>NC_135722.1:93741971-98630959 GCF_964656455.1 Halichoerus grypus | reverse complement strand
AGTTAAGAGGCCAGGAACTGGGAGCTACTTGTTAAAACAGAGAGCTCACTGAAGTTTTTGTTGAAGACAGCCATAATCCTAAATGAAGGACGGTAAACTATGAAGACTTTATATACAATGATAAAGTTTACAGTTGTAGTCAAATACAATTTAAAAGGAGTAAATTTTTTTTTTTTTTAAAGATTTTATTTATTTGACAGAGAGAGACACAGTGAGAGAGAGAACACAAGCAGGGCGAGTGGGAGAGGGAGAAGCAGGCTTCCCGCCGAGCAGGGAGCCCGATGCGGGGCTCGATCCCAGGACCCTGGGACCATGACCTGAGCTGAAGGCAGACGCTTAATGACTGAGCCACCCAGGCGCCCCAAAAGGAGTAAATATTTTAATGATCTATATAATCACTTCAGAACTGTGAGCAACAAATTTCTGTTATTCATATGCTACCCAGGCTGTGGTACTTTGTTACTGCAGCCAGAATGGACTAAGACACATTACTTATAAATAATTTAAAAATTCATTTTTTTCTATAATGTTACTACTTCCCTAATTTAATAAGAGTTACTAACAAGAACAACGACACTGAGGAGATTTAGATCTCCCTTCTTTTCCTTTAATATGTCCAACCTAAGGAAAACGGGCTTAATAAAACTAGCAAACCAAAAAAACAACAACAAACAAACAAACAAAAACTTGGATGGCCAGAAGAAAGAGGAGGAAGGAAAAAAAAAAACCTAGATAGTAAAACAAACAGACAAAACTGGATAACTGAGAGTTGACATAATTTTGGCAAATCTTTCAGTTAATTAATCTTAACTCTCCCCTAACTTTAGAACATATTTTATTTTCTGATTATAACCTTTTGATTATTCAAATCCCATAAGTAACAAGCCAGAGAATAGACAGAGCCTAACAATTTCTTTAAAACCACAGTCACTTTGTATTCAATAACTTTTTTTTAGCTTTTTAGAATTAACATCATCCTAAGGAATACTGAAGTACTCTATTTCCTCAGCTCATGTCAACCTGGGATCATTCTAATTCAGGGACACAAGGAAAATAAACTACACTATCATAAGCTCAAGTTTAGCTCACATGGCTCAGGAAGAAGAACACTACCAGACCGGACACTCGTGCAACATACAGGAAAAACAGAAGAGGGGGCAACTTCAGTATAAGTAAAATACAAGAATAAAAAAATAACAGAAACTTAAGGCAAAGAAGAGAACAGAGTCAATGTACATTCAAAAGTTAAATATATATACTTTGTAGTTTCAAAGTGCATTTATGACATCAAAGAAAGGCCTGAAGCCCTATGAAGAATTTCTGTGCTTCATTTTTTTCAAATGCACATGAAACATTGTCCAGGACAGATCACATGGCCACAAAACAAGTTTCAGTAAATTTAAGAAGACTGAAATCGTATCAAACACCTTTTCCAATCACAACAGTATGAGAGCAGAAATCAATTACAAGAAAAGAATAGGAGGAAACAAAAATACATGGAGGCTAAACAACATGCTCCTGAACAACCAATGGGTCAACAAAGAAATCAAAGAGGAAATAAAATAATACCTGGAGACAAATGAAAATGGAAACACATGGGATCAAAATCTTTGGGACAGAGCAAAAGTACTACTGAGAGGAAATTTTTTAGCAATACAGGCCTAACTCAAGAATCAAGAAAAGTCTCAAGTAGACAATCTAACTTTACACCTAAAAGAACAAGAAAAAGAACACACAAAGCCCAAATTTAGTAGAAGGAAGGAAATAACAAAGATCACAGCAGAAATAAATGAAATAGAGACAAAAAATATAGAAAAAACCAATGAAAATAAGAGCTGGTTCTTTGAAAAGATAAACAAAATTGATGAACGCTTATACAGACTAATTAAGAAAAAGAGGACTCAAATAAATTATATCAGAAATGAAAGAGAAGTAACAACCAACACAAAACAAATACAAAAGAGTGTAAGAGACTACTACAAAAAAATTACTTGCAAACAAATTAGAGAACCTATAATAAATGAATAAGTTAGTAGAAACATACAATCTTCCAAGAATGAGCCAGGAAGAAACAAACAAAAAAAAATGAACAGATCAACTACTAATAATTAAATTGAATCAGTAATCAAAAACTCCCAACAAACAAAAGTCCAGGACCAGATGGCTTCACAGATGAGTTCTATAAAACATGTTAAGAAAAGTTAATACCTATTCTTCTCAAACTATTCCATAAAATACCAGAGAAGGGAATGCTTCTGAATTCATTCTATGAGGCCAGCATAGATACCAAACCAGGCAATGATACTACAAAATAAGAAAACTACAGACCAATGTTTCTGATGAACACAGATGCAAAAATCCTCAAAATATTAGCAAATTGTATTGAAAAATACATTAAAAGGATCATTCACCATGATCAAGTGGGATTCATCCCAGGGATGCAAGGATGGTTTAATAGATACAAATCAACCAACACTATATACCACATTAATAAAATGCAGGTTAAAAATCATATGATCATCTCAGTAGATACAGAAAAATAATTTGACAAAATTCAACATCCATTCATTATAAAAACTCTCAACAAAGCCAGTATAGAGGAACATATCTCAACATAATAAAGCCTGTCTATGACTAATCCACAGCTAACATCACATTCAATGGTGATAAGCTGAAAGCTTTTCCTCTAAGATCAGGAACAAGACAAGGATGTGCACTCTCACCACTTTCATTCAGCAAAGTACTGAAAATCCTAGCCACAGCAATCAGACAAGAAAAATAAACAAGAGGCACCCAAATTGGGAAGGAAGAAGTAGAGCTGGCACTATTTGCAGATGACATGATATTCTATATAGAAAACCCTAAAGACTCCACCAAAAAAATACCAGAACTAATAAATGAATTCAGTAAAGTCGCAGGATACAAAATCAACATAGAGAAATCTACTGTGTTTCTATACACTAATAATAACAGAGAAATTAAGAAAATAATCCCATATATAATTGCATCAAAAAGAATAAAATACCTAGGAATAAATTTAACCAAGGAGATGAAATTTCTGTACTCTGAAAACTGTTACGACATTAATGAAAGAAACAGAAGAGGACAAAAATGAATGGAAAGATATATCATGCTCACAGATTGAAAGAATTAATATTGTTAAAATGCCCATACTACCCAACCAATCTACAGATTCAGTGCAATCCTTGTCAAAATAACAACAGTATTTTTCACAGAACTAGAACAAAAAAATCCTAAAATGTGTATGGAATCACAAAAGACCCTGAACAGCCAAAGCAATCTTGAGAAAGAGGAACACAGCTGGAGGTATCACAATCCCAGGTATCAAACTATATTACAAAGTTATGGTAATCAAAATAGTACGGTACTGGCACCCAAAACCCCCATGTAGATGAATGGAACAGAAGAGAGAGTCCAGAAATAAACCCATACTTATATGGTCAATTAATCTATGTCAAAGAAAGCAAGAATATACAGGGCGCCTGGGTGGCTCAGTTGGTTAAGCAACTGCCTTTGGCTCAGGTCATGATCCTGGAGTCCTGGGATCGAGTCCCGCATCGGGCTCCCTGCTCAGTGGGGAGTCTGCTTCTCCCTCTGACTGTACCCCCTCTTGTGCACTCTCTCTCTCAAATAAATAAAATAAAATCTTAAAAAAAAAGAAAGCAAGAATATAAAATGAGGAAAAGACCATCTCTTCAATAAATGGTGCTAGGCAAACTGAACAGCTACATGTGAAAGAATGAAACTGGACCACTTTCTTACACCATGCACCCACAAAAAAACCCCTCAAAATGAACTGAAGACCTACCTGTGAGACCTGAAACCATAAAAATCCTAAAAGAAAACACGGGCAGTAAACTCAAGGACAACAGCCTTAGTAATATTTTGCTGGATAGGTCTCCCCAAACAAAGAAACTAAAGCAAAAGTAAGGGACTACATCAAATGAAAAGGCTTTTGCAGAGTGAAGGAAACCATCAACAAAACGAAAAGGCAACCTACTGAATGGGAAAAGACATTGACAAATGAGATGTCCAATAAGGGATTAATATCCAAAATATGTAACAAACTCACATAACTCAACACCAAAAACCCCAAATAATCCTATTAAAAATGGGCAGAGGACCTGAATAGACACTTCCCCCCCCAAAAAAAAAGACATACAGATGGCCAACCAACACATGAAAAGATGTTCAACATCACTAATCATCAGGGAAATGCAAATCAAAACCACAATGAGATACCATCTTACACCAGTCAGATACAACAAGGGTTGGCAAGGATGTGGAGAAAAGGGAACCCTTATGCACTGTTTGTGGGAATGTAAACCACCTCTGGAAAACAGTATGGAGGAACCTTAAAAAACTATACAGCCACCTCTGGAAAACAGTATGGAGGAACCTTAAAAAACTAAAAATAGAAAAACCATACAATCTAGCAATTCCACTTCTAGGTATTTACACGAAGAAAACAAAAACACTAATTCAAAAAGATGCATGTACCCCTATGTTTATTGCAGCATTATTTACAATAGCCAAGATACGGAAACAGCCCAAGTCTCCATCAATGGATGAATGGATAAAGAAGATGTGGAGTACACACACACACACACACACACACACACACACACTGGAATATTACTCAGCCATAAAAAAGAACGAAATCTTGCCATGTGACAAAATGGATGAACCTAGAGTTTTATGCTAAGTGAAATAAGTCAGACAGAAAAAGACAAATACTATATGATTTCACTCATATGTGGCATCTAAAAAACAAAACAAATGAGCAAACAAACAACAATAAAACTAGAAACACACCCGTAAATGTAGAGAACTGGTGGTTGTCAGCGGAGAGAGGGCTGGAGGGATGGGTGAAATAGATGAAGGGGATTAAGTGGTACAAACTTCCAATTATAAGATAAATAATGAAAAGTCCAGCATAGGGAAGACAGTCAATGAGATTATAACTCTGTATGGTTACATGGTAACTACACATATTGTGGTGAACTCTTGTAATAGTTTCAGAAAATTCTCAGATACGAAGATGCCCATAAAGATACTTTACGTCCCTGTTTATTGGCAACGGGAAAGACTTAAGATCCAGAGATTCAACATTAAAATGATGAATATTCTGAAGAGCTACAGAAGGAAACAGCAGATGGATACTCCGATCCGCACAACAGAAGCCATAGGGGTGGGGTTGTTCTCTTCATGTGGCCTATGGTCATTTATTTCTCCGCTCACAAGTGGCTCCTAACGTAATTTGTTAAGTCTCTTTCCAACCCCCAACACCCTGGTTGGTTAGCATTTGTCTGCAGGCTGAAATGGTATCTCATGTCCCCTTCTCATAATACAGAGCAGCAGACTTTAATTTGAACCATATGTCTGTCTCCTAGGGATGGTTTAAATACCAGAGCTTTACTATCAATTTTGAGACTTGAAATTCTTTGTTCTAGGCAAGATCAGGAGCCTGGGGCTATATAGGGTAGAGATATTGTATCCCTAAAAGTAAGTATATCATCAACTGGGTCTGTCTATGTGGTAAGGGGAAACAGGAAAGAACGAATGGCACTAATTTAAAGATCAGGACAACTGCAACAGGAAATTTTCTTATTTGGTCCACCACTTCAGAGCAATACCCTTGACTTCTTTTTTGGCTGACCAAGGAGCAATGCAAAGCAGATGTAAACAGATTGGGCACAGCCTGCCACCAGTTCCAGTGTTCACACCGTCTGTTAAGGTACCAACACAGCACAGCCAAGACTGACAGCCAAGCCCTCCAAGAGTAACTGTGCTTCCTTCCTTGCTGTTATAAGTAAACAGCTCAGAAGTAGGGGGCAGAGGAACAAAGTAAAGTGGGAAAATATTTATTCATCCTAAATGAACAACCTCACCAGAAGACACAGTGACAAGATTCTTCATGTTTTAAAACCTGAAAGCTTCTGAGGACTCATAACCCTAATTCTGCACTTGCAATTATAGACAAAGACTAAGAACAGAAATAATTTTGGCCCTCGATTAATTTCCCAGTGGACTGATGGGAGGGGAGGGGTGGAGGAGACAAGCTGTCAGGTATTCTTGCTAGAAATGACTCAAAGAACCAAAGATCAACACTCCAGAAAGAACACTATATAAACAGGGTTTAGACTGTTACGTATATGGAACATGACACAGAGAAGGAACTAATCTTGCTTTTCCTATACAATACCACTAGCCTAGAAATCACGTGACCCAAAAGTGTTATTTGGAATTGCGCAAAACAAGAGTCAACTGTGTGAATCTCAGAATTACGGTAGTGAGGAAGGATGAGTTTCGAAGTTCCCAGGAGTCACAATATTAGTTCACTCTTAAAAATGGGTCTTGGGAAGTCCTCAATGTTTAGCAATCAGTCCAACCCCTGGCTGAACTTCCTGACTAGGAGCTAATAGAGAAGTAATGCCAAAAACTACTGACTCACAGCGTGAGCATTTATACACGAGAGAAATTCCTTCACTGGGGCGGGGGGGGGGGGGGGGGGCGGCGTTAAGAATCAAGTAATCAGCTTTTTTTTGGTGGTGGGAGGAGGATATTTGGTTTAGTTTATGAAACTAGGGCAGGTCAGAATTAGAGGAGGAGAGGGTAATATGCATGAGATTAAAAGACTCTATCTACCTTCTGGAAAATTTATTAGAGAAGTAGTACAGTGCCATTTTGTTGCACGTGCTGCTATTACGTCATATATGGGACTGCTCCACATCTGTCACTTAATCTTACAGATCTTCTGATCCTCCCCAACTTCCTAGCACTATATATTTATATAGCACAATACTATCTCTGTAGAAGATGGAACTTTAAAAACAAAAATGCTAGTCCAGCATTAGACTGGCATTTTCAATGAGTGACTTATGAATTTTCCCCTAAAGCTTTAAAATACCTTAGCAGTTAGGATCACTGAATTCAGCTATTTTTAAATGAGGTAATAAACCAATCCCTTCCACTCTTTATAGATAGCACTACCCCAACCCTTCTTACAAAAACTCTCCCCAATATAGGATCTTTCCATCAAACTCAGTATTGAGTAGACATATCAAAGAAAGGGCTGTAGTGAGACACTTTCTGCAAGACCTGCAAACAATACTCACTGGAATTCTTGAATTCATTGAATACATACTATTACAGTCACAATTCTAAATCCTATCACTTAGAACAATGAAAGTCCAATCCTTCAATCAGGTTGACAGGTGAGCACTCTATACGAAATTTTAGACCATGATGAATCAGTCCTTTCAAATACTCAACAGAAACTGAAGATACCAATGGAAATATAGTATATGGTATATAGCATATAGTGTATAGGTATAGTAATAATATTTCCCAGATTAAAAATTAGACATACGGTCTAATAAGTAGAAGCCTACTTTTGGAGAAAAGAAGATACAACTATCACAGAAGAAATTCTAAGATGTCACTGAGAAATTAAACACAGGAAGAATATACCCTCTTAAGTTAAAGCTAACAGAATAAACATAACTTAAATGACAGGAAACACTGGAAAAACAAATAACCCACCTAAAAGGTAATGTGCAAATGTGGTCACAAGAGTAGGGTACTCCCCAAGTTTTTGAGGGACCACTAATGAGTACAAGGTGAACAAAACACACATAGTCCTTGGCCTCATGGAGCGGTTAGTCCTTTGGGAGAGGCACACATGGCAAAATTACATGTCTAACTATACAATTAGAAGTAGGGAATGAATTTTATGGTAAAGTTCAGGGACAACTGGTATAAAATAGAGAAGAGAGGCTTTCCTGAAGAAGAGTCTATCAAGAGTTCAGAGAATCTCTCAATCTGATCCAAAACAACAACAACAACAACAATAATAACACCCCACCCACAAATCTGGACTAGAATATAAAGAAAACTAACCTATTTAACCATACAAGTACCCAGTATTTTCCAACTTTTTTGACTCACAAACTCCTTTCAAAGGAATATTACCTTAAAAAGAATCCCAGAAAAGAAATTTAAAAAATAATTGTCATTTTTGTATAACTAATGATAAAGTAACTTTAAGAAAGGTATTTTATCCTATATTAGCACATTATTAAAACGATTTAAAAGTTCATTATAAGTTATATTTATATTTACCAACAAACCATCAACAAAATGAAACGTTAACCTACTGAATGGGAGAAAATATTTTAAATCACATATCTGATAATATATATCTAAAATATATAAAGAACTCATACAATCCAATAGCAAAAACAACAAAAAATAGACTAAAAAAAACGAGTAGAAAATCTGAATAGATTTTCTTCCAAAGAAGACATACAGTTGGCCAACAGGTACATGAAAACATGAGCACAGATAGTCATTATTCCCAATAAAACAAATCAGACACGTGTGTGTGCATGTGTATGTATATTTGTGTGTGTGTGTCTGTGTGCCTAAATCTGTGGTTTCTGAAGTCCTAGAAAGATTTTGATGTGCTAGATAAGAACAGTGATCAAATGAAGACAATTCATGAATTGGGTAAAGTTTTTCTCGAAGCACTGTTAAATTACCATTTTTATTTTCATTAACGGAATTTTGACATCAGTGCTCCTTACGCTTTACATTGTCCAATGGTCCATTATAGATGTGAATTTAACAAAATATGATGAAAAACTGCATCCTGGTCAAAACTACCATGGTAACCGGCGACTTCACCTAAGCAGTAAACTGAATGTTTGAGTTACAAGCATGCTCATTAGCAACCTGCTAGCAGGTAGACTCACTTGATTTACCCTCACAGGGTCTCAAACTATTCCATTTAAGGAGGTGGGGGGGAGGGGGTGGCGATAAATCATTACTTCATTTACTGACTTCTAATTATCCCCGAAACAAATGATTTGCAATTAACAAAAGTTTGTGTAAAAGGAACCTATAGTTGGGGAAGAAATCCTTTATTCTCAAGTTTCTCGAACTAATGTATGTTTATATATCCCCAGGCATAATGCTGCGGTGTGCCAAGAGTTATGTGAAAGTGAAGGCTAAAGAAAACACATATTCCTGGAACATTAATTTTTTCTATGCTAAATAAAGTTGAATAATTTTAGTATTAAAACAAATGTAATAGGACATTGAGGAGAATACAAAATGTGCATGAATTTAAAAATAAAGCATGTGATTTAAAAAGCGAACCGTTCCAGCCTAGCTAATCAATCCCACGCTGCCCCCCACCCTGTGTGAGGCTGTCCCCCTCTGCGTTAGGGAAACCACCGTGGGAGAATCTGAGAAGCTTCTGTCCCGGTGGCACAGCCGCTGTGAGTGAGGCCCTGTAAACAGAACACTTCCTTGATCTTAGCAGGATGCAATACTTTTCAAGATCATTAAGACCTCACTTATCACCTAGAACCATGACTGACAAAAATCTGTTCCTCTGAATTTTAACTCTAGAATTTTTTCATATGAAATAAATCAACTGTGTATACCAAAAATGCCTTCTGAATGAAGGTGCGTTCATTTCTCGATTGTAAAGCTCCAGTCTGAGGAACAGGATGCAGAAGAGATAATTTTCAAACTGTATTTTCCCAAGGGTCAACATACATGAAAGTTGTTAGCACCTTCTAGTTGCGGGTCACACAGCATTTCAGGGGGAGAGTGGACACTGAGGCACTGTGATTCCCAGGTTCTGTGATGACACGAATTCAGGAAAGTCACGTGGCCTCTCTCTGGGTCTCAATTTCTTACCTGTCAACTAGGGAGGTGCACTGAAAGACAACCTAAATAAAGGTGTTACGATCATGACCTAAAATTTGTGACTGGTGTGATGAATATTCATAACCACCTTCTGTGAGCTGTCAGGGACATTCTCAACTACCACACCAGGGAAGGGTTCTCAGAAACCCAAGGTTCACCACCTTTTTTCCCTCTACCATTGTATCTCAGCATCTTCTTCCTGAAGGTGAAAGGTCAATGCATGGACTTGCAGAATGTTTTAGTTTCTCACTTTTAAAAAATTAAATAGTCTAGATCTCACCACACTAAGGTCAAATATTTCCACAGTACCTTAGATCCATGCACTCTGGAAATTCTTTCCAAAACACTGGCTTTGCTGTAGTGGTACTTCAGCTCTCTGCTGTCTCCTGACTGCCAACTAAAACAATAACACCGGAGTGGGAACTATCTCATGGAGACCATTCTGGGAGTCGACATTTAGAGAGAAAAGTTTCCAACTTCCTTAGGTTAAAAAAAAAAAACACAAAAAAAAACTTTCCACAATTTTCAAAACATTCTCATAACGTCTGAGTATTTCAGATAAGTTTGCTTCAGGGAGTAAGCCAGCTACATTTAGGTCTTTTCTGAGGCAGTCTTTTATAAATATAGAAATTTCTCTACTTAATCTTTGGGGACAAGAATTAAAATTGCTTTCAAATGGCATTAAAAATAAGACAACACCATTTTCCTTTGATGGCTTAATATACTCCATCAGTAAGAAAATTTGATTTCTCGATTTCTACACATATCTTGGACTGGCAGGTCCCTCTTCCTGGCCCGGAGGTTTGACTGGTTATCCACCCCAGAAACCCTTCATTTACACGCATGCACTCTCTCTCTCATATTTGTTGCCCTCGTCTTCCTTTTCAAGTCTACTACCAACACCTTTATGTAGGATCTGACCATTTCCTGCAGCCTCTTCACTGACCTTCCTATTTGCTCTCCTGTCCCTCCTGCCTGCTCCCATTTTTTCCTTATTCATCCTGAATCTGACTTATCAAGCCTGGTATTCAAACAATTTCACAATCTAGTATAAATAAATACCTATCTCTCTCACCTTCTCAGGCATGACTCCCCTGCTTAAACCTTCCCTCCAGCCAAGGTGCTTTACCTTTTCTGCAAACATGCCATGGGCTACTGCCGCCCATAGATCTCCAACTCAGCTTCCCACCGCAACCAAAATAAAATCCCAAATCCTCACCACGTGCCTAAAGCTCCACAGGAATGGGCCCCAGCCAGTTCTCTTACCCCATCTCCTTCCAGAGCCCCCTCACTTATCGTCTGCAGCCGTGCCAACTTTTCTCCTACCTTGTCAAATACCTTAAATTTACCTCTCTCAGGCCTTCGCATTGTTCCTTCTGCTTGGAAGGCTTGGACTAGCCCACTTAAAAGCATTCTCTCTCCCACAAGTCATTCTAGCACATTTTCGATATTATCGTTTTCATAGTCCTTACGAGGGCTTATTTGTGTATATATGTGTTCACTGTCGATCTCCCCCCGCAGAATGTTAGTTCCAAGGGACCACTTTCCTGCCACTGTATCCCCAGTGCGTGGATCAGGGCCGCACATAGCAGGAGCTTTATTAACACCTGCTGACTGACTAATCCTACTGGAATTCTCTCCTCTACACCTATACCTTAAAGAACCCTATTCATCCTTTAGACGCGCATCAAATGTTATGCCCTCAGTAGGGTATTTATGTCCTCATCACCGCTGTCTAAAGTTCAGATCAACAAAATTTTGAGCACCTACTAGAGAACAGGCATGCACTCAGCCATGGGGATGAAATGGTAAACAGGATACGGTTACCATCCCTGTGGCATTCACAATCTAATGGAACTTCACAAACTAAGTGCTTTCTTCATCCTCTGAACTTCTGTAGTAATTAGACTATATAATTAATGTGATAATGAATCATGGCGTGCCTTGTAACATCTCTTCTATTGTATCAAAGTATAATTTGGTCGCTGTTGAACACGCTGTCACCCAGCGATGCAGGCTATATGCGGAGAGAGCCAGGTTGTCCCTCCCCCACTCTTCATTTGCTCCTCTGTGGATCCTCACGTCTGAGACATGAAAAGTGAAAGGTCAGAGGCCAAGAACCCTATTCTTTCCCGGCGCTGGACCCTCTACATGAAAGATTTGCATGAGCCCTCTTTATAAGGAATTCAAAGTTTTGGAAACTTAAAGGTATATATTTTGGAGACTCTAATGTTTTCTAAATAAGCTATATTTGTATGCCAAATATGATGAAATTAAATAATATGTGTAAAAATGCTTTGTAAAGTGCTCTCTCTATATATATACATACACAAACAACATACACACACACACACACACACACAAACACACACCCCAAGTATAATTTTGGTGCTATTTAACTTTCCAAAGGTCTAAGTATTTGCTGCCCAAATAGACTATAAATTCTTTAGGGCAGGAGTCATGTCTTATACTTCAGTTCTCTCTCCCATGACACCTGAGCGAAGAGCCTAATAATAGATACATTTTCAGATGACCACTACACATTTTTAGTTCTAGACTCAGTAACTTTGCCTTTCAGAAATAAAATTTTTTGTTCTGAAAACCATCAATGTTTACTCTGGATTACTAATAACAGAAACATCTTTTAATAATTTTAAATAATTTTAAATAATTCTATAGAAGACAGGTTTGCTACTGCCATTCTAAAATCAGAAGGAAAACCAAGTTTTTCATCTGGGCTTCATTCTCTGTAGAAATAACACTGGAACAAAAATTCAGAGGTAAGAATTTAAGCATGAAAACTCCTACTTAAACCATTGCATCTTTTAATATCTGTAACTAAAATGTACCTGTCATGTCCAGGGAACACATATTCCCTTGAGGAAGGCTAGCATGGGCTTTTCTAATAGCTAGATTTTTATAGTATCAAGCGTTAAATGTAAACTGCCACATTAATTCATTAAGAAAGTAAAAATAACATAAACACAAACATCCTCAGAGCAACTTATTCATCTTCTACTTTTGAACAGGATGCATCATCTTTTCATCAAAACCATTTAGGTAAAAACAAAGCAAAACAAAAAAACCATTTAGGTTAACATTGGCATAAGGAAAACATGAATTCCTTAAATTTCCTAATCTGAATTTTTATTAATTCCATGTTAATTTGACACTGTAGCATATGATGATTTTAGAAATGAGGTGCTTAAGACTAACAGTATTTTAAATAAAACAACAAAACTCTTCTCTTTTGTGTGTTACTTTCATGTCTAGAAGTTTCCTTCTGACTGAGATTTAATAGTAACTCATCAAAAGACCACTGAAAAGATCAGAAATCCTGAAGTTACTTTTAGCTTTTAGAATAAAAAGTTGATTTCATTAGTTATCTGACCTTATTCTGTCAGAACCATCCATTCCACCTCTCCAAAATTAGTCACGCCGTGGTCAGCTTCAACTAGAAGCGTTTCTCCCACTGGCCCACTAAGTTCAAAGAAGTCTTGGCAGATAAGAATGGGAATTCTACCTAATTTATGTGTAAGAGAGGAAGTTCAGGCAATGATTGAGAAACTGAGGACAGGAGTCCTCCTCACCCACAGGGGATACATTCCGAGACCCCCAGTGCACGTCCAAATAGTACCGAACCCTAGATGCGCTATGATTTTCCCTATATACACACACCTATGATAAAGTTTACTTTGTGAATTAGGCACAGTAAGAGATTAACAACAATAACTAAATAAAATAGAACAATTATAACAATATACTGTGATGAAAGTTATGCACATGTGGCCTCTCTCTCTCGAGATACCGTATCATCACCCTTCCTCTTCTTGTGGTGATGGGAGGTGATCAAATGCCTACGTGATGAGATGAGGTGAGGGGAATGACGTAGGTGTCGTGACCGAACATTAGGCTATTACTGGCCTTCTGACCATACGTCAGAAGGAGGATCACCCGCTCCCAGACCACAGTTGACCATGGGTAACTGGAACCACGGAAAGCAAAACCAGAGTGGGGGGCGTGGGGAAGAGGGTGGGGGGGTGGTGGCGGGTGAATGACAAGGTAATGAAAGCATGAAAAAAAGAATGCACGAGCAAAGACAATGTTAGATATTATATCAGGGCACAACTCAGAGCAGCTCATTTATTCTTGGCCAAACAAATAATAAAAATGCAGACTCCGGGTTAACGAACTTAAAAATCTCACCATATGTGTTAATGCAGAGAGCCCACGGCGGGCCACCAGCATTCCCACGATTCTGTAATTACACACCAGCAGGTAGACTCATACTGTGACTACATGGATTTGTTTTAACAATTAACAAAGAAAAGCATTTCAAAATCTCCTTACCCAAGTATTTGTCAGTGGCGTTTCTAATTTCAATTATCACTGACCCCTGCTTTTACACTTGGTTTCTCAATACAAAAACAAAGAGCCTCCTGAACTAATCTCCCCAAACTAAATCAAAATGGTTCTAAAGTCAAAATCAAGAACCAAGGAAGCATAAAAAAATTTTTAACCTTTTGTCAGTGAAGGTAGAACACAGCTATAGAAGAAAAAGAGGGCCTTCTTTTAACCTACTACCCTAATCAGTAATCCAAGGAACCCTACAATCACATCTGTGGCAGGCTGCATAAAAGCCACTCAAAAGACACCCACGTCCTAATCCATGGAACCTGCGAATGTGGTACCTATGTGGTAAAAGGGACTTCTGTAGATGTGACTGGGTGATGGGGAGATCATCCTGGGTTATCCGGGACGGCTCAATGTAATCACAAGGGTCCCTCTAAGAGGGAAGCAGGAGGATCAGGCTAGGAGTGGGAGATTTGACAATGGGAGCACCAGGCGGCGTGCTGTGAAGAAAGGACCGGAACCAAGGAGTGCAGGGCCTCCGGAAGCTGAAACCGGCAAGGAGATGGATTCTCCAGAGACTCCAGGTGGAACCAGTCCTACCAACAGCTTGATTTTAGCCCCATAAGGCTCATTTCGGGGGCTCGCTTCGGCAGCACACATACTAACACGGGGACGGTAGAGAGGGTCAGCACGGCCCCTGCCCAAGGGTGACATGCAAATTCGTGAAGCGTTCCATATTTTTTCATGATGAGCCCTGAGTGATGTACGGAAGTGTTGAATCACGACCTGTGTATCTGCAACTAATATAACCTTGTATGTTAACTATACTGGGATTAAAATAAAAAATGTAATAACATTTTTAAAAAAGAAAAAGAAAAAAGACTCATTTCAAATTTCTGACCTCTAGAACTGTAAGATAATAAGTTGTATTGTTTCAAACTACTATGTTTGTGGTAATTTGTTACAGCGACAATAGGAAATTAACACAACATTTTATTATACTTTTAAGGACTGTGAAGCTTAGGAGATGTTATTACCATTAATTGAATTGAAGCTACAGTGAAAAATTACAGAAGAGGGTTTGAAATTGCCGGTCTTTCCACACTACCCACTTGTCTGGGAACTGCTAGCATCTAGAGAGCTTTGGGGAATATGAAACAGACTTAAGGACAAAGGAAAAATGTGATTTTATGTAAGATAAAGAAAGCATTTAATTCCTGCCTACTATGCAATGGGCAAATGCAGGACTCAAGGAGCTTACAACTATGTGAAAGTACTAAGCAACAGTGCATCCATCAGCCGAACGTAGATAACTAAAAAGTTCGGTGACATTCCCAGGATGTGAAAGTACAGCCTGGAAAGACTTATCTAGACTTACCTACACAAAACAGTCAGTAGAATCACCAACCTGAAAGGGTACAAGTAGGTACTTTGACCTGTAATATAACGTAAATCTGAACCCTCAACTCCCACCCTTTTAAGGAGGGAAGTCCTTAGAACTGCTTTTTTTACCTTGACTTTCAAGGCAATTCTATTCTAGCTGTACTTCAATTTTCTATAGGAGACGCCCCTTCCCTTTTTACCTGCGAGACGGGGGACACACAATGCAGTACTGAAAACTGTCGGAAAACAAAACTGGTTTCTTTTCATGTTTCTACTTTCTGTCTAGACTGCAGTCACTTTCTTCTATCAATAGGTGGTGAGCTTGTATTGGTTAGGCAAATGCTGATAGTTTATTGAAAGTGAAGTAGGAATAGAGTGAGGCAGTGAAAAGTGCTTTTTAGGCACCCTCACTCAGATGAGCAGACGAGTGAAATCTGAGGACACAAAGAGATGGACTGCCTTTAAACCAATGTAAGATCTGCTCTTCCTAAATTATCATAAAACCACAGTCTTCAGCAGTGACATAAATCAGCCTCCTCAAGTAAAGCTGACAGGGCTTACAAGCTTAGCAGTTGTTCTCTCCACTTTATTCTATACTTTATTCCTTATTATTTAAGAGACTGTCAACCAAACTGAGAGAATTTTAAATATCACCCTTTTCCTTCTTCCTCCCCAGCCTAGTTCCATCCAATACTACATGAAAAAGAACATAAATGTGTTTTGAAAGTTTATCATTTTCCAAGCCACACACACGTGCAAATCTTTCATTTTCCAATACCTCTTTCTGAATAGATGGAAACAGACAATCCCTTGTTTAAGAACCTTGAAGGAAAAGCTCTTTTGTTCCTATTTCACATCCTCAACGCACTTCTCACCTGCTATTTTAATATTCAGATTGGCATCCAGAAGCAAATTTTCAGCTTTTAGATCACGATGAACAATGTTCCGACAGTGACAAAAATAGACGGCTGCCACAATCTGTTTGAACTTCCGACGGGCCTCCTTCTCGGCCATTCTGCCATGGGCCACCAGGTGGTCTGCGGTGAAGAAGAGCACAGTGAGTTCTCATTTTGCACATGGGCATCGCTTCAAAAGATGGACTCCAGAAGGGATGCCAGGGGGCCACCAGATGAACAGTTGAAGAAGTGAAACAAACAAATGGCAACACTTGGGGCCCTGGTCTGTGTCTATAGAAACCCATTAGCAAGCAGTTCCCAGACCGTTTTCAGTGTACATGAGCATGCACAGGACTACCTATGCTCTACCGTAAGAAAAAAGAGTTCTGAGGGTTATCATGGTATTTTTGGAGAATCATCACACTCAACACCTCCTCTCTCTTATCTCCATTGCATGAGATTACATACACACAGCAAACATAAGCATGAAGATAAGAATCAGCAATATTTCCTGTGCTAAAGGGTGAGTCAAAAAGCAGAGTCACAATAATCAATCATTTTGGAGAAGAACAGACAGAACTTAGTCACTGCTAAGGGGGAAAACGGCTTTATAAAGGAGCCCATCTATGCTAATCTCTCTTTGCTTTCTCAAAGTTTTACAGTTTAACATAAAAATGTACTTATTTGGTGACTATACTCTGGAATGCATAATAATATGCCTGTGTCTTTCCATCTGCATTTATGTGCTTTTCAATTATTTCTTAAATTGTTACTAGTTTTTATAGACAACATTAGAAAACAAAGGGAAGTTTCTACCACTTTCAATGAAATTATTTCATTGGCAATGTGGCTAACTAAGCTACAGCAAATTAACTTTGTAATACTATAAATCAAGCTATCGTCCATATTTAAAAATGAACTGATTGACCCAGAGCCAATCCCATTAATTTCCAATTACCAATACCAATACAATTAAGTAGTTTTTCTAATAGTGGCTAATCCTAAACCCCAGTTCTTCATCTAACTAATAACATATTGAGATCATAACAGCTGATGGGATGAGGAACACTGGCAATACGACTTGCTCTACTTAAAACTTCCTATCCTTAAACTAACTCATCTAGGTGGGAAAAGGACACATTTGCCATCATAAGCATCCAGAGATAGTGGGAAAGTGAGAAAACCAGATAATTAAATAAGTGTATTACTGTTTATCAAGAGTAGTCTCAATAATCCTACCCAACTGTTCAGGCACCATGGAGATCACCCACAGGACCAATCGGATATATCTCTTCTTCATCACAAAGGGAAGTCTGCGAGAAGACACATGCACTAGTAGTGATACCAAGATTCAGGGCTTAGGACAAGAAATGGGGGTAGAGCGTGATGAAGGGGAGCCAAACGACAATCCATCTAACACAGCAGATTTTCAAATAATTCAAACTACATTCTGACCACAAAAAGCATACAATTTGGGAGATCAAATACTACAGCAATTTTAAGAGCAACGTCTTACAGAATCACTTAAATTATTAAGAAAGACCCTTCAACGGAATTACTGCAATTGTGTTATCAGTGGCTCCTAGACCAGTTCCTTGAAGCATTTTCCTCAAAAAGAATCCCTGATTATAGCCAAGGTGACCAAGGTAGTAGGGGAAAAAAAAAGAGAAAACAGGAAGTCTTCAGCTTAGAAGTTAAAAGGACTAGAACCCCACTTTCTACAGGAGTTCAGAGGCAGTGATGAACGAGCGCACACTCTGGTGTATTTACGCTTCTGGTGAGATCTGTCAAATGAACTTTAAATAACACAAAGTCCCTAACCAGGGAGAGTCACTTAATACAAGCTGTTAAAGAACTGGACATCCATCAAACATGCAACGCTAGGTTTTATTTTAAGACGCCATTCTCTCTAACAGTACCTGCTCCTTTGACCCCCTATTCCTCTTAACCCAAGGCCTAATTATTCTAATAATATGTTTTAGCTGCTAAACTTTGTCTAATTAAAGGGCTTTGAAGAGACAGCTATTCTTGAGAAACATAAAAATAAACCCTTATGAAGGTTTACCATCAGAAGCTCATTTGGCCAAGCCACCCATTAATTAAAATGCCCAAGAGACATTCGTCTGGCAGTAAATACTAATTACCAGAACACATCAAAGAGCTTCTTAAATACAACAGAATGATTAATTTCGTGATTTCCAAAATAAGTGATTTTCTTTTATTAAAAAAAAAAAACTCTTTATATTTTCTAAGTACTTTGTTTTCCTAAAATGACTGGAAAGTTCTCAAAACTGCTGCAGAGGCCAGGAGCTGGTGGAATGCAGCCTAGTCCTGTTTTATCTCCACAATGACACACTGGTTGTCCTTGGACAAATCATTTATACTGCCAATATCCCCACCTCTTGATCTGCTAAACAGAAATACACCCTGTTACACACTGTGGCCAAAGAAAGGATAGCATATTTGGGAATAAACTTGTACTATGATTAAGAGTTATCCTATATAACTTTAACTTTCAAGGACATTTAAACAGCTGTTTTTTAAAAAGTCCACTCAGTATTATACAGAGACTATTCAAGCATTTGGCTAATAGGTTCTGAGGTTCTTCACGATTCATAGTGCTTGAAGGTAATTATTATATACATCAAATGTCACTGTTACATGGTTCTAGTTAAAAGGTATTTGTGATAGCAGCACGCTGGGTAAAAGAGCTTAGGCTATATATATTTTCCCAAAGACACCTACAGTATCCCTACAGTTATGAATACAAAGATACACAAATCCCTTTTTTAAAGTGCTGGCTGCAAGCATCAGATCTTTTTTTTCCTAGTTACTGTGTCTGATATTCACGTTTTGTCCGCTCTGGGAGCACTGTGCTCTTCTCCAGTACAGGACCATCTTGGCTCAATGTCGTTCAGACTTTTCAGGCTCTGTTTTTATTTCTGCCCATCTTATTACTGCTGCCACCACCACCCCACCTCCCATCCCTGGTAGTTTGCTTTCAGAGTAAACCCATGGGGGCTAGTGGGTGTGCCAGGAAGCCGGCAGCCTGCAGTGGTTTCCAGAACCCCGCTGAAACTGCCTTTCAGCTGCCCGCGGACAAATGGCTGCTTTATGTTCATGTGTGCCCTCTAGGCAGGCAGCAAAACTTCTGCGAGCTCAAATGTGACGTTTAACTTCCAGCAAAGGAACCCAGAGCAGTCGCCCAGCCTGGCCTTAACACAAAGTCACAGCATTTGAATAAATACTGGGGTGATTTCAGAAGGCACATGTAACAAAGTGGCTCCTGAACCACTCAATATTCAAAGTAAAATACACTGTGAATCTTGTCGGGATAAACCTCCGTTGCAAGGAACTCGAAAGAATTGTTCTGCTTCTTCCAGGCAGCTCAGTGAGCTAGTTCTCCTAAATACTGAGCGACCTAGTACCCCTATCCTCGGTCCCGAACTTCCCACATGGCAGCCCGGCCCCGCCCCCGAGCCCAGCCGCTCTCCGGTCCCACACGCGCAGCAGCAGCAGCGACCCCACCACTGAAGCCCCCTCAACAAGGCACTACTTGGCTACTTGGCTACCGAGTTCTACCCTGCGGCGCACTGCAGGTTTCTCTCTATCACAGCTTCACCCCGACCACGTCAGCCAAGACACGGAGGAGGGGACTCTCAGCTCAATGGAGAAAATGGGTCTCCTGTTTCAAGCTCTTATCAAAAGGAAGGAGTCGACGTTGTCTTTCTCACTTTGCAACTGCCATAAATTACCTGGCACTGGACTTCTTTAATCTTCCTTATCGGCTCTTCCTCATAAGATAGGAAGGAGCTAGTGACACCAAGGGATATATATATATACCTCGCGAGTAGCATCCTTAGAAGGGGAGGGAATGAACTCCGAAGTTTAAAAGTATCAGAGCGAGTGCATGTATAAGGTTTGCTTCAGAATTCCCGGCTTGGGATTCTGTCCTAATCGGACTCAGGAAGAAATATCTTGTGGTACATTTAGATTCTAACCTTTCAAAGGGCAAAAACACACATAAGGCGGTTAACGTCCCTCGACCAGCTTCCCCGCAGTGCCAGAGGCATGCCACGAATGGGACGGTGGTGGGGAGCCAACACTTCTCAAAGTAAGTCACTTTTCCACTATAAACAGACAGCATCTCCTTTTGTCTGCTAAGCCTGTGACTCTAACTGATCCAAAACACTAGCTGAAAATGAACATTCCCTGACAGGGGGTCACGCAAGAGGGCAGAAATTCTTCATTTTTCATGATAAAGAAATAGCCCAGTCCAGAATGGGAGGAAAGCAGTCTGTGTGCGAAGCTTAGGTGGCTACCTGAGAACATTTCTGCCAATTCCAAGCTAACCACAGCGGACAGCTCGGTGCTGTGCCCTCGCTTCTATCATTTCTTCTTTCTACACCCATGGAAACGACTTCCTGTTTATCAAACAAATGCTTCTTTCCAAAAGAGCCAGGGCGAGGCCAAGAGAACTCAGCTGCCTGGGAGCAGGTTAACACAAGGGCCCTCACTTGAGTATCATGCCGTCCCTAACCCGTGCAGACCCGTGCAGGCCCAAAGCTGCGGCTGACTGGAGGAAGGAGGTTTGCTACTTTGTTTTCCTTGCCAAGAATCCAACTACCTCACACCAGCTTCTTTTCTTGTTGCTGCTTCTTGTTGAAATCTTTTTTCTTCGTGCTTCCCGGCTTCCAGGCCAAAACCCTCATTGTCTCCCCATTCTCTTTCTCCCACACCCACGTCCAATCCATCAGCAGATTTTATTAGCTCTACCGTCAAAATACAGCCAGAATTCAACTAGCCCTCACCGCATCTCCAACCCACCCCCATGTCAGCAGCCTAGTCCCACAGCCATTCTCCCCTCCTGGTTCACTGTATAGCTCGTCCTATTGCTCCTAACTAGGACCCTTGATTCTGTCCTTGGCCCCCTGCGATCCACTCTCAAAACAACTGTCAGAGTAATAAACTTTTTAAAAACTTTTTATTTTGAAATAATTACAGATGCACAGGAAGTTGCAAAGAGAGTACAGACAGAGCCCATGTACCCTCCACCCACTTACCCCCCAATGGGCAAAGCTTACACAATGCTAGAACAATATCAAAACCCAGAATGTGACACGGGTACAACGGGCGTACACTCCTATGTCATTTTATCACGTGTCCGCTTGTGGAACGACCACCGCACTCAAGATATGGAATGACTTGGGAGTTTCTCATTACCGAGTATTCCTGCAGATCCAACAACAAAAAGCACACTCTATTTTCCTCCATCTATCCCAAGTAAATTAAACATTTTCCTTCAAAGTCTCGAAAAAACACAATTTCTTTGTGAAACAATTACAGTCACAAGATATGCCTTAGTTCTTTAAGTTTTAAACCAGAACTATTTCCATTGTTTCCTATGCCTCCTTACTACATACAAAAGAATACTCTGCATATGATCGATGCTTCATAATTACAGGTTAACTCAAGGAATATCAGCCAGAGAAAAGACTATAAACTTTTATAAAAACATATTTCTTGGGGCGCCTGGGTGGCTCAGTCGTTAAGCGTCTGCCTTCAGCTCGGGTCATGATCCCAGGGTCCTGGGATCGAGCCCCACATCGGGCTCCCTGCTCGGCGGGAAGCCTGCTTCTCCCTCTCCCACTCCCCCTGCTTGTGTTCCCTCTTTAAAAAAAAAAAAAAAAAAAAAAAACATATTTCTTTACTCTTCATTCTGTCACTAAACGAAGTTTGTAAACTAAGCACTGTTTATGTTAGTCTTTATAACAAAAACAGGCTATTCTTCTGATACGAAGTCCTTTCACATTAATGTATAAAAGAGGATTTGTTTTCTTATAGCTTCTTAAAAAAATACTTCTAGACTAAGCATCAAGCCCAGGCAGCCTATGAAACAGAATCCCATATATTCCAAAAGGCTTTCCAAGAATGTTATTCAGACATTTCTTATGTAGTGCAAATGTTTCACGCGCTGCACCCATATACTAGCAAATGTGGGTTGGCTAATTTTGCAATACAGAGGTTATTCCCTGATTCCTAGTATAACCTGTAGGCTCCAAATCAAGTTCATTCTTTGAAAACCAGCTGAAAGGTCATTTATCTGAAGCTTTTCCTAACCTACTCACCTACCCTAGAAGAAAATACTCCATAATTTGTGTCTAATGGCATTTATTCTATATATTTCTATAGTATCAGCAAACAATTGTATTACAATTATTTCTTAACATGTGTGTCTTCCCTTCTAGACTAGTCTTTCTTGGCCCATGGATGGGTTTCTGTCTATGAATCCCTGTAAAGTGTAGGAAAATATGTACAGTGTGCTTCTGTTTACAGGAAGGGAGAGAGAATACGAATGTGCATGTGTGTACATTTATTTATATTTTCTAGAAGAAGTAATATTAAGTGAAAATTTTCTAAAAATGATTACTTACAAGGGGAATGAAAAGGAGGTGGAAGCTAGACTTTCCTGAATGTACCCTGTTTTAGGTACCCTGTTTTAGCTTTAATCTTAGAAACACGTAATGTCCTAAATAACGCAAACAACTCACAACTGAATCAAAGAGAAGAAAAAGTAATTTCTAAAAAAACCAAATTTCTAAAAAACCGAACTGGAAAAAAGTGAAACTAGCTGTGAGTTAAGCTGTGACATAACCAATCAGAGAATACTTTTAAGTGACACACACAGTGTTTTGTCTTAATGGGAGATATCCTCAGGACGAAAAGAACCAGTCTCCTTAATATTGGGATTGCCTTGAATCAATTTTGCTCCCATTCTCTGATATCAAATATGTAATTAGGCTAAAGTCATTTGGAACCACAATTTTCAGCATAAGAGAAACAAGATCTAGATACATAATATTCAAGAAGTTAAAAATGCTGAAATCTTAAATTCAATTGGAATGTTAGTACAAACTCCTGTTTACTTTCCTCTACATTAAAAAAAAAAAAAAAATACTTATTTCCTACCTCTGTGCCCTGAGAAGGCCTCTAAGCAATGAAAGCCCAGTAGCAGTAATAAGTATCCCAAGGGCACAGATTCTGGTCTCTACGTGCTATTTTCCACTTGAAAGAACCACAGCTCCCAGGAGACATGTTTGAGTCCAGGTCGGAGACAAGAAATGTTCAGGGTAAGCCTGAGATACCTTACCTAAAAGCAAGGAAGCTATCAAAGACCATTGGGATCATGTCAAAAGGACACAGGAGTCAACTTAAAGAGGCTCCTGCTGGCTAAGTGGAATAATTTGATCAAAAGAATAACAACTCATGGGACTGAAACACATCAAATGTATTAAAATTCATAAATTCGTAATGTTATTACAAATAAAATCAACTTTTTTGGTCACCACTGGAGACTGATAGGGTACCAATGCATTATTCTGAAATTTAACATAAAGGAGAAGAATCAAACACTTATTTTGCCTTTACTATAGTTTCTAAATAGTTTACAGGCAACGTTCTTTACAAAAGAATTAGAGCTAACAAATACAGAAAGAATGAGAAAATAGAAAATCACCATTTGGCAACTTCTAATGAAATATGTGTCTAAGCAAATAAGAAGAGTGGCTAAAACATTAGGTCAAAGGTTGATGGGAAACTTTATAAGAACTTTATAAAACTTTATACATCACTAGAAGTGGGGAAACCAGGCATTACACAACTCCTGAGATGATGCAATAGGAAGACAAAGTATTCCTGCCCCTGTTGCCCCCACACTGGCCTGTGTTTAACCAAACCACTTTACAAAACATAGTCAGCTAGAGGAACATATGCTCAATGACACAAGGAGGATCCGAATCCATAATGTGGGAAATTTTACAGGATGATCTAGTTTCTTCAACAAATAAATGGCATAGAAAATAAGTGTGTGTCTGCAGGAGAGGGTTAGGGTTGTTACAAATTATTAAAAATTTGAGACACTTGGGGCGCCTGGGTGGCTCAGTCGTTAAGCGTCTGCCTTCGGCTCAGGTCATGATCCCAGGGTCCTGGGATCGAGCCCCGCATCGGGCTCCCTGCTCCGCGGGAGGCCTGCTTCTCCCTCTCCCACTCCCCCTGCTTGTGTTCCCTCTCTCGCTATCTCTCTCTGTCAAATAAATAAATAAAATCTTTAAAAAATAAAAAATAAAAAATAAAAATTTGAGACACTTATCAACTTAATGGATGTATGGACTTTGCTGCATCATGGTTTGAGCAAACTATAAACAGATGTTACGATGGGGCGCCTGGGTGGCTCAGTTGGTTAAGCATCTGCCTTCGGCTCAGGTTATGATCCCAGGGTCCTGGGATTGAGCCCCACATCGGGCTCCTGGCGCAGCAGGGAGCCTGCTTCTCCCTCTGCCTGCCATTCCCCCTGCTTATGCTCCCCTCCCCTCGCTCTCTCTCTGACAAATAAATAAAATCTTAAATATATAGATATATATAAAGTTGGGGGAAAGTATGAAAAAACAGCCAAATGTTGATAGTTATCAAAACTGCATGATGAGCACAGAGTTCATTATACTATTCTCTTCCCTCTTACATATATTTGAAAATGCTTATATTAAAAAGCTTTTAGAAATGGAATCTATCATTTGTACACTGATGTTCATAACAGCATTATGTCCAATAGCCAAAAGGTGGAAACAACCCATGTATCCATTCCTGGATAAATGGATAAACAAAAAGTGGTGTATACACACAATGGAATATTACTCAGCCTTAAAGAGGAAGGAAATTTTGACACATACAACAACATGAATGAACCTTAAGGACATTATGCAAAGTGCAACAAGCCAGTCAAAGAAGGACAAATACTATATGATTCTACTTGTTTGAGGTACCTAGAATAGTCAAATTCATAGAGACAGAACATAGAATGGGACTGCCAAGGGTCGAAAAATGGGTAAATGTGAAGTTAGTGTTTAACGGACACCGACTTTCAGTTTTGTAGAACAAAAAGAGTTCTGTGAATGGACGGTGGTGATGGTAGCACAATAACGTGAACATAATTAATGCCACTGAACTGCACACTTAGAATGGTTACAATGGTAAATTGTATGTTATGTGTATTTTACCAGAATGGCTTTAAAAAATGGGATCAATCAGGGGCACCTGGGTGACTTAGCTAGCTAAGCATCCAACTCGATTTCGGCTCAGGACGTGGAGCCTGCTTGAGATTCTTTCCCTTCCTCTCTCTCTGCCCCTCCTCCCCCACTGCGCTCACACGTGCTCTCTCTCTCTCAATAAATAAAATAAAAGTGGGATCAATCAATTTCAATCTCTCTCTCATACACACACACACACACACACACACACACACACACACAGAGACACACACACACACACACACCAGCCCAGAAAATATCTTCAGGACATCAAAGTTTGACAGCACACCAAAATATAATGCACTAATTCCATATATGTGATTAAAAAAATCTCCTTATATAAAGTCAACTTCTAAATATTATGATTAAAATATTCTTATATTTTCTAGTAGTTTTACTTAGTCAGAGAAACTGCATTTTCCAAAGAGGGTCAGGAAAAAAACAGTTCAGAAAACCCTCAGGAAAAAATATTAATGCAGGAGCCAGGCAAACATATTCCTTTGGGACTTGTATATATTAAATGCAGTAAAAGTATTTTGCTAATTCTTGGGAGCATTTATTTTTATGTAATGGTAGAACTGGCAGGGTGATCGCACAACTATGAATGGATAGTTAGCAGTAAAGTAAGGTTATCAAACTAAGTTTTTAAGCACTAATCACAGGTGGTTTCCTCATCCATCTGGGGCAGGTTGCAAACATAAATGCTAAAGTCATGGCTGATATTAAGAAAATAAAACCAAAAAATGAAGAATGAATGGAAAATTATTTGGGGAGGAGAGAGAAGTTAAATGTCTTAATTCAGAGTGGTTAAACAAAGTTCAGCGAGAAAGTTACTTGCTTCTGTCACTAAAGCCTTAGAAAACTGCTAGTTTTTATAGCCAAAGGGAGTAAATAATTTAGGGGGCAAATAGTATTTTAGTTGTAAAGATATACAGAAGGTCGTAAGGATTAAATAGGAAAAACAAGTTATAAACAAAACACAAACCCAGCATGTAGCAGGGCGCTCAAATAAACAAATGTGATAGTGTTCTCAAGCAAATAGAAGGTTCCAAAATAACATATAAGAAACACGTAACATCTGGTACGCATGGTCACACAAGTCAGTCTTTCCCAGGCTCTGCCCAACTGGTCAGTCTCTGAGTGTCCTGCAGCATAAATAAATGGCTTTGTGAGAAGTTCTAGGTTCCATACATGTTGGCACCATTAGGAAATGTTATTTTTAAGGCGCCGAGAATGTCCATAATAAATCATACACACTTCAACAAACTGCTGTTAATAATTTATTATGAATGCCCATGAGTTCTGCCTGGTATTCAGGAAACTTTTCTTGATAAAATACTGGATTTATGACTTCACGGTCTCAAATAGGAAGTTTGGGGATATATATCTAAAGAAATCATACTGTGGAAGTTTTAAATTATGAGTTCAGTGGTTTGCCAAACTAACCAGTTTCTCTATTCTGTTTGCAAAATTAAACAGACCCACATTGTCACGGCTGCCCCTTTGTAATATAGTTCTGAATAGCATGCAATAATCATTTCAACAAATCAAATGAATGAGTAATAAATGTTCATTCAATAACCATTTACTGGAGCCTATTACATTGCTTAGAATTCATAATCTTCATATCTTTCTCTGCAGTCATCCAGAAAACAAAAAGGTATTTTCCACCACATCAAAACTCATTAACTAAAATGTATTATGGAATAACATGAAAATTCCATTTTGACTTGCTTATACTTCTTTGCAACCCAATGAAATCATTTTTACTGAGTGCTTACTATATGTTAGACACCGCGTGAAGCAATGAAGACACAGATGCATACAATTCAAATGCTACAATCTTTCTTTCATTCACTTAGTCTTTCATCCAGCTGATCAATAAATATTTATTGAGCAGGTATCCTCTACGGGCACTATTCTAAGTACTAGAGATTTAGCAAGGCTCAAAATGTACAAAGTCTTTACTCTCATATATGTTAGTTGTTGGTAAGAACCAAGAAGGAAAATAAAGCAAGGAAGGAGATACAGAATAGTGGGCCAGCAGAAAAAGTGAGATTTTAGACAGCATGGCTAGCAGAGACCTCTCTAATAAGGTAACATTTGTTAACAGATCTGAAAGAAATGGGAGAGCTATGTAGGTATCTGGGAAAGAGTATCTCAGGAAGAAGGAATGGAATACATGAAGGACTTAAAGTGACAACGTACTGGAGAGTTTAAGGAACAAAAAATGAATGCCAACGTGAAAAGGGGGAGAGTCCTGGGAGCTGAGGTCAGAGAGGCAGCAGCAGATCAGATTATAGAGAGTTTCACTGACCACAGAAAGGACCATACATTTATTCCAAATGGATGGGAAAGACAATAGAAATAGCTGAGTGGTAAGATTTCACTTTCATTTTTAAAGAATCACTCTCACTGCGATAGTGGAATCGGGTCAGATTCAGGGACACTGGTTAAAGGCTACTACGGTAATCCTAGCAGATGACTGTGACCTAGACCAGGTTGGTACTGATAGAAATGGTGACTGAATTCAGCCTGCATTCTGAAGGTAGAGTCACCAAGATTTACTGATAGTTTTGGCATGAGATGTGAGCAAGGATAAATTAAGTGTGACTCTAGAGAAGTTTTTGATGTGAGTAACTGGGTGAATGGAGTTGCCATTATTGAGATGGGGAAGACTGGTGAGAAAAGAAAGTTGGTAAATGGATATGTTTGCATATGTTAAGACTGAGATGTCTATTAGACATCTCCAAGTGGAGATGTCAAGTAAACATGTGGATATATAAATCTAATGTTCAGAGAATAGGTCAGGCTGTAGATTTAAAATTCAGCAGCCAGAAGTTTAATGGGTCATACAAAATCAACTAGGGAGCAGATGGGCATAGAAAAGAGAAGAGGTCCAAGGACTGAGCCAAGGAGTACTCCAAAATGTAGACATTAGGAAGATGAGGAGGATCTGGCAAAAGAACCACCACAAGAATGGTGATAAGTCAAGCGACAACTGTCTAAATTATTTAGTATCAGTAAATGACAGACTCAGAAATATACACGCACCAAGGGGGGGGGGGGAGGTGAGAGAAAGAAAAAACTTACTACAAATAGTTTTATAGTAGAGGTATGTTCAAAGGAAGAAGGAAAAGGGCAATTAACTCTGTAGCAGAATCAGACCAGAGTTCACAGAAAGCATAACATTTGAGAAGAGTCATGACAGCGGAGTAGCAACTAAGAGGACAGAAAAGCATAGCAGGGCTTTTGTATCTTGTATTCTCACACCTCTTCCAACCAGTTCCTCTGAGGCCAACAATTCCTTTACAGGCTTCATGAAGAAAAAAAAGGACAATATTCCATGAGGAATTACGAATTAATGTAAGGTTTTCTAAGTCTCCACTAGCTTCACACCACCAGGGTATATGCTAGGGTATCTAGTAAACCCCTTTCTGCTTCTCTTGCCTTCACATTTATCAAAGACACTGAAGACTATGTCACAGTCTACTGCTCCAACCAGATTCTGCTAGTCACTTAGGAAATGTCAACAACCGCGACGATAATCTATTTGATAATTTAGCTTCATGATTCCTTGAACCTTCTTATCTCCAGTGAGATAACTCAAAGTTCAGCAACTATTCCTGTGGCCACATCTTGAACCTGCCTTTGCTTGATATCTTTCTACCTTTGAAATTTTAAACTTCAACAGTATACTAACCTTTTTCTTAAGAGGCTAGTCTTCTAGATCAGAAATGTTGAAGAAATAAAATGTGAGCCACTTATATAATTTAAGATTTTCTAGTAGCCACATTAAAAAGCAAAAAGTATCCCTCATTTTGAAATTAATTTTTGTAATTTATTTTATTTAACCCAATACATCGATCCTAATCCAATCATTACAACATGTAATCAACACAAATATTAGCAATGTTACTTTAAATTCCAGTGTGTACTTTACAGCCTATCGTATTTCAGACATGAACTTATCTATAGTCTACATGAAATGTAATTTTGGCAAAATTAAGAGTTGTGTTAAATGAAAAGGTATTTTACACTGTGTGTGATAAAGAATTTGGCCTTGCCCGAAGAGAAGACCTGGCCTATTCCCTTGGCTTCTGAGAGGTAATCTCTGAGCCCTTGAAATGTTATGTGAGTGATGGGAGCATCTCTGTTCACCTGGGGGGCTTGGTTCATGCCAGATAATGAAACAGTATGATTTAGCAGGGAACTGGTCATACTCATCTAGTCTTAGGGTAGAGACTGGCCACACTAGAAAGACCAACACTGTGGCTTAGGTTGGGAGTTTGGGGTCATGCAATACCAGATGACCAGGAGACAGAGATGAAGCATACGGGCAGTCAGTCAGTTGTGCCCTTGAAGCTCTGAGCACAGAGGCTCAGCTGAGCTTCCCTATGGGCAATACTCAGTGCATACTGTCACCTATCAATACCAGGATCCTGATTCCACAGGGAGAGGAAAATAAAAGCTCTTTGTTTGGTCCTTCTCATGGACTCTGTTTCTTTCCTTAGCTGATTTTAATTTGTATCCTTTCCCTGTAATAAACTGCAACTGTGAGTATAATAGCTTTCCAGGACTTCTGTGAGTCTTTATGGCAAATTATCAAAGGTGAGGGTAGTTTGGTGAAATTTCCAAACTTGTAGTCGGGTGTCAGACGTGATGGGGGGGGTCTTGGAGACTGTGCTCTACCTTTGTAATCAGCTAACTCTCTCGGCTGGCCTAAAACACTTACACACTGCCTTAGTTTTAAATTTACATGTAAGTTAAACCAAATTCAAAATTCAGTTCCTGAGTGGTACTACCTACATTTCAAACGCACAAGAGCAACACGTGGTCAGTGGTTACTGTACCGAGCAGCGCAATTTCAGACTTTGATCCCTCTGATCTTCTTATGCCCAAGACACTTCCTTCCCAATTTCATCTAAACCTCAAGCTTTTTCAGTTCCTACAATTTAAGATCATTCATCCTGATCTCACTTGCCCTCATCCCCCTTTCAACCCACACCCAATGACCCAAACATTAATTATTTTATTGTCAGTGGCTTCAAGTCCTTTGCCAAAGGTCTTTCTTTTTCCGCACATGTCTTCTAAATCCCCAACACTGACTGATGCAACTGTCCTTCTTACCCCATTGACCCACGGGTTGTCGAGTATTGCTGGGAAAAGAAAGCATTCAAGCCTGTATAATGGAACGAGTTCATGGTTTCCTAATGCTAGGCCTTTCGTCAACTTTCTTAGCTGTCCTTGATCACTCTCTCTTTCACTCCCCCAAGTAGCTAATTTTACCTCCTCCACATGCATCCAGGTTCCTATCCTTTCACCCTCAGCCCTCAGGTGCTGAACTGGCCTCCTACTTCAAGTAGAAAATTAGACAAAAGGCAATGTACTTTTACTTCACATTCTTCTACCTAAAAAACCACCTACAGCCACATACATCCTCTACCTTCCTCTACCCTTTCTGAGCAACCAGTTCCTGGTAACTATGTTCACAGCTCAAGCGCCTCCTATTATTCACGGACCTAGTCATACAGACTATCTTTCCCATATCAATTATAGTCCAACTCACCCTGCTCACTACTGTATCCTTAACCTCACCCTATGATCAAGTCTCATATTTAAACAAAACAAAACTCCCCCTTGCTCTTTGTCAAGTACTGAGAGGATCTGAGACTTTACCAGAATTTAACAATTTAACGTGCCACAGATGCATGAATGTTGGCAGAATACATGAGACCCCCCCCAGGTCAGAGACAAAGGACTTTGGTATTTAGGGCACAGCAAGCAGCACACGCATCAACATATTTGCTTTGGGGCGCCTGGGTGGCTCCGTCGTTAAGCGGCTGCCTTCGGCTCAGGTCATGATCCCAGGGTCCTGGGATCGAGCCCCACATCGGGCTCCCTGCTCGGCGGGAAGCCTGCTTCTCCCTCTCCCACTCCCCCTGCTTGTGTTCCCTCTCTCCCTGTGTCTCTCTCTGTCAAATAAATTTAAAAAAATCTTTAAAAAAAAAAATTTGCTTCGGTTTCCCAAATCCTAATTCTCACAGAGTGATGTGAAGGAGACCAGGTGACATCTGCACATTCAACTGGATGCATTCAAGGAGAGGGACCTAGAACATTCCAGCTGCTAACTAATAACTGCTACCACTGAGAGCTGACTATATATCAGTTCATATTCTAAGCGTTTTAATTTTTATTTTTTTAATTTTTTTTTAAAGATTTTACTTATTTATTTGACAGAGAGAGACACAGCGAGAGAGGGAACACAAGCAGGGGGAGTGGGAGAGGGAGAAGCAGGCTTCCCGCCGAGCAGGGAGCCCGATGTGGGACTCGATCCCAGGACCCTGGGATCATGACCTGAACCGAAGGCAGATGCTTAACGACTGAGCCACCCAGGCGCCCCACTAAGCATTTTAATTTTTAAAAAAACTTTTTAGAAATTGAAATATAATTAACATGACATAAAATTAACTATTTTAAAGTGTACACTTTGGTGGTCTCAATATATTCACTATATTGGGCAATCATCACTACTATCTAATCCTAGAATATTTCCATCACCCCAAATAGAAATGCTCTACCAATAAGCAATTAGTCCTAGTTCTCCCCACCCCCATCTCCTGGCAACCATGAATCTATTTTCTGTCTCTACAGACTTGCCTTTCCTGGACATTCCATATAAATGGAATCACACAATATGTGGTCTTTGGTATCTGGCTTCTTTCACATAACAATGCCTTCTAGGTTTATCCACACTGTAGCTTATATCAGTACTTCAACCTCTTTACCACAGAATAATATTCCATTGTATAGATATACCACATTTTATTTATCCATTCATCAGTTGGTAGAAATGTGACTTACTTCAACTTTTTAGCTATTATAAGTAATGCTGCTATGAACATGCTGCACAAGTCTTTGCAAAGAGTAAGCGCTTTACTTTTTTAAAGATTTTATTTATTTATTTGACAGAGAGAGAGGGGGAGAGAGCACAGGGGAGGGGCAGGCAGAGGCAGAGGGAGAAGCAGGCTCCCCAATGAGCAGGGAGCCTGATGTGGGGCTCCATCCCAGGACTCTGGGATCATGACCTGAGCCGAAGGCAGGCTCTTAACCGCCTGAGCCACCCAGGCGCCCCCAGACTAAGCACTTTAAAAACACTCCCACAATCCTTATAACAACCTTTGAGATAAGTGGTATCATCATCATCACTGTCATCATCATTACTATTATTATCTTCATTTTAAAGATGAGGACACTAAGACAGTGAGGTTAAAAAACTTGCCCAAGGTCACCAAGGCTGTAAGCGGAAGAATGAGGATTTGAATCAGAGCAGACTGATTCTATCCATGTTCTTAACCACTAACCATGCTGCTCCGTTTAAGTACACTTCTAATCCATTTTCTTTGTCCCCACTGCTGCTGTTTATCAGATAAATAGCTGTCATCTGTTTTATCGCCAATAGCCTCCCACATGCTCTCCCAGGCTTTAGTCTCATCACCCTTAAATACACCCTTATTCTGGCACCAATGTACCGTTTCTAACACATGGACTGTCCTGACCCTTGCTTAAAGTCCTTCTACGGCTCACTACCATCTAACAGTGGATGAAACTGTAGTGAAATCTTATGTGGAAATCCAACAAGCATACTAGGTTTGAAAGCAGAGATCCTGGGACGCCTGGGTGGCTCAGTCGGTTAAGCGGCTGCCTTCGGCTCAGGTCATGATCCCAGGGTCCTGGGATCGAGTCCCACATCGGGCTCCTTGCTCGGTGGGGAGCCTGCTTCTCCCTCTGCCTGCCTCTCCCCCTGCTTGTGTTCTGTCTCTCTCTCTCTGACAAAAAAATAAAATAAAATCTTAAAAAAAAAAAAAAAAAGAAAAGAAAGCAGAGATCCTATGCTCTTGTTGAACAGGAGGGAACAATGGGGAGTGGTTGAACGTATTTGTGAGGAAAACATGACCTCTAAGCCTGGCCTCACATATCTACTTTCTCAGAGAAGGCATCTTAGACATTTCCAAAGAACCTTAGAACTTTTGGAATAAGTCAAAAACCACCAGCACATCACTTAATCCTCTTTAAAAAACTAGTTCTAGTTCCCTAAATAGACCAAGTTGTTTCACACCTTAAATTCTTTACTACATTACCCTTCTGGAAAACCGATTTCCACTCATCAACTTCTCATACTTGAAAACTCTTCTCAACCATTACTTCCTCCATAGACTTCTCTAACCCACCCCTTGCTCCAACAATCGCAAATACTGCTCACCATCTTTATCACATTGCTATTGTTGATGTCCCTTGTACAATACAGTACTCAAAACGGAAGATAATATTCTAGATATGGTGTGACTGCCACAAAGGGTAAGAGCACTACAACTCTTTCAGCAAATCTGAAATGGAATTTGGAATCAAGCAGCCAGGTACTGCCCCAGTTTTGTGTCATAATCTGCCAACATTAGGATAAAGTTCCCAGCTTTACACCTAGAGCAGAAACTTCCAAGCGCCACAATTCAACACCTCAAGCAACCTTGCAAAATTCTGGATCAAACCAAACATGTTCTTCAGTCCTATACCAAACCTGCCAAGTACTGCTAACTAAACAACCCATAAAAAAAGCCACAAGCGGAAACCCAATAAAGTTAAGATCTCCAACAACTGCTAACCTATCCATGCTGCCTATCAGTCCTTCAACTTGTCCCCTTATCATCTACTTCTTTCATTTCCTTTAGCTGTTAGTCCACGATCTCACCTCAGCATACAAACTGTTTTCCTACTTTTCAAACACTAGTATTAGGTCGTCAGACTCCAAACTTTAATCCCCCAAACATCAATCTCACACAAATACTTCTACAAACTTACCAGCCTTCAACTCCTCCTCGAGGAATGCCCCATTAAATCTTCCTCCCTCCCTTATAGCTACATTTCCTCTGGCTCTACTGGTTCTTTCCCCTCAAAATAAACTATAGACATAAAGTCAAATATATAATAAAAAGACAACAGGGGCGCCTGGGTGGCTCAGTCACTTAAGTGCCCAACTCTTTTTTTTTTTTTTTTTAAAGATTTTATTTATTTATTCATGAGAGAGAGAGAGAGGCAGAGGGAGAAGCAGGCTCCCAAAGAGCAGGGAGCCCGATGCGGGACTCGATCCCAGGACCCTGAGATCATGACCTGAGCCGAAGGCAGACGCTTAACCATCTGAGCCACCCAGGCGCCCTGTGCCCAACTCTTGATTTCGGCTCAGGTCACGATCTCGGGATCGTGAGATCGAGCCCCTTGTTGGGCTCCGTACTCAGAGGAGAGTCTGCTTGAGATCCTCTCTCTCTTTCTCCCTCTGCCCTTCCCCTCCCCACACCCCCACTCGCGCGCTCTCTCGCTCTCTAATAAATAAATAAATCTTAAAAAAAAAAAAAAGAAAACACACATTCAACCAATGCCCCTTTTAGTTACTGGCCCTCTTTCTTTCCTTCTCATCATAGCCAAGTTTCTCAGGAATCATTTATACCACTGGCCTCCAAAGGGTGCTGATTTTATCTTAGTGGTTGCTCTGGGGATTATAATGCGCATCTTAAATTATCACAATCTACTTCCAACTAACACTGACTTGATTCTGGTAAAATATAGCAACTTTATTCCAATATGACTCCATTTCCTCAACCTTCCTTTACTTATATTGCGTCAATATATATGAAAAATGCAGAAATAAAGTGTTATAAATACTTCATGAAGCCCTTTTTTGTCTTTTAAAGAAACTAAGAGAAGGGCGCCTGGGTGGGTCAGATGGTTGAGCATCTGCCTTCAGCTCAGGTCATGATCCCAGGGTCCTGGGATCGAGTCCCGCATCGGGCTCCCTGCTCCTTGGGAGCCTGCTTCTCCCTCTGCCTCTCTCTCTCTCTGTCTGTCTCTCATAAATAAATAAATAAAATATTTAAAAAAAAAGAAAGAAAGAAAGAAACTAAGAGAAGAAAAGAGGAAGAAGTGTATTTATATGGTCTTTTATTTCCTACAGATTCATCTTTTCTGATTTTCTTTATTTCCTCCTATGGATATGTTACCATTTGGTGTCATGTCCTTTCATGACATGACAAGGAAGCTTGAGCACTTCCTTACAATGTCTTATATAGCAGGTCTGCTTATAAGAAATTCTCTCGGTCTGGTTATTTGGGAATGTGTTTATTTTGCCTTCACTTTGAAGGATAGTTTTGCTAGATACAGAATTTATGGTTCATGGGGTTATGTTTTGTTTTTTATTTTGGCATTTTAAATATGTCAGTCCACTGCCTTTGGCCTCCATTTTTTTCTGATGAGAACTCAGCTATAAATCATACTGTTGTTACCCTGTGTATGATGGGTCATTTTTCTCTTGCTGCTTTCAAGATTCTGTCTTTGTCTTTCAGCAAATTGACAGTATGCATTTATGTGGATCTCTTTTGGGTTTATCCTACTTAAGATTCACTGAGCTTCTTGAAACCGTAAATTATTGTTTTTTATATATTTCGGAAGTTCTTAGTCATCATTTCTTCAAGTATTTTTTTCTGCAATAAAAAAAAAAATTAAAAAAAAAAAAAAAAAAGTATTTTTTTCTGTCCCTTTCTCTCTTTCCTCTCCTTCCGGAATTCCCATTACAAACATATTGGTACACCTGATCTTGTCCCACAGGTCTCCAAGGCTCTGATTATTTTTCTTCAGTGACTTTCTCTCTGTTCTTCAGATTGGATTTTTCACTATTAATATTTCAAGTTTGCTGGTTCTTTCTTCTGCCACTTCAAATCTGCTATTGAACACATCTAGTGAAATTTTCATTTCAGTTACTATACCTCTCAACCCTAGAATTTCCATTTTGTCCTTTTTTATCGTTTCTATTTCCTTACTGAGATTCCCTATTTGTTGAGTCATTGTCATCATGATATTTTCCACTTAGACATGGTTTGTTTTGTCTGAACAAATGTATAATAATTGCCATGAAGTTTTTGCTAAAAATAACATCAAGACCTACTCAGAGGAAATTTCTATTGGCTACTTTTCTTTCTGAGTAGGGATCACATGTTCCTGGGTTTTTTCCTTCAACATCTACTGGGTTTTTTTTTTTTAATAAAACTACATATTATAGATAATATGTTTAACCAATTTGGGATTATGATTTTTCCCCTTGAGGACTGTTGTTGTTGCTGCTTTTGTTTTGTTTTTGTTTTTAGCAACCCTCTTGAAAATAATTTGAGAATCCGTCCCCCTGTGGTATGTAGCCATTGATTTTTCTGCTAAATTTAAAAAAAAAATTCTTCTTTTTATTCTTTAGCATGGCCTCCTTGAAGTCATCCCAATGTCTACACTGATTAGTGACCCGGCCAGTAGACTTTTCACTCTCTGCTGACAAATCTATTGGTGAGTTCAAGAGTGCATTCAAAGTTCAGAAAGCTTCAAAGTCGGCCTCAGCTTTTACTCTTTGCTGGACTTTCTCAGGACTTCTGAGCAGATGCCGGTCCCCCAGTAAGCCAGACGTGAATGAAGACTTATCTTATCCTGTTGTGGTTTTCTCATTAACAAGATGTCCTTACTAAATTTCTGGCTAGTTAACCATTCTGCGGCTTGCCCCTAGCAACATCGCACCCTCTAGCTAGCAAGGCTCTGAGCCTTCCACATTTGTTTCCTACCAAACTTGCTATTTTTACTGACAACACATCTGGGCACGAGGGTTTTTTGGTTTTGTTTTTGTCCAAATCACGTCAGCTGCCTCTCGTAACAAAGCTGCTGGATTTAAAGCCAGCCCAGCCTTGACTGCATTATGCTTTCCCTTGGGGAGGGAAAGGAAAGGCTATAGAGGCTCAAGCAAAAGACCAAAGCCTCCCATTATTCTTAACACAAATTCAAAGATTTTCATGAATTAAAGCTTCTCAATTTAATGTCTGCCACTGATTCATTTTCAGAGCCCTAAAGGTTATTTTTGACAATCCTGCCACTTTTGTATTTGTTGTTTAGATAGAATATTTGCCAACTTCTCCACTGTGTCATTGCAAGAAGTCCTGTTACTTCTATCTATCTCATCATTTTCAATTTCTAATCTGTATATATTTTAGAATGTAGTTATTGTATTCTATAACATTTATGTAAATATATTTGAATAAATTAGAGTACACAATTTAAATGATGTTATTAATATGTTCTGTGATCAACTTTAGAAAACATTCTTAAAAACTCTCCATTTCCCCTTCCTTGCTATGCACTCACACCTCACCCCATTACATTCTGATTTCTATTCTTATTACACTAGTGAAACGGCTCTAAGAGCACTGAGAACCTCTCTGTCACAAAGCCAGAATCTACCTCTCAGTCCTTACCATATTTTACCTTCCTACATCATTCAATAATGCTCCTTTTTGAAATTCCTATTTTCCTCGGCTTTTATAATACCAAAATCTTATTTCATCAACAGCAATTTTTTCATGTACTTCATGGCCTTACTTTCAACATAAATACTAATGGTACTAGGGGTCTTATCCTTAAACCTATTCTCTTCTGTATGATCCCATATCAATGACCAACTACCACCTACCTGTTGATGAAACAATATCCTAGGTTCCATCCTATCCCTGACCTCCTAACTACCGTATCCGATGACCTGATGCGCAACTTTTACCCAACTGATGCCTCAAACTCACCATGTCTAAAGTAACACAGTTCATCCAATCTATTTTTCACTCTTATATTCTCTATCTTAGTAAATGACACTACCATTCACACCAATAACAGGGTCAGAAACTGAAAAATCATCTTAAAACCCTCTTACTTATTTTCTCCTTTAACACTGTGATTTTCAAAAGGTTTATTAGTAATTCCCTGATACGCTTAATTAATCTAAAATTTAAGAATACTGGCCACTTCTTTTACATAGACAATGATTAAAAAAAAAAAAAAAGCCTTAAAAAGAGAAGATGGAATTGTTATTCTGTAAGTAGAGGAGAGGCCCTGCCTATGCCCAAATCTCAGTAATACTCATCTAAAAAAAAAATGTCTCACTCTCTCTTTAAATGGGTATTTAATAACAGAAGGGTAAAAAAATACTTCATATTGAATGCTGCTATGTCCATGACCTACAATTTCAACACAGAAATTTGGTTTCTATTTGTAATAAAAGATCCTCCCTGAAATACTTAAGTGAAGTCTTTTTATACAGAAGAACAGATTCTTCAACCTGGTGAGTGGGGAAAAACATGTACTCTGGAGTCAGAGAGTCCTTGGGTTAAATCTCAGCTGTATTACTGATTAGTTATACCTTAGGCGAATTATTTAGCCTCCCTTAATCTCAAGTTTCTTTGTAAAATGATGATTAAAAATATCTATATTTCAATATTAAAATGAAAGAGATGAAGTCACTACCTTACTTCAATACCTCATCATCCTCAGATATTACTTTACAGCTTCCTAACTGGCATTGGTATGTTCCATCCCAATGCTTTCTCATGTGGCAGTAATTCAAGATAATGCTCAATTATTTTATACTCTTGGTTCATTCATGCACTCACTCTTCCATTCAGTGGACAATTACTGATTATTTCCCTCAGTAAATATTTGAGTCCATCAGTATGAACTGGAGAGCAAGAAGAGACGTAGAGAAAGATACAATGGTGAGCAGACATCGCCCCTGAACTTGTGGAGTTTGGTGTCTGGTGGAGAAAGAAACCATTATATAATTACAAAAATAAATGTAAAACCACAACAGATATAAGTACCACTAAGAAAGGATATAGTGCAATGAGAGGGTGTGATAGGGGAATTGGCCAAGTCAGAAACGTTCTGCAAAGCCCTTCATTATTTATTGAGCCTTTCCTATCTTACCAGCCTCATTTCCGGGCATTTTCTCACATATAGTTTGTATTTAAACCATACTAAACAACTTAAGGAATATGAAATGTGCCATGCTTTCTCTCATCTTGAAATCTTCCAAACAGGCTACAGCATTTCTGCAATACCTTGTTTGCCCTAGTTAATTCCAGCAAGAATCCAAACAGGTAGTTCTTCATTACCTCTTTAATGCCTTCATCACACATGATGCTAATATTAATCACCACCTCCACTTGGTAACTGATTTTCTCCTTTGTACATGACTAGCATTTTATGGGGAGATATTCTGAAATTATGCCAAAATCCTGTCTTCTTCAGTATCAGTTTCCCAGGGTGCTGAAACAACTAACCACAAGGTAGGTGACATAAAATAACTGTAATTTATTCACTCACAGTTCTGGAAGCAGTAAGTCCAAAACTGCAGTATCACTAGGGCTTCACTCTATCTGGAGGCTTTAGGGGAGAATCTTTTCTACACCTCTTCTAGCGGTGGTGACTGTCAGTTTTCCTTGACTTGTGGCTGCATCACTCTGATCTACTTTGGTCTTTTTCAAGACTGTTTTGGCTATTATGGGTCCCTTATAATTCCACACAAATTTTATAATCCACTTGTCAATTTCTACAAAAATGTCAGCTCAGATTCTGATGGGGATGGTACTCAATTTACATTATCAGTTTGAGTAGTGAGTAGTATTGCCATCTTAACAACGTTAACTCTTACAATCCATAAACATGGGATGTTTTTCCAATCATTTAGATCTTCTTAAATTTCTTTCAACACTGTCTTGTACTTTCTGTACTTTTCAGACCATAAAATCTGCATTTCTTCTGTTAAATTTATTCCTAAGTATTTTATTCTTATTGATGCTATTGTAAACTGAATTGTTGTATTTATTTCATTTTCAGATTGCTCATTATAAGGATATACAAATACAACTGACTTGCATATATTGTTCTTGTATCCTGCAACACTGCTGAACTTTTATATAGTTCTTAAAGCTTTTTAGTGGATTCTTTAGGATCTTCTATATATAAGATTATGTCATCTGTGACTAGAGTTAGCTTTACTTCTGCCTTTCCAATCTAGATGTCTTTTATACAAGTCTTTCTTTGCCTAACCACTGTGACTAGAATCTCCAGTATGATGTTTAAATAGAAATGGAAAGAGATGAAATCTTTGTTTTATTCCTATTTGGAGGAGAAAAACATCTAGTTGTTCACCATTAAGTATGATGTTAGCCATGGGTTTTTCAGAGATCCTTTATCAAATTAAGTAAGTTCCCTTCTATTTCTAGTTTGTTGAGTGTTTTTATCATGAAAAGATGTTGGATTCTGTCAAGTGCTTTTTCTGCATCTGATACAACTGTGTCATTTTTGTTTTTTCTTTCATTGATATGATATATTACATTAATGGATTTTTGTATGGATAACCAACCTTGCATTCCTGGGATAAGTGCCACTTGGTCATAGTGTGTAATTCATTTTTTTTTTTTTTCAGAGAGGGTCAGGGGGAGGTGTGGAGGGAGGGGGAGAGAGAAAATCCCAAGCAGGCTCCATGCCCAGTGCAGAGCCTGAACCGCAATCATGACCTGAGCCAAAATCAAGAGTCAGATGCTTAACCGACTGAGCCACTCAGGCGCCCCATGTGTAATTCTTTTTATATGTTAACTATTCTGTGGAGGATTTTTGCATCCACAGCCATAAGGGATATTACCCTGTAGTCTTCTTTTCTTGTGATGTCTTTGTCTCGTATCAGCATCAGGGTAGTACTGACTGACCTCACAGAATGGGTAGGGAAGTATCCATTCCTATTGTTTTTTTTTAAGAAGAGTTTGCAAATAATTGCTATTAATTCTTCTTTAAATGTCTAGTAGAATTCACCAGTGATGCCATCTGGGCCTGGACTTTATAGGTAGTTTTTTGATTATTGCTTCAATCTCTTTACTTAATATAAGTCTATTCAGATTGCCTATCTCTTCTTGAATCAGTTTCAATAGTTTGTGTCTTTCTAGGAATTTGCCCATTTTATCTAAGTTAAATGATCTGTTGATTTATAATTGTTCAGGTATTCCTTTTTTGTACTTTTTATTTCTTTAAGGTGAGTGGTAATGTCCACTCTTTCATTTCTTATTCCATTAATTTGAGTCTTTCTTTTTCTCTTGGTCACACTAGCTAAAGATTTGTCAATTTTGTTGATCATTCCAAAGAACCAGCATCTGGTGTCTTGACTTTATCTGTTGTTTTTCTATTCTCTATTTAATTAATTTCTGCTATAATCTTTATTGTTACTGTCTCCTTCCTTCAGCTTGGTTTAGGTTTGGTTTGTTCTACCTTTTCCAGTGTCTTTTTGTTTTTTTTGTTTTTTGTTTTGTTTTGTTTTGTTTTTGTGAGAGAGAGATCACGCATGAGCAGGGATGGGGACAGAGGGAGAGGGAGGGAGGGAGACAGAGAATCTTAAACAGGCTCCATGCCCACCACAGAGCCCAATGCAGGGCTCAATCTCATGACCCTGAGTTCAGGACCTGAGCTGAAATCAAGAGTTGGATACTTAACCGACTGAGTCACCTAGGCACCCCTACATTATAATTAAAAAAAAATTATTTTTTTTAGTGAATGCTCTAGGGTTTACTGTATATATTTTATCTTATCCAAACGGGCTTCTAATTTATGTTAGTTTAATTTTCCAGTTATTATATGGAACTATTACTCTTTTATAGCTCTATTCCTTTTACTCCCTTTTGTAGTAATTTTTTAATAAACATCACATCAATTAATGTTACAAATCCAACAATACATTGTTATAATTATTTCTTTACCATCTGTAGTGATTTCCTTAGTCCACCGTAGCTTTTATCACACACCTCCTTTGTGCTGTTATTGGCAAATATATTAACATATTACATTATAGGGAATGCATTATACATATATATATTATTTCATACTCCTGCTTCTTAAATATGTTAAGAGAAGAAAGGAGAAAAGTATGCATCTCCTCTGTCTTTTACAATGACGTAATTACCTTTATTGATGTTCTTTCTTTTTCTATGTGGACCCAAATTACCATCTGGGGTTACCCTGCTTTTACCCTAAAGTACTTCCTTGAGTATTTCTTGTAAGGTGGGCCTCTCAGTTTTTGATGATCGGGGAAAGGCTTTATTTTGCCTTCATTTTTAAAAAATAGCTTTACTGGATATAAGATTCTGGTTAATAGGTTTTTCTCTCTGAATACTTTGAAAATGTTATCCTATTGCCTTCTGGCCTCCACTGTTTGTGCTGAAAAATCCAATGTGAACCTAATGGGGCTCCCTTTAAGTGACACGTCATCTTTCTCTTGCTGCTTTCAATATATTCTCCTTGTCTTTGACTTTCACTATTCTTTCACTATGTATCTGTTTGAGGATCTCTTTTTTTTTAAATTATTATGTTATGTTAATCACCATACATCACATCATTAGTTTTTGATGTAGTGCTCCATGATTCATTGTTTGTGTATAACACCCAGTGCTCCATGCAGAACGTGCCCTCTTTAATACCCATCACCAGGCTAACCCATCCTCCCAACCCCCTCCCCTCTAGAACCCTCAGTTTGGTTTTCAGAGTCCATCGTCTCTCATGGTTCATCTCCCCCTCCGATTTCCCCCCACCCTTCGTTCTTCCCCTCCTGCTATCTTCTTCTTTTTCCTTTTTTTAACATATAATGTAGTATTTGTTTCAGAGGTACAGGTCTGTGATTCAACAGTCTTGCACAATTCACAGCGCTCACCATAGCACATACCCTCCCCAATGTCTATCACCCAGCCACCCCATCCCTCCCACCCCCCACCACTCCATCAACCCTCCATTTGTTTCCTGAGATTAAGAATTCCTCATATCAGTGAGGTCATATGATACATGTCTTTCTCTGATTGACTTAGTTCGCTCAACATAACTATACCCTCCAGTTCCATCCACATCATTGCAAATGGCAAGATTTCATTCCTTTTGATGGCTGCATAATATTGTTTGAGGATCTCTTTGTGTGTAATCTTACTTGGATTTTGTTTAGCTTTCTGCCTACGTAAGTTATTGTTTTTCAATAATTTGTGATGTTTAGAGCCATTATCTCTTTGCATGCTTTTTCTTTTCCTTTCTCATCTTCTGGTACTCCCTTTAGGCATATGTTGTTGCACTTGATAGTGTCCTACATTTCTCTGAGGCTCTGTTCATTGTTTCTAGTTTGTTTTTCTTTTTCTTCTTGAAGTTACATGAGCTCCATCAATCTAACTACACATCTGCTTCTTCTTCCAGGTCAAATCTACAGGTAAGCCTCTCTAATGAATTTTTTATTTCAGTTATTTTACTTCCAATTCCATAGTTTTCCATTTGGTTCATTTTCTTAATGATCTCTATTTCTTTATCAATACTCTAATTTGATGTGACATTGTCATCATACCTTCCTTTGCTACTTTAATTGTGAGTTACTTTATTTCTGTGAACATGTCTATAATGGCTACTTTAAAGTCTTTTCCTGATAAATCTGACATGTGGTGTCTCTGACAGTTTCTTGGCTTGCTTTTTTTCCAGTGCATGGCTCATACTTTCCTGTTTCTCTGCATGTCTCATATTTCCTTATTGTTGGAAACTACATATTTTAGATAATATATCATAGCACCTCTGAGTACTGGTGTATGTCTCTCCTTCTAGAACATGTTGTTATCTGCTTATTTGTTTAGTGACTAGTGGACTGTTTCAGTGAAATTTATTCCCCCATCCACAGTGTTCAGCTTCTAATGTTGTTCCTCAGGGAAGCACAGATTTGGTATATCCACAGGTACCCTCAGATCACTGGATGACCATGGATTGGGAGGGCTCTCTTCCCATCTTTCCTTAACCGCACCCAGCTGTTAGACTCCAAGAACTGATGGCCGGTTGCTCTATTGTTTTCAACAACGCCCTGAGGAATAAACTGGTCTATAAACAATCCAATCAAATTCTGGTTCCTTTGAAGGAATAGTTTCTGAGATCAGTGTCTGATTTTTGTTCTGACCTCTGGAAGGCCGTTGGGATTTTTATTCCCTGGATCTCTCCTGCAAACTAGCTAGACTACGGTTTAGCTTGTATCTTGAATCTCCTCTCAAATGCCTTTTACCACAACCTCCACGGTACTTTAGGATACTTTTAGGCTTCAACTTCTTCGTTCTCTGTTGCAAATGAAGTCAGTTCCTTTGGGAACAAATTAGGAGCTATCTGTTTTATGGTTCGTTTCTCTCTCTGGGCAAATCTTTGAGCCAGTGCTCTAAAGCTAGGTGTGGGGGACAATGGCAAAGTTCTCTCTGACTGATACTCCCACCGTAGGAGCTAAGAGCTCAGTAGAAGGAGAAGGGACATAGTCTGGGGTCCTCTCAGTTTTCCTCTCCTGGGATGGAACAACCAACTTACAATCTGAGGCAAAAGTGATCTGGGCCCCAGTATTCTCAACATGCTGCAACCAAATTCCACAAGTAGGGGCTAAGCCGAAGGGAGTCCTTGCTCCTGCACTACACTCACCCAGGACTTAGCTGCAGCAACAGGCAGCTGGGGACAGGAAGAGAATGCTGACATCGTGTTCGTCCCAGGAGCCATGAGTCTAGGTTGGGGTTGGGGGGATCCTGTGTTCTAGGCTACAGTAGTCCTAATTGGAATCTCCACCTCACTGAACTGGCAAGGAGAAAAGAGGGAGCAGTAATGGCTTAAAAACCATTCTCGGGGCACCTGGGTGGCTCAGTCAGTTAAGCGTCTGCCAGGGTCCTGGGATCGAGCCCCATGTCGGGCTCCCTGCTCAGTGGAGAGCCTGCTTCTCCCTCTCCCTCTCCCTCTGCCTGCCACACTGCCTACTTACGCTCTCTCTCTCTCTGTCAAATAAATAAATAAAATCTTTTAAAAATAAAATAAAATAAAATAAAAACCATTATCATGGGCGCCTGGGTGGCTCAGTCAGGTTAAGTATCTGCCTTCAGCCTGGGTCATGACCCTGGAGTCCCTGGATCGAGTCCCACACCGGGCTCCCTGCTCATCAGGGAGTCTGCTTCTCCCTCTGCCTCTGCTCCTTCCCCTGCTCATTTTCTCTCTCTCTCTCTCACAAATAAATACATAAAATCTTAAAAAAAAAACCCACTCTCATTTCTTACCAAATTTTCCTAGATATTCTTGAATAAATGTCTCTTCATTGGCTGTTCAAACTTAGGACCATGGTTTTGGGGGTTTTCATCATTTCCATATTTCACTGGGAAGCGGGTCAGCAGAGCTCCTCACACTGTCACGACAGAAGTCACTCTCCCACTTGTTCTTTACCATGGACGTGAAGGATCAAGACACGTGTGATCTAGGGCTCTGTATGTGTAATCTCATTTAATCTTCACAACTGTGGTGCAGACACTGCAGACCTTGCTTTCACAGATCATGAAAGTGAATCCGAGAATCACTTAATAACTTGCTCCAATTAAAACAGCAAATCGGGGGTAAGGGGCTGATTCCAACCAGGCTTAACCACCTCCAAAGCTCATGTTTTTGATCACACCTATTTTTTCATCTTTTACACAGATCCTTTTAAAAATCAGAGCTCATGGGGCGCCTAGGTGGCTCAGTCGTTAGGCGGCTGCCTTCGGCTCAGGTCATGATCCCAGGGTCCTGGGATTGAGCCCCACATTGGGCTCCCTGCTCCAAGGGAAGCCTGCTTCTCCCTCTCCCACTCCCCCTGCTTGTGTTCCCTCTCTCTCTGTGTCTCTCTCTGTCATATAAATAAATAAAATCTTTAAAAAAAAAAAAATCAGAACTCATGAAACAGTTACATCTCTGTGCAGTCACAATGATTTCTTTAGGGAATACATCATTTTCTTCCTCATCTGCATCTTTTATAATAATACTAGAAGTCCTATTCTGTTTCCTCATGTCTTACGCTGCATTTCCATAAAGAATCTCTGACCAGGGGACTTTATCTTTTCTGTACTTTTTAAAATCTGTTTTCCTGAAGATCTCCCTGCTAGATCTGATGTGCAATGGGTTTGGGTCTTTGATTATTAAAAACATTAAAATGACAAGGTCTCTTTTCTCCCAAGATTACCTTTGTGCATAAGCACATACACAAAGCCAACTAAAAATATTATTAAGAAATGATGATACCTCCTTTAAAAAAGACTGAAGCTTCTTAGGCCCAAATTATAAGATTTCAGGGAAAAGCTGCACACACACACACACACACACACACACACACACACAAAATCCATATAGTCACAACTGACCAGTCACTAATAAGAACATCCCACTTTAAAAGTGATCTCATGCTTTTAAGTGTACTTAAATGAGTAAGTACCAATATTTAAAACATAAAAAAAATTCTGACCACAATTGAAGCCAAAACATAACCCAAAAAATAAACTAGATAAACCTAAAGTATAAGAAGAAATCTTTCTCCTTACTCACCCAAACAAAAATAAATAAATAAATAAATAAATAAATAAATAACTGACATGTCAATGCATATCTGAAAATTTAGCCTTTACCTCTACTTGGCTCCATTTATCATTGTTACAAAAAAAATTTTTTTGGCCAGTTTTTACCAACTCAAAAAGTCCGATTTCCTGGTAGCAGATCTGCTACTGTGCCAAGTGTTAGAGAAAAAAATAGTTACTGCAGACCAAACCTCCCAAACTACAAGAATCATCAAGGGAACTGTGAACACATGGTAAGGAATACAGTTACATGTTCTATTTAAACAAAGTTTAAAGAAAGCATTAGAATGAGACTGTTTGCACCCAGGGGCTCTTTTCTCACACAACAGAGGCCCACACACCACGGGAGCCCCTCCACATGTGGTGACCCCCAGTCGAATCTGGCAACAGCAAAGACCCTTGGTCGCACGCTCAGTAGGGATGTTTGTTTTGGGAGATCTGTAATCTCAGCTGTCAACACCTGACTGAAATAAACAAAAGAGCTCTGCTGAGGAAACAAAGACAGTGACGGGACTTAAGCAGGTAAACCAAAATAAATTAAAATTCTTGATGGAAACGGACAGCCCTGCGGGACAGCATCCAGTGATAGAGCTGCTCAAGTGGCAAAGGCATTGACCAGCTATTTTGGGTTTGCTAGCGTGTGCTCAAGAGCTTTTTAAAGAATGCAATAGAGGTACTTACCAAATATTTCCCCTCCACTAGCATATTCTGTCACCAGATAAATCATCCGTTCTGTCTCCATAACCTGGTACAAAGGCAGGAAAGCGACAGACAGTGACACAAATGACATGCTGATATCATAGGAAGAGAAACTAATGACTCCTCTTTTGTCATTTGAAATATTAATAACCATTAACTGCTTAAAGGAAACTTAAAACACCAGAGAGGGGAACAGGCATAAACGCTATAAAGAAGAAAGGGGGAAAATAGGTATTCCTCCAAGTTCTTTAAAGTAGTACGTATTTACTACTTAAGAGAGACAGTCGTTTTGTTGTTCCTTGAGGCCTCTGCGATCTCTTAAGCTCCACAAAAGTGAGAAGCAAAGAAGCTGCCAAGAACCAGAAAGTTCACATTCAACACTGATCACTTGAAGTTCAAATATGCCCCCACCAGCCACAAAACCCAATCAAAACAAAAAAAAAAACCTAGGGAAAACAAGGGGAATCACTTAGGAACTGCGCAGAAATCACAGGTGGATGTGTTTTTTTAATGGAAATGACAACTTTCCTCTCTGTATCCATTTATTCAAAATTGGGAAGAATAATGTAAATATTCAACACTTAAGTAATATACTCATTTGTATTTTGTTTTGGTCCCTATTTTGTTTTTTTTTATTTAGTTGTAGTGTGTTGGCAGTCCTTTCTTCCTTTTTTACCTTTGTCATTAAATATTTTTTAAAGTAATATAGGAGTATCTATGCTCATGATAAACTTCTTAAATACCTGGCATATTAAAAAAAGGCCAAAGATTTTCTTCTTTCCAGCCCCCTCCATTTTATTCCCCCAAAGGAAACACTGTTAATAAGCTAATTTATTCTATATCTAGAGCAATGCTGACCAATAGAAAAAAAAATGTAGGCCTCATATATAATCATATATAATCTTAACTTTTCTAATCGCCACATTAATAAGTAAAAAAAATAAAATGAAATTAACTCTAATATTTTATTTACCCAGTATACCCAAAATACTACTTAAAAAAATTTTAATTGTAAACTACTTCAGTTTTCACATTAATGAAGATTAATAAAATTAAAAATTCAGTTCCTCATTCACTCTAGTCACATTTTAATACTCAACAGCCATGTGTGGCCAGTGGCTATCATATTGGGCAAGAGAGTTTTAGACTTTCACCGTAATTCAGTTAATTATTTTGCTAAATTATTTCCCAGTTACGTGATCTTTGACATCTTTACACATTGATACCATATAACAGCATTACGTGTTATAATCACACATCTTTTGAATGGCTTCATGGTATTCTGTCATACAAGTGCACATTACTTTTCCAATCCAATAACTGTATCATCCTTTTTTTCTCTTTAATTTTTAAGAACTGTATATATTGGTGGTATTAGCTCACTGTACGTTACATGCATCACTGCCAGGCTCTTCCTGTATGTTGATTTACACAACAACAACAACAAAAGTAAGTGCTCTAAATATATGCAGGTGTTGAGAAAAAAAAAAGAAAAGAAAAAAGTAAATGTCATATTGTATATCTCCTTTGTACCCCTGGGTGTATAGACTTTTATTGACTGCAAATGTTCTTTTACTTTTGAATTTTTCAGTAGCTCAAAAACTTTCCTATACAGTTACCTATATTTGGCTCCCTCTATAAACTGACAAGACTGAAGTTTTGGCAAATGACTTGAAAACTACCTGGATACGATTTATAAAGACAATTTGACAGCCATTCACCTTGGCAGCCTGGAATCCCCCATTAACAATACTAGCTGCCAGAGAGCAAAATTAAACCTTAAAAGAAGGGCATTGTTCAAAGCCAGGGCTGAAAGTATGAGAACTCTCACTGGCTAATGAAATCTTGGGTAAGAAAGATCAATTCGGATAATTCAGTTATAAGGTTAATACCTACAAGTTAACCTCTTGAGGAAAGTCAGCCTCATAAGCCCTACAACTATTTAAAGAGGATTTATTTTAAAAAGTGAGGTCAAGAAGTTCACTTGGTCGATCAGGATAGGAAGGAAGCAGAGGTCAGACACCTCCAAGTTTGCAGACACAGGTCTTCAGGCAACACCAAGAAGCTTTCACGGTTTTGCTTCTGGGGCACAACGTACGTGTGGTTCAACAGAATTCAGTCTGATGCATTTCAGCAAGTCTGCTCCTGCTGATCTAATTCATTTCATGATGTGAGCAGCTGATGCCAGAAAAAAGCCCTAGAGCTGTAGCCTTAACCACACACACTAACATCACAACATGCTTTCTTTTCCATAAAATTAAGAGACTCTGAAAGCCTGCCCATCGGGCCTCCACCCTTACACACGGTGCCATGTCTGGGCCGGCAACCATGCACTGCCGACCAACAGCTGCAAATGAACCGGGTGGGTGGCCACTTCCTGAACAGGTAGGTGACGGCTGCTCTGGTAGAAAGCAGTGAGCAGGACTGGCCCTCGGCAGAGGTAGAGCTTGCAGCTGCCAACACACTGCAATCTGAGAAGCACCCCAAAGCCCCACCTCTCCCAAAATATCTCTTCCACCAGCCTGCTAAGGCAAGGTCTTCTCTTTCTATCTGGCTTGAAATTCCAGTCATTAGATTTACTGCTTTTGCAGTAAGGTTAGGGAATCATTGTTGAGGATGGCATGAAATATGCATGGTTCTTGGGAAGGTAAGAAAACTAGAATGGAAATCTCTTCCATTCCACCAAATCAATCTCATGGTTATCAAAATTATCAAATGCTACCTTAGGAAACCAAGTCTAGGGCCCTACTAGAAAAGAGGTGAGCTCTGACTAATACAAGGAGCCATACTTAAAATATCCTTCGCCATCATAAGTCGTACCAGGATCACAGAAATGAGTATTTAAGGAATGTTATAAAAAGGTAATGTTATATTCACCTCTAGCTTTTCATCCCCAAAAATTCTCCATTCCTTTGGCTTTCCCATTCTGTTTTAGGATTCAGATCTACATAAATAAGTTCTTGTCACCTTCTGAATAATCCTCTTGTGTAATCCTCACAAAGAATGGTACCCAAGTTTTAAAGAACAAGTTTAAAAGGCCTACATGGGTAAGGTAGATCTTACTAGTAAAGAGCCAGGCAAAACATAAGGCTGAGTGGGAAATAAAAGGGCAGTAGGATAAACATGTGAACACAGAAACCAAGAAAAGTTGCAGATGTTCACCCAGACACCTTTTCTTTTATACACACAAGTGACTATTCTGGGCTCTCCGTCACCACACACTGTGCCACCAAGGGACCTACCTGATAGAGCCTGATGATGTGGGGATGGCAAAGCATTTTCATAATTTGAACTTCCCGGAAAATCTTCTTCAAGTTTTCTTCATCCAGCTGGGTCTTGTCTATGATCTTGATAGCAACCTGAGAACAGAGGAAGAAAATTTACTCTGATGCATGATTAAAAGCAGTTCACTAAGGAAAATTAAATCCACTTTAAAACATTATATTCCACAAAATACAAGCTGCCAGCATTTTGTTTACAGAATATCAATGAATAAAATTATTTTACTCTTTTTATAAAGTCAGGAAATGGATTCCTAGCAAATTGGTCTCAAAGGAACAGATTCCAAAAGCTAATGGGTCTTTCTGCCATTTCTTAAACTACTCCGACAGTAAGACCTTATGACAAACAAAATACTTCATTACTCCATAGATGTGATCACAGTCTGGGCAAATCAGGCTTTAATGCAGACAATGGTACGTCGGGTCTCTTATTAAGAGAAAATGCTTATATCACAAGTACATGATAAGTTAGTAAGGTTCGACGACAAACTCCACAGGTGCGTCCTACACGTCACCAGGGCTTGCCTAACTCAGTAGCAGAAGCGGTATGGTATGGTGGTGGTCGCGGCAGTCACTATACCCCGAACATGTGCTGTGTGCCAAGCAGAAGTCTTCGTGCTTTCCAAGTACTACATCATTTAAACCTCACAATACCCTACATTTTATTAACCTTATTTCACAAATAGGGAAACTGAGACACACAGAGATTACGTAATTTACCCAAGATTAAGCCATTTACAGCTAGTATGCGGCAGATCCAGGACTGAAGCCCAAGTTGGTTGGCTTTACAGTCAAATTCTTAATGTTCATGCTATAAAAATGTGAAGATCTTTCTGTACCGTATATACACTGCTTCAGCATCAAACATCTATTTTGCTCATCATTGTTAAGACATCCAGCAGCACGTACGTTTTAAAACAGAATGAAAGATGAAGAACTTTTTTTACTCTACCAAATGTAAACTTCTTCACTATTCTTAGTGAAATACTCAAAATACTGTGTTGCCCCAAAATATCACTATATCTCCGTCTCAGTCGATCTGCAAATAATCAAAGAATATTAGTCTGATGAAGGACCAAGCCAAGGTAAATTCTAGCCCCTTCCAATTCCTACAATTCTATGATCCTATACACTGAGAGAGGGAAAGGAAGCTTACTGAGAAAAAGAAAAAAAAACAAGGAAGCAAAATTTCAATAATAAATAAATGTTCAGCCCAGAGCAATAAAGACTATATGGAACTACACAGGGTAGATGATTCAAATGTAAGAATAACTAACATAAATGTCCCTTTGGAGTTGTTTCAGATATTAGAATGAGAACTGATGGGAGAAAGGCCCAGGGAGACAAATTTCAGCTCAATTCAAAGAGCGTTCAAAACGACAGAATGTGATAAAGGAAGCTGGATGTAGCTCAAGCTATGAAGATTAAATCAGATACAGCCTTAACTTCAAGGAGCTCACGGTCTAGTAAGGGAAAGACATACATGAAACAGGCAACAATACAGCATTGGAAACACAATCAACAAAGCTATAAACAAGGTATGATGGTAGAACAGAGAATGGAGTATGACCTTCACCAGGGGGGAGAAGCAGACATAGGGAAAGACTTCACAAACAAAGGAGAACTTGATAAAGAATTGGGATAAGCAGAGAAAAGGGTAGGAAATTTTATGAGGAGAAAGAGCAGAATCATTAACAAATTTCACGAGCTGTTCGATCTCCTATAAGAAGTCTTGTACCGTATCACCCTGGATAGGGTTATAGCTCAGTGGTAGGGCATCTGAGTGCATCTCACCCCGGACCATTAGCGTTTCTACTTCTCCTCACTACTGTGTCGTATCACATACAGGACCTTAACTCCAGCAAATGGTCTGGTGTCTGTACCTGGTCCTCTAAGGACAGCTCCCCAAACACAAAAATCGCAGTACACAATGTCCTTTTATAGAACAAATATCTGGGTCTTAATTGTAATTAATTATTAATAAAAGCTTACACATGAATAGCACATTATACTTTACAGATTGCTTTCAAATACATAACAAGCTTAGAAACTTGCAGCTATATGCCCATCGCAGAGCTTCCCAACTAGTGTGCTAGAAGTGGGTTACAGGGGTACCCAAGGCCATGGGTAGGTGGCAGTGGATCACCTCCAGCCTCAAGAAACCTCACTTGTTTACCACCGAGAAAATATTATCATTTTCTGTGTCTAAGGACCAGGCCTCAAATCCCCTATCCTGCCCATGCCTGTCAATGGATGGCACAGAAAAAGTAATGGGGTAGAGGATGGAGGTGGTTAATGAGGGCCTTCAATGCATTTGACCGTATTTTTGTATTTTTTCACCTGCAAGAGAGAACTGAGTCATACATAATTGGGGGAGTCATAGGGCCTCCTGATTCACATGAACCCCTTCTGAATTTCATTTGCATTCTGAGGTAATAAGACTTTCACAAAGGTAAAGAGAAAACCAAATCATCTATGAGAACAAAGCTGGCTACAAGATCTTATATCCACTTATATGCACTTAATAACTATTTTTAATTTGATAGAGATAATGGTATATAGCATGGATGTAGTTCTACATTTCATAACAAGTATATGTGCCTCCCCATAAAGGGAATACAGCCCCACATACTGAAATGTATTCTTACCTTTTCAGGGAAAATTGCATTAAGTATAATCTGTTCTTCGAAGGTGGATGCAGAGAGGTTTTAATAGATTAAAACATCAAATCCCGTCTACTCTTCAATGAGATTCAGGATTCAACAAGACACGGGCAAAGCTTGGCCTAGCAGCTGAGCATGGCGTCAACAGGAAGGACTCTGGTGTCAGGCTGCCTGGGTTCAAAATCTTAGAACTGCCCTTTTAATGTATAACCTTGACCAAGCTATTTAATTTTGCTATGGCTCCTTATCTAAAAAATGTGGGCAACAACAGAACCTGCTCTAAAGGTTGCTGGGGACTGACTAAGCTAATGGATGCAACCTGCCTAGTATATAATGCCTGGCACGTGGTAAGCATGTCATATGCATTAATTACAGGTACTGCTGTTATCTGTTTGTTTGTTTTCTGGAATCAAGCCTTAAACGTTAGGCATTCCTTGACAAAAATGAGATTCGCTTCACTAAACAAAATAATCCTGGATCTCAAACACATCAGTTCCTTACTCAAGGGGCAAGTTGAGGGGCCCAACAAGTGAAATAGCTAACAATTTGTGGGCAGCATTCAGAACCAACTGGTTGCTTCCAGCTGATGTGGGAAGAACATGGAAGGAATGAAGCTGGGGGAAAAATGCATTCCATTCGGGAGCGTCACACCAAGCCACAGGATGGAACCCACAGCAAGACCTGATCCTCGGGGCTGCACCAGGGAGAGTGCGCTCTGCTTCTTCATGGCCAGCCGGGCCCCCTGCCCTCCCAGACCAAGTACCAACGCCAGAGAGGAGGACACGCGTGTTACTTGGTCCACGTGCCTGAGAGGACCCCTGAACGGAAAAGACAATGTCCGAAAGCTTCAGCTCCTATTTTAGCTGCAAACTAGAAGGTGGAGGTTTTCTAGAAAATGGAAAAATACCAATGAAACAGAAAAATGACGACGTCAGAGAGCAGGGAGTTGGCAAGCAAGTGTGAATATTTTGAGACTACCCGAAGAGATCGATGATCGTGAATTTTCACTGCTACAGATAGGGTGGCCATACAATCAGGGTTTTAGCTGAAAGTACACACCCGCTGCTTGAAAAATGAAATGCGTCCACAGCAAATGGTAAGTTGGTAGGTAAACAGAAGATAAAATCTCAAAGAATGTTTCCAGATTTTGGTGCTGAGAATCTATGAATCACATCCTTGTACTTGCGTATGAAGAAAAGCATAACAAGTAAAAAAGGAAACTTCTAATATATTACCAAGGGATCATATATTTCTTAAAGTTTCTTGTTCTACATAGAACTCGTTTCTCTTGCAAGGAGCAGGATTTTATGAATTGACACTAATATTAATTAAACATGGCACTGTATCCAAGATGTTGCTTAAAAGCTACAGCTTGCCCAGAGCCCTAGGAACTTCTCTACCCAAGATATTTCCATTCAATGAACCCTTTTTTCATCGGCATGTGGCATGACAAAAAATTAAATTCAGATCGTGCCAAATTTAAAGTCACAGTTCTTTATTATTCATTCTAGAAGGGGGGGGAAATAACTATTTCTCCCTTTTAGTTCTCACTTCTAAACCACAGTTCCTTTAACTCTTCTAATTTTTGCAAGCACAGTAATGTTCACAGGGAATGAAGTTGAAAAAATAGTGCTTTCTTCACAACAGGCAACAATTCACCTGCATATCCTGACACCACATTCACAGGCAAGATAAGGTGACGGAATAAAAACCAATGAGCCAAGAAAAGGTTCAGTATTAAGATCAAAACAAACCACCCTTCCCCCCTCACGCATCAGAAGTAAGTGGGTTCTTTCATTCACGGATATGCGATGACAAATGGACAGTTAAAGAAAGGAACCACTTAGGAAGAAAATGCAAAGACCACAAGTGCTAAAATTCCTCCAAAAAGAGAAAGAGCACTCCCCTAAACTAGTATGCAGATGCATGCACAATAATTTCACAAAATACAGTAAGCAGACTGAATGCTTTTAAGAAGGGAAGAGAAAACATTATGACAGTGTGGAGAAAAGTTTATTTTTTTCAATGTTCTCTAAAGCAGTTCTACTCACTGAAATGTCTTAAAATTCAGGCAGATATCAAATTTTTGCCATTATGAATTATTTTCAATGGGATTGTTTTTATCTTAGGTTTTGTAGCTAAATTTTTTTAAGGTTTTATTTATTTATTTGAGAGAGAGAGCACAAGCAGGGGGAGCTGCAGGCAGAGGGAGAGGGAGAAGCAGACTCCTCTGCCGAGCAAGGAGCCCGACTTGGGGCTCCATCCCAGGACTCTGGGATCATGATGAGCCGAAGGCAGATGCTCAACTGACTAAGCCACTCAGGCACCCCAGTGTAGCTAAATTTTTATTATCTTTCTCTCTATTCCGAGATCATTCTCAGCTCAGATCTAGTATCATTTTACGGTTGAGATCTGTCCTGGTCAATACAGAACACACCAGCCACATGTGACTACTGAGCACTCGAAATGTGGCTAGTGCAAACTGATGTGCTATGAATGCTAAATAACAGACCAGATCTCAAAGCCTTAATATTAAAATGAGAATATAAATGATCTCACTGATAAATTTTATATTGATGACATGAAGAAATACCATTTTAGAGATACTAGGCTAAATAAAATATATTATTAAAAACTAATTTCAATGAAAAGGCAACTTCTGGAATGGGAGAAAATATTTGCAGACCATGTATCTGATATGGGGTTAATATCCAAAATAAACAAGGAATTCATACAACTCAACAGAAAAAAAACACAAATAACCCAATTTAAAAATGGACAAAGGACCTAAGTAGGCATCTTCCCAAAGAAGACATACAAATGACCAACACATGCATGAAAAGGTGCTCTACACATCACCAATTATCAGGGAATTGCGAATCAAAACCACAATGAGATACCACCTCATGCCTGTTAGGGTGTCTATTATCAAAGACAAGAGATAACAGATGCTGGGACAGAGATATGGAGAAAAGGGAACCCTCATGTACAGCTGGGGAGAATGCAAACTGGTACAGTCACTATGGAAAACAGTATGGAGGTTCCTTAAGAAATTGAAAATAGAACAACCAGATCAATCCCACTTCTGGGTGTATATCCAGAGGAAATGAAGTCACTATCTCAAAGAGATATCTGCACTCCCATGTTCAGTGCAGCATTATTCACAATAGCCAAGGTATGGAAACAACCTAAGTGTCTGTCAAGAGATGAATGAATAAAGAATATGTAGCATATCTACCTATCTATCTACCTATCGAAATCTATCTATAGATACACACATACATATACACACACAATGGAATATTATCCAGCCTTAAAAAAAAAAAAAAGTCCTGTCATTTGTTTTTTGTTTTTTGAGTTTTTTTTCTAAGATTTTATTTATTTATTTGACAGCAAGAGACACAGGGAGAGAGGGAACACAAGCAGGGGTAGTGGGAGAGGGAGAAGCAGGCTTCCCGCAGAGCAGGGAGCCCGATGTGGGGCTCGATCCCAGGACCCTGGGATCATGACCTGAGCCAAAGGCAGACGCTTAATGACTGAGCCACCCAGGCGCCCCAAGTCCTGTCATTGTGACGAGATGGATGAACCTGGTGGGCACTGTGCCAAGTGAAGTAAGTCCGAGAGAGAAAGACAACCACATTACCACATGGTATCACTTATATGTGGAATCTAAAAAAAAAAGTCAAACTCATAGAAACAGAAAGTAGAAAAGTGAGTGCCAGGGGCTGCGGGGGTGGGAGAAATAGGGACAGGTTGGTAAAAGGATACAAACTTTCAGTTAAAAGATGAATAAGGGGGGGGCGCCTGGGTGGCTCAGTCGTTAAGCGTCTGCCTTCGGCTCAGGTCATGATCCCAGGGTCCTGGGATCAAACCCCGCATCGGGCTCCCTGCTCCACGCGAAGCCTGCTTCTCCCTCTCCCGCTCCCCCTGCTTGTGTTCCCTCTCTCGCTGTGTCTCTCTCTGTCAAATAAATAAAATCTTTTTAAAAAATTTTTTAAAAGATGAATAAGGCCTGAGGATCTAATGTAAAGCATGGTGACTATAGTTGATAACACTATTGTATAATTAAAATCTGCTAAGAGCATAGAATTTAAATGTTCTCACCAAAAACAAAACAACCAAACAAACAAAAAAAACCAAATATGTGAGGATGAACATGTTAATTAACTCAATCAGGGGAGTCCTACACAATGTATATGTATATCAAAACAACACGTTGTATACTTTAAATATCTTACAATTTTGTCAATTATACCTCAATAATGCTGAAAAAAAAACCCAAATAGTTTCTTTTTATTTTTGTAAATATGACTACTTGAAAATTTTAAATGATATATGTGGCCCACATCTTAGATGATGCCAGTAAGCTGCCGGCTACAACACGTATTACACAAAAATGACTTCTGAAATACTGGACTCAACGTTGAGAACTGCCAGTTACTGATCTCGAAGAAACTTGGCAGGCTGCAGTGCACTCAGTGCTCAAACACTGCCTTGGGAGAGAATCTTAAATTAGGTCTCAAAAGTTGCATTCCAAGAACTCAATTTAATTCCATTACAAAATGTTTATTGAACAAGTGATGGGCTTAAGGCAGTGCCCTTGTGCAGCTCGCTAGAGGCTGCTCTCGACAGGCTTCTGTGAGAGAATTAAGTTTTACACTCGTAAGATAGCAGTTTGCAAACCTTTTGGTCTCAGGACTCCTTCTCTCAAAAACTGAGACCTTCAAAGAAGTTTTGTTTACATGAGTAATATCTAGCAATATTTACTTAGAAAATGGATTAAAATTAAAATCAGAAGTTAAAACAGAAAATTTTAAAACACCAGAATGGCAATCACACGTTTCGTCAGCCATCAGAGAAATTATATCACACATCACGTAGTCTCTCGAAATCTCCCTACGTAACTGTGAGAGGATGAGAGTGAAAATGAAAATAATGTTTATTTATTTATGAAAACAGTGTTGGCCTCAGACACTCACTGAAAGAGTTCTGGAGACTCTTTGGGCTCCCTGGATCAAACTCTGAGTGCTACCCTGAGGCATTATCATATGTGATGAACTAACTTCTGCCCTATAGTCTAGAATGGCACATCTTTGGGAAAACTGAAAAAAATAGTCACTCAAATTGTTTTCTGTAGGACTTAATTCATTCCCAGTTGAGAATGGCTTCTAGAAAAGGAATCTGAATGCCTTTGCAAAACAAAACAAAACCTGTTTTTCTTTTTTTTTTTTTAAAGATTTTTTATTTATTTATTTGATAGAGACAGACACAGAGAGAGAGGAAACACAAGCAGGGGGAGTGGCAGAGGGAGAAGCAGGCTTCCCGCTGAGCAGGGAGCCCGATGCGGGGCTCGATCCCAGGACCCTGGGATCATGACCTGGGCCGAAGGCAGACGCTTAACGACTGAGCCACCCAGGCGCCCCAAAACCTGTTTTTCTTTTAAATTAACTGCAAAATAGAATTGTCATGAGAATACAGGTTTAAAGAAACCTCAAACCATCATAAGATATACAAGCTACACTATAAGGCTAAACCTGCAAGGCATTAAATGGCTGTGATTAATGATGTGCCACATGGCTGTGTTCAGGACGTAGGCTGGCCATATTCTTGGGAAATCCTGACTCCTGCACCGGAACCAATCAGGGAGGACTCCACATTTGAGTCGGTAACAAATAGTCAAATCAAGTTCTAAGGGACAAAGCTAAGACATATATTTGGGAAGAACTGATTATTCTATCCATTTTACATACCAATCACAACTGTTTCTGGAAAAATACGCAGCTATGAAGCCTAGGGATTGACTGAGATGTTAGGACTCCAGCCAACTCCAGACAGGAGGACTCAACAGGACCACCAAAAGTAAGGGTAAATCAGCTTTCAATGAACCCCAAAGGAAATAGTTCACAATATCTAGCAGGACTTTAGGTGACTTATTTTTCTCTACTTCTCTGCTTTGGCTGTACTAAACAGTGAAAGTGAAATTGTTCTTGTATTTACAATGTCTGGAGGATAGAGAATTGTGAGCTTCCTGAAGTGAGAAAATAGACCATGAACCATACGTTATTCTTGGAAGAATTCCTAAGGTGGAACATGGTCATATTGTACATAATTAATCAATGGAAATTTTCTGGTGATTACTTGGAATTCAAAGCAGAGAAGGAAAATTTTTCAGACAAAAAGAAAATGGTTTCTCAGTTCCAATAATTCCCATCTGGTTAACATTTACCCTCTCAGAAAGCAGAAGTCCTAGGAGTATCTCTAACGTGACAGGCAACTCTCTCAGCCACACTGCCATTACTACCGCTGCTGTTATTTCAACATTGACACAGTGCCGACAACATTTTGTATGCTTCCTATAACATTAAATCAACTCCTGGCCTTTAAGTTTCCCACTGAAATGAACTGAACAAGAAGATATTTTAAAAGGGGGGGGAAAAAAAAGGAGTGGAGAAGAGGATAAAGTTGACCATAACAATAAAGAATTACTTACAAATATCAGTGCCTGATCCATTTTCAGTATCTATTTCCGGTTGACCACGACTTCCCAGTTTAAGAGGGAGATTTAGAATTGGACTGATGGCTGAATTCCAAGGTTAGGGACCTATTTAAAAGAACACCTCGAAGCCCTTAAAGAAAGGGCAGAAGGGAAAGAGCAGGAAAGAAGGAGCGGGACTGAAGAACGCAGGGCAAATAGAGACGCTCTGAACACTGAGGGATGGAGCGGGAAGGCATTCAAGAAATGGAGAAGAAAAGGATTAACAGTGGTTTAACAAGGAAGCTCCAACGGTTTAAAGTGGCCACCAAAGAACAGTATCTAAGAAAAGGGTATTATGAAAAAATAGTAATTGTCACAGCAATGTTCCGAAATAAAAGAAAAACAAGGAGCAGCAGTTAGTCCAAGGCAAAATTTAAAGTTATGGTGGAAAATGAAGCTATGAAGGATGGCATTTGAGTCCCAGAGAAGAAAGATTAGACGTGTGGGTGAAACTTGGCAATGACCTCAACTGTGAGGTTAGGAGGCAGAAAGCTGAATGAATTTCAAGATGAATTTTCTTAATGAAGTGCTCTTTCCTAGAGTGCCAGCTCATAGGTAAAAATAACACACACTCCCAGAAGGACTGTGCTCTTCCCAAGAACGGCATTTGTCAAGGAGCCGTGTACTGTTAAGCACATTTCGATGTAGCACCTAGAACACTCAAAGCTTTTTAAAGCACCAGCTGGAAAGAAAGCTGAACTCAACTGGCACGCATAACGTTCTTATACTTCCCCAATGGAGATTTATTACACCGAGCATCTTGCTAACCTTACAATGGTAGTGTTGTTCCTGGTGAACAAAGTCAGCAACAGTTCATATTTTAAGGTGCTTTAAATTATATTAATATGCCCCCAAGGCCTAATAAGATAGGCTGCAGTAGCAAAAGGTTGAGTGAACCAAGGGAACACAATTAACAGCTGAAAAACCACCCTAAATTCCTCATCTCTTACATTTCCCAATTCTTTGGTAATGAGAACAAACGGAAAACTGGAAGCAATCTCCATTATCAGAGAGCATCTTATCCTCCCTATTTCTGACACTTACTTGTCACGCGTGCTCACATACCAGTACTGCGAGCTGTCACGATGTCCTTCTGTGTCAAACCAGGATTTCTAGTCTGAGTGCTGATGATGCCGGCCTGTCTTCCCTGTGGCAGCCCAGGATTAAAGAGCCAGCTTCCCTGTGCCCGTTAGGAACACTGCACCAAGTACCTTCTGATGGGCTTTCTTAATCACAGCTGCACACCATTAGTGCTGGCAAAAAAAATGCCCCTCTGGGATTCCACCAAAATGGGAATATTTTGTGTGATAGCTTTTTGCATTTATTCTGGCTCAACGAGTTCCTTATAGTTAATGGTCATCACATTTTCAAATCAAACAGATTTTATATTTCCATAATTAATGTTTGTGTTTCATGGACTGAATAGTGAAGTGTAAGTAACTTAAATCACTCCACTGGAAAGTCTAAGGGTAAACATTAATTAATTCTCAAATTTCTGATACTTATTCTAAAGGCAGGAAGAAGACTATTGATAACCCTGCCATAAAAAAATATGAAAAACTTTCCTATTGAAATGTAATTCATTATCATATGTATTATTATTATATATATCCTATATATGTTACCAGTTTTATACCACATTTAATGTAAAAACACAACTACATGAAGTATGTACTTAATATAACAGACTTAACATTTAGTAAAAGCTTGTTTGTCCTTTCCCTTAGCAGGATTACATGCATCCTAAATCCTGACCTTCTATGACAGTCCTAAACCAACGTTACAGTACAAGTCTAGAATTTTGAAGAGCTTCTAAAGTATCATCAAGGATTTTAAGTTATCATAATTGTGCACTGACTAACTAAAAAGTTGAGTACAGTTAATAACAGTGAGGGCCTTTTTTAACCATTAAAAGTATCCACAATTTAAGCAAAAACCAACCCATTACACTGTCTTTTGGGCCCTCTTCTGATCTTGAAAAGATTGTTTTTAAGCAAATTGATATGACCCATAACTCACTGCCAAAGAGACCCAAAAAAAATCTCCTGACATCAGAAATAGGTTCATTTAAAATAGACATATTTGCATAAATATCTTCTTAAAAAACAACAGATCATGAGAAACACTATCCAGAAAAATCACAAGGAATAAGACTGATGAGATGAGAGAATGTAGAGAACTGCAAGGAAATAAAACATTCATTGATAATAACTTCATACTAAAAATAATTATCCCTCCATGTTTAAAAGTCCTTTTGAATTTTCCTGAGGTCTTTGGGTCACAGATTTCTATAGAGAACACAATGACATCCTTTGAAACAAAGTCAAACAAAACCCCGCCAATAAATCAAATGTACTTTTCTGAGTAGAAGATGGCACAGAATAAAGCGCTCAGGGTAGGAAAGACATCAAAACTAACATACACAGTAGCAGGATCTTTTCCCTTCTGAACAAAATCTTGCTAATAGAATAGAAACCGTAATATGAAAAGAAAGAGAAAGAAAGAAAGAAAAGAAAGGAAAGAAAGAAAGAAAGAAAGAAAGAAAGAAAGAAAGAAAGAAAGAAAGAAAGAAAGAGAAAGAAAGGAAAAGGGGAGGGAAGGAAGGAAGGAAGGAAGGAAGGAAGGAAGGAAGGAAGGAAGGAGCGAGCTACTCTGGGGTAAAAGGTTTAGAAAGAGACAAAACTTTTTAGAGCCCTCAGGCTCTGGAGAACAATTTGGAAATCACTGGGATGGCCAAAGAGCACTGGACCGAGAGAGCTGGGATCTTGAGCTCCATTCCCAATTCTATCACTAAAATATGTTTGTGGCAAACCTTGGGCAAGTCACCAACTCTGTAGTCCTCAACATTCCGATCTATTACATAAATGTGTGCCTTTATGTACTTGAAAGCAGGGTTATCAAGACAAAGCTTCTCACTGTGCCAACTCCTAATGAGAACTCTGATTTTGGTTTTGCTTCTGTTAACTTTTTTTAAGTTCTAAGTTTCGTTCACATAAAATAAAACAGAATCACTAGTTAGATAACTCTCAATCTTGAACAATTAAAATATTCAAGCCACCTAACTTATATAGTGCTTTATAATGTAGGACCATATGCTAAGCAAAAAAGCTGCATTTACCACAGCCAAGATAACCTCAGGGAATTCGCTCCTAAGTATTAACCTTCTCACTTAAATTAAGCAGCAATTACATTAAACTAAAGTGTAACACTGCTGTTTACCTAGGAAAACCTTGGCATTTGCTGCTAATATTCTTACTATTGGTAAAGTCAATGTCTCCTACCACTGACACTAATATCACTAAATAATCAATTATATTGATATTAATTTCCATCCCACTTACAGAAACCACAGTAGACTAAATTAAATGGAATGTATACCAGCCACAAATAAGCCAAACTAATTAACCCATAAAATACAACTTAACTAGGAAGACACTAACACTGAAACCAAAAATCCAAGTCTAAGATCTTGGCTATGTTACCCAAATTTGATAAAGTTTCCATCTACAGTAAGAGTCTTAGAAATGAAAAAACTGAAGTGTCTAGTTTGTTTTACAGTTTTTCTTTGTGTTTTAGACAAGTTAATTCCAATATGTTAAACATAAACGTAGTAAGAATAGCTAAAATATACTGAGCACTTAATGTGTGCCATGGTATTTTATTACTATTATAAAACACTTCAAATATACACAAAAGTAGACAGAGTAACATAATTAAACATCAATCAGCTTCAACAATTATTAACTCATCACCAATTCTGCTTCATCTATACCTCCACCATTTCATCCAAAATCCCAATCACAATATTTCATCTGGAAATATTTCAATATGTACCTCTAAAAGGATTCACATTTTTTTAATTTTTTTTAAAAGGTTTTATCTATTTATTTGACACAGAGAGATAGAGAGAGAGAGCACAAGCAAGGGGAGTGGCAGGCAGAGGCAGAGGGAGAAGCAGGCTCCCCACTGAGCAAGGAGCCCGACGCGGGGCTCGATCCCAGGACCCCAGGACCACGACCCGAGCCGAAGGCAGACGCTCAACCGACTGAGCCACCCAGGCGCCCCTCACATTCTTTTTTAAAAACATAACCATGGAAGAAGCATTATCGCACTGGAAAAAATGAACAATAATTATAGGCATTAGCTCTTCATCCTCCACCACCCTACGAAGTAAGAACTGCAATTATTCCCATGAAACACTGATACACACACCAATGAAGTAATCTGCCTAGGTAAAACAGTACTAGCCAGTGGAGGCAGGATCTGAACCTAGGCAGTGGAGCTCCAGACCCTGAGCCCTTAACTACACTATGTTTTACTGCCTCTGAAAAATAGATTTTATGGTATGGTAATGAGTTCTTAAAAATAAACACAGAAAACTGGCTCATAAAGGAATTAATGACAGACAACATCAGAAGTCAGCAAAAGTCTGAAACAGGGAAAATATATTATAGCACCTCACCTCTCCCCCAACTGCTTTCTTCATCTTCTGTGGTTATGCTTCACGAACACCTCAACCTTCCTCCACTTACCATAATGCCAGTAATTATAAGGTTTATTCTTTTCACTGCAACCAGCTCTACCAGGTCAAACTGATATTTAAGAGGTACTCTGACCAACTGTCATCAAAAAAGACTCACTGGATAGAGTCTTACTCAAAATTAAATATTCTCTACAGAAGTCATACAATATGTAACAGAGAGACATTATGGTGGCCAACTTCCAATGATTCCACACACACAATGATATATATATATATTCACACCTTTCTGTAATCTCTTCCCTCACCTCCTGCTGGACTTGGAGGTCTGGAGGAAGTAAGAGGCGATGTTTGAGAAGCCCATAGGAAAAGCAACTGCGGGTGATCTCAAAGAACTATAGGCAACATCTTTTTTTTTAAAAGATTTGTTTATTTGAGAGAGAGAGAGAGTCCGAGAGAGAGAGAGAGAAAGAGAGGGAGAGAGAGAAGGAGCACGAGCAGGGGGGGTGGCAGGGTGTGAGGGAGAAGCGGGCTCCCAGAGGAGCTCTATCCCAGGACCCTGGGATCATGACCTGAGCCAAAGGCAGACTCTTGACCAACTGAGCCACCCTGGCGCCCTATCGGCAACATCTTTATAACCTGAGGGTGTCCTCCAGCCAACAGCCAGCAAAAAGGTAGTCATAAAGTCACAAGGAATCAATTCTACCAATAGCCTGAAGAATCTTGGAAGTGAGTTCTTTCCCACCTGAGCCTCTAGATGAGAACATAATCTACCCAGTACCTTGACTGCAACTATATGAGACCCTGAGTGGAGGACTAGGCTAAGCCGTCCCAGACCTCCTGACCCACAACTGTGAGATAATAAATGTGTGCTCTTTTAAGCTGTTAAGTTTTAGTTACACAACAATGGAAAACTAGTACCTCATGGTTCTTTATGTTGTAGGTAACTCTCATCTCTAAGAAATTCCAGGCCAGGGAAATCTCTTTCATAATATATGGCATATAAATTTAGCCGTTTCATAAAGAATTCAAGCGGGGCGCCTACGTGGCTCAGTCGTTAAGAGTCTGCCTTCGGCTCAGGTCATGATCCCAAGGTCCTGGGATTGAGCCCTGAATCGGACTCCCTGCTCAGCAGGAAGCCTGCTTCTCCCTCTGCCTCTCCCCATTTGTGCTCCCTCTCTCGCTGTCTCTCTCTCTCTGTCAAATAAATAAATAAAATCTTTTAAAAAAAAGAATTCAAGCATAAGAACAGAACTAAAGCTCTTTCCTGAGAAAAGCTCTGGCCCTACTTATAGGTATTCCGGCAAACCCTTTCTGTGAAAACATAGGTAAAATCTGCACGGGAAAAGGTAAGTATGTCAGACTTATTAGTTTTCAAAACAGTTACTTTTGTCACCTGCAAAGATGGTACAAAAAGTATGTGTATATAATGACTTCCTTCCAAAGAGCACAATATGGAAAGGGGGAGAAAGAGTAACTTTACAGTGCGGAGAAACCTGACAGACACACCTCAGCCAGGTGATCAAGGTCATTATCAGCAGTGATAATCACACTGATAGCATCTACCCTTGATAGGATGTGATGAGAAGGGCACTTTCTCTTTGTGATCTTCCTCCCTAAAACCCATAATCCACGTCTAACCACAACAAAGACATCAGACAATTTCCAATCGAGGGGCATTCTACAAAATACCTGACCAGTACTCCTCAAAACTGTCAAGGTCATCAAAAACAAGGGAAGTATGAGAAAACTATCACAGCCAAGAGGAGCCTAGAGATATAATGACTAAATCTAATGTTGTATCCTAGTCTGGATCCTGACACAGAAGAAAAAGACATTAGGTAAAAACTAAGGAAATCTGAACAAACTCTAGACTTTAGTTAATAATAATGTAGGAATAGAGGTTCATTAAGTATGACAAACGTACTACACTAATGTAAGGTATGAATGAATAATGGGGGAAACGGTGTGGGGTATTTGTAAACTCTACTGTATTAGCAACTTCTCTGTAAATCTAAAACTATTCTAAAAAAGTTTATTACATTTTTAAAACAACCATATGCATCTCATTTCACACATCACAACAAATACTCTGCTCTTCTGGCATTACACTGAAGTTCAGTCTCTAACTATTACGCTAGATAACTTCAATTTAATGCCAGAGACACCAGACCAAAATCAGTTTTCTATTCTTTCCTCAATTCCCATAACCAGAAAGCTCAATAAACTAAATTTTACACTAGACATATATCCAGGGTCAAAATAAATTTCCATATGAAGGATATTTTGGAATATATTTTTTTTAAGTTTACTACTGAAGAATCCTTTTTTGTTTGTTTTTCTTTCTTCTTTCTTTTTTTTTAACATAGTTTTGTGAACCTGATAGCAAGTCGTGGACAAATTCTGCTTTACAGTGCAGTGCTGTGCAGGGCTGGGAAATACATTTTTTCACTTGGATTGCTTCCTTTTGCTTAATAATGTAAGTTAAAGAACTCATCATCAGTTTTGGTTGCTTTTCCTGCCAGAAAGCAAACACTAAGTGAACTGTAGTAGCTAGAGTTAGCCTAAGTTTTCTGGTAAAATTATATCCATCTCCCTTCTCCCCTACAATATTTGGCTCTTATTCTTTTAAATATGTTTAAAGTTTTAGTCTATAGGTCTTTTACTAAAAGATATTTAAAATTCTTTCCAAAACTAGACTTTTTAAAAAAATTTACAAATACTCAGAGTAAGTACAAGCAATTCATTAACAAGACATTAACAAGACAAATAATCACATTAGTATTTTTCCCCTAGCAGTTTCTCTGCTTTCCTGTATTTTAGTTCTTTTTTTAGAAAACAGCTGTATTGAGATATTATTCACATAATATACTAGTCACCCATTTAAAGAGTACGATTCAATGTTTTTTAGTATATTCACAGGGTAGTGCAACCATCACAACAATCTAATTTTGAACATTTTGTCCCCCTAAAAGAAATCTCATATCCAAAGACTGCCGCTACTCATCCCCCCACTCCTCACCAGCCCAAGCAACCACTAACCTACTTTCTGTCTCTATAAATTTGCCTATACCGAGCATTTCATATAAATGGAGTACTATAATATGTGGTCTTTTCACTTACCATAATGTTTTTAAGGGGCATCCATGCTGTAGCAAGGGCCAGTATTTCATTACTTTCTACTGCCAAATAACACTCCCTTGTGTGGACAGACCACATTTTAATGATCCAGTTGATGGTTTTCTGGGTGTTTCCACGTTTTCACTATGATGAATACTGTTGCTATGAACATTCATGTAAAATTTTTGTGTGGAGGTGTTTTCATTTGGGTTTAAACATAGGATGAGCAATCCTGGGTCATATGGTAACGCCATATATAGTGTTTTTGGAAATTTTAAGGAAATGGGAAAGTGGCTACGTCATTTTACATTCCCACCAGCAATGCAAGAGAAGGTTCTACCATCTCTACACCTTCACCAATACCAGTGTTATTGGCCATAATATTTATTATAGCCATCCTAATGAGTATCTCATTGTGGTTTTGATTTTCATTTTCCTAACGACTAACGATGTTGAGCACTCTTCTCATGTTTGTTGGCCTGCTATATGCCTTCTTTGTTCATCTTTTAAATTAGGCTGTCTTTTTATTATTGAATTGTAAGAGTTCTTTATATATCCTGAATACAAACCTCACAGATATATGATTCGCAAATATTTTCTCCCATTCTGTGGGTTGCCTTTCACTTCTTTCATTGCATTGTTTGCAACACAAACGTTTATTTTAATGTAATCCAATTTATCTATTTTTCATTGTCCCTTGTGTTTTTGGTGTCATACCTAAAAAAACTACTGCTCACAGATCACAAAGATTTGCTCCTATGTTTTCTTCTAAGAATTTTATAGTTTTAGCCCTTATGTTTATATCTATGATCCATTTTGAGTTAACTTCTGTGTATGGTTTTGCAAAGCAGGGGTCCAACTTCACTTTGCATGTGGATACCCAGCTGTCCCAGAACCATTTCTCGAAAAAACTATTCTTTCTCCTTTTAATTGTCGTTGGCACCCTAGTCAAAAGTCAAATGATCATACAAGTAAGGGATATTTCTAGACTATTGGATCTACTCCACTGATCTATTTGTCTATCCTTATGCACACTGTCTTGTCTCCTAGTTCTTGATATTCCAGATATTCACATTCACCTTACTCTGTTAAGGCTGATAATTAGTAAACAAAACAATGGGTTTAATAAGCCTCAAGCACCCGATATAGGACTAGAAGGACCCAGAACCCAGTTGTGATTTTAGCAACTGTTAATGAACCAGACCAAAAAGATTTTTGCTTGTGGTTTAAAGGGAACTTAGTTTTTATTATTAAAAAAAAAATCAATTGATAAAGCAAATAATAAAAATTGGAATAAAAACAATCTACCAACTTAGCATAATAACAACAAATAAAGCAACTAAGAAGTAGAATAACAGTTAACTAGGCAACCACAATGATAACTAAATGGGAATGCATAGTCCAAACTATTGTTTCAATTCATTCATGCATTCATGTAAATGTGTATGTTTAGATCCCAACTACTTCCTTTAAAAAAAAAAAAAAAAAAGGACTGAGGTGTTTACAAAATCAAATCTATAAAATAAGACAACTAAAAATAAAAACAAATCAATAGATTCTTTCAGCCACTGTGTCCTTGGGAAATGGCCAAACATTCCCAGATCAGCAGGCATGCAAAGAATTCAAGAGCATCAAGTCTATGAGTCTACCAGCAATGTACATGAGGGGAAACTTCTAATATACAGGACAGGGACAAACTATGTTAGATCCTTCAAAGAAGTACAGATATAAGAAGTTCTGGCCCTCATCTCCCAAAATCTCTGCTTTTTAACCAAAAAAGGATGAAGAAAACTAAGATTTCTTTGTCCTCTGGTTCCTCCAAAGTAGGTCAGGTCTGTGTGTAATTATTGGGTTTCACATTCCTTCAGAAAAGGAAGAGATGTCAATGCATGGAGATTTTTAACAAAGAGCAGACTCCGGCTAGGGGTAGAGACAAAAGAGTGCCTTTGCTGCTGACCAAAAAAATAAACTGGGAAACAGTCTTTTGTTTTTAACAACAGTAAGCTGATTTTCAGACAGGTTAGGATAAGAGGCCTAGTTTCTCATTCTTAGGCTACAACAACTGAACTTGAACTTGTGGATAAATCCTCCTTGTTTCATCTGCTTCCTAGGCACCCTCCCTAGTTAGTTAGCAAGGTTGACATAAACCATGAAAAATAAATTCATGTGTTTACTGGAGGATTTTATATGCAAGAACACCTAGGAAGAGATTAAGAACTAGTGTTTGCATTACCAAAATTCCGTCCTTAGAAAAAGAATCCCTGCAGGTTCCTTTCAACAACACACAGAAATTTTTGTGGCAAAATAGGTCATATACAAACCTTGGTGCTTTATGGGCTTTTCCATTCCACCCCTACCCCAGAATAACCACTATCCTAAAACTTATGTTATCATTCTTTTGCTTCTCTTTATAATTTCCCCATATATATATATCACCGAACAACATATTATTTAGGTATGTCTGTTTTTAAATAATGTAAATAGAATCACACTTATTATTTTTAACTACCTTTTTTGATTCTGATTATATTTAGAAAATTGTTGCAAGAAATGCACGGAGTGGTATCAATTCACTTTATGCTAGTCATCCTTCTCTGAATACACCAACTTTATGCATTGCTTTACAGTTGCTAGACAGTTGAGTTGTTTGCATTTGTAGCTATTATGAACAGTACTTTAAATACTCTTATACGTGTCTCCTGGGCCATGGGTGTAAGAGTTTCATTTGAGTGTATACTTAGGAATCACGAAGTAAAGCCAAACTGTTTTTCCAAAATGGTTGTATCCAACAGTGCAAGTGTTCCCACTGCTCTCTATCACCTCCAACAACTGCTATTTTTAAATTTTTCCCAGTCTGATGGAGAATGGGGAGGCACATAGTCCTTCGCTGTTTTAGTCTGCATTTCCTTGATTACTAAAAAAAACTGAGGCTCTTCTCATATATTCATAGACCATTTGTTCCTGTTCCAGTGAAATAAACTTATTCGTGACTTTCCTATTTCCTTTTTTTTTGTTGTTCCTATCTTTTTTTTCTTTTTAATTTAAGGAGTTCTTTAATATTCTGAATAACAAACTTTATCAGTCTATCTTCTCTCAAGCTGTGGCTTATTTTTCTACTCTTTATGATGTCTTCTTTTTTTAAGTAAATTTTTTATTGAACTATAACATATTTACAGAAATGTGACCAAATTATAAGCGTAACGTACATACACAACAGCAAGTTAGGGTTCTCAATAATTTTTACAAGTGCACAGGGTCCTAAGATCACAAAGTTTGAGAGCCACTAAATCAGACTACATGGTATCTTCTCATCCTTCTGTTGCTAAACTGCATGTGCCCCACCTCCTCTCTGCACGCAACTCTAGAAATCTCCAGATCTATCTCCCAGTTCACTCTTCAACTCTATCCAGGCTGCATCATCTTTCCACTGTTTTTTCATGTATTGTCTTTTATTTTTAGACATTCTATTGAGACTGAGTTCTTCTTGCACATCTTTCTCATCAATTTTGAGTCTCTTCATCATATATTTTTAATTCCCTCTTTTATTTCTTCAAATAAAAGTAATAATCTATGAGACTGATAGTTACTGCTAATGTTCTAGTTTTACCTATCACTGTGCTACTAACCATCCCAGAACTCAGTGGATTAAAACAATAATCATTTCTTTTGCTCACAGATTTGCGATTTGTCCAGGCCTCAGAAAGGACAGATTTCTGCTCTGCTCCATGTGGCATCACCTAAAGCAGCTTGACAGGAGGCCGGAGGGTCTACGGCCACACCACCCTGAACGTGCCCGATCTCGTCTGATCTCGGAAGCTAAGCAGGGTCGGGCCTGGTTAGTACTTGGATGGGAGACAGGAGGCTGGAGGATCCACTTCCAAGACGGCTGACGTCCAAGGCTGGCAAGTCAACGCTGGCTGTCTGCGGGGAGCTAAGTTGGGGCCGTGGGCCTGAGGCCTCCGTTCCTCATCACATGGGTCTCTCCACGGACTGCATGGGCTTCTTCACAGCATGGGAATGGGTTCCAGGAATGAACATCCCAAGAGAATAAGGAACAAATGTGTGGCATTTTTCTGGCTTAGCCTCAGAAATCACATAGTATCAGTCCTGTCAGATTCTTTGGGTCAAAGCAGTCACAAAGCCCTGCCCAGGTTTAATGCAATGGGACAGACTATTTCTTGACGGTAGAATAGCAAGGTTCTAGAAGAGCACATGACATCAGTCAGGAAATACTGTTACTGCTCCCTTTGGAAAACATAATCTCACTCATAGTTGCTTGTTTTCTTGTGCAAGCTCACATTTCTTGCCACTTTACCTATAAAGATTCTTTGAGATCGGTCTATAAAATATGTTTCTACAAAGATCTGTTCTATTGTTTTTTAAGTTTCTAGATCATTTATTTCTGCTCTAATCTTTATTATTTCCTTCCTTCTGCTGGCTTTAGGCATTGATGGTTGTTCTTTTCCTAGCTCCTGTAGGTGTTAGGTTAGGTTGTTTATTTGAGATTTTTCTTGCTTCGTGAGGTAGGCCTGTCTGGCTATGTACTTCCCTCTTAGGACCACTTCTGCTGCATCCCAAAGGTTTAGACGGTTGTGTTTTCATTTTCATTTGTTTGCATGTATTTTTTTTTTAATTTCTTCTTTGATTTCCTGGTTGACCCACTCATTGTTTAGCAGCCTGCTGTTTAGCCTCCATGTGTTTGTGGTCTTTCCAAATTTCTTCTTGTGGTTGACTTCTAGTTTCATAGTGTTGTGCTCAGAAAAGGTGCGTGGTGTGATCTCAATCTTTTTGTATTTGTGGAGGCCTGTTTTGTGACCTAATATGTCATCTATTCTGGAGAATGTTCCATGTGCACTTGAAAAGAATGTGTATTCTGCTGTTTTAGGATGGAATGTTCTGAACATATCTGTTAAGTTCATCTGGTCCAGTGTGTCATTCAGAGCCATTGTTTCCTTGTTGATTTTCTGTTTAGATGATCTATCCCATTGATGTAAGTGGGGTGTTACGGTCTCCTACCATTATCGTGTTATTATCAATGAGTTCCTTTATGTTTGTTTTTAATTGTTTTAAATATTTAGATGCTCCTGTGTTAGATCTGAATTTTATTCTCCCAGACACTTGGGAATCACAATCAACCAGAAGCGCTTTCAACTAAGTTATCATCTTATGAGATTTTCAGGACTCATGAGTAGTAATAGCAAATCCATGTGAGTATGGACTTCTGTTTAGGCAGTTTCATGGCAGACTCTTTCCCCCTTCCCATCCAGATCCAAGACATTAAAAATGCAAGTCTCTGCATGCACAGCACCTTTTATCCACTGAGGAAGTTACCTTTTTGGGGTCTCAAGTTTTCTGTGAGGCAGTCTCCAATATGACCTCCCACTAGTCTGCTTGGACACTATTCTTCTTCTCTTCTCCCCCCTGCCACTCTAATCCTATAAGAAACCCTCTTCAGGGGCGACTGGGTGGCTCAGTCATTAAGCGTCTGCCTTCGGCTCAGGTCATGAGCCCAGGGTCCTGGGATCAAGCCCCGCATCGGGCTCCCTGCTCTGCGGGAAGCCTGCTTCTCCCTCTCCTGCTCCCCCTGCTTGTGTTCCCTCTCTGGCTGTCTCTCTCTCTGTCAAATAAATACAATCTTAAAAAAAAAAAGAAAAAAAAAAGAAACCCTCTCCAGTGCTTACTCCACCTTAAGCAAGCATGCTTTCTAGGCCTTTCAAGGCCTTCAACTGTTTCTCTAACACAAGCTCCAGCATTTTACATATATTTTATATGTGTTCACATATTTTTTCCTCTCCCCAGCTTCATTTAAAAATGTTCTGACCAGAAAGGGCTTCTCTACACATCTAATCCATCATATAACTGCAAAAGAAATTACTCATCATTCATTTTAAGCTATTTTAGTTATTAAAAATTGATAAATCATTTCAGGAATACATCTATATTTTTCAAAGGCAGCTATGTAAAATATGTGACTTGGATGGAAGTGCTTTGGAAAATATTAATACACTTCCTATAAAGCAAATCTGAGGGAACTTAAATTTACTAGACATACTAACTTCTGCCCCAGATTCTTCATCTCTTTTAAATCCTATTGGGGTCTGTGCCCCTGTACATATTTTTAACATGGTTTAGAACTGCACCCACAACCCAAGATAAAGGAAGTTTTGCTGATTTAAGGAAAAGCAAAAAAAAACCCAACAAATTATTTCTAGTGCCAATGTCTTAAGGTTTAAAAAAAAAAGATGAGGCCAATGTCTTGTAAGAAGAAATAAATTCAGGGGCGCCTGGGCGGCTCCGTCGGTTAAGCGTCCGACTCTTGATTTCAGCTCAGGTCATGAGATCGAGCCCCGCGTCAGGGTCCATGCTCGGTGTGGAGCCTGCTTCAGATTCTCTCCCCCTCTGCCCCTCCCCACAACCCCTCCCATTCAATAAATAAATACATATTTTTTTTTAAAGAAGAGATAAATTCAAGTTCTCTTTGGCAAAATGAAAACGAATCAAGTAGATTTAATATTCATATGCATTTTGTGCAACAGATACCATTACTGCATTCTTTAAATTACTGTCAAGGCTTAAAAAACAAAAACAAAAAAGAACTCTAAGCCACTGGGATAAGAGTCTTTACATGTTAGATCTCTCCACCACGCTGAAAGCAATGGCAGCAAACTATCATATTCCCCAAATACGACAGCCAAACTCTCATATCCCGGAGGAGAAATGGCTATCACAACCATCAGTCGGCATTGGCAGGAGACTTAACAGCAAGCCACTGAACAGACCATTGATTGTTCTTCATGCAATATGTGCAATATGACCTTTCCGGCTCGGCCTGCTAAACATCGAAGTGGTCCATGAGGAGAAAATCCACATGGGAGCAAATTCCAAAATGCGATTTACCCTATGGGCAGTATGCATTTCCAGATTCTTCGTCCCACTTTGCTCTACTCCCCTCTGGGTCATAACAGAACTTGGCAGATGTTAGAATTTGCTCTGTATAAACTCTGGAGCCCAGATTACAAAACTCAGCAAAGTATGCATTTGGCACTGGCAAAAATGGTTGCTTTGTGCACTGATTTGGATTTGCTAACTTAGGATATCCACAGTTTCAAAAATGTGTTGAAGACTGTTGAAATTTAAAAAATCAGGAAAAAAGGCACGTGTCACACACATCCAAACACAGGCTTACAAGTCTTCTGAGATCATCCTCTCCATACCAACAAAATACCAAGGCCATTATGCAATCTGTGGTTTCTTCTTCATAATTGAAGAGATTAATAGCTTTGGATTCAAAACTAAGATAGCTCTACCCTGAGATATTCCCTCAGCCTGGGATCTCTGTGTAAAGAATCCAAAAGTATCAGTTACCAGACTCCCAAAGAGGGGTCTACAAAAGGTTCTTTTCATTCACTAACAATCTTTCTTCACAGCAAAACTTCAAAAATGTCTTTTGGAAGAGTTTTCTACTTATGAAAAGCGTCTGCAACAAACCAACACCGCACAGCAGTGCGTGTTCACCAAGGTGACAGAAGTCATCGACACTGTATTTCATCTCATGCCTTATTGCTAGTTTCTCTCCTAACATTAAAACCAAAGAGCTAGCCTTCATAACAAGGTAGATCGTACACAGGATATATCAAGCCTAGGAGATATTCCTAAGTTGAAAAGGGCTAAACCTAGAAGAGGTAAATGTCAGTCTGAATTGTAGGTAATCTGACATATGCAGATTTCGGGGGCAAAGTTACCTTCTGCAGTTTTAGGCAATGCAAATCTAATCCATAACACAGTAAAAAAATATAATTAGTTAATTAGAGCCTAGAAATTAATTAATTGATCTTACTAGATGAGTTTACCCCTGTAAATGGATAAGAGCTTGCTTATCCATCTGGACATTAAAACACGTACAGAGGCTCAGTTATAACTTCATCCATTTTGTTTACTTTACATCAAACTCTTCTGGCCTCCGTTTGTTCTCCTAGATGTCTGGAAGTACCTTCAGATACGTCAAATAAAAGCAAACAAGAAACTTAAGCTTGCATTTGTGATTCTAAGAAAAATGGGGTTTACTTTTTTATAAATTTCACATTTATTTAGAGCAATAATGAACATGCATGAAGAGATGCTATTGTTTAAAAAAAAACACTTTTATACTTTGTAACACAGACCCTTAATATAAAATAGGAGTACAACTAATATCTGTTCAATAAGTAGAATAACTACAAGTGAAAAGGCCTTCACTTCCCGCTGCAAAGAAATTAAAGCACTTACTAGCATTAATTTCAACCCAGTATTTCAGAAATACAGGCTTTAAAGAGAAAATGAGTTTATCAGTTCAGAGCCTTCTGTCAGGTCACATAACTGGATCTGGGTTTCAACAGAAATTCAAGTTCTCCTCCACAAAATGAAAAGGGCTATGGTAGCTCACTCCGGTTAGTGGAGCAGCCCATCAACGGCATCAATCATTCTGGTGGGAAAAAAGCATCAATATGTTTGTTGTATTTGGGATATGTACATTTTTTTCAATCCACCCTTCCCCCTTTGTCTGAAGAACAATTTTTGAAGTTCCACCCTAAACTTCTGGCTCTCAATGCCATGCAGACACTCCCAATGTCATTAACAGTTCAGGGAGAGAAAAGAGCCTGGGCTCAGGGCAAGCGGATACCACTGGGGTCCTCACTCTCACCACTTCCTATCTCTAGAACAAATGCTCGAAGAAAGCTGCTCCAAAGGTTAAAACATACATCACCTAGAACAAGAGCTGGTGCAGCACAGGAAACTAGTAGGTACTGGCTGTTGTTAGTACTATTACTAGCATTCTACTTGTCCCTGCCCAGGTCTCTACCCCACTGCCTAAGAATCCCACCTTCTGTCACTTCCTGAAAGCCTTCTCGCCAACTGCAGACCCCTAACTTTCCACAGATGACGGAGTCTTCTTACTTGACAGGGAAAACAGACATGAAAAACTCCTTCGATTTCTTGTATGTTTCTCTGCATGCTCCCAAACCTGCCTTTTCTTTTTCATCCCAGAAGAGGCAGGTCTCTCCTCCAACCTCAGGCAAGTCACAAGTGCCTAAGAGGGCCAGTCACCAACTCTCCTTCTCCTCCTCCTCCTCCTCCTCAAACAAAAGTAACAGCAGTTTCCAAACTCCAAATTACAGAAGACTTACAGATGCTCGAATTTCAGGGCTGGCCACTGCCAACAGTCATGTGATTATGGAGAGTGGCTACTGGTTTTATTGGATCAGTCCACTCTTCACCCTCAAAATCCATTCGGCTGGCATAGAGGAGGGCAAGTTCTCAAAAAAATAACTACTGGTTCAAACTCACTGAAACAGAAAGTAGTATGGTGGTTGCCAGGGGCAGGGGGAAGGGGGAAGTAGGGAATTTTTGCACCTGACTGGCTTAGTTGGTAGAGCATGAGACTCTTGATCTCAGGTTCATGAGTTCAAGTCCCACAATGGGCATAGAGCTTACTTAAAAAAAAAAAAAAAAAAAAGGTGCACAAAAAGAAAAATTACTTTTAAATTAATTACTTAAATTTAGTTTAATTTAATGGATACAGAGTTTCAGTTTTGCAAGATGAAAAGAGTCCTGGAGATTGGATGCACAACAATGTGAATGTACTTAACACTATACTTAACTGTACATTTAAAAATGGTGAAGATGATAAGTTTTATGTTACATGCTAATTTTACCACAAATTAAATACATATATAGACAGACACACATACAGACACACAGGCACACATACTGGTACCAGCTCAGTACCACCCCAATACGACCTCCACCAACCTTCGCCCTGAATCCATTTTTGGCAACCCTATTCAAATCAGGGTTAAAATTTATTTAGCCATTTCAGTTTGTTCAAACAAATTCCTGGCAAACATCTAGACAGAAACTTATATAGCCAGCCCATGTCTTTCTAAAAGATATAAAAGATGGCCTGTTATTGAGTTACATTTGGGGTTAGAATTGAATATTCTCAGCTCAGAGATGACAAGCACAGCATCTGCTTCCCTCCACCCAGCAGAAATAAATATTAAAATAATTCAAGAATACCACTCACACTCCCAAGGCAATCTTCTGACATCTGCACTTGGGATCCTTGGGACAGAGGTACGGAAGAGAACAAACGTGGAGGATAAAGCTCTCTTAACATAACCTGTTCTAATGAAACTCAGGTACAGGAAAAATCTGACTTGAGATGCAAATATTTATAAAAACTATGGTTTAAAGACCATCTATTTTTAGGAGAAAAAATATGCAGTACAACTAACACAGCAACAAACTAAAATGCAGGGTGAGAAGATAATAGTAAACCATTTCAGCCAGAATAAGAAACTGCACTTTTGAGGGTTATTTTTTAAATGTTAAGTATTCACTCTTTACCTCAATATGTTAAAGAATCATTATACAAAGAGTGTTAAACACATGCAAACATATACGAACCAAGCTAAGTTTGGCTGTATTCACAGAACTTATCTGTATTTGGCTGGTACAACTCCCACTCACCTCCTAAAGTATGTAAAGGCTGTTACCTCATCACAGACGCACGTAATGTTGACACCAGAAAGACCCTTGGAAATCTCTAACCCAACCCCTTTGACGGATAGATGATCAAACTGAAGTATTGAGAGGATAAATAAAACCTAAGTACAAAATAAATTATGAGATCCCAGCATATGAAAATTTATTTTCTCATATAGCAAAGTTAATTTATAAGAAGATGTGATGATGATAATAATTTTCCAAAGAACACATTCACAATAGCCACAAACTATCAGAAGCCTTGGAAAAAATATTCCAAAAAAAAAAAAAAAAGTGTCAGCATTTCATGGAGAAAACGAGAAAACGTCAGTGAAGGACCTAAGACCTATGCCACATCCATAGCCAGAAATACCTAATAGTGAAAAGACCTCAATTCTCCTTCCTTGCCCCTAAATAAGTCAGGCTCTGGTCTCTCTTCCAAATAAGACTACAATAACATTCTTCTATGCTGGGAGCAATGGTGGTAAGGGGACACGGAGGAAAAACTAAGATGTATAAACCAGGAAAACGTGTCATCTTACCCAAACAGTTTAAACTTTAAATGCCAGTTTCTAGTCTATAATGCCCAGCCAAGAGCACCTTGCCTTCTACATTCACTATTTTTGCAAGTTCAAATGTCCCTCAAATGATGATCTGTATTTCCATGCAATTCTCTATATTTGCTTTTAAAATCAGTAAGGGCTTTTAAAATGCAAAGTGAACTTTGGAAACAAAGTAGGCAGGCCAGAAGCTAATTTAACATTGTAACTTTATAGCTCACCATACACTTATTTGAAGTCTGCACAAACTTGCAACTCAGTATTCTTCCACTAGGCTTCTTGAAAACATGCAGGATATTGCTGGTTCTACACCAATACAAACTATCCTAAGTCCCTAAAGATCAAGAAGAACAAGGTTAGCCCCCTGAGACTTCCAGAACCAAAAAGATACACTATCATAAAATCCTAATAAAAGTTATAAATTAAAACTAAAGGCAATCCAAGTTATTTTCTTTTTTTTTAATTTTTTATTGTTATGTTAATCACCACACATTACATCATTAGTTTTTGATGTAGTGTTCCATGATTCATTGTTTGTGCATAACACCCCGTGCTCCATGCAGAACGTGCCCTCTTTAATACCCATCACCAGGCTAACCCATCCTCCCACCCCCCATCCTCCTAGAACCCTCAGTTTGTTTTTCAGAGTCCATCGTCTCTCATGGTTTATATAGTATCCCAGAGGTAAAGAAGGGATTGAGTAAATTAAAATGAAAAATTAAACTTGGCCCTGTGGAAGTGTTAACTGTGGGCTTCCAATTACAATCCCATCTCTAGATTTTGGTACATGAAGTAGGGTAAGGAGGGACAATTAACAACTGTAAATCTCTAACGCAAGCAAGATAGTTTCTGACAATTTAACCCAAAAGGTAACTAAAAACACAGGGCTTAAGGTTTCAATCCTACTATATAAACTGGGAAGCAGCATTTCAAACTTCTAATAGGGTAATTTCTGAGTCTCTTAAATTTTACTACATCAGATCAAATGCTGCTGAAATTGAAATTTCAGTTTGAAGACAATGGCAAGAGATTCTTTTTTCCTTCTCACTCAGAAAAAAAATTAATTGGAAACAGTTGACATTCTGTGAGAAGGCAGTAAGACAATCTGTATTTTAATGGTGCAGTCACATAAAGAAAAGGCTATGACTGAACACATTAACTATGCAAGATTCTTGGCAGCAAGACAACATGGCACTTACCAATACCAATCACTGCAGTGATCCTGACTAGCCAAGTACCAGCAAATCTACACCATATCGACGACGCAGAGGTGAGAACTTTCCTGAATAAAAAACTACTATAGAGGCCAAGTGTCTAGACATGAGAGGGAGGAAACCTGCCAACATCGGAGAGCTTCCCCAGTTCAAAGAATGAACTTTTCTCCCACTCTGAGACAGAAGTGGAGAAAATGCTGTGAATGAGGCCCAACAGTCAGAAGGCTAACCAAAGTTGGGTATATCCTATACACATTAATGAGTAAAGCAACAAATTTAAACTCCTGGGCCTTCAGAATACACAGTCTAGTGCCTTAGTCTAACAGTCTACATTATTTTATTGGCAATACATTAAAAAGTACATTAAGAAAAAGAAATAGTTGATTTCTCTAAGTCCCTACTTTTTTTAAGAATGTAAGACAAAAGACCAGTGATCTATATCCCTAGAATCAAGTAGGGACAATCTCTTTGACAGGCTCCCAAGTCTTACACATGAGTTTTCCTTAAGGCTCTCTCTCTGCTTAGGCTGCTGCTGACCCTGGTCTCTCCAAGCAGACAATTATAACCCGCACATCTGTATGTCCAGGCTTTGTATTTCCAACCATCACTTCCTGGACATCTCCCTCATGTACTCTGTCACCCTCAAGTCAGCCCATCCATAACTGAAGTGACAGCATTTTCTCTTCTCTGGCCAAACCTCCTCTTCTACCCTGACTTTCCCTGGCACCTAAAAGCATTGTTTGGATAAAGCCATTATGAGTCTACTTCCTAATTATCTACTTACCAAAGGTCTCCCCCCCCCAAAAAAAAACATTAATCCCTCACATTCTAAATTTTTTCTTCTATAATGAACGCAGTATCATAAAATAATAATTGCTACTATTTATTAGATAAGTTTTCTGTGTGAAATGCTGGGCTTTATATATATGATCTCATTCAATCCAATCTTAAACATTTCTTTGGGGTTGGCATCATTATGCCTGTTTTACATATGAAGTAAACCAAGCTTAAGGCTTATCCAAAGTTAAAAAGATAGCTGGTAAGTGGGAGACTAGGAGTTCAATATCAGATACCACCTCTTAACCACTATATAAAACTGCCTCATTATACAGAATGCTTTTTTAAAGATTAAGGGAAGGGGAAACCAGGTATTATTCAATTACCCTAATAATTAAGTTACAAATTCATTATTTATCATATAGTTCTACAGTTACACGCTGCATATAATTTTATATTTAGAGATTCTCTCAAAACACAAATCTGATCTAAAAGACCAAACCTAAAGTATCTCTTGGTGGTTGTCCCTTGCTTAAACGATCAAGACAAACAGGATTTCACCATCTGCCTCCAACCCTACCTTTCAACTAGATCTTCCAATATTCCCAGCCACGGTCCCCCCCCCCCCCGCCCCCAACACACACACACACAAACCTTTGGTGCTAAGGCTGTATGCAACCAGTAATTCTCCCTCACTCTCCTAAGGCCAGGTCTGTGGTCAGTTTTTCAAGGTAGCCTTCCCTGACTTCTCCAGGCAAAATTAATTCCTTCTCCTTCTTGCTTCTACAGCAGGCTTTTCATTCATTCCTAACTTGCAGCACACACATCTGTGGACATATACATTACACTCATATGCACATAACATCAAATTTACTACAGATCCCAACAAAGAGAGCCATCTTCTCTTTTCAAACATTTGGACACACATACAGAAACCTCATATATTTGTGCCCCAGTAGGAAAAGGCATTTGTGCGGTAGCCCCTTCTCTTTCAGTTCCTTCCTCTCCCCCTTTCTTAGCCACTCCCTACCTATACCCTATATACTCTACAGCATATTTTAAAAAACGAAAATACATTGAGGCCAAAGTGAATATTGCCAAATGTAAAAGCAAATGCCATGGTTTACTAGGACTACAGTTAGGATCAACCATGTGGCATCCGATGTATACTAACGGTACAAATGGTTTCATTTGTATTTAAAGAAGTAGGGCTCTTCACTGTGCTTTAGGTAATAGAAATGGCCACCTCTGCCCAGGATAGTGAAATTACTATGAACAGGGTCAAGGAACTGGGATTCAAAATGTATCACTTAAGGACCAAATGTGAACGAACAATGGACAGATTTTTAGATCTTTACTTCCTCCGCCACCCCCAAAGTAATATAAGTGCTTTTCATAGACATAATTGATTTTTAAATAGACAAATCACAGTGTAACCTTATATAACCAAACTATGTATGTCATTTTCAGATTGTTTTTCCCTCTACGCCTTATATCCTAAAATATTTTGATTGTAAAATGTTTGGTCTAACTGGAAAACATGTTCTTTATTACTGTTTAACAAAAGGAGGGAGGGAGGGAGGGAGGAAGGAAGGAAGGAAGGAAGGAAACTGCAGACAACAGAATAAACTCAGCCTTTTATGGCTGGAACGCTGAAACCCAAAAATACAGGTTACTTAGCTTCTAAAAGTGATTTCCTTTCTCTACCCTTCTAATTATTCTCAGAAGCATACAAGAACAGAGATTTAAGCAAATGTGCATATTCTTCTAGTGTAGTCCTAAAGCAGCAAGGGAAAAAACCCTCAAGTAACGGGTGGGGTAGTGGAGAGGAAGAGGGGCTGCAGGGTGCTAGGAGAGGCCAGGTTGCCAAAGAAACCAAACAGTAAAGAATAAGAGGAAAAAATCATCAGTTGGAAAACCTCTGAAATGCTTTTTGTAGGAGCTCAATCCCTTGTCCTAAAAGACACATGCAGCAAAGAGACCAATTGTCACAAATGACAAAGGGAACCCAGAGCACACCAACTGCCAAGCAACTGCCTTTTCTAAATTACGCAGCACACATGTATCAGACTGACCGCGAACAAATTAGAAATCTCCGATAAATCTCGTGACTGCTGAAACCCAAATTTTGTGCGTTTAAGAGAGCTTCTGTCAGCTTAGCAGTTAAATAAGTGTAAATGGTATATTTAAACAGATATAAACACAAAAACCATTACTGTTTATAATAGGACCTGGGTAAAGAAACTCAGCAAACCAGAAACACTTAGGAAATCAGTTAGCCTCCCTTCCTCCAGGCTCAAAATCCAGTCTAAAGCTGTTCTGATCTGTCTCAGTTTAGAGGGAAAAAGTGAAATTACAAAGTATCGTTTACAAGTAACCAGTAGTCACTGGTTTTGAAGAATTCAAAATGAGCAAAACTACTTGAAATCCCCAAGCCTACCCTTTGTTCTAAGGCCACTTAACCAATGTTGTAGGTAAGGAGATGGGGAATTAATACAGAAAAAAAAAAAAATCACACAGAAGAAAAGCATGTTAGTTTTATTTTCTCTGGAAAACATAGCATAGGGGCTAAGACCCTGGTTTCCAAAGCCAGACTGATTGCTCTACTCCTCATTGGCTGTGGGCCCTTGCTGGGCGCTGTAGTTTCCTCATCTGTTAAGGTGAAGATAGTAATAATATCTAACTCACAGGGTGGTTATGAGGTTTAAATGAAATCATGATTAAAGTACTAAGGACAAACAGTGCTTGGTCGGGATTCAATAAATGATCATCAAATCCCTTTGAGATTGCCAAATTAACCTTATCTTGACCACTGTAACATACACTGCAACTGTCCCCCCAGTTACCGCTGTCAGCCTCAAATTCCTAAAACACTCCTTTCATAGCCCATCAGGAACCTGTGTTTGCTCATACCAAACTCACACTTATGGGTCTGGCTTTCAAGGTCCTCTAAAACTTGTCCCCACACAATCTCCCCAATGACTGCCCCCAATCACTCATAGTCCTGTTACTGCTCATCACTCACCTTCACACAAAACTTACCTCTTTTGTTTCTGTCTCTGTCAGTAGCAACGACCGTCTTTTTAAAAGGCTCCCTTTCCAGAAACTTCCTACTCCTACTTTCTACCTGTGCAAATGCTATCTACCCTTCCAGAAAACAATTCAGATTCTTTGAGTGGGTGCCAATATTTTGATCCCCAGGGATCGCTCCTAATCCTCTCAAGAACCTCGCTCCAAAGGATAACCTTACCCTGTTCTCTAATTGTGTCTGCTAGCTCAAACTCTACAAAGTAAGAATCTCCTTCAGGGCACGGGGCTCTGTCTTCCCTAAACATCATCCACAGTATCCAGCAAAATGCAGTGCACCTTCGTAAGTCTTTCATTCACTTGTTTTCACAACTAAACACAAGGAACAAAATTTTATTCCATAAATGCAATGAATAATAAATCTTTCATTTCTATATTATAGCTTGACTATGTCAGGAGGGTGGAAATAAGAAAATACTCTCTTAAATGTAGCTGTAATTTTATGACCAGAAAAATGCCAACATATAAACTTGCCCAAATCCAGTGACATGAGAAGGGGCAGATCCAACAGGATGAAAAATAGGGCACTTCTCTATCCTTGAGACAGAAACAAGAGACAACAGGAGCCGTCCCACTACTGTTAAGTTGTTAATGGAAGCATGCAGACTTAAAATTGGCAGGCTCATGTTTCCTGACCAGTATCACATTCATCCACAACAGTATCATAGAGGACCTTTTCACTTGATTCCATTATCAAAAAAGAACTCCCAAATCTATCCTAATGTAAGCAATTTTACATCTCTCTGAAGTTAACAACTTGAGGAAACAAGATTCAGAGGAACCACTGGCCGTTATTATCAGATTACCTCTCTTGAGATACTTTCACTGCCAGTCTTCCTTTGTTTTGCCCTGCACTTGACTCCGTAGCAACTAGGTTGTGATTAGGCACAAATCCATGCACATGAGCAGGGAGGTGCGGAGCAAAACACTGCTCGCATACTCAGCCAGCTCATCTGGATCTAACGGGGCAGGCAGTCTGCAGAAAGGCAAATGAGACGCAGGCAAACAGGAGACCCTCAACAGCAGAGTATCTCGTATGTGTATCGTTCATTCAACAAACCTGCAAGGCACTAAATGCAAATCTACATCTACGCACGCTGTACTATGTGCAAGGCATTTTGTTTAGTATTGTACTTAAACACAGACTCATTCTATAATGGCTTGAATTTTTATTAAGGTATAAGACACACTACTAAAAAGGCAAATACAGCACTCATTCATTAACGTATTTATATTTCACTTTGATTCAGGAAATGCTTAAATACATATACTTACATAAATACACACTGGGTAAAATATAACATGATGAAAAGAAAGACGAGGAGAAAATGAGATTAGGAAGACGAGATTTAAAAAAGGAGGAGGTTAGTGTACTAAAATGAGAACATTAGGACCTTCAAGTCCTCCAGAATTCTTTAAAATCTGTGATTCCTCTAAGCTCGGTAGATCAGCAATGGCAAACAAATGACAAGACTAACTGCTATCTAGTCGATCCGGATGAACACTTGTTTTATATCTGCTTTAAGTTCAGCGTATTTGTGTGCTTATGAGATCAGGACGAGTATAATCCTGAGAGACACAGGAGGGGGCTGGATCAAAGAAGGCCTTTAACTGAAAAATATTCTTGATCTGAAGAAGCCATTCAGTAAAATGCTTCAATGTTCTGCCTGCTAGCAATCTGACTTTAAATACAAATCATCTTTCCATACCTGGCTTTAATTTAAAGTCTTCCCCAAAGAATCCCATCAACTGGCCATGTTAGGGGTACAAAATGAGGAAAATCAATCATCATTTTCATCCTCCTCCTCACATCATATGCAGTTAACCCCATTGCTAAGCTCACCACATAAACTCTTTGGGCAATTCACTGAAAGCTGAGCACCCAACCATCTTTTTGTGTTTGTTTTGTAAAATAAAAGTATTTTTACTACAAAGTGGTGTTTATTGTAGAAAATTTAGAAAATACAGATCAAGGAAGGAGAAAAAATTCTCCAATGTTACCACTCATAGAATGCAACCACCGACACTTAGGTGACCAGTAGTACAGTTCTGTCACCCGGCTCAGGGCTTTCCATCAGCTCCAGCACCATCGCCAACCCTGCCAGGTGCACCTGGATCACCGACTCGATGGGGCAGCCTCAATGCCTTGAAGATGTCTGTAATTTCTTCCTGTGTAATATATCTATCAACACAAAAATGAAACTCTACTGTACATACGTACCCATGAAATACATTTTTTCCACTTAGGAACACATATTGTTTATCTTTCAATGTCTCCAAATAGTTTTCCACAACATTATGAAAGTCTTTCAAAACTTAAAATTGATCTCTCAGGATGGGACTTTTACAGTTTGGGGGGAGGTTTTGTTTGTTTGTATTTGCTATTCTCAACAATGTTGTGGTAAATATTCTCATGGCTACATTCCTGTTTTGACCCATGGTCATTTCTATCAGACTAACTCCTAAAACCAAAAGTGCTAAGTCAAAGAATATATACTTTTAAAGCCGTTGCTACATTCCTCATACACACCCCTAAAGTTGGACCTCCCTAGCCCCCCACCCCACAGCGGCACTGAGCATGGCCTTGTTTTAAATAAAACTTCACCATCTGGGCAAGTAAAACAGAATGACATCGTAACTGGCATTTCTTTGATTGTGGGTGATATACATATAAGGTATATCTTAAATTAGATATGCATATTGGATAATTGTATGTTTTTTTCATTGTTGCTAAAAATTTCTATCAGCTCATTTTTAGCTCAAAAACCTCTTGCTCAACCTCTGAATTTTAGCAGGCTTATATAAAAGGGGAAAGTACAGCATAAAACTCTTCTGATACTCCTGTCTTGGAAACTCCTTCCTCAAACCTAATGTTGGCAAGATAGCATCTCCATTACTTGTGCTCCAATATAAAAGGTATACACAGGAGAGCTGACACAGTACCTGGAATAATAAAATCTATCTGCAATTAGCTACACATTGTTGGAATTTATAAATCAGATCAATCCACTTGGGATTTGTTTGTTAGTTAACTACGTTCTTAGACATCCCTTTTAAAATCTTAAGGGCATTTTAATGCATAGTTCTGTCATGGAGCCAAGAAATAATAAAACAGGGACTATCAACTCTCTTTAATGCTGTCAGATTACTAAAACATCAATGACAAAGCATCATGTTAAAGTGATCTATCTTATAAAAGTAATATCAGATCCCATTAAATTACAGCTGATTCATCTCTTGTTACCTTGCCCAAACAAACCTAAAAGACAGAGCAGCTTTCGGGCTCAAGATTTTCTCTAACTTGTCCGACTCATTCAGACATTGCCAAGGCCAGCTCCAAAGTGATTACCTGGTTTGTAATGAATGCATTTCTTAAAGACTATTAGTTTCATACTGATGCCAGCATAGCTGGAGGGGAGAGAACTAGCCCAATGAGATCATTAGTCATCGACACCAGATTATAGTAACATTCAAAAATGACAACAGGTTGCTTAGCAACAGTTTTCCAAATGCATTCATATGAAAAAAACTGACAGTGATCTTCTCCACAGAAAATCACAGACAGAACCTATTCATAAAACAGTACTCACTGATCCCTCGGCAAAGGAGCTCAGCTAAAAAAGTCTACCCTCTTGGCAAATTCTCCACATCTACAGGAACTAGAATATGGGATCATTGTTCTGTCTCCCCAAAGTTCTCCCACCTTCCGATGGACAGGGGAAACCTTCCGCTCCTTGAAGGTTCACGTCACTCAACCATACTACTCTCCGTGTCAAGGCTGTAACTCATCTCCAGGCCATCTTTCATTGTCTGCAGGATAATTTGGCACCTGGCTCAGTCATCTCCATCCTAGGTACAACCATCCTTCTAGCCAATTTCCCGGGAACTGAGACCTTACTGCCAAGGACATTTATCATTTCGCCTGGATTCATCATAATCCATAGCTATTCCAGTCTTGAAATCCTGAAGTACAATATCTGCAATAAGCTCAACAGATTTTTTCCAATTTCCAACAATCATAACACCTGTCCTGCAAAATTATGAGAAACAACTAACAAGCAATTCAAAATAATGTAAATCCCCACCACCCCAAGCTCCATTGCTCATTACTCTCATTGCCTTACAGCAACCACATCAGCCAACACTCTTCAACCTCATTAGAACCTTCGATCGCTTGACCCCTTCTCCTTCCCTTTTCTCCCAAGTGCTCTTTATCTCATCATGAACAAGTTTCTATGACAAGTAGTCTTCAATCACTAGTGCTACCTACTTAGCTAACACTCCTCAATCCCCTAGAACTGGCCTCGCACTCAACACTACTGAAACTCCTCTCACTAAGGTCACCAACTGACCCACTAATAGATACTTCTCAGTCTCAATCTTAATGAATGATTTCCCAGCAACATTTTCCAGAACTGACCACTCCCTTCTTTAAACTCTTTCTCCTGCTTCCAAAAAAACCTTCCCCTACCTCTCTGGCATCTCTTTTATCACCTGCCCTATTCCTCCTCCTCCCTTCCCAATCCTCCCCACAGCAGCCAGAAGGATTTTTGTTAAAGGTCTAATTTGATCATGACACTCTCCAGCTTAAAACAGTTCGTGTGCTTTTAGACAAAGTCTTTTATGTGGTTTATAAGGTAACTGTTTAATTCCCCGGCCTCATTTCTCTCAACCCACTGCCTTGCTCTCCACAGTCCCGCCACACTAAATGATTTGCAGTTCCCTAAACAAGCCAGGGTTTTTCTCTCACGTACTCCAGCCATCTTCAGATACTACTTCCTCAACTGAAACACTTGTCTTTCCAACACCCCAAACCCCACCCCTACATCTTGCACAACTTCACTTAGCGGACTCCAACTTACACTTTCCTAAAAAGGCTTTCCCGCCCCCAGTACTGTGTTAAGGTCTACGTGCTATCATACATGCCCTGGTATAGGACTTGACCATTGTAGTTCTGTGTTGTTTGTCAAATCTCCCACTAGACTATAAGTTCCCTGAAGGCAGGAACTGTATCTTGTTCACCCTGTTAACCCAATGTATAACTAATTCTATGTCTGACCCGTAACAGGAACTTAATAAACATTTCTCAAATAATGAATGAATAAAGGGCACACTTTTTTGCACCCTTAGAACAGTTCCCTAACTCATTACTTCTTGCTTGAATAATACAAGAGTCTCCTAATAACGTTTCTCCTAACAACAAATAAAATAGTCTGCCACCTTCGAGCTACACTCCATATTGCCACATGAATTCCGAAAAGCAAACTTGATTCCACGTGTTCCCTTCTTAAAAGGTATCAGAAGTTTCCCCATTATCTACAGGAACAATTCCAAACTTCTGAGCATAAAAGACAAAGCCCCTTTGTTGTCAAGTCTCCAGAACTATCCTTTCTCACCTCCCGACACTCCCTGCACTGCCACTGTGCTTTTGCCTTAGGAAACCATTTACACTTTCCTGAATTTACCTTGCTTTTTCACACCTGTCTTTATATCTATCCTCAATTCCCTTCCCCACTTTTTAAAGGCTACAGTTTGAACATTATGGCAACATATAGAACACTTCCCGATTCTGCAGCAGGCTGACCTTAACTGGCCAAAGATTGGGATAAAGTATCAGTCTCCAAAGAAAAAAATAGAGCAGCCATGATCTTAGATCTTAGATCATTTTCCCAAATGGAAGCAGAATCTATTTACATCGGTTACTTTCACTGGGGTCCGTCTGGGCAGTAACTTCTTCTTCACAACACACTTGCATCTTAGTCCATTACTGAGTGGGAAAAACACTGCACTCAGGAAGAAGAAGAGGAAAAAAGCACATTTCACGATATTGGCTTCCTAATAAATACACTTTAAGCTAAAACAGTATCAAGCAGAATTCTAATATAATAAAATGCTTGTCGCTAGCGGTTCTTTCATGGAGAACATGTAGGAGGAAGGCTTGTCATCTGACAGTATCTACCAGGTTAGCATTATGCAAGTATCAGAAATAACAAGCAGAAAGGAACAGTTACTGCCACCAAAAAGTCTGTATCCCGAAGTGAACTCTATTGTGAAATGAGGTGGAAGTTGTGTTTTTCCTGCTCTAAACTCCAACTCGCTCACATTCCTCACAGGTAGCCAGTACTGGTAAAGTACGGATTTGCCAGCATGAAAAGCAGTCAGTGTTCTGCCTTAAGTACACACGGCTTGTCAAGTAAATGCTGCCTTTGTAGTAGCTGCTAGAGCAATAACCAACAACAACAACTCTCCCCCCCAAAAAGTCAGCCTGCACACCACATTAACATCTCCTCTCCCATGATACCGATTTTTGCTACATTAAGTCTCTCCTTATGATGAGAAATTCACATTGACTCCACCAGGTCTACCCTATTTGGAATCTGACCAGATTTTACATAGAATTCACCAAGCGGCATGTGCCCAGCACTCATTCCTGTTCAATATGAGTCTTCAGTGAAGGAGAACATAAAAGAAAGCCTTGACTCAGATCTGGTTTGGAATTCAAGCTCCATGACTTGCTACTACTCTTGCACTTTGTATAATTTCCTTAACATCTTCAAGCACAATTTCTTCTGATATAAACTAGAGATGACAAAAGTACCTAGCTCATGGGGTTGTTCTTGGGATTAAAAAATATGACAGATTCAACACAATGCCAGGTGTACAGCAAGTGCTCTATAAACAAAATCAATAATTACCGTTATTTTTATTTTGCTGCTGTAGCTCTTCTATTTGCTTTAGATAGGGTGGATATCGCAGAGGGTTACAAATTACACATACAAAAAAGAAACAATTCAAGCTGAGAATTTAAAGGTAGAGCAACCTACTTACTGACAGACTAATAAATAAAAGAGGAATCCAGATGGATTCCCATTTCAGATGCCAAGCATTGCTGAAAGCTACACTTCAGCAAGAAATGCTCAAAAGGATAAACTTTCATTATCCGTGTGCTGTTGCCTTCACCTGGGCATCTACAGAAATTGTGGAGAGGGAAAACCAAAAGAAGTAAAAACTCACACTAAGGTATTTATTAGACAGCAAAATACTACCATAGAAAATGCAAATATTAAAAATCCTTTCCAGGGGCACGTGGGTGGCTCAGTTGGTTAAGCATCTGCCTTCGACTCAGGTCATGATCCCAGGGTCCTGGGATCGAGCCCCGCGTCAGGCTCCCTGCTCCTCGGGGAGCCTGCTTCTCCCTCTCCCTCTGCCTGCCGCTCCTGCTTGTACTTTGTCTCTCTCTCTCTGTCAAATAAATAAATAAAATCTTAAAAAAAAAAAAGAAAATCCTTTCCAAGTAACATCCTACCATCCATTGATTAGAAACAAAATTGACAGAATGTAATTTAAGTAACCTGAACTAAGCCTGGAGCCTGTCCTTAATTAAGCTTTGACAGGTAAGTCGGCTGAATCTACCTTTAAAAGGGGCATATGTTGATCAAAGTAACTAACAATATTATTTGGACTATACAAACAAGAACCCTACAAACAGCTGGGTAAGTGCATTTGGCTAATCGATTCTGACAAAATAAATAATAAAGGTGGAGGGAGGCAATGATACAGTAACACTATTAATCAAGGCCCGACTCAGTCCTTTCCTTCTAATCTTAAAAGGGTTTAAACCACCACAGAGTCACACGAGCACTTCTTCCCAAGGCAATAACCTTATTCCAACCAGCTGCAGTGAGACTCAGCATTTCTCCTCATCCCACCTCCCACCAACTTGGGTCCAACTTGTACTGGACAATGAGAAGTGAAACAAGGTCCCATGCTACGGGATAATAAAGAGGCCCCAAACCAAAGACTTCTCGTAAAACTTAATGTCATAAGACTTAAACACTGGAAGGCATGTTAGAGACATCTAGGATAGCTACCCCGATTTCACTGGAAGGAAACTCTTAAGAGTTGCCTAGTCTCATGCAACTAGTTGATGTTAAAGCCAGGAACAGAACCCAAAACTCTTATGTCCCAAGCCAGCGTCTTTCCTACTTATGTCTGAGATCATGCTTTTAGAAGATTGTACAATGACTTCTCCTTTTTTACTAGATAATACCCAGAATATAAAAACAAGGGACGAACAAAGGATGAAGCACTGGGAACGAATAAAAAATACTAACAGCTAACGTCTGTTGAGAGCCTCTGTGCCACGTACTCTGTTAAGCACTTAGGTGCGTTATCTCCTTTACTCCTCTTAACTACCCTAAAGGTGGGTGTAATTATTAGCATCCTTTTACAGATGAGGAAACTGAAGTACACAGAGGTTAAATAAGTCACCCAAAGTCACACAGCTGATAATGATGGATCTAGAATTTGAGCTCAATCTAAGCCAGAGTCTATGCATAAGTAGCAAATCAAAAAAGAAAAAGACGTCATCAGAAAAGCAGTTCATATAGTAAATACCCACAAAATTCCTTCTTCCAAAGACATTATATTGGGGCCTCTATTTTGATCTTAACAGGCCAAACCTCTTAAGAGAGATTTCTGTACAGGATTCAGTGCTTGCTATAATCCAGCCAAATCTAGTAAAACCTCGATCTGGTCAATATCTAGCTTTGAGAGAGCTACCATGATCAACAAGTTAGCAAGAGTAGAGTACTGCTCTGCTGCCAGGCTCTTGGCCCAATTATAATTTCAAGAATGAAGCCCAAAAGAGGATTTTCCTTATTAAAACAAAAAAAAAACAGCACACTATTATATATGTCCATGTCTTTTCTCTCTTACTTTCCTCTGCTCTATTTGCCTTTCATTGATGTGTTCTGTGGCCAACAAATATGACTGGTAGAACACTGCAATAAATAAGATCATTTCGAAACCATAAGGCCCTCCCAAAACAGTGTCCAGTTCTTGAGTCTTCATTATACAGACTTTTCAGCTCAACTCAGGGAGACGCCTGTTCCACTCAGCAAGCTCTCCTTTAAAAGTGGAAATTTTCAGAATGGCGGCCATGGCCACAGCCCAACTATAAGGAATGCAGCCCTCCACATACTAACCACGAGCCAATGCTGGAGTCCCAGAGAACTGCAACTCTGGCCAAGCTATATAACGAAGTGGGTTTCAAATTAAAATGTCCTTTAAAATAAGAGGCAAGTATCCAATGAAAAGGCTCCAGCTTACGAGAAAAAAAAAACACAATGAAAATGACTACCATCCTTGCCATACGGCCATTTGTTGTTACTTAAACTGGCTTAAAGAGCCTATTTTCCAGTCCCGTTAAATCAGTGACTTTGAAACCTCATGAAGTTACCATTCCCTCAAGGAAATAAAACACATACAAGGTGAAATATCAGTTTCACAGAAGCACAAGAACTATGCTCAATGAAAATGAAGTGAGATCTTTTCAAGACAACAGGATGAATGAGAAATATTTGGAAGAAGTTAGGAATGAACAACTTTAAAATTAGTCTGAGATTAAACTAAGACTGTTTTTAAATTTTATCACTTTCCTATCTATAAAACTGGTCCGTCATACAGGACTTGAACCAGAGTTAAAGGAATTGTGGAAGGTCATGTTGTCCTATTTTTTTATTTTTAGGAACAATCACCTAGACCATTCCTGGACAAATATGCCTCTGAACATATTTCAAAGAATACCCCCAACAACCTGTCTATATACTTCAGATTATAAATAAACTGAAAAGGCTATGCTTTCTTTCACTAGTATTTTTTATAGGATCTCTTATTTATAGGGAATTTAATGTTTCAACAATAGTCTTTATATAATCATCTGTGGAATGTGTTTTCTACTTTTCAATTTTCTTACCAATTCCCAAGTACAGTGATCCTCAAAAATGGAAGAGACTCATTTTCAAACTATGAATGTCCACAACGCCATGGGCCCTAGTTCTGTTATATTAAGAACTGCTGCCAATATTATAACTTGTATATGGGAAAGCAAGGCCCCAAGTGGTTCAAAATTGAATCCTAAATGACACAAGACAATAAAGAATCCAGCAAAAGGCCAGAACCTGAATGTTAGAAACACAGTGGCTGGTTCACCCGGTCAGTATCCTACAGCCTTGATTTTGAAGTCCAGCCCACCTGGGTTTGAACCCAGCCACGTCACTTACTAACCCTGGGACTTCGGGTTTAACCACTCTCTTACTTAATCGCTAACATGGGCATAATAACATCTACTTCACAAACTGAGAGTAATAAGCAAGAGGGTATATTTTATATGGCACGTCCCCAAAAATATTATTTATGTTACTATTTTTTGCTGCTTTTGATAACATACAGTATCACAACCCTAAGAACACAATACTTATATCGCGGCATATAAAAATAATCCCAGTAAAGATGCTTCACCAGAAAGAGGTAGGATATCTGGCATGTTACCCAATCCCTTCAAGCAAAGGAAAATGCACCTACTGAAATCGATACCACTGTAGTCACCGGTGAACTGATGAATCTCCACTGTGGAGCCAAGATGAGGCACTGGGGGAATGAAATGAATCCAAGCAAGAAAAAATCATGATGCCACAGTAAAGGAGAGGTAGGAGAAGGAAGGGGAGCAGAAAGTAGGCTGATTATGAATAAATACAGTGTTCCTTGAACTATGCTCAAGCTGAAGTACTTAGCTCTACACTTTCATTTAGAGTTAACTAACAATTAAAAAAAAAAAAAAAAAAGCAGAGGCTACATGAGTTAGAGGACAGAGCCCCCTCCAGGTCTTTGGCACAACTGGATCAGCATCTGTAAAAATACAATCTAAAAGGTAAAATCCCCAGGACAGGAAACTAACTGAACTTGATTAAGTGAAGTTTGTAAACAAGAAGGTTCAACAGAGGCTTCCTTCTAGCTTTGATCTTAGATGGGCAGATTCCGTTTCTAGTCAAAAGCAGAATCCAGGTAAACTCAATGACCAAGTGTTGTGGTCAGCCTTAGGCCAGCATTTACTCAGTCTCTCCTAAGTATTCCCTTCAAAGTGTACTCAAGACAAAGGCTCTTTATATTAAACAATGAAGGAGGAAAGAGCCTGAAAGTGGGAAGTAGTAAGGGACACCAGAGTTAAAAGAACACTGATTGTATAAAAGCTTTACCAAGTGAAAATGGTTCAATGTCAAGCAATGGGGTTGAGGGTGGGGGTGCTACTGTTTTCGCAGATACAGGCGTTTCTGTTCAGGCTATTCTGTCCCCGCACTTACCTAGGGGCTGGATAAGAAAAATGCACAGTCAGCATTCTGTTCTATTTCCCACCCCCCAGAATGAAAACAGCAACTTTCACAGAAAAGCCCGTCTCAGATTAATCTTGTTATGGAATATTATACAATTACCATAAAGTCAAATGATCTAATTTGAAAGCGGTCCCAGTACAGCCACCACCAACAGAGCTGCCCAGTAAATTCACTCAAAGAAAAAACCTAGAACTAGAACTCAAGTACTTCAGCTCGAGCATAGTTCAAGGAACACTGTATTTATTCACTGGACTGGATTACCATCCACAATGCACTAGTACCCCATTCAACCCATTGTGTTCCCTTCGGCACAGGGTCTATCACAGCAATGGCTTCCTACTGAAAGCAAAAGGATGAAAATAACAATTTGATGAATTAAGTATCTGTGATATACCTTAGAATTTAATATAAGCCTGTTTGCTTTCTCTTCAAAACCCTTCTCCCATTCCTCATCAATTCAGCACCTCTGTATTGAATATTGGGGGGCACAGGGGAAATGTCCATAGGTGCACGTGCCAATGTACATTCAATCGCAAGTGCTTGTGTGGTGGGGGATCCTAAGCAACGTTATATCTTTATAGCCCCCCACTGCCCCTGAGGCTCACAATTATGTTGTGGTGTATCACAATAATTTTTAGATTTAGATAACTTTTTTTAGAAATTTGACACTAGGCACTCTAAGAGTTTAGAATATGAGTTCACTGCATTCTTAAGTTGTTCAATCTTCCTCAATTAAAAAATGCATGCCATCTTCCCTTCAACGATACTTCAAAAACTAATACATCACTTACGGAAAACATGTTAGAAAGAAACAGAGTTGGCAGATAGAAAACCCAGTTTTAAAATTTGGGAGGAAGAGGTGTACCTGGGTGGTGCAGTCGGTTAAGCATCTGACTTTTAGTTTTGGCTCAGGTCATGATCTTGGGTCCTGAGGTTGAGCCCCACATCAGACTCCAAGCTCAGCACAGTCTGCTTGGGATTCTCTCTCTCCCTCTCTTTTTGCCCCTCCCCCCACTCTCTCTCTCTCTAAAATAAACAAATCTTTTAAAAAATTGGGAGGAAGACATATAAAAAAAGCCTGACTTTGAAGAAAAATATGGAAATATAACCATAAAATTTGGATTTATTCTAAAACAAGTAGAAAATTCGACCCTTAAGCCTTAATGACTGACAAAGGAAAACAGACTAACATTTATTGCTAAGCACCTTTTTTTTTTTTTTTTTTAAAGATTTTATTTATTTATTTGAAAGAGAGAGAGAGAGCACATGAGAGGGGGGAGGGTCAGAGGGAGAAGCAGACTCCCTGCTGAGCAGGGAGCCCGATGCGGGACTCGATCCCGGGACTCCAGGATCATGACCTGAGCCGAAGGCAGTCGCTTAACCAACTGAGCCACCCAGGCGCCCGACTAAGCACCTTTTTTTCTAGTTTAATCCCTATAAAAACCCCAAGAGATGAGTAATATTATCCCATTTTATAGCTGATGATTCTGAGGCTCAGAAAGATTAAGTAACTTGCCTACCTATCATCAAGCTAGAATTTGAACCTAGTACTTTCTGACTCCAAACTCTTTACTTTTTCTATTATAACCTTGCAAACTCTAAATCTGTTACTATAGAAACAAAGGAGGAAAGAGAGAGAGGCAAAACTACAAAAAATCAACTCAAATTCCCTATGGAGATAAGTCAAAACCTTGAATTCAGTTAAACACACAGGCTGCTATATGTATATTTACATATATTTAAAAAAAAAAAAAACCCTTCCTGCAGAAAATGACATTGGTTTCTCTACTAAAAATATGTTAATCTCAAATTCCAGAATTATTCAAAATCTTGTTGGCAAGGGTTAAACAAAAAACCAAATCTGGCAAATAGTTATGGCTTCTCAAACAGAAAACTAAATTGCAAATAGTCTTACATTTGGTAAAATTACTTTCTTGAAGCATGTTGTGAGTCTGCAACTCGACCAAGACCACAGAAAGCAGCCCAGAAATAAATTATTCCAAAATTTGACTGACTAAAGGTAGGAAGACAAAGATATCAGTGGGTATTTTTTTTTTTTTAAAGATTTTATTTATTTGACAGAGAGAGACACAGCGAGAGAGGGAACACAAGCAGGGGCAGTGGGAGAGGGAGAAGCAGGCTTCCCGCCGAGCAGGGAGCCCGATGCAGGGCTCGATCCCAGGACGCCGGGATCATGACCTGAGCCAAAGGCAGATGCTTAACGACTGAGCCACCCAGGCGCCCCTTCAGTGGGCATTTTTAAGAAACTGGTACACAAAGTCAAGATTTATTGTTTACAATGTACCATTTCATAAATATGATAATAGTCCCAGTTGCTTTACAGGCTGTCAATCTAAGTATACTTTTTAGCATGCTCTAACATCTATACCCAACCAACACACCTTACAATCTTTTAGAGATCTTCACTTGATTATTTACTCCTTATCATCCTGAAAATTTTCTCTTTGGATCTAAATCTTCATCCAACTAGATGTGCAGTTATTCCTCAAGAATGTTTTCTTCAGCTCTTTTGCTTTATTACTGATGTGGTACCATTTTTGTTGACTACTCAACTTCTAGATCTGCATTGATCAATCCCACCAAACTTTACCTACAAAGCCCATATACTGAAGATGAATTTGGGGAAAATATATATAAAATCATGAAAAATTTAAAAGAATACTAATGACAACACCTATTATCAGTTACTCCCAGTCTCCAAAAAACCTCTTCCAGACAAGCTTCTCCTCTTCCTCATTCACAACAGGTCCCCCTTTTTGAAAATGAGAGGGGGGAAGGAAATAAAGGACAGCAAATTAAGGCTCCACTGCACTGAGAATTTACTCTTCCCCCTACCCCTTTCCAAATACCTACAGTCCTTGGCATCCACTGAAGGTTTCAGAGACTCTTCTCTGCAAAAGGATGAGCGAGATCGGAAGATAGGCCTAATTTTTCCAGTCCTGGGATTAAAGCTGTGACAGGTGTCCCCTCCATGGAGAGAGCGGATAAGCCAAAAAGGCCAGGCTGTTATGTTCTCATGGGTAATAATGAGGGTGGTATGTGCCAGACCTACTGGTAACACCCAAATCTGACTTTTCTCTTTTCTCCACCTAAATCCCCCTCTTCCCAGTCCTTTGCCTATGACATCACCAGGGTTGTGTCAGTTTAGTGTGGGACTCCTCTCTCCTCTTTCAGCTTATTAAATCCTATGCCAACCATGTTGCCACTCACTGTCCCCAGGACCACTGTACTCTCTAACTTTCCCCTTTAAGTATTTAAATGCTATTTCTATGGAGGAAGCCCAAAGTAGATAACCTTATGTCATTAAATCATATTAGAGGAGTCAATCAAAAATGGTTATTATATTTTTTAAAAATACATCACTAACATAGTTTAAATTAAGAAAGTGTCAGAGATGAAATCTGAAATTTCCACACCTCTTTTTTTTTTCCAAATCAAAGCTGCAAAAGTTTTGTACTAAGAATGTTGATGTGCTGCAAATAGATTAGTCAGGCTAAACCACAATGGGGTAAGGAAGAGTAATAAAAAGGAAGGCAGAATGGGACTGCCTAAGCATGTATACATGAGTATTTATGAGTGTATTATGATTACATTCTTAATTCCAAGAGATGGCTTGTGATGAGTCATTGTCTTGTACCATCCAGAGAAGAATTTCTTTCCCTTGTTACACGTAATAGAGAGTGGACTATTCATAAGTGGTTATTTTCTACAGAAATTAAACAGAGAAAATCCTTTTTATCCCAGAACCAGAAATTCTGTTGAGACTGGTGAGTTTCACAAAGAATTCAACACCACTTACAAGCCATTTTGTAGCACAGAGAGAAGCTTCTTGGGATTTACTGAGGATTCATTCCATCCATAAATTCAGAAAGGTACAGCTGGACAGCTACCATAAAAAAATAAGGTTTCCTGCTTTGTAGTCTGGCTGTTAACATAATCCCAATCTAACTGGTTATCTCTCACATACTTAAAAAAATTTTTTTTACTGTTGTTAAAGGCCAGCCAGCATCATTATACTAAAGCATGGAGGACATCCTAAAGTCAATGGCCTGTCCACAAGCCTCCAGTCTAGACGAGCTAGAATCCTCACTATACAATCATACTGGTAAGGGTTAATTCTTCCAAAGCTGTCTATGTTTAGCCCTATGTTTGAAGGCCTTTTGTGATCTAACCTCAAACTACCTTTTCATCACCTTCTAATGCTAAACTGATTCATTCGTTGTGCCTAAAAATGACTTGTACCCTCCCTTCTTTCATTGCTCTGTCTGGAATTCCCTTTCCAAGCCTCTACCCACATGTAAAAGAATCCTTCACACAGCTCAATCCTAGCTCATCCTGGTAGCCTTCCTCCTCTGACTATCCCAGTCAACCACAGGTTTTCCATCCCTCCTCACAAACTGTCATGGTGGTTGTCCAGATCATTCATTTGGGTACTTCGTAATACAAAGAAGCAAATATTATCTTTTCATTGATTCATAGGATTTTAGAATTAGAAAAGCCCTTAAAAGTCATTAGACTAATAGGTACTCAACTTTTTCATCACTGAAGACACTTTTCATCATTTAACACCTTCCCCCTACCCCTGCCTATCACTCTTTGGCCTCTTGGTTGATGTCTGATGGTCATGCTTTAAAAACTGTCTACTAAACTACAATTACCAAAAATTACAAAGTTTATTTTAAAAAAGAAAACTAATTAAAGACTTTTGTTGTAGATCAGAGCTTCTTTCTGTTCAATGCAGTTCTCAAACAGAAAGGACATACAACTCCAGTTAAGAACAACGATACCTGAAGAAGAAAAACAACAACAACAACAACAACAACAAACGAAGATACTTGGTATTTTGGTTAACTTGTGTAACCTAGTCATGGCTGAAAATGCATAATTTCTCTCAGCTTTAAAAAGAAAAAATAGCTTCCACCTGTTATTTACCCAGACCCTTATCATCTGAAGAACCAAAATCAGGAACCACAGACTTAGGCCAACCCCTTATTATACAAGTAAGTTAAAATGGAGACCTCAAGAGGGAAAAGAGTTTACCTAAAGTCACAAAGCCAGGCTTCTAGAATGGAATATAAATCTCTAGATTCTCAATCCAGTGTTGTTACATGATGACGATTGCTAAGGGCCTCATCTACACAAATAGAATACAGATTATTTTAGGGCAGGGGCTATGTCTTACAGCTCTTTATATCTTCCACTGATTCTTTTACACAGCTGGAGTTACAATAAATACTTATTTACTAATTATATTTAATCAACTAATATTTAGTGACCTAATAATTTCTGCTCTTAAGAAATCTAAATGTAGGGGCGCCTGGGTGGCTCAGTCGTCAAGCGTCTGCCTTTGGCTCAGGTCATGATCCCAGGGTCCTGGGATCGAGCCCCGTATCGGGCTCCCTGCTCGGCGGGGACCCTGTTTCTCCCTCTCTCACCCACCCTGCTTGTGTTCCCTCTCTGTGTCTCTGTCAAATAAATAAAATCTTAAAAAAAAAAAAAAAAAGAAATTACTTAAAAAAAAAGAAATCTAAATGTAAAAAAAAAATCTAAATGTAAAATGTTTTAAAGGTAAAGCAATAAAACTCTTAAAAGATAATATTAGAGGTTATCTTTATGACTTTATGTCATAAACAAGACACAGAAAGCACTAACAATACCAAAAAAATGCTATAAAATTTCATTATATTAAAATTAAGAACTTGTTTATTAAAAGACACCATTAAGGGGTGCCTAGGTGGCTCAGTTGATTAAGCTTCTGGCTCTTGATTTTGGCTCAGGTCATGACCTCACAGTTGTGGGATCAAGCCCCACGTCAGGCTCCACACTCAGCAGAGTCTGCTTGAGATTTTCTCTCTCCCTCTGCCCCTCTCCCTGCTTGTGCATGCTCCCTCTCTCTCACTCTCTTTCAAATAAATAAAAATCTTTTTAAAAAATATAAAAATAAAAGACACCATTAAGAGTGAAAAGGCAAGCCACATACACACACAAATCTATAACAAGCACAAAAAAAGAAGGGCTCATACCCAAAATATATAAAGAACTACCACAAGTCAATAAGGAAAAAAAAAACGCAATAGAAAAATGTGCAAGAGACTTACACATCACAAATGGCTCATAAACTCATGAAGAGGTATTCCCATTATTAACCAGGGAAACGCAAACTAAAACCACAATGAAATACCACTGCACTCCTACTACACTAGCAAAAATGTTTCAAGTTTGACAATAACAAATGTTAAAGAGAGGTGGAGCAATGGGAATGCTCCTATATTGCCGGTGAGAATATAAATTGTTACCACAACCTTAGAAGAAAGTTCAGGCAGGGCGCCTGGGTGGCTCAGTTGGTTAAGCGACTGCCTTCGGCTCAGGTCATGATCCTGGAGTCCCGGGATTGAGTCCCACATCAGGCTCCCTGCTCGGCGGGGAGTCTGCTTCTCCCTCTGACCCTCCCCTCCTCATGTGCTCTCTCTCTCATTCTCTCTCTCTCTCTCAAATAAATAAATAAAATCTTTAAAAAAAAAAAAAGAAAGAAAGAAAGTTCAGGCAGTATCTAGCAAAATTGAAGATAAAGAAATCCCACAACCTAGTCATAATTCCAGTTCTGGTTATATCCCAAAAGAAACAATTGCTGGATATATACCAGCATACATACATGGGTATGGTATGTTCCTACTAGCAAATTCATAATAGCTACACATTGAAAACAACCTCAAATGTCCACTAATAGCAGAATGAATACACAGTGGTATATTATGCAATGGAATACTAGATAGCATGAAAAACAAACTATGGCTATGCATAACAATATGGACAAAACTTAAATCTGGGTGAAAGAAGCACATATTGTGTAATTCCAATTATATAAGGCCCCAAACTAGGCAAGCTATAGTGTTTAAAGATGCATATTTAGGAGACAAACCATAAAGACAAGAAAAGAAGTATCAAAAAGTTAGCATGCTGACTGGACACGGTACACAAGAAGCTGGCTTCTGGGCATGTGAGAAGTGTTTAATTTCTTTTTTTGTTTTTTAAGATTTTATTTATTTATTTGAGAGAGAGAGAGAGCATGAGGGGGGAGGGTGAGAGGGAGAAGCTGACTCCTCGCTGAGCAGGGAGCCTGAGGCGGGACTTGATCCTGGGACTCCAGGATCATGACCTGAGCCGAAGGCAGACGCTTAACCAACTGAGCCACCCAGGCGCCCCAGAAGCGTTTGATTTCTTGATCTGCCTGTTGTATACATGAGTATTTGTATCATACCAATTCATTAAGCTATACATTAATTTTATTATGCACTTTTATGTCTATTTTCTTTCCTCTGAAAAAAAGGTTTTTAAAAGTGCTAAACACAGACGTCGTATATAGTAAGCACTCGATACAACATAAGTTTTGTGTTTGTTTTTTTTTTAAAGGCAAGACATTACTGAATTGATGTGACCTACCTTGGGACAATCAAAGTAACTGTGGGTATGAAGCAGCCATGAAACAAAAGTTGTTTGGCTCCTGACTGAATATGTCATAATCCTAGTAGAAAATAAACTGGTTTTATAGCTCTTTTACAGCTAAAGGAGGTACTATCTATTAAATTCTGTATATGAAAGCACATTGCTCTTGGAGTCAGGCAATGTGGATTTCAATGTCAGTGACCTAGCCTTGAGCAAATTACTTAATCTCTCCAAATCTGTTTTCACAATCTGTCAAACTAAGAAAACACCTATCTATCTATATAGCTTATCATGAGATTCAAATAAAACAACATTTGTAAAAGCACTTCAGAAGTGGTAAAGCACCGAATGTACGGTATTATTAAACTACTACACGATACCATTTAAGATACAGGTAAAACAAGCATAGAGAAGATACCATGGAACACAAAAATATGAATACTACACACCCTAACATTCACTTAGGGTATAGGAAGAGATCATGCCCCTAAACTGGCATAAAATCTGATAGGGCAAGATGAGAAAGGATGAAATTCAAGATAATATGAAAACTGAAGAGCACCTGAGGGGAAAACCTGCAGCTGACAGCTAAATACAACAGTATTCGCTAATTCTGACCAAATGACAGTTCCAAACGATAACACCACTCATCAACTACCATTGACCTAGTCCTAAACTGTATTACCTCTGATGGCAGGAAAGGATCAGAATCATCTCTGGAAGAAGCTTTACGTGTCACATAAATGGAACAACAGGAAGGAAAGAGCCCCTGCCGGTCCACTCAACTCCAATCCTTTCCAAGTAGACAAATGTTGCTGGGCAGGAGGCAAGAAGAAATGCTATGGCCCTGTCACTCAAAGAACAATTCTGAATATGTAGAAGACTGAATTGTTACATTTTAAAGGAAATGGGTAGGTCTCAGAATTTCCGAAATGGAATCGACACTCTACATCATAATACAAGTCCTAATTTTACAAATGAAAAAACTGTGAAGCCTCAAGAGAATGAGAAGATAAGCCAAGCTACAGACTGGGCGAAAATATTTGCCAAGGCACATCTGATAAAAAAAACTGTTATCCAAACTATACAAAGAACCCTTAGAACTCAATAATAAGAAAAAAATCCAATTTAAAATGGGCCAAACATCATAACAGACCCCTCACCAAAGAAGATATACAGGTGGAAAATGAGCACAGGAAAAGATGCTCTACATGACATCAGGAAAATGCCAATGAAAACAACAATGAAATACCACTACAGGCCCATTAGGCGGCAAAAACTCGAACACTGACGGCACCAAATGCTGGCAAGGATGTGGAGCAACAGGAACTCTCACTCACTGCTGGTGGGGATGCAAAACCATACAGGCACTTTGGCAGAGAGTTTGGTGGTTTCTTACAAACCTAAATATACTCTTACATGATCCAGCAATTGAGCTCCTTGGTACTTACCCAACTAAGTTGAAAACTTAGGTCCACACAAAAACCTGCACATGGATGTTTTATAGCAGCTTTATTAATTAATAATTCATCAATTCATTAATAATTGCCAGAACTTGAAAGCAACCAAAATGTCTGTCAGTAGGTGAATGGACAAATAAACTGTGGTACATCCAGACAATGGAATATTATTCAGCACTAAAAAGAAATCAGCTAGCAAGTCATGGAAAGACATGGAGGGACCTTGAGTTCACACTGCGAACTGAAAGGAGCCAATCCGAAAAGGTTATACAGTATACAATTCCAACTACATGACATTCTGGAAAGGGAAAAACGAGGAAAACAGTAAAATGGTCCACGGTTGCTAAGGCTTGGGGGGACAGAGCAATGAAGAGGCTGATCTCAGAGAATTTTTAGGTCAATGAAACTACTGTGTCTGATACTATCTGTTATCTATAAAGGTGAATACGTGCCATTATACATTTATCCAAACCCACTGAATGTACAACACCAAGAATGATCCCTGAAGTAGACTATGGACTTTTTAATAATGATGTGTCAGTGTAGGTTCCCCACTTGTAAAAACCGCACCACTCTTGTAAGGGATGTTGATAAGGGGGGAGGGTATGCATGAGTGGGGGTAGGAGGCATATGGGCAATCTCTGTAGTACCTATTGTTCAATTTTGCTGCAAACCTAAAATTGCTCTAAAAAATAAAGTCTATTTAAAAAGAGAGAAACAAAACAAATAAAACAAAAAACAGTGAAGGCCAAATTGTAGAATTGACCTACTAAAGGTCCCAGTGAGTAAGGGGCAATTTTACTTGCAATTTTACGATTGCAAAGTGAATTCAAAACTAAGTCCCCACGATAAACAGTTAGGACTCATTCACAATTAACAAAGCTCATTAAAAATTAAAATGCCCTCCTCTCCTCCTCCCCTCCCAATATTTAAACTTAGAAGTCAATCTTTTCTTAACAGATTGAAATACGTAGATTTTAGCCCCTGTGGGTCCAAATGATCGTGAATTCTGTTTTTGTTCACTACTGGGCAATAATGTTCGACTTGAGGGAAGTGAACAGCAAATCCTGCAGTTATAAAGCTTTCTAATGGATAATGACAGATACTGGAAGTGACATTTTCCAAATAAAGAATCTGATACTTCAGTCATTGAGGTTCAAAATGGAGATTATATCAGGAATCTTGATACTCTTGAAGTTGGCCAACAGGTGATCAAATGGAGGGAAGAAAAAAGTTAATTTAATGGGGAAATTATAGGTTAATTGTCTATCAACTTTTCTTTTAAGAAAGAGAAACTATTAAATTGACTGAAATGAGCTATAATTTACATTTTTGGTTTGGACAAATCCAAAAACTATAAGCAATTGTAAATAATAAGTATTAAGGATTACAAAGTAATGCTTAAGTCCCACATAAACACAATACTAGATAAGTAGAGTAGGTTAAAATTAAAAAAACAAAAACCTGAAATCACTCGAACAGCATTTTAAAGGATTTTTTTGTTCTCTTAATAATCTTCTCAGTGAATAAAGGGAAATTTGCTACTTTGAATCTAAGTGGCACAGAGTTTTCTAAGGGACACACGTTGAACCAATTAAACGGAAGCCTCACAGGCCCCACACGATTTCAGGAACAGTGACACAGAAGATCAGTGGCCTCACGTAAGGCTCAGTGACATCAATTCCATCCCTCCCGAAATGAAGTGGGGAGTGGATTAGGAAGCCTGCAGGAATTTCATACCACATTTCCATTCTTCAGTACTCATCCAAGGGTATCATTTTGCTATGACCTTGCTCTCCAGAGACCTATATTACCAGTCAGTACCAGACACGTCGTCTCTGTTAACCTGAAACTACACTACTAATAGCACTTCGGGCTTAGCAGAACGGAGGGCTGATATTCCTTCCTTGGTATGAAATAAAAATAATTTTTCCAAAATGTACACAGATAACTGGGGCTCCTGGTGGCTCAGTCAGTGAAGCGTGTGACTCCTGACCTCAGGGTGGTGAGTTTGAGCCCCACATTGGGTATAGAAATTACTTAAAAAAAAATAAAAATAAAATATACACAGATAACACTGATAACATCAGAAAAAGACGTATTGCAAGAAATCATTGTTAATGGACATCAGGGCCACAAGACAAAGTCATTTTCTGCCTCTGTATTTTCCTTAATAAAAGACAAGGATCTAAAATAAGTCTTACTGATACCACTGAGCCATCAGAGGCTATACTATTTCTACTGGACAGGGAAGGGAAGTTCAAAGTGCTACCTTCCCCCCAAAAAGCTCCACCTCCACCACATCAATTACTACTACCTAAAAACGAAAACAAATACACAAAAAGAAACAAACACCTCCCAAACCAGAGGTCTGACTACATGAGCCAGATGAAACTATATATTTGTTTGTTCAGAAAAAGTAAGTGTAACAGCCAACTTGGCCAGTTTCCATAAGCACACGCCCTTAAGAAGAGCTTGGGTCATCCTTGGTCATTCGGGCAGTTTCCACACAAGGGCAAGCACGCTGCATGTGTAGTGAAAAACTAAACATTAAACCACCAGAACTATTTTGCAAAAGGAAAATGGAATCAGAAGTTGGGATGGGAAGCTGTGGTGCTTATCAAAGGTCAATCACTTAGTACAAATTTGCTCAATCTCTTTGGTAAGATAACATGGACAGAACCTCACTCTTTACACAGAATTTTCCAAACATTAACCAATGCCCAAAGCAGCCCAGTGAGGTAAATAATGTTTTACAAATAGGAGGATGTAGCTTGGGGATACAAAAAAAAAATGAGGTCCTGGCCCCCGCGCCAATGTCATCTCTGCCTTTTACTAGTTGAGTGAACTACTCAAAAACGACTGTTTGCCACTTTATTATAGAAAGCTGCTCTCAATTTCACACATAAAAGACTATGTTTTATGATATAAAGTCTGTACCAAAGGTAGCAGGGCTGCTTTGCTCACCACTGCCTTTGTCAATTATTATCAAAAATTTCGTTAATTAGTTAAGGAAGCAGCTTTTGAGCACCTTCCGCCAATACATACAGGCCTCTCTTCAAGAAGAAAATAAATCCATTTTAACTAAGTTTTACTGGGTATTATTTATACTACCAGTTGCTGCAGAAAGAAAGGTCTGATCATTTTGCACTTGGGCATGTCAGAAGCTTTTTATTCTACAAGTGAATGTGTCTGGGGACTGACTGGAAGGAAACACAAGAGAACCAAGGAGATGAGAGGAATTTTCTCTATCTTGCTTCAGGGTGGCGGTTATAGGATTTACCGAATCTCATTGACCTGTATTTACTTAAGATCTGTGCACTTCCCAGTAGGCAAATTTTACCTAAAAAAAACAAGTGTCAAAGATAATTATTTAATAGCCAAACACTTGAGTAAGGCAGCACCAAGGGGAAGTCCCACGTCATACCACAATAAGACAAAAATCCCAACTGGAAAAAAACTTGCTCTTTTTTCCTTCAGCCTGTATTTCCAACTCCTGCGCACTAATTAATTCTTAAAGAATCAAATAGCCATGGGCTTTCACAGCCTCCCCTAAGTAGAAAAAAGAAGGTCTCAGGCCAGCGGGGGCATTTGCATCTGCCTGTGAGCATGTAAACACTTACATCAACTAGAGTTGCCTCATACAACAGCTCAAGTAACAAAAACCACCCTTGTGTCAAAGGCATCATCAACAAAGTCATGGATATTTCATAGATATCTCCTCTGAGGCAATTAAGAGAAGAAGAAATGAATTGAAATTTCATTAATAATCACACAGCCCCAATTAGTCTCTCATAATTGTCAATGCAATGCTTATCAGATTGTAGAGGGCAAGAAAGGAATGTAAAAGGGTACAAATGTAAATAATATTACAAATGGAAATTGCCACTTTCATCTCCAAGTAGATAAAAGAATATTTTAGCGAAAAAGCCAGGTCTTTTTGTTCAGAGATAAATAGAGAAATGAATACATAAGAGGAGATCTGTTTCAAGGGTTAATAAAAACACCTTTACTCCCGAAGCAAGTAAAGAAGAAAAAAGCAGCAGCTCCTTCTTGATAGAAACACCAGGCTTAACCATTCGCAGCCTATAGAAAACACACGACACCCAAGATAAAGTACAACATTTACATCATTTTTTAAAACAACGCCAGTGCAGCTCCAAAGTCAGTGATCCTTACTAGCAGTCTCTAAGAAACTGCATTACCAAATTTGGCTACATCAACATCATTACCCATGTTCATTTCGGACATTTCGCCTCTTTTCCCTGAAGACCACTAAATATAGCAACTTGATCACGTAAGAATAGCCCATCTTGTAAGATAAACAGGGCTTCAGTGGTGCCCCATGACACTAAACTGACGGAAGGTCACGACGCCCATGAAGTCGCCACGGGCCCATCTGGTAACACTCCTTAAGTTAAGGTTGCAGGATCTGTCAGACTCCTAGGCTGGAACACGGCCTTCAAAATCATCTAATGTTATAGTCGTTTTCACACTTTTGTTAAGAAGCTGTGGAATCACTCCATCCTGTTTTTAAAACACAAAAGTCTCGATCGGACGCCTTTCCACTTTCTTTTCGCTCCCTCACAATGAAAGGACACAAACTCATCCATCAGGAATCCCACGTCCTGAAAAAGATGCGCAGGTCCCCTGGAAGTGGACAACCACCACTGTACCCGTCTGCCCCCCCGGCGCCCAGTCTAAACTGCTTTCCCCATGTTTCTATCCTTATTCACAAGCAAACTGGGAGGCTATCCCACAGAGTCCTAGGGCTCTGGGTGAAAATGACTTGACAATCACTGATGTGCTCCAACCCCTCATTTCACAATTAAAAGCAAAATGAGAGGAAGCATGCTGTAACTGACAAGGACACAGTGGAATAAAAGTCAGTCCTGGTCCTAGCCCTTGCCAGGTATACGACCTTGGGCAAATCTCTTACTCTTTGAGCTTTAGTTTCTTCATCATAAAATGGTAATCATCATCTCTCTGCCCAGCATACTTTCTATAAAAGTGCTTTGTAGACAGCAGAGCGCTGCATAAAGTATTATTTTTATTGTTCTGTTATTATTAGCCAAGATTACATGGTGAGTTCAGTGCACAACCAGACGTGGAACTTGAGTCTCCTGACTGCCTCTGCAAGGCTTTTTCCACTACTTCACGCAATACTTGTGTTCATTAATTACTAAGCCATTCTTATCAACTCCTCAAACTTAGGTTTTATAATAACTTTTATCAAGGAAAACAAAATGGTGCCAGGCAAAAACCAAAATCTTTGACATTACATGAACTAAAAGTAAATGCAAGGAATTTATAGTCTATGCAAGCCAAAGGAGGGAACTGTGGATAAAAGGATATACTGGCATTCTACAAGATGATACACTGTGAATGCTCATTAAGGCACTAATGAAACTATTCTGACCATTCTGAGCTGCAGCAAGCTGTTATGTCCTGAAGTAAAAAGAAAAGCCCACCATGTGGCTGAATAATGACTTCAGGGTGTGCACACTGATCAGAACCCAACTGTGACTTTTTACAATCAAAAAATTTCCCTGGGGCGCCTGGGTGGCTCAGTCATTAAGCGTCTGCCTTCGGCTCAGGTCATGATCCCAGGGTCCTGGGATCGAGCCCTACATCGGGCTCCCTGCTTGGTTGGGAGCCTGCTTCTCCCTCTCCCACTCCCCCTGCTTGTGTTCCCTCTCTAGCTGTCTCTGTCAAATAAATAAATAAAATCTTAAAAAAAAAAAAAATTCCCAAAGCAATATATGGTTGAACCTCCAGGTCAAATGTAAATACAATCTATGGACTCTGAAAAACAAACTGAGGGTTCTAGAGGGGAGGGGGGTGGGAGGATGGGTTAGCCTGGTGATGGGTATTGAGGAGGGCACGTTCTGCATGAAGCACTGGGTGTTATGCACAAACAATGAATCATGGAACACTACATCTAAAACTAATGATGTGATGTATGGGGATTAACATAACAATAAAAAAAATTTTAAAAAATGTAAATACAATCTGATGGTGCACTTTAACCTACAAATTACACATTAATAAAAGCCTGAATGGGCATATCTCTGCCACAAGCCCCACATGGACAACAGAGGGACTGGGTGCTGGCCGTTTGGTGCTCCGGGGTCTACCAGCTCTCCGGCCACTGAGCTCCCCAACTCAGAATTCTAAAATGAGTCATTGCCATTTCACCTTCCTAAAGGATAAGGAGGAAATGGTGAAATTAAGAAAGTTGATGGAAAAAAGGATGGAGAAAAAAATGCCAGAGATGGCATTAAAATGTAGCATGAGTGGGGAGGGGAAACACACACTTTTTTCAAAGAATTTCTGAGACTAATGAAACCTTCTCACAGAAAACTTGGAAAATACTACCAATTTTATTTCAGAACACAAAAAATTCTTTTAAAAGGTAGTATTTATAAGCTCATGCATATTCATAAAGTGATTCATTTGTTAGGAACATACAGTCATCCAGAAGCAGTGAAAAAGCTACAGCTTTAAATGCTCAATCCACCCATCTAGACTTAAAGGTTATAGTAGCTTTTCTTGAAAACATATTACTCATCACTGTTCTAACTATACATCTCTGTATAGAAAACATGGAAAACAGGACGGACTAGTAGTACACAAGTTTGTCACTGACAACAACTAGAAAAGTCAAACCACATTAGAAAATAGTGTGGAACTCTGTTAGCAGCTTTGTACTTCATCAACCTGGAAATTTTACATCAGACACCATAAGCATTATGGACTATTTTCAGGCAAGGCTGTTTTCTGAAACTGACTCACCCTGACCCATCTTCAGTGTCGAAGCATGTGATGAGCCAATGCAAGAAGAAAGCAATGGGTCAATAATGCAACCAAACTATAGCAAAGCAAGGTCAACTGATCTTGTGACTGATGGGTATGTCTACCCAAAGTTGTGAGTAATTCTTCACTTACTTCAATGAAGACAGTGTATTACCCATGTGTAACCTGAACATATGGGATGCTTTTTATTACTGTAACAATATTAACTAAAATTTACAGAGTATTTATTGTTTTAAAAGCATTTATATTGGGGCACCTGGGTGGCTCAGATGGTTAATCGTCTGCCTTCGGCTCAGGTCATGATCCTGGGGTCCTGGGATCGAGCCCCACATCAGGCTCCTGGCTCAGCAGGGAGCCTGCTTCTCCCTCTCCCTCTGCCTCTCCCCCTCCTCATGCTCTCTCTCTCTCTCTCTGTATCTCTGTGCCTCAAATGAATAAATAAAATCTTTAAAAATAAAAAATAAATTTAAAAAAGCATTTATATTATTATATTATTATAACCACCTCCATTTTGCAAATGAACTGAAGCTCAGAGAGAGGAAATGATCTGCCTAAAATTATACAGACACTCCAAAAATGATGGTAGGACTCAAATTCAATTCCTATGACTCCAAATTCTGTGATTTTCCTTAACCTTTTGTTCATTTGTCAGCATGAAACCCTTCATTCATGAAACCTTTCATTCATTCCTTCATCTAGTCAAAAAATACTTATTAAACATCTACTATATATATGTCACTATTCTCTCACCTTGAGGAAACAAAAAGAACACAATTCCTGCTTTAGGTAGTAGAGCGGGTATATTACAATCCAGTATAATGGTCAAGAACAGATTAACAACAACAACAACGAAAGTACACCAGTGTGGGAAGTGGCCAACAGAAATAGGTATGTGGCACGATGGGAACACAGATGAGGAAGCCCTTAATCCTTCCTATGGAAGGCAAGAAAGCTTCCCATAGGAGGTTATAATATTACCTGAATCTTGGAACATGAAAAAAAATCTAACAAGTGGGTAAGAGAGGAAGGAAACATGTGAGGAAGAAAAAACAAGAAAGGCAAAGGCATAAAGGCCAGGGGGGGAAAAAAAAAAAAAAATATATATATATATATATATATATATGTGTGTGTGTGTGTGTGTGTGTGTGTGTGTGTGTGTATAACATATACTGAGGAAACCAGCTCAGTGGGTAGGGAGCCATATTAGATATTAGATATGGCGAGAGATAAAGCTGGAAAATCGGCAGGGGCCATGGCAATCAAGATCAGGCTCACTGATGCCAGGCCAAGGAAAATGGGCTTTGTTCTACAGAAGACAGAAGCTAATAAAGGTGGTACCATGCTGAAATTTAGGTTTAAAAAGACCAAACTGGTTTTAGTATGAAGGATGTAACTGGGGGATACAAGGCCCAAAATAAGCGTATCAGTTAAGACTCTATTGCAGCAGTATAAGAAATGAGGGCCTAAATTCAGGCAATGAAAAAAAAGAATGAAGGGGAGGTAACAAATGAGAGAGCTATTTTGGAAGCAAAATCTTAAAACTTAGTGAATGACAAGAAGTGGCAGCCAAGGTTCAAGGATTGACCTAGGCTAACTCTCAGACCTCCGGCTTACACTACAGGGTGAAGGTGGAGAGGTTGTTTGAGTTAAATGAGTTAAAAGAAAAATAATGCATTCAGTTTTAGAAAGCTGGGGTACATTTGTGATATACATGGTGGCATCAGGTAAAGATGTCCAATATGCAGTTAGAAACTGGGCCCTGAAACTCAGAAGAGATATGGGATTTACGTCACTAGGGTGTAAGTGATAGTTGAAGATGTGGGCCTGGTTCTAGTTAGCCCTGGAAGAACAGAGAGAGAGGAGACTAAGAGCAGAACCTTAGGGAACCCAAATTTTTAAAGGGTGGAGAGAAACAATGTCAGAAGACTGATAAGAGAACACAGTTGTCGTAGGAAAGCCAAGATAAAGGGCTTGGAAACCTAGAGAAAAGAGAAATTCAAGAAAGAGCAGGGGTTAACACAATTTAAAATAAAACAAACAAATGGAAAAAGAAAAAAAACTTTAAAAAAGAGAGAGCAGTGTAAGGGGACATAAACTGAAACAGTATTTCTGTGAACAATTTGGCATTTTGGAAATGTGCAGTTTCCAAAGGCCTCTCAGATGCCCACGCCCAATGACACAGTAATCCACATCTAAGAATCTATTCTCAGAAAGCAATCAGAAATCCTGACCATGGTTTAAATACAAAAATGTTCATCACAGGATAATTTACAACAGTCACAAGATGGGAATATTTTCAATGTATAAAATAGAAATGGTTGAATAAATTATAGTACATCCATACAATGAATATGACAAGCCATTTAATAATTTTACTCGTGGATTTTTAAGATTTTATTTATTTATTTGACAGAGAGAGACACACAGCAAGAGAGGGAACACAAGCAGGGAGAGTAGGAGAGGAAGAAGCAGGCTTCCCACTGAGCAGGGAGCCTGATGCAGGGCTTGATCCTGGGAGCCTGGGATCATGACCTGAGCTGAAAGCAGACGCTTAATGACTGAGCCACCCAGGCGCCCCACTCATGGATAGTTTTAAGTGATATGGAAAAATACTCACGGTAGTGTTTGTTGAAAAGAGCAGGACACAACCACACATATTCAGTTAACTGTCTAAAAATGCATACAGTAAAAAAAGAAAAAGGTATAAAATACAACAGAATCTTGGTGGAAGTTTATACAGGTAGTAAGATTACTTATGCTTTTTGTTTTCTTTGGCCTTTTTTGCATTTACCAAATTTAATCATGTTCATGGTTTATTTTTTCTTGTTTAAATTATTTACTTATTTATTTTTAAGTAGGCTTCATGCCCAACGTGGGGCTTGAACTCACAACCCTGAGATCAAGAGTCAACCCCCGAGATCAAGAGTCAACCCTGAGATCAAGAGTTGCATGCTCTACTGACTGAGCCAGCCAGGTGCCCCTTTTTCCCTTTTCTTTTACTTTTATTTTTTTTTAAGATTTTATTTATTTATTTGACAGAGAGAAAGAGAGAGAGAGCAAGCACAGGCAGGGGGAGCATCAGGAGGGAGAAGCAGGCTCTCTGCCGAGCAGGGAGCCCGATGCGGGGCTCAATCCCAGGGCCCTGGGATCATGACCTGAGCCAAAGGCAGATGCTTAACCGACTGAGCCACCCAGGTGCCCCTTCCTTTTCTTTTTAAATTAAACTTTCCTTTTTGAGATACCTCACTGTGGTTTTAATCTGCAATTCCGGATGGCTATTCATATGCCTACATGGCACCTGCACATCCTCTTCAGTGAAATGCGTCTTCATGTCTTTTGCCATTGTCTAATTGTGTGATTTGGTTTATTACTACTGAGTTCTTTATATATTCTAGATACTAGTATTTTGTTAAGTATCTTCTCCCAGTCTATAGTTTGTCTTTCATCCTTTTAACTATGGTCTTTAGCAGAGTAAAAGTTTTTCGTTTTTATGAAATCCAATTTATATTTTTTCCCTTTTACAGATGCTTTTGGTGTTAAATCTTAAAATCCTTTACCTACCTCTAGATCCCAAAAATTTTTTTCTGTAAGTTTTAGTTTTATGTTTTGCATATAAGTCTGTGATCCATTTTGAATTAATTTTTGTATAATGTGTGAAGCTTAGGTCAAAGCTTTTTTTTTTTTTTTGCCTATAGACGTCCAACTGTTGAAGCACCATTACTGAAAAGACTATCTTTCCTCTATTGAATTGCTTTTACATCTCTTGCAATACACTGCAATTGAGCGATGGGCAACCTTCTGTTTTAGATGATAGAAAATGTTCTAGAATTAAGACAATGGTGAGTGTTGTATGACTTTGTGAATACACTAAACACCACTGAACTTCAAAGGGTAAATTTTATGGTGTGTGAATTATAAGTAAAAAAAAAAAATCGACTGGGAGTGTCTGTATAGGTCTGTTATTCTGGGTTCTCTATTCTGTTCCATTGATCTATGTGTTTATCCCTCCACCAATATCATACAATCTTATTACTGTAGCTGTATAATAAGTCTTGAAATCAGGGAGAGTGAGTCCTCCCACTTTTTCTTATATTTAGCTAGTCTAGTTACTTTGTATTTCCACATATATTTTATAATCTTATTTATATAAAAAAAATCTTGCTGGAATTTTTATAGGATTTGTACTAAATCATATGTCAATTTAAGAAGAATTGACATCTTTACCATGTTGAGTCTTCCAATCCATGAACACAATATGTCTCTCCACTTATTTTAATCTTGACTTCTTTCACCAACATTTTGTAGTATTCATCATACAAGTTCTACACATGTTTTGTTAGATATACACTTAAACATTACTTTTTATTTCAGCAACTGTAAATGATAATGCATTTTTTTCCATGTGTTCACTGCTAGTACACAGAAATGCATTTAATTTTTGTATGTTTATCCTATATTCTACAACCTTGCTAACATACATATTATTTCTAGGAGTTTATCTGTAGGTTGCTTTCTACATTAACAATTACCTGTAAACCGGGAAATTTTATTTCTTCCTTTCTGATCTATATGCTTTTTATTTCTTTTTCTTGTCTTATTGCAATAGCTAGAACTTCCAGCACCATGCTGAATAAGAGTAATGAGAAGAGACATTCTCGCCTTATTCCCAAACAGGAGAAAATCATTCAGTTTTTCACCATTAAATGTAATGTTAGCTGTAGATTATTTGTAGATGCTCTTCACCAAGTTAAGGAAGTTATGCTCAAAAAGGCTGAGACCTTCTGAGATTATGTATAAAAGGAGTCTGCCTCATAAATGGAAAAGTGATTACTTGTTTCCCTCCCTCTCTCACATGGCAAAACCTCACAAGGCGAAACATATACTGTCTTATTAAGCAGTTCACTCTATGGTAAGCTCTCCCCACATAACTCTTTAACAATGTTAATTCAGCCATGATATTTCCTATCAGGGAATTCCTATCAGAATAGCTTGGTCATAAAGATAAGACAAAAACTTTGTGCTTTAAACTGATAACCTAGATCACTTGGAAATTAGATTATTAAATACAGTAATGACAGAGACTATGCCACACATTGTTTATACTCCTCAGTACTGTGCCTTAAACACAGCAAGCAATAAATAAAACTATTGATTTAAGTCACTATTTTAATGGAATCATTACCAGTTTTTAAAAAAGGAAAGGCTAGAAGTTTCAATCCCTTCAATACGAATTAGAATAAACAACATCAACATTTAAACATGATAAATATTTACAACCTATAGAGAAACAGCTTTTTCCCACTTTTCAAATACCTCATCCAAATAATAAAAATGGGCTTCTTTTTCACATTAGGTAGGAGAAGGCTGGAAGAAAGGGAGGAAAATGCCCCCTTTCAAAATAACACTTAAAGACTTAAGGTGGACCAACAATAATAATAAAAATTACTTGTCTAGTTTTTGTAGATTCCTTCTGGAATCTTTCCATTGACTAAGATTCTATTAATAGTCTGAAACATTTAAAATAGTCCCTCTCCCATGGTTACCACAAAGTCAGGTGGGTAAGGCTCAAAATATGGATAGATAGATAGATAGACAGATAGATAGATAGATAGATAATTAAAACCCTACTTTAGTATAGACAGGCTATAAAATGTGTATATATATAATATGTATCTAATCTAATATGTATGTATCTATCTAGATTGATAAATACATATTAAAACCCTACTTTAAAATAGGCTATAAAATAAAGAAAATAAATGCATATAAAGTCAGATCTTACTTACAAAACTCCTTATAGTCGTTGTTTATTCTGGAGGTCAGGCTAAGCCACAAATTAAAACGTTTTTCAACATTTTATTTTCTAGCTACTAACTTAGAAATGCTTCCTCATATAAAAGCACTCACCTTCTATGTCAATATAACCAAAAGCAATTAAAAAAAAAAAAAATCAGTCACCTCATACACCTGAAACTAATATAACACTGTATGTTAACTATTCTGGAATTAAAAAACCGATCAATTGATCAATTAATAGATAAATTTTTAAAAACTGTCGCTTCAAATAGAATGGAAGTTGCAAGTTCCCAGCCCAATTTCAATTTTTGGTAAGCATTTACTTATAGTTTGATTTCTTTTAAGCTTAAAACCAATTGACCTACACTAATTTGCTTACAATGGGCCTACTGCTTAAGAACTAGTTGTTAATCATCACAAAAAAAAAGCTATTTACTCCTCTAATTTCATCATCTAACTAAAATACAACCAAAATCCAGAAGGTAAATTAAAGAGGAAAGGGGGACAGGGCGTCAGGCCTCATGGCTCTGAGCGGCCAAAATAAATAAGAAGGTTCATGCATCCAAGCCCACGCGTTATGCTGAAAAGAAGGCCCCCTCAGGTCCTTATTACAATCTTATTTTATATAAAAATCACTATTAAGTTTCATTTCCAGCCACAGCATATTAAAAAGGGAAAATATTAGAAAGGGGAACTAGGGGAGAAAAAATTCGTTAGAGTAGCAGTAAGGGAAGAGGCATAAGTATTACAAAATAATCAACCAAACGTTTCGTTCACTCGATTCATGGGAAAGAACCCTATACACTTCAGCACAAAAAATACTGTTCATAATAAAGACCCTAAACTATCTAATAAATTTAAATTATACTCATATGTTCTATTTAAAAAGACAAGAAAACACTTAACACATTAAATATATAATAGACCCAGCAAAGTGTCACTATTAAGTTCACTAACCTGTAGTCAAACCTTTGGATTGAAATATGTGGCTCTGTGTCCTTGAACATGTTATTTATATTCTCTAAGACTCAGTTTCCTTATATGTACGGGGAACTAATAAAACCTACTTCACTGGTTTGCTGTCTGGTATATAAGAGCTCAATAATTACTGGTCCTTTCTGTTACTACTACTACCATTATTATTCACTTTAGAAAGATTTCTATTCCAAATGGTTTTTATTGATGTATAATTACATGTAATAAAACATACATATTAGGGTACCATTTTTTTTTAAGATGTTATTTATTTATTTGACAGAGAGAGAGATCGCGAGAGCAGGAACACAAGCAGGGGGAGTGGGAGAGGGAGAAGCAGGCTTCCAGCTGAGCAGGGAGCCTGATGCAGGGCTCGATCCCAGGACCCCGGGATCATGACCAGAGCCAAAGGCAGACGCCCAACGACTGAGCCACCCAGGCGCCCCATATTACGGTACCACTTAATGAATTTTGGCAAATGTGTGCATCCATGTAACTATCACTCCAGTCACGATATAGGATCTTTCCACTAGAATGTTCCTTCCTACTCTTTTCTAGTTGATTCCATCCACCCACCCAGAAAACAAAACAAAACAAAACACTGTTCTTTTTTTTTTTTTTAAGATTTTATTTATTTATTTGACAGAGAGAGAGACAGCGAGAGAGGGAACACAAGCAGGGGGAGTGGGAGAGGGAGAAGCAGGCTTCCCACCAAGCAGGGAGCCTGATGCAGGGCTCGATCCCAGGACCCTGGGATCATGACCTGAGCCGAAGGCAGGCGCTTAACAACTGAGCCACCCAGGTGTCCCAAAAAACACTGTTCTGATTTCCATCACCATCACTTAGTTTTACCTGTTCTACTATTCATATAAATGGAATCACAGCACATACCCTTCTGCGTCTGGCTTCTTTTATTCGACATAATGTTCCTGAGATTCATTTCAAGTTCATCCTTTTTTATTTGAGTAGTATTTCATCGTATGACTATACCACCACTGACTTATCTGTTGGTTGTTTCCAGTTTGGGGCTATAATCTAAAATTTTTTAAAACAATAGGTTATATCATTAAGATTCACTTATCAGTACTATTCCCAATATGGGATATCTTACCATTATATAAAATGTAGATATTTCAAAGCCTAATGAAGGCCTCTTACCAATAAATATATAACTGAGATTTCATTTACTCATAAAGCAATCTTTTGTTATAACTGAAGAATATATTTAATTTTGCAGAAGATAAAGAAAATTCTCAATACTGTAAATAAATTAAAATCCTGTACCTGAAGAGGAGGAAGTTCCTGTACCAACATTACTCAGGTTGACCCATTTGATAGAGAACTTCAGCATAACAGTCTTATATTCAAGCTCCTGATACAGATGCTCTATGATTTTCTACCTCACAGAGGACAATTTTCATCCATGTCCGGTATTACTGAGTACAGCCATACATTTTGGCCAATGTCCTTTAGCACTGGTTTATAGAATAGAATACTACTTATTAGGATGGGAAATAAGGCATAAGTTTAAAGAATTCATCTTTTTAGTCATTCTTAATTAACAAATGTGTGTAGCCAAAATCCATGCTCTAGCTGATAATGGTAGTGCAGCTTCTCTCAAGACAAATACTTTGTACGTCAAGCTAACTCAGGGCAGAGATTCTGCCTCATTAGTGAAGACTCTGTCCTCCCTGAATTTAGACAAAGACTAGGCTCAAGACAGTGGTTTTCAAACTATGTCCAATAAACATCAGGGGATTTGCAAACATTTGCGTTACTTTCATTTTTTAAATAAACTTTAACTCTGTTTAAGACTTCAATAACAGGGCACCTGGGTGGCTCAGTCGTTAAGTGTCTGCCTTCCGCTCGGGTCATGATCCCAGGTCCTGGGATCGAGCCCCACATCGGGCTCCCTGCTCCGAGGGAAGCCTGCTTCTCCCTCTCCTACTCCCCCTGCTTGTGTTCCCTCTCTCGCTGTGTCTCTGTCAGATAAATAATATCTTAAAAAAAAGAAGAAGACTTCAATAACAAAATGCACATAGATGTGTTATATGCCAATTTTCATAAAATGGAGACAAGTTCCTGGCAATTACACCTACTTGGTTAATTTACTTTTGTGCAGGACTCAAAATAAGCCTACTCTAGTCTTTTCTGTCCATTCGCTGCACATGAAATTCTTTAAAATGTGTCCTTGATTTGGAAGACTGTAGCTCTAAACTAGTGTTCTTCTTCTTCTTCTTCTTCTTCTTCTTCTTACTCAGGACTGTATATATCCAACTCCAATAAAAGGGTAAATGGAGTGCACATATGCTGTACTCTGTCAGGTGTCAGACAACATGGGCTCAGCACATGCTACAGGTGACACAACATGACCGTCCCGAAATAAGTGAACCCATGATATGAAGGTTTGGGTCCTTCTTGCCCTACTTTTATATTTATGATGGCATTATCATAAGCTTTTAGTAGTTGTTCAATACCTTATGTGTCTGTGGTAAGGTAAAATGATTACCCTCAATGAACCACAGCAAAATATGATTAAAATTCTAAGATTTAAGCAAAATATCTGATAATGGATATAACAAGATTGGTCGGGCTCAAGGCAAAGGAACAATTAGTATCAGAAACCAACATCAACCAATTCCTCAACCAATATCAAACACACTGATAATGGTATGTGAAATGAAAGAATCACATATAAATAAAAGAAGTAATAGCTTTTGTCACTGGAGGTCACCTTATATTTTAAGAAAAAATATATATTTCAACTCTCTGATATGTTTAATGAAGTTAAATCTTGCAAAATAAATTGATGATCTCTGTCAAGTTACAACATTAGTTTCTGGGAAAAAATAACAAACCAAGAAGCATAAGTAGAAAGTCAAAAAGAAGGTCAAAACTCAACCTAACAGGGACTCCTGGGTGGCTTAGTCGGTTAAGCGTCTGCCTTCAGCTCGGGTCGTGATCCCAGCGTCCTGGGATCAAGTCCCGCATCCGGCTCCTTGCTCAGCAGGGAGCCTGCTTCTCCCTCTGCCTGCCGCTCCCCCAGTTTGTGTGTGTTCTCTCTCTCCCTCTCTCTGACAAATAAATAAAACCTTAAAAAAAATCTAAAAAAAAAACTCAACCTAACAATAAAAATACCATAGCATTTTTCAAGGTAAATTATTACACAGAACATAAAGAACTAGTGCATGCCCTGGAGGAAAGGCTTATATTATTAAATCCTATACTAGTACATTGTAAACATGTTTATTAAATGCATACACTACCGCTTAAGTAAAATTAGAACCATTATTTGAAAACAGAGACTAGAGAAATGTATCTACAATACCTGAATAACTCAAAGGCTAAAATTATGTGAAATCTTTGTACTTCAACACGGCAAGGACATGAATGTTGGAAATCACAAAAAATTTGTATTGATATATTTATGCAAGTAAAGATAAGTAAAGTTTAGTTGTAAAACACCAACCACAATAGGATGGAAAAAATTAAGTAATATTTACATCACTTTTTAGTATGCCCTCAAATAAGTTAGCCAAAACAGTGAGATCTGTACTGGCGGTGATAAAAAAAAGGACAAGAGAAACAGCGCAAATAGTGGCTCTTATAAAACCTATTACCCACATGTAGTAGCTGTTAAGAAGATGTCAGCATGATCCAAATTATCTATTTGATTAAGGCATGGTCTTTAAATTTCAGACTTCAGAGTTATTTGTAATTATATGATAAGTTCCAGAATCTGCTCTTTCATTTGTGAAATGTGTTGATTCTCTAAAGACAAGTTCTATTATAAATAGTTCAAATAAAACAAACAAAAAAACTTGACCTTTTTTTCTTTTGGTTATCAAAAAATTCCTTTAGTATCTCTCAATTATTTTTTTAACATTTTACCTTTTTTTTATTATTATGTTATATCACCATACATGACATCATTAGTTTTGGATGTAGTATTCCATGATTGTTTGCGTATAACACCCAGTGCTCCATGCAGAATGTGCCCTCCTTAATACCCATCACCAGGCTAACCCATCCTCCCACCCCCCTCCCCTCTAGAACCCTCAGTTTGTTTTTCAGAGTCCATCGTCTCTCATGGTTCGTCTCCCCCTCCGATTTCTCCCCCTTCATTCTTCCCCTCCTGCTATCTTCTTTTCCTTTTTTTTTTTTTTTAACATATAATGTAGTATTTGTTTCAGAGGTACAGGTCTGTGATTCAACAGTCTTACACAATTCACAGCACTCACCATAGCACATACCCTCCCCAGTGTCTATCACCCAGGCACCCGATCCCCCCCACCACTCCAGCAACCCTCACTTTGTTTCCTGAGATTAAGAATTCCTCATATCAGTGAGGTCATATGATACATGTCTTTCTCTGATTGATTTATTCTGCTCAGCATAATATCCTCCAGTTCCATCCACGTCATTGCAAATGGCAAGATTTCATTCCTTTTGATGGCTGCATAATATTCCATTGTATATATATACCACATCTTCTTTATCCATTCATCTGTCGATGGACATCTTAGCTCTTTCCACAGTTTGGCTATTGTGGACATTGCTGTTATAAACATCGGGGTGCATGTACCCCTTCAGATCCCTACATTTGTATCTTTGGGGTAAATACCCAATAGTGCAATTGCTGGATCGTATGGTAGCTCTATTTTCAACTTTTTGAGGAACCTCCATACTGTTTTCCAGAGTGGCTGCACCTGCTTGCATTCCCACCAACAGTGTAGGAGGGTTCCCCTTTCTCCGCATCCCTGCCAACATCTGTCGTTTCCTGACTTGTTAATTTTAGCCATTCTGACTGGTGTGAGGTGATATCCCATTGAGGTTTTGATTTGGATTTCCCTGATGCCGAGCAATGCTGAGCACTTTTTCATGTGTCTGTTGGCCATTTGGATGTCTTCTTTAGAAAAATGTCTGTTCATGTCTTCTGCCCATTTCTTGATTGGATCATTTGTTCTTTGGGTGTTGAGTTTAATAAGTTCTTTATAGATTTTGGATACTAGCCCTTTATCTGATACGTCATTTGCAAATATCTTCTCCCATTCTTTCGGTTGTCTTTTGGTTTTGTTGACTGTTTCTTTCGCTGTGCAAAAGCTTTTTATCTTGATGAAGTCCCAATAGTTCATTTTTGCCCTTGCTTCCCTTGCCTTTGGCAATGTTTATAGGAAGAAGTTGCTGTGGCTGAGGTCGAAGAAGTTGCTGCCTGTGTTCTCCTTTAGGATTTTGATGGACTCCTGTCTCACATTTAGGTCTTTCAACCATTTTGAGTCTATTTTTGTGTGTGGTGTAAGGAAATGGTCTAGGTTCATTCTTCTGCATGTGGCTGTCTAATTTTCCCAACACCATTTGTTGAAGAGACTGTCTTTTCCATCGGACATTCTTTCCTGCTTTGTCGAAGATTAGTTGACCATAAAGTTGAGGGTCCATTTCTGGGCTCTCTATTCTGTTCCATTGATCTATGTGTCTGTTTTTGTGCCAGTACCATACTGTCTTGATGACAGCTTTGTAGTAGAGCTGGAAGTCTGGAATTGTGATGCCGCCAGCTTTGCTTTTCTTTTTCAACATTCCTCTGGCTATTCGGGGTCTTTTCTGGTTCCGTACAAATTTTAGGATTATTTGTTCCATTTCTTTGAAAAAAGTGGATGGTATTTTGATAGGGATTGCACTGAATGTGTGGATTGCTCTAGGTAGCATTGACATCTTCACAATATTTGTTCTTCCAATCCATGAGCATGGAACGTTTCTCCATTTCTTTGTGTCTTCCTCAGTTTCTTTCATGAGTATTTTATAGTTTTCTGAGTACAGATTAGTATTTCTCAATTATAACAGCTGCACCAGCTGGTGAATCCTGATAATATTTTAAATAATTTTGCAATGCAAGGTTGTAATGCTATCATGCTTTACAACTACAAATGATGTCAATGATAAAATTAAAACAAAATTCAAACTGAATATATAAAACAAAATATGTTTACCTGTTTTAAAATTTTGAGTGAATAAAAAAAAAAAAGAGGCAATGAGGATTTTTTTTAAATGACACTAATATTTTCAAATACACAATGAAGATTTAAATTAGCCAAGAAAGTTACTCAACAATCACTACAAACTGAACACGTGTGAATTAAGCAATATGTAGCGATTCTATTTGTAAAGTAGAATTTCCTGCTACTCCATTTTAAAACTTCTAGATCAGATTAAATGAAAGGTTCTCAGAGCAATACAAATACAGCACACAGTGGTTAACAGCACCAAATCTGAGCCTAGCTCTGCCACCTACTCTCTATAAATTGTGTTAGTTATCTTAACTCACTGTGCCTCAGTTTTTTTCATTTGTGAAACAGAGATAAAAGTAACCAACCTACATTATTGGGTTGTTGTGTAAATAAAACATGTAAAAGCTCTTATCAAGAGTCTAGTCCTTAAGTGCTCAAAAACGTTAGACGCCTTTATTATTGCTGTTGTGAGGCAAAATGTTCCAAAAAATCGTTACAATTTACAAGGACTTTTCTACGTAAACCAGGATTTTTTTGATATTATGGAACCAAAACACAAAAATAACCTAGAGCTCCCCAGAGCTCATCAAACATGACTTTCTTAAAAATGTAATAAACTTATAAATGCACACAAAAAACTCTACCATTATCAGTTTCACGCTTATTAGGGCTCCAGATAAAATTCCATTTGCAAAACTTCAAACTAGGTCAAAGAGTTTAAGACACAAACTTTGGCTATAAACTATTACTTCAGAAACCAACCCAATCAGACGTAGTCTTACCCTCAATTTTCAAAATATCTATTTCAGATAACAGTGCTACTCCACCTAAGATCAAAACTAGATGCTCCCCAGGGAATGTGTTTTCAAGAATTAAAATGTCTCAAAAAATGTTTGGAGAAAAAAAAGATAATGAATTCTTTTCCTCTCTACAAATAACAAGATAATCTTAGTGAGGAAGGTATAGGAGGCTCAGAAACTAGAGAACTGTTTTCTGAGAGAGAACATTAAAAAAATGCAAAATTAAAAAGGAAAAATAAAAATTAAAACAATGTTATGTGCATTTTACCACAGTTAAATATTTTTAATTAAAGGAAAACAAATTATTTTCCCTGACCCCATGCTTAGCATATGCTTTCCCTAAAATCCAAGATCCATTCTTTTTTGGACAAGATAGAAATCGGCAATATAATTTCTAAAATTAATAATGTGACTAATAAATTGTTTCTCATCATAATATAAGTATATGTAAGCTGTGTTTTCCTGGAAGTGGAGATATTGTGGTACGGAGATCTACACTGCAAAAGGTCGTCAGAAAAAAAGTAATCCTAACCAAAAGAAATGTGGAAATATGGATGCTATGGGGGCAATTTATGGGCTCTTGGGTTTATTAAAAAGAAATAACAGACCCCACATGGAGCCGCTTGTGCTAAGCCCAAGTCACCAAACCAAGACTTAATACCTAACCTAATTACAGTTTCAACCTTCCCCGGGAATGGAGTATTAACTGATCAGTCTGGAATTTTCTGGTCAGCACCAATGAGGTAATCTGCCACACAGACCCTTTCCATACCCCAAAGGAAGATGAGGCAATCCACTCTTTCTTTATCCCTTCCCCCTTCTGCCTATAAAAGCCTTCCATTTTGTAGAACTCCTTGGAGCTTCTTTCTACTTGCTAGATGGGATGCTACTTGATTCATGAATCATTCAATAGAACCAATTTGATCTTAAAAATTTACTTGGTTGAATTTTTGTTATTTAACAGACACATACAAATCTCTGGATGCCCAGTCTGATTCTACTTAAAGAAAGGTCAGCATTCTGACTGTTCCTGTAGAAGAGTCAGAGCTCCTGAAGAAAGAAGTCTTAAAACCTAAGGTAGTAATCGTCATGGGGAATATTTTAGGAAATAACCCAAAGGTCTGTATCTTTCCCCACAATGTGTTAGGGGAAAAAAAAAAAAAAGATCTAAATATATCCTCTCAATAGCTCAGAACAGCTCCTTCAAAGTAGAATTTTAGACTTTTTTTCCCCAAAATTATTATTGTCATTATTCCATTATAGGCAACTTGTATTAAGATATCGCTTATGCCTCCAGAAGTATTCCTAAGGGCCCCAAGCCCCACCAGTGTGGAAAACATAGTAAATGACTCTTTTTCAAAATAATTAGGGTTTCCCACAGGGCAATGAAAAACAAAATAACTCTAATGGAAGTTAGGATATTATATAAAAATACGCAAATTCTTTTTAAATTTGAAGCCTCTAATTCATTAAGAAATAAATCCCTTGGGGCACCTGGGTGGCTCAGTCGTTTAGCGTCTGCCTTCGGCTCAGGTCATGATCCCAGGGTCCTGGGATGGAGCCCCGCATCGGGCTCCCTGCTCAGCAGGAAGCCTACTTCTCCCTCTCCCACTCCCACTGCTTGTGTTCCCTCTCTTGCTGTGTCTCTCTCTGTCAAATAAATAAATAAAATCTTTAAAAAAAAAATCCCTTAAAGGAAACTGAGAGCACCATATCAATCACGTCCCTCGTTTCTTTTTTTTTTTTTTTTTTTAAAGATTTTATTTATTTATTCATGAGAGACAGAGAGAGAGACAGAGGCAGTCACGTCCCTCGTTTCTAATGTTACGGAGTGGGCACAGCAAAATTAGAATGTGTTTTATAAAATATTTACTAGTCATGCAAGATCTTAATTTTACATGTTTGCTTGTTTACTGCCCTCATAACTAAGTACTGTACATCATTTGTTTCCATCTTTAAAATACTTGGTAGTGAAAATGAAAAGGATACTGTTATTTTCTCTCCAAACCAAAAAACCACTCAAGGTTAAGTATTAATCTAGGAAGACTGTGGTGCCTGGTCTTTGCCCAGAATCTTGGTTGTGTCTGTTATGAAGGCCATAGGCAAACACAGCATGGCCCAGAAAGCCTAAAACATGGTGAGTTTTTCTGAAATGTTCTAAAGGATTCTCTTGCCATTTGAGAGGTGAGAAAACTTCCCAAGATAAATTGGGGGGGGGGATCAAGAGTCAATGTAAAATGTACAGGGAACCATAACAACAGCCTTCATCCTCAAGCAGCCTGACATTGACAATAAAAGTCAACTACAAGAGACACCACAAAGCGAAACAAGATTACCTGCCACGTGACTCAGAGAACAATTAGGCTGAGTTCAAAGGAGGGCATGATCACCAGGGCCAGAATAAACTGAGAAAGCCTCCCTAAGGCTGAGGAGCATTTGGGGAAGCTGTTCGGGCTGGGTGGTAGAGCACACAGTAAGGAAGGGTACTCAGGCCCCACACCTGGCTCCTGTCCGCACGGTCCTGACGCTGTGGAAGGAGGCAACACTGGAAGGCGGATATGGATCTGACCCCTTTTATCAGCATTAAGCAACTAATATGAATAAGAAGTTTCCTGTCACTACCAAATAAGCAAGCAAGCAAGCAATTGCAAGCGTCAAGACCTAAACTGGATAAAACAAACCTCAATGACTCAGCTTAGGACCAGCTGTAAATGCAAGTTCTGGTTAAACAAAACAACTGCTTGCTTTCAAATTGCCTCCTGTGTGAGCAGGGTAATTGGCCCAGATAAAGAGACATCTTCCAAGGCAGAAACTGTAAAAGAGACGACAATCAAGCAGAAGGAAAAAAAAACACATTCACGAAAAACAACACAACCACCACAGACCCAGAGATTCAAATGCTGCCTGGTCTCCTTGCCAAAAAATAAGTTACTTCCTATGCCAAACACCTTTCCTCTGTTCTCTCATGGTTTTTTGAATGCTGAATGCCTCCAGAAATCATACCACTTCAGAAGTTCTGGAAAGTTTTATGATTTCTCTTTTTTGTTGTGTGTTCTGAGGTAGAGGTCTATTTTGTCTTATTTCTGAATCAAAAGAAAACAGAAACCTTAACCAGAAAAATCTGCACCAGATATATGCACTTACATATCAGACAATATTTTTAAAAGCAAAAACATCCTGTCTGGGGATGCTTCTTATAAGATTATTGACCTGTCTTGGCCTAAAGACAACTTTCTCCCCTTCCAAGCACACGTCTCCTGTTTTCTCAGCCTCATTTGAACCTGCGCAACCAAACAAAGAAGCGCTCAAAGAAAACTTCACAGAATACCAACTTTAGTAATTAATAACCCAAATCAACACACCCCTGGCTCTAGTCTGGAATAAATTACTACAAAATTATTTGCAATGATTCTCCACTCCTTTTATCTTTGCTAATAATCTCACAGTTCTTCCCTATAGATGAATCAAGGCTCAAATTCTTTGAAATATCCCACATTTACACAGGTCCTCCCAGATCAGAATCACTTCAGCTCTCTCCACAGAGACTACAGCAATTCTCAGCACAGGAAGGTAGCAATCTGCCTCGTGAGGGCACAGTTAAAAAGAGTAAGAAAATAAACCTTATTTGATAAATAAAAAGATACCCATTGTCTTCGTATTACAACACCAAAAATGAAGCTCAACAATGAGAAAACATTCAGAACAAACTCCGTTTATGACAGCCCTGGTATTAACGTACGATGTTTGTGGTGCCTGGATGGTGCGATATACACCAGAATTCTTATAGCTTATCATAAATAGAAATGTTTTCTCTTCTCCTCAGATAACAGTTTTATTCAGGTCACTTTTTCTTTAAAGATATTTTTATTTTTAAAAAAAGCAAGCGATTTTGTAATTATTTCAAAATATGACAAAAGGCAATAAGGCATGAGATTTTTTTCTTTTATCAAAAGAGGCAGTGAAAGCACTACAAAATCTCTCATCAGTGACTAGAGCCACAAGCTGAGTAACACAGCCAACATCACCTACAGAAAGTGAACTGACTGAACAAGGAGAATGTTGGAACCTAGTGCTTCGGGCTCCTGCTCTTGTGCTCGCGTACCTGCCATGAAATAGAGAAGAAACTGAATGCTGGATTACTAATCTTACATTAAGTAAAACCTGTTGTACTATAACTAACATTTGTTGAGTACTTACTATGTACTAGACACTAAGCTAAGTGCTTCCCGTGATTATCTGACTTAATCCTCAGAAAGACACTACTGAAGTAGCTACCGTTGTTTATAGAAGGGAAAACAGAGGTGTAACAGTTAAGAAATTTGCCCAACCTGCTAAAGAGCGAGGAAGCTGGAACTCCTAGCCAGGTCTTCAGACTCCAAGGACTCTGACCAAGACCATGATTCCCTCAACAAGGAAGTCCGTGGACTCCAACGCAGCAATGTACCCCTGTGACTACACACAACGTCCTGCCATCTCCCTACATGTTCCTCTCTACCACTCCCATGACCCACCTGAACCCTTGCTAACTGGTCTTAGTCAAAAAGAACTCATTACTTAGCTAGATAAAAGTAAACTAGTATTAATATTCCCCCCAAGTGAAATACACATATGGAAATGAGAGAGCAGAGAATCCCCCCAATTTGGGAGGGGGTGGGGAAGAAGGGTAAAGTAAGAAAAAAAAAATAGCAAAGCAACTCAGAGTTGTACAAAGCCAGGCTTACAGGTAACTGAATTATATATACCAGCTTTTCTCAAACTGTATGGTGGTCAACTAAATTTGAAAACAAATTTAGTGCTCCAACCCCATTTATTATTTTTTCAGGCATCCACAAGGCACATTGGTATTTCAAGAGCTCAGATGTCCTACAGACATCTAAAGAATCTAATTTTGTTCACCATTTTGTTATTTTGTTTTGGAACCCTATCAGTTCCCAAACCTACTTGATGGTCCTCTTCCTCCTAGAACATATATTTAAACATGGAGGGGCACTAGTGTTCTACAGAACTCATTCTGGGAAACTTTGATACTAAAATATCTGAAAAGATGGGGTGTGATCTCACACGAGAAGAGAAAGGAAGAGATACCTTATAGCCCCTGTGATCATTTTTCAGAAGATTTTTCCAAGAACCCATGCTACTCTGGAAGTCTCCCTTATTCTGTTTTATCCTAAGCGACAAAAAGAAAACAAAAACAATACACCCAGTTATACCATGAGTGAATATCATACTTTGTTTTCTATCTTGAGAACAACAAAAATTTTAAGACTGTACTCTGACAACAATACAACTCGAATTAGCGCCTAATTTCCTTGCCCAAAATGGCCTAAGAATCTCAGATGTATATTCCTTCCCTAATCCAAAAAAGGCGACTAGTAGAGCTTGTTTATTCTTAACTTTTTTTCAAGTCTTTTCAATCTTTTTCTAACTTACCATTCTCTATTCTTCCATCCATATGTGCTTTTCCCATTACTGGCCCACTTTCATCCTATGTGCCTCTGTCCTCTTTATTTCTCCCAGCTCTGTGTTCAAATTATTATCTTGCGCCTGTGGACTCTCATGATGGCCAGAGAGAACCCTCAAATGCTAATAAGGGACACCAGGGAGGACAGAGGAGCACGTTCTGCAGTTCTCCCATTCTGACCCACAGCCAATACCACCCGTCCACCAAAGCACTCCTTCCCACCAAACCTACAGCGCTCTCAACAGTTACTCCCAATCTCCCGAAAGTAAAACCTATTTACAGACAGGTTCTTTATGTTCTCATTTGCATTCTTGAGATTCTATTGGCTGAAATGTGAAATACACTAGCAAACACAACTTAGAAGTTAAAAAAGAAACACAGATGGTTTGTTAAGCTACAAGTTAAAAAAGAAACACAGAAGGCTGGAGTGGTGTCTTGTTGCGCATCTACGGGTGTCTGGTTTTTAAGTCAGAACCTGCATCTGAAGCACTTGAGACACAACACAGACCCTTGCCAAAATATCAGTCCCACAAACAGGAACCTTTGTACAGTTAACACATGTAAGGATGAATAAAAACAATGAGGAGAAACTTTAGAACAGCCTTGAAATATTTTACATTCTAGAAGACTTTCCTCCATAGTGGCTACCTGAATGTTTTCAGTTAAATATTTCATTGTGGTTTCTTTCTGAGCTGGATTTCATCTAAATATGAGTAACTACCCTAATTAAGGACAACCAATTGGCTAAAATGCTGTAAGAGCAGCCCTCTTTTAAATTAATATCTTTCTCCGTTCCTCTAAAAATGTGGAGTGCAACAACATGAAGGAAAATAGAAGACTCCTTCAGTGATGGTATATAACTAAGCTAATTAAGATAAGTAAAAAAAATTGTTTACTTAGTAGCCGCCAAATTCTATAAGGAAAATAACTGTTGGTGTAATTATGCAGTTTTGTATCTCATTAGCTACCACACTGGAAGATTATGTATTGTGCAACAATGATATTTGTTGAACCAATAAAATCTAAAGCTACTGTCATAAAGTTGTGTTTATATATCCCCTTAGAACAGTACATTTTTTTCCTTTTAGAACCACAATATGCCCACAAGAGTCCCCAAAACAGCCTCTATGTTCAAATTACAAATTATTTACTTGATCAGTTTCCCTAACCTGTGAAATTGGAGAAACATAGTAGTTCTTGATTCAGCAAAAAGCATCACACCCTGCTTCTGCCCCCCCAAGATGCTGTGAAAGAACTCTAGAAACCAAGGAAAGAGAAAATTTAATAACTGAAAGAAAAACAGAAGGGAAATAGAACAATTTTTAAACTGCAATTCACTTCTACTTTTTCCATCTCAACATTAAATCCGTATTTATCATGTAAACAAAAACCATTACCGTATAAAGTGAAACCTCAGTCCTCTGCTCCTCAGCCTGGGTACTTAGACTGTCTCCCCCTCCTCCCACTCCCTCCCCACACACACAATGAGGTTTCAATAGAATTAAAAAATAATATTGAAATCCATGTGATATTCAACTCATATAACGCTAAACAGCAAAAGTACGACCACTTACAAAACCAAGTCCAGATGACATTCTCGTGGGAGTTCCTAAAAAAAATGCCTGCACTCTTCATCATCCTGCTAAATCTATTAACCATGCCTTGAACATAACAAAGCATAGCTTCTGCATCATGTCACTACTGGGATAAACATTAAACTGAGCTTCTCAGTCACAGGGCCCATGTCTAGTTATTCAACCATAACTTGGCCTCCAAATCTAATTTCTATTTTTTCCTGGTTTTGAACTTCTGTTGTATTTTACAATATTATTATATTTACCTCCTGTCACCCACTTCAAATCCTTTGTGGAACAAAACACAGTAGAAATAATGTTTTATTCACATTTGCATTCTTAATATTTAGTGTCTGGCACCCAAATTCTTAATTCATGTTTACTGACTTAAAGGCTACTGCCCCGGTGCGGTTGTAGCTCAATGAAATACTTAGGTCAAATGTCCACAGCAAGCCTTAGCAACATTAATTACTGACATGGATCAGAAGCCACATGCCCTGAGTTGGCGCTCCTGACAATGTTTCTGTCCTTGAACAAAGGAATGCCAAAACTGATTTTAAAACTGTCTATTCCTTGAATCTTTTCAAGGAGAACAAAATAATCGTTTCATTTTTACACAATACAAAGAACTTAAGGGGATGAAAGGGTCTTCAGGATTCAACTCTAATAACCATTATTTTTACTTACTTTTCACTTTCGCTTTCTACTTTTGGGGGGGAGGGTAGGCGATAAAGAAACCTATTAAAGTTCTTCCAAAGGAGTTTGGTATTTATAAAAACCTATCACAGGAAAAATACAAAAACAAAAACAAAACCTATCATGGGGTTCATAGCAGACCTGTACCACCCTAGTTCTACAGGCAGCAAGGCACAGTGTCTCTGTACTAGAATTCTTGTTTAGACATGAGTCCCAGGGACTAGAGTTTAATTATGACTCATTCAGACAAGCCAAGACATACTACTAAATAAAAAGTAAACTGCTGACTTTGAGATTCGATGATACAAACACAATAAACTCTACCAGGAAACACTGTTTCCCTCTTCAGCACCAAAAGGCACAAGCCTGGTCACTTTAAGAATGGACCTCTTCACCCCCACATTTTGTACTGCCAAAAAAAAGGGAGGTTAAAAAATTTAGGGTCCAATCTAAGTCTCTACCTAAACAAGGCAAATCAGTCAAACTCTCCAATATTGAGGATCATAAATAGAGAACAATAACACCTGCAAATCAGTCATTAGGCACTGATTCAGTTATCTCTCTTGGCCGCAAACAATGGAGATCATATTCAAGAACAAACATAACAGATGAACACTACAAATTCAACAGATAATATCCGTGTATATGTTCAACTAGCTAATTCTACACACTTCAAGATTTTTAGCCTCCAAAGGCACAAAATAGAGTCTTCTATTCTAAAAGTTGTTTAGAGACACTCCGTCAATATATAACTGAATATCTGCTTACTGACGGGAAAAATCTCTGTTCACCAGCCAAGGGACTTTCGAGAATGAGAGCTGCATATGGCATCTCCCTTCCATGGCCTCCTAATTCCACATCAGTTTGTAGTTATTCTTGTACTACAAGAGTATCGGTTTCAGAATGTAAGCTTCATAAGCCCCCAGGAAAGCCACTCGGGTGGAACTGTTCCAGAGAGTCTCACTTTAGCTCCATAAAGAACCTAGGAGGCCCCGTCCATGACAAGGGTGAACAGTAATTGCTCTGTTGGTTTACGCCTCTGACCTATAAAGAACAAGGCCTGGAGCTGTCTGTAATCCCTAATCCAGTTTAATATTCTGCTAGAACAGTACAAAAATGTGTCTTTCGCTAAAGGCACTAGCATGAAGCTAAAATTGGGATTCTCAGTTACTAATCCTGTGTAGCATTTGTTCTAATCCTCAGAAAAGTAGGAAAATTCTCCCTCTGTAAAATTTTAAATAAAAAGGGCAGTGGTGAGACCCACTGCACTTCTGACAGGCCATAGAACAGATTGTCTCAATCATTAACAAGCAGTAAACTAACTAAACATTACTTCTAATGAGCAAGTAATCCGCTACATGATTTTGGCATCTCTTTCTTAAACTTTGCTGCAGCTATCACTTCTAAAATACCCTGTTGTAAAAATGTATAAAATAACCTGGTGGATTCTAAATTTTGGAGCTATAAGGTCACCCAGTTAAAACTTTTTTCTGTGAGGAAACTGAAGTTCTAATGTGATAAGTGATTTGGTCAAGGTCACATGGCCTGTGGTAGAGTGAGGACAACAACTAGGGTCTCCTGATTCCCGGTCTCATGTCCTCCATGACCACAGGAACTCAGCAACAACAGAAAGCCCTACTATTCGTCGGTGCTAAGTGCAGCGGGCACTTTTCCTATCCTGTCTTTTAAAAGAAACAATTCCTCTCTGTTCTACACAATAGCCTATGTGGAAACAGAGCACATATGAGCTAAATCACTATTCAAAAGTCATTGTAATAAGCATGATGCAACACCAAGACACAATGCCTGTGTCACATGAGCAGCAAAACATGACCCAATAAAGGCTTTATTTAAGCCAAATTATGTATATACGTCCCTACTCCATCATTCAACTATGGTGTTACCTGAGGGCAGAAATTGTTTCCTCTGGGTCTCTATATCCTGTAGAGTACTATTCTTCAAAAAGTTTTGCTCAAACACTCCCAAAAACCAAACCGGGGGTGGGGCGGGGTACTTCCTTGAATATGTTTAAGTTGATATAGAAAAAAATTTTTTAAAGATTTTATCTACTTATTTGAGAGAGTGAGTGAGAGAGAGCACGAGAGGGAGAAGCAGACTCCCGCTGAGCTGAGCTGGGAGCCTGACGCAGGGCTCAATCCTGGGACTCCGGGATCCTGACCTGAGCTGAAGACAGATGCTTAACGGACTGAGCCACCCAGGCGCCCCTAAAATTTTTCATTAAAACTTTAAATCATTACAGAGGCTGTACTCTCCCTTATAGATTAATATATGCCAATGTGAAACTGACATCTAAATAATAAAACAATTATATCACTAATTTAAATGCATCCAATGAAATCTAAACACCTGAGCAATTTGATACCCACCATCCTCCATTTTAAAACTATAAGAATAGCATTTTCCTTTCTTATATAAAATGTTAGGGGCACCTGGGTGGCTCAGTTGGTTAAGGATCTGCCTTCAGCTCAGGTCATGATCCCTGGGTCATGGGATCAAGCCTCGCATTGGACTCCCTGCTCAACGGGGAGCCTGCTTCTCCCTCTCCCCACCCCCCGCTGCTCATGCTCTCTCACTATCAAATAAATAAAAACAAAATAGGGGCACCTGGGCGGCTCAGTCATGATCCCGGGTCATGATCCCAGGGTCTTGGGATTGGGCCCCACACTGGGCTCGCTGCTCAGCAGGGAGCCTGCTTCTCCCTCTCCATCTGCTACTTGTGCTCGCTCTCTCTCTGTCAAATGAATAAATAAAATCTTTAAAAAAAAAATAATAAAAATAAAATAAAGTAAAATGTTACTTCTTTTTTTCCTTGAATTGTATTTCTCTTTCTCCTCCCAGTACCTTATTTTAGCATAATTTCTTTCATCATACTTAGGAATAATCCTGTAACAAAAATATGCATATGAATTATTTTTTATTTACTTAAAAGTATTTCCGTTAGATTGAATTCCTGTTAGTAGTATTAGTAATATACAGTAGATGAAAACAATGCAAATATATTACAAATTTTGATAAGTAAACACAAAAAACATAAAAAGTAACTTCCTTTTTTGGAGTTGCAGGTCTTAATAAGATGTACGAAAGAGGGCATCCACCTTGATAAAAGGAAGCTTCACACTTGATGCCAGTGTTTTCACTATCCCTTTATTGGAACCCTGGAGAATTTTATACCTCAAAGAAACAATGGTAAGACTCGGGATGAAAGAAAAGTATGGCTTTTTCTTCTGTCAGCTGTAAGAAGGATCAGGACTACTGTAAGAAGGGAGGGTAGAAAAGAAGGAAGATCACGCGGGTGTTGTCTTCAGACAAATCAATTTCAGGAAAGAGGATAAATGAATGTTGAGGACCAGGAAACGGATTCTCTTAAAACTACCCAGCCTAGATACCTCCAGACATGTACTGCAGTTTGAAGACCGGTGCTGTTAAGTGCTGTAAAGTACACAGCTAGGTTCATTTATTGGAACTCAATAAATGTTTGTTGCATTAAAATAGCTTAAGAAAAACTGTCAGTCACTAAGAACATCTATGTTGTACTGATTTGCTTGCTTGCTTTTTTTTAATCAAATGATTAAGTCTGCTATAGGGATTAGGTGAGATGATGAATGTAAAACCCTGAAAACAGTAAGACAGTAAGACTCAGTGGATGTTACCTACCATTAGGCAAATCTTACTACTTTTTCCCCATCTGTGATACATTTATTTAAGTAAGATTAAAGCCTTATTCAGATATGGCGGTATGATTTATTTTTTAAAACATACATATAGCTCATGGGGCCCCTGGGTGGCTTAGTCGTTAAGCATCTGCCTTCAGCTCAGGTCATGATCCCAGGGTCCTGGGATCGAGCCCCGCATCAGGCTCCCTGCTCCGCAGGAAGCCTGCTTCTCCGTCTCCCACTCCACCTGCTTGCGTTCGCTCTCTCACTGTGTCTCTCTCTGTCAAATAAATAAGATCTTAAAAAATAAAATAAAATAAAATAAAAAATAAAACATACATATAGCTCAGTCTGCCAAAGAGTAATGGTTCAGGACAGCTACCAGCTTGGTACCATTTCTATATATATTATGACTTTTACACCACAAACATACAGATTAATTTGAGAAAAACCAAAAGGCTTTTTATGCAAACATGGAAAAACGAAGTATGGCATTGGTGAAAATCTTATTTTTGACATTAGATGAAAAACCAGATTGATTTACCTTTTAAAAATTAATACAAACGCATTTAATTCTACAGGTAAAAAGCCTATTCAGACTTTCCTTCTAATTCACTAATGAGACAAGACTTCGATCTCCCAATATCTACTAAAAAAGATCTGTGAGGTTCACATTCAAGACAGAATGGCATGAACTTCAGCCTATCAAATTAAACAGGTCAGAACCTGCTTTGTTTAAAATACTTCTTGATTTCTCTGTGTGCTAACTAACAAATTTGAATGGAATTGAAGAGACGTTAATTCCAACCTTATATGATCTGCTTCTACCTCTACTCTGCCCACTAGGGCGGATTATAGGGCAATAAGCAGTTACCAGGCTTAAGTAAGTTACTCCCTTTTCCCAAGAGTCTTTTGCCTCACTTAGAGCTCAAAATGTGGGAAACCTTACTGACCTGTTCTATGACACCATGCAAATAGGTAACTTCTCCAAACCACAACAAAATCTGTACTGGCATTTGGAGAATAAATTTTTTTGAAATGTAATTCACATACTATAAAATTCACCCTTTTAAAAATGTACAATTCAGTGGTTTTTAGTATATTCAGAAGACAGTGCAATCACCACCACTGTCTAATTCCAGAATATTTTCATCACCCCAAAAAGAAATTCTATATCCATTAGCAGTCACTCTCCTCCCTCCCTCCTCTGTCAATCCCCCTCCTGTAGCTCCTAGCAACCACTCATCTACTTTCTGTCTCTATGGAGCTGCCTATTCTAGACATTTCATGTAAAAGGAATCATATAATATGTGGCCCTTTGTGCCTGGCTTTTTTCACTGAGCCCAGTGTTTTCAAGGTTCAACCACACTGCTGCACCCTTTTTTTATGGCTGAAATATATTCCACTGTATGTGGAAAGACCACATTTTGTTTATCCGTTCATCAGTTAATGGGCATTCAGGCTGTTTCCACTTTTTGGTTATTATGAATAATGTTGCTATGAACATCTGTGTACCTGTTTCTGTGTTAACATATGCTTTTGATTTCTTGGGTATATACCTAGAAGTAGAATAGGCGGGTCATATGGTAACTCTATGTTTAACTTTTTGAGGAACTGCCAAACTGTTTTTCCAAAGTGGCTATACCATTTTATATTCCCACCAGCAGTGTATGAGGATTCCAGTTTGGAAAATAAGCTTTATTTCCCAAAATCTCTTCCTTTACAAACCTTCTGCCTTCCTTTAAAAAATGAGCATGAGGAAAATAAATGTTTTTATTTCACCATCCAATGTGTATTTCAACAACTAGCTTATTTTATAAAAACATAATCTCTAGGAAGAGCATAAGCATTAAAAGGGAATGTAAATGGTATGGCTATAAAATATTGAAACTAGCTTAACCAACACACTAGAATATTCGCATCTCATAAATGAGTCCCATGCCCCCATTTAATTACATAAGGAGGTTATGTACCCATTCCACCTTCGGAAATTTCTGTTTTGAAATTACTTTCAAGGCTAGTTCATAAAGGCAGATAAAATCAGTCTTCTGATATCATATGGCCATATTCTTTTCCTTTCAAGGACCAGACACCATACTACCCCGCTTGATCACCCACCTAATTTGTTTCACAAACATGAGTCGAAATGATTCCTGACCACTTCCAAAATTCCAATCCAACCTTAAAAAAAAAAAAAGAACGAAGTAACAGGTTTTTTTCCCCTACCACTGAGAATAGTATTCAAAATGGAGCTTTAAAATGGATCTTATACTACAATTATACAAGTTATCATCATTGGGTAAGCTGGGAGAAAAGAACAGAGTATACTATGTACTATTCTGCAATTTCCTGTGAGTCTATAATTCTTTAAAAATAAAAAGGTTTTCAAATACAGATCTTAACAGAGAGGCAGAATTTCAGAAGGAAAATGGGAAAAGCATGGAAACTACTCTGCGTAGGTCAAAAAAGAAAAATGCAATCCACATCACAGGAATCACAGCTAGCCCAGATAAACCACAAAGTTCCTTCCCAGGTATAGTGGAAGAGAAGGCAGAAAACGAGTCAGACTACAGAGCATCCTGAATGTCAAGCTACAGTTTGGAACTCACCTTGTCCACAATGAGATACCCTTGGAAGATTTTTTGTAACCCATGAGAAAAATAAAGCCAGGCATTTGAGAGATTAATATGGCAGCAGTAGAGAGGACAGACTGGAGGGAAGAGCCTAAAGGCAGAAAGATCAGTTACCATTACAGTAGCCCAGGCAAAGAAAGGTGCGAGGGGTTGGCCATAGAACCAGACCATATGGAGCTTAAAGACTTAATGCTCTGGACTCGTCTATAAAGATCCATATCTGGCATTCATTCTGAGCTCTAGATCATGACTACAATAAAGAAATCTCTTCTTAGGGCGTCTGGGTGGCTCAGTCGTTAGCATCTGCCTTCAGCTCAGTTCATGATCCCGGGGTCCTGGGATCGAGCCCCGCATCGGACTCCCTGCTCGGTGGGAAGCCTGCTTCTCCCACTCCCACTCCCCCTGCTTGTGTTCCTGCTCTCGCTGTCTCCCTCGTCAAATAAATAAATAAAATTTTTATTAAAAAAAAAAGAAAAGAACTCTCTTCTCTGAATCACTAAAAGGGAAAAGTTTTAACATTTCAATCTTCATTGGGCTTATAAGAATAAAGTTAAAAAGGCAGAAACAGCTCACTTAACATCAAAAAAACAAAACAAAAAAGGTCTGATGGCAAGTAGACTTTCTAGCTTTGGACCGTGTCCCTTTAAGCAAACGACATTAGAGGCTCTCTTCCACTTTGGGAGAAACTTCCTCCCAAAGACTGTACACTATCAGCCGTACTCTGACTACTTTAAGTAGGAAGCTTCATTTGTACTAGTAAACTTCTGGTTGAAGAGCCCACCGAGGTCCTCAACGAACAGTTCTCCTTCTCTAATGCCACACTTTCAGAAAGTAGTCCTTTCCAGGAGCTGTGAGATGCTGACTGCTGAAATGCAGGAGGATCCAGGACTTTATTACAGGCTGAGCAAACAGTACAACTGACTGAACGTTTACTCAAGGCCCACCGGGTACTGGATACCGATGACACAGATGATTCCAACAGTCCCGCCTTCAGAGAAGTCACAGTCTACTGGGAAACATACACAGAAAAGTCAGTGTAACACAAAGCACTTAATGCCACTACAGGGGTATGTAAGAGATGCTTTGATGATGATGATGATGATGATGATGATGATGATGATGATGATAACAACAGCCAATACTGATGAAGTACTTAGTCTATGCAGGTCCTATTCAGAGCATTTTTCCTATATTAATTCACGATCCTCACAACAAGACTAATATTATCCACTTTTTATAGACTGGGAAACTGAAGCACAGATTGGTTGAACACTTTTATCCCAGATCTGCAGCCACATGATTAACCATGCCAGACTGGCTCCTAACTCAGGGACTGAACTGCCCACCATAATGCCCCTTAATGAAGGACCAATTAATGTTGCCTGGAAGGGCAGTTCAGACCAAAGAGAGCAGAAGACAGTAGATGGCATCTTTGAGACCCACCACTGAAGGGCAACCAAGCATTCACCAGACAGACAAGCTGTCTGGGGTAGAGGGTTGCTTATTTGCAGGGAGTGGGTCAGGGGACAGCACTCTAAGCAACAAGAATGAAGGAGGAGCAATACCAGGAGGGACCCAGCATCAGATTTAAGGGCAGTCAAAGAATAGTCAGAAGCATAATCTTCTCGTGGAGGACTCCTAGTTTCCAGGGACAAGAGAGGAAGCCATCAAGGACTGAGGTGTTACAGGCCTTGCAGGCTTTATATTTCGGGTAAGAGGGGCTCATCTGAGGCCTTTACTGCTGAGTGATGTGAAGAGATCTGCCTTCAATAAAGATAAATCTGGATGAAAGGGGGAAGGTGGCCCAGAGGCCAGGAGACCAATTAGGAGGTTACACAATAACTCTGTCAAGAAATGATAAGGAGTGGATGAATGTGAGCAGATGCTTCTGAAGTAGAACCAACAGTATTTGGTGACTAATTGCCTGTGGAGGGTCAGGAAGAGAAGGCAGATGGGAAAAGCTGAGGCTCCTGTTCTAAGCGGAATAGGGCAAAAGGAAGATCAAATTTTAAGAGGAATAATAATAACACTGATAATAATCATAGTGTTGGCTCTAATATTTTTTTTTAGGTAAACTCTACCCTGCAGTGTAAGGCTCAGACTCATGACCCTGAGATCAAGAGTCGCACGCTCTACCAACTGAGCCAGCCAAGCGTCCCTCTAATTTCTTAAGCTGTTACTACATACCAGCGCTATGCCAAATACTTTTACAAGAACGATCGCATTCGATGTTAAGAAGGTAAGTTCTATTACCGTCGCCCTTTCAAAAATGGAGAAACTAAGACTGGAAGAAAATAAGTCATTTATTTGAGGCCACAGTCACTAAATATTGAAGCCAGAGAAAGACTAAGACTCAGAGTTTAAAGCGTTGGGGGAAGTGTCCAAGTGTGGGTCTCTAGCAGGCCCCTGAATAGCTTTACGTGGACTTGAAGACAGGGGAGTGCTAGAGGTACAGAGTTACAGTAACAACACAACTACACTATTATTACTATTCCTGTTGCTATTATTTACTAAGCACTTGCTGTAAATGAGATACCGTTAAATGTTTTACATACATGGTTTCATCCAATCGACACAATCCTGAGGTGGGTGCTACTATTCTCGTCCTTACAGAGAGAAAAACCAAGAGATGAAGTAAACTGTTCAGACTGCTCAGACAGAAAAGGATGGACTCTTACCCAAATGCGGGGCTTCCTGATTCAGATGAGGGAAGAGAAGAGGAAGTGGAGCGGAAGACAGGGAGGGAGGGAGGGAGTGCCAAGGACTGAATCCAGAAGAATCCCATCCCTTACAAAGCTGGCAGAGAAATGGAGTAGCAAAAGAGTTCATGAAGGAGTAGTAACACCAGGGAAGAAAAAGCAAACACGAAAGGCGCTCCTGGTTTGAAAACTAAAGGAAATGTGTAAAAGAATAGGGTAGTTAGTATCAAATGATTCACAGAACTCAGATAGAACCAGAGTTTAAATTGAGTAATAGGGTTAGCAACAAGGCACTGAGAACCCTTCCCAGAGCAGCTCAGTGGACATGCCAGGGCAGTAGGTGCGGACGAGAAAGAGGTGACGTAGAGCTGGATGCTAAAAGAGAGGCACTGATAATAACAGTAATGATGCCTTTAATATTTCTTAAGCTATTATTAAGTACCAGCTCTATGCTAAATACTTTTACAGGAACGATCTCATTTAATGTTAAGAAAAATAAACTTTTCTGTAGGCTTTGTAGGTCACACATGGTCCCATATTTTCCTTTTTTTTTTTTTAACAACCCTTTAAAAATGTAAAAAGCATGTTAGCTGGGTTATACAAAAAACAGGCCACAGGATGGATGTGAGCAACTGGCAATAGTCTCCCGACCCTCTCTGACAGTGTGCTGGGGAAGAGCACAGACTCTGCAGTCAGACCGACTGCATTATTACCCAGCTCCTCACTCTCTGGGTGACCTTGGGCAAGTCACTTAACTTCTCTATGTCTCAGTTTCCTTCCCTGTAAAATGGGGATAACAACAGGAGCTACCTCTTCAGGTTGCCTTACGGAGAAATAAATACAGATCAAGCACTTAGTTACTAAAGAAAAGTCTCATCAATATGGAGGAGCTGATGGAGGATGGGCAGATGGGAGCGAGCCAACAGAGAAGGAGAGATATTAAATGGAAAAGGATAATCAATTTCAAGTCCGAAGAAGAAGTGGAGGAACAGGATGTGGATAGTACAGGTGAGTGCAAGAGAGTGGGCTCTATCCTACCTGCTGGTGAAAAGTAGAAACCAGTTTGGAGAGCAGCCGGCCAACTTCCATCAAAATTTCAAACGCATGGATCTTTTGATCCCCTCTCCTCTAAAACTTGGCTGTGCACATATACCCGAGCAAGGATAAAGCCATGGATGCAAGGCTGTTCCCCCTACAGCAGTGCTGGTAAAAATGAAAAAATGCAAGAGCTTACCAATCCATCAGCAGGGGAAAGGTAAAATAAAGTAATGCGCATCTATACAATGGGGTCTTCTGTAGTCCTTTAGAAGAAAGAGATAAATATGCAGACAGGGAAAGGTCTCTACCATTTAATTTCTTATTTCAACTTTTTATTTTGAGATCATTGGAGAGTCACATGCCACTTTAAAAAGTGTTACAGAGAGAGCCCATGTACCCTTTCCCTAGCTGCCCTCAATGATGACAGCTTGCAAAACTACAGTTCAATACTAGAAGTTAATTTTTAATACAAAAGCAAACTCAAACTAGTGTGCATATTACACACGCTCCCTCTTGTGTAGATAAGCAACCATACACTCCGTGCATGTTCAGAAGATACACACTTTGCTGGCTCGGGGCCGACACCTCTGGAAAGTGAGCACGGTAAGGGAGGGAGAGGATGAAGGACATTCACCTTATGGACACCTTCACTACTTCTTCTTAGCCCAAGTGCAAATACGACTTCTACGATAGAGAAAGTAAACAGGCAGAGGGATTAACTTTTGAAATAAACGCAAGCACCTATTCTTTCCATCCAGGGGGTTGAGTGTGTGGAAGCAGAAGGGACGAAAACTGAAGACGCTCACGGAGGTTTCTATTGACTCAGTTAAGCGGAATGGTCGGCGGATTCATTCTGTCACAGCCCGCCGGCTGCCGGGCTCTGTTCTAGGCACCGGAGGGTCAAAAATTAACCACACAGATGCAGTCTCTGAACCCCAGGAACTGAGAGCCTACCAAGAAAGGTGGACATTAACCAAAATTACACAATCATATTAGCATTATATTACAGCACAGCAGTCTAGAGCATGGGCTCCAAGGCCTAACTGCTGCGTGCACATCCCAGCTCTGCTGCCAACTGGTTATGTGACTTGGGACAAGTGACTTAACACTCGGCACTTCAGTTTCCTCATCTATAAAATGGGGACAATTAGAGGTCCTATTTATTTCCCCATCTATCTAACCCAGAGGGTTGCTGTAAAGACTTTTTTTAAAAAGGCCATATTTAGAACAGTGCCCAGCGCACAATAAACATCGTATGTTTGCTATTATTGTTAGTCTCATTACTATTATTTCAGCGGGAGTCTAATCTGTCTTCAGGCAAATGGAAGGTCAGGAAAGCTTCTTTGAGCAAGTGACATATAAATTAAGTTCCAAAGATGAATATGAATTAAAAAGCGAAAGAGAAAAACTGTCTGGCAGAGGGCAGGACGGACACAAAGACCCTATGCTAAGAATGAGTGTGGCATGTTAAGAATCTGACAAAAGGCCAATGAAGCTGGGGCTCAGAGAGGAGAGAGAGGAGACTGGACAACTAGAAAGGGCATGTGAAACTTAGGAATTTTATCTTTATCTGAGTAACAGAAGGTATGATACAAGAAATAACAGATTTCTGGGTTTTTCTTTCTTTTTTTTTTTAAAGATTTTATTTATTTCTTTGACAGAGAGAGACACAGCAAGAGAGGGAACACAAGCAGGGGGAGTGGGAGAGGGAGAAGCAGGCTTCCCTCGGAGCAGGGAGCCCGATGTGGGGCTCGATCCCAGGACCCTGGGATCATGACCTGAGCCGAAGGCAGACGCTTAGCAACTGAGCCACCCAGGCGCCCCATGAATTTTCTTTTTTTTTTTTAGGGTCACTTTACTGGACTATGGGGTCTTCTGTGATAGAAGGAGGTGAGCGTGAGCTCACCAAAAACGGGTAAAGATTTGGAAAGAACAGTCATTCTGGTGAAGGAGAAAAGAAATCAGCTACAGGCAAAGAGGGCTACTAACAAGAATAAGAAGCACAGATGAGGGCAGAACTCACGTGCTGGCAACTGAACAAATAAACACGATTCCATCATTTCTTCAGGCCCTAAAGCGGGAACACAGAAAATGGGCAGCATTGTTAATCCACAGCTGGAGATGGGTACGGCGTGGGGGACAGAAGAACAAAGGTGCAGGAGAACTGAGGATACGTATGACTCATTGAAAGTGACCAACTATGTCCACGTGGACGAAAGTGATGCCAGGAAGAATGTCATACATTTGGAGACAGGCAAGATTTCAGGGGCTGGAGGCCTCCGTGAAATCGGAGAGTAAGTTCAGCAAGTGGCAGAACTAAAAAGACAGGAAATTGTGTTCAGAGAGCAAATTTCCAAATTTATGATTTCAGAGGTGGCAGTCTGACCGGCCCCAGGAATAGATTGCTACAGACAAGTGGAGAGACAGACAGCTGAAGTAAAGGTCAAGCCAGAATGAGATTAGGATGTTGGACAAGCAACCGACGTAAACATTAAAAAGACAAGAGATCAGGGAAGGAGTAAGAGTAAACTATTTATAAGGACCAGGAATTAAATTTTCAGTTACATTCTTAAATACAGCACCATAAGGAATGTGTTGTTAAGTATCCAGAATAAAACAGGCATGCCTTGCTAATAACAAAGCTTCATCTATTTATTTAGCCAAATAATTTTCAAAGATTCCCTGAATACCATTCCTGAAAAAAAGCTCTCAGAAAGACAAAAAAGAGGAAACTTTCTTAACTTGATGATTATCTGTCACAATTCGAGGGCAAGCATCACCATAATGGTAAAAACTAAAGACACAGACAAGCCAAAACCTGCGAGAAAATCTTTGCAAAACATATATCTGATTGAAAAAAAAAAAAAAGAAAGAAACAACCCATGCACATATCTGATTTAAGGACAGGTATCCAAAATATTCTAAGAACTCTTAAAATGCAACACTAAAAAAACAACCAACCACCACAGAAAACAATTAAAAAATGGGCAAAAGATCTAAACCTCACCAAAGAAGATATACACAGATAGCAACTAAGCATGTGAAAAGATGCTCAACATCCTATGTCACTGGGGAATTGCAAATTAAAACCACAATGAGATACAGCTCACCCCTATTAGAGTGGCAAAAATCCAAAGCCCCGACAACACCAAATGCTAGCAAGGCCGTGGAGCAATAGGAACTCTCATTCACTGCTGGTGAGAATGCAAAACCAAACGGCCACTTTGGAAGACAGTCTGGTGGTTTCTTACAAAACTAAACGTACTCTTACCATATGATCCAACAATCACGCTCCTTTGTATTTACCCAAAGAGTTGAAACCCGCACGTGGATTTTACAGCGGCTTTATTCATAACTGCCAAAATGTGGAAGTAATCCAGATGTTCTTCAGTAGGTAAGTGGATAAACTAGGGTACATCCAGACAATAGAATACTATCCAGTGATAAAAAGAATGGAGCTATCAAGCCACAAAGAGACGGGAAGGAAGCTTAAATGCACATTGCTAAGTGAAAGTAGCCAATCTGAAGAGGCTACCTAATGTACCATTCCAACTATATCACATTCTGGAAAAGGAAAAATTATGGAGGTGGCAAAAAGATAAGTGGGGGAGAGGGAAGGAGATGGCTGGAGGGAGCAGGGGAAATGCTTAAGGCAGTGAAACTATTCTGTGTGATACTATAATGGTAGATACATGACATCATGCATTTGTCCAAACAGAACTATACAAAATAAATGTGGACCCTAATGTAAACTACAGACTTTAATTAATAATAACATATCAATATCGGCTCATCAACTGTAACAAATGTACCCCACTAATACAAGATGTTAATATTAGGGGAAACTGGGGGAAGGAGGGAGGTAAGGGGATATCTGGAATTCTCTGTACTTTCTGCTCAATTTTTATAAATCTGCTCAAAAAATAAAGTCTACTAATTTAAAACAAAAACTAAAGGTATTACCATTTGAGTCACGCAAGAGAAAATAATGTCCGATATTGGTGAGGAAATCTATTCAAGAAATTTAGGGTGCCAACTCTGCCTGGGCTGGGTCTGGCTCTTCTACCTACTGGTAATGTCTTATGACTTGTGATCAAGTCATAAACTTCTCCAAATCTCAGTTTCTCTACTGGTAAACTAGGAGATCATCATCATCGTGGAGTTAAGAAGATTAACTGAGTTCATACACATAAAGCACTAAGAACAGTGACTGGAATTAAGTGTAACAAATATTAGCCCCCTGTTACTCAAAGGTCTGTAAACCTATAAATCAACATCACATGGGGTCTTGTCAGAAATGCAGACTCTCAGGCCTACCCCAGACCTACTGAGTCTGCACTTTCCTTGACACGTCATCTTTTTTTTTTTAAGTTTTTATTTAAATTTCAGTTAGTTAACATACAGTGTAATATTAGTTTCAGGTGTACAATACAGTGATCTGACAATTAAATACAAGACCCAGCGCTCATCACAAGTGCACTCCTTAATCCCCTTCACTTATTTCACCGATCCCCCCCAACCACCAGCAGTTTGTTCTCTATAGTTAAGAGTCTATTTCTTGATTTCCTTCTCTCTTTTTTCCCTTTGCCCGCTTGTTTTGTTTCTTAAATTCCACATGAGTGAAACCGTATGGTTTGTCTTTCTCTGCCTTATTTCACTTAGCCTTATGCCCTCTAGCTCCATCTATGTCATTGCAGATAGCAAGATTTCATTCTTTTTTATGGCTGAGTAATATTCCATTGTGTGTGTGTGTGAAAATATATATATATATATACATACATACACACACACACACATCTTCTTTATCCATTCATCAGTCAATGGACACTTGGGCTGTTTCCATAATTTGGCTATTGTAGATAATGCTGCGGTGAACTTCGGGGTGTATGTATCCCTTTGAATTAGTATTCCTTATTGTTTGGGTAAACATCTAGTAGCACAATTGCTTGAATCAGCATTTTAATAAGATCCCTCAGGTAATTTCTGCACACATAAAGTTGAGAAGCACTGTATTAGATGGTATTATTATCACCATAACTATTCTTCAACATTGTCACTAAAAAAGGAGCATAAGCATTGGGAAAGTCCAAATTATTATTTGCTCACGATTATGATTAGTCTACTTTAAAAAGAGAGGGAGAATCAACTGTAATAGTTAAAGAAATTTCAAAATATTCTCTAAAGTGACTATAATTAAAACATGTAGTACAGGTACACAGATAAGCACCGCCTGTCAAAAGTATATGTTAAGGGGCGCCTGGCTGGTTCAGCAGGTAGAGCATGCAACTCTTGATCTCGGGGTTGTAAGTTCAAGCCCTACATCAGGTGCAGAGATTACATTAAAAATAAAATCTTTTTAAATAAATAAGATTCTATGTTAACAAGACTACTTCAAATAAGTATGTAAGTGACAAACTATTAGGACAACTGGCTACCAAAATTTTTTTTTAAATCCAGATCCTTATCTCACATTATACTGAAAATACATTCAAAGTGGATTTAAAACCTAAATATTAAAAATAAATTTACAAAGCACTAGAAGAAAACTTAGAGAACTTTTATTGTTCAGATGGGTACCTGCACTCCTGAGAATACCATAAAACCCAGAAGTCCCAGCAGAACAATACAGAGAGGATGAGCATGGCCCCTGCACAAGGATGACACACAAATTCGTGAAATGTTCCATATTTTTTATACAAACATGTAAAAAAAATAAGTAAAATAAAACCTTTTAAATAACAAAAGATATACCACAAAAGTTAAAAGTTAAGACAAATTATATGAGAGAAAATACTTACACCATACATAACGAAGCATTAATAACCACACAGGACTTTTTAAAGTCCTACACATGATTAAGAAAATGAATAGTAACATTTCAAAAAACTAACAGAAAAGTGGGGGGTGGGGGAAATTAAAGTAGATTTTATATATGTAAAGAGACTGAATTATAAAAGCTGCAATAGCACAAAATAAAATAAACCCCCCAAATCCACCTACAAATATTTGCATGTGCACTGAAAAAGATATGGAAGAACATATACCAAACTGTTAACAGTTATTTCTAGAGAGTAAAATCGGGAGTGGAGCAAGCGCTTTTTCCTTCATAAATTTCTATACACTGAACTCTTTACAATGAACATGCTTTTTTTTTTTTTAACTTACCTCTGTTTAATTATAAAAGAAAAAAGTACTGAGAGTTTTAACTTTAAAGGCGAACATTTTCACAAGCTTCCTGGTTTTCTCAGCAAGTACTTAACCCCTAACATCTGGAAAATATATTTTTGTTATCAAAATTTTCCTAAAAATCCTTTAAGTAAAAATATGCCAACTTCTCCTCCCCAAAGGGACCACAATGTCCAATTTCTAGTGGCCCTCTGTTCAAAGCTAGTTCCAACCTAATTTCCAAAAGCAGTGTCTAAACCAGACAAGAAATTTAGCAACATAACACAGAATATCGAAATGGAAACCACATGTCCAAAATATGCCTAATAGCAACAGACAGCAACTGTAGAAGAGTAACTGCAAGTAACTCCATATTCACTTCAGTTTCAATTCTGAATCATTTCTCGGTCACTAAACTGGAAAAAAAATTTTTTTCAGCCATTTGTCATCTCTGACTAAACACAGGCTTCAGCCCCCAAATCACTAAGTGTAGAGAAGTACATGCCCTCAAGAAGACTGCCAATGGAAGGGTTTTTCCAGAAAAAGTGGTTCACATACACAGCAGGAAAATCTTGTACTACAGGGAACTCGGTTACCACCTGAATTCCCTCAACTAATTTGGAAACTACTGGAAGTAAATGAAGTAAACATATGAGGAAAGATGAAAAAAATATTCCTACATATTGAAAGCCACATAAAGTGGTTCAAGTTGCTTTTTAGTTGCCTTTTGCTCAAGTTAGAATATTAAATTCTTCTGCTCTGTGTGAATCAGAAATTAGCTTCACTGGTTTCTTACACAAAATTTTCAGCTGCTATAATGAATTACATGACTACTTAAAGGTTTTTTTTTTTTTTACTACTTACACTTAACAAAATGTACTACATGTACATCTGCCCAATACTAACTATTCTTCATGTCATTAGACCTGAATTGATTAAAGTGATAAAAACCACCAGTTCTTGGAACTAAATACCCTCCCCTTTCCCTAAAACTGTCACTCAAACATGATGAATCTAAAACAATCAGTTGCCATGTCTCAGAAGATATAAACATAACTACAATGAAGCCATAAATTAGTGAGGTTGGCATTCTCCCCACAAAGGAAAGATGAGATTCATTACCTTTCACCATATATGTAACAGGCAGAGTCTCTTGGTTTCTAGAGCATCCACTAAGCAGGGCAACATCTTCTGCTCAATGTAAATTCAGCTGCCCGGATATTTGCAACCAAAACAAACTGCAGGATCTAGTTTCTTTTTTTTCAAAAGGTAAACAATCCCTCTGGCCAAATTTTTTGATTTGCCAAAAAAAGATGTGAGTGAAAAAGAAATGATCAGGAGGACAGCATACCCAGGTTTTAAATCCTTAGTTAAGGCTCTTAAGATTCCTCGTCTTTTGGGGCGCCTGGGTGGCTCAGTCGTTAAGCGTCTGCCTTCGGCTCAGGTCGTGGTCCCGGGGTCCTGGGATCGAGCCCCACATCGGGCTCCCTGCTCAGCGGGAAGCCTGCTTCTCCCTCTCCCACTCCCCCTGCTTGTGTTCCCTCTCTCGCTGTGTCTCTCTCTGTCAAATAAATGGATAAAATCTTTAAAAAAAAAAAAAAAAAAAAAAAGATTCCTCGTCTTTTAAGAGAGGCACAGACCTTGTCAGTAATGTTAGAAATTGCACACTCCGTGTCTTGTATTCAGCCAAAAAAACCTCTTCAGGTACACTGATAATTTTATCCCATGCCCGTGAGCATGGTATCAAGAAGGTCTAGGAAAAGCATGCAGTAAGAGTGCAGCACTGAGAATTCATAGAGAGACCGGTCAAGAGAAAGCAGGTTCAGAACAAAGGTCAAAGTCCTTCAGTATTTGTAATACTGAGATCACCTCTGTGCTGAGACTCAAGCTTCCTCTCCGTATAATCTGTCAGTAACTACCAAGAAATGTTTTTAAACAACTGAGAGCGCTTGTTTTATCTAATTTATAACATACTTCATTATCATCTGAGACACCAAAAATTATACAACCTTATGCCTTTGTCATTATCTCTTAAAGTATTTGAAATAGAAACAGCATACTATTTACTACCTCCCAATCTTAACTCCTTTTTCTTCATTCTTGGAGACTACTGACTCTCAAAACTGGGTAATAAAGGCTGGTTCACCACTCCTCCAGTTCAGCTACAAGGCATTTTACCCTCAGTAGTAGCTTAGGATTTAACAAGAGCTTACATTTCTTTTCTACTGATGAGCAGTACCACAAATTAGGATTAACAATATGACTGAGCATGTTCTCTTAATGAACTTTATACTTTATGATTATTAGCTACTACACAGATCTTGATTTGTGGATTCTTATACCTACAACAGCCCCTTTAGAAAAAGCACCTTTTTAAAATAGAACTTACAGGGCGCCTGGGTGGCTCAGTTGGTTAAGCGACTGCCTTCGGCTCAGGTCATGATCCTGGAGTCCCGGGATCTAGTCCCGCATCGGGCTCCCTGCTAAGCAGGGAGTCTGCTTCTCCCTCTGACCCTCCTCCCTCTCATGCTCTCTGTCTTTCATTCTCTCTCTCTCAAATAAATAAATAAAATCTTTAAAAAAAAATAAAATAAAATAAAATAGAACTTACGTTCTTTCACAGAAAAGGATGGGTAATTAGTAATTAAACAGCTTACAAATTGAGTTCTCTGGAAACACTCAAAATATTATTAAGTAACATATCTGTGTGGCGCCTGGGTGGCTCAGTCAGTTAAGCGTCTGCCTTCAGCTCCGGTCCTGGGATCGAGCCCCGCATCGGGCTCCCTGCTGGGCAGGAAGCCTGCTTCTCCCTCTCCCACTCCCCCTGCTTGTTCCCTCTCTCGCTGTCTCTCTCTCTGTCAAATAAATAAATAAAATCTTCTAAAAAAAAAAAAAAGTAGGGACGCCTGGGTGGCTCAGTCGGTTAAGCATCTGCCTTCGGCTCAGGTCATGATCCCAGGGTCCTGGGATTGAGCCCCGCATTGGGCTCCCTGCTCTGTAGAGAGCCTGCTTCTCCCTCTCCTCCCCGGTTGTACTCTCTCACTGTCTCTCCTTCTCTCTCTCTCAAATAAATAAATAAAATCTTAAAAAATAATAATAAAAAAATAAAAAGTAATATATCTGCACTGCATTTGACTTCTAATTGCTAGAAAATCTGTGCTTGAAAAAATTCAGGAATCGATCCCATAGAAAATAATTTGTCTCTAGTGATTCTTACCCAACATAAAAATGAAATATGGTTTGACTTCCTGCCTTGGTTTGGTCTGATAAATTCCAAACGAATTTATTACTTTAAAAAATGAAAAGACAGGATGAAGACTAAATGCCAAAAGCACAATTCATAAAAGAGCAAATGGATAAACTGGAATTCAAAATAAAAATTCTTGCTCTTAAAAGACACTGTCGAGGGGATGAAAAGATAAGCCGCAGAATGGAAGAAAATCTTTGCAAAGCATTTATCTGATAAATGACTTGTGTCCAGAATATACAAAGAATTCTCATCGCTTCTCGGCCTTTTGGCTAAGATCAAGTGTGGAATATACAAAGAATTCTCAAAACTCAACATTAAAAAAATAAACCACCCAATTTTTAAAAACAGGCAAAAGTTTTGAACAAGTACTTCACCAAAGATATACAGCTAGCAAGTCAGTCCCTGAGAAGATGTCAATATCATTAGTCATGAAAAAAATGTAAATTTAAAGCACAAGATAGCATATACAACTATCAGAATGGCAAAAATTTTCTCATCCTAGCGTTGGTGAGGATATGGAGCAACTAGAACCCTCATACACTGCTAGACAGAATGTAAATTTATACAGCCACTTTGGAAGACAATTTGGCAGTTTCTTAAAAAGCTAAACACACACCTACCAGCCATATGACCCAGTCCTCCCACTCCAAGGTGTTTACCCAAGAGAAATGAAAACATAAGTCTACCCAAAGTTCCACATCAAGTCCCTAGTAGCTTTATTCACAATAGCCAAAAACTAGAAACAATTCACATGTTCATCAATAGAAAAATGGATAAACAAATCCTGTTATAGCCATATAATGAAACATTACTCAGATTCACCACTCAGCAATAAAAAGTAACAAACTACTGATACAGACAACAACAGTGAAGGAATCTTTTTTTTTTAAGATTTTACTTATTCGAGAAAGAGAGAGAGCACATGCATGAGCACAGGGAAGGGCAGAGAGAAAGGGAGAAGCAGACTCCTGCTGAGGAGGACACTGGGATCATGACCTGAGCTTAACTGAATGAGCCACCCAGGCACTCCCAACAGTGAACAGATGCTGAAACCTCCTGGTTAAGGTCATTTACATGAAATTCCAGAATAGGCAAAGATAACCTATAGTGACAGCAAATTAGGGGTTTTCTGGGGCTGAAGGCGGGAGTGGGAATGAATGCAAAGGGCACTAAAGGAACTTTTTGGGATAGTAGCAAAGTTCTACATGTTGATAGTGTGGTCATTACATGACTGTATATATTTGTCAAAATGCAAATTGTATACTTAAAATGGTTCAATTTTATTGAATGCAAATTATGTCTTAAGTTGATTAAAATGTTATTTTGGGGGGGAAATCTATAAAATTATAGTGTTTCTTAAGATGTTTATAGTACCTTCCACTAGATTACTTTCAAATCTTTGACACTCTTACAAAGAAGCTCAGAAAAGGCTGGGATTATTATCCCATTTTATAAACTGCAGGGGCAGAAGGGAAGCAGGATACATAGCAGTAGCAATCAGAAGCATGAGTCCGGGGCATAACATTACAGTGGGCAGATTTATCAATGGCAATCAAACTACCACCCAACAAACTGGCAGGACAGGGGGAAAAAAGCGCTGGGTCTTGAACTGCTGGGGAAAAACTGGCTAGAACCACATAAAAAATAAAGAACAAATATATATATATATATATTCCCAGGAAGAAGGTAGGTAAGAAAAGGCAAGAAATGCCTAGGGTCAACATTACCTATACGTACCACATATCTCAAAAAAGAAAACCAGTCATGTGGAAAACAATTAAAACCAGTCATGTGGAAAACAATTACTTTTAAATAAGTAAAGTATGTAGAAGGAGCTCAAAACCCAATATATCAGATCTGAACCCAGATCTGCCAATGACTCACTCACATTTTATTAAGGTCACTAACTCTGAGTACCTCGGTGTCCCTCCTTTTATTTTTTTTTAAAGATTTTATTTATTTATTTGACAGAGAGAGAACAAGCAGGGGGAGCAGCAGAGGGAGAGGGAGAAGCAGGCCCCCCTGCTCAGCAGGGATGCCGATGTGGGACTCGATCCCAGGACCCTGGGATCATGACCTGAGCCGAAGGCAGATGCCTAACTGACTAAATCACCCAGGCACCTCCCTCCCTTTTTTAAAATAGAAATATTAATTCTGGTCCCTGAATAGTCCTTTGGGGCACTACAGAAATAAAGAATTTATGTGAAAAAGAATTTTAAAATCATATAGTCAAGTTATATTCTCTGTGCAAAAGCATGCAACTAATAATATACTATATTATCATCAAATCAAATTAATAATTAGGTACCTTAAGAGTCAAAAACGGCTCCCTATAGCCTATAAGATCAAGTCCAAATGCCTCAGCTAAAAAATCATGTCCTTTATGAACCCAGCCCATCCAATTTATCTAAAATATACCAATCTAGGGGCGCCTGGCTGGCTCAATCTACAGAGCATGCAACTCTTGATCTTGGGGTTGTGAGTTTGAGCCCCACAGTGGATGTAGAGACTACTTAAAAATAAAATCTTTAGGGACGCCTGGGTGGCTCAGTCGGTTAAGCGTCTGCCTTCAGCTCCGGTCATGATCCCAGGGTCCTGAGATCGAGCCCCGCGCATCGGGCTCCCTGCTCAGCGGGGAGCCTGCTACTTCCTCTGTCTGCCGCTCCCCCTGCTTGTGCTCTCTCTCACTCTTGTGCACACGCTCTTTCCCTCTCTCTCTCTGACAAATAAAATTTTTTTAAAAAATAAAAAATTAAATTAAATCTTTAAAATGATGATGATGATGATGATGATGATGATGATGATGATGATGATAAAATAAGGGGTTCCTGGCTGGCTCAGTCGAAAGAGCATGCGACTCCTAATCTCGGGGTCATGAGTTCAAACTCCACATCAGGAGTAGAGATTACTCAAATATTTTTTAAATAATTAATTAATAAAATACACCAATCCAAATCCATCCACTCTCCCTCAAACATAATATTTTCCTTCCCTGGACATGCTGTCCCCATACTACTATCAGCAATCCAACTCCTATATTTTGTTTAAAGGTGATCCCAAAGTCCATTGGCCTAATAAAAATTTTGCTTATCCTGAAAAACAAACAAACAAACAAACAAACAAAACTTCTTATCCTTAATCCAGTGTTCTTTCGGTGCTTAATCAGCACTATAAAATATGGCATTTAATTTTATGCCGTTATTTTCCTATTCTCTAATTATATTTTGCTTTTTAAACCTTACTATCTTCACCTACATAAAAAGACGCATCTTACGGATAGAATGACTTCTGTTGTAACTTCCCACACTGTAGCTCTCTCAGTGATGCTGCACTACGGACAGATTCAAACTTGAAGGGACGGAAAGCTGCACTGCATTCCATCTGGGCAACGTGGGCAGCAATCTGGGGACTTATGTGTCCTATCTGGAGTCAAGCTGGAAGAAGGCAGAAGGGAAGGTTTGACACTTCTACCTCTAAGTTGCTGGGCGTTTTGGTTTTTTGTGCAGTTCTTTTTCGTTTTTATTATGGAAACTTTTAAACCTACACGAGTAGAGAGAAACAATATAATGGTCCTCCTGAACCCATCAGCCAGACACAACAATTATAAATAAATGGCCACTGGACTCTAGACTCCTGACCACTTCTTCCTCTCCTCAGCAGACCCCAGATACCATATTATGTTATCTCTCTGTACTTCAGCACATATTTCTAAAGGTGAGTACTCTTTCTTTTGAAAATAACCACGATATTATCATTCCACCTAAAAAGATTGTAATTGCTTGACATCAAATATCAGTCAATGTTCAAATCTCCCTATTGTCATGTAATTCTTTTTAACAGTCAGTTTGTTCAAGTCAGGAACTAGGATTACTTCAAGAGGAAAAATGGTTTCCTTTTCTCCTGCTCCATGGTCTTCAATTCAATACACTCATCGTCTCAATTTTTAAGTGTAGGCAGACAAGCATTTCCTTTTCCCAGTACCCTCTGCTCTCCTTCTCAATAAAGAAAATATTCCTTCTTATTCCCAACACTGAAGTGCCATGACCTCAGAGCTTTTAGCACATTCAGAAAAACATTTAATTCAATGATCCAGCCTCCTTCCTTTACAGTTAAGTTGCCATATTTCACTTATTACTCAGGAAGAGTTTTGAGTTCTAACATTATATAAATATAAATAATGTAGGCCCCATTAAGAGATTATTTCCCATTTCTATTAATCTTTTTGAGGCGCTCAATTTTAAATTTTAATTTACAACACTGTCTGCTTCCCATTTTAAGTGAGTTAATAAATAGTTGGTGGGACATCTAAGCCTAAAAGATTACAAGCAGAGTGCTAAGATCAACATTAGCCAGGAACTTCATCCCTCATTAGTCACAAGGGGAACCAGATAAGAAGGTGTGCAATATCAGCTCAAATACAAATTCCCCACTAGAAAATAATAAAAATGCGGATAGTGAATCAGTGGAGTCATTTTCGTTCATCTTCAACACAGATTAAGAGAAACAGCAAATAGGCAAACAACTGGGAAGAATTAAATTTTTTTTAACAAAAGCATAGGAGTGCCTGGGTGGCTCAGTTGGCAACATCCGACTCCTGATTTCAGCTCAGGTCATGATCTCGGGTTGTGAGATCAAGCCCCGCATCGGGCTCTGCGCTCAGCTCTGCTTGAGATTCTTTCCTTCTCCCTCTGCCCCTCTCCCTGCTCGCTTGCTCTCTCTAAAATAAATAAATAAATCTTTTTTAGAAATAAAAATTAAAAATATAAAAGCATAATCTTCACAATGACTTCTAATGTAACTTGGACATTCAGCAGGGCAGGGTGAATCAAAACACTTCTTTCACCCACTTTCTTGGGCTCAGGGTTATGGAGGAAAAAAAGGACAGGACTGCCTCTGCCTTTAAGGAACTTACGCTCCAGGGGCGCCTGGGTGGCTCAGGCGTTAGCATCTGACTTCGGCTCAGGTCATGATCCCAGGGTCCTGGGATCGAGCCCCGCATCGGGCTCCCTGCTCTGCAGAGAGCCTGCTTCTCCCTCTCCCACTCCCCCTGCTTGTGCTCCCTCTCTTGCTGTGTCTCTCTCTGTCAAATAAATAAATAAAATCTTAAAAAAAAAAAAAAAAGGAACTTACACTCTAGCTGGTAAGATGAGACTAAGACACTTCAACAATCAGCCCACAGTATGAGATGTCACTAAGCACTACATTGTGTGAATCAAATTTAAAGTACTGTAGCTCATGGAAGAGATGGGTCAGCGAGGGCTAAAGAAGTCCAGGAGGATTATATAAAGGTCAGAAGAACAGCTAAACCTTGAAGGCAGGTCAGGTTAGGAACCAGTAACACCACGATAGACTATAAGCTCCTGTGGGCAGAGACCATGGCTTTCTCCTGTTCACCACCCCATCTCAATGCCTGCTACAGTGCCTGGAACACAGCAGACACTCAAATATTGGTGGATGACTAGAAGGATAAATAGAAGAAAGGAAAGAAGGGAAGAAACAAAGAACAGGCATTCCAGAAAAAAAAATGTTTTAATGAAAGATTAAACGTGGCAATTTCATGAGACAGTGAGGAAACACATAATGGTGAGAAATTAGGTAAAACAGGTACACTGAACCCAAATCATCCATGGTTTTACAAGTTAGCCAAGAGAGATGTAAAACTGATCCCATATTATTAAGTACGAAAATGAACATGTACAGAAAGCACATTCAGTTGCACTTCCACTTTTTAAGAACACTAACGGTGCAAATGGCCATTTTTCCTAAGATGGTCATTCATCCTTGTAATATTCTAGGACATAACCTGGAAAATGTACTAACATTTCTCTAGAGAACTAATACCACTAGCTAATGCAGATGAATTTCTTTCCCTGAATATTTTTACTATCTGGAAATGTTCCTAGGTTATCACTAAGGTCAGTTTCTTTGATATTGTGTAATCAAATGCCTGAGACTCACCACAATTAAGTTGAGGGATAGGGGAGTGTAACCTAGCAGAAAAGCCAGTGACTAATGCTGAATCACAGCTTCCAGGTGATTATTTCACCAAACTGTCAACCTCCCATATTAACACTCCCTTACAATGGTCGTTGAAGTAAGTCAAAAGAATTATCCGGTAAGTATTCTCCAATATTTTGCAGGATAATGTTAAAGGATTGAGGGGAATAAAATCTAGTTGAGTCTGAAGTTTATAAGCCAAAATCTGTTAAGTCAAGAAGACTCTTACTCTCCTTCAAACTTCACAATAGGAGAATTCATAATTACAGTGAGTGGTCTTATTGTATATTGATTCCCCAGACATTCTACCACAAAAAAGGTCTAGGTCCTGGCTACCCCCAGCTACAGTCTTCTGGCAGCTATATTACCTCTATAGAGAAGACTTCAGAAAGAGCAATCTAATGCGGGAAGGGGACGCTGGAGAATTTTACTTAAAGCTGCACATGCATGGCAAGAGCACGACTTTAATTTAAATTATATGCTTATTCAGAGTGAGTCTGGTCAGTTCTTAGCATCTCCACGGGTCGTTTTTTTCCCTAGCATTCCTTCCACTCTTTCAGCCTAAAGCATCTGTAACAGGCAAGGTATCTGGTTACATATTAACAGTTACAATGACAGTGACAGAATTCTGGTTATTTAGAATTCCATTGTTCAATTTTGGTGCCTAATGCCTAGTATCATGGAAAGAACAAAAAGCATTGGAGTCATGCTGACCTACTTATAACTCTACCACTAAAAAGATATGTGACCTTGGACAAGTTACATAATCGAACCTCAGGCTTCCTCAACTAGGTGTAACAACAGATTCTTTGCAAAGTTGTTGAGAGGTTAGCCTGCATTATATTAAGTATCCGGAACACGGTAAGCACTTAGCATATGCTAATTATGATGGAAGACTAATAACCCAGGCCTATACTCAAATTTCCAAATAGTATTAACCATATGACGAAAGCATGAATCATGCTGATTTTGTCCTCCATGATGCTCACTCTCTCTAGTCCAGATGTTGGCTGACTTACCTACCCTCTTATATTTTCACCTAGTCTCTAGAAGAAGCCCCTCTCCCAGTACTCAGTCTTGAAGCCAAAAATGACCAACATTACAGCCATTCCCTTGCCATTAGCATACTACCATCCCCTCCCTGACTCTGGGGTCTCTAGAAAATCCTATTTTTTTTTATTGCCTGTTTCTGTTTTATGACCTATGCCAAATGCATTCCCCTAACAGATCTTAAATAATGTTTTCCCCCCAGTCTATCCTAGGGAACTCTGAAAGCCTCCAGTTTCTCTAAGAACCACTATGTTTTGGCTTACCTTACTACCATACTCCAAGATGGCAGTCAACCCATGTTGTTCTGCCAGTGCCTAAATGCCTTTATGTCTGCGTCACAAGCGGATACCCAGCCCCTCTCTGCCCTGGCAAACAGGATCCTGATTTTAGAATGACAGGTACACTCTGAAACAAATAATGCAATACATATTAAGAAAAAAAAAAAAGAAGAAGAAGAAGAAGAAGATAGCAGGAGGGGAAGAATGAAGGGGGGGAAATCGGAGGGGTAGACGAACCATGAGAGATGATGGAGTCTGAAAAACAAACTGAGGGTTCTAGAGGGGAGGGGGGTGGGAGGATGGGTTAGCCTGGTGATGGGTATTGAGGAGGGCATGTTCTGCATGGAGCACTGGGTGTTATGCACAAACATATGAATCATGGAACACTACATCAAAAACTAATGATGTAATGTATGGGGATTAACATAACAATTAAAAAAAATGGTCTGAAGAATGACAGGTACATCCCTCTCTCTTAAGCTTGACTCATCCAGTTTTATTTCATATTATTCTCCCACCACCACTTCCCTACATCCTGGCAGGAACATCCCCACTTTGGGTAAAGTGAAAAGATATCCAATGGGAGTCAGAAGACCTTGCTTCTTCTACCTCTACCTCTGCCCCTCAAACTGGTTCTGAAGGGATATCTACTGCCTTCTGGGTCAAATGCTGGACTTACCTCACAGGATTGCAGTAAGACTCTAATACACATTTATGAACATGTTATACAGATCTGAGATACTATTAAACCGTAACAAGTTTCTATTATGACTTAAAACATTTACTTTTGAATATAAAACCGTAATATATTTCTTAAAATCCTCTAGTATTATTTATATTAGCAAGATCCAATATAACTCAGTCATCCACAAGGGGACCAACTTAAAAAAACAAATGATAACATTCTTTCATGGGAATACTGTAAAGCATTTCTTTTTAATCAGAAAACTCCTTACATAGTTCCATGTAATAATCCTCAAGATATAATAGTGAAAAAAGACACAGACTAGTGTGTAGAATTTACTACAATTTGTTTTAAAGAGGGGTACAGTAAATAGATATATACATTTACTTATATACACATAAAATATCTCAGGATATGTGAGACAATGAATACTGATTGTCTATGGGAAAGAGATCTGGATGGTTATAGGGTATGTGTGGGCAGGAAACTTTTCTCTGTATTTCACTCTTTTGTAGCTTGTAAATTTTTGAACCCCTAGATGGGGTTGGAAAAATCATCTCTTTGTACAACTATAAACCTAAGAAATAAGAGGAACCATTAATGAGGATGATGGCGCACCTGACAACTCATTTCCTGGGCCAGCCTCAACATCACAGTTACCGCCACCTAACACAAACTACGTTCCCTTCCATGAGCTCATTCCATCAAGTGACTAGAGTTAATTTATTCCTTCTAGTCAAACTTCCTGGGGCGCCTGGATGGCTCAGTCATTAAGTGTCTGCCTTCGGCTCAGGTCATGATCCCAGGGTCCTGGGATCGAGCCCCGCATCAGGCTCCCTGCTCGGCGGGAAGCCTGCTTCTCCCTCTCCCACTCCCCCTGCTTGTGTTCCCTCTCCCGCTGTGTCTTTCTCTGTCAAATAAATAAATAAAATCTTTAAAACAAACAAACAAACTTCCTGACTTGCTAATTTTACGTCTGTGTGCTATGCACTTCCACACTCAACATTATTTATAAACTCCTAAAACTTACTGTCTTTAGAGTTCTACTGTGTGCCCTAGAAGGGACCTCTGGATCATAACATTTCCTACTTTCAGGGCTGGTTCAGGGATCCATTCCAATGCTAACTTTTCCGAACCAAAGACTAAGTTCTGTCTCTTAATTACTGAAGACTGACCACAGGATCCATGCAAATCATTAATCTGCAACTCAACGACTAGAAGGCTATGATGCAGGCCAACCCCCTATTTAGGTAAGAGTAAATTATGTTAATATCCTCCAATGTGGCAGAAAAGTACTCCTTCCAAACCTTGTAAAATAACTCTTCCATAGGATAAGACTGACGGAGGCAACACTCTCCCAAACCTAAGTTTTAAATGATATGCCTTGAACTTGACTGTAATCATGCTGGGATGACGTAACAGGACCTACAACACTGCTCCAAACAGCAGTAGGCGCTACCTCCATGCTCGCTCTCCTACGGCAGGCAGGTTATTTTTGGACCCAGCCTATGAAGTAGCACTTTGTTGACTATGAGCTTCAAACTCTGAATATTCCTTTCACATCCAACCTTGGTTCTCACTTTCTGGCACAGAGCTCTAAAACCTCAATGGAATACCTGATGAAACTCTGGGTTACTTCCGTACAAGAAGGTCAAGCTTACAAAAGCTTTCTAATTGGGAAACCTCTTCAATGAAAGCATATAGAAATTTGCTGAATCCTTCTCTTCCCTTCTCCCTTTTTCCAACTGCTATTTGCTTTCCTTGGAGCAAATCTCCAGTCAAACACAAAAGCCCACCACCTACCACAGCTCAAACACAGACAGGTGTTTTGCAAGTACAGTAAATCTCAAGAGTACCTAATCAACATGAGATAACATCTACTAACAAGCTGTTCATTGGTATGCTCGAATAGTTAACCACCCCAAAATCTCGCAGTTAAGATTAGCGTTGAGAAAAGTCAAGAACACAACTAAAAGAAAAGTAAGCCCATTTGCCATCAACAGAGACTTGTGAAAGGAAGAATCGTGTAAGTCCACCAGTCCTGCCACACAAAAACCCTTCATTCCAGGGTTATTTTCAGTGGTATTTAATTCCAGGGTGGAGACTAAGGGTCCCAAACAAACCTACTTGAGTACTTTCCTACTTTAATACTTCTAGAATCCATGGTTAGGCTTATTAAGGAAAAGTCTGAAAGAGCTTAACAAAACCGCTATTTTTTTTCAAAGAAAATGGGTAATCGTCTGAAAATACACTTGTAAATCAGCAGTTATTTACAATTAAGAGTTTTGTTGAAGCACTCTGGAATAATGTTCCAATAGAAAAGAAAGCAAGGATTCTTTCACAATTGGTACACTCTGTTCCATTAGCTCCGTTCCCCAGACATTAAACTTTTAAACTTCTCTAACACTCATAAGACCCTAATGTTGGTTCCTGCATAAGGACAGCCGGACACAAAATCCCAAGAGAATACTCTATCTCAGACTATAAGAATTTCTAATGTCTGAGAGCAGAGGGTACACTAAAGAAGCAGGAAGTGATTAGTTAGCAATGTTCCGTGAACTTCACCCAAGTCATAGCCAATGAATCAATCTAAAGCTGCATGCCACAGGAAAGAAACATGTCATGCATGAGGTGAAAAATCAAGGTCGCTGAAGTGAATTCTGTAAGCCACTTTTTTTTTTTAGATTTTTTATTTATTTATTAAAGAGAGAGAAAGAGGGAGAGAGCACATGAGGGCGGGGAAGCCAGAGGGAGAAGGAGAAGCAGACTCCCTGCTGAGCAGGGAGCCCGACGCGGGGCTCAATCCCAGGACCCTGAGATCATGACCTGAACCGAAGGCAGATGCTTAACCAACTGAGCCACCTGGGTGTCCCTACATACAACTTTTAAGTAATAACTTCTCCACTATCTGCTTTGCAGTCAGCTGGGTGCCAACACAACTTCTTCATGCCTTTTCTGCCACCTACCCTCTCTGTGTATTCTGCATTAAAAGACTGTGAGAAAAATGTTATGTTTTTCTAGAGATGCCCAAGATTACAAAATGAGAGTTTTTAAAAAGACACTAGGGATTTCAAGGCCAGAACTAAGGATGTCATATTCTAGAAAAACTCCAGCAAGTAACACCCCCAAATCATTTCTACTTTGCAGGCTAACTCTCAGAATAGATTAAATGTTTAATCAGTAAGTTAAATGAATGTTCTCTAAGGGGCAGCAAGAAGTTTTACTAAAGGAGATCACAGTGCTTCCCAAACTGGTATATTTAAGACTGTTTGAGGCTGGCCTTCCAAATTTTGCTTTAAGTGGGAGGGAGCTATAATAATTAAAGCTGCACAGAATCAAAGCAAGTAAAGACTTGGGTTAGAAGAGCCTGGAATCAATGGGTTAGAAGAGCCTGGAAATGTACTCAAGCATCTGGAGATTTTGTAATAAAGTTGCATTTTAAAATCAAAAAAGAAATAACTATTCAAGATACTCTGTTGACACAATAAGCTAGGCATCTGGAGAAGAAGACGCATTCACTCAGTATATGGAGGGTGTCACATGAGGCAGGCACTGTGCTCAACACTGAAAATAGGAACAAGGGAGAAAAATTATACCATCCATTGCCCTCACAGAGCTTACAGTCCAGTGAGAGAAGAAAACTATTAATAACCACAAAAATAAATGTAAAGTTACAATTCTAGCAAATTCCACAACTGACCCCTTCTCATTCACTTTAAACCAAAATGCATTCCACATGAAGCAAAGATCTAAATTTAAAAACAAAACCATAAAAGTACTTGACAAAAACATGGGTAAATATTTTTATAAGATTAGAATGAGGATGGAAACCACATGAGCAGCCATAAAGTAAAAAAACAGAAAAACCTGACTACATAAAAATGTTTATATTTTTTAAAAAATACACATACACATAAAGTCACAAGACAAACTCAGAAACATACCTGTAATATTTTCAGAGGTAACTAATTTCCCTAATATTAAAAAAACTATTGTGCAATAATGAGAATGGGCCAAAAAGCCCAACAGAAAAGTAGACAAAGGATGCAGACAATTCCAATACAAATAACCAATCGACAAATTAAATGATAAATCACTAATACATAACTATAAATTAAAATGACATTTTTTTTGGGCACCTGGGTGGCTCAGTTGGTTAAGCGACTGCCTTCGGCTCAGGTCATGATCCTGGAGTCCCTGGATCGAGTCCCGGGAGCAGGGAGCCTGCTTCTCCCTCTGACCCTCCCCCCTCTCATGTGCTCTCTCTCTCATTCTCTCTGTCTCAAATAAATAAATAAAATCTTTAAAAAATAAATAAATAAATAAAATGACATTTTTTTACCTGTCAGACTGACTCTCTAAAAAGATGGCTGGTTGCCAGTGTTAAAGAGAACAGAGAGAGCACTGTGGTACACTCCTGAATTGAGTGAATTAGCTTGGCCTTTCTTGGAGGGCAATTTGGCAACATGTATAAAACTTGAAGCATTCATATTTCGACGCAGGCATTCCTCTCCTAGTGAATTATTCTATTAAATTACTGAGAAAATGAAGCATCTAGTTTTAAAAGAAGATCCTAATATTGTAAATACCCTAACAGAAAAGAATACATAACTTTCGCGAAGTTTACTCAAAGTAGGATCTAATAAAACTCTTATATTTGATTTTTTTTATTTTAAAAATTAAGTCTGAGTCTTCTGAATAGTAAATAATGCAACAGCAAATAAATGGAATAGAAAAGAAACACTAGCACATGTGTGCAAATATAAATGTGCAGAAACATTAACAGATGTAATTCGTGATAAAAATCAATAAATAAAAGCTGAGAACAACCCTAAACCTATCAGTAGGGTACAACTTAAATAAATTATAGTATTCCCCTAAAATGGAATACTCTGCAGCCAATAAAAAGATTGAGATGAGGGCAAAATGTACTAACATGGAAGAATATCAGAGATATACTATTTAAATAAAAAAAAAAACGAAAAACAAGTAGCAAACCGGATGTGTGGTATGATCCCTTTTTAATGAAAAATATAAAATGTTAACACATGGATAAGAAAATACAGTTATAAAATGTTAACAATGTTTTCTCTGGAGATAGGAAAACAACCACTTCCTATGTTACATATTTGTAAAGCTTGATTATTTCATAAGACACATGTATCAGATAAAAACATACATAGATGTTTTTAGAGACTTTGAGGCTACAAAATGCCCTGGAAAAGGAAGAACTATTTGAAAGTGGGAGAAGGGAAGAGAATGAGTAAAAATAGAAGAAAAATATTCACAACAGAGCATATTATTTCAGAGTTAGAATAACCTGACAAATTAAGAAACTAGTGCATCAAAATTAAAAACTTTTGTGCTACAAATAAAACCATCAAGAAAGTGAAGAGACAACCCACAAAATGAGAGAAAATATCTGTAAATCATATATCTGATAACTTGTATCCAGAATATGTAAAGAATTCTTACAACTCAACAATAAAAAGACAAATAACCCAACTAAAATACAGGCAAAAATCTAAATAGACACTTCTCCAAAGATCTACAAATCGGCAATTAGCACAGGAAAAGATGCTCAACATCATTAGTCACTAGGGAAATGCAAACCAAAACCACAATGAAATACCACTTCACATCCACTAGGATAGCTAGATCAAAAAGAAAGAACACAAGTTTTGGCGAGGATGAAGAAAAACTGCAACCCTCATACATTACTGGTGGGAATGGAAAATGGTGCCGCCATTTTGGAAAACAGTTTGGCCACTCCTCAACAAGTTAAATGTGGAGCTGTATGATCCAGCAATGTCCCTCTTTAGTATATATATGTAAGAGAAATGAAAACATATGTCCACACAAAAACTTGTATGTGAATGTTCATAACAGCACTGTTCATAATAGGCAAAGCGCAGAAACAACGCAAATGTCCATCAATTCACAAATGGATAAAACAAAATGCAGCCTAGCCAGACAATGGAATATTATTTGGCCATCAAAAGTAATGAAATTCTGACATATGCTACCATATGGATGAACCCTGAAGACACTATGCTAAGTGAAAGAAACCAGACACAAAAAGCCATACTTTGTATGATTCTATTTATATGAAATGTCCAGAATAGACAAATCTATAGAAATTGATTAGTGGTTGCTTAGGGCTGGGGGAAGGAGGCTAAGGAAGTGGGTAATGACTGCTAACAGGTATCTGCCATTTCTTTTAAGGGAAATGGAAATGTTCTAAAATTGATTGTGCTGATGGTTGCACAACTCTGTGAGTATACTAAAAACACTGAACTGAGTGAATTGCATAATATGTGAGTTACATCTCAATAAAGCTCTTAAAAACATATATATGTAAGCAAAAAAAGAAACTGGAAGCTCCATGAGGTTAAGTGATTTGGTCAAAGAAAACTGCCAGCTATCAACAATTATATCTGCAAACGTGTGCCTTGACTCCCACACCAATGCTCAATTCATTGCTATGGACCGCCTCAGGCAATTTGGGTGGGTCCCTAAGGTTTCCCCAAAGAGCTGGAAAAGCAGAAAACACAGGTACTAGCATAAGAAAAAAAAGAAATTTAGGTAGTAACACAGCTGAAATGCAGTTTTAAAATTTAATGTGACTCCAAAATGGAGTCTTGAACCAAAAAAAAAAAAATCTAACCACCGCTGATATAAGAGGTTGTGCTCAGGAGAACAGTACCCCTTTTACTAAGAGCTCAATGAGAGCAGGGCACTGGATGCAGCTGCTGACTGAAAAGGAAGAAGAAAAATGAGATCAGAAGAGGCAGCAGGCTGAAATCACTAGCCACTCTTCTGCATATGTCAGAGAGGCCAATGAGCAACATGCTTCAAACAAGTTATTTTATTCGCAAGGGGTGTAAAATCCTTTATAGAGATCCGAAAGTATCACCCCCAAATTTAATTATGTCCCAGGACTACTGTACACATGTAAGATAGTTAGGTATAATATTTGAATATGGTGTCTCTGCAGCTGACTTAGACACAGAGATCATTGCTGGAATACAACTGTCCCATTTGACTAGAATAACAGTATCACTGTTGATGGAGAAATGAAAGTAAGCCAAGAACATGCAATCACTAAAAACATTATTTTGAGGGTTTGGAAAAACGAGCTACGAAAAAAACTCAGCTATTGTCCGAACACTGCTTTATGCAACACCATAATGAACGTTTTGACAGAAGGAAAGGACAACAAGAGGCAGAAGTAAGAAATCCTGCAGGTGCCCAACTAATCCAAATAAGAAACACACAGCTCTGCTCCTGCCTTCCACAATAAAAACAATTCTGTTTCTTGTGGCATATGAACCAAGATTTTTTTTGCCAGGAACAGAAAACAACTTACTACATGAAAATGTCAACTTGTTCCATGGAACGCTACACTGGCAGTGAACAGATATAAACCTTTTAAACTAGAGAGACTGGCTGTTTCCTCACCAAATTTTTAACATCACTGGCCCATTATCAAATTCAGTTCAGTTCATGCAAACTCTAACAGAAGTGGACAAAAATACCACCCTGAAGTATACACTAGAAATAAAAGATTCTAGAAAATATCTTGTCCCCAAATTTCTAAGAACTTTCACTTATTTCTAATTTTATGTTCGTGTAGAAGCTCTCTTAACCTACCTCCACCCAACCAACCTGCCTAAATCACCAATGCCCCCCCTCTTGGCTCTGTGAAACAACTGATGTCCCAGCATGCAACCTGGCCCTGATGAACAGTCACTCTTACTCCGCGACATTTCTGCTCCCACCCACTGACATGCACGCTTACCAAGAATTGTTTTTTCCCAAGCCTATTTCTACCAGGTGCTCTTGTTATTAGTTATGTGAAATCAGGGAGAAAAGAAAGGCCTGTTTCTATGAAAACTAAGTTGGATGCTTAAAGAGACTTGGTAAAGTCAAATTAGATGTAGATGAGACAGATGTAAAAGACTGGGGGGGAGGGAATCATAAAACTCAATCATAAAACTCAAGAGGGATTCTGTACTCATACTGCTTCACAAATGCCTTTCAATTCATGCTCTACTTTAAAAAAGCAAAACAAACTGGAAATCATAGATGATAAACCAGGGGTATGTTTAATGCAAACAAGATGAAGGAACTCCAATCAAGACATCAATACAAAAAAGAAAGGCCTTGGCCCTACATCAAAAGATTAGCCAATGTGTTTCTTAAATTGCAAAGAGAAAGAGAAGGAGGGGAAACCTATAGATTGAAACAAATTAAAAAAAAAAAACTTAAGGGATATCAATCAATTATAATGTACAGACTTTATTTAGAACCTGATTCAAACACATAAGTGGTTAAAAAAAAGAAAAAAATATATATACGACAGGGAAATTTTAACACTGATTTGATACTTAATGACAATAAGGAATTACTGTTGTTTTAGGTAGGATAATAGTCCTGGTGTCATGTTTTTTGAAAAACAATCCTCATTTAGAGATACATGCCAAAATATTTATGGACAAAATGACAGAATTCTGTAAGTTGCTTCAAAATAAACCAGAGAGAAAGAATCGGGAAGGGGTACAGATGGAAGATTGGCCATGAGGTGGTAACAGCATGAGCTGGGTGATGAGTCCATGGGGGTTCATTATACCAGTCTCTCAACTTTTGTTTATGTTTGAAATTTTCCATAATAAACACTTTTAAAAAGATTAGTGAATGAATGCTTATGTATATTTTAAATTAAAATACTAAAAGTATGTATGCATCATTATTTCTGATTTCCCTGCTTCATTTGTTTTTTTGCCCCAATTAACCAAGCCAGTCATAATCCAAACTGATTGCGTAAGAGGTATTCTATTGTAGATAAAAGAGCATATCGCCGGATGCCCAAAATACAGCAGTAGTTACCCCAAAACATTCTAAGAACAATATCCCGTATGACCCAATTACCCCTGAAAACCTCTTAACTAACACAGAGAGTACGTAAGCAAATCCAAACATCATAGCGCTGCTACATCAGCATATTTATTCAGAAAATTACTTCCCTTACAATTCCCTTCACCATCTTTTTACCTGTAAAAAGGGAGGAGTAAATTACAACCTTCGTGAATCTCTGAAATTCTCACTCGGGTTCACCAAAGAAGAGTTCTTTTAAAAGCCAGAGTTCGGGTAAGGCTCCCCAATGTAGGTTTGCATCTGGTTGTGAAAGGTCAGGGGAGAAGGATGCTTCGCCAGCGACTGAAAGGTAAGAGTCGCACTCTGCTCTTCCCTCGTCCAGGCCGGGCTCAGGGAAGGAACGAAAGGCAGCTGCTCTCTTGTGACCCGTCCCACAGGGGACACCCTAGGCAGAGGGGATACAAGATAAAGAAAGGAGGCCTCCTCAGACGTGCCCAGGAGGCTGATCCTGGCATAAGCTTTCTGGAAAGCAATGTGGCAACATGGATATCAAGTACCCTGAAACCATGCGTACCCTCTGACCCAGTAATTTCACTTCCAACAATCTATCCTGAGCAAAAAAATCAGGAACGCATCAAAGACCTCATGTGTACAAAAATGGGCATCACAGAGAACCTGAGAGTGAAAAACTGGGAAGAGCCTTCAATTATGAAAAAAGTTTCAAAAAATGACAGTAGGCAGACAATGGAAGCATATACAGCCATTAAAATTGATTTTTACAAAGAGTTTCTAATGTTGGGGAAATGCTTATAATGATAAAAGGGAAAAGGAAGAAAACAGTATAACAATATGATCCCAATTATGTATTTTGTAATATTAATAACTGTTGCCTCTAGGTGACAGGATTAGGGTGATTTTTTTCCCCTTTGCTTCTTTAAAAGTTCCTGAGTTTTCCCCAAATTTCTTCCATGAGCAAAAATTACTTTTATCATCAGGAAAAAAAAACAAAAACAAAAACAAAAACAGGGCAAGGGGGTAGAAGAAAGTCTAGTATAATAAGCTATGGGGCTGGAGTTAAGCATTTACACTGGCTACCTCTTGTCTTCCTCCTTCTCAGGCTCCAGCTGTGAGCGTTCAACTGCTCCTTTCACATCACCTATAGCGTATCCTGATGAGAATAAAATCTATCTTCTTGTCCTCTAGGACCAGTAGTTGCTACTTTTTCCATACAGATGACACAACAAATACTAGTTGAACTAATCCATTAAAGGTAAGGACCATTAAAAGTAACCCCTTTAAGGGCCAGTGACCCAGAAGTCATTTTGTTCTGTTTTTAAATCATATCACTTAGTATAAAGAAAAGAACCAGAGGTAACAACACAGAGTTTAAAGTTATTTCAGGAAGTGCTAGCAGCCCAAGACAGACTGGTGAGTCTGCAAAGGAAGAGAGGCTCCAAGGCAGAAGAGACAAAGCGAGGCTTTGGCTGACCATGCTGAATACACCGCCGGCCTTCTCAAGGAAATAACCCACCGCGAGCCTGGATACCAAAGAACCTTCCCTTTAAAGTAAGGGGCTAGAATTTCAATGGCAGGATTTACTTTAGATATACTGAACTTCCTAATAATGAAAGTTTGAGATATGCCAAAAATAAATTACTTGCCAGAAAGCTTGTGAAATCTCCTTACCCAGAGATTTGTGAGAAAAAAATAGAAAATTACTTTTCTTTAACATCTTAACTGGAGACAGAAAATTCAATTATAAAATTCTAAGATCTATGGAGGGTATAAAAACAAACTCAGCTCCCTTTTTTTTAATCCTGATATCCATTCACTAAATGAGTATTTACAGACCTTGTAGTAAGCACTGAGAATATAGCAGCAGACAACAGATGAAAACCCCTGCCCTCATGGAGCTTACATTAAATATCACATTGTGCCTCCTAACGAACATTAAAAGCTAGATTATTTTCTCTCTTTAACTTTAAGTAAAATTATTTCTAGAAACTTCAAGCATGTCACAAACAGCATCAAGCATTTGGACTGATCCAGAGGAGAGCTTAATAAATATTTCTGAAACAAGACTAAGAAAAAACTGTGTGGCTGAGTACTGGGATGGCAGGGAGATTTTTAACTTCATTATATATAAATCTGTACTTTTTGAATTTTGTGCCAGATAGCATCCATTCCCAGCTTTTAATAATTTTTCCAAAAGTTTACTGGCTGGATGGATGGAGAGGTGGATGAATGAATGGATGGGATGGATGGAATGAATGAATGAATGAAAGAAAAATTTTTCGCAAAAAAATTTGGTCTTAAGAAATGTGATTAGCTAACCTGAATCTTGGCATTCAGTTCTTCGGAAGGGAGCAATGGGAAGTAAAGCACACTGCTGGTAAGCACGTACGTACACACTACTGCCGAAACCAGGCAGGAATTTGAAAATTCTCAGAACTTCCTAATCAAAACCTAAATATAGTCTAAGACAACTGGCCAAAAGTATCCAACTGAGTGAGCACAGCCCACACAGACAAGCTTGAATAGGCCATGGGTGTATTTCTCCTTCCTTTTCAGTTTCTAGGAAATGAGGCTGAGTATTCACAATCTGATTCCTACCTTTCTGACAAACTAAAACTCTGACATGACCTAAGTAGCAGCCAGAGCCGCCTTCTCTTCAGTGGATCGCACACCTCCTAAACAAATACATTCCTCAACAGAACTTCACTATGGCTCATCCAACACGCTTGTAGTAGCTGAAGGAATTTTATTCTGAACAGATCCAAAACAAGCCCTTTCAAGCTAATTCATCCAAGGCTGTTGAGGCTTCTCAAAGACATTGCCTAGGCCAGTTATTTAACACTTAGTTATTACATTAGGACAAAAGTCCCTGAGAATGTATATAATTTTCATTCTCTGGATGTTATCAATCATCTGTGAGAAAGTATAACTATACTATTATGCCAAAAGGGACCAAGCCACTCACTATTAGAAGGGGGTAGGGACTCACTTGATGAGTGAGTTCATTCACTTGGGGAACAGGCATAGTAGCTCTTAGTAATCTCTACACCCAACGTGGGGCTTGAACTCACAACCCCAAGAAGAAAAGTTGCATGTGCTTCCAACTGAGCCAGCCAGGCACCCCTAGGTGTAACTCTTAAACCAGAAAGGAGAACCACGTAAGAGGAGCCCTAGATAACTGGTCCTCTTGGTCCTCGCCTCTGTCATCAAGGGTTTATATCTTGGTGACCAGTTCTCTTAATGAGTTACAAGACGGCACCACGCCCTAGAAATTTGTAGTGATCTGGTAAGTAAGGAGTTCATCTCAAAAAGGTCCTTTCAAAGACAGACCAGACCAGACCAGTCCAACAGAGCAAAAGTATAATTACTCATATTCCCTGGGAGTAAGCTAGATATAGTGGTGAAAGAAAACTATATAAGGCAGACTGTGTTTATGGTCATTGTCTTTTCTATGTTCATTGCTTTCCTTTTTTTACTTTCTTAGTATTTTGAAAGGCTTTTTTTTTTTTTTTTTTACAGACTTACTTATTTTTGAGAGAGCGAGCATGAGCCGAAGGGCAGAGGGAAAGGGAGAGAGAATCTCAAGCAGACTCCTCACTGAGTGTGGAGCCAGACACAGGGCTCGATCTCACAACCCTGAGATCACAACCTGAGCCAAAACCAAGAGTCAGATGCTTAACCTATTAAGCCACCCAGGCACCCCATGAAAGGCTTTTTTGATGACTCAGTCAAGTCAAGGTGGCACGAAGGGGTATTTGAATAGAATTTAAAGGCAAAGTAATGGACCCATGGAGGACTGCTGGTAAGTGACAGAAGTGACAGAGTGAAATACAGTGTTGACATATTTACTCTTCCTCCCGACTTGGAAATTTTTCATCTCATTATGGCATCTCACTTTTGGAATTTACTAGAAATGATAAATCTCTTAGACTTTAATTAGTAGGTACATCTTGTTTCTTTAATAAAAGATCACGATGGCAAGGACAATGTTTTCTATGACTGGAGGAGTCAGGGTAGAGTTAACTAGGAATAGGGATGCCTGGATTCTAATTCCAACTCCCCCATTAACTAACTGTAGGATTCTGGGCAAATTGCTGGGGGGAAGGGGGGGTGATACCAAAGAGACAAAAATCTAATGGATAATTAGTCCAAACTACTTTAATTAGTCCCTAAAAGCGTAAGATTCTAAATTCCATTAAATCCATCTTTCTAGACTCTGGAAAAGAAAGAGGTGGAATAGAACATGTCTAAGATCTTTTTTGTGCCCCCCCAAATCAGCAAATATTGTTGGCCGATCATGTTTAATTTATGTGGAAAATGTATGTCATTCTTTTATAGACGTGAAAGAATGTAAGCTGTTAAAATTGAACACCTCCCCCATCGGAAGAAATGCATTAGAAAAAGCATTTTTACCCTTAACCATAAAATAACCAGCATGAATTTTTAAAATCATAAATCAGAGGATACCAGAGCTCTGCTGTGATATCCTCTGACGCCAATCCCATTTCATACTCAATTCCATAAAATGGCCTATAAGTCCTATATGATCTGGCCCCTAATTTTCTGACCTTACCCCTACCATCCTTCCCCTTGTTCACTAGTTCTAGGCACCATGACCTTAGTAATGGACCCATTACTTCTAATCCAAAATCTATCCAAAATCTTCTAATCTTTGGATAAACCAAGCTCATTTCTATCTCAAAACCACTGTACTTGCTATTCCTTCTGCATTGAAAATTCTATCTTCCATATCTTCCCAGGCTGGCTTATTTTCATCATTCAGGTGTAAGCTCAAATATCATTACCTGGTGGGGCGCCAGGGTGGTGCAGTCGGTTAAGTATCTGCCTCTAGATTTCAGCTCAGGTCATGATCTCAGGGTTGTAAGACCAAGCCCTGCGTCAGCGTGGAGCCTGCTTAAGATTTTCTCTCTCCCCCTCCCTCTGCCCTGCCCCTCTCTAAAAAAAATAAAATCAAATAGCCACCATCTTATAAAATATCTATATACATATATCTCATCACCTTGGAAAGGCATTCCCTGACAACTCTATGCAAAGCAGCACCCTTCCCCAGACACTCTCTAGCCCATTTATTTTCTTCATGGTATTCATCACTATATGAAGTTACATATTTACACGTTTCTTGTCTGTCTCCTTGAATTAGAAAGTAAGCTCCAAGAAGGCAAGAGCTTTGTCTCTCTTGTTATTGGTAAATTCAAGAGTCCAGGATAGAACCTGACCCAAAATCTGGATTCAACAAATACATGCTGAATGAATGGATGGATAAGGGAAAGGTTCCATCCCTGTGCAAAGGTATTTTTGATGTCTTTTAGAATTATAAGAGGTTCTAGTGAGTAGAGAACATTTCTTTTTCTCTTCAAAGCATCCATTTTGTTCTCTTTTATGCCGTGAACTAGAAAACATTTGCCAGATTGATGCTTGGAAAATGAAAACAGCACTTCTGGCACAGAAATAACTAGTCTGGGCACCTCTGGCTTGAGCCAGATCTATGACTTTCTAGGGAGCTGGCACCAAAGTCAGAATGTTAAAATAAACAGCTTTGATGTTGAAAGTGGAATACTGGTATTTTGACTCTGGAGAAACTAGTCCAAATCAATCTTAGCTCTTCACAAAATCTCAACAAAGTCAGTAACCCCATCACAACTGTATCAAAATGAAGTCTGTCGTCTTTCAACAGTCATTTTTAGATTACCTACAGATGGAACGATCTTCCTCAAATGTATCTAGTGTAATCTTCCTTTCATTTTCTTTTTGATACAATTCTCTTTGCTATTTACCAACGAATCTCACTTTCGGCCTTCTCATGAGCATAAGCATCTTCTACTCTCTCCATTAAACTCTTACTTACAGAAATGAAAATACTACCCCTTGCCCACTCTGAGTCGTTCCCTTCATGGAAAGGAATGTGCACTAAACCACGCAGCACACACATATGTCATGCATGGTCCACATTTGGAATGGGGTCATGGGGCAAAATGTTTTCTGTATGTAATATCTAAAGTTAAGAATCCTGACCTTGGCCTTCAAAGTAGCACACTGTGCACCCAAATGCAAATGTATTCTTAAGTTTGTAGGAATATTTCTTCATATTCTCCACTAGATTTAAATGAATCTCTGGTGGGCGGGGGGGTAGTACACGCAAATAAACTCTGTTCCATCACCAATGTAACAAAGAGTAGTTAGTTACAAAAACACACTAAAAATGCGGGGCAGCCCAAAGCAAAAGCTAGTGTTAGTTTTCATCAGACAAGTCTCACATTTGCTTTAAAAAAAAAAAAAAACTTTAGGGGCGCCTGGCTGGCTCAGTCAGTAGAGCATGCGACTCTTGATCTCGAGGTCATGAGTTCAAGCTCCACGTTGGGCATAGAGCTTACTTTAAAAAAAAGTTTAACTAATGGAAAATTATGTTTTAAAATGTCAATTTCATGAAATAAGCCCATAGTCCATGGGAGTTCACCCCAAATACCTCAAAGTGGCATCTGAAATAATAGCTAACTCATATTTTTACACTGAAAGCATATCATGAAGATGACATCTACCTACACGAAACAAATGGCATATGTATTCATGGACTGTTCCAAACAGATGAAAAGCAACAAGAGCGCAGCTCTGTCCTACTCATCTTTCTTACTACAGCAGCTGCTGCTGACATTTACTACATGCCTACTATGTGCCAGGCACTGTTCCAGTACCTTCCCATATATTATCTTATTTAATCTTCCTAACACCCAAACTTGGGAGGTAAGTACTACTGTCATCTCATTTTAAAGATGACCACATCTGAGCACAGAGAAGGTAAATAATTGACCCAAGATCACCCAGCTATTAAGCAGAAGAGGATTCAAACCCAGGCAGCCTTATCCAAAGCTCAAGCTCTTACCACAACCCAGTAGCAAGCAAGTGATACATATGCATTGAAATAACACTTTATAAGTATTTGACCAATGGCTTGTATAGTCTACACATTTTAAAAATGCATACAACATATATCTACTTTGTTCCCATTCATCCAATCAGTAAAGGTATAATTAGGCACAGGCAACAGACTATAAGCAATCTGAAAGCAAAAAATCTTTTTTTCTATCTCTTTAATACTTGACAATGTCCTACCAAAAGAATAGAGCCAGAGAACCTCAGACTAAGACTTCTCAAAAAAAAAAAAAAAAAAAAAAGGAAATCAAAGAAGGTAGGACAAAGACAGCCAGGGTGAGCTGCTGACCAAAGTGGGTCACAGATGAACCTCCTCTCCTGGTTCCTGTTCCACAATGATGCTCTAAGCACCGCAGAACTGCCAATATCAAGTCTGAGCCCACGAAGGCCAGGCTGCAGAAGTCCCCAACAACCTAAGGAACAACAGAAACTCTTTCCTCTTCTCTACTGATTCTCTTCAGCCCAGGATCCTACTCCAGGAGGTTTGAGAGTTAACAGAATTTGGGAAAGAGCCAGCTTCACCACTTCTTTTGGACGGAGGGCAGTAGCTTAGTCAATAAATGAAGTTTACTTTAGCCTCTTAGTCCTTGGAATGGACGGTGTGTGTGAGAAAAGGTAATCGTAAATACTTCCCTGATTTTCAGAAAGCACCGATTACCTATGCTCCTTCGACTAATACAAGTATTTTCTGAATTACCTGAGTCTGATTGTTAGACACGGTTTTAAGAAAAGCCCAGACCATTCAGTGGCTTACAGGGGGAAGAGGAGAAAGAAAACAATCACAGACCTCTGAAAGATGAAACAAAAAATTATAGATTCTGGAAAGAGATGGAAAAAAAAACCAAAAACCCTCTCTTTGGTTCCAAGTGACCTGACTGCAGAAGTAAAATAAACGCTGCAGTGCATGGGGAGAAACATCTATCTCCCTGAGCAACTGAAACAGCAGCTTCTGCATCTACTAGAACCTACTAGACACCTGCCTCGCCATTATATAACCACACCATGGCCTTAATAGGCCATCACGCTGTATGTCAACAGCTGTTAAGCACATCTAAGCTGTCAGCATTTAAGAATCCCTTCCAACGTGGATCCAGATAACCAGGGAGCAGGCCAAAATATGCTCATCGTTCACCCAGAGCACATGACAACTCCTTGTGAATTAAGCTTTACTCATGTCGTCAGAGTAATTTAAGCAGCAAAAGATAGGGCGTTTGTAACTGTAACTAGGAAATTGCACACTGCTACAGAAACACAAATGAGTGCTGGTGTGGTCCTTGCACACATGCAACTCATTGTCCAAGCCATTTCGTTCGGTCTCATTCAGGATTTCAAATATTTCCATACATACGAATTACATAACTGCACACCACAAATGATCAAAGATAAAAACCAACATAAACAGTGACACCCGTTTATAAACAAGCTAATGTTTAAAATGCTGCAGTCCTAAAGGACACCAAGGCCTCAGAGAAAAACCAAGAAACACACACACACACATACATACGAAAATTAGAAAGCAAGCAGATCAGCCATAATTAGCCACTGGCTTTGCTGACTACTGAAGATAAAAATGTCTCTTTTATATATAAAGCCAAGAATCAACTGTTTGCAATTACATTTACAAAAACATACGACCCTGTCTGTCACAGATTTTTTTATCAATATTTTGGTGTATCCAAGGGCTGCAAGACACAAAATTATTTAAATCATAGATACCATAAACCAGGAAACCAATTAAGTTCATGGAGTCCATCCCCCAGAGGTCAGAGCAAAATAATCACAGGAGCTCAATGTGATTACTTAGAAGAGAGGGGGAGATTTAAAAAAAAAAAAAGGAAATGCTGAAACAAGGAACAAAGCTCTCGAACAACTAGGGTTGTTTATAAACATAACTTTGGCTTAGGGAACAGTAAACAGAACTGTAAACACCTGGGGGTGGGGGACAGGCAGAGATGCACCAAAGTCTTGGCTCAGTCTAGTCCCCCTTCAGGGTCCGAGGCTGACATCAGAGAACCCTGGACTTTGGTATATCATTCAGCTCAGACCTGCAGACTTGAGGCCCTCTGATAAAAAACTGACAAAAAGGCTGAAGGGGGCCCCCCAGAGGAAGTGAAACTGACCAATCAATTTTCCACAGCCACCTACCCTGCCACCCTGGTAAAAAAAGGCCCCTTGTAGGCTTTGACAAAAAGGAGGGAAAAGGGAACTTCAGGTTGTGAGTGAGAAGGAGAGAAGGCCCAGTAAGTTACTGGCTTCTGAAAACAAGCAGCTGCCATAAAAGCAAAAACAAGGTCGGCGATGATAAGGGCTAGGCTGAGGAGGTGAGGAATTGATGTGGCTTTGGTAGGAAGCAGCAGCAGCTGTAAGGGTTCTTCATCAGGTTGAAGGAAAACACAAACTGCAGTTTTAGATATAATGAATGACTACACTGAAAGTATTCATTCAAGTGAGCAAAGCAAGAAATCTGGAGTACAAATGGGCTTTGTGGGTCCTCTCAAAACCAAAAGATTCTTCCTGATGACTTTGATTCCAATACTTCCAATGTAGAAGGCTACCCACATTTCCTCAAAAATGAATTTTATATGTAAAACCGTGTATGTGTACTTATATGGCTTCCTAATTGACCTTGGCCAATTTCACTACTACAGCCCCACAAATCCCTTGAGAACCAAAGGACCCAATGAGTGTAATGCTCCAGTGTCTGGGTTCCTCATCCACCTCCTCGGTCACCCACCAGGCTTTACCCCCACCGCTGAGAGCCCATCCTGCGCTCTATAAAGCCCATGATTCCAGACCCTCCAACAACTAAAAATAACCAGCAACCCAGCTCTCCCAAATTATTTAACCCCTGACTACCTACTGCCACCATGAACATGGGGCGCCCTGGGCCTCTGTTCCCTGAGCCCCTTCCTGCGGAAAAGCAAAGTAATTTTCTTCCTTCTTATTTCCCCATTTTCTTCCTCGCCTCCTCCAATAATCTCGTCTGTCCTCGGGCTCCCATTCCTACCATCCATCAGTCTTAGACGATCAAACGCTGATTGGCATCTGTCATAAGGTACCAGGTCCCTCATATCTCCCAGTACCCTGCACCCACCACACACCCCTAGTACATGCCCCTATCGTCCTTGTTCCCCTCCTAATTCCCCCCCCTCCGGCTGACAGTTTACCCTTGTCTTCCCCCATCCTGCTGTCCACATTTCCTATCCCCCTGCCCTCATTCCCTTAGGATTTCCTAATTGCTGGTTCCAGAGTCCTCTTAGCTTACAGTCTCCGGCTCCGTGAGAGTTCCAAATCTCTTCTGTCCAATCACCCCTTCCGCTACCCTCCGCAGAGCCCCGGCTGAGCACCCCCTCCCCATCCCCGGCTCCCCGGTCCCCCAGGTCTCCGCGCTCCAGGGCCCCCCCCTTGGCCCCCTCGGCCACGGAGTTTCCCTCTGCCGGCTCCCCGGCGTCCCCTACCTTCGGCTCGCCCCCTACTCACTCCCCTCCGACAGCCCCCCTCCCCGTCCGTGCCCCCGATCCCCAACGCTCTCCACTATCCCGAGCCCCGCTCGCCGCGCCGACCCCTCAGCCTCCCTGTCGCGGGTCTCTCCTGCCCCCGCCACACTCGGACGGATGGTCCCGGGCTGCGCAGCCCCGCAGCCGCCCGCGCCCGCCGCGCCACTACCTTGGCCTTGGTGACGAGGTGCGTGGCCCGCTTGACCACAGCGAAGTTGCCCTTGCCGATGGTGCGGTCGATCTCGTAGTAGCCGATGCGGGCAGGCACCGGCCCGCGGGAGGCCGGGGCTGGGGGACGCGGCGGGCCAGCCGCCGGGGGCACGGCAGCGGGGGCGGCCGGGGGCCCCGGGGCGGGCGGAGGCAGCAGGCGGCCCGCCGGCCCGGCTCCCCCCGCTCCGGCCCCGGCAGCCCCGCCAGCTCCGCTCGCCGCCGCCGCCGCCATCTTGTTGTGCAGTGAAACCTCCCGGGCCGCGGGGAGCCGGCGGGGGGGAGGGGGCGGGGGGGCGGGAAAAAGAGGGGGGGCCTGGCGGACGTCACTCCGGGAGGCGGGGCGCCCGCGCCGCCGGGGCCCGGCGCCATGGCAACCGCGCGTCACGTGCCGACGCGCGTCACTGCCCGCAGCCATGGCAACCGTGACCTCACCGGCGAGCTCGACCTTCCCGCGTGGGCCCTGCTCCTCTGGCGCTGGCTCCCGGGTGCCCCCCTCTGGGGATGGGACGGTGGGCACCGCAAGCGTGCCCGCCAGGTCCCAGCCGCCGCAGCGCTCCCGAGGCGGGGGTGCCGGACGCCGGGCTCCAGGCCGGGCCCCCAGTCGCCCCGGGAATGGCTAGTACGACCCCTGCTGTGACCTCCGTCCCAGTTCAGCAGTCACCCAGCCTCCCTTAAAACAAAATATTTCCTCATCACCAAAAATACCGGCCTTGTCCCACTTTAGCGCTTGAGGCCACAAAGGCAGGAATAGCTACGAGAAACTGTAACCAAGCTGGTAGCGAGGCAGGGGAATTCTTCAGTAAAATTCCTTCTCCTGACACAGCCCTGCTCACCCGGTGCAACTAGTCTGATTGTCACCGAGTACAGGGGGGATAGGGAAACTGGGATTTGCGTGTTCAAGGGTGGAGAAACCAGCCCAAACATGCGTTCCAGTCATTGGGTGGGTGAGGGCCAGAGAGGCTACGTCATTTTCCTCCCACCCCGTCTCCGAACAATTCTATAGCTAGATGACTGTCACAGGGTCTGCGTCCTATTTCTGTCACTTGTATAACCCTGATGGAGCGGTGGTGCACATTGTCCAGAGAGCCACGTCATGGTTAAGGACAAAACCCTCTGTTAGGCAAACTAAATAAAGACTAAAAGAATAATTCCCTCCTTACAGGGACTCTCCGAAGACATTAAAGGTGATCAAATTTATAATCCCAACAATAAATCTCATATTCTTTTTTCTTCCTTCGTCTGCTATCTGGCGTTCCACATCCTCCGGGGCCCCTCACAAGCTCCGGGGTTTCCCTTCTACTGTGTCCCACTGCTTTTATTAACTAGATTAACTTAACCGCTTTAGGTGGGGATGGGGCAGGGATAGGCAACCGGGCTGTCAGTAGCACGACGGTCTGTGGCAGGCTGGGGGCAGGGAGAGGGAAGACTGTGAACACTTCCAGTGTTAAAATGTATTCCTTCAGTCCAGTGCTGATCTATCCACTTGCACGTCTCTCTATGTGGCAGAACTGTCTCATCAGGCCATTGCATGTACAATATCCGAAACTGACACCCAGGGCACCGTGAATGTGTGAGGAAAGCACATAGTTACTCACTCCAACCAAAAGCTGTTTACTGTTTACGAGCCCTCTGGTTCCCCATCTGACTATGAGTAAAGGCGGGCACTAGGATGGGCCAGAGAGGTCATCCCACAGTTGTCTTGTATCAGTTCCCTGGTAGCTGTTCCAAATTGCCAACACAATTAACAGTAATTGGCTCCTTGACTAGCACATAAGGATGAGGATGAAATGGTCCTCAGCTTCCGGCACTGGTTAAGCCCTTTCCTTGGTTGAGCTCATTCAATCCCAGATAAATGATGGGGTGTTCCCAGCCTCGCTTACCACTTCATGACCTCACTCACCTGCCTCTGCGTTAACTTCAGAGCTGGGCCCCAGAGTCACAGTTTTACCATCTCCCTGGGGAGGGAGTCTCAACAGAAACCTTAGCTAGCTGGGAAGGCAAGGGGAAAAGAATCTTTTACTCTGGAAGCTGCAGGAGTAGCACCAAATCCATTCTCGCCGATGTCTTTACAGCCTCTCCTCCACTCATAGATGTCACTGGAGCATCAAGTACCCCGACCTCTGGCACTCTCTGCAGGGTGTCAAAAACAAGAAGCCTCTGAGGAGAAACAAGGAAATGGAGCATGGGTCTCACTTCCAAAGAGGAATGGCAGATCGTGCTTGTCCCCTAATAAAGACTGGACTGTGTATGCTGCGTGTTAGATCATGTGTGCTCCCTGCCTGTATGAATTGGGGCCAGTAGATGGTGTGTTCTATGGAGACTCAGACAAAGACTAGCTGGAAAGCTCCCTGAAGAGTCCTCTTTGGTGAGAAGAACATGGAAAATTCGGGAGGGCATTGCACAGTGAAAATCCTCAGGGGACAAGGAAAACAGTTTAGATGTATGGATTTAATAAGGATTTCTTGAATGCTAAGCCTGAGGTAGGTTTAGGGAGGAGCTCACAGTCAAAAATAACAATGTGTGAGACACTACACTAAGCAGTTTACATAAATGAACTCACTTAATCCACAACCACCCTATGAAACAGATTCTATTATTATCCCCATTTTGCAGATAGGGAAAATGAGGCACTGCAGGATTAAGGGAATTGGCCATGGTCACAGAACTAGAATTCAAACGCAGGCGGCATGCCTCTTGAGCCTGAGATCTTCCCAGACTGGATTATAAACCCTGTCAAGGGAGAAGCTGGTATGAAAAAATGCCTTCTCCAGAAGCCCAGGTTGACTGAGCTCAGTTTATACCCAGGGAAGAAGAGGACTTCGGGAATTCTTGAGAGCAGGACAGAGCTGGAACCAAAGCGCATCAACAAACAGCAGACTACAAAACAGGACTGAGGTCCCTACTAGGGTGGCTTCACTTGTAAGTCGCGCCACCATGAGACTCACTGTTTAGCGTGTACTTCTCCTGCCTTTAGAAAACAGGTGGGTAGGTGTGTTCCCGCCCAGCCGCGAACTCCAAGGAGTGGCCCCAGGGCTGAGTTCTCAGAGCCGCTGCAGTCCCATGTAGAAGCAGAGAGCTAGCCACCACCCAGTTCCCAATCAGCTCCACAGCCAACTCACTCTTTTCTAGAAAAGCAAAAGATTAAAAAAAAAAAAAAAAAAAGGCAAAAGATAGATTCAGAGATGAAAATGAGACATTTTCCTATGTAATGTCATTGTGCTTGTTTCTAGAATTTGAAAAGGGCAAACCAAGGCATTCCTGATGTATACCATAGGCCCTTAGACAGTTCTAGAAATGATACTAAACCTCTGAGGACCTAAGGTCTGCCCGGAAAAGAATATAAGCAGTAGGAGGTAATACATTAACTCTTTTATGATTTTAAAGGCGCTCTAGCCTATCTGCAGGGCAGCTTACCAGCGACCTGAAAGAAAACTGCAGCTTCACAATACAGCTCCAAAGATTTCTCTGAGCCGTCAGGGCCTTGAAGAAAGTCCAACCCTCACTTTACGTTGGCCCAACTTATTACTGCTCTGAAAAAAATCTAACGTTATAGGAGCATTCAGTTGATAGAGGGGCATCATTCAGAAATTTTGTATGTCGGAAAGCAATGCCATATTTACATGCCATATATTCCCAAACAAGGGAATTATTAGCCGGTTATAAATTCTGCCGTCACGTAGAAATCAGGGCACTGCTTGATCACATTGTCCAAATCCTCGGTGTGCCCGGTTCTCCGGATGAGCTGAATGTGCGTCTGTTTTTGTGACGGCTGTGTTCTGCATTACTACCTCAGCTGGGAGAGTGCTGCCTTCCCCCCTCCTAGCCCAGATCAACCTAGTCAAGTCCAAATGCTCCCCCTGGGTGTCAAGAAACAGCTCTAAGCAGCCATAGTCTCCTGCTGTAAAATATCCTGGGGAAGGGGCTTTCGAGAAGCTAAATCAGCTTTCAGTCAAGGATTTTCTGTTCGGCTTGCCCACATTTTTCTTTTTAATGGAGCCATTCGAGCTATTACACAAAACCTAAAAAAAAATTATCCTTATTACTTTCCATATGTTCTAGGATATGGTTGAAGCATTTTTAGATTATTATTAATTACCCTCAGATCATCCAAAAGATTTTTAAGTATGAGTTTTTTTTAAAGATTTTATTTATTTGAAAGAGAGAGAGAGAACGAGCAGTGGGGAGAGGCAGAGGGGGAGAGAGAGAGAGAGAGAGAAGCAGACTCCCTGCTGAGCAGGAAGCCTGACACAGGGCTCCATCCTGGGACCCAGAGATCATGACCTGAGCCAAAGGGAGATGCTTAACCGACTGAGCCCCTAACTATGATTTTTTTAGACGTTTTCTGCACTCTTAGATGTGACTATATCATCTTTTAGGATCAATGTTTTTCCTCAGGGAGATACGCCTTTGGTTTTATATGAGAAAATACATTAGGTACAGAAAAAAATTCATTCAGGACAACTTTTTTCACAAAAGGATACACTCCTTAACGAAAGGTACACGTAGTTACTCTGCAGTCCACTCCTTAATACCAATAAAATTTTTTTCTTATAATGTGCTTCTTTCTCACAGAGGGACAAAGAGTGGTACTCAACAAATACTAATTAAAATGTTGGCGTATTTGGATCCTTTTCTTTCCCTTATATAGAAGTGTACCTAAAATTCCAGGAATTCACAACATCTCACATTAGATGAGTGGAAATTCTTTATTTCCCTGGCTCTGAAGGTACAGAACTGCCTCTTTCCTGTTTATTCCTTCATCTTCACATCTCTCCTGACTAAAGAGCCATCCTCCCTGCCACACCTGCCTTGGGAATTGCCTCTCAGTTTTAAGTGCTCACCTTCAAACAGCCTTGCCTGTTTTGAAGACAGCACAGAGACTCTGCCTTCCCAGCGGCTTCCTTGCATTAACAGGGGGGTTTGCTTAGGTTTTCTACCAGCCTCTACAGCTGTTGGCTAAGCAAAACGTATGCAACTGGGATTGACTTCCATAGGTAGCCGATCTACCTTTGTTTGCTTCATTTCCACCACAATTTTCCTCAGTTAAGCTAGAAAATCCATCTTGCACCTCAAAGGCGGGCTCTGCGGGAGAGGAGCCCTCTCCCTTGCCTGTAGAGACACCTGCTGGTCAAAGTTTAAACTACAGGCAGTTGAAAACCGCAAACCCACATCAGGAGCCAGAAAGCTGGAATCTAAATGGAAGCCGGCTCCAGGAAGCTGGATGTCCGTATGGCCAAACAGAAAGCACAGTGGGCTGAAGTTACCCGGGCGGTGCCCGGGCGGACTGAGGTAACAGTCTGCCCCTGTGGTTTTGGGCCACCCAACGATGTCTCCAGTTAGCCCCAGGGTTCTCAAGGCATTTTAAAAAGAATTCGTAAGGATGAAATTAATGGCCGCTTATTTTTATTTAAAAAATAATTTCATCTTTGGCATGTTTAAGGAGCAGCCTGGCATCACAAGTAAAAAGGGTAAGGGTTTTATAGTTAGACTTAGATTTTGTAGTGGGCTTTTCCATTTACAAGGTCACCTTGAGCCTCAGTTTCTTCTTCTGGAAAATCACTCCTACCTCATGGACTTGTTAGGAGAATTAACTGTTATAAATACGTACAGGGACCTAGATTAAAGTCTGGCACATGGTAGACACTCGAGTATTAATTTCCTTCCCCTAAAAGCAAGTAAACAAGGACAGGCCTCTTTCCAAATCACCTGGAAAAGATAAGGAATGATGGAGAATAGGATTAGGGCTGTGAAAATAAATTAACTTCAGGGGCACCTGGGTGGCTCAGTCAGCAAAGTAGCGGACTCATGATTTTGGCTCAGGTCTTGATCTCAGGGTCATGGGATCGAGCCCCGCGGGCAGTCGGCTTGAGGATTCTGCCCCTCCCTCTGCTCACTCTCTCTCTCTCTCAAATAAATAAATAAATCTTTTTTAAAAATTAACTTCAGAGTTAAAGGGAGAAAATGATAGTTTTAAGTGTTTTGGTTTGGTTTACTAAACACACATCATTCAGTCTTTGGAAGTTGGACAGATTTGCGTTCATGATACAACCATAGTCCAGTAAAAACCTTCCCAATCTCACAACTTCATAAAGTAGTTATTATCCCCACTTATAGATGGTTGGGTTACTTGAACCGTCTGATGACTGACTCACACAGCCAGGAAGCGGTGAATCTGATAAGCAAATCCAGGCTTTTTTTTTTTTTTTAAAGATTTTATTTATTTATTTGAGAGAGAGAGAATGAGAGAGAGCACATGAGAGGGGGGAGGGTCAGAGGGAGAAGCAGACTCCCTGCCGAGCAGGGAGCCCGATGCGGGACTCGATCCAGGGACTCCATGGATCATGACCTGAGCCGAAGGCAGTCGTTTAACCAACTGAGCCACCCAGGCGCCCGCAAATCCAGGCTTTTAATCGCCAAAGCTAGTTGTCTCTCTGAACTTGAGGGCATACCAGTGTCTGTGGTCTGTTTAAAAAAAAAAAAGATGCCAAGGATATTTTTTTCTTCTCAAATTTATTTAAAGTAGATGTGTAAGGGGCGCCTGGGTGGCTCAGTCGTTAAGCGTCTGCCTTCGGCTCAGGTCATGATCCCAGGGTCCTGGGATCGAGTCCCACATCGGGCTCCCTGCTCAGCGGGGAGTCTGCTTCTCCCTCTCCCACTCCCCCTGCTTGTGTTCCCTCTCTCGCTGTGTCTCTCTCTGTCAAATAAATAAATAAAATCTTAAAAAAATAAATAAAGTAGATGTGTAAGAAAAATACCAAAATATTTCTATCACTGCTATGCAACAATCTGCTTAAGAAATTGTGTGCATTTTCAGGGCGCCTGGGTGGCTCAGTTGGTTAAGCGTCTGCCTTCAGCTCAGGTCATGATCCCAGGGTCCTGGGATCGAGTCCCGCATTGGGCTCCCTGCTCAGCGGGGAGTGTGCTTCTCCCTCTCTCTCTCAAATAAATAAAATCTTAAAAAAAAAAAAAGAAGAAGAAAAGAAATTGTGTGCATTCCCAAACTTTCTGCAAGTGCCTTGTGAGAACTCTATAGGAGCTCTAAGAGGAAGAAAAACTCAATCCTGGCAGCATTTCTTTTAAAATTCATTTAAAATCATATATGTAAAAAATTACTAATTATATTTATACGAATGCCTTCCTGTTATGCAATAATCTACTTTTAAGAAACTCCAAACACCCATGTGTGATTTTTAACTCTATTTTTCTTTCTTTTTTTTTTTTTAAGATTTTATTTATTTGACAGAGAGAGAGATGGCAAGAGAGGGAACACAAGCAGGGGGAGTGGGAGAGGGAGAAGCAGGCTTCCCTCGGAGCAGGGAGCCCGATGCGGGGCTCGATCCCAGGACCCTGGGACCATGACCTGAGCCGAAGGCAGACGCTTAACGACTGAGACACCCAGGCGCCCCCTCTATTTTTCAAAATACAATTAAAATGCCCTAATTTCTTTTTTTTTTCTTAATTAAGATTATTACATTGAGTTCAATGTTAAGGTAAAAATCGGGGCAGAACACGATGAGGTACGTTTTAGGGTCTGAGCTCTGAGAGTCCAATCCCCAACTCCAAGCTCCAAGTTGAGCCACATTCTGCTAAAAGCTGGATTGTGGAAACCATAGGTATCAAATACTCGGCCCTTACATTTCACACCAACTTTAATAGCGGCTTTGATTTCTCTAGAGATTTTTTTCCAGTGACTTCCAAGCATCAAATATTTATGGATTCATTGTTTGGTACAGTTCGAACTCTCAGAGCAGAGGACTCAAATGCCTTTACAACCTGGCCCCAACCTCTTTGTCAGCATTTCAAATTTCAAGGATTTTCCCACTCCACCCTTCCCCACCCAGGACCACTGCAGGCTCCCTTATGATCAAAACACATTCTGCACTTTCTCCTTACCCTTTGCTCCTGAGTGTCTGTGTGTTTGGAATACCCTTGAAGCTCACCCAACTATTTGAAATTCTACTACTCCCTTAAGGTCCAGCTCAGCTCAGGATCCTCACAATCCTTGTAAAAAATCAGTCATAGTTTTCTTCTGGGTCTCCTGAGCATTTTGTCTATTCAGAGCACAGTCTTCTGAGCCAGATTAACTGGGTTCAAATGCTGACTTCACACACGACTTACTAGCTGTGCGGTCTTAAAAAAATTAATGAGCGTCTCTGGGCCTCAGTTCTTCAGGTATAAAATAGGGATAATCATAACACCTATTTCATGGGAGTGTCGGGAAGATTGAATAAATCACTACGTATAAAGTACTAACAAAAGCGCCTGGCACATAATTGGTGCTCTACAAATGATTGCTAAAATTATTATTATTGTGAATCTATTGTAGCACTTTTAACAGTCTAACTTACATTACATTACATTTATGGCTCTCTGTCTATAATCCCCAAATAGGCAGGAACCATATCTGTTTAATTCACTATTCTATATCCAGCACTTAACACTGCGCCTGGGACATAGCAAATATTTCTTAAATAAATGAATGTCTCCATTAAATTGTGATTTCCTTGATGCCAAGGACTTGTATATGCTCAGAGCGTTTCTTCATTCCTTCATTTCTATACGTCCAGAGCCTAACACACCACGCAGCACTCGGTCTATATTGGGCAAAAATAAAGCAAGAGAAAGATAGAGTTTGTCCTAAAACATACATTCTCTCTTTTGAGAGTTTATGGAGACATGACGGGCACACTAGAGCTGCCGTCTAAAATCTAACTTTGATCTGAGCACTTTATCTTGCAGAAATGTGGGGACTCTTGAGGCACTTCTGGAGAAGCTAAGAGAAAAGCGAAGGGTCTGCTGGGCAATCAAGCACCCTCCAGAAGATTGAGACCATAGCACGGCCCAGGGCTCTATCCCTGCAAGGAAAGAGAAAGCAGGAAGAAGGGATAGTTGGCGAAGATCCCATTCTGACTTTGCGACAAGGGAAAGGAAAGATGGAAGAGTCCTAGCTACAATTAACACATGCCCCCAAGGCTGCAAAAGAGCTAAGAATAGTTTCTCCAAACAGGTAGTTTAATGTCGTTCTGTCCCCAGGACAAGTAGGAAGCCACTGGCTGAATTTTTTCACTACCATCATTTATTAGACTCTTTCCAACCAGGCCTCCAGGTAAAATAAAGCCTCTTAAAAACTCTTCTGCTGGGGCCCCTGGGTGGCTCAGTCGGTGAAGGGTCTGCCTTCAGCTCAGGTCATGATCTCAGGGTCCTGGGATAGAGCCCTGCATCAGGCTCCCCTGCTCCCCTGTCTGTTCATGTCTTCTGCCCATTTCTTAACTGTATGATTTGGTTTTTGGATGTTGAGTTTAAGTTCTTTATAGATTTTGGATACTAACCCTTTATCAGATATGTCACTTGCAAGTATCTTCTCCCATTCCGTGGGCTGCCTTTTAGTTTTGTTGTTTCCTTTGCTGTGCAGAAGCTTTTCATCTTAATGAAATCCCAATGGTTCATTTTTTGCTTTTGTTTCCCTTGCCTCCAGAGACGTGTTTACTAAGAAGTTGCTATGGCCAAGGTCAAAGAGGTTGCTGCCTGTATTCTCCTCTAGGATTTTGATGGTTTCCTATCTTACATTTAGGTCTTTCATCCATTTTGAATTTATTTTTGTATATGGTGTAAGAAGGTGGTCCAGTTTCATTCTTCTGCATGTTGCTGTCCAGTTTTCCCGGCACCATTTGTTGAAAAGACTGTCTTTTTTCCATCGGATATTCTTTCCTGCTTTGCCAAAGATTAGTTGACCACATAGTTGTGAGTCCATTTCTGAGTTTTCTCAGAATAGAAATCTATCTATGATAAACTTCATAGATCCATTGATCTATGTGTCTGTTTTTGAGCCAGTACCATACTGGCTTGATGACTACAGCTCTGTAATACAGCTTGAAATCAGGAATCACGGTACCTCCAGTTTTGTTTTTCTTTTTCAGGATTGCTTTGGCTATTTGGGGTCTTTTATGGTTCCATACAAATTTTAGGATTCTTTGTTCTAGCTCTGTGAAAAATGCTGGTGGTATTTTCATGGGGATGGCACTAAATGTGTAGATTGCTTTGGGTAGCATAGACATTTTACCGATATTCTTCCAAGCCATGAGCATGGAATGTCTTTCCATTTCTTTGTGTCCTCTTCAGTTTCTTTCATAGTTGTTCTACAGTTTTCAGAGTTTAGATCTTTCACCCCTTTAGTTAGGTTTATTCCTAAGTATCTTATTGTTTTTGGTGCAATTGCAAATGGGATTGATTCCTTAATTTCTCTTTCTGCTGCTTTGCTATTGGTGTAAAGAAATGCAGCAGGGGTGCCTGGGTGGCTCAGTCATTAAGTGTCTGCCTTCGGCTCAGGTCATGATCCCAGGGTCTGGGATCCAGCCAGCATCGGGCTCCCTGCTCAGCGGGAAGCCTGCTTCCCCCTCTCCCACTCCCCCTGCTTGTGTTCCCTCTCTCTCGCTGTCTCTCTCTGTCAAGTAAATAAATAAAATCTTTTAAAAAAAAAAAAGAAATGCAACAGATTTCTGCACATTGATTTTATATCCTACAACTTTGCTGAATTCATGTATTAGTTCTAGCAATTTTTTGGTGGAGTCTTTTGGGTTTTCTACATAGAATATCATGTCATCTGCAAATAGTGAAAGTTTGACTTCTTCCTTGCCAATTTGGATTTTTTTTATTTCTTTTTGTTGTCTGATTGCTGAGGCTAAGACTTCTAGTACTATGTTAAATAATAATTGTGAGAGTAGACATCCTTGTCTTGTTCCTGACCATAGGGGAAAGGCTCTCTGTTTTTCCCCACTGAAGACAATATTAGCTGTGGGTCTTTCATATATGGCCTTTATGATGTTGAGGTATGTTCCATCTATTCCTACTTTGTTGAGGGTTTTTATCGAGAATGGAAGCTGTATTTTGTCAAATGTTTTTCTGCATCTATTGGCAGAATCATATGGTTCTTAACCTTTCTTTTATTAATGTGGTGTATTAATTGATTTTTGACAAGGATACCAAGACAATTCAATGGGGGAAATAATAGTCTTTTCAACAAATGGTACTGGGACAACTGGATATCCACATGCAAAAGAACAGAGTTGGGCTCCTACCTCACACTATACACAAAAATTAAATCAAAATGGATTATAGGCCTAAATATAAAGGCTAATACTATAAAACTTTTTTTTTTTATAGTTTTAGAAAATGTGGGAGTGGGACGCCTGAGTGGCTCAGTCACTTAAGCGTCTGCCTTCCACTCAGGTCACGATCCTGGGGTCCTGGGGTCCTGGGATTGAGTCCCACAACAGGCTCCTTGCTCAGCGGGGAGCCTGCTCTCCCTCTGCCCGCCGCTCCCCCTGCTTGTGCTCTCTCTCTCTCTGACAAATAAATAAAATCTTAAAAAAAAAAAAATGTAGGAGCACATCTTCATGACTTTGGGTTCGGCAATGGGTTCACAGCTACAACACCAAAAGCACAACAGACAAAATTAATAATAGATAAATTGGACCACATCCAAATAAAAACAGAAATAACAAATAATTTTGTGCTGCAAATAGTACCATCAAGAAAATAAAAAGTCAACTGACTGAATGAGAAAAAATATTTGCAAATCACATATCTGAGAAAGACTTGTATCCAGAATATATAAAGAACTCTTACAACTTAGTAATAAATGGACAGTCCAGTTACAAATAGGCAGAGGATTTGAATAGATATTTCATCAAAGAAGATATATAAATGACCAATTAACACATGAAATATACTCAACACCATTAGTCGTTAGAGAAATGCAAATCAAAACCACATACTTCACACCCACTAGGATGGCTAAAATAAAAAAGATGGACAAAAACAAGAGAATGTGGGGGGCACCTGGGTGGCTCAGTCAGTTGAGTGTCTGACTCTTGGTTTCAGCTCAGGTCGTGTTCTCAGGGTTGTGAGATAGAGCCCTCCATGGGGCTCTGAGCTCAGCGGGGACTCTGCTTGGGATTCTCTCCCTCTCTCTCTGCCCCTCCCCCTACTCACTAACATGAGCTTTCTCTCTCTCAAATAAATAAATAAGTCTTTTGAAAAAAGGATGTGGAGGAATTGGAAACTTCATACATTGCTGGTGGAAATGTAAAATGGTATAGTCACTTGGGAAAGATGGTTTAGCAGCTTCTCAAAAAATCAGACATAAAGTTACTATATAACCCAGCAATTCCACTCCTAGGTATATCTAAGAGAACTGAAAACATGTTCATACAAAAATGTGGACATTAGGGGCGCCTGGGTGGCTCAGTTGGTTAAGCGACTGCCTTCGGCTCAGGTCATGATCCTGGAGTCCCGGGATCGAGTCCCGCATCGGGCTCCCTGCTCAGCAGGGAGTCTGCTTCTCCCTCTGACCCTCCCCCCTCTCATGCTCTCTCTATCTCATTCTCTCTCTCAAATAAATAAATAAAATCTTAAAAAAAAAAAAAAGAATTATTTAAAAAAAAAAAAATGTGGACATTAGTGTTCATGGACACCATAATAGCCAAAAAGAAAAATAACCCAAATCTGATTCAACTGATAAATGGATAAATAAAATGTGGTATATCCATATAGTGGATTATTATACAGCAATAAAAACAAATGACATACTGATACATGCTACAACATGGATGAGCCTTCAAAACAGTATGCTAAGTGAAAGAAGCCAGACGCAGAAGTCACATATTGTATGACTCCATATATATGAAATGTCTAGAATAGGCAAATCCATAGAAACAGAAAGGAGACTAGTGGTTGCTTAAGGCTGGCAGGGTTGGGCAGTAGGAAAGAATGAGGTGTGATTACTAATGGATAAAGCATTTCCCTTTAGGATGATGAAAATATTTGAAACTTAGATCATAGTGATGATTGCACAAGTTTGGGAATATACTAAAATCATTGCATTGTACACTTTAAATGGGTTAATTTTTATGATATGTGAGTTATATCTCAATAAAGGTGTTAACATTTTTTTAATTAAAGAAAAACTCATCATGAAGAAATTCTCTACCAATGGAGACTCAGCTGAAGGGAGTTCAGTAGAGAGGGGACAAAAAATACATATTATCAAGTGTTTCACCCAAGCACCAAAGGTCTTTGCAAGAAGAGACACTTTCAGGGAAGACAGTGGGAAAGGTTAAAGTCTGCACTACTTTTGACTTGTAGAATCCAGAATCAGAATCAGTTTTCTCTCTATAAAGAATACATATTGCATGGGGCGCCTGGGTGGCTCAGTTGGTTAAGCATCTGACTCTTGGTTTCGGCTCAGGTCATGATCTCATGGATGTGGGATCAAGACCCACATCTGGCTCCCTGCTCAGCGGGGAGTCTACCTGAAGATTCTCTCCTTCTGCCCCGCCTCCCCCCCAACTTGTGCAGGAAGTCTGATGTGGAACTCCATCCCAGGACGCTGGGATCATGACCTGAGCGGAAGGCAAACACTTAACTGAATGAACCACCAGGTGCCCAGTAAACAAATCTTTAAAAAAAAAAAAAAAAAAGAATACGTACTTCAAGAAAGGGAGAATGTATGAGAAACACCTCTGGGAGGGAGCCTCTCACAGAAGGAAGAACTAAAATATTCCCCATTTACATTCATCAATTTTACTGAACAAGAGACAAACCTCACTTTGTAGGCAATGATTTAAATAGACCATACAGCTAATCCCACTGATTCCTGGGAAAACCAGCAACCTTGCCCTGGAGTCCCTGAAGAATCCCTCATGGCTATAAAAAGCTCAGATGGTTCTGTGGCCGTAGCAATGTCTTCTTATTTCCTATCTATCCCTTGTTGATAGACCTCAAGGTTTGTCAATTACAGTTTCCTTGTGGAGGCAATCTCCTGGGCTGAATTATTTTCAGCTATTATGTGTTTACTTAGTACCCTGTTTGTTGGAGGAGTTAATCAAAAGGACATGACCACCGGTGGACACTCAAGCTGGACCCTGGCAATCAGAGGCTCCTCATCCCTTCCCCTGTCCTTGGAATGTATGCTCGGCCTACTGTTCCATTTGTCCACAGTGGAGCTGATCCAAGGACATAGCCTTCGGAGAGTAAGGTTTTGTTGAGACCATCTGGATGGTATATGTTACTGAACCCAGTTAAGGCCTCCACAGAAACTTCTAAGATTCTGAGAGGCAAATGTGGGTATCTGCTCATCTTGTGGCCTCCCAAGACAAGCCTCATAAAGAAGTCTCCTGGCTTACCAATCTGGAGTGGTCTGCCTCTTTCTTTAGACTCTCCTTGCCCTCCATGTAAAGGGGGCCCATTTGTGGACCAACACTGCTGACTTGGAAGAGTTGAATGTATATAAGGCTAAAACTGCTGTTTTACAGTGTCTGAGAGGCAGCCATGAGATCTGCTGTTCAGAACATCTAACGGATCAAAGGGGAGATGATGAATTACATCTCCTCCAAGAATGGGGTTTGAACAATGAGTTGGGGAAAGAACTAGAATGATATTCTCTGGCTTACTTCCTCACCCCTAGTTGAGCCAAGCTAGAAAGATAACGGAAAGAGGTTGGCATGGTTTTCCTGCAGAAGACAGTACAGCATGGCTAAGCACAGAGCACCAAAAGTAGTGGGATAAAGGAATGACCTAAAACAAAACCAAACAAACTGGCCACCACATGACCATAAGTTATATAAACCAACAAGCCACGAACACCTCCCACATTGTATGCATGAACTAGATTCACTGAAATACACTCCTTGTTTTTAAGAAGCTGGTCTTAGAAAATAACTTATAAAGACAAGGGTATGCTGTAGTTGATTCTGTAGCAAAAAAATCCCTTTCCCAGGGAAATAGCCTGGGTGTATTTTAGGTTGCCTAGCATTACATCTGATAATATGAGATATGTGACCAGGACTTAGGAAGAGGGACAGCTGAATGTCTGAATTGGTGGGCTGGTAAAAAAAAATGCTAGGTTGTCAAGGGACTGAAAGTTACAGAGAAGGAACCTAGGATGTTAATTCAAATCGATAAAATCAGAACATTTTATACCAGAAAGGGTCCTGGATCTTGTATTTCAATTTTCTTATGGTACAGACGAGAAAACTGCGTCTCAGACTGATGAACCACCTGTCCAAGCACTGGAGATATTAAAGGACTTGCCTGAGCTCACACAGGGAGTAGCAGGTTTGGAATTCGAAGCTACATCTTCTTCTGATTCTTTACTTATGAAGCCAATACTCTTGCCTTCATGCTGTCTCCTCCCAAGAGCAAGTGAAGAAAAGCCAAGAAACCCGAAGATCCAAATAGCAGCAAAGGATACTCTCCTTTCCATGATGATGACAAGCCAGAGATTTGGAAGTCAAAGACAGAGAAATAATAGACAGCGAAGTCTGTATCAGTCAGCTCAGGCGGACCTAACAAGATACATACACTGGGTGGCTTCAACAACAGGAATTGATTTCTTGCAGTTCTGCAGGCTGAGAAGTGCAAGATCAAGGTGCCAGTGAATTTGATTCCAGGAAGAGGGACTCTTGCTGGCTTGCACACAGCGGCCATCTTGCTGTGTCCTCACATCTCAGAAAGAAAGAGAGTACAGGAGCTCTAGTCTGTCTTTCTCTTTTTAAGGGCACTAATCCCATCATGAGGGCCCACCCTCCGGACCTCATCCAAACCTAATTACCTCCCAAAGGCCCCACCTCCAAATACCATCACATTGAGGGTTGGGACTTGGACATCTGAATTTTGGGGGGACATATTCAGTCCATAACAAGGTCTCAGCGGTCCAAGCAAGAGAAGACCCCAAATATAGGAGGGCAAGTTGAAAAAGGAAAGAAAAAGTACAAATGGTTTTTCTCATGCTTCCTGCTGAGGTTTGAGGGATGAGGAGGGGTCGAATGGAGGGAAGGTTGCAGCTAGATTGAGAGTAGAAGCACGGTAGCTGCTCCCCTCCCCACCACTTGTGCTCCGGTGGAGTAACAGAGACCGGTGCTCAGGCAGTTAATAGCAGCTCAAGGCTCCCCTCTGCCACTGAGTATCTTGGTGACCTTGGGCAGCTTGGGATATCTCATCTGCAAAATAAGGACAGTAATAGCCTCACTACAGGGTTGCTGTTAAAACTAAGGGAAGTGGGGACACCTGGGTGGTTCAGTCGGTTAAGCGTCTGCCTTCGGCTCAGGTCATGATCCCAGGGTCCTGGGATCGAGTCCTACATCGGGCTCCCTGCTCCGCGGGGAGCCTGCTTCTCCCTCTGCCTCTGTCTCTCTCTCTCTGTCTCTCATGAATAAATAAATAAAATCTTTAAAAAAAAACAAAAACTAAGAGAGGTGATGTTTACAAAAGTACTTCGTAAATTATAAAGGGTTATGCCGGTTTGTTTTGCTCACTGTTAGTTGTCCTGGGGCTATGCTAGTGTGACCCTGATCTCAAGTTCCTTGAGATCCTAGAAGTATAAATAAGGCTTGCAAACATGAAAAACCTTTAGGATAGCACATGGCTGCACAGGGTTGGTCAGGGATCTCATTTTGCCCACTGCAGGTGGCTCAGGGAGGGCTGGGTGTGTCTGGCTAGCTGGTAGGGTGGCTTTAACATGTTTATTTGCAAGAAGCCTTCGGTGCCTCATTGGAGAGACCTCCTCCCAGGAGAATATGGAGCCAGGCCTGATAGGTTCCCCAAGAGCTAGTGCCTGGTTCGTCAGAATGGAGTGTGGTCTTTGTTCCTCTGCCACAACTACTTAGATAAAGTCCAGGCCTCAAAGGAAAGACAGGTCTTATATAGACATTGAGAGAGCTATTTTCCCATCTCTATAACACATTGGAGCTCAAACGACTTGTTTTGGGACATTTCCCACCGCCACCAAATGTATAACACGGAAGAATGAGAGGACTTATTCCCTACTCTGTTACCGACCAGCAGGTGCTCCTCTGAGACCCGGTAGGAACCCAGTGGGAAAGACCCAGGGCACCCAGGAGAAAGAGCAGAGTCATGGCCATGCCAGCCTGCACAGTGTCGATTTCCAGCCAGGACCACAGCACGATTACTGAATGCAGCAGTGTGCATTGTTTCCAGCAGAGCAGTGACAGTCCCCTAGCAGAAACTGCCACACCCAGCAGCCTAGTGGAAGGCAGTGTCCTGGAGCTGCTCGCTCTTGATAGAGTACGGTGGATATTTTAGAAATGAAGGATTTAGACAGTCTCGGGAGCTACCAGGAGCACTGAGGGAGGGGGATTTGCAGACAGCTGGGGCCCCTACGTCAGCAGGTAAGCCCTAAAAGCCAGCAAAGGTTCATGTAATACAGAGTCATTTCAGATAACAAAAAAGTTAGTAAACTAGAATCACTAACATCCCAGACGAAGTGTCCACTGAATCTTGAAGTTGCTCATGATACATGTTTAAATATTGAAAGATGGGGCACCTGGCTGGCTCAGTCGGTAGAGCATGTGACTCTTGATCTTGGGGTTGTGAATTTGAACCCCACAGTGACTGTAGAGATTACGTTAAAAAAAATTACATCTTTTAAAAATATATATATTGAAAGGTGCCTCTTAGAGAGTGAACACTCAACCATTAATTCTCCAACACCCCAAAGTGCCAATAGAGTTTGAAAAGAGATATTTTTAATGCCACAGTGGTAGACTAAGAGCTGGGAAGCAAGTCTCCCTAGGAGGAAATTCTTGCCATTCACCTATACTCAGAGCAGCTGCGGCCTCTGCTCTTTCCAAGGAAAGCCTTCTCTGCCTTCTGCCTTGCCCCAGGGACCCAAAGGACACAGAGAAGCCTTAGCTCTTACCCTGGGGAATAGGTTGTTCAGATGCCCTTATGCCTCTCAAGAAAAGTCACAAACAGGTGAGAGCTTGGGATGCAATAGCTCTAGATTATCCAGGGTCCTTGCCCGCTAAGAGTCCCTGCAAAGACAGTTGCCAGGGTTGCTTAGGGAACTTGCAGCAATAAATCTCAAGTGGTCTGGTGGTTGCCATAGGCAACACTCTAGCTTCCCTGAAAACAAGAGACAGGTGCTCTCTTTGCAGCTTTCATACACTGGGGATGAAGTTATGGGGGGAAGGGAAGAAAATTGATTGTTCCTAATGCTGAATTCATTTTCTTTTTTTTTTTTTTTTTTAAAGATTTTTTATTTATTTATTTGAGACAGAGAGAATGAGAGAGAGAGAGAGCACATGAGAGGGGGGAGGGTCAGAGGGAGAAACAGGCTCCCCGCCGAGCAGGGAGCCCGATGCGGGACTCGATCCCGGGACTCCAGGATCATGACCTGAGCCGAAGGCAGTCGCTTAACCAACTGAGCCACCCAGGTGCCCCCTGAATTCATTTTCAAGATGACTACTCAATGAAATAGAAGCTGAATCTCCGATAGGATTTCCTAAGGTGGAAAGGATTTCGGTCTTCTGTTTGTGGGGAGAGACAGTAACTAGCAATCTAGCTAAGTGACAAGTAAGTCAAATGAAATATAAGGAAGATAAAAGTTTCTAGGTCTTTAAGCTTCCTGCCTGAATGTAACCAAAGAAAAGGGTATAAATCAGTGGTTCTTAATCTTTAGTGTCTATAATAATCACCTGCGGATTTGCCCCAGTAAATTCTAAATCATTAAGTCTGAGTTGTGGTATAGACAATAGCAGCTTTCTTTTCTTTCTACCACTGTCGAGAGTCTGCAAGCAACTTACTCAACTAAAACTTTGGAGCCTACATGAGACTTGCTGAAATGATTCAGAGAAAGCTAGAAAATTCATAAAACAAAGAAGCCTGAAGACTTGATCTCCTCCTTGGACTCTGATCCTTTTGCTGATAAACTCTTTCCCTAACCCAAGATGCCATCCCCATCCACCACTTCTGAGATTGGGGCAAGTCTTGAATATATCTAAAGCAAGAGTGATGAAGTACCTCTAGGCAGGATTTTACCAGTGCATTCTTCCTATTGTTATGGTATAGCTACACTCCGGGCTAGAGATGCTACAAATGGTGGAAAGGAGAAAAATGTGGTCCCATCTAGGCTTCAGGTACCGATCCTCTTCTAAGCCTGTAAAGTGAATTTCATGCTTCTAGGGGCTGGAGATACTCCCTCAATGGTCTTCAAATCACAAAGGCTTTGATCTAATGATAAGGTCAATTCTGACTACATCCTCTACTTAGTTCTGGTTACTCATTGTTTTAGTTCAGGCTGCCATAACCAAACGCTATAGATTGGGTGACTTAAACAATAGCAATTTATTTCTCATAATTCTTGAGGTTGTAAGTCCAAGATCAGGGTGCTAGCATGGTCAGATTCTGATAAGAGCTCTCTTACTGGTTTGCAGACGGCTGCCCCCTGTCTGTGTCCTCAACGAGGCAGAGAGCAAATGCCCGTCTCTTCCACTTCTTATAAGGACACTAATCCAATCATGGGCCCCACCCTCATGACCTCATTTAAACCTAATTACCTCCCAAAGGCCCAATCTCCAAACACTATCACATTTAGGGCTTAGCGCTTCAACAAATGAATATTGGGAAGATAAAAACATTCAGTCCATAATATGGGTTGATTGCTTTATCCATTAAAAAAAAATCTGAGTTCATTCAGCCCAGGACATTTTCCCCATTCTATAGCTTTTTAAACATTTTATCATGAAAAATCTCAAACATGAAAATACGAAAAAAACATAGTACAATGATCCTCTATTTGCCTATCACCCAACTCGATTACCAACCCTCTGCCACTCTTTTTTCAAGGATTCCAACCTCCAACACAAGACAAGTAGTTTCTCTGAAGGCAGAAACTGTATTTGTTTAGTTTCCCTAGTATCAAGTAAAATGCCTGGCTCATGGGACTTAATAAATTATGGATGAATTAATCCACCATGAGGATGGCACTGTACTACCATGCTAGACGTTTCTGGAGACACCAAGATAAATGAGACCTAGCTCCTGCCCCCAGGGAGTTTGGAATCCAGAGGAGAGCTAACATAGCTCACCTCGCGGTGGGCAAGAAACACCTGCCAAGTTGAGGGTATGCTGACTACTCCTATACAGCAAGTATCCAGGTAATGGAGCACAACCAGACTCTCATCAAAGAGTCACTCTTCCTACCAAAGGAAAAAACTCTTATTCTCCTCATCTCCTTAAGGCAGCTGGCTCAGATAAGAAATAAGAACAGAAAGCTACAGGGTCAGACAAATGGAAGGAGGACCCATTCCCTGGAAAAGAGGTGTTTCATGAGGAATGTCAGTGTGTGCAAAGCTCTTCTGATAGAAGGTGGCTAGCAACTGGGTATTTATTTATTTATTTATTTAAAGATTTTATTTATTTGACAGAGAGAGACACAGTGAGAGAGGGAACACAAGCAGGGTGGGTGGGAGAGGGAGAAGCAGGCTCTACGCCAAGCAGGGAGCCCGATGTGGGGCTGGATCCCAGGACCCTGGGATCATGACCTGAGCCGAAGGCAGACGCTTAACGACTGAGCCACCCAGGTGCCCCGCAACTGGGTATTTAAAAGAAACGTTGAGCAGTCACAGATAAAGACCTGGAGAAATGCCCAGCAATAATAAGGACCCAGTAATAATAAGACTGGATGGGACCAGGGTAGCAGGGGCAGAGAGGAAGTGAAGCAGGAGAACCAGGAAGAAGAGATAGGCAGAGGAGACCAGAAGTCTTTAAGCCAGTAAGAAAAAAAAAAAAAATTAGATTACTGTAAGAACTTACTTTAAACTAGCTTTTAATATGTTGAAAACTATTTTAACTCTGTGGTAAATTGTATATCTTATCCCACGATGTCACTTCATTTTCAATAAATCCCTACTAAATATGCCTTTAAGGAGGGTAGTTTTGGTCAAGGTGCATACCACATAGTACTAAGACATATATACATATATACACAATATAAGATGCCCACGGAAGATATGGGTGAAGTATTATGGAAGCTCAAAGGAAGGAGACAGTTTCCTTTCAGCTTATCGCATCAGGGGAACTTTGTGGAAATAGGCATTTCAACTGGATCTTGAAATATGGGCAGGACAGGGACACATATGGGAGATCAGAACAGGGCATTTCTTAATGGCCATCCTTTTGTTTGTTTGTTTGTTTGTTTGGTGCTTTGTTTTTAATACAAAATCCATATCATTTACAAGTTTAGAAATTGGTAATAACTCTTAACTAGTATGGCTAAGGAACTAGTTTGGATACAGTGCCAGATCTTCTGTGTGCCCACTCTGGGCTTGTTTCCACCCTGTTTGGCTGGGATGTTTTCTTGGCGCAGGATCCTGAATGTTATGTTTACGCATTTGTTCAGCTTGTATCCACCCCCATCCTGTTCCCACCATCACCCCATCACCCAAACCTGGGTATGTTGTCTTTCTTAGCTTTCTAATAAAATGCCCATATGATCATACATAAACACATAGAAAGCCAGATATTAGGGAATTTGTTTCTAATAAACAGACTTTATATTTTTTGAGCAGTCAGGTTTACAGAAAAATTGAGCAGAAGGTACAGAGTTCCCACATGTCCCATACCACTCCCACCCACACATTTCCCCTATTATTAACATCTTGCATTACTGTACATTTGTTGCAATTGATGAGCCAATATTGATGCATTATTAACTAAATTCCATGTATGTATGGTCCATAACTTATATTAGGGTTCACTCTTGATGATGTAACTTCTACGGGCTTAGACAAATGTGGAGTGACATGTACCCACTGTTACAGTATCATACAGAATAGTTCCATTGCCCTAAAAATTTGCCGTGCTCTACCTATTCATCCTTCCCTCCACACTCCAACCACCAATCTTATTTCTTTTTAAGATTTTATTTATGTATTTATTAATTAATTTATTTATTTGAGAGAGAGCGAGAGCGCCCACACAAGAGAGAACATGAGTAGGGCGAGAGGCAGAGGGAGAGGGAGAGGGAATCCCAAGCGGACTCCGCGCTGAGCATGGTGCCCCACTCAGGGCTCAGTCTCACAACCCTGAGATGACCCAAGACGAAATCAAGAGTCACTCAACTGACTGAGCCACCCAGGCACCCCCATTTTTTTATGGATTTTATTTATCCAACCACTGATCTTTTTACTGTTTCCATAGTTATGCCTTTTCCAAATGTCATATGGTTGGAATCATACAGTACATAGTAGTTTTTTTTTAGATTGTCTTTTTTCACTTAGCAATATGCATTTAAAGTTTTTTCATGTCTTTTCATGGCTTGATAGCTCATTTCTTTTCAGTGCTGAATAATATTCCATTGTTTGGGTATATGACAGTTTATTTATCCACTCATCTACTGAAGGACATCTTGGTTGCTTCCAAGTTTTGGCAATTATGAGTAAAGCTGCTATAAACATCCATGTGCAGGTTTTCCTGTGGACATGTTTTCAACTCTTTGGGCAAATACCAGGGAGCATGATTGCTGATTGCTGTAGCATATGTTAAGAGTATATTTCATTTGAGTTTGTTTTTTTTTTAAGAGTTTGTTTCATTTTGTAAGAACCCGCCAAACTGTCCTCCAAAGTCACTGTATAGTTTTGCATTTCTACCAGCAATGAATGAGAGTTCCTATTGCTCTACATCCTTGCCAACATTTGGTGTTGTCTGTTTTCTGGATTTTGACCATTCTAATAGTTGTGTAGTGGTATCTCGTTGCTTTATATATTTATTTAATTTTTATTATTTTTAAAAAAGATTTTATCTATTTATTTGAGAGAGAGCACAAGAGAGAGCAGGAGCCGGGGGGTGGGGGGGGGGGTGGGGAGCAGGGGGAGAGGGAGAAGTAGGCTCAATCCCAGGATCATAACCTGAGCCAAAGGCAGACACTTAACCGACTGAGCCACCCAGGCGCCCCAGTATCTCATTGTTTTAATTTGCAATTTCCTAATGACATATGATGTGGAGCATGTTTTCATATGCATATTTGCCATCTGTATATTTTCTTTGGTGTGGTGTCTGCCCATTTTTTAATTGGGTTATTTGTCTTCATATTGCTGAGGGGGTTTGTTTTTGTCTTAAAAAAATTATATTATATTATGTGTGTTTCTTTCTACCTTGCTTTTCTCACTTACTATGTTGTGGAAATCCCTCCAAACCAACTGGTATAGATCTTATACATTGCTTTTCATAGTTGTATGATATTTCATGGCATGAATGGTCCACAGTTTATTCAAACGTTTCCTGTGGATGGTTATTCCCCTCGCATCTGGCTTTTGCCGTTACCAACACTGCTGCCACGCATACCCTTGTGCTTATATCCTCACACTGTTGCTTTTATTTCTATTATGAAAGGAGGGTTCAGGAGGTGGGTAGGAGTACAAACCCTGGATTCAGATGGCCTAGATTTGAAACCCCGTTCCTCACTTATTATCCGTGGTCTATAATCACCTGATCTCTCTGTGCCATGGGTTTCTCATTCCTCGCTATAAAATAAGGATAATAATAGTTCTTACCTCGTAGGGTCATCGCAAGGATTAAATGAGATAATATGTTATTGTGATGGAACAGAGCCTGGCACAAAATATGTACTCAATAATTGTCACCCTTCATTATTTTTCTAAAAGATTTTATTTACTTATTTGAGAGAGAGAGAGCACAAGCGAGAGAGCACAAGCAGGGGGAGCAGCAGAGGGAGAGGGAGAAGCAGGCTCCCCACTGAGCAGGGCCCAACACTGGGCTCGATCCCAGGACCCTGAGATAATGACCCGAGCAGAAAGCAGCCACTTAACCAGGCGTCCCTGTCACCCTTTATTATTATGAGATAGATTCCCAACAGCGGGATTGCCTAGGTGAAGGGTACGTGCATTTTAAATTTTAACAGATGTTTCTAGATCGCTTTCCAAAAGGTCAACAAGATTCGTATTTCCACAAGATACGAATATCACGGTCAGCGGTAGGCATGTTTATTCTTTTTCATCCTCGCCCATTTGATAGGCATAAATGACAGCATTGTACTTGAATTCGCCTTTCTCCGACTGCTGGGAAGATGAGCATCTGTTCGTATGCTTTCTTGTCATTTGTGTTTGCTCTTCTGTGAATTGTCCATTCAAATCTTTTGTCCACTTTTCTCTGTGTTGTCTTTTTGTTACAAAATTTTAAAACCTCTTCACAGTTTATGGTTCTTAGTCCTTGTATGTCCTTTGTATTGTGAAAATTTTCTCAACATATTAATAGTCTTTTGGCATTGTTTATGGAATCTTTTTACACAAAAGCATTTTTTAATACTGTTAACTCTGTTCTCGTATAATTCCTAAGTCTCCTGTCTTGATTTAAAGGTCACCTAACATTGAGCTTATATATATAGGTGCCTCAGTTTTCTTCTATAATTTGTATTGTTGTTTACATTGAAGTTTTTAATCACTTAAAATGAATTTTTTGCATACGACGTGAGGTCATAAACCTTTTCTCTCGAGATGGATAGTCAATTGTTCTAGCACCATATATTAAATAAACCACCTTTCTCCCATAAATTCAAATCGCATTTTCAATACTAAAATTATCATATATATTTGAATCTATTCTGGATTCTCTTTTCTATTCTCATATATTTTTATGACAGAGGCTTTATGATATAATATCTGTTAAGCCTGGTTTATCATTATTGCTCTTTTTCATAATTTTCTTGTCTATTCTTGAATATTTTTTCTCCCACATAAACATTGAGATAATCTTATCAAAATTTAAAACTCTGTTATGAAATGTCGCAAAGTTTATAACTATCGGTAACAAAGTATATGTATATATTCATATATATATGTACAATCTTCTGAAGGCCTACACACTAACGCATGCTTTTTCATTGTACTACATGCATTGCACATCCTTATGTGTGTATTTTAATACACAGGGAATTTTATTTTTTCTAAAAGGCAGAAGAGGATAGAATATATGTTGATACGGAAATATGACAAAATAATAATTGGTGAATCTGGGGTGTTTATTTGTTTGAATGATTCTTGCAAGTCTTCTGTTAAGTTTAAGTTCTTCAAAATAAACAATTCGGGAGAAATAAAAATAATAAGTCATCTGGGAGTGTAGATGGGGGGATAAGGCAAATTAAAAATAGCTGTAAGTTGATAATTATTTAAGCTGAGTGATGGGAACAGAAGGGTCCACTATATTATTCTTTCTGTTTTGTGTATTATTAAAATATAGAAGAAGTTAAAAATTTTTTTTACAAATTGAAGTGGGATTTTAAGTGGAATTTCATTTAATTTTTGTCGTCAGTTGGTGACATCTTGTTTTGAGTCTTCTCATTCAAGAATATGGTAGATCTTTCCCTTTATTCCAATTTAGTTGTATGTCCTTTGGTGAGATTTCTCTTAGGCCTCAGGTTCAGTCATCCTTTGTTCCCACAAATATTTGCTAAGGCTCTTACTAGGGCAGGCACTGTTCTAGAGACTCAGGATACGTCAGTGAACAAAACAAAGATCCCTGCCTTTACGAGGCTTAATACTAGTGAGGGGAATCAAACAATAAACCATAAAAATTATTTTAAAATGAGCTATAAAATATGTTAGAAGGGGACAAATACGATGGATAAAAAGTAAGAGCACAACACGATAAAGGATTCAGTGGTGCGGGGAGTGGGTGGTCAGCAGGCCTTTACTGAGGAGGTGGCATTGAGTAAAGACTTGAAAAGGTGAGGGAGTTAGCCCAACAGCAACTGGAAGAAAAAGACTGAGGAAGAAGGAAAATGTTTGTATGCTGAAGAGAATTATCTGATGACGAGCAAAAAATGATGCTTTTTGGAAAAGAAGGGACAATTGCTGGAGTGGTGTCCTTCATTACATGACAGGGATGGGATCTAGGGCACAGTGGATAGGTTGGCTTAAAGCAGGAGCACAGAGAGTTTACCCATGATCATAGGAAGTTGGGTAAATGTGGTGTTGGGAGCCTGCGAAAGTCTTCTTCTGTTCACTTCAACTTTCTCAGGAAAGTAGGAGCCAAAGTCATGATCTGGGTGGACGTTAGGATGTTTTGAGGAAAGAGAAGCTATGCAAGTCTCATCCAGAAGAACGGATGAGTGAACCAACTGTATCATGTACCATGTATATATTGTACCATGATTGCTGGGCAGCATAAGGGAACACTTGAAATTCATGGTCTGTATTGTAAAGTGGGACCAGCCAGCATGGCTTTGTTTTTGCTCCAATCGCTCTCAGCTGTTCAGAACAGGTGAAAGTGTTTATGTATCCAGGGTTGTGGTTATACCAGAAAAATATGATGAATCAAGAAAAGGGTAAGAGAGTTAGAGTACATACAGAGGAAGTGATATGACGATTAATCATGGAATTTAAACTAGGTAAAGGAGGGAAGAGAGGACATCAAGGGAGAGAGTATAGGGAAAAGGTATGAGGATGACAGGAGGTCCTGGGGGGTTGAAGAATTGTGGGTGTCAGGGTACTGACAAGATATGGTGGTCAGAAAAGAGTGACAGGTGGTTGGAGAGTGAAATGCATGGCCCTGATGAAAGGTTGTGGATATTGATAAAATAAGACGGGAAATAGGGTGGAGAACAATAGGAACGGAGGAGAGGAGGTCAAGGGACTGAGAGGCAGGGTGTTAGAAAAACCATGTACATGTCTATTGAGATTACCAAGAATTAAGACATGACTAATTCTGGAGAGTAAGCCAGGAGCTAAATTAGTAAATAAATGAGGGGGTGTATTGGGGTGGGGAGAATGTTAGTAGATGACCGGAGCTATGAGGGGTAATGGGTGTTATCTGATAGCATGAGATTTTGATCTTGGGGTTATCAGGGAGGAAAGACTGGGGATGATCAGAAAGTGGCAGGACACCTGCCCCATGTCCAGACCCAGAGGTATGACAGTCATGGGAGTAAATACAGCCACCACTTGAAATGGCTTTTAGGGCAAGAAGATGGAGGAACTGTTCAAGAAATATTTGAGAATATAGGTGATTTTGCTGATAATGGATCACGAATTTTAGAGTTAAGAGTGGTAGAGTTTTAGGAATCGCGAAGAGTGAGAGAAGGGACACAGTAGGGGATATGCCAACCTTTATGGGGATTAGGATGTGGGATATGAAGTGTCAGGGAAGAACCTCAACCTCTTAGAGGAAGGCAGGAAGTAACAAAACTCCAAAGATAACTAGGCAAGGAGGGGGCTGGTTTGCACAATTCCTTGGTGGCTAAAAGCTGATAGGGAAACTTAATGGATCAGAGCAGACAGTTTCTTACTTACAGCACAGCAAACAGCAGGAGTACCAGCCTAATTGTGCCGATTCCCTTTGTCCTTAGGTCCCCCAGGATGACATAACAGGCCCAGATGGAGGCTATAGGGGCAGGTGCTTATGCCATGACTGAGAATTGCAGGGCCAAGGATTCAGCATATTTGTATAATGAGCCAGTCCCCCTCCCTTGGGGGCTGGGAGGGTACAGTTGAACAAACAGACAGTAGTCATACCCCCTTTACCTTGACCGACTTAGTTGCTCAAGTGACTATTGAAACTGCCCAGCAGGGCGCCTGGGTGGCTCAGTCGTTAAGCGTCTGCCTTCAGCTCAGGTCATGATCCCAGAGTCCTGGGATCGAGCCCCACATCAGGCTCCCTGCTCGGCGGGAAGCCTGCTTCTCCCTCTCGCACACCCCCTGCTTGTGTTCCTTCTCTCGCTGTGTGTCTCTCTCTGTCAAATAAATAAATAAAATATTAAAAAAAAAGAAAAAGAAACTGCCCAGCATCAGGGGATATTAAGTCTTGCAGTTTGGTTCCCTCTGCAGGGACATTCAGGGCCCACAGTAGACTGCCTCTTCCAACAGGAGGGATTACATGGGCTTTTTGAGACATAAACAGAGGTAAAGGACATCATGAGATTGGTTCTAATGGATTCAAGACAGACATTCGAGTCAACTGAATGTCACTGGGGACTAGGGAGTGGTGGATATCTGGGCATCACTTTTTCACCCTTGTTAATGGAGGCAAGGGAGTCTATGGATGTTGAGTTCTCAGTTCCACTTCATGTCTCTTCTTGTCTTCTGATGATGTAGGTAGAAGGCCTGAGGGAGAGGAAAGGTCACGGTCAGGTTCTCAAGTATTCAGATTCACTCTTGGCCCTGTTAGGGGAGGGGCAAATTTATACCAGATGCAGACTCCACTTTGACACCTGTTGAAGAAGTTGAGATTTCTCAGGAAACCAGGGGTTAGTCTGGGGATAGGGACTCCCTCTTTGACACCTGATGGGATAGAAGACCAGGGAGATGTGTGGTCTTAGTTGGGTTCATGGGCCAGTGCAGGGGCCTCTCTTCACTCTTGATGATGGGGTAAAAGAACTCAAGGAGACATTGTCTTAATTCCTATACACAGTTCACTCTGATCCCTGTTAGGGAAGGGCAAACCTGTTTCTTCTGTCTTTGCCTTTTCTTTTTCACTGTGATAAAGTATATATAACATAAAATGTACAGTTTTAACCATTTTTAAGTGTATGGTTCTGTGGCATTAAGTACATTTCACATTGTTGTACAACCATCACCACCAATCATCTCCAGAACTTTCTCATCTCCCCCAGCTGAAATTCTGTACCCATTAAACACGAACTCCTCATTCCACCCCCTACCCAGCTGCTGCCAACCACTGTTCTAATTTCTGTCTCTGTGAATTTGACTACTCCAGGTACCCCATGTTAGTGGGATCATACAATACTTGTCCTTTTGTGACTGGCTTATTTCACTTAGCATGATGTCCTCAAGGTTTATCTATGCTATAGCCTGTGACAGAATCTCCTTCCTTTTAAGGCTGAATAATATTCCATTGTATGTATATGCCACATTTTATTTATCCACTCATCCATCAAGGAACGCATGGGTAGTTTTTGACCTTTTCAGTTAAAAATTCTGTGGACGCCAGATGGCCCCTTTTCCCCCTTGATGGGGATAAAAAGTCCATACAATTTGATCATAATCATAACTCATAATCCTTGGTACATATGTACCCACTAACATCGGTCCATGTATGGTCTTATCTATTATTTATTTGTTTATTTGTTATTTACATAATGACCTTACTGCCTAACTTAAAAAGTGGAACTTTGCCAGTAATTTACACCTATTTGCTTCTTCCTTGTCCTCTTCCCTTGCTCACTTTCATTTTACTTTTTCTCACACTGTTTATGTATGAAAAAATATATCGATCATGACACTATTTGTCAAAAGCAATAGGACTTTATAACACAAACAGTGCATCTTAACGTATGCAAACTTAAAAAAATCAACTAGAAGGACAGAAGATCCTAGAATGGAATGTAGGTTGTGACAAAAGAATCTAAGTGTATTATAAATGACATAATTTCACAGAAGGGAATGGGGAAAGAGAGGTGTTGACTTAAGAAACTTTGGGGACTCTACACCATAAGATGAAAGACAAAAGGAACTATATGTATGCTTTGCCCTCTAGTTGGTGAAGTTGTTTACCTTAGAGGTATGGGTTAACAATTCTAAAACTACCATACAAGTATACTGGGAATGAACAAAGAAGTATGTGGATGGCAGATGGTGGGAGCCAGGTTTCTCACTGTTGGAGTGAGAGGTTATGGAGAAGGAAGGGGAGCAAACTAGAATGAACCATATGGCACTGGGTTATAGTGGGAGATATCAGAGTGAACTCATGTTTAGCTCAATAGATACCAATAGCTACGTGGAGAGATAAGGATACTCCTTGTGTATACACATTAGTACAGGTATGTTTATTTCCTAGCTCTGTCCTTTGAGAGGCCTACAGGCAGGGACACTCAGTAGCAGCAATGAGGACACCCAGCATACTTGACTGTCTTATATAGTCTCTTCCCTTCGTGATATTATGTTTCAGGCATCATAAAATTCACATTTTTCCATGAAAAAATATGTTTTCTTGTTTTGTTCTCGGTCTTCAGTATTAGAGGCTTTTCTCAGATATCTGATAATTTTGGCTGTCCACACTGCTCTTGGTAAAGAGTGGGGGACTAAAGAGCTGTTGAAATTTCTGAGCACATATGTGGGGCTTGTTCACTTTGAGCTTCACAGAAAGGATGATCTGCGTTGGTCACTTGCTGGGATGCCCCAGAGAAATCTCTTTCAGTTGCCTGCCTTGACAGTAAAGGGAGCCAAGTGGGAGAAAGGGTTAGAAGGTCTGTGCATTTAGCATTCAGTATATGAATAGTCACTCAATCCTCCTGTTTCACTGTGCCTGTCATCCTCTATGAGATACCACTTCACATCTATTAGAATAATTATCAAAAGAAAGAAGAAAGAAAGAGAAAGAAAGAAAAAGAAAGAAAGAAGAGAGGGAGGGAGGACAGAAGGAAGGAAGGAAGGAAGGAAGGAAAGAGAGAAGGAAGGGATGAAGGAAGGAAGGAAAGAAGGAAGGAGGGAAGGGAGGAAGGGAGGGAGGGAGGATCAGAGCTGAAATTCAAATCCAGGTCTCCTGACTCTCAATGATATAGTCTGTCTATTATAATTGTCTATATCACATATTCGTAAATTAAACTTTATCAGCTAATTAACACCTTAGATAAAATATTTTAGCAAGCAGCTATCCAATGTGACACCTTTCTGAGAATCAGGTCCTTACCTACATAACATAGTAGCCTTTCCATGAAGAAAGAGATCCCCAGCAGGGATCACTGCTAGCAAAGCAGAGCGGGGGGCTGTCACCCGTTCTCATTCATTCTAGCTGGGGAAGCAAGGAAAGCTTTACAGAGGAAGGGCTGTTAGAACCGAGCAAAGCTTTAAGGAGAAGTAAGATTTCCTTGGCTAAAGGATGGGGGGAAAGGACAGTCAAGGTAGAAGACAGCCAGAGCAAAGGCATGGGAAATGAGTGGTGGGGTCTGCCTGAGACATGGCTGGTCAATGGAGTGGCTGGAACAGATGGAGTGTGAACTGGGGGGGTTTGAGGGGTGGGAGATGACGCTGGAGAGGTAGTTCAAGACCTAAAAAGGAGGGGTGCCTGGGTGGCTCAGTCGTTGGGCATCTGCCTTCGGCTCAGGTCATGATCCCAGGGTTCTGGGATCGAGCCCCGCATCAGGCTCCCTGCTTGGCGGGAAGCCTGCTTCTCCCTCTCCCACTCCCCCTGCTTGTGTTCCCTCTCTCGCTGTGTCTCTCTCTGTCAAATAAATAAAATCTTAAAAAAAAAAAAAAAAAGACCTAAAAAGGAGCAGAGAACAAAAGCCACAATAAGGAAACTAGACTTTAAGAGGAAAAGAGAGCAAGTCACTGCAGCGTAGACTTAGAGCTCAGGAGCCCCAAGAGTTTACAGCAGAGGGAAAGGACAATGATCATGGGCTGAATACCTGGCACCAGGGCATTTAGGGGCTTAGGGAAGGGAAGAGAGAAAGATAGGGAGGAAGGAGAAAGATCTTTCCTGGCCTATACTTAGCCAGGGACATTATAAGGAGGGGCCAGAGGCAGGTGTTAGATAATTACAGAGTTCAGTGAACTGTAAGAAGTGTAGCTCGGATGTGGAATCAAGAGACCTTAGTGAAAAAAAACTGGTGTTGGGGGGTATTATAGAGGCTGGGGGGCAGTGTTAGGGAGGCCCATTCTTCAACAATAAAAGCCAAGACAAAAGTCTTTGAGGTCCCCAAAACCATCATAGAGGCAGTCAAACTCATCATCCAAGCACTGCTTCCATACAAACTATGAAATTCACCTTTGTCACTTTCTCATCCATGTTAGTTTCCTTATCTCTTGTCAGCTTTCTTTTGGTGGTTTTGCTGTCAAATCTGCAAATTGGAAAGGTCTTGGGGCTTGTCTTGGGAAGTGACTGGGAAGGGAAGTTGGGCTGACTATGTCCACCTTCAGAGTCAGGGGAGAGGAATAAACCCGAAGAGAGAGTGACCAGTGGTGGGTCAAGTTCCACACGCAAAAGCACATTTTTAAAAAGATTTATTTATTTATTTTAGAGAGAAAGAGAGTGAGAGCGGCAGGAAGGGGCAGAGGAAAAGAGAGACTCTCAAGCAGACTCCCCGCTGAGTGCGGAGCCTGACACAGGGCTCGATCCAACAACCCTGAGATCATGACCTGAGCCATAATCAAGAGTTGGTCATTTAACCAACTGAGCCACCCAGGCGCCCACAAAAACACATTTTAGAAAGCATTGCTTCGGGTTGATGCAGGGAGGTGCAGATTTCAACAAAACACGAACAACCTCAAATCGCCACCAGCCTGGGCTGAGCCACCATCATCTCTTACCTGGGCCACTGCAATAAGCCCCCGACTGGTCTCTCTCTGCTCCCACTCTGGCTCTCCCTGTGCTGACAACTCTCAGCCCAGAAGCTTGAGAAATCCTTTTAAAATTAAAGTAGGTGCATACTTCTCAAAACCCTACAATGATTCCCCATTGTCCTCAGGATGTCACTCAAGGTCCTGCCCCTGGTCTACAAGGGCCTTCATATTCTAGCTCCATCACTTCTCCCTGTTTCCAACCAGGCCTCCCATACTCACTCTACCCTAGCCCCCCTGGCCTCCTTGCTGCTCCTCAGGTATGCAGGCCTACACCCCCCTCAGGGCCTTGTCCATTGATATTCCCTCTGCCTGGAATGTTCTTCTACCAGAGACCTACACAGATAACCCACTCCCTTCAAGTCTTTTCTCGGTGTTGTCTTCTCAAATGACGCTTTCCCTGAGCAAACGGAACTCATACTACTCCACCAGCCCACCACTCCCAGCCCTGCCCACCACTTTACAGCTCTTTTGTATTTCTGTAGTACGCATCTCTGAACACACCATGTCCTTGACTTCGTTTTGATTATGATGATATTTAACGTTTATTACCTCTCCCCACTAGAATGTAAGCTTCAAAAGAGTGGGGATCCTTGTAGCCCAAGGCCCTAGAGAGTGACTGGCACATGGAAGCATTCACTAAGCCTTTGTGAAAGAATGGAGTGGATGAAAAGGTATGGATTCTTGGCTTTGTGCTCACCTAGAAGATCTCCAGGAGTGGCATACAAAGCTCTGACCTTGGTCCCTGAGCTGTTTTGTTCTTTTGGTTGAAGAAATACAAAGTATGGGACACCTGGGTGGCTCAGTCAGTTAAGTGTCTGCCTTTGGCTCATTTCATGATCCCAGGGTTCTGGGATCGAGCCCCACATGGGGCTCCTTGCTCAGTGGGGAGCCTACTTCTCCCTCTGCCACTCCCCCCCACTCATGCACACTCTCTGTCTCTGACAAATAAAATCTTAAAAAAAAAAAAGAGCTATTGGTGACCAGAGCTAGCCAATAATGTAATGTACTGCCTGAGAAGAAGTAAGTTCCCTGTCAAGTGGTCACTTACATCAGAATTTGAGTAAATATCTGTATGTAAGCAGTGCCATAAATAGGTTTCTATGTGACTTCTAACCAAAGATTCTCTCCAACTCTAAAGTTCCCTGATTAACAAGTCAGGAAACAACAGATGTTGGCAAGGATGCAGAGAAAGGGGAACCCTCCTACACTGTTGGTGGGAATGCAAGCTGGTGCAGCCACTCTGGAAAACAGTATGGAGGTTCCTCAAAAAGTTGAAAATAGAGCTACCCTACGACCCAGCAATTGCACTACTGGGTGTTTACCCCAAAGAAACATATGTAGTAATCCGAAGGGGCACATACACCCCAATGTTTATAGCAGCAATGTCCACAATAGCCAAACTATGGAAAGAGCCTAGATGTCCATCAACAGATGAATGGATAAAGAAGACGTGGTATATATATATATGTGTATATATATACATATATATATACATTGGAATATTATGCAGCCATCAAAAAATGAAATCTTGCCATTTGTAACGACGTGGATGGAACTAGAGGGTATTATGCTAAGCGAAGTAAGTCAATCAGAGAAAGACAATTATCATATGATCTCACTGATATGTGCAATTTGAGAAACAATGCAGAGGATCATAGGGGAAGGGAGGGAAAAATGGAACAAGATGAAACCAGAGAGGGAGACAAACCATAAGAGACTCTTAATCTCAGGAAACAAACTGAGCGTTGCTGGAGTGGTGGGGGGAGGGAGGGATGGGGTGGTTGGGTGATGGACATTGGGGAGGGTATGTGCTATGGTGAGCGCTGTGAATTGTGTAAGATTGATGAATCACAGAACTGTACCCCTGAAACAAATAATACATTACATGCTAATAATAAAAAAATAAAGTTCCCAGATAATGGCTGTGTTACTGCTCCTACTTAAGCCCCACCATTGCCTACCTAAGTAACCCACTTTCCTTGTTTCAAGCCTCTGCTGAGGTTAATCCCACTTTTTTTTTTTTTTTTACAGAGCGAGAGAGGGAACACAAGCAGGGGGAGTGGGAGAGGGAGAAGCAGGCTCCCCACTGAGCAGGGAGCCCGATGTGGGGCTTGATCCCAGGACCCTGGGACCATGACCCGAGCCGAAGGCAGACGCTTAACGACTGAGCCACCCAGGCGGCCCTTTTTTCAGTACTTTTGAAAAGCTCTTTCTCATCCCACACAGAGGCTGTGCCTATTCTGCTTCGGTAGTTTGAAGTTTAAATACCCACATTTGGAACTCAGAACTGGCTCTGGGTCCCAGGCCCACCACTTCTGGTGTGGCTTTTGGCAACTGACCTGACTTCTTTGAGCCTTAGTGTGTATCATCAAATGAAGAAGATGGTGATGAGGACATGTGTTTCGAGGACCCACATCATGTGGAAGTGCCCAGGACTGTGTCTACTCCTCAATCCTGTCACCCTTCTTCTGTATGGCTCTTTCCCTTCTCTCAGGGCCATACGAGGGAGCGCTTGCTTGCTTTTGAATTGTTTCACCTGTTTCATTTTGTCTTCGCTGCTAGATTGTTAGTCGTGAGCTCTGCAGGCAGGGGCTAAATGTTTAAAGTCTCTCACCTGTAGGGCTTGCCTGTCAAATAAAAGAGCTGGACCAAATAATCCTTTTAGTTACAAACACTATTGTTTCAATATGCCTTTTGTATCCCTGAGGCAGCTAACACAGTCTGACTGCATTTTGGTGTTTAATAACTATTTGTTAACTGAATACCTAAAAGCTTTTCATTAGTATTTTATAAAGATCAGCTACGATAATGTATATGAAAGAATTTTTAGGGGCGCCTAAGGCTCAGTCGGTAGACGGTGCGACTCTCGATCTCAGGGTTGTGGGCTCGAACCCCATGTTGGGAGTGGAGATTACTTAAAAATAAAATCTTTTTTAAAAAAAACTTTTTAAAATTTGAAGTTGTCATTACATCTCTCTCTCTATATCCATACGTATACATGCATATATAATATATACTACTATAGTATTTATGTTGTTGGGCTAGTAATAGAAGTACTGGTACAACGAGTAGTGGTAATAAGACCATCCATGATTTGAGGCAATTCTAATTTATTCAGTAGTGCAAGGGTGAGACTGGTCTCATGTGACCTTGGGCCCAACTTATGCTTGTCCAGGGTGATCCCTCTGATATCAGAGAGGTCTCCTGTCATTGGGAAATGATTACTTACTAGTTTTACAACACCTGTGTACAGAACTCATGCTCTAGGTTAGACAATGTGAAGAAAGTAAAGCTGATTTGGCCATGATTCCAATCTGGCCAGGGCATCAGCTAATATGAGGTCATTGCCAAAATATTTTAGTCTTGAGAGATCTTAAGAAAGGGAGATTTTGCTCCTGCTGCTTCTTCTGCTTCAGGCCTTTAATTGTAGTACACCCTCTACTTCTTCCCTTTATCCTTCCTGCTTCACACCTGACAAGTCCTATTCATTCTTAAAGATTCAGTTCAGGTGTAGAATGCTCCCCCTCAACCCCCCCCCACACCTTACCATCACATAACTGAAGGCCTATTTATACTAGTCCTTTTGCACAGAACATCATGTTCAGCCATCAGGAAAATACAAGGGCATACTGAAAGGCAAAAAAACACAGTTTGAAGAGACTGAGCAAGCATCAGTCCAGACATTGTATGGTGGAGTTATCAGACCGGGAATTTAAAACAACTATTCTTAATATGCTAAGGGCTCAAATGGATAAAATAAACAGTGTGCGAGAATAGATAGGTAATGTAAGCAGAGAGATGGAAATCCTAAGAAAGAATCAAAAAGAAATACTAAAGGTCAAAAACACTTTAACAAAACTGAAGACTGCTTTTGATGGGCTTTAATAGACTGGACACAGCCCAGGAAAGAATCTCTGAGCTTGGGGCAGTTAAGCATCTGCCTTTGGCTCAGATAATGATCTCAGGGTCCTGGGATCAAGCTCCACATCCGGCTCCCCGCCCCTCTGCCTGCCACTCCCCCTGCTTGTGCTCTCTCTCTCTCTGTCAAATAAATAAATAAAATCTAAAAAAAAAAAGAACTTAGATCTTTAAATAAATAAATAAAAGTAAAAACTAAAAAAAATAGTCTTTTACAAAAAAGATTCAGTTCAGGGATCATTTCCCCCGAAGCCTTTTCTGACCACCACACCTCCAGGGTGGGCTTTTCATATCTCAGAGTATTCAATGCTCTCCTCTACCATTGCATACTATATGAGAATCACTTGTCTTTATGTCTATATCTATGACTACACTGTGTTCCTTAAGGGGAGGATGTTATGGGGCGCCTGGGTGGCTCAGTCGTTAAGTGTCTGCCTTCAGCTCAGGTCATGATCCCGGGGTCCTGGGATCGAGCCCCACATCAGGCTCCCTGCTCAGCGGAAAGCCTTTTTCTCCCTCTTTCCCACTTGTGTTCCTTCTCTCGCTGTGTCTCTGTCAAATAAATAAATAAAATCTTTAAAAAAAAAAAAAGTGGGGGGAGGATGTTACCCTGCTCATCTTTTCTCCCCATGGATTAGCAGTGTGCCTGGCACAGAGTAAGGATTCAGTAAGTATCTACTGAAGTGAAGAGAAATGTAATGTCTATGACTTGGACGTTGCCTTTAAGAATATGCAGCTTTTACAGCATATGAGAAGGTGCAGGAAACTGTCTGCCAGAATGAAGATGAACTCTGCCCGGTTAACTCCTGAGTTTCAGCTTCCCACTGCGTTGCCAGACTTTTAGGATTCCTGTTGCTGAGTCCTATTCCCGATTTTAATTCCAGCCTCTGCCCACTCAGCTTTTATGGTCTTCTTTCCTGAGGCCTGAAAATCGACCTTGACTTCATTCATCCACCAGTTACCAAAAAATATTCATTATGCCAGGCACTTCCTGGAACTGGGGTTACAAAGAGAAATGAGACAGGGCTCCTGCCTAGAATGCATATTGAATTAGGGAAGGAGGCTTGTAAACAAAGGGTTCAAAGAGGGAGATGCACACTACAGTAGAAACATCCATGTTTTCTTGGCTTCAGAATTCAGGGTTTTATCTTGAGAGCCTGAAAATCCATGATATAAGGATTTGTAATTTTAATAAGGTGGAAATTTGAATGAAAGTCTCTTCAAGGTTGGTGGGCAATGAAAACAAAGCATTTAGCCAGAAAGCAAGGCCCAGATGCCTAGATAGGGTGTGAATTTCAGCCTGGCATTTGGGTTCTTTACTCCTCCTCAAGCATATTGTTACAGTCACAACAGAGATCAAGTGATTGCTTTAAAGTTTCAAGAACATTTCATCAGAAAATTATATGCTATTATACGGTTCTCAAAAATAGAGTTCTCAAAGACAAAATTTTCTCATAAATGTCAAGGATATATTATATATACTTAAGGATAAATTTATCAAATATGTAAACCTACAAAATATTGCTGAGAGAAATTTAAGAAGATCTAAAATAATAGCACAGTAAACAGTAATCATCAATCAGGGGCACCTGGCTGGCTCAGTCAGTTAAGCATCTGACTCTTGGTTTTGGCTCATGATCTCAGGGTCGTGAGATCAAGCCCCACGTCAAGCCCTGAGTTGAGCCCCCAGTTGGGCTCCAGGTTCAGTAGGGAGTTTGCTTCAGAGTCTCTCTCTCCCCTCTGCCTCTCCCCCCGCCACTCCCGTGCACACTCTCTCTCTCAAATAAATAAGTCTTTAAAAATAAAATAAAATCTTTTTTTAATTACTTTAAAAGATTTTATTTATTTGACAGACAGAGAGAGAGAGAACAAGCAGGGGGAGGGGCAGAGAGAGAGGGAGAAGCAGGGTCCCTGCTGTGCAGGGAGCCCGACGTGGGACTCAATCCCGGGACTCTGGGATCATGACTTGAGCCGAAGGCAGATGCTTAACCGACTGAGCCACCCAGACGCCCCTAAAATAAAATCTTTAAAAAAAACTTCATCAATCAGAAGACTCAACATTGTAAAGGAGTCAATTCTCCCCAAACTGGTGTATAGATTCAATGCATCTCCATCAGAATTTCAAAAGGCCTCTAGTAGAATTTGATGAGCTCATTCTAAAATTTATATGGATATGCAAAAGCCCTAGAACACTCAAAACAATTTTGAAAAAGAAGACAGCTGGAGGACTTAACACTATCTGATCTCAAAAGTTACTACATAGTTACAGTAATTAAGACGGTTTAGCATTGGTGTAAAGGTAGATACAGAGATGGATGGAAAAGAATATACCGTCTGAAACTGACCCACACTTATATAGTCAATTGTCTTTCAACAAAGGGGCCAAGATAATTCAGTAGAGAAAGGAAAAGTTTTTCAACAAACAGGGCCAGAACAATCCCACATCCATATGCAAAACAGTTTTGTCCTTCACACCACACACAAGAATCACCTTTAAAAGGATTACTATCTGGGGCGCCTGGGTGGCTCAGTTGGTTAAACGACTGCCTTCGGCTCAGGTCATGATCCTGGAGTCCCGAGATCGAGTCCCGCGTCGGGCTCCCTGCTCAGTGGGGAGTCTGCTTCTCCCTCTCCCGCTCTCCCCCTCTTGTGCTTTCTCTCTCAAATAAATAAATAAAATCTTTAATAAAAAAAAATAAATAAATAAAATAAAAGGATTACTATCTGAAATGCAAAAGCTAAAGTTATAAACACTTTTAGAAGAAATTCATTGTAACAGTAGGCAAAGATTTCTTAAATAGGACACAAAAGCACAAACCATAAATTTAAAAAAATGATAAATTATATTTTGTCAAAGTTAAAAATTTTGTTCTTTGAAAGATACCATTAAGAAAATGAAAACTCGGGCGCCTGGGTGGCTCAGTTAGTTAAGTGACTGCCTTCGGCTCAGGTCATGATCCTGGAGTCCCGGAATCGAGTCCTGCATCGGGCTCCCTGCTCAGTGGGGAGTCTGCTTCTCCCTCTCCCGCTCCCCCCTCTTGTGCTCTCTCTCTCTCTCTCTCTCATTCTCTCTCTCAAATAAATAAATAAAATCTTTAAAAAAAAGAAAAAAGAAAGAAAATGAAAACTCGGGGCTCCTGGGTGGCTCAGTCGTTAAGCACCTGCCTTCCGCTCAGGTCATGATCCCAGGGTTCTGGGATCGAGCCCCACATCGGGCTCCCTGCTCGGCGGAGAGCCTGCTTCTCCCTCTCCCACTCCCCCTGCTTGTGTACCTGCTCTTGCTATCTCTCTGTCAAATAAATAAATAAAATCTTAAAAAAAAAAAGAAAACTCGTGGCACCTGGGTGGCTCAGTGGGTTAAGCATCTGCCTTTGGCTCAGGTCATGATCTCAGGGTCCTGGGATGGAGCTCCCTGTCAGCAGGGAGTCTGCTTCTCCCTCTCCCTCTGCCCTTCCCCCCTGCTTATGTGTGTGCTTTCTCTCTCTCTCAAATAAATAAAATCTTAAAAAAAAAAAAGAAAATGAAAACTCTACACTTGTCTTGATGAACACTGAGTTATGTATGGAATTGTTGAATCACTATATTGTACACCTGAAATGAATATAACACTGTATATTAACTATACTGGAATTAAAATAAAATAATAATAATAAAAAAGAAAACTCAAGATATAGATTGGGAGAAAAATGTTTGAAATACATATATTTGACAAAGGCTTTATAGTCAGAATATAAAAGAACTTTCACAACTCAGTAATAAGACAACCCAATTTTTGGGCACCTGGGTGGTTCAGTCGTTAGGTGTCTGCCTTCGGCTCTGGTCATGATCTCAGGGTCCTGGGATCGAGTCCCGCATCGGGCTCCCTGCTCCGTGGGAAGCCTGCTTCTCCCTCTCCCACTCCCCCTGCTTGTGTTCCTGCTCTTGCTATCTCTCTCTCTCTGTCTCTCTCTGTCAAATAAATAAAATCTTAAAAAAAAAAAGACAACCCAATTTTTTTAATGAGCGAAAGAGTTGAACAAGCACTTGGCAAAAGAAAATATATAAATGGCTAAAAAGAATATGAAAAGATGTTTAGTATTATTAATAATCAGGGAAATGCAAATTAAAATCAGTGAGATATCACTACCTACCCATTAGAATGGTTAACATTAAAAAGATTGACAATATCATGTGTTGTCAAGGATCCAGAGCAACTGGAACTCTCACATACTGCTTTGGGGAGTGTAAAATGATAAACCACTTTGAAAAGCAGTTGGGCAGTTAGAAATACAGTAAAAAATATACAGTATTGGGACCCCTGGGTGGCTCAGTTTATTATAATGGGAAACATGCACTTGGCAATATAAGTAGCAATTCTGTTCCTAGATGTTTATCAGAAAAAAGTGAAAACAAATACCTTCACAAAGACTTCTATATGAACTTTCATCTTAGTCTTATTCATAATTAGCAAAACTAGAAACAAACCAAATGTTCCTAACAGTTGACTGGATAAGCAAATTGTAGAATAGCCATACAACAAAATACTATTTGGCAATAAAAAGGAATACATACAACAAGGATGAATCTCAAAAATATGTTAAACAGAAGAAGCCAGAAACAAAAGAGTACCTACTGTCTGATTCCATTTCTATGAAATTGTCGAAAAGGCAAAAAACTAATATAGCAGAAAACAAATCAATGTTTGGTCATGTTAAAACGACTCAGGCAACTTGAATAGGGTCCCATCCCACCTCCTAAACACAGGACAATATGGTTATCAATAAGCTTAATAATTGCAATGGAATAACACACATCAAATGTGTTTCAATTTCAATTCATGAGTTTGTAGTGATACAAAAACATAAACACACACGTTGCTTACAAAAATAAGACTATGACAAATTAACAATTGTCAGTGGTGGAAACAAAAATGCTGTTATAATACTGTTTTTTAAATATTTTTAAAATATTTTTTTTAATTTTTAAAAATATTTTATTTTTTAAACATTTTAAATATTTTTAAAATATTTTATTTATTTGTCAGAGAGAGAGAGAGCACACAAACTGGGGGGCGGTAGGCAGAAGGAGAAGCAGACTCCCCACTGAGCAGGGAGCCCCACAGGACACGGTACTCCATCCCAGGACCCCAGGATCATGACCTGAGCTGAAGACAGACATTTAACCAACTGAGCCACCTAGGGGTCCCAATACTGTATATTTTTTACTGTATTTCTAACATTTGGCCTGACCCCGGAGATTTTAAAATTAAGAAATATTTACTCAATGTATGGTTATTGAGGCAAATGAAAATGTGTTTATTTGTGAGGATGTAAGCGAACTTGTTTTCTTCGGTAAAAACATTTTTTAATGTTGTTTTAACAATATGCAACACTTTGAAACTCTTTTTATAAACCATCTGATCTTGGGTTCTACCCACAGAAATTCCCTGAATTCATACCACGTGTCCATTCGCAGGCCACATAGCTTTCCCTCCTTCTTTTCACGTCTGAAATGCCAGGTCCTCTGAAACCTCCCAGTTTCATTACTGTAAGTAATGACATGCCAAGCAGTCTCCTAAATTCCAGGCCACTTGGGTAGTATTTTGACACTTCTCATTCTCAAAGTCCTAGGTTTACATTAGATCCCTTTTACTTTTGCCCGTTTGAGGACTCCAATCAGTCCACAGACATTTTGTCAGGATTTATATATTTTCTCCCTTTAGGGTAGCATTTAATCAATAGGGAAACCAGACTATAAAGTATCTGGATGGATTCATAAAACCCATCATCGTTAATGGAAAAACAACTTGAAGCACAAGCTCTCTGGATAGTTTTCCGTCAATTTGTGTCATAGTCAGAAAAGTTGTTTTTACCTATCACCAACTGGGACTGTATGGAAAACACCGACTCTGAATGGGACCCGGGGGGGAAGGGGATTTGTGTGTGGGAAGTGAGGAGGAGTGAGATAGGATGTGGATGCCCTCAGAATTATGTTCCTGAATGTAACTGGGAGGAGGGTAGAAATTGAGAGCTAGAAAGGACCTTAGCAATCATCTAGTCCATTCTTTTTATCTTACAGACTAAGAAACAAAGGCTTGAAGAAGTAAAATAGCAGTAGCCCGCAGACAACACCCCGGGACACCCTGAAGCCTAGTTCAGGGTCCTTTCCACTGTACCACCTGCTTATTTTTGAAAATGATCTATTTAGAAAGCTAAAACAGACAAATTCAGGAAAGAAGCTCTTGATAGATTTCAGGGTTCGATGACATTGAGATTTTGCCAAAACAATAAAAACTGCCCGAGCCATAAAGGTATTTAAATATTTGCAGAAGCTAGTTTAACTAGGTTTAGTATTTCCTAGGGGTATACCTCCCTTGTTTATGTTTCTTAATTAAAAAGTTGAAAACAAAAAAGTAGGGAGAGAGGCCATGGGTTCCACACAGGCACAAAATCAACCCTTGATCATTCATTCCTCATGCAGCAATATTTAACGTCTACTGTGATTGAGGCACCGTGCCAGGTGCTGGGAATCCAAAGAACACAGTCCCTGCTCCCTCGGAGCTTACACTATAGCAGTGAAGACAGAGTATTAAAGTAGTAATTACATTAAAGTGTGTTGAGTGTTACGATTGGGGAAATGCCAGATTCTGTGGATTTATCCCCTGAGAATAATTCAAGCTGTTTCTCTTCTGTTATCAACATATTTCTGGGCTGCCTCTTGAGTTCCCCAAACATGAATTCTTTTCAGTATAACACTTAAAACAACAAACATTTACTGAGCACGTACTGGTGTGCCATACAGTGTCTGCAAGAAAATTCCAACGTAAATTAGCAATGTAAAAATCATTCTATACAAGGACAAAATTATTTTGGATTATACATGCCTGGTAATTGTAGTATCACTCGACAGCACAGGTGAGCTGAAAACCAATTTGATATATCTTGATTTTTATAGTATTCTTAACAGGTGTTCTCAGCAAAATTACCGCCGGCCCCCTTGCCCCCCATCATTTCAGAGCGCTGGAAGGCTCTACCTACTACCTGGCGTAGGTCTGAATGAAGTCTGTCCAGCCTTAAAGGGCCAGCTCAGGCGTGTGCTCTACCAAACGTCTCGCTGCCCTAAGCCTGCGCACATCTTTCGCCCTCCCTGTCTACTCTTACAGGTCCCGCATTTATATAGCATTTGGCATGTACTCTTTTTAGTGTTGACTTTGTATATGTGTGTCTTCCCCTAAACTGGATGGATTGTTAAGGGCTGACTCGCCAGCCCCCTATGGTATCACCTTAAGAGGCGGTCCCCCCACACCCGTCCATTCATCACAGAAACAAATTCCACTCATAATGTGGCAGACTGTCTCATTAACCTTGGGGCCCTATTTCCCTCCCAGTTACAGCAATCTGGTTGATTCCACGGGGTAGAGAAAGAAGCCAGGTTGGCCGGGTGGGAGAGGAATGGCGTCAGTGTGAGGTCACGCCACATTGTCCCAAATGCCATCTCCACTCCGCGGCGACATTAACGCAGGATTGAGGGATGCAGCCGAAGGAAAGACAGTTTGCACCTCATGCAGACTACGTGCAAAAAGAGGGCAGGACAGAGAACAATGCGGGGAACCTCGCAGGGCGTGGCAGGGCACCTGAGCGCCAGCAGTGAGTGCCCGCAGATAGGGAAAGCGGGCAGCGGGGAGCCACGCGGAGGCCGCGCAGGATGAGGCGGGACTTCCGGAAGCCATTTGCTTGAGTGGCAGGGGAACCGGAAGTGGGGGCGCTGCCGCTGGTGCTGGGGCCCGAGGAGGGACGCGCCGGAGCGGGGCCGCCGGGACTGAGCGAGCGACAGACGCGCCACCCGCCGACGCCGCAACCGCTTGGGGCCCGTACGGACCCTCTGCCTGAGTGAGTGCAGCCAGGGTCGCGGGGAACCGGAGGCTTAGAGGTGGGGGTCGGAAGGGCCTGCGATTTGTTATTGTGAGAGGCCCGCGACCTCCCCTCCCCCACTGTCCGGGCCCCTCCCCCCGCGCCACCTCCCCCCCCGCCGACCCTCGGGGGGCCTCGCGCGCGCGCCTTCTCCGCGGCCCAGCGCTGCTTCCCCAGCTGCCCGTGCTGTCCCCGGCACTCCCCCGACCGCTCGCCGCCCCCCTTAGAGCCTCCCGCCGGCACCCCACCCCCAAACCTGCCGACTCGGCTCCGCCGCTGGCCGCCGTCTCCACCCGCCTTTCCCAGGGGAGGGGTGCAGGGGGACTACGGTGGCGGGGCGGCCGCTCCTCCCCGGCCCACCCCCTGGAGCAGGCCTCTCGGCACCCCAGCTCGCGGTGGCCGGCGGTTCGCCGCCGCCAGCCCCGTTTGTAGCAACTCTTCTGCCTTCGGTCTCAGCTGTTGCCTCTTCCCTCCATCCCCGCGCCCGAACCCCTGACCCTCCCTCCCCTTTCCCCCGTCGGAGAGGCCTTTAACCCGGGCTCAGGCCCGTTACTCGGTGGCTTGTTGACCGAGCACTTTTTCCTCCCCCTTTTGTTGAAAAATTTCAACTCTTTAGAAACTTCTCCGTTTCCCCTAATGTATTCAAAAACCCGCAGACTGTCAGGGCTCCGAGGGGATTATTTCTTAGAGGGCCATGTTGCCCAGCACCTCATTTTAGATCTAGATGAGGCCCAGCAAGGTTGGTGATTTGCCCAAGGTCAGCCAGCTGCTTAAAGAGGCCAATGGACAGATTTTCTCTGGTGCTTTTCACTTGGTCCATCCATGTCCGTTTACAGGAGCGAGACCTTCTGGCCTGCAGGTTTGCGATATACCCGTTGCATGGTGACTCACTGTTCTGCTTCCCATAGCTCTCAAGCCAGCGTTGCTTTCCATGATTTACGCACGGACCTTAAGAAAAGCAAGCACTTCAATCTCTGGCCTCTTTTTTAGAGTGTGTCTGCAGAGAAAGGGAAGATCATCTGCACCCACTCTAGGATCTCATTTTGTACAGTTTTAAATTGGGGCGAGGGGGATAAAGGTATGGAGAAAGAAGAAGGAAAAAATACAGAGTGTTGTCTCTCCTGAGCGTTTGAATACGGCTTTGCCTTGGATAAGCCTGTGTCTTTAGATTCTCTCCTGGGCACATTGTTCTGATATAAAGGTTGCCTCCTTGTGGGGGAGCAGGGGAGGAGTAGGAAATCATTGTGCTTTAATTTGTTGGCTTGGGCGGGCATTTGATAATAAATTATGGATGTGCTGGAACCCTGGGACCCACCCGCCAGCCCACTGAGGCAGGGTCTTCTGGATGAGGCTTTTCTTCCCTTTCAGAATATTGCTGCCAACTCCCTCTGAAGCAAAATGAAGAGGCTTAGGTCAGAGTGGACACATTCTAAATCCTTTAATTCTTGGTGCAACTTTTCTCCTCCCTCTGTTTCCTGGTTAAACTAAAGATCCAGCTGAGCTTGAGAATTTATATTTCTTTGTTGTTGGAACTGGTTTCTGATTAAACATGCTACACCAGCTACACCACATACTGGTATAAGTATCTGGAAATTCTGGTGTTCACTGTCATAGTCCAAGTTAAGGTAGAAAGAAGATAGAAAATGCAGGAAAATTGGGAAATGCTGTGCAAGTTGCTTACTCCTCATTTTCCCAAAGAATTTACATTTTAATGGACAATCAGAGATTCCCTGGAGTAGTCTCTCCTGGTAAATTAACGAAACTTTTGTTCTTCAGACCTTTATCTCCGTTCTCCTTGGTTTCTCTAACTGAACCTGCTGTTTGTGATCAGAAGTTAGTGACTTAAAATAATCCCCCCCAAAGGGATTATTATGAATCAGGAAGGTGAAATGGGAGTCAGAATCCACCTCCCTATTGGTACTTTTTTTATTATGTTACTGATTACGGCTTCACTATTCCGAATACTGCTGTGTATGGTATTGCTCTGAGGCAGGAAACCCAAAATCATTCAGGTTTTTGTGTCCTATCACAGGCTGTACTCTGGATAGCTCCTGATTCATTCTTCATTTCTCTTACAAAGAATTCAACAGCTTATTTTATTTGACTCCCAAATTATTTGAATCTTCTAAATGCATAGATCCCTAGATTGTACATTTCTAGCTTCGTTCTTAGGAGGTTGCATGGGTTTGTGGCTCACTTTTTCTTTACCTGCCCTTTAAGGATGTTATCAATCCATAGCCATCAGTAAAACTGAAAGCTACTTTGTATTGTGAGAATTTGATTTAGCAAAACAATACAAAATCCCAAGTGTCTGAAGGCACAAAGAAATTTTTGCTCAGGTACTTTGCCTTTGTTGAGGAGGAAGGATGACCTTGTATTCATAGTTACGGAAAGAAAAAAAAAAAGACTAGCTAATTGGGAATATTTTGCAATCTTCTCTCAATTCTACCTGCCTGGTAGCCTTAGATAAGTGACATTTTTTCCCTCGGTTTCTCTGTCCCTATTTCTTCATTTTGTCCATGAAGAAATTTAGTACCAAGATGAAAGTGTTTTGCTCAGGGTATCAGGATGCCATTAAATTTGGTTAGTAATAATAAGGTAGATAGGTGAATCAGATTAGTAAATGAGAATTTATCGTGGCTTTTCTATATCGAGCCTGACACCCTTTGCTCAAGAATGATAGGCTTTAGAGGTATAGCAGCCTGAGTTCCAATTTCAGCTCTCCCCATCATGGAGCAGGTTCTTTAAATCTCACTGAGCTTCAGTTTTATTTAAATAACAAAGCGCCTAGCACAGTGTCTTGTAAATAGTAAGTTCTTAATTTTAATTGTGATTATTATTTTACAACAGTTATTTACCTGTTGGAGGAACTCTGAAAATCCATGTTAGTAAATTGAATCCTAGATCTAGAAAGATTTTATAGCTTAAATAGACCATTGGTCTTGAAAGTAGAGTATGTGCACTCCCTGGGGATTGCAGAAGATGAACCATTGGAATACAGGAAACAATTCAGAACTTCTTACATTTATTTTTTATGTAAAAGGAAAAAGTAAACTTTACTAATATTTAATATATAGATTAACAGTAACTTATACATTTAATTTATAAGTAAATATATAATAGGACACATTTCTTTTTTTTTTTTTTTAAAGATTTTATTTATTTATTTATTTGACAGAGAGAGAGAGAGTGAGAGCAGGAACACAAGCAGGGGGAGTGGGAGAGGGAGAAGTAGGCTTCCCACCGAGCAGGGAACCCGATGCGGGGCTCGATCCCAGGATCCTGGGATCATGACCTGAGCCGAAGGCAGACGCTTAACGACTGAGCCACCCAGGCGCCCCAATAGGACACATTTCAAAAAGATTCTAGAACATTAAAGATGTTTGGGCACCACAAATCTGGACCAATCTTTACTCATATGCTTTAGTTCACTTTATGCTTTCTTGTTAGGGATTCAGCTTGCCTCTTTTTGAATCTCCATTGGAGGAATCTACTGTGAGAGACAGGCCATGTCATTTTGTAGTCATACTTGTTAGAAATTTGTCTAACTGTACATTCTATCCACTGGCCTTACCTTCCTATTTGGGGACATGCAAAATAAGGGTAATATCTCCTCCTAGTAATCATCAAATAGTTTGGCAGTTATTTATGTCCTGTCTTCCTCTTCCCTAACCAGTTTTTCTACAGATTATAAACATACCTCTTTCATTCAACTGTTTCTAATAGGACAGGCTTTCTCTTACCAGCTTGGCTCCTTTCCTCTAGACACCCTCCAGTTTGTCAAAATTCTTTAAGCTTTTCAAGATCCGAATATGGAATCCCAAGAACTGAAATGAAGTTGAAGTGCCTGCATTTTGTCTTTTAAGTGGTGAGGGATATATTTGAATACGTGTTATTATGAAGGTACCTTATATTCGCAGTTTGTCACCCTTGTTCTTTAAACAATCCCCAGGAACAATAGTTTAATTATATAATCATATAGTGAGAGTAGGACAGATTTTTCTTCTCTGTTTCAGTAGTGGTCTCTCAGTTAATTTTGTGTCAGTTAACTTTTACCTCAAAAATACCTAACATGTTAAGTGTCTCTCCATGTAGGAAAACAAATGACAACAAACTAATGAAATAGTTGGGTTTTTAAAAATTAAGGGGTGCCTGGGCGGCTCAGTGGGTTGAGCGTCCAGCTCTTGGTTTCAGCTCAGGTCATGATCTCAGGGTCCTGGGATCCAGCCCGAGTTGGGTTCCCTGCTCAGCCTGGAGTCTGCTTGAGATTCTCTCCCCCTCCCCCCCTCAAATAAATAAATAAATCTTAAAAAAAAAAAAAAAGATTCTGGGACCTGGGTGGCTCAGTTGGTTAAGTGTCTGCCTTCGGCTCAGGTCATGGTCCCAGGTTCTGGGATCCCCACTTGGCAGAAGGCCTGCTTCTCCCTCTCCCTCTCCCTGTCACTCCCTCTGCTTGTACCCTTTCTCTTTGTCAAATAAATAAATAAAATCTTTTAAAAATAAAATTAATTAAAAAATTAAAAAATTTCTCTCTCCTCCTTTCCCTCTGCCGCTCCCCCCTTTTAAAAAAAGGTAAAGAAGAAAATCTATTTAAAAATTTAGGAAATAGTCTTTTGAATTAGTGGAAAGTGAAGCTGTTTGTTGCTGTACTTCTTTACATTATATATGTAATTTTGAAATCCATAAGGTGGGAAAACTTGGTTGCCCCTTGTCTGTCTTAAGGCTAATAACAGCTGTATGATTGGCAGGAAAGAAAGCTATTTTTATTTTTTTTATTTTTTATTTTTTATTTTATTTATTTATTTGACAGAGAGAGACACAGCGAGAGAGGGAACACAAGCAGGGGGAGTGGGAGAGGGAGAAGCAGGCTTCCCGCGGAGCAGGGAGCCCGATGCGGGGCTCGATCCCAGGACCCTGGGATCATGACCAGAGCCAAAGGCAGACGCTAAACGACTGAGCCACCCAGGCGCCCCAAGAAAGCTATTTTTAAAATTAAAACTACTATTAAGCACCATGTCAGATTTAACCTGAATAGCCAGACTTCAATCTAGAATTGAATTTAGACCCAAAGAAACTTTTGTATGGAACGTATAGAATGTTTTACTAGTTTAAAAACAAAAGCAGGGCCCCTGGGTGGCCCAGTCGGTTAAGGGTCCGACTCTTGGTTTCCGCTCAGGTCATGATCTCAGGGTCATGAGATCGATCCCCAAGTGGGCTCTGAGCTCAGCGAGGACTCTGCTCAACTTTCTCCCTCTTCCTACATGTGCGCGCACTCTCTCTCTCTCTGAAATAAATCTTTAAAAAAAAAACACCTAAAATTAAATGTTTTGTTTTTGTTTTGTTTTTTTTAAGATTGATTTATTTGAGAGAGAGAGACAGAGATAGTGAGAGAGAGCACCAGAGGGGAGGAGAGGGAGAAGCTCTATCCCAGGGCTCTGTCCCAGGACCCGGGGATCATGACCTGAGCCAAAGGCAGACCCTTAACCAACTGAGCCACCCAGGTGCCCCCAAAATAAAGGTGTCTATGTGACTGTTTGTCTTAATCTCCTTTAATCATTTTTTTTCTTTTTCCTTTTTTAAAGATTTTATTTATTTATTTGACAGAGACAGAGACAGTGAGAGAGGGAACACAAGCAGGGGGAGTGGGGGAGGGAGAAGCAGGCTTCCCATGGAGCAGGGAGCCCAGTGCGGGGCTCGATCCTAAGACCCTGGGACCATGACCTGAGCCGAAGGCAGACGCTTAACCAACTGAGCCACCCAGGCGCCCCTTTTCTTTGTCCTTTATGAATCTTTTAATTTTCCCATACTTTTCTCAGGCAGTGAAGCCTCAACCAGATACCATAATTTGATTGGAGCTATACAGATTCATCTTGCAGTTCTTCCCAATTCTTGTATTTTACATTGATGTTTTTAGCTCCAGGTAGTTTATGCTTTTTGGGTGAAACGGTTAGGTATAAGGCCTCGGGGCGCCTGGGTGGCTCAGTTGTTAAGGATCTGCCTTCAGCTCAGGTCATGATCCCAGGGTCCTGGGATCGAGCCCCGCATCACATCGGGCTCCCTGCTCGGTGGGAAGCCTGCTTCTCCCTCTCCCACTCCCCCTGCTTGTGTTCCCTCTCCCTGTGTCTCTCTCTCTCAAATAAATAAAATCTTAAAAAAAAAAAAAAGATACAAGGCCTCTTTAGGGAGTCAGCATGAACTGCTTTGTGAATTAGTGGGCCAGATGTGACATTACTGGGGTCAAGCAAACCTAATTTCCTTCGCTTACTGCACAAAGTACCTAAATTATCTGATCCTCGTTTTTTTCGTTTTGCAAGGATTGGAAGTGGTATGTATAAAAAACATGGCATATGTAGTCCTTCATAGATAGCTATTATTTTCTGATAGTTGCAAATTTTAGTAATCTAAATAAATATATACAGATTGTCCCTGACTTAATGGTTCTACTTATGATATTTTGACTTAACAATGGTGTAAATGCCGTATGCATTCAGTAGAAACCGTACTTCCAGTTTCGAAGTTTGATTTTTTGTGTGTGTATGTGAATAAAGTTTATTGAAGATACAGAAAAAGCTCTCAAGAGTGAGGGGGTCCCCACAGGGTTGCGTACAAGGGCCTTTAAGGTTGGTCTTTTGTAGAAAGCTAACCAGGGAACCTAAATCCTTTAAACATCTCTATTTATAACACCTTCGATGGCTTACTTCGTTTTTAGGGGCTAGTTATTCTTTGTTGGTCACAGGTGATTATCATAAAGACACCGGACCCACCCCACACACCTAGGGCAGGGTGGTTCCCCACCCCACACGACCCACCCCACACGCGCAGGGCAGGGTTCGAAGTTTGATCTTTTCCTGGGCTAGTGACATGCGACAGGATCCTCTGGTGATGCTGGGCAGTGGCAGTGAGCCGAAGCTCCCAGTCAGCCACGTGACCATGAGGTCAGCATCCGATACAGGGACAACCATCTGTTTACCACATCCAGTACAGTATTCAGTAAGTTACAGGAGATACTCAGTACTCTGTTGTAAAATAGGTTTTGTGTTAGATGATGTTGCCCAACTGTAGGCTAATAGAAGTGTTTTGAGCACATTTCAGGTAAGCTAGGTCATGCTATTTGGTAGATTAGGTGTATTAAATGCATTTTTGACTTGGGATTTTTCTTTTTTTTTAGATTTATTTATTTATATTATAGAGAGTGAGAGCATGCGAGCGGGGAGAGGGGCAGAGGGAGAGGGCGAGAATCTCGAGCAGACTCCCTGCTGAGCCTGGAGCCCACACAGGGCTCAGTCTCATGACCCTGAGATCATGACCTGAGCTGAAATCAAGAGTCGGGACTGAGCCATCCAGGTGCCTGTACTTAGGATATTTTCAACTGACGATGGGTTTATCCAGATGTAATCCTATTATAAGTTGAGGAAGGTCTGTACACAGGGTGTGGATGATGTTTTACATTTCGAGTTAGATACGGGTTTAACCCTAAGCCTAATTTTCTTAGACCTAGTGTCATTTAGAGTGGAACTAATTGGTTTGCAAAGTTAGTGTTAAAACATTGGTTTGCTTCTATAATGTATTTTTCATGAATGAAGGTATATTTTCACATTTAGAGCTTTGTTACTTTCTCATGCTCAAAAATTACTGCTTTGCCAATCTAGTGTGTTTTGTTTACTCAGTAAATACTTATTGAATGAATAGAACTCAGTCCTCTTTCAGAGAAAGCTTAGCTGTATTTGATGATAGCAAGGGAAAGAAAAAGAGAATGGTCCTCTTTTCTTTAAGCCACAAAACCCCAGATTTTCCTATTTTTCATCATTCTTTGTATATGCCAAGTGATTTCTCGAGCCTGATGTCTCTAGTATGTATTCTCCAGAGTTGACTGAAAACAGTCTGGTGTCTTTGTCTTTGTAGGTTAGCATTTCTAGGTTTTCTGAATTTCGCTTACGCCTTCTCCACTATCAGATGCCGTGTTTGAACTCATCATTAATAACATTTTCTTGGTGGATACCTATCAAAAATAAAATACCTAGTAAACATTTGTCAAAAACCAGTGCCAAAGCCTATGACTAGTTTTGTCACAATCTGTAGTAGTTATTTGTGTGATATTTAGTAACCAGTGGATTCTAATCAGGCTATAGCAATTCTCCAGCGTCTAACTGGAGCAGCCTAAAAGCCTCTAATGCAGGTTTCATTGAACTCTTAAGTGTCTGATCCCTTATGTCATTTGGTGCTTGCACTAACATGTAATCATGAAAAATTAATGTAGATGTAAAGTATATACTTGGAGCAGATTTTTTCATTGTAATGCACTGTTCCTAAATGATACTCGAACCTGTCTGGAAGTTTGAGGATGCTAGATATTCATGGGACTTAAGCAGTCATGTCCTAGAACTCACGTCTACTGAAAATAAACTCCAGTTTCATTTCTAGGCAAAGCCACAATGAGACTTAAATTATTATTTAAAACCTAGCATGTAATATTTAAGTGGCAACAAACATTCCTGTTAATGAATGAAATATGACGTAGACATTTTTCCCCTCAGGTATAGAATGAGCCAAGGGGACTCAAACCCAGCAGCTATTCCACATGCAGCAGAAGATATTCAAGGAGATGACAGATGGATGTCTCAGGTAAAAGGAAGTGCGTATGTATTATTCACCAAAGATGAGTCTCTTCAGTTTTCCAGACTCTTTTGACCAAAGCCACAAAGTGCATGCATTTTTATGGTCAATAAGAATCATTACTTTAAATAAAAATCTAATGTTACGCTAATGTCATACCTAATCACTAGCCTGATGTTGGACCAGAGGAATGTTTTGAAAGCCTAGTCATTGCCCTCTGTTCCTCTTGAAAGATAACAGTGTCTCCACAGCATTTTTTTTTCCTTTGGTAAGCTTTTTTTATTTTGAAGTAATTTCAAAATTATACAAATATTGCAAAAATTTTAGAAAGAACTCCCTATATCCTTCATCCAGACCTGCTAGTTAACGTTTTGCCACATCTGCCTAAAGGTTCTGTTCATATCTGCTTGTATTTGTATGTGCACATACCAACATTCAGTGTTTTCTGAACCATTTGAGAGGAAGTTGCAATCATCATGCCCCTTCACCCCTAAATATTTCAGTGCATTTTCTAAGAATAAGGACATTTTCTTACAAAACTACAGAATGGTTATTAAAGCCAGGACATTTAACATTGATATCATGCCATGTTCACAATTCTCCATTTGTCCCAATGTTTTTATGTCAGTTTTCCTCCCAGTCTAGGATCACACATTGCATTCTGTTGTCCTGTCTCTTTATTCTCCTTTACTTTGAAATATTTCTTAGCCTTTGTTTTTCATGACACTGACAGTTTGGAATATCAGCCATTTCTTTTGCGGAATGTTCCTCAATTTGGGTTATCTTTTTCCTCCTAATCAAGATTCAGATTACACATTTTTGGCAGGTATCAGTGAAGTGATGTCCTCAGTGCATCACATAGAAGGTACATGGTGTTGGTTTGTCTTATTGGTGATTAACTTTGATCATTTAAGATGTTGTTGGCCTAAACCAGTTCTTATTTATTATGGTGTGGACTCATAGTTCTTATTCTTCCCAGGGGGTTATAATCCGTTGTCATTTTGAAGCTCACGTTGTCCCAGGTTTAGCAAGTGGGACTCCTCTCCCGGTTCCTGTGTCTTCTTGATGTGTCCATTGTTTTGTAGCACTGTGTCTCCTTTGTATTCTTAGCTGCCTTTTAATAAGCTGTTATCACTTAACCATAACTGTATTTAACCTTCATCTATTGCTTTCCAACCATATTTCCTCTTTGGAATAACAAGTTCTATATGATTTTAAGTACCCAGAGTTTTGCATTTTAGTATTTAGTGGTTCTGTTTATACTCTTGATAGTTGTCTACTTCTGTTTTTGTCTTCCCAGACTTAAAAATCAGTCTGTCTACTAGCTTATTTTGAGTGGTAGGTAGTACTTTTTTTGACTTTTATATGGATCAGCTGCATGGTTATTCTTACTTAATCTTCCTAGTTTGTTTATATCCTTTTTTTTTTTAAGATTTTATTTATTTATTTGACAGAGAGGGAGAGAGCAAGCACAAACAGGGGAGTGGCAGAGGGAGAAACAGGCTCCCTGCTCAGCAGGGAGCCCGATGCAGGACTCAATCCCTGAGCCGGAGGCAGACGCTTAACTGATTGAGCCACCCAGATGCCCCAGTTCATTTATATCTTAAAAAGTATTATGAAATCCACTGGCCATTCTGTGTATTTACCACTCACCCTAAAAAAATAAAACATTGCTAATAGAATTGATGTTCTGTGTATACCTCTCATTGATCATTTTTTCTCTTTCCCACCTCCCCGTCCCCAAACCAGTATCCTAAATTTGGTGGGTTTTTTTTTCATGTGCTTACATACTACATATATCTTAAATTTCTAAACTGTATTTATAGTATTTTTGCATGCTTTTAAACTTTTTGTAAGTAGTATGTTTTTGTATTTTTCTGCAGTGTATCATACATGTTAAAAGCGTAGCTATAGCTTTTTCCTCCCTATTTTTTAAATTTTATTTAATTAAGATTTTATTCATTTATTTTAGAGAGCGCTTGAGTGGGGTGGGGAGGGGCAGAGTGAGAGGGAGAGAGAGAGAATCCCAAGCCGACTCCATGCTAAGTGCAAAGCCGAATGCAGGTCTTGATCCCAGGTCCCTGAGATCATGACCTGAGCCGAAATCAAGAGTCAGATGCTTAACTGACTGAGCCATCTAGGTGCCTCTTTCCTCTTTATAAATAGTATTTCTTTGCTATATATGAAAATACCATTTAGGTACAAATATTTAGGAACGTTTAGGCCATTTATAACTTTATTAAAAGTAGTAACTAGAACTAGATGTCTTTGTTGTTCTGGCATAAATTAGCAGGCTTTAAATAATTAGCATTGACTAGAAAAAAATAGTCAAATGGAAGAAAAACAGGAATATTTAAAAAAATTTTTTTAACCTATATAGAAGAATAACTTTACTAAATAATTAAATATATGCTCAGATCTTGGTTTCTTTTCTCCAGTGAAAGGAACCAGGGCTACTTGGAGAAATGATTGCATCTACAGCTGGGACAAAGGAAATAAAAGATGAACCTCTAGCATCTTGTAGTGCAAGAGAGCAACTACTCAAGAAAAGGAAAAAAACAAAAAAAGATGTATGGCAAGAATATCACTGAAGCGAAGTGTCCTTAGCACATCTCATAGTGATACTGGTTTGTCTCTTTGATGATATTCACTTTGACCACTTGAGGCCAACCTGAAAGAGCACCCAAGTGCAAAGTTGGACAGTTTGAGCGACATAATAAGTCATGATATTATTGGTTTATAACTCAAAGGATAAAGTAAATATTCATGAATCCATTTTGCTATAAATAAACAATTGGATAAACAGGGGAAAAGATAATAATTTTAATTAATAAATGTAGGGGAGCCTGGCTGGCTTAGTCAGTAGAGCATGTAATGCAACTCTTGATCTTGGGATTGTGAGTTTGAGCCCCACATTGGGTTTAGAGATTACGTAAAAGTAAAATCTTTTAACAATAAATAAATGGAGGAGGAGGGAGGGAAAAGAAAACCCTCATTTGAACACCACGGTAATAATTACTGTAGGGAAGGTCCATCAGTGAATACTAAAATTAGTAGGCACACCTTTAAGGAGAGAGAGTATATTTGCCTAGCCTCAAAAGTATCCCCCTGGAAACTACCTTGGTGGTTTTAACATAAGACCACGTATTTTTTGATATCCCCTCTCTCCAGAAGGTGGAGCTTATTAATTCCCCATCAGTGAGAGCTGGATTTAGTGTCTTGTTTCTTTTTCTTTTTAAGATTTTATTTATTTGACAGAGCACGAGTGGGAGGAGCAACAGGGAGAGGGAGAAGCAGGCTCCCCGCTGGGCAGGGAGCCCGATGCGGGGCTCGATCCCAGAACCCTGGGATCATGACTTGAGCCGAAGGCAGACGCTCAACCAACTGAGCCACCCAGGTGCCCCTAGTGTCTTGTTTCTAACAAATACAGTATGGAAAGGAAAAATAACTATATATTGGAGAAACCTGGTAACCACCACCTTAACCAGATGATCAATGTTAACATCACCAGTAATAAGTCATGTTAATATTGTGTACTCCTCTCTGATATGATATAGCAAGGGCACACACATCATCTCCATGGTAGGCTTCCAGAATAATTCATCACCTCAGTGTATTCGTGACAAAATAATCAGCCCCAAATTGAGGGACATTCTACAAAACACCTGACTACTACTAAATGTGTCAACGACATGAAATACAGGGAAAGACCAAGAAACTGTCCCATGATGGAAGAGACCAAGGAGACATGTAGACTAAATGCCATGTGATACCCTGAATTGGTCCTGGGAACAGGAAAAGGACATAGAGGAAAAATTGGTGAGATCTGAGTAAACTTTTTTTTTTTTTTAAGATTTTTATCTTATTTTTAAGTAATCTCTACACCCAATGCAGGGCTCAAACTTAGAACTTTGAGATGGAGGGTCCCATGCTCTACTGACTGAGTCAGCCAGGTGCCCCCTGAGTAAGCTATTTTAGTTGATACTATTTATGAATATTAATTTCTTAGTTTAACCAATGTATCATGCTTATGTAAGATGTTAACATTGGAGGGAACTGAGTGAAAGGTATATGGGAATACTGTACTATCTTTGCAACTCTTCTGTAGATCTAAAATTATTTCAAAACAAGTTTTGAAGTGATAATATTTCCTATGAAGCATTGCCAAAATACCATACCACATATCAGGAAATACCTGGAGCAGATGAACGTGTCCACTAGGATCACCGTAGGAATACAGTCAACAAAATCCAGACTGTGGGAGATTCTGTAGGTCAAAATGGGCAGAAGACATGAACAGACACTTCTCCAAAGAAGACATACAAATGGCTAACAGACACATGAAAAAATGTTCAACATCACTAGCCATCAGGGAAATAGAAATCAAAACCACAATGAGATACCACCTTACACCAGTTAGAATGGCAAAAATTAACAAAGACAGGAAACAACAAGTGTTGGGGAGGATGTGGAGAAAGGGGAACCCTCTTACACTGTTGGTAGGAATGTAAGCTGTTGCAGCCACTCTGGAAAACAGCATGGAGGTTCCTCAAGATGTTAAAAATAGAGCTACCCTATTCTGCTTTCGTGTACGTTTGATATTTTTCATATTAAGTTTTTTTAAGGGTGATACTAGTTATATGCTTTCTGGACTAGAAAGTAGGCAAGCTAGAATTTGAGCATAGGCTGTTCTGTCCCCAAAGCTATTGTGCCAGAAAGAGGTACACATAGTGAGTCAACTGTTTAAAAAAAGGTTAGGGAGGCCTGTGGAAAAAAAAAAAAAAAAAAAAAGGAAAATATGCCCAAATGATAGTTACTGGGTTAAGATGGTAGAATTCTAAGTGTTTTGTTTTGATCTATTTTTCCAAACTTATTGTACCTACTTTTATACTTAAAAAGAAAACATAGAGTACCAGAACCTTTAGACAGCAGAGCTTAAATTCCATGACATTCTAGAACTGTGAACTGTTTTACCGGTACTGAGAGGTAGTTGGCGCTGTAGTACTACAGTGGAGAGGAGAAGTGTGGAAGCGTACCTGCTCACCAGCTACGGTTTTATTCGTGCCCGTTTTATCTCTTCAGTTTAAAAATACTTATTGAAATAGTAGTAATTTAAAAAGTTTATTTACACAAAACGTGGATGTAAAAAAAGGAAAATCTGTGGGCACCTGGGTGGCTCAGTCGGTTAAGCATCCAGCTCAGGGTTTCAGCTCAGGTCCTGATCTCAGGGTCTTGAAGTCAAGCCCCGAGTTGGGTTCCGTGCTCAATGTGGAGTCTGCTGGAGAGATTCTCTCCCTCCCCGACTGCTCCTCCCCCACTTGGACTCTCTCTCTCTCTCAAATAAATAAAATCTTAAAAAAACAAAAAGGGGGGCGCCTGGGTGGCTCAGTCGTTAAGCGTCTGCCTTCGGCTTAGGTCATGATCCCAGGGTCCTGGGATCGAGCCCCACATCGGGCTCCCTGCTCTGCGGGAAGCCTGCTTCTCCCTCTGCCACTCCCCCTGCTTGTGTTCCCTCTCTCGCTGTCTCTCTCTCTCTGTCAAATAAATAAAATCTTTAAAAAAAAAAAAAGGAAAATCTATATCAAATCCTGTCACTCTACAGGAGGAGCTCTTTTAATTGTCAAATTATTTCCAGAAGTATTTTTGTATTTTCACCCATAGCAGATGAGTATCTCCGATTCACCACAGTGTTACCTGCACAGATATTTAGCAGCAGAAACACTTAAATATAACTTAATTCCTAAGGAAAGCATCGTTGAATGTAGAGCTTGAGAAAAAGGAACAGCATTCAGACCTTTCCCTAGAACTGGGTTAAAGACTGTTGCCTAGAGTATCATGTACATTTATTTCAGGGATGAATATAGAAACTTCAACTATGTCCTTTAGTATTTTTTTTTTGAAGATTTTATTTATTTATTTGACAGAGAGAGACATAGCGAGTCCTTTAGTATTGATGAGTAAAATCCATTTTAAAAGTGTCTTGTGCCCTTGCAGCAGAGAGAAGTACTCTAGGACTAGGTCATGGTCACCACTGCGTATAGATTTGGATTCGACTGAGAAAGGATTGACTCCCACTTTGCCATTGTCTCAGAGTTGGAGGTGAACAGGCATTTTCAAAGGCCATGTTAAAACATCCAAATAAGATACATGATTCTTGATTGGTTCCTAGTTCAAAAAAAGAGCTATAATACTTTATCCAACTCTTGGAACAACTGGAAAAATTGAATATGGACTGAATATTATGGCACTATTGTTCATTGTCTTAGATGTGATAATAGTTTTGTGGTTTTATAGGAGACTGTCCTTACTCATGCTGAAATATGTAAGGGTGAGGAACCATAGCATTTGCCACTTACCTTCAAATGGTTCAGCAAACACAAACAGAGAAAGCAAATATGGGAGAACATTATTGTTGAATACAGGCAGAGGGTATACAGCTGTTCATTGGACTGTGGCTTTTCTGTGTGTCTGAAATTATCTTTCAAAGAGTTTGAGGAAAAGATAAACTTCTAAAAAAACATGTTAAGTGTGTTTTTCCATTCTGGTTTCAATAGAATTCCAGTTTTCTTAGCATATTAGAATGATCAGTGTGGTAAGGGTGGGAAGAAAGTCCTAGTAGTTTATTTCAGACGGAATAAATAGAATGTTTAACAGCAGAGTAACTGGTTGGACAACTGTTCTGTCTAGGCCAAGACCTCTCACTGAGAAAGAAATGCCAGTTTCTAATTTTTCTTCCTTTTTCAAACCAGCACAACAGATTTGTCCTGGACTGTAAAGACAAAGAGCCTGATGTACTGTTTGTGGGGGATTCCATGGTGCAGTTAATGCAGCAATATGAGGTAAAGGTGGAAGGGGGGAGGGTGGGTCTTGGCTACCAAAGTAAACCCATTCATCGCTAGCAAACTTTCACTCTGAGCTGAATCTGTAGGCTTATTCATGACACTTTAGAGAAGCTCTAGTTCAGAGTGCGAGGGAGGTCAGACCTCCATAATGGGATTCTTTGTGCCACCAAGCATGATGAGACAAAAAATTCAGAATTGTTTCTAACTCAGCTCCCTTTTTTGCCACACAGTGCCACACAGTCTTACTGTGTTTTACATTTTCTTATTTTGTATATTTTTTTAAAGATTTATTTATTTATTTAATAGAGAATGTGGAGGAGGGGGAGGGGCAGAGGGAAAGGGAGGCAGAGAATCCCAAGCAGACTCTACACTGAGCGCAGAGCCCGATGTGGGGCTCGATCCCATGATCCTGAGATCATGACCAAGAGTCGGATGCTTAACTGACTAAGCCACCCAGGCGCCCCTTATTTTGCGTATTTTTTTTCTAAGATATTATTTATTTGACAGAGAGAAAGAGCAAAGTAGGGGGAATGGCAGGCAGAGGGAGAGGGAGAAGCAGACTCCCTGCTGAGCAGGGAGTCTGATGCGGGGCTCGATCCCAGGACCCTGAGATCATGACCTGAGCCGAAGGCAGACGCTGAATGACTGAGCCACCCGGGTGCCCCATATTTTGTGTTCCACATCTTTTTTTAAGATTTGCGCTCTTCCAGGGGCAGTTAAAGGAAAAGATAGCTTGATTCCTTTCTGGCTCCAGTGCTCTAAATTTCTTCATCTCATGTTTCTACTTCACCCTATTCATTTTGATGCATGAGTAAAGGGAAAGGAGAGCTTACTGAGTTGGCACCTTGAGTATAAATGCTGGAACCTCCTGCCGGGCATCGGACAGCATTGTGACTCCATTCTTGAGCTGAGGTCGAAGGCTGCATTAAGAACTGAGTGATAGAGGGGCGCCTGGGTGGCTCAGTCAGTTAAGCATCCGACTCTTGATCTCAGGTCTTGATCTCACGATTGTGAGTTCCAGCCCCACTTTGGGCTCCGCGTTGGGTATGGAACCTACTTAAAAAATAAAGTAAAAAATACGTTAAAAAAAAAAAAGTAATCCTAGAAAGAACTGAGTGATACAGTGCCATCCTCAGAGCCTTGCAAACACTGAGCAGCTCATGATTTGCAGCATTACATTTGAATATAGAAAATGAAAATTATTCTTTCAGGTGCCTCACAACACATTGCAATGGAAGAATTTTATTTCCCACTCAGTTTAAATAAAGCTCTTTTTTCTCCTTTTAGATATGGCGAGAGCTTTTTTCCCCACTTCATGCACTGAATTTTGGAATTGGGGGAGATACAACAAGACATGTTTTGTGGAGACTAAAGAATGGAGAACTGGAGAATATTAAACCTAAGGTGAAATGAAACTAATGTTTTAAAGAGTATCTTTAATCTTGAGTCTTTTCCAGGTAGAAAATTGTCTGAAACTGCTAGTAAAAACAAACTGCTTCTTGAAAGCATTATTTCGCTACTGTCTTTGCTTTGTGCCCCTTTAAGATAAATGATGCTGTTGTCCTTGCTTAAGAACATTGCAGATAGGTGTTAAGAAATCAGTGTTCTGCTTGCTTAGGTTGTATTTGTAGTTGTTAATAATGGTCTTCTTCAGCTGTAGGAAGGGATTTGATGCTCATGAGGCACACTATTCTGTAGGCCTAAATGCAGCACCAGGGGAATCTGCTCAGACGAGGGCCATGGTGGCAGTGCCATGATTCACTTCAGGAAGTAATTTTGGAGCTGTTTAACCATATAAACAAATTAGTAAGCAAGGCCTCCCAAGTTTTTCTGAAGAAAATTTGAAGCAGATATGAACAAATGTTCTTAAATGTGTACCCCACTACCTTAACACATTATAAATGTCCTAAGTTGGCACACTGTGCATGTAATTTTTTTCAGCTCTAAACAAAGAAAAAAAACAAAGTTGATAACAGTTGCTTTGTTGAAAGTATTTTATTTTTTGCCTTTAGAAATTTTTTTTTAATTTTTAAAAAAGATTTATTTATTTTAGAGAGAGAGCATGACTGGGAGGGGCAGAGGGAGAGGGAGAGAGAATCGCAAGCCAACTCTGTGCTGAGCCCGATGCGGGCCTTGATCTTATGCCCCTGAGAACCCATCCTGAGCTGAAAGCAAGAGCTGGGTGCTTAATGGACTCCGCCACCCAGGCGCCCCTTTTTATTCATTTATTATTATTTATTTATCTATTTGAGAGAGAGAGAGAGTGCACGCCTCTGGGAGTGGGAGGAGGAGCAGAGGGAGAGGGACAAGCAGACTCCATGCTGACCACAGAGCCCGACATGGGGCTCAATCCCATGACCCAGAGATCATGACCTGAGTGGAAATCAAGAGTCAGACGCCTAACCAACTGAGCCACCCAGGCGCCCCTCTATTTTTTTTAAGATTTATTTTTAAGTAATCTGTATACCCAATGTGGGGCTTGAACTCACAATCCCGAGATCAAGAGTCCCATGCTCTACTGACTGAGCCAGCCAGGAAGCGCTATTTTTTGGCCTTTCTAATAGAAAAACTAGTCCATGTTCCTGTCTTTTGTGACAGGGTGGAAAGTTACTTTGTTGGGTTGTATAGTAAGATGTATGTCTCTAGGTGACAGCCACCTCGTAGATGAATTTTTTTTTTTTTAAAGAGGAAAAACTCGTTGAAACTTCATCCAGCTTCCTCCCCAGCTACTCTTTCTTCAGTATAACTGCATTTATACCAGTTATATTCCCTTGGGTACTTTTGTTATTTTTTTTCTGGAAGATACTTGTAGTCAGGGAGTTTCTATGGTAGGAGTTGCAAATATTTTTCCCTGGCTTTCTTAGATTTCACTTTAATATTTTCTTCAACATGCAGAGTTTTTATTTTTACACAGTTGAATTTGTTATCTTTTTTGTATAGTTTCTGGATTTTAAGAGCTTAGCTTCCAACTCCACAATGATGAAAGAATTCTGTCATTTCCTCCTAGGGTAGTTTTACTGCTTCGGAATTAATCTGCTTGGAATTTATCCTGAGATCTATGAGGCCTAAATCAGTGTTTGAAGGTGGCTGCTCAGTTGAAGTTATCCCTACCATTTGACAAGTTCACCTTTCCATCTTTTGATTTTTGAAATAAGATGTTTATCTAAACATTGATAAATATTTTTATCTAAATATTAGATTTTCATCTAAACATTCCTTTATTCTTGGTTATTTACTCCTCGCCCCGCTTTCTTTTTCTTCCCTCAATTATAGGTCATTGTTGTCTGGGTAGGAACAAACAACCATGAAAATACGGCAGAAGAAGTAGCAGGTGGAATCGAGGCCATCGTCCAACTTATTAACACAAGGCAGCCACAGGCCAAAATCATTGTATTGGTATGTAGCCTTTGGGTCGGTAGTCTTTGATGTCATTAGGTCAGGTGAGGAATGTTTTTAGAAATAGGATCGCTCATGAATATAAAGAATCTTTAGGTGAAAGCAGTTTATGATACTCCTGAGAGGCTCTTCTCTGATATGTCCTATTGTCTTACTGGTTTCATCATTTCCCAGACCAGCTGAGGGAGTCATCTTTTATCTGCTTATCCTTGTTTAGAGGTTGTTGTCTCAGGTAGCCTTTGTTTTTTTTTTTTTTTTTTTTAACTGTCTTCTGATAATTTTTAAAATCACATATGAAACTTGTCCTAGTCCTGAGTCTCTTTTTATTAGACTGGCTTTGGATTAACATAGATGTGTTGTTCAGTCCCACTGTTCATATGTTAAAGGTGGTATATTTATTAGAATCTCTGAATTCTCTAAAACATCAGAGATTCTGTTAGCAAAAAAATGGGTGCTTTATGGTCTTACTCCTAATAGAGAGTACTGCCCTTTGTGGAGCTAAAGCATTAAATATTCACCGTCTCAGAGATAAATAGCTGTCTTTAAGTATGAAAGTTTACCTATAGATACTCGTAGCAAAACCAAATTCTGAACGAAATCTGATATGTATTCAGTTCTTTAATGAGATGATGTTAAGAAGACAGTCATTTATTCAACAACATGAGGATCACTATGTACAAGACACTGTCCTGGGTCCTGAACATACAAAAATGAGTAAGACATTGTCCTCTCAAGGAGCACACAGTCTGGTCCAGTGGTAGATGGGCACAGCAATATAAAGAGAGAATTAGCATACTGTATGCTAATGGGAGTAATTATACAGTATGCTAAGGGGAGAATAGGTTGTTTTTTTGTTTTGTTTCGTTTTTTAAGATTTTATCTATTTGTCAGAGAGACAGCGCACGCACAAGCAGGGGAAGCGGCAGGTAGAGGGAAAAGCAGGCTCCCTGCTGAGCAAGGAGCCTGTGCGGGACTTGATCCCAGGACCCTGGGATCATGACCTGAGCCGAAGGCAGACACTTAACTGACTGAGCCACCCAGGTTTTTTTTGTTTGTTTGTTTTGTTTTTTTAAGATTTTATTTAGAGTGAGTGAGTGCACTCGAGCAGGGGGAGGAACAGAGGGGGAGAGAAAGGGAGGGTGAATGAATCTCAGTGTGGATCTGAGTATGGATCCTGATGTGGGGCTTGATCTCATGACCCTGAGATCATGACCTGAACCAAAACCAAGAGTCGGATGCTTAACTGACTGAGCCACCCAGGCGTCCCATGAGAAAGGGTGTATTTTAGACGTAAAAGCTACATTTGACTATAGTTTTTAAAGAATTCATTGGTCTCCAGACAAATGGAGAAAGGAAAGAAGGCATGACAGGGAGGGAAAAAAAACGGTGAAAGTCTTATACTTGTGTGTGTTTATTGGGCAAATGAAGGGGGGTGCTTGAAGAATTCTAGGGCTGTCATTGAATAAAGTTTAAGGCTGGGATGGTTAGGAGAAAGAGGTATGGCCAAGTCACATAGGGATTTGTATGCCTTGATGGAGGAGTTTGGGTTTTTCTTTTTTTTTTTTTTTTAAGATTTTATTTATTTGAGAGAGAGAGCACATGAGAGGGGGGAGGGTCAGAGGGAGAAGCAGCCTCCCCGCTGAGCAGAGAGCCCGATGGGGACTCGATCCCGGGACTCCAGGATCATGACCTGAGCCGAAGGCAGTCGCTTAACCAACTGAGCCACCCAGGCACCCGGAGTTTGGGTTTTTCTTTTTTTTTCCTTTTTTTATTGTTATGTTAATCACCATCATTAGTTTTAGATGTAGTGTTCCATGATTCATTGTTTGTGCATAACACCCAGTGCTCCATGCAGAACGTGCCCTCCTCAATATCCAACACCAGGCTAACCCATCCTCCCACCCCCCTCCCCTCTAGAACCCTCAGTTTGTTTTTCAGAGTCCATCGTCTCTCATGGTTCTTCTCCCCCTCCGATTTCCCCCCCTTCATTCTTCCCCTCCTGCTACATTCTTCTTCTTCTTTTTTTTTTCTTTCTTAACATATATTGCATTATTTGTTTCAGAGGTACAGATCTGAGATTCAATTCTTGCACAATTCACAGCGCTTACCAGAGCACATACCCTCCCCAGTGTCCATCACCCAGTCACCCCATCCCTCCCACCCCACCCCCCACTCCAGCAACCCTCAGTTTGTTTCCTGAGATTAAGAATTCCTCATATCAGTGAGGTCATATGATACATGTCTTTCTCTGTTTGACTTATTTCGCTCAGCATAATACCCTCCAGTTCCATCCACGTCGTTGAAAATGGCAAGATCTCATTCCTTTTGATGGCTGCATAATATTGGAGTTTGGGTTTTTCTTACTGGTGCCCGTGGGGAGCCACGTCTTATTTTTTTATTACATGGTATTTAATGTAATTTACTTGCTTATATCCCTGCTTTACTCCAGAAAGGGTTGTGGTTAAGAGTCCACCTCTGAGGTACAGTGGCTGGTACAAAGCTGCTTAGGACATATTTGTTGCGTGAATGTTGCTGAATAAATCCTCCATAAATAGTCTTTGTTTCAACCAGACTTTTAAATTTGGTATACACTGGTGTTCTCTACAACACTCAAACATCAGCAGTGCCCTAAATGATTCTGTGAGGGAATGATTGCAGAAGTCACTGAACATAATAGCCCTGATCCCATGACAGTTACAAGAGCTGTGTGGAAACAAGATTTATGACATACTTAAGTGAAAAGTCCAAATATTAAACTGTGTGTGTATTATATTTAGAATTACTTAAAGTACAGATAACCCTTGAGGGGCACTGACCCCCATACAGTTGAAAATCTGCATATAACTTTTCACTCAAATTTACTAATGGTCTGTTGATCAAAAGCTTTCCTGATAAGCAGTCAATTAAGATATATTTGGCTTGTTATATGTATGACATACTGTATTCTTAAAATAAAGCTAGGGAAAAGAAAATGTGACTAAGAAAACCATAAGGAAGAGAAAATAGATTTACAGTACTGTATTTATGGAAAAACATTTGTGAATAAGTGGACCTGTGCACTCCACACCTGTGTTGTTCAAGGGTCTGCTATAGTCACGTGGTGAAGAGATTAGGAGCATGATATTTTTCTTTTTTGTTTCTTTTAACATAATAGTATTTTAGTAATTAATTATTATAGGGAAAAATCACATGGCATACCTTTGATATTCTCATATTAAGGAAAATGCTATGCAAATACATAAGGTGCTTTTCTCATCCTTGCTTGAAAATCCCGGTAGGTATGGTGCCCTCTTCTTTTTTTTTTTTTTAAAGATTTTATTTATTTATTTGACAGAGAGAGACATAGCGAGAGCAGGAACACAAGCAGGGGGAGTGGGAGAGGGAGAAGCAGGCTTCCCGCGGAGCAGGGAGCCCGATGTGGGACTCGATCCCAGGACCCTGGGATCATGACCTGAGCAGAAGGCAGACGCTGAACGACTGAGCCACCCAGGCGCCCTGGTGCCCTCTTCTTAAGGCTTACTCATTTTTTATGGCTTTGACTGTCACGGTGTTCTTTGAGTGTCGGAACAAAGTGTATGTTTGTTGTTCACTGGCTATCCTCCCTGGTTGCTCATATCTCAGCAAGACTCCGATATGTAAGCAGTTCTTTTTTGTTAACTGTTAGATGCAGAGCCTAATACTTCAACAGTTATGTAAATGAGGGTTTAGGATTGACTTTGTAAAATTTTTGAGCCGCTTAACAAAAGGATAGGAGGAGATGGTCTAGGGTAGCAGAGTCATAATTATCTATAATTCTCATTTGGAACTATACAGTCACATAAGAAAGTGGTAATAAAGCTTCCAACATTTTGCTGAAAAGAATTAAAGACATGAACAAGTACTTAAGTTTGGCATAAAGGTTTTTTTTTTTTAGTAGAATACCCACAGAAAATCTATTTTTGTAAAATAAGACCTCTTACCATAGCCTGTAGGAGAAATAGGTAGAAATTTTTTTGCCTACATAGGAATAACTTGGTGTGTGCTATCACTAGTTATAAACCAACTGAAAGGTTGTCTGACAATAATTTTATAATAGGATCAGCATCTGTAAAAGGACATTTCTAGTTTGAGATGGTAAATCTTGCTCTTGACACGTAAGGGTGAACTTTTATTGACTATAGGAGGACAGACGTGATTTACCTGAAGATAGATAATTAACATAAGTTAAAAATGAATTAAGAAAATAGCTGTTTTATCCTAGCAGATATTATGTGGCTTTGGTTCGTCTAGACCACAGTTGTTCCCACTCTTTGTCTTGTGCAGTAGTACAGGTTCCGTGTAGCATTCATAAATACATGTGCGTTGGAGCTGGGTGATTCTGATGGCTGTATGGAGAATGAGTTGAAGGGAAGACCACGCTGGAGGTAGGAAGGCCAGTCAGGAGACTTTACATTAACTGAGAGAACAGTGGTAAGTCTCCAAGCCATAGCAGCATGTATACTCAGAATGGAGGAGAAAAAAATGTTTTGAAAATTATTGAGGATGCAAAAGCTGAGTAATTTAATGGTAAATAGATAAGGTATGTGGGATGAAAGATGCAGGGAGGTCGGAATGATCAGTTGGTACAGAGAATGTGGAAGGAGCATAGTGTGGGGAGAAGATGATGAATTGCTTTTGGACATGTCAGGTTGGGAGTGCTTCGGGAAGTTTGGGAAGTTTGGTTCTAGGCTAGAGTGTTCAGAGTGGGCCGAGTAGTAGGCCAAGGACAAGACCCTGGAGCATACCAACAATTAAGGGACAGGAGGAGGAAGAGGTGCTTCTGAAGAGACAGAAGAAATGGTCAGAGAACCGTCATTGAAACCAATCTAGTCCAGAGTTTCTAGTGTTTGAGAAATCAAAGTTTTAAGAGTGTCAAATGGAGCAGTTCTTCCAGGAATCTCAGAAATCACAGATGAGTCAGTAGAGAAAAACCAGTGACCCTTGTCTTCTTGTGTTCTCTGCTTTGCCCCAGGGTTTGTTACCTCGAGGGGAGAAGCCCAACCCGTTGAGGCAAAAGAATGCCAAGGTGAACCAGCTCCTCAAGGTTTCCCTGCCGAAGCTCACCAACGTCCAGCTCCTGGACACAGACGGGGGCTTCGTGCACTCGGACGGTGCCATCTCCTGCCACGACATGTTTGATTTTCTGCACCTCACAGGAGGGGGCTACGCCAAGATCTGCAAACCCCTGCATGAACTGATCATGCAGTTGTTGGAGGAGACCCCTGAGGAGAAACAAACCACCATCGCCTGACTGGCTCCCATCAGTGTTACTCGCACCCCAGCTTCCTCAGATCAGTTATATCACTGGCACTACAGAATCCTTCTCTTTCCTAAGGCACTTTGCATTGTAGAATGTTCCTGGATGTTCATATCTAGTGTTTGAAGGGGAGGAGGGATTTAAACTGGTCCTGTACATAGAAGGTTGGTTTGACACAGGAGACAAATTAGCCAAGGAAGATTGTTGTTTAAATTCGTTTGAAACCAGAAGGGGACTTTTAGTTGTATGTGTGACACACTCATTGAATTATCACAGTTTTTCCTAGGACAACATCAAGCCTAAGGACTGAACAAAATGAAGATTTTTTTTTTTTCTTGGCCTTTCTTTCTATGGATTATGTCGTATAGAGTAACGATCAGGATCCATACCTACTTGGCTTTAATACAGATGTCTTTTCCAGTTTTTAAAGTTCATAATTTAGCCCTTTGTTTTTAGTTTGCTTTACTCCTATGTATTCGCAACATTTTCTTAACATACAGCATCAGATTGAACGTGCTTGTGATTCAGATATGGGAGATGCTATGGTTAACAAGTGAATTTGTTCCACTCTCTTAATCTTTCCCATGTTTAGCAGTGGAAGAAAGATTTTGCCCCATTTGGGGGACTCTACGGAGGGTATTATTTTTATGCTGCTGAATATCATGTCTATAATAGACCCATGCATGCAGCCTTTCCTCCCTATTTCCCCTCATCCCCTCTTTGTTTTTTGGGGGGGGTCCTTGTTGACATTACAAGCTTTTAACACATTTTTGACCTAGGAGCTCTTGCTGGAAGTATAAGTCCCCAGCCAGTTAACTCTCATGATGATAGTACTGATGTGCGTGCAACTCATTCTCGTGTGGTGCTCTGTGCGTAGTCTGTGTAGTGCTGTCCAGATTCGGAGTTCTGGTTTGGTTTGTTTTGTTTTTCCCTCAAAATGTTTTACACTTTCCTCTTTTGGGGGAAAAAAAAAAAAAAAAGGCAACCAGAACTCTATTTTCCATTCCATAAGCCCTGACATTATTTCAAGTTTTATAGTATCTTAGGGTGTATATTTTATTTTTTTATTGGCTTAGTTTTTAAAATTATATCAGTCCAGAAAAATTTGGCCTTTTTCATGGGGAAACAAATGGAGCTGCTCTTCAGAATAGGCATTCTACCTTGATCCCACCATTTTAGTGAAAAAGAACTAGGTTTGTTTGACTTTCAGGGTCTGAGGATTTCTTTCGAGAGAGCTCTTTATAATCTTAATGTTTTGCTTGAGCTTCAAGAACTGCCATTTTAAAAATAATGGGACAATACATGGTTTATTGTTCAGCATACCTTTGGAATATGTACAAACTGGATCTACAAACAAATATTTTAAACTGGACCAGGTGGGTATTGGAGTAACCTATTAAAATGTGCTCTGCACTGATTCTGCTTAACATTCAAGTTCAGTGACTAAGGAATATGTTTGATGTTCTGCTTGCGAGGCAAATGTCGGTGCTTTTGTGAGTTGGAGGGGGTTGCTGATTTGTGCTAAGAGCCACTTCTGATTGAGAGGGATAGAACTTGGGCTGATGTTTTTCTTGTGAAATGTCTTTCTAGGAATTTTTTTGGTCTTATTTCTAGTCCTTTTTTTTAATACATTTCTGAATGTATCATGTCTTCACTAACGACAGAAAGTACATGTGATGTTTACTAGACTCGTTTCCCACATTAAGGTTCCCTCTCTTTTTAGGAGCCCAGATTCTTGGGTTTATCAGGACAGGTTTTTTCTTAGCTGAGGCATAGTTCTAAGGAGGGCGGAGAAGTTTGTGTATGAAAAGACCGATTCTCATCCAGGTCTTTTTCCATTTGTCAGAGGGCGGGATTATCGTCCAAACAAACCCGTTAGGTTATTCCTGCAGCATGCGCTTTTAGCTTCCCTCTTGACTAAGGATCAAATAGCCCTTTGTGAGCTGGCCTTCGGCTCCTTTGCTTATGTGTGTAAACCTCGGGTGTTACTACATTTTATACCTACCAGAGCTCTTCAAGCAATAGTATTTGAACCACTGGCCTTTTAAATAAAAGTCTGACCCATTGCTAATGTGCAGATACTGAGTCCACTTTCATTTCTTGCCCACTTTCTTTGCACTGCGTTAGGGCAAAAAGTGTTCATCTGTTTTTCTTTGATTAACATCCCTGTTCGCTGCAGTGACAGAACTTAATGCTTACTCTTTGGATTTCTCTCTTTATACTTCTCATGTATATGTAAATGTAATGCACTGTCCAAGTGAAATGTCCTAGTTGTCACTGTGATTAAGAGGCCAACTTTCCAGACAGCTAGCAGAGGTGTTCTGATCCTCCCCCAAGCAAGTTTTAATTCCTTTGCCCCTCCATTCCCGATACCTAGCTGGCAGCCGGTGATGGCTGTGGATCTCTGTGGGCACATTGGGAATGTGGCAGGTTGAGGACGTACTGCCAAGGGTGACCTAAGGCATGTTGTTTGGCTGCCTCCACATTCTAGGCTGCCACGGGCAGTGGTCTGGCACCCACTTAGGGTCTTTTTCGACTGTTGGGGGCATCTGTCTAAACCAGAATCTTCTGCAAAAAACCTTAACCCAACAAAACAAATCTTGTGTAGCTCATGCCCTGCTCTTAAGAATTCTGTCTCTTGTTGTTAAAAAACAAAAACAAACACTTTTTTTTTTTAATCTAGTCACTGTTTACAGTTGTATGCTAAAGCCTGAAATATTGTCTGTGCTGTGGTGTATGAGCATTGCCAATTTTATATTTATTGCAGTGAAGAAGAAACTAAAAATATATGAAAATGAGGAGCATGTCCACGCTCCTAAATCTGTGTGGGTGCATGTGGGAGAAGTGAGTCGGGGTCTCTTGAAAGGAGGCTTTTTGGAGTGGGGTCTCCCAGGCTTCTCCTTGGTGTTCCTGCTTGGGGATCACTGCTGCTAGCTGACTGGACCTCCCCAACAGAAGTTTGTGATTCTGCTTTGGCGAAGTTTCATTGACTAGTAGAACTCATTCTGTTTTAGTGCATATTTCAATATAAATGTAAACATTTCTCTCAAACTTGTTTATGTCTTTCTGTCTCCTTTATCAGAGTCTCTGGATTCCAATGGAGGGGAAAAAGGGATGCTTTTTTTTTCCCCTACCTTATCACAAGCACACTGGATACTTAGAACATCCTCCTTCTTTTCTGGGGAAGTGAATATACTGAACTGACTGTCATCACATCTCAGGGCTGTAGGAGGGAAGGATGGAGTGAGCAGTTATAAGGAGTCCTAACTAGACACCTGGGGAAATTGTCAAAGGAAGTATTTCAGATTGGTTATGAGTATCTGTCAGTTAAAAAGAACTGATTCTTAAACTGTGAAACTGACCTCTTGGTCTTTTTTCCTAATTTCAATCTTTAGAATTTATTCACATTAAATTTGTAATTTCCACTGTTTCTCACTCTCTTCCTCACACTAATAATCATCAGTTTCCTTTTTTACACTTTAGAATATCTCTTTCTACTATTGCCCCCAGCATGCACTCGAGTGCTTCAAATCAATTGGACGGTTCTGAGTTCCTGTGCCATCTAGGGAGAAAGTCCTACTAATATTATGCAGGTGTATTCGTCCCCATTCTGCTGTTGGCTGAGAGGCCCAGGAGGTATGAATGGTATCCATCTAAGGAGTCCTATAATTTCGGTACCTGAGCTGGGATTTGAACCCAGCTTTACCAGATTTCAGAGTCCTCGCCTTGCCACTACTCATTCAATCTGGGCTGTCTTTCTAGTTGCAGATACATCCCTAGTTTCCTTTCTGCAGCCGGTATACTCCTCTCCTGTTCCGTCCTACACACGGCCACACGATTATTAGAATTTATTTAAAACGCGTTACCTGGCCATCTTGCTTTCTACCTTAAAACAGCAGTAGAATGAAATTGTGGTGTTTGTGGAGCCAGAATTTTTGGTGGTACACATGAAGGGGTTCAAAGACTGCTCAGCCGTTAACAGGTCAGTAAGTTCAGACTGACAGGAACACCCTTGGGGAAATGAAGTTTAAGATTTAAAGGAAACAGGAAAGTGTAAGTACAGTCAAATGGCAAAAAGATAATTAAAATAGAAAGGTACCAGCTTCCATATGCTGAGGCGTGGGGGCGGGGACCACAGGGGTAGATGAAAACGTTGAGGGTTCATTCATACCAGAGACGCTAAGAAAGCACAGCTGCTTCCTTTGCAGCCACCCTTACCCATGAGTCCGGAGTGTTTGTGCAGACAGGTCAGGCTGGTTGTATGCTGTAGACCACCTGATCTGAACTAGATGAATGGCATCGGTGGCACCAGACTCATAATACGATGTGACCACGGAGTTCAGGACAGGAACTGTGAGCATGGACACGGCTCTCACGTAGCATCTTTGCCTCCCCAGTCTAAAACAGCCTGACCCAAGTATGGCCTCTTCATAGCAGTGATACTAGAGCAAGGGTCACTTACTCAACTGGCCCATCAGGGCCTAGCCTGATGACTAGCCACCAACCACGCCAGCAGTCATTACAGCAAACTGATCCGCCAGGAAAATGTTCCTTAGCTACTGTAAGCTCCTCTGTTTTTTGTAGCATCTACTTTATCACTCTTCACCGCAGTGATTGCTACTGGGTTAAACTGGTTTACTCCTGGAAGAGAATAGAATGTGGAGATACTAAGATACTTTTGCTTTTCTAGTTGTCTTCCTCCCATATCTAATCACACCAGGTTCCTCTCTGCCCTCTCCTCCCCCAGAGGCTTTGCCTTTGTCAGCAGCTCACTGGTTCCCCTTAAGACACAGAGCAGCAATGAAAGCAGCCCAGGCCCTCTGTTAAGTGTATCCAAACTACTAGCCCATGTGAACTTCACTGGCCAGGACAAGTGGGTAGGAGGGAAGGCTCCCTCACCAGCACCCACTTGGGGAAAAACTGGACAAAACCAGCAGGAGAGTCCCATCTCCTACTTTCCTCCAGTCATAGCAGGGGTGAAATCTTCACTCGGTTACATATTTTTACATAGCCACGAAGCAAAGGTCTTAGAGGTTTGATAAACATGCAGTCTTTCTTCTACTCTGGCTTGATTTTATGCTATCGATTTTAAGATCTCAGAAAACATTTTACATACTGCTCAAGCTTTGACCATGACGCATTTGCAGCAAGCTCATTAATAACTACGCATAGCCCAAGCCATTAGAACATCCAGTGCTCTCCATGACTTGACCCTGTTCAATTCATATCCTCCCACCCCTTTGAACCTTCATACCAGTAGCACTGAACTTCGAGTCTGTGACTTTGCTCCAAGTTGAGACCCCTTGTCTGGAATATGCTCCTATTCCTTTGCTAGGCTAGCTTCTGTTCATCTTTCTGGAGCCCCCTCGGACACCTCCTGCGGTGTTTTCTGATTTCTCCTGATTTCCCTGATTTCCAGCTCTGGTTTGTACTAGATCTCTCGTCTCTGAGTTCCCATAATACCGTGTGTAAATCTTTTATCATTGCACTTACTCTCTATTATATGCTTACTATTTGTCTACACTGTTAGATTATGAATTCTTAAGAACAGAGAATGTGTTTTAAGTATCTATGTTCCCAGCACCTAGCTTAGTGACTAGTACAAACTAGGCATTGAATAAATGAATGAATGAACAGGAGATTGAGTGATTTGTTCATGGTCATCTAGCCGGTAACTGTCAATACTGAAATTGAAATACAAATCTTTTGACTTCATTTCCTGTTCTTTCAATGATACCACACTGCTGCTTGTGAGCAACAATGCACATTATTAATAAGGACAAACAAAATTCACTTTTAAAAACAAAAACAGATGTCATACATACCTATCACAGAAGTTTTCGACACGTTTTCTGGAATTGTTTGATTGAAACTAGACGGAATTAATAAGATAGTTTTTATAGGAAAAGTAAAACCAAATAAAAAGTTAGACTGGTTCAGAGGAACAAATGTATCGTGAATGAGAGAATCACCTTTGTGAAGGCTCTGGGGACCAGTGAGGTAACAGGAGATGCTATGGGAGGTGGCCTGTATGTGAGCCAGAGTGTAAAGAGAGGGGACCCTTTCTATTATTGAGAACTACATGGAATAAGGGTTGAATAGCTGCCATGTTGTCTTTAGATAACAGCCAGAGAGGAGGAAAAGCTTCTTGAGTTGCATCTTCTGATTTCGTAGCTGGAGACCCAAGCCTTCTTGAGATAGGAGGATGGCTCATTTTTAATCAGTGATCTTTGGAGACAGATTTGAGTTGATCAATTGTTTATTTCCTTGTTTTCAGCAGCCTGATTGACCAGCTTCATTTCCTGCAAAGTTCTGATGTTGATTCCAGCACATGGCCGCAGGGAACAGGATGCAAGGCCTGAATGTGTTGTTCACGTTTCTCAGTCTGAATGGTGAAAGCCCAGGAAACGAAAAGTGGCTGATGTGTCTGTGGCAGAAAATTTGCCCCCTCAGTCAAAACTGCTCTCCCTTGACTCCCCTCCTACTCAAGACAGTAGTTCAGGATGACGAATGCAGCCAAGCCCAGCTCCCCTGCGCTGCATTTAGGAGGTAAATGGACATAAGACATGACTCTTGAAGGGTCAGAAAGTTTAATTTGCCTACGATGCCCAGTGCAGGGACTTACACAGAACTTTCTGACATCAAAGTCCTTTTTCCATAGTACCGTGAAGCCATGTGACAGGTTTGAGACCTGAGCCCCAGAATGATGGAGTAAATACTCTGATTCCTAATCTGATACACATCCCATTTTCATAGTCCTTGGAGAGATGACCAAACCCAAGGGCAGCCCCGAGAAAGAACAGCACTTGCACGCTGAAGAGAAAGAAGGGCTGTACAGTTCTTGCGCTGCGGCTGCTGGGCAATTCTGTTTGAGCTCCGCGTGGATACACTGAGACCCTTTTATGGTCATGATGAAAACAGGGAACTTAAGTCCATTTCCTTTAGAGGGCTTGGTTGTGTAACTTTTTTTTTTCTGGGTAAAAGTTACTTAGTTCTAAAGTCGGGTTTGATCCTGCCACCCACCCACAGGCATGGCCACTCTCGACCCCCTGTGGAAAGCTGGGAACCTCATCAGCTGCCTGGTTAATGGTCCTATTTCCTAGGTCTTTTCTGCACTCAGGATCGGAAGGATGGCCCACAGGGAAGTAGAAGGAAGTCATCTGAGCCTTGTGACCCCACCCTGCCCTCATTGCCAGGGCTGGGGTTGGGCTTTTCATATAACATGGCAGATAATGCAGTAGCTGGACCAGCACAGAAAGCCCAGGGGGCTGCCCCAAGGCCTTGACATCTCCTCCTTTGCTCTCTTAAGTCTGGCTTTGAGACCCAGCACTGCCCTTTTATGCTAACTGCTGTAGCCAACAAAAAGGCCTTCTCTCCTCAGCACTGCCAGACCTGAGAAAGGACCTATTCATAACTGGGTTTTGCTGTTCCCTCCCTAGGGGGTGGGGCAGAAGGTCTGAGGAAAGTTCTGCAGACCTGAGAACTGCAAGAAAGTATGGGGCTGCTGCCCTCCCACCCTGTTTGAACACAGAGGGCGCTGAGGATTCAAAGGTTAAGCCCATGAGCCCTTGCGAAAGGGAAGGATCCCTTCTGGGCTTATTTAGATAGATTTCTCCTAAGATACTGCTACGAGAAAGGGAGCAAACAAATATCAGCAGTCCCAGTCCCAGTCCCAGTTGTCTGGCCTCAGAGCAGTGGTTCTCAAAATGTATTGTGCATATCAAGCTTCTGGAGTGCTTGTAAACCCAGATTCCTGGGCTGCACCTCCAAAGACTGCAATTCAGCAACTGTAAGTTGTGTCTGGATACGCATTTTAAACAGGCCGGGCAGGGTGGGGGGGGGCACGTTTTGCCCCAAGGCCTAAGAGGCAGAGTTGGAATGCCCCCTGTCTGGGCTTATTCAATACAGCCCCCGGACCAACCAGCCTATAGCTGAGACTAGTGGTTCTCATAGCACCCAGGAAAGTTGCAGAAACCAGTTAAATTACATCAAGCTAAGTGGGGAGCTCAAACTCAGAGTGGGAGTATTTTCTTAGAGTTCCAGATTTACTGGCAAGATGAGGAGGAGTTCACCATGAGAGAGAAAGTGGAGTTCACTTGGAATGTGGAAATCCTACATCGACTACCCAAACTGGGCTGCTGACTGCATGGGCTTATAATGAAAAATCTTCCTGTTATCCTGAGGGTCCTCCAATTCAGGTTTGTCTAGACGTGCTGGAGTCTAGTAAGCTACTCACTCTACCTGTCTGCACAATGAGGGGTTGGTCGAGGAGTCTGCTAAGGTTCCCTTTGGTCTGACTTTCTAGGGTTCTCCAGAACCTGCAGCCTGCTTCTGATCTTCATCCTCAAGTGTGACTGCTTGGGCAGGGGGCCAGGTCTAATTCTTGCACGCACCATTTGCCTAGTATAAATAGAACAGTACTTGCACGTAGTAGGTGCCCATTAAATATTTATTGCAGGAATGAATAAATATTTATAATTGGCTATGAGATAAAATAGTCCTCGTTGGAACAAAGCTCAGAGAATAAGGCAGGGGCAGGAGCTGCGGCTGCTGGAATCTTGGAAGCAAGAGAATTCTCACAAGTCTCTGGCGCAGGTGGCTTCATCCGGGTGTCTGCCAGTTTCAGAGGTGGCCATGTTATTTCTTTTCCTTTAAACATACCTAATTTGTCTTAAAAATCCATGTGCATCGTAGAAAATTTATACATTTTTAAAAGGTATAAAAACGTTTTGAAACCATCCACAGTCCAGTGATTTTTCTTCTCTTTTTGGTACTTTTCTATACTTTTGGAATTAGAGGAAAATGATACATTGCCATTTTAAAAATCATCTGTAATTCAAAGATTTTTCAACGCTTTTCTATGCATGCCTACATATTTGGAAACCAGACTGATGGTACAGTGGCATATTGTGACTTCTCTGCTGACATGTTCCTCAAAGTCTTAAGCATCATTTTCGATGGCTTCATGATAATAGCACCTTTAACCATTCCCTCATAATGGACATTTAGGCTGTTTCCTTTATGCTTTATATTACAAATATCGCAATAATAAGCATTACTGCCTACACATTTTTTTTTTTTTTAAGATTTTATTTATTTATTTGACAGAGAACACAAGCAGGCAGAGAAGCAGGCAGAGGGAGAGGGAGAAGCAGGCTGCCCGCAGAGCAGGGAGCCCGATGCGGGACTTGATCCCAGGACTCCAGGATCATGACCTGAGCCGAAGGCAGTCGCTTAACCGACTGAGCCACCCAGGCGCCTGCCTACACATTTTTAACCTGTATTTCTTATTTCCTTAGGATAGAGTCCCAAAAGTGAAATTACTCTGTCAAAGAGTATAAAGCTCTTTAAACTTCTTGAAACACGGGCCAAAATGTTTTGTAGAAAAGTTTTCATCGATTTATACTGAAAGTCACTATCTCAATGAGCTTTTTAGCTGCCTCTTTAGAGAAGAGGAGAAAGCCCTGCAAGCTTCCAGGCCTCCCTGAAGCCTCGCGGCCGCTGCAATAGAAGATGAGAGGACACAGAGGTTCCGTCTGTAGTTTTGCCTCAGCCATCCCTCCGCCGGGAAGGCGCCCGTCCTGTTTCCTAATTGAGTTCTTCCCTTCTTAATGGCCCAAGGATGGAGGATGTTGGTGGTTAAGGCAGTGAGGGTGGAGGTGGATCCTTACGCTTGAGCAAAGAAGACTTTGTCAACAAGAATCCCACACTCGGAGATCCTTCACGGAGACATCCGTCTATTCCAACCAAAGTGAGCTTCCAGAGACGGGTAGAATGACGAAAGAGGAGGTGGTAGCAGGATAGGAGTTCGAGGCGGCTTCCAGCTGGAGGGCTGCGGCCCCTTTAAGGCCCAATCCGGGGCTTGGCCCTTTAAATCTGTGTCAGTTTCCCCTGACGTCAGCGGGCGGGCCGGCCGCCCTGCTGTTTACCGCCTCGCGGCCCGGCACAGTCCCCGGAGTTGGGAGCCCCGGGGCTGCGGCGGTCGCCCGCCCTTAAAGGGCCCGCGCCCCCAGGAAACGCGCCGCGCCGCGCGGCGTCGGGTCGCTGCCACCTATCACGCTCCTCACCCTCAGACCCTCCTCCCTTCCCGGCCGCCCCCGCCGCCGGCTTCCGTCCCTCCCTCCCCTTTCCCCGGCGTCTCCAAGCTCCCAGCAACCAGCCGCCCCCTGGCTCTCCCGGCCCCCGCCGGCGGCCGCGGGGTCTCCCGGCCGCGCTCTGCCCCTCGCGAGCTGGCCCGTACCCCACACCCTCCCCTCCCTCTCCCGCCGCCCCTGCTCGCCAGGCCCCCTAGGAGCGTCTCTGCGGCTCCGGGGAGGAGACGTTTCCTAATCTCAGGCCGGGGTTAAAGTTCTGGTCCTGGTGAGATGCTGGAAGCTGCGGCCGGAGCCGCAACCCGTCCCGGAGGTGTTCTGTCGCCTGTCACCGTCCCCACCACTACCGCTGCCGCCGCCACCGCCGCCTTGCCGGGGCCATGTTCGCTCTGGGCTTGCCCTTCTTGGCGGTCTTGGTGGCCTCGGTCGAGAGCCATCTGGGGGTTCTGGGGCCCAAGAACGTCTCGCAGAAAGACGCCGAGTTTGAGCGCACCTACGTGGATGAGGTCAACAGCGAGCTGGTCAACATCTACACCTTCAACCACACAGTGACCCGAAACCGGGTGAGGGCTGGGCTGCGCTGGGCTGGGGGTTGGTGGCGAGTGGGTGAGCGGACCAGGGCTCCGCGAGTCAGTCAATCCTCTACTCTTTTAGGAGGCCCATGAACGCGACACCCCACCGGGTTTCGTTTTCCCAGAACCGCACTGGACTCTCTTGACCAGTCCTCCTTGCTTTGCCACCAGCGTCTCTCTGAAGCTCCCACTGGACAGTTTCTAAAGTTGTCTCCTTCCCATGTTCTCTTTGACCCCCTCCTTTCCACCAGCTGTGGTCTGAGCAGGGCTGGTCCAACACCCCAAATCTGATAGCCTCACACGTCCGGGTGCAGGGGGAAGCAGGCTAGCCACTGGGCTTGGCCCAGAAAACCCCAAGGAGATGAGACAGGCCGACTGAAAGGCTCTGCCCAGCCAAGTTATAGCTGAGACTCCCTAGGGAGATGAATGCAGGACTTCCCAGCTCTCTTTCTGCCTTAGAAAGCCAGCTGGCCTTGTAAGTGGAAGGTGGTGGAGATAAGATCAACTCCAAGGGGGATGGGAGGAGAGAGGAAGTTTCTGTCCAATGAGGAATCTACCTCACCCTGACTTTCTCTTTCATTTTTTCCCCAGCCACGAGTTAAATGTTGATTGTAGCTAGATCTAGGAAGTCTAGACCCTGGGCAGAGCTGAGATTTGGAGAATTCTTGCAGCCTGGCTCTGTGGTCTCCTGCCTAACACTCTCCATGATGGGGTTTACTAAGAAGGGGTAGAGTTGATAGTAGCAGTCTGATTATTTTTCAGGATGGGGCGGGGTCTGCCTTCTGTGGCAGGCCAGGATCTGCCTTCAGTGCTTGTTTCTCTGAAGTTTGATGTCCTCCTGCTTGGAGTCCTTTCTTCCTTCTCCCCCATAACTGGGGTCATCCTGAGAGTTATGGTCTTCTACCCCTCAGGGAAACGTTGCCCTAGGGCTTGGGTCTCAGCAGCCCAATACCAAGCATTACCAGGATTGACTGATTGATTGATTTTCTTAAGCTCCCACTGTTCTGTGTATGTTCCTCCATGTGCCAAGGGTGAGAGTGTCTGCATTTTACAGAGGGGGATATCAAGGCTCAGAAGTGTGAAGTGACTTCTCCACAGCTCTAGCCCTTGGTCAGAGCTAAGGATAGAACTTGGCTTTCTTAGCTTTCCACAGTCTCTTTCCCCACCTCCCCACTGGCTCTGGCCCCCAGATTAGTTGTTGAGTGGGGGCTTCCTGGCTCACAAGGAAGAAAATTGAGGAACACTTCTTGCTCTTCTGTGTCCCCGTGTCCCTGTGCGTGGATATCCCAAGAACATGGATAGGTATGGGGTATCCTGCGGATGTCCAAGGTCTCCGTTGTGTTTCCTGTTGGGAAGTGAGGCCCTGTAGTTGCGTGGATCCCATTGTCCTGCACATACCTGTCAGCCAGGACGGGGCCTCTTCTAAGAGCTTCTCTAACTCGGGGCAAATCCCTCCTGGAGCCTGGGGCTGATGTGGCAGAAGAAGGGGCATAGCTTGCTGCCCAGCCTGACTGGGGGCGGTGGGGGGGAGGGGGGAACAAAGCGGTCAGCGTGACGGAGGGCAGGGCTCAGTGTCTGGAGCCATGTGTCCCGAGGAGCCCAGGTGGAGTCACTACAGGCTCGACTGAGGGGTGTTTCCATATCATTCTGCAGACAGAAGGCGTGCGTGTGTCTGTGAATGTCCTGAACAAGCAGAAGGGGGCTCCTTTGCTGTTTGTGGTCCGCCAGAAGGAGGCTGTGGTGTCCTTCCAGGTGCCCCTAATCCTGCGAGGGCTGTGAGTAGGACCTGGGGGTCAGGGAGGGGGGTAGGCCTCGGCCAGGCCAGGCCCAGAGCCTCACCCAGGGCCTTATCCAGGGCCTCAGGCCACCCAGGAGCCCCTCTGTTTCTCTTCCCTGTTCCCTGAACCAAGGGGCTGCTCAGTGGCAAGCATGCCAACTTGGAGCTTGTCAGCCTAGCTGGGTTAGGAGTGGGGAGAAGCTGGAAAGCAGAGTGGGGGAGTTGGGGCCTTGCTCCTGTGGCGTGGCTTGCTGGCTGGGACAGTAGTAACGTCCTGGCTTTCTGCTTTGGGCTATAGGTATCAGCGGAAGTACCTCTACCAAAAGGTGGAGCGAACGCTGTGCCAGCCTCCCACCAAGAACGAGTCCGAGGTCCAGTTCTTCTACGTGGATGTGTCCACCCTGTCACTGGTCAACACCACCTACCAGCTCCGGGTCAGCCGGATGGACGACTTCGTGCTCAGGTGTGCAAGGGCAATGCCAGGGGACCACGGGCCTGGCCTCCTTGCCAAGCTCAGGGAGTGACTGTGATGGGGGGGCTTTTCTCCCTCCAGGACTGGGGAGCAGTTTAGCTTCAATACCACAGCAGCCCAGCCCCAGGTAAGATTTGTCTGGCAACAGACCCTCGGGAGGAGAAGTGGTGACATGGGAGCGGGAGTGGTCGGCAGACCCTGCTGGGAATCCCAGGTTGGCTGTCCCCTCGTCATGGAAGGACTCTGGCCCTGAGGTGGTCAGGGGACAGGCCGCGTGGGACTTGCAGAGGCATGGGGTCTGGCCGCCACCTCTCCTCCTTGCCTCTTGGGACACTATCCTGAGTGCCCACCTGAAGTTGAGGGGAGTGATGTAATAGGGCTGCTTAGGGTCAGGGTCCTTCTCCCCAGAGAGCTTCCACTGCCCAACCCTGAGAGGATATACAGTGTTCCCTTCTAGAGGGACAGAGAGAGCATCCTCATGAGATGGGTCTCTCCCTGCCCTCCTGTGCCCTCAGTACTTCAAGTATGAGTTCCCGGAGGGAGTGGACTCGGTGATTGTCAAGGTGACCTCCAACAAGGCCTTCCCCTGCTCAGTCATCTCCATCCAGGATGTCCTGGTAAGTTGCCTGCCCTTTTTTGCTCTCCACCAGCGGGTAGCAGGGCTGCTAAAGAGGGGGCCCAGGGCCCAGGTTCCTGCCCATTCGCCTCTCCCCTCTTCGCTCTGTAGTGCCCTGTCTATGATCTAGACAACAACGTAGCCTTCATCGGCATGTACCAGACTATGACGAAGAAGGCCGCCATCACTGTGCAGGTAGGAAATGCGCATGGCCCTGTGGGAGATGTAGCCAGGTGCTGAGCTTTCCAAACCCTTGCTCCTTCACCCCTACCCCATTTCTACCCTACTGATAAGACTGAGTCTTGGCCTGCCAGTCCCTGAGGTTTGGGGCTCTGCAATTTATGTGAGGGTTGAATCATCATCCCAATCACCTTGGGGGGTAGGAAAGAGCAGAGTACCCTTTCTGGCTGTCATATCTATTTCATTCACTGTAATGATAGCTAAGAGAGGGAAAGGGGGGGCGCCTGGGCGGCTCAGTCGGTTAAGCATCTGCCTTCAGCTCAGGTCATGATCCCAGTGTCCTGGGATCGAGTCCTGCATCAGGCTCCCTGCTCGGCGGGGAGCCTGCTTTCTCCCTCTGCCTGCCGTTCCTGCTTGAGCTCTCTCTCTCTGTCAAATAAATAAGTAGAATCTTTAAAAAAAAAAAAAGAGAGAGAGAGAGAGGGAAAAGGGCCCTGGCTGATGCTGAGTGTTGCCCTTGGCGAAGGCTAAAACCTGTGCTGGGGGCAGGGAGGGTGAAGCCATATTATGTTCACTTCACAACATGTGAGTTGCAACTTAGGAGGCAATAGGGGCCCCTCCACTTGTTCTCCTGGCTGATGCCCAGACCGTAATGGGGCACCCATGGGCTTCACGGTGGTAGGTCATACACACATTTGCTCACCTGGCTAGAGCATAGGGTCATGGTTTGGGCTCTAGAGCCAGATAACTCTACCACTTACCGGCAGTGTAACCCTAAGGCCTAATAGGGATAATGATAGTACTTATTTTGTAGGAATCTTAGTGAGGGCTGAGTAAAATTATGTGTGTATTTTGTTGATTGATTTTGATGATGATTGATGGTGATGATGGTTTTATCATCATCATCATCATCATCCTGCAGCGCAAAGACTTCCCCAGCAATAGCTTTTACGTGGTGGTGGTGGTGAAGACTGAAGACCAGGCCTGTGGGGGCTCCTTGCCTTTCTACCCCTTTGTAGAAGGTACCCGGTGTGCCCTGGCCTGGCCAGGGTTGGGGAGGGCTCGGTCGCTCCCCGGGAGGTAGAAGAACCTGTGTGGCTGATGCGGGGGGTCTGCCGGGTTTGGGGTTTTGGCCCTGGACTCTCCCAGGCCTGGTCCTACAAACTTTAGCCAAGCTCCAGGCGGCTACTTGTTTGACATTTTGCTTCCAGATGAACCGGTCGATCAAGGGCACCGCCAGAAAACCCTGTCCGTGGTGGTATCTCGAGCAGTCACGTGTGAGTGTGGGTGGCTGAGTGGCTCTTCCTCTCAGACCTGGGGGAGGGGGAGGGAGACCTACATGGCAGACTGGCGGGCCTGGAAGGGGCAGTGTTCTTGGCAGCCTTCACGATGGGCGGGCCGGGGGTGGGTCCCTGAGTGATGTGGTAGAGTCGAGACTCACAATTGATGTACTGAGTTCCTGTTCTCTCTCCGCCCCTTGTGAGCAGTGCAATCTCACTGAGCCTCAGTTTCCCTGTCTCTATCGTGGTGGGTAATAGGATCTGTCCCGGTGGTCTTACCAAGTTGTGAGGTTTAGCACAAAATTAGCAGGAAAGTAGTAGGCCCCTTAGTCATGCTCGATAAATATTTACTGAGTGATTGGATGGAGCCCTTTGTAAACTGGAAAATATAAGATAAAAATAAGGGATTGTAATGGGAGGGGAAAGAAGCTGCCTCTCTCGTATGGATTCTTCATCCAACAAATATTTATCGAGCACCTTCTGTGTGCTGGGTGTTATGCCCTGGCTGAGTCCTCTGGCTCGCAGCATTCTGAGCGCTATGAAGGGCAAAGGACAGGTCACTGGGACCACAGGACAGAGCAGCTTTCCTGGAGGACACAACGCCCCCCCGCCCCCCGAGCTGTGTTTGGAAGGAAGCTGTGTTTGAAAACAGGATGGAATTTTTGAGGAAGAGGGAGAGGAGAAAATTCTAGCAGAGGGAGCAACAGGAGTGAAGGCAGGAATCATGTCAGAGTTTGGCATATTTGGGGACCTGCCTGTTGCTCACCCCACCAGGTCACTGAGGGAAGAGGTGGGGGGAGCTGTGGCTGGGCCCTCGTCTGCCGTGACGAGTGGTCTTGGAAGGTTTGGTGTGCTCATCTTCCTCCTTCCCCCCCGACAGCTGAGGCCTATGTTGGTGGTATGCTCTTTTGCCTGGGCATATTTCTCTCCTTCTATCTGCTGACTATCCTCCTGGCCTGTTGGGAGAATTGGAGGTAAAGCGGGGCTGCCGGGCGTCCCCCTTTACTGGGGTGGGTCGAGCAGGGGAGCTGGCCTGGCAGGATCTGAGCCAGCCCGGGGTCACGCTCCGCACCATCATGGGGCATAGGAAGGCGGGTCCTAACTTTTAGGGTCGGTGGTCCCTGGGCCTCTCCTCTGGAAACCAACCCCTGCCCTCAACCTCCTACCCAAGTAGGGAAACCCCACATTGCTTCCCAGCCTGGGAGGAACCTTAAGATCACAGATGGAGGACAGGGTTATGGGGTGGAGAGGGTGGAAGGCAGGCCGGCCCAGCATTGGAGGGATCCTCGTCCTGCCCCTCTGGTTTGCCTCTGGATTCTGTTCCTGCAGGCAGAGGAAGAAGACGCTTCTGGTGGCCATGGACCGAGCCTGCCCGGAAAGCGGTACCTCCAGAGGGCCTGGGCAGGGAGGGCAGAGTCTGCTCTGTGCTTTGCTGGATGGATCCCTCGGGGGCTGGAGGGGGAAAGGCCAGCGGGGGCTTCTGGGTATTCAGACTGGGAATAACACTCTACAGATGGAAACGGGGCTGGGCTGTTGTACCCCTGTGACCCTAACGTGCCCACCTTAACGGCTGCCACTCGATTCCTTCTCTGGGTCTGGCTACACTGTCTGTCCGCCTCAGGCGATGTAGCTCACCGTCTGGGCGATTATTAACTTTTCATTCTCTTTCCTTTTCTTCCATCCTTCCCTCTCTGTCTATCCTCCTTCCTGCTTGGGACCTTCTCTCTCAGCTTCTCTCCTTGGTAAGCTCCAGGTGCTGTGGGCAGAGGAGCTGAGGTCCAGAGTGGGGGAGGGAGCGGACACACCGGGGTGTCTGGGTGGGACCTGGGCAGGCTGATGCTCGCTGTCTTAGCTGGCCATTTAGACCCATCGATTCCTTGACCTTCCCCCCCCCCCACCATAGCGAGGACAAAGAATGGCCAGGGTTTCCACGGGGACACAGTGGGAGGTTGGGGCAGCCTTTGGCGGTGGGAGCGAGGTGTGTTTGTCAGGATAGGTGCTTATTCTTTGCTGCTGCCGTGGCCCCTCCGTGTCTCTCTGGAGTCTTTCTTCTCTCTTCTCCTTGGCTTTTGGCCCCTCTCTGTTTCCAGAGCTGAGGGGACCTCGATTTCTCCTTGCAGGTCACCCTCGGGTGCTCGCCGACTCCTTCCCTGGCAGCTCCCCGTACGAGGGCTACAACTACGGCTCTTTCGGTACGTGTCAGCGCCAGAGGTTGTCCTGCCCACTCACAGCCCGGCCTCCTCGGGCGTCCCCTCCAAGGCGGCAGAGTGGCAGCGGGCCCCTCCCAACCCCAGCGTCCCCGCGCCCTCCCACCGGCCTCACCGCGTCCCGTGTGCCCCGCAGAGAACAGCTCCGGGTCCACGGACGGCCTGGTCGATAGCACGGGCACCGGAGACCTCTCCTACGGTTACCAGGGTGAGTGAGCCGGCGGGGCCGAGCAGGCTGGGTGAAGCGTGGTGACGGGCACCAGCCCCTTCTGGCAGGCTCTAGCACCGGGAGAGGGGCTGCTGTCTCCCCCCCCCCCCCCCCCCGCCTTTCCTCCTTGGCCCCACTTCCCGGTAACTTTCCCTTTCCTTTGAAGGGCACGACCAGTTCAAGCGGCGCCTCCCCTTTGGCCAGATGCGGCAGCTGTGCATTGCCATGGGTAGATGTGGGGTGGGGGGGTGCTGCTCCACCGGTCAGCTCCTGCCGGGGGCCAGGGAGACGCTTTGTGCATGGCTTCCCCATCTAATGCCAATAATCGCCCGCTCTTGTGTCTTGTGAGAGAAGCCAGCACTGGCCTCGATGCTGGTGGGCTGGCACCCAACCGCGCCCAGGCCGCTGCTGTGCTTTGCTGCCAGACCCTCACTCCCGGCCTGCCGGGGTGTCACGTCCTGGCCTCGGGGGGCTCCGGTCAGGCACGGTCACAGGAGGCAGCTTCTGAAGGCACCAGAAAAGAACAGGAGCAGGTGCTCTTCCTAGAGGCAGCCTGTCACCCTTGCCTGCGCCCCAGAGCCCACTGGGTCTCTACCCAGGGGGGGCCAAGGCAGTGTCCTCTCAGAACCCACACGGCTGGGCACCTAATCAGCATGACTTCTGCTGAATTCAGTCCTGTTGCTTGTGTCTGGGGCCCAAGGTCTGCTCAGGGTCCCGGCCTGGAAGTCCTACTTCAGTTTGGTGGCCACCTGTTTGGTGGCCTCTTCCCAGAACCCACCCTTGTTCCCCTCAAGGACTTAGGAGCACCCAATACCTTTGCCCTGGGCCTGAGCCCACCTCCACCCCTGCTCTGAGCCCACAGTTTGCCTCTTTCCACTGCCCAGTAATTGTGACAATTGCCCCAGGTGGGTGGGGACAGACCTTGGGCTCTGTGCCTACTGGTTAACTCTTCCCTCCTGCCCACCCCAGATCGCTCCCTAGACCCTGTGGGCACTCGGCCTCGCCTGGACTCCATGAGCTCTGTGGAGGAGGATGACTACGACACATTGACTGACATCGATTCGGACAAGAATGTCATTCGCACCAAGGTCCGATGCCATGCGGGCTGGCCCTGGCCGTGGGTTTCCCAAAGAAAGGAGGTTCTGTGTTCAGGCCCCAGCACATCTCCCTCTGGGGTGACATCTTAGGGGAACAAAGGGAAAGAGCTCAACGGGGGCAGGATTGATTCCAGGGGAAGCCGACTCTGCTCCCAGCCCTTCCAAACTAATCGGCCAGCAGCAACGGGGTGGCCTTGAGCCATGCCCTGCAGAATTATGGCCTGTGGGAGGGGTGGGGGGACTTCTCATGTCCTCCTCTAACCTGGGCAAGAGGGGCTTCTCCCAGTCTCCCGGGCGGTGGGAAAGCGGGGCTCACTCCAGCTTCTCCCCAGCAATACCTCTACGTGGCCGACCTGGCACGCAAGGACAAACGCATCCTTCGGAAAAAGTACCAGATCTACTTCTGGTGAGTGGGCCGCGGGGGCCGGGCTTCCCGTTACTGGCAGGGTGGTGTGGCGGCGGCGTCTCGGGTCCTGCCTCCTCACCGCCGCCCTCCCACTCCGCAGGAACATCGCCACCATCGCTGTCTTCTATGCACTTCCTGTGGTGCAGCTGGTGATCACGTACCAGACGGTGAGCGGCTCCCCTGGGCCCGTACGGAGCGCCCTCGCCCAGCGTCCCAGCGTACAGGTCGTAGGTCACAGGACCCGGGTTCAGATCCTAAGTCTGCCTCATGGGCTGGGTGAGCTGAGCTCCCTGAGCATCAGTGTTCTCATCTGCAAAATGGGGCAGCACGTAACAGTGACGGCACCTTCCGCAGCTTGTCCCAGGGCTTACGCAACTAGGCCCATGGGACTTGGTAGGTCTCGGTTTCTCTTCCCTTTTCTCTGTGCTGTGAGGCAAGACGCTCTGTCACGGTCATGCCCCATGATCTTGGGCTCCACCTAGCACCGGGGCGGGGCGGGCAGTGACTGCCAGAGAGGGCTGGCCCGGCGCACGGATGTGCCCGCGAGCCTCTTGCCGCGTGGGACTGTGTGGTGTGGCCCGGGCTCGGGCCTGGCTCCCTCTCGCCTGGGCTCTGGGCCGAGTCAGGTGCTTTAGCAGCCCCTGCCGCTCCCCTGCAGGTGGTGAATGTCACCGGGAATCAGGACATCTGCTACTACAACTTCCTCTGCGCCCACCCGCTGGGCAACCTCAGGTGGAGATCAGGGCTGAGCTAGGGTATGGGGGGTGTGGGGGCCGGCGCTCTGCCCAGGGCTGCCCTAGGTGGGGAAGAGGCCAGAGAATGGGGCCAAGGCCAAGCGCCCCCTGTCGCCCCTTCCAGCGCCTTCAACAACATCCTGAGCAACCTGGGGTACATCCTGCTGGGGCTCCTCTTCCTGCTCATCATCCTGCAGCGGGAGATCAACCACAACCGGGCCCTGCTGCGCAACGACCTCCACGCCCTGGTGAGAGAGCACCTGCCGCTGAGGCCGTGGCTCCAGGCCCTTCCAGCAGGCCGGCCCCGCCCGGCCCTGCCCTGCCCACATGCCTCTCCATTCCTCTCTCCTGCTCGCCCTCTCTTCAGTTCTGCCCTTTCTCCCTCCCCCGCCCCCCCCCCCGCTCCCTCCTGCCTCACCTCCTCTTTCCCTTCACTTCTCCCCAACAGGAATGTGGGATCCCCAAACACTTCGGCCTGTTCTATGCCATGGGCACGGCGCTGATGATGGAGGGGCTGCTCAGTGCCTGCTATCACGTCTGCCCTAACTACACCAACTTCCAGTTTGGTGAGTGGGGCCTCCCTCTTCCCCGGCTGCACCGAGAGCCAGGCCCTGCCTGAGGTCCTCCCCGCTGGGATCCCCAGCACTCAGCCCTGTGGGAGACTCCGGAGCTGGGCTTCCTGTGGGCGCACATGTCCTAGTTTATAGGAAAGAGGCAGCTCGGTGCAACCGCACTCGTTCGTTGTGTGTTCTGTGGAAAGGCACGGATAAACACCGAGAAAACGAATGTAATTGGGCTATGGTCCCTGACCTCAGGGTGCTCAGACTATGGCCCTTGTTGTCAGGGGAGGTCAGGCTGGGTGCCGGCCAGGGGGCAGCAGTGCGGTGTCCTAGGGGCAGTTACGGGGCTGGAGTTCAAATGTCAGCGCGCCGGCAGCTCGCTCTGTGGCCACGAGGAGGCGCGGGGGCTCTCTCTGCCACCCGGGTTCTTGGGGCTGGGGGCCCCCTGCTGCGGTTCGGAGGATGTGCTCGCAGCTCACGTTCCCGTCCCCAACGCAGACACGTCGTTCATGTACATGATTGCCGGGCTGTGCATGCTGAAGCTCTACCAGAAGCGACACCCAGACATCAACGCGAGCGCCTACAGCGCCTACGCCTGCCTGGCCGTCGTCATCTTCTTCTCCGTGCTGGGCGTGGTGAGGCCCTGGCCCGCGGCGCCCGCCCCGCAGGGGAGGTGCACACGTGTGCGTGCACCCGCGGCCCCTGCTCCGAGCCCCGCTCCTCGGGAGGAAGGGCGGGCTGGGGGAGCGGCTCTCCTCGGCGCCTGCTCAGCCCTGCCGACGGCGGCCCCCCGACAGGTGTTCGGCAAAGGGAACACAGCGTTCTGGATCGTCTTCTCGGTCATCCACATCATCGCCACCCTGCTCCTCAGCACCCAGCTCTATTACATGGGCCGCTGGAAGCTGGGTGAGGGCATGCCCGGGGCCGGGCGTGGAGGGGGGCAGCTGGGCCCCACGGAATGAGGGTTCGGTGGCCTCGGGGACCTGGACTCACTGCCGACTTTGGGTTCTGCCCTCTGGCTGGGGGCCCTGGAAGAATCACAGAGTGAGGAGTTAGATGAGGGTTGGCATAGCCGCGCCCTCCGAAGGCCTGGGCTTCTCTCTGCTGCGGGGGCCAGGGGCCGGGGAAAGAGGGGTGCCCGTCAGCACTTGCCCTTCTTGCAGACTCGGGGATCTGCCGCCGCATCCTCCACGTGCTCTACACAGACTGCATCCGGCAGTGCAGCGGGCCCCTCTATGTGGTACCAGCCCAGCTCCCAGCCCTCCTCCTCCTCCATCTGCTCTTGTCCCTCTGGGTGGGGGGGGGGTGCCGCTGAGAGCCCAGGGGAGGGTGGGGACCGGCTGACTTGGGCCTTCTTCCACTTTTCTCCCTGTCTCTCTTCCCCCTCTCAGTCCCCGTGTCTCTGCTTCCCTCCAGGACCGCATGGTGCTGCTGGTTACGGGCAACATTATCAACTGGTCACTGTGAGTCTGGCCGTTGTCTGTGGTACCTGGCTGGGCGGACAGCTGGGGGCTGGGCCAGCCGCTGGCTGCCTTGGGGTCCGCAGACAAGTTCTAAGCTTTGGGCATGAGAAATGGGGGCTCAGGAGAGAGATGTTGGCACCTCGGGTTCTAGAATTTCTGTGGGCCGCTGAACCCAGGCTCACATCATAATAAAATGTGGGGCAGGGGTGAGGGAGAGCCCCTTTCTTGCTCTTGGCCCTCCCCGGCTTCACCAGCGCTTCCTCCCTTTGCCAGAGCTGCCTATGGGCTCATCATGCGCCCCAATGACTTCGCCTCCTACCTGCTGGCCATTGGCATCTGCAACCTGCTTCTGTACTTCGCCTTCTACATTATCATGAAGGTGAGCGGGGCTGCCGAGCCTCCTCCGCCGGGGGCCCTGCCTTTGCCGGACGGAGCTGGGTACGGCCTGCTTCAGGGGAGCGTTGCGAGGGAGTGGGAATTTTTCCTTCATCTCTGCCGAGGAGGTCTAGGAGGGGAGAGGCCAGTCTCTTGCATGTATTCCAGCTGTATCCAGAGACCCTTCCCTAGTCCAGGAATGGCCCTGCAGGAGGGAAGAGCCCCGTGCGGTGCAGAGGGCTTTGAGCTGGGGCTCCCCAGGTCTGCAGAGGCAGGGCCTCTGATGGCCGGGCGCTTCGCAGGGACCCCTCTGCCCTCCAGCTTTGAGAGGAGCCTCTGCCCAAGGAGAGCCCCCAGCCAGTGCACCCCGCCAGCGTGGGGCTCTGTGCACACGGAGGCCTAGCCAGGGCGGACAGCAGGGGTGAGGACACCAGGCTGCTGGTGTGGGACAAGGTAACTGTGTAGCTATTCGAGGGGAGGCTGTGAATCTAGGAAGGCTTCCTGAAGGATCCATCCTGTATGCTGAGAAGTGGCACGAAGGGCAGGCAGGGAAACGGACTGGGCCAGGGTCTGGCCCTCAGGCTGTTCTTCCCTCCCCGCCCAGCTCCGCAGTGGGGAACGGATCAAGCTCATCCCCCTGCTCTGCATTGTCTGCACCTCCGTGGTGTGGGGCTTTGCACTCTTCTTCTTCTTCCAGGGACTCAGCACCTGGCAGGTGAGTAGCGAGCCCGCCGAGAGGGTGGGGAGTTGCCCACAGGCTCACTGTGAGCTGACGAATGGCCACTTCTCTTCACAGACATCGTTTGTGAGCACTAACCATGCTTTCACAGCTGCCTTCCCACTTCACCCTCCTGACATTCAACATGCCAGCATGGGGGGTTCCCCTCATTTTACCTATGAGGCAGCTGAGGTTCAGAGAGGCCAAGGGACCTGCCCGGGGGCACACAGCCTCCGAGTGGCACAGCTGGGGTTTGAAACCAGAACTACCAGGCTCTCCCCTCTGCCTCATAGGCACCTGCCATGAATCACGTTTCGATTCTGTGATCAGAACCAAGTCTGGCCGAGTCTCTGCCTTTGAAGTACTTATAATCTAGTTCAGGAGAGAGAGAGAGACCGTCAGTTCCTGGACTGCTCTTTGCAATATGATACACAAGGCGAAGCATATAGACAAGACAGGAAGGGGGAATGGACGCGAGGACAGAGTTAGGAGGTCCAGGAAAGCTCCCTGGTGGAGGCAGACCTTGCTCATGGCCCTAAAGGCCTTGGGTGATGAGAAAGGGCCCTGTGGCCCAGCGACGCTGTGACCGGAGTCATGACCCAGAGGCAGAACTAGACGAGGCAGATTCGGGGTCAGCGAGAGCAGGAGTTTGGGAACTGAGTGAGACTGAACTCCCGCAGGCAGGACATTCACTGTCATCTCAGCGTTTGGCACAGACGGCCGCACACACAGTGCTGTCTGGTCGGCGTTGGTTGGATAGGGTTATGGGGGAGCAGGGAGGACCCTGAGCAGCCTTAGGTCGTGGCCCACAGTCACGGCTCCCGTTGTCCTTGGGCGGGGAGGGGGGGTGACCCGCCGGGAACGCTCTGGAGAACGAGCCTGCAGGTGCTGATTCCAAGGCAGGGACCCGCGGTAGGAGGCTTCCGAGGTCTTCTAGCGTCTCGAGGTAACTCACCCCGCTGCTCGGATACAGGGCAGAAGAATCGGAGGGAGGAGGGTCTAAGGGAAAGGAAAGGGCAGAAGCCAGCATCCTCGGGGAGAAATCCGCAACAAAGAGCCGATTCTCAGATGTGGGAGACAGGGCAAGGGTGAGTCGGCAGGAGGGTGCGCGCCTGGCGCCGCAGCAGGGCGGACGCAGGGAGCCGCAGGCCAGGTCTGGCCCCGGTTGGGTGGGCAGCGTCCCAGGCGGCTCTCCCCGTTGTCCCTCCCCAGAAAACGCCTGCGGAGTCACGGGAGCACAACCGCGACTGCATCCTCCTGGACTTCTTTGACGACCACGACATCTGGCACTTCCTGTCCTCCATTGCCATGTTTGGGTCATTCCTGGTCCGTGAGGCTGCCCTGGCCCAGCACGGGGGTGGGTAGAGGCCCAGGTTGCCTGGCGGCCTGCGCCTGACTCGGCGTCCACCCCCCCCCCAGGTGTTGCTGACGCTGGACGACGACCTGGACACCGTGCAGCGGGACAAGATCTACGTCTTCTAGCAGGAGCCAGGCCCCTTGCTTTCCTCACAGGGGCCCCCGAGCTCCTCTGCCTCACTGCCCAGAGCCTCCATAGCTCTGGGGGTGTGAGTCCCCGCCCTGCGGCCCAGTGTGGGTGGTGGCGGGCCAGCGAGGTCTAGCCCACGCTTGGCCTGGGACAGTCGTGGCGGGGGCCGTGAGCCCTGCATCTGCCCTCTGCCGGGGAGGAGGCCTGCTCCCCTAAAGCCCCGGATGGTGGCCACGGGCTTCTGCTGCTCAGTGTTGAGGGCCTCTCACGGGCCCTGTCCGTTGGCTCTCCCACCTGTCCCTTTGCAGGAGGAAGGAGGGGAGTGGTGTTGCCCTGCCCATCTCATCTCTTCTGCCCGTCCTTCCCTTCTCCAGGAGCCTGCGACCCCAAGCCCTTCTTCCCGAGCTCCAATCCAGGGCCTGCTTGGGCCTGATTCTCTGTCCTGCGCCAGGGCCCCACCGCCCTTTGGGGCTGTCCCTGACTGCCATCACTGCCCGTTCGAGTCGGGATGAACGGGGGTGAAGGATCTTGGAGGCCAGCCAGCTGGTGCCAGGCTTTTGGTGCTAAGGCCTAAGAGGGGCTGTAGGCAGTGCAGCCTCCCCCCTCTGACCTGTGCTTGGGACTGGCTCTGGAGTAGTAAGGGTCAGTCCACGTGTGACAGTCGCCTTGATTTGAGGGGCTGAATTCAGAGGTCACCTTCCTATCCCGTCAGCCCCCAGACTGATGTTGGCACCAGGATTGGAGGGAGAGATCAATTCCCCCCTTCCCTTCCTTTTTCTTTCCAGCCCTCCGTCCTGCCAAGCCCCAGTTGGGGGCCTTCCAGTGCCGTTGACACTGCCCAAGAATGTCCAGGGGCAAAGGAGGGGTACATGAGGCGCCCAGCTTCTCCTGCCTCCTCACAGCCGTGGGAGCCCCAGTGCCTATCTTAGAAGGAGGCTCAGGAAGGGACACGATACTCCCCTCAGTGTCCCTGGTCCAGCCTCACTCTAGGACCCAGGGCTGGCTTCTGTGTTTCCGTCCTGTCTTCGGCCAAGTTTTGTGTTAGTCACACACACGTATGTGTAGGAAACTTTGGAGTTTACACTGAGTTGCCCCAGCTCTGGGCCCCTAGCTGCTCTGGTCCTTCGATCCCCGTCACCCTACCTGGTCCATTCCAGATGCCAAGAGTGGGGGAGGCCAGGTTGGGCCTCTGCCTTGGGGATGGGAGTGTGTTTTATTCTGCCCAATTTGTTTTTATAGCTCTCCCTGGAGCTGGGGAGAGGAGGTGGATCTGGATCTTTTTTTCAGAACTCCGTTTAATGTCTGTTTCCAGGCTGTGGTTGCATTTCTGTTTTCTATGAATGAGTCTGCATTCAATTAAAGAAACAGCCAGACGCGGTTCTCGGGCCCCTGTTTGCTCCCCCGTTCTGGGTGGAGGTGTTTAGAAGCAAGGGTGGGACAGAGGCCCTCCATTTCCCAGCTCTTCTGGTCTGCCTTTCTCTTTTCAACAAAAGAGAGTCTCCCTTGTTTTCCCCATGTGTCCTCGAGTCCCCCGTGTCTCTCCTCCCCTTTGAGCAACTGCATCAGCTCAGGAAACATGTACCAGGGGCCTGCTCCGTACCAGGCACCATGTTGGGCAGTGAAGATGGTGGAGTGAAGAAGTTTTCACGCCGCCGCCGCCCCCCCTTACCTGGCAAATGGCAGAGCCTCTGCCCACTTGGCCCCTCACCTGCAAATCAGGCCGGCTTCCCTTCTGGCCTGAGCCTCTCCCAGCCTGGCCGGCTGCGAGTGCGGCCAGTGCTGCCTGATGTGACTGTAATGGCCAGGAGAATGCAGGCCGAGGCGGGGCTGGTCCTCGGGGGACCCAAGATGGAGACTGTATGGTGGCTAAAGGCGCACGCGGAGGGCAGGCGGGCTCCCAGACGAGGGAATTTGGAAACGACCCTAGAAAGTTGATTTCGGTTCCAACAGGCCTAGGAGGCCAAGATTTGGGGGGCCAGGAAGCTGGTGAATTCAGACCTAAGCAGAGGGGCGCTGCCCTCTAGATCCCCCGCCCCTTTCCCTGCACTTCCCAGCAAACACCACTGGGGGGCACTCCAGCTCTGCGTCACTGGGCTCTGGCGTTAGGAGGCTGGCTGTGGTGGGCGTCCCCTCCGCCGCCCACTGCCCAGTGCCAAGCTCAGCTGCCCCTCTCCTGGAGGGTGTCCAGGGTGTGGTGGAGAGTGTTAGCTCCTCCCTGCCAGGCCGCCCTAGGGAAAGGGGTGGGGTGCCCTCACAGTGGGCAGCCCAAGAGACCCCACTGGTAGTCTCACCTTCTTCGGGTACCCTTTCCCCAGACCCCTGAGGCCAAGTGCAAGCCACATATGAGTGGGTCTTCTTCCAGGAGTGATAGAGCCCAGTCTGTTCTCTAGGGTAGGTAGGGACTGTTCCACAGGGAGGGACGGAGGATAGCAGCCTCTGAGCCTCCCGCCCAGTGTTGGTGTCTCAGCCCTGCCAGGCCTTAGAAACCGCCTGGATAGGGGCCAGGTGGACTGAGCTGCCGCTGAGCCCCCAGATTCCACCCGCAGCTACAGCAGGGAACTCAAGACCCACCCCCACCGAAAGCTCTCAACCTGAGCAGGGTGGGACGACTGAAGGAGTGAGTCTGCCAGCCAGTCCCCTCCCACAGGGGGGCCAGCAGGGACACCCAGCTTCCGCCACTCGTGCGCCCCCCCCAACCCCCCGCAACGTGGCCTGGAGCTTACTCAGGCACTCTGAACCTGTTTCTTTATCTGAAAATGAGGTTAGTAATTACGCTCCCACGATATAGCCCTGAGGATTAAATGAGAGCATTTGCAAAGCATTTGCCTGGCATGTCGTAGGTTCTCAGTAAAGGTTAGCTCCTATCTCTAAGGAGAGTGAAAACCCCAGGACAGGGTGGCTGGTTGGTCCACCACCAGCCTCAGGGATGGATCCCCACAGCTCTTTCCCCTCTCTCTGGCCAGACCCTTTTGAATTTCCCCTGCCTTCAAACTCGGGGGCAGGGAGCAGTGAAGAAGGAGCAGCCCTAAGTCCAGAGAGCAGGGAAAGCCTTCATGGTCCTGTCCATAAAAGGCTTTTCCCCGGCGGCTTCCCGGCCTCGGCAGCTCAGCTCCGCCCCGCCCGCTCCATCTCCAAAGCACGCAGAGAATGTCTCGGGCAGCCCCCGGCAGACTGCTCCAACTTGGTGTCTTTCCCCAAATATGGAGCCTGTGTGGAGTCACTGGGGGGGCCGGGGGGTGGGGAACAGGCTGGGTTCTTCTAGCAGGGAGGGGGCTGAGGGGTGAGCCAGCGGGGGAGGCTGACATCACCACGGCAGCAGCCCTTTAAACCCCCCACTCAGCCAGCGCCCCATCCTGTCTGTCCAAGTTCAGACACGGAGAGCTCCTTCCCTCCTGCGAGCCCCGAGGAACCCCCGTAAGTGCATGTATCCCCGGGTTGGAGGGAAGGTAGGCTAGGGCTTGATGGTAGCAGTGGGTATACTGGGGACAGGGCCCTCAGAGGTCCTGGTCTCCAGCTCCTCGGCTGGAGAAGGCCACCCTCTCCATCAGCGTGCATTCCTGATCTCCAGATGGGGAAGTGGTCCTACTTGATGGGGGTGGTGAGGTTACTAGAATCCCATATTGCTTGGACTGGGCAGCCTCAGGCTGGTTGAAATGTTTAGGATGACTTGGCTGATGCAGAGGGATTGATGGTGAAGACCCTGACGACAGGGGTGCGAGGGGGACTCCCCGTATTCAGCCCTTGTCGTGCCTACGGGGTGTGTGACGGGCTCGAGGTGCTGGGTTAGACACAAGGCTGTTTGGTGTCCCTCTAGGAGGCTGCACAAGGAGGCGAGGGGGTGTGCGAATACACCAGTGCTGGAGAGCAGGGGCCCACGGGCGGGTACCCAGGGCCTGAGCAGCAGGAGAGAAGCCCCGGGGAGCCACTGAGGCAGCGGGGAGGTCCACAGGCAGGCGTGGCAGGGCGCGGGGACCTGCATGAGAGCCGCTTTTCCGGACACACGGCTCCTTCCATCCTCTGAAAATGGGGGGTGACCCCACTGCAGAGAGAGGGGTGAGGGGCGGGCCCTGCAGGAGCTTTGCAGTGTTGGCCTGAGTGGGCCTGGGACCCTGGGCCCTTCCCGAAGGGTCTGGCTGCTTCCCCTCAGTGGTTGCTATCCAAAGGGTAGCAGTGAATAGGGCCGCTCTTCTCTGTCCCCAGAATTGAGATGAGCCCACCTTCCTGCCATGTCAGAGATCCACAGACGCTCGACGCTCGCTCCTGTTAGCTGTGTCTTCTTTCGAAGAGAGAGGGGGCCCAGGGGTCCTGGAGAGACCCCTGGTTCTGCTAGTTGTTGTGGGGTCCTGTGGTAGCAGGTGCACGCTGCCCCTTCACAGCTGGACTTTATTCTTTTCTGGGGGGAGGGGAAGCCGACAGGAGCCACAGGGCAGGAGGATCAAAGCGCAGCCAGGCTGTTCTGCCTGTCCCGTCCCAGGAGGCTTTATCTAGAAAGGCCTCTGGGTGGCTTGGCCGGCAACCCTCTCCCTCTCCTCTTCCCAGCAGCATCAAGGTGGGACTGGGGAGGTCTGGGTCAGAGGACTGAGAGGGATTTCTTGGAATTCTCCACTTTAAGACTCTTCACCAGGAGGGAGAAGGGTGGGGGTAGGGTGCCTTTCATCCCCCTCCCTGTTCTGATCAAAATCCAAATGTTGTCTCTAGAACTAGGGGCTGCAACTTTGTGTCCTTGTCACCGATACCTTCACTGTCTGCTCTGAATCTCCTAGACTGAACGCTGGTGGGGGCGGCGGGGGGTGGGGGGGGCACTCTGCTTCCGTCCTGTTCCTTGCAGGCCCAGCCCACCGTCTGGGAGGGAGGGCAGTTGGGAGGGCAGGTGGGGTGGAGAGTACCAGGAGGATAGGCTTGTGGAAGGTGGTGGGTGCTTGGACCCCCAGGATGCATGCTGCCTGCCTGGGCTGGTGGGGTGAAGGCTGAGCCGGGGCCAGGATGAAGGATGGGCTGAAGTCACCTGGTCCCAGCTGACTTGTGGGTTTTGACCACTAGTCTTTGACCCCCAGTGACTGGGAGGCAGGGTGTGAGACACACGGCAGGGTGGGGAAGGAAGGGGCTGGGCTGTTTATAGGGAAACAGAGCAGAGACTGCTTTTGGATTCTCTGGGGTCAGCTGGAGGGGGAGATGGGTGGTGGTGCTCAAAGGTGGCCCAGCCCTCTGGGTCTTTCCAAATCCGAGAGTAGTGAGTTGCCCAATAGCTGGAATTTAGATGAATCCATCTCGTGTTCTTTGTCTCAAGCTTTGCTGTCCCCTCAGGGGATGACTTGGAAAAGGAGTGGAGGGCGGCTGGGAAGAACGCTGTTTCAGTCCCTGGGTCAGGGGCCGGCTCCCCCAGGTCACCAGCAGGAGGCGATGCTGGGAGGGAGTCCCAGACAGTGCCTGGGTGAAGGCACAGCCCTGTGAGATGGATCACATCCTCCTCCGTGCACAGATGGGGAACTTGAATGCAGGAAAGTTGTCAGCTCTGGGGGAAGGAAGGGTAGGGCAGCTGACTGGGGACCATGGCAAGTGAGGACGCTCACTCTGCTTTCCACGGTGGTGAGTGGGGAGAAGGTCTGATTGTGGCAAGAGAGGGAGTCGGGGAGCATGTGGACTACCCCCATCCTCGGACCACTCTCTCCCTCCCAACCTCTGACCTCTCCGAGGCCAGGTGATGGGTCTGGCCTCATCTGGTCCCTTTCTCGGAGGGCTCTCCTAGGGAGCTCTGGGCACCACCCCCCGTGACACCTGGAGCTCTCCCGAGCAGTGCCAGCCCCAGGCCTTCAGGACAGCAGCTACTGCTGGTCTGCACAGGGAGGGGCTCCCCATGTTCTGGCTGGCAGATTCTTGGCTCTGGGATGTCCCCCGAGGACTCTGGCTCCTCGGTTACTCAGCTACTAGAGTGGCGGGACCTGGGGCACAAGGGAAAATCCATGGGTCTAGCAGTTCTTTCTCTCCTGGCCCACCTGAGGAAGTGCAGCTTCTTGGCCAAAGGCTCGTGGGTTTTGCCGGCTTCCTAGACCTTGCCAGGGGTGGGTAAGTGTGAGCCTCTTCGGCAGCTGCAGGCCAGAGGCCGGGCTGACCCGGCAAAGAGCTGGGTTTTGGAGTTCCAGCTTTGGGGCTAGAGGATAAAGTGGAGGGAGAAGTAAGAGAACTCTGTAACTTAAGGCAGAACCCACAAACCACCTCACGCCTACCTGGACAAAGAAACCTGCTGCTTTATTTTGGCGCCAGGGGAGGGGGGCAGTGCGGCCTCCTCTGGAAGGCATCTCCGGTGCCTCTGTGGCCAATCTTGGCAAAGAAAGAATGCTCTAGACCAGCGCTTGTCAAACTCCGGCCCATACGCTAAACGCAGCCTGCTGCTTGTTTGTGTCAATAAAGTTTTATTGGATCAAAGCCATGCTCACTTGTTTACGTATTGTCTAAGGCTGCTTTCATGCTACAATGGCAGAGACCATATGTCCAGCAAAGCCTAAAATACCTACTCCTCTCTGGTTGTTTACAAAAGTAAGTTTACTGATCCTTGCTCTAGACTTCGAAAGATCTGGTCTCCCATTTCTCTGGTCCCTAAATTCAGAGAGGCTCCCTGGACAGAGGGGATGATGGGCAGTGCCATGAAAACAAAACGAGGAAACCAGGGGAGGTAAATAAATGTCTAGGATGGGTGGGCACGCCCCCCCCCGCCCCCCGCCCGTCCCCCTAGGAGCTCCAAGGCCTGCCTAGCACAAGTGAGAGCAGAACTGGTTCTCTGATCCTCTGACCTTCTCCCTTCTCTGGCCGGTGCTGCTTTAGCTCTCCCACAACATGGCCAACAAGGGTCCTTCCTACGGCATGAGCCGCGAAGTACAATCCAAAATTGAGAAGAAGTATGACGAGGAGCTGGAGGAGCGGCTCGTGGAGTGGATCATAGTGCAGTGTGGCCCAGATGTGGGGCGCCCGGACCGCGGGCGCCTGGGCTTCCAGGTCTGGCTGAAGAATGGCGTGGTGAGTGGCACTTCACAGAAGTGCAGGGGGGCTGGGGCTTCACCATCCTGCTGGGCTTGTGGGGCAGGCACCCCGAGCGGAGTGCCAAGCTGCGTTCTCTGCCCGGCAGATTCTGAGCAAGCTGGTGAACAGCCTGTACCCTGATGGCTCCAAGCCAGTGAAGGTGCCCGAGAACCCTCCTTCCATGGTCTTCAAGCAGATGGAGCAGGTGGCTCAGTTCCTGAAGGCAGCTGAGGACTACGGGGTCACCAAGACTGACATGTTCCAGACTGTTGACCTCTTTGAAGGTACAGAGAGAAGAGGGGTGGAGGAGGCAGGTGGAGGACAGGAAGCTGAGGCAGAGAGGACAAGGGATGACCCAAGCATGCCACGACAACAGGTCTGCAGAGCGGGAATGCCAACCATACTCAAGGGCATCCTAGGATCTACTGCAGCCTCCTTAGCCCTTGGGGTTGGCCAGTTTTCGGAGAGGCGGGGCAGGCCCTGCCATGGAGTCCTGTGTACGTGGTCCTGAAGGTCACCCCCCATCCCTTTTTCTTCTCCCAGGTAAAGACCTGGCAGCGGTGCAGAGGACCCTGATGGCCCTGGGCAGCTTGGCAGTGACCAAGAATGATGGGTACTACCGTGGAGACCCCAACTGGTTTATGAAGTACGTGGCCACCAGGGGTTCCTTGTGCGCTAAGCTTGTGTCTCTGTGTGAGATGGGGGGTGGCCTGGGCTAACCGCTAAGCCAAGGGAGGTGGGGCAGCAGGGTCGGAAGGTACAAAGTGAAGGTCTAGGCGAGGGGGAAGATGGGTCCCTGCTGCTTGCCAGTGTCCCTGGCCCGGGGGGCAAGCTAGGTGAAGGAAGCAAGAGAAGTGAGACGGGGCACATGGGATGAGGCTAGGAAGTGACAGAGGAAACAGAACCCAGGTGGAAAATGTGCAGTCCCGGTGAGTCTTTATCCTGGTTTCCCCGCTTCTAGGAAAGCCCAGGAGCATAAGAGGGAATTCACAGAGAGCCAACTGCAGGAGGGCAAGCATGTCATTGGCCTACAGATGGGCAGCAACAGAGGGGCCTCCCAGGCTGGCATGACAGGCTACGGACGACCTCGACAGATCATCAGTTAGAGGGAGAGGGCCAGCCCCCGGCCCTGCCCGTCCCCAGCTCGCCGGCCGCAGCCATCCTGCCTAGCCTGCCTCACCCACACCCGTGTAGTTCCTTCAGCCCCGGCCAAGCTTCGAGGCTCCGTCACTGAGCAAAGGTGACCGCACTTGGGCAGCTCTCCCCCACCCCTCAGCCTCAGCCCAACTTCTTACCCCAAAGCACCACTCCCCTAACCCTCCTCCCAGCTCCCCTACCGTCTCCCACCATCTTTCCCCATCCTGGGCCGGGCAGGGGGGAAGGACGTGGGCCGGGGGTAGCTGGGCAGGGGGCAAGTCCACCATCCTCCTTGGCAGCAGATGCCCATTGAAGGAAACCCAGCCCAACCTCCCCCCATTTTTTTGCTGGAATATTTTGGGGGTTGAAATTCAGAAAAGAAACAAATATATACATCAATCTTTTCTCAGGCCTGGCTGGCAGAGTTTGATTTGCCCTAGTCACTTCTGGTTGCAGGAGGTATGAGCAGGCAAGAGGCAGGGAACATTTACGGGTGTTCCTAGCCGCCAGCTCTGAAGGACCCCTCGAATTCTAGGATCCCAGGGGGGTCAGCTTCCTTCAGAGGCCCAGGCAGAGGAAGGAGGAGAGTGGATCTCAGGAACCGGGGACCGAAGGCCAAGAGAAGCGACTTGGCAACTTTCATGAGCTCTGGGAGGCAGATGAAAGGGGATGGGGAGCGGTAGAGTTGTGTGGAAGGTTTTTATTTTGGAAAAGCTGTGCAGAAAAACATTCAACCAAATGTTGCTGTGAAAAGAGAAACCCAAATCTTAAGCGTTAAAAAAAAAAATTTTTAGATCAACCAACTAGCTCAGAAGAGGGGAGGAGGCCCAGGCCGGGAGGAGTCCCAGCCGGTCAGGCAGACGGCTGGCCTCCGGCGGGTAAGGCCATTTCCCTGAGCGCTTTGCAGAGGAAGACAGGGTGGTCGCAGGGCTGGAGTGGCAGTGGCCGACCCCTGTCATAGTCCTGCTGCAGACCCACCTAGTGAAGCCGCGCAGGCCCTGGGGAGCCGCGCCCATCCGCGGCTTTGCCAGGAGCATCGTACCGATCCTTCAGGATGGAGGGTGGGGGGCGATGGTGAAGGAGTCAGGGTGTGTTCAAGGTTGGCTTCTGATCAGGGCTCAGGGAGGCAGCTGCTTTCAGGGCGGGTGTGCTGGGCTGAGGGCTACTGCCATACCAGTAGGTCTGAGGTTCCAGGCGGAGGCAGAAAGGGGGCGGAGGGAGAGGAGAAGACTGCAGTTTCTAGGTCCTGGGTCTTCAGAAGGACAGGCATATATCCACGGGCTCTTCCCAGCCTTCAACCCAAGCCCTCTTCCCGAGGGACCCCGGTGACGTTTCTGTGGAGAGGCTCTTCTGGCCATAGCAGGCCCTGTCCCACCCATGCATGGGTGAGGGTCCCTATGACCCACATCACCAGCTTGCCCAGGAGAAATGAGGAGGCAGGCCTGCCCAAGTGGGGGGGGCCGAGCCCTTGTCCAAGACCTTCTCACCAGAAGCTCCTGTTCAGTCGGAGGAAGATCCAATGGCGTGGCCACACTATTCTCCGGCACGATTCCTCTGTCACTGCACCTTAAGAAGGCCCTCGCCCTCCCTGAGCGTAGTCAGAGGGTGCTCTTTCGGCCTGTGGATTCCTGATGTTAGCATCAGGGCTGCCTTCTCCCCAGAGCTCCTGGGACTTCAGAGCAGCCTTCCAGGCTTCCCCGGCTTTGGGAAGGAAGAACCTGTCCCATGTCGAGCCTGTTGGGCCTTGTGTCAGCAAATCTGCTCCTCTTTCCCCTGCAACAGGTCTGGGGCTAGGTGATGATGAGGGCAGTTCAGGGTACTCCTGTCCTGGGACAGGCCCCAGTCCCCTCGATCCAGCAGGTCTGGGGCAAGGAGATCAGAGGTGGTGGGAGGGCCCTCACTTTCTGTCTCCACTCCATCTGGATCCTTGCTGTTGTAAAGTGGCACCGATTCTAGTTCTGTCCCCTCCTCCCTGGCTTTTTGGCTTCGTTGGGGCCAGTGGCAGGGTCCATTCCTACAAACTCGGTGAGAGGCCACATTCCTCTGGCTCAGGTATATTTCCAGCATGTAGTAAAGGGTCCAGAAGATGGTAAAACTGCCCACCAGCACCAGAGTCTGGGGAAAAGTCAAGCACCCAAGTTAGGGATGGTTTCCCAAAGCCTGTGGCTTTTCTCAACCCAGAACAATGAGCTCAGAAAGTCTGTCACCTTCCAGGGACTGCCTCTCCCACCCCAAAGCACTCGCCTCCCCCACCCAAGGAGCGCCCTCTCAGAGCTAGCTAGTCGAGTGGGGACCCGGCCAGCTCCTCCGAACCCCCCACTTCTCAAGTCACCTGGAGTACCCCAGCAAGGACTAAATCCCCCAGGACACTCCTGCCTGCCCACCCGCCTGGAGCTGGAGGCTGGGCCCTCGCACCTTGAGGGTGTTAGGGGTGATGGTGTAACCGTCCTCCTCGGGGATTTTCAGCCCGGGAGGGCAGGGCAGAGTGAAGCCATCATGCAGGTATTTTCCACTCATGGCACTTTCTAACAGTCTGTGGAGAACAAAAGAGATGAGGACGCCCTCCTGAGCTTGGTTCTCCCACCTCACAGCTGGAGAGGGAGGATGCCCCACAGCAAGAAGGGGCGGGCGTGCTGCGGGTTCCCAGGGAGGTGGAACTCCCTACGTGGCCTCTTCCGGCCCCAGGAGCTGCCCCCCCCCCCCCCGCACCTGCGCCTGGCACCCACCTTTGCCTGTCCCTGATGTCCACTGGACTCCACACAGAGCCGTAGAGGGTCAGCTGCCACTGCCGGAGGGTGCCCGCCCGCAGCAGCTCGTCTCCTAGAGCAGCAAGCCGGGCAGTCGTGAGCCCCGCCCCTCCGCCGCCGCGCAAACAGCCCCGCCCGCCCCGCCGCCGGGGGGCACTCGACCGCACGCTCTGCCGCCGCAGTGGTCTGTGTCCCGCGGCCCCGGGGTTCTGCAGATGTGCCTCGCGGGGGGGGGGCCTCAGGGATGGAGACGGGGAGGCTGAAAGGTGTGACTCCGAAGCAAAGACGTTCTGCCTTTCTCTCTTCCATATTTTAGGGTTTCAGCTGGGATTTTGCTTGGAAAAAAAAATGTCCTTCTACTAAATTAAAGAAAGGTCTGAAAACCAGCAGTCTAGTGAATACCTAACTTGGCTGGAAGCCAGGAGAGTTGGGTTCGGTTTCCAGTCTTCTCACTGGAATATTGTATGACCTTGCACCAGTCACTTCAGACCTCTGGGTGGGCCTCAGTTTAAAAAAAAACAAAAAACAAAAAACAGAAAACAAAAACAAAAAAATGGTGAAAATTAGTCCTGCCCTTACCTGCCTACCAGGGCTGGTCGAAGGATGGTTATATGTGAAAGGACTTGAAATGTGGTTTCAACAAGGAATTTTTGTTGCTATCCTGAGGAAAAATGGATCAGTCACTTCTCCAAGGAATATGAGAGGTGGTATCAATGAACAATTTTAGATTTCAGCGCCCATATTTTAGATGGGGTGTATTTCTTGGCATCTACCCTGTCGGTCCAATGGCAACCCTATGTCTCCTCCATGGGATGGTTTCTGCGGGGACTCTGAGCTCCAGAGGGACCAGACGGAAGGGCAGGCAGGCTTACCTACATCCCTGATCACGAGTCTGTAAGTCCCCTTTGCTCTTTCCCCCCAGCACCGCACAGTGGAGAAGGTCCAATCATTGAAGCCATTGGGATCTCTGGGGGAGAAGAAAAGAGTAGAAAACCTGGAAGGCGTGGGGCAGGAAACCGACCCTTTGCCCACAAACATGATTTCCTAACTGTAGTAGCCATCAAAACATAGCCGTTGTGGCCTGAGCTACAGCCACTGGGGAGCATGCCACGAGGGGTCCCCAAGCGCTGTCCCTTCCCCAGGGATCCCATGAGATGAAGGACTCCTGTCAGCATGTCCTAGTGGGGAAAGCAAATGTAGAGAGAGCACAGGCCGGGGAGCTCGAGAGATCTAGGCTTAGTGTTACTTCCTCAGGCACTTACTAGCTCTGTGACTTGTTTCCTCTTTTGTAAAAGGAGGGTAAAGTCTCCTCTGCATCATTCTTGTAAGGATTAGAGAAAGTAAAGTGCAGTGCTTAGCACGTTGTAAGCGACTTCTACAAAGCAGGGAGGAAACGGCTTCCCGCTGCCCCGGCCAGCCCGTGCCAGGACAGCTGAGGATGTGCTGGCGCCCACTTTCCCTCTATCCTTTCCTTGCAAAGGCCCGCGTTGCCCAAAAAAGCTCAGAAGGCACGGGCAGGCATACGTACGAGTCCATGCTGCGGGGGGCGCCGATAAGGGACATCATGCCACTGGGGCAAAACAGTTTCAGTTCCAAGCTGCCGCGTCGTGGATGAGTGATGGAGACGGTCACTGCCACATGCTCTAGCGTCTTCAGCCCCGACATCTCCAGGTCCGTCCTGCTGACTGTGGGGAGTCAGGCTGGGCAGCTGGGAAACCGGCCCCATCAACACTTACGCCCTCACTTCCTCCCCACACACACAAAGGCACATACTCACCGAACCACATACACACACCTAATGCAGCCCTAACTGGGACCCAGTGCGCGCAAGTAAATGGGATGTCGTGGCCACTTTCGAGGGGCTGACAGGCTAGTTTAGAGTCTCATTGGGAAGATCACATATTCAAGACACAATATAAGAACCAAACAGAGCAGCTTCCACCATTCATTCATTCAAAAAATAATTTACTGAGTACCTCCTGCATTTCAGGCACTGTACTAGATGCTGGGGATAGAAAGGTAAGTTGGACATGATCTCTGCCTTCTACCTGCAAGTGGAGAACGAGATGGTGTGAGGAGTACCTAACTGGTGCTAGAACAGACAGGCTCTAGGCACAGGGCAGGGAGACCGTCCGCAGAAGGAGATGAACGCAGACCAGTAGAGTGCTGGTAAGCAGCGGTACGTTCCAGGAGGGGAGACAGTCCAAATGTGGGTGGGGAACGAACGAGTTTCATACGGAAGGCAGTACAAATTTCTAAAAAACTACTCAAGTGAATACACTTGGAGGAAATGATGCTGAATGAAAAGAAGCCCACCTCACAAGGACACACAGAGCGTGACTTCCGTTGTGTAATACTCATGAACGACACAAGCGTGGAGACGGATGCCAAATGAGTGGCTGCCAGGCACGCAGGATGGGGCCGAGGGCGTGGGCACGGCCACAGAGGGGTGACATGATGGAGTCTAGTGAGGCTGGGGTGTTCTGGATCTTGGCTGTAGTGGTGGATACACGAGGCTACATGTGTGGTAAACCTACAGGGAGCCCCGCCCCCACCCGGACACACACACTCGTACAAATAGGAGTGCGTGTCTGGCAGGTGAGATCTGAATATGCTTTATGGACCATAGCAATGTCCTTGTACTGGTTTTGGCACTGGACTGGAATTGTTTCAGACATTCACACAGGGAGAAGGGTGCGTGAAACTCCCCTGAGCACTGCTTTGCAGTTCCCTGCGAATCTACAGGTATTTCAAAACAGAGTTTAAGAAAAACACAAACGACTGAAGGGCAAGACTCAATTGGGGAATATTAAAAAATTAGGTGGCAAGGAGAAACAATTCTTTCTAAAGCACCTCCTCCACGGATCCATTGCGACGGGCGAGGCGGAGACCAGCACCTGCACCTTCCAGGGAGAGCATGCACAGCTAGGATGGAAGGAGGGGGAGCAAAGGGCAGGAGTCTGTGCCACCACCTTCCGTCCTTCAGAGGCCCCCTGCCCGCTGGCCTCCTGCTCAGCCCCCTCCGCTGCGCTCGCCACCGAAACGCACCGGCCCCCCTCGGTGCTCAGGTGCTCAGGGGGCTGCTGTCCCGAGTCGTCGTGACCTCATACTGTTTACCTCCTCGGTCCACCCCACGTCCGCACCCACTTCCACGACCACACCCCAGGCCTTGTCCTTACCCGGGACTGCCTCACTTCTGAACGGTTTAGAAACTCTCATTGTGGGTTTCATCAGATAACAATGCAAATTAACTGACGGCCAATCAGGAGAGTAGCTGAGCAAAAACGACAGCAAAGAAGCTCCCCCACTTCCTGATAACATGTTGGGAAATAATCTTGACCTCTCTCTGGGCACAGATGTGTGCACGAGTGAATGGCCTTTCATTCCATCTGGCAAGTCTTCAAAGCCCATGCCCCACCTTCTCTGAAAACAAGGACATCCTGTCTCTCCGCGTTCCCCACACCCTTCTTGATCCCTTCCTTCATTTCCTTGAGTGCCATCCAGCTCCTCTTTTCCTAGCGTCTAAGATCCCACAGCTCAGCTCTCCAACATCCTCTTGTTTACTCTCCCAGGCTCCTTTGTTTTTTCCTTTCACAGTAACTGGTTGGCAAGAGTCCAACATCGGACCAGCCCCATTAGCCATCTTCTTGGCTGGATCTTCTTGCTTACGTCTTTCCTACCACAGATGAAAAACAAAAACAAATAAAGCCTTTCTCAACTCTTCACTTTCTTCTGCCCACTGGTGTGAAGAACGTGGGCTCTGGAGCCATCCAGACTGGGTTCAAATCCCAGTCTGCCCTGTCCTAGCTCGGAGAACTGATTCCTTATCTAGAAAACTTGGATAGTAACAGTACCTACTTTGTAGGGTTGATAGGAGGATTATATTAGTTCGTACACATAAAGTACTTAGTACAGTACTGAGTATTAAGACCATGTAAGTATCAGATATTACTTTTCCTTTACTGGTAAAGTCCTTGGAAAAGGTGTCTACATTCACTATCTCTACTTCTTACCCTCCCATTCATTCTTAACGTTTTTTCCTGTCAAGACAGTCTACATGGTTTTAAAAGTAAAAGAACAATTTCCTACCCCATTCCTCACCATCTTTGTGAGCCACTCCCCAGAAGCAAAGACTTCTTATTGCTTTTGGTTGTTTCCTTCTGGGATCTACCTTCATGTTTCCAAATAATAGGCATGTGTGACTATTTCATGGTTTATCAGTTTCAGACATTATTTATCGACTTCTAGTTACAGCAGATGAGGATTTAACACCACACCCAGACCTTCTTCCTACCCTGCCCTCCCCTCCATCCTCTCAAAATAATTACATCACCACTTTTAGTTAATCTTTTGTTTCCTTACTATGACGCTATAAATATCATATGGAATTTAGCCAAGTAGTATATAATGATTGTATTTCATTTTCTGAACAATTTGCTGATGTCCCCTCTGGCGTTAATAATTGCCCTGTTTTTTGGTTTATTTCAACTCATGTCCCCCATTACTCATTCTTCCCAAACTGCATAACCTCTCTGAATACTCTTTCTTCAAATGAACAAACAGATCAGAAGCTCTCTCAGTGCCACTTTCCCCTGGAGACTCCATCTCTGGCTCCCTGTCTCCTGTTCCTATCCGCTGCCCCTGGGTTGGGACATTCCTCTCCTGCCTTGGGCTCTGTCTCCTCTCTGTCCACACTCCCTCTTTTTCTCCCCCATCCTCTCCTTCCCTTGGTTTATCCTTCCTTGTAGAACAGCTGCCTTTCCCAGCAGTTTCAGACAATGTCTGAAAGTATCCTTATTCTACTTTCCCATATATCCCTCCCCATACTTATCCCATATCCCAGGATAATCAGTTCAGCTGAGTTTTAGCGACTGAAAACAATCATCCTCAGGATTTGGAGGTTTTTTGTTTTTTTTTTTCAAATGGCTAGTGATCCCTATTAGCCTGAAAAAAAATTTTTTTTTTTTCCAGGGCGCCTGGGTGGCTCAGTTGTTAAGTGTCTGCCTTCGACTCAGGTCATGATCCCAGGGTCCTGGGATCGAGCCCCACATTGGGCTCCCTGCTCCATGGGAAGCCTGGTTCTCCCTCTCCCACTCCCCCTGCTTGTGTTCCCTCTCTCGCTGTGTCTCTCTCTGTCAAATAAATAAATATTTTTAAAAAAATTTTTTTTCCCTCAATTGCCAGTGATCCCTATTAGCTTAGAGCCAGTTGGAAGCTCTAAGCATGGGTGGAGTTTTATACTGGTAGGCTTCCCTAAAGTTCGTTGGCCTGGCACCTGACTGGTTCATGGAGAAGCCCTCCATATCCGTATCTCCAAGTCTTTCGATGAGGGGTCCTTCCATTGCTCCAGAGAGGAGCCACCGATCTCCTGGCTGCCAGAGCCTTGGGATCTGGGCAGCTGGCTTGGAGGGGAGGGTCCCCCTCTCCCAGGACACTCCCTGTCCCTGGAGAATAAACTTCCCAACTCCTGCTGGCATTGGCATAGGGAAGGGACATCACCTGGCTGCCAAGGATGGGAGAAGGTGCCCTGGCATCTACCTTTTCACCGATCCCTATTTTCCACCTCATACCTCATCTCTGTCTCCTGGAACACATGGGACTTCCAAGTCCTGAGGCCATTGGCACTGTGTGGCATGAAGGGGCTTATTTCTTAGTATCATCCTTGCAGGCATTTGGTATGCAATTTCCTCAGCCCTGCTCACTTCTCCATTCATTTTTCATCTTCCAAAAATGTGAAGAAATCTCTCATTTGCTGAGGTCTCTCTCCCATTCTCTTTGTCCTTGTGCTTATACGATTTTTATTCCTTTATTCTTATTTTGGTGAGGTTTTGGGAGAAAGAGGAAATAAAAGAACATAACAATTTGCCATCTTTAACCAGAAATCTTCTCCTGCCTCCATGAATTATTCAACCAGGTACGATGGAGCTTTTGCCCCTGTGAGTACCCAGAAACAGTTCTCGAGGGCACCAGGGGCCTGTGCGGCAAACCCTGGGCCGCCCCTTCCGTCCTTGTCTCCTTGCCCTCTCTCACTGAGACAACCCCAAATTCCCACGATACCATCCTCCTGACTTCCTCCTACCCCCCACCCCCACCGGCCCATCTCATCGCTCCTGTTTTCCTTCGGAAGCGGCTTTCCTTGGTCCACGCCTTTAATGTAGTCTGTGTCCCAGGTCCTCTTTTATCCTTTTCTCCTTTGTCAGCCCACCAACCCTGGGGACCTCACTCTTCCCCAGGCCTTTTCTTCTCTTTTTACGCTGGTGACTGCCAAATCATTGCCACCAGTCTAGACCTTTGAACTTATTTCATCAACCACTTTCTGGATATAACCTTTAGATGTTGCCCCAAGAAGCTGCAAACAGCAGAGCCAAATTCCAGGCCTTCGTCCTTCATACTCCCCAGCCCTTGCCCAGATCTGTTCTTTGGCCTGGGTTTTTCATCTCATTTGATGACAATACTAACTAGACAGTTGCTCAAGCTCAAAAACTTAGAAATCTTTTTATATATTAAAAAATATAAATGCTCATATATATTTATATATACATTCATATATATACATTCTTACTACAGAAAATTCCAGGCATATATAAAAAATGGAACAGATGTTCTCAACACCTAACTCCGATAATTATCAATATATGGCCAATCTTGTTTCATCAATGGTCCCCAGTTCTTCCCCTTCCCAGAGTGGTGTGAAGGCATCCCCAGGCACCCTGTTATCTTATCAGCAGAGACTGAGTATACAGCTCTAAAAGACAAGGGACTGCTCTCCTTCACCCTTCCCTACCAGCAATTGGTGACAACTTATCTCGAAGGCTCCGCACACACAGACTTCCAGGTCAGGTCCCTGCAGTTCTATCTGGCCCTGCCCCTCACACCCCTGCCCCAGACATACCACACGACTCGAGGTTCCCCGAAGCTCTGTCGACTCTGCATGTGTGGCCCCTGCTGTCTGGATGTCCCTCTCCTCCCCTCTTCCCCCAGCTCAGGTCAGTCCCTGGCTTCTCCGAGAGCCCTCCTGTCTTCCCTGGGTGGGAGCCGTCTCTGACACCCGTGTCATCTCTACCGCAGACGGGCTGCCTTCCGCCTACCAGACTGTGAGCTTCTGAGGGCAGGAATCCTGTCTTATCTCTGAATCCCCAGAACTTAATACAGTGCCTGGAATGAGGTAGGTCTCGCATTAGCAGAATGAATGAGTGAATCAATCGAGAGACATTTCAGAGAAATATGTGAGAGACTCCATTGCAGGGGAATGGACACGGGAAGACCTGGGGAGAAGCAAGGGATACAGAGGGGCTGAGAGGGGCTGACAACTCCAGAGCTTCAAGCGTGTGAGTCTAGGGAATGGCAATGACTCTGATGGAAAATGGGAGAAACCTGGAAAGCAAGCTGGCTTTTGAAGGGTGACGATGAAATCTGCAATGTATATGTGATGGGCCACGTGTTGGTGGCATACCCAACAGCGCACGGTGGCGTGGGCATAGAAAGCTGCAGGGAGATAGTGGTGGCATGGCTGGAGGAGGGCATTAACGTGGCAGACAAAGGGCTCACGGAGAGTCAATGCCATGTTCCAGAACATTATGGAATAGAATGGAATCCAGAAAGAGCCCTGCGAGAGCCCGTCTATGTTAGGATGTGTGAGGGGGTATGCTACATGCCCTTCTTATTGGTGCGGACAGAGACTCAGGTGACCGTGCATATGGGGCCGCTAGAACCAAGTGAGGTACCACATTAAATGAAGGAATACTCAGAATAGTGCTTGGTTTGTAAAAAGCATTCAAGTCATTTTGATGATGATCATCTTAATATTCTTATTTGGCCTTTGGTAAGTCAGGGTCTTTTTCGACTCTCACCCCTTGGCCAGAAGGTCCTGGGGCTTCCTTTGCTCCTGATGTTGCGGAAGCTATAATCTCTATCCCTCCCACTGTGAGGGATCAGAGGAAGAGACTGCGAGCTAAGAATCACTTGTGGAGAGGTGGTAGCTGAAGTCGTGAAAACTGCTGCATGACGGAGGGAGACACGCAAGGGAGGAGAGAGAACCAGGGCGGAGTCTGAAGAGGCACTCCCGGTCTGGGAATGGTGACCGAGCTCACAAAGGACACGAGGACCTTGGTGGAGAAGCCAGGAGAGGGCTCTGGAGCAGAGGAGGTCGTGGAGGCTGCTGCCAGGGCCCCATGAATAGGGTCAGAGCTGCAGAAAGGTCGAGAAAGGTGAACTCTGAACTAGGCCCTGGGCCTGACCAGGGAACGTGGCACTGTGAGCAATGAACCGAGTCTTCAGTGGTAGAGAGAGGGGGTGATAACAGTGAGCAGTAGCTTTAGTTCATTCCCTTTTAAGGGTTCCAGGTTAAAGGCCGCCAGGGACTTTCAGTTGTTTCCCGGTAGGTGAACCGAGGATGTGTGACGGCAGAAGGAAGAGTCAGTGGAGACCGAGAGGGTGGGTGACGGGGGAGGTGTAAGCGAAGGAACGGGACTCTTGCCTACGCAGAGGCTTAGCCAGTTACACTCAGGCTGCAAACAGGATGAAAGGGCAAGCGCAAGGGGTTTAAGGAAATTTCCTGAATACATGCAGACTCTCTTGTGTTTTAGACACTCCTCCCAAACCCCACTGTCCCTCCTACCCTCTGGTGGAGATTTCAGACCCAGAGTCAGATCTAAAGGAACCAAGGGGCCCCCACCCCTGTTCCGCCCTCATCCCCCGTCTGGCTCCAGCACTGCACTGCCCAGTCCGGCAGCCACAGGCCACGCGTGGTTATTTATTCAAATTTAAATATAATACAATTAAAACTTAGCTCCTCACTCACATTAGCCACATTTTAAGTGTTGAATAGCCTCATGCGGCCAGTGGCCTCTGAATTGAGCAGCACAGATAGAGAACATTTCCATCGCTGTGGAAAGTTCTGTGGGACACCACTGCTCTGGAGTCTTAGCAGTACTGCACCCCCTCTGTTCTCTCAGCGACGTTCAGCTCCCTGCACCTGACAAAAAGTTCACTTTGGGCCCTCAGACACCGATTCACCCAGGTCTTGGGAGAAGAGACCAAAGCTTGGTCACAGGGGCGTATCTGTATTAACCAGACTCCCTTCGGCGTCCAAGCGTGCCCACAAGCTTGTACTTTCCGTCCTGTCTGCTTGGGGGCTAAGCGGAGTCCCAACAGAGGGGAAGGCACCTTTGCTGAGCTCAGAAACTCACAGCCGTCCTACCTCCTGCCCTCCACACTAGAAAACTCTGGGCCTACGCCTTCTTTTGCTTCACCCTCTCTTCCCACTACCCCATTTCCCACTCTCCTCGGCGCAGGACAACGTGTCCTTGCTTTTGTGCTTCCCAGTGACAAATAAGCGGTTGCTGGGAAGGTCTGTCACGTGCTGGGGCAATGTTCCCTGGTCAGTGGGAAGCAGAGGATGATGAGGCTGCAAAGGCCCCCAACCCTCTTCTAAGTCAACTCCCATTTGACAAGTGCGCCTATGCATTACTTTGTTACTTAAAGGACAGAGGGGGAGTCCTGGGTGAGAGGTCCCAGTTAAAAGGCACGCCATCTCCAAGACCCATCAGTGCAAAGCCCAGGGGTTCCAACTGAACTGCATTCCCAGGAATGTTCCTGCACTTCTCTGCCTTGGCTGATGCCCCTTCCAAGATAGCATTCCTTTTACGGAAAACGCGATGAACCGGGCCCATGGATTTCCTTCCACGTAGAGGGAAGCTGGGCAAGTGCTGGCCATGGTTAGGGAGGGAGACAACGGAACCCTTCTCAGGGAGACCTCCACCCGAGGGAAGCTGTCCTTGCCCCTCCCTCTGGGCTCCCTTCTTTGGCCATTCCTCCTCTGTTCTTGCTCTGGTTTCATCACTTTCTAGGAGCAAACCAGGGTAAGTGAGCACGGAGTTCTAATTTGGGCCCAAAACATGGCATGCTTCAATCTTCACAAAAAATAAGCAAATAACTCTGCCTGGCAAAATTCTTCAAGGGAAAAAAAAAAAGAAAAACCCCCCTCAGAGCTGGGAGTAGGGAAACTCTCACACAGGAACTCGGGGGAATCTGCTGACAGAGGCCCAAGCATCCCCATGCGGCTTCCCTCTTCTCTGGGAAGGGGTCCGACCTCGGTGCTCGACGCAAACCCCATCTCTGACCCGAAGCACTTCACACAATCCCACTGACCCTGGGTGTGACGGAGGCGGGGGCAGAAGACAGACAACTGCGCCCCAGGGAGACGTCCGCATCCTCCTGTCCCGCCCCGAAACACCCCACCCAACTTCTGTATCACCCAAGCCGGAGAGTCAAAGGACGAGATTCATTTACTTCATCCAAAGGCCACTGGGCTGAAGAGGATTGCCTGGCAAGTTCCTGGCATGGGAGTCAAAGCAGCGTAGTTCAAGTCCTGCCTCGTCTGCTCAAGTCCCAGGGCCACTCCTCCCCCCTCCTGCCCTTCTAACCGGTTGCTCAGCAGCTCCTTCCACTACTAGTAACTCAGGAGAAAGGTCTTATTTAAGCAGCCAGGGGGCCAGCCAAGTCAGAAGCAGCAACATGTCCTAAAATGGTCAAAGAAAACTCCACAGGTCTGGCTGGAGCTCAGCTCCTAAAGGAAGGGGGTAGAATCGGGCAGGGACTAGGAGTTTGACTTCCCAGGCACCCCGCCCCAAACCTCAGGCCCGAGATTAACCCCTTCTGCTGGCTACTTACCATTCCACAGGACCTCCAGTGAGTGGGGGGACAGCGGGATAGCCTTGTTCTCTTTTAACACAGGGCTGACATAGGAAGCTAAGTAAGGGACAGAGGTCCAGATCTATTAAAGGAAAGGGGTGGTGGTGAATGAACAAGACGGACCACACACACTCATCCACTCGCCCCTTAGGGCCCAGCTGTTCTTATCTTTCCTCTCATCACCTCCTTTCACTCCCGAGGCTCCTGCTGACACCCGGGAGTGCTCCCCACGGCACCGAAACACGGAACCAGAGCGAGCGGCTGGATCCAGGGTGCAGGAGGAGACCCAGAGCACCCTGCCAGCCCCAAGCTACACTCTCTACCAACAGTTCAGAAACTTCAGTGAGAATGTTGAGCCTGCTTCTCCGTTTGAAAAATGGGTATCAGCTGGCATGAGGGTAAACGAAATGAAGAACATTTATTAAGTACCTATGACGTGCCAGGCAAGGTTTTAGGCATTTGGCCCCCTCCCTCGGTCACTCCATGCAGGGGTCCCTGCCCTGCCAACACCCGTTCACCTTGGCAGCGTTAACGAGTCTCCAGGCATTGAGCAGGCCAAATCCGTGCTGGTGGCTGTGGCTGAAGCCAGCCTCGTTGGTGACCCAATCGGCGCGGCGGTCCTCGTACTGAGGGAACAGAGGTCCCGCTTAGTCTCTCGGATTCCCAAGTACACGTGACCCTCGGACAAGTTCAAGGGGCGCTAACCCCCTCCTCCCACAGTGGAAAATCCATGCGTAACTCTTAACTCCCCAAACCTTAACTACTAATAGCCTACTGCTGACCAGAAGCTTTCCTGAGAACACAAACAGCTAATAAACACAGATTTTGTATGTTACATCTATTATATATTGTATTCTTACAGTAAAGTCAGCTGGAGAAAAGAAAATGTTATTGAGAAAATCTTAAGGAAAAGAAAATACATTTACAGCGGATCCACACATCGTTCAAGGTCAACCCTAAGGTCAACCACGTAACTCTGGCTTCCTCGCTGGCCCTGCTGGCCGACCCAGGCCACTCTCTCCCACTAAGGCCGCGAGGAACGGGTTCCCCAAGGAGAGCTGGGACGAAAGGTCAAAGCCCCATGATGTCACCAGCCCCCGGAGTAAGGGGGCCCAGCGTACCCCTCTGCAGGTGAAAGGGCTCAGGCAGAACAGGCAAGAATGAGTTCAGGCCTGCGATCTGGACGGGGCGCCCACCCCCATTCTGTACATGGGCAGCTCTGAGAAGCAGCTGGCACCACACTTTCGGGGGAGCCTGAAGCCTCCCGCGCCCTGCAAGTCCGCGGAAGCAGAAGCGGGCGGAAGGCTGCTAGGGTCTCACCTGGGTGGCTGTGAAGACGATGATGTGCTGGACGTCCCGCCACGTGAGGCAGGGCCGCACCTGCAGCATCAGGGCTACCATGCCCGCCGCCAGGGGCGCTGCGGCGGACGTCCCCGTGTGGCCCTCCGTGCAGCCCGTGCCCTTCTGAAGGTCCCAGTCAGTGGTCACCTGGGAAGTGGGGGGGGCGGGGTTAGACACGGAGTTCCCAGGGGCTGCGCAGGGGGGGGGGACGCGCGCTCAGAGTAAGCCTGTCAGGTGGGCCCTTCCTTTGTGAGAGCTGAAGCTGACCAGAGGGAGGCCCGCTAGCGGGTCAGGACCAAGGAGACCCTTAATCCTTCGAGGCCCCACCGGACAAGCTCTGGAGAACTGAGAAAAGATGAATAAAGACTAAAGAGCTACTTAGGAGGGTCTGGTTGTGGGCAGAAGGGAGATGGAGCCGTGGGAGACGCCTTATGCGCAGAGGACAGTTTTCCCGATTCCTGCTCCTCTGTAACGGTTTCCCAAATTCCCCACCCCAACCCTCCAAGCCCCGCAGCCATGCTAGACAGAGGAAGTGGCCAGGGGAGCTCCCGGGCCCCAGCTGGAGCTGGGACAACAGTGACGGCACCATTCAAGGAAATCCAACTTGGCAGCTCAGCGACAGGGGCTGGAGTGACATCAGTGGGAACAAAGGGAGTGTGTTCCCAGGGAGAGGAAACTGTGTCCTTGCCCACCCCGTGAGCTCAGCGTGGGCTTCATGTCTACACGGCCTGCCCGCCCTGGCCCAAACTGCCTCACCGCTCTGGGCCTGGTGCCTCAGTGTGGTTCCCATGAGCCCCCCTTCTCTACCTGTGGTTCTGAGGTGGGAGGTGACAGTGGGGGTGGGGGTGGGGAAGGAGAGTTACCTCGAGGGGAGAGATGGCCTCAAGTTCTCTTTATCAACCCTGGACCCACAAAGGGTTTGCCTAAATCTGCTCCATGATGTGGCTCTTTGGATCTAGGCCATGGTGCCAATGTTAAGACTAGAGAATTTTTTTCTTCCAGGCTTCTCTTTGGGTCAGATACCAGGGTGCTAACTTCTGCCAAGAACTGCCCTTTCTCCGTTGTACTCACTGCTTCCCTCCCAGCTGTTAGAGCAGTTGCCAAGAGATGTAATTTTCACTCCGACACCGTGCTCTCCCAGAAGAAAAAGGAAAAAACCCTCCAAGTTGTAGTCTCAATGAGACTGGGAAGGCTGGTCTGTGCCAGGGAGCAGATGGGGTTTTTCCTGTTAAGGAAACAGCGTCACGGGGATAGTCTCGTGTGTGGCTGTGAGGGCGGTGAACATGCCAACGGCGGCGGGAGCCCCGGGCAGCCCTAGGAAAGTCCAGGGGAGCGCCCCAGGCACCCCGCGGGGGGACAGCACATGCTCATGCCCTGCCCCCAGGAAGACCGCTGCCCCACACAGCTGGCCACTGAACAGACCCTGGCAACAGGCGGTTTCCAAGGCAAGGACATCCAAAAGTTGGGAGCTTGGCTAAACAAACTCTCTTTTCATTTCTGGACCAGTTACAGTTCAGAGGGAAGGTGGAAGGTGGGGGGTGGGGTATGAGGGGGAGGGGAGTTAGGAGAACAGCCAGGCACTGCTGAGCACCAGTCACAGCCATGCTAGGGGAGGCCTTCCTGGTGAGTGGGTCCCCCAGTTTCTGCCAGGGCACCAAGTGCATAGTTTGCTCCTGCTCTTCCTCCTCACCCAGCCTGGCCTGGGGGGGGGGGGGAGGTGCGGTGCCCTTGAACCTGACCCCTGACTGCTGGGCAAAGCCCCTCTGACATGTTCCCTTTAGCCCACTACCTTTTTCTTTCTCTCTGGGCAGGGGAGGCTGAGGGCCACAGGCCCAGGGCCTTGGAACTGTGTGTTGGCCAGAAGTCACTTATTGGCAAAACAGAATATCAGTTTTGGAGAATGAATGTGACCCAGCAGGAGGACAAAGCGGCCTGATTCCCAATGGCCCCAGAGAGACATCCATACCTAGGCCACTAGGTATGGGGACAACCCCAGGCTCCAGCCCAGCTTTTCCCTGGAGCTCCTATCCCCATATCACTCTCTTCGGGTCAGCAGGGACAGGCAGGGAGCTCTGGGGTCCCAAGCCAGAGACCTGGCCTGAGCCTGGTGGGATGGAGCTAAGCCAGCTGGGTGTGGGCATCAGACCCTGAATTCTTTAAAAGGTTCCCCAGCGTGAGAAGCTCCACTCCCCTGCTCCAATCCCTTGTTAGATATGGCTCCAATTCTAGCTCCAAGGAAAGAACTGTTTCTTAGGCTGACAGACGCATTTCCCAGACTCCTTTTCCTGCCCATTCCATGAAGACAACCACTGGCTTTACTCCCGATGGGGAACGTGACCAGAGCTCACAGTGTTTACGTAAGGGCTAAAGAGCAATGGAATGAAGATTTTTTTCCTAAGCCCACAGGAAACAGCCAAAGCCCAAGTTCTACCAAAGGAAGACATTTCAAAAGAGTTCTTTAATCAATGTGATGCGTACTAGTACCAATAACAAAATATATAAGTTAAAATGTTAAAGGTAAAAACCATGTGCAGGTTTGTTTAGGGTCCTCAGCTCTGATTACCCAACAGTGGCATACCCCCTGAGACCCAGATCTGCTAGGGAAGGGGGAGGAATTGGAGGGGCGGGTCGGGGAAGCATGGACCCAGAGAAATATGGCCGTGCTGCCTGAGAGATGTCTTGTGGGACAGGGGCAGGGAGTGCAGGGCCCAGGAGGCACTCACGATGCTCCGGAGCATCTTGTCCCCACCACTGAAGGTGACCGCCAGCATGGAGGCACACTCCTCGGCATAGAAAGGCATCCGTCCCTCCTCATCCACAGCGCCTGGGGACAGAGTAGGGGAAATGAGAGCTAGGGGCCTGATGATATCAGAGTTGTCATCTGGGAGGCTGTGCTGAGTTTAAAAAATGATCTCTGTGGCCCAAATGCCTCAGCGGGCACGCACTCCTCACCTGAAGAGGCAACCTCAAATGGCAGAGGGGATTCTGGGCCCTAACACCATTCTTTCAGTAGGCTCCATGTAAAACGGGGGGGGGGGGTTCCACTCTATAGCTACTCATCTGTTCACACATTCATCTTCCTCCACATTTATTCACTTATTAATGATCTACTGTGGGTCCCACACTGTGAGAGGCATCAGGGCCACACGGAAAAGGCCACAGTCTTGATCTCAAGGAGCCAAGTCAGGAAGGAAGTAGGGTAAGTAAATCAACTGGGGCAGCAGATGCTGTGGTGGGGGGCACAGGTGCGAGGCATTTGATTCAGACTAGTGGGGGTCAGGGAGGGCTTCAAGCAGGAGGCAAGTGGCCCGTGGGAAGAGAGGCTGGAGCGGAGGCCTGCCAGATGATGGGCTGAAAGTGTTCCCGGGGTATGGTGACATCGAAGGAGGGCCCTGAGATGCTCCGAAGCAGGGCTAGTCCCTCCTTAACTATGACCGGGAAGAGATCGTGCTCATACAGCCAGACACCATGGAAGCCAGGGCACGCCCAAAATACACAACCCTCCCCCCTCCCCACTGAGGGACACACACACACACCCCAAGAGGTGAGCCTTCTACCACACAACCCGTTCGCCATGGAGTCCCACGCACACCAGCACAGAGCCCCTCACCACGCAGCAGCACACACGTGCTCTCACGCACACAGACCCGCCAGGCCACTACCTATGGTGACGGTGTAGATGGAGTTGGCGTAGCCATCATAGTTGCAGTTGTCGTTGTGCTGGCCCCCGTTGCCGCTGGCCACCACAAAGATGCTCCCAAAGCCCCGGCGGCCAGCAATCACCCCATGTTGCAAGGCAGCCTGAGGAGCAAAAAGGTCCTACGTCAGCTGAGGAACTCAAAGACCTCCACCATCCATACCAGTAGCCTCCTCCCCTTCTAGAAAGAAAAGGGGAAAAAAGCCCAAAGGCACTGGGGCAACGGGGAGAGAGATTTAAAGATGGAAACAAGAAGGGGAGGGAGCTGTGAGTTGAGCAAGTGTTTGATGTGAGTTCGCTGCTTATCAGATCCGGTGGGGCCAGTGATGGGGGGGTGGGGGGGTGGGGGCGGGGCACAAAATCACAGGGAAACAACTCAAGGCACTGTTCCATTTCTCTAAGAACTGGTGTCCCCCACGCTCCCCCACCTCCAGGTTAGGAGGACTCGCCCAAAAGGAGGCGGTAGGGCTGGATGCCATGAGTCTGGCACCACAAATGGGGGTAGGGTGGGAAAGGGAGAGACTTGCAGTAGTTCTGGGACCTGAATGAAGAGGGTGTCCCGGGTCTCGCAATCTTCATGCAGCTCAGTTACCTTTCCAAGCTGATGGGGGCCATCCACTGTCTTCCCATCATCATCGGGTCCCCAGCTGTTGAGAAATACACAGAGGGAAGAGCCAGAGCCCCACTATGGTGGCCCAGCCAGGCCTCCCAGTCCCAACTGACCACACCCCTGCCTGAGCTCTTCCTGTCCTCCCAAGCATTCCAGTTCAGGCCCCCCATGATTAAAGACACAGGGTGCAAAGATCCAGCCCTCACTCCAGAGTGGAAAACAGAAGTATGTGACAAGGTTCTTTGTTTCCTTAGAAACGTTCCCAGTTTAGGACTACTTTCACCTGCCCCTAAAAATCCTTTCTCAGGTTCTAGGGAGCAGGAGACAATACATATTGGTAGAGAGGGACAGGAGGCCACCCATCTCCTGATCTAGGGATCTCAGACAAGGCTTGATGGCAGAGCACCCACAAAGGAAGTACTCCATCTGTGTAAGTTCCTGGGTAAGCGAAATGTATCCTGTGGATGATGTCATGCATTTAGGGGGTTGCTGGTTGGGGTGCCACCGGTGCCGCTCCCCAACCATCGCCAGAACCCGAGGCTGCGGGTGCGTTCACGTGTGTAGGGTGGCGGGAACCGGTGCTGGGCATTCGGCTGGGCTGTGGTGGGGGAGGAGCCCTGCTGAGCTCGTGAAACAGGCGAACACGGGCCAGACCGGCGTACTCGTCATTTGGGGACCCGATGACTGGGGTGATGTGGGGCGTACGACTGAGCACCCAGCAGCCGGGGGTCTGGAGAGAGGAGAGTGATGGACTTGCGGGCTGAAGCCGGGAGGACCCCGGTCGGCACCTGCTGCCCTGCCGTCGGAGGCTCTGTGCCCGGCTCTACCATACCTGCAGCTGTAGATGTCGTTGATCTGGTAGTGCTTGTTGAATGCCACGGCCTCCATGCTGTCCGTGAGGGGCCCGTCCAGTACCCGGATACCTAGGCGGGGAGGGCCCCATCAGCTCCTCGACCACGCGGGTCCCCCCGACGGGGAGCTGAGTGGTGGCGAGCGACACGTGGAGACTTACTTTTCCCTCTGAGCGCTCTGGTACCTTTGAGGTTTTATACCATGTGTATGTACCAGAATGGTTTTTTTTCTTCTTTTTTTAACAGAATGCTAAATCTTGGATTTTAAGGATCATGAGGGCTGGTGGGAAGAGGCCTGGGCTAGAATGTAGGTAGCCAAGGTTCCCTTATTTGCATCCTTAATCACATAGAGCCCCGGTGCGGTGCTTGACACATAGAAGGTGTCCAAAAAATGGTACTCATTACCATTACTGCTCCACGGATGCCTAATTTCACCCTCTAAAATGGGGTGGGTCACATCCTGGTGGCCACGTAGGGACAAACGGAGCTTTCAGAAGGGACCTGGCTCTGAAGTTTCTGGCTCACTCTGGAGCTCATTTATGGAGAGGGCTGCTGCCCTCTGCTGGAGAGTAAGAGGAATACAGCCAATCCGTTCCGTCTGCAGGTTCCTCGCACTTTTGAGCAGTCGGGGAGGGCTCCCCCATTCAGGCCCTTCCCGTTCTCCCTTGGTGGACAAAGACTGAGAGAAAGAGCCTTAGAACAAGCTCCAGTGGGGGCCAGAGCTGCTCAGCTCTCCTGAAAGCAGGGAGTGCAGACAGCAACCATCAGAAGGGCTGGGAGCTGGAGAGCTGGGAGATGGGAGGGGCGTCTCCACAGACAGACCGGAACAAGGAAGAAAGGCAGGTAAAAGGGTACTTGGGAAATTACGAAAATACAAGTATAACCTAGATAAGGAAAAGGAGTTATTGTTACAGTGAGTTGGGTCATTTGATGGGATGTAACCACGATCAGAAAAAGGGGGGAAGTGACTGAGTGGTTGGGGCTTGAGGCCTCTGTCCCACATCAAGGCCATTCCGCCTTTTATCTGTTTTATATAATAGGGTTTGCGGCTAACGACAAGTTTGAAACACCACTGCACTGAACAAAATCAATGAACTGATATGTCCGACAGACACCTATTACAAGCTTACCCTTTGCCCGATGCCAGGTGTGTTGAGTGGGATCAACAGGGTTCAGCGCTCGGGGGAGGGGCAGGCAGGGAGTGAAGACCATCACCACGGGAGAAGCCCACCGAGGCTAGAGCGGAAGGTACCTGCTATGCGGCTCCCGTACGCCACTCCAACCGCACAGAAGCTGTTGTTGGGCACCGCGGCAATCTCTCCCGCACACCTCGTGCCGTGATGGTTGCCATTCTCCACATCCGGGTGTGGCATAGGGTCAGGGTCGTTGGAGTTGAGGTCATAGCTGCCCTCAGGGCTCTGAAACATTGGGGGGGACATGTGGTCATTCACAGATTGTAACGGGTTAGGTCCTGGAGTCCAGGGAGAGAGGAGACCTGGGGGAACCTAGGACTTTGGGGCTCCCAGCCAGCGCAACAGGCCCGTCTCTCTCTCTCAGGCTGCAGACATGAGAACAGGACACATGGGGCAAAACGGAGAAGTGCCACAGGCCTCAGCAAACTTCTCTCTTGTCCATTATAGAAACAGGTCCAGGAGATGGCTCCGTGGCTTGGGAAGCCCAGGATAAAAGAGACTTAGAGCTACCTAAAGACCAGGCTTTGGAAGAGGAAGGTGCTCAGAACTCTTGGGGAGAGGGAAATTGCCTCCAGGGGCCACTCCTTACTGCCCAGGGCGGGGAGCAGCAACCAGAACCAGGAAAAGTGCCACCTGGAGTCCTCTTCCTGGTCTTAACTACTAGACTGGAATGCTGGCTGGGGGAGAGGGGAGGACGAAGAACACCATCCCACCTCCCAGGCCCTTTTGGGTGGCCAGGGGACCTGTAAGAAAGGGGGCCAGACTGGGGCCGTATCAAGAAGGCGGTAAGACGCGGGAGTCGGAGGGGGGCGTCCCGGGGCCACTCACGTAGTTGGGTGCGATGTCCTGGATGGTGTGCTCCACTCCGTCATCCACCACCACCACGGTCACCCCTCGCCCTGTGACATTGCGTTCCCACACACCTGTCACGTTGATGTCCCTGCCGGGGCTCCGCCGGTTATTCTGTAGGAGACACGGGGTCAGGAGCTATTTCCAGAGCCTTGGGAGCCCAGTGACACGACAAAGCTCACAGACAGATAAGTCAGAGCTAGCTCGGCCACCACCAAAGGGCCGGGCAGTGGCTGTAGACCAACAGGTCTAGGTGGGGACAGAGGGACAAGGGAGGCTTTGCCACCACCTCGCTCTCCAGAAGGCCTGGCATCATTCACCGGTGATACAAGTGAAATGGTGGCAAGGACAAGGGTTGGAGGATACAATTATTAGGCCGTATGATGTATAACCTATGGACATTACATAACACCATGTGGTACCAAGTGTTCACCAAGTGTGAGGCACACATATATGAATTCCCTTCTCCTAGCCAGAACTCCACCAGGTATATACTCTTACGATCTTCACGTAAGTGACGGAGCTGGATCTGAGCCCGGGCAGCCTCGCCCCAGCACCCACCCCCTCACTTCTGCAGTCCACTGGCTCTCCAGAAGCGAGCACAGGGAAGGTGGAGCCCGAGGGCAAAACACGCCACCGAAGCCAACAGAAATGTGTCCTCAGGCAAAGGACGGGGGCCACGGGAGAGTAATACAAAAGCCCTCTAGAGAACAGAGCACCCCAAACTTCTCCGCCTGGGAGTCGAAGACGGCAGGGTCGGGCTTACCAGGTGCCACTGCTGCGGGTACTTGGGGTCATTGAAGTGGACGCTGCGCTTGGCCCGCTTGAGCAGCCTCTGCTCCGAGTGCCAGTGCACAGCTTCGTGCCCGGCTAACACAGTCTCCGCCCGCCGCCGGACGGCCTCCGCCGGCAGCTCCTGCTGCTGCCCGGCCGGCTGGACGAGGAGGTAGTACCCCTGGAGCTCCCCGATGCGCCCAGCATTCAGCAGCCCCGCTGCCCGGGCCAGGGCATCTGCCTTCTGCTCCAGGGTCTCTTCCGGCCCCTCGCCTTCCAGGCTGTCCAGGTGCACGGCCCAGCTTAGCCCCCCTGGGCCCTGCGCTCCAGGCCCATGCGTCCCTGCCAGGCCCATGACCCAGGGAACCAGCAAGAAGAGGCCGGCCAACTCCAGCCAGAGGCAGGCGGGGAGGCCCAGGGGGGCATCCAAGTGTGGCACTTTCTGCCTCCCCTTCGGCATCAGAGCAGTAGGCTGCAGACAAACAGGAAGGACATCAGAGACCCCTGCGGGGAATCTGCAGGGACACCGAGCCACCCACGTATGACACCTAGAAACCCCCAATCCACTCCGTTTACATTTTTAAACAGTTGATCCTCTCTTTTTATTCACATTTATTCCTGAGCAACAGGGATAAGCCCGTCGGTGGGGTGTGGGCCGGTACTAACTCCAGTGGATACATCCACGGCAGGATGGCAATCACCATCTCACCAGATAATCGGGCAGGATGTCCAACTGCTAACAGGCACCATGTTGCTCTTTGCCACTGTTGCTCTGAAAAGGGCTCAAAAGTCCTATTGCTCTTCAGTAGATTACTGGCAGAATCATGACTGTTCTTTAGAAGAGACCTTCCTCCCTTATTTTGAGCAGACATCAATCTTCCCCCCAGCTGACATCTCAGCCCAGGTGTCCTCGGGGCCGACTCTCCACAAGGGTGCCCCAGTCCTACCTGGACTCTGTGTGAGGCTGAGCTCCTGGTCTGGCTAACCACCTCACGCTCATTTTGTGCAAATGGAGAAAAGGCATCCCTTTCACCGAGGAATGCTGGCTCTGAGCACAGACTGCAGACCTGTGGGTCCCAAGGAAAGAAAAAAGAAAAGAAGAAATGGTGTCATCCCAAACCCAGTGGAGCCAGCAGAGGCTAGCCATGACCTGTGACCACGGGAAGTGGCCAATGATCAAGTGTCATTTCCAGGGATCTCAAATGGGTTGTAGACTGGCAGAGAAACCCTACTTCTCATCCGAACCATCATGCCACCCTCTTTTCTGTGTTCCCCAGAGGCCCAGAAGAGGGCTTGAACTGTTGCCCAGACACCCTCCTCGAGAAGCAGACAGTCCTATTTCCTAGAAGTCGAGGTGGACCTAACTTCCTGATTTCTGTATCTCTGACAGATGCCAGGGAAGTAAGAGTAGGTAGGAAGCAGAGGAAATGGTGAAAACCTGAGAATGCAAACAAAATTGAACAGGCCTAAAAAGCAAGTGGGCAAGGGGAAGGAAGAAATGATGGGAGAGTTGGAAAGCAGCACTAAACTTGGCTCTCCTTAGGCATGAGCTTGGCTGGGTGGCTTGCAAGTGAGGGCTCAGGCTCTAAACTGGGACTGGCACCCATGGTTTGATTTCAGAAGGGCCAGATTTAGAACTGGTGGGCAACTGTGGTTCCAGGGACAGGTGAGGTGACAGCAGAACGTGTGTGTACCTATTGGCAACTGGGCTCCTTTAGAGTCATCTGCTCTGTGCTTGTGTCACCCCGAGGCAAGGCTTTGTACCCACACACACCCAAAGGGATCCAACTTAAAACGTGATAGAAAAATAGGTCTTTTACTGAAGTCTCTTTGGAAAGGGAGAAGAGAACTTAGGTCACCTGACTTTTCCCTCCAAAAAACTGCATTCCACATCTCCTTAGGCTCCCGGGCACATTCCCTCTCAAATTCCTCCCCATCCTCCAGTAGCCTCCACTGTCCCAACATACTCAGAGGCCTTTCCCTGACCTCACCAAGTAAAACAACATCTTGCGAGACAGCCAGATAATGCCCCACCTAGGCAATCCCCTTCAAGTGCCCTAGCTCCCACTACATTTCTGGAAGAGAAGAGAAACCAGACCACCACTTCCTCCTCTCCCTCTGGCAGAGCAGGACCGTCTCCCATTCCCACCCGAGGTTTCTGGGAAAGGAACCTTAAATACTCTCTGAAAGCGATCACAACCTCACCCAACTGCTGTGCGTATCTTTACGGCTCTCAGGTGCCAAGGGAGAAAAGAATATGGGCAGCCCTGAGTCCTGGGAAGAGCCTGTCCCAAGAGACTGCCCTCCTCGAAGCCTCTACACCAGGTTCCTAGAAACCAGGTTGCGTCCCAGGTCAGTTTCATTGACTTACCTCTCCCCGGCCTCGACTGGCCCGTGCACCGTGTCCTTCCTCTCAGAGGGACCCCTACTACCCTGGGATCCGTGACCCCAGTGTCCCGTCTCCGGGGCTCCCCCACGCCGGGGCTGAGGGCGCCCTCCGTGCGGCCCCCTAGTCCTCAGGGGCCCGCGCCCCCCCGCCCCCGGCTCTGGGCCACTCGGGCTGCCCCTGCCCCGCCCCCACCGAGTTCCCAACTCACCGGCCCGGCCGCAGCTGCCGCCGCCGCCTCCCTGCGGAAACTCGCGGCTTCCCGGGAGCCCGGGGAGCCAGTGACAGTAGCATCACTTCCGCCCGGCGGCGCAGCCAATCAGCGGCGGGGCCCCGGCCCGGATGAGCGGCCCGGAGCAACCGGCGCTAGGGGGCCGCCCGCTCCGGGCATCCTCCGCCGAGAGAGGGGCGTGAGGGCGTGGTGGGCTCCGCTCGCCTGGCCCCACCGCCCCGAGTTGTCGGGGCGTCCTCAACGGGGGCCCTGCCCGGAGGGACGGTCTTGCCCTTCATGGCGTCCTCTGGAAAGGGCGTCTCGGTTGCGACCTTTTAAAAACACCTCGTTCCTCTTCTCTCTCTGATCGGCATGGCCCCGACTCTCCCTGGGACCTTCCCAGAGGGGCTCCTCCCTCCGCCGGGTCTCCTTCCTTCTCGCCGTCGCCTCTCTTCCTCCCCGCATCCCCGGGAGGGTCCACTCGTATGTTAGGGGGCTACCGCGGAGTCCGCGGCTCCTTCACGGTGCCGGCTCTGGCCGCCAGAGGGCGCCGTCGGGGGCGGCGAGGTGCCGCCGCGGCCGCTCCCCTCCCGGCCGAGCCTCGCCCGCTCCTCTCGCGCCGCCGGAAGTGGGAGGTGCGGCGCGCGGGCCGGCGCTCGACCCCTCCCCCCGAGGCTCGGCCGCCCCCTCCCCCCGCTCCGCCCGCTCAGGTGCGTCCCGTCCCTCCCCCACTGCCTCCCGGGGGCGCGGCGCGGGAGGTGTGTGCGGGGCGGGCGTGCGGGGAGGGGGCTGCGACGCCGGGGGCCGGGGCAGGGGCGGGGGGTCGAGGCGGGGGGGGAGTGGAGGGGGCCCGTGCGGACGGGGCGGGGGTCCCGGCCTAGGAACGGGACGGCGCCGGCAGCGCGGTGGGCGGGGGGGCGACGGAGAGGTGCAGGGGGCTCCGGCCGGAGGAGGCGGCGGACTTAGCGGTTCCCGGTTGAGGCGGCCGTGGCCACCCGGCGCCGCTTCCCCCATTGTCCCTTTCGCGGCAGTGCCCCGTTCTCCCCCGAGCACCCGTCGCTCCCGGCGTCGCCGTCTCGCTGGCGGTCGCCGCAGGGATTCCCTTGACACGTTCGACTTCCCACCCCGCGCCGCAGCCTGCAGCCCGACGTACCTGCCCCGCTCCCCCTTGGGCTGTAGTGGCGGAGTCTCACGTAGGACCCGTGCCCTGCGGTTCCGTTTACCGGGCACCGAGGACCCCCGACCCTGGGCGCCGTCGGGGCAGAATGTTTGCACCCGAGGGAGCAGTAATGGCGATTTGGGCCCATCTTCTCCTAGGAGCTTTGTATAATGGGGGAAACTGAGGCACACCGGGGTTCCCTGGCCTGTGACTGAAGTGTTGACAGAGCCCAGTCTCCATACTTGCCCAGTGCGAGCTTGAAGGTTCCGGGCGGTGGGGCGGGGGTGGGGGTGGGGGTGGTGTGAATATCTGTGTTGCTATTAAAATAAAAACAAGAACTTAAACTAACCCTATGTTACACCCTCGGCCCCCCCACATTCTTTTCCCCCGCTTTGTCTTCACCGTGCAGGGCCGTGAGTTTGTCCTGCCACACAAAGGATGACCTTTTGATCCAAGAAAGGCATCAGTCCCGATTCCCTGACTTGGATTACCCTGTTTCTCAGCTTCTCTTTCTCTTAGTGGAGTACCCAAGATTCTTGTACTCTTTTGCACCGCTGTAGTAACTTTGAAGAGTCTGTATTTTTCTCAGTCAGTGATTCTCAAACATTTCCCATCTGTGGGGAGCACACTGACAGTAAAAGATGCTCCGATTGCCCAGCATAGTATTGTTTTTTTCTCACATACGAACACTTCCAAAACACTTCACTTAAATGAACAGATAATGCTTTTAATGATTTAAAATGTATAAGATGTTGTTGATTATTGGGCCCCCAAATACATTCTTTGTAAATAATATTAGGTAAAGTAGGTATGTGGACCAATTGGAAGATTCTCACAGACTGTAGTCTGTTTTAAATGACTGCATCTCTGCCAAAAGTGGAAAAGCTTTTCTCAGACTCCTAGGTATTTATATAAATACGGTGATTTCCTAGGATCAATGTCCACTTGGGCCTCTTGTGCCCAGTGGCTCTTTTAATACCTTGCTACACAAAACTCTTGTTTAAGTATTTTCTCCTAGGACCCAACTTTTTCTCTGTGTTTCTTTCCTGGAATAACTCTGTGGTATGGACGTTCTGAGGGGGAAAGATACACTTGTTTTAAAATTTGGAAACTTGCAGCCTGTAATTTGTTTCTGAATGTACAGAGCATGATGGCAGCGGCGTCCGAGGTAGCTGGTGTGGTGTCCAGTGCCCCCAATCCTCCAGAATCCTCTTCTAGTTTATGTGCTTCCAAATCAGACGAAGGTCTCCCAGATGGTCTAAGGTAATGTGCGCATGCTTGACTGGGAAGATTTCATTTGGGCAAGGGGCTTTTGAGATGGCTTCTTATGGAAGCGTAGATGGGTTTTCCTCTTTTTGGCTCTAGTGAGTAGTAATGCATGAGAGTAAGCTTTTTAAAGGTAGGGACTGTCTGATCCGTGTGTGTATTTGTGGTACCAAACACAGCGTCCGGCACTCAGCAGGCATGCTAAGTGTTTGTTGAGTCAATAGAATACAGGGGGTCAAACTCTTCTGAAAATGCTAATATTTCCCCACCCTTTTTTACATGGACTACATATGTTCATTTAATTGTATATTTATGGTATAATATCTATGTCTATATCTACATAGGATACCTATACATTTACGTTACGATTATGTATATTATAATGATACTATATATCATACTTGTATATTTATGTCTTCTGTATTACATAGTTATATAGATGTGTATACATATACATACATAAAGCACATACATATTCATACATACACACAGATATATGTGTATCTGTATTATCTCCAGATAAACAGATAGCTTCGTTAGTATGGTTTACTGCTTCACGTAGATATTTTGCCTCCTCTCTAAACTCTTGAGGGCTGAGTTATGGTTGCCCAACCTTGCATCTTACAGTGCTTAACACATAGCTACGTACAGTGTTGTACTAAATTGACTGTGTATTCCACCTCAACTCTTTTCTAGAGTACCTAGGACCTAATATAATAGATAATACTGTACTAATAGTTTTATATGTATTAACGCATTTAATCCTCATAACAATCGCAGGAGGGAGGTGCTAATATTATTAGACACAGAGAGGTTAGTAACTTGCCCAGGGTTGCCAAGCTGCATTGGAGTCAGGGTTTGAACCCACGCTTGTCCAACTCTGCAGTACCTCCTAAATACTGGTTTAAATGAAGAGAGATTTGTTGGCGAAGGGGTAATGGGGAAAAATGTTAAGTAAGCCTAACCATCAACCTGGATCTTCATTTTATAAATAGAGTCAGCCACATACTCCTACTAACAATAATGGCAGCTAGGGTTTATTGAATATTTACTGTGCCAGGCTGTGTACTAAATACTTCAGATGCATGATTTCATGTCATCCTCACAATAGTCCTAGTAGGTGGGTCATATTTCTGTTTTACAAATGAGATTAATTAAGTTACCGAGAGTCATTTACGTGGTAAATAGCAGAGTCAGGATTTACACCCAGATACTCTACTGTATGTGCCAAATCAATAATTTAAGTGTCTCCCCCGCTTTCCCAGGTAACTCTCAGCAAGGAGTCAGCTAGAGGTGTTTATAAAGGTGTTCATATCCCAAAGACACTCTTGGTTGTTTTATTTTGATCAGCATGTGCTATTGAGGAAAGGAAGGCACCATGACCTAAAGCCTCAGTCGTTGCTGGCTTGGGGTACTTAAGGGCATCAATTGACAGAATCAGTTTTTTAAAAAAAGAAGGGGCAAAGAAATTTGGCACAGATGTAGTCATTATTCCTGGGTGGGAGGCGTACTGTTGTAAATGTTAGATGTCACTGTAAATAGGTTTTAAAGATCTCTTCAAAAAGCAATACATTAAGTGGCTGTGACAAACGACAAAACAACTATCCCAGTGTTTGTACATGTGTATGTATTTGTCTGGGGTAAAATTTCTACTGACAGCTTCAGTTTCGGATTCAGTGTCTGTACCTCAGACACCCTGAAGTGGGGATGCTGTGCTCTGGAAAACTGTCGAGGAACTTAAGAGGTGGTTCTGGTCAAAGATCTGTATGAAGAATTTGAACGAAAATTATTTTTGTGAAACGTGAGAGTGGAATAAAAACATTTTTTCTAAATTAATATTTTATTTGTTAGAACATGAGGTGTAACTAAGTCAGTACAGCTAACTAAATGAAAATACTCTAACGAGCAGCAGGCTATTTCATTGACATTCTCCAAAATTATTCAAATTGGACCTCGGAAATTTGGGGCTCATCAGAGTCATTTATGTGTGTTTATTTATGGTCACCTGACAGGAAATGTCTGTCTCCAGCACCCAGGTTCTAACCAGCAAGCTCTACTCCCTGCATGTGGGTCAAAATCGCTGGACAAAGACTAAGTTCCACGTCATTCTGATAATTTGAGGGGCTTAATGTAGTCTGGTTTTGTTCTTCTAGTCATTATGTTGAAGATACTATGTATTTAATCTTCCTTAAGATTGGGTGAAGAGAGAAACTTTTTATCTTATGTTTTTGATAGCCCCAAAGACCCTGCACAGAAGCACAAGAACTCGCCTCTGTCGAGTGTAAGTAGCCAAACGATAACCAAGGAGAATAACAGAAATGTCCATTTGGAACACCCAGAGCAGAATCCTGGTTCATCAGCAGGTGACACTTCAGCAGCGCACCGGGCGGTTTTAGGAGAAAACTTGCTAGCCACAGCCCTTTGTCTTTCTGGCGGTGGGTCTCAGTCTGATTTGAAGGACGTGGCCAACACAGCAGGAGAGGAGGGGGACACATGCCTCCGGGAGAGCCTCCATCCCGTCACTCGGTCTCTTAAGGCAGGGTGCCATACAAAGCAGCTTGCCTCCGGGAATTGTTCTGAAGAGAAATCCCCACCAGCCTCCATCCTAAAGGAAGGTAGCAGGGACACAGGCTTGGATTTCCGACCTGTGGTGCCTCCAGCAAATGGGGTTGAAGGAGTCAGAGTGGATCAGGATGATGATCAGGATAGCTCTTCCCTGAAGCTTTCTCAGAACATTGCCGTACAGGTCGAGTATCCAGTTTCTACTACTAAAATGGCATTTGGGCTATTTATTTATTTATATATTTATCAAGGGTAGGAGACCTTTCTTCATAGGAAGGTGGTGGAGAACTACTCTGTCTCTCGTTTTTTTATTGGCAACTATCATACGATTTTCATGCCGTGCTGTGGGATGTCATCCTTCCAGTGTTCAGTAAATAATAAAGCCAGGAGTCAGGGTCTCATTGTGGTGACTAGGAACTTTGTGACCTACATATAAGCTCTTTTCACTGACTAATTGATGAGTGTAGGTCATTAGCATTCATATTTCCCATCTTTGTCCTTGCAGGAAGAATCCTTGTTAATTCTCTGACCTACATCTTAAGAAGTACAGTGTATCCTGCCTCCTAGTGCTTGGTGTGCTTTGTTGTAGGAGGAAGGATGGGCACAATAGGTTGTAGGGGGTGAAATTCTTATTTCACACTTGAGGCTGTCTCTCTGGCAGTTCTTGGGTCTTGTTCAGGTTCTTTTGTGGGATAATGTTCGATGCAATATACATGTCAGTGTCTATTTGCCAGACTTACAGTTCTTCTCTTGTTCAGAAGCCAAAAAGGGGAATGCAGAAATTCAGCTGCTTAGTTACTTGTGACAGATTTCCTTGTAAAATTACGAAAGAGTAATTTTGCCTTTTAAAATGTCTCTGAACAGTTCTGAATATAATTGTTTCTTTCTTTATAGACTGACTTTAAGACAGCCGATTCAGAGGTAAACACAGATCAAGATATTGAAAAGAATCTGGTGAGTACTTAAACTGTCCCAGTGAATATACTAGACCGTTAACTCAGACTATCTAGAGTCCTATCATCTCAGCTGGAAAAGGTGCAGGAATCTCCTTTTCAAATCCCTAACAGATGGTCAGCTAACTTCTTTCTACTTGATCACTTCCAGAGATGGGAAGCTTACTACTCATAAAGCAGCCTGTTGCATCTGAAAAAGAGCTCTTATTACATCTTGTTCGTAGGTGAGGATAGCACCTCTCATACTTGTTAGGGTGCTCTCCTGAGCCATATAGACTAAATCCAAATCCTCCTTTACTTGTTGGCCCTATGTATAATTGAAGTTTTTTTATGCCGCTTCCTCTTACCCCTCAAGTCGAATCTTTCCAGAAAAAAACATTCCCAGACATTTATAACATTCTTCTTTTCTTCATAGGATACGTTTTCCAGCCCTTCCATCGCCCTGGTTACTTTTCCGCCTGGACAGGTTTCATCTTATCATTGTTGCTTTGAAAATGTGATCCTGAGAAGTAAATACAATAATCCAAATACAGAATAATGAAGTCACAACACAGTGGGGTTCTCCTTCTCTCTATCATTCCAGACGCTGTTTCTCACGCCTCCCCTGGCTTACTGTGGTGCTCTGCTCAGAGTGTTGAGCTTTCAGGTCTTTTTCTGCTGTACTGTTGAGTCCTGTCTTCCCTTTTATTCCTAGTAATTGGGTTTTAAAACCTAGAGAGCTGCACATTTATCTTTGTTAAAATGGTCTCTTTGATCTATCTCTGGTATCTCATGGCAGAAACTTCCACCCTTAAGAATATGGATATCAAAGTTTATATTTTTTGAGAGGAAGGATGATGCTGGGAAAGGCACCCTAGCATCAGGAAGAAGTTTTTAGGGTAATATGTGTTAACTGAGTGAGAGAAAAAGTGCTTATAGCAACCAGATAAGAAAGTGGATATTTGGTCAAGTTGAAGAAATTGAGGGGCAGATGGAAGGAAGGAAGTTATGGGAGTACATTAACCAGATGAAGCGAATAAAGTTTTTTAAATACAGGATAGCAACTCGGAGTTACTCATATAACAGGCAGGTAAAAAGATCCTAGAGATGAGCAAGCTGATGGAGATGTGCTGGGTGAAAACCAAGCTAGAAGAGAAGTCCCAGGGAAGGGGCGGTGATTCACCTTTTCTTGAATACTTACTCTAAGCACATTATTTTGTCCCCATAGTTCTATGGTGGGGTTCTGATGACAGTAGCAATCCAAGGGGGGGCAACTAAGTTATAAATAAGCTTTAGCATCAGTCTGATGCAGGAATGGAAACTAGCAAGTCATTGGGCCAAAATAGGCCCAGGATTATGTTTTATGTGGCTGTATTCTTTTGGGTACTGGGATGGCCCACATGCCTTTATTTTATTTTATTTTATTTTATTTTTTCAAAATTTCCTTTAAATTCTAGTTAGTTAACATACAGTGTAGGCTCACATGCTTTTAAAAAAGCAGTGGAACTAGGCAGGTGTTAAGCTTGGTGGCAATAGAAGAAACTTGGCTCCTGTTTTGTTTCCCTTTTTGTGCATTTATGGTAATTTCCCACTGGCTGCATTTGAAATTGTACCTTCTGGTCCTTGGAGCCAATTAGACACTGATGAAATAGTAACTTTGGCTTGTTAAGATGAGATGCTATGGATCAAGTAGTTTACTATATAGCTTTTCAGTTATCTTTTTGTATGTACTACTAGTATGTACCTTGAGACTTCTTTCCATGAGACTAGTGGTGTTTTCCCCTGGCCTGTGTTGTCCTAAAGAAGCATTGTAGACAGAGAAAGTACCACAAGGAAATAAAGGGAAAGACCTATGCTGAAGAAAGTAAAGATTCCTCTTTTCTACTAGTTGAATATATTGGTTCTTAACCTTTCTTTAGCTTTTCTTGGGTTAAAGTCCTCTTTTGGAATCTTTTGAAAACTTTAATTCTTATCTCAGAAAAATTTATCCTCCCTCCCACATCCCCCTATTTCAGAGAGTTCAGAGACCCCTGAGGCCCATCCATAGATCTCAGGTTCAGAATCCCTGTAAAGACGTGAGACTGGAGAGTCATCAGGGGCCTTAGTCACATTTCAGCACCTGGTCTAAGGACTAGCTTATCTCAGAGCTAAAGTCCCATCTTTTTTTTTTTTTTTTTCCAGATTTATTTATTTATTTTAGATAGAGAGCACAAGCGGGAGGGGCAGAGGGAGAGGGAGAGAGAATCCCAAGCTGTGGGCTGGATCTCACGACCCTGAGATCATGACCTAAGCTGAAACCAAGAGTCAGACGCTTAACCGACTGTGTCACCCAGGTGCTCTGCTGAAGTCCCATCTTGAAAACTTAGTTTTTATTATCATAATGTAATAAGTTTTCCTTCATTCACTTCTAAAACTTGTCTTTTCTTTGAAAATAGTTATCTTTTAATGATTAAGTTCAATTGAATGCTCTTGGTTTAAATTTTACATGGGCTGCCTTATACCAAATGTGTTTTAAATTGAACGTCTCTTTAAGTTTTAGCATCCCTTTGAAAGGTAGCCATCACTTTTCTTGATTTACGGATATGGGGAGGCAGAGCTGAACTGTGGTCCTCAGAAGCCTTTCTTCTACTCTTGCTTTACATGAGAGCTTGCTGATTTGCCCAGTCTGAATACCATGCTCCCCAGACCTCTTTAGCGGATCTGTCCATTTTCAGCGCTAATGGCCAATAAGGAATCCTCTTTTCTGGATGCAGTTTTGAGTAGGTGATCTGTTTTTGTTTTTGTTTTTTTACCCATTCATTTCTTCTTGCTCTGATAAAATGCCTTCTTCCTCTTATTCCCTAGAACAGTGATTGACAAACTTTTTCTGTAAAACGTCAGATGGTAAATGTCTTAGGCTTTGGGGCTCTGTTGTAACCATTCCACTCATTGTAGTGTAAAAGCAGCCTATAAGCCATTGGGAATGGCTGTGTTCCTATAAAATTTATTTATAGGGGCACCAGGTGGCTCATTGATTGAGTGTCCGACTCTTGATTTCGGCTCTGGATATGATCTCAGGGTCGTGGGATCTGTACTCAGCTCAGAGTCTGCTTCTCTTCCTTTCCCTCTGCCCCTCCACCTGCTCATGCACGTGAGCTCAAGAGCTCTCTCCCCGAAATGAATAAAATAAGTCTTAAGAAAAAAATTCAGATAATGTCTGGATTTGGCCCACAGGCCATACATTGCCCCGATGCCCCACCCCCGCCCCCCCGTCTTAGAGCCGTGCTGTGCAATAGGATTTCCTGTAATGATGGAAATGTCTTATATCTGTATTGTCCAGTGTGGTAGTCATTTGTTATTTGTGGCTACTGAGTACTTGGGAATGTGGCCAGGTGACCAGGGGGCTGTATTTTTAGATTTTTTTACTTTAATTAACTTAAGTTTATATAGCCACTCATGGCTAGTAGTTAGAATGTTGGACCCTGCAGCCTAGAGCTCTGCACAGTGCCTCGAACAGGAACCTGGTGTTTTTGCAATTAAATTGGGTAATTAAACTTTTTTTCTCTTGTACAAATAGGACAAAATGATGACGGAGAGAACTCTGTTGAAGGAACGTTACCAGGAGGTCCTGGACAAGCAGCGGCAAGTGGAGAATCAGCTCCAAGTGCAATTAAAGCAGCTCCAGCAAAGGAGAGAAGAAGAAATGAAGAATCACCAGGTACCCTGCTTATGTTAAAGTCTGTCAATAAGTATGGCTACACTCCCTAATCAAACTGTAATTTTGTTTCTGAATTAATAGAAACAGAAGAGCAATATTTATCTTTTTAATGGTTGTCTTAGAATTTTAAGGATAAAAAGAACTTTTGAGGGCATCTTGTTCAAACTCTCAGTTCTTTTTTTTTTTTAAGATTTTATTTATTTGAGAGAGAGAGAATGTGCACGCCCTTGAGCCAGGGGAGGGGCAGAGGGAGAGAATCTCAAGCAGACTCCCCACTGAGCATGGAGCTCAATGAGAGGCTTGATCCCACGATCAAGCTCAGGTCATGACCTGAGCCAAAACCAAGAGTTGGACGCTCAACCGACTGAGCCACCCAGGCGCCCCCATACTCTCACTTCTATTTAAGTTTAGAGAGAAAAGTTATTTAATACGTTTTGTTGACATAGCTGACTGTCTACCTGGAAAACCATGTAATTAGACTCTTATATTAAAAAACATAATTCTAGTAGATTAAAAATCTACATATGAAAACTGGAAAAAATGTAAGTTAGAAGAAAATTTAGGAGAATGTTTATAAAACCTCAAATTGCAAGAGGTCACTTTAAGCCAGGCAAAAAACCCAAAAGCCATAGAAGAATGAATCAATTTAATTATGTATAATTTAAAACTTCTGATATGGCAGATGATACAAAAAACATCAGAAGATCAGTGTTAGGGGTGCCTGGGTGGCTCAGTCATTAAGCGGCTGCCTTCGGCTCAGGTCATGATTCCAGGTCCTGGGATCGAGCCCCGCGTCGGGCTCCCTGCTCGGCGGGAGGCCTGCTTCTCCCTCTCCCACTCCCACTGCTTGTGTTCCCTCTCTCGCTGTGTCTCTGTCAAATAAAATCTTTAAAAAAAAAAAGATCAGTGTTAGATTGGGAAAATATTTGTAGCACAACTGATGAAGGGTTTAATATCCATATCCGTGTTCTGAGACTCCTACAAGTTCATGGTAAAAGTCAAATACTCTAAAGAAAAACTAGGAAAGGTTATTGTATAGTTTCCTATTGCTGCTGTACCAAACTACCATCAATTTGGCAGCTGAACACAACACAGTCCTATAGGTCAGAAGTCCAACATGGGTGTCACTGGGCTAAAATCCAAGTATTGGCAGGGTTGCATCACTTTCTGGGGACTCTGGGAGAGCTTACCTCTCCCTGCATTTCCAGCATCTATAGGCTGCTTATATTCCTTGATTTGTGGCCCCCTTCTCCATCTTCAGAGTCAGCAAATTTACATCTCTGACCACTCCTCCCTAATCACATCTTCCTCAGATCGCAATTGAGAAAGGTTCTCCATTTTTGAAGACCTGCGTAATTAGATTGGGCCCACGCAGATGATCCAGGACTGTCTCCCTGTATCTGGGTCTTTACCTTAGTCACACCTGCACAGTCTCTTTTCCCATGGAAAGAAACATAATCACAGGTCCCAGGGATTAGGTTAGATTAGAATGTGGACATATTTTGGGGGAAGGGGTTATTACTTTGCTTACAACAATTGTACATGGTGGGGCGCCTTGGTGGCTCAGCCAGTTAAGCATCTGCCTTCAGCTCAGGTCATGATCTCAGGGTCCTGGGATCGAGCCCCGAGTTGGACTCCCTGCTCAGCGGGGAGTCTGCTTAAGATTCTCTCCTTCTGCACAACCCCCCATGAGCTTGCTCTCTCTCTCAAATACATAAATAAAATCTTTAAAAACAAAACAATTATAAATGGTAGTACACAGAAGAGGAAAAGCAAGTGGATAATAAATATATGAAAAGAAGCTCAGCCTCAGCCTCACTGGTATTCATTCATTTAGCAAATACTTTCTGAGTTCCTGACCCAGGCTCTGCAGATTTAGCAGCAAAGGCAACATAGTGTCTGCACTGAGTGCGTGTTTTAGTTGGAGGAGGCCAGCTGTACAAACAGAGAATGGGAGCTAGGAAAATGTTTCTGAAGACAATTCGGTACCGTTCCTCTCTCCCCCTCAAGAGATCGGCAAAAATGAATTAAGTTATCAAGCGTGAGGAAAAATGAACCCTTTTCAGACATTTGTATATGAATTGTTACAGCCTTTTTGGAAAAGTTACTAAGAATTGTCAGTTAAGATTTAAAATGTACTATGACCTAGCAATCATATTATTAAGTCTTTTTTACAGAAATAAAAGTTTTTATAGGAAAGTGTAGATATACAGAGTATTTATTGCAGTATTGTGTGTAGTTAAAAAACACTGGAGTCAACTTGATGGACTCTTTACATAGAATGGTTAGATAAGTTGGATATATATATACACATTATGTCATATACTGCTATTTTTAAGTTAAATCTATATATTTATTTTACTTTATTTTTTAAGACTTATTTATTTATTTGAGAAAAAGAGAGTACACTTGAGAGGGGGAGGGGCAGCAGGGGAGGGGAGAGAATCTCAAGCAGATTCCACCCTAAGCATGGAGCCTGATGGGGCTCAATCCCACGACCCATGAGATCATGACCTGAGCCAAAACCAGTCAGATGCTTAACCAACTGAGCCACCCAGGTGCACCAAGTTAAATCTGTATTGACAGTATGCTCGCATCAAGTGAAAAAAAGCAGGATGCAGAATAATGTGTATAAAGTCATCTCATGGGATGCCTGGGTGGCTCAATCGGTTAAGTGTCCACCTTCAGCTTGGATTGTGGTCCTGGGGACCTGGGAGCGAGTCCCTCATGGGGAGCCTACTTCTCCCTTTGTCTGCCGCTCCTCCTGCTTGTGCTCTCTATCTCTTTCTCTGACAAATAAATAAATAAAATCTTAAAAAAAAAAATCATCTCATTTGGAAAAAACACAAAAGCAAAGAAATACACATATAAGTATATGTGTTTGTGTGAGAATAAAGATGTGAAAGCAATCAGATAAAACAGTGGACATATTAATTATGGGTGGAATTGGCATGGATTAGGGAGTGACTTAACTATCACTTTTTTATTATTCCATTTCTTACTACAAATATATATATTTTTGTTAAAGTAAAAAAGGAACCAAACAACTCCTCACACATAATAAAGTAGAACCTTAACAAACAAAACAAGACCATTTTTGTTGAACGTAATGAATTCCCACCCCGTACAAGAATGCCTTTCTCAGCATTCTTAACAGGTGTTCATTCGGCCTTTATCCGAACACAGGTAATGGAAGGGTTATTGCTTCTCAAGGCAGTAAATTCCATTTTTGAACAGTTTTGATTGTTAGAAATTCTTTCTCCTGCTGAATTGAAATCTGCTTTATTGTAACTTTCTCTCTTACATGTAGATACTGGCTTTCAGAGCTACTCATCAACCCGATTCCTTCAATTCAACTTGAATTTACTCAAGTCAATATGTTAATTTGTGTTAGTTGAAAATAACCTTTAGACCAAAAGAACTAATTCATTTCCTTCTTTACTTGTGTGTGACTGTAATTATGGGGGACTCAGGAGATACTAAAAGCTATCCAGGATGTAACAATAAAGCGAGAAGAAACAAAGAAGAAGATAGAGAAAGAAAAGAAGGAGTTTTTGCAGAAGGAGCAGGATCTGAAAGCTGAAATCGAGAAGCTTTGTGAGAAGGGCAGAAGGTAAATGATGCTGTTAAGAATAAAACCCCTGTGTGCATGTATATATTTGTGCATAAGCATCCAGTCTTGTTTATGTGCCTAGTTTCTTTTCTTTTGGTCTAAGTTTTATTTGAACAACAAGTACACAAATAAAATCCTCTGATGATTTTAGCTTTTTCAGCACCTTGTGTTAGATTCAGTAAAAAAAAAATTTCAGATTCAATAATACCTTGAAATAATAGCAGCTGATTGTTGGGTCCTAAATATGATCAAGATTTTGAAATGCATCTAACACCTGCTTCACTTGCTTTGATCCTGATTTTTTAGAAGTTCAGGCTGTGGGAATACTTTGATTATGTTATTCAGCACTAAAACAAATTTTAAACGTAACATTGTAAGTAAGCCTTTGGAAAGAATTATTTAGCAGATCTCTGTTCTCTTCTGGGTACTACAGCAAGAGCAAGGTGCGCATAGAATTTGGTCAGATTTTCAGTTTTCCAAGTTTCTTAATGTGGAAATCAAAATAGCTGTGAACCCTGATGATTTTATTTAAATTCTAAAATGTGCTTTTATTTATCAAGAAAATCTTGGCCTGCTGATGAGTCAGAGCTCTAAGTGAAAAGTAGCAAGCTCATTGGTTGAATCATTTTCCAATTATGAAGATAGTAACTGTGAAAGGTCAACATGAGAAAGAACGTTTGGGAAAGAGCCTAAGGACCAATCTGTTTTGTTGAGACTCAAATGATAATGCTTCAAAGGTGGGTCAGTTGTCCATGATGATCCATGCGTCAGCGATTATGAAGAGTGTGCTGGGAGCATAACGCTATACCTGGCATTGTTAGTGATTGAACCCCCTGCCCCCCCCAACAACATGGCCTCTGCCATTGTCTTCACAGGCTGGGAGGGGGACAGTGAAACAGAGACATGAGCATGCAAGCAGTTTAGCAGCAGTCTTAGCAGAAGCTGGGAAGGTGAATCCATCATTATAATTCTAGGCTCTGTGAAAGATTTCTTTTTGATGTGTACTCTATACTCTTAATGTATCTCTGACCACTTTCTCTGCCTTCTGATTGGATAAGCCCAAATGGTGATTGATACTAACAATTTGCTGCTCATGGTCTGGGAGATCCAGTTGGGCTTTTCTATGTGTCAATGAGTGTCAGAATGACACTTTCTGTCATGCTTTTTGTAGAACGTGGGTTTCACTTTTCCAGAAGTAGGGGGAAGAAGTCTTCTGTGTGTATCTTTGTTCTAGCAGTGATGCGGGTTTTATTCTGCATTCCAGCATCCACAGAAACTGTGGGCACAGAGATTTTGGGCATTGTATTAGTCTGTTCAGACTGCCATCACAGAATACCACAGACTGGGTGACTTAAACAACAGTAATTTATTGTCTTAGGGTTCTAAAGACTGGAAATCTAAGATTAAGATGCTGGCAGTGTTGGTTTCTGGTGAAGTCTGTCTTCCTGGCTTGCAGACACTGCTGCTTCCTGTTCTGTCCTCACGTGGCCTTTCCTCCGTTTGTGCATACTCCCGGTGTCTCTCCTCTTCGTGTGAGGACAGCAGACCTGTTGGATTCGAGCCCCATCCTTATGATCTCATTTAACTTTAATTACTTCCTTAAAGGCCTCATCTCCAAATATAGTCACATTGCTGGTGAGGGCTTCAACAAATGAATTTGTGGGGGACAGAGTTCAGGCCATAACAGTCATGTTTCCTGTTCGTAGCTCTCATTCCGTCAGCCAACACTCACTGAGTGTCTACTGTGAGCCAGACAGTATGGGCCCGGAGAATAGAAGGTCCTCATGGAGCTTATTGTTGAATAGGAGAGATGACAAATAGATAATTACAAACTAGTATGATGATACCATGGTAGTGGTCGTATCAGAGTACGTAGAAGGGGCATGGAACCCAGACGGGGCAGGGGGAGTCAGAGGGGGATTCCCAGAGGAAGTGATTTCTAGCATTGAATCCTAAAAGATGAAGGGGAATATGAACACCACATGCAATGCATGATCCTTGATTTGATCCTAGACTAAACAAATAACTTTCAAAGAAAGAGTTACAGGGGTGGGGGTTGATACAGGGAGGAATTAGTTGGGCAAGGAATAGGGGAAAGACATTGCAGGCAGGGGGCCTACAGACAAGAGAGAATAGCACCTGAGCTGTAGGGAGGTGGGGAGGAACAAGACCAGTCGGTAGTGGGAAGCCGGTCACAAAAAACTGTATCGTGTGTTCAGGAGTTTGGGTTTTTCTCTGATAGCGATACTGAAAGATTTTAAGGGGGGAGGGGTATCAGAGGAGGAGTTCTGTGTTTTAGATAAATGACTTTGGCGGGTGGAAAGTGGATGGGAGTAGTGTAGAGGACCAGTTAGGAGACTTACCTGTCAGAGCCTGCCTGAGAGTGACTGTGGCCCACACTGCAGTGGCCCTGGCTGGGAGGAGAGAATTTCACATTGATGTTATATAAAGGTGAATTTACAGGGCGCCTGGGTGGCACAGTCGGTAAGTGTCCGACTCTTGGTTTCGGCTCAGGTCATGATCTCAGGGTCGTGAGGTCGAGCTCCGAGTTGGGCTCTTTGCTCAGCGAGTCGGGCTCTGTGCTCAGCATGGAGCCTGCTGGGATTCTCTCTCCCTCTCCCTCTGCTCCTGCCCACTCCCTGCTCTCTCTCTCTCTCTCTTTCTCAAAAATAAATAAATCTTTTAAAAAAGGTGAATTTACTCAATAGAAATCTGCTAAGTGCTTTGTATTCTTTGGGGGTAGTCACTATGTATTTTAATGTAACTATAATTTCTAAAGAAGACACCCTGAGTTAATAACAACAACAAAAAAGCAACCCCCCCCCACAAAAAAAAAACTAAGGAACTAATACTCAGTTTAGTCATGTATTCGATGATTTTCTCCTGGATACCTGGTTGCTTTGTCGTGGATGTTGTCTTGCTTTCGTGGGACACTTCCTAATTCCCAGCTTATATCCTTGAGGATTATTGCTGGCATGAGGAAGGTGAGGCTTCCATGTGAGTGCTCTTCCAGGGCAGAACTTCTTTTTTAAGATTCCTGCCTTTAATAGTGACTCATTGAGAATGGCAGCAAGTAGGACTCTTCCCCAGTAAAAGATGGTGAGCTTGGGCTTTAAAAGACATCATCACCTGATTCATAGAAGTAGCTTGGGACAAATAACAGGAAAGCAGAAATACTAAGCATCATTCTTTTTTTAAAAATGTTCTGAGCATGGGGCACCTGGGTGGCTCAGTTGGTTAAACATCTGCCTTTGGCTCAGGTCATGATCTCAGGGTCCTGCGATCAAGCCCTGCGTCAGGCTCCCTGCTCAGTGGGGAGCCTGCTTCTCCCTCTCCCTCCACGGCTCCCCCAGCTCATGCTCGTGCTCTCTCTCTCTCTCTCAAATAAATAAATAAATAAATAAAATCTTGAAAAAAAGTGTTCTGAGCTTGCCTGATGAACTCATATGATAGAGTGATAGGTAAGTAGCACATCAAGGGACTTACTGTTGGACACATTATTTTTTTTACTTATGAGAGAGAGAGAAAGAGAGAGTAGGGAGAGGAGCAGAGGGAGAGGGACAAGCAGACTCCACGCTGAGTGCAGAGCCTGACATAGGGCTCGATATGAGGACCCTGAGATAATTACCTGAGCCGAAACCAAGAGCCAGACGTTCAACCAACTGAGCCACCTACGCACCCCTGGAAGCATTACTCTAGATGTCATTTAAGAGTCTGCACTAAATTGAAATCAACAGTGTGCATGAAGATTCATTTTGGAAATTTCTCACCAAATGCTAGTTTATTTAACTGGTATGTGTAAAAGCCCTAGCAGCTTGCCTAGCAATCAGTAAATCTGGTGAGCATTTCTTGGGTGCAAAGCAGTGAGCCAGGCTGTTGCAACATCCTGTATTTGACCATAGCTGTCCGTCCTTCCAGCAGTCTGCTCGTTCCCAGTGAGTCTACACTTTGACCACTTGAGGTCTTTTTTCTTGTTTGGAAACCTCACTCCATTTCCCACCAGTCTTTCAGCTCCCTGGAAGCATGTCTTTCCATAGCTAGCCTCAATGCACGGTCCACTGCTTGGGTCACTTCCTTAGTGTTACCCTCAATTCTCTTTCCTCTCATTCTTCTGTAGTACTCCAGTCCTGGGTCAAGTCAGCCGCCTGACGTCTCTGGGCTGCTGAGTGCTGCTGGACATAGCCCTCAAACTGTGTCTGGGGTCATAAATGTCTGACTTCTAACATCGCCGGAATCCTCGAGACTCCCTCTTCTTCTGAGGGCTGTCCCAAACTTCTACCTCCCTTTCTCAACTTCGTCTCTCCACCATTTCTCTCCTTAGTCTTAGCAGATGATCTTGCTTTTTATTTCACTGTAAAAATAGAGGCCATCAAGTGAAACCTCTTTCAGTTTCCCAGCTCTCAGCAGACACATCTATCCTTTCCTCCTGTCCTTGTATCTGAGTCTAAACTTTGTACCTGTACGTGAATTCAGTTCACTCTTGAAGCTGCCATCTGTCCATAAGTGGCCGTACTATGTACCGCCTGTCTGAACTGAATAACCAAGAGTCATCCTAAATTCTCTCTTAGCCCCTTTTCCACCACATCTGCTTTTACATTCTTAGTATTATCCCTTTCTCGGGATGCCTGGGTGGCTCAGTTGGTTAAGTGGCTGTCTTCGGCTCAGGTCATGATCCCGGGGTCCTGGGATCGAGCCCTGCTTTGGGCTCCCTGCTCTGCACGGAGCCTGCTTCTCCCTTTGCCTGCTGTTCTCCCTGCTTGTGGTCTGTCTATGTCAAATAAATAAAATCTTTAAAAAAGAATTATCCCTTTCTCTCTGTTCACGCTGACCCTGTCATTTCAGGATCTCATCAGTCCTAGATCACTGAGGTAGGCTACGAGACTTTCTTTGCCTCCACTCTGCCTCTCTTCTCACTTGTCTAGTACACTGCTACCATAGAAATCTTTTTCACATCCACGTCTGATAATGTTATTTCCCTGCTGAAAATTTTTCATAGTTCTTGATAGCTTTTGGGGTAAAGTTTCAGCTCTTTAGCTTAGTATAGAAGGCCCTCAGTTACCTAGTCCCTGTTTATGTCCTTAGCTGTACTGTTGACTGCTCGCCCAAACAACTGTTGCTGGTTTATACCTACTGCTACATGAACTCACTTAAAACTCAGCCTGTATTATCTGCTCTAGAAGCTTTCCCAGATCCTCCCCTTCTCCCCTTCACACATCGTGACCATTTCGTTTAGATGACCCTCTTCTGTACTCATTAGCATGCTGAGTATACCTCTGTCTTAACACATACTTCTGATGGTCTTTTTGTTGACTTTAATGCCTCCCCCATCATATAGTTTCTTGAGAGTAAGTGTTTTGATCCACTGCTGTGTAAAATAGCCATCATAAAACTTAGTGTCTTAAAACAGAATAATTTGTTATTTTTCACAGTTTTTTGGGTTGTCTCAGATGGACGGTTCTGCTAGTCTCTAGGGTCATTCCTGTAGCTGTGGTCGGACGGCAGCTGGGACTGGAACATCCAAGGTGGCATCATTCATATTTCTGGTACCTTGGCAGGGACACCTGGAAGGCTGGGCCTAGCTGAGACACGGAGAGGGCTAGGCCTTTTCTCACTCTCTCTCTCCATATTGTCTTTTTCCTCTCCAGGTGGTCTTTCCAGCAGAGGGGCCAGATTTCTTTCTTGGTGGCTCAGAGCTCCCAAGAGTACAAAAGTGGAAGTTTCTAGGCTTTCTCTAAGGCATAGACTTGGAACTGGCACAGTGCTATTTCTGTGACATTCTTTTGGTTAAAATGAGTCACAGGGCCAACTCAGATTTAGTGTTGGAGGGGGCTGAACATGAACACCAGCAGGCCTGGTTCATTGGGAGTGGTCCATATTTGGAAATCTGCTGCTGCAGCAAGTTAACACATCTCGCTTAACTTTTTCTGCTCAGTATGTGTTAATATCTTTTAGATATGGGGAATCATAGAGATTATACAAATAGGAGATGCATAATTAGAGGTGTCTTAGAAATATGCAGGATGAATTTTGGGGGAAGAGTGAGGCTGAGACATCAACAGGAAGCACTTACAATAAACTGAGTTTCTAAGGATCATTATAAGACTAGTGATGGTGGATTGAAAAGGAAGAAATGGACTCCGGAGGAATCAATGCTTGATTATTTTAGAGATTAAGGCTGGGGGAAGTATCAAAACTAACTTCGGTATTGACCCTGGGTAACTATGTGCCACCTGGACAGTAATTGGGAAATGGAATCCCCATTCTAAGTTCTGAGGGTAAAGTAAGTGATGTGATGATGTGAGACATATAAGTTAAAATCCTCAGGCGGCCATTGGAAGTGGGACACTTGACCAGAAGAGATGCTCTGTCTTGATTTGGAGTTGACTGCGTAGAGGGTGTAACTATCTGAAACTCACTGAAAGTGAGTTTTCTGTGGGAAAAAGCATAGAGGAGGGCTCAGTTCTTAACGCTGAGGCACACCTACAGTTTGGGAGTACAAAGAGGAAGGGAAGGCAGAAAGAAAAGGAAACAGCTTAGAATAGTAGTATAGGGCTTCAAAGGAGGGGGGGCATAACAGTGTCAGAAACTGCAGGGAAGTACATGAGAACTGGGTCTGAGTAAAGGCCATTGGTAATTACTGAGTGTAACCAACGGGTTTGTAGGCAGAGGAATTCTTTTCCCCCAATATTTTATTATGAAAATTTTTAAACACTAGGAGAAGCTAGAAGTATTGTACATTAACACTCACCCCCTAGATTCAACAATTAACATTCTACTAAATTTGTTTTAGCAGTATCTTTCCATCCCTCTATCCGTTCATCAGTCCATCTTTTTTTTTCTTTTCAAAGCATACCAGAGTAAGTTGCAGTCATCAGTAACTTCACCTTTAAATCCATAAACGTGCATATTATTAGAGTTAAATATTATTTGTTTCCTTTTTTTTGGTAATAAAATATATATGCAGTTAAATACATAAATCTTAAGTGTGCCGTTCCATAAGTTTTGACCAATGTCAAATGCCTGTGTAATTCAAACACATTAAGATAGAGTACTACCCTTAAACCAAATGGTCCCCTCATAGACTTTCCCAGTCTTTTCTTGTCCCATCTTCCAAAGACAACTGCTGTTCTGATTTTCTCATCATAAATTAACTCTGCTGTTCTAGAGTGTCACATAAATGAAATCCTACAATATGTACCCTTTTGTGTAGGACTTCTTTCATTCAGCATAATGCTTCTGACATTCATTTATGTCTCTTTATTGTCGAGTAGTATTCCTTTTGTTAATACACCACACTTTATCCATTCTCCTTTGAGGGGTCATGTAATGGTTTCTAGAATTTGACTATTATGAATAAAGCTGCTGTGAACAGTTGAGTATGTTTTTGTGTGAGCATATACTTTTATATTTCTTGGGTCAATTTCTAGGAGTAGAATCAACAGGTTGTAGGGTAGGTATATGTTTAGTTTTGTAAGAAACTGACAGATAAATTTCCCAAGTGCATATACCATTTTACACTCTACCTACAAGGTATGAGAATTCTGGTTGCTTCATATCCTTGCCATTCAAGTGGTTGTATTTCATTGTGGTTTTATTTGGCATTTCCCTCATTACTAATGATGCTGATCACTTTTTTCATGTGCTCATTGGCCATGCATATGTCTGTTTTTGTGAAGTGTCCGCTGCAATTTTTGCCCCCCTTCCTTTTTTTTTGGTTGTTTTTAGAAGTTCTTTGCATATTGCAAATATAAAGCCCTTTGTCAGTTATATAGTCTGTGAAAATGTTCTTCCACTCTCTGACTTAGCTATTCATTTTTTTTAATTGAATGTTTTGATGAACAGAAGTTTTAATTTTAAGGCTGTCTAATTTATCAAGTTTTCTTTTATAGTTATTGCATTCTTTGTCCTGAGATACCTTTGCCTACCCTGAAGTAGCAAAGGTGTTCTCCTCTGTTTTCTTATGGAAGCTCTATCATTTTAGCTTTTATCTTTATGATCCATCTCGGGATAATTTTTGTACATGGTGAGAACTAGGGGTTGAGGTTCATTTTTTGAGGTTCACGTGCCTATCCAGTTGTCCCAGCACTGTGTGCTGAAAAGACTTCCCTTTCCCCCATTGGAATGCTTGACACCTTTGCCAAAAACCCAATGACAGTATGAGTCATTTGTATAAATAGTGGGTCTATTTCTGAGCACTATTCTGTTGCATTGGTATATTTGTCTATCTTTATGCCAAATCATGCTGTCGTGATGATTATGGCTTTATAATAAGTCATGGTCAGAGAATGTAAAGTCTGCTTCTTTTTTCAAGGTTCTTTGGAGTTTGCACTACCTTTAGGTCATTTGCACTACCATATATGTTTGAGAAATAGCATGCCAGTATCTACAAAAACAAAACCCAAACTGGTGAGACATAGTTCCTTTGAATCTGTAGATCAATTTGGGGAAAATTGACATCTTAGTAATACTGAGCCCTCCAATCCATAAATATGTATCTATCAGTTTATTTAGATCTTTATGTTACCAACCTTTCAGAATTTTCAGAGTCCAGGTCTTACACAACTTTCTTTAGATGTCTAAAGAAATTTATTCCTAAGTATTTTATGTTCTTTGATATTATTTAAGTAGAATTAAATTTTCAAAAAAATTTCAACCGTTTCTTGCTAGTGTATAAAAATATAATTTATTTTGTATATTAACCTCATACCTGCTACTTTGCTAAACGTACATATTAGTGTCTTAGTTGTTTTGTAGATTCCTTAAGATTTTCTACATAAACAATTATAGCTTCTGCGAATATACAGTTCTATTTCTTCTTTTCAAATCTTAAGCCTTTTATCTCTTGTAAACATTAATACACTGACTAGGACCTCCAGTACTGTGTTGAATAGAAGTGGTAGAGTAGACATACTCACCTTGTTTTTGCTCCTCATGGGAAATGTTTAGTATTTTACCATTAATTGGGATGATAGCTATAGGTTCTTTGTAGATGCACTTTATCAAATTGGGGAAGTTCTCTTCTGTTTCTAATTTTCTGAGAGTTCTTAACATGATTGGGTGCTTAGTTTTGTCAAATAGTTTTTCTGCACCTATTAAAATTATTGACTGGTTTTTCTCCTTTACTCTGTTAATATGGTAAATTATATTGATTTATTTTCAAATGTTAAACCAGTTGTCCATTCTTGGGATAAACCCCCTTGGACAAGATATGTTACTGTTTTTATATATTGCTGTATTCAACTTGCTATTATTTTTAGGGATATTTGTGTGTATACTTATTGAGGAATATTCTACATTTTTTTATTTTTAAAAATGTAATTATATCAGTTGCTGAGGGGGTGATGTTAAAATCTCTCTGATTATAGACTTTCCTCTTTTTCCTTTTAATTCTGTGGATTTTTGTTACATATATTTTGAAGTTGTATTGTTAGATACATATACATTTATGATCGTTATATATTCCTGATGAATTAGCCATTTTATCATTATGAAATGTCTCTCTTTATTTTTGTCATATTCTTTATGTTAAAGTTTACTTTATGTGATATTAATATTGATACTGCAGTCTTACGCTTATTTTTTACATGAGGTATATTTTTCCATCATTCATCTTCAACCTGTCTACATTTTTATGTGTCATAAAGATAGCATATAATTGGATCTTTCTTTTTTATCTATTCTGACAAGCTGCCTTTTAATTAGAGGCTTTAGTCAGTTTATATTTAACGTAATTATCGATATGTTTGATTTTAGGTCTACTCTTTTACTATGTAAATTGAATATTCTTGAATATTTTTTAGAATTTTAATTTGGCCTTTCCTTCCACGAATACACATCTGTTACATTAATTCACTGGCAGCATTTGTTATAAAGAAAAATTACATGCCTGATGCTTATTTTGTATTAGAAAGACTTGTAATTTTCTTGGTTAAGGTATTTGGGAAATTTTCAGAGTCTTAATTGTAGAAACTTAGAGTTATTATCCCTTAGATTTTTGAACAATCGAAGATTTTTAGATATAATATACATCAATAAAAGGCACTTATTTTAAGTTGCATATAGATGAATTTTTACAAACTAATCATGCATATAAACACTAACACAATCAAGGTATAGCACATGGCCGTTACCCTATAGTGTTCCATGCTCCTTCTCCATCACTGCCCTTTCTTCCCCTCAGTTCTCAGGTAAACACTTTGTCACTGTAGATTACATTTACATTTTCTAGAAATTTGTGTCTAGCTTCTTTCACTCAGCCTATTTTAAGGATTCATCCTTGATGTTATCATGGATATGAAATATCTCAATGGTTTATTCCTTTTCTTTTTTTAAGATTTTGTTTTTTAGAGCAGTTTTAGGTTTACAACAAAATTGAGAGGGAGGTACAGAGATTTTCCATATAACCCCTGCCCCCACACATGCATAGCCTTCCATTAATCAACCTCACTCACCAGAATGGGACATTTTTTTACTAAGGGTAAACCTATCCAAAGTCCATAGTTTACCTTAGGGTTCACTCTTGGTTTTGCACATTCTGTGGGTTTGGACAAATGTATAATGACATATATCCATCATTATAATATCATACAGAGTATTTTTCACTGCCCTAAAAATCCCCTGTGCTCTACCTATTCATGTTCCCCTTGCACCTTTCCCCTAACAAGAGCCACTGATCTTGTTACTGTCTCCATAGTTTTGCCTCTTCCAGAATGGTATATAGTTGGAATCATACAGTATGTAGTTATTTAAGATTGGCTTCTTTCACTTAGTAATGTGCATTTGAGGTTCCTCCATGTCTTTTCATGGCTTGATAGCTCATTTATTTTTAGTCCTGAATAATATTCCATTGTCAGGATATACCACAGCTTTTTTATCCATTCATCTGCCAACAGACATCTTGGTTGCTTCCAGGTTTTGGCAGTTATGAATAAACATAAACATGCTGCTGTAAACTCCATGTGTGGTTTTTGTATAGACCTAAGTATTCAGCTCCTTTCAGTAAATACCAAAGAGTGCAGTTGCTGGATCATATGGTAAGAGTATGATTAGTTTTGCACGATATCAGCAAACTGTCTTCCAAAGTGGCCGCACCATTTTGCATTCCCACCAGCAATGTATGAGGATTATTGTTCCTCACATCCTTGTCAGCATTTGGTGTTGTCAGTTTTGGCCATTCTAATAGATGTGTAGTGGTATCTCATTGCTGTTTTAATTTGCATTTTTCTGATGACAGCTGATGTGGAACATCTTTTCATATGCATACTTGCCATCTCTATGTCTTCTTTGGTGAGGTGTCTGTTAAGGACTTCGGCCCATTTTTTTAATCAGGTTTATTTTCTTATTGTTGAGTTTCAGGGGTCCTTTGTGTATTTAACAGTCCTTTATCAGATGTATCTATTGTAAATATTTTCTCCCAGTCTGTGGTTTGTCTTCTAATTCTTTTGGTACTATCTTTTGCAGAACAGAAGTTCTCAATTTTTTAAAAGATTTATTTACTTATGGGGGAGGAGGGGCAGAGAGAAACTTAAGCAGACTCTGCGCAGAGCTGGTCACCAGGTTTGATCTTACAACCCTGAGATCATGACCTGAACTGAAGCCAAGAGTTAGGTGCTCAATTGACTGCACCACCTAGGTGCCCCCGGACATTCTCATCTTAATGAAGTCTACTTTGTCAGTTATTTCTTTCATAAATTGTGTCTTTGGTTTGTATCTAAGAAGGCATCACCACACCCAAGTTCAACCAGGTTTTCTTCTATGTTATCTTAGGAGTTTCATAGTTCTGTATTTTACATTTAGGTCTACAATATATTTTGAGTTAATTTTTGTTAAAGGTGTAAGGTCTGTGTTTAGTTTCACTTTTTGCATGTGATTGTCCAATTCTTCTAGCACCATTTGTTGAAGAAACTCTTTGCTTCATTTATTGCCTTCATTCCTTTGTCAAAGATTAGTTGGCTGTATTTATGAGGGTCTGAAATAGGCTCTTCATTCGGTTTTATTGATCTATTTGTTCTTTTGACACTACCACACTGTTTTGATTACTATAGCTTTATAGAAAGTCTTGAAGTCCGGTATCACCAGTCCTCCAAAGTGGTTCTTTTCTTTCAAATTGTGGTGGCTAATCTCAGTCTTTTGCCTTCCATATAAACTTGAGAATCAGTTTGTTGACATCCATAAAATAACTTGCTGAGATTTGGATTGGGATTGCATTGAATCTGTACATCAAATTGAGAAGAATGGATATCTTGATAATGTTAGTTTCCCTATCCATGAACTTGAAATATCTCTCCATTTATTTAATTCTTTTTTTAATTTTGTTCATCAGAGTTTTATAGTTTTCCTCATAAAGATCTTTTATATATTTTGTTGGATTTATACCTAGGTATTTCATTTTGGGGGGGTGCTAATGTAAATGATACTCTGTTTTTAATTTAAAATTCCACTTGCTCATTGATAGTATATAGAAAAGCAATTGACTTTTGTATATTAATCTTGTATCCTTCAACCTTAGTTTAATCTATTTGTTCAAGGAGGGTTTTTTGATTCTTAACAATTTCCTGTATAGATGATCATGTCATCTGCAAAGATATTTTTGTTTTCCTTTCTAATCTGTGTACCTTTGGTATCCTTTTCTTGTCTTGTTGCATTCTTCCAGTATGATATTGATGAGTGGTGAGAGGGACATCCTTGCTTTATACCTGATCTTAATGGGAAAGCTTCAAGTTTCTCACCATTAAGTATAATGTTAGCTATAGGTTTTTTACAGATAGTCTTTATCAAGTTGAGAAGATTCCCTTCTATTTCTAGTTTACTGAGAGTTTTTTTTTTTTTTTTTTTTTTTTTTTTTTAAAGATTTTTATTTATTTATTTGAGAGAGAGAGAATGAGAGAGAGCACATGAGAGGGGTTAGGGTCAGAGAGAGAAGCAGACTCCCCGCCGAGCAGGGAGCCCGATGCGGGACTCGATCCAGGAACTCCAGGATCATGACCTGAGCCGAAGGCAGTCGTTTAACCAACTGAGCCACCCAGGCGCCCTTACTGAGAGTTTTTATCATGAGAGTGGGATTTCGTCAAGTGCTTTTTTTGATAGGATCTGTGATTTTTCTTTTTTAGTCTTCTGATGTGATGGATTACATTAATTAATTTTTGAGTGTTGAACTAGCTTTGCATACCTAGGATAAATTCCACTTGGTCATGGTTTAAATTCTTTTTATATTTTTTTAGATTTGATTTGCTAATATTTTGTTGAGGATTTTTGCATCTTTTTTTTTTTTTTAAGATTTTATTTATTTGACAGACACAGCAAGAGAGGGAACACAAGCAGGGGGAGTCGGAGAGGGAGAAGCAGGCTTCCCGCCGAGCAGGGAACCTGATGCGGGGCTCGATCCCAGGACCCTGGGATCATGACCTGAGCCGAAGGCAGACGCTTAACGACCTAGCCACCCAGGCACCTGAGGATTTGTGCATCTTATGTTCATGAGAGATACTGGTGTGTGGTTTTCTTTTCTTCTAGTGTCTTTGTCTGGTTTTGGTATTAGGATAATGTTGGCCTCATAGAATGAGCTAGGAAGTATTTCCTCTGCTTCTGTCTTTTGAAGGAAATTGTAGAGAATTAGTATGGTTTTTTTCTTTTTTCTTTTTTTTAAGTAATCTCTACCCCCCAGTGAGATCGCCACCCTGAGATCAAGAGTCACATACTCCACCAACTGAGCCAGCAGGTGCCCTGGTTCAATTTTTTTCTTAAATGTTTGGTAGTATTTACCAATAAACCCTCTGAGCCTGGTGCTTTTTGTTTTGGAAGGTTATTAATAATTGATTCTTGAATAGATATAGGCATTCATTCCTTTTTAATGCTGAGTTGTAGTCCATTGTGTGAATATCTCTGGGCAGTTGTTCTAATATAAACTGTCTCCTGTTCTTCCTGGTGAGAAGTCAGTGACCATTCATATTATTGTTTTCCTCTATGTATTATGTCATTTTTTCCTATGGCTTCTTTCAAGATTTTCTGTCTTTAGTTTTCATTAGTGTGACTTTGATCAGCCCAGGTGTGATTTTCTTCATATTTTTCCTGTTTAGGTTTTTCTGAGTTCTTAATCTGTAAAGTTAATGTCTTTCATTAAATTGTGTGAAATTTTCTGACATAATTTGTATATATTTTTTCTGTCCCATTTCCTTCTTTCTTTCTGGGACTCTGCTTTCACATGTTAGTCCCTTTGATATTGTCCTATAGCTCATGGAGGCTCTGTTCATTTCTTCACTATCTTTTTTATACTGTTCCTCATATTGGGTAACTTCTCTTGATGTATCTTCAAGTTCACTTATTCTGTCTTGTATCATTTCCATTCTCTTAAGCCCATGCAATGAATTTCGTAATTCCAGTATTGTACTTTTCAGTTCTGTCATTTCAATTTATTTCTCTTTTATAGTTTCTGTTTCTCTGCTGAAAATTCTTATTTGTGCACTCCTTGAGAACATATTTTTTATGTCCTTTTGCATAGTTAAAGTAGATGCTTTAAAATCCTTACCTGGGGCGCCTGGGTGGCTCAGTCGTTAAGCGTCTGCCTTCGGCTCAGGTCATGATCCCAGGGTCCTGGGATTGAGCCCCACATCGGGCTCCCTGCTCTGCGGGGAGTCTGCTTCTCCCTCTCCCCCTCCCCCTGCTTGTGTTCCCTCTCTCACTGGTCTCTCTCTGTCAAATAAATAAATAAAATCTTTAAAAAAAAAAAAAATAAAATAAAATCCTTACCTGCTGATTCCAGCATCTTGGTGACCTTGAAGTTCTTGTTCATTGAGTTTCTTTTTTTGTTGACCAGGATGTGGAATCAGAAGGATTATCCTAAGAAACAAGCATGAAAGGTACACACTATCTGTTTACATGAAGTTACAGGATAGACAAACATTTAGTGAGAGAAAGTAGATCAGTGATTGTCAGTGGCTCAGGGTAGAGGGAAGAGATTGATTGCCATATAGTAAATATTCAGGCTTTGCAAACCATAAGTTTCTGTCGCAACTACTCAACTCGGTTGTTGTAACAATGAAAGCAGCCATGAACAATATGTAAATAAAATGAGCATGACTGTGTTCCCCAGAAAATGTTACTTATAAAAATAGGCGGCAGCCTAAATTTGACTCACAGGCCATAGTTTGCCACCCCCTGCTCTTGACTGTGGATCATGTTTCCTGTTTCTTTGTATATTGGTAATTTATGGTTGAATCCTGACTATTATGAATATTGTAGAGACTCTGGATTTTGTTCTATTTCTCCAAAAGTCTTGGTTTTTTTAAAAAAAAATTGTCATATTGGGCTTAAACATCATACCCTTATTTGATGGCCAGCAGCTGTGGTCTCTGTTAAGTTTGTTTAGCTATAACTGGATTCCTTAGAATCTCTTCTGTGCATGTGTGGTTCAGGGATCATCCAGATATTTGGGCAGGTTTGTATTCAGAATGTGGGGCTCCTCATCTGTAACTCTTTTCTTTTTAGGGTTTCCTACTCATTTTCCAGTTGTTATGGTAGTTTGCAGTTTTGTCCTTTAGTTTTCAAGCATGTAAGCCTGCAAGGTTTCTATCTGTTTTAGCCATCAGCACAGTTGGCTAGGGTTTGTCCTTAGGCAAATAACTGTAAAAAAGAGGAAACAACAGTGATATTCACTTCTTCCAGTTGTCAGATTGCCTCCAGTTTATGCCTGGTTCTTGTTTGCTGTTTAATGCCTTCAGATAGGTGCTCTTTTACATTTTGTTTAGAATTTATAGTTTTTGACCTTTAAGATGTTGGTCTGTTAGGAGCAACTCTGTCCTTACTAGAAGTGGAACCTCTGCAGATTTAATTTGTAGGATAATTCTGCCCACATTAGGTTAGATAGGCTAAAGTATAGATCAGCTGGTGTCAGGAAGACAGTTTCAGCCAGACAAAATGAAGGCCTGATTTAATTGGCAAAGGAACGGAAAGGGGGGTATTCTGAGGTAGGATTGATAAGATTTGTTGACTCTTACAGAGAGAGGAGTTGTAATGACAATGAGATGTCTGAGATACAGAAATGGTGACTATAGGAAGGGGAACAGGGGGCAGTGGCTTGGGGGTGGGGGTTGCAGATTCTTTTCTTTTTAACTGCAATTTATGGAGGTTATATGATAAAATTCATGGAGGTTATATGATTAAATGCACCCATTTTATTTATTTGTTTGTTTGTTTATTTTAAATTCACCCATTTTAAATGATGTATACAGTCATGGAATCCCCACCAGAATCATGATATACAATATTTCCACTACCCCAAAAAGTTCCTTCATGATTCTTTGGAGTCCATTGCCTCCCCTCCCCTGAGCCACTGGCAACCACTGATCTACTTTCTCTCACTATAGTTTTGCCTTTTCTAGGACTTCATGTAAATAGAATCATACAATATATATAGCCTTTTGGTCTGTTTCTTATTTAGGATAAAGCTTTTGTGATTCATCCATGTTGTTGCATGTATCAATAGTTTATTCCTTTTTATTGCTGAGTAGTATTCCATTATAAAATTATACCAAATTTGTTTATGTATTAACTAGTTGATGGACAATTGGGTTGTTTCCTTTTTTTTAATTTTTAAACTATGATAAGTAAAGCTGCTCAGGTGTTTCTGTGGACATGTTTTCTTTTCTCTTGGGTAAATGCTTAGGAGTGGAATTGCTGGGCCATATATTTGCTTAACTTTATATGGAACTGCCAAACCATTTTCCAAGGTTGCTTTACTATTTTGCATTCCCACCAGCAAGTGTATAAGCATTCCAGTTACTCCATATCGTCACCAATACTTGGCATTACAAGTCTTTTTAGTTTTAGCCATTTAAAGAAGTGTTTAATAGTATCTCATTGTGGTTTTAGTTTGCATTTCCCTAATGACTATTGATGTTGTGCATCTTTTCATGTCCTTATCTGTCATTTTTTGTTCTTTTTTTGGTGAAGTATTCATTCAAGTATTTACCCATTTATAAAAAGCATTTCGTTTTCTTATTGAGTGTTCTTGATACAAGTTCTTTGATCAGATTTGCATTTTGCAGATGTTTTCTCCCTGTCTGTGACTTGCCTTTGCGTTTTGTAACGGTGCCTTAAGTTTGGTGAAGTCCAGCTTTCCTATTTACCAGTTTTTTCTTTTGTGGCTCATGGATTTTGTGTCCCAAGAACTCTTTGCCCAACCCAGACAAAAATCAATTTAATTAGAAGAATGACATTGTTTACCTTTTTGTAAGTCTCTTTTTAGTGGAAGAAGCTTAATTCTCTTATCTACTTCTACATGTAATCCATTGCGGTATGTTGTTTGATTCAAGTATGTGACGAAAATCTGGTCATAACACAGATTAGGTAGTTGAAAAAGTGAGGAGTTTTTTAAAAAGATTTTTAAAAATTTCTTTGAAGTTTTTATTTATTTGAGAGCAAGAGAGAGATTGCACTCAAGCCGGGGGATGGGGGGAGGGCTGAGGGAGAGGGAGAAGCAGACTCTCTGCTGAGCATGGAGCCCGATGTGGGGCTTGAACCCAGGACCCCAGGATCATGACCTGAACCCGAAGTCAGACGCTTAACTGACTGAGCCACCCAGGCACCCCTTAATAGCCTTTTTTAGATAATTGTGGATATTCTTTTTTTTATAGTACCCCAAAATTGGACTGGTGATAGTTTCTTAAAGGTTAGTTGAGTCAATTGGCTTAAGTTACACTTTAAATGGATCTTTTAATTGTGTTCTATCAGGGAAGACAAACTTTTCCTTCTGCCCTACTGGGTTTAACATCTGAGGCCTGCAATTAAACTGACAAAAGGGAGATGAACAGGAAAGCAGTTTCTCTCTACAACTTGTATGCATGTGGGAGAGTTCAGTGATGAGTAACTCAGAAGGGTGGTTGGAATTTGGGGCTTATCTGCCATGTTAATAGGTGGAAGGAGCAAGGAGAAAGGCACTTATGGGAAAGCAAATGACTTCTTAGGAGAGTGGGGAGAAAGGGCACTTTACGGGGCTTTTTGGAAAGATAAATGGCTTTTCAGGAGAACAAACAGATTAAAAAGTTTGTGATAATATTTGTCTATACAGGTATGAGTGGTTTTTCTCTCTCTTTCAGAACCATAAAACTCCCCTGGAGAAGGGATTTAGGGTAGTTGTTATTCACATTCTCTCTCCTGGGAGTAGATCTGCTCTGAAGAGGAATTTATGACATCCTTATTTCCCAGAAGTTGCTGCTTTTTAGGCAGATAAGGGAAGCTCCCAGAAGGCTTTTTTCTGCATCTGTTGAACCTCAGATGTCTTCAGCTTAAAAATCATCTTTATGCCAACTCTGCGGTTCCAAGTGGGTTCCACAGTGGATTTGGTAACACAGTGCATTGATAATTTGGAAAATATTGGTTTAGAGTTACTCAGACCTAAGTGTTGACAGGTTTTATTATATAGCATTTAAGGAATCTCATTTGTTTATGTCACTGTTGATCTCATCAGAATAGTCTTTAAGTAGTGGGGATCCTTCAAGCTCTCGGTGGCTGGTATAGATTTTCCAAAATTCTAATTTTTGCTTGAAAGCTCAAAATTGGTTTTGGGTGATAAATACTGTCAGTTGTTTTCTTTGCAATAGCAAGAGTACTTCATTCATTTTCAAGAACCTAACTGCCAAATACTCAAGTTCAGATTACCGTAGTTTGTCTCTCAGTTGTTCTTTTAACTAAAAATGGTGTTTCATGAAAAAAAGAGGCTAGTTCAACTCACAACTCAAATGGTCTCACAAGTGCTTTTCCATGAGACAACCGTATACTTGGGCATGTAGCCTTTTATCGAACAGAATATTTTAAAAATGTGTAGTTAGAGGTCAGGATTTAATAAAATTATTACTTTTGTGGCTTCCTCATGACATCCTTAAGTAAAGCTTAAACCACGACAATAAAAGGTCATTCAGCTTAGATTATGGGAGCATCACTTGTGTTTGTTGCTAGGAATTCACAGACAGTATTATCTCTGATGCTTAGTTGGTGCTAATACTAGATGAATAAAACCAAAATAGCCAGTCTAATTGCAGTTGTAGATTTGTCTGTTTGTGAAGTGAAATTACAGTTCTGCAGATGAGATCTTAACTCTCTCACTTCAAGTTCCTAGCAAAATCTTTAATTTGATGAGTTACTGTGTCGTTACAAAGTGACATTGCTGTGATTTATTTTACTGACTTTTCGTCCGGCAGGCATGTAGCAATGTCAGCTGGACAAGTTTGTGCTTCTCCGGTTAATGCAGTACAGTAATTTCCCTGGGTAAGATGCTTCAGTGGCTTCTTCATTTCTGGTTTGAAAGGCTTTAACGATTTTTATGAATTTTAAAGACTTCATCACATCTGCATTTAAAATAGTTCCTTTTTCTTTAAATTCTGAATGATTGATCTCAAAATGTCACTATAACTTAACTGGCACAATATAATTAGAAAATGTTCTGTGGCTTAAGATACAGTAAAGTAAATTATGAACATCTATAAAGTCAAGGGAAAGCTGGCTTTTGTCATACTTTGGTTTCTTATTTATAATTTTGCCCAGTTTCTTTGGAGTAGATTCTTTCTTTCCATGAGTCAGAAAACTGTAGGCCCCTGCATCTTTTTTAGGATCTTTTAGATGTATACATTGCAGCTATGGGTTGAGAAAGTGAGTCTTCTACTCTCCCTTTTTTGAGCCAATGATTCATTTTTCAATGTAAGAGGAAAATACAAATAAGTTTTCTTGTATTTTAGAAAAAAAAATGTTAAATTCTAAAGTAATACGTTTTAATTTTTTTGAGATTTTATTTATTTATTTATTTATTTATTTAAGAGAGACAGAGTGAGCATGAGTGGGGGGAGCAGCAGAGGGAGAGGGAGAAGCAGACTCCCTGCTGAGCAGGGAGCCCGATCGATCCCAGGACGCTGAGATCATGACCAAAGGCAGATGCTTAACCGAGTGAGCCACCTAGGCACCCTTAAAGTAATACATTTTAGATTTAACTTAAAAATAGAGAAAATTTTCAAAAATTAAAAAGAAATATTACAAAAACAAATTAACAGAAAGTACTTGTTTCTGCCCAGATGCCTGAAGAACTTAAAAATTACAGTGATTATTTATTAGACAATAATGAGATTATAGAGATTATAGCAAGTATAACTGAAGATAGCTAGTAAAAGCACAACAGAGCTTCTGAGAAGGAAAAAAAATTGAGAGCTTAAATTATGCCCTAAACCTACTACTTTAGAACATGCTAGAAAACATGAGAATACAGAAGCATATATTCCATGAGCCATCAGTGACGATACCATCATGTGTCATGGTAGCCTCAAGAAAATCCATTGTAAATTCGCAAGAGGATAGGAGTGACAGAGGCAAGTAACTTTAGTGTCATTGTGAAATTAGTTTTTGCTTCATAGACCAGGGCCTCTAAGGGTTTTGGGGACTGTGGACTGTGTTTTGCAAACTGCTGTTCTAGATGACTTCTTCCATACTTAGGGCTCCACTGCTGTCTTTATGGTTGTGACACTCGTCTGTATCCCCAGCCCAGACTACATCCCTGAGCCTTAGACTCGTGTGTCCACTGCCTGCAACTTTCTGGACCTCCCTCAGCTGAGTGCTCTCTTACTCTTTGGCCTTTGCCCATGCTGTCTATTCTGCCCAGAGTTTCCTTGTTCCCGTCGTTTACTTGCCACACTATTAGACTGTGAGTTTCTTGGGGCAGGACCTGGGCATCTTTATATCCCTAGGTTTTAGCACAGTGCCTAGCACACTATGCTGCTCAGTAGATGTTGTTGAATTAAATTGAATCAAGGAAGAATTCCAGCCTCATAAACAATAAATTTGCAAATCCACCCTGGGGTAAAGTTTTCTGCTTATGTCTGATGTCATGCATTCTATATTGGTTTGTATCAGTGTTAGTTTTGGAGTAAAGGATTTTATAACCTCTACCCCTATATATTAACTTATTCAACAGTTTTTGTTTTGTTTCCTTTTGCCTTGCCTAGAGTATAATATATTCTGAAAGGTGGGTATTTGGGCTGAGGACGCAAACATCTTAATTTTTAGCTTTGTCTCTGACCGTGGAGAGTGTTTCACTAGAAACTTATCAGCTTCTGTCCATTAAAATCATCTGAATTCCACCATGCCTTGTGGAAAATTCATATACATAAATTTAGTTTCTCTGAAGGAAGATGTTCTACTGTCCAAATGAGAGAACTAACATTTACTAAGTTCTTCCTTTATGCCAGAGACTATTCTGTGTGTTTTACATACATTAACTCATTTAATATGCATAACAGCTCTTTGAAAGGTAGACTCTTTTGTTATCCCCATTTTATATTAGGAAAATGAGGCACAGAAAGGTTAAGTAACTTGCCAGAGGTCATGTAGATAGTAATGGGGTCTAGATTTGAACTCAGAGCTTAGTTTGGCTCCAGAGGCCAAGCTCTTAACTACTGTGAGTAGCTTCCTCTTAAATTTAGATACATTACTTTTATTGTTAACCTGTGTTAGTACACATGCACAGATGCTTATTATTAGTTATACTTGTCAATTAGTTGTATTAGTTATAATTGTCAAATTGAAAATAACCTAATAGCCAAATAGATAATAGTATATGTGTACAATGGATGGTTATTTAAAAATCAAATTTTTGAAGAATACTTACTGCTATGGAAAAATACAATTGAAAAAGTAAGAGAAGGATCACAGTTCCTATTTGAAAGCACACATAATGGATTTTTATGTGCTATATACATTCATCAATATGCAAATATTTATTTTAAAAGACTGGGAAAAAAGTATAATAGTGATTCTTTGTATTACAATTGTGAGAAGTTAAATTTAAAAAAAAAAAACTTTAAAAATAACATTTGTTGGACAGTTCCCCTAAATTTAAAAAATACTTTAAAAATAATATTTGTTGAATACTTCCTACATTAATAGGTCCCATATTAAATTCTTCATGGGTGTTTTCTCAGTAAATTCTTCCATCAGTCCCATGATGTAGGTAGTACTCATTTTTCAGATGAAGAATCCTAGAACGATTAAGTAACTTGTCTAGGGTCATACAGCTAATAAGTTGGAACCTCTATATGAGACTCTTTCTGTTTTGTATTTTCTAAACTTTTTATAATTTATATTATTTACATGATCAAAAACAAAATTAAATTTTAAAAAGTATGCAAAAATTGGGAACTACAAGTCAGACTTACACAGTCTGCTAGGATTTACTTATTTGAACCATTGATTCCCTAAACTAGCTATGTAAAATAACAGAAGTCTGGGACTTGGAAGAACTTAGACCAGGCATTTAAAAAGTTTAAATCGACTCACTGGTTTCTCTTCTACCAAGAATTTTTTTTGACCATCTACCATGGGGAGCTGATTATTTTTCTAGCGTGGGTTGCAGGTCTGATGCATATCTTATAGGCTAGTTAACATATGGTAAAGCTGAGCATTTTTGATTGTTTAAGAATTCTTTATTTTTGTTGTGGTTGCTAGTAGTTCCTTTTGTGTTGTTGGATCCCAGGGTGGATGTGGCCAATGCCCAAAGGAGAAGATTAATGTGTGTGAATATGTGGAATGACCCCATGGACATGGTAGAAGGATTTTTCTTACAGAAATATGTATCTATAGTTGACAAATGTATTTAATGAAAGTTAGAGATACTCAGTGACCATCTATAATCTTCAAGAATAACATCAATCACAGAAGGCAACTGTCATGTTTTTCTACAATTATCCCATTGTTGAGGAGTGACTAGTAAGCTAAATGGATCACTGATTGACCCCACAGCATATTTCACATGTTCTCATGGTAAGAGAATTCTGACTCCTCATGTGGTTTTTAACTTGAGGAATATGTGTCATAGCAGGAAAACACAGTTACCTATAAACCTTTGTCTAAAGAATTATTAGAGAATTCTTTTTTTTAAATTATTATTATGTTAATCACCATACATTACATCATTAGTTTTTGATGTAGTGTTCCATGATTCATTGTTTGCATATAACACCCAGTGCTCCATGCAGAACGTGCCCTCTTTAATACCCATCACTCTTTTGGCAGGAGGTTAGTTTGGGAAGGACAACACATAGTGGTTAAGGAAGAAAATGCCCACCTGGTCATTTCTAGTATATGAATAAACCTTGTCAGTAGAAGGGCAGACTCATGGTAGTGAATCAGTGAATGAATGTGTGTGTGTTACTTTATCTATGAAAGGGGGAGCAGGGATACATGAGCTCCTCAAACACAGACTTAAATGGATCGCTCCCTTTCATATATGTAAGGCTACCACTGAAAAACAGAAGAGGACTGAAGTTGTTTATTTTACTGAAGAAAAGTGGGAACCATTTTTCTTAAGATACAACTCTTCCCAACCTTTTCTTCTTTTCGACTTCTTAAAATTCAGTGAAAACATTCCAACATTTTCATATTCTTTCCACTGATCTGGGTGATCCTTTGCTTTCCAGCCATAAAACTTGACTGCAGTCCAGTGCCATGTAATGAGCTCCTCTTGTTGGCTCTGTTCTTTAGTCCTGAGTAGGGTGTTTGACTGTCCCACATTCTGCAAGACCCCTGGGAACAGACACACCAGGCGGTTGGTCACCCTGACCCTGAGCGTGTATGTTACATTGTAGGGATGGGGTGGGGAGGGTGGTGTGAGAAGGGAGGATGCTGATGGAAAGGTGAATTCCTGAGGTGTGAAGAGAACAGTTTTTTCTTCTGAAGAATGTTTACTATGGCTAAGAAAATATGAAAATCAGTAAGCCAGTGTCTGTGTGCTGAGGAATGAATCAGGGCTTGCTGCATTAGACCTGAGTATTAAATGGATCTCTGTGTTTGGTCCTGCATTCTTCATACCTATACTAAAGGACAAATGGGGATATAAGAGGAATACCATAATGATTCTGAGCCTTCCCTAAACATAGAACAGTCTGCTGTCAGTGGATTTTGGTCCTAAGTACACTCTTTCCTGCTCTGGGAAACCTTATCTTAGCAAATGGAGAAGTGAACATTTTTACCTTTTTTCTTTTTTTTTTTTTAAGATTTATTTGAGAGAGCGAGTGAGCGAGCACAAGCAGGGAGAGCTGCAGAGGGAGAGGGAGAAACAGACTCCCTGCTGAGCAGGGAGCTTGACGCGGGGCTCAATCCTGGGACCCCAGGACCATGACCTGAGCCAAAGGCAGACCCTCAACCAACTGAGCCATCCAGGCACCCCATATTTTTACTTTCAAATATAAGGCCTTTTTGCAGTTACAGACTACTTTAAACATTCTTCATCTAGATCTATATTAATACTTAGAGTAAAACTTCCTGTAACATATCTGCTAGATCAATTTCAGGTTTTACTTTTGCCTTGATGTCCCTTAGTGATCTTGTCTTTGTCCCCTTACTCTTGTTCTTGGTTTCTGACCTTACAGAGAAGTGTGGGAAATGGAACTGGATAGACTCAAGAATCAGGATGGTGAAATAAATCGGAACATTATGGAAGAGACAGAACGGGCCTGGAAGGCAGAGGTGAGAAGAGCTCTGTGTGGAAAGCCTTGATTTGGGGCTTCCAGATAGTATAATCTCTTTGGGTATAGTGTTATACCACTAAGCCATACAAGTATTGTACTATATAGCCACTAAGCATTTGTTTTAACTAGCTGGGGGAAGCTTCGTGTATGTAAAATTAATAAAGTGTGTGTGTGTGTGTGTGTGTGTGTGTGTGTGTGTGTGTGTGGTTTCCTTAGATCTTATCACTAGAGAGTCGGAAAGAGTTGCTGGTATTGAAACTAGAAGAAGCAGAAAAAGAGGCAGAACTGCACCTTACTTACCTCAAGTAAGTACCCTCCCATCCTAGAGTTTTAATGGTCCTGCAGTTTTGTGTTTTCTTGGTGATTTTTTTGGTTTGGTTTGGTTAGTTTTTTGAAACCCGAGGCCCACTAGTCTGGCACTTACTCTGTCTTCTCAGGAATTTCAGGGCCACCTCTGTCTGCACAGTAGCCATTGTTCAGTCATTTCTCTTCCCATATTTTATAGTTTTGTATTTTTTATTGTATTGGTTCCAACTGGATAAACGATATCTCTTATGGTGTCAAAGCATAACAAATATCTTTGGAGATTTGTTTCGCATAGAGTCATTTCTCCTCTTTCTGCCGTGGAATCTGGAGGACCCCTGTGACATTTCCAGGCGGACAAAAGCCCTCTTTCTGTGGTTGGTCCTCTTTCTCTAATAATTGGCTTAAAAGATGCCAGAGTGAGAGTGAAGCACACAGACCCCGGCCTCCTCCTATACCTGGTCTGACCTTTTCTCACCAGGACCGCTCACCAGCCACTGTCCTGCTATCTCAGAGAGTCAGGAGCTGGCCTTGCTCTAATTCTCTGAATTCCTGTTGATTTCTTGAAAGGTCAACCCCCCCAACACTAGAGACAGTTCGTTCCAAACAGGAGTGGGAAACAAGGCTGAATGGAGTTCGGATGATGAAAAAGAATGTTCGGGTAAGTGTTGTACTGTGTGATCTTTGAGTCAGGGTTCAGGCTGTGCTTAAACCTGTGGTGACCGGAGGGACCTTGTACATCGTCCCTGAGGGCCTGCTCCACCCCTGCCTTTGCTCTCCTGATGCTGGAAGGTGCTCTCTTTCTCAAGAGGCTCACTCAGCTCAGCAGAGAGGATGATCTGCTCCTTTCTCTCTTTTCTAGGACCAGTTTAACAGTCATATCCAGTTGGTGAGGAACGGAGCCAAGCTGAGCAGCCTTCCTCAAATCCCTACTCCCACTTTGCCTCCACCCCCATCAGAGGTGAGAGGGCTGGAGTCGGGGAGTCTCCCTTTCTGTGCTGGGGGCACGGCCAAAGTCTTCTGCTTGCTCCTTTTATGAAGAGATTGGTTTTACTCCTGGTATTATTTATGATAACATTATTATTGGCCATTATTATTGTTGATCGTATTTGGCATAAGAATTGCTCACTGATTTCCGCTCCAGATTCGTAAACTTTCATTTTCTTCCTTTCTCTCTTGTCCTCCACCTCTCTCGCTCTACAGACAGACTTCATGCTTCAGGTGTTTCAGCCAAATCCCTCTCTGCCTCCTCGGATGCCCTTCTCCATTGGGCAGGTCACAGTGCCCATGGTTATGCCCAGCGCAGATCCCCGCTCCTTGTCTTTCCCAATCCTAAACCCTGCCCTTTCCCAGCCCAGCCAGCCTTCCCCGCCCCTTCCTGGCTCCCATGGGAGAAACAGCCCTGGCTTGGGTTCCCTCGTTGGCCCCCACGGTCCACACATGCCCCCTGCTGCCTCCATCCCGCCTCCCCCAGGCTTGGGCGGTGTTAAGGCTTCTGCTGAAACTCCCCGGCCCCAACCAGTAGACAAACTGGAGAAGATCCTGGAGAAGCTACTGACTCGCTTCCCACAATGCAATAAGTAAGTATCTTTCAGGACTAATTTAAAAGCAAAAAAAAACGTGTCAGAGAAATACCTGTGGGTCAAAATAGGGGAAGTTTCCTGGAGATTTCTCCCAAGGACAGCATAGAATCTCTCTCCCTCAACCTGTGGCTGCTTAGGGCCCAGATGACCACCATTCTTCAGCAAATCAAGACCGCACGGACCACCATGGCAGGCCTGACCATGGAGGAACTGATGCAGCTGGTGGCGGCCCGCCTGGCCGAACACGAGCGGGTGGCAGCCAGTACCCAGGTGAGAGCTCAGACCTGCCCAGCTGTTGGGGAAGAGGCAGGTTTCAGGGGCACTGGGGCGGCACACAGCGCTGCAGCCAGGGGTCCCTAGCCTGCTTTCTTCCTTTGCTGCACTGGGAAAGAAATGATTTCTTTTTGTTATCTGCTCTGTCGCTCGGACTTTCTCTCCTTACTCTGACAATGTTTCTGCCCACAGCCCCTCGGTCGGATCCGGGCCTTGTTTCCTGCTCCGCTGACCCAAATCAGTACCCCAATGTTCTTGCCTTCTGCCCAAGTTTCATATCCTGGAAGGTCTTCACATGTAAGGCTCTTTTTCTTTGAAAACTGGGTTGTGGAGAAGCTGGGGGGTGAGGAGGGAACAGGTTTACAGATGCAGTGCCGGAAAAAAAACCACCCTCGTCAGCTGGGTTGTTCGCGGCCCCAGCTGAGAAAATGCAGGTACTTCCGGCAAGAATCTGTATTTGAACTTTCTTTTGGTGTAAAACCTTTTGCGACATGGAAATAGGAGATGGCATCATGGGCACAAGAGGCAAGGAGACCCAGAGGTTCCTTACTCTTGGCCATCCCTCCTCTGTCCTGCAGGCTCCAGCCACCTGTAAGCTGTGTCTAATGTGCCAGAAGCTTGTCCAGCCCAGTGAGCTGCATCCAATGGCGTGCACCCATGTGCTACACAAGGAGGTGGGTGCTACGGACCTTCTTCCTTTCCACTCTGTTTTCGGAGTTTTTCTGGAACGTGTTGCTGTGTATCAACTCATCATTAATATCTCAACGTGAGGTTTTCAGTAAGTTGTGGCTTAAACAATCAGCAGATTTCAGAATGCTGGCAGCTAGGATCTCCTAGCTTCCTTTTACCCCGTTCTCTTTAGGGGACTGGATAAGCAGTACATCCTGGAGCACTGATAGGTCACTTTCTTGGAACACTGACAATAAGACATACATATCTAACCATTGTTTCGAATATAGCATTGTCAGGAGACTTTGCTTAGACAAGAAGAACGGAATAGGGAACCTGAATATGAGATTAGTAAATCCATTAACAGAATAGCTTGGAGGTCTGCCTGTTAGGGATTAATCTTCACAAACTGACAGGTTATTCCTATCTTGGATTATGTTACCAGACAGAGTTAACTTTCAGCAACAGGGATGATTCCTTCTTTGCTATTTTGTTTTGTTCATTTTCATTTTTCAAAAGGTAGAAACTGGATTTACATCTAAATTCTTAGGAAAAATCCTGAATAAGATTTGAGGGTGGTGGGTATTTGGAGTTGGGAGTGCATCTCAGCCTAAACAGATCATGAGAAGGGGAAGGCCACCCTAGATATCCAACACAGAGCAGCTTCACACCATTCTTAGCTGATTGTTAATGTTCCCTGTAAGAAGAACAGGTTCCCCTGCTCTGAAGATTCTTTTGGGGGTAAGAGCCAATGAAATAGCCCATCTGGTCCCGATGGTAAGAGCCCTTCTGACTTAGTATGCGTTCCTCAGACCAGTGAACCTCAGTGGCACACTCTCCCCTCCTTCCCTCCATCTTTCCAGATAAACCTGAGATATGTCTTTCTTCCTTTCCAGTGTATCAAATTCTGGGCCCAGACCAACACAAATGACACTTGTCCCTTTTGTCCAACTCTTAAATGACGGACCTGACTGGGGAGGAAGAAGAGGAGAAACTGATGTGAACAGGAAGCGCGGGTTCAAGATTTCTAAAACTCTATATTTATACAGTGACCTATACTCATGCCATGTACATTTTTATTATATAGGTAATGTGTGTATAGAAAGTCTGTATCCAAATGTTCGTAAATGAAAGTATGTATATTATGCAGAAATGGTCTCTCCCTCTCACCTTGCAATTCCTTCGGGGGATGCAGATTGTAGGTAAGATGATGTTTAGTTTGCCCTTGAAATTATGATATCCTTGCCTGGGGCTGTTTTCAAGTACAATATAAAAACCATCTAGGAAGCTGCTGTTGCCCTAAGGCCATCCTGCTTTGATTTGGCTCAGCCTCTAGTTCATTTTCTTAAGGCTCATGTATGCAGATTTGAACCCTGGTGCTCACCTGCTGTCCAAACAGATGCCTTGCTTACTGAAAGCCTACGGAAGCCTCAGTGTTGTTCTAGCCACTCGACTCCAAATGGATAAAATGAGACTGATTGAGGAAAAAAAAAATGTAACCCTAATAGTTTGAATTTTCATTGAATATTTTACTGTGTTAATGCTCATTATTTGCACATAGACATTAGGTTTACAGAATATTCTGTTTTACATCAGCAAAATTCACAGTCCAAGAATACCAACATAACTGGGTCCCATTTCTCCCATGCCCCCCAAAAGCTTCTGTCCATCTGACTTCCTGGTTAGGCCTCTCTTTAGAAACTAGCACAGCCCACAGATCTTTCCTGGGCCAAACCATCCCTTGCTGCCACTGACTTGGCTTCCGATCAAGCTCTGACAGACCAACCTTGTGAAGGCCTCACCTCTTCCCCTTCACTTCTGGTCTCCTGGTCAGTTAGTCCCCCTCCCCACTGAAGGTTAAGGCAGTTGGTTCACAACCAAGTTGTTTGGTGACCTTGGGTGAGCTCTAGGCAGGCACTGGGGTGAAGAGGTGTCTGTGCAAAATTACTTGCAGAATGATCTTGGGATGCCAGATTTTAATTTTTGAAGCAAGAAAATTATGGGGGACATGTTTCCTATCCTGGGAAGAATGGAGGCCAAAGTGACATGAAGGGGGGTTGGAGTTCAAGTTTAGAAGTCATTTGTTCTATAGATAGCTGTCTAGAACGAGATCGCTTTCCCACCTCTGCTTATTGAGCACTTCTGGTGTTTAGGTTTATACCTGTGAAAGCTGTGAATCTCTGAGAGCTTTGACTCTTTCCCTGTCCTATATCTTTACTCCTACAGGAAATGGCTTCAGCTTCCTTCTCTTTTGGATTAAACAAGGAAAAACTTAAGTGTTAATTAAAAAAAAAAAACAAAACACTAGCTCCAGGGGAAGGACATCATTGTATTACCAACAGCTGAATTGTTCCCGTTCTGGGACCTGGAAATGCTTCCTGGCGCTGGCAGCACTGTCCGGGTAGCAAACACTTTCCCTTTCAGATCCAGTTATATTCCCTGCTCTCTGCTTTTGATCTTTTCCTTCTTTGTCCTTCGTCTTTGCCTATCAGCCTCTTAGACGTAGTCCTTCCCTTCTTTTGCCTTACTTGCTCAGCCTTGTTGACTAACATCATTTTCAGGAGCTGGACTTCCCAGGACCTCCTTGGCATCTTGTAGGGTGATTGAAATGGCCTGAGTTCTCACCTCTGTAGAGGTCAGGTGACTCACTTTCTTTGGTTAATGAAATATTAATGTCTCCAGTTTGGTAGCTATCATGAACGGAAATGTGGCAAAATGGAAGACCAGTTCCTTTGTTCTTTTCATTTGGGGGATTCATTTTTTTCTCTTGCAATCAAAAGATTTTCTCTCTCATCAACTTTGCAGTAGCCTTTAGGCCACTAGCAATATTTTTCAGTATTACCTAAAAATCTAGAAATTAGGAATGGATATAAAGGCTATTCTCTTTTCCACAGATCTTTGAAGCCAAAGGAATGTAGAGAGAAGAAAGGAAGAAGGGGGTGGGGGGGCTTATCCGCTTCCTAGTAAAAGCCCCTTGAAAGCCAACTATAGCAGGAAGACAGATGTTTTGGGGAGCTGTGTGCGAGAGCTGGGGCCTCTGTGTTGCTCTTTTCTCTGTCTTGTTCGGGATCAATCAGAAAGCAACATTTAAGTTTTGGCCACCCTTGTTCTCCCTTCTGCCTCTGTCTCCTGGCCTGCAGGGGTAGAAGCCATGCAGACTGGCGGGAAAGGCCTCTAATGCAGTGAGTAGAGATGGGACAGTCGCTTTTCAGGAGTCGACTCTAAAAATAGAGATAGATAATACATATTTTTACAAGCAAGAAGCTGTTGTCGAGATTTTTTTTTTTTTACACTTAGAGTTAATAGTTTCAGGGTAGAAAGGAAGTAACTGTAAAAAGAAAAATAAGTACAGGGTTTTTTAAAAAAAATATGACAGTGGGACTTAACTAATGAAGGGGTTGAGTATTATGCCCTGGAAAGAGCTGGGGAAAAGCCAGTTTTCCCCAACATGGATAGAAATTATAAAGCAGAATGTGGCGTTTTCATTACATGGTAGCAATTCTGGAAGTTTATTTACACAGTAAGTTCCGAGCTGGAAACGGACACTCTCCAGTCTTCCTGACAGTCTTTGTGGTTAGGGGTGTTCCCAGTCGGCCAAAGCAGCACCAAGTGCAAGGGGAATGAAGAGAACCCAGATAAAGAACTGTGATTCAATATTCTTGTTTTATTGGTTTATGGCTTGTGGGCAGCTGGCCGAGGCCAGGGTCTCCAGAGGCCCTCCTTGTGTTTCCCTTTCCCTCATCAGGTAATTCCACACTCGGCAGGTCCCATCCCTGGAAGCATTGTGTTCACAAGCTAGCAACAGGACCCGGTGGGTATACGCGGAGAATCACGTCTTCCACTAACACTGGTATCAGAGTGGACTGTGTTAGAACTGATCGGGAGGAAATGAACTTGGTCCCCACTACCTAGCCCAAGAACCAGCCTGGGTACCCAAGTACTATTCAGAGTGGGGAGTAAGGAGTAGGATAGGGGAGAAGGATGGCATCCCCTGAGGGGCTCTGGTGGTGAAGGAAGTATGGAAGCCCTGAGGCTGGCAGCCTTTCTCTAGCAGCCTTGTTATCGGAGGCAATGATGCTAGAGCCAGAAAGCCCTGCGTTTCTGACACTGGGTGTAATACTAGTGCCCCTCTGGGGTGCCTTAGCCAAGTTAATGGAGGGGACATCAGAGAGGGTGAGAAGGCGATGAAACCGCTCTGTATCGTGTGGAGATCTTACTACTACTTACTGCTGAACAGGAAGAAATCCAGGCAGAGGCACCAGGGCATCAGCCCTGTACCTGTTGAGTGAACCTTGATGATTCTGCTTTCAAGGGTTAAGAAAGAGAGGTCTCCTGTCTATCCCTCTTAGCACCTCAGCTGCAGAGCTCCAGAGGAATAGGGGTTTGGGGGTGGGCGTGAACACGTAAGCAGGAAGACAGAGCCAGGCCCTGCTCTGTTTGGTGTGTTCCAGTTGCTTCTCATAGGGCACCTGGGGCCGGGGGTGGGGGGTGGGAAGTGTCAGTGTTAACCTAGCGTGTGTGGAGTAAAGGGTTCAGGTAGAGACAAGTGGAATCATTCAGGTAGAAATTCATTTGTTAGATGGAACTTCTTAGTGGGCACTTTTCATTTAAGAGAGTTAAAAAAGAGCTTTTGGCTAGGTAAGCCCTTCTTCCCAACTCACTTTCGGTCAGGCTACAACCACAGAAGAAACATCGGGCAGCGACGCCCATCTTACAAGATGGGCTTCTATCTTGGAGATGCAGTCTGAAACTGGGACTGGCGAGTGGCCGTGGTTCTGCCTTTTCTAGCTCTGATCCCAGCTGTTCCCTGTCTTTGCGCTCCCTGTCCTCTCCTCTTCCCACCGCCCCCATCTGTACAAATACTCAGTCTCATTTTTGTTTAATTCACGAGGCAGTCTTTGTACCAGTGTTAGGCTTGTTTCTGCAGTCCCTGTCGCTAAAGCAAATCGCAAACCGTGCGTCCGTTCCTACTGCCTTTGGTCAGGGAAGCGACGTTGGCCCTTTCTCTGCCAAGGGTACGGCAGAGAGACGCTCACGGGGGTGACTTGGCTGTGATGCCACTACTTCTGGAACTAAGAAGAGAAGAATACTTCGGGTCGGAGGATCCAGAGGGGTGGTGGGCAAAGGTTCAAGGCTGAAGAATTTCCCAACTCGGGCTTGAGGTGACCAAGAAGATTCCCGCCACCAGGGTGCTGCTTTCTTCCCTCTCCCGATTCCTACAGGTGCCATTCCTGTAACCCACCGTGCCCGCCCTTCCTTCTTCTCGGGCAGGGCAGAGGCATTTGGTGGGCAGGTGAGGGTCTTGAGGTGCTCTGGCCACCGGTGCCGTCAGTGCGTCCTGCTCGTGCCCAGAGGGAGCCCGCAGCTGCGGCCCAGGAGCGTCCGTCCCCTGCCCGCGGGCCGCCTCACTTGAGCAGGGAGATGTCGTCGGCCAAGTCCCCGTGCTGCTGGCGCAGGCAGCGCAGGCAGCGCCACTGGCACACCATGAGGCAGAGCGGCAGCATGAAGAGGGCGCAGATGGCCGCCATGACGTAGGCTATGGTCATGAGGGTCGACTCGTCTGTCTGTGGGATGTTGTAGCCACAGTCGTCCATGTCCGGGGTCATGAACGGGCCTTCCACTGCTGCCGTCCTGAACTCATCATGCACTGGAGAAAGGGCAAACGCGAATGGGCAGCTCTCACCGTCACACAGCAGTTGGGATCATAGCGCAAAAAGAACTTCCTGGTAGGCCTTGAGATTAGCCCGCGAGGAGGCCCTAGCATCTGCTTCCTTGGAGATACTTAGGAGCAGGCCGCAGGAGCCTGGCTAGGTAGAAGCACGTCTCTCCTCCCAGCGCACTGGGAGCAACAACCCTTTCCTGGATAACCATGCGGTAGGAATGGTACCTAAAGGTCAGTCTCCTGAGTTGACCAAAAAGACAGCCCCGTGTATTCCTAGTACACTCACCGGCTTCCGCCGGTACTGAAGACCCCGCCGCCGTTCTGAAGGCACACCCGGCCCCATCGTGTAGCAGCCCACGGGGCCCGGGGATCTAGAGCTTCCCTAGGGGCCGAGGCAGCTCTTGCTGGTCCGGGCCTCCGGCGGAGCTACAGCCCGGGCAGGCCTCGCCACGCCGGGCACACGGACAAAGCATGGGCCCGGACGCTAGCTTGGACGCCGGCTGTTGGCTCCGCCTCGAGGCACCTGTGACTACCTCCCAGGCTGACAGGGGCCCAGGGATCCTAACTGCCGGCCAGTGAGAACACGGACAGACGGAGCCCACACCCTCCCCCCTGGCTCTTACCATGACAGGCACTGACGGCAAAGCCAATTCGTTTTCGGGCCCGATCAAAGACGACGTAGAAGCCCTCCATGATCACAGCTCCCATCACGGTGCCCGTGGAGGACTGTGAGATGGCGAACTTGTAGCAGTCGTCTTGGGACGTGGCCACGTCTTCCACTGGCCGCAGGTATTGCTAAGGACAAGCAGTCAGAGAGGGAGAAGGGTGTCCTCCTCGCTGTATCCCTCCCCCTGCCTCTGCCTTCTAGATCTCTGTGCCCAGGGGCCGCTCTTCCCTCTGCCATCCCCGAGCTCTGTGGGCTTGCTTTGTGCCGCAGGACGCTGCTGTTTCTTGTCTTCCACGTTCTGCGAAGCCACGCCGGCTCCCTGTCTCCCCGTGTGAACCGTGCCCTCTTCCTGGGACCCCACTGACTCCGGCTGGGGACATACCTGTGGAAGGATGGTGATGCGGAAGGACTGATTGGTGACCTCGCCCATTAGGTAGAGGGAGATGACCGGGAAAATGTTCCAAGGGGTGGTGCCTGCCTGCCAGCATACCAGCTGCTCCCCCAGCCAGAACCCGTCCGGAAACTTCTCCGTCTGTGTGGCCAAGAAAGGGTAACTGAGGAAGCCGCCTCTTCCGCCATCGCGCTTCTCCCACTTTCAGATAACACTGGGCTCTCTTTTTGCTTTTCTATGGAATATCCAAATTGGGGAAGGGCACACTGAAACCCAAGAATTAGGGGAAGAGAGCTGGAGGGTGAGGCCAAAACTCTGCACCAGGGGGCCAGTGGAATGAGCAAGCCGAGGCCCATGAAAGAGACTCGCTCTGAAGACACTTAAGTAGAAGGATCTAAGGGTAGACAACTTGTCCCTTGGTGAGGGGACAAGGGACCTTCACGGACTTCCTCTGACACTGTATCATCTCTTGTACCCCTGCCCTGAGTCCCACTGACCGAGGAGGCTGCCTTGATGGATTTGACAGCAGCTTCAAACACTTTCTTGGGCAAACGAAGATTGGTGGTGCCACTGTCCACGATGCTCTTGTCGTAGTTGTACTAGGATGGAGAAGAGAGGTTTAGAAGAGTCAAAAGCCTTGTTTGATGCTGGGGCTCTGGCCGGAATCAGAAGGGGGGATCTGACTGCTTGGGGTGGCATCCTGGCTTGGCACTTCTCTTAGGAGTATACCCTTGGGCAAGTTGTTCAGCCTCTGTGCCTCCGTTTCCTCGTCTTTAAAATGAGGATAATAATAGCACCTACCTCAAAGAGTTATTATAAGGATGAAATTAATACATGTGAAGCGCTTAGAATGGTGTCCGGCACATAGGGAGCGTTCAGTAAATGCTAATTCTTAGTATCTTGGGTTGGGCAGACATTCTCCAAATCTTGAAAATAAAAATACCTTGTATAGTGCTTTTAACTTTTCATAGTCCTTTTATATCTATTCTCATTGAACATACATTAAGAATCTAGGTAAGGAAGACCCCAATGGTTGAGCTACCGTTCATTGGGAACTTCTGTGTGCCAGGCACTGGGAAAAACAATTTATTTTCTCTGTCTTCACCACAATCTCTGGAAAAGCTGTTTTTCCCTCTGTTTTGCAGATGAGGAAACTGAAACACAACCTAGTAACTTGCCTGAGGGCACATAGCTAGTAAATGGCAGAGCTAGGAACCCAGGTCTTTCCAGTTCCAAAGCTGGACGCTTCCGCTACATCATCCCACACTGCCCCGCACATGACTTGCCCAAAGCCGTCAAGCAAGGCAGGGACTGGAGTCCAGACATGCTTTTTTTTTTCCTTACCAGACCATAAGCCCCAAGGTCCCCTTGCGAGTGCCCTGCCAGTCCCTAGCCCCCCAACTTCAGGTCCTGCTGTGTCACCGTTAAGCTCCCAATTGTTCTGGGCTCAGCCCCCAACCCTTTCTGCAGGTCCTACTCCTCTGCCTCATCCTCCCAATCTCATAACTCAGGGTCTGACCTCATGCTATGTTGCCTCCCCCTTCCCTTTCCCTGGGTCCCCCTTGGTGGTGTTACCTCCTTGCAGTCCATTTTCAGGTCCTGCCCGTTGATCTCCACCCGCACAATGATGACCTCGTAGTACCACTCCCGCCGGATGGGTGTGTACCAGAGGCTGCCCGTGTACAGTGAGTGGTCGATACCTCCGATGATCTAGGGACAAAGGGAGGCAGGTACCCGTGTCCCGGCACAGAGGGACAGCAAGTCACTCAGAGAGCAAGCAATGGGATCAGAGATTTCTGGGAGGGTAGCAAGGCCCTTCACCGGCCACCTTTCTCATCTTCCTGCTTCTAATCGAATCCTGTCCCAAAGTGATTTGTAGTTTCTTAAGTGTGTTAAGAATATATCAGGGGAAGACTTTACAGGATTTTAAATTATTTGTTTCAGAGTCTCACAGCCCTCAATATAAAGTTATTTAAACCTAAACTGGCACAATAAATGTTAAATAAATGATTATTTGCTTCTATTACAAGTTTTATTTTCTCTGCGTGTTGGAGATGGAGAACCATTCACCAACTGTCCTAATTAATTAATAAATAGACTTTTAACTCCTTACATCGCTGCCTTCTGCTCGTCAGACTGAATCATCTTAATTTGAGAGGTCTTATTTTCTTTCTTCTTTTTTTTTTTTTTAAGATTTTATTTATTAGAGAGAGAGAGAGAGCACGAGTGGTGGGGGCACAGAGGGAGAGGGAGAAGCAGACTCCCGGCTGAGCAGGGTGCCTGATGTGGGGCTCGATCCCAGGACTCTGGGATCATGACCTGAGCTTAACCGACTGAGCCACCCGGGTGCCCCGAGAAGTCTTATTTACATTTCCTTTGAAGTTCCCTAATCATCTCATCCTTTCCAAGTTTACCATAGGTACCTGGAATCCTTTCTGGAATAATGCAAAGAAGAAAAGGATGGAAAAGGAAAAGTGGAGGTGGGGAGTTTAAAGAGGTTTCTCTTGATTCCAAGTAGTGGAGCCCAAGACTGTGCGGTAGCTTAGAGGGAGGGGAGGCAGGTGATACCTATCCCTCTGCCCAGTGCTAGAACCTCCCCTCTCCTAGGACCTACTCACCATGCTCCCTCCAACTGAGGCCAGCACTTCCGACTGGTTGAGGGGGAACCCAGCACCACAGAGCTGCAGGGAGAAGAGGTTGGGAACGTGGGTCTGCTTTACCAGGGAGTCAAAGAATGGCTCCAGGGAGTCATCGGGCTGTGGCAGAAAGAGACAAGGAGTGAGGCCTCACACAGAGGGCCCTAATGGAAAGAGGCCAGCTTCCTGCCTAAACTGGAAGGCAAAAGCAAAACTTGGGGGATGTTCCTTGGGAAAGACTGTCTTGAAGTACTGCGATTTGGCAGAGAGGGTTAGCAAGAGACATGGCAGAGTGCAAACAGGAAAGAGCTATAGGATCTTTGATCCCCATATGCTTAACCTGTTTCAGGTTGGGCGGGGTGGGGGGGTTCCCTTATTCCTAAGATCTTGGGAGTCGGTAGAAATCAGACTCTAATCTTGTACCTGTCACAGCATCCCTCAGTATAGTCCTGCCCTCTGCAGGGACGAGATTCAGACTGCCACCCTATCCCCCTGCTAACTAATCCTTCAGGCTGATCTGTGTCCCTCCCTTAGTCAGCTCCCCTTCTCTCCGAGCCCGTCCCGGGGTAACATGCAGTGTGCAGTGCAGACACAGGGCCCAGGGCTCGGCCTTGCTCCTCTCACCCTGGCGATCTCAGCATAGGCCAGCCCCAGGATGCCCTCCCAGTTGGAGCCATTGATGAAGAACTTGTCTGATTCAGTGATGGCAGCGATGTTGGCGCGCACAGTGACGTTGGGGCCATGGGGGATGCTCACCAGGTCGGTGCCCAGCTCCCCCTCCCACTTGCCCTGGGTGTAGGGCACATAGACGCCCTTCCGGAGGTCCCGGTATGTGCTGGACCTGTGGAGAGGAGGCAGAGGTCTGTGGGGGCGTGACCGCAACACTTGCACGGGGACCCAGCATCTGACCTACTCCCAAGGCCTCACCTTATCTCAGGGGCATCCCACATAAGATGCTTTCAGGCTGCTCAGCAGAACATCCCAGATCCATCACCCAGAACAGAACGTACAGTAAGCTTGCAAACAGATGAGGGGAGCTGTGGCTGGGGCTCACTCTCCTGTCTCCACAGCTCCTATCCCTAGATCTCGAGCTCAGGCCCTGCAGGGAACAAGCCTAGGCTTTGTGTATTGTGCCCGCGGCCGCCGAGGGACAGCTAGCGGGCATCTCTTCCTCCCCCCCGGCTCCATCAGGCTCCCAGAGAAAAGGGGCCTTTGACTGTCGCTGCCTTGGGACCCGGTGGTACCATCTGAGTGGTAGAGAAAGTGCCAGGCGCGGTGAATGTGCAACCTCTACAGCAAGTTCTTCCAAAGAAAGAGTTGGCACAGCATCTCAGCAGAGCAGGTAAGTATTACACACCACTCGTATGGAACATGCGCATCAGCACGGGACACCCTCGCCCGTGTCTCATTGTGCCACTATCCAGGCCTTGTGTGTGTGCCGGGTTCGGGGTGGGGAGGGCAGTGATGGGACTGGGACAGGGATCCGGAGTGAATCCCTTTCCTGGGTCCTCACCACGCCCCACTCCCTGTCTGCTTTCTTCCAATAGGGAAGGCAGAAGATGTGGCAGGTGGCTTTGGCATCTGCCTAGAAGTCCAAGAATGGGATGTAAGCCTCTCCTCACAGACTTCCACACACAGAGACGCCTCAGACACTAGATGTCTTCTCGCCACTTCCTGTGTTTATGCTAAGGAGGCTCCCACATCATTCCTCTTTGCCTCTTACCTTAAAAACCCACTTCAACCCTCCCTTCCACCAGTTAGCTAGATCCGGCTGATGGAACTCTGGGTGGTGCAGGGAGACATTTTAGCTGTCAGGCCCTGACACTGGTCCGGGCAGTGGGGCTTATGCAAGGCTCTTGCTCCACTCCCTTGAACTGTGCAGCGCCCCCCGGAGCAGCCCCTGGCTGAGAGCACGGCACGGGGAGCGGTCACGGTAGCCTGCTCTGCCTAGACCTCGTTGGTCTCGCCGGACACCCGACAGCCACTGTGGGGGGTGCGGGGTGCGGATGAAGTCTCCAGGCAGAGAGAAGAAGACCCTGAGATGGCTCTGGGAGCATTGGGGCTCCTCTCCTTCCTTCTTTCCCTCCCCAAGGAAGCTGCCCTGTCTCGGTCCTGAACAACTTCGTGCCGGCCCCTCAACCTACCCTTTCGCATAGTAGACCTCCTCCAATCCCCCCTCTCCACTCTTGTCTCCTGGAAAGGATCCGAGGAGCTCCTCTTTCTCCCCAAAGCCCTCCCCTGACCCTCCGGGCCCTGGATCCTTGGGAAGGGTTCTTCTCTAGCTCTCCCCAGGACTCACAGCTGCCTCTGGTAGTAGCGATGTAGGAAGGGGTGGGGGGCAGCCCCCACTGCGAAGTTACTGCTGCCTGTGTCCACCAGGATGTTGAGCTGTCAGAGAAAGGGGAGAGAAAGATGTTATCAACATGAGGCTCTGGGCTCACTACCTTCATTGTCCTTCACTCCACGGGCAACAAAGTCTCCCTTTGGAACGTCCAGGGCGAAGCTTCTAGGACGCAGGACTGGACAGCCTGGCACCTGCGACCACCATGACCACAGACAGAATGTGGCATCCTCTGACATGCTCAGCATGGCCTCAGCATGGCCTCGTGTCTGCTCCTGGCTTCGCTGTGGAATCCTAACATTTTCTGTGTTGTCAAAGCCACGTTATCTCTGCATCTGTGTGGTTTTCATTTCTCTTTTCTCTCTACCTTCGGACTGCCCTTACTCACTTCGGGTACCTGTCCGATTCTGTCTGCAGGGCTTGCGCCTTGCCTCCTTCTCTGGTCCTCCTAGGAAGCATATCACCCAGCGGGCAGCTGGGCTCGCATCCCCGTCCAGCTCGGAAATGCTATTCCAGGAGCTGGCACTGGCCAGGGAAGCTGCGGGGACCAGGACGGCGTGTTGGTGCCGTCCTGCCGTTTCTGACCCTGCCTGCCAGAATGCGGCTCCCCACGAAGGGCTCCCCTTCTGTCTCCGAGGTGACACAGGCCTCTGAGTCCTACTATCAGAAAATAGTAGGGAGCAGGAGCTTCCTCTGCTGTCACGGTGAAAACCCATCTTGTCAGGGCCCTGGGTTTTGGCTCCGTGAATCTGGACAGGTGTCTTCCTGGTGCTCCTTGCTGTGCAGCTCCTTCGAGCATTTCTTCTTTCTTGACCCTCCTTTCTCCTTCAACCGCCTGATCCCTCCCTCAGCCCAGAGCCACGTTCTGAATGCCAGTAGCATCCTCACAGGCCAGAAGAGGAAATGCCCCTGTCCTCAGAAGCACGGAACCCTGAGAATTCAGCCCTCTCGTGCTGACTTTTCATGCCCATCAGCTCAGCGGCTCCCCTGACCTCAGGGCCCTTTTACTCCTGTGTCCTCTCTCCTCAGTGCAGTGAAGTCAGCTGACCTCAGTTTTGGTGCAGGCTCTGACCTCGTCACCTTGGGCAAGTCACTGTGCTCCTCTGGGCTTCAGGTTCCTCCTCCCTGCCAGGTCCTCTGGCTCCTTCCCGCTCTCGGTGGCCCTTGTGGCTCTGCAGCCGCCCCTCCCCCAATGCCTGTGGAGGCCTCTTGGCCTCCCCGTGTCCCCAAGACGCCTCCTCTGGTCCCCACGGTGGCCCCAGCCCTCTGACCCCGGCCCGCCCTCCTTCCCAGCCCCCCACTCCTGGCCCGGTTCCCATCCCCCTCCCCGCCCTTCTTCCCCATGCCCCCCCCCCCCACCGGCCCTCTCCAGGGTCTGTGGGCGGCCACCAGCTCCGGCGGGCTGTGCTTTCACAATCAATAGAACTGGAGGCGCAGCAGTTCCGATTTCAGTCAACCAGGTTAATGATTAAAACGGCTTCTCGGCCCCCCCCCGACCCCCTCCCCCACCTGCCAGGGCTCTGCTCCCAGCACTCAGGTTGGCCTCATTCTTACAGGGATCCCTACTATCACTGGACCCCAAAGAAAGGGGTCCCCAGAGCTGTGCAAGAGAGGGCTCCCTGGAATGTGTGCCTGACGGGCTCCAGGAAAACACGACCGCCTTTTACTCTGGCACAGGGCTTTTTTTCTGAGGCCCCAGCTGGTCCAGGCCTCCCCACTGCTCTCCCCTCCTGCAAACCACTCCCTCCCGAGCTAGGAGGCCCAGCCTTTCCCCGCTGAGGAAGGCCTCCCCCTTCCACCTCAAAGCGGGTCAAGCCCAGGGCGGAGTGACCCCCACCCACCCCTACCCTGGGAGTTCAGGCCCTGTGCGCCCACCACCCGCTCTCCACCTGCCACAAAAAATGGGAAAGCAAAACAAACAGCTGGGATTCCCTCCTGAGCAAATGGCCAACTGTTTGCTCTTAGCAAAGTGCTCTTGGCTTCTGGGAGAAGGGATTCCTGGTCCTGTCCTTCCAACATTTCTTACTCCAGCCCCGGGCAGGTTTTCTCCCCCTCCTGCTACCCATAGGCGGCTGAGCCCCCACTCCTCACGACACGGGGCAGGTAAGGGCAGCCTGGAAGAGGAGGGCTGGTGGTTTCGAGCCGCCAAACCTTAGCGAGGGACGCCTGGCCTCTTCCTGCTCCGGACAGATGCTGTCCGGTGGGACCTCCCTCATCCCCCCAGCTGGTCTTTGCAACCTGCCCGTGGCCACGCCCGCCGTCCTTTCCCTCCGCTGGCCCTCCCCTGCTTGGGTGGGCGCCCCACCCTGGGAAGTACCCGCTTTCCCTCAGCTAGATTCGCCACCGGTCCACCCCCCCCCCACCCCATCCGGGTTCCTCCTATTGGCATTTACAAATGCTCCAGTCTCTCCATTAAAAAAACCTTCCTTAATCTCACCTCCACCTCCAGCCCCCCTCCCCTCCTTCACAACCAAAGTTCTCAGCCAAGCTGTCTTCATTTCTTCACCTCCCACTCGTTCCTCAACCCATTCCAAAGCCGTTTCTCCGCTGCCCCTCCCTCCACTATAAAACAGCCCTTACTACAGCTACCAGAGACTTCATGTCACCAAATACGAAAGACATTTTCAAATCAGGCCTCATCTGCCTGTGAGGACTTCTCCCTCCTAGAAACACCCTTCCCTGCCCCACCTCCCCCGGCCCGGGGGTGTCCTCCCACGGCTCTGACCAGATCTTCTGTGTCTGCTTTGCAGGCTCCCTTCTCAAGGGCTTCGGCCCTCTTGCTCGCAGGCTCTGCTCTCCCTCAGCCACCTCCCCTGCGGCCACAGCTCCGAGTATCACCTCCATGCCCACCACTCCTAAGCTCAGAGCCCTAAGCCCTTTCCTTCCCTTGCAGCTCCAGAAGCACAGAGCAGACTCCCTCAAAGATAACCTCAAATTCAGGATGTCCGAAGCTGACCTTCCACGGTCCCGCCCATCTGCCTTTTCCCCGCGTTCGCTGTGTCAGTGGATGGCGTCACTGTCCATCTGTTCTGTAAGTCAGCAACTGGGGGAACGTCCTAACACTTTCCTCTTCTTCACATCTCTACCCGATGCATCGAGTCCTGTCCAACTAACCTTCTCAAAAGTCTCGTAAATGTACTCATCTCTGGCCACCTCCCTTGCCGCCCCTGGGCCACGTTCTAGAATATCATAATAGCTTCTCAACGGGCCTTGGCACGTCCGTCCACCCTTGACCTCTCCATCCTGTCTCTGCACTGTGGCTCGGGTGGTCTTTTCAAAGTGCAAATCTGACCGTGTTGCCCTTCCGTGTCAATCGTTTTCCTTTGCTATTAAAATAAAAATGTAAAGCTTTAACATTTCCTACAAGGCCCTTCATTGTCCGGTCCTGCCTGCACATCCAGCCTAGTTTGTCCTCTACGCCCCAGCCCCCTGCTCACCCGCTACACCGGCCTTCACAGGTCCTCAGACCAGCCATGGTCCTCCCCCTGGAAACAGCTGCGTAGACCATTCGCTCTGCCCAGATATCTTCCTCTCCATGGGCAAGTTTGTCTACTCATCTCCCATCATCCCAAGCTCAAAAGGGAAAACTTCCTAAGGGGGAAAGACCAGGTCATAGTCTCTTCTTAAAGTGCTTGCATAGAATGTGTCACTCTGTAGCTTCACATTAAATCTCACCTCCCTTGTATCTAATTTTTAAAAAATCATCACTGTATCCCTAATGGGTATCACGGTGCCTGGCAATAAGTATTACTCGGATTAATGGCTCAAGGAAAGAAAAGGGAAAAGAGCTACTCTATCCTGTTTGTTGGGTGAAGGAGAGATCCTTCAGGGGCTCCCCAGCTGTGGGTGTTTTTAGGTGTGGCTCTAGCTCAGACCTGCGGTCCCTTCACCAGGGCTGTGGTTTGACACGGATGCCTGTCTTCGGGTAGACTGGGGTCCTGGAGCCATCTTCTTCTCCATCCCTTGGGGCCAGGCAGACTCAGGAGTCCCTGTAGCTATTGTATTTAGATCCCCAGGAGATCACAACCTGGGGTCAGGGCTAGGTCACAGCCAATCACTTAACAAACAAATGTGCCCCCGGGGGCCTCTGAGGGAAGGTGGCTTCTTGGGAAGTGCTAACAAGCCCCACAGGGAAAGGTACACCTGCCCACTTCACTCTGCAGGCCAGGCTCCCCTGGAGGAGTTTTCAGCAACAGATCTTGGGTGATGAGATGGGTGTGGAGCCCATGAGTTCTGGGTAAGCTCTTTGTTCCCCAGATCTCACATGTCTTGGCCCCAGCTCTCACTAACAGATAGGGACAGCTCAGATTATTCTGGATGAGAAGAGCCTTCAGGAGTCATCTGTCTGTTAGCCTAGCGTGATTCTGAAAGATCAACTCTGAAAGATCTCTAGTTACTAAGATCCCAGCCTCTCTTGGTAGCCTATCCCAGGGCCCTAGGAGGGGGCTTTAACTCTAATTCTTCCTATCAAAGAGGAAGTCTCTTTCCTTCTGTGTGGGCCTCTGAGTTGATGGGGGAAGGGCTCTTATACTCTTGTCAAGCAAGCCTTTTACCCAAACCTGAGATGTAGAAGGCTTTCTTCCATTGTACAGAGAAGGAAATGGACATGTGGAATGAGCGGGCCACTTGACCCATCTTACACAACAATCCACACAGCTGGACAGGAATCCGCTGGTTCTAACCAACCCCACATCTGGTCTTTCATGTCCTTGACCTTCCCGTCTCTCACTTGGAGAGGAAGTATATGGTCGATTGCTACACTAATGAATCACACACCCCTGTACCAGGCCCTTGTGTGATCCCCTCTGACATCGACACTAGGCTCGGTCATGTGACTGCTCTGGCCAATGGGACATCAGCCAAGGAGGAAAGCAGAGGCTTGGTCAGGGCCTGTGTACTGGGGATTCCTCTTGGAATGCTGTCCTGAGACTGCATGGTGAAGCTCCATCTTGCCTCCTTGAGGATGAAAGATTTCATGGAGAAAGAGGTCCAGCAGGCCCCCCGCTGGCCCACCAGCTGAATGCAGCCACGTGAGTGAGCCCAGATAAGACCTGGAGAAGAGCCACAGCGAACCCACACCATCCTGAAAACCAAAATGCCTCTTGTTTCCAGCCACCAAGTTTCGGAATAATTTGTTACACAGCATCAGATACCAGATACACTATCTGAATTCAAACCTGAAATCCTTGTCCTTGGGGGCATCTCACCAACCATCAGTCGACTCCAATGAACATTTCTCATCACTTTTCCCCCTCCCTCACCATGCTTCTCATGCTTCTCAAAAGCACGAGGCTCTCTCAGCTCTGCACCTTTGCGTACACTATTTCCTATGCCTGGAATATTCTCTCCCTGTTTTGTCTAACTTCTAGTCATCTTTCAAGTCACAGTGTAAATATCCTTTCTCCCAAAGGTCTTGCCCTGATGCCCCCAGCCAAGATAAGGCTCCTTCTCCTGCAGGTCCTCAGTAACACCTGTGCTCCTTTGTATATCGCTCATCAGACCTTTAATCATTTATGTAATGTCTGTCCCCCATACTATGAGCCCCACAAGGGTAGGGAGCCCGTTTGTACCGTTATTATCTTACTTGTCCCTAGCCCTCCGCAGGAGCTCCATAATGATTTTTTTCCAGTAATTGCCTCATTTCCTGCAGTTCCCTGTGACCCTACAGATTCTTGCTATTCATTCTCAGCCCCAGGTGCCTCGTAGGCATAATTTAGTCTGGGACTGTGTATGGTGACAATGATAACTGATGCCCACCATATCCATGATGTTGGCTGGATTATCCACGCAGGTTCTTAGACCAAGGACTTCCTTGGTCCCTGAGCCTGGAGTCAGCTTCATCTGCTCTCCTAAGTGGATATTCCCAGACGTGAGCTTGCCCAAGCCTGAGAAAAGGGAGCAAGGAAGGACAAGAGGAGCCTAACGTCAGCAGCTGGGAGTGGCTGAGGGCCAACAGAGCACACAGCTCCTGCCTCCAACTGAGTCCAGTGATTGGGTCCCATCCAGGTTCCCTCCACCTTGACCACATTGGCTGACCCACTGGAAATCCTTTCCCTAGACATATCCTCTGCCTTCCACTTCTCTCTCCAGGCTGAAGCTGACAATTGATACCTGGGGGCAAGCAGGCTCCCTGGTGCCACTTACCCTACTTTGGGCTTTTTTTTTTTTTTTAAGGAATTCTAAGGTGGTGGGGTCACCCCAAACCTTATCTGATGCACCCTTCTCCCTTTGGACAGGATGCTGCATGTCCCCCAGTGTCAAACCCAGCTCAACTAATATTTATCAAGGCTTCCTATTCAAATGATATGATGGATGTGAACAGTCAAAAAATGTCCATGTCTATTCCTAAAGAACAGATCTAAGACGATGGGTTTTCTTTTTTTCTTTTTTTTTTTTTTTTAAGCAGCAGAACCCTTTTCCAACCTTATGTAGGATCCCAGTGTACCAAAGAGAAAAAAACAAGAGTTGTTCTTTTGGAGAGAGAGGTTTTGCTTCCTCAGTCGCTGTCCCCTCCCCGCGGTGGCTCTTGAGGCAGCTCTGCAGCGCCGGCAGCCTCCACAGAACCCCCTGGAAACCCCCCAGTCTGTGAGCTCTCACAGCAGCAATCAGCTACCTGCTTTTCATTGTCAGACAGCTAGTCCCTCCTACCGTCTAGTCGTGTCCTATGCACAGGTTGCGGTGGCTTTAATCTTCTCTTGTTCTGTCCTCAGTTGAAAAGATAGCTGATCTCTGGCAGAAGCCCAGTCTCCTCCAGGGCACCTGGGTCATGCTCAGTACAGGCTTGTTTGAGCCATAGGGAGATGCCATCGCTCATGCCTTGTGCTATTCGGCAAAAACTCTACAGGCACTGGAAAAGAGTCGGTGGGGTTCACCAGCCCCGAGAGGCCAGTGCAGCCTGGACACCGGGAAGGGGGGGGTACAGTGGGCAGTGGAGAGAGTAGCCACATGTTGGTAGCAGCCCAGGAGACCTGCTGAAACGGGATAGGCTGGGGTGGCAGAGGCAGGGAGCTCAGCCAGTTTGCCGTGGCTTTGTCAGAGTCTTGGGGAAAAAAGACCGGGGAGTCCTGGCTCCCCCAGTCAGCCCCAAGACTATTGATTCATCATTGCCCTCAAAAGGGAGCACCTCCTCCCTCTCAGGAACCGCTGGCTACAGCACCTGAGCATGTGGCAAGCGAGCATCAGTGAATGCTTCCCAGCCCTCTGGGCCCATCCTGCCAGGGGCAGCTCGGGGCAGCTCCAGGACTGGGAAGAGGGTCTGGCTCCTGCCCAGAACTCTCCACTGCCCAGGCCCCCAAGAGAGCTGTTCCCAGAAGAGAAGTTAGTGGTCAGGTATGGCAGATTCCCTGAGAGATGTTTCTCTTCCTGGATTTTCAACCACAATTTTCCGCTTAGATCTTTATTGGAGATACCCAAGAAGGGTTCTTGACCTTCTACCTTAGAGGGAGGTCCCAGTCTTTCCCATACCCCCCACTCGCAGCTGAACTCTTTCTCTCCTGACTTGAGGAGGCAGAGGAGGAGAAGAGTGTGAAATGACAGTGTGAGGGTCCTAGCAAAGCCTTCTGTGCAACCTGAGGGGAGTTGTGGTCTCAGGGACTGGGTGGGCAACTTAGAAGTGGGATCTTGTGTAATCTTGCTTTGTCTAATTTGGATGGTGGCTCTTTGAGGTCAATGGTTTTCAACCTTTTTAGGAAAGCAAGGAAGGAAGGAAGGGAGGGAGGGAGGGAGGGAGTGAGGAAGGGAGGAGGGAAGGAAGGACCTGGAATTCCACTGTATAAAAACAATAAAAGCTGACTTCTGGGCAGGGAGAAGAGGGAGGGCTTGGTAATGGGAGGTGTGAAAGGTCCAAAGTCTTGCCTCTTAACCTTCCTCCTAACCTCCTTCATCCTTGAGGTCCCTTTACAGAATCCCACAAATCACAGGCTGAAAACCATTCGAGGGAGAGGTGGGTGGAAAACCAGTTGGCTTTTCTTGGTTTCTGAGACCCTGAACCCTCACAGTTTTCTACTTCTCTGATCATTTTCTCTTGCTCCCTTGAGCCCCAGTCTACATTCAATATTCTTTCCCTAATCATTTCCCACCACCCCCCCCCCTTTCCCTCCATTCTCTCAAAGAACAAGCCCATTTGCTAACTTGGCTTCCAAACCACCTCTCTGCAGGTGACTCCAGAGTCTACCTGTCCAGTCCCAACTTCTCTCCTGGTTTCCAGATCCCCATGCTCAGCTAGTTGCTGGATCCACCAATAAGAATGGCCCACTGGCATTTCAAAGGCAACCAACATGTCCCAGACTGGATAACACAGGAAAGAACCCAGTATTTGGACTTGGAATCCAAAGACCTGGATTTGAACCCCGGCTCTGTTTTCCTTATCTGAGTCTCTTTGGGCAAACCCCTTAGTCTCTCTGTGCCTCAGTTTCCTCACCCCCCAATGGACATGCTAGTAGTTATCCCTTGCAAGTAAAGCAGAATCATAAGCATGGAATTTTGATGACCTATATTGTGCTTTAAAAGTCTGCTCCTTTTGTTGTATTCCCTGGTAAAACAGAGAGGTTCCAAGGAGGGGAACCTCTTCTCTTCCCTCTCCCTCCCCAGGAGCAGAGAACATCTGGTTGAACTGACATGTGAAGGCTGGATCTCTGAGGACCTCCCCTCCTTTCTGTCCTCACTGCCTCCAGCATCTTTTGGGCCCTTGTGCCCTGACTCAGGTCCTAGTCTCAGGCTCTAGATTATCCAGCTATGTTCCACCCTGGAGTTGTTTTCCTCAAACCAGAACGACACTAGACCATTGCCCTTCTCATATACTCAAAGGGACTCTCGCCTGCCTGCAGAATACAACCCAACCTCCACTCCGCCTCCCAGCATCCCTGCCACAACTCCCAGCTTCTCAGCCCAGCTCATGCATGCCTCTCTTCATAAACCTTTCTCTCCAAATAGCAAAGCTTTCTCATCTTTCTAGGCCATACTCAAATGCTACCTTTCCCAGCAAGCCTAACCTAACACCCTGTCAGTAGTAACTGCTTCTTTCTTTGCACTTCTAAGACTCACTGTTCTTTTTGCACCAAATGCTTTCGGTCTCGTATGATATTTAGCTGTTCATATGAGTCTCACACCAAATTGTGAGTTCTCCAAGGGCTGGGGCAGTGACATCATTTTTCTCTTCTGCGCACAGTAGGTGCTCAACGAGCATTTGCTAAACTGCATTGACTACCACCAGATTTCAGTCCAAACAATCATTATTATCCTGGGTTTGGAGGCTGATGCTCATCCCATTATAATGACATGATATCCTTTCATTTAAGTGAAAAGGATGAAAGTGCTTCTTTCTCCAAGAGTTCCAGTCCTGCACTTAGAATTGCCCATCGAGAGTTCTCTTTAGATGTCTTACATTTTATTTATTCACTCACTAAACGTTTTTTAGGTGCGTGTTCTGAACCTGCCGCTATCATAGATATTAAAGAGAAATAAGACACTGCAAAAAAAAAAAATCTTTTTAAAAGACATTGTCCTCTAGACCTTGATGTTCTGGGAGGGAAACAAATACAAAAAAACAGTTATAATATGTTCTATAATACTACTTAAGTGTAGTAAGGGACACATGAGCAGGTGTCATGGGAGAATGAAAAGGAATGCTCATGATAAACCCTCTCATCTCCCCCCAAGATGCATGGGCAGGTGGCTGGCAGAGTAGAAGGATCCAGATGACAAAGGGTCTCAGCTTACGGGCCTGTCTCCTGGCCAATTATTTAAACTTTCACTCCCCATTTCTTTTGCTAGAAGTCATGAGGAGTAAGACCATTTGTATATATTGCAGGAATTACTGTCAAGGAGAAAATTATGTAGAATATATTTGAAAACTTTACATAAACTGCCACCATAAATACAAGTATATAGTTGTATCCCATTACTGATACACCAACTCCTCCTGCCAGTTGTCCTGGTCCCTCAGATGGTCTTGTTATCCTCCGTTCAGCCCAGATCAGGATCATGAAATCATCTCATGCCTTCTTCCTCACCCTTCACACCAGTATCCCCAAGTCCTGTGTCTGGCTGCCTTGTGACATTCCTGCATCCTGCTCTTCCCTTCCCTTTCCGTCTTATCACGGCCACATGCTGTCCTTGTGGTGAGGCCTCACACCTGGATTGCTGTGACAGAGCCCACCGCCCCTGTACCTCTCAGTCCCACTCTTCCTCAAAGTCAGATGTCTCTTCCTAAAAGATTGCTTTTCCCATGTCATTCCCTGATACAAAGAAATTCAAGCTTCCTCTGATATCTGCCAACCCAAGCCCAAACCTTAGAGCTTCATATTTAAGGCTTTTGGCAATTGGGCTCTATCCTATTTACCCAAACCTGTAGGATTAACTCAGCTGGGTTTCTCACTGTCTCCTGAACAAATGCGCATGACTCATTCTCTCATTCGTTGTGGCTTCTTCTGGTCCCAGGGACCCAGGCTAAGGGCGGGGAAGCAGTGGACATTCGAGTTAAGTGCAATGAGAGTTCAGTGGGACAGGTGCTATTTCCCCGCTGGGAAGAGCCACCCTCCTAACCATCCTTCAGGATCATGCTCACAGCACACCTCCCCCGGGAGGCCTTCCCTGATTTTACCTCCTGCACACCTACAGCACTCATTCTTTGTATGACTGCAGATCAGTGCTTCTCAAATTTGAGCCATGGCCCCCCAAATTCTAACTCAGTAGGTCTGGGATGGGGCCAGAGAAGTTACGTTTGTAATAGGCTCTGGTGGCAAGGGCCTGGGGGCCTGCCTGTCTTTGGGTGCTGCTTTGGATTCCCTTGTCCTGGCACTTACACTTTCATGCTCGACACTTCCTGTGGGCAGAAAACCTATCTCCTGTCTCTTGGTGGATCAGCTCTCAACCCCCGCACCTAATCACCTGGCATATAGAAAGTGTTCTGCCCACCAGGTCCTCATCTGGTGCTCACAACAGCCTTACCAGGCAAGGAGAAGGGGCCTCCTGCTCGAGATTGCTGGGGAGACAATCGAAGTCACCACAGAGTACAGACTGGCTGGCATTGGCTCGGGCTCCCAGCCAAAGGGTGACCCAGAGTCATTCCAACTGTGGGCTCCCTGGTAATGGTTCCTTGGGCCAGTATTGAACTGTAGGCCCACTTTCCCTTTCTAGGAAGGAAGGGGAAGGAACTGACATTTGTGGGGCAATTACTCTCTGCCAATTTCCGGGCCGGGGGATGTACATACGATCTCAGGGGTCCAGCGAAGACCAGTACCTGTCCCCCCAGTTCTACTGTGTGAAACGTGGTGGCCCAGAGCATTCAAGCTCTTAGGGTCCATTGCATAGCCCAGAAGAGGCAGACAGGGCTGGAGGAATTAGCAGAAAGTGACTTCCTATGTACTAGAGGTCAACCGTGTGTCCGGGTGCAGTGTTCAAGGTGACTTCCCCTCCACAGTCCCATTTAATCCTCCCGAGAACCTCGCAAAGGAGATCTCATTTCACCCATTTTGGAGACAAGGCACCAGGCTCAGAGGGGTTGCATAATTTGCCCCAGGCTGCACAACTGAGAAAAGAAAAAGCTGTGGGCAGTGGAGCTGGAATTCCTGGTCTGTCTGGTGGCTCCACAGCCCCTTTGTGTGTCGGTGCCCCAGGGTGTTAAGCCCTAGGACAGCTTCTCAGTAGCAGACACCCAGGGGGTTGCAGGTCTCCACATCCCCCTGCTATCTGATCATACCTAGCCTCCTGTTGGCCCCGGTGGCTAGGGGCCTATCGTCACACTGATCTGAGACTTTCTGGGGAAGTTACAGTACTCAGGAAAGAGAAGGGGTGAATAGGGGAGACCAGAGCCTTGCATCAGCTGGGAGGTGGGAGGTAGGCCTGGGTGGCAGGGACCTAGGAAGACTCACTTCTGTCAAGTATTTGGGGGATGGAGGTTTGTCTTTCTCCCAGATCCAGTGTAAGAGCTGCCTGAGAAGTTCAGAGAAGTGTGGCTCTTCCCTCTCTACACGTAAACACACTCCCACCTTCACGGACCCTCCCAAGGACAGGCCTCCCGGACACAGATCCCACAGATCTGGGGGAGGGGGGTGGCTCCCAGCAAGGTGCAGGCTCAGATTCCAGGTGACACACACCAGCACATGCAGAACCGTCCCGCCACCCGCGCCCAGGCCCACCCACAGAGGAGGCAGATGTGCCCAGTGGGTAGCCACAGCACCCCACCCACACAGGCACGGAGGGTACCACCTCCACCAGCCACCTTGCAGGTCCCGTGGAGGACTGGAAGGAAGGGGAGGGCTGGCAGTGTTTTCCTCAGGCTGCCATGCTCCCTTCCCACCCTCTCCCCCCCCCCCCCCCCCAGCGCCTATGGGCTCACAGAAGGAGTCGCATTCTTAGAAGGGGGTTCTCGCTCCTGGGCTGCAGTTAGTCCTTTCCCAGGCTCAATTCAGTCCCCTCTGGCCTGTGCTCAGCGGCATGGGGAAGGGGAGGGGCTGGGGTGCAGAGGCCCAGGGGGAGGGGGAGGAGTTGGGAGGGGCTGGGGAAGCAGGAGTCTGTCCAGGGCTTCTGGGCTCGAGTGGAGGTCAGGAGGAGCTGGGAGACCTCGCTTTTCTGTCCCCGTGCCAACCCAGACAGTGGGAGCAAGGGTCTGCTCCAGCTCGTGCCAGGATTCCTGGGTCCTCAAGGTGCTGGGAATGATGGTCAGAAGCCCAGGTTCCCGGAACACCAGAGGAGGGGAAAGGGTTGGGTGACCAAGATCCAGAGTGCCAGGGTTGGGAGACTCAGGCTTGGCAGGGCTGACACCTGTTCACAGTGCCCCTTCCCCAGGCCAGACTCCCCCACCGGAGTGTTTGTCTTGTCCCGAATCCTTACTGAGGGGTAGGTGTGTGAGGTTGGGGTGAGGGGAGGGCAGTCAGATGAGGGAGGCGGGGAAGCCTGTGAGGGGAAGGGAGGTGGGAAAGGGGAACTTTGGGGCTGACTGCTACCAGTGGGATCCCAGAGGGTCCCTCCTGCCCGCACCATCCAGCCCATTTTAGCAGGGGCCAGCATGCTGCACCCCGCCCCCCACCCCCGCTCATGCAGGAAGGAGGGTAGGGCTGGCCTGGCGACCTTACCGTCTGCGGGGGGCTGCCCACGGTCATCTCCACGTAGTAGCCCTGACCGGACTTGCCCCTCAGGTTGTCCACCATCTCCACAAAGCTGCCCCTCCGGCCGGGCTCCTCCGGCTCCTCCACGGTCTCCCGGGGCAGCCGCAGCCCCAGGGGGGGCGCCCCCAGCCCGCTTCGCAGGGGCAGCCGGATGCCAGGCTGGGTGCAGTGGGCAGGCAGCAGTCCCGAGCCCATCCACAGCAGGAGCCAGGGCAGTGCTGGGGCCATGGTGGGCCTGGCCTTCGGGGCCCTCTGGGCTCCCTCCGGGACCGCGTCCGGCCCTGTTGCTGCCCTCAACTCTGGGTGCTGGTGGTGGCCGCTCAGGACAGCGAGCTGCGAGGCATCAGGGCTCCGGAGCCTGCAGGCCCCTCGCCGGCCCCCCGGTGCAGGCTGTGGGGATCGGGCAGGAGAAATCCGCAGAGAGAGAGGGGAGGAGACGGAGCCGAAGCCGGCTACATCTGGCCAGCGGCGCCCAGCCTCAGCGGCGGTCTGGGAGAGGACGGCTCGGCCCCCCCGGGCGGCTGGGAGGGGCGGGCATGGCAGGTCGGCGGCCGCGGGCTTCTCGGTCCTCGGGCTGGCCGGGCGGCGGGGCGAGGCGCAGGGACTCCGGGCGCCCGCAGCTGCGTGTGCCGGTCAGGCCACCGTCAGCCCGCTCCCAGCTCCTAGCAGGCTGGGGAGGCGGAAAGACTTGTGGCGGCGGCTGTCAAAGCCAAAGGGTTTTCGCTCTTCCCTGGGATCGCTGGGAAGTGTAGTCTTCCCATGGCCGGCAGCCCAGCTTCCGGGGCTGGCGAGGGGTCTGGGATGCCCTCTGCCGAGGCGGAGTCCACCCTGCAGGACCCTGGCCGGGCGGGAGGGACCGTAGAGAGACAGTGGCGGCAGACCTCTCATTCGGTCATTTCCTTCATTCTGCATTGATTGAGCACCCGCTGCATGCCAGGCATTCTTCCAGGCACTGGGGCTACACGGAGAGAGAAAATGCACGTGCACCATACCAGACGATGTGGCATTGACGAGTAGGGACTTGGGGGGCCATCTGGGGATCTGGAATGACTGGGTGGGAGGAGGAGGTATTTAATTTGAGCTGTAAAGAATGGGTGGGATTTGCACGGGCAGAGATTGGGGGAGCAAGAGTAAGAGGGATGGAAGGGTATTCTAGGCAGCCAACTGCATAAGCAAGGTGCAAAGGGGAAAGTGCAGGGGCGATTTGTCTCCACTGGAGCCTGCAATCTTGTGGGTCTTCTCGCACCTGAATCTTTCTGTGCCTGTGATACTCTCCCTGCCCTCACCTCCACCCCAAATGCCGTGAGTCCCCAAGAGCCTCCTCATTTCTGGGCTGCCAGTCAGACTCAGGGCAAACGGCTACTGTCAGCTTCAAAGTGTTATCACTCGGACAAGTATCTGTATATTAACCAGTGAGAGCTTAAAACAAAAAGCTTCAGAGCTCTGACAGCTTAAAGGAGAAAAGCCGTACGATTATATCAACATATTATTTTTTTTTTAAAGATTTTATTTATTTATTTGACAGAGAGAGACACAGCGAGAGAGGGAACACAAGCAGGGGGGAGTGGGAGAGGGAGAAGCAGGCTTCCCACCGAGCAGGGAGCCCAATGCAATGCGGGGCTCGATCCCAGGACCCTGGGATCATGACCTGAGCCGAAGGCAGACGCTTAACGACTGAGCCACCCAGGCGCCCCAAATCAACATATTATTTAAGCAGTGTGGAAAGCTGTTGTTAAAAGTCAGTAATTCTGATAAAAACGAAGGGGGAACTTCTCAAACAACCTAACAGAAAAATCATAGAAAACATAATAGTGGAGAGGCTGAACTTACTCCCATTAGAGTCAGGCTTAGCCAAAGGAAGGTCATTATCACTACTCTTCTCCCACGTAGTTCATACATTTTTTATTTTATTTATTTATTTATTTATTAGTAGGCTCCACACCCAGCTTGGGGCTTGAACTGATGACCCTGAGATCAAGAATCCCATGCTCCACTGCTGAGCCAGCTAGGCGCGCCTCCCACAGAGTTTAGATCAGCCTAGCTAATTGAGTAGATGAGAACATGAAACAAGTGCTATAAATACTAGAAAGCAAGCAGAGTGGAGTGAGTGGTCGCCAGAGATGCCTGACGGTCTGTTCTGAGGTGCGGCCAAGGAGAGCGATGGAGCCGGCCAGAGACCGCTTACACCCGAGACGGACTACAGAACAGCACGTACCAGAGGTGGAAGTCTAAGTCAAATGTAGAAGGACAGCCTCGCTGAGCCACCAAGAGTGTCAGTCGTACCCAAAGCGATGTCAGCAGCAGCAGGTGCCCGGGGAGGATTTCCAGGGGCAACCGAGACAGGCATTCTTAGCTGAGACGCCAAGAGGTGGTGAAAGCAGGACTGGAATATCCAGGTAGCTGATTTCCAAGTAAAAAACCAGGCTCCATCTACCATTTGAAGCTTCTGCCCCAAGTTTGCACTGTTGGTAAGAGAATCTGCATCATACCTTTATCTGGAGCCTTCCCTCAGGTCTTAAGGATCCTGCAACCTTGCTGCAGACCTTGGATTTGGTGGAACAGCAACCATGACTGTGGGAAAGAACAGCGAGATGCTGCAGCACATTGATTATAGAATGAGAGGTGGCCTGCAAAATGGCCAAATCTTCCTTGCCAAGATTTTTTTTTTTTTAAGTAATTTCTGCAGCCAACATGGGGCTTGAACCTACAACCCCGAGATCAGGCGTCACAAGCTCTACCGACCAAACCACTGGCACATTCATTGGCACCTTTAAGGCTTTCGCCAAGCACATGAACTTGATCCTCTGTGATTGTGATGAATTCAGGAAGACCAAGCCCAAGAACCTGAAGCAGCCAGACAAGGAAGAAAAGCGGGTTTGGGGTCTGGTGTGGCTACATGGGGAGAACGTGGTTTCCATGACTGTGGGGGCACCACCCCCCAAAGATACTGGGATTGCTCGGATACCACTTGTTGGAGCTGCAGGAGGCCCTGGGGCGCCAGCGGCTGTTCCAATTCCCCAGGCTCCTGTTGGGTTAGCAGGCCCTGTCCGAGGGGTTGGGGGGCTGCAGGGAAGAGGTGCTAGAGCAGCTGTGCAGTTGTGGCTCCTGCCAGCAATGCTGGAGCCCCAACTCGATACCCGTCTAGATGGGGGACCCCACCCACTTCTGAGAGCCGAGCAACACCACCTCCAGACCTTGTGGCCCCTCTACTTGGTATGAGACTGCCCATGGGCCCACCAGTTGGGTTCCCCATGCTCGAAGGATGCCCCGCTCAAGGCATGCCCCCTCCAGGAATGAGACCCTCTCCACCAGGAATTAGAGGCCCACTCCCCCCCCCAGGAACGCGTCCACCAAGACCCAAGGATACTGTCAATCCTTCTAAGTCACATTTTTCCCTGCAGTGTGTCTTGTAAAACTGTGTAGAGTGTCTGTGAGATTTTTGTTCCCTCTTTGCGGCATTAATATTAGATAATAAATGCATGGAGCAATTATAAAATATATCAGAGAGCAAAGGAATGCTTACTTGCAGATATGATATGAGTAGAAAATCTTAACCCATAAGGTGATTAGACACAAGTTTAAAAATAAAAATCGATTTTAAAAAAATCAATAGATCAATGTATGCATGGAAATTCTGTATGTGATGAAGATGACATTGATGCTACTCAGCCATCAAAAAAAAAGAAATCTTGCCATTTGTAACGATGTGGATGGAACTAGAGGGTATGATGCTAAGCGAAATGAGTCAATCAGAGAAAGACCATTATCATACGATCTCACTGATATGTGGAATTTAAGAAACAAAACAGAGGATCATAGGGGAAGAGAGGAAAAAATTAAACAAGACAAAATCAGAGAGGGAGACAACGCCCAGAGACTTTTTTTTTTAAAGATTTTATTTTATTTATTAGAGAGAGAGCATAAGCAGGGGGGTTGCAGGCAGAGGGAGAGGGAGAAGCAGGCTCCTGACTGAGCAGGGAACCTGACTCGGGGCTTGATCCCAGGACCCTGGGATCATGACCCGAGCCTAAGGCAGACACTTAACCCACTGAGTCACCCAGGCGCCCCCTAAGAGACTCTTAATCATAGGAAACAAACAGGGATGCTGGACAGGAGAGGGGTGGGGGGATGGAGGTAACTGGGTGATGGACATTAAGGAGGACACATGATGTAATGAGCACTGGGTATTATATAAAAAAATAAAATAGAAAAATAAAATAAAAAAATAAAAAGTATTTAGATCATACAAAAAAAGATGACATTCATATCAAAAAGAAATTGATATATCTTTCAATAACTGTTTTTGGGACAATTGGCTATCCATTTGGAAGGAAAGAAAATGAAATCTCTATCTCACGTAAAAATAAATTTCAGATAGATCAAAGGGTTTAACATGAAAAATAAAACTACAGAAAAAATAGAGGAATATTTAATATTCTTAGTTAAAGAAGGTCTCTAACAAAACTCAGAGTTCTTGTTTTTTGTTTTTTTTAATGGGCAGGTTTGACTACTTGAATTTTTAAAACTTCTGTAGAATCACTTCTGGTATTCCAAGTCTGGTTCTTCCACTTAGAACCTAGGAGACCCCAGGCTAGTTCCTTATCCTTTGTAGGTCTCAATTTGTAAATGGGGATAACAGTAGTACATACCTTGTAATGTAAGATTCAAATGAGATAATCCATATGAAGCACTTAGAATGGTGTCTGGCATACTGTAAATGCTCAGTAAATTTTAGCTATTAGCGTTATTATCACTACAACATTTACAAAATGAAAAATGACATTTACAAAGTTAAAAGATAAGTCACAGAGTAGGAGACATTCCTACTATGGAGACATTCATATAATAAAGAGACAAAGGGTTAATGTCTATAGTATACAAAGAGCATCTACAAGTCAATAAAATCCCAACCAACATGGCTGAAACATGAACAAAGAATGTGAATTGATAATTAATAGAAGAAATTCAAATGGCCAAGAAACATTTGGGAAAAAGTTCAACTTCATTAATAGTGAAAGAATGCAGTCACAACAACATTTAGATACCATTATTGATTGATTAATTGATTGATTGTCTCTCACACCGGAAATTTTTGGTGTTGGTGAAAGTGTTGGTTGGGCTAAAATTGTTCTGTTTTTAGAGAGAAATTTGGCAATGTCTATTAAAACGTAAAAAATGTAAACTCTTTGAGCAATGTCACTTCTAAGATCCTATCCAATGAATACAATGTATTCAGCATGTACTTAATACCGACACTTTGGAAACAAAATGAATGATTACCTGTAGGGGAAGGAGACATTCATTTAATGGAATCCTACTTCACCATTATAAAGAATGGAGTAACTCATTATGAACTCACCTTGAAAGACGTTAAGTGAAAAAGCACATTGTAGAACAATATGTACATTATGATCTCATTTCTGCAAAAATTAAAAAAGATGCACGTGTGCATATATATGCATGCATATAAATTTACACTTGGCATAAACATTAAAAAGTCTGGGAGATAGAAACCAAAATGTCAACAGTGGTTTCTTCTGAAGTGTGAAATTCCTTCCTTCAATTGGCTTATTTATTCATTCAGCAAGTGTGTATTGAAAACCTACTACTGGGCGCCTGGGTGGCTCAGTTGGTTGAGCGACTGCCTTCGGCTCAGGTCATGATCCTGGAGTCCTGGGATCGAGTCCCACATCGGGCTCCCTGCTCGGCGGGGAGTCTGCTTCTCCCTCTGCCCTCTTCCCTCTCGTGCTCTCTGTCTCTCATTCTCTCTCTCTCAAATAAATAAATAAAATCTTTAAAAAAAAAAAAAAAAAAAAAGAAAACCTACTACATGCTAAGCATTGTTTTAGGCACTGTGGATATAGCAATAAATAAAATGGACAAAATTCCTCTCCTCATGCAATTCACATCTTCCATAGGGAGACAGATAGTAAAATAAATAAATAAATAAAATATACAGTGTGTCAGATGGTGATATACACTATGGGGGAAAATAAAGCAGAGAAGAGAGGTAGAAGGGCAGTTTCCAATTTTAAATATGGTGGATTGAAAGAGTAGAGGGAGCATTTCACACCTTTATATCCTTAAAAAATTGTAGGGTTAACAAGGGTTTTTCTTTCTTATTATGTGGGTGATTTTCTGTATGTTACAAGTAAACAGTATGAAAAGAGAAGAAAAAGTTCTAACGGTGTAATTTCTGACTTGGGGGTATGGCATAAATTTTGGGACCTATTTTGTTTTCTTCCTCCCACATATTTGAGTGCAGAAGCTAACCTACAATGGATAAAATTCTTTATCTCTCTTCCTCACTCATTGGGTATATTACTGGCATATCAATTGGTGTGTCATTTTTGTTATTTTCCCCCAAAGATTTGCTTTCTTGATTGTGTTTACCTAAGAGCATTTTATAAATTGGTTTGCATTTTGAAGAACAAACCTATAGGGCAACCTGATAAAATGCAAATTGTTTATCTATGTGGGGTAATCCCACTAATCCCTTGGTGACCCTGATTTTATTAGCTCTCCCCATGAGATAGAAAGGGACCCATGTTAAGGAATAAAAGTTAAGAATTTTGATGGCAATTAAAGTCAACTGGATTGATTACAAGTTCTGAGACATAGAGACCAAATCTACCAATAGTTTTTTTGGGTCATGTTTTGTATAAGGTCTGTGGTGGATGAGGGGGTGAGCCCTCAGAGTCCTATCCTAGTCGGTCCCTCTTGCCCCTCAGGGAGACTTTTAAGGAGTGTGGAGAGGAAGGGGGGCAATGATTTGTCATCTGCCGGCAGAATAAAGGAAGTAGAAGCAGAGCTGCCACAGAAAGAGCTGAAGTTAAACAAGATGAATACATTCTGGATGTCTGACTTGGGATCTACAGGGACAACGACCTGAGTTCCGCATTCTGGGACCAGGGCCTAGCGGTTTTAGGAGTTGGTAGGAGTTGGTAGGAGCCAGATCCATTTCCACAACAGAACTGTCAGGATCTGCTCTAGGTGCTTCATTCTCTCCAACTGGGAAGTTCACTTTTCTGCCCCCCCCCCCCCAGTTTCCCATTGGTGTAATGGCCCTCTTAACTTCTTTGCCCCCATTAACTTCTCTAGGAGATTGAGGACACTTGAGGGAAAAGATTTGCCCTCCACCTAAGCAAACTTAAGCTCTTTGGGATTATATTAATAGCAACCCTTTTGCCAGAAAGAGCTGTGGAGGGGGCTACACATTGTGTCACTTTCTTCTTCTTCAGAATTTAAGTCATCTCTACACCCAGCGTGGGGCCCCAACTCATGACTCCAAAATCAAGAATCGCAGGCACTCCGCCCCCCCCCCACGCCCCCAGCCAGCCAGGAACCCCTGTCACTTTTTTCTTCCTAAACAGACTATTTGAAATACTTATGAGAGATGTTATCCCCAATGTTGCAGACATTCAATCTGAGCCCTGCGCTCTGGGTGAAAAGGTAAATAACGGAAACCACAGCTCTTAAATCCTGGTTAAGGGCTCACCGATTTCATCTGAGCACAGGGAAGCGTTTTCTGCGGGGGTGGGGGAGGTGGTCTCCCCTTACCTGTTTATTAGAGATTCAACTGGTTACTGATGATCAGTGTCTTATTCACCTGATATTAATCACACTACTTAAACAATGATGACGAATAGATTGCCTTAATTAATTCGCGTTACCATAAATACTGTGAATGACTCTTTCCTGCCCGGGGAAGAAATTCCTCTCCTAACAAATTCAGAGCTCTCTTACGACCCCCTCGACTAACTTGGACTACAACTCCCATCGTGCAACGGGAAACGTGCATAATTTCTCCGTGACCCGACGGGACCTATAACCAATCCAGTGCCAAGGTCCTCGTTCAGCGACCTATTGGCTCTGTGTAGAGGCGGGACTCTCAGTTGCTAGGCTGGTACCCTTTCCGGAAGTGCTTGTTGGCCCCTTCAGGGCAACACCCCGGCGTCCCTGGAAGCGGGGAGCCGGGGTGGTGCTGGGGAAGCCGCGCAGAGCCGGGAGCGGTGGCCCAGTGCTTCCCGGGGCGGGGGACAGGTGAGGACCTCCTCCAGGGAGGGGTCGGGTGGCGGGGGAAGGAGGGAAGCGGGAGCGTTGGGACACACTCGTGTGTCCGCGAGCGGGAGGAGCACGATTGTGGGCGGGAACTGGAGGGAGAGGTTGGGAAGGAGCGGCCGGACTAGGGTGCATCCATCCTGAATCTTTCCGAGTGGCGGAAGGGGCGCTGGGCTGGGCTGGGCTGGGCTGGGGTGCCGGCGGGGAGCGAGCGGCGCCCCCGAGCGCCAGTGACAGCGTGTGAGCTTGCTGGGGCGCCCGTTTACTTGTCCTGTCCGTGGTTGGAGTGTGAGGCCCGGCCTCCGAACCTCGCTCGAATACCCCTCTCGTGGGGAGGCTTCCCCCGTGCCCGAATCCAGGGCTAGCCCGACCTTCTGCGGTCTTTGGGTCAGCTGGGGAAGTCAGGGAGTTTTGGAGGTTTGTTTTTCCCTTCCTTTCCTTGTACTGATTTAAAAAATCCACCTCCTCCACCTCGAATGGCAGCCTTCACTTGGCTTCCATGACTCCTCGCTCCCGGGTCTCCTAACTCTTTGCAGGCCTGTGTTTTCTGCTCACCATAGGCCGCAACTGGGTGATTTCCCCCGCAAGTTCAGTGACCGTCTGTTTAACTACGGTGAGCTCGTCACACCCCTTTCCTGAGCTCAGACCTGCTTACTGATCATCTCCAGCTGCATGCCTCCCCCACCATCCTAGCCCCCCAGATCTGTGCCTCTTCTTGTAGTTCCTGTGTCAGTAAAGGACCTCACCGTTCACTCAGCCAGGTCTGCACCTGGAATTCATTCATAAGATATACGCAGCAAACATTTGCTGGGCATTTCTTATATTCTAGGGAGTGTGCTAGGTGGGGCTATTGGGCAAGGCATAGAAGCCAACAGATAATCCCGTGCTGGTCTAAGTGCCCTGATTTCCCTCCTCCCTGTTCTTCACTTGCTGCAGACTTCAAGTCCTGTTATTCTGCCTCCTAATACCCTAAGCATCTGGTCTTTCCTTTCTTTCTCACAGCCACCGGCTTAGTTCATAATTTCTTGCCTGTGCTTTCAGGAAAGCTTCCTAAGTGGTCGCTCTGCTTCTTCTGTCCTTGCCCTCCTGAAATTAATTAGTTCTTAGACAGCTGTCAGAATATCTTGCTAAACTGCAGATCTGATCATGCCAGTCTCCTTTGTGAAATCCTGTGCTGGCTCCTCATCACACACAGGATACAACCTAAATCCTCCCAAGCCCTTTATAGTGTGCTCCTGGCCTTCCACGGTAGATCTCTCTCCTGCCGCTTCTCCCATTGCCCCTTGCGTTCTGGTCGGGTCAGAGTGCTTAAGACCTCAGGCTTTGGGGTCAGAGAGACGTGGGGGCAGCATGCATGTTATGCTGTGCCCTTTGCTATCTGTGAAGCCTTGGGCAAGTTGTTCTTTTTTATTTAACCTTGCTGAGCCTCACTTTCCTTATTTGAAAAACGAGGAGAATATTTTCTACCTCTTGGAGAGGACGAGGTGAGATGATGTATATATAGCATTAGTACGGTTCTTGGAACATAGGAAGTGTTCAGTGAATATAAACTTTTGTTGTCATAATGAATTCTCTGCACCCACAGTGTTCTTCCTGCCTCTTTGCCTTTGTGCATGCTGTTTCTTCTGCCTTCTATTCCCTTATCCTGGTGAGCTCCTGCTTATTCTTGAAGAGCCCTCTCATTGGTCCTTTACTCTGATGCTTTCCCTGATCTTTCAAAATAAGGTTAGTCATCCCTACCTTGGTTTCCTGTTGTACCTCCTGTTACTTAAGGTGCTTCACACATTTTACAACCATGTCTTTATGTGTTTGGCTTCTTAGCGAGGCTCAGCTAGAGTTCAGGACCTTGTGCAATCAGGCTTGTAGCCCTAACAGCACAGTGCCAGCCCATGGTAGGTGTTCAATAAGTGGTCATTGAACGTTGGAAAGGCCTTCACTTACATTCCCTGGTACTCGATCTGTCCCCTGGAACAAGGTAGAATAGGGCTTTCAAATATGTAAATAGTTACAGTAATAACAACAACTCACATTTATTGAGAGCTTACTATGTTTTAAGTATTTTACATGTATTGAATAATTTATTTTCATTATTATTTTTTTAAAGATTTTTTAATTTATTTGATAGAGAGAGACACAGCGAGAGAGGGAACACAAGCAGGGGGAGTGGGAGAGGGAGAAGCAGGCTTCCCGCCAAGCAGGGAGCCCGATGTGGGGCTCGATCCCAGGACCCTGGGATCATGACCTGAGGCGAAGGCAGATGCTTAACGACTGAGCCACCCAGGCACCCCTTATTTTTATTTTTTTAAAGATTTATTTTTTCTAGAGAGAGAGCCGGTGCAAGAGTGAGTGTGAGTGGGGGAGGGGCAGAGGGAGAGAGAAAATCTCAAGCAGACTCCCAGCTGAGTGTGGAGCCAGACATGGGGCTCGATCTCATGACCCTGAGATCTTGACCTGAGCCGAAATCAAGAGTCAGAGGCCTAACTGATTGAGCCACCCAGGTGTCCCCCATGTATGGAATAATTTGATTCTCACAACCCTTTGGGATAGACCTTGTTATCTCCATTTTACAGATGAGAAAACTGAGACAGCTTGCCCTGCTGGTAAGTGGCAGAGCTGGGATTCAGAGCCAAGAATGTTCCCAGACCCATGCTCAGTTACCACTACATAATCACCTCTCATGTCTCCCGCCTTCTCCCCAGTGCCTTCTTCAGTAAGTCTTTTCTCTGCTGCACTTTCTCTGTAACTGTTCCAGCAGAGTGGAAGAAATCCAGACACAGGGAACTCTCATTATGCATATGTGTGTGTAAGTATGCTCTGTTCGCTTGCAGGTGTTTTTATTCCTCATCGCATCTCTAGTGCCAGCAAGAAGTAAACTTAGTAGGTGCTCAGTAAATATTCTCGAATGAATAAATGATCTCTAGTAGCCATTAAAGGCATAGGATTTCTCTTCCCGCCACCTTCCTCATCCTACAGTTCCTGTCCTTTTGGTCCTGCCCTTACCCACATCCTTTCTTAAGGCAGATAAGGCAAAGAAAGGAGGTAGAATATAGCCCACCCACATCTTAATTTTTTTCTGATGGAAGATTTGTTTGATATTGGAATGATCCATGAATTTAGATTTTCCTGGTTTTTCCTGACCTTTAAATATAGCTAAATAGGTATTCTGCCACAAAGAGATTTACTTGCCCCATGCTTTCCCGAGATGGATATGTCTAGGGATATGTGACATCTCTCAAATGTGGGATTTCTCAAATGATCTGAGATGGCTGATACAGTGCCTTGTAATAGATCACTGCCCTGTTGGATTGAATGATGGCTAGCCTGATGTCCCCAGAGATCCTTTCCCTTTCCCTCTCCTCCCTAACTCAGAGAATTCAAGATTCCGGTGGCTCCTTAAGCCACATCATCCACCCTGGTTTCTGGTACCTTTCTGCCCTGCTTTTCCGGAGTCGGTGACCCCAGTTCTCTCTGACTGTGTGTGGAGGGAACGTTACTTCCGCAGGGTGTTACGGGTTCCTCGGGTAGGAAGCAGATCTCCACTTGGGTTGATGTACTGCAGAGGAGAATGCTTCTTCCATTAGCCTGTCTTCCTGAGGCACGAAGTGAGTGCTTGGAGGTGTCACAGTGGGAATGAGAGGGGGGCAGAGCCTGACTCCCTTGGCTGCAGTGGGCTGACACAGGCAGCCATCTCTCATGAGTCCTGAGGCAAGATACCTTCCTTGCTCATCTGTCAGCTGTCAGGGTGCGGAGAGGACCATAGTAATGGTCCCTCCTATATCCTGTGCTGTTTATCAGGGGTCCCTCTCTAGGGGTCTGGGGACAGATTCAGAGCCACCAGATCGGGCCATGAGCGCTCATTAGAGGATGCATCCTGACCTTTTGGATGACGGGGTCTTTCTGCTCCCTTCCCCGGCTATAAGAGGGCTGTGCTGTGTTCGCTGCTCCCGGGGGAACAGTGTCAGCTTCTGAAGAGGTCAGGCCCTGCTTCTCTAGGTTCCTGTCGGTCACATCAGGGTGGCGACAGCACTCCCAGCTGCACCACAGCCACTTTACAGGGTGACTTGTCCTGCATCATCGGGAGCTTCAGTGTGGGAGCTGCCGTAGGGAAGAGTTGTGACCGGGGTCCTGAGGTAGTTATAGGAGGAGGGATTGGAAGGGAGGAGCAATTCTAGAACGGGGCCAGCTTGTCAGTTGAACAATTCGACGCTGTCCCATCCCTGGAGCTACAAACCTTGGTTTCCAATTGGAAACTTTCCACCCCCGTCCTCCTTCCTGGTCCTGTTAAACCTGCCATTGCGGCATCTGTCCCTTCTGCCTTCTCTCTGCTTCTGCCCTCGTTTAAGGCCTCGTCGTCTTTCCCCTGGATGGTGGCCTCCTCCGTGGTTTTCCCGACACCAGTCTCATTCCCCCGGTCCTGCCATGCCCCTCCTGCCAGCCTTCTCATCCTAGAAAAAGGCCACTCTGTGCCACTTTCTTTCACCAAAGCCCTCAGTGGCTCCCCTCTGCCACAGGGGAGAGGCGAGGCTCTTCCGCATGGTCTGCACGGCGCTCTGCCGCGACCTGGCTTTCCGCCCCAACCCCTGCTATGCCTGCTGGGGTCCAGCACTCCAGAACCGCTCGTCTGCACCCGACGCCCCCTTGCCTAGAACACCTCCACTTACACCACTCTTGACTGCCTTTGGTCCCCAGCCCCTTGAAAAAGCCTGCCTTCCTCCCTTCAGCGGGAATGTTCCTTCTCTCTCAGTACCTCCAGAGCAAGATGGTTTTATTCCCCTTCTGCCTTCCACTGTTGAAGATGTGTTTGCTACTTCCACTAGATCGTAAGCTCCCTGAGGGCATTGCTGAATGCAAATAGGGATGTGTGTTGAGACAGTGTGACTGCACTGGGATACATTGGTATATGGGGGGGGCGGTGTTGCTATTTCCTTTGGTGTTTCACTAGGGTTTTCTAGCAGGGGGTCCTATACTGTGAATTATTTCTCCTGTGTTGGGGGGGGTATGAAGTCAAACTCTTGAGAGGGCTGGGTTTCCAGATCTTTTGTGACCCACCGAGTATTCAGCAAGCCTTTGGGAGGTGTGTCTCAAGGAACTTTCCCAGGTGCAGAGCCTAGAAGGCCCGAGTTCTGAGCCGTTGCTCCCACCCTTCACTGTCCCTGGAGTTGGAAAATCCCCGGCTGAGTTGGCTTGCATGGTCTGGTCTGATCCAGGTGCTCCATGACGCAGCTCCAGTTTTTCCCCTTTTAAGCTGGGTCACTGATGTTCTCTTTGGGTGCAGGTCTTTGGGACCTAGGTGTTCGAGCCCAGACCAATCATGGCGGGAAGACCCATCCGCATAGGAGACCAGCTGGTTCTGGAGGAAGACTATGATGAGACCTACATCCCCAGTGAGCAAGGTAAGAGGTCTGGGGTGCCCTGTAATAGTTCTTCGAGCGCAGGAATTATCTCTGATTGAGCTTTGTCCTTCTTATACGAAGTACGCTATGCGTGCAGGGCCTCTCCGTATATTTGGTTAGATCAGGGGTTGGAATACTGTAGTCCATGGACCTAACCTGGCCTGTTGCCTTCTTGTAAATAAAGTTTTATTAGAAAATAGCCATGCTTATTTGCTTATGTATTGTCTGTGGCTGCTTTCATGGCACAAGGGCAGTGTTGAGTGGTTGTGACAGGAGCCCTGTCACCCACGAAGCCTAAAATATTTACTGTCTGGCCCTTTACAGAAAAAGTTTGCTGACTTTGGGCTGGATCAGGGATTAATTTAATTTAATTTTTAAATTTTTATTTATTTATTAGAGAGAGAACGAGCAGGGGGAGAGGAAGAAGCTGACTCCCCACTGAGCAAGTAGGCTGGTGTGGGGCTCTATCCCAGGACCCTGGGATCGCGACCTGAGCCAAAGGCAGATACTTGATCAACTGAGCCACGCAGGCGCCCTGATCAATGATTAATTTTTTCTTTTTTCTTTTTTTTTTTTAAGATTTTATTTATTTATTTGAGAGAGAGAGAATGAGAGAGAGCACATGAGGGGGGGGAGGGTCAGAGGGAGAAGCAGACTCCCTGCCGAGCAGGGAGCCCGATGTGGGACTCGATCCAGGGACTCCAGGATCATGACCTGAGCCGAAGGCAGTCGCTTAACCAACTGAGCCACCCAGGCGCCCGATCAATGATTAATTTTAAATGAAAATATAGGGGTGCCTGGTTGACTCAGTCGGTAGAGCATGCGACTCTTGATCTCGGGGTTGTGAGTTCGAGCCCTACATTGGGCGTAGAGATTACTTAAAAATAAAACCTTAAAATAAATAAATAAATGAATGAATGAGTAAATAAATGAATAAATAAATATTTTAAAAAAGAAGTCCATCTTAAAAAATAAATGAAAACATAATAGGGGATACCATGAAATACAGTGTGTCCTGAAGCCAAGGGGGACCCAATTTCTTGAGAAGAAAACTAAAGCAGTGTTTTGTTTTGTTTTTAACAGCAATAATAACAGAATTTACTGAGTGCTCCTCTGTGCCAGTCTCTGTGCTAAGAACTTTACATGTATTTCCTTTGCTTTTTTAAGGTTTTTTTTTTTTTTTTTTTACTTATTTAAGTGATCTCTATACCCCACGTGGGGCTTGAACTCACAACCCTGAGATCAGGAGTCACATGCTCTTCCAACTGAGCCAGCCAGGAGCCCTACATGTACTTCCTTTTCAACCCTCGCAGCTCCATCAGTTAGGTAATGTTATCATTCCCATTTTACAGATGAGGAAATGAGGCACAGGAAGGTGAACTAACTTCCCTTCAGGCACAGGTCTGCTGAGCGGTGCAGCCGGGACCCGCAGCCAGGTGTCCTCAGGAAAGGGCCCGCACGTTAGCCTTCCTATTTATGCTCCACCTTGCACCAGAGTGTTCTTACAGTGTAAAGCAGATCATATTAGGGCTCTGCTTTTAGTAATATTCTATTATATTTAGCATAGCCACTTGCCACAGGCCCTTTGCACCTGGTCTTCTGCCTGAGTGCTCTTTCCTCAGTGCTCTGCATGGCTAGCTCCTTTGTCTCCTACAGGTTTCAGTTGTGTTCCATTCTGAGAGGTTTCCCTTGACCCTTTCCAAAGGAGTGCCCCCTCCACCTTGACGTTCTCTATCTCATACCTCATTTACTTCCTTCATTACCTTTATCAGAAGATTTAATTCTTGGGGCGCCTGGGTGGCTCAGTCGTTAAGCGTCTGCCTTCGGCTCGGGTCATGATCCCAGGGTCCTGGGATCGAGCCCCGCATCGGGCTCCCTGCTCTGCAGGAAGCCTGCTTCTCCCTCTCCCACTCCCCCTGCTTGTGTTCCCTCTCTCGCTGTCTCTCTCTCTGTCAAATAAATAAATAAAATCTTTAAAAAAAAAAAAAAAAAGATTTAATTCTTTGTATATTTATCGGTTTACTTCTTTAATGGTAGTTTCTTCTCCTAGAATATAGACTCCATAAGGTCAGAGACCATTTCTCTTGTTCACAGCACATAGTAAGCACTCAAAAAATATTTGTGAGATCTGCGAATAAGTTAGTCTCTGGCAAGCCAAATTCCAGCTGGTCCTTTGAAAAAGTGCTTTTTCTTCCCTAGTCCCCAGGTGTGTCAACCTCCACATTCTCCCCTGAGATGACCCAAACTGGTGATGCCTTTCTGGCCTGGGCTATTGTCATCTGAAGCATCGATGTATTTATCTCATTATTCCTCGGGGGCTCTGGTGACGTATTCCAGTGGTTAGTTCATCTATCTTTTTCCCTGTAAGTAAGCTAGCTCTTAGCTCAGTACATACATCTCCCCTGTTCCTCCAGATCTCTGATGAAAGAGCTTTCTAAATGCTTTCCAAAGGAGTATAACGCAAGTCTCAGAGTCCATTAATACATAGCAAAATTGGAAAAGAAACAACTGCCTTCATGTCATGGGAGAGAGCGTTCAGAGTGGAGAACAAGGCTGCTCAAGTATCAGCCCACTTTCTCAGCGCAGATGTCCCCTGGCCCCATGCAGAAGTCACTGCTTTGTCTCTGCTCCCGTGGCACACAGTGCATATCTCCATTCATGGTTTAGACTCCGTCGTGTGTCAGTAAGGTCCTCAAGGGGCTTCCTCTTCTCTAGTGCAGTCCATGCTAGTTGATTGAGTGATGAGCACTTTTGCAGCAAGATTTTGGAAATCTTGGGAGAGCTTGTGTCCCAGTAAGGCTGCCCTCATTCAGGATGGTTCTGGCTGTGGCTGGTGGGCTTCTTCCCCAGGCCCCTGCCACACTGATGTCTTGGTCTTTTTTTTTTTTTTTTTTTTTTAATATTTTATTTATTTATTTGACAGAGTGAGACAGTGAGAGCGGGAACACAAGCAGGGGGAGTGGGAGAGGGAGAAGCAGGGAGCCCGATGCGGGGCTGGATCCCAGGACCCTGGGATCATGACCTGAGCTGAAGGCAGATGCTTAACGACTGAGCCACCCAGGCGCCCCTGATGTCTTGGTCTTATTGTTTTGCTTTTGTCATCCTTGGCTTCAGATTACATTCTTGGAGTATGGCGATAGCATGCTTTGATTCAGGTGTACCATTTGTAATTTAGGAAGACAAAATTATATATGTTTATTATTCATATTTAGAGACATAACACCTGCTCACTTAAGAAAATTTAGAAGGGGCGCCTGGGTGGCTCAGTCGTTAAGCGTCTGCCTTCGGCTCAGGTCATGATCCCAGGGTCCTGGGATCGAGCCCCACATCGGGATCCCTGCTCGTCAGGAAGCCTGCTTCTCCCTCTCGCATTCCCCCTGATTGTGTTCCCTCTCTCGCTGTGTCTCTCTCTGTCAAATATATAAATAAAATCTATAAAAAAAAAAAAAAAAAAAAAAAAAAAAAAAGAAAATTTAGAAAGTAAAGGTGAAGTAGAAAAAAGGTTGTCTAGGAAGAAACTCTGCTTTTCCTTTACTCTCACAGTCAAAATGCTGGCACCAGATGTGTGGGGATTTTCCTGACACCAGCTATAGGTCCTACAGTTCAGTTCAGTTCTGACACTGTCTGCCTGGAGAGAGCATCCGATCCCACAGGCTAAGGGCTCAGTCCCCCAAGACTGCCCTTACTTCAGATGTCCGTAGCAAGTCCCAGGCTGTCCCTGGTACTTCTTTTTTTTTTTAACAAGATTTTATTTATTTGACAGAGAGATAGTGAGAGTAGGAACACAAAGCAGGGGGAGTGGGAGAGGGAGAAGCAGGCTTTCCGCTGAGCGGGGAGCCTGATGCGGGGCTCGATCCCAGGACCCTGGGATCATGACCTGAGCTGAAGGCAGACGCTTAATGACTGAGCCACCCAGGCGCCCCTGTCCCTGGTACTTCTGACCAACAAGCTAGACACCAGAGTCCCATGCTCCCCTCCTTGGGTTAGATAATTTGCTAGAACAGGCCACAGAACTCAGGGAAACACTTAAAACTTCTATTTGCCAGTTTATTATATAATAAAGGATATCATAACAGATACAGATGAATAGCCAGGTGAAGAGATACTTAGGGTGACGTCTGAGAGGGTCCCAAGTGCAGGAGCTTCTGTCTCTGTGGACTCGAGATGCGATATCCCCCTGGCACGTGGTTGTGTTCACCAACCCAGAGGCTTTCTGAGCCCCATAGTTTAGAGATTTTTATGGAAGCTTCTTCATCAAGTCATAATTGATCATTAACTCCTTTTCCAGCCCCTCTCCCCACTCCAGAGGATGGGAGTGAGGCTGAAAGTTCCAAGCATCGTCTTCTATTTTTTTTAAGGTTGATATTTATTTATTTATTTATTTATTTATTTATTTATTTATTTATCACAAGCATACGAGCAGGGGGAGGGGCAGAGGGAGAAGTCGGTTCCCTGCTGAGCAGGGCTGACACAGGGCTCAATCCCAGGACCCCGTGGATCATGACCTGAGCCCAAGGCAGATGCTTAACTGACTGAGCCACCCAGGTGGGCTCCTCCCCCCTTTTTTCCAAGATTTTATTTTTAAGTAATTTCTACACCCAGAGTGGGGCTTGAACTCACAACCCCGAGATCAAGAGGTGCATGCTCTACCGGCTAAGCCAGCCAGGTGCCGCTATAAGTTCCAAGGTTTAATCATGGCTTGGTCTCTTTGGGGACCAGCCCCCATCCAGGAGCCCGCCCAGAGTCACCTCATTGGAAGAAAAGATGCTTCTGTTACTCAGGAAGTTCCAGGGGCTTTCGGAGCTCTGGTTCAGGAACTGGAGTCAAAGGCTAAATAGTAATAGGAACTGGGGGCAGAGACCAACATGTATATTTCTTATTATTGCACAAGGTTGATTGTGATTTTTTTTCTTGTTTCCATCCACATCCCCAACTTTCTTCCTTTCTCATCCTCCTGCCTCTTCTTGCAGAAATTCTTGAATTCGCCAGAGAGATTGGTATTGATCCCATCAAGGAACCGGAGCTGATGTGGCTGGCGCGGGAGGGCATTGTGGCCCCACTACCTGTGGAGTGGAAGCCCTGGTAAGTTGGCACGCATGCGGCCTGCTGGCTTCGCCTCTCACGGGCACAGGGAGCCTGGCACTGGAGGTCAGCTTTCATTTGCCACCTTTCGAAGCCTGTCCTGCATAGAGTTGGGGACAGCAGTTGGGGACAATGGGGGCCATTCCTCCGTTGCGCTGCCTGATGCTTTGGGTCTGAGCTTAGGCCGACTTGCTGGTCCAGGGTCCCAGGAGCTGCTGCCTTGGGTCAGGTCCCACAACACCAGCATCTGTTTTCGACACCCTGGGGAAGTGTCATTGTTATTCTTTGCAGACTGCTTCTGAGAGTGACAATATTGAGAGCCCCTCAGCATGTCCACGGTGGATCCTGGTGCTAAGAGGGATTGTAGTGGGGCCACACAGACTGGCAGGGATTCTGTCTCCCTTGGCAAACTGTCCCTGACTTTGAGTCATGGATTTGTTCATATTTTCAGTTTCGTTCTGAGTTCTCTGGATGGTGAGGAGTGGACTCACTCAGCTTGTCAGGAAACCAGGTTGATGGTGAGGAGGCTAACGGGGTCTTGGCAGCTGTTGCCAGCACATCCCCGCCTGAAGACCTCATCCTGTCCCACTCTCGGGGACGGTGATGCGTGTTCTCCGTTCTGCATGCCTGCTCTGTTCTCCTCCTTGTCACAGGCGCTCCGCGTGCCAGCTTGCCTCTTAAAGTGTGTGCTGAGTTTACTTCCTACTGCAGCTGGCCATTTGCCTGCCCTTGTCCCCAGCTAGTGCCCAGGTGTCTTCTGGGGTCTTCCCTTCTGCTGGTCTTGTACGGTTTTGTGAGCAAGGTGTAATTATTCTGTTCTTATCCATACCATTCGATGTGTTGGCCAAGCTTCAAAATGACTGCAACTGTGGCCTTATCATCCCTGCCGAAGAATCGTACGTAATCCTTTTAGCTTCTCCTCACGTGGCGGGCTCCCTGTTCTCTTGATCTTTTCAGCTGCGTTTCCTTGGATCTCCTCCAGTTTCATGACATCTTTCTTATTAGAAATCCGTCAGCACTGTGCACAGTATTCCCGGTGCTGAGGATGCACAGTTGTGTTTGTAGGATAAGTTCATAGGATAGTGGTTTCTGTTTTGTTTCCAGTATCTGCCCTGATACCCACATTTGCCTTATCTATTTTTTTCAAAGATTTATTTATTTATTTCAGAGAGAGCGAGGGAGAGTACATGTATGGGGAGGGGCAGAGGGAGAGAATCTTCAAGCAGACTCCATGCCCAGCACGGAGCCTGCTTTGGGGGCTCGATCCCACGACCCATGAGATCATGACCTGAGCCGAAACCAAGAGTCAGATGCTTACCTGACTGAGCCCCTCAGGCGCCCCGATGTTTGCCTCACCGATTAATTTCTATCTTCTCTGTCTTTGTTTTTAAGTTTATACATATGTGTGCTGTTTTGCTTTTGGATCCTTTTTTCTAATGAGAAACCACATGAGAAATATAATCAGTATAGTAATACCTTAATGTACACACACCTAATAAATAAATAGCTGCAGTGTTTGTAAAAAGTAAAGTGGTGGGTGGAAGGAAGGAAACCGTCATTGGTTATGGGCCAGCCATGTGCCATGCTTCGTGCTGGCCGCCTTCACGGTCCTGCTAGTGGTGGCCGGCGCTCCCTCAGCCTGTGAGGGAGCATGAACTCTTTCGCAATTTTTAAAATACCATAAGTCATTAAAATTTAATGGAACATGCCATCTTCTACCCTTTCAATTGCAAGAGTAACTACTGTTAATTGGTGAATTCCGTCCTGGCCTTGAAAACACACCCCACCCCACACACATGGTTTTGTTTGTTACACATAAGTATGTCCTACATACATTGTTGCTCTTCTCTGTCATTGTGTGGTTCACCTTAGCCTTTTAACAGCTACACACTTTTCCATATATAGATGTGCCATAATTTTTAAAAATCCCGATTTATTTAACCACTCTTATATTGAAGGGTGTTTAGATTTTTTTCCAAATTGACACTATGTGTGGGTCTACTTCTGGTTTCTCTGCTCTCTTCCACTGATCTGTTTGTCTACCTTAACACCAATACTGTAAGTACTGTCTTGATTACTGTAGTTTTACTATGTCTTGAAATCATTTACGGTAAATCCTCCAGCTTTGTTCTCCATTTTCAGAGTTGTATTGTAGGTCCTCTGCATTTCCATATGAATTTTAGAATCAGCTTGTCATTTTCTACCAAAAAAAAAAATCCTGTTAAGATTTTGATTGGAGGGGCGCCTGGGTGGCTCAGTCGTTAAGTGTCTGCCTTCGGCTCAGGTCATGATCCCAGGGTCCTGGGATCGAGCCCCGCATCGGGCTCCCTGCTCCGCGGGAAGCCTGCTTCTCCCTCTCCCGCTCCCCCTGCTTGTATTTCCTCTCTCGCTGTGTCTCTCTCTGTCAAATAAATAAATAAAAAAATCTTTAAAAAAAAAAAAAAAAAAAGATTTTGATTGGAATTGCACTGAATCTATAAATCAATTTAGGGAGAATTGACCTCTAAAATTATATGGAGTCTTTCAACCCCTGAGCAGGGTCTGTCTCCATTTATTTAGGTGGTTCTTTAAGAAATGTTTTATAGTTTTTAGTGTACATGTCTTGCCCATATTTTGTTAGATTTATTCCTAAGTAGTGCATATTTTTGATGTTTCTGTAAATGGTATATTTTAAAATTTCAGTTTCCTATTGCTTTTATATAGAAATAAAATTGGTTTTTGTATATTGATATTGTAGCTGGCAGCCTTGCTAAACTCACGTGTCAGTTCTTTTTTTTCTTTTAAGATTTATTTATTTATTTTATTTGAGAGAGAGAGTGCTCTTGGGTGCACAGGTGAGCTGGGGGAGTGGGGGGAGGGAGAGGGAGAAGGAAAGAACAGACTCCCCGGTGAGCATGGAGCCCAAAGCGGGGTGGGGGGTTTAATCCCATGACCCCAAGATCATGACCTGAGCCAAAATCAAGAGTCTGACGCTCAACCGACTGAGCCACCCAGGTGCCCCATGTATGTCATTTCTAATATTTTTGTAGATTACATAGGATTTCCTACATACGTGATCACGTCTTTTGTGAAAAAGACATTTTTACTTCTTCCTTTCCAATCTGGATGCCTTTTATTTTTATTTCTTTCCTTACTGCACTGACTAGAACCTCCAATAATAGAAGTGGTGACAATGGACATTTTTGCTTTGTTCCTGATCTTAAGGGATTGAATATGATGTTAGCTGTAGGTTTTTGTAAATGCCCTTTGTCAGGGTGAGGAAGTTCCCTTCTATTCCTGGCTTGCTGAGAGTCTAAATCAGAAAGGATATTGGATTTTACCAAATGTTTTTTCTGCATCTATTGATTGATAGGATCATGTGGGTTTTTTCTATTTCGGTCTTAATATGGTCAATGATATTGATTGATTTTCAAATGTTAAACTGACCTTACATTCCTGGGATAAAGTCCACCTGGTCATGATCATATATTATCAGATTTGATTTTCTAAAATTTTGTTAAGTATCTTTGTTCTAAAATAATAGTTTTTTTTTTTTTTTTTTTTAAAGAAAGATTTTATTTATTCATTTGAGAGAGAGACACAGAGAGAGAGAACATGAGCAGGGGGAGCGGCAGGCAGAGGGAGAAGCAGGCTCCCTGCCGAGCCAAGAGCCCGATGCGGGGCCTGATCCCAGGACCCCGGGATCATGACCTGAGCCAAAGGCAGATGCTCAACCATCTGAGCCACCCAGGCGCCCCCTAAAATAATAGTTTGAAGGGGATGAGGTAGGTAGAGTTTGGGTATTTTTTTTATTACCGATTACCAATTTTATTTATTCATTTTTTGTTACAAGTTGAGACCTCTTTTCTGGCTCAGAAAGTGATTCTGTTTATGTAAATGTTCTAGGTGTTCTCGATAAGAATGTATCTCATTTTCCAATATAGGGTTCTATAAATACCCATTATATCAAGCATGCTAGGTATGTTTATGTCTTCCTGTATCCCTAGGCACTTTTGTCTGGTCTCAATCTGAATAACAGTTTAGTTGAGTACAGAATTGTCTGTTGAATTTGACCAGCCCTTGGCCAATATTATGTACCATGATCTTCTGGTTTTCCTTAATAAGACCTATTTTCTTAGTCTCATTTGTTGTTCCTTTGTGGGTAGTAAATCTTTCCCCCCTCTGGTTGTTTTTATAATTTTATTTTTATCTTTGGAGTCCTGTAATGTCCCTGCAGTGTATCAGGTATGTATTTATTTTTATTTCCTCAGTTTAGGATTTGGGTGCTTTCTTTCTTTGAGGACTCCTGTCTCTCTTCATCCCCCTTTCCTCCCCTAATTTAATGATTCTTCAAATTCCCACAAGTTCTCTTATGTTCTTTTCAGTATGTCTGGTTTTTGTTTTGTTTTTTTTTTTTTTAGAGTTCTGTTCTTTCATTATGGATTCTACTCTTTTTATCCCTACAGTAATTTTAGATGTAGTTAATTTTAGTCTTCTTTTGATTATTCTGCTATGCCAAGTTTACTAATGCTTCTCTTCACTGGTGCTGATTCCCTTTTACCGTGAACTGTCTTCCCATGGGGCTCGTTAATTATTTATTGTGAGTTTTGTGAATCCATCTTCTATAGAGTTATTTTCTGTGTTTTATTCCTAGGTTGTTGAGTGGCTTTACGATAGCTTGTGCCAAGGATTTTTTCAGTGGGCGTTAGGACTAAATTTTTACATTAATTTTCCGATTTGGGATTTTCTTACCACAATTTGGACTCTATGTCTACATGTGTCTTGGGGTTTTAATTTTTCATGGAATTTGATTTTGCCTGCCTAGACCTGGATTGGGTGACATGCTTCCTCGCTCCACTAGGTTCTTCTATTAATGGAATGAGCAGCTTTACGGGCCCAGCAATATGCAAGGGTCTCATTCCTAGTTTCCAGATTCGTGAAGGCCTAAGGCCATCTTCTCAGTCTGTCACTTGGCATTAAAACCCAGGTTTGAAGGGTCTCTATCCAGGTCAGACACCAGCCTTGACCTGTCACTTCTCACACGTACTAATCAGGCTTCACGTTTTCTTTCTGTTTCTGGCCGCTGAGAATTTGGCACCAGGTGAGGAGAGGTCAGATGTTTCCTTCAGTTTGGTTAAGCATGTTGCCTGAGATTTTGTATGTGTGTCTAGAGAAAAAAATTTTAGAATTTGAATCAATGTGTTAAAAGACATGCAAAATTTAAATATTGTTAGTTAATCCCAAATTACTTTCCATTGCAGTTTAACCATCCCTCCAATAACAGTAGATATGGTTCATTTAAAAATATTATCAGTTAAAACACTGTTAACCCCCCCAAAATGATCAGTACAAAAAAATTGTCAATCCAGGGACAGGAGATTATACCTGATTGTTTGAATTTGCATTTCTCAAATTGTTCATTGAGTTGAGCTGGCCATCTGTTGGCCATTTGCTTATTTATACCCTTTGCCATTTTGTCTGCTGGGACGCTTATTTTTTTTATTTTGGAGAAGGTGAAACTCTGATTTTTCTGTGTATTAATCTTATACTACTGTTTCTATTATTTTCTTCCATTCTCCTGTCTTTTAATTTCTTTACTCTTTCTTTTATCACACTGAAATTATACATTTTTTTAAAGTTTTCTTTTTCCAGGTAAAACATACATAACATAAAATGTCCTGTTGTAACCATTTTTAGATAGTTCAGTGGCATGAAGTAACATTCACAGTGTTGTGCAAGCATCCCCACCACCCAGTTCCAGAACTTTTTCAGCTTCCTAAACTGAAAGTCTGTGCCCACTCTCCCCTCCCCCAGCTCCGGGTAACCTCTGACCTACTTTCCGTCTGTTTATTAACCTATTCTAGATCGTATACCCACAGTATTGGTCCTTTTGTGTCTGGCTTATTTTACGTAGTCTCGTGTCTGCGGGCTTCATCCACGCTGTCGCCCATGTCAGCACCTCATTCCTTTTCAAGGTGGAATAAAATTCTCGTTGTATGTCTGTGCTGCATTTTGTTTATTCATTTGTTTGTCAGTGGACATTTGGGCTGTTTGCACCCTTCTGCTATTTTGAGTAATGCTGCTGTGAACATGGGCGTACAAATATCTGCTCGCATCCCTGCTTTCAGTTCTTTTGGGTGGAATTGCTGGGTCATATGGTAGTTCTATTTTTTAATTTTTAGGGAGCCGCCATACTGTTTTTCATGGTGGCTGCACCCCCTTCCGTCCCCACCAGCAGTGCACAAGGGTCCGGCGTCTCCGCATCCTCGCCAACACCTGTTCTTTCCTGCTTGTTTGGTAGCAGCCATGCTAGTGGGTGTGAAGCGATATCTCGCTGCGCTTGTAATTCTCACTTTCCCTGATGGTCACTGATGTTGTGCATCTTCTCATGTTGCTTATCTGTCATTTGTTATCTTTTTGTCTTTCATTCCTGATATTTTTCCTGCTTATTTCTGCATGCTTTCTCTTTTATTGGAATTGAGTTGAGCTTGTCAAGTTTTATAAGGAGCCTGATTGGGATTCTACTGGGATTGTATTGGATTTATACATTAATTTGAAGATTATCAGCATGTTTATAGACTTTTTTTTTTTTAAAGTGGTCTCTGCAACCCATTGTGGGGCTTGAACTCAGAACCCCAAGATCGAGAATTGTGTGCTCTGCCAACTGAGCCAGTCAGGCTCCCCCAGACTGAGTCTTTCTATTCAGGAACATGGACTGTCTCGCCAAATGCTTTTTCTTTTTTCCTTTTTCCTGACTTTTCAGTAAAGCTTTATAAAGATTTTGCACACTTTGGATTTATTCCTGGGTATTGTGTCTTTTTATATTGCTATTGTGAATGTGTGGTTTGTTTTTTGTTTTTCTAATAGCTGTCCCAATGGATTATTAATAGATCCTTTTTTTTTTTTGAGATTTTATTTATTTGACAGAGAGCACAAGTAGGTGGAGCAGTAGGGAGAGGGAGAAGCAGGCTCCCCGCCGAGCAGGGAGCCCGATGCGGGGCTCGATCCCAGGACCCTGGGACCATGATATGAGCTGAAGGCAGCTGCCCAACCGACTGAGCCACCCAGGCAGCCCTGAAACACAGATTCTTGAAATGCACCTTTTACATTATTTTCTTTTTCTTCTTTTTGAAAGAATGTGGGGGGGTGGGCAGAGGGAGAGAGAGAATCTTAAGCAGTCTCCATGACCCTGAGATCATGACTTGAGCCGAAGTCAAGAGTCAGATGCTCAACCGACTGCGCCACCCAGGCGCCCCTACGTTATTTTCTTCTGTTGTTGATCCCCACTGGCTTGGATTGTCACCTCTTGTGAGTTCAGGGTCTTCTGCAAAACCAGGGTTTTCACAATGCCTCTTCTTCCTTACACCATTTATAAAAATATTAAGCAAGTTCGAGCCTAGAATATATCTCCAAGATCCCATCGCGTCTGTACTTATCCATCTAAAACCAAATTTATTCCTACTCCAGTCTAGCATGAATTCCCAGGAACCCCAATGGTTATACGTCTTCTTCTAGAGAAGTCCTTAGGTATCCCAATCCTTTGTTCCTATCTAAGTTAACTCCTGTCTTAGCCACACGGTACCCTTCCATTCTGTGTTAATCCTCCCCGTGTCCTCCTGTCCTCCCCTCTTCTCTCTCCTGCCCCTCTCATGCCGTTCTTCCTTCTTCTCCATCTTTCTTTTTTCCCCTAAGTAGCTGTGGGCCTGAGCAGGGACTAACTCCTGACCTCTGCTCTCCACAGCCAGGATATCACAGGTGATATTTACTATTTCAACTTTGCCAACGGGCAGTCCATGTGGGACCATCCATGTGATGAGCACTATCGGAACTTGGTGATCCAAGAGCGGGGGAAGCTGTCAGCTCCTGGAACCATTAAGAAGAAAGACAAGAAAAAGAAAAAGGAAAAGAAAGACAAGAAGGACAAAGAGACCCCCAAAAGTCCGCTGGTGAGTTCGTGGCTGCCAGCTCCCAGAGAGGCCAGGGCTGAGACCTCAGGGGATGTTCGAAACCTCTAGGTGTTTCCAGCTGGGAAGTTAAGAACAGCACCAATAATACAGTGATTTCTTCATAGTACATCACCTTCATTCTGCCTGTCTGGCAAATTTTCCTTTTAGCTTCTAGAAATTCTTACTGCCTCTAAACAATTCCTTTTATCCCCCTTGGGAAGCACATGCTATGTAGTAGGATTAGTGAGCGAGAGCAGTCTGCTGAGCATGGTGCTTTGCAGCAGTCCAGGAAGTGGGGTCATCTGCCCCTCTGGAGAGTGGGGGGCCGGGGGCACTTGACGGAGAACTCAGATGAGCGGAGTGTCTTCCCTCTCCTTTCTGAGCCAGGCCTTCCCAGTGTGGTGCAAATTCCTAGATGTCAGATGTAGCCCTAATTCAGTTGTCAGAACGCCAGTGCCTTCCAAATCCAACGAGAAAAGCTCTGGGCTTTATCTGCTCCTGTGGATTGTCTTTTTTGCCGGCGTCCTCGGTTAGTGGTGCATAATTGAAATTTGACAGCAGCGTGATTACCTTGGTCTCGGGTAGCTTTTTTTACTCTGAGTTGAAAGCGCCTATTGTTTTATTTGTCCCTCCAGTGTGTCTGAACTTCAGAGACAGAGTTATGGCCCTGAGTTTATAGGTAGAGAAGCAAAGACTTGGAGCCACCCTGACGTGAGGCCCAGGGATTCTTCACCCAGATGGGGGGCAGGCGTGGGGCAGGCGTGGGGCAGGCGTGGGGCAGGCGTGGGGCAGGCGTGGGGCAGGTGTGGGGCAGGCGGGGCACGTTGAGGAGAAGGAGGCCCCATAGGAACCCAGGCCAGCCAGGTGGGGAGCATTGAGAATATCTTTTCAACCCTCTCATTTGTCCAGTTGATTTGCTTGCTGTCTGTGGTCTGTTTCCTGCCATGCTTAGTGCTTGCTTCTCAGTGAAGGTTTTGTCCATCTTCCTTCCTTCCCCAAGGCATCAGTTCTGCCATTGGATGGTTGCTGGTGAATTTGTCTTTTTCAGCATTTCCAAGTTCTACAGATACTCTTCCCTCCTTCCTCCCTGTGCACCCCCCCCCCCCCATGTATTGCTACTCATGATCCCAAGAAATAAGATAACAAGCCCATCCCTCCAGAGAGAGAAAAGAGGACGGGTAATTTCCAAATCGGTTGAATTTTCTGATGTTACGTGTTTGAAAGGCCAAAGATGGATAATGGGCTTTTCATTAGCCCAGGACCACTTTAAATGATAATCAGTCTGGGCAGACTCTGGCATGACTAGGTGAGAGAGGGAACGAGGCGAGGGTTCTGGGGTAGAGGGTTGGGTGACAGAGTTCTGGGTGTGTGAGCAAGTGCTTGGAGCTCCCTGTTAAAAAGGATTCCTTTGTGGTTTCAGGAGCTGAGGATGATTGGATAGCCCTGGGCTGCCAGTCTGGATCTCAGGGCTCAGGATAGTGCCTCAGACCTGGGTTTGTCCAGAGGGCAGGCCTGAGCCAGGTGGGTGACCTGGGCTCATGTGGCTTGGGCTCTCTGGTGGTGTGCATGCATAGGCCGGCTGGAGCTTAGTGTGAATGTTTGCAGGATGAGGTCTATCTTTTAGGGTTTCTTTGAGACCCAAGATTCTCTGACTGGTGTGGACCTCTCTTGAGCAGTACCAACTCACGTCTCTGCTGGAAGACCTAGATGGAATTCCCAGGGCTCAGCTCACTGGCCGTGTTTCCCTTCTCTCCCTTCTTAGACAATTTCTGGTGGTCTTTGGTAAGGCAGGTGGATTTTATGAAACTCACCAGTCACAGAACTGAGAGCCTGATGATACCTTAGGGATATCTGGTTGGTGATTCAGACCTTTGTGATTGGTGAAGCCCTGTCTTCCAGTCAATTCCTCCGTGGAGGTCCAGTGTATCAAGAAAAAGTGAACCTTGGGGAGTAGGTCCTGGTGACGCCCCTTCCCCATTACCTGTACGCTACAGTGGCCTCTGGGGTACCCTGTGGAACCAACCGGCAGGTTCCGTGAAGCAGGGGGGTAAACCATTGATCTAGTCTAGCTTCCTCTTTATAGATAGGGAAACTAGGGCCCAGAAAACAATGAAGCCCAAGGGAGTTTTTAGCTTTTTTTTTTTCCCCTCTTGGTTTGTGTTTTCCTTTAAATGGAGGGTGGATTTCTGCTAAGGGCTTGCCAAGGGCTGAGGTAGCAAGTATAAATCAGAAGTGCTTTGTCTTCGTTTTCTCTGCATGTTTATGTACCCATCTAGGAAACACAGCCCGAGCAGGGACTTCTGCCTTCTTCCTCCCTTCTCCGTGGCCCATCCCCTCTCCCAGCACCTGGGCTTGCTGATCTGGACCCAGACCAAGAGGTGCAGGCTAGAAGTGAGGGCTCCTTTAAGAAAGGGAGGAGCCCCTGCGTGCTGGGTGACACCCCCTGGCCTCTCCTGGGCACCCTGCCCAGCAAGCTACAGCCACTCTCCAAAGGCCAAGCTTCTCGCAACCACCAGATCTTTGCTGACGTGGAGAAAATCTTAGGCAGGGCCCCAGCCCAGTGCAGGACAGAATTGGGTGATCAGCAGGGTCTGGGGAAACCCCAGAAGCCGACAGAGAAAATCTACCTGGGGTTTTCAGACCCTGAAATAGAAGAGCTGGAACTGAGGACCAGACAGCAGAAGCTTAGCGCTCTGGGCCCTGAGAACACCAGGCCCCTCCAGAATGGACAGGATGTGCTGGAAGACAGGAGCCAGGCCTCTGTCCACTCAAAGCTTTCTGAAACCATCACCGGCCTACAGCTAAAAGGGGAGCAGCATGACCACCACATGTCCAAACGGGGCTCCACTGGCCCCGGGGGAGACAAGAGCCAGAGCCCCATTCCCTCACCGTCCCCTGAGGAGGACCATTCCCGGTCCCTGTGTTCCTCTGACCACATGCAGCCTACCAGGAAGAGCCGGCTGCTCTTGTTAGATGGCGGCCCAGCCGACGGCCTGAGCCGGCAGGGCATGTCTGGGGAAGGTGGGAGCGTGGGCAAGGGGAAGAGGAGGAAAGAGCCCCCGGGACTGTGGATGGGACAGGTCTCCAAGCTTGTCAACAAGGACACCCCCGGGAGCTGCCAGGAGGCAGGACCCGATGACCCCAAGATTCCAGGGGCCATAGCTAAAGACCCGCCTCAGGAGCTCTTCCTAATGCCGCCTGATCCTCTGGCATCAGAGCTGGCCCAGAATGGCCCTTCAGGGAGTGCCCCTGGATGCTCCCCTGCCGGTGAGGAGAGACAACCCCCCGGGTTTCTAGAGCCCCCTGAAGAAGACAGGAGGCCTAGTGGGTCTGAGCCTGACTTGGAAAGCAGCAGCCTAGCTTCTTGCCTTGGCTCTCAGATCCTGGGTGAGGTGAACCACTTCCCTTGGGACGTGCAGAGCTCTCCGGGGTCTGAGCAGGGCGTGGGGGGTCAGTCAGGTCCCGGAGCCAGAGAGCAGCGCTCCAGCCCCTTCCTGGGACTCCAGTTGTCCCACATGCAGAGCTCTGACGATGAGCAGTCAGAGAGTGAAGACTACTCTGAAGATCAGAGATTCTACCAGCACATCCTGCAGATGGTCAAGATCTCCAGGCGGCTGGAGGTCCTGGGGCTGCCCGAGAGCATGCAGGAGACGCCATGTAAAGGTACCGCCGGCGTGGTGTGCTGCATGGCGGCCGAGTCTTCCGGGATGCCTAGTGAGGGTGCGCACGAGGCCGTCAGAGCCATGGAGAGGGACTCACGGTTTCTGGCTTGGGGGCGAGAGATGCTGGAGCATCCTCAGGAGGTGGCTCTTGCCCCTGCTGGGCAGGAGGTGTCTCAGCAAGCCTGTTTCCAGCCAAGCAGCAGCCCCCTCAGGCAGGGGCTAATCGAGCTGAGTTCCAGCAGAGGGCTTGCTGCAGAGCCAGGCAAGATGCAGCTTCTCAACCAGGTAGGCTTCCTAGCAAGTATGGCCTGTGGGCCTCCGTGAACTTGGCAGGGAGGGAGCAGGTTGAGCTGACGTCTTTACTCAGCCATCAGGCCTGCTTTCCTATTGTTTGCTCTCCCCTGGTAACCACTGATCCCTTAACTACCCAGGCTGGCCGTCTTGTGGGCTGACGTATATTTCGTGTTTCTTGTACCCGTCACCTGCTGGACAGTGGCTGAGGGGATCTAGCCTTCCCTTCCCTGGAGCTGACTTAGTTCACGGGTGGGTCACAGGCTTGGCAGATGATCAGTTTTGAAGGTGAGCAAGGTGGCGCCGATCCTGGCACTCAGGCAGGATTTGGTACCTTCCCAGGATTTGGGAAGCCTTTCCCATCAGCTGATTATGGACAGAGGCTTCCCAAGTGGACACCCTCCTCACAAGCTCTCAATTTAGTCCCTTCTTGGAATCACACAGAACTGGAAAGTTAATACAGTCACGGCAGGGGGTGGGGGGCAGGGTGCTGGAGCCCAGAATCTCTCTACCATCCGGTGAGCTGCTTCTGCTCCTTGCTTCCCAGGGCGGGGGTCCCAGGAACCACGTGACTACCCTGCGTCAGGCTTGTTCAGACCTTGTTTGTACCTTTACTTCCTCCACTGCAGGGATTTGACATTGGATTGTGCTTTCCCTGTCATTCTGACCCTTTGTCCCTTTAACGAGTCACACCATATTCTTCATTCAGAAGAAGTCAAGTTGGAGCAGAGACCTCGGGGGTCAATCTGAATTTCCCCAGCTATTCTTCTGCTGTCACCCAGTTGTGGCTTTACCCAGTTGTTCCCTCTGGTTTCTAATTGCTGGAGTGTCCTGGTTCTCTGTTAGCTTTAATAACTACGGTAGCACAATAAATACCGGATAAGCGGCAGATGATCCTGAAAGTTTTAATTAGTCCAATGGCAGCAAGTTTACCCCCCCTGAAGGACAAGACCATGCACAGCCCATAGAGTTAATGGCCAGCTCTAGAAGATGACCAGCTAGGAGCCAGGGATGTGTTATTTCCCTGCCAACCACTGATTTGGTAAAGGCCTGGGAGAACGGAGCTCTCAGCATGCCTGTCTCCCTCCCTCAAGCCCCCGGCACGCCCGCAAATTAGCCACGTGAGGAGTCTGTACTTTTCTGTAAATAGTGTGGGAGGAATTTTGGTTGCTGATAGACTGGGGCTGGTTGGGAGGGCTGAAGTCAAGAGGAGCAGACCCGTTTGCTCCCAGTTTACTTCAGAGAAGCTTTCCTGGGCTCCTTTTTGGCCACAACCAAGAGGTGGTGTAAAGTACTGGTTTGGAGATTGCCCTGGGTCCAGTCCCGTGTTTGTGCTCCCCCCCCTGCCCCGCCCCCCAGATGGCCCTGTGACTGTGAGTAGAGGTCTTCATCTCCACCATCTCCATTTGTAGGGACTCTGGCCCGGGTTGTCGTGAGAACAGGAGAGATGGCATGTAAGGGCTGAGCCTAGCACCTGATGCTGGGTTATGTGGGCCAGTCTGATTGTTTCTGCCCACCGGAAGTACTCTACAGCAGGCCAGATGGTTAGGCAGTGCTTTGGGAGTTTAAAAGCTCGGGAGTGGTTCTTATCCCCCTTTCAGATGAGCATCTGCTGCCCTTCCCATGCAGGAAGGGGCCCTGGTCAGAACCTGCCCGATGGTCTGGGCCCCCAGCCCAGGTTGTGGAGGAGATGATGGGCCACCTGCATGTTCTCAGCCTGACCTCCTCCGGGTTCCCCTTTCTCTCTTCAGTCCCCTTGGGATTAGAGAGGAGTGGTTTTGTGTTGTTTTATACATTTTAAGTTTGAGCAATGAATTTTAAAGAGCTTTTTGTAAATTGTCCCCAGAATGCTCTCCTTGCCCCTGCTGCTCAGCCCGATCTATAGGAATGTGAATCCCTCTAATGGCCATTCCACGTTGGGTAGCCCTGAACCACTCTCATGTGCTCCTCACGTTCATTGTCTCTTTTGAACTTCCCAACAGACCTTAAGTGGCAAGACACCCATCATCTCTGTCTTGCAGACGAGTAAACTGAGTACAGGATTCTGTGAATGAGCTGAGGTCTTGCAAACTCTGACTCCCAGGTGGTTTTTCCCATCCTCCCTAGCCAGAAGCCTTCATCTGGCTGGCGTGAGGACAGGGAAACTGGTCAGTCCTTTGAGCAAGGCTTCATTCAGCTACCTTCCTTGTCAGTGGAAGAGGGGAAGGAGAGTTCTTTTGTCATTCATGTATATTTTTTTAAAAGATTTTATTTACTTATTTGAGAGAGGAAAGAGGGAGAGAGAGAGCATGAGCAGTGGAGAGGGCCCGACGGAGAGGGAGAAACAGATTCCCCACTGAGCCCGAACCCCAACGCAGAGCTTGATCCCAGGACCCCGGGATCATGACCTGAGCCGAAGGCAGACGCTTAACTAACTGAGCCACCTGGGCGCCCCCATGTATTTTTTTCATAGTTGATATGTATTTTAATTAAAGTAATACATGCCCATATTGAACAAAGTCAAATAGTACCAAAAGGCGTATAACGAAATACAGTTCTCTGGTGTGTGTACCCCTCCCCAGAGGCAACTGCTTTCTTCTGCTGTGTACTTCCACATTTGTAAATAATATGCTTAGACTGCTTTTTCTTGGTTCATCAGTTTTAAACTTCTTCTATTGAGACTTCTCATTCTGGTAGATGAGGCTTTTGTCTCTGCCCTCCCCCTGTCCCCCCACTTCCTATGTGGCTTCTGAAAGGGGAGCAGAACCCGCTGCGGTATCTGCCAGATGTGAGCAAACCATTCGCTGTGCACCAGCAGCGGAGTTAGGAGAATCAGCAAGCCAGCCTGTGATTTCTCACACAGTTGGCACAATGGTAATTTCTGGATGTTGTGTTTCATTAGCAGCCTCTGAACGGAGGTGGTTTAAATTTGAGCGGGCAGGATTTAGATGTTTTATTTTTATATCTGTCTCTGGCACTCTGAGAGCCATGTGGTTTCTTGGGTTTGTAACAAGATGTTTTGTGTTGTCCAGGCCCTCGGCTCCTCATTAGCCCCAGTCCATGTCCCTCCTGGGGGCCTGGCTCCCTTGAGAGGCCTTGTGGATGCCCCGGCCTCCGCTCTTCGTGGATCGCAAAGTGTGAGCCTAGGGAGCTCAGTGGAGTCTGGTCCGCTTGGAGAACTCATGCTGGTAAATGGTTTCTCTCGCATTCAGTGTATTTAGTGACCCTGGGGTCTCTGTGCGCCATGGTAGGAACGGTGGCCCATAGATAAGAAAGAGAGGGCATGGGCCGAGTCCTCAGAGTTCATGGGCAAATTGGGAAGCTGGGAAGGCAAATCACACTTGTGTGATGCTAGACGTGGACTCTGGGCTGCAGAGGATAGACCCACCAGGGCGGGGGGGAGGGGGAGGGATTGCAGTGCTCATTTCCCAGTCCTTACAGCTGGGGCAGTCAGAGTCAGGAAGGGATCCATGTGAGCTGGGGTTGCTGGGGTCAGCTTCCTGGGCTTGGCCGACTTGTGCTGGGAGACATACAAAAAGAGTGGGGAGAACATTCTGCAGGTCCTTAGCACGCCCCTTGACTTTCCTTCTCTGCTTTGGAGCCTTCACAGGGTCTCAAGACTTCTGCTTATACAAAGGGTCTCTTGGGCTCCATCCATGAGGACAAGAATGCTCTCAGCCTCTTGGCTTTAGGGGAGGAGACCAACGAGGAGGATGAGGTGGAGAGTGACAACCAGGTAATGATGAATCCTCTTTCTGCCTTGGAAACCCTTTGTGCTATTTATTTATTTATTTTATTATTATTTTTTTTAAAGATTTTATTTATTTATTTGAGAGAGAGAGAATGAGAGACAGAGAGCATGAGAGGGAGGAGGGTCAGAGGGAGAAGCAGACTCCCTGCCGAGCAGGGAGCCCGATGCGGGACTCGATCCCGGGACTCCAGGATCATGACCTGAGTCGAAGGCAGTCGCCTAACCAACTGACCCACCCAGGCGCCCCCTTTGTGCTATTTAAAAAAGAATTTATTGTAGTCAAATATATATCACGTGCAAGTTACCATTGTAACCACTTTTAAGCGTGCAATTCAGTGGCCCTAATTACCTTTACAATGTTAGACAGTCATCACCACTCTCCGTCTCCAGAACTTGCTCGCAATCCCAAACAGAAACTCTGTACCCATTAATGAGGTACACCCCATCCCTCCCACCCCCCACCACTCCAGCAACCCTCAGTTTGTTCCTGAGATTAAGAATTCCTCATATCAGTGAGATCATATGATACATGTCTTTCTCTGATTGACTTATTTCACTCAGCATAATACCCTCCAATTCTATCCACGTCATTGCAAATGGCAAGATTTCATTCCTTTTGAGGGCTGCATAATATTCCATTGTGTATATACATATATATATATATATATGTATATATATATATACACACACACACACCACATCTTCTTTATCCATTCATTTGTTGATGGACATCTTGGCTCTTTCCATAGTTTGGCTGTTGTGGACATTGCTGCTATAAACATCAGGGTGCACGTACCCCTTCGGATCCCTACATTTGTATCTTTGGGGTAAATACCCAGTAGTGCAATTGCTGGGTCATAGGGTAGCTCTATTTTCAACTTTCTGAGGAACCTCCATACTGTTTCCCAGAGTGGTTGCGCCAGCTTGCATTTCCACCAACATTATATGTTAAAAAAAAAAAAAAAAAAGATAGCAAGAAGGGAAAAATGGGGGAAATCGGAGGGGGAGACAAACCATGAGAGACTATGGACTCTGAGAAACAAACTGAGGGTTCTAGAGGGGAGGGGGTGGGGGGATGGGTTAGCCTGGTGATGGGTATTAAAGAGCACTTGGGTGTTATACGCAAACAATGAATCATGGAACACTACATCAAAAACTAATGATGTAATGTATGGTGATTAACATAACATAATAAAATAAAAAAAAAAAGAGTAACTCCCCCAAGCCCTCTCCTCTCCCTAGTCTGTGGTCTCTTCTGTTCTATGTTCTGTCTTTTTTTTTTTAAAGATTTTATTTATTTATTTGACAGAGAGAGAGATAGCGAGAGCAGGAACACAAGCAGGGGGAGTGGGAGAGGGAGAAGCAGGCTTCCCGCAGAGCAGGGAGCCCGATGTGAGGCTCGATCCCAGGACACTGGGATCATGACTGGAGCTGAAGGCAGACGCTTAACGACTGAGCCACCCAGGCGCCCCTATGTTCTGTTTTTGAATTTGCCTCTTCTGGATATTTCATATAAGTGGAATCATACAATATTTGCCATTTTATATCTGCTTGCTTTTACATAGCATGTTTTCAGGGAGCGTCATGTTGTAGCACGCATGGCCGAATAATCCATTGTATGAACAGACCACATTTTGTCTAGCCGTTCGTCTGTTGATGGACACTTGGGTTGTTTCCACCTTTTGGCCAACTCTGCTCCTTTAAAAATAAGTAAAATGATTTTCCAGCCCACAGCTTCACTTCTTGCGCAATCCATGTATTTTCTAGACCTGACCCAGACAGTGTAACCAACAAGGAGCTTCTTGGCTCTCACCCTGGGCTGACCCATTTCCTTGACTTACCACCTGTAATCATGTTTGTTTTCAGAGTGTCCGCAGCTCAAGTGAGCTTCTTAAGAACCTGCACCTGGATATTGGGGCACTGGGGGGTGACTTTGAGTATGAGGTAAGAGTCTGAAGCCCTGCAGGCAAATGCCTCCGCCTGGTCTGTCCCTCCGTCCTTCCTAAGCTTTTCTCCTTGGGGGATGCAGATTTGGAAAGAGAACTGTCTTGTCTCAGTGCTGTCTAGATGGGATTTTTGGAGTTTGGGGAAGCACAAAGGGGAATAGGAATCCATTCATCCACGCATTTGCCAGATAACCACCAGTGGTTGAATGTTGCCATGTGAGGCACTTTGCTGGGGGCTGTAGGTCCTGCAAGCCTAAATTAGATGGGATTATTGCCCCCTGAGGGTTTGCAGCCTCACAGAAGAGAGGCTTCCATTCCCAGAAAACAGAGTAGAAGGCAGTGAAACTGTGAGGGAGATGAGACGGAGCACCACGGAGAGGAGGATCTGGGGTCTCCAAGCTCCGTGGATCGACCAGGCAGGGCTTTGTTGAGAAACTGCCACGTGAGGTGAGCCAGGAAGGATGGTGGGCAGGACTGGCCGGGCAGAGGTGAGTGGGGAGAGAGAAGCCCACATCCAGGGCCCTGCACGGGCAGAGGCAGAGGGTGCAGGGCGAGGCTGGGGAAGGTGAGGGTGTCGCCTTTGGCTGGAGTGCAGACAGAGTGCCTGTGGGAGACGAGTGGGAGACGGTCTGTGGGGGTAGCTTGGGCTGCATCACGGAGGCCCTAAGTGCCAGCTGAGGAGTTTGCCCTGGGGTCCCCAGGCACTGGGGGCCATTGGAGGTTTTGAACAGAGGTGTGACATCCAGAGTCTTCACAGTTGTCGAACGTTGGCCACTGTGCTGGGCTCTGTGGAGACACAGAGGTTGGTAAGATGGGTTGGGCTGGCCTCATGGAGTTTGCAGCTGGAGAGAGAGAAAGGACAGCAGGTCCTTGGCGTTTAGTGAGTGCTCACTGTGGTGTTGACTGTCTAGGCAGCCATAAAGCAGGGCGGCGTGTGCAGAGAGCTCTTGCTGGTACAGGTGCCGGGCCTAGGGGAGATCTGAGGGGAAGGACGTGAGTTGCCTGGAGATCAGGAAAATCTTGGAAGAGATGACATTTGACCTGGCTCTTAAAGAGTAGGTAAGTTTTAGACATGGGGGTGTAAAGGATATTTTGGGCAAGCGAACAGCTTGAGCAAAGGCGCAGGGCCTGAGAAGTGCAGACTGCGGATGGGAATAGCTTCCAGACTCTCCCCACAGTAGTCCTGTCACTTCTAATCTCTGTCCCCCGGTCTGTCCTCCATCGCCACCGGAAAGTTCTTTACAACAAACAAAACCCAGAACTCATCATGGTGTTATAATACCTACAACCCCCCAGTGTGGTTTTATAGTATGCCCTTTGTCTAATGTCCAATTTATTCGTTTTTAGCAATTAAGATTTCCCTCAGTATTCCCACGGTATTCATACAACCAGTAAATCATGACGTCAGCAGCTCAGATTTCCCCAAATTTCGAGATATTGATTGCAAGCTGAATTAAGCTTTTCATAAGTCTAATATATAAAATTCTTTCACATACTTGCAACACTTTCAAATGAAACTGATCACTCACGTTTTATTAGAAGGATCGCAAAGCTGACCAGTAAAGCAACAGTGCCTGTATCGTGGATTTAAATTTGTTTCCTTATTATCTCTTACTGTGTTCTTATTATCCCTTATCGTGCTCTTATTGTTTCTGACTCGTACTTCTTGGTCTTCAGCTCACCTCAAGAGCCAGGGTTAACGTCTTGGCGGGTGGAGGTTGTAGATGCTGGCCCACAGGCCCGGAGTGGTAGCTGGGTCTTCCTGGGTGGTCCAGCTCTAGCCATAGGGCAGACTCTGTTTTATTGTTATACTTCTTCTCAGAACTATGTCCCCATTTTTACCCCAGAGACTGTCCACATTTTTGGCAGTGCCCAATCAGATACGTTTTGATTGTGACTTCAACACTTGCTGTGAAATGTGACACTGTGTTCCCGAGTGTCCCATCTTTATCATCAGCCTGATCCGTGTCCACTTTGAAACTTGTGAGTGGGGCCTGGTCTCTTTGCATTCCATTCAAAGCCTTCAGTGTGTTTGGTTCCCTGAAATGACAACTTTGTTTCTTCTCATCGGCCATGAAGGCCTCATACTACCGATGTGATCAGCAGCTCAGGTTTGGAGCCGAGAAGGATGACCATGAGCAGGAATGGGGCATCAAGAGGACTTAACTGGCTCTCAGAGAAAGGAGAAAGTTTCTCCATGAGACTGAGCAAATTGGGAGTAGAGATTCATGTGTATATGGCCAGCACTGTCCCATGCCTGGAGCATAGGAAGGATGTGGGTATGTTTTGCTGAGCGGCTGAGAGAACCAGGAGAGTGAGCCCCTCTGGGACAAGGAGGGGAATCCCTGCAGGTTGTGTTGTGCTCTGTGTTCTACTGTTTCCTTCCCTTGGCTGTTCCAGGCCCTGGGAAGATTGTTTGGTCCCTGCTGTCCTCTGGCCGATTGAGGATCCCACTGTGGATCAATCATGATGCACTTTGACTTTGAACTTGTTAATTTTTACTTCATAATGGATTACAAATGTCAACAAAAAAGGGATCTTCTTTGACATGTCATGGATTTCCAGAAGCTTCCCTTCTGACGATTCTATGTTTCTCTGGGGGAGTGGGAGCTTTTAAACATATTTTTTTTTATAACCTCTTTAATAAAAATAGACAACCCAGTGTGATGGGGGGAAATGTCTGGAATGGGAGGTGTTAAATACACCTCCCACCCCTGTCTCTAGCATCCCAGCAGATCTCATTCTTTTTTGCCACAGGGAGTGTTGGGTTCCTGCGTTCGAACCCCAGGTAGGAACTAGGAGGGCTTTTCCTGGTGTGGAAGGTCAGTGTTGAGGATGAACAGGGGTTTCAGGATAGACAAAGCTGCCTCTGCTTGGACCGCACCCTTTGAAAATGGTTTTTGTCCGTGTTTATAGAGCTTGGATCCTTTGAGCTACCCATTTCTTCCCGTTCCTGGGCATCCTGGGCGGCCCTAGATGGAGGGCTCCTGCTCTGGTGTGTTCTACCCTGTCTCTGTGCTGTCCAGTCACTTTGCTCGTGATTCCATGAGAGGGCAGTAGGATGGCAGGAATGCCTCTCTTTCTCGCTCTCACTCTCTCTCTCCCTCTCCCTCTCTCTCTCTCACCCTCTCCTCTCCTCTCCTCCCCTCTCCTGCCTTCAGTGTAAACCCATTTTTTGTCAATTATAGAATCAAAGAGGATGATTCACGGACCAGACACTGAGAATGGGTGTGAGTGAGGATGGGAGGCAGCAGGGTGGGTGAGCAGGCAGCGTGTGGCCTGGTGGAGCTGGTGAGAACCCATCCTCGGCTCAAAGGAGAGGGAGGCAGCTGGGCTTAGAAATCACAGGATGATGTCAGTGTGGTTGGGAAGCGCTAACAACAGGCAGTGCAAAGAATTGAGACCAACTGGGTGGGAAGGAGACGTGGTGAATAACCTGACTGATGGCTGGCTTGGGGGGCTCTACTCCCCCATCCTCCACTCTCTCCCTCCCAAGCCCGCCTTTGTGCTCTAGGAAGGAGGGAACTGCAGCGTTGGAGACCTCGTAGCTTTTGGGGGTATGTTAAATATTCATGAAATGCTCTTACCGGCACCGCCTTCCTCATGCAGATGACAAGGTTGTTTTTAAAAAGGCAGCAGATATTTGCCTTGAGATACTCAGGGGCCTGGGGCTGTGACAGGAGGAGATAGAAGGAGTCTGAGCACGGATGAGCGGAGAGCAAAGTGGTGCCGAGGGTGTGGCCCCCACCCTGGCCTGTGTCCCCCCCCAGCCCCCCGCCCAGAACACCAAAGCAGGAGACGGTACACCGGGGCCTGCGGTGCATCCTGGGCAGGCCTCGGCTTGCGCTGTGATGAAGAGCAGGGCCACGTGAAGGGAGAGGGGTACGGAGTCGGATGCATTCTCCCCGATACTCTCAGTCAGGCACTGTGCGCCACCTGCAATAAATGTCTCATCTCCCTCCGCTCTCCCAACCCGCAGGACCTACCTCTGGCTGTTGAGTTGTTGCACTTTGTTGACACGGGCTCAGAGAAGGCAAACTCCTTTATAGTAGCCATATTTTAATATCTTAATGTTCAGGTAGACAGAAGAGGATAAGCTCCATCATGGGAAAATCTTCTTTTGAAGAATTTAAGCGTGAGAATGGCACAGAGTTGGCCTAACGTTCTTGTCGCCTGACTGCTTCCTCTCATGCCTAGGAATGGGGGTCTCTTCCTGCATCTGCAGTCCTCTGACTTTTGGAAGGTTACTTGTTTTTCCCTTGTCTTGAATATTCACAGTTAACATTTGTTTAGCATTTTCCATTTAATAAGCACTGTGACAAATAGTCTAAACCCTTTGTTATCCTGTGAAATGAATAGTTCATCTCCATTTTACAAAGTCGGAGCTCCTAGGCCCACACGACACACTCATTTTAAAAAATTCAATCAACAAGTATTTGCTGTGCATTTATGTGCCAGAAACTAGGCACTGAGGATGGCAGGGAGCTGACCTGGTGAGGGAAACAGGGGAAATCAGCAGTGGTGTTATAGTAGTTGTTGTGACGGGACCGGAAGGCTCATCTCAGGACAGCTGCCCCGGGGGTCAGGGAGGGCTTCCTGGAAGACGTGATACTGTGAGGGCCAGTGGGAGTTTGTCCGGGTAGATCGTGTGTGTGTGTGTGTGTGTGTGTGTGTGTGTAGAATGTGCATGGCATCTCAGGAGCAAGGGGCAGTCTGCCTGGAGCTGGGCCCTGGCAGGCGGCTCTTGAACACTGGAGGGCCCCCCAGCAACCTTGGGGGGTGCCTGCGGATACAAGCAGTGATTTTGTGCTGTGCTGTGCGGCGTGTGTTGGTGGAAGAGGAGGCAGACTGGGGAGCCCGGGCCTTCCGGGTCGCCCTCTGAGCTTCTTCCCTCAGCAGACCCTCGGGTGAGGCTGGAGGAGCAACTTGGTGGGGCTCAGAGTGTGACTGTTGGCTAAATAAAGTGAAATAAGGAAAAAATAAATAAAAGAACATGCACGGCCAGGTAGTGAAATGGCACCAGGTTCATCCACAGGCGGGAGGACGCGTGCGGGCTGTGGCTGCCCGGGACCCTTGTGAAGCAGGCAGGGCTGGGCGGGAAAGGCTCTGGGCCATGTGAGCAGATGTGGACTTTATCTTGAAGGCCGTGGCTGTTGGTGATCTGACCCTCCTCTGTCCCCTAATGCAAGGTCTGTTGCTCTTTTCTCTTCATGAGATGAGCACGACACGGGTGGATTGGCTCTGCCAGACACCCCTCCGTCACCCTGAGAAACTCCCACCCCCTGGGGGTCCGTGGAGCCCCTCAGACCGGGTAGTGCACCCCAGCTGCGTGCTGGCCACTGTCACGAGGATTGGGATGAGCAGGCCTGGCCTCACTTTGCTCCTCCCGCTTTGGAGGAGGAGGGGCTCACCTCCCCCCTTTCTCTTAGCTCAGTGGTCACGGCGGATTTCTCCCAAAGCCGCAGGCTACAGATGTTGGGAAGATGGGCAGCACTGGAGGGTACCCTGCCTTCGAGCTGCCAAGGCATGAGGGAAGCCTCCCCTTCTCTCTTTCACTGCCTGCTTTTCTCCCTGGGCCTGGGGCCGGGACAGTATCACCACTGTGTCCAGTGCCCTTTGCTTTGGGCAGCAGAGGCTCATAACCAGGGCTGCCTGGGGCATTTCACTCTTCTCCATACTCAGGGCAGGATCTATGTCTTGTTCCTGTATGGGTCCCCAGGGCAGTGCTTGGCACGTAGAAGGCATCCGGGGAATGACCACGTGTGTCTCACAGTAAAACATTAGTGGAACATTTATGGGACACTTAGGGTCCGCCGGGCACTGTTCTCTGTTCTCTAGCTCACTTAGTGTTAACTCATTTAATCTCTCCCCAGACCCAGTGAGATAGGTCCTCCTGTGTCCCCATATTTTAGAGGAAGAAACTGAGGCACAGAGAAGTTAAATAATGGGCCTCAGGTCCCTGTAAGGGTGGGGATTTGAACCTAAGTAGTCTGTCTCTGAAGCTGAGCTCTGAACTGCTCTGCTTTCCTGCCTCTCTTCACCATCCTTGGAAAGTTTGGGTTGGCTGGTCAGTAGGCGGATGGGCGCGTCTTTGGGTTCAATAGATCCTTTAACAAACAGCATGGATGAATGCTGTGTTCAGAGCGTCTGCGGGGACCTCTGGACTCCAGTCACCAGGCTCCTTGCGTGAGTCTCCAGGGTGAGGAACCTGGAAGTGTCAAAAGTCCCTGCTCAGAAGTCGTTCACATCAGCAGCCCAAGTGATGTTTTCTGGGAGGAAGGCTTCTCTGAACCCAGGAGAGAGCGCTGGCTATATTTCGAGGAAGGGGTTTCTTTTGTTACTTTGGCTGGCTTTCAAGGTTTTTCTAGTCTTTAAAGTGGGGTTTGTACATGAGAACCAGGCAGCTAGACAGGGTGCTCCTATTGAGAGACGCTGCCGAGGGGACCCCTAGCAATAACAGCCTCAAGCTGCGGCACCTTTGATCCAGCTTGGCTCCAGGGCTGTGCTTGTCCGCAGAGAACAACGGGCCTGGGAGCAGGACCATTTCTGGCAGACGTGGGACTCTGCAGTGCAGGCCAAGACTTTTTCAGAACCAGGCGGAGGCCTGAGGCTTTGCCTGTTTCAGCCACCCCCATCCTGCTCCCCCGTCACAGGTCAGACCTGTGTTCCGAAGGTCTCCCAACCCCTTTATCCTTCATAGCCATTTCCCCCAGTAAATCTTGTCCTGGCTTCTGCTTTTCGGAGCATGCAGCGGAGAGGGTGGCTTGTGCAGGGGAGGCTTTAGGGGGAGAGCCAGCCTCGTCACTACTGATGAAGGGCACTTTCCTTCTGTTATTTCCCTGCTGCCTTTTAAAAATGGAAAAAACAGAAATTTTAGAGTTTGGTACTTTTATGTGATTTTCCATCATCATCATCATCATCGTAAATACATACTGACTTTCTAAAAAGTAAATACTGACTTCTGAGTCTGCAATCCTGTGATTTGGCTACTGGGGCTGGAATGAGACATTTATTCCTTGAGAACATGGTAGGCGGTGATGGAGTTCAGTGCACTGGTTTCCACGCCTGTCAGTGGACGGGGCCGGTTGGGTGTCTGTAAATCACCACAGACATTTAGATTCGGTAGATCTGGAGTGGAACGAGGAATCTGGGTTTTAAATAGCTGTTGGGGTGTTTGATAACCACTGGTGTCAGAGCTGGAGCGCTGGCCCGTACGAGTCAAGGAATGACAGTTCCATTTTGTTCCAAGTCTCTGAAATCATTTTATTAATTCTTGATGCCTCCTTGTCCGACATGGTCTGCTGCTGCCTAGGAGTCTCCGAGAACAAGCCAGCCAGAAGAGAGGAAGGATGCTTCTCTGGATTCCGATGCTGCAGGGCCCCCCACTTCTGGCAAGCTCCTCAGCCAGGGTGCAGACAGCAGTCTGAGCAGCGCTGATGGCAAAGGGCAGCAGGGAAGAGGGGCAAGTGCTTGGCTCCTGGAAAAAGAAACGGATGAGGAGAGTGATCCTGGGATGTCCAGGAACGGGGTGGACCCTGGGGGCAGTCAGCCTGCCAAAGCCAACGAAAAGGAGGCACCAGAGGACCCAGCGGATGCAGGAGAGGGGGATCCCAGGAAGGGAGAGGCCGAGGCCGTGGAGGAGGCTTCCGACCCCAAAGAGAGCAGATCAGACCAGAGCAAGGTAAGTCCCCCTGTGCCCCAGAGACTTGCTGCTCCCTCCCTGTGCTGCTCTCTGAAGCCCGGTGCAGATCCTTGTCCCTACGCTTCACTTGCAGGCCCTGCAGTGGGCTGTCACCAGCAGCCAGAACCCTTCATGGTGACACATCTGCCCAGACCCAGCAGGCAGCCAGAGCCTGACTGAAACTCCAAACTTGCTGGCATTAGCAACTCAGTAGAAATTTGCCTTTCCATTGGCACCCTCCTGGGACATTCTTGTTCTTCTGTTGTACCTACTTTCTCTTCCTGCCTCCCCGCTTCTACTTCTTGACACCAGCCAGTCAAGGTTGCTGTAGTCTGAGTTTCTGCAGAGTTTCTGTAGAGAGGGGAGGACACTGAGGGGGTGGGGACCAGGGGAGTACTTGGCCCCAGCAGCGGTCAGTTAGGTTACCAGAAAACTTCTCTGATGCCGTGGGAGTCTTGCTTTGACAAGACCGGGCCAGTGACCCAAATGCCCACAAGTACTTCCCAGTGCCTTTGGCATTTTCAGTTTTCCGTCCCTTAGTCCTGTTCCTCTTCCAGGTAGATGGTGAGGGAGTTCATTTAAAGAGCTTTAAGCAGCTTCCTGGGAAAGATACTCGCATTCTGTTTTTTAGGACAGCATGAACCTTCCCTACTGCCAGTTTCCTAACTGTCTCCCTTCCACTTCACTTGGCTCTCCTTACATGTGTAAATCCTTGTTAACCTCAGTCAGAATGTGGGCTCAGCTGGGCTGTTCAGCCCCAGTGAGGTGGGGGCTGATGCATGTGTCCAGAAGGAAGGGGAGGGTCCACAGCCCTCTTTCAGGTTTTCCAGAAGAGGTGGACTTTGGTGAGGGCTCAGCCCTGTGTTGGCACCATGGCCCGAACAGCATTCCCTGGGTGGTGATCCCAATGCTCTGTGCTGTGCTCTGGGTAACTTCTCGGTGGGTCTGTTTCCCCAGGAGTTGGAGATTAGTGAACACGTGAAGGAGCTACAGCTCTTGGACTCCACCGATTCTGACCCCAAGTCCTTCCTGGGCCTGGTGAGTCTGAGGTGGGGGCAGCAGAGTGGGGTGAAGAGCGTGGATTTGTCAGTCCCTGTGGTTCATTTGCCTGGCATCACACAGCTTGAAGTGGGGATGTTAGAATTCAGACTTGGGTCTTGTCTCACTCTCGTTTTCCACCCATCAGCTAACAGTAACACTGCCTACTCCATAGGCTTCTTGTGAGAAGAAGGTGAGGTAAAGAATGTAAAACGTTAGCGTATAGACCTCAGGTAACTATGAGCGATCATTACTCTTTCTTGTGTCTGCAGTGTGAATTGTCTGGGAGATATGTGGTCTAGAGCCTCTGGACTGTAGCAGAAACATTACATGAATCTAGGAGGTTAGAGACCGGTGTGTGTGTGTGTGTGTCTGTGTGTGTCTGTGTGTGTTTGTTTGTTTGTTTGTTTATGGGATCACCAAGCAATGGCAAGGACCAGTCCTCAGGCTGTAGCTAGGAGGGATGCTGGGGTTACATTTCCAAAGAGAAGACATTGTCCTGGAATGTCAGCATGGATGGATGGTCGTTCTTTCCCAGGCCTTCCACCCAGCCTGCTGTCTCCTGGCTTCATTTGCCAGGTCTGTATCTATGGGGAGTAGTTGAGGGTGCTTTTTGGCAGAACATCACTTCTGGAAACCATGCTCCATCTGTTTGGAGGAGGCAGATCAAAGGGAAGGGATTAGCGGGAGAGGGTCAGGGATGAACAGTAATGATAGGAGGGGGTGTGGAGGAATTAGGAGGCTGTGTGCTCTAGCCCCTCACTGAACCATGGGCTTAGGAGGCAGATGGCAGCTACATTAAGTGGAGTAGAACTCAAACTGAAAGGAAAATGTCACCAAAAAAACAAAAACAAAAACAAAACCCACAAGCTAGGAAGGGCAGGCGGAAAGTCACTGTTGCCAAAAACCATCATGAAGAATAGCCATGTCCTAGGACTCTTGGAAGCAAGGGCTCCATCTCCACTAAGGGAGTCCCCGTGTGGAGAAGTGTGTCTATCAGCGTTTTTCTTCTCTATGGGAGTGGGTGGAGGAAGCCATGGGACAGCAGGACCAGACCTAGGCCTGGGCCTCCTGCCATTTATCAGGGCTGATGACAGAACTGTCCCTATTAGCACGCTGTCAGGTAGCAATCCTTCACTTAGCCCTGCAGGCCTCTTAGGCTTGGAGGGGGCAGGATCAGGGTCCTGTGGCAGCCAGAGGGCGGCAGGCAGCTGGCACTGGTGTAGGCACTTGCTGTCCGTCCCCAAGAGAAGCCTGCGGAGGGAGCACCACTAATTAATCCCCATTGTCCAGAGGGGCCCTGGAGAAGGGGAAAAGAGCAAGCGGTGATCAGCCCACCAGGCCTCGCTTCCAAGCCTGCTGGGCACTTTGGCCTCCCTCGTGGCACCCTGTTTGGGCACCAGGAGGGTGAGACAGCTGGAAAGTGACATGCTTGCAGCGTGTGTCCTGCAGAGAGCTTGGGCTTTGGAGTCAGCCCAGGACACATCTGACCCACCAGCCCCATTGCTACTGAGCTGTGTGACCTTGGGCGAATTACGTGTGCTCTCAGACCTGCTTCCCCGTGAGAAGCCATAAGAGTATCAGTCTCATGGGCTTATTTTTTCCCCTATGGTTTTATTATGAAAAATTTCAGACATACAGAAAAAAGGATTTTCGAGTGAATACATACATCCTTACCACTTAGAGTCTACAGTGACCATTGTACTTGCTGTATCACATACCTTTCTGGACTACTCATAGTGTTATTTTGAAGATGAGAATAACTAGTAGATGTGGAAATGTTTTGCACAGTGCCTGGCCCGCAGTAGGCACCTTTCTGGAAGGCGGGGAGGCAGAGGAGAGGCCCTGGTGGACGCTGTGACGGGGGCAGCATTGACCTCCCCCTCCACTGTCTCTAGGACTTTGGTTTTCGCAGCCGGATCTCGGAGCACCTGCTGGATGTTGATGTGCTTTCCCCGGTCCTGGATGGAGCCCACTGGGAGGTGAGTCTCTCTGGGTGGCGGATAAGCCCCAGCAGAACCCTGCCCATCCCAGGGTGCATTTCTGGAAGCTCCCTCCCTTCTAATTCAATAGGGCCTGGCCCTGACTGTGCGTGCGATGGGCTGCCAATCATTCCCGCTCTTTGCTGCTATGAATGAGGTCATCCTCCCTCCCCCACCACAACATACATCTATGTGTCTATCCGTTTATTTAGCAACTGAGGGTTGACCACTTGCTCATGTGCAAAGTACTATAGACTGTGGATTTCAAGGCATTTTACGACCTGGCCCATTCAGCCCCTGCAGGCTCCCCCTCAGCCCACCGGCCACACACGAGCCGCACCCACCACTCACCGTTCCTGGGGCGTACCACCCACTTCCTTCACTGCTGCTTCCCCTTTTGTCCCAAGCTCTTTCTCGGTCTTGGAGGCCCACCTCTGATGTCACCTCCTCCAGGCAGGATGAATGGTTCTGTCCCTTTGCTCCCCTTAGTGCTGCTGCTTCTGTTTTATGGTTCTTGGGTCTGTCTCCCTCCTAGATGTAAGCTCTGTGTGGGGACATCTGGCCCCCAGAAAGGTACAAAGATGACTCAGACACAGATCCTGTCCTTACGGAGCCTTGAAGCCAAGAAGGTCATCCTTTCAGACTCAGGGCTCCATTCCCCCATTTTTATTACGATCGCCCCACTTTGTTATCTATTTTACATTTTAGTTTGTTACATAGATTGGCCTGTGGTTTTTTATTTTTTTCCTTGAAAGTGAGAGAGGGCGCTCTCTGCTGAGCTTGGTGTGATTTGTAGGGGGAGACGGTAGTGAGTCGAACGCTGGAAGGAGCGGGTAGGGGCGCCGTCAGCTGCAAGCTCTGCCCAGGCTGATGCCATGAGCACTGGCAGCCCTGGCAGGAAGCCTTCTGCTACAGGCACTGGGAGGTACTCCCAGGCAGCATTTCTATTTTTTAATGGAATTTGGGGGAGCTGGCTTTTAGTTCAGGCCTTGCCCTTCCTTGCCCATCCAGATGGTACCGTCGGCCCCAGCTGCTGGGGCTCCGGCTGCCAGTGGAGAGGCGTGGGAGGCTGTGGATACAGGGCTGGGGACACAGCCGTAGGCCAGCCCGGCCAGAACCCCATGGGTGAAGATGGAGTCTCCTGCCCTACCTCTCCCGTTAACCCTGATGTCCCAGAACAGACGGGGCTCCCGTCAGCGTGACAGAGGGAGCGTGGGTCCTCGGATGGGGACTGGCCCTGGTAGAGCTGGGTTTTTGTGCCTTAGGCTAGGGAGAGGGGAGGAGCAGGAACAGGGGGGCTGGCATTTGTGGGACGCCTTCTCTGGGCCAGGAGCCGGGCTTTATGTACATGAGCTAACATAATCCTCACCATGAGCCCTGTGAGCTGCGGGTTACTGTCCCATTTTATAGTGGAGGAGACAGACTCCCCAGCTAGAAAGTGATAGAGCAAGAGCTCGAGTCCAGGCCGACAACACTGCCATCCCCCTGAGGCCCCACCCCTGCAGGAAATATTTGAACTTCTCAACAATAGCCCTCTTTTTCACCAGCTTGCTAGATTTACCTAGACACCCAAGCTTTAAAATGAGATTTTGGGGGGGCGGGGCACCTGGGTGGCTCAGTTGGTTAAGTGTCTGACTCTTGATTTTGGCTCAGGTCATGATCTCAGGGTTGTGAGATCGAGCCCTGTGTTGGGATTCACGCTGTGTGTGGAGTCTGCTTGAGATTCTCTCTCCCTTTGGCCGCTCCCCCCCCCCCGCCCCCATGAGATTTTGTTTTTTTGGGTTGCGGTTTTTTTTTTTGGATACATGGTGTAATCAGTCCCTGACTGGGAAGGGGGCATCGTTGGCTACTGATGGGACCTGGGTACTTTGGGGGGTCCCGGAGTGAAGCAGTGGAGCACCCTATCTTCCTCCCTTCGGGTGCCCAGATGGTATCTTTTCTGTCTGGAATATAGCGCTCTCTCACCACGTCCCCATCTCTCCAGGGTCCTTCCTCTTCCACACGTGCTTGGCTGCTGCCTCAGTCACTTCTGCCCGTCATCGCAGTGTCTCTGTCACTGGTGCTGCAGGGCTGGGCCTCTGTGCATTTGAGGGTTCACGGATGTCTCAGCTTTCTCTTTGCAACTGCCAGTGAAGGCTTCCGATGACAGGAGGCAGGATTTTCTTTTTTGTATGTTTTCTCCTGTAGTCTCTGGCTTCTGGCTCTGCAGACAGTGGCTGTGGCCTCTGGCTCTTCCTCCCTAGGCCAGCCAGGCCAGCCCTGGCAGCAGCTGCGAGCCTGGGGGCTTAGCCAAAGCCCTAGGGGGGCCCATGATACAGTAGAGGGGCCTTCTCTTCTGTGTCCCGAGTGGTCATCCTACTCAAGAGCCACCTCTCAGTACTTCCTCCTAGGTGCAAGAATTGGTTGGAGAATTAAGGCACCCAAATGCTGACTTCCCCAATATGCATTTTCCCCTGCTGCTTGCCTACAGGCCCAGAGGCTGGGAAGAGAAGACAAGGATGGCAGCCAGTCCAGCCCAGATGAGCTGCAGAGCAAGCAGTCCAGAGGCTCGGAGAGGTACAGTACGTGGGAGGCCGCCCTCAGGGACCTTGGGGATGGGGTGGACTTGGGCAGAATGCCTGGCTCAGTGTGCTCCCGCCTGAAGGCAGATGGTGAGCTGACTGGATGGCCTTGCAGAGTCTGTGTGCGTGCGCGCACGCGTGTACACGAGCATACCCTCGGATTCTGCACCGAGACGGGATGTGGGTACATTGGGTGGGACTTTGTGCGGCGCTGTGGGCCCGGGCTGGAGGAACTGGCTGGAGGGTCAGTACCGCAGCTTGGAGCTGTTGCCCTGCCACATCAGAAATGGCTGCAGCCAACTGTGTGTGCGTGTGCGTGCGTGTGCGAGAGACACACAGACAAACCGGGAGGGAGAGCGGAGAGACTGGGAGAGAGAGACAGGGCCTTCCAGCTTCTGAGGCTGGAGCCACAGTGAGAGGAGAACTACCACCCTGGACGAGGAAGTGGGGCAGTCATTCTGCTTTTTGAGCCTGGAGGAGCTAGCAGCCTTCCTACGAGCTGCAAGCTACAGCTTCGTGCATTTTCTGTAGTCTGACCATTCCAGTCTGGCTTCTCTCTTTCTCCCTATTTTCCGCTCAGTTCTTCCATCCCCGCCTGGCCTCAGTGATGGTGAGCGCCGGGAGTGGACACAGCCGTGAGAGGGCCCAGCTCTCACCCCGGGACGGGCAGATGCAGCGCAGGGACCCGGGAGGGCAAAGGGAGAGCTCAGTGGGGAGGTTCCCTTTCCTGCTTTTCTGGCTGCTTTGCCTTCCATGGCTCCCTGTGGATGTAGGGCCGGGGCTGGGGCCCTGTCTGGGAGGAGGAATGGACCCAGATCCACATACCACACTCTCCAGTTCTCTCCCTGCTCTTCAAACAGCAGGCCTTACTCTGCTGCTCTGGCTGGTCTGACCAGGTTGTCTCCTCCACTTGTGCCTGGGAGGTGGCACCAGAGTCCCCTTCACAGCCAGGCCACCGAAGAAGGGCCTCCGCAGGCCTCTGAGGGGCAGCCCAGGCAGGAGCACGCAGAGGAGCCTGGGGACGACTTTGCAGTCAGCCCCATCCCGCCCGGTTCCCTGCAGAGGTAAGGGGGAGCTGGAAGCCTTCCAGGCGTGTAGTTGTGGGTACAGGGATTGAGAGTGGCTGCTGGGGGTGCCTGGAGAGGTGGGGAGCTGGGGTGGGTTCGCAGGTTTCCACTGAGTGCCCCATGTGAGCTGGGGAATGAGGAAACCTGCTTCTTCCTAGTTCTTAGTCTATAGCTAAAATTGGGGTGCACCATCTGATTAGGGGAGCCTAGAAACTCTTGAACAAGGAAGCATCTCTTGTGATCCAGCTGTCTTCCTGCTAGGGGCTCGGGCAAGACTGTCTCCCACCTGGGCTGTGCTGTCGGGGGGGGGGATTTGTCCCAGTCCCCACCTGCCCGTGCTCCCCACCCCTTAGCAGTCATCCCACTTCTAGTCCTACAGCAAACCGAAGGAGAGCCCCATTTTGTGCTGGGCCCCTGGGGGAGGGAGGTGCAGAGTCCTAGGCTTCCCTGAGGCTAGCTGAGGGGACATTTGTGCCCCAGCCTGGCCCAGAGCCTGGCTTGCATTTGCTAGTTCTTCTGTTCCCCTGATGAGAGGAAGATGCTGGTTTTACAGCACATTCAGTTGGAGTGAGTCACTGGGGGAAGCCGAGCAGCAGCGATATTCGATGTTCGGTGCACAGCATCCACTGACTACCTGCTGTGCGCAGAGCCTCTCCTTGGGCGCTGTAACCCTTCTGCAGCCCACATGGACATGTCTGTGGCCTTCAGTGTAAATAGCCGGGGAAGAGGCGGGGGAGGGGGGTGGAGAGTGAGGCCCGAGATAGGGACACTTAGTTGGGGCTGATTTCCCTTGTCCTCAGGGCTCTCTGACCCTGAATGGGTGCATCTAGAGCCTCTTGCCTTCCCACCAGCTTTAATACAGTTGCTTCCTTATTGCTATCAAGGGAGGAGACCCCAGACCCACCTGCCGCCCACGAGAGGGGCAAGGAGCAGCGCTCCCAGGTCACGGAGCTGGGCCTTGGGCAGGAAGTGGCCAAGGAGCCCGAGGAGAAGGTGGCGGCCAGCCCTGCCCCGCCAGTCTCTCCAGAGGCGTAAGGGCCAGTGTTAATGTCTGTCCTCGTCCTCACTTGTGTGTGCTTTGCTTTAGTGCCCACCACTCTTGGGTGGTAGGGAGGGGGTGGAGTCGGGGGAGACTGAGTGTGCCCTTCGTTCTGTGTGCCGATTTGAGGCCCCAGGCAGCTGTGAATGAAGGTGGACGTGAGGGCTAGCAGAAACCCGGTAATCCTGTTTTCCCCTCTACCAAGCACTGTTTTTCGCTTTCTTAGCAACATTTTATTGAGGTATTTACATGAAAGTACATAAATCTGAACTGTACGAATCAACGCACGCCTACACGCAGATCAGAGGTAGAACATTTCCGTCCCTTCAGAAAGTTTCCTCATGCCCCTTTCCTCCCCGCGCACCACCCCAGGTCACCACGCTTCTGGCTTCTGTCCCCTAGGCTCGCCTTTCCAGTTCTTCAGCCTGACATAAATGGAATTATACCGTATCCGGATAGGCGTTTTGGGCCTGGGTCCAAGGCTCACCTCCGTTGTTACCCGTGCCCTTCTAAAACTTAGAGACCATTGAGCTTTCCTCCTCCCATTGTCTCCTTCCCCTCTACTGCTTTCACAGATGAGGAGACCGAGGCTCGCAGTGAGGGATTTGCCCAATATCACATCGCTGGTGGGTTGTCTAACCAGGACGAGGCTCTGGTCGCTGGAGCCCTCGACTTCCTACTCAGTGTGCGGCCACTGGTCCTTTTTTTTGCGTGGAGAGACAGGAGCCAGGGTTATGGGTTTGTTGCGTCTGTGAACCGAGTGCCACAAAAGGATTAGGAATCGGAGCTGACTGTTGAGTAGGGACAGGTTACTCACAGCTGGCAGGGCGCATGAGCTCCTGACTCTTGTCCTCACCTTCACACTGCACAGTGACGCAGGGAAGGGGCAGCCCCACGTTTCAGGCGGTGACAGCTCTGACACTGAGGAGTGACAGGGCTTTCCCAAGTCTCCTTGGTGGCTGTGGACACCGGGGCAGGGTGCTTTCTATGAGGACAGGAGACAGGACCCTCTGGACAGAGGTCAGAGGGCGTCTTCCTGGCAGCTTGGGGATGGAAGCTGGGCGGCGAGGCCCCTCCTGAGCTGTCTGGGCTGATGAGATGCGCCCCCTTACTTTGTGTTTCTTCTCCCAAACTGGTGAGGCCGCCCCTGCTGGGTCTCAGAGACACATTCCTCCACCACACAGTTTCACTTTACTAGCATGCTTAGGGAATGTCTTCTGTTCCTTTCCTGAGTCTTTTCAGGCCCCATAACTTCCCTGTTACTTGTCTTCACAGCTCCGTTTCTGTGTGTTGTGAGGAGTAGCTCTGTGTCTGGGTCTCATTTGTACCCGTGGGATTTTAATTTATGGAGGTGACTGAGTGACAACACAGGCCAATGCCATTAAGGAAGAATTTATTACTTATGTTTCCAGAGAGAAGAGGGCGTGCCACGCCATGCTAGGCCACACGGGGAAGGAGCAGGATGTGTCAGGAGGCAGAGGAGGCGAGAAGGGAGAGCATGGCCCAGAGCCTTTATTGGGGTTTCCGTGGGAAGGAATGGGCAAGGCAGGGTAAGTACCTTGAGTGAGTGTGGGATTGGATAGTTTGAACAATGTTGGCGGGCTTTGGGCTATGGGGGTGGCCCGCCAGTTGCCTGGTTCCCGGCCCGACCCTGCGACCCTGCGACCCTGCGACCCTGCTTGATTTGTGATTTGGTGTGAGTTCTGGAAGGAGATGCTTCCGGTGTGGCGCCCTGGGGGATTCGTTGGTTTGCATATGAAAGACACGTTCCCTGCCATCGGTAAGAGCAGGCTAGTCCTGGGACCCGCAGTCTCTCCTCTACCAGCAAACTTACACAGATATCAAAACATCATAAAATAACAAAAAACCAAAACCATGATTCATGCAGTCTGTCGCCTTTCACAGATGTTGTCAAGCTGGATCAGAAGGAGTTAGGGGCAGAGGTCGGGCCAGCAAGCAGCTGCCCCTGTGTGTGCTCTCTGCGGCCTAAAGGCCTGGGTCCGAGAGTCAGGAATAGCCTCCCCTTGGTGATCCCGGTACCTCTCATGAGGTGTTTGTAAAAAGGGGGTAAACGAATTCAAACCACTGGGCCGAACGTGAAAGGGACAAGATCTCTTTAATTGCAATTTTAGGGGCGGTGCAGCCAGTCGAGAATGTCCTGGGCATCACTGCCTCCTCCCTCCCCACCGCCTGCCCTCCCCACTCCTTCCCTTCCTTGGTGGCCAGCCTGAAATGATGATGCCCCTACGGAGCGTCCTCTTGGCCGCTGCCTGTTGGAAACTGGGTCTGTCTGATGCTGACACCTGAGGAGTGGCCTCGAAATCAGACCCGCCTCTTCCTCTGGAGGCTTCATCTTCCCTGTTGTCTCCTCAATCAGTCGGGCCATCGTTGACGGCCTTGGACCAAAGCGGGGCGTTAGGGACACTTAGAGCTCTAAAACGGGGACACGGGGAAGAGCCTGCTGGAAAGCAGCCCCCCTCGCCTGGGTGCTCGCCCGTGCGCGTCGCCTCGGCGCACACTGCTGCGCCATCTGAGGTCCCGTCTTTCTGCAGCATTTGTTCCTCGGGCTCCACATAGCTACGCAGCCCACAGGGGAGACAGACATTCAGAGGTACCATCTCAGGAGAAAAAAAAGATGTTTTCAGCCAAGGCTGGAAATGAGTTGGAGGGTTGATGAGGCGGAGAGCTGTGGGGGGAGTTTCTCTCGGAGAGCAAGACTCTCAGAAGAGGTGGTGACAGTGTCTCTTAGATCCGCGTCAGTTGGGCTGTGTCAGGGGACCTGGAGGAGAGCCGGGAATGGGAAGGGGGATGGAGATGGGGTTGAGAGCAGAAGAGAACTGAAGGCCTGGCCCAAGGCTGTTTCCGGTCTGAGTTAATGATTTTAGGAAAGGGGGAAGGAAAGATCTTAATGGTGTTTCAGAGACGTCAGGAGCCTTTTATGTCTTCCTTCTCTCTCTGGGCTCAAGGGGCCCAGACGGAATTCCAAAGCCCTTGTTTTCTTTGCTCTTCTAGTCTGATCCCGGCCACCGCCTTCCATCTGCTGCAGTGAGGGGATGGGGGTCCTGCGTCCCCTCTTCCACTCTTGCGCCAGTGCTCCTTGGTGTGGGCCGTGCCCATGCTGCTGGCTGCCGGGGCTAGCGTGCCTGGCCTGCCGTGCCTGCGCACTGTCGGGGAAGGGTGGTGGTGGGGGGGGGCGAGACCAATTTCTAACAGAAGATGAGGGACCTGGGAATGCACACAGGCGCTGGCCTTTAGGAAAGCTGCTCCCAGAGGCGAAGTACTTTATCCCTCTTATGCTTTCGTGCCTCCAAATGTTCTTGGGTTTCTTTCTGGGCATTTCCTTCAAGAACCCTCATTACTTCATAGACATCTTTTCCACCAGGACCATTATTCCTTATCTTACCACCCACCTTATGCATCCAGGTTAGCGCTGAATTTCTTTTACCCATTTCTAAGCATGGAGTTAACTCTGAGCAGATGAACACGTGGCGTCATCAAGGAGAGATGGAGCAGGACATTCTTGGTGCACTCTTGCTGCTGGCTTTGGCTGAGGGGACAGTCTCCTGCCGGGCTCCCTTGGCCTTCCTGTGCTGGATCTGCATGGACTCTTCTGGGTGTCAGGGCTAGGAGACTTGCTGCTGCTTCTCCTGCCGGCTTCACAAGCATCTGCCTGTGTTCAGTTTGGGAGGCAGAGAGCAGCCTCTGGGGACTCCCCGAACTGCTGGTGGGAGCCTCGAGTAGCAGGCAGAGCCCTAGAGGGGACACAGGAACAGGGCCATGAACCATCCTGGGGAGGACTCCATTATGGACAGAGCTTCAGTCTCTCCCTGTGGCTGCCAGGTCTTGAGCCACATCTTCAGGTTTTCACATTGGGCTACAACCTGCCAGGTCCCCCAGAGCCTAGTATGGGCTGCCCTTCTCCCTCGGCCCCTGGGGCCTTAGCCACAGTGGGGCTTGCCCTGTGAACAGATACTGCCTCTATCTTTGAGGGGCTAGCCTTCCCACCGGCCCGGGGGTGGCCTGATTTGCATATGTGATTCCTGACCCCTGGGCCCTCCATGAGGATTCCTTGTGTGTTGTTCTGGATCTGTATAACAGGTGGGATATTAAATCTGGTGAAATGCTGTCCCCCACCCTTGGCAGGCGATCTACGGAGCCTGCAGCTCCCCCAAAGCAGGCTTCACTGAAGGCCATGGAAGAGGCCATGGCCCAGGACCTGGAGCAAGACCAGAGGCAGCTCCTGGAATCGAAGCAGGAGAAGATGCAGCAGCTGCGGGAGAAGCTGTGGCAGGAGGAGGAAGAGGAGATCCTCCAGCTTCACCAGCAGAAAGAGAAGTCTCTCAGGTCCTGCCCCTCCCCTTAGGCAAGCTGCCGGGGCCTCGCAGTGACATGGGGAGCAAGCGACCCCCCGTCCCCCGCCCCGGAGACCCGTGGCCCCACCGAGACTCCTCCTCCTCCATGGCCTGTGCGGAGGAAGGGGCTCCCTGGTTCGTCTTTTCGGGAGGGAGTTGGGAGGCGTGATAATAGTGCAAGTAGCTAACACTTTTTGAGAGATGGCCCTGGTCCCTGTGCTTTATATCTGGTAATTGGTTTAGTCCTGGGAGTGGCCCTTACGAGGTCCTGCTGTCTGCCCAGTCCTCCAGGATCTGTGACACAGATGAAGAGACTGCGGCATGGACAGGCTCGGTGCCTTGTCCAAGGTGTCGAAGTCACTGAGCAGCGGAGCCGGGTTAGCCCAGGCAGCTGGTCCCTGGAGCCCGTTTTCCTAACCACTACGTTGTCCTCTCTCTCAGGAGTCAGGGCCCTGTTGGGACCCAGTGAGATTGGTGGGGACCACATGATACAGTCTGAGGTGCTATTTCCCAGAACCCAGAAGTTTCTATTTGGGTTCCTGCTCTTTATGTAGCTGGCTGGGACGCCCTCGACGAGTAAGACACTTAAGGCTGGGCTGGGTCTGTGTGGATGAGATGATGTGTACACATCTGTAAACAAGCTAGAGGTTATTTTTACAAGAAAAGGCCATCCAGGGCTGGCATGGCAGCTCCAGAGTCACCAGGTCCCTGGCGGTCCTTTAATCTCTCTGCTGCTTTAGTGCCGTCTACTCTCAGGGTCTCTTCAGAGTCCAGCGTGGCTGCTGGATCCCCAGCCATTGTGTCTGGGCCTCAGGCGGGAAGAATAGGGACAGAGTACAAAAGGGGTAACTTCCAGCTCATTTGGTCCATTTTAAGGTACTTTCTTGGAAACTTCACCCAGTAACTTTTGTTTATTCTTAAAGAAGTTCTCTTGGAAAGTTTACTCAATAATTTCCATGCGTATCTGATGAGTTACCCCTGGCCACAAAGAAAACTGGGAAATGTAGTCCTTGAGCTGGGTCTCTTTACCTGACCGAATAAAAATCAGTGCCCCTATAGGAAGGGAGCATGGGAGAGTGGCTACTGAGAACGTAGTCAGCAGTCTGTCGCAGGCCCAGGGCGGGACAGAGGCTACCACAAGGTGTTAATATATTTTTCACTTACTTGGCAACGTAACTAAAGGCTAAATCTTTTCCTCTTGGACAGAACATCCAAAAGTGGTAGACTTATTTTTATATCATACATAGCAAAGAGTGCATAAAATGCTTATGCTTAACTTCGACTAATGGAAAACCAACACCCAGCTACCCAGAGGACCGGGGACAGTCTCTCTCATGAGCCCAACACAGGATCTGCTGACCCAGGGCCCATCCTTCTATCACCCCTCCCGGATCCCCTGCCAGGCAGCACCTTCCTCTTCCAGCCAAATGAAAATTGGGGCAGGGGCCTGCCTAGACAGGGTATGACTTAGCTGATCTTAACAGGCAGAGCCTAGGAGGAAATCCTGGTAGTGTCTCCCTGCCAGCCCACCAGGCTCCTCCTCTCTTCCTGGCCACCCTGGGCATGGCTGACTGTGCTTTCTGTCCCTCGCCAAACCCCCAGCTCCAGAAGGCCGCCAAGAACTCTCTCAGGTTGTGGTGAAGGCTAGCATGCCGAAAGTATCTGACTCAGGGCCTGAAACATGGTAGTTGCTCAGTAAACGGTAGCTCTTGATTTTATGTCCAGTTGAAGTCATTGGTTTCAGGGGCCTCCGGAAGCGACTTTTCTGTCGGCAGTGCTTGTCAGACTCGCTACAAAATAGTTCATGGCAAGAACCCTGTTTCTGCTTACACATGAGCCTTTCTGAGGCCTGGGGCTGTCTGTGCTGGGCAACTTCCACTTGGTAGAAATTTCTGGAAGCCACAGCTGACCTTGTAGCGGATACTTCTTGAATGAGAAGGCAGGCAGGAAGGCAGGAAGGCTGACCCTTAGTTTCTTTAGTCATAAAACGAAGAAATTGAATTTAGTTGTGAGATGAAGAGCGACGGTTGTAAATGAAGGACATAACCTCTCAGGGCCCTCCCAGCTCTGACATCCTGTGGTGATGTGTGGAAAATGGAGCCATAGAACAAGGAGAAAGGGTTTCCGGGGAATCTAGGAGAGAGGATTTTCATTTAACTCAAATTTTCTGTCACAATGGAAGAGAGTAGTGGTGCAGGTAACTTGAAATAGAAAATGACCCTAAATCTTTTTTGGCTTTGGAATTCACCAGGAAGCTTTTCAAAGACATCGTCTTCTGAATCGTGTTTTTCTTAGGCTTGAATTCCCTGAGTGCACAGCACACAGCCCCAGGTCCTGTGGGGGCTGCGTGGGCAGGGGGATATCTGCCTGGGATGAAATGTTCACCCAGGGAAATAAGAAGAAATGTAAATAAGATGTCCCTTATGGATCATCGGCGCTTGCTTATAGTTTGGGGCTGGGTGATGCTGTTCAAATTCCACAAACGTTTATGGAGCACCTACTTCACGTCAGCTACTGTGTTCGGCACCTCGGATATAAGACTTTAAGACACGATTCTTTCTCTGGAGAAGCTCCCAGACTTGTAAGGAAAAGAGACACACAAAAGATGAAATTACTATGTGTGGTACAGAGCGGCCTGGGATTAGGAAGGGCCTCGCAGAAAGGGTGAAGGGAACAGAAGGGCTAATTTATGAACTCGGAGAGACTTGGGAGACTTCTCTGAGAGGAGGAAGCTGGGTGCTGAGAGGTGAATATGGCTTTGTCAAATAAGGGAATTCTCGGGGGAGGCACCAGCACGAACAAGGGCCCAGAGGCGCGGAGGAGTGTGGTGGGGTAGGGAGGCGGTGGCTGGAACCGTTGATCAGGTTGTGAGTGAGAGGACGCGGCGCCAGGGCCGGCTTGGGGTCAGACCGTCTGTCCTCGAGTGAATGCCATGCCGCGGTGTACCTGTGGGCAGAGGGGAGCCTCTGGCAGAAGTGCTGTTCTGGGATCAAGCAGCCTGTTGTCCTCTTGCTGCCGCCGAGAGCAGGAAGCGTTCGTGGGCCCCTCTTACCCTGGAAGGTGTTAGAGGGAGGCAGCAGGACCCAGATTTAGGAAACTTCGCAGGCGAGCTACAGGCTTTTGGAGGCCGAGAGTTGGAGATTACAAATAGAAGAGTGGTTCCTCCAACAAACTTGCCTTTCTTCTCCATCCCAGTTACCTGAAGGAGCAGCTGCGGAAGGCCACCGAGGAGGAGGAGACTCAGATGAGAGAGGAGGAGAGCCGGAGGCTGTCCCAGCTCCGGGCCCAGGTGCAGTCCAGCGCGGAAGCAGATGAGGGCCGCATCAGGTGAGCGCACCGTGGGCTGGCCGCCCCTGGCAGTGCCCCGAGTGCACAGGCCCGTCCCATTCCGTCTGTCTGTCCGCTCAGGGCCGAGCAGGAGGCTTCCTTGCAGAGGCTGAGAGAAGAGTTGGAGTCTCTCCAGAAGGCTGAGAGGGCCAGCTTGGAACAGCGGAGCAGACAGATGCTGGAACAGCTCAAGGAAGAGGTGGAGGCCTCGGAGAAGAGAGAGCACGCTGCCTTGAATGCCGAGAAGGAGGCGGCTTTGCAGCAGCTCAGGAAACAGCTGGAGGGGGAGAGGAAAGAGGTGAGCCCGCAGCATGGAGCCTCCCGTTGGACATGCCCCTGGGCTGCCTGGAGAGGGGCCGGGCGCCAGGCTGGGCGGGGGGGCCAGGCACAGAAGAGGTGTCTCCACAGCTGGCACGGGACTTGGAGAGAGTAGGTGGGCCGACTGGGCCCGCCACCCCCGCGTGGGCCCCGCTGTCTCCGGGCAGGTGCTAGCCCGGGTCTGCATGGCACAGGGGAGGGGATGGCCAGTGTCCAGGGGCTCTGTCCAGGGCCGGCACTAGCTGGGTGCTGTCCGTGGCAGTGAGGAGGGTGGAGGGGGAATGGCATATGGATTTGGGAAGATTTTGTGACTGAAAGAACTTAGATCAGACCAGAGGTTCTGAGAAAAAGGTGGCCTGTCCCCATCCCTGTCCCCAAGGGGCATCTGCGATGACCTTTCGTCTCTCCGGCTGTAGAGAGATTGCACACTCAGGAGGGTTTTCTCCTTTGTCTTTACTCCCCATGTCTCCAATCCTGTCTGTCTCCTGATGGTCTGTCTCTAGGTAAGAGTAGGAAGTAAGGAACAGTCAGGCCACGTGGAACTTTTTTCCTTGGGTGAAAGTGAGCTTCAGCTTTTAGATAAGGAGAGACTACAGGAGGTGGGGGAGGGCGTCCCTGTCTCACAGGTGTTCAGGCCAATTGTGCCAGACCTCCAGCCTTCATAGCCTCGGGCCCTATTCATAGGCAGGAGCGTGACCTGTGTACCTGGGGCCTAGCCCAGAGGGGCAGGGGGATGGGAGCGGTGACCCCTCCACTCTGGCCTTCATTTCCTACTCATTTGCTAGTTGCAGCCTTTAGGGACGGAGTTATTTTGGGGGAACAAAGATGTGTCTCTGCGGTTCCCCTCGGTCCTTTAGCTGGAAGGGAGTCAGGCATGGTCTCCCTTCCTCCGGGGTCAGTGCCCGGCCAGCCTTCCCTGCCCCCCGGCTGTCACAGGCCCCTTGTTGCTCCCCAGGCCGTGGAAGCACTGGAGAGGGAGCACCAGGCCGAGCTGGAGCGGCTCTCTTCCTCGCTGGAGGCCAAGCACAGGGAGGTGAGGTACAGCCGGCCCTGGGCTGCCAGGCAGAGACTGCGTCCTCCTCCCTCAGCGAGAGCCTCAAGGCCCCTTCGCTGCCGGTGGGCAGAACTCGGCCCCATGCCTGCCCCTGGGGCAGGAGCCTCCCTCCCCCTGAAGCCCCCTGGGGATGGGTGCTGGGCCCCTGGCGAGTCCCTGAGGTTGCTCTGCAGCGCTGAGTGGCCCGTTCCCTGTGCTGGGGCCTCCTCAGGTTGTCTCCAGCCTCCAGAAGAAGATGAAGGAAGCTCAGCAGAAAGAGGAGGCCCGGCTGCAGGAGAGCCTCAGTCGGGCAGAGCAGAGGGCTCATCAGAAGGTTCACCAAGTGCTTGAATATGAGCAAGAGGTAAATGCTGGTGGGCTCCTTCGACCTTACGTGTACCTGTCCTGGGCGCTCCGTCCTGGCCCAGGGGCCCCTGCTTTGCTTTGGAAGGCTCAGCTGGGGCTAGGGTTCTGGTTGCATTTCTATGCCTCCGTTCCCTTGAGGTTGGGCGCTTCTCCACCCCCGCGCCCCTGTACGTAAGCGGGGAGGGCTGCTGGGGTGTGGTGCCTGCACGTCACGAGTCGTGCGTGTAGGGCGCTGGGGAGGCGTGCGTGTACTCCACCTTCGAGTGCCTCAGTCCCCATGCGCTGGTCCACCCTCGGGCCTGCATGTCGCATCCCCGCTGCCTACCCTGCAGCTCAGTGACCTCCTGCGAGAGAAGCGCCAGGAGGTGGAAAGGGACCATGAGAGGAGGATGGACAAGATGAAGGAGGAGCACCAACAAGTGGTAGCTGAGGCCAGAGAGCAGTACGAAGCCGAGGTGACTTGCCCCTTCCCCTGTGCACACATTCGGTGCGTGCGGGCACGCGCAGCCGGCGGTCCTTGGCATCTGGGTGATGCCCTGCCCTGGTGCGGCCCTGGTTCCCGGTTTACTCCAGCAGCCCCAGGCGGCTGCCTTCCCTCCCCGAGCGGCTGTGGCTCACAGATACCAAGTTCGTACCCCGTGCTAGTGCTGTTCTCAGCCCCCGATGTGTGCGGACTCATTTAGTCCCCCCAACACCCCGAGGAGGTGCGGACTATCGTGACCTCCAGTTGGAAAGTGAGACAGAGACTCAGGAGCGCAAGCACCTTTCTCAAGGGCTCTGGGCTAGTAAGTCGAGGAGCTGAGCTTCAAGCCCCGACTGTCTGGCTCCCAAGCCTTCAACTTTAACCACCCCGACACCATGCCATCAGGGTTAACCAAAATTCCAGGACATCACAGACTGGCAAGAGGCAAACACTCCTTAGAGCTGATCTGTCCGTGTTCAGCCTTCCCCCCCGTAGGTGAGAATGTGGCACCACACCGGCTTGGCTGGCTCACACTGGGGGTGAACAGGGGCGGCGGTGGGGCCTGACTTCAGCTCCCAGCTGGGCCTCTGCCCGGGATGTCTAGGCTCCTGTTCCGGTAACTGGAACCCGTGTCCCGGCCTGTCCATACGGTCTTTCCCACACAGAAATAGCCGGCCTGTGATAAAACGTAGCTGGTTCCCTTCCCAAACTGATGCGGACCTTGCTGAAGAGCAGTGCTAATTTATTAGTGACCTCTCTTCCCTCGAGGAAGGACGCTGTGCACAGGGGACAGCAGGACAGGCAGATTTCCACGGTGGGGAGTGTCTCATGGCATCTGAGCAGTGTCTGCTTCTGCGGCAGAGAGGGGTGCAGGCTTTCTGCGGGGGGAGGCCCGGGCGCTCCTCCGTGCTCTCCTCCTCGAAGAGCTGGCCCTCGGGAGCCGCTGGCGTCCCCAGCCTTACTGACCCGAGGCTGCCGGGAGGGGCCGTGGCTTTAGGGGTGGGAGGGCCGCTGCAGCTTCCCCGCCAGCAGCCTCCCCTTCCGGGCAGGAGAGGAAGCAGCGGGCGCAGCTGCTGGGCCACCTGACCGGGGAGCTGGAGCGCCTGCGCAGGTCGCACGAGCGAGAATTGGAGGCCGTGAGGCAGATGCAGGACAGGCAGCTCGAGGACTTGCGGCGTCGGCACCGGGAGCAGGTGGGGGCTCCGGGCGGTCCCGGGGGACCAGGGTGGGTGAGCCCCCTCTGGCACCTCCATGCAGGAGAAGTGCTGGGGGCAGGCAGCTGGGGCAGCCGCAGATCTGAGCCTTGACAGCTTCACGTGCGGGGGTCTCTCACAGGCCAGGGCACGCGTGGTCCTTTGTTTTCTGGGCCAGCGAACAGCCCCGGGCTTAGAGGAGGTCAGCCCCCATAGGACCCTGGGTTGGCGCCTTTGTCTCTCCTTGCCCCCATTGGGAAGACACAAGGTGGTACTTTCCCGGGGGCCTGCAAGGGCAAGTGGGATGAGGCTGAGCCTAGCTTGGAGGCTGTGCTATGGAAGGGTGGGTCCAGATCTCCCTCCTGCCCCCTCAGCTCACGCCTTGCACTCTTCCTACGCTTACATCTTTCACTCTACCTATTTCTGTGCAGGAAAGGAAACTACAAGATTTAGAGGTGGAACTTGAAACCAGAACCAAAGATGTCAAGGCCAAATTGGCTCAACTGGACCTCCAGGTGAGAGAGCAGGAGTTGAGGATAGCATCTCCAGGGGCCCCGGACCTTGGAGTGGTAGCGCCCCAGGGAGAGCTTGGGGCCTCCTGCCCCTTAGACCCAGGGCGTCTGGAGCTGGCCAGACGCCCCATTTCTTCCCCACCCCCGCAGGAGGAGACCGCCCGAAAGGAGCGCCAGCAGCTCCTTGATGTGCAGAGGCAGGTGGCGCTGCAGAGCGAGGTTTGGCTGGCTCCCTGTCCTCCCTCATCTCTGCCCCGTTCCCTTTACCTTCCCTCCCTCTCCCCGCAACATCCCACCTTTTGCTCACCCGATCTGTCCCGGGCTTTAGGGTTCCAGATGCTGTTGGCAGGATGCCACAGACAGCCCAGCTGGGGAGCCCCAGGGAGTGGGGCTGTGGAGGGCGGCAGAGGCCACACACCTCCTACCCTCGGCGCAGTGACTTCAGGGTGCTTGAGTTCCACGCTCGCTCCCATGCTCCTCAGGGTCGCCCTGCTGCCGCCGCCTGCCTTGGTCCCGCATGTCTCCAGGTGCTTCTATCTTTTCAGGAAGTCACAGCCAGCTATCAGCACTTGGAGGAGTCAAAGAAGGAGCACACCCACCTGTTGGAGTCAAACCAACAGCTCCGAAGACTCCTGGATGAGCTTCGGGCCCGCAAGGTGGAGCTGGAGTCCCAGGTGGATGCGCTGCAGACCCAGAGTCGGAGGCTGCAGAAGCACATCAGGTGGTGTGGGCACCCTGCACTTGGCCTCCCCTGCTGCCTGCCCCCTGACATACCTGGGCCCTGGCTGCTCACGGCCCAACTATCAGGCAGGGGTGGAGCCAGGCAGAGGGGCTTAGCTGCATTTGGTAGGGAGTACGGGGTGAGAGGTATGAACAGCTGGGGGTCTCTGGTTCTACCAGTCATGCCCCAGTCCTGCTGTCTCCCTAAGATCAGGGCTTGAAGCCCACCCCAGCAGTCATGTCGGTGTGCTGCCCACCCTGCTTCATCATGTGAGCCTGTCTTCCCCCTCCCCCCCAAACCCCACCTCTACCCCCATCACAGCGACCTGGAGGCTGAAGCTCAGAGGAAGCAGGACACACTGAAAGAGCTCACAGCTAAGGAGAGTAACGCCTCCCCAAGTTCTGAGCCAGATCTGCATATTGAGGACCTGAGGAAATCCCTTGGGACAGTGAGTTTCTCTGTGCTGTGGAAGGGACAGGGTGGTGGGACTGGGGGGTGGTGCTCCAGGAGGGGTCCTGGCTTTGCTTCAAAAACGACCTTAGCCTCCTGTCCTTAATAGTCCCAGTTCCCCATCTCCATCACTCAAATGATATCTATACACAAATGGTGCCCAGCAGCTCCCCCAGAGCCATTTCTGTATTTAGGCCCCTGGGAGGGGCTTTGGGGGTCCCTTGAGCCGGCAGTGTATTTGATATTCAGTGGGGCCTTTTCTACTGTGTGTCCTTAGAACCAGACCAAAGAGGTATCCTCTTCTCTCTCCCAGAGCAAGGAGGAGACCAACTTGTCCTTGGACAGGTGAGTTCTGATAGCCTTAGTTTGGGTCCAGGATTCCATGAAGGGGTGAGTGCCTGCATCACAGACCTGGGGTGATCACCAGTGGGGCTTGGTTCGGGGACGAGGACCTGAGGGACCGAGCGAATTTCTTTAGCAAGCCAGGAAGGTTGACCCATTGTGACCACTGACACAGCATGCTGGGGCCTGCTGCCCTCTGGTTGAGGATCAAGCTGACGGGAGTGTCTGGCCATTTATCTGGAGGCCCCAGGCCCAATCCCTTTAGAGGCAGGGTGGGAGGACTCTGCAGCATGCTGCACACTATAGTGTGAATACTTGTGTATTCACGCCCAGCCCAGCCTCGTAGTCTGTGCTCAGGCTGGGCATCCGTCAGGGAAGTGCTCAAGTGACCCAGAGCAGTTCTCAGAGCGTGTGTGCTTTCCCTTTCCAACCCCTTTGCCCTGCCCTCCCACAGCGTCCAGCACTACCTCTCCGCCGAGGGGATGGCTCTCCGCAGTGCCAAGGAGTTCCTGGTGCGGCAGACCCGCTCCATGCGGAGACGGCAGACAGCTCTGAAGGCCGCCCAGCAGCACTGGTGCCGGGAGCTGGCCAGTGCTCAGGAGGATGCCGAAGATCCCCCAGGCACCAAGGCCCTGGAAGATGCGCGCAAGGACCTGGAGGAGGTCAGGGGCCTTGAGGAGAGCCTGCCGGTCCTGCAGGGGCCTGGGGTGGGGGGTGCTGGGGGGAGCCAGGGCAGCCGTGGCTTCTGGTAATTCTGGGTTCCCCGCAGCATGGTCACATCGGCCCGGGGCCACTGGACAGGTGCTGCAGGTTATTGATCTCCTTGAGGATGGAAGCACCTGACATTTACATGTCAATGCACAGTGTACAGTGCTTTCTTCGTCCTCACAATGTGCAAGGCAGTGGTGGTACTCTCACTTTCTAGGTGAAGAGTACAAGTAAGGTTTTTAAAATTTCACATCCAGTGCTTTTCTGGCCCGTCACCCTAAAGATGTGGTTCATAAGTGAATCTTCTGAGCACACTGGGCATAAGGCTGAAGTGCTTGTCTGATAGCCTAATTTCCAGGGAAAAGGAAGAGACTTCATGGTGCCATCTGAGGGCCTTGGCCAGAAGCTCAGGCCTGCTCCCTTAGAATTCTGTTGGTGCCCGGAGCTGGTGCGGGGCAGGCTTACCAGGGGCATCTGCATGCTGCCCTCAGGCCCTCATTGCTCTGCTGCATGCTGAGAGGGAGGGCGGTGGGGGCAGGGACGGTAATAACCCTGGGGTAGCGCGTTGTAACTCTTTGAGAATGTGTTAGGTGCGGGCCCAGGGCTCAGCATGTAACTACCTCATTGAATCCTCATGACCCTAGAAAACTAGTATTTCGGGACGCCTGGGTGGCTCAGTCAGTTAAGCGTCTGCCTTCGGCTCAGGTCATGATCCCAGGGTCCTGGGATCGAGTCCTGCATTGGGCTCCCTGCTCTGCGGGGAGCCTCCTTCTCCCTCTGCCTCTGTCTGTCTCTCATGAATAAATAAATAAATAATCTTAAAAAAAAAAACTAGTATTTCTCTTCTTGAGAGGACAATCCAGAGAGGTGATTTGTCCAGGGTCACCCAGCCAACAACCACACACACAGCCGGGACTCTAGCACCTGCGCTGAGACCCCCGTGTCTGTCCTCCCCTTTCTCTCTGGCGGCAGGAGACCAGGCACCTGGATGAGATGAAGTCGGCCATGCGGAAGGGCCACGACCTGCTGAGGAAGAAAGAGGAGAAGCTGAATCAGCTAGAGTCATCTCTTCGGGAGGAGGTACAGCATGGTGGCCATGGCCTCCCTCTTGCTTTCCTGGGCTGCTGTTGGGTTCTTTGGTCCCGTGGTGGGGGGAGCTGGGCCTCTGGGGCTCCTGGGCTGGGCTGCCGAATACATCTGTACGGAATAGTCCTGAGCAGACCTGGAGCCTCTTGAGCTGCAGGCTCTTGACCTGCCCTGCGGGGGTTCCTGAGCAGAGCTGGGCCCCGGGGTTTGGGAATGGACACACCTAGGCTTCCCTCCTTTTCCTGCGGCCTCCTCCACCGTCCTCTGGACGCTCGAGGCGTGGGTGTGGCAGGAGGGAAGCCTAGGTGGAGCCATCCTGCAGGGGGAGTTTGCTGGGGGCAGGGGCTCTGGTCCTGGGGCCCTGCTGCCTCTGTGTCAGCCCACTGTGTCCTCCCAACCCCTGCCTCCCTCCTCCCATGCTGCAAGGCAGCCCGTAGGGTGTCCCTCTCCCGGAACTTCGGGTCCCAGAGAGTCTGGGGCCATCACACGGACAGTGGGCAGAACACACAGGGCAGGCACCAGTACTCACTGCTACTTGTACCCATCAGGCTTCAGATGAGGACATGCTGAGACGAGCTTCCACCAAGAAGGTGGTGACATTTGACCTCAGCGACACGGAAGACATGAGCAGTTCAAGCTCCGAATCCCACTCCCTGCCTCACTGTGAGTGGCAGCGCCGGCAGGGGGAGGACCATGGTATCCGTGGAGAGAGAGGGGCTTGGGGGGGGCCTACTGGGAGCCAGTGTCTGGAGCAGGCACTCAGTAACGCTTGGGAGGAGTGACCCCATTGGGGTTTGCCAGCACACAGGGCAGAAAGGGTCAGGGGCCACCTGAACATGCAGAGACCTTCCGGTGCCTTCTGCGAGGTGTTCTCCCTCTGCCGCTCTGGTCTGCAATGGGGCAGAGGGCCATCTCCTCTCCCTTCCTTGCCCGCTCCCTGAAGAGGCTTTTTCCCCCTCAGCCAGCTTCCAGTCTGCACCCTCTGGAACACAGAAGCCCAGCTGTCCCTCTGGCCCCCATCAGCCGAGGGGCTGTGGTCCGCAGACCAGGAGGGCAGCCAGGGTGCTGCCGTGCTTGGGGCCGTCCTAGGCCCTGAAGCTGAGTCCTTCCCTTTTAGTCAACCTGACTGCAAGTGCCACCTTCCCCTACAAGTTCCAGTACTTGAGCAGCTCCCTGCAGCGGATCAGCAGCCAGCTGAACGGAGTCCTCAGCATGCTGGGCAGTCTCAACCCGCAGCCGCCACCACCCCTCTTCGCTTCCACACCAGCGCCCACCCCGCCCCGGGACCGCAGGAACACCTCCATACCCGCCTGCCCCTCCCTGGCCCGGGTCTCAGCCTGGCCGCCGGCGGTGCCCACATCCACCCAGTGGGCCTGGGACCCCGGGCTGGGCCCCACGCTCTCCTCCTCCGTGGCTCAAACAGTGGACGACTTCCTGTTGGAGAAGTGCCGCAAGTATTTTCCAAGTAAGCCTCCCTCCCTTCTGCCTCCTCTGCCGGCCCCTTGCCGCCCCCAGCTTTGGCACGGCCCATCCCATTATGGGGGGAAGATTTGCTGGTGACCCTGAAGCCACAGGCTCTATGAGTCATGACGGTTGACCTGGAGCTTGGGCTGACTGCAGCCTTTCTGATGGGAGCTGGAGCTCAGCAGAACCTAAAAGGTCATCCCTGTTGTCATTGTAATAGCTGCCATCTTGTGCCTTGTGTGAGGGGCCACGCATGAGTCCTTCTAATAACCCTCTGAGGTAGTAATATTTATCCCCCCCTTACAGATGAGAAAACTGAGACTCAGGTTAAGGGATATGCTCCAGGAGTAAGTAACACACTGGGTTTTGGCCCCCCGTCTCTATGACTCCAAGATTCTGCTCATAACCCCTTGGGCATACAGCTTTGCCCTGGTTCTGGGCGAGGGGGCCTCACCTGGTCTCTCAGTCCTGATGAAGAAGGTGAAAAGCCATAAAAATACAGTTACTTTGGGGAAAAAGTTACATATCTGTCTTAACCCAAATAGAAAAGTAGATTAAATTTTACAAATAAACAGGACAATTCCTGTTTCTCATCTGTCTCTCACCTCCAACCACTGAAACTTGCCCTGTTGTTGTGTGTCTGTGGGAGGCGGGAGGTGCACTGGTGAGCTGGGAGGTGGCCTGCTGGGACTGGCTTCCGCGACCCATTTCTGGATGATTTCCTCCTTTTCCAGCTGGAGTCCCGTTCCTTAGCAGCGGCCCTGCCCCACTGGAGAACAGGCTGGGTTATGTGTCTGCCAGGTAAGCCTCCCTGGGCAGGCGGCACCTCCCAGGGGAGCAGAACTCTGATTACGTTGCCCAGAGAGCTTGGACAGATCCCCAGGCCACAAAGTTGCTTGCCTGGGTCTGAGGTGCCTCTACCACCACCAGAGAAAAGTCTTACTCACTGAGGTCCCAGTGGCGGCTGGTCTCACCTGGCCCAGCTCTGGGAGGAAGCTGCCTGCTAGCCCCTGCAGGGAGAAATCAGCATTGGCAGGACCCTGTTCCTTCCCCTGGCCCCTCCTGTCCTTGAGCATGGCTTTTGTCTATCCATTGAGCTCGTTGTCTGTTCCCGCAGTCCTGCTGAGCAACATCTGGAGTGAGAGGGGCACCCTGGGGGAGAGACAGATGGGCAATTACTTAAACCTGTTGTTAATTTCCCATTCATCTTCTTCCTTGCCAAATGTATCCCCTGCCCCCCGTCCACAGGCCCCCAACCATAAGCACCCCCACTTACCCTTCGGCCCACTCAGGAGCTGATGCTGGGCAGGCATTGGAGTCAACAGAGGGGAAAGCTTTTGCTGGTCAGATTGTCTGGGACTAGGCCGATGTGGGAGCCCTGACGTCAGGAGTGTTCACCCAGGGGAGGGGCCGGGGGGGGCACCACCTTGTGTTTGGGGAACTGATGCTCATCATTCCAGAAGGGCATTCTTGCCAGCAAAGGAAGCTTGGAGTTGCTAAAGCCACCCCGCGAGGGCCCTGGCTGGTGTATGGAGAGGAGGAGGAGGGAGAAGCGGGTCGGCTGTCCCCTTCCTCCAGTCCTCTTGCCTCCTCTCGCCCTCTCCTCACGCCGGCATCCGCCTTCCCAGTGAGCAGCTGCGCCTCCTGCGGCGGGCCCATTCCCACGGCTCCGGCCCTGAGGCGGGCAGCACAGACTTCCAGAGCATGATCGAGGCCAACCGCAAGTGGCTAGAACATTACAGGAATGACCCCAAGTTGTATCCTTTGGTCCCCAAGTCTTGGTCCCTTCCTGCTGTCATTGCTGGGATGGCTGAGGTGGGCTACGGAGCTTGTGTTTGTGCCCTGGGTGGTGGTGGTGGGGGGGGGGGGTCCAAGGAGGACCCTGTTTGGGCCTTGGCCCTTCCCTGGACCTGAATAGCTGACTTGACTGCAGAGTTTTCCTTCACCTCGTGGCCAGACATCTCTTCTCTTCAGTGCCCAAGCCGGCAGCTACCTCGGGCCTTCTGCAGCTGGGCCTGGATGAGACCAGCAGCCTGAGGGTGTATCGCTACTGAGGCCCCGAGCCTCTCCTGCACCCAGACCAAGTGCCTGAGGAGCTGCCTGCGCTCTCGTCCTTCTGAGAAAGCTTTCTCCTGCCCTATTTGCTGCTGCCTGCCCCACTCAGAGGAACCCAGCGGCGGGGCCGGGAAAGATGGTACCACTGGAACACCGTAAGCCTCCCCGCTGAGACCACGCATCTCAGGCTGAAGAGTGTGGACTTCTGTGAGCTCCTGCCTGGACAAGGCAACACTGATGTGGGGCCATCAGAGCCCGGGCACCTGCAGGAGGAGGTATTAGGAATTGTCTTCTGAGGCCAAGGGGCCCGCAGGGCACTCTGTGCTCGGGACTCCTGCGGTTATGTGTGTATGGTCCTTAATTCACCAGAACGAAGCCCCCCAGCATGTCTGTACCCTGGGACCAGGCTCTAATACCTCAGCCTCAGAGAGATCAGACCCTTTTCTTTTTTTTTTGGTAAGTCTCCTTTCTTGAGCACTCTATCTCAGGATTGGGCCCAGAGCCCTGCCAGAGGTTGCTGGAAGTTGGCCCCCAGACGTTCTGCTGCCCATCCTCCCTCTACTGGCTCTGTGCTTTCCTCAGGGGCGCTCCCTTCCCTTCCCTCGGGCTCCTCCCCCCCAGCTCGAGTCTCAGGTCACAAGCACACAACTTTCAAGAAGCCACAGGAAAAGTCTGGGATGGCTTTGGGTCTGCATCTTGGTTTTCTCTTTCTGGGCCACCATGGGGAGAGTTGTGGGTTCTTGTTTCCACGCCCCTGGCAGCCCTCCTGCGGGCTGGGCCGCGCTGGGCCCGGCTCCCTGCGGTCCCACCTCCCGTCAGAGGGCTCCTTGGCAGGTGGGGGGAGCTGTAGCCGATGTTCTTGGACATCTGTCCTGTCATTTAAATAAAATGCCCCCGTGTGTGTCTTGAAAGCTCTGGGTTTGCCCCTGCCTCTCCACGGCACAGACACCAAGTCTCTGCCAGGCGCTAGGAAACTTTCTACCCCACCCCACACACACTTCGTAGGCATCAGTCTACCATAGAGAAAAGTCCATTTTGCTCTTTGGCTCATCCCGTGTGCGTTGGGGCTAGCGCACGTATTACAACCAACTCCGGTGACAAGCCTGTGTTTTCTACATCAGTTAAATCCCTGCAGGTCCATTTGCCACAAGGCAGTTGTGTGAATGCGTCTCCTCTTTGAAGGCCTTTGCCTCCTCCCTCTTAAGAACACCTCCTAGGTGTCTAATTTACTCATGACAACAAGCCTGTAATCTAGGTGTATGGATGAAAACCCAGAGGCTCGGAGACCCGGAAGGGCCTGAGGTCCTGAAGGAAGTCAGTTGCTGCCCAGCGCCGAGCCCCCGGCCCCATCTGTGCTCCCTGTCCCTGCTGAGTGGAAGCCTTGGGAAGTGCTGATGTGCTCCATCTCTCCCTTCCCCCACCCCTACTGGGCCACCTACCAGCTGGAGACTCGTGCCATCTCCCAAAGGCCATTTGGCATTGTTTGCTGCATGCACACGAATGAAAGCTAAGCCCCCTGATGTCCTAAGCTGGCAAAGTTAGGTGGGCTTTGTTTTCTGCTCCAGTGGTGTGAGCAGCCAACATAGTTTTGGGTTTGTAGCAACAAAATTGCTGGGAGAATCAACCGAGAAGGCCGTGTTTCATGGATTTGCATAAGAAAACCAACTACAAATTAACCCAGCCTCCTCTGTGTCCTAGCTGCTCTGATGGAGGGAGGGAGGAAAGATGCTCACGTGTGTCCAGTACCTTCCGTGTGCAGGTGCTTTTCAGATATCTCATTTAACCCTCTTAACCTGTGAAGTTGGTATTATCTTATAGATGAGGAACTTCAGGCTCAGAGTGGTTAAATGAGTACAGCTCAGGTTCGCCCAGGATTTGAACCTAGATCTACACCTCTCTAAAAGCTGAGTTGTGTTGAGCCTGCTCCCCTAGGTCAGCACCTTCTGTCCTCCTGACTCACAGAACAGTCCTGGCCAGCTTGCTCTGAAGACCTGGGTCCCAGGGAGGGAGTGGCTTCTAGCTGGGTGAACAACCCCCCACCCCCGCCGGGCCAAGCTTGACAAGGGAGACTTTTTCCAAAGACTCCAAAACTGCCTCATCTCTCCCCTTAGAGACTGTAAAATCTAGCTGGGGAGTCTAGAATCCTAGACCTGGTAGCTGAATGGAACCTTGCAGATGATGTTCAGCTCATTCATGTTTATAGCAGCAGGAACAGCCTAAAGAGATAAGGTGAGTTACCCAAAGTTACAGTCAGGGCATGGCAGAAGCAGGACCAGAACTTAGGAGTCCTGCCTCCCAGCCTGCGGCTTCAGGAAAGAGTGTTTTTAAAAAGATACTTATTTTGAACAGGCTACATGTTCACATGGCTCCGTATTCAAATGACACAAAAGTCAGTCCATCCATGGGCCAGGCTTCTCCTTGAAGGTTCCTTCTGGAGATTTTATGCAAATACAAGAAAAGAAGGGGCAGTGTTTTTATCTTCTTCCCTTTTACTGGTGGGGTAAGAGTCATTCCTAACCTAGGATCAGACAACCTCCCAAAGCTCTTTTGTGAGATGTCCACTATTTTCTTAGGGGAGCAGTGTTGGGAATGGCAGCCCCCCCAGCCATGCCAACTTCCACACCAAGTGGCAGCCTGGGGAAGGGATATAACCCTGGCCTTAGGACACCTGGGTGTACCTTTGGCTGGAATACCTACAACCTGAATAAGTCCTCTCCAGGTCTGTGTCTCCCCTAAAATCTCAAAGCCTAAACCCACATTCTAGGGATGAAGCAGGGTGGCTGCCTTGGGTGGGGAGCTGCTCTTATCCAGAGGGAGGCTGGAAAGCCCTCAGTGGCCTAAGAGAGGCTCTGGTGGGGAGGGTGACCGGTGGGGGTTTCCAATCCCATCACCAACTTTTTTGGGGAGGGGAGGTGGAGAAGTGAGGATTAAAAAATAGAGCCCCTGGCATCACCAGTGTCCTGAAGAACGGGAAAGTCCCTTTGTTGCTCCTTTCCACTTGCATCTCCTGCCTCCCCCATTGAATCTGCCATCTCTAGCAGATATGTTCCCCAGAGGGCCCAGCAAAGGGCCATGGAGCACTGCTGGCCATGGTGGAGGAGAGGGGTGCCTGCTCTTGGGAGGTAGGGACAGTGCGATGAGTTCCACTCTTACAATTAAAAGCAGAAGGGGCATGAGTCAAACAAGAGTTCCCACTTTATCCTCAGTTTTCCTATCTGTAAAATGGGGGAGGATTAAAGAAGTTAATCCATATAAAGTCCTCCAAACCGTGTTCAACGCATAGTAAGGGCAGTGACCTCCCCAAGATAGCAACATAGGTCATTCCTGACTTCACGCCCCTTCATAAGAACAACTAGCAACTATTCACAGACAAGACACCACTGAGAATCCTAGAGCACAATGCCGAGGCTGAAGCACCCCTGCAGCGCAGAGACCAAGACAGACTGCATTGGAAGAGTAGGAGAAGCGGCTTTACTGCCCCTCCCCTAGGCCAGGGTAGCACCACGCTGAGAGGTCCCCCTGAACCTACGGTTCCTCCAAGGGAGAAGAGTTCAGGTTAGATATCCAGTTCCCCCAGCATTGTGGGTCACTTTGTGGGAGCCCCTACTGTGGTTTCACCCCATGGGGATTGCAGGGGAATCTGTGCCGTAAGTGGGGAAGGACTTCCAACAACCAGCACTTAGATCTCAGCCAACCAAGTTCATACTTGCAGGCCCAAGTAGTAATCGCGACCAGTGGCTTTATTCAACTGCAGAACCAAGTTAGCGGTGCAGTCTGACCGGGGAACTAGGCAGGGGGCAGGTCTGCCTGATTCGGGTCCTCCTCCTCCTCAAAGAGGAGTTTGTAGGCGCTGTAGCCTGGTCTGCCTGTGCCCAGGCAGTAGGGCTGGGGAGAGCCCTAGCAGTTGTGGGATGTGGCTCCCAGCCCCTCCTGACCAGAAAGCCTGGTTTGGGATAATTTGAGAGTTGCCTGAAGAGGGCTCTCCAAGTCCCACTGAGGCTGGAGAAGCTGAATCATGGCCGCACTTGCTATGGAGCACGGTCCTTGGCCCCATCTGAGAGGAACGGCTGGCAAGAACACCTGGAATCTTCTGCATAACCCAGCCACACTTGAGCCGAGAGGCAAGTGTGCAGAACTGACCACCCCTAGAGCAAAGCTAGTGGCCCGGTTTGGTCAGGGAAGCATGGGTCAGCTTTAGTCAAGACCGCAAAGAGCCTTAATGGCCTTGGAGCTGCTTCTCCCACTGCACCTCAGCAGGGAAACTAAATTCATAGTTCCACTTACAGCTGAACACAGCCTTCAGCCCACGTGACTAAGGAGCCTTACCAGAACACAGAGGAAGCTGCACGGCCCACCCAACAGCCCTGTTTACAGTGGCACTTGAACAGAGAGCATACATAGCCTGTGGCTTTCCCCATCTGCAGAACAAAATTGGTGACCTCATCTGACCAGGGTATTCAGTGCACACTCTTGCCTGATTTGGGCCCCAAGACCGTGAACCATGCAGACTCTGGGTTTTGTCCTGCTGCCTGGCCAGGGCAAGGAAGCAAATTCATAGCCTCACCTGCTGCTAAGTATAGTACCCAGTCTTAGGAAGCCTGGACACAGAATTTAGGCAACCATGGAGCTCATCCTATAGCCTCGCTTGGGCAGGGAAGCAAGCCAGCAGTACTATCCAGCTGTTTTCACCCAGTGGTATACCCAACACCCTTATCTCAGAGCTTAAACAGTTGCCTTGTCCAAATAATAGACCCTAATAGCAGGCTTCACCTACCCAAGACATTACCAGCAGACTTGTCCAGAAGCCCAAACTGAGCTGACCTTTGAAATACTCTCTCTGCCAAAGCAAACCTGCAAAGTCTGGAAGAGAAGACCACTTACTCAAATGCAGATACCAACATAAGGAATCAAGGATCATGAAAAATCAGACAAATTTGATACAACCAAAGGAAACAGATAAAGCTTAATAAGTTACTCTAAAGAAATGCCAATCTAGGGGCGCCTGGGTGGCTCAGTTGTTAAGCATCTGCCTTTGGCTCAGGTCAGGATCCCGGGGTCCTGGGATCGAGCCCCACGTCAGGCTCTCTGCTCAGCAGGAAGCCTGCTTCTCCCTCTCCCACTCTCCCTGCTTGTGTTCCCTCTCTCACTGTGTCTCTCTCTGTCAAATAAATAAAATCTTTTAAAAAAAAGAGAGAAATGTAGATCGAGGATCAAAGAATTCTGAAGAATCCTTTTAAAGTAGTTTAATCTACAAGAACACATAGACAACTAAATAAAATTAGATTAACAGTTCATGAACAAAACAAGAAGTTCAACAAAGAAACAAACCATCAAAAAACCCTAACAAATCTTAGGGCTGAAAAAATACAATAACCACACTGAAGGACTCAGTCAAAACTTCAAAAGTAGACCCACACAGGCAGAAGAATCAGCAACTTGGAAGATAGGATGTTTGAAATTATCCAGTCAGAGGAGCAAAAAGAAAAAAAGGGGCGCCTGGGTGGCTCAGTCGTTAAGTGTTGCCTTCGGTTCAGGTCGTGATCCCAGAGTCTTGGGATCGAGCCCCACATCAGGCTCCCTGCTCGGCGGGAAGCCTGCTTCTCCCTCTCCCACTTCCCCTGCTTGTGTTCCCTCTCTCGCTGTGTCTCTGTCAAAAAAAATAAATAAAATCTTAAAAAAACAAAAAAGAATAAAAAAGACTGAAGAAAGCCAGTGGGGCTTATAGGATACAATGAAAGGAAACAATATTCATATTATGGGAATCCCAGAAGAAGAGAAAGGGACAGAAACTATATTTAAAGCAATAATAGCTGAAAAGTTCCTAAACTTGGGGAAAGAAATAGACATCCAGGTCCAAGACACCCAAAGGACCCCAAATAGGAACCCAAATAGGGTTACAGTGGACACATTAAATTACTAAAAGCTAGACACAGAATTTTATTTATTTTTAAAAAATATTTGAGAGAGAGAGAGAGAGCATGTGTGCATGTGCTCCTGTGGGAGGAGGGGCAGAGGGGAAGAGAGAGAGCGAGCATCCCAAGCAGACTCCCTGCCAAACACAGAATTTTAAAAGCAGCAAAAGTATACACAAGTGACCTTCCATAAGACTTTTTGGCAGACTGCTCAGCAGAAAATTTTCAGGCCAGAAGAGAACAGGATGACATGTTTAAAACTTGAAAAGGAAAAAACTGTCAACCAAAAATACTATACCCAGTAAAGCTCTTCTGCACAAATGAACTAGGGATAAAGACTTTCCCAAACAAAAGTTGAGGGAATTCACCAATACATGTGCCTTCCAAGAAATGATAGAGGGAGTTCTTTGAGTGGAAATAAAAGGACACTAATTAACATCATAAAAACATAAGGCATTGTAAAATTCAGTGATAATGGTAAATATATAGTCAAAGTTAGATTCTGTAATATGGTAAAGGTGGTAGATAATTCACTTACAACTAGGGTTTAAAAGTTACCAACAAGGTTCCGGTCTAGGATGGCAATGTTGGAAGACCCTGAACTCACCTGCTCCATGGACACACCAAATCTACACCTATTTATAGAGCAGTTCCTTTTGAAGAACTGAGGGCTGACTGAACAGCTTCTGCACAACAAAAGATAAACCATATAGAGAATGGCAAGAGAAAAGAGACATAATTACAAAGGGAGCCCCCACTCCCTATGTTGTGAACTGCTGTGGGGAGGGATAGGACTGAGGGACCTGGAACAGATTCTTCTGCCCTGGGGCACAAAAAAAAAAAAAAAAGCCACAGTTTAAAAGGGGAACTAGAATAAAGGAACCACCCCTAGGACCTTGCCAAATGGCTGCGGAGCTGTTGGAGCTCTCTCTGGGTGGGGAGGGGCTTATGAACACCATTGTCCATGTTTCCCCTTAGTCTTGTAGCATAGACAGGAGCAAAGTCTGGGCACCCTAGCTGGCCTACCACCTTAGCAAGCACCAGGGCCCTAGCCCACGCCAGCCCCAACCATCCCACCAAGGTGGCCCCAGTGCAGCACACATAGGACACCTCCAGTCAGTGCTCACTACAGCTCTAGTCATTGTATCAAGGTTATATAGGCACAAAGAACCTCAGAAGACTCCAGGCCTGTACCATTTCAGCTCCAATTGCCCTGTCAGGTTACCCCCTATGATGAGCACCTTGGGAAATCCTGCCTTGCACCCATTTTAGCTTCAGCTGTCCTCCCAGGGTCCCCTCTATGCAGAGAGCCCCAGGACCTCCCTGACCTGTACCTACTTCAACTACAGTTGTCCTGTCAGGGCTCTTGCACAGAGAGCCCTGGGACTGCCCTAGCCTATGCCCACTTCAGCTCTGACCATCCCACTAGTGCAGTCCCAGCACAAGTGCCCAGGATCCCCAACCTATACCAGCCTCAGTTCCAGCCAGCCAGCCAGCCAGCCAAAGTCACCGTGCACACAGTCTACACAGGGATGACCATACAACAAGACTATTTCTTCAAGTTTAGGAGAAGTGGCTATTCCACCTGATTCAGAAAGAAGAACAGAAAAGCAAAATGAGGAGACAGGAATATGCTCCACATGAAAGAATAAGACAAAACCTTAGAAAAAAACCCTAAATGAAACAGAGGTAATATGCTTGATAAAGAGTTTAAAGTAATGATCATAAAGATGCGTATCAGACTGAAGAGTGGAATAACTCAGTGAGAACTTTAACAACAAGATAGACAATATAAAAAAGAATCAATCAGAGTTGAAGAATACAATCACAGAAATAAAAAGTACATTGGGGGAATCAATGTTAGATTAGTGGAGGCACAAGAATGGATCAGTGATCTGGAAGACAGGATAATGGAAAGCACCCAAGCTGAACAGCACAAAGAAAAAAAAATTAATGAGGATAGGTTAAGGGATGTCTTGGACAACACCAAGCAAACAAACATTTGCATTATCGGGGTCCCAGAAAAAGAGAGAGAGAAAGGGGCAGAAAACTTATTGAAGAAAGCTGAAAATTTCCATAACCTGGGGAAGGAAAGAGACATCCAGTTTCAGGAAGAACATAGTTCCAGACAAGATAAACCCAAGGAGGGCCACACCATGACATATAATAATTAAAATGTAAAAGGTTAAAGAAGAATTTTAAAAGCAAGAGAGAAGCAAAAATTTACATAAAGGGAAACCCCATAAGGCTATCAGCTGATTTTACAGCAAAAAGTTTGCAGGCCAGAAGGGAGTAGTATGTTATTTTCAAAGTGCTGAATGGAAAAAACCTACAACCAAGAATACTCTACTTAGCAAGGTTATCATTTAAAATTGAAGGAGAGTGAGTTTCCCAGAAAAGTTAAAGGAGTTCATCATCACTAAACTGGCCTTAAAAGAAATATTAAAGGGATTTTGTTAAGTGGAAAAGAAAAGGCCATAATTAGAAGAAAATTATGAATAAAAAGATGTAAAATATGACAATAAATGCATACAATGTGGAGGGGTGAATAAAGTTTTTTTAGAATGTGTTCAAACTTAAGTGACCATCAACTTAATACAGACTGCTATATACTTAGGATGTTATATATGCACATCATGGCAACCACAAACCAAAAACCATAATAGTTAAACAAGAAAGAGAAAGGAATTCAAGCATAAAACCAAAGAAAATAACCAATCACAAGGAAAGAGAGCAAGAGAAAAAAAAAAAAAAAAAAAAAGGAACAGAGAAAAACTACAAAAACAAGAAGCAATTAACAAGATGACAATAAGTACATATCTATCAATAACTTTAAATGTAAATGGTCTAAATGTTCCAATCAAAAGACATAGGGTGGCAGAATGGATTAAAAAAAACAAGTCCCATGTATATGCTGCCTACAAGCATTTCAGACCTAAAGACACATACAGACTGAAAGCAAAAGTATGGAAAAAGATATTCCATGCAAATGGAAATGAGAATAAAAAAGCTGGGTAGCATTCTTATATCAGACAAAATAATCTTTAAAACAAAGACTGTAACAGACATAGAAGGGCACTGCATAAAGATAAAGGGTCGATCCAACAAGATCTAAAAATTGTAAACATCGATGTACCCAAAATTGGAGTACCTAAATACATAAAGCAAATATTCACAGACAAAAAGGGAGAAATTGACACTAATACAATAATAGTAGGAAACTTTAACACTCCACTTATATCAATGGCTAGATCATGCATGCAGAAAACCAATAAAGCAACAGCGTCTTTGAATGACATAATAGACCAGATGGACTTAACAGAAGATATACAAATGGCCAACAGACACATGAAAAAAAGGTCAATGTCACTAAACATCAGGAAAGTGCAAATCAAAACCACAATGAGATATTACCTTACACCTGTCAGAATAGCTTGAATCAAAAAGATAAGAAATAACAAGTGTTGGCAAGGATGTGGAGAAAGGAAACCCTGTGTACTGTTGGTAAGAAGGCAAATTGGTGCAGTCACTGTGGAAAAGAGTATGGAGGTTCCTCAAAAAAATTAAAAATAGAAATGCAATGTGATCTAGTACTCCCACTACTGGGTATTTACTCAAAGAAAACACAAACACTAATTCAAAAAGATATGTGCACCCCTCTGTTTATTATAGCATTATTTAAAATAGCCAAGATATGGGAGCAATCCAAGTGTCCATCGATAGAGGTACGGATAAAGAACATGTGGTCTTATATACAATGAAATATTACTCAGTCATAAAAAAGAATGAAATCTTGCCATTTGTGACATGGGTAGACCTAGAGGGTATTATGTTAAGCGGAATAAGTCAGAGAAAGATAAATACCATATGATTTCATTTGTGGAATCTAAGCAACAAAACAAATGAATAAACAAACAAAAAGCAGAAAAAGACCCAGAAATACAGAGAACACACTGATGGTTGCCAGAAGGGAGGGTGGTGGTGGGGGGTGGGCAAAATGGGTGGACTGAGAGTTACAGACTTCCATTTATGGAATAAGTCACAAGGATAAAATGTATATCCTAGGGAATATAGTTAGTGGTATTGGAGTAGTGTTGTATGGTGATAGACAGTAGCTACACTTGTGGTGAGCATAGCATAACATATAGACTTGTTGAATCACTATGTTGTACACCTGGAACTAATGTAACATTGTGTGTCGACTATACTTCAACAAAAAATAAAAGAAACAAATGTAGTAAAAACCATAACTATAATAATCTATTAGTTACACAACGTAAAGAATATATAAATTGTAACATCAATAACCTAAAATGTGAGAAGAGATAAAAGTGTAAAGCTTAGAAATTCTATTGAAGTTATCATTAGTTTAGGGTGTTATAATTTTAAGATAGTTTATGTAAGCCTTATGGTATCCACAAGGGAAAACCTATAATTACACAAAAGAACATGACAAAGAAGTCAAAACATATTGATATAAGACATAAAAACATCAAAACAAACTAAAAAGCAGGATAAAAAAACAATGAACAAAATGGCAATAGTAAGTCCTTACTGTTAATGATTACTTTAAATGAAAACAGATAAAGTTCTGCAGAATGGCTGACTAGATAAATAGACAAACAAAAAACAAGGTCCAATGATATGCTGCATACAAGAAACCCACTTTAGCTTTAAAGACACAGAGACTGAGAGTGAAGGGATGGAAAGATTTCAAGCAAACTTACTGTCCAAAAGGCAAGGGTAGCTATATGTATATCAGATGAAATAGACTTTAAAAATGGTCAAAAGTGGGAGGGATGGGGTGGCTGGGTGATAGACATTGGGGAGGGTATGTGCTATGGTGAGGGCTGTAAATTGTGTAAGACTATTGAATCACAGACCTGTACCTCTGAAACAAATAATACATTATATGTTTAAAAAAGAAGAAGAAGAAGAAGAAGAAGATAGCAGGAAGGGAAGAATGAAGGGGAATCAGAGGGGGAGACGAACCATGAGAGACTATGGACTCTGAGAAACAAACTGAGGGTTCTAGAGGGGAGGGGGTGGGGGGATGAGTTAGCCTGGTGATGGGTATTAAAGAGGGCACGTTCTGCATGGAGCACTGAGTGTTATGCACAAACAATGAATCATGGAACACTACATCAAAAACTAATGATGTAATGTATGGTGATTAACATAATAATAAAAACAAACAAACAAAAGAAATACAGATCTGCTGGCTAAACAAACCTCTAACATTTCAAGAAATCCCATGGAGGCACAAATAAACTCCCTGGAATAATGAAGCAGCACAATAACTTACTTTAATAAAACCAGCCTCTGAAAATAAAAAATAAAAAATAAAAATAAAAATGGTCAAAAGTGACAAGATCATTATATAATGACAAAGGAGTCAATGTATCAAGAAAATATAATAAATGTGCCCAACACCAGAGTATTTCAATACATAAAGCAAAAACTAAGAGCTACAAGGAGAAATAAAGAGCAACACAGTAATAAATGGGGACCCCAATGCCCCACTCTCAACAATGGATAAATCATCCAGACAGAGAATCAATAAAGACACAGCAGATTGAACAATACTATATACCAAATGGATCTAGCAGACATACACACAACATTCTATCCAACAGCAAAATACACATTCTTCTCCAGTGCACAGGGAACATTTTCCAGGACAAATGATATGTTAGGCTGCAAAACGAGTCTTAGCAAATTCAAGGAGACTGAAATCATACCAATATCTTCTCTTACCACAGTGGTATGAAACTAGAAATCAATAACAAGAGAAAAAGTGTAAATTCATGAATACGTGGAAATTAAACAACACTCTCCTGAACAACCAATGGGTCAAAGAAGAAATTAAATGGGAAATAAAAAAATATCTTAAGACAAAAATGTAAATAACATACCAAAACTTATAGGATGCAGCAAAAGCAGTTTTATGAGAGAAGTTCATAGCAGTAAGTTCCTACATTAAGAAGAAAACTCCTACACAAACAACCTAGATCTACACCCTTTAGTTAAGAAACTAAACAAAGAACAAACTGAGCCCAAAGTTAGCAAAAAGAAGGTTATATATAAAGATTAGAGTAGAAATAAACGAAACAGAAAAACAATAGAAAAGATTAACCAAACTAGGAGTTAGTTGTTGAGAAGATAAACAAAATTGACACTCCTTTAGCTAGACTACCTAAGGAGAGAAACCTAATTAACAGAATTATAAATGAAACAGGACACATTACAACTGACACCACAGAAATACAAGGATCATAAGAGGCAACTATGAACAACTATATACCAACAATCTGGGCAACCAAAAAGAAATGGAAAAATTCTAGAAATGTACAAACTGCCAAGACTGAATCAGGAAGAAATAAAAGTCTGCACAGCTAATCACTAGTAAGGAGATTAAATCAGTAATAAAAAAAATTTCTCAATGATGAAAAGCCAAGGCTGGGTGGCTTCACTGGTGAATTTTATCAAATATTTAAAGAATTAATGCTAGGGCATGCCTGGGTGGCTCAGTCGGTTAAGTGGCTGCCTTTGCCTGAGGTTATGACCTTGGGGTCCCGGGAATGAGCCTTGCATCAGGCTCCCTGCTCAGGGGTGAGTCTGCTTCTCCCTCTCCCTCTCCCCCCAACTCATGCACATGCGCACTCTCTCTCTCAAATAAATAAATAAATAAAATCTTTAGAAAATAATTAATGCCAATCCTTCTCAAACTCTTTAAAAAAACTGAAAAGTTGGGTACACTTCCAAGCTCAGCTTGTGAGGTCAGCATTAACTTGATACCAAAGAAAAAGATACTATCAGAAAAGAAAACTATAGGTCAATATCCCTGCTGAATATAAATGTAAAAATTCTCAATAAAATACTAGCAAACAGAATTCATAGAACACTAAAAGGATTACTCACCCAAGTGCGATTTATGCCTGGCATGCAAGATGGTTCAACATATGCATATCAATGTGATACATCACATTAATAAAGAAAAAAAAGTCATGCAATAATCTTATTAGATGCAGAAAAAGCATTTGACAAAATTTAACATCCATTCATGATAAATCAGGTAGGGAAGGAATGTACCTAAGTATATTAAAGGCTGTATATGGTAAGTCCATAGCTAACATCATGCTCAATGATGAAAGGTTCAAAGCTTTTCCTCTAAGACCAGGAATAAGATAAGGGTGTCCACTCCCACCACTCCTATTCAATATAGTACTGGAAGTCCTTGTTAGAGCCATCAGGCATGAAAGAGAAAAGGCTCAGCATTGTTAAGGAAGAGGTAAAACTGTCTCTATTTGCAGATGACATGATTTTATATAGAGAAAATCCTAAAGACTCCACCAAAAAAACTGTTAGATCTAACCAATAAATTCAGAAAAGTTTCAGGATACAAAATTAACATACAAAAATCAGTAGCTGTCTATACACTACCAACAAATTCTGTGAAAAATAAAGAAAATGACCCATTTACAATAGCATTGAAACAATAAAATACTTAACAATAAACTTAATCAAGGAGGTGAAAAATCTCTACTCTGAATACTATAAGACATTGATGAAAGAAATTGAAGAAGACACAAATAGATGGAAAGGTATTCCATGTTTATGAATTGGAAGAATTAATGTTAAAATTTCAATACTACCCAAAGCCATCTGTAGATTCATTGTAATCCCTATCAAGATTTCAATAACATTTTTTACAGAAGTAGAAAAAACAATCTTAAAATTTATATGGAACCACGAAAACCCCTGAATAGCCAATGCAATCCTGATAAAGAACAAAGCAGGAAGTATCATACTTCTTGATTTCAAGATATACTATAAAGCCATAGCAATCAAATCATCAAGTGAGATTTATTGTGGGGAATACAAGGATAGTTCAATATTTGCAAGTCTGCCAAAGTGATGCACCACATTAACAAAATGAAGGGTAAAAATCATATGATCATCTCAATAGATGCATAAAAAGCATTTGGCAAAATTCAACATCCTTTCTTGACCAAATCTCTCAACAAAGTGGGTTTAGAGGGAACATACCTCAACATAATAAAGGCCATACATGAAAACCCACAGCTAACATCATACTCAACGGGGAAAAACTGAGCGCTTTCCTTTAAGATCAGGAACAAGACAAGGATATCCACTCTAGCCACTTTTATTGAACATAGCACTAGAAGTCCTGGCCACAGCAATCAGACAAGAAATCAAAGGCATCTAAATTGGTAAGAAAGAAGAAAAACTTTCACTATTTGCAGATGACATGATACTATACATAGAAAACCCTAAAACTCCACCAAAATACTATTAGAACTGATAAATGGATTCAGTAGGGTTGAAGAATACAAAATTAATATACAGAAATCCATTGCATTTCTATACACTAATAATGAAATAGCAGAAAGAGAAATTAAGAAAAATAATCCTATTTATAACTGCACCAATAATAATAAAATATACAGGAATAAACTTAACCAAGGAGGGGAAACAAGTGTACTCTGAAAACTATAAAACCTTGATGAAGGAAACTGAAGAAAACACAAATAAATGGAAAGATATTCTATGCTCATAGATTGGAAGAATATTGTTAAAATGTCCATACTACCCAGAGCAATCTACAGATTTAATGCAATCTCTATCAAAATACCAACAGCATTTCCCACAGAACTAGAACAAATAATCTTAAAAATTTTATGGAACCACAAAAGAGCCCAAATAGCCAAAGCAATCTTGAAAAAGAAGAACAAAACTGGAGGCATCATGATCCCAGATGTCAAGATATACTACAAAGCTGTAGTAATCTGTATGGTACTGGCATAACAATAGACACATAGATTAATGGAACAGAGAGCCCAGAAATAAACCCACAATTATATGGTCAATTAATCTTTGACAAGGAGGCAAGAATATGCAAAGGGAAAAAGACAGTCTCTTCAACAAATGATGCTGGGAAAACTGGACAGCCACATGCAAAGAATGAAACTCGGTCCCTTTCTCACACCACACACAAGATAAACTCAAGATGGATTAAAGACCTAAATGTGAGACCTGAAACCACAAAAATCCTAGAAGAGAACACAGGCAGTAATTTCTTTGACATCGGCTATAGCAACATTTTTGTAGATAGGTCTTCTGAGGCAAGGGAAATAAAAGCAAAAATAAACCATAGGGGCTACATCAAAATAGAACACTTCTACGCAGCAATGGAAACAATCAACAAAACTAAAAGATAACCTACTGAATGGGAGAAGATATTTGTAAATGACATATCTGACAAAAGGTTGGTATCCAAAATATATAAAGAATTTATACAAGTCAACACCAAAACCCCAAATAATCCAATTAAAAATGGGCAGAAGACATGAACGATATTTTTCCAAAGAAGACATACAGATGGCCCTCAGACACATGAAAAGATGCTCAACATCCCTCATCACCAGGAAAATGCAAATCAAAACCACCATGAGATAGCATGTCACACCTGTCAGAATGGCCAAAATAAAAAACATGGGAAATAACAAGTGTTGGTGAGGATGTGGAGAAAAGGAATCCTCATGCACTGTTGGTGGGACTGCAAACCGGTGTAACCACTGTGAAAAACAATATGGAGTTTCCTCAAAACATTAAAAATAGAATTATCATATGGTCTAGTAATTCCACTAGTGGGTATTTAACCAAAGAATATGAAAACACTAATTCAAAAAGAGATATGCACCCTTATATTGCAGCATTATTTACAATAGCCAAACTATGGAAGCAGCCCAAGTGTCCATTAATCGTTGAATGGATAAAGAAGATGTGGTATGTGTATACAATGGAATATATCTCAGCCATAAAAAAGAACGAAATGTTGCCATTTGCAACAACATGGATGGATCTAGAGGGTATAATGCTAAGTGAAATAAATCAGAGAGAGACATGTGATTTCACTCATATGTGGAATTTAAGAAACAAATGAACAAAGGAAAAAAAAGAGACAAACCAAAAACAGACTCTTAACTCTAGAGAACAAACTGGTGGCTGCCAGAGGGGAGGTAGGTGGGGGGATGGGTGAAATAGTTGAGTGAATTAAGAGTACACTTCTCATGATGAGCACTGAGTAATGTATGGAAGTGTTGAATCACTATATTGTATACCTGAAACTAATATAACATGTATGTTAACCATACTGAAATTAAACTAAAAAGAATTATCTTTGTCTTATTCCAAAAAAAAAAAAAAAAGAAAAATATAAATGTAAGACTTGAAATCATGAAAATCCTAGAAGAAAACATATGGACAAAGCTCCTTGACATGAGTCTTGGCAATGATTTTTTGAATAGGACACCAAAAGCACAAATAACAAAAATCAAGAATAAATCAAGCTAACAATGTTCCGCACAACAAAGGATATAGTCAACAAAGTGAAAAGACAACTTATGGATTAGGAAGAAAATATTTCTAAATGATGTATCTGATAAGGGGATAATATCCAAAGTATATAAAGAACTCATACAATGCAACATCAAAAAACCAAATAATCCAATTAAAAACATGCCGAAGACCCGAACAGACATTTTCCCAAAGAATATGTAAGGAATGGCCGACAGGTACCTGAAAGGATACTCAACATCACTCACGATCAGGGAAATGCAAATCAAAACCACAATGAAATATCACCTCACACCTGTTAAAATGGCCATGATCATACAACAAATGCTGGCATGGATGGGGAGAAAAGGCACCCTTGTGTACTGTTGGTGGGACCATAAGCTGGTGCAGCCACTGTGGACACTAGTATGAAGGATTCTCAAAAAACTACAGGTATAACTACCATATGATCCAGCAATTCCACTTCTGGGAATATATCCAAAAGAAATAAACACACTAACTTGAGGGGCGCCTGGGTGGCTCAGTTGGTTGTCTGACTCTTGATTTCGGCTCAGGTCATGATCTCAGGGTTGTGAGATCAAGCCCTGTGTTGGGCTCTGTGCTCAATGTGGAGTCTGAGATTCTCTCCCTCTGCCCCTGCTCACACTCACACTCTCAATCTCTCTCTCCCTAAAATAAATAAATAAATCTTTAAAAAACCAAAAACCATTGAAAAGATGTCTGCATCCCTGTGTTCATAGCGACATTATTTACAATAGCCAACATATGGAAACAACTCAACTGTCCATTGGTGGATAAATGAAGAAATGGTGATCTATATGCACACAATGGAATATTATGCATCCATAAAAAATGAAGACATCTGTCATTTGCAACAACATAGATGGGTCTTGACAGCGTTATGCTAAGTGACATAAGTCAGACAGAGAAAGACAAAATACACCCATTTTGAACATCTATTATTTTAGCCTGAGCTTGGGACCAATGTCTGGCTCCAAGGCTCTACATTATGCCTCCAAAAGACCTGGGTTCAAATCCTGGTTGCTATTTACTAGTGGGGCATCTTTGGGAAAGGATTCTTCTCTTTAGGCCTCAGTTTCCGCATCTGTATAATGGGGCTGAAAATAACCTCACACTGAGAAAAGTCACGAAATAGCCAATGTCAAGCACCCTGGTAGAGCACTCTGTAAACTGCAGACAGCTATGGACATATAAGCCATCAGCAAGCCTCTGCTGAACACGTCCAAGGGCAAGGCAGCCCAATCTCTGTCAACCTCCTGGAGCTGACAGTTGTCTCCTTCCTGTGACCCATTTCCTTGTGGAGAAAGCCAGTAGTTTCTGGGACATAACTGCATTCTCTCTGCTGTAGCCAGAAGGGGAGGTTGGGGGGTGCAGTGCTGAGGTCCTGCCCAACCCCCAGAAACCTGTTCCTGGGGATTTTAGGCTCCCAGAGGAAGGCTGCTGCAGGTTGGGACAGAATCAGACAGACTGGCCCTCCAACTGCCACTAACCACCTCTCTGCTTCGGCCAAGTGACTTTCCAGAAGCTGGGCCTCGGTTTCTTCAACCGAGGACGGGATGATTACACCCACTCCAGGGAAGTCCACAGACTCTCTGTCCTCACCCCATGCTGCTAGAGTAGGTGCTTCCTGAGCTTTCCTCCAGGGAAGCCTCTGTCTATTCCTTCTCTCCCTCCTGGCGTCTTGGATCTCTCCCTGAGGTCTGGCTGCCCAGGGACCCGTGGCTGGCTGATTGAATTCTGGTTTCCCTGAGATCTGGCCCCTGAGAGGATGGTCTTCATTTTGCTAGTCCTCACTTCGCAGTTAAAAGCATCTTTACCTGCATTATGGCCTTCCGGTCTCTCCAACCTGGCAGCTCACAGACTCATTTCCCATTTCACAGAAAAGAAAATGGAGGCCCATGAGGGTGAAGCCACTTTTCCAGAGTTACAGAGTTGGAAAAGGAGCAGTGAGCGTGGATTCCCCATTCCTCGCTTTTCCCTCACAGGGCTCAGCACAATTCCTGCCACAAAGCGTGCAACACCTGCTGCCTTCCAGGGGTTCCCTGGGTTTCTGTAGAGTCCCAAGAGGCTTGGTGAAAGCTGGCTTTGGAACTCAAACCTGGCTGTGCCTCTTGCTATAGCTGCATGACCTTGCACAACAAACCCAACCTCTTTGGCTTTTTTCTTAGCCAACAAAATGGAGACACCTCTTTAGGGCAAAAATTATGAACACATTTGTTTTGAGCCCCTTCTCACTAACCCCCAAAGAGGATTCCTGCCTTGCTTGCAGCTCCTCCCACCTCTCCTACTGCCGCTGGACCCAGCCTTTGCTGTTTTGTAACGCAGCGTTGGGAGAAAGGAGACTGCAGGGAGAAGACCACTGAGGGAAATGGAGCCAGAAGGTCAGAGGTAGTGAGCGCTGTGAGTGCAGGGGTGTGAGGACCTGGACAGAAGAGCAGGGTTACTGTCTCTTTCCACTCACACTTCTGACACCAAACATTTGGGGTTTTCCTATACCAACAACTAGTTCTCCAACTCGGGACACCAACTGGGTGTCCCAATGGTTTCATTCAATTCTGATGCTCTCTGGAGTTAACAGACCTTCCAAGTTGAAAGCTCAGTCCCACAGGACTCAGCTCAGTCCAACTGTCTTCTGATGCAACCACCAGGCCTCCTGTACTTCTGACTGATCAACTATCAATCAGGGGTTTCCTCTTTAGGTTAGAAAACTTGCTAGAACAGTTCATGGAACTCAGGGAAAACACTTTACAATGTCCTTTCCAACACACCATAATAGTAAAGGATAAAAATGAATACCAGATGAAGAATGACAGAGGGTGAGGTCTGGAAGGGTCCTGAGCATAGGAGCTTCTGTCCCTGTGGAGTTGAGGTACACCATCTTCCCTGAACGCAGATGGATTTACCAACCCGGAAGCTTTTGGAACTCTGTTGTTTAGGGTTTTTATGGGGGTTCTACCACATGGGCATAACTGATTAAATCATTGTTTACTAGTGACTTACTCAATCTCCAGCTCCTCTCTCTTCCCTGGATGTAGGGGATTGGGGTGAAAATTCCAACCCTCTGATCACGTGATTGGTTTCTTTGGCAACCAGCCCTCATCCTGAAGCTATCTAGGGACGTACCAAGAGTCACCTCCTTAGCACAAACTCAGGAGTGGTTGAAAGGGGCTTATTATGAATAACAAAAGATGCTCCTCTCACACCTATCACTCAGGAAACTTCAAGGGTTTTTGGAGCTCTGTGCCTACAACTGAAGACAGAGACCAAATAAATATTTATTATATCACAATATTACAAAGGTGTTAATGGGTGTTACTCTCAACTATTCATTTGGATCCTTTCAGGGTCATAAAACAAAAGCAGATAACTAGTTATTTAAAACTTTACTTTTGGTTCCTGGGCTAGTTCTTTGACCAGCTCCACTGCTCTGAGACTGAACCATACGGGTTTTTGTGTTCACAGGAGTTACACTTTCTTACAGGGTCATTGTAAAGGTATGAGAGTATCCATGTTAAGTGGTTAACAGAGTGCCTAACACATAAAGTCTCAACAAAGCAGCATTTATTACTATATTCTATCATATTGTGTTTAAGATTTATTTATTTAGAGAGCACAAGCACAAGTGGGGGGGAGGGGCAGAAGGAGAGAATCCCAAGCAGACTTCCCATGGAACATGGAGCCCCATGAAGGGCTTGATCTCAGGACACTGAGATCATGATCCAAGCCAAAACCAAGAGTCAGATGCTTAACTGACTGAGCCACCTAGGTGCCCCTGGATTGTTTTCATCTAGCCTAGGACAGCATGCTAGAAGAATCAACATTTCATGAAACTTCTGTATCCACTGATCCTCCACTCCCTGCCCATTTTGCCCCCTTTTTACCCTTCATGCATCTCTCTAACACATGTCTGCTCCTTTAAGTAGGGCACAGTCCTGGGTGCAGCTGGGAAGTAATGGGACCATCCTCTGCTCTTGGGGAGCTTATCAGCTAGGAACAATGTTTGAGTACCACATGTGGACATCTTCCATGTTGAGGAGGAATAAGACTTGTTCTGTGCCCTCCCGCAAGGGGTGGTACTGAGGCCATTGGGTGAAAGTCGGAGGGGCAGACTGAGCTTAGTGTGAGGGAAGCTTTGCTAGCAGAGATTTCCAAAGGTGAAGTGTGCTGGCGTGGGAAGTGAGGTGTCCTCTATCAGGAGGTATACAAGTGAAGGACAGATGACCCTTGTTGACTGCAGAAAGGATTCAAAATTAGCATGGAAGCCTGGACTTGGTGACCTTGAAGGCCTTGGCTCCTAAGATTCTCTGATTCCTAGAGACACTACAACCAAATGTGGATCACCTCCAGGGTAATGCAGAGTTCGCAGCTGCTCCCCCTTCTGCCTGGGAGCATTGCGGCTCCAGCCCAGAAGATGTGGATTCCGGGAGGAAGGACAGAGCCCTGACTGGTCCTCCCAGCCTCCTGTCCTATGCACACAGCTGCCCTCCCCTTCTCTGAGCTCACCAGCTGCTGTTCCCCAACCCATTACCTGCACAGATATAGGGGGAAGGGAAGGAGACACAGGGTGGGAGGTTTGCCCTGCATCTAGGTTATGGAGGGAGGGTTTCCATGGGGAGCCAATTTCCCTCTCATCTCCTGCATAAGGTAAGATGATGCTAGCTGTTGTAAAGATAAACCCCCAAATCTCGATGGCTTAATTCACTGTAAGTTTATTTCTTGCTCACCTAAAATACAATTGACATTAGTGGGGTAAAGGAGCCTCTGATCTGCACAGACGTACAGGAACCCAGGCTGACAGAAGCTCTGGCATCTTCAGTCAGTGACTTCCAAACTCACCTCAGGCACGGACATCCAGGTGGAGAGAGAGGAGGGTGGTCAGGGAGATTTTCATAAGCCAGGCCTGAAAGTAGCGTCCATCACTTCTACCCCATTCCAAGTCAGAACTTGGTCTTAGGGCCATATCTAGAAGTCAAGGGGCTAGGGACTGTAGTCACAGGCAGGGCAGCCACTTCCTGGCAACAACTGCTCTGGGAGGGGGAGCCTGAGGTATTGGCAGGCCGCTACCTGTCCCTGACATATCCTCTTACCATAAGCCTCCCTCCTCAGGCCTCTGCCAATTGGCGCACACATCCGATAATGAGCCCCTTGAGCTCAAGGACAGCCTTGGCATCCCCAGTGCTTAGCTCAGTGGCAGGTCATAGGCAGAGCTTTGGATTATCTGGTGGGCGAACAAAGGCTTGGGTATCATCTTGCTTGTTAAGAATACAGATGCCTGGTAGAAAACACTTTGGCAGTCCCTCAAAAAGTTAAACCTAAGTTATATCCTCTTGTTGGATTGACCCCTTTATCATTATGATGCCCTTGTCTATTACAGTCTTGTGTTAAAGCCTATTTTATCTGATAGAAGTACCGCCATCCCAGCTTTCTTTTGGTTTCCATTTGCATGGGTCATCTTTTTCATCCCTTCACTTACAGTTGGTGTGTGTCCTTACATCTGAAGTGAGTCACTTGTAGGCAGCCTATCGATGGGTCTTTTGTTTTTTTGTTTTATCTATTCAGCTACTCTGTCTTTTGATTGGAGAATTTAGTCCACTTACATTAAAAGTGATTATTGATAGGTATGTACTTAAATATCCCTTTGTTCATTGTTTTCTGGCTTTGCAGTTTTTCTCGGTTCTTTTCTTCTTTTGCACTCTTCCTTTGTGGTTTGAGGAATTTCTTTAGTTGTATGCTTAGGTTTCATTCCAATTATCTTCTTTGTATCTGCTATAAGTTTTTGCCTTATGGTCATGAGGTTTACATATAACAACCTATGTTTATAACTCTATTTTAAATTGATAACAACTTAAGTTTGAATACATTCTAAAGCTCTACATTTTTACTCTTCCCCCACATTGTTTTTGATGTCACATTTTACATTTTTATCTTGTGTATCCCTTAACTAATTCTTGTAGTTATTTTTGCTACATTTGTCTTTTAACCTTCATACTAGCATATTTATGCACTGAACATAGCTGCACCTAAACACAGAAAGCAAATGCTAATAGACCTGAAAGAAAGACAGCAATACAATAATAGTGGGGGACTTTAATACCTCACTTACATCAATGGACAGACCATCCAGATAGAAAATCGAAAAGGAAACACCCACCTTCAGCAACATTAGACCAGAAGAACTTAACAGATATCTACAGAACATTCCATCCCAAAGCAGCAGAATAAACAATCTTCTTAAGTATATTCTGGAATATTCTCCAGGATAGATCACATGTTAGGCCACAAAACGAGCCTTAATAAGTTTAAGAAGACTGAAGTCATACCAAGCATTTTTTCCAACCATAATAATATGAAACTAGAAATCAGTTATGTGAAGAAAATTCACAAATATGTGGAGATTAAACAAATGGTTATTAAACAGCCAGTTCGGTCAATAAATAAAAAAAATTGAGACAAGTGAAAATGGAAATACAACATACTAAAATTTATGGAATGCAGCAAAAGCAGTTCTTAGAGGGAAGTTCATAGTGACAAATATCTACCTCAAGAAACAAGAAAAACCTCAAACAGCCTAACTTTATTCCTCAGGGAACTAGAGAAAGAAGAACAAATGAAGCCCAGTTAGTAGAAGGAAGGAAATAACAAATATCAGAGTGAAAAATAAATGTAATAAAGACAATAGAAAAGATCAGTGAAACTAAGAACTGGTTCTTTGAGAAGATAAAATTGACATACTTTATTTTTTTAAAGATTTAATTTACTTATGCATTTATTTGAGACAGAGAGAGAACGCAAGTGGGGAGAGGGTGAGGGAGAGAATCCCAAGCAGACTTTGCACTGAGCACAGAGCCGTGGCATGGGGCTTGACCCACGACCCTGAGATCATGACCTGAGCCAAAACCAAGAGTCAGTTGCTCAACTGACTGAGCCACCCTGGCATCCCTAAAATTGACATACTTTAGATTCACCAAGAAAAAAAAAAAGAGGGCTCAAAAAATAAAATCAGAAATGAAGGAAGTATTAAACTGATACTAAAGAAATACAAAGGATCGTAAGAGACTGCTATGAACAATTATACCAACAAATTGGACAACCGGTAAGAAATGGATAAAGTCCTAGAAACATACAACCTTCCCAGACTAAATCATGAAGAAACAGAAAATCTGAACAGACCAGTTTCTAGTAAGGAGATTGAATCAGTAATCAAAAACCTCCCCAGACACAGTGGTCCAGGACCAGATGGTTTCACTGGTTAATTCTAACAAACATTTGAAGAATTAACACCAATCCTTCTCAAACTCTTCCAAAAAATAGAAGAGTAGGGAACACTTCCAAAATCATTTTGTAAGGCTAGCATTACCCTGATTCCAAAACCAAACAAGGACACTGCAAAAAAAACCACAAAAAACAAAATAAAAAAAACCCCCAAAACTACAGGCCAATATCACTGATGAAAATAGATGCTAAAATCCTCAACAAAATATTAACAAACCAAATTCAATGATATGTTAAAAGAATGATCAATCAGTAATTTGATTTGATCAATCAATCAATAAATGGGATTTATTCCAAGGTTGCAAGGATGGTTCAACATTCACAAAGTCAATGTGATATACCACATTAACAAATAGTTAAAAATCATACGATCATTTCAACAGGTAAAGAAGCATCTGAAAAAATTCAATATCCATTTATGAAAAAAGCATCCAACAAAGTAGGTATAGAAGGAACATACCTCAACATAATAAAGGTCATGTATGCCAAGCCCATAGTTAACATCATCCTCAAAGGTGAAAACCTGGAAGCTTTTTCTCTAATATCAGGAACAAGACAGGATGCTCACTCACTCTTGCAACTTTTACTCGGCATGGTAGTGGAAGTCCTAATCAGAGCAATTAGGCAAGAATTAAAAGGCATTGTATGAAACCACAAAAGACCCTGAATAGCAAGCAATCTTGAAAGAGCAAAATTGGAGGGGTCACAATCTCAGATGTCAAGATACACTACAAAGCTCTAGTAATCAAAACTGTATGATACTGGCACAAAAATACATACATAGATCAATAGAACAGAATAGAGCCCAGAAATAAACCCACAATTAAATGGTCAATTAATCTTCGACAAAAGAGACAAGAATATTCAGTAGAGAAAAGACAGTCTCTTCAACAATTTGTGTTGGGAAAACTGGACAGCTACATGCAAAGAATGAAACTGGGTCACTTTCTCACACCATACACAAAATAAACTCAAGATGGATTAAAAGCCTAAACGTGAGACCTGAAACCACAAAAATCCTAGAAGAGAACACAGGCAGTAATTTCTTTGACATTGGCTATAGCAACATTTTTGGAAATAGGTCTTCTGAGGCAAGGGAAACAAAAGCAAAAATTAACTATTGGGGCTACATCAAAATAGGACACTAGCGATGGAAACAATCAAAACTAAAAGACAACATACTGAATGGGAGAAGATATTTGCAAATGATATATCTGATAAAGGTTTGGTATCCAAAATATACAAAGAACTTAAACAAGTCAACACCCAAAAAAACCAAATAGTCCAATTAAAAATGGGCAGAAGACATGAACAGTATTTCTCCAAAGAGAAATACAGATGGCCCTCAGACACATGAAAAGATGCTCAACATCCCTCATCACTAGGGAAATGCAAATCAAAATCACCATGAGATATCACATCACACCTGTCAGAATGGCTAAAATTAAAAACAAAAGAAACAAGTATTGGTGAGGATGTGGAGAAAAGGAACCATCATGCACTGTTGTGGGAATGTAAACTGGCATAGCTCCTGTGAAAAACAGTATGAAGATTCCTCAGAAAATTAAAAATAGAATTACCTTATGATCTAGTAATTCTACTAGTAGGCATTTACCCAAAGAATATGAAAACACTAATTCAAAAAGAGATAAGAGATATGGATACACATCCATTATGTGTATTGCAGCATTATTTACAATAGCCAAACTGTGGAAGCAGCCCAAGTGTTTGATAGATGAATGGATAAAGACGATGTGATATATATGTAGAATGGAATATTACTCAGCCATAAAAAAGAATGAAATCTTGCCATTTGCAAGGATGTGGATGGATCTAGAGAGTATAATCCTAAGTGAAATAAGTCAGAGAAAGACAAATGCCATATGATTTCACTCACCTGTGGAATGTAAGAAACAAAACAAACGAACAAAGAAAAAAAAGAGACAAATAAAAAACAGACTCTTAACTCTAGAGAACAAACTGGTGGCTGCCAGAGGGAAGGTGGGTGGAGGGATGGGTGAACTAGGTGAAGGGGATTAAGAGTGCACTTATGGTGATGAGCATTAAGTCATGTATAGAATTGTTGAATGACTATATTATACACTTGAAACTAATATAACACTATATATTATATAGGAACAAAAACCAAAACAAAAGTAATAAAAGACATCCAATTGTTAAAGAAAAACCTGTCACTTTGGCAGATGTATTATATACAGAAAACCTTAAAGACTCCACCAAAAAACTGTTAGAACTCACCAAAGAATTTGATAAAATTGACATACAGAAATCTTTTGTGTTTCTATACACTAATATTAGGAAGAGAAATTAAGAAAGCAATCCCATTTACAACCGCATCAGAGAGAATAAAATATCCAGGAATAAATTTAATCAAGGAGGTGAAAGACTTGTACACTGAAAATTGTAACACTGATGAAAGAAATTGAAGAGGACACAAATAAATGGAAAGACGTACCATTGTTCATGGAAGAATTAATATTGTTAAAATGTCCCCATTACCCAAAGCAATCTAAAGACTCAATGCAACCCTATTCAAAATTCCAATGGCATTTTCACAGAAATAGAACAATCCTGACATTGGAATTGAATTACAAATGATCTGGAACAGTCAAAGCAACCTCGAGAAAGAAGAACAAAGCTGGAGGCGTCATGGTCCCTGATTCCAAACTATATCACAAAGCTATAGTAATCCAAACAGTATGGTATTGGCAAAAAAACATACATAGATCAATGGAACAGGATAGAGAACCTAGAAATAAACCCACACATATATGGTCAATTAATTTACAACAAAGGAGGCACACATATAAAATGGGGACACAATAGTCTCTTCAATAAATGGTGTTGGGAAAACTGGACAGCCACACGCAAAACAAGGAAACTAGACCACTATCTTATGCCCTCCACTACTGCATGATCCAGAAATTCCACTTCTGGGTATCGATTCAAAGAAAATGAATACATTAATTTGGAAAGATTTAGGCACCTCTATGTTCACTGCAGCATTTATAATAGCCAAGATAATGGAAACAAGTGTCCATTGATGGATGAATGGATAAAGAAGATGTGGTACAATGCCCAGTGGAATTCTATTGGAATACAATGCAATACTATTTAGCCCTGCAATAGAATGAAATCTTGCCATTTGCGACAACCTGGATAGACCTTGACGGCTAAGATAGACCTGTGTGCTAAGCAAAATAAGTCAAAGACAAATACTGTAGGACTTTACTTCTATGTGGAATCTAAACAAACAAAAAACCAAGCTCATAGGTACAGAGAACAGATTGGTGGTTGCCTGAGGTGGGGTTTGGGGTAGGTGACACAGGTGAAGGGGATCAAAAGGAAAAACACTTCCAGTTATAAAATAGTTAAGTTACGGGGACGTCATGTGCGTGGTGACTATCGTTCATACTACTGTGTTGCATACTTGAAAGTTGCTCAGAGAGTAAATCTTAGAAGTTCTCATTACAGTAAGAAAAATTTGTAACTATGTATGGTGACAGATGTTAACTAGACTTATTGTGATCATTTTGCAATGTATGCAAATATCGGATCATTATGTTGTACACCTGAAACCAGTATAATGTTATAGGTCAATTATACCTCAATAAAAATATATTTTCTTCATAAAAACATTAAACATAAAAAATTTTTTAATTTTATTTATGAGAGAGAGAATAAGCAGAGGGAGAGGGAGAAGCAGGCTCCCCACTGAGCAGGGAGCCTGACTCGAGGCTCAATCCCAGGACCCTGAGATCATGACCTGAGCTGAAGGCAGATGACTGAGCCACCCATGCACCCCATAAAATTATCATTTTATCCAGAAATTCCACTCCTAGTTATATACCCAAAGAATGGAAAGCAGGGATTCGAACAGGAACTTATATACTGATGTTTATGCGGTAGTATTCATAATGGCCAAAAGAAACAACCTAAGTGTCCAATAATGGGATTAAAAATGTGGTCTATACATATAATGGAATATTATTCAGGCTTAAAAAGGAGTGAAACTCTCAGACATGCTACAACATGGATTATACTTGCAAACATACCAAGTGAAATAAGCCCATAGAAAGGACAAGTATCGTATGATTCCACTGATAGGAAATCCCTGGGGTAGTCCACTTCACAGACACAGAGTAGCATGGTGGTGGCCAGGGGCTGGGGGGAAGGGGACATGGCAGTGAGTGCTTAATGAATATAGTTTTTGTTCCAGAAGGTGACAACGTTCTGGAACTGGGTCATGGTTGTGGTGAATGTACTCAGTGCCACAGAACTGTCAGCTTAAAAATGGATAAAAGGGGAAATTTTATTGTGTATCTTTTACTGCAATAAAAAAAATACAAATGCTCGGAGTGCAGGCCCACAAACGGTGATTCAGTCGGACCTGAGCAAGCTCTTCAGGTGAATCTGATGCATGACTAAGTTTGAGACCCACTAGTCTAGCTCTGGTTGTTGGCAGAAGGAGAGGGCAGGGGAGTGGTCTCTCTGAAGGCCTTCTAGAACTCTAGTGTGCATGCGCATCCTCTGGGGATTCTGCTAAACTGCAGATTCTGATCCAATGGGTCTGGGGTGAGGCCTAAGAATATGCATTTCTGACAAGTTCCTGGGGATGCTGATGCTGTGGACCGTGGTTTGAGGATCAGTGGCCTCATCTGGGGTGGACAAAGGAGAGGTCTGGAAAGGGGCAGGCAAGTGTGTAGGATGATTGCTCCAGGCGCAGAGTTTAGCAGTGACTCAACGCGGAGCGAGCGGGTGGGGGTTTGGCTGACTTGGGAACTAGCTTTCGGGTTCGGTTTAGACAGGTGGGCTTGCAGTTTAGCTAAAGGACATACAGAAGTCAGAGATCAGCACACAAAACTGTGTGGATTCTCCACAAGTCTGTTCGAATTTCTGGACTGTGTGTTTTATAGTTAGGGGTCCAGCTTAGTGGACTGCAAGTTAAACTGGCTCGTTCACCTTTCATTCTCTGTTGCTTCTCCGAATCCATCTCATCCTGCCTGGTCCACGGCAGCCCCCAGAGTGGAGTCTGTCCGTCCGTCCATCCGTCCCTCCCTCCCTCTCACTGTCTCTCAGCAGAATGAAGTTCTCAGGCTCCCCAGTCCATCCAGCCCAGCGTATTGGCTCACCTCCCTGTCAGTCACTCACAGTTCTGCATGGACTGCCTTTGGACAGTAAGTCTAGCTGCTCCCCCTGGTCCTGGCAGACAGCTCATCTGTCCTAGGGATGGACCTGAAACTCAGCCTCTGAGCAGAACACGGGGCAGTGTGGCTCTGGGGTTAAGGAATCAGACAGCCTTGGGCTTGGATCGGAGTTCACCTCTTCCTGCTCCTCTAACCTTGGGTGAGTTACTTAACTCCCTGGAGCTCCTAGTTTCCCCCTGGGCGGATGGAGCCTGTGACGCCTACCTCCCAAAGCTGCAGTGAGTCTACACGGGCCAATTCGAGGAAAGTGTTTGGCTCAATACCTGGCACATCATGTAGGGTCGGGCTCTGTAATGTATTGTCTCGATAGGGGTCCCCTCTGCAACCTCAGGCAGGTGGCTCCATTCTACTCTAGCCTCTGGGGATCTGTTCACTCCCTCATGCTGGTCCGAGTTGGGTCTGATTCGTGTTTCCCCAGTGTCCAGCGCAGGTGTGTGTGGGGGCACGGGAGTGGGGCTCTCAACCAAGTTCTAGGAAGAACGCCGGGGCTGGATCACAGTGCTTGCAGTTTGGGAGGTGATCTGCAGATGGCGCGCGCAGCCCTGGGAGGAGTCCTGTCCTCCCACAGATGGAATGTGGCTGGGCTGTCACCAGGCGTCTGGAATGCAGGCCCTTCTCACTATCCTCATTACCGCTGTTAGCCGGTTCTCCCAGCTGGATCCTTGGCTCAGGGGCTGAGATGGAGTTTCCCCTTGGGCCTAGCAGTCACCAAGGAGCACAAGGCCTCTGCCCTCTGCCCTCTCACGGCACCCACCGCCTTACCGCGCACTGGAAACAGGGGCAGAGCTCCTCTGTATCCCGCACGCCCTGGGTGCTCGGGAGTGTGTGAGGAGTGAGTCGCTTTTTGGAAAGTGCTTCTATTAAAGGTCGTGCATCCCAGGCAGGGTCTCGCTGCGGCCCAGAGGGATAGGGACAGCCCACCAGCATCCTGCACAAACCCCTCCCTCCCTCTCCAGCCCTCCGGCCCCCTTCCCAGTACCCCCTCTCAGCTCCGGAAGGACAGCAGGTCCCAGACTCACCTTCCTTCCAGATGCCCGATCCACAACCCAGCCTTGACTTGGGGCACTGAACCCCCTTTGTACTTCTTAGGCGCACGTTCTTTTCAGCCGGGGGTTCCGGCCGTGGTGGAGGGAGGAGGGAGACCGTGACCTGGGGTCCTTCCCTTGCCTCTGTCTATTCTAACCTTCACGTCCTTGGAGGCCCGGCCCACACACCCTCTCGTGCCTTTCATCAGATACGGCCCCTCCGCACACCTGCCTGTGTGCACATTTCCTTGCACCTGGCAGCCTGATTGCCATCTCTTCCAAGAGCGGGCAAGGTACCTGGTGGGCCTGCTGGCCCGATTCTCTTTGGTGGAGCTCCATTTCCCTCCTCCATGAGCCCCTTTCACGTCTCCAACCTCTGACGACCTCACTCCTGCTCTTTGGCCTCCCCTCACGCTAACAGCCTAGAACTTCAGGATCTGGCCCGACCCCCAGGGTATATAGAATCTCTTCCTCCCCCTCCCACAACTTAAGGGCGCACGTGTGGTTTGCCTACATTTGCTTCCCTGGTACACTGCGTTCTCCTGGAGGAGAGAAGCCGGCAGACACCTGCCCTCCCTCGCCCCCGGACCAGGCTCCCCAGAGCTCTCCGCAAGGTTGCTTCAATTTTATAGATAACGAAACTGGCCCAGAGGGGTTCAGGAGCTTGCTCAAATTCACACAGCTGGCCCCCTTTAGGCCCCGGCACAGATCTGAGAACAGGTGCTCAAGGATGCACGTTGGCTAATTGAAAGCCTTTAAAAAAGTTTAACATGCTGAGCTAAAGCCTGAACTTCTCAAAGTCTCTCCACGAGAGATGGACGGGCCGGTATAGGGGCCTTTCCTTCCTCCCTCCCTCCCCACTGGCCCTCGCCAGATGGGAAAAAAGCTACCACGTAGAAACATAACCTTTATTGCACACGGCGCTGGGTTTTTTTTCATAGAAAAAGGTATTAACACATAAGCATCTGCAAATTGAAGCAACTCCTGGTTTTCTTGGAACAGTAAAATCGCATGCAGTGTCTCTGAGTTGGGATTTTGGTCTTTGTCAAAACCACCTAGATTGAAGGGAGGGTGAGTGAGTCGGAAGGAAAAATTGCTGAGTCTTTGTGGCTCTGTCTCAAAGTAAGGTGAGAGAAATATATAGATATATAGCTTGTCGATGCGCTCCTATCTCCCTATATATGTATATATAGCTCTCCACGCGTATTTTGTGCGGTCGGGGTGGGGGTTGATTTGTACTGTCAAATTCTTTGTGCCCTGGCTTCATGGAGAAGAAAATAGTTTCATTTGTACAAAAGAGTTCTATGTACAAGTGTTCACAACTCGGGGGCTTTTCTTTTCGTTGTTGGTTGGTTTTTGTCAGTTTAATATAAATAATGCAGGAAAACAGCCAAGTTGGTGTGTGAGGGCCGGAGGTGCAGACAGGTCCGAGCGTAGGGCTGCTTTTCTCGCTGTGCCCCTACACCAGGGTATAGGATTTGGAGTAGGCCCCTGCCCCCTGCTTCTGAGACCTCCCTACCCCCGATGTGCTCATCTCGAGAAGTGAGTCCCTGGAGCCCCCCATTTTGGTGTGTGGGCCCCCGGCCCGCGGAGGCTCGGTGCTGGGGGCCGGAGGGGCAGCGCTGGGGGCAGCCGGGGGCTCGGCAGGGGTGGGGCCGGGAGCTGGCGGGGCCGTGCCGGCTGGGGGTGCTGGCATGGCCAGAGTCCTCTGAGGTAAAGTGGCTGTGGCGGCGGCAGCAGGGGCCCCTGGGTGCGGGAGGCCCAGGGGCTTGCTGGCAGGGTCCAAGGTCAGGTGGCGAGCCTGGGTGTGGTAGGTTCGAGCCAGGTTCCGGATGGAAGCCTCTCGGGGTGGGACCACCGGACAGGGCTCACGGCCATCTGCCTTTCGGAAGAAGGCCTCCGACTTGGCGTACAGGGGCAGGTTACAGTAGTCACCTGGAATCAGAAGCAGAAAATGCTGGCGGCAGAGGCCTCTGGGCACCCGCTTGCTCCCCCACCCCCTCCTCCCCAGTCTTGTCCCTGATCTGACCTAGGAGCCCCTCCACAGGCTCGGCAACGAAGCATCCAGAAGGGATCAGTTACTTGACCTCTCCGAGCCTGTTTCCTTATCTGGGAGAGGCAGCCCATCACACTTCCCGATGGGATTACTGGGAGCGGTGAGTGAGATAAAGTGAGGAAAGTGCGTCAACACGGTGGTTGGCACGTATAGTAGTTGCTCACTAAACCGATGGCTTCTCGCTGAATGGCCCCTACAGGCCGCTCAGCTTCAGCCCGTGGACAGCTCCATTCCGCAGCCGGACTTCCTGGGAGCGCGGGCTGTCAGAACGGTTTTCCTTACCCCGAGGAGGGAATGCTCGTCACTCCCCACATGGAGCCCCATTCTGCCTTCTGAGGACCCGCACAGCACGGGCCCCCGCCACCCCCACCGCCTTTCCCACGGCAGCCTGCCAGATGTCTGGAGGCAGCTACCTTTCCCCATCCCTCTCCTGTTTTCCAGGCGGAGCGTTCCTGATTTCTTAAGCCGCCTCCATATGACAGGCTCCCGGGACATCCATGTCCTGATCCCTCTGCTCTGTGAGCATCCTCACCTGTACGTGCCTCTAAGCTGTTGACCGTGCCGGGAACTTTCTTTACATGATCTCATTCAGTCCCCACAGACCCCTGGATAGCTTAATACCGGCCCACAGTTGGCAAGTGAGAAAACTGAGCTTCAGAGAGATTAAGTAATTTGCCCCAGTTCACCCAGGCAGAAGGGGCGGGGGCGTCATTCAGGGCGGCTGATCTCCAAAGTCCTTGTACTTAGTTACCCTCGGCTCTTCTCTAGATGACCCCGAGCGCCCTGATTAGCATGGCCACTACGCGAGGCCAGTAGTGGGCCGACCAGACCCCGCATGGTCTGACATGGTACGGTGTGGTCCCAGTGTCTGCTGATGGACCCCCATCCCCACGCCCTCAGTGTTCCTACAGCTGTCCCACCAACCCTGAAGGGCATATGCTCTGGCCAGGCCCCTGGCGTCAGACAGCCCCCAGTCAGGCGAGGTCACTGCCCACCGTGAGGTTTGGCCCCCGTGGATCAATGTTGAATGGCATTGAGACCAGTGGCCATTGGGCGGCAGAGCCCCGAAAGGCTGTCTCTCCATACTGGCGCAGCCTCAGAGAGAAGGGAATGATTGCTACGTACCGAGGGCCTGCTGTGCGCCAGGCCCCTATAGCATTTCTGGTGCCAGCTACGACAGTGCGGAGTACATGCGGTCATTTGCATTTTACCACGGGAGAAAATGATGCTCAGAGAGGCTAACTGACTTCCCAAGGCCACGGAGGTATTAAGAGGCTGAGCCAGGAATATGGACCCCGATCCGGACTCTCCCGGGTACTTGCTCTGCATTGCCCACACTGTCAAGGAGCCCTGCCAGGCTGGGGATGCCGGGGGAGGCAGGGGGAGGCAGGGGGGAGGCGGGCCGGGCACTCACTCTTGTTGGCCCGGTGCGGGATGGGCACTGCCACGTTCTTGCCTCGGTCGGCATCCTGGGGCTTGGGCGGGGAGGCGGTGAAGCGACAGATGCCGGGCTCCGAGGGCGTGCTCATGGACGTCATGCTGTCGGCATTCTCGTTGGTGCCTGTGGTCATCTGGTCGGAGGAGCTGTCCGAGATGAAGCACTCGGTGATCTCGAACTTGGCATGCTGCAGCTGCTCCTCCAGCTTGGCGTGCTCATAGGCCCGGGCCAGCTCCTCATAGGTGGACGAGGCGCTCTCCGTGGACACCATGCTGTTCCGTCCTTTGTCTGGAGAGACAGAAGGCGCGGAGTGAAGAAGAAATGAGGGGGTCGTGGGGAGAAGGGGGTCTCATTTACAAATGAGACCAGACTGAGCCATTCCCCTGCCCTTGAGCCTGGCAGTCCTCTCGGAAGACCCCACTCCCACCCTGGGAAGGCGGCTTTGGGGGCAGAAGCAGGGTCTTTGGCAAACAAAGCGTAGAACATCTTCCACTCTTGAAAACAAGACCCACCCCCTGGAGCCCTGGGCTCTTTCTCCAACGAACATCACATGTATTCTGACATCTTTCGGGAGAGCAGAAGGAAATCCTTGACTAAGCAGAGCTCAGCGAGGTCAGGTATGTTTGTGCCGGCCACACGGTAAGCCAGCGGCCAGCTGGAAGCAACACTGACCGGTGCCTTGGACCCCATGAGCTGGTGGGTGGAGGTTGGGACAGGGGATGGGGAGCTGCAGGAGAGAGAGCAGGACGCAGGCCCGGCCCCAGGCTCACCTGTGTCCTGGGACAGGCTGGCACTGTAGCTGTCACTCTCCGTGACAGTGACCCCGTGCTGGGACCCCACAGTGCGCCAGTCAGAGGCGAGGGTGCGGGCAGGGGTGGAGGCCTGGCACTTGGTCAGAGTCCACTGGCTCGAGTACCGGTTCCGGGTGCTGTGGGCTGCCTTCACACTCTTCCTGGACACTGGGTCTGCACGGAGAAAGCCAGAGCTGGCACCCCCACGGAGGGCACTCAGCCTCTGGCTCCTGGCACGTACCCGAAGGGCAGTGGGGAGCAAGGGAGGGGGCAGAGGCAGCCGCAGAAGCACCCGGGGGATGCTGAGCATCCTGCCTTTCCTGACCACACAGCTGGCCCCGCAGGGGAAGAGCAATGGTGGTGAGGCGTGGGGGCAGTGGGGGGCCTCCTGGTCCTCCCCCCACCCCATCTTTCCCTTCAGCTTGGGGAGGAATGTCAGCCCCTCTCCTGCTGCCTCCTGTGCATTCACTCCCTACAGCCCTTGATGCGTTCTATCCTTATGTCCAGAGTCACAGTGCTAGAGGCAGAAGGCCCTTGGAGAGCAAGACCTCCCAACCCTCTCTCAAAATGTCTAGGTAAGGACACGGACGCCCAGAGCGATAAGGTTGGCAATATACCCAAGGTCACAGCTAGGAAGTCTTCAGTCAAGGTCTGGAGACTAACTCCAGTGCTCTTTCTGTTCTTCCATGCTGCTCTGAGCCTCCCCCGCACCCCCGCCCAATCTTTTTCCACCTGTGCCCCACGCTGTGCCCAGGTCACCCTGTTTGGGAGGAGGTCTGTCTCCCTGGGGACAAGGCATACTGGTGCCTGGCCGGATGTCAGACATGTCGATGAGGGGTCCCGTGCTCTGGATGAGGGCTGGGTGGTGCAAGGAGACACCAGTGCAGAAACTCTGTGGGTTGACCGCTTGGCTGAACTCAGCGTCCGTCACGGGGATGGTGGCTTTGTCATCTCCTGGGGGAAGGAGGACAATGAGTACGAGTCCTTTTCTTTGGGCTTCCCAAATTTCTTTTTGTCTTTATCCAATGTTGAGATGCAGGAAGGACGGAATAATTCTTTCCGTGAGACAGAGGCGGAAACTCAGCCCTCGAGAGAAGCTTCAGTGAGTTCCGAGGTTGCCGAGTGGGGATGGGGCCGCTGCTAGAACCCTGGGCACTGCTGTGAGGGCTGGTGGCTGCCCTTGGTGGGCTGTGGCCTGGGGAAGACGGGGACAGAGAGCTTGTGGCCCCTGTCACTCACCCAGCTGCTTGATGCCCTCCTTGTCCTCGATGAGCAGCTGGACTCTGGGGATGTCAATGTGAAGCCTCGGGCCCTGGGGTGGCCCCTTCACAGGGGTGTCAAAACTTCGGTTGTTCTTGCTGTGGGGAGAAGGGCCAGAGGTGGGTGGCTCAGCAGCCTCAAGGGGCTGGGGGGGGAGGGTTTTGCAGGACAGTGGGGTCTTAGAAGCCTGTCCTCTGCAGGGGAGGAAACAGCGATGTGGCACCTACCTTATCAACATTTCTGCCAGACTCTTTGCATCTGCAAAACAGTAGAGAGAGGGACTGGGTGAGAATGGAGTCTGAGAGGGATGAAAACTGGAAGAGGCATGGGGAACAAGGTGGGAGAACTCCCTAAACTGGGACCAGGGCTGGTCTCTTGGGGAGAAGAGGGAGAAATGAAAGGACCTCTAAAATAGTCTAACATAGGATAAGGTCTGACGGCTCCTGATGCAAGATTTGGCTCAGGTCTGTTTTCCTTTCCTCAGATTTTTATCTAATAGGGAGGTCCTTCCCAGAGGAGAGGGTATATAAAGTGCTCCATCTGTTTCCTGAATTGGCTCTAATTAAACAAGACAACAGAGCATGGGTACCAGTGGAGGGTCTATCCTCAGTTATCTGCTGGGAAGAAAAGAGAGTGGAGGATGATGTAGAGGTGGTCAATGGGCATCCCCAGATGACTATCAACCAAGACGCTTTATTTCTTCCTCTTGGGCACCTGTCCCCAAAAAGTCCATGGATGAATTTGGGGGTCCCTGCTTTGTCTCCAGAGGGGCCTTGAATAGGATCAGGATCTCAGGTTTGGAATCGACAAAGAGAGAGAGAGAGAGAGAGAGAGGGAAGCAAAGGACCTAGATAATCCATTAGACCTCTGATGAGAATGAGAATCATGAGAATGATCTGTCAGAATGAATCCAGCTGCACTGGGTATTTACCCCAAAGATACAAATGTAGGGATCTGAAGGGGTACGTGCACCCCGATGTTTATAGCAGCAATGTCCACAACAGCCAAACTGTGGAAAGAGCCAAGATGTCCATCGACAGATGAATGGATAAAGAAGATGTGGTATATATATACAATGGAATATTATGCAGCCATCAAAAGGAATGAGATCTTGCCATTTGCAACGACGTGGATGGAACTGGAGGGTGTTATGCTGAGCGAAATAAGTCAATCAGAGAAAGACATGTATCATATGACCTCACTGATATGAGGAATTCTTAATCTCAGGAAACAAACTGAGGGTTGCTGGAGTGGGGGGGGTGGGAGGGATGGGGTGGCTGGGTGATAGACATTGGGGAGGGTATGTGCTATGGTGAGTGCTGTGAATTGTTCAAGACTGTTGAATCACAGATCTGTACCTCTGAAACAAATAATGCAATATATGTTAAGAAAAAAAAAAAAGAAGATAGCAGGAGGGGAAGAATGAAGGGGGGGAAATCGGAGGGGGAGATGAACCATGAGAGACGATGGACTCTGAAAAACAAACTGAGGGTTCTAGAGGGGAGGGGGGTGGGAGGATGGGATAGCCTGGTGATGGGTATTAAAGAGGGCACGTTCTGCATGGAGCACTGGGTGTTATGCACAAACAATGAATCATGGAACACTACATCTAAAACTAATGATGTAATGTATGGTGATTAACATAACAATAAAAAATTAAAAAAAAAGAATGAATCTAGCTGCATGTATGTATCCAACCATCGACTCACCCACTCATCCATCCATCCATCATTGATCCATTTACCTATCAATCTATTCATTTCTCCACCCACCCATCCAGTCTTTCATCCATCACCCACCCATTCAACTACCCATCCATCCATCCATCCATCCATCCATCCATCCATCCAATTATTGATTCATCTATTCAACCATTCATTCAACCACCTGTCCATATGTCCATAAAACCATACAACCATATGTTCATCTTATTATCCATCCATCCATCCATCCTTCCATCCATCCATCCATCCAAGCATCCATTCAACTATCCACCCATCTACCCATTCATACAATCATCTATTATCCATTCATTCAAATATGCATGCATCCATCCACCTACCCATTGATCCAACCATTAATCCATTCAACCATCAATCCATCCATCCACCACTCCTCCATCTATCTATCCATCCAACCACCTATCCATCAAACCTTTCATTTAACCATCCATCCATCCATCTGTCTTTCTATACATCTTTCCATCCAACCGTACCATTAATCATCCAACCACCCATCCAATCATCCATCCACCCACCCACCCAACTCCTAAACACCCTAGGCAGTGTTAGTAATTTCCTATTCTGTGCTACTATTGTGCTCTGACTTCTCACATTTAACTGTGAATTCTATGAGGACTAGACTATGTTCCATAAGACTATGGACTGTTCCTTCTTCATTCATCTTTCTATCTCCAATGTCTGGCAGTATCTACATGCAGCAGATATTCAGTAAATGTTTTCCACATGAGTGAATGAACATCTGTTAAGTAACTACTAGGTGCCAGACACTGTACCAGTCCCTGGGAAAATCAAGGTAAAGCAGACCCATTCATGCCAGTCTATGGTATCATAGATTGGAACAAGGATGATATTCAAAATATTTAACATCTGACATGTCATAGAAGCCACACGGTCAAAACTGAGCAAGGTCTTAGCGACCACTTGTAGGTCTATGCTTTAGTGGCCAGATTCTAGAAGAATCTCAGGGACCCTGTGAGAGAGAAGGAGCATCCAGGGTGGAAGGGAGCAACATCTACTTATCAACTAACATGGAAATGTTTAACTATTTTAACCAGTATGGCTTTACCAGTGTATACCTCTAAAATTCAGCCCTGGTTATGTCAGGTGTCTTGGGGGCACAGAGGAAGAAGCAGTATGAGCTAAAGTTTCAGAAGGCTGGAGTAGCAGCTCTCCCTTCATTGGGACACAGGCACTTTCTCTTGTCCAGATGGTGCCCATGAGCCAATGAAAGGTGGCCCACGTGGCTGAGGGTCAACACTCCCTCCCGGGAAGCCCGTAGGAAACTTGCCTACCTCGGAGACGCTTCAGCCGCTTCTCCTTCCTCTTCTTGCGAACGATGAAGAGCAGTGCCACCCCCAGAGTGGCCAGGATGACGGGGCAGCCGATGGTGAACAGCTTCTTCACATCATCCCCCTCCCCTTGAGCAGACTTGATAGGAGGGATGGTACCTGATGGGGTGAAGAAGGGAGTCAGATGTCCCTTATGAGTAGGGTCTGGGCAGAGTCCCCCTTTGAACCTCTCTTGCTGCCCTTGCTCTCATTCTGACTTCCACTTCCTGGCACAGAGCCCCAACCCTCTCCCTCTACTCCTCCAAATTCTGGTCACATCAGGACAGCCATGAAGAGTCGTGCAGTTTTTACACTGCATTATGATACTGATGACTTCGCGAGCCTATTTTAGAATTATCCTGAAGTCTCTCAGAGATAGTCTCCTGCCTGTTGGAGTTCAGTGTTCATTTCTAGAGGGTGGACCAATGAGCTTAGATTCCGCCATCCAGCTTATAAAGTGGGAGGGGTAGTGAGAATCACAGAGAGAAGTCAGAGCAGTGGCATCCCGGGGTCTCGTCCCCACATGGGGACAAAGCCACTCCACGCCCTGCATTTTCTGCCTGCTCCCTCGCCCATGGGTGAGATCCGCTAACCTTGGGTGCCTGCACGGAGGCAGTAAGTTCTGCTGACATAGCCCTCTGCAAAGCCCGATCTGTGCCTGTTTCAAAGCCTCGCAGAAGAGCCATCTCCTTCATGAAGCCTTCCTTGTTTGAGGCCAACTCCATCTGATACCACTTTTACTCTGTTTCCTTAACACATAGGTAGACTGACTTTACCTTGTGACAACTGCTCTCTATGAATTCAGCCTTCAATATGCCTTCAGTGTATGTGCACACACACGTGTGTGTACACACGTGCATGTGTGTATGTGAGTGTGTGCATGTGTATGAAGTGCCCCGTGTGGCAGACACCAGTGAGTGCTCACCAAATATCCGTGTGTTCATCTACCCCTCCCAGACTTCCTGGCAATTAGATTAGAGCCACGGAACTAGTTCTGGACAACAGAATGGGAAGAGAAGTGATGAGCCTCACCTCCTGGCCCAGGCAGTTAAGACTGGGGTGACTTTTCTATCTCTCTCTTCTTGGCGACCTTGGAGGCTACACATTCAAGATGGCATAGTTAAAAAATGGTGAGCAGCCAACCCTCACAAGATGTCATGAGAGCAAGAAGCAAATCTTTTTGGGTTAAGCCCTGCAGCGTTCAGTGTTTATGTGTTCCTGTAGCCCAGGCTATCCCAGCCTGGCTAATGGACCCTTTTAGCAGAGGAGCCTCGGGGGGCGGGGCCTCGGGGGCGATGGGGCCTCAGGGGGCGGGGCCTCAGGGGGCGGGGCCTCAGGGGCAGGGCCTCAGCTATCGCTCTGCCTTATAGTCTCCATATCTCTGAAGCAGCCGAGAGCAAGGATTGCACCTTCAAAAGACCCTCTAACTTAGTGCGATGGGTTTGCTTGGCTATCAGTCCGTATCGGCCACTGGGGCACCTGCCCATCTGCCTGCCCCCTGCCACTCTGCTGCTCCCTTTGCTTGCTCCTTCCCTGTCTCCAGCCTTTTCCTCCATGGTAGTCCTGTCTATTTTTTGATTCGTCTGTCCTCTCTTTTTTTTTTTTTTTTTTTTTTTTAATTTTTTTTATTGTTATGTTAATCCCCATACATTACATCATTAGTTTTAGATATAGTGTTCCATGATTCATTGTTTGTGCATAACACCCAGTGCTCCATGCATCGTCTGTCCTCTCTTTATGCGTCCGCCTCTCTGCCAGCTTCCCTGGGGACACCTCGCTGCGGCCCCCAGGCCACCCCTCCCGCCCCTCCTGCCCTCTCCGACTCACTGCCGTCATAGTCCAGGGTGGCGAACTGGGCAGTCTCGTTGCCGCAGCCGGCGCTGTTGCAAGCCCGCATGCGCAGCTCGTACCACGTGGCCTCGCGCAGCTCGGTCAGAAACACCTCCCCGGAGCTGTTGGCCCGCAGCCCCTGCCAGGCCCAGGTGCCCTTGGGCCGGTACTCCAGCACGATGGCTGTGATCGGGCAGCCCCCGTTGTTCCAGCCCTGCAGGTTAAGCCGAGCATGCGTGGAGTTGATGTGGGTGAACAGGTGCTGGTCTTTGCTGAAGGAGGGCTCTGGGGGGCCACAGGGAGAGAGCGAGGTTAGAGACTGAGCGGAGGAGGGTTCATTCATCTGCGCTGGGAGGGAGTCCCCTGGGCCAGCCCGGGCTGCAGTGGCTCCGGGAAGCCGCGGTGGGCACAGATGGGAGTAGGGATGCCCCAGGGGACAGAGGAGGAGGGAGAAGAGGGAAGGACGTGGAGAGAAGGCCTCAGCAGGGCAAGAGATATGGGAAGAAGGAAGAGGCTGCCACCATCTGCTACCGGGGGGGTGGGGCCTGTTTCTCCTACTGTGGTTGGTCAGCGTGCTATCTATAGTGATGGGAATTAGGCTCTCCCCTCAGTCTCGGCTCCCCTGCGCCCTCCTTCCCCAGCCCAGCCACCTTCCATCCCCATATCCTGGGCCCATCTCTCCCGAACTGGGTCATCGTCAGGCCTCACCCCGCCCGTGGGTCTTGGCCTCGATGATCTCGCTGATGCGCCCGGAGCCCACGCTGTTCTTGGCTGCCAGTTTCACCTTGTACCACGTGCCACATTTGAGGCTGTCCAGCTTGAAGGACCGCTCGCCTGAGCTGATGAACACGTCCTTCCATTCCTCGCTGTTGTCTACCGAGTACTGCAGCACGAAGCCTGCCCGGGAGGTTTGCCTGGCTCAGGGCGGGCAGGGCAGGCAGGGCGGGGCCTGGGACACCCCAACAGGTGGCGTGGGGCTGGGGTCCCCGCAGGGGCAGAGTGGGGCCTTTGGTGATGGGGGGTGGGGCAGAGGCAGATCGGACACAAAGCTGCAAGGAGTTTTCCTGCTCTCTCTTTAGTAGCCAAGGTGGAGAGGGGAGCAGAAAACAGAGCCTTGAGGCTTAAAAGGGATAGTATTTAGAGCCTGCTACTCCCAGTGCGGTCCCTGACAGTAGGATTACATCACCTGGGAGCTTGTCAGATCCCACCCCAGACCTCAGGAATCAGAATCTGCCTTCTTTAAGATCCCCTGCTGATTCATGTGCATATTCATGATTGAGAAGAACTACCTAGTATATTTGTCTACTGTTACAAATTTGGAAACTGAGGCCGAGAGAAGAAAACAGATTTCTTCAGGTTTGCATAGCTCACCAGCCGCAACTGGGGTGGGCCTTCTAAAACCCAGATACTGAAGCCAGTAACTGTCTGTGGCACTTGGGTAACTTCCTTGTGGTCCTAATTGCCCCTCACTCATCACTTCTGGGGCACTATGGGGACAGGTGGTGGGAGTGGGTAAGGCCCTTGCCCGGCTACTGGGTCCAGAATTTCTTCCCCTCTTTCCCCCTCCTCATCCAGACCCCTCTCACCTCGGATGGAGCTGCCCCCATTGTCACCTGGAATCCAGGTCAGGGTGATGGACGAAGCGGAGGTTTTAGAGACAGTGAGGCGGGGCTGGTCCGGGGGAACTGTGAGGGGAAAGCCACCAGGCCTCACCACAAAGGGTTAACACCCGATAATGGGAGCATGGGCTATCCCAGCTGCAGCTGAGGGCCCAGGCCTGGCCTTCCCCGCCCTTCCCCACCCTCTTGGTGCTTCCCCAGCTCCTGCTCATTCTCCCCATCCCTCCTGCCTCCTCGTCCACGTGGCACCTCTGTTCCACAAAGGGTCTGTCCCCCAGGTGGCTGGGGAGGCTGGGGAGGCCCCTGTCTTCTGGGGCCTTACCTTGCACCAGAAGGTTGACGATGATGGTGTCGAAGCCCCCAGTGTTGGTGGCTGTGCAGGTGTAGTAACCCGAGTCCTCAGCCTTCACAGCACGCAGCAGCAGCGTGCCATTGGTGTGGATGAGCCGGTGCCCATCCATGGACACGGGGATGGCTGAGTCTTCACTGCACGGGTTGGGGGGCAGAGACAGGTTATGGTAAGCACCTGGGGGCTCCCCCAGGACTGCAGGCAAACAGGGCTGGGAGTAGGAGGAGGCTGGCTAGGGGGCCTGGGACTATTGGGGTTTTACCTAGCACTTCCTGGGGGATGTCGGTCCCCCTGGCCTCTTCAAGCACCCAGGGAAGGGAGATCTTTGGCAGCAAACAGAGGGGAGCCAGGGAGGCCAGGCCTGCATGGGAGAGCAGGAGCCATGTGCCCGGCAGGGCTTCTGGTCAGCTGGAAGGGAGGGGCGCCTGATTCTTTTCTTCATGGCTCTTCTACTACACCCATCTTTGGGGTCCCCCATCCCTCTGGGGTCCCTCGCACACCTGTCCTTGGTCCACTTCACAGCAGGGGCTGGATCTCCCACCGAATTGCAAGGCAGTCGGACATCTTTCATCCAGGGGGTTGTCACGGTGCCTCCAAACGAGATGATCTTTGCTGGGGCTGCAGGGAAGAGAGCATGAGGGCCACCCCACCTCTACCCTCAACACTGTACTGGCCTGCCTTTCCTGGGGCTCTCCAAATTTACAATTCAAGTCCCCCATCTCCTACCTGACCTCCACCTTGGACTTGGGGCAGGGGTGGGTGCAGACACTTTCAGATGGGAGACACTGATTCAACAAACATTGATCAAATACCTGTTATGGAACAGGTATCAGAGGAGGCTCTGAGGATTCACAAAATGAACAATATCTGTTCCCTGTCCTCAAGTTGCTCATCATCCAAAAGGGAGACAGATACTTAAAAAGTATCATGACAGGTGAAAATAGTATGGTAGGGGTAGGTACACGTCCCCGTGGGAGCACAGAGAAGGAGGAATGACTCTGCCTGTTCAGTGGTGGGGGAGGTGATGGCAGGGGAGGCTTCTGGAATTAGAAGCTTTGACTTGAATCTTTTTTTTAAAGTAGACTCCACACCCAGCATGGGGCACAATGCGGGCCTTGAGCTCACGACCAACCCTGAGATCAAGACCTGAGCTGAAATCAAGAGTCGGATGCTCAACCGACTGAGCCACCTAGGTGCCCCTGAATCTTGAAGGCTAAAAAGGAATTCACTGTGCAGGGAAGGAAAGGCATAGCGGGAAGAGGTGACAGCACTGAATAGAGGCCTGGAGGCCTGAAACACACGGGAAGTGTGAGGGTCTGCAAATGCTCTGGGGCAACCAAAGCCCAGGGTGAATGAAGGGGGACGGGTGGTGAGCAAGAGCAGAAGCATGGAGGGCTCCGTTGGCAGAACAAGGAGGATGGACTTCCCCTTGAGGTCACGAGGAGCCACCGGAGGCTTACAAGTAGTGACAGTTCACAGTAGAGTTGTGGAGAAAGCCCTGGCAGCCGGCAGAGGATGGTTTGCTGGAGGCCCCACAGATCAGCAGCAAGATGGCAGCCAGAGAACAGGCCGGAAGTGACGTATGGCAGTGCGGAGGCGGCTGGGGGCTCAGGGAGGAACCGCCAGGGCTTGGGGTCTGACTGGCTTTGAGGAAGAGATAGAGGGGGTGTGAGGATGACTGCATGATGCTGGCTGGGTGGTGGTGCCCTCACAGAGACAAGGCACACAGGAGGAGCGGGGGAGGGGGGAAGGAAGAAGGGGAGGAGGGGGAGGAGCGGGGTAGGCAGGAGACACCGGAATACTTAGCCTCACACTGACCCTGAGGTCACCCACATGGGGTAGCTAGAAAGCAGTCGGATGATATACATGTTCTGGAGCATGAGAGAAGTGGCTGGGCCGCAGATGCTGACGTGGGAGCCAGCCGCCCAGTGACTGAGGTCGCCAGGAGCAGGAATGTAGATGGACAGAGAGGTGGCAGCACAGACAGGCGCGGTGGAGACAGGATCGTCCCCAGGGGTGATGGGAGCACACTCAGAGCACCGGGATGCACAAGCCTCACCGTGAAAAGCAAGGCAGGCAAAGATGTCCAGGGTACTTTGGGAAGGTGACCCTCCCAGGTACCTCACAGATCTCTGGGCTGAGTTACAGGTGTTCAGTCAACCAAGCGACCAAGCACTCAAGAGTTCCAGACCTGGTCCCTCCATGTGGCTGGGGTTAGTTCCCTGAATCTCTTGGTGTCTCGGGGTGTGTGTGCGTGCGTGAGTGTGAGTGGGGTGGGGGGCAGGGAACAGCAGTGCTCCCCCCACCCCCGGGCTACGGTAAGGACAGAAGAAGCAGCTGTGGAGACGTGCTCCGGGAGGTACAAAGCCCTCTGGGGATGTGTCCTGTGGGCCGCCCACAGGGGAAGGGGCCGGCCTTCTGCCAGGACACCCAGGCCCTCCCACGCTGTCTCTGGGCCAGCGCCAGCTACCCTGGGCGCATGGTAGGTTCTAGGCCCCTTCTCTCCGGAAAGGAAGAGCCCAGGAGAAGGGGTTGGTGGCACCTGGGGGAGGAGGGATTGGGGATGTTAGAAATGCTGAAGGGGGCGGGAAGAGCCCGACTTGGGGCCAGAAGAGCTCGCACATCACTCTCCATGCTGTTTGCGGGCCGTGCCGACCCCGCCTGGGTGCATAACTGGAAAACGGAGTAACACGGGCAGGGCAGGGGAGCCCCGCTGCGGGCCCTCCATCGAGCGCTAGCGGACTCTGAGCCTGTGGCAGGGGAGGGCTGATGCCTCTTGTGTGCCCAGCAAAGGAAGCTTGACGCCCCCAGAAGGTGGCTGGGCTGAGGCAGCCTCAGCCTGGTCCTTGGGCCCCAGGGCTCAAGAGTCAGGTGTCTGTGGGAGGAGGCAGGCCTGGGAAGAAGGGGGCCTTCCCGTGGAGGCTGGGAGTCAAGGTAGAGGACACGGAGCTCCCGGCTGGTGGCGGCAAGCTGCCATGCCCTGTGGTTGGCCCCGTGGTTGGCGCAGAGGGCAGACGAGGAGCTGTGCACGGCTGCCTCTTAGGTGTGGGGTCGGGGCCGGAGCACTGTCATTCCCTGTAAAGTGGGGGTGCGTATGCCCCCGTGGCACCCCTCTGCTCAGGCCAGGGATTCGGTGGGGCATTCCCTAAGAACACACACACTCTTATTCACCCGGTGTGTAGCATCTAGCCCAGAGCCGCCTCCTAGCTGCGCCCTGTGTGAATGTCTGTTGATCGAATGAATCAGCAGTCGGGCACCCCCTCTGCCCGAGGTGTCCAGCCTTTGAAACGGGGCAGTGGGGGAGATCCCTTTGTGGCTCTCTGCTCCGTGGAAGCAGTGTCCCCTGCCGCCACCCCCTCTGGAGATGCTGAGCCTTGGGACAAAGGCTCTGCTGTGGGCTGGGAGTGGGGCTAATGCCCCTTTGTTCAACCTCGGAGTGGAGTTTGGCATGGGGGACCGGGGTGCTCCGTGCCATCCGCCCCTGGGTAACTGTGCTGCCTGGAGCCTGTTGTGAGGCTTTCTGGGAGTCAGGGGGCAGCAGAGGCCCAGTCTTGGCGGATACAGGAGGGAGGCGGGTGGCCCGCCAGCTCCTCACAGCCAGGTCACGGAGAGGGGGGAGGGAGACAGCCCCTCCTCGGGGAGAACCAGCATTCTGGAAGGGGGCTTCTGGCGGCTTCTCCCGCTAGGGCCCGGGCTGCTTACCCTTGCCTGCAGGCTCAATGGTGACCTTCTCGCTGCTGTTGCCCCGGCCCGCAGAGGTGACGGCAGCCACCCACAGCAAGTACTGCTGCCCGCGGTTCAGGTGGGCGATCCGGTAGAAGAGCTGCTCCGGACTCGTCTCGTACTCGCTGGGAGCCTGCCGGACAGAGGCAGAGGAGTGCTAAGAACCCAGCTTCTGGGCCTCCAGCCTCCAACCCCAGCCTTCCTCGGGGACCTGGGCTCAGAGGAGGGGGTAGCCCAGTCGGGGGGGGGGGGTCAGGGGGGATGGGAAGAGAAGGTCGGATCCTGCCTCATTTGCCCTTTCTGGTTTAGGAGCAACAGCGAGCAGACTTTGTACTGGGCTTGGCTCCGGGGGCTCATGGGCCTGCTCTGGGGTGTTGCTGGGCCAGCCTCAGTTTACCTCTTTGACCGATCCAGACGCTGGCAATTGCAGCTCCAGGCCAGGGAATGTGAGTGTGTCGGGTGAGTGATGGAGGGAGTCAGGAGAAGGGAGAGCGGAGGAAGGAGGGTCCCAGGAAGACCCCGAGGAAAGGGAGTCTCTGGGAAGAAGCTAAATTACCGCATTTGCCTTATTAGGGTTGTAGACAGTCTCCCCCAGTCTGTACCAGCTCTGCTGTCTAATTACCACTCCTTCCTTCTGCGGGAGCAAACCGTCCGGGGGAGGGAGGGGTGGGAGAGGGAGCTCTGAAAGCTTCCCTGGGCAACACTTTATTAACGATTATTAGTGGTATAGATCACCTTATATATCTGTAGGTTATATAAATCTATAAAATTTTTTTTAACCAAATGACAGTTTTGACAAGTTGCCAACAAAACAATATCGGATCCCAGTGGTTTTACCAGTTGCTTTGATGAAAAGATTATGTTGCCTTGGAAACCAGAGGCTCAGATATTGAAATGAATTTGAGAAGGAGCTTTTGATAAGCGCTAGTTTGCAGACCTCCTGTCAGCCCCTTCCCTGGTCCAGGCGGGATGGGGCGGACTTTCATTTTATTTTATTTTTTGGTCAGCCGCGGGGAAGGGAAAGGAGGACAGCACTAGGGCCTCTTTGAAATCAGGGCAGAAGTCTAGGGAGGGGAGCAGCCCCCTGGAACAGATGGGGGGCCCTGAGGCCAGAGGGAGCTAATAATTAGTTATCTCTGCAGTCATGGGATCTTGCACACACATGCTCACGTGCACACACTCACATGCACATGGACATGGAGACGCATTCATGCACATGCTGAGGGACAGACTTGCAGACAGATACAGGGTCACAGAGGGCCATTCTCTGTGCCCCGTGGGAGGGCTGAGGGGCCCAATGACTTCTCACAGGAGAAAACATCCTTTCTGGCCCCAGGCTGTCTGTAGGCAAATGTTAGGGAGGAGACACGGGCATCCCTTCAATACACACACAGCTCCCTGGCCAACTCCTCCTCCTGCCTCCCGCATGGAGACTTGGCCTTGACCCCAGAAGGTCCCTGCTGCGGACAGGTGCAGAACCACCCTGAGCCCTGTCGTTGGGAGGTCTTTTCAGGCCCCAGCACCCAGGAGACTGTGTGTATCTGTAGTTCCTACAGGTGCATGAGGTAGGCGGGTATAGGGGCTTCAACACCCACTTGCCCCTTCTTACTAAGGGCCTGTCCCATAGGTCACACACCTTTCTTTCTCAAGGATCCTGGGACCTCAGTTTTCTTTCCTGTGAACTAAGAAAGCAACACAGCTCTGCCTACCCTGTGTGGTTACAGAGAGGCACAAAGGAGGCAAGGGGTGGGTGAGTCCTTTGTAAACTGGGGCATGTTCGTCTCCTGGCTCTTTTGTCGGTGAGGATTGAGGTGTGTATGTGCATGCGAGGACAAGAGTTGAGGGGACCCGCTTGTGTGTCCGTGTGTATCGAGTGGACATTTGTGTCTGCCCAGGGTAGGAGAGGCTCGGCTTCCCACCGAAGGTGTTAGCATCACATCCAGATCCCAAGGTCTTCCCTTTAACCTGGACTCCCCAAGAAGCTCCTGAAATCATTTTTAAAAACACATAACCATACTCCCAAATAAAGTCCCTGTGGATCAAAGGTTAAAAAGAAAAAGGCAAAACTACGACAATAGAAATATGATTAGAAAGACATTTCTAATCATAAAAATGAAGGCAAAAATCATAAATAGAAATGATTCATAAATTTGAATTCTATAAAAACAAAACCTATGGCACACCAAAAATAGTACCAAAAGGCAAGCAGCGAACTGGCAAATAACTGCAACCAATATGATTTAAAAATGGTTATTCTCCTTATATGTAAAGAGCACTGACAGACCTGTAAGAAAAAACCACGAACAGCCCAAATGAAAAATGGACGAAGGATATGAATTGACAATTACCCAAAGATGAAAAAAAAAAAAAAAACAAACCCCAGCCAATATACATATAACAATAATCAACCTAATTAGTAATCAAAGGAATATACCTAAAATAGGACACCTTTATTCAAATCCAACTGGCAAAAATGAAACATGTATAATACCTTGGATTAGCATGGGCATGTGAAACAAGAATGTACTTATAATGCTGCTGGAAGCATGACTGGGTTCCAGCTTTCTGAGGGATAATTTACAAACATGTATGCATATCTTAAGAATACCCATACTCTTTGTGCCTCAGGAATTCCTATGGAAATTTACCCTAAGAAAATAATAAAACATGGGCATAAAGACTTTTATGAGGGATGTTCAATGAAGGATTATTTATAATGTTGAACACTTGAAAATAGATTAAATATAGAATGAGGGTACTGGTTAAATGGATTATATACATACAGGCATTCACCATCATGTTTGAAAAGAGTATTTGATGGGGTGGGGAAGTGCCTACATATATTACTTGAAAAACACAGATTATATGACATTATGTGAAATTTCATTTTCATTTTATTAACGCCCCCCCATAATATATGTACAGATCAAAGACTGGAAGGCTATATACCAAAACATTGCCAGTGTTTATCTCTAGGGAATGAGTACAAGTAATTTTTGCTTTCTTCTCTATTCCTTTATATTTTATGGAATTTCTGAGAATAAAGTGGCAATATTTTGATAATCTGAGAAAAACAACAAATGTATGGCAATGTTTGGTAAAATTTCTGAAGGGACTCAATGCAGCCCTGGCAGCCCCCGGGGCATCACTCCTGGGAGCCTACACCAGATGCAGTTTCCTTGAGGATTCTACACATGCATGTTCATACACTCGAGTACGTATGCACACATTAAGACTCATGTGCATTGCCTCTGACCTCATACTCAAATCCACGGTTTTGTACCGTCATATACGTGCATGTGTCCTCACCCCCAGCACTCACTCCTAGAGCTCTTCCATAAGTGAATTTGTAATGCAGTTGTTTGGAATTTGGAATATATTCGTGCAAAGCGATAGTATCACACAGTCGCATGTGGTGGTCAGCTCCCTGGGTCCCTCACTGAGGCAGTCCCTACCCCACAAGGTGGCTGGCCCCTGGTGGGACACTGTCCCATGGGGACTCTCCCCAGGAGAGAGGACATGGCCTGGGGTCTCCCGCAGGGGCTGGGCACCAGGAGCCCTGTTCTGGGGCCTGGGAGAGAGGTCCCCAGCCAGCTGACTGGGGGCTCCTAAGCCTGAGTTAATGAGGATGCAGCGCTCCTTTGAAAGGCTTCATTGGCAGGGGAGGAGATGACTGCACAAAGCCAAGCTCGGGAATGAGTACCCTCTCCCATCAATTTACCAAGGGAAACTTGCCCGATGTCTAAGGCTTTACAATTGCCAGGCTGCTGGTAATTCATTCATCAAACATGTATTTAGTGACAGTGATGTTTCAGGCACAGTGTTGGGCAGCTGGGGACCCAGAGATGAAAAGACGCTGCCCCTGTCCTCGAGGGGCCCCACGGCCCAGTGCAGGACAGAGAAGTGAATAGCTAGCTGCCATGGGATGCAGTCAGCGTATCGGACAGAGGATGAAGGGCATGCCACGGCAGGGGTCAGCCTAGGCGGAGGTGTGAGCTGTGAAAAGGCCCAGCAGGTGTCCAGAACGGTGGGGAACTTAGAATGCACGTGTGTGTGTGCACGCGCGCAGGATTGGGGGACGGGGAAAGGGGCAGACAGCATGGCTAAAACGCTGATTGGAAAACTGGCACAACCACCCAACGATGGCAGCGCATTCTCACGTGCAGACCCCATGGCTCGGTGGTTCCTCTCACGGGTACACACTCAGCAAGCACGCATGCACGCGAGCACCAGGAGACACGTGCGAAGACGCACACAGCAGCACCGTATGTAACAGCTCCAAGCTGAAATCCACCCAAATGCCTATCCACGGGCAGCAAACCGGATAAAACAATTCTATATACACACGCGGCTGAAACCCGTACAGAAGTGACAGTGAATGATCTATAACCACGCACAACAGTACGGATGAAATCCACAAATTCAGAACAATGTTGAGTAAAAGAAGCCAGATAAACGGTACGACTTCGCTTATATAACCTGTGAAAAGAGGCGACACTACTCTGAAGTCAGGATGGTTGTCATCCTGGCTGGGGAGGGGTAGGGCGGTGACCGGAAGAAGCACGAGGAGGTCCTCTGGGGGGTTGTAATGTTGTGTTCCCTGCTCTGGGTCTGCTTGCCCCGGGTGCTGTGAAAATTCACGGAGCTGTACGCTCACTTCTCTGCATAGTGTCTGTGAGGATGGAGGGGAGGACACAGAGTCCCTGCAAAGATATTTCTGGGCTTTCCCTCTGGTGATAGAACTCTGGCCTCCCTGGCGCGGTGCCGGGCCACCTACGGCTCAGAGGGTAATTCAGAAAGACCACAGGAAAGCCGAGTGGAGGAGGGCATGGCACAGTTACCGAGCAATTTCAGGGCAGCGTTCCCGGCCGCCAGGAGCTCGTCTGCAGATGCTCGGGCTGCCACCCATCACGAGCTACTTATGGAGGGGGAAGCTGGCCTCCTCCTGCTCCTTGCTCCCCGCCTGAGATGTCCTGAGCACATCTCTGGGATAGTACTCCCAGGCCCCCCTCCGGGTGTGCCCTTCCACCTCCCCACTAGACTGGACACCCCCCTGAGGACAGGTGCACATGCTCGCGTCGCTAGCACAGGTGTGCTCCAGGGTAGTCACCCAGCAGAACTCGGTGGTTGAGTGGCTGGAGATCAGGAAAGGCAGAGGGAAGGATGCAGACTGGGGGACATGGGTGCATAGAGTGCACCCACCGTCATCCTCTCTTCCCTCTCCGTGGGGCCCCTCTGAGCACCCAGTGGAGGGGCAGGGGCCAGCTGCCTGCACTGAACTCCCAGGTTTGGGCAGATATTGCAGTCTGAGTCTTCTCCCCAACAGTGAGGCCCAGCTCTGGCCCAGAGAGAGAGATGCTCTTGCCTCCCCTCAGCTGTCTGCCATCTTTTCTCCTCCCTTTAGCAGGCTCCATGCTGAGGAGGCCACTCAGGGCAGAGCTCCAGCAGCCGTCCAAGCCCAGACCAGTCATGCTGGAGAGTGGTTCATGTCCAGAGGCCATGGACCAGGCAGGCCCCAGTCAACAGCTCTGGGGCCCGCTAGGAGCTTCCTTGGTCAACCAGACCAGAAGAGTCGAGGCCTTGGTCTCCCTTTCACATCTGTTTAGTTGTGACCCCTGACTCAAAGAAGCCTCCAGGGCTTGTAACAACCTTGCAGCCCCTGGAACAGAGGACCGACCCGAGATGGACACTGGGTAAGGCTTCAGCTACTCTTGGGTGACCAGTGTCCATTCTTATCCATCAATTCAGGTAGAAACACAGATGTAAGTAGCCCGCGGGTTTGGCCCGGATGCCCACCGATCTTCAGAGAACTTTTCCCTTTCTCCTGTCCCCCTCCTCATTCAACCCTGGGCCTACTTACCGGCTGGCCAGACCCAGGGCTGGAGCAGAAGATGGTGTACTTGCGGATCACCCCATTGGGCTTGGCTGGGGGAAGCCAAGACACGACCACACTGCTGGCGGAGGAAGGGACAGCTTTGATGCCAGCAGGGGGACCTGGAACTGAATAGGGAGAAGGCCAGGTCAGTTTAGAGAAAGGAGCTCCACCTTTGGGAAAGAATGCAAGGCGGGGAGAGAGGCGGATCAATCTTGGAGAGCTTCCTGGAGGAGGTATCCTTGAGCTATGGCTTAAAGGGGGAGGTTCCAGCAGGTGAGGAGAAAGGTGATCATTTGGGGCTTGTAACAAAGTCTCTGAGATGGAAGCACTGGGAATGGTCAGCTTCAGAACTGTTTGGTCAGAACCAAGGACTTAGGATACTCCAGAGAGAAACAGAACCCATGGGGAATTCACCTTGATTTCTACAACCTTAATGTGCTTCCTGCCTCAGTGCTCGACTGGTTGCTTGTATATGGGCCAGGCAAATATACTGGTCACTTTGCTCTTTGGCCTGTGAGCTCTTTAAGGCTGGGGGCTCCAGAGACTCACAGAGCGGGCCTCCTCCTAAGGGTCAGGACCTGGTGGTCAGCCAACAGCCTGCTGGCTAGGCCCTTTCTGTTTGCAGGAGGAAAAGTCTATCTGAGAATTGGCTGGGAAATTCATCCTAAGGGGATCCCAATTCATATGGATTCTGCCCTCCCACTGCCCCCATCTCTCTGGGCCTGCCTGGCCCAGCTGGGACGCCGGGGCTCTGCTTGGGAGACTGGAAGCTTCCTGTTTTCAGGTCCCCTCATCTCTCCCTTGTATTGTCGTGTACTTGGCTTCCCTCCTGGGAGCTTTATGTTCCTTTGAGGACAGTCATGGCATCCTGCTCAACTTCCTTTGCCTCCCGAGCCTCCGTTTCCACATCTATATGATGGACGTAATCACAACCACATTAATGGTTTGTAGTGACGGTTAGCACTAATTAACATAAAAGCACCTGGCACCTCCTGACCTATAGAAGACACTCAATAAATGGGGACGATGATCATTTTTTTGCATTCCCTCTCTCAACTCTTAGCTTCTACCTATCACAATTTTTTTTTTAAATCTAGTAAGTGGTCAACAATTCTAGGCTACATAAAATAATGATCCATCATCACCATCCATCCAGGGGCCCGAGCCCTCCCTCATGGATACAGCCCCGCCATCCCACCCCTGCTAGTACTCTGCAGCTGTGGAGTGCAGGGGACCATGGGGGGACCACTGGGGCAGGTGTGCTAACTGTGGTGTTCAGATTTTTTCTGTCCTTGCATACTTTTTTTTCTCAGTTGCAACTGAGAGGGGTATGTTGAAATCTCTCCCAGGATTGTGGGTTTGTCTATTTTTGCAGCCTTGAGGTGATGTTATTAGGTTCAACAAATTCGGAACTGTTTTATTTGGCTAGTAAATTGGGTCTTCTATCGTAAGAGTGTCCTTCTGTATGTCTAATGATGCTTTCTGCCTTAGAGCATACTGCATCTGATGCTGATATTCCAGTTTTCTCTCGGTTTTGCGTGGTATGTCTTTTACGTATTCCTTTCACATTGCACCTATCCATACCTTTATGTTTTAGGTGTTTAGTATAAACAGCACATATTTGGGTTTTGTTTCATTGCTAGCTAGTCTGACAGTCTTTGTCTTTTCATTGAATAATTTAGTCAATTTATCCTTAATGCAATTACTTATGTATTTGGGCTTAAATACCTCACCTTACTAAATACTTTGTTTGTCCCACCTATCCTGTTTTTCTTTTTATTTCCTTTTGTGCCTTTTTTTGGATTGAGTATTTAAAAAAAAATACTTTATTTCCCCTCTCTATTAGCTGGTTATTAGACAGCCTTTCACCACTTTTGGGGGTTATTCAATGTGAATCTTTAACTTACCAAAGTCTAACATCATTAATTGGTACTTTTTTTTCTCTGACAATGCAAGGGACTTAGAACTTCCATTTACCCTCTCCCAATTTATATGCCATTGTTGTATATTTTAATTATGTATATATTTTAGGCTCTCCCTGAGACAATATCACTATAATATCACATCATTTTATGCAGTCAATATTAATGGAGATTTACCCATATATTCCCCATTTAATTGCTCTTTCCTCCTTGCATCACTGAGCTCCTACCTGTGATCATTTTCCTTCTAGCTAAAGAATACCCTTTAATATTTCTCTAAAGCAGGCACGTTGGTGGTAAAGTCTCTCAGTTCTTGTTTGTCTGAAAATATCTTTATTTCATTTTAATCTTGGAGAATATTTTGGCTTGGTATAAAATCATAGGTTGATAACTATTTCTCTTACATACTTTATACCACTGCATTGTTTTCTGGCTTCCATTGTTTGTTTGTTTTCATTGTTTCTGACAAATTAGCCACTGATCTAATTGTTGGTCCCATGAAAGTAACTGGTCTTTTTCCTTCTGGTTGCTTTTAAGAATTTTCTTCTGTGTTTCCTGTTTAGTGGCTTTACTTGGATGAGCCTAGGTGTGGACTTCCTTAAGTCATCACCTGCGGAGTTCGTAGAGCTTCTTGCTTTGGGGATTGAGGTCTTTCCTCAGTTTTGAAAAGTTTTCAGGCATTTTATCTTCTGCCCCATTCTCTTTCTCCTCTTCTTTGAGACTTCTTCTCACATCCTCTATGTCCTTGATATTCAGAATGTGGTCCATTGGTCAGCAGCAGCGTCACCTGGGAGCATGTCAGAAATGCAAAATCTCAGGTTCCACCCTAGACCTACCAAATCAGAATCTGAATTGTAACATGACCCCCAAGTGATTTGTATGCACAGTCAAGTTTGAAAATCACTCTTCTATATCTGCTACTTGCTCTTTCATTTTCCATTCATTTTTCTTTCTGAGCTTCTTTTGGGTCTTCTCACCTAACTTCCAGTTCACTAGTTATCTCGTCAGCTGTATCTAATTGGTTATTAAGTCTATCTCCTGAGTTCTTAACTTCAGGTATTAATAGTTTTTGTTTCTAGATTTTCCATTTGATAGTCTCCAATTCTCTTAAAATTTCAATCTTTTTCAGAATAACTATTTGAAAGTTCATATTTGATAAAACCTGTGTTTGGAATTCTTGTGGGTCTGTTTCTGTTTCTTTCTTTTTTTTTTTTTTCCCTATTGGCTTTTGTTCACGGTGTTCCTCATTATTTTTTATTGTATGCCAGACACATCATTTGCAAACTTGTTTGTAGAAATAATTTGAGGCCTCAGATGATGTAATCTTCCTAAAGGGAGAATTCACGTTTGCTTCTGGCAGGTATCTGCAATCTGGGGTGCTAGCAATCCGGGACTACCTCAATCTAACTTCTAGGACTGAGATGATTTGAAGCTGAGGTGTCTACTTTGGGTGCACTTTTAATCCAACATGCTGCCCTCATGGTCTCAACTCAAAGTGAGGGGGATTCACCAGATAGACCCGCCCACCCCAGCAGGCCCTGGACTCCAATTCACGTCTTTCTAGTGCTTCTCAGATTCTCAGCCACTGCCTCCAGATTCGGCAAATGTCCCCCCGCCATGGGGAGAGCTGTTCCAAATGCCAGGCTCACCTCCAGGGCCTCCACTCTCTCCTGGATCCTGGCCCAGTAATTCTGCACTCTCCTGCCAGCTCACCGATGCCTTCAAGCAAGTGTTTTAAAAAATATTTTAGCCAGATTTCCTAGTGTCCTCAGCAAGAAGGAGAGTGGGCTTGAGTTATGTAGTCCACCATTACTGGAAGGGCAAATCTTCTGATATGTTTCTCTAAGCTTGTGCCCACTCCTCCCTTCATCCTCACAGCTGCCACCCTAGCACACACCTTCCACTTCTCTGCCTGGATGCCCCACAGGTTCTAAGGGGCCTCTCTGACACTGGTCCTTAACCCCCCACAGCCCCTTCCTGCCATTTGTCCCCTCGCTTCTGTGAGAGTTGCCTTCCTAAAACCCAGGTCCAGTGCAGCCTCGCCCCTCAGTTAAATATCTTTAAGATGGCTTAAAATCCAACTCAACTTTCCCTGGGGAGGTGAGACGTCAGCAAGAGGCTTTGTTACTCAGGAACCAAGTCCAGCCAAGCCAGCCTGAGACCAAGTTAAGACTGGGGGATTTGGACTTCAGAAATGAGCTTGAATTTATTGAGTTTGTTTTCATTTTATCTTTTAATTTATTTTGGTTTTCTCTACATTTCCTGATCTTTTTTTTCCTTTGGAAGAATGCAAAATCCTGAGCTGGGGCAGGGGGTGAGGGGGCGGGTAGGGAGTCACAGTGTCTTCAGCTCTTCGTTCCAAGCTCCCACAGCCAAGCTGGGCTTGCAGTGTGGACCTGTCTGCTTCCCGAGTGAGCTGAGAAAGAACGGTAATGGGAGAACCTGGTGGAGGTAGGGCCAGTGCTGGTGTGGCATCTGCTTGTCTGTCTGCCCATTTGCCACTGTTCTTTCCTGTTCCTTGCAAACTGAGCCTCCCTCTTGCTCAGGTACCCATGCCCCTCTGTCCCTCAGAGAAAGCTGTCCCCATCACTGCCAACCAGGGTATTTACCACCCTTCAGGGAAGTCAGCCGCGATCATCCCATTCCCCTTTCAGTGACTGGCTTAGCAAAAGGCACGTTGCCCCAGGGTGGCCAATGGGAAATAAGGGTAAATCTGTTGAAGGGCTTCTGGGAAAGATGTTTTCCACTCCCAAGAGAGGCATGCCCACAGGAAGAGACCCCTTCTCTCACTCTGAACTCTGCCTTGTCTGGTGTGATGTCTAAAGCTGCGGTCATTTGGAGATCACGGGAGGGACACCTGACACGCTGAGGAGGGCAGAGCAGAAGGATGGGGCCCACTGGGTTAAGCAACCTTGGAGCTGCCCTCCTCAAGACTCCTTGGTATGTGTGATAATAAATACACTTACTAGTTAAATCTTTTTTTAGTTGTATTACTCACAACCAAAAGCTTCCTGTCTGCTATAGGGATGCAATGGAAAGTAGAGAAGATTTGGAGGCAAGAAGGCCTTGATTTGCCTCCTACAATGAGCTGCGTGACCTTTAGCAAGTTGCTTTAGCTCACTAGGCCTCACTTCTCTCACCTCTAAAATAGACATGATAGGTACCTCACTGGGCTCTTGGAAAGGCTCGGTCATGCTTATGACTACACATACTATGTCTAGTGTGGCTGCAGTTCTGGAAGCGACCTCGTCTGACAGTGGCTTCCTTCTGGCCCGGGCCTCCCTTTTGGGGGGCACTGAGTCCCTCAGGGGTGCCTGGGTCCACCCAAAGTGGTCATTTCGTGGCCAGCACCTTGGTAGCTAGTAGGACCCTGCCATTTGCTAGCACTGCACATTTTAGGAAGGATTTTACAGTTAACTTGCTTCTTACAACAACTTGATGAGCCTCTCTGTCCCCATTTTATCACGAGGAAACAGGCTCAGGAGGTTAAGCGACTGGCCAATAATGGGCAGGGCTGGGCCACGCTCTTCTACTGTGCCTACCAGCACCCCTTCCCTCCGCAGAGCCACCTGTGGGGCCCCATTCTCTGGCTGCGCGCGTCCCTGTGCGTAGCTCTGGAGGCATCTCTAAAGCGAGAGGTGGAAAGCTCCTTGCGGGGAGGGATGATGCTCTTGGACCTTCGGATTCCCTCGGATTCCCTCGTGGGGCCCCACTTTTGTCAAACACGTCAGGGAGCTTATCGCTCAGATCCTGCATCAGCACAGGATGCTAGGCGTCGGGGCGGGGTGGGGGAGCAGTGGTTCCCATCTAGAGGCTGGGAAGGTGCCTTGTGTGTGGTTCGGAAGCTCTGGAAGGGGCCAGGCTCTGAGCATGGTCGCCGCTTGGTCTGCACACACATGAGCAGGTGGCTCTGCCCGGAGCTGTCCTAGGAAACCTTGATGGGGGGATTAATGGCAGGAAAAGTAGGGCAGGCAGGTTGGTAAATATTTAATTGCTCGGAGCTTAAGGCGGGGAAGGGGGCCGATCAGTGGAAGGGCAGGGCTTAGGGAGAGTGGGGAGCTGGATTAAACCGGTCTGTTCCCTGGGCACTGGGCTGCTCTGGGAAACTCCCAGCCTGAGACCCTCCTCTCAGCAACTCTAACCCTCCAGCAGCTTCTGCCCAGTCGCACAGGAGGGACCCAGACCCTGGGAACTTGGAGAAAACCGAGGCAGCGAGGAGAGGAAGGCATGATGTTAGCTGCTGTTTTGGTGCCTAGGCTGCCAGCCACTCTTCTTCACATGAACCGACTCTTAAAAATAGAGCACCTGCCTCAGAAGGTGTAAGCATCAGCTAAGTGATGGTGTTGTGATGGGGTGAGGAAGAAAGTGGAGGCTGGAAGCAGGAGCCCAGAACTGCGCATGGTCACACACACCACCTCCTGGACGCAGGGTGCTTCATATGAACGAGGCCCCCTGGCGGCGTGCAGCGCTGTGTCTCCCAACCTCTTCTCTGCTGGGTTGACTCAGCTCCCAACCTCCCCCACCTCCTTCCTCTGTCACCCCACCCTGGAGGTTTGGCTCCTTATCTCTGCTTTTCCTCCAGTTCTGCCCCAGGGGGAAGGGCTTTAAGATCAGAGCTCCGAATGGAGGCACAGCCCATTCTCTCCCCGAGAGCCTCCCCAGGACACCAGAGTCCAGGGCCTGGCCCATTCTGGGGCCTCTGCAGGATGGCTGCCAAGTCCCTAACCCGAGCTGTGAGGCGTGATGCTCCTCTCCCCGTCCCTGCCAATCCCAACCATCTGTATCCAGAGGAAACCAGGCAGAAACTTGCAGGGGAACGGATGCCACAGAAAGGATGCTCTTGGGGTGGAGGTGGGAAGGGAGGCTTTATCTGGCCTCTGACCTAGTGCCGCAGGGGGAGCCGAGGGAGTGGGCTCCGTATGCTTATGTGTTTATTCAGGAGTCCCAGAGCATCTCGCCCCCGCCTATGGTCAGCTGTGGTCTCCCCAAGCGGGGTCCCAGAGCGCCCAAAACCGCCCTACAATGACTCAGAGGGACAGGAGACAGGACAGTGCACTGCTGTCACCCTTCTCCTTGGGCAATGCTCAGCAACAGGCCCTGGGGGAGCCTGGCAGGGGTGCCGAGGCCGGGCTGCGCGTGGCAGAGAGGACTCACCATCCTCCTTGGTCTGGATGTAGAGCACGCTGCTGCGCACGCCGTCCCCGGCTTGGGTGTAGGCCAGCACTTGCACGCTGTAGTTGGTGAACTTCTCCATACCTCGCAGCTCCACCCGCTCCCGCGTGGTGGTGATGTTCTGCATCTCGCCCCACTCTGCCAGAGACAAGCAGCCTCTGAGTGTCACCAGGTGGGCTGTGCCCGGTCCCCCTGCCGCTGTCCCCTCTGCCAGCCTGGGCGCCACTGGGCTCAGACCTCCACTCCTTGGTAGTGGCGACTAGGGGTGCCTGACCTCCGGGTACATAGGGGCAGATCTGGGGCCCTGCTCCCGGGCCACATCTCCCCCCAAGTGGCCCAACCAGGGTGAGCGGCCTATGCCCGGCCTTGGCCCCAGTGACCTTGCACCAAATTCAACTTAATACCCTCTCACTGGAATACTTCCATCTCTCCGAGCACCTTTCCCCTCCTCCACCGAACCCCCTCTCCATGCGAGGGACCCCAAGAGTGCCTTACTCTCAGTACTATAAGGGGCTAAGTCTCCTTCCCTTCTCCCCACCACTGAGGACACCCTCCCCAGGAAGAACCCATGCAGAGAATCTGGGACATGCTGGTAGAGGGGACAGCCTCCGCCAGAAAGGGCCAGGCCTTCCTCCGGCTCAGTGAGGACCCGTCATCTGGCTCCACCAAGGGACTTACTGTAGGCTGAAAAAGAGCTTAGGGAGGGGGTCCCCCGGGAAGACCAGGGTCTTAGAAGGAGGAAAAGAGACAGGGTCCTGAGCTGACAGCCATCCAGTGGGACCACTGGGCTTTCAGAAAGACAGGCCTGGACACTGGCTGAGGACAGGCTTTGTGGAAGCCTACAGACCCACCCCAGCACCTCCCTGGGGCCCTGCTGCGGGCAGAGGGCCCGGCCAAGGGAGGGCAGCAGTATGCCGGGGTCAGGGAGTGAGAACACCATGCCCAGCCAGAGGCAACCCCAGGTCAGTACAGGGAAGCCTCAGAAACCTGAGCAGCGGGACCTGCTTTTTTAGGAAATCAGACACCAGGGCAGTCTTGTCCAGGACTGGAGCCAGAGAAAGACCCAAAAGCAGGTCAGTATGGCCAATAGGCCAGGTGCCTTTGGAGATGAGAGAGGCCAATACCTTCCTTACCTGAAGGGGCTGAGCTAGGAACACCATGGGCTTAGAAAAGAGGAAGCAAGTTCTGGAAAACGAGGGACCACCCCTTATCTGACGCAGCACAAATAGGTGATGCTATCTCACAGCGTATGAGCTGGGGACACCTCCCGGGATCCCACCCCTGAGCCCCAGGCCACCGTGCTTTTGGAGGAGACAGTGGCGGTGGTGGCAGGGAAAGGCACGTCCTGTTGGCAGTGCATCTGGGCACAGCACAATGCGGGGGGGAGAAGGGGAGGGCAACTGCCTTGCAGAAATGACCATGAGCTGGAGCTCCGGGTCCTCCAGGGGAGAAGGGAGGACGAGGGGGCTGGTGGCAGAAAGCTCAGGAGACCGGTAGCTAAGCTCACTGTGGCCTGTTGTGGCCCCCCAGTAGGACATCTCCATGCTTTGGGATGCTGGGCCTCTGGCTTGTACAAGCGCAGGCTTCCCCGGTCACCACAAGGCTCCCGTGTGCCCCAGCAGGCAGGGGCTTGGTGTGTTTGTGGGGCTGCACACGGCGGTTTGGACCAGTGCATCCCAGGGCAAGGAAGGCACCCCCGGGGCTGGACCACTGTCTTGGGTTTTGTCCCTCTGCCATTCCTACCCCAGCTCCACTTCCTGCTCTTCTCCGGGTCCTGGGCAGCTCATCTGCACAGACTACTTGTCTCGCTGCCCAGCCAAGGGGCGCTGCACCCCCCTCCCCCCCAGCTTCTGGTAACCCTGCTTCCTCCTCTTGCCCCTTCTGGCCTCGGTGATGATGACTAGTCCCAGGTGCCCCACGCTCGCTCCAGACCCCTCTGAAAGAAGTGCCTTCGTGAAACTCTTCAATCGCCCCGTCTGAGTGTGCCAACTGGTCCCTGCTGGGACCCTGCCTAAGATCCACAGGTTACATCAGAAAAGCACAGCCGCCCCATCACACCTCCAGTCATTCCCAAACACACTGCTGTCTAGGAGCAGCTGGTGTCCCTCCCCCAGCACAGAGGTGACCATGTATTCTGCCACCCACACTGGCCCCGGCTCTGGCCGGGATAGCATGTGCAGAAGAGGGGGTTGGACCTCCACTTGACGTCCCAGGGGAAGATGCTCAGCTCAGCGTGGACACAGACCCCCATGTAGCCCGCGCCTCTCACCCCGAGACTCGGCCGTCACTCCCGGCAGACTCACCCCCATCCACATAGAGTGACCAGAAGATGACCCGATAGCCTTTGAGGACTCCATTGAGCGTGCTGCGTGGGGGCTCCGACCAGGAGATGACAGCCACATCGGAGGTGATGGACAGGGCCCGGACATTCTCGGGGGGCTGGCTGGGCACTGCAGGGGGCGGGGCGAGAAGGGAAGGGCCCGGTCAGGGGGTACAGGCCGACATCCGTGGATGCTGAGGGCACAAGATGATGAACTCCAGGCATGACCCCATGGGGATCCACCAGTGGGCACCACAGCCCAGGGAGTCCACCTACGCTGAAGGTTACAGAGCCTGGAAGATCGCCAGGCCAGCCCTGGGTCTTATCTGATGGCTGCTGGCCCCTATGTGGCATCCGACCAGGTGGTCTGAGCCCAGCCTGGCTCTCGGGCCCCTTGTGTCCTTATGCCAAGCTGAAGGGAAGGAAAAGAAGGAAGTGGTCCCTTCACCTGGGTAAAGGGGAGAAGGGGTTTCATATACACCTTTAGGGTTTCTGGGACCATTACACCTTTGTCCCAGCACGTGAACACATCAAAATGCCTCAGATGGTGAGAAAACACTTCTGAGACCAACTTAGATGGCCCATCCTGCCTCCAACCCTCCCCACTGGAGAGGTACCGTGGAGCTAGCCTAAGTCCTACACCCCAGGGTTGGCCCTGGGGCAGGTCACTCTTTCTGAGATGGCAGCCGGCAGGGACGCCAGGCTCCAGGAGCCACCTTGGTTGGGGAGAGCTTTGGTGGCACTTCCTGCTGGCTTCCTAGGAGCTGGGGCCAGAGGGAAAGGCCATGTCTGCTTTGCTCTGAGAGGGAGAAGGGAGGCACAGGCTGGATGGAAGGTAATTAGATCCCATTGCCCCACAAGAGGCAACTCTAATTTTTATGAGCATTTAAACGATAATACATCATCCTAACAATCCTCTTTGAGAATGATTATTGTTTCATATTACTTAGGTGTAAAAATATAAGCACCATGTAATTAGGGACCCAGTGTAATAAACTAATACAGATCGCCCGTTCGAACAAAATGAAGGTAATATAATTATGGAAAAGACACTATTGCTAAAGCAGGGGCCCTTGAATACCCCAGGAGGAGTGCTAATATTGCCAGGAAACGATCAGGATCTGACAGGCTAACGAGGGCCTTAATTAAGTATGAAAAACTGCTGAGCAAATGCTGCTGGAAACTTCTTCCCTCTCTCCTCTTTTGTTTTGAAAATGACTCTACAGCCCGTGCTGATCTCTCCCTGTTGGAAATTCTAGGTCCCCCACCCCCGGAGCCGGGGAGGTGGTGCCCTGCTGGAGGCCTGGCCTGGCTCTTTCCTGGGCCGGCCCTGGTGGACGGCAGAAAGTATGTGGCCGGCCATGGCGGTGTGGGCCCGGGGCAGCTGTCCCCTTGGACACGCCTTCCCCGGGCATCCTGGGTCCGCGTCACTTGGTCCTACATCCAGCCTTGCTCCCAAGCGAGAGACAATGGGGCAAAGGAGAAGGAGTATGGGATTCAGGGTCTGACCTGGATTTTGAGCCCAGGCTCTGTTCTTTAGGTGACAGGTGATCCTGGACAGGCTACTTAGCTCCCTCGAAACTGGGCTTCTTGTATGGGTTAATGCCCTAGCTGTTGGCGCTGTGGGTCTCACAGGCAGGGGCCCCCTGTGCCAGTACCCGGGAATTTCTCTGAAATGTAAAATTAATTCAACGGGCTAAAGCAGGAGCTGAGGGGAGGTGGGGGGAGGGCCCAGCAATCTGTTTACAGCCCTCCAGAAGGTTCTGATACACACTCAGGTTTGAGAACCACTGGGTTAGAGCACCACTTGGGATGAGTACTACTGGTGTGAAGAGGTAACAGGTGGATCCCCTCCCCCCAGCCAGGCCTGTGGCCAGCATCGCGGAGGGCTGGAGTCGGTGTGGAATGACGGAGGGGGAGGGGCACTGGTTGTCTTCTGGCCCCTCACATCCCTCCCCCGGGGGTTCTCTGTGCCCCTCTGCTTGCTATGTGCCTTTCCCTCTTTCTGTGTTCTCCCATTCCCCAGGGACTCAGTGCTTCATCCCAAAGCCCAGCTTGGGCCCTGGAGCCACTGAATGAGAATCTTGGGAGATGAAGCCAGGGCATCGGTATTTTTTTAAAGCGCCCCAGATAATTCCAATTTGCAGCCAAAGTTAAGGCCCACTGGTATGAGCTAATCTACTTCCAGGTGTTTCTGATCTGATGTATCCTTCCTCCCAAGGGTGTCTACGTTTTCAGAGAAGATGAACTACGGAGAAGGCATTGCTTAACCTAAATTCCAGAATGACTCCCCCCACCCCCTACCTCTCCCAACTCAGGACTTTAACTCACAACCCTGAGATCAAGACCTGAGCTGAGATCAAGAGTTGGTTGCTTACACCTGGGTGGCTCAGTCAGTTAAGCATCTGCCTTTGGCTCAGGTCATGATCCCGGGGACCAGGGATCAAGTCCCGCATCAGGCTCCTTGCTCAGCGGGGAGCCTGCTTCTCCCTCTGCCTGCCGCTCCCCCTGCTCGTGCTCGCTCGCTCTCTCTCTCCCTGACAAATAAATAAGTAAAATCTTAAAAAAAAAAAAAAGTTGGACACTTAACCTACTGAGCCACCCAGGTGCCCCAAGGAATGACTTTCTAACGGTGGAATGCTGGGTATTCTGTTGGCATTATGCCCTCGGGACGGTGAGTCCCCTCCCTCTGCTGGGGCAGGGTCAGACGCAGCAACGGTTTTAATCTCAGACTCTGGTTTTGGGTTAGGGCGTCAGGAAAGAAGCTTAGGAGGACGCTCTGCTTCTTTTGTCTGCTCTTTGGGGGCTGCAGGCCTCAAGGGCCACGTCTCCTCTTTCAGCCCGGCACAGGCTCAGGTAGAGCTGGCCCTTCTCTGTGCTTGGAGAGCAGGCACACCCCTGCTTCCTCCTAGCCCTGTCCTCCTGAAAACTGGGCCCTGTCATTTACTCATCAGAGTGTGGGTCCTCTCTAGTCCTCAAAGAATCACGTTTTAAGCAGTGGGCTCTAAAGCATCCACCACATGGATCTTGGAATTTCTTAGCCCCTGTCTCATCTCCGGCCCCTCAAATAGGTAGTGGACAGGTTCCAGCCCAGAAGTACAAAGGTAACTTGGGTTCTGCCCCTTTTCCGACCTGCAGGTTGTGAGGGAGGAGAAACAGGACCAGGGTGTAGAGGAAAAGGGCCTGGGGAGAGAGATGAGCGAGGGCCAGAATGAGGGAGCAACACGGCTGGAGAGTCAGGTGGGTGACAGGCGGGGCTCAGATGGGCAGAGCATCAGCCAGCAATGGATAGAGTGTTGGCCAGTGGATTGAGAGGCCTGGGGGTGCTCGAGGGACCAGCATCTCTTGAGGAGCCAGTGGGCAAGAGGAGATGGAGTGATCCAGGGAGCCCGTGTGCCTCCCCGGACTGTGACGGGGCCCAGGAGCAGTGGAGGGCCCCGAGTCCTCGCTGGCAGCCCTGGCTCGCACCCCCCACCCTGTGCTGGTGCCCTCACCATCCTCCAGGGTGGTGGCATTGATCTCGCTGGATGAGGGCCCTGTGCCAGCCCGATTGAAGGCCTGGACCACCACCCCATATTGGGCGAACTTCTTGAGGTTGTCCAGGGTGTAGACCTCACTGTCCCCGGTGGCTTTCATCTCCACGATGCTATATTGTCCGTTGCTGCCAGGGCTGTTCTCCCTGTAGCCAATCTGGTAGCCCCGTATGACGCCATTCTGCAGCTCCTTCTTGGGCGCCTGCGAGTGGGGTGGGGGAGGGGAGACAAAGACACAGTGGGGCTCTGAGATGATGCTCTGAAAGCCAAAGTCAGATCATGTCCCTCTTCTGTTCCCAACACTCCAAAGGCTCCCATCTCTCTTGGGGTGAAAACCAAAGCTCTTATAAACACAACGTAACCCTATACGATCTGACCCCTGTTAGCTCTTGGGTGCATCTCCTCTTCCCCATGCTTCCCCTGCTCCAACATACTGGCCTCTCGTGGTTCACACTGGGCCCATCTCCATTTCAGGGGGAACGCTCTTTCCTTGGGTAGCCACACAGCTTCCCTCTTCACCTCTGTGGTGTCCTTGCTGAAACGCCCCTGTCTCAATGAGGCCTTCCTCACTCTCTTTATGTAAGATTGCTCCCTGCCCTCTGTTCCGTATTCCTTACATTTCTTCCTGGTCCCCATCACCTCTTGGACCCACCTTTTCTTCCCCATGCTTTCTTTTTCGCCATTGCGCTTAGCACCACCGGACACTATTTATTTTACTTATGTGTCCATCTGTTCCCATTAGAATGTAAACACCATGAGGATGAAAAATGTTGTCTGTTTTGTTTGCTCTTTGCTGTATTCTCACTGTCTAGAATGATGGCTGATATGTAGCAAGCCTTCAATCCACAGTCACTGAGTGAATGAATGAATGAATGACTAGGGGTATCATTTGACATGGGCTCAGGAGCCTGGGAGAAATGGAACAGTACACAAAAAGTAACCAGCTGGAGAGGGAGATGAGCAATCAGCTTGAATAAAAAGAGAGCCCCAAGATAGCACATCATAACCCTCTAGGACAGCTACTGTCAAAAAATGGAAAACGACAAGTGTTGGTGACCATGTGGGCAAACTGGACTCTCGCACTGCTGGTGGGAATGCAAACTGGTGCAGCTGCCATGGACAACAAAGTTAAACACAGAATTACCATATGATCCAGCAGTTCCACTCCTCGGTACATACCCCAAAGAAGTGAAAGTGGAGACTCAGACAGGGACTTGCACACCCAAGTTCACGGCAGCGTTATTATTCATAAGAGCCAAAAGGTGGAAGCAACCCAAGTGTCCATTGATGAATGAATGGATAAAAAAAATGTGGTCTATAAATGCAATGGAATATTATTTAGCCTGACACTTAGCCTATTATTCAGCCAGAATGGAATTCGGACACAGGCTACCACGCGGCTGACCCTTGAAAACATCATGCTAAGTGAAATAAGCCAGACACAAAAGGACAAATGATGTATTATCCAGTTTCTATGGGGTCCCTAGAACAGTCACATTCACAGAGTCAGAAAGGAGACTAGAAGTTTCCAGGGGCTGGGGCAGGGAGGGGGGTACTTATCAGGGCACAGAATTTCTCTTTGGGATCCTGAGAAAGTTCTGGAGGTGGATGGCGGTGATGATTGTACAACTAACGGTGAATGTACTTTATGTCACTGAACTGTGCACTTAGGCGTGGATAAAACGGTAAATTTTATGTCAATAAAATGGTACATACATTTTACTACAATTTAAAAAAAAAAAAGAGTCCTTGACTTTGGTGTGTGCCCAGCCCTTTGGAGCATGTAGCTAGAATGCCCCGGACATCATGGCTAGGGGCTGGGGTGTGTGGGGGCCGAGGCCTGAAGCCAGCCCCCAGATGGAGGGACAGAGGTGGACAGGACACGTGGTAAGAAGGGGGCATTTTGGAGCTCTGGCTAGGCTGGTGGGAATGAAGGACTGACCCTAGTCAGCTGGAAGAACAGCCAGAACTCAATGGCATGAGTCTGGGGGCTAGAAAACATACTCTTATCCAAAGCTTCAACCTTGATACACAACCAGACACACACACACACACACACACACCCACACAATCCTGATACATCTCACATCCGGAACCACGAACACACACATCCGGACCCATCAAAGCAAACATCCTGATCTGCTTACCTACGTACAGTCAGATAGATTTAGACTCACAGATAGAAACTGACTCCTTGAGCAAGCAGACTTGCCCATCTATAAATTGAGAGAGAGCACCCACCCCGGTGCATATAAAAACAACTTGAATCAGGGTTTTAAAGACAATGAAGTTAATTGAAAAGCCCACCTTTTATTATACTAAAAAATAGTGAGATAAAAAACAATTAAGTTAGTAAAACAGCCCCACTGTTTTTTTTTTAATTCAATGAATGTTGTAAATGAACTGCATTTACACTCACTGTTAACTCAATAAAATGAAGTTTTTAATTTAACATAATTGTTTTGAACTCACTAAATAGGTGTGCGTGCGTGTGTATTTAATTGACTTGACTTTTTGTTAATGCCTGAATAATGTTTCTCTGCACTTGGGCAGTCCTGTTTGCTAGTTTGTAAGTGAGCAAATTCCTGAATTCTCGTATCTGCCCATGTATACCTACACACACACACTCACACGCACACACACACACACATACACAGACATCTATTATAGACACAAACATATCTTCAAGAGTGATACCCCGTCTTCACAATGATGGATACTCTCGTGTTACACACACACATCCATATTGCCACGTACTGATATATACAACACACATGTCCACGTGACCAGAGCCATCTCTACCATGATGATGATATACACCTGTGCAGAGCACCACATAACATACATCAACATATACTGACAGAGGTCTTGGATGGGCATCCAGGCACACCCTGCTATATCCATATATATATATATTCACATATTAATACAAATCTTGACAAATCTTCCTTCCCTCCCTCCCTCTTCTCTCTTTCTTTCTTCCTGTCTCTCTCTCTCCTCCCCTCCACTGCTCCCCTCAACCCCAACAGGCACACTCAGGATTTAAATCAATCTTAACAATATTTCTCTGAAGCATTAAGAAATCAATAGGGCTGATTGCAAATTTATGTCATAAAGCAGTGGCGATCCATCTCACAGAAAGTGTCTTAAAATGAAGTGACTTATCTTTCAAGTGAATCTTTATTTTTCATTAATCTGTTTCTTGGTGTTAAAAAAAATCCCCTGAGAAGTCAGGCCAAAATTTATTGATGGGCTGGTTCATTCTGAAGTTCTAACTTTCTAATCAATTTTATTTTTCATTACGAGACTTCGGAGAAATAAATCTGATTCTAAATTTTTATCGACCTCCTGGTCTGAGCTTTGTAGCCAAATGGCTCAGTGTTTTACATATGTATTCATTCCCTGCCCCCACCTCCTGGCTCCTAGAGTATTCCTAGGACATGGGTCCAGAACCAGGATGCAGACAGACTTGGGGTTATAGACTCTAGGCTTCACCCCCTGTTTCTGAGGGAAGCCCTGGAGACCAGATCCGAATCTGAAGGGGAACCATGGCTCTGGGCATCTGCTAGGTGGGCTGTTTCCCAGGAACGACCAATGGCCCAGCCTGTGCCCCATTTCCATCCTGGTCATTTCTCTAGGGAAGGAAGGAACCAGGCTCTGCTGTGTGTGTGTGTGTGTGTGCACGCGCGCGCACACACACACACACACACACGAGTGTAGTCTTCTTAAGGATAATATCACTAAGCCCTTCTGTTGAAAGGCACAGAGGAGGACTGAAGTGCCTGAGCTTTTCCCATCAGAAGTTAGAGCCAGAAAATGACCTTGGAGGTCTGATCCCAGCTGCGGACGAGGCATCCCCCCAAGCCTCACTGTTGAGATGGGAATGGTCCGAGAAGAACATGTACGGGCCCTAAGAAAGCTCTCTGTTCCTGAGCTCCATGCAGTGGGCTGGGGCTCTGGACCACGTAGCAGGGGCAGCTGCAGGCAGAGCTGGCAGAGGGAGAAGCAGGCTCCCCGCGGAGCAGGGAGCCCGATGCGGGGCTTGATCCCAGGCCCCTGGGATCATGACCTGAGCCGAAGGCAGACGCTGAACGCCGGAGCCACCCAGGCACCCCTGGACCGCATACATTTAAGTTCCGCCTCTCTCACTACTTGAATGGCTGTGGGCAAGTCACCTTGCATCTCTCTGCCACGCCCTCCTCTGATGGATGGGGATACAAACACCTCTTCTGGCCCCCGTCCAGGAACAGAGGGTCAGACAAGTGAGTGTAGGAAAATACTGGAAGCCTGGAAGCTGAGTGCAACAGGCAGCCGTCAGTACCGGCGGCCCTCGTGTGCCCAGGGCGGGGATGTGGCAGTGAGGCTAGAGTTTTCCAGGACAGGATTTACTGATCCTGCTCAACGTTATTCTGATCTGTTTCTCTGCCCAGCTGTGGGAACTCTTCTAAGGGTTTTCTTAAGTGACAGGGTCTTCTGATACCCTGTAGAGTTCACAGGTCTCTACCCCTTCGAAATGGTTGCAGAACAGACTGGTCTGTTTTTTCCGCAGTTCATCCACCCCCAGAGGAAGGGAGGGCAGTTATTTTCACTCTGGTTTTATAGAGGAGGAAACTGAGGCCTGAAAACACCAAGACTCCTGTGTGCGGCCTCACAGAAAAAATGGAGGGTCATATCACCATACCTCCTGGCTCCAGTCACAGGGCCAAGACGAGGGGGAGACCCTGTCCTGTCATCTCCCATTGTCCACAGGGCCCCCTTGAACTTTGTACAAAATCAAATCCAACTCCTGACCTATTACAACATGTGGGGTTGGGAAGAGAGGCCAGTGTGGTGGAAAAATCGTCTTCCCCTCCTTGGCATCGCCGAGTTCTGAGAGCCGAGGTAAAGAGAGTGGTGGGGGGACCCAACCCTTCTTCCTCCTGTCTTTCCTCTCCTCTGACCTCACCTGTTTAGCAAAAAACAGGCATGAGAATTCTCAGAGACTAGAGACTAGCAAGCTTGCTGGGGCTTCACTCCTGAGTTGAGGAGGGAGGAGGGATGGAGGCAGTTAGCAGGGAAATGCTCTTGCTCTCGCTTACCTTCCAGGTCACTTGGATACTCTGTGAGGTTACTGGCTGCAAGGTGACATCCATGGGGGGCCCATCGGGAGCTGGTGGATGGAGAAACAACATTACAAGTCAAGTCTTGGAAGAAAAGAGTCCTAGGTCCTCACTCTCATCCTCCTGAGCTGGAGAATTGCTAGGGAACAGAGGAAAAGCTCATACACAAAAGCAGAGAACCTTCAACTGAGCCCCCTGACACAACCGCAGGGCTTACAGTTCCTCTCCTTTCTCCACGATTTGCTTAAAACAGCAAACAATGACAATGAAATATTACTATATATCCGGCAGACCGGCAACAATTTTTAAAAAGTTTGATAGTCTCAAGTGTAGGCAAGGGTGTGTCGGGGCAGGAATTCTTATATATACCCGCCATGGGAAAGCAAACTGGCTCCGTACTTTGGAAGACATTTTGGCATTCTTGGTTAAAGGTAGAAGTATGCTCATCTGATGACTTTGTAATTCTGCAACTACTTAGATTCCATAGAGAACTCGCAAACCTCTGTAAGGGTACCGGTACAAAAATGTTCACAGCTCCAAACTGTCAACGACCCAAATGTCCATCTCTATGAAAATAGACCAAGAGGCTGAGGTTATACGGCAAGGAATACCACCCAGCACTGAAAATGCACAAATGATGAAACTCACAAAAACAGTATCGATCAAAACAAGGAAGACACAGAAAAATATGTCAAGAATAATTTCATGAATACATGCCACTGGGAAATAAGCAAAACTAAACTATATGCTTTATGTGTATATACATTGTAGTGACAGTGTAGGAAAGAAAAGCAAGAAGGGCTACTGGTTACTTTATGGGGAGGAACGGGAAGCTCTGGTCGGGAAGGGGAATGGGGAGGACCCCTGGCATGCTGGCAATTGATAGTGAGTGTGGGTTATACTAGTTTTTACTTTATTTTTATTTGTAAAGTTGCACACATATATTATATGTACTTTTGGTATTATTTTATATTTTACAATAACAGGAGAAACTATAAGGAGAGAAAGCTTGTTTAAACTTTCAGACAAAATCCAAGACAAAGGTCACGGAAATTAATACAGGGCACTAGTACTCTGCCCTTTGCAGATCTAGCAGATCTGTCCTTTCTAGACAGGCTGGAGCCAGGGGAGTGAGAAAGAACCATGAACAGCTCCCCAAAGCCCAGCATCTACAACTCCACCTGGAAAAGGTCAAACAGAAGAGCCTCCAATGATCCAGAGGCAAACACAAATAAATACTTGGGATCTCTCCTTCCCTCTTGTATTGCAAGCCCACCATCAGTGGACAGGGTGGGTGTGGGCCTCAGATGGGCCTGATCCCCAGGGCCATGGGAAAGAACCACAAGGCCAGGTACTCACCAGCCTCCTCGGTGCTGATGGTGAGCTCTTTGCTCGGCTCGCTGCGGCCAATCTTGTTGAAGGAGTACATGCGGATACTGTACACAGATGCTGGGTGCAAGTCCACGATGTTGGCCTGGTTGATGGTGGGGGAGATGTTGCGTGTGGACTGCTTGAAGTCCCAGGAGTCTGGAGAGAGAGCACCCATTTCAAACCATGGCCAGGAAAACCCCGCAAACCTTCCCCAGCCTCAAGTCTCAATCTCCACTGTGGGACCCAGAAGAGGTCCAGCTCTACACAGACAGCAGCGAGAAGGCCCAGGCCTTAACAACTTCACAAAGAGTGCAAGGATTTTGTTCCATGAAGCTCAAAGAGACCAAGGGATGCCTGAGAATGTGAGCAGCAAATGCCCTGCCTCTCCTCTGCCCTGGGCCAGCTTGTGAGTTCAAGCCCCAGACGGGGGTCAGACGATATGTTTCCCAAGGCCCCTTCCAAGATCCCCATTTGCTTGCTAGCCCTAAGGGTGTGATTAGCCAGTGCCCTTCTTCCTGGCCTCCCACACCACATCAGTGACCTGTTGTAGCCATGAGATCCCTATCCACCCAGTGCCAAGGGTGAAGCCAAGTCTTCTCCCCCTTTTTCCTTCTGTACATGCCTCCATGGCTCTTTTCCTTGTTCACTTGTGTGGTGGTGGTCTTGAGTGTTACTTGGTCTTCGAGGGGACACACCGAGTGCCAGAGTCCCCAGCCCAAACCCTACCCTCTTTCTCTCACCGGCAGGAGAATGCTGAGTCTTTAGGGTCAGGAGCCAACAGAGAGATGAGCATGCTCCTGGTTCACCCAAGGGGACTGGCAGCCCATTCCAGGGCTGTTTAACAAAATTGTAGAAAGTGAAAAATACCAGATAAATGCCACTCAGGAATACTGTGACATTAAACATTCTTCCTCTCCAGAGGAATCCAGTCATTCATTCGCTATATTTTTTGCTGTGCACCTACCGGGGGATTCCCAAGAAAAATGGGAAGGGCTTGCAGTTACAGCAATGTCTCAGCTAGGATCTTCCAAACCCAGAATTCATAACTAGATTACTTTATTGGCACTTCACTTTGAAAAGAAAAAAAGGCAAAGCACGAGAAAAAAAAGCTGATAGTAGGGCTTAAAAATCTTCTCGGGGCATGTCCTGATGTCACTATTCAGTCTAATTTTCCATGCCTTTTAAATCCACAGTAGAGGATCCTGAAAATTCTCAGTAGAAAAGATTAAATTGCATTCACTGCTGTTTAATCCCTAGAACAGGAGAGGAGGCAAGCATATTCTAGAAAGGCTGTTAGGAAGACTTCTTTTCCTTTTTTAAAAAAGGCTTAAACCTGACAAATCAGTTCACCAGAAGGGACTATACCATATGCCTTCAGATTCTGGTTAATTGAGGTCTTGATGGTTTTCAAAACACCACTTTTAGCTGCATAGGCTCGGCATCTGTGAAGGGCACTGGCCCAGCTCCCCATCTGCAGTTTTGCATTTAATTCTTTGGTTTTATGAGCCAAAGTCACAAATGCCAGGCTGCGGATGCTCAGAAACACATTATTTTCTCCTTGTCTTTTAAAACATCCCAGCCACCCAGAGAGTCACTCTGTGGCTGGCAGAGTTGCAAATATGTGCTCCTACCTGCTGTGGGTACCTCTTCGATTTGGGAGGGAATGGACTAGCAACATGGTGGCGGGCGTTCATTTCTCTCTGTGGCCTCCCGGGAGCGGGTGCCAGCTCACACACACATCATACTTGATTTGCCCATGTTTATAGGAGAGGGACAGTAATCACGAGTCAGTGAGTTCATTTTTGATGAGGGCAGGCAGAGGGAGGAGGCCCACATGATGTGCCTGAACACAGAGGGGCTAAGAGAAAAGATGCACCAGTATATATACATTTCATTAAAAGAGACCTGCTCTCCATATTGGTAAGGAAGTCTTGCGAGTATTTAAATGCATGATCAGAGTTACAAACCATGGGAGGTGTTGTGGATTGAAATTTACATAAAACTGACATTTTCTTCACAATAGGTTCAGATTATTATTTCCTCATTTCTTTTTACCAGTATCACAGCAGTGATAACGTGTCCCTCTGTGTGCTTGAGTCACCTGGTACCGATTTGTCCCATTACAGTGGATGTTGACCTCGATCACTTAGGTGCTCTTGTCAGCTTCCTCCACTTACTATGAAGTTACTATTTCCCCCCCTGTCATTAATGAGGGTCTTAGAGGGCTTCACTGAGAGATGTGAATAAACCATCACATTCTCTTCTTAGTTTCTCTTTGCTTTGCAAAATGAAGTCTGTCACTTTTGTTTACGTGGAGATGCCGGCTTTTGCAGGTTGGGATTTTAGTCCATCAGGCCTCGGGCCAGTCCATTATATTCCACACTCATGTCACCGACATACTCTTCTTTATTACTTCTTTGCATTTTCAAAAAAAAGTCTACAAGAATCGCATTATTAATGTATGTCAAGTGTGTTAAGTTTCTAAAATATCACTCAGCACACGATACAAATTTTCAAAGAAATAGAAGACTCAGAAAAACTGCTCTAACGTATTTTATCTCAAGGTGTTCATCTCCCTAGTGTGTTTGCAAAACACAAAGAATATAATCCAAAAATAGATTTATAAGATTTACACAATTGAAAATAATCTTGATTTCATGGACAGGAAAATTTTCTTCTCTATCACTTCTCGTGTGTACATAGTTCCTATTTTTATATATGTCTATGTGCATAAAATGTTAACGTTATTTGATTCATTCTTTCTTGTTACCTTCTTAACATGTTTCTATTATTCTTCTCAGTTAACAGAAACTGCTACAGACATTCATTAGGGCTGTCTCTGTGTATTGGTCTGTGTTCTTTTCAGATAAATTCTAGTTAAGATACATTGGAGTAAAACCCGGGCTTTCCCATTTACTGGATATTTGACAAAATATTCTCATAAAAGAGGAAAGGTAATATTATTATTCTCAGATTATTTATGTGGTTCATGCATTAATATATAAAAAACTGGTAGAAAGATATGTGGTGTATAGTAGATTTTCAAAAAGGTTTGTTGCTGCTATGTTCACGATCCTATTAGGCCTGTAAATTCCATATAACCTTTTCATTGGACCAGAGACATTGGCGTCACTGGTTAAAAATGAGCTGGTTAAAAATGTGGAAACTCAGGTCCCACCCCAGAACTCCTGAGCTAGGTAGAATCTGGATGTTTCCAAGGTCTCCAGTGTGTTCCCTATGCATTAAAATTTGAGTACACCTCTAACTCACCATAACTTTCCCATCCCAGAAATACACACCATTTATCCTATAGGATATAAATATAACATTCAGAAATGTGTATGCCTGTGTTGGGGCCTTAATTTTTTAATTTATCTTCCAGAAAAATATAGTCTCCACAGTGGTTTTCGTGGACCATGTGTCATCTTCTTTCCTCAGAGTTAGAGAATATTACTGTGTAAAAAATGATCTTATTGGATAATTTAGGACATTCTCCTAAGTCCCAGTGAGTTCTCATAAGTCTCTGGTTTCATCTTGATTGGATAATTTAGGACACTCTCCTAAGTCCCAATGAGTTCTCGTAAGTCTCTGGTTTCATCTTGGGTCAAATGATGAGCTCTGTCTATGGGCACCTGGTGACTTGTTTTGAGATCCAGGGACGGCTGCCATTCAGGGATGTGGCTGGAGAGGTGTCTCATAAAGAGCGGGGAGTGTACAAGGATGTCATGTTGGAGAACTTACAGGAACCTGGCCTCTGTGGGTGAGGAAAACGTCCCCCAGGAATGCCCAGTCCACTCTCCGGGGGTTTGGCCCCATTGTTTGTGGCATGTCTCCTGGGAGCTTCAGCATCCTACGACAGAGTTTCAGATACCTGCTTTCAAGGACATACTGGGAGTTTGTTGGTATAGAAAAGGAAGACTTCGTGATCCTTCATCATAACTTTAAGCTTCATCTTTCCTGAGGTAACCTACATCCTTTACTCAAGATTAGTCGTAATTCTATAAATTCAGTGGCATAACATATTGTTGCCCCCATCTTAACGTCCAGTTTCCACACCTTATTTCTGACCCAGTAATACTTAGAAGTGGAACTCAGGATCTGAAATGTTTACTGTCCTAGCAACAGTAAAGGTGCCATCAGAAAACAGTGTTTTGGGAAATCATATCCTAGAATATTCTAATATCCTACAATGTCCTCTCTTCTCACCTGAGCACAACACTGGATTGGAGATTGGGAAATCTCCAGCCAAACTCATGTTCCTTTTTTTAAGAAACAGGCTTTGCTGTCTGTAAGCCAAACCTGGTTCCCTTTCTGGAGCAAAAGAAGGAGCCCTGGAATGTGAGGAGAAAGGAGATAGGGGCCACACACCCAGCTGGGTGGGAGTGGGGCCAAGGGTCACAGAGGAAGCCAGACCTTAAAATATGGTTTGGGAAGGTCTGCTTTAATGGAAATGGTTTTTAAGACACCTATGTTTTCTGTTGCTGTCACAGAGGGACATCTGCCCAACTTTTATTGTCTCTTAGAAACCTCCGGGCATCTCCTTCTGCTCAGTGGTCTTCCGCCACATTCACACTGAGGCCCCAAAACCCCTTGGACTGTGAGGGCCGGCATGATCTGGCTGCCGTTCTGTCGCTCGTGGGGGCCTGGGAAAATCTGTGCATGCTTCCTAGGAATTCCATGCTAAGCCATTTTTAGAGTTCTGCGTTGCCTCCATGTAAGAATTGGAGAGGGAAGTGGTTGAGATAGTGGGATTTGGTTTAGAAATCCCAAGAACACTGGAGACAGGTATCATGCGTGTTCTCCTGAGTCACTTCCAATCCTGTGGAGGCTTCAGATAGGACCCTCCAAGGTTCAGACTCAGGGATTTCATTATGTCACAATGCACCTCCTTAGAATGAGAAAATCGAATCTTCCTCTGTTCCACTTTGAAATTTCCTTGTTCTTTGTAGGAACTAACTTGGGAATTTCAAGTCTCAGGGTCCTGGGATCAAGTCCTGTGTTGGGCTCCGTGCTCAGTAGGGAGTCTGCTTCTCCCTCTCTCTCTGCCTCTGCCCTTCCCCCTGCTCGTGCTCTCTCTCTCTCTCTCAAATAATTAAATAAAATCTTAAAAAAAAAAAAAGAAGTTTCAAGTCTATACGCACCAGTTCCTCAACAGTAATAGAGTTTTATATATCTATTCACCTCATAGAATTCTTTCTTTTATTGAGGTATAATTGACATATAATATATTAATTTCAGGTGTATGGCATAACGATTTGATATTTACATACATTGTGACATTGTGCAGTGATCACTACTTTAAGTTAGCTACTGTCACCATTTTTCCTTTTCTTTTCTTCCTTTCTTTTCTTTTCTTTCTTTCTTGTTCTTTCTTTCTTTTTTTTTAATGTAGGCTCCACACCCAGCATGGAGCCCAACTTGGGGCTCGAACTCACAGCTGTGAGATCAAGAGTCAGATGCTCAACTGACTGAGCCACTCAGGTGCCCCCAAAATTTTCTGCGTATGATGAGAACCCTCAACATTTAGTCTCTAAGCAACTTTTAAACATGCGATACAATATTATTGTCTATAGTCACCATGCTGTACATTACATCCCCATGACTTATTTATTTTATGACTGGAAATATATACCCCCTGATGTCCTTCCCGCATTTCATCCATCCTCAGAACCCTTCCCCTCTGGTAACCACCAGTCAGTTCCCTGCATCTATGAGGTTTATTATGTGTTTGTTTTGTTTTCAAGTGAAATCATATGGTATTCGTCTTTTTTTCTGTCTGACCTATTTCACTTAGCATAATACCCTCCAGGTCCACCCATGTTGTTGCAAATGGCAAGATTTCACTCTTTTTATGGCTGAGTAATATTCCATTGTGTGTGTGCATGTGTGTGTGGGTGTGTGTCGCACATCTTCTTTATCCATTCATTTATCAATGGACTTAGGTTTCTTCCATCTCTTGGCTATTGTAAATAATGCTGCAATGAATATAGGGGTGCATAAATATTTTCAAATCAGTATTTTTGTTTCCTTGGATAAATGCCTAGAAGTGGAATTGCTGAATCATATAATAATTCTACTTTCAAATTTTTGAGAAACCTCCATACTGTTTTCCATAGTGGCTGCAGCAATTTATAGTCTCACCAACAGTGTAAGAAGGTTCCCTTGTTCTTCACATCTTTGCCAACACTTGTTATTTCTTGTTTATTCAATTCTTTGAAGGCTGAGGGAGGTGGGGAAGCTGCAGAAGAAAAATCTCAAGCTTGTAGAGGTTGGTTCATGAGGTTTAAGGAAAGAAGTAATCTCTATAAAAGTGCAAGGTGAAGCAGCAAGGGCTGATGTAGAAGCTACAGCAAGTTCTCCAGAAGATCTAGCTCAGATAGTCAGTGAAGGTGGCTCCACTAGACGACAGATATTTCAGTGTAGATGAAACGGTGATCTATTGGAAGATGCCATCTAGGACTTTCATAGCGAGAGAGGGGAAGTCAATGCCCAGGTTCAAAGCTTCAAAGGACAGGCTGACTCTCTGGTTAGGGGCTTAATGATCCTGGTGACTTTAAGTTGAAGTCACTGCTCATTTAACATCCCCCAATCCTAGGGCCCTTAAGAATTATGCTAGGGGTGACTGGGTGGCTGAGTTGGTTAAGTGTCCAACTCTTGGTCTCAGCTCAGGTCTTGATCTCAGGGTTGTGAATTCAAGCCCCATATTGGGCTCCATGCTGGGTGTGGAGCCTACTTAAAAAAAAAAAATTATGCTAAATCTACTCTTTCTGTGCTCTATAAATGGAACAACAAAGCCTGGATGCTGGCATATCTGTTTATAACAGGGTTTGCTGAATATTTTAAGCCCACTGTTGAGACTTACTGCTCAGAAAAAAGATTTCTTTCAAAATATTACTGTTCATTGACAATGCACCTGACAAGAGATCTGACGGAGATGTACAATGAATGTAGTTTTCATGCCTGCGAACACAACATCCATTCTGCAGCCCGTGGATCAAGGAGTTATTTCGACTTTCGAGTCTTGTTATTTTAAGACATATATTTCACAAGGCTATAGATGCCATAGATAGTGATTCCTTTGATGGATCTGAGCACAGTAAATAGAAAATCTTCCAGAAAGAATTCACCATTCTAGAAGCCAGTAAGAACATTGATGATTCATGGGAAGAGGTGAAAATACCAACATTAACAGGAGTTGGGAAGAATTTGATTGCAACCCATATGTAGACTTTGAGGGGTTCAAGACTTCAGTGGAGGAAGTACCTGCAAATGTGGTGGAAACAGCAAGAGAACTAGAATCAGAAGTGGAGCCTGAAGATGGGACTGAACTGCTCCAATCTCATGATAAAACTTGAATAGATGAAGAGTTGCTTCTTACAGATGAGCAAAGAAACTGGTTTCTTGAGATAGAATCTACTCCTGGGGAAGATTCTGTGGAGACTGTTGAAGTGACAACAAAAGAGTTAGAATATTACATAAACATAGCTGATAAAGCAGTGGCAGGTTTGAGAGGATGGACTCCAATTCTGAAAGAAGTTCTACTGTGGGTAAAATGCTATCAAACAGCATCGCATGCTACAGAGAGATGGTTTGTGAAAGGAAGAGCCCATTGAAGTGGCAGACTTCATTGTTGTCTTATTTTAAGAACTTGCCCCAGCCGCCCCAGCCTTCAGCAACCTCCACGCTGATGAGTCAGCAGCCGTTGAGACCGAGGCAGGACCCTCCACCAGCAAAAAGATTATGACTTGCTGAAAACTCAAATAATGGCTAGCACTTTTTTTTTTTTTTTACAATAATTGTTTTTAAAAATATAATGCTCTTGCACACTTAAAAGACTACAGTATAGTATATGCATCACTTTTATATGCACTGCTTTATCTTGGTGATCTGAACCAGCAATATCTCCCAGGTATGCCTATAATTATTGATAAACATGTACTTATTGCCACGTGTTAATTGTTTTCCACCTGTTCCGTAGTTTTTCTCTATTCCTTCTTTTGCTCTCTTCACTTGTGGTTTGATGACTTTCTTTAGTGGTGTGCTTAAATTCTTTTCTCATGATCTCTTGCATTTTATTTTGTGTATCCCTTAACTAATTATTGTAGTTCTAGATATTTTTACGACTTCTCTTTTAGCCTTCATACTAGCTTTATAAGTGATTAATCCACTACATTTACTATATGTTTACCTTTACCAGTGAGATTTTCACTTTGATATGTTCTCCTGTTATTAATTAGTACCCTTTCTCTTCAGCTTGAAGAAGTCCCTTTAACATTTGTTGTAAGACCAGTTTGGTGGTGATGAACTCATTTAGCTTTTACTTGTCTGGGTAACTCTTTGTCTCTCCTTCAATTCTGAATGATAACCTTGCCAGGCAGAGTATTCTTGGTTGGAATTTTTTTTCCCCTTTGGCACTTTGACTACACCATGCTGCTCCCTTTCGGCCCACAAAGTTTCTGAGGAATCTGCTGATAGTTTTATGGGGTTTCCCTTGTATATAACACGTTGTTTTTCTCTTGCTGCTTTAAAGATTTTTCCCTTTATCTTTAGTTTTTGACATTTTAATTACAATGTGTCTTGTTGTGGGTCTCTTTGGGTTTATCTTATCTGGAACTTTCTGGGCTGCCTGGATCTGGATGTCTGTTTCCCTACCCAGGTTAGGGAAGTTTTCAGCCATTATTACTTCAATTAAGTTTTCTGCCCATTTATTTCTTCTTGAGGAGCCCTGTAATGTGAGTGTTACTCTGCTTGCTACTGTTCCATAGGTCCCTTAAGTTATCTTCACGTTTACAAATTCTCTTATCTTTTTGCTGCTCTGTTTGGGAGAGTTACACTGCCCTGTCTTCCAGGTCACTGATCCTTTCTTCTGCATTGTCTAGTCTCCTGCTGAATCCCTCTAGTGTGTTCTTCAGCTCTGTGACTTCTGTTTGGTACTTTTAAAATATTTTCTGTCTCTTTGTTGAAGCCCTCACTGCGTTCATCCATTCTTCTCCTAAGTTCTATGAGCATGTTTAAGACCATTATTTTGAACTCTTTATCAGGTAAGTTATTTACCTCCATTTCATTAAGCTTTTCTTTCTGGGATTTTTGTGTGTGTGTGTGTTCTTTTCATTTGGAACATATCCGTTTCTTCATTTTGCTTGACTGTCTGTGTTTTTTTCTATGTATTAGGTAAAATGGCCACCTCTTCCTGTCTTGAAGGAGTGGTCTTATGCAGGAGATGAACCAGATTGTTTCACCTTGCCCTAGCCCTTGGTTGTTGTCTCTTGAACCTTTGTGATTGTCTAAGCAAAGTTTATTCTTGATAGGTCCCAGTTGTTGAGGGTGTGCCAAGACCTTCAGTGTTCCAGAGGGAGGGATCTTAGCACCTGCTGACTTTCAGGCTGATTGGAAGCCAGACTCTCAGACAGCAGCTTTTAAAGTATACAAATACATACAGTTCTATGGGACCACAATCACAAACCCTGCTGACCTCCAGACCAGGTCATCTGGAGGTGTCCACTTGGCAACAGTTGCAAAAAATCAAGACTCCAGACAAGTGTATGAGCTCCTTTCTGGGATGTACTAGTGAGCTGTAGTGAGGCCAAGGGAAAGCACAAAGGTGGCATTCCCCCAGCCCACATTCCCTTAGAACATTTCGGTAGTCTCTAGATGTGACCTGAAGCCTGCCCCTCAGGTTGAAGTTCCAGGACAAGTAAGTAGGCCTTTTTCACAGGAAGACTGGGGTATGTTTCAGTCTGCTGTCTGTGTAGTATCCTGGGGGTGAGAGCCTGCCAAGAATTATCTCTCCGATTGTTTCAGAAGTGCTAATATTTACCAAGCATCTGTGATGCACCAGGTGTGGTCTGGACAATGTAAACATTCACCATTTACTCCTCACACCCCCTCATGATGTCAGCACTGTATCTCAATGGTATAGGTGACCCCATGTCACCAAGACGAATTTCTCACTTGGCCTCTCAAGTGTTCAACACTTGAACCTCTCCCTTCCTCTTGAAACACTCTTTCCTTGGCTTCCCTGATAAAACACTCTCTGGTTTTTCTCTTGTGTTTTGGACTATTTTTTCTCTCTCTTCATTGCAGATGCATCTTCCCTACCCTACCATTAATGGTTAGATGGAGTTCTTCCAGGCTCCATCTTAGGTTCTCCTTCTCTCACTTCATAGACTTTCCCCACACTTGGCTTCTATTTCCATCTATACACAGATTAACTCAAAGATTTGTGTCCAGCTGGATGTCTCCTTTGAACTCAAGATTTTTATAGCCAACTGTTTCCTTGACATCTCTTGGATGTTTCAAAGACGTCCACAGTTAACATGTCCAAGACAGAAGTCTTGACCATACATCCTATAAACCCACTGCCTTCCCGGGGTCCCTATCTCAGGAAATGGGATCATGGTATGCTAGGTGTTATTCTTGACTCTTCTCTCTATCAAGTCTTATAGCTTTTGTGTTCCATGTATCTTTTGAATCTCTCCATTTCTCTCCATCTCTATCCCTGCCCCAGGCCAAGCCACTGTCATCTCTCACTTGGACCAGGAAAGTAACATCCTAACTAGCTAGCCTCCCAGAACCCACTCTGTGCCCCCTTCCATCTGTTCTCCATACTGCAGCTGTCATTCATCCCACAAATATGATCAAGCACTTCTTACAGGCCAAACACTATTTTGGCATTGAGAGTGGTCTCCTCTAACACAAATCTGATACTGCCATCCCCTTGCATAAAACTCTTCAACAGTTTTTCCTAGCTCTTGGGATAACAACGAAATTTCTTTACATAACCCCAGGCCCTGCAACATCTGGCTTGTGTATAACTTTCTGGCTTTATCTTTTACCACTCTTTTCCTCTGAACTCCTACGGCATTTACAGCCCTCTTCATTGTCTGGGGCTTGTTGTTTCAGCAGCAACTACCCAAGGAGATGCTAAGCTCCCTGAAGGCAGGAGCCATGTCTAAATCTTTGCCTGTCTCCCTCACTTGGCATGTGCTGGGCACTTACAACCCACTGTTGATGTTAGATCAGAGCCCCTTTTTGTCCTTTACTTTGGACTTGGAGTTCCTCTGCATTTTGTAGTCACAATAAATACCCTTGCCTTTCCTTTCCTTTCCTTTCCACACTCAGCCGCCAACCACAGGAGGGTGGCCCCCTTTTCTCTTGTAAAAACCAATCGTTTGCAGGTGGATTTGACCTTGCATTCCCAAATTATCTTTGATGTTGGCTCAAAAACTCTCTCCCCACAGCCCTCCCAGGCTAATGCATCAGAGTCAAATCTGAAGGCCTCTAGCTGATTTTCCAAACTTGATCACTGCCATCTCTCTGACCCTGAATAGCTTAAATTAGGGGCCCTATTTTCTTCTCTTTCTTTTTCAGCTCTCTCAGAGTACTGAGCTGGCTTTGGCGAATATTGTCTCTTTTAATATTCCTTTTCATATGAGCCCAGCTTACCCAGATTAACATATTTCATTAAGGGCTCTCTTTCCCTTTCTTCATCAAAGGGTTTCTGATGCAAAATATTCTTCTTAAAAAAATAAGGCAGTGGCTGGGGAGATCTCAGTGCCTTCTACCCTGTGGGCTGCTTGCCAGGAGGGGACCTGGAGCCTCTGGTTTTTTAGGAGATACATTTGCTGTAGAGGGGGAGCAGCTTGGACAAAAGCCACATCTGGAGCGTTTAGTTGTCTGCGCCTGGGAAACAAATCCATTCTGCATCTCTGACTTCCTCCTTGCATCACGGCCCTAAGCGCCCCCTCCCACCCCCCATGGCAATCTTTCTGCAGCACAGAGAGGAGGTTCCCTGGGTCACAACGACAGCTCACAACATCCCAACACCAGTCCCTCCAACAGCCACGCTCCAGCACACACAGAACGACAGAGCGCACCAGGCAGGCTCACCCCATGGTGGCCGGCAGCTCGCACCATGAAGCTGCCTTCTGGGCTTGGAGGGCCATCCTCAATGAACCCATCCCTGCTCCTTGCTTGGGGAACAGAAGCGAAATGTAGTGTCTGCATTTTTAAAACTGCACCGCGCCATCTGATAGATTTGTGTGGACGGTGCTATTTATCATTCAGCATTCATGTATTATTACTCTGCTGCCTGGGGCCAGGAGAAGTCAGCGTGAGCGGGATGGTTTAGAAAGGGCAGACTTGGTAATTTCCCTTGGAAAATTAGCACAATGAGCAACATGGCAGAAAATGTGGCAAAGACAAAACTGTGGCAAAGAAGGGGGTCAGGAGCAGCTGGTCCGGACCCAGCATGGGTGTGGTCCAGGGCAGGAGGAAGAGAGAGGGAGGGAGAACAGAGGCACGGAGCGGACACCCATGGAGAGTTAGGATGTGCCAGGCTCTGTGCTAAGCCCTTCCACATAAGTCCTCACACTCTCTTAATCCTTACAACCACCCTGAGAATGACCTGCTATTGGCCCCATTTGATAGATAAAGAGATGTCCAAAGTAGCTTGCTAAAGATCACAAAGCTCCGACACTTGGTCAACCCAAGTCTTCTGCTTTGAGAATTGTTCTTGTTCCACTATTCCATGTGTGGAAGAAGATCTATTTACACACACACACACACACACATACACGCACGCGCCCAGCCCCCTCCTTCCTTTGAGTCACCCATCTGTTCCCTAGGATACCTTTTTCAGTTATCATGTAATATAGTTTGTGGTATGTTACATGTGATTGGATAGTGCTTTATAATGGTTCTGAAGGCATGTGTGTGCGTGCGCGCATGCGTGCATGTGTGTGTGTACACAGTGCATGTTCTCACTCCGACCGCACTGTAAGCTCCAAGAGCAACACTCTGCCTCTTAATTCTTTTTCTTCCCCTACCACATGGCTACGGCATGATTTTACTGGCACTCAGTCCATGTTGCCGACTGACAGACATCTATTTCAGCCTGCAAGCCCCACAGGACTAGAGATTGCCACATGAGGTATGTGAGTTAGAAAGGAGGGAGGAACTCACTTTTATGAAAGGTTTACCGTAGCCCTGTGCTGGATGCTTTCTTTCATTCTCAAAACAATCCCGCAAGGCAGGCACTACGATTCCCACCTTGCAGGAACGCCCACCGGGATAGGGGACGGGTGCCCACCGGGGTGGGATAGTCTGGAGCAGTTCGATGCAAAGGTAGGGCAAAGGACCAGGCAGCTGCCCCATGCTCTTGATCCCACGATTGATTTTTTTCACAGGTGCAAAGCCCTCATTAAAGGGAGAGTCTTCGTTACCCCTCCCTCCACTCTGCCCACCCGTCCTGGGACCTCCAGCTCTGGGGTAGGGTATGGAAGTTGCTCATCTTGCAGGAGAGCCCAAGGGGGTTGGGGAAGACATGGATGTGCCCCAAAAACAGCGCCTTTCCTGCCCGCCTCTCTGGCCCTGCTCTCCAGACGTGGGAGGTTCTCAGCTTCGCCCGGCTCTGTGGTGCCCCAGGAAAGGTCTGCACACCTTAGAGCGTGGTCCGTGGGGGCGAGCAGGCTTGGGGCAGCATGGGGGAGGAGGGCAGGGAGGCAGTTACAAGGAGCCAGGGGGCAGGGGTGCGAGTGACCGCCCAGGCGCCCACTCCCACCTCCGACAACGAGGAGCAGAGCCCGCTGGCCATGGCAAGCTGACGGGGAGCTGGAGCGTGCACCGCCACATGGGGACGTGGGCCTGCAGACCTGTCTGGTTCCAGGCCAGCCTCAGGAAGTCTTGAGGCATGAGATGGACACAGTCAGCCTCCTCTCCCTCTAGGCCCTGTGTCTCTGCTGAGGCCCCGCTGCTCCTCACCTCTCTCCCTGCTGCAGCCCTGCAACAGTCTCCTTGCTCCCAGAGGCTTCTCGTTCTTCCACAGACACCGGATGAATCTTTCCAGGCTGCCATGGTACCCAAATCTCTCTCTGGGAGCTCAGACACTGTCAGTGGCTCTCAGTGACCTTCCCCAACAAAGTAAAACTCAGCCCAGAGGCCCCCTCCCAACCTGGCCCCAGAACACATTTAGTCCGATTGCCCAAGAACTATATCCGAGAGCCCTCTGTGCCCCACTTGGGCTCTGCCCTTCCCCTTTCCTTGAATCCAGGCCCATCACCTCTCAGTCCTCAAGTCCTAGCTCTCAGTGCAGCATCTACAGGGACAGGAGAGACGTTTCCCCAGTGCCCCTGTGAGTGGTGGCCTCTCCTCTCACCACCTTCTTCCCGCACTCAGGGTGGACTCCTGGGTGGCTGGCTGCCGCCTGACTTTCTCCCCAGCCAGACCGTAAGCTTCTGAGGGCAGCTGTAGAAGCCTGTTTCAGAGATGTAGAACCTTGTAGAACCCTGTAGAGCCGTGTATCAGAGGTGACTGACCCCAGTGTCCTGGACAGAACTGCTTCTCAAGAGGTGAATATGCAACTCAGAGGTTTGCTTTGCTGTATCTGACTCACTCAGCAGCGCTCTGCTGAGTGCCTACCACGTGGTGGGCCATGTGCCAGGTGCTGGGAAGATGGCAGGGACCGGGACTTTGTCCCTCCAGAGGGGAGGACACCTAGCCAGCCACTGACCACGTGCTGTGCTAAGGGCCAGAGGAAGGGTCTGGAAGGCCTTGGGGGAAACAGAACCTTGGATCTACCCCAAGACCTGGAAAATGAGCTGGAGTTGGTGGCGGAAGCGGGGCTGGGGAGGGCTGAGTGCTCCAGACCCCTTTTTGGCATTTGATTTTTAAATTGTTTTGAAAAGCTTATATAGGCTTATGTGAATTTGAAAGGTACAAAAGCATCCAGAAGGAGGAGTAGGGTTTCCCCTCACTTGCATGTTGTCAGGGCCCCCTAGGTGCCCTCTCGGGACGCCCCATGGCCCATTCTTCACATACCTTCCAGAGACAGTCACACAGATAACAAACACGAGCCCCTGCAGCTCTTTTGTGGCTTGGTCCACTCCGGGCCTCTTGTCCGCTCTGAGGCCCCCTCCTTGCCATTCCTGCCGCTTGACAATGGGGCCCCCATTTCCCTGGAGACCTGGGGGCCTGTCATTAAGTGTTCCACAGGGCCTCACAGTGGCAGGCAGCTCATGGGAGCTAGCGAGGGTCCCAGGGGAGGGCTCTGAAAGGCTACCGGGAGGACAAAACTTAGATCTAGGCTTTTCCATCCACCAGAGACCAGCAAGGACCAGCTCTCTGACCCCCAAGCATTCCCATCATCCCAAACCAGGAATGCCCAGATGACCTAGTCAAACCCATGATGTCTCTGACCCCACAGACACAGCCCATAGCCCCTTAGCTCTGGGCCTTCCCATTGCTTTAAGTCAGACCACCTTGTGGAGCTTGGTCCAGGGACAATCCTGGAAAGAAGGGACTGGCACTCTCTCCCCATCAATTGGGGTTCCATCTGCCCCTCTCACAGAATTCTTAGCCCAACCAGAGTCCCTCCCTTAGGAAGCCACAGGGGCTCATACACTGGTGGGTGCTGGCGTGTTTGCCTTAGATGGGCAGCTCAGAGGCTCAGGGACTGTCCTGCTGGAAGGGCACAGGCAGGGCATGGGCACAAGGGCTGTGGAGGGCTGAGCCTTCACCCTACCTGATTTGTTCTTGTATTCAATGTCGAAGCCCGTGATGATGCTGTTCCCATCGAATCGCTGGGTCCAGCGCAGGTTCATGCTCCGGGCCTTCACCTCCCGGATCTCTAGCTCTGGGGGGTCAGGGGGCTCTGGGGAGTGGCACATGGAAGGAGCAGAAGTGAGGACGGCAGCAGAGAGCTTGGCCCCCTGCCTATCTCCAGAGAAGACCAGGGTTCTGCTATATCCCTGGGGGTTGGGGACAACTGTGGTCTACCCAAGAGTCCTGAACCTTGGGGTCTGGGCAAGGTGGGACTGGGAGGCCCAGCAGCAGGGCTCAGAGCCAGAAGGGGGCCAAGCTTGGTCTCCTGCTTTGTTACCCTCTCTTCCTTGGCCTGGGGGAGGACAGGTCCTCTTGAGGGATTTCCTCTGACCTGAGAGGCTGCTTGTCCTCCATGAAGAGCTCCCAACTTTTCCCAGCTCGACTTTCCCTTCTCTCATCTCCTCCAGCGTCTGGGCCCACAAACCCAGATACCTCCACTTCTGGAAGCAGCAATGTGTTCTACAGTGATGGTGGCCATTGTAAACCTTGTTGTCTGAAATGTGCCTGGAAGGGCCCTTATTGCCCCACTCTGGCCAGAAGGGAGAGTGGACGAAGGCTCTTCCCAAAGGCCATTTCCCATCATCCTCCACCACGGCTTGGGTGATGCCCCTGTTCTTGAGGTGGAGTTAGCAGTGGGGACCTGGCTCCCTGCGGAAGGGGTAAGGAATGGTGGGGCAGGTGAGGGTACCTTGCACAGTGAGTTGGATCAAGCCCCGGTCCTCCCCATATGAGTTGATGGCATGGCAGCTGAAGAACACAGAGTCCCCACGGTCAGCTGGCTTGAGCTGGGAGGTGGCCAGCAGGGGCAGGAGGATGGGGAGAGAGGGAGGAAATGGGGAGAGTGTTTTAGAACTTGTCTGCTGAAGCAGGCCCACTCTCGTGGGGATAAGCAAGGCCACTTCTTCTGGGAGGGGGACCCATAAGGGGCTTTGTCAAGGGCTCCTCGTCCCAGAAAGTTCCAAGGATGGAGGTTGGAAGAGTCCAGGCATGAAGGGGCTGAGGGGGTCCAGGAAGAAGAAAGAAAGGAGCTGAGGGGTCCCAGGAGAGAGGGGAAAGGGGGCTGAGGGGTCCAGGAGGGAGGAAAAAGGGGGCTGAGGGGTCTCAGGAGGGAGGGAATGGCTGAGGGTCTCATGACAAGGGGAGGAACTGAGGAGTCCCAGAGGGAGGGAGGAGCTGAGGGGTCCAGGAGGGAGGATGGAGACCAGGGGTTCCAGAAAAGGGAGAAGGGCTGAGGGTTCCACACATTTAATGGCTGTGGGGTTGTCAGGAAAGAGACATAGTGAGGTTCTAAGGCAGAGGTTCCTGAATAGGCAGGAAAGGGAAGGTGTTTTGGGGGTTAGGGGAGGGGCTCCCAGATCCCCATTTACCTCCATTAGATATAGATGTAAAACTGTGGGATCCCCACTTTCTGAAATTTGGGGTCCCCCTGAGACTGGGACATGGTCGCTCACCTTCAACGTGGAGACAACCTCGTCACCGTTGTCCTTGGTGGTGATGGCGTACCGCATGACTCGGTCGGGGTCGATAACCGTGTCCCCCTTCTCCCAGCGGATGATGATGGGCCGCTCACCCCGCGCTGTGCAGTTGAGCTCCTTCGCGTGACCCTTGATGGCGATGGTGGTGTTGGGGTGGGAGGTGATCATGGCTGGGACTGGGGAGGGGAGGAGGTGCAGGAGGCCCCAGTAAGGGGGGAGGCCAGGCTGGGGGAGGGGCGTGTGCCCTGCGCAGAGCCCCCCCTCCATTGCCCCTCCCCGCAGAGCGCCTCAGCCCCAGGGACAGGGTCCAATAAAAGTTGTGGGGTGGTGCTGTAAGAAACCCCACTGGCCTGTCTCCCTTTCCCCTTCCCCACCCATGACTGGAGTGGCCTCTCTCTTCTCCAGGGATTCTCATATTCCATGGACCCCTCTCCAGAATGCTTTAAAATGCACAATATACATAGAATTACAAAGGAAACCAGATATATTGAAGTACGGTTATACAAATATTAAAAACCTTCAAAAGCAAACTTTTCATATGGTATATCACATATCAATATATGTTTTTTATTACTCTTTATCAAATACGATCTAGTGCTGAGCTTAGAGCAGCACGATGCTGTAACAGCGATGAGCACGAGTGCTATGTGGAGACACGTGCAGGAACTGCGGTGTGAAAACATCTGTGGATTTCTCCGGGCGAGAGCCCCAGGTCCTGCTGCCGCCGGGCTTTGTTGTTTATATTCAAAATGGAAGGAAATACTACATTTCAGTTATAAGTTAGTGGAAGAAAAGGTGTGCCCTCTTTTCTGACCCCAATTCATGGACTCCTTGAATCAGATTCATGGACTTTCTTTGGGGGTGGTCTCTGGACCCTGGGTTAGGAGCCCTGCTCTAAAGCACTGGGGCCTCTGCTTTGTGTTCATGGCTCAGGCTCTCTCCATGGCTCTGGCTCAGCTGGTTTGCTCCTCTCAAACTGCTGAGAAACTCCCCTGTTCTTCCAAACAAAATGCAACAGAAAAGCGTGGCGAGCATCTCCACGATTAAAGTCCCCCCGGCAGTGCTAACCGGTCTGTGACCCTCCCCACCGCCACCTCTACCACTGACCTGGGAAAATCATCATGAAACAACCAGGGCCCCAGGGGGCCATCAGGACACCCCTCCCACTGCCCTGAAAAGAAGCTTCTAGATCTTGACCCTCTTCTGGGCCTGAGCACCTTGCAGCAGCAGCAGCAGGAGGAGAGTAGCAGAGGGAAAGATGATCTTGGCTGCCAGTGAAATCCCAGCCCCATTCTCCTCCATCCAATTCAACAAATATGCATCGAGTGCCTATGCCAATACATGGCACTGCGCCAGGCTTGGGGGGCAGCACCATGATGTGAGACAACGGTCCTTGCCTGGGAGGAGGGGGAGGAGTGGGAGAAGGGAGGGGGAGCAAGACACCTGCATAAGCAACACGAAGATGAGGAAGATGTGAAGAGTACTGCACAGAGGTATTAGGAGAAATTACCTGTGACGGAGGGCTATCTGGGAAGGCACCAGCCAGCCATTTACAAGCATTTTTGGGGCACCTATTATGTGCCAGGTCTTGTGTTGGGATCTAAATGAATAGGACACATCGGATCTCAAGGAGTTTCACGGTGGCAGTGAGAACAGACAACAAGACTAGCAATTCCAGCACAGAATGGTAAGTACTAGGCTGGGGAAATGCACACAGACACAGCGGGGTGTCGATGGGGAGGAAAGGGTACCCTAGCCAGTGGGACCTGCTCGAGCAGAGGCAGACCTCGGAAAGGTGAGGGGTCTGATGCAGCTGGAAGACTGTCCTTGTCCTGGCCTTTCCCTCACTACCTTCCTGGGAAAAGCTGCCTCTCAGAGTACAGGTCCCCAGGGGCTCTTACCCCACCCAGGGTGCCCATTAGCCATCCCGGAGCCCACACATTGGGCTGGGCAGTGCTTGACTGTGAGACTGTAAGAATCAGACCCCATTCCACCTTCCCGCCCCCACCCATGGTGGGAGAGGACCCCTCCTCACACTGAGTTCTGCAGAGGAGCACCTCACAGACCCCATCACCGGCCTGCTTGGGCAATTGTGCAAGAGAGCTCCCCATCCCCTCTGGGGCACCGTGTCCCTGCTCTGCTTCAGTGGCTGACACTTTCTTTCCCTCCCAGCGTTCTCAGGATCTCTCTCCCTTCCAGCTTTGAGGACCTACTCAGACAAAGTTCTTCCCAGCAAACTCTCCTGGGTCACCTGACTCCTAAGGACAAAGGAAGCCATGCAGCCATAACGATGTGTCCTGAGACACCCGTCGCTGGGCGAGGAGACATCTGGAGCAAGTGTGGGGGATGAAGGGTGGTGTCTGGTGCCCCTGAAATCACACCGTGCAGCCAGCCACCGCCTCTGCCTGCTGTCATATGGGACTCGACACCGAGGGCAGCCCTGGCCCCCGGCCCCTGCACCAGCCTCTCAGCCAATCCTCGCCTCAGCTCATCAAATAATGAAGCAGATAAATTTTATAATGCACAACATTACACCAGGATATACAATAAAACGTGAAAGACAAATAACGAGGTGCAAGTTATAATGAAGAAAAAGCCTGCAGTCAGAGACATCCAAGTATGAATTATTGACTAAGGTTTTACACTCTCAAGGATGTGTGGAGGAATATTTTCCATCAAAGATTTGCATAATTCACTCGTATAAACCTGGGTAGAATATAGAGTAAGATTTTACATCAACAAGTCGGGCTTTGCATTGCAGATGCCTCCATTTGTTCTGGAGGACTGAAATGCAGGGGTGTGGGGGCAGGGGCACGGCGGGGGGGGGGGGGGGGCGCTGTGAATGGTCAGAGATGGGGGCTGGGGACCCCTGGGTGGGCCAAGCCCTGAGGCCTTCCTGGGGAAGAGGAGTTCTCTTTCTGAGATGCTACTGAAACCACGGAGGAGCTGGGGGATGTCCATGCAGAAGAGTGTGTGTGTGTGTGTGTGTATGTGTGTGTGTGCGCACGCATCCATGCATGTGCGTGTGGGGGTGGGAGCAGCGTCAAGTGTCAGCAGAGGTCAGAGGCCTGAGAAGTAGGGGGAAAGGAAAAGTCTTTCTCTGGAAGGAGGACTTCAAGGCTCTGCACCAGAACAAGAAACTTGCAGCACATCCCTGTTTTGCTCTAGGCAGAGTTGCGGTAGCCCGTCCAGGGCATGAGTGTGAATGATAAAGGCACCCATCTGGCTGGATGCATCCTGGTGCCAAGAGCCATAGTTTGGCCAGTGGAGCAGGAACTGGGTTTCAGACTCCACTTGCCCCTTAGGCTATGCACCTTTGAGCAGTGCACAACCTGTGCATCTATACATGTCAGTCCCACCCAGGGAATCTTCCCAATCACCTTTGTTTAAAGAGACAGACATGGGGGCAACCAGAGACAATGGGGCCTCCAGAGATCCCACTTTGTCCTTCAGCTCTGAGTAACAACCACACTTGGGGCCTGGGGTGGGTTCCCTTCCCCACTGTTATTGCAATGAGCATCATGCAACACAACCCAATGCTGTCCTCATAGCCTCAAAGCTCAGAGCATGTTCAGGGGAGCCCATCTAAGAAGAGGAGCCTGCTTCTGTGGCTTCTCACCAGCTTGAAGGGATTGGGGGCCAGGCAGGCGTGGGTTCTACTTGTGTCTTCACCAGCTATGTAGGCTTCAACACACTCCAGTCAACTTCTGTGAGCCTCAGGCTCATCACCTGTGATATGAAGACAGGATACCTCCACCTACAGAGTCGCTATGGGGGCAAATAGGGACCCGAGGGCTCTCCTGCCCTGCTCCTGGTCCACAAAAAGCACCAGATAAGCACATGCCCTCCTTAAGATGTGACCTGCCAGGCCATTCCACAGAATCCCAGAGCCCTAGAGTTGGAGAGCCCAGATAATGTTCAATATGGCAGTTATGAGCCACATGGGCTACTGGGTGCTTGAAACGTAGCCTCTGCAGAACTGAGATGTGCTGTAAGACGGTAGACACACACTGGGCTTCAAACACATAGGAAGAAAACAATAAGGTAAAATGTATCATTAATAATTTTGCATTGGTTACATGTTAATATTTTAGATACATTGAGTTAAATAAAATATGGTTGACCCTTGAATAACATGGATTTGAACTGCATGGGTTCACTTATATGCAGATTTAAAAAAATAAGTATAGTATATAGCACTGTAAATGTATTTTCTCTTCGTTATGATTTCCCTAAGAACATGTGCTTTTCTTTAGCTGACTTTACTATAAGACTACAGTAGAGAATACATACAACATACAAAATAGGTGTTAATCGACTGTTAATGTTATCAGTAAGGCTTCTGGTCCACAGTAGGCTATTAGTCGTTAGGTTTTGGGGGAGTCAAAAGTTATATTTGGATTTTTTACTGCTTTGGGGGGTGGCACCCCTCCCCCCTGTGTTGTTCAAGGTCAACTGTTTACTATTACAATGAATCTCAGCTGTTTCTTTTTACTTTTTAAACATGCGACAATGAGAAGCGTTCAGATTACCCAGATTACTGGTGTGGCTCGCATTTTGTTTCTGTTGAATGGCACGGGTATGGAGCATCTACCCGCACCCTTCGTTTTACAAATGAAGAAACTGAGGGCACACAGGGAAGCGATCCGCTCACAGGTCCTACTGCTAGTAAACAGCAGGGCATCTGAGAGGCGGTTAGATGGCAGAGGGCAGTGCTTACCACACAGAGCTGCCACCCCGGAGGAGGAAGCTAAGGCAAGGCTGGGAGAACGAGTCCCCAGTTCTTTAGCATTGTAACCACAAGCTCCAGATGACTCACGAGGGCTGGTTCTGGGCACTCCACTTGACGGAGGACATTAACAAGCTGGAGTGTGACCAGGAAGATGGACACATTTCAAACCGTGCCATTTGAAGAGTGGCTGAAAACCGGGCATCTGTAACTTGCAGGGAGTAAGATAGGGACAAGACACAAGAGTTCTTTGATAAAGGGAGAAAGACAGACCTCCTCTTTGGTCCAAGAAGGAATTTGCTGGTAGTTTTAGCTGTTTAGGGAGAGAGCTGCATTGGGAGGCAGTGAGTTCCTGCACTCAGGAGGGCAATCTTGGGCACTGCAGAAGAGATCCCAGCAGGGTTGGGGGACCTTGTCCTTGGGGGTGTCTGGGTCTCTGAAGAGAGGGAAAGATGGTCTGGGAATCTGGCTCAGCATACTCTTCCCCTCGCTTTTAGGAGTCTTGAGCCCTCTGCCCTAGGCAAAAAGGAGAGAACCTGCCTCCTCTCTTCCCTCTGCCCTACCCAGTCTCCCTGCCAATACGAGAATCGAGAACTCTACCCCTGTGCCCCTTCCCCTGACCTGTCCCCGGCCTCCAAGAGCCCCAGTGCCCTCCTGTGCCCACAAACTGGGGGCCCCAGCCCTCTTGGCTGCTGTACAGATGGGCTTACCAAGACAGCCCCCCAGAGGGGGGGTCCAGGGTGGCCGCTGCCCCACCCCACCTGCTCTCCTCTTCCCTCTGCCTCCCCTTTGCTTCTTGTTCTAGATCATAAGGTCTCTGTGCTCCACTGAATCACAGTCACAAACATAATTGAACCTGAACCCTCATAGCACCGAGGCTCAGCTGTGCCCCAGAGGGCTTTCTGGGTTGCAGGCAGACTCCCCAAGAATTCCCTAGAGATGTTCATGTTTAGTCACCTACCTATGGGAGCAAAGATACACACACGAAAAGCAGTGATAAAAATACACCCCAAAGTCACAAACACAGTCACCATAACTGCCTGTGCTCTGATGTCTTGACCACACACTCACACACGGTGTCACATACACATAACATGACGCAATTGTCAGTTGCATGTCAATAACCTGACATGATTGTCTAAGGCACATCTACCCACAGCACCCTCTCTCCAAACACACCACACACACACACACTTTTATGACGACCTTTTACTTCGAACTTACCATGTACCACGTGCTGACAGTATTCTAGGACTTTAACTGAATTAACTCATGTGAAGTAGGTTGTGTTCATATTCCCGGCTCCAAAGCCTGGGTCCTGAACGTGTTTCTTGACTAAACTCCACGGCCTCCCTGGGCCTGTGATGCCCATGATGGAGCAGGCAATAAGCTGGATGCTTTGCCTCTTGGCTTATTGCTCAACGATCCCCCCTCAGCAACAACCATGAGAAGTCTTATTATCCCCATTTTTCAAATGAGGAGACCGAGGCTTCCAGAAGGCAGTTCTTCCCTCTCTAAGTCCCTGCTACTGTAGTTGTGGAGGACGGCCACCACTTGGAGTCTGTCTGTCTGCCGTGCATGCACAGAGTCTCTGGCTTTGGAAAATGGAATTTGGCTGTCACCAAAGAGCTGGGGCTTCTCTGTGGTGGGCAGCCCCAGCAGGATGCTCCCAGGGCGGGCATCAGGGACCGTGGCAGCTTTAGGAGCACAGCAGGGGAGGAGAGGAAGGGATTGTACGTACAGGGCTGAGTCCTCTGTGACAAATGCTAATAGCAGCCACATAGGCAACATGATGCTCCAATAGGACACAGGAGGCTTTAATGAGATACAATTTCTCTGCTTTCCTGCAGTGTAATTCAATTAACAGCCAGGAAAACCTAATTTCTTTTTACAAAGAAGGGTGCAGGGGGAGATTCTCTGGGGACTTGGGAACAGGGAAGGGCTGGGCCTAGCGGCATCAAGGAGACCCATGTAGGCCAGCCGCCTCTTAATACACAGCTCCTTCCAATATGGCCCCTTTAGGTGGAGAGGGTGGCGCATTTCCCTGGGGTCCCGGAGGAAGTCCTGCGTGAACCAAGCCAGTCTTTTTCAAAGCTTTACAGCCCCAGTGCCCGGTATGGTGCCTGGCACTCTGCGTGGCCAAATTGATTGGGGCAAGCCTGGTAGAGGCCACAGATGACTCCCTGACACCCCATGTCATTACAGTTGTCCCTCCTATGGGCATTGAGAGGGATCCCTGGCATGGTGCATGCCACATACTGCAGGGTCCTTGTACCCTTGTCTCTGGCGGGGAGACTCCCCAGGGCAGAAGCATCTCTGTTGAGGACTCAGCATATTTGTGGAAAGCTCCCAAGCGCAGGACACCTACCTCTCTTGTTCCCCACCAGTGCCCTGGGTCCACCTTCTTAGGTCCAAGGTTAGACTCACTCCAAGGCAGGGAGGAGCCTTGCTGGGCCTTTGGCGCCCAGGCCACCGCCTTACAGCCAGGCAGAAATTTCAGATTTTCTCCTCCTGGTTCCACTGGGGCCTTCTTGGCAGGCGCCGCGGAAAGGAGGAAGGCACCAGGCTGAGCGGATCCCCGCCTCCCCTCGCTCCCGGACCCTCCTGGGGCAGCAAGCCGAGGGGAGAGGAAATCAATTTCAGAAACAAGACAGTTGTCAGAATCTGATGTAACCGGTTCCCGTCTGTGAAATTACTCACAGGCCGGCTCCTGTCACCCCTGAGGTCCTGCCCAGACCAGCTGCTATTTACATTTTAATTTGATGTGAGAGGCTGATAGATTTTTAAAACACCGTGAGACAGCTCGGCTTCCTTGCTCACCCCCAGCATCCACAGACTTCCCGACCAACCCCAGGCTTGGAGATGGGGTTCTGGGGCTCCTAGACGCTGCCATGGGGATAGTCAACTGCATCTATTCGGCCCCTCCCTTGCTCCTCCAGCTGCCTTTCTCTGGGGTCCCACTTCACAGGCTGGGGCGGGCGGCGGGGGTGGGTCTGCTCCTTGCAGTTTGCATAGCCCGGGGGCATCCTCTGTGAGGAGCTTCGCTCTTGTTAAGGAGGTGGCCTGGGGTTATTAGCCTCTACATTACCAGTGAGAAGTGGAGGCTCAGAGGGGCTAAGTGGTTTGTCTAAGGTCACACAGCTGGTAAGTGGCAGGAAGGAGACCAAGCCCCAAGTCCCCTAAGTCATCGGCTCCCTTTCCTCTGCTTTCAGTCCAGCCTTCTCCTTCTGCCTGGTTGATTTTTCTCCCACTCTGGGCTTTATCCCAGGAGCGGGGAACTGGGTGGGGATGACGTAGTGCAGATGAGTCCTGGGGGAGTGCGGAAGGAGCCTGGAAACTGGAGTGGGGCTGGGGCAGGGCCAGGAGGCTAGGCGAGGCGGGGCGGGGTGGGGGGCTGGGGGCAGGAGTTAGCTGGCGGTGAGTCAGCCTTCCTCTGTCTCTGTCTCCCTCCCTCTCTTCCGCCTGGTGATTGGAGCTCAGCTGGTGTTTCTGACAAGTCCCCAAGTCCCCAGGGAGGGAAGATTCAGTTATGAATACCCAAAGGAGAGGAGCAGTGTGTGTGGGAAGGAGAACGTGGAAGAAATAGGATGGGAACGCCACTGGCTGTGGGGAGAGGCCGGATCAAATGTGGAGAAGGCAAGGAATGTTGCATTCCGAAAGGAAGCACGGCGCCCCACCTCTCCACCCCATTGCTGGGCAGGAGTCTGTGGTCCTCATGGTGCTTTCCACTCCTGAGGGCTGCCTCTGGGCCAGCTCTGTCCCGCATTCTTCTACGTGCATCAGTTCGCTTAATCTCCCAACAACCTCGTTTTGGTTTCCACTTTTCTGATAGGGAAACTGAGGCTTAGAGAAGTAAACTGCCCAAGGTCACACAGCTAGCAAGTGGCAGAGGCAGGACTTAGCCCAGGTGCCTATGGTTTTTACCCACAATGTGACATGGGCCAGAGCAGCGCAGCGGACAGGGGCGCAGGTAGCCAGGAAGGGGCGCGCGAAGAGCCCAGCTTCTCTGAAGAGAAATGCAGTGAACACTGCGGGGAGAAGATTGGTCTGGGAACCAGGAGACCAAGGGGTTAGGCTCTTCTGCTCTCTTAGGTGGGAGGCCTGGGGGGAGAGGTTTGAGGAGGTCCTCAGGCCTGGCTACAAGTACAAATTACCTGGAAAGTTTAAAAAAAAAATCTTATGGCACAGTCCCCATGCCCAGAGGCTCAGATTTAATTGGTCCAGGGTAGGTCTGGCGACAGATTTCCTTAAGAGCCACCCCCACCTGGGTGATTCTCATGTGTGGTCTGGGGGAAGAACTACAGACAGGGCTGAGGACCCTCCTCTTCTACCTCCCATTCTAGTACCTGCCCTCTGGTCCTTCCTCTGCTGCAGGGAGGACCATCTTAAAGCCAATAGGATTGGAAGAAGGGCAGCAAAGTCCTGTGGTTCTTCACTGTCTCCAAGGAAGAAGTTCACTTTTTCAGGAAGTCCTTCTGAGAGTCTAACTGAAATCTCTTCAGGATCTGCACGGAGATTTTCGCTAATTAGGATGCTCTGGGCAGGCTAAAACGGTTTTCCGGATGTCCCCCTCTTTGCCCCCTTGGGAGAGGATTTTCCAGGGGACAGCTGATACCCTGAAGGCTCCTGAGAGCTCTACAGACCCACTTGTCAGAGGAGAAGGGAGCCTCCTGGCTCAGAAGCACTTATCTTTTGTTTCTGAAAGGATTACATGTACCCATTTGAGGTGAGTGGGCCCCTCCTTCCCCCAGTGCAGCCGACTCCCCTCCCTCCCCCCAAAGGCTTGTGTCTCCTCCTTGTTAACAAGATCGCGACAAGACCGGTAGCCCTGTTTGGCGGAGTGAGATAAGCTTCCACAAAGGGGCATTGTTGGCACGCGGGGCGCTGGGCGCAGGGCGGGGTGGGTGGCAGCTCACCGAGCTCAGCCAGGCAGCAGCTCCAGGCTTCCCCAGGGAAGAGCTGGTTGGAGGGGGCGGGGGGGGGGGGGGTTGCCTTCTGGTTTCTGCTTTGTTTTCACTCTTCTTAAAGAGCCAGGGCCATGGTGTTGTTAATTTGATTGCACCCACTTCGGCTTCATGTCTCCCCTGATTAGCCAAGCTCCACCTGAAGCATGAGATGAATTCAAATTGCATGGAAGCAATCAGCTTCGCTCTGAGGGGTGCTGGGGAGATGCCTGGGGAGCCGGGGGCCCATGGGATCCTAGCTGTCCACTGCTTGTGTCCGGGGCGGGGTGGGGGGGGCACACCTGGTAAGAACAGCATGTGAGAGAGAGAGAGAGAGAGTGTGTGTGTGTGTGTGTGTGTGTGTGTGTGAAGGGGGTTGGGGTGAGGGTCATGAAGGATGGGATCTTTGAGACTCAGACTGCAGACCTGCTTCTGCTCCAGGGTGGTCCCCTTTGAGACCCTCCCACTCACCAGGCCTTGTTGTCTCCAGCTATAAAATGGGGTCAGTCAGTTCTTCTCTTGGCTGCTTGTCAAGGAGTCCAAGAGCAGACTCAGGGTGTATTCTCAAGGCAGGGTGGGGGACCTGCTTCTCCCCTGCCTCTGGCCCTCTTCTCTCCCCAGAATGTTGGGAAAATGATAGTAATCATAAGAATAGCTAACATGTATCGAATGCTTGTTATCTGCCATGCGCCTTGATTAATGCTTTACATAAATTATCTCATTAAATTCTCCCTCCTCCTCTTCCCCACGACCCGAGAAGGTGGGTGGTGGGTGGTATTTTTATTCCCATTTTAGAGATGAGAGAACACTCTGAAATTACCCTGAACATCAGAATCCTGATGGTAACGCCATCTTTAGTTATTTGGAACGCCCTTCCGGGTCATCACTGGGAACACCCTTGAGCAGGGGTCAGCAGAGTTTTTCTGTAGATAGTAAACATTTTAGACTTTGCAGGCCGTAGGTCCCTGTTAAGATGACTCAGGCCTGCCATTGTAGCTGGAAAGCAGCCCTGGACAGTAAGACGTGAAGAATGGGCGTGGCTGCCTTCCAGCAAAAGTGGCAGTTGGCCACGTTTGGCCTCAGGCCCGGTTTGCTGACCCCCGGCTCTAGAGTTCTGTACACAGGAGTTTCTGGTTAGGAGACTGGTTGCATCCAGACAAGGACAGTTGTGGGGTGTTGGGAGGGATGACATTTCAGCTGTCAGAGTTCTGGAAAGCATGAAGTTATTGAATAAATGACCCAGCGTGGGTATTGTTAGGGGTTGGATTGTGTCTCCCCAAAGACAGATTGTGTCTCTCCTCAAGTCCTAACCTCTGGTACCTGTGAATGTGACCTTATTTGGAAGTAGGGTCTTTGTCGATGCCATCTTCGCTTACAACTTGATTATATCTTACTGGAGCAGGATGGGCCCCTAATCAATGTGACTGGTGTCCTTAGAGGGGAGATGCTCAGAGGAAAAATGGTGCGAGGACGCACAGGGAGAAGCATGTGAGGTAGAGGCAGAGACTGGAGCGGGGCACCTGCCCCCCCAAGGACAGCTGGGAGCCACCTGAAGAGGGAAGCATGCTCCCCTAGAGCCTGCACACAGAGCACAGCCCTGCTGACTTCTGCATTTTGCACGTCTAGCCTCCCAGCATGGGGGGAGAATGCATTTCTGGGTTTTTAAGCCATCTGGTCTGTGGTGCTTTGTTACAGAGGTCCCTGGAAAGTAATACAGGGATCCAGGGTGTGAGAGAGATCTTTGTGCCAAGTGGCAGGGAGGACTGCTGCCTGCTTTCCTGCATGGAGCTGGAGGGGCTTCCTGAGGTGGGACGTGGTGTGGGCTTTGTTCTGCCCGTGCCATGGGGAGTCCACTCCCCGTTACACTCCCACCCCACGCACAGGCTGGTGTGCTGGGGCCACACGTACTCGACCCCTCCCCACAACACCAGGGATAGGCGCTCGGTGAGTGCTCCATGACTCCTGAATGATGAATGAACGGCGGCAGGCCTGGACATGAGCAAACATGAGCAGGACAGAATCTTCAGAATCTCAATCCCACCACGTCTTGAGGCTCCGTAGGCCTGAGAGGCCAGACAGAAGCCTGGTGCTCCCAGGCTGAATTCCCAAGGGCTGGGCAGGGATTGGGGGCCAGGGTTTGGAGGGATTCTCCAGTCTGCCCACCAGGCTCATCCTTTCTGGCTCAGGACAGGACACCTGCCAGCTACACAATGACTCGTGAGTCACCCATGGGGCGTGGGGATTGTGTCTGGGTGAGCGTGCTGCTCTAGGTAGAAATCTTGGCAGAGTATCAGCTAGTATCCAGCTGCCTCAGAGCACCCCGTCATCCCACCTGGACCTGGCCAAAGCGAACACACCATCTCTCCATCCTCATCGACTGCATTTCTACTGGTGGCCCCATGGTGCTGCTCATCTCGGCTTCAAGCCTTGGCTCTCCCAGCTCCGAGTCCAACCCGTCATCAATGCCTAGTGCTTGTTCTTTCATAATGACCCTTAGAGTCCCCCTTTCTCTCCATTCCCTGCTCACTGTCCTAGTATCACGTGCAGACTTCTGTGCCACTATTTCCACAAGCTCTTTCCCTCATCCCGGGCCGCCACCCTCTCGTTAGAGGTTCTCCTCATGGCCTCCCACACAGCTTCCTACCCCAGGGCCTTTGCTCATGCTATTCCTTCCGCCACCTCTTCTTTAAGGCTCAAGTCCCACTCCTCTAAAAAGCTCTGTGTGATCATGTCCATCCACACTGGGTTTTTCCTTCCCTGACCTAACATTTGTAGAGCCAGACGCCTTAGCACAGGGTCTTGCCTTGTTTCCTGAAGGTTGGTTCCAGCTTCCTCGCTAGTCTGTAAGTCCCTGGGGGGCCAGAGTGGGGATTTAATCAGAAAGTGCCTGTTTACTGCTTGACTGATCTAACAATCTGTTCTGCCCCTACCATCCAGAGAGGCTCCGATCATAACTGGGGGAGCAGATCTGGGCTCCTAACTTAGGGCAGGGTTTGGAGGCACCGCTTCTGCTCCTTGCTTGCCTGAATATTCTCATCCAGCAAAGTGAGCCACCCAGTGAGAACCCCAGCTCCCTTGTGTCTCAAAATGTCTACTGCACCTTTTCCTTGATTAGCATGTAGGATGCACAAAATTCTGTTCTTCATTAGATCTGCTCGGGCTGAACATAAGGAAGGCCTTGAAGGACACCTTAGCGCCCAGAGCCATCTGGATGCTCTCCTGTGCTCGTGGTCATGGGGACTGCCTGCCACCACCGCCTAAAGCCTCTAGCAAGGAGATAAGGACCCCAGTGAGCCTGGGGACAAGACGTCTCCGGGCGCAAGGACTTTCAGATTGGGAGTGGGGGTCGCACGGGCAGGGCCATTCCTGCTGTCCCTTCCATAAAACCCTCCTCTGCTTGTCTGGGGACCTGGCTTGTCATGGTGAGGAGAAGAGGAGAAGAGGAGAAGAGGGGCCAGGGAAGGGGGCTGTTCCACATGGAGACTTTCATTCTACCTCGAAACCTTGTACAAAGGCCCGTTTTGGGGCTCGGTTTGGCATGTGATGTGACATGCTCCAAAGACACTGGTGGCCTCTTGAGGTCAGTAAGGCGCCCACGTGTCTTTGGTTCAGGTTTGTCTTTATCTCTAACCCCCCGAAACCCCGAGGGCCCTGGCTTCTGAAAGCAAGGTCCTGGAACTGGTACCGCGTGCCCTGCCTGGTCTCCATCAGCACAGCAGAAGGTGGCTCGTCTGTCAAGCTCTGTTCCTGTCTTCGGGGCCGAGGGAAGGGGACAGGGGTTGGGACTTCTCTTAGCAGAGGAGTAAACTGAGTCTGGGGAGACGAAGTGACTGGCCCCAGTTTACTCAGCGTGTAGTGGGGGACACTGAGACAAGAGATCAGGACTCCCATCTCCCTGTGTGGGGCCTTCCTGTCCCCTAAGCCATCTATTCATTTTGGTGTCCCTGGGTCCTGCACAGGGTGGGGAGAGCAGCACGAGCCTGGCCTGGAGACAGGAGATGTCCAGCCTCGTTTCTCGCCCATTTGATGAAGCAGGAGACAAAGTGCTGCTCCTTATTCTATGAAGTCTGAAAATCAATAAGGCCAAAGAGCCAGCTGGATAATCATTGCCATGGAAATCATGGCAATGGTTCATTCCCCCCCCCCCCCCCCGCCTTTACTGGATGCCAGGCCCCAGGCTTGCAGAGACACCAGGCTTGGCACAGACCAGGGTGGGCCTCCCTCAGCTGCCCTGAGGCTGGGCAGGTGAGGCTGATTGATGACCAGCACCGGGGAGGGGTGGGGTGGGTGGGTAAGTACTGTGGTTAAACTTCCCGGCTATGGCAGGGCCAGCGTCAGCCCCAGACCGGTGTGACTCGGAGGCCAAGCATCGTCCTGCTCTGCTGCCTGCCTCCTCCCCTGACCGCAGATCCATCAGGGAGGCTCATAAGGACAGAGGGGAGCACCGAGGGGGTGACCCGTGACGCCATGTAGGACTGGACCAGACCTAGGAGCTGGGTTCAGTCGGCCTGTTGTCCCCAGTGAGGCAGGCCAGAGTGGGCAGAGGCCTCGGCTGAGCTGGGTGCCAGAGGCAGGCATTCCCACAGAGGGAAGGGAAAATCAGCCCAGCCTTTAAGGAGCTCCAGTCTGGTGAGGAGATAGGCCCTACACCAGGGACCACAGAAGAAAACCTTGGGCCAGTTGCTTGGCTTCTTCATGCCTGTTTCTTCTTGTGTGCTGAGACAGCCCTTATGAGTATGTGTGTGGGCATCCCAATCCACACATCCAGCCTCCTTCTGCATGCCCTGAAAATGCAGGGGTCTTAGGTCTAGGGGTCATGCTGGTGGTGGGGCCCATCCTTGGGAGGACAGATTGGGGAAGACCCTGCGGAAGATCCTAGAGGTCGGCTTGGGGCATTTGGGCAGGGAATCCCCTGGGCACCTGGAACGTGGTCTAGAAAGGGGGTTGTGAGCTCTGGGTAGCCATTTCCTTTGGCCATTGACTCCTTGCCCTGTGGGAGGGGCAGGGGCTGATGAAGGCAGAAGAAGCCCTCTAGAGGAGGAACCCCAGTCACTGGGTGCAAGGGAGCTGCTGCTTCTGCCTGACAAGCAAGAATTTCCTTTGGGCAAATTTGAAATTAGGACCATCTTGGGTCACGGGATACACGGTTGTCTTTCCAAGGCTTTGTATCCTGCCCTCTGTACAGCTGACCTTGTCTACCCAGGCCTGGGACTTCTCTCCCTAGCGTGGGCCCCTCCACTCCTCCAGACCCCCCTTGGCTCCATCCTCCTGCCTCCTGCCTTCCAGCGACTCTGCAGCTGGGCGTGTGCTTGTGGAGGGCTCTTGGATCCGGCTTTAATTGGTCTGGCATTTTGCTAAACAAACAAATCAAAACTCAGACCAAACAAAGAGCCCTTATGGGTTTAATTGGCCATGGGTTCTGCCTTGGCCCAATCACTGGAGCCTTTACAAAGTAGAGGAGAGTCTTGGGGGATATAACAGAACCTGTCTAATCAGGTAACCTGCGGCACAAGAGGGCCTCTGAGTCCAGGGAGGCACATCCAGGGATGGCGACGTCAAAACACAGCCAGGCCCTTGCACCCCTGACTGAGCAGCCTGGCTCTTTACCTGCCTCTCCATAAAACATTCTTTTTGAAGATGGTTTATTTATTTTTTCCTATCTGCCGGTTGGAGGAGGGATTGCTTTCTCCCCCTTTTGGTCATTATCTCTCTCTCTCTCTCTCTTTTTTTTTTTTTTCATTTTAAAAGGGAGATAAAAGGTAGCTGGATGTGGTATTTTCTTTCATTAATTATATTTATTTTCAACCAAGTTCTGAGAGGAGGTCTGACATCCTGAAAGGACCATGCGCACTGCTAGAACCATAGATTGTTTGAGCTGGAAAGGATCTTGGGATCAGTTAGTGACCAGATTCTAGCGCAGGCCCCTTATTGTTCAGATGAGAACCCCGAGGCCCAGAGAAGGGAAGGGACGGCTCTTGAATACGTGGCTGGTGAGTCACGGAGCCAGGATCAGCATCTTCTGACTCTGGGTCTTTGCACTTCCTACCAAACCATGAGTCCACAGAGGCAAGTTCTGGTCTCAGCTGGGACTCTATCACCCATCGACCTTGATCCAGTGCTGTACCTTCTTTAGGAAGGAGCTCTTGCCTGCTGACCTCACAGGCCAGGCATAGGAAGAACTCTATAAACTATGATGTGCAGGCCTGCGACAGCGGCAAGGCTGGGCTATGAGCTCAGGTGATCGCAGGCTCAGCTCACACCAATACGCTGGGAGTCAGGGAGCCATCGGGGCCAGTCAGGCCTGGTTGGTTGCCAACAATGGTCACTGGAATTCTGACTCCCGTCAGACCCCTGGGCTCCTGGAACTCTGGTTTGCTGCCTGGTATCAAAAGTCAATGCTGGGCGCCTGGGTGGCTCAGTCGTTAAGCGTCTGCCTTCGGCTCAGGTCATGATCCCAGGGTCCTGGGATCGAGTCCCACATCGGGCTCCCTGCTCCGCAGGAAGCCTGTTTCTCCCTCTCCCACTCCCCCTGCTTGTGTTCCTGCTCTCACTATGTCTCTCTCTGTCAAAAAAATAAATAAAATCTTTAAAAAAAAAAAAAAAAGTCAATGCTATGTAGAAAGAAAGTGCTTAGCTTCCAAAGTCCACGAGCACCCGAACTTTCATTTTCCCTGTCCATCCTCCCTTCAGTCTCCACCTGACGCCTAAGCTCCCAGCTCGCCAGATGACACTCGTGGACTGCCCTGCCTCCACATCCTTGCTGTGCTTTTTCCTCCAGGATGGAATGACATCTGTCGGTGTTGGTTCCTGCCAGAATCCTTGAGTTCGTCAAGGCCCACTTAAGACTATTGCCTTTGTGGAGATTTTCTTGTCACTTCCTCATTCACCCCAAAGTTAAAATTGACTTCTCCTTCCCTGATTCTCTTTGTATCACCTTGTTTGTAGCCTTGTAAGGTACTTGTCATTTTGTGCATGATAGTTGTTTGGGGTCTGTGTCTACCTCCTCCTCAAGATTCTAAATTCCCTGAAAACAGCAACTCTGTCTTACTCATCACTAGATATTCAGCCTCTAAAACAAATGATTACTATCAATTATTGCATGATATTGGGTGTCACATGTTGTATTAATTGCTCTAAGTGCCTGTCTCATTTAAACCTTTCTGATGAGTAAAAGGTATTCTAATCCCAAACTTATCGAGGAGGAATTTGGGGCTTACAGAGATCACCATCCAAGACTTCGCTGCTATCAAGTGGCAGAGCTGGGATTTGAACCCAGGCCTGTCCGGTTCTAAAGTCTATGTTCTTAGTCATGGAGTTTAGTCGACCTATTTAGTGAGTGCTCAGTGAAGATCTACTGAGTTATCATTGGAAACCATAGGGGTCAATGGTATAGACACTCCCCAAGAGAAGCCAACCACAAATGTCCGGTTTGACACTTGGATGCTTTTTATGATGTATGTCCCTTTGATGTCTTTACTTCCTTTTTTCTGTTTGGCTAAAGTAGGGATTAGGGTCAGTTTGCCTTCTGAGAGTTCACAAAAGTATGACGTCTGACAGGGTGGTGCCATCTTGGGTCAACATTTCCGGGAGTGTGCACTGATGCAAGCCTTGGAATTGGCTTTGAGGTCTGGAAATGGCAGGTCTTCCTGTGGCCAGCTCTGCAAGTGGGTGAGGGGAGCGTTGGTGGTGGTGAGTGTTTGAGATGGATTAAGGGATGGCTAGGAATGGCGCGCCTCCAGCAGTCTGATGGGTGACGCACGCGCCAGGGTCCTGAAGGTTCTTCCCCACCTTCCTGTGCCCTTCCAACTGAAGTCAGAGTGGGGAAATGGGAGAAGGCCGAGGGTGAATGAAGGCGGAAAGGGCAGAGCAGCAACGGGAGGTGGGGGGACGTGCAAGGGGAGCAGCCGGGGGTCGGTTACTAGAGCAGTATGTCTATGCAAACACATCAGGAGGCAAGGGGAAGAAGCTCCCAAAGAAAATTGGGAGCCCCCATGCCCCACTCCAGTGCCCACTCCCACCTCCTGTCCACCGTCATGGGAGCTTCTTCTGGCTGCTGGATACCGTGTAGCCTGATTCGGGTGGCTGCAGAAGGGCCGTCACACCCTCCGACCCCAGAGAGAGGCCGTGCCATGCTCAGCCCTTCTGTTCCAGCTGCCCTCGGGCCTCCAATGCCCCTGGCCCTGCTCCTCCTGTCCTGCTGCCATTCGGGGGGGTGGCACGGGGCCCCTAGCCTGGGTGGGCAGGTCACCGGGGAGCACGGGGCTGGAATGCAAGGGGGCGTTTGCCACAAAGTGTGTCAGGAAAAGGCCATCTAAGGAGCACACACGTGTGAGGCGGCGTGAGAGAGCTTGGCTGGAAGACAGCCCGGGGCTGAGGGTGGTGGCGGGGTGGAGGCCCTGTGAGGAGGTGCTGAGAGACACCGAGTCCCAGGCGGCGGGGAGGGGGGTGTGGTGAGCGGGAGAATAGGACCCGAGGTGTTCGTGAGACGGAGCAGATGTGAGAAAGGCGTGCTCGCGTGTGCCTTGCTGTGGAAGGAAGCAAAGGAGAGTGACAAGGTGGCTGAAAATAGGATGAGGGCGAGGGGAGGAAGGAACGAGGTCCAGATTCTGCCCACAGGTGATGGGGGTGGCAAGAAGCTCTTCGGGAAGAGTGGGCCAGGCGTTGACACCACCGTGTGTGTGTGTGTGTGTGTGTGTGTGTGTGTTGCACATGCTCACAAGGCTGCCCTGAATTTACAAAATGGGCTTCCTCTGAGTGTCTCTGGGTGCTGCATGGCCACTGCCCGGGCGGACAGCACAGGAAAAATGCAGGGCCCAAGAGGTGACGTGACTTGCCCCGGGTCCCTCCAGGACATCAGGGACAGCCTGCTGGGACCTGAGGCGCCTCACAGAGCCCACTTCCTGACTGCCGGATTACCCATCGCCCATGTTCCCCCCCCCATCCCACAAACCGGGTGCCACAAAGCCACAGCCACGCTTGTGTGGTGGAATCCCCTAGCTTTGAGAAGAAAGAGCAAAGAACAAAAAGGAAAAAAAAAAAGCCTAAGGGTTTGGGCTCATCTCTGCTGCTGTCAGTGGGGAGGTAAGGATCAAATTCCAGGGACGGTTCCACGAGGGGCCTGCTATTCCTCTCACCTCACGCAGGCAGAATTAGCGAAGTTCTCCCCGGCTGAGGGATGTAGATTGATTGCCTGGTTTTATTAAGGACAAAGTGCTTTTTGATAGTGTGAGGGAAGCGGCTCCCCAGGGTGGGGATTCCGGCGCCTGGAGCTCCCCGAGCATCGATCGCCGGGGCTTCGCTGTCTTGTGCTGAGCTGAACGCGGGCTTTGGCAAGCGATAAAGAAGCCCTGATTCTTCGAGGAGGGACCCCACACCGGGCACTGCCCTCGGCGGTCATTCCCACACCGACCCTGCAGGGACTGCCCGTACCAATAGCAAAACTGGTAAGCCTCTGATGGCTGACTGGGTGCCAGTTACCGCAATGGCTGCTTTCTACATATTATCGGACTCACTCTTGACACAGAACAGAACAGGTAAGGCTCTATTATGACTTTCATTTTCTCTGTCGGGGAAATGACGTATGTACGGCGAGGCCAAGCGAACTCATCAAGGTCACAATAATTACAACATGGTGCCCAGATTCCCACTTGGCTAAAACACAGGCTCTCACCACTGTCCTGCATGGCCCATGGTCCGTTTCTGGACACAGGGTCAGATGGACACGATTTCCCGGGGGCCCATTATACAGACCCCAGGACTCTAAAGGGAGAGGCTTATCTGGCAGGAATATCTGCGTGTGACTCAAGAGAATTCAGGGATATTCTGGGCTTCCGAGGCCGTGAGGCCAGCTCTGTGTCTGGGATTTAGAAGCCACACACTGAGCACGGAGTGATGAGTTTCGTTGTTCTTTTAGCTTTCCTAAAATATCTCCCCCTTTCCCGTGATCAGTTCCTGTGTTACTCAAGCAGTGTGGTGGGGAGGGTGGGCTGGCAACGAACCTCCAGCACAGGGAAGAAGCTGGAGCCTAGACAGGTGAGGTGACTTGGCCAAGGTCACGGGGGTCTGAGTCCCCCACCTGAGGGTCCCGAGTGCACCTCTGACCAGGAGCCCTCCCTGCCTCCCACTCACTGATAGGACAGGGGCTGCTGCGCGAGTGTGGAGACGGGCCCTGGCCTGTGGTCGGAGGGCTAGGGGTGCCGCGTGCGGGCAGGACTCACTCTTGACGGTGAGGAACATGGACTTGCTGATATCGGTGCCCACGCCGTTGCTGGCCTGGCAGAGGTAGTAGCCCATGTCCTCTTCCAGGACGTGGCGGATCAGCAGCGAGCTGTTGGCCAGGATCTGGGTGCGGCCGGTGAGGGGTACCGGGTGGTACTGCTGCGGGCTCCCGCTCCCTGGAAGGAGGCGGCCGTTAGGGGGCCGGCGCCCAGGCTAGCACGCGAGCTGGGTCAGGTGGGACTGCCCGAAGGACGCCCTGATGGCCTTCTCTTGCTGATCTAGGGCTATCTTGTAGCACTCCCCAAGTACTCCTCTGGGCGACCAGAAGAGCCTCACAGAGGTCTGGCCCTGCCCCAGCTCTCACGTGAGGGGCTGGAGTTGGGGACCTCAGCTCAAAGCCCACCTTGGCACTGAGCCTCAGGGCTGAACTTGGAGACGAAGAGTTGTCTTCAGGCCACTTGGCCACAGGCAAAGGCAAGATGGAACCCTAAAATGACAGCTGCCTGGTCCTGGACAGCCAGGCCTGGGAAAGAGGCCAGCCATCCTCCAAGGGGGGCTTTGTGGTCCCCTCCCCATTCCCCCAGTGTCAGTGATGGGCATGGCTTATGACAAGAGCTTGGCATGGGACTTAGATACCAAACGTATCCTTGGGATGCTGTTAGGCTCCAAGAAGGACCACAATCCCAGAATAGGTTGATTGGTGATGAGTAGGGGCCAAGGAGGTTCTGGGACCCCAAGCGGGGTGGGGAGGGCTGGGGAAAACAGATATACACTGAGTTCTAGGGCTGGACGGGGGAGGGGAGAGGTCAATCTGTGGGGTCTAGAGGAAATCTGGAGTCAGCATGATAGCTGTCCCCAGTCGGCAGACCCCTGAGGGTGGCTGAGAACAATCTCCAGAGCGAGTACAGTCCGGGGTCCCCTGAAAGCTTAGAACCGAGGGCTCCCACCCAGGGCTCCCACCCAGGGCTAGGAGTTGTGTGTAGGAAAACAGGCCCAAGCCCCATCAGCTTCCTTCTCCCCACTCCCTGACCGTGCTCGGAGATGCTGGCTGGCCAGGGGCTCACCCTTGGCATGCTTCCACATGACCTTGGGCGGGGGGTAGCCATCCACTGAGCAGTTGAGCACGCCAGCTTTGCCGTAGATGCCGTCCTGGTTGTTGGGCTGCACCACAAATCGCGGGGGCACTGCGGGAAGAGGGAAGGTAGGGAGAAACCGATCATCTGTCTCGAACAGCTCTTCTGTGGTCTCTAACCTTCCATTCTGTGCCAGCCCCGCCTGGACCATGATCAAGTTCGGAAGAGGCAGCTCTGAAACTCAAGAGGCTGAGGGCCTTTGCTGAGGACTGGGAGTCCCGCGTCCCAGCTCTGAGTCTGCCGATGGCTGACTGAACAGGGCTCTTTCCCTCTCAGGGCCTCTGTGTCCGGGCCCGGAAAGTAAGAGATTTGAACTTCCTGATCTTATTTAAGGCCCCCGCCGGAGCCAACATTCCCTCAGCCTGTGACTCAAACCCCAACCAGAGAGACTCTTCGCAGCAGACAGCGCCGGGCCCTCGCTCGCCCGCCCCGGCCCCTCTGCTCACCACGCACGATGAGCTGGCGCTCCCGGCTCACGGTGGCCGCCGCGTTGCTGGCAATGCACGTGTAGTTGCCGTTGTGCTTGAGGGAGACGCTGGAGATCTGCAGGGAGCTCATGAATTCCTTGCTCTCGATGGTCACGCCCGAGCCTGAGATGATCACCTGTCCGTCCTTCCTCCAGGTGATGCGGATGGGCATGTCCCCCGAGGACACCACGCAGGGGATGTAGAGCAGTTGGCCGATGGAGGCGGGTGGGAACTCAAAGGGCTGGATTAGAGGGGGCACTGGGAAGGCAAGGGGAGTGCTATGGTCAGGCCCCCCGTGCGCCCCAGCCTGGCCAGCAGCCAATGCCTCATTGCCTCACCTCCCGGCCCCTCCTGCCCCTGGGGGTGTAAGTAGAGTTCCCCAGGGCACCAGTGCCTTGTCCTACACATGCACAATGTCTTGGGGTGCCACTGGCCCTTGGCTCTCATCCCCTTGCCCACCCAGGCCTGGACCCACTGTCTCTGTGTAGGGCGTTGGCTCGCCTGCCTTAATCCTGCCCCTCAGATTTGTCCCGGTGATGATGTACGTGCTTCTTGCTTCCCATCTGCCTGCAGACACTGCTCGGCGTTCACCCCACTCCCCTGCTGCTTCTCGGTGGCCCCATGTCACTTTCTCATCGCAAAGATACATCAGCTCTCTGGGGCCTCGGATTGACAGGGCTGCTGGGCCCCAGATGTTGGGCGTGGGGGAGAAGGTGGGCCTGAGACTGTCCCCAGCTCATGCCCCACAGCTGTGCCTCTAAAAGCCAGAATGCTGTCCCCTGGTCTCCTCCTGCAGTGGTCCCATCACCCACACCAGCCCTGTCCATTGTCATCAAGTGTTAGCACATTGAATCTCCTCCCCCCAATAATGTGATGTAGCTTAACCGTCTCCAGTTGAGGCTCAGAATGGAGAAGTCACTTGCCCTCGGCCATCTAGCTCCTAAGAGGTGACAGTGGGATTAGAGACCTGGTGTCCCTGCTCTCAGGGTCCACGCTGCCCAGGTGCCTCTCTGAGAAAGCCCCAGACATGCCCAGCCCAAGGGCTCTTTTGTCTCATCAGTGAGCTGCCCTTGGGTAGCAGGGAGGAGCAGAGAGGGTGCCCTGTCCTTTATGAGACAACCAGTTTGCTGTTCATCTGGCTGAGCGGGATCTGCACAGCCTCCCTCCCCCCAGAGATCCAGCGTGCCCCACAGTCCACATCTTGGCCCCTGGGGGGCCTGTCTGGAGCCTGAGCCTCTGTGAGAGGGATCCTCCTTTCTCAGCTCTGGCTAGGGCATCAGCCATTATCTTTATGATAACTCAATTAGGCCACAGCGACTTCCCCAGCAAGTGGGGGGAGAAGAGAGAGAAGGAGACAGACAATTAGCTTAACAAGGATGAGCACCCAGTAGATGAGATCTCCTTTCTGCAGTCAAATAATTAAATTACAAGGCTGTCCACAGTCCTCTGGCCTTCTCCCAGGCTCCAGCACCCCGCCCCCCTGGGAAGCCTGCCGCTTTCCACCCTAGGCCCACCCACAGTGGCCACCAGCAGAGGTGAGCCCTGGGGGGAGAGGATGGTGGCATCCTATGCATGCCCAAGGCCCTCTCTGCACCCCAAGGATTTTCGGGGCTCAGCAGGGAGCTTCCCCAGCAGAGTGGTAGGGTGTGGGCATAGAATAACCCACTGGCAGCCCTTTGGATCCCTCGGAAAGTTCTTGATCAAGAGCCTAGGTCCAGAGGAAGTGACATTTAGGAGGGATGGGATGAGAGCCATACCCTTCAGCAGGGTGTTTAACTGACCTTCCCAGTGTCCTCTCCCACCTTACTCTCCATCCTGCCACAGGGGCTCCATCAACCACCCAACGCTCCAAGTCTTAGCCCGTGTCTCGGTGAACACAGCTGGGCATTTGTCCTTCCTATTCCCATCATGTGTGCTCCACCAAGGGCCCAAATCTAGGTCCAAAGTCCAGCCAGGTTTTCTGGGGCTCTGGTCATTATCTGGATCTCCCCGTCCCGATCTCTGGCTGCCTATTGCCCGGGTTAGGGCCTTGCCCCAGTATTCTGGGTGGTTTGCTGGGCCTTGGGGATCTCCATATGAGATTTCTCTGGAACCCTGACTCTAGTGATGGCCCCATGCCCATTGCTGAGATTTCCCAGAGGTCCCTCTGTTGGGCTCTGCTGGTCTCCCACCCCGCCCCCTGGCTTGTTTGGATGGGACCAAGGCTTCCGGCCTCCTTGGACTTTTTGAGGGAACTGTTGCAGAGACCCAGACCTGCCTCTAGTTTGTTTCTCTAGGCCAAACAGAACCAGGCCTGATCCAGTTCTCCTTCCCACAGAGGCCCAAAGCTAGAGCCCGCAGGCCCCATGGGAAATGCCCTTTGTCCACTCAGAGCCTGCTCCAGTACTACCTCTTCCGTGAGGCCTGCCCTTGTCCCACCACACCTGTGCACACCTTCATCATGGCACCGATCACAGGGCGGGAGGGTGGCCGTTTGCATTACTGCCTTCCACGGGAGTCTGGGAGCTCCTTTAGGGCAGTAACTAGGACTTATTTACCTGGCAAATTGCGGGAGCCCAATAAATGCCTGGCGGGTGAGTCAATGAATGAACATATGCTCAGATATTATTTCCTGGATTGACTTAGAAGTTTAACGGTCATGGGGGCAAGGGGTAGGGAGAGCACAGGATGGAGGTCCATCCAGAAAAAGAGGGGGATTTCTATGCTGTTCCTCAAGACGCTGTATTTATGCTATGGAGTTTTGGAGCCAGGAGCTTATCCCTTGGTCCTTCCTGGGGGTCAGGCCCTTGCTACCCTAGCCCCAGAACCAGCTCCTCTGCACACTTGAATGTGACCAAGGGGAGACTCAAGGCAGTGACAGGCTGCAGAGGAGGATGTGTGGGCAAAGCAAGGAGCTGGGAGGTTCTACCAAGGAGGAGAGGACTGAGGGGCTGTCAAGGCCGAAGGACCATGCCCTGGGGGTGGACGGTCAAGCCCTATGCTTCCTCTGTGAACAGAGCAAGTGGAGAGCAAAAGACTGAAATTAGGCAGGGAGATTTAGCTCAAGCAAGGGGAAGACTGTCTTTCTCAGTAAGAAGGGATTTGGATAATGGAACAAGTTACTAAGGCAGGTTAATTCATTAATTAACTAATTCATCTAATATTTATGAAATGCCTAGTCTGCGAAGGCATTATTATGCTCCGTGTGGGCTGGAGAAAGTAGAAACATGCTTAAAATACAGACAGAACCCCCAGGAGCTCATCATTTGCTAGGGAAGGCAAGATATTTCCCTCAATGGTTATTGGACAAGTGCCACCTGAATACACAGATGCTGAACTCCGAGCCGAGAGACGTATCATCTGGCTGGGTGACCGCAGCCTCCCAGAGGAGGTGGCATTTGGGCAGAGAGCTAAAGGACACAAACGCTGTAAAAAGGACATGGGGCAAGAGAGAGGGAAAAGGCTGAGCCATGAGGCAGAGGCCAACCAGGGGCTGTCCCTCCCTTATGGCCTTCGGGAATAACATGGATGGCTCCTGAGAGCCCACTGGAGACAGTAACCAACCAATATCCATCTGGGGGGTAGGCATTCACCTGGGCTGGCTAGAACACTCAAGAGCACAATTGTCCTGTGGGAGGCAGACGACCAGACAACTTGCCAGAGATCCAGGGCAGGCTCCTGGCCCCCCTCCACCCTTTGCCCCTGCTGCAGGCTGACAAGGCAGGGGTGATGCTGTGGTTGATAAGTGTCCCCTTGGGAACCCTTTGGTGGGAGTGCTAGGGGCCAGAGCCGCTCACAGAATTTCTTGGCTCCAGGCTTCTGTTCAGATACCCCCATAACTGCAGGCATAGAAGGAGGGAGAAGAAAGTCTAGGGATCCCGGCTCCTTCACAGGCTCGCTGAACAGCGGGAGGAGCCCCGTGAGCGAGAGGCTCTGAGAAGCAGGGTGTGGGGGCTCTGTGATGGGTGCATGGCCAGCTGCCCAGATGTGGGGGTGCTTTCTGACCCGTGAGTCAGTAATGTCTTCCCCAACGCTCAGACGTAGGTGTGAGCTAATTGAATGTGTGTCGGTCCATTTCTGCCTCTGGGAAAGCGATCCTCAGTGGTTGGGGGGGAGGGGGGGAGGTTCTGACCACCTCTATTGCAGTGACGACCAGGGACCTCTTGAGTGTCAACTGCACGAAGGGCCCCCTCTTGCCCCCGAGTCCCAGCATTTCCCCAATGCCCAGCCTGAATGTAGGGGGCACAGGTGCCATGTGACCCACGGTCCTGTCTCCGGAAGCCCTGCTCTGGCCACAGTCATCTTTGGGGAGAGGGCAACTCTGCACTGAGGGAGGTGGGGTCAGAGCAAGGTGCTACTATGGTGAAGAGGCCAGAGGACGGAGTGGCTGGGGACGTACCGTAGTTGTGGCAGTCCAGGAGGTCTCCGGCCACCATAAAACCTTTATGGCCACCTGCTTGGGAGTGTCGCGCAGACGACGGTGTGGTGACAGCCAGCCCAGACCATAAACTCTTTATGGTGTCTCTCATCATCTGTCTCTGAGACTGAGCCTTTTTATTTACTGCACCTGTTTAGCAGAGAGCGGGCACCGGGGGGAGTTGGGGCATCTGCCTGTGGAGCATGGGGATGGGGAGAGAGCCGTGCCCAGGAGCTGGGTTCTAGCCTCTGCCTCCCGTGCCACCACCCTGCTTCCGCCCTGAGCCTCCGTTTCCTCATCTGAAAAATGGAGGAGTTGGACCAAGTAATCTCTAAAGTCTCTAATATTTTAGGAATAATAATAACAACTTCCTTTGGTGTCTTTTTTTTTTTTTTTTTAACACAATCCTCTCTTCTCAGAAAGGCCTTCCCTGACCACCTTATTTAAAATCGCAAACCACTCTCCACTCCTCTTGACGCTCTCATCCCCGCTCCCTCTTTGACATGGGGCATCTTTTATATATTTTATGCATTATCCATTTGCCCCCCCCCCAGAATGGAAGCTCCCTGAGGGTAGAGATTTTTGTCTTGAGCGGAGCTGCATTTGTAGGCTAGTGCCCAGAACACAGAGGGTGCACAGGAAATGTCACTGAATCAGTAGGCACTGCTTCTACACCATCGTCCCCATCATCACCATGACCAGGGTCATCATCGTGAGCCCTGTCTGTGCACCGAAGCGGCTGTTTGCTCCTGTGTGCCAGGGCCCCTCTGCTGGGGAATAGGGCTGCCGGCAGGAGCTTTCCTGGTGCCCCCCTCTCCCAAGTACAACTGGGCACTGTGCTCCTATGGACCCATTATATCCCCTTCCTGTGGATTCTGGCGCATCTCTTCCAAACCTCCACATCTGCGGATAGCAGGCATTTGGCCAGGTGATTAGGTTTTTCGTAAGCCCCAACCTATGATCACAGAAACCCCCAACCCATTTACTAGGGTGGAAGGGGCGCTTCTCCAATGGCCCCACGCATGTGGCAGGCACTGGTTTGGGCAGCCAGGGAAGACACAGTGTGGGTGGGGAGCATGGGCATTTGGGGATGAGCGTATGTGTGTGTCCTCTTCCGTTTGCTCTCCGCAGGGGCCTGGTGCTACCTCCCAGTCCCAGCCTTGCCGAGCATGGGCTGCAAGCCCCTCATGCCCTTGTTTTGGCTCCAGAGGCCCACAGAGGCTCAGATGTGGGGATGGAGATGTTCTCTCACTGAGCTAAAGCCAAGGAGCCCCAGTTGCAGCCTGCCTTCTTAGTTAATTAAACATTCAGCCCGCGTGCCCAGAGATGCTTTTATGCTACATTATTTTTCAGCTATGGGGGGCCCTAAAGACATCAAATCTAGGCTGGATCTATGTGCCTTCCTCTTAGCATCCTGCCAAGGATGTCTCTGGATGCCCAGAGAGGAGCACTTGCCTTCCCTGCAGCCCTGCCCTCCCCTGCCAGTCGGCGGTACATGCCCCAAAGCCCAAGCGGCCCACAAAGCATCCCCACTCTCTCCCCTCGGTCCTCCCAAGTTGCTAGGCCACAGCAGGCTCACTTGGGCAATGTTTCATATGTTTCAGCCACCTTTTGTGGCTCAGGAATGATGCCTTGCAGGAGGGTAGGGACGGAGCCAATATTTGTGCACACGTGACTGCCAGCATGCGTGTGTGTGCGCGCACGTGCAACAGTGGACATGTTAGTGTGTGTATATTTGTTGCATGGACATGCATATAGTAAGTACCAATGAGTACATGCATGCATCCTCATGCACAAAGGGCTCTGCACAAGTGTGTGCGTGTGTGTCTGGGTGTGTTCTGCTCTTAGCTCAGTGTTTAAAAAATTCATCAGAAGGCCAGCAGTCCCAGAAGGAATGGGGTCAGCAGGTGTTTCCAGTTCCTTGGAGCAGCATGGATTTTTGCCCCTTCCTGCCCACAAGCCCATGGCCCCCCAGAGAGATGCGGGGTGGGAGGGACTTCTAATTGATCCCCAGGGTCTAGTGCCCTGTCCCACCTCCACCTTGCCCTTTGCTATCCCCTGGCTCTCTGCTCTGGTCCCCTGAGTGGGATGCAGGTCCCAGCCAGGTGATGGTATTGGGCTCAGCAGCGCTGCCTCTGGACCTGGCCCGCCTCGCCCAGAGTCAGGGCCCCGGTCCACGCCCAGGGGCACCTCCTCCACCCTCCTCCTTGAGTAGCTCTTGGAACAGCACATCAGCTAATCAAGCCGTGTGCTCATAATCAGCTCTGATGGGTTCTTCTGCAAAAGTGCATTCTAATGAGGTGGGGAGAGGGAGTCAGGGAGTGGGAGGAGGGAGGACCTGAGCTTTCCAAGTGGCAGGGGCAGGGGGTCCCAGAGACCCGCACACAAATGCTGCTTCTCGGTCTGGAGAGAAAACAAGCTACCACCCTCCTTGTAGGGCTGGATCTTCAGACCCTGAGGGCGGGGAAGAGGGAATGTGGGCACACATGCCCCGTACCCCGTACACATGCATGGCATCTGATGGATGCCGGGCTTTGTGCTGGGTGTGGGAGCCACGCGTGCCTGGTGCATGGGCTCTGCCCTCTAGATCACACACGCACACACACACACACACTCTCCCGCTTTCCTCTTGTCGTTTAACACAATCACAACAGGCCCAGAGAGTCGCTGAGACGGAATGCATCAGATTCAATTCATTAGGACTGATCGCTCCCTGAATGGGGTTGAATAATTGATGAGCAGAAGTAGCTTTCAGAATGTTCTGCGTACTCCGAGGCCTGCCGGAGCCCTGTTATTTATTTATTTTTTTTAAGCCAACAAACCCGGCCAAATGCTCACTGGTGCGGGCGGGCAAAATGAGTGGAGCAAAGGTTAGATGTTTTAATACGTGATGTTTACAACGTAAACTCCTGGTCCGCTGCTTGTAACGGAAATGGATACGGCAGCCCTTGACGCGGGGAGGGGGTAGGCAGACGCTGCCGGCTTCTACCGCCACCAAGCTGAGGATGTGGCCTGGGGGTTGTGAGGCTCCTGCCGGCCCACGGCTCCAAGCGGGACAGAGGCCTGCGGCTAAGGAGGGGGCCGGGGTGCCCCTCAGCCTAGCTAGGGTGTAGCGGCAGGAGGCAGGGAGGCTGACGCCGTTCGGGTCTCCTGTCACCTGCGCAGGCTTGGGATGGCCACGGCCCCACCGTGGTCGGGGCTCAAAGCGAGGCCTCCCAGCAAACCACTGCAACCCAGACTACTGTCTCAGTTTCAGCTCCAGAAACACTCACCGTCTGGCACTGTGACAGGTGGTGGGTGCATAAGGATGCATGTGACATGTGGAGCAAGGGAGGGAAGTACCCACCCCGCCTTTTGCTGCTACTGTTCAGTTTCCTGGCTGTCCACCAGACACTTCCAGCTGCACCTGCATTACCACCACATGCTTGAAGGGGCCATAACCCAAAGCGGGCTCTGTCTCCCCAAATTCTTCCTTCTCTTCGACTTCCCTCTTCCTGTCCACAGAGCTGCTCTTGGATCTTGCTTCAGGGATCTGGGACCCACTGGGGCCTTCCCCTGTGCCAGGGCCCCTTCGTAGGCCTGGGACCGCCCCCCCCCCGCCACGTTTCTTCCTGCCTATGGGCCCCTCCCCACCCCGGGGTCCCGGGGATATGGAGAGGACCTCCCCTCCTTGCTGCCCTGGTGATAGGGGCTCTCAGCCTTCTCAGGGACTCCAGCTCTCTTCCTGACTCCCTCTCAGGGGGTCCCCAAGGCCTCTTTCGTTATTCCTGAGGTGGAGCGTGGAGAAAGCTTCCTCCTCCCAGCCCGGCCTTCCCCCAGCTGTGGGTTAGAGCCCAGGGACCGGAGGTAGACAGGCCCGGGAAACATTCTGCTTCCAGATGACAATTTCCTGACTTTTTTGTGCCTCAGCCTTTTCCGCCTTGGAAATTGGGGATGAAATGGTACCTGCCCGAGGTAAGGGGGCAGTGCTGGTGTTTAATGAGACAGAGCGTATTGAGCAGCCGGTCACAGCGACTGGTGTGTGGTGGGCCTGCCACAGCTGTAACCGTCTTATTATGACAACGACTGTGGTCTGGTGCTAGAGACCAGCATGGTGGCTGGAGACCACAGCCTTCCTTCCTCCCTCGTGGAGCCCCAGGCTGGCATCTCCACGCTCCCAGAGCCTCAGGCTCTCCCAGGGCTTGAACCCACTCGGACCCTTACCCATTACGGCCATTAGTGACCTCCCACCCCAGCTGCCTGGCTTTGCCTGACCCCTCCTCAGCCAGGCCTGACAGGCCCCCCCTCCTTATCCTGCTCTGGAGCAACCAGGCCATCCTGCTTCCACTCACCGCCTGGAAAGTCTCCAGGCCTGGCAGTTCCAAAGAATGTATTTGGGACGGAGCTTGGCACACCCATGCAGCCCCAGAACCAAGGGGTCAGCCGTCATTGCTCACACATTCATTGAGTGCCTTAGTTCTACTCATGCGTTCATTGAATCTGCAGGCATTTAGCGAATGGCTACTATGGGCCAGGCACCGTGCTAAGTACCCCTGCACAAAACACACACCCGGCCCAGGTGAGCGTGAAGGGCCTGGGCCGAGGTTTTGTTAGGCAGTGCTCTGTAGGCCTCAAATAACATGAGCAGGCGTAGGGACGGGAGGCAGACACCTACTACCTGCTCCCTCCACCCAGCCTCCTGCTGCTTCTGCCCCCGGGCTCCTGCCTCTCGCCCCGTCTTGCTGGTCTCTGCTGGGCCCCTGCTGACGTCACGTGGTTCCCTCCTGACTGATACGGCCCGCCATCTCTGACCCGGCCTCTTGCCCAGAAGGGGACCTTTGTGCATCACAGGCCCCTGCTGCCTCACAGGTCAGGGCCACATTGTCCTGCGTCCCACCGAGGGAACCTGCCTGCAGAGGTACTCGTCCCCCTGCCCCCTTTCTCCCACACACCCGCTCAGGACCCTCTTCCTTGGCCTGCCACTCCTTCAGGCCTGCCTGCTTCTGCGTGAGCCGTCGGCGGGGGAGAGAGCCCCGGTGGGCTCTGGCTCCGGGGGAGGCCTACCTTTGACAGCCACGTGGACGCTCTGGCTGATGGACAGCTGGGGCTGGATGAGGACGCTGCACAGGTACTCCCCCTCATCCATGCCCTTCTGCACGTCGGTCAGCTTCAGCGTCCCGTTCTCGAACACCACCTGCCGGTGGTTGTCGGGCAGCAGCAGGGCGTCCTTATACCACTTGATGGAGTAGTAGGGGTAGCCGATGACCCTGCAGTTGATGAGGGTGTCCCGCCCGGCGACGGCGGTGATGTTCCTCATCGCCCGGATGCTGGGGGGGCCTGGGCGGGAGTCAGGAGGGAGGAGGAGCAGAGGAGGGACAAGCCATGCGGTTAGCCAGGGACAGCCAGGAGCTGCCCTGCGACTCTCTTCTCCGTTGCTTGGCTCTGAAACTCTCAGGGGATGGAAATTCAGTGGGGCGGCGGTGCGGGGGGGAAGCCTGTATTGCAAGGCTAAGGCTGAAGCTGCGAGCACCCATGGTCTCTCCGGGACTCCCTGTTACTAGCTTCAGATGGTTGCAAACAGATATGTTCCATTCATGCCTGGGGCAAGAATCCATCCCCCTAATGGGATGGGGTATGTGAGCCCACTGAAGCCTCATAAGAAGTGACTGGGATTTGGGAGGGCAAGTTCTCATTTACAAGGAGATTAAGTTTTGCGGGTTACAACGGCAATGTGGAGATTTTGTTATTTTCATTCAACTTGTGCATAATGGTCTTCTACCAAAAAGGATCTCGTATACATTAAATATTTAAAAGGCCGTAGGAAGGTCTTCACTGGATGAGCTGATAATTTTCTTCCAAACAGGTAAGTGCGTTTTGTGGTTCCTTGAGAAGGGGCCCTAAAAGGGGGACTCTTGTCACCCTGGCTGTGAGGAGGGGGTACCTTCAGCTGGGTGGCTAGGCAGGTGGCAATGGGGGCATGGTAAAGGGGGCTCAGAAGCCACCAGGCAGGGAGCTGGAGTGGGTATAGGAAACTCCAGGCTTCAGGTTCCCCACCCAGGAGGTGAGGGGCCGCACCAGGGGATCCCAGGACCCTGTAAGTCTGACCCTTCCAATTTGAAGGCAGCAAGGTAGCTAAACGGGAGGCCACCTTTCTCATGTGGGGTCGGAGACCTGGCTCCATGGCAGCCACAAGTGCCCTTCCCCCACTCCTCCTCTGCCCTTGGGTCAGGGGTCACTGGAGGGACCAGATGAGGACCAGTCGGACCTGACAGGGCTGCAAAGAGCTTCAGAGGAGGCTCTTCTCACCGCAGTGACTTAGAGAGCTGAGATCTGGGGATGATCACCTGAGGACTGCTTCCCCCACTCCTGGGGGTGTCTGCTTTGGGACACCCCTGCCCAGCCCGAGCCTCCCATTCTTGATGGCTTGGGCCTTGGGAGGGAGGAAATTGGGGGAAGATTGTGCCCTGGCTCCTGGCTGCTTACACCTCCTGGAGTGATTTGGGGATGGCTCAGTGGGAGGACACTGGGAGCACAGCTTTGGTGGACACCCCCATCGAAGGCCAAGTCTGGGCCCACTGCCCCATTCCTGTCCTTGTCCTCACAAGGCCCTGGTAGGGCTGGTGGTTGCTAGTGGGGTGCTGAGTGTACCTGGGGCCAGAGAGATTTGATGGGGAGGAATGGGGGGCCAGGTCAGACTGGGAGAGGAGAAGGGGCAGGAGGAGGGGATGAGAATGCATAGGAGGGCAAACTGTACCAGACACGCACGCACAAGAAAGGGTGACGGGTTTGTGGAGGGCAGGGAAAAGGGGAGAAAGAGAGGAGAGAGACCGCTACTAAAAGCAAAATGACAGTTAATAATAAGTACTAATCACCACAAGAATAATGGGAACCACAGAGATGGCAAAGGAACTCAAAAGCCTATTCTGATATTTAAATGTAGACAGGCACCTCTTACGTTTATTCGCGCCTGATATTCAGCACTGCCCACCGAGTTCCGCGCCGTGCACCGGTATACGCCGCCGTCGCGGATCTGGGGGCCCGTGACGTTCATGTGGCTGATGGTGGTGCCGTCCGACATGGTGTACTGGTTGGTGCGGTGGCTCCCGTCCCGCACGATGGGCTCGTCGTCCAGGGCCCAGGTGACAGTGGGGGGCGGGGCGCCCTTGGCCGCACACATCAGTGAAAACTGCTCCCCGGGGTTGACCACCTTCTCGCTGAAGGACGAGACGATGCGGGGCGTGCCATCTGCAGGGAGCGAGGAGCCCCCCTCAGGGTCACCGAGCCACGGAGAGACTGCCCGGCCAGGCCACCCCACCCTGTGAGGTACCCATTACTATTGCACAGGATTTCTAACTCCTGGATTTGAATCCTCCCGCGGCCCCTTATGAGCTCTGTGTCTTTGGGCAAGTTACCTAACTTCTCTGAGTCTTCCCATTCCTTAATTATGGAGGATGGGGGTATCGGGGATAGTGAATACACCCTCTCCATACCGATGCTGTGAGGACGAAATGAATTACTGCATTAAAGATGCTTTGCTCAACGCTTTGTAAGTGCCTGATAAATGTCAGCTCCTGTCGACTTTTCCTTTTCTGCCTTCGTCCTCCCTGTGTTAGTAAAGACATAGGTCCTGGAAGCAGGACCTGATTGGGCTGGACCTGCGGAGTCCGATTCCAGCTCTCATTCCTGCAGGTGGGGGTGGGGGTGCTGTAGCCCTGTTAGCAAAAAGCCTCAAGTTTGAGGCTTAGCTGCCGCCCAGAGGCACTGCTGTGTGTGTGGCCGTAACTTAAGTCTCCGCTGACCCAATAACCCTGGACAGGACAATTAACCCCGCTGCCCCACCTTCCTCCATGGAAGAGGGGGCGTGTAATTATTGAGCCTGGCCATCCTTCCCCACAGGATTGTTGTAAAGGGTTAAAGTACGTGTTATGCACTTTAACAAGTAAAAACTAAGACAAACAACAAAAAAAGTAAGGCCAATGTAACATGGCTCTCTACATCCCACCCATATTTCACACCAAAATGCTGATGTTAATCCAGTCTGCCAGCCCCTAGCCCCATTTCTGGGCGGGGGACTCTTACCTAAAACCAGGGGAGAGCCAGGTGCCTGGAAGAGCCTGGGACTGCCCACCAGGTTTGGCCCCTCCTCTGCTTCCTTCCCTGAACCCTCCTTTCTGGCTGTCCCTCCTTCCCCACTCTCTGTCCTTCCCGCCAGCCTCATTTCCCATATCCCTGCTCTGAACTGGCCATTGACAGGCTGTCCTCTCAGAGAGGAGATGTGCTGTGTGGGGAGTCGGTCAGACAGGAAGTCCCCAGAGAGGTAAGGCTCCCATTTCAAACTGGTCTGTGCCTGGCTGGTGTGCTTCCTCACTGGGAAGAGGATCTGCCTGGACAAGAGGAGGCAGGGGCTGAGGGAGGGGCCGTTCACTGGGCCCTGTACTTAGGGTGAGGGATAAGGCGATGCCCACTCCCATGTCCCACCTCCCAAGGAATGAGGACCCACAGGCCGTGACAGGTAGACCCATGTGGGATCCTGATAACCTGTGGGACTTGCCTGGGTTTGGTGTCTTTGTTACGACAGTGAAAAATCCTTGGAAGCAATAGGATTGTGGGGTTTTTGTTTTGTTTTGGTAGCAACAAAGGAGCTGGGGGACCACTAAATTTGTTGGTAAGGGTAGGGCCTCGGCTAATCCTCACTGTATCCTTGTGCAAATAAGAAAAAGAGGCCTCCTCTGTGTGGTCACAAGCTGGGGCCAGGGCTCATGGCCTGACAAGTGGAATTCAAGCTGGATTTCAGTCCTTACTCTTGGTCCTGCCTTGTGGGTTAGGCACTTTGTGCAGTGAACAACCTGAACAACCATATACAGATGTGCTGGGTGAGGAGCCCTGGGTGGTAGCAGCTTTAAAAGGAGAGAGAAGCATGTGAAAACCCAGGTCTGTGATAAGAAACAGAGCCTGCTGTGAAGAGACCTTAGTCAGGGAGAAGATTCGAAAGTCCATGAGACTGGAGGGAAGGACAGAGAATGGGGAGAGAGGGACAGCCGGAAAGAGAGGGCTCAGGGAAGAAGGCAGAGGCGGGGCTCAAGGCAGTGATTCCTGGTGGGCAGTCCCAGGGCCCCTGTGAGATTGAAAACCTCTGGGATCCTAAAGAAGACCTCTTTCGTAGGGAGGTTCTAGTAATTTTGGAGGGCAGAGGCAAGATAGCACGGTGGTTAAGAGACCTGAGTTCCGATCCCAACTCTGACTTTTGGCTGAGCTGTGTGACCTCAGGCAAGTGACCGAGCCTCAGTTTCCCCCACTGCAAAATAGGGAACATGAAGAAAAAGCATCCCCTCCCAGGGCCCATGGAAGGATTGACTAAGGTAGGCACGCGCCTGGACCGGTGCCGGCTCTCAGCCTAAACCCCCCCAGGTGCCGGCCGCCCCAGCTCACCCTCCAGCACAATGATGGCGAAGTCCTGCGCGGTCTGGGCCTTGCGGGTGGCAAAGCACTGGTAGGCCCCGGAGTGGCTCTTCTGGGCTGAGGTGATGAGCAGAGTCTCGTTGCTGAGCCCGCGGATGGAGACGGCCTCGTCGGGCAGCACCAGCTCCGTGTTGCGGTACCAGCGGATGGTGAATTCCGGGGAGCCCAGCAGGGCACAGGAGAGGATGACTGTGCTGCCGATCCCGGTCTTCAGCTTCTTTGGTGTCAGGGTCACGTGAAGGGGGTCTGGGCCGGGCCAGCAGGGAAGGAGCGAGGGGAAAGGCAGGGGGGAGGAAAACAAAAGAAAAGGGCTTTTGCCGTGGAGCAGTGTGGCTGGGGGTGGGCTGGGGGAGGCCCTGGTTCTGTCTCCAGACTCCTTGTGAGGGGGACTGGGACTAGTGAATTCCCTCTCTAGACCTCAGTTTACTCATCTGGCAAATGGCAGGGTCAGGACTCTTGTTATGATGGCCTACACTTTCTTGACGGGTGGCCCTTGCCTGGTGGGCCTGGGGAGCTCCCTTCAGCTCAGAAGGAGGACAGGAGCTTGGCTGGCTCATCACCGTCCCTGTCCCCCACCCCAGAAAACAGGGAGGCACCCTTGGCCCCACCACCCATCTCTCATACCCATAGAGATAACCAGTTGCTACCTTCTGCCGCTCTGACGGCCTTTATATGCACCAGATGACTCTGCTCTTCATCCGCACCTCCCCTGCCCTGCTGCAGGCCCTCAGCTCTCAGCCTGGACCCAGGCAGCACCATCCTCCCTCCATGCTGTGGCTGGCCACTGTCCTGCTCAGAACTTCCATGGTGCCCAACAACTCGGTGTCGGGTGGGCTGGCCACCTCTCTCCCCAGATCTCCATGGGCTTGGGGTTCTCTAGAGGAGGCTGAGGCCTGCAGGGGCCTAGGACCCCAGCGAGGTCGCCCGGAGGAGGGGGGACGGCAGCCTGGCTGGGTGGGGCACAGTCAAAGCATGCAGGAGTCTGCTCATGCCGGGCTCCCCCGCGCTCTCCCAGAGTCCCTGCCCAGGAAATGTCAGTGCACAATGAGACAGGTGTCATCCTGCTTGTCCCAGTCACCCACGGGGCTCCCAGGGCTCTGCCAGCTAGCTGTTCTCACCTTGCTGCCCCGCACGACTTGGTGACCTTGGGCAGGAGGCTTGGTGGCAGAACGGGGGTGTATGTGAAAAGCATGGTTTCCTCTCTGTGCACCTGGCAGAGAGGGGCTGGCAGAGAGAGTGGAAGGCAGAGAAAAGCTACGTCACTTCCCCTTGAACCTGGTTGTCCAGCCAAAGCCAGTATGGGGGGGAAGGTGTGGAGCTGAGGGTCAGAAGGGCATCAGATGTACCTACGCCTACGGGGCAGTGGGGGTGTGCACGCGCCGTGGGCGGTTGGTTACTTGTGGATCCGTGTGCGTGTGCTTGGATGTGAGCATGTTAAGGTGGAGGAATGTGTGTATCTGTGTGTATGGGCACCGTACGTGTGTGCATGTGCGTATGGAGAAGTGGGCATGTGGCCTTTCAGCACATCTGCGTGTGTGTGTGTGTGTGTGTGTGTGTGTGTAATGTGTGTGCAGCGGGGGCGGCGGGGGGTGGGGGGAAGGCATACCCGACTGAACGATTGTGGATGGTACTTAGGGCAAGGAGGGGGGTATCAGTGCTGGTCCTTCCACCCGCGTGCCCTGCCGGCTGGGGCTCATTAGTCTGTGAGGAGCCCCCATCCCCTGGGCTCTCAGCATTTTAACCTAAGCATCTGTATCATGCACTGTCACTCCCAGAGTGGTTCTTGGGGCTCTTTCCGCTCTTCCAGCTTCACATGTGTTCACGTGGGGAGGATTTCTTCCCAGCACCGCAGATAAATGTACCCCAACTGTCAAGATGCCCTTGACCATGTGGAGGAGACTCACATCTGGGCCACGGGGGACAAGCCCCCAGGCCCAGGAGGCCAGCTGAGCTGGGAGAACATGGAGGGTCTGCAGACCTGTAGCTCTATGCTCTTGAGACAGGAGGGGAGGGGGGAGGAGGGCTGCTCTGGTCAATTGTTATGGTGGAGGGAACTTCTCTGCAGCAGGGGGGTTGAATCACCGCTGGACAGCCTCCTCCCACCGCCCAGGTTCAGTGACCCTTAAGATGCCATTCGGTACAACATTCAATGGGGCCTCAGGCCATGTAGCTGCTCCATGGGAGTGGGATTCCCCACGGGTCTCCAAATCCCAGCCCCACCGCTGTCAGTGCCCTCCCTCCGCCCTGGGGGCTCAGCAGCAGGAGGGTCTGAGAGGGCCCCTCATTCCAGACGGGCTCGCTGGACCCCTGGAGCCCCAGGACTCCAGGCTCAGGGAGGAACAGGCAGGATCAGCACTGATATCCGGCCGGCAGATCCTGGAAAGGCTTCCTTGTCATTTATGCCCGAGTCTGATCTGATTGATCAGTGCCCCTATCAATTATTGTGAAATATTCTGAATATCGCCTCTGATGGGATACAGTATGTCCTCTCTACTGGATTAACATCAGTACTGTTTCCTTTAGTGCAGACACTCCTCCCTCTCAACAAGCCAGGAAGCCCTGTGAGCTCGTCACCGTCACTCACCCTCATGGTCCCTTCTGACCCTCGTGACCTCAGGAGGTAGGAAGGCCTGGGATCACTATCCCATCTTACAGAAGAGGTCACACCGTGGTGCTCTCAAAGGTTCCTAGGCCTGGCAGAGGGGCTCCCCACTCACCGATGACTGTGAGGGTACCCGTGGCCTCTGCAGAGCCGAAGGTGTTGGTGACCTCACAAATGTAGGTGCCACTGTCCTCCGTCCGCAGGTCACTGATGGTCAGCCCCGTGATGCGCTTGGTCCAGCGGCTGTCGGCCGGGAGGGGCCGGCCGTCCTTGAGCCAGCGGATGGCAGGGATGGGGTAGCCGGAGGCGGTGCAGGGCAGCTCCACGGTGTGGCCCGCCCACACTTCCTGGGAGTGGAAGCCATCCAGGATGGTGGGGATCGACTCGGCAGGGTCTGGAAGGCAGAGAGCATCAGTGGCTCCGGCCAGCCCGAGCAGGATGAAGGGGCAGGGGCGCAGGGGGGGCGGGGAGGCAAGCACGAGAACAGGCACCTGCTGCCCATGGGTGCCCAGCATGAACGAAGCCCAGTGTGGGATGGCTTGTGGTGTCCCCTGGGCCCCAGACTCTGGCCCAAACTCTCCTACTCAGGCCAGATAGAGGCCCTGAGAGCCATGACCACGAAGCAGGGGCTTGGGGGAGGTAGGAGGAGGATATAGGGTGGGCAGACAGACAGATGCAGATGCAACAAGGGAAACAGAGGAGCAGAGAGGGAGAGAGTGTGTGAGAGCTCGCTTCACAGACACGGTGCCTGGAGTCTGGCCCAGACTCAGGACCAGGGACACCCTGTGACATGAGAGTCATGACTTCTTGAAACTGCGATTCTGGGCCTCAGACTGGCCGGGGGTGCCCTTCAGGATGGGGGAACCAGCTGTCCTGTCCTGTCTCCTCCCACCTGCGATCCTGGCAAACTCAGAGAGGGCCGTGCGTTTCCATCTGCGCCCAGAAGGATTCAGAAGTTAAGCCTTCTGCAAACCACACCTGCCATCCTGAACAGTTCTCTATTTTACACTCCCAAGCAAGAGAAAGCAGTGCCTGCAGGCCCCGTGGCCCTGACCTGCGGAAGACCCAGGCGCCGGGCTGGTGGGATTCTGTGTGATGGCCCTGACGCTTCTGAGCGGTGCTCTGTCTACTCTCAGCCTAGTTCTTAGCCTCAAGGGCCTCCCTGAGTTTTCCGCCTTGGGGACCTCCTCTTGCTGTACCAGCTGCCCAGGCTTTCCTCTGCCTACATGATACAACCCCCACTTCTCCCCAGTTAGGCTGCTAGGAGATAGGGTCTGGTCCCAGCCAGGTCCCCGGCCCCGTCGGCCCCCTCCCTCCCTGCCCCCATCCCGGTCCGGGCAGTGGTTCCCCCACTTGTGATACACTGTGTCACCACACTCCCCTCCCCTGGGTGCCCAGCAGCCCGCTCCGCTCGGCCAACACCTCTTCATCTTTCACAAACCAGCTTAAGCGTCACCCCTTCCGGATGGAGCCCCCAGGCCCCTCTCATTAGATACTTATAGAGTTTTCTTTTTCTTCCGTTTTATTTTCAAACAACCTTTTCTTTTTAATGAAAAAGTTAAAGTGTAATATATGCACATGGCAAAACTTCAGAGAGTCTAGAAGGGTGTCAGTGTGAGAGGGGGGTCTCCCTCATCCCTGCTCTCAGCCACCTCGTTTCCTTCCCCAGGGGCCACCACTGTCGTGAGCCACCCAGGCACCCCTCCCCCAGAGCCCTTTTCTTTCTTTTTTTTTTTTTTTTTAAAGATTTTATTTATTTATTTGAGAGAGAGAGCACATGAGAGGGGGGAGGGTCAGAGGGAGAAGCAGACTCCCTGCCGAGCAGGGAGCCCGATGCGGGACTCGATCCCGGGACTCCAGGATCATGACCTGAGCCGAAGGCAGTCGCTTAACCAACTGAGCCACCCAGGCGCCCCCCCAAGAGCCCTTTTCAACAGCGGTTAGCATCAGGCCACAGATCTGTCTTCCCCAGAAGCCTGCCAGCATCTTGAGACAGGGTTGCCCCATTGCTGGATCTCCCGTGCCCGCACAGAGCAGGCCTGGGGCTGCTGAACCACTGATGTCTGCGAGAGGCTGAATGGGGGCGCTCTGGTATAGGGTGGGCCAGAGGTCTGACTTTCCACATTGCAGGCTTTTATAGGCTCCTGGACTCGTAGAGCTGGCTTAGAGGTCTTGGAGGCCACAGACAGAGGAGGACCCTGAGACCAGAGAGGTGCAGTGACCTGCCCAGGATCGCACTGCAGAGACAAGATCACAAACCAGGTCTCGCTCGCCCTTGTTCAGTAAACGGGGCCCGAGATGGAATAATCTAATACTGAGATCTGCTCAAGAGTGAATGGTGGGAGCGGCAGACGCCCCCTCTGGACCCTCCTTGACTAATGGCAAATTTCCCCCGTCCTTAGCTCATGTCCCTTGGAGAAGGGTTGGGCGAAGGATTCTCTGGGGGGGAGGGTAGAGACTTTCTAGAAGACTCTCTACTCCCTCCCCACCTTCTGTTGCTCTTCAGAAGGAGGCTGGGCTGAGAATCAGGAGAGCCAGGTGCTGGTCCAGCTGGGTCACAGGGAAACTGTGTGACCTTGGGTGAGTCTCATCATGTCTCAGAGCCCGAGGTTCATCCGCGGGGTGGAGGGGGTAGTGCTGCCTCCACATCCCATAAGGTTGTCGCAGGCAACAATGGCAAACTGTACATCCAAGGGCTTGACTGCGTGAAATCGCGATGCAGATGCGCACCTGCCCTCCCTCCCCACCAGCTTCTGCGGCCTCTTCCCCATGCAGGGGATGGTGGGGATAAACAAACCTGGTGCCAGGGAAGAATTACTCAATGTGACACTTAATTGATGCAAAATACACAAATTCTGTGGCACACCGCAGAATTTACAAGCGGAGGGGCCGACGGGGTGGTGGAGGAAGGGGCGGGGGGAGGGAATTAATCACCGAGTCTCAGGCGTGAAATTAAATTCTGAGGGAAAGAAGCCTCTTTCATTACTCCAGAGCAGAAGTAAAATGCTGTGGTGTGTACGGTGACAGCCCGGGGGGGATCGGGCGCTGCCGGGGCTGGTGCGGGGCTGGGGGAGCCAGACGGCGGAGCCCCAAGAAATCTCTGGGGGTGTCCGGGGCGCCCCGGGGAGGCTGCTGGGACCTCCCCCAGTCCGAGGAGCAGTGCTGCCCTGGAAAGGCGCCCTGAACACGGCTTCTGCATGTGGCTTAGCCCCCCACCAGCTGGGGAACCCTGGACTAGTCTGCCAGCCTCTCTGGTCACTGGTCTTGTCTTTATAAATGCAGATGGTAATGCCTGTTCCATGGAGTTAATGGAAGCTCTTGGTAAACTCTCCAAAGCACCTACATGCACAGAAGGGCTGTTTTGGGGGTTGGATTTTAGGGAGCTCAGGCTCTGCATGCAACTGCCTCCTTCACCTTAGACAATGCAGAAAGATGCGAGTTGCTCTCCTCCCCCCCCACCCCCGACAGATGCTCTTTGGAAGAGAATAGAAACAATAATGCAGCAACAACAGATCAACAAGAAGACAGCCGCCACCACCACATGGCAGCTACTCTCCTGGGCGCTTCCTACGTGGCAGACGCTGTGCTAAGCTTTTTCCAGCTGGTACCTATTGCTCCCAATCACCCTGGAGCGGGGTTATGTCTTGTCGCTCCCATTTTACAGATGAGGAAGCTGAGGTTTGAGACACTCCTTATTCTCTGCCACCTTGCACAGCTAGTGAGGGGTGAGGCTAAGCCTGCACCTTTGGCTGGATTCAGGGTCCTTTACCCACCACGCCTCCTGTGCCCACCTTCCTCTCTCAAACGCTCTGTGAGGACTGAAGAACCCACAGGTGTGGTTGCTGCCCTCACCAGATGACCATCAAGGACACACTGCCACGTGGATCCTTTCGCTCCTTCCTTTTGCCTTTGGGCCTGGGGCGTCAGGGGCTGCCATCCTTCGGGGTGTGCGGACACCTCAGCCACCAGGTAGGGGTGGCTTGGCAGGGGTTCCCCAGCCGCCATCTTTCCATCTGCTGGCCTGGAGCTTCGGGCCACCCTTCCCAGCCGCCAGCCTGGGAGCCCTCGGGGGTGCCGGCCACGAGAGAGAGTGAACCTTCTCAGCAGAAACCACGGCCAGCCTCTCTTGTTCAGGACTGACTGAGCCCCGCCCCCCCCCCGCCCACCCACCTCAAGCTGGAGGGGATGTGCAGTGTGTGGGGCTGAGCTCCCCGACGTGCCCCCCTCGCGCCCCCTCTGCACTGCCTTGCTCCAGTATCACTTGCATTTTTGCCGAGACAAGCAGCTTGCAGATGGCCTTGTCACATCACATCACATCAGGGCCGTGTCACCGGCGGGGCCCCTTCCCCTTGGCTCCCTGTGTTCCCTTCCCTCCAGGTCCCTCCTGCTCCTTTCGGCTCCTGTTCACTCTGGTCCTCCCCTCTGCCTTTGTCTCTCTGTGCGGGTTTTCTCCTGTTCTGTTTCCTCCCTGTCCTCTGTCTCTCTCTGCCTGCGCCTCTCCCCTTCTGTCTGTCTGGGCCGCCTCCCTATCTTTACCTCTGTCTCTCTGTTTGGGCTTTATCTCTGGTGGCATCTCTCATCCTCTTCCTAGCCCACCCCCCCTTCTCCTCACAGCTGGTGGGGAATGGAGACCAGAAGGAGAATGGTTGGCATACCCTCCAGTTTAAAGCGTGTCTTTTTTGACAGACACCTGCCTATTCGCCCCACAAAAGTGGAGGTGAGATTGGCAGGATGAGGGGGCTAAATATTTGTGCGGGAGAAAGAAGCAGGCCCGCGGGAGGGGGGGTTTTTGCACTGTTCCCCTGTTTTATGAGAAGCATGCAGATGAGATGCAAAACAGCATGCAAACAAGTCCCCATGCTTTGGAAGGGAACCACTCCTACACATTTGGGAATTGGGCTGCAGATTCCAAAGTCTAGCTACAAAGAAAGGGGCCCTTACTGCGGCCACCAGGACAGTTTCCCTTGGCATTGGTTAGGTCTACAAATATTTCCTTAGCACCTACTATGTGTCGGGCACTGTAAAAAGCACTGTTTCCAGGTGCTGGGGACACAAAGGAGAATCGGAGAGCCCTGTCCTTGCCCTCCTGGCTCCTGCTCTTCAAATGTGCCGGGCAAATGAGAGAGGGTCTGGGATAGAGTTAATCTGAGGGTCAGGGTAGTCCTCACCAACCCCCAGAAGGCCAGAGTTAGACAGAATCAGAGCGGTCATCTAGTCGAGCTACTTTTCCAGAGGCCCAGAGAGGTTGTGCGATTGGGTGAGTCTAGTCTCCGAAACCACCGTGTTATCGTTCACCCTCCTTCTACAAGCCACTCCAATCCCACCTCCTCAACAGCAGAGATTTTCAAATTGTAGGTCACAAACTGTTAGGAATTTGTGAAATCCATTTGGTGAGTTGTGACCAGCATTTGGATAAATCGAAATCGGATAAAATAGAATAGGAAATAGCAGAGTGCATTTAAATGCATGTGGTAGGAACGACCAGTGTGCTTTGCACAGGTTATGATAAAAATGTCTATCTGTGGATTGCTGTCAAGAGTTTGAAAAAGCACTGTTTCCAGAAAGGCACTATTCCTTGAGGAGTCCCCTGTGCCCTCCTTTACTCTGTGACTGGGGCATGTGGGGGCTGTTCAGATGACCCCTTCCATGGGGAGGGGGGTGGTATGCTGGGTGCAGAGGGTATGTCCTGGTTTTTCCTCCCGCTGGTTAAACAGTTGGGGCGAGTTGCTTGGCCTCCCTAAGATCTGGGTTTCTCGTCTGTAAAACAGAACAGCGTCCACCTCACAAGGCTATTATGGTGCTTAACAGATAAGTGAAATCTGACATGCAGGGGACTCAATAAACATTAGCTTCCATCCCTCCTAAAAAGTGATAATCACTCCAGATTAAGAATCTTTTATTTAATTTACAAATATTGTTGTTTATAGATTATATCCTGCCTACTCTCAAGCTACAACAGAAGAAACACATGCGCTCATAAATAGGTCAAATCGAATCCTGGAAAATACTTAGAGACATGAAGGAACAAAACTGTCCCATCTCTAATTTAATCTAACCTCATCGTTACTATGTTTGAACATCAGGTTTTATTTATGAGCTTCCTGGCGGCAAAGGCAAAAAAGGGAAAGAGAGGATGGATTGCATTAACCCCCATTATCACTTCTTCAGGAGAGTTAGCTTCCTTAGGTGCAGACTCTGAGGTCCCTATATGAAGGGCACTCCAAACCAAACTGGACGTGTTCTGCCCCGCTGGGCCCTGTATTTCTCTTTGTTAATCTCCTTCTCTGAGTCCCCCCAATGGCCTAGGTACACAGCAGTCTCCCGGATCCATGGCGCGGGACACGCCCATCCCAGGGGTGGGCTAGTGCCCTCCTCGGCCCTGTCGCCTACCTGTTACGGAGAGGCGGGCCCCATTGCTCTGCCGGGTCTCCCCACTATACTTGTGCTTGGTGATGCAGCGGTAGGTGGAGAGGGCATCCTCCTTCTGCACGTCAGAGATGTACAGCCCGCCGTGGTGAGTAATAAAAAACCTGTTTTCTGGAGACACAATCAAGACATACTGCATTACTCCCCTGGCTGGGCACAGCACCAGAAGCAAGTCAGGCCGGCAGCCGGCCTTTCTCCCAAAGCTGTTACTCCTTGAAGTGTAGAGGCTTCAGAGTTTTACAGAACGATGGCAGGCTGTAGAGTCAGACCGAGACCTGGGTTCCAAACTGACTCATCCACTTAGTAGCTGTGTGACCTTGGGAAAGTTACTTAACTTCTCTGAGCCTTATCTATACAATGGGGTGCAAATAATACAACACAGGGTGGACGTAAGGACTGAAAATAATAATAAAGTGTCTGGCGCACAGCAAGTGCTCACTTAGGAAGTATCAGTCCTCATCTTTCCTATCTCTGGGCGAGAGCTTGCAAAGTTCTTTCACATTCCACGCTCATTTGTTCTTACAGCCATTTGAAGTGTCCTCTCCAACGTCAGGTCACACGACCAGTAAGCAGACCAGAACTCAGGCCTTCTGGCTCCCAGCTCTCCCTATGTATGGAGCCAAATACAAACCTAAATCATTTTCTCTTAGTTTTAATCATATATTCACTCAACCAACAGTTGCTGAGGTTAAGCTATACGAGTAGCAGGGACACGGAGAGGCAGATACACAATATTAATTCAACGCACAGTTCTTAAACGCTCATTCTGTGCAAGGCAAAGGTGCAGACACTGAGCTTTACTTTTCCTTGCCCCTCGACAGTCTTACTGTCAGGACTCGGCAGGGAAGCCAGAAGGACAGGGAGCAGGACACCCATTTTGCGGATTATGACATGTGACTCCACTTAGAGGTAGAGTGGATTTCCTTGTACAAGGTCCTAAGGCAAACCCTGAACTTGAGCCTAGTCAGGACTGATTCTAAAAGGGGAGAATATGGACTTGCCCGTTGGGGTGGGGCTTGCATTCAGCTTCAGACGCCGCCATAAGCCCAAGGCAGTGCCCTCCCACCCAAGACCCAGCCAGACTGAGATTGAGATGCTAACTTTGGGTCCCTCTGCACGCTCTCTGGGGACTAGGCTGCTTCCCCCGACAGGTATAGAAGACCCCAGGCTGCCATTTCCACCAGGAGTGGGCCCTGGAATCAAGATGGTGACAGTAACTTAAAAAAAGGAGCTGTATGGGAGAGGGTAATGCTGACTCCACCGGAGGGACCTGCTAACATCAGAATGCCAGGCTTTCATAAGGAAACCTTTTGCGTGGCCCCATGCTCTGCAAATCTTATTATTCAGAGGAGTTTTACAGAATGATGGCAGGCTGTAGAGTCAGACTGAGATCCCACCTGGGGGCTGATGACCCCCCTCAACCAATGACAAGAGCCCTGACACTGGCTCACTCTCCTATTAGAAACATCCTGTGGTGTCCCACTGCCCCCAGCACAAGCCTCAGCACCAGGGGGCTGGGATCTCCCCAAATGACACTTCACGACAAGGAACGCTATAGAATTGTAGGGTTGAAAAGCTGAATGTGCCTGACCACATTGTTGACAAAGGTTCTCCAGCCTTCCTTTGAATATCTCTGGGTTTGGGGAACTCACTACCTCATTCAGTGGCCCACTCCAAAGCGGATAGCTCTAACTTTTAGAGAGATCTTCCTTGGTCACAACTGGTCTCCTGGTGGCTCCCTCCACGGGTCCTGGTTCTACTCCCTGGGGCCCTACAGAACTAACCTGAACCTGCGTCACTAACACACTCCCTCACCAACTGGAAGAAGCTGTCACGCCCTTCAACTTTCTGTCAGGCTAAGCAGTCTAGAATTTTATTCTTTAAAATTTATTTAATATGGTCACAAATAACTTCTTCAACATGGATGGTCTCTTGTTTTTTTTTTTTTTTTAAGATTTTATTTATTTATTTGACAGAGAGAGCGCACAAGCAGGGGGAGTGGCAGGCAGAGGGAGAGGGAGAAGCAGGCTCCCCACTGAGCAGGGAGGCCAATGTGGGACTTGATCCCAGGACCCCGGGATCATGACCTGAGCCGAAGGCAGTCGCTTAACCAACTGAGCCACCCAGGAGCCCTGGTCTCTCATTTCTTAATGAACATTGGTTTATCTACAAATCTCTGAATTTCCCCTCCCTCCCTCCCACCCACCTTTGTATAGGATTAGACCTACTGGGTGCCAGCACTTTGCTAAGTGGTGGCGACCTAACAATCAGCCTTATGTGACCAGCACAGGATAGAGCGCGACTACCAACCCCTGGCCCAAGACGGTTTGTTTTTTACAGGACATGCGGTCGGAGTGGGAGGCAGCCCCATTACGCCCTGCCTCCCATTGAGCTTGCAGTCAACTAAGGCCTGGTCTGGTCACTTGCTGTCTCTCTATGCTTGGACACCAGACTGTGTGGGACTAGGTCTGGGACGTCACATGGTTCCCTGCTGAGCGGCATATCACTGGGACACCCCCCCTCCCCCGAAGAACACTCATTCATCTGGCAGCCTGCCAATCCTCTGGACCCCAGCCACACCCCCTCCAGCGCCTAGATCGCACCTTGCAGACCCCCACTCAGTGCTAAAGGAAGCGGGAGGGAGCCCAGCCCTGCTGCCAGACGTCGGAGAGGACCCGGGGGAAGCGCAGAGAAAGCCTGGCTTCCCCACCAGACTCTGAATGTGCCGTTTTGTCTCCATGTTGTGACATCCCAAAGTCAAATGCGGAAGCTCTCCCGTGATTTATTATGTAACTGGGACTGGAATGCAGAACTACTGGAGGGTGTTACTGCCAATCAGTGGGGGGGGGGGTGAGGAGAAACAGGAGAGACCCCCAAATCCACCTCGGCAGCCTACAGGTGCTCCAGCCCCAGCAGCTTGGACCCTGTGATCCTGCAGCCCCCAGCACCCCCGGGAAGATGGTGCACTTGGTCCTACTGGAATTTTAAGCTGGGAAGGGGTGCTGCTGGGATGGTGGTGGGGAGCTGGGGTTTCTATAGCAACAAGCAGCTGCTGCATCTGATGTTTCACATCCTTCATTGTCCTCATTTCCCCCCTCGCGTCCCCCCTTCTTGTGCATATTTAATTGCAGTAACATTTCCAGACACAGTATATCGCTGCTCCTGAAACAAAGGCTGGCCGCAGCCGGGGGGGAGGCACAGCGCGCGCGCGCTTGAGAGAGAGAGAGAGAGAGAGAGAGAGAGGAAGGAGAAATCAGGGGTATTATGTTAATCCCCCCTGGGGGGGACTTGTGCAACATCAGTTGTGCATGTTTGATGAGAATCAGATGATGGGCCCTGATGGGGAAGGGAGTAGCAAGAGGCCGGTGGAGGGAGCGGCATACGGTGTGTGTGGGGGGGCACAACCAGCTGGGGGGGCTCGGAGGGGCCAGGGCTCCACAGAACAGCTGACCTCCAAGGCTGGCTCTGATGGGGTGGCCTGGCAGTCGGGCAGCCCCTACTCCACACCCCAAGTGGGACCAGCCATCCCTGAAATGGGTAGAGGAGCAGCTCTCCCTTATCCTGGTTCCTTCTTCGTGGGGTAGGCTGGGGCCAGCTGGAAGAAGGACAGAGTGGCAGCCGTGACCTCTGTCCAGCCCCCATCCTGAGGTCGTTCGGAAATGTGTGTCTGGGATCACGTTGGTCGACACCAAGACTGGGAGGTACTAACGGCCTGAGGTGGCCAGGGCCAGGAGTGCTGGACGTCTTGGGTCATAAATACTGTCCCACCCCAAATGTTAGTAGTGTCCCCTGCGGGGATACGCTGGAGGGTCGCTGCTTTCCCTTAGGCTCTAAGGCTGGGACACGGAACTGTGTTTAAATGTGGACTGCTCTGATGCAGCTTGACTGTCACCTGCCAAAGGCTGCAGCATCATCTGTGAACTCGCCCGTGACCAGGGAAGCACTGTGTGTGGTTCCTTTTTTCTTTCTACTATTAATACAGATTCTCCACCCTGCTTTACCATCCTTCTTCCTGGTGATCTGGAGCAGGCCTCTCCTTTTTTGTAAGCTAAATATTTATTGAGCACCTATTATATGTCAGGGCAAGGATTTTATAAACATTATCTTAGGCAATCTCCACACCCCTTTGAAATGGATACTACTGTTTTTACTAAGCAAAGCACAGAGAGGTTACATAACCCACCCATAGTCACACAGCTAGTGAATGGCAGAGTCCAGACCATCAGTCCACTTCCCATGCTCTTCCAAAGCTCTGTGCTAGACTGACTCTCCTAGAATGGCAGCCCCTCTCATAGGGACATAGGGTCAGCCAGCCTCTGCTTGGTTGCTTCTGTCAGTGGGGTCCTCACTACCTTATAAAGGAGCACTCATCTATTCAATTCAGCTTGGCTTGCTTTATCAGCTTGGCTTTGTGGAGCATCCCTGGGTCCTGGACTGGGCTCCTGGGCTCCATGGAGCGGTCTTGGACCTGGTCTCTGCCCTTTGGGATTCCACATTAGAAGACAATGTCCTTCCCCCAGGAAAGGTGCTAGCTTGGGGGCTGCTGAAGGGTGGGGAGGGGATTGGATAGAGGCCATTAGTGAGAAGAGGCAGATAAAGAGGGTCCAAGCCCAGGACTGGATTTTGGAGGCTGGATTGGAGTCCTGGTGTTGCCACTAATGATGGGCTGTGTACTGAGTTGAACAGTATCCCCCAAAATGAATGCCCACCTAGAGCTTGTGAATGGAACCTTATTGGAAACAAGATCTTTGCAAACATAATCAAGTTCAGATGAGGTCATACTGCATTAGTGTGGGCTCTAAATCCAGTATGACTGGTGTTCTTCTGAGAACGGGGAGATTTGGACACAGGCACATGAATACAGGGCGAAGGCCATGTGAAGACAGAGGCAGAGATTGGGGTGATGCATCTTTAAGGCAAAAAATGCAGGGATTGCCAGCCACCCCAGAAGCTCGCAAGAGGCCAGGAAAATGCTCCTCTAGAGCCTGGACAGGGAGCACGCCCTGCCCATACCCTGATTCAGGGTTTCTGGCCTCCAGAACCGTGACGTGGTAAATCTCTGCTGCGTTAAGCCATCAGGAAACTGACACGGGGTGACCGTAGGGGAGTCCAGTAGTCTCCCAGGCCCTCAGTTGTCCCTTCTGCAAACAGAGGGAGGAGGTGGATTAGGTGTGTGTTTCCCACCCTTCTTGTATTAGAATCATCCAAGCAGCTTTTAAAATTAAACTCAGAATCTCTGGGGGTGTGGCCTGGAAATTGGAATTAAAAAAAAAGAAAGCTTTTCGGGTCACATAATATGCAGCCAGGGCAGAGAGCCGCTGGGTGAGAGAAACTCATAAGGCCCCTTCCCTCTGACAACTGATGTCTCTATCATGGCGCCCAACTTCTGAGTCCTGTTTCTCCTTCAGGAAAAACAGAGATAATAAATAGACCTTACGTCACAGGGCTGTTGGGAGAGTCAGATGAAATGCAGCTTGTGAGAGTCCTCGGCACACTGGTGGTGCTCGGTAACCCTCAGCCCAAGTGGCCCCACCTCAAGGAGATGAGGGGTGCTCGGTCCCTGTGGCCGGGCTTCCTGCAAATTCTCCCCTTCCTTCCTCCTCAGGAGCTTGGCAATAAAGAAAGGAGACCCTCCTCAGCAATTCGGAGGCCCTGCACATAGGGGCTAGGTGAGCCCACAGCATCTTCTTGGTCTTTTTCTAAAAAGTCAAAGAGCTGGGCCTCAGAGACTCCCCAGAGTCGCATGAGCCACGGAGAGAGGAACACGAGAAATCTCGGGGCTCCTGGTGGCTCCAGAGGGCTGCAAGGCTGGGGGGGGAACTGCCCTCTGCAGAGGCTGGGCCTCTCTCTGCTCTCAGAGGCAGGCGGGAGGGTCTGTTTGGTGGGGAGAGGGTGCTGGGCAGAGGAGGAGGAAGGAGCTTGAGGGCTTGCAGGAAGGTATGGGCTGCACAGATCCCACTCCAAGCCTTAGAGCAAGGGAACAGAAATGACCGAATACAGCAGAGACAGCAACCTCCTGCTGGGCTCCCTGCTTCGGCCCCTGCCCCTCCTCCATCTGTTCCCAACATGCAGCCTGAGTGATGCTTTAATCAGATTCTGTGGCTCCTTTGCTCAAAGCCCTCCAATAGCTTCTCATTTCACTCAGCATGAAAGCAGAGTGCTGATTGCAAAGTGGGTGCTCTAGAAATAAATATTTCTAGAATGAATGAATGAAACGTCCCGAAACTCTAAGGTAGTTTTATCGGCATTTTGCTCATGAGGAAACGGCAACTCAGAAAAGTCAGATACCAGCTCTAATTTTACCTCCTCCAAGAAGACGTCCCAGGTTAGCCCACTCCCATTTCTGAGTGTTTCTACCTCTAACAAACCTCTTGCCACTGCTAATCACTGTGTCCACTATATCCCATCAGACTTTTAAAAATAATTCTGTCTGAGCATTCAAAAGTCAAGATTAAACAGGATGGTGGCTCCTTGAAATCATAAAAACAGAATTACTACATGACCCAGCAATTCCACTTCTGGGTGTGTATCCAGAATTAAAAGCCGGGTCTTAAGAAGGTATTTGTTCACCTGTTCATAGCATTATTCACACTAGTCAAAGGTGGAAACAACCCAAGTGTCCATTGATAGATGGGTGGACATAGAAAAGGTGGTCTAGACACACAATGGAATATTGCTTAGCCTTCAAAGGGAACAGAATTCTGACACAGGCAACAACTTGGATGAACCCTGAGGACATTATGCTCAGGGACATAAGGCAGTCACAAAAAGACAAATACTGTCTGATTCCACTGATATGAGGAACCTAGAGTAGTCAGCTTCATGGAGACAGAAAGTGGGAATGGTGGGTGTCGGGGGCTGGGGAAGGGGAATTGGGAAGAAGTTTTCCATGGGCACGGAGTTTCAGTTTTATGAGATAAAGCTGCACTTAAACATTTCTGAACTTAAGACTGAGCCGAAATGTTACTGAAATGAAAACTTAACCCTTACAAATAATTAAGATGGTAAATTTTATGTCATGTGGACTCCACTGCAATTAAAATAAAAAAAATTTTAAGGTCAAGATTATAAAGAATTGGAATGAGTGTTTTCAGGAAGTAGTGAGTTTCCTGTCACCAGGGGTATTTAAGTAGAGGCTAAAGAAACACTTGGCTGAGATAGTGCATAGAGGATTTAAATACTGAGTAAGAGAAAGAAATTGGATCATCTTTAAGGTCCCTTCCTTCCCAGAAATTCATAAATTCTTTTTTTTTTAGAGAGAGAGAGAGAAAGAACAAGGGGAGGGGCAGAAGGAGAGGGAGAGAAAGAATCTCAAGCAGGCTCCATGACCAGCGCGAGCCCGATTTAGGGCTCGATCCCACAACCCTGAGATCATGAACCTGAGCCCAAATCAAGAGTTGGACGCTTAACCAACCGAGCCACCCAGGTGCCCCCAAATTTATAAATTCTTAGCTTAACGGATGGCAGAGCTGCAAGACCCCCTGGAGATCAGCTCCTACAGTGGTTTGAAAATCAGCGTCCGTCTGCTCCCTTCCACCCCCAGACTTTTGCTGTGGCTCTTCCTTCTGTGCCCAAAATGCTTTCTCCTTGACTCCCTCGCGGCCCCGTTCAGGTCTCTCTGCTCAGACACCATCTCGTTGCAGAGGCCTTGCCTGACCCCTCTCTCAAAATTAGACTGTGCTCCGCGTCCCTACCCAATTCCTTACCCTGCCTGTTTGTCTTCAGAGCACGTGGTGTTTCTCGCTGACAGCAAGGAGTTATTTTAGTACCCCAGCTCCAGAACACGCCTGGCACATAGAAGATGCTCAGTGCACATGCAGCGAACGGAGGAATCCTGGGAGTAGCAGAGGCACCTCCGGCGGAGGGAGACAGCAGGTTCTCCAGCCTGGAGTCCTGTCCCGAGGTCCCCTGCACCCTGGGGTCTCTCCCCCCCCAGCCCCTGCGGCCATACTGTAATGGTTTGGCCCACTGCCCCTCCCTTTAAGCCAATGCTTAATGCTTGTCTTGGCTCCCCAGCTCAGCTGAGTCCAGGCTGGGACGTGTGGAGGATGGTGTAAAGCGAACAAAAGGGAAGTAGACAATGAATGACCTGGCCGGGAGATCTGGAGTATAAACCATGGCTGACTCATCTTCGGGGGTGACCTCCGCAGAGAGTGACCTCACCCTTCTCAGGAGCTACTCAAGCACATGGAAACCCAGGGCAGCTGGCCCAGGGAGAAGAAGGGACAGGGACAGCCCCCCTCCAGCGTGCCTGAGGCTGGCCTTCCACTGTCCTTCCATGACCAAGGACCTACCTCTCTCTTAGCGGACGGGAATGGAAATGAGACCCTCACCTGGAGGAGAGACCCCTAACGACAGAGGTCCCTGGCTCCAGGATGGAACCACGTTAGAGTTCTGGGGTCAACTCTGAGACCAGACTAAGCCATGCCGTCATAGTCTGCGCTCTGCCCCGCAGTGGACAGAGGAGGAGGACTGAGCTGCCTGCATCTCCGCCTGCCTTCAGGCAAGCTCAACTCGTCCGACGCTAGAGGTTTCCATGGCTGGCGCCTTTGAGGAAGAAGACCCGTGTCCATACACTTCCCCTCTTTGTCCCTTTTGGACACCCCTGGTGGGTAGAGTCTGCCTGGACTGGGAGACAGATCCAGACCCAGCTGGTGAAGTGTCTTCAATTGTTTCATAAACTCAGCAAGAAAGACACCCCCAGGTGCCCAACACTCCCACGTATGTCCCCTCCGTGAGTGCCCTCACCAGCCCAGAGGGCACCTGCTGCTCTTGTGTGCAGAGGAGGAGACTGTGGCTCAGGTGGGGACCAGTTCAAGTCGCACGTCTAGTGAGAGGGAGAGCCGGGACTCCCACCTGGGTCTCCGGAACCGATTCCGAGCTGCTTTCCCCAAGCCCAGCTGCCGGGAGAGCATGTGCGGCATTCTGGAGGGCACCCTGGCCAACCTGTTCCGGGTGAGGTGGGCTTGTCCGTCCCTTCCAGGCAGTGGCCGGACCCCTGGCTTCTGGACGCGGCGTCCCTCTCCCTAGCCAGGGCCAGTTTGGGGGGGGGGTGGTGAGCAGGGAGGGGAAGGAGGCCCTGAGGCCGGCACAGAGGCCATCAGAGTTACTGACCGACAGAGCGGATGAGCCATGTCCCCTGGGAGGCCCCCCGTGCCGTGCAAGTGCCGTGTGTCGGCCAGAAGGTGTGGCCACGGGCAGGGCATGGGCAGGGGGCTGCTCATCTGGGAGGGAACAGAGCGCATGTGCAGCCACGCGTGCACCGTCCTGGGGGCACCGGCCCAGGCCACGGGGGCCAGAGAAGGGGCCAGCAGCTTGGGGGAAGTATGTGCTTGCAGCCCGAAACGGGAGGCTCGAGACCTGCCTCCTACCAACGGTGTGGCTGTCGGAAAAACTCTCTGGGCTCCTGTTGTCTCATCCCCTAACTGGGGGTCCTAACAGCCCGGTTGGCTCAGCACACAGGATTTTCTGCAGTGTCCATGTGACAATGTGAAAGGGGCCGTGACATGTCCTGCACTATACGCTCTAGGGGGCAAGGGGCTGCTACCATAGCATGAAGTGTGTAACCGCACAGAGCAGGTGTGATTATGACACACACAGGCACCCAGGTATTTCTGTGCGTATTGTGTTGAATGAATGAATCCTGGCCGTAGAGAAGCTTCTCCGGAGATGCTTCTCGACTCCTGGACTCCGCGAGGTGTCCTTGGAGCAAGAAAACCAGAAACTGAGGGAGGGGTCTTCTGCTCTGCCCACACCCCTCACCCCTGCAAGAAAGGTCACAGGACACAACAGGGCTATGGAGCAGGGGACAGAGAGGTGGGAAGAAATGGACAGAGCTTTGCATGGAGACCAGGATTTGGCTGAGATCAGAAAAATCATTCAGTCTCTCTTGGAAAAGAAGAGATAGTTGGCCTGTTACAGTGCAAGTTTGTTCTTCGGGGCAGCCTCAGGATGCCAAAGCCTTGAAGTGCCTCTGTTGGCCCCCAGGGGCGTCCCAATTCCACAAGAGTAATTGCGATCAATACAGGTTACTAGTTACAGCTCCATCCAGGACAGACTTACAGAAACAATGTGGTCAGCCTGCAGCTTGGAGATGCGCAAGACAGCTCACCCACAGGCGGGGCTCATCTTCCCTCCCAGGCTGTCTGCCCCGCAGGGCAGCGTGGGTGGGGGTAGTGGAGGCTTCTGGCGGGTAGAATTAGCCCTGCCTGGGGGGCAGGGTAGCCTGCAGAACACGATTTAGGGCCAACCTTGCTGAGCATCCTCCTTTCATTCCTTTCTGTCGTTCCTGCTGATGGTAAGACCCTGGGGGTAACTGCCCAAGGAAAGCCAAGGCCCATTCTGCCTCCTCTTCTCCCCTGGACTCCCAGGATTGTAAGCCCTCCACCCAGGACCCCAAGAGAGATTCGCAGCATAGTGGCTAGTACATGGCATTTGAGTCAGGAATTTGGATTCAAGTCCCAGCTCTGGGTGCTGGCTGGCTCTAAGTCCTACAGCCTCCCTGTCATGGACTGAATTGTGTCCCCACAAAGTTCCTATGTGGAGTCTTAATGTCCGATGTGACTGTATTGGGAGACAGGGCCTTTAAAGAGGTAATTAAGGCTAAATGAGATCATAGGGGTGGGGGCATGAATCCATTATGGCTGACGTCCTTATAAGAAGAAGAAGAGACGCCAGGGATGTAGGCACACAGAAGGAAGACTCGGTGAGATCACAGTGACCGGGCAGCCATTTGCAAGAAGAGAGTGCTCAGGAGAAACCAGACCTTCCACTCCGGTCATTTTGTAATGGAAGCCCTAGAAAACTAACACACCCCCTCATCCAGACACGCTGTTCCCTGAGGACCCTTCCAGCACTAAGATCCTGGAGCTGGGCCCTGCTGTGTGAAGACACTGGGGTGAGGACTTCAGGGTAGGAATGTGGAGGAGGACAGAAGCGAGCTGGTCCTGAAGGTCATCGGGTATACCACACAGGTTGGGTGTAGACACTGAGAGCATGAGGGGGGCAGAGAGACTGAGCCAAGACCCCTTAGTGGGCATCAGGTGCCAAAGCAGAGGGAGGCACCGTGCAGGGATGGTGTGGGCAGGGAACTGGCCCTGGGAATGGGCCTTTGATCCCATGTAGGGCCTCGCCTGTACTCCCTATCAAACACCCAAATCTGATCTACCACCGCCCGGGACGCTCAAGGAGACTGAAGCATAGAGGGTCACATGGCTAGTCTTTCCCTTTCCAAATGGAACTGAAGTCTGGCAGTGTGCACACATCTGGGTCATGAGGAGACTAGATGGATGGGAGGTAGGACTTCTGCTATGAAGCTTTTATACGGTATGCAGAGTCAGAAACTGCCCTGCCTCTGGCCGGCGGGAAACACGAGCAAATGCTGGAGCAAGGGCTCCAGTGGGGAGCTAAGCCAGAGAGGCTCACAATTCCATAACCTCCATGTGCCAAGGGGCAGGTCTACCTGCCTGCTTCCGGGCGCAAGGGTTCCCAGGTGCTGGGGCAGGCACCATGGCCTCCTGTTTGTCTTCAAAGTGTGATGCCAGGCTGGGCTGGGACTTGGCAGGTGGGTCAGGCTCCCGATGGTGGCACGACATACCACATGTGTTCCCAGGGCGCCTTGCGAGCAGGCCTATGCCCTTCTGTCTCCACCGCTACCTCTGTAGGTGGGAGGGCGAGTCGTCAAAGAGGAGGATACGGAACTGTAGAGTGCTGCTGACCTTATCCTGTTCTCGTGGGGTGTCACTCAGACTGTTTCTCCCACAAGGCTCGAGGGTCCCAGAACTGACCCCAGGGCTTATATTTTCCTAGGCCAGATCAAGCCATGGGCCGGGCTTAACTCTAGCGCTGGGCTGACTTTGAACCGCCAAGGCAGTCTCCTCATCTTCACACCTCACACCTCCACCCAACCATGGTCTTCCAAGAAGGGTTGAGATTTTGCTTGGAAGAGTACCGTGACCTAGAAACGAGAGAATCTCTCTTCTGGAAAGGCTTATGCAGAGGCAGGCCTGGTGGGGCTGAGAACACCAGGCTGGGAGATGAGAAACCTGGTTGCAAATTTGCTGGGTGCCTTTTGACAAGTTGCTGTGCCCCGCCGCCCCCCCCCCCCCGGTCCCATTTCCCTAACTGATGAACAAGGGGATGGAACCATGTGGTCTTGAAGGGACCTCCCAAGCCTCACTTTCCTCATGATTCTATGATTTCTCTCCACTTGGCCTGGCAACGGTGGGGGTTTCTCCTCTTTTTAACCCCATCTCAGTCAGAGCTCTGGGGAGTGTTGAGCTCAGGAGCCAATATGTTCTCAACACCCGGGGTTGAGATGCAGAGTCATCTACACGGATATAGCAGCCCCTGACCCCCACTGTCACCCTAGCCTGGTCGTGCTGGGCTGCCACCACCCCACAGTCATCATTTCTGCCCTCAAAGGGAGATTAGCCAGGTCCCCTATCTTTATCTCTGCCTTTGGCCCCTATAAGAGATGGGGTCACTGGAGGGATGGGAACCTGAGGTCTCTTGAGGACCAAGGATGTTGATAGCACGGTGAAGCAGAAAGGACCCCATTTGGTTTCCAAAGTGTGGGGGTTCGAACTGTGTTGCCCTTCCCTGCTGGAAAGTACTGGGTGAGCCACTGGACCTCTCTGAATCTATTTCCCATGAGAATTAAAATGAGTTAATGAATATACCCAACACAGTGCCTGGCGCATAAGAGGGCATTAGTCCGTCGTTACTGAATAACTGAATAAGTTAATGGATAAAGGAATGCATAACTCTCATAGCGGCAAGGGTAAGGGGCACTCACCACTTGACTTGGGCCTCGGCCTCCACAGGCAGGGCGCTGCTGACCATTCCCACCACCTCCCAGCTGCCCACAAGCTGGCCTCTTCAGCAAGCAGGAGGATGTGGATTCCCAGGGAGGGACCAGGCTCAGCTCCCTGGGCCCCTGGCAGACTGACTGCTTTGGGCAGCTGAGACCTAGAAGGGCATCAGCACTCCAGTCTCTGGAGTGGCCCCAGGGACCTGGAGCTCACAGGCGGTGTGAGGATGGAGGGACTCGGGGAGGGGGGGGGGGGAGTGGGAACCAGCAGGAGAGTCTTGGTGGAGGGGGATAGAGGAGCAGTGGCTGGTCTCCTCTCTCCCTGAGTCCCTTTCTCCAAATGCAGCTCTATCCTTCTCTACCCCAGGATTAGCACACATCTCTCATTCTCCTATTGCAACAAGATTTTATTTCTAATTATGCTGTAATAAAACTAGAGCACTCCCAGGCTTCCTTTCAAATGACTTGTACACACACTGCCGATCGGATCCTCCTCAGCCCCATTGTAATAGCATTTCCCTGACATTCATTAGACATGCATGAGAGGGGCGCTTTAAGAATAGAATTGCATTTAAATGGATTTGCTGAGAGAGGAAGATGAAAAAGAAAGAGGCGAGGGGGGGAGGAGGGAGAGGGAGAGAGGTCTGTTGAACAAACTATGAAAACAAGATGCCATAATAACAGGGTGCTGAAATAAGCCTCTTTCTTCCCCGTCCTCCTCCGGCTGCACATGGCAGAGCCCAGCCCGAGAGGCGGCCTCCCAGCCTCCCCGGAGCCCCCACCCCCACTTTTATGTTACCCACTGGGGGGGCTTCATAGCTCCTCGCTCCATGTGTCAGATGCTCATGGTGTAATAGAAATAACTATTATTACAATCCGGGAAAGTGGCCTTGCTTCTACAGAACCCCGATAGCCAGGTGGCCGGCAAGGAGGGGGACCCTGTGTCCTTGGGCCTGGGGCAGGTGGATGGTACTGCCCCCCCCAGGGCTCACCCCGAAGCTGTGGCTCCCAACTTCTGCTCTCCACTCTCCCCCCAATGACCATGCTGCACCTCGAACCACCATGGGTCATGGAGTAGCCGAGATTTTCCTTTTATCCTGGGTGGCTTTGCAGTGATGGGTGGAGTAGGAGATCCGTTCTGACGCCCTGGCCCTCTGAGGCCTCCCCAGCGAGCACTCCCCCCATAGTACTTTGCGTGTACCACGAATGGCCAACTCGGCAGCAAGGTCCCCAACTAACTATATGCCCATACCTGCCGGGCCCTCGTCTGATTCATGCCCCTCGCTACAGCTACGGCCTCTTAAAATGGACATCTGATCAGCCCTTAACTATCCTGTGGCTTCCTATTTCTCTCAGGATAAAGACCAAAGTCCTTAACAGGGCAGCCAAAGCCCACCATGCTTCCCCTGATCCCTGATGGCTGCTTCCAACTCCAGCCACGCTGGCCTTCCTCTGCTCCTCCAGAAATCCCAGCTCCTTCTTCCTCCAACCCTGGCCGCTACTTGGGACAGCTGCCCTCTTCCTTCCCAAAGTGCATGCTGAGCACCCCCGTTGGAGCTCAGCTCACACTCCCTTCCTCGAGAAGACCCTCCCCTCACGTCTGCCTCACGTCCTCTTTGCGTGCTCACAGGGCAGCTGTGACAAGGTGTGCAGAGTCACCAGGAGCCTGGCACTGTCCCTGGACTGCAGGCTCCTTGAGGGTCCCGGCCACTGCCGGAGGCCCAGCCCTCACTCTGTGCTGGAGGCTCAGAACAATGGGACGGAGGCCAGGGCCATGCTAGGGGTTCCTCCCGATACGTTATCTCATTGACTCCTTGCTCCGGCCTTCCTGAGGGAGAGGTTTTCCCTCCCGCCTCATAGATGAGGAAACTGACCATCAGAGAGCTCAAAGCAATGTGCCCCAAATCACGGAGCTGGGGCTCTCCGAATCCAAAGCCTCGCTTCGGCTGTGCCACTTTCTACCGCGCCGCCCTGCCCTGGGCACCCCCACCAGCTCCTTCCCACAGGGAGTGCCACCCACCTCCCCTGCACCCCAGCAAGGTCCTTCTCGAACCCTCTTTCTTCAGGAAGTCCTCTTGGAAAGCCCAGCTAATGCAGGCTCTCTCTCCTTTTCCAGACTGCGTCCGGCTCCTCCCGTGGGGCCACAGCCTGGGACCCGGGACAGCCTCAGCACTCACATTTAGATTGTTCCCTAACTGGCCCATGGGAGCCATTCTTGTATTCCCAGAGAGAATGCAGGTTCCTGAAAGATACCACATGTCACCCTTCCGAGCCCCTGGGCCCCTGGGAATATGCTGCTGGGCACTGATCTGCTGTCGGAAGCACTGGTGCCGCCCCTTAGTAGCGGCGCGACCTGGACTTGGGTCCTCGAGAGGATGGCCTCGGCCCCAGCCTCCTCATCTACAATGGGCGAGTATCGCAGGGCTGCCCCCTCTCTCCGTCCCAGTCCTTCCTTTGGACGAGGTGGTGACAACCGGGGAGGTAGAGGCAGAGAATGAGAAAGCTGGTCTTACAGTGTCCCAGAAGGAAGTTTGGCTACAAGGGGCGTGGTACTGTGACCTTTGGAAGCCCTCTGCTGTGGCTCCAAGAGCACTGGGATGGCAGTCGAGACAGTCCCTCTGTCCTTCCTGTTTGCCTCCAGATTCACCGTCTCTCCACCCCAGGAGTCTGCCTGGTTCAGAGGCCTCCAGTGTCCACATGCTGCAGACAGAAGAAGCTCCCATGACGAGTGGTCAGAGCCCCCAAAGGCCAAGGGCAGCTGGAAGGTGCCTCACCTCTGCCTCCCAGTCCCTGGTATGGCCCAAGCCTGGCACTTGCTAAAGGTCAAGTGCATGCCCATGAATAAGACCGTGACCTCCATGAGGGTTTGGGCTGCTTGCCTGTCCATTACTCTGGGCTCAGGTTTGGGTTCAACACCTGCATGGGGTGGTGCTCAATGGTATTTGTTGGATGGATGGATGGATGGATGGATGGATGAGTGCATGAATCTGGGACTTTTTACCTCTGTGGTTAAGTACTTGGGCTCTGAAGTCAGACTGACCTTGGATCCACAGTGTGACCTTGTTCAGGTTACCTAACCTCTGTGACTCAGTTTCCTCATCTATAAAATTATGTTAATAACAGTACCAATCACAGAGTCGGAGTTGTCGCAAACATGCCTGGCTCAGTGCCTGCACAGTGATTGTTCAATAAACAATAGCTCTCATTTTTATTACTGCACAGCTTCTGGGGAAGGAGAACCCACCCAATGCTGACTTGAAGCTACTCAGGACCTTGGAGTGACCACTGGGGCTGGTGGTTCCGGATTACTCCTGCATCCCACTTCCCCCTTCTTAGAACCCTTGAAAATCCTCTGACATCACTCAAACAGCAGAGACAATTCCGTTATTTTGAACACCTACCTTTTTTATTTACAGGCTAATCACCCCGACGGCAAGGCACGTCAGTGAAGCCAGCCAGGGAGCTTGTCAGGAAAGGCAGACATGTTCGCAGTCCCATCAACATCTGTGTCTTATCAGCTCTCCAAGCGAGTCTATCTCATTGAAATGATGAGATGCACAAGTGTTCTGCCCCCACCGTACTGGCCCAAGCACTTCTCCCCACCACTGGGCAATCTCTGCACCTTTAAGCTCGAAATGACCGCCTACCTGTTGGGAGCCCCCTCCCCTAACCTGGGGTACCTGTACCCCTTACCCGCCTTTCGTCACACACTTAGTTTTTGTTCAGGATCTTAAAAATGCATCAGTGGCTTGTCTTCCTCGGTGGCAGTGCACTGGGGAAGGAGAGGAGGAGGGTGGGAGGGACGTACTTCTCATTTATGGATTTCCATTATGCGCCAGGCAGAGTGCGAGACGCTTCACATGCATTGCCTCAATTTAGTCCGGGGAGGCAGGCGAGATTACCCGTATCTTACAGATAAGGAAACCGGGTTCATGGAGATTCAGATACTCGCCAACGTCACACAGCTAGGAAACAACATAATTGGGATTTGAACCCAGATTGTCTGACTCCACAACTCCTTGAGGACAGAAGCCTCAAATCGCCCTACGGGATTTCCAACAGCCCTGGCCTGCAAGCCCGAGGTCTGCTTATTGACCTTAGCTGTGGACAAGGGCCATCTTTCAGGGTGGACAGACATTAAATGAGAAATGCAGGCAAAGGCTTTACCCTGGGCTGGGCACACAGTGAGGGCTTTATCGGTGAGGCATGCTCTGCCCTTGGTGCATGCATGTTCCCGGTGGTGACACTGGCCTGTGTCCCCTGAGCACGGTTCTGGCCCCGCCAGCTCCCCGGGCACGTGCTGCCTCCCCCACCTTGTGCAGAGTGGCCCCAGCACTTGGAATGCTGAGCTCATTCTCCAGACAGGTACAATTTCCCATCTCTCACTCTCTGATACTTTCTGAGTAATCAATCACCAAACTGTTTCCAAATCAACCCAGATTTAGCTCTGGCCTCCCCTCTTCTGACTCTAGCAATTTCCTAGCTATCTCCTCCAGGCTCTGGCCTCCCTATATCTCTGCCTCTCCCCGAGAATGCCCTGCTAACCAAGAGTCTGGGTTTCTGCCCAGCACGACCCTCTTGCCCCTGGTCATGGACTATTCTGGTCTCTTTCTCAGAATGCCTCTTTGCTCTGCCCTCAATCATGGTTGAGGGGCCTAGGACGGGCAAGCCTCTTCTTTTTCTGCTACCTCTTCTTGGGATTCATCCTATTTGCTGAGCTTTCTCATAATTAATGTTTTGGGTTAAGGGGGCCGTAAGTTTCCTCTGCCTAAGTCCCTGGAGACGTAGAGAAAGAAAGAAATTTGGGAGGGCAAAGGTCAGAGAGAATCGGTGCAAGGAAAGAGGTTGGGGATATAACTTAGGGTTGAAACAATAATTTCTTGGTAAATTCTCAGAACTGTATTCCCCACCCCCACTAAATTCTAGTCTTTGTAAGAGCAGAGAAGGAAAACGGGATTAATTGAGCACCTACTATGTGTCAGGCACTGTACTTAGCGCATTACCACAGCCTTGCCAGATGGGTATTGTCATCCCCAATGTACAGATGAGAAAACCGAGGCTCAGAGAGGTTGGACAAGTTGTTGTCTGCAGCACAGACCCAGGAAGTGAACCCAGGTCCAATGCTCGACACTCATCCACCAAGGAGAACTATCTCTGCATGTCCCTCTCTAGAGTCTTCTGGGGGACACGTGCGTGAGGGTGGGGAGGGGGAGGGGTTGAAAGGGAAGGAAAGGAGAAAATTGGGGGCATTCATTTATCATTCTTCAGCCGCCTAAGCTCCAGATCGAACTCTGCCTCTTTGGCCTGTAATAAGTTCGAGGTAGTCACTGCCCCCCAGACCTGGAAGCTGAGGGGGGATGGCGGGGCAGGAGGGGAGGTGACAGCAGCAGAAACCCAGGGAGCTGGAAGAAGCCAGTCTGTGAAGGCCTCGGTGTAATTTCCCTGCAGGGCCTCGTGGCGCAGCGGCCATGGGGGGCATCCTGGCATATCAGCAGCCACACGATCAAAGAACAAGTAGGAATTAACATCCCTGAGGTGGTCCGAAGCCTCTGATACCAGCAGAAAATTATAGGACTCGAGACAGGAGCATTACAGAATGAATGGGAGGGGACAAGAGATTTCCATGGCTAATCCTGTTAACAAGACAATTTCTTATCAAAGTCATTATGTTTATGAAAGGAGGGAGCAAGAGGGGGGAGAGGAGGCGGGGCGATGGGGGGCTAGCCCTGGAGGGAGGGAGAGAGGCAGGGGAGATGTGGTACCTGAGCCCGTGGGTTCCAGGGAGGCAGACGTGTGCAGGCGTCTCGGATGAATAGCACCTGTGTGCTGGTCTGTCTCTGCTCCCCGCAAAAATGGGGGCAGGGCTAAAAACTCTCCCCTGGAGCTAACTCCCTGCTGGGCTGCTGGGAGTACGCTCCCTGCCCTCTCAGGTGCCCCGGAGAGAAGCAGGACCCCCCTTCCACCTTCCTCCTTTGACCAAACCCCCATCGGATCCCATCTCACGTGGATCCACAAGGACCATCCCCAATCTACAGGGACGGATGGACGCTGAAGAGGCAGAAAGCACCCTGGTGTCCACAAAGCACTTTCCTGTCCAGGCAGGCTCTCACTGAATCCTCACAACCCCGCTTTCCTGTGAGCCGGACAGGGAGGCAATTATGGAGCGAAGGGTTCAGAGGGCCTGTTCTGGCACTTACCAGCTGAGCGTTTTGGGCAAATCACTTAACCTCTCTGAGCCATGATGGTCTCCTCTTGAAAACAGGTGAGATAAATCCTGCCCTACCTACTTCACAGGGTCCTTGCGGGGATTAAAAAGGATAATGTATGCCAGAGGGCCTCATAATGCGTGAAACACCGACATCAAGGGGAGTGACCCTTAGAACCATTTTGAAGTGGACGCAACAGGTTACGCGTCTTGTTGGAGGTAACAGGATGGAAGGGGCAAGCTTCAGTTTCAAATCCAGAGGACGTTTCTGCTGCCAGGAAGTCACTCCATTGCCTTGTGGTTGACGAGGGAGTCACAGGGAATTCAATTAGCACAAATCTGAGTGTCTGTGTATTAAGGGCCCATGATGCGCTCAGGATTCTCCCAGGCCAGTCTGGGAAACTACTAAGGTCAAGAACAAAGTCCCAATCCTCAAGCAGCTAAGCATCCAGTCAGGGAGGAGGAGTCACATCCATGAAGCAATAGGAGTTCAAGTCGGGGTGCCTCCCCTGCCCCCCTCAAATACTCAAGTGCAGAGACTAGGGGCAGCATAACAAGGGCAAAGACCACCGGGGCGGTGCCTGGAGGGAGGGCTCCATGGGGGAGTCAGGACTCTCAGTGGGGCTGAAAGGAGGTGTGGGGTTTGGACACATAGAGGAGAAGTCAGATGAACATTCGGCACATGTTTGTGGAGCGCTTATTACATACCTGGAGCTCTGCTAAATTAGGAACATGAGCAAACATGCTTAAAACCCAACAGTGGTCAAGTCTAGCCTCTTAGCATGGGTTGGCGAGTATGCAGACAGACGAAACCCCTGTGTATGTGGGGGAGAATGTAAAATGGTGCAGCCCTATGGGAAACAGTATGGCGGTTCCTCAAAAATCAAAAACAGCCCTACCAGATGACCCAGCAGTTCTGTTTCAGGGTTCAGAACCCAAAGAGCTGAAAGTAGGGACTCTAAAGTGTATCTGTACACCACAGCAGCATTATTCACAAGAACCAAAAAGTGAAAGCCAGCCTCGTGTCCACTGGCAGGTGAGTGGATAAACAAAATGTGGTCTGTTCATACAATGGAATATTATTCAGCCTAAAAAAGGAAGCAAATCTGCCACCTGCTACAGCACGGATAATCCTTGAGGACACTAGGCTAAATGACATAAGACAGTCACGAAAGGACAAATATTGTCTGATTCCACTGATAGAAGGTACCTAGAGTCATCAATTTCACAGAAACAGAAAATAGAACGGTGGGTGCCGGGCCAGGGGGACGGGGAGATGAGCATTTGTCTAATGGAGACAGAGTTTCCGTTTTGCCAGAGGAAAGGGAACGTCAACACTCGTGTCCAGAGACGGATGGTGCACAACAGTGTGAAGGTACTTAACACGACTGCATTATGGACGATAAATTTTGTTGTATGTATTCTAGCATAATTTAAACAAATCATAAAAAGGCCGATTTCACCAGCACAAATCCTTTAACCTTTGCCCTTCCTCCTGTTTTCCTACTGGAGAGATGGCCACAAGGCTCAGAAGTACAGCAGCTTGGTGTGGTCATGAGGACGGCAGGGCAGGAAGGGAAAAGGGGGCTGCTCTCTGAGCCGCTGGGCCAGCCCTGCCCTGCCTGCTCCCAGACTCCCTCTCCCGTTTGGCTGAGTCATGGCTGATGACTTGTTACATGCAGCCAAACGCCACCCTAATGGAGACTGCATCTAAAGCTTATCACCTCTGGCTGCTTCTACCCTTCCTGCCTCTGGTACTTCCGTGTTCCTGCTCAAACTTGTCTCACATGCTGGATCCTCTCACTCCTGGAAACACCACGCTCTGGGCCTCTGCACATGCCAGCCCCCCTGCAGTGCCCCCCTTCCTTCTGAGAGACCTCCTTTTTTTGGCCTGACAGCTTCCTCCACAGCCTTCTGCATTCAGGTTGGGCATTGCTCTGGATGGGTGCGTTACCCCTTGTCTGGGCACCCCTAACACCCACGCCATGCCCACACCTCACTCATGGTATTTATCACTTTCTTCAAAACTGGCCATTGTCATGCTCTCTTCCTTCTAGACAGCGAGCTCCTTGAAGGTCAAGATCTTGTTCAGGTCTGGATCCCCAGTGCCTGTGTGGGTGTGAGGTACATGGCAGGTGCTCAGTACTGATGGGTTGCCAAGAACACTTCTGACTTGTGGGGGCTCACAATTTGAGGAGGATCCCTGAGAGGAGCAGCCCAGAGGCTGGAGGGACAACGGCATCACAGAGGAAGTCAAGTTGAGTGGGGGGGGGGGGCCTGAAGGACACCTGTGTGTCTGCCTCCTGGCATGGGGATAAGGTGAGGGGCATGCCGTGTGTGAAGGTGTAAAGGCGTGACAGAGCAAGCAGCCTTGGGAAGCAGGGGCCGGCCGCATGGCGCGGGGGGAGAGCAGGATTTTGGAGGGCGATGTGTTCGGACATGAGGAGGCCAGAGTGTGAAGAGCCTGCCTTTTAGCCTGTGCGTGGGAGGTAGCTGCCGAGGGCTTGGGGCAGAGGAGAGAGTATTACAGGTGGGGCCTCAGATCCTGGAGCCAGGCCATTGCGACCAACTTGGATTCCTGACGAGTTCTCTGGCAGGCGTGGAGGAGGGCAGAGCAGGGAGCAGGGGCAGCAGGGAGCCAGTAGGAGCCTTCTGCGGGAGTCCTGGTGCAGGATGGAGGAGCGGGAGGGGAGGGATGAGGAGGAGGAGGACAGGGAGGGGGAGGGGGAGGGGAGAATGCGGTGTGCAGGAGAGGGGAGACTGCGGTCACACTGTCTAGGGCCAAGACCCTCTGTCACTTACTGGTGTTACTTTGGGTTAGTTCCCAATTCCTCTGTACCCCGGTTTCTATGTTTGTAGAAGGGGTTCGTCCACACCAATGTCAGAGGTGTGTTATAAGAATGACGTGAGCCGGACTGTTCTAAAGTGCTGAGCGTGAGGACGGTGGGGGAGAGGCGACGTGCTTGGATCCTGTGGGATGCTCAGGGGGAGTGAAACCTGTGGCTAGAGCTAAGGGGTACACTGGGGGCTATGGGAAGTCCAGGTGGTTGAGAGGCGAGGGCTGGATGGGGGAGGCTTTGAATGCCAGGGTGAGGAGCTGGGTGGCATCTGATGAGCTATGCCGGGCCACTGAAGGTTTCTGGATGCTGGCTTGCAGGACAGGAGGAGTGCTGCAGGAAGATGAACAGGGCAGGGAGGGAGAGAAGGAGGGAAGGAGGGAGGGAGGGAAAGAGAACCAGACTTCTTTTCGAGGCTCAGTGTCATTAGGCCATGTCCTGCCCAGTTTCCCTCACCCTCCAACGTGGCCCTACCTGGGGGTCCAAGAGGAAGTAGGTGGAGGGGACATGAAGGGAAGGCTGGTGACAAAGACACGTCCTGTCAACATGCCCTGCATGGGATCCCCCCTGACTCCAGGGCGCTGGGAGAGGGGACTCTGCCTGGTGCTGCCACCATGCGCCCATGCGGCCTGCATGAATGCCGTGAGCCAAAGAGACAGGTGCAGCCGAGTCCTCAACTCCCTCGTGAAGGTCAAGGGCCTTGAGAAGTCAACTTGTCCAGCACTGGGGAAGGGCTGACATCCTTTCATAGCTAGAGCTTAATAGCCTATATGCCTACATCTTCTTAGCACAGTGGTGCTAATCCCATTTTTGTTGGGTTAAGTTGGTCTAGTGGGGACCAGGGTGCTAGTTAAAGGGGTGGGGTGTTGGCCTCTCCCCAGTGAGAGGGGAGCAATGCCCTTCCTGGAGATGAGGCAGGGAAGGGCCAGTCCAGACAGGGCCCCGCACGCTAGGGGCTGGACTAGACATTGGACGAAGGGTCTTTAAAATGGGCACGAGGGTGTCTTCCGAGCTCTTTGTGAAGATGCTGAAGGAATTGAAAATGTCCCCTAGATCTTCTAGTGAGAGTCAAATGTCACGGATGGGAGGTCAAGTGTGCGGAGGCTTGGGGAAGCAGGTGCCAGGCAGAGTTTAGCAGGAGAGGCCCTGACAAGATAGAAGGTGACCCCCCGGGAAGTGCTTAGTGCCAGCTCAGGTACTACCCGGGACAGCCGCCAGTCCCCGGCCCCCGAATGTCCTCCTTCCAGCCTGCTCCCACCTGCCTTCGGTACCCCTGTGGAGCAGAGCACTCACTCAGGCTCCCTATCCTGGGGGAACCAGGTCCCCTCCAGGTCAGCCCCGGCCCACTCCTGTCCAGCCGCCCCCCACCTGGCAGTACGTGCCATCAGCGAGGGGCCGAGGCGCCGTGGGGACTAGCGGGGTGTGGCTGTGGCTTCCCTGGAGCCCCAGCGGGCCTTGCGCAGCCCAGCCCCTCTCCCCGCTTTTCAACTGAGCAGAAAACAAGGGAAAGCCCCAGGCGCCAGCAAACATTTCACTGTGTGCAATTTGCATTTTCTGTCTCCATCTTGAGTGGCCCTGGCTTTGAGCAGCCAGAAGGAAGAACAGCGGCTGGAGTCAGAGAAGGTGCTTATTAGCTCAGTTTGGGCCACAAAGTGGTGTTGGTGGTGGTGGTGGTGGTGGTCTGGGGCCGGGGGGGGGGCATTGCTCTGAAATGGGGGGTGGGCAGGGAGATAGAAAGAATCCCACAGAGAGAGCAGGGGTGGGTGTTCCGGGCCAAAAGGATACAAGTGTATGGTGGTGGTTCTAAAGTGGGGGTGATTCTGACCCCCTGCCGCCCAGGGGCATCAGGTCCCAAATGTCAGTAGTGCTGAGGTGGAGAAACCCTGGTAGGGGAGAATCAGAGGAAAGAGGAGAAGAGCAGCAAAGGGAGAGCTGGGCATCAGATCTAACCAGTGTGTCTGCCAGGCACAGGGCAGAGCTGGGGGCTATGGAGCAGAAAGAGGAGCAGGGACTGTTCTTATGAGGCCAGGCTGAGGGGCCGCTGCAGGTCCCTTTGGCATCACGGGTCCAGGTGCCGTGGGGAACTGCGCAGCAAGGAGGAGGCGATGGTCAGATGGCAGGTGGCCAGGCAGAGGAAGAGGGCAGAGAGCTCCATGGTGGACAAAGAGGAAAGGGAGAATATAGGGAGCCCCCGAGCAAGGACAAAAGTCACAAGACGGGTACTTTCCGGCGCAGAGCTGCGCAGGTTGGTTGGGGTGAGTCAGGGCCAGGTGGGAGGAGAGATGGGACCTAGGGTGGGGGGCGGGGCAGGAGCCCCCGGAAACAGGCCTTCCACAGGCCCAGGGAAGCTCCAGCCCCCATGCAGAGCTCCTTGGGCCAGTTTTGGGAGGGGTGGGGGCAGGATGGTGCACCTTTCCACAGGTGAGGGCCCCAGAGAAAGCAGGTCTCTTCTTTGGAAGAGAGGAGGGATCACTCTGACCAGGGACATACTGAAGAAATCAAGGGCTGGGAAGGACTGTATTTTATTAGTGATGACGACGGTCACTGATACAGCGAACACAGCTGCCAACGAGGCATTTTTAATGTAGTATCTCATTTAATCAGCGCAGCAACGCCACGCAGAATGCCACTAAGCCCAGAGGGGTGATGTGCCAAGCTGTCTAGAAACAGCCCTGTGGCCACCACAGTCCCTTTCTCCACTGTCAAATCCTCACTGTGCCATCTATAGTGGTGCTTTCAAATCCACCTTCTCATTGATGAGCACGTTGCCCCACGAAGTGGGCCGGGCGAGTAGCAATAATCCCATTTTAATCCAAGAAAATAGAGCACACCCAGTTCCTTGGTGGGAAAACCAGAACCAGAATCCCACCTCTCGACTCCTAGCCAAGGCTCTTTCTAGAACCCTCTAGAACTTGGAGAGGGCAACCCACTCCTAGCCAAGGCTCTTTCTAGAACCTTCTAGAACTTGGAGAGGGCAACCCACCCTGTGCAACCTGCCAGAGGCATCTCACCACTTCCTGTTCTAGACCTGGGAGAGGCCCCATGGGCTCAGAGTATCAGAGCAAACTGAAAATCCTGCCCAGCATCTCTGTTTCCATGGCAAGGGCTTTCCTCCAGGGCAGGCGGGCATCCCTTCTCACTTCCTGCCCGTTCCCTCTGAGGCTTTACTTATTGTGGTAAAATTCATCTTCATTTACTAAAAGATTCATGAGGTGGTGGCAGGAAATGCTTAACAAAGCTTAAAATCCTCAGTCCTGGGTGGCCCGGTCCAACAGGAACGACTGGGCTGCAGAGACAGAGGTGGAGGGTGGGCACGGGGCCCCTCGGCACAGCCACGGTCCAGCAGAGGAACAGGTGAGGTCCCCCTGCAGGGGCAGCCCCTCCCAGACCAGGGGCACAGGGCTCACTGGTGAACACGGCTCACGGCTGGGCTGTGCGGGGACTGCAGGGACACTCACCACCCTCCTCTTACGAGGACATGTGAGGTGGGCATGAGCCCTCTCCCTGTGCACCCTCAGATCCCTCCCTAATGGGCAGTGAACCTGTGGCCCAGGGCAGTGGGCAATGGGCTATGAGTCAGGAGACCTGCGTTCTAACCGATTCGGTGGAGAGACCCTGGCCCCCTGGCTTCCCCTCTCCTCTCCTCCACTTTGGTTTTACTGTGTGACATAGGAGTTTGTGCTAGATGACTCTGTAGCCCTTGCCCAGTTAGAGCACTCTGTGATTCTGCCGCTCCTCTTAAAACCCTGCAGAGGCTAATGCTGCTGTGGACGGAAACTCCTGTTTATCATTCTGTGGGGCTTTTCGTGATAAGGCTACTGCCCACCTCTCCAGCCACGTCTCCCGCCGGCCCCGGCCCCTCACCTTACTCCACCTGCCCGCTAGCAGTTCCTCCTGGTTATCTCTCCCCCTTTCCTCCGGGCCTTTGCACACGCGGTACTCCTGCCTCTGCTGGTCCAGGTCTCTGTTCCCCACCCCCACCCACCTCCTCCATCGACATCTCGACTGCAGGTTATAGTTCAGCTTTCACTTTCACTGCAAACCCGTCCAGGACCATCGGGGTGGGCTGGACGCCCTGGTACGTGCCCCCAGAGCCCCTGGCTTACTGCATACGACCGCCCTGCAATTTGCCGTTACGTGTGCACTGCCCTGTGAAGTACGAGCTCCCTCGGCACGGGGCCACGTCTGTTCTGACCCTGGCTGCATCCCCAGTGCCTTGCACAGTGTCGCGTGGCAGATATGGAATGAATAAATGAATGCATACAAGGATTCCATGGGCATAGAAGCCCAGGAAGTACATGTTGCAGAGGGGGGTGCGGGGGGGGTGTGGTGGGAGCAAGCAAAGGGAGAGGGTGAGGAGGCAGCTAGCGTGGCCTAACAGCCTCTGCTAGAGACACGAATCTGAGGGAGACCAGGGTATCACAGACCCTGAGGCTGAGAGTCCTTCCGCCTGCAGCTCTGGCTCAGAGGGGCGGGCTGTCTGGGGCTCTGGGTCTGAGCCGATACCGATGGCCGGCTACCAGGCACATGGAAGTGGCCCTCTAAGCTGCTGTCCTGCCATGCGGGGCCTGAGGAGCCCGAGCTCCCCTCAGTAACACATCATGGTTCCCAAGGCGGCCCGCTGCGCCCCATATATGCTCAGCACCCAGGACATGCAGCTCCCTGAATATATCACGACTTCCTTCCCCCTTGTCCTTGGACTCCGGGGCTCCTCACCAGGGTGTGTGGACCAACCCGCATACAAAGGCCACTTCTTCCTTGTGCCTCCCAGATCCCCTCTGAAGCATTTCTTCTTCTGAGCTCCCATGGCGTGTGGTATGTATTTAACACCATTCTGTGAGTTGCAGCAAAATGTTGATATGTGGGTCTGCTTGACTGGGAGGCAAGTCCTCTGAGGCCAAAGGTCAAGGAAGCATGAGTGAGTGGGAATCCGGCGGACCTGGGCTTGAATGTTAGTTCCTAGCCAGTAGCTAATAGAGATTAGACACTTGGGGAATGAAGGAAGGAAGGAAGGAAGGAGGGAAGTCAGTTCATTTTTCTGGACTCAGGTTCCTTCTTCCCAAAATGGGGGTCATCCTATCTATATCATGGGGGAGTTAAGGCTGACAGATACCACATGGAGGGGTCTGACACAGAAAACAAAGCTTCCTATTATTGCTACTCACCAACATACTCCACTGTGCCTCCCCGCCCAGCCCACTGCTTACTGAAATGAGGCGAATGTCAAAGGCCCGTTTCCAGGCGGTGTGTCACCCACCCCAATGCCAGTCCTGGAGGGGAGGTTGCTTGCAGCTAACTTGGGGGCACTTTCCCACTTTATTTTAGTGTGCTTATTTTCTGCCTATAGGAGGAACGTCAAGAGATTCAGGATAAGGGGAAGAGAGAAGAAACCAAACCCAAAGAACAAAGCAGCACCATACAGGATGGACGGCACAGCAACCCCCCCACCCCACTCCTACCCCGTACTGGGGCAGAGTGGCTGGGCCTTCCAGTTTCCCAGCTCTAGAGGCTCTAGAAGCTTGTTAAATACTGAACCCCCTGAGCTGAGGCGGAAACTGGAAGGTCTGGGAAGGAGAGATGGGGCCAGCTGCATTTTAAAAACAACCAATAGGAGCGGCGGGGTGGTTCAGCTGGTTAAATGGTTAAATATCCGACTCTCGGTTTCAGCTCAACTTATGATCTCGCGGTCATGAGATCGAGCCCCACATGAGGCTCTGCACTCAGCGTAGAGTCTGTTTCAGATTCTCTCTCTCTCTCTCCTTCTCCCCCCTACCCTGCCCTGCTTGTGCACTCTCTCTCTCTCTCCCTAAAATAAATGAGTTAAAAAAAAATCTTAAAAAAATAAAAATAAAAACAACCAATAAAAGCTCCTCCTTTTGTGAGCTCTCTACTTCCAAACTTGCATTTGTGAACACAGTCCTGTGCCTAGAGGCAAATCAGGTCTGGTCAGCGGCCCTGAGGTTCCCGATCCCCTCTTGCATCACACAGGCCCTCCAAGGCCCTCATCCGCCTTTGTGTTTGTCCCTCACACAGGCTGACTCTGTGCCCAGTTGTGAGGAATCTGGGGGCCGTGACATTAACTCCTTCACGGAGTGTAAAAGTGTAAAAGTGTAAAAGCAGGAAGTGTTGTAAGGGCTGGGAACAAGAGGAAGGTTATTACAGCGGACTCCAAAGCGGGGGTGATTTCAAAAATGAGAGGTGCATGGAAAAGTGGCAGACCTTGCGCGGCTTCCCCACGGGTGACTGTGGGGACCATTCTGAGGGCAGAGAGGTGACCGTACACCGTGTGAAAGGGGCCAGGACATGGCCTTGCCATAAAAGCGAGTGGAGAGAAATATCTAATGAATGGAAAGGGTGCTCTGAGCACTGGTGGGCATCAGTGCCGGAGGCCAGGCTGACTAGGAGCTCAGAGCCTGAGCCAGGGGAGCAGCTGCAGGTGGAACGTTGGCAACAAGCCAAGGATGGGTCTGCAGGCTCAAGGCCCACGGGGATCCGCGCAACATCAAAAGGAGGTGCCTAGGAGCTCCCAGGGGCCCTGGCGGGGAGCAGCAAGGGGAGGGGCTACCTGCCTCAGTAGGCTTCCAAAGTCCGCCAAACAGGTCTGTTTGGGGAAAAGGTGCCTGTTAAACATCACGTCTGCAAGATGGAAAAGAGTCCTCTGGTCTTAAAGCTTCAGAGGCCCGACCCACACTCCTGCTTCCTAGAAACGTACCTGGGGAAGGCAGCTTCCGCCGGTCCCAGTCACGTTGGACTTACGAGGAAATGGTGTCGGCTCCTAGCCTGCCATGTAAATGGGCCAGCTCCTGGCCTTCGCCAAGAGAACCCACGTGGAAGCAGAGAAATGTCTCCACTTTGTTCGGAAAGACTGTTCTTTGACTACTCTGGGAAGGCCGTTACTAGCTACAGTTATTTTGTTCACCTGAGAACATATGCCTCTTGAGGCCACTAATATGCTTCCCTGCTCCAGGATCCCGTCTCGGTCAATGGGCCTGGCAGGCCCAGCAGTATTCCCACTGCAGTGGTGCTGACTTCCAAGCTGGGCACATTCCTGCCTCAGGCCTTTGCTGTGGCCGTTCACCTGCCTAGGAAGCTCTTCGCCAAGAGGTATGTCATCCACTTCTCACCTCCTTCAAGTCCTTGCTCAAATCCCACCTTCTCGATGAGGGTGCCCTGTGACTACTCTGTTCTGTGTCCTGCCTCCTCCCCTCCTCCCCATCCCCCTTTCCCTAATCTGCCTTCTCTTAGCACAGGAGCCCAGCACTACATACACAGTATCTATTTATTTCTTATGTTGGCTGTCTCCTCCTACTAGAATGTATGCCCCGCCAGGGTAGGGATCTCTATTATATTCACTGATCTATCCCAAGATCCTGGATCAGTACCTATCACATCGAAGGGGCTCAGTACATATGAAATGAAATTGCTCCATCATGCCCACCTCCCCTGTGGTTAGGCCCATTATTTCACCTTTCTGGTGGCCCTCACGCCTTCTCCCCTTGCTCTCCACATTGGCTGGCTGTGGCTGCTCCTGTCTCTGGGCCGAGGCATGCCGGGCCACACTGCCAGCCCTCTGGGGATGACAGATGCACAACCAGGCCCACTCACTCAGAGCTGGGCAGCTGGAAGCCTGAGTTGGAGTGTGGCCAGATTGGGGACAGTGCAGACCCTGTCCCCTGCGTGCTGGAGCTCAAAGCTGTGGGAAAGCAGGTGCATTCTGTGAGAAGGGCAGGCATCTCTTGGAGAACGACCTCCTTCACCCCCTCACTGTCACCTTCATGACAGAGTCCGGGTCTGAGGACGGAGGACCTGACCTGACTCTCAGAGCTTATGCTAATGACATTTTTGAGTCCTCACCGTGGGTCAGGCTCTTCGTGTACATGGCCTCATTTCATCCTCCCCACAATCCTCCCGGGGAACGGTGAGCATCACCATCATCTCTGTTTTACAGATGAGGGACTCGGGGCCTCTAGAGTCACTGGTGCGAATGTAGACAGCCGGGGAAGTGAAGGAGTCAGAAGTCAGGTTCCCCTCCATCCCCGCTCACACAGTGCAGAGACAGAACAGGAGCCCAGGACCCTCGATCCCCATCCTATACCCTTTCTATTACACCAAGCTACCACCCCTACTTTATCCCATCCTAATTTTGCTAAGGGGAAAGTTAGGAAGGCTTCACAGAGGTGGTGACATTTGAACTGCATCTTCGTAGTCCAGACAATGCTTTTGGCCAAGTTCTCTTTTCTTGTGGGCTAAAAGTAAAACTACATTTCCCAGCTTTCCCTGCAGCCTGGGGGTGTGTGTGTCTGACTGACCAATGGGATATGGGCAGAAATGATGCACCCAGCCCAGACTGGGCTCCTAAGACCTCCAGCACTCCCTCCCTCTTCTCTGCTTGCTGGCCACATACATGGAACCCTATGGAAGGCTCTGAGACCCCAGGAGAAGGAGACTCTGTCCACAACTGACTTGAGGGATGTGGCGTGAGAAAGAGACTTGTAAGGTGCTAAGTCACTGAGATTTTGGAGCTGTTTATTACAGCAGATTTATTACCGCTAATACAGCCTCGAAGGATGAGGACATGTTTGCAAGGCATAGAAAGCAGGGAAGGACTTTCTGAGAACACCTTGAGCAAACTTGTGGAATGTGGTGGAGGGATTGCAAGCTGCCAGACTCTCCAGAAGGGTGGTGGGAGAAGAGCGAGGGGGGCCGGATGGTGGAAGCCTTAAGTGCTGTCCTGCAGATGATGGGAGTGCCTCTGGGGTTTTACGCCGAAGACCAACACATTTAATATGAATTTTATCTAGTGTTATGTTTCCTCAGGATCTTTCCAAGGAATTCCAGTCTGGAGAGCTGTTCATGGAAAATGTGGTTGTGCTTGCCCTTGGAGAGCACACATGAACCCATCAACCCTCTCTATGCCTTCACTGGTTTACTTTCTTCTTAATGCCCACCACAATTTGAAGCTCTCTTGTTTATTTACAAATGTATTTTCTATTGCCCCCAACACAAGAATATAAGCCCATGAGAGCATAAAACCAGTCTTACTCACCACCTGTTCCCAGCAGCTAGATGAGGACCAGGCACCTAATAGGTATTCCATACATTTTGGGTGACTGAGCTATTAAAGGCTCTGAGAAGTCCTGCAGGAAAGGAATTGGTTTACTGTGTGTGCAAGACCTATTAATATTCCCCTTGATTATCACACTTTGTAAATGCTGCTCCAGTGGCCAGTGGCAGATGGTGGAGCTCTTTGCTGACTGTGCCTACCTATTCCAGGGCCCACTGAAGGCCACGACCCTTCATGGTGTTGGGGGTGGGGAGGCTCAGCTAAAACACAAGGAAGCCACCGGCCGTGACAGCTGGACCTGGTGCAGAGGCCGGAGCCTGGCTTCCTGGAGAGCTCAAAGCAGGATCAGGTCTCCTGGTCCCCGCCAGCCTGGCCCCACGCCAGCTGCAAGGCCAGTTTTCCACACACGGCAGCTGAGGGTAGATGCTAAGCTTTAAGGATTAATGCCGGCCTTGCGCAGAACCCAGCTCCCATGTCAAGCGATCTTCAGATGGGCAACAGGAGCCCCGGACAAATGAGATCATGAAATCCAAGCCTTATTACAGAGAAGCAGCAGGACCCGGAGACCACCCTCGTCATTGTAGTTACTGCTACCATTTACTGAGCAGCTACTATGTACCAGACACTGGCGGAGGCCCCTCAACAACCTTAGAGGTAGGTATTGTTGGCCATACATTACGGATGAGAACACTGAAGCTCAGAGAGAGAGAGAGAGGGGCTGATTGATTTTCTCAAGATCCTGGAGTTAAGTGAGTGGTCAGGCTTTGGACTCCCTGCCCAGTGCTCTTTCCTTCACTCTCTGTGGCCTCCTGGAGCCCTAGGATCTGTCATTCTGTGCTGCTGTGATTCCAGGCCTTTGCAGGTGAAGGCTTGGCTCTGGGACCCAGTGTCTCTGCCCTCCTGCTCAGAGGGGCTATTTGAGAGGAAAGTCCTCACCCCCTTGCTCTCCCCACCTACAGATGTGTGCTCTGGCCTTCCTCTTCAAATACAAACAGCCTTCACAGGGAAGAAGCTCTTTGTAGTTTTCCCAACGGCATTCGGCTGATTCCCAGCCTGGTCTTGGGAGGTGAGGGGAGTGCGGCTGAGTGGGCGGCTGGGACTTGTCCCGGGACCCCCAGCCAGAGGTGGGGAAACTTGAAGGAGAAGTCAAGACTCCTGACTGTGGATCTGGCATTTCATTGTCCTTATTATTAATGTGGATTCCCCATGGTGGAATGCATTCCTGGGTAAGGCTTTAGCCTCCTCTCCGTCCTCCTGTTCTTCTGCCAGGCCCGTCCTGCCTCACCCCCATCCCCACCCTGTGAGCACTCAGGTCATACTAGCTCTGTTTCTGATCCAACACCAATGACGAGCTCTTAGAAAATGTTCAGTAAGACTAATTAGGGAAGCCAACATCTGGGGGAATGTGCCTTGCAAAGAGCTGGTCCTCAAAGCTCAGTTGAGTGAAAGCAAGCAAACAGTCCCTGTCAAATTTAGAAGTAAAGATGGTTATCTGCCAGGCCCTCTTCATTAGATAAGAGATTGGTGATCAAGCCCCAGTCCCCACCCCTCCTGCTAGTTCAAGTGCAGGCCAGAGGGCCCAAGAGTCCCTGCCCTCGGAGTGTGGGGTCTGTCCCGGGGACAGAGGGAGGGGAAGAGTAACCTCCATGTAGAGGTCCCTTTCAGCCTTCATGGTCACAACGGTAACCACAGTAATACCAGGTGACAGTCTCGGAAGCCCAGCACTTTCGCAGTGTTGTCTTAGTTGTTCTTCATAACAGACCCGTGAGAGAGCTATTGTTTTAGCATTCCCTTCCCCAAACAGAGAACATGAGGTTAAGGGACCGGCTCAAGTTTCCCTGCTGCTCCTGGCGGCACAGGTCGGCCCTCAAAGCTCACACGTGTCCAGAAGCGCTCAGAACTGATCCGAACGTTCTAAACCTGATCTGCTCCTGTGGGCCGATCATGCCCAAAGGACTCAGCTTGTGACCACAGCCAGGATTCTAGAGCCTCTGGGGGTCCTTGTTTATGGGTCTAGATGCCCAGACACAGGGTCTGGAGGAAACTTTCAAGACCCCCTCAGGCTGGGCTGCCTCTGTCAGGCCCTGACAGCTGTAGGGATGCAGAGGAGGCTACATTCCCTTCCATCCAGAGCCTTCCCCTGACCCCGGGAGCCCCAGACAGTGTCATCCCTGTGTGCCGCCTGCCCCAGCGGATTCCCCAGGGTGGGAATCCCTGGGTCGTCACACCAGAGGTGGAGTAGGGTCCTGCAGAGACTCAGCTCCCGGTGAAGTCAGCGGCCTCTCTCCTCTCAGCCCCCTGCGGCCCATGCCACCAGCACCCCACCAATAGAGCGGAACCTGTTCAGAGCCCCTCAGAGTGCTAAGTCCTAAATGCCAAGTTCTCCTTTAAACCTCCTCAGGTGACAGCCAAAGGGCAGCATCCCAAGGAGACTGTGGGAAGGGGAATGCAGCCACCCCCTTCCTGGTGAAGGAGAACCTTCCCTCCCACCCGGCCCAGCACATCCTCTGGGAACACCAACACAGCGGAAGGAGAAAGCCCAGTGCCCACTAGCTATTACCGCCTTCCTCAGCTGCAGTGGGTCTCTCGTGCTTGACGGAACATTCAAGAGCCAGAGGCTGTTGGAGACCAGGAGCCAAAGAGGAGGCAGGGCCCATCCGTGGCAGCAGAAGTCAGGGACGGTCCGAAAGGCCCTATCACTCAGTGAGTATTTGGGAGGACGAAATCCTTGTAGGAGCTGTAACGGCCTTGGTCCTCATCACCACCCTGTCCGGGGCTTTAGGCTCCTTTACTCACAAAGAAATGGAGGGCCAGAGAGAGGAGAGACCCCTGGTGAGCTCCTTCAGCCCCAAACCTTAACAGATGGTTCAGGCCGAGCATCCTGTCTGGGCTGCAGCAATGCCGATAAATATTCAGCGGCACCCGCGTTCCCCCTCTCCCTGGGCACACAGCTAGATCTCCCTTCCCAGCCTCCTGAGCACTGTTCTGGGGCCAAGGCTTTTCGGAAGCTGTGGGTACCCAAGCTCTATTTCCCCTGCCCTGGGTGCTCTAGGGGCGGAGGAGCCATACGACGGGAAGAGCCCAGGTGCCTCAAGAGTTACCTACCGACGAGGCCATTGCCTTGGACATAAACTTCGTGTTTGAGCCATTATTTTAAGTAGGCTCCATGCCCAGCAACTCACAACCCTGAGATCAAGCCATGCGCTGACACCAAGAGTCGGACGCCTAGCCGACTGAGCCACCCAGGCGCCCCGAGCCATTATACTTTGGAGGGTCTGTGTTAGCACAGCCTGGCCCACCCCAACTTACACACACACACATGAGAGATGTGTTCAGCTGTGTTCTGTGCAGGCGGGGCAAGGAGGAGAAAATGATGCAAAGAAGCGTATTTTACGGCTCCTGCCTTGAGGGAGCGCGTGGAGCATTCGGGGAAATGAGGCAGACACAGGTGGCAGGGTGTTTAGCCAAACTCCCCTAAACGTGACTCAAATGAGTAAGTGACTACCTGGGGTCAGAGGAGGGAGAGTGCAGGTGCACAGCAGGGAAGGCATCTCTGGTTCTGGAAATCACCGGCACTCAGGCTTTAAGGAGATGGGGGTTTGGGTAGTGGACAGGATTTGGGTAACAGAGACAACTGGAGTAAAGGCTTGTCTGCAAGCAGAGGTGAACATTCCAGGGCTCCCTGTACCAGCTAACTTCCTCTTCAGGCTCTTGCTACTTTATAAGCCCCCCCCCCCCCGCCCAGTCTGACCTTCAGGCGGGAATGCCCTTTGGGGTGAGGATGCTGCGGCTGGTGTCAGAGCAGAACCCAGCAGAACGGCTGGGAAGCCAGACCACCTGCGTTTTTACCTTGGCCACAGCTCTCTGGTCCTGGGTCCCCCTCATCCCTCCAAGACAGCTATGACCTCAGGTCTCCCCGGAGCAGTGGTGGCATGAGCCCTGTGAGGAGTCAAGCTGTGTCCCAGGAGCACCTCCAAGCGCCGGCTTTATGTGATCCCTGTTCTGGAAGTTTCTTCCTCCCTGCAATGAAGGGCTGGCTCTTTCACTACACCTGCTCTCAGGTGGGCAAGTGTTAGCTCCCTTCTTGCTTCTGGGTTCCCTCCAGCTCTAACATTCCATGCCCTTCTGGAGCTGGGAAGCAGGGAGAGCCAAATTCTGCATTCTAGGAGGCGCATGGGATGGGAGGGAGGTTAGAGTGCCCACCACCCTCCGACCCTGGCTGCTGGACCACTCTGAGACCTCTGGCCCGGGGTCTCAGTTTTAGCCTCTGTGGGATCCAGCTATGCAGAAGGACAAATGGGCACTGTCTCCTTGGAGGAAACCCACCCATTTAGGAGCAGGGGAAGGAACAGCAAATTCTGATTTGCTGGCTGGTCCCACAGAGGCCTGGTGTCAAGTGTCTGGTCTCAGAAGACCCCCTAGTCTCTTCCACTGTGAGGAGAAGAGGTGGAGGCACAGAAGGGGGGTTGTTTGCTGTTATTATCTGGAAGCTGAGCTATCATGGTCTGGACTGCCTTTAAGGCTCTTGTTCTTTCTGCAAATTACTTGCCCTCTGTTCTTGGGCCTCTGCCAGACAGCCGTGGACTGGCCTTTCCTCCAACTCGTGGACTCTTTAGCACTGGCCGCGGGACATGAACTATATGAACCTGTATTATCTCCATGGGGTCTCTGTTAGCATCTCTCCTATGAGGCCAGTTTTGGGCATGGGGTCTCCTGTGCCTATGCTCCCCACCTCCCAAGGGCAGAGGTCCAGGCCCTGGACTAGGTAAGCACTAGGGCACCAGGCCCTCTTGGCTCTGCTCCTCACCTACTGTGGGGCCTACAGCAAACTACAGAAGCCCGTTGGGCACCCACACCAACCAGACTCCACGGAAAGCAGCCCAAGATCTGCTACGCAGGCCCAGGAAGGGGAGGCCTGGCCTGGCGATCTGGCCCCATCCTGAAACCAGGTCCACGTGAGCCAATGCAGTTTTGAGAAAAGCTCCACCACGGAGAGCTGCCTGGGAGAGGAAAATCTTGTAGGGGCTCTGATAATCGAGTTTTAGATCAGTGGTTCTCCACCTTTGATGTATATGGGACCACTTTCCAAAGTGCAGAAGCCTAGGGTCCACCCCTGAAGTTTCTGATTTTGTAGATGGGGGGTGAGGTCCTGACATCTGATTTTTTTTAATAAAGATTTTATTTATTTATTTGACAGAGAGAGACACAGCGAGAGAAGGAACACAAGCAGGGGTAGTGGGAGTGGGAGAAGCAGGCTTCCCGCTGAGCAGGGAGCCCGATGCGGGGCTCGATCCCAGGACCCTGGGATCATGACCTGAGCTGAAGGCAGACGCTTAACGACTGAGCCACCCAGGCGCCCCCTTACATCTGATTTTATAAACTTCTCCGGGTGATTCTGCTGCATGGCTGGAGTTGACAGGCCCAGTGTGGGAAGCACCCAAAGCCTGCCTCCCCCAGCTAAGAGGCTGTGAATCACAGTCTCTGAAATGCAGAGCTGTTCTTGCCACACAGGGCAGTGTGCTGTATGTGGCCGTCGGAGAGCAAAGGCTCGTGCCCGCACCGCTGGGGTGATGCCCACCTGCGCTCCAGATCAGGGAGACGGCGCTGGTCCCTGGGCTGTCTGGGCCTTGGATGGGATGCCCAGAGACCCAACTGCTCAAACTCTGCCTCAATAAAGGCCACCCTTTGTCCGATGACGCTCTTATGTCCTCCATCAGAACGTGGGCCTTGGGCTGAACCTCACAGGCTCCCTGGGACGGCCCTGGTGCTGAGGCGGCTGTGACCTCACCCAAACCCACCTTCTCCCCCTTAAAAGCAGGACATGTGAGGAGGCTGTCTTGGGAGGGGCCGCTGGCCTGCCTCTGGTTGGGGCTTCCTTCTCGGCTTTCCTGACTCCATACTGATCAGTGAGGGGGTTGCCATCCATGCGGAGGGGGGCAACAACCATTCCTAGATGTGAGGGGCTGGCCACCACAGAGCGTGAGCACGGACCTGGCTCATCCGGTGGGTCCAGCCTTGCCCCTCCCAGTTCCATGGGAGGACAGATAACTTGCCAGCAGCGGAGTCTCCTCACATTTCTCTACCTTCTACCCAGCCCCCCTCATTTTGCTGCCTACCTTTCCATCACCCCACCCCTCGGCTTCTGGTGGCTACTTCAGTCAATGCAAACAAGTAAGAGAACTAAGATTTTGTGCTTATGGAGGCAGGCAGAGAGTGTCCATGAAGCTCCTAACACAGTGCTTGGCCCGTGAGGCAAGCTCGAGAAATGGAAGTCTCCCCTCTACCCCTCCCCAAGCCCCATACGGCCCAAGGGAAGCCTTTTCCTTCTCGACAAGCAGGCTCCATGCTCAGCGCAAAGCCCGATGCGGGGCTCGATCCCACGACCCTCAGATCATGACTTGCGCCGAAACCAAGCATCAGACCCTTAACCGACTGAGCCACCCAGGGGCACCCCTCAATAAGTTCTTCTGACTTGGTACCCTGCTTTTAGTTTTCAGTTCGTAAGCACGCAGGAGCTGCTGGAGGGAAGGATCCCGCTGTGTGCGGAGTGTCGGGGAGCAATCAGCAGCACGGTCAACATGTTCATCAGTGCGAGTGGATAATCCAAGTGCAGATAATTGAGAACTGGGCTGGAGTCACAGCAATGGTGGCCTTCAGAGGCTAATTACCATTGATTTGAACTTTCTCTTACACAGAGGCACCACGCTTTCCACATGGCTTGGGCTTAATTTCAAAATCGAATCCCTGAATCAGAGTTAAATTTATTCTACAAGTTATGGCCATATGGCGGATCCTATCTCCCTCAAACCAGAGTGGCCGTGCGGTGTAAGGGACAAGCACTGCATTACGTAATGGCGAGTCTGTGCTCCAATCCTACTGTCCCCGGGGACTAGTGTCACCCCCCCCCGGGGATTGAGTCTCTTTGGTCTCTGGCCCAGGAGCTGGACTAGGTTAGTGGTTCTCAGATCCCAGATCATGGCCTAGCGGAATCACCTGGAACACATTTTAAAAAATACTAATGTCCACTTCAACAGCTCTGGGGTAGGGCCTGAACATCTCTATTTTTTAAAAGTCCCACAGTGACTTTAATGCATGGCCAGGTTTGGGAACCATGTGGCTGGGGAGTATTTTCTTACCCTACTTGTCCCCATCAGAGGCACTTACCGGGCTGGCCACCTCCTCCTCTGTGAAACCCCGAGCTTCTCTTGGCTTCCAGGACACCCTGTGATCCATCTGCTTCCTCACTGCCACACCATCCCAATCCCCTTTCCGGATGCTTCTGTTCCGCCTCTAAATGTGCGTGTGCCCTGATATCCAGAAGCCCCTTCTCTATGGAGACTCTCCCTGGGCTTTTGTATCTACTCCCATGGCTTTAACCCCACCCGGTTCCACTGGCTTCCCAGGTCTGACTCTATAGCCCTGATCCTTTTCAAGCACTGCTTCCTGTTCACCTCCACCTGGATGTCCAATGGTCCCTTCCATGCCCCAAACAGCACCCTGAGTTTGCACCCTCGCCCTCCACCCTGTGTCTCCCGTCTTCCCGGGCTCCATACAGGGCTCCAATCCATCTTGATGCTAATCCAAAAATATAGGAGTTACCCACGAGCCCTCCTTTCCCCCTGCTGCCCTCATCTGATCATCAGAAGGCTTGTGGGCTTGATCTCCAAACATATCCCAGACCTGTCGACGTCTCTCCACGTACTTTGCCAGGACCTGGTCTAAGGTGCCTCACCCCCCACCTGCGCTCTGCAGCTTGGACTGTTCTCTCTGCTTCCACTTTTGCAATCCAGGCTCTGCTCGGGAGCCAAAGTGCTCCTTTTAAAACATGTCTCCTCTGGTAGCTTGTCAGGACACTAAACATAAAATCCAAACTCCTTACCGAGACCTAAAGCCTTCCAACACCCGGCCCCTGTCTCTGTGGCTCTCTTCCTGGGACACTACTCTGGCCACTCCGCTCTCTTGAGTACAAGACCATTCCCACCTTGGGCCTTTGCACTGGCTGTCCTTCTGCTGGGAAGCTTTGTCCCCGATCTTCGCCCAGCTGGCTCCTTCCTGTCACTTAGGCCTCAGCTAAATGTCACCTCCCCAGACAGGCCTCTGCTGACCACACGTGTCGTAGATATGGAGCACTCTCTTCTACTTTCTTCAATTTCTGTTCCCTGCTCAGCACGTACTGCTGTCTGATATTTAATAGTTGGTGTTATTTTTCTTGTTTGTTTGTTGACTGTCTCCCGCGGATGGTAAAATCCGCGAGGTCAGAGACTTCATTTGCTTTGTTTACCACTGTATTCCTGGTGCCCACGGCAGCCTAGCACATTGTAGGCACTCAACAAATATTTGTTAACAAGTGAATAGATGTAAGTTCCCATCCAGTTCTAGGGGTACACAATATATTTAGAATATTTAATGATGAATGATGTTATTCCACGTAAAAGTTTTGCGGGGCCCGAGAATGTGGTTTTGAATGGAATCAGTAAGTGTTTCAGGGTTTCTTGTGGCTGTTTAGCTGTCCGGATGCCTCAGGCATTAAAGCTTTGCTTCTCGGAGACACAGTGAATTCCGTGAAGACAGGGACATGCTTTACTCATCTTCAAGTGTCCCCACGAGCTCAGGCTTGGGCTGAGCTCATTAGATGTTTAGGAGAATGAATGCATGGTCTTTTCACGGGCTAAGCAAGGAAAGTGAGGCAGAGAATAGGGAGGAAATGTGCTCAGGGGACAGAAGCCTACGGCTCCTCAGTTGGCCCTATGGCTCAGCTCTGTTCTCTACTTCCTGCACACTGGCACTCGCTCCAGAGCTCCTTTCTGGCCTTCCTTGCACTCGAGAACAAGGCAAAGTCACCAGCAGCTTTCCCACTTGGGCGTCGGCTGGTGCAAGCTTTAGTTCTAAGGGGCCATCTGGTAGAGGGGGTAGAGTGACGTCAGCGAGACCAGAGTGGGCTGTGTTGGCTGTGTGACCTTGGGCAGCTACCTCATCTCTCTGTGTCTCCATTTCTTGATTCGTAAGAAGGAATGCACCCTAGCTTCAGGTCCTTCCAGAATTGCTGTGATGAATCATTGACAAAATGCATGGGAAGCTCTTTGTGCGGTGCTTTGCACACAGTAATTGCTCAATAAATATTGGCCATTATAACAATCGTGAATAGTTGCGGCTTCGAGCTGGGATATAGGGTACCAGGGTTCTCTGCCTACATTTCCTTCTCTCTCCCTACCCTTTGCAGCCACAGGCAAGTCACCTGGAGCCTTCTTCCTCTCTGCCTCTTTTTTTTTTTTTTGCAACCCGAATAATGATAGCGCCCCTTCCTTCCAGCACTGCTGTGTGGATTAATTAGTGTTAATTAATGGGCTTTGAAAATGAAAAGCACCTAGGTAAGTGCTGATCATGATTATTAATGGGAACCACGAGCATGGAGAAGGTGCCGAACAGGGTCCTAAAATTATACAGATTACAGAAGAATGAAATCGTTGACAAGGTGGCTATTAAGCTCTGAGGCTGGGCCCCAGGTCTGCCAGCCTGCCCGGGCATTCAACCCAGAACAAAAAAAAAACCTGCAGTCATTCTTATGCAGAACTACTTGGTGAGCCAAAGAGGTGGAATATCTTCAACACACGTCACAGACCGGAAGGAGCCAACGCAGGTCGCCGAAGCCAAAGCCGTGCCTCCTTTAAGAAGGATCGCGGGTAACCCCACCCTCTGGAAAGTCATAGGAATGAAATTATATGGCAAAGAGCCTTTCGAGACTGGCTTCTTTCACCTAACACAATGCATTGGAGATGAACGTGTGAAATCCGTGCATTAAGGATCTTATGTGCGTGTATTGTCTCCTTTCGTCCTCAAGACAACTCTGATTTACATACTAGTATTATCCCCATTTTATAGATGAAGAAACTGAGGCTTAGAAATGTTAATTTGATTAAGGTCACACAGCTAGTAAATCACCTCAAAGCCCACGGATTTAATCACAGTGGCACTCCACAAGCATATCGGGTATGGCCTTTCTAGAAACCCGTGTTGGCATATTTGGTTAATTATTTGCGTTGATTCTACTTCCTTTTCCGGTGGCCCTTCTTGTCCCCTGAGCTCATTCCTATCTCCTCAAAATGAACTTCCTTTTCTATGTGACTTAGCCACCCCTAGGTTACAGCTTTCTCTGAGGAACACACCCCGGTTCTCACAGAGGCAGAAACCTCCATGGCCCTGGGATGCGGGTTTCTGGATGGAGTCGGAACAAGTGCATTTTGAGGAGATAGGGATGAGTCCAGGGGGCGAGAAGGGAATCTGGGACTTTGTAGAAGAGAAAGGTTGAGTTCTATTTATTCTGGGAATCACAGCCTGGTTTCTTTTGGACTCAGTGTCTAATTTCCTTTCAGCCGCTGCTTTGTTGGTTTTGGGCTCTGTATCCACTTACAAGTCCAGGGGGATCAAGGGGTGCAATGTGGTGAAACCACAAAGGCATCCTCCATATCTTTGGAGAAGTGCTGACGGGGGCTGGGGAAGGCAGGGTTGAAATGGGCTCAGCAATTAGTATACCAACAAAGGCATTTTCGTCGCACGGGGTCCCCGATGACCTCGCTGGAGGAGAGAGGGATGAGTCGGTTCCTACAGCCCACGTGACCCTCTTCTTCCCCCACTATATCAACAATTATTAAGATGTGCATGAAAGTGCACTGACCTAGTTGGGAGGTTTCATAAATATAAATAAATTAAATGGTTGTGCCTAAGGACGCCTGGCAAGCATATGGGGGGTGGGGAAGGGAGGGAGAAGTGTTCCTGTAGGAGCGAGAGTGAGGAGGATCCTCAGGCCTGCCGAGGAAAAACCAGAGAGTCCCAGACTGTGAGGGTAAGGACAAACCCCACAGGGCCCTGCCTCGATGCTGGGACCCTCTGTCTCTGGGACTGGCTGAGCTTGGTGCCCTGGCCAGTGGGTTGTGTCTTTGCTGGATGTGGATCCCTCGGCCCCAGGCCAGCGTGGGGTGGCCTGGGAAAGCCCAGACCAGTGACTTCTGGTGGCCAGTAGCCTGGTCAGTTTATCCCCGTGTGCTGAAAAGAAATATTTTCCATTTGTGTTTTGAAGGAAATCGGCTGAAGGTGAAGGAGCCTGGGTGGCAGGTGGGAGGATGGGGATGCCACTTTTCAATATTGATTTTTAAAGGGAAAGATGGACCAAAACTGTGCACAGCCCTCCACCCTTGCCAAAGCGCTGTCATACTATAATCTCATGTCATTCTCACAACAGCTTTGTGTCGGGGGTGGGGTGGGGAGGGTGTTAGTAGCATTGTCATTCCCATTTTGCAGATGAGAACACTGATACCCGGAGAGATGAAGTGAGTCACTCAAGGTCACCCAGTGACCAGGTGATCTTCTTTCATGAAATCATGGCCTTTCCCCTTTCCACCCGGCTTTGGGGGACTAAACAGGCTTAGGATCCTCACCCCCCCATTTCTTCTTCCCTATTTCCAGAGCCCCTTCCATCCTCATCACCAGACCTCTCACACCTGAGCCTCCTCGCCTCTGGTCTGTCCCCTTCTAGTTCCTCCTGTGTACCCTGGTGGCAGGCAAGTCTCGAACACGGCTCCCAGCCCAGCACCCCTCTGCCCCACACACCTGGGCTTCCCTTTCCCTACGGGACACTATGCACAGCGTGCACCTGCTCAGTCAGCTTCTATGGTCTGGCGCCATCTCACCCCACGTGAATCCCCTGCTGTCCTATGAGGCTCAGCTATAGCCCCACCTCATTGCGGGTGACTCCTGATTACCCCAGCTTTGTCCCTTCAGCTACTGCCTTGAGCACTGTTACCTTGCCTTGCCTTGCTAGTCACTTCCTTCCGTGTATGAGTCTGCCTCCCGGCACCCATCTTAGCCTGGGCGTCCCAGGGAGTGTCTGACAGCCCAGGCCCAGACCACCCTCTGCCCTGACACCTGGGTATGGTGTGCCCTCTGCACATCTCCACCCACAACATGGGAGGGGATCGAACCCAGAAGTCTCAGAAGTCCTTTGCAGCCCACGCTCCCTATTTATGATCACGGGCCTCATCAGCCAGGGGTGTAAAAGACCCATATGATCTAACATTGCTCTTCTCCAAGAATTTGCATTTTAACAGGTGCAATGCTTTCAGCCAAAGGAAAGCTCTGATATTTTGGGGGTGGGGAGAGCTTCCTGGTACCCTGCTGGGGGTGGGGGGGGTGCATCTCTTCAGGGCCAAGGGCCAGGCCTGCTTTGTGGAGATTTTCCTATACTCCCTGCTCCCTCCTCCCCCACCTCCCCCTGCAACCTTAAGGGATCCTCAGGGAACTAAGAAAATAGAAACACATTTAAATTCTTTTCCGCTTCTGTCCCCTTGCTTTCAGATGACTGACTCATGCCGGCCCCATCTCCCCTGTCTCTAACTCTGGGCTCTAACCCCGAAGGGCAGGAACAGCGTCTTTGGTCTAGCTCCACTTCCACATCTGAAACTCAGGCGGGGATTCTCGGTCTGATTCATCACCTGCCACACACCTCCACTCCCACCTGCCAGGTTAGAGTCCTACCAGCTCTCAGGAGCCAGCTTCTACCCAAGATGGGGATGTTTAGGAGGAAGAACCAACCCCAAAGCCAAGCTAGAAAGCAAGGTGTTTGCCTGTGATCGTGGTTCTACCAAGGGATCGCTTGGGACCAGGTCTGCCCAGATCCAGAGCACGTCGTCCGTGGATGCCTGATGGCATCAATGTCACCTGCTGGGCGCAATGCTGGACCCCTTCTCTCCTGACCTTTCAGAGTCCTCAGAGCAAAGCCCTCAGGGCCTGGCTGGCTCTGGCAGTTCCACTGTTTGCTCTGGGTTTGGAGTCGGTAAAAATCAGACACGTGTGTCCCCTCTGGTGGGGTGTGCGGTCGCTCTAGTCGGTTTTCAGAAGCTTCTCGAGTGTTGCTCGTTAGATGTGAACAGAGAGGATGGGGCCTATTGGAGTATAACACAGTGGCAGAGAGCACGGGTTTGGGGCAGGTACTCAGTCTCCCCATCCGTAAAATGGTTTCACAGCAGTCCCTACCTCCCCGAGCTGCTGGACGAGGAAAGTGCCCAGAGCAGTGCTTGGCATGTGGCAAGTCTTCAAAATATTAGCTCTTGTTATCACGATATGACTTAGAGCCATAGCAAATATTACCAGTTAGCAATGGATGGCCTGGGTATTTGCTGCAGCTTCATCTTGATGATTCTGGTCCAGATTATCCTCGCCAATATTCTCTCTCAGGATTATTCAGGGCTTCCTGTATTCACAGTCATTCAGCGCTTCCATGTGACTCATCCCATTTTGATGTTCAGCAAAACGGAATTAGGAATTCGTATTTTCTACCCCAAAACGCGTGTTTCAAATCAAGTGCAGATGATCGGGGAGGGATTATCTGTTGTTTGAAATGGTGGTTTTACAGCTTCTACTAATACATCTGTACACGTGCATAAACAAGAGGAGCCCTTGTATTCATGGGGTATTTGCAGTCCTCTGGGGGTCGCCCAGTCGACCTCTGACAGCACCCCTGCTGATCTTCCCTGAGCTGTCGCTTGGAGGCGGCAGGTGGGAGGACTGGTGCCTGTTGGGGAGCTCAGGGACAGGGAGTCACTCGGCCAGGGACCCCACTCACTCCTTGGAGGCTCAGCTGAAATGTCACTTCCTCTGTGAAATCGTTTTGGCCAATTTCCTGTCAGAATGAATCACACCTTTCCATGTTCTCAGAGCCTGTGTGTTTATACCACGGGCCTTTCACGGACGGTCCCCCTGAGCACCCTGAGGGCGGGATGGTCTCTGATTCATCGAATGTCCCAAGCATCCGGGCACCTGCCTGGAGCAGGGGAGGCTCTCGGGAAATGTTTGCTGATAAAGGCATGAATGCCCTTGGGTGGCTGATCACTTCTGGCATTCTAGAATGCCGGGAGGAGGGACCCGAGAACCAACCTCTGGATCCACTGGACCAACCCTTCCTTTTATGGATCTGAAATCAGTCCTAGCAAGGACATTTTCTTTTCCAAATGTTCTGTTCCCAGACACAGCATGCCCAAACTCCAAATGCACATTTTGCTCCTCTCTTCGGGCAGATGCGAGCTTGCCACAAGATGTGAAAATCTATATCCAGGACATTTTGGGGAGAAGGATTTAATCTGGCTCTCTCTAGTTCCCGTTTTCCCACTTAAAACACCGGGTGGTGTTTAAATGGTGTTGGGAAGGGGGTTGAAAGCACAGGGTGGCCTCAACTCTACCCAGCCTGTCACATCTGCCCCCATGACCCACCCCTCTCCCCACGCGTACGTTTACCTTTATACAGTTTACAAAGCGATGCACAATCGGGTAAGACCCCCATTTTACGGACAGACTAACTGAGGCTAGGCATAGGATCCTGGAAAATGTGTGGACACGGATGCTGGACTCCTGGCTCTGCTCTTTCTAGCTGTGCAACATCAGCCAAGTTCTTTAACCTCTCTGGGCAACAGTTATTATATTCGCTGGGGACCAGGATGCCCCCCTTGGCAGGGTTTGGATGATGACTGAAGACATGCCCAGGCCTCCCCTCCCTGGAAATGGTGATTACAAACCACGTGCCTCGGCAGGGGCCGGACTTTGTCTCCTTCCATGTGGCTTCCCACAGTTCTCTTCCTTGTGCCTTCTCTTTTCCCACTTGCCGCCCGAGTCTGGGTTCTGTTGGTGATGGATGGGGCAGGAACCCCATGCAAAGTGCCATGCCAAATCGTTCCCTGATGACACTCACCAGCCCGCCCCGGCCTCCAGCCAGCGGTGAGTGGCAGTGCTGTATATACGTCTCAACTCCTGAATGTCACGTTCAGACAGCATCGAGGAGTAGGGAAGGACCCCATCAGACATCACTAGGGCAGGAGTTTGAGAACCCCTCATTGTCATGGCAGCAGCAACGCCAAAAATGACAGGATAAAAGCGATGTCTTCCTGGCAGAGTCCAGCTCGGGTAGAAAGAGCAAAATCTCAGAGGTACTGAGTCTTTTCGAGGTTTGTTCTCTGTGCTTATTTGGGGACACCAAGGAATTCTGCCTTCTGCATGGGCAGTTCTTCCCAGGGTTTGCAGACACCAGATTGGGGCCCCACCAGATAGCTAAGCTAGACTTTGGTTAATAGAAAGCTGGAGCAGAAAAAGGTCTTAGCAATAAGTTAGTGACCGCCTCCCCCAGCTGAGTTCAGAGTGGGGGGGCATAGGCGCAGGAAGGGGGAGAAGCCAGACCAAGGCCGCAGAGCTGGGACTTTGACCCAGCTCGCGCTGCTCTCAGCTTGGTTGTTCAATCCCTTCTATTTGATTGCACGGGCAGGATAGGATCCAGACTGGAGATAAGATGGAGCAGAAAGCAGGAGGACTAGCGTCAGTCCAGAGACGAGGAGCTGGGAGCAGGAAAGGCACGTCAGAGAATCGGATGCTGCTTCCATGATGGGTCTCCAAGGGCAGGGAGAAGCCTTCGGGCCCCAGCCTTCCACGAGCAGTGCAATATGAACCGTTCTTCTGCTCTGGGGTATGCTGCCCCACGGTCTCCCACAGCCCCTTTGGATCCTAGCCTCTAGGACAGACACATAACCACGTTGGCTCTTCTCTGGACAGATTCTTTGGGTGGGTGGCCACATGCTGTGGTGGCCTCAGGGAGGAGGCTCTCGACTTTTGCCAGGGGTCACTCCTGTTGCTGCTATCCCAGGGGATGTCTTCTTAGGTCCAGATTTGTCACCACTGCCCTCACTCCTCTGGATAACTGAAATAGCTGACCTGCCAGGCAATGAACCAGTGCTATGGGCATCATCTCATTTAATTCTCTCCCAAAGACCCATGATATAGATATTATTATTACCTCTATTTAATAGTTGAAGAAATTGACAGTGAAACAGGGTTAGCAGCTTGCCCGAGGTCAGCTAGGTGGAAGATGGCAGAGCCAGGGCTCCAGCCAGGCAGGTTCCTGACATGCTACTCTGTGTTTCTCGCAATGTCCCCGTCATGCTGTCCCCAGCCACCTAGCTCTTCTGCAGTCCCGGGCGGTGCCTCCCAGCCACCTGCTGTGTTCCCCAGACACACTGCCAGTCCGGGGCATGCCGGTGAGTGTTGTCACCCTGGTCCAGGCTGCGAGGGCTGATGACATCTCCCTCCCTCCCCCTGCCTCCTGCAGGGGTCCTGGGACCCCAGCTGGAGGAACTGCCTGTCAGAGCTGAGTCAGGCCAATGTTCTCCACGTCTCTCTGCAGCCTCGGGGCCCCAGCTGCCTTGCAGAGCCTTCACAGAGATGATGAACTAAAGGAGGAGAGGATAGATCCAGAGTGTTTACTCTTCTGGGAGTGGAAAACAAAAGGGGTGGAAATGTGACTTAAAAAACAAAAACTCTCCCTCGGTGTTCAGGATTTAGGGCCGTTCTTGTTATTCACCCCTCTTCTTTGTCCCTCACTCCCACCCTGACAGAGAGTCAGGGGCCGAGCAAGCCCATACTGACAGGGTCCTCTTGGAGGGCTCCCTCCTTGGCGGGAGCGGGGAGAGCTGTGTTGTCTTCCTGGGCCTGAAAGAGCCCCGTGGTCCTGAAGGAATCCCTGCCCTTCTCTGCCTGGATCTCCACGTCTGACATCCTGGGACTCGGCGACACTATCGTTCTAAGCCTCAGCATAATCCACCACCACTCCGGGAAAACCCGTTCACTGTGTTTCTTGTTCAGACACTGACATGGGACGTCAGTGTGGCAGGTGCCGTCCCGAGCATGCTGGTGATACGAATTCATTCAATCCCGGGACAAGCCTCTGGGGGGTTTCACTGTTCCTCCCATCTCAGGGTCAGGGAAGCTGAGGCACTAAGGTCACAGGGCTAGCAGGTGGCAGGGCCCGGAGGAGACTAGGGCAGTCTGGTACAAGGGTCCATGCTCTCAATCGCCCCCCAGGCTGCCTCTCCCATCTTTGTCAGTGATCCCTCGCAGAAGGCGTCATGTGCTGGTCCCTCTCTGGTACAGAGGGGTCCACTCACTGAGGACTGAGTGCCACCTTGGTAATTGGAGGGCCCCTTTAGGCGACTTCTGGTTTCCCGTCTGGCCCTAGGTAGCCCGTGCAAACTGCAGGGGCAGATGAATCCGGAATAACACGGGCTGCAGTTCGCAAACAAAGCCAGAGAGACAAAGCTCTCCTCTCCCTGAGGCCCCTAAGCAGGTGCATCGAGGGACATGAAGCGTTTTGTAGGTTATTATGCAGACACACATGTGCCCTGGATGCCAGTGAGGCAGAGCTAGAGCCTTCACACCCCACAGCCTTGGCCAGGCTGCTGCAGAGAGCTCTGGAGTATGATATCATCCAGGGACTGTCAAGCACTAAACATTCGAGATGCTTGCAATCATAGACAGGAGGATCTAGTGAGGCGGGGTGGGTCAGGCTGAGCTCCAAATACTGACTTCAACAGCCAGGATGGGAAGCAGGCAGGTGAGGTTGGCTTGGGGCTCCTGCCACCCCACCTCACTGGATCCTCCTTCCCTTCCCTCCTCCTCCTCCTATCTCCCGCTCCCTGACAAGCAGGGAGCATGAATGCAGGATCAAGGGACCCTGCTGCCATCTGTAGAGAAGAAAATGAGGCTCATCGACCCAAATAAATAGAATAAGCACATGCAGGGGGAGAGTAGCTACTATAAAGAAGCATGAGGCATGGTTTGGGGAGGCTCTTGCAGGAAGAATGGGGGATGGGGTTCAGAGCCCCCCCCACTTTGGCTTATTCCAAGCCTCAGATGAGACTGGGGAAGGGGGTGGCGGCCTCTTTCTCTACCCTGATCAAATATGAGCCCGAGAGGGGGCCTGTAAATATAGCGAAGCAGATGACAGGTATTGCTTCATATTAAAATGCAAGCAACCAGAGGCTGCCTCCGGCCGACACCGCAGTCCTCCTTGGAGAGGACTGTTAGACCAAGCTGAATCAGAGGCATGGGGCAGCCCTTCCTCCTGTCACCCAGATATTCATTTATTCAAAACAAACACGCACTCAAAGTCTTTTTATTCTAAGTGAACAAAGCAAACACATTCTGCAGGCAGAACAGCCCCCCCTCCCCCAACTCAATGTGTTTTCATTAATATAAATTGTTTGCAGTAGGCAAATTAATTCTAGAAATGGTTTTTAGACACGGCAAATCTTTCTTGTAAAGCAAAGGATGTGCGAGGGCCCTCTGCATTTTCGTACGCACCAGGGATCTTAGGTAAATATAATAATGCTGATAATGATAATCGATGCTTATTACAATGGTCAGGCTTAACAACCTGCTGCACTCAGAGCTGATTGGAGCGGCTGGATCCAGGTTCTGAGTTGCGTGGAACCCCAGGGAGTGGGCAGGTGATGGGAGGTATAGAAAGCTCGAAACTAGGGACTTCTTAGTGTATCTTAAAATTTGCCTTTGTAGAAGGTTTCCCTGTTTAAAAACACTTTGGGTTTGGGGCGCGTGGGTGGCTCAGTCGTTAAGCGGCTGCCTTCGGCTCAGGTCATGATCTCAGAGTCCTGGGATCAAGTCCCACATCGGGCTCCCTGCTCAGCGGGAAGCCTGCTTCTCCCTCTCCCACTCCCCCTGCTTGTGTTCCTGCTCTCACTGTCTCTGTCTCTGTCAAATAAATAAATAAAATCTTTAAAAAAATAAAAATAAAAAAATAAAAACACTTTGGGTTTGACATTCACGAGACAGACAGGCATAGCCCCATTGTACAGTTGAAAGGGTGAGGCCCCGAGACACTGAGTGATTCGGTCCAGTAATGAGCAGAGCTAGGACTGAAATTCAGATTACTTCGGTTCAAATCTCTTACTTCCACCACACCAGGCTCCGAAACTTCAGGGATCTGGGTCCCACTAGGAATTTTTTTTTTTTGCCTTACCCAAATGCCTCCACATTTATGCAATAGTCTTCTCAAAATTGACCTTAAATCACCAAACATTTTTGGCTGGCACCATCTATGGTAATGAAATCCATGAAACCACGGGGTTGATTTGCTGGTTCTAATTTTTTTAAATAAAGATTAAATACATAACTTCTTTTTTCAGTGCTTGTCTATGCGCCGCCTAGAATTACCTGGTATACCATGAGGGCAGGCACACCACATTTTGGGAAGTATAGGCTTACACACAAAAGGTGTATGCCGGACACATCTAAGTTGTTCTCATCATTCCTGACTGCCCCACCCCCAACACCTGCTGGGGCTGCTTGTTCTTCCCACATGAGTTCTGCCAGGGGTGTGTGCTCGTCAGACCTATGGCCCTGCTGTAGCCGAGAGACGGAACATGAGGCTGAGGACGGAATATGACCTGAGCTCTGGCTGGCGTCCGGGGATGAGGGATTTAAGAGCTGCTGCAGGAAAGACTGCAGGCCAAGCTCCAATAGCTATCCCATCTGCAGGGTGGGGTGTGTCCCAGGGCAGTGACTAGGAAGAGAACTTAAACCACAAAGACCCCCCAAATGCAGACAGGGTACTCGATCAGGACAAGGCAGTACTGCTAATTTTATAAGTGGTAATAAAGATCCTACGGTTCTACGGGAAAGAGCCCTACTTCTTCTAAAGATTCATACTGAGTTACAGAGGCGTGAAATTTACAAGAGGCCAGGATTCACTTTAAAACAGTTCGGCACAGAGTAGCCAGGAGACAGGAAGCCGACGTGGACAAAGCTCCACAGTTGTTAAATCTGAGTGATGGGGTGATGGGTCTATGCAGTTCATTATTTTACCCAATTTGAAATATCAGTAATAAGCATTTGTTAAATGGAAAAAAAATTACCCTAGCTCAGGTAGTGTAAGAAGGGGGTATCAAGACCTACACGGCAGAAGCAGAGTAAGGGGGTGGAGGTGGGGTCTTTGGGGGAGAGGGGGTTCCAGCACCCTCTTAACCCAAAAAGCATCCTCGAAGTTTGTCTTCTGCTTCTTAGCCTGGCCAGGTTTCTCACTTAACCACTGCACGCCGTCATGAGCGCCTGCCTCTGTAATGAGGAGTGATGTATAATTGATGAAAGCACAATGTGATACAGTCACAGAAACCTCGTCTGCTGGAAGACATCTGCTCAGCACATAGAATCCACTCAGCTACTGTCACAATGCATTTACTGTATTGTATCAGAACCGCAGGAGTACGCGAGCACCGTGCAAGCTGCGATCTGTAATATTATATGTCTTGGGACGTGGAGAGGTAGGAACCCACGCTTCTGTTTTTTGATATTTATGTGTCTGGGCTGCACTCCCTTTGTCTGCACTGCTTCAGTGTCCTCCTCATAAATTACCTCTGCTCTCTGACGGGCTTTTAGCAGACCCCGGGCCGGCATCTAACTTCTCTCCCTCACAGGCTTGTGTCGCAGAAACCTTAGGGAGCCCCGTTCACTGCACATTCTGGAAAAAGGGAGGAGCATGTCCCAGGGATGCGGCTCCCAGAGATTCCTTCTTTCCCTAGGACTCTGCCTGTTGGGGCACCCAGCCCCTCACCGGGACCCACTTCCATATTAAAGGCTCCCAGGAGGTCTTTGTCCTTGGTTCAAGTGGGTTTTCTGCAGGTCTGGACAAAGGGGAAGCAGGGCTGGGTCAAAAAGGGGCAGCCCAAAAGGGCCTTGGCATGGATGCCCTGGGCCAGGTCAGGCCATGGGCCCCTGATCTGAGCTGGTTATCTCCACAGGGGGGCAGGTGTAGGATCCCCGGGCCAGGCTAGAAAGCCGTGCCGCTCGGGAAGGGCAAGGGCCCCGGGACACCAGCCATCGGGGCCTCAAGTGTCGTCAACTGGGTTCTGCACAGCTCTGGGCACGCCATCTCACTCTCCCTGCTAAGTCCTAGCCTGTGGTCCCTCTACTCCCTAACCCAGGGGGCACTCATCCTCCTGGAGGCCACGGTGTCAGCCATGAATGCCTCACAGCTTGGGTGGAGCTGAGGCAGTGTAACCTTGCGGCACGCATACTCAGAGTTCACACTGTCCTCACTTGGTGTCTTAAGCATTGTGCATGTCCTTCTTTGGGATCTCCCCTGGGGTCCGGCCCAGGGCTACAAAGACCCTTCCACCCTGGACATCTAACTTGGAAGGCCTCTCACTATGGAGGACTGGGACCACTAGGTTCTAGGTTCACCAATGGGTAGCAGGCATCGTATTAATAGCTAACAGTCACATGGTATCCACTACATGCCTGGCAACATTCTAGGTGCTTTACAGTAGTCAATAATACAGTCTCTTCCATTACCCTATGAAGTGGGAACAATTACTAGCCCCATTTCTCAGATGCGAAAATGGATGCATAATAAGGTTGATTCTGTGCCTCAGGGTCACACAGCTTGTGAAGGGTAGAAGCAAGTTTTGAGCCCAGGTAGCCTGGTTCCAGAACCCAAGGTCCTGGCCTCCTCGTTGAACTGCCACCAAGACAGGGCTCAGAAGGAAAGGCTTTGCCATCAGGCAGCTCTTCCATGGGTCGTGACTTCCTGCAGGCTCAGAGTTCCCTCCCACAAATGGGCTAAGGACAGCCACCTCCAAGGGTCACTGTGAAGATCAGATGAAATCAGGGTCCAAAGTGTCTAGCACAGTCCCTCGTACTTAGGCGTCACTAAACAGGAGGGGGTGTTCTGCCCCTGCCCCTGCAAAGAGGGGATAGTGGGGTGATGGCCCAGCCTCTCCATCCACTGATAAATGGTCTAAAGGCCTGTGTTCACCTGTCCCGCCCTTGGCAAGTATCTGACCAAACCAGTCTACACAGAGAGATGCTCAGTGGTCAGCAAACTCCGGCCTCGCTACTGAGAAAAACAGACAGCTGCCCTTTAGCACAGCTGTGTGCTTTCCCACCCTCTCCCACCTGTCCCTCACCTCGTGCACATCTTCCCTAAAAAGGCAGATTCCCCCAGGCAGCTACGAAGCTGCCCCTTCGTGTGCCTCACTCAGGAAGTACCCAGGGGGTACCTTGGGGCTGCCGTGCGGATGCCTTAATTGGAGTCCGGCAAATGGACCGCGAGGATGAAAGCTGCTCCATGCCACCTGCAGAGGGGAGCATGAGGCTGGAGAGAAGAGATGACATCTAACCACCCTGGGCTGGCGGACGGGCTTCTTACAGCCCCCGTCCCAGAGGCTGGGTCGGCACTACAGCCTTATTTATTAGAAGACCAAGGGCTGCCCGGGATGGAGGCCTCCCAAAACAAAGCAGCGGACCCTCCTGTTTCTGCCCTGTCACAGGACGTGGGGCTCCCATTTTCTTCGAACCAGTGTATTGAACCGGCTTTATTTCTAAGGGCCTTTTCAAAAGGGGAAGTAGGTCTTACCTGGTATGGTCATCCGGGGAAGTGAGACACCAAACTTTTTCAGTTTTGCCAAAGCAAAGGAAAAGGGGCAAAAGGCACTAATGGCAAACCTCAAGGAATTCCAAGAGACATACACAGATACTGGTCCCTATTTTTGACTCCGTTTCAGCCCTAGAGTAAGTTTCTTGCTGTTTCTCATGTTGAGTAGTATTGGCAGTCGGGGCCAGCGCTTTCCTCTGTGAATCTAAGGGTCTTCATGCACTACATGCCAGTAGCACCCATTGCTCATTTGTGAGAACCAAATATGCCCCTCCACCACCTGCCAGGTCCAACACCCATGAAGGTGGTGATACTGCACCAGGTGGAGAAGCCCTTCCAATGTGTCAATGCTCCTAGCAAGGCACGCACACCTGCTTGGGTCTCTTGTCCTAAGACTTCAAGAATAGTCATGACTTCCCTCTGGGCATCAGCTTCTGCAAAATAGGGTGCTGTGCTCTGGCCTTCACACGCATGCTCTAGGTGGACCCAGTGGGGGACGACCTCCTGTAGCAGCTCCAGGTCCTTCTTAGACTCATTATGTGGTCCTCTCTCCCTGGCCAGACTCCCCAGTTCCCTCCTTGGTTTGTGGCATCCCCATTCCTCTCCCAAGGGGTCTTTAGTCCTCTGTGGTTGAAGCCCAGGGGGGGAAGGGGGAGAAGGAAGGGTGAAGGGCATGCCCCTTTCCCCCCTGGATAGACCCTCTCTATTATTCAGTTCTCCTGTCATCCCCTGCCCTCTGACAGTTTCTATGGTGGGATTTTAATTCCTCATTGTTACCTTTGTCAGGATGGGTCTCCTCTATAGTTCACCCTTGCCTTTCTCTTCAGCTGTTCTGTTTTGCATTTCTATGGTGGGTTCCCACCTTCCTGATATAATGATTACTCTGTCTTTCCCTTTCACTCACACAATCAGACACAGACACACAGAGACACACACAGACACACACCCTTTGATATTTCCTTAAGACACTTCTCTGAAGAAATGAGGGTGAGGGAAGGCTATAGCGAAGCTTTAATGAGGAAGGCTTTCTTCATAGTAGGGCTGGGGGAGGGTTGGAAGAGAGTCGTCAGAAGAGGGATCAAGGAAGTCAGTAGAGCCACTGTCTCTGAAGGGCTTTTAAAAAAATCTACTTTTTTTTCCCCATTAAAACATAATACATATTCATTGTAAGAAATTCAGAAAATTTTAAAAAGCAGAAGTAAGAAAATAAAAATCAGCTGTAATCCCACCAACAAGAGAAAGTTAATATTTTGATGCATTTTGGGCGCATTTCTTTCCAGTCTTTTTTTTGGGGGGGTGGGGAGAGGGCATGAGATCAAGCTTCATATGCAATTTTATATGCCGGGTTTTTTTCCCCACTTTATATTATAATAAGAGATTTCTCCTATATCATTAAATCATCTTTGAAAGCACCATTTTAAGACTACATACTATTCCCCTCTGTGGATAGGCTGTAAGAGACCTCCCAGGATTCCCAGAACCCCAAAAAGCTAGGGATGACCCTGCTTAGGGATGACCCTGCTTAGCAGTTCCACAAGAATCTCACAAGACAGAAGATGAAGCTCTCTTCCTAATAATGCATTTCCCTACCTGACCTCACAGTCAGGAAGAGCTTGCCAATGTCAGTCCCCGGCCCCATCCCCAACCTGAGACGGATTTTTGCCAATCCCATGTATGGTAACAAAAGCAACCTTTCAAGTTCTAATTCCACCACAACCAAAGTAAGACCACCTTTCTCAACAAACCTCCCAAAGGGAAGGGATGGAAAGGAAGCAGCTGTGGAAATATACAGACAAAAGTGGCTAAGGAACAAAATGTCATGTATTAAGCTCCAAGACAAAATCATGTGGGAGCAGGAAACTTATTAATAAAATTCTTTTTTTTGTTCTGTATTGTCCATGATAAATGACCACACTCAGCATCAATAACTATAAACATACCTGGGAAACAGATATACGCACAAGCCTATGGCTCCAGCTGAAAGCAGTGGATTGAATTCAATTTCAGGTTTGAAGGCAAATTTCATAGCCCCAAGCAAAATTATCTTAGAGAGCCGCCACCACCACACATGCAATAAAAGTAAGATCACTATGGCTAAAGGGGGGAATTTCCCCCTAGAATTACAGAAGATCTTGGGCACCCGATGGTGGGGATTTCTACACCTAGGTCCAGACCTTGTGAATCAACAAGCTCTACTCTTAATGGGATTCTTACCAGGAAACACAATCTCCCTGGAACTTCAGAGCATCTTCCAATCAGAACTTGCCATGCCTCTCAGAAAAATAATCCCAGCAGGGCATGCCAAAGGGCATAGAGTGGTAGAAGGTTGGGAAGGAGACACAACTGGAAGCCCACTTCTAATTGTAATAATATATTTCTATGCTTGAGTGAAATTCAATATGAGAGAAAACAGATGCAAGATGAATACCACTACGTGTCTCAGTTACTGCCCATGGAACCTGCTTCACAATGCTCACAAAAAGCAGTGGAACCATGCATTCCAGACAAATCATGATGAGGCAGGGGAGGTGGGAGACAGACGTGGGGAGAAAGACGCAAAAGGGAGCACATAGGTATGCTGTTCAAAAAGTGAATCCCTATGAATCAACACTAGCCAAGGCTGACACACGTGCATTCAATGCATAAAAAGGAAACTCCAAAAAGAGCTCATTGTTTTGAATGCAGAGGCAAATCTGGACATCCAGTCCGCTACTATAAAAGGTTCATAGGAAAAAAAGAGAGGGAAACTCAGTAGCTAGCTTTGGGATCAACTAGTTTGGCATTTACAAGGTTTCCACGTCCGTGAATTTGTCACTGCTGTGGGCTTTTTTTTCCCTTGGCATAGAACGGTTACAGTGATGAGCGGTCACATAAAGCACAATATAAATTTTTATTATTATTGGATGCTGCTGTGGCTGGAACTGCACTCTTCTGCATGGAGGTTTTCAGACATATTATAATTACATTCTGTGGGTTTGCAAATAATGACATAACCCAGTCACCTTACTGTGGGTATGATTTATTACAAATAACAAAATGTTATTATATGGAAATTAGCTTCCACACAACAGCTGACTGGAGGAGAACGTTCCAGAGCCACTTTAATCAGGAAGACAGGAACCCGTGGCATTTCAGGACCTGGGACAGCGCCAGAAGGGCGGGGCCCTCCCCCCCTACCCCCCCTCCAAGTCACCTTGCTTGCCAGAAAGACCTCTGCAAAGAAGGGATCTGGAAGGAAAGTGTGTGAGGGCTGGGCAGTGAGCAGTTAAGACCCAACCTGAGTCCGAGGCCAAGGCCTTTGTCAGTCTGGGAGGAGCTGCAATGGATTACTTTTGATTTTTTACCGGGGTGCTGCCTTCTCCCGACCTTCATTTGCACCTTAAATGTTTATTCTCTAACTTGAAAGAGATGGCAGAATCATCATCCAGAAGCTCATTTTCTTTTTTGCATCTTTGGAAATACTGTCATTATTTTTTAAAAAGAAAAAAAAATTTAACCAGAGACACACTGAGTCTAGGCATATCGAGCATATATATAAAGCATGTTCTATCTGGTCCTATCCGTAAACTTAGGCCAGGCCCAGGGCGGGGGGTGGGGGGGAGGAGGATACAAAAAAATATAATGAAGAAGTAAAACATTCATTGGTCATTTAGTTATTTAACGTTTCCCAACAGGGTAGATGTTGTTGCTTACGGAAAAAAGGGCAGAATACGACACCCTTAGATATTCTGTCTAGCTCTCCTCTTTCCCACCATAAAAGCTTAAGATACCTGAAATGCCAGCCTAACAGATGTACCCATCCTGCTTATTTTCTGAGATTTTCCAAAAGGATTACCTTTTGGTATAAGGCATTTTGACAAGGTAAAAATAAAAATGATAATAGTTTCCATAGGACCTTAACGTTTCCCCATCTCCTATGGGTAAAACTGATTGCCCCATTTAACTCAAGAGTAGGAATTAGTTCAGCAATTTGCCCAAGACTGTAAAGTAAAGGAAAAATCAGAACTCAGGTTTGCTAATATCCCAATCCCAGGTATATTCTGCTATATTGTCAGCGTCTAGGGTGGTTTAGGGGATGATAGCCGTCAAAATGCAGCACAGGACCCTTTGGCTGAAACAGTATGCTTTTTCCCTACCTTGAGAATTCTGGTTTTTTCGTCTCTGTCTACATTCAGACCCATCAAATATAAACTCCAAACCCTTCTTTGCCCTTGTCTATATAACTTCAGGGTTTAGGGTAGAGGTAAGCTGTTAAAAAGCGGTCGACACGAGCAGGGAGGCACTTTGCGTGGTACTGGGGAGCAGTGCCAACTTTCATTACAGCATCTTGGGGACACAGTTATACAAAACCCAAGTGTATTTATTGTTATCTCAAAATCTGGGCTAAATTGCTTTAGTTTAATCTGAGTAGGAGCTCTGAGGGGGCCTTCTGACTGTCTCGTTTTGGAGCTGGGTCTCTGGTATTGTCTTTTTTTTTTTTTTTTGATGTTGGTACCCAAAGTTTTGAAAGAATAAATGCATTAAAAATTTAAACACCCGGAAAGCAATCACTCAGTGACATTTAATAACACTAATGCGGTGGAATTACAGTTATTATAGTAATACGGATCTCAGTACCAGTTTCCTTTCAGTAATTAGAGAATTTCTGACCAATTAACATGAAACATTTTGCTCCAGCTTGGGGTAAACTTCTGGGTGGTTGCTGCAAAACCAGAAACCTTTTCTTAGAACCTCACAGGTGAAAAGCCTCCCTCCTTCTTGCCCCATTTCCTAGCGTGACTAGGTGACATTGGATCCATCCTTATATTTTGGTTGCTACTGGGAACATGCAGCTGCCTCCCACTTCGCTGTCCAGCCCTAGGCCACTGGATGTCCAAATTTAATTCCAGTCCATACTCTTTCCCATCCTGGGGATAACAGAAGTGGGAAGGGGATTTCCAAACAGTTTCTCCCCAAAAGTCTTCAGTGGCTCCTTATTATTTAGACTCACAGAACTATGGAATGATCCCTTAGAAACCTTCCAGCATTGGATCATTTTCTTTGGAGTATGGATGCCTTTCTTCAAATGAAATCCTACATGGAACATCCAGGTATAAAGTGGGTGGAAAAGGTGATGATCTGGAGAAAGCCCCTAGGAGGGGTTCAGAGCACTCTCTGCTCAGCAGAGCTCCCAGTCCCGCTCCACACCATGTGAATATGGTGTTCTTTTTTTTTTTTTTTTTTAAGATTTTATTTATTTCACAGAAAGAGAGAGAGAGAACAAGCAGGGGGAGAGGGAGAAGCAGACTCCCTGCTGAGCAGGGAACCCAATGTGGGGCTTGATCCTAGGACTGTGAAATCATGATCTGAGCCGAAGGCAGACACTTAACCGACTGAGCCACCCAGGCATCCAGTGAACATGGTGTTCTTCTTCCCCAGCACAACGATCTGCCACCACCTGTGCTTTCATCAAAGCAGACTCCAACCCAGTATTCAACCCAGTAAGGGCTGCAGGACCCTGACCTTGGCTGGGTCAAAGGATTTCCAGCTGGGTCAGAAGACGGACACACAACACACACAGATGTACAAACATCAGCCCAACAGTGATGTACGCACCCAGACAGGCAGTAAAGCCCAACTCGGCATCTAGGGCTCATTGCTGCGGCCCTGACTCCAGAGAGCACAGGGTGGGTGGTGCATGACCGTATGGAAGGGAATGGCAGAGGGCCAAGTGAAGGGCCAGGCTCTGCATTTGAATCTCGGCTCTGCCGAAGAGTGATCTGGAGCAAGTTTACTTGACTTCTCTATGCCTTAACTTCCTTATCTGCAGACATGGTGGGGAATGGTCATAGATCCTACGTCATAGAGATGGGGTGAGAAGTGGATGAGTTTATTCTGAGAAGAAGCACTGGTTTACAGAAAGGCCCTGAAATGAAGGAAGCATTCAGTAAGTGTTGGCTGTCCCTACTACTGGCCACCCTCAGATTTTCCTTGCCTGGTGTCTGCGCCTGGCTTTGCTAGCACCTGCGTGGGGGTTTCTGGAAGTTAGGTTGGGGCGGGGCTTCAGGCACCACAGCGGGAGGGCATCTATTGCCTTGTGCTTTGCAGCCCCTGCTTTCTCTCCCCGGCCGAGCGGGAACATCTCTGCAGGCGCGGGACAGCCTCTGTCGGCTGAGCTGCGATGCGTAAAGGGATTTGCGGATGTAAAGCCACATGTCACTCCAGATCGTGTCGGGGAGTGAATGCCCACTCTCCGCGCACAGCTGGGCGCTAGCGGGCCTGGCCCTGCAGATGGGAAATGCCAGCTTCCCTCTCCCCTGGCTCTGGGTCCCGCTGCCATCCTGAGCCCATCCCTCCCCACACCCCAGGATCCCCCTCACCCCCTACTCCCTTTTCTGCCCACCAGAGGAGGGAGGAGGGGTGGTCTGAGCCACCACATCAGGCAGTGACAATTAAGCCTATTCAGAGCCCAGTCGTTTGCATGCAGCTCCTCACCAGGCGGAAAACGCTCAACCTGTCATAATCTCCAGGGATTCTGGTGACTGTAGAGATGGCGGCTTCTTTCCCCTGGGCGCTGCCTGGCAGGGAGACGGTGATTGATGAAGGGCCCGGGACCTTTTCTCTTCCCTAGCTGACTTCTGCAGGAGGCTGGGAGGCTACAGCCAGAGGAGGAGGTGACATGGGACAAGGTGATAGGACTCCATGGACCACGTCGTGCTTGGGCACTGGGGAGGGTCCCTGGAGGCCACAGCAGGCGGATCGGAAGCAGGACAGGAATCATCCGAGGGTAGTTCTTACCTCCTCAGCTGGAATTGTGAATGAGAGTATCCCTTGAAAAGTCTGCAAAGCCACCATTTTGCTGTAGACCCACAGAGCAGGCTCCGCAGCAGCTGTGCCCTCAAAGCACCCCAGCTGTTCCCTGCCCCTGCCCTGCCCCCGCTACCTCCCCCTCTGCCACCCTCCCACCCCAGCTCTAAATAAACCACAGTCAGATCCAAATGCTATGATGCCAGGGCGTGCTGGCCCAGCACTCTGGTCTCAGAAACAGAGACAAAAAAGACCCAAAGGCACAGGATCTCACATTGATTCCCAAACCTGGATCATAAACCCTTCACAGTCTATCAGGAAACCAGGTTCAAAGGCCTTATCCCGAGGATGGGGGTTGGAGGGGCACTGAAACTCTTCATCAGGAGATTTACTTTACCTGTTGAAGCTGGTAGAGTGCCCAGCTGAGCCCCGCTCCCCCCAATCAGGACTAGCCTACATTTAGAGTAGGTGGTACCATTATGAAAGATCTAGAAGCACTACACCATCCAAAACACAACTCGGTATCCACTACGACCTGAAATTCCACTATTCGTGTTTTATTCCTTTCGCTTAAACCTTTGATCCTGGTTTAAATGCTAATACCCTTGAGAGAGACAACACTATAAAATGTGTTCAGTTATTTACTCCTTAGTAAGAATAAATTTCTACAGCCTTTTTCTGAGAATAAGCATCGATTAGAAAGAAAAAGAGAGACACATGAGAATATCATCCCCTGAATGGGTGGGAGCAGGTTTTATCAGCAGGAGGGAAAATGCAGAGCAAAAAAACCTCGGCTGGGAAGCCCAGCCTTCCTCATATTCTTTCCTGGGACCAGCTCTGACTCACTGGTTCGGGATGCAGAGACATGAGCACGCTGGAGTCCAACCAAGCCAGCCCAGCTGAGGGCCATTGGTCCTTGTTAGGCCTCCAGGGACAGCAAGGCCCTGCACTCAATCCCCAAACGAGAGCTGGAAGGACCACCTTTTAGTCTCATCACATTCTCTGCTGCTGTGATGAGGCCACATACCCACAAAGCCCGGGTCTGCTTCTCTTTTAAAGGCATAGAAGTACCAAAAGGACAAGGGCACTTCCTATCTCTGTTTCCACCTCAGAAGTTGCCAATGGGCTACAACCCTCACCCTAGGACTGCTGCTATACTGGGTCCTACTTTTCCCCATTTATGGTGCCTCTATCCTGAATCAAATGCCACTACACGTGGATTCCAAGCTGTGGGAAATCCACGTGTAAGTAGCACGGTAGCTAAGGGCCATTTGAATATTCACCTTGTCATGTGCCGATTGATTCTAGGCCTCAGTCTCTTCATCTGTAAAATGGTGATTCAGAACCACCTAAGTCAAAGCTTGGGGTGAAGATCATAGGAGAGAACGCATACAAGGCCTGAGACATAGCAAAGCACTCAATAAATGTTTACTATTTAATTTTATTATTTCCCAAAGCATAAGGCTAATGCCACAGGTTATTGCAGCGGTATTCATTCTGAAGGAAGAATTTTTAAATTCAAAGAGGGGAGACCAACTCGTCTCTTTCAGCAAGGGGCAGGAGTGCAGTCATTTGGAGGTAAGGGGGGGCTGGTCTAAGAGTAACTCGGAAATGTCAAGCTTTGGGATAGACACAGGATAACAGGCAATTTCCCGAATGATCTCGAAGACAGAGATCCTTGTAGGAGGGTCAAACACTACCACGAGCGGCAGCAGCTCTAATTTACTGAGCATCTACTGTATGCTAGGAACTGTGCCAAATACCTTATTCATAATCCTTAAGATGACATTTCAAGGAACGCGTTATTATCCCCATTCAATCCGGAGGAAGCTCAGATGGGCAGGTGACGTGGCCGGGCCCTGGCTAGAGCCTGTATGCCAACCCGACCATGTCTGACTCAAAGCCCAGGTCTCCCTCCTGAGCAGAGCGCCTTCCATGCCCCGGGATTACTACTGCGCGGGCTCCTCGCAGGTGATGGGAGCCTCTCATGCACCTTCAGGAGCCCCCGCACGCTTGCACGGTGTCTGGCCCATGGCAGGTGTTTAGTACACGACAACGAATGGAACATTCGGTGGCCTAAATCCATTTCATGTCCTCCCAGGGGGTGGAGAGGTGCCATGCACAGGAAGGGGCCCAGCATGGCTACGGCACCCAGACCGCAGTCTCTGGTGAGGCGGACAAGCTGCCCACCACGTGTCTGAGATGAGTCCTGGGAACTTGGCCTCTTACTCAGTTTGGTTGCCGCAGAGATCTCCCTCCCAGTACCCCCCCCCCCCCGCCCCGCAAGGCCCATGTTAAACTGCGCCGAACAACAGAGGCCCCACCTAGGAGGGCTCTGCTCATGAATACTGAACCCACACCAGGCTCCATTCTTTTGAAGGAATTCTCTCTTGGCTGGTGGAGCTGTGTGGCAAGGCACTAGCTCATTATTGCAGGTGTTTATTTATTCATGCTCCGGGGGGTGGGCCAAGCCCACGCACAGATTATCTTTCCTCTCATTGAATCCTGCTCTCCAGCCCCTTTCCTTCGAGTACCAGCTCCTCTCCGAGGGCTTCAGGGGAAGATGAGGTGAAAAGCCAAGTTGCCTGATTGCCCCAGGAGCCCAGGATGGAGGAGCCGGAGACAGAAATGGAGGGAGATCTCTCCCCTGCCAGTCTGCCGGCCTGTGCGTCCTTGGCAACAAGGCCTGTCTGGGATCCAGGGCTCCCTGCCATGGAGACATGAGGCAGGTGCTCTGGGGACTCCCAGCGCCCGGCCTGTGGCACAGGCTGTCTGCTGGCTGTGGGCTTGCGGGAGGGGGACCTGATCAGTGGGGCTCTTCTAGATGGAGCTCATGACAGCTGGAGAGCATCCTCTTTCCTTCTACTCTGCCTCCCTCCGTCCTCCCAGGCTTTAAATCCTCAAGGCCCTTCTCCTTGCCTGGACCCTCAACCCCCACCCTATGGGGGGCACTCTGCCAAACACTTCCCAGGGTCACTAACGGGGCTGGGAAAGATGGGGCTGACCACACCCTGGCCTTGCAGAGCTCAGCCCAGGCCTCCCACCCCCGTGCTCTGAGCCTCCATCTCCAGCTCGGAGAGCATCCCTCTGCAGCCAGCACAGAGCCCTCTCACCATGCAGAGTCCCATGAAATGCAGCACAGCCCAGAATGCAAAGACGAGGCAGAATGGAAAAGCACTTAAGCGGGGGCCCTCAGCCAACTTCCATTTACTCCACCACCTGGCTTCCTTTAGTCCTGGGCACATGGAGTCTGTCTTTGTTGGACTAGATTTCTCTGGCAGGTCAGGGTAGCCTGCAATGGGAGCAGGGAGGTGTCTGAGGAAGGGGTGGTTGGACAAGTGACGGAGAGGTCTGGGGTGCCGGGGAGAGACAAGAGGGTCAAGGTGGGGTTTCTGGCCTTAGTGCAAGCTGTCTGTGTGAGCACCTCTTGCTCCAGGAGATGCTCTGATGTGCTGGAGCCAGGCGGACATGGATCTGAACCCCGATTGGGTTCTTTTAGTTGTGCCATTGCAGGGCTGGGGGGTAGTCACGTAATGCCCTTGGCCATGAGTTTCCTCATCCGTCAACTGGGGCCAATCCCAAGCTCCCTGTGGATGGTTGTAAAGGTTAGAGACCGTGTGGGTACAGGGCCTGGGCCAGGGCCTTGTATGAGCTCAGAACATAGCAACAGTCACTGTCCTCCCCATTCCCTTGTCTCAGTTGTCCGTTCTGTGTCATGGGCAGAGCGAGGCCGAATGCTGCTATTGGCTACATGGGAAATAATTCTTGAAGTGGTCAGTGTTGCCATGATGACTCCTCCCTGAGCTCTCAGGTGTACAGGAGGCTGGGGCTGGGGCTCCCACTTCCTTAGGAAACCTCTTCCTCCGGAGTGGATTCTGGGGAGCACAGAGGAAACCAGGGGCTGGGAATGCCTTCTTGTCTTTCCATGGCTTCTGTGGCTCCCAGAAGGAGCCCGTCTACCCTCACTTCTCCTGGAGAAGGTGGCTCAGTCTTTGTGTCATTCCTGCCTGGAGTGGGAACATACCACCATACACCTCACCCACTCCACTTGGGGCAGCTCCAAGTATTACAACAGCCTATATAGAGAAGCCCACTTCCCTGACGTTCATCCATGGACTGCAGCTATACCTTTAAATGGATGTGATCTGTTTTCTGTACAATGCCCCTTCAAGTATTTCAGACAGCTATAAACTCTCTGCAATATCCTCTCTTCTCTTAGGTAGAATATACTCGTTAACAAAGACACTCTTAATTTGACATGGATTCCGACCTGACCCTGCTCTGGTTCCAAAGATCATCAGTATGTCAGACTCCCCCTTTCTCTGCATGTATGGGAGATTTTAGGGATCTTATTTATCTCTGTGATTTTTCATCTTGCTCACGCTAGCTCATCATTGCAGCCCAAGGAGGGAAATGTGGATTTGATTTGAATGTCCCTTCTCTTCAAATGTGCTATCATCCGACCACAGCTCCTTCACCCAGGAAAGGTTTCCCGTGGCAGGTGCCTCTTGAGCGTACCACTGAGGGAGAGTGGAATTTGATAAGGGAATCAATTCAGGCAACAGTTACCGAAAGCTTTCTAGGTGCCAGGCAGAGTGCTGAGTGGTCAGAACACAGAGATGCCTAAGTCAGGAAGTCCTGCCCTCAGGAAGCTCACCATCGACTGGGACCACACAGTATTGAAGCATGAGGCTCTGAGAGCAAACTATTCGGAAGTGAGCATCTCTTTCATAGGAGGGGGCGAGGTAGGTACTGACTCTTCCCAGACGTGCCTGTTTGACCATCCATGACTCCAGTGGTAAGCTCCCCATCACCTCGTCTCCTGACCCCAACATGGCCTCGTGATGCTTTGTGGCTGAGTCTATCTGCCTGGGAGCCTGGGTCAGAATGGGCCTCAGAGGGAAGGGAAGGAGGGGCAGATGGGGTGGCAGCCCACTGATTCAGAGTGGGAAGTCAACCTACCAACCTCAGAGGAAAGGCATGTACACGAAGGTGCAGAACCAAAGTGATGCCCTCTGCATCTGCTCTGGTCTGGGTCTCTGCCATTCACAGCCCTGACCAATGCTGGCCACCTGGGAGCCGCCATCCACGGCAGAGATGGAATCTCTGCTGTATCAGTCAGGACGCCAGCAGGAAATAGAATTCCACTCAGAAGCTTCGCAAGCAGAGGCTTTCAGGAAGGGACTAGCTGCAGAGCTGTGGGCAGGGTGCAGCCAGTTGCGGGGGGATCCAGAGCACCTTAGCAAGAGCTGAAGCAGGGGCCAAGGCATCAGGTGGGGGAGCTCTGGCTCCCAGCAAAGAGTCCCTACACCTCATCCTTGCTGAGAGAAAAGACTTGGCTGGAGAGTGGACCTCCACCAGCTGTGGAGACCTTAGCAGGACAGGCAATGAAGGCAGGACCTTGCAGCAGGAGAGGACGGCAGAGAAACCAGCAGGGTCTGATCTCAATGCCAACGGGGCTGGATGGTTCCCCTGCACCCAGAAGCTATCTTGGGGTAGAAAGACTTCAGGGGCCTTGTTAGTAGTATAGAAAGTATAAAGAATGGGGACCTTACGGGAGTATTTGGCCCTTAAGTCCCAACAGACCATTTTAAAGCGGAAGAGACCGCATTCTCTTTAAGTAACAACTTGAAGATTTCCTCCCCCCACCTGCATCATCATGGTAGCTCTTGAGCAATGAGGTCAGTGATGGAAGCTAAGAGAAGTTTCATCCGCATGGTAATATATACATTTTGACCCAAGACCTGTGCCTTGGGAGCTCCTATATAAGGGCATTGAGCCAAGCACCGTGGGGGATGCTGGGTGGATGAGACCGCAGGGGGACATCTAGATGGGAGATACGCATGAACAAATGAAAAGTTGAGCAGCAATACAGTTGCAGAATGTAACAATTCCACAACGGAGCAATGACATCAATACTTAATGATCTGGTATGGTTAACACAGCCTTGCAAATAGATGTAACTTTTATTGAGTAATTTTTTCTGATCATAAAAATAAAGTATACTTGTTATAAAAAAAATTGAAACATATTGAAAAGTATAAAAGGAAGAATTGAAACCCACAATCCAACTTCCGCTATTAACATTTTGGTGTATTTCCTTAATACGACTTTTTATTTTTATACATGTATATAACCGCCCTCCCCACGACACACACCCACATATACACCCATTCGTTTTGGTACAGTTGAGATCATATCGTACACGGTTCTATTTCCTGCTTTTTTCATTTCACATTCAACTGAGAACGTTTTTACATTTTTGAACATTCTTCATGAACCAGCAGGCATGATGCCCATGTGATAGTCCCCTGTACGGATGTACCAGAAGGTATTTAAACAATCCCCTGTTGGTATTGAAGCCACTTCTGATTTTTCACTCCTATAAATCTTTATCTGTATTTCTGATTATTTTCTTGGGATACATTCCTAGAAGTTATTGGGTCGACAGGAAATAATATTTGTAAGGCCCTTTGATACATTTTGCTACAAGTGTTGACACATGTCGCTGTAAACACTATATCAATTTTCAAGACTGGTTGCAGTCTGCCAAAGTGCCCTTCCCACCTTCGCCAACATTAAAGGTGATGGATTTTTAAATATGTGCCAAATCAAGAGGTCAAACATGACAGCTTGCTTTTCATTTGCATTTGTGATCCCTAGTGAGGTCGATTTTCTGCTTTATTCTTTTTCAAAACTATTCTTTCTTTCTTCTACATATTCTCTGTCATGTTCTTTGCCCATTTTTCTTTCCGGATGTTAGCGTTTTCTTAATACTCTAGAAAAGCACTATATTTTAAGGATGTTTATTTTTGCCCACTGCTATATTCATTTCAGATAACTTTTTCTTGTTCTGTAGCTTGCCTTTTAACTTTATATACTACTTCTTTGATGAAATGAAGTGGCAGGTGTAATGTTGAGCAGTCTGGAAGATGGGCTTTGCACTCTGGCCTTCGCCCATGGCCACAATGGCCCAAAACAGAGAGGTTTTCTGGAATTGGCCTTGTCTCCTGCTCCTCAAAACCTATACGCTGCTTGACAGGAACTTCTGAGGATGCCCTGCAGATAGATCACTCTTTACCTGAAAACAATCCCATCCCCGCCTCCCCCTAAAAGAGTAACAAACCACCAAACACACGCAGCAGAGTAACCTGCTCCCCTCAAGGAGGCGCCAACACTGTGTGCACCAGGCGGTTCCCAACCAATGGCTTAGGGAGAGAAATCTAGGCCAGTTCCAATGGATTGTTTGTGCACATTCTTCACGCCAACAAGACACTCCTGACTGCTCGGCTCTTTCCCTGTGAGTCAACAGGGAATTCCAGAGACCAGTTCCCTTGCCCTCTTTTGTTGCTACAACTAGATTTTCTGGTCACACATTCTTCCCAAACTCCTCCCTCCCCACCACAAAGTGCACTCACACGTCCCAGCCCACCAGACCCTGGACAGTGGTGGAGATTCTTATCAGCTTCTCTGACTAAGGGGTTGCTATGTCAACAAAGATCTTGTCAACAACCATCTCTAGGGGCAACCTCTCCGCTCCCCGACCCCAAATGCAGTGACAACGCATAGGTTAGCAGGTGCCCGGGCTCCTGGGGGCAGGCAGTAAAGGACAGACTCAGGGTGAAGGGATAATCGGGTGTTAGGTCTTCTGACACAGACCTCCCCTAGGAGTCCGCCGTACACTTCTGCCTCCCTCCTCTTTTTCTGATTTTCTTTTCCTACTTAAAGTATCTTGGAGGATTTTCCTTATGGGTATACACAAAGCCATGCCTTCTTTGTAAAGGTTGCCCTGTATTCAATGACCCACAACTGTATCTATTCACTTAACCAGCTCTCTGTTCCTGAGCACCTGAGCATGGAAGTTTCTGCTTCTAGGTTTCTATCACGATCAACACCGCAACACAACGCCGACAAGCCCACACTTGTGCACAGGTCTCGCTGCTCACGCACTGATGGCTACTTCCATCTCTGTAGGGTGAATTCCTAGAAGTAGGATGGCTGAGATGAAGGGATGCATGTTCCCGATATTAAGATCTCCTACCAAATCCCCCCCACCCGGGGGGGAGCGGCCCTGCTTACCCCTCACCCCCCATCCCAGCAGCACAGGAAGCCATCAACTAGAAAAAGACAAAACCCCCACCACGGCCACCCAAGCCCCTGATGGTAGGGCAGCCCCAGCCCGTCTCTTCTCGGCCCTGGTGAGGTGACGCTCCTCCCTTCCCCCTTTCCTTGCCAGCACGGCCTCTGCTTGTGCCATTCCCTTGCCCGGAATGTTCTTCTCTGCACTCTACCCTGCTTCTCCTCCAGATCTCAGCCATGCACTGCTTCTTCACGGAAGCCTTCTCTGAATCCCCGGGGCTGGCGTTCAGCCCCTCAACACTGCCCCCCATTCTTGTCACCAGCCTCTTTACGATGGTTTCGGGATTACTTGACAGAGGTCTGTCTCTCAGCTGCAGTCTGAGCCCACGGGGGCAGGCACCATGTCTGTTCCTGATCACCTTGGTTTTTCCCAAGAGCAGGTGCAGTATCGGGCCTACAGAAGGCCGTGGACGTATTTCGGGAATGACTGTACTAAGTCAAACAAAATCACCACCTCCTGCCTCTACATCTCCCATCCTGCAGAAAGATCAGTACCCTTCTAGCATGTTGGCTAGGCAACCCTAAAGTTCTCTTGAACTCCTTTCTCTCCTCCCTCTACATCCAGCAGCGGTCCAATTGCTTCATGGTAGCAATGCCTCTTCCCTCTCTGGGCCCTTGGGTAAGTCATCCCCTTCTCTGCAATACCCCGTCCTCCTTCCTGTGCCTGATGAAGTCCTGCTCATTCTTGAGAACACAGTGCATCTTTTCTGACACCTGCCAGCCCTCTTAGTCACATTTAGCCTTGCCCCCAGCCCAGTAACAAGAGCTCCAAAGGGCCTTTTACCTGGCTGAGGTTTGGAGTTGTCTATGGACTTTTCTGTCCCTACACTGGATGTGAGGTTTGGAGGGCAGGGGGCATCCTTGCTCATCCCCCAATGTCCCAAGCACAGTGCTCTGTGCGCAGTTGGTATTCGATAAGCTCCAGATAGACTTGGACCAAATGATGCTAAAAGGGGCCCATCTTGGCTTCTTGCACTTTTGGAGAGGTTTTCCAGACGGCGCTCCCAGGCAAGGCTGAGAGACCCTCTCCCCTCCCCCCTGCTCATCCCCAGCCCAGGCAAGCCAAGTCCTGTGGCTTGCCAACTTTCAAACTACATTATCCCCATCCCAGAACTCAGGCAATATCATCAGACAAGGCAGATGTTTCCCATCAGTCTGGAAGGTTTCTATTTTCATTTTCCACATCAGCATCATGCTATCAATCTCTTCTCCAGCCTGCTTTCTTCCCCTGCCTCCCTGCTCCCACCCCTCACATACCAACCCCCAGCCCTGCTGTGGATCAATTCCTGGTTGCAGATACAAAGGTAGTTTTGCTTGACAAATGAAGCTATCCTTCCAGGAGGTAATAAAGAGATCAGTACTGGTTACCCTGGAAAGCTCAGGAGCAAGGGAGCTAGTAATACCCTGCCACTTCCACTGGGATGACCTCAATGTGCAGCCCTCACCAGCCCATGTCACCCTGCCTCCCTCCTGCCACAACTTCAGCACCTGCAGAGGACTGATGTGCTTGGGACCAGGCTGGCCGCTTCTCCTTGCAGAGGAGTCATCGGTCACCATCAAGAGGTGAGCATCCTTTGGATGCAGAGCCCCCTGCCCTGGGCCCCGTGGGGGTGGGTGAGGAGCCTATGAAGACGCAGTGCAGCGTAGTGCTGATGGAAGAAGCCTGGTGGCCTGAGGACACAGGCCAGGCTTTGAGTCCCAGTTCTGCCACTCGTTGGCTCCGTGACCTTGGGAAGTAACTTTCCCTCTCTGAATTGGCCACAGCTTCTATTGTGAGTCAAGGAGTTTAACTCCATAATCTAAGGTCCATGGATGGGCTTCCGAGGGCCCATGTACCCCTGAAACTCCCTTCAAATTCTGTGCATATGTGTGGGGTTTTTTTCTGGGTAGAGGGTCCATGTTTCTCCCCTCCCCCATGCCCTCTAATATCAGATTCTTAAAGGGGTCCTTGTCTCTAGCTGATCAACTCAGTCCTAGAATTCTTTGATTCCAAACGGGAGATAGGCATTTCTGCAGTACTGCTGATATTTCTGGGGACACACAGAGGGCACATCAGAAAAAGCCTCAAGGGCACATTCAGAGTAACAGTAAAGAGACAGTTGAGGCAGGTGGAGAAATCTGGGAAGACTTCCTGGAAGAGGTAACTGCCAGTAAGAAAGCAGGGCTCTTGGGTGACACAGAAGCTTAGAAGGGAAAGGTGAAGGGAGCATTGAGAAATTGTGGGTGCTCTCTCCTCTTTCCCATGCTCAAAAAATGGGATGCTTTTGGGAGGGGGGGACCCCTAATTAGCTGAGGCAGTTCACAGTCCTCCACCATGAACAAGAAATCAAAAAGTCAAACACCAGCTCATTAAATGCTCAGGGCTGGCTAGCTATTAAAAGAATTTCCATTTCAGAACAGGATGCCTACCAGGGAATGCCAGACCTAAATATAAGCCAGCCCCCTCCTTGCCAGGAGACTTCACGGTGTTAGGCAGGCAGGAGGGAGGACTGCTTAGAGATGTGTCATTACTTTTAACAACCAAATATAACCCGCCCCAGGGGGTCTGGGACTGAGGCTGCTCTTCCCAGCTGCCTCCTGCCAGAGCCAGGGGAGGGCACCGAGGAGTGGCGGGGGCCAGGGAGCAGACTCCGCAGAGGGCAGAGGTTTGGTCTGCAAGCAGACCACAGCCGCCCCTCCCCTTCCCCAAATGCCGGGGAGTCTGGAGGGAGGAGGGCCACTGAGGTCTACTGGCCACACCTGATCTGGCTGCTGGGGTGGGGTGGGGGTTGGAGGGAAGTTTAGGGGCTCTCCAGGTGAAGGAGGGGTGCTCTGGATATTTGTGATTACTTTTCCTGCATGCTTCTCTGGAACGGGGAGAGGAAAGAAAACAGGGAAGAAACGACCCTCAAACTGCCTGCAGATGTATAGACACGTATGCGTATCTGCATTTTGCCTTCAGAGCATGCTTTCCGCTTGCAGTTTTGCACTGTGTTCCCGGAGACTGCAAGCTCTTCGAGGACAAGGGCTGTGTGTCTGCGTACTTTGCAACCCTCCAGGGGTCTAGCCCAGTGCCCAGCATACAGAGGCCCTCGGTGAGTGAGTTAACAGCTGAGATGCCAGTGATGTCAATGCCCCACACGTGGGCGGAGTAGTTTACACCTCTGGTTCTCAACTCTGCGCTCCGTGGCACCACCGGGATGCCTTCACACTGATAGACTGGTCTCAGGTGCGGGTGCGGCGCGCCGGCATCCGGGGTTTTAAAAGCTCCCTAAGTGATTCTAATGTGAAGCCACATTATCTAATAAAAAAGGTTTTATTCTCTCGGTTTGTCTCCTCCTCCTCCTTTAATACCCTGTTGTTGATTCTTAAAGCACTCTCCTGAGATAGGCAGGGCAGCGATCACTCCTGTGGGACTGAAGAAGAAACCCAGACTTACAGCAGTTGAGGGGCATGCCTGACGTCCCACAGCTAGTGGGCCATGGAGCTGCAGCAGAGGCCCGGTCCGCACGGTGCCCTGCCCAGTCTGAGCTCCCCCGTTCCCGTGGAAACCATGGGAGGGGACTTGACATTCAGGGAAGTTGACCTGCAGCAGGGGCAGAGAAGCCGAGGCGACCGAGAAGAAGTCACGGTCACCACGCAAGCCCCAGCATCTCCCCCCTCACAGACTGGTGGGTACCTGCCGCTGCAGGGAGCCTGGCCCGGGGTGGGGTCAGGCTGGAGGCTAGCCCAGGGCAGACGGAGGGCACAGCTTGTGGTCAGATCATCATGCACAGAAGAAAGCTGGTAAAGAATCTACAGTGGAACAGTCTAAGGGTGCTTCTGGTTCATGTGGGACTAAAGGTCTGTTGATCCAGGAGGGGTGACTTAGGTCACAGGCAATAGAAGAAAACTCCTCCCCTCCCCCCGCCTCTGGAGTGGGGACAGCGGTACCCTCCTCATGAGCTGCTGTGATGGTGAAATGAACAAAGGTGCCAATGACATCATCATGGAAAGAAATGTTGCTCTGTGCCCTTTATCCCGGGGAAGAGCTGTTGGCTTCTGCGTCCTCTTCCTGCACACCTGAGCCCGTCACATCCCGAAGTCTGGGACACTTGGCCTACCCGGGGAGCTAGCGAATCCTACTTGCAATCCTCAGTGCATGACTCCGGACCAGAATGAGCTTGCTTTCATGATGTCATGGAAGCAGACGTGTATAGAGAAGAGCAGGTGGCAGGGGGCACTCTGATGACTTGGACCTGTTGATCAAGGCCAGTTTCAGGGAGAGGTGGGAGCAGGCGTCTCACTCTTCAGATGTGGCTGCTCCCCAGATGTCCCCCATTCTCGCCGAGGCAATATGGCTGGCCAGGTTGTACGGAAGGGAGTACATCTAGGTAGTGGACCTCATTAAGCCCCAGGCAGGTGCTTAGGGTGGGTAGAAAGGCAGCATCCCTTTCCGGGGAAGGCAATCCTCACAAATGCAATTTCCCACACCAGCCTTGGCCAGGTGAACAAGCAGCTGCTGGCTAAAGTGTCCCCATCAGTGACCCTTGGGTCATCGGTGAGTGTTTATTTACTGAACATTATTCCCATGACCAGGAATGGGAGCAGAGAGGGGAGTCCCTGCAGAGCAGGGACATGTGGCTTCTTGCTGGAAAGCTTTTGCTCGCTTGGACAGAGCTGCCGTCTATACCCAGGTCACAATCACCGTTTCTCTCTCATCCAGGCAGCCCTGAGACTGTCCCACTGTCAGGCCTCCTGGCTGCAGCCCACTCAGGGTGTAAACATGGCCATCTTGTAATTAATAGAATCACAAAGAAGGAAGGGACTTTGGGGTCATCATCAGTTCAACCGGCCTTTTGATGCATTTTGAACCTCCTTTGCAAACAGCCTTCTAGTGTCTACTAACATGCCTCTCGTGATGGGGTGCTCACTACCTCCCAAAGTTTCCTCTCAAATGCACTAGACGTTGTCTTATTGGACTGGGGCATGGATCGGGCTTCTCAGAAAGTCTGGAAAGTCACCAGGCCCGCTGCCTAGGGGAGAGCCAGAGCTAGAGAAATGGATCCTGCTGCTGGAGCTGACACAGGGGCTCAGGAAGGTGGCCACAGTTGGTGGCTCAAGAATCTCAGTAATCTCAGTTCTCACAAATAGTCCCAAGTCCCCAAGGGGAACTGGTGTGTATCGTTTGTAGCTTTTCACTGCTGTGTAATATTTCATCTTAAGACTGCAGCACTGTGTATCTGTTCTATTGCTGATGGACATTTGAGTTTGTTTCAATCTTGAATGAATGAATCTCACGTGAATGTATCTCAACAAACATAAGGTTGGGCAAAAGAAGCCATAGCCCCCAAAGAGTATACTTTGCATAATTCGATCTTACGCTTTTTTCGGGGAGGGGGATGTTAATGACTGGAAGGGGAATGGAAGGGTCTCTGGGGTGCTGGTGACGTTCCAGTTCTTGAGTTAAATGATGATTACCCAGATGTGTTTACTTCATGAAAAATCAAGCTGTATGTCTATAATCTATGTCCTTTGACATATGTACGTTATTCTTTATCAAAACATTTATTTAACAAGTGACAGCCCAACGATGATTAATCTTAAAATAGCACAGCTATAACGACTAGTGTTATGGGACTTACACTTTCTTGCGAAGGTGCAACAGATAAGAGGAGGCTTTGAGGGAGATACTGACCCTTTCACAGTTACAGTGAAAAGTCTAGCAATAATAAAGATACCATTTTTCACCAAAATTTGTTGGCTATTACCACATGTCAGATACTATTTCAATTGTTTTCTGGGGATTAATTCATTGAATCCTCACGACAACACTAGGAGGTCAGCATTCCCATTTTGCAGAGATGGCAATGGAGGACCAGAAAGGTTAAGAAAGCACCGAAAGGTCACACAGCTGGTAAGTGGTAGAGCTGGGGTTCTAAAGTCTGCTGTCAAGGGAGCAAGGTGCTGAAGACCTCTTCTGAGCTCACAGGATGCCCCACTAAATGCGCCCCAGAGCTGGTTCTGGGGAAGGTGGGCCAGGCTAGAAAGCCCCCCAGGCTCGGCCACTGGCCCAAGTGTTTCTGGCCAACTGAGAGGAGACGCACCCCCACAGTGTGGATGTTGTCGTATTTTTAAAAAGAAGTAAATAAGCCTCCTCATTTGCATGATATTTCACGCTGACTCTGCCTCTCAAACTGTTATTCCTTCTACACATGGCACTGTGGGATGCCTGCGATATTTTATAAAGTTAATAACTTTCTCTTAATTGGATGAGTTTATAGAATAGTCTGAGCAATTAACAATAATTACGCCAAAGACACTTTGATTCCAAGGATGCTCCACAAACATTGGCGTACTGAGCCATTTAGGAAAAAAACAAGCAACCTACAGCACAGCGACACAAGATGACGCACAGGCTCACACTCGCTCCCTGCAGTCCCCTGACCCAGAATAAGTCCCCGTTTCCAGGCCACAGGATGACGGGGCTTCTCCGAGGTGCTCGAACAGAAATGGCTCGTGTCACACTTCAGCCCGCTCCCACACCTTCCTCCCGTGGCTCCTCCTCACTACGAAGAGGGGGTGGCGGGGCCAGATCCTGACGGCACTTGTTAAAGGACACACGGTCCACGCCCAGCTGACCATGCAGGACAATGCCTCCTGAGCAACTGGCGCGGGCTCCTAATAAACAAGGTCTGCAACAGCCCCTGCCTGCCTCTCTGTGTCTCTCTGGCTCTGTGTCCGCCTCTCTGTCTCTGTCTCTCTCTCTCATATGCTACCTTCGATCCCAACAATACAGTTCTCAGGATGACTTCATCCAAAAGGACAATTGCCAAGGAACAGGGAATTCAACATTACCCAGATCAAATGTTTGAGCTATTCACTATAACGTTTCATGATTTCTCCAACATTCTACAAGGTGCTTGTTCAGGCTTTGCTGGAACACCTCCATTGACGGGGAGCTCGCTACCTGATAAAGGCATCCATTCCATTTTAAGGTAGTTTTAATTATAAGAAAAGTCTTTTTGTATAAAGGAGCTTAACTTTATGTCCTTGGAGCTCCCACCTGCTGGTTCTACGCTTTGGAGAATAAATGAACGCCCTCTTTCACACGACCCCTTCGGTTTTTCATCACCTGAATGAGGCACGTTCTCCACCACCAGCCCAAGTCTTTCCTTCTATAGTCTCCTGATCCTTGGTTCTTGTCCCCTTTCTATCATCCCAAGCCAGCCTCAGAAACCCACCCATCTGACTAGCAAATTCCAGCCTTAAGACAAAATAGGTCCCTAGACTAATGTGTTCATGTGACCTTCACCTCTTTACAGTAGCTTAGGTTTGGTTTGCTTAAACAAAACGAAACAAAACAAACAAAAAGAATCAGTCTTTGCAGGCAAATAGATGCCTGTGTTTGAGCTGGGGGAAATGAGCAGGGAGGGGGAGAGGCTTATCAATGGGGCAAAGGAGAGCACAGGATTGAGAGCTGGGATCTCTTGCTCCTAACACTTAGGCCACCCAAGTCTGGTGCCAGCAGGCTTGTCCCTCAGCCCCTTGGGATCGCTTTAAGTGCCACCACCCCTCACTGGGGAGGGCGTCCCCGGGAGAGTGAGACCTCCATCCCAGGCTGCAATAATGCAGAAGTGTCCTCCTTTGTCTGCATCATCCCACCATCGAGGCTGCCTCAGAGCGCCTTGCCGTGGCTGGGCTCGGGGAGCCAATTCCTGACCCGTCTTCTTTGCCTTTCTCTCTGTCCCCTCCCCAGCGCCACTCTTGCCTTTATGGTTCTAGCTTGGGGTGCTCATGCCAGCCCATCTGTTCAGTCCCATATGCTTCCCGCAAGGACTGCCAAGTCGAGACCAGTGCTCGGCGACTCAATTCCAGCCCCAGTGGCTGGACTGAGGCCTTTTCTGCCCAACCTGGTCACTAGGAAACAGCCTGGCTGCCACGGCAGGCCTGGGCCTCCACATGGTGGCAGTGCGGCAGGACTGTGTCTGTTGGCCCCGGGGGCACCTGATGAGCACCTAGCCACCTTTCCATGGGGACAGCCCCTTGTCGGGATCCAGGGCCTCGGAAGCATGCAGATGAGCTGGACCCTCCCAGGCTGGAGAGTCCCACCCACTGTGAATCTGGAGGTCACGCAGAGTGGAGGTACATTTCGGAAAAATTAATATTTGTAGGACAATAGAAAGGATGTTTAATCTTTCTACTGTGCCCTTTGCAAAGCTGTTGTTCCTTTTTAGCTAAAGAATTTAAAAGTGATTGTGGATAACATATTTTGATTCCAAAATGTTCATGTTGGTATACTTAAAGAGGCATAAGTGAAGATTTGAAAAACACGGCTGCATTTCAGAAATGCAAAATTTCTCTTATTTTCCTTACTTTTTTGTCAGTGGAGAAGTAGTTTATAGACGCATATTTATATGCTTTCACAGAGCCACAGCCGGTCCTGGGTCATGGGGTACCGAATTCCGTCGCCCCTTCCTCAGCAAATTCTTTCGACAGGTTACTAAAAGGCATGATGCAGGGGAGCAATGTAAAAAAAAAAAAAATTCTGAGTTCAAATTCTGACTCTCGCATTTATTGGCTTTGTGATCTTGGGCACCGTCTCTGAGCCTCAGTTTTCCAATCTCTAAAATGGGGATAGTACGGGGCGCCTGGGTGGCTCAGTTGGTTAAGCGACTGCCTTCGGCTCAGGTCATGATCCTGGAGTCCCTGGATCGAGTCCCGCATCGGGCTCCCTGCTTGGCAGGGAGTCTGCTTCGCCCTCTGACCCTATCCCCTCTCATGTGTTCTTTCTCTCTCATTCTCTCTCTCTCAAATAAATAAAATCTTTAAAAAAAAAAAAAAAAAAAAAAAATAAAATGGGGATAGTAATTCCTACTCCATAAATTTGGCAAGAAAATTAGTTAAGGCAAATCTGGTTAAGACACTTAGCACAGGGCTTGGCACCCTGGAAACAATATATCATTGCTGAATAGACGAGCCTGGTAAATCACAGCCTTGCGATTTTGAGGTCCCGAATGTGAACAGGCCCCAAACAGTGTTCTAGCTTCCCCAGAATAACACAGAAAGCCCTGGCTGAAGCTCTTAAAGTGGGTGAGGAAGCCGCTCTGACCAGCCGACATGGGGACGTGATCCAGCTTCTCTGCCCAAAGCAAAGCTAGGTCTGAATTTCATCAGCCATGAACAGCAGAGAACTAACACACTGCTCTCTTTGCCCCACGAGTACATGTAAACACTGACAGCTTCATCTCCCCCCTCCCTTCTCGCCTCTACCCCCCTCCACACACACACACACACACACACACACACACACACACACACACCCCTCCCTAAGATTAGATTGGATTCCAGTTTTATAAGGCCATTCTGACACCTACAGCCAACCAACTGCTCTATTTAATAGGAAAGACACTGTGACTGAAATTAACTCCAGAGGGGGAGATTTCCGAGTCACTGCTCAGACAGGCTTGTTTGCTCGCCACCGGTTTGGACTAGAGCCACCCCCCCACCTTGCCACACCTCCTCTCTTTCCTTCTCATGTCACAGAGGAAACACCCTCGCCCCTATAAACCCATCTCAGGCCTAGGCAGGCAGGATGGGGTGCTGATCCCACAGGGACAAGTGGAGACCAAATGCACAGAAGATTAAGAGTTGGTGTAGAAAGCGAGAAAGAGTGGACATGGAATCAGACAGATGAGGTCCAGTTCCATCTCTACCACTTATTAGCTGTGTGACCTTGGGCAAGTTGCTAAGCCTCTCTGGGTCTCAGTTTCCTCAACTGCAAAATGGGTACAATAATAGTTACTAGGGGGTGACTGTGAGAATTCAGGACAATAATGCACATGCGGATGTTTCGTGTAGTACCAGACATATGTAGTAGGTACATAAGGGATGACAGCCCAGGTAAAGCCTGCATTTCAGCTTTGAGGCAGGGATAGAAAAGTCACCCAGCCTGCAAGAATTTCTTTATTCCAGCGAAATAGATTACTGTCTATGGACATGTCATCTGGGACAATTAAGCTGAGAATGGAAGATACTTGTGCTCCTTTCAAAGCTGAGCTCGAAATTTCCTTCCATTAGGAAGCCTTCTTTGATCAAACCACTCGTTTTATTGTTCTTTTTATTGGGTGCCTTTCAGTACCTACAAATACATTTGAGATTATAGAGAAAACTCAATTATAAGTAAACATGGTGGGGCGCCTGGGTGGCTCAGTCGTTAAGTGTCTGCCTTCGGCTCAGGTCATGATCCCAGGGTCCTGGGATCGAGCCCTGCATCGGGCTCCCTGCTCGGCGGGAAGCCTGCTTCTCCCTCTCCCACTCCCCCTGCTTGTGTTCCCTCTCTCACTGCTTCTCTCTCTGTCAAATAAATAAATAAAATCTTAAAAAAAAAAAAGTAAACATGGTAAGTGGATGCTTAACTTTGTACAGAGTTAGGAACCAATGCATTTGCTGACGTCTGAAAACCCAAAGTTAAGTAATTTGTAGGTAGCTCAGTGGTGACACTTACCTGTGAAGTCTGGTGCTATAGACCAGCTCTATTAGACACGAAAATATTTTAATCAAAGGCCAAGGCAGGGAGACTAATACTTCAAGGGAGAAGCCAGGGGATTCTGAGGCTCAGGGAAAGGATCTATGGTATATGGGCAGCTGCATTCTCTTTGCAAATGTTAATATACCTTGTTGCCCAGCTGGACTCTAGGATTCCAAGAGTAGGGCTGTATGTCTTTCTTTGGGGAAGATAACGTAGATACGAAATTAGGAGCTGGGCTCTGGCACTTGTTGGCTGTGTGGTTTTGGGTAAGTTAATCAATATCACTAAGCCTCATCTCCACTAGAGATAATATTGACCTCAAAGGATTAACTTAAAGTTTCAGTGAGATAACATGTGAGAACACCTGCCACTTACCAATGGCATGTCAACAAGTAATGCACATATCTTCCCTGAGCTTCAGTTTTCCCGTCTGAAAAGTGGGGTCATTGTGAGGTTACCACGAGGATCAAATGAAAGGATGTGTTTTGTAAAAAGTATTCTATCGATTGAAATGCTATTTCAATATTTCACTGTTAGTATGGCAAGCATACTACGCAGTCGGAAACCTAGATGGCCCTCATTCCACGTCTACGGAAGGAATGAATGGTGGATTGAGAGACCATTTGCCTAATCCAGGTTCAGATGTTTGCCAAAATGAAGACCCCCTTAAAAGGAGAAGAGTTCTGACCAGATTACGACCAGATTGATTTTTTTCCACCAGATCCATATTTAGCTTTGCTCACCCCAAAGGGCCAGCAGCCTGGAAGCTCTGCAGAGGAGGCAATTTTGTGCCAATACCCTTGCTTCACCATATACACACCCTCCTGGGTGTGGAATGATGAAGCGGAGAAGCCACATCTGTAAGATGTGAATTTTGATTTGCCTTTCAGGAGCACGGGCCGGTTGTACAACGATGCCCTCCCTTATTTCCCCCTGTGCTGGGTAGTGTGCAGATAGGAGGGAGCTGGGTGACAACGTGCAGGACAATGGAGCCTGGAGAGCCAACGGCCCCAAAGTGGATCAGATGCACACACTTCCTGGGTCTCCGAGAACACCATCCTAACCAAACGAGCTGACTGTTCCCTCCATCCTCACGTGGAGCGGTTTTGTGTGTTCATTCTGGAGCTCCCACTCCACTGTGGACCTGGATGAAGGAGATCGTGGCTCCCCATTCATGTCAGATTTCTCCTTCTATATTCATTTCTGGGTGACCTGAGCCCTGATCCACTGGAGAGGAGGGGAGCCCAGGACCCAGGGCCATTAGCAGGACTGTGAAGGAGGTCCAGTTCATCTTAACTATACATACTTTGGTGCTTCTTCACTCTCCCAAGGCACTCAGCACGTAAGACATTTCCTATGTTACATGTCTACAGGATTATATGCAGCAGATTCAGTAAGTAATATATATGATGGACATATATGGAGAAATAATAATATTCACCAAGTCCATACTATGTATGAGACACCACAACCCACACACACACACACACACACACACACACACACATGCTTCTGCTCAAATCCTGGTTCCATGCGGACTAGCTCTGTGGCCTCGAGTATGTTATTTAATATCTCGAAGCCCTACACCCACCCTCCTCACTCTCCAGGGACAGGAGAACCCTGGTTTTCATTGACTAGTATCAGTTAAAAACCCCTATGATGGTAAAAGGCAGCTACTTGTCTAAAATGCTCAACTCTTCCACTGGAAATTGCACTTTCTAGTGCATGGGATCTGGGGTCAAATAACCTCTGCTCCATCACTCACCAGCTATGGGACTTTGGGGAAGTTAAAGAACCCAAGGGTCCATTTCCTTGCCTTTAAAATGGGGGTAATATCGATACCGATCTCATTGTATTGCTGTGAAGGTTAAATAGGACAATGCCTCGAAAACACTTAGCCTGGTGCCTGTTACATGGTAAATGTTCAAGAAATCCTGGCTATTATTAATGAAATCTCCCAACAGGCCAGGCAGCAGAGGCTTAAGAAATTAAGTAACCTGCCAGGATCACACAGCTGGGATTTGGACCCAGCTCTCTGACACCAAGACCAGCGGTGTCACTCTTGGGGGACAATGGCTTGCCGTTCCCTGTATGAAAGGTAGCTACAATTTTCGCAGGCTCCGTGAAGGCTCTCCTCCAAAGAGAACAGCGGTGGGCGTTCAGGTACCATAAAGGGCAGCTGGGAGAGGCTCTCAGTACAGGAGGGACAGTGGAGAAAAAGAACAGCTTTACCCCCGGTAAACCATTCACTTCCCTTTTACCATTTGTTGGTTCCAAATTAAGTCTAGCCAACACGCTAAGCCGCCCACCAGGTTCAACTTGATTGAAATGAGCTAAATTGAAGTGACAGCATCATAAGGTGCTCACAGAGAAGGGCAAGAAGGGTCAGGAGCAGAGACTCAGTGCAGTGACAAGAGCCAGAGGAGGACCCTTCAGCAAGGCCTAGAGAGAGGAGATGACTGATTTAGTCTCCAAAGAATGAGGGGAGCCATTTTTGACCTTGTGGCTCTTGACAGGGGAATGAATGGCAAGGTGATCTTACCCTGCAAATAGAAGGGGGTTTGGAGGTTCCAAAGGCATCTGTAAGTGGGCTGTGAGGGAGAGGGGGTGGGGAGTAATCCCATTACAAGTTAAAAAGACCGCATCAGGTATACTTGGGTTTTGCCCTTTTCTATATTTTGGCCTTTTTATTTTATGGCTCGCTCACGTCTGGATGAGATAACCCTTTATCGTGCCAGGCATTCCCATGTACACGGGTGATCCCAGAGAAGAGCCTCATGCTCACCCCTCAGCCCTCGAACTCGTTCACTCCCAAGCTGGGTCCGGGGCGGCACCCCCATCCATCCCTCATGGAGGGACTTCATACGCCCCTGGCTAGAATCACAGCTTCAAGAGCTGGCCTGCGGGGTACAGAGGCTTCTAGCAAGGATTTCTCTGGCAGGGGCACAGATTAATTTGTGGCCTGGCAGAAAAGTTAGAACCAGAGTTTGGGGGGCAGGCTTGGCTTTTGGGTCTAGGTCAGTGGTTACCAAACTTGTCTGCACATTGGAATCACCCGAAGAGCTTTTAAATCCACTGGTGCCTGAATGGCATTGGTCTCAGGGTGGCCTCAGCTTTGGACAGTTTCAAAGTCCGCCGGGGGTGATCGAATGTGACTTGCTGGCCTAGGACTCCCTCCGAGAAGGGGTTCTGCTTCACACTCAGCCTCCAGCTCTCCTACCGCAAACACACAGGGGGTCTCTGCGGGGGTCTCACAGATTGTGGGGCAGGGTGAGCCCAGCTCAGCGCAACCACTTCGACATGAAGTTGTCTGAGAAAAGGGATGCCAGGACTCTGGGACGGTGCTCTCTGGCTTTCAAAACACCTCTGCACCCCCCACCTCAACACCTGCAGCTCCTTTCACTGGGACAAAGCTCTTTATTCTATAGTGAGAGAGAAGGCTTAAAATACCACCCCTTTGAGGGAAGAGAAAGTGACTCACATTCATGCTAAGCCCGTACAAGCCTGATGGGGAGGGAGAGAGAAAATGGCTTAGCCACGTTGCCTGCCTATGAAAACAGTCAACCTAGAGGGACACCCCTCTAGGGGTGAAGAAACGGGGTCGCAGAGGTGGGATGTGACCTGACAAGGGCATCTCTTCAGCAGGTCAGCAGTAGAACCTATGGGCGGGGAGGATACTTGGAGCCCTTGACCCAGCTGGGCGTGGGAATGGCCGTGACTGTGAAAACAGAAGGTGCATCCCTTAAGTATCCGCTACCAGATATCTTACTGTCCCCAAACGGCATTTGGGAAAACGTTGGGCACTTTTCGATTGTTAGTGTCTATGGATGCTGCTGGCTTTAGTGACCAGGGTCCAAGGACACTACATATCCTGTAATGTGTGGGCCGGTGCTGCTCAAGGAAGACGTGTCCAGCCCCAAGTGCCATTCATGTGCTCATTGAGAAACACAATTAAGCCCTGGGCTGCAGCTGCTTATGAGGCCCTTCTTTGCCTAAGCTCTTCATGGGAACTGGCACCATGTTTGCTGGTCTTGTGATGCCAACGGCAGAGGAAGCACTGCCCCCAGGTAGGCGCTACGGGTACTGTGAGCTCAGTACCTGGGCAGCTGGGTTTCCCGCAGACTTCTGCCCCATTATCTGGAGCTAAGCCTTGGGTCCAGGAGAGGCTAGAGTCCCCCATACTAGCTTCAGGTCAGAAGGTAGTATGCCCCCTGGGAGCCTCCCCTCTTCTGGCATCAGACCTGGACAGAGGGTCAGACCAAATGACCATCTGCCCCCTGCTCAACCCGAGTGACCCTGGTCTCCTGTGGGGGCTACACAACGCGCGGGGCTTGTCAGGGAGGGCTGCCCGTTCCTGAACAGACAGGACACCCCCCTGTGTTCCCAGGGCGCTAGTCGAGAGTGTGGGTGTTTACACTGCTGTCTGAATGCTTTCAGGGGGCACCCCTCTTCTTAATGCAAGGATCTTCATACCTTCTTGGTTGGACAGTGGGACAAGGTTGGGCCGATGGGCCATCAGCAGGTAGTTAGACTCGCAGTCGCGTGTCCCCTCCAGCCCATCTCCTCATCTGTAAAGGTGGGTGGCGATGCTGCTTGCTTTATTGCAGTGAGGACCAAATGAGGCAAAGTGTGTAAAAGCGTGTGGCAGACGCTAAAACCCCCTTTATGCTAGGGGAGGGGAGAGGTCTATTTTCTCATCACCGCCGCAGGGCCCCAGCACCCCTCTGTCTCCAGGGCCCACACCTGCACATCTGGGGACTGGCGGGGCCCAGCTCTGCAGCGTGCAGTCCCCAAGAACTGTCCTCCCCATCTTACCCACCCAGGGCAGGAACAAGAGGGCCTAGCAGCAGGCACATAGTAGGGCAACTCTCATAATATACTCCTCAGTGCCTGTTTCCTGCCAACGACCAGCACCCTAGTTCTTGAGGGAGAGAGAGGAGGAAGAAGAAAAAAAAAAACCCTAGAGAAGAAACCAGCCAGGCCTGTCTCGGCAGCAGCTCCTGCGAGACTTTACCTTTAGGAAGATGAGCTGACATTTATGGTGAGAAGTTTTATTTCTGTGGTAAATAACCTCTAATGGTGTAGGTCATTACACTAATTATAGCAGATAATTAATTTTCTAATTCTTTTTTTAGGTGGCCACATATTACAAGAGAAACATAATTTATTCCTTTTCTTCCTGGACAGATAGGACAGGGCTCATCCCATTTCCCTGCCCCACCAGAGCCTGAGAGAGCAGGGAGCTTTCCTCTTCAGGCCCCTGGCCCACCAAGATAGCCCCAGAGGCCACAAAGGCCTCTCCAACCCTTCCTTACACGTTGTTCTCATGCAAATGCTGTCCTGCCACCATCTGAGGGGGATTTTCAGTGGCTCTGCCCAGTTTCCCTGAGGCCGGTTCCTTGGGCACATAGCTGGTGCTTCTCTTCAAGGCTTTGGCTAATGGTTGGCTCGTGCTTTTCATGGTGGGGCACTCGGTAGGGCCGGAGCACATGGGGTGACCGCCCCATGTGACCACACGCACTCCTGCCTCTGAGCCATTGGATTCATGTTCCCTACCATCTGGATGCCCAGGTCCGCCCTTCCATGCAAATCCTGTCCATGACTGTGGCTTGGCCCTGCTTTCAGCTCAGCAGCCATGACTTTGCACGAGCTTATCTTTACAGTGCCCCACGGGGAATTTCGGGAACTCCGTGCAAGGCACTTTGCATATATTACCTAATTTAATCTTTTTTAAAGTTTTTTGTTTTTAATTTTAGGGGAGGGGGAGGGGCAGGGAAGGGGCAGAGGGAGTGAGAGAATCTCAAGCAGACTCCCCGCTGAGCGTGGAGCTCGATGCGAGGCTTGATCTCATTACCCTGAGACCACGACCTGAGCCAAAACCAAGAGTCAGAGGCTTAAGTGACCAAGCCACCCAGGTGCCCCCCCCATTTAATTATGGAAGGAGGTTCCACCATCCTGGATGAAGAGCTGAGCAAACTGAGGCCCAGAGAAGCTAAGTGCCCTGTCTAAGATCACATATCTGGGAATGCGGCCTTGCTGGGCCTGAGTCCTGGTAGGTCTGCCTTCCTTGTTCAGCCTCCCACTACAGTGAGCAGCACTGGTTTTAGAGCAGGACAAGCCTCCCCACCTCACCACACACTCTCCCTCCTGGATCTTGCCTTCTCAAAGCTTCAGTTAGCACTGCTGGCCCCTTAGTCTGTGAGCTCAGTGATCCAGCCTCTTCCCCTGAGCTCTGTCTGCCCCTCAGACACACCAAGTCTGCAGAGGGGCCTGCCATCAAGCCCCCTCCCCACACACAGCTCTGCCTCCGGGCTTCATTCATTCATTCAAACATTCTCTATTGAATCTTTACTGACTGATATCTGGACACGCATGTTCATAGCAGCATTATTCACAATCGCCAAAAAGTGAAAGCAATCCAAGTGTCACATTGGATTGTTAATGGACACTTGGATAAACAGAATGTGCTCCATAAATACAATGGAATATCGCACGGCCTTAAAATGAAAACAGCCTTCTGACACATGCTCTAACATGGATGGGCCTTGAAGACACTACAGTAAGTGAAATAAACCAGTCACAAAAGGACGAATATTATATGATTCTACTTAGATGAGATCCTTAGCGTAGTCAAATCCATACAGACAGGAAGCAGAATGGTTAAAATGGGGGCGTCTGGCTGGCTCAGTCAGAAGAGCATGTGACTCCTGATCTCGGGGTTGAGTTCGAGCTCCATGTTAGGTACAGAGATAACTAAAAAAAAATTAAAAACTTTAAAAATCTTAATTGGTAAACTTTAAAAATCTTAATCTTAAAATGGTAAATCTTATGTATATTTTACCATAATTTTTAAAAAGCTTTACTGGGTGCCTATCATATGGCAGACCCTCTTCTAGGTTGTAGAGACATGGCAGTGAACAAAACAGAGGGAAGAAAAGTCCCTGCCCTCGTGAAGCTTACATCCTAGTTGGGGAAGAGAGACAATAACCAAGTAAGGAAATTGATCGTGTAGGTCGAGTGGTTGATAAGTGCTATGAAGAGAAATAAAGCAGGGGAAGAGAGCAGAGAATGGTATGGCAGTTGCTACTTCATACAGAGGGTGAGGGAAGGCGTCTAAGAGGATGCTGGACCACACACCTGAATGACAGGATGGAATGGGCCATGTGGATGCTGTTCTGGTTGGAAACCCAGCAAGTGCAAGGGTCCTGAGGCAGGGGGCCAGCGAGCCAGGGTGAGTGAAGGATGGGGCCAGATCATGGAGGGCTTGGAGGCCAGATTTTGGATCTCATTAGTGTGATCTCTTTATTATGCTTCATGGCACCATCACATTCCCTGTCAACTGGCTTTCAGACGTTGGACTAACTTAGCTGATTAAGAGTTGGACTCTGAAGCCAGATGGCCTGGGCTCACATTCCAGCCCCCACTTCCCAGAGGCATGGCCTTGAGCGAGATACTGACCACCTCAGGCCTTAATCTCCTCATCTGTAAAATGGGCGTGGTAACAGTAATGCTTTCTCTGTATAATGAGCACTCAGTAGATGTTAGCTTTTATTATTTTAGCTTGCTTTGACTTTCTTGCTCTTGCCCTGGACAGCTGATCTGTTGCCAAGTCCTACTGAGTCCACCTCCATGGGCCCAGAGTGGTTTCTCACGTGGCCATGCACCTCTAGCGCCTGGGACCCAGTCTCTGAAGGACAGCTAGGTTCCTGAGCACGAAACCCCACCATGTCCTGCACCCCCTCTCCCTTCCCTTGACCAGTTACTCCACTTTCCTTGGTTCTGGGCTTGCCTCCCCTCCCCAAGGTGATGCCTGCGCCACGGCCTCCCAGATGGGGCTGGGGCCTCTGGCTCACCCTGGCCTCCCCGGAGTCCCACCATCCACCTCCCTAGTCGAGGCCCATCTGCTCCACGCCCAGATCACACCTCTGCCTTCCCTTCGGTCTGATGTTGCCCAAGTGGCTACCACATCTGTCCTGCTTCTGCCTCCTTCTGCCAAAGTCACTCCAGGTCCCCACACTGGGAGGCTCCAGCCGGGCCCCGAGCATGGGCAATCCAAGTAGAGCATGCACTCCCCAAATGCAGATGGAAATTAGAAACGGCAGACTGATCAGTGTTAATGAAGCTTAAAAACAAAAAGCAAACAAACAAAAAACCCCCCAGATCTAGGGATTAAAAGAAAAAGATGAAGAGGAATCAGCTGTACTTCAAGTGTAAATGCGCTCCACAGAGAGGTCTGGTGATTTTCAGAGACGTGTCACTGTCTGGACGGCGGTGTGCGGTGTGAGGCCTCGTTTTGGAGGCTCAGCGGTGCTGACAGCCACGTGCCTTTGGCAAGGCAACATCCCTGGGATCCTCAGTGCTCCCGGTCACTTTCTCTAAGAGGCCGGCGTCACTCCTGCGCGGGCTGGGACAGGAAGCTCCAAGCTTGCTCCTCTTCTAGCCAGGGGACCGCAGAGGTGCCGGCTGCCTGTGCGGAGCCCCCGCGGGGACTGCAGGACGGGGTGGCCCGAGGGCCACACGCCGGCGCTGGGATCTGGGGCGGCACCCGGGAAGCCCCGGGCACGGGGGCTAGTGCTCTCCCAGCCAGGAGGCAGCAGCCAGAAGGGCCCGGCCAGGGTGGTGACAAACTACTAGCAAGATAGGCAGGCAGAGAGCAACAGAAACCCCAAGTGACAGACAACGGGAGAGACAGTCTGAGTCTCGGAAGGCTCGGAAGTGTGGGGTGGGAGGGAGAGGAGAGATGGGAGGTTCCTGTTGGATGTCTTGTCCCACTTGGAAGCCCCTGCCTCTTGCTTCTCGCAGGCCCCTAACCTGCTATAAGGAGAGTGGGGATAGGGGGGTGAACAGACAGCAAGGCAGGCCGAGTGGCCAAGTGGCCACACTGCCTTGAGCGGGTCACTGAGTGCACTCGACATGCCTGCTTGCTGCTAATTGGCCTAACAAACAAAATGCACATCTGCTCGGCTCAGTGGCCTTGGAGACATGCAGACCTCCACTCCAAACCCTGCAGCGCCTTCTGCCATTCCCTAAAGACCATCCCTACTGGACCATTTTAGCGTGGTGACTGGGAGCCTGGTCAGAGGAAGAACGCCTGGTTCCAACCTCAGCTCTGACACTCCTCCTAGATGTGCGTCCTCAGGCAGGTCGTAGGAGCACTCGGGGCCTCAGTTTCCTCCTCTATAAAACTGGGGTCACAGCCTTCAGGGTTGTGAAGACTGAACGAAATAGGGCACATAACATGCTCAGAATGGAATCCGGCACATAGTAGGTGCTCAATAAATGCGAGCTGTTACTGTTTTAATAGGCAGGAGAGCACTGGTGCCAAAGGTGGGGGGTGGTGAAAGAGGAGAAAGGGGCCCTGGGAAAGATGAAGGGGCCTTTGGAAAGACGACACTGCTCACCATCCCTTGGCCAGAGGTCTTGCCTGGGACACGGCCACACAGAAGGCCCAAATCTGGGCTTCGGGGCCTCCTGCTGCTGCCCAGTCTTATCCCTGCTCGGCAGCGATAACACACCTCAGGAAGCCTCTCCTGCAGACACCTGCCCTGCTGGACCAGGGGACAGAGAGAGGGGAGTTCCCCAGGGCTTCCGGAACCACCTGTTTCTATGGCCGGTGTTCCCTGGGAAGCCCGAGAGGAGCCGCATGCGGGCCCCAACCAGTGTTCACCTGGCACACCCCAAACTATCTTTCCAGTGTCTTCTCTCCACTGGATCCCAGAACTCTTAGCAGCCTGGGTCTCAGAGATCGGAGAAATGAGTTCAATTCAGCCTAAAGGGGAGTCTCTTTAGGAACATTTACATTTTGAAAGACACCCAGAGGGAGAGACCAACGCTTACTAGAAAAGAATACATTAGAATATTAGACACTGGGGGCAGGCAGATGTTTCAGTGAGCATGTGTGTGTGCTTGTGTGCACATGCATGTGTGAGCGCATGCATTTGTGCATGTGTGTGTGTGTGTGTGTGTGTGTGTGCCTATGGGCATGACTGGCCTAACAAACAAAACACACATCTGCTGAGTACTGGTGTAGGACGGTACTGGTGAGAGTACTGGTGTACTTTTGTGTGTGTGTGCCCTGTGGACAAGTGTGCATGTGTGTGTGTGCCCTGTGGACATGTGTGCATGTGTGTGTATGCCCTGTGGACATGTGTGCATGTGTGTGTGTGCCCTGTGGACATGTGTGCATGTGTGTGTGCCCTGTGGACATGTGTGTATGTGTGTGTGTGCCCTGTGGACATGTGTGCATGTGTGTGTGCCCTGTGGACATGTATGCATGTGTGTGTGTGCCCTGTGGACATGTATGTATGTGTGTGTGCCCTGTGGACATGTGTGCATGTGTGTGTGTGCCCTGTGGACATGTGTGCATACATGTGTCTATGTGTGTGTGCCCTGTGGACATGTGTGCATGTGTGTGGATGTGTATAAGCATGTCCTGTGGACATGTGTGCATGTGTGAGCATGCCCGTGTGGACATGCGTGCGTATGGGCGTGCCCGTGTGGACATGTGTGCATGTGTGTGCATGTGTGTGGATGTGTATGAGCATGTCCTGTGGACATGTGTGCATGTGTGAGCGTGCCCATGTGGACATGTGTGCATGTATGGGCGTGCCCGTGTGGACATGTGTGCATGGGTGTGCATGAGTGCCCAGCACTCCATAAGCCCATCATCTGCCCATCTAACCATCCCAGCATCCCCACTTTCGAGCCTTTTCCCTGGGCCGGGCCCTGCGCTAAGCTCTAAGTGACAGAGGACAGCAACCCGGGCCCTGTTGTGGGGAGCAGCCCCCTAAGCAGAGCAGGGAAGGTGTACAGACAGCAGGCCGAGCAAGCAGGACTCGGAGCAGCAAAACCTTTCACGTGCTGATGAGGACACTGCAGCCCAGGGAGCGGTGACTGGCCCCAGTATGCACACATGTCCACACACACATGCACACGTGTCCACCCAGGTACACACACACACACATGTTTACAAACTAGCTGTAGCCTCCACCCCACAAAGGAATGTCTTCTACAGCCTCATTATCAGAGGCTATCCACATGCTTTCTGAGATGCTCCCAGTGATGGGAGGCTCACCACCTCTCCGGGGAGGCCACTGTGTATTCAGGCCGCTCTAGCTGTTGGGTTAGAGTAAACAAGAATCGGTTCTCTCCAACCCTGAACTCACGGCACTGCTTCTGCTTTCTACTAGGCCTATAGGGAGCTTAAGGTGGAGACCCTGTTTTCTCAGAGCTTTCTCTTCTACACTTTGCTCATATGATGAGTTTCTAGCCCCTCACCAGCCTGAACCCCCTCATCCTGCTTCGATGGAGCAGGCTGTCGAAGGGACTGGTTCTGGGAGCTGGGGGGCCACCAGTCAATTTGGTCAAAACAAGTCACTCCAGACTATGGCCCGGACTTGCACCAAAGGTTATGGCATGGCCCCAACATTTGGTCAGGGCCGGAATGGGGTTTTGTTAAAGGCATGAAGCCCCAAATGTCCCCTATTCAAAAAATTCAGGCTCATGGGGGGGTCTCTTTTCCTTTGATTTCTTCGTGGGTAGTAGTACTGATTCACTCACAGTAATCCTAGCTGCATTATTTGGCATGTGTTATATACCCCGGCTCAACGTGTATTATCTCATTTAATTCTCCCAACAGAGCTAGGAGGTGGACGCTATTCAGAGGAAACTGAGACCAGCCTATGTCTACACGGCGAGTGATGACTTCAAAGCCAGAGTTCCTAACCATTAGGCCACATGGACTCTCAGAAGAGGGCTGGTCCAGGGGGGCTCTTGATGTCTTGCCCGCCCTAGGATGATACCACCTACCATCTTGTCCTTCAGCCTCCTGATCAGTGACAACTCGGTAGTGACAACTACTGAGAAGGGTCGGCAGCTGGGGACAGTGCGTGACTCTCGGTGGCCTGTGGGCAACCCAGGCGCCCATTGGCTGACAGGTCATGCCTCCTGCCCGACCACACCTAGACCAGCCCGGGCCCCTGTGGCCCTTCCGTGAAGGAGATTCTCCTCCCACTAAAAACATGTCTCCCGGCGGAGAGGGCTGGGGGGTAGGGAGGAGACAGGCATCTAGCCCTTGCTCTCTGTCAGTGCAGAAGGAGGGCTCTGAATGCTCTAAAAACTGGGTTAAAAATGGCTTGGCTGTACCTATCTTATCTGCTTTACACTGAAAGCCTTCAGCACGTGGCAGGTTTTCACGCAGAATTTTCCTTGCTAATCCCCCTTTGTTAGCTCTGATACGAGCATTGCAATACCAAGCTCGTCTGGGCGATTTGAGAGGGATTACAGACCCTCAATCCTTCAGCATGTGGGAGAAGAATGTTTTCTTAAATCAAATTTTACACAAACCTGTTTTCAAAAATAATCAAAGTGCAAATCCCTCCTCAGGATCGAAAGGTGGGGGAAGACACTTGTCTCTTCAAAATTCAACACTGCATCAGACGCTTGTCCTATGGAGGGTGAGGCGAAGGCGCAGGGCCACCTGGCTGGTTAACGGCCCCAACCCTTCCTGTCCTCCGGGCTTCTACACTTACCAAGTGGGGCTCTGTGACAGGAGGGAAGGTCGGATGCTTTGGCGCGGCTTGGCGTCGACCTGACCCTGTTCTCTGGATGGCACAGTGAGCAAGGTGGGGGAGCCAGGGGCAGATTCAAATTCAATTTCGACAAACACATGTATATGAATCTATCACATGTCGTGTACTGCGCTGGGCTTGGCGGCGGTGGGGAGGCACAAGGATCAAGAAAGTTTTACCCTTAAGGAAGTCACAGTCGAGCAGGGAAGGCAGCTACCTATCTGGAGGATCTGGATACAGGGCAGATTGGAACAGGGGTCCCCATGGAGCAGCAAGTGACAGACAGGGAAGAGGTTATCCTGCTCCCTGAGAAGGCTTCCTGGAGCTGGGAGAACCTGGGTGGGGGCTTATGCCTCCAAAGGGTAAATGGAGAAAAGGATGTCCTGTACTGAGCAGGAAGAGGGTCAACGGGAATAACCATACCCATCGCTGCCTCCACTTTGTGCTGAACATGACATTGTGGTGGTACACCCCTTCCACCTGGCTTGGTACAACAGGCTATCTTTCGGGCTCTTTCCAGCTCCTATGGGAGGCTCTAGAAGGCCAGAGAAAGGAAACAAATGGTGCAAGATGCTAGGGGCCTGCAGGTCCAATCCAAGCTGCTGGGGGCCCTAGGCGTAAGCCTGGATGGAGTCTGTGCTGCCTCGAACTGGCATTCGTGACTCCTGCCTAATCACTGCTGGCAGGGGCTGATCTGCAGAGCCCCAGAGCCACGTCCACCTGCAAATCCTCTCTCCTCCTGCCAACCCAGCCCCCCTCTACTCCTACCCACATACCCTTGAATCTCGGGCCCCAGCTGCAAGGTGGCCCCCTGCCCCTCGAGGCTGCTTTCCTGGCGGCAGGTCACAGATGGGAGCTTGGCGGGTCCGGAGCCTCAGCGAGCCACACGGCCCGGGCTTCGCTTTCCCGGTCCTAGGGAGGTAAGGAGGGATAGCAAAGCGGGGAATCTCTCAAGAGCCAAGGCCTCTGGCAATAAATGGGCCTTGAAATGGGATTTCGTCTCTGACGCTGGGCTAGGCCCAAGGAACGGTGTGGCCAAACCATAAACACTCTCCTCCCTCGGCTGGCACACCATGCCCACCACCCCCCAAAGCCCCTGACAGGCGGCTCAACAGCGAGCAGATCGCCTCGTGGGAGCTGATGAAAGATGGATGCGCGGCCCCCGAGGTTACTGGAAGCTCGAGCTGTTCTCGGATGCATAACCCCAATATTTTCTTCTTAAGCAATTCTTTTGCTCTTTGATGTTCTGCAGCGACACACAATCATATTCGGTTTGGTGCACAGAACAAGGAAGAGGAGGGGAGGAGGAGGGGTCCGGGGAGGGGGAGAGGAGGCCCCGGCTCTGTCTGCGTGTTCTTTCCGGGCAAATTCAGTTGCACCATTTCATCCCTGGCTGGTCAGGGATTCAGCAAGCTGTGGGCTGTCTTTCCGCAGCGCCAGGATCACGGGTATCCGAGGGAAATGGTGCCAGTGGTTGGGTTTTATGGCTTCCGATGCAGAACTTCCCGATGTGTTTTATTTATTTTAAATTCCGCGACTCACTTGCCATTCTCCCTTTTCCGGGGTGCCCCAGGGGCTTGGAAGAAGGAAGAGGGGTGGGCCTCGGACTCCTTGCTTGCCTGGGGGAAGAGAGAAGGGCAGGAAATGAAGAAAGTGGGGGCGGGGGACCCAGAAAAAGATGTGAAGGAAAGGAGAAGGAGCAGAAGAGACAAACAGACAGGTGGGGAAGCAGAAAGAAGGGTGGAGTTTACCGCAGACGAGAGCAGAAGCGGCGCGGAAAAAGAGGAATCCATTCTCAGGACATGCAGGAGAGGAGGAGAGACGTAGTAGAGGCAGGATGCGGGCTGGGAAATGGGGCTTTAGCCACGACTGGGTCCAAATGGTGGAAATCTATGGCCAGGGAGCAGACGGGACAACGAGGGGTACATCACTTAAATGAGTCTTCCCAGGGCTGAACCCCTGGGGCTTGCTCCCTTTCCTCCCGACCCCTTCCAAAGAGCAGCCAAAGCAAACCGGACTCAGATGCAGAGCTTCTGGCAATTTCTCCTCTGTGCATGCCCAGATCCCAGCCAATGCCTGAGCACCCTGCCCTGCTCCCTGAAGCCAGGGGCCTTGCTTTGGCAAGGGAAGGGAATCAGAAATGGGAAAGGTCAGTGTGGTAATGGGGGGAGCACCGCGTCTGAATGAGGAAAAACGGAGTCCTTCGTTGGCATTATGGCTACAGCAAATAAAATTACACCCGTGTTTCTCCTGGCCAGACATGTGGGGAATAGGTGAGTATTTTCAAGCATTCCTTTTAAAGAGTGAAGCAGCAAGTTTCATTATCATATTTTAATTAAAAGGAAAAAATCCTATTAAACAATTCCCAATGTATTCGGATTAGCAAAAACCAGCACCTGAGACCCAGTAGCTCGGCATGTGTGAACACACTAACCAGACTCCTTTTCCTCAGAAATTCTCTCTACATCTGCCCCTCCCCTGCAGCCAAGCAAATGGCTTCCCATGGGCTCCATCCCAGGCAGGCCACAGTGGGGGTCCCATGCTTCTCTCACTCCCCTGAGGGAGCCATATCCCCCCCAAACTCACCGGAACCCCCCAAACTTCCTATTCAAAGCACTGCTGGCAAGAAACCTGCCTGCAGTATCAGGTAGACCTGGGCTTAAAACCTGGTTTCCCCACTTCCTGGCTGTGTGGTCGTAGGCAACTCCTTGATTTCTCAGAGGTTCAATTTCCCGATTTGCAAAAATGTAAAATTTACATCTACTTTATAGCATTGTTGGAAGGATTCAAAATTATATAGGAAAAGAACCTGATACAGTGCCCAAGTAGTAGTGAGTAAATAAGCAGGAAGAGATGTTCTTCTATCACTATTTGTAGACAAGATAGAGGGGTGACTTCCAGAAGCTCCAGATAAAACACACCTTGTTCCATGAGCACATGAGCCCATGCTGGTCTGTCCCACTAACTATGTCACCGCTGATGGGGGTCACACTTTCTCTTGCCTCCTGGCCTTGGCATATGCGGTTCCCTGACTGTGAGCCCACTTTCTATCCCCACATTCCTACCCACCTTGTCTGGTTAACTCCTACTCATCCATCCACTCCGGACTTGGAAGTTACTTCTTTAGAGAAGCCTACTCTTCCTGGAGCTCGAGGCCTGTCCCCTGTGTGCCAGGTTCCCTGTGCTGGCTGCAATTCTAGTATCTGTCCCAGAACATCTTGATTGTCCATGTAAGAGTCTGGAACCCTCCCTTGAGACTGTGAGCTCCTTAAAAGTAGGGACCAGACCTGCTCTCATGTTACTGTACATAGTAGGTGCTCAATAAGTGAGATAGATGAGGGAAAATCAGACAACCAGGTACAGAATGAGTAGGGAAAAGTGGCAACGGAAGTGACCATTTCACATGCAAACAACTTAGGGGTCCTACCCAGGAGCACTTGTTGAGATATGGTTTCCCCCCACAAAAGCCAATGCAGTGTGGCTGCGTTAACAGAGAAATCATCTCCAGACAGAGAGAATGAGGACTCTGCTCCTCCTGCATGAGTAACCTCATTTGGGGTGCTGGGTGTTGTTCAAAACACCCATCTGCATGGCAGAGCCCATTCTCTGGAGGCCACCGTGAATGGTGAGGGGTCCTGAGACACGGTCCTGAGACACGGTGGAGGGGGCAGAAGATATTAGCTTAGTAGAAGTGGTTTGGGCCTTTCCCAATGCCTCTCTTCAAGCTGAGCCGTCATGGGGCAAGGCAGGGACTAGACGTGTTCTGGGTCACCCCAGGGGGAGACCCTAAACCATACAGTGCATGGAGGGGCAGGTCTGGTTCCACACAGAGTGACCACCCACCCAGGCTGCCCAGCACTACCTCAGGGGAACGTTCAGTCTCAGGCAAACCACTCCGCCCCACCCCCACCCCCAGCACCAATCTTTCCGTTTCTATAGATTTGCCTCTTCTAGACATTTTATATAAATGGAATCATATACTATGTGGCCCTTTCTGACTTCTTTCATTTAACATAATGTTTTCAAGGTACACCTGTGTTGTAGCATTAGCATTTTTTCAGCATTCCTTTCCACAGCCAAATAATACTCCATTCTATTCCGTTCCATATACTACATTATATATCATTCCTTTGGTTCATTAATGAACATTTGGGTTGTTTCCATCTTTCGGCTATCATGATCAGTGCTGCAATGAACATTCACGTATGAGTCCTGTGTAGACGTAGGTTTTCATTTCCCTTGGGAGACGCCAAGGCGTGGAACCGCCGGGCATCCCGTGCTTCTGTTTAACAGTTTGAGAAACCACCAGGCCATTTTCCGAAGTGGCTGCACCACTCTACGTTCCCACCAGCAGTGCGTGAAAGTTCTCATTTGTCCACATCCTGGACAACTGTTATCATCTGTCTTTCCAAGAATCGTCATCCTAGTGGGCGTGGCCGGCACTTCACCAGGCAGAGCCCCGAGGAAACTAATGAGGCTGCCTGCAAAGTGGTGAGACCCCTGACATCGCAAGTATCCCAACAGAACTAGACGAGCCTGGGGAAGGGCTGCCGCTGTCGGCTGGGGGGTTGGAGGAAAAAATAGGTCTCAAAGTCTTTGGCTTTGTTACCCTCCTCTTGGGGCTCTGCGGCCTGGAAGAGGGCTCGGGAAGGGGACAGATGGTGAAGGAATGCAAAGGGACGGGGAAGGAGGGTGTAGACACTAAGGCTCGAGGCAGCCCCGTTCTGCAGCTTGCTTGCTGTGGGAGGCAGGACCGGCTCAGGTGTTGCTGACGGGGCCCGTGCTGCTGCCCAGTGTGGGAGAATTGGCAGGGGCTGCAGAGACCCCAGAAACCACAGCCACCACCCTGCCCTTGCTGCCTCCCACATGCCTCCTGCTCTTTCCGTGGGGCCCCGCTGCCCATCTGTTCTTCTTTCCTCGACACCTGGCCTTTCTGTTTCTGTGTTGTCACCACAGAAGGGACTTCTCAGCTTCCCAGGAATGTCCTCGAGGAGGAGAAGTGAGCAGACTGGGCAGGGCGCTTGGAGTTGGGGGGGGTGTGTGGAGCGGTATACTCTACCAGTGCTTGGGGCCCCCAGGAGGCCAAAGGGGCAGCGGCCATGCCTCCTTCTGCAATCAGTCCTCAAATACACAGCTAACCACACTCAGTCCTCATGCTTGGGCCGAGGAACTTCCTCTTTTCTTCCTCACCCCACTCCCCACTCACACACGTAAAGCCCTGATCACAGCCCTCTGATGGACCAAGAACTCCTTCCCTGCCAAGGCAGCTCGTCCAACTGTTGGGTTACCCGCTGCCATTGTTATCCTAACATGTTGGTAGAGACCCTGACATACATGATCTCGTTTAGTCCTAAGGAAAATCGTGGGAAGCACATAGGGGGAGGATGGTTGCTCCTACTTTACAGAGGGGCTGAAGTTTATCTGAGTGACTTACTCTAGATCAGACAGGTGCACGTGCCAAGGTCAGGACTCAAAACCAGCCTCTGGATTCTTTCCATTCAGACACTTTCCAGTTGCTCAGGCCAAACACATGGACACCATGCTAGACTCCTCTCTCAGCCCCATGGAGCCCCCTGGAAACCCCTATTGATTCTATCTTCAAATATGTCTTTAACCTAGTCACTTGTCATCCCCACACCACGGCCCAGAGCACCATTTCTCTCACTGGTGATTACAAATAGCTCCTCCCTGTGTCTGCCCCTCACTGGCCCCTGCAGACAGGCCAGGCTCGCTCCTGCTTTCTCCCTTTTTTTTTTTAAGATTTATTTATTTTGAGAGAGAGAGAGAAAGAGCGAGCCCACGAGTGGGAGGAGGGGCAGAAGGAGGGGGAAAGAGAGAATCTTAAGCAGGCTCCCAGCTGAGCACAAAGCCTGACATGGGGCTTGATCTCACGACCCTGATGTCATGACCTGAGCCGAAATTAAGAGTCGGCCGCTTAACCGACTGAGCCACCCAGGCGTCCCTAGCTCCTGCTTTCTCCTTTGTGTCTGTGTCTCAGATTTTGTCTCCATCCTCAAGTCCCCTCGCACAGTGTGGGGCCCAGAGGGGCAACGCCCTGGGATGCATCAGGTAACAGAGCTGAGATTCATTTCCTGCTCTTTATGTGTGCACACACGTGTGTCCATGAGCATGTGCACACACACACACACGTGTCCTAGCTTCCACCAAAATAAATCAAGATCCAGGCACAGTAGTCATAACTCTTGTCAAAAGCGTATTCTACCCCTACTTTTTTTTTTTTTGTAAGAGAGAGGGGAATACACACATTTCATTTTGTAGCAAATCAGGTTAGAAGCACTTCAACCAGCAAGATGAGAGGGCATGCTTCCGGGGTTGAGGTGGGGGGGCAAGGCCACATCTCAGCATCTCAGTTCCTCTGCCATCCTGCCAAGCAACCCGGGTCTGATCCGATGCCAGGACCGAGAACTAGTTGACCTAAGGGTCCCAGACAGAGCCGACTTATGACACAGAGGGCTAAGCGCCACCTTCTCCCCACCCCTCACAATGGAGCCTGATCACTCGGAAGGCTGCAGGGCTGCTGGGGAGTGGGCAACTCCAGCCTTGGCTCTTTAGCTTTCCAGTTTGATTTCGGCATCCTCTGTGATCACATTAGTGTGAGAATGCTTCTTACGGTTAGTTGTGTGCATCTAAGATGAGGATACAATGACCTCCCTGGTGCCTCACGTACGCACACCCCCCGCCCCGGGCAGACCCCCACTCTGCCTCCACAGAGCTCCGTGTGACTGTGGCAGCCCCCCATGTGATCTGGCCAGCAGGTACGGGCTGTGGAGGCTTGTGATTGCCTAGGAAGGGCTTGGAGGGTATGGGGTCCGCAGCAGCCTCAGCGGGAGAGACTAGACCCTCCTGAAACTCGCAGACAAGGGGGCTCTGTCTGGAATAGGAGACAGACCTGCAGAGGAGAAGGAAGAGGCTGAGGCTGGGAGCAATGCCACAGCATGGCCGATTGCTGATTCCTGCCCTAGGACACAGAGGGAGCTGAGGCTGAGGGTGCACACCCAGCCCTGTGCCCCATTCCAGGCCCTGCACCCCCAGGGAACTAAGGGAGGAGGAGATGGGCAATTGCGGCGTATCACTGACACGATGTGCTACAGAGAGGTATTCCTGAGTCCATTTTACTGATGAGGCAAACTGAGGCCCAGGGGCCTGGTGTGACACAGCTGGTAAGTGGTAGAGCTGGGATTCCGAACCACGTCTTCTGCCACCAAGCCAGTGCTGTCCGGCTACACCTGCCTGCCTCTCCCCGGCTCCCCCCCGCATGCAGCCAGCCCCTCCTCTGAACTCCACGGCGTCCATCTCCACCTCCCCGCTTAGCCTTCACCGCTGCTCTTGAACTGTTTCTGGTTTGTGCAACCCCATGGGGTCAGAAGCTCCTAAAGGGCAGAAACCATGGCTTGGGGTCCGGTGGGATCAGAGTCTCTGGCCCACTTCTGGGCCCCACAGTGCCGTTCACTAAGCAGATGCAAGGTGCGAAGACCAGCTTGCAGGTAGGGCCTGGTGGGGCCAGCCAGAAGGAGTGGGGCCCAGCACAAGCACGTGTCGGTGGGAGGGGTCAGCCGGACTTGGCTCCTGCTTCCTCAGCCCCCTGGGCTTCCCAGGCCACCCCACCCTCAGCCTGGCATCGGGGGGAATGCGTGGGCACTGTCCACCCTCGGGGGGCTTGGCTACCCTTCCCGGTGGCTGGGACCTGAGTGCACTACTTCACCTCTGTGAGCTGGGTGGTTAAACAGGAGCAAGCATCCTGACTCTACAGGGAGGTCATGAGGGTGAAAAACAATGTGTTTAAAATTGGGGGGAATTTGAATATGGATTGGGTATTAGATGATACCAGGTTACTACTGTTAATTTTGTTCGGTGTGACAATGGCGTTATGGCCCAGTACGAAAATGTTCATACTTTGTATAAATGGCCACGGATTTACCTAGAGGTGAAATGATCAAATGTCTGCAGTTCTTGTTTTAAAATAACTCAGCAAAGGTAAAAATAAAATGAGCAAGATGGTGTAAGATGAACTACGCATGGCAAAATCTTGGTAACTGATGAAGCTGGGTGATGGGCATAAGGGGGTGCACTCTGTAGCTTCTCTACTCCCAGATAGATCTCAAAATTTTTTTCACAATGATCACACCAAAAACGGTAAAAATAAAACCTGCAGGAAAAAAGGATATACTGTATCTAGGATTTTGCCCCTGGCGCATAGGAGATGCTCACTAAATTATTTTCAGTGTTGTATTTCTCCTTTTCCATGCTTGTCAGGGGACTGAATCCCCTCCCCTTAGGGGAAAGCCCACAACTTAGAGCCCCCCATGGTAGGAAACAAACAGGAAGGAGTTGAGTTCTGGCAAACGCAGAAACCTCACCTTGGCCAGTCACGGAGGCCCCACTGAGGCCAGGGGACTCCTCCAGGGCTGGACACTACAAGCTGCTCTTTATTAAGCTGGTCACTGGCCGGGCGCTGTGCTCACAGGCTCTCCTTAGTCCCCACAGCGCCCCCACGAGGTGAGCGGTAGTATTATCCCCATCTGTCCAGCTTTCAGCCTCTCCCTGCCTCCTTGTTCATCCCCAGGACCAGGCTCTGGTCCTGTCTACAAAAACTGGCACTTCCATGCGGGTCTGTGCATAAGCCTTGCCCCCAAGAGGCACCTGGGCATGGTCTGGGGAATAAGAAGCGAACGATCAGGCCCCCCTGCCAAGACGCTTGGTGGGACCCAGGTTGGTAGAGGTACAAGGACGGCTGCTGGTCGGTGGTTTGGAAGGGAAGGACTCAGACACAGGAGGGTCGTGTCCCTGTGGGTGGGCTGCCATGGCCCTGAGTGGGTTCTGCGGGTCCTGCTTCCCTCCTGGGCAGTGGATTGCCATGACCCCCGCCCTTGCCGCTGCTAAGAGGAAGACGTCAGGGTGGTAGGGCTGAGGATCACCCCTTGACGATGCCCTTCTTGCTCCTGGATCCCATCCTCCTCCTTCCACCTCCCACCCTGGCCCAGGCTGCCAAAGCTGCTCTGTGTTGAAGCACCCTGGGAAATGCTACCTCCTCCAGGAAGGCCTCATGAAGCAGCAGGAGGAGAAGCTGGGATAGTTTTCACAGCCTTCCTCTCTGGAAGCGCAACCCTCCTCTGATTTGCCTATACTAAGCTCTCCACTAAAACCTTCAACTCTCAACCTGCAGGGGTTTCAGACTTCGCCTTTGGTACACTTGTTACCTCGTTCTGAGTCTGAATTTATCGGCCCCATGTTCTCTTTATATCTGCTGGTTTCTACGCAGTTCTCTTTGAAGCTTTTATGGGGCTAGTTTAAGATGGAGAGAGAGGAGCTCAACTTCATACAGAAGCTTGTAAACTTAGAGAGCATCTAACCCCAAGAGGCGGGACAAGCTGAAAATTTAAAGAGCTTCTGAGAGGGTTTAGCTCATTTCAGGATGTCAGACTCTGATGGATAAATGAAGGGAACCAAAGAGACTGTATGTGTATTAGACTGTGTGGTGGGGGTGGGGGCGGGGAGTGCATCCCATCCCCCCAGTGAATACTGCCACATCTTCTCCACGTCCCTCCTCTTTCCAACTGGTGCTAGGGATGAAAATTCAACCCTTCCTTATGAGGCTGATCCCTTGAAGATTTCTGCAAATTTGACTTTTAATTTTCCAGAAAGTGCAGGATTCCTCTGCATGCCTTTTATTCACCCAAAGCAGAACTGCTGAATTAGTTTTTAAAGCCCTACCCTCATCTAGGCCTGTAGAGTTTTAGGTGGGTTGGGTGGTCCACCCTTAGTCCCACGCACTGACCCAGTCACTCATTTCCTGCAAGGAAGGAAGCTACCCTTCAGGGCAACCCCACTGCAGAGTAACAAGGCTTGGGTAATCATCCACACACCGGCTGACGCTGGGCACCGTCCTGCAGGCTCGGCCTGCCCTCACATACCTCAGCTCCTGTGAGCCTCACCGTCACCCAGGGCAGGGGGGCGGTGAGCTGGAACAAGCCTTATCTGCATTCCACAGGTGAGGAAAGAGGCTTGAAAAGTCGTAAGACACATCCACAGGGAGAAAGTGGACCACTGGCAGAGTTAGTACAAGCCCGTCTAGGGAGGGGGCATGGAGAGGTTCCCTCGGGCTGTGAGACTAATGTTGGGGGTACAGCCTGGCTGGGCACCTGCGAGGCTCCCCCAGGTCCTTCCCCAAGAGCTTTCCTTCTCTGTGGGTCACAGCTCCTCATAGGACACCTGCAAGATCAGGCCCCGTATGGAACCATGGTTCTGGCCTGTGCTGTGGGTCACACAGGTCTGTTGGACCCCCAGTTTGCACTGCTTCTTCTCAACTGAAATGCATCTTGCAGCCACACCTCCCAGGTCTCACAAGGTCCAGGGACAAGATGCAAAGCCCCCTCTCGAAAAAACCAGGCTAGAATCCCAAAGTATCAGACACCATCCACTCCAGCCCTCATTTTCAAGGCCAGGCACCTAATGCCCCAAGTGGAGAGAGATTTGTCGGGGCCTGCCTCGTTTTCCGGACGGTGCTCACTTGTCCCGAGAGCCGAGCCCGGGGCTGGGCCTGCACGGGGTGATGTGTTTTAATGCTCCTGGGAGTTTCCAGTGCCAGCCAGGGTCACAGAGACACGTAGGCTCCCATGTGCATTGGTGTATGTGTGCTGACACCCAAAAAACTCTCTCCAGACTGCTTTCCCTCCTTAAATTGAACCCATTTAGAAAGTTTTCTTTCCTCTCCTCACTGAAGACATCCATCACTTTCCCCGGCAGAGACGAGGCAGCCACAACTCCTTCCCCGGGTTTATTAAATACGTTCCAGAGACTATTTGTAGCTGTCATGGAGAAGCCGACGGGGAGGCTGGGAGCCCTCTCAGCTATGCGGCCTGCATTTCCATCTCCAGGTCAGGGACCCCTCTACAAATGTTTCTCCATCACAGGCGGAGCTAAAGGGACTCCCCGAGCTCTGACGTAGTTGGCCCCACTCTCAAACAGCCATGGGGGGACCACAATAGGGCAGCCAAGGAATCTCAGCAGGGGCTGGCTGGACAAGGACTGAGCACGTCCAGCAGGACACCCACCTCTCATGCCCAACTCAAACAGTGCAGTGAAGAGCAAATTCACTCCTACTCTGTCCCAGACCCCGTGGAGCCACTCAGGGTCATAGATGGGGCCTGGGAGCCCCAGGTGTGGGGACCACACTCCCCCCCACTTGGGCTGTCCCAGCTCAGTCGGGCCTTGGGCTCACAGACAGGGATGCAGCTTGAGAGAGCCCTCCACATGCTGGCTCATGGTGGAGGATGGAAGGAAAGCATATTCCACAGAGGCCTGCAGGGCTCACCTGGCCCAGGGAAGGAAGTTTGGGGACAGCAGGCCGTAGCCCTGAAGGACCCCAGAGGCCCTGGAAACTCCCTCCCCATTTAATGGATGAGGACAATGAGTCCCCGAGAGAGAGCGGGGTTTGCTGGGGTCCCCCACCTCCCTGCCCGGTGTCCCTTCAGTGCCCCTTTACCTGAGACCCAGGACAACCGAGGCTGATTTCCTTCCCTCCCTAGGATTCAGAGGGGTGGGAAAGAAATTCCAGAACGGACTGAAACTGAAATTAGGAGAGCCAAGCTTCTAGATTTCTTGAGTCCTTTCTTTTTCTTTGTTATTATGAAATATTTTCAAACACACAGAAAGAATTATATAACCAACATCTGTGGACCCACTACCAGTATTAACAAATCCTAATAACTTGAATGATTTCTATTTTCAAATATGGTATTAGCTGCTATATGGTTAGCTGAATTTTTATAGCTTTTTTCAAATGTAAAATCATTTCATTCTTTTCAATAAAGGCATTTCATTAAATGTATAACCAGGATTTAATTTTTAGACCCTGAAAGACTTCATTTAAATACACTCAAAATCAGGAAGGAAAAAAGCCCTCTCTGACAGGCGGTGCATCCTGATTTTTCTTTTTGGAAACACGGTCTCCGTGGCTGTGGTCTGGCCTGATTGGAGGGCGAGGGAAGTTGCTACAGATTCCCTAGACTCTGGAGAGGTGACATCCCAGGGAAATGCTTTCTTTCAAGCCTTCAAGATGGATCCCCCACCCAGAATGTTTGCTGAGTAAGAAGGAGCATGAGAGGAAGGGAGGAAGTCTAACCTGGGGTGGGCTCTGCCAGGTCCCCTCCCCCACCCTTCCTCCTGCCTCGGGTCCCTTGCTCCCCTTCCCCTACCCATACATTCCTCTTTCTCTTCTTGCAGGCTCTGCTCCCAGCTACTGGCAGCTACTTCTAGCTTGTAGTTCTCAGTTAGCATTTACTATGTGCACCTGTCAAGGTGTCACTAGATCCTTAACTGCATGTGCTGGACCTGCTCATACCAGCTCAGAGAGCCAACTGTCTCTCTCTTCCAGCTCCTCATTCAGGGACACCGTGTTAGTAGCTTGCAGTTGGCCGTGGTAGGAGTACTGATACCATGAAAATCAATCTGCAGACGCTACAAGAGGAGAGGGCTTCCCCTCTCCCTGAGAGCTGGTTGTTAACCATTTGCCAGCACACCGCTGGTATTAACTGTTCCGAGAATATTTGCATTCAAGAGTTCTCCTAGAGAAGAAAAACACTTAGGAGCCAAAGGAATGAATCACAAATGGTCAAATTTCAGATATGAGTCTGAGAGCGAGAGGGGTTCCACCTCAGCAAAGCAACCACTGCTTAGCATTTTGTGGCCGGACAGGTCCCTAGAAGTTACATTGTCCAAGGCTCTCAGGTTAGAAAGCAAAACGAAGTCCAGAGAGATAGCATGACTTGCCCAAGGTCACGAAGCTTGCTAATGACACAGGTGGGCTTATAATTCAGTTTCCTTTACTAGCACTCTTTACATGTGCCTCCCCGTGAGGCTGCTCAGCTGGAAATGGAGAGGGGGGTCACCTGAGGCCGAGCCCAAGTGACTAAAGCAAAGGCACGGAGGTGGGAATGGTGGTGTACTGAGTACTTCCTGTCCCTTTGTCCCCACCCTGCTTTCCCAGGAAAGGGCTGGGTGTCTAGAGGGTGCTTAGCAACCTCTTGTATGGGCTCAGGCTGATGAGCCAGGTGGGCAGAATCACGGTGATGTGGGCAGAGGTCCACTCCCCAGGTGGTCTGGTGAGCTCCCTCAGCAACCAGGTCCCTTGGCAACCAGAGTTTAAGGGACAAGCCACAGGGACAGCAAGTTGCTCTGGGGGCTGTCACTTGCTCTGGCCCTCCCAGCAGGGGTTTCTCCGGGTCAAAGAGCAGCTGAAGTCTCCAGAAACCTAGGTGTGAGCCATAAGGCAGAGGGACGGAAAGAAGACGGGAGCAATCTGGTGCCACTCCAGGTTTCTATGTCACTGGAGCAGGAGCGTGGTGCTAACAGCCAAGAGAAGCAGAAATTTGGGCCAAACCAGACTGTGAAGGGGAATGGGGGTGGGGTGGGGTGGGGCGAGGTAGGCAGAAGGGAGGGAGGTGGGGAGAGAAGAACCACTCCAGCTAGAAGACGCAAACAGGAAGCAGGACCTGCCAGCAATGCACGGAGATAAAGTGCAGGAGGATGGGGCAAGAAGGGAAGGAGAAAGGAAGAGGAGCGAGGGAGCCACGCCCCCACGGAGCCACGCCCCACCGAGCCACTCTGGACTTGGCCTCTGCTCCGCCCTCCTCCCCTCCCCCAGGGCAGCATGGGCCCTGTGGCCGCGCATCCGGGCCTCCGGTGCAGTGTCTGTGCCCAGACTCAGAGAGGGGTGCCCCAACACGGGCGCTGCGGCCCAGAAGCAGCCCACGGCGGCCGCGCCACCCAGCCCTGCATGGAGGCTCTGCCTGCCCATACTCCCAGTGGCCAGCCCCCGCCCCCGCCCTGGCCCCGTCACCCCCTCTCCCTGCCAGCACCATCTGTGCCTTCTTCGTGCACTTGCCCTCTGCAGAGGGGAGCCGCGGTGACCTGGAAAGCAGGAGGGCTGGCTCTGCTGCCCAGCTGTGTGTCCCTGGGGTGAGTTCCTTCCACCCTGGAAACCCCAGGGGAAGGGGCGGGGCAGGCTGTGAGGGGGGCTCCTGGCTTCCCTGGAGGGGCAGGCTCAAGGCTGAGTGGGCAGCCAATCTCCCAAGCACCGAAGCCCTTTCCCAAGAGGACTACAAGCAAAGCCGGACTTGCTTCGAGCAGCCCCCCTCGGCCTGCCCTGGTCACTAGGGCTGAGTTTAACTCCTGTGCATCACAAGAAATCAAGTGTGAGCAAAAAAGAGAAGGAAGATGTCTGGAGGGTGGAAGCTGTGGGCCCGAGCCAGCAGAGTGGCACAGGCTTGGGGGTCAGGCAGACACTGAGTGTGTGGCTGGCTCACGGTGACCCAGGTGTGACTCGCCTTCTCTGCAAGATGGGGACACCTCACCCCGTGGTTGTGTGGAGAGAGATGACACACAGCCAGAGGCCTGGTGCACACTCCCTCCTGCTAGCTGCTTAATACATGTCCTGTCCGTTCCAGCTCGGGCAATCCTGGCTGGGGGCGGGGAGGTGGGCGACTCCATGGGGGCTTCCTCCAGGAAGGTAAGGGAAAATGTCTGCAAACATGAGCTGGTTCCTGGGAAGGTGTCTGCCACAGAGACGTATACCAAGGTAGGGAACGGGAGATGCCCACAGGCTCAGACTTAAGCTGTCCATACAGCAACAAATTCTCGAGCATCTGCTCCAGCCAGGAATTGTGCCTAGTGCTTTACTTACATTATCTCTGCCGCAGACCCAAAGGAGAAAACCCATCTCCCCAGCCCGGACGAGTCCCCCATGGCCCCCGGCTATACTCCTGTCCTTCCAGACACAAAGGTTCAACCTTAACATCATTGACCCGCCATCTCCCTCGCTTCCTGTGGTCACTGGACCTGGTCCCGTATCTCTGGCCTATTCTGGGGCTGCTGCAGCCCCAGCCCCACACGGGTCAGGCCCAGGACCCTCCTTGCTGGCTCCTCACTGATTTTCCTGCTCTGGGCTGACCCCCTGAACTAATCACTCACTTTATTATGAGAGTAATTGTCTTAAAATACTACCGGCTAAAACTTTTGAAATGCCTACTGGATAACGTACAAAACTGTCGGTCCCAAATTTGTTCCCAAACTACCATTCTGGACCTCTCTCCCATTTTGCACTCCCCAGACAGGCCCAGAACATTCTCACCTCCAGGCTTTTTCTCCTGCAAGGTCCTTCCTCCACCTATCTGAAACACAACCCTCCCAGGTTCTGCCTCTTGGGAAGCTTTTCTAGATGGTTCCTCATCAGAGCCCCCTGCTCGGTTCGCCCTTTGGTTGGCAGAACATCCTGGAAAGGGTGCTGAATGGGGGTTGGCACCTGGTCATTGACATCAACTGGACAAATAAATCCTCTGGTCTCAGTTTCCTCACTGGTAAAATCAGGAAGTGGACTGCATCAGGGGTCCCCACATAGGATTCCTCACTGGCCTCCTCTGGGGACTTTCAGAAAGCATGGATTCCTAGGCCCCACCCTGGGCCTTCTGAGTCTGGATCTGCAGTATGGGGCCTGGGAATCTGTCTGGGGACACTCCCCAGATGATTTGGAGCCACTGTCCATTTGGGGAGGCCCTGGACCGGAGAACCTATAGATTGGCCCAGTGTTGAAGGCTTTTGCAGAGTACAGATTTCAAGGGACCTGGTCTTTTTTGCAGGTTCACAAGGCCTCAGTTGTGACATTCAGAAGATGCTTAACAAATGACAGTTGAATGAACGAGTGAATGAGTGAATGAATGAAGGCCCTGAAGGGAAGTAGTTGTAGCTTATGCACACAGAAGTGAGAACAAACACAGCCGCCCAGGCCCACATTCAAGTGCACAGGTAAACATAAACACTTCACGGCAGGCACACCTGGGCTTGGATGCTATTTGAACATAATCCAAAATTCTGCATTGGCCCCTACGCATATGCCGTTAATTTTATTTTTTTTACAGAAGCCTCAAATGCATGGGATTCATTTCCAGTAAGGGGATACACCACCCACTTAAAAACAGTGATTAATTTCAATATTTTGTTACATCAGGATGCGGGGTGATAGTGAGGCATGTGCACGCATGTAAGAGAGAGAGAGAGAGAGAGAGAGAGAGAGAGAGAGTGTGTGTGTGTGTGTGTGTGTGTGTGTAGGGCAGGGTTGGAGGGGGGTGGCTTGCTAGGATTACCAAGATTACTGGAGACAGCTAAAGGCTCTTAGGACCAGGCAGCTAATTGCCCAGCTTCCCCCTGTGGCTGTGGTCAGGGGCTCGAGCCCAGAGGGAGCATGCAGGGCCAGGGTCTGAGTGGGTTCTCCAGAACAGTCCAGTGAGCCCCGGAGAGTCCAGGCAGTGAGGACTCCCCAGGAACCATGCAGGAATGTCGCTGGTGGGTGGGTGATGGTGAGGGACCCGGGAGGTCGGCCCTATGACCATGGGGCACACAGAAATGGCTTGGCTCGTGAGGCGTTTCCCCCAAGCATAGCGCAAAGACTAAGGCCACACTTTGACCAAAACCTCAGTCCAGAGTGCTTTGCTCCTACAGCCTGTCCCAGCTGCTGCCTCTGTCCACAGCCGCTGGACCAGTGTCCCCTTGCCCTGGTCTCAGCCTGGGGATGGGACAAGGGAGAGAAATGGATAAGACCCCAGAGGCCACGCTGGGAGGGGCTGCAGTGGGGCACTCCTGTCCCGTGGACCCCATCCTCCCCACGCCAATGCTCCCTGGAGCTCTGCTCGGCTCTCTGAGCCCTGTGTTGCATTTCTAGCAAAGTAGGAATAATCAGACCCATAACAATTTGTTGTCCTTCAGAGTTTCAAAGTATTTTCTTGACATTATCTGGTTTGAACGTCACAGTATCCCTTCAAGGCAGAGGTCCTCATTCCCTCCTGCAGCCCAAGGAGCTATGGGGGGGCCGGTGCCCCCACTCCAAGACCAGTGTGGTTACCACCATCCATATCTGTGAGTCTGGGCTCCCAGGGTGGCCCAGGCTTGCCTCTCTCTGTCTTCAGAGTGGTTCCCCTAAACCAGCAAGGCCTAGTGCTTTTGGCCTTGGGGCTCCTCCTCATAGCACCATCCTTATCAGGGCTCTCAGATTACAAGGCTGAAAGCCAACCCCTGGACCACGATGGATGGATCCTGCTCCCCTGGGAGGCCTCTTAGCAGGGGAGGCCCAGACATTGAAACCACTACCTGGCCTCTGCAAGGTCTCCTTTATGGAAGACACAACACTGGTGGAATGAATCCCAAGTACGTTGCCTGTTCGCAAACGGTTAAACACAGAGTTACCATTGGCCTGGCATGTCCACTCCTAGGCATATGCCCAAGAAAAATGAAAACATAGATCCCCATGAAAACTAGCAACATTATTCATATTAGTCAAAAGAAGGAAACAGCCCAAATGTCCATTAACTAATAAGTGGATAAAGAAAATGAGGCATATCCATACCAGGGAATATTATTCAGGAATAAAACGGAAGGAGATACTAATATACACTACAACATGGGTAAACCTCGAAAACATTACACCAAGTGAACAAGCCAGACACAAAAAGCCACGTGTTGAAGGATCCCATTTATAGGAAATGTCCAAACTAGGCAAACCTATAGGGACAGAAAGTAGACTATTGGTTGCTTAGGGCTTGGGGGAGATGGTGGGGAGGTCTTTAGGGGGCACCATATAAAGGGTAGGGGATTTCTTTCTGATGTGATGCAAATGTCCTAAAATTGCAGTGGTGGTTGCAAATATCTGGGAAAACACTAAAAAACCACTGTGTGTGTGTGTGTGTGTGTGTGTGTGTGTGTGTGTATTTTAAATATACATATATTATATATTTTAAATATACGTATATTTAAAATATCATATATTTTAAAGATTTTATTTATTTGAGCAAGAGAGAGAGAGAGATGGAGAGCACGAGTAGGGGGGTGGGGCAGAGGGAGAAGCAGGCTCTCCGCTGAGCAGGGAGCCTGCCATGGGGCTTGATCCCAGGACCCTGGGATCGTGACCTGAGCCGAAGGCAGATGCTCAACCGACTGAGCCACCAAGGCGCCCCCAAAACCACTGTATATTTTCAATGGATGAATTGTGTGGTATGTGAATTACATTTCAGTAAAGCATTATAAAGAATTTTGAAAAGAGAACAGCAAACTGGAACTGAGTGATGCGGGCTGACCTTCGGGATACGCCACTAGTTTGCTCTGTGACACGGGAGAGGCTGCTTCCTTCTCTGCACCCCCACCGGCCCCTCCGTGAGCTGGGGAGAGACACCACGGCCTGCCTCTGAGGAGTGCTGGGAGGAAGAGGGGATGGAAGGTACCTTGGCAAGCATAATAGGAACAGAGGCATTATTTAAATGCGCAAGATTTACTGTCGAGATGTCACCGCTCTGGGAAGTTGCGATGTCCTTGAGTTACAGCCCCATAGAATGTTAAGTCACAGGGGACCTTAGAGAGCAAACAAGAACACAGGTAGGATGGTGGCTGTTCCTGGCCAGGTACGTGTGCCCCGCCCCCATCCGCAAATGTTTATCAGAGGCACGGAGGGCACTGAGCTGATGGAGAAACAGCGGGAAGGAATGGCAATGCTTTACTTAGGGTACCCTGGTGGGAACGGCCACCTGCAACGGCATTCCCTCTCGTCTCTATCCCCTGGATGTAAAACACACAATCAGACGCAATCTCTCTGAAATCTGTCTGAAACAGAAAACCCTCCTCCCACGTTTGCCTCCCAGCCCCCACTGCCAGGTGTCCAGATGTTGTGGCAGCTGCTAGCACATTCCCTCTTTCCAAACCCTGAGTATACAGCCCAAGGCTGACCACGGCTGCAAGCCTTGCAACCACCCCGAGGCACGGCTCTGGCGCACACTCGGGCCTGCCGTCCTGTCTGCCATCCTGCCATCCTGATACCGCGGTCCATCCGCAGGGGGATCCACACCGGCAGGCACTGGCCTGGCTGGGGTCTGTGTGTCAAGGGGGTCTGCGTGTGCCCAAGTTCAGGACAGGTTCAACGTGCAGGCAGAAGAAGGCTGGCTCTTTTGGGACTTTGAATTCTGGAGCAGTACTGGATACTGATACAATACTGATTATGCTCATCCTACTAATAAAAACAATAATATAAGTAAGTAGCTTCCACTTTATTATGGGCATAGACTTTGCAGGTATTATGAATCAGTAGTCACGACAATCCGATGGAGTGCATATTATCATCTTCATTTTATAGATCTGGACACTAAGGCTCAGAGAGGTTAAGTGTCTTGCCCAAGGTCACACAGCTAGGAAACAATAAACGTAGGGTTTAAAACTAGGTCTGTCTGATGCAAAAGTCACTAGAAAGCATAATCCATACACCACCCCCCTCAAGCCTTCTGCCAGGAGCCAGAGAGCCAAAAGCCACCCAAGCATCCGGAAAATGATTGCTCTGTCAAAGGGTAATCTCAGGAACTGCCCCAGCCCCTGTGGGAATTGGGTCCAGCCCCAAACATCACATTTATGTCAGGTGCCACAAGGGGTCTTTGTTTAATCTCTTGATGGAGATGCCGGGGAGAAGAGACACATTTTGAAGCTCTTAGCCTAAAAAGCAAAGGTGGGTACAAAAGGGTCCTGGCCACAGCTGCTGAGACCAACGTCTCCTCTGTGCACCCCCCCGCCCCCAAGAGAAGTGGCTCCTGGTCAGTGCCACTGGCCCGGGGCTGGCCGCGTGCCGTGTGGCTGAGGTTCAGGGAGGGGGTGCCCATCATGTCAAGGTGGAACAAAAAGGGTGACTACTCGACTCTTCAGCAGTGGGTGCAGGGTCTCGAGTCAGACAGAACTGCATCCTAACTTGGGCTCCACCACTTAACAGCGTCGTCACCTATGACAAGAAACACATCTTCGGAGCCTCAGTTCGGAGTCGGCTATGAAATGGGACTACAGTGTCTACACCCCTGAGATGTTCTGAGGAGAAGGCTGGTGATGACAGTAAAGGATTCTGTCCCATTTACTGTGTGCCAGGGACGTCTGTTCTAAATATCCGCCTAGACATCTCCTCGACTATCTATCATCTATCTACCTCATATTTTCAACTACCTACTGAGATAGATACTACTATTATTCCCCTTTTATAGATGAAAAAAAATCAAGGCTCAGAAGGATGAGAACTAGGCCCCAGGACACAAGACCGAGTTAGTGGGGGTGCTGGGTTCTGGGCCCTATGTGGTCTGACTCAAGTCTGTGGCCTTCATTGCACACCACGCAGCCTCTATGCACACACACGAGGGTCCAGCAGTGGTGGCCAGACGGGGCGCAGTGCCGCACCTGCTGGGGGATAGGGACACATCCATGGCCGCTGTGCTCATCACATGTCTCAGGCTGCCCAGGGGAACCAGCAGCTTATTAGGAAGTGCCAGGTTATGCCACCTGGATCTAACCATTGACTCATGAAACAGAGAACTAGAAATGTACCCATTGCTGGGAGAGAAGAAAAATAAAGAAGAGTTTCTTTGTTGAATCCAGAGGGGGTCTTCTGTTCATCTACTGGAGGCTGGTAGAACCCGCCAGCAACAAGGTGGCTGTGTGTGGGCTGTGGGGCTCGCAGGGGCAGAAACACCGCATGCCATCCGGGCCTCCCACTTCCTGCCTTCGTGGAAGCCAGTCCCTGCGGGCCATGCACCCACCCCTGCCCCGTCCATCAACATCCACACCCCGGGTCAAGTGCTTTCCTTCCAGATTCCCAAAAGCCTTTGGATCTCCAAAAGGGCCTGGATCCCAAGGACCTCAGGCACACACATAATTCAATACGCCCCTGAAAGAAGAAACAGAGAGAAAGGAACCAAGCAGAGAAAGCCTTGAGAAGTCGTGTAGAAACTTGGAACATAAGGGCATCGCAGTAAGAAAAGGGATCTGGAAACAAGTCACAACCTCCAGGGTCACATGCCCTGGCCAGTAAATGAATGTGGCCCGCTTTAAAATTTAGTACCCGGGGAAAGAGCCCCTCTCCTGCCATAGTCCTTTTGTCAAACACCCATATAACAATCCTATTTCCACTTTTGCCTTTGCTGCCAAACAGGCTCAGCGTTGAATTTAATGCGCACTGTTAGTAAGCGTCTAATCTCAGGTCCCTGGCGGAAGGAACTCCTCCTCATGCCACCCTCTCATCTATCTGGGATCTACTTCTCTGACTTGATTTGTAACTGTCAAGAGTCCCCCTTCTCCTTTTCAGAAGCCCATATGACACACATGATAGCTGGCCGCTGGATTACAGAGGGAGATTTTAGCATTAACGGGGGAGCAGGATTAGTGACCTTTTAAGGCTCCCTTTTAACCCTGTGTTTCTAGGACAGTGACCAATAAATAGTCTGCATGCTCTTCCTCCACAAAAAAAAAAAAAAGAAAAAAAAAAAAGCCAAGCCTCCTCCCTATCTCCTGGAAAAGGGTGTTTTGCTTCTGGAATGTCAAGGAGTGACTGACTCCAGCGCACACAGGTTCAGCACAGTCAGCTCAGAGCTGCTTCTTGCCGGCGTCCCCTTTCGTTGCTGGAGCCTGGTTTGGTCACAGGATGCCAGGCGGTACGGAGGCACAGTGAGCCGACTGCTCGAGAACAATGGCCATTCCACGGTGCAACTGCCTGCTCATTGACCACAAAGGCTCAGCAGGGACTGTGAAGTCATGAGGCTGCCTTTACGACAGGCACAGAACGGAACACGGACCTCTTTCTGGGCGCATGTCTAAGCAAACACAGGAGCTACCCACAGTGTCCCTTCTGCAGCCCTAGAGTCTTCGGAGCTCAAGCTGGGCTCCACGTCCATCTGAGCTTGAGTGGTCTGCCAATCCCAAGCCCCGGCTGTGGGCCTGCTCACCTCTATCTCGTGTTCTGATGTCAAGGAGACTTTCCTGATCCGCTTCTTTAGGGCGATGAAGTTCAACTCCCTTGCCTTACAGACTGGCACACCAAAGCTGAGAATATGATGACTGGCCAGCTTACCGGCAGAGCCAGAACTGTAACTCACATCTTCAGAGGGAGAGCTGAGATTGGCTGGGGTGTTATCTTTAGGAAGAAGGTAGAGTTTATGACAGGGCTCGTGGAAGGCTGGACCCTCATCCCAGGGCCCAAGTTAACAGCCACGACCTGGACCGATGAAGGGTTAACATCTCAAAGGAGAGTGACAGAAGCTGGAGTCAGCCCCCAGACAATTCATTCCAGCCTGAGGAAGAGGCAATTAACAGCTCAGGATTAGGATAAACACATTTTCGAGTGGCAAAGACTCTCCTTAGGTAAACTGGTTTGCTTAGCCATGAACCAACCCCATGCACAAAAGTGTCAATGAACCAGCCTGTACCTTTCCCCCAGCTCCCCAGTGTCCAGATACTCCTCTCTTTGTGTTGTTTAAGCAAAACACCGGTTGAGTCGGTGCTCCCAGGTCATTAGGGCAAAGAGGGGACCCCTAGCTTCTCCAGCCAGCCCATCTGTCCCTACCTCCAGTCTGGGTGTAGACCTGACGTCCAGAAGCACTGGCCTGTGATCACAGTAGTAAATAGAGATGCTCCCCTCCCCTGCTGACCCAGGAGGCCACTGTGACCCCCAGGCAGCCTGCTCGGTGACAGGCCCTCCTCACACCTCCTAGTCTAGGCAAGCCTCGATGCTATCTCAGAGTTTCTGGAGGAGAGAGTGGTTGGGATTTAAGGCGAGCTTAGTTCAGTGTAGTTCTGCAGGAACATGGAGCTAGTACTTGACTGTCTTTCCTTTGTGCCTAGCTTATTTTCCTGGCACCCAGAGGTAAATATAAGGAAAGAGGCTCCCTGGTGGTGGTGATCACACCCAGCACTGGGATATTATTATTATGCATTTAGCTTATAGAGTATTTTCAGATGGATCGAATGTAAGCCTTACCACCGACTACGAAGCCAATCATAATATTCTCACTTAACAATAGGAAACCGAGGCCACAAGAGGTTAAGGGCCTTAATCGAGGCCAGCTAGTTAATGAATAAGTCGAGACCAGAAATTTGGTTTCTCGCCTTCTTAGTGAAATGAGACTGTCTTTCAGAACGGCTGATCTAGCCCCTGGCCAAGACATCATTATTATTTCAACACAGACCCTTTGGATGTCCAAAGGCACCAGTCTGTGGAACTTGCTGGCTTCCCTAAGCACCTGGCTAGGGGCCGTGGAGGAGGCTGCTGGGCTCCACTCTGCGGGGGCATTCAGGGCTGCTCTGGCCCAGAGCGTCTCAGCTACTGAGTTCGCCCACTCAGCTGACATTCCGTCTTCTGGCCCACACCCATGTCCCTACCTTACCAGAATCAGTCCTCTCTTTTCCTGTCCTCCTTTCCTGCCTCCTGCTCTTACTCTAACTCTCCTCCCGACACAGGCTGTAGGAAGTGGTCCGACCGCATAAGCAGAGTCCCCTGCTTCAGGGTCCAAGTCCCCGCCCAGGGCCCCGGTCCTAGAGAGGCAGCTCAGAATTCAAAGCTCCAGGGAGGGGAGATGGAAACCACCCAGCGCCTCCACCTCCCCAGCCCCTCCGCTTTGGGAAGGAGCTGGTATCATGGTCTAATGTGAAAAGCACCACCAAGGAGCCAGATATGAACTGAAGGCCCAGGGCAGCCACAGTCCTTGCGTCCTCGGGCACATAGCTTTTCTCATCCAGGCCTCAGTTTCCTCGTCTGAAAAAGGACGGGTTAGATTCTGTGACCTCTGAGTTCCTTGCTGCTCTCAGAGACTCTGAAGATTCATTGAATAAGCAGCAAGAGCAAAGCCTACGTATAGATCCCATCCTCTGAAATGACTTTGCCATAAAAGGGGCGGCTGGAGCAGGCACTAATAGATTCATGGAAACTCTGGAGAGTCCAAAAAGGATTTTAATTAAAATGTAAATGTTGTAAACATTCAAACTCACTCCACCCTGGGAGCTGGGGCCCAGCTGCCGAGAGAGGTCAGGGGACCATTCACCATCATTAGTGTTAGCAGGTGCCCTGGATATGTGCCGATGCAAAATTCTATTAGGGGATCTCGTTCACATGGAACACCTGTGCAAGAGGAGATGGGGTGTCCTCAAGTGGGTTGTATCTAGAGGTGGTCTTGTGGCTTGATTTTGAGAAAGAGCCCTGGCCCCCAATATCTCCCCCTCCTATTATATACACACACATGTACTCGTATTTTACGTACACATGTTATATAAAATCCCATCACTGGGGGTTCCTCTGAGTTAGGGATCATGCTCCTATAAGCAGGCAAACAGCACACAAGAGATAATATATTTTGTTATCAGTCACTTCCTAGCTGTGCTGTCTTGGGCACCAGTCTTGTTCTTTCTTAGAAACAGTGACACAAATGTTTGGCCACTTTTTCAGGGATGAGTGGTGCTGCAGTGGCCTGGCCCCTGGACTTTCTTCTTGGGGACCCAGAATCCTAGAATTATGCTCAATCTTCTTAGGGCTGATGATCCTGGGACTCGACCCAAAAATAGCAGGAGGAAACCCAAGGGCTGGGAACCAGAGACAGGTGTCTCACAGGACCCCAGACCCTGGCTAAGCCACAACAGAGCAGCTGAGGAGGTAGCCATGGTAATGGAAGGCCCTTCCCTGGGGCGTCTACTACAAGGGCAGAGGAAAATGAGCATACAACAGGTGCACACCAACAGCGAATACCATCGCGGGCTAGGTTTTGCATTCACTGTACTCACTACAACTTTTGGTGATTGTCTAATTATGGCTCATTACAAACATCAAGTTACATTTTGCAAGGTCGTAACTACAGGGGAAGGATACAATTATTATAATGAAGCCGCCCTAGCCCCAGACTCTTTCCCCTCCAATCAGCCCAAATGCCACTGCTCAAATCATCTTCCTCGCCTGCCACCTGGTCCTCCCGGGTCTCCTCTCCTGCATCCCTTCCCACGGCCAAGGCGACAGAGCACGATCCAGGGCGTAGTCCCTCTGTGGCTTGTCTGCATTGAGGGTATTTTTCTCCCCTTTCTTTCTCTAATGGGCAGCTTTCTCCTGGGGCTGCCTTGGTGGAGGGGAAGAGCTAAGGATGTCGGAGGGTTGTGGAGACAGGGCCTATAAAGAAGAGTGGCAGGATGTGAACCAGAAGCTTAGCGCCTTCCAGCACAGTCTGTGGTTGGGACCCACCTGCTGGCTAGAGCCAGGCAGACAGATACTGGTCCACAAACTCTGGGAGAGTGAGGCCTCAGCAGCAGGGAGTGGGAAAGGCTTGGAGTGGCCTGGATACACCTGTGTCTTGCCTTTCTTGGAAGTCCTTTTCTCCCCAGAGGCTGTCCGGGGCGGGGCGGGGTGGGGGGCAACCTCCTTCCTGGTAAAGGCTGTTTTCAGGGGAAAGGCTGGTCTATATCCAGAAAAGGAGAGGGAGTTTATCTTAGTCCCTCCTTCTGCTGGTCAACCTCCTTCCAGGAATAAGGTACCACTTTTAAAGAGGACAATCAGAAACCTCAGTACCCAGAAACAGGAAACCAGAAGGATGAGAGGTCTGGGCAAGCTCTTCCTTTCATGGAACTGGTATTTTTTAGCCTAGAAAAGAGACTTCAAGGGAACATGACAGCCGGCTTCAAAATCTGAAGGGCTGTCATGTAGAAGAGGAAGCAGATCTGGCCCGTGTGCCTGGAGGCAGAATCAGGATCTGCAACCCAGCCAGCCATGGACTTGGCCATCTCACAAAGTAGTGAGTTCATGGATGACAATTGGTCAAGGAAGCCACAGAAGAGGCTTGCTCTCTGCCTGGCAGATGGGCTCTGATGTCCCTTCTACTCTAAGACTCTGTGACTCCAGGCAACAGCCCCTGGCATCGCACCTTGTACCCAGTAGATGCCCAATTGATGTTTTCAGGTTGTTGAACGGACAATATGAGATTACACAGGGGTGGGGTGCCTGGGCAGCTCGTCGGTTGAACATCCGACTCTTGATTTCAGCTCAGATCATGATCTCTGGGTTGTGGGATTGAGCCCTGCGTTGGGCTCTGCCCTCGGCGGGAGTCTACAGGAGATTCTCTCTCTCTCTCTCTCTCTCTCTGCACCCCCCAGCTCATGCGTGTGCATGCTCTCTCTCTCTCTTGAACAAATAAATCTTTTTTAAAAGTTACACAGGGAAATCAGCTTTCAAGTAGGTGGTAGAGACCTTCTCCTGTGAACCTTTTCCCAACCAAAGGCACCAAATGTAACTCCTACTAGGGGTTATCAAAATTCATGTAATTGGGAGATGCCCATGGTGCTTATTTAAAGTGCAGATTCTTGGGCCCCACCCAAAATTTGGATTCTGTACCTCTAGAACAGGGACAAAAAGTCTGTATTTTAAAATAAGCTCCCTTGGGGCGTCTGGGTGGCTCAGTCGGGTAAGCGTCCAACTCTTGATTTCAGCTCAGGTCATGATCTCAGGGGCATGAGATCGAGCCCCATGTCAGGCTCTGTGCTGGGCATGGAGCCTGCTTAAGATTCTCTCTCACCCTCTCCTCCCACCCCCCTCCCTCTCAAAAAAACAAATAAATAAAATAAAATAGCTCCAGATGATTCCTGTGCCTGGGATCACCAGGACACACTTTAAGAAATGTAGACCCGCAATAGGAAGCTGTAGGTTCTTCTTGATAATCAGCCCCATCAGAGCTGCCCCTGCCTTTGACTTTCCATATCCATTTGGCCCTGGAAATGGAAGAGACCTCCATCTCATCTAGCTGAACCCCAGAAAACTCTGAGGCCCAGAGTGGCGGGAAGAAAACAAAGGCAACTTTAGGCCCAAGCCCCATCACCAGGCAATACACCCCATGCCACGGCAAAGCTGGTCTCTGGAACCCCTGTCACCACAGACTCAGTCCTGGGAGCTGGCCCACGTCCTCCACGCCTTTGGGCTTTCAATTTCCCTTCCTGGTAATGGCCCACCCTGGTCCTCCTACCTAGGTTCAGTCTTTGGCTCCCACCTTGCCCATGATTAGGGCTCTGTTTCTGGCTCCACCGCCTCGGGCTACCCAGCCTGGTTCCCAGGACCCTCCCCCTCGGGCCTGTCCCCTGACATTTCCTCTGACTCTGTGCTCCAGGCCTGCCAGCAGCTAGCCCTCCTGTGAGCGCTCTCACTCGCTGAGCTGGGAAAAACAGAAGGGGCTAGACTTTCATCCCAGCCCTCCTTTTCCAGGCAGCTCTCCCTGTCCTCCGTGCTTCTGCTCCACTGCCACCACATCAGAATGAATGAAACCTGGCTCTTCCAGAATGTTCTCTCTCTTTCAGTCCCCAAATCACTGCCAAGCACCCCGTCTGGCCAGACTCTCCCCTCCCCTCTGCCCTTTTCCTACAGGGATTGATTTGTTTAGTTTCAACAGTTTAATCTCCTTCCCCAGGAGAGGAGCTGTTTCCTCTGATCCCTGGTGGGAGGCGTTCTGTATCGGACTGAATCAAGGAGGGGCTGGGAGAGGAAGGTAAAAGAAAAAAAAAGAAAGAAAAAGAAAGGAAGAAGGAAAACATACCTCCTGGCAAAACCCAGAGCACCACTTTTGCAACATCTTTCCCCGCTACATTATTTATAGCATGACTGAAACATTTATTCCTCCCCTGCTCTTCCAAAGAGCACCCGTGTTTCCACTGAGCTGTAACAAGTAGAGTGAGCCTGCGCTCAGCGCGAACACCAAACATTTGATACACAACAGTGCGCCCTGGAAAATGCTATGGCTCCCAGCGGCCAGGAGGAGACCAGGACAGCGGGGCTGGGCCCGGGGAGAGATAGGGTGTGGCTCCAGGATGCAGGGGGAGAGGACAGAGGGAAAGGAGCCAGGCTGCAGACAGGAAAGCAGGGTTCTCTAGGCAAACAGCTGAAGGGCCTACATGAAGCCAGCCTTGCAGAGAACCAGAGGCCGGGACCCACCAGCGGCCAGATCTGCAACAGTGATGCTCAAGGACGCACTTGGCTGGTGACAGGCTTTATGAACAGATAGGTTCATTTATTCCAGTTTATATAAATAAGTACACTTATTAATTGTGTGAATGGACTTCGGATTCAGAGAAATCTGTTTCGATGTCCCTTATGACACATCTCTGCTGTGTGACTTAGAGTAAGTCATATAGTCTGAGGCTCATCTTCCCTTTCTGCAGAAAAGGGATACCAACCTCCACCTTGCACTGCTATTTTGGAGCATCAAGGTCATGTGTGACAAGTATCTAGCACTTTAAGTGAATTTCATCTCAATTATAAAAATGAAGTGCCTAGCACAATGCCTAGCCCTTAATGGATATTCCATAAAGGTGGCTCGGTCCGTTTTCCGTTGGCAAGCATTATGAGTACTCACAGGCTTTGCAGAACTGTTTCCCAGTGGCCTGGTGTACATGCTAATGAGAATACATGGTGCAGTAAGGGAGACCTGACATTCTCGAAGGCCTCCAGCTCTCTTGGAAAGAACAAGCCCACGGACCCATGACAGCAGAGCTCCATATCCCCATTCATCCTGGCTTTGCTTTAGCCGAGCCAGCAGCGACCATATCCGTTCCTGGCCACAGGTCTGCTGGGCGCCTTCAGAGTTGCATCTACCAATGCCTGCCATGATTGCCCCATGAGCTAGGGACCGCCCCCACCCCCCACCCCCGGCGTGGCACCCTTTTCTGCCTTTGCTGTTGTCCCTCTCGTTTGCGGGACACACCGCTTCCCACCGACTTGTTTCCCAGCGCTTCTTCCTGTCCACGAGCGACCTTGGATCCAAACACATTAAAGTCCTATCTGTTTTTATAATTCCTTTCCTGGAGAAGAAGGGCAATGAGATCTAGTGGCAGAAGATCTACTCTGGGTGTCTGACCCTGGAGCAAGTACTCTGAGAGTAACAACCAAACACCATCAGCATCCATTCCGCACTAAGGGTATTACACACATTGTCTCCTTTACCCCTACAACAACCCTGGGGGCTACACATTATGATCTCTACTTTTCTTCTTTCATGTGTCATTTAGTCATCTCTTTGAAAATATTTTACTACCTCTACTACCTGCCACACATGGCAGAAGGAAGACAGCGATGAATATGACAGGTGTCCTCATGGGAGCTGATAATCCAGATGAGGAAACGGAGACCCAAAGAGGTTAGTTAACCAAAGAGGTTAGTTAGTTAACCAAAGAGGTTAGTTAACCAAAGAGGCTAGTTAGTTACCCAAAGAGGTTAGTTTTTTTTTTTTTTTCTTTTACCTTCCTCCCCCAGCCCCTCCTTGATTCAGTCTGATACAGAACGCCTCCTGCCCTCATGCTTCGTACCTCTCGGCTGGGTGCTTTATGATCTACAAATCCCAGGGGACCTGTTCATCCCACCCCCACCGCCCACCCCCCAGCCGCTGGACGGCTCAGGAGCGTGGGGCAAGCTCTCAGCAGGGACTGGCTGACACGTGCGGATGTATGAGGGCTCCCTTTAAAGTGTAGAGCACACTGTATCGCTGGGTGTCTTCTGCCTCATGATCTAGAGCCCAGGGGCTACCTAGGAGGTCAGCCAGGTCCCCGTCTGACTGTGGGACCCCAGCAGGTGCGCCCAGGAAGACTCCTGGGCCCGTCCCTGTGCAGACCGGGTTCCAGGCAGGGAGAGACGGCCCTCCCCAGCCCTCCCTCCACTGCTCCAGCCCTGGCTTCCATCTGACTGCAACATGACCTGGTCTGACACCAGCCACTTCTGCCACCAGCTCCATGCCATCTCCTTCTGGCTGATCCTGTGGCTTCGAGGTGTGGGGAGTAGAGAGGAGAGCCGCGTGGCTGGAACAATAGCCAACTTGCCTAAAACCCCAAGGCTGGGGTTCATAAAAAGAAATGAATCCATTCAGGCTAGCACCGAAATTACAGTTTCCGTTTCATTCTGGCGATAGGAGGCGGGCACTTTGGCACGGAGCGTGGTGTCGGTGTGGTGGGGGCGGCGGCGGAGGGAGGGGGGAGGCGGAAGGGGCTGCAGACGGATGAGGCTGGCACTTTGATCTGTTTTCTCCCTCCCTTTCAGGCCGCCCCCCCTCTCCAGGTCTCCCTCTTGTGAATATATTTGTTTGTTTATTCCTATTGATTTCCAAAGGCCTAGGTGCCCCCGGGGCCCCTAGCTGCAGGTGCAGCAAATGCAAATCCGACAATTACAGTCAATCCAGCAGCAAAAATCCCCCATAAAAGAAGAAAGCCAAAGGGCTCCCTGCTGGGAAGTGCGGCCCTCAAAGAGGAGCCCTCCGCTGAAGGGCGGCTTCAAGGGGCCTGGCAGCACTGGCCTGGGTGGGGTGGGCACCAGCGTGGGCAGATGGCCGGGGCCAGGCCCTCAGGCTGGCTCTGAGAAAGCTCTGCCTCACGTGGCTGGCCGTGGCATCCCACCCTCGGGAGACCTTTCAGGTCCCCATCTGCCTGAGCTGAGTGAGGGGGAGAGACAGAGGAGGCCCGGGCTGACGTGGCTTCTCCCAGTCCAAGCCTCCTATGTTGGCTCGTTCATTCAACACCTATTTAAAGCACGTTCTTTATGCCAAGCACTGTTTTAGGCCCTAGGGAAATACCAGTGCCCAAGACAGACAGACAGACGGACATGCTATGCTAAGGGAGTTTGTGGCCTAATCAGAGACATTAAAAAAAAAAAAAAAAAACCAGCAAAGGTGGGAGTTTTAGGGCAGAAACCAGGAAGGGAGAGAGACAGGAGACAATGGACAAGGGCTACTTTAAATAGGGTCGGGAAAGACACATTTATACTGGGACCAGAGGAATGAGATGGAGGCAAATGTGCAGGGTGTGGGGGAAGGGCTTTCCAGGCAGAACAGCACAGGCAAAGGCCCTGGGGGTGAAGGTGGTCTCGAAAGACCCTGGTTTATCTGAGAAATTGAGATCGCTGTGGCTCTAGCTCAAAGAGCAAGGGGACTGTGGCATGAAATGGAGTCAGACAGTGTCAAGGGTCAGACCATGGTGTGGCATCTGGAGTTAACAATGGAAACACGAGGCTCTGGCTGATGGCCCAGCCAAGTCTATGATGCTAGCCTCTCTTGAAAGGAGGGAGCCCTTCTGGCTCTAGGTCTTCAGGGACCTTTGTCTGCCTTCCAGGGAGGACAGGGAAAAAATTAAGACAGCAGTTCTGATATTTTCACTCCCCCTAATTTTCAGCATGCTCTGCGTGCCACCCCTTCCTATTACTCAAGACCAAACCCACCCCTTTATCTATTTATTCACGCCAGAAAGTATTGATTACCTACTAAGTGCACGGCAGGAAGGAGGTGGGCAGGAGACAAGTGGCAAGGTTGGCCGGATCAGGATGGGCTTTGTATGTCCCGGCAGGGAGTTTGGACTTGATTTTGGAGTCTGGAGACCCTTTGGACAAAGGTTTTAAAACAGGAGTGATAGACTCAGAGTCTCACTGCACAAGGTAGTTCTGGCTGCAGTGTGGAGCGGACCAGAGAGAGGTCTCCCCCGAGGCTGCGGTCAGAAGCCACTGTGATCATCCAGTGAGAAGCGGCGACCCCTCCTTGGGGCATCTGCCTACTCCCCAGGACACAACAAAGCTTCACACCTCTGTGCTTGAGTGCCATTTTGTTCCTATTTCTAGTGTGTTCCAGTTAACTTATACGCCCTAATCTTGAAAACCACCAGATACTGCAAAGGTCCTTTCTTCTTGACTTTAGAATCATTAAGGGTTTGAGCAGATGCACAGGGAAGGAAGGAACAGACCTATCCCCTGGTGTCGTTTGGTTGTTGTTGACAATGAAATGAATTTGCATTCCTGGGCACGCAATAACTAGACAGAAGGGAAGGATCCCAGAGGGCCTGGGTGGCAGAGGATGTGGGACCAGAATGCCTTTTCTGTGCTCACATCCACGTGGATAACTGAGAGCTGGCTGCACTTGAAAGAGGTGCACATTTGGAAACTGTGAGGCCAGTTCCCTGTGGCCGGTACCTGGCATAAGGAATGCACTTAACACTAGACTTCAAAGCCCCACCCAGTCCACATCTTCCCCAGAGGGGGACACAGCCTGGGCAACCTGTACCTGCAGCAGTGTTTGATATGCAAATCTCCCATCTCTTTAAGCTAGACTGGGAAACAGAGAGTTAGAATCAGAGCTAAGGAGTTTGGGCCCTTAGAGATCCTGGAGCCTCATGCCGTCCTTTTATAGAACAGCTACCAGAGGCGCACGGAGGTGAAAGGACTCATCCAGGAAACCTCAGTTAATGACTTACCCTGGGACCCTCAGTTAAAGGGCTGTAGCTCTTGCACTGGATGTCAGGGGGCCATGCAGAATCTATATTTACATCTCAGGGCTTACCTGCTAACCCTAGCACACACATAAAATGTCTCCCAACAGCAGTCCTGAGATCTGAGAAATAAATACTTAGATAAAAAGCCATTTACCAAGACCCAAATGCCTTTTAACAGAGGCTATACGCCCAGCAGGATAAGCCAATTACCAAAGGATTGTGTTCCAAATGCAGCCTAACTGTCTCAGAGCCATGTCAGGGGGAATCAATAAGTAGTTAATCAATGGATTGATTGATCATTTACTGCTAGTAATTAAATTTTGGGCAAGTACAAATTGTATTACACCTACAGTCAGTCAAAAGCAATGCTCAGATCCTGGAACATGAAAGGAAATAAAAATAGAAGCCCTGTGGCCACAGTCTTAGAGTCAGAGAGAGAGAGGAGAGAGAGGAGAGAGGGAGGGAGAGAGAGGAGAGAGAGAGAGAGAGGGGGAGAGAGACAGAGAGGGAGAAAGAGAGGAGAGGGAGGGAGAGAGAGGGAGGAGAGAGAGGAGAGGGAGGGAGAAAGAGGGGAGGGAGGGAGAGAGAGGAGAGAGAGAAAGGGGAGAGAGGGAAAGAGAGGGAGGAGAGGAAAAAGAGAGAAAGGAGAGAGGGAGAGAGAGAGGAAGAGAGAGGGAGGAGAGGAAAGGGAGAGAAGAGAAGAGAGAGGAGAGGAGAGGGAGAGAGAGGAAGGAGAGAGTGAGAGAGGAGAGAAGAGAAGAGAGAGAGAGGAGAAAGAGAGAGAGGCATCTTACAGTATCACAAGTCTTTAGGGTCAAAAGAAACTCTGAGGGTCATCCAGTTTGGCTCCCTCATTTTAGTGAGGACTCCCAGAGGTTGAGGGACTGGCCCAAGGAAACCAGCGGGTTAGTGTCAAAGCAAGGATTACCTCCAGGCCTCTTGCCTCCCGGCCCAGTGCCCTTTAAGAGAAAGGGCAGGCAGTCCCTGTTGCACAGTTTGGGGGAGAAGTAGCAACATCACTGATGCTTTGCCAGCAGCTTTTCCCTCAGGGCACTCACTAGGGTCCCCGGGGGCCGTTTCCCCTCACCCCCCCCCCCCACAGGGCTTGTCCATTAACACAGAGATTCATGGAGACGCCTTCTACATCACTGCCCTTCTTCTGGCCACGTTGGCAGGAAAACCGTGCTAAGGAGGAAGATTTGCCGTCACTCGGGAAACCGCACCATGAGCACAGGCACACGGAGCAGCTCCTGGAGAAGGAAGTGCAGCAACTTCAGAACAAGCCCATGGGCTTCCAGGTGATGCCAGGAGCGGACCTACATGTCGCAGAGACATACCTGTGCTGCTCTGTTTGTCAAGGGCGTGTTTCTCGTACAGTCCGTGTCTTTACCATTCTCCGCTCTGTCTGATGCTTCTCCTGTGGCCCTTAACTTGAGCATCACTCTAGGCCTGACGCATCTGCTGAACTGATGCAAAGACCTGAGATGTGATAGGACCACCAAGGGCAACCGTCTGTGTAGGATGGGTTGCGTCTGATGCCACGTAAGAAGACAAATGCTGTTTGGGCTTCCCTGCGTGTGGAGGTGGGAACTGGAAAGGGGGGGAAACACTTGGGTGGGCTCTAAGTTTTCACACTTTTTCCCCAAATTAGGTGGCAACTCCTCCAGGAAGCCACCCCCGACTGCCTGCCCGAGTCTAGTCTCTCTGGACCATTTGTGCTCTGCGGGGCTCGACCCTCCCCTGGGACAGTTTCAACACCTGTTCCTGAGGCTCCCTGTAGACAGTTAAAAACCCCAAGTCCCTTCCTCCAGCTGGTCAGCAGGATTCGGAGCCCCGTTGCCCCTTGCTGCCAGTCTAAATGTGATCAAGAAAGGCAAACACATTTTTATTACTTGCTTAAGGCGAGCGGAATTAGGTAGGTAGATCTTCTGGGATGAAAATCAATGCATTCTGAAGCCAAATATCAATGATTTCTGAATTATCCTCTGCTTTTGTAAGATCTGTGCTGGTGTTTCTGTTTATGTTAAGCACCTTCCGGAGCCATCCCGTGTATGGACTGCAGCCAGTAATGGGTCAACTCCTTCTCTCCCTTCCTCCCATGATGCCCGAGAGGGCGCTCCCCCCCAGGGCTGATCCTAAGCGCTCATGGCCCGATGCTCTACTTTCCTCTGGAGTCTGTCCCCTGTTCTCACCCCACCCCCACCCAGCACCCCGTGCCCAGGGAAGCAAATCGGAGAGATTAAGGATTACTTGACATGCTCTGTGCAGTCATTGGTAATGGCCAAGCCTCCTGCACCCCCCTAATTGGATCCGCTGCCGAGAAGTCTGATTTAATCAGCCTGTGATCACGACTGGGGTGGGGAGGGGGTGGTTCGGGAAAAGGATGAGCCTCCCGGGCCTTGGCTTGCTCTGTTTGCTGGCCCCAGCTGTGTGTGCACAATCAGCCTTTATTAACTATTACACTTCATTCCGGACAGCTGCCTGGGGAGAACATCGATTCATTCCCCAACCTTTTAGGCTGCCCTGGAACTTGGTGTTTCCATTTATTTATCTCCTTATTTCTGTGAGCATGTGCAGGTTAGCCCTACACTGGGAAGACGGGGCCAGGAAATGGATTCAATTAGAGGCATATCCTCCACTTTCTTCCCTCAAAGTCCCACCTTTCCTTCGGTCTCCCCCGGGAGGTGGGTTTCCCACAATCTCCCCTCTCCCCCACCCCACCAAAACTTGCAAGCCCTAAATAGAAGCATCTCTGCAGGAGAAGTGAGAGCAGCCCTTGCATCCAGATCAATTTACTGTGTCAATACTTGTCCAGGTCTTCTGTGTACCTCACCATATTTTCGTGAGGATGCCAGTTAGCCCCATCCCCTCCTGCCTCACACCCACCTGCACACCAGGCACGGGCTGTGCGGTGTACCCGGCACAGAGCTGGTGCGCCTTTCTCCAGGGACTGGTGGCTTGCAGGGGGGCACTGGGGTGCAGCCACCCCTGGACATTTGGGGTTCTTGGTGGGGGGCGAGGCTGAAGCAGTAGCCCCATTCCATGACAAGGTAAGGGGGTTCTAGGTACAGTCATTTCGGATGGACCAGATGGACCTGTCCCGTTCCTCTCCAGGCACAGCCCCCCCCCCCCCGTGGCATGCACGCTGTGTCCTGGTAGGTTGCTTTGTGCCAAGCACTCTACGTGGGTAGTGCCCCTGCATGTCACCTCACCCCAGATATCCCACTACAGATTCGGGACCCCCATTCCTCCACAAGGTACCCAGCCAGCTCCCCGCTTCTTCTGTACGAAGACAGACCATCACACTAACAAAGCGCTGGGTGATTGTCCAAGAGAAAGAGGACCCTCATAAAGCACTCTGAGAAACGGTGCTTTACATCCCCCCTGCCTGCATGTTCCAAGTCTCTCTGCCTCTACCTCCCGTGTGACTCCGGGCAGATCAGATGACCTCTCTGAGCCTGTATTTCTGCATATATAAAAAAGGGGCCAATCTGCTCTGGCCGCTTGCCCTTTGGGGATGAGGTGTGTACAGATTTGTGGCATGGACCAGAATCTCCTCGGGCAGCCAGGGGAGCAGTTAAAATGACAGATGCCAGAGTCAGCGGCCTCGGCTCAAATCCTGCCTGTGCCATTGCTTCGCTGTGTGACCTTGGGTAAGTTATTGCCCATTCTGTGCCTCGGGTTCCCATTTATCAAATGAGGATAACAACAGCCACTCCCTCACGGGGTTATCACACAGATTTAAAGAGTCGATATATGTGAAGGACTTAGAACAGGCTGCCTTTTATAATCACAGATGCGGATGGATGGCCTATCGCCTTCCCGTGTTGCTCTCTCCATGCACACATGCACACGCACACACACACACACACACACACACACAACACCATGGCTCCAAACACCATGATTAAAACCTCCCCTCAGCTGGGCAGGGGCCTTCTTTTTCTCTGGGCCTGGGTCCCAGTCTGCAGCTGGACTTGTGGGAAGAAACATGTCCGCAATATGGTCACTATAAGGTCGGGCCTGGCTGTGAGGCTGGTTTTCTCAGCGCCAGTCCCCCTGGCTCCCGGGCAGAGGTCAAAGCTGCAGCACCATGGACAGAGCTTCTGGTCTGGTGTAAAGGTCAGCTCTGGACCTCTGCACATCTGCTCTCATCCCTCATCCACGAGCAGCCCCGAAACTAGCCCGCAGACTCTCAGCTGGCCACTTCAGCCTGCAGCTGGTAAAATGCAAACTGCATCGAACGGTTCACTCTTTGGATAATGCTACTGTCTCCATTCTGAGTGATGCCCACTCTGGGGACTGGCATTCATGAGTGGAGGGCTGGGGGGCATGAAGGGGAGAGCAGGAAGCAGAGGAAACAGGGCTTTCGAGCTGGGAGTCTGCTAACAGGTTCCAAAGCCACCAGATTCTCTCATAAAAAAGTTCATTATGATAGAAACAATAAAATAGAGCAGACAGACAATTAAAGGACTGGCAATCGTATCACAAATGGGCAGAAAAAAATCATTGACAGTTTTGATTACCAAAAAAAAAGCAATCATAAGGGAGGAAGGAAGGAGATAGTATAATTCTCATAAATCACAGGCAGGGAAGGAGCAGACCCTCCTCGGGACAAGAGACAGTGGACATGGTTCTGACAAGTTCTAGATCTCTCCTCCTTACAAAAGGGAAGAGCTTGGATTAGGGTCAGAGGAAAACCTTTCTGTTAACATCTTAACCCTGCATTTTGAATGTAAGCCCTTCTGGACAATGGGGAGGGCACCTTGGTCTCTCTTTCCAGTCCTGGGTCCCCCATCATGAGAACAGGCCAAAGATCTTCCCCTTACAGTCTATGACCCTCTTTCCCAGAAATGTCTGAGGTTTCCATCTCCACAACTGCACAGCCAGGGGATGTTCCCAAGACCAGACCTTCTCTTCTGCCTCCCCCACCAAATCAGCCTCCATCACAGGCGGCCTGGGAGGGTCTGGGGCTGTCGGGAAGGACAGGGAGCTGCTCAGCAGACATCTTCCCAAGCAAGCATTGCGGGTTGGAGCCTCACCTCACAGGGCCAGATGGCAGGGAGGGCCCTAGGCGGGTCCCCATGGGGCAGCCCCCAGAACCACAGGCCTCCAGAGGGCCCAGGGCCACAGTCACTGGGAAACAGGCCTGGGGTGGGGGGGCGGGTGCTATGAGCGCTGCCCAGCCTCCAGTTAGTCCCCTGCTAGGTGTGCGCTCCCGAGGGACATGGGCAGGCCCTGGAGACTCAGTTAAGTAAAGGGAGGTCTTGCCTAGGGCCAGGATTTCACCTTTCTCCCTGAGAAGCAGGGTACGAAGTACTGGTGGGGACATCCCTGACTAGAGGTGGACTTTTGGGTCAATCATCTTTCCAGATCTTGGTTTCTTCACAAATACATGAAGGTTTGAACCAGATCATTAAATCCCCTAGGAATTTCAAACACCCTACATTTATTACAACTGGGTATAAAACAAGATGTTCCCCATGGTCTCAGAATTTCAAAGGGTGAGAGTCACGGGGACAAGGAGCTCCCCGCTCTCAGAGGAGGCACTGGACTCTCCACGCGGGGCTGGCTAAGGGGACAGGGGCGCTGGCCCTGAGGCCCGAGTCCACCACCAGCTACAGCCTGGGCCAAAGCAGCACAGACGTTTGAAGAGACCATAGTGTGAAGGTCTCTCTAAAGAGAGTGGGCACTCTGTGGGGTCCCTGCATGTGTCCCCCCAAGGTCCAAGGGAGGGGGCTTGGTGAACCCAGGGAAGCCGTGGCAACTTGAGAAGGTTCGAGAAAATCCTCAGAGAGCAAGACGTGTGTTCTGGGGCCGGGCAGAGGCGGCGGAAAGGGCTCCAGAAGGTTGCGGTGGGAGCACTGGGGCCCTCCGCTTACCGAGGGGTGAGGAGACGCCATGGAGGGCAGAAGCAACACTAAGCATGCCTCCCTTTTACCGAGCACTTTCTACGGGCCAGACTCGTCTTTAAGGACCTTACACATGTCAGCTCATTTCAACATCCCACTAACAAAATACTACTATTAAGCCCATTTTATAGAGAAGGTAACTGAGGCCCAGAGAGGTAAAGGGGCTTGCCCGAGGTCAGAGCGACAGAGTACCAGAACCTGCTCCTACCCACCCGCTATACTGCCCTCTGCTAGAGCGGCCTTAAAGGACACTTGTCCCGAGGCTGGCCTGCCAAGGCCGAAGAACCAGGCCATGTGCTGTATTCTCGAGCAGGCGCAAATGGGGGCTCAGGAGACATCACGCAAAAAGGTCACTGCCTGCATCCGGGAACGGTGCGGTGTTAATGGTGCCAGAGAGCTGCTTCCAAAGACCACACCAAACCATCCATGAGGGAGCGGCGGCAGCCGATGCAGAGCGAGCTACGGCGGCAGCGGCCAAGTAAATGACCTCCTGGCCCTTTCCCTCTCATCCCTTTGCAAAAATAGATCACCCCTCCGCTCTCCTTGCAGGTCGCCCAGCCTAGGTGAGGCCCACACGAGGGGGAGGAGGAGAGGAGAAGTCTTGATGGAGGAGAGATTGAAGTTTTGATGGAGATTCAGGAACAAATGTTTATTGAGCATCTTCTATGGGCAGGACCTGAGGATATAGCAATAAAGAAAATGGACAAAAAATCTCCGTCCTCTTGGGGTTTACAATCCAGGGGAGGGAGTGCAAACAATAAATGAACCAGTAAACACTTGGTATGTCAGATGGTATTCAGTATTACGGTGTGCGTAAGTGCTCAGCAAAGCAAGGGCACATGCGGACGTGTTGTTATTTTATAGAGCGGTCAGGGAAGGCATTTCTAACAATTCCCGGTAGTTCAGACTGTCCTGACAGCAGTGAGGGTGAGGAGGGTGAGCCACATGGGTATCTGCTGGAAGGGCATTCTAGAAGGGAATGGCAAGTGGAAAGCCAGCATGAGAGGTGAGTCTGAGGCAGGCAAGGGGCCAGTGGACCTGGGCAGGGGTGCGGGGAGTGGTAGGAGATGAGTAAGGTCTGAGAGATAGCAGGGGCCAGGGTCCTGCAGGCAAGAACTTTGGCTTTGACTCTGAGTGACATGGGAACCATGAGAAGGCTCTGAGTGGGCAAGTAAGTAGAGTTTTTAATACTAGAAAGTCAGAGAGCAGAAATGCCACAGGATTGCGTGAGATATCGGTCAGGAGCCAAGAAGGAAACCCCAACAGAGCAGGTTGGAAGGGGTAGAAGCAGGGGAATATCAAGCTATTTCCTGATTACACTTATGAGTCCAGCCTATTCAATAACGTAGAGACATCACCGCTGATTTATGCATTTCTGAGAAGGCTTTTTAGCAAATCTTTACTGAGCACTTCATCATACCAAGCGCGGTATTAAGTATTTAAACGTATTGTCTCATTTAATCCTCATAACACTCTGAGGTGGGGAACACTTCCCCCATTTTATGGATGAGCAGAGTGAGCCTTGGAGAGAGAAGGACTCAAGCCGAGGGCTTCTGCGGCCAAAGCTAAGCTAGGAGAGCACACAGCCGGAGGGGCTCCTAGGCTCAGTGGCTGCATGGCCTCCTCTGGATGCAAGGGCCTCTTTGGGTTGGCCCAGGACCTCGCTGCCACCGCAGACGCAGACTCTGGGCCTGGCTACCGTTGGGCAATCATTGCTAAGCCAGAGCAGAGGGAGAGCAGTGGGGGGTATCAGATCCCCGAGTCTGGCAGGAGTCAGGCCCCTGGCCTCCAACAACTGCCGTCAGCAGAGAGCAAGGCAGTGGGGGTCAGAGCAGCCGAAGAAGCAACAGCAGTGGGCAGCAGGAAGGGGGCAGCCACCTCCCGTGCCCCACCTTGAGGATCAGGGAGAACTTCCAGAAGGAGGGGCACTCGAGAAGGCCTTGAGACAGAAGGTAACTCTACCCAACGGCTATTCTGAAATCTGGCTGCTGGTGGGGGGTGGGTGTTTTCTCTTCTCCTTGGTGAGCCGCCACGTCCCCGACTTTGGTTGTGGACCCCACCCCCCATAACCTGCCCCGATTCCTGTCTGCCCCCAGCCTCTCCTCCCTTTCTAGGATAGTTTCTAGCTCTCTGGGCAGAGGTGAGGGTGGGGGGGAGCTTTGGGCCTCTGTGCCCGACACCTCCACCTTCCTTGCCGTCTGAGCCAAAGCCTGTTCTAATGTGATCCACCAAAAGCCTGCCCAAGTTCCCCTGGATTCCAGAACAACAGCAGGAGGCCTACACACTCACCAGGCAGATTTGGTTCAGCTCAGTCTTCAAAGGGGGAAACTAAGCTTAGTGGCCTTTTCCTCTAAGGATGGATAGCACGTGCCCACCATGAAGACCAGCCCCTCAGCAATGGGTGTATAGAATTCTGGAGCTGGATACAAGACCACGAGCCAGATGTAAAGGAACAGTTGGGCTCACAAGATATGTCTCATAATCCCCTGGGTGTAGACAGGTCCTCACCCACAAGCTCCTGGTGTCTGGACTCCCACAATCTGCACTCTCAGCACCCTGGGGGACCTGTCTGGCCCCCTGCTCAGTTGCTCAGCGGGCAGGTGAAGACGATGCCCTCTTAAAGCCAAAGGCAGGAACCCGACCCCTGAGCTCTGGGGCTCTACCATCCAGCTTTCCTTTCTCCATCTTCCTGAACTCAAATGGGGCAAGGATTGTTTTTTTCTATTATGCAGATGGGACCCCAAGGCCCAGAAAACCCAAGGGACTTGTCCCAGACTGCACAGCAAGAACCAGAACCAGGCCTTCCAACCCCCGAGCCTGATGGGCCCAGAGTCTCCCCCAGCCCTGAAGGACCCTGCACAGGGAATCCCACCTACCTGCACTGGGGCCCCTCATGTCCTACCAGGCCAATAAGCAGAAGGTACAGGGAGGTGGTTCGGGAGCTTTAGGGGCCTTCCCACAGAGGTAGGAAGCACAGAAGCAGAGATCCCACAGGCCAGCTCTGGGAGCACAGGGGTAAGGAGGAGGAAACCCCTAATGTGGCACGTTATTCAAAGAGTGTGTGTGTGTGTGTGTGTGTGTGTGTGTGTGGTGGGGGGAGGGCTACCCCAGACCTGAGGATTGTGGAGGGATCTCCATTCACCCTCTCCTCTCTTCCATCCTCCTCCGATCCCAGATTCTCACCCTGCAGGTTTCAGACCAGTGATCAAAAACCACTTAGATTCAGACTCACCCTTCCCTCTCCATCCCATGCCCTCCAAACTTTGCCAGCACCCCACAAACCCCTCTGCAAATGGATGGCCCTGGGATCAACCAGGCTTTTGGCTGTTGTCACTCATCAGTTGTGGTCCCTGGACCAGCAGCCTCAGCATCACCTGGAAGCTCATGAGAAATGCAGAACCTCAGACCCCTGCTGGGCCCAAGGAATCCGAATCTACATTTTCAGCAAGTGCCCTGAGTGACTCCCACGTGCACTGAAGTCTGGACACTTCTTGGTGCGCTGCTTTGGACACATGGGCTGCCCCCGACTCAAACGCCCCCCTGGCTGGACCACAGGGCAGCAAAGTCCCACTGCACCCGGGAACGCCAAAGCAACCCTCCCCTTTTGCAGGCCATTCCAAGACAGGCAGGAGCTCAAGTTGGAAAAATAAAAGTCCCTCGACGTGCCAGGCCTTTACTGAATTTCCGTGTTCAAGTTGCAGAGCTGTGATGGCTGGTCGGAGACTGGGTTCTCCTCCACTGCCACCCGACCCCTGTCTTGCCCGCCTCGCCCAGCGCCAGCACCCGCCCCCTTCTCTACACAGAAAACAGAAACCGCGCGTGAGGGCGTCGTTAGTGGATACAGCTTCTTCAATTAATTTAATAAATTAATCCTTGGACATTTTCTTCACTGCTTCCTTGGGAGTCCCTCCTAAGGTACTGGGAAGAATCGCAAACACCCACATAAAATCCTCTGGCTCACAGGAGCCTCTTCTATTAATATCACTGCAAATTAATATGATTATTTAAGCTCTGAACGGGCCGCCCCGCGCCCTGTCTCTGCACCGCCCCCACTCAGCCCCACTGTGAGCTTTCGGAGGTACTAGCGTCCCCCTTCTGTGGCCTCCCATCACCTGCAGAGCGGTTCCCAGTGGGGCTAAGACCCTCCCCTCCTAGGTGGTGTTTGCAAATTGGGGGTGTCACAAAGGTGAGGTGTCTGAGTGCTAGAGAGTTCTCCCCACCCCACCCTGAGCGCTAGCAGCCCCTTGTTGTGAAACATGCGAGAATAAGGTCGTGGCCTCAGTATGTCCTTCTCTACCTTTCTAGTCCTGTCTCCCTGTGACCTCTGTGCGCCCCACCCCCCAACACCGCTGTCATCCCTCTTTGCACCTGCGCCTGCTCCATCCATGAACGTGCACGGAACAGGGGCTCACGTGAACCACTCTCCTGCCTGAGAGCTTCCTCCGTGCGCCCTGCCCGCCTCAGCCTGATGAGTTCCTGCTCCTGTTTAAGCTCCAACAGGAATGCTGCCCCTCTCGTGCCCCGTCCGCCAAGGAAGTTAAATGGGACCTTTGGATGTATCTCTGAATTTCATTTCAAGCCAAACTCTGAGCACCACAGGTGACAAAAGCTCCCACATTCTCATGAGAGAGTGGTGGCTGGTAGAGAGAACATTCGTGTCTTCCTTGCCCATGGGGGCAACAGAGAACCTACACCCCTCACCCACAGCCACCGTGGACTGCAGAGAGTTCTGGAGGGAATTTGACTCATGTCCCTGAGACGGGGCCAGGGGGGCGGTGGTGGTGACAGAGACAAGTATGTGACCCTCCTGGGGAAGAGGATGAAGGCCAGGGGCTGGCTGGGGAGGCCACAGAGGGACGTAGCAGGGGAGCGAGCTACCCTGAGCAGGTGTCTCCACTCTTGCACCAACTGTCCCCGCCCCCGCCCCATTCTACAGATAAGGAAACCGAAGGCCTAAGAGGATATGTGACTTGTCCAAGCCCCCATTGTTATTAACTGGCTGAAAAAGAAGTCAGACCCAGATCTGCCCCACTTCCCACCAAGCCACAATATCCTTCCACTCCTCTGGAAAGGGTATGCCCCTTTCCTGGTTGGTCCACTCACTGCTCCATTCATTCATCCCCCCGTAGTTATCGCTTCATTCCTTCAGTTGAGAAGTACGTGTTCAACACCCACTGTGTTTATTTGCTTGACTAATTTGTATCTTACCCTGCTTCAATAGAGAACTTAGAGGTGGCTTACAAAGACACCCACGGTATCATGAAATACGGTGAAATGCGGGGTGAGGGATGGAACAAGAAACGGCCGACATTGGAACAACCAGGAAAATTACACGAGGCCAGAGCATGGCTGGTCCCCAGGACATCCAGGCTTACGGGCCTGTAGCACTCCTAAAGGTTGTCAGTAAACATCACTTCCAAGTTTGCAAAGCATCCTGGCGTGTGTTTCCCGCTTTGAGTCTCCTAATAATTCAGTGAGAAAATGGGAGTTCAGAGAGGTGAGTGCCCAGCCGAAGGTCCCTGCCCGTGGAGCACAAGAGTTAGGCATGCAGATTCCGGAGCCAAACTGCCTGGGTTCATGGCCTGGATCCACTGCTTCCAGGCTGTGCAACTCTGGGCAAGTTACTCAACATCTCAAAGTCTCGGGTGGCCCGCATAGCAAATGGGAGAAATACAGTACTGTGTGCATCTTGTGAGTACTGCCCGCCAAACTCCTGGCTCATGTGCAGGTATCAAATAAATGTGAGCTAATACAATTTTATCACACAGCTGGCTGTCTCCTGCCTATTACCCCCATCAAAGTCCCAATACTGGATTCAAGGAAGGACAGAGAAGGACGGACACAAACGCGCACAGATTACGTGCTGATGGCACCTGCCATGGCCATTTGCCTCTCTGTACCCTGCCTTTCCTCCCTGGGAATGGATACCAAGGAATAAACCCATAGGAGGATTTTCCCTCCTATTAAGGCCATCCCGAGCATCAATCCCTTTCTCCTAACCCTCGGATGTACTGATTCACTTCTGAAAGGGGTGGGGCCTCCCCAAGTCCCTGTGCCCATGCATCTATCAAAAAGACCATGGTAGGGTTGGCACCCAGGGAGAATGAAAAAGGAACAGATCACACATGAAGTTCTGTACTGATCTTTCCAGCCTCCTTCTTCCTCCCCACCTCACCTCCCGACAGCGGCCTCCCCACCGCCAACCAGTGCATCGTTCAGAACCTACCTCTCCCTCCTACAAGGAAAGGTAGGAAACCCATCAGCACTTGTTTTTAGCTGGGAACAAACTGTTCACACATTTCACGAACCAAAAAAAAAAAAAAAAAAAAAGGAGAGCAAGAGAGAGAGAAAGGGGGTATGTGGGGTGAAGATGCTAGCATATCAAAAACCATTTAACTAAATTATATACAGAGACTTGGAGGTAAGAAGGAGCAGAGGGGGGAAGGGGGATGGAGTTTCATTAAAAAAAAAAAAAAAAAAAAAAAGACAAGAGCAGTTTGGAAGGAGGTGACCGGTTCTGTCTTAGTGCTAGTTTTTCTGTGCTGATGAGATGCGTCTGTGTCCTTTCAAAGGTATTGCTGAGAGTTCAGCACTTTTCATCAACAGAGTAACATTGAGGGGGATCTGTGTGTGTGCCTGAGAATGGAAAAGCAGTTGTTGAGCAGAGTCTAGCCCCCTCTTCCTACATTGCTGGGGCTTGCCACCATTCAGATCTTTAGCCAAAGGGGGGGATTGAATTTGTGTGCCTAATTGCGACTCAGGGGGAAAAGGCTCCGAAGTTCCCTCATGAAGAAGCCAAGGTGGGCCCCAGTGGAGGGCAGTCCCAGCGGTCAGCACTCAGAGCCCGTCATGGGAAAACATGGCAAAGAGGAGGTCCCCCATCGAAAGGGGGGGTAGGTCCCTGGGTGGCTTCCTTCAGGTCTGTCAACATATACTGGCATTGGATCACATAGTGGGCAATAGAATTGTGGGGGAATTTGTAGGGGTCAGGATTTCAGAGCTGGAAGGACTCTTAGAGATCACCCAGTCAGGCCCTTACTTTTGCAGAGGAGGAAAGTGAAGCTCAGAGAGGTTGTGTGACTGATCCAAGGTCACACAGAAAATTAATGGCTCCCGGTTTCCGGGCAGATGCTATTCTTCTCCCCCCACCTTCCCCTCATCCCCACCCCCTTTCCTCACCTTGTCTGGTCAGGTCAGCATGAGGAAGGACACCAGGGTCATGGGCAGGGCATGCAAAGTGGACCCAGGCAGAGTGACGGGGCACACACGACCCCAAGGGCAGTTCTGAGGCCCCATCGCCTCCAGCTAACAGACCTGTGGTAGGATGCAAGGCCTGCTGGTGGAGGGGATGAGGCTTCCAAATGGCATCTAGGGATGTTCTGGAAAAGCCCAAAGCTTGGCTTTCTACCCCTGAGCTGCTGTGAGTTCTGAGCTCTGCAAGAAGAGATGGAAAGCGCTCTTACTTCTGGGTGGCTCTGGGCAGCAACCCCACTTCTCGGACGGGCATGGGGAGAATAAGGTGTGGCTTGGAAAGCCTTGAAAGTTGTACAGTCCCGTCCCTGTGAAGGCCGATGATGATTGCTCACGGCGGTACGACCACCACCCCAAAGGCTGTAACAATGGACCCCTAGCATCCGCCTCATTTCAACCTTACTTTTGGAAAGCAGAACCTGGGGAAATCCTGGGCCCTGAACATGTGCTCTGATCCCTCCTTCCGTGAGGTAGGGAGGGGGTTTTTCACAGGTCCATCCTCTATCTGCTGCTGCACCTGTCCTCCTGGTCAATGTGCATTCCCAGATTTAGCCCAGAGGCAACCGCCTGCTGGGGCGGAGCTGGAGAGGAGAGGAGCTGAGGTCCCAGGCTCCCTCCCCACCCAGGGGCACCAGCTCCGGGCCAAAAATGCAGGCAGGCAGAGCTGAGCTTGACTGTGGACAGCAGTCTGGAGGAGGGCAGGGGGAGGTGGGAGCTGGGCTCGGCTGGGTCACCCCTTGGCTTAGAGTTCAGTGATGAGTATATCTCCAATACTGAGCTGCCCTGCACGTTGGCAGGGGTGCAGTAAAGTGCTTATCCTGACCTCCTGAGGACCAGGTGTGAGGAGCTTCCAGAGCATGTGACAGCGCGGGACTGGTTTGGCCCAGTGCTAACTTAGGCCCCATCATGCTGCCGGCAGAGCAGAACCTAGTCTTCTCACTGCTGGTCTAGAGCTGGTGTCTTTCCACCAGCCTCCCAGCCTCCCCACCCTGGGTCCTCGTCCTGCTCCGCGGAGCTCCCTCTATGAGAGCCTCGAAGACCCGGTGTCTCCTTCCTGAGCAAAGTCCTCTTATCACTGGTGGTGGCCGACACACTCATGGTCAGGGGTACATGACCGTAAACACTTTAAGCATCCTTTCCCGAGGGCACTGGAGTATAAAGAGGATCCAGAGTCTTGAGGAAGGGGCAGGCATATAGCCGGGGTGGGAGATGTGGACCAGTGAGAAGGTGAGGACCACAGGTGGGGAAAGATGTACAGGGGGAGAGAGAAAGAAGGCCAAGGAGAAGAGGCCAAGGAGAAGAAGGGAAGGAGGAAGGCAGAAGAGTTCATGGTCAAGGGAACTGAAGGAGGAGGAACAAGTCCACGGGCGTTTTGGATTTGGGAGCCGACCTGCATCCCAGTCCCCAGTTCTGCAGTGCTTTGCTCCTGTCGCCAGGGACGGAGCATCTACTGAGCACCCAGCTGCGTTCGGTATGCCACGCTCCCTTGGACCCGGGGAGGCTCACATTACCATTTCCTTTGAAAAGTGAGGAAATCAAAGCTTAGAAGAGTCATCTCTCTGGGCTGTAAGGGAAGAAATCACAATTCTGACAAATTAAAACCATTATGGGCAGCTTCATAGACAGCAGGTGTCCTGCATTCCCACACAAGCGCCCCCAGGGGGCTCAGAACAAAGAAGGCAGGGTGGCTGAGACCGCGGATCCAAGCACCAGTGTCCTCCTGGCCAGTCCGAGTCACAAGGGGGGCAACTGGCGCTGAGACGGAACCCAGGCAGCCCTTTCTGTGGGCCCGGAACGAGGCTGGGCCACTCCCCTCCTCCTGACAGCCGCCGTCGGAGGAAGGAGAAGCTCCTCCAGGGCCCCTGCGCTGGGAGAAGGGAAGGAGGAATGGCAGCAACAGCAACAGAGAAAAACAGAATGGTGTCCGGGAAGACAACGGCCCAGAGAGTTTGGAGTCTGTGACTGAGGTGCCAACCCCAAGAGGCACCACAGGCAGGAACACAGCTGGCTGTGCCCGCGAACCATCCAGGGTGGCACGTGGGTGGGTTCACAAGCCCTTCTCCCCTCCAGGCAGAGGGAGTGTGGGAAGTCTGTGCTCCGCGCTGGGCCCAGGCCAGGCCTGCTGCTCCCTGACAAGGGTCCTGAGTCTCAGCAGGACGATAGTTGGGAAGAGTGGGGAGAGGAGCTTCTTCCTTCCTGCCTCCTCAGCCCAACCTCAGCCAAGGGGGGCTGAGAGCCACCCCATCACATCCCTGCAGCCCCCACCTTTAAGGGCAGCAAGAAGAACACAGGGCCAGGAGGCAAGTGACAGGCTTCTGGGCTGGGGTCCACCAAGGACAACCTGGGTGACCTTGGGCAAGTCCCAGACCCCTCTGCGCCTTGTATCTGCTTCACACGGATGATGAACGCCCACCTTACTTGCCTCAAAGGGCTGTGAAGAGAAGCTGCGGGAAAATACCTCGAAGAGAAGAAAAGCTCTAAATGAACGTACAATCTAATCACCAGCATCTCTTCTTTAAAACTGTTAAGTGCTGAATAATACCCCGAGTTACACAAATAGTCTTCTTTTTCCTCTTAAACCCAGGTCAGGAGTAAAGGGAGTAACTGGGCTGGGATTGGCTCTCCCCTGCTGGCAACCTCCAAACTACCCACTTGGCCGCCGGGTACCGCTGAGGACACGAGTCCTACAGAAGGATCAGACTCCAGAGTCGCACGGATCGCTTCCCTATTCGATAGTGCCAGGAAGAGATGTGGCCCCATCCTCCTCCCTTTCCAGGGCGTCTGTTCTAGCAGGTAACGCAGCAGGTGCCGAGTCTCCCCTCGGTGCCAGGCATGGTGATTTTCACCCTCACACAGCTCCAGAGAGAGCTGTTTTCCTGTTTCACTGATGAGGAAGCCAAGACTCAGAGAGGCTAAAGAATTTGCAGACAAAGAGTAGTTTCAGCAGAGACAGAAATGTTGAACGGACCATAGAAATTAACTCAGAGAAGTAGGGCTACTTATTTTTTGTTTCTACGTCTGTTTCACCTTCACCATGTAGTTTTTACCCATCTGTTTTCTAAAACCTCACTACTTCGGGTGTGCTTTGTGGAAGAGCATCGCCTAGGCACTGGTGAGAAATGCAGAATCTCGGGCCCCGCCCCAGAATCCGTTTTTTAGGAAGATCTTTGGGTAAGTATGAGACACATTGAAATGTGAAAAGTGTGGATCTAAAAGAGAGTGGCAGATAGCAAGAAAGACTGGGTTAGCTCTAAAGAAAAAATTCCTACCAGCTGGTTATAAAATATGCTCATGGAGGAAAGGGAGGAGGTCCAGGCAGAGATCCTCAGGTTTCTGGGATGCTCAGATGGGATATGGGGTGGGGGGGTGCTGGTGAACAAGATGATTGCTCAAGGCTCCCTCCTGCCTGGGAGCCATGTCCTAGGCCCTTCTGGGGTCTCCTGAGAAGGAGCCCAAGGGGGTCCCACATGCCCCTGGAGTTTCCCTGTCTGCTAGAGACTTGGATTCAAATGCAGCCACCTCTGTCGAGCTGAGACCAGCAGGCTTAATTCACATTCTCCTGGAGGATAGGTATTTGCATCAGAAATTACCCTGGAACTTAATTCTGCATAATGTTGCTCAGACAAATGACACCCCTGAAACTCTTTGCCAAGGCCAATAATAACATAACTGCAGACAGAAATAATGAATAGGAGCGGAGGGAAAGGGAAAATCAAGGAGGCGGGGGAGGGGGGAAGGCAGAGAGATGGGCTTCCAGCCAGAGGTGTTCTGGGCTTTTGATATAGCTACTAGCGAGGCGCCAACACGTAGTAGGTCCTCAGTGGTTTTCAAAAGCCACAGACTATTTAAAAAAACAACGAAGTAAAGCTAAAGGGAGAAACTGCACCAGTTCACCATCTAACTAATCTATTAAACAATTCATTAACCCAACGATTCATTTGTTCAACAGATTCTGTTGTGTACCTACTAGGGTCAGGCCCAGCGCTGGGGCACTGTGCTCTCTGCCCTCGTGGCCAGGTCAAGCCCTGGGCTGAGCCTCCTGTGGGCAAACCCAGCAATTCGGAGCAGGGGACCCTGTCGAGGCCCCTGCCCGGGAAGTTTAAAGCCCACGTGCAGAGCCAGGCAACTGGGGAAGCAAGTAAAGGCATGCAGGTGTCCAAGGGTGTCCAGGATCCCCCCTTCCGAGCCTTTCATATCTACTGCCCTGGTCCCTGGACCATGTAATTTCCTGAGGACTGTGCATGCCTTTGCTTTCAGAGCTGGAAGGGATACCGGAGATCACCTTGCTGTCTCTATTCATTTCACAAACAGGAAAGTGAGGTTCAGAGAGGCAGTGAGCTTCGTCCAAGGCCCCCAGCCAGTTAGCAGCAGAGCTGAAGAACCCAGCTCCCCTCTTCGACCATGTTGCACACCTCCCTAGAAGGCAGGGGACCTCGCTCTAGCTCCTGGGGCAGGCAAGTCACACCTCTCTGGATCTCAGCCTCGTTGCTGGAAACACAGAGGGGGTACCTTTCAGTAGTTCTCACGCTCTACAGCTGTGCCTCGGGGACCCGTGGGAGAGGCGGGGGCCTGGCCAGTGGGGTGCTGGGCGCCCACCCTGCTTCCATCAGAGCGGCTCTCTTGCTCAGTGGGCTCCCATGAAACAGTCCGTTTGAACTAAAGTTTCCATGGCTGAAAACCCAAACCAAAACAACTACTCCAAGAAATTTCCCTAGAGTTCCTGCAGTACGAGTATCGTGTACTTGGCAATTACGCAGGAAGAGAAGAAAGGTTCTCTGTCCTGTGGATGCACCTGCTACATTAAGGAGGAGGAAGCATGCACATGAACAGACTCGAGAGCTGCGGGAACAGCATTTAGTATTAACTGCCCATCCCCGGAGTACGTGAAGTCTAAAGTGACCCACGGCCACAGGCTGATGTGTAGGATGCAGAAGCCCGAGGGGCTCCCAGAGAGACGGGACTCCCTTCCAACACACAGACTGGCCACAGGGGTACCCAGGCTTCTGACTTTCTGCCTTTGGGGATCCACCCAGCATCCCGGGTGCCACCGTCCGCCCATCCTCCTCCCACCAACTCAACCCAATTATGCATGTTTACATTACAGTTACGTATAATTCTGCCATTTACATTCAGTTGCCGGCTCCTCTGTGTGCTCATAAAATATTAACATTGGAGGGCCGCTTGTTGCAGAAATGTTTATAATTTCTCTTCCCCATTATGGGCTTATTAATGATAATAATGCCGTTTCCCTGCTTAGGAGCTGGGACTACAGAAAGGCAATCACTCACGATAGCTGAAATATGACAGTGGGAAGTCGGATCCCGTTCCCTGCTCGGCATTTAATCTTAATAACATTTTATCTTGGACGACAAGTGTGTGTAATGTTGTTTAAAAGCCATGACTACATCGACACTCCGTGTTCAAGAGAGGGAGTGGGGGAGGGGTGGGCCGGGGTGGGGGGCTGTCCTCTCCCCTCCTCCACCTCCTTTCCCCGGGGGGCTTCCTGTCCCAGCCTCCCCAGCCTCCACCCAGCCCCTAGTTCGGCATTTCTGCGATGAAAGGATTTTTTGTAAACTGTGAGAATGAAAAGTACTTACGAGTCCATCAGCCTTTGAAAACACAACTACCTCAAATGGGCTCTATTAAAAATAAATAAGTCCATTTGGGCTGGAGAGCTGGGCCTAAGGGAGTATGAAGCATTTAAGCTGCATTGCGGAGGAACGGGTGCAGGCTTCCCTTCCCTAAGGCAAGGTTCCCAGTGACACAGTCCTTGGGCATAGCTCCTCTGGCCAAGCTCCGTGGTTCTCCCTCCTCCTCATCTGAGCCCCTGTTCCCCATTTCCAGCCTGCTTTTCACTTGGCCAAACCAGCCCCTTGGGTCTGGCTCTTGCCCACTGTGGCCCAGAAGAGAGGTGACGTTCGCCTGGTGCCTGCACATCCCCTGCCCCCACCCCATCCCACTTGGCGGGGTCCTGAGGTACAGAAGGGTGTAGGCCTTTTCTTTTGTATTTCCCTCCCCCTAAATATAAGGCTCTTATGGGAGGGCAGGTGCAGGGGGTGAATGCTTGGGTGGCACAGACTGGGGTGATGGTTTCACGCGTGAACGCTTATCTCTAACCTCATTAAGTTGTATACATTAAATACTGCAGCTTTCTCTATGTCAATCACACCTCGATAAAATGGTTTTTAAAAAAAGGATCACCATAAGGATAAAATTATAGGTATATGTTGTGTAGCGTGCCCAGAATATGAATTATATTCTAAGTTTACAATAACCATATTTCCTGTCCTCATTTCTCAGTCATCTAATAAACTGATTTTATTCAGCTTTAAAAAAACCAAAAGACACCTAGGATAGGATTCTGTCCATAGTAGGTGCTCAAAGATCTAAAGGTTCTTTGGGATCTGGGGATTTTAAACTAAAATGACCACTTAGCTTGAGAATGGTATTGGGTCGAAAAAAGGGAGTTGTTTTTTTTTCAAGACCAGTTTTTTGGGTTTTTAAAAAAGATTTTATTTATTTATTTGAGAATTTGAGAGCGAGAGAGCGCAGGAGGGAGAAGGAGAGAGAATCTAAAGCAGACTCCACTCTGAGCATGGAACCCAATGGGGGCTCGATCTCAGGACCCTGAAATCATGTTCTGAGCTGAAACCAAGAGTTGGATGCTTAACTGAACGAGCCACCCAGGTGCCCCTCAAGACCAGTTTTATTAAAGAATGCAGGATCATAGAATCATGGCCACTAATAATTGGAAGGGACCCTCATGATCACCAAAATCAGCCTTCTCCCCAAGAGCACCTCCCTCCCTGCTTCCCTGACAGGGGGTCATCCAGGCCCGACTAGCACACGGTCAGCTACATGGAGCTCACGGTTTGCACAGATGTGTTGCTGGCTGAGGATACACGATGGAAATGTTTTCCCTGCACGGGACCCAAATCTGGTGACCTACAGTCCCCGGTTCTGCCCACGGGAGCTCATGGAGCCTCGTAAAAACAATCTGCTGTCTTTTCCTCAGACTCACGGCTCTCATTGTTCCAAGTCTGTCTCATTTGACAGAACTTCTAGACTCCTTGCTGTCCTGAGTGCCTGCCTCCGACAGATTCAGTTTGGCAAAGTGTGATGCTCAGGACCGGGGTTCTGACGTGGTCTGAGCCGCACAGAATATGGGAGAAGCATCACGTCCTCTGCTCTGGAATCTCGGTTTTACGGATTCAGATCCAGACTGTCTTCAGCATCTCACTGTGGCTAGTTTAGCGGCCAAGACACCCAAAGATCCTCCTGCTATCAACTCAAACACATAAGCCTTTACCACCTGAACCTACATCAAGTCAAGTGTCCCAGCCTGCACTTATGGAATTGATTTTTTTGAAAGCTCAGTGCAAGACTTTTCACTTATTCCTGTTAGTCTCATCCCCGTGCCCTCGGCCCGTCGTTGTAGGATGCAAGGTATTCCGGATTCTGATTCTGGACTCCCCCAGATCAGCCATCCCTTCTGCAACCGTGTCACTCCTATCGTTGAAAAATACGCCTGCCGGGCTTTACTCCAAAGCTTGATACACTCCTGAGTGGGCAGGTCACGGCTCCAGCCCCGTAGCACATCATCTGACATCTCCTCTCAGGCGGATGGCAGCCGGGTAAAAACCTTTCTTTTCAGCACGATTGCTTAGTGGGTTATACACCATGGACTCTAGGAAAAGCCTTGTGTGAGCGGAGGCTCTGGAACTGGAGAGTAGACCCGGGCCTTGTTATGCTGCCAATAACTGCGTTTCTTTAGAAAACTGAGCTTCTAGAGCCTCGGTATCTTCGCCTATATGGGAGGAGGCTAGACCGCATGGCCCGGGTCCTCTCCTAGCTCGGTACCTGGACGGATCAGCCACCACCCTGCAAACCACGCTGCCCAGCCCTGCCCACAGGGCCGCAGCGAGAGACTTTGTCAAAAGCCTCATTCAAGTCAAGACATCCCAAGACTATAATGTTCTCTTCTCCCACCAGTCCGGTGTCCTGGCAACAGGAGACGAGTTTTGGGACGTGACCTGTTTCGAGTGAACACAAGCTAGTTCCCCATGACCACAGAAATGCAGTGTGGTTCCCTCGCCTGTCATTTTTGGTCTGTCTTTTCCCACCTTTTTTTTGCAAATTCGGATACGTTTCCACTTATAAGGCTCCTGGCACCTGTGCTGTGTCAAAACATTTGTAGGGTGCTCATGCCATGTCCTTGCCCTGAGGAGCCACAGCGGAGGAAAGCCAGGTGCCCGCCCCGTCTGGCCCGGGACGCGCACACTCGAACGACTCACCATAGTGCGATGTGGGAAGGGCCGCACGGGCGGTTTGGACTAAGTCCAAGGATGAGGGCTCTCTCACGATAAAGGGAAGTTCTGGAAGAAATAGGGGAGATGGAAGCAAGAAACCTGGCCCAGGGTACAACTGCCACATTTTCCAGACCAACGGCAGGCAAGTCTGGAGCCCACAGATGGGAGACTGAGCTGGTGCGCGTCTGGCGGGCTTTCCCCTCTCGGTGGTGGCGTGCTTCTGCTGAGAGGGGCTCAGCTGGCCTGGGCTCTGGAGACAGGGAAAGGCCTGGACTGGGGCTGGGAAGAAGAAAGCCGGGATCGAAGGGCAGAACTGCGAGGAGCCCTGGTGTCACAGCTCAGGCTGGAGATGAGACACTCGTGGTGTGTTATCTGAGGATCACTTGCTGCGGAGAAATAGAAGGTAAGGAGTTCTGCTTGTCCTGCTTCTGGTCGCCTGCCAACACGGCACCATCTGCCCAGCAGAGACTGCCCCCCCAGGGTGGGCTGGCGGCTTCACCTCCCGCTCCCCTCACTGCCTAGCCGGGGAGCAGCGACGGGGCAGACCCCACCTCCTGCTCTCTGGGCTCCCAACCCCCCAAGCCGGTACTGCAGCACACAGCACAGAGCAGACGTGCCCACTTCCTCAGTGACTTTCCTTTCAAAGTTATCTGGCCTCACGTGGGGGCTCGAAACGCTAATCTCTCAGAGGTACACCACCAGCTCATACTCACTATTCAGCTCACTCTCAGCATGTTAAATTCCTGCTCAACACCCGGGAAAAGGACAGCTCACATGCTCGCCCATTAATAGTACAACCTCCCTTGTCACCCGAGGCAGCCGCCGGCATTTAAACAGCTGAAAAACCCCACCTCCTCCACACAAACTTCAGGGTCTAATACAGGAGCTAATATCTAATAAGGCCCTTCTACTTGCCAGGAAACTCCTCATGCACACCGCAGTGTGCAGCTTCACGGCACCTCTGGTGTTGCTAGTATTGTGAGCCTATTTTATCAAGAAGGAACCAAAGGCTCAGAGAGGTTAGCTCATTTGTCCAGAGTCACACAGCACTGAGTTGGCAGCACTGGGATCAAGCCCTGGCTTGGCTGACTCCCATTCCTGCACTCAGTCCCCCAAACCCGGCTGCCTGCCTTCATGGAGCTCTGTGTCTGCAGGGATCCCCTTTGGCAGTCCCTCCTGGTGTCCAACCTGTGTTCATAACCTTGGTCCTGCCTTGCGATATACCCTGGGTGGAAGATGTGAAGGAGAGATTTTCAGGCAAACCTGAGGTCAATCTATTTGTTTCCTTCTTCTCTTATGGTAAAACCATGCTTCCCCCCACCCTGATTTTTTTTATTGTGGTAAAATACACAGAAAATTTACCATCTTAACTGTTTCAATGTATAGTTCAGCAGTATTAAGCATATTCACATTGCTAGGCAACCATCACCACCATCCATCTCCAGAACTTTTTCCTCTTCCCAAACTGAAAGTCCACATCCATTAAACACTGACTCCCCCTTTCCCCCTGCCCCTAGCTCCAGACAATCAGCATTGAACTTTCCATCTTTATGAAGCCGACTACTCCAGGCACTTACATAAGTGGAATCGTATAGTATTTGCCTTTTTGTGCCTGGCTTATTTCACTTAGTAACATGTCCCTCAGGTTCCTCCATATTGTAGCAGGTGTCAGAACGTCCTCCGCTTCTAGGGCTGAACAATATTCCACTGTGTGTCTAGACCACATTCTGTAGAGCCGTCATGTGCTGTGGAAGCACACGTGGGTTGCTTTTACCTTTTGGCTCTTGTCTATAACGCTGCTACGAATGTGGGTGTACAGACCTCTCCCTGCACTCCTGCTCTCAACTTCGGAGGGGCACATACCCAGAAGGGGAGTTGCGACATCAGATGGTAATGGTATTTTTAATTTTTTGAGGAACCACCATACTGTTTTCCACAGCGGCTGCACCATTTCACGTTCCCGCCAACATTGCACAAGGGCTTCCATTTCTCCTCATCCTCACCAACGCTTGTTTTCTTTTTTTCCTTTCTTTTTTTTTTTTTTTTTTTTACAGCATTCATCTTAATGGGTGTGAGGGGTTTCCCATGTGGTTTTCATTTGCATTTCCTTAATGATTAATAATGCTGAGCATCTTTTCATGTGCTTGTGGACAGTTTTTATTTCTCCTTTGGAGAAATGTCCATTCAACCCATTTTTGAATCTGGTTTCAAGCCATGATTTAAAAAAAAAAAAAAAAACACCCTGACCCTCTGCTCTCTGTACCTCCACACGTACTCCTAGGACAATTCATTGGCAGGGTTCTGAGGAAGCAAAAGGAATTCCTTTGCCCACCCCATCCTACGAGGTTTGGCCAGCACAGAACATTTAGGCACAACACCAAACGCGTTTGGGCTAAGGCACTAAAAACTTCTGTCAACGAGGAAGTGCTACCCGGAAGAGGTAATTCATTAAGTCACTAGGACTCATTAACACTCTAGCTTGGATTCCTTAACCTGTGTTGCTATCTGGCCATCCATCAAGGAAAGGGCCACCAGACAGGCAAGTCCTGACAGGGCGAAGGCAGGCCCTGATGGAATCTAGCCATGAAGGGAACAGAGGGGACCAGGCGGAAAGTGAATGAGCAAACTGGCCAAGGCGGCCGGGAGGCAGACCTGCGTGGAAAGCCCTTGCCTTGGTGAGCAGAGTGCAGAGGGGTTATGGTACAGGAAAGGGGCCGGGAACACAGCTCTTCGATGGGAGGAGGAAGGTGAGGAGGGGCTGAGGGGAAGAGATTTTAGGTTCAGGTGAATGGACAGGGACGTGTGACTTTACAAGGCCACCCCAGAGCCTGGGGTGGGAGTTGCAACACAAAGAGAAATGCTGGAGGCCAGAGGACAGTGATGGGGGACAGCAGGACGTGGCAGCCACAGGAACGTGCTGCGCGGTCGGCCACCAGCCTCCAGCCGTGGCACCCTGGGCCTCTACCAAGTTCTCATGCCAGGACCGGGCTCTCGGGACAGCTCCGAGCCAGCCACGGCGATGGCGCAAATGCAAGAGCTGGGCCTCCCCCAACAGGGACTCCTCTTGGAGCTGCACTGCGGTCTGAGGCCCGTCCTGCCTGGGCCCCTTTCTTCCTTCTCTCCTCTCCCTGCTGTCTGTCACACCCCAGCAGGACGGAAGGCTCCCCTCACCCACTTCTGCCCCCTCTCCTCTCCTCTCCTCGCCTCTTTGTACTCCACAGAACTTTCTCTAAGTCAGCTGCACATCTAATCCCATCTGACATCTGGCCCAAACTGACGCAGAAGACAGCCCAATACCCCTGCCTCCTAGCCCCCACTGCCCCATCCAGCTTTCCATTAAAGCCCACTTCCCTGCCTCCCTAGTTGGCCTCCCCATCACTTCTAGAGGCTGTATGGTAATCAAGAGAGGGGCAGCCTAAGTTTATGAACAGTAGAGTGTTCACAATCAAAAGTATGGCACAAAGGCATACACTGACCTATGTGTTCATATTTTGGGTGGATAGGAGGAGACCTCACACCTGTGTGATGTCGTTCTCCTTTTGGAAGCTCACGGATTAGGTGGCAGTCATTCGAAGACCTAGCCATATTGAACTCTGAAATCACAGGGCCCTGAATAGTGCCGGGCATCTGTTCTATAGATATTTAAAGAATGAATGGTTGTATTCATCATAATAGTACTCAAAAATTTCCCCCAGTTTTTTAAGCGTAAACACTCACTTCATTTTCCCCATGACCCTATCAAGTGGGCTGGGCAGAGATGGTCTCAAAGATGCTGACATGAGGCCCACAGAGGTTGAGGAAGTCAGCTGCAGCCTCAGGGCTCAGGCCAATAAAACCCTTTCATCTAGAGCCCCCTGGACAGCAGTGCGTGGCCCTTGCTCCCCACCCCCCTCGTGACCACGAGGGCATCCCGGCCAGTTCCAACCCAAGCCCAGAGAAGCCGCAGCTCAGAGCACGAGGCCAGAATTAGGCCCCAAATAGACGTGGGAGGCCAACTAGCTATTGACTGACCTACTTCGCACTATCAATACCTAATACCTCAATCATGACCAACCAGGTGCCTAGGATGTACCTAATAAGGAGTACAGATCAGCGGAAGAGGCGAATCTATATGCCCAGCTTGCCCCCACATGAGCAGTGCCCTGCGGGGTCCCGGGAGCACAAGTTCCAGTGCGGCCCAGGGGCTCCCCTCCACCAGCCAGAAGCCTTGCAGCCCCTTCTTCAACATTCTAACCACACTGTGCTCCACCCGATCGCCGCTAGGAATGGAGCCGTTCCCTGCCAGCGCTTAAACAAACGGCTTCGGGTCCCCACCTTGGAAGACAGAACAGAGTGGGCTCTCTTTTCTCTTATTTTTAAATGAAGCAAAACTAAAGCAAGAGAAGCAACTGGGGGGGGGGCAGGGGAACACGTGCTTCGTGAGTGATGACACCACCCTGGGTGTGTCTGTCCCCTGGAGAATAAACAACCACTGGAGACCAACAGGCTTTGATAACCTGCTTATGGCCAATTAAAAATCCCAATTAACACTCCTGAAAAATAGTTCAATATTTGTCACTGAACTCAGGATGGAGATACATCTGGTGGCGGGGGGCGCGGGGGACGAGACCACCTTCAGGGGAGGAAGACCTGGAAGGCTGTGGAAAAGATCTCCCCTCAGCAAGAGCAGCAGGGGGCTGGGGGTGGGAGGAGGCCTGCTTCTCTATCCCCACTCCCACCTTCCAAATGGTTCTTCCCGCACCTTCTAGCACAATGCCGCTTAGGAACTCAGCCCTGCCATTTGGGCACAGCCCCTCTGCCCATCCTGTGCCTCCAGTGCCTGGCCCAGTGCTCACCCTCCTACCCTCAGGCCTGGTGGCCTGCACGTCCTGGGGATGTCACGCTGAACACCCAGCCTCGTAACTCCCAGGCCATTCACCCCAGGCCAAATGTATGGAAGGCAAACAGCAGGTGCTCTGCAGGACAGACCATGCACGACATGCACGACAGCTGTGATCATGGTCTTGTTGTTGTCCCTTTAGAGGCCCCCCCTCGCTCCCATGCACATCCTCCAGTTACACCTTGCCTGGTACCGGAGTCCACTTCTCCAGGGGCGGCGCGTGTACACACACACACACACACACACACACACACGCACGCGCGCACACCCACGCACACGCACCCTCCACATGCTGCCCCCTGCAGTCCCCTAGAACATGCAGTCCTCTTCCTGTGGGATGTTCCCTCTGCTGGGAAAGCCCTTTCTCCTCCTCTTCCAATAGCAAACACTCATTCTCCATAGCTTAAGCTTTGCCTCCTCCAAGAAGCCTTCCCTGACTGCTTCTCCTCCAGTTTGGTTTAGATCCTCCTCTATGAGTCCAGTGTGTCTGCTGCTTACCTTCCTCAAAGCAGTTTCCATTCCACACCATCAATGTCGATTTCTTGTTCCTCGAGGTTTCCTTGACAACAAGAACTACGTCTTTATTCACATCACATTTCCTGGCACGTAGTAGGTATTCAATATACGTTCGTTGCATGAATGGATGAAAATCTAATGCAGCTTTATAAAAACTGTGTAATCACCAAGTGTCTGTGAATCAGAGAGTATTTCCCAGTGAGCTTTGTTATAATATCAGAGGGGCTTCATCCTCGTTTCCAACTGTTAAGATATCCATGGTGGTTCTAATTCTCTAACTTTCCATATCTTCCCCCAAAGCCTCTGCCAGGTAGAACTCGACCACAAAATGATCTAGTAGAAGCTGAAAGTTAAAGGATTCTTGTGGTTAAGACTTGTTGTAAAATAAAAGACTTTCTGGAGTGCGAATAACCACCTCCTAATTTAGGTACTTCGTAAGTTTGAATTTGGAGGTTTCTTTAAATTAGCAGAGCACACGTGCAGTTTCTCTGAAAATGTGACCTCAGGGGTGGCTCGTCCCGTAAAGATTCAGATAAAGGGGCAGAGCCCATTGGAGAATGTGGGAACTGTGCGGCAAAGGAGATAGAAGCCCACGGAGAATTTCAGGGCTGCTTGGTGACTCCATTATGCAAACCAGTGATTTTGAAGGAATCCTGCTTGGAGCTCAGGCCTCAGACTCTCAGTTACCCCAGGGCTATTCCATCTTGAGATTATCCGGCTGTCTTTACCACCCACCTAATGCTCTAAGGAGGAACTGGAAAGATAGTCCCTGGTCCCATTTGGAATCCTTTGGTCTGCCACTCAGCTGCCTGATCCATACCGCGGCCCCTTCCCAGACACCGGATCCTGACCTGGGAGAGTTTTCCTACCACATGCAGCAAATATTGACAATATTGACACTAAAACCAACTGCTTCTGCACCTGCTAGTTTTCTGGTCCCAGGAAACCCCGGTTCCCAAGCGTCAAATGCATTTTAGGCCCATTAGCCAGCCTGTCATTGAAACACCAAATCTCAGGGGCGCCTGGGTGGCTCAGTCGGGTAAGCGTCTGCCTTTGGCTCAGGTCATGATCCCAGGGTTCTGGGATCGAGCCCCGCATCGGGCTCCCTGCTCGGCGGGGATCCTGCTTCTCCCTCTCCCACTCCTCCTGCTCATGCTCTCTAATAAATAAATAAAATCTTTAAGAAAAAAAAAAAAAGAAACACTAAATCTAACCCTCTGCTCCACTCCTGACCTTGTCCAGCAGCTGGAAATCGTGGTTTCTCCTTCAGCGTTCAGCCATACCCCACGCAAAATCTCACGCCTAAGGAGAGTGGAAGTGGGTGCAAGTGTGTCACCCCCAAAGACATGGGATGGGTGCCCTGAGCACAGGGACTTCTACTGGACTTCTGTCTCCCCTGTCCAGAGCTTGGCCCAGAACCTCATGCGTAGAGGCAGCCCAATAAAAGCTGGAAGTAACAATGACAATGAGGATCTTAATCATGCCAATTATCACAACCCCACCCTGGCCAGCCCCACCCCGCCCCCATTTTACAGTGCCTGCTGGGTGCTGGGCCTGGGCTGACCCCTCACTGGTATCATCTAGGTCAATTCTCACCAGCAGGACTGTGCCCATTTCACAGACGGGAAGACTGAAGTTTCAGAGATTAAGTAACTTGTCTAGGATCACACGATGGACAAAGTTCACTGTGAAGAAAGGAGGAAAGAAGAGAAGAGGGAAAAAGAAGTGTGAGAAGAGGAAGACAAGACAGACTGACCTCCAGCAAAGCAGGGAAGGTGAAGATAGTGACATTTACTCCAGAGATGAAAGAAAGAAAAGAAAAGAAAAGAAAAGAAAAGAAAAGAAAAGAAAGAAAGAAAGAAAAGAAAAGAAAAGAAAAGAAAGAAAGAAAGAAAGAAAGAAAGAAAGAAAAAGAAAGAAAGAAAGAAAGAAAGAAAGAAAGAAAGAAAGAAAAGAAAGAAAGAAAGAGAAAGAAAGAAGGCCTTCATGATCACGCCTCAGACTTATTCCCTGAAAAGCTCCAAGTGCTCTCACCTCTGTGCCTTTTTCTTCCTACAACCCAGCAAGGCGGGCCGGGGTGTCTGGGGGCCTCTGTCCCTTCCATCCTCCCCTGCCCACCGTCCCACCTCCACCCCCGCCCATTCCCGGACACACTCTTAAAGAATTTTTCTAGACAGATGGCAAAATTGAAGTCTGAAAGAATCTCATGGTTAAAGCTCATACAGCCAGCTCCCTGACATAGACACCACGGGCCACACCAGGCGCGCTGGCGGGGAGGGCCAGGGGCTGAGCCTCCTCCTTACACTTGGCCTTTGCCCCCCCCCCCCCCCACAACCGGTGACTGGGCTGGGAGCCCCGGCAACCAGAACATATGTTCTCTTGTTTCGCTCCAGCCAAAGGGAAAAGGTAGATGTCATACACACCCACACCCCAGGAACAATGCAAGTATTAATAACTGTTTTAATTATATGAGAGTCTCAGCGTACCTCCCCACAGTGCCTCCAAAGCCATTTATTTGGGTACCTCATGGCGGGGACGGTACTATCCACTGGCGGCCCAGCCGGGCTGGTGGTGACTAATAGAGAACACTTCATTCAGGGGAATGGTGGAAAGGCATTTCCCTTTCTCCTGTGCGCACTCGGTGGGCGGTGAAGGCAGTGAGTTACGTAGAGACTGTCGAGGTCTGCCTGTGTGCCCCAGCGTGTGTGTGTGGCGTGGAAGTACCTCCTACCACGCCAGGGGAGGCACGTCTCGGGGCTGGGAGGGGTGGGGTGTGAAGATAACCCCCTACAATGCATAACCTAAAAATAGTGTGCATTTGCCTTTGACTGGCAATAAACGATTTCCCTCCCAGCACAATCACCTTTCTGATTTTATTTTGCTTAGGCTGTTAGTAAAATGAATTTGTATTCTCAGAAAACACTGGGATGGCTGTGGAAGCCAGGCGAGGGCTAGGTGGCACGGAAACCCAACCTGGGAGTTCACATTTGTCTTGGACAATCCTAATTCAGAGGCAATTAACTCTAAGTATGAATATTGTTTTCCTTTGAAGATCATATTACATTTTTTTTCTTTTGTTAGAGACAAGACACTTCCACCCGCCAGTCATGAAGGAGAAAGATTTTCTTCCCCTGCTAAAAATTCCACTTCTTCTCACCCCCACCAGCTACCATGATTAACATATGTTTGGTACAATAGATACTCTCTGTGATAAACACAGGACTTTGAGGCTCAAAACCACCATGGGAGTGGTCCAGAACTATCTCCAGTCAGGAGTGGGAAAATGGATGCTCAGAAAGAGAGCCTGATAAGGGTCCAAATCACTCACCCACAGATCTTGTCCATCCGCTTGCCTCTAAGCAGAACGATGACTACATACGCCTAAGCAGGCGAATGTCTTCTTAGACTCCCACCCACCTCCCAGAGTCTCAGAATGTTTTGTCTCTTTGGTAGTGACGTTTGGAATTCTAAATTCCCGCATGTTGAATGGTGGGGGAGACAGGAAGTGTGACCATAAGCCAGGGCTTAACCTCTTTGAGCCTCAATCTTCTCACTTGTCCAGTGGGGACAGAATACGTACCATGGCCCGTGATATGCCTACTTCCCTGCCCGGCACAGAAAAATTCTAACTGGGCCTCGCTCCCAACCTCTGTTAACAGTGAACTCGGGCAGGCAGAGCGTCTTCAGCATGGATGTCCGGCTCCTCGGTCTAACCTACTCCTCTCTGATACATTTGAAAAGGTAAGGGTGACTCACCCCAATGAGCTTTATTTGGGGAGACCAGTGGGAATAAAGGGCCCTCAAAGAACCAGAGTGCTAGCTACGCATACCAAAACCTTGGCCTCTGGGACCAAGTCACATGTGAAAATAGATCACTGCAAATGGGCCCCGATTCCCATATGCATTGGTATGTACATGCTTATGGCGGCCCCCTCCACCAGGCTCCCCTTCTCCAACTTACGTGAGCAGTCTCTGCTCATGGGAGGTCTTGCCTAGATTTGGAGTTGGTTGGTTGGTTGGTTGGTTGGTTGGTTGGTTTTGGCCTCTCCATGTTACAGTGGGAGAACCCGAAGCCTACAGGCAGGTAGAGATTAGAGTTTGGATAACCTCTAATTTTTCCATGACTCCATGCTGGCCTGTTCCCAGGGAGGACAGCAATCAGAACCCAGTGTTTAGTTTAGACAATCCAACAGGATTAAGGGCTAGAAGGCAGAGGTGTGACTGGAAGGCCCTCTGTATGGGGAATCCCTTCAGCACCCGTGATCTGAGCCAGATTGACTCTTCTGGTGAACTACAAGCCAGGAGACAGGCAGACACATCTGCGCAAACACTCGTGTGTCCAGGCAAACTCCCTCATCCGTGCACACACAAGTAGCGCGAGCGGGAGGCAGGAGGCCTATGGTTCCGGCCCCGAGTCTGCCACTGATATCTTGAGCCAGTCCCTAAATTTGGTTTTCCTAAACTTGCTCAATTATAAATACCACCTGGGGCCCTTATATTCAAGTGCAGATTCTTACAGTCTTCACAGAACTACTGACTCAGAGGAATCAAATGGCATAGAATCTCGAGAAGTTCGAGAACCACAGGTTGAGAGCCCTGATGTTAGACCTTTGTTCTTTCCTCTGCAAAATAAAAGGGATAGATCGAAGGCCTTCTGAAGCAGTATCCTGAGGCCTGTGTTCCAGCACTGAAGTCACGTGCCTCTGGGACCAAGTCACATCTGAAATCACATCACTGCAAATGGGCCCCGATTCCCGTATGCATTGGTATGCACATGTATGGGTGCAAACCGAATCGAGTTCTCTTCTTGCTTCAGCCTGTAGGCTTGCTTAGCTTTGGAGGGGCTTCTGGTGGTGACTGAAGGGGTTTTAAGTTACCTACACAGTCTGTACTTTCTGGGAGCTGGTGCTCCAAGTCCCTGACATGACTGACCCTCGGCCCAGCAGGTGAGTGGTCCTGAGCAAACAGGACACCTGTGACAGGGAACATTATTCAGGGGCGGCCGCTTTCCTGCCCAGAGAGTCAGCTGAAATTTCAGGCAATTAAATTACTACCTTTTGAAAGCTAGAAAATTGGTGGCATCCATATCCTGGCTGCCAGAGAAAAGGAAAAGAAGAGAGGGTGAATGATCTCGGAGGTTCTCTAGGCTATTTCTCTCCTCTGCATCTTCATCCTCCTCCCAAAGGGAGTGCCTCCTAAGCCAGTCTTCCAAATGCCCACTTGCAGGCATGCCAAAATGCTGGTGGAGGTAGACATCGGAGCTGCCCAATGGCGGGCAGATCAGATGCTTCTAACGCGGTATCAGGAGGCTATCTTTCTAGTCTTGGGGAGCATGGGTGAGCATCCCTCTCCATTCCTGAGAGGTTGAAGCAGAGACTGGACTCCCCAGTGCAGACTCACCAAGGGGTGAAGACACAGACGGGGTTAGGGCAATGGTGAATTTGAGAACTGTCCGTTGCAAAGGACAAACCATGTCTCCGACATACCACTCCCACTCTGTGCCCTACACTGCCCACTCCCACCAGCATGACAGTGTGACGCTCAGTTTCCCACACTAATTATGGGCAGTCAAGAAGACTTGGGTCAGCAGGGGCTTCAGACCTGCCTAGTGTAACCCCAGTATCCAAAGCTACGGCTCTGTCACATTATCCCCAGCCCCATGAGGGGAGTGTCTCCCTTTCTGCTGGACCATCTGTAGTGACAAGAGACTCACTACCTGTCCAAATGTCTCTGGACAGTCCTGCTATAAAGTGGGCTTGATATCAAATCTCCAACTACCTTAGTTACTCAAGGCCCTCCTGCTCTTCGCAAACCAATTAAATTCTGTTTAACTTTGGGCAAGTTTCTTAACCTCTCTAAGTCTTAATTTCCTTTTTCATAACATGGGGATGATAATAATACCTAACTCAAAGGACTGCTCCGTGAATCATGTGAAATAGTAAATAGTGCTGGGCACATCGTGAGCCCTCAGGAAGTGTTAGTGGCTAATATTTTGATTTTGAGGAACTGATATATATTCCTTTGCACCTCATGCATTCCAGAAGGGACACATGCAGTCCTGAGAGCGAGAGTTCTCAGCTGCTCTGGAGACATGGGCAGGGGGTATAGGTCAGAGCTGGCACAGTGCACACAAGTGAAATCACACCATCCCCTCAAGGCCCAAGACAACCTGGGTCCCGCTGGAGGTCGGTGGTGGATTGAAGTACAGGCTCCCATTATATGCCACCCCATAAACCATCCTGATTTCACCCAAGGCAGAGTCCAATCCCACAATCATAGCCTGTCCGAGTTGGAAAAACTTCAAGCGTACCCACTTGCTTTTTGACTAAGACAAGAAATTTAAGGTCTCTGAGGTACAGGTTCCTCATCTGTAAAATGGGAATACTGATCCCACCTCGTAGACTTCTCATTTTGGAATAAACTGAAATGAGGTACCTGACTTGTGCCAAAGTTGGTACATTACTGTAGGACTTCAGATACCGCCTGGTATCAATCGGTGGGCCGGTCAGCCATTAGCCTCGTGAAACAAGATGGCAGCCGTCTCAGTCGGCTTGGGCTGCGGTAACAAAATACCACAGGCTAAGTGACTTAAATCTCAGAAATTTCTTCTCTCACAGTTCTGGAGACTGGAAATCCAAGATCAAGGTACCAGCAGGCTCAGTCTCCGGTGAAGATGCTCTCCTTGGGTTGCAGATGGCAGCTGCCTCCTTGCTATGTGCTCACACGGTGGAGAGGGGAGAGAGCACACTCTCTGGTGCCTCTTCATAGAAGGACACTAATCCTATTGGTGCTGCCTTCAAATACAGTCTCATGAATTTGGTGTCGGGGGCGGGGTCGTGGTAAACAAATATTCAGTCCATAAAAGTAGCCAACGGGGGTTTGTAAGTGGCTATTTCAATAAATTCCATGGGGAGGCAGATGGTTACAGGACCACAGTTTTCCCCTCCCCATCCCCAACCTCCTTCTGGGTTCACTAGCCTTGGGGTCAGGTTTCACAAGACAGAAGCCAATTGGTCAGCATATTCTGGGCACCAGGCAAGTGTCCATCAGCCTCAGCAGCAGCTGGTAAGAAAGATGAGATCCCAGAGAGCTGGTCCAGGCCCAGGTCCCTGAAGATCCAATCCCTAAAGGTGACACTGACAATGGGACAGACCCAGACCAAAGGAGCAAGGAGCAGAAAGGCAGCTCAGCCTCCCTGCCCCGGGCTGGGCTCCTCAGTAACACATGCAAAGAATAAATCACTGGACTCCACCCAGCCTCAGCATAGTCCTGCCCTTGGTGCAAGAATGGCTTTCCCCTCTGCAAGGAACAGGTCCTAGAAGGCCTTGTCCTGCTGACAGATTACTATTCTGATGGCCGGGGATTTGTATTTTACTTTTGCTTCCTCTAACACGGCCTTGTTTATTGCGTGGATATTTCATTTCCCAGATTCATCTTGGGATCATGGTTAAAGGTTCCTTCTCTGCTCACTGAGATGTCTCCGCTAATCATAAAAATCTATGTTGCAATTTCAGATTAATTAAAGCTGTAAGCTGGGGAAGCTAGTGACTGTAAGTCATATTCCCCACTTCTCTGCACCTCTCAAAATCTTATCATTTTATGATACTCTTCCTAAGACTAATTTTACCCCCAAAACCTATCTTTAGCCAGCAGGCAGCCTTCCTTGGGCTGGGCTATCCTCCAGTCATGGCTTCCTGCCTGTGGACAGTGGGATCTGACACACATTCTGGGCAAAGAGCCGCCTCCCCAATTTTAGCATCCCACACATGTATCCAGCACGACGCTTCGGGACTAGAACTGGGGAAACAGACTCCTGATTCGACCCCAGTTCTGCGTGGCTGTGTGACTTAACCCATCTGTGACTCAGTTTCTCTGTCTAATGGAGACTACCACAGTGTCTACCTGGTAGGTTGCTGTTAGTATTAAATGGAAAATGCTCTGTAAAGCTCCTAGAAAAGCACAGAGTGCCCAGCATCTGCTGCCCCCAGCATCTGGATGGCCCTTTGGATGACACGGTAGCTACAGTGCCCTCTGCAAGCTGACACTCTAATCGGGGAAATGGGACGGACTCCAAAGAAAGCATACGGAGCCCGGAGCCACATGGTACCTGTCATCAATACAATTGGAGTTGGATCCCTCCAAGGTCACACAGCTGCACTCAGCGAGCGCTGTTCTCCATCTACACCCACCCTTCCCCCACCATTGGCAGACTGCTGGAGAAGCAAGTCCAGCGGTTCAAGCTTTGCTGCTCCTGCCTTCTCCAGAGAAAACCAAGAAAATTGAGTGCACTCCTGAGTGATGCTAGCGGAGCCTTCCAGGATAGCATTCTTGAACAGCCTTTTTCCTTTGTGCTTCAAAGTTGTGGTTATGATTTCTGCTTCGCGGGGCAGGCTGAGCCCAGTAAAGGCAAAGAAAAATGAGGTTGGGAGAAGTTATGGCTCTGCTTCGTACCACCCTCCTTTCTTTTGAGGAGTTAAGATGCGAACCCCACCACCCTCAAAAATGCACTAACTATGAGAAAGCGTTGCTGTTCCCATTTTACAGAAGAGGAAAACTGAGGGGCGGAATAGCTTGCGGAAGTCCCTGAGTAGAACCAGTTGTGGGGCTCGATAAAATAACTCAGGGTCCCATAGGGCAACCTGGCCTGGATGAGGATCCAGGTACTTCCTTCCCTCACTATCCTTCCCCCCACCCCCCGACCCACCCTCTCTGCCCAGCGGGCAGAGGTGTCCAATCCCCGGCACAGACAAGCCCAGGGACGACACCCCTGCCATACTGTGACTTCTTTACTCAAACATCTGCAATTCCAGCCTCCAGAAAGAAGATTCGATTCTGCAGCTTCTTTCCTTTCTTTTTTTTTTTTTTTCCAATTTCGTCCTCATCACCTTAATAATTGCATCTCTGGATTGTTTAATTCCACAATGAAGCCACTTCTGCTTATAACTGGCCTATCATCAGCTAGGATTAAGATTCATTTCAAATAAGAGGGTTTTTTTTTTTCCCTCATTCCCCCCTCTTTCATTCCCAAACTGAATTTGCATTACAAAAAAATTAAACAAAAGCAGCATTTTGAATCTCCACTCATTACTCCCATTACATTTGTTAACATCATTATCCTCAACTGAAGATGGCAACTATTATCAAATGTTGCAGTGCTTTTGTGGACCTCTTGCTATATTAGTTTAGAAAATTGCTTTAATGCATATGCTTTTAGAGGTTTAAAATCTACCATGGCGTTATAAGCTGTATAATGCTGTACATTTTTTAATCTAATAGTGCATGTATTTTTTTTTTTTTAAAGCACGTTGCCCTGAAATAAAAAATGCATGCCTGTGGTAAGGAGGAATACAAATGCAACTGGGGAGATGCAGAACCAGGCTCCTGACTGGCAGACCTTCTTCCACTCCCTTCTTCCCCGGAGAAGAAATCACTCCTCCTGATACCCAAACCCTGAGGCCCTAATGGGTCTAATGTGTGTGGATGGTGGGGGTGGGGGTGGGGGTGGGGGTGGGGGTGGGCTGGGTGCTCACTGACCCTGTGATGGGGAAGGAGACTGTTCTGTTTAGGGCTGTAAGCAAAAGCAAGCTCCTGCTACTCATTAACACAGAAAAGCATGGTTTCAGGGGCAATTACCGAATTTCTATATTCATAGAAATCCAGTTTCCCTGGAGAGAAAGGCTCAGGTTGGAACATTTATGAAGCGCTGGTTTCTTATGGAAATAAAAATTTTTGGTAATTACACAGGAGCTGCTCTTTATCTGCTTCTGCATTTTAATGATGGGGAATGGTATTTTGTTAGTTTCTTTTTTTTTTTTATTAGTATTAAAGCACACGCAGGCGACCACATCCTTGCTGGCATCCCGGGGATCCATTCATCCTAATAGCTGAGAACGAGCGTCTGTGCTCCTGCTCAATCACACTCAATCACTCTGCTCACCAAACCAGAGAGAGCAGAGATGCAAAAGACATGACCATCCTCAGCCTGGCTCCAGGCTCTGGGCTGGCAGCCCTGCACCTCCAATTCCTCCCCCAGGGTCTCCCGTTTTCTCCTCCTTCCCCCCCACCCTGCCTTTGCCCCTCCTCCATGCCAGCTGCCTTTCTTGGGGCTGAGTGGTGTGTTGCTCCTCAAGGGAAGCCAATTTTAGGGCTAAGAGGTATAAGGTATGTGGGATTCTCTTATTTCCTCGCTCCCCACTCCCCTTTCTGCAGCAAACCCCCACCCCCCAACCACACAGGACTCAGAAACATGAGTGATTGTCACTGGAATGGGGCTCACATAACAAGGTTCCCTGCCTCAGTTTCCCCATGGCTCCCTCCATTCCCAAGGTCCTTGTTGATAGATTTCAATCTCATCCCTGATCGGTCTCATGGGACTGATGGGTCTTCTCCCTCCATCCCCCATTTCTGAGACCTTACTCCATGGAATGACCACTCTCTCCCAGGGAGGCCTGCAATATGACACCAACCCCCCCTTCCCAGAGCTATTGGAGCTGATTTATAATGGTTATAAAAGAGGTCAGAGCTTGATTAAGCTTAATAGATCCATTAATTACACCAAACAAAACAAACATAATGAACATAAAAATTTACGACCTCCGTCACCGGCTCAGATGTGTCCCCTTGTCAGGCCCTGACAGATTCTGCAGAGTCCATCCATCTCAACATTTTGTAGGATCAACAGCCTGTGGCCGTGTGGCCCTGTGGAAGGTGGTGGGTGGTGGGTGCTAGAGGTGGAATTACCCTGGGACCCCGGACCCTGCTGCTGAGGGAAGAATCAATCTGGAAGCACCGTCCCTCCTGCCGTCCATGTGCACGTTGTGACACAGTGCAGGTTAGCCCAATGGTCACATTGTCACGGGTAGCAGCTCGGGCCTGACTACCTGGGCCAAATCCTGACTTCACCACTTAATAACTATATGCCATTGGGCAAGTCAGTCCAGCTTTCTGGGTCCTCATCTCTGCATCCGTGAAAGGGAAATATTCCTAGCACCTAGCCCCTGGGGTGGTGGTTGGATTCACGGAGTTAATGCATCTAAGATACCCAGACTGTCACCTGGTCCATGGTACGTGCTACGTCACCTGTGTTTCTTTGGGCCTTATTGTTAATACAGTTCGAATAAAGACTGGAAACCATCTACAGCTCCAGTATTTCTTGGGGAGCTTCACCTTTTTCCCTTTTGTGAAAAACAGGGAAATCTGCCCTGACATAAGCCATCCCCAAGTACTAAAATCTACTGAGTGCCTAGCACTTGGTTAAGGCCTGAAAGAGCACCTCAGCTTCTGCAGGCAGCGTATGTCCAGAAATGACTTAAAGCACCCCCAAAAGCCCAGAAGTTCATCTAACGGCATTCTTCCCACCTGGCCATTTTCCACAGGGGGAGCTGAAGAGCAAGACAGGTTCGAAGGGACTTGCCCAAGGAAGCTGGAACTAGCCCCCTGGGCCCCTGACCGGTCCAGGTGTCCTTCTGTCCACCCTCCCTTGCATGCAGTAGTGCCCATCTTCCCACCCACGTGGTTTATCACAAACCAAAAAAACCACGCCAGGAGGAAAAGAAAGCAGTGCGGGAAAATATGAATTGAAACCGGAAACCATAATCCTCTGGCTTGGCATCACCATTCTTCAGGTACCCAATGCTTTTTGGTTTCCGGAGCAACAGTCCTACCTTCTCCAGGTCTTTGCTCCTGCGCCCTGAAATGCCCTCCTCCCCTCCTTGTTCCTTTGACCAACTCCATTCCCACCTCAAGACCCAGCTGAGATTCTCCCTCTTCTTCAGCTTCTCTTAACTGTCCGAGATGTCCTAGAAATATCGGCACCCTCGCCTCTTCTCTGCTGCCCACCTGCCCCGCCACAGTCCATTGTCAGTGTAGCAACTAATGCTTCATTGTGACCCGTTTTGGGGCTTGGTCGTTTTCTCATTCACCAAAAAATATACGGAGCGCCTGCTCCAGGTCAGGCACTGTCCTCAGCACTGGGAACATGGTGGTGAACTAGAGAGCCATCGTTCTTGACCTCATGGAACTTACCATCTAGTGCCGCTAATTTCATCTTGTACATCTTTGACTCCTCCGCGCCCAGCAAGGGCCTAACGGAACAGTCCCTCCATGAAGCGTGATGCAGAAGTGGCTGGGGTACTTGGGGGAGGGGCAGAGGCGGCCAGTGGGTGGGCTGGCTGAGGAAGACCAGCAGGCAGGTGGATTATTGGGCCCTCTTTACAGAGCAGGGGCGGGAGTTATGGTTCTGCCCACAGCCCACCCACAGGGCTTGCGACAAGCCTGGGGGAGTACAGAGATATCCACTTGGTGTGGTTTAACCATATATAACCTTCCCCCCATCCATTATTCCATCCTTGGATATCAATTCCTAGTCGGTCACTCGGCCCACAAGACCCTGAAAATAGATTTAAATTATTGCTTTATTTCCCGTCCAGCTCAGGGTGTTGATTTACGCCGCCCAAACAATCGAGGCTTTATCTCCGTCCCCCGGCAGCATTAGCAGCAATCTATCCTGGTTTCCTTCCCTCTTTACTACCCGACGCCCGTGCCTATTGGCTGTGTTCTTCTCTTCTCAGGCAGGTGGGGCAGCAAGTGGGTATGAGCAATGATGGTAGCAGAGGCCAGGGTTGCTCCTTGACAGCCTGGAGCAGAGGGACAAGAAGATGCTTTAACCTGGAGACTCTTTTATCTCATGTACAGCAGAAAGACTCCAGGCCCGGATGCCAGGGGTCCTGGTCCCAGCTGGGCTGTTAACCAGATGAGCAATGTGAGCGGATCGCCTCCTCCCCTTGGTCTCCATCTCCTCATCTTTGACCTTCTCTGACCACTGAGGTCTCAGCAAAGAGCCGAGGCAGCTTGGAGAGCTGTCCTGAGACAAGAGCTTTGGCTTTTGGCTTTTAAGAGCTTAACCTGGCCAACTCTACTGCCACCTCCCTGTTCTGAGACAGACCACGGCCTCATTAGAGCCATGAGCTCTGGCGTGAGCCTACCCTGTGGGAACAGGTGAGTGCGCTGAGCAAGAGTGGAGAGCAGGAAGTCAGACGTGCCAACTGAGGGCGCCTGGGTGGCTCTGTCAGTTAAGTGTCTGCCTTCGGCTCAGGTCATGATCCTGGGGTCCTGGGATCAAGCCTGCAACGGACTCCACACTCAGCAGGGAGCCTGCTTCTCCCTCTGCTCCTCTCCCTCCCTCTGCTCTCCCCCTGCTTATGCTCATGCACTCTCTCTCTCTCATAAATAAATAAAATCTTAAAAAAAAAAAAAAGAAGTGCCAACCAAGTGTGAGACATGATCCGACTGGATCAGAAGTCCAAGTCCGACCCGCCGTCTGTTTTGTACAACCTGAGAGCTAAGAATGGCTTTTACTGGTTAACATACTTGGAGAAAAAAAATCAGAAGAAGATTTCATGACACATAAATATCCTATGAAATTCAGATTCCAGCATCCACAGATAAAGGTATTTTGGAACACAACCACACCTGCTAGTTCACATACGGTCCACAGCCGCTTTCGCCCGACACGGCAGAGTAGTGTAGTAGCAAGAAACCTTACGGCCCACAAAGCCCAAAATATTTCCTCTGTGGTCCTTTACAGAAACAGCCTGCCCAACCTCGGCTAGATGACTGGAGCATCTGAGACTAGGCTTGTGGCATTTGTTTTCTGCTTAGTTTGGTATGGAGACTCTTCTACAAGGAGGAAAGGATCTCTGGAGGTTTTTATCCGCTAAGGAACACCCCCCCCCCCCAAGGAGAAGCCAGAGATGAGAGGCAGCTTTGAGCCTCCATCACTGGGAGGGTTGATCAGGTGGGTCCTGCCACCTGGTAGAGCGAGAGAAGCCAAGGACACTGCTCATGCCTCCAGGCCTTTGCCCATACTGTACCCTCCACCTGCACCGTTCTTCTTCCCCACCCACATGTTCCATCCCCCCCACCCCTCAAAGGTCACCTCTTCCATGAAGCCTTCCTTACTTCTCCCCAGCTGGAAGGGTTCCAACCCCCCTCAGAGCCCCCTCAGCATCCATTAGCACTTCTCTGACCCCACTCATCACTTCCTCCACGGAGGACAACAAATTGGTTTCATCTCAGCCCAGTTCCAAGTGACTGGAGGTGGCTTCCTGTGTTGATAAGGAGCGTGAAGCTGCTTGGGAGCTCAGCAAAGACTATCCTGATCCACCAGCAATGGTTGCTGTGGACGTGGGAGGGGGCTTAGGGCCTCCCCTGGGTTCTAGCCTTCCCCGCTCTACGCGGGGCAACAGGGAACAGCATCAGCTCGCTTGTGAACTCCAGTTGACTCCTGAACAACATGGGGACTAGGGGTGCCAAGCCTCGTGCCATCAAAAATCCACATAGAATTGACTCCCCCTCCCCAAAACTTACTGTTGACCCGAAACCTTACCAATACCATAAACAGGACATTACCACGTATTTTGTATATTGTCTGTATTCTATACTGTGTTCTTACAATAACTTGAGCTAGAGGAAAGAAAATATTATTAAGAAGATCATAAGGAAGAGAAAATACATTTACAGCACTGGGCTGTATTTATTTTAAAAAATCCGCATATAGTGGACCTGTGCAGTTCAAACCCGTGTTGTCTGAGGGTCAGCTGTCTAAGGTGGCATGTGAGGGTGGCTCACGCCGCAGCCCCATGCTCCACGCTGTGCCTGGCCCGGGGCTGGTCTCAGGGCAAGGAGGGTGGCTGTTCCTGATGATGCCCCCAAACCAGTCCTTTCAGATGTTTCCTGGCACCTGGAGCAAAAACACACCTATTCGGCTTGTTCTCAAAGGACCGCCCAGCATGGCACTGTGAGGACAGGGAACACCCCCGCTTCACCCACCGGTCACAAGAGGAAATAAGAGATGGTTCCGGCTTTAGGGAGGAATCCTTGGCATTTGCACAGCAAACAATACCCAGGTGAGGCCGCGTGTCAACAAGGCCCGACTCAACAGCTCCCATGTCTCAGCATATTTTAAATGTTTGCCACATGCCAGACATTAATATTTTAACGGCTGCACGTCTCTCGCAGGCGGAGCGGTGTCCAGAACACAGCATAAAAATGGAGTGATAATAGCCCGGCTGGATGCGCGGTCAGTGGGGCATGGCAGGCGCAGGCTCCAGGCTCTTCCCGGCCACACACACCCCACGGGCCCTCCCCTGGCCTGGGCCCGCAAGGCCTGTGAACCGCGGGGCTGTCTGTGGGGCTGCTGCCAGCAGCCGGGGTTCTCGGGCCTCCAGGACCCCAAAGAGGTTCCCAGACCCTTCGCGAGGCCCCCATCTTGGGGGGACATACAGTGTGCTGAGGGGCCCACGGGCTCTGTTCCCAGCAGAGCTGCATGGCCTCTATCCAATAACCGGACAGCTCTGGACATGTGCAATCCAGCAAGGGCTTTCTTGGAGGGGAAGGGAGGGAGATGAAAGCTCGCTCAGTGATAGAATTCATTAATGGGACTGATGAATCCAATGGCTCCCAAATCACTGATATCCCTTAAGGCAGAAAATACGGGGCTCAGGGCGAAGGTGGACAGCCTATTAAATATTACTCCCAGTTTTCCTCCCTGAAAATACACGCAAACAAGATAAACATTCAAAACATTCCCCTCCCTCATAACAGACCTTTAAAAATCCCTCTCTGGTTAGAAAGTCTTAGAAGCTACCTGTTACTACCAGCTTGGGATCAAAACTCTTCCATGAAGCAGCTGGGGGATTATAATTACAATTACTCGTTAGTAATGACAGCTAGCATTTAATGAGCATTTTCTATGTCCTAGGCCAGCAGGCAGAAAACTTTTCTGTAAAGGGCCAGATAATAAATATTTTCAGTTTTGTAGGCCAGACTCGACTCTGCCGTTGTAGCCCCAAAGCGGCATGGACAATTTGGAAAGGGGGGAGAAAAATGTACATGTCTTCAAACAAAAGTTTATTTACAAAACCAGGTGGTGGGCCTGATATGGCCTGTGGGCTACAGTTTGCTGACCCCTCTATAGGCGGGGTGCTCCGTGTTATACACAAGCAATCTTACTTGATCTTCACGATAACCCTGGGAGATGGGCACTGTTAGGACACGCTTTTTTGGAATCAAGAAACTCAGAGTCAGGGGTAGGCTCCTTGCCCAAGACCATAACATTAATATGCAGTGTAGCTGGACTTCACACCACTTAACTCTATCACTCTAGTCAAGAATCTTGGATTTGGGGCGCCTGGGTGGCTCAGTCGGTTAAGCAGCTGACTCTTGATTTTGGGGCAGGAATAATGATAATCCTATTAGGGGCCATGTGCAGAGTGCTTACTAGAAATCAGGTACTACCCTGAGGCTTTATCTATCTTTACCACTCTATTATTATGCCCACTTTACAGATGATGAAATTAAGTCCAGAGGGGTGAAATGACTTGCCCAAGGGCACATGGTTTACCAACGGCAGAGGAGAGATTCAAACCCACCGATTCAAACCCAGGTGGTCTCGTTTACCGTTCTGGTGTCTTAACTGCTTAACTCTTAAGACAGTCTTTAGAGCCCTCAGTGGGCAGAAGGCTCAGGGTTTAGGACTCTACTGTATCATTCCCTTATCACTGGAAAAATGCCAGATCCAACTTTACCTCCCACCGTGCCCTCCTGTCCCTGCAGATCACCAGAAAAAGAACCCACTGTGCCTGTGGCCTTCTGGCCCTGAACACATGTGGGGTTTCCAAGGCAGAAAAGACTTGAAATCTGGATAGGAAAGTCCCAGCGGTCTGCCACCCCACCTCCCCGCTCCCCACCCTGCAGCCTCCACCCAGCCCATCACTTAGTCCCTGCCAGCCCAGGCGCTGGAGCCCTTGGTGGACCCTGGAGGGACCGAGCCCCCGCTGGTCCCCGCCGGTGCCAAGTCAGCATGGGTAGGCCCAGAATAGGAGCGGCCCGAGAGCACCCACCGCCCGCACACGCCGCTCATCATGACACCCAGGCATCCAGGTACGGAGCAGATAGCAATTTTCCTTTTTACTTATTGGTGCAAGGCGAGTCAGAGAGCCTGACAGGGCCCCAAACAAGCTGTCAGGAACTCCTAATTAGGGCTGAACGGCATAAAGAGTGCACACGCCCTCCAGCCTGGGAATTAGCAGGACAAAGTGCCGAGATGGAGTCAGACAGGCTGAAAGAGGAAAGCCTGCTGCTGGAGGGGGTTGGGGGCGGCGGGAGGGAGCTGGGGCTGGATCACGCACGAGGGGAGCCAGCTCCCCTCTCCAGGGCTCCACGGGCAACTCTGAATGAGGAGGAAAACACCAGACCAGATCCCCTGTGCCTTCGAACCCTGAACCCGAACCGCGCTCTGTCTCCTCCTCCTCACTTCCCAAACAATCCCCTGAGTCCCTGAGACGTAGCAGAGCGACATTCCAGCAGGGACTTGAATCGGCCACACCTGGCTCCCACCTGGGCTCTCCCATTCTCCTAATTCCAGGTCCCTCACTTACCTCCAGTGGGTGCTGAGAGGATTAAAGGCAAGAATGCCTTCAAAGTGCTGAGTGCCTGCTACATAGTATACACTCAAGAAATCCAGGACAGCGGTCATGGTCACTGTGAGCCACGGACTCCTGAGGCTGAACTAAACCCTGCATCAGGGACAGGGCACGGCCCTTATCCTCTGAGGAAACATTTACTGGCACCTACAATATACATTAGGTATAAGGTTAGCTCCCTCACATAGGCCCTTAAGGCTCAACCGTTGTCCAAGGTAGGCCTTATAATCCCCATTTTACAGATGAGGACGTGGAGCCTCAGCTGAAATGACACGTGGTAGATGCTGGGTTCACATGCTAAAGTGAATCCCCATAATCACAATTATAATGCATCAAGCCCTGTGCTGAGCAAGTTATTACCTATCTCCCCCAATAAAGCTCCAGGCACTTGCCCAATGTCAGAGACCTAGAACGTGCGTCTTTGTGCTAAGCCAAAATGTGCCTCCCTGTAATGTCTACCCGTGTGGGTCCTGGGTCCTCCCTTTGGACAAGCAGTGAGTCCAGCCCCTGTGGATGCGCCAGCCCTGCAGGTGCTGAGGGTAATAATCATCCCCCAGCCCCGCAAACTGTTCTCCAGTTATTTCAACCATTCCTCAATGGTTGACATATTATGCAGTTAGTTAGTTATTACAGTCAGAGGTTCCTGACTCCACCCTCCTGACCCCTTCCTTCAGCGGGGACCTACTTCATTTGGTCAATGTCCTTTTGAAAACATGGAGCCTGGAGTCCACGGCTATCAATCTATTGGCCTGTCACCGTCCCGGAGCAATCCTGGGAGCCTTGTCCCCCTACTGATTCAGGTCAAGATGTAGCCAACCATGACCCTAAGAGTTTTTCAGGTATGCTGCTGACAAATCCCGCACCCCATCCTGTCTAATACCCTTTTGATTCTAGAAACAGTAGTTTCCTTGTATTCTTTTTTTTTTAAGATTTTATTTATTTATCTGACACAGAGAGAGATTAAGCATGAGCAGGGGGAGCAGACAGAGGGAGAGGGAAAAGCAGGCTCCCCGCCAAGCTGGGAGCCCAATGCGGCGCTGGGATCATAACCTGAGCCGAAGGCAGATGCTTGACTCAGCCACCCAGGCACCACCCCCTTTGTATTCCTATTAGATGTGTTCTGCCCATAATTCTAGTCCACTGAAATCACTTTCTATCATTTTGGTTTTTTCATAGCAAAGGGGTTAAGAGCATAGGCTCTGGGGCCAGATGGGCTGGGACTAAATCCTGGTTCTTCAGCTGGTTACCTTAACATTTTCATCCTCAGTTTCCCAATATGTAAAATGGGCATAATGATATTACCTACCTCCTTGGGATGCTGAAAAAATTGAATGTTAACACACACAATGTGTTTAGAACAGAGCCCGGCACATGGTAAGTGCCATACAGTGTTGGCTTTTATTTTTCTTATCACTATTACACAAGGTATTTATTATCCCCTTGCAGCTTTGGGTCATTCACGAATCTTATTAGTATGTCCTCCACATCATTTGTCACTGAAAGAACAGGGATTCCCATGTCCTGAGAAATTTTCCCTCCAGATTGATCTCAATCCATCCATTAGACATTCATTCCCCCGCTCTTCGACCTGTGAGAAATACTCCTCATTGGATACCGTCCAGGTTACAAATCTGCAGCCTGTCCACAAGGATGCCATGAACAATGATGACAAATACCATGCTGAAATCTTCATCCTATGTCCAGAACATGCTTTGACCTACCAGCACTTCACAAAAGAACAAGAGGTTGGTCTGTCAGGAAGCCATCCTGATTTTTGGCGATCACCCCTTACTTCTCTGTGTCTACAGTCATCCATTCCACATCTGTTCTAGAAGCCTGCCTGGGGGATGGCGCTGAGCGCATGGTGGGCTATTTGCAGCATTCCCCTGCTCTCACCCTTGCACACTAAACACCTGTCTCTCCGCTTACAGCCCTATCTGCAGTTCCTCGCGGTTCCGGGAGGCCCACTGGGATCTAGCCCCCTCTCCTGCGGCACCTGCTCCCGGCACCCGCCAGCGAGGCCCTTCAGAGGTCCCTCCTGCGGTTCCCTTTCCCCAGTCCCACCACCGTTCTGAGTGTGGCTCTGTCGCCTGCCCCCCAACTCCCACGAGCTCTACACCATCTGTACCCGACAGCAAACCCGCGCCTCCCGTTCTTGCCACAAACACAACTTGAAAAGTCCCTTCCTAAGGCTTCAACGCTTCAACGTCATTTTCTTGCCTTCTGTCTGACCTCATCTGGGCTTCAGCCGTCCTGACCCATGACTTACAGGGTGCAGTGAGCTGGCCCCCAAAGCTCCTTCCGGAAGGTCTGGTGAGAATGTGACTCCCTCGGGGGCTGGAGGCACGGTGCCCAGGCCCCTGTGGCTGCCGGGTGGGGTTCCGGGGAGGGAGTCTGGGCCAGAGCAGGAAGCAAGAGGAGGAAGCCCCCCCCAGGAAGGGGGAGGGTGGAGGCAGGAGGGCTGCCCACAGCCCAGAGCTGTCACCCGGGCTGCCTCCAGTCTGCCCACTGGGACGAGCGGCAGCTCCCCACCCCGGGCCCTCCTGCTACTCTTTATTCATTAAAATGCTCAGATGCTGACTAACTTTATTTGCTCAGTATTTATTTCGCCAGCCTTGAAGCGGGAACAACAGGCAGTTTGATTGAAAGGTTGTCTGGTTTCATTGTGGCTCCTGTAAGTAATTCTACAGCCTCAGTGGAAACGGTATTTTATAACTTGCCAGAGCAGATATCCCTTCATGAATTGGAATAGATATTCCTGCGTCACCTAAGCTGCCTTCTCCCTGATGCCCAGGCCTCTGAGAATCACTGCCTTTTTCCACCTCGCCACGACACTCGGCGCTTCTCCAAGGCGGGCGCCTGAGAGCCCTTGCTGGGGAGTGTGGAGGAGCCCATTGCCCTGAATTTGGCCACCACCATCCATCACCGCACACCCGCAGAGGGGAAGGGCTTGGAATGCAGGGGGGGCTCCAGGTTAGACCTGGACTCATTCCAAGGGGCGAACACTGGGGTGGAGGGCAGAGAGACCCTGTGACTTCTCCTTCTATGGACATCCTCAAAGGCCAGCCAGCAGCGCTGGGCCCCGTCCTGCCTAGAAAGGGAAGGCTAAGACGCTTTCTGGAGAGCATTAAAAATAGGAGGAATCAGACCACACCAGCACTTCCCTCCCACCAACTCCGACTGACTCCCACTCAGAAATTCAACAGGCAGAGTGCCTTCTCCAGCCATAGCTGGGCACGGTCTCCCTGGATCGGAGGCAGGCTGGATCTGGGCCTGCTGCACGGCTGCATTCCCTTCGTCTGCCCCTTTGGAGGGCAGAGGCTTCCCAGGCAGAGCAGGCCTCTGTGCCTTGGGGCTCCCAGCAGCTCAGAGTGTGCCCCCGACAGCGCCCCCCCCACCCCCTCTGACCCAGCAGCACCTCCTTCTGCTGGGGCTTCGGAAGGCTGGTGCGGAGCACAGGCGGCTCGTCTCTCCGGCCCCCAGAGCGCTGATTGCAACTCTGATCGCGGCTCCGCAATCACCCTCTCCTTACTATTATGACTAAATCAAGTTGGGTGATTTATTTCCCACTTATCTTTCCCGTTTCCGCTCCCTGTCCGACCCGCACTGTTGAACACACCAGAGTGAAAACATATTATCCGTTGTGATCGGCCGCTGCGGAGCCAAAAAGCACACCCCTCCTGCTGCCTCGTGGCTGAGCGGCCTGCCCGCGGAGGGGAGACCCTCCTGGAGCCTGGAGACCGGCCCCGGACCAGGAGGGGAAGTGTGGGAGGTTCTGGGAGCCTCTGCAGAGGGAACAGGCTGTGGGTAGGTTTTAAAAAGGAGGGAGGGGAGAGGTGGGAGAAGGCAGCAGGCCTTAGCAAGAAGCACCACAGCCCCAGGGCGGCCTGGAGTCCGGGTGTTACTCGCTGTCCCCCTCACCTGTCCCACTTATGCCTTGTACCACTGCAGCTGCCCCAGCTGGGCCTGACCCTCCAGCCCCACACTGTCCCTGTCCTGCCCCCCGGGCCCATGCTGAGGGACAGAGAAAACCTCCCCATGCCTGACATCCTCAGCCCAGGCAGGCTACCGCCTCTGGATGCACCATCCGCAGAGGGGCCTGCTGCCGGCAGGACACCACCCTGTGAAGGGCACGACAGTGCGGGGGTCCAGAGCACTGGGGCTGGGGCCAAAAGCCTGGGCAAGCTGCTTGGCTTCTTTGGGCTTCAGTTTCCTTACCTCTTAGAAGGGTAATAATACCCACTGGTACAAAGATTACATGAGGTCATGTGTGTAACTAGAATGCTTCAGGAGGTGGCATTTAAACCATTAAGCCAGATTCTTCTGTGTGGGGGAAGGGAGAAGACGGACCTCACCTTGGTGCAATTTTTTGTTGTTGTTATGACTATAGGAAAAAAATCACTTGGGTGATTTACTTTTATTTCATGTTATATTTTTATGTTTATTTACATAAATAGAAGGCCCCTGGGAAGCTCCTGGCCCAAGCAAAGGGTACATCAGGATGTTTTCTCTGTGTTTTAGAAAGGCTGCTCCCTCCCCAGGCCTACAGACCCCGTGAAGGTAAAGCCATGTATTGGGGGAACTCAAGGGCCTTTCAGGAGGGAGGGGGCCAAGAATTCCCACCGTGTCTCTGCAAAGCCTGAAGGTAAATGCATCTGTTAAGCAAGCTAGGGTGGCACTAAAGGAGGTTTGATGGAGAACAGGACCCCAAGGGCCCAAAGGGAGACTAGCAGTAAGGGGAATGGGCAGCGGGGCTGGTGACATGTCCAACCAGCAGCAGCAAGATGGCTTTAGGGAATGATGGTGACATCAGGATGCGAGGTGTGGGGACTTCTGCCCTTGTAAGGAAGCTGGACCAGCGCAAGCAACCTGTAGGAATGGGAGACCTTGGGATAGCAGCCAAAGCAATAGCATGAGATATTGTACCCAGGTGGCATTTAGCTGGATATCAGGCACACAGCATTCAAAAAATGTTGGCTCCTATTAGTGATGATGGTTGACATTCTTTGAGGGTGCCCTATGTGCCAGAGAGTTTCATACCTTTTACATTCGCTAACTCATTTAATTCTAACAAAACACTCTTAAGTAGGTACCAGTCTTACCCCCAACTTTATAAATGAAGTATGGAGGCACAGAGAGGTTAAGTAATTCACCCCAGGTCACAGAGCTAGTAAGCAGAAGAGCTAGGATTTGAACCCAGATTCACTCTTACCATGGTTGATGATGAAAGTTCTAGATCTTCCCCCACCTCAACCATCAGGACCATGTTAACCCTTTGACACACTGTGGGATTAGGAGGATCCATAGATTATAGACAAGCCTTGGGAAAACAGAGGGTCACTGCCCAGAGAGGACAATGACCCTAGCTCTTTCTTTTCCTTCTCTCCTTACCTCCCTAGGCACCCATACTCTCCACTTCCCCCAAGCAAAACCCTTTCTCAGAAAGTATGGATTGAGTGTGACTGCAGAACTTAGCACGTTACTTCTCCTGATGTATTTGCCTCTCAACTTGAAACAAACTCTTAAGTCAAAGGAATGAACCTCTAATTGTAGAATATCAGAGCTGAGAGAGGAGGGGGACTATAGCCAATTGAACACCAGCAGGGATCAAGATTCCCTTCATGCACGTCTGGACATAGCCCATGTCAGAAGCAGCGCCTAATCTGCTTGGAGAAGCTCATCCTGGCCTCCTCCCATCACATAGGATCTGGCTGGTCCATTTTACTGTTTGTGTTTTCTCTCTGACTCTGTGAAGATGCTAATTTGGAAGGAAGTCATCTCTGGACAATACAAAGGCACTCAACAAAAGTTGGAGTGCTTCTGGCAAAGTGGGGTCAGAATCACAGAGTTCTCATCTTTCAGAAGGCAACCCTCATATCCATGGCTCAGGTGAGGGACTGGGGTCAGCTACTTCCTGGAGGTCTTAAGACAAATGGGGGCCAGAGATTAGGGTTTGCCATAGGCTCAGCTCTCTCCAGAAATGGCGGTCCCCTCCTCTCCTGGCCTCTCCACTGCTGTGCCTTTGGTTTGCCGTCATTGTTGCTGACTTCCGGGTCACCTTCAGTCCTCACTGCACCCCTGCGACCTGAGCTATTGCTGCTGGCCTGAGGGTGAAGGCCCTTGATGGCCAGTCACCTTCTAAAGCCTATCAGACCTCCCAGTGCCAGGGCGTAACCATCTCCTGAGTCCAGGTGGGGAGTCTGGGTGAAGTAGGGACACACAGCATGAAGAGAACACTGGTTAAGAGCTGAGAAGCCGGAAAAGAACTTCTAGTTCAGTCCTAACCCACTGTGCGACCTTGGCTAAATCACTCGGCTTCCTGAAACGGAAGTGGAGGGACAAAACCTTGCTCTGCCCACCTTGCATGGCTGTTGGGCAACTCAAAATCAGAAATGGATGATGTATAGGAGAGGGCTTTGTGGACTATGCTAATGTCAGGATCATTGCTAATACCATTATTCACAGTCTCTTATTTCTAGGTCTCTCTACAACTCTGAGGGACTCCATGAGAGTATGTCTTGGGCTAGCGACCCACTGCTTGTGATGGGGTCTTCCCAAGCCTTGGGACCCCTCCTGCCCCATACCATCATGGAGTGGCCTGGTTGCCATGGACACCCCCAGGGTCAGCAGGGGACAAGGCTGGTCGTTAAGCACTCAGTTCAGGATCCTGGGAAGTATTCCAGAACCAAGATAAATCCTGAAGCCAGTTATGTTGCAAACTGACTTGCCTTTTCTGAGCAAGGGACTCTGTCGATATGACCCGTACCCCAGAATGTTAGGTCTGGGGCAGGCCTCCTTGAGGGTCAATTCATCCTGGTATGGTACACAAGTTCCTCCCTCTTGATCTACTGAGGCTCCTTAGAGCTCTGCATGGAGGATTCTGGATTCTGTAAAAAAGCTCCAACATCAGCTGGGATGTACGGAGGCAGGAGTGCTGCCATTCATGCCCGGTTGGGCCAGTTCTGATTGGGTGCAACTCTTCCTCTTAAGGGTGAAGACACGAGGTCTAGGGAGGTGAGGCCAAATACCCAAGGTCACCAAGATGGAGACTGCCCAGGGCTCCTTCTACTCCATCATGGTTTGCCATCTCTGTCCTGTGAAGTCACAAGGTTTTTGAGGAACTACATAAAGATCTGCCAGGGAGCAGGAAAGGGAGGCCAGGACAAGGCCTGGTGGGCGGGGCTCAGGGCTTCTACCCCTGCTCCAATCTGAGCAACTGCCTCTTTCATGGGTTTTAAATATCAGGGTTCTATATAAGATTCCATTTCATGTAAGGATTTTGCTGCCTTAAAAAATGTTTAAAAACCATTTATAAAAACCATTTATACTATACCAAGATACTGAATCATCTCTAAGAGTTTCCAATCTCTTGTCTTCCTAGAAAGTTTCTTGGGCAGATAGACACAAATCATTTAACAGACACTTACTGAGAATTTGCCAGGCCAGTAGGATAATGACCCAGTCCTTGAAGAGCTAGCATTCGAGCAGGGGAGACAATTAACTAGTGAACCATAGGAAAAAATGATAAGTGCTGCCACATGTTACATGGGAATAACGAAGATAGTGGGAGCTCAGGGGCGCCTGGGTGGCTCAGTTGGTTGGGCGACTACCTTCGGGCTCAGGTCATGATGTTGGAGTCCCAGGATCAAGCCCACATGGGGCTCCCTGCTCGGCATGGAGTCAGCTTCTCCCTCTGACCCTCCCGCCTCTCATGTGCTTTCTCTCTCTCTCAAGTAAATAAAGTCTTAAAAAAAAAAAAAAAAAGATAGTGGGAGCTCAGATGGGGAGGGTGTTGTTTGGGTGGGTGGAGGGGAGCCACTGGGGAAGGCTTCCTACCCAAGATGACATCTGAGCCATGCCTTAAACACAGCGGGTTCAGGGGATTATCATTCCCACCGTCATCAGCTAACAGTCCATGGGCTCATGTGGGAAGGATGGAGCCAAGGGAAGTAAGCAGGATCCTTTCAGATGATTTGGTAGGATGGTCTGGGAAGAGGGAGCAGTGATTTGCTAGCCCCAGGGAATCCTGACATCAGAAGAGTTACTTAATGCCAGCCAACCGAATCCAGAAACACATAAGAAAAGATTCTGTTAGGACCAAGTGGGATTTATCCTAGGAATGCAAGGGTGGTTTAATATTGGAAAATCAATTAATGTAATACACCACATCAATAAAACAAGGGACAAAAAGCCCACATGCATCTCCATAGACACAGAAAAAGCATCTGACAAAATTTAACACCTTCACGAACAAAGCACTCAACAAACTAGGAATATAAGGAAACTTTCTCAATCTGATAAAGGTCATCTACAAAAAACCTACAACTGACATCATTTAATGGTGAAAGAGTGGTGGCTTTTCCCTAAGATTGGGAACAAGAGAAAGATGTCAACCCTCACCACTTGGTTATCAACATTGTACTGGAGGTTCTAGGCAGGGAAATTAAATGAGACAATGCAATAAAAGATAAAAGACATTCAGACTGGAAGGGAAGAAGTAAAACTATCTTCTATTTGCAGAGGACATGATCCTACATATAGAAAATCCTAAGGAATCCACTCAAAATTATTACAATAAATAAATACAGCAAGATTATAGGATACAAGATTAATACAGAAAAATTGACTGTATTTCTACATACTAGCAATGAACAATCCAACAATGAAATTAAGAAATAATTCCATTTACAGTAGCATCAGAAAAATAAAACACTTAGGAAAAATTTAACAAAAAAGTACTTAAATTATTAAAGATTTAAATTATAAAAGATTATTGAAAGAAATTAAAGAAGGCTTAAATAATAAAAAGACATTCCATGCTCATAGACTGAAAAACTTAATATTGTTAAGACGGCAATACTCCAGGTACCTGGGTGACTCAGTTGGTTAAACGTCTGCCTTCAGCTCAGGTCATGATCTCAGGGTCCCAGGATTGAGTCCCACATCGGGCTCCCTGCTCAGCGGGAGTCTGCTTCTCCCTCAGCCCCTCCCCCTGCTCGTGCTCACTCGCTCTCTCTCAAATAAAAAAATAAAATCTTTTTAAAAAAGATGGCAATACTCCCCAAATTGATCTACAGATTCAACCCAGTCCTTATCAGAATGCTAGTTGACTTCTTCATAGAAATTAACAAACTGATCTTAAAATTAATAAAAAATTGCAATGGACCCAGAATAGCCAAAACAGTTCTGAAAAAGAACAAAGCTGGAAGATTCACATTTCCCAACTTTAAAACTTACCTCAAAACTACAGTAAACAAAATAGTGTGGTACTGGCATTAGAATAAACATTTCGATTAATGCAATAGAAATAGCAGACAAATAAACTCTTACTATTACAATTAGGGTCAATTCATTTCTTTTAAAGATTTTATGTATTTATTTTAGAGCGAGAGAGAGCACATCTGTATGCACAAGCAAGCGCGAGCAAGGATGGGGCAGAGGGAGAGAGGGAATTTCAAGCAGACTCCATGCTGAGGCAGAGCCCCACATGGGACTTGATCTATCGACCCAGAGATCATGACCTGAGCCAAAATGAAGAGTCAGAAGCTTAACTGACTGAGCCACCCAGGCACCCCAGAGTCAATTTATTTTTGACAAGGACAGTCCTTTTTTTTTTTTTTTTAAGAGAGGGAGAGAGAGGTAGGAAGGGGCAGAGGGAGAGGGAGAGAGAGAATCTTAAGCAGACTCCACGCCCAGTGCAGAGCCCGACGTGGGGCTCAATCTCACAACCCTGAGATCATGACTTGGAGCTGAAATCAAGAGTCGGATGCTTAACCGACTATGCCAGCCAGGGCCCCAAGTACAGTTTTTCAACAAATGGTGCCAGGGCAACTGGATTTCTACATGCAAAAGAATAAAGTTGGACTCCCTACCTCACACCATATACAAAAATTAACTCAAAATGAATTAAAGATCTAAATGTAAGAGCTAAAAATATAAAACTATGTTTTCACACAGGTAAATCTTCAGGACCTCAGATTAGGCAATGGATTCATATCTATGACACCAAAAGCACAAACAACAAAAGAAAAAAATAGATAAATCACACTTCATCACAGTTAAAATGTTTTGCACTTCAAAGGGCACCATCAAAGTGAAAAGACAACAACAGAATGGGAGACAATATTTGCGAATCCTGTATCTGCTAAGTGACTTGTATCTAGAATGTATGAAGAATTCTTATAACTGGATAATAAAAAGACCATCTAATTGAAATATGGTAAAAGATCTGAATAGACATTTCTCCAAAGAAAATACACAAGTAGTCAATAAGCACATGAAACTTGCAGACACTTGTTCATAGCAGCATTTTTTCATAATACCCAAAAAGTGGAAACAAATCAAATGTCCATCCATGGATGAACAGATAAATAAAATGTGGATTCACGCTACTACACAGACGAACCTCAAAAACATTATGCTCAATGAAAAAAGCCAGACACAAAAGCCATGTATTGAATGATCCCATTTACGTGCAATGTCCAGAATAGGCAAATCCATACAGGCAGAGATTAGCAGCTGCCTTGGTCAGGGTGTGGGCCAGGAGGAGGGGTAGGGGTGACCGCTCATGGATGTGGGGTTTCTTTTTAGGGTGATGAAAATATTCTAAAATTGATTATGGTGAAGGTTGCATAACTCTGTGAATATACTAAAAATCATTCAACTGTACACTTCACAATCGTAAATTGTGAATCATGTGATATATGATTTATATCTCAATAAAGATATTATTAAAAAACAACTAGAGTGCCTGCCCCATCCTGCCCTAAGAAGGTAGTTAATCATGCCCTTCCATGATTAAGCTGCCTTAGCAAACCAAGTCCAGCAGAAAGAGAGGCAGCCCTCTGGTTTACCTGAGTTGTGATGCCAGGTCGGGGGAGGTGCTGTCTTCTTATGGCCCAAGTTCCTCAACGTGGGCACTGGAAACTACCCACAAATTCCCTGCTTCCCTCACTAGCCTTGTCTCCCACTGTTCTAGCCCCACTGCATACAGTGGTAATTCTGGACCATGAGGTGCCCCTTCTCCCTATAAACCTCCTTTCTGCAATTTTTATACAACTTCCAAGACCCCATTCAGGTGTGGCTCCCCCCAAGTGGCCTCCCTGAGCCCCCAGAAGTGGGGCAGTTTGCCCTCTCCCATGCTTCCTCGGGTTTCCCAGCTCCATGAAGACAAGTCTTCCTATCATCTCACATTCCCATAAATGTAACTGTTCCATGATTCTTGCACCATGGGCTTTAAGTTTCTTGCAGGCAGAAGCCACTCTTACTGTCTTTGCAGCCTCAGTATCTAGAGCGTCTGGCACATAGTAGGTGCTCCATAAGGTGGATTCAACAGCCCACCAGGCCATTTTCCCAGCCTGAACCTGGGCAACCCCAGCTGGGACACACAGGAGCGAGGAAGGACAAGCATCAAGGACGGGGGGGACAAGACGGTGCCTCGGGTGGGCTTCCTTCCCCTTCCTCTTAGCAGGTACCCTCCACGCTCAATGGCCTTTTTGTCCTCCAGCTGCCCCTTCCAGAGACAGTTGTGTAGAATCAGCAGACTCCTGAAGATCGAGGAGCATTGGAAAGAAAAGAGGACAATCATCCACTGAGTATTCACTGTGTGCAGGTACCATGCTTGGAGCTCTCCCTATATTCTTTATTCCTCAAAATAAGCAAGGATCATTACTGCTAAATTTTCCAGAGCCCTCTTTTGGGATCCGTTATTAATCAGCCTTGTGCCCTGAGGGGGAAGATCACTCCTCTGGCCCCAGCTCCCTCCATTATAAAAAGAGGCATGTAAGTGCCCCAGCCAGCCCTTAACGTTGTTGAGTGAATGGTGGAATTTTAGACACAGGCAGGGGCCCTGAGTGTGCACGATTGCCTGGTACTTCTCAGAGTACACACACACACACACACACACACACACACACACACAGAAGGAAAGTCAGCTCTGGGACCCCATCAAACCCAGCACCCAACACAGGAAGGGCCAGGGCGTCGGTCACTTGTCAGGCTGGACAGCTCTCACCTCTCTCCTTCTGGGAAGTGCACAGTGACTGCCCAGCTTCCCTGGGAGCTAAGCATGAAATCCAGAAAAAGCCAGGAATTATTATTATTATCATTATTAGTGTTATTATTGCATGTAAATTGTGCATGACTAACTCAGGAGGAGGGGCACGCTTTCTTTTTCCAGATCCTGCAAACATCGGTATGATAATAATAAAAAAAAAAATTATATGCTTGAAAACATGCACCCAGCACTGCCCTATGTTTTCTTCTAATTGTTCCCAGAGCCTCCAAGAGCCACATTTAAATAAAATGAAGCAATTATTTAGTCTGCAATTAAAGATCGCAGCGATTTATTTTTAAGTAGGAATATCATCATCAGGGGGTGAACTGGCAAGAGAGGAGGACAGAAAGGGCCTGTGACACGAGGTGGAGGCAGGAAGGAGGAACAAGAGGTTCAGGGACAGCCAGGCCCTGCACAGGAGTGGTCAGAGCTGGGGGCGGGGGGTGGGAGAGGGGGCAGTGGTAAGAGGCAACGGGCAGGGGGAGCAGTGGATTCGCAAGAGGCCATCTGAGACCTGGCCCCTGGGAAGCTCAGAATGGGTGGGGGGATGGCTCCATGCCCTGCAAAGCCCAGAACTAGCCCTATCTGGCTCTGCTGGGAAACTCCCGTTTCCTGAAAGTGCTTACAAATGCTCCCCATTTAGGCCTCGAGCAGCCCGGCACACTGGAGGCCCTCTGCAAATCGTGAATGACAGGTAGAGAAGCCGACTGGTGGTGCATGTCCTGACTTAGAAAGCCCGGCATGAGGCAGGGCTCAGTAAGCGCAGGCTGAGTGATGGGGCTTGGACTTCGTGGGTCTTTTCTCCCTGGGAATGGCTGCTTCATCCCCATGAATGTCGAGGTGGCAGACTCTGACAGGCACTTAAAACAGGCTAATAAAGGATCACAGATGAAACCTGCCAGACACGGCTGCCCAAAGGTCAGTCACCCTGCAGAGGAAAGCAGTCTGACAGGGGGCCCCCGACAGGCCACGGGAGGGAGCACTAGTTAGGGTGGAGGAATGGGGACAGGGTGTTGGAAGTGACCTTGGGACGCCCCCCAACCCTGCCTGGACAACCCATACTCCTATTTAAAGTCTCTGCTTCATCGGCAGTTCCTTGGAAAAGTCTCCAGGGGCACCACCCCTCCTACCCCTGTGCTCTCCTGGTGATCTCTTCCTCTTCCCTAGCATTTGTGTTTGGGGAACATCTGTCTTGTTTTCTGTAAGCTCCATGGGGGCAGGGACAGGACTGTTTCACTCCATAATATTTGTTGAACACATGATCTATGGGTAGAGAGATGAGGTGGGGGGGGCAGGGAGGGGAGAGGTGCCTTAGGAGGCAAGGCTAGGGCTGAGCTTTGGAGACAAGGACTCAGACATGTGACGCTCAGCACAAGACACAGCCTGGAAATCTGGAGGCGGAGTTGCTGTCGCTTTCCTCTCTAGGTGGCTGGTCACCTTCCCACGAGAAAGCCTGGGAGCTATTTAGTGGGGATCCAGGTCACTCTCCACACGGCGGGCCCCCTCCTGAAGGATGGGGACCTCATCCCCTAGCCTCACAGCACTTCTGGGAAGGCAGAGGCTAGGGGAGAGATGGGCTCTGAGTGTCCCATCCTGTCTCCTTGTCCAGGGACTCACAGCCACTGCAGTACCGAGGTCAGAGAGGAAGGAGAGCAAACAGAGGGATCTCCGCCCAGAGATGCAAAGCCCCGGGTCCCAGGTCACACCGAGCACCAGCGGCAGAGCCCTGACGCTTAGTTTACAAAGGACTCTCACCTTCATCACCTCATTCCACATCTCACAGGGAACGCATTATTGTCCTCATTTTATAGATGAGTAAACTAAGGCTCAGAGAAGATGCAACACTGAGCTCAAGGTCACACAGGTTAAAAAAGGCAGATCCAAGACACCTGCCCTGGAGAGAGGAGAGGCCGTGTGTGTGTGTTCCCCAAGAGGGGAACAATCACCCCTTTAAAAGACACATGAAAAATCAAGCAAGGAGAAGGCTGGACCTCCACAGAAAGAGAGGGGAACACAAAATATCTTTTTCTTTTCCCAGAACGGCAGCCTGTGAGAGCCTGCGGGGCCCTCACATCTGTCTCCTCATACAAAATGAAAGAGGTTTTGAAAAACAAGAGGGGCTAAAATAAAGCATAGACTGTGCTGGGTGTGGAGCTGTGCCCAGCGTGTCCTGTCACTGTCACCACCGCGGAGACAGTGGCCGCGCTGTTCCCGCACCCAGGCTTACCCTAGGGGCTGTAGGAGAGGTGCAGACAGATGGACACAGGGGGCCCAGAGCCCAGATGCCCAGGGCAAAAACCGAGAGCCATGGTGCATCCCGGGAGCCAACAGGGACTCACGCTCCTACGGGCGCAGTACGATCGCTTCCTCGAGCCCAGCCCCCATCCGCAGGGCTCCACGGGGCTCTCCCAGAAATCAGACTGACAGTGGCTCCTAATGGGGCTCTATCAGTTATCTACTGCTGCGTAACAAATCACTCCCGGATTGAGCAGCTTAAAACGACCATCATTTATAACCCCGCACAGTTTCTGAAGGTCAGGAACCGGGAGTGGCTGACGGGGACTGGGGAGGTTCGAGCTCAGGATCTCACATGACACTGTCCAGCCGTTGACCAGGGCTGGAGAAGCTGTCCCCAGCTTACCTGTCACGTGGGTGTATCAGGGCCCCAATTCCTTCTGGCTGTCGGCTTGGGCCTCCAGTCCCTCACCAAGTGGGCATCCCCGAAGGCCACTTATGATGGAGTGACGGGCTTTCCCCAGAGCCAGTAACCCAAGGGCGAGAGCCCAAGACAAGAGCCACAATCTTTTAAAGTGACCTCATCACTTCTTTCATTTGCTAGTGGTCACACAGACCAACCCAGGTACGATGTGGGAGGGCGCAACGGGAGAGTGTGGACGGTGAGGGCCATCTTGGAGGCGCTGCCACGGCGTGATGCAGCATTCTGGTTGAGACAATTCTTCACCGAGTGTGGCATCCCTGGCCCTGCCCTCTAAATGTCAGAAGCTCCCTCTGTCCCTCCCCTCCTTCCTCACTCTCTCTCCACCCCACACACTTCCAGAAGCTTCTCTGGAGTATTTCTTCTCATGGAACCATGGGCCCCGTGCCCTCATGAGCATGTGATGAGAAAGCGGCTTTGGCAGGAATGCAGAAGACATCTGTAAAAGGGTAGAGGAGAACGACCAGGAATCACAGGCTCACTCAGATCTGAATTCACAGGCACCCCTTACGAGCTGCTGTAAACAGGGGCAAGCCCTTTCTCAACCTACTTCAGGTTCCCGATCCGGGAAATGGGGGAAATAAGAGCCAGCCTGCAGGGCTGTTGTGGGGGGTAAATGAGACAATGTATGCCAAGCACCTGGCACAGAGTAGGAGCTCAACAAACCACTTGGTTTGGCATGGATATCAGGCTCCAGGCAGAAATCCACTGTTTCTTTCATATCCGCTGTTTACAGGTGACGCCGTCCAGCTGCGACAACCCTGTCTGATGAATCAGGAAGCTCAAACGCTGTTCCTGGCTTTGGGGGAATGGCTCTAAATTTTCCCGGGCTGCAACTCCCCCCATTATAAGTTAGAAGAAACCAATTTCCACTGGTTTATCCTTTCCAGTAATGCAATGATAAAAAAGAAAGAATAAATACAAAAGGCTTTTCGGGATTTAAAGTTTGAGTGTAGCAGACAGATTCTGTGTCTGTTGCATTTCATGTCCCTCTAGAGTTTGGTCACTTGGTCAGCGAGTACTCACTGAGTGTGCACTATGTGCCAAGCCTTATGCCTACCAGCCACACCCAAAGCAGACTGCAGGATATTGCCCTATGAGACTGGCACAGCCAGCTACGGGCCTACAGAGCAGAGAACCGTCCTTCTAAGAGGCATGCTGGTCCTGCAGTGGAAGCTCCTGGACCTGGGATACATGGTATATTTTTAAGGTAGCGTTTACTTTTATTAAAAAGATGGCAGTCCAGCTCAGCATCGATGACATCTTCCAACCCAGCAACCGTGCCGGGTTCATTTGCTGGACCCTGGGAAGGCTTCACTGAGAGACACAGGCAGAGAGGGGTCTATGGAGGATCACTTGGGCTTCCCATGTCGAGAAGGGCGAGCCAGGCCATGGGAAGGGCGAGAGGAAAGCCAGGGAGGCGAGAGACGGCGTGGTAGGCTCCGGGGATGAGGAGAAGTCCAGCGGGTGCAGATGTTTATTACACAGTGAGGAGGCATGAAAGGCTTAAAGTCAGGTGGTGATATGATCCGATCTCTATTTTAGATAGAGGTGGAGAGAAATTGGAGGCACCGAAATCAGTTAGGAAGCAATTGCAGGTTGCAGGCGTGAACGATGATGGCTGCCCGAACCCGCCGCATGTAGGTTGCTCAATTGAAGCTTACTGTTGAATGACTGTGGGTGAGTGTACGTCTATACCCAGAGACACTGTATGCCCTGTTCTAGAACAGGACCATTTCAAGCCGCACCTATTCATTGCTTCCCTACCCACACACTCTGCACCCCCTTCCCACTTCCTGCCAGCACCCCAGCCATTCCTACCTTCTCGGGACTTCTCTCGCTAACATCCTCCCTGTTTCCCAAACAAAATGAAACCTATTTTGCATTCTGGGTCATTCCCTCCCTACAAAGAATTTTGTGGGCCCAGCAGTAATTAGCTCCCTGTTTCTCCAGTCTTCCCTCGGATGCTGACTTCAGCCAGACCCCTCTGGCTGACGTCAGCATTAGTCACACAATGTCAATGTCAACCACACTTCATCCTCACCTGCTACGGTGCGCACATGGGTTTCCGGTGCACACTTGGTCGCACATACACTGCTTACATCTCTATAAAAAAAAGCACCCACATATGTATGCATAAAAATACAGACTATCAGCCTTCTGCCCGTTCTGCCGGTCTTCCAGGGCCAAAGCCTTGGGTTGCCTGAGCATCTTGTCTGGCTCTGCAAGGATTTTCCTGGTGACCGGGGAAGGAGTTTAGCACAGGCCTCTCCTAGGCTAACTTCCACGACTTGCTGGCAGCCCCAGTGAGGTGTGCACCAGTATAAGGGCATCTCGGTTTGAGGAGTGGTGCCCCCGATGGCTACCAGGTCCCAGTCAGGAGTCACCTTGCAGCAGTCCCTCTTCCTGCATCTTGGTCCTTTTTATGCTAAGAGATGGCGAGCTATATTGTCATATCCTAAAAGGAGAAGACTAGAAGAGTCTCCCAGAACACAGAAACACCTGCAGCCCAGAGCAGAAATGACCAACTAAAAACACACTGTACACTTTTCAGACAGCTTGTAGCCCTCAAACACATGTCGTCTCATCTGACCCTCCAGACAGTGACTCGAGGTACTAAAAGCAGGTGTTCCTACTCCCGACTGATAAGGAGAATGGAGGTTCAGAGAGCTGAGGTGACATGCCTAAGCTAATGTCACCAAGAGGCAGAGAAGGGACCCGAACCCTGGCCTCCTGTCTCCCACTGCACAGGTTGCCATGAAAGGTTAACCCAGGACAGTGGTTCCCAAATGTGCTCTGCGATCAGTATCACCTGAGAAATCGCTAGAAATGCAAACTTGCGGGCCCCATCCCAGACCTACTAAATCAGAAACTCTGGGGGTGGGATCCAGCCATCTATGTTTTAACAAGCCCTCCAGCTGACTCAGATGTGCACACAAGTTTGAGAACACTGACCTAGGACGTAGAGACGGCTAATGAGGTAAAACAGATAAAAGGACTTCAATCCCACAAAGCCTGCGTATCGACAGGGAGTGCCCGGGAGCAGGTGGTGGCTGCTTACTTCAACTGCACACAGCATGGGCCCTCTCACTGAAATTAACCTTAGTTACCCGCTAAAACCTCCAGTATATACTCTGGACTCTGTGCATGGTTATTCAGGTTGTGCACTGCACAACTCAGAAGGAACAGTGCCCCCAGAGATGTGCTGCACAGCCATTAGTGGTGGCCATGCTTATGGGTCTCATTTGGTGGCTGCAAGACTGAGACTGATCAGAAACAGCTTGAGGAGGTGGACCCAGCATCTTCAGATACTTATAACCATTTGGTTCTAATTCTAGAGTCCCTGGGCTCCTCACCACAGACCCAGTACCAGCCCCCTCTGTGACGGTACATCTCAGTCTCCACACTGATCTGTCTGCTCAGAAAGCCTGCGCACACAACTGTCACCTTTAGAGTTTAGGGACTGTGATATGGACCAATCTAGAAGAACCAGTGAGTAAGGATTCCCAAAAGGGATGTTTTTAGCAACCAGAGTGAGACAAAGAGAGAACAGGCTGCCTCAGGAGGGAGGGGAAGAGTCAGGCAGGGGCTGAACAGTTACCCATAACAGGGGAGGACCAGGCTCCTTGGACATATTTTTTAAATCTAATCATGGAAGTATGTTCACTGTTAACCCCATTTTATTGATGAGGAAAACTGAGGCATGGAAAGCATAGAGAACTTGCCTTGGGTTGCGCAGCCAGTAAATATCAGAGCCAGAATTTAGACTGGGGCCTGACTCCAAAGTTCATACTCTTTCCCCTCTATCATCCCACATCTAACGCTCAGTGACCAACTCTCCCAGCTTGTCTGTGACAGGGGTGAGGAGGCAGTTCCTAGGACATGGAACGTCCGGGTGCTAAAACCGTCAAAGTCCCAGGTAAAAACTGGAATGAGTGAATCACCCAAAACACCAAGAGTCTTCCTTTTTGGGGTCAGCAGGACCCCATTCTCAGTCCCTCTCTATTCAGCAACCCCAACCCCAATCAAAGGACCTCATTACCGATGCTGAAAACCCCTGTCAGCTGCACCCTGCCCGGGTATCCCGGGAAAAGCTCACTCCTGACGCACGTGCTCCCTGACCTTGCCCTTGATCCCAGCCACCTAAGAAATGTTGAGAAAAAAACGAGCCTGGTCTCAAAGGAGCAAGCCTTCACTGTGGCCGGCCTCCCGGCTTCCCGAGCCTCTCTGACTCTGAGGGTGTGTCCTTACCATTCAAGAAACGAGGCCCGCCCATCATCACAGCCGTGCATTTGCTGCGGGCATGCTGGCCTGTCCCGGAGAGCATGCTGATGAGGAGCCCCTGGAACTCCACTGGGAGGAGCGGCCCGTGGGGGGTGGCTCAGCCAGCCCGAGGCCAGGGGTGTGGGACAAGCACTTGGGCAACTGCGGGCACCCCCAGCGGGCCTCCTGGTCTAGATGCAGATGCCCAGCAAGGGAAAGGAGAAGGCCATTCACCCAGCACCTACTATGCGCTGGGTGCCTTTTCTCTGTGCTCTTATATATTATAGATATTCACAACAATCCTGGAAGTGCAAGCTTTCGGCAGAGAGGGTGTGTTCCTCAGAGATCTGTGCCTCGCCTTCCACGGCGTGAACTTGTAGCTGGAAGAAGCTGCCCCAGCAGGGGGGGAGGGGGCTTCTTTTCCCAGACTTCCTTCCATCTCCCTGGGAAGTCCGGGCCTGTGTATGGGATGTGTGCAGGAGCGCTGAATGCCGAGCCTGGGCCTGGCCTCCCAAAACCTCCCACTTCATCCTCCACCTTCTCTCTCTTCTGCCATCCACCTCTGGATGCTGACATCCAGTACCACGTTGAGAGAGCAGATTGCTAAACACAGGGAACCGCTGGTTAGTCTGGCTCCCTGGATGACCAGGGGGAGCCGAGCCCCACCGCCTACCACCTTCTCCAGGAGCAAGAAATAAATTATGTTAAGCCGCTGAGATTTGGTTTTTTTCTATTAAAACAGATTGTGTCACCTTAATGAATACAGTGTTATTCCCACTGACAGACAAGGAAAATGCAGCTCAAAAATGCTCGAGACTTTCCAAAGAACACATGGTAATTAGGGGAGCTGGATCCCCAGGTTCCTCTACCCTGGGCAGTGCTCTTCAGGGCCAAGCCAGGCCGGCTCCCCTCCCCCCCGAGGCCGCGGGCCTCCAGACTCAGTCCCGGGGCCTGCCACTGGAAACCGCAGCATCACCAGGAAGCCTGGAGGGCCACCTGCGTCCTGAGGGATGCTGCGGTTCACTCCACATCAGCTCCGCACCCCAGGCAAAGCCCAGGCTGGTTTTAGTATCACCTTCCTTCTCATCAGGGAAGGCAAAGTGGACCGTGGAGCCCCCAGCGTATGGTCCTGACTGGGGGGTCCGGTCGACACTGCCTCCACACTGCTGAGGGATTACCCTGGAGGAAACAAAAGGAGGCGTCGTGTCTCCTCAGCACCAGCTCCTTGACCGTGGGTCTTTGGAGCGTGACGTGGCCCGTGGTCGGACAACAGCAACCCCTCTCCTCCTGGTCTCGCTTCTAGAAGCTTGCCTCTAGGAGACTCTCAGGATGCGTGGTAAGGAATTATAAACCCCGACAAAATGACTTACCCCAAAGTCCTACACTGCATTCAAGGGAAAGTCTAGATTCCTAGGTCCTGCACTCCTGACTCCCAGTCTAGTGATCACAGGACAAGCATGGAGCTCATTCGCTGACACAGCTAAGTACCTACATTGTGCCAGAAGCCCGTTTTGGGACCGCGGGGGCTCTGTGGCTGTCCCGGGACCCCACCTCAAGCCTAGCTGTGGGACACCCTTGCTCCCTAACACAGGAATCCCAAATGCTCTGAAAAAGAGCAGGATCAAGTCTATCTGGCTACACGCTGGGCTTGGCGGAAGGGAGGCGGCTGGGCAGGCATGACTGCTGGGAAGACCAAGTGGGGCAGCTTCATGCAGGGAGCCAAGCTGGCCTCCAGGGGCCTTGCCCTGTGCGTGCACCAAGTTCCCGTCTGCGCCATTTACCAACAAACACGTGCGCCATGCGGGCCGGTTTAGCTCTTCAGCTCCAATTCTGTCTGCAGAGTCAATATGTTTGGATCAGAGAAAAATACCTAGAGAAGGCCACTAGGGAGGGGCCAATCTTGCCTCTGATCAAGAAAGGGCTCTCTCGAATCCAGCCTGGGCACACCAAGGCACCCCTATCAGACAGCAGTGATAAACATGAGGGGAGCTGGGTTACCTGTGATACTGTGGCCTCTGTCCCCGCCCCCCCCCGCCCCGTCTCATGAGTGTCCCTTCTGGGAGTGCATCTATGGAAGTGGTCACTCTACTCTTCTCTCCTTCCATCCATCCATCCATTCATCCCACCCACCCACCCGTCCAGCAGGTATAGAGAATCTACTCTGGGCCAAGCCCTGTGCAGGGTGTGAGAATACAGAAGAAAATAAGACATGGTTTCTTGTCTGCAAGGCACACACAGTCTGTGGGGGAGACAGACAAGTAAATGAGCAATTAGAGCAGGGTCTTCTGTGGCACAGCGGAAGAGCAGACCTGGGGGAAAGTGGTGAGGGAGAGCAGGGGACAGGCCCAGAGGTAGAGCGGAGCAGGGTACCCGGACAGGACACTAGGCTCCTGGGTCAGCCCCCCGGAGGGCCATGGAACAGCCTGTCTGCACACACACATGAATGAGTGCAGACCTAGAGCCCAGCTGTGGCCAGTTTGTACCCCAAGCCTCACAGATACACTCAGTTCTGGACATTTCTATCCATACCTGTGTGCCTCTGGGGCCCCTGTCCTCCCGTGCTCCCTAGGGAGCCCACCAGTTAGCTCCTTGAGAGGCAGGATGCTGAGTGGACTCCAACACCTCGTCTCCCGCTCTCTGGCATAACCACCTGTGTGGCCCCGGCCTGAAGCCCCGCATCTTCTGTGGGCTCTCTCGCTGACCCTCCAACAAGGCTCTGCCTCCCTTTTTCTCATTTAATTTAAAGCTTGCTGGGAGAGAAACACCTTGTGCTTATCCTCAACAATTAATCCTGAGCAATTAACTGGCAGAATTTAATAACCATAAACACACCAGCAGCTTGCTTATGGCCTGCAGGGACCAGATCCCCAGACCTACGTGGGGAGAAGGTGGCTCCCGGCCTCCCCTCCCACTCTACCCCGCAGCGCAAGACAGCTCTTCTTTCAAATGCTGGCTCCTTCTGTCACCTGGAGCAAGATAGCTCATCAGCCTGTTTCTTCGTCTGAAAAATGAGTGCCTTCATCTGTAAAATGGGCATAATCCTACTACTTCCGGTCAGGGCTTTGTTGTTAGATGCGCACTTCGCCCAGCGCCTGACACCTAGTGAGAGAGAACATTTGTGCTCACCATGTGCTAGGTGCTGCTCAGAGTTGTTCACCTGGGTAATCTCACTGAAACCTCACGGCAACCCTGTGACGTAAGTACTATTATTATCCTCATTTTATAGATAATGCTCAGAGAGGTTAAGTAAATTGCTTGAGGTCACACAGTGAGTGGCTGAGCCAGGATCCAAACCCAGACAGTCAGGCCCCACAGCCCAAGCTCCTGACCACCTCAGCATACTGCCTAAGGCAGGGCCTCTCAAACCTTAAGGCGCTGAAGCAACAGGATGTGTTAAATGCAGATTCTTTCCTTGTAGGGCAGGGTGGGGCCTGAGATTCCGCCCTTTGGACAAGTCCCAGGTCATGCCAGGTGAGGCCGCAAGGACACACGGCCTCTTTCCCTTTCATCTCTTGCAGAAAGACAGCCTTTACAAGAAACCTGGATTCCTGGGATTTCTGAGTTGGAAGGAACCCTGGCAAGCCCTTAGCCCTGCTGGGCATCCCACCAGGCCTCCACTCTCCGACCAGCCCCAGCCGTGGGTCCCCCTGGTAACCAGAGCTGGGGGGGGCGGGGAGAATTCTGCATCAGCCACACCCTCTGTCCATTCGGTGCATCCCATCCAGGCCTGAGCCAGAGGCAAGGAAAGCGGACATTTGCCCCAAGGCCAGGTTTTGATTCTAAACAGGGAGACCACTGGGGGTAAGACAAAGTTCTCAAGTGCAGGTGAAAGTGAAGGAATTCACAGAAACAAAGCAGGTCAGCTCTGAGATAAACAGGCCCTACGCCCAGCCTCGACCCCCTCCCCCCCCCCCCCACCCACTGCTGAACCAGAGGAGGTGCAGCGGGCCCAGGACCAGGGGCAGCCCTGACAGCCGCAGCGATCAACGCCCAGGACAACAGCAACCTCCCGGGCAAACCTCACAGGCTTCTCGTGGAAGACGAGAGGCCCGGCTTGAGACGGCATGCTGCACGCTTCCATTTGCGTGAAGTTCAAGACCAGGCAACACTAATCCACAGTGACAGGCATCAGGAGGGTGGTCACCTTGGGGGGTGGGGGGAACAGCTGGAGGGACACACGGGAGGCTCTGGGGCGCTGGTGAGACTGATCTAGGGGTGGCTACACGGGTGTGTGCATTTTGTAAAAACTCACTGAGCCGTATACTTAAGGTCTGTGTGCTTCTCTGGACGTATGTTATACCTCATTAAAAAGTCAATTAAAAAAAACACACACACACAACCTGGCTGCAAAACAAAAACAAAACAAAAGAAAACAAAACCAGGGCAGGCTACCAAGGGAGTCTAGGCTGCTCCACCCCAGGGAGCTCTCCTCCCCTTAAGGACAAGGCGGAGCGGGGCTGGGTTTGAGGGGTTGGGGGGGTGGGATGAGGTAGCAATAATCCTGCCACCCTCTGTCCTTCACCTGGAGGCGGGATCAGCACCGACCAGAGGGAGTCCTCCCCGGCCCCCGCTCCTGCATCCCTTTCTCTCCCACGCTTTGTTCACCAGGGCCACGGGCTGAGGGACGTTAGGACCCAGAGACACTCACGGCACCCCATGAGTGGGCCCAGCATGCCCCTCCCTTCAGATGGACCAGTTCCTAAGTTGCTTATCTTCTGGCCCGTGTTGCTACGTTGGCTGAGCGTGCAGTCTTGGCTAGGCTTCCTAGACTCAAACCCCAACTGTATGACTTACTAGTGTGCCTCTCTGGGCCAGCCCCTTAACTTCTCCGTGCCTCAGTGTCTCCATCTGTAATATGGGGATAATAATAGGTTTCTCATATGTTATCCTGAGGATGAAGTGTATTAATATATGTTAATACTTAGAATAGTGCCTGGCCCACAGTAAGTGCTATGGAAGTGAATTCTTATTACACTCTGCATTTTACAAATGGGTTAGCACCCCAGGTATGGCCATTTGGGAGCAGGCCAGAGGTCAGGGGACAGGGACCTGGGCCTGGTGCCGGGGCTGTCTGCGGCAGGCTGTGTGGCCGAGGACTCCGCGGCTCCCTCTTGTGCCTCTTGCCCGGTCCCAGGACCTGGGAGGCCCAGCGAAGCACCGTAGTAGCTGTGGAAGGGCTCAGAGCCCTAGGAGAGGGGCCAGGCTCCACAGACCCAAGCCATCCTCCCCACTGTCAGAGACCTCTTTCTGAGGTACTCATCTGACTACACCACCTCCTCGTCAGGACCCCTTGCAGCTTTGGGCATGCCAGTGGTCACTGGGGACCACAGGGTGCTCGCTCCCTCCTCCAGGCTCTGTCACACGCTGTCCCCATGGCCGGGACCCACTCTCCCAACCCACTCCTCGCCTGGCAAACTCCTGCTCATGCTTCAGGTCTCCTGTGACCTGACCTCCCACGTCTTCCATGGAACCTCCCTAAGCCGGCCTGGCCCCCCTCTCTCAGGGCTTCCTTAGCCCCTGGGACACACCTCCAATGTAGCGCATAACAACACTGGGTGGGAACCCGTGATTCTGGAGGTCTGTCCCGATTCTGGACGGTGGCTCCCTGAGAGCACCCAGTACATGAGACACGAGTAACAGAATGAGGGAATCCAATCCAGGGGCTCCCCAGGCCACACTGCCCAGCCCCCCGGGGCCCAGATGCCAGGCTCCCTGCCACCCGCCCACCGCCCCTGCCCACCGCTCCCCCACCCCGCCCCGTCCAGGCTCACAGTCACACTCTACCTCTCCTGCTGCTCCCCGCTGGGGCCCCACCTTCTACCCCTGACCCTCCGCGAACCCGGGGCCTTCTCCTCGACAAGATACACACCACAGAGGTTTTCTTTTCTTTTCTGCCTCTTGGAGCTTCCTGGAACGGACCCACTCCCCCTTCCTTGTGGTAGCACCCCAGACACTGGAAAGTAGGCAGGAATCACGTCACCCCAAATCTTCTCACCTCCAGTCATCCAGCCCAATTCTACCAGCTTTTTCCTAAGACCCACCCCTCCTTGTGCACAAACCACCAGCACCCTGCAGGGAGCAGCCCAGGACGGAGCCCCTGTTCCAGCTGGGCCCAGGCCCTCTCTCGCCTACGGTCCCCTTGGAGATGTGGACTGGAAGACCGGAGGGCTGGAACTCCAGGCTGGTAGTGTTGCTTATAGCCCAGCCCAGTGACTATGCTCTGGAACCTGGAGCTTAGATGCCCTGCTGACCCCTGTTTAGAGAGACCAACTACCTAGGACGGCAGAGAAGGGGCTGCCACACCTATCCCACCTCTGCCCCCCTCGATCAGGACAGGCCCACTACAGGGCTGCGGGCAGGAGCTGGCCGAGAGGAGCCAGTCCAGGAGGCCTCTGAGGGGTTCTGTGGTCTTCGTCTCCTACGCAGGTGGAACACCCCCACTCCCCGAGAGGAGCCAGCGCCCAGCGATGCAGATAAGGGAAGGACTAGGCCCAGAGCCACGGCTTCCTCCCAGCACCCTGTACCCCGGTTCCCTGGTCTCATCTGGGCCAGATGGGGCGTGAGCCAGGACGAGGGCCTGCAAACATGCTGGGGACCAGATGCTGCCGTGGAGCTGTGCCTTCCCAGGTAAATAAATTACACACCAAACACAAACAATCTGCTGCCTGCCTCGCCCCATTCAGAGGGCGGCCCATACACAGGAATGAGCCGTCCTCTGAGAAGCTGAAAGCGGCTTATATCCTTGGGGGCGGGGGAGGAGACCAGCCTGGGCGAGGGGCTGGTACTTACCCCACGACTCCAGCACTCCATATCTAATAGCCTGGCTATCTCAGGTCAATGGCTGGAAAAGGAACTTTAGAAGCGCTCTGCTGAGAGGGCAGCGGAGGGCAGCCCCGTGCGACCAGCAGACCTTAGCCTTCAGCAGAGGCCTGTCTGCTGGCGAGGAGAGGGCGGGCGACCTGGATCCTTGGCGAGAGGCAGCCGAACCCAGCCCACCAGCGGGGGTCCCAATGGGCCGGAAGTCAGTGGGGCTAAGCTGAATGGCAGGGAGGTACAGGGCGGCGGGAATGCGCCGGGCACGCAACACGGGCCTGTGTCTGTGTGATGTATCAGGACTGGATCGGGCTGACAGGAGGCACCGAGGAGGGACCGCTCAGAGGTTGGGAGCCTGCACTGCTGTTCTCCCTTTGCCCCCAACAAGCCATGTGACCCTTCTGGGCCTGGGTTTCCCACCTGGGGAATGTTGGTTCAGGGGCACCTGTGCTAGAGGAGAGAGAACATGGAGGACTCCTCCTTCTGCAAGAAGTGGGGGCAGCACTGAGGGGACCCCATGCTCAGGATGCCCCGAAGCCCTTAGGGGCTTTGTCTCCCTCCCCCTTGCCCCCTGGCTCCCCCACGCTGCATGCCCTGGCAGTTGGGCAGAGAAGGGTAAAGAGTGCCTGGTAAACATTGACCAGGTGGCTATTGGGTGTGTCTAGTCCGCCAAGTTCATGGGCTATCACATGCATGCCAGTCTTCCCTGGGGTAAGCAAGAGACGGATAAAAGAAAACACAGTGTCGGCCTCTGTGCTCATTCTAATCCCAAAGTAAAGCCTCTAGAGGAAGAATGCCTGGCTTGGGAGTCAGGAGGCCGGTCCCGATCCGATCAGAGAATACCTCGAGCAAATGAGCAGAATCACGTCATTTATGAAAATATCTGACTTAATCAGCCACGTTGGACAGAGATTGTACAACAGGACCACCCGGCCCAGCCCCTGGCCTCCAAGGGCCTATGCTCTACAAAATGGCAGCGGGCTCACGGGCCTGGACAGCAGGGGGAGGGCGGTCCCGACACCTCACACCACCGGGGGAGACGCTCCCTCCCAGGGCGGGTCTGCGCGGGCTCAACCTCGGCCTTCAGCCTCCACCTTCCCGGACTCCCTGTCTAGGCCTCGTGGTTTTTTGGGGCTTTCCAAGGTTTCCATCTGGGAGAGGCCAGAGGCTGAGGGCGGGGGCCAGGGCCGCCCGTGCATGCGTGTTTGTGTGTGTTTGTGTGTGCGCAGGCGTGTTGTTGGCACGGACGTGACTCTGCATTATCCAGGCCCGTAATGAGTCCTCATTGCAATGGGTTTGATGGAATAATTATATTCCGGAAAAACTGCAGGAAACTGCGTCCCACTTCTTAAAGGGCAGGATCATCAAACATTTGTGCTACATTATTTGCAGTCACACCTTCTGCCGCATCTGCTCCCTTAAAAAAAAAAATCTCCAACTCCAATCTGATCTGAATATATAAATCTGAATTATCACAGCAAAGGCGATATGCTCACACCTTTTTTTCCTTTTTTTTTTTTTTATCTGTTGCCATGGTGATTAGATAAAATTCACGCCAAGTCTCCAGGGAAGGATGGAATCATTTCAGACAGTTTCTCACCCCTCTCGAGCTACTTCTCCCTGTAACATGCCTGGGCACCATCTCTGGGCTTGAGCAGGAAGACAGGCAAGAGGAGAAGTCACCACCTCTTTGGGAAGCCATGGACGAGCGGAGGAAAGAGCTCTTCTTTCAGAGGTGCTTTTGGGGCCAAGCAGGGCGCTGAGCCACAGAGCCAGCCACATGTCCTCAACCCACAGCTTCCTCGGCAACCCTAGAAGCCACCTGGGGAGGAAGATGGAGGCTCAGGGGGTCCAAAGCCAATGCCCTTGTTCAAGGTCAAGGCAATAGAAATTGCGGAAATTGACCCAGGGCCATAGGTCTGCCCTTCCCAAGTGCAGCTAAGCCAGGAAAGAGGTTTTCTTTCCTCCAAGAGGAGAGTTTCGACCACCAGCACTGGGTCTGCATTTGCCATCAGGGGTGTAGGGGTGTAGGGGTGTGTGTGTGTGTGTGTGTGAGAGAGACTTAAATGATCCAGAGTATATTACAGAAGGCACAGGCTGCCTCCCTCACACGAGCCTTCTCATTTCTATCAAAAGTCCCAATTCCAGGGTAGGGGAGACAGGCACTCTGAGCTCCGATTCAGGGAGGCCCTTTTTACTGAAGCCTCAGGGAACTGAACTCAACACTTGTAAAAGCTGAGAGTGGCTCATTATTAAAGCCACAGTGGAGCAAAAAGGGGAATGCTCTGTCAGCCCAAACCTACAGGGTGGGACCATAATTTGTGTTTATTTACTCAGTGGCGCACGTCAGGGTCTCATTAGGAGTCCCACCAAGAAAGAGGAAGGGGGTTGAGGAACATGCAATTTTAAGTGTACCTCTCAGCAGTGTTTTACCCCATGGTGAGTTAGAAGCGAGCACCCCGGAGGATAGGAGAGGAGGCTGGATCTACCAGAAGGCTCCATCGGGACCCTTCCAGGCCAGCACTCATTGAAGAAAAGGGTCACGAGCAGGTCACGGGGACAAAAAAGACATCTTTGAGAACGTGTCTTTTCAGTTGACCACCGGGGCTAGGGTATGCAGCAGAGTAGCCTGGGGAGATGACAGGGTCTGGGGCCCAGGACGCTGTGGTCTGCTCGAGGCTCTGTGTGAGCCTGCTGAGGACGGACGGTTTCCTCCTCTGGGTCTCAGTTTCCCACTCTGACAAGGAGAAAGCAGCAGCCTATTCCTGTCACTGTGGGGAAACACTGCAAATGCTGATGTCAGGGGTGGGGTGGCACAAGGTGGTGAAGCAAGGACCCCAGGAGGACCGAGCCGTCCCCTTCCCAGGCTGGCCTGGAGAATTCAGGGTGGTGAGCCAGCGAGAATAGCTGTCCCAAGGGAGCTGTGACCCCGGGACATGGCAGGGGTGGAGGGAACACACTGACTGATAGGGGTGTCCTGGCTGTGAATCCTGCCCAGCCACTCATTAGCTCTCCAGCTGGGGCAATGCAACCTCTCTAAGCCTGTTTCCTCAAATATAAAATGGGAATCAATTTAAAACCTACCCCACAGGGTTGTTGTCAGCTTTAAATGGTATGAAACCTATGAACATTTAGCCTAGTCCCTGGCATATAGTAAAGGCTCAATACGTGGTAGCTGAGATGACAATGATGATGATGATGGAGAAGCTTAAGGGTGACGTCATTTAAGCAAAACGTGATGCAAAACAGCACCAGCTTGGGAGTGAGGAGATCTGTGTTCTAGTTCTCTGCCGTGTTTTGGGGCATGTCACTTAATCTCCGAGCCTTATTCTTCATTTGTAAAATGAGAGCCTACTCTGTTACGAGTTTGTGCAATAAGTCTTATTACTCTCCATCCTCAAACGAGACAAGGTGGGCGTCGAGAAGTCAAGCACTAAGAGTTGCACAAGGTCATGGATTAGTTGGTGACTGAGCTAGGATTCAGACCCCAGGGTAAGAGTGTCTCCCTGGGCTTCAACACAATGATAACCACCTGAGACGATGTGTGGACACTTTTGTTGATGGTCAAGTGTGATATGTGGCTAAGTTGCGGGGTTTCGGCAATGGTCGTGAGAATCACCTTGAACTGGCAGCTGAGACCGATGACTTCATGGGGCTTAAAGCAGATGCCGCTCACCCTGCCTGCTGCCAGAACAGAGACAGGAGGCCGGGGAGATTATTCTAGAGAGCCTGGGTCTAGTCCCAGCTCTGTCACTAATTACAGGACTCTGGACCAGATTACCTGTGAGTCCCCTCCCAGGAACTAAGCCTCTGTGATGCTAGGATTCATTCGCTGGGGACCAGGGGAGATAGGCGCTGTTTGCGAAGGAGAGGCTTAGGTCTGACGTAAGGACACTTAAGGGAGACGGGGGAAGGCAGGACCACCAGGGATGCACGGAAGCAGCTGAGAAAGATCCTGGGGTCCTTTCCCTTTAAGAGGAGCAAAGATCCCTGACTTTTGGATTAGGCTGTTCGAGCCAGGAAGGGGGAGGGGGCAGAAAAGCCCCCTGAGTCTAGAGATTCAAAGGCGCCCTGCCCCTGTGTGATGCAGAAACTCTTAATTGGAGCTGTGCGTGCATCCAGCACCGATCACTCCATGATGTGCCTTTTTGAAGCTCAGGAGGCAGCCCTTCATTAAATCCGACACCAGGGAATTAATTCGCCTCACTGCCATCACTCTGTCTCCATCATTCTCTCCCCTCCACAACCATGGCTCCTTGATCTTTCCCACCTTCGTGTCGAAAGTTCTCCTTGAGACGGGAAGCTTCCCCTGTCACCTGTGCTACGATATCATGGGCCGGGACCCGGGGGGCAGAGGCAGGCATGGACGGGTGGGCAGGTGGGCGGGGAGATGGCTCAACACACATCCGCTGTCATACGGAGAGGAAGGAAGGCACATGGGCCATGACGGATCCTTCTCCACCACCAGCAGAAGGAAAGGTTTGAAAGTGAAGGTGACAGCTAACTGGCTCACCCCCTTTTAGCTATTCTTGACACAGTGACTTTATAATTAAAGTCCCCTCGGGAGGAGTCATGGGGAGATGGGGGAGGGGGGAAAAGAGGCTCCAGGGAAGCTCCCTGGGCCCCTCCGCATCGTCAAGGCACTGCCTCACCCACAGGAGATCAGCTGCGAACCAGCCCCCTCAACTACCTACAGCTACCTTCCTACCTCCCTACGACATCCCAAGTTTCCTCCAGGCTCCAGACTGGGTGACCCACGTGCAGATGGGGCAGGCAGATCCCCACCACCACCTGTGGGGACTGGTCACCCCCATCGTAGGCAACATGCTCCTTTTGCCCCGGATACATCGCCAAACCAATATTATTTTTGTTCTACCTGTACTGAGAAGTGCAAACAGTCAGGAAGCACTGCCCGGGGGCACCAGACTCTGAGATCTGTGGGTCTAAGGCAACAATGCTTTAAACACCTTCAAGGACTTGCAGTGTAAGTCCCCAGGCAGTGCTGGAGTCTGGTTTCTCTTTCTCCATGGAGCCCCAAAAGACTGGTCCAGGGCTTGCAAGGAAATATAAAACACTCAGAAGGCCAGGGAGAGAGAAGGTGGATTATGCGAACGCTAATCTATGACAGAAGAGAGAGTTTAAGGAAGAATTTCCCGAAAGGAAGGAGGCAGATCCCCAGTGAAATCCCAGCTGCTGGTCCTGGCTCCTGGTTGAGATGAGAGATAGCCAAGGAAATAACCCGGGGCAAATAATAACTCCCATCAGTACCCCCATTTTATAGGTGAGGAAGCTCTGAGAGGTTAAGTAACTCGGTCCAAGGTGAGACCCTGCCAAGACCCAGGCCCTGGCCTCCCGCCTCCTCTGGCTTGCTGTCTCTCTCCTACACCAGAGCTTTTGCCCTTTGGAAGATTCCCATGGGCTCAGGAATTCCAAGTAGACAACATCTATAATCAAACTGCAGATAGAGGGGCACCTGGGTGGCTCAGTTGGTTAAGTGACTGCCTTCGGCTCAGGTCATGATCCTGGAGTCCCTGGATCGAGTCCCGCATCGGGCTCCTTGCTCTGCAGGGAGTCTGCTTCTCCCTCTAACCCTCCCCCCTCTCGTGTTCTCTCTCTCATTCTCTCTCTCTCAAATAAATAAATAAAATCTTTAAAAAAAAAAAAAAAACTGCAGACAGAAATGCAAAACAAGCCATTTTAAGGAGTTCTTGTTTTTTAACCTTCTTAAGAAATTCTGACATTTCCTCTTCACCAAGTCACAAAACCAGATTATAAAGTTTTCCCACCCATGGTGGGGGGGCGGCCTCCGAGTGCTGGGGGCTGACGCCACCGAAACAAGGGAGCACCTTGCTGAAGAGTGACAAAGACAGCCGGGCAGCCTGTCCCCGGGCCAGCCCTGGGACAAGATACTGACCTGTACCCATCCCACCAGCGCGCCTGGAGTCTCTGTCATACCTCACCACCGCCGGGAGGGCAGGCCCTTTACCTGGGAGGAGGGAAGCCCACTCTGGTAAAACCTCAGAGGAGAGAGGAAACAATGCTTCAGGGCACCTGGGTGGCTCAGTCGGACTCTTGGATGGGGTTCAGGTTATGATCTCAAGGTCGTGGGATCGAGCCTCACGCCAGGCTCCGTGCTCAGCAGGGAGTCTGCCTAAGCTTCTTTCTCCCTGTCTCTCTGCCGCACCTGCCCCAGCTCTCTCACTCTCTCTCAAATAAATAAATCTTAAAAAGAACAAAAACATCAGAGGAGAGGAGGAGAGGAAAGTACACCACCAGGGATTTTCTATTAAATACATTAATACTCATCAATGTCAACACACTCCCTGAAATTGTGTAAAAGATCCAAATGACCCTCTGAATTCTGCTAGGAAGGTTAATTTGGGAAGTGGGAGGGAGAAAAGCAAGTGCTGGGCTCCTCTCGGAGAGGAATCGACAGCCCCGGTTCAGAGCAGGTCACTCAACACGGTGGGTCCCAATGAACTCCCAGGGACAGGGATGCCTTTCTGAGGCCATGCTGTCCCCGCCTCCCCAAGGCCCTCAGGAAGGTCTACAGGAGACGTGTGGGCCCAGGGGAGGCTGGGATTTGGGGGAAAATCAGGAAGGAGTCTGAGGCCACATTTGCTCTGCATCAGGACAAAGAAAAAGCAGCATCCCTGAAATGCAGAGCAAAGAAAAAGAATTTGGCATTGCTGAGAAACCAGAGCCAGGGACGGCCATGAGACTGGACCCTTCCTGGAGACTGCAGATACCTTGGGGAAGACACAGGCTATTTCCAAGGATGTAGAATTGAGATGAGAGGCGATTTCGTAGCTTTTAAGAGGCAGGGGCCGTCCTATCGATATCTGGGTTATAGAAAAATATTATTGTTCTTATTTTAGAAAAGGGGAAGCTGAGAAATTCAGGGCCCAGAGATACTGAGCACCAGTAAGCTTAGAAGGAGCCAAGGCCACGGGGTGGCTGATAGAAACCTGACCCCAGCTGTCCTGGGAGAAACAGCATGTCCCAGCCTCGGAGCGGCTGGAGTCTCGCAGAGCCCTCTGTTCGTACCATCTGTGGTGCGGGGCGTCTCTCCGGCCCAGGTTTTGAGAAAGATGCTGACAAACTGGAGCATGACCAGAGGGGGCACCCAGGGTGACATCAGATCGAATCCCAGAAGGCATGGCTGCAGAAACGGGCTGCTCAAGCCAGGAGAAAGGGACGTGGGGTGGGGGGGTGTGCAGGACAGGATGAGGTCTGTCTTCGGCTAACTTCAGATACCCCAAGGCAAGAAGGAAAACTCATTGTTAGTCCAGGGGTGGGAAGGGGGCCAGAGGAAGACCTGAGGGGCGAATTTCATGAGAGCACGTTTCTGCCCAACAGAAGAAGGAACTTCGTAAAAGAGGAAGTTGCTAGAAAAACAGGAGTAGCTGCAACTTTGCAAGGAACCTGCACTCAGATGTGGCCTTTCCTATTCTCAAACCACTTCGTGTTTAACCTTCTCAACACAGACGTGCAAAATTTAGAAAACTCTAAGAAAGAAAACAGAAATCATTCCTAATCTCACTGCCCAGAGATAACAACAACAATCCCTAACAGCCTGGAAGCATTTCCTTCAAGACATTCATCTACAAGATGTATACATGTGTTTTTTTAACCAGTTGGAACCCTATTACCTAGATAGAATGTATTTTCCACTTAACATATTATGATCTTTTTCTCGTGTAATTAAAAACGCATCGGAATATTTCATTACATTATTGTACCCATAAATTATTTACTCATCCCCCTATTATTGGGTCTTGAGGACATTTTACATTTTTTTTCCACTGTTGGAAAGAACATTGCCGTAAACAGACATCTTTACTGCCATCTTTGGTTACTTCTTAAGGACAGAGCCCAAAGTTTATGGGTATCAATGGCTTCACGATGCCAAACCCTGTCCCCGAAAGGTTGTGCTCGCATCAGGGTGTGTGACTGCCCAACTCTTCACGGGCTGGCCGAGATCACCTCAAGGTTTCCCTGAAAAGAGTACTCCTCCATTTGAGAGGAGATTCGATACGTCACTTCTCAGGAACACGTCTCTTCTATGCCTACTTATGACAAGAAAAGGTAGAAACTCTGTCTTGTGTGCCCGTGTGTGCGTGCGTGCACACACACACACTCACACACACACACACACACACACACACACACACGCTGGTACGCATGCTAATTCTCTGTTCTTTGTAAGTCCGGCAATACTTCCAGACCCTGGAGGACCTCGACACAAATCTACCCAATTGAGAAAGAGACCGCCTCCCTCACTGTGTAGTAGGCGGCTTCTTGAGGCCTGGATCCCAGGCCCAGTCAAGGCCACAAAGGGCATCTATAGAATGGGCTCCATGGTTTCCAAGGCCCTTCCCGCCCCGACCATCTACCAATCTATCACCTGCGGGTGCCCCTGAGAACCTGGGGATGAAAGAGGGCGGGCAAACTAGAGAAAGGGAGGACAAGGGAAATCGCTGTTGCAGGATAAATTGGGGGGAAAAGGAGGTGTTGGGAGAGGTGCGGGAGGCGGCGGCAGCTGGTGAGGCCTGCTTGGGCCCCTGCACAGCATGCCCTCTGTTCTCCAGGTCCCACGGGAGCCCCGGGAGCACCGGGAGATCGGCTTTCCCTCTCGGCTTTCCTGGTCGCCTAGGACCTGGGCTCCCAGCTTTCTCTTGTCATTTGAGCTGGAATTGGGAGTAAATCTCTCCAAGCAGGTAATTATCCGGGCCTCTCCCCCATCCCTAAGTCACTTTTCCCTCCCCAGCTGGCCTCTGATACTGACTTACTGCCCCTCAGGACAGAAGGACAGACAGACGGTTGCCAGGACAGTCCTGGGCTCCCAGCTCTGAGGAGGATGGCGGAGCAAGGAGCCTCACAGCCCCATGAATATCCAGTCTTCTTCATTTTCAGCGGCCTCCTGCTGGGTCTCCAGACTCTCATTAAACTGGGAACACATTACAAGGGGATCCGGAGGCAGACACGTCTCTCTTCCTCTTATATTTACACCACTTTTAACCGCTGTTATCACTGGTTCTGGAGCATCAACCCTGCCTGAGCTGGTCCCGGGCGGAGGGGGCAGGAACAGGTCGTGGAGGGCATCACTGACATGTGGGTCCGTGAACTTGACCCTCCCCAGCTCCACCAACAAAGACCCCCTGGGATCAGCCCCCCAAATCCCACACTCACCAACGACCCACTCTCTCTGCACTCCCAGACCCCCAGCCCTGGAATGTCACCGGGGGACCCAAACTGCCGCCTAAACTTCGACCCCGCCCTTCTTCCCGCATTTCGAGTATATTGTGTTGAAACAGGTGCTTTTTAAATGAAATCTATCACGCTTATAGAAAAGGGTAAAGATAATATAAAATCATCCATGTTTATTTTGGCTATATTTTCTTCAGATCTTTTTAAGAAGAAACATTTTTAAAAATAAGACGTTCTGCAAACAGTTGTGTTTCCCTCAGTGAGAGCCCACTGCCTCCTTCCTCAGAGGTAAGCGCTACCCTAAATATGGTGTTTATCATCCTCATGCATGTTTTTATACTTTTGCTACATATGTATGTAGCCAGAAACAATGCAGGGGACTGCTTTGCGTGTTTTCAAACTTTATACACATGCTACCGTAATGTACGCATCCTTCTGCGATTTGCTTCTTTTTCCATTCAACATTTTTTTTCATGACATGTCCGGGCTGATTTGCAAAGCTCTGCTTCATGCATTTCCCCTGCAGTATAGTATTTCATTGTAGAAATCTAAGCAATTTAATTCATCCATATTGGTTTCCAGTTTTTTTGCCATCACAAACAGTTGCCATGACAATTCCTGTCTTGCCCGTATGCAAGAGGTTCTTTAAGGAACATACATGTTGGAGCTGTTTTCTTGAGGTGTCCGTCTCCCCAACAGGACACGGACCTGTCACCATGCCTCCGGTGCCCAGGATGATGGGGGGCGCAGGGGGCTCAAAGAGTGTGTTAAACTGAACCAAGGTGAAAGGGATGTAGGGAATCATCTCTTCCAGCCCCTTCACTTACAGATGAGGAAATGGACATCCAGAGAAGGGACATGAACTCAGATCATGAGAGAGCTAGAGCGGGAAACCTGTGCAACCTCCCCACCTTCCTGGCCCAGCCTCCATCGCTCCCCGGGGAGCTGGTGACAGTCAGGCCATCCACACAAGAGAGGGAAAGGCAAAGAGCAGAGAGGTGTTAAAGAGACCACGCCTGGATGCTGGGCTCTCAGCCTGGAGGGTGGGCTCATGCTTGGACCCTCCCCCTCGGGGCGAGGCCTCATACCTGACGTTCAGATTGAGACAGCAGATCTGGACACCATGCACCCAGACCGAAGCCTGACTGTTGTGGTGTTTGATGTAGCAAGAGGAGTCCTGCTAGCCCAGTCTGGAGGAAGACCCTGGACTGGGACCCAGGAGACCCAGACGGATGGCCTAGAGGTGAAGAGCAGGCCTTCGCACCACATGACTTGGGATGGAGTCCCCGGTCCACTTCTTACCAACTGTGTGGCCTTGGGGGAGATATTTCACCTCTATGTGCTTCGTTTTCTTCATCTTTAAAATGAGGCTAGTAATCCCCGCCCCCTCGTCACGATGTTGAGAGGACTGCACAAGGTCGTCTGTACAAAGGAAGTCACACTGTGCCTGGCACATGCCAAGTGCTGTGGGTTCTAGCCCCACCCTCCCCTCCAGATTCCATGCAAGCAGGTGCAGCACCCAAGCACCGCACACAGTGTGGCCTCACGTCCCACTCTGACTCCTTCCTGGCCGTGGCCAAGCCCGTCCCAGTGTCCTCATATTATCACTGTATTTATCCACGTGTATAACCACTGGTGTGGCCAGGTCTCTGCCCATTCGGCACGGGCCACAGACCACGGAAAACAGAAAAGATATTCTGTCTTTCAAACGTGAAGTCACATCTCTGATGGTGCCTGGCTCTGCGTCCGGCCCACCGTCCAGAAGCCGAACACACTCTGGCCCGCGGTGTGTCCCTGAGTATCGGAGGGACTGACGGGGGAGCCGAGTAAAGTCAGGGAACCTCTCGGAGCCCCTGTCTGTGCCTCTGAAACGGAATGACCGTTCCATGCCGCACAGAAACGTTCTGAGAGGCAAAGTATAATATATATAAAGTGTGCTATGAACTGTAAAAGCACAATACAAATTTAACTGACGAACATAAAAAGAAAGAGACTATTTAGCTTGTCTTTAATCCCTATACTGCTTAGACTCTGAGGGGCGGCCCGCCTTCCTGAAGGATGCTCAGTGATAATTCCTGGGAAATTCAAAGGAAGACTTAGACTCCAAGAGACAGAGAAAGATGATCTTCATGTTTCTGGGAACCTCCTTAGTCACCCAAGGGCAACTCCCCAAAGTCCTGACCATTCCCCCCGGCTCAAAATCTTCACTGGCTCCCCACTACCCTTTAATTACATTCAGTTCAGTTCAGCCTCAGTTATCCTTGGATGCAGCCTGAGCTCCAGCCAAACCAGGCTGCTTCCCGGAAGAGCACACAGCCTTTGTTCTCAGCGCCCCAGGACTTTACCACCACCACCCCCACCACCACCACCCCCCCAGCCTCCTGTATGCAGAGCAAGGGGTTTGCAACCCAGCTGCTTGCCAGAATCACCCAGGGGGCTGTCACAAATACAGATGACTGGGTCTCACCCTCCAGGGATCCGGACTTAATTGTCTGGGGGGCCTGGACAGTGTTTTTTAAAAGCTCCCCAGGTGACTCTGAAGTTCAGAGCCGACAGGTCTAGTACACTCTCCCCTGCAGGAGTGCAGCCTGCCAAAACAATCCATTCTCCAGGACCCACGGGAAATGCTGCTTCTTACGTGGTGCCAGTTCTCACCACACCAGACAGGGCTCCCCACCTCTGAGCCCCCCCCAGGGGCTGTGCCTCTCCTGGGCCCTAATCACACTCTGCCTCATGTTGGGGTCATCAGTGTCCCAAGCTCAGCCTATCAGGCAGCAAGCCTCTCAGGGGCAGGCTTAGGGTTGTTACATCCTCTGGGCCTCTGCCCACCCTTCCTATACCCACACCTCACAGTCCTCCTCAAATAGCAATTGATCCAAGGCTCTCCATAAAACTCAGAACACCTCATGCACCCTCAGTCCTGCCCAGAACATGAAGAGGGGAAAAGGGGACTGTTCTCTGTTCAGGAGAAAAGGCCAAGATCTGTACACTCACCCAGACACACTCCTGAGCTAGATGCTCCTATGCGGATGCCCTTCCCCATAGACAGTGGGCCAAGGTATCTGCCTTGGGTCTCTGCTCTGGGGCGCTTCTGGAGGTCTACCAGAGGCAAAAACTATGAGTGTGAACACATAAGAAGATGCTCAACAGCACTCATCCTCAGGGAAATGCAAGTCAAAACCACCACGAGGTATGGCCTCACACCTGTCAGAATGGCTAAAATTAAAAACACGAGAAACAACAGGTGTTGGCGAGGATGTGGAGAAAGGAGAACCTTCTTGCACTATTGGTGGGAATGCAAACTGGTGCGGCCACTCCAGACAATAGTATGGAGGTTCCTCAGAAAGCTAAAAATAGAACTACCCTATGATCCAGCAATCACACTACTAGGTATTTACCCAAAGGATACAAAAATACTCATTCAAAGGGAGACATGGACCTCGATGTTTATAGCAGCATTATCTGCAATAGCCAACTCATGGAAACAGCCCAAGCGTCCAGTGATAGATGAACAGGTAGAGAAGAGGTGACATATATATATACATACACACATATATACACAATGGCATATTACTCGGCCATAAGAAAGAATGAAATCTTGCCATTTGCAACAACATGTATGGAGCTAGAGAGTGTAATGCTAAGTGAAATAAGGCAGTCAGAGAAAGACAAATACCATGTGATTTCATTCATATGAGGAATTTAAGAAACAAAACAAGCAAAGGGACAAAAAGAGAGAGAGGCAAACCAAGAAACAGATTCTTAACTATAGAGAGCAAACTGCTGGTCACCAGAGGGGAGGGGGAAGGGCGGGGGGGGGGAGGGGGAAACAGGTGCCAGGGATGAAGGAGGGCACTTGTTGAGCACCAGGTGTTGAATCACTGTATTGTGCACCTGAAACTAATATCACACTGTGTTAAACTGGAATCTAAATCTTAAAAAACTGAACGTGAATACATATATGTATTCAATAGGTACAAATTATATCATGCATACTATTTGTACACATACACACGTATACACTTTAATTAAAATGAGTTTCTTTGGTGTGTAAAAAGAGGAATCTCTCCAAATCCCTTGAGAGCCTCAAGCAAAGACCCTTGGGAATCACCGTCTACACAACAGCAACTTGCACACAGGAAGTGCTCAAGAAACATTTGCTCAGTTAAATAGTGAATTGAAAATTCAACCACTGATAGTTGCTCACGTCAATACAGCCATGTAGACAGATTCAGGGGATGAAGCCAACGTAAGCAACAGCACAGTCAGCTACGGCCTGAGGGGGCCCGTGCCTTTTCCTGGACGCAGGCCCTGAGCAGGGACCACCGCGGCTCTAGGCTTGTGTCAGGAACGACACGGGCTTTGGAACACTCTAGACACAAGCCCTTTCCTTTCTGAGTCCCGCTCCGAGGGGTGGTGAGGTGGGCCCCCAGCCATATGCTCTCAGAAGGGATTCCTTGGCTTGACAAAGTCTCGGAGAGCCCTGCAGACCACCACACAGGGGACGAAGGTTATCCGATAGCTGGCCGACTCCAGGGCCCTTCAGGAGCTGAACTCAGAGCCCAGACTCCACTTTCCACTCCCACCCCCCGCTGCCACTCACTGTCACAGGCTTCCGTCTTCCACTCTGTCATCTGCTCCGCAGCTGACTTTCTAGGCTTCCAGCAGAGTCCGCGTTCCTAAAGACGTGGGTGTTCGGGTATGTTCCGACCCTGACGTGGAGGGGAGAAGTCTCTAGGTGTGAGAGGAAAGCACTTTCAACTTAGAGGCGTTTGCCCAGCCCCTGTGCCCCCACGCCACTCCGGAGGCAGACGGCTGTTCGTGACACCACTGGCTCAGCTTTCCACTGAGAAAAGCAGGCTTCGGCTGACAAAGGCACATGCCTCGGCTCCTGAGGGTCCTGCACACACCAAGATGCCTGCTAGACCACAAAAGCCAACATAGTATTAGGGTTTGGACTTAGGCCTTCTGGGGAAATACCCTGCCCCTGCCCCTGTGTCCTCGATATCCTGGCCTTATGTGCTCAGCCCTGAAGGCCAAGTGACCCCCAGTGTACTGAGACCCCAGCTCGGCTCCTATATGCTCACCCTGGATGCTCCCACCTACTTGTTCAGTCCTCATGGAGACCTTCCGGGGCCTGGAGGAGATGACGAATTCTAAAACTGTTATCCTGCGCCTGATTGGCACAAACCAAAGTTGACAACCTACATACAAAGGATTTATGTAAAAACAAACAAAAAGCACCCCAAAACCAGATCTATCTAGAAACACGTTAACTATCCACAGAAAATCTATTTTCTCCATCTAGAAAAAGGACCTAACTTCTCATCTGCACAGCCACTGACAGGAAGGCTTGGAGAGGTAAAAGGACCCTGGGGTCCCACGGCGAGTAAGTGAAGCAGGTCTCACCAGGCCAGAGCCTACACCCTTTCAGCTTTGCTCCCCCAAGAAGAGGCTCCTAGCAAGCGCTGCTGATCTGAGCACATGAGGAGCAAATGAGGGCTTGACCAGCAGCCACGGAGCCACACCCTTCTGAATCCAAGGGTCAGTCACACACACCCCCTCCCCCCCCCAACTTAAGCCTCCCTGGTAGGCCTTCAGCAAACCGCGTACCTACTCTGTGCTGGGGGCACAGCGAGGTCTGTGGGGTCGCGGATGCAGACTCTCTTCCACAGCTCCCCAGCGCAGGCCCCTGCTCGCTACCGCAGCCCCATGCCCACGCGGCTCAGGTCCTGGCCGTGAGGTCTCATTGATACGCAACAGAGTTCAAAATCACAGGCTTGGCAGGAAGTGCCATCTATACATAGCTCTCCCATTCTGTAAGCACCGTTGGCTTCTTCTGAATAAATGCTACCCTACATTAAATGCCAGAATTCGGCGAGCAATGCTGCATGTTTGCAATGAGATTGAGAACTAAAGGCAAGATTGATTCTGATGTGAACACCAGCAAAGCAAATGGGTTTTTGAAAACCCTATAATTTCCGTGCAACCCTTGACTTCACTAAACACACATTTTTAGACTACAGCACAGTTAGGTAGGCATTAAACAAAAATGAGGTAGTCTAATGATGATTTATGTGTAGGATAACCTTCTATAAAGAATCCCGCTCTGATTCCAGGGTAACTTACAGAGGTGCCAACTTAACCAAACAATACCTCTTGCTCTGTGTCCACTGCCACGGCGTGATCTCGGGGCAAAGCGTTTGCTTGCAATTGTCTTAAATCTGCAGAAACTCACCCAGTGGGCGCTCTGGAAATGTGGCACCTGCCATGAACTAAATGGAAAAGCAAAACACGACACATGCATACTCCGCCAGAGGCACCTGTGAACACAGACTATTTTGCTTGACTGTGGAGCCGTGGCTGATGGTTCTGGAACCAACCAACTGGCATGCAACTTCAGAGCAGCCTGCCTGCCAGCAGATTGGAAGGGGGACCGGGGAGCTGCGGGCAGGTGGTCCGGGGGGGGCCTCACGGGCTCCTGAGGGGCAGGTATCCAACCGGAGTTCCTGTACCCCCCTTCCTGGCTGGGTGACCTTGGGCAGGCTTCTCAATCCCCCCAAGCCTTGGTTTCCCTGTCTGCAAGGTGAGGTTAAGAACTTGGCCCCCTCAGATGGAATTGAAAGATTCAATAAAAAGATGCCTGTAAGCGGGCTTTATAACACAGAGGAAAGGTGAGAGAGACCGCAGGGTACAGTTTGAGAGGTGGCCCAAGTCATCTCTAAGAGCTGACATCAAACAGCTCCTCACTCTGTGGCCTTGAGCAGGTGACTGAGCTCGCTGTGCCTCAAGCTCCTCATCTGCAAAATGGGGCTCATAATGCCAGCCGCTATACAAGACACTCGGGGGGATTAAACAAAATGACTCATGAAAAGCACGGATCGCCTAAGAGCTCGATAATTGATCACTTCTCTTCTTACTAACCATGATCATCTCAGTTCAGGCCCCCCGACTAGGTAGAGAATTCCTCTGCTGCTTCTGGATGCCTCCCTGTCATCTCGAACCTGCAAAGGGTGGTTTATGGCTTGAGAAGGTAGGATTTTCTCTCTGCACCCCGAGGAATAAATTAAGGCTGTCTGAATCTGAGGCCCCTTCCCCGTCAAAGCGGACAATAAACAGCAACAAATTTAAGGGCCGGCTGCCTTTTCCTCTCTGCAACCACCTTGGTAAGGAAAGTGGTAATTGCCTAGCGTCCCTGAGACAGCCCTCAGGCTGGAGGCACGAAAGCCTGTTAGAGGAAAAGGGCTTGGGCTTTGGGTCCAAGCGCAAGGCTCTAGCACTGAGACGCTGTGTGACCTGGAGCAAACTGCTCGGCCTCTCTGAATCTCATTTCCTGTATACCTAAGAATGGGGGTGGCAGGCCTGCCTCACAGAGTGAAGAGGAGAATTCAATGACAGGACATTCAGGTACCTGCCGGCAGGACCCCAAGCCTCACTGCACCTGCTTCTTTGCCTGTAAAGTGGGGAAGGTAATGGGGGTTACCGTGAAGAGCAAATGAGATCATGCAAAAGCACTTTCTACACTGGGTGGTGTCGTGGAGATACTAGTTATTACTGAACCAGGGTTTGAGCGCATCGAGATTAGACCGGGCAGTTGGTGGAAGGGATCTGCGCTGTGTTGGCACCAAACCACAGGCCTTCACTCCTTCCCTCAACACAATTTTTATCAGATACGGTGCAAGGCACAAATGAATACAGAGATGAATACCACAATGTCTCGGCCATTTGTTTCTCCATTCTGCCCAGATACCAACACGGACTATTGGAGTTAAAAATGCCACAGTGACCCCCTATCTAGCCCTGGGCCCATACGGCCTTCTCAGGATCTCAGCCCGACACCCAACATGGGCCAAGGCTGGGCAACATCATGAACCTGGGGGGGCGTCATTTCCCTGCTGTGTTTAGACCACTCCTTCTCCACCTGAGAATTCAAGTCTCTGCAGAGGCCTGATTTCCATTGAAAGTATTCCATGCACATTATCCCCATTTCACAGATGAATAAACTGAGTAACTCGCTCAAGAGCACCAATTTGGACTAGCAGACCACAGCCTGCCTTCTTTCCACTGCATCCCACCTCTTCCGTAAACTGTCTGCTCCCATCTGTTACCCAATTTTCTATCGTGTTGTCTTCTACTTGTGGGTTTGCAGAGTTTTTAAAATACATTTTTGCGTGTCACGTTTTTGCGAGGCAATCGTGTGTAGTGCTTAGGAGCACAAACAACACATAAGGATAAGCTGTGGTTCTACCACTTACTAACTTCAGGCAATTCACTTCGCTTCACCGTGCTTCAGTTTGTTCATCTCTAAAATGGGGGAGTGATAGTCCCCTCATCAGATTGTTGTGAAGACCAAATGAGCTACACACACAAAATGCTTAGAACAGAGCCTGGCACCCGAGGAAGGGTTTAGTAAGCACGAGTCACTATTATCCTGTTGCTTTGTCCATATATAACCTTTTTTTTTTTTTTTCTTTTTTCTAGAACTGCCAGGACCTTCTTGGCTTGGCATCCTTTTCAGACCGCTCTCACCACTTCACTTACCCTCCGGATCACCCCATCCTCTGCCGCCTTGCCTGCCTTTGTCCCTGTAGCCACCTCCACTGGAAGCCCTCTTTCTACCCCGGGTGGAACAGATTCCAAAACTCGACGGCAGGCCTCTCTCCCCCTCATGATGCCTCACTGGGCCGCCATCAGGAAGCATCATGGCTTCTGAAGGGAAGCTGCTGAAGGGAAGAGGCAGGTCACGGGCAAGTGCTACTCCTCTGCAAGGCCTCACCCCGTGCCCATCACCCAGCAGGGGCCCAAACCCCATGTGTTAAATTGCCTTGAGGGCACCATTTACTTTACTTTAGCTCAAGCTGACCTTCCCAACCCCTTTTCTCTATGGCCCTAAATAGTCCAGAGCAGAGAGCCCCAATTTAAAAAAAAAAATTTTTAAGATTCAATTTATTTGGGAGAGAGAGAGAGAGAACGAGAGAGAGCATGAGCAGGGGGAGAGGCAGAGGGAGAAGCTTGATTCCAGGACCCTGGGATCATGACCTGAGCCGAAGGCAGACGCTTAACTGAGCCACCCAGGCGTCCCACAGAGATCCCCAATTTTGCATCTAAACAGCAGAGCATCACAGGGGGAACCCACAGAAGCCATCTCTCTCTGGGTCACTCTGGAGCAGCTCAGTGAAATAAAGACCAAGGACCGCCCAACTTAAACCGTTTAATGCCACGGAGTTTCTCTGTGACCTTACAGAGGCCTCCTCCTTCCTCCCTGCCACATGACCATTCAGTGGGGGCAGAGACTGGCACTGTGTCATCTTCGTTAATCATCTTCAATGCGACTGGAGGGGAGAGGGGCCTGAATTAAACTGAATTAAATACAGTGCCTGCCCTTGCTGGTTATATATTCTTGTAATGGGGATAACACAGATTTCAACTACTACAGGACAAAACACGGTTAGTGCCTTGAGCAAGGAACCGAGAAAGTCCAGAGGGAGTTCACAAAAGGATCCCCTTGAAGAAGGTTAATCAGGGTGATTTTTAAATCCATTCATAGCAGAAATCGGGAAAGACATCATGGAAAAAGTGGTATTTGAACCAGACTTTGAAAGATGGGTAGGTTTTAGATAGACAAAGAAAGAAGTCTGATAGTAAAAAAAAAAAAAAAAAAAAAAAGCATCCCAAGAGCAGTTAAAATAATGCGTCCTGAGAATGTCAGGAGAGAAGGGGTGAAAGGGGGCCCTGAGAGCACATCGGTATGGACCTGGGTTTATCAGTAAGTGTGGAGGCTGGGCCCCAGGACCTCCAGGGCCCTTCCAACTCTGACAGTCTGTGACTCCATCCGTTTGTGGCCTAGATGCAACCAAACTGGTTTCCAGGCACCACCCATCTCGCTCTTGTCTGCGCCATCCCCCGTCCGAGTTGGTGTAGACATATGGGATCTGAGGTCGTCTCAGTATCAGCCTGAGCAAAATGCAATTAATACGTTGAATCTGCATTCCAAAGCAAACCAAGACCGTATGTGATTGTTTACTGTGTTGAGATTACCCATCTCTGTCCATCAGAGCTGCCAACATGAACGGAATCCTAAACTCCCAGATCAGGACGGTCTTTGTGTCTCCCACTGGGCCAAAAACAGAGCCAGTGCCCAGTAAAGCCTTCTTGTTAGAATGGCTGTTTTGTTCCCAGATCTTTCAGCTGGAGATCTGTGGCCCTTCAGAAAAGCCAGAGCCTCTGGTCACTGAACACGCAGCTAGAGGTCGGTGCAGGGGTTAGGGACACGTGTCTGTCCCCGGGCAAGTGCAGGAGACAGGGACGGGCCCTCCTCCCCTGTGAGAACCTGAGGACAGTCCATTCTCAATGAGGAGCCTGCTCTGGAGAGGTAGCAGGAAGCAGAGGCCCCTGGAGGAGCCCGGTTCAAACCCAGGCTGCAGCCTTTACAAGCTACGTGACCTTGGGTAAGTTGCTTAATTTCCCCAGGCTTCAATGTCCTCATTTATAAAATGAGAAAAACCCCAACAAAACAAAAAATGTTATCTCTCTGAAAGGGTTATTGTGAGGATTAGAGATAATTTGGGTCTCAATACATGATAGATATTATCATTAATCTTATTGTTATTATGCTGTGACAGGTGCTACGAGGGCCCTGGGGATAAAGAGATGGAAAAGATACAGCTGTGTATCCCCCTGCAGCAGGCAGACAGAGACCACCGCCTATCACGTAAGAGGAAATGACAGGAGGGCGCCAGGAATGGAATCAGAGAAGCGGTAAGTTCTGTCGGCAGGCTGATGCAAGGTCTCCTGGAAGGGGACGCACGGGGACCGAGTTTAAAGGACAAAAGAAGAGTAGGGTATCAAGAAGGAGAGGAGGGGATAGGTACAGAGGAGACAGCAGGATCAAATGAAAAGAGGTGTGAAAACCCAGGGACAACTTGGCACCCTGGGGACAATCAGGGAGGCGGGCTCCCGGACTCTCTCCCCGGGCGAAGGTGGGCTGCGGTCCAGGGCACTGCCCACTAGCCAGGAAGGACCCCTCTGACCAGGTTCCTCCTTGCCCCTGCTTGTCCCCTCCCCCAACGCACAGGGCTCCCAGCCCAGCCAGGGCCTGATGACAACCCAGCGTTCCAGAGCCCCATCCTCTGATCCAGGCTCATCTTCCAGAGCACCGGCCGACACATCTGGCCCGCATCTGAGCAGTGTCCAAAACTCCCCTCTGGGGCCAAGACAGCCAGTCAGGATGCTGGTGAAGAGCATGCTGGGAAACTCCCACAAGGAGCCCGCATCGATATAATCAGGTCTGGTGGAAATTAAAAGCTATTAGGAACAGGGCCGGATTTATCTTTATATCCAATAACATGCATTGTAATGGTGATCATGCAGATGGGAAATTAAACCACATCTCGGCTTCACTGGAGGCCTTAATTTTTATTTATGTTTGTGCACAGCCCTTTGCCCTCTTTCCCCCACCCCACCCACTCTGGAGAGCCAGTTCTCCTCAAGACCAAGGCCCCCAGGAGAGAAGTAAAGGGTAGGAGTCTGCCAGATCATAGGTGAGAGGTTCTGTGCTCTTACATCTTAAATAGCCCATTGGAAGGAAGAGGACCAGCTTAGAGGAGGGGAAAGGCAGGGGGAGAAAGGGGCAGGTGTAGTAGGTAGCTCTGGGGAAAAGTACCATTTTGGGAAAGCCTGCATTTTGGTCTCTTTCCTGGGGAAAGCACAGTCAAGAAGCTGCTTAGAGTTTCAGCAGGGAGGCTCACCTGCTCCTCCCAAGTGTGGACAACAAGGAAGGCTAGCCTGTGAACAAATACCCAACTCATGGAGCTGGTTTAGGCACCAAGCCTTTAATTCCTTCCAAACCCCTTCAGAGAGAGGCGTTGCAGGGCAGGCTCCTCATTCGCGAGGGCCTGCACCCACCCCCTTCTGCCCCCTCCTCGCAGGGCATCTGCTCGCCCCAAGGAGATGTCTCCTGGGGCCCCCTCCTGCTCTCCAGCACCCGCTCCTGTTGGCCCTGTGGTCTGTGGAGGACTTGAACCCAGACCTGCACATCCAGAGATCAAAGTCAACACTTTCTTTTTGCTCCAGAAGCCGACCCTAAGGCATCAGGGGGAAATAACAGTCTCCTTGATCCTTCCTTAACTCCAAGGCAATCTAATCATTAAATCTTCCCCCACCATGAGAAGCTGCCATCCAACCTCCCAGACAAAACACACACAGACACACACACACACACACACACACACTGGGTACAGTGTATGGATGTCAGAGAATCCTATTTTTATGGGGAAAAAAACAATAAACAATATGCATTTTCCAAAATTGAAGCATGCAGCATGTGGGCCCAAGTTCTGGCCTCTCATCTACAGAGCCTGGAGGAAGCAAAACTTCAATATAGGTTCTCATGGATTCCTCTGGGAGCGTGTTAGTTGGATTCATGTGCTTTGGAAAGTCTGTCCCTGGATCTAAACCATAGCTGTAGAAGGATCTAGAATGATTATGGATGGTGCTGGAGGGCTGGGCAGAGGGGGAAAATTCTCCAAGGCTAAAGGAGAGAAAGGGGTGCTATAGAACCAAAGTTTACCAGAGCCCCGCAGATTAGCATCAAGCCCACTTTCCTGATAATTATGCCCTTTGGGGCCGCCAGCCGTGTCTTGACATCGAAGACAGCCCTGAAGCACCAACTACCAGGGTCACCTTGGGGAAGCTCACTGCCTCCAGCTCCTACACATAGGAGTCAGGTAGACCTGCCTTCTCTCCCGTCTGAGCTGGACTTCGTACCTCCCCACGTCCACCGCGCTCACCCTTACATCAACGCCGTCCCCACATTCCTTCAGAACACTTCCAACCACCCATTCGCACTCCCCTGGAACACTGAGTGTGCACCTGCCCTGCACGTGCAAGGGGGTGTGTCAGAAGCCAGGGATGTGTGGATGAAAACCAGCCAGTTCCCACCCTGGGAAACTCAGTCTAACGGGGGACGCAGAGCCTGTGACGTAGTGGAAACAGATACACCACAACAGGAAACCCCAAGAGGAAGGGAATGCGCTCTTCCACCCCATTATCATCATCATCATCATCAAAGCCACAGCTGTCCTCGGTGTACCAGGCAGCATTCAGAACGTTTCACATAGATTAACTTCTTAAACCCTATAAGGTAGGTCAATCATCATCCCCATTTTATTGCAGTTGGGGAAACTGAGGCACCATGGGGCAAATGACCTGCCCAGCTGGTTAAACAGTGGGGTGAGTCTCAACCCTGGCAGTCTGGTCCCAGGGTCCAGGCTCTTTATCACTGCACTCACCTCAATTCCACAAAGCCTTCCCTAAAATCCAACATTGACTTTTTTCCCCTTCCTGAGGCCAAGGCCCTCCTTGTCTACAGCACATATTTAAAGCCTCACAGTAACACTCTACTGGACACATTTGCACGGGTGCAGGGAGGCAGTTCTGTGTAGGGGTGAGTGCACAGGTTGAAAGAACAGATCTGAGTTCAAGCCTTGGCCCCCTGCTTAATGGATCCATTACCCAGAAGAAGTGACTTGACTTCTGTGAGCCTCAGTTTCCTCTTCTGTAAAGTGGAGGGGAAAATATACTTACGGATTTTTATGAGGATAAAATGAGATCATACGTGAAAGTTTCTCAGCCAGCGCCTGGCATATAGTAAATGCTCAGATAATAACTGCTATTTAATACTACTACTACTAATTAATATTTTAATGAATATAACTCTTAGTCCATAAACTCAAATGTATAAGAAATACCACATTTCTTTATGTTCTGTAAAGCACCTTCACTCTGACTCTGCTGGATAAACGGGCCATTCGATCTTCATTATTGGGGCCTCCCCCAGGAATGTGTCAAGGTCTGGGGTCTCTCACCAGCCGGTTGTCCCTGCCTGCAGGATCCCTTTGGGTCTTGGCTGTGCACCTCGTGCCTCCTTTGGACGCGAGAACCCTGGCCCCTGTCCCAGACCCCGTGGAGCCACACACAGCCACCCACTGTGGGGTCCAACCACTTCCTCCAGCTGCACCCACTAAGCGGCCCATAGTCCCAGTCCCATCCCTGGGATTCATTTGTCCCCCGTTTGTTCCTTGTCCTCAGAGGCTCTCTTCACCAGCCAGAACACCCATCCTAACCTTTCCTATTAGCTTATGGTTTTACAAAAGGCAGGAAGAGCAGCTGTCTTCAAGTAGATTCGGATTCCTGTCCTGCTAGGAGCTCTGAGGCCGGGAAACATAATGGCCTGGCCATCTGCTTGGAACTGGGAGAAGGAAAAAGTACCAGGAGCAAAAGACAAATTAGCGTCTCCAGAAGAGTAGCCTGCCACGTTAGCAGTAAATATGCCTAAGCATCAGCTCTTCTCCTAGCTAGATGTCGGAACCGCGGAAAGAGCTTTAAAAATACTGATGCACAGGTTCTCCCACTGAGATACTGATTTGGAGTCCGTCCCAAGCACCAGTGTTTTTCAAAGAGTTCCCCCGGGACTCAGATGTGTAGCAGGATTAGGAACCCTGGTTTTACAAGTGTCATGCATAGATCTCTGCCTCCCCTAACTAACCCAAAAACCTGGCAGCTAGAATCATCTTATATGGCCAACGATGGCACAGGAATGCTGTAGGGGCACTCAGCACCTGGCCAAGTCCCTCCATTTCACAGAAAGGAAAAACCAAGGTCCTCAGCAGAGAAAGGAAGAAAAAGCAGGAGAGCCCACGCAAGGTGCCAGGATGAAGGCAGCGATGCCGAGTGGTGGGGAAAAACCCCACCATTTTGTAACCAGAGGCCAAGAGGTATTTCGAGGACTTGAGGTCCTCTCTTGGGGTTTCCAGACCTGATTTCCTGTTGAAGGGAAAGGGAGCCAGTAACAGAAGGCTTGCTCTAACCAGGTGAACCTATGACATGGTACTAACCTCTTCCCCCAATACCAGGCGAGAGCGAGGCCAGCTAGAATCCTAACGGGGTCTTCAGCCAACTCATGAAAAAAAAGTCCCATAGGCATGAAACTCAGGTCTGGTCCTCTGAGGACCCGGTGCTCACTGCTCTAGTCTCTTGATGTGGGAACGCAGGACACAGCCGGCTCCGAGCTCCTCTCCCTACACAGCCCTTCACAGTGAAGGGGCTTCCAGCTTCACCTCCCACCACCAAAAGCAAAGGCAAGCAAAGACCCAGGAGCCAGGAAGGACGGGGGCTCCACTCTTTTGGGGGGGTAGGACCCATCCTGTGTCGGACGGGACATTTGCACACCGAGCAGAGGCCACCAGCATATGGGTTTTCACCGCCCCGCACACAGACGTACCAAGCCAAGACCAAAGATGCTTTTGGGCCAAAGCATCACCAGAACAGTAAGAACGAATCAATCACCAGAACCAACCTCAAGAGCTCAGCTCAACAACCAACTCAGCACCTCTGCTTCATCTCTCCTCTCGCCCCAGCGCCCCTCCCTGCCACGGCCCCACAGTCCCGCCTTACCTGGGATGATGGAGACCGTGTCCTTCTCCCAGGACACAACGCTAACATATTCCTGCACTGAAGAGGGGATGAGGCACTTGAAGACGGCCACGTTTCCACGCATTGACCTTTGATCCTCCACCCGGACGGTGTAGGGTTCCCTGAAAACTGCAGAGAGATGAGGGGGTGGGAAGAAGGGGGGTGTCACAAGGCTGGGACACGGTGGGGGCCCAAGAAGGGAACAGAGAGCCAGCTCAGCTCCCTCAGCAGCCCCAGGCCTCACCACCCACCCCCCATCACCTCCTCCCCCACCTCCCATTTAACCAGCCCAGAAGTTCTTGCCATGATCTTACTCCTGCCTGAGCAACCTCCTCCCTGCTCCACTGGACAGCCTACTCTCCCTCAGAAATATCCAGTCTCCCTCTGCAAGGCCCTAAGTCCAACTTCGAACCTTTCTAATTTCAGTGAGTATTTAACAAACCATTGGATTGGAGGAGCCTGAGGGCAGCACATCCAACAAGAGGATATGTAGGTAACAAGGAAATACAATAGAATTCCTCAAAGGAAACCACACTTGATTTCCTGCATTATGCCTGGCCCAGGGTGGCGATAGTTGGGGGCATGGTGACCATAATTTGCCGAAAATAAAAACCGTGACACATGACCTAACCACAGATTTTGTGCCACTTCAATGTGAAAGGTGGCCTGGGAAAAACAGAGTTGACACACAGAATTTTCTGGAACGGCTTGGTGGTTTATAAGGACAATGGAAGAGAATATTTAAAACTGTGATTATCTCTGAAAATGGACGGTCTCCAAGATTCTCCAAAACAAAGTATCCTTACTGTTTCCTCCTATCTCGACGCTGCCTACAGCCTGACCCCCAGGCTTGCCCCGCCTCCACAACTAGCTCTTCCTTCCCCTCAGCGTGTGCAGTGGAGGCCCCCTACCTCAGTCCCAGGGCTGGTTTCGGGGGGTGCTGTCACCTGCAGCCACTCTACATGTCAGGTCCCATGGGTGGGCTGGCTGGGCCTTGGGGGTGGGGCCCAGGGGCCGGCCTCTGCCTCTCCCTTGTCCTCCTCTGCTTGGCCTCTTGTGGGCTCACTCCATCCTTCCACCCCTTCTCTGCCAAGCAGGGCTGGTGCATCCAGATCCCCACTGCCTCCCGACCTCGTCCCTTAGCAGGCACCTGGGCAACGTGCCCTCCTGCTCTCCCAGCCACGGTTGCCAGGGTGATGCTCGGGGCCCTGCGGCCCTCTGGCTGTGCACCTGCAGCCCCTCTGGCTTCATCAAGAGCCGCTTAATTGGCTGTGTCTCCAGTCAGGCCAGCCCTGCCCAGCCTCCCCAGGCCCTTCGTCTTTCCCCGCCTCGGTGTGGTGATTGTGGTGGGCAAGAGATATAGCTGAGGTGGAGGAGAGGCGGAGATGGGGGAGAGGAGAGGAGAGCCACTCGGCCCATTCTCTGGGGCTGGGGGCAGGGCACCGCCCGTGGATGTGAGGAGAGCACGCAGGAGGCCAAGGGGGAGCGAACACAGGAGGGAAGCCAAGGGGAAGAGTAGAAAGAACTGGGGTTTGTGGGCACACCCCCTGGGAGGGTCCCAGGGGGTCCGCAGAGGCCAGCGGTGAGGAGCAAGCAAGCAGCCCCTGCCTCCTCCTCTGAGCCGCTGCGTGACCCTGCACCAGGGCTGGTTAGCCTTCCGAGCCTCAGTTTCCTTATTTGTAAAAGGACACAACAATGATGGTAATAGCGTGTAAAAGGCCTGGCCCAGGGAAGCACTGCGGGAAGGTTGCTTGTCATTACAGCTACACCTCTGACCCATGGGCCACGTGCCCTTGGGCAAGCCTCTTAACTTCTCCTCGTCTTAGTCCCTCATCTGTAAGAAACACTTTATAGGATTATTGTGAAAACTGCATCCTAACCCAGTGACAGGCACGTAACAGGAACCAGCCCGAACCTCCAGACGCTGGAGGCCAGAGCTGCACCAAACCCTTGTCTCAGGGCTCCCAGCCCAGCACCTAGTGGTGTGAGGGGAACAGTGCAAAGGACCTACTCCTGAAAAGAAGTTCCACGGGGAGGGGCGCCTGGGTGGCTCAGTCGTTAAACGTCTGCCTTCGGCTCAGGTCATGATCCCAGGGTCCTGGGATCGAGCCCCGCATCGGGCTCCCTGCTCAGCGGGAAGCCTGCTTCCCCCTCTCCCACTCCCCCTGCTTGTGTTCCCTCTCTCGCTGTGTCTCTCTCTGTCAAATAAATAAAATCTTTAAAAAAAAAAAAAAAAAAGGAGGAAGTTCCACGGGGAGCCCCAGGAGAGATACGCTGAGCATGGTCCTGGGTTCTAAGAGCTCACATCTCCCTGCAAGCAAGCCAACAGGATGAAGACGAGCTCTTTAATTAACAGCACCCACCCCACTTCAGCCCCTGTATATACCTGTTCCTAGCTACTTGGAAACTTGGACCTCTGAGAGGCATTCCTGAAGCAGAAGGAACCTGGAAGTCAGAGATCTTGCAGGATCTGTCACTTGGCAGGCAGGTTGGGAGGCCTTCCCGGAACCTATTTTTCTTCCCTCCCCCCACCCACACATTCATCAGGAAAGACGGCGCCTCCAAGCCTGGTGCCACCCCAGTGGGCTAGCTAAAACCCTACCTGTCCTCTCCCACCCAAAAAGCTCTTCTTCCAATTGTTCCCCCAACTTCAGTGCCCCATTATTATTTAAGGCACACCTTACAAATGATGAGGACACACTAGTATATCATGACATCCTAATTAAGAGCTGATTTAAGCCATTCCCTTGACTCCTGACCTAACCCTGAGAAAGGAGATTTTCTATTTTCTTTAAAGACAACAGTTGAAAAACCCTTACCTCCTTGCCTCCATCGACCCTTCCAAAGACCAAAATCCTTCACTGCTAAAATTTTCTATCATGACGTTTACCTAAATGCCTGTTCTCATGAGATAGAGTATACTCAAAGATCCATCAACAGAGGAATGGATAAATAAACACGGTAGAGTCGAACAATAGAACAGCTACACAGCTATGACAATGAACAAGCCCATTCAACGATGCCCAGCAGCAGGGGTAAATCCCACAAACATCATAGTGTGCAAAGGATTCAAGAGAATACCTACCATAGGCCTCCATTTATATAAAGTACAAAAATAGGCAAACACCTGTATTGTTAGAAGTCAGGACAGTGGTTTCCCCCAGGAGAAGAGTGACAGAAAAGAGCATGAGGGGGGGCTTCTGAGGGGCTGATACTGTGTATCTTGATCTGGATATTAGTTAAAGTTGGTGAAAATTCACCAAGCTATCTACTTATAATATGTGCACTTTTCTTTAGGTGTTTCAATAAAAGGGTTTTTAAAAGAAAGAACCTCACTGGCTGTGTTTTCCAGGACTCAGGCACTGAAGTGAGCACGGGATTTAAATGAGCGCTAGGTCAGGTAACCATCGCGTGGAGCGGGCACTGGGCAGGTGCCGGCAGCAGCTTCTCAGGGGAAAGTGCGGGCTCGGAGAAGTGTTCTCTTTGACTAAGGACATGCAGTAAGCGGGCAGCTAAGATTCCAAAGCACTAGAAAACTTTCCTCGAGAGATGGACTTCCTCCACGCCCCTCCCCTGAGCACAGCACACGGGCCTCCCCAGAAGGAGGGGCTCTGCCCGCTCGTCATCCTCACCGCCCTCCAGACGGAGCTCCCAGCAGGGAGCAGGTGGCTGGCACCTTACCTGCTTTGACGCGGATGTTGGGGCTCCGGATCTTGCCGGCTGCATTCTCCGCAGTGCAAAAGTAGTCATTGTCGTGGATAAAGCTATTGAAGGCGGAGGGGGAGAAGGGGTAGAGCTGCAGCGTCCCGTTGGCGTGGACGTGCCGGATGTGCGGCACGTCGTAGATGTCGTCCCCCGTGGCCAGGTACCATCGAAGGGCCGCGCTGGGGGAGCCCGCGGCCGGGCAGGGCACCACCACCCCCACGGAGCTGGAAAAGGTCACCTGCTGCAAGGAGTCATTTACAAAGTAGAGGCTGGTGCCGACATCTTCAGGGCGAGCTGCAGGGAAGGGGAGAGGAGAAGCTGGATTAGCCACGTTCTGGTAAGAACCTCCCGGGCCACTGAGGCGTGGGCCCCACCCCCACCCCCACTCGGAGTTCAAACACCAGTCGCTCAGGAAGCACTTCCCCAGCGCTGACTAATACCCCAGCCACTGGCCGGGTAGACAGGAGACAGTTCCTGCCCCACAGAAGCTTCCAGCCTAGCACGAGAGTGGCAAAAGTTAAAAACATCTCACTTTCCATGCCAAGCCAAGCCCACGGAGAAGAGACTGGCCCTCAGTGTGCTAGGTTGAAGGGTCCGAAGCCAGGATCCACTATTGGCATCCACTGTTGACATTAGGAGAGAAGCTGACATTGCTTAGACTATAAGCATTTATTGAGCACCTACTATATGGCAGGCAGGTTCACACCCACGACCTCCATTCATCTGCACAACCCTGACAGGAGCTGGTGTCACCTTTTCTTTTTTTTTTTTTTTAATCATTCCCTTCTATAGGCTGCGAATAGTTATGTGATGTGCCAGCGAACACGCAGCGAATAAGCAACAGAATTGGAATTTGAACCCATCTCTCCTAGGGAGGATCTTCGTGCACTTTCTATTGTACCATAGGGGGAAAGGTGAAGGGTCTCAAGACCATGCTAAGAGGAAGGAGGATGCTTGCTTGGAGCAGAGAAAACCATAGGAGACCCTGGGAGCGGGTCTTCCACCTGTGGAGGCCGTTCTGGGAAAGGCCCAGCCCCCGAGGGCCGAATGAGGACCAGCGGTGGACCGTGGGTGGATAAGATCTGGGTCGGGAAGCAAGAGACCCACCCAAGGTTCTAAACCTGGCCCTGACACGGACTGACCATGGTGACACTTGCCCTCTCTGTCCATCGGCTCCTTCACTTATAAAATGCTGGGGGTGGCGGGGGTGGGGGGATGGACAGGGCTACAAAGACCTCACGCATCTCTGACTCTCTGACATGTTCCCATTACAGCACCCCGTCACGCGGGAGAACGTGCTCAGGACCGCAGCTGCCTGACTGGGGCAGGGCCACCTGACCACGAGGACAGCTGTCTGCAACTCTCACACCAGCATGTGGCCTCAGGCTCTCCTGCCCAATGGGATGCAGCCCCGAATGGTGGAATCAGGCCCTCCCTCCCTGCTAAGGACCCTGCCTCCTTGAGATGGGCCACCTCGGAACAAGTGGGGACAGCCCCAAAGAAGAGAGGGCCCAGTCCCAGGTCTCCAGCTCCCACAAGCCCCTCCCTCTCCACCGGGAAGATCAAGGAGCAAACAAACCACTCTGCTGCTTATTTAAAGAACGTTGCAGGGAACCCAACTTGACCTCAATTTCCACAACTTTATGAGAAGGAGGAGGGCCTGCATCCGGATTGTATTAATATTCTTGGCTTAACTCTGAGCCGAGCCTCCAGGGAGAATATACCGGGCAGCTCGTTGAGGGAGGCCATTAAGCCTCATTGGTCAGAGCAATTCACATCATCTCATAAAAAGCCATGATGAAGCCATTAGAAGTAGTGCTAGAAAACACATTCATGGGCTCCTTGCTGGGGTGTCAGGGGGCATCCTCCTAGCAGCAAATGCATTTGCTGTCCCCATCAGGTACCGCACCCTTAGCGGCTGAAAGGCTCTTGGGGAGGCAGTGGTCTCACCTTTCCCTCCTCCTGCTCACACTGCCTCCCCTGGTGAGAGCCCCAGTGTTGGTGGGTGAGCAAGCCTGCTCTGAGGAGCAAGAAAGGGGCCCATCTTCTGAGGGGGAACCTCAGAAGCTCAGAAACATGCCTAACTCACAGTGGTTGGGTATTCTCTAAGATCAGGAAATCACAGCATTGCACAGGTCAGCAAAGAAGGCTTAGGAAGGCTTCTCTTAGGACCCAAATTTGCCAGGCTCCCCTTCCATGGGCCTGCTCACCTTCCGTGAGATTTCCTTATTGAGATTCATTCAACAAATATTTGAGAAGCATCTTCTACATGCCAGGCACTGTTGTAAGCACTTTACCTATAGGACTTCTTTTAACACTCCAACAACCCTATGTGCTGGGTACTACTCTCATCCCAGCCTACAGATGAGGATAGTAAGGCACTGGGAGATCAAAGCAACTTACCCAAGACCATGCAGCCAATGAGTGAGGGCTCTGGGACGCAGACACAGGCAATCTGAGCCCAGAGTCTGACTTCTATACAATTAGATGATTGTAACCATTGCAATAATAAAAAGGGGGCTTTCACCTTCCTCAAACACCACCTGGCCACCAACATCCATATTTAGATGGCCAAGTAGAGGATTAAAATACCTGCACACATAGATACACACTCCTCGTGGGAAGGGCCCCTGTTGAACTCGACATTTCAGACAATGCTTAGCCTCTGGGAGCAGGGACATCACTCCGGGGTTCTGGAGGCTTCCTGAGACAACCTAGTTAATCAGACACCCTCTCCGTGGCAGCTTTATGGATTGGGGGAGGCAAAAATCCGTCAAGGTACAGAAAGACTCTACACTGCGCCTGACAAATGGACTTGGTAAGCTGAGAAAGATTCCTGACAGAGAGGAATTCAGGAATTATCGGACTCAAGAACAGGGTGAGAAAATATTTATGATGTAGCCCTCAGTAATAATAATACCACCAGCAATGAGAACAGCCACCATGGTTTGCACTGTTAACCATAGGCCAGGCTCGGAGCTAGACCCATTATAGATATTATCTCACTTAATCTTCATGGCTCCCTAGGGGATGGTATTAATGTTATTTTGACCTCACAGATAAGGAAATTAAGACTCAAAGTTAACGAATTTCTCCAAAGTAATACAGTGTAAGTGCCGGAGCTGGGACTGGAGCCCAGCGTTGCCTTACTTTGGAGCCCAGGGATGGAGCTGCTCTATTGTGTGAACCACGCTGAAGACAAACCACAAAATCTGGTTTTCCAGGCTGGGCACCTCTCCCCATCCTTCCTTCCATCTCAACTCCACCCCAAACACAGTCCTAGTCTCCCGCTCTCCCTGCTGGAAATCCAAATCCGTGCCACGCCCCCACCTGCAAGACTGCCCCTTTCCCCAGGCCTCCTCTGCTCCCACCAGGAGCCCCAGCCGCGATGAGAGCAGCCTTCCTGCACTCTGAGCCTTGAGTCCTGCCAGAGCCAAGGACACGGGGTTCTCAACAACTACAAATGGGTAGATTTAATTGATGAATTGACTGGGATTGTCCAGCCACCTGTCAGGGCTGATGAAACAGCAGATTTATAGCAAAAGGTGAGTAGCCTCATATTTCTCCCACCTCGGGATGTGAGCTGCTGTCTTCTGAGTCTGAGGGAGCTGGGGAGGATGAGACACACCATTCATTTCTGCTTACGGCTCTGACAGTGCATTGCCATTATGAAACATCACCCTCAGGTATAAAACAATAGCATTTTGCACTTACGTCGTGCTCATACTTTACCATCACAAGGCACCTGTCAGCCCAGAATGCAGAAGCCCTCCAATAAACATTAATTTAGCCTCACCCCACCTGCCAAGAGAAAGGAGTGAACAGATCTAGAAAGGGGAAACTGAGGCACTGACCACCAAGTATCTCAAATCTCTGCCTCACGCCAAGATGAAGGTTGGCACAAGGAGCACCAGGGAGTGGCCACAGCAGCCATGGGTATGTTCAGTCACCCAGCCATAAAACGGGGAGTAGCAAGGGCCTCACTCCAACCTCATGGAGTCTGGCATGGCCTCTATCAGGGGAGGGGTTCCCTCCTTCTCAGGCCCCTGTTCAAATCTTCAGAGCAGGGACAAAGCCTCAGCAAGCTCTAAGAGGAGCACAGAAGTGTGGTACAATAGACAGAGCCCTGGTAGGAGTCGGATGAACTGCTTTCCCTCCTGGAGCTCACCCCGGACCTGCTGTGTGACCTCAGGCAAACCACTAGCCTTTCTGAGCCTCGATGTCCTCATTCACAAAAGAGAGGAACTGCACCATCTTACCTGCCCTCCGGGACTGCAGAGCAGGCAAAAGAGAATGCGGAAGAACTTGGTTCCCCATAGAGAGGATGTGTGACTAGGAGGGACAGGACTGCTATTCGCATCCCAGCGACCTCCGAGGGGTCCAGGGTGCCCACAGTTACTGCAAAGGGTGACCAGGGCACAGGGCCACTCTGCAGCCCTGCAGAATTCAAGACCCTCTTCCACCCCTCCTTCCCCTCAGCTGACTCTGGTACTCTTCCAGGCTCACCTTCCCCAGGTCCCTTCTAACCCCGGGGACCAGGAAAGACCTGTTCTTTCAGGAGATATTTACTAAGCCCCAGCCACATGCTCAGCAGAACCACAGCCATGGGAGGGAGACACCACCTTCCAGGAGCTTGTAAAGGAGATGGAGAACAGGAAAGGGTTAACCCAGAGCCCTGGGCAGTGTGCATGGGAAGTACCAGTTCTGAGGAGAGCCCCTTGAGGGGACATGTAAGTTACTCAGCAGCTAGGAGACAGCTTTGGGGATGGGGGCTCCAGCTGAGCCTGGAAGAAAGATCTAAATGAAGGCACTCCCACAGAGAGGCCAGCCTGAACAATGCCTCTGTGGCAGCCAGGGGACAGCATGTTTGGGGGACCCCACAGAAACCTTCCAGGTGAGAGCACTGGCTGGGCTTGGGGAGAAGAGGCAGAAACAGCCGGATTGGCATGTGGGCCCCCTCTGTGGTGGAAGGCAATGGGGGGGGGGGTTTGTAGGCTCAGCAACTGAGTTCATGCAAGTCCTTGTAGCCCCATGCCTAACTGCATTTTGACCTTACACTTATTTCCCTGAAGGCTTAGTGGCTTAGCTAATGGTGCAAGTTCCCAAAAGACAGGAGACTCACATTGACTGAGCACCTGCTGCGTGCCTGGCACCGGGCTTGCTTGTGTGCTTCTAGGACATTCTCTCATTTAATCCTCACACAAAGGTCCAAGGTGGTCCTGTTAGTCTCATTTTACCAGTAAAGAAAAAGAGGCTCACAGGGAGATTGTACAGCTAGAAGGAGCAGAGCCAATATTTGGTCAAGGTCTGTCTGGTCCCAAGCCCAAGTGTTTTCTGTCTCAATGTTGGAGAGTTCAAAGTTTGGGGCCTTAGGAGGCGCGCCCCCCACCTCGCTTCTCTGGAAACCAGTCCCAGTTTGGAAACCACATCCTCATGCAGGAAACTCCTACTTCCCCCTCAAATCTCAGCTGCTCCCCCCACCCCACCGCCGCCCCCAGCCCCAGCTCTTTATTCTCTGCAGACAGAAGCAGGCATATTTACAGAGAAAACGAGAGGAGGGGAAATACTTCATAAATAAAGAGGGAGACATTCAGATCAACAGCAAAGCTTCTTCTGGTCAAAGGGAGAAATGGATTTTTAATAGAAAATGGAAGTTATGGGCTTGGATGTGATGTGACAGACGCCCAGACTTAAACCCATTTAATCTTCTCTGCCGTTTAACGTGGAACACCACCCCGATGCCGTGTTTCAGAAAACAGGCTCCAAATCGCTGGGAGATTAGAAGCGTAGAAATAGCAGCGCAATATTTTTAAACCAGAAATCGCCCCCAGGCATTTGGGCTGCCCCCAGGGTCACCACTGAAACCTAAATATCCATCACATCCACTCCAGCGCTGGCCCACCAGCCGTCTGGCCATCAGGATTAGTTTGGCGAAGGAAACTTGACACCCCGCGGATTTGACACTCGTGGGCCCCCACCCCGCCGGCCTGGGCTGGGCTGGGGGTGTCTGGCCCGCTGAGGCTTCCTCCCAGGTGTCCGCCGAATTGTCCCCATGTCACTCACCATAAATGACAACCCAAGGGGACTGAAATATTAACACCTCGCCACCTCCACTGGGAGAAGTGAGTCATTTTGTTCTCTTCCTTTACAATATTTACTCATCTCATTCCCTGGACTTTTCAACCAGGTGCATCTGTCAGGGCTGGACCTGCAACCCGCACCCCAGAGACGGGCAAGAGCCGGCAAGGGGTGTCCATGCCTGGGTACAGCAAGTGGGTCCCCAGGGCCACAAGGGCAGGAGGAGTAGGTAGGCCTCCCTTGCAGGGCTGTGAGCTCCCTGTCCCTGTCACCACTCTCTCCCCTGGGCCTCGCACGGCACTGGGCACTTCGCACAGTGGTTCAAGGCCCAGACTCTGGAGCCAGGCTCCCCAGGTTTGAATCCTTGCTCTGCCACTTACAAGCAACGTGGCCTCAGGCAAGATAACCTCACCTCTGTGTGCCTTAGTTTCCCCATCCATCAAATGGGGTGACCTCAAGGGTTGTTAGGCTGGATGCGTTGATGTAAAGGACAGTTTCTGGTATCTCTGAGTGCCTGGCAGCACATAAGTATCTGTTGCTATTGTTATGAGTATTATCTTAACAGGCGAACGGTGGGAGTAAATATCCCACCACAAGTACTCACTACAGCACTAGCAACAACTATTACTTAAGACAGTTCTCGGATGTTATGACGTATAATCAGCTGGAGGGCTGGTTAAAAATGCAGAACCTTACCTAACAGGTTCACCACGGGAGAAACTATTTCTGATGCATGTGGTCCTCTGCCTACAAGTCAGAGTAACACTCCCTAGAGAAAAGTAGATTTGCCACACCAGACTTCGGTATCACCTTTTCCAACAGCAGCCAGTTTTCATGGGCTTGGCTGACAGGGCCTTAGCACCACGTTAATTAACTTAATTTGGTGATAGAGTTAATAAAATAATAGTGGTGTGATCAATAGCAACAAAGCATTGCAAGAGCCACATGCTGCTGCCCCCAGGCCTCACGCAGAGTTTTTTTTTTTAATGCCGATCTGGCCTGGTGAGTTTCTTGGGTTAATTTCCCAGGTTCATTACCGCGCCGCATTTGCACACAAAGGCTTTCACACAAGATATATTATCTGCCCTCACTCTGTTCGTATTCCACAGTTGGAAAAACTGGGTCCAGAGGAGATCCACCAGTGGGACCTCAGCTCAATCACCCTGTTCGTCCAAAACCCGGGTCAAGACCCACGAGACAGGGTCTGGCTCCTTCATCAGAAAACCTGCACCTTGTGTGTTGGCAGCTTTGAGACATTCCGAGTCTAGACCCTAGGGAGGAGAGGGGCAAGCCTCCCCAGACAGGGTCAGAGCATCTGCAGGCAATCTGAGTTGGTACTTGCCCCAGGACAAGATGGAGCAGCCCAGACCAAGTTCCATGCTTCCCCCCAAACCTAGCACACCTGCTCTACCACTTATCGCCACCATCACCATTTCTTTTTGCATCTATCTTGTGCCAGGAGGCACCGTGAGCAGCCCTTGCCTTGCGTTACGGTTCATTTAACCCCTACAACCACCTCTCATGTAGCTCCTGCACAAGACCCCATTTTACAGATAACAAAACAGGATGTTAGTTGGTGGAATGCGCACCAGGTGTTATATGCAACTGAGGAATCACTAAATTCTACCTCTGAAACTAAAAAAGAAAAAAAGGAAAGAAAGAAAGAAAAAGAAAGCAGGATGTTAGGTCAAGTAATCTCCTAGGTTTGTTCACACAGCTAACCGTGGCTGCATTTCTCAATGGGCACATCACATTCTAGACTCAGACGGTCTCCAGCGTGTGAACACACCATGAGCGGGGTTTCTGATGCAGGAGACCAATTTGGGGTATGACGTTTCTTATGTACTTGGGACTGTCCCGGGCTTTCAACATTTCATCCCTAGGACACCCTCCCACCCCCACAACTAAATGTCAGCAGCCCCTACCCTGGTCCTGGAGATGACCAGAAAGTCTCCATCGGCAAATTTCCCTAGGGAAGCTGTCCTATCCTGATGAGTAGCTCTGTTCCAAACGCCCGAGGCCTTTACCTCCCCATCAGAAACAGAGGCTTTTTTGGTTTTGTTTTTAAAGATTCTCAGCACAAACATAGTTCCTATAACTGGCAACCAGAAACCTGTAAGACCCAGTAAAGATCAGTCATCCTTCCACCTACAAGGCCCCTCACCACCGGCTCCAGGAGTTATGAGCCAACAGCTGACAGTCGAACAGACTCGTTAATCTCCCAGCCCCTGGTAGACAGGTCCTGGGAAGGGACGGCCCCTTATGGCCAGAAGGTCTTTCTAGGGAGTTGGCTCAGACAGCACAGTTGTCCCTAGAGAGTCCTAGATTTAGATGGTTAACGCTTGAGGGATTTAAGAGATTATTTTGTCCAATCTCCTTCATTTACAGATGGGGAGCCTGAGGCCCAGAGGGGCAGAGTAATTCACCCCAGGTACACAGCTCGCCAGTCCCAACTGGGAGCAGACCCCTGTCTCTACTGCTCTTTCAATTCTGGCCACCCGACCTGTAGAGCCCAGCAACGGAGGAATGGGGGGGGGGGGGCCTCGTGGAGAAAGGACAAGACGTTGATGGGGGAGGGGTAGAGCAACCAGGGGTGCTGGATGCCTGCGGGCGCGGCCTCTGGAGGGCAGACATCTGTCTGCAGATGGCCAGAGCATTGTCAAGTGGAAGAGGGCTTCACCTGCCTCTCTGGGGCCTAAAAGGCAGAACCAGGGCCAGTGAACAGAAGGCCCAAGAGCCAGACGTCTTGGCGGATTCCGAGGATGAGCTCTGTAATAGTCAGAACTGTGTGGCCAGAATGGGCTGCCTTCAGAGGAAGGGGTTTGCTGCGGCCGGAGGGGCTGGAGCGGAGGAAGAAAAGCCTCCTGAGGGAAAGCTGCACAGGGCGTCAGGCATCTGATTAGGGGATGGGTTCTTATCCTCAAAGGTGCCTTCCAACCTGGAGGACTTTTGCCCGTGGCAGTCATCGGATCTCTCGCTCACACCCCCAAAGCAGGTCCTGAGACCTGAGACCCTTAGACCCCATGGCTCTGGGAGGCCATCCCAGAAGCAAGGTGGCCATAACCCTGACTCAGCCACGTTCTCAGGGCCTATTCCGGTACTGGCTGTCACCTCAAATGAGGTCACACAAGGTAGGACTCTATGCCTACTGCTCTTCCCACAAAGGACTGTGGATTCCCAGCATGAGAATCACCCTTGCAGACGTGTGTCCAGAGGACTATGGAATAAACCCGCATCTGAGGACCTGGGGAGGGAGCCGAGGTAGGCGCTTCCCACCCCCACTGGACCCTGGGGCCACAGGGGCAACTGCCAAGAGGACGATTGCCTGCCTGGCTTTGCCTTGTCTGCTGTTCCCCATGTTGCTAGGAAAATGCTCCATATGTGGGGGGCCCAAGGAGCAGGGAGACAGCCACACACAGCTGGGAGACCTTCATTGTTCCTGTATGATGAAGTGACCGTAATTATACCCCACATTTCAGCAAAGGATTTATAAGGCTAAACGTGGTTTTACTGTGGTTTTTACATGTGTGTGTTTATAGGTTGCCCTGTTTGGTTTACAAAGCGTTGTCACATGATATACAATGACAGACCCCTCCTCCGTCTTGCACACACGTAATAACAGGTGCCCCGTGGGACAGTCAGGGCACCGTTATTTCCCCCATTTTACAGATGATGAAGTAGAGGTGTAGGAACTATTAGGTAACTTGCCTAAATTAGGCTGAGCTTTGTCATCTAGGTCCACGATGTTCTTTCCAACACACACACAGCGTAATGGATATGCAACCAGCATTTGAATAACTCTGTTCTCAATGAAGATGGTGGTGACCTTGGAAACTGTCATTGCGAGCATCAGGGAGAGCAAGGGCGCGGGGAGATGGGGCTGCACGGATGACGGGAGCAGCAGCTGGATGGCAGGGGTGGTACCCGAGGCGAATGATGTTCACGCGAAAGCGGCACTGGACCAACATCTGTTAAACAGGGCCCCCAGCCACTCCTGCACTCGTGGACCCACAGGTCACAACCTGCCATGGGCGGCACTTGACCTCTGGATCCTATGCTGCTTCCCTGTGGCTGACTGGGTCATAAAGGGAGAAGTGGTCCAGGGACCCCCAAGGTCATGGGCTATCAGGGGTGTTCTCTATACACAAAACTACCTGCAAAACAGCGAGGCTCATCCCAGCAGGGAGAGACACAGAAATCTATCCAGCTACAAGGCATGGGGGCTGACCCTGTGGAACCCATTTATATAGGTGCTATGGCATTAAATCTAAGATAGTTCTTACTCTGTCCAACCATAGTAGAGATTTAACAACCAAGCCCGGCCTTCCTTTGGCAGGTGCGCGACTAGCCTTTGCCTCACCCTCAAATCCAAGTCCAGAGCCAACCTCTGCCCTCATCTCTTTTCCACTGGTGGTTTAGCTTTGGTTGGGGAAAGGGAGTGTGTTGGGTTCCCCAGGGACACCCAGATGCCTGCATGGCCTCAGCTGTCTCGCTGAGGATGGGTCCTGCAGGCTACCAGGCTAGGTGACAGAAGGAAGCAGTGATGTCCCCTGCCCCAGCCACCACACAGTCTTACTGCTACAAGTCTGAGCCACTTGGCTTGGCCAAAACTGCAGCTGATTGATTCAACTACTCAGGACAGGACCTGCTGATCCATTCAGAGGTACGGGCAGAGGGAGGAAGATGGGAGCAGGAGCAGTGCAGGAAAAAAGAAGAGGTCTAGCATTTATTGAGTACCAACTACATTCTGGCTACTTTATGTGTATTATCGCCTTTAACCCCAATTAATAGCTGGAGAAAGGCTCAGAGAGACCCAAAGTCACGTATCTAGTAAGTGCAGAGCCGGGATATGAATGAAGGGTTTGCTCTGACTCCAAATTTCCACCACACCAGTGAGTTGCAATCTTTTTTATTTTTCTTTACAACCCCAGCATATGAAAGGCTCTGATCAAAAGAATTGGGGATGGAGGGACTCGAAGCTCTGCCTGCTGGCCCTCCCTTCTCTACCTCCAGCCCAACCCCAGGCTCTACCCAATGCCAGGGCCCTCCCATATCATTAGATATGCAGAAAAAAAAAAAAAAAAAAAAACAACTCTGGGAGGCCTTGGAGCCGCACCTGCCAGGGCAGGATTTGCTCCTGCCCCGGAAATGCAGACAAAACCATTCCCGAAGCCACATTCCCACTGCAGGCGTCCCAGCTGGCTCCCTGGGAAGGAGCACTCCAGCTGCCCTGAATGTTTGCTCCTAGAGAAGTACTCCAGAACTTCCCTCCGTGACCCGCCCCCCTGCGCCCGCCTTCCCGCTGAAGCTGCCTTAGCAATGTTAGAATAAGCAGCCCAAGGGCCCTTCCCTCCTCTCTCAGGGACCTCAACCCCCTCCAAAGCTGGAAGTCCACAAACCTTCCATCACACCTCTTCCCATCAGTTGCTGCTTCTCCCACTACTGACCACAGCCCTAAGCGCCCAGCTTCCTCCATCCTGAGGACACACTCTCCGGAAGTCTGGGGCTGGCCCTGGATTCCCACAGCAGGCGTGCCCCCACTCCTCAACCCGCTTCTTCCTGCAGCACAAGAGGGACAACCCACACCCCAAGCTGGTCTGCCTTAGGGTGTCTCTGCCCATCCCCGCTCATCTTACCCCAAAAGCAAGCTCCAGGGCTGCCTTACCAGGTGAGCTCAGCGCCGAGCCCCTGTAGGCCTCAAACTCAGAGGCGACAGAGAAGCACTACCAAAAACACCAGAGTTCTTCCCACTCCCGCTCCACCCCCCTGCCACGCAAATCAAGAGGCTACTCATACAGAGAGGGCCAGGCTCTTGGCCTGGCTAGGTCAGCATGCAAATCTGTATGCAAATCACATGCAAATCTAGGGCCTGCCCTTGGGTTCCTGGCACCCTGCCATCTCTGCTGACAATTGCTCACCCCATTCAGGCACCTGGGTCCCGGCTAGATTTCCCGGGGTCAGGGCTGAGAAAGCACTTTGGGACCTGGGGGGCTCCTCCTCTTGACTGCTTCAAATGTCTCCAAGAAACACCTCTTCCAAGATCATGTGGGAGGGAAGAATCTCTCAGCCTGGTATCCCTACCCCTGAAAAAAACGCTCTCTGAACACCCACCCTCCCCTTCAATTCATCCACAAATAAAATCCACCTTCACCAGGCTGAGTAGGGGACCGAGCAAGTGACAGGCGTGGAGTTCCTGAAGACATGGAGATGGCAAACGGGGTTTGAGGTCTGCACCCCTCTGTCAAAAGTGAACAGTCCAAGAGGTGCTCTCGGGTAGACTCCCACCTGCTGTCTTGGGCTCCCAGTCGGCCTGTTTGGGGGCTTGCTTGTTTAGCAAAGCACTGCTGGGCCAAACGCCCGTTCGCTTGCCCACCTCCTTCCCTGTTCCTCAATTTAAGAGAAACAAGCCTCTCCAGCCAGTCTCCTGGGATCTGCTCAACTTAAGCGCTGCCTTTAGGTCAACTGCTTACTTGCTTTTTGTTTCTAATTGAGCTCCCCTTTCTGCTGCAGAGATATATTAAAGGCAGCTGACTTTGATGCCCAGAAATAAGAAACATCTGAAAGGTTTGTCGGGCATGATGGCAATTCCATTCTCCCCCACGTTATTCTAGCAACTGGGGCCTCTCTCCCCACCTACCCCTTCCCCAGGCTCACCGGTCCTTCACCTGCTTCCCCGAAGTTGTGTCTGCCATTTCAAGATTTTCAAAACACCTTCCGCCAGCGTCTCCCCTGCCCCACTTCTAATTAGACACCAAACAGAGTGTTAGAGATTTTCTTAATGGCTTGACGAAGTCTTTTAATTCGGTCTTCTCAAGAGAGAAGAACCGTGAGTCCCCATCCGAGAGGCTGGGGTGGGAAATGAAAAAAATCAATGCAACCCATTATTTTGGCTTTTAGAAAACAGGAATTTTAGTGCCGGGGAAGCTTGTTCTTTTACACAGTAAAAATGCAAATGCAGGGCAACACAGATGCTGGCCCGCTGGATATAACAACGGAGAGAGCCTCGCCGGGGTTCATCTGGCCGCCCGAACCTGGATTTGTTTGGGCAATAATAAGGCAGTTATTGGAGACTCGATAACCGATTATTAAAACACCTTCCCAGTTCAGTTCTGGGGAATCGGTCTGATCTCCGGCTTCATCAAAAAAAAGGTATTTCGAGAGGAATGGAAATAACAGAAGCTTAAAACACATTCAATAACTGCTTAATTCCATCCAGAGGACGCTCTATCCCATCTTGTTTTCTTCTCTCTCTCTGCCTCCTCCCGCTCCTCACAGATGGACGTACAAATTATTGCAGGAGGATATTGTTTTCTGTAACAGGCTTGAACATTCACATTTACATTTTCCTTGGTGCCGTGGGGGTGACTAGCAACGAGAGAGAAAATGCACCCAGCCCCATCATCCCCCCCCCACTTCCCGCGTCACATCTTGCCCCAGCCGCCTCTGTCAGCCCCCACCACCGTGCCACCCCAAGCAGAACAGGCCCCAGGGACCAGCCTGGCACCTAAGACCCAATTAGGCACGAAGGGGAAGAAAGGCCTGCCTGGCGAATTGCCCTGGCATCCAACACAGATGCTGGAGCCTCTGAATGGCAGGGTCGTGAAGCCTCTGCCGACCAAAAGGCCACCGAGGTGCCACCTCACCTGCCACCTCCAACCTACCCACAGGCCCAAGGCCAGTGGCAACTTCCTTCTCAAGTTGGAAAGGGTTTTGCCCCTCATGCTGTCCTGTCGCCTTCTGGGCCTTTCTCCACCGGTCCCCCCCCCACCCCCATCTGCTTCCTCCCTATCAAATAGCTTGGGCTTCATTTATTAATGCCCAGCTTCTGGAAGGGGGGAGGGCTGCGTCCTTCAGGTATTTGCTAAGGGACAGCCACTCCTGGGGAATGGGCTACTCTGGAAGAAGTGGGGGACTGTGGGGAGCGCAGGGCCGAGGACAAAGCTGGGTAAGAGTGTGCAGAAGCTCCGGCCTGTGCTTTCTCGCCTGACAAAATGGAAAGGGGGTGGGGGGCAGAGAGAGAACTAGCGAGAGAGAAAGCTGCCGCTCCTCACCTTATGTATTTTTAATATTAATGTAATTAAAGCTGCAAGCCGAGCCAGCCTGTGGGGGCGGAGGGAGGCAGGAAGAGCCTGGGGAGAGGGAGCCTGGGGTGTGGGGAGGGGGGGTGGGGGGTTTGAACAGGAGACAGGCTTCTTGCTCCGCTAAAGTGGGAGGAGAGGGTGCTGTGCAGGGGACAAGGGGTTAACCAACCTAGACCAGCCTTGGCGTGTCACCCAGTGGGCCCCATTGGGTCTGAGAAACTCAACTACTTAGTCCACGATTCAGAGGCCACCTCTCGCCCCGCACCCTGATCTCTAGGCAAACCCCAGCAGTATGTTGGCCTTCAGTCTGGCCTTACCCAGGCGGTATTTACAAATAAAATAAGGGTCACCCTCCCCACCCCACCCCCGCCCCCAAGCCGGGAGATACTGCAGTCCGCTCCGGCAGGTTGCAGACTCCAGACCCCTGGGGGCATCGGCATGGAAAAACTAGACCCCTCCCCGAGCGCCAACCCTCCTATGGATTGCCCTTCCCCCATCGCCTAGGGGTCAAGAGCTGCGGCTCGGCCTGGGCCACCCGCGGGGCAAGGGGGGGGGTGGGGAGAAGTCGCCCCCAGGGCGCGAAGGAGAAAAGTTAGAGGACTGAACAGGTAAAGCTGAGCTGGTACGAGCGTGTGTGCTCCGCTGCGCAAGGGCGCGGAGTTCGGCCGCCTCATCTCCCGCCATCTGCGCGCCCCGGGGCACGTCCTCTGCGATAGCCTAGAAGCCCTAACGCCAGCGACAGCCTGGTCCCGACTCAGTGCCCAGGTGACTCTGGTCGGAAATGTCTGCCCCCCTCCAACCCCCAGTCCCGGCTACCTCGAGGATCAGGTGCGCAGCGCCCCAGCAGCAGGTCTGGACATGCCGGACACCTGGGCCCACCCCTAGCAACGCCTTCTCTCCGGGGAAAGCGACACGCCTCCCCCCACAAACTGAAGACTGTCCCCATGTCCAGCTGACCCGGCGCGGAAGCGGAGAGTCTCGCACCTTGGGGCGCGCTGCCCGAGGTGGCCCGGGCGGCGCAGCGAAGCCGGGGCGAGTGCCGGGGGCGGGGGGGCGGGGGGGGTGAGGCGGGGCTGGGGAGAAGGCGACCTCTGGGTCTGGAGAACAAACTTGCCATTCGAGGGACCCCAGCTCTCGGAACCCCCTGCCCTCCCCGCCCTGCATCCAGCCAAGGCGCGGATGAGCGCCATGCGGTGCTGCGCGGGGGGTCCGAGGCGGCGGAGGGGCGCAGGGCGGCGGAGGAGGAGTAAGCGGCGGAGTCCGAGGCCCGAATATGCGAGGACTCCCGGGAGACGAGTCACGGCCCGAGGAGCCCTCCACTCGGAGGGCACCCCGGGGTCCCAGCGCCACCAAGCCGCAGGAAGCGGGCAAGGGGCTGGGGGAGGGGTCCGGGGCAGAGCTACGGCCCGGCCGGGGGCGGAGAGCCCAGGGCTTCCTCCACCACCACCCCTGCGGGCGCGCCCCAAAACGGCAGGCGCGGGGGACCGGCCGAGCGGTCCAGGGCACACTCTCACCTGACCTCCCTCCGAGTGCCCGCCCCGCCCCCGCTGCGCCCCACCCGGGGCCAGACGCCGAGGTCGGTCCCCCCGGGCACCTGGAGCCCGCAGGGCACCCCGCCTCGCCGCCACCCGCGCGCACCCCGGCCCCGCCGCCTCCGCCGCCCCGCCGCCCGCGCGGGTCTCACCTTTGTGTAAAGAGTCCAGGAGCAGGAGGAAAGTTACCAGCCACATGCCATAAAGAGGCCCTATTCTCCGGGGAGGTGGTCCTGTGGCCGGCCGTGCGGCAGCGCCTCTCCCCCGCTCAGCGCGCTCCCAGCCGCCCGCACTCCGCGCCCCGCTCTTTCTGCTCCTCAGCCCAGCGCTCGGCGGCGGCGGCGGCTCCTCCCTCCTCGGCTCCCCGGCTCCTGTCATCCGCGGGGCTGGGCTAGGCGGCCGCTCTCCCCGCCCCCCCGCGGCACCCCGGGTGGTGAGCGCCAGCGCGAGCCCGGAGCCCGGCCGGCCCCCAGCCCCACGAGCCCAGGGACTGGGCCGGGGGTCGGGACCATCCGGCCCTCGCCCGGATTCGCCGTCCGAAAAGATGGGGGCCCCTGCCACCCGCCGGCTCGGAGCCTGTGGTCGCACACAGACATGTGTCATACGTGTGCCAAGAGCCCGCCATGCTCGGGCCAAGGAGGCCCTGTGTCTCCCGGCTGGCTCGGTCACCTGGGGCCAATGCTTCCTGCCTCTTTCTGACTCAGTTTACCCCTGGACGCTCGGAATAAAACCCAGACTAAGAGCCTTTGGTGGCCCCCGGAGCTACTCCCCACCCCAAAGCTCAAAGCTGCATGCCCTTCCAACCCCCCTAGTTCTGCTAGCCTGCCTCCTGGGGAGCCTCCGCTGAGTCCAGCCACCCCCACTTCCCGGCCGAATTGTCTTCAGCACTTGGCACGTTGTGCTGATTTAAACACTTATTTAGGATAAATAGTTTAATGTCTGCTCTACCTCGTGGGTCTACCTCCTTTATCTTCACCTACCCCACCCCCACAGCTTTCTCACCAGGCAGAAATTGGTTTATTCCTTATACCAATCTGCATAAAGTTGGCATGGAATTGAACAGAGCTCGAGTGAGGGCATCTCAGTTACAAAATGAATGCTGAGGACCTGCCGTATGCCAGGCACCGAGTTTGGCCCTGGGGACAAAGGCACGGCAGTCAGGTCTGCTGGGACAAGGTTGCTATGGTTAAAAAGCTCTCCTTATGTTGGTATTTCCAGAATAAGGGCCCACACAGGATCCAGAGAAGGGGTCCACAGTAGCCCTGAGAATGGAATAAGAGTCAGGGCTGGACCTCCTCTCCTGAAGGATAACGGAGGCCACCTCAACTGCCCTGGCCACTTGGCTTGGCACGCTTTGACCCGTTCCTCTGAGGTGTGCGGGGACAGGGGGAACATGAGGGAGCGAGGGAGGTAGAGAGGCCGCTGTTAGCTCCATTTGATAGAGGAAGAAAATTTATTTCCTCAAAATGTCTTACCTAAGTTCAGACCGAAGAAGTGGGACTCCTCATTCCCAGGTTTTGCCAAGATATCTCCAGACCTCTTAACTAAAATTTTTATTTAAAGTCTGCCTTTGCTTTTCTTAATGTTAAAATATAAATAACAAATTTACCATTTTAATCATTTTTTGAGTATACGGTTCAATGGCATTGGGTACCTTCACCATGTTGTACAACCATCACCACTATCCCTTTCCAGAACTTTTTCATTATCCAAACAGAAACTCTGTATCCACTAAACAACAAGTCCCCATTCTCTCCTCCCCGCAACCCACGGCAATCACTAATTTTCTGTCTCTGAATTTGCCCCTTTTAGGTACCTCATATAAGTGGGATCATACAATATTTGCCCTTCTGTGTCTGGCTTATTTCACTTAGCATGTTGTCTTCAGGGTTCATCCATGTTGTAGCCTGTGCTTACCTTCCTTTTCTTGGCTGAATAATATTCCATTGCATGCCTAGACCACATTCTGTATTATTTATTTTTCAATGGACCCTTGGGTTGTTTCCACCTTTTGGCTATGGTGAATAATGCTGCAGTGGACATGGGTGTACAAATATCTCTTTAAGACCCTGCTTTCAGCTCTTCTGGGTTTATACCTGATAGTGGAATGCCTGGATCATATGGTCATTGTTTTTGTTTTTTTTTTTAAGATTTTATTTATCTATTAGAGAGAGAGAGCACAAGCAGGGGGAACAAGAGAGGGAGAAGCAGTCACTCCACTGAGCAGGGACCCCAATGTGGGGCTCAATCCTAGGATCCTACAATCATGACCCGAGCCGAAGGCAAAGGCTTAACCAACTGAGCCACCCAGGTGCCCCTGGTCATTGTTTTTTTTAACTTTTGGAGGAATTGCCAGGTACATTCACTTTTTCTGTTGTGTGCTTTAAGAATTTAAAGGACTCTCACCTGTAATTACTATGCATCTACTTCACACTATCCTTTGAAGCTTTATCGGCCCCTTGGGAAACAGGTGAGAAAATTGAAGCTTAGCTTGTTCAAGGTCACCCAGTTTGTATCACAAGTGACCCTCGAACCCACGTCTCCTGACTCGGGAGCAGACGTCTCCCTGGTGCTCAGCCTCATGCTGCTACATCACCCCTCTGAAGTGGATGCTTTTTCATGGGGGATTTCACCCTCTGTAAACAGAGGCAGAGAACAGAGACGTGGGGTAGACTGCAACAGGTGTTTGCGATGACCCAGCCCAACCCACTGCCCTACAGAAGAGGCAACTGAGGCCCAGAGCTGGGGAGCCATGGAGCTGCCTGAGGTCATGCAGGCAGTGACAGAGCCCAGATGTCCCCACTCTTCTGGCTTAGCTCCCTTCCCTCGCTGCCCCCAGCCTGCTGGGCTCATTCTTCCGTCATGTCCCTTCCCTTCTAAAGGAGACAGTCGCTGAGAAGAATCCAGTTATTTAAAACTAAGCCTATTGACCCAGAGCACCTGGCCAGACCATGCCTAAAATAACCTGCTCAATCAGACAGGATGAAAGGGGCTGCCATCTGCTGGAAGGGGACAGGTCCCCAGTGGGCCCAGGGCTTTACCAGAGCTGCTTATGCCCCACATGCTGGAAACAGAGAAGGGCATCCTCCTTTCTCCATTTACCTGAAGTACGTCCTGTAACCTGGACTTCTCTTCTATGCTGGTTACACCTGCCAGCCTTTAAGGGACCACAACACTGTGCGGAGAGGGCCAAGTGTTACCTGCAGGAGGAGGTCCTTCATCGTGCCAGTGACTACAGTCTGGCTGTCCCCTGAAAAGGAGGCATGGATGTGGGAATAGGGGGTGGGCAGGTAGGGAGGGCAGACTCAGTGATGCTCTCTAGCGCAAGGAGCCTTTATAATGTCATGGTTCAGAGTGTGGCTTTGGAGTCAGAGCTGAGTTTCCAGCCCAACTCGGGCATTTACTAGCTGGGCACCCCTGGGGAAATTACCTATGCCAAGCCACAGTTCCCTCACCTGGAAAGTGGGGACCACCCCAGCATCTACCTCAGGGAGCTGTTGTGAGGATGAAGTAAGAGAAACCCAGTGGCCCCACATCATAAGCACCTATCACTAAGGTTTCTGGCTCTGCTCAGGGGTGGGGGAGAGAATCGCTTGACTGGGGAGATGTTGGGCTGACACCCTATATCCCATGCTGCAATACGGCCAGAGGCCACAGGAACATGGAAGGAAGGTGTATTCGAGGCTGCAAGGGTGTGGGGAGATTGCCAGCAAGGGAAGGAACATTCTCTAGCTTTTGTCCCTCTTTAGCATTTAGGAAAATATCTTTGGAAATGACAGCCTGGCTCAAATGTGTCCAGAAGTCCCCTCTTCGCTGGAGGTGTATCCGGAACTAGCGTGGCAGAGTCAGCAAGAATCCCAGCAAGGGGAGCCCAAGAGAAAATTGAACCTTGGGGACAGAGAGCGGGCAGCTCATCTCACCCACGCTCACCTTGAATCCTGGGGCTCTCCTCCCACAGCTAACATTTTGGAGGAGCTATTTTTTTATTTTGATAAAAGGGATGACTCCTTCACGGTCCCCAATTAAATGGAAGCCCTCACACCCACACACAAATGTATGCACACCGAAGTGAGAACAAACACAGCCGCCCAGGCCCACATTCAAGTGCACAGGTAAACATAAACACTTCACGGCAGGCACACCTGTGCTCGGATGCTATTTGAACATAATCCAAAATTCTGCATTGGCACCTATGCATATGCCGTTAATTTTCTTTTTTTTACAGAAGCCTCAAATGCATGGGATTCATTTCTAGTAAGGGGATACACCACCCATTTAAAAACAGTGATTAATTTCAATATTTTGTTATACACCAGGATACTGGGTGATAATATGGTGTGCGCGTGCGTGCGTGTGTGTGTGTGTGTGTTTTACCAATGCTAGTTGGAGCAGCTATCTGAAGGCACTGGGAGGCGAACCCTCTCCAATTCAGGTTAATCATGGATATTTGGGGGGTATTATTTTGCCATGTTACATTAGGGTAGAGCCATCATGAGAAACAGCAGATGCTTTTATTATTTAATTCAAGCAACAGCTTATATATTTTGGATACTTTTCTTCAAAAACAAAGGCATATAATTATTTTAGCAAAGCCTTCATATGTGCTCTGAAATTCTTTAACAACTTCATTATAAATATGGTTTTTATAAAAGAAATCAATACTGAACCAGGTCAGCGTTAAAAATCTAACATTTGGGGTTATATAGCTAATTCGGGATTGACCTTCTTAGTACTAATTCATTGACTGGAGGAGAAAAAACAAATAAGGGTTTCCCCCTTTTTTTTTTGTAATTGATTTTAATGTTATAGAAAGAGTCCTGGACTATGAATCAGATATCCTGGGTTCTAATCTCATCTCTGCCACCTTAGCCAGCTGTGTGATCTGGGGCAAGTCACTTTACCTCTCTGGGCCTCAGTTTTCTCACCAAATGAGTTGAGCTAGAATGATGACCAAGGTCCCTTCCTTTGCTAACAGCGGAGATGAGGTGAGCACAGATATGCACATGCCCCAGCCCTGTCCTATGTAGGGACGTGTGTGCGTATCCACATACATATGCAGGCGAAGAAACAGAGATGCAAGTTTTCATACCCAGATTCTCCGAAGCAAACACACACACAAAAAAACTCACACAAAATAAACAGTTTTTGCTTCAAATGAATGCACATATTTCTAAAATATTTCCATCTTCTTGAGATGGGGTGAATCATTGCAATTCATAAATCATGACGCCTATAAAGAAGGTAGTATATGTCCTTAAATTCCCCAGGCTTTCCTTAAACCAAAATTCTATGTGCTTATCTAGGAGAATGTCTAGGTATGTTGCACCACTCACTCTCTCAACATTTTGGATTGTAACATTTAGATTGTTCCAGTTCTAAGCTCACTGGAACAAAGGGTTCAAAGCCCAGAGCCTTTCCCCCCACAGATGGAGTCTCTGGGGTCCCACTGCCCTCCTTCAGGTCACTCTCTCTGGAGGGTTGGTCAGGGGCTGCAGAAGCCCCCAGCAAGGCTGGAGTCCCCCCAAATAACCACAGCCTCCCTCCTGCTGTTCTCTCTCAGCTCACAACTCCCAGACTGGCTGAGAAGCCAACTCAGAGGGATTCCCTGAAGTCCAGATTCTGTGGAGCTAAAGCTCATAGTCACATTTCTCTCTGGGAGTGGGGGTGGGGTGGGGTGGGGTGGGGTGGGAGGAATCCAAACTAAGAGAGAATGAAGGAGGAAAATTCTGTAAATGGGAGCTAACTTTGCTGGCGCCCCAAGTTACCTACAGTTCTTCTGACCCACGAGACACTCACAAATGTGTTCATCGAATTGTATTTGAGCACCTTCCATCCTGGAAAGCGAGCTGTGCTCTTCACTCCCCTTCCCCACCTGTGTGAGCCTTCTCCTGCGGCAGGGGCTGGCCAGGCCCCGCAGCTCTCCCGGCCCAGCCCAGCCAGCCCTCCCCTGGCTCCGCCGCCAACTGGGCCCGCAGCTCTCCTCTCGTTGTCCCACACCGTGGCTGTTCCTGCACGTCTCTGACTTGTCTCCTCTTCTAGATACAGGCTCCTAACTCTGGATTTGTACCTGCAGAGCCTAGCCTGGTGCCTCCTCACACTAGGGGCACTCAATAAATGTTGCTTGAATGCCCAGATGAGTTCGTCCTTCCAGAGTTACAAATACCAGAGGACAACATCATGGGTCATGCCTTCCAGAGGTACATCCTTCCTCTGGAATCAAAGCCTGGTTCTGAGCTTTGGTTCGGAGTTTCCAGCCTGGAAGAGGCAGGGCAGCAGAGCCTACGGGACCACTGACACTGATGTCGTTCTTGGCAGACACCTGCCCAGCCGCCATTGCCGTCGACCTCATCGTCGTCATCGAGCCGGGCTTTCAGGACCCAAAGGCTTCAGTTTGCTTTCATTTCGGATCCTCGCCAAAAAATAGACAGATTGGCCCAGAACTGTTTTTGCTCCATCTACAGAGAGGTCTGTGATGTCCCAGAGGCAGATCCACGGTGAGGCTAACACAAGCCCAAGCTCCGGTGTCCCATCGGGCCCCAATCACATGTTCACGTGGTCAGCTGTTGTTGGTAATCTTGTAGAATACTACAGTTCAAATGCAATCAGTTATGATCGCTCCTCTTTCCCACTCGGACTTCTGTGGGTCTGACGTGCATTTGGGGGAATCTGACTCAGGATCCCCCCAAGTGAGTGAGTGATGGATCCCATCTGACTTGGGATCAGTGAGGTACATTTCTGGGGTTCACAGGCACCATGTAACCATCCCGGTGTGGAGAATGGCTTGCATGGGTACTCCCACTACCCCCTGCACCAGCTCACTTGGCTGTCACCTGGGGGGCAGGGCCCGAGTTGTGTCTCAAAACGACCACCGCTAAGTTCCCTGCACTAGAAGTACATCCTCTAGTGCGTCCTAGAGGAGCAAAAAGGGTCAAAATGTTTCGACAGAGCCAGAAGCTAGTCTGTGTAAAATTGTGATAAGTAATATATATTTTTTTTAAAAAGCACTATAGAGGTGTGTTGGGCAGTTAACACAAATATTATTTGTCCAGGTTTTGTGATGTTTGTGGTATTTGTGAGTCGTTTCAAGATTGGTAATCTGTTGCAATTTCTTTTTATTGTTCTCAAGAAATAATCGCACTTGTACCTAATTTTGGGTTCCATAATCTTGTCCTGTTTTCCTTCAAGAAGTCCCACGAGAGGGGTCTGAGCTTCGGGTCCCATGACCCCTGAACCCATCGACCTGATGAAAGTCCTCTTCCTGCGAAATCTGGCCATTTCACGACAGCCCTGACCTGTCAGTCCACAAAGCAGAGGATCCCAGGGATGGAAGACCGCTTAGTGCTGCCCAAATCCCCTCTACACCCTCCCTGTGGACAACAGCCTTCCTGTCGCCATGATGGGGGTCGTCAGCATGGAGGACTGAGATGTCCCCCGCAAGCCGAGAGCCGTGGAAGACACCAGAGAGCCCCTCCAGACACTCCGAACGGGGAAGTCCACTTGCTGGAGGTCAAAGTCACAGAGCCAGGGTGATGTAGCGGTGGGTGGGAGGCTGTCTGGGATAGCAAAGGTAAGCAAGGACATTTTGTGGGGACAGCAGGTGACATCAGCCCGACAGCCATAGACGCGGCAAGGGGTCAGCAGCGCCTCAGAGCTCACCTCGCCCAGGCCCATCTCACACCCATGGGCTCTCCTTACACCACCAGACAGGTGCTAATGCAGTCCCTGCTTGAATGCTTCCAGGGACAAGGGGCTCCCTCCCCACACAGAAGCCCGTGCTCATTCATTACCCGAGACCATGTACACACTCTTTTCTTTATCAAACCCAATCTGCCCTAGCCCTCTGGGGTTCACAGGATGCGCCCAATCTCTGCCTGATGACAGCTTTTCAAATATTTGAGAACAACAACCCCAGACTCCCCCCCAAGCCTTCCTTCCACCAGGCTAAATATTCCAGTTCTATCGACCTCCTCTTTTCCTACATAATTTCCAGACCCTTCACTCTCGTGGTTTCCCTTTTTACACATACTCAACTTTGACGAGAGCTCTCTTAAAAACAGAATGGACCCAACACTCCAGATGAAGTGTGAGCAGCCCCGAGGACAGGAACTATCACCCCCTTGAGAAGTCTCTAAACTACTCTTACTGTTGCCCGAGACTTCATCGGCCTTTTTGGCTGCCATGCTGAAAGCTGGGCCTCTTTATCATGAATCACAGCTGAGCCAATCTCCTCAGCCCCACGACCCTGATGTGCATGATCTGGGAAGGCGAGCATGCTTAGACACACTTGTTGAATGTTGGGGGCTGAAATACCTCGTGGGTCAAATGGTGCCCCTTACACACCCACTGGGTAAGACTATCCCCGCCCCTGAAGCCTCACTCCTCCCCAGAGACGGGGGCAGACTTCAAGTGAGAATGCAGGAGCAATAAGCAAAAGGTCCCAAATTCTGGCCATATGGCTTTGAGAGCTTAGTATCTTTCCCAAACTTGACTTTATTTTATTTTATTATTTTTCAGAGGGGCAGTGGAGAGGGGAGTTGGAGAGAGAGAATCTCAAGCAGACTCCCCACTGAGCACAGAACCCCACACGGGGCTCCATCCCACAACCCCGAGATCATGACCTGAGCCAAAATCAAGAGTCGGCACTGAGCCACCCAGGCACCCCAAACTTGACTTTATTTTAAACAAACCAGCTGAAAAGGCAAATAGATCTTACACCACATTCCCCAAGTGTGTCATGAGAAGGAAATAGGTCATATGCAAAAACTAAATTATCGTCAAATAGGTTTGGAAAACACTGGAATAACCCAAGGTAAATAGGTGCCCCGAGCCTTGGAAACACTAATGGACACGGCAAACCTCCAAGTGATGGATACAGGATGAGGTATTTGGGTATCGGTTTCCCACATCTCTTGGTCTAAAAATTCTGTCCTTTCATTGGCCAGCGCCCACATCTTGTCCGTCTATTTATTCTTCCAGCAAGTTTGTGCCCAGGCCCCATGCAGGGAGCTCCCAGCGTTCCTAGAAATCCCAACATAGAACCACTGCCTTGGGGGGGCTTGCACTCCAGTGGGGCGACCTGCAGAGGGCAGAGAAGGAGGTCCACATGCCGAGTCAAAAGGTCACAGTGGGGGGCGCCTGGGTGGCTCAGTTGGTTAAGCGACTGCCTTCAGCTCAGGTCATGATCCTGGAGTCCCTGGATCGAGTCCCGCATCGGGCTCCCTGCTCAGCAGGGAGTCTGCTTCTCCCTCTGACCCTCCCCCCTCTCATGTGCTCTCTCTCATTCTCTCTCTCTCAAATAAATAAATAAAATCTTTAAAAAAAAAAAAAAAAGTCACAGTGGGAAGGGGCCTGGAGACCATCTACCACAAGCACCTTGTGTCTCAAAGGAGGAAATGGTAGCCAGGTGGACGAAGGACACCCCTGGCCGCATGGCCCGAGGGCTGGGCGGGGCTTAACTCCTGGGGTCCTGACTCCATCTACCATGGTGTTCATGGCCCCAGTCATGCGGATTGGGCTGGAGGACTTCTAACTCTCATCTAGGGCTGAGATTTGATGAGTCTGTAAAACCAGCTCCTTCAGGTCAGAGAAAGGCGTGGTCAGAAAAAAACAAGGCAGGATGTGGGTGGGCTTGCACCCCACATGGTGGGATGATGGGAAGATCCTGGACAGGCCCAGCTGGAGGGAGAAGGACACAGCAGACATCGGGAGAGGTGATCTGTGGTGTGCACCCACCCATCAGAGACACCTAGCACCGAGGGGCCAGGGCTGTGTCTTCCCAGACTCACTGGTTAGAACCTTGGAGCTGAACTGAATTGGTCAGTTGCTTGTCTGAGTCAGCCAAGGTAGCTTTTCCTTTGGGCAAATTAGAACCAGAGCCATGAACTCCTGATAATAAGGATTATTATAGTTGAACACTTGCTGCGGGTCCAGCCCTATGCTAAGTACTATAGATGCATAATCTCAGCCCTCAAAACAATCCTATAAGACCAGTATAATTTTTATCATCCCCATTTTACGGATAATGAAACTGAGCCATAGAGAAATTAAGTAACTTGTCCAACGCACCCAGCTGGTAAACATCAGATGCCCAAGCCTTGAGCTGGACGGTCTGATTTCAGAGGCCTCATCCTGTTTTATTGCCATTGGGGGTGGCTGGTAGTGTTTCTGCTGTCACATTTTTAAAAAGGTCTTAATATAGAAAATTTCATACCCAAAGTAGAGAGAATAGTGTAATGAAATGCCACGTACCCATCTTCTTGCTGCTACAATTGTTGACTCATGGCCAATCTTGTTTCATTTTTATTCCCATACTACCCCCCCGACTTCCCATCACCAAGGATTTTTTTTTTGAAGCAAATTGCATGCGTTATATAATTTCATCTGTAGATCTTTTAGCATGCGTCTCTAAAAAATAAGGCTGAATCCTCATTCTCAATCACTACACTGTATGTGTTCTGACTGAGAAGTAGCTTAGGCCAGGTAGGGCCCCTCCCCTCCCCACATATAAATATACACGCACTGGATTTCAGGCTAGCCACTGCCTGAGAGAGCTGAACTTGCACCCTCTGGGCACAGAGGCAACCAGCTCACTGGGCAGCCGGACCCAAAGCCCGAGCCTCCCAGCCTGGCCAGATGGCTTCTCTGGCTCTCCTCAGAGTGTCTTATGACAACTGAAGCCCCTGGCAGCAGGCTAGTTCCTTTGGAGATGGAAGACCGCTGGATGTGGTAGTCTCCTGCCTAGCGGGGTTGTGGCCACAAAAACAAGTCTTTCTCGGCCAGCCTGGACCTGGCTCTCAACCCCAGCCATTCCCCTAAACCCAGCCCCTATTTCAAGATGATTCAAGGTGCTCTCCTCTGCTCAGGAGGGAATGATTCTCCACCCTGCCCGGTCTAAGAACAAGAGGTATGGAGGAGATGTAGCTGAAGCACCTGGATTCAGTCCACAGTCAGAGACTCACTGTGCCTCTCATGAACTGAGAGTATCATGCCTCATTCCCTCATCTGTAGAATGGAAGCATAACGCCTACCTGGCAGTGTGGCCGTGAATGTCCAAAGAGATGGGAAGGGGCGCCTGGCTGGCTCCATCGGAAGAGTGTGCGGCTATTGATCTCAGAGTCATGAGTTCGGGTCCTACATGGGTGTAGAGGCTACATAAATACATTTTTAAAAACTTTTTTAAAATTTAAAAAATAAGAAAGAGATGGGCAAGTTTTAGCTGTGCATTTGTTTGGCTAGGGAAGGATGCAGTACCCGCCACGGCCAGCAGGTGTCACCCAAAGACCAGCACCTAAAACTGGGTGGGGCAAAGCGGGCTGGGGGCTACTCCATTGAGAGGATTATCTTTCCCGTATTAGAGCCAGTTGGACTTGGGGGAAGTGAAAAAAAGTTTAGCCTGTGGGATTTCTCCTTAGAAAAGTCAGTCTGGCTGTACCCAGAGTTAAAAAGTAGAACTGTGCCACCTCCAAAGCATGCTCATAGGAAGAGCCCACTGTGAAACAGGCATCAATAAGCCCATTTTACAGATGAGGAAATTGAGGCTTCAAGGAACAAGTGACTTGCTAAAGGTGATACAGCCACGAGATGATGGATGCTGTCCTCTGAGCACGTCTCCCCTCTGTGGGGCTCAGATTCCACTGTTCAGTGAGGGGCTGAACTAGATCAATGGCTCCCAAGCTCAGCTACACAACTGCACACATGTGTGCAAGCACACGCACACATGGTGGGTGGGGGGGGACAGGGGACACAGAGAAATCCCAGGCTACAGAACCAGGGATCTATATTCTACGTGTCCCAGGTAATGTGTATGTAAGCAGCTTAGCAGGGGACTAGCGACTGGCATCTGGGAAACATGAGACTAGAAGAATCTTTAATGGGTTTAGGTTCTGTGGTTTCATAAACAACTTCCACTTAAGCTTGTCGAAACGCCTAACACGGTGCCTGCCACATCACTTGATGTTCAAATACTTCACTATTTTGCTGAATGAATGACTGGAAAAGAATGCCCATCCCCCGGCTCCATGAAAGCCTTAGTTGACATTTGCTTCATGCCTCAAAGCCACACTCTTTTCCTAGGTGTTTTATGGTTTGTTTATGCACATGATCCCATTCCATCTCTTTAATGAGCTGAGTATTGTAATGCCCATTTCACAGGAGAGGAGGGGGAGGTTCAGAGACACGAAGGAGCTCGCCCAGTGCTGCCCAGCTAGTCAGGGGCAGAGGCCAGCTTTGAACCCAAGTCTGTGTTGCCCCACCTCCAGTCCCTCTCCCACTGCACTCTTCCCACCGGATAGCATTTTCACTGCACGGTTTGAGAGGGGGAAAATATCAGATCTAGGAGAGAGTGAGTTTTCCTAAATGGTCAGAATTACCTCAAATTGGGGGAGAGGTGACACCAGGAGTTTGTCCAGAGACTCCAGGGTCAAGAGAAATCCTGCCTCATCTGCTGGAGGGGCTCAGTGCGGAGCTCCAGGGAGGGCAGGCGGATCCCACTCGGGTGGCCCAGAATATCGGCTCTCAGCACTTTGGGAAGGACAGGAGCTTGCCTCCCCCTCCAGGGCCTGGCCTCTGGGGTGTGGCTCTGCTCTCTGGAGGAGCATCCGGCTGCCTTCCCACCGAGGGGCAGTCTCCACTGCCCTGCAGACCCCTCACCCGCAAACCTCTGCACCGGGAATCTGGTTATCTGCCTCCCCCTAGTGCCACGGGAGGGGATGGGGCACTGCAGGATGCTGTGCTCCCCGACACAGCTCGGGCTCTCCACCCTGCTGGCCCTGCCTTCAGGCCAGGCGGTGCCTCACGGGGGGGGGGGGGGGGGGGGGGGGCCTGGAGTCTGGGCTCACTCTCTGCCTCGGCTGTTTCCACGTTGGTCTCTAAGAAATCACTGGAAGGGATGCATGAATGATGTCCTCCCATCCAGGTCCTGACTCTCAGCTGAGGGGCCGAGGCCCAGACAGGGGCCTGCAGGGAGGCAGGGTCTTCTGATGCTGGGCCCACACTCTCATACCCTCTGCGGGGTCCCTCCCAGGCTCCTGGCCTCCTGGGCTCCTCCCAGTTCCAACACCACTAGCAACACACACGCACACGCACACTCTCTCCCTCACACGCACACACCCTCACACACACAAAACACACACCAAGGGGAAATCTATAATCAAGACACTTTTTTCCACAAACCCTCCCTGGTCTCAGCACCAGAGCCATAGATCACCCTCCGCTGGTCTCAAGGAACTGGGGAGACCACACGGAGCTGGCAGTGGGCCCGGGGATGGGAGATCCTCAAGAATGGGCCACACCAGGGGCGCTGGGTGGCTCAGTCGTTAAGCATCTGCCTCCGGCTCAGGTCATGGTCCCAGGATCCTGGGATCGAGCCCCGCATCGGGCTCCCTGCTCCGCGGGAAACCTGCGTCCCCCTCTCCCACTCCCCCTGCTTGTGTTCCCTCTCTCACTGCGTCTCTCTCTGTCAAATAAATAAAATCTTAAAAAAAAAAAAAAAAAAGAAAAAGAATGGGCCACACCAGGTCTACGTGGTGCTAAGGAGTGTCTGGGGCTGGGACCTCTGCTTGCACCAGCCTCTCCTTGGGACCTGGCGCATCTGAGGGTGGGACTCAGGGGACCCTGCCTCCTGGTCCTCCCGAAGTATCCTGAGAAGACCACACTGAAGAACAAACATTAAAGCAGTAAAGGGAAGGGGCTGAGGTGCCTGGAGGGGTCCAGGAAGAGGCCACAGCATCCAGTGTTAGAGCTGAAAGAGCCTTCGGGACAATCGGCAATAGCCTCAGCCTGGTCGGGAGCAAGGAACCACCAAGGGTCAGAAATGGTCTCTCCACTGGGGAAACTGAGGCTCAGGAGGGACTTGCCCACAGTCCCGAATCGTTCACCATTAGTGAAGCCCGGACTCAGAGCCGGGCCGGCTGATTCCAAAGCCTGTGGTCTTTACCACGATGCCAAGGAAGAAAAGCTGGCCGTCCCCAGGACAGGTCCCCAGTACGGCATCCTGAGTGAGCACCCACACACCACCTGCCCAGATGGCGACGCCCAGCAGCTCTCCTTGCCCCTTGGGAGGTAGGAGGGTGGGCAGCTGTGGGTCATCACTCATCACTCATTCATTCCTCTGGTCAGCCGGTCATGTGTTCCTTCAACAAACACTGAGCACCTACTTTGTGCCAGGGACAGGCTGGGGGCAATAGGGCAGGCAGACATGAAGGGATGGTCAGAATCCAGGGAGATGGGGGGTTCCCGCAGCAGATCTCCAGGGGTGCTGGGGAGGATGGGGCAGGAAGGGTCCAGGGGTAGCTGAGGCCCAGCTGGGGCTATCCCACTCATGCCCTCGGCAGGTGTGTAAGGGCTGAGGCCACTCCCGGATGATGTTATTAACTGTGTCGGGAACATATGGTCCGGGGACATGAGACCTGAAATATTATTTACTTCGGAGCAGAGGACACCCCACTACCTCCCATGCAGGCTGGGTTTGGCACGACTCTTACTGATTGATAGGCCTTTCAGGAAACAAAGACCACGAGAGAATTCAACATGCTCCTGGCTCGGGGCCAAGCCGGCCTCCTCGCCTATGCTTTCTCGAGTGTGTCTTTTTGTCTGCCTTCACTACCAGGGGGAGGCAAGTGTGTATTTGTGGTGTGTGTGTGTGTCTGCACACACATGCACACCCCCCGCTTTCCCCGAGCCCGGCTCTCCTGGGGGCGGGAAGGAACGAGGGATCAGCCACAGCTCCCCCACTGACCCTTTCCCTCGGCCCCTTGACTTGGAAGCCAACGCCCAGAGACAGACGAGGGCCTTCTCGAGGTCACACAGCAGGCCCAGGGCAAGGCTGCCAGTGAGACCAGTTCTCCACCTTCTCCTGCTCCGACTACACAGAAGCGCTGGGGGCGTCCTGGGCCCACAAAATGCCAGCCCAGCTCGGGACTTCCACCCCCCCATCCTCTGCCACGCTCACCTGGGAGTTCCTCCTAGTGACACCAAAGAAGCCCAGTGGGGAAGTGACAGAGAGAATTTCTTGGAAAGGGAACCAAAGTTTAGAGCCCTAGAGGCAAAGAGCAGCCAGGAGAGCCTGGGGGGCCTCCGGGGGCTGGGGGAGCAGGACTATGGGAGGTCACACGGGGTGGGCACAGGCAGGCCAACCAGCTGGAAACACAAGCTGCCCCCCCACCCCCCGCAGGCAGCTCCTGCCAGGCACCACGCCCATCCACACCTGCGGGGTCAACCCCTCACTCGGGTCTCCCCTGCCACACCCCTAACCCCTCCAGGGTCGGGGCTGATGCCCTGGGCACCCAGGTTCCAAGTTCTAAGTAGGATGGCTTCCCAAGCCCTCGGTCGCTCAATGTAAAGTGTCCCCAGTCTGGGAGGGGGGCACTGAGGCTGAGCCGCGGGGTTCTTCCATGGCTGGGTCACTTGGGGGCCCCTCTGGCTCTGGCAGTCCAGCCCAGGGCTCAGTACTGCCCTCCCGCGGCCCTGGATGGAGGCTGCCATGGTCCTGGCTCCCAGGCCCTGCCTGATCCATCTTCCCAGCCAGGGACTCACCGCCACCACAGGACAGGGCCTGGCGGCTGTGGCATTTGCCTCTGATCTCTGCTGGCCAGGCGTGCGTCAGGCGGAGGATGAAGAATGGGCACGCCGCTGCCGCCCCAGAGGCCTCTGCCGAACTGCAGTTCAGAGCTCAGCTGCCTGGGGCCGCGGATCAGCAGGGAGGCCATTAATCTCTTCAGCAGCAACCCTGCCTGGAGCAAGGAGGAGCAGGGGGAGCGTCGGGGAAGGCTCAGCTCTCCTCTCTGCTCTGGGCCCTCGTGAGCAGGGCCGCCTACCCGCATTGCCTCCCTGTCTGCCCAGAGACCCCACTCCCTCTGACAGAGGTAGGACCAGAGTAGATGCTCGGGGTGGGTTCTTTGGGGCACCCCCTCCTTGCTCAGCCGGGGAGAGTTTGGGATTGCTGGGGATGACGGGGAGTCCCCCAAGGCCCCAAAGTTTAGAAAAATCAGAGGCCTATGGCAGGGGCGTCCTCACTCTGGAAAGGAGATCAACACCTGTAGGATCCAGGGACCATCCAGTCCGAGCCTCCAGTCCCTCTGATGGGGAAACCAAGGGCAGGGAGGAGAGCTTCCCCCCACAGGCCACCTAACCAGCGTGTCCAAGAGGGGATCTCCGGCCGCCCCCAGGCCACACATATGTGAGCTCCCCATGCCCAAGTGTACAGAGGCTGGGGCAGTGGGCACTCCAGCCTGGGACAGGGGTGACACTAACTGACAGGGTCACCAGCTAATACTGTCCCCCCCTGACCTCCCGCCCAGCCCTTCCGCCGCATGGAGGCCGGTGAGGAAAGGCCAGGGTAGCGCAGGCTCAGGAGATCTCAGGGCCCTAGTGTCCAAGGCCAGCACGTACCTTTTATGCCCGGAAAGCACCTTCATGAGAGAGCTGGGGTGAGGCCACCGCCGGGGCAGGGTGGCACGGTCTGCCCGTCTCCCAGACCGTGAAGCAGGTCAAGTTTTCCGGGGCCATCTGAGTCTCCACCCCGTATCTGTTCCCCTGCCTCCCATTCTCCTTACCGCCCTAGCTGTGCCCACCTAGTAAGCTAATAACTTGCAACTTCGCCTCCAGAACGAATTCTCCTGGGGGTGGCATTAAACACGACCAGCATCTCATCAGTTAAGCCAGAATCTCTGTGGCCCAGGCTCTTGTTAGGCAGAGCCGCTCAGACAACCAACCAACTTCTCCCACCTGCCGCCCCACAGACGCCGGTGCTCAGCGCCTCTGCCTCTCTCGGGTCCTGCTCATGACGTTGATTAGCTCCAACTATGGGGCTGGAGGCTTCGTGGTTACCCCAAGCGCTGCGCAAGATACGCAGAGCACGTATGATCACTGCCTTCCAGAAGGGGTGAGGACTCGAGACCCACAGCCCAGAATCACCCCCAGAATAGGGCAAGCGATACACCTGAGGGATGTGCAAACGGATTGAGAAGAATTCAAAGCTTTCCCTGGTTTCAGGGGGCCCTACTGTCTGCAAAGGGGTCCCAGGCCCGGGAAAGACAGAGTTGAAAACGCCAATTTGAAGGAGCTTTAAGACTAAGACGCATGCTCCCTCTGGTGGTGACAAGGGGGATTGCATGCCCTCAGACAAGGGTTTTTTGTTGTTGCTGTTGGGTGATCAAGAGTCATTCATCCAATCGTTCCCAGGCTTGGTTGTTCCTTGTGACCCAATTTGTGTCTGAATTGTGAAAAATCCCAGAGTGAAGTGAAAGTTCAGTAGTTCCCAGTGCATGTGACCTTTGTGGAGAGGGAAGGGAAAGTATTCATAAAGGCCCTGAACCACGAACAGGTCACAGACCTCAGAATGTCACTTAGATCCGTGGCTCTCAGCCCTGGCCACTCTCTGGGGCCACCTGGGAGCTTGTTAAGCATCAACTTTCGTGGGCCCCAGCCCAAGAGTCACATTCAATAGGTCTGGAGGGAATGCTGGGTGTCTGGTGTTTCCAACAGCACGCTGGGTTCCCTGGGGTACACAACCTGGGACCCACAGGAGCCTCACATTTCACAAGGGCGGAGGGTTTGCAGCAGGGGTGGAGAGTGGAGTGGCTCACCTGGGACCATTTCCCCTGTGGAACAGCTAGAATGCCCCTCCTAGTTGGCACCCTCAGAGGTCGGTGTATAGAACATTCTAGAAGTGTTAACTCCTCTCCACTGCTCTGGGCCACAGACCTGGAACACCCCCTCCTCCTGTCTGTCTTGCCGCTACATCCAAGAAGCTTCAGGAGCGAACCTCCTCGGGAAAGCACCCCTGGCCGGGCCCACCCCATTCCTGTTCATTTCTCCCACCAGGATGGACAGGTCAGGTACACACTCCGTCTTGTGTATGGAAATACTGAATTCTATTTCGGGGTGTGGCCTGTCCCATTTTATTTGTCTTTGGTGAGCCCACGTTTGGAGCAGGGTGTCGCAAAGACCTCGGCCCCGAGGTGTAAGTAGCCAGGCCCTCTCTCTCTTCCCTCGGCTTTCCAAGCCCACAGGGGCTCAGTGGGGAATCTGCCCACCACCGTCAGGTGTCAGTGCGAATGCTGGAATGGGAGCTGGAGAGCTGGCTTCTAGCTCTGGCCCTGCTACAGCCCGGCTGTGTCACCTGGACAAGTCCCTGCCTTGCCTGCGGTCTCAGTTTCCCTTTCTGAGAAGTGAAGCTTGTCTCTTTCGCTCCCTAAGGAACTTCTGTGTTCAAGCCTTCTGTGATTCTGTGAGGTTTGGTGGTCTTCAGGACCTGGGGTCTGTGGATTTAGACAACTGAATTTGCAAGTGGAACGGTGGTCTACTCTGCCTCTGGCCCCCAAATATACCCTGTTCATTTTAAATTTAAAAAAATTGTTTTAAATTTTTATTCTAAGTAGGCTCCACGCCCAGTGCAGGGCTTGAACTCATGACCCCCCTGTTCATTGTAAACTCCACTAGCTCGCTGCTGTCTGGGTTCTCCTGCCAAGTTCTCCCCTCCCCTCCCTGGCAGGCTTACAGACCCAGATGGGGAAAATGGACACTAGGTGGTGCCGTGATCCTGCCACCCCATCCCTTCGACACGGAAGAGCAGGAGAGGGAAGATGGGCTCCTTCTGAGCGCAGAAACTGCCAATGGGGAGCATGCTGCGCCGCAAGGGGGCCACAGGCTTCAGGAAGTTGGGCTCTGGGCAGAGAGGCAGCCTGACACCATCGTGGCTCCTGCGGCCGGCGGCTGGGTCCCTGCCAGAGTGCACAGGGCTGGAGGTCCGCACCCTCCCTGTCCACTCCCTGGCCCTGGGATTAACCAAGGCAGCACCCAGATAGATGGAGGAGAACAGGTGCAGTGGGGGGCTCCCAAGCCCCAAGAGCAGAAAGGGAGCGGCCTGAGCTTAGCACCAGGGTCAGGAGGGGGGTAGGGAGAGAGCGTGTGCTGAGGCACACACCAAGGCCCCCAGGCCCACCCATCCTGGCATGCTGGAGCTCCTGGGAGGTGGCAGAGCACGTACTATGGTCACAAACAGCTACGACTTTGGCCGCTCAGGGCACATCTGCAGGAACCCCCAGCAGAGAGCTCCAGTAGCGACACCCAGGGCCTGAGCAGATACCAAGGCGGCACCCATTTGTCATTGACCTTCACACTCGCGGCTTTCTCTCTGCCTGGGGTGCGGAAGGCAGGCTGAGTCCTCTGTCCTCGGGGCTCCTGGCAATTCAGGGGGCAAGGAGAGGCCTGCAGATGGTGAGTAGGCATGAGCACCTGAGCAATTCATTGCAAACCAAGAGACCAGGCTCTATTGTACTCCAGCTTGGAAGGACGAGTGGGTTGTGGCAGGTGTGGGAGCGAAGGAGGGAGGGAGGGAGGCCAGGGAAAGAGCTGTGTCTCTGAGGCTGGCTTTATTATTAACATGAGGCAGCCTGGGGTTGGGAGGAGGCCATGAAAACCCAGGGGTCACCTGGAGCCTGGTGCTTCCTTCAGCCCGAGGGCCTGGCAGTGCTGGGGACAAAGGTCTGCAGCTCAGGGAAGGCTTCCCGAGGCCCCCCTGCAAAGGCGATACGGCTGACTCTGAAAAGACAAAGACAGGATCTGGGTTGCAGTGGGGGCAGGAGTAGGGATTTTTCTTTTATTCCTTATTCATCTCACCTTTCTCTTTGCCCCCTCCCTTGGCCACACACGCCACACCAGACACTTGGCCATCAATCAAAAAGCCAGGGTGGGTGGCAGACCACCTGGCTGGAGGCTGGAAGACCCTGAAATCCTTCCTGGCTCCGTCCCAAGCTCTCCCTGATTTCTCCAGAGCCATCCCTGGCTCCCCCCCTCACCTGTCCCTCCCCAACTTACCTGTCATTACAGATCATCATCATTGACTTGCCTGGGGTGGGGGAGGGGAAAAAGAGAGGGAAGAAGTCAGAGGAGGACGTGGTCAGTCTCAGGGTCCCTGAAGTTGGGGACCCCTCCTCACAGGCTTCGGAGACCAAAATCCTTGGCCTGTGCCTCCTTTCCCCCCAGTGTCCCCACCCCACTCAGGGACCCTAAGCAGGCACTCACCCGTGCTTCTTTTTGCCCCCACAGCGGAGTCTTTTGCCTTGAAGGGAGAAAGGAGATGAGTTTCCATCAACCTCTTGCTTCCAGGGAGAGCCTCTCTGCCCTGAAGGATGCAGCCCTGGAGCCTTTACTCCCTCCCGCCCACCAGAGCCACAGTGGACCGTTTCTGTCTTTATATGGAGCTGGGCCATAAGCATTCAGTCAGTCGGTACATCCGTCAGTCAGTCAACAAACATCTACCGCAGCGGCTCCGTGGTAGACCGTGAGCTTGCTGAGAGCAGTGGCCGAGCCTGGGCCATGGTGGTGCCCCCGGCACAGGGCCGAGCACATAGTAGCTGCTCAATACGCTCCTGGAGGAGGAGGACTGTAAGTCCAGAGCCAAGATCTCTGCTCAGGCCTGTCTGCCCCCTGCACCTACGTGCTGGACCACGACCCAGTACCGCCCACAAGACCCTTCCAGCTGAGCTGGGGAGAGCTGCCATGTCCGCAGACAGAAGCCCTCAGATGGAATGGCACCAACCATGGACGGGTTAGAACCCCAGGACGCAGAGGTGCTTGTGTTTCTGTGTATTTTTCTTCTGGTTGCACCAAACCAAGTCAATGAGCATTTACTAAACCCTGCTGTGTGCCTACTGGGGCTAGGGGATATACAAGGACCCGTCTCTCCTCCAGAACACTCTAGGCCTGCACCTGAGTATTCCCTTGGCTGTCATGCTAGCCCTAACTTTATGAGATAAGTAGGATCATCCCTATTTAACAGATGAGCAAACTGAGGCCCAGGGAGTTAGGGATCCACACACAGTAAACTGGTGATGGGGTCGAATGCCTCTGGCTCCCAGCCACACTTGCTTTCCAGCAGTCGGTGGGATGGGGTGGGAGGTGGACACCCCTGGGTTCAGCTGAGCTCAGCTCTGCTTCTGATTGGCTGTGGCCCCCCGGGCAAGTTGTTGCACCTGTCACGGTGGGTAGCTTTTCCTCTGTAGAATGTGACCATAGGGGCCATCCCTCAGTGTTGCCGAGAGGATTAAATGGACTGAGATGTAGCTCATGCCAAGCAAGGAAAGTGCCCAGATCTGGCCAAGGGAGGTATCCAGTGGAGGTTGGTTCCCTCCCCTGGCTTGAACCCCGTGTGCTGGAGTGTCCCTCGCTGGCTGGACGCAGCTAGCTCTCCCCTCTCAGCAGCTCCTCCCAGGGCCACCAGAGGGCGCACTGGAGGAAAAGGGCACGTCCTCTGTGTGGCCCAAGGACCAAGCAGGGAGGTATCCCAAGAAGCCTGTGTCCATCAGGGTGTCTGTCAGTTCCCACATCCTGCATAGGGGAATGGAGGGGAGCGGAGAGACTCACTTCCCTTCTGGGATCTGGGAAGAGGGTGAGAGGGCTTTCCCCGACCCCCGCCTGGGGAATCCGTGCTCAGTGGCTCTGAGAAGAGATATGGCCCCATGAAGTAGCCCCTTCCGAAAGCCCCACTTACTGAGGATGATAATGAGCCCCACGACGAAGGCCAGGGCAGCAAAGATGAGGCCCCCCTTGCGGACAGTCTCATAGTCTGAGGAAGGAGAGGGCAAGGAGGTGGGATGGGTCATCCCAGGCACCCTTCCCACATCCCACCCCAGCAGCAGCCCCAGGCTACCAGGGGAAGGTGGTGGCCGTAACCAGGGGATGCCAGGAACCGGGGGTCTGTGGGTGGTGGCAGGCTGCGGAGGGGGGCCCACCAGGCTTACCGTAGTAGAATGGGTCCACATCATCCTTGGGGCTGCCACCTGAGGAGAGAGCCAGAGGCAGGGTGAGCCAGCCACGGAAACGACCTCCATCCTTCCCTTCCCGGCAGCCCCAAGGGTCCAAGTGGGCAAGAGGAGGCTGGTGGGCCTGCTAAGGCCACTGCCAGCGGGGGCATCTGTCCTGGGCCACCTCGGAGACAATCAACTTGGGACCAAACACCAAGCATCCAAACAGGGCGCCGTGCTGCCTGTGGGGGCCTCCGGCAACTCTGGGAGGGTTGGATCTTTCCTCTCCTCTCTTCCTACAACCGTAAGCAAGGCCATGGGAGACATTTCCCATTGGACCCATGGGTAGCCTCCCTCCATGTGACTAATCAATGGCAAGATGCGTCGCAAATACTTGTGGAATGAATGAACTGAAGAGGCCCTTCACCTCCACTGCACAGAAGGAGAAAACTGAACCTGTTTAAGGTCCCCCATGAAAGTTGGGGGCAGAACTGGGTCTTGGACTCAGGTTTCTAGATCCTTCTCTCTTATGTTTCCATCCTCAAGGGGAAGCGAATTCTTTTAAGAATCGTTAATATATAGTGTTTACCACCCGCTAGGTGAAGGCTAACAAAACGTTAGCTCATTTTACCGTCACAGGCATCCCGTGAAGCATTAATATGATTCCAATACAATCCCTAGAAGCTGGAGGCACAGAGAGGTTAAGTAATGCCCCCACAGTTACACAGCATAAAGGGGAAGAGCTGGGACTTAAACCCAGGCAATAGGTTGCTAAGAATCTAGGCACCTAACCCCTTTGCTACATTACCTCTCAGATGGTCAGAAAGCACGAGACATTTCAAGGCCACGTATGGTCCAGTCCCCTGCGTCCTGTGGTGTTAGCCCACCCAACGTGTTGCTGCTCAGCGCCAGAGGTCATAGCTCTGCCCTCCAGCCCTGGAAACTGAGCACACTTGCCTTTGGGCAGCCCGAGGGCACCTGGCCAGAGCTTTGCGGCCATGGTGGGGGGTGGCCCCTCTTTCCTACCCTCTATCGGGTCCCTTCTCGGCACGAAGGAGGCAGTGCCTGAGGGAGAAGGGATGCACAAGTCGGCACCTCCCAGGTTGTGCTGAACTGTGCCCTGGGTGGTGGGGGGGCCTGGGGGCCTGGGGACACCACAGGGTGTCCCCTGTGCAGCCTCCCTGGCCAGAAGGGGCCAGTGCCTGGGCCTCTAGGGGAGGGCTATGGGGACCCAGGAGCCTGTCCCCATGTGGGAGCCCATCAGCGTTGTCTCCGGATTCAGTTCTTGTGCAGGGTGACATGGGGAGTTAGCCCCAGAGCCATGACTAGGTTGGCGGCTCCCCTCACCACACCGGGGAGCCGCCTCCTCCCTCGTCCCTTGTCTTGAGCCATTCACTGACCCCACGCCCACCCAAAGCCCTCGTCTTTTCTAGGTCTGGCTCAAAGCCCACCACAGTCAACAGAGGCCCCTGTTGGCCTCCAAGCCCGAGTCACCCCCATCACGGGATCCTTTTGGCGGTGTCCCTCCACACTTGGGGGGCTCTGGCCCCAAAGCCAGCCTGACCCCCCTCCACCTCCCGCTCTGAGCTTAGGTAGTCCAGAAAGATACATTGAACCAGGACAGGTGCCTGCCAGAGAGTCAAGATAGGAGCTCATCCCCCCCCATCCCCCACCTCCTAGCTGGCACCCCAGATTCTGCCATTCAAGCTCTATTCCTTCAGACTTAAGGCAGGATCCTCTTTTTCAAAGCAATTTTTTTAAATCCTCTTAGGAGGCTGGCAAGGTTGGGGGAGGGGTGCTGGGGTCCCTGGAAGGCAGGGGTGCCAGGGGTCCAGCTCATCCCCTCAAAGGTGGTCCAAGGAGAGGCCACCTCCTGCTTCACCCATGTACACACACACTCACCGTCGTCCGGGGACAGTGCTGCCATTCCCCTAGCTGACCGGGCTGGTCCCCGCTGCCCTCCCCTGCCTCTGCTCAGGGGAGAGTACCTGGCCGCGGGTGGCCAGGGGAGAGGTGGGGGCATTAAACATTAACAGTGCCAGGTAATGTTTACCCTGGTCACGAGAGAAGCCCTCGTGTGAGCGGAGGGGCTCCCTCGGAGGCAGGAGGAGGTGCGTGCGCACGCAGGGGCAGGGACGAGCTGGCTGAGTTTCCAAACCCTCCCGAAAGGAAATTTCCAGAGAAGGGTCGGGGACGGGTAGGCCACAGTGTTCTTCCACCGGCTGGAGAAGCCGTGGCTGGGGCTGGGGCACGGGGGAAGTGGGACTTTCAAAATATATTCGGTGTCTACCAGAGCTTGAGGGGCCACGTCGGGGGCCCCACAGACGCCACCCCACCCGAGCAGCTGCCCACCTCCCCAACCACTGCAGAGACCACGGAGACCACGGCTTCAGCTGCTACTTCTGACCCGGCATCCGGGGCTTCCCTGCCGACGTCCCCAGGCACCTGCCCCCTCCCACCACAAGGCCCACCCCAAGCCCATCGTGCGCGTTCACGCCTCCAGGCCTGAGCTGCCCCGTTCCTGTTGTTTCCTTCACCCTTCGGGGCTGCATCCAGCAGCTCACACCTCCGTCAGAAAGGCTCCAGTCACCCCTAACTAATCTCTTTCCCTGTTGCCTCTGGCATTTTCCTTCTGCAGTCTAGCTGCTCCCATGCCAGTTTCCCGGGTTGCGCTGTCGGCTCCTTCAGGAAGGGGCCAAGCCTACCACCCAGAGAAGGGCTTGCTTTTCTGACTCACAAAGCACTTGCCTAACTAGTATCCCCTTGTGCCTTGTGTTATTTCCCATTTTACAGATGAGGCATCCGAGGCACAGAGAGGGTAGGGCCCTGGCCCCAGGTCACACAGCCGGTGAGGGGCAAGGTGGAGGATGGACAGGCAGGCCTTAGGCTTTAGGAGTCAGGTGCTTTCCCACACCTCCGAGGCTGCCTCCCCGCTCTGCGGCGGCCTCTTTCACCCCAGAGACCCCAGGGCTGGGTACTCCATGAGTGCTCATATTCCTGGCTGAGCTCTAGTCCATTGAACTGGCCTCCAGAAGAGGCTAATGTTCAATGGTAGCCAAGGGCCCAAAGCCAGCGGTCAGTGTCCACCAAGGATGGACTGCTCCTTCCAAAGGGAATGAATCCCTCTGTTAATCCCCCTGGAGTGGTTGCAGGGGATCAAGGTTTGAGTTCATTTCCTGGCTCCTCCATTTGCTAAGTAAATGGCCTTTGTCAAGTCACTGAACCTCTCTGCGCCTCAGTCTTCTCGTCTGTAAAATGGGACTACTCCCTGCCTCAGGGAGTTGTTGTGCAGAGAAAGGAGATAATGCATGTGAAGAGCAGGGCACACGACCTGGGACACAGCAAGTGTCACCATAGTTACCGTCATATTTGTGTCAACTGGAAAACAAAGGGCATTCATGTTTTGTTGAACATTAACTGCTGGACGCAGGAAAGCCAACCCCCTCCAGCGAAAATCAGCATGGGGGTGAGATGGAGAGAGAATGTCATGGCCATGGCCCTGCAGCCCGGGAGCTCTGACATCCATTCCACTCTCTGCTTTCAGAGCCGAGCAATGAATATTCATGAGAATATTATAGCACAGCTAATGCTTAGTAGGGGCTGACCATGTGTCAGGCTCTTTATTTATTTTTAAGATTTATTTATTTATTTTGAGAGAAAGCAAGCGAGCGAGTGTGTGTGAGCCAGGGGCTGAGGGAGAGGGAGAGAGAATCCCAAGCAGACTCCCTGTGAGCGCAGAGCCCATGCAGGGCTCGATCCCACCACCCTGAGATCACGACCTGAGCCGAAACCAAGAGTCAGACGCTTAACCAACTGCGCCATCCAGGTGTCCCTTGTCAGGTTCTTTATATGCACTGTCCCACTGAATCTGGGCTTGCTCCATTCTACAGATGAAGAAGCTGAGGCTGATCATTTGCTCCCTACAACGAGACCACTGGAGGTGGCCAGGGCAGGGCCATGAGCCCCACTGGGCAGAACAAGAAGACTGAGGGCAAGGAGCTTGAGGGATTGGCCTGCAACATCCAGTTAGTGACAAAACCAGGGCTAGAAAGCCAGACCCCCAAGGCTGTGCTCCCAAAGCTACTGTCGCTCTCTACACGAGACACCAGTGCCCCTTACCACACATTGTCTCAGTATCTTAGTGCGTTTTGTCTCTCTCTGTAAGCTACTGCGGATTCTATCTGCCATAGTGGATATAAAAATGGGTGGAAAGGATAGATAGATAGATAGATAGATGATAGATAGAGGGAAGGAGGGAGAGAGGGAGGGTGGGAGAGATGGTGGCAGAAATATGAAAAACAAGTTGTCATCTGAATTTTAAACTCTATGTGCAAGACCCTGTTCTGAGCACGTAACAAAAATTAAGCATGTGATCATCACAACAACCCTGAGGTAAGGAAGCCGTCATCAGGATCCCCATTTTAGAGATGAGGACACTGAGGAGAGAAGTTAAACAACTTGCCGGCGGTCAGGCAGCGAGGGAGTGGGGAAAACAAGATTTGAACCCAGTAGCCCGGCTTTGGAATTCCTGCAGATGGACCCGTGGCTAGACAGGCCGAAAAGGAGGCTGTTGGACAAGCTGTCTTCCTAGCTCCTGCAGCTCAGAGATGCTCAGGGCAGAGATCCCCACACGTCCAGGACTCCACCTTGAGATGCCCTTGTTGAGAAATCCTGCCTGTCCTCGCTTCGGCTTTCCCTGCCCTTCTGGGGAGCGGGCAGCTGCACCTCAAAGTGAGGAGGTGGACACCCGTGTCCGAGTCTGAGCAGACGGGGGCGTGGGGTTCAGGGGACTCACCCAGGTACCACCTGTCCATGGCAGGAGCCGCCGGCGAGTCCTCGGTGGACGAGAGTGGCGAAGCACGGGTTGCCAAGGGCCTGGCTGGGAAGTGCGGCCCTCCCTCCCTCCACACCTCCTCCCCCTCCCCCCCCCCCCCCCGGGGGGCAGGAAGAGACAGAGTCAGGGAGGAGAGCTGGCAAGGGAGCCCTCACCTTGTGCCAGGCATCCCCATCAGAGGGTCTCTGACTTCCACCCGAGGAAGGGGGAAGCTGGGAGCCACAGCAAAGCAAGCCCCAGCCGCTGCCCCTCTGCCCCCACAGGAGAGACACCACAGCTAGCGCCCTCCAGGAAGCCTGGGGCGCCTGCAAAGGCCACCCTAGGGGTGACTGAGGGAGACCCCGAGGGTCATCTGTGGGCCCCCCCAAAGCTTTACTCAGCTGCACCTCCCCCGTCGAGCCCAGTAGGGCCTCCGCCCCGACATGTCCTGCCCCCGGGTCTCATTCTGCAGCCGGCGTCCCCTGAGATGGCACAGAATGCCAGCAGACCCCTCGGTAGCTGCCCTGGGTGGGGCGGGGGCGCTTTTCAGGGCCAGGCCTGAGGCCGCAGCTGCAGGTAGTGAGGCCCACATGGGAAGCAGCTGGGGGCCAGGAGGGGGCGCTGGGGTGGAGCCGCTCCATGGCAGCCGACCCGTAGCAGCCTAACGCGGCCTCTGAGGGCTGCCGGTTGGTGCCAGAGGGGAACGGCCCGAAGACAGCCCTTCGGGTTCCAGGGAGGTGCGGCCCCCTGCCTTGGCTCAGCCAAGTCTCAGTTCCCGGGGCCACCGGGGCCTCTGAGGGCCTGGAGCAAGGTCGCAACAAGCAGGCTGGGTGTGGCTCACTCCGGAGCACGGGATCTCCCTCGGTGACTTGGGGGCCACCCTACTCGGCCGCCCCAGAATGCACACTGAAAAGCAGGGTTTGGGAGGTGCTGGTTCTGGCCCCCGGCTCTGACCCCCTGCTCCAGTCAGACAATGACTTGCCTCCCGTTCCTCCTTAGCAGAATCTCCTGCCCTGAGGGGATGACTAATGACACCCCCAGAGAGCCACCTCCCGGCTGGAAGACATTCTGGAAATGAAGAAGGGCAGGCCTGGAGGGGCGTGATCTGGAGGGGCTGAGGTCTGTCCTGAGGGCCCTGCCCGGTGGCCGAGCTGCTCCCACGACCCGGCCTTGTCACATGATCCCAAGTGGAAACCTGCACGTTCAGACAGCTCAGGGCTGTCGAGCGGAAATTCTCCAAGCCGGGCACTTGGAAAGATTCAGAAATCTCGGCGCTGGATGACACTTCAGAAGTTACCTGGTCCAAACATATCAGTGGTTCAGAAACGTGACGATCTCAGCCAGAACCCCCTTCACGGCCTCCCGCAAACACACACACCTACACACACATTCTGTGTTCCCTACCAGCTCCTAAAGCTGCAAAGGAAGGCATCTTGATCCCAAATGGAGACCCTGTGTCCTGACTGGCTAACTGGAAAGGGCGTCCAAAGTCATCCTACCCGTCCCCATCATTTATAAAGGGTTCACTCTCCTGCTCCAACCCTTTGAAGCCTTAGAGAATAAACCAAAGTCCTTTTTGTGTCCTATAGGACACTTCTTAATCTGGCCCCAATGACATCTTTGACCTTGTCTCCAACTTCCCTGTCCCTTCTCTCTGCTCCAGCCATACTGGTTTCCTTGATGCTCTTCTAACCCTCCAGGCATGCTCCTGCCTCAGGACCTTTGCACTGGCTCTTCCCTCTTCCTGAACACTCTTCCTCCAGAGAACTTCCTGGCTAACCTTGCTCACACCTCATTTCACTGATTGACTCAGAAGACCCCTCCTGGCACTCCAATCTAAAATGTTCATACCCACTCTCTGAAACGTCTCAAATCCCTTTCTTAGTTTGTTTTGTTTTGTTTTCTCCAGGAAAGCAAGGATTTTTGTTGTGTTCATTTGCAGATTCCCAGGGCCTAGAACAGGACCTGGCACATGGTGCACCCCCAGTTTTGTTAAACAAATGAATGCGTCCCAGAGGTGAAGTCATTTCTCTAGTGGCTCAGGGAGGCCCAGGACTTGCCTAACGCAGCCTCTTCCCCTGAGATCCCCTGCCCTCTAATAGGTAACAGGAACTAGGTTGCCCCCACAGAGAAAGAGTGGGTGGTCGGCCACCCCCATGTCTTGCCAGCGGCTACCCCAGAGTCCTTCCATCCCCACCCTCTACTCCCCCCGGCGCTTCACCCAGAGACCTGCAGCAACTTGCACGCAAGCGTTTATTTCTCCTTTCAGGGGAAGCCTGGGGCTAAGAGTCAAGAAGGTCTACTCTCTCTTGCTCACACCCAAGTCCTCCCTTAGACTTCTTCTTGTCCACCTCCAGCTGAGGTCATCGGCCTGGCTGTCGCTGGGGCCAAGGGAGCCCCTGGCTCAGAGATACCCTGCTCTTCAGCAGGGAGGCCCCGGCTCCTTCAGCCTGCGGCCCAGGAAGCCCGGGGAGCCACCCAGGAGAGCCTCTCCTCCCATGTGTCCCTCCATGCGGGGGCCACCCTGTGGCACAGACTCGCCACACTTAAGCTCCTTTGCATCCCGACACTTCGCTGTGGATTCTGTGATGCTGGGAAAGGTCACCTGTCCTTCCATCTGTAAAATGGGATGAAACACCTACCTTTCGTGGTTCTTGTAGGAATTGAGATGATGTGGGTAAAAGGCCTGGCCAAAGAAGGTCCTAATCAAGGTTGACTTCATTATCCTCACCTGAGATGGGTTTCTAGGAGGCAAGGACCCTCACTGTAATCCCTTCCCTGGGCTAAGTCCCTTGCCAAGGTGACCTCTAAGGCAGGTTCCCAGAGCACCTCCCGCTCTCTGACCCTCAGCACAATCTCTGCCGGCCCACCATCCAACCCTCACCCCCAACTTTCCTCTCCTTCCCCACACCTACACGGCACCACTGGTCGCTCCTGGGGTCTGGTTGCCCTTCTTCTTTTAGTCTTTCTCAGGATATGGGGCCAAATGGGGTGGGAGTGCTACTCTGCTGTCCCAGAAAGGCCATAGGGCAGGCAAAGACCCACGCCAGGCCGCCCTCCCTCTGTCTGAGTGTTCCAGGCTGGAGCCAAAGAGGACCATCCAGCCGTACACTGCTTTCCTCCCAAGACCCACAGATCAAGGAGACCTTTGGGAGGTATGGAGAGGGAGCCCCAAGTCCCGGTCCCTCTTCCAGCACTGTCATACCCAGTGGGACAATGTCCTTGGTTGCCATGCCTCAGTCTCCCCTGTCTTCCCCAAGCAGCATCTTCAGTCTCGGGGCAATAGTCTGGGTGGTCACTTTGGGGTTGCTGGGATATGGAGGCGGCATCCAGGAACATCAGCTGAGCACTGTCTGCCTGGTGCTCAAAAGCTAGCCACAAGGCAAAGGCCCTCACCAGCAGCCTTCCCAAGAGGGGTTGCTCCCACTCCACCATCCCTGCATGTCTGCGGCTGCACGTCAGAGCGCACAGCCTTGAGCTCCAGGCCCCCTCAATCCTCCTGGTGTTGGCTTGCAGCTGGGAAGAAGCCAGAAGCCCCTAGAAAGTCCTGATTCCTGGCTGGGGTCGGTCCGCAGCTACATGGCATGCGTGGCCGCTCAGCCTCAGCAGGGAAGGTGGCAGCTCCCAGGCCCCATCTGTGCTGCCCAGAGGTCCTGAACCCCAAAGAGGGTTGGCTCCTGTCTCCTGCAGTCGCCGCCAATGCCAGGGTCACTGGGGTCTTATAAGGCGAGGCCAGGGGAGGTGGGTCCTGGAGGGTCCATTCCTTAAGTGTTGGCTTCAAGATGACTGAGCCGTGGGGCACACAGGTCCTGGGAGCTGCCGAAGGGCAATGTACTAGGAAAGTCAAGGTCACCAAGGCTTTCTGCTCCCTGAGCTGGCAGGGGATGGGGACGTCCTCTTCTGTTTCTACAGCTGCTGACAAGGGCAAACCTGTTTGACCCACCTCTCCCACAGCGAATACCCTGGAGAGAAATACATTCTTGACTTTTCTCGGAACTCACGTCTGAGCTTGAACTGGAATAGAGGCTATTCTCTCCAGCTGCGGTCCTTCACCTCCTAGCACCCACTTCCCCCCTGCCCCTCATCTCTGAAAAGCAGCTCCAGGCCCCACCACCCCCAGGAGCAAGCCCACCCTCTCTGCTCCTGCTTTTCCTCGGTGACCTTCTGGATTATATGGTGTGGCCCAGATGGCTCACATCTGGCTTTATAATGACATCTTTGTCATTTATTTCACAGATGGCCAAGTCTGGCCAATCTCAAGAACTCAGCTCAGGGTGTCTGTTAAATATATGTGTCTTCTCAAAGTCCGGTGCCCAGAAATCCTCACTGGTAACAATTCCATTCATTTCATGGTTCTCGAGAGTTCCAAAGAATTTTTGCTTCCTTGAGCTGCTTCGTTCCTTCCAATGACTCAGCGAAGCTGGTGTTGTGATACGTAACTTCCAGAGGAGGAAACTGTACTGATATGTAGGTGAGGCAGAACTCGAACCCAGGTCTGACAGACAGGAGGGGCACCCCCGCTATCAAAGAAAGGATGCGTAAGGAAATGAAAGGTAATGTAAACATTAATAACATAATATCTGCCTGGAGAAGTGTCAGTGCTTTTATGTCCACTGTATCACTTTGACCTTGTGAGGGAACAGGAAAGGACCCATTGCACAGGTAAGGAAACTGAGGCTTATGTGGCTTTCCTAGGGTTACACTGGCGCCCAGCTCACCCTATGGCTAGGAAGGACTACATTTTGCAAAGAAAGTGACAGAGATGCTGGGGTGTGCCTGAGCTCGCACAGCTAGAGAGGAGGGGGGAGAGCAGGGAATGTCCTGAGCCTCCTTCTCCTCCACGGGCCTGCCTCCGCGCCTGGCTCTGAGGCAGGAGCCCACTCCTCCGGATGGTGCAGCGGGCCCTCCCCATACCAGCCCCTACCGGCCCAAGTCTTCCATGACATCCGATCCAGCATCACCTGCCCTGCCATCGCTGTCTTGGCAGGCGCCCCAGTATTGTGCAGGCAGGCACAGGGCTGCGGCCGGCTCCATAAAATCAGCAGCCGTTGGCTTGAGCTGGCTGATTCTGCCCCCCTGGAGTTTAGCTGTGACAGCAATGAATCACACTAATGGTGAGAGGTGGCATTCTTCCTCTTTGTGGCCTGGAGACAGGTATTTCCAAAGCTCCTCCCCCGGCTCAGGCAAACACACCTGATCTCTCTCTCTCTCTGGACCCAAATGCGGCAGAGCAGCCAAGGACAAGGTGGGGTGAACCAGATAGAGCTGGACAGCCCTCGCAGCCTGGCTTTGCCCGGCCACCCCTGCCAGCCCACGATCACTGGGAGGCCAGAGCCCTCCTCCCCAGAGGAAGGAGAGAAAGAGCCCGGTGACCTTGGCGTGTGCCTCGGCCTGGCATCCCCCTCACCCACCCAGCCCTCCCTGCTGCTTGCGCTCCACCTCTGACTCTCTTCCAAGAACAATTTGGCAAGTTCCAATCCACGACCTGCAAAAAACCCAGAGTGGTGGGGAGGGCCACAGCCTGGGGGCCCAGAAGGCAGATTGACCTATTTGTATGTGGTATTAAGTAAACATAAACACCTCCATGCAAATAGACTTGAAAATCTCTGGAGTGGAATTCATGGGGAGGGGGCAGTATTTGGGAGGTAAAATGCGCAGGACACCTGGGATCACTGTCTGAGGCCAGGGGACTCAGCATTCCCTTCTGGGAAGTGGCGCGACATGCCAATTTCCCTGTATAACCAAGTTACAGTTCCTACATCCAACCAAATTACAGATTGCAGTCACCTGCCAGGGCGGGGGGCTGAGTGGACAGACATGGTTCTGCCCAGCATGGAGTGCTGGCCCGGGAGGGAAGACACACATTAAATAGCAATCCGTGCCTGGATTCTGGATTCTTCTTCCCTGGCTCTATAGCCCTAGACCAGAGAGGGAGAAAGGGCTTGCCCATTATGTGTGGGGGTGGGATGGGGTGGGGCAGGAGGGGTTGTTCCTCAATTTGAGCCTGGACCTGGTAGATTAGGCCATCCTGGGTTGATTCTCTTAGTCCGTCTTGGCCAGAGGATCCCATCCCCTTGAATACTTCCAGTGATGGAGAGTTCGCTCCAGTTTGGGATTATCACGGCTGTGGGAACCAAGGACTCCCCCACACAAGGCCAAATTCTGCCTCCTCCCATGTGCACTTGATGGGTCTGCAACCTTTCCTCTGCTGTGCAGAGGGAGACAGGCTTGGAGCTGGATGGGCCTGGGCTGGACCTTGGCTTTGCCCCCAGGAGTGCAAACTCACGCCAGTCCCACCGAGCGGCAGTTTCCTCATCTGTAAAACTGAGATAGCTTCGGGCAGTGCTGTGAGTTCCGAATGAGTTGATCTGTGTGACGTGGTCAGCCCAGGGTTCAGCACATATTAGCTGTTTTATTTCGTTATTAATAATAATATTATTGCCATTATTTTGATCATCAGTTTCTTTGACTCTTCATTATGTGTCTTATTTCCAGGCCATAAGACCCAGAGGGTAGTCTCACTAGTGTACGCCCCGAAGGGCCAGCCAGGTTCCAGGTGTGGTCACACCAAGCCAGGTGATCCTCTCCCTTCATCTTCCCTCCCTTCCCTCCCCTGCAGAGGGAAACCAGGCCGTGCAGTGTGCCAGAGGGAACTTTGGAGACAGACAGCCTGCGCCCGGTTCCTAGCCCCTCTACCAGGCAGCTATATGACCTAGACCAGCCACAAGTTTATCAGAAGTGTGACTATCCTACCTACCTCAGAAATAAGGCTGGGTTAGCAGGAGACAAAAGAGTGGGTGCCGAGAGTCAGGCAAAGGAGGGAAAACTCTTCTATATATGCTAGAGCTGGTAACATCACTCTGTTATGAACAGGATTACCATGAGAAAACTCAGAATCTCCCCCATTAGATTTCCTCACACTTATTGTAGAGTTTAAGGCTTTAATAACAAATGTGGGGAGGTACCCCCAATCTTTTGTGTTCCTGGGGCCTCTGAGGGTCTTCCTCTGGCCAAGCTCTGAAACTGCTACCAGCCTTGTAAATTCCCTGACCCCCGAGTGTCCCACCAACAGTGGTCGGTAGCTTACTCACAAACTTGAGGTGCGACCAGAGGTTTTTTTAGCCTCCATAATCACAGTAGTTGACAATATTGAGCTAGATCTCAATGAAAGCCTCCGTTTTATCAAAGACCTGGGGGAGAGAGGGCAGGGCAGTTGCATAAGTAGGACGGGCACCGTGCATGTCCCAGGGGTGGCCGGGAGGTAGCTGGAGCCCTGAGGCCCTCGGGACCGGCACCTGCGAATTCTGCAGCTCTAAACAACTCATAGAACCTAGATAGACTCCTTGAAGGTTTTGGGGGGCAGGCCATGAAGTCACGTTAGAACAAGACTTAGTGCTTGCCCCCTGGGAACGGTGACTCACAATAAAAACGCACAAGACGCACAGAGATGGGGGCGCACACCAGCAAGCTCCCAGGGGATCAGCTTGCAGCCGGGCTCATTTGGCCAACTGTCCTTTCCCAAAGACTGAACTGGAATGTCTTTGGGAGGACACTGTCGGTGACCCCTGGCCCCTACGAGCCATCTCGTGTCACAACAGTGGATTCACAAATGGATATTATCTACCTGGCCTCCGGAGTTTGGAGCCGAGGTATGGATCCTTAAATGTGAAAATAAAGGCAGGACCCTGTGTGACCGGAGCACAGAAAGGAAGGGACTCATTCTACCTGAAGTCCAGGAAGGCTTCACAGAGGAGGGGGTATTTGGGTTTAGAGAGAGATGAAAGGGCAAGTAAGGGCTCTGATCACGACCCAAGTGACCCACCCACACCCTCTTTGCCAAGTCCCCAGGTAGCGGCCCCAGAATTGACCAAAGGGAGAGGTTAGAACCTTTGGTTCTCGGCCAGCAGGCCCTCAGTGGAGCCACCGGGACCCTCTGCTTCTGTGCAGGCCGTGCATTAAGGTACAGGTCCTGCCACGGGGCAGCGGCTGGACCCACTGACCCGGGAGCAGGGGGAGGCGGGAGGAGGAAGGGGTGCGGGGAAGGGGAGAAGCTGCTGGCCCACACACACCCTGACTGCTTCTTCAGCGGCCACCTCCTCCCTCTGACCAAGGACAGAGTCCCTGGGGCCCTACAAGTGCCACAGGCCCTACAAATACTCCAGCTCCTTGACACAAAGGAAAGCACTCCAGAGCCACTAGGAAACAAACGGTATTTTATTCCTTTTTGTTGTTGAGAGGATAGGTCACAACACGGAGAACAGCAGTGCCGGTCACAGCGGTGCGGTTTGGCTAGTTTCCACAAGAACACGATGGATGGGACAGGCGGGGTCTGGCCGGACCTTCGACCTCTCGCTGCTCCCTCGGCAGCAGGGCTGTGCGCACCTGCCAGGTCTCTAACCTGCAGCCAGCAGCTGCACCTGCCTCTCTAACCAGGGACGGGCGGAGCACAGGGGCGGAGCCATCTGCTGCCCGGCCAGTGGTGGTGGGGGGGGGCGCAGAGAAGCAAAGGTCCCCTGCTCTCCTGGCTGCCCCTCCCCACAGTGCTGGCCCCCACAGAATGGGTCCCTTCAGCCCTCGCCTCCCAGAGACCTCATTCAGGGACAGGCGTCTGAGTCCAGAAGGGCTGGGCTGTAGCTGGGAGTCTCAGAAGCAGGGAAGACGGGGGGTGGAGGGAGAGGAGCAGGGTTCCAGAGCCCATGGGGTTATTGCTGAGAAGATATGCAAGGGGCACATTCCCCAAGGGGCAGGGTAGAAGCCCCGAGCCCGGGATCCCGGGCTGCGCTGCCATGGTGCGGGGCAGATGAGGACTCCGTGCCAGAAGCCCCAAGAGGAAATGACCATGGACAGGGCAGAGCCTGCCTGGAGGCAAAGCTGGGCTCACCAGCTCCTTGCTGTGAACCCCCCATTGCCAAGAGACCCCAGAACAGACTCGGGTCGGGGCTAGAATACAGAAGCCAGGCTCTTGTGAAGGAAGTGAAGAGAGGCCATGGAGAATGATCACAAAGGTCATATAAACCTTCCCAAGTCCCAAGACAACGGGAGGCCCCCACCCATGCCCCCTACCCCTACCTACACCCACCCCTCACTCAAGAGAAGGGACTGGTCTCTCAAGGGAAAAAGCAGACTCCCGGGACTGGGAGATGATGGGGGGCCCAGGGGAGAAGGGAGGGGCCGATGGCGCCATGGCTCAGCACCCGCCCAGGGTCACTAAAATACAACATCATCCACAAACAAGCAGCAACAGAGACCACAGTCATCAAACACACACACAGACACGTCATAGGAGGTGGACGAGACCGCAGGCTGCGGGCAGGGGAGGCGGGTGTTAGTTGCATCATTAAGTTGTGGACCGTGTTCTGGGGACGGGGAGGGGGCAGGGGACACACACGTTCTTGGCTTCTCCTGGGGAAAGATCTGCTGCCCAAGTGGCCAGTGTTCGTAAGCATCAACATTTGCATCTAAAGGTTCGAGGAGCTCCCTTCAGGTTCTGGAGGCTAAAGGGGGAGAGAATTTAAATTAAAACACAACTTGGGTTCCTTCCAGGACTCTCTACCGGCTGCCCCCCTGCCTTTAGTGCAGCCCCTGTGCCCCCTGAAACCCGCAGGATGAGACCCGCTCCGAGCACCACATTCCTGGGGACACGAGGAGGACGAGCCTGAGACGCAGGGAAAGGAGGTGGGGGCAGAGGAGGGGGGGCCCTCGGGGAGTGCTTCTCTCAGCGGGGCTGGAACCTGGGAGACGTGGAAAGAAAAGTGTTAAACCCAGGGTTTCCATGTCAGGACACCCCCAGTAGTGGCTCAGTCCCGAGATCTAAGAGAACAAGGTTTCTGAGGAAGTCCTAGTTTAAAAAAAAAAAAAAGACACAACAACTGCTAGCTTATGCCTCCCTCCCTCGAGCCCCCCCCCCACCATCCCCAAGATGGGACCTGCCAGCCACCACAAAGGGACAGAACACCACGCCACCAGCCTGGACGCCTGCCTCCTAGATTGGCATCTACGGCCACCTCGTGCGTAGGCGATCACTGACCTTTCCGAACCCCATCTAGAAGATGGACATAATGAGCCCTGTTCTGCCCGCCCATGGGGTTGTCACGATGACATAAAAGCGCTTAGGAAAAAATTCACGTGCTATGCAAGTACACCATGTAATTGCGCTCATGGTAAAAGCTGGTGTACCAGGCATTTTGGTACCAGAAATCTCTTCACTGACAATGTAGGATAAAGTCATAGACCTGCCTATTATGCCTTAGGTGAGGCAGATGTGAGCGGACAGGAGACTGACCTCCGCACCCCCTGGGCCCCCGTATATTCCAGGGAGGTCATAAAGTGACACGGGCACAGACACCGAGGGGTGTGGTGGAAATGGCCCGAAGCTAAAGGGCCTGACTTCAAGTTCCACCTGTCACTTGCTATCTGGCTGTTCTTGGTGACCTCAGTTTCTTTATCTACAAAATGGGGCTCAACCCCACCTGTCCGGCGTCTTCCGGCAGGCTTGAGCGAGTCTGTGCGTGGCAGCATTTTGGAAAATTAAGGCATTTGACGGTTATGACTCTCCCGTGTCCCTACAGCGAACAATGGAAGCAAATGCTAAACACAATACGCGTACGGGCTGTGGATGGAGGATGCCGGGGCGGGGGGGGGGCGGCAATACACTGTTCTCCCTAATTTTGTGTAGACTTTGAAAGTTTCATTATAAGATGTTAAATTTTTTTTTAGAGTGGCCCTAAGATACTTCCCGAATCATCACTAAAAGCCATTCTCTTTATGCTACTTGGAGAGTGGGAAGATTTCACCAACCGTAATTCACCCCCAAGTCCTGCCCACACGGCAGCTAAGATGACACCCCGTGAACTTGACCACTGGCCCGTGCAGACGCCCTAGTTCCCAACCGTTTACTGCGCACATGCGGTACTCCGCCGTGTCGGTCCGTCTGTCTCACTGCCCTCAGAGCGTGGCTCCTCACAGAAGCGGGGCCCGCTGCACTTCTCTGAGGCAGGAACAGCGAGGGGGCCAGCGGAAGACACAGGCAGACAGAATCTCACCTTCCCACCTGAGGGCTACACTTCAGTTCTCTGCTTTCTGGGGCTCCGTTGCTAGAAAAAAAAAAAAACAGAACAGATTGTAGTGAACGGACCCCTCGCCCCGGCGGGTGGCCCCCGTGGAAGCTGCGCCCATGCCCGACGCTGGAGGGTCTGAACCCTACAGCGAGACGCGACATGGCAGGATTTGGGGTCAGACAGACCCAGGGGCAAATCCCTGCCCCGCTACCCGCTGGTTATAGGAATTTAGCACATTCCTTAACTTTCCTGGGTCCCTCGGTTATAAAATGCGGATAGTGATGTCTACACCACCAGGCTGTGTGCACATGAAGTGGGGTCTATAAAGCGCTTGGGATGGCGTCCCAGACAAAGCAGATGCCCTATACACCGTGGCTGTCACGAGTCGTAGCCTGTTTGGTGGAGGCGAGGGAGCACAGACATGGGAGGACATCTGGTGAGCTCTCGGGAGCCGTGGTGTCAGACCACCATCCCTCCCTGAGCTGTACGAGGACCCTTCCCCAATTACTTCTATTCCACCCGGGCTGGTGGTCATGACAGTTACCATTTGCAGTGATGAGGTTCTCCACCTGGGCCTCCTCATCCCCTGGAGCCCTGCAAGAGTCACAGCCCTTCCGTTAGTGGTCTGCACGGCGAACCCACTCTCCTCGCCGCGCACGGCTGTCTGGGTCCATCCCCTCCGAGTCACTGGAGGGCTGGCACACTCTCCACCAAGAGGCAGCAGGAGAAGTTGGGACTAAAGGGTGCAGTGTCAGGGGGACTCACAGGCACCCTTCAGTGTTGGCCCTCGAGACAGCTACGTGCTGGGAAGGAGTGGCTTAGGGCGCCTGGGGGCTTGGGGTGCGTCCCGCCAGACTTCGGACTTCTGAGGTCCAGTGCTACCCCTGGTTTTTGTAGTGGACTAATGGGGTATGCCCTTTATGGGTGGGGGGTGAACGACCGGGAGCCCAAGCTTCTACTCAGCCAAAGAGCCCCATGAACAGGTGACAAGCAGGGACAGTGTCCCAGGTCCTGTAGAGAGGAGGACCTCCCGAGAAGCTCTGAGGCCCTCTGCTTCCCTTCTCCCAAGCCCAACTGTCTCAAGGGCCTCCAGAAAAGAGTCCAGCGCCTTCTGGCCTACCCCCCCTTCCCAGTGTACATCAGAAGAAAGGAGGGGCTAACCCTCGACATTTTGACCTCTCCTTTGTCCCAGAATATGCCTGGCAATCTTCAAAACATCTACTCCCAACATGGCCTTTTTTTGGAATTAGAATCCAAAAGAGCACTCATTTGGGCTCACACACCAGGGGGCCCTCCCTGTCCCCTCCTAATGTCACCTCAGATGTCCACAGACACAGCATCCTTACCGGGGCTTCTGATTGAAACTGCATTTGCATCTGCGACCTGAAAGGCAAAGAAACCACCCAAGGTCATGCTCCCGGCTGGAGCTCAAGGTCATGCTCCCGGCTTGACCACAGCAGGGCCACCATGTGGGACTACATAAAAAGCACAGCTACATGCAGCAATCCTCTGTCGGAGTAGGGTTCTTCCGAGGCCAAGGTTCACCATTCAGCGGCTTTGATGACTACCTACCACAGTCCGCTTGATCAGACAAGTGCACAGGGCTCCATGCAGCCCAGGCTCATGGGGGAAAGACAAACACAGGGCAGCTCCCTGGGAGCACTTTGAGGACATCCCCTATCTCCTGTGACTCTCCCCCACGTATGCCTCCCGGACACAGCACCGGGAGAGCTACTCTGCCTCTTCTTATTACCCGCTGGTTTTCATCAAGCATTTATTTTGTTCATTCTTGACTGTTTAACTGAGTATTTACTATGTGCCCCGCACTGTATTAGGTCCTAGAGATAACAGGGAGAATGGACAGTCTCCTCCCCTCTCCCAGGGAGAGCACGGCCGGGCTCTGACACCGTTCTCCACCTGCTTAGCAGCTTACAGAGTGGACAGGGAACAGTGTCCAGAACTTACTCAGGATAAGGAGAATCCCCACCGAGAAGAGAACCACGGCAAACACCAATCCCCCAATCCTCAGCGTCTGGTAGTCTGCCAAAGGAGCAAGGGGGAGAGATGGAAGGGAAAGAAGGCGGGGAGGGGCGTGCCTCGCCCTCCGCCTCCCCGGGGGGCCAGGGCTGCACCCCCCTCCCCACCCAGAGTTCCCATCACTGCTCACCATAATGAAAAGGGTCCTTTTCTTTCTCCTGCTCGGCTGCTGAAAAAAACAAACAAGTGTGGGTAAGAGAAAGACAGCAACACCCGTGCTTCCCGAACCTCCCCCGAGCCTCACAAACCTCACTTCCCACAAAGGGACTCCTGCGGAGGAGGGCCCATTAAGCAGAGATGCCTGGGGAAGTACGAGGGCTAGGGCCCGCCTGAGAGCCGGGGGGGTACTGTCAGAGCCCCAGTGAGATTCTGCCTCCACAGCGCATCCGCACCCTTTGTATTCTCACATCACCCCCCACGGCAGGGTCTGCCACCCTCTTGTTACACACGGGGAAGCAGAGAAAGAAGGAAGGACATGTGACTTGCACCAGGCCAGAATCCAGAGTAGGCCTGGCTCCCAGGTTCCGGCCAAAAGTCTACAGGGACGTGGAGGGCTTGTGGGCTGAAAGCAGAGCCTGTCGGGCCCTGTGGGAAGAGGTGGGCAGCCTGGCGTAGGGTCTGGGGACACCTGCTGCCTTCTAGCACCTTCTCTGCTGCCTAAAGTGGGGGCAGGGGAGTCGCTGATCAGCCGTGTCGAATCTGAGAGCCCCCCCAGCCCTACGGTCCCAAAGGGCCAGGACGTGGAGGGGTACTTACCACTGGCCAGGACGGTGGGAGCCAGCAGGCCGCACAGGAAGATCAGCACCACCTCCATGGTGTCTGGGGACGGAGGAGGAAAAGTCATTCTCTGCGTGGGAGACTCCCCACCCCAACCCTCAGCCTGAGCAGGGGGGCTGAGTCGGGCTCCCAGCCCTACACTGAGTACTCTCCGCACGGTGAGAGTTCAAGTGAGACAGCAGAAGCTGCTACCATTTACTGACTCTTACAGAGGGCTCCACAGGCAATCATTCAGTGACTACAAGGGAATCCATGCCATCCGCACGCACGATGACTGACCCATTCTGCAGGTGAAGAACCTGAGCCTGAAGAGGATAAATGACACCCATAATGGTGAGCAATGGAGGCCAGGTCCTCACCCAGCTCAGGAAGCCCTCCACCACACTGCCTCTCCCATGCGGGAGCCAGAAGACCCCAAGGGCTTTGGTAATGACCCCAGCTGCACCCTTGTCTCCAGGCCATCCTGCCGTGGCCACCCCCAGTTCACTTAAGATGTCTGGCACTTCCTGGCCCGGGTCCCCACAGCCAACACCCACCGGCAGAAGTCGTTCTTCCATGAGATTAAATGGGGCAGGTAAGCGAATGCCTCCCTAGCCCAGCCAGCCACGCGGGGCGGGAGTCCTGCTGCTTACTGGTCTCCATACGGGAAACCCTGAAATGCTGACAGCTCTCCTTCAGTTACCCCTGACACCCTCACCTCTAACGTGCCCGAGCCAATGCCTCCCACAGGATTAGTTCATAATTCTCCAGAAAGGCGGTTTGGTCAAACCAAGGCTGGTTCTCGGAGCCTCAGCTCCCTGACCTCTCACCTTCCCTGGACTTCTGCTCGTGAGCTCATCAAGCCCCTGTCTCTGCGGCCAGGGACCCCAGGATGGGCCATCTGGATGGAGGCAGAAGGTGGCCAGATGGTCCCTTCCCGGGATAGATTTTAGTGGGGTTACACACACCTCACGCCTGGGCTTAAGGAAGTGTGGTGAAGAGCCAGCAAGGAAAAGCAGGGGAAAACCCCAAACCAGGAAAGCACGAGGCTGTCCGCCCTTTATCCAGGGGGTGACACGGGCAGTGGCCTGACCCCTGGACCGGTATCGGGTGGCCAGACCATGCTTGCTCTGAGGGATCGCCCCTATGACGTTCCCGGCCCCAGGCGAGCAGCCCCAGGTGCACTGCACCTTTCGGCCACCAGAGGTCAGCTGCATCCAGAGTCCCCCTGAGGCACAGCCGTGGACTTGGAGAAGGCCACTCGGGAAGTGCGTATCAAAAGGCAGTACTTTGCTTCTAATGCCATCTCATCTAATATTTGTAATTCTTTTCAAGTTTACAGATTTTATATGTATAAAAATATATGTAGCACACACATATAACGGAGCAGAGTAATAAGATGAACACCCATAACGTAAGAACAAGACCTTTACAAACACCTGCTGCATTTCCTCCAACAGTACGCCTGTACTTTCCTCCAGCCCATCCCCCTGCCTCATTCCCACAGGTGAACAGGATCCTGAACAACAGATACCCATACATTTGTCATCACTCCCTTGTTCTTCTTCAAAGACATTTTTTTTTAAGATTTATTTATTTATTTGAGAGAGAGAAAGCACAGGGGTGGGGAGGCAGGCAGAGGGAGAGAGAGAGAGAGAATCTCCAGCAGACTCCCCATGCAGGGCTCGATCCTGGGACCCTGAGATCATGACCTGAGCCGAAACCAAGAGCCGGATGCTTAACCGACTGAGCCACCCAGGCGTCCCAAAGACATTTTTTTTAAATTAACACATAATTCACATACCATGAAACTCATTTAAAAGTGTACACTTCAGTGCTTTTTAGTATATGCACAAAACTGTGCAACCACCATCACTAATTCCAGAACACATTCATCACCCCAAAAAGAAACCCCGTCCTCGTCAGCAGTCACTCCCATTCTGCCCTCCCCACCCCCTCCCGGGCTCTGACAACCTCTGATCTACTTTCTGTCTCTGTGGATTTGCCTATTCTTACTTTATGTAAAAGAATTGTACCGTTGTACAATATGTGGCTTTTGGTATCTGGCTTCTTTCACTGAGCATCACGTTTTCCAAGGTTCATCGATGTCAGATGTCAGAACTTCATCCCTTTTTATGGCTGAGTAATAATCCATCGCATGGGCATCCCTCCTGCTCTTCTTCTTAGAAATCTATTTATCATGCACATAATAATAAGATGGTGTTTAGTGGAGTTTTGAGCTTTGTAATTATGACATTATGTTGTTTACAGTCTCCCGGGACTGGCTTTTTTGGTTCATATGATGTTTCTAAGATTCACCCATTATGACATGTGACCATAGTTTATGCATTTCTGAAGTTGTGTAGCATCCCATTATGCAGGTTAATTATCCTGTCCATGCTCCTGTCAGTCGATATCTTTTTTGTTTTTCCCATTTTGTGTGATTGTAAATAATGCAGCTGTGAACATTTTTCTGCATGCTGCCCAGGGCAAACATGCAAGGCACTCTTTTTCAAATTTTTTGCCATCATTTTCACATGAAATACTTTCTTACGTTGGAACCCATTGCAAATATATATTCACATATGCCAGGAACAACATCGCAAAACAACAGTTAACCTTAAAATGAATGATGACCTCTGACATTTTCTAGTTTCCTTTTATTTTTTTAAAAGATTTTATTTATTTATTTGAGAGAGAGAGAGAGCACAAGTGGGGAGGAGAGGGAGAAGCAGGTTCCCCACTGAGCCAGGAGCCCGATGCGGAGCTCGATCCCAGGACCCTGAGATCATGACCTGAGCCAAAGGCAATTGCTTAACTGACTGAGCCACCCAGGCGCCCCTATAGTGTCCCTTTTTAAAATAAAAGGGCTAGGCCCATGAATGGGTCACTCTGCAGTAGGAAAATGTATGTTCTAGAGACAGGCCAAGGAGGGAGGTCACTGGGCTGTACAGTATGCAAATTGTCCACCTTACAGAACACTTGCAAACTGTTTTCCAAAGTGGTCATGCCCGTTTCCACATCCCACCAGCCGCACGACTATCCCTATGACTCTGCATCCATAACAATGCTTGGTATCGCCAGACTGCATAATTTCCGCCAATATAGAGGTGCAAAATGTGGTCTTAATTTGATCACTGAGTAATGGAGCTGGGCTTCTGTTTATTTGCCATTCCTCTTTCTTCATCAGTGATGTGTCTTTCATGTCTTTGGCTCATTTTCTTCAAGTGGGTTGACACGATTAGTATTATCCGTTTATTATTCTGGATATAAAATCTTTGTCATTAAGTACTGCCAATGTCCCTTCCCAATTAGTGGCTTGTCTTTTCATCTTTTGTTGCTGTCTTTCCATGACCAGAATGTCTTAATGCTAATGTAATTGAATGCGATGATTTTTTTGTGTGTGTCCCGTGGAAGATATTCTTTGTCTGCCTGAGTCAGAAAGACTTTTCTTCTGGACATTTTACAGCTTTGTCTCTTACATTGAGATCTTTATTCCACCCAGAACTGGTGTTCATATAAGGCATGAGGTAGGGATCTAATTTTTACTAGCTGTCCTGGCACTCTGTTGGCAACCCATCCTCCCTTTCCTCCGGATGTGTCCTGCCACTTCCGTCGTATACCTGGTTTCTACTCAGGTGTGTGTCTGTTTCTGCTATTCCTCTTTTGATCTATTGGTCCATTTGTCTGCTCCTGCATCAGAATCCGTGTCTCAATTGGTACAGCCTGATAGCAATCTGCCCATGTGGTAGAAGAAATTCCCCTCTTCATTTTCCTCTTACTTCTCTTCCTCTTCCCCTCTTCCTTCAGGAATATCCTCCCTATTTTTGGTCTTTTGCTCTTACATAGAAATTTTAGAATTGCCTGTCAAATTCATCTAACACTGTTGGGGTTCTCATTGCCATTGCAAGGGATCTATGCGTAGAACCACCCGGGGAGAAACAGCATTCGTGGAATCTTGAGTCTCCTTATCCATAAATACATCTTTTCATTGGTTTGTATCCTTTTTAATGTCTTATAATGGTTTTATAAATGCTTTCATATTGGTCTTGCACCTCTTCTATTAGATTTATTCCTGGGTGCCTTATGCTTCTTATTGCTATTTTAAATGCTATCTCTTGTGTGTGTTTTCTAATTTTTGTAGGTACAGAGAAAGGCAATTGATTTGTACATATTGATCTTGAATCCAATAATCTCACTAAACTCTCTTATTATTTCTAATAATTTACCTGTAGATTCCTTTGGGTTTTCTCTGCTGACATATCATCTGCAAATGATACAGTACTGTTTCCCCTTTGCTGATGAACCCTGTTGATTTTTCTTATGTCCTGCCAGGCATTACTGTAAAATGTAGAATAGAAGCAGGAATACTGGAAACACACACACACACCCCGTCTTGTTACTGGTTTTATTTTTTACTTGTATTTCATTTTTGTGTGTGTTTATTTTTAATTTTTCCCAGCTTTACCGTGATGTGACACCTAACAATGTGTTAGGTTTAAGGTGCGATGATTTATTTGATGCATGTTTATGCTGCAAAATATTGCCACAATAAGATTAGTTAACACCTCCACCACCTCACATAATTACCTTTCGTGTGCATGGTGAGGAATGATAAAGAAAATGTGGCATAAATACAATGAAATATTATTCAGCCATCAAAAGAAGGGAATTATGGATTTTAAATAGATTTCTTCTAATGTTTTATAAGTTCCCTCTAATCCTGGTTTTCCAAGATGTTTCTGTTTTACATTAATTACAAATGAGTGTTCTACATCTACAGCTTTTAACCTTTAATGTATCAATGAAAGAAATTATGTGCCTGGATTATCTAATGTCAAATCACCCTTGCATTGCTGGGATAAAACCAAGGTATTGTCTTCTTAGTAAACTGATGGATTTGGTTTGCTGAGATTTTGTTTAGGATTTTTGCATTAAGGTGCAAGAGTAAGATTGGGCTGCAATTTTTATTTTATTGTATTGGCCTTGCCTTGTTTGGGTATCATGGTGGTCCTGGCCTCACAGAACAAGTGTTTCCTCTCTTGCTATTCCCTGGAAGAGTTTGCAGAAGACTGAAATAACCTATTCTTTGAACGTCTGGTAGCACGAAATTGTGAAATCATCTGACTCGGTCTTTTCTTTGCAGGAGGATTTTCAATTGCCTTTTCAATTCATTAATGACCATGACACTCCTCAGATTTCTCTTCTTGAATATATTTAATGAGTATAATTTTTATAGCAATTTGCTCTTTTCTTCTTTATAAAGTTGTTTATAGTATTTTCTATTTATCCTTAGAAACCACTAATTTCTGTTGGATCTGTGGTTATGTCTTTTTTTGCATTCCTAACATTGTTTATTTGTGACGACTCTTTTTTCTTCATCATCTCCACTAGATATTCACCTATTTCATGTCTTTTCAAGAACCTGCTCTGGGTTTTGCTGATCCTCTCTACTGTGTTTTAAATTGCCCTTCATTCTGCCCTTATGTGTTCTTTGACTTTATTATTCTTTCTTCATATTTATCTTCTTACGATGGATACCTACTTATTCATAAATAATTAGCCTTTCTTGTTATCTAAACATCTAAGACTATAACCCACTATAAAGTGCTACTTTCACCCCAACACATGAGTTTTGAAATGTGGTTTTTGGATTATCGTTTAGTTCTTAGTATTTTAAATTTGCACTATAATTTTTTTTGGCCCCAGCATTACTAAGCAGTGTGTATGTTAAATGCCCAAAAGCATAGTGATTTTTTAATTTACTTTTGTAATTGACTTCTAACTAAAGTGCACTGTGGTCAGAGAACATGGTCTGAGGATGGAGATGCCTCGAAATTTATCGACCTATGATATGGTTAGTTATTTTAAAAATTATATTCCATTTATTAGAAGACTGTGAATTCATTCTTGGGAAGAGGGTTCTATGTGCCCATCAAATTAAGATTAACTGTGTTGTTTAAATTTCTATATATTTTCTTATTCTTTTTGACTGTTTGGGCTATCAAAAATGGAGATAGGTGCTTTAAAAGCTACCTCTGTGAGGAAGGATTTATATATTTATCCCTGTGTTTCTTACAATCTTACAATATTCTAACAGAGAGTTTAAAATTGTTAAATTGTCCTGTGAGTTGGATCTTTTCCGATTATATAGTGATTCTCTCTCTGTCTTAAATTGTTTCACTTTCTACCTTCCTGTGTCCTTATGTGATCTCTGTGCATTTTATCATCTTATAAATGGCAAAAACCTACATTTTTTTAAAAATTCCACCTGATAACTTCTATTAACAAGTTTATCCCTTTTAACTTTATTGTGACTATTGATACATTTGGTCTGATTTGTTTCTCTTTTGACTTTTTTTTTTTTCCAATTGATTGATTTTTTTTTTTTTCTTATTCACTATCTCCCTCTACCGGTTGAGAAATTACACAAGCTATTTCTAGTCGCTTAATGGTTACCTTTGGAATTTTGCACGTGTGTTTGCTATAGACTGAATGTTTGTGTCCCCCAGATTCCTGTATTGAGACCTAATTCTCAATGTGATGTATTTAGAGATGGGCCTTTGGGAGGTGAATAGGTCGTGACGGGGAGCCCTCATGAACGGCATTAGTGCCCTTATACTAGAGAGCTCTCTCCCCTCTCCCACCAAGTCAGGGCCTCAGTGAGAAGATGGGTCATCTATGAATCAGGAAGCAGGCTCTCATCAGACACTAAATTTGCCAGCACCTTGACCTTGGACTTCCAGCCTCTAGAACTGTGAGAAATAAATTTCTGTTATTTGTAAGTCACCTAGTCTATGTACTCTGTTACAGCAGCCCAAGCAGACTAAGACAGTATTTAACAAAGACTTAAAAAGTCTAACATTAAAAGGTATCAGAGTTACTAGGCATAATACCCTTCCTGAAAAAATACAAAAACACAAATCACCTCTCTCCTAATAGGTATGCTATTATTGTAAAACTATCCGTTCTTTTTTTAATTCTATGACATGGATATTAATATTTATGTTTCATGGAAACATGTTCATTTAGATTTACCCACATGCATGGTAGCCAGCCTTCAAGATGGTCCCCAGTACTCCCTCGTATTGACAGCCTTGTATAGCCCCTTCCACACTGCACCATGTGGCCCATAAAACACGGAACTGATATGTCACTTCCGGATACTGGATTACAAAAAGCACCATGGCTTTCTTTCCTCTCTCTCTCTCTCTCTCTCTCAGATTGCTTGTTCTTAGGGAAAAATCACCTGCCATGTCTTAAGGATACTCAGCCATCCCTGTGGAGAGGCCCACATGGCAGAGAACTGAGGACCTCAGCCCAGAAGCCCACTAGGAAGTAGACCTGCCACGAACCACGTAAGTGAGCTTGGAGGCAGATCCTCCAGCTTCCACTTGATTGCCCCCCTGGCTGACAGCCTGACTGCAACCTCGTTAGTGACTCAGAGCAGAACCACGCAGCCAAGCTGCTCCCTCATTCCTGACCTCAGAAACTGTACGAGATAACGAATGCTCTTGTTTGGGGCTCGTTTGTTATGCTGCACAAGATAACTAATACAACATATTTACTAACTGATTTCTTCATGATTCTTTTTGAATCTTAGCCATTCATCAGGACATTTTCTTTACTCCTGAAGAACATCTTTCTAGAATTTTCTTTAATGAAAATCTATTGGTTACAAACTCGGTTTTTGTGTCTCTGAAAATGTTTTCATTTCACCCTTCCGGTGGACAGATTCAGGGGTGATCCTAGTAATGCTGACCTACCTCCGGTATTCCAGCCTTCGTGTAATGCCCTCCCCGTGAATGGGGACAGCAGCTGGGATTGGCTGCTAGCCAGGAGAGGGGTCTTTGGCCCCTCCTGGGAGCAGGAACGACACATGTCAAGGGTTCCAGGGCACTAGTCACTGCTGTGCTTTTCCCTCAACTCCCCCAAATCCCTTCCATGGATGCTCAGGTTCAAGTCCATCCTACAAACACACACTGAATCCTAGAAAGGGGCATGCACTTCTGGGCTCTGCAAAGGATAAACGGGTAAACAAGACATAGCCTCAGCTTCGAAGGATTGGCGGGGTTTGGAAGCAGAGGGTTCTGGTACATCATCAGGGGTGAAGAGAGCTTCACGAGACGCAGAGGTAGAGACCACAAAGGAGAGTCCGTCGGGGCAGGGAAAGGGGGAGCAGGGAATACAACAGGGAACCTGGGACGTTCCCATGGAGGAGCTGACATTTCAGCTGGACCTTGAAAGGAGGACGGGATTTTTGATGGAGAGGGACAAGGAGAGAGAAACTAAGGGCATTCTGGCAGACTAAATACATAGCATGAGCCAAGGCAGACAGAAGGGAAAATGGAAGGCAGGGAAAACAAACAGTACTCAGTTCAAGTTCTAAGTTCAGTTCAAGTTGACCCTCAAGGCACTTCATTCAATGGTGGTGGCCTGAAGGGCCTACCTCAGAAGGACTCTGAACGAGGTCCATCAGGAAAGAGGGCCTCAGCCATTAGTAATGCCTGCGAAGCACAGGATGGGGCTGGGATAGAAATCTGCCAAGTATGTACCATTTCTAGAGTAAGCTACCTTCCAAACAGTGAACAGTCTTGTTGAGTAAAGCATGAGGGGTGGATGGCGAGAATTCTGATAAGTCAGATGGCAGAGGATCTCGAATGCCAAGCTGAAGAGGAAAGACCAGTCTTTGTGTTCTGAAGAAAGCATTTCTGATCGAGTTACAGTGTGCTCAAAGAAATATTGTTACAGATTTGGAAAGTGACCAACTCCCTGCTCCTCCGAGCTGCTGCCCAGGCCCGGCCTACACCAGCCACACCTCAGCACAGGCCTCCTCAGGGTGCCTCTTGGCCCTGACACCCATTTTTTAAAAGTCTCGTTGGTACCACTGGCATTGCCCAAGTCAAGTGGCCCAACACACATACAGAAGCTCTGAAAAGACACATAATGTTCTGCTCTCACTGCTGCACCGAGAAACCCCATCTGGGCCTCCCCTCCCTCCCACACAACCGCGCCTGGTGCCCCACGCCCTCCCCAGCCCTCCCAGTTACCACACATTCCTCGCTCCCAGAAAGGATGCAGGGCAGCCTGGGGCTGGCTGAGATGGGGGTTAGGTTAAGAGGCAGCAGAAGTGACAACTCTTGTTTCCAGGCCACAGAGTCTAAGGAGTAAATGGAAGAGAGGAGGGAGGCATCTCTGGAAGAGGGGGTTCAGGAAGCCACATGAAGCTCCACGTGCACGGGAGGTCCCGGGCCCCGGCGTGGGGGTGCCTGAGGACCTGGCTCTCCGGACCAGGGCTCGGGAGAGGTCATTACCCTGAGGCTCCGGAGCCTCCTCACTCTGCCGCTCCCCAGCTCGGGAATTCTAGAACCTTCAGGCCACCCTTCCCAGCTGGAAAATGGGACGAGCCACAGTTTGCTTCCTCCGTGGCACTGCGTGAGAGAGAATTCGGGTTTCTACCCGTTTCTCTTCCCCTCCTTTCCATGTTCCGTTATCTCGACATCGGTCAATGCTGGCATTTCAGGTGGCGGCAGCCCCCTTCAATGTTAATTTTGTCCCCTGATCCCCCTGCCTTTTGCACAGTTGCTTTCTGCATGTGCGGGAGAAAGCAATCAGAAGAGTCTCTCCGGCGATTATCTTTCCATTCTGAGTCACATAATTTCACATAATTGTTGAGTAAAAGCTGCTCAGAAAAAGAAGCACTGGTTGATGATATAGCAACATGCTCTATTAGTTTTGATTCCGTGCAGCAGTGAGGTAGATCAGAATACCCAGTTCTATTGTGAAAATAACTCCGAAACAACCTCCCTGTAAAGTGCACAAGCTCCAAATTACAGTGGGCCTTGATTATCTCATGCTCATCCCTCTGTCCCTCGCCCCTCAAGCCTCGCAGCCCATCCATCCCGTGCATCTCCCCTGCTTCCTTCCTTCAGGCTCAGCCCATCGAAAACATGCCCAGGGGGATCACCAAGGCCTGGGTCCTGGCAGGATCCCCAAAAAAAGATGTGAGCCCCTCCTCCCACCCCCTCCGGACAGGACAATGCTGGAAGGGGCCCTTGATGGGGTCACAGAACGCCTGGGCTACCTGGTTCACCTCGACTCTTACTGTATGCCCGGGGACGTGATTTAGCCTGTGATGTATCCAAATCTGCCACAAAGAAACCTGGTAAAAGAAAACTGCACTGTGTATAAATAGGATAAAGCCAAGATGTGAGGTTTACCAGATGGAGCTAGAATCACAGCACGCTAGGGTTAGAAGGACGGAGATGAAAGCTCTTACTTGTTATTTGAGGAGATGAGGCCCCAACAGAGCAGCGATGCAGCCGGTTCACACAGCTGGTCAGGGCACACAGCTGTCGGCTGCTCCCATCTGGGAGGGACTGGGAGGTGGGCAGGCCAGGCTTGCAGGACGGGAGGCCAGGGAGACAGCAGGGAGGAAGACAGGGCACCGGCAGGAATGGGGGCGACCAGGACGATGAGAGGGGGTCGGAGGAAAGCCCCTGACAGGCTCCTTGGCTCTCCAATGGAAGACCACCTTTGACCAGAGACGTTCAGGGAGGCCGTGGTGGCTTCCGGAAGGCGAGCAGTAGTATCCACTCCAGAGAGGACCTATAGGAGGCTCGGAGCCCAACTCTTACTCTCTCAATGGGAAGGCAAAAAACAGGAGGGCAAAAAAAAAAAAATTAGAAAAAAAATAACAGGAAGTCCTTTCCGAGTATGCTCTGCCGTGTGGCTGAGCTTGGTGCCGGGGGCATAGATCTGAACAGTCTAAGGCCGGCGAAGGACTAAAAGAGAAAAGGTCCAGGACTAAAAAACATCCCCAACAAATTGGTCTGATTTACTGACAGAGAAGTGGGTTCTTCACGTGCCTAAGACATTGATTGTTAAATCTTACCGTTTGGCAGGAAAACAGGATGAGGTTGTCTGATCTATTTGTGTCAAGATCCTTTTGGAGACGGGGGACAGGCCCTGGCAGGCTTTCCAGGCCTCCTTAGCCTGGGACTCTGTGAAAGGGCCATGCGTGCACCTCACGAGTGGGACCATTACTTCGGGGGACGTGGCCAGCACGAGCCAGCAGATATTGTCCAAACCTGGGGTTTGGGTTTGGCATGTGCTGTACCTTTATGAGAAGTTAGGGTGTGATAATGCCTCAGCTGGAAAGACTGGAATGTTCTTGATCTTCTCTGGCACGCCCTTCCACGGCCGATATCCCCCTGCCTCCCCATCCACGCCCGGGCAACCAGGCATCCTCGGCCCTCACACAAACCACCGCCCCCCTCACGTAGAGAGGCCTTTTCCTGTCTAACTGCTCATCAGCTTCCTGCTTCCCATCTTGGATGCTTTGGCCTGAAGCTCTCTTTGCTTGGCGTTTTACGTACCAAAATAAAGAGAAAGAAAAGAACAAAAGGACAGTCATCCTCTACTTGACAGCTGTCTCTAGAAGGGCTCAGAAGGCACTCTTCCACACTCCTTCCTGCTGAGCCCAGCTTGCCTCTGGCTCCTTCTCTGCTTTCAGGATGGGGTGTTTGCCCCTCACCTCGTGTCCCCTGGGACCAGCGACCTGGAAACAGGCCAGGACCACACAGTGGCCTCAAATCCCCAAATGGATGCCCTAAACTCTGACCTTGAAGCTCCCCAACCACACTGACCAAGAGCTATGAGCTTCATCATCTGTTTCTGTAAAATACAGGTTGGATTCTTGATCCTCTTTGGCCCCTTCTGGAAAGCTGCTCAGAATCCCCCTTCCTCATATGGCTACAAGACCTAACTGCAGGCTCCCTGCCTGGACGCCTCTGTGCAGCGCTGCCCACCCCCCACCCACCCCCAGGCCCATCGGCCTCTACGCCGGGTCCAGGCACACGAGCCAGGGGGCCCTGGAGCTGAGGGCTGCAGAACACAAACCTCCCAAAGAGGGATGCTCAGGGCTGGGGCTCCTTGCAGCTCACACATAGCCCAGTCCCCACTCAACACCGCACACTTCCTGGAGCACAGCCTTGACCAGAGTGTGAAAGGGAAGGTGGAGGAAAGACAGGGGAGACTTCTAGGTGGTAGGGAGCAGTGAATTCGGTGGTAGGAATGAGCAAGGTGCTGGCAACTGGAGGTTTGGGGCTGGGAACAGAGGTCTGTCTGGAACGTAAGAGTCCTTCTATAAACTCCATGGAAGGAAATGTGAGGAACTAAAAAGTCTCAGATGGGAAGCCCATACCTGAAGCACAATCTAGGGGCCTGGACTGGCGTAAGAAGTTGTAATAATAATCATGATAAATAGCCTATGAGGTATGTATTACCATCAAACCCATTTTAAAGGCAAAGAATCTAAGGTGGAAAAAGAGCGGTCCCCTGGCAGATGACGGGATTCTAGACTTCAACCCAGCTTTGTTGGCCTCCCTCCTGGTGGAGGAAGGGTTGGCTTCCTGCCAGGAGCCCAGGACTCATCCCAGGGGAGGGCTCACATCCTCTCGGTGACTCACCTGCACTGCAGCTGCCCGGGGAGAGGGGGGCCCACCCCCACCCCCGGCAGTGGCCACCCTGTTCCTTGCTCCCACCCCAGCCTAGTGGGCTGAGCTCTGCACAGGGGGCCACAACAGAGGGCCTCTGCGTGAACGTTACCAACAAGCTCCCCAGCATCTCTAGCTTCATCCATATTCATACAGTGAATATACACCGCCTGCCAACTCGCCCTTGAGGGAGAATTTATAGTCCCTTGTTGGATAGAGAGCTGTTTACTCAGGAGGGTGATTTTTTTTTTTTTAACAGATTACAGAATTGCACAGCTGATTAGGGTGCATTTGTGTCACGCCAAGAACTCTTCTCAGTGGTTTAAATATCCTAACTCATTTAATCCCTACAGTAGTTCTAGAAGGTGGCTATGATTAGGATCATCCCCATGAGACAGATGGAGAAACTGAGGCCAGGGAAGTTAAGTAACTTGCCCAAAGTCCTGGAGCTGGAAAGTAGCAGAGCCTGAATTTAAACCCAAGCAAACTGGCTCCAGAGTCCTTGCTCTGAACCACTCTCCTACCCTGCCACTCAGCAGTTTTGTGGCCCTGAACAAGTTACTCTACCTCGTGGAGCCTTTGCTTCTGAAACATAGAACGAGAATAATAATCTCCATCTCAGGAGCCGTGAGGATGAGAAGAAATCACTTTAGTGCCTGGGCCATTATGGCCGGTCTGCCCACACCCTTCCCTTCTGAGAAGGGCATCTCCTTTTGGAGGGGACAGGGATCCTCCCCCACTCCAATCCTATAGGTCTCCTGGTGAGAAGGAGTGGGTCTGAGACTTCAGTGTTCCTCCAGGGGCTGTCCCGTCAAAGCTGCCAAGCTGTGAGGTGTGGGGACCAGGGAGGCTGTGGGGGTGTCATCCAGCAGCCCACAGGAGAAGAGCTGGCGGGGAAAGAGGTGAGGGGAGAAGGGCCCGGGAGCGGGCCGGGGCTGGGGGTGCTCTGGCCCACCAGCCCCCTCACCAGCGCTGCCTGCCCCGCAGTTTGGCTCTGAATGGGGCACCTGCCTTGTCTAACCAAGATGGAGTTGGCTTTCTGCTGTTGGCCACGAAAAGAGCTGTCATGGGGCACCTGGGTGGCTCAGTCAGTTAAGCATCCTTCTCTGGCTCAGGTCATGACCTCAGGGTCCTGGGTTCAAGCCCCGTGTAGGGCTCCCTGCTCAGCGGACAGGGAGTCTGCTTCTCCCTCTCCCTCTGCCCTTCCCTCTGCTTGTGCACCCTCTCTCTCTCTGTCAAATAAATAAATAAAATCTTTTAAAAAAATAAGAAAGAAAGAAAGGAGCTGTCATGTTAGGGCTGAGCTCTGTGCAGGGCTAAACAGGACTACTCTTTAAGCATCAACAGTTGATATTATGACTGTTATCACTCCCCAACTCCTTCCTCAGCTTCCCCTCCATGTTATTCTACCTTCTCGTGGGAAATGGGGAAGAGAAAGAGAGAAGAAGCCCGAGCCGGGGGGAAAGGGCCCTGGTCCCCTCCTCTCACTTCCTTGCCTTCTTCCTCCAGCCATCCACCAAACACTGGAAGGCTCCAGCGTCCTCCTAACCGGCAGGGAGGGGCCTTGGCCCACAGCAGAGCAGGGCTGGACAGGTTCGAAAGGCCCCCCCAGAGCTGCTGCCTTGTTCTGCCCCAAGAAAAGCCGCCACTGTCACCCAGGGCCTCAGCCAGGTGGCATGGGGAGAACAGGTCTCACTGAGGCAGACAGAGCTGGTGACACTTCGTCCACAACGGGGCAGCCCCCAACTAGAGACACAGCAGCAAGATACACCGAGGGCCCGAGGCAGCAGAAGAGGAAGGAAATCCCAGAGGAAGAGAAAGTGAACAGGGGATGCACCCAAAGGGAAGTACGGGACAGGCTAGCAGAGGAGAGACCAAGAAAGGGGCCGCACAATGAACCGAGGTCAGCCGGGGCCAGAGTCCCCACAGAGACCGAATGCGAGGCAGGGAAAAGGAAGGACACAGGTGGCAGAGCAGAGAGGCGGGGACTGCTGAGAGGCAAGACAATCTGCTCTGGAGAAACCTCAAACAAGCCTCCAGGCCACTGTCCTCCCTGTGAGGCCCCCGTGGGCCTCCACCCATGCCTGCCTCCGCTGCCTCCACCCTAGCCCTGCATGCCCTAGTCACGCAGATGCTCCAAAGAGCAGAGAAAGGAAAATGCACTGGGCGGGCGGTGGGGGGGTGAGGAGGAAGGTCGACAGACCACTGCCGCTCCTGGGGAGAACATCTGGAGCCCCCCATCCCCCCCCCCAGCTGCAGGGTTGCTGCCCAGTGGAAGGCACGCGCACTCCGCTGTCCAGGCAGCCCGCTGGACAGGGTGTGGGAGCCTGAGGCCCAGCCCCGATGCCCAGCCTTCTTCCAAACCCAAAGTCCTTCTGGGAGAAGCCACTGTCTCCATGAGAAGTCCCCTCGGTGTGTCCCCTGGGAGGGCCGGGCCCTGAGACTTGGCGGGGCCAGGCAGACTTCTGCAAAACCAGGGTACCATGCCTAGGGCAGCCCTAATCCTCCCGCCTCTTGGGTTTAGGGGGCGTTGGGACAAGAGGGACCAGGACGGAGACTCTTCCACCCCAGACCTCCGAGTATACCTGTGGCCGCTGTGAGGGAAAGGGGGAGCAACTATATTTGGTGCACCCCCCGACCCCCACCCTGCTCCTGATCCCTGCCCATGGTGGCTGAAGGCGCGGGGGGTGGAAACGGCGGTGTTGACGACGCTGACCATTTGTAAGACAGCCTATTTCCCAGACAACCTCCCAAGGCTAGCTCACAGTTCTGCCCCCTCCCGCCCAGCTGCCGCACCTGGTCTCCGTCCGCAGCCCCCGTCCCCCCACAGCGGAGGCCGGGCGCCCTGCCGCTCTGCCCCGCCGACGGTCAGTGCATGCCTGCTGCGGCCGGGCAGTGTCCCAGGCCAGTTGGAGGGATCCTGTCCATCGGGCTTTGGGGAAGCCAACGGAACTACTGGCCCAACCCCTGGCAGCCTTTCGGGGGGGCTGCCCAGCTGCAGATCCCTCTTTCTCTGGTGAGGCTCGGAATTAGATCCGGGTATAGAACCGAAGACCACTCCTGCTCCAAAACAGATCCACACCCCCAACTTTCTCCCAAGGGAAGATGTTTTAATTTCACCAAATGCTTCTTTTCAAAGGTAAATAACTTCTCATCCTAAGGGTCACGCCCATTGTCGCCTGAGTCTTTAAATCAGATAGCTTTCCACAGCTGCCATCCGCCTGCACGTAGGTAGAACAAAGAAAGGTAACGTTGCAACAAGGGGTAACTTTGGAAGGAACGGCGCTATTATCCTTCCAGGAATCAAGCTAATAAACCTTTACTGCCGGCCTACTTTTGCCCAGGAACCATCACTGAGGGTACTAGAATGACACAGTCCCCCTCCAGGAGCTTACGATCTAACCCAGTCCGCAGGGTTTCCTCCCAGCCTCCCAGCCTCCACACTCTATCTGTGGCAGAGTCCAGGCCATGCTGACTCCTGCGATATCCCTCTGATCTGGACTTCTCTTCTGTTGCTCACTCCACTCCAGAACCTTCACTGCTGAGCCTCTGGTGGCTGCAGGAGCTTGCCTCATATGACAACAGCTGTCCCCACCTTCAACCCCCTCCTGCCCCTCCGTCCCGGACAGACTGACGGCTGCCTGATTAATCTGCCTCACCGGTATTCTGATCACTTCCCTCTCAAACTCAAACACATTCATGGTGCCCCAGTATCTCATTCATTTTTTTAAAAATAGAAACTTTTACGGTGGCACTCTAGGTCTATCCCTTTTCTCCTCTTCTAGTATCTTCTCCCAGACTTCCAGCTAAGACAGTCAACTCCAGGTTCCTGCCAAGGGTGCACTGATCCCCAGGCCTCTGTGTATTCTGTTCCCACCACTTGGAATGCCCTTCCCTGATGCGCAGCCAAGGTTGAGAAAGTTGTCTTTGTCCAACTACCACTGCAGCCTAGGGACAGAACTCTACACATCTTTCCCCAGACTTGGCGAGCACCTGTTGCCTGTTGTTAGCACAGATTTGGCAGAGAGCACTTTCTGCTTTATGCTCTCTCCTTAACGAGGCTCCCCTGGCTGAAAAGTCTCCGTGCTGCCCCATGACTTGCAAGAGCTGAGGCAGTACAGCTGGCCAGTTTTGGGGGGAGGAGGGGGCGCTGAAAGGGGCCGAAAACCCAGTCCTGTCAACATCAACAGTGATGATTCACGCTGAGAGTACGTACCCTTGATGGTGACGTGGTATGATGAAAATAGCATTTCACCTCTGTGATTTTCCTCCCCAAAACCCGTAAGCCCAGTCAAACCATGAGAAAACCATCAGACAAATCCAAGGCCGAGGGGTATCCTACAATATACATGACCCGTCCTCCTCAAACCCGTCAAGGTCATCAAAAACCAGGCTAGTCTGGGAAACTGTCACAGCCAAGAAGAGCCAGAGACAGAACGACTAAACATAATGTACTGTTCCAGATGGGATCCTGGAACAGAAAAGGGACATTGGGGAAAACTAAGGAACTCTGAATAAAGTATGGACTCTAGTTAATAATAATGTATCAATTGTGACAGATGTACCACACGAACATAAGATGTTAAAACCTGGGGAAACCAGGGGTGCCTGGGTGGCTCAGTTGGTTAAGTATCTGCCTTTGGCTCAGGTCATGATCCCGGGGTCCTGGGATGGAGCCCCACATCGGGCTCCCTGCTCTGCAGGGGGAACCTGCTTCTCCTTCTCCCTCTGCCTACTACTCCCCCTGCTTGTGCTCTCTCTCTCTGTCAAATAAATAAAATCTTTTAAAAAAAACTTGGGGAAACTGTGTGCAGGGGGGATTATGCTGGATCTCTCTGCACTATCTGCTCAATGTTTCTGCAAATGTGTAATTGTTCGGCAACCCTAACCCTAACCCTGTTCCAAAAAAATCAAATCTGTTAAAAAAAATAATACAAAATTTTCAGTTCAGTTAAAAACAAAATAGCCCCCAGCCCCATCCCATCACTCGCACATCTGTTCACCTTCCTGGCAAGCAGCGTGGAGCCCTGTGCCCTGTTCATGGCGTCTGATGCTCCCGTTAATAGGAGCTAGGCTTTTATGGTTCAGAACCACAGAGTCAAAACCCAGCAAAGGCTTTTAAAGCTGCATTTAAAACAAGTGCTTTGGGTCCAACCAGAGGTCACTGATGGATCTGTGGCCTCCAGAGGAAAAGGCAACCTGTTCCCTTGATTTGCATTTTAAGTGCCCCTCAAATAAACATTAAACATCAATTATTCTGTTTAATAACCTAGCGTGGAATGACCGGCCCCCTTACGAAGTTCCAAAGAGGGGCTGATGAACAGAGAGGACTCACAGCCTGGGACTGAGGAGAGAGCGGAGGATAGCGATGCTGGAGGAGGCCCGAGGGGCTCACAGCGGCTGCAACACGTTACTGAATTCCCTGCATTGCCCGCACGCGTGGCAGGGCACCTCGGGCCCAGACCATCATGCTGACCCCTCCAAGGGCGGCCCCTTCCTACTGGGTCCCTCTCATTGCGTTGCAGGGCCTAGGGCCTGGCGGGCCTCCCCGAGGGGCCCCATTTCTGGGTCTGCCCCACCACCCTCCTTCACTCACGGAGGAGGACGATGCCCCCACTGCTGGGAGGCTGGAAGCTCCACAGGTCCCCTGCCCCAAAGCACTTTCTCTAGAGCCCGGACCCAATCCAGCCTGGCCGCCCAGGGGGCGTGGGAGAGGCAAAGCTCCTCTATTAGAGAGGAGCTATTATTTTAACCCAGAGGCACGTTACCTTTAACGTGGAGTTCCTTCTGGGAAGAGAAACATGGTCAAAGGAAGAAAAGAACCAACCGTGAAAAGAAATAAGGCCCTTTCCTTAGAAAGGGACACACAGAGTTCACAAATCACGAACACAGGCCTGGTTTCTAAAAGGTTCTCTGGAAAGACCCCAAGCTGATCCACCAGTGGGGGCACAGTGCCCTCCGTCGCCCCACTGTCAGCACCAGCCATGAGTGTCCACGGCGCCACGCCAGCCCTCACCAGCCCGCAGAGGCAGGTGCATGGGGCAGGGCGGTGCGGCCGGTTCTGCCCCCGGCCAGTGACACAAGCCGTCCAAGTGAGTCAGGGAGCGGGGCTGCGGCCTGCTGACGGCAAGCACAGGGGCCCAGGCCCCGTCGCCCAGGGGAACTCCATCCAGTTCCGGGGAATCTGCACAGAAGCCCCGGGCCAGAGCCCCAGCGGGCTGGGCAGACGTGAGTGAGTCAGGCCAGCCAAGGGATCACCTCCTCCGCACGCCTGCTGACAAAGGCCCCTTCAAGAGAGGCCGGACAAGCAGTCCCAGAGGCAGAAACAGAAACTCGAAGCAGCTGCCAGGGCCGGAGGCGTGGGGCCAGGCCCACGTCACCCCACAGGCCGACCACAGGACCAGGCAGCTTGGCCAGCCCCCTTGCACGGCTCTACCCACCAGCCCAGCCCCGGGAAAGCACAGCTCTGGGCTGCGTGTTTGAGCCTACAGAGTGCTTTTCATGTATTCACATTGCCTTGGTTCACGGTGGCAGTGACTTGGGGACAAACCCTGACCCACAGGCCTGCATACCTGGAAACTGGCCCTACCTCCAGATGGTGAAGGTGGGTGCAAATGCACGTAGGGAGGATTTACCCAACCTTGTTTGCCCCCACTGCAAGAAACACACTGTCCCCTCGCTCCTGCCACACGTCCTCCTTCCCCTGCTCCCCCTGAACCAAGGCCCCCACCCCTTCCCATGTGTGTCTCCCCCATCAGACTATGGACTCCTTGGGGAAAGAGGCACATGCTGGGCATCTCTGGAGCTCTAACACTTAGCACAAAATATGTCAATGATGCAGGGAATGGTGTTCAGGATCATTATCCCTTGTAGTTATAAGCCAATCCAAGCTCAGAACAACCTGAGCATCTGCATAGGATTTTTAAGGAATTTAAAACCTCTCTCAGTGCCTCTCTCCCTTCCACTGCCTCATTTCTGCTCTCTGGGGCTCTGTCACCAAATGGAATGATGAAACACCTTCCTTCCACTGATGTCAGACCTTGAGCATCCTCCAGCCCTCGGATGGGGGCAAATTCTTGTTTTCTGGACTCTACCAAAGGAACTGGGCACAGGGAGATGATACCTGGGCATAAAGGAGCACACGCCCTCGGAGTGTGTGGTGTGCACCTGGGTGTGAGGGCCAGGCAGGGAGACGGCTCTGAGGGACAAGTGGGCTTTGCACACCTCCTAGTGGGTGAGGACTTTTTCCCATATGTTCAGTTCACACATGCTCACTGGATTTTCTCCATGTGCCCAGCACCATGCCGGGTACCGTGTGGGGAACAGACCTTGCCTTTGAAGAGGTCAGGAAGGTGGGGGGGAGAAGACACGTGTGGATGTCGCTAAAATGCACGCACGGTGGGCCGCCCACTCTCGGGGAAGAATCATCAGGGAGTTCAGCAGGCCGGGGAGGAGGAAAGCATTTCTGTTTACTGGGAATTCGGAAAAAACTATTTGAAAGAATGAGCACTTGAGAGGAGCCTCGAAGGCTGATTTAATAATAGTTACTCCATTCTCATAATAATAATGTCATTACTATCATCGTCATCGTAACAGCTAATATCTACTGTTCGCTAAACGCCAGTCACCACGCTCAGCACCTTACAGAGCTCGCCCTGACTATCCTCATACTCACGTGACAGATAAGGAAACTGAGGCTTAGAGAGTCAAGGAAACTAGGAAGCGTCAGAACCCAGAGCAGAACCCAAGTCCGTGTGTCTCCCAAGGCCACCAGCCCCTGCTCCGCGGGGCCAGAGTGAGGGCTCCTCCCGGACAGGACCTGAGTGTAGGCAGACGGGAGGCAAATACAAGGCCAGGGATGACCATCTGGGGATGGTGCTGGGAGCATGGCCGCAGTGAGGTTACAAGAGCCTGAGCACCGGTGCCCGGCACCTGTCCTCGTTAATGGACAAGGGAGAGTCGAGGGACGTGTGACGTAGCTGGACCCCCTCCGCGGGATGACTGGGAAAGTGGATCGGGGCCGACAGAGCGAGAGAAGGGGCCGTCACAATGGTCTGGGTGTGAGACTGCAGCTGGGCGAGGTGAGAGGGTGTGTGGGCAAGGGATGGAAGGTTAGGTATGTGTCAGAAAGGGAACGTGTGTGCACGTGTGAGCCCACGTGTGCATGAGTGCCAGGCCCTTCCTGCGGAGGAAGGTCGCAGAGCCGTCCCGATGGGAGGAAGGGACAGGGTAAAGCAACCGATCCAGCTGAGCAGTAGGGCTCTGGGAGTGGGGGACTGCCATTTCACAGCTCCACTGGGCCCTGAGATGCCCACCCAGCCTAACGCATCCAAGGGACTCAGTGGCCATTTGTTAAAAGGAGGCCGTGAATTAATCTGGTCTCTTCGGAGCCTGGCTTTGGCCTCCGGTTGTGTGGGGGTCACTGTCATTCCAACTCCCTCCTGCTCGGCCCCCTCTGGCCCAAGTCAGATGTTCTAAGCAGCGGGAACAGTCACATTCCCATGGCCCAGCCTGGTCCCCAGGGCCCTAGCCCCCTTCCTGGACTTCATGCTCCCCCTTGCCCTGAATATCTTTGTAACAAACGTGTTCCTGTGTGGGCTCCAAGCTGACTTCATACTTCCCCAGGTCAAGGTCTTCCCTCCGCCCTCCTATTCCAGAGCAGAGAGGATACTGCCAAACTGGTTCCAGGCCTTTGTCTGGGCCAGAGATATTCTGCTGCTCATCAGGGACAGAGGGCCCTGTTCAGCTCCTCTGGCCACAGTTACCAGCTGGCCAAAGGCTCTCCCTCCCCGGGATTTCACAGACCCAAGACCGGTGGCCCTGGATCTCATCCTCACCGAGGCCAGCTCTTTGAACGCTCTTCCCAGCCTGTCTGCATCCTGGCAGAACAAAACAGGTAGACCAATGTCTAGGAGGGGCCGGCTCCCACAGCCAGAGGGAAGAAAGCCCAGTCTCAGCTTCTGGAGCACCCTCTGTCCGACCAGCTGGAAGGGGAGGCTTTGTCCAAAGGAACCAGAGACCAGCCCCTTTCCTGCTCAGCTCAGCTGCCACCCCTGTATTATGAAATAATGAATACAATTGGGCACCTGGAGAGAAAAGGGCTCTTTTTCAAGACTGTATAATCTACAAAAAATTAGAAGAAGCAATGCTTTAGAAATCATGGAATCTAACCCCCTTATTGACAGATGTAGAAACAGGTCTAAAATTGTGGAGGCTTCCACCTGCTTGAAATCAATCTAAACCATTTCTGACTTCCCCGAAAAGCTCCCTTTGCGTCCAAAAGGATATCTGTGGAATGAATGCACTTGCCCTTGGGACAGAGCCAGGACTAGAACCTGGGTCTGTGCCTCCGGGCTCAGAGCCTTGTTGCCACCGGCTCTCTGCCTCCAGGGATGGTGCCTGTCAAGACTGCTTTGCTTCCTCCAGGGCGCTCAGGCGCTAGGGCAGAGGTGGGTGGGTGATTTGTTAGACAGTGAGTCCTAGGGGCTGCCTGGCACAGTCTGCCCTCCAGATGGCAGCCAGCTAAGTCCAACAGGGCTGGGGAGCCGGGGAGCGTGTGCTCTGATTTAGGGCAGATCCAGGTGGGCTGGCTCACCTAAGGCTGTGGGAAGCTTCCAGAGCCTAAGGAACAGCTCTTCGTCCCCTCCCTCTCCTTGCGACACCCTCCAAGTCAGTATCATGGAGCAGGCTCTTCGCTCACTAGGGTACCCACCTTGGGCATTTGGAAGGGACATCTCAGTCCCCAGAGGACTCCTGGCAAGAGAGAAAAGAAGACAAGAGACGTGGGATGGGAGCGTGTGTCACAAATCCCAGCTGAGCAGCCAGAAGGCCTTGGCCACCACTGGGTGCGTGATCACTACGTGATGTCCTGAGTGGATGTTCCCTCAAGGCCCCTCTGGCTCTGAGAAATCTAGGATTCTCTTCTTCCTCACCCGAGTGTCCCCAGCGATTACCACCTGGTAGGTACTTAAAACAGTTCACTGAATGATTGAAATGGACCCTCCGTCAGTCCAAAGAGCCCAGAGGCCAGGAAGGCCATTCTTCCCTCTGTGTCTCCCACTTGAACACCATAGAAGCCATGCGCTTCTGGAGAAGCCCTAGCAATGCAAGAGCCCTTTGCGAACCGGCTCCTTCTCCTAGGTGCACAGACATGGCCGGAGGGGCCACAGGAAGCAGGAAAATGTGCCTACAGGGGAGAGGGTGGCCGGAAGCCCAATGGGAGCAGATGGCCCAACTCGTACTGTCTTAGTGCCTAGCTCCTCTCTTTCCCGCTCTTTCTGGCTTCCTTCTCCTCCCTGCCTTGTCTCCACTCCATGTCCTCTCCCTGCCCTCTCCCACCCCCTTTGCTCTCTTGCTCAGCCACAACCCGTCCTCCCTCCTTTGTGGAGGCTCTGAGCCTTCTACTGGTCCCGGAGCTGCCGGATCCCGTTAGCCAGAAAGACTCGGGGGCTGAGAGGAGACGGCCAGCTGGGGCCAGGAGCCTCAAACTTTCTCGGGGTCAGGGCAGGGAGAAAGCAGCAGCAGAGGGACTGAATTTCTGATCTGTGCTCAGCCTCCTGAGTTGAGGACCTAGAAGAGGGACTCCTCTCTGAGGGAATCTGGAAGTGCATTTCTCTCTACCTTCCTCCACAGGGTTCCTGGGGAGATGTCTTCCTTCCGGCCCTCCTGAGCCTTCCCCGACAGACACTCCCCGGCACGGAGTTAGATGAGGCAGAAAACTGCCCTCTCTTTTCCAGCTTGAGACCTATTTAGAAGTCCTGTGTGTGTGTGTGTGTGTGTGTGTGTGTTATGGTTGGCGTGTGTGAGAGCATACACAGAGGGATGGCGGGGTGGTGTGCGTGGTACTGAGGGCTATGGTCCCTTGTGGTCTATGTACGGTGAATTTGGTGTGTTATTTGTAGTATGATAGACATGTATGTGTAGCGTGTTGATGGAGTGTGTGGTGCAAGAGAATGCGTGGTGTGTGTGTGTGTAATGTGGAATGCACGTATATGTGTTTGGAGTGTTAGGGGCACGTTTGTGACGTGTTGTGGGGAGGACTGGAGTGGGTACACGGCCACTCAGTCCCGTGTGGGAGCTAGCTGGCCAGGGTCTCCCAGCCAGAGAAGCCAGGGATAACCAGTATCCAGGCAACCATGTTGGGGGGAGGGGAGGAGATATGGAGGTGAGGAATGGGCAGGAAAAGGAAGGGAGGCTGGGAATTGAAGAGCAGTTTCCATGGCAACTACCAGGGAGGTCACGTGCAAAAGGCTAAGTTGCAGAAACAGATACACACATCCACACATCCACAATCCGAGGGCGCTGGGCCCCCAGGGTGGGGGTCCTTGCATAGAGGACATGGGCTGCCCACTGATCCATCTCCAAACCTGGGAATTCGGGCCCAGCCGGAGGGCGCAACGCCCAGGAGACAAAGGAAGTGGAGACAGAGGCCACGGTCTTGGGCAGAAGGCTCAGCAGCCAGCCCCCCATGTCTGGGGGTTGGCGGCAAGGGCCTGACCAGGCCCGTTCTCCAGCTCAGCTGCTCCCACCCTCGGGTGCTTTCTCTAACAGCCACCACTTGTAAGAGCCAGAAGCAAGCGCCAGGAGCCAGGGCTGCTCTTCCAAGTGTCCATGGAAGCCCAGCAAGACACAATGGGGGAGGCTCTGCCAGGGGGGCTGGGCATGAAGAAAGGGGAGAATGGGGGATCAGGGAGGCCCCCTGGAAGAAAACAGGACTGGATAAACAAGAAGGAAAAAAAAAAAAACAACAACCAATGCAGACATTCTCATGAATCCCATGCTCTGGAACCCCAGCCCTTCTTTACCTTCTCCCCATCCCCTTGCCCACCGCCCAGCCTCAGCTCCCATGCCCCCCAACACCAAACCAGCCGCCCCATTTTGTATTGCTGGTGTGTCTACACTCGCATCCAGCCACCTCCGCGTCTTCCCATGCCCACGCTCAAGTGTCCACAGCCTCCCAGTAACAAAGGGGAAACTCCCGCTGGATACAGGGTGGGAGCTGCCCCTTCCCTTTCTCCAAAACACCGTAGCTCCGAGCTCCCGGCAGCGCCCCCACCGCCGCGGCCGGCCTCCCCAAGGCGGCCGCGCTCCCCTTCCGACGCCACCTCCGCGTTTACAGCCCCCGGCGCGTTTCCGCCGCCCGGGCCGCCCCGGGCCCGCGAGGGCCGCTCACACCCACCGAAACAAACCAAACCCGGCAGCTCCCGGCGCCCGGCCTCGCGCCCTCCTCGGAAGAAGAGCCCAACTTTGCCTCCCGCGCCGCCGCCTACCTGCACAGCGCGGGCCCCTCGCAGACGATCCCCGGAGGACGCACGGAGTCCGAGGAGCCTGGGAGTGGCGGGGCTGGGGGCAGGGCGGTGGGCGAGGCTCTCGCGTGTTTCCCGCCTCCCCTCCTGCGCAGGGCTGGGGCGGGCGGGCGGCAGCGGCGCGGCCGGCGGGGGTGGGAGAGGGGGGCGGGGCTCGGCCGGGCCGGGCTCGGGGACGGGCCGCCGCCGTGTCACCGGCTGGCGTCGCGCGCGCGGCCCCTCTGCTCCCCGCTCCTGGGAGGGTGAGGGGGGCCGCGTCTCCGAGGGCGGGCCGGCTCCAGAAGCAACAGGAGACTGCCGCCGAGGGGGCGGGTCCGCGCCCGGGATCTGCCACCAGCCGCTGCTTTTTGGTTTCCTTCTGGGGAGGGGTGGGAAGGCAGCGAGACAAACACAATGACAGAGCTAGCGTCTCTCCGAAATAGTAAACTGAGGGGAACGGGAAAATAACCCAGCACCAGACACAGCAACCCACGTTAATTGGGAGGCTTGGCAATTAAGGGGAATGTGTACCCGAAGCATGAATGGCGTGTCGTGGGCGCCTGAGCGCGCTCTGGTTGTAGTTGTCATTTCCAGCTAGAGCCTGGGGTGGGGGGCTCACCCGACTGACAGGTGTGCTGCCCAGAACCCCCTTTCCAGGGCCCCTCATCCTGGCCCTGCTGGGTCGCCATCCTGCCGCCCACCCCAACCTCAGCCTCCAAATTTAAGATGACAGGTGAATTTCAAGATGCAAATCCTGGCTCTGCACGTCTATCTGTGATGTAACCTTGAGCCAATGGCTAAGGGAAGCTCTTGCGCCTCAGTTTCCTCACGGGCGACAATGGCTGTGGGAACACTCACCTCCGGGGAGGCTGAGCCCAGGAGCTCAGAGGGAGTGCTCAACAAACCAGCCTCCACCGAGAGGAGCAGGGCTTGTAGGAAGGGGCCGAGTCAGGGGCTGGCAGACCACAGAAACACATGGAAAGCTGACCACTCGGTTGGTAGCCAGGAAGCCATGCTGCCCGCCACAAGGCTGCCCAGGCTGAGCCAGGACCGGGGCAGACAGGATGAGGGGTGTTTCCCGAGAGACACTGTAATTATCCACACCTAGGCAGGGCCACAGGGACTTCCTTGAAGACCCCCAACCCTGGGACCCGGGGTACCGCTGGGAAGGGGCCCAGCCCTACCTCTAACACCCCCAACCGTCAGCCTCAGTATTTTTATTTGCTAAAGGAAGGAGACTAGATAATCCTAAGGCCACTTCTAGCTCTAGCCCTAGATGATTTGATTATTTCAACAAATGATCAGGTCTCAAAACCCCAAGGTAATCATGAATTCAAAAAGGCTTTGCACAGATTTGGAAGCCCTAAGTGGCTACCGAGAACAAGTAGGTAGCCCAAGGGAGACCAACGGGATGACAGTTCTGACCCATTGAGCACGGGACCTTGGACAAAATGGACATGGTTCTGAGACAGTCCCCAAGCTCTGTGGATGGCTCTGAAAGCTAAAGCTCTAAGCCTGGCTGCAATCTTGCCGATCCCTGAGACTTGCCACAGACCGACTTACCTTTCTGTCCCTGCCTTTTCCTCCACACGGGAAGATTTGGTGACAGCTGTCTTCCCTCTTCCTTTGCGTTAGGTGGTGAGAGAGACGAAACCACACCATTTGGTAGGCGCACGTCCTTGGGCAAGCAGATTAATCCCTCCCAGATGACCTTGAATGTTGCCTTTCGGCCATTTCTCTGTGCTGCTCTTTGGAGTTCCTCCTGGTGGGGACACATCAAACCCAGGCTTTGCAAGCCTGTTTGGGGAAAAAAGGAACTCCAAAGCCAAGTCACCTGGAGTAGCAGCCCCTTTCCTGGCAGAAAATTCCAAGGTGTTTGGTGAGATTACTTCCTGGACGCAGCTGTTAGCTCTGCTGACCAGGGGCATGGCATGGAAGGAGCCACTGTGGCCCTCGAGCAGGGGCGACAGGCTGGGGTAGGAAACAGATACTAGACCAGGCAGGCCTGGTAGTTCCTGGGTGAATCCAGCTTTTATCCTCAGGACAACGGGAAGCCACTGAAGGGCATTAGGAAAACAGTTGCAAGCAAGAACTGGGGAGTGGCTGGCTTAGGATGTAGGGGGACCCCACAGCAACGGGTCAGGGGCTGTGAGGAGAACAATGCTAATGTGAAGGTGCAAAACAGGCCTGGCCCCCCAAATGAAGAGAACGTGGCTTCTCTAAAGGCCCTGGGAGCAAAGAGAGAGAGAGCTGGGGCAGGGGCGCATAGCCATGGTGGAAGTAGGACAAGAAAGGCTAGAAACCATTTCTAAAACGCTCCCCACGCGGACAGAATTGGAGCCATGAAAAGACCTAAGGCTCAGAAGGATAGCCTAACTGTTGGGAGCACAAGGGACAGCTTCATGCTTTAAAGCTTGGGCTGAGCTAAGTAACTCACAACTGTGCTGCTAAACACTAAAACCCCGTGTGGGTAGCACTCGCCTCGTCCCCAGGCACTGTGGCAAAAATAGTCTTTCAGCATGTCAGCACCCGGGGCACAGAGCTGCAGACCGACTGACTGGAAGTGGAGGGCCAGCAGGGAAAATTAAAGGGGCAAGACCAGGGGCGCCTGGGTGGCTCAGTCGTTAAGCATCTGCCTTCAGCTCTGGTCATGATCCCAGGGTCCTGGGATCGAGCCCCGCATCGGGCTCCCTGCTCAGCGGGAAGCCTGCTTCTCACTCTCCTACTCCCCCTGCTTGTTCCCTCTCTCGCTGTGTCTCTCTCTGTCAAATAAATAAAAATCTTTAAAAAAAAATAAATAAATAAAGGGGCAAGACCAGAAGTCTTGGGGAGAGACCCCTGCCTCTCCTAGCAGGTAACCCTCCAAGGTGGCTTTTGGGGTACCATTTCATCCTCGGGTGCAGACTGAAGCATCAGTCTGCCCACCAACTGCTACTTTCAATCCACTCACACTCACTTTGCTTTCTACAAGTTCGAACGTACCGCCTCCCCCCAGCCAAATGCTGAGCCCCCAAACCCCAGGAGAGAACCGTTTCTTAACTCCTTGTCTGAAAGAGCTTGCTCACTTCCAAACTGCTCCTTGAACCTGGTCCCTTCTGCCCTCCCTCACCTGTCTTTCTTGAACCCCTCCGACTTCTCTCTCAAGCAGCTCATGTGGGCAACTTTGTCGCTTTACACAGTTCCTGGACCATCCAATCCACAACCATGGTTTTGCCATCCACTTAGGGCTGATGGCCCCGCACTCTCCAGCCTCGTCCTCACCCCCAGAGACCTAGAGGAGTAATCCCCAGGGACCCAGCACTGCTCATGCTGAATCCATCATTCGACTCTCCCCACACCCCAAAAGTGCTTCCCCTCCTGTGTCTTTCTTGAATTCCTAAATGGCATTATCCCCACCCAGTCACTCACCCGGGAAGTCATGTACCATCCTCACTCCTCTCCCCCCACTGCTTCTGTTCTAGATCAGGCCTCTCTGCTGCTAGATTCCTGCTGGAGACTCTGCCTTAGTCTCCCCACCCCCTGGCTATTAACTCTTCGGTATTTTCTGCAACTCAGATGTGACTCAAACCTTCAGCAGCTCCGTGTTTTCTACATGCTACAGTCCAAATTCTTAATACAACGTCCAGTCTTTACAACCCAGTACCCACCCATCTTCTGTGCTTCATCTCCTGACCCCACTCTTTGCTCGGCCTTCCCCATCCCACCCCAATCCTTACAAATGCCGTCCCCCAGCCCAAGAGGGCCACTCACAATGATCTGAATATGCTGCCTGCTTGCCTGCCCCCAATCTTTGCTCATATAGTTTCTCTGCTTAAAACATCCCCTCTTTCCCTTCTCCGCTTGTGAGAATCCTACCTACTCTGCAAAGCTAAATCCAAACATCACCTTATTGAAATTAAGGCCATCTTGTCCTGCTGTCACGAACGAACAGTGTTGTGACTCTGCATTTATAATGGTGCATATCATCGTCTGGCTTTTACTATGTATAATTGCCTGTGTGTGGCCTTAATGGACTGGGAAGTCCTTGGGGGCAGCCTGGCCTCTCACTCCATTTGTAAACCCCAGTGTCTTGCCTGGTGACCCATCTATAACTAGTTGAATTCAAGGGAATTGTAGCTCCCAAGACCCTGCATGATTGTGTCCCAGCCAACCTCTCCAGATTCACCTTGAACACTTTCTCCTCTTCTCCTTCCTACTTCTCCTCCTCTTCCTCCTCATCCATTTTTTGTCAGAAATATGAATGTGATGCCTGGAGATAAAGCAGCCTTCTTGCATTCCAGAGTTCTTGTCACCTGAGAAAATTCAGCTCCCATTACAGAAATGTAGCTGGTTTTCTGTTCCATGCAGCCAACACAGTCCTAACCGATACGAATAGGATGGAAGAGCTCGGAAGGACAGCCTTGCATCATGAGAAAGCAGAAATTCAGCACGAGCGAAGCTTTCTCACCTGGAAGACCCCTACCTGCCATTTACACCAGCACATGCCTGACACGTGCCAACCCCAGCACCTCTCTTCCTGGAGCCGTCCCCCCAGAGTGCCCCCTTCCTTAGCCACCTTTATAGCAGGATCTGGATTTTGAGAAGGGAAGAATGCAAAGGCAGGCAGAGTGGGGGAGGTCTGAAATAAAACTTCACCCTCTCTTCTCACAGGAAAACTATAACATATGTCAGGAAACAAGGCACGCCAGAGCGTGCATGAGATTTGTTTCTAAGTGAAAAATCCACCCCAGTGCCATTAGTCTAGAGAACTAATTCTGCCTGATTAACTTAAACTTGCCGTGTAAGTGTGAAGTGTCACCTCAAGGTGCCAGTCTCTAATTATGAGCATGCCTCTTCCAGAGCTGCTGGTTGTCCAAATCGAGCACATGACTACTCCTCCCCCCCACCCCCCCACCCCGCCTTTCCACTCCACAAATATGCACCCATTTGTCTTTTCCCAGTGAATGCAAATGGGAGAAAACGAGCAATGTTGCCCTTTGGAGATAATGACGTTGGAAATTCAATACATAATGGCTCCCTAGACGAGACCAGAATAGCTTCGTGTTTCTGCTTTCCCCATGCACAGAGAAGCGGACAGCCTGTTGGCATAAGCAGGCGTCTGAACCCCCCACCCCTCCCGGAGTGCCTGGAGCCAGCATTTGTGAGGAGAGGCACCTGTTTATCATCATATACTTTCTTCAACCCACTGGATCCAGGCTCAGAACAGAGGCTGTAGCTGAGTTTTTGAGCCAGGAAGAACCACAGGGACCCAGCAGGCACCCCCATTCAGTCCCTCGACCAGCCCTGCAACCAGACAATAACCCACTAGCCCAGTCACGCATCCAGGCAAGAAAGACTTGCATCCACTTTTTCTCTTTTGCATCCCCCACTCCCACCCCCACCCCAAAGCCTAAGCTAGAGTTGAAGGGAGCCAATAAAAATGATCTGGGGCAGGCAGGTGGCTGAACTTTATAGCAGAGTGTTGTGTGAAGCCTGAAGACTAATTGCCGTGAGGGGAAAGCAACTTCCGTGCAGGGCAAACTCAGTGCCTGTAGATAAAGCTGCATTTCTCCCAAGAAACAGGCAGGCCTGGCATCCTGGGGCTGTGCCTGGACTGTCTTGGGAAAGGGGCTCATTTCTGATGGCAATGGGCTTCCAAGAGGGACGCCGGACGGGTCACTACATCTGTCTGTTTATAATGGACCCTTGGGTTCATTGACTTCTCCATCTCTCTCAACCCTCCTATCATTCCGTTCTCTCTTTGATGTTGTTGTTCATGTAATTGCCTCTCGGACCAAAGGTATGTTTGATGTCCACCATTTAAAGCATTATCTCTATTGATTTTCATCTTTCAGGCCTTGTATGGACCTTAGATGTGGCTGGTGGGAGGCGATGGGCATAAAACACTCACCGTTCTGGCCATTCACTCAAATATTAAACATTTATATAGCCCTTGAACACAACTCCTTCCTGGCACATTGTTTAAAAGAGAGTCCACAATCGTCTTCCTAAGTTTAACTCAGAACCTTCAGCTCCCCAATCAGCAGGAGAGTTGCAATGATTTGACCGGGGCAATCACCTAAGTGGGTTGCTCCTGGATGGTGAGTAACTTGAAGACAGGAAGGATGTCCAGTTTATGTTTTTTGTTTGTTTGTTTTGTTCGGGGGTGTTCTTAAGGGGTTTTTTTTCTTATTTTATGCTTTTAACACCTGGTCTCTAACACTTGCCAATATAATAGGTGGATAATCAGTATTTACTAATGCAAAAGATTAGAGTGATATTGACAGAGAAAACCAACGTGCATCGAGAACAAGACCCCCCAGACCAGCGCTGTGAGGCCATCTGAGCCTGCCTTGTCTGACAGGCAAACGAAAGGGAGAGGTGGCAAGCAGGCTTCCGGGGACATGGGCCACAGCAGATGCATTTGGAGACTGCTCTTAAATTATGGTAAGTTGTGTTTCCAAAGATGGCCTCAATGGTATCTCCCATCCCACGGGCTCTTCTGCAGCGCTGACCATGGCGAGGTGGCACCTGTCTCTCCTCCCTGCAATCTGGGCTGGCCGTGGGACTTCGTTTGAACAACAGAAAGAGGCAGAACGATCGCCGTATAACTTTTTAGATGGGGCCTTAAAAGAGCTGCAGCTTCTGCCTTCAATGTTTGGAACACCACCTCTTGGAAGCCAGCCACCTTAGAAGAAGTTAGATTACCCTGCTGGAGAGATTGAGAGAGAGAGAGAACGTGGAGAAAGGACTGAAGCCACCTTCAACGTTCCCATCTCAGCTTCTACTCCTCAGATCTTGAGTAAATAAAATGGTGGTTGTTTTGTAAGCCATCAAGTTTGGGAGCATTTTGTTTTGCAGCAATAGATGACTCAAGCAAGGTGATTGGGCCCCACCCCAGACCCATGAATCCGATTCTCCAGGAACAGGACCTGGGCATCAGCTTTTTAACAGCACCTGCCAGGGCCAGGGAAAGAGCTGAGCCTCCCCGTGACTTCTCCCATGGATGGCTTCATTCATGGCTCGCAGACTCAGTGGGTCTGAAGCCCTAGAGCGCACAGTGCGTCTGAGCTGCAGGAACCCGGGCCAGGGACACACGTGGTAAGAGACATAAGGCCACATCTTGGAAGAAACAGGGCACCAGAGAGCTCTGTGCACAGAGCCCTGAACAGAGCCATGGGATATCTGAACCGGATGAGGCCTTAGAGGACGTTTTGCAAATTGGGAGCCCATGGCCCAGAGGGGGGAACTGACTGACTCAAAGTCACCTAGCTTGTTCGTGGCCCAGTCGGGACCAGAGCGAGGTCTCCTCAGTACTGGCCCACTCTTTCCCTTGCCCGTCTATCTCTCCGGATTTCTGTGTCCTGAGGAGTGAGAAAAACAGATGCTTTCTTAAATGCATGGTAACTATCTTAAAATATTAACTAAGCCTTGTACGTGTGAGTACCAATTATTAATGTCCCAATTAATGTGAACATCCCAAGAGTATCCAGAGTAAGAGAAAGATCAGAATAAAAGGTGGAATTAATCTGGGCTGCCTTCCTCTAAGAGTTGACCTATGAAGGAAGAGGATGGGGGTTTGAGGCAGGAAAAGAGCAAACCCAGGCACGGAGGTTGCAATGAGACACGTGGGAGGTGCAGTCTGATCTACTTGGCAGGTTCAGAAAGGCCTGCTGGGAAGGAACAGGGATTTACAAGAGTCCATCTAGGGTCTGTTTCCTTATCTGGTTCCTCCACCCGCGGAGGGGAGACAGGACTGGCGGCTGCCCAAAGGGGAGGGCCCATGGCACAGACTTCCTGAGCCCCCACCCACCCCGCTGGGCTGCTAAGAAAGCTGACCAGGGCCTGGGAGACAGCTCTGTGAACTGGGAAACTCTATCTGTGAGGTCAAGGCTTCTGAATCTGCTGTCAGAATTCTGCTCTCCCCCCGCCTCCCCTCGGAGTCCAACCCCCTGCTTTATCATTACAGGAGGCCCCAGAGACACCACCCAAGTGGGTTTATTTTTAGCTTCCTATTCTTTCCTAAGAGCTGCTGTGCACAGAGCATGTAACTTAAATGTTCCCAGCTGCCCTGTGCTGAGGACTGAACAAAAGGGATTTTGCTTGTAATAGGAGAGGTCAAGGCCAAGCAGACGGAAGAACTACCTTTGTCGTCAGAGTGGGCAAAACGAGTGAGGCTGGTCCATTTCTTTCTTTGGCAAATAATTCTCGCTCAGCGGTTGAATCAATAACGCTGTCTGCAGGTTCTGCACTGAAGAGCAGGTTCCTTTGGAAAAGGAGTAAGAGGCTGGTAGGATGAGCATGGGGAGCCGCGAATTAGAATCCAGGACTGCTGGTCTTGAACAAGTCACCTGACTTCTCTGAGTGTCCATTTCCTCTCTGGGAAGATGGTCTTAATGCTACTCTCTATTCCATAGGGTTCTTGTGGGGACCAATCAAGCTAACCCTCAGAAAGTACATGCTGCCTAGCAATGACAATTGCTCGGTCGATAATCCTTTTCTTGACTTCCCTGTCCTCACTAAACCCACTTTGACCAGCCCCAAGATAGAATCTTATCTTTAACTGACACCCACTATGACCCTACCACATGCCAGGCATGGAACGAGGCAGGTCGCCATGTAACATGCCCCCTGCATCTGACCTTGACACCTTTGCAGACCATCAGGACCCTGGGTGCTCTGGGAGGGATGCAAGCATCACTGGCCCCAACCTGTGTCTGGGGGACCCTGATCAACCCAGCTGAACTCACTGAGCTGGCTCAGGTTGCAGAGCCAGGGAACTGCATGTCAAGCCACCGCCAATTTGAAGTGAGCATTTCCTGTATGCCTGGCACAGTGCTAATGAGTTCGCATGCATCACCTCACTTAATCCGAAGATCAGCCCTGCGATGCAGACCCTATGATCCATCACCCCTATTTCCGAGACGGGGAAACTGAGCCCGAAAGAACTGAAGCAACTTCCTCAGAGTCGCCGAGTTGATAAGCGGCAGAGCCAGGACACGAGTCTGGGTGCAAATCGGGTACTCGTTTGGGGTTTCGTTTGGGGTTTCGTTTGGTGAAGATGCAACCTTAGTGCTTGGCTTTCAGGCACTCTGACCCCTTCTTCCCAGGAGGAGATTCCGCTCCCCGGGGCTCCCACCGTGCATGATCCTATGATACAAGGACGCCTTCTCACAGCCACCAGCCACCCGCAAGCCCTGCTCTGTGTGGGGCCCAGGCCCTAGCACCTGCCCCGCCCTCTCTCTCTCTCCCTGCACACCAGAGCCGTTAGCCAGGGATAGGTGGGAAATTGTTCTCTTTGCCCTGGCCGTAGGCTTAGGGGCCGTGCAAGGAGGTATTTTTCCACTCTGAATAGGCCATTTCTCTTGCTCTCCCATTGTGAATTTCCTGCTTTCTGCACCATTGAGATTAGATTTCTGTCTGTGATAAAAGAAGGGCACCTCGTGGCTGCTCTGCCCAGGGACTGGTGAGAAATAGGGGCTCAGCTGGAGACCTATCTACCTATCATCATTACCATCGTCATTTAATATCTGCTAAGTGGCCCAGAGTGCCTGCCCTAGACTTGGGAGTGCTTTGAGAGGACAAAGTCAAGAAGATGGGGTGAGTTTCCTGCCACAAGGATGCCTCCATGCAAACCTCCACCTGCAAGTCAAATATCCCAAAGCCTGTCCCACACAGGTGCATTCAGACACTCACATCCTCTGGGAATGCTTTTCAAACTGATGTGCAAATCTCAACCACCAGGGGTTAAATCACAAACTGCTGCCCACCACCCCCCACCCCCACCAAGGGGATGCTGATACTTCTGGTCAGGGGACCACACTTTGAGAACCAGCCCCCCCAGACACCCGCCAACAGCTCTCAGATAGTCACACATGTGCTCAAAGGCATGGGCACGTTCAGACACAAGGTCCTGCCTCCTCTTCAGCACCCGTGGGCCCCACGCTCCTGCCTCGCTCTCTGGGCTCCAACCTCTCCGGTCTTCTTTGCATTCTCCAAGATGTGCTCCTCCTGCCTCGGGAGGGAAAAGAGGTGGGAGAAGAGCGAATTGAGGGGGAAAGGCAGGAATGTGGGGAATGGCAGGAGATTCTCCTGGCAAGATGGTTCCCACTGAGGATGCAAAAAGAGATGTAAAACTTTCTCTCCACTGGAACATGCGTCCTGCTAATCTCTGTCTGGTTAATGCCTCCTTAGCCTTCAGACCTTAGCCCTAAGCCCTTTTTCAAGGAAGCCGTCTCTGATTTCCTCTACTACCCTGGCCACCATCACTAGACCAAGGCAGAGCCCAGTTATAAGTGGCCATATCTTCATATAATTTTTTTTCACACGGTTATGGCAGGTTTTTAAAAAAATATATGTCTTAGGGGCACCTGGGTGGCTTAGTCAGTTAAGCGTCCAACTCTTGATTTCAGCTCAGGTCATGATCCCAGGGTCGTGAGATAGAGCCCTGCATCGGGCTCCACGCTGGGCATGGAACCTGCTTAAGATTCTCTCTCTCTGCCCCTCCCCACCCCATATGTGCATGCATAGGCTCCCTCCCCCCTCCAAAAAAGTATGTTTGATCTCATGAGAGACAGGATCACGCTGAGTTTATCACAGTTGCATCCCTACCTGCCTCATGGTAGATGCTCAGAAACATTTGTTGAATGAATAAACGAACCCTCACACACGTGCACAGCTCACACGGACACACAAGTATTCACACAAGAACACATTCACCTGTAGTCTCTCACGTCTGCCCTCAGCATTCTTTGCAGAAAAAAGTAGCAGACACTGTTTGGACACTGTTTGAGGTATAGAAGTTAATTCAACTCTTCTGAAAAACAGTTCAGCATTTGGAATAGAAATGTAAACAATCCTACTTATTGAAATTTACTCATGGCAACAGTGTTTAGAAAGCAAACTCTGGAAACTACCCCTACTTAGATGTTCACTGGCAGGTTAAGTAAATTGATATATCTATACAATGGAATATGCTACAACTGTTAAAGATAATAATATCCAGCCCTTTGGGGAAGGTACTTATCTCATATTGTTGAGAAAATGAAATCAAGATACAAAATAATCTGTAAAATATGATCCAATTTACATAAAATTGTAGCCCTCTCCCTATGAATGCATAGAGGTGTAAATAGATGTTACCAAAATGCAAAGAATATTTACCTTCGGATGGTGGGATTTATTTTTTTAAGATTTTATTTATTTATTTGAGAGAGAGAGTGTGTGCGCAATAGAGAGAGCATGAGCGAGGGCAGAGGCAGAGGGAGAGGGAGAAGCAGGCTTCCCGCTGAGCAGGGAGCCTGATGTGGGGCTCGATCCCAGGACCCTGGGATCATGACCTGAGCTGAAGGCAGACACTTAACTGACTGAGCCACCAAGGTGCCCTGGATGGTGGGATTTAAAGTGATTTTTAATTTCTTCTTTGCAATAGTATCTACTTCATATTGTTGTTGAAGATTAAATGAGATCAAGTGTGTGATGATGTGGAGAGTTTATAGCATGATGCTTCACACAAATATTTCTTTTTATATTATTTGTATAGTTTCCAGGATTGTTTTGATTTTTAAAAATTCTCCTGTAGTGAGAGCAAAGTTACAAAATCCCAAAAACAATGACACTTTAAAAATAGATCCGGCTGGAAAGGGCCAAGGGGAGGACACCATGATAAAGGGCAGGTATGCGTCTCCACCTCTACCTCAGACCCCACTCCCAACATTTAACACAGTGCTCGGCACTAGTAAGTGCTTGCGACAATTTGTTGAATTCAACTGGTTTGGAGCATTCATTAGTCCAGTGAGAAGGTTTATCAGAGAAGAACCTGATGGAGTACTAATCTCTAGTCCCACCACGAGACAGACCCCACCCAGATTTCACTGTTGATATTGAGGGCATCAGCCATGCTTCCCCAATGAGGTGGAGTGATTGGAGTGTTCCTTTCTCTCTCTCTTTTTCAGAGATTTTATTTATTTATTTGAAAGAGAGAGAGCAGATATTGAGAGTACGAGTGGCGGGGTCGCGCGGGGGTGAGGGGCAGAGGGAGAAGCAGACTCCCCACTGAACAGGGAGTCCAACATGGGACTGGATTCCAGGACCCTGGGATTATGTCCTGAGCAAAAGGCAGATGCTTCACCAACTGAGCCACCCAGGCGCCCTGACTGGAGTGTTTCTAACTAAAATTAGAGCCCTCGCCTGGGATGCATCAAGTCCAGAAAGTTAAGGAAATACAAATCCCCACTCTTCTTTCTCCCACCCACTGAGCTCTTCATTAAACTGCAGTTAAATCAACATCTCTCTTTTTCAAAAAGACCCAACATCACGGCAGAAAGCTAACTAGCCTTCCGCTTCTTTAGATGAGAGATTGTTCACTTTTTCCTGAAAGTGGGCAGTAGGGGGGGGCAGATAAAGACATGGTTCAAAAACAATTTCCAGGAAGCAACTATCCAAAGTCAACACCAGCAGATTTCCAGTTTTTGTCTTGTTGTGTGGTCTAATGTGGCAGTCCTCCAAGTGCGGGAGTGCCTGGGAACTTTTCAGGGGATCAGCGTGTCAAAACTATTTTCATGATAATACTATGATGTCATTTGCCTTTTTCATTGTGTTGACTTTTGCACCAACGGCACAAGAACAATGGTGGACAAAACCATTGGCTCCTTCTCACGAATCAAGGTGAGGGCACCAAACTGTGCTTCTAGTCACTTCACCACCACACACTTGCCAGTTTCGCTTAGGAACATCCTTGGTGAAGGAGTAGAAATGATTAATTATTAGAAGTTATTAATTTATTTAAATCTCAATTCCCAAATACATGTCTTTTTAATATTCAGTGTGAAAAAAATGAAAGCACTTGTGCTGCATACCAAAATTCTGAGGTTGTTTTGAGAAAAAGCACTTGTATGTTTCAGCGGTGGGCTGAACTCGCCACTTTTTTCATGAAACACCATTTTTACTTGAAAGAAGATTGACAAACTATGATTACTCCGACTTGATAGTTGGCAACCATTTTCTCAAAAATGAACAAAATGAGATTGTCACCTCAAAGAAAACATCTGACAGTGTTTGTTACAGATGATATAATTTAAACTTTCAATTGAAAATTAGAATTTTGGAAAATTTGGACCCTTCACCAGGAGCTTCCCGATCCTTAAAGACTTTTCTGATGAGATCAGTGGTGATATGAATAGATATTGTTTTTTATATTGTATAATGAAACGTGTCAACATCCGGAAGACGTTCATAACTCAGAACCAATATTTTCTAAATGATCAATGCATGATGTTACAAAAGTAGACATGGGTAAACAATCCATTGAGAGTGCAACAAAGACCAAGAGATTGTAAGACAACCATGTACAAAAAGTTCATTGACAGATTTCAAATTCCACATTGCAACTAACTTTTACCAAACTGCTACTTGTCAAGTTTGCATACGGTATTAAAGTATCCACAATTATTTGAAAAGGCTATTAAAATACTCTTTCATGGGGCACCTGGGTGGCTCAGTCGGTTAAGCATCTGCCTTCAGCTCAGGTCATGATCTCAGGATCCTGGGATCGAGCCCCACATCAGGCTCTCTGCCCAGCAAGGAGTCTGCCTCTCCCTCTCACTCTCCCTCTGTGTGCTCTCTCTCTCTCTCTCAAATAAATAAATAAATAAAATCTTTTTTTAAAAAAATACTTTTTCACTTTCCAACTCTGTATCTGTGTGAGATCTTTCTTCATATATTTCAACCCAAACAACATATCACAACAGATTGAATACTGAAGAAGTATAAGAATCCAGCTATCTTTTGTTAAGCCAGATAGTAAAGAGATTTGCAAAAGTAAAACAATGCCACTGTTCTTATTCTTTGTTTTGAAAAATATAGTTATTTTAATAAAATTATTATTTATGTTAACATGTGATTAAATACCTAGCTGTAAAGGTAATAAAATAGGTACAGGATCTGTATGCTGAAAACTATAAAACTTAAATGAAAAAATCATGGAAAATCTAAATAAATGGATAACACAGTGTGCCTGGGTGGCTTAGTAGGTTAAGTGTCTGCCTTCAGCTCAGGTCATGATCCCAGGGTCCTGGGATCGAGCCCTGTGTCATGCTCCCTGCTCAGCAGAGAGTCTGCTTCTCCCTCTCCCTCTGCCCCTCCACCTTGCTCATGCTTTCTCTCTCACTCTCTTTCTCTTAAATAAATAAATAAATAAATAAATAAATAAATAAATAAATGGATAACAGACCATGCTCATGGTTTGGAAGGCTCAATAGTTAAGATGTTAATTCTCTCCAAATGGATTATAGATTTACCACAACCCCAATAAAAACTTCAACAGGATTCTTTGTAGATAGAGACAAACTTGTTCTAAAACTTGTATGGAGAAATAAGGAATCAGAATACCTAAAATAATTTTGAAAAAAATTTGGAAGACTCCCCCTACCCAACTTTGAGACATACTATAAAGCTAAGGTAATTAGACAGGGTGGCGTTGGTGAAAAGCATAGACACATAGATCAATGGAATATTACAGAGGTGAGAAACATACCCACCCACAGATATGCTCCATTGACTTTTGATGAAATGAAATGACAATTGGATGGGAAAAGTGCAGTCTTCAATAAATGGTGCTGGGACAACTGGACATCCATTAACAAACAAATGAACCTCAATCTGGATCACAACGGTATCCAAACGTTAACTCTAAATGGATCCTATTCCAAATAAAAAACATAAAACAACAAAATTCTTAAGAGAAAACATCAGAAAAAGTCTTCATGAACTTAGATTTGGCCAAAAGTTCTTAGCACAATCCAAAAAGAAAAAAAATGATAAATTGGAATTCAGCAAACTCAAAACTTTCACGCTGTAAGGGCACAATTAAGAGAATGAAAAGAAAAGCCACATAGGGAGAAAATATTTATAAATCACATATCCAAAAAAGACTAGTATCTAGAATATATAAAGAACTCTCAGAATTCAACAATAAGAAACAACCCAACAAAGAAACAAGAAGATCTGAACAATTAGTCAAAAAGGCAAAATAACACATAATGGCAAAATAACACATAAAAAGATGCTCAACATCGTTAGTCATTAGAGAAATGCAAATTAAAACCACAATGAAATACCACTACACACCGATTAAAGTGGCTGCCATAAAAAATCCGAGCAATACCAATCACTGAGAGGATGAGGAGCAGGTGGAACTCCTATATTGCAGGTGGGAATGCAGAATGGTACAGACCCTCTGAGAACAGCCTGTCAGTTTCTTATAAAGTCAAACATACATCACCATGTGACCCAACAATCCCACCTGTAGTAATTAATCCTAGAGGAAGGAAAACTTCGGTCACATGAAAATCTGTACACCAGCAGTGAAATCTATGCTCATCTTAATTTCCGCCATGATCTTACCAAGAAGGAATGGCTTTGACTCAAAAGAGAATTTCTAGGCCTTTGTGCAATGTTTTCGACAGAGACAGGACTGGACTGTCTCCAAGGAGAAGGGCTTTGGGGGGCTGAAGAGAGGGGAGCAGCTAGAGCCCGACCCAGGGAGAGGGGGGTTCTTGAGACTCGGGCTACAGAGAGCTGCAGATTCATGAGCTATTTATTGCCTGTACCTGTAAAATCCTCTGAGGGCCCTTCTTTTCACCACATCTGTATCTTTGGGGTAAATACCCAGTAGTGCAATTGCTGGGTCATAGGGTAGCTCTATTTTTAATTTTTTAAGGAACCTCCACACTGTTTTCCAAAGTGGCTGTACCAACTTGCATTCCCACCAACAGTGTAAGAGGGCTCCCCTTTCTCCACAACCTCTCCAACATTTGTTGTTTCTTGCCTTGTCAATTTTTGCCACACCCCAGTGTTCATAGCAGCAATGTCCACAATAGCCGAACTGTGGAAAGGGCCGAGATGCCTTTAACAGACGAATTGATAAAGAAGATGTGGTCCATATATACAATGGAATACTACTCAGCCATCAGAAAGGATGAATACCCAACTTTTGCATCAACATGGATGGACTGGAGGAGATGATGCTAAGTGAAATAAGTCAAGCAGAGAAAGTCAATAATCATATGGTGTCACTTATTTGTGGAACATAAGGAATAGCATGGAGGACATTAGGAGAAGGAAGGAAAAAAGGAAGGGGGCGGAAATTGGAGGGGGAGACGAACCATGAGAAACTATGGACTCTGAGAAACAAACTGAGGGTTCTAGAGGGGAGGGGGTGGGGGGATGGGTTAGCCTGGTGATGGGTATTAAAGAGGGCACGTACTGCATGGAGCACTGGGTATTATACGCAAACAGTGAATCATGGAACACTACATCAAAAACTAATGATGTAATGTATGGTGACTAATATAATAAAAAAATAAAATAAAATAAAATCCTCTGAGGGGCACCTGGGAAGGCTGCAGATGGAGTGCCCAGCCTGGAGAGCAGGGTGCAGCCTCCCTCAGAGCATCCTGGGGAAGAAAAAGAGGAGGAATGCTTCCCAGCCAGGCTGGAAAGTTCAGAGTCAGATTTTAATCTATTGTATAAAGAAAGGTGACATGTCTCGTACCTTCATGGCATGGAACAAATTCCTACTGACTCCACTGGGTGTTCACTGGAACCCCAAAGAGCAGAAGGTGGTCTCCTGGGTAACACCACTTCCGGAGATTGTGGGAAACGGAAGGAGCAGCCAGATGGCCAGAAGGGAGAGCTTGATACCACAGAAGCGATGGCAATTTCACCAACTAGAGACTCTTCAGCAGCTCAATGCTGCGGGGATTCCAGTAGGATGAGGACTGAAAAGTTGCCATTGGATTTGGCAACACAGTGCTTCACTGATGTGATGGGGCACGAGCCAGATGGCTGTGGCTTGAGGAGTCCATGGGGCACGAGGACATGTGTCCCCTCACAGCCCTGAACCATCAGCTCCATTGGCCGAGTGGTCAGGTGCTTCCAGGGCAGTGTCAGGGCCAGGTACCCATCCTGGTCCCATCAGTGGCAAGAGAGAGCAGAGTGAGCTCAACCCAGTGGATCTCCATGACTCAGAGAAACCCCCAGCAGGAGACGCCCACCTGCCCTGGGTGGTAGTGTCGCTTTCATGGAAGATCAACCCCATTGCTATAAAACTAAGAGGCAGGTTTATACAGAGACATGGCAAATCTCTGAAGAAACTTGAACCTTTTGAAGATGTATTCAAATTCCCCACTCCCGTCTCATTTGTTTGCTGAAGGGGTGGAGAGGGGTGAAGGAGCTGGTCCTTCTGCTGCAAATTCAACTTTTATTTAGAGGGCTCAATATGCCCATCACCTTGTCCTGCATGTGTACCCATAGCCTCCCATTGAATCCTGCCACAGCCCGTGGGAGAGAGACACCTACACTGCGTGAGGGGACAGAGAGGTTGGCTTGCCCAAGATCACATAGCTAAGTAAGTGGAGCTCGAATTTGTGCCTCCGGGTACCTCGAGTCCAACTTCACTGCTTTCTCCACTAAAACATAGTGTAATGACGGGAATTCAAAAATTCCCAGCTCCCTCCTTGTATGAAAAGTGAGGAACTTATTCTGGGACTCGGGCCTTGGGCCGAGGAGGTATCCTGCTATGTCCACGTCCCACGTCTGGCGGGCAGGAGCGGAGCTGTGTGGGACCAAAGCCCAGGCCAGGCCCTCCTCTTCTCCGAGGACTCATCTGAAAAGATCTCCACCTGGACAATCTGGGCTGCTTATCTCCAGAGCATGGACTCATCGTGAGACCAGTGTGAGCTTGCTGCCTGGGCTGGACAGCAGAATTCCAAGGCACAGGAAGCCTGGGCCAGCGCAGAGGAGGTAGAGAATGAGCGGCATGAGTCTCTCAGAGCCACCCACCCACACTGAGGAGACACGGAGGTATCCCGGGGCGACAGCTTGTTATGGCAGAGGAGGGCCTCGCAAAAAGCATCCACTTGGGACATGAGTACGAGAGGAGTCAGGGGGCCTCCTCCCATTCATAATGCATTTGTCTCAGGTTCTGGAAACTGCATGAGCTAAGCCTCTGGTCGTGTGACACTCTGAGGGGTGTGCCCAGCCTTCTCTGTGGAGTTGGCCTGCCCTGCCCCTCCCACGGCAGAGGCCTGCTGGAGAATGGAAAGATACACAGAGCCAAGCGGCAGGTCCTGTGAGGTCACAGCTAGGAGAAACCTACCTGACTTGGGAAAGCAGCTTTTAAAGTCAGACAGCCTGGATTCAAAGTCCAGCTCTACCACTTTAGCAGTCATGTCTTCAGGGAAGCTTAGTTCTCTTCCTTTGGCCTTTGCGTCCTCATCCGTAAAACAGGGATAATAGTGCCTACTCCCTGCTTTCGGGAGATAAGACACATCAGGTGGTTAGCCCAACATCTGGTACATAGCACACATTCAGCAAACGCTAGCTCTTATCATCATTATCCTCATCATTATCGTTACAGGGAGCTCTCCACGTGCATCTCCCAATGTCCCCCCAAGTGCATCAGGACATTGGCTAAGCAATTATGGGAAACAATAGCCCTTGGGAATCTATCCAAACTCCAGAGGCAGCTGGATGGGCAGCCAGGCTGTAACTGGCTCTGCCCCACACCCAACACACTCACGTGGCCCTCCCCTCCTTCCCCGGGGGGACATTCAGCAGTCAGTGGAGTTGACAAAGCCAGAGAGTCTGAGGGGTACCTGGAGATGCCTGGGATCCAGGGACCAGAGGACGGTGTCACCAGCAACCCCCCACCATCCCCCACCAGTACAGACGCGCACACCTTTCTGGAAATTCTGGACCAATTTGGGAAGTCCCATCACCCCGTTCCATGATTCTTATGGCCTCTATAAATGTCTGGTGTCTAAGGAAAGTGTTTTTCTTTTCCTATTGAGATACTGCTTTTTCTCTATCTTCTCTCTCCCATGCACACCCCTGCACCCCTGCAAGTCACTTCTGCCCTAGGAAGCCAGAGAGAGAGAAGAAGGGTCTGAAAAATAATGTGGCAGGAAGCCTCCTCACTGGATGCTTAGATGGAGGAGAAATAAGCTTTGGATGAAGCCGCTGAGGTTGTAGGAAACTGTGGGCTATTATTAGGTCGCTGTGTTACTTGCTAGTACGGTAAGCCTGGCACCTGCCCCGCCCCTATACCTTTTTGTTGGGATGGAGCCAGAAAAGAACTGAAGGAGGGACTTCTCCCCCTCACACTGACATGAGAGAGTAAAGAAAACAAATCTGAGGTGTCCGAAGGCCAGGCCCATGGACGCAGGCCTGGAGAATTCTGTGTTCGGGACCAGAGGCAGGAGTGTGCACAGTGGGGCGCTGGCCATGCATCCACGGGATCATAATGACTGAGGTCAATATATTCAATGCAAGAAAAGCAAGTGCAGAGCAAGAAGGGATAGATCTTTCAGAAGCCAATGGGACCTTCCAATTCTGTTGGAAATATTTGAATAAGCTTTGGGGCTTTCTTATAACCATGCCTTTTGCTGAGCTCAACAAAGGCAGAGGTAGAGAAAGAGGAAGAAGGGAAAAGGAGAAAGGATAAGCACTGGATTGTCCTTCACCCACCCCCATCTGGGTTTTTTTGGTGAAGGTTTACTTACTTTTTAAGACTCCTTTCAAGCCTCACCTCCTCTGTGAAGCCCTCCCTGACCTCTCCAGGCGTGATTGGTAGCTTCCAAGTATGGTGTCCATACTCATCATAGCTTCCATCACACTGGGTCACAATCGTGAGTTCCTGAGAACACTGTCGTAGCCTTTGTACCCCCGGGCCTGTCATGAGTACCGGGTACAGAGTCGGCCTGATACGGTGGGTGGGTGGCTGGCTGGCTAAATAAACACACAGAACCCACAGCTGAGGAACCAAAACTAAGAACGCAAACTGAGGCTGTCTGGGCACCTGGGTGGGCAGGGTATCAGTAGAACATCCAATCACAAATTTTTCAGGTCACACAACTTTTATTGCTGAAGACCATTGCCGGGGCTGCCGTAGACATGAACGTGGCCCTCCCCCTGCCCCAGCCCTGGTAACATGCAAGCAGCCCCCTCACATCGTGCCCAGCCATGCTGTCTGCCTGAGCTGGGCTGGGCTGACCCGCATGGACCCTGCCTCTGAGAGCCATAGCACCATGAGGCAGGCCCAGGGGAAGTGAGGGGAATGGGACTGGGCAAGGAAGAGGTGGCCCAGAGGAGAGGCTGCGGAAGGCCCAGGCCTCTAGCTGGCATGGAGGCCAGGCACACTGATGGCTCACAGGAGCAGGGCAACTCAGATCCTTCAACATGGCTGTTCGGAGGGCCTGGGGACGGCGTCAGCTCTCTCTCCAAGGCAGTGTTCGTGTCAGTGCCAGGTTTCTGAAACAACTGAGAACTTGAAAGGCGGAGAAGCTGAGAGGAAACTGCAAGGCCCAGGACAGCGCTGGGTACGAGGGGGGCCTGTCCACCTGGACTCTCTCAGGCTCCGAGGCCCACGGAAGACAACAGCCATTTCTTCACGCCCTGGTCGTGGCCTTCAGATGCAGCAACACTTGTGGCTCTCTGTGATGGATTTGCTCGCCAGCCCGCATGAGGACTCCCTACCCTGAGGACCCTAAAGGGGCTCCTTCATCCGGTCCCTTGAGGTCAGGAACATTCAGCAGGACTCTGGAATGGCACAACTCCCATAAGTCCCTTGGAGTTTTGGGGGTGATGGATGCTAGCGCTTCAGGCTCCTGGAATTTTTGGAGAATCTTTAAAAAGGCATCTACTTCCATTTCTTGAATATAAAAATAAAATAAAAATCTGCCCCAACTGCCTATGACCGAACAAGAACAGCTGTGAACCTGGACAGCCGCAGTGCAGCCAGCCCTCCACATCCGGGCACTAGCCCAAGGTCTGAGAAGGGGCAGGATGCTCGTAATGCCAAGGGGAGCATCTTCCTGCTAGGGCCAGCCCAGGCCCTCCACCACCTGGGTGTTACCTGGGCTGCTGGTGGCCACACAATCTGGGCTAGTCTCCGAGTCAGAGTCAGAGGAGGAAGGATTCCTGATGTGAACTTCCAGGCCCTTCTCTGGGCCCTGTTTGGGCTTCACTTCCTCCATCCGTCATGGACACCCCTGCAGGGACCTCCACAGTGCCCACACTGTTAACTCCAGGTGCTTTCCAGCCTGGGGTTTGGGAAGAGCTGACCACTCTCCTGGTTTCTGAAGACCTTGGGACAGCAACAACACACACACACACACGTGCATACCAAGCGTGCACACGTGCACACACACACACACGCACGTGCACACGCGTGCATACCACGGGTGCACGCGCGCGCACACACACACATGCATGCACACATGCATGCGCATTCAGAGGCAACAGACAGCGGAGGTGGGAGTAACGGAGGTGACTGGTGGCCTTTAGCCCAGGTGACACTGCAGATGGCCCGGACACTTTGGCCAGTGCCGTGAGGTGGGACAGGCCAGCTGCTTAGGATTTCCGGAAGCGCACCTCCCTCTGAGGACGAGAACAGGGAGAACAGGGTGAGGCTGGGTCAGGAATACAGATGTCAAAGGTGGGGGTTCAGAGCCTGAAATTCAGTCCAGCTGTCCCTGGGCGCTCAGTAAGGAGGAGCCTAGGAAGCAGAGAGACCACTAGGCTGGATTTCTGGAGCAAGCACCCGAGCTCTCTGCACTGCTCCGCCCTCGCTCGGGCAGAGGGGGGAAGGGGAGCATAGCGTTCCTGCTTTACAGCTAAGATGGCAGGTGCAGGGAAGGTAGGGCTGCGCTGGGTCGGCAGAGGTGGGAGTGAAGCCCCGCGCCCCAGATCCCCATGAGACTAACTTCCTGCCAAGGAGAGAGGCCTCCTGCCCACGCCGCTCCAGTGGGCTGTGTGAACTCACACCTTAGCCATCCCTGGGGAGAGGACATGCTACTGGGGCCCAGCCTGGGGCCACCCCTTTCCAACCCTTCAGAGGAAGGAAACGGAAGGCGAGAAACACAGGCTGGGGTTGGCCCAACATTCGATTCCTGTCCTGTCCTGGTCTTCCGCACTTTCTGAACACCCCCAAACATGAGGGGTGAGGGGACCTCTGCTAAGACCCCAGGGAAAGTCTGGGACCTCTACCAGGCACCCCACCTTGGGAGTACCCAGTCTGCCCCATGCAGTGGCCCGTGCGGGCTCTCACCTCCATCTTGCTATAAATCCAGGGGAGGACTTCGGTCACTTTGGTGTACACACCGGGCTTGTTTCTCTGGCCACAGCCCGTGCCCCAGCTGGTGACTCCTGCCAGGTACCAGCGGCTGTTCTGCTCACAGACCAGGGGCCCCCCGCTGTCTCCCTGTGGGGGGAGCACACATCTCAGCACGGTGGGAGAGGTGGTCCTTGAGCAGGAAATGGCTGGCACCTGCTTCTCACTCAAAACCCACCACCCCAGGCTTCCCCCACAGCCCCTGGCTCCCAGGACCTGAGCCCCACCCAGAAGCAGCCTCACCTGGCAGGAATCTCTGCCTCCCCGAAGGTCCCCGGCACACATCATCCTTGGGGTAAGGTAACTGTCGTAGACCAAGAAGTCATTGCATTTCTTAAAGTCGATGAGGTTGACCTGTACCTCCCGGAGGAAGGGGGATGTCTTTTCTTGAGAGAAGTCGAGTGGAGGAAAGAGAAGATGGGAAAGGAGTGAGACCAGATCCGGATACCTTCACAACCTTCTAGCTGCTCACCCCAGGACTCAGACTCACAGCTTCCTGGGAGTGGAGGGTACCCTTCCCGTGGCTGGCCACCCAGAACATAGGGGCACACACACCCTCGCACCACACACAACCCCCTACACGTAACATAGAGACAGGCATGTACACAGACAAACTCACAAGCCTATTGGGCTGCCTTCATCTTGCACAATCTTTTCTGTATTCAGAGCACCATCAAATACATCATTTCATTTGTTTTCAGTAACTATGTGTCCTAACGAGGTGTAATTAATCCATTTACAGTTGGAGGAACTTATGGCCAAAGGCGTGACTTGCCCACAGTCACACAGCCAGTCAGTTATGGAGTCGAGACCAGAACAAGGCTGCTCCCAGGCCAGTCACCATCCATTGCGCTGAGCAAGGGAAAGGAGGCCCCGAAACCCCGTAACTGGCCAGAGGCTAACCGTGAGGCCAGCCAAGTGCTCTGGGGCCAAACATAAACCACCCCACAGAACCAACATCAGCAAAGACCACTCAGCTATAGATGAAGCAACGCAAAAGAAGACCACTTCGTAATCTTGTTTAAGCATAAATGAAAACAAGGTAGGTTACAAACCACAAAAATATCAACCGTCCCCTCTCCCAGCCAATAGGAGTGGCTACTGCCTCTTCACCAATTATAGCTTTAGACTCAGCTTAATCTTAACTGCTAGATGAGATTATTAGGATGTCCAATCATAGAATTATCCCTGCTTCCTGAAAGCATCCAGTCTAAAGAAATGCTCCACTTCTTTGAACCCCCCACCTCCCCAAATTCTCCAGATCCTATAAGTCCTTTCTAGCACTCTGTTATTAAGACTTCCATGGTTCTCCATGGTATATGTTCCCCTCTGTGCAGTGAGCAATGAGCCCAACGTGTTCAGCTACAGGGGGTCTCCGCGTGGTCTTGGCTGGAGACCAACTGCTTTGACGTATACTCAAGTGTATATACGCACGTTCATCTCGGGTTGGTTTACAGGATTTTACTTTGGAGCACTCTGTGCGAAGCTGTTTGGGGGACACAGGCACCTGGTGTGGTCTGCATTTAGGGGGACACAGGCACCTGGTGTGGTCTGCATTTAGGGGGACACAGGCACCTGGTGTGGTCTGCATTTAGGGGGACACAGGCACCTGGTGTGGTCTGCATTTAGGGGGACACAGGCACCTGGTGTGGTCTGCATTTAGGGGGACACAGGCACCTGGTGTGGTCTGCATTGATGGAAGGATCTTAACCAACTAAGTGGAGCCTACATGGTCTGAATACAGGATGCATAGTGTTGTCAATAGTCAAATAGTCTATTTGTCGTCAAATAGTCTTTCTTTTTTGTAAAGATGTGTGAATGAAGGGTTGGTATCTTCACCAGGAGGTGGTACCTAAGGGTTCTGAGGACATAAACGTACAGGCTCTAAGGTACAGACCTGCATATAAACACATTTTGTATATTCTTACAGGATAGATTTTCTGAACTTATACAGCTATATGTGAAAGTAGCTGATTATTAGTTAAGCCTGTGTGAACAGGTGGTATTTTTTTCACTTGCACATTTGGGACTTTTTCTTTTAATTGACTAAAGCTGCATATACTGAAAACAAAAACAAAAATAAAATTTTTTTTCCATTTTGTTTTCACTTTTTAAAAAAATTCAGGGGCGCCTGGGTGGCTCAGTTGGTTAAGCGACTGCCTTCGGCTCAGGTCATGATCCTGGAGTCCTGGGATCGAGTCCCACATCGGGCTCCCTGCTCAGCAGGGGGTCTGCTTCTCCCTCTGCCCTCTTCCCTCTCGTGCTCTCTGTCTCTCATTCTCTCTCTCTCAAATAAATAAATAAAATCTTTAAAAAATAAAAAATAAAAAAATTCAGAATGACTTCAATTTATTTATTTATTTATTTTACTTCAATTTAATGGGGACTTTCTCCATGGAAGAGTTAGTCCAAAGTTTAAGAAACAACCGAGGCTCTCTGTGAGCAAGTGGTGTAGTATGATGCGGAGAGCATCATGGCAGGATGGCCTGGCAGGTTCTAGATTATTCTAGACTACTCTAGACTTAGTTCTGTCTATCAGAAACTACCAGGGTGACCCTGGGCAAGTGACAGAGCCCCAAAGGTCTTCAGTTTCCTCATTTGTAAAATGGGGAGAATGGGTCAAGGGTGGAATTCGGGAGATCAAACGTTTCTAACAGGTGCTCCGAGATGTATTATAAACTGGTCTGCTGTGTGTGGGGGTGAGGTGAACACACACATCCACATTCAGGCCCATGAATCTCTATGCCCAAACCCTCATCTAGACAGGCCCTCCTCTATACACCCTGACATATCACCCCCACACACTCTGTGCAGACACACAGACACAGCCCAGCATCTCCGCCTCTCACCGTCAGTCTCCTTGGTCTTGCCAAAACCTGTGATCCAGCAGGTCTCATTGAGGCTGAAGGTCTGTCCATGCATAGGGAGGCAGGCAGGGTGGATGTGAGCTACAACAAGACATCGAGACATCAGAGCAGGGACAAGGCTGGAGGTCTCAGCTGGGGTGGTACTGTGGAGGGACAGGGGTGCCCATGTCCTAGGACCCTCCCTCCTTGCCCCAGCGTGGTTCTGAATCTTCCAGGGCCTTGAACTGACCAGGCAAGAAACTCAGTCACTTTATCTTGACCCTCTGGCCTTCAGGTTGCTGCTGGAGTTCCCTCAAGCATCCTGATCTCAGTGGGTGCTATGTGGGCAGAAGCATATGCCTTGGAAACCCCCTGTGCCACGCCGATCCCACGTGGCCATAAGTCTCTCCCTTCTAAGAGCGGCCTTCCCGGCTGAGCCTCCTCCATGCCCGTCCATCAGAGGAAGGAGGAACAGCAGACTAAGTCCCAGGCATTAGCACCATGGCATCTCAGCGATGTGTCCAGCCTGGTTTGGGGAGAGCACCCACACGTGGGTCAGGAACTAAGGGACTCCCTCCAGGTCAGACAACCTCCCCAAGTGGGAAGAGCACATCCCTAGAGGCACGGACCACAAAACCACTGCTCCCTTGCCCCCATGCTCAGAAACATTTAGAAGGTGCTGTTGTACGTCATGTCACAGCTCCCTCTGAGGACTGGGATCTTTACTAGGGCAGGGACCACCAAACTCCACTTTGCAAAATGAAAATATCAGCTGATAGAATGTTTGCAGTGTTCTCAATTGTTTGTTATACTCACCGCAGCTTCCTGCACCTAGAACAGTGCCTGACACGTACAAAGTGCTCAACAAACATAGAAAGGAAGAAAGGAAGGAGCGACACAGAGGAAGGGGGTATGGGAGAGGGAATGAATGCTAGATTCTTCTCCTATAAATTGGGCTCTAAGTATCGGGGTCTAACACATTTGTCTGCTAGAGAGTAAACAAACAAAAAAGAAATGAAGGAATGGTATCAATTATTAACCAAAAAATGCAAAACATAATTTCTTAAAATATGCTCATTTTTAAGAGGTAGGGTCTTAAAAAAATATAACATGGTTCTATCCTCCACTCATTTTTATGGGGGAATTAAATTTATCAGTGAGTTTTCACAAGTTTTCTCAGATAGTACTATGACTTGAAAGTGCTCAGTCCACCAAGGAGTTTAAGAAAATCTACCCTGATTTCTAAACCAAAAATCAGGGCACATGGTCTGACCATAGGACTATATAAATTTAAGCTGTGATTCTCAGACTAGAGGTGTGCGTCCTGCCCAGGGGCCTATCAGAGTCTGGAGAGGGACTGCCATAGTCTGAAAAGCATATGCAATGTTATAATAGCTTTCATTCGGTTTTACAGATTACTTAATTTGATTGGGAATTCCAAATAACATTAAGTGGGGTTGGGGTGGCGGGACATCTGGATGGTTAGCCAAATGGAGTCTGGGTTTGGCAAGGTTGGAAAGGCCTATCCTGGTCCTGCAGACTGCCCCCTCTTAGCTGGGCATGAGGGGCAGCGCATGGGCAGAGGACCGCCCCTCGCCTTGCAAGTCCCGTGGCTCCTCAAAATAGGCTGGTAGGCTAGAGCGGAGGAGGAGTAGCGGGGAGGCTGGCCCTGGGTGGGCGTGGCCCTGGATGGGCGTGGCCCTGGGCCAGCCCCGCCCAACCGAGCTCAGCAGCCGGTTCCTCCTCCTCACCCCACAATGACGACCTAGTGTCTGACTCAGGACCGACACCGCCTCTGTAATTAATGTGCCAGGAAAGACCAGCTCGCAGGCTCAGAGCACGAGAAAGTCTGGACTAACCAGAGAGCCCTCCAAGGCTTCCAGAAAGCCCAGTCCACCTTAGCGATCCTTCTTCAGAGAAGCCCCATTTGTGCCACCTCAGCTCCCCCAGCTGTCCCCACCCTCAAGTCACTGACCTCTACTGACTGCGCGTCACCCAGTTTGTTCTATTTGCAACTGCAACTGCAGAGCGCGCTGCATAGCAGCAGACACACAGTATTTGGTAAGTGCACACATGAGTGAGTGAATTAATGGATGAAACCCTCTTTGATCTCCGAACAGCTCCCCTAACATTTCCGCCCTGTGGCCAAAACTCGTGGCAATTCACTGTCTGAACTCTGAAAGTGCGCTCGTTTTGTGTTTCCAACTGCAGTGATCCCGATTTGCCAGCAGAGAGCCCAGCAAGAACAGCATTGCTCCGGAGGCAGACCCACCTGGATCCCATCCTGGAGCTGCCGCTTAGTACTCCGTGGCCTTGGGTAATTTTCTCTCCCTGAGGCTCCATCTCCTCAAATGTAAAATGAAGCTAATAATAGTACCTGCTCTACAGGATTGGTCAGGAAGAGTCAATGAGTCAATGATACCGCAGTGGTAAAATGCCTACCACAGTGCCCAGCCCCTGTTAGGTGCTCAATAAATATGAGTGACACAATTCGATCTATTTATATTGGTTAAGACCAGTATCCAAGCCTTATCTCTGTCACCAACTTGCAGTGTAAGATGTGTCATTTGGGACAACCTTATTTCCAGCCTCTGGGCCTCAGTTTCCCCAATGGTAAAGTAGAAGAGTTCCATTAAATGATCCCCAAGAGCCTTTGGCTTCCACCATGCTGAGGCTCTGGGACCCCAAGAGGGGTCTATGGACACGGCAAGGCTGGGCCCTGAGGGCTACCTGGAAGAGCCGGCGTGGCTGTGACTCACCAGACAGGGTCAAGGGCTTGGAGAGCCGCATGAGAGCAATGTCATAGTCGTCCTCCTCATCCGTGTAGTTGCCATTGATGATGATCTGGGAGACGGAGGCTGCCTCAGGCAGCTGGAGCAGGTTGCTGGTGCCTGCGTAGACCTTCCAGCCCTCCAGAATCTTCTCCCGGGTCCTGCAAGAGCCACAAGGGAGCATGGTCCGGCTCCACATCTGGCGAGCCCCCTGGCAGCCGCAGCACCAGCTTACAGGCAACGGGATGGACCAAATGAGCTCGGAAGGGAGCCCTCCTTCTTAGCCCAGGGCTCCAAAACAATCCCTTTTCTCCAAAAGCCCATCCTAAACTGGCCACCCAGCCCCTCACAACAATAAAGAAGAGTGATGGGCACAATCTCTGAGCATTTACCCCCCACTGTCTCCTCCGCGCACCACCAAGCTTCCTATAGGGTGGACAGGACACAGCTCAGAAGTATTATCCTCAGCAGAAATGGAGCTGTAGACAGGACAAAGTCATCTGCCAAAGACTCCCTCACTCCTGGGGAAGCCAGTGCCCCTGAGGCCTTGTCCTCAGAGCCCTTTCCTGCCCCCCAGCTAAAGGGACAGGCTGATGGCACCGCCCTCCCTGCGATCCCCATCCCTCAATTCCCTATTCCCGGGACAGCATTCCTGATTCCTCAGGCTCCTCTCCTGGAAGTTCGTGTTTCAGGAAGTGGCAACAAGCCCAAAGCCTCTACTTCAGGGACAGGCTCCCAAGCCCTTTTTTTCCTGCCTGCCTCACTCTCCCCCCGGGTCATCCAGGTTGTTTTCTCATTCTGGGCCGCGCTCAGAACAAGTAGCCCCAGTGCACAGTCCCAGGACCAAACAGCAACTGCAGATCATGGCCCTGACCCTGGGGGCCTGGGCTCACAACCAGAGCCCTCCTCCGCAGAGACAAGTCAGTCTGCCATCAGCCCTCCCCGGTGCTCCCCCGGGGCCTGGGCGGCATGGCGTCACCCGCCCCTCGGGCACTTACACGAAGAAGCAGTGGGCGGCGGTGAGCACCCACTGGGCGTCGATCAGCGTGCCCCCGCAAATGTGAGTGGTGCCGTAGTGCAGGCTGACTTGCCAAGGCCACTTGCTCTCCGGGGCCAGCGCCCCTCCCACGATCCGCCCTGTCATGGCCCTCAGTCCACAGTCTGGGGACAAGCAGACAGATGAACCGTGACCTCGGCTGCCCTCCGAGCCACTCCCATGCTCCCTGGGCGCAGCGGGGCAGCCTCGGGCAGCCCTGTCCTAGGGGCACCCACCCACCCGTGGACACAGCTTTGCTCACTTAATCTGACATGGCCCGGCTGTTTCCTGCCCAAGCAGAGCTCCCATGTGGTGAGTTGGATTTCTGGGATCACCCAGTGGGAAGTTTCATCCCTGGCAAGTTCCTCTTTCCTCCCACTCATTCATTCTTTCCTGAACTTTGACAAATGCTCACTAAAGTGCCTGAAGTTGGGGGCACTGTGCCAAGCATCGAGGTCATGATGGTGAATCCCAGGGCTGCCATGCTGTGCAGGTGGGTCCGTGCCCATATGGTTCCCCAGTGGGTCATTTAGTGCTACTGGGGACCCTGTATGTACCCCCAAGGGAACATTTCCAAGCATGTCTGGAGTCATCCCCCCAAAATTGTGGACAAGGAGGGCAGTCCTTGGAGTTTGTTTGGACATGTGTCCTTTTTGTCTTTGAAGGGGGAAAAAGGGAAGAACCAGCAGTGGTCTGAGGGGTGGGCACTCTGTCCATAGCCCCGTGCCCACCCACTCAGGGGAGCACCCCCACCTGGTCATTCCTGAGAACACAGCACTTGTAGGCTGGTTAACAGCTTGGGCTTTGGGGTCAGACCCAAGGTCAGATACCAGCTCCTCACCTACCAGCAATCTATCCCTAAGCAAGGCAAACATTTCAGTCTCTTATCAGTTAGTGGACAGTAAAGGCACCTGCCACATGAGAACCAAATGCAATTGTTTATCAAGAGTCAGTAAGAGTCAAATGTACTCAGTAAATGTTGGCCCTGGATCTAGTTCCGCATCTGTTGGTATGGGAGCTTTCCGCTGATCCAGACTAGCCCTCCCAGTCCTCCCCACACCCAGAATCCATGAGATTTGAATGGCTTCCGCCATATGAACAAGGTTGCTGGGCTGAGCAGAGTCCGGAGAAGGGAAAGTGCTACCCTGAGACTGTCCCCGTGCCTTACAGGGACCCCAGCCCCGAAGCAGGCCTGCTGGTTAAGACCATCTTCCTGTGGGACCCCCAGGGCTGGCCATCTCCCCCAGAGGGGTCCCACGCCTCTGTTTCCTCACTCCCACCCCACAGAGGCCACAGTCCAGGAGGAAGAGCATCTTCTTACGGGAACACTGGAGAGAGATATACCGCCGGGAAGGGCATTCAGACCTGCACGAAGGGACACAGAAGATGGGAAAGGGCACATTAGATACCTCCTCCAGAAAGCCTTCCATGATTGACTCATTCCAACTTCCTGTCCCATTTCCTTTGCATATGATAGAGATTCTGATCTCCCTCCCAGAGAGAGAGACCCTTCTAGTGCTTTCTCCAGGAATGGAGATGGCTCAGTGCAAACCATCGCCACTCTTGTCCCCACGCCCCAGTTTTCTTATGGTAGATTGCACACATTGGGTAGATCCATGTCCTTTGAACTCATGACTTCATTGTCCCAGCATCTTTCCAAAGCTGAACAGGTGGCCTGACCCTCCTGGGCCAGTTCCTCAATGCTCCACGGGCAATGCATCTTGCACAACACCTAGCACAAAGCAGGCATCCAGGCTAGAGCTCGTTCGCTTCTCTTCCCTCCCCTCCCCATCCCTTTTTCTCTGGGAGCCCGGCTTCTCCTTTCCCTCCCCAAGGTAAACACCGCTAGCTGGTGGAGCACCCCTCAACCTCCCCGAGTGGGACTGGGACAAGGGCGAGGCTGCAGTGCAGAGATGACAGATGGTGTGGCCCAGGGCCTCCCAGCCAGGCCTCCCTATCCCTGACCACATGCACCTGGCCCTCCTCCTGCAGCTGCTTCCCCTCCCCCGACTGACCCCAGTGATGTTTCTCCCTCCCCACCCCAAACCCACTCCCTGCAGCAGCTCCCAGTCCAAACACCTGGCGGACGGGTGGCCCCAAGGTCTATTCATGGTCCCTGACCACCAGATGAATGCTTGGGCCACCCCTGACCTTGAGGTTCTCTCTGCACCACGCTTCAATAAGAACTTGCAAGTCAGGAGACGGGTGGCAAATGAGGACTGTTTCTGGGATGCTCGGGACATTCACAATGGACTCCTCCTGGAGGCTGGGTCCCAAAATGGCCAAAGGAGAGGGACTCCCTGACTCAAAGCACCCCACCATCTCCCTGCTCGCAGGCAGACAGCCTGGTCCACACCACCACACCTGTAGAGGCTTTCCTGGAGGGTGGAGTCGTATTTGGAGATTGAGAAGCTGCTGGCAAGATCCCTACGGGCCACTTCGGTCGTCCGGTAAGAGCTAAGGGAGGGAAAGAAGGATGAGCCCCCTTGCGACAGGCTGCCCCCCTTCCCGGTGCCCCAGCTGCCATTAGAATCTTGCTGGCAGAGGACAGAGGCGGTTAAGGCCCAGTACCCCCAGCCCCCACCCGCGTATTCCACCACTGTCCCCACTAGCCCTGTGCACTGGCCCAGGACACAGCAGCATTAGCACCCCCTGGGGATTTGTTAGAAATGCAAATTCTTGGGTCCTCTTAACCCTAGATCTCCTGAATCAGGAACTCCGTCCGGTTCGATGTTTTAGCAGGCTCTCCGGGTGATTCTGATACACAAGCAAGTTCAGGAAACACTAGCCGGGCCCTTTTCCAGCCAAGCTGCGATCCATGGGCCAGCAGTAGCAGCCCCCCAAACCTGCTGAGCCAGACTCTGCATTTTAAAGATTCCCCACGTTATGGCTTTGCACATGAAAGTCTGAGAACCTTGTACTCGCTTACTGGACCTCAGACCACAGTGTACATAAGAATCACCTTGGGGCATTTGTTAAGCAGGTTTTCAATCCTAATCCAGAGATTCCTATTTGGGGGTGCATTTTAACAAGCACCCCCAGGGGATTCTGATGTGGCTGATCCGTGGACCACTATCTGCGTGGCACTTCTGTGCGTTTCTAGAACATGGTGCACCCTTGCATGAGAGTGTGCATTTTGCACATGCTGTTCCCCTCCCTGGGGGCTTCTCTGTTCCCTGCTCTCCGCCAGGTGCAGTCAGGCACCCTCTCTGTTGCGTACCCATAGTGCTTTGCACAGGTCCTTATCATTACACATAGCATTATGCTGTGGTTGTTGGTTTAAGCCTCTCTCCCCCACACCATACCGGAGGTTCTTGAAGGGCAGGGGGATCTTGTCAGGGTGCCCATGGTCGCCGGCATGTATCAAACCTCAATTACGTGCTTGGAATAAATGACACTATCTACTGAAGCCCAAGGGAAGTTCAGATTTGCATAAGGTCGTACAACTCAACAATTGAAGACGTCTGTCTTCTTCCAGCCAGATCCCCCGACTCCCCTCTTACAGATTGGAATTCTGAGGCTGGGGTGAGGGCAGAGGACAGGTTCTAAGTCCTAGCCTCTGAGCCCTGGTTTTCAAGGCGCTGCCTCGACAGAGAGTCCACAGTGACCGCCTAAACCCTTCTCCCCACAACCTCACACACATTGGTGAACCCCAAAACTCGGACCAAGAGGGAAGATGGAGTTGGCTATGTGGCCTGGAGATAAAGGGAAGAAGGGGGGACTCCTTCAAGCGGGAAGGCTGTCCTAACCCTACTCCCAGCTCCACCCCCCAGCATCTGCTTTGGTGTGAAATCTTTAGAGCCAAAGATTCTTAAGACTTTACCTGGCCACACCTGCCCATCTCCTTCCCCCTTGGATGAGTTCCAGCTCAAGCCACAGCTGCTGGAGCTCAGAGCCTGAGCCTCTAGTTCCCGGCCGGGAGGAGAATATAAGATCTGCTCAAAGCCTACCCCCTTCACAGGACCACCGTGATCGTTAACTGTGACCATGGCCACAAGGCCACTTTGATGCTCCTACTGCAGATCTCCAGATCACTACTCTGGCCCCGTGGGAACAACTTGCCCCCAGACTTGGGCTCCCAGGGCCACTGTCCCTTTGAATAGCTCAAGAGCGTCCCGAGCTAGTGCCCTCAGCCCTGGTCCTCAAGAGTCTTTTTAATGAGTTGCCCCCAGTGAGCCTGAGGGGCCCTTGCCGAGAGCCCAGGACGTCCCTGAAGCTGGGACCCATGGGGGGAGGTTTACCTCAGGAAACCCAGCTGCTGACAGGTCTTCTCTGAGTAGGAGTCATTCCAGCTGTCACTGCAGATGGGAAGCCACTGATGGGAGGATCCGGAGTAGACTTTAAGCAGAGACTTGTCCCAGTCAAACCTCACTGCCAGGCAGGAAAAGGGCAGAGCGGGCTCTCAGCACCCAGGTGTTGAGGAATGTACTGAGTTAGGCTCTGAGATGCTCCTGTCCTGAGGCTCCTCGTTGAGGCCTGGGGAATGTCTGGGAGCAGCCAGGAGGTACTGATCACCAGCCAGGGCTCAGAAGCCCAGGATGCTCAGGAAAGGCCGAGCCAAGGCAGGGGCCGGGGCAGGGCAGAGAGCTCCCTATGCCACGGGGGACCATTGCTGGGAAAAGGGAGGAGCACTGCCAGGAGCCTTCACCCCAAGAGGGCAGCGACATGTCCGAACAGGAGAGTGGCATGGGGAATAAGGTCTGTGATCTGACTGCGTGTGCAGTCAGAGAGTGATGTGGTCGTGCGCAATGACACACACAAACACACAGGGGAAATGCTCCCACAGACACCTACATCAGGGCTATACATCGGCAACGCACCGAGAAACCCCTGAGGGTCAGAGCACAGAGAGATCTTTGTGCTCATCTAGGCTAGCTCTTTACAAACTGACCTTTATGAAGCCGTAGGGGTGCCAAGTCAGAGGTCACCTGCTGGGGCCTAGAAGCATGGGGCATGGGGACAGGGCTCTGGACCCCACACCTGCCTCCAGCCAGAGTAGCTCTATTTTGTCTGATACTCGGGAGTGGTCAGATTCTGAGAACCACTGATCTTGTCCAGTTCACTCATTTCACAAATTAGGAACCTGAAGCCCAGAGAAGGTAAGTGACTTGCCCGAGTCACACAGCACTCAAAGCCAGGTTTCAGACCCAGGTCTACTATGACCAGAACCCAGGTCCTCCGACTCTCTGTGCATTGCCTCCCATTCGAGCTGATATGCAGTTTGCAGTCACCAGAGTGCATGCCCACACACACGTGCACACACACACACGCGCGTGCACATGCACGCACACACGCGTGCACACACATGCACACATTCAGGCAGACATGCACCCATGCCCAGCTCAGCATCCTTACCGCAGCCCAGCTCATCACTCCTCAGCTTACAGTCCACGGTCCCATCACAGCGCACAGCATCGGGGGGGCAGCTCTCCACCGGCTCCTTGTACTTGATCCCCGTGTGGCCCCGCCAGAAATAGACTGGAAAACAACAAAGCAGACAGCTGGGTCACTGCCAACCCCAGGAAGACAAGACACTGAGCAGCCCGAGGCCCTGGGGGTTCTGAGACACCGACCTGCAATCCCTCTTGGACTCTGGGGCTCTCTTCCCCCATCTGTATGGAGAGAAAGGCTGCTCAGGAATGCTCTGGAATGCTCCGGAAAGCTCCTGCAAGCAGGGCAGCACCAGGCAGACTCAAGCAGCCACCCAGAGAGAGAGAAAGAGAGGGAGGGACAATGAGGGAGGGAGGTGTGGAGGTGGGTACAGCTTTGGGAGCTCCCGTGCCCTACATGGGCCAGAGTGGCGACCAGAGAAAGCCCTCCTCCAGAATCCCAGAGACCCCTCTCTCGGAGCCCCTCTGGCCTCCCTTCTTCTCTGTGCTCTGAGGGTCATGGCAGAGAAATTTCTGTCTCCAGCATCCACACGCTCAAGCACTGCCCATGCTGTCCTCTCAAAGGCTGTTCTTTCGGTCTCAGAAGCTCCTGGATTTTCCTCCTCCTCCCTCTCCCCTACACAAGGGATGTCCTCTTTGCTCAGCTCCTGCCCCATTACTTGTCTTCATGCCTTTAGATGTCTTTCCTCTCAAAGAGCAAATCTAGGTGGCTGATTCCCAAATGTCCAAGCTTTACAAACCACCTGGGAAAGTCAGCCCCGTGACTCCCTGCGTCTGGAACACTAACCTCTTCTCAAACTAGGGATCCCATCCCTCCTGCCAGAGACACCTTCCCTTGGGTGCCCAAGAAACCTGAGTTCTACCTCCTCACCCTGCCCCTCATCCTCAGCCTGACCCCCTGCTTCTCCCACCAGCCCTACCACGCGCTCAGTCACCCTGCTCCTTCCAGACCCAGACACCAGTGCCCACGGGGCCACAGCTGGAGGGCCCCCCTGATGGTCAGCAGGCTTCAGGACATGTGGTGAAACCACACTGTGACTCTAGCTCTATCCGGGGGGCCACCCTTGGATGCCAACTCATCCCTTCATGGGTCATTCCCGACTGCTCTCCTATGACTGCCAGGGGGTCCCCGGAGCAGTGCCCTGTGCGGGAGGGGCAGGAGAAGCAGGGCAGCGCATCCTGGCTGGAGGTCCCCATGGACACCAAGTGGCAGGCATCGTGACAGTGATGCCCCCACCTTGTCAGGCAGGTGGGGACACCGAGGCTGGGGAAGTTAATTTGTGTGGTCACACATCTGGCAAGCGGCAGAGCCAGGATGCTACGGGGGGCCGTGCCCTTAACCAGCACGCTACCTCCTCCCGCTCCATCCTCTTCCTGGAGCAACCCGGGCCAGCCCGGCTTTCCGCACGGTCACCCACCCGGCTCCTCCCCACACCGTGCCACCTCTTCAACAGAACCCTTACCCCCCGGCCTGGCGTTTAAAGCTGTCTACCATGTAGCTCAGCCATGCCCAGCCAAACAGAGAGCCCAGGCCCCCCAGTACTCTTTCCCTCGCTGGCTATGCGGGTCCCTTCGTTCTCCCCATGCCGACCCTGCCCCCCTGCCCCCGACATTTCCTGCAGCTGCTCATCCCACTCAGATGCCCTGTCCACATGCTGTCCCATCCTCCAGGCCGTCACCTGACCCTTCGTGACCTGTTCTCTGCCAGCCCGGCCCACACAGCTGTCACCTCTTCCTGACGGTCACATTTGGCCTTAATTATTGCCATCTAGGTCCCTCAGGAGACTGGACTCTCTTCCGAGGACAGGGTGGCAAGGGTTGTCCTTCTGCCCCCCCAAGGTTCCCCGCTGTGCCGGGCCCATGCCAAACCCCAGAACACTTTATCCCATTGTCCAAAAATGCCCAAGAGACTTTCCCTAATCCGTGTTTATATGTGGGTTTTTTTTTTAAATAATTAGCGTATATAGATTTTGTGCCAGGCACTGTGCCATTATGTCACTTACGGCTCATAACCCCGTGAAGTCTTTATGAGTGCTGACGGGGCACGTGGTAAGTCAAGTGCACTGAAGGAACTGAATCCCATCTGAAGATGCAGAAACGGAGCCCAGAGAGGTTAACCAACTCTCTCAAGCAAGATGCACAGGAAGTAGCAAGGATGAGGTGAGCCCGGGTCCTCCTAACCCAGGGGCCTGGAGGGGGCCTGGAGGCCCCTGTGGACGGTGGTCCACGGCCTTCTGCGGGAGTGTCTGTGGGGGGCGCTGTAGCCAGAAGAGTGTGTGTCCCCCACTCTCGTCTCCCTGCGGCGCGCCCCCGTCCGCAGACCCCATTCCGCCCGGCCATGGGCCATGACCGGAGCCCGCCCCTGCTCCCTCCGTTAAACTCACAGAGAATGATGAGCGACACCACGAGGGCGATGAGGAGGAGGACACATCCGATGAGCGGCAGCCGCTTCTGGCCCTCCTGCCAGGTGAACTTGGGCAAGCTGATACCTAGGAGCGGGGCAGCAGCAGGGGAGGGTAAGGCTGTTGGAGAGGGGTCCAGTGCAGTGGAGGAGGGGAAGGAAACAGTCTGGCCCGGGAGGGCCCCATGGGGACCTCTCCACTCCAGAATGCGGCAGCACCCCACCTGATACCCACAGCTTCCTTTAGCGGAGCATCCCCTCCGGGCCAGCCAGGCACATTGGCAAGTGCTCTCTTGTGGAATTCTCACAGCAACTGTGTGAGCTGGACGCTATCGTGCTCATTTGATAGATGGGGAAACTGAGGTTCACAAAAGTGAAAGAACTTGCTCGAGGTTACTTGGCCAGCGAACGGCAGAGCAGGGAGTCAAATGAAGTGTGTCTTGTCCCAAAAGCCACACCAGAGTGCCCCACCAGCCCCTGAGAGGGCAAGACTGTGAGAGGGGCCCCAAATATGGGACGGTGGGGACAGTCTGAAGCCCAGCACGAGAGGAGGGCAACATTGGGATGGGCAGACCCACTGTTTCATTAGAGGCAGGGCCAGCCCCAAGGCCCATCTGCTCACTCTGACTGCCAGCAACTGAACCAGGTAAGTCGGGTTGGAAGGATGGAGGTCAAGAGTGCCTGCCTGGTCGGAATCTCTCCATTTCCTCCTCAGCCCACAGATGCGCCCACAGTCAGGACCCTGCTCCAAGGCCAACCCTCGCCTCCCGGCAGACCCATGGAAAGGGCTCTAACCAGAGTCCTTGCTCTCGAAATCTGCACTACGACCCGCACTGCGCAGCCTCCAAAGTTACAGCTGCTTTGTTGGTCCTGGTTTCTTCTCCCCGCCCCCCAAGGCCCCCATTTTCCACTGTCTTGGGCTTGCACGTAATGGATTCTTTCTGCCCCACCTCCCCAGGCCCCCCACTGCCCGCCCCTGACCATTCCCCCTGCTCCTCACACATCACTATCCAAGGAGGAGAGGAAGAGAAGAGAATCCCAACTCTGAGATTTCGTCCCCGCACATCGCCTCCTTCCCTGTTCCTCTTGCCTTCCCTGCAGTGTCCCCCTTACCTGGGCTCTCCCCAGTGGCCCTGGTGGCTGGCGCTGACCTGGCAGGAGATGCCCGGATGGGCACGGCCCCCAGTGGTGTTGCTCTAACAAGGTACACTCTCGTCGGAGAAGATGTCATGGAGGCTGACTGGGCAGACGATGACCTGGAAGGGGATGCCCGGGCCGGGGACGCCCGGGCTGGGGACACCTGGGCTGGAGACGTCCTTGCCGGGGAAGCATTCTGGAAGCAGAGTGAAGGGCATCCTTCAGGCTGCTCCCCTGAGAACCCACCCAGCTATCAGGTCTGCTGAGCCAGGAGATCCATGCTCTGGGGCAAGTAGCTAGGTGGGGAGCAAACACTGCCCCCCATCACCATCATCACCACCTCCCCACTCCTAGCAGAGAAGCATCTGAGAAGAGAGTTTCCCGGGATGGAGCACAAGTTCAAAGAGCCTGCACCCCCCACCTCCCTATAGTCTCTCCCCATCACAGGGACCTGCAGAGGTGGGCAGAGGGCAGTGGGCCATCTGCCTGGGGCTTGGGGGGCCCTTGCTTGGGCTACATGTGTCTAGGGACCCTCCCTCTGAGGGTGGCTCAAGGAGATGTGGTCCCTGGGGAGGAAAGTGATTGCTCCTTCCGCCCTCTTCACTTCTACACCCCCCACACCCCTGCCCTTTCCTCTTGTGGGCATCAGACTTATAAAACCCCATTCTTACTATAAGCTGTCATCAAAAAGTGTGAATAGCACTCCTTAAGAAAAGCCCTAACCTGCCTTGTAGCCCACCATTCTCAGTAACACCAGACTTGTCTCGTTCACCCATGCACCTGCACGCACGCACGCACGCACATGCGTTCACTCACCCATGCATCAGGGCAACTGGAGTGGCAACATCAGAAGAAGGTATACGCAGGGGTAGGAGTCCACCACTCTTGGACAAGATCCTTAACCCGACTCAGCTGCAGGTGGAGTGGTTTGCTCGCCCAGATTTAGCACTCTAACGGATGGTTATAGAGGACCTCACGTGCTCTAAGAGCTTTATATGTATTTACTCACTTAATCTTCAGGACAGAATTGCTCCCATTTTGCACCGGGGAAACAGAAGCAGAGAGACTAAGCAATGTGATCAAACTGTCAGAGCTGGAGAGGGGCTGGGCCAGAGCATGAGTCCAGAAAGCCGGGCTCGGAGGCCAGCTCAACCATGAGGTTTTGCTGCCTCTCTGAGGAGGGACGCAGTTGATAATGCAGCATCCAGTCTTACTAGGCAGTCAGTGAGCGCTGGTCCTGTTCCTTCCTGGAAAGTGAGCCTTTGGGGTGCTCTAAATCTAAGAGAGAGCCGGAGGGCAGTCAGGGCGGAAAGGAAGCCTGGTGGGGCCCCCAGTCCCTGTCACCTCCCTCTGGCCCCTTATACCATCCCCACCTCTTCAGCCCCCTCCAGAAACCCCAGAGGCCGCAGGGGGAGCTGGGAATGGATCTGGCCCAGGGGCCACATCTGACCATCATCATCATTCCTGCTGGGAGCTGACTGGCCCCTCAGGAGGGATGGTGAGGGCGTCGCACCTGTGCTGGGGACCCCGCGCTGGGGGCACCATTGACAGGGTTGTGCAGGGGAGACAGGCTCTGGCCCCTGGCACCTGTTTCCATCCCTCACCTGCCAGTGTGCTTGACATTGGACATTATTAGTAAGCCAACCGGTTAAGAAAAAGTCCTCCTCGTTAGAACATCGGCCCAAGTCAACACCATCATCCCCACCAGGCAAGGGTTTCTTGTTTGGTTTTGTCGTAATTGTTTTAAACTCCCTTTTCTAAGAGTCAGAGGTAATGGATTTGGTCACTTCCTCATTGTTCTGGAAGCTGCAAAATGAATTCAAGGAGGAATCTCGAGTGCCTGACCACGCTCAGCTTACCACCGGGCGGGACCAGGAGCCATTATCCCAGGGAGTTGCTGGGTTACTTAACGGATGTGGGTAAATACACGTGGATCCAGGTGCCCCAGCGAGCCGAGCAGGGACACACTTGTGTGTGTTTAGGGACCAGAAGGGCAGCTCCCGCTGCTGCTGACCCAGCTGGACCAGAGCTCGGATTCCCCCTCTCACCCCCATTATCTAGAGACTAGATTTCCATAAAGTGAAGACAGGTGAGCCCCTAGACACTTCAAGGGAAACAGGACTGGGGCTGGGGGCAAGGAGAGGTGGGGAGGCTATGTTGAAATATAGCACCTATCGGCTGCTAGCTTTGTCTTTGGAGTCAGGCAGACCTGGGTCTCCATCCTACACCCAGCAGTGCGACCTCGGGCAAGACCCTTAACCTTCCTTTTTCTTTTTCTTAATCTGTAGAATGGGACTAATGACCCTGAGGATTCAATGAGATAAAATAGGAAATGTCTTGCCTGTGTCTGGCTCATAGCAGCCGGGCAGGAAGTGACCATCTCCCTTCGCCTTTGCATTAGCCCACACAGCGCCCACCTCGCTGAGATTTAACAGCCGTGGGGCATGACCAAAGGGCTGAAAGGTGGTGGGAGCTCATCTTAAGGAGAAAAGAGGGTGCTGGACAAGGGCCAGACTGAGGTCCTTCAATGACAGAGACAAACCCAGGCTGTGTAGAGTCTGTGCTTCCCACCAATGGTGGCCCAAGGCTTGGCACCTGCCCGGGACCCTGGCACTGGGCACCTCAGCTGGCCTGCCCGCCTTCCCTCCCTGCTCTGCTCACACTATAAGCCTTCCCCGCCTTTGGGGGCACATTCCCACTATAGGATACAATAAAATGATAGTAGTTCACCATGTACGATACTTGAGAATTTACAATAAGCTTCCACATCTGTGGTCTCATGGGGTTCTCACTCCAACCCTGAGAGTTTGGTGTTTTTAGAAGTCTATTTTCCAGATGAGGAAACCAAGGCTCAGGGCTCAGTGCCCAGAGTCACACAGTCGGGATGCTGCCCCAAGCCTGCGAGGGTCTGAGGCCCCTGCCCTCTCAGGTCAGCAGCAAAGCCCCCAGCACAGCCTTCTCTAGCTGTGTACACGGGGCACTCGGTCCGCATTCGTGACACGGCCTGAGAACGGGGACCTGGGGCCCCGCGGCTGGGAGCACCGTGGGGAGCCTGGCAGTGGGGACAGTGGTTCTACAGCGATCTCGGTCTTATGGAGCTTTCTAGTGGGAATGGCAGGTGGGTCCTGGGGCCTCCCAGGACAGGAGGGCAGCATGCCAGGCATCACGCACTCTCTACACCAGCAGGTGACTCTGGGCCAATGACCCCACCTCTTCATGCCTCCGCTTCCTCATCTGTAAGGTGAGCCAATCACCCTGCTTCAAAGCAGTGTAGTAATAGATGCTGTATGTACGGTAAGGACTTGGTGACCATGAGCTGTGGCAGTGGGTGTTTATCTGTTAGAGACGCTGGACTTGAAGTAGAAGAATCTGTGTTCAAATATGACTGCATCCATTCCTGAACGGGCTGCCCGGGGGCAAGTAAGGGAACACTTCAGTCTGTCTCCACGCGTGTCAGATGGGACTGACCTTGCCTCCTTCCCCTGATAACCGCGGAAGAAACACAGAAGAGCCTGGTCCGTAAATGCGTGTCACACCGTAACAAAGGCGGCAGCCCATCAGGCACTTAGCTTGATCCTGTTTCAACCTCATCACACCTCTTGACGGCCGGTCTTGTTAGCCCCATTTTATAGATTTTGAAACTAAGGTCCTGGGAGATTCAGAACATGCCCAAACTCACCTCTCGGGGCTGAGTGACAGGGCTCGTATCCTGACCAGGCCTCCCAGGAGTAAGTAGAGTCTGGACCCACGGTACCACGAGAGCCCCCAGTAACTTCCTGCACTTCCATGAGGCTGACAGCTCAAGAAGAGCTTCCATACCCATTATTTCTTGTGGTTCTCCCAGGGCCTCGCCAGCAAGCTGGGCAGGAACTATGACCCCCCAGCCTATCCTTGAGGAAAATGGGGTGCAGCAGACTAAAGAGCATGCCCAGAGCCCCTGAACTGATTGGCAGGCTTGTAGGGATTTATCATAACCTTCGGATTCACATTCAAGAGCTCAGGCTGTCCCCACCGGAGCGGGACCCCATGGCCTGGTCCTGGTACTGCGTCACCATGGCAGGAACAAAGGGGCCACAGCGGGCGGAGGCCCCGAGGGAGACGATGGGAAGGCTGCGGGGGGGCAGGAACAGTGGGAGGGAGTTAGACCAGAGGGGTAGCTGGTGGGGGGCAGGCATGGTGGGAAGCTCAGGGCAGCCAGAAAGAGAGAGCAGGGGCCTCCTGAGCCTTGCTCAGCCCTCTCCCCAGTGCTGGTTCCATCTGCACATAAATCCCAACGTGCCCACCCACGGCCTCGGCCCATAGGAAGCAGGGAGGAGAGTCCCTGGGGAGGTGAGCTGAGGTCCAGGCAGGAGACTCCCCTGGGTCCCTCTTCTCTGAGTCTAGAGGGAGCTGGGGCAATGTAAAATGGGACTCATCTTGGGCTCAGTACCCAAGGGGCCGGAAGGGGGTGAGTAGTCCCCAGATTCTAAAGCTGCTGTCTCTGAACCTCAGCAGCCCGTGTCAAGTCTTCCCAGAGCTGGGGTGTGGGGGTGTAGTCATGGAGAGGAAGCTGGGCATTGGGGGTGGACAGGGCAATATCCAAGAAAGAGCTGGAGGCCGTGGAGGGCCTGGTCTCAGTAGAGCAAGCACTCTGGTGTCTGAGCCGGTGGGAGGCACGTGCAGAGATTTGGGCCCCGAAGACCAAGGGCAAGAGAAGAGGCCTGACCCCAAGGCCCACATGACAGCTGTTCACGGAGAACCATGAACCCCAGCAGGATGGACGGGCAGCCCCAAGACCAGAGGAAGGCAGCCTCCACAGTGAGGCCATCTGCCCCATCCCCCTGACTCTGAGCCTCAACCCGAACCATCACAGAACACTGGGAAGAATCCACTTTTTCAGGGACCACTAGAATAGATTCCACAGCCATCCTTTACCCCTTTCATGGCCTGCCACCCCCACCCACTGGAAGTTCTTCCTGATGTCTGACCTACTAGAGCAGTAACTCATTTCCTTTCCTCCATTCTTGGGGAGCAACTGCTGAGACTCCAGCCTCCCTCATGGTGGCATGGCCTCACCCTCAGAGCAGATGCCTTGAGTAGGTGGGGGAGAGGGCAGGAGACTTCTTGCCCAGAGCCCCAAGATGCAAGGGGCTGAGCCCAGACCAGATCCATCCCAACTCCTGGCCTTTGCCAGTGAGCAGAAGACCCTGCAATGGAACTCAGATGACCAACTCCAGGCTCTCCACGACCTGTCTGCAGGCGAGAGGCCCCTCAGCCCATCTGGGGGCAGGTGGACAGGGCAGAGCCAGGGGGTGGGTGACTCTGAACCATTTCCCTGGCCAAGCACTGCCAATCATTGTTTTGTTTTTTTTTTAAGATTTTATTTATTTATTTGACAGAGAGAGACACAGCAAGAGAGGGAATAAAAGCAGTGGGAGTGGGAGAGGGAGAAGCAGGCTTCCCACCGAGCCGGGAGCCAGATGCAGGGCTCGATCCCAGCACCCTGGGACCATGACCTGAGCTGAAGGCAGACATTTAACGACTGAGCCACCCAGGCACCCCACACTGCCAATCATTCTTTCCTGGCCCTGCCTCTCCTCCCTGTCAGCCCCTAGGGTGGTCTCCTGGGTTCGCCCGTGGGGTAATACATTCGTGAGCCCTCACTGCTTCGCAGAGCTTTCATGACTCCCACCTGTCTTTGCATTCCCAGGGGCCCCTACTCACAACAGGCCCCCCGAGGTGCTCTGAGGCAGGAGGTGGCCCGGCTGGAAGGCAGGCCGAGCAGGGGTCCACAGGGAGGCAGTGAGCAATGAGCCAGAGAGAGGGCTGAACGGAGCAGTCCCTGGCTCTGGGACGCTTTCCAAGCACTTTCCTGAATAGGAGTTGATAAGAATTATTATTCCCATTTTACAGTCAAGGAAGTAGAGGCCTACAACATTCATGCGCTTTCCTCGGAGTCATTTTGGTACATCTTACATTGCAGAATAGAGACTAAAACCCACAGGCCCTTGCACCTAGGCCATGGCCCTCTGTGCCACAGCTGCCAGGGGGAGATTGCCCACCCCAGGCTGAACTTTTATGGTTTCCTGTGGCAGACTCTGTCCCGTAGGCCCTTACCTGGTGGGGGACGGCAGTGAGTGAGCAAGGACCCCAGTGGTCATGCCCTTGGCCTCTCTGCATCTCCTACAGGTCCAGCCAGCCGTGCCAGGAGGGAGAGGGGTCCTCTGCCGTGCTGAGCCATGCGGCAGCCACCCCACGGATTGCTTGGTTTTGTGGCTACTGCCAAGGATTGAGCGCCAGGCTTTGCTTAGAGACTGTTCTCCAACCTTGGGGGTGGCCTGAACTCCGGGACAGAAGCACCATGGGCCTCTCAGAGCCCCTGGCAGGCAGGGAGAAGAACCTAGCAAAAGGCTCCTGTGGGAATGTCCACCTGGGCAGCAGCAGCAGTAACACGACTTCAGGACCCAAGGGCAGGTCCACCAGGGCCCGTTCAAGGCCAGCCAAAGCTGGCAGGGCCTCCCTCCTCTGCCCTGGGCCATCCCTTCATGCAGCCTGCACCCCAGGGCAGGCCGGGCAGATCACAGGCTGTCAGAGCTAGAAGGAGCTTGAAAACCCTCTAGTTCTGGTTCCTTTATCCTACTGGTAAGGTGATTAAGGCCCAGAAAAGCAATGCGACTTGCCTAAGGGCACATAGCTAGTCGGGGGCAGTGCTAGGACCCCACATGTCATCTTCTGGTTCCTGTCCTCGGGCTCCTGCCCATCACTGTGCTCTCCCAGTGCCCCTTACCAGGCTCCCATGGGGAAAGACTCCTCACCAGCCTGAGGCCCCTGTGGCAGCTTCTCTCTCCCAGAGACCCTGAGTATCAAGGATGTTCGGAGTGGGGGGCATAGGCAGGACCCTAGGCTGGTCCTCCAGCATTCTGGGCTAGGCAGGAAGAGATGCCTCCAGTCCCCACCGGAAGCACTAGAAGTTACCAAGAAAAATCAGGAGCTCCCTTTGGCAGGACCTAAATGGTCGCCATGCCTGTCAGGACGCTGAGGAGCCCCTGGGCTGTGGCAGGGGAGGCCTGAACCCATTCCACTGTGGACCAGACTGGACTGAACTGGTCTCCAAGGAACTGGTTTGAACTGGGATGGAGTTCAGGATCATGCTTCTTTCCCATCTTTACTGTCCAACCCAGGCTTCGTTGTACCTCCAGGTACACCGGGCTCCCTCCTACTCCCCCCTCCCTGAACCCAGAGAAATTCCACAAATGCAGGCTCCCCCTCAGAGCACAGGCAGTCTCCCCAGCATGTCCTTCCACCCTCCTTCCAAACTGGGGAACCCCTGGAATCAAACTGGGCCCCAGACTCGGAAGCCGAGCAGAGGCCTCCCTCGCTGCAGGCTTGGGAGGCACAGGGGGGTCTTGCTTCTGCTCCTCACCGTGCATGACCGTAAGGACAGCTGCATCCCTCTCTGGGCCTCAGCTCCCTGATCTATAAAAGGAAGGGAGCGGACAGTCGGCTGTTTTCAAGCAGGGCTCCCAGAGCATGAGAGGTTCGGTGGAAATGCCTCCGGGACCAGGACCACTGTAGCAGGGAAAGGGCCTGGAGTCCTTCACCCCCCGCTTCGAACAGAGAAGACCCACTTGGCAGCTGTGTACAATAGGTCCACACATGGTTTCATTGGAACAAAAGCGGCTGCTGCTATAAAGAACTTGGAAATTACTGGCCTGGGCAAGCCCCGATGTTCCTTCTGGTTTACGATGCCTCATGAAAATGCCTCAGGGAATCCCCGTTAGACCAGTGTCAAAACACCTCCTTGTCCATTCATTCGTGTATTCATTCATTCGTTTGTTCATTCATCAAAGAGCTTAGAGAACATCGAGGACCTACTGCTGCCAAGGAAATGATCTCTGATGGCCCAGGGTCTTGTTGCCTCAGTTTCCCCCCATGTGCTTTCTATGCCAATGCTGTGGCATGGGGACACAGTTCAGGGCTGGTACCTCATGGAGGTGCCCTGGACAGTCCTGTGAGGGGAGCCACACTCCACGTGGTCCTGCCAGGGTCCTGACAAAGCCCCGGGTTCCCCGTGCGGGCTTCCCTCGTGCCTCCTCCCAGCACCCTGGCCGCCTCGCTGGGCCCAGTCCACCCCGCTGTTGCTATACCAAGAGGAAGCTGTTTTGCCAAAACAAGACACTTAAGCAAAGTGCCTATTGTTACATCAGCCGGCCTTCCCGCCCAGCATCCCAGCCTGGAGCCCCATACACACACTCCCACACATTCTCGTTCACATTTGACAAGTCACAGGGACAATTCAGGGGGAGGCAGGGCGGGATGGGCCAAGTGGAACGTTGCGTAGCATCAACGACAACATGGAACAGAGAGGTCTCATGTGAGGGCAGCGTGCTTGTAGGGCCAAAGGCAGGTGCCAAGGGTCTTGAGGGAGCCTGCGCTGTGGGGCCGACGGTACAGTGACCTGAGCCTATTGGTCTGCCATCTTAGGAACATGCCCTCCCCCTGAACCCACCCTGGGACCACCAGCCACTCTCAAGTCCACGACATCTGTGGTCTTGGACCGATTGAGAACCTGCTCTATTCTAAGAAGACCCAGTCTACAGGGGATTGCTGCTTTAGCAGTGGGTCTACTCAGTCTTTCTTTAATAAACATGGCACTTCTGTAAGCATTAAATGTGATACCTCTTGAAAAATGTGATACCTCTTTAAAAAAAACACAAAACACACACTGTTGTTAAAGAGCAAATGCACATATCCAGTGTGGCGCACCTGTAATTCCATTCCATATAATTCCGAAGACTGTCATGGAACCAGAGAGGGGCCTGGGGCGGGGGGGAGCAATTTGTTCAACCCTCGTCTTTGGTAGGTGGAAAAACTGAGACGTGGAGAGATTTGTCCACATTGTTAGAGGAATCAGGACTAGATCCTAGATGATGATGATAGGAGGAGGAGGAGGAGGATAATCTGAACACTCTATGCCAGATGCTATTTAAAAAGGGCCTTACAGAGATACCTGGGTGGCTCAGTCATAAGTGTCTGCCTTCAGCTCAGGTCATGATCCCAGGGTCCTGGGATCAAGTCCCACATCGGGCTCCTTGCTCAGTGGGGAGCCTGCTTCTCCCTCTGCCTGCCGCTCCCCCTGCTTGTGCTCGCTCTCTCTCTCAAATAAATAAATAAAATCTTTTAAAAATAAAAATAAGGCCTTATATGTCAAAGTCACTATTCTAAGACTCCTTGAAGTAAACACTATCTTTATTCCATTTTACAGATGAAGAAACTGAGGTACAAAAAGGTTGATTTGCCCGAAGTCACCGCTGACCCGGAATTTGGTCAGTGTTCTGTCCACAACATGCAGCTTCTCCTTGGAAGACCAAGAAGCTGAGAGCTTTCTCCACCTCCTGTCCAAGGTCCCACCTGAAGACCGAACCAATGTGCACAGGAGCCTTATCAGGCTTACGTCCCTTGGCCACCATCTTGCTCACTACTTTATGGAGCCGAAGGACCAAAACCGCAGTGTGCATCTCTGCCATGAAGCCCTTGGAGAAAAGGCGCGGCCATAGACAACCAGTTTCTCCCAGTCTGCTCCTCTTCAGTCCAACTGACCGGAAGAAATCTGCTGCAGGTAAGATTAAGAGCCCCAGGCAGCTCTCCCTGCCCCCACCCTAGGCTCACTATCTTGGAGGTTCTACCTTAAACAAGGGGGTGAATTTAAGAACCTTAAAGAAGGAAGTAATGTTTCAGTTCTTTCACTCCAAAGTAAGTTAGGACGGCCTCCCAGAACGAACATGGCACCTAGCACACCATTTAACACATCTTCCATCAGGAATGAAGTCTGCTCTCTACTCTCTGCCCCTCCAGTGACCTTCCATGTTGGTCCCAAACTCTGGAAAGATGAGCATCCTAGGCAGATGTCACCTCCATCACCCTGCCCAGGGACTGGCCCTACCATCCTTCAGACAAATCAGCCCTTCTCGCCCTTTGTATTTAGAGATCATCAAGTTAAGCCTCCCAGAAAGTCACCAACAAACACGCCCGATGGCTGTGACTATGGGTTCACCTTCCTCACACCTCAGACAAAACTCCATTCTGCCCATGCATTGCCCTTACTGCTCACCAGAGGCTCCAATGAGCCCAGAGGCCTGGGACCAAATGACCTCGGGGAGGTAGACAGGAATCAAGGAAAACAGTGCAGGAGGGAAGACCGGGAAAGAAAAGTCAGGAGGGGGCTGGAAGGATGGTGGGAAAAATGATGGTAAAAGTGGCAGAAACGTATCTGGGGTTCAGAATGGACCACAAGCCTCCTATAAGCTAGAATATAGGCTGAGCTGATCCTTCTCAAACCCAGAGCTGCCCCATCCTTCCCAGAGTCTCTGATTCTACTACTTCAGTAAAGAATAAAAGAAGGCAGAGAGAAGTTTAAAGAAGACCTAAGGAGAAGTTAGAGCACAAGAAGAATGTCCCTCAAGAAAAGAAAGCTGAGAACAAAATCTTTGGAAGCTTTCACATGTATAATTGGCTTTTCCACAGAGGACATTCTAGCTGCTCTCTGCCACCACCAAGAACAGAAGAAGAGGAAAGGAACCTGAGTTGTGGCAGAAGGAATTATGGTTAGACATGAAGCACTTTCAGAGCCTGAATATTATAAAGCCTGAAAATAAGTGACCAAAGGAGATTGAAAAATCCCCTTGCCGATCTTAAACACACATAGAAAGTCACATTTTCTAAGATGGTTTATGAGTCTAGTGAGGGGGTTAGCCAAGATAACCTTGAAGGCCAGCTGGAACGTGAAGTTTCAGTGATTTCTCAAGCCAGCAAAAGTGATGATCTAACAGCCAGGGTGGTCACAGCCCCCAGAGCAGGAGCCCAGAATTCGGGCCAGATCCCAAATCCCATCAGCTCCTCCCAGGGGCCCCTCCTAGAAACCCGCATAAAAGGAGGCCAAGCAATCTCAATCCCAAGAAGCTTCAAATGAGAAAAGCTACTTTCAATTTCCCCCAAAACCTGAGGCACACAGGTGGCCATGCCCTACCTCTCTCCCAGCCCTATCCCTGCTTCCCCAGTGCTGGGGAGTTCTGGCCCAAGGCCCATGGCCACTCACCCGGCTGCCATCCCTTTCCATGGTCTCCCGAGGGGTGAAGCTTCCAGGCTCAGCTGATGTCCACAGGAAGATCCATGTTGGCCCCTGTCTTCCCCGGCATGTGGGGAAAAAGGGGCTGGAAGGCTGAGGGCCAGCCCCCGCCAGATGGGGCGGGGAAGCGGGTTGGGACGTGTGAGGTAATCTCAAGTATAAACACCACCACAGAACTAGCCAGACCTGTCCCTCTCCCCTCCTCCGAGGCCATCCCAGTTACTCAGCGAATACCAAATACCAAATACCGGGAGTATGAAGCTATCTTTACTCCTGAAACTGCCCCCAGAGTCAGCTATGAGGAAACGAGGGGTTCCAGAATGCTTCTTTCAGAGGGGCATTCTGAGAGAAAAAGTCCAGGCCCTGTGAAGGCAGTCTTAGGCCTGTCAACCTGAGCACCTAAAACAGATGTTCCCGGGCCCTCTGAGGTAGGACCCTGTTCCTAAAGGGAACGTCCAAGGCCAGGGACCATAGCCCCACCCAGGGCAGGACGGTGTCAACCTTCACCTCCAAGGACCACATGTCCAAATCCCAAATCAAGGCTCACGGCAAAATTTTCATTTCCTGAACTCTGTTTCTATGAAAACTCTTACCAAAGAAATTAAAATCAAACAACCTCTAATTATACCCATAGTGAATTTCCCCTATGGAAAACAATAAAACGTTATGAAACAACACATCAAAAGCCAATTAGAATAAAACATAGAAGTATCTGAATGGAAACCGTTCTAAGAAATTAGAACTAGCTGACTCAGGGTCCCCTAGCTAGGCCCCATTCTGATCCTCAGAGTCGGAAGAAACACAGGAAGAGCCACCTCCCAAGGGGTGCTCAGCACCCCCAAACCCAGCAGAGCTGCTACTGAGGCGTATCAGGTAAGCTTTGGGAAGAACTTGAGTGACTGAGCATTTGGGGGCACAGAGGCCATAGAATGGCAGACTTTTTCCAGGTTGAAGGAAGCCCAGAGACCATCTAGTGCTTTGGTCCTCTCGTTTTATAGATGGAGAACCAGCCCGAGAGCCTGAGCATCCGCACACAAGTCACGGGAAACAAAGAGCAGCAACAACCGTGATAGGGTGCTGGGTCTCCTGCCAAATGCTTTACATACAGCAATGCGTGTAATCCTCACAGCAATGCTATTCATCCGTCCTTCACTCAGTCACCCAACAAACATTCGCGTGCTTCTGACATGCCTGGAGCTGCTCTAGGTGTTGGGGACACGGGGACAAAGCAAATACCCCTGCCCCATGGCACTAGCCTTGGGGTAGAGGCAGGGCCGACAAAAATAAACAGATAAATGATGATAGATAGATAGATAGACAGGCAGACAGATAGATATGATAGAACAGTATATGAGAAAGTGAGAAGTTCTATCAAGAAAAAGCAGGCAAGAGGAGCAAGAGGGCTGGGAGCAGACTTACAGTCTGAAACAGGGAGGTCAGGGAGCACTTCACTGGGGTGACCCTTGAGCAAAGACTTCAAGGAAGTGACCACTATTCTCCCTACTTACATGGTAGAAAACAGAAAGTTTAAACTCAGAATGGAAGCCGTCAGCTCCAGCTTCAGGTGTCTTGAGGGAAACTTAATCCCGAAGCAGAAGGATGGAGGAGAGAACTTTCGGAGGGCCCAGACAGGGACCCGGAGGTCCTCCAATCTTGAGTTATTTTCAGTGTCACATTCCTGGCTCTCCAAGAGAGCAGGACTTAGCCGCAGACCACATGCCCTTCCTGCGGTCTTGACCAGCCTGCCACGGCAGAGGGACCACTCCCACATGGTCATCCAGTCCTGAGGAGATGCCTCCTTTTCCCTCTCTCCGGGGGAGCGCCCAGCCCCCACTCTGGCCACCAGAGAGCTATGAGGCTGTTGCTGAGCCTTGGCATTCATCACTGCATCCCCCAGGCAGACCACTGGGCCCCCAGGATCACCCTCCACCTTTTCCCCCCAAAGGTCCCACCAACCTCTGGGAAGAGCTCAGACTTGGGGTTCTGGGCCAATGGGAGCAGATGAAAACCCCGACTCGGGGGTGAAGGCCAGTTCCATGAACTTGGAGGTCTTCAGATTGAACATCTGGAAAGGGGCAATGACATGTCCGACCAGAGAATGTGTCCAGCACCAGGTAGGCCCTGAAGAAATGTCAGTTTTCTTGCTTGCTGTTTCATCAGAGACACAAGCTGGCCCATCCCAGCATCCTTGCTGACCGAGCCACCGACCCGTATGGAATCCCCGCCATCCTCGGTTCAGTTCAGCAAGCACTGGCTGCCCAGCACCAGGCCCCACCGGAGCTACTGGGCGAGGGGTGGCGAGCAACAGAAAGGCGGGGAGCCTGCGTCGGAAGAACTCACAGCATATGTGTTCAGGCTGGGGCAGAGGTGAAACACTAAGGAATCAAATTCTTTGCTGATAGTTTTATTTCCGGAGGGAAGGGCCTAGGGTGGCACAAGCTCTGGACTCTTCCCCCAACAGAGCTGGCCTTGGAGGCCTGCCCCTGCCCTTGACTTTGGCACCTGAACTCGGCCAGGCTCTGCCCTCTCCTGCCTCCTCGGAAGGAAGGAGACACCTGTCTACACCATCCCTGCCCCCTCCCTCTAGCTCCCTGGCCCACGACTACCCCACCCGGAGGCTAGCAGCAGCACCCCAGGCCCAGGTGTCCATTTACCCTACCTTTCCCCGACCACCAGTGGGGACCTCAGGCCGGCCACCAGGCCCATTCATAGCCAGTCACTTCCCACCTCCTGCTTATTTCCATCCGAGGTGGAGTTTTACATAAAAAATGCATCTGCCGTGCAAACGAGCACGGGCTTCAAGGCAGCCAGAGGGAGAGAGCGAGGAGCGACAGAAAGCTCGCTCCTATTTTGAGACTGAAGTCCCAGCTCTCTGCTGTCATGTCTGCTCCAGCTGCCACCACCAGCTCCTTCCTGGGGCTCTAGATGGAAACAGGGTTCTTGCCCATTCCATTCCCACCACCTTGTCATCGAAGCTTCTCTTTCCTGAATCCTCCTTCATCGGCTTCACTCCCAGATCACCTCCTGAGCTCCCTCCGTGAAACCCCTGAGGACCCTTCCCCCCACTTTGCACCCCGCTTCCGAGCTTCTCCATCACTCAGAGCACACCAGAGGGGCTTCCCTCCGGGCCCGAGGGGGCCAGACACAGACCACGCACTCAGAGGCCAGGCAGGGCAGCAGAGAGGAGACACTGAGCCCACCTCAAGGGGAGAGTCAGCAGGAGAAAGCCCCTGAGCCAGAGCCTGTCCCCCCCGCCCCTTCGGCGTCGTGCCCTCTCTGAACGCAGAGCGGCCCGGCCACTGCCCGGGACCCACACCACGCATCTGCCAGTGTACTCCTGGAGATTGTAACCGGAGGCCAGGTAGGGTCGGGGTAGTTTTTCTTTTTTCAAGCCAAGAAAAACAGTCCATAAGACTAAACCAAGTCCCTGGTCTCCAGCTGGCCTCTCAGCCAACCCTAAGGAAGGCTTACAGGGGCCTCTGCTGGTGAGGCAACTCTGGGGCTCCCTATTTCCAGCAGATATTGGGCCTCTCATCTGGGTGATGGGGACAGGAGAGGGAGGGGGGACAGGAGAGGGAGGAAGGACAGGCGCAGCCGGGAGGGGAAGCCAGAAAATCAACATGGGCAGGAAGCCTGAGGTTGGCCAAAGGACCCCTTCATGACCCCCCCCCCCCAGCGGGTCTGCACCTCGGAGAGCCTAGAACCGGAAACCCAGGAGTCAGGGTTTCTCTTAGTCGTGGGCTTTACCGCCCCTTGTGTCTTGTTGGGGACCAGCAGGGGACAGAGGGGAACAAAGCCTTGCCCTTCTCCCTGTAATCGTCATTGTGCTCATGGCATCATCCCAAATCCATGACTAGATGGGATAAACTAGGTTAGAAGCCTCCGGCAGAACCACCGGCAGCCTCAGGACACGCCGGGCCCCCCCTTCCGCACAGGTGAACAGCGGGCAGTGGGCCCTGGGCCAGTGCTGCCACTGCGTCCTCCCGGGTGGCCCCTCTGGGACACCCCGACCTGGTAGCTGCCCAGCTGTCCCCAGATGGCTCCCAGGAGTGGGAAATACCACCATCTGGGGCTGGTTCTGACTATTTAGATGCCACCTGTTTCCAAGAAAGGATTTGACACAGCTGGTCTTCCTCGTGATTCGCCCACACCCGTTTCTCTGTAGGTCCCAGCTCCCCTCCTTGGGGACATCTGCAAACGTCAAATCCCACTTCCTCGTGACCGCCTTCTCTCACTCGAGGGCGACAGTTCGGTGAGCCTGCGAGTCTGCTCTCTTCCACCTGAACACATCCCCTTCTTCCCTTGCTCCCGGTGTGAGGTGACTTCAAGTCCCCTCACCCCCGTGGATTGCTCCAAGACCAGCCCCACAGACCCTGGGCCCCTCCTGAAGTGTGGGCTCAGAGCCGGGGCCCCCACAGCCATATTTACACGGGCTCCTCCTTCAGATAAAACCAACCAGTCGTTCTCTGGAACGACCCATTGGGCTGCTCCTATTTCCACAGAACTGGAGCCGTTGCGGACAGACCAGCAATGCTGACAGCCATGCGGGGCTCAAGCTCAGTAGAGGTAAACACGAACCCACCTGCACACAGCTGGACTCAGACATTCACAGAGTAAGTGAGGATGAGCCAGAAGCACACTACAGTGAGCCACGAGACTCCCACATTCAGACAGGAATGTCTTTACTCCTCTCTGATCCATCTGAGAAAGGCTTTCTGGAGGAGAGGATGAGATTCCAGAAGGTTCTAGAAAGACAGGCAGTAAGACAGTCTGGCATTGTGGGGCTGTCACGGGGAGCTTGATAGGCCTGGAAGGAAAGGAACATTCAGAGCAGTGGGTGTTGAGTGGTCTGTGGAGGGGACTTTGAGGTCAGATAGTCATGAATCACAGATCCTCCAGGTACATACCTTAGGATATGTCTTTGGGCAAGTTACTATCTTAGCACCCCAGCTTCCTCATCTGTAAAATGGGGATAATTGTTCCTCTCAAATAAAGTATTTATGTCCATTCAGTGACATCGTTTGTATAAAACATTCAGCACAGGACGTGGTACATAGTGCCCACCGATAAATAATAGCCATTATGATATGATTATAATTTCTAAGTTTGGTTGAACAACAAATAGTGCTCTGAGCAGCTGTGGAGAGGATTAAGATGTGTGCTTTGAATCTGAAGCCCAAACAGAAGGGTCCTTCGCTGGGAGTTGGGCGGAGAAAGCCCGGGGCTAAGACTCACAGCTGAGCTTCCGTTGCAGCTCTCTGACTTCTGAGCAAATTCTTCCCCCGGCCCCCAGAGCTCAGCTTTCTCATCTTTAAAAGTGAGGTCCCTTTCAAGTCTGGAGAGCCTAGCAATCTCTAAGTAGAGAGATCTGGCACAAGAAAAGAAAGCCGAGACAGATAATCAGGTGGTTTGGAGCTCCTGGCCAAAGAGCAGAGAAACCGAGGATCTGACAGAAACAGAGTCACAGTTTGAGGAGAAAGAAAATACCCCCAAATGTTGTCCAGAGAGACATGAGCAGAAAAACGATCAGAAACCAGGCAGAAAGCAAAAACAGCTGCAATAGGCAATAAATGAAACTTTTGAGTAGAAGTTATATATTCATGGTGAAAAATAACAAAAGCACCAGGAAATAAAAACTCACATTTGCAAAGCACTTGAAACAGACACGTATTATTTTAGTTTATCCTCAGAACACAGTTGCATGCAGTTAGTATTACTCTCCCTTTTTGTAACAAAGAAGCCAAGACTCAAAGAAATAAGCTCCCCGGTGTCAACAGCTTGTAAGAGACAGAACGAATGCTCAAATCCCCGCTTTCAGCCACCACCTCTCTCTGCTCTTACCATGACGTGCCAGCAGTAATAGAAACGTATAACGGGGCATTATACTTCTAAATGTTCTTGAGTATCAATATACTGTCTTAATAATGAGGTGGAACATGTTAAGTTTGTGCATTCTTGTTAGAACCTTTGCATTCTTTATAACCCAGAGTATTTTTAAAAAAATGTTTTGATGCAATTCTTTTCCTAGCTTAATTTTTTTCAGCTGTTCCAGATGTGTTTTTATCAGAGCAGATGAAAAGTGGGAAGGCACTGAAGGTGATCCCCCGCAGGTCCCCAGATTAATCACGCTGTGTTTTGCCAACTGTCATCGAGAGATAGACGTTTATATTGTCTGCTCAGTGAAAGGGAAATGTTATGCATTTTGAGTTTTTTGCTTTTCAAACGTGAATCATTAAAAAAGATACAAAGTTATCCAGACTTTAAACCTAGTTAACATGAGACATTTCAGGTATCCGCAGGTGGCTGCATTACTCCATTTCTCGAGGTGATTCAAAGTTTGGAAAGAAAACATGAGCTTTTCTGCTTTTTTGGCTCTCAAAAGACTTTTCAGTTTAGAACAAATTAATCTAAAGGAATATGGGGTTTTTCCTATGCACACGGATGTTAAGACTTTGAATAATCACATTTGCAAAGCGCTTTCTCTTTGTTTATCTCATCTAGTCCTTAGGATATCCAAGGTAGGAGGAATAGGTTAAGAGTCTCAGGAAAGCCCAGAGAGGCTCCAAGTCCCAGTGGTGGCCTGGCTGAGCCTGTCTTCAGCCAAAGGTCCTCCAAGACTCCACTTCGCAACATTAATGGTCTGTCCCGCACAGCCTGAGAGGCCCTTAGTACCTATGAGCAATATGCAATTCATGCAGATATGAATACTTCCCTCGAACCTGTCCCTGCTGCCAACATATAGCCCTTCTTAAGGACGATGCATGTTGACCTAGGTCCAGCCCTGGCTTGGCCACTTCCCAGAAGGGAGACCCTGGTCAATCACTTCACCTGAACTCTCTCAACTGCGATCCAGCACAGATAAGGTGCACTCTGCCTGCCCCTTAGAGACCAAATGGTACCATGAGATGGCCCCTAGGAAACCCAGAAGTATTCTAAGACCATCAAACATTATTACTAGAAGCTTAAAACTATACGAACAGGTCTCCCTACAGTTGTCTTCACTCCACACTTTGGAGCTCTGCTACGTGCCCTTTTGTAAGACATTAGAATTCACGCTCAGCCTTCCAGGTGTTACGAGTTTATGTTGTTTTCTTCTCAGCCTTAGTTTGCCCACATGAAGGGGTCCTGATGTTCCTGGTAGTTCCTGCTAATACCCCCTTAGTCATAGAAACACTGAGGTAGGGCAGGAGTTCCCCAGAATCATTCCGGAAGTTCCCCAGAATCATTCCTGAAAACATCCAGATTCCACTAGCCTTTGGGCTGGGACTGCCCTTTGGACCATCCACAAGAAGGCTGCATCCAAAACTGGAGTAACTCCTAGATCCCTTTCTTGAGTAAAAACAGAAGACTCAGGCCCACTACCTAAGGTTAGGGTGTGGATCATTTTGCTGGGATGTGTTCCCTTCCATTTTGCAAATCAAAGCCCATGCCCTCAGCCCCTAAAATCTTGCTTCATTTTTATACATTTGTAAGCAGTTATTTACTGTGCCCCTATTGTATTCCAAGTACTGCTAAGGACACTAAAATAGAGCAGGAGAAGCTCAACATTGTACTGTTCTCATGGACCTTTCCCTCTACCCTTGCCCTCCTCAGCTTAGGACTTTGCTAATGGAAAAGAACAGCTAATGTATATTGAACCTTCTTTATGTGCAGCATCTTAGTTAATTGCCACACCAACCTTATGAATAGATATTTTTATTCCCATTTTACAGAGGAGGAAGCAATCGAGTCTCAAAAAGGATAATTTGCCTAAGACCACATAGCTAAAAAGTGCTGGAAATGGGGTTTGAATCCAATCTGTTTGACCTTCTGAAACCACTTTTAATGCTATTCTGTGCTCCCCTACACAGTCTCCCCATTCAGTGCCAGCTTCATAAAAATCTTAGTGGTCATTCAGTCTTCCAGAAAATTCATGAAGCTTTAAATAAGGTCTGTTCTCTCAGAGATTCTTGGAGAATGTTACTTGACATTTTTTTGTATAGACAAGTTTGCAATTTTCTCTGTGGTTGGTTTTCTGTTCTAAGCTAGTTTTCTGTTCTTATCTATAAGGCAATACAACATCATGTTAAGAATGCAGAGTAGAATGGGGCACCTGGGTGGTACACTCAGTTAAGTGTCCAATTCTTGGTTTAGGATCAGGCTGTGATCTCAGGGTGGTGATATCAAGCCCCACCTTGGGCTCTGCACTCAGCGTAGAGTCTGCTTGGGATTCTCTCTCCCTCTCCCTTTCCCCTTACCCCCACCCCTGCCCCGTTCTCACTTTCTCTCTCTCAAATAAATTTTTAAAAATCTTAAAAAAAAAAAAAAAAAAAAAGAATGTAGACTATGGTTAAGAAAAAAAAAGCTAACCGCCTAGGTTGGAATTCTGATGATATTACTTACAAATTTACTATCTGAATCTGTTTCTTCATCTGTAAAAGAGAGGGAATAATAATATCCATCCCATGGGTTATAATATCCCATTATTGTCCCATGGAGTTATAAGGATTAAAGGAGAGAACACTTAACAAAACGGTAGTGTGTGCATCACACAACTTTCCTCTTCAACACAATTTTTTCAATAGTCTTGGATCTTGGAACTTTTCAATATATTTACAAAGTCTAAATCACCAAGCATTGCAAACTGACTGCTCTCTAGCTGGATTAAGGTAATTGTGTTGGGAAAAACTGTTCTTTCTGTATTTCTCCCTTACCACCACACTCATAGCACTTCTGACACCAGATGTGTGGGGTTCTCCCCCCACCCCCCCACACTAAGCAATTGTGACACCAGCTGGGTGTCCTACAGCTTAACTCGATTCTGTTGCTGGCTACCTGGAGACAGCAGCGGATCCCACAGGTTGAAGGCTCCGCCCCACGAGAAGCGCACATCCCCCACCTTGACTTCAGCTGCCAATCAGAAGTAGTAGGTCTCTAGGTTACTCACAGCTTCTGTCCAACATGGCTGCATATTGGAGGTTCCTGTGACCTTCCCCTCAGATTCAATTATTTGCTAGAATGGCTCATGGAACTCAGGGAAACACTTAGGTTTACTAGTTTATTAAAGGATATGAAAAAGGATACAGATGAACAGCCAGATGAAGAGATACATAGGGTGAGGTCTAGGAAGGGGGTCCTAAGCACAGAAGCTTCTGTCCCTGTGGAGTTGGGGTGCCTCATCCTCCCAGTACGTGGATGTGTTCACCAAGCTGGAAGTTCCCTGAACTCCATACTATTGGGATTTTAGGCACAATCTATTATTACCTCCATTTCCAGCCCCTCTCCCCTCCCTAGAGAATAGCAGACATGTTCTAATCATAGCTTGGCCTTTCTGGCAACCAGTCCCATCCAGGAGCCCATCCAGAATTGCCTCATTAGAACAAAAGACACTCTTATCACCCAGGAAATTCCAAGGGTCTTAGGAGCTCTGTGTCAGGAACCAGGGTCAAAGACTAAATAGCAGAACAAAAGATTCTCCTAGCACTCCTATTTACAGGGGTTTCAGGAGCCCTATGTCAGAAACTAAAGGCAGAGACCAAGATATATATTTCTTATTATTTCCAAATATATTTCATTCAATTTGGACAGTATGACTTGTATCTGAACTAACTGCCAACATCTAGAAAGAAGTCTGGTCTCCCTTCCAAGATTGGCCAATACTTTGTCCATAATGTGCACTCAATAAGTACTCACTAATTGACTGATATAACTCTTTTGCATCCCCCTCACAATGTCTAACACAAATCCAAGCAATCAGTCAACAAGTCTTTATTGAATCTCTACTATGTGCCAATCAGGAATTACTTAATAACTAAATTTCTTCCACTGATATCCCCATCACTAAAAAATATTACTGTGAAGAGGATCCACCTCACAGGGCCATAGAAGAATGAACTGGGATGACCTGCATAGAGCCATTCATTGCATGGTCTCAGTGCTCAGGAGATGTTCACCATCAGACTTACAGAACATCAGAACTAGAAAGAACCTCAGAAATCCTCTTTTCTGAATCATTCATTTAAACTTTTGAGTCCAGGGTAACCCTCTGACACCTTGTGGCAGAGTCTTTGAGAAGCCAGGATTCAAAAGACCTGCTTCCCGCACCCGGCCTTCCCTCCCAGGCCTCAGCCCACAACTTGGAGTCTGAAGACTGCCCAAGGCTGCTTTGGTTCAATACCAAACCACAGGCCCTGGTATACCAAGATTAAAGCTTCAAGGCAAACCACGAGGTTAACCAGCCAGCTAGCCTCAGCCCTGGCTGGAACCACCATGGCCCCATCCGCCCTGGGTCCCAGTTTTGGAGTGAGGAGTGAAGAGTGAGGAAGGCCAGAGAGCCCTCCTGTGCAGCCACCACTCCCCTCCTCCCAGTGCTGGGTGCCCTGGCTTTCCACTCGCCCCAGGTGTCTGGAAGTTCTTGTTCTCCCAGTCTGCACTGGGGCCAAGGTTGATGTGACGCAATACAGCCCCAGTCATCAGCCCCAAGTTCAGTTTAATTATCCACACAGGCAGATGACACATACAGAGGGGCTAAGGAGGGGTAATTACCCGGGTGGGGTGACAGAGGCCGGGTGACTAAGAGAGTGCTTTGCTCTAGCTGCAGAGAGCTGCAGAGAAAATTGCCAGGAGCCCCTTCTGGGCCTGGACCCTGTCTGGCCCTCCAGGACACCATTCCTATGAGGTCTCCCACGGCACCCCTGGGGCCTCCATGGGAATAGGATCCCCAAGGGGGACAGGGCCTGCACACAGATAGTATGAGTGGCCTGCGTCAGTTGTGCATTTCCAAAATAAAGTAGAGTTCAGTCTAGACACATGGGCCCAGAGACCAGCTCATGCGGCATGTCTTCCCTGATTTGTCTTCCCCAAGAGCCAGGACATGGTAAGAAGGAGCAAATTCATTCATTCATCTCACACACACACACACACACACACACACACAACTTAACTACTTTATTGAGACAGAATTCCCTTCCATACAATTCACCCACTGAAAGTGTACAGTTAAATGCCATTTGGTATATTCACAGTTATGCAACCATTACCACAATCAATTTTAGAACATTTTTCTCATCCCAAAAAGAAACACCCTACTCATTAGCAGTACTCTCCATTTCTCCCCCAACTTCCCTCTCTCAGCCATAGGCAACCACTAATCTTTCTGTCTCAGTCGATTTGTCTATTCTGGACATTTCCAATAAATGGAAACATACAATATGTGGCCTTTTGTGACTGGCTTCTTTCATTCGTCATAGTGTTTTCAAGATTCATTCATGTTGTAGCTTGTATCAGTGCTTCATCATTCCCGGCTCAGTCGGTATTGCGTGGGACTCTTGATCTCGGGGCTGCGAGTTTGAGCCCCATCTTGGGTGTAAAGATCACTTAAAAATAAAATCTTTTAAAAATACTTCATTCCTTTTTATTGTGGAATAATATTCCCTTGTATGATTATACCACCCTTAGTTGATCTACTTGTCAGTTGATGGGCATTTGGGTTATGGTCGTTGGGTTATTGTCGGTTGATGGACACTTCTTGGCTATTACAAATCATGCTGCTGTGCACATTTATCTACAAGCATTTATGTGGACATATGCTTTCAGTTCTGTTGGGTATATACCCAGGAACGGAATTGCTGGGGTATATGATAATTCCACATTTAACCTTTTATGAAACTTTTCCACAAAAGATTTTGAAGGACAGTGTACCACTGTATTTGTGATGAAGGTCACACCCAGGTGGAAATAAGTTGTATTTGAATAGCATGTTGTATGGTGGATACTTTTGCTTTGTCTAACCTGAAGTAGGTAGGTAGCGTCTACTCAATTCCTTTGTTTAAAAACTTTCTAGAAATCTTTCACTTAAGACATTGTGGAAATGCCATTAAAAAGATGAGCTAAGGATTACTGAATCTACCATATGGAGTGAAAATGGTAACATATAACCAACTCCAAGAAACCAGAAAACAGGAATTAATATAAACAAGCAGCTCCTCTTTCTCCAGGATTCCAGTTTGGATGCTCCATATCCTACGGTGGTCCCCTCCCTGAGGGCCTCTTTCAAGTGTCTCAAACTACACTTCTCTTAGTTAGACTTGTCTATGCAATCACTTACTTGTGTCTGGACTTTATTTGGCTAATCAACGTACATGTTTGATAAAAACCCAGATTTTATAAGAAAATCCATGTCATTTGTTTTGCTAAGGACTTGCTTCTAATCAATCACTTCCACAAAAATATTTAGAGCAGTCAGTATTATCCCTGGGATATCTCTGTTAGGGTAAATTTGTGTGCAAGTAACAGAAAACTCACTAGCTTGGGGAAAAAAAAAACTCAGTAGCATGAAAAAATATTAAATGATTGAAGCTAGGTGCATGGAGATTGAGAGGTGTCCATACTTCTATTTCTTGAACAGCATGGTAGTTGCAAGGATGTTCACCCTGGAATAGCTTATTAAGCTAAGTGTTGGGTTTGTGAGGTTTCTTTGTGTCTGTGTTTTATTCTTTTTTTTTTTCTTTCAAAAAAAAGGAATAAAAATAAAATGTATTACCCTACATCAGAGGAAGTCCTCAGTGAGCACAGGCTCCGGAGATGGTTGATTCAGTTCAACAATGCCACCCTCAGAGTCCACACCTTTCTTCAGCCAATACTCCCGGCCAAGATCTTAGCCAGACCCAACAGCATTCTGGGAAACAGAAAGCATGGACTCCTAATGCTTGCTTTTAAGCCATCCAATTTGATTCTTCAGAACAGCAGCATGCTGAGTATCACCTCAGAACTTGTTAACAAAAATGTAGATTGTCTGGACTTATCCCTGACCTGCTGGACCAGAAACTCTGGCAGTGGGACCTAAGATCCTCTGTTTTTCCGAGCTCCTCAACTGATTCTGATGTGCTCAGGTTTAAGAACCATGGCAGATAGCTGTGAGACACTTCCAGGTCCCAAGGCTGCCCAACCACTCAGCTTTCACATCACCTGCAGCTTTTCTCTGTCCAATTAGCCATAATTTGGTCATATGTCTACTCCTGGACCCAATCCCAGTCAAAGGTGGTGGAATCACATTGATTGGCTTTAGACTAATAATCTGGTATGGAGTAAGAGAATAACTGACTATGTTTCTTCTCTCTCTTTTCTCTCTCTCTCTCTCTCTCTCGCTGTATCTCCTACCATTTTGATGGGTTATATTGCACATCTTCCAGTCAAAGAAGTAACTTCCTAATGGATTGAACTGATGCCAGAGTTAATTTTTGGAACCCAAAATGAAGCTTTTGAAGTAACAATTAAACACACTTGTATTTAAAAAAAAAAAAAAAAAAAAAAGATTTTGAAGGCCTCCTATGTGCCAGGCCCAGGCTAGGTGCTGGGTATTCTGACCAAATCTGGTGAAAATATCTGATCAAACTCTAGTGAACAAAACAGATGTGATTCCTGTCCTCCTGGAGCTCAAATTCTAATAAGGAAGACAGGCAGTAAGTAAGTAAAAGTAAGTAAGCAGAATCATTACACATCAATGGAAAGAAAACCAATGAATCAGGGCAGAATGAGGGAGTTGCTTTGGATGGAGCAGTCTGGAAGGTCCCAGAGAAAGAGGCTGTCAGGCAAATTGGAGTCAGTGTTCTAGGTAGAGGGAAGAGCTCAGTGAGTTTGAGGAACAAACAAGAGCATCATGGTGGGAGTGGAATGAGCAAGGACAAGAGCAGTCGTAAGGCCCTACAAATCACAGGCAACAGTCTGAATTTTATTCTGCGTGCAATGAAAAGCCATTGTGTCCTTTTAAGTAAATGGTGGGCGGGGGGGAAGATAGTAGCATGATCTGATTCTTTTTTTATTTATTTTTATCTTTATTTATTTTTTTAAGTAAACTCTACACCCAGGATGGGGCTCAGACTCACAGCCCTGAGATCAAGAGTCACGTGCTCTATTGACTGAGCCAGCCAGGTGCCCCCTTTTTTAAAAAATCAGACTTAGTGAACTATAATTTATGTACAATAAGCTTCACTTTTCTAGAGTGTGAGGTTTGATGAGCTCTGACAAATATCACTGTGGCGTAGCTATGACTGCAATCAAAATACACAGTATTTCCATCTCCCCACAAGTCTCTCTAATGCTTTTTTCAATCAGTCCCCTGTCCACACCCCAGCCCCTGACAACCCCAGTTTCATTTTTTTGTGCTTTCCTCAAATGTCGTGTAAATGTAATCATAAATATACACCACCTAGTGTGTGGCTTCTTTCACTGGGCATGATGTTTTTGAGATCAATCCATGTTGGTATATGGAAATAGTTTGCTCCTTCTTTACTGCTAGTGGTATTCCATTGTATGGATATGCCACAAGTTGTCCCTTGACTAGCTGATTGACATTTGGGTTGCTTTTAGTGGTTAACATGAATAAAGTGCCATGACTATTCATGAACATCTTTCTATGAACATGTTTTCTTTTCTCTTGAGTAAATAGGAGTAGAATCGCTAGGTCAGATGGTAAGTTTATGTTTAAATTTATTTAAAAAATACTAAACTGGGGCACCTGGGTGTCTCAGTTGGTTAAGTGTCTGACTCTTGATCTGGGCTCAGGTCATGATCTCAGGGTCATGGGATCAAGCCCCACATTGGGCTACGCACCCAGCGCAGAGTCTGCTTGAGATTCTCTCTCCTTCTGCCCCTCCCGCCACTCGTGCCCTCTCTAAATAAATAAATATAAAATCTTTTTAAAAAAATTAAACTGTTCTCTAAAATGATTTTACCAGTTTGCAGCCCCACCAGCAATAGATGAGAATTCCGGTTGTTCTGCATCCTTACCAACACTTGGTATTGTCAGTCTTTTTTAATTCAGCTATTCCAGTGGGCATGCAGTTGTATTTCAATGTGGTTTCAATTTCTAATATCTAATGATGTTGAGCATCTTTTCATGTGCTGATTGGCATTTCCATGTTTTCTTTGGTGAAGTGTGTGTTCACATCTTTTTGTTCCACCTTCCTATTTTTATCAAGTTGTTTCTTCATTATTGAGCTGTAAGAGCTTTCCATATAGTCTGAATACAGTTTGCACACTCTGGATATATGTTTTCAAGTGTTTTGTCCAATCTGTGGCTTATTTTTTCATTTTCTTGACAGTGTCTTTTAAAGAGTAGTTTTTTTTTATTAAATCCAATATATCAATTTTTTCCTTTATGATTTCTGTTTTGCATGACTCATCTAAAAATCTTTGCCTGACCCAAAAGATTTTTCTCTGATTTTCCTCTAGAATTTTTATAGTTTTAGTTTTCACATTTACATCTATGATCCATTTCAAGTTAATGTTTGTGTATGGTGTGAGGTAAGGGTCAAGGTCCATTTTTTTTTCATTGAGGATATCCAATTGTCCTAGTACCCTTTGTTGAAAAGATTCTCTTTTACCCATTGAATTACCTTAGCATCTTTGTCAAAAACTGAATTGACCATCTGGACTAGAGATCTGGACCTAGAGATCTCTTTCAGCTTCTATGGTGAGGAGTGAGAGAGGCTGGGGAAGGGAAAGGCCAAGACAGAGATGGGACAGAGAAAGGGATACCATTGATTGAATCCAGGCCTAGTGGGTATGCCTGGATAGAATCAATTGGGGGCCCAGGCAGTCAGAGGTAGAAAGACCAAGAGAGCAGCGAAGGAGAGAAAAGGGGAGAGAAAAGAGAAATGTACCCTCTGTCATCGATAAGAACAATGATAGCAAACAGGCCAGTGCTTGGAGCTAGGGGATAATTAATTAATGTGTTCAGGTATAAGTAACTCACCATAGATAAGAATCAGAGCACAGAAAAGACTTTGGATTATCTACAGCAATGGTTCTCAATCTTGGTCCCACACCAGCATCACTGATACATAGGTCTCCCCCCCAAAACAAATCTCTGGAAGTGAATTCTGGGCATTGGTATTTTCAAAGCACTTCCTCGGTTTTAATTAGCATCCGGGCCTGAGATCCCCTATTCTAAGTCCAACTTCATCTTACAGAGGAGGAAGTTGAGAAGCAAGAATAGGGTAGAGGCTAGAACAGGGATTCCTGGGACATGGGGGGTTCCCAGGATGCAGGATGTTCAGTTCTAAAGCCAGGAGAGTCCCAGCACATGGGACTTTTGGTTCCAAAACTGGGAAAGTCCTGGGTAAACCAGGAGAGTTGGTCATTCTACCTAAAATGTTCATCTCCCTATTTTCAGTAGCTCTTTCCACTGAAAATGATAGAACAGGTAATCAGCGAATCCTGGACAACCAACTGGGTATCTTGCTATTTGGTCAAACCCATGATGCGGTAGAGTTTTGTTTCTAGCTGCCCCTCAGGACATGACATCTCCCCAGTTCAAATACACGCAGTCCGTCAACTAGCCTCTGAGGGGCCAGAAGTCAGTGTGGATGTAGGTGGTCTCAGGAGAGGCCACACCTCAATTTGCTCAGACATGTTTCCACGCTGGCTTCCTGCCTCTGGGGGTGGGGGGGGTGGGGGGAGGGAAGGAGGGGCTTCTCTCCCAGCTAAATTCCCCTAAGACAAGCTTTCACATCATCATGTACCTCTCCTCTGTAGCACTTAACACAATAGTACGCTCATATTTGTGTGATGACCTGCTTGATGTCTGTTAAGATTTTATACATAGTGAGGCCGGGGCCATGTCTGTTTCAGTTCATCACTGCGTCTCACTACTTACCAGAGTCTCTGGCACATAGTAGGTGCTCAACAAATGGGTGAATGCAGCCATGCATGCACGAATGAATAATGAACATCATGACCTATTATTATGCCCAAGGAACAACACTGACGTGTATCTTTATATCACCAGGAAATTTCAAGCCAGTAGGGGCTAAGTGTTAAGTCCTTGCCCAGTGGGGCCCACATGGTTATGATAAATGTAATCCACATTCATCTGAAATAGAGAGGTACAGGAATGATAATGAGGGTGGTGATGGCCTCTCTTTGCTACCTGCCTCCTGAGACATGGCTGCTTCTGCTCAATCCATATTCAGCCCCTGCACCTTCCTCAGTGACCTTTGACATCTTTATTAGTATCTGTGACATTCAGGGCTTGCAAGGCAGGGTCACATTCCTAGTACCTCATTGCGGATGGCACACGGATTTATCATCATCATCATCATCAGATCTTTAGTGAACATCCCTGTGTTCTAGTCACCGTGCTGAAAGCTGGAGAAGCAGGGGCTGGAGGGGGGGCAGGCCTTAAGATAATAATGACGAATAAGGCATAAATCCTGACTGAGCATGTTTTACCATCCCGCTGGTTGGAGAGATAAGATATGTACTTAGAAAAAGCTTATCAGACAGTGGGGTATTTTATAATAAATGCCAGAGATGTGGTACAGTTGATAAGTGGTGCCCAGTTTCAGAGGAGGGAGGGTAGAAGATAAAACTGGGGGGGGGGGGCGGGGGGGTATTCTCCACTGTGTCCCCCAGAGCCCCCATTCTCCATGCTCAGACGCCAGTCCTCAGCCCTCACTCCCATCCTCCGCTACACTGCCCAACTCAAAGGGGACAGGACAGGGATGTCTTTGAGGAAATGCTGGCAATGTCCTGCTGGACCAGATGTAACGCCTTGTGCCATATAGGCATTCATTAGAATGAGTGAATGAGTCAAGACCACCCCAACTGCACCCATCACCTCAGATATAATGAGGTGATACAGTCCCCCTGGGTCTCACCCCCCTGAACCTAGTGAGGAACACCCAGAGGATGAAGTCATCGCGGTGAGTCATTTCCTGGGAAGTGGCCTGGAGAGCAGCCTCCCACTTTGCTCACTCAGACTTCCAGTACTTGGCTTAGGGCGCCCCCTGGTGACACCTGCAGGTAAAGCTCTCCTGCTCACACCACCTCCTTCCCCAGCACGGGCCAGCTGCCCAATCCTCCAGGCTGAGAACCACCAGAGACCAGGACCCCAAGGTCCCAGTTCCACAAAAGAGCAGAATCAACCATCTTCCAACCTCCCCTCCTGTATTCCTGCTGTGTGGTCTTGGCCCTGCGTATCTTCTTAAAGGAAAATGACACCTGTATGTCAGTTTCTTAAATGTGCCTGAAGCACCCAGCTGTCTGGGGTTACCCTCTGCTTCCCAGGCCATGAAGTGGGGGGGGGGGGGGAATCCAGGGTCACTTGCCACACCTTCAAGGATTCTGGAGGAGGACTTACATTTCCCAGTATGACCTCCGGATCTGCGCTTTCTTCTGCTGGTATCGGGACTCGTGCTCACTGCTCTGGGTATTATGTGCTGCTCCTTTTCTGTACAATGTACCCCAGTCTCTTTGCTCCCCAAAGGGCCACCTACCTAAGGCTGTGCATGTAGCACACTTTACAGAAGGCTTAGAGTCAGAAAGGAGGAATCAAGCAGAAAGTTACATTGGCAGATAGCTCCACACTGAGGAAGGGAAGGGGAGGGCTAAGGTCAACATGATGCCATACACAGAGCTAACCTTGTGGGAAGAGAGACTCCAAGGACAAGAGCACTGCATGGACAGGACGCCCTGCCCCCATGATGCTTCCATTCTAGTGGAAGGAGATGGGCGATAAACAACTAGCTGGTAAATAATTAATTCCTTCTGTGGTAATAAACATTATAAAGAAAATAAAGTAATAGGGAGTGGCTGGTGGGCAAGGGGAGATGCCTTTTTAAAATGACATCAAGGATGACTTCTCCAAGAAGGAGACATGTAAGCCAAGATACCAACAGCGAGAAGGAGACCGGGAGGAGGAGAGTGAACAGTGAGGAAGAGCGGGGAAAGGATTCAGAGAAATGGCCCTTTCCCCTTGAGGTGAAGCATCCAAAAGAGACCCCAAAAGCAAGGTAACCAAGGTGACTCTAAAGGACGGGCATATCGATGCCCCAGTTCAGCTGGGCGTGTGATGAGGGATACAGTGTGGTCCCTCGTTTTCAGTCAACTGATTGTAAAAATGAGTTTTGCGAGGGGGTTTTTACTTTTTACTTTTGTTTCCATTCTGGTTTTGGTGGAAACCAAGGAAAGAACTGAGATTGCCACACATGGAGCAGAACAGAAAACACACGTCTGAAAAGAGAAGCTCAGAGCTGAAGGCAGGCGTGAGTGAGTTCCCAGGGCTCCAGACCACACCAGGCCTGGGGCTTGGGGCGCAAGCTCATCTTAGCTAGGCCCCAGGGAGCAAGCAGGCATGGCTGATGTTGAGGATATAATTCCCATGTTTAATGTATTTACAAGCACTTTACTCCCAATATCACATTCCATCTTTGCTCCGAGACACACCGCTATTTCCACATTAGAGATGAGGAAGCCAAGGCTAGGAGAGGCTAAGTAACTTGCTGATAAGTGGGAGAGGTAGGATTTATTCGGGTCTGACTCTAACCCCCTGACTCTATGTGACATACAAGAATGAGTCTAAAAGTGAATGCTCCTCCTGTCCGCTCACCCCAGCATCCAGACACAGAGACACAAGAAATTCCGCACTCCTTTGAATCCACCAAAGCAGTTGGCCTGGTGAAATTTCAAAGAAACCCCGACTACATAGAGCAGTGGTTCTTACCCAGGGCACATTTGGCAATGTCTGGAGACATTTTTGGTTGTCACAAGCTTTGGGGGGGTGTGGGGACACTGGCGTCTAGTGGGAAGATGCCAGGGTGCTGCTCAGCATTCTACAGTTCATGGGATAGGCCCCACAACCAAGAATTATCCGGATCAAAAGGTCACTAGTGTGGAGGTTGAGAACTCTTACATAGAGCATGTCATCAAGGAAAGGCGCTAGCTGCCCAGCATGACATTATCTTGATGGTTTAACCTCAGTCTGTTCCTCAGCTTGTAGAACCTAGAAATGAGATTGTGTGAATTCTCCGAGATGATGAGGTCCTGAAGAAATGATTCACATCAGCACCACCTGCCCAGGGCTGCTGGGGTGGCACCCAGGGGCAGATACCAGAAGCAGCCCTTCTAGAAAGATCCAGACCTGGAGATAGTCCAGGAGCCACAGCGACAAAGCCAAAGGGAAAGAACCCAGGAGGGAGGCCAAACACCACCAGGTGAGACCACTTTATTCTCCAGAGCTGTGCTCATTAATTTACCACAGAGAAACCCAGGGGTCACACAGTCTGGAATTTTCTCATCGGCATAGAAATGAATTCTCTCCCCAGAAGCAAACCCTCAGAAAACCAACTGCTCATTCAATGTAAAGGGAATCCCCACAGGGCAATGGACATAACAGGCTCTTCAGCCTTTAAAAGTGTGTCCCTCGTCCCAGGACTGATCAAGCCAGACCCTTCTCGAAAGATTCTAGTACTGAATATACACTACCTTCACGCTCTGCTTCTCAGTCCCAGGGAGACCTGGATCCCACGCTGCCGACCTCCTTCCTCACCGACAAGTTCTTCCTCCTGTTGGCACATTGACCCTCCCGCAGCCTGAAGCCAGCAGTCTCTTGATTTGACCTGAGATGTGCTGATTTTCTTGTTTAGCCCTCAGAAGATCCTCTCGTTTGCTTCGCTTACCAGCGCTCGTCCACGGGGGCGCCTCTCTCCTAGGTTCTGGCACTGGGCCAGGTCACCTGTCACTTTCTGCACCCTGAGCGTGTATAGTGACTTTGCCACCAAGTCTAGGGTTAGTGGCAAGGCAGGTCTCAGGGCATGAGCTCTCAGTTTGGGCAAAGTCGAGGTGGCGTCCCAGCCGTACCACGCATGTAACCCTGGGCAGATTTAACCTCGCCAAGCCTCAGTCCCCTCGTGGGTAATCAGGGCTACTCACCACAGTCTTGTGCGCGGGTGTGAGGGTTAAATGAGGTGATGCCTAGCAGCTGCCTAGCACGGCGCCTGGCTAGTGGTGAGCACTCAGCCCGTGTGACCGCCATCATTGCTGTCACTTCGAGCGGGGCCCAGCAAGGGTAGTTGTTACCTTACACCACGCTTCCCACATCCTACGTGCCCAGCAGTGCCTGCGACCCAGGGAATCGGCACGGAGCGCCTTGTGCATGACTTGTTTCATGCACACGTGCTGGTCTGACCGGTGCGGACTCGAGATCGGAGGGCGGGAAGGAGAGCGGTGTGACGTGGGGCCTGAGGCCCAGGTGTCCGTCCTGCCCCTGCCGCCTCCCAGCAGCACCAGCCCGGCAGGCTACCTAACACCCACCTTCCGGTTTCTTCCGCTGAAAAGTGAGGAGGTGAGACGGAGGAAATTGACCTTAGTATCTTTTATTTAACCCAACGTATCCCAAAGCTTTGTGCTGCAATGGGTAATCAAGTCAAAAAAAAAAAAAAGTGAAGGGGATATTTTATATTCTTCTCTTGTAATACTAAGTCTGGGAAATCCCGCGTGTATTTCGTACGTACAGCACGTCTCAGTTCAGACTAGCCAGACTTCAGGTGCTCAGTAGGCTCAGGTGGGGGGTAGCTACCACCCTGGACGGTGTAGTCATAAAAATTAAGTGAGTAATGGAGATAAATTGGTCGGCTCCCAAGTGAGTGCGTGGTAACTGTCGGTGTTAGCGCTTTACTGGAAATGGACAGCACCTGGGTGCTATTTGAATAATTGTGTCAAAGTATGTTTTAATCCTCATTTTTGGACATTAGGGGAATAATATGCAGTCAAACTGCCCGGGCTGGTCCTACCTCTGCCACTTACTAGCTGTGTAGCCATGGGCAAATTACTGAGCAAGGCTGTGCCTCAGTTTACTCTGTAAAGGGGGTCAGAAGAGGACTTCCATCACAGGGCAGTTGAGGGGATGAGATGAGGTCGATGAAGCGTTTAGAAGACTGTCTACCACACGACAACATAATGGGAGGTGTGATCGTTCCATGTTTGTTGAAAAAAATCGGAGGATAGAGGAAAGTTGGAGGAAAAAATGGATGCATTGACACCATGGAGTCTTTTCCGCCCAAACAACCACAGTTGACATTTTTCTCCAGTGGTTTCTTGATAAAACATGGGGCCCCACCTAGTTCCTCTCTGGGTGAGATGTAAAGTGCATCTCCCATCCCCACCCCGACTCCCCACTTCACCCTCCTCTTCTGCCCTTGAAATCTCTGCCCCCAGAAGCCACATGCAGATCAAAGAACATTCCCATGAACGTGAAGAAAAAAGAAAGGAAACAGACTTAATGCTTCAAGGCAACACTTCTCCGGTGTGCTGTCCAGTGACAGTCTTATGGGTGAGCAGCACGACAGCTTGCTTCCACCAAACGTCAGTGGAGACGGAACTGTTGATCTGGTCGTAGCCCCGCACGGTGGCTCTGTGTGTCCGAGATGGGGCACCATCACCCGTGACAGGCCCGGGGCCCTCTCTCACCACGCTGGACGGCCCGAGTGCACCTGGGTGACCTGAATATGAACAGAGAACGTGTGTCCCTGATCACAACCCCTCCTGCTGGGCCTGAGGCTCCCACCAAGGGCTCCAGCCACTCTCACACATGAGAGTGTGCTTATGAGAATCAGCCTGTAAAATTGCTAAAATGAGGGTTCGACTGGGTTGACCCTGAAAGTCCAATTGAATAGCTCTGGGGATACCCAGGAATCTGCATTTTTATACATGCAGCAGAGGATCCCGATGCTAGTGGTCTGCGGCCCACTCTGAGAAATCCTGTAATGTGAGGGTGGTAATTCTCTTTGCAGCTCACTGGCATCTACAGACACAAAGACAGAGCTAGATTCAGTGATAGTGACAACCACAATGAGGGAGTGGGAAAGGGGGAGGCGGCCCCATCTGCCTTCCTGAGTGTGTCACCCACAGTCCCCTCCTTCGAGGCTCAATGTCTGCCTTCAACCCCAGCACAGACAGCACCATTCACTGTTTTTAAAATGGTATGCCTCGGGGCGCCTGGGTGGCTCAGTCAGTTCAACGTCCAACTCTTGGTTTTGGCTCAGGTCATGATCTCAGGATCCTGAGATTGGGTCCCCGCGTGGAGCTCTGCGCTGGGCATGGAGCCTGCTTAAGATTCTCTTTCTCTCTCTCCCTCTGCCCCTCCCATCTCCTGTCTCTCTCTCTCCCCTCTCTAAAAACATAAAATGAAAATTAAAAAATAAAATGGCATGACTAACACATTACATTCCAATGATAATGGAAAGAAATATTGTATCTGGAGCCAGATCTTGACTTTGCAACTTAATTAGGCGCATGACTTCAGGCAAGTGTCTTCCCTCTTTGAGTCTCAATTTACTCACGTATGAGGCAGACACAATGAAGCCATTATCTCTGGGGATTGCTACGACTATGAAATCTGATCATGTACGTGAACAAACTTAGAGCAACACCTCCTGCATCATAGATGCTCCTTTTATTTATTCAACAACTATTTATTGGGTACCAATATGTACCAGGTTCTGGTCCAGCTTTGGGGGCACAAAGATGAACTGGGGGAGACACCTTTCTGCAAGGGGTCCTCCAAGCGCTGGGTGAGGCGGGGAATGGCTCCACTATGAGATAGAAGAGAAACTAAAGGTAATTTGCTATGCATCCTCAAGTTGGGGAGTGGCCCACCGAGACCCAGTTGTCCCCTCTCTGGGGTTGGCCACGGAAGGGACATGGTCATAACCCTCAGCCGCTGTCCCAACTAAAGCTAGTCTTCAGCAAAACTCAAACCTGCTGAGTGAGCCGGGGGGTGAGAGAGCCTGGTCAGGATGCCAAACTCTTGCCTTAAGGCACAGCAAAGACCCTTAGTATGTTTCCGCGCTAATCATTCCAGTTCTCGAAATTTCCTCTAAGGAAATGATCTTAAAAGGAGGAAAACTTTACACATGAAAATGATACACCAATTCCCAGAAAAGTTTTTTAACCATTCTATGCCTCCACTTCCTGCCCATAAAGCGAGGATAATGATAGTTTTCACATCATAGTTTTGCTGAGAAATTAAGCAGGATAATTAGTGAAAAAAACATTAACACAATGCTCAACACTTAGTGTTAGCTATTAATGTTAGCTATCATTTGATAATATGGAAAATACATATATATCATATCATGTAGGATATACATATGTATCATACATCCGTACAATTATGTACAATGTATCATATGCATCTCACATACGCGTGGATGTATACATATACACAAATACATATAATCATATACAAACCGGTATCATATATATATATATATATACACACGGGATATAATATGAACTAAAAAGCCAAATACAAATTATATATATGGTACAAATAAAACCATGTGTATTTTTTTTTTAAAGATTTTATTTATTTATTTGAGAGAGAGAGAGCATGGGGGGGGGAGGGTCAGAGGGAGAAGCAGACTCCTCGCAGAGCAAGGAGCCCGATACGGGACTCGATCCCGGGACTCCAGGATCATGACCTGAGCCGAAGGCAGTCGCCCAACCAACTGAGCCACCCAGGCGCCCAAAACCATGTGTATTTTTTTTAAATAGCTCCTGCTAGCAGTGCCCACCGGCAGCCCCACTCATTTGCAGAGCCAAGAAAGACAGTGGCACAGTGTGACCGGGAGACTTGGCCGGGTACGGGGCTGCCTGATTTGGAACCTCGGAGAGCCTTGTGGGCCCTGGAACCGGGTCTGCCACTGCACCTGTCAGGAAAGCTGACCCACAGTTCTGCCCACTGCCGAAGACAGCCTGCAAGAAACCCAGTCAGAGCTCCTGGGCATCTCAGCAGTCTGCCCTACAGCCCAATCACAGTGGCACTGGGGTGGAGAACTGGCCAGGGGCTCTCTCCATCCGCAGAGCAAAACCAGTGGCCCCATCTGGCCAGGGAACTCAGTGCACAGTCTTCCTATTTGGCTTGCTAAGCAACAAGCCGTCCAGGTCTTGGGTCCATTCTGCCCCGTGGCCGGGACAGGGCAGCTCATTCGCAGCCCCCGCTGCTGCTGAGTATGGGGCCCAAAACCACCTGGCTAGGAAGCCTGACCAGAGAACCCACACAACCACACAGCCCATCATACAGCCTCGCACGGGCAGGGACCCAAACCAGCAGTCCTACGCATCTGTTCTCAGCCAGGAGCACCGCCCCCCCATTGGAATTTATTTGATGTTTTCCTCACGGCTATGCTGGGATTATAGGTTTTGGAGGGGGGGAGGGAGGAAGACCACAGAGGTTAAGTGCTAATGTCATCACTCAAATCAAGAGTAGGTATTACCAGGATGACTCACTGCTGTTGATAGTGACTTTTTTCACCTGGCCGAGGCACTGTTTGCCGGGTTTCTCCTCTGCGAAGTTATTCCTTCTCGCCCTTTCCAGACTGTCCCTTTTGGAAGGAGGTCATTAGGTGCAGCCCACACTTACGGGGTGGGGAGGGATGCTCACCCTTCAGCGAGGGTGAAGTGTTACATAAATGATTTGGAAATCTTCTCCATGGGAGATTCACCTCTTCTCCTGGTTGGGATTTCTCACATTTTCTTCAGTGTCTAATCATTGTTATCAGCCAGAGGGTTACTCCCACACAAGCTATTCCACCACGACCTAAGCTGGATCTTCCCATATCTAACATTTTTTGGACACTTATTATGTACCATGCACTTTGCTGGACATCTTTTGCGTATCCTATTTCACTTCATCCCTGCAATACCCGTATGCAATGAATACTATTCTACCCACTTCACAGATAAAGAAACAGAGACACAGAGAGTTTCTCTACTTGGGAACCCTGTTGTATTCCTGTGTATGCTTTGCACACCATACCCTAAAAACTGGAGTGAATTTCCATACATTCTTTGCCCACCCAGGTTCTGGGCTGCTAGGTGAGTCCTGGTCTGAATCCTCTCCTTCACACATCACTCAGCCTCTCTCTGAGGTGACCTATCCTCTCTCTCTCTCTCTCTTTATTTTTTTTGGATTTTTTTTTTATTTTATTATGTTATGTTAATCACCATACATTACATCATTAGTTTTTGATGTAGCATTCCATGATTCATTGTTTGTGCATAACGCCCAGTGCTCCATGCAGAATGTGCCCTCTTTAATACCCAGACCTATCCTTTCTTCCCTGCTGGACCTGGTTATTTAAGTAACTGGGCGTTCATGTCAGCTTGCCCCAGAGCCCACCCACCCTAAAATCCAGTCCCAAGATCTCTCACGGTTGCCTGAGCTCTGGAGAACAGATGGCAAGATCCTGACCATGAGAGCTAAGCCCCAGGTCATGAGGGGTCATAGTCCAACACCGCTGCTCACACGGAAAGTTCCCTCCCTGCCAAAGGACAAAAACAACACCTCACACCCTATGAAGACCTGAGAGATCTAGAAGCCTGTTTCACACCCTGAACAAAATCCCCCACCCAGATGTTAAAAGGCGAGAGAGCAGGGAGGGAGTTGAACACATAAAGGCCACTATGGTTGGAAAAGAAACCAAACAAGACTTCTGGGCGGTTAACCCACCCGCCGCCACGACAGCTCCTGGAGGAGGACATCACTCAATGGCAGACTCGGCCGGTTTGGGAGAGTTCAACCACTCAATGCTCAAGATTTTACTTCTCCTCACCCCCACCCCTAGGTCTCAAATTGGGCACCACAATGGGGTAAAAACAGGACTTAGGGGCAGAATCTTTTTTTTAAAGATTTTATTTATTTATTTGAGGGGGGTGAGAGAGAGAGAGAGAGAGCACGAGCGGGGGAGGGGCAGAGGGAGAAGGAGAAGCAGGCTCCCCACTGAGTAGGGAGCCCCACGTGGGGCTCGATCCCAGGACCCTAAGATCATGACCTGAGCCAAAGATGGTTAACCACCTGAGCCATCCAGGTGCCCCAGGACATGGGGGCAGAATCTCATCCAATTTTTACAGAAGCCCTTGAAGGATGGAAGACAGGAATTTATATCCTCACTTTACCATAGGAATTGAGACTTAGAGATGGAAAGTGATTTGCCAAACATGGTGCAGTGAGTTGGCAAGTTGTCTGACCCCACCTTAGGCTTTTCCACACGGTTGGTTTGATGGACGAGACCAGGGTCACTGCCATTAGCAAAAATCAAGTAGAGGCAGCAGCTAATAGTGGCTGCTAAAGATGTGGGTACAAATTGTTGGTTAAAACAGTACGCAGAGTTGGGGGTCATTCAGGAAGACGAGAATGCCTAGTGTTTATCAGGGAAGGCTCTCCGTAGACAGTGTTGGTTATTCTGCAGGAGGGTAGAGGAGGCAGACAGAAGGCCAAATGTGTCCACACTCCCAGGACACGCATCTCCTCTAACTGCCATCGTCCGGAGCTCTGTGCCTGGTGTGGAGCCCCATGGAAGAACCCCTTGGTGGCATGTGCCTGAAACCCATTCGGATCAAGCTCTACAGACAGCGGAACTGGAGCTGGAGTCCCAGGAGGGGAAACCAGAAACCTCAGTGGCCGGCTTCCAGGCAGACAGGTCTCTGAGGGTTGGGAGCACTTGGCCTACCACCTAGCACAGAGCCACATGAAATGTTTCTTGATTTGAGTTAGGTGCTCCTGAAAGGGACGGAGGCAGAGAGGGTCATTCTCCCAAGATCACATAGCCTATAAGTGGCAGACATGAGATTCAACCCAGGTCCACAGAGTATTCAGCACTTAAGCCCTAGTGGGCTCGTCCTCTCTACCATACAGTCTCTTGCCCCAAGGATCAGAAAATAATGTCATTTTCTCATCCTATTCCCCGTCACTTCTGACACAATGTCAGCCACACAGTAGGCTTGGCCAGAGCTTAGAGGTCTGCCCCAACACTGAGCTCAGGGGGTTTCCTTGCTAAACTACATGCCACACTGGGCAGGAAATGGAAGGATGGGGCCTGCGAGGGAAGCAGTGAGAAGGGCGCCTGGATGCTGAGCAATGGCCACGGGCTGGGATTGGGGTAAAAGGTGGGGAGATGGCACATAATATGGACCCCCCACAGCCCAGAGCCCTCTCCTCATGGGCTCCACCCCAAGCCCGGCACAACCCACCAGTGCTGGTCACACCCGGTTCTGCCATCTATCCCCTCTGCTACAATACTCTAGAACCCTCCCCTCTTTACCAGTTCCCCCAACTTGCCCCTCAGATTCCAGCGCAAGCAGCACCTCCTCATGGAAGTTTTCTTGGGCCTTCCTCACCAGGTCAAGTCCCAATTACAGACCCTCCTAGCACTTACCATGGTGGCAGTTTTGCATTTTATTTAGGTGATGACTGGATTAACATCAGTCTCCCCTTCTAATCCATAAACTCTAGGAGGGCTCTGTTTTGCTCACGGTACATTCCCCACATCCCGCAGTGGTACTGAGTAAAAAGCTCAATAATCATATGTTGAGTAAAGGAATGATTGAATGAAATTGCTCACCCTCTGTGGTAGGATGACCAATGGCTCCCCAGAAGATATCCAGGTCCAAACCGCAGGAACCTGTGAATGTTACCTTCTGTGCAAACAGGGTCTTTGCAGATGTGATTGAATAAAGGTGAGAAAAGTATCCTGGATTATCAGGGAGAGTCCTAAATGCCACCACATTTAGGTTCTTAAGAAATTTTTGTTGTAAAATATAGGCAAAGGGAGATGAGGCCACAAGCCAAGGAATCTGGCCGCCACCAAGAGCTGGAAGAGAAAAGAAAGGATTCTCTCCTAGAGCCTCGAGAGGGAGCAAGGCCCTGCCAGCACCTTGATTTCAACCTAGGGAAAGTGATTTCAGACTTCTGGCCCACAGACCTGCGAGAGCACAGATTGCTATTGTTATAAGCCACCAAATGTGTGGTCATTTGTTACAGCAGCCCCCAGAAATAGTGGCCTCCCAAGCTCGACCTGCCTCCTAATGATGGACCCCATCCCTCCTGCACCAACCTTCTCCATGACCAGACCCTTCAGATTTGGGGGAGGGAGAAGAAAAAAGAAAGGGGGGAATCAAGAAGAAGGAGAAGAGATGGGAGGGGAGGACAAAAGGCTGGAGCGTGAGTGGGTCGGGGGAGTGTATTTTACTCAGATGCTAGAGTCAGGGCCACAGACTACAGGAAAAGGAGCCTCATGGTCATGCCCCCCTCCCCCTCCCCAGTGAATATTCTCGAGGGGAAGTGGAAGAGGCTGAAAGTTCTCAAGTCCTTTGTCTGCCTGTTGGCCACTGGCCATGATCCCCCTAGAAGAGCCAGTCTATAGCCAGGTGAGCCTCACTCACCAGCCTCTAGCCCCACACTGGCCTTGCCAATCCCAAACATGGCAGGTACACTCCTACCCCAGGGCCTTTGCACTTGCTGTCCCTCTGCCCAGAATGCTCTTCATCTGCATATCCACATGGCTCATTCCCCACCTCCTTCGGGTCCTTGTTCAAATTGCCAAACCTACCAGATGAGGCCTTCCCTGACCCCCCTATTTAACTGCAACTCCTGGGTGGCTCAATTGGTTAAGTGTCTGCCTCGGCTCAGGTCATGATCCCAGGGTCCTGGGATCGAGCCCCACGTTGGGCTCCCTGCTCAGTGGGGAGGCTGCTTCTTCCTCTCCCACTCCCCCTGCTTGTGCTCTCTCTCTCTCTCTCTCTGTGTCAAATAAATAAATAAATCTTTAAATAAAAAATAAATTGCAACACATTACCCCATTCCGTCTACCCCTTCCTTACTTAATTTTTCCCCGTAGCATTTATCACCATCTAACAGACTATATGATGTATCTAACTTATTACTTATCCACATGTCTCCTCCCAGCAGCATGAACCCTCTGTGCGGCAGGAGTTTCGGCTACTTTGCCTAAAATGAAGCCTGGTGCATAGTAGGCAGTCACTAACTGTTTGCGCAATGAATAAACATTCTCAGAGGGCCTTTCTCCGGGGGAAATGGAGCTGGGAGCTGGATGAGAAAGGGCTTTGCTTTGGAAGCCGTCAGCCCTGCCCCCTCTTCCATAGGTCTCAGGGCCAAACACAGACCCCATCGGGGCCTTTCTCACCATTCCTATTCATTTGCCTACCCAGGGAGCCAAGAGGCACCGCAGAATCATCACGGACCCCGCCCTGGCTGCTTCGGGTTCCAGGTCTCCCACAGGGGCCTCAGCTGCACCCAGACTCCTGCCAGCATCCTCCACCCTAGCTCTTTGCCTGGAAGCCCTCCAATGGGCCTGTATAGCTGGACTTGTCCCACCTGCTTCCTTCTGTCTGTGGCTGGTGGGGGTTGGGGGGAGGAACATGCGCAGCAGAGTCAGACCCGGGCCACACCGTTTGCTGAGTAACCTTGGGAAAAATCAGATAACCTGAGACTCAGTTTCCTCCTCTGTCAAATGGGAAAGACTAGCAGCGTACTACCCAGCACAGTCATGAATGCCAGATTTCCTTTCCTCCTTCCATTCCAGCTAAACATCTTCCAAGGCAAACACAGTATCTTTTCCGTCTTTGTATCTCGGTGCTTAGCACAGTGGCTGATACATAGCAAGTACTCAGTGGATGTTAGCAGATTTGAGCTACTGACCCAAGAGGGAGAAGGGACGTGAGGAAGATGCGGCAATTATGGACTCTGTCTCATCCAAGTGGGACATCAGCGGAGCTGAGTTACTGACTTAGGCTTTAAAGTTGGTTTTTTTTTTTTAATTTTATTTATTTACTTGACAGAGAGAGAGAGAGAACACAAGTAGGCAGAGCAGCAGGCAGAGGGAGAGGGAGAAGCAGGCTCCCCGCTGAGGAAGGAGTCCTATGCAGGGCTCGATCCCAGGACGCTGGGATCATGACCTGAGCTGAAGGCAGCCACTTAACCAACTGAGCCACCCAGGCGCCCCAGAAGATTTTATTTATTTATTTGACAGAGAGAGAAATCACAAGCAGGGGGAGGAACAGGCAGAGGGAGGGGGAGAAGCAGGCCCCCCGCCGAGCAGGGAGCCCAATGTAGGGCTTGATCCCAGGTACCTGGGATCACGACCCGGGCCGAAGGCAGACTTAACCGACTGAGCCACCCAGGCGCCCTTGACTTAGGCTTTAATATGCGGTGACCAGAGTTGGCCCGGGGAGAAGAAGGGGAAAGAATGAAGTCCTGAGCTCAAGAACACGGTGTAACAGAAAGAGACTACTGGATTGAGAGCCAGAAGAAGTATCTCATTAGGCGTTTGGACAGGGAGCATCTCCTGGGACCAGTGGGTAGGCAAGCATCCAGTACTTGCATGGAAACCCTTCTGTCAACTTATAAATGTGGACACAAGTAGTGAGCACTGTTAAGACTGTCATGAACCTCAGAGCATTTGTTTACCTCAGCTTTCTAAAATTAGGCTTAGAATTTCTATGAATTTGCAACGTTAAAGGTGAGTCACCCATTTGGAACTTCATACTGTGCATCAAAGTGTCGATAAAAATGGCATCTATTTCTGAACATCTGTTACTTAATCAAAGGATTCTTATGTGTTAAAAATTGATTCACCAAAGTTCTACGAAGTGTAAAAGAAATAACTGCGCCATACACAAGAACTCTAAAAAAGCTGCAGAAGAAATGCCACTTTTCCCCTCATGGGTCCTGAAAATTTTCCAAGTGGGTTCCTTCAGCGTCCTGGGAGCTGGGGCCAGGGCAGGAGGAAAGGGTCAGGTAGGGAAGGCAGGGAGGATGCTGGCTGCTGGACACCTGAGAGACCAGCAGGACCTCACGACATCAGTCGCCCACTGTCGGCTTATGAACAATAGTTTGGAAGAAGTTGTAAAGAGCATGAGCTCACTTGTTCTTATGTCCTCAAAGGTCATAGCCCCAGAATGAATCTGAGGGTGAGGTATGAATCTGCCATTGTCAAAATGAGCTCTTCCTCTCTGACTTTCATTTTCTCATAAATTAGAAGAACTTCAACGCCACCCTAGGAATGGAGCTTCCCTCTTCCGTGACCCCCTCCCACACAGCCGGCCGCCGGACTCACGTGCACACTCAGCATCCCCAACTGACCTCCAGTAACTGTTTCTTGTACTTGTTGTGAATTCTGTGAAAGGGGAAAGGCCTTGTTTCCTGGGACAGAAGCAGGAGGACGGATGAATTGACCTCCACACAAGGAGTCCAGGATTCCATGGGGCATCGGAATCTCGACCTGTAAGGGACAGGGGGAGCAGGTTTGTGGTTGTGAGCTGATCCACGTATGCTTGGCCTGGCAGTGAACGAACAGGAGACCCGATCCAAAAAAATAAATAAATAACAAGGGTAGCGATATCCTGCATGTGTATTACACCTTGGAGTTGACGGAACACTTTCTATTTGAGCGGGTCCTTCTGATATTCTATCAGAGTTATTTATTACAGGTTTAAACCCCCTGAAAGTCCATGCACCCAATAAGGACAGTGACTAATTTTTATACCCCACAGCGCCTAGCTGAGGGTACTTCACAAACGCTTGCTTACATTATTCCTACCGGCAACTCGATGAAGGGGTGTCATCCTCATTTCACAGCTAAGAAATCTGAGACCTGAAACCCAGTCACAGATGACAACTGACAACTGGGACTTTGAGCCCCTGGCGTAGGTCTTCCCAGCCAGCACTGGCTGCCCACAGAGCTCAACTTTTCAATACTCGAAACTACAAACTGAGGTTTGCCGGAGAGGCAGTGGGTAGGGGGATGCGTGCAGGAGGGCACTTGTGGCGAGGTGCACCGGGTGTTGTATGGAAGTGATGAATCACTGAATCCTACACCTGAAACTAATATTACACCGTATGCTAACTAACTGGAACTTAAAGAAAAACTTGGAGAAAAAAAAGTAAAATTAATACTTGAAGCTACCTGTAATGCAAGAGATGACAAGCAGTTTTTACAACACGAAGTAATAATTAAGATTTGTCTTTAGGTGGGAGCCTCCCTCTGTCCTGGGTGGACCCCCTTAGTCATGTCAAAATAAAATAAGTGCATGTCCCTCGTCTTGCGCCAAGCCCTGGACATCCACACTGCTCCAACTTCGCTGATTCAAGGGAATTAGCTGGGGAGGTTCTTTTTTTTCCTCTTTCCTCTAGGCTGATAGGCAAGACACCCTCCCATAGTCTTCATAGTTCCACAAGCTTCGCGGCTGTGGAAGGTCCAGCAAAGAGAGTTGAACTTCAATCTAGAGGCCAGGGTTTGGATTCTGCCATTAACTAGCAAATCTCGCCTCAGCTAGTCACCTCCATGCCCTGAGTTTCCTCTTCTATTTAAAACGCAAACCTGGGGGTGCCTGGGTGGCTCAGTCGTTGGGCGTCTGCCTTCGGTTCAGGTCATGATCCCAGGGTCCTGGGATTGAGCCCCGCATCATCGGGCTCCCTGCTCGGCGGGAGGCCTGCTTCTCCCTCTCCCATTCCCCCTGCTTGTGTTCCCTCTCTAGCTGTGTCTTTCTGTCAAATAAATAAATAAAATCTTAAAAAAAAAAAAATAAAACGCAAACCTGCCATTTTGCTCGCCTGTCCCAAACCCTTCGGGGATGCCTATCGCCCACCCAGTTGAAATTCAAACAACTCCCTCTTCCCGACTGCGTCACCATCTAAACCTATGAGAGAGGGGCATTCAGAGAAGGGGGTTCCGTCCCTTCTGAGCTCTTTTATGTTCAGCCAGGAGGGAGTCAGGCCGACAATGAAGGGAGATGGACATTAATTAGGTTCTATAGACAGCAGCCAGAAGGCTCCCCCTGGAGTTGGGGCTGGCCTCTGGTGGCCCCCTCACCTTCCATCTATGGTTCTCCTTGATCCAATGACTGCCAAGTGTCCTCAGGCAGTCTCCTTCTCTCTGTCTCCTTCTTGGGGTCAGTTCCGTCTAGGACTCTTTCCCTGTTATGTGTAGCTCTGACACAGTGATCACAAGGCTTGGAACTTCCCCAATCACCAGTTCAGGGACAGAAACTACAAGTGTGCCTGTTACCACAATTGAGCATGGACTTCCTACCCTCCCAGAAGTCCACCCTAACCCCCCCGGGGGGCGGTGCCTGTTTAGAAGCATCATCCTGAGGACTAAGATGAAGTAAAGTGAAAATGAGACAATGCAACCATCCAGAGCTCAAAATTTGCCCTAAAAATTTCCCAGTGTGGCCATGGGGACAAAGCTGTCTACCCAGCTCCGCCCACAGTTTCCCTGGGGTTCACCATATTCCCTCCACCCCCAACACTCAGCCCTGAGCTGTTCTTCCTCCCCCTGCCCCACCCCCTGCCCAATTCACTACACATTTGTCTTTTCCAAGAGCTCTTCCAAGATGGGAAAGGGCATTGTTTATATGGTAGTGAAAGCATGAGTTCTGGAGTCAGGGATCTGGGCTGTAATCTTAGCTCTGCCACTCACCCACTGAGTGATGCCGACAAGTGACTTAGTCTCTGACCTCACCGCTCCGTCTGTAAAACACTGGTAACAAAGCCAATCTCATGGGAGTGGTAACAAGGATTAAATGAGACAATGTTGGGACACCTGGGTGGCTCAGTCAGTTGAGTGCCTGCCTTCAGCTGGGGTCATGGTCTCAGGGTCCTGGGTTCAAGCCCTGCGTCTGGCTCCCTGCTCAGCGGGGGGCCTGCTTCTCCCTCTCCCTCTGCTGCTCCCCCTGCTTGTACTGTCTCTCTCTCTGACAAGTAAATAAATAAATAGAATCTTAAAAAAAAAAAGAGAGAGAGGGAGAGAGAGAGACAATGTTGGCACCTTCATCGGGATACCTAACATTAGCTGGTATAACAAAACTTCCCAAATCTCAGTAACTAGATACAACAAGAGTTCACTCCTCTCTCAAGTCACAGGCTCACACAGATTGGGTGTCTTTACTGAATAGCTGCCCTCCAAGAGGTGATTCGGGGACCCAGGCTCCTTCCATCCCCTTGGAGTCCACTGGACCCCTACCACCTGGCTCACAGAATAGCAAAGACAGAGTTAGAGGCCAGGCCAGGAAGTAGCACCCATCAATTCAACTTTACATAAAACAAAATTCAACTTTACAAAACCCAGTCACACATTCCACCTAACTGCAAGGGAAGCAGGAAATATAGCTGTTACGAATACCAGAAATCTTAGAACCTTAGTGTGGACTTTTTAGAACACGGAGAATACATTACTGAATACAAACCAAAGCAAACATACGAATTTCTTTTTTACAAAAGGTATCACAATCATCTGTTGGACATAATTCCAGTTCTGAGTGCTTTCTATGAAGCAGCAAGCTACATGAGGACAGCCTATATTCAAACTCAGGCTCTGCCTGAACAAAACATTAACCTATGTTAGCCATTGTGACATTCTTATCTTAAACCAGGAAGGCTAATTTATGCACTTGACAAGGTTTTTCAAAAGTGCCATGTTCCCCAATCTCTAAGTATATACTTCTGTCTGGGACCCCCTTCCTCTCCACTCATCACCCCACTACCTCTCACTCATCCCTATCAGCTTGGATATCACCTCCTCCAAGAAGCCTTCTCTATCGTCTACCCCCGTTGGGGTCGAGTGCCTGCTTCCTGTGCCCCCACGCTAGTGTGTACTTCCCTTCCCAGCACGCTTCTCACAGCATATGAAAATCTCTCTTTACTTTCTGTCTCTAGCTAAATTGTAAATTTCTTGGGGGAAGGGACCTTGTTCTGGTCACCATTTTATCCTCAGCTTTAACACAGTATCTGGCCCAAACAGAGTGTACAGAAAATGTTTGTCACATGAGTGAATTAAGAAATCTGACCCTCCTTCAAAATGGCAATGGGGTAAGACTTTTAACTCTTATAACCCAACAACAAAAAAAAAGAAAGTAAAGCGTAAAGGCAAGTTCAGCAAGAAACTGCAGTGTCCTCCTCCTTCAAAAGGTCAGTAGGAACTGAGAAGTCATCTCAAAAGGCGGCCCCACCCCTTGGGTCATGCCTGGATACCTCTGAGCAATTGGCCACACTCTTAATCTTTCAGTTGAGCAACAGAGAGTGCAGAAAACATTGTCACACATTACAAACCCTGGAACTCTTTCTCCCAGCTGATCAGAGGGTGTGGCAACAAGAGCTGTCCCCTTAGGGGGGCTCCGACTGACCCTGTGTCCTGTTGGGCCTGCGTATACCACTCTCCACTATCTACGGAGCTGGGCATCCCTGACCTTCACTCACCATCATCAAAAAGTGAGGTCTTCCTAGTCCTAAAGTAGACCTTCCGACCCCCAATAGGAGCCCCTCCTCAATACTCGCACATACTCTGAAGCAAGTGTCACGGTGCAAGCAGAGTGAAGCAGACAGAGCGTGTCTCCCATGCCCCCACATCTTCGGTACACCTGGAGTGAAATCTCAGATGAGTCAAGTGATATCGAAGCGTGAGTAACCGATGATAAGCTACCCAGTTCTCTAAGAATGCTATTACCCAGCGCGCGGGGGGGGGGGGGGGGGGGGCAGGGCGGAAATAGCTCTAAATGTGAGATTTCAGGCAAGCGAGGGAAACCAAAAGGAGCTGAGGGAGGTTGTGGGCACCCTTCCAAAACTATTAAGTCAGAGATGGGACTGCCTATTCTACCGTTAGTTTGGCTCAGAGTCCTACACCGAGGTACTAGGGCAACACCAAGAGTCACACACGTGTCCTAGCAATGTTCCCTGAGCGCCTGGGACAATCTCCTTCCCCAACTCCGAGCTAGCGGCGGGCCTTGGCCACAGCTCCAATCCCAACCCTATTCGTCGGGCAAAACCAGCTCTGACACCCGCACCCCACCTTCTGCCCCACGGCCACCCCACCTGCCCAGGCCTCTTTGACGCGATCACAGCGTGGGGGCCTTGGAAGCCGGGAGGGAAGGGTTGGTCAGAACCCCGCCCCCGGCCCGTGACGGCCCGGCGCCCGCCGGGTCCCTGCATCGTCCCCATCCGCGGGGCGCGGTGGCCAGCGCTGGGCAGTGGGCACCCGGCCCCGCACCCGCACGCGGACGCTCGGCCTCGGGGGGGCGGGGCTTCCTGGGGCCCCGCCCCTGACGTCAGCCCCGCGAGGCGTGGGCGGGACTGCCCGCCAGCCCCGGCTTTCAGAGGCAGAGCCGCCGAGCCGCGGGTGGAGGCGCGCAGCCTGGCTCCTGCTCCGGCTCCTGCTCCGGCTTCGGCTCCGGCTCCCGCTCCGGCCCCGGAGGATGCGGCGTGCCCAGGATGCTGCCGCGCCTGGTAGTGCTGCTGGCGGTGCTCCTCAGCCTGCGCCTCGGCTCCTGCGCGCGCGGTAAGGATCGCAGCCTGGCCCTGCCCGGCCCTCTCCGCGCCCGCCCGGCGGGGCTGGGTGCGCGTCCACTCCCGACTCGCGCTCTTCGTCGCCCCTACGTTATAGTTGTGCGTTCCACGGAGAACCCCGTCTGGCTGTCCCTCTGGGGAGGGGGGCGTCCATTGTCTACCCCACCCCAGAAGCTCCCTCATTCCGGCAAGCCTGGATCTCAGGCTCCCCATTGTGGAAGTGGAAGAGCATGAAATTGATGGGGGGGGGGGTGGATAGAGAAGTTCAGTGACACCCACCCACGCACCCCCACTTTATCTTCTATCCACCTCCAAGCGAATCAGAAACTTAGTCCTGGCCTTTTGTTGTTGTTCTAGTTCAACTGGTAAGAAGGCTTTCCCCTCTGGGGAATGACTTTGATCCCCCATCTGACTCCACTTCCCTTAGCCCTCCCCTTAACCTACTTCTTCCCCATGCCATTCCCGCCCCCATCCCAGGTCTTGCCCCCTACTATCACCTGTTGCTCCATCTGATCATTCCTGCTCCTTCTTTAGCCCCTAATGTGCTCCGACTGCCACCTGCCTCCCTCTCCCTCCTCCTACCCCTTAGCTCAGTCTTCTAACCCAGCCAGCTATCCTGGAAAGTTTCTGCAAGAGAGAATAAAGCCTGGAGAGAGAATGCCAGGGCAGGGAGGTGGAGGCACGGAGAGTGGAGCCAGGGAGAGCAGGGACTGAAACTGCATCTACACCAAAATACAAAGTAAAACCTGCAGTCAGCCATTCACATGATGGAGAACTGAGTCGGGGATATGCAGCCCCAATACCGCGAAGACCCGCTGCGTTTCTCACTTTCCATCTAACGTTTTGAAATTGAAACACAGCCTTGAGAATCAAAGATAGTGTAAAAAGCAAGCAAGAAACAGGGGAGATGTACTTTCTAAGTGCAAATGACAATTCTAGAAGAAGCATTACTAGAGAGATGGTGAGAGGTTAGAGAACAAAGGAAGCCTGAGTGGCTGGCAGATGGAGAGACGTGAAGGGATCGAGGAGGAGAGAACAGACTGGCTATCGGCCCTAACCTACCTCATTGTACTTGATTGGCAAGACTCTTAGAGTAGGTGTATTTATTACATTCTTACAAATGAGAGGTTCGGTGAGGTTAAGTAATTTGCCCAAGTCACACTGACAAGTGTTGGTTGGAGGCTCCTGAAGTTGGAGTGCCCCATGTTGAATGGGGGGTGGGGGCAGGAGGTGGAGTGAGACAGTGGTCAGTAGTATCTCACCGCCGAGCCAAGGGTGCTGGCTCTGTGTGGAAATGTCAGCACAATCTAGAACCAGACCTGCTTCATTCTGTCCGTCCTCACCCAGCCTACAGCCCTGCTAGACGTGGGGGAACGGGGCAAGCATTCAGCTTGGGGTTGCCCAGGAGACCTGTGAAGAGAAACAGGCAGATGCCAACAAGCAGGATATCTGTGTATCCCCAAGAACTCCAGAGAGGAGGCCTTGGGCTGGAGCCAAGGCTGGGGCCAGGGTAGGGACCAGGGATGGGGATGGGGGCCAGCCTTGGGATGAAGCTGGAGCAAGGACAGGGACTAGCTCATCTGAGATGAGAGCTCATTGCTGACAGACATTAGCTTAGCTAATGAGACCTTAGCTCTCAGCCTATGCTTTGTCTCCGGAGATATATCAGACTCCCCTTGGCTCTTCTTAGCCACCACTTCTGTTTCTGATCACAGACAGTGATCTAAGGATACAACACTGGCTCTGGAATCAGACACATGAGGATTCACACTGCCCCTTATTAGCTCCTTTGGCCTTGGGCAAGTCACTCAACCTTTCTGAGCCCCTATTTCTTCTCCGGTAAAATTAAGGCCATAAATGTCTATCCTGTAGGGCTGGTCGTGAGAATTAACTGAAAGAACATATGTAAAGTACTTAGCAGAGAGTCCAGCTCACAGTAAAGTAGTCAATAAATGGAAGCTGGTAGGATGATGGCCACCATCACCGTCGACATCTTCATTGCTGGGGGAGGGCTCTGCGAGCTCTGATATGGACACTCTTCTCGCCAGGGACAGATTTGCCCAGCCCTCCATCTGTGTGGTTTGAAGCAGAATTTTTCTCCCACGTCCTCCACTGGACTCCCATCCCGAAACCGTCAAACAGCACCTACTATGAAGTAGAGCTCCTGAGGTATGGAAAGGGGAGGATGGAGAAAGGAGGGAGGTGGGTGTGGGAGGGGGCACACGCATCTCCTTCACTTCCCTGGCATGGGAAGACATAGCTGTCTTGTTATTGAAGTAACACCGGGAAGGACCCTGGTATATATCAATCGGTTGACAAGTACTGATTGATCCCCATATGTGTTGAGCAGTGTGCTGGGAGCTCTTGGATGAGAAAGCCAAGGTATTTCCTTTTCCCTCAAGTTTTTTCCATCTTATTGGAGAAACAAGAAATGCATCCCTAATATAATTGGGAAACAAGGAAACCCTAACGGACTGTAAATATAATTGGGAGAAAGCCTGAGAAGTGAGGTTGTATTGCAGTGGGTAGCAAGTCTTCCTGGAGGAGTTAGAGATCTGTTAGATATTCCAATCTAAGAGAAACTGGTATGCAGTCCCAGAGCCAAGAGAGATCCTCTTGCAGTTAGATGCCCGGGACCAGAGAAAATACGCGGCAGGCTGTACCTCATGGGAGCTCTCTCCCTGGGCCCCTTGCTTTCCTCTTAAAGGAGGTAGGTTTGAACGCAAGTTCCTCTACTAGTGCCTTGCCTGATATCTCCCCAGGTATGGGCTAGAACTCTGGAAGTCCATCCCCAGCTGCAGCCAGACCCAGGTGTCGTTCTGTGATCTCACTGTGGTGACCCTGGACCTGTACCACAACAATGGCTACCGAGCCAAGGTCCGCACGGTGGACGGAAACCAGTACTCCAACTGGACCTTCACCAACACCCGCTTCTCCGTGGATGAAGGTGCTTTTCCTCCCCTGGGCCTAGAAGATGGCTTTGGGGGTTCCTTCCTGCCAGAAACTCTAGTCTAGAATGTGACTCTGTTCCCGTAGCTCACCATCCAGCCGGGCTTCCCGGGTGAGGACCTAGTTGCCCAAATAACTAATCAGGACTTTTGGGAAGATTTAGATGAAAAGACCCGAGTTGTTCAAGATTTAAAAGGGAACTGGAGTTGTTTATCCTACAGAAGAGAAGTCTTGGGGTGGTTTGGAGCAGCTGAGTCACAAGGGCCAGACCTGTGTACTTGTAGGGTTCTGGAAGAGGAAGTAAATCCAAAAGCACTCAGCACAGAGCAAGAAACAGTAGGCAGAATCGGATCCAGTCCTCAATCCTTGGGGCCGAACTCCCAGTGATCAGGGTGTGAGGCTTTGAAGCAGGGAGATGCTACTGAAGAAGGGTTGGGGGTCTCTCTCAGCAGACATAAGAGAAAAGGGTAAGCCCCAGACTTGCTGGGATTTTGCCATTCTATGAATTGGAATTGACCGTGCTCTATATGAGTGTGGTGAGCCTGCTCTGCAAAATTCAGAGTCAGAACCAATGGTCTTCGAGGTCTTTGGCTCCCAAATGCCTGCCCGCAGGCCAGTGCTTAGCTGGCTACAGAAACATTACCTGAGGAATGTGTTTAAAAATCAATGTGTCCAGGGCCCAGCTTCAAAAATTCAAGTTCACTGTGTCCTGAGTGGACCCGGGGCATCTGTATTTGTAATGTACTTCCCAGGAAGTCCTTATGTGCTGCCAGGTTGAGAAAGCGGTGGCCCAGGTTTTAGGGTGGGTAAAGCTTGACCCTAGAGGCCAGGCATGGGCAGGGCACCCAGGCCCTCCCCAGCCTGCAGTCCTCATCATTTTGCCTCCCCACCAGTGACTCTGACGATTGGCAGTGTGAAGCTAGAGGTGCACAATGGCATCATCCTCGGGAAGATCCAGCCCCCCAGGCCCAAGATAGCCCCTGCGGGTGACACTTACGAAAGCGTCTTCCAACACTTCCGCGAGTATGAGATTCAGATTCGCAAGGTGCCGGGGAACTACACGGTACGGGCCTCCCCAGGGCCACAGGACGTCTGTGTTTGTAACGCAGTGGGCTCCCTGCGCCTCCTTGTCAGCGGGGCTGGTAGCACCTTCTGTGCACCCCTGGGGAACTTTGCTGGCAGAGTAGAGAGGGAGGGCGTGGGGCAGGGGAGGGAGCTGAGATGACCTCAGCCCTCAAATCTGTGCTCCTGCCAGGTGGCAGGGAACACATGGCCCACTAGTGTCAGGCACCACGCAAGACATTTAATAGCTGTTATTCCTGATCCCCTGGCAGGTGGATATTTTATTCCATTTTATAAATGGGAAAATGTGGCTCCAAGAGGCTATGTAATTGCCCACGGACACCCCCTAAGGGGGAGATCTGGAATCTGCCAGATCCATCCTCTTCCCACCATTTGACACCAGCCCCTTCTAGGAAGGTCCTCAACGACTATAAAATGTTCCTTTTCTCTTTTTGTACAAAATAAGTCATGTTAATCACAGAGATCTTGGGCTGCGTTGATAATACTGGGTTTGTCATGTCAGGGAAAGGACACTGAAGGGGGTGGCCTGGAGCATCTCTGATGGCTCCCCCACTCTCAGCTTCCGTGGTCCGTGAATCAAGGGTACATTTTGTTTATTGCTGTTGTTTTTGTTTCAGTTCACAAAGGAGAAGGTGAAGCATGAAAACTTCAGCCTCTCACCCCCTGGAGATCTGGGAGAGTTCTGTGTCAAGGTGAAGCCGTCTGTGAGCTCCCGCCTGAACAAGGGGGTATGGTCCAAGGAGGAGTGCGTCGTGCTCACCCAGCAGTGTGAGTCTGCGGTTGGGGCTGCTGTCTGGGGGGCGGGAGGCAGGAAGGGCCTCACACGATCCAAAAAGCATCAGTTGAGGACCACTGATGCCAGGGGCACTCCCCCACATGGCCCTATGAGAAAGCTCCTATGGTCCCCATTTTAGAGATGCGGGACCTGAGGCTCTGTGGGTCTGAACAGCTTTCTGGGGCATGGAGGCAGAGCCAGGTCTCTTGATTCTGCTGCTGCTGGTGTTCTGCTTGAGCACAGCTGTGCTTCCCAAGAACCGCTCCCCTCCCCCCTCCCTGCCCCAGGCCCGCTCTGTCAGCTGTGGTAGTTCCTGTTTGTTACATCCCTCTGCTGTCTTTTCTTGAGGCTGGGCACAGAGGGCCTTCTCCTTGTCCCCCCTCCCCATTGGAACTGAGCTGACCCCTGCCAGAGCTGCTAAAGCCAGGCTCTCCGCAGGTGCTGGGGACGGGAGGGAAAGGAGGGAGGGGAGAGGACCTGGGATGTGAAGGCCATGGTCTTGTCCAGGCCAGCAAGGCCCAGCAAAGACCAGAGTGACTCCCTATATTTCTACATTTCAGTTCATGAAGGACACTCACAAGTCATTGTCATTTAGCCTCACTCTCATTTAAGCAGAGTTAAGGCACCATCCCCGTGTCGGGCAGCCTTAAGAGCTTTTTTAACATTCACTCACTGGTAGAAGAACTAAGTTTTGTGGACAGGTCTGGCTTCAAATCTCAGCTTTACCACTCACGAGGTATATGATCTTGGGTAAGTTACATAAACTCTCTAGGCCCCAGGATCCTATTGTGTATAGGGATGATCATAGTACTCACCTCCTAGGGTTGTTATAAGGATCAGGTAACATAAGTTAAGGGAGGTGTGCTGTGTACTTCACAATCATGTGGTAGGCACTATTATTCTTCCCATTTTATAGATGGGGAAACTGAGGCTCAGCGGCTGAGTCAGTGGTGGAGCTGGGACTGGCGCCAGGCCTCCAATCTTACCTGCTGTCCCATCCTGCCCCCCATTCCACGTGCTGTGGTGTGAGTTGTGTGCAGAGCTGGAGGCAGGGTCGGTGGGTCTAGTGAGGGAATCTGTTCAGGACAGAGGTTGGAAGGCCAGGCAGGGATTTCCAAGGATCCAGAAGCATCTGGTTGTGGCCTAGAGGGGGTCACCGGGGGCCGCTGACTGAGTGGCTCCTAAGAGTGGCCGTGGGCTCCTGGGATCCAGGCCACAGACACGTCTCTCTGGGCCCGCAGATTTCACCACGACCAACCTCAGCATCTTCTTCACCTTCGTCCTGCTTCTGTGCGGAGCCCTGGCCTACTGCCTGGCCCTGCATCTGTACGTGCGGCGCCGGAGGAAGCTGCCCACCGTCCTGGTGAGTCCCGGGGGGGGGGCACTGGCCCATCCTTCCTTGCCATACCAAGACTCCAGGAGACGGGGGGCTCCCTCCCAGACAGTCCCTTCCCTCAGCCCTGACATTATCAGGAGGCCCCTTCATCAAGGACCGTGGGGACAGAGGGAGGGCTTAAATGCAAAGCCCAGTGCTGAGAACATTGCCTTCTAAGGGCCCCCGATAAGACACATACTGAGTAGTCCCAACCCCCCACGTGCCATTTTGTTACTGTTTACTAACAACTGGCCATGGGCCAGCCCGTGTGCATCAGTACCTCTGAAGCAGGTGGGGTTATTATCTTCATTTTACAAGGGAGGAAACTGAGGCATGGAGTGACTGTTCCGTGCACGGGGGCCAGAGAGCCAGGAGAAGTCAGGAAGAGCCCAGTCTCTCCCAGCCCTGCCAGCTGGTGATGATGAGTGTTCCAGAAGAGGAGGAACACGCGACTGGGAGCCCAGGCCTAAGGCTACTGCCAGAGCAGCAGGGAGCAGAATGAGGGCTGCTGCCCAGGAGGAGGGGTCGTGGGGTGGCCAGGGTCTCTGCCCCCCGCCCAGAGCATCTCCTCTTGCCACACGGCGCGGGCAGCTGGTGCACTTGTGCTTAGCCAGCCTCCAGAATGCAGCTCGCAGCACTGGGCAGCATGTCCAAACCTCTGCCTGGCCCGCCTGGGACTCAGGCTGCTCTGGAGGTTGCCGCCACATCCCCACAGCGGCCATCACTGTGAGGGCCACGGGCTCTGCTGGGAAGGACCGGCTCCATCGGGGAGGACCTTCCGTTGGGAGGGCTACCCCCCCAAGAGGGATCCCAGGATTTCTAGGAAAAAAAGGAGAGAGACAAAGACCCTTTGGAATTATGTTGAGTAAGAACTCTAGGGAGTGGGGATGTGGGGAGAGAAGGGACCGCCTGGCCTAATTAGGCTCTTTGTCCGGCAGCAAAGGACTGTGTTCCTAGCCCCAGTGCCCTGGGTAGAGTGGTATGACGAGGAGCCTTACAGGATTAAAAAGTTCTTCTTGTGTCTAACTGAAGTATATAACTCATTGTCCCTTCTCTGTGCTCCGGGGAGATTCCATTCCACAAACATGTATGCATCGGCCTGTTTAACAAGTGCTCTGAGCATGTTCTGTATGCAGGGCCTGGAACCGGGATGGGGGCTGCGCTCAGGGACGGATGACGAGAAAGCAGAGGGGTGGGGGAGGCTGGTCCTGGTAACTGGAGCGGGGATTCCTCGGTGGGCGTCAGAAAGAGCATCTAGGAAGAGATCAGTGAAGTGGCCGTTGAGCTACAGTTATTGAGCACCAATGACAGGCCACATGTGGTCTGGGAAGAAGCTGATTCATGCGGCCCTTGGTCCCAAGGGGCTTGATTACAGCCCGGTAGGGCAGCCAGCGTAGAATCTATTACTTCTAATGCAAGCCAGGGAAATAGGCACAGGTGCAAAATGCCAGAGGCGACAACGCAGCCTCTGGGTTTTCGTTCCTCTGTGCCATTTGGATCACAGAAGTGAGCTCTCCTTGAGAATGTTTTCCTTCTCAAGATAAATGCAGCCCAGTTGGTTCATCTAATGATGGTGGTCATTACTAACTTCATGAATAACTTCGAGTGCACAGAGCACTTTCACATTCATATGCTTATTCCCACTCATGCGCCGTTCTGATCTGCTCTTTGGATAAATGGGGATTTCAGATCAGGACAGTGGAGTACAAATCGCAGGTTTGTTCTCTGCCGCTGTGACTTTGTGCAAGTCATTTCACTTCTCTGAAGTTCGATTCTCTCCTTAGATTGGAGGGTAAAATTCAATGTGCCCAATATTTACTGAGTGCTTTCTCTGTGCCAGGCACTGTTCTAAGCACTTGCCGTGCATTAACTACAACACAAGGAGGCCGGTACTGTGACTATTTCTGTTTTATAGGCGAGGAACTAAAGCACAAAGAGGGCAAATAATTCAGCCAAGGCGGCACAGCTGATACAAGGCAGAGCTGGGATATGAACCATGCAGTCTGGCTCTAGAAACAGATTATCCTTAATCACCAACTTGTGTGATATTCATAGGAACTCAACCAATTAAGAGGTGCATTCGAGTCCAAACTTACAAAGGGAATGAGGGCAGGTGTGCTGAGTCAGTAAGTCAGTCAACAAACTTTAAGAGAGCCTCCCATGTGCCAGCTCAGTTTAAGTTCCCGGAACAGAGTGGCAGACAAAACTAGACAGCTCCTGTCCTCAAGAAGCTTATATTCTGCTGGGTGTGGGGAGTAAGTGTGGCTAGAGAGCAGGTTGTGGTGGGAGGCAGAAAATAAATTTAAAAAGAATTTCAGGAACCAAGTGCTAGGAAGAAGTAACGAGGTGAATGTAGAGAGGGTCGCAGCACTGCCTTAGCCAGGATGATCGGGAAGGCCTCTCTGGGGAGAAACATCTGAGCTGAGACCCGAATGTTAGAACGACACAGCCAGAGCAAGTGCTGAAAGAAGTGTTCCCACCACAGGGTGTAGCATGTGCAAAGGCCCTGAGAGCACTGAGCTGATGCATGAGCAGGAAGAACCCCAGTGTGGCTGAGACGGAACAGCAAGGGGGAGAGGGATTAAGTGACTTTCCCTGGGACTCCGGGCAGGTCGTGGGGAGCAGCTCCTCCCCCGCTGCTAATTCTGTGCTCGTTCCACTGCCCCACGTGGCAGCCACCCTGTGTTTGCGCAAGTCACTTAATCTGGTGAACTTTGGAGAAGTTAATTTTGTGTCTCACATCCAGCATTTTAAAAAATGAAATGGACAAGCGAGGATAACGGAGGGGACAGGATAGGACAGGGTAGGATAGACTAGAACAGGAGTAGAATAGGAGAGAGTAGTAGTGTAGACCACGGTACCCAGCTAGTAAAACGTACTCTTTCGTGAAACTGCTTTCAGTTTATGGGATATCTATATACAGGCGTCATGGAACACATTTCTTATTTGGGATCATAGTCCAAAAAAGTTTGAAACACACTTCTAGATCTATCTAGATGAGTCCGGCTTGCCCTCAGGTTTGGAAAGGACTGTGCTGGGGCCGAGAACATTCACCATTCCCGGCCGGCTCCTGTTCTGCCTGCCGTTCCATCTGGGCTGCGAGCGTGCAGGCCTGAGCCAAACTGAGAATCGCACTAAGAGGAAAGGTCGATTCTGAAATGAAACAAAAAGTGCAGGTGACTCTGTGGGCTCCTCGGTTAGAGCAGAACCTTCTCGAGCCCGCCTCCTGGCCCCAGGGCCAGGCCTGCAGCGCCAGAGCGGGTCCCCGCAGGTAACCCTCGCTTCTCTCACTCTGCCCTCTCCTCTCCAGGTCTTCGAGAAGCCCCAGGCCTCCAGCTTTGTCAGCCAGCTTCCCTGCCCCGAGCCCCAGGACGCCATCCATCCCCTGGACGAGGAGGCCTGCCCCAAAGTGTCCCCAGAGCTGAAGAACTCGGAACTGCACGGCAGCACGGACAGTGGCTTTGGCAGTGCCAAGCCATCCCTGCAGAATGAAGAGCCCCAGTTCCTCCTCCCTGCCCCCCACCCCCAGGCTGGCGGCACCGCGGGCAAGGGGGCGCTCCCGGAGCTGGAGGGCAGCGGCGGCGGCAGCGCGGACAGCGGGATCTGCCTGCAGGAGCCCGGCCTGAGTCCCGGCTCTGGCCCCAGCTGGGAGCAGCGGGTGGGGCACAGCAGCCCGGGCCGGGATGACAGTGGCATCGGCCTAGTCCAGAACTCTGAGGGGCAGCCTGGGGACGGGCGGAGTGGCTCCACCTTGGGCCCTGTCAATGCCCCCGGGCCTGAGGGGCCTGGGGAAGAAGACCCAGCCTCAGTGGCATTCCGGGGCTACCTGAAGCAGACCAGATGCACAGAGGAGAAAGCAGCCAAGACAGGCTGCCTGGAGGAAGAGTCCTCTTTGACAGATAGCCTTGGCCCCGGGTTCAGGATGTGCCTGGATGCCGAGGCAGGCTGGTCTCCACCAGTGCTGGCCAAGGGCTATTTGAAACAGGACCCAGGAATGACTGTCACTACCTCGGGGACCTCAACTGGACAGTGGGACCAGCCAACGGAGGAATGGTCACTCCTGGGCTTGACCAGCTGTGCTGACCTAGGAGCATCTGACTGGAGCTTGGCCCATGATCTTGCCCCTGTGGACTGTGTGGCAGCCCCAGGCGGTCTCCTGGGCAGTTTCGACTCAAACCTGGTCACCCTGCCACTGATCTCCAGCCTCCACTCCGATGAGTGACTCAGGCTAAGGGGCTGCTTTTGATTTCAGCCATGAGGGCCCCCCGGGGTCAGAAGTGACGCACGAGGCCAGTGTGAGCCCTCATCGGCAGGCCCAGCAGGGCTGGCCAAGGGGCCCAGGGCAGAGAGAGACTCTCTGTGGGTGGCGTCGGCCTGGGCTGCAGGAGGGCTCCAAAGACTCAGGCAGAGCCAGGCAGGGCCGGGCGGAGGTCTCCTCCCTCCTCCGGGCTCTTCCTGTACTGTAACAGATTATTTGCTCAGGGGAATCACTGGTTTTCTGGAATTGGGAGGCCCAAGCTGCAGTCAGGAAGGACCCAGGCCTCCCCCCTAGACCAGCCAAGTGCCAGGGCCTCCAGCCAGATGGAGGGCTGGGCAGGGCAGTTTCCCTGAAGGGGCCATTTCTAGGAGGACAAAGGAGGGAGCAGAGACCAAGTCTGATCTCTGGCATGGTCAGAGCTGGTCAGCCTGGGATGGTCATAGGAAGAAGCTTCCTGGCTGGCAGTCCTCCCAGGCAGGGAGCTTGTCACGGAAGATCTTAAGATGTATCTGTCCTGGTCAGTCAGTCTACCACCATGGTTATAGAGCCACCAGGGGATGAAGCCCCTGTGGCCGAGCTACTCACTACCTCCACCCTATTGCCCCCCACCATCTTGCTGATGGTACCAGAGAAACCACGGTTCTTTGTATTGGGCAAAATTCAACACTTCAGGTGGTCTCTGGGCTTGGGCACCAGCTTGCCCACCCCAGACGGTCAGGGTTGGGACCTACACTGTTTACTGCTAGTATCCAGCTACAGACCCACGGGACATGGCACTGGGCTCCGACCCATGCTCTCTGTGTCCAGCTGTGTGAGCTTGGGCCAAGCCACTTCTCAGAGACCCTGTTATCCTCTGATAGCATATGTGGAATAATGACTCAGTCTCCAGTGGGCCCTCCATGCTGGATGGTAACCAAGCTGGCATCAGGGGTGGCATCCCCAGCCTGGTGTGGCCCTGGGCTGGGAGGAAGTTGCCTGCAGAACCTATATCTGCACAGAGCCAGCTTCTTTCGCATGCTGGGGATTAACAAATTTAGCAGGAGTCCATGGAGTCATGCGAAGAGGACTACCCGACCCTGGGCCCAGGAAGGGGACAGGTATAGGCCCTGCCTCCCCATAGTCCGTTTGGATTCTATCTTCAAAGTGAGTTTACAGTCCAAGGGCAAGGAAGCTGGGGGGAGTGGCAGGCCTGGGGTCTGCCCGCGCCCCCCTTCCGGGTCACCACTCGGCCCTGCATTTTTCTGTGGCATTCTGAGAAGAGACACTCCAGCTCAGGAAATCCACCCAGAACCACCCCGACTCCCCCACCACATCCTACCCAGAAGCTCTGATGTGCCAGTCTGATAACTGAACTCCCTCTCAAAACTTGGGCTTGCGGGAAGATTCCTCAGGGTTCCCTTGGAAGGTTTGTTTATTTATTTTGTTCACTTATTTATTGAAGCAGCAGCACGGTACAGTGCAAGGATTCTGGGTATTTCAAGAACCTGGAGGTTCTCGTTCTGACTCCACTGTTTCTTGCATCTCCTCATCTGTAAACTGAAGGGTCTCGGTTTCTTTGTCAAACTAGAAAGCCACACCTGCCGTGTTCAATGGACAGGGGTGTGAGGCTCCGAGGCGGTGGGTCTGAATGTGCCTTGCACGCAAGGCTCTCTAAATCAGAGATGCGTGTTTTTTATTTCAATAAATTGTCAGGACCTCAGGAATCATGTGAAACCAGTCAAATTTCTGATCAAAAACGGTGACTGGTGGAAGCCTCAAGCTGTTGATAATTGAGGTTGATAAGATGTGTGATGTTGCTTGAGCACAAACGAAGACTCGGGCTCAAGTCAGACAGACACAGGTAGGAGTCCTCACGCTAACATGAAGTATGTAATGGGTATGGATAACAGTGTTTTGAGTGTGGCGTCTGGCCAGTTGGAAAAGAGACCAGACCAGACCTCCCTGGAGCTCTGTCACCTGCCCTTCTCGACGTGGAGGTACGTCCCAGGGGTGCTTCTCATAAGTGCGGAAGCCATCTGCATTTGATTCTGAGAGCAGCCTGCTCTTTCCACGAAAAGCCACATGTGGGTTTGAGTCTCGCCCCAACCTCAGCCCTGCAGATGGAGCAAACTCAGGGCCCTGGCCAGAGTCTCCAATGCACTTTGCGCTTTGTCCCATCCTGGATCCCCGAGGTGGTGAATGGGGACACCTCATCCCCGTTCCTCTGTGTCATCTCCAACGATGCTTCTCCCCGTTTCACTCTGAGGAAATAACCAGTTCTGGGAAGCACCAATCCTATCATCTTCAGAGAACTTGACTAATATCACGCCATTTGGAACCCATCAAACTGATTTGCCCTGGAGGCCTCCCTGTCCTATTGGTTAAGGGGTGTGGGGTCTCCTGGAAATGAGTGTTGGAGATGGCCTCTGCCCCCAGGAAAAGGCCCTTGAGGCACGTTGGATGGAGAGTAGCAGAGAGGTGAATACGAAGATGGAGAGAATAAGAGAAATCAGCAACCGGGGCCGGCAAGAGAGCAAACACGGAGCAGCTGGGAGAACGGAGTCCGAGGATGTGGGCTCTGCTGCAGGCCTCGCGGGCTTCCCTCGGGAAGCGTGCACAGGACTTCGTGCTGGGGCTCCTGCCCGGCCCAGTCGGGGCTTGTGGGGGAAACAGTCCTTCCTGCAGGTGGGCCTGAGACGCTCACCGGCTTCTTGGGAATTGGATTCAAGTGCCCCACAGAAGGCCGTTTGTTCTTAAACTGAGTAATCTCCCTCGAGGGCTTTTCCAGGCTGAGGAATGTGTGATTCTGGGTTTCTATGAGCTAACGAACTTCCTCTTAGTAAGGAGAGAGGGGAAATGGACCAACGTTGACTGAAGAGGAAATTTCTATTGAACTGTGTTTTCCCGGCTTTCTAAATAGCTGTATCAAAGAGTCTGCCTTGTCTTCCCCGAAGATCTCTACCCCCTGCAAGGCACACAACACACTATCCCAGAATACACACGGTCACGGAGGGGGCTCACTGCCCTGCTGAGTGGGAGCTCTCGGAGCCCCGCGTGGGGACGGCGGAGACAGGGGCGCCGTAGGCCGTGTCCGCCGGGGACAGCATGCTGGTGGCCGTTAGAGACAGGTTCAGGCGGCGAGGGCTGACTTTATGTAGCCCCAACCTAGGGGACACCAGGTAGTGGGAGGCATGACTCATCCATTTCCTGTAGTGCTCGCAGGTTTCAGGGTTACTTTTATTTTTTTTATTTTTTTCAGATTTTATTTATTTGAGAGAGAGAGAATGACAGACAGAGAGCATGAGAGGGAGGAGGGTCAGAGGGAGAAGCAGACTCCCTGCTGAGCAGGGAGCCCGATGCGGGACTCAATCCTGGGACTCCAGGATCATGACCTGAGCCGAAGGCAGTCGCTTAACCAACTGAGCCACCCAGGCGCCCCAGGGTTACTTTTAAAGCACATCCATAATTTGAAATTAAATGCATTTTTATTAATGATTCACAGCACTTTTCCTCACTATCAGCTTGATCTTAAGTTCACCTAGCTCCCGTAAACATTCGACCCAGCGGGGGGGGGGGGGGGGGGGTTGGACCCAATAAACACTCTGACAAGGAAGGGTTGGGCCGTTGGAATTAGCGTTTTACAAAGATAACCCTGATCAAAGCATAAGGCATGAGTCAGAAGGGACGAGGCAGGATGTAGGGAGACCTGGTTGGAGGTGCATGTAGTCAGCATTTCTTCAAAAAACATTTTTAAGTGCCCAGGCCTGGGTCCAGAGGGAACAAAAGAGGTGCAGCTCCATGGAGGGGGCTATCTGGCTATGAAGCTAACAGACTAGCAGATACATCTTTACAATCAGCGGTGAGTGCCATGAAAGGAACTAAGATGGGAAAACAAGGAACGGAGACGAGATGCGGAGAAACTGTGCAGAGGAAGCTGTCTTAGTTTGCTCGGGCTGCCATAACAAAATACCATCGACAAGACACATTTCTCATCGTTCTGGAGGCTGCAAGTCCAAGATCAAGGTGCCAGCCAATTTGGTTCTTGGTGAGGGCTCTCTTTCTGGCTTGCAGAAGGCCCCCTTCTCCTTTGTGCTCATGGGAGGAAGAGGGGAGGGGGAGAAGAGAGGAGTAGTAGTAAAGAGAGAGAGCTCCAGCTAGGCAAGCACCCTGGTCTCTCTTCCTTTTTTTTTATGATTTATTTGAGAGAGACAGCACGCCGTTGAGCAGGGGGAAGGAGGGGGGGGAGAGAGAATCCCTAAACAGGCTACCCACCAAGCAAGGAGCCCCAACGCAAGGCTCGATCCCAGGACCCCAAGATCATGACCTGAGACCAAAAGCTGGCCACCCAACCGAGCCAGACAGGCGCCCGTCTTCCTCTTCCTATAGGGACTTTCATCACATCATGGGGACCCCGCCCTCATGACCTCATCTAACCCCTAATAGCCTCCCAAAGGCCCCACCTCCTGATACCGTCACATTAGGAGTCCGGGCTTCAACATACGAATTTGGAAGGGACACAAACATTCAGTCCACAACAGGCTTAAACGGTAATCCAATCCAATGACAACACTGAGCAGGGACAGCGGGAATGGAGAGCAGGTGATAGATTCAAAAGGCGTTCTGCAGAGAGCGCAGGGAAGACTCCATAGCAGGCTGCAGTGAAAGAGGCACTGATCCCACTCGAACGTGGAGCTGGAGGAAAGTGAAACACGCACATGGAAGGGAGACGTCGTGTGGGGGGAGAGGGGAGGTGGCGAGTTCTGGCTCCCTATGACAAGTCACCCAAGGAAAAAGTCCTCCGGCAACTGGTGAGGCAGGCCTGGCAACAGGGGAGGGCTCAGAACTGGGGGGGCTCAGATGTACTCACGCTGACCCACCGGATGGGAGAGCTCACACCTGCGTGTGGAAATGAGCACACGGATCTGGCGATGGCCACGCCCCCTGCCACCCAGCTGCAGGAAGAATACTCACGTGTTGACCCCCCGCCTCGAGGACAAGCAGGCTACCCTCCCCATAGAGCGACAGGGGCCACGCCTGTGCTCGGCCCCCATCCTGCAGACCCCAGCCAGGAGCCCCGTTAGTGCTGCAGCCCACCCCAAGGTGCGGCTGAGCTGTAGAGCTGGTAAGCTCCGGAGCAGACTGGTACATGACTGGCGGAGGGCTGGGTATAGGGTGCCACATCCATATAGCTCTACGTACACAGGGGAGGAGGAGTCGACGGACGGCAGGGCCTCACGATGGCCCTGGAGAGGACAGAAACATTCCTGAGGATCCTGCTGCCTGGTCACCGTGACCCTGGTAGTACTCCCTGCCCTCCACTGCCCGACACTCCCACCTACCTGTCCCCAAGGGCAGTTCGCAAAGGACCACCTGCATCAGAGTCATCTGAGGGGTGCTTCTCTTCCTGAGCGTCTCCTCGAGGCCAGGAAGCGCTGAATGCTAATTCCCAGGGTCTTGCTTCAGTAAACAGGTTACAGGTGATCAGGCACAAGTGACCCCCATGCACACTGACGTGTGAAGGTCACTCCTTTAGAGAACTTGATGATCTGATGTCTGTTAAACTCTACCCTTCTCCCCACTGCCCCTAGATGGTCTCACCCAGTCCAAGCCTTTAAATGCCACCAGGATGCTGCTGACCGTCCCCTTACTGACCCTCTGCTTCCACGCCTGCTGCCTTGGTCTAGTAGCATGTGATTCATATAGTATGCTTAGTCTAGTAGAGCAGCTGGCGTGATCTTTATAAAATACAATTCAGGTCATGTTATTCCCCAGCTGAAAGCCCTCTCCTTTGCTCCTGGTCCACGTGAGAAGCAGAGGCCCATCGAGTTAGTATCTGCCCAACCCCCAACACACACCACCTCCTGCACTCTCCCCCTTGCCTACCCTGCTTCAAGCTCATTTCCACCTCGGGTCATTTATTCAAGTGTCTTCTCAAATGCAGCCTCCTTGGGGAGGTCTTTGCTGACCATCCTATTCAAGTATCCTCCCCATATCCATTCCCTCCCTACCCCTGGCTTTTTTTTCCATCAGAGCACTTATTATCTGAAGTTATAGGACATATTTGGTTTTTTGCTCTTGCCTCTCTCTACAAATAAAGTAGAAGATCTATGAATACTTTCTCCCTTTTGCTCACTCCTACAGTCCCACAACCAAGAGCACATATTAGATGGTTCGTATTTGCTGAATGAATGAGCAAGTAAATAAATGAATAAAGATAAGCTTACAATGTTAGGTAGTAAGTGCGGTCTTAGCCTAGACTGTCCCCCTAGAAGCAAGAACCTGATTCAAGGAGTTGTGGGTAGGTGGCTTATTTGGAAGGTGATCCCAGGGAACAAGAGTGAGAAACCAGGAGAAGAAAAAGCCAAAACAAGGATATGTTAGCAAGCTGGTCATGCTGGGAGCAACTGGGCCTTGATCCCTGGAGCAGGTAGAGGCCTCTTCCAATGGTCCCCTGAACATTGACAGGAGAAGCCCTGATCCAGCAGCTTCTGAGCTGGCTGAGGCTTCCCCCAGAGGTGTCACACTCTCAGACTGCTGGTGCACAGGGCTACGTGGGCACCCCCCCCCCAAGAACACAATGAGCCAGGGTGGTTAGCAAGTGATGTGCAGTGAGCACTGGAGACGAGATTTGTCAGCACAAAGTGGGAGCCCATTCAGAACTGTCTGGAATCAGGGTTGGAGCTGAGAGTGCGAGGTGGGGCACTGAGGCACCTGCTGTTGTTCGTGCCGTGAGGGAGATGCTCCCAGGGGCCACGGGGGTGTGTGACCCACCTAGGGGGTTCAATGCACATTTTTTTTGGACTGAACTTAAAGGAGTGAAGTGAGATTTATTAAATTATGCTAAGTGAGGTTGGGAGAGACTCTCCCCAAACTTGAGAGAGGATAAGATCTGAGCCCGCCATTCAAACCCAGGGCAACAAGCAGACCCAGGTAGTCTAGCAGGCCTGAGTGGCAGGACGCACTGAAGGCACATCCCCTCACGTGACAGAGTATCCACCAGGCGCTCAGACTAACAGACGAGTCCAGAGACAGGCTCCCCCGACAAGGCTGTTGGTTTGGAGATGCCCCACTGGCAAAGAGGAAGAGGCAACAGACCCACAGAGTGGAAAGAGCACTGGGGTGGCCCGGAACTCGGGAGAGGTGGGTTCTCCGCTCAGTCATGTCCTGTCAACTCTGGGCCTCAGTCTTCCCAGCCAAATGCAGAAAGTACTCTTCAGTCTGATTGTCTCTTGAATGCCCCGGACATCCTGCGGTCACTGAGCGTGCCGCTGAATGTATGCTTATCCCACTGCGAGCTCTAGAGAGCAGAAACTTCCCTGACTCATTTCTGTATCCCTGTATCCACACCCAACTGATGCCTAATGAACAATAGAGGTGCTCGGTAATGTGATGGAGAATGAATACATGAACGAATGGATTTTCTCACAAGGAAAAGCGTATGAAAGGGGTTGAAGAAGTAGGTTAACCAAACATGACCATGGCGAAGCTTGGCAATGGTAGCTTGAAGCTGGGTGGTTCCTTGGGAGACATTAGACTGAGCTCAAAAGAAAGCAGGCTGACCATAAATTTGACTTAAATTTTATCTTCAGGCCTGCCATCTTCTTAGCTTAGTTGTATTATACCACGATTCTCTTTCCCTGTGATATCTACCCTATAGCTCTTAGGTATTGTAGGGACTCGGGGCTAGAGACCAAACAGGAAGCCTAGAGCAAGGGGATGTGGTCAGGAAGCAAGGCAAAGGACCGTGAAAATATTCAGCAGTCATTCGCTCCTTTCGCAAGCATTCATTGAGCATCTGCCATGGGCAGGCCCTCTGGGAATACGGCAGGCAATAGTACAGATCCTTCTCCGCGGGTTACAAGCCCGCAGCACGCGCACGCGCACGCGCACGCACAGGTGTCTCCCCTACCTCCTCCACCGCGCCCCTCCCCCGGCCCTGTGGAACTGGAGTCACCCACGCTCTGCATCAGCCTCACAGCTGGAAGGGAACTCGGTGTCCTCAAGTCCGATGGCAGCCTTACCCAGCAAGGCACCTGGGCCCCACCGGCGACTGGGGCTACCACGGAACCCGGACATGTTTCCACCCATCTCCTTCCTAATGGCTCCCTGCTTATATATGAAAAACCTTATCCTAAGGCGTTGGGGGAGGGGAAGACAACCCCCATGACTCTATAGGTAAAAATCCAGGCGACAGGGACCCCACCAAGGCCGTGGCCTCCAGCGCCGCCCCACCTGTTGTTTTCTTGGCCTGTTGCTACTCTGGGCAGACAGAACATTTTCACTTCTGGTCCCCAGATGTGAGAATTCACCAGGCCACTGGCTTCCTGTTTTCTACCAGATCTGCTTAAATCTCACTGCTTCTAGACAGCTTTTGATCACTAAGCAGTTTTTTAAATACAGTAATGATACGCCTATGTGCTCCCACTTTGAGGTTCTTAGACCCCTGGGGTGGAGAGAGGGCACCACAGACACTGGCGTGAGGCAAGATTACCGCAGGGGGGCACAGCCCCCTCCTCACTGCCCAGCCTCTTCCCAGGTCTGACCATTCCCTAAGGTAGCCTTTAAACAGAAAGTCACCGTCTCTTGTGCTTGCTCTGTGTCCAGATCTGTATCTGGTGATGGCCGCAGGGTTGCACCTGATTGAGGATGGGCAGAGAAAATCAAAAGCCTTGGTTTTCACAGCAACCAAGACTGGACCAGGGATAAAGCAAAGCCCAAGGTTCCCTGAAGAGACTGAGAAAGAGTCAACATAATTTCCTGAGACATTCCTGGCTATGGCCAGAGCCAAATACACTACTGTAGAGAACTGAGAAAAGGCAGAAGACCTGAATTTTGCCTGAAGAAAGTACCCATCAAACAGGAGGGAGCATGGTTAATCTCAAGAGAGACTGGATGCCCCCACAGTGCCTAGCAGTTCCTGGCATATTATAGAAGCTGCATGAATGAATGAATGAATGAATGAATACAAGGGAATAATCAATAAATTCAGCTATGGGAGCCAGAGAGTATTTATAATTAAAAGTGAGAAGACAACAGGGCACCTGAGTGGTTCAGTCAGGCGTCTGCCTTCGGCTCGGGTCATGATCCCAGAGTCCTGGGATCGAGCCCCACATTGGGGGGTCCTTGCTCAGTGGGGACCCTGCTTCTCCCTCTCTCTCTGCCCTGCCCCTCCCCCTGCTTGTGCTCTCTCTCCCTCTCTCTCTCTCAAATAAACCAATAAAATCTTAAAAAAAAAAAAAAAGTGAGAAGACAAGATCCATCAGTCTTAAGGAAGTCTCCCTGGGGAAGTGAAAATTGAGCTGGCATAAAGAAGGGGCAGAATTTGACGATTTGGAGGCCAAGGGAGGTATTAAAAAAAAATAAAAGAATAGGAAATGGACCAGCAAGAAGCTCAAAGCTGAGGACAGGGCTGTTCTCACCACACCAGGGGACCCAGAAAAGAGATTTGAGGCCAGCGGGAGGGGCCTGCTTCCTTGGGGGCCAGGGAGCTCAGGGAAGCTATGAACTTGGACAGAGGCTGTAAGTGGCTGACAAACCATTACAAAGAAAATACATTCTTGCCTGGCCTTCAGCAAATCATTTCACTGGACCCTGGTCCTCTGTGCCTTCACTGTGAGGATGAAGAGAGACTGCATACGGAGCCCTTGCCCTGCACTCTCATATGTGCTCAGCAAACGTGAGTTTGCTGGTAAAGAAGGGTTTGGTTGGGAATGGTCCAGTCTTAGATGCTGGTTAGATTTATCTAAAGTCAAAGAAAGGCTGAGGAATATTTCAGATCCTAGACCATCAGAGTCTAAAGGAACTGCAGCGGTCACCTGTCACCTCCTAAGTCAGAAAGTTATCACTATACTTTGTACTTGTATCTTTTGTTTAGTGAACACCTACTATGTTCCAGGTCCTCTGTTAGACACTGAGAATACAGAGATTAAAAAAAAAAGTACAGGAGCGCCTGGGTGGCTCAGTCGGTTAAGCGTCTGCCTTCAGCTCGGGTCATGATCTCAGGGTCCTGGAATCCAGCCCTTTGTTGGGCTCCCTGTTCAGCAGGGAGTCTGCTTCTTCCTCTGCCCCTCACCCTGCTTGTGTTTCTCTCTCTCTCTCTCTCTCTCTCAAATAAATAAAATCTTTAAAAAAAAAATACAAACAAACAGAGAAGATCCTTTTTCTCCTTCAGGTAAAAGAGAGGAGCCTTGGAGAAGTAGTCTGATCCCTCGGGCTACAATATATGCCCATGCTGGTGAATGACTAGCCCACGGCCACACAGCACGGCAGGGCAGGTCAGGACCAGGCCGTACTCTCCAGTGTTCCATCCTCATCCCACTAAGCCTGCGGTCAGGCTGCGTCCGTGAGGCCTCACACCCTCTCGGGCTCCAGGGCAGTCAGTGGCTGTGCAGCCTTAGGCAAAGCATGCTACCTCTCTGAGCTTCCCTCTCGCCAGACGCAATATGCAGCCAGTTAACGACGCCCCACGTCACAAGGTTGCCCCAAGGTTCAAGCCACAGTAACGTGCATGAAAATAACGTGTTCTCTGTAGACTGTGCGTTGTGCAAGCCGTGCCTCTCCGTCTCAGGTCACCAGGGCGTCTTCCTCCAGGACAAGGCGGCCTTCCAGAGCCACAGTGGGTGTTTCTACTGCACTCAGCAGGCGTCTACTGAGCACCTCCTACATGCTCTATGTTTAGCGGTTACTGAGGACCTACGGGACATACCCTGACCACAAAGGGCTCACGGGGGGGGGGGGGGGAGGGGGATGTGCAGCACAAACGGGAGAACCATGGCCATTTGCCATCAGGCTCAAATGGGTGGCAGCGGGTCTGGAGTCCTGAGGAAAGCACAGGGAAGAGGACACTGGAGCCAACCACGGAGACTAGCTGTGGCTCAGACGGGTCAGCGGGGAGGGCAAAGGCATTCCAGGAAGCCCCGGCAAAGACACTAAAGAGGAACAGGGTTGCAGAGGGACTGGGAGTGGCCAGCCCAGAGAAGTGCTGGCTCTCTTTCCTCCCCAAGAGCCAGGGGGAAAGAAGAACAGCTCAGAGGGGAGGGAGGTTCCAGGAGAAGCGCTGGCATGGCCGTGGGTCTCAGCGCGCAGCCCAACCAGACCTGCGGCCAGATCTCCAGGCACCTGCTCCCTAATCATCTCCTAACAAGCTAGAAGCTGCCACTTTAGGGCTCTCAATGAAAACCTGTTGCATCCTCGGGGGAGGTCTGGGGTGAAGGGTAACGCTGCGTTAGCCAGCAGGACCGAGTGCGGAAGTCAGGAAAACAAGAAAGAGGCACAAGGAACACGTCAGAGGACCCTAAAAGAGGAAGTAGCCCAGTCTCGGTTCCGCTCCCGAGGATGGGAAATACCCTCCGTTCTCCCAGCCCTCAGCAGCTGTCCCTGTGTCCCTACCTGAAGCCACCAAACCTGAGGAGGGACCACCTGGGCCCCGGGCCCCATCCTTTCAAGTCTCCCCAAGGTCTCGGAGTCCTGAGCAGATTCAGGGACCTGGGACAGCCTCCTATGGACTGCAGCCCCAGGATCCACACTGGGCGGGGTATCGTTCAGAGTTGCGCTGAAGCTAGACACCCCATGGGTTAAGGAATGGGGCCCAGCCCTCAGCACTGAAATCCAAAGAAGGATGTCAAAGTCAGCCCATCCCCCCTCCTCGCTGCTCTCCCAATAAAGCCTTCAAGAAAGGGAGAGATCCGAGCTACCGGGGGCTCTGCCCCACCCTCACCAACTCAGGGATAGAAACATTGGGGCCCAGATGAAGACCTCCAAATTTAGAAATCTGGTTTATTAAGTCAGAGCTTGGCTCTGCTGGAAGAATGGCCCCCCCAGTTCCTGGCAGGAAGTGAGGGGGTAGAGGCTGGTAAGGCTCACTCAGCTCCTCTCCTCTCCTCTCCCTTCCTTCCTTCCTTTGTAATTGGCTAGAACCCAAAGCAAGAAAGAAACTAGGCCCCAGGGAAGCAAGGATAGGAAGACAAATAATATGACTTCTCTCCTCCTTGCCTCTCACTGTCCTGGGCTCCTGAGTCTTACTGGCCTAGGTGCTGGGACACGCAGTTCTAACTGCGGGTTTTCAGCAGTGGCTGGGCCCCCATCAGGCCCTCCTCCATCCACAGCTGCCCGGGAACACAGTCTCGCTGGCTGGCACAACTCTGTATTAAGGGCCTACTAAGACAACATCTGGGTGTGGACGCCACCTCTGGTCCATCAGGGCAGACCAGAGGAAAGAGTGATGACTCACAAGGCAAATAGTCCTGCAGTCCCCCAACCTACATTTGGTTCATGATTTCCCTTGCGCATTAGCTAGTTGTTTGTTTTTTTTTTTAGCCTCGCCTGGGTCCCTCCCCGATTCCCACCATTTCTGGTCTGCCCTCCTCACCACAGGGCAAGCCTGGCACAGGAAATGCAGAACACAGGGAGACTGAGCTCTCTGCCCCCAGCCCCTACCCACCCATCCCAGAAGCCTAGAAAATAAGATCCGTGTTTCTAGACTGTTTTAAGCACTGACCTCCAAATGGTTTGGGAGGCATGGAGGCTGATCTACAGCAGGGAAAACAGAGCCAGGTGGTAAACGGGTGTGGGGAGGTTGAAAGAACCAGAAAGAAGCACAGAGTGGGGCAGGGCAGAGCAAAGGTCAAGCTCAGTCTTCAGCTCTCAGGGGAAGTTGGCTTCTGGTAGGAAGGTTAAAAACAGCATCTGGAATCACCTCTACTCCCACCTGACTTCGCCTATTGAAAATATGACTGGTTTTCCGGCCCCTGGAGTCCGCCCTTCAAGGCGAAGTGTCTGGGGACGCCCCATGGAGAGCTCCCCTGTGGGTCTGCAGGCCTTGCCCACACTGGGCTGAGCTGGGAGGCCCTTGCTCTCCAAGACACCCGGAACCCCTCCACAGGCTCAGGGGCCCCCTGGGAACCAGTCTCTACTCCTGGGCAATGCCTGCCTTTTTGTTTGTAGGAGAAAGCCACTGCTACTCTACCAGACTCTGTCCAGAGCCCAGACCCCTCCTGGGGGTTCTCCCGCTGCAGGCCTGTGGTGCACCCAATGTGATTTCTCCTCGTCCACAACAAGGGACCAGGCCTTGCCCTGAAGACCCCGGAGGGTGAAAGCAGCCCAGGGAGCCTGGGAGGGGCAGGTGCTGCACCAGGAGCCTCCTCCTGCAGAAAAAGCAAAAGGAGAACAGCAAAGAGATGAGACCTGAAAAGGATTCCTCTAAACCACTGCATCTGGCAAGGCTTCTCCCAGGCCAGAGGAGAAGCTCAGAGAGAAACTGGGGGTCCATGAGGGATTGCTGGAGGGAGAAAGTGGATGGGGAAAAGCAACTGCCATGGGGAGGGGGGTAGGCTTGAAGGCAGGGGGAAGGAAAGTGTGACCCAAGGGTCAGCTGGCCACAAAGCAGGGATGGCTCCTGGGCCTTCAGTGCAGAAGTGACACTCTGGAGTGATGCTTCTTGGACAGACTGGCCATCTAGAACCTTCAACTCAGAGCAAAGGGTTGAGATAGAAAGCTCGACTCTAGAAGCTGCTACCTGACTAGAAATAGAACGTCCCCAGGAAAGAAAGGCAGAACGTGGATTGGGTGCCCAGGTGGAAAGGAGCAGCCAGCAGGTGGTGAGGACAGCATGACCCTCGGCCTTGGCGCCTGAGATCATCTCCCACGGACCCACCCCCAGCAGGAAGGGGAGTTTGAACCGAATCATCTCTTGGGTTCCGAAGAGTCCTTGGTGCTAGGCTTGGGTGCCCGCGCCCTCCGAGGACCTTACTAGGACATCAGATTTACTCAGGAGCTCACCACATTTCCACTCACCTCTCCGGGGCTCCAAAGCCTGACACTCCCCCATCAGACTAGCTTGTCGGAGAACTTCCTGTAGCCGCCATTGGAACTGCTGACATGGCCACTGATGGTGAAGGGTGGACCCACCTCCAGCTCCTTCAGGTTCCTGAGAAAGATGATCCAATCATCTGGGTGGCTGAAAACCTGGCCTCTCCTTGGGAGCCCAACTCCCTAGACCAGAGCATGGGAAGAACTTCTGGCCATGACGCCTCAACTGACTCATCTTCCAGAACAGGAGCTGGCCCATGTCTCGGAGCCGGACGAAGAGCAGACCTGCCCTAGGGCAGCGAGTGGACAAGACGGCTTACCGCAGGAGCACTTCCTGACCCCGACTCCGTAAATCCCTGGTGGTCTCCATTTGCTCCTCTCTTTTGACACCACATTGTGCCCGAGATTATGTTATTTGTAGTCAGGCCCATGTCCACCACAGACAGTGAAATGCTTAAAGACAGAGACTATGCTCATCGTACCTCCTAGAAACTAATACCACAACACCTGCAACAATAGATCTTTCCTGAATAAATGATGAGTAGATGACGAATGAATGGTTGGTCCCTGCCTGGGGGCAAATGATAAGAGGATCGCCATCAGCAGAGTCTCACATAATCCTGTCCGTGTTCAAGTTTTTATTCATGGTAATTTCTAAATAGACCCCGGCTCCTTCCTTTTCTCTTGTTTGCTTAGGGGCATGGAGAGGAGACAAGGAAGAGGAACAGTGTGTTTGGGCTCCATACCTAACCACACCCAGATCTGCTCTGAATCTACTCACCGGATCTGGTACAAGTTGAAGACAAAATTAGGCCCTAAAATGACAATCAGAAAAGAGAGGATTAGTACCTCCAGGGAAGACCTGCCCATCACGCTTCTAGGAACATCTGGTGCTCCCTCACCCCATCTGGGAGGAGCAGGGAGGCTGGGCTGGACCTCAGGATGCTGTCGGAGGGCCCCAAGTTCCTGCACTGTCTGCGGTCTGCCCCACGCCCAGCGGTGTACCCCATCTTCCCAGATAGAACCACCAGCTTTTGGGGGGCAACTCCTGCAGCTAGGCATCCCCCCTTGAAGGGTACTGATTGCCCTGGGAAAGAGGCAGTCCTAGCTCAGAGCCCAACAGCAGCAGACCTGGGCTTGAATCCAGACTACACCACTCTCTAGCCCTGGGACTTCAGCCTTCCAGTTTCATCTATAAAAAACAGAAACGAAGAATTCCAACCTTACATGGAATTTTGAAGAAAATCCTATTAGGCAAAAGTCCACCGGCACATTGTAGGTGCTCAGCAAACCTTCGTGGAAGCTGTGGAAGCCAACTGCAGGTCTGAGACATGCTCTCCGCTCCAGGGACGCCAGCATGCCCGCCCAGCTCCCCTGGGGCCCGTGGGAAGTGCAGATATGGCTCGGAGCTGGGAGACTCCCAGGGAAGCAGAAGCTGAACCCACAGGCAGGGGGAGAGATGCACAAGGAGCCAGAGTGGGGGACCTCAGTCTAGCCTGGCGCCCCTGGCCTTGAGGCCCACACAGACCTTGGGGATGGACGCTGGTGGGCTCTCAGGAAAGAGAGAGACAGCCTCCGGCTGGGTAGGAGGAGCCCTCACTCCCTCAGTGAAGGCCCAGTACCCCACCCCCACCCATTCGAGGGCTCTGCCACCCCCACTCAAGTCTTCAACCACTGCAGCCGCCACAGGAAGTGTTTCTGCATGATGCCATGCTGAAGAGTGTGCAGCCCCACCCGGCCTTGCCCACCGCTACAGGAGAGGAGGGACAGGCCAGCGCTGGGCTGCCGGGCTCCGGCGCTCACTCACCCTCCCAGCAGTACCCGCGCTGGTACCACTTGGCCAGGCTGTAGCCCAGGACGGACATGAGCAGCAGTGAGAGCCCCACGCCGAGGATCAGGCCCAGGGTGCGGATGGAGTCCTCACCTGCAGAGACACACGGCCCCCTCCATCAGCTGCCTGTGGCCCTCTCAGAGCCCTCCACCTTGTTCCGAGTCTCCCCCGCTCCCTCCTCACTGCCATCAACATGAGGGCTCCCCTAGGAATCGTGATCTGAGCTAGCTAGCGGAGCTAAGTCACACTAAGAGAGCAGCGTCTGATACCCGAGTTTTTAGAGTCAGTTTTGTTTATCCAAAGTAACAGTTCTTGACCACAGATATAGTATGGAAATGGGAGGGCCTCCTGAAGCCACAGGCCTTCTGCTTATTGGAAAGGGCACTGCAGTTTGGGGGAAGAGCCCAGGAGGTCTCGCCTCAGCCTCGCTCGGTGGTCAAGAAGAGCAGCCTGGAGGCCCCAAGAGCAGAGACCAGAAGATCCTCAGTATCCTCCCCACAAAGCCCCTGGACCGCATGGCAAGGTGTTTACTTTCAAACTCTGTTTGCTGCTTATGCTTATTGTTTCTTCCTTTTTGTGGTATGAGCTCTTAGCTAAATTTATATTTTATTTGTAAAGTCAAACCAAGGGAGAAAGGGAAGAAGGAGGGACGGTGGGGGGTAGGGAAGGGGGGAAGGGAGGAGGGAAGTAAAGGAGGGAGGAGAGGGCAGGAGGGAGTTGGGAGAGAGGGGAGAAGGAAGGGGGAGGGAAGAGAGGGGAGGAGGGAGTTGGGAGAGAGGGGAGAAGGAAGGGGGGGAGGAGAGGGGAGGAGGGAGTTGGGAGGGAGGGGAGAAGGAAGGGGGAGGGAAGATGGAGGAAGGAAGGAAGAGGGAGGGAGGAGGGGGGCAAGGAGAGAGGAGGGAGGGAGATTGGACTCCTCCAAGGAGATGAGATGGGCCTAAAGCAGAAGCAGAGAGGGAAGCCAGCTTTGCAGAAAGAGGCTGACAATGGGGGCACAGAGAGAGGCCCACCTGGTGGGCCAGGGAAAGAAGAGGAAGGCCAGCTCCACTCCTGCTGGATGAGCACCAGGTATATGGAAGAATTAACTGATCCCATGTCCATGGCCCTGGGTCCTGAGGCTCTGGGGGTGTTGCCAGGGGGCCAGGAGGTGTAGTGCACAGCAGGCTTGCTTCCAAAGCCCAGGTCCATCATTTGCAAAATGTGGGACCTGAGCAACCCCCTCTCCCCCACTAGACTTCAGTTTGCTTTTATGGAAAATAAGCATGATGATAAATACACATAGAGTTGCTGTGTTGATTAATGGAGGCGCACTACAGAGAGCAGCCAGAAGACCCAGCATACACTAAGTGCACAAACAATGTGAACTACAACATAGTTGTGGTCATTATCAGCATCACATGATGTGATTGTCTTGGTAAAATATTTCACAATCTCCCCTGCCCAAGCCTTTCCCTCCCCCATGCCCCTTGGCCCTTCTTCCCCCTGAAGCATCCCAGCAAAGAGAACGTGAGGGCCAAAGGCAGAAAGAAAGGGTCTGTCCTCCTAGTTTTCTATTTCAAAAGCCCAGGCCCTTAGCAAAATAGAAAGGATTCACAACTTAGATAAGAGATGAGCCAAAGCAAGACTGCCCTCCGCATCATACCAGGACAAAGATCTCCAGCCTGGGGGAGGAAAGGGAAAAAGCAAGAATAAGAGAAGCAGGGGAAAAAAACACTGGAAAACATTGAAAAGATGTCAGCGGGTCCCAGAGAGAAAGTCCTTGTTCCCTGATCCGAAGCTGAGCCCTGGGGAGGCAAAAGAACTTCCAGGCAGAACTGTAGGATCTGAGAGCCGGATGGAGCCCCAGGAAGACAAGAGCCCAGGAATGATAGTTGCATGGAGCACCTTGGCCGATAGAGCCTCAGACAGCCTTGGAGAGCTGCTGTGCCCTCTCGTGGCATGGGAGCAACCAAATGATTTCTATCCCCAAGAGAAGCAGGGAAGTCACAGAGAGACCCTCTAGACCAGACAGAGTCACACAGCTGAGATCTCGGGACACCTCCATAGCCCCCTGCCTGGCTGAGGCTCAAAGCCCAGTCCAGATGACAGCCACTGCCATGGGTGCTTACGTGAGCACATGGCATCAGGGACTATGCACCCTTCTCCTGCTCCTTACATCCCCAAGAAATGGGGAGCACAGGGATCCCCAAAGCCACTAATGGCATCTTCTCTGTGCCAGGCACTTGTTTGAGACACTTGTCTTATAGCAATAAATAAAATATGTTCTCATGGAAATTATATTTCAGTGGAGAGAGACAGACAGTAAAGACTAAGGAAAGAAAAAGAAAGAAAGAAAGAGAGAGAGAGAGAGAGAGAAAGAAAGAAACAAACAAACAAACAAACAAAGAAACAAAGAAAGAGAGAAAAGAGAAAGAAAGAAAAGAGAAAAGAGAGAAAGAAAAGAAAGAAGAAAAGCTCTGTGGGGACGAGAGCACAGTTTTAAATAAAGCAGTCAGGGATGGGCTCTCGAAGAAGGTGACAGTTGGGGAGAAGGCCCCACCGGAGCTGAGGAAACGCCATGCAGGTGGGCTGGCTACAGTAGAAACGTGCTGGGCAGAGTGGGTGGCGGGTACAGTGGAGGCAGGAGCATGCCCAGCGTGTTTCAGGAGCATCACAGAGCCCCGAGTGACCGGCAGGGACAGAAGAGATGAGGGACAGTAGCAGGAGACGGACACTACAGTACCTCAAAGGCAATAAAGGGAGTTTGGGTTTTCCTCTGAGCAAGATGGAGAGTCACGAGAGGATTCTGAGCAGAGAAATGACATGATGATGCCATGTATTAAGAGGACACTCCGATGGCTACTGTGTTAAGAACAGATGTGGCAGGAGGGTGATGATGAGAAGGGAAACCAGTCAGAAGCTGGTGAAGCTCCAAGCAAGAGACAGTCACTGAGGAAAACAGTGCAAGGAACGGAGAGGCCAAAGTCCAAGAGACCATCTGTGTGGGTCACAGAGAGCGTGACAAGAACCCAAGAGCTCAAGTCTTCACCAACGAGGGGGGTGACCCAGGAGTGGTGGACAGATGATTCAACAAGGCATGGGAGGAGCATTCATGGTGTTTGTGGAAGCTGAGGTTTTGAAGGGTTTCATCAAAGAAAAGTACCAGGAGGAAAGCACCAATAGGGAAATCACAGGCCTTCCGGAGATCCAGCTGATGAGGGAAAGAGGTGTACCAGCTGTGTTGGCTACCATTTTGTCCCCACCCCCAAAATGCAGCCTTCTGGCTTAGGGGGCTTTCAGACACATGAATCACTCTATTTCACCTCTTTATCTTCCTAGGATGCTCTTTAACTAATATTCTTTTTCTTAAAGAAGATTTTATTTGTTTTTTTAAAGATTTTATTTCCTTGGGAAAGAGAGAGAGAGAGAGAGAGAGAGAGAGAGAGAACAAGCGGCGGAGGGGCAGAGGCAGAGGGAGCAGATTGCCCGCTGAGCCCTGATTAGGGCTCGATCCCAGGACCCTGAGATCATGACCAGAGCTGAAGGCAGAGCTTAACCGACTAAGCCACCCAGGCGCCCCAAGATTTTATTTATTTGAGAAAGAGAGAGAGAGACGGAGAGCAGGGGGAGGGGCAGAGGGAGAGGGAGAGAATCTCTAGCAAACTCAGCGCTTAGTGGGGAGCCCAACATGGGGCTTGATCCCACAACCCCAAGATTATGACCTCAGCCAAAACTAAGAGTCAGAGACACTTAACCACTCAACCGACTGAGCCACCCAGGTGCCCCATCTTTAACTAATATTTTCTTTACTTAATTCTCCTTTTTGTATACCTTTCCATTCTTCTTATATTTCATGCACACAAGAAGTACACAGAATAACATGATAAACATCCACGTGCCTACTGTTAAGCTTCAAAGAATTCAAAAATTCCACCATTACTGCTTATTAACTTCAGAGTAGCCTTCTCCTACCTCTCCAAGTAAGTCCTCTCATATTAAATGTTTAGCTTCCCTAGGCCTGTTTTTTATACTATTTCATTTTTTCCCATTATGTGTGTGTGTGTTTATATATGTAATTGTTTTGCTTATTTTCAAACTTTATAAAAATGATGGTAAGATTACTTCCATTTCTGTCCATGGCAGAATAATAACAGACCAGATTTACTCTCCCCCATTAAACATCTAGAAAACCAGACAGAATAGGCAAAATAATGGAGAAAGGTCTGCAAGATGATGATTCTCGAGAAGCAGAAATGAAACACGGGGCATTCTGTGACTGCCCAGCTTACTGCCTGGGGTGGGTTCCCAAATCCCAAGTACAGGGAGGTGGGACCCAAAGAGAGTCCAGCTGTCCAGGTTGAGGAGAAAGATCTGGCACCTGGGAGATCAACACAGCTCAAATTTATGGGACAAGAACACCGGAGGGAAGGCTGCACAGAAAGATTTCCAGAAATCTGCAGAAGAGTCCCCTGATGTCTCTGGTTGTGGTTTGTCCTTTAAATTTGCTTATGGCATCTTTTTTGAGCAAAATTTAAATGTGTACTCTAGTTAAATTCATCTATAGCTGTGATTTTAAAACTCTTATTTAAGAAATCCATCCTGAGGCGCCTGGGTGGCTCAGTCAGTTAAGTGTCTGACTCTTGATTTTAGCTCAGGTCATGATCTCAGGGTCATGAGATCCAGTCCCACATTGGGCTCCATGCTGGGTGTGGAGCCTGCTTGGCATTCTCCCTCTCCCTCTGCCTCCTCCCCTCCCCCAAAAAAATCCAGGGGCGCCTGGGTGGCTCAGTCGTTAAGCGTCTGCCTTTGGCTCAGGTCATGATCCCAGGGTCCTGGGATCGAGCCCTGCCCTGGGCTCCCTGCTCAGCGGGAAGCATGCTTCTCCCTCTCCCACTCCCCCTGCTTGTGTTCCCTCTCTCGCTGTCTCTCTCTCTGTCAAATAAATAAATAAAATCTTGAAAAAAAAATCCATCCCTACCCCAAGATATACCCCTTAGTTTTCTTCTAAAGTTTTAAAGTTCTGTTTTTCACAGTTAGAATACTCATCTACCTAGAATTCACTTTTTGGATGTGTTCTAAGGTAAGGATCTAATTTTTATATGGAAAATTATTTTTCCATACTTTGCCCCTAATGATTTTCATTGTTGTCACTTTCACGTAACAAGTTTTCCATATATGTTTGTTTCTTTTCTTGGGCTCTGTATTGTCTTCTGTTGGTCTGAATGTTCATCACTATAACACTCCTACCTTATCTTAATTACTATAGTTTCATAATAAAAATTGAATCTTGATCACCGGTAAAATAAATACTCCTCCTAATTCTCCCTCAAAAACATGTAAGTTATTATGGATACTTTGCCTTTCCCTGTGAATTTTATTTATTTTTTTTTAAAGGTTTTATTTATTTATCTGACAGAGAGATCAAGAGAGCACAAGCTGGGGGAACAGTAGAGGGAGAGGGAGAGTAGGCTCCCCGCCAAGCAGGGAGCCCGATGCTGGGCTCGATCCCAGGACCCCGGGATCATGACCTGAGCTGAAAGCAGATGCTTAACGACTGAGCCACCCAGGTGCCCCTCCCTGTGAATTTTAGAATCAGCTTTTCAAGATTACTGAAGTCCTCTATTAGAACTTGGGGATTGCCATGGGTTTATAGGTTCATTTGGGTAAAACTGATGTGGAGTCTTCAAATTTATAAATATGGCATATATTTTCATTTATCTGTATCATCTTTTTTTTTAAGATTTTATTTATTTGTCAAAGAGAGAGAGCACAAGGAAGGGGTCAGTGACCCTGAGATCATGACCTGAGCTGAAGGCAGACGCTTAACCAAATGAGCCACCCAGGCACCCCTGTATCATCCTTTATAAGCTATCATATGTTTTGCAATTTCCCCTTTAAAGGTTTTCCATACCTTCTTGCTAGGTTTATTCTTAGGATCCAAATCATAGCTCCAGAAATGAAAACCACAACGTCCAAGAGAAAAATATACTGGATGGGAGTAACAGCAGATTAGACATTACAGAAGAATCAAAGCTGTGCACCTGAAGACACAGCAACAGCAACTTACCCCAAAAAAAATACAGAGAGAAAAAAAAAAATGAATGGAAAGAACACCAGCGAGGTGTGGGACAACTCCAAGCAAACTAGTATGTGTGTAATTGGAGTCCTCAAAGGAGAAAAGGACGGAAGATATATCTGAAGGGCTTTGGCCAAACATTTTCTAAACTTAAAGAATCCATCAATTATCTACTCAAATAATATCTTTCCTTCCCTATGAGGAATTCTGGCACCCATGGTTGACATCAAAACCTATTTTCCTTTTCATTACATCAAAGAAACCCTGGACTATCTGTAGGAAGACAAGGATTACATTTCCTTTCTACCAAACCTCCATAAGAATCACTATTTTCAACTAGAGTATATGTATAAGATGGAAAGTATGCCAGACAAGGACATGGTCTCTCTGGTAAGACCTTGGCCAGGGGGTGTGTTGTCTCTGTTGCTTATAAAGGGCAAAACCAAATATTTAGAATCAAACAAAGCAGATGAATATGTTGGGGTTGTATCTTCTCAGTAGAAATAAAGAAGCATAACCCTTCTCTCCTGTGAGATGCCTATGCTGAGGTGGAATGATCTTCAAGCACAGCCAGATATTTCCTCAGAAATTATTTAGGATAGCTCTATTAGAGGAATGGTTCGAGATGAACAGGGAAAACCCTAGGATCTTATATAGAGAAATAGCATTTCTTCGAACTCTGATACATTGCACTGAAATGCAGGTTTCGTGTAAGTCTCAGTAACTGTGACATTATGTTAAAGTAATAAACTGAATAAAAACTGTTTCTCCTCCACTAACTCTAAGTTTTGGGAAGGATCAATAAAACGATGTTGGTCCCAAAGATGGTGCTATAGGTGAGAATTTTCTCCAATTTTTCAAATAGTCTGTCAGATATGCAAGTCCAAAAAAATCTACCATCATTTTTTTGGTTTTGCTTTTTGGGGCTGCAATATTATTGACATTCTATATTTTCAGGGAACTAAATAAGAGCTCACAGAAGCTAAATATTTACCCAAATCTGAGGAGCTCTACGTGCCAGAGTCACAGCCAGAACCCAGTTATTTCTGGTTCCAAAGTCCATATCCCTTTCATTATCCTTTATTGTTTAAAATGACTTGCTCTGCCGAAATAAGTCAAACAGAGAAAGACATGTATCATATGACCTCACTGATATGAGGAATTCTTAATCTCAGGAAACAAACTGAGGGTTGCTGGAGTGGGGGGTGGGGTGGGAGGGATGGGGTGACTGGGTGATGGACACTGGGGAGGGTATGTGTTCTGGTAAGCGCTGTGAATTGTGCAAGACTGTTGAATCTCAGATCTGTACCTCTGAAACAAATAATGCAATATATGTTAAGAAAGAAAAAAAGAAGAAGAAGAATGTAGCAGGAGGGGAAGAATGAAGGGGGGGAAATCGGAGGGGGAGAAGAACTATGAGAGACGATGGACTCTGAAAAACAAACTGAGGGTTCTAGAGGGGAGGGGGTTGGGAGGATGGGTTAGCCTGGTGATGGGTATTGAGGAGGGCACGTTCTGCATGGAGCACTGGGTGTTATGCACAAACAATGAATCATGGAACACTAAATCTAAAACTAATGATGTAATGTATGGGAATTAACATAACAATAAAAAAATTAAAAAAAAAAAAAAGAAAATGTAAAAAAAATAAAAATAAAAAAAAAAAATAAAATGACTTGCTCTGCAAGGCTATTAGAAATTTTAAAAATTTTAGATGACATCTCCAAAACTATGGTAACACTTTTTGGAATAGTTTATATGAAGCTTCTTTATGTCATCCCTAATTCAATACATCCAATTCAATACACCCACTACCATACCAAACTTAGAAAAGGACTCATCCTTTCATTATCTACAGCAGGGAGGCATATATCCACAGGACCCAGAAACAGCTTCAAATCACTAAGATGTTTGTTTAAAATGATGTTATTTAAAAACGGAGCCCTGAGGCACCTGGGTGGCTCAGTCAGTTGAACATCTGACTCTTGATTTTGGCTCAGGTCATGATCTCAGAGTCTTGGGATCAAGCCCTGAGTAGGGCTCTGTGCTCAGTGGGGAGCCTGCTTGAGGATTCTCTCTCTCTCTCCCGCTCACACTCTCTTTCTCTCTCTCAAATAAATAAATCTTAAAAAAAAAAAAAAAATTGGGAGTCATATTTTGTACCACTCATGGCTGTTACTTGATTGGGGGGAACACTTCTCTCAACCCCCCACTATTATCGTTAAGATGCAGATTTGTGTATGGCTCCGTAGCCATATGGCTAATAAGGAGTCAGTATTACTGTGACCTTTTATGCCTACTTCTCCCTCTGACCCTCTCCCCTCTCATGCTGTTTCTCTCTCTCTCTCTCAAATAAATGAATGGATAAAATATTAAAAATATATATATTCCTGTGACCTTTTATTAGTCCTGATCCCATAAAGGACCACGGGGCTCTGGGAGAAGAGATGCATTCAAGACTATCCTCTACATCTCCTTTCCCAACCTGCTTTACTACTCCCCCTAGTCATGCTGATTGGCCCAAGTTCACTAGTGGGCTGGGTCAGTGAATGTCAAAAGGTCATGGCCATGGCTGTTCTATTCCACTTCCTCCTTCCATGTGTCTGGGACAGTAAGCAACCAGTCTAGCCATCATAACCCCCTCATTTATGCTCAGGCACTCTCCTTATGACAGTTCCCTGTCCTTGCAAGCCAGAGCATGGTAAGATTCAGGATTTGGATTTGGGTAAGGAGGACAGGGAAAAAATGCCCCAAGCATCTTCAGCCATGGTCATTGTTCCAGCCAAGTTTGCAAGACAGATCTGTGGGGACTTGAGACACAAAACCTTTAATATAATGTTACTTTATCTTACTTTAACATCTGTCTCCTGTTTCTTTATAAACATCTCTCCCAGAGATTTGTGTAGTCTATGGTAGGCCTTCGGTATTCCTGGATATGGCCAAAAAATCCTCAACTCCATTAAAACCCCTTTTTAAAAGCCTGTACACACTGACTTCACAAGCAAGCCTATACTTGTCCTTATATAAAGTACTGATCTAGGAAACTCAGGTTTTTAGTAAAGAAGAAAATTGGCATAAAGTGTACTTGGAAAGACAAAGAAGAAAGAGGAAAAAGTGGAAGAGGTAAAGAAGAATCTGAGAATAAAGGAGGGTGAAAGGTTAGGAGGCAGGGGAGGAAAGGGAAGAACTGAGAGAAGAAGAAATGAGTGAATATGTGGTTTGGGGTGAAATTATAATTTCCCTTTTTGAAAACAGAATCAGGATGCAGGAGAATATAGTCAGTTGTCATTATGTCAAACAAATAGCATGTCTGAACTTAGCCACCCAAATAAATGGCATAGTAACCACACATGCAAAGTGTAGCATAAGTATATAGATAAAACCAAATGCAAAGAAGGACAGAGACCCCACCTAGAACAGAACATGACTCAAAAAATAGGAGTAAACTCCTCAAAATCACTTCACTCTTTAGAAGCACTTACTAAAAGCATGCAATAAAATAAAGGACGTTTACAGGTAAAGGAAGATTAAGGAAACAAATCAAGGACCACATAATATCATTATGGAGATATTACATTCAATAGAAACAGCATAGGTATCATTAAAAATGAAATTATTGACATAGAGACAAAGCTTAAGAATAGCATGGAGGATGGGGAAGAAAAACTCAGAAATTAAAGCAATTAGCGAGAAAGCTAATAGTATGGAAGACAAAGATAACCCAATTGAAGGAAAATTGGTAACTCTGAGGTTGAAAACCCAATACATTAAATAGAAAATATTCTCAAAAAATATTTTCCCAAATAATAGGACACAAAAATTCCCAAAAATAGGACACAAGAGGGGAGCCTGGGCGGCACAGTCAGTTAAGCATCCAACTCTTGGTTCTGGCTCAGGTCATGATCTCATTGATGTTGGGGCATTGCTGTTCTTAAGCCCTCAAAGAGGACAGAGCTACATACATACACATCTCCATTTATTTCCATACGTTATGCATGTAAAAATCTGAATGCACATCAATAACTCCAATATAACACCAGAGGGTTTATTCTACATTTCTTCCTTTTTGTGTCTGTAACTGCATCATCCAAGAGTGAGATATCTGGCTTCTATTATTAATTAATTTATTTGATTAATCCTCTGTATGTATTCACTTCCTATCTCTGCTGCCCACCCTCCCCCCCCCCCCGCCCCGCCCCCATGCTCTTATCACCCTGCTTGTTATCTGACACCTCATACTGGGCTGCCCTGTCATGGCTTTTCAACTCACCCTGTGTGGGCCCTGGCCCTGTGCCAGGCCACTCTTCCAGGGGATATCCTCTGCACCCTGCCTGGGTTTGACTCCCCTTGTTGGGCCATCGCCTTCAACCCCACCATGGATGCCTTCCTCATCCCATTCAGGCCCTAATTCCAGTGCCAGATTACGCTTTCAGGAATGCCCTCCTTACCCTGCTTGGGCTCCCATATCAATGAACACATCTACCACCAAAATCTTGTCTTCTAATTACCATTTTCCACTCTAGGAAACTAGGGTTCCTTGGATAAAAGATTTATCCCAGGACTGGCAGGAAAAGTACAGAATGAACTTGTAAATCTTCTTGTCCCCTGCCCCTACCTCAAAAGAGAAGGGTCTAAAGAATAATGGGGGCATGTCAAAAGAACATAGAGGGGCACCTGGCTGGTTCAGTTGGTGGAGTGTGAGACTCTTGATCTCAGGGTCATGAGTTCAAGCCCCACCTTCAGTGTAAAGCTTATGTAAAAAAAAAAAAAAAAAAAAAAAAAAGACATATAAACCAGCTTCTATTGGCCGAATCATGATAGTTTCAACATCAAGATAAATTATAGCAGTAACAACCACTGGATAACATAGAAACCTAAATCCATACAGATATTAATTAATTAACTAATGAAAAGTTTAGTGCATAATGGGATATATACATGGTTTCAAATCCCTTCTCACAAAAACTTATTTTGAGAAAGAAAACTCACTTTACAGAGGGGAAGCCTGGCAAACACCACTCTAATCAAGTGAGAAAGTGAACATCAGCTGCAGTGACCCACACACAAAATGTGTGCCTCCTAATAGGAGGCCAGGGAGAAGAATGCAGCATTATTCTGTGACATTCCTGCCAAAGAGGTGGAACCTAAATCTAATCACAGGGAAACATCATGCAAACCCAAATGGAGGGCATTTTACCAAATAGCTGGCCTGCAATCTTCAAAAGCGTAAAGGTTACTAAAATCAAGAGAAGATTGAGGACATGTTCCAGACCAAAGCAGACTAAAAAGACATGATAACTAACTACGACCTGTGATTCTGAACTGCGTCCTTCTGCTATAAAAGCCAATGTTGAACAATTGACAGGACCTGAATAATCTGAGGGAGTAATGTATTGATATTAATTTTCTGATTTCGATCATTATATCCTGGTTATGTAGGGAAGTATCTTTGCAAGGAAACACACTCTCTTCAGTTGTGATGGGGGCATCAGGTTAATAACTTACTCTCAAATCATTCATGGAAAAATTTTGATTTACATTTTTATATATATAGTTTCAACTTTTCTATAAGCTTGTAATCATTTCAAAATAAAATAATTTTTAAAACGCAGTTGGTCCCTATCTAATGGTTTATAAAATCTCTATTTTATAAATGAAAAAGCAAAGTTTAAAAGAATATGGTATGAATGGTGTATATATCTATATATTTTATACATATATTTGTACAAACATATTTATATATTTTCCAAAAGAATATTTTGTTACATGCATATACTTTGTATATACATTTGTACAGATACGTTTAAGGATTTTATGTCTGTTTTTCAAAAGACTATACATTTTGTTACATGTGTATATATAATTTTTCTGGACAGATACAGAAGAGAAATGATGCAGTGATCTGGCAGGGCCAGATCTGGGTGGTGGTGGGAAGGTGCTTTTATTTTGTATCTTCCCTCATGGTTTCAATTTTATTACCAGGTACATTTGTTAGTCTAACTAAAAAAAAAAACAAAACAAGAGATTTCTGGAAAGTGAGATTCTGTACCATTTTTTTTTCTTTTTATGCATTCAAATAAATGAGTATGTTAAGCATTTGTACACGTACACATTTTAAAATGTCTATAATTAGGGTAAAAGTTTAACAAGGGTCAGATATCTTCAATCAAGTTTTGAACAATTTTGGTAGCAGGAAGACTTTACCTGATGTTTTATTTAATTTTGGCTTTCTAATTTAAAGATCTGAGGAATTTCTCTAGGTGCCCAATTAGCAAGGATTCTGGAATGTACGGACTTCCTTGAAGTATCTCAGGATCTCAGGACCGGGTTGCTGAGAAAAGAAGCCTCTCACCTATTAATGTAGATCTGTGCTTCCACTACTCTCATCAAAACCTCATCCTGTAGATAGGTCTTCAAATCTACCCTCCTGTTCAGTTCTAAGACCTCTGACAAGCATTTTCCAAAACTTAAAAGATTTTAGATGTAGTAAGTTTAAATAGGTTTTAGATTTTATAAAACCCTGTGTGTTCTCTTCCATATCTGTTTACGTGGTGCCTTATTAGTACAATCAAGGGGCTTTTCCTATTGTTTTTGTTGTGTTTGGCTTCCTGATAATGTCCTTGTAAAATCAAGAAAGTCTACAGCAAGAGAGTCTACTCAAACATGTAATGCTTAGAACAGATTTTAGTTTTCAATGTATCTCTTGGTAAGAGATGAAAGAGAAGCCTCCCTCTCTCAAGGCAATTACAGGTATAGAAGTTTCAAAAAGCATTTCAAATGAAAATTTACATGAAGTTTCAGAAGACCGTCAGACAGCAAGAAATCACTTACAGAATTCTAGAATCCTTGGGCAATACAGAACAGAGGTTAAGAATTTAAGTGCTGGTGCCAAACAGACACGAATTTGAATCTCAGCTTTACTTTGAGCAAGATACTTAATCTCTCCCAAGCTTATTCATTTATCTAATGGAAATAAAAGTACCCACTGCTTCAAATTAATATATTTCTTTGAAATAATGTATTTCTATCGCAAAGAAAGCACTTAACAAATATTAAAAGTAGCAGTTGTGGTTGTTGTTGACTTTTTTTTTAAGATTTTATTTATTTATTTGACAGAGAGAGACACAGCGAGAGAGGGAACACAAGCAGGGGGAGTGGGAGAGGGAGAAGCAGGCTTCCCGCAGAGCAGGGAGCCCGATGCGGGGCTCGATCCCAGGACCCTGGGATCATGACCTGAGCCGAAGGCAGATGCTTAACGACTGAGCCACCCAGGCGCCCCTGTTGATCACTTTTTAAAAATATCATCACTGTCTCAATCTACATTCCCAACCTCACAATTTCACATATGGGTTAAAACAGGCTCAGGGACCACAGTGACAAGGGTAGAAGGAAGAGGGAAATGACTACTTTCTATATGCATCAAGATATTCTTCACAAGAATTGGAATATGTGTCCATTAGGCTGCTGGTTGGTACCAGGTTGTAGTTATGAATATTAGGTGGTGAGGAGTTTTCTTCTAAACTTTTCCTCTGGTTCCCTATCAGCTCTAAGTAGAGCCCCAGGACCAGCCTCCTATCCTTGGCATTCTATGCTCCACATGGCATTCATTCCCACATTCCCGTACACTGGACAGTATTCATGGGGTCCCTACTCCGTGCCAGGTCCTGCACTAGAACTGGGCATAGAGTGGTCAAGGCAGACAAGCTCCCCGCTTTCATGAACTCATGCTCTATGGGGAAGAGGCATATTAAATAATCATCCTAGTAATCAGTTGATCAAAAACACACATTCTAGGAAGTGTGGTGTGTCAGAGTACCTTTAGAACAGGGGAACCTGAGCCATTCTGGGAGGTCAGGGAAGCCTCCTCAGAGGAGGTGACATTTCAGTAAAACCTGAATCAGAAGTTAAGAGCAGCATTTAAGGCAAACAGAACTACGTGTGCAAAGGGCCTGAAATAGGACAGAGCATGGGACATGCACAATAAAAAGTGCAAAGACGAGTGTGAGACCAGAGTATGTGCTGCTGTGGGATGGGGGGAGAAGGAGCAGGAAGTGGGGCACAGAGAGAAAGGGGCACGGGAGGAAATGGAAGAGATAAATGGCGTCTTAGAGTACATGTTAGGGATTCTGAACTTTATTGTAAGAGCAATGGGAAACCAATCAAACCATTTAAGCAGTGTAATGTTGTGACCAAATGTGTTCTCAGCACCACTCTGACATGTGTGTAGAATAAATTAGGGGAGAGCCAATAGAGAGGCAGGGAGACCACCTGGGAGGCAGGAGAGAGTGACCTGAACTTGGGTAATTATCATCTAGGCTATGGAATACATGGAATCAGTAATCCAAACCTCCAGCAGCTGAACAGGTAGCTTTGGTGGAAGGGCTAGAGTATTACAGTATTAAGGTTTATATTCAGTTAATTAGGAAACTAGCTCAGGCCAAAACAGGATTTTACTGCCTTGGTCCACGAGCTCTGTAACAGCCTCTTTAAGGTTGTTCAAGAATAAAGGAGTCAGATAAAATGCAGAATGCCTGGGTGCCTCAGTCGGTTAAGCGTGTGCCTTCAACTCAGGTCATGATCCCGGGATCCTGGGATCGAGTCCCACATCTGGCTCCCTGCTCGGCGGGAAGCCTGCTTCTCCCTCTGCTTGTGCTCACGCGCTCTCTCTTTCTCTCTGACAAATAAATAAAATCTTTAAAAAAGGGAGAGAGAGAGGAAATGCTAGCATGGCAGCAGGAGAAGATCCTTCTCCAACGAAACTGGTGAAAAATGAAAACAACAACAACAACAAAAAAAAAAACATTTAAAGCTCTGGAAATGGTTCTAAGGGCAAACAGCAACTAAAGAAATATCTATGCAACAAAATCTATGAAAATCTGGTAAGAAAGGCAAGAATATGCGCTATTTGAACCAAGGCCACTGTCCCCCTCCCCTCACTCAGCCCAGCAGAGACTCCGCTCCAGACTGCTGCATCCAGGAACACAATGCTCCCACTCCCATCTCGCCCAGTTAGAGGGCTTTCTTCCCAGGAGGACTGGGGCCTCAGCAGTTCTCATCCCGCCCCTAGCTACTGTTGCTAAGGCTAAGCTCCAGGAGAGTGCAGTTGAGAAGTGGGGGCTTTCTCTTCCTCCCAGCCCCCTTTCATTGGATGGGGGCAACTCCCTTGGGCAAGGCATGCTGAGAGTACTGGGTGCCCTGATTACCCTTGCCTCAGCTTATGAGGATGAGCTTCCACACCAGGAGAGGCAAACCAAGAGGACCTCAGGCTGCTGCTCCCCACCCACTGAGTGCCCAGGTCCTAGAGAAGGCTCTCAGAGAGGGATCTGCCATTGTCCCCACCCCCAGCTCCATAGCCCTGGCTCAGATTTTTTTTCTGGGGGGTGGGGGGGAGCAGGCCATAAAACAGCTCATAATATCTTCCCACAGGAAAACTGACTTCCTTTGCAACAGAACACGGAGAAGTTCAAACCGAAGCTTTGTTCTCAGCAGAGTGGAGGCTGTAGAGTAAAGCAATTGAAGTGAGATTCAGGGATTTAATGAAGACACAGCTCAACTGTAGGCTAGCTAGTTTGTAGGAGAGAACCAGGGAATAAGACAGCTGGGAGAAACCTTTGGCCGCCAAAACACATGTCAAAACAGAGATCTCAGAAACGATTCCTTCAAAGGAGCCACAATTTGATTGGATTCATTTGTAGAGCAATTAATACCCTAAAGCTTGCTGAAAACAACAGAGCAATCAACCAGCAATTAATGGAGTTTAACAGCTGGGTGTGGTCAAGAAAAGCAAGGAAGAGAGCACTACAAATACCAATGTCATCCCAGGGCAACTGTGGGCATATTCAAAGCTGCATCTCCCTCAGGAGCAAACAGCATCAGAGGCCAAACACTGTGGGGAAAAGCAGACTTCACTAAAATAATCCAGCCAATCACTAAAAAATAAACAAGAAATAACAACACGCCTGGGACCAGTTGCCAACAAAAGGTAAATCTATGACACATGCAAAGAAATCGAAAGTATAAAATATACTCCAGAAAGAAAAGGAGGTAACATGAATTGTCTGGGAGAGTAACAAGATGTTGGATTTAACAGAAAAAAAAACTTCAAAATACTCATTAAGAGTCCCTTCAGAGTACTAAAGAAAAGGGTGGTTAAAGACATAAAGGAAGATATGATAACAATGTCACATAATACAAAGAATATCAATAAGGCAATAGAAATTATAAAAAAGACTCAAATTGAAATTCTGGAGTTGAAAAGTACAATAACCGAAATAAAAATTTCATTAGAAGGGCTCATCAGTAGATTTAAACCAGCAGAAGAAAGAATTAAAGAACTTGAATCACTAGATTGGAAGAGATTATGCAAGCTGAAAAACAGAGAAAAAAAGAACGAAGAAAAGTGAACTAAGCCCAGAGAAATGGTGCACCATTTCACACCAAAAAAGTGTGCCAACATACATATAATGGAAGTACCAGAATGAGAGGAGAGAAATAGCAGAGAAAATAATTTTTTAAATAATGGCAGAAAACTTCCCAAATTTATTGAAAAATAACCTACACATCCAGGAAACTCAATAAACCCCAATATGATAAACATGAAGAGATCCACAAACAAATATGTCATGGTAAAAAAGGCCAGAAGTCAAAGACAAAGAGAAAATCTTGAAAGCATCAAGAGAAAAAAGGACTGGTCACTTACAAAGGACCCCCAATAAGATTAGCAGCTAGCTTCCCAGCAGAGGCAATGAAACCCAGAAGCAGTGGAATAACAAAATTCAAATTGTTCAAAGCAAAAAAAAAAGAAAAAAAAAATCAACCAAGAATCCCATATTCAGCAAATCTCTCTTTTTGAGTTGAAATAAGGATTTTCCCAGATGAACAAAAACTAGGACAATTTGTTGCTAGCAAACCCACCTTATAAGACTACTAAAGGTTTTTCTTCAGGCTACAAACAAATGATCCTAGATGATTATTTGAATCCACACAAAGAAAACAAAGGTAATTATGTATCAATAAAGGTAATTATGTAATTATTTTAAAGTATAAATGCATATTTCTCTCCTTCCTTCTTATAACTAATTAAAAAGCAAATGTATAAATAATATGTATATAATGTAATGTTGGACCTATAACATAGAAAATGTAATATTGGTCAATAACAACACAAAGGAGGTGGGTGGGAACAAAGCTATACTGGGCTAAGGAAATAACTGCAGTTAGTAAAGTAACATAATGCACAGTTGGGTTTGTAACATTAATAGATGTGATGTGTATAACAATAATACACAAAAGTGGGGAAAACTGAATAGAGCTATATAGAAATAATGTTTCCATACATCACTGGAATTAAGCTAGTAAAAATCTAAAGCTGATTCTGGTAAACTAAATGTATATGATAAACCCTAGAGCAACCACTTTAAAAAACTGAAAAAAACATTAAAGAAACTAAAGTGCTACATTAGAAAAATATCCACTTGATGCAAAAGAAAGCAGTAAAGGAGGACTAGATAAACAAAACAAAAAGACACAAGCCAAACAGAAAACAGAAAATAAAATGACAGATATAAATCCAACTTTATCAAAAACAGCGTTAAATATGAATGGATTAAACAATCAAATAAAAAGGCAGAAATTGTCAGACTGGGTTAAAAAAACAACATGGAGGGTGCCTGAGTGGCTCAGTCGTTAAGTGTCTGCCTTCGGCTCAGGTCATGATCTCAGGGTCCTGGGATCGAGCCCCACATCGGGCTCCCTGCTCCGCGGGAAGCCTGCTTCTCCCTCTCCCCTCCCCCTGCTTGTGTCTCTCTCTGTCAAATAAATAAATAAAATCTTTAAAAAAAAAAAAAAAAAAACATGGATCGGGGCGCCTGGGTGGCTCAGTTATTAAGCATCTGCCTTTGGCCCAGGTCATGATCTCAGGGTCCTGGGATCGAGCCCTGCATTGGGCTCCCTTGTCCGCGGGAAGCCTGTTTCTCCCTCTCCCACTCCCTCTGCTTGTGGTCCCCTCTCGCTGTGTCTCTGTCAAATAAATAAAATCTTAAAAAAAAAAAAAAAAAACCATGGATCAACTATATGCTGTCTGCAGGAGATACAATTTAGATTCAAAAAAACAAACAGTTGACTATAAAAGGACAGAAGTAAATACATCGTGCAAACAGCAACTAAAAGAAAGCTGGAGTGGCTTCACTTATATCAGATAAAGTAGACTTTTAAAAAATATTACTACAGAGGGGCGCCTGGGTGGCTCAGTCGTTAAGCGTCTGCCTTCGGCTCAGGTCATGATCCCGGGGTCCTGGGATCTAGCCCCGCATCAGGCTCCCTGCTCCATCAGAAGCCTGCTTCTCTCTCTCCCACTCCCCCTGCTTGTGTTCTCTCTCTCGCTGTCTCTCTCTGCGAAATAAATAAATAAAATCTTTAAAAATATATATATATATTACTAGAGAGGCACCTAGGTGGCTCAGTTGGTTAAGTGTCCGACTCTTGATTCTGGCTCAGGTCATGAACTCAGGGTTGTGAGATCGAGCCATGCATCAGACTCACACTGAATGTGGACCCTGCTTAAGATTCTCTCTCCCTCTCCTCTTCCTCCTCCCCCTCCCTTTCTTAAAAAAAATGTTACTAGAGATAAAGAGGGACATTTCATAATGATAAAAGGGTCACTCCATCAGGGACGTATAATAATTATAACAGAGCACCAAGATACATAAAGTAAAAACTGGCAGAAATGAAGGGAGAAACAGAAAACTCAACAATCGTTGAAAATTTCAATGTCCTACTTCCAGGATTGGCTAGAACAATTAAACAAAAGATTAACAAGGAAACAGAAGACTTGAACAACACTATAAATCAACTCAACCTAAAAGACATCTCTAGTCAACAACAATAAAATATATATTCTTCTCAAGTACACACTGAACATTCTCCAGGATAAACCATATATGCTAGGCATAAAACAAACTTCAATAAATTTAAAAGGATAGAATAACACCAAGTATTTTCTCTGACCACAATGGAATGAAATTAGAAACCAACAGCAGGAAAAAATTTAAGAAGCTCACAAATATGTGAAAATTAAACAACGAACTCCTAAATATGACCCATAACCAATAAGTCAAATAAGAAATCAAAAGAGAAATCAGAAAACACTTTCAGATGCATGAAAATAAAGACAGAACATTCCAAAACTTATGGGGTGCACCTGAATCAGTGATTAGAAGGAATTTTGTAGTTGTAAATGCACACTTTAAGACAGAAAAAAGATCTCAATAGCTTAATGTTCCACTTTAAGACACTGGAAAATGAAGGACAAACCAAACCTAGGGCAAGCAGAAGGAAGGAAATTAGTGAAATAAATAGAAAATAGAAAAACAATAGAGATTATAAAGGAAACCAGAAGTTTGTTTTCTGAGAAGTTCAACAAAACTGACAAACCTTTAGCTAGATTAACCAAGAAACAAAAAGAGAGAAAACTCAAATTACTAAAATCAGAAATGAACAAAGGGACATTACTACTGACCTTACAGAAATAAAAAGGAGTCCTATGAACAATTGTACACCAACATATTAGATAACGTTGATGAAATGGACAAATTCCCAAAGATGCAAACTTCTAAAACTGGCTCAAAAAGAAATAGACTATCCAAGTAGACATATCAAGTGAAGAGATTAAATTAGTAATCAAAAACCTACCCACAAAGAAAAGCCCAAGTCCAAATATCTTCACTACTGAGTTAATACCAGTTCTTCACCAACTCTTCCAAAAACAGAAGAGGAGGGAATACTCCCAACTCATTTTTTAAGGCCAGTATTACCTTAATAGCAAAACCAGACAAAGATATCCTAAGAAAATTACAGACAAATATTTCTTATGAACTTGGGACACAAAAATCCTCAATAAAATACTAGTAAACTGGATCCAGCAACATATAAAAAAGATTATATGCCATATCCAAGTGAGAATTATCCCAGAAATGCAAAGTTGGCTCAACATCTGAAAATCAATTAATATAATACATCATATCAATATAATTTTTAAAATTACATGATTACCCAATAGATGCAGAAAAAGCATTTGACATAGATCAATGGAACAGAATAGAGAGCCCAGAAATGGACCTTCAACTCTATGGTCAACTAATCTTTGACAAAGCAGGAAAGAATGTCCAATGGAAAAAAGATAGTCTCTTCAACAAATGGTGTTGAGAAAATTGGACAGCCACATGCAGAAGAATGAAACTGGACCATTTTCTTACACCACACACAAAAATAGACTCAAAATGGATGAAAGACCTAAATGTGAGACAGGAATCCCTCAAAATCCTTGAGAACATAGGCAGCAACCTCTTCAACCTCAGCTACAGCAACTTCTTCCTAGAAACATCGCCAAAGGCAAGGGAAGCAAGGGCAAAAATGAACTATTGGGACTTCATCAAGATAAAAAGCTTTTGCACAGCAAAGGAAACAGTCAACAAAACCAAAAGACAACCAACAGAATGGGAGAAGATATTTGCAAATGACATATCAGATAAAGGGCTAGTATCCGAAATTTATAAAGAACTTATCAAACTCAACACCCAAAGAACAAATAACCCAGTCAAGAAATGGGCAGAAGACATGAACAGACATTTCTGCAAAGACGACATCCAAATGGCCAAGAGACACATGAAAAAGTGCTCAACATCATTCTGCATCAGGGAAATACAAATCAAAACCTCAGTGAGATACCACCTCACACCAGTCAGAATGGCTAAAATTAACAAGTCAGGAAACGACAGATGTTGGCAAGGATGCAAAGAAAAGGGAACCTCCCTATACTGTTGGTGGGAATGCAAGCTGGTGCAGCCACTCTGGAAAACAGTATGGAGCTTCCTCAAAAAGTTGAAAATAGAGCTACCCTATGACCCAGCAATTGCACTACTGGGTATTTACCCCAAAGATACAAATGTAGTGATCCGAAGGGGCACATGCACCCCAATGTTTATAGCAGCAATGTCCACAATAGCCAAACTATGGAAAGAACCTAGATGTCCATCAACAGATGAATGGATAAAGAAGATGTGGTATATATATACAACGGAATATTATGCAGTCATTGAAAAAATGAAATCTTGCCATTTGCAACAACGTGGATGGAACTAGAGGGTATTATGCTAGGGGAAATAAGTAAATCAGAGAAAGATAATTATCATATGATCTCACTGATACGTGGAATTTGAGAAACAAGGCAGAGGATCAAGGGGAAGGGAGGGAAAAATGAAACAAGATGAAACCAGAGAGGGAAACAAACCATAAGAGACTCTTAATCTCAGGAAACAAACTGAGAGTTGCTGGAGTGGAGGGGGGTGGAAGGGATGGGGTAGCTGGGTGATGGATATCAGGGAGGGTATGTGCTATGGTGAGCGCTGTGAATTGTGTAAGACTGATGAATCACAGACCTGTACCCCTGAAACAAATAATACATTATATGTTAATTAAAAAAGCATTTGAAAAATCCAACACCCTTTCATGATAAAAGCACTCAACAAACTACGAATAGAAGGGAACTTCCTCAACTTGATAAAAAGCCTTTATGAGAAACCCACAGCAAGGTTCCAGGATCCAAGATCAATATATAAAACTGTGTTGTATTTTTGCAACGAACAATCCAAAAATGAAATTACAAAACAGTCATTCACAATAGCATCAAAAAGAGTAACACAGGGAGAAACTTAATAAAAGTAGTGTAAAACTTATACTCTGAATATTACAAATCATTGTTGAAAAAAATAAAGAAGATCTAAATAGATGGGGAAACATCTCATGTTCAAGGATCAGAAGACTTAATTAACATTGTTAAGATGGCAATACTCCCCAAACTTATCTACAGATTCAACACAACCCTATCAGAATTCCAGATGACCTCTTTGTAGAAATTGACAAGTGGATTTTTTTTTTTTTTAAGATTTTTATTTATTTATTTGACAGAGAGAGACACAGCGAGAGAGGGAACACAAGCAGAGGGAGTGAGAGAGGGAGAAGCAGGCTTCCCCGTGGAGCAGGGAGACCGATGCGGGGCTCGATCCCAGGACCCTGGGATCATGACCTGAGCCGAAGGCAGACGCTTAACAACTGAGCCACCCAGGTGCCCCGACAAGTGGATTTTAATATTCACACAGGATTGCAAGGGACCCAGAAGAGCTAAGACAGTCCTGAAAAAGAAGAAAAATATAGGATCCATACTTCCCAATTTTAAAACTTACTGCAAAGCAATGGTAATCAAGACTGTGGTCTTACACAAGGATATAGATCAATGGAATATAACTAAGGATCCAGAAATAAATCCATGCAACTACAATCAACTGATTTTTTTACAGTGAGGCCAAGACTATTTAATGGGAAAAGAACTGTCTTTTCAACAAATTGTGCTGGGACAACTGGATAGCCACATGCAAAATAATGCAGTTGGACCCTTACCTCACACCATATATAAAAATTAACTCAAAATAGGTCAAAGACCTAACTGTAAGAGCTAAAACTATAAAACCTTTCCAACAAAATGAAGGGGTAAATATGACCCTGGATTTGGTTAAAGATTCTTAGATAAGACACCCAAAGCATGAGCAATGAAAGAAAAAAATCGGACTTCATCAAAATGTAAAACTTTTGGGCTTCAAAGGACACCATCGATAAAGTGAGACTCCCCACAGAAAGGGAGAAATTATTTACAAATCATGTATCTGATAAGGGACTTGTATCCAAAATATAAAGAATTCTTACACTCAAATTCAAAAAGACAAACCAATTTTAAAATGAGTGAATGATCCAAATAAAAATTTCTATCATGAAGATATATGCATGGCCAGTAAGTACGTGAAAAGATGCATCTGACATCATTAGTCATTAGGGAGATACAAATCAAAACCATAGTGAGATACCACTTCACATCCACTAGGAGAGCTAGACTTAAAAAGTGAGGTAAGTGTTGGTGAGTATGTAGAGAAATTAAAAATCTCATACAATGCTAGTGGGAATAAAATGGTGCAGCCGCTTTGGAAAATAATCTGTCAGTTCCTCAGAGTTACCATATGACCCAGCAATTCCACTCCTAAGTATGCGCACAAAAGAAATGAAAACATGCCCACAGAAAAATATGTATGCGAATGTTTATAGCAGCATTGTTTATAATAGCTGAAAGACAGAAACAACCCAAATGTCCATCAACAAACAAACAGATGAACAAAAGGTGGTATATATCCAGACGACAGAATACTATTTGGCCCAAAAAGAAATGAAGTTCTGATACATGCTACTACTCAGATAAACCTTGAAAACATTATGCTAAGTGAAAGAAATCAGTCACAAAAGTCTGCATATTATAGGCTTCCATTCACACAAAAGTCTTGAATAGGAAAATCTACAGAGATAGAAAGCAGTTATTGGTTGCTTAAGGGTAAGAGGTGGGAGGGATGGGAAGTTAAGGGGGTTTATAGATAAAGGGCATGGGATTAGGTGGGGATTTTTTTTTGAGGTGATGAGTATCTTCTAAAATTGACTGTGATGATGGTTGCAGATATGTGTGAATACACTAAAAATCACTGAATTATATACTTCAAATGGGTGAATTATGTATTATGTGAATTATACCTAAATAAAGCTGTTTTTAAAAAAATAAAATGCCAGCCTATTTTTATCTCTATCCCCACTTGCAGCTGGGAAGAAGAGGTCCCTAAATCCTTAAAGTCAAAGAAATGCACTGAAATGTATTTTGTATGATCCAAGTATTGTGCAGATATAATGTTTAAAACCCATGCAAAAAGCTGAGGTACCAAAATCCTTACAGTGAGGGTCCCATCTGCTCACATTCCAGAAAAGAAGTCTTAGTCACCGGCAAATCTGCCAGGTTTGGGAAAATGCAGGTATTACCCTTCATGCAACACAATGTTTCCTAAACCATGTGGATGAGCTGACCTAAAACCAGGAAAGTTTCCAAATGGTCAGCCCATCCACCTACACCATGACCTCCCTCCAGATGCCCCTCCAACTGCCATTTACCAGTTTATTTTGACAAAAACAAAACCAAAAACCAGTCTGACCCCCTCTCACTTAGAGGGAACCTCTAACAAGTGGTTGGATCTCTCTAACTTTTAGCTCCATACTGCCAGGGGGCTTAAAAACAAACAAAATTGGGGCGCCTGGGTGGCTCAGTTGGTTGAGCGGCTGCCTTCGGCTCGGGTCATGATCCCGGGGTCCTGGGATTGAGCCCCGCGTCAGACTCCCTGCTTATCTGGGAGCCTGCTTCTCCCTCTCCCACTCTCCCTGTGTTCCCTCTCTCGCTGTGTCTCTGTCAAATAAATAAAATCTTTAAAAAAAACAAACAAACAAACAAAATTAGCAAATACATCAAATAAAATCAGAAGAAAGTGTTAAAATTCAAAATTTCAGTATAATCAACCCTAGTGGAAAGTGGGAGGTTTAAGTGTTAGGATTAATACTGGTGAAGGCTGACTTGGAGACCACAGGGCCCGGGGGCCAGCTCTGGCAATAGAAAAGCAGATGTTTTGACCTCCATGAACTTCTGGTAAATCTGGTTCCCTTTGGTCCCCAATCCATCAAGTTTTATGGAGCCCACACTTCTCTGCAGCTGGAACCCAGGGTCCCCTTTTTTTATTGTTCATTTCATCAAATGATGCTGATGCAAAATTCAGTTCCTTTTTTCTCAAACTGTTTAAACTCATTCTGAATTGTGAACCCTAAAATTTACACTTGACCCATGAACAACCACAGGGTTAGGGGCACCAAGTATAATTTTTGACTCCCCAACAACTTATTAGCCTGTTTACCGGAACCCTCACTGATAACATAAACAGTCGATATAAACATATCTTGTAGGTTCTATGTATTCTGTACTGTATTCTGACAATAAAGTCAGCTAGGGAAAAGAAAATGTTAAGAAAACCATAGAAAGAGAAAATACATTTGCAGAACTACACTGCAAACAAATCCCCATATAGACAGTGTGCCCCGAGGTCCCTCTCTCGCTGCAACAGTGTTTGGAGGAACAGACCCAGGGAGCCCCTTCTTCCAGCCTCTGACCACCCCCTGCCTCGGGGACCAGCCATCACCAGCTTTCGAGCTTAGCCCCCACTGCCCACCAGCTACGAGCTCCCAGATTTGCCAGAATGATTCCACCCACGTGGAGGCCGTGGCCAGCCGCCTGGCCAGCCTGCACCTTCGGGCCTCCAACCTTCCCTCTCTCCCGGCTTCTAATTCCACTGCGACGCTGTGTTTCTGGACCGCGAGGGCACCTCCCCCCGGGGGTGGGCCGGGGACCAGCGCCAAGGGATCCTGGGGTGCAAAACCGAGACCTGGCCGCGCCCTCCTCCAGAACAAACAGAAGCCTCCCAGGACTGACCGGGCAAACCCCTGAACTCCGTGGAAGCCGCTCCGCCCGGAGAAGAACCTGAAGCAGGCCCTTCTGGATCTGCAAGCCCCGGGCGGTGCCCGCGCAGACGCCGGGACCTGCTGGAGAACCGCGTCCTAGAGGAGCAGGTGAAGCTCAGCAGGAAGATGGGGCGCACCTGCCTGAGCTCGGCGGGCTGGGCTGCCCAGCCTCGCTTCCAGGGGCTCTCCCTCCAGCGGACGGGCAGCCCCCAGGGGCCCGGGCCTTTGAGGGGTCCCTCTGCACCCCCTGCTGTCGGGGCTTCCGCCTGAGCCTCTCCCTGCAGCCCCGAGGCAGCTTTTAAAACCTTGACCAAACCGGAAAGCAAGTGGAAACAGTATAGCTCTTTGCAGGAAAAAAGAAAAAAAAAAAAAAATCTGCGTATAAGTGGATCCAGACAGTTCAAACCTGTGTTATTCAAGGGTCAACTGTATTTTTTTTTTACTTCAATTAACTCCTCAGTTATAAGCCAAATTAAAACATAGTCAATTCCATTTTTAAAAGATCAATCCAAATTGCAAGAGAGATGCCATATATGTATATATATATATAAATATATATATATGCATGCACAAGCGAGCCCACACACATAAAGGACGCTGTAATTGTGTGGGAGTACGGTAGGAGTAAAGAAGGATTTTCAAATTTTACCTTTGTATTAATTGAACCCTATAAAATTGCCATTTTTGTAAGTCAAAACAGATATCAGCAATTTCATACCATTTTAATTTTTTGCAACACGAATGTTTATGTAATATAAACTATGGACTTTGTGTGACAATGATGTGTCCGTGTAGCTTCATTGGTTGTTAATGAATGTAGCATTCTGATGGGGGCACTGATGTGAGAGACTGTGCATGGGGGGCAGGAGTTTATGAGCAATCTCTGTATCTTCCTCTCAATTTTGCTGTAAATCTAAAACTGCTCTTAAAAATTATTTTTTTAGGGGCGCCTGGGTGGCTCAGTCAGTTGGGTGTCTGCCTTCAGCTCGGGACATGATCCCAGGGTCCTGGGATCAGGCCCCGCATCGGGCTCCCTGCTCAGCAGGGAGCCTGCCTCTCCCTCTCCCTCTGCTGCTGTTCCCCTGCTTGTGCTCTCTCTCCATCAAACAAATAAAATCTTAAAAATTTTTTTTTAAAACTAGACACATTGATTTGCTCACTACTCATGACACTGGATGGAAAGAATGGACTAAAGGTTAAATCAGTTAGGCCCCAAGCCACGTGAGCCCATACAGTGATCGCCATCTGCCTACACTGTTCACTAGTCTGCCTCTGTTCCTAAGGTAAGAATGACGGTGGGCAGAAATGGTCTCCACATAGATCACGATCGCACATGACATAAAACAAGGCTGACTGTCGGGCCCCTTGATCTCTAAGTAATGCCACATGATCTGATGCCACGTTTAGATTAGACGAATACAGTCTCCTTACACAGGAAGATAAGCATCACACTTGACGCTCATGGTAGGGTTTACGGAGTAGGAGACCTCAAGAACCTCTTGGTCCTGGCAACCAACTGCCCAGGACGAAATGCAATTTTGACATCAGCTGCTTCCCTGCCTACTCAGCCCTGTGCCTCAACACACCCCAGCTTGAGTCAAGTTTTCCCTGCAATTTAGGCAAGTTGGAACAGTTGTAGACCAGGTGGTCCCAAATACTTCAGAGTCCCCTAAGGATCTTTCCAAGAAGAGAGCTACCTGGAAGCCATTCCAGATCTGTCTCCTCCAACTCTGCAGAGTGGGAGCCCAGGAATCTGTAATTTTCAATAAGCCCCCAAGGGGACTCTCTGCCACCATCTGGGTCTGCAGGACAGGGCAATGGGTCCACCAAAGTCTCTTCTAGGAGAGTCAGTATAGGGAGTTTCCCAAAGAAATAGTTCCGGTATCTACACTAAAGAGGAAGAAGGTAAGAGTCATAGTGAATATACTTAAGATTAGACACAAAGATGTTTAGGTTTGGAAATGTATTGTTTTGAGTAAGACGTGAAGATAAATAAACATTTTAGATTTCTTGGTAGATCCCAGTCCTAAGAATACTTCGTTTTAATACTCCTCTGAGCAAGATAAGGTCAATGAGAAAATTAGAAGCAATCCTCATTTCTAATAAGTGAGCCTTAGGGGTAAATTGACTGCTGAGTGTTAGCAACCCCGTTGCTGTGGTGATCTTGAGGGAAGTGACCCAATCAATGGGTGTCTGACAACAGAGACAGAAAAAACCTACAAAGACGGAGCCCTGGCCCTGAGTCAGGGTGCAGAGGCTAGCATTCTAGAGCCTTCCTGACAAATAACACCCGGAAGCTCTAGTTCCCTGAACAAAGTCTTGGTGGTGTCCCAGTAGAGCCAAGACATCATCCAGGGGGAGGCATATATAATATATCCCGCAGCCAGTCCCAGTCATCTCAGAAATCCGCCCCTCCCCCCGACCTTGGACTGTCCTACTCAGACACCAAGGGCTGGGAGAGATGGGGAAGATCCTGTCTCTGCCTGCAGAGCCCAGCCCCCATGAACAAGGGAAGCAAATAAAAACACTTCAGCGGCCACCAGTTTGGAGTGTAAGCTGTGGTTACTCACCTTGGGGGAGAGTCAAGCCACGTTTCCTTTATATTCGCTTAAGCAAATGGCTGCTGTGGGCTGGGGGGAATCACTGTAACCCGCCGCCCCCAACCCAGGACCCCAGTCTGAGTGCCTAAGGTTTGCTGGACAGGGTCTGTGTCTCGGCAGGTATGGCATGGAGAAAACATCCCTGAGTGTTTCAAGTCTTGTCAATGGTCTTTTAGGAGGTGGCCCTCGGGCTCAGATGGAACCTGGCCAAGGACTCTCCCTCGAGCCCTCCACATCAGTGCTCCCCAGAGCGTGGGTGCACCCGCTGGTAATCGAAGGTGATTATAGTGCAGTCATGTTTCTGTTCAATAGTCAGGCATTTATTTCAACGCATTTAAGAAGAGCAATTAGCACATTGCATCTGGATTTTGTGGACTTCGTTGCTTAGGACAAGTTTAAAGAAACAAGAAATTTAATTTCAAGAAGTAACTCAGGTTTAAGAAAAATATTAAATAATAGTACATGTGGTTTGAGGGTGAGACACAGGTCTGGATTAAGCATATGAGTAACAGCCAAACACCAGGCCATCCCAGAAAAGACGGAGATGCCTTCCGGAAAGGAAAATGTCCTAAAGGAACAAAATGCCAGGGGCCCCTGAGCCGAGAGGGGGAAAGGGGGAGCAGGGGAAACCACCCCTCATATTTCCTTCCACCCACAACCTCATGCCTACCGCCAAACTAAAGAGCTGCAAAAAAGAACAAGTAAAAACCACAACAGCTTTGTTAATAATCTTAATATGCTACTTTTGTAACAAATATATCTTAGCTAAAAAAAGGGGGGTTGCTATTTCACAAAACCTTCCATGGGGCATGGCAAGCATGAGCTGTCATAGCAACAGGAGACAGTGTCCCTTGACACGGAGGACATGAGAGGTCTGCAGGCACGAGGGCCCTCCCCCAAGGGCAGCAGCGTGACCACAGCTCTGACCCTAGCAGCAATGGGGGACAATGCCACGGTGAGCCAGAGGAGGGGGATGGCTCTGCCAGGGGTGGCCAAGAAAGCTGGTGCAGAGAGAGAAGCTAAGACGCCACCTGGGAGTGTTTCAAAAGAAGCGGTATTCCCGTATTCTTGCATGTTTGTTCCCTCCTTTCCTCTTTAATTGATGTGTGCTTTACTAATGGTCATATGTACTAGAGCACAATACAAATATAATTTATAAATACACAGATATCACTCAAAATTGTACACTCAAAGTTGTTTACAGATGGGAGGCAGGATCAAGAAGGTTGGGCAACTCCAGGTCTACGTTAGTCACTCACTACACCTGCCCGGATGGCTGTCAACACTCAAGTCTGTGTAAACTGTACCACGCCCGCTGGATGCTGAGGCAGGAGGGTTTGAGGAGCACCTGTGCCACGGAGTTCATCCCACCCCATGCTGCATCAGGGGCTGGAGGGCCCAGGCTTCTCAGGAGGAGAAGGTTACAGGGAGGCTTTGTAAAGTCCATTCAGAGTCCCGGAAGGAGCTCAGGGCTTGCCTTCAGAGGGACGTGCAACGGAGCCCCAGCCCTAGCTCACACCAGCTGTGCAATCTTGGGCGAGCCATTCTGAACTTCAAGCTCATCTTCTGTCAAATGAAGAGCTAATGAATGATATATACCTTATGGCATCGTTGTGAGACTCCCGCGAGGTTAAGACAAAAGGGCTCTGGGGAATCACAGAGCATCTTCCTTCTCCCAGCTAATGTCCCAGGCATGGGGTGGCCCCAGAGACTCCAAAGCTTGCAAGGAACAGATGCCCCAGGGCCAGCCAGGAGTACCTGTGCTGAGCACCAGCCCCCCCAGACAAAGCCAGGCCTCGGCTCAAGTGGACCAGAAGTCATGCACAGCCCAGGCGAGCTGGGGCACTGGGAGCCAGTGTGGAGCCGGCCACCCACACCAACCATCAGCCACCCCCGCTGTCTCCAGGCTCCTGCAGCTGCTGGGGAAGTTCAGGGGCAAGGAGGCTTTCACTCTTTGACTCTTCTTGTTGATGTCTGCCAGACCTTTAGGGGGAGAAGGGGAGACACAGACAGACAGACAGACACACACACACACACACATCCAGTGGCAGGTACTTGTTCTGAGCACCCCTGGGGTCCTCCTGCCTCACAGCATCCTTTTCACCCAAGCCACAGCACAGGCTGATTCGTGCAGATTATAGAAACCACGATAAACCAGCGCTGTCTGTATGGTTGAGGTTCAGAGGCTTTGGGGTTTTCTGGATATGGCCTTGATGCATCTAGAAACACCTGAACCCTTGGGTGATTCCCCCCTTTTCTCTCCCTTGTTGCCCTAATCACCCTGATGTGTACTGAACCCCAGACCAGAGGCTCCCAAAGCTTTGTGTACCCTTCAGAGGAAATGTCTCCACTGACCTCCCCGATCCATTTCCATCCCACGTATTTCCTACAAGTCCCTGCAAAAGAATTTCTCCAAGAGCAGAAATATGCTTTTGCCATTAGGGGAAGCAGGAGAGAGAGAGAGGAGGGTCCACTGCACACTTCTGTGAGGATGGCAGGAGGCTCATCTTTGCCCGTGTCTGGGGCCAAGAAAGAATCAAGGGAGGTCAAAGCCATTGTTTTCACTAAAGCTGGTGGCATGAGAAGCAGAGAAATTGTCCTTCCCAATTTTGTGCAGACTATGTTATGCCTTTTCCTATTCTCTGCTGACATCCTGAAAGAGACTGAGCTTCTCACACACAGGCACACGGATGCTCATCCATCTCCACGTGTCCCCGCCCAGCTCCATGCCCGGCACAGGTAGATGCTGAAGTAAGCCACAAGGACAAGGGCATGGCTGATTCAGCTCCATGCTTACGGGGCTAGCACAGTGTCTAACACAGCAGATGCTCAGTACTGCTTATTTGATTAAAGCTGCTGGAATTAGCGGCCCGTCCCCTCTCTTCGCCCTGCCCTCGCTAAGACCTTCAAATTGAACACAAGCTTCAGACAACCTAGAAGATCTTGCAGATCTAGTGCTGGGTCTCAGAGATCCGTTGCACAGGCGACAGCCTGAGATGGAGATTTTACCCAAGTGTGAGCTCTCCCATCAGCCCAGGAAAGGGGTAAAGGCGAGAACTCTCTCACCACACCGCAGACACAGACAGGGTCGAAAAGGCCATCAGCGCCAGCCTACCTGTGCATGCCTTTACCATCAGAACACCCCGCAGGACAGGAGGGTATCAAAGCCAGCCACATCATTTGTGGTTTCACTTCTATGGTGAACCACGGCCCCGTGCAGGTGCCCAAGGAAGGCCATCTCGGGTTGAAATATTGGCGAGCTGACAGTGAAAAGAGGCAGCAGGGTGAACCAGGGAAAGTATGAAGTGTGCAGTCCACCTGCCATGGTTCAGTGTGCCAGGTACCCGGGGGCCAATCATGAGCCTTCTGTGGAGAGGGAACAGTTAACCTGCCTCACTGGGATGTGGTGAGGTGTGAAAAGTGCTTGACAAACAGAAAATCCTCCGCACCTGTGAATTATTTCAGGTGTTCACAGCAGTTTGCTGGACAGATACACAGGCGCCCCATGGAAAAATGGCAGGCCACTATTTGCATAGACTCAGTGTGAAAAGTCATCCCCACCCACCTCCCAACCCCCACCCCCAGCCGAGAAGCGCTGCCTCCCTGCCTCCAAAAGAGACCCGGACTCCGGTTCCCTGAATCCAGCCTCGTACCACTGCTTGAGGCTCCAGGGCACCCGGGAAGGGAGGGAGAAAGCAGAAGCTCTCTGCTGCCCATGGGAAGCTAGCTGTTGAAGGGCCAGCAGGAAATCTAAAAGGAAGGAGAGAAGATGTGAAAGATGCCTCCCACGCACAGGGGGGTTTCCAGGCAGCTAATAAGCTGAAGGTTCAGGCCTCCCACGTACGTCGACCCTTCCAAGCCCCTCTACCTAGTTTTGTATTCTTTTTTTTTTTTTTTTTTTTAAAGATTTTATTTATTTATTTGAGAGAGAGAATGAGAGAGAGAGCATGAGAGCGGGAGGGTCAGAGGGAGAAGCAGACTCCCTGCTGAGCAGGGAGCCCGATGTGGGACTCGATCCCGGGACTCCAGGATCATGACCTGAGCTGAAGGCAGCCGCTTAACCAACTGAGCCACCCAGGCGCCCCTAGTTTTGTATTCTTGTTCTAAGAAGCCTCCATAACCTTAGAAGCTTCTGGCCTCATAAAACTTGAATCTGCCCTGACTCCTCTCTCCCCATCTCTCCTCTCAATCTGATAGCCAACACCCTCTGCCAGCCAGCCTCCTCCCACCAGACATTCACCTGTCCAGCCAGCTTGGACAGGCCAGTGGGTTCCTGCCTCCAGGCCTGGGCTCAAGACTTTCCCCTGCTGGGATGGCCTCTTCTCTAACTTTTTGGCCTACTGAACTCCTACTCACTCTGCAAAACCCATAGCAAATACTCCCGACAGTAGGAAGCCTTTTCCCAAGACCGAAGCAGAATCAACATTCCTCAAGGGTGCCCCCTCACAGCACATATATGTCACCTGGAAACTTCAGTTTGGACGGTCAGCCTCCATGCCAGGCTGTGTGTTTTCCCAACATCCTGGCGGGCTTATCTGATTCTGTATCCACAGAGCCTGCCAGCTCAGAGCCGGCCCCTCCCAGGTGCTGGGCAAATGTTTCTTAAATCAATGAATTGATGAGGGGCGCCTGGGTGGCTCAGTCAGTTAAGTGTCCGACTCTTGATCTCAGCTCAGGTCTTGATCTCGGGGTCCTGAGTTCAAGCCCCACATGGGGCTCCATGCTGGGCATGGAGCCTATGTAAAAATAAATAAATCAGTGAATGAATCAGTGAATGGCCCTAGTGCTGGGGACAATGACAGAGTGATTCTGAAAGGTCAGAGTGCAGTCCTGCTGTCCCATCGGCAGTCATTGCCCTCACACTCTGGCCACCCCTCCTGGGATACCTTACTCAGCCCCTGCCGCGAAGCCCAGCCCTGAGAAACCATTCCTGGAGTCTGTGCGCCCTCGTGTGGCTGAAGCGGCCACCAGCACCTTCGAACCAGAGGCAACAGTCCCCGGACATCCTACAAAGATGTTTGATGCCCACCCACAGCAATGTGTTTAACCAGGGTCTTATTCACGTGGAGGCTCAAGTCTGTAATTCCCTGGCCTGGAAGGGACTAGGAGGGCTCATCTCACCCATGGTTTCAAACACCCCACTCCAGACCCGGTTCCCCTGACAGGGATGGTTGGTAGTCTCCACATCTGTTCAGATCTCAGAGAAAAGAGAAGGCTGTCCCTGCTTCCTGTATCTCTGGCCCGACATTCCCACCTGTGGCTTCCAACGCCGGCCTGGCAGCCTGTGAGTGAGCACCTCAAATCCTAGGGCCTTCCGAGACACCTGGGATTGGTGCCAGGGCCAGGATGAGCTCTGGGGACCGTGAGCATGGCAAAGTCGCACCCTACCTCCGGGTCTCTAAAGGAGCGCACCTGCTACTCTACTCCAACTGCCTTTCTCACTCCGTAGTGCACAGAGCCCCAGCCCTGCCACCTGGAATCCAGGAGAGCAAACCACCGTGCTTTGTTCAGCCTGTGCTGTGATGTCTGTCAGTGAGGCATGCCTTCTGCTGCTGTCCCCGCCTCTTACCAAATAGTCATTTCCCTGTCCCCCCTAATCCTGAAGAAATCAAAGACCACCCCCACGCCCCACTCTACCCATTCATTCATATCCTCCTTTTCACACCATTTCATAGCTGCCTACAAAATGCCACTTAATAATTGCCTCTCCTAGAAGTCCACCTTGATTATTTATTCAATAATCACTAAGCATTGTTTTGATGAACAGGCCATGCATACAAGCCCCAGATCTCTGCAGGGGGAGACAGAGGAGCTGATATATTATTACAGTGGTTATTATAGGGCACAGGTGCTTTAAGAGGTGAGTATGGGGGCTCTGAGAGCACCAGGGGCTGCAGAGACCCCAGATTTGAGGGGGGTGTCACAGAAGTGTTCCTGGATGAGGGGAGATATGCATTGAGTTGCAAAGGATGACTAGGTAGTCAGGTGCTGTGCAGAGGAGGTGCTCGAGGAAGAAGGCGCTCTGGGCTGAAGGCAGGAGAGATGGCACGGAAGGTTCTGTGTGGTCAGAGGCTGTGAGTGTCAAGTGTGGCCACGGGCAGGTCACCAGGGGCCTTGCTGCCTATCAAGGAGACCGTGATCACACTGGCTGCTCACAAGGGCCACTGCGGCCACAGTGTGGGGACACACTGGTAAGGAGCAAGGCCAGCTAAGGAGACCCTCAGGAGCCAGAGGTGCCATCCTGAAGACGGACGTGGGGAGCCCGGAGTGGGGCAAGGGTGCTGGGGAGGCAGCCCAGTCTGGCGATCAGCCATATGCACTGAGTTAGGAAGGGGGGACCCTGCTGACTCCTGGGACGCAGACGTGGGCAACAGGGTGGATGGCAGTGCCACTGAGCTAAAGGAGGTCACAGGAGAAGGCAATTTCATTTTGCCCTGTCGGATTCCAGGTACCTTTGGACCCTCAGGAGGAGATATCTCCCAGGCAACGGAAATACAGATTTATCACTTGGAGAGTTCTCTGGACTAGACAACTTCATTTGGGAGATTGCAGCCCCCAGGTGACAGGTGCAACCTTGGATGTGGACAAAGTCCCCAGGGAGAAAATATAAGCAAGAAAAAGAGAGGGCCACAGCGGGAGCTCCGAGGAATGCCGACCACGAGATGGAGGGGACAGAGAAGATGCAACCAGGAGGCGGCGGCAATCACGGTGGCAGAAGGGCTCCAGGGGGACAGGTGAACTCTGCGGAGAAGTCCCATGAGGCCATCACACACTTGGCAGTGGGTCACACCAAGGACACCGGGCCTCGGCGGGAGCGGTCCCTGCGGAAGGAAGGGAGCTGGGCCGGACCACGTGGGTGGCAGGGAATACAGGGAGAGCGCGGACCATGGATCCATGGGGAGTGGGCACAGGTCAGCTGGGGGTCGGAGACAATGCCATTGCTGGGATCAGAGCCATGAGGCTGACGTTTTCCGGCATCCCACGTGCAGGCACGGGTAGCTGGAGGGTTGGCGTTTGGCTGGCCAGGGGCGGCAGAAGGACAAAGACGAGGGTGTTGGCGAGAGCGAGGTGTGCTGAGGGCACTGGCCTTGGGGGCTGGGTGGGAGAGGACAGAGGGCAAAGCCAAGAAGGGGCTGCCGGATGGAGAGATACCGGCCGGTCCGGGAGCTGGATCTTTAGGACACTGAGAGCAGGTGTGATGAAGGCAAGGGAGTGGGAAGGTGGGAGGACAGGAGAGCATGGCTGGAGGGAGAACAACTGGAGCCAGAGTTTTATAAGGCCAAGAGGACACCAAGCCACGGGCAACAGGGTGGGCGGCTGGGCTGGGGTCTGGGTGAAGGTTGGTCAAGAAATAGAAAGTTAAGATGTTGGTCAAGGAAGCATCTGTTCCTGTCACCCAGGGAGGGGGGCTGGACTTAGAGGAGATGCCAGACTCTTCCTTGGAAGAGTGATGGGGTCAGCAGTGAGAAACACAACAGAAGGGGTCACAGATGGTCCTGCCCAAAGGCTTGAGTCCCAGAGGTGAGAGGGTTTTCTTTCACGTGAACTTGGAGGTGGAGTGTTTAGGCAGTGACAATGGTGAGCTGGAATAATGCTGCCCCTTCCTCTTTCCTCCTACCTCCTTGCCCACGGGCCGTGGAAGACTAACTCCTGCTGCTGCGGATGGAAAGAAACCAAGGGTCCTCGGGTGTGGATTTAGGAAAGAAAAGGGGCCTTTCAGACTCATGCTGAGATCACAGAGGAGTCTTTCTCCCAGAATAGGAGCACTGGAGAGGAGGAGGATGGGGATGAGAAGCTCAGAGCAGAATGGAGAGGAGAGAGCCGGAGTCGGCCTGCATCTAGCACGTCCACACAGGTGACAGGGTCAGGAGGCCAGGGGTGAACTGCCCAGCACTCTAACTTCAGAACAGACTGAGGCCCCTGGGGAAAGGGGCCTAGGAATGCCGGCCGGACAGCACATGCTTCCCATGGGCTTCTAAACTGAATGTGGGTGGGGGCGCCTGGGTGGCTCAGTCGGTTAAGTGGCTGCCTTCGGCTCAGGTCATGATCCCAGGGTCCTGGGATCGAGCCCCGCATCGGGCTCCCTGCTCGGCGGGAAGCCTGCTTCTCCCTCTCCCACTCCCCCTACTTGTGTTCCCTCTCTCCTGTCTCTCTCTCTCTCTCTCTCTGTCAGATAAATAAATAAAATCTTTAAAAAAAAAAAAAAAATTACAATATATGTTAAGAAAGAAAAAAAGAAGAAGAAGAATGTAGCAGGAGGGGAAGAATGAAGGGGGGGAAATCGGAGGGGGAGAAGAACCATGAGAGACGATGGACTCTGAAAAACAAACTGAGGGTTCTAGAGGGGAGGGGGTTGAGAGGATGGGTTGGCCTGGTGATGGGTATTGAGGAGGGCACGTTCTGCATGGAGCACTGGGTGTTATGCACAAACAATGAATCATGGAACACTATATCTAAAACTAATGATGTAATGTATGGGGATTAACATAACAATAAAAAATTAAAAAAAAATTTAAAAAAAATTAAAAAAATTAAAAAAAAATAAAATAAACTGAATGTGGGTGAGAGAGTAGAGCACCCACCTCCCCAAGAAATCCCAGTCCTGGATCACGGGACCAGCCAGATGGCAGGCCCCCCATGCCTAGAGCCATAAAAGACCAGCAGATGAAGTGCCTGGGGCCACCCAGGCCTCTCCAGGAAAAACAGCTGTTGCCCAGCTGGCTTGTCCATCCAAGGGAGCAGACTCCCAATCACTCCCCAACAACCTCCAAGCTGCATGGAATCTTGACTCTCTCTACCCTATTCCTCCCCACCCAACCTCATGCATGCACACACATGCACATAGACACACTCTACAATCTGCTCGGCACCAACCTCTCCCCACCTCCTTCCCTCCTAGCAGTCTTGAGGGGACGCTATCACTAGAATGATTAACCGTAACAAGAGGAAAGTGTGCCGAGCACTCACCACAGCTGCACAGGGCTGAGGCCTCCTGCCTGATGAATAACGGCCCCAAGCACAGAGACCTGAAGCACCTACAACTTAAAGGCAAGGCCTACGCAAGCAGGAATCCATTGGTGTGGGAGCCATATGCATTGACACCAATGGTCCATTGGAAGGGGCCAACCTGTTGGACGGGAGTCAAATGTGAATCAGGCCCAAAGTCACTCCGATTTCCCTCCTTCCAGTCATCCCCCATAAGGTCTGCTCCACGGTACAATCTTTGTGAATTAAACATGAATGCTTTAAAAATCAATAATTCTGATTCCATCTTCAGTTGATCCAAGCCTGTGATCTGATAGCCACATGAGTAGAGTCATCACAGGTCGGGGATTCAACACCAGGGCCCTAGGACCTAGCTGGGAGCTGGTTCTCCCTAATTAGAATTTTTGTAATTGTTTTTAAAAATATGTCAGGAGCCGATGGCCTGGGGCCAGCACCCTGCTCTGCGGACTGTGATGCTGGAGGCCAGGAGAGCTGGGCCCCAGAAGCAGAGGGGCCACCATCCCTGGCTCACTTCGGCTGCTGGGTCCCTTTTAGGGCTTCCCTGCATCCCGCCAGGTGGTGCACTGTCCCCCTTTCCTGAGTCCATCCTTCCGTCCACTCAGCTCTCTCTCCTCCTAGCCCAATCTCGGGTTCAGAGTTTGCCCCAGGGCCAGGCTTGTCGGGAAGGGGCCAGAGCTGGAAAGGGACCCAGAGATGAGGCAATGCAGGTCTGGGCAGCTGTGGGCAGGGGGCTGGGCAGAAGGAGAAATAATGGACCTCAGGATGGGGTGCCCAGCAGGTGGGTGAGAGGCACGTGTCAGGGATCAGGGTGGCCTGAGTGCAGGGTCCTAGAAGCAGGGCTTAGAACAGGGACCAAACCAGAGACCCACTTGCAAGAATGTGAGAAAACTTAGAGGAACTCAGGTGTAGGCATGTCTACTAACACGAGTTGGGGAGCTGAGAGCGGGTGGGGCTGGGTCTGCCTCAGACTCAAGGGCAGAAGTTCTGAGTACATCCCTCTGGCAAGATGGCTCTGGGATCTGACCAAGAGCCCAGCCTTGGGGCCTGGGGGCAGAAATGGGGTGGGAGGCAGCCTTCTGCAGAGGGGGTGGGCTGTGGTTTCAGAGGATCTCCCCCACTTCCCTGTCCCTCAAGCCAAGCACTGTGCTTCTGAAGGTTCGCTGGTAACTCTAGGGAAGCAGCAGAGGTCAAAATAGGGCAAGTTTCAAATTGAACAGACATGTACCAGGGCCCCTGGCATAGCTGGGGTGAGGCTGCTCTCAGGCCTGGGGGAAGGGGGGGGCCCCACCGGCTCCTCCCACCAGGCCCGGCCCTTATCTGCCGAGGCGGGGTCCTCCCAGCGTGGGACCCTCAGACCTGTTTGGGTCCTGGCTCGGGCACTTACCGAGGGGTCACCTCTCTCATGTGGGGCAATGACCAGCCTTATATGACCTACCTCATGGATTGCTTTAAGGATTCCAGCAGAACACCCGTGGAAGAATTTAGCCCACTGCAAAGCACTGCACAAATGTTTGCTGCCATTGATAAAAATACAAAAAAATAAGTCATGGGAGCTCCAACACCAAGACAAGCAACATGATGGGCCTTTGGATGCACTGGGTCCCATCAGGATCCCCCAGTCTCAGCAGGCCTTCTAGATGTAGCTCTATCTCCATTCTTTTGCTGCTTTGCCCGGAAAAACAATCTGGATTCCCCTACTCACTCTGGGCCCAGATGAAACCTTGGAGTGCCGTTGGGAGCCCCCAGGTTTGGGGGCAGGGGGTGAGGTACTCAACCCTGCTAGATAAGAGGATCAGTACCCTGCCCCCCACTCCCTGTAAGGCAGGGAGCTTGGAAGAATACTTGCTGCGTGCAGCAAGCTAAGAACCTGCAGGCCCAGGAGAATTTGATTAGCATCTTATCTCCGCGCCCCAGAGCCTGGGAGCCTAGGGAGCGGAGGAGGCTGCCCCGCCCCGGCAGACATACCTGCACACCCACCTGTGTGGGACAAGGAGGAGGGGAGCAGCGGGGGCCCCCACGGGCCGCCAGGGCCACCCCCACTCCAGTGCCTCTCCCCGGGGAGCTGCCTGGAGTCTCCACCCGGAGCTTAGACAACTCATCTCACGACCGCCCTGATGAGCAGGGATGCAGAGGGAAGCCCAGGTGTGTTCCTTCAGCAACAGGAGTCCCAGCCCCTTTCCGTGCTCTGAGTGTGAACGCCCTCTCCCACCTCCCCCACAGCCCTCTTGCGATGAACCCTGGGTGCCAATGACAGCCCTGGAAAATAGGAAAATAAGCTCTGTTGGTTCTGGAAGGCATGAGTCAGGGTTCTGCTGCTGCCAATGCCATCACCCACTTCCCTTCCCCGGCCGCCGGTGGAGGCTGGACAGGGAGCAGGTGGGCTGGGAAGGATTCCCGGTGGAAACCCAGAGCGGGCTGCCTCGCTTCCCTTCCCAGCGTAGGATCCTGTGTGCCCCTGCCTCCCAGGTGGGATGAAAGCAGCCGCCACTGGCTGGCTAGAGCCCCTGTCTACACAGCCAGAGTCTACAGGGGCCCCTCTTCTTTACCTCTAGCAATCCCCTTCTCCCCTCTCTTCCTCTGGTTCCCTGCCAGCCCCAGGCCCCCTGGAATGCTGGCTCCAATCTGGCTTCAAAATCTCTTTTCAGCCAGCCTTGAGGACAGACACCGGCCCTCACATCACCTCCCCTTCTGCTTAGCTGCCCTTATTCTTTGGATCCCTAGGCAGACATTCATGCTGGTCCTTAATTTTTCCTTATTGATCCAAGATTAAGGGACAGAGTAAGCACTTGGTGCTGCAAATCCAGCCCTGTGTCCTGCCGTCACAGTGGTCCTGGCGGCAGGTTTGGGGGACTCCCGTGGGGAGGCCGCCGGGCCAGCAGAGCCTCCCAGAGAGGCCACTCCTGCTGAGCCACTGGTTCTAGCATCCTGCCCCAGCCCTGCGTGTCCAGAGATGGGGCTCTCTGTACCACCTTCTCAGTGGCAGACACACACTGCCCACATTCGGTGGGGATGACTCAGGCTGCACTGGGCCTGGGCTCGGAGCCCAGCATCACTCCCAACCCCAGCTCCTCCAAGAAGACAAGGGTGATGAGACCAGGCTTTTGGCCTCCGAGAGCTTGCTGCAAACCCCAGATCTGGGCCTGTCTTCCCATCTACGAAGCAGAGGAAAGAATGCCCACCTCCCAAGATTGTTGGCAGCATCGGATGACACATTCACGTAAAGCATTTAGCAGAGTCTGGTAAGTGCTCACTCTGGAAGTGGCATTTCTTGTTACTATTATGCCAATGTATTGATTTTTTTAATAGTAAATTATTCCAGGGACCAGCGTGATGAGTGCCCACCCCAGGTTGTCTTCTTCTAGGCATCAATGTCCCACGGAAGCCAAATCAGTGACTAGGTACCAAATGAACACACAATCAGATCAAGGGAAGTGGGAGGGTGGGAGGGACAACATCACCTGAGCTCTGAAAAGGCCCCATGAACTCCACTAGGCCTCCACTAGGGTACCCCTCCCCCTCCCTCTCCCCAGGCCCTGGCCTCTGACCTGGGCTTGTCTGGATCTATGCAGCTTGCTTCCTCTACACCCGGGATACCCCTTTGAGGACACTTTCTCTGCCTAGACGTGTTAGTGTCACTGACAAAGCCAGAGTCAGGCCCCTGTTCTCTGGGCCTCTGAGATGCCATTTCTCTTCCTATTATGAGTTAACTTCAAAAAACCAACCCTCACTACGCTGAGGATCCCCGCTTTTGCAGCCCACAGCCGGGCTGCTGGTGTGCAAGCTTGCCGCTCACTATGCACACAGCATGGCAGTTACAAGGCGCTTCCACCCCACGCACGGCCTCGGTCCCAGGGTGGGACAACCCAGTCCTCCCTCCTGAACTGTAAGGGCCTGTGTGACCACCCATCACATGGGCTTTCAATTCGCTTCCATCACAACGAAAAGCAAATCAAGAGAAGCAGCCAGAGCTACGACATCAAGACAGGCACGCCCTCAGCTCAGGGGGGCCAGGACCACAGGTCAGCCTGGCTCCTCTCCGGACCCTGCTGGAGGGCCCCCTGTCCCCAGCAGCAGCAAAGGTGACACTGGCTCTCACCTCTTCCTGCAGCCCAGCTGGGTGTCAGGAATGAAGGCAGGCAGGTGGCTGGGACTCTGCGCGCAGCCCAGCTCCGGCCCCTTCCGACTTTGCAATCGGGGAAACGGTGCAGATGGGTGGGGAAAGAAGGAAGGTGGGGCGAGTGCTTCATCCAAGCAGGTCTCACGCCCCTGACCCCCCCGCCCTCTGCCTCCTCATGCCCTCTGTGTTCCTTTCGCCGGTCTCAGTTCCACTCTTCTGTTTCTGCCAGCAGGTGATTCTCTAGATAACCTTGCTTCTCTCCTATTTTCTGTCTCTTCTCTCCTCTCAGCATCATTTTTCTGTCTTTATTTCTAAATCTACTCCATTCTCTTAAGCCCCCCCCCTTTTTTTTTTGGTCTATCTCTACCTCTCTTCTTTTCTCTTCCAAAGAAAAATAGTAAAATGGGAGAAGATTGGGGTGCCTGGGTGGCTCAGTCGTGAAGCGTCTGCCTTCGGCTCAGGTCATGATCCCAGCATCCTGGGATCGAGCCCCGCATCGGGCTCCCTCCTCCGCAGGAAGCCTGCTTCTCCCTCTCCCACTCCCCCTGCTTGTGTTCCCTCTCTCGCTGTGTGTCTTTCTCTGTCAAATAAATAAATAAAAATCTTTAAAAAAAAAAAAACACTTAATTTAAAATAAAATAAAATAAAATGGGAGAAGATAGCCACCAGCCTCCCATCAGCATCACACGCCCTGCCCCACTCCCCCTCACACACACAGAGCCCAGGATCCCACCAGAAGGGCACGCTGGTGGTTCTGGGTGCCATCTTCAGAGGCATCACCAATACAGCTGCTCGCCTTCTCCACGTCAAGCCCCAGGTGGACTCTCAGACGAGCACATCCTGAACTGGGGCAGCGTGGAAATTTCAACTCAGAAACGACCAGACCAGGACATAATGAAATGTTTCTGTGCTAGAGCATGGCCCCCCGTGGAGCCTTAGTGATCCAACACCTGTCCCTGCCTTGGCGTCTGCACGGCACCCACACCCCATCCTGCCCCACGCAGCACCTTCCCTGACCTCCGCTTGCTTATCTTAGCACCCCAAGGTAAGAGCAAGGACACACCCGGCCTCATCAGACTTTCTCAATTACTTTGGCCTGAAGTCCTGTGAGTAAGGAGTCTGATCACAACCCAAGATGGCTCAGAGGAAGAAAACAAGGGGTACCCACATTCTGGGTGGTTCCCAGAAGTGCAATATGGGGAGTAGCCTGGGCCTGATCCCTGGGAAGGCAACAAGACTGGAGAGAAGACAGCGCTGCTGCCTTATTAACTCATTTCATTTCCTTCAAGCACTCCCTTACCGGGGCCCTGCCTGAGGAAGGGGCGCCTACAGCCCAAGACCTCCAGAAGCCTCACCAAGCAGGAGAGCTCCACCCAAGGCTCTCCCTGGCATCTCTGACTCAACCTGCTCAAATTCAGACTCTTCATCTCCCTCCCCAAACCTACCCATTGCTTCTATCCGCCACCGTGGTAAATGCTACCACTATCTGCTCACTCAGAGAACCGGGACTCACCCTGGATCCTCCCCCCCCCCCCACCCTGCCTTGTTTTCCAAACTTACCAGTCGCTGGAGTCTAATTCATATGTAAAATTGCTCTCTCCTCTCCTGTCCCCCTAACCTGGGTTCAGGACCTCATCCTCGCTCACCTGGACTCCTGCAAGAGCCCTATTATTCTCTGTACCCCAGTCTCTCACTCCATGACTGCCAGGGAGGGGCTTCTGAAATTAACAAGTCACCTCCTGCTTAAAAACTTCCATTGGCTCCTGATTGCCTAGAGCTAGGATGTCCAAACCTCTTTGATCACTGTCAGTAACCAAAAAATGTTGGTACCCATCCCTAACATATGTATTTTTATGTACGTATGTGTATATTGCATTTCCATGTACCACCCTCATTATATGGTGGTACAGGGAAATACCTGGTATATGGTATATCTAAAAGACAATAAACCTTTAGAGAAATAATATTACTGACATCAGGAAATTTGAATCTATGTTGCCAAATTTACCTTGGTAACTTGGAATATTTCTGGTCAGCTTCCACTGACTACAATCAGATTGTTACCATTTTTAACTCGAGATGGAAAGATAACAAGGAGCCCTTTAAGAGTGGGGGAGCGACCACCTTGCCATGTTCTTGCTGTCCCCTTGTGCTTGCATTTCCACCTTCTCTCCAGTTCCCAAATGTCTTTCCACTTGTTGAGCCCTTATCCATTGTGTGAGGGTCAATCTAGTTAAAGCCATATAAGATCACCCATAAATCCACTGCAGGAGCAGGTGTAAATATGTTGCAATATGCTAAAACTGAATGATGACGTGAGGAGCCCCCGCCGGTTTCATGGAACCCCTCAGACCCTCTCTGTTGCAGGCAACATGCGTGACACGGGGGCTGAGTGCAGGCACCAGGGTCTACTTGTACAGTAAATTTTAGAGAAGCTCAAATTCTTATTTTAAGTTTAAAAAATACACATAGAGGTTTCAATATTTTTTCTCTTATCCCAATGGATCCTCTTGCATAATCCCAGGGCTCAAGAACCCCAGCTTGGGAACTTCTAGTGTGTACACGCGGTCTGTGTCCAAATTCCTCATTCTGTGTACAGGTCCCACAAAAGAAGATGTCTTATAAATTTCTCATATTCGAGGCCATGTATTACTTATGCTCCCAGGCCCAGCACAAGGCTGGCCGGGAGCAGGTGCTCAGTAAATATTTGCGGAATTAATAGCTGGCTCCCCAAACATACTCAGCCTCCTCTCTGTGCTGTGAGTTTTCTTTTCCCCCCCTAGGGCCCCTACTTCTCCACCTGAGCAAGTCCTGTTCATCTTCATAAGCTCAGTTCAAATGTTACCTCCTCTGGGGAGGCAGCCCTGACCTCTGGCTCTGTTTGCTCTTTCAGTACAGCACGCACCAGGAGATCAGAGTGCGATGTCTGGGCCAGGCCACCCTCACCCACCCTGCTATCCCCCACCAAAGAACTGCGGAGGCAAGAAAGACACTTCATTCATCTGCATGTCCCCAGCACCCTGTAGCTGTTCAGTAAACGTCTGATGAATCAGAGATTCACAGAGGCAGGAATGAGGACAAGGGATGGCCTGGGCCAGACACTATCAGGCTCAAGAACTTTGGTTCAGGGTAACGGGCAGGGAGAGGATGAAGGCCGTGGGAGATGGTGTGAGGGGCATCCAGGATCATGTCTGCACGTTGAAATTCTTGAAGTGCTGCTCACTGATGGCCTTTCAAGCCAGACGTGAAATCTACTCGGAGGGGGAGCAGGGCCCCAGGTGAGGGAGTGAGCTCCTAGCACACGACAGCACTGTGTTGGCATCCTGGCAACCCCAGGGAGGCCAAGTAGCCTCAAGGAGCCAAGCCGCCTCCCCCCTCAAGCATCGCTCCGTGGCCAAAAGCACTCAGTCAAGCGAGAGGCACCAGCGTTACCAATAAATGATCATCCATGGGATCTGGCAAGGCCGGACACAGACAATCTAAAAGCACACCCTCTTCCAACGGGGTCAACCCAATGAACTCATTTGTTAACGGCCTGCCACCAACGCCACCACCCACAGTCTCAGCCACCCCCAAGCCTTCCCTCAGTGGGTCCCTTTGGTTCTGTGTCTGGAGGTCTACACTCCAGCTGCCCACCTGCCTGTGTTCCAGGTCAGCCTGCCCAGTACAGGCTGTGGAGTGCTGGGCCAGTTACCTCTGTTCCCGCAGCCATCACGGAAACAGAAAGACGGAGTCTACAAGCCTATCAGGACAGAAGCAGTCCCAGTGCGCCCCGCAGGCAGCAGCGGGCCAAACAGAGTGGAAAGTCAGAACGTGCCTCTTCCTTTTCTTCCTCCTCCCCAGCCCTGTGGACCACGCACTGATGAAGGCTTCCTCCATCCTTCCCCTGAACTACTGCCTCTTCCCTGTCTCTGTCCTCTCCCCTGCACCCCTGCCAGAACCATCATCCTCTGTGGCAGGACCTGTGTTTTAAGCTACATTTACCCAAAAGCAGTGCTGAAGCCCCTTTTGTGTGGCAGGCACTGCACGGGGACCACAGGTAGAAAACCGTGGTCCCTCCCAGGAAGCCCGGCACGGGGTCCGTAAGTACTTCAGCCTGTTTTAGCTAGCAGGTCACTAAGCTAGGACTCGAATGGAACCACTGGTCTTTCCAGTTCACCATCCCATCTCCATCGACCCCCTTCCCTCCCAGCCCACCCTTGGCACAAGGACAGGTAGCAGGAAGTCCCAGCATAAAGAGACTGTCCAGGGGCAGTGACCAAAACAGTGACCAGGCAAACATCACGACTCAAACATCTCCAACCATCTGGCTCATGGCTCTGGTGGTGGAAATGCCTTGGGGGGGGGGGGGTTGGGGGAGTCACTCACAAAAACAGAAAACCTAGCACCTCCACCCCCACAAGACACAAGCCCATGGCACCAGGCTTCCACCCATCCTTCCATCCTTGGGCAGTCTTGGTCTGGCCTGAACTGGAAAGCCAAGAGCAAGATCCAGCACGACCCCATGCTTCCAGCCTAAGACCACCAGTCCCAGGCTGCAAGAAAAAAGCCTTGGGATGGCCATGTCACCTCCTACCTCCCCTCCCAGACACCATCACACCATGATGCAGAACAGGGCACCCTTGGTGGAGCTGAGGTGGTAGAAGGGACTCTGAAAAAAAGCCAGAGCCAAACAGGAATACACAAGGGAATTTGCCACAATAAATATAATCGAGGTCAAGGATCAAAACTCCCATCTACGTCGGGCACAAGCTACCAGGATTTAGCTGCTTTCTGTGTATAACCATCAAGGAGGAGGAAGGACAGGGCAACTCTAGAGGAAAGAGGAAGAACACAGAGAAGAAGATAGAACTCGGACAACTGCCACTACATTCGTGTCCTGGGGCTACAGTGACAAAGGCCCACAAACTAGGTGGCTTAGACAGCAGAGACCTATCGTCCCACAGTTCCGGAGGCTGGAGGTCTGAAATCAGGGTGCTGGCAGGGCCAGGCTCGCTCTGAAGCCTCCAGGGGAGGATCCTGCCTTCCCTCATTCAGCTTCTGGTCACCCCAGGGGTCCCTTGGCTTTGTGGCTGCCCCTCACCGCCTCTGCCCCCCGTCTTCGCACGGTCCCTCCCTCTGGGTCTTCACATCGTCCCTCCTCTGTGCGTATCCATCCCTGCCGCTTCTCACCGGTCCTGTTGGATGAAGGGCCCATCCTACTCCAACATGACCTAATCTTAACTAATTACAGCTACGCCAACCCTGTTTCCTAGTACGGTCACAGCCTGAGGATTCAGGTGAATATGAATTCTTAGAGGATGCTATTCAACCCAGTATAGACCCTACCGCCCAACAGAAAGCTGCCCTGCCCAGTTGTCAAAAGAAGGTAGAAGAAAGTACCATGTGAAGGGGTTGGGGACTGGTCACTTCGAGATGGACATCTCAGTAGCCGTGGGACCCCGGACAAGTCAGTCAGCCTCTCTGAGCCTCCATTCTTGGGTGAAGTGCCCAAGGTCATTTTGAAGGTCACAGAAGAAAAAGTGCTTTGTCCTGTAAAGCTCTGGATATAGACACGTGTGATATTTCCTCACCAATTCCTGTACATTCTCCCTCAACAACGCCAGATAAAACACTAATACTCTCGCTGCCTCCTTGCCGGACGCACGGATTCTGCTACAATGCCCTCTGCACCTGTCGGCTCCCTGGGTGAACCAGGAGCTGCACGGATCCCATCAACCAGCATTCACCAACGTACCTTTGCAGAAAGTCAAAGCTGGGTCATTTTGGGATTTACGACTCTTAGATGGCACCCTTAAGTAGCTGGGCCAAAAGGGGGAGAGGGGAGTTGTCCTGTTAAGCCTCTGACTAGCTCACCTTCTCTGCTGGTTCGGCCCCGGCTTGCACCAGGCGCTCTGCTTTTGCATCTCTCCAGGGATCAGCCTGTAATCCCATCCCTGGAGAGGGGTAAAAGTAGAGTGCCGGAAATGAGATGTGGGGGCTGGACACGTCCTGCAAGGGTCGTGAGGTGCAGAACGAGCCAAGAGAATGAGCCCAGCACATGGTGAACAAAACTCAGTGCAGCTCTAAGAACCTAGAAGGAGCACAGGTGCAGGACGGTCCAGCCCTTCCCAGAGCAGGCGGAGGGATGCCATCCGGGCCCTGGAAATGCTCGGGCAAGTCCCGATCTGCAAGCAACAGCTAGTCCCTTACCTTGACAGCACTGTGGGGGAGGGCAGAGCCTCCCCCCCACGTTCCTCCCCACGCTCCCCGCCACCCCGTGAGGCAGACTGTGCAGCTCTTTGTACCCTGCAGGTAACTGAGGCCCAGAAGGGTAAGGGTCCTGCCCTCCCCGCACACAACTGGCAAAGGGTGGTGCTGGAACCGCAATTACAAACATGCCGTGCTGACGAGGCATTAAAGAATGAACGACATGTGTGATACATGGCACACGGTAATCCAGAAACACATTCTGAAGGTAATGACTCATTTAACCTGTGACTGAAATAATCCTCATGTTCACCTTTCCGGCAGTATTTCCGTGGCACTTACCATGCACCACGTACCAGTAAGCACTCCCCAGATGTTAAGTCACTTGATTCTCACAACAGCCCTAGAAGGTGGGTCTTTTTACTGTCGCCCATTTTACAGATGAGGTAAGTGAGGCAGAGAGAGGTTAATGAATGTACCCAAGGTGAAACAGCCAGTAAGTGACAGAGCCCTTATAGTCCAGATTTAAAGCTGTGCATGGTGATTATGCCATGGACACGCTATTGATCCTGAGAATATAAATGTAACAAAGTGTTCATCTATACAATTTAATTTCTAGCCAGATTCTTAAAAAAAAAAATCATCGAAGTCCCATATGCTCATAGTCTCAGATCTACAGCACAGTTAGGATGAAAGGCAATGTCTCCCAGCCCCACTGCCCTCCCTATTTCTTTCAACCACCCGCTGCTCCAGGGTGGAGTGAAGAACATCTTCTGGAGACAGATGGAAAGAAAGGCTGGACTCAGCAATAATCTGAAATTCATTCTTTGCCTAAGTTGCGGGGAAAAGGCCGAATGACGAGGTGTTTTTCTGAGACCAATTTCAAATTACATGGGCAATGTGGAAACTGCCCCCAGGGCCCAGGCAGGCCCACACAGGGCTCTGGTGCTATGGGGGCCTGCGTGGCTTTTCGAGGTCTCTGGAGGACTCAGAGGCCCCTGTGGACCCTCTCCCTGCACAATGCACCCACACCCCATGAAGTGGAAAAGGCCCGGGAGTCTTAGGTTACACAAACCTGGGGCCCAGCACGCTCTGAGCCTCAGTTTCCCCCTCTGTAAATGGAGGTAATAGCAGCACTCACATTCTAGGGTGGCCCTGAGGTCTAACTGAGGTAATGCATTTCTTTGCAGAGATACAAAAGCCTGGCACGCAGGAACCCATTAGATGTGTCAGCAAGGTTTCACTTCTGCGGCCTATTGAAGCAAAAGTGCCCTGTCCTTCTGTCAGATATGCCTATCTGCCCCCACCCCCACACTCCCAGCCTGAGTGGAATTCGCCCCAGCGAGGGCCACAAAAGGAAGGTCAGCTCCCACCTGACAGAGATCGCCAGGATCAGGCTTTCTCAACGTCCCTAGGTCCCCCTTTGTGCGGATAGGTGATGCTTAATTCCACAGCTTCTGGGCCGAAACCATGTCCTGGGAGAGGGGTTGGTTAGCAGTGAAAATCCTCTCCAGAAAGTTAGCAAATCAACAGAGAGCTACGCTTGCATACCTCACAGTGAGCCAAGGCGCCCCTTCTGTCCCCACAGATGCGCACTGCATTCCCTACACGCTGCATTTCAGAGCCGTTGGCTTGGATGGTACATGCTGTTGCCGGCACATGCCCACCGTCTGGGTCCTTCTCCTTGGAACTTCCCGGGAGGGGCCCCAACGGAAGGGTCTATCACTGAAACTGAGCTCAAATTACTTGGGCTCAGGGGAAAGAAGCATAGACTCTGCTGGCTGGAAGGAACCCTAAAGGTTCATCTATGGCAAGCTCCAGTCTCTAAATTCAGCTCACTCCAGAAATAACAGCCTTCACCCACTCCTGAGTGTGGGAAGAGATCTAGAACCGCATTTCTGAAACCCTGAGGTACATACGAACCACCCAGGGATCTTGTAATACAGATTCTGATTCGGTAGGTCTGTTGGGGCAAAGGTGGTACTGAGATTTTGCATTTCTGACAAGCTCAAGGTGATACATGAATGCTGGGAGCTCCAAAGACACACCTGGAGCAGGAATGATCTAGAAGGCTTGCTGCCCTCAGAAGCTCCTGCTTTCACAGGAGAAATGCAGTATGTGGACAGACTGGGCTCTCTAAGATACAAGCTATTTATTTTTTCCAACCACAGTTCTAACCGCAATGCCTTTATTTTTTTCTAAGATTTTATTTATTTATTTATTTGAGAGCGAGAGAGAGAGAGAGAGAGTGAACGGGGAGGGCGGGGAGAACTGAGGGAGAGGGAGAAGCAAACTCCCCATGGAGCAGGGAACCCTAGGCAGGGCTCGATCCCAGGACCCTAAGATCATGACCTGAGCCAAAGGCAGGTGCTTAACCAACTGAGCCACCCAGGCGTCCCACCACCGTGCCTTTACCACCACAGAAAATTAATTGTTGGGTGGAGGAGCAGATGGGTGCTGATACGAAGACAAGTGTACAATCAAAACAACTGGCAGTTAATACACTGTCCTAAAAATGACCTAAGTAAAAATGTCCTAGGGGGAAAATGAAGGCAGAGGGAAGAAGAGGAAAGAAGGAAATTAAGGGGAGGGCAATAAATGATGAAAAATGATCTCTGAACCCCCCAAGAGTCTTCTCTCTACCTCCACTAGGACACCTGTGGAACTCGATATGCTTGTGTGCTCGGCCCGTGTCTCTCATCTCTGAATCCCTGGCACCCAGCATAAGAGCCGGCTCTCGCAGGAGCTCCACAAATACATATTTTGTGAAACAAATAAGGATAACTGCTCCATTCACGAAGCTTGTGTGTTTTTTGTGTGGTTTTTTTTTTTTAGGTGCCAGATGGAGATTATCTCATTTAAACCTCAGAACAACTTTGTGAGGTCAGTACTATCATCATCTGCACTTCACAGAGGAGGAACACAAAGCTCAGGAGGATTGACTAAAATGGCCAGTCACCCAGTCAGTGGTTGGGATGAGGACGCAGGACGCCAGGCTCCCGGAGCCTGTGCTCTTGACCGAGGGAGAGCCAGGTTTTGTGAGGCCTGATGCTTTTTGAGAAAAAGCGTACCAAAAAACTGCTGCACAATTTCCGGTAACATATGTCCATGTGGACAAATCGCTGGGACCCTTCCTGGCCTTGGACAGGCTATGCAAGGGAGACGGCAGCCGGGGTAGTGGGGGGACGTCTACAGCTCAGGCTGCATTAGCTTCATGGCAAAACTGCCTCTGACCTTGACCCGTATGCTGGAAATGAAAGGGAAAGGAAGAGAAAGAGGAAGAGATCAGAGGAAAGCAAAAGGAAGGGGGGAGGGGAACCAGGATGGGACTCTAAAGAGATGGGTGGAAGAGAGCGAGAGTGGTCCAATAGCCAAACTGTGGAAAGAGCCAAGATGTCCATCAACAGATGAATGGATAAAGAAGATGTGGTATATATATACAATGGAATATTATGCAGCCATCAAAAGGAATAAGATCTTGCCATTTGCAACGACGTGGATGGAACTGGAGGGTATTATGCTGAGCGAAATAAGTCAAACAGAGAAAGACATGTATCATATGACCTCACTGATATGAGGAATTCTTAATCTCAGGAAACAAACTGAGGGTTGCTGGAGTGGGGGGTGGGGTGGGAGGGATGGGGTGACTGGGTGATGGACACTGGGGAGGGTATGTGTTCTGGTAAGCGCTGTGAATTGTGCAAGACTGTTGAATCTCAGATCTGTACCTCTGAAACAAACAATGCAATATATGTTAAGAAAGAAAAAAAGAAGAAGAAGAATGTAGCAGGAGGGGAAGAATGAAGGGGGGGAAATCGGAGGGGGAGAAGAACCATGAGAGACAATGGACTCTGAAAAACAAACTGAGGGTTCTAGAGGGGAGGGGGTTGGGAGGATGGGTTAGCCTGGTGATGGGTATTGAGGAGGGCACGTCCTGCATGGAGCACTGGGTGTTATGCACAAACAATGAATCATGGAACACTATATCTAAAACTAATGATGTAATGTATGGGGATTAACATAACAATAAAAAAATTAAAAAAATAAAAAAAAAAGAATGAGGATAAAAAAAAAAAGAGAGAGCGAGAGTGGTCAGAGCGGGGACAGGAGGAGGTGGAGTGGGGAGCTAAGGCTGCCCCTGGATGAATGGGGGGCCCAGCAGTAGTTTGCACCTGGCCCCTGGGAGGTGTGGGTCCTCCGTGCCCCCACCTGGAGATTCTGCAGCCTCGGCCACAGGCCCCGCAGCAAGCCCTGCCTCTCCCCGGGCTCCCAGACCCACCTAGGAGCGGGGTCCGGGGCGGAGCCAGAAGGGTCGAGGAATCACCCCTCCAACACGGCACTCCCAGCAGCACTCTTGTGGACACAGCTACCTCTCTTTCCTGGTTCATCACCTGAGCGCCCAGCGAGGAAATTCAAACCTGGGGCACAGAGAGGAACCAAGGCTAGGGACAGGCCGGTGCAGGGCGGCCCCACTGGCCTCTCGCTGTCTGACTGGGAGATCCCTCCTTAAAAGGGAGGCACCTGCCCAGGTCTTTGCAGCCTATCCCCCAAACTCACCTGCTCTGTCCCAGACTTCCAGTTCTAAAGCCCACTGCCATGTTGGCTCAAGAGAGCCTCCAGACCCGCCTCGGGTCTCTGCCGCTCAGAGACAAGTCCAAGGCCACACCATACAGAGTAGCTGAGATGGGGCCAGCCATCAGTTAAATCTATACCCCTTCTGCTCAGACGCCACTACAGTCTTCTACGGGCCATGTTCCCCCACGCCACAGACCTGGGGCTTCACTCAGCCCGTGCACATGGAGAACCAGATTCAAGTCCCAACTCTGCCAAAAACTCGGTATTAAAGATTTAGGGGCCAGTCACTTCAGGTCCACGAGCTCTGATTTCCTCGACTGTCCAATGGGAACAAAGTGTTTCCTCACACGGTTGCGCGGGAATTAAAGAGATGGCGGGCACGAAGGGGCCAAGGCACGCGTCTACCCCAGGCTGGTCTCCAGGAGGGTTTCAAAGCCAAGGAACTGAAGATCTGGATTTGTCCAGAATCTGACACGAATGTACTGCGTGATCTTGGATACGTGGCTTTGCCTCTCTGGAATTTCGTTTCCTCGCCCACAACATGAAGGAATGGGAGAAGACAGCTACACGGGTTCCTTCCAGCTCTCTGGTTCTGTGGTTCAAGATGTCACCTTGTCATCATGGAACACTATATCTAAAACTAATGAGGTAATGTATGGGGATTAACATAACAACAAAAAAATTAAAAAAAAAAAAAAAGATGTCACCTTGTCCATCCCCTGACCAGGGGGCAACTCAGGCCAAGATATTCAAATCTGTAGGCACCAAGAAGGACAGGCAAGAAACACTCGGAAGGGATGCTGGCAGGTGCACTGTGCATGAGCCCCTCACAGGCCAGCTCTACACCTGAGGGCCAGGGAAGGGCGCGTAGCTCATCTTCTCAACGGCAGAAACCGCTCCGTGAGCTTTCCAATCCTGTTGCTCCCCACATAGCAACAAACAGGTTCTACGGAGCACCTTCCCACAACCCCAATCAGAAGCACCCACACACTGCGAAGTCCCGCAGCGAGGAGAGAAAGAGAGAGCCTCCTGACATCTCTGGCTGGGTGGAAGTCATTCAGGTGGGAAGGCTGCTTTTGCAACACCTTTAGGCGTGTCCCCTGTTCTGAGGCCAAAGGGCCATGAATGACTCCAGGTTGTGCCAGCCCCTAGGACAGGTGTCAGATTACAAGACACATAATCATTCCAGTTTGGCAACTTCATCCATGATGTTGTTTTAATCAACCGGCCCCACAGTCCCCAAATCACTCCTGGAATACAGCGGTGGAGGCGACCAGGGCGCTAAGGGGAGAGGGATGCCGGACATGCGGGACCAAGGCCTGCCCTGCACTTAGGTCTCTGCCGGCCCGTGTTGCCCAGGGGCCTCTGACCTGCTGGCCAGCCACGGCCCGATCCAAGGAGGCCCACCTTCTGACGGGCCGCCAACCTCAGCTCCAGCCCGTAGAGAAATCTGGAAGATCGCAGAGCCAGCATGGTGAGTGTGGGGGCCTTCTGGCTCTGAATTCTGGGGGAGGGCAGGTCTCCCCATAAAGGGCCCTGCCAGTAGCCTGAGAATTTTGTAACACCTTCCCAGTTAAAAAAGAGGTCACACCGCATCACCCCCACATTCCGGCTCTTACAAGTCTCAGTACTCCCCTGCCCTCCTCTACCCCCCTTGGCCAACAGCCCCTGCACCAGTGCCAAGGAAGCTGGGACACAGAGGCCAGGCCTCCCCTCTCTGACTATCCCCCTCCTAAATCCTGCCTGTTCTTTCGTCCAGTCTCCTGGTCTGCTGGCTGGAGACTGGCACTGTTTTGCCAAGGGCGAGGGGCTGTTACGACGGCCCTCTGCCACCTCCCTGGGAAACTGACTCCTTTTCTTCTTAAAGCAAACAATGGACAGCTGCCTCAAAACAATCCAAGGTGTCTGTGGAGACCGGCTGGTCTCTTTCTGGGCCCTGCCCTCTCTCCTCCTCCTCTGAACACCTAGAGCTTCTTCGCTGTCTTGGGACAAAGAGACTCAATCACATCTTTCGAGGACAACTGAGGCCAGGGCGGGGAGGAAGTAAAAGCTGGGTCTGAGGTGGAACTCGGGGAATCCTCCTTCTCTGATTCCTGGTGAAGGTGCTGCAGCTGCTGGAAACCAAGCACAACAATGAAGGGGAGGGAAGGGGAAGGAAGGGGAAGCTTCCATCCAAGGGGAACAGAGGTGACGGGCTGAGGCCCCACATGTGGCGGTCTCCTGACTCCCAGCCTGAGCTCTTCCCATGACGCTCCTCTGAAAAGTCTGGCAAAACTCTAGCCCCAGTGCTGGCGCAGCTGCGGGTCAGGAAAGGGAAGGGCTTGCCTGCTCTACTCTGTAATTCAGCCAGGACCGAAGCGCCAGCTTCCCCCAGCCCCATCCAAGGAAGCACCTAGAAGCCGAGCCTGTGTGCAGAGAAGCTCCATCCTGCTGGGCTCTCGAGAGAGAAGAGAAAGCAGTGCCTGCCTGCCCCACTGTGAGCTGCTTGTTGGTGGCACTGAGGAGGCCTGGGTGTCTCCTGAGGGGGTGACGTAGGACGAGGTAGTTTCTAAGGCAGTTAACTGGAGCACAAACTACAGAATCAGAAGGTCAAATGGCCGGCTCCCTCAGGAGCATATTATTCTCGAGACTTTGCACCCCTGTGCACGCACACGGTTGGCAGAAAGAATGGGCTAAGAACGTGAATAGCTGTGTGAACCGTGAAGCCCCATACAGAATTAAGGACGTGGGACTCAAGAGGAATCCAGTCCAGGAAATGACATGTGGATGGCAAGGCCAACACGGAGCTTCACCATCCAGGGAAGGAGGCAGGGCAGGTGGGCACACTGTGCTGGGGGGCCGGGGCTGAGGCCCCAAAGGCAAGGCAGCAGCGTGGCCAGGATCCCGGGTAGGACCAGGGAGCTTCTGGCCCCTGAGCTAGCCATTAAACCACCTGTGCCTAATAACCCAGTCATTCCCTCTAATGAGGCTGGGACAACCACAGCTCCCAGCCCTGGGGAGCAGTGAAACAACCCATGCCCAGGCCCAGCCCTCCCTTCCCCTGCTCCTCCCTGCCTCCTCTCACCCCTGCCGGCCCCCGCCCTGGACAGACTCCGGTTCTGCGTGGTTGCTACCTCATAGCAGTGCTTCTCCCTTGAGAACTGGGCAGGACTGGGTGGGCCCGGCGAGAGCAGGAGCTGAGGAAGGCCCTGGGCAGAGGTCTGAGCCTGAGCTCTGTCCCCAAGGGCAATGTGTCCCTTGTTATCTCGGCTGCAGCTGAGCCCTGGAGGGAAGCCTGGTCTTGACTCCTTACTGCGCACGAGGCCCCAGACATACCAGGAGCCACCAGAGCAGCGTGTTAAACACCTGAGGTCGGTCCTGGCCCAGCTGCTCCAGAGGAAGCAGGCCCTCCTTACCCTCCCCGCCTCTCCTTGCCAACTGGTTCAGCCCACAGGGTTTGCTAGGCTTGGCTGGGGCTCAGGAACGTGGCAGGTCAGCAGGCCCGCCTGGGTCTGGGAGCACAGACAGGCCCACCTCAGACAGGCTGAGTCGGCAGCCCACTGGGCTCTGGAAAGACCCAGAGGGCAAGATGGGCAAGGAAGGGCTAGGCCCCTGCCTGCTCCCACAGTCCCCTCACTACCTGGGTGAGGGGCTTGACGCTGTGACCCGCAAAGGAGCTCCGTCCACCTAACCACTGAATCAGCCCCTGTAACTGGCCAGCCTCCAGATGGCAGGAAGGGGGGCTAAAGGGTGCAATGCCTACATCTGCCTTGCAGCTTCCCAAAATCCAGAGGAAGGACAGCTCCTTAAGCAAAGGATAGTGAGAGAATGTGGCAAGTCCAATACCAGGGTGACTGCAAGGTACCCCTAGAGCAGAGAAGGCAGGGAATTCTCTCGAGAGCGGTCAGGAAGCTGTCTCAGAAGAGTATTTGCACTGGACCTTGAAGGATGAGCAGGCTCTCTCTGGACAGAGACGGCGGGAAGGGTATTCCAGGCAGAGGGACCGGCACGTGAACAGTAAGAGTGACCTTTTGGGGGGGGGTGGGGAGGCGCTGTGGCTGGAGTGACAGGCACAGGTGGCAAAGAGGAACACAGCTCAGGGCTGGATCCCCCAGGGCAGTCATCCAGCCCCCGACATGGAGCTTGGGTTCAGGGTCCCCGCTGAGCCACGGAGCTCAGTGGGGCTGGAAGAGGGAAGATGCGGAAAGAGACGAAAAACAGGACTCTGAACAAACTTTCTAACCTGGGGAGGCAGGAGACAGACGCTCTCAGGCCTGAGAATCTGCATTTCAGAGTTCCCAGGAGCTTCCGCAGCTTCCCTCTTGCTCGGATGAAAACATCTACTCAGTGGGCGCCTGGGTGGCTCAGTTGGTTAAGCGACTGCCTTCGGCTCAGGTCATGATCCTGGAGTCCCTGGATCGAGTCCCACTTCGGGCTCCCTGCTCGGCAGGGAGTCTGCTTCTCCCTCTGACCCTAACCCTTCTCATGTGCTCTCTCTCATTCTCTCTCTCAAATAAATAAATAAAATCTTTAAAAAAAAAAAAAGAAAGAAAGAAAGAAAACATCTACGCAGTAAAGCCCCTCAAATTCCCATGCAGTGATTCCCCAGGACAGTGAACCCCCCATAACCTAAAATGCGTTCATCTGTTCAAACCTGTTGCCGCCAGATGGCGAGCTCCTTGAGGGCCGGGTCTCTTCCACCTGTTGGCCCCAAACCTAACACAGGGCCTGGCATACAGCAAGCAGAGGATAAATGTTTGTGAGTGAATGACAACTAAATGACGAAAGACTGAATTCCCATAACCAGCCGATTTATCGGGCACTGATAAAAAAGTGAGCTAAGTCTGACTGCAAAAGATGCCAGATTCTAGCAGAGGTGTTACCAAGGTGGGGTGAGGGAGGGACATGCCCCAGCCTGCCTGGAAACCCCAGGGAGTGGAGAGAGAGAAAGTCTGAGCAGAACGGATGTGGCAATCCCCCTGTGACGTGCTTCCCTCCACCTCCCGGCCTGCAGCTCTATCACAACTGCAGCAGAGCAATTTGTAAACAAGGCTCAAAACCACAACACCCTTCCCCTACCACTCCCTCCCAAAGCAGCTTCCAGTTCCCTGGCATAATCGACATGCAAGCAGAAACTCTCACAGGGTAGCGGGCGAATGGTATGCTTGAGGGAGAGGGCGAGAGACGGGAGGCACCTGTCCAGTGTGGCGGCAGTCTCCCATCACATGTCCTGCACATGGGTCTGGCCGAGCCCACCAGAGCTTCAGGCATTTCCTGTGGTCTCAATTTCTTCTCTATAATATGCATTCACCCATTCGTTCAGCATGTGTTCCCTAAGCATAAACTACATGCCGGGCATTGGCAAGACGCCTTAAGATTCAGAGAAGAACACGCACGATCAAAGTTCTCAGTTCCGTATACTCCACAGACAGAACAGAGGCAGGGTAAAGTGCTTCCCCCACCCCGGCCAGAGCAGGCCACTTGTTCACCCACGGATGTCGACACGAAGAGGGTAATGCAGCTGAGGTCACCCCTCCTCACCTCCGTCCCATTCCCACCCTGACACTGGGGCCTTCGTTCATTATCCCATCTCTGATCGCCAGGGAGGAGGGCACGGCCAGGCTGTCGGGAGCACCCCTCTTGGTGGGTAGGACTCCCTGGTGGTCTAAAGAGAGGGACAGCAGAAACATCTCGTCCCTACCTGAATGCAGCAAGTGCAGCATTTTGCAGCTTGAGAAGCACGAATCTCCTTGAATCTTACATCAACTCTCGGAGACATCGTGATCTCATTCTACAGATGAGGAAATCCCAAGGCTCAAGAGGTTGAGGACTTGAAAGGGTCACTCTGCCACTAAGAGTCACGGGCAGGATCTCTAAGCTCTGGGACTTCAATATCAAGTGCCCAGAGTTTCCATTATGCCCTCCTCCTCCTCCAAGATGTGACCCCATAGACCTGGACTGGAGACTAGACCTTGAACTTGAACTTGCACTATTAACTGCAGAACCACCTCCCTACCTAGAAGTTGGTCTACTTTATAATATAAAGTGTGTGTTGAGTGAAGAATATATCAGCTGACACGGCCCAAGTGGAGGAAAGATGATGCCCTTTCTGCCAGGAGACTTCATCCCTCACTACTCTACCAAAGGTCACAAGGAGGAAGTGAACACACAGACAAGGGAAACTAGTGGGCAGAATTAACTTAGACTTTTCTCAAGAAGACTAAGAGGAAGTTTCATACCCAGTGCTGCTTAGAAAAACAACCCAAGTTGCCATGAAATCATTAAGGATAGAAAACTGATTTGGAGAGAGGAAATTATAACTCAATCAGGCCTAGGACTAGTCTCCTCTGTGGGAGGGGGCAACAGAAGCTCCAGGCTAATGACAAACAAGCTCTTCCAAGTCACAGGCCCTCAGGAAAGGACCTTAGAGGTCTCCTCAAAGTAGAGGTCGGTGTTTTCCCCCAAATCTGTTTTAGCCTCAGAGCCCAATGCCCACCAAAATCTAACATAGAACCCCCACGTGGGAAACAGCCTGGGACCCCCCTACCCATTCCTGCCCTGCCTCCCTGCTCTTGCAGCAACCTCAAGGGTCTCCACCGAGTCCCCCGGCGTGCCAGAGAGCCCTTCTCTGGCCTTGCCCTGGTCTACTGTGGACATCTACACCATCCAGCTTCTACTCACACACCTTCTGTTGCTTAGATGACCTTCCCTTCGCTGAGAGAGAGAGAGAGAAAGGTCTTTCTGTAATGTCCCCCACTGATCCTGAACATCCCCTTTGCCACTTCCTTGAGACGGCCCTACCCATTTTAAAGGACCATGTTTGTGCTACCAAAGGTCTTTGCTTCTCTGGCCTGCAGGCTCCTCCCTGTGTTCATAGAGAGGTCGCAGAGGTCACGTGACATCATCTCAGAACCCCTCTCTGTCCAGGGCACTCCAGGGCCCAATTCCCTTCCGTGGGCAGGCCCGTGGGCCCCAGGAAATCACAGCAATGGCCATTTGTGCCTGGTAGGGGTGTGCGAGGACCTCTGCCAGGCTCTTCCCACGGATAACGGAGGATTCTTGAGTGTGTGCTAAGCCAAGCACTTACTAGGTTCTATAGTAATAGTTACTAATTACTACTAAGAAATAGTAGCATATATGCTTCATGGGCACAAGGACTTTGCCTTTTTCATTCACTGCTCTATAACCAGCCCCAAGAACAGGGCTTCACCAAATGGATACAATAGTCTTATTATTGTTGTTGTGGTGGTTTTTATCATTGGCATTTAGCACATTCTTACCGTATACCAGGCAATTGCTAGAGGCTATGCATATTCTGGTCTCATTAAGAAGCCTCAGAATCGATCTGTCTGTCTGTCTGACACACACACACACACACACACACACACACACACACGAACTCGAGGCTCCCGGTGGTTGAACACCTGGCCTGAGGCCTGCGCTCCGTCCACAGCCTCCCCTAGCCAACCACAGCCCGGAGGGGAAGAACTGGCGCGGCCCCACGGAGTTCCCGGGTGGGCAGGAAAGCGGGCAAAGGGAGCTTCAGTGATGTGCCCGGCAAGCGTCAGAGCCACTGGGCACGGCGGCAGCACTCCTACGGGACCCCGAGTCCGGAGTTCACAGGAGACCCGGGAGTCACTGCGGACGCTCGCCAGGAGATGGCGGATCTTTGCTGCGGCAGCCAAGCCGGCCCCCCGGAGGCTGCTTCCCCGGGGGGGTCTGGAACAAGTGAGGACACTCAGTCCTGCCCTTGAACGGCACTGCCACGCACACCCTCCTCGAACGCCGTGTGCAGCTCTGCTCCCCGAGCCTGCAGGGTAACTGGAGCTGAAGGCGCGAATGTTCGAGTACTCAACTCCTCTATATGCCAAGCACCAGTCAGGTGCACCGCCTGCGTCATCTAGATCATCCGCACCCACAACCCCAGGAGGCAGATCACACTCAATCCGTTTTACAGATGAGGAAACTAAGTCACTTGCCACCAGAAACACATGGCTCGTAAGGGGCAGAGCTGGATTCAGGCCAGAGCTCCTGACACAGAGCTCAGCACAAACAGGGACAGGGGCAACCCTCGTCTGACCAGAGCAGCTGAGACCCCTCGAACGGCGAAGACCAACCAAGGGGACCATGAACAAGCCTGTAAAATCAGGAGAGGACCAGACAGGGTTCCCGTAGCCTTTAAAAGGCACGCTGTCAGCGGCAGCTGGAGCCCCTCCCAGAACCTTTCGCACTCTCTGGTTTTATCCTGGACTTGTCACACCCGCTTCCAAAGGCAGAAACTGGGTCCCAGAGATGTTAAGTGATTTGCTCATGGTTGCTCAGCAGGTAAATTGTAGAGTTCAACTTCAGAACACCAGAGCTCCTCTTCCCTCCGCACCACCTCCCTCCTCAAAGTTTAAAGGACAATTCAGAGCAAGCAAAAGAGAGCATGAGGCAGGACAAACTCTGTGGGATTCTTTTATAAACATCAGGCCATGCCTTGGGTGGCAGCTCTTTAGCTCAAGTAAACTGCAGTGTTTAGAGATCGCCTCCCCACCCCCAAGCTGTAAGATCCATCAGCCCCTCCTAAAGGCAAACCCCTACAGGTCGCCGTCGGTCCGAGTGGCCGGACTCCCGATGGCTCTCTCGTGTCCCCTTCAGCCACTGCCCACACACCACCCTCCGCTGCGCAAAGGTGGGAGCATCTTCCTTTCCAACAGACCCTCCTGGGAGGGAGGGGGCTGCATCGACCCACCACCCTAGGGCAGAAAGAAAGCTGAGTGAAGTCGAACTGCGGAGAGCTCAGGCTGCAGAGAACGTGCGGCTTCCTCCGGGCACCGAGAGAAGGACGTCTGCGGGATCAGTATGAGTTACAGTTAACTGCGGTGCCACCTGCAGGCAAGTTCAACTCAACCCCACGGCCATGTACTAATACCTCACGCCTGCCCTTCACGTGGTCTCGCCATGTGACCTGGGGCCAGAGAGCGTGGCGGCTCCGTGCCTCAGTTTCCCCATTTGCGAAACAGGAACAGTTACAGCGGCGCCCTCTCCCGTGGCCCTGCCTGGAGTGGAGAGGTGGGCCTAGACACAAAGGTTGATCCTTAACGGAGGGCAGGGCAGCCGAACAGTAGGCTGGCAGCGGGACAATGGCAGGCCACCTGACACCTCCCGGCTGCCCCAGGCCCTGCCCTGGAGCCACTGTGTGCAGCGATGGGGGTCAAGGTGCTCAGCTCAAATTGCCAACAGGTCAGCACCTACGTGGCTCAGAACAAGGCCCAGTGGTTTCTAATGCAGCAGTCGAGGCGGAGGTCAGTCCTGAAGGAAAATGTGCTGCTGTGCGGCCGCCTCGCGTAAGGCAGAGCAGGGCGAACGTTCGCTGAGACCCCAGCATGTGAGAGCTGGGGCACCCACCTGTGAGCGGCCCAGACCTGTCTGGAGACAGGCTAATCGTTCAGAGCGTCCTTGAGAGCCAGCATGATTTGCCATCTCCGAGAACTTTCCATGCACTCAGGGCTACTGCATCACAGCCAGGCCGATCTTGGGTATCTCTGCTCACTCACAACCACCAAGCCCTCACGCCCCTCTCCTCACCTTACCTGTCATGGCTGAAGCACCCAAGACAGACGGTACTTGCCCCAGCCTGGTAAAGGCATCAAACTGCCCTATCCGCCGCTGCAGGTGGAGAGCTCACAGCCGCCTGCTGTTGGGTCGGGGAGTGGAATGCAGGTTCAGGGTCAGAGAAGCAGGCAGGCACCCTCAGAGCAGCCCCTGAGCACCTGAGCCAGCCAGTGGCCGAGCCCTGCTCTGAGCTCCGACTAGGAGCAGCCTCCGGGTCTCCTGGCTCACCGGAGAACTTTCCCCACCCACTCCCCTGGGTTTCCCCTGGCTGTGTCCCTGGCCTAGGCAACCTAGCTTCCACCTGCCAGAGCCACAAAGGACCGGTTTATCCCATCACCGAGCAACAGTAGCATCTCTGCCTCTAGGTTTTCCCTGAGGGACCACGGGAAGCCCCGAGAGGAGCCTGAAACTGCCACACACCAGAGCAGAGCCAGAAAGCCCCCTTACTGAGAGCCCCTGCTTTTCTCCCTTCCTCTGCACCCCAATCATCCGAGCTCTGCCCCTACTGACTTCTTTCCAGAACAAGGAAGCTCAGAGTCAGCAATGCAGAGAGGAAAAGAAAAATAAGGCCCAGGGGCAGGCTGCGTGGCAGGGAAAGCAGACAAAAGAGCTGGCCAGGCCTTCTGTTCCATTGGCCTCTGTGAGCTGCCACCTCTTCCTTGCCTGGTGGAGCACCTCCTGTTTCAGTGTGGGGTTATTAACTCTCTTATCTGCTTTACCATCTCTGAAAGAGAGTTTCTAATTACCCTAGGGACCTTGAAGTTCAGAGAGGTTGAGGTGTGTGCCCAAAGGCACCCCACAAGTCAAAAGACAAGGCAATGTGAGAACTTACACTCCCCAGGATGGTTCTTTGTGTCTTCTCTGCAGCACACTTAATCTTCATCCTCATTTAAAAATAAGAGCGCCTGGTGCCTGGGTTCATCACCTCTGAGCTAGGAGCTGTGCTAAACCCAACGGGATTCTCCAAAATCTGAAACACCAGAGACTGAGGGTAAATAAAGGAAGGAGGAGAAGAGATGAGAAACGTGCAGACCTAATGGAAGAGGGAGGAAGAAGGGATGCTAATAACAATGAAGCCCCTGCTAGGCCCAGCACTGCCGCAGGCCCTTCCCCAGACAGACTCTGGGAGGGAGGAGAGCTTACCCTTGCTGATGGAAGACTTGGCAAAGCCAGGAACCAAGCAGAGATGGGTTTGCCTGGGGAGCTGGGGAGGGCTGGGGAGATGCTGGGGGTAATCCCTGCATATCGATGGGGAGGGGCGAGGAGGGGATGAAAACAATAGTCCACAGAGCCCAAAACCCCGGCCCCCCAAGAGCTGGATCTGCTCCTGACTTGCTCTGAGGCCACTTAATCTACAGGAGGCTTGGTCTTCTCTTCCGGAAAATGGGGATAATTTCTCAGGGTGGTTCTGAAGATTAAATGGGACAGCATTTATGCAAGATATTGTAAGCTCTGTACCAATCCCCAAATGCAGTAGTTAATTGTTCTGCCTCTACACATGGTCTCGGATTAATGTCTTTCTGTGACCAGCGACTTTGACTGAAAAGCAGGGAAAGATGATTCTCTGAGCGAATCAGGCAATCAATAGGTGATTGTCAGCCTTCTAACACCCACCTTCTAACTTCCTCTTCCACACCGCACCCGCACCTCTTCCAGCTGGGCCCTTCCGGGCTCTGGGGGCCCAGGCATTCCTGCCCTCCCATTGTAATCCAGGAGCTTCCTTCCCAGATGAACCCCTAGGTCAGATACTGGTTGGGCCGGGCCCGTGAGTCAGAGCCCCAGAGCAGACTGAATCAACACAGCAGACAGGCCTGACCCAGCCAGCAACCCAATAACACAGGAAAGGCTGGTGCCTTTGCGGGACCTGGGCTGGGCCTGGGCTGTGGCAACTGTGGCCAAGGGCTGAGTTCAAGTTGGGGATAAACTGAGACACCTCCAACAAAGCAGAAGGCAGCACAGTAGGTGTTTCGTGGCCTCTCAAGCACCTTCCCTCCACCAACTCCAGGGCTAGACATTTCCCTGGTCTAGGGAACTGGGGAGTTGCCTGGAATGGTCCCCAGAGACCATTTCGGCTTTGCATCCTGTGATCACGGCATAGACTCACGCAGCGATAGGGGGTGGCCAGGTTCCTGAATCTTACCTGGTAAGACTCTCACCTCATCTCTCAGCCCCATCTCTCCCCCACTTCCCAGCCCCGACTCAGGATGGATTCTGGGCCGAAGGCCACTCAGCTGCTGTGCATTTCCGTCTCCACCCTGCTCCGGAAGGTAATTGACGTTGATATTCCCCAGTCGCTGCTCATAAACCTCAATGTGCCCACCTCCCCGCCCATTACCCTGAAGGCTTGTGACCTTCTGCAGCTCCCCTTCCCAGAAGTTTGGCAACCCACCATCTCTAATCTCACTGTGTTGGAGATGTCTGTCAGAGAGGCTTCAGGAAAGCCAAGGAGCAGGCCACTGGATGGAAGAACTCTGGCAGCCTGAAAGAGCAGAGCACAGGAGAAGACTGTTGAATCTCAGATCTGTACCTCTGAAACAAATAATGCAATATATGTTAAGAAAGAAAAAAAGAAGAAGAAGAATGTAGCAGGAGGGGAAGAATGAAGGGGGGGAAATCGGAGGGGGAGAAGAACCATGAGAGACGATGGACTCTGAAAAACAAACTGAGGGTTCTAGAGGGGAGGGGGGTGGGAGGATGGGTTAGCCTGGTGATGGGTATTGAGGAGGGCACGTTCTGCATGGCGCACTGGGTGTTATGCACAAACAATGAATCATGGAACACTACATCAAAAACTAATGATGTAATGTATAGGGATTAACATAACAATAAAAAAAAAAGAGTAGAGCACAGGAGGATGGGAGGATAGGAGCTTGACTCCTTGGACCCCTCAGCACAGCCGAGAGACTGCTTTTTTTCTTTTTTCCTCTTTGAACCTCAGATGCGCACCACCGGATGAATCGTAATCCTGGATCCATGACATTTTCCACCACTGGCCCACACGGGGCCCCCTTGTAACCCCAGCTAGTTAGATGGCTTTAACAATGTAGTAAGCCTCCATAATTCACCACCCCAAACAAATGCTGCATCTGACCAGGAGATCCCCTGCCCTCACACCTACATTCCCTCCCCCTGCCGAGGTAGCTGGGCAAGTCTCTTATGTTTAAGAATTCAACAGATATTGATTCTACGTCTTTGCCAGGCCAGGAAATATGCTAGAAGCCCCCTGGAAAGTAAGCCTCAACCCAAACCCCATGTTTATCATTTCCTTGCTTCCTTATGAAAAAGATTCTGTGTTACATGTAATCTTTTGGGGATTTACTTTTTACCTTAATGTTAAATTACTAATGCCCCATCCATGTGATTCTGTGGTGCCACAGTTCATTTGTTTTGACCGCAGCATAATATTCCAATGTGTGAATGTGCCAGAGTCAGCTTCTTCAAGGCTGACCAACCAAGATATTTTCCTTAATTCTTTCACTCAACAAATATTAAATACCCACTCTAGGGGCACCTGGGTGGCTCAGTTAGTTAAGCGTCTGACTTCAGCTCAGGTCATGATCTCAGGGTCCTGGGATCGAGCCCTGTGTCAGGCTCCCTGCTCGGTGGGGAATCTGCTTCTCCTTCTCCCTTTGCCCCTCCCCCCCACTCATGCTCCTGCTCTCTCTCTCATGCTCTCCCTCTCTCAAATAAATCTTTTTTTTTTTTAAGATTTTTTATTTATTTATTTGAGAGAGAGAATGAGATAGAGAGAGAGAGCACGAGCAGGGGGAGGGTCAGAGGGAGAAGCAGACTCCCCACTGAGCAGGGAGCCCGATGTGGGACTCGATCCTGGGCCTCCAGGATCATGACCTGAGCCGAAGGCAGTCGCCCAACCAACTGAGCCACCCAGGCGCCCCTCAAATAAATCTTTTTAAAAATAAATAAATACCCACTCTATGCCAGGTATTGTAGGAGACACCAGGGATGCCCTAATTACCAATTAGTCACAGTCTCTGTCATTCTAGCTTGTAGTTTTGATTTAGTTTATTTTCTCTGTTTTCAGGTGTGGGATGTTTTCTGTATAAGCACTATTCAGTGGGTCGCAATCGAAAACATATTAGCTAAAGGGGTACTGAGGTCACTTCTGTTTACCGATGAGGAATCAAGAAAGTGCAGGCTGTAAGCCTCTTTTGTTGCCTCTGTGTCTCGGCCTCCAGCATAATGCCAGGCCCATCAAAGGCAGTCAATATTTGCTGAATTAATAATAAACAAGAGACTTGCCCTACCTACCTCAACTAATGCAGGCACATGACCACGGCAGACTCAGTGAGAAAGAATGAATTGACAGGGAAGGGCCACTCAGTGGATGCTCCTGACACCCCTCCAACCTGCCCCTCCCGCAGCCCTCACATCTTGGCAAATACCCTCCTACCCGCTCCCTGAAGACCTAAGAGCATCCAGTCAGCTTATGAGGCCTGCTGCTTTGACCTTCCAAGCACGGGTATCTTTTCCCACCACCAGCCCCCTTCTCCTTCCTCTTGTCCTTGCCGCTCTTTGTTCTGTCTCTCCAACACCAAGCTCGCTCCTTCCCCCCTTGCATTCAGATCTCAGCCCAGGAGCTGTCCCTAACCACCTGACCCTGTCCCTAGGCCTCTGGCTGTAAGTATCCAGCAGGCACTGGGTCCCATCACCCACTTCACTCTGCATGGCACTCATCGCCCCAGCTTTATCTGCTCACACCTGTCCTCCCCTCCTTCCCCCCACTCCCCACCCATCAGAGGTGAGGGCAGGGCCTGACCTGGCCTGTCTGGGCACCTCTCCCATCCTACTGCACTTATTTCTTATTTGTCTTTGAATCCACAGCTCCTAGAGCAGGGCCTTGTCAAATAGTTCATTGAATACTTAATTACGTAATGCTAACCATACTGGGTATCAGACAATTGGGATCCTTTTCAGCCCTGAACCTGACTGAGTCAGACAACAGAATTTTGTAAACTCTTACACGACGACTGTGTGTAGATTAAATACTGTTGATATTATTATTACCTAACTCGGCAGCCATTGCAACGCAGTATTGTAGGACTTGTTCTCATCTTTACCCTGGAAACAGTCCCCCCTCCAGGCCCTGGAGATGGCAAAGGACAGGTGGCTAGGAAAGATCCACAGGGCAGAGCCCAGAGTCCCGTTCCGTTTAATAGCATCTATCTGGTCTTTCCTGAGTAAAGCCCAGTGCAAAACTCTGAGGGCTCAAAGGCCACAAGAAACAAGGACAACTGTGCAGTAGAAAGTTCTGCAGCAAATGCTGGGGGGCCCAGGAGGGAAGGGAGCTCGCCTATGTGAGCCAGGCCCTCCCACTACCTAGCTCACTTAAACCTCACAGTAGCACTGCGAGGTAAGTACCAGCTTCCCCACTTTACAGAGGGAGAACATGAAGCTCAGAGAGGTTAACCCTCTCACACCCAAGACTCACAATTAATAAGACACAGAACCTGTATTCCAACTCAGCCCCCAGAGACTCCAGGGCCCGCTGTCTCTGGAACATCCCCGAGCCGCCCAAGGCCTCATGCCACCAAAGGGCAATGCCAGGCACGTCCCTCCGGTGGATCACAGAGTTTGGGAGGAAAGGAAGGAGCTCCTTCTCCCAATGATTATGTCTGCCACACTCAGGCATGGAAGCAAACACCCTGGGATGCCCCCCCTCCCTGCTGCCACCAACCAGACCTAATCTGGGACAACCACCCAGGGGTTAGAAGAAGCCCTGTCACCCCCAAATGGGACTCAAAAACTTCCCAGGCGGAAACGTTCAGAGTCCTGCAGCTCCTCCACCTACCAGTGGTGCCATCATGACCTCAGCACCACGGGCAGCCAAGTCCCAGAATGGAGACCCAGACCCCAGGCAGGCCTGCCGCTCACCCAGCCCCAGGACTCCAGCTCCTGTAGCAGCTGGAAAGGGAGCAAAGAGAAGAGAGCTTTCTGGGAGGCCCGAGAGTGAGGCATGAGCCTTGGCAGTCCCCTCCCCTTACTCTTTGCTTTACAGGCAAGGGGGCGAATGGACTTCGTATGTGAGCCTTGTGTGCACGGCTCCTGTTTGTGACCCTATGTGGCTGTGTGTGTGCTGAGCGCACACACACAGTGGTGTAACTGGAAGAACAGAGGCTTGTGTTTGTGTATGTGTGTCCATGGTGACCTCAGAGTACACTGCAGAATACCATAGTGCTCTGGTAGGGTTTTGTCTTTGTTTGCTCTGTTAAGGATAACATACATTCAATAAAGCACTCGAATCTAAAGTGTACCCCCCAGTGAATATTAAACATATGTACCCCCATGGAACCAACACTTAGATCAAGGACAACTTGATATATATATATATATATATATATATATATATATATATATAAGTTTTCCAACATTCCAGAAGTTTCCATTGTGCTGCTTCCAATAACTGCCCCACTTCCCCAGTGGTAATCACTATTCTGACTTGCGTCGCCATAGATTAACTTTACCTTTTAAAATCTATATATATGAAATCATACAGAGCATACTCTTTTGTGTCTACTTTCTTTCCTTCATTATTATGTCTATGAGATTCATCCCCATAGGTCATTGCACTTTAGCACTAGGTTATATTGGTCTATTGTTAAAATATACTCCATCATATGAATATACCACAATTTATCTACTCCACCAGTGATGGACATTTGGGTTTTTCCAATTTTTAGCTATTATGAATGCAGTTACTACAAATATTTGTGTACAGATATTTCACTAGACACATGCACTCATTTCTCCTGGCTAATTCCTGGGTCACAGAATCCTAGAATAGCCACATAGTTAGATTTAGCAGATTCAGCTAGGCCGTTTCCCAAAGTATCTGTACTAATTTATACTCCTGACAACAGTGTATAAGAGTTCCAATATTCCACATCCTCAGCAACACTTAGTATTGTCAGTCTTTTTAATTTTAGCCATTCAGGTGTCTACGCAGAGATATCTCATTGTGGTGTCAATTTGCATTTGCCTGATGGGCAATGATACTGAGCATCTTTTGGCACAGATTGGCCATTGAAGTACCGCTTTTGTGAAGTGTCCAAGTTTTTACAGAACTAAGACATCTGTAAAAGTAGACAAATGGTTGACCAAAACAGACGGCTGAGCAGAATCATTCTAAGAAACTCAGCAATACAACAACCCAGCAGCCTAACATTTCCACAATTGCTAACTAGTTGTTACAATTAGTAAGCTAGTTGTACCAGGTAATATAGATGCATAACTGAATTTTATATATGTGTGTGTGTGTGTAATATATATATATACATATTTTATTATTTGACAGAAAGAGAGACAGTGAGAGAGGGAACACAAGCAGGGGGAGTGGGAGAGGGAGAAGCAAGCTTCCCGCTGAGCAGAGAGCCCAATGCGGGGCTCGATCCTAGGACCCTGGGATCATGACCTGAGCCAAAGGCAGACGCTTAATGACTGAGCCACCCAGGAGCCCCTGAATTTTATATTTTGAGCCAGTGAGATATCACTGAGCCCCCCAACTTAGATTCAGCAGAGAGAAGGGGATGCAAATAAGAACGAAGAGCCTCCCCTGGGTCCTTAGCCCCAGCCTGAGAGGTTCCCTCACTCAACTCACTGACTGTTTTTCCTTCAATTATAGGATCCTGACAGCAATCAACCCCTGAACAGCCTTGGTAAGCTCAGGTCCAGCTTTGCCTTGTCCACCTCAGCCTCCAAGTTTCAACCAGTTACCAAATAGATACTATACCCCTCTTGCATGGCCCTCACCACCACCACCGAGGGCTAAATGCTGTGGAAGATCTCCAACCACCCACCCATTCATCATTCAACAAAAATGTATTAAGCAACTGTAAGGTCCAGGATAATTCTAGAAGTAGGAAGCATGGTCTCCAGGGAAATAGGACCAACAAACCTAAAACCCCAAGAGCAGTGATTCTCCAACTCATTCATTCAGTTACTCACTTTCTTATTCATTCAACAACTCGGAGTGCGCCACGTGCCAGGTTCTGGGTTAGACATTGGACTAAAACAGCAAGTAAGAAAGCCAGAGTCCCTGCCCTCACGGAGTTGCCAGTCAGACCACTTCCATGGAACATGCTGGACAAAGGTATTTTCCCTGGTAGACTAGAAAATGATAGTGTTTGCCTGATCTACGGGAGAAGAATAATTTAACAGATAAAGTGTTCCCAAATTTAAGGTTTTGGTTTTTTTCCCCTCCCATTCCATTTTGTTAAACCACTGAGAGCTATTCCTGATGATAGCCTGCTGGATCAGCAAAGCACAAACTAATATGACAGATCCACAAGGAAATAACCAATCCCACTTACTTCAACAATTTCAGGGCCCCACGTTAATAATGATCACAAACAATGTAATCTTCTGCAAGTAAGATGGTGCCTAGTTTATGCTCTGGAATTCGACAGACTGGTAGACCCCCGTGTCCCCAGAGAACACCAGACATCCAAGAGCTCCACCATCCGAGTAAGCCTGAGAACCACCAAACCAGAAAACAAGTTAGATTTGCTACCAATGCCGACATGAAGGGAGCTCGAAGAGCGATCAGTGCCAAGCGATCAGAGATAATAGCGTCATGGGGTCAGGCAAGCTTTGACAAAGTCCCCACGGGAATAAACTATCACGAAACAGAAGGAAGTAATGAGGGTTTCAGTGGTGAAGGGACGAGGAGGAGCAAAGGTTCAAAGACGGGAATGAAGGCAGGTGCACAAGGACCAGGGCAGAAACTGCCCGTGTGGCACTGAGGACCGGCGAGGATTAGCAGTGGGAAGTCCACGTGGCCCCAAATCCCACTGGCTTTGCAAGTCTGGAGAAGAGTGTGGTCTAGATCCAGAAGTCACGGAGGGTTCTCAGGCAGGGATGTGACAGGATGACAGCAATACTCTGGGAAGCTCTGTCCCGCAGTGGTGGGCAGGACCGGCTGGAGGAAGGAACAGGGGCAGGCAGGGAGGCTCTTCACATAGCTCATGGTGGCTTTGTCAACTTTACGTATGAAACATAAACCAAGAAAACCCTACCCTTCCTGATGCTGTTCTCCCTGAGGATATCAGGGAGGCAGAGACATGGGGACCTGGACAGGGGAACCCCTCGAGGGGCTCCCAAGAAATGATGCACCTCTGAGAAAACCAGCCCACCTCACGCCCCCAGCGGAAGGTGCTCAATAAATAAATCATGCATGAAGGAGGAATGGACAAAATGTCGCCATGTCCATGGCCACGGGACAGAGGACAGCTCTGTACACTGACTGCTGGAACCTTCAAACCGTACCTGCTAAGACTGAGAAGCTCCCTGGTGCCTGCTCCTGCCCCTGATGGGCAACACCAGCCCACACCCCACGGGCCTGTGCTCTGTGTCTGAGGCTTAAACTCTCCTGAGGAGACGAAACATTTCCTACGCTTTCCCTTTCAATAATGATACCAGCACTTCCTGAGCACCAGTCTATGGCTGGATGCCATTCTCTGCTTTTGAAGAGCTGAGGAAAGCGATCGAGACAGACATATAACCCAGCCCTCATTCAAGCCAGGAAACGAGACCTGTAACAAAGACGGAAAGGAGGTGCTTAAGAGATCAAGCAAAGAGCGATGCATGTATTCACTCGACAAATACCTGCTGAAGCACCTGGGACTCAGCAGTGACCAAAAAAAAAAAAAAGAAGAAGAGAAAAATTCCTTATCTTCATAGAGTCTTCATTTCAGGCAGGGATGGGAGGAAATGGAAAATATATATAATATATAAAATACAGAGTATGTTAAGAGCTGATGTTTTTAAAAATGGGGAAAGAGAACAGGAAATATTGGAAGATTATCTTTTAAAAAAGGGAGGTCAAGAAGGCCTCACAAGGAAGGTGACAGACCAAGCCATGGGGAGGTGAGGGAAAGAAAGCTGACCTATCGCCTTCCAGGGACTCAAGGCTGCCAGACTTCCTGCCCTAGCCCGCCCTGGAGAAGTTCCGTGCACCTGCCGCAGCTTATTGCCTGCAAGGAAAGGGGATGCAAGAGGACCTATCTCGGGTACTTCCTGAGAATTTAACTTTTCAAATCCTGGCCCTGGTACCATCTCCTTGGATAACCATATGAAAAAGACAATATAGTTTTATTACCTCTGTTTTAGGCATCTCTAGGCTCCTACCTGGTCTCCCTATCCCCAAACTCTTGTTCCCATCCACCTCTTCCCTGATGAAAGATTCACCTTTCTAAATATGAAGGTGATCACGTCTCTCTACTGCTCAAAGCTTCCCATGGCTCCACACTGCCTTCCCAGTAAAATCCAAATTCCCGGCATGGTGTTCAAGACTCTCCACAGACTGACGCTGCCAGTCCGGCCTCCACAATACGCACTTGCTCATGTTACATCTCAGGCACACGAGGAGCTCACAGTCAACACCCCCAGGCCTCTGCCCAGCTGGTCCAGCCCCACCCCACCCCATCGCCACCTACAGAGGCCCATTTAAGTGTTTTGGTGGCGTCTGGTGGTACTGGCAGCTCTGTCCTTGTGTGCTGCTTCCCCCAAACTGGCATCTCCTTAGAGATGAGGACCATTCTAGGGACTCACCATCTGCTGAGTTGAGTTGGAGATGGAGGCCCTTAGGATGTGTTCATTCACAAGCATGTACCAGGGCTCTACGAAGCATGGAATGCGTTGGAGATCCCTGCCCTCAAGCTTACAGTTTAACCAAAAGATAAGGCAGAAAAGAGGATAAATGATAGTAAAGTAAATGAGTACTTGCCTCTCCTGGGGCAGATGCAGGGCAGACCCGACAGGGTGAAACATTGCAGAATAGACTAAGTCAAGACAAGGAGAAGACACCATGGTCTGGAGTCTCCTTTGAGGGGCACAGGTGAAAGATGGATAAGCCTGGGTAAGCGAAGGAGGTGGGGTGACCATGCACTGTTGAAGCTAAGCCCAGTCTGCAGGAATAAAACCCCAGCGCTAAGCAAAACTGTACCCAAAGCATTCTGCAGCTCAGCACCAGGGCCAGAGGGCAGGGAGGCTGTGGGCCCTGGCAGGGGCGGGCTCCAAGTGCTGACTGCAGGCTCTCTCCTTCCGCCTCACAGACGTCACCCCCCTGCGCAAACCTCGCACTCCCCTGGAAACCTTCAAAAAGGTTGGCATCCCCATCATCGCAGCACTGCTGAGCCTGGCGACCATCATCATCATGGCTGTCCTCAGTAAGTGGCAGCCCCCACCCCTACCCTCACCCCCTCATTACTGCCCCCACCTCCCCTTCATCCCCCACAGGAAACGGCAGCTGCCACCTCCCCTCCAAGCCCAACCTTACCCTCCGCCCTTGCACCCAGCAGCCACAGGCAGGTGAGCTGCAGAAAGCTTTGTGTGACACGCGTCCACCCCCTGCTCTGAAGGGAGCCTTCCTCCAAGAGTGAAAGGGGGAGGTGAACGCAGCCCCCACCTACCCCAGATGATCTCTACCACAGGGAAAGCACAGCTGCACACGGTACAAAGCCATGCAGGCAACCGGCCAGGGCGGCCGCACCCCTGCCTCCTTAGTCAGGCGCCTGCAGACACCGGAGCAGCCCCACCGGCTAGAAGAGCGGGGAGCCTTTCCACCTGTGAGGCAGGGACACAGACGGGGGGCACACGGGAAGCCACCCAGGCGCGCACGCACGCACACACACACACACTGCCTGTAGCTCTGTCTTCCTCCCTGCCAGGGCCTGAGACCCAGTGAGCAGGTCACTCAGCGACAAAGAGTGAACTGAATGACCCACCGTGCCCACCGTCCCGGTCTCCACTCCCACTCCTGTGACTGTCCTTGCCTTCCCCTCCCCCACAGTCACAGCAGGCTACTGACGGCACTCTCAGGGTGGGGAGCAGGGCCCAGCGGACCAGGCTAGCAGTCGGGACACCTGGGTGAGGATCCCAGCACAGCCCCTTGCTGTGTGACCTTGAGTAAGTCCTTTGACCTCTCTCAACTTCAGTCTCCTCTGTAAAACATCCTGTCTCTCCCAGAGGGATATCGGAGATAATGTAAAACACCTGGATGAAAATTAGGTCGTGCCCAAGTGTGGGTCACCGGACAGGGTGCAGAGATGTGACCAAGGCCATACAAAAAAGCATGTGTTTGCTAACGGGGTAGCACGGGCCGTTGAGGAGCTGCACTTGGAACCATGGTGGCATTTCCCCAGCAACAGCCACCGCACACTCCCAGATCACTGGGCCCAAACCCTCCCCCTCCACTTGAGCATCTAGGCTCAGAGAGGACTGGCAGTTAGAGACAGCTGGGACGGCCCCCCCCCCCCCCCCCCCCGGGACCCAGACTGAACAAGTCCCTTTCCATCTGTGGCAATGGAAATGCAGATCCACGACACAAACACCACCCAGATCCCGGAGAGCCCCGCTGAGCTGTGAGATGCGGATTTCTTCCTGACCTTGGCTGGCCCTTGGCCCTGGGTTTGCAGCAGCATAAGCACAGCTGCCGTCCTAAGCCTGTTCTATTTAGGCTAATATGAAGGAGAGCTCGCTTTCTCTGAGCCTATGCCCTGCCACACTGCAGAGAGGAGAAGGGGCCAAGATTCATCCAGGGCATGCCCGGGCAGGCAGTGGTGCATGATTCAGAAGTGGGGTCTCCCCATCCCACAAGGTCCTGTGTGGCTTCCATGCCATGGGCCCCCAGGTTCTGCAACCAGAGAAGGTCATTTGAGCCTCCATCCCAGGCAAGGCTCCCTCAACTTTTTGGCTTCTGGGGTCTCAACTGGTGATACTATGTCCTGGCTTTGTCCCAAGAGGCTAGAGTGAGCCTGCCTTACCCTAGCTCCTGACCATGAACCAAACTCTGAAGGTCTAGGAAAGATTCAGCCTGCTTCTTCTCCTGTGCTCCCTCACACCAGGGACATCCGGGCCAGCAGACCCCATCTCGAAGCCCCTCAGGGAAGGCACGGAGAGGCAGCAAAGAGCTTTGGAGCTAGACAGACCCTGACTGGAATCCTGGCTCTACACATAAGTGCTGTGTGGCCTTGGGAAATAAACCCCAACTCTGTAAATTTCAGTGTCCCCCACTTATAACATGAGTTCATCATGACCCCAGCCACCTCAGGTTGTTGTCAGGATTACACAAGGCAGTGCATGGGAAGCTCTCAGCAGCGACCAGCGAGGCCACCGTCAGACTTACCACTGTCACTTGTAGGGCTAGCCAGGAGCGACACTGGACAGCAGGAGGGGGCTTCGGGCCAGTTAGGCAGGGGGGTCTCTTCCCACCAGGAGCCTTTAGGAATGTGAAGTATTCATTCGCTGAGGAGTCACAAACTAGACTCAGTCCCGTCAGCCCAAGACAGCAAAGGAGCAACAGAATTTGAAAGCAGCAGGCCGAAGACAAAACACAACACGACGCCGAGCCCTTCAGGGATCTCTCAGCCCCAGATCAAAACACCTAGTTCTAGAACAGCACTCGGTGGTTACAAGACACTCACGGCCACCAGCTCACCAAACGTTCTCAACCACCTCACCCCACTGTACAGATGAGAAAACCGAGGCCCTGGGAGGGGGTGTGATGGGTCTACAGTCACACGAGAGGCGGCAGGGCCAGCGCTCTCATCTTGGGGCTCCAGGCCCCGTGTTGTCTATTCGTTACCAGAGGCCCTGTGCCGGCACCGGGAGGATGAGGCCAGTGGGGGCTGTTTCTAAATTTCTCACGCACATGCTCTCGCTTGATGCCTCAGCCATCTTGTAGGTACGGGATAGGTGTTACTTTACAGACCAGGAAACTGAGGCTCAGGACCAGGTACCCAGGCTACCAAGTGGCGTCACTGCGTCTGGAGCCCTCATCTGCCTGTCTTGAAGCCCAGCATGTCTTCAGGGAAACACAGCCTCTCCCACCCCCCGGGGCTGCCTGCTTGACCGTCAGCCCTGTCTGCCCCCTCCCTGCCCCTGCCTTCCAGTCAAGGTGATTCTGGACAAATACTACTTCCTCTGCGGGCAGCCTCTCCACGTCATCCCGAGGAGGCAGGTGTGTGACGGCCAGCAGGACTGTGCCTCCGGGGAGGACGAGCAGCTCTGTGTCAAGACCTTCCCCGATGGGTCCCCAGTGGCAGGTGAGTCTAGGGGCTGGAGGCCCTGGGGGAGTTGGCACAGCAGGAAACCAGCTCAGGTCCCCCCTGATCCACTGCACAGCATCTGCCAAATGACTTGTCAGTTTCCATCCCTACTGTAAGGTTCTTAAGAACAACAGGACTAGGGCCCCAGTACTTACCATGTAGCAAATACTCAGTGAATATGATGAACAAATGCGGACCAGAAGGGACAGGAAATTGTAACATAGCCTGCCCCGTTCTGCTACACCGGTGTGGGACTGAGGCAGGCGGCTGGATTGGATGACCCTGGGGAGTTCCCTCCTTTCTGTGAAACCTGTTCTTTCAAGGGGACTAGAAAAGTGAGTGTCAGACCGTCAACCAGCTACTGATCTTTCTATTCATTAGGTGTTTATTGTAGCCGGCTATGTAACAAGACTGAGCTAGGTCCTTCAAAGCAATAGGAGATGTTTCCAACAAAAACTCATGTTCTTTCTTGGACGGGGCTGGCCCAGCTTCACCCACCTAGTACTTGGGCTCTGGAGAGAAAGGACAGCCCAGGAGATGGGTGTTGGGGGGTTTTGAGGGGCAGGACTAAGTGACTTCTTGCATATATCTTTTTTTTTATCAGCAGTCAAATGCCTATGGGCACCTGCCATCCTACTGCCAAAAGTACCTCCCTCTCAACCTCCTCCCTCTGACCTCACATGGAAAAGGAGCTAGGTTCCTCACTGAGAAGTCCCCCAGGCCAGGCAAGCTGTGTGGACCATGGGTAGAGTCACCATAGATCACCAAAACTGGTATCTCTAAGAATAAAATAGAAAGCTGCTGGTAATTGTGCCAGGACAACAGGTCCACAAGGAGGTTGTTTCCAGGACATCTGGTCACTCTGGCTACCATAAAAATGAAGCTCAGTCAGGCAAAGCCAAATGGAAGAACTTACCCCGAGGTTGAAAGGGTTGGTGTTCTATGATGCTCTAGGGTCTGGGTGTAGGGAGGTTGTGCTGGTCCCATGATGAATTCTGAGGGAGATGGGCCAGACAGGCCCCTGCCCTGCAACTGACCCAGGTTCTCCCCCTCTCAGTCCGCCTCTCCAGGGACCGATCCACCCTGCAGGTGCTGGACCCGGCCACACAGAGCTGGGCCTCTGCCTGCTTCGACAACTTCACAGAAGCTCTGGCCAAGATAGCCTGTGGGCAGATGGGCTATGACAGGTACCTGGCTCCAGCCTCCAGAGGCTGTCCCCTCACCCCTATGACCTCCTCCCTTCTTCCCCCTTTCCTTCCTCCCTTCCTAAAAATATAAATACTGGAGTCAGACAGAACTGCCCTTGAACCCGAGCACTTTCACATACAAGCAACGTGAAGGTCAATCTCCTAAGCCCCAGTTTCCTCAAGGGTTAAGTGGGGCAAGCACTGGCAATGTCATAGGACAGTTATCAGGTGCAGCGAGAGAATATAAGCCTCACCACACACCCCCCAACACACAGTGCTGGCTCCTCAAGACCCTCACTCTTTCACAGCTCTGCAAGAAGACACCCTGTCCCAGAGTGTAATATTTACTTCTTCAATGTCCCATTGGTTAAAATTCAGCTTAAACAAACCTGATTACATTGGGGCCCCATCAGCAATCCCAGCTCTCTCAGCAAATTTCTAAAGCAGCTCCAAATCTTCAGTGGATCAAGAGTTATGTAATCGTAAGGGTGATTTGCATGCTGTGTTTATATTCATTTGATCTTGGCAAAAACCACAAAGGTAGTTATTACTGTATCTATTTTAGAAATAGGTTCAGGGAAGATAAGTAACTTGCTTCGGCAGGAGCTGGGAGGAAGAGGCTTGGGGTCTGTGCCCAAGACCCCTTAATTCCTGGGCATCAGGAGTTCTAGCAACGTCTCTGTTTCTAGCTTGGGTAATTCTCTCCTCCCCCAAAGGCTTTCCCTATAAAGGGAGGAGAGGTAAGGCCACCGATCACTCAGAGAGCCTAACCAGAGAGGAGGGAAAATAACCCATTTATTCAGCTGCAGAGTGGGGTAGGTTCCCAAGGACCCTCCCTGGCAAGCCCCCAAGGACTCTAAGAAACTGGACAGGCAGACACTGTCAATCACAGAACTTTCTCCCATCCACCCCTAAAAAGCAGCCTCCAGGTTCTTTTTCAATAAATGCTCCCAGCAGCATTACTGATCCATCAGACCTTTTGGCCCCCTCTGCTCTCTGGTTATCAGGTCTTTACTGCTCAATACCTGCCGTGGGACGCAACCCTGGACAGGCCACCTCTGCCTCCTTCATTTTTGAGGAGAGCTGGGAAGGCACGCCCTGGCCCTGCTCTTCCTCCCCCCACCCCACCCCCAGCAGCCAGCCAGCCCCTCCCCCCCACTGCAGTCCAGCCACTGCGGCGTCAGGGGTGCCCAGCTCCCAGCTCCGCGGGCTGCAGCTGCCTTACGCAACCAAGGTGTCTCTGGGGCTTCTTAAGGTAATAGGATCCTGGAATTTCTGTCCTTCCGGAGTGCACTAACGCACCAAACCAGCTGGCTTCTTGAGTTCTACAGAATCAAAGCCGGTCAGAGCTTACCTTTCTGGGGACTGTCCGTTTCCACCACTGTCCCTCCTTCCGGATCTCAAATTTCTCTACTTTCCTTCCTCCACCTAGATAAGGAGCCCTTCTTGTCCCAGGACCATAAAACCCGAGATGGTTCAAGGTGGGAGGGGCTCTGGAGATTATCCGGTCCACCTCTCATTTTACAGAGGGAGAAACTAAGGCTTAAGGGAACCCGGAGAAGGGCGTGACCCGTCAAGGTTACACATCAAGCTAGTGTCAGAGGCAGGACAAGCGCCTCCATCTCCAGGGCTCTGAAACCCAGCACCGCCACACTCACGCCCTTCCAGGGGTACCTGGGCCCACCCGGTGTGCGGGATTCCTGGCCCAGAATGTGAGAGCATCAGTGGCCAATCAGCCAGTGCCTCAGTCAACCTGAGCCCTGCACACAGAGCCAGGACTAGCACGGCTGGATGGGGAAGGACGGGACAATCAGAACAATGGGATGAATCAGGGGAGCCTTCCTGGAGGAGCAAAGACTTAAACCCAAGGTTTGAAAGAAGACAAACATGGATCAGAGGAGAGAAAGAGGGAGGGTGGTCCAAGGGAGAGACTCTCTGGACTCATGTGAAGATTGATCTCGTCCTATCTCCAAGGGAGCCATAAATGCACCCCCACTACCCAATTCAGCCCACATGCCTTGTTCAGAAAACCAAATATCCACCTTCCAGTTCCCTGGCTGTGAATCAGAAAAAAAAAAAAAAAATGCTGGGACATTTGAAATAGGGCTACAACTGGGAGTTAAGAAAACATGTCCCTAAAATTTGTCCAGAGCTCTGGGGAAGCAAGACCACATCAGCATCGTGCCCAGAGCCAAGTCCTAGGACACGTTCTTTCCCACTGCAGCTCCTGGAAGTGGGAACTACTCCCCCCATCTTCTTCTAACCTCCTGCCCTACCTCACATCTCTCTCTCTCTATCTATCTATCTTTCTCAATCTCTCTCCCCCAACGTGAGCAGCAAACCCACCTTCAGAGCTGTGGAGATCGGCCCAGACCAAGATCTGGATGTTGTTGGAATCACGGAGAACGGCCAGGGGATTCAGGTGCAAAACCTAAGTGGGTAAGTGAGAGGATGCCTCCTGGCCCACAAGAGGCTCACAATGGAGGCTGCCATCAGGGCTGTAGGCAGCTACCCTGAGCAGGTGCAGCAAGGGGAATGTAAGCCAGACCACAAGAAGAACTCCAGGCCATGCAGACTGTCAGATACCAAGAACTAGAGAATCAGATTTGAGAGGTTTTCTGGGTTGACTCCCTTTTTTATATAAAACAGACAGCTGGACAAAGTGTGCTGTCCATATGTTGTTGGTGGCCGTGTCATCCAAGAGTAAAACCAAAAATTTTCCTACCGCTTTATGCTCCCGATTAAACCCAGTAAGGCAAGATTCCAAAGGCCACTTTGTCCTTCCCAGCCACTCACCCAGGCCAGAGTAAGACCTCTCCACGTTCCCAGCTCTCCAGAGAAAAGGCCACATGGTTTTGGCAGTGGTCTGTTCCTCTGCCTCCCCACTGTGCATGAGAGCTCAGCAGCTAGATAAAAATGGTCACACTGCAGCAGAGAGCCCCGAAGAAGATTCTGGCTCCCTAGCATTTGGGGATGCTGCTGAGGGCTGCTTATTCACCAAAGAGTAAATCTTAAAAAGGACCAAGATGGTAGCAGAAGGATTGTGTGCCTGTAATTCCACTGAAATCCCACTTTTTGTCCATCTGGAAAGCCCACAGTGTAACAGACATTGTTCCAGGCTCAGCTCTCTTCCACTGCAGGATGCCAAGGTCTTGGGTTGGGCTATGACGCAGGCCGGGCCCAGCACATAGTGGGTGCTTAACAGCAGGGGCGTTGAACCCAAACCAATCAAACACAATGAGCTAAGTGGTCATACCGTTTCTATACAGTCCCCCCAGGACGTGGGTTCCAGATTTCCCAGGTGTTGGGAGGAGGGCTGGGGTCAACAGGGCCAGGGGACCGGAGTCCTTGCCTCCCACAGAAACCATAAGGCCCTGTGTCTCCCTTCCAGACCCTGTCTCTCGGGCTCCCTGGTCTCCCTGCACTGCCTTGGTGAGTATGTCCCATCTCTGAGGGTTTGGGCCGTGGGCCAGCAATGAGCAGGGAGAAAGACCTTCATCCTCATTCTTAAATCTCTCAGACTCTAAGTTTCTCTCTGTTTTGTCCCAAACTAAACTTCCCTGGGCCTTGGGTCTGTAGGGCAGTGCTCCCTCAAGTGGGGGACATTAAGAACTCTTTAGTACCATCCACACACAACCCCACAACCGAAGCAGAGAGCTGGCAGGGAACAGAAAACTGGAAAGGACAGAACTGGGTCTCCACGCCCTCCCACCCTGGTCAGGCCCGCAAGGCCTCCTCTGTCAAAAGTGTGCTCAGTTATCCAAGACCAGAGCATTCACTTTAGCAAAAAAACAGTCAGACTGTGTCGAGCACTGTCAGGCAAACTAGTGGGAAGTAGAAAATACCAGACAAGTCAAAGAATTGGCCACTCTCCTCAGGAACTTATAACAGAGATAGAGAGCAGCAAGAGAGAGACGCGAGGTCACAGGTGGGAGGCGCCGGACTGAGTAGCGCTCACAGCCCACCTGCCGCAGAGAGACCCAGGCACCAGTCCCACTGGCTTCCAGCATGATCTTGAGTAATCCACCTGACCTTTCTGAGGTTCCTCTTCCCAAGAAGCCCTTTTGTCCAACTGCCCCAGAGGATGCAGCTCTTACAGAGGAGATCAGAAGAGAAAACAAGCTCCGTGACCCAGCTTGTCCTCCCAGCCTTGTGGAAGAACTGACCAGAGCCTGCCACGCTGGCCAGACACTGGACGGGCTGAGTGGAACAAGGCCATCATCACTGCCTTTGCCGTTGGGCAGTACATGGGCTTCCCTGTTGGACGTTAAGACTTCTTGTCATTATCACGTGACGCCCACAATCCCTCGTGTGTGGGGACGGACACACGGTGGCCAGCCAGTGAATGACTGAACCGTCAGTCACACCATCTGCCCTCTGCACTAAATGGCACTGTCATCACAGAGAGACTGAAGTCACAGACGTTCCCTTGAGGATCTGTCAGTCTTACCAGGAAGACCAAAGCACAAAGGAAATGAAAGGCAGGCCAACACCAGGGGGCAGGCTATGGAAATTCCAGAATGGGGAAGTCCCCAGGGATTGGGTGGCCCCCAGGGGGTGGTGCCCAGGCTAAACACTGAGCTGTAGGCTCCCAGAAGGGAGAGACCACGTCTGTCCGTCTGTCTTGTCCTCTGCTCTCTTCCCAGCATCCCTGAACACAGTAGGTACTTAGTACAAATTTGCTGAATGGATCAATGGTTTAGATAAATAGCAAGAGGATAGCATCTCAGGGATGGGAATTTCCTCGAGCATAAGCAGAACGACTTTTTAGGGAGCTAAAAGCAGATCGATTCAGCTAGACGAAAACTTTAGCTAAGGACAGTGGGTAGCTGCCAGGAGGACTTTAAACTCTACCCTAGAAAGAGAGATGCCCTGGGGCTGCGAGGGAGTGGGTGGGGGGGTCGGGGGGGGGGGGACACAGAGAAAGCAGAGTTTGGAATAAGAGGTGTCTGAAAAGCCCCTGGCTGGCAGAGGCCCAGAAAGGATGGCAGCATTTTCCTGGGAGAACCACCACTGTGGCCATGACCGCCAGGACTGGAGAGGCTGAGGGCAGGGCAGGGAGGTGGGAATGGAGGCTTTTACCAGAGCTTGAGGGTCATGATGGAAAAGCCAAGGACAGTGGCATATGAAAGAGAGCATAGCATGTCAAACTGGGAGACTCACTCATCACGGGGGAAGGGACTTGGAGAAAGGTGAGTTTAGGATAGGAAGATCCAGTTTCTGGAACCTTCTTCCCACTTCCGGCTCCCAGAGCAGTTTGTGGGCATCTGTTTGCTGATACTCCGCAGGAGTGGCTGGGACACACCACCTGGGCAGGACTTTTGTAATTCTGCATCACCTGTTTGGTTTGAAGGCCATGAATTCCCAGCACAATGGACACGCCCATGTTCATAATATAAACACTTCCGAAGCCCAACAAAGGAGGGGGAGATTGGGGGAAAGCCTACAGTCTGGGACACCAGCTCCCTAGGAATAACTCAAAATGGGCCTGGTCCTCCCCACCCCTCCAGGTTCCAGTCATAAGGGCTCTGTTCTAAGGGGACATACGCGGGGCTCCAAGGGGAGGCAGTCCCATCCCTCCAGAGCCTGACTCCTGATTTCTCCCTCCTTCCTACTGACTCCAGCCTGTGGGGAGAGCCTGAAAGCCCCTCGGGTGGTGGGCGGGGAGACGGCCTCTGTGGATTCTTGGCCTTGGCAGGTCAGCATCCAGTACAACAAACAACACATATGTGGAGGGAGCATTCTGGACCCCCACTGGATCCTCACGGCAGCCCACTGCTTCAGGTAAGGCCTGCACCACGAGGAAGCCTTGGGGGCTCAAAGCCTTGGAAGGGCCTGAGTGTCTGGGTCCCCTGTCTCCCAGCTTATGTTCCAGTGTCCTCATCCCTCTTTGCCCTCCCTCCACAGACCACGTCCTTGGGTGTGGCCGCCCCAATGAGACACTGGACACAATGTCCTATGATAGGCACCCAGGGTCTGAGCAGACCTCCTCCAGTCAGGAAGCAATCAGATACCCAGTGTCCTCAGTCTGGCCCCTTAGCATCCACTCCACAGAAGCTCTTCCCATCCATCTCCCTGGAGTCCTGAGAATGCTCTCCCTCTGCCAGTCTTCTCCGGAGTGATTCCAGGGTCGAGAGTCACCGCCACTCCCCCATTATAGCAAAAAAACTTTAAACTTAAAAAGCATAAAGCACAGATTCCCTTACAGGCCAGCAGAGAGAGGCCTGCCCATACCTCTGGGGAAGGACTACTCCCAGGCCCTCTTCGCTTTCTTTCTTTCATTCATTCATTCATTCATTCGTTCTTTCAACATCTAATGAGTACTATATTATGTACCCATATGCATTAGATCTGTCAGCGCCTTAGAGGAACTCACAGTGTAAGCCAGGGATTCTTAACCTTTTTTGAGATCTGACAAAGCTCTAAGTCCTTTCCTGGGAAACCACCCATGCACATTAAGCAGGCAGGAGCGTCTGGAGGAGAAAGACAGACAAGTACATAACGTAACTGACAATACGAGTACCGCATGAGTAACACAGACAGTAAAAAGTGCTGGGGGGAGAGAGTGCCAGGACCCCAGAGCTCAGGCACTGGGAACAGCCCCTTCCCCAGCCCTCCAGTTAGAAGTTTTCTTGGGCAGGTTTCACTGGGGGAAAGGATCAAATCCCCTTTTAGAATTTGGCCTTTCGTAGGGGATTCCTCAGACCTGCTCCTTCTCTACCACCCTTGGCCTCACCATCATTACCTCCTAAAGCAGGGACATTCAGCACCCCAATCCCCAGGGCCCTGGGGACCCAGTTTTTGGCAAAGACCACACATGCTTGGCTCAGGCCTGAACCCCGCTGTCTCTGCCCCCCTAGGAAGTATCATGATGTCTCCACCTGGAAGGTGAGGGCTGGCTCAGACAAACTGGGCAACTTCCCATCCCTGCCTGTGGCCAGCATCTTCATCACTGAGCTCAACACCACGTACTCCAAAGAGAAGGACATTGCCCTCGTGAAGCTGCAGTTCCCACTCACATTCTCCGGTGAGAGGTGGCATCTGGGAACAGACCCCTTAAGTCAAGTTCTAATCCCCTTCTGCCACTAGCTCACTAAGTGGCCTTGGGCACATCACGGCTCCTCTCAAGCCCCCAGCTATGCGTTTCCCGTGAATATACCAGCCTAACATCAGTGAGGGGCCATGAGGCCCCTTTAAGCTGCCGGCTCACAGCCCGCCCCACCCCCTGCTGGATTCTTGTGAGGTCTATTTTCTCCATGTGGAGCACCTCAAGTGAGAATCATAGACTCATCCAATCTTGGGGTTGTAAGGGAACTAAAAGATCCTCTAGTCCATCTTCCACCCTCAACCAATGCCAAGAGCCTGCACAATATCTCGCCAAGGGGTTACTGTGCCCACCTGGTCTCCTCCAGGGGCAGAGAGCTCATCACCCTTAAGGCAGCCCATGGAATCTTGGAACAGCTCTGTTAGAGGACTCATGCTTGGACAGTATTTACATCAGCATTTCCAACTGTCAGTTCCACAAGACACTGGTCCTTTGGAGAAAAAAAAAGGGGGGGGGTGTTCTATTCTCAAGTAAGTTTGGGAAACATTTTTATAGTAGAGCTCTCTTCTTGGGGCACATTAGTATATAAAGATATGACAAGGCTTTTAATTTTTAATCTGTTTTTATGATGTTTAAACTATATCTCCTCAACTTATTTGACCACAGAATTTTCTTATGCCACTTTTGTTAACATCCCCTGGAACACAGGTCATAGAAAACCTGGTGTCAACCTTTTCAGAGTGCTTAGCCACCAGGCTCTCCCCTCTTTCTCTCTGCTCCTGGCAGGCACGGTCAGACCCATCTGCCTGCCCTTTTTTGATGAGGAGCTCATTCCAGCCACCCCGCTCTGGGTTATTGGATGGGGCTTTACGGAGCAGGATGGAGGTAAGTCCTGGGCTCAGGACCACAGGGCTGAGGGAGCAGCTCTTGGAGGTGATGGGAAGGAGGACCATCCCTGAGAAAAACCCATCCTGGAAGTCCAAGCACCAAGGTGTCAGGTAACCCACAGAATTATCCTGGGCTGGGGGTAGGAGGCAAGAACAGGAATATGAGTATGTTTTCAACTTCCCAGGAAAGATGTCCGACACACTGCTGCAGGCATCAGTCCAGCTCATTGACCACACTCGGTGCAACGCGGAGGATGCCTACCAGGGGGAAGTTACCGAGCAGATGCTGTGCGCAGGCATCCTGGAGGGCGGCGTGGACACCTGCCAGGTGGGAGCATGAGGGAGTTCCTTGGATAGAGATATTAGTCCCGGAGAGACAATTAAGTCCAGGGGCCGATGACTCCATATGAAGTCTTGCATATGGTGGGCACTCAACGTGTGATGAAGAAAAGAAGGGAGAGAGGGAGGGAAAGAAGGATTACAGTCAGATAAGGACAGAAGGATGAATGGATGGACAGAGACAAGCAGAAAGATTTCAAATGTGTATTTCACCTACAAAAATGGTGTTACCCACCCCACCTGCTCTTACTTCCCATCACGCATAGGAGTAGGAGTCACGTTAGGGCAGGAATGCCAGGTCTGTTTTCTCTAGAACTGCCAAGATGCTGAACTAGAGAAAACCCATGTCCTGCTGGATGAGCCCTGGGGCAATGCCTGCCCCCCCCCAACCCCACTGACCAGTCAGTCCCTGAACACATTTTCACTCCCTCCACCCCCAGAGGATCTTCCGAGCCATTTTCACTAAAGGCCCTAACCTTATTCCCGCCCCCATTCTCAGTCATTAAATCCCTCCACTCAAGAGGTAGCTCTTGGCCATCTCTTGAATGCCAGGTAAATACTGGGTTTGGGGGACAGTGTCTTCTTCCCTCGGGGAGCTCATAGTGGTGGGCGAGGGGGGCAGTTAGGCTATGGTGTTACTGGGTTCTGAGGGACAAAGTCTCAGGGGCTATAGGAGCTGGGACAGACACCCAAATAAGTGCACTTCGCACTATCTGACACATTCTGGTCTATTGTGTTATTTGCTTATTGTCTCTCTCTTTTCCGTGTAACTCTAAGCTCCCCGAAGGCAAGGATCTTTGTTCTTTTCATTGACCAAATCCCAGTTGTCTAGAATGGTACCTGGCATACGACAGGCATCCCATGAGCAGCTAAATAAATTTGGGAAGTACTGGGTTAAACAAAGAGAATCGGGCTTCTCACTGCAGAACCCCTTAGAGCCTTCAGTTTGCTAGTGTGCCCTGTGAATCTGAGAGAAAGCACACCAACAACTTACTTGACCACAAACAGAACCCCTTTGCCCCAAATGGAAGGGCCTTCCAGGCTGCAGGAACAGCATGGGCAGAGGTGGTGAGGGCAGAACAGCACAGAGCAGTGGGGAGGAGTAGGGAGCACAGAGGAACAGATGGGCCAACTCCAGGAGGGGAAGAAAAAGAAGCTCACTCCTCCACCCCACCCCTGCCTGCCCTCCCCAGCAACCCCTGTTCTGGTGTCTCACAGGGTGACAGCGGTGGGCCCCTGATGTATCACTCTGACCAGTGGCAAGTGGTGGGTATCGTGAGCTGGGGCCATGGCTGTGGGGGCCCCAGTACCCCGGGAGTATACACCAAGGTCACAGCCTATCTCAACTGGATCTATAATGTCCGGAAGGTGAGCCCCACTTGTTGTGCCCTCCCTCCCTTCCTCTACCCTAAAGGTACCAAACCATCCTTAGCTTTGACTTAAATGGCTCTACGATGACCCCTTACATACTAAATAATTTTCCCCACCAGTAACAACCTGCGATTCCACCAGGAAGAGCTGAAATTCCTTAGATCTGTGATTCCAAATAAACGCAAATGTCTTAGGGTATAGAACACACCCAGCTTTATCATTCTCTATTCTCTGGCACAGAGTTTCCAGAGAACAGACTCTGTTAAGGAGGAGGGTGGGAAGGCTCAAGATACTTGCCTAGAAAAGAGGGAGGAGCAAAGAGCTTCAGAAAAGGCAGGCTAATTTTGCATACATCACCACCTTGTCCAGTTTCAAATCATCTCTTTGTTGGTCTCTTCTCATAGTTGGAGCCATGATGCTGCCCCCCTTCCATACTGCTGGAAACGGCCTCCCCCTGTCCTGCCCACCTGGGGATCCCAGAAGTCAGACAGAGCAAGAGCCCCCTTGGACACACCTCTCTGCCCACAGCCTCAGCATTTCTTGGCGCAGCAAAGGGTCTCCATTCCTGTAAAAGACCTCAGAGTCCACAGGCACCCGGAAGGACGTCAGCAGCCCCAGCTCCGCCACCCCTTGGGCTCCCGGTGTCCCAAGGAGAAAGACACAGTCCACTGAACAGGCCAGCCTTCCAGCCAAGGTCTCAGAAGGCATTGCCAACCAAGAAGGAACTTTCCTACTCTGCGGAATGGAAGCAGACTCTCCGGTGAGAACCCAGATCACCAAGGGCTGGAGTGGAGGGAGGAAGGGGTCTCAGCCAGCCCTCTCCTCCACCCATCCTCAAGCCCACCTGAGCAAGAAACTAATTGTAATGTAAAATGCACTGTCCTACTATTGGCATAACTACTATTACTCACTATCATGACCATTAGCTCTATGGCCGCCATTAAACAGGTGCGTGAAGCCTTTAACCCGGGCGGGCTGGGCTGCGCGCTACGGGCTGAGCTAGGACTGTTGCATCTTATTCTTGTTTTTGCATTTTTTATTAACATATAATGTATTGGGCGCCTGGGTGGCTCAGTTGGTTAAGCCACTGCCTTCAGCTCAGGTCATGATCCTGGAGTCCCGGGATCAAGTCCCGCATCGGGCTCCCTGCTTAGCGGGGAGCCTGCTTCGCTCTCTGACCCTCCCCCCTCTCATGCTCTCTCTCGATCTCATTCTCTCTCTCAAATAAATAAATAAAATCTTTAAAAAAAAAAAAAAAAGAAGTTTGGCCCCAAAGCTGGCTTAATCATTAAAAAAAAAAAAAGAACACATAATGTATTATTTGTTTCAGGGGTACAGGTCTGTGATTCATCAGTCTTGCACAATTCACAGCGCTCACCATAGCACATACCCTCCCCAATGTCCATCACCCAGCCACCCCATCCCTCCCACCCCCCTCCACTCCAGCAACCCTCAGTTTGTTTCCTGAGATTAAGAGTCTCTTATGGTTTGTGTCCCTCTCTGGTTTTGTCTTGTTTCACTTTTCCCTCCCTTCCCCTATGATCCTCTGTCTTGTTTCTCAAATTCCACATACCAGTGAGATCATATGATAATTGTCTTTCTCTGATTGACTTATTCCGCTTAGCATAATACCCTCTAGTTCCATCCACGTCGTTACAAATGGCAAGATTTCGATTTTTGAGGGCTGCATAATATTCCATTGTATATATATACCACATCTTCTTTATCCAGTCATCTGTTGATGGACATCTAGGCTCTTTCCATAGTTTGGCTATTGTGGACATTGCTCTACTGCATCATTCTTGAGCCTGGGTATGAAAAGGTCTCGGGGAGACCACTGATTCTCAAACAAGGGAAAAGGAGACCCAAAGACAACACCTATGACTGGGCAGGGAGAGGATTTAGGTACTCAAGGCTGACAGTAAATCATGGCTCCCCCAGCGGCTGGAAAGAGACACTACACCTCTGAGTCCTTACTTCTACCTAGAGAGCCCGATCTGGTTGCTTTCATTCTTTAACAAAAAAAAAAAAAAACAGACATATAGACCAATGGAACAGAATAGAGAACCCAGATATGGACCCTCAACTCTATGGTCAAATAATCTTTGACAAAGCAGGAAAAAACATGCAGTGGAAAAAAGACAGTCTCTTCAATAAATGGTGCTGGGAAAATTGGACAGCCACATGCAGAAGAATGAAACTCGACCATTCTCTAACACCATTCACAAAGATAAACTCAAAGTGGATGAAAGACCTCAATGTGAGACAGGAATCCATCAAAATCCTAGAGGAGAACATAGGCAGCAACCTCTTTGACATCGGCCACAGCAACTTCTTTCAAGATACATCTCCAAAAGCTAGTGAAACAAAAGCAAAAATGAACTTTTGGGACTTCATCAAGATAAAAAGCTTCTGCACAGCAAAGGAAACAGTCAACAAAACAAAGAGGCAACCCACAGAATGGGAGAAGATATTTGCAAATGACACTACAGATAAAGGGCTGGTATCCAAGATGTATAAAGAACTTCTCAAACTCAACACCCAAAAAACAAATAATCAAGTCAAAAAGTGGGCAAAAGATATGAAAAGACACTTCTCTGAAGAAGACATACAAATGGCTAACAGACACATGCAAAAATGTTCATCATCATTAGCCATGAGGGAAATTCAAATCAAAACCACACTGAGATACTTACACCAGTTAGAATGGCAAAAATTGACAAGGCAAGAAACAACAAACATTGGAGAGGTTGTGGAGAAAGGGGAACCCTCTTACACTGTTGGTGGGAATGCGAGTTGGTACAGCCACTTTGGAAAACAGTGTGGAGGTTCCTCAAAAATTTAAAAATAGAGCTACCCTATGACCCAGCAATTGCACTACTGGGTATTTACCCCAAAGACACAGATGTAGTGAAAAGAAGGGCCATATGCACCCCAGTGTTCATAGCAGCAATGTCCACAATAGCCAAACTGTGGAAAGAGCTGAGATGCCCTTCAACAGATGAATGGATAAAGAAGATGTGGTCCATATATACAATGGAATATTACTCAGCCATCAGAAAGGATGAATACCCAACTTTTACATCAACGTGGATGGGACTGGAGGAGATGATGCTAAGTGAAATAAGTCAAGCAGAGAAAGTCAATTATCATATGGTTTCACTTATTTGTGGAACATAAGGAATAGCATGGAGGACATTAGGAGAAGGAAGGGCAAAATGGGGGGGGGAATTGGAGGGAGAGATGAACCATGAGAGACTATGGACACTGAGAAACAAACAGGGTTTTAGGGGGGGGGGCGGTGGTTAGCCCCGTGATGGGTATTAAGGAGGGCACGTACTGCATGGAGCACTGGGTGTTATACGAAAACAATGGATCGTGGATCACCACATCAAAAACCAATGACGTACTGTATGGTGACTAACATAACATAATAAAGTTAAAAAAAAAAAAAAGACATTTATCACCTGCAAAGTCTGAGGTGGTCCCTAAATGGGGTTCTGGGGACATAAGCATAAGTCCTGCACTCAAATGGTCAGAGAATTAAGCCCCATGGACTTCTCTGGCCATTGTATGGGGGCCCGGGTATTCTGAGGACCCTCCTGGTCAGATGTTAGATAAATATACTTGACAATGCTTTACTAGGTTCTCAGGAAATAACAGAAGTCCTCAAAGGCCAAATAAAAACATGAATAAACAAATAAACAAAACAAAACTATCAGAATTGTGAGCTGAAAGGAAGACAGAGATCTGAAAGCAACAAACTAACTAAAAACTTGGGTTGTCCAAGGGACCAAGACCTTTAGGAAAGTTGAGATCAGAACTAAACCCAGAACCAGTGCTCACCATCAAAGACGGGCCAAGATTTTTAAAAAAGAAAACCCCAGGAGTGGGAATCATCAAAAATAGCAAATTTAGAACCTCAAGGACTTTAGATGTTAGAATTATCAGATTATAAGAAAAACCGATACTGTAGAATATTTCTATGTGCCAGATGCTATTCTAAGTGCTTTGCTGTGTACTGGGTCATTTACGACTCACACAAACCTACGAGATCGGTGCCATTCATATCCCATCCCCATTTTATGGGTAAGAAAACTAAGGCTCAATGAGGCTAAGTATCTTGCCTGAGGTTACATATGGGTAAGGTGAATATAAGCATTGTGACTCCAGTGTTCATGCTATGAACTATCACACTATAGGACCGCCAATAATTTATGAATCTCTAAATAAATTTAAAATGAGTATTTTTTCCACATTTTAAGATATTTTAAAAATACTTTTAATTTAGGGGTGCCTGGGTGGCTCAGTTGGTTAAGCGACTGCCTTCGGCTCAGGTCATGATCCTGGAGTCCCGGGATCGAGTCCCGCATCGGGCTCCCTGCTCAGCAGGGGAGTCTGCTTCTCCCTCTGACCCTCCCCCTCTCATGTGCTCTCTCTCTCTCTCTCTCATTCTCGCTCTCTCAAATGAATAAATAAATAAATAAAATCTTTAAAAAAAAATACTTTTAATTTAAAACTCACATAAAATTTACTATCAACCATTTATAAGTATACGGTTCAATGGCATTAAGTACATTCACACTATTGTGCAACCATCACCACCATCCATCTCCAAAGCTGTTTTTCCCTTCCAGAATTCTGTACCCATTGAACAATAACTCCTCATTTCTTCCTCCCTTGAAATACTGGAAGCCACCTGTCTACCTTCTGTCTCTATGAAGCCTCTGACTACTCCACGTACCTCATGTACGTGGAATTATATAGTATTTGCCTTTTTTGTGCCTGGCTTATTTTACCTAGCATAGTGTCTTCAAGGTTATCTGTGGTTGTAGCCTGTGTCAGATTTTCCTTCCTTTTTAAGGCTGAATAATATTCCATTATTTATACCACATTTTGTTTATCCATTCGTCCATCAATGGACATCTGGGTCCCTCCTACCTTTTGGCTATGGTGAATAATGCTGCTGTGAGCATGGGTGTACAAATAGCTCTTAAAGACCCTGCTTTCGATTCTTTGGGGTGTATACCTAGGAGTAGAACTGCTGGATCATATGGTATCTGTTTTTAATTTTTTATTGTTTTCCATAAGGAACGCACCATTTTACATTCCCACCAACAGTGCACAAGGGTTCCAATTTCTCCATATTCTCACCAATGCTTATTTTCTGTTTAAAAAAATAAGTATTTTAGGGATACCTGGGTGGCTCAGTCATTAGGCGTCTCCCTTCGGCTCAGGTCATGATCCCAGGGTCCTGGGATCGAGCCCCGCATCAGGCTCCCTGCTCGGCAGGAAGCCTGCTTCTTCCTCTCCCACTCCCCCTGCTTGTGTTCCCTCTCTCGCTGTGTCTCTCTCTGTCAAATAAATAAATAAAATCTTTTTTTAAAAAAAAAAGAAATATGAAGGAAAAACAACATTTAAAGAGATAACAGCTGAGAATGTCTGGAACTCATTAAAGGCATGAACCCTCACATTGAGTATTTGCCACTATGGTGTATACACGCATACAACCAAGGTGGAAACATTCAAATAAATCCTCACCTAGGCACATGATCGTGAATCTTCAGAACACCAAAAATGAACAGAAACTCTTTAAAGCAGCCAGAGAAACAACCCAAACTGCCTACAACACCATAAAAATACTACAGTGAGGGACGCCTGGGTGCCTCAGTCAATTGAGCATCCAACTCTTGGTTTCGGCTCCAGTCGTGGTCTGGGGGTCATGGGATCGAGCCCGGCGCCAGACTCCGCACTGAGCATGGAGCCTGCTTGGGATTCTCTCTCTCCTCTCCCTCTGCCCCTCCACTCGTGTTCTTGTGTGCTCTCTCTCTCTCTCTCAAAACAAAAACAAATAAATAAAAATAAAAAGATACCACAGTTAGACTGCCAGCAGACTTCCCCACAGCAGTAAAGGAACCAGAAGACTATCTTCGTGTGCCGAGACAATAGAGAATTGTGAATTCTACAAAACTACCTTTTAAGAATTAAGGCATTTTCAGGAAAACAACAATAGAGTTTACTACCAACAGGTCTTCTCTAAAGGAAAATCTCAAGTATGTACTGTACTTTTAATTTTTATTTAAATTCCAGTTAGTTGATACACAATGTATTATTAGTTACAGGTGTACAATATAGTGATTCAGCAATTCCATATATCACCCAGTGCTCAGCACAAGTGCCCTCCTTAATCCCCCTCACCTATTTCCGCCATCCCTCCACCCACCTCCCCTCTAGTAACCATCAGGTTGTCCTCCCTAGTTAAGAGTCTGTTGTTTCTTTTGCCTCTCTCTTTCCCCCCTTTGTTCGTTTGTTTCTTAAATTCCTCATATAAGTGAATCATATGGTATCTGTCTTTCTCTGACTAACTTATTTCACTTAGCATAATACTCTCTAGCTCCATCCATGTCGTGGCAAATGGCAGGATTTCGTTTTTTCATGGCTGAGTAATATTCCATTACACACACACACCTTCTTTATCTATGGACACTTGGGCTGTTTCCATAAGTTGGCTATTGTAGATAATGCTGCTATAAACCTCAGGGTACATGTATCCCTTCAAATAAGTATTTTTGTATCCTTTGGGTAAATTCAAGTATATACTTTAGAAAGAAAAACAATCCTCACAGGAAGAATGGAGATGCAAGAAGACATAGTGAAACAACTGGTAAAAATGTACATAAATCTAAATGAACTTTGTCTACGTAAAATAACATCTATTTTGTGGGTTAATTTTTTAAAACCTAACTAAAATACAGGATAACAATACCATGTGAGTCAGGAGGGGATAGTTGGAGTTAAAATATTCTAAAGTTATGAAATTATTCCAGAAGTTTAAATATTGAAGAAAGTTACGTTACAGAAAGTGTATGTACTATATTTTAAATGGTCAGAAGAGTAACCACCAGAAGAATGAAAATAAAGTGTTTAGCTTCCAAGATAATAAAAACAAGAAATAGGGGTGCCTGAGTGGCTCAGTCGGTTAAGCGTCTGCCTTCAGCTCAGGTCATGATCCCAGGGTCCTGGGATCGAGCCCCGCATCGGGCTCCCTGCTCTGTGGGAAGCCTGCTTCTCCCTCTCCTGCTTCCCCGCTTGTGTTCCCTCTCTCTCTGTGTCTCTCTGTCGAATGAATAAATAAAATCTTTAAAAAAATTAAAAAAATAAAAAATAAAAACAAGAAATACATTAAGGAAAAGCAACCAAAAAATAACAATCTCAGAGAGAGGAAGAAGAGACTGAAAAGGAGAGAAAGCACAGAAAAAAATGGAACAAAATGTACAAAGTAAGACGGTAAAAATAAGTTATCAATAATCACAATAAATGTTAAACTCACCAACTAATATATAGAGGATAAAAATGTAAAATCAAGCTTTGTGTTATTTATAAAAGACACACCCAAAACATTAGGTTATGGAACCATTAAAAATAAAAAAGATTGAAAAAGATCTAGAACACAAGCACTTTACCAAATTTAAGCTGGAAAAGCTATGTAACATTTTTTTGTAAACAGGGATTTAGGACAAAAAGACAAAACTGACTTTAGGATAAAAGACAGTCACTAGATAGTCATAAAAGGATCAGTTCACCAGGAAGATAAAGTAAGTTAAAACCTGTAAACAAAAAGAAAAAAAAGAAAGGAAAAAACCCGCAATCCCTTTGTCACCACTGGACGTGGCTGCCATACCAAGTCCTTACTCTGAAATAGCATTCCAAGGCAGGCGGGGGCGCGGTGGGGAACAAGCGTCATTCTGCTTCACCACAGAAATCTACCTCCAGGTAACAAGGTGGCTCGAGGTGGGGAGGGGAAGCTCTTCTTCACCCAGAAAAAAATGTAGCTAATCAAGATCAGTGAATGACAGAAAATTTGCAACCTCTAATGAAATAATGGATTCAGGCAAGAATCATCAATGGAGGCGAAAAGCATTAAGTGAAAGATTTATGGAGAACTGGATAGTTGCTTAATGCCCAAGTATCACCCCACAGATTTCTTGCTAATCTCAAGAGGAAAATCTAACTTTAAAATCAAGGATCAGGTTGACCTCACCCTGCCCACTAACAGTGGAATAATGAGATACTATGCACCTCCTGAGGTGAATATGAAGTATACCTCGCACTGCGTCACCTCAAGGCCCCTTACCAAAAATGCTTAATCTATACCTTTACAGCTAATTTCCAGCTAATAGGAAATATATAAGTTAGAAGAATGAGTTAAATGACACCACTTGGAAGCGAACCGATAAATCCAGAAGGTGGAACATTCAACGACACAGGTGACCCAATCTCTTCCATAAGTCAATGTCATGAAAGGCATAACAACCAAAAACGAGCTCTCCGATTGAGTCTTGAATTGAACAAATTAGCAGCAAAAGACATTTGGGCAAAGGGGCAACTGGGGAAATGTGAATAGGATCTGGGGGTTAAATGAGAGTAAGGAATCATTCATTATGTGTGACAATATTATACTTTATAAAAATATCCTTAATTTTAGACATGTATGCAGAAATATTGGGGATAAAATGACATGAAGTTGTAACTTACTTCAGGAAAAACACAACAGGTAAGCAGATATGACAAAATGTCATCAAGTGTGAAATCAAATGATGTTTACTATTCTACTTTTCTGTATATTTGAAATGTTTCTCAGTAAATAGGTTTTTCTTACTTGTATGAACAGAATATAAAATAGCCCTAAAAGAACTAACAGAACTACAAAGAGAAATTGATAAAACCACCATCACAGAGGAAGACTGCAGCATACTTCTCTCAATTATTGATTTAGGTCAAGCAGGTAAAATATTAGTAGAGAAGATTAAATAATATGAAACAGGTGTAGAATCTTGCACGCGACACTTAGAAAATAAATATCCTTCTCAAGCACATTTGTAAAAAGTCAACTACGTACTAGGCCATAAAGTAAGTCTCAACACATTTCAAAAGTAGTATGGGCACCCACCAGACCCAGTTCTGTGCTCCCATCAATCTCCAACCCAGCCTTGCCTACATCCCCCATCCTCCTACCTCTAAGCCCAGCTTCCTGCCTTGCATGGACCCAGCTCTGGCCCCTTTCATTTCTGTGGTTCCAAAGCCCTGGTAACTGCCATCATTTCTAACACCACACCAGTCCCATCCCCCCACCTGGGGCCAGGGCCCGGCTCTGGCTTGGGTGGTCTTCATTGAGCCCACCATGGTGGGAGCCACAGTAGCTCCAGCACCCAGAGCCAGCAGACTGCCCCCACAGAGCTCTGGCTTCCCCAGGGCTGCCTGGAAAGGCTGAGTAACATAACATGGAAATTATTACCTATAGGACAAACACTGAATAATGGAAGACAGGAGACAGGACGGAGCCGGCAGATAAATTACTCATCCTTCTTCCCAGGATGGAACTATTCAGAGAAGCCCTAGTTCCCCAGGGACAGTCCTGTGATTCAGCTGATGGAGCTGTGGTCAGCTCAGGAACACCTCACCTTGTGCTGGCCTTCTCTCTCTCCCGGCCTCACAGCCCTTTCCCCGACTCCTGCTTCCCTGTGATGGAACCCCATGACAAGGCGTTAAGTTGTACCTTTAACTTAGACAAGTTTTCTAAGAAACCTAGGCTAAGATTAAGCTCTCTGACTGTAATGCTATTGAAGGCAAAATAGCAAACAACAGTTTTTAAAATATAAAATAGGGGCACCTGGGTGGCTCAGTCGGTTAAGTGTCTGACTTCAGCTCAGGTATTGATCTCAGGGTCCTCGGATCGTGCCCCATGTCGGGCTCCCTGCTCGGGGGGGCGTCCGCTTGTCCTTCTGCCTCTGCCCCTTCCCCCCCCCCATGCTCACTCACACACAACGTGCGCACACTCTCTCTCTCAAATAAAATCTTTAAAAAATAAAAATATAAAACACAAATGTGATGTTTAAAACACTTCTAAATAATTCATAGGTCAAAAAAGAAATTCTTAAGTTTACTTAAAATAGAAAATTAAAAATACGTCATCTATTACATACATATAGACAGATATAGCTATATATGTGCATATATTCATGGAATGTTCTACGGTGACATTCAGCAGCTAACCTGGGCATGTGCAGAGACAGGCCTACTTTTGCATTCCACAGTCAGAGCATAAGTGATTCCATTGTGGAGGCCAAGAGGGAGCCAGGAATTATACCATGGCTAACATAGAGACTCTCACAGCGGAGCCTCCTCATCTCTGGAAGAGAGGGTGTGGAAAGGAGGTTGGTGGGCAGAGAACATTCTTTCCTCTTTCACAAGGAAGGAAGGAAGCAAGCAAGGGAGCTGAATCCCAGAGAGATGAGCCTGAAGCCAGAGCAGGGGCCTGGCTCTCACAGCTCTGGGTCCAGAGCTATCTCCACGAGCTAGCCCTCCGTGAAAAGCAAGCCATCCCAGGGAGCATGATAGAGCCCTGAGTGTGACCCTGGGCTGGGTACCAGGAGAGGGGCAGGGAGAGGGAGGTGCTGCCCAGCGCATCAGTGCAGTGGGGGAGCTCAGGGGAGATTTCAAACATGATGTGGGGAGCACTGTAAACCACGTGTGTGTAAATGCCATGGAAAGTGGCATCTGAAATAGAACTAGCGACCAAATAAGGTGAATCCAGCTGGAGGGTGGGAGGGGACAGTGGGAACAAAGGCAGGGCAGGGAGAAGCCCCGTGCTCCACGGACAGTGAGAGAAGACAGAATGGGAAGTCGAAAGGACCTGTAAGATGGCTTGGCAGCGAAGAGGATCTGGGCTTTAGAGGCACGCACACCTCGACTCAAAACTGTGTGTTTACTGTAAATGGATTACATAGTTCTAAACAATGCTGAAGGGGCGCCTGGGTGGCTCAGTCGTTAAGCGTCTGCCTTCGGCTCAGGTCATGATCCCAGGGTCCTGGGATCGAGCCCCATATCGGGCTCCCTGCTCGGCAAGAAGCCTGCTTCTCCCTCTCCCATTCCCCCTGCTTGTGTTCCTGCTCTCGCTATCTCTCTCTCTGTCAAATAAATAAATAAAATCTTAAAAAAATAAAAAATAAATAAAATAAAATAAACAATGCTGAAGATTTAAAGAGTCAATGATCCCCCTTCAATCCCCAACCTCCCTCCTCAGAGGCAACCACTGATCTCAGCTGGATGTGCATCTTTCCAGACTCTTTACAAATATTGAACATCTCTGGGTCTCCATTTCCTCACCTGTAAAATGGGACTAACAATAACGGTTCTTCCCTCGCAGGGGTGCCCTGAGGGCTAAATGCCTGAATACATGTAAAGTACTCAGAGAAGGGCCCAGTCCAGCAAGCACGCAGTGTATGGTAGTGACTAAGCGTATTAGTATTTACAAATATCCATAAATGGTTGTCCACTTGTTTTACAAAATGCACGGGGTTTAAATTCTAGCTCTGTTACCTAAGAGTTACATCTTTGGGGAGTTGTTTCAGGTGGGTTTTTTTGTTTTGTTTTGTTTTGTTTTTCAACTTCTCAGTGCTTTGCTTTTTCCATGGGTAAAATGGGGACAATTATACTTGCCTTCCAGGAATAGAATGAGACTTTGATATGTTGCAGGAAGGTGACTTGGGACCCTAGGAATTCAAGCTGTGTTTGCCTGCGTCATTACTATACAGGGCTGGGGGCTCTCCTGCCTGTTCCCAGAGGCCTCCACGCTTCCTGGTTCCGGCCAAAGACGAGGGAGAACAATGGGCAAGACAAAGCCCTGCTTTTCTAACCCTCCTGCAGGGTGAGAACCAGGTTCAGGCCAGGGACCCACACCTGCCTGTAGTTTGAGACGTACTTGGGGAACATGCACACAAATCACCTGGGAAACTTGCTACAGAGCAAATTCTGCTTCAGGAGATGGAAGGTGGGACTTGAAACCCTTTCTAACAAGCTGACTGGTGCTGCTCACGCTGCTGGTCTACAGACCACACTTTAAGAAGCCAGGGCCCAGGACTCCTGCCCTTCCCATGGCCTACCTGAAAGCCATCTATAGATGCTCTGCCTTGTCAAGGGCTCAGACAACTGACCTCAAAGTCCACCCTGGCCCCAAGGGGCTGCCCTCCCTCTGGGCAGGACTGGCACATCCTTAGAGACCCCCGGCCTCTGCAGATGCCATCCCTTCAAGGAAAGGGGAGGGGGGTAGGATCTAGATTTCCCCAGAGAATAGACACAGCCCTTGTTCCCATGAAATTTAAAAATTTACATCCTAGAGAAGATTATGTAATAAACAAGTAAACAGATATATGTCTGCTAGAGATAAATGCTTTAAAATAAAGCAGGATAAGGAAAAAGTATCTGCACTGGTGGGAGATGGTATTGTAAATATGATAGCCAGGGATATCTTCTCTGAGGAGATGACATTTTAGCAGAGACGTGATTAGAATAGAAGAATGACTCCTGTGAGTATCCAGAGGAAGAGCATGTGCAAAGGTCCCGAGACAAAAGGAGGCTGATGTTTGAGGCTCAGCAAGGAGAACAATGAGGCTATGAGTCAGCAGAAAAAAGAAGATATCAAAGGGGCAACGGGGTTGGGGGGAGGGGGTTGCCTGGGTGGCTCAGTCAGTAAAGCATCTGCCTTCAACTCAAGTCATGGTCCTGGGATCCAGCCCCACATCAGGCTCCCTCTCCCTCTGCCTCCCCACCCCCGCTCGCAGTCTCTCTCTCTCTCTCTCTTTCAAATAAATAAACAAAATCTTTAAAAAAAAAAAAAAAGAGGCAACAAGGGCAGAACAATAGAGCCTTCCGGGCAATTATGAGGAATGAATAAGGTAAACTGGAAGGCTCCGAGCAAAAAGAGTACTAATTGTAAATTTTTAAGACATCCTTTACATACAATAAAATTCATCATTTTTAATGTAGAGTTCTGCCAATTTGGACAACTGTGTACAAGCAAGCAACCACAGCTCCATCACCCCCCAAAAGCTTCTCTTGCCCTTTAGAGCCTTCCCCACGCTCACCTACAGCCCCCATCAACCAACCACTCATCTGTTTTCTGTCCCTACAGTGTTGCATTTCCCAGGACGGCACAGAAATGGGACGATACGGTAGGTACTTTCTCCAGTCTGACTTCTTTCACTTAGCATAATACACCCATATTGGCACACAGAGCTTTTTATCACTGAAGGGTACGCCACAGGACGGATGGACAACAGCTTGCCCATCCATTCACCAGCTCAAGGACATTCAGATTGTTTCTTTTTGGGGCAGTGACAAAGCTTCTATAAACACGTGTGTCCAGGTTTCTATACGACTGGAAGTTTTCATCAATTTCTACTGACAAAGATGGAGAGTACAACTCACTCTCCCATCTGAAACAACTCAAAAACTGGGGACGGAATGACTCTGGGACCCAGGCCACCAGGCAGCACGCTGCAATGCTGAGCGCGGAGAAACAAACGAGGCGCCCCCACATCTGCTACAGGAGGGCACGGGGGGCCTGGTAACACCGAGACGGGGGGCGGGGGGCGGGGTTCCAGGCAGGTGTGCTCACCTTGCCAAGTCCCGGAGCAGAGCGAGCGTCACAGGCCGAACTCTGCAGACCCGCAGGCCGGCCCCTGGCGTCTTGGCTTCTCGGGACGGCGAGCGCGAGAGGAAACCCCCTGGGGCTGCGCAAGAGCCACCGGAGAGGGGCGGCCGGACCAGTCCCCCGCGCTCACACGGGGCCCGGAATAGGAACACTGCCACCTACTTTGTCATTCGTGGGCGAAGGCAAGGGTGCTCAAAGGGTGCTGCCTCGGGAGGGGGGCGAGATCAGCCCTAGGTTAAGGGCCGCCCTGTCAGCCCCAGGATCCCCCCCCCATGCCTTTCGGGTGGGTCTTGCCGGCGTCACGTGGTCTCCGCCCACGCCGCTGTCAGTATCCGCTGAAGACTCGCGAGGACCCTGGGCGGGGGTCTGGCCCTGGGAATTCCAATGGCCTTCACCTTCCAGTTTCCCGTGAACTCAGCCGCCGGCCTTAGCCAGGGGTCCCCTCCCTGCACGGCGGCCAGGAAATCCTCTTCAGGGGGTAAACTCGGCCAGTAGTAGGGCTACCTCGCTTGTCTGGCCCCCTCAGGAGTCGCCGTCCTCCCCTGCAGTCCTACGTCTGAAAACCGCCATATCGACTATTCTTTCCAGTTCCGTAGGTGTTTGCGGTACACGGTCCCCAAGTCTCTGTCTTGTCTGGAAGCACAGATGACATCATCTCATTTTGTTTTGAAAGGACGACTCGAGGGATACCTGGGTGGCTCAGTCGGTTAAGCCTCTGCCTTCGGCTCAGGTCATGATCCCAGGGTCCTGGGATCGAGTCCCACATCGGGCTCCTTGCTCAGCAAGGAGCCTGCTTCTCCCTCTGCCTGCCTCTGTCTCTCTCTCTCTCTGATAAATAAATAAAATCTTAAAAAAAAAAAAAGAAAGAAAGGACGACTCGAGAGACCAGACCGAGGACGGGCTTGGGCAGAAGTAGGAAGAGCAGTGAGGGAAGGTACTGTGGGAATCCGGGTGAGGGCCAATGGCGGCGTGCTCCCGGACTGCGCGGAGGAGGGGGTAACAGGTGATTGAGTTCAGGACGTATTTGGAACATAGCGCCGATGAGATTTGCTGATCAAACGGTTTCAGGTGTGAGAGGAAACAGGCAGGCATAGAAGACTCTTCTACCCTTGCTGGCCTGAACACATTCATACACATCCCCAATTCCGGAAACTCTTCTGGAGGCGGGAGTGCTTGGGTAAACCATGTTCAGAGCATTTGAGATCGGTAATATGAAGTGGGCATGGGTAGGGTCATTCCTGAGGTATAAGCCAAAACTCCTCTCCTCCCTTACCGCCAGAGAGCTTGTGCCCCGGACCAGCCAGCTGGAGGAACCAGCCAAGCAAAGCCCGGGGTGCTCATATACACCACGCGGTGTTTGTCCTGTGCTTTTCCTCTTCGAGGTTGTCCTTGTTCATTTGAAGCCAATTTCACCTGTTTCTAAATATTAACCTGGGGCAGGGGGCCCCGGGGAACGGGATGCGATGGCATTTGGTGGTACCAGGATCATTACCAAGGTCAGCGGTCCAGGGAGGGCCCTGGCAATGACTCCAGTATTCAAGGGCCAGCTTTCCAACTTCTCCAGAGAAGGGGTCAGCACTAATATACTTGAATACCTGGAAACATGCTACACATTCTTCAACGTTTTCCATGTGTGATCCTACCTAGGCAGGTAACATTTTAGACAAGGAGACTGGGGCTCAGGGAAGTAAAGGAACTTGCCCCAGGGCGCCTGGGTGGCTCAGTTGGTTAAGCGACTGCCTTCAGCTCAGGTCATGATCCTGGAGTCCCGGGATCGAGTCCCACATCGGGCTCCCTGCTTGGCAGGGAGTCTGCTTCTCCCTCTGACCCTCCTCCCTCTCATGCTGTCTCTCATTCTCTCTCAAATAAATAAATAAAATCTTTAAAAAAAAAAAAAAGGAACTTGTCCCAGTTATAGCTGGCAAGTAATAAAACCGGAACCCAACTCCCAATAAGCCAAAGATGGAAAACCCAAGCCATTTCTATTAAACATAATTTTTATTTCATCCCAGGCAAAGCTAAATAAAATTCTACAATGCCAAACGTGTTATAAAGGCAAGATAGTTGATCACATCCATTCTGTGCTTGAACACAGGTCATTGCTGGGGGTGTGCATATCTGTGCCTCCCAGAGGCACCCATGGACCAGAGGCCTCCCAGACACATCGCTGCATTGTTTTGATCTATAGTTATATAAAAAAGACTATGGGTATTGTCATCCAAGCCAGAAGAATAAACCATGCATAAGATAGTCAAAAGCTCTGAATATCAGGTGGGAGGTGGGAGGGGAGGGACTCCAACCTGGGACACAGTAAGGTGAAGCAAGCTGTAGGGTTTTCTCGAGACGTTCCCCTCCCGGCCCTCCCTCCCCCAGCACTCCTGGCAGCTGTCCATAACAGTGGGAGGGAGTCATGGAGTCATGGAACCAAAGAGCATGGCTGGTCTTCCCCTCAGTCTCTTATCCTTTCTCAGGCTCCTGGTGGCCCAACAGGTATTGCTCAGGCCAGGGAAGATGGCTCCCCAAATGTGCCGAGTCTCCCCCATCTCAGGCACACATACCTCCATACATCCCCGCTTCCAGGCACAGTCCCCCAGGCCGCAGGCATGCACCTCCACACGCACACCCTCACCTGCCACCATCTCTGGGGCATGCTGTCACACCCCTCACTTCACCTCCTGGTCACCCAGCCAGGTAGGAAAAGCCTGAGCTCCATCGGCCCCTCTCCCAGACCACTCTAGCCTTACGGGTTCATTCTGATGGCCTTTTGCTCAATTCCTACCCAGGGAGAAACTCAAGGCCTGGAATGCTGAGGTCCCATTTCAAGGTCAAAGATGGGGAGCTGGGAAAGACTCTGTCTTGGGTCTCCCTGACTTTACTGTCAGCACAGCTGCATGCCTGCAGGGCTCCCAAGATCAATTCTGTAAATGGCTCTCTCTAACCCACAAGCCCTGGAAACACCCTCACCAGCCCCCGGAGATCTGCGCCCACTGAGGCTTTTCCTGGGAAGATGGCTTTGCCCATAGACATTCTATTGCAAATCCATGCCAGTGTTCCTCCGTGGGTATCACCCCAGCGCTGCGGAGAACAATTCTCTGTTGTGGGGATGAAACTGAGCATTCTTGAGCACTCACTAAATGTCCATAGGACCCCCAGGCATTGGGACCACCAAAAATGTCCCCCTACAGTCCCTATTATGCCACCTCTATTGAAAACTCCCAAACAAAAGCCATGGATAGGAAGCTTTAAGCATCAGAGCCAAGGTTTCTAATATTACAAAGACTAAAATAATTCCAAGGGGGAGGAGTGGGAAGAGAGAGAGAGAGCAAGAGTGAGTGAGAAAGAGAAAGTGCATGCATGCATGTGCATGTGTGTGAGTCTGTGTGTGTGTCTCCTAGGGATGGGACACAGAGGTGAGGACAGGACAGACTTGGAACAATTCCTCCAATTATAATGCTTGGCCTCCTAGATCCCTTTCCGAGCCAAAAAGATTTTTTTAAACAAAAACTTGCCAAGCCCCACAACAATCCTGGGAGGTAGGTATGTATGATTACACCCACTTTATAGATGGGAAAAGCTGAGCCCAGAGAAGATGCATGACCCACCTATCAGTCAACAGTAGACCCAGGAGTGGAGAGGATGATGCTCTTCCCCCACCGCCCCCCTGCTCTGTACGCCCTGGCCTCCTCTGAAGAGAGTAAGAGGAGCCCAGGCGATTCAGCTCGTTCAAATGTTAGCACTGGGAAAGGGGGGAGAAAGCAGTTTTCATGAAGGTAGCCACAAGAAGTTTTTCAAATGGCTGGTAGCTCCAGTCTGTCTGCTCCCAAACTGGGAAAATCTGCGCCTGAGCCTAAGGTTCTGGGGGGGGACAAGGATGGGAGCCCTGGAGGCAGATCAGGGTGGGACCCTGCGAACCCATCAGGAGGGGTGAGGGCCTCAGCCAGGCACCTGCAGGAGCTACTGCCCCTCAGTCTCCTCTACCTCCACCCTGCGGGAAGCCTGCAGCCACTTTTTGACAGGGAGAATCCTGAGGCAGTCCCCATAACCTCTGGGAAAGGGGGCTACTGCCCTCCCATCCGTCCCAGGCCCAGAGGACAGAGTGTCAGAGAGCGAGCCAGCAGGAGCAGATGGTGGAGGCCTCTGTTATCACCGCACGGCTCACTTCATCCCTCCCGTCCCCCTGGGGACACCACCACCGCATTCCCTATCGGGGAGCCCGACAGCTCCAAGATTCCATCACTGTCCAGGGGGCCGTGGGTGGCACCACCCCAGCTCCCTGGTCCCCAGCATGGCCTTGGGGGGAGGCAGGTTGGGGACCCCTCGGAGTGGCACACCAGGGTTGGCCGTCACACACAAGCTGGAGAGAGGACAGAGGGGATGAGCCAGGACACGAGGAGCTAAGGCACAGTCCAGCCCCACACACAGGGGTGTGCAAACCAGTTCTCAAGAAAGCAAAGGAAGACTGAGCACCCTCTCCCTGCTCCTCCCCAACCCCGGGGGTGGGGGGGGGTGACACAGATGAACAGGAAGCAGCCAGAAAACCCAAGGGCCCCCTCTTCTGAAGCAGGAGGATCCCTGAGGTGAAAGCAAGCCCTTGACCCCGGGTTGGAGGTGAACAACCCTGGGCCAGGGGAGAAGGTATGATGGATGAGCATGGGCACAGGAGGCATGACCCAAGGGAGGGGAGGGTTTGAGGGTACAACACCTCAAGCAAGATGACACCCCCTGCTGCCTCAGGGAAAGAGGCAAGCTCAGGAGTTCCCGGGGCGGCAATGGGCCGGCCATGCCGAGGAGAAGGGGCAGCCAGCACTGGTGGGGCTGGGGTGGGCATCCCAGGGGCCAAGAGACCCTGGACATGGGCTCGCCTACCTCTGCGGTCCTGGTTCCCCAAGGAGAAATGCTAGGAAAGGCATAGGCAGTGCCCTAGTGCTCCAGGAAGGCTGGAGGGTCCTCCTCACGAGCCCCTCAGGAGCTCAGAGATCAGAGGAGCAGGCTAGGGGGGCCGAGACCCCAAGACCAAGGTAGCCAGCCCTAGTTGGGAGGGTTCACAGACTCCAAGCAGCAGGGGGGTGGGGGGGCAGGGGGTCTGGGGGGTGGAGATGGGGTGGAGGCTGCCAGACACCTTGTGGCGGGGGGAAGGAAGCGCCTTACTAGAGGGACCTGGGGGATCAGGTATCCATCAAAGCCTCTCACTATAGGGCCCCCTCCAGCAGGCTCCCACCCCGGATCCCGTACAGAGTCCTCTAGGCCACATCCACCACCAAAAGGGTTAGATCTCCCCACTATTATTCACTGGGGTCCGGCTACTAGGGCAGGCCTCGCTGATCCCCCCAAGCGTCTCTTAAAGAGAAATCTGGAGTTTCCTCCAGATTCCAAGGTATTGCTCATACAGGGTGAGGAGACTAAAGAAGACCCCAGGTACCCCATGTATTAGGGGACCCACCCTCCACACCACCCAGCCCTCCTTTCCTTTCCTGAACTCTCCACAGGCCCCCTCCCCTGGCCAGCCCTCATCCCTGGGGAGCCCTGGCTGGGAGGGGGTGGGCAGGCTGGGCAGGACCCCAGTTTCTCCCCAGAAAGACTGCAGTTGGAGCCAAGCAGCAGGTGTCTCAGGCACGTGGGTTCACGGACGTGGCTCAAGCATCAGTTCATCATCAGCAAGTGAGGCCCGGGCGGCTGCTTGGCCCCCAGCGGGGGCTCACACTTTGGTTGGTGGTTTCTCTTCCGCCTTAGAGCCAGGCAATCCATTCTCTGTGTTATCATTCCCTGAGGAACTCACGAGGCACTCCTTCCTGGAGAGGGAGAGAGGAGGAGAGGGGCCAGAGTAAGGGGTCGGCTGTGGACAGGAGCCTGGGCCCCGTGGCCAGCCCCGCGCCCTCTCCCAAAGGTGGCAAGAGCTCAAGTCACCCAACCTCTCTGGGCCTCGGCTTCCTCATCTATAAAATGGATGTGACAATGACGCCTTCTTCGTGGGGGTGCCGTGAGGCATCAGTGAGCACCGAGAGCAGTGCCTGGCACGCAGACAGGACCCAGTGAGACCCACCATCACCTAGTCGTCCCAGCGTGGCGGAAGGCAAGGGCACCAACCAGGTGCTAGTCGCAGGGATCAGTGCTCAGGGGAAGCCAAACCAGGTTAATTCCCAGGCCGTGCCAACCCAGGGGGAAGGGTGCGGGCCGCAGTACGTGCAAGGGCAAAGAGCTCCTGCCCCAGACCCCGGCAGGCCCCTCCTCTCTGGGCTGGCTGTGATAGGAGGGAGGAGAGTGCTCCCGACAGAGGATCTGGCAGCAAGGAAGGCAGGTGTGGGCAGGGTGGGGTGGGACGGGGGAGACAGCAGCAGGAAGGAGGGATGGTTACGTGGGAAGACACCCCCCCGGGGAGGTTCACCACCCTGGCTCCGGAGTGAGTATGGCCCACCTCACCGCCAGCGCCCACGCTGTGCAGGGCTCTCCGGGGCTACATCACTCCGAGCTTTCTGCTCGGGAAAACTTCCGAGCCTGTTTCACGGCCGCTGTGGCTAAACTATCTCAGCCTCACCCCGGACTTGTGTAGCCGGCTTTGAGGCCTTCAGGAAGGACTTACTATTTTGTCCTCATCGATTTTGTCTTACACAATTTAGTCCATAGCTCCAGCCTTTGAGCTCCTCCTAGATCCCAGTTTTGCTCTCCAACATAGTCACTAGGTTCCTGAAAACCTGATATCATTCCTGGCGTAATTCAAATCTTAGTAACAATGAATAAGCAGAGCCCTGTGGCATACCACTAAAGACCTCTATTCAGATGGATCTATCAATCGATCGATTGATCAATCTCTATACCTAAGGTATAGTCAACCCAGACAGTTCCTATCCACCTAATTCTGCTCCCAAGCACTCCATATTTCTTTACTGAGAATCTGCTGGGTACCAAGCACTGTGTCAGACTAGAAGACTCCCTGCTCTCAGGAAATTTACAGTCTTCCAGAGAATGTGACATTAAATAAGTAACCACAATACAATGTGATAAATGATAGGATGAAGGGTTTACCAAGGAGGGATCCACCTAGGAAGCCTCCTTCTAGGGATCAGGGAGGGTTCTTCGGACATGTCACAGAAGTTGAGACCAACAAAGATGAACAGGAGAGGAGGGAGGAGACATTACAGACAAAGGGAACTGCCCCCACGAGTGGAAATCCAGAACTGATCCTGCGATGCTGTCCAACACCTCCCTTCTTCTCGGGAAGCCACCTGATCTCTGCTGTTCATGCGGGCTTTCCTCGCGCTCAGACGACCCCTCTCAGGCTTCCCTGTGGTCTGTCTCCCACCTCCAGCCTCCCCCTACCCAGTCCCTGTGCTCACCAAGGCCAGACTCTTTCTTCCAAAGCCCTCTGATCATGCCAGGCCCTGAAAGCCCTCGAGAGCTCCACTGCACCCAGGAAGAAAGCCAATCTCAACCTGGACTCCCAGCTCCCCAGGGATCTCCCCCCAATGCCCTCTGCAGGCCTGTTCTCTCCTTCCCCACCACCGCTCCCCCTACTTTCTCGGCCGACAAAACACCTTGTTCTCCAGACACATGTCTCTTCCTAGACTCTCTGCCTCTGCTCTCAGCAGTTCTGCAGCGCCCTTCTCCTCACCCTCCCCAGGGCTTACATTAGATCCATCTTGCAAGGCCTACCACAAACGTCCTTTGGCCAAAAACCCTTCCCTAGTGTTCCACCTTCTTTGGAACCCCTGGAGCATTCTATTGCACCTCTTTGCTGGCACCCATCCTCTCTACCTTGTCTTACATTTATTTGCATACACACCCTGTCTTCTTTACTTAAGGGCAGAATCTCATTCCTTGCAGAATTTCCTACAGCACCTGGTACAGTTCCTTGCACACACTACCTCAAAAACAGCCATCAAATGAAAGAAGGAATGAATGAACTCTGGATATACTCCCCGAATCAGTAGGGTATGGTGAAAGTGGTTAAAGCTTTGAAGCCAAACAAGTCAGGATGCAAATCTCAGGTCTATCACTTTCTAGCTGTGTGGCCTTGGGCAAGCCTCGTCACCACTCTGAGCCTCACCTTGCTCAACTGTAAAATAAAAATTGTGGCTATCATATAAATACCTGGCAGAGTACCTAACACATGGTAGGCATTCGATGAATGAAAAGAGGTGTTATCATCCGTAGCCATCTCCTGATCCACCAGTGCCCTAGCAAGAAAACGTTTGGTCTGCCTTGTCCTTGATGAGCCCATGGCGGCTCCCGAGGATCACTGTTTTCTTTTCTAGGTGCTTTTAAACCACAGGTTGAATAATCTGCTCTCCAATTTTGCTAACCATCAATAGCAAAACTGGTTGTTAAAAAGAGAATTTGGTCTAACTCCATGCCCCTGGCCCCTCTCAAAATCTCCAAAACCCTGGCCACGATGCAGGGAGACAATCCCAGAATTCTTCATCTCAGCCAATGCCTCCCACTCTCCACTCTCCGAGCCGTCCCCTTAATATCCCCGTTTTCAGCTTCCCTCCCCTCTTACCAGCACAATTTCTGTCCTTTCCAGCCTAATTCCCTCTTCTCAACAAAGCAGAATGATGGGAACAGAAACAGAGCAGCATCCCTTCCCCCTTGAATCTCCTTGCCGCTGTCCCCCTCTCGTCTCCAAGCCTCCTCTCATCTTTCTTGCTGATAATACAACTTCCAGGGGCGCCTGGGTGGCTCAGTCCATTAAGCGTCTGCCTTTGGCTCAGGTGGAATGCAGACTGACCTGGGGTCCTGGGATCAAGCCCCGAATTGGGTTCCCTGCTCAGCAGGGAGTCTGCTTCTCCCTCTCTCTGCCCTTCCCCCGACTCGTGCGTGCTCTCTCTCTCTCTCAAATAAATAAATAAAATCTTTAAAAAAAAAATACAACGTCCAAATACCTTTTTACATTCACTCCTGCTTCTCTGGAGCCTGACACAGTTCTGGCAATTCTGGGCCTGGAGCAAGTACTCTCTCTACCTCCCCGTCTTCCCTCCCCTTCCCCTTAGAGATGTCTATCTCAAGCCTGAGCTGTCCCTGGGGCTTCTGGGGAGCCCCTATCAGCCTTTTTAGATTTTTTTTAGTCTCCCCCAGGTGAACTTCCAGAATCTCACAGTAAGACTCCCACCTCTCTAGAAGGGTCTTCCCATTTTAGGGTTTCTGTACATGGAATCTTGTCTTTTCTATGATGAAAAAAACAAGGCATCTAAATCCCTTGGTAGGACTTAGGTTGGGGAGGTACAAATGGAAAGAGAGAAGCTAATGGGATGGATTAGGAAGCAGGATAAGGAAGAGCAAGTTCATATACTCAGGGAACTCGGTGTGCTCAATAAATACATACTAGGAGGGAGAGGAAGAAGGGCTGGGAGACAGGAAAGAGTGGTAGGAGTGGGAAGAGAGGATGGGATGAGGGGACAATGGAAGGATGAAGGCAGATGGGGGCAGATGACGGTGGAATGAGATGATGTTGGGAGCACCCACAACACAAGATGGGAGTGAGTGGTGGGCCGGTGGGAGGACAGGAGCGTGCAATGGAGTCAACTCACTTCTTCTCCTGAGTCTTCTTGATGATGAAGGCAATGAACTTCTTGACCAGCAGGATGAGGATGAGGAGCCCGATGACCCCACCCACGACTCCCAGGATGATGAGGGTCACCGTGTTGTCCACTTCTTCCACTGTATGGCCAGAGCAGGGAGAGAAGGGGGTGGGCGAGGGGAGCAGGAGACGCCTGGAGCCCAGCACGACGGCAGCCCAATGGCTACAGCCCTCCAACCCTGGCTTCTGGGACGTGCCCACCCCCACCCAGCCCCCAGCCCTCCCCAGGCCTTGCAGCAGGAAGCAGAAGCTGGAACATGGCATCTACCAGGCTAAGGTGCAACACAAAGAGGTTCCTTCCCCCCACCCCCTCCACACACACACCCTTCCACAGACACACACACAGTTCTGGAATAATTCAGACTCAGGGCCCTTAACAGTTTGACTTGGCCGCCCAAACTGCCACATTAAAAATTTCATTGCCTCTTGGGGTGCCTGGATGGTTCAGTCGTTGGGCGTCTGCCTTCGCTCAGGTCATGATCCCAGGGTCCTGGGATCGAGCCCCGCATCGGGCTCCCTGCTCGGCAGGAAGCCTGCTTCTCCCTCTCCCACTCCCCCTTCTTGTGTTCCCTCTCTCGCTGTCTCTCTCTCTCTCTGTCAAATAAATGAATAAAATCTTAAAAAAAAAAATTTAAAAAGCTTTCAAACTTAAAAATGATGGAAAATGTTTTAAAAAAAAAATTTCATTGCCTCTTTCTGGGCCTCCTTTGTCCACGCAGGAAAAATCAAGAATCTCCCTATAACAACTTTTATGTGGCAGGAAGACTTTGGAGTCAGGGCGTCTGGATTTTAACTACAGGATCTCAGAAGTCACTAATGAGCTGGTAACCTTGAACTGGCCACTTAAACCTTCTCCCTCAGTTTCCTCATCAGAAAACTGAGCTGACTTCCAGAACCTGCTCCACTCACCGTCTCCCCACCTCTGTTGAGAAAACTCCATCCTTCCAGCTGTTCTGACCAAAATCCTTAGAGCCATCCTTGACCCCTTCCTTCTCCAAACACCACATTCAATCCACCTGAGAATCCTAATGGCCCTAACTTAAAAATTCCAGAATCTGACCTCTCAGTACCACACTGGCTCAAGACATCCTGGCCTGGATGTTTGTAGGAGCCTCCTAACTGGACTCCTCATTTCATCGTCTATTCTTGGCCCCGCAGAGAGCCTGTTCTGGGTTAACTCTCCTGCTCAGAGCTCTTCAGTAGCTCCCATCTACTTAGGCTAACAAGGCCCCACACAACATGGCTTAACCTGACTCATTTCTTGCTATTTGCCCTGCTCCAGCCACACTGGCCTCACTGATGTTCAAGTATCTGCCTCAGGGCCTTTGCACTTGCTATTCCCGCTGCCTGGACTATCTACCCAAAGACATCTTCATTGCTCCCTCAAATGTCCTTATTCTAGGTCACCTTTTCAGTGAGGCCTTCCTAGTGACACTGTTAGCACCCCTTTCTCCCTCCCCATTTTGTTTTTTCCCTACAACACCAGCCATGTTCTCTTATACAACATCATTTTCTTCTTTATTTTGTTTACTGCATATCTCCCCTGATGAGAAGGAAATCTCCATAAGGGCAGGAATTTGTCTACCTTGTTCATAGACCTAGTAGGTGCCACATAAGTAGGTGCTCAACAAATATTTGTTGACTAGATGAATGAAGGAATCTATAAAAATGGAGAAAAGATCCCTTCAAAGGGACATGTGAGGGACAAAGGTGCGAAGGTAAGGTACAGCGCCTAACTCAGTGCCTGGCACCCCAAAATGCTCCATAAATGTTGGTTCTCTTGCCCTCCTCCTCCCCCCTGCAAAGGCTGAGCACGAAGTGAGACGACATCCAGACAGAGAGGAAGAGGGGACGCCATACACAGCCTAGACTCAGATGGCTGCAGGCTCAGAGCGAGCTGCCTGGATGGCCTCCGTCTCCGCCCTCGGCACAGCCAACAGTGAACTCATGGGCATCTCTCTCTCTCCAAGGACCCCACTTCATCCAGGAGAGCAGTGAACCCCCAGGCACCCAAGAAATGCCGCACAAGCAGGACGCTAGAGCAGGTCCTTCCTTTTTTCTCTACTTCTGTGCTTCCTTAGCCTTCCAGGCTCCCCGTCCAGGAAGCCCAGCATAACACCTCCAGCCTCTTCTCTAACCACCTCTAGTGTCGGGGGTCATGTGACCACCTGGCTGCTCCCCACAGGCTTCTTCATGCCCCCCTGTCCCACCTGTGGCCGACGGCAATCCCCAGCGGGCGTTTAAGCTCCAGAGGGGAGCGGCCACTCTTACCAATCTCAGTTGCCTGTGGCTTTACGTGCTCTGTCCCTCTGTCAGTCCTCTGTTTACCTGTCTTCTGTCCTACCCTGGACTGTAAATTCCTCAAGGAAGAACACTGGGGATCATTCATGTCACTTTTGGTGTGATGCCGGGCATTCAATCAACAGTTGTGAGGGGGATACACAAGAGTAGTAATCATCAGCACACAGAGAACTTTCCCACCACGAACCATCCTATGTCCCGTCCCTACTTCCCGCGAGCACCCTAGGATGATGCTGATTTTGCAGATGAGGAAAACCAGGCTCAGAGGGGCTAAGTGTGTATCATAAGCTATTCAGTGGCAGAATAGGTATTGGAGCTCTGTTATCTGAGCTCCCAGATGTGACTCCAGTAACTTTTGAAAGCATAAAGCAAAAGAAAACACCCATGCGGCTGGGCTGAAATGTCATTTGACCCCACTGAGTGGGGTACCCTGCCGTGCTTCCCACTCCACTGCCCTCGTCCCAGCCCCCACTGCTTACATTTGTCAACGACTTGGAGGAAGATGGTGGCCTGGTGCTGAAAATTATTCTCCTTGGGGTTCTGCACATGACAGGTGTATTTGCCTGTGTCGCTGAATTCCAGGTTCCTCAGTAGAATGGAAATGTTGTTCATCTTCTCCTTAGTGGAGCCCTCCAGAGTGATGCGATCGTCATTTTTGAACTTCACCTTAGGGTCAGACTTTTCATTCTTCACCGTCCCGTCTATGAGCTATGGGGGGAAGGGGGTGTGGAAGAGGTGGCCAAGAAAGAATCAGGGTCCTCAAGGGTCACGACATCACTTCAGCCCAGTCCTTGGGTGCCTCCCTGTCCAGGTCCAGAGAGAGCCTACAGCCAGAGGTGCTCCCCCCACTTGGTTTCCTTCCAGTACCAATAGCGCTGACTGCCTGTCTAACCTGAATTTCGCTTGCTTCAAGCTAAACCCATTTTCTATCATTAAGATCTCCCTGGAACGTAGCACAGCTTTTATCTCTTTCTTCATAAAAGCCTTTTACATCATGGCTCCAGCAATTACCACTCTCATTTCCCTCTGTCACCACCACCACCACCCACAGCCTTTGCTGACAACTTGTCCCCTGTCCATCTGAATTCTGGCCCTCCACCAAGACCTGGATCAATCCTACAGCACTGTCTACCAACGGCCCTGAGCCCAGTGTTTAATCACATCCAGAGATGGTCTCTTGTGGCTTCCTTATGTACACTTCGGGTCCCCTACGAGACTGCACAGTGAGCACTCACTAAACACCTGTCGACTGGTCCATCCCCACCTCCAGCCCACAGCCCTGCCGAAGCTCCTGCAGAAGAGCTTTCTCTTCCCTAGCTTCCTCTCCCTTCTTTCTAGGGCCAGGTCCCCAGCCCTTCTCCCATTTGAACTCTTCTCATTTCTTTTCTCCAAGCCTTCCAAGGGTCTTTCACTCCCCTGTTTTTTAAATTAAATTATTTTTACACAAGCAATCCAAGTTCAGGCATTTCTTCAGACCAGACAAAGAACTCTAGCCAAGAATTCCAACAAGCCCCAAATTCTGGCAACACCATCTAAGCATCCCTCCCACTTAGATCCTTCTGGACAGGCTCTGGAAAGAATGCTAGGAGAAAGGATGACAAAAGGTAGATTCCGGGGACCATCGCAGCGAGGTCAGTCCGGAAGGGACCAGAGCAGGGGAAAGGGAGGCAGAGGCAGGGGCAAGGTGCTAGGGAAGGGAGGAGAGTCTGAGCTGTCCTGTCCCTTCCCCCACTACTTACAGTCCTGAATGTATCACTGGTGTTGTAGGACCACCAGAAGTGGAGGTCTTGGAAGCCAAAGCAGCTGGAGAAGGTGCAGGGCAGCAGGATCTCCGTGCCATTGACAGCGTAGATGGTGGTGGCCTTTCCCACAGACACCTCCAGCGACAGGGACACCGGGAGCAGGAAGAGACCTGTGTGACAGTCGCCACCTCCCTTAAGAAAACCCTACCGGAATCTCCAGCCTGGAGCTCTGGAAGAGGACATTCGGGCAGGGAGGAGTGGTGGCCAGGCAGGGAGGTCGCTGTCACCCTGTGTATCAACTTGGGAGGACGGTTCTCTTCAATGAACACTGCCTGAGCCACCCGCCCTTACTGATTTCTCCCCTTGGCCTGGGCCGGGGAGCTGCCCATGTGGCACTCCGAATAACCACCAGAGGTCACCCCAACCCAGGAAAACAAGGCCCTTGCCGCCTGGCCGCGCCCCTACTCTGCGGGCGCAGTCCCCGCAAGTGCCATCCCGCACCACCCCAAGTGCGGGACGGGCTCCGCCTGTTTGCAGTGGGAGTTTCCCCTAGGCCGGTGCGCGGCCCCCCGGTACCTTTCCCGGATGGGGGGTGGGGGGAGGCTGGAGCCAGGTCCCTCGCGGTGAAGAGAAAATGGGCAAACGCAGCCGCCACACTGCACCGCGGCCTCCCACCGGCCCCAAGGGGCGGAGAAGCGGAGGGCCACCTCCCGCCCAACCGTGCCTGGCCGGCCGGGTCCCACGCCCTCTGGCCACCGGCCGCGACCCTGGGACCAGGAGGGAGCCCAGGCCGGGATGGGACGGGGCGGCACCGGACGGCGGCGAGCGCGATCGCAGGAGAGAAAGTGGGAGGGAGGGCGGGAGACACCGGCGGAGGCCGATTCCCGACCACAGGGACGCTCGAGAGCAGGGGCGGCATGGAGAGGGCGCAGGACCGCTGGCCCCTCCCGGCCCGCCCCCACACCCCGCAGCCCCTCTCCGGCCCACGTCCTGGGAACGTTCCTCGAGCGCCCTCCGCCCCCCTCCCCAGCTCTTCCCCTTCCCTACCCGCACCCCCACCCCACCACTGCCCTCGCACCCACTCCCCAGAATGTCAATACCACCCCCACCGCTTGGGCAAGTGGAAACCATCAGTCTCCACTCCTGGCCTCTGGGACCCCCCCCCCCCATGAATCCTTGTAAGGGGCCCTGGCCCTCCTCCTGTCCTACAGAGTCCTGGAGGAGACCCCAATGTACCTCAAGGTGGAGGGCAGGAGGGGCGTCAGAATAAGATGCCTAAGTGATGTCCTTGCCCCGAGGTGAAAGGGGCACCTGAGGTCTCAGAGAGAGTCCTACTCAGGTTCCCAGTGATCCCCTTACTGGGCCCACTTGCCACGGGCTGCAAGTGGGTAATCCCATTTCATTCCCACCCCACACCTGTAAGATGGGTATTATTAATCCTACATTTTACAGATGGGAAACGTGAGACTCGGAAGAGCAAAATGCCTTGCCCAAAGTTGTACAACTTCTAGGGGTTCTTGAAATCCGAACCCAGGTCTGACTCAAGAGCTGGTGGGCAGTTGAGAGCAGCCATGTGGCTGCACTAATTCCTGTCCCAAAGTTTCCCTGATGTTTCCTCCCAGACTGCACCTGCTCTCAGCTACTTGCACCTCCAGCCAGGCGTTCCCAGAATGCCAGCGCTAGAGGCCCCAGACTGATGCCCACGGTAGAGACAGGACTACAAGAGACTCGCTTGCGCTGACTGGGTGTGCTGGCCGGGCCCCCCCGAGACCCCCCTCTCAGCCCAGGCCTGCTCTCGGCTCTGCAGGCAGTCCCCAGAATTGGTGTTGTTCCCAAGACAGCCAGAGTCATCTTTGCTTTAAAGGTCAACAACCTTGCTCTTTCTCCCATCCTCACCCCCAAGGAAGGACTTCTTTTGTCTACCTTGATCCCTTCATGGCCCCTAACCAGTTTCCTCTTGCTTTGCTCCCCTAAGCAATGCTTTTTAAATGACAGAGAAGGCTCTGAGGAGAGCTGGCTGCCCTGCTTCTTGCCCTTGGGGCTCCTCTCAGCTTCTTCACATCACCCTAGCTTCTGAAGGCAAAGTGGAGCGCTCTTACCTCGAAAAGTCCGAAAGAACACTCAGTGTTCCATCATGACCCCTGCCACCGTCCATAATAGCTGATAGGCCCATTTGATCCTCACCCCCATCCTCTGAGTGACATAATATTATAGGTCCCTATTGCAGATGAGACAACAAAGCACAGAGATTTAAGTGACTTGCCTAAGGTCAACAAGAAACATTTCTAGCATTCCAAAACCCCAAAGCAAAAAAATCCTCTCTTACATCCTAATATAGCAGGACTTGCCCACCAAGGTTCCCATCAGGGCTGAGAAGTTAGCCCTCGCTCTCTGATGGGCTCTTAGGTGCCAGGAAATGTTCTAGAGCAGCGGCATTCCAATTTGAGAGACCATCAGATCCACCTGGAGGGCAACAGACAGCTTGGCCCTACCTCTGGAGTTTCTGATTCAGTAGGTCTAGCGCCTGGGAACTTGCATTTCTAAAGGTTGCCAGGGAATGCTGGGGTCCGGGGCAACACTTTGAGGATCACTGCGCTAGACGGTTTACACATATGAACGTCAACTTTTATTAGAACACCAAGAGGTAGGTGTAAATTTTTCTCATCTTACAGATGATGAAATTGAGGCTCCGAGAGGTTAAGTAACTCACCCAGGGCCACAGAGTAAATGGTGAAGCTGGGACTGAGCACTTCCTCTAAGAGAGGACGGGTATTTTATATACACTGTCTCACTTAATCCTCATACTAATCCTGTGAGGTGGTTATTATTTTTATCCTCAATGTACAAAATGAAGAAAGAGGCTCAGAGAAATTAACTTGCTCAAGGCCACACCCGCCCAGTGAGTGGAATAAGTCGTTTTCACATTGTCGAGGCTAGCTCTGCCTAGCACTCCTGGCTTTCTTTTTACCTCTGCTCCTGTCCTGCGGCACACCTCCCCCAGAGGTGTAGGGACAGGGGCCAGACAGGAGAGTCCACCCTCCAGCCTAGATGATGTAGGAGACCCCAGCTCTGCTTCCCACACTCATTGTTCCTCCAAACTAAGGAACAGAGTACGGAGCTATAACAGGAAAGGCCCCAGGAGAAGTTTCCTGATAACCACAGGCCTCCCTTGGGGGCCCAAGCTCCAAGGAGCACCATAGCTCCAGCCTCCAGCACTCACTGGCGCCCCTTGCTCAGGAACCTGGATCTTGGGGCAGATTGGGGAACTCAAGTCAGGGGTCAAATCACCTCCCCGACCCCAGCCAGAATGGGGTATCCAAGAACACCAAAGAGACACATCAAAAGTAAAATCTTTCAAACTGCTTTAAATAGGTAGAAGCAAAAAAAGAGCAAAAGAACAGTCCAGAACAGAGGACAGACTACTTCTTTAAGGTCTAGTTCATGACAATGCACATTTCTCCTGATTAGTGTGTGCCTGTGTGGATGACTTAACTAGTACACTCAGGACTCCCACAGTGAAACACTGCCAATTCTCACCATAGCCTGGAGGGGACAAAGGAAAGGCACAGAGGCATTCACGGAAAAGTCCAGAGCCCTGCCCAAGTTAAGGCATCAAAGAGGGTGGGCAAGCCCGGCCTCTGCACTGCACATCCTCCCAGCAATCTGGAAGCCCTGTCCACAGTGTCTGAGAGGCTTGGGCAGAGGAAAGCCCCGGGGCCCTGTTTCCCATGCTCTCTCATCTGTGAGATTGTGCTGGGGGGACAGGAGGGAGCAAGGGCAGGTGTTGATCCACTAGAGGCCCCCAGGGGAGAGCTTCAGTAGGATGGCCAGGCCAGGAGCAGCCGCTCTGCCTGCTGACCTTGGGAAAGTCAGGGATGCCACATCCTGCGTGCATGCCCCCAAACTAGGATGGTTGTCTTTCCTATCTCCTGAGCTTGCTATAAAGCCAAAACATGGGCCTACAAAACACAAGAGGGGCTTCAGTGAGCCCATCACTCTGACCGAGGCACCCTGCAGGTAGAGGAGGGAGGGAGGACAGGTCTGGCCTTCACCACAGGTCTGGAAGTAACCAGGGCACCCCTTGCTTAATGACCAGTGTCAGCTGAGAATGTCTCCGGGCCATTCACACGTTTTGTACTCCCACCCTGTACCACCTCACGGAGGTCATTCTTCCCATGCCATTTCCCTGGAGTAAAGAAGCTGCTTAGAATTTCAACTGTTTAGAATTTCAGTGTGTGCATGTATGTATCTGGGATTAGGGGCCTCTTTCTGGCATCATGGGATTGATGAACAAGTCCCCATGAATCCTGTGGAATTCCACCCTGAGCCCCAGAGCTTTGCCTTCGCTCGCTGAAAGGCCCTAACCAGCTAGCTGGCAACTCTCTGAAGCCTTCGCCCCCCTCCCATCCTCCCTTCAGGGGTTTGTCTGAGGACTGACTCGGCACTCCCAAGTTTTACTAAAGTAATAAAAGTACTCAGCACGTGCAAATCCTATTATTAAATATTCCCACCAGCCAGAATCTTCGGGCCCCAGCAGACATTCCAAGGCAAATGTCAAGGCAGGAAATGGTCTGCCACCTTTTCCCACATCCAAGGATCCGTCACACACACACACACACACACACACACACACACACACACACACACACACGCTGAGGGGAGGGAGGAAAGAGGGGCAAGGTGGCCCGGACTCTAAGTTTAGCTCCAAGGGCTTGCCTGGCATGGCAGACGGAAACAGGCTGACTGTAATAAGGAAGCTGATACTCTCTGGCCCCGGGGGAGTCAGACAGGCTCAAAGTTAGAGCTGAGAGGCAGAAAGTGGGCCGAGGCCGCAGGACAAGACCCCTCCTGGGGTGCAGGCTCTAGAGGCTATGGGAGGCAGGGCTGGGCCAGCCAAGGCCCCGGGGCCCAGAGACAAAGGAAAGATTTCAGCTCCCTCTCCCTAGGCAGCCTGCCTACTGCCTGCCCACCCCCAGGAGCTTTGCTGAGACAGAAGCATGCCCCTGAGAAACTACCGAATGCTCAACAAAACCAGCTTTGCCAACAAGCCCAAACGGTGTGCCTGGCCCTGCTGTTGCAGGCCACAGAATGGGTGCGTTGGCTTACGCAGGGATCCCCACACTCTCAGCAAGAGGGCGAGGTGGGAGAATCTGTGCCCCAGGGTCTACCTTTCACACAGATCCCAGCAGGGGGCGGACAGGCAGAAGGGCTTTGGAATACCCCACAGGCCAACATCTCCAGAAAAAAACCAATCACGGGGCCAGATTCAAACGTGGGGCATCCCCTCCTCCCAGTTTTCCCCTTTCCCACCCTCTTCTACATGAACTCCTTACCTCCCCTTTCCTTTCCTTTTCTCTGAGCCGGTCTGAGCACCCTCTCCTTAATTGTGTTCTCATTAGACAAGCCCTTAATAAATACATACCAAGGGAAAGAAGGTTGCGCAACATGACGCCCTCACAAGTGATAATTAAACACAGATCACAGCAATTAAGCAAATCAGGGAACAAGGAAGGGGTGGGCAGGACAGATATATTACCAGTTACAAGCTCAGGAAGGGACTGGCACCCACGGAAACCTCAGCTGCAATAATGCAACCTTGGAAACTTCTCTGCTGAAGGGAGGGTATCTTGGGAGGGCAGAAGAAATCTGTAGTCTCAGTCTGTTAGGCTGAGTTTGACATGAGGCCAGGGGGCTGGGGGTGGAGGACCCCTGGAAGCCTACTGCTCGCTCTGTGCCCAATCTCCACACTTGTCTGGGCCCCCAAGCCTCTATCCCTGCATGCCTCACCCCTCCCTCAGCTCATCTGCACAATCCTGCTAACCTTCCCTCTCAGCCGACTTTAGTCCACTGGGAGGCAAGTCCGTCTGACAGAGCCCAGGAGACCTGGATTCTGTCCCACTTGACCATCGATTGGCCACGTTGGGCGAGTCGCCTTCCCTCTCTGGACCCTGGTTCCTCATCCTTCGGGGAGCTCTGTGATATTGGCTTTCCAGACTTCCTGCCAGCTCTGATGCTACCAGGGAGCTTCTCCAGTTGGCTGACCAGTCGCCTCTGCATCTCCCCGACCAGACTGAAGCAAGGATGGCATCCGTGTCCCAAGCTCAAAGCAATGCCCCCTGGGCGGCCTCAGCAATGGCCTCCTGGGCAAGGTCCAAAGAGGACCCCTGGTGGTATTCTCTCTGCAAACCAGAGGGGTAGGGAGCAGTGTAGGCAGGACCAGTTCTGGGGCCTGCAAGTCTCCCACCTAGAAATCACTCTGCTTTTTCCTGGGCTCCCAGAGGGTAGCTCAGGGACTTGTCCAAACCTGCTCCAATGGGCTCCTGCTCCTACCTGGTCTACCCAGCTGAGCAGTCCTTGGAGGGGAGGGGGGCTCCCCCCTGGAGAAAAGTACCAAGACTCTGCCCACAGTCCTCCCCCAGTGTATAGTGTGGTTTCCCACTGTGGTTCTATGAATATTCTAACGGCCCAGTCACTGGCATCCCACCACCCAACTGGGCAGTAGGCAGAAGGGAAGCCAGAGGTGTTGATAAGTGGGCTGGATTAATGACTGCATGCATGTGAAGTCCCCAGTGAGCCCTTACCCCAGCCATGGTTACAGTGGGAACCTGAGCTGATCAGACATGGGATGGGGGAGCGGGCGTGCAGCCGTACTGTGCCCGCCCCCGTGAAGAGGCACCTTAGAGCTCAAGGAGGCACCAGCCTCCTTAGGTCACTGTGAAACGAGCACAGCTCTGTGCCAAAGGGACAGGAGAAAACACCAGTGTCCCCTCTCTAGCTGTGGCCATGTAATTAAATCAGTGGCTCCTGAGTGAGAGAACACTCTATCCCCCTCCACTACCATGTGCCAACGTGGCGGGTCCGCATACAGTTTATTTACATTTGCAGAAACAGCAGCGACTGCCCTTATAAGCTCCGTCCCCCTGTTTGCAGCACAAATGCCTACATCCTGTGCCCAGTCCGAAGAGGGGAGCTGCCAAAAGCCAAATCTGACAAATATAAACAGGAAGAGGTGCAGGCGCCAGAGATGGAGTCAGTTTACATTGAAATCCAGCTACGGTTTATGAGGAGATTATATTCTGGACTAATATTATTCTCTAATCTCTTGGAGCTCGTCACTCAAAACCATCATGTACATATTAATAGATATTAAGACTCTGTTCCTTCTGTGGCCTCTGAATATATCTCCTCGGTCTTCATATTCGTCCCAAAAACGAAGAGCTGAGAGCAAGTTAAACAGGGCCTCTCCGTGGAATCTCTTTGTGAGAAGAGAGACAAGATCCCTCCTAAAAGGGGGCTTGAGCGATCCTCCAAGTCCCTCCAACCCTCTCCAGTCCTTGGTGTGGAGCCTCAGGGAAGACAGTGGGCACTGGAGGAGGTAGAGGGCAGAGGAGAGAAACAGAAAAAGGGCCAGGAGGAAGGGGAACCCCCCTCCGCCCCCGCGCACCCCTCCCCACCCCCTCCAATCGGTGCATGCCCGATGCCTGGGCAGCAAGCATCCAAGTTGCAAACAGCTCTGGGCAGGGGTTAGAAACCACCATGCCAACACTCACACGTGCGACCCCCTGGCGTCCCCTCCACCTAGGGCACAGACACCCTCCCCCAGCACGCCTAAACCTCGGAACCCGGGAGACCCGTGCCGCAGCCCTGAGAGGTAGCTCCAGAAGCCTGGAGCTGAAGGCGCCCGAGACGGCGAAGAACTAATCACGGGGCTGCCACCGCTGGGGCGGGGGACGCGCGCGGTCCCCAGGGAGCACCGCCGTCCGAGCCGGGCGGCCGGCAAGAACCTGGTGGCGGCGGTGCTCCTCCGGCACCATGCCGCACTCCAAAGCCCACCGGGTCCGAGGCACCTCTCTTCTAAGTGTCCCCTCCCCGGGCGGGGGCGGGGGAGGGTGGAGAAAGAGGAGAAGGGGTCAAGCCGGGGCTGCCTTACCCAAAAGCCCGGTGCCCAGCCATCTCGCCCGGGCTGCGCCTCGGCCCCCGGCCCCGGGCATGGTCGCGTTGTCTCCGGAGCGCGCCAGGGGCGCGGGGATGGGGTACGGGGCGCAGCGGCTGGCAGCCCGCGGTCTGCAGTGCGCGGCGAAGCCGCGGGGAACTCCGCGCCGCGGGTCGGGGCTCGGGAAAGTTAGCGGGGAGAGCGCAAGAGGCGGCGGAGGGAGGGAGAGGAGGAGCCGGCTGCCGGAGCGGCCGCGGAGGGCACGGGCCGGAGAAGGAGGAGCGAGAGGAGGACCGCGGAGCGAGCGCAGAGGAGAGCGGCGCTGCGCCTCTGCTCTGGACGCGCTCCAGCCGCAGGAGGGGCGGGGGCCGCCGCGGAGCCCGGGGCGCCCCCGCCCGCTGCGCACCCTGCACGGCGCGCCCCGCCTCGCGGCCCCCGGGAGCCCCGGGAGCAGGCCGGGCGCCCCACTCCCTCGCCAGCTCGGGCTGGGCGGCTGCGGCTTGGCACTGCAGGGCCACCCGCAGCCGCCCGCAGCATCCCAGGCGCTGAGCCGCCAATTAGGAGGATAGTTTTGGGGGGAGTAGATGCTCTTCGGGTGTTGGAAGGCTGTGTTGTTCTGCTTTGGGGACCACGAGGGGGGTAGCGACTCCCTCTCCCGGGGCCGCAAAGGGACCCCTCGAACGTCCGCGTCTGGCCGCGCTGCAGCGGGTGAGCGGGTGCGGGCTTGCCCACTACGGACCCCCCCCCCCCACACACACACACACCCCGCGCCTGCAGCCCGCCGCCTTCGCCCCCGCGGCTCGGGGCTCCGGGAACAGAGCTTCCAGTTGCAAACTGCCCCCGCCCACCGCCCGCCAACCTCTCCCATTTCTTCGTGGACTCCTTGGAAATCGTGATGCTCCCAGCTAGGGAATCAGGCCAGACACTCCCTATCTGCGTCCGGCTACACCCTCCCGCCGCACCCCTACTTCTCATTTCTCCCACCTAGGCTGTCCCCCCAGACTCTGCCCTTTCACCCTCCTCCAAGAGATTCCCTGGGCCTCCCTTTTGGGTTGGGGGGGTGAAGGAGCCCAGGGCAGGCCTCCCTGTTTGGGGTTTACAGCCAGGTGGGAGGGCCGCGGTGAGACTGCTAACCAGCAATCCTTATCTAACCTTGAAGGGAAAGTGAGGAGTGCTATTTGGGGTGGTTTGGGAGCGAATGTCTGCTATCCTCCCTCTATCCTCCTCAGCAGCCCCTTGCCAACCATCCAGACCCCCCTCCCTCGGTCACAGATCCTGTCTGCCTCCCTGGTCCTCCACCCCTTGGATGTCTGGAGGCTGGTTCAAACTCCAAAACCTGCTCCCACTTCATGGCCTGACCCCTGCAAAGCCCCACCAATGCCTCCCCAACACCCCCGCCTTCTTAACCTGGGGCCCCTGGTGGGCTTCAAAGAGATCAGCCCTGAGTTGGCTGGGCAATGCTGAATGTCTGCTTTTGCAGAAGAGAGGCCCGCTGGCTTTCCTGCGTGTAGCGGTGACGGTGTTCCGTAGCTCTGGGGTTAGGCGCTGGGGAGGCGAATCCCAGCTCCAGCATCTATTGCTGCACGACCTTGAGCAAGTTATGCAATCTTCTGCAGAAGCCTCATCTGTACTCTGGTGAAAGGAATGCTATTTACCTCGTGAGATTGTTAAGAACAATGCCACACTTAGGCTGGACACAGGGAGGGGCCTCGGGGGCCCTGGGCTCCTGAGCTTTCAAGGCCTCCCTCTGGCCCTCCTCTGGCTTTAATCTCCCCCCTGGAAAAGGGGGTCCCGTGGGGCAGAAAGGGAGGGTGGTCCATGCACCTCCCTCTTCTAGACCAGCCTCCGGGGATCCAGGACCCTGGAATTCCCTGCTCGGATGACTCAACCCTGAGCCAGCCTCTTCCCCAGGCCCCTCCTCCCAGGAGCCGACACTGCCCAAGGTGCACCCAGGCAGTGGGCAAGGTGCAGCTGCTCGCAGGGGCTGGGGAGTGCCTGGAACTTGACATGCAAGTGGGCCGTTCTCAGGCATGCACGAGCGTGGACCAGAGAGTGCTTTTTGGACCTGGTCTTCAAATTAAGGTCAAGGAAAAGTAATCAAGTCAGAGGATAATAGATAAACTTTAACACTGTTATCTTTTTTTTTTAGGTTAGATAACACTTTGTTATCTTGATTTATAACTTATATTTAGGCGCATAGGTAATTTCCATTTGTACACTTTCTCCAGGCCTTACCAGCATGAGAAGTGGACCTGGCTATGAAGACCGAATGAGATATTATTGCATGTAAAAATTCTTAGCAGAGTGCTAGACAGAGAGTAAGCATGCGGTCCATTTTAGTTCTTATTCTCAAAGAGGTCTGTGGCCAAAAAAAAAAAAAAACGCTAAATCTCTTCCCATCTCCAGGCCCGCCCTCTCCTTCCCCCAGGAGGTCCTGGACACTAGATCAGCAGGGCCAGGCATCCACGCCCGTCCACTTTATTTTTACAGCAGGGCTCATGTTTCTCAGAACAGGAGGCTGAGGTGAGAGAGGAGGTGAGCCAAAGGGAAGGCAAGTGACCCCTGCCCAGAGAAGGGGGAGGGGAGCGGACAGAGCTCTCTGGATATCTTTAGATCCCGTGTCCCCAGTGCCCTCCACCTTCCCCACTGCCTCACTGCTCACCCTGCTGAGAGCCCAAAGGATCCTTAGGAGACACACGCATTTCACAGATGAAGAACCAGGGCCCAGAGAGGTAGAATGCATAGCCCAAGGTCACAGAGAAAGTGTGTCTTAAAGCCAGGATTAGAACCTCCCCCACTCTGTGATTCCCTCCCTCCACCCTCAGCTTTCCTCTAAAGAACATCAGGAGGGTTCTACACCCCGGACAGAAAAAGTGCTTGAGAAATGCATTAGTGGCTAGAAGATTTCTACTTTTATAGAGCACTTGCCTCAAAAATTCTCAAAACCCTAGACTATTGATCCAGTTTGGAGGATCCTCCTGAGGGTGCTTGGGGAGAGGGTGACAGAAGGTCAGAGCTCCCCCTCTCCCACCCTTTGAGAACCATCTCTTTGAGGAACCCTCCCTGATTTAACCCCCTTTGCCCAGCTCAAGAGCCCCCCCCCCGCACCCACCCCCACCCCCCCGCCTGTGGGTGGGGTTGCAAAGGCATGCTGCCGCACCTGGCTCTTTGGTTCTTTTCCCTCCTTCCGCTGGAAGGCCCTTGAGGGCGGGGATGGTGGCTCGGACACAGCCCCCCCCCCCCCCCCCCCGTGGCACCCTGACAGGCTTGATCCTTGGTGATGGGGAATGCACACTCAAGTCTTGGGCAGCCTGGCTCAGAAATACCTTGAAGAGCAAGTTTTCAGGGATGCAGAGAGGGAATGGGTCCCATGCCAAGGAGCTGTCAGGGAGCTGTCATTTGGTGGGGGATGGGGAGGACGAGGAGATAGGGCCCAGATTTAAGGGGAAGGAGGTTGTCTCCTGAGAAGGGGGTCGCATAGATTCTTTGAAACATTTAGTCCGGTAGTCCTCTCTGAGAGCAGGCGACCGTCAGTTCCTGCCCTCCAGGGAGCTGGATTGGAGCCAGGAGGGAGAGCATGTGGACGGGGAGAGGGGGAGCCCCTGGGGGCAGAGCTCCAGGTCCCTGCGACCGGGAAATGCTCTCCCAAGGGAAGGCACTCACACCGGGGCGGGGCAGTCCCACCTTCTACCAGGGCAGGTAGATGGAAGGCTCAGTCCCCTGTCAGTTCTCAGAAAGGCGGCCACCAAGACCCCGGCAGGGGAGGGAAGGGAAGGGAATGCTCCTACAAGGTCTCGGAGCTATTTTAAGAGGAGTTCCTCCTAAGTAACAGGAGCCTGGCAGGGAGCCTCGCGACTCTGGCTCCCGCGTGCCCTTGCCCGCCGCCCCTCTCCCCCTCTTCCCCCACAAGCCCGCGCGGCTCCTGACCCTGTCCCCATCCCTGTCAGGGCCTTGCAGGTAACGGAGCTCACTGGCGGTGGTGCAGACCTGGCTCCAAGAGGCAGAGATCACGGGGCTCTGCGGGGAGCCCCCGCACCCCCCACCCCACAGCTCCTCTCCCACTGGCCTCTGATTTACACCAGGATCTGCTTCCACCACCTTCCCTTAGCTGCCCTCCCTCTGGTTATATACAGATCCCCAACCTCAGGACCGTGGAAATGCGGGAGAGATTCTCCGCCTGCATGCCTGCATTAATTTAAAGTTAAATGCCCTCAAACCCTTCTGCCTCTCGGGTTGGGGTTGGGTGGCTGCCACCTGCACAAACTTTTGAGAGCCTCCTCCCTAGTGCACCCAGATCTGTTCCCTGCGCATCCCCCCTCACGTTCCTTCCATTCGGCTCAGAGTGCCCGCTGGCCCGTCCCCAGCCACAGTCTCGGCATCCACTGAAGTTTGGCAGGTGCCGAGGGGGTTAACAGGACAGCATGCACCAAACCAGCCCACAGGCACGTGGTCTAGCAGTCCGAGACACAGAACCGGTACTGGCCACCGAGCCGGGCTGCTCCCCAGCCCACCTGGCATTATGGAGTTGGAGTAAAGATAAGCTCTTCCTGAACCCTCCACTTTCTAAGGGGTCTGAGCACAGGCAGGTAGGCAGCCAACTCCTCCATCCCACCCATCCTCTTCTTCTGTTTTCTTCCAGGTTCTATCCAAACATCCTTTCGGGCAAAGGGGGTGGGGAGCCCCAGACAGATGAGCTCATTGGGAGGAGGAGGGCAGAGGGAGGAGGGAGCTGAACCCTCCTGACCAACGAGGTGCTCACCGGGCATCCCAAGCTGGAGAGGGGCGAGGGGCGTGTGCCCACTTCTAGGAGCAGACGTCTGCTTCCCCGCCGCAGCTCAGAGATGGGGTGAGTCCTGGGCATCTCTTGGTTCTGGGCCACATTGCGCTGGGGTGTGAAGTGCCAGGGCAGGGTCTCAGCTACCCCACCCAGCACCCCAGAGCTGTGTTGACTCCCTGCTTCGTGGGTTGCCTCCAAGTGAGCATGGGGTGGGGGGCTCAGGAGGGCTGGGGGCTGGGAAGGGCATGGGGCATTGGGAAGGTTCATCATTCATTGCAGCCTGGCTGCCATGCCCATGGGACTGCCTTGTTAGCTGGATGGCCAGGTGTCCTCCTGGACCCGAGACCTGGTTCTGCCCTGAGACAGCCTGACCAAAACAGAAGTGTAAAACGGTGTGGAGTGCCAGGCCGGACTCCCTGGATGTTCTGATCCTGTCTGCTTTGAACACTGTAGGGCAGGAGCAGGAGCTCTTGCAAAGGGAGGGGAGGGGAGGATGTGGATCGGAGGGGAGTCATGGCAGGGGAAGAAGGTGGGGGAGATGGAGAGGCAGCTCCCCGGAGTGAAGGGTAACTTGGAGAAGTTGGAGTGTGACACAGGCCTGGGAGGAGGGGTAGGACCGGGAGACAATCGCTCTGAGCCAAGAAGAGGTTTTACAGTTTTTAGAAGCCAAGAGAGGAGAAGGCGGCCAGCAGAGACCAGAACAGTAGGCACAGAGATGTGGTGTCAAGGGCCAGGCCACGGAGGGGGTGGGCTGTTAGGGGCCCATCGAGAAGGCTTTGCCTCTGCTTCCAAACACTTTTGCCCTTACCTGGTCCACAGTCATTTTGAGGTTGGCGCCGAGCCACCCTTCCCCCACTCACCCCTAGGTCTTTGCGCTGCTAGAGGCCAGTCCTCTGCCCCTTTCTCTCCTTTCTCGCTGTGTGATGGGTGCCTTTGGCATCACTCTGCCCCGGGTTTGAGTCCTCTGCCCTTCTCCAGCCATGGCCATGTCACCTTGTGTGCAGACGGACTTAATATAGCAGGGCCTTGGCCTCTCCATCGGTAAAAGTGAGAAAAGAATGCATATCTGGGGAGTTGCCCTGAAAATTCCGTCAGCTGACATCCATAGAATGCTTGGCTCAGGGCCCGGCACAGGGTCGGTACTCAGTCAACGTGGCTATCCTTATAGTCTAGCCAGCTCTCACTCATCTGCTCCCCAGCCCTCCCCACCCCTCCAAGCCCCTCAGTTGGACTCGAACCCGACCCCACAGCACCTGGTGCAGCAGTGCACCCCCACAGTGTGAGTGGGCCAGGGGGTGGGGATGGGGAGGCTGGAGACTTCTGCGAAGCTGGGAGGGCCCACGGAGGAGAAGGCCATGAAGACTGGCACCTTCTATCTACAGTCTTGGCTGGAAGGACAGGGAAAGCTTTGCCCTGGCCACAGGGCCAAGGACACAATTTACACTTGGCCTGATCTTTGGAGAGAAGTGCCCGAGGATGCCTGGCTCCCAATTTCCAGGCTTTCCCAGTCTATTTCTCACTGTGAATAGGCGCTCACCACCTCCCCTCTCCCCACCATGGATAAATCAAGTAAAGATGAAAAGGGTAAAGGGGCACAAGGGCACAGAGGCAGGCTGGGGAAGAGCGTGGCTGCATAAGAAGGCAGAGGGACAGGAACTTGCCCGTGCATGTGTCATATTTCTCTTCAGGCAAGCAAGAGTTAATCCCCCTTTTATCACTTGAATCCTAAAATGAGGGCTGCAGAGGGCCATCGTCAGTGAACTTAGAAGGCATCTAAAAGTATGCCCTGATATATGAATCTTCTCAACAACACCCTCAAGCCACGCTTGAATACCTTCCGGGATGGGGATCTCATTACCTCAGAGAAACTCAACCCTCGGCACAGCTCTGACTTCACATTGGATCAATATCTGTCTCTGCCCGCCTGCCCTAATGTTCCGCCTTGGGGCAGAATGGGACAAGTCTAATCCCTATCCCCGTGGCCACAGACCCAGCCACTGTTCTACCAGCCTGTCCCCTACTGGTGGAACAAACCGTCTTCATCTGCCCATTTGCCCACAAGAGGGGCTCTCAGTCTGTTGAGGCAAACGGTTCCCAGTCCCTGCGTCACCTGTTTACGGGGCAGTTGTCCCAGTTGAGAAGCAGAAGCAGCTGTGGCTGGGATCAAGGTGCTTTTGCCAGGGCTGTAAGGGCAAGCCCCTCCCTTGGGCAGAATCCCCAGTAGCCAAGCTGAGCCCCTGCCCACTTGCCCCCTTCCCTGGCGCTTCCTGGGCTCTCAAGGTCATTATTGCCAGAGAAAAGGAAAAGCTACTTTATCAGTGTCTCTCGCTCTTCTAGCCAGAGGCCTCCTCAGCCCTGCAATGGAGGGGCTCCTGGGCTAGGCCAGTCTATCTTAGGATCAAACCTAGGTCAAGATGCCAGGACATAGTTCTCAGAAGTCTTCCCTCCCCCAGGTCCCCTGGAGCTCTCATCCACTGGACGGGTGGAGCTTGTCCTGAAAGGTGGCTGGCACCCTGGGCATCAGTATGGTAGTGGGCAGCCAGGAATGACTAGAACCTGGTGGGCTTCAGGGTGAGAGGTCGGGGGGGGGGCAATGCCACCAGGGCCATCTGAGAAGCGTTCCTGCAGCCCTGCCAACGTGGACCTTCTGAGCCCTCAAAATGCCAGGGAGGAGGGCCAGAGACCTAGCGGGGGCTCACGCTCCTATGCATCAAGCTGCTCAGCCCACAGCCCACTGGGCACTGCCCAGCCTCCTCTCACCTGGAGGTTTGCAGATACTAGCCCCACCCCTGCAAAATGAGAAGGAGACAAGTGGTCTAAGAGGGGCCCATATACAAACCAACATGAGGCAAGCCACAATATGGGGAGGTGGGAATGGGACTCAGAATTGGAGCTGGGAGACAGGCATCTTCTTGTCTGATGATGGGCAACGGCTCAGCCTGGGGAAGGCCTTACCTGGGGAGGAGAGACTTGGTTTCCAGCGCAGGCTCTTCATGAGCCGACTGTGTGACTTTGGGAGAAACACGTCCGCTCTCCGAATCTCAGCTTTAGATACAGCCCTTGCGGAAGCACGGGGGCCTCTTCTAGCTGCCCCCAGGCCCAGCTGGGGAGAGGCAGGCAGGATCCTGGGCCGGTGTGTGCAGCTGTGCCCAGCTGTGCCCAGACTGGGGGCTGTGGGAAGAACCGCGACCTAGAGCCTGATAGGAGATCCTGTCTTGTCCTTGACTCATCATGTGGCCGTAAGCCAGTCACTTGCCTGTTGTGGTCCTCACCTTCCCCTTCAGGATACTCAGGAGGCTTGGCCAGAGGGTCCCCAAGACCCCTCCTGTCTCTGATGTTGTAAAGATCTCCCCTCCCATCCCGCTCCTTTTGGCCTTCGGGACCTGTTCTAGGGACTCTGAAAGCACCCCCTCCCCGGCCCCATGGAGACTCCTCTTCCAGGCAGCAGGCATGGGCAGGCAGATGGGGCGCCTAAGCCCTGCAGGGGGCTCCAGCAGGAAGTGAAGGAGCAGTGGGAATTGAGAGGGTCTTGTGCAGACACCTCCATCTCAGTTGGGGGTACAGAAAGCTGGTGAGAAATTCTGAGCACAAGAATGGGAGCTAGCTCTTCCCCCACCAGGCACCTCATTCTGCGATCAGAACTACCCACCCCCCACACTGGCCCCAAGGAGGCTGAGCTAAAGAACATCAATTTAAGGGAGATGCCTCAGCCAAATCCAACTCTCCCAGAAGCCAGGCCCAGATCCAAAGTGTTCTGGGAGAAAAGCCCTAGAATGAGGAAGATGCTGGCCCCACCCCAGAAAGAACCAGCCAGAATCCCCAGTGCCCTCTGCTGCTCAGCCCACCTACCCTGCCTCAGTTTGCCTATTTGTTAAGTAGAGAAGCACCCTCTCTGACATCCCATCCTTGGAAGGACTCAGGGGCTCTGGAGGACAGACATCCTTTTAAACCAAGGCATCTTCAGTTCGGTTAAATAGCAGCCACCTCTGTTTAATGCGGCCCCTCCCTCTCGCTTCTCTCTCAGGTAGCAGCTCTAATCCCTGCGGGGGTCACAACTACCAATGTCAGGGTCCTCTGGGAATACTCTAAAATGCACCTGGCCACTAACCACTGGCAAAAGTCTCTGGGTCGCCAGGGAGTAGACAGAAATGACAGAGAAACCAGAAGAAAAGTAAGAACCAACCACTTCCACATTTCCTTGCCATTCAGAAAGTTGAAACTTTTCTTATCTTTCGAGTGTGTGTGTGTGTGTGTGTGTGTGTGTGTGTGTGTGTGTGTAGGCAAAAAATGCAGAGACTAAGAATAGGAAGCACGAGAGAAAAAGACCGGCTTTGTCTGGACTAGTAGTGCCCCCCCCCACGCCACCAGGGGGGCATCTTTGATCCTGAGCGTAGGGGGATCCCGCAGCATGAAAACAGGATCCAGCAGTACTTAGATGGGACATGAACAACCTGACTCCTCCCCCCAGCCCCCCTCACCCGAGAAGGTGCATGAGAGCAGACCCTGAGCAGCTATTCCCCCCACCCCCTGAGTCCAGAGCAGGCATGGGAAGTGTCTACCTAGTGAGACACAGCTTAGAAATGGGGGGCAGGAAGGATGGCCCATCCGTCCATGGAAAAAATAGGCAACATCTGTGAACAGTGTCACAGTGCCCAAGTTTGTCGTCATCCCAGAAATAACCAAGGGCCCCCAAGAAGTGGGTGTTCAGCCACCCTGCCTTCAGGTGCTTCCGAGGTAGATGGAGTCCCCCAGGATTCCGAAAGAAGGCAAAGGGGGAAAGAGATGAGCCATTTGTCGACATGAGTAAAGCAGAAGGACCGTGTCCTTGCTGGGGACCCAGCAACGTCGCGGGAGTACCAGGAAAGGAGCAGCGGGGGTCCCTGTCAGCATCCTGGCAAAGCCTCCACCCACGCTGCTCTTCACCCCTGAAAAAAGCCACACTCGAGGGATGTTCAGGGGAGATGATCTGTTTATTGTAGCCGATAGATCCAAGCAATACAACAAACTGCAAAAGAAATGCAGTCTGCTCCAAAAGGCAGACACATCACAGAGGCTGGGTCACAGAGGACCACTGAAGTTTTTCTCCCCACCCCCTCCAACCACCCTGTAACACAGAAAACCTAGAAAGTGCATACGTAGTTGGGTTTTCTCCTCCAAGTGCACAAAAAGCAATAAGAACATTCCATAATTTGCCTTTGGTGAATCAACTCAAAACATTGAGAAATGATGGTTCCCCCCCCAACCCGGTATAACTTTTGGGGTGGATGTGGCGCGACGTTTTATATTTGTATATAGAATATATCTATACCTATATATAGACTATGTGCAAATGCATCAGCAAGCTTCAATAAAGGAAGACATCAGCAAGAGGCACAGGCTGTCTATCCTTAAGACAAGTTGCAAGGAAAATTTCTTGATTCATCACTCATTCTGACTGCACCACGCCATCCCTATGGCCCGGGACTGTCTTTTGGGACCTGGCCAGTATTTTCCATTGTCCATCTGCTTCACCTGACCTTGTAAATACTTACCAGCCCAACTTCCCCAAGGGGACTTCCGGGGAGAAAATATGGATCCAATCAGCTTTTCCTTTTTATAAATTGGGAATAACTGTGATTAGTCCATAGCTAAGGGGCAGACAGCCATTTTCAAAGCCAGTTTCAAGGCACCTCAAGGCATTTCAGTCCTGAAAAAATTGTACTTCGTTCTTAGAAGCTCAATCCCATGGGTTGGCCAGCTCATCTCTTTACAGTGGCCCTTAATTAGGAGGAAGAGACAGACAGGGAGCTCCAAGACAACAGGAGAGGCAGGGGCGGTTGAGGAAACCAGCAGACTGGACCCAGCAGAGCGCAGTGATGGGAACATGCAGCCGGAAGTGGGGCTGGACCCCACAGCGCAGGGAGAGAAGCAGCTTGCTGGTATAAACTAGAAAGCAGGGTAGAGAAATGGCTGCTATGGAAACACGTCACCGGTTCCCCACCTCTACTCACCAAAGCCCCATCTTGTTCCCAACCTCACGGCCCTGGGGGAGGCAGCTCTAGGACAGCTCTGGAACAGATTCTAAGAGGCTGCAGGAGAAAGTGCCCATGAGGGTGGGCAGCCAGGGGTGGAGGGGCCCACTGGGTCAGGGCGTTGAAAGGAAGGAACCCAGAAGTCTGGGGCTTCTTGATGGAGATTTGGGACTTCTTAGAATAAACCTAGGGAATCGTGCAAAAATTTCCCCTAAATGTTAGGCATCCTGGAAAAAGAAAAGTGCCCTGCATCAGCACAGATCCTCGCTCGTCCTGAAAGAGGAGAGCACTTGAGAGGTTGCCGAAAAGGGAAATCTGCAGGCTGCAGACGTGTATCACAACGGCCCTCGGTCTCAGCCGGTATGAGATGCCCACCACCCATCACCCCCCTCTCAGCTGGTTGGCTCCAAGGTTGGGCTGGGTCCGCCCGCCCCAGGCATCCTGGTGGCTTAGCCCACCCCCATTGGCAGTGTGTTGATTGGCAGTTAGGTACTGAGCTGGCCTCACCCCACCCAGGAGCTGTCACCCAGGCTGTCCGTCCCCCACTCTGCCTGGCCTGTCGCCTTGTTCCCTGTTGGACCTCCCCCCAGCTCTTCCTTCCTTTCTTCCCTTCCCAGGGCCCAGATTCGGGACTCTCTTCCTTCTCTCCAACTCCAGCCCTGGAAGCAGTGGTTACAGAGGTGGAATTAGATGCACCAAAAAAAAAAAAAAAAATGAATCTTGGTCCCCACAGTGCTGACCTGACAGTTCCCAACTCTTGTTATGGCTTCATGTGCATCCCCGGCAGTTGGCACACAGGAAATGCTCAATAAATGGATGTTGAATTGAAGTGAATTAAACTGAACCTCCCGGATGCTCTTGTTCTCTCCCCAAATTGGCCATCTGATGGGCAGAGGCAGAGAATGGTCCCTGAGACTGTCACAGTCCTGTCTCCACCCCCTTTCCTCAGACCGGTTCCTGCCCCGGGCACTGAATCCCAGAGCCTGGGCAGGGTCTGAGCTCCTTGAAAGGCCAGGAAATGCTAAAGAAGGTCAGTCTGGGGGCAGGGGTGGCGCCTCACCAGCCGCTCTGCCCTCCCGCTCCATCCCTCCATCCCCAGCGCCCTGGGAGAGGAAGCAGGCCTGGACAGCCCAGCTCCCTCACCTCACCTCCCTGTCTACCAGCCCGCAGAGGCCCTTCCCACAGGGAAAACTATGGCTCTGTTGATCCAAACTGGAGACTGAGGAGCCAGAGGAGGGGAGGGCGGGACCCTCAGTCCATCAGTTTGAACCTGGTTCCCCATCTCTAGCGAGTGACTTGCCTCCTTGATCTCTGAGGGTCTTCCAAGGTAGAGTTCACGTCAGCAGTTTCTGTCTCTCTCCCTCTCTTGAGGCTTAAATACTTCCCTCTTAATGTGAGTAAAATGGCAGTGAAAGTTGGCTCTCCAGAAATGCTATTTCCTCCCCACAGAGGGAGTCCCTGGGGCAGGGAGGGTGTAACATGGCCACAGGATCTCACAGGCTCCGAGGGCCCCTTCACGCTTCCCTCAGGGCATTTCCTTCCCTGGTCTCTACCCAAAAGCCAGCTAAAAACCCTGCTGAGGGTCACTGGGAAAGTTTGAAGAGAAGGCCCGCTTGAAGCCCCCAGCCTGCACATCAACTCCTCCGCCATGGTTTCCACCCTCCCCAGCCCCACACCTGGGCTGAGGGCGGTCACCCTGTTGGATAAGGCGGTCTGTGACTAACTCCATTTTACAATGGAGCCTCCACCCCTTCAGACCTCAGCTGACTTTGAAATTTGTCTCCTGTTAGTGGTTAACTATGGTGAAAAATGACCACTACCTAGAACGATACAACCTACCCATGGCCCAGCTCAGTGAGTCTTCATGCAATGCTCTCCCCAAATCCCAAGAGATTCGCAGCCGACAGAAAACGCCCCCACGAGGCTCCTGTGGTAGCAGCTATCAGTGGAGGGGGGAAGAGCACAGGTCCCTGGGCCAAGGCTTCCCCTCAATGCCCAGGAAATGCATGCCCCCCCCCCAAGTGATAGGAACCCATCAGCAGCCCCCAGCCTGACAGGGCGGCCTGGCCTGGAGCAGCTCGGGGAGCAGAGCCACGCCACAGCCAGGGCTTTCTTGAGGCAGCCCAGCAAAACCCCTCAGCCACCCGCAGATCCTCCCTGAGGCCCACCAGACCAGTCCACAAACAGGGCAGGCTGGGCAGCCGAACTCCCCCTCACCCCCTCTCTTTCTGGGACCCTCACACAGGCCTCCTGCCTCCTCTCAGGGACTGGCAGTTTTGAGCCCACTTCTTCCCCCCTCCCCCCCCCCCAGGGCCCACACGTCCCACGCGCCATGGCAGGTTTCCCAAATGAAAGAGAGGTGGGTCACTCTTGGTGCAGGGTGGGGGGTACGAAGTGAGGGTTTTGGGAGGCCCCAGGTGGGCCCTGGGACCCTGGTTCAAGAGAAGCACACCAAGAGAGGGCAAGCAGGGGCACGGTGTGCAGGGCGGAGGGTGGGAGGAAGACAGGACGCGAGGGAGGGGCTGCGGGGCCGCGTTACTTGGGGCCATCGTCCGCGTTGCCCTCTCCATCTGTCTTGCCCTCCTCCTCCGTCTTCAGGTCGTCCGTGCTCAGTTTCTGCTCTTTTTTCCTCCTCACACACTTTACTACCATCAGCACCAAGATGACCACCGCCAGGAAGCCGCCCACAGAGGCGCCCACGATCACGGCCACCGTGGAGTCCCGCTCAGGGGGCTCTGGAGAAGGAAAAGAAACAGACCCACTGAGCACCAGGGCAGGGAAAGGGAGCCTCGTCCACTGCCCCCTGCTCCCCGCAGTATGCGCGGGGTGGTCCTCACCGGACGCTCTGTGTGGACTGTAGTCAAAGCCAAAATCAACCCAGGCCCCTGAGCTCTCCGCGCCCCACCCCAAAATCCCAGGGCACCTCAAAGCCCCAGGGGGAGACAGTAAAATGCAGAATTTTAAGAGCACGGACTTTGAGATGGAATAGACCCAAATTTGAGTCCTAATTGTACTATTCACTCATTGCGTGACCTTAGGTGGCTGACTTCTCCTCTCGATAGCAAGTGCCCAACCAATGAACGCTGCTTTATGATTCTTGGCATCATGATCATGACCGAGGTCCCAGTCCTCAGAGACCTGAGGAAGTAACAGGGGTGCCTTCCCCCCAACACAAGCCAGAGCTCCCACCCTCAGGAGGGCACAGCCCCTCCCAAGGAGCAGGGTGATCCTCCTGCTGGAGGGTGGGGGGGGACAAGCAGGGGCCCCAGGCAGCAGGCTCCCCGCTCTGCCTGCCCCGTCCCTCACCTTCCATGAGGACCTGCAGGTAGATCTTGCCGTGGCCACGGTGGCGGTCGGGCGGGTTCATGATATAGCAGTTGTAGGTGCCCACATCCTCGAGCTGCACGTTTCTCAGCGTCACCGACACGTCATACTTGCTGGGGTTCCCCGAGAACTCCACACGGTCTCGGAACCGTTCCAGCTTCAGGTTGATGATCTTCATGCGGAACTGGAGGAACTGGGGAGGGGGGCTGCATGAGCAAGAGGCTGCAAGGAGTGCCCCTCCCCGCCATGCACCTGGTGCCCTGGAAGAGAGGCGGTTACCTCCAGGTCTCTGCCACCCTCCCAGGGCCACCCAGGCGTGACCACACACCTACTGCCGCAGCCCTCTGGAGGAGACAGCCCACCGGGATCCCCAGGGTCCTGGTCCAGGGCAGGGGCAGGTGGTGGGAAATGTGGGCTTCGTGCCCAGGGGCTCCTGCCCCCTCCCTCACCCCGCCCCCGACCCGGGACTCACCATCTCCTCAGAGCAGTTACTACACTCCTGGTAGGTCCAGTTCAGGGAGAACTGTTTGTGGTTCACTGTGTAGCAGGAGTTGAACGTACAGGGCAGACGGGCATCAGAGCCGTTGAGGACGTTGAGGGTGGTAGGTACCGTGACCTCCATGCTCCGCCCTGGTGGCACTGTGGATAAAGCCACAAGCTGGTGAGGATTCTGGCTCACAGGGCCAGGGAGGGGGCAAGCGTTCTGCACCTGCTGGGGAGTGGAGCAGAGCCATGGCCACGGGCTGCGTCCCTTAGGTCTGAAATTAGTCAGGGAGTGGTATGGGGCGGGCAAAGCTCCAGGGGGGTACCCGACGTGGCCCTTGGGGTAAAGCAAGGCTGGGGTGGAGAGAAACCACATCGCCTGTCAAGTCAGGGGCAGACAAATGGCCCCAAGTCTTTCCCAGGACCATCGTTGTCTACAAGGACAGGAGCCCCTTCTGGAGATGTCAGGCCGGAAACTCCCCAGCAAGGAGCTGACACAGGCTGAAGGGGTGACAGGGTGGGGACAGCAGGTTTCTGTCAAATCCGGTAAGGAGCACCGGGCCTGGTCCAGAAGAGCTGGGTGCTGGGGCTGCCCGGCCCATTCTGACACCCTAAGCAGAGCAGAGTCTAGGGTGGGTGAGGGAGCCCACGCCCTTCCAGTTGAAGCGGCAGTGATCTCCATGGGGCAGAAAGCCTTGGACACAGAATTTAAGGGGGCACCAACCCTCAGGATCAGGCAAACACCCCCTTAAACTGCACACTGTGGGCACCTCACTGGGCTCACCCTAGTCCTGACCTTAACGCTAAGATTTCCTGCCAATATTGTCAAAGCCTCATCCCAAGATTCATTTTCTTTATAGGGGATAAGCAGTAACACTCAGTATCAGCCATGCATTCACTCGTGTACCCAATATTTATAAGCCATCCCCTACGCCCCCACGCACTTAGCCTAGGCTGGGGGGGGACGGGTTATTGCTGTGAACGATGGTGGCAGAGTCCCCGTCACACGAAGCTTGTGTTTTAGGGAAGGGAACACACGCTAACGAGGAAAAAAATCACAATGTAACTTTACATAGTGATACCTGGCAGCCACTGTAAGAACTAAAGCAAAGAGAAGGGGCTTGTTGTTTCCTAACGGTAGTCAGGGAGGACTGCTCGGAGGCGCTGACGTGTAGGTAGCCCCTGACAAAGTGAGGGAGTGAGCCATCTCAAATCCTGAAGGAATCAAGTGCCAAGCAGCGGAACATCAAGAGCAAAGTCCCAGTGGCTGGAATGAGTTTCGTGTGTCTTAAGCACAAGGAGCAGGGACCAAGGAGCAAATGGTAAGACCCGAGGTCCCAGAGTTAGGCAGGGGCGAGGCACCAGGGGCCTTGGGGGCCAGAACTCGGGAATCAGGATTTTCTTCTCTGAGTGTGATAGGAAGCCGGCAGCGCCCGGGGGTGGAGAGGGGGGAGGGGGCAGACGGGGGAGGGGCAGAGGGCGTGGCTAGGAAGCTACGGCTGCAGGAAAAGCCTAGACAAGGAGATGCCGTGAGACACGGGGTCCCTTCCAGCTCTGCCTTCCATCGGCTGGGAGGATGTGGGCAAGCTCCTTCACCTTCCAAGCCCCAGTCCCCTGCTCTGTAAAACACAGCTGATGACACCCACCTCCTGGGGCTGCCATGATCATTTTAAAGAGAGAAAATACGTAAAGCGTGGTGCGCAGGCTGGCAGCTCCAGTACCCTACATTCTCCTCAAGTCTGCCCCCTAAACAGGAAGGCCTTCTGGGACACTGTCCTCCCGGCAGAGGGCAGCCCCTTGGAATTCCCCCAGCTCTGGCGGCCGCCGCGGGCCCCGCAGCCGCGGGTCGGAAGCATCCCCTGCAGGGCTGCGCGCCGCTCCGCTGCGGGGCCCGCCCCGGAAGCAGCCGCACTGCAGCCGCGAGCCGGGCTGGCCGTCTGCTCAGCTGCCCCCTCAGGATGCGTGGCCAGGGCTTGGTGCACGGGACTTAAAGGACAGGCGAGGCTCTGAAGGGCTGGCCCCAGAGGTCACAGCGGAGCCTCCGGTGGAGGGATTGGGCGTGCACACCCTGCTGCAGGCCGGACGCTCGCTAGGGGAGCGTGAACTGGGGAGGCTGAGGGGGCTGCCAAGAAGAGCAAAGCCCAGTTCCCGGATCCCCACTCTCATCAGCATTATGAAAGCACCTAGCAGAGCGCCAGGCAAGGAGGAGGTGTGCAGAAAATACCACTGCCGCCCGCGCCCTGCAGAGGCACAGAAATCTGCAGGGAAGGAAGCAGGCAAGGCCTTGTCCTGAGCTTACCTCTTACCCGAGGAAGGCTCCGCTTCTCTAACCCCCTCCAAGGGCCGCTACCTCCCCAGGGCCCCCTCCCAAAAGGGGCCTCCACGTGACCGCAGAAAGCAGGTGCTGTGAATCGGGCTGACCTATCCCTGGCCTCTTTCCCCGCCCAGCCCACATCCTTCAGATGAGAACTTGAACCCCACAGGGCAGCGCCCTCCACTGTGAAGGAGCCAGCACCCTGCCGCGTGGAAGGGCAGAGCTGTGGGGAGGTCCTATCTGGCTGGCTGGAGGGAGCCGAGGTGCAATGCAGGGTCCCTTCCCCCCAACCCCCGCCCCGCCCCCGCCGCAACCCGGCCGCCTGGCCCCCGCAGGAGTCACCGGGAGGAACGCGAGCGCCCTCTAGTGGTCAGAGGCGTTCAGCGGGTCCCACCTGCAGAGAGAGGCTGGGATCACCAAATCAGAGGAAGCCGGACAGGGGCACCTCCAGAATTGTGAACCTAGATCCACCGCCTCACCAGTGAGGCAAATGAGGCCCCGAGGGAGACACACAGAGGACAGGGACAAGCCGGGGCCAGACCGTGGTTCCTGACTCCTACTCCAAGGCACCCACGTCAGCCCAAGTCCCCACCAGGGTTTTAGGCCTCTCACCAATCCAGGCCCCCATTAAAGACTAAGAAACCACCATGCAACAAGGTCAGAGCTGTAAGCAAAATCCTGATAAACTCTGCGGCTTCCGGAAAGTAGCCAAGTCTGCAGCTAGGGCCATAGAAAGGACTTCGCAATGACAAGAAAGTGCTTACTGCAGGCCAGATGCTTTCTTACCACAGATATGACATCATTTGATACTTACAACAGCCCTATTACCACCCCACTTTCCAGACGGTGCAATTGAGCACAAAGAAGTTACATGAATAGCCCAAGTTCACAGCTAGTAAATGACAAAGCTCGATTTGAGCCCAGGCTGCCAGGCTCCAGACAGGGGTGAGGGGTTGAGGCCTAGTGACATTCCAAGGCATGCCAGGGACCAGGCCTCCAGCTGTCTACATGGCAGATCCAGCTCCAACTGCCAGCCCCTAGCTCCGGGCAGGCTGGCCAGAGGGGAATGGTCCTGTTTAAAGGGACCTCCATACAAGGAAGCCCAGTCCTCCTGGTTGTCCCATTTGGGACCAGGTCTGGGTTTCTCGATTTCCAACTTATAGAAAGGAAATGGGGATCAACGGGGGCACAGAAAGGATGTGGCTTCTGGTTTTAGTTCCAAAGCATCCCTGGCACCCAGACCTCCCCCCTTTCTCTGGGGCCACATCTGGGCAGCCCAGGCCCCATGTTATCCACTGTTCTAACTAGCCCATCTTTCAGAGATCACACAGATTTGCTCACCTCCTGCCAAGCTCTATCTCCTGCAAAGACAGAAGTGAATTCTCTTCACTCCTCTTCCCAACCCTACAGCAACCAATGAGGTAGGTTTATGTTCTTCTTGTTTAAAAGAGAGAGTGTCCAAGCAGAGAAATGGTCCCCACAACCTTCTGGGGCAGCCCCCTGCATCCCGGGGGAGTGTGACACCCAGACCCTGCCTCCTGCTTTCAGACCCTCCCCCACACCAGGATCTCTGCCTCCTAGCCCAGTCTACCTCCAGGCAGCATGTCCTCACCACCCCTCCACTGGCTCCCTGTTGTTTTCAGGATCAAGTCCAGGTTCCTGGGCACGGCTTCCAACCCTTTGCCATCTGGAACCAACCTAGGTCCTGGCCTCCTCTCCTGCCAGCTCCCAACCCTCCATTCTTCTTCCACTCGGCGATCCCCAATTCCTTACTTGTCCTGACAACCCCACCTTCTTTCACCCCTCCATGCCTCTGCACTTATGCTTCAGGTCGGGAAGCTCGTTCACCCTTCTCGACCTGGGGCCCTCTTACCTATGCTGCAGTTCCCAGCTAATGAGGCATGCCTCAATAACAGCATCCCCAGCACCTGGGCCCTCAACCCAGCCCAGTTCCTATCGCTTCCAAGTGACCTGAAGGCAGAACGGCATTGTGGCCAAGCGGTCAGATCTTAGGCAAGAGAGTTAACCTTCCAGACCTCAGTTTCCTCATCTGTAAAATGGGAGACAATCATAGAACCCAACTCCTAGGGCAGTTGTGAGGGTCACATGACTTGTTAACATAGGAAGCTCCCAGCGATGCCTGGTACATAGTCAGCCCTTGACGAAGGTCTATCATTCTCAGCATCATTAGGATTGTTATTGTGACAGCCCCTGTGATTTTGTGCTGTCATTATCTGTTCGCGTGCCCGTGTCCCTTGGGAGGCTCTAGGGAACTGATTTCTACTCATCTTGGTATCCCTGGCCCCAGAACAGTATGTGACCACAGATGGGCCCTCCATAAATGTCTGTGGAAGGAAAGAAAGGCATTTTCCCCTCCATGCCTGGACCCCTGCCCCCAGCAGAAGATACGTGCAGTGGGCTTGAGTGAGGACCTCACCTCACTTAACCCAGACTTGGGTAACAAGGCTGGTGACTGCAGAGCCCATGGTCTTAAGAAAAACTCTGGGAAGTCCAGTCATTTGGATTGTTTCTAGCTAAAAACTAGTCTCACATGCTTCTGCTGTGTGTACGGCAGATTGCCCCGCTGGTTATCCTCTATGATTTACCCGCTCTTTGGTTATCCTCACAAATCCTGCCCCTGATGTGGTCCCTCCCTCGTCATTTGTCCCTCCATCTTGGAGGCTGATGCCATTACGACCACCAAAGTTCCTTTGTCCACCTGAGCCCTTAGCCTTGGTGTGCCAGGGCATACCTCATCATATCATCAGTCAAGTTCAAGTTCAAGATCTACTACCCAGGTTTGCAGAGGCTCTAGCTTCCTCCCACCACCATCTCACAACCCCCACTCCCTGACCTCTTCACTCCAGGCCCCATCATCCCCTGAGACACACCCTGGTCATGGTCATGGAGCCCCCTTCCTTTCTTCGCTTAGATCAGGCTCTCACAAGACTGTCCCCCTCCCACAAGAAGCTCTCTCTCTAACTCCCACGGGAGTCACGTGTCCTCCATCCCTGGTTCCTTACACCCAGGTCATCCACCCAACTCCCCATCTTTTTGCCTGCACTTGAGATTCTTTAATCATTATTGTTAATATAGCAGTACCGTTTCTTGAACATTGGGGGCAGTAGAGCTCAACAGCTAAGTGCTAGAAGTCCGACAAACCGGTTCAAACCTCAGCTCACCTTGAACTAGTCGTGTGACTTTAAGTTACTTAATTTAAGTAACTTAGTTACTTCATTTCGCTGTGCCTGTTTCCTCATCCATAACAGAAGGATCATAACAGCATCTACCTCATTCAATTACTGATTATCTTGAGGACTAAATAAGCTATACAGCCCCTGGGCACGTGGAAAGCGTTCGCAAAGTTCAGCTATTATTGAGCACCTGCTGTGTGCCCGCCTCACAGAAAAACCCAGGCATTCTCCAGTTTACCCACGAAAGAACCGAAGCTCAGAAGGGTCAAGTAACTTGCCTACGGTCATGAAGTAAATGACAAAGGTGGCTTTAAACCCACAGCTGATTCCAAGGCTCCTCCTCTTTGTACAGCCCACGCTTCTGTAACATTCCTGCTCTGTTGTTAATACTGTCCAGGAACTCAGCAAAGCTAATAGGCCTTATGACGCAAGCTGACAGGGGCTCTGTGTTGTCTCTGCCTAGCACTCCTGCCCAACATCCAACACAGCACACCAGAGAAGGACGAGGAGAGGGAGGGAGGGAGAGGGATTCTGTGATGCGGAATATCCCCACTGACAATCCCGGGACTTGACCAACTGCTACACCAGCAATGAGTAAGTTTAGGGGCAAGGATGAAACTACCCATAAAGCAGGCTTGCAAATAACTCTCTAGCCCACCTACTCACCAGGAAGTCCTGAGTGGTCAAATATGAAATTAACGTTCGGATCACTTGACAAGGCGGTCTGCAAGGCTGGGCTGGTCTTAAAGGGCCACAGCCACACTCAGCCTGTGAGTTCCTTTTTTTTTTCTTTTTTTCCTGATCCCTTCACCTGACCCCCTCCTCCACTCCATCTGGCCCACGCCAGAGGCCTCCATCAGCGCTTGCTTCAGCAAGTCTCTTCCCAATGCAGAGATCATACTTCAAGCCTGCTTCCCACCTGCCCCCCCACACATTTCAACAAACCAGTGGTACAGATTTCCAGGAAACAAGACCCAGACTCAACTTTCTACCTCCCATTCCCCCAAACATTCTTTCCTAATATCCTAAATCCACCAGATTCCAAAGATCACGGTCCACAAGAGAAGCCCCTTAAGGGAGCATGAAGACCCAGGACCCCATATTTGCTGCAGCTTAAAAAAAATCCACGAAGAGACTTTGCAGATCGACCTATCCTCTGCCCCCACCCCCACATAAGTCTGTTTCAGGGAAACCCAAAGAAAAATCACCTCCCGTGATAACTGTCACCCCTGAGGAACACTCAGATCCCCCGACCCAACATTTCTGTGACCAAGTAGTCCCAGCGTTATGCAGTCCCCAACAATGTCTTCCCCCAGTCCTCGGTACCTCCCTTCCCAAGGACATGAAGGGAAGCTCAAGCAATCAATGTCTTCTTCCCTGCCCCCGGCCCCCATCCTCTTCCAGCTTTGGCTACACTTCTGGACCCTCAGGAGCATGCAGATGTGCAGTCTAACTTACCCAAAGAGAAAAAGAGACTGAGCCCCGCGAGACTGAAGGCAGGGCGAGGTAGCCAGGCATCTCTGTGCATTTTCAGAGACTGAGATGTTAGTCGGGTGGGATATGGGAGAGGGTGATTTGAGGGGCCGAGGGCTACAAGGGATGAATGGTTAGATGCTAAAAAAAAATGCACAGATGTACTTCAAAGACACATACAACATTAAGGAAGCTTTATTTCCATCTCTCTAATATGGCCGGCTTGTATGTTGCTGCTAAAAAGAGAGAGGGAGTGTGTAAGGGAGAGAGAAAAAGGGGGATGGAGTAAATTCTGTGGTTGGTGGATTTTGAAAAGCAGGTGGGAGGGCATAAAAAAAATCTTTCTGAAAAGAACAAAGTTCCCCAGGATTTTTTCCCCTCTAAAACAAGAACTAAAGCAAATCCTGCTTTCCTTCTTCTTCTTCTTCTTCTTCTTCTTCTTCTTCTTCTTCTTCTTCTTCTTCTTCTTCTTCTCTTGGATGATAGTTGGGATTTGAAAGTTGTTAGAGGAGCTCATTCATTTCAAAACTGCTGTAAAGGGGGGGAACTCTTTTTGTCATTTAAAAACACCCCAAAAAGGAGATGTTTGTTTTGTGTTATTTGGAAAGGGTTCTGGGAAGTGAGTTGGGGAGACTTTCCGGAAATAAGGACTTCCTCATTTTTCTACCATTACCACTGAAAACAGAACATGTCAAAGCAGGCTGGTGTAAAAACACCTAAGAGATCCTACAATCGAATGTAATATGAACCTTTGGGGAATCCTGATACCCAATCAAATCAACAGTAAAAAGACATTTTTTGAGACGATTGGGAAAAAATAAATATTGGCTGGGTATTAAATTATATTCATGAATAATTCTTAATTTTGTTGGGTGTGATAAAATATTACGGTTATGTTCTTAAACATCTTTATCTGTTTTTTTTTTTTTATTCCTTATTTAAATTCAATTTAGTTAACATATACTGTATTTTTAGTTTCTGGGGTAGAGTTCAGTGATTCATCAGTTGCATATAACACCCAGTGCTCCCTACATCACGTGCCCTCCTTAATGCCCATCACCCAGTTACCCCATCTTCCCACCCCATTCCCCTCCAGCAACAAATCCTAGTTTGTTCCCTAGAGTTAAGAGTCTCTTATGGTTTGTCTTCCTCTCTGATTTCATCTTATTTTGTTTTTCCTTCCCTTCCCCTATGTTCACCTGCTTTTTTCTTAAATGCCACATATGAGTGAAATCATAGGGTATTTGTCTTTCTCTGACTGACTTATATCACTTAGCATTATACCCTCTAGTTTCATCCACGTCGTTGCAAATGGCAAGATTTCATTCTTTCTGATGGCTGAGTAATATTCCATTGTGTATATACACCACATCTTCTTTATCCATTCCTTTGTCAATGGACATCTGGGCTCCTTCCATAGTATGGCTTTTCTGGACATTGTTGCTATAAACACTGGAGTGCATGTGCCCCTTCAAATCGCTGTGTTTGTATCCTTTGGATAAATACCTAGTAGTGCAATTGCTGGGTTGTATGGTAGCTCTATTTTCAACTTTTTGAGGAACCTCCATACTGTTCTCCGTAGTAGCTGCACCAGCTTGCATTCCCACCGACAGTTCAAGAGGGTTCCCCTTTGTCCGCATCCTCACCAACACCTGTTATTTCCTGAGTTGTTAATTTTAGCCATTCTGACCGGTGTGAGATGGTATCTCATTGTGGTTTTGATTTGAACATCTTTATCTGTTATACACACTGGCGTGTTAAAGGTGAAAAGATAGGGTGACTTGAATTTGCTTTAAGATATTCCACGAAAAAAAAAGTGGGGGAGGTAGGTGACCCAAGTCTGGACGTTGCTGTTCATTGTTGAAACTGTTGGCAGGTGCAAAGGGCTCATCACATAGTTCTCTCTTCGGTTGTGTATGTTTGAAAACTTTCCATTGGAAAAAGGAAGGAGAAAATCGGCAAATATCACAAGTAGGAGGACTTGGGGTGGACTACCAAGATGGCCCTGAGCCCAGAGGGCGGCCCCCACTCTTCTGGGGAAGCCTTCAGTAGAACAGTTTCCTGTGCAGCAATCCCTCACACTTGTATTGGGCCATTGAGGCACTAAAGAGGGAGCAACTGATACTTTTGAGTAATAACTCTGTGCCAAGTACTTCACATGTGATATCTGAACTGAAACCTAGCCCTGGGATAGGTGATTTCTTCTTCTCTCTATTTTTTTATTGCAAATGGGGAAACTGAGGCTAGCAGAACTTAACCCACCCAAGATGACGTATGGTAGGTAGTCAAGGTCAGAGTCAGACCCCGGATTCAAACTGAGGTCTGTGTGAAACATGGGGTACTTCCAGGATTCCACACTGCCTATCACTGGGGGGAGGAGACCCCAGACCTCCCATCAGGTTAGAGACACAGGGAAGAGAAGACTGGAATGGACAAAGCAAGGGAGCTTTGCATCGGCTATAAAAAGAAGGTGCTAAAGCGCGGGTGTGGAGGAACAGAACGGGAGCCCAGCGCAGTGTTTGGCTCAGAGCGGACACTCGATACACAGGTGAGACCGAACCACACAGAAGCCTGCCTGAGGGAATGAACCAAAGAAGGAATGAATGAACGAACGAACGAATGAATTTGAAGAGGAAATGGGGGAAAGCAGACACCATCGTGAAGGCTGCTGCAGCTGGGCTGGACTGGGAGGAGCGATGTGGGCCAGGTCTGGGTGGCCGTTGCTGAAGGCAGAGGGGTAGAGAGGTGCCTCTGCGCCCCCGGATCGTCACAGACTCCGTCACTTGACTCGGGTCTGGCTGCGGCTGGCGCACAGCCAGAGGAAGGAAGATGAGCAAAGGAGCGGAGAGGCAGCCTAGGGAAGAGTGTCCTCCAGGGGCCACGGCCCGTCTCCATCGCCACAGCCCTCCTCCACCACCGGCCGCAGGTGTGCCCAGAGGGAGGGCTAGCCCCAGCCAGGGCCCCAGCGCTGCCAGTCCCGGGGTGCAGCTCAGCCACCCGAGCTGCCGCAGGCACATGTCAGCCAGAGAGTTTTGGTTTGACGTAGCCGGCCTCCTCCTTTTCCTTAACGCAGCTGAGGGGGACTGTGGGGCTCAGGGAAGCTGCTTACTCAGCTCATTGGGTCTCGCGCAGGGTCCAGAAACTTCTATTCTGGGGACATCTGAGATAAGGAATGTCCCTCTGCTTCTATCCAAAATTTGGCTAAGGGAAACCAGGTGTATGATTTATAACAGAATAGCCTTTGTGCAACTCAATCCCCCAGGACTGAGGGTCAAAAGATCAGGGGTGAGATGCGCTGGCAGGGTGAGGCAGGAGGAGGGCTACCCCAGAACCTTCCATGGCTCACTTGGGCCTCCAAATGCCCATTTGCTCCCTGGGAGCCAGCAAAGCCAGGGAAGCTGAAACTCAAAGAGGGGTTTTGCAGAATGAAGAGACCAATATCAAAGATGGGCTAAGGGCGGAGTAAAGCCCTATTTTTGGCATTTCTACCCGGTGCCATTTACCACTGAATATTTTATTAGATAACACTCAGTCACCCACCCTGCTGGGAGAAGCAGTGTTCTCAATAATCCAAAGGAAGGTAGTTTCCTTTTGCCTTTGGAATGCCCAATCTTAATTCTACAGAGAGCCTCCCCAGGCCGTTTGCCTTAAAGCCTCACTTCTCAAAGCGTGGTCCCTGGACCAGGATCGGCAGCATCATGCAGGAGCTCCTGAGAAATGCAGAGCCACAGGCCCCACCTCAGACCCATGAGATCACAGTCTGCATTTTTAATAAGATCTCCAGGTGCTCCCTGAGCACAGTCAAGTCTTGACTTCAACTAATAGTAAAAGGTTTGCATCCCATGAGCAAGGGGCAATGAGAAGCCAGGGCCGGGGGCTGGGGAGAAGAGATTGGTAAGCAGGAGCAAGCTTAGGGTGAGATGCTGGTCCCAGGAACTTCAGAGCCCCCAGCCGCCCACTGAGGAATAACAAAGGCATGAGGAATAACAAAGGCATGGACTCATTTTACTCACCTCTCTTCTCTGCCCCACGCCCATCTCCAGCCATCGCACACTGGGAGGTTCTCACCCAGCCCAGCGCTCACATCTTGGTGTCCTTCCTTTGCTGTTTCTCCCTCTGGGAATGCCCTTCCTCTCTTGTCTGTTCAGCAACCTCCTAGTCTTTCTCCAAAAATCTGCTACCAACTTACCTCCTCCTTACCTCCTACGTACCTCTTCTCTCTGGGCACCTGCAACACTGGTACGTTCACTCATTTGTTTATCAACTCCCTCATTCAACAAACTCAAATATCTACTTAATGTCCCCCGTGTGCCAGACACCAGGCTAGAAGCTAGAGATTCAGCCATGAATAAGATACAGCTCACCCCCCTTCCATTCTAGATGGGGAGTCAAAGGTATAAATTCCCCTCAACAAGGGGTACAGGAAAAAAGGTACACCCGGTATTGCCTGGATATCAGAAAGGATTGTCATCTTTTGTCTACATATCCTATCTCCCCAACTAAATCATAGCTCTCTAAGGACAGGGGTTGGGTCTCATTTTGAGTTTGAGCAGAGCCCCTCCTTGTCCCTGAGCACATAAGAATAAATGACTGTCTACTTTTATCTGGGGAAAGGGCAGAAACTCCATCAGCCTGAACTTATGCAGTCAAGGTGGGGTAGAACTCCAGCTGGAAGCCAGGTCCAGCAGCTCCCTGTGCGTGCTGTCCCATGCCATTTCTAGGAATCCCACTCAACAAGGGATTGACCCACGTGGGGTCAGATGCTGCAAAACACATAGAAAAGACCTAAAACAGGGTCTCTAAGAGCTTAAGATCTCTTAGAGAAGCCCCATACCCATGAGACAAATGGAGAACGTTAGGAGATAAAATCTGGTAAACGGAGAGACATCCAGGAAGACGTGAGAAAGATGACTGAAGCAGGGCCTTGAAAGACTGTTGATTTGGGCAGGCAAGAAGGGACAGGAAATTCTAGTCAGGGAAACACCAAGAGCAAAGGCTTAGAAGCAGGAAGGACACAGGTATATGGAGCAGAGGGGTCCTGTCATGGAAAAAAAAAATGAGAGGAATGGGTGGGCAGACAACATGGCACCCAACCTCAGAAGGCCATGAACATAGGATGCAGGGTTCAGACAGGTGCCTTGAAAGTTCTGGGACAGGCCAATCACTGTTGCTCTCATCATCTATAAAATAAGAAAGGTTTTAGGGGCGTCTAGGTGGCTCAGTTCCATTAAGCATCGGCCTTTGGCTCAGGTCATGATCCTGGAGTCCCAGGATCAAGCCCTGCTTCAGGCTCCTTGCTCAAGGAGGGGGAGGGTCTGCTTCTCCCTCTGCCTCTGCCCCTTCCCCCACTCGTGCTCACGCTAATAAATATTTTTTTAAAGATTTTATTTATTTGACAGAGAGAGACACAGCGAGAGAGGGAACACAACCAGGGGGAGTGGGAGAGGGAGAAGCAGGCTTCCTGCAGAGCAGGGAGCCCGATGTGGGGCTCGATCCCAGGACCCTGGGACCATGACCCGAGCCGAAGTCAGACGCTTAATGCCTGAGCCACCCAGGTGCCCCTAAATAAAATATTTTTTAAAAAGAAAGGTTTTAGCTTTCTGAGAAAACTCTTGAGTTCCCTAATTTTTTGATAAAGAAGGTAGGTTTTGAGAGCTGAGTTTTACGGAAGTGGTTATGGATTGCCTGATCTCCCTTGAGGAAGACCAGACCACATTCACAAGCCAGCTGGTCTGGACAGAAGGTCAAGAGTCCTAAGAAACTTTGTCTTTTCTTAATAAGGGGATAACTGGTCTGTGTTGGGACAAAATTTGCAACCTAAGCTTCTTTGGCTCCAAGTAACTAAGCTAATTCAGTGGTAGCATGACCCCTTCCAAACCCACACACACGCATGTGTGCGTGCGCACAGCTAGCATTTTATAAGATAAACCGTCAATGCAGACATGAAAGTATACTGACTAGCCAAAAGGAAACAAAGTGGGGTGGGAACCAGGAACAAAGAGTAAAGGGCTGGTGGAAGGCTGCAGCCTTTTCCAGGAGGCACATCTTCTCCAGGTCCCCAGGGAATGGGCTGAAGTGTTTTCAGTTCCAACAGCCAAGCTCTGAGGCTGCCAACTTCTACATTATTCATGGGGGGCCCCACCCCCTCCACCCTTTCAAGGCCTCATTTCCTTTGGCAAAAGCCTGCATACTTCTGGAAATCTTTGAATATGGGAGCATTTGGTGTTCTAGGGACTTAAACTGGTGCAAATTTAAGCAACAGAAGCGCTAGCTAAAGGATCTACCACAAGGAGATCCAGCTTGCTGTCTCCAGTAGCTCTCCCACCCGCGGAACGCCCCCCCACCCCAGAGCTATGCAAAACCCTTCCTAGCTCTCTCCTCCTTTGGGTGGGAAGAGGGATTTAGGTGTGTTGGGTTAAAGGGTTTCCTGCCCATAGAAATAAAAATTAATGAGATACGGGGACTGAATCACCGGAAGATAAATCCAACTAGGAAAGAGCACATTGGAAGGGGCTGGAGGGCCACACCAGGTGCTGGCACTTAAGTGACCCCACTTAGTCCTCACAAACAACCCTATGAGTCTCCATTTTATATAGAAGGGAAGCAGCCTCAAAGAACTGAAGTAAACTGCCACGTTGAAGAGAGAGCAAAGGCAGAGCCCAGGATTTGAACCAGGACTGTTTGAGCTTCAAGCCCATTCTGTATGCCATATGCCTTCGTGCTCCCGGACTTAACAGACGGCCACCCCTAGGAGAAGAGCATGGGGGAGCAAACAGATCTTCTCCTGGTCCCCGCAGGGCTGTTCTGATGTGAGGAAAAACTGGTGTTCGACAGCTGTGATTTCCACTCTCCACCTTGACTTGAGGACTGTGTGTAAAAGAAAGGTTTGTGGGGAGGTAGGGTTGGGAGAGAGAAGTAGCCTTCCTCCTCCTCCTCCTTGGTTACAACTGCTCCACCCAGAATGGAAGCCAAACTTTGAATGAATCAAGTTCAAATCTGGGCCAGTCCACCTCTGGAGGGGTGTGTCCACACGTCCCCGCTCCAGGCGCCCCTGCGGGAGTGTGTGGGTAACTGCACAGCCCTCCCTCCAGCTCTCACCCCAATTTATTCTCTTTGATCCAGAACACCAGAATTAATCCCCATCCATCCACCTAACTCGTATCCTCAAGGTCCTCCTCCTCTGCAGATACTATTTGAGGAAGTAGAAAAGGACCCCCTAGCCCAGGAGAGCATGTTACCTAATAGCCCAGGAATGAAATCACTTCCTCTCCATGAATTATTAGGATATGAAAGAGTCTTTCTCCCCACTCTACTTACCATGGCAGAATGTGTCACTTCTCTGGTATGTCTTGGACAGGATGCACGTATTGCAAAATATTGACATATTCCTTATTTAGAGCTAACAGGTGAGAAGGAAGCCTTTAAGGACTCTCAGCCATGGCTGACCAAGAACAAAGGGAGGCTACAGGACTCCAGATAGACACCCAAGAACAGTTGGTAAAAGAGAAAGAGGTAATGATGGATGTGTTATAAGAGGGTCCTGAAGTTTGGAGAGTTAAAGAGGAATCCAAAAATGTAGCTCCAGGGGTGCCTGGGTGGCTCAGTTGGTTAAGCATTGGACTCTTGATTTTGGCTCAGGTCATGATCTCAGGGTCGTGAAATAGAGCCCCGCATCAGGCTCCAAGGGGAGTCTACTTGAGATTCTCTCTCCTTCTTCCCTCTGCTCCTCCCCAACTCCAAAACAAACAAACAAAAAAACCCCACAAAAACAAAAATGTAGCTCCACTTGAGATTAAATCAGAAATCCATGCCCTGAATGGCTAAGTGGCAGGGAGGGGTGCGGAGAAGGAGGAAGAACCTCGGTGGTGGAAGAGAGGCCTGAGCAGAGCCCAGGCTAGAAATGGGAGCTCAGAACCAAAGAATCTTCATTTATTTTTTTCTTAAAGATTTTATTGACTTATTTGAGAGAAAGAGCACAAGAAGGGAGGAGAGGCAGAGGGAGAAGCAGACTCCCCGCAGAGCCAGGAGCCCAACGTGCGGCCTGATCCCAGGACCCCGAGATCATGACCTGAGCTGAAGGCAGATGCTTCACCGAAGGAGCCACCCAGGTGCCCCGAGAACCAAAGGATCTTTAAAACGAACCTCATTAGGGGCGCCTGGGTGGCTCAGTCGTGAAACGTCTGCCTTCGGCTCAGGTCATGATCCTGGGGTCCTAGGATCAAGCCCCGCATCGGGCTCCCTGCTCAGCGGGAAGCCTGCTTCTCCCTCTCCTTCTATTGCTGCCCCTGCTTGTGCTCTCTCACTCTCTCTGTCAAATAAATAAATAAAATCTTAAAAAAAAAACAAAAGAACCTCATTAAATCTGACAATGGTAACCAAAAAGTACAGGAACCTCACCTTTCAGACCAAGAGCTACATCAGTGACTGTCCACTTTGGCAGCCCATAAGCTCCACATTTGAAAAAGACAGATGCCCAAGCTCCAGCTCAGATGTCTCCAGCAAGGCCCAGCAAAGAGCCACCAGCCATTCTGATACCCAGCCAGGCCGACAAGGGCTGGGTTAAATCCTCGAGCTGTATCCATACCCCACTGCGACCCATTTGCCCCCACACGGTCCCAGGGCCAACACTGGTCTCCAGTGTGAGCCAAGAATGGCTCTCCTCTCTTCAGTTGTCTGAGGCATTCCTGACTTTAAATTCCTCACCCAGCCTTCGCTTGCCCCTCAGCCAGGGTATACAAACAGGATGGTTTCCACAAGCCACATTTATTTAGGGGTAATTTGCCAAAGGAATCATTTGGGTTGGTTTTTATTTCTGCAATTCTTCCCAGGGACCCATCCATGAAGAACACCATCCAAGCTGAGGATCTGATGGAATGCTTGGGGCTGCCATGGCCGCTCAGCCAGGGTCCCCAGGGCCAGCATCCCGCTCCAGAAGGACGGCATCCATGCTTCCCTCCGTCGGGGCCTGTCCCTCCCAACTGTCCCGTCTTTCTGCCGGGTTCTGAACCCTTCTTCTTCAGCCCTTCAACCAATGAGGCAGGAGAATAACTCGGGGGGCAGGGGGGGTCCCGGAACGACCCATCCAGTAACTTAGGACACACAGAGGAGTCTCTGCCACGCTAAGCGCAAAAGGAACTCTCCTTTCTTCTCAAAGGTCTTGCTCTGGTTTTAGAATTCCCCCAGCTGACGTTTATCAGGTGGGTTACTGGGTGCTGACCTCAGAGAAGGCAAAACTGGGTGCTGCAGGGGGGTGGGGAAGAAAGAAAGCACAGGTGTAAGTATTTCCATCAGAATAGTGACCACATACTGAGCTCTTTCCATCTCTCTGGCCCAATTCTGAATTTCACAAGCACTCATGCGTGACAGCCTCGCCACCCGGGAGGTGGATACTATGATTCCCATTTTAAGGATGAGGAAACCGAGTGTCAGAGAGGCTAAGTTACCTGCGTCTAAGTCATAGAGCCAGGCCTGGGGGCCCAGGTCTGCCCAACCTCAAAGCTCGTGATGTTAACCACCGTGCTGTCCGGCCCCAGAAAGGGGACACGGCGCGGTGCCCCTCCTCTGAAGTAAATGTAATCAATTCAACAACAACAAAACAACAAAATCCAAGGTTTGTTGTTATCCCTGCTCCCTAATCAAATAACGCCTCTCTGCCCGAGGTCTCCAACAGGCGGCCTGCGGGCCGGGATTCGCCCGGAGGCTTCCCAAATTTGGCCCACGGCCTTTAAAACAACCTGACCGGCCTCTACAGGCCTTTGAGTCTTGTGGCTTTGGCCTCTCATCACACTCGCCTCATTGGACCTGTTTCAAAATGACAGAAGTGCTGTTCTCCGCAGAGTTTCAATCCAAGCACCTCTGCTGAACACGGTGGTGGGGGGGGCCTCCCAGATTCTCTGCCACCGCTGTCATGCCAGCGGGGCCGCTCTCAGCCACCGTGCAGCTGTCGCCAGCGGGTGTCCAGGAGGCCACACGAAGCCTGGCAGCACCTGGAGCATCCCGTGGTAATCCCGGGACAAGAACAGCGGGGGCAACAGGACGGCACGTGACTTCAGAGTGGGGCTACTGGTTCACCGGGTGGAACCCGGCCAGGTCCCTGACCTCACGCTTCCTCAGCAGGATCTTTCTCCGCTGCCATCATCCGGGAGTCATGTGTCCTCAGTGCTGGTGTGATGAGAACAAGCACAAGCCACCGTCCCCCAAACGGAGGAGGCCAGCCTTCCTGAGCCCAGCAGAACACGGCTCCCTTCACGGCCTGGGTGCCTATTATTAGCCTACAAATAGAACCGTGCCCATTGCCAGCTCGCTCCTTCTGTCCTTACTCCTACTCACTACATGCCGGGTGCCTTTTCTAGGTGCTGTACTTCCCTGGGAGTGGAGGAAGGAGAAAGCAGGAATCCGACTCCATATTTTTATACAGAATGCAGCCTTCCCGGCAATCACATTATGTCAAAACAGCATAAGCCATAGAATTTAAAAACGTAAGAATTGGAAGGGACTCTCAGATTGGAAGGAAAATTGTGACACAACGTTTGTCCAAGGATCTATGTGGTACCCTCTCTATTAGGTTGTGTTCAATCTCTAATGAGGCAGAGGCACTTCGCTTCTCCCTGACAAAGGTGCCTCTTTTCACCACTAAAATCAATCATCTTTAGCCCTAATGACCTTTAAATACTCGAGACTGCGGGGGGGGGGGGGCGCCTGGGTGGCTCAGTCGTCAAGCGTCTGCCTTCGGCTCAGGTCATGATCCTGGGGTCCCGGGATCGAGCCCCACATCGGGCTCCCTGCTCAGCGGGAAGCCTGCTTCTCCCTCTCCCTCTGCCCCTGCTTGTGTTCCGTCTCTCGCTGTCTCTCTCTGTCAAATAAATAAAAATCTTTAAAATAAATAAATAAATAAATAAATAAATCCTCGAGACTGGGTATGATGGCAAGTTTGGTGTTACTTTTCTATCCAGCAGAGCGTCCCTACTACGTACTACTTCCCTACTACGTAGAAAAATCTCTGTCCTCAGCAGAGTGACATCCCCCCGCCCCCAGGGTGATCTAGCTACAGTGCCACATCTTTGCTAACTCCTTCCCCACCCTCCGGACACCTGGCCCAGCAGGGCCCAGAAGCGCTCTCACCATGGTCATGTAGGTGGCCTCTGCTTTTCCACTGGATTCTTCTTCCTCCTCCGTCTGCTCCCGTGTGGCTACTGAAGAGTAAACATGTTTCTGGGTAGGTGGGGGGAAATAGTATAAACGTTACTAAAAATCAGCAAATGTTATGTGTCAAAGTAAAAAGCCACCTACTACTGTTCACAGGGCATCGACACCAGAGGATTATTAAGAGCTAGCAAATGATCATTGATAATGATAATTCAGTCCCCAGTCTTCCCGAAAATTAAGAAAATTGGCTAGTCAGCAAAAAGCTCTATCTTAAGAACCAAATTCTTTGCTTCAAAAGACAGACCTCTTCGTTTGGATGGGCACTTGGGTAGCAGCAGGGAATCCTTATCTTGCCAGATTATTTGTACTTTGTGCTTAGTTCCTTCTAATTAGAGGCATGGCAGGATGGCACTGATCAGCACCTAACCGGGGTCAGCTCTTCAGAGGGTTTATAGGGCAGGGACAGACCTCGCTGGACTTCACATTTGTGAGGTCGGTGGTACTTTGTGATTCATGTTCCTGTCACTATTTGGGGAGGTGATGTCATCCAGTGACAAACTCTTGGCCTTCTGGAGGCCCTTGCACTATGTTGTGACAAAATCCTACTCTTGGGTCACAAACAGGGCAAAAGATGGGAAAGTAAATATTCCAAGAGGAGTTTTTAAAAGAAGGGAAGGAGGGAGCGAGGAAAGCAGGGAGGAAGAGAGGGAGGAAAGGGAGCTTAAGGAAACGAATTCATTTCTCAGACCCTAATAGCAATTACTTATAGCTCTGTTACAAACAGAAGAATGGAAGAAATAATATGGAAGAAAAAGTTCTTCTTGATCCTCTTTTTTTTTTTTTTAAGATTTTATTTATTTATTTGACAGAGAGAGACACAGCGAGAGAAGGAACACAAGCAGGGGGAGTGGGAGAGGGAGAAGCAGGCTTCCCGCTGAGCAGGGAGCCCGATGCGGGGCTCGATCCCAGGACCCTGGGACCATGACTCAAGCCGAAGGCAGACGTTTAACAACTGAGCCACCAGGTGCCCCAATCCTCTTTCTTAAGGTCCCCGAATATTTAATCTGAACCATTAACTCCTTCACTTAACTCCTGATTATACCACAATTATCCCTTACGGTTCCACAGTGCCCAGAGATTATGAAGCCCTTGCAGATCATCAGGTTATTTGAACCTTAAAACAGGTCAACTTTGTTTGTCCTCATCCTCATTTTACTGGTGAGAAAAGTGTGGCTCTGGGAGGTGGCAGAGCTGGGCTTGAATAGGGATTTCTTTTTAAGATTTTATTTATTTATTTGTCAGAGAGAGAGCGAGAGAGCACAAGCAGGGGGAGCAGCAGAGGGAGAGGGAGAAGCAGAAGCAGACTCCCCCACTGAGCAGGGAGCCGACGCAGGACTCGATCCCAGGACCCTGGGATCATGACCTGAGCCGAAGGCAGACGCTTAACCGACTGAGCCACCCAGGCATCCCATGAACGTGGATTTTCTGACTCTGAGTCCAGTGCTCTTTCCTGTGGCCCTACCAGGAGGCCCCGTGGACCCACCCCACTCCCTCCTGGGGGACTCTCACTCTGGTGATGAAGACTTCCCGAGCCCCTGCTCTGTGCCCAGCACTGGCCAGCATGCTGAGCTATAACACCAAGTAAGACAGGCCACGCAGAATGACAGTGACTCCACCTGGATGGAGCCGTATCCACCCTCATTGGGCACAGCAGTGAAATGGAGATTTGAGTTCTTCCCTTACCTCTGGATCAGCCTTCTTTATGTTCTCCAGGTTTTTTACCAGCGTTGTGGAGGTTACTGAGCTGCAAGGCAGGAAAAGCAGGCGGAATTAGCCGGTGGGCACTATATATTCAAGGGGGCCTGCCTGAGACCCCACAGAGCCTTGTGAAGAGGGGGACCCCAGAAGAGGAACTCTTCTCCCTAGACTCCCCAGTTCACCATGAAATCTGAGAAGTGCATCTCTCTGGTGGAGAGCAGGGAGGCATTCTGGAGGGAGTCTGGGCTAGACAGCTTCGAGGTCTCTATTACCTAGCTAACATCTTTCTGTCCACACAGTTTTACGTGAATTAATAGCGAGCGCCGCCCTGGGGATTCGATGTTATCAGAACCTAGGACTGGGGAGATGTAGCTGAGCCAGCAGGGGGCAACAGAAGCTCAGCGACACCCAGTTCAAAGGGCTCCTCCCCCCGAGCGAGGTGGCCAAGGAGATTTAGCGCCACAACCCCCCTCCCTCCCCATCCCCAGCCGCCAGCTCGCTGGCCCATTCCCAGCCCTTGGCCTTTGATCTCTTGACCATCTGCCTTCTGCATCTGCCACTGAATATACTTCCCTTTTTTCTGTTTTGGCCTAAGGTAGAGCTAAAAAAATAAATAAATAAATATCAGGGTTGAAGCTAGAAAAGAAACCGTATTTCTTGTTGTCTCAAAGTGGAGGGAATAGTTTTCTCATACTTTCTGGTTATAAGGTTGTGTGTTCTCATTGTAAAAATAATTCAAATAGTAAAGAAACAGAGAGAGTTGGAGGTTGAAGTCCTAGTAAACCTCCTGCCCTCATGGGACCCATCTTCTCTTTTCTCTCAAATAGCACTACTGAGACTTTGGAATTATTCTTTCTCAGCGCAGGAACGTGCGCTCACACAAAATATATTTATTGTACATGCTGCTACACTGAGCATTATATAATTTTCTTTTTTATAAAACTGAGATCATACTACATATTACACATGGGACATTTTCCCATGCCATTACATTCAGGGTTGTGCAGTTATGTCACTGAGTGGAATACTGATTCAGTGACTCATTAGCTGACAGTCACTGTGGATGATTTCAGTGTTTAATTATCATCAGGGCTACAGCAACTGTGTTTACAAATCTCAGGATATCAGTCTGATTGTTTCTTTAGGGTAAGCTAGTAGACATGGAAGTACTGATTTCATTTTGAGGGAGACTGAGGCCCAGGGTGGGGCAGTGAGTCGATAACAGCTGTCTAACTCTGGGCTCAGGGCCATCTGCATGCCCAGAGCAAAGACCCTCAGAGAGGCCAGCCAAGTTCAAACCAAGTCAGAGAGGCCCTGGGAAACGGAAGTGCAAACCCAGCAGGCAAAGCACTTTCTGCAGAGTCCGTGTTTCATGGGAAAGGAGACTCAGAAGGCAGCACCCGGTAATGGGGGTCTTTGCCCAATGACAGCATCTCAGCAAGAGAGCCAGTTTGCCCCAGCAATGTATCTCATCATGGACAGTTGGGTAAATGGAGGGACATGGGCCTGCCAATGGCCAGTGAAACACTGTTGCTATGTCTGGGCATCTGGGCATTTCGGAGACACTGGGAGAAGGGGGGATGCATTCAAGACTTTAACAACACATTTCAACAACAACTTAGGGCATCCATCCAAAAATACCCTCTCAGAATTAGAATGTGTTCCTTTATATTTTTTTAAAAGATTTTATTTATTAATTTGAGAGAGAAAGCACGATCAGGGGGAGGAGCAGAGGGAAAGGGACAAGCAGACTCTGCATTGGGCATGGAGCCCAACGTGGGGCTCAGATACCACGACCCTGAGATCATGACCTGAGCCAAAATCAAGAGTCAGATCCTTAACCGACTGAACCACCAGGCGTCCTAGAATGTGCTCCCTTAAATAAAGTCAACGACAACCCTCAGGATCCGACCTTCTCTATGAAGTGGGTATTGTGGATAATTCAAAAACCATTTCTCTCAGGCACTGAACGGCACCTTATAGCTCTTGTATATGATTTATACTCTTAATCATGCTCCCCTTAGACCACCATTTACAAAAGAGCTGACAATCTCTGTAAAATACCAAAATGAAAGAGGAGGGTGTAGGGACAGGCAAGGCTTTTCTGGAACACAGCAAGCGGAGGGCTGGGGTCACTACAGAGATGACATCTAGTGTGACAACCATGGACGATTCTATTTTAAAGTACCCCCTTCTGTGAGAATGGCATAGTTAGGACCCTATCACTCTTCCACTTCAGGTTCAAGGCACCACCAGCCTCCCAACCCAGCCCTGTACCTCTTACTCCTGTGGGTCCTCTTCACGATCAATATCAGAACAGGAAGCAGCAGGATAGTGCCACAGACAATCCCCACGATGATCACCACCTGATTACCACCCAGGATCTCAGGTCTGAGGGCTACTGGGGTCACCAATGCTTGGGAAAGGAGAAAAACAATGAGAGGGTCTCAATAATCCAGAAAAGAGCTGTGAGTCCCACCAGTTCTATACCAAGTAACCACAGCCAAGTCAGGAAGTTGGGGGAGAAGGCCAGACTCCACCCCATGCTGAAACACTGGGACTCCAGCTGTCCCCATTCGATACAGAACCAGGTCTGGCCCCTTGCTTATCCCTAACTACAGTGTAGATTAAGGTGGGTGGGAGAAGAGAATAGCACTTTACCTACAGCAGAGTTTCCTTTGACATTAACAATTCTATCTTAAAATAACAGACGTTTTAGAGGCTGCAGATCCTTCTATAAGAAAGTGGTTGGTTTCAAAAGGATATATGGTACAACACTCAGCCCCATAGTCATGATACCAAGTAAGACACTTCCACCCAATGAAGAGGTACCCTTCATTCATTTCCTCAATTCACTCTAAATACGTACATAAACACTCCTGGGTGCCATTTACACTAGGCAAGGAAGCCTCAAAGACAAATAATGCATGGTCCCTGCCTTCAAGGAGAGGGACAAACATGTTGACGGAAAACCACAGACTGCTATGGGGGCCATGATGGAAGTCCATATGGGAAGTCCAAAAGGGTACCAATTCTATGCAGAACAGATGAGAATCTCTCAACAACAGTTTTAAAGTTTAAAAGTCTTCAGGAAACATCAAGTTTGTTCGGCGGACGATATGGAAAAGGATGGGGGCGCATCACACACAAGGTCTGGAGGCCCAAGAGGATGGTACGTTCAGAAATTAGAAATAGTTCCAGGGGTCTGGCTCAAGGCTGCATTTTTGCGCATGGTGGGGAATTAGGCTGGACAGATAGCAGAGTCTCGGTCATGAAGGGCCTTGATTATCCCACCCAGGAGTCTGGCTTTCTTTCTGTAAATGATGGAGAAACCAACCACTGAAAGACTCTGAGCACCGGGAAAGAATGTTGAGATTTGTGATTTAGAGCAAATGGCACGGAGAGCTGCAGGGAGAATGCGAGCAGGGGCGGAGAATGAGAGCAGACACCGGCTAGAAGCTTACAGGCCAAGACAGAGAGGAAGACAGCTAGAGCGTGGTGTAGGACTGGAAGGAAGGCAGACTCAAAGTCAGTAGTAGAAATGACAGGACTGGTTGACCTGTGAGACTGGGGGGTCACGGGAAAGGAAAGAATGAGGTACAACTCCCAGGCACCCAGCGAGGTAGCTGTGTAGATGGTGAAGGTGTTGACTGAGGTGGAGATGAGCTGGGGAGAGGTGTGCAGGAGGTCTGGGTATGTTGCATTTGAAGTATCTGTGGAATATTTGGCTAGAATTTGATGGATACATACATGGATTAGACAGGAAGGAAGGAAAGGCGGGAGGGAGGGAGGGGGGAGAGGGAGGAAAGAAGGAAGGAAGAATGAATCCAACATAGAATATATTGTATAAATAAAGAATACAGTGTCCAATACTACTCGGGCAAAGAAGGCTGAGGGTGGGTAATTAGAGCCACATTGGTGACCTAAGCCGGAGCAGAGGCAGAAGCAGAAGCAGGGATGCAATGCACTAAGGCATTAATGGGAAGTGAGAGAGGAGGCACCACATTATGGCCTCTTAGCAAGCTACCTGGCTGGGTCAAGAAAGAAATAGATCATTGATTGTGGTGAAGGACGCACAACTCTGAATATACTAAAAATCACTGAGTTGTAGGCTTTAAATGGGTGAATGTATAGGATGTGAGTTATTTCTGTTTTAAGAAGAAGACACAGGATGAGAGCTAAAGTAGACAAGGACAGAAGGTGAGAGGAAGAGGTGAGCATATTTATTTGTTGTTGGTTTTTTTTAATTATTTATTTGAGAGAGAGCAGACACGTGAGCACAGGCAGGGGGATCGGCAGAGGCAGAGGGAGAAGCAGGCTTCCCGCGGAGCAGGCAGCCCGATGCGGGGCTCGATACCAGGACCCTGGGACCATGACCTGAGCCGAAGGCAGATGCCCAACTGACTGACGGAAAACCACAGACTGCTATGGGGGCCATGATGGAAGTCCATATGGGAAGTCCAAAAGGGCACCCAGGTGCCCCTATTTTTGTTTGTTGTTGTTGTTGTTGTTGTTGTTGTTGTTTTGAGGTGAGCGTATTTATAGGCTGGACAGCAGAAGCCAGTAGAAAGCGCGAGGTTCCTGAGACAGAGAAAATGAGCACTTAACTGAGCACAGAGGTGTGGATAAGCCCAGGGCGGAAGGGAGCCTGGCATGGCGGGACAGACAGAGAGGTGAGGATGCGGGCAGATGTAGTTAGGCCTGGGTGGGGGGGTGATAGCGGGGCTTGGAGGTTGAGTGAGCTCCCACTCATGGTATGTATTTTCTCTGTGAAGTGGGAATAAGACTTCTGAGAGTGAAGAAATCCATCTGTCCCTCTTCCCCCTCCAGCTGGGACCCTTTGCTATGTCTTACAAGAAGGCGTCTCCAGAGATTCAAGTCTCTGGTCAGAGGTAGTGAGGTGTGTTCCCTCCTCACCCGCATCCCTGCCCCCAACAAACCACAGCCAACCCCCAGCGCAGGGCTCTAGCAAAAGGCAAAGTCCACAGGCCACATCCTGACTGTTAACTATGTTACCGTTTAACTTTAACCCCTCACTTATCAACCTCTCTCGGTCCACACAATAAAGAGTCTTTATTCTATACACCACTGGCTTTAATGTACAATGTTTACCGGGATGGAGAACCTTTCATCAGAGAACACCTCTATGTGGGGTTCTGGTCCCTTCCTGTTTTCTGTCTGCTCTGTGCTGTCTCTCACCAGCTCAGGGTCATTTTCCCTTCTGCTACACAGCGTACAGCATCCGAGGAAAAAAGACCTTGGACATCAGCTCCAGTCCATCTCTGAGCTCCTGCATCTTTAGATCGGTATATTACACGGGCAGGGAGTGAGTTCTGGCCGAAGGCTGGAGTTCACCAAATATTAGCTCCCTCGTCTTTGAGGTACCCGCAGGGCCAGAACTAGAGGGAGGCAAGCAAGGTGCCTAGGGCTCCAGATGGAAGGAGGCATCACTGTGAAGGTCACATAAGTCCAGGGTACAAGGACTTGTATCAGGATATGCAAGTACAGCACCTCAGAGTCATGCCTCCTGCAATTCTGCACCCTAGATGCCTCTCTGGCCTCACCCTAGTCCTGCCATGCCTACTAGCTACGAGGCCCCTCATCCCTCCCCAACCGAATGTCACATACTCCGGGGCTCTTTCACGATCACGTGCAGCGCGGTGGTCTTCCTGAAGGTCAGGTTCCCCAGGTGAATACTACAGGTGTAGCTTCCTCGGTCAGACTCCTTCACTCCTTGCAGCAAGATAGACGCATCATTGTGCGAAGTGTCCCCCACCAGGGTTACACGGTTCTGAAAGCGGCCCCAGTTCTCGGAGTACCCCACAGGGACACTGAGTTTGGGGTAATAACGTAACACAACCTCCTCCTAGAAGGGAAAAGCAACATATGAGATTGCAAGGACCGAGGAAGACAGGGCATGGGGAAGGTTGAGTGGGGGGCTCTCAGGACTTATAGGGCCCTGTATGTGTGGGCAGTGAAGGTCTGATCAGACAGTATGAGGCATCATGAGTCATGCACACGCGTGCGCGCACAGCATGTGTAGCTGTGAAGGACGCACCAAACCACTGTCCCATTGGCAGAGAGGGATAAGGAAGGACAGGGGGACAAGGGGTGTTCCCTTTTGTACTTCTCCAGTAAAAGGAAGTAAAAGTACACCTTTACTTCTTAAGGCATTTCCAGTTGGATTTCCAATAGGCACTTGAAACATGTCTAAAACTCAACTCCAAATTATTCCCCCAAACCAGCTCCTTCCAGTCCATCTCTTTTTGGTAAACGGCAAAGCCTTATTCCAGATGCTCAGACTAAAAATCTTGGAGTCATCCTTAACTCCTCTCTTTCTTAAACTCACATTGAAAATCCCACAGCAAATCCTGTCACCTCTACCTTCAAGACAAATCCAAAATCTAGCCATTTCTCAACTCTTCCATGGTTACCATTCTGGTCCAAGCCACCTCATCTCTCACCTGAATTCCTGCAAGGAGCTTCCTTACTTGTCTCCCTGCTTACTCCTAACTACAGTCTATTCTCAGCAGGTGAGCCCTTAGAAATAGAAGTTAAATCATGCTACTCCTCTACTCCAAACCCTCCGATGGCCCCCCATTTCTACTAAAAGTACAAGGCCCTCCATGATCTGCCCACTCCATCTTCCTTTCTGATTTCATCTTCTACTTTTTCTTCCCTCACCTACCTGGGTCACTTTACTCCATCCACACTGGGCTTTTTGCTCTCCTTGAGTACTGGCCTCCGGGCCTTTGCACTTGCTACTCCCTTTGCCTGGGATACTCTTCCCCCCAGAAATACACATGGTTCACTCCCTCACTTCCAGCAGATCTCTGCTCAAATGGCATCTTTTCAGGGAGGTCTCTCTGACCATCCATGTAAAACAAGAAGCTCAAATGCCCACTTTCTTGTTCTCCATAGCTCTTGCTATTACCTGACATACCACATATTTACTTCCTCCTTATTTTACTGTGTATCTCCCTTGATCTTGATCATAAGTCTCCCATCAAGGCAGGAGCTCTGAGTGTCTGCCACACCAGTGCTTAAAATAGTTGTTAAATGAGTAAGTGTTGGAATTTTTTATAAAGGGAAGTAAATATTACTATTTTTAAAAGCTTTTAAGAAAAGTAAATGGGTATACAGATACAAACATGAATGAAAAGACCTGGTCCCTAATATCTTTTCTCTTGTGTTTTGAACTCACAGCTCAAAATTTCTTTTGCGACCTGTTTTCTGCTGTGACTCACTTGGTGGTTGACGTCTAAACACATGACGGGCTCCCAGAGGTGAACCTGGGACTACATGGAATTCCCCATCCCCCACCATGATGCCACCCTTTCACCCCCACTCAGCATACAGGAATCAAGTGACTTGTTTATAGGGGTGACTGGGAATATGTCTTAATAGAAAAGCTCCTTTGCACCTTAATTTTTATTAATAAGTGACCTGGGATATCCCCCACAACACACCTTGACCCGTATGTACATCACCATGCACGGAGGACATCTAACAGTCTAGTGAACTAACTTGCCACTTGCTGCTTCAGAGTTCCCATGAACCACTCCATACCCTGGCCTCCAGGACCTTCTAATCCCAACATCGGGAGCACCCATAAAGACAAAGAAAATTCCCTCCATCCCATAAGTGGGGCAGTGGAGCACAGAAGAAAACTTACCAAATTAACCCAAATAAAAATAAGAATGCAATCATTCTTATGCCTAGCCCAAAGCTTAGAGACAAGGCCACAGAAGTCATCCCCCTCCTTCTTCCATAGACTCTACAAAGAGGGGAAGGGAAAAGAGGAAGGAAACTAAAATGCAGTGGCCGAGACACATACAAATACTTTACACGGACGATCTAGTATATGTGTCTTGACAATCCTACAAGATGAACAGCAGCAGCAGGAATATCATCCTCTTCTTTGTCATCTTCATGAGAGTCATTCTTCCCACCACGAAGCTGAAGTTGCCCAGCCAAGTGGCTGAGCTGGAGTCCCGGTTCTGACAAGCTCCAAAACCCAAGCCCCTTGCAACAGCACGGCATGGCACCTGGGGCCTAAATTCTCCCTCTCCCCACACTGTCCTGACACCATCGGCCAGGGGCTTCTACTACACACTGATGGTTCCTCCTCCCTACCTTGGCGTGCTCTCCTGATGAGAACGTCCAGTCTACCTTGGTCATGCGTTTCTCTTCTGTGCTCTGGAAAACACACCCCAGCTGAGTCGAGTCACCTACATGGACCATGAGCTCTGGGGATAAAATGGTAACTCAAGTCAAACCCAAGGTATCATCTACAAAAGTCAAAGAACTTCCAGAAGAGATCATGTTTAGCCAAAGATCCTCAGCCATAAAATCAATGTCACCACCAAATATTGCACACATTCACTCCACAGATGAGCCAGATGATCCTGTGTGGACAAAGTACCCAGCGGCCTCTTACTCCCAGGACACTCCATGAATAAGAGAGTACCCATGGCTGCCCACACACATCAACTCTGATGGGTCTTCATACTACAATAAACGCTCTGTGATTCCCTTTAGTTCCCTGCTCCTTCCCCTTTTCTAGAATTTCTCCTGAGTTCCAGCTCCAATTCAAGCTATACTAAAGAAAGTACAAAATCGGAAGGGGAGACGAACCATGAGAGACTATGGACTCTGAGAAACAAACTGAGGGTTCTAGAGGGGAGGGGGGTGGGGGGATGGGTTAGCCTGGTGATAGGTATTAAAGAGGGCACGTATTGCATGGAGCACTGGGTGTTATACGCAAACAATGAATCATGGAACACTACAACAAAAACTAATGATGTAATGTATGGTGATTAACATAATATAATAAAAAAAAATAAAGTACAGAAAATCTTGAGGCCCCCTCCTTCTGTTCACCAACTTAGACACCCACATCTGCTGAACATAAACAGGAAGTAGAAAGTTATATAACTTTCATGCTTATGTATAACCCACTGGCTCTTCTAGCTGAAAAACTGATTCACAGGCGATTTTCTTCAATTTCTTTTATTCTTTTTACAAGTTGTCTTAGGACTTGCTTAGGACATTTCTGGCTACAGTACAGATCACAGGACTGCTTGCTAATTAGGCCAAGACAATAGACAGCTTTCCTCTTGGTTTTTTTTTCTGTTTCAATCCCTGCCCCCACTCGCCCCGCAAGAAGATCTCTCTCCCCCTGCTTCAGGCTTCCCAACTCCTAGGCTCTTCCTTCTGCTTATTTGTATAATCAGCTGACCCCGTCATATGCTTATTGCATAAGTCATTTTGAGGGGTTCCTGAAAAAAAAAATTAGCAAGATGTTTCTGATTTTTCAATAATCTGCTACACAAATCAACCACAAAGTCAGTTAAGAAAAGAAAGGCAGGATGGTATTTAGGGAGACACAAGCCTAGGTCTTAACTGTTCAAAAGAACATTAGGCAAAGCTCATGAAGGAACAAACACAGTGCATAACCTGACCTTTTCATCAGAATTGTTTCTCTGGGAGCACATGAACTTCCTGCCCAGCAGGAGAGATGCACAATAGGAGGAAAGCAAAAGAAAACAGGAACTTGAAACTCTATGGAGGGAATCATTTTGTAAGTAATAAAAATTCACTCCAAAGAATACCGGTAGGGAGTGAAAGTCCCTCTAAATCCAACAGTACATTAAGAACTGAACTATATTTTTAAAATGCAGTAATAGGGGCGCCTGGGCGGCTCAGTCTGTTAAGCGTCTGACTCTTGATCTCAGCTCAAGTCTTGATCTCAGGGTCGTGAGTTCAAGCCCCACATTGGGCTCCACACTGGGCATGGAGCCTACTAAGAAAAAAAAAATACGATAAAATAAAATGCAGTAATAAACACCAAACCATTCTGCACCTTCCATTGTAGCAGGCATGTGCCAGACACTTTGTATGTAGCATGTCAGCTAGTCATCACAATATTTTGAGATATGCACTGTTATTCTCCCATTTTCAGAGGAAGAAGGTGAGAGAGCCCAAAGGCACGTGGCCCGTAAAAGGCAGAGCCAGCACATAAACCCAGGCCTGAGGGAAGAAAATATCACTATAGTGTGCCACCTCCCATCAGTGGAAGGACAGCTGATTCTACAGCAAAGGGTAGAGGAAGCTACTGTTATTTTTATTTGCAAGAATACTGCCTATAGGGGCGCCTGGGTGACTCAGTCGGTTAAGCGTCTGCCTTCGGCTCAGGTCATGATCCCAGGGTCCTGGGATCGAGCTCCGCATCCAGCTCCCTGCTGAGTGGGGAGTCTGCTTCTCCTTCTCCCTCTGCCCCTCCCCCACAACTCATGCTCTCTCTCTCTCTTTTTCTCAAATAAATAAAATCTTTAAAAAAATTATTAAAAAAAATTTTTTTAAAGAGTATTGCCTATAGTATTTAAAATAAGAACTATGAGAAAAAGGAAGTGAAGGAGTAGAACAACTATAAACTGACGAGTAAACTTTGTAGAGAAAAGTATAGATGGCTTCACATGGGGGAAGACAACCTCCATCAGACAAGCTGAACAACTTTCCAGTGGCCACCAGGCACATTTTGAGGAGTTGGCTCTACCCCCTTCCTGGCTAGAAGGGAAAAATACAGGTTGCTCCACTGGCTACTGAGGAAGGATGTGACTAACCCTAAAATTGCTCTAGCCTGTTTCCATGGATGCTCCTTTCGGTTCATGCCCTCTGTGTCTCTTCAAAGAGGGAAAAGACGCCCATTTTGTAGACCATGCTTGTATGGACAAGTGTCCGGGCAAGGCATCAGAAGACAAAGTGGAAAGGAGTAGCCCAAAGATAATCCTTGGGGAAACAGCTGATTCGTTTCCTCTTTCTGGAGAACTACAGCTTTGAAAATCAAAAGAAAAATGTCAATGGAAATCGGAGGGGGAGATGAACCCTGAGAGACTATGGACTCTGAGAAACAAACTGAGGGTTCTAGAGGGGAGGGGGGTGGGAGGATGGGTTAGCCCGGTGATGGGTATTAAAGAGGGCACGCTCTGCATGGAGCACTGGGTGTTATACGCAAACAATGAATCATGGAACACTACATCAAAAACTAATGAAGTACTGTATGGTGATTAACATAATAAAAAAAAAGAAAAGAAAAAAAGTACTAAAAATGAGGAGAGGGCACCAGAGGCCACCTTCTACAATTCCTTCTACAATTCTGTTTTTTAGAAACTGGATTCAAGTGAGGGATGCTAATTCAAGAAATTTACTCATTTGGCAAATGTTTATTGACTGCTTACTCTGTGCCAGGCATAGTGTCCAGGCTGGTCAGAGGACAAAGAATACAGACCCACACGACCAGGGAAGGCACAACTGGACAGGTGTTACAAGTGTCACCGAAGAGGCGCACCGGGTACTCCAAAGGAGCTCACTAACAGAGTGGACCCAAACAGCTGGGGGAGGGGAGGAGGTCCAGATTCTAGCTCCCTAACTAGACCGCAAACTTTCCTGGGGCCACAGACTATTCCCTCAATGCATACTTTTAAAGAATGTATCTTATTCTGCAGTTTCCAAACTTTTTTTAAGGCAGCAGAATTCTTTCTTTACACAAATCCTTACCTGGCAGCCCAATGAATAAAACAGGAAAAAGAGAAAGGACTTTGGACCTGACCCAGTCCTCTATTAACCCCCTGCCCTGTTCCCACCCTTTGTTCAGCCTACCAGGTTTGCTGAACCTTCAGGCTTCTACAGGGCACAGTTTAAAACCACCAGTCTATGAAGCCACTCTCCGTTGACAAATGGGAAAACGAAGACCAGAGAAGTTAGGGAGATCTCATCTCTTTTCTATCCCCCAGAACATTTACCTAGGGAACCTACGAGATACGGACATGGCATCAATGTGGATAACTGATGGGAAGTACCAGGGTAGAGTAAAAGGAATAGGGACTTTGTTGTCAGAGATGCCAGGGTTCAAGTACCAGATATGCCATTTAATAAATATGTGTCCTTAGTCAAGTCGCATCTAAGCCTCTCTAAGCCTCAATGACTTCATCTGCAAAATGAAAAGATCAATACCTCCTACACAGCATTTTCATGAGAATGGAACACATGTAAGGTAATAAAATAATCATTCTTGGGGTGCCTGGGTGGCTCAGTCCTTTAAGCGTCCGACTCTTGATTTCGGCTCAGATCATGATCTCAGGGTCGTGAGATCAAGCCCCACATGGGGCTCCGAGCTCAGCACAGGGTCTGCTTGTCCCTCTCCCTCTGTTCCTCCCCTCACCCCCCTTAAATAAATGAATAAAATCTTTTAAAAACCATAAAATAAAATAAAATAATCATCCTGAAAGAGCACCAATTATTGTGGATTCACTCTCTGGTATGTACCTAGACCAAAGGCTGGCATTTGTTCAACAAAATCAGTTCCCTTCCTTCTTTGCACGCCGAATCTCTTGCCCCTTCACCCTTCTCTAAGTGAGCATTCACATACCTTTGGGTTCCTCCAGTAGTACATGCAGCACCACGGCTTTTTTGAACACTAGGCTCTCCCTTTCCCGCCGGATTTCGCAGGTATAGGTTCCCTGGTCAGCTTCTTCCACATTTTGGAGCAGGAGAGAACCATCATTGTGTAAGATGTCCCCCACCAAGCGTACACGATTCTTGAAGCGCCCCACAGGCACACTGAGGTTGGCGTAATAGTACAGCACATAATCATCCTGGAGGGCAGCACAACGTTGGGGAAAATCTAGAGTCAGTGGCACCAGACCTAGGAGTCTGGATCCAAAAGACCCTGTTCTGTGGCAGTGGCAGCATCACCACCACCACCACCATCACCATCGCCACCACCACCACCATCATCACCATCACCACCACCATCGCCACCACCATCATCACCACCACCACCACCATCATTGCCACCACCATCACCACCACCATCATCACCGCCACCAGCATCACCATCATCACCATCACCACCATCACCACCATCATCATCACCACCACCACCATCACCACCACCACTACCACCATCATCATCATGATCAAAAAAGTACTTAGTACCCAGCAAATAATAATAATGTGCCAGGCAACGCTCTAACTCAGACATGGCCCAGTACCTTATTTTATACAAGGACAAACGGTGAAGCATATTCACTTCTTACAGTTTAAGGTAAAATGTAATGCCCACTCTGAAGACCACTCTGGGGATCTGAACTTTTGAAAACCTTGTCTCATGTTCACCCTGTTTTCTGCCATGGCCCCCAGACTGGATGGCATTCAAAGACATGATGCAATCCCCCAGACTGGGAGTTGTGACGATCCTTGGCTGGCATGTTGGCTGTCACTCCTCCCCTTTCTGCCCTCCTCCAGGCAGCATATCATACAGCCTGTGAAGGAGTCATCATCAGGGAGTGGCTTCCAGGCTGGGACAAGGAGCCCTGGGAAATCCTTATTTCTACTTATACCATGGGCCTATCCCTCTTATAATAAAAAATACTAATAAAAATTTGAGTGAGAGTAGCATTATAGTAAACATGCTATGAGCTACAGAAAGAACATTTCATCAGCAAACTTCAGGACCTTACTGTTAGTAACACATTACTTAGGATGTATTTCAGAAATGATCCTAAGATACAAATGTCTCCACAGAACCTCTAATGAGGTTTATACACTATTTCCCACTCCAAAGAGCTCCCATGAAAGACCATGCTGTATCAGTTGATCCTAACACTTGAACACCTGAAGCAGCCCCATGAAGGAGAAAGAGGTGAACTCTGGGGCATGGAATGCTCAAAGAATCTGGCCCTCTCCCCCACAAAAAAGATTCCTGTGACATCATTCTCATGCCTCTTCTGTCTAGACCAATGTTCTCACCTTCCTCAGCCCTCCCACCCACCTATACTACTCTACAAAGGGCAGACATCAAGAAAAGAAACAAAAAGAACTTTATGTGCATGTCGTCCATTACTTCTCAGTGACCCAAAGGTAAGCGTTACCATTATGATAATGACCTTCAATCTCCACAGATGAGGAAGCTGAAGTTCAGCAAGGTTGAGTAACTTGCCCAGCTGATTACACAGCCAAAGGGCCAAGCTAGGAAGAGGCCCAGTTCTGACAAGCTTCACAGCCCAAACTCTTGCAACACCATCTCATGGCACCTGATGACCTGGTTCTCCCTCTCCCCTCACTGTCTTGACACCACTGGCCAGGGGCTTCTACGGTAATATTTCCTCCTTGTTACCTGGGCGTGCTCTCCTGATGAGAACATCCAGTCTACCTTGGTCACACGCTTCTCTTCTGTGCTCTGGAAAACACATCCCAGCAGGGCTGAATCACCCACAGGGACTGTTAGCTCAAGGGAGGAAACAATCAAGTCATTCAGGCCCAAGGAATAATCTATAGAAGTCAAAGGCAAGAGGAGACATCATTTAGACAAATACCCTCAACAACAAAAATCAGTTAATCACTAAGTAATCTACATTAAGTAACTCTACATTCTTCCCTCCCCAGATCACCTGACACAAAGTACTCAGAGGCCCGTCACTCAAGCCAGCATGGCATTCCCAAGGGTAAGAAAGATACCTCTAGTTACACACAGGCCTCCCAAGTCAGAGGGGTTCTGCAATCTTCATACTGCAAAAATGCATATCTGCTCCCATTCTCCTAACTGGTCCCTTCCCCATTTCCCAGAATTCCTTTCTCCAAGCTCCTTTCTAAAGAAAGAAGAGAAACCCTGACATCCTCCTTTCAGGTCACAAATTTAGACATCCATGAACAGGAAATGAGATGTCTCTTGCTCCTAGTTTCCCATGGGTTCCCTATTCACAGGTATTTTTGCTTCCTTCCTCTTTTCCTTTTTTCTAGTTCCTTTACAAAAACTTATCTCTGACTTGGCTGGCTGATTCTGGCTGTCGTGCAGGTCCTCGTAATTAGACCAATACAGGGGCGGCTGGGTGGCTCAGTCGGTTAAGTGTCAGACTCTTGGTTTCAGCTCAGGTCATGATCTCAGTGTCCTGGAATCGAGCCCGGCATCAGGCTCTGTGCCCAAACCAGAGTCTGCTTGTCCTGCTGCCCCTCCCCCCCCAATAAATACATAAGATTTTAAAAAAAGAAAAAGAAAAACATTCTTAAAAAAAAATGAGGCCAATACAAAGCACGGCTCTCCACTTGAATTTCCTTTGTGCTTGTCTTCTCCCCACCTTCCCATTCCAGCTTTGCCATCAGCCCTGGCTTTTCAGCCTGAGGGTGGTTTGCACGCATGACACCACTCCGCTATCTGTATATTGCTCAAGTCATTTCTCTTTTCACTAAAAGAGAAAACCCTTACATGGCTATTTCTGTTTTCACAAGATGTGCTCTATGCAAAGAGACAACAACATCAAGAAAGACACGTTTAGATGCTGGCCAGTTTATATGGAGGAAAAGCCAAGTGAACGCATGTGGGAATAAACAGAAAGTGTGCCAGTCTTTCCACGCAAGCTGCGAGAAGAGCATCAACTTCCTGCCCAACAGCAGGCACATGGTAGGGAAGACGGAAAAGAAAACATGAACTCCAAACCCTTTGGAGGGGCTTGTTTTGAAAGAAATCAAAATTAGCTCCAAAACCTATTTGGAATTTTCCTGTAAGGAAGAACTGAGCAGCTTGATGTGTGGTTAAAGGTGTAAGAAGCGCAAGTAATTGAGTCTGGGGAGCGCTGTGTGTGGCAGGAGGGGTGGAGGGCAGCTAGAAAGCAAAAGTGGCCACGGGAGCGGGAGCGAAGAGAAACTCACATCGGTCGAGAAATGGCTGAAGAAAATGAGACTTTCTACAGAGGAGGACAAACCTCTCCACAAAGAAATACAAACCCCCTGATGCCAGCAAGCCACTAGCTCCAGGACTGGGTTGCTAACTCAGGCTGGGAGGGCTGCTTCCCGCACCTCTGAGCAAATGCCTAAAGCCCCCCTGCCCAGAGCGTGACAGCCCAGCTCCTGTAAAAACAAATTCTCTTAAATACATCCTCTTTTCCGGGGGGTGGGGTGGGGGGTGTCTGTGTGTCTGTCTGCCTGCCTGTGTGTGCACACTCTATGTTTCCTGGAATTAGAGCAAAGGCAGTTAGTTCTTTCTGTACTTGGCTGAGTCGGTATTTAGGTTACCATGTCCAGTTACAAAAAAAATAAAATAATAATAATAATAATGAAAAAGAGAAAAATAAGAGACGACGAGAGCAAAGCACCTCCTGAGTCATTTATTCCTCCCACAGAGCTAGATCTGTGGATAAAGAGAAAAGGCAGGGAGAGAGGATGAACAACTTAGAAAGAAGAGCTGAACCACAAGCAGCAGCCCTGAGCACGGAGGGTTCGGAGGGTTCGAGAACGGGAGAGTCCAACCCCACCTGCGGGGGCAGCCCGAGGAGGTTTTTAGAAGGAAGTGGAGCTTACAGAGAACCCTGAAGGGTAAGGAAGGCTTAGGCAGGCTTGCTCGGGGAAGGTGAGGAGAGAAGAGCTCTTGGCAAAAGAAACTGCCCCAGATTGTGAAAGAGCTCAGCACATTTGTGGAACCACAAGAAGGCTGGAATGGCAAAAGCATGAACACGGGGCTGCAGGGATTCTGGGGCTCTCTGGTGATTTCATTTCCTAATCTGAGACTAGCTGTGGTTTTAAAGTCACAATTGAGAATGCAGGAATCCCAGGGAGACATGTTCTTTGTAGCACACAGGAAAGTCCCAGAACCCCCAGCTCAGGACCCAAAGGCCTTCGGTGTCTAATAGAAACACAGGAAGATTCAGCTTTCCAAGAAAGAGCTTGCTCCCTGGCTTCGAAACAGCTGTTCCAACAAAACTCTGAAGTTCCAGGTTAGGGTTTCCCGTTTTCAACAAACCAAGGGGGAAACGAAAATATATAAAATTGGCTTTTGACAATGCACGAGACTTATGAGAAATCAAGTCCCCTCCTTGATCCCTTGGTTTCTACTTACCCAGTAACACTGGCATCAGGATGAGTTTCAGTGGGCAAAACATGCTGCTCACCAATTTTTCAATCTTTAGATAAAAGAAAACAAAAATCAGAAAACAGCATCAAGAGAAGTTTGTTAATCTAGCAAACCCACAGTCAGTGTCTCCGTGGGCCAGCCTCTGTCTGAGGCTCTGGGATGCAGCCCCGAACAAGAAGGGCAGAGTCCCCGCTCACGTGCAGTTTGTAAGCGGGGGGGAGATGGAGGGGGGAAGAAAAAAAGAGGCAAATGAATGAACAAGAAAGTAGCAGATGCTGGAATCTGCTATGATGAAACAAAACAGAGCGGTGTTTGGAGAGTCGCTTGGGGGCCACTTTAGACTGGCTGTTAGGGAAAATTAGATGAAAGTGGCTTTTCGAGAGGAAAAAAGCAACTAATTTCAGGATATTCTTGAGGTGACAACCCTAGCGATCCTACAACCTCACGGTTTCACACAAACAGGAGATTACAGGAGACTCAGCGTGAAAGTTTTGCCTATCTCTCCAACTAAATTAAAATTGCCACTTTTAAACAGATAATGTTCAGGACGTGTGGGAAAGGAGATACACAAATGAGAAAATTTTCAACCCAGTTAAGGTATTCACCAAGCTCTGTGGCAGAAAGAAGCTGCATGAAATGTCCATGGTGAGGTTTTGGTGGGGGGGTTGCCCCTTTTTCCCCACTTCCTTTTTTTTTTAAGAGAGGGAAAGAGTGGGGAGGGGCAGAAGAAGAGGTAGAGAGAATCTTTTTTTTTTTTTAAAGATTTTATTTATTTATTTGACAGAGAGAGACACAACGAGAGAGGGAACACAAGCAGGGGGAGTGGGAGAGGGAGAAGCAGGCTTCCCAATGAGCAGGGAGCCCGATGCGGGGTTCGATCCCAGGACCCTGGGATCATGACCTGAGCCGAAGGCAGACGCTTAACGACTGAGCCACCCAGGTGCCCCAAGAAAGAGAATCTTAAGCAGGCTCCACACCCAGCACAGAGCCTGATGCAGGGCTCAACCCTAGGACCCTGAGATTGTGACCTGAGCCAAAACCAAGAGTGAGATGCTTAAACGACTAAGCCACCCAGGCGCCCCTGCCCCACATTTTTCTTAATGAAACAGAAGAAGACCAACTCCACGGAGTTGCAATCCAACCAGCCTTGGGTTCCTACCACCTACTGTGGCTGGTCTCAGCCATGATCCCTGCACCCCAAAAATCCTGCCACTGAAGGAACTCTACCTAGAACCTTCAAGGAGGAAAGGTCTCTTTTGTGTAATACCATCACAGTACCCTACCCAGCTCTGCTGGGAAGTCTACCACATATGGTGGTCATTTTAACTTGTAAAAAATGATTACCTAAGAGAGTCCTTACCTGAGTTCTAACCAACAAAATCCTCCATCTGGAAAATCAGGGTCAAACTGTTCAAGGAAGTCCTACCCTAGGTCCCATTTATGCAGAGAAGTCAGTTGACCTTGTTCAACCTCGGTCCCCTTGCCTATAACATGGGGATAATAATGCAAGGATCAAATATGATAATGTAGATAACAGTGCTTTGAAAAGTTAGAAATCATCACCACATAAGATCTTATTTTTCATAACCTAAAATCAGATAGGAAATAGAATTTGTTGTGTTAGGAGAGATTTGGGTTCTGAACATCTACCTTTAGAAGAATGGCAAATGGTGAATCAGAATGAACTGGAAACTTTCAAGTTTCAATTTTTGAATCCCATCACAACGTAGATAATAATTAACACTGACTCAGATATACCAAAAGTCACATTAAGTTTCCCCAAACATAAGTACACCTGATGAAAAGGCAGATCTCTCTCAAGATAGCCACAGTCCTCTTCTGGCTCTGATGCCCATCCCACCCCCCAAGTACCTGGGTGAGCATGATAAAGGACTTCCTTTATAGCATGTCATGGTGTTAATGCATCATATCTGGATTTCTGAGACCCCTGCACATTCTGGATGCATTCGTCTTCAGGGAGTTGGTTGTGCTCCCTCCTCTGTCCAGCAAACCATTCTTGTACATCCCCCCAGAGCAATGCACCATCTACTTGGAGGAGTAACAACTGATTTACGCGTCTACACCAAACCCCACTAAGTCTACAGTCTCAAGAAGGACCATACGTTCTTGTGTCCCAGGCCTGTGCCACTGCCCCGGGAAAGTGCCTGGCATATGCTGGGACATGCTGGGTAAGTGCTGCTGGCTGCCGATGTGACCATCACGTTGAAATCAACTTAGATCTCCTACAACCGGCCATTCTATTCTAAGACAACACCGGCGATCCCAAAGAGACTCTGAACCTGGTCACCAAACTCAAGTCACTCAGAGCCACACTCAACCATTTTCAAACAAATTTTTTAAAAATGTGCAATCTAATGAATAGAAGATACCATTTTTGGTTCAAAGTACTCATATGCACCATTAGAACTCTCTGTAAATGAAGAGAGAAACAATGAATTCATGGAAAAAGCACTGAATTTCTAAAAAAAATTCTCCTCCTGGGTCAGACCTTCTATTAACTAATTCTTTGCTCTCTGGGAAATCGCTCGATCTCCCTGGGCCTCATCCTTAACATGAAAGGACCGGACTTCTTCGGCCCCCCTAGTTAATATAGGAGCACGCTAGAAATCAGTCGTTGATATGCAATAAATCACAGAGGGCGATGTGCCAGGAACTGCCTGAGCACCTTACACATTGACCCACTTGATCTTCACGACAACCCTGTGGGCCCTCACAGATGGGGAAACTAAGGCACAGACTGGAGTGACTCGCCTAATAATGCATAGCAAGGGGCAGGGCCAGGATTTAAACCCAGGCATTCCGGATCAGAACCTGTCCCCTCACAACGCGGTACTGTTCCTCATGTTTGTGAAGCTATCCCATGTTTTAGAGCCCAGCTTCTCTGAACTTCATTTATCACAACAGGATGAATCTGCTCCTCTGACTGAATGCTCTTCCCACCGGCTTCACCCAATGAACTCCTGTTCAGCTTTCAGATCGCAAGCTAATGTGGTTTCCTTAGGGACCTCTCTCCTGAGCCACGCTCACCAGGTCAGATTCCTAGCCACAAGTTTTAACAGTACTATTTATCTTTCCTTCAGGGCACTTGTCACAATCTCTAATTATCTATTTATTTGTGTGCCTGTTTGATTAAAGTCTTGCTCTCCACCCTCACCTCCCAAGATGATAAGCTCCATGAAGCCAAGAGCTGAGCCTACGTGCCTCTGCATGTCCAGGGCTAGCACAGAGGGAGGCCCAGGGGGGATCTGGGAACCATTCGTCAAAAGAGAGAGCAACACCTAACAGGGCCAAGGACACTTTAGTCAAGTTTTGATTACCTTTAGTTGGCAAATATTCAGAAATTCCTATTGTGTGTGTGTGTGTGTGTATGCCGAATATATATGTCCTGAACATATATATCTGAATAATGAAATTCAGAATTTTACATATACAAACACAGAATATCTATATAAATGAATCTCAGTCTTTAGAAATCCAACCAAAGCATCAGATGCTCCTTCAGCACCTTCATAATAAGACTCCATTTAAATTCTCAGCTTCTACACTGCTTCTTCTCCAGGTCCTGACATCTCCCCAGCAGATGTTCTTGAGATAATTCTGCACAGTAAGGCAGCTCATATGTTGGCCAAACATTTGCACCTGAGCTCATGGCGCTTTCACAATAGAACTCCTGGCAAATGTCTTCTATCAGCCCCGGGAGTTGTAACTATAAGGATCCCCTTTCCCATCATTAACAGTGCAGAGGAATTGTTTCCCTTGGCACAATGATGACAGCAAAACATCTTCAAAAAAGAGACTCATGACAATGAGACTACCACACAGGATGTGAAAATGACCCCCGAATATTACGTTATCACAAGACAAAATAGGGAGAGGTGCTGTCTGAGAGCAGGTGTTTGCCCCCCCACCCCCACCCCACCAACCCAGAGGGACAACCAGCCACTGAGCAAACAGACAACCGCACAGGCTTCCCTTACATAGCCCGCCTCCCACTCCCACCGCCCCCCCATGCTAAGTCCCCTCAGTTTACTCTTGGCTGCGCACCTCCAGGCTCTCATTGTTTTTAGGTATATGAATCCATGTAACCACCCTAAGGCACGAACTTCTGGTCCTTCCAAGACCACTTATCCTACATCGGGCAGGGAGGTTACATGGCTCCTTGTAAGAGAATCTCAATGACATTGGTCAACCCTCTAACCTGAGGGGGACTTTGGAAGTCATTACTGCTGCTCCCTCCTCAGGGTTACACCTAAACCACCCTACAATAGGCCTTCATGAGATCAGAGCATGACGAATACGGACACTGAGAGGTTTAAGTTCCTGACTTCTTAAGGTTAAATATTGACCTGTCTGGGGGCGTCTGGGTGGCACAGTCAGTTGAGCCTCCGACTCTTGGTTTCAGATCAGGTCATGATCTCAGGATCGTGAGATCAAGCCCCATGTCCAGCTCCACACTCAGCGTGGAGTCTGCTTGAGACTTTCTCTCCCTCTGCCCCCACCGCTAGTGCACACACCCTCTCTCTAATAAATAAATAAATCTTCAAAAAAAAAAAAATATTGGCCTGTCTAGGATTGGGAGAAAGGAACTGGTGAGGGACAAGTGCTGCTGTGAGTTGAAGGACAACTAGTCAGGAGGACAACTAGTCAGGAGGACTAGTCAGTCACTGCTCTACCTAAAAACAGAGGCAACTTATAAGCTAAAGTCCACCACCATCATCATCTACTCTTTCATTAAGAGCAAACCTCTTCCCCTTTATTCTCTGAGGATCTTAACAGAAGTGACTCTACACTACAGAAACGAAAACTGCACCCACCAGCCTACCTTACGGCAGTCCCTTCCAGCAAAGGTTGAGAGCCCTGCAAATGTGGCCATCAAATTAAAACCTTCAGAACCAGCTTCTGAAAAGTTTGAATCATTTCTTAAGAAATGCAAAGCAACGGCTTACCCGTGATGAGACGCACCCAGGGGAAGCAGCGCGCTAGTTCTGCTAGAGTGCAGTACCCAAGTCCGACTCCAGACTTCTGCGCACAGGTCAGGCTCAGAACAAACCAAATGCGTGCATTGAGGTGGCTACAGAGATGCAAACAGGAACCTCTAAATCAAGGTTCTCGTTTCTGTCATCTGGGCCATGACCCAATTTTTATTTATACTTTTGTTCTTAAAAGAAGTAATAAATTCAACTTACTGAGGAGAGCCTCAGATTCCAGACCAGGGCTCATGCCGTCTCCCCTTCTAGATTACAAGCTCTCTGAGGGCGGGTTTTTGAATGGCATCGGGCAAACATTCCCCAAGAAAGAAATCAGCTGCATGCAAACAAAATACAATAAATTTAAGATGCACACAAAACGTTTTGCTCTGTTTAAAATACAGCAACCTCAAAATAATAAAATAAAATAAAATAAGCAAACTCTCACTTTTTTCTCTCAACACAGAGGTGCAATACAGCCAGGCAATCACTCAATCCCTGCCTCCAAAGACAGACCCGCTCAGTCCTCCAACTTACCAGGTTGATTTCCTCTAACCATGTGATGTCAGCATTTACAGAACACAAGTAGCCTTTATTCCCCTGGTGAACCCCTTGGGCCATTTGGACATCGTAGATAAGAACTCAAAGCTTCTTCACGTCAAGATATCTTTTGCTTTTAAGTTGCCACTTCTAAATAAGTGTTCTCAGTATACACACCTTCAACCTTGGCTTGACCTACACGTGGCCATTTACTTTTTTGGAACTTGTCCTGTATCATTCACAAAGTTGTTGAAGGGGCGCCTGGGTGGCTCAGTCGGTTAAGTGTCTGCCTTCGGCTCAGGTCATGATCTCGGGGTCCTGGGATCGAGCCCACCGTCGGGCTCCCTGCTCAGCGGAGAGCCTGCTTCTCCCTCTGCCGCTCCCCCCACCCACCCCGCTCCTGTTCTCTCTCTGTCTCTCAAATAAATAAATAAAATCTTGAAAAAATAATAAAAAGAAAAGTTGTTGAATATTTGCTCTCTCAAGGACTATGCTACATGATTGCATGGTAAGGCAACAACATACATAAATACTCCCACGACGGCCTGTTTCAAGCTACCAATCATTTAACAATGGGCTTGCAGAATTCCTAAAAATTTAACCATCAGCTCTTGCTATGTGAGCTGGCTCCAGCAGACCACTGAATCTATGCAGGTTCTTGCAGGGGTACAGCTTAGAGACGGATGGCTGCTTGCTGCTAGAAACCACAACCTCCTCCCCTTGCATCTGACAGCTCTCATTTTATATGTAGACACACACCAAAAAGTAGCCAGAAAGTGCAAAGCAGTTTATTAATTGTGATGTGGTAAAGATCTCAAGAGTCACGATGGCTGTGCACATGGCCCAACAGTGCACGTGCTCCTACAAAAAAACAAACACAAAAAATGCAGTGAAATGCAGCTGCTAACAGTTCAACTGTCCAACACAGGGGTCAAAGGAATGGAGCTGCCTCTTCTGGCAGCAAAGTCCCCAGTAGTGCAATTACATGACAGGCTTGGTCCACTCCCTGTGGGTTTTCTTACACCTCTCATATGGAACCATAACAGAGTGACACAATAGAACATTCAGATTCGGGATTTGGCCTCCAACAGTTTTTTTACACAGGGACATACAACATTCCCTCTTGAAGCACCAGTGCACAGTTTGGGAGCTGCAGAGAACTAAGACATTCTCCAAGAAGCCCGGGGTAACAGGCCACATGGAAAACACAAAGCATTTTATAAATTCACATTTGGTAACAGAATTAAGAGCTCAATACGCAAAACTTACAAGGTAATGTAACCACGGGTAAAGCCTTCAGCAGCCGAAGAAAAATTCTGAAAGGCTTTTCACCCTGTCTGAAGCTTTCAGAATTAAATTTCCTTTCTAGACAAGGCTGGTCCTCAGACAGTGTGCTCTGCATCCAGAGCAGCAAGAAGAAAAAGAGAGAGAATAGCACCTGAGAAGATATTTAAAAAGTTAAAAAAAAAGAAAACCAACTTTATCTTCTTTCCATCCTTAAAGAAGGCAGGTATCCAAATACTGCTTTTTGCTCCTTTGGGGGAGAGAGAAAGAAAGAAAGGAAAGAAAGGAAAAGAAAAAGAAAAAGAAAAAAAGCCGTAAGGCTGTAAGCCAGACTCAGGATGAGAGACGAGCAAGGACACTGAGAGCAGCCTTAGGACTGATGTGACCTTTTAAAAAAGCCATGGAGCAGACGAACTAATCAGCTTACTCTATTCCCGTGAAGGATGCTACTGTTCAGTCACTTAAGAAGAAAGGGACTTGTTCAAATCATGATCAAGGCTACAAAATAACAATGACCAAGTATCCACACAGCACCATCTACCTAAAGGGACAAACATACTAGCCTGGATTAATCCTCACAACATGCCTGAAAGGAAATTACAAGAAAACCGAGATAAAACCAGTTCCTCAATTCAGGAAATGTGGTTTTAGCTGGGTTCCTGCAGCATCATCTTTCTCAGAGACACGAGGACCCACAAGTCTGCCTCACAATTAGATCTCTATCTTCAAATCTAGAGCCCAGGGTATTAACTCTCATTGCTCAAACATGATTTCCCCTCCCAGCTGAGGTGTCAGACTGTCTCAGTAGCCTGGCCCCAGACGAGCCCAAGCAGCTCAAGACTCTGAGGCTTAAACACTGGAAATAAACTGTCAATGTGCCTTTTCCTCTTCCACTTCCTTACGTGACCAGACAAAAAGCATAATTTCTAATTAACTAACCAGACTCTCTTATGTATGGACTAGATTGACAAAAGAGGCCAGGCCAAACCTATGTCATATTTTTTCAAGTTTTTACTGATGACTTCCAGCACTAATAACCCAAATTTTTAAAAATAAATCCTGGGGAAGTGATTTTTTTTTTGTATAATGTGTACGGTGTATTTGCTGTAATATGGAAGCCTCCTGAGCCACTTAGTGAGGAATCACGGACTCTCCTGTTGAAAAAAACAGCAATGGAGGAGGGGAAAATTTTTGTCTCTCATAATTGAGAAGTAAACTCTACCGCTGTTTTACAGAGGACTACAGTGTCGATCCTTCTGGACATGTCATGCATATTTCTTAATGGCTTATAGAAAATCCCATGTAAATTAAAATTGGAAATCGTTTGCTGCGGGAAAATGGAGGAAGTCGATATAAGGTATCAGAGAACAGAAATGAGAAGTAAAGGTTATGTACCATCTCACTTCCTTATGTCAAATATTATGCAAAAACTGTTTGTAAATACCTTAGCTCACTCATATTTGGCACATTTTAGAACACAAAAAAGTTCTGAAGAATGACTCAGGTCAAAAAGATTATTTCCTATAAATAGAAGCCTCATTAAAGCCAATCCAACATTTGAACTCCGGAATGGCATTTGTTAAAAAAGAATATTGCAAATAACTGAGAAAATATTCTCTACATTCCCCACTAAAAACCTTACAAAGAGTTTTTCTTGCCTCTGATCTGGGACATCAAGAAGGAAACCACTCATCAGTCAGCTATAAGAGAGTAAGGTAATAAACTGCACCTAGCAAGACAAAAGAAAGCGATCCCTTTAGGTCGCCATTCCCTTCCTTAATTATAAATTGATGACATTTTAATACTTTAAAAACACAGTCAAAGCAAACTATGGACTCCTGGCCCTGCCAACTCTATGGAAATTAGGGTTCCAAGTCACCCAAACACAATTGGTGGTGTCATGAAACCAAGGAGTATATGCTCTTTGCTGATTCATAGCTGAAAACGTTCATGGAGCAAATAACAAAGGACACTTATCCCCAACAAACATTTCATCTTGTAGCACATCAGGAAGCTACGAGCTCCATTTCATTTTTTAAAGATATTTTGGCATCCATGGTGTGGCCAACATTTAGGATTCCCCTCAAATAACTGGAAGAAAACATGTAATACATTCAAAAACACAGGGGAAACAAAAAGTATCTTTCAATTCAGGAAGAGAACTCCTTCATTCAACTAGAGCATAAGTTATTAAAAGGGGTAGTTATGAGTTTCTTCTGAGAGCTCTTAATCAGTTTATAAATATAAAAAGAACATTTCTTCAATAAATAAATGGTTCCTGAAGTCTCTCCTGATGACTTCCAGAATCCTCCAGCACTGCCATCCAAGCCAGCTCTGCTTCTGAGAGGCTTTAGCTGCCAGTGGAACGGGACATGTTCTGCTAGCAGGTGATTCTTCTTATATCATGAAGACTTTCATCAATATGTCTCTTCATAGTCTGAGTCCTGGTGGGAAAGAACAGCAGTTGTGGTGTAGCTACGTGGCCACCGTCAGAGTTTAAACAAAGAGGTGGTGCTAGGACCCCTCGATGGAACTCAGCACGAGGTGACATTAACAATGAAATAGCACTGACTCAGCGCATCTACGTTCCCATGAAGCCTCCAAGGCCCTTGAAATATTTGCTGTCTTTTGGACTAATTTCTGCTTTGAAATCCTAATGGTTCCCTTTTCCATGGTGGATATTTTTTAAAACCTCAGCACACAGGAAAAGACACCTGTCTACAGCAGAGCATGAGGACTGTAGCTAGGAGTCTGGGTTTCTCGGTTTCTCTGAGTTCCAATGCCAGCTTCACCCCTTGCTGGCTGTGTGACCTTGAGCAAAGTTATTAAATGACTCTAGGCCTCAGTTTCCTTATCTGTAAAATGGGGGGTGGAGGGGTAGTAAAAATACGGACACGTCATAGAAGGGCGACGAGAACTGAATGAGACAATGTATGGAAGTCACTTCGCATTGTGCTTAGCGCTGTGCAAGCACTCATTCAAGATTAGCTACTGTTACCATTATTCTTACTTTTATTATTTAAACTTGTATTCATTACTTTTAACCTCAAGTGGCCCATTAGTACTACCTGGCACACCACTTTTCTCTGGCCCATCGTTCTCCTATTCTCCTGGATGACTACCTTTCCCTCTTTCCTCAAACCTCCAGCACGTCCTCCTCACTTTGTTCTCAGCGGACGACCTTGCTTTCTCCGGACACTGGGAAAAGAGTAGTCAGCAGGGAACTTCCGGGAGCTCCCGTCACCATATTTATGCCCTCACCTGCATCTGGGCCCATCTGCGTGGCCTTCCTTACTCTTGTTATGGATACTCTCTCCCTGCCTTTCTCTAAGGTCAACATCCCTGTTGTGCATCACATCCTAGAGCTACTCCAGCCACCCCACCCCACCCCCGCAGCATCATTTTTTCCTTTTCTACTGAATCACTTCCATCAGCATACAAATGTGCTATAATTTCTCCCATCTTAAACAGAAAGTAACTCTTGACACACATCTCCCTCCTACCTATCACCCTATTTCTCTGCATCTCTTCACAGCAAAACTCCTTCCAAGAGCTGTTTACACCCACCGTCACCGTTCTCTCTCTTTGCGTTCTTTCTCAACCTTACCCCCATCGGGCTTTCTTCCCCTCTATTCTCCTGAAGCTGCTTTTGCCAAGGTCACCAATGACCTCCACATCACCAGATCAGCCAATAATCACTTCTCAGTTCTCATTTCACTTGACCTGACTCAGCAGCAACTGACACAGTTAATCACCTTCTTTACCTTGAAACACATTCTTCACTCGGTTCCCAGGATAGCAAACCCTCCCGGTTTTCTCCTACCTCACTGGATGTTCCTTCTCAGCCTCCTTTACCAATTCCCCTTCCTCTTCCCAACTGATCAACCTTGGAGAACTCCAGGGCTCTAGTCTACATCTACTCTACTTATTCTATCAGTTGCTCAAGTCAAGAACCACGGAATTATCCCTGATTCCTCTCATTCTTTCACAGATATGGGAAACCCATCCACAAATCCCTCTGGCTTTACCTTCAAACTATAATCAGAATACAACAACTTCCTACCACCCTGGTTCAAACCAGTACCATCCCCTCTCACCTGCATTATTGCTAAGGTCTCCTTATTGGGCTCTATGACTGTCATGGCCCCTTGACCATGGTACCACCTATCCTCAACACAGAAGCCAGAGTGAGCCTTTGGAAATACATAGTGCTTCTCTTCTCAGAAATCTCCAGTGCATCCCATTTCATTAAGAATAAAAGTCCAGTTCATTCCATTCACTTATTACGTTCATAAGACATGGCATTGTCTCTCTGATGTCAACAAATGCTATTCTTCACCTTGCTCACTTCATTCCTGCCACATTGGTCTCCTTGCTGTCCCAAGAACATGCCAATCATGGCCCCTCCACAGAATTGCTGCACCTACCATCTCCTCTGTCCAGAATGTTCCTCTGCAACAGCTATATGGCATCCTATCTACTTCTTTTAGGTGTTTGCTCAAATATCATTTCAGTGAGGTATTTAATATCATACCCCCTATCCAGCCATCCCATTTTCTTTCCCTATTTTGTTTTTCTCTACTGCATTAAGTACCATCTCGTATACTCCATGTTTTGCTTATTTTTTAAAAGATTTAGTTAGTTATTGTTTAATAACCAATAATTACTATTTTAAGAGAAAGTGACATTTCAGTTGTGTCTTGAAGAATGAGAGTTTTCTACATATGGAAAAGAATGGAAGTTATCTGAGGGCAGAGATTTTTGTCACAAGTTCACTTGTGTTTCCTAAGTACCCAGAATCTATCTGGCACATGTCAGATACTCAGTAAATAACTGTTGAATGAATTAATATCTGAAATGTGGATGGTGATAATCATGGACACTAACTTATTTTGTGTTATCAGAGTATTCAAACCCTGAAGGGTTATTGTTAGATCCTCTTCAACCTTCCCCTCATCTTAGCTATTACACTCCAGTTTGTGAGAGAGAGAAACAAAGAACACTGCAGTGAACAGTTGGGCTATAGTCATCTGGCCAAGCGCTGAGCTTGGCAGTGAGTATAAAGAGAACTCAAGTTTAAACCCTGCAATGACAGGTATGTTTCATATTAGATCATAAGTTGCTTTTGACCTGTTTCCAACTGCACCACATCAGAGAGTTTCTCCTCCTAGGACGCTGGGACAGCCACACAAGCCTCCCAATCATAGCCAGAGTTTAAAAAACGGAGGGATGACAGCCTTTTGAAATTTAAATCAACACTCAGGCCTTCCAACGTGGGTATTTCTTTTTTTTTTTTTTTCCTTCTTCCTTTTTTTTAAGTAGGCTCCACACCCAGTATGGAGCCCAACACATGGCTTGAACTCACAACCCTGAGATCAAGACCTGAGCTGAGATCAAGAGTCAGATGCTTAACCAACTGAGCCACCCAGGCGCCCCTCCAACATGGGTATTTCTTACTGATAAAGCCACAAGTCACCTAGAAGGTTATATCACTCTAATTCCCTGGAAAAAAAAAAAAAACTGAGGCACAGCAGGAAAGTTCAATTCAGAATTCTGAGTCCAACCAGCCAAAGTCTCCTAGTATGACCCTGGTAGCACAGGCCCCTCCTCTTTCAGGGTGCTCTCTGTCAGTAGGCAGAGACTTCCCTAACCTTCCCTAACCTAAGGACACCACTCTATGCCTATGAGACAGAAAACAAAATAACGGTTAGAATCGGTCCCCTGAGACCAAAATGCTTTGGGGGAAGACCTTGATTCATACCTTGCTTTGGACCTTATCTGCATATCCTCTGCTGCCTCTGAGGGCAAAGGATCCCCTTAAGTATGCAGGAAAATGGAACATGAACAGTGAACAGAGAAATGGCATGAGCTTACCAGGCACTCAGCACAACGAACACAAAGCCTCGCCATGCAGTCATCCCCCTCCTCTTGGTCCGTGCTGGAGAAAAAGGACAAAGCAAATCTGAACAAATACTGTCCTCAGCACAGCAGAGCACGTAAGAGCAGAGCTGCTGAAGTCAGACAGGTCTCGTTTTTAAATCCCAGTTCGGCCACTTACTAGAAGGGTGAGCAGGCAGGTTACTTAAGCGCTGGGATAAAAAATAACCACATGTAAACCATGTACCACAGTGCCTGACACAAAGCAAGTGCCCAGTAAATAGGAGCTGGTCTCAGTCATTCACTTAGAAATGTACTGAGCACCAACACTGCCCCTTGAAGAGCTCACAGCCTCATGGGTGTGAGAAACCTGTTGCAACCTAACAAGTACATTATGACACAATGTAATAAAGTGTTTTAATAAGCTTAAGGTCAAACTGTTAGGGCAGCAAAGAGGAGGGAGTGACCTGTTCTCTGGGGAGGACTCAGGGAGACTCCAGAGATGGAACATTTCAGCTGGGTCTTGGAGGATCAGGAAGAGTTTTCCAGGCAAACAACGGAGGGAAGGAGAGGATTCCAAGGGAGAGAAAAGCATGTGGGGGGGAAAAAAAGGAGGAAGACCTGAGTGAGTGTAGCTTATTTAGAGAAGAAAATAAGCTGTGTATCTGGCACGTGAAGTGAACGAGATGAAATGTCAGGGAACAAGGGGCCTGAAGGTTGGAGCATAAGGCATCTTGTTAGATCGTGCTTAGAAATAGACATCTTAGTCTTTCTACCAAGAGCCCTTGACCTTTTGGGGGGGCCACAGATTCCTATAAAGGGCACTCTCTCTCCCATGAAGCAAACATGCATGCACAAATACACATGTGCACACATGCACAGAAAAAGAAAATTTTAGACCCTTCCCAGGGAAGACTTCCCTCCCAAGAAGACAATGGAGAATCAAAATGGGTTTTATGCAGACTTTTGTCACCTGTTTTTAGTAGATTTATTCCTAGGGAAAATAATGGACCATGCCTGCTCACTGCCAACATGATGTTTCATAAATGCCTTTGATAATCACAATCCAATTAGGCCCTCAGAGCATGTGCTGACCAAGAACAGATCTTGGTTATTTAAATTGGTTTTGCTGTCCAAGACTGTTCTTAAAGGCTTCCTCATTGCTTAGGCATTTTCTGTTGGGACACATCAGCTTGGTGCCAAAACGAGAAGAGAAAAATAACTGACTTGTTGGAAATTCCTGTTAATTTTGAAAGAATGTGATATCCACTCCAGAATTTTTATTTATTTTATTTATTTAGAGAGGTGGAGAAAGAGAGAGGGGAGGGGGAGAGGGAGAGAGAGAATCTTAAGCAGACTTCACGCCCAGCATGGAGCCTGATGCAGGGCTTGATCTCACAACCCTGAGATCATGACCTGAGCCAAAGTCAAGAGTCGGACACTAGGGCGCCTGGGTGGCTCAGTCGTTAAGCATCTGCCTTCGGCTCAGGTCATGATCCCAGGGTCCTGGGATCGAGTCCCACGTCAGGCTCCCTCCTCAGCAGGAAGCCTGCTTCTCCTTCTCCCACTCCCCCTGCTTGTGTTCCTGCTCTTGCTATCTCTCTGTCAAATAAATAAATAAAATATTAAAAAAAAAAAGTCGGACACTAAACCGACTGAGCCACACAGGCGCCCCACCACTTTAGAATTTATATGCAGAACCATAGATAGTACAATCTGATTTCCAAAGCAGAGACAAGGACCCTACATTCACCCCTCCATCTCTCTCCCCAAATTAACATCCACTAGGTTCACCTCCAACCTTCCTTCTAGTACTCCTCGGCAGAACGAAACTTGGCCTGGGAAAAAGGAAAGGGGTGGACTCAGGCCTCTGGGGACTATCCACCAAGCAGGGCTCTGAAGAGGAAAGGGGTTAACTGCTCGGGGTTCCAGCTGAACTTACTCATCTGAAACCTCAATAGACGACTTCTTATAGCCAGACTTGCTCGTCTTCTGCAGCCCCGCAGACTTCCTCACCATCCTCACCAGCAGCAGAACCACCACCACGGCTGAGGGCAGGAAGACAAGGACAGAGAGGAGCGCCACTGAGGAGAGCATGGTGCCAAAACCTAGAGGAGGAAAAAGGGAAGGTGAGAGGGAGGGACGTGCAAAAGGGCCTTCTTTGACTGAGCTAGATTGTACTTTTGCTCTTGTATTTCTTCTGATTACAACAAGAATTCGTTGTAGAAGAGGTAGAGAGTACATGAAAGTACAAAGAAGAACAAAAATGCACCCGTAATCCCACTACGTAGGACTGACACATTGGTATCTACCCATTCGGTGTTCTTTCTAGGAGTATGTGGGTATGGGTCTGCAGATAGGGAGGACAGTGCCTAGCTTTAGAAGTATGGATCATATTTTTACGGACTATTTCTAAATTCCTTTTTTTATGTAATATATGATAAATTTCTCCCACGTCATTAAAAATTCCTTCCAAGTGTTACTTGGCTGCACAGTATTCTACCATACTGAGTCATTTACTGAACCAATTTTGTAATGCTGGACATTCAAGCTGTTTCCAATTCCTTGAATCTGTAAGTTACATTATGATGATCATCCTTATACATAAATCCTCATATTTACCTCTATTTCTTTAAGATAAAATTTAAAATGGGATTCCTGGATCAAAGGGCATACATTTTTTTTTTAAAGATTTTATTTATTTATTTGACAGAGAGAGACACAGCAAGAGCAGGAACACAAGCAGGGGGAGTGGGAGAGGGAGAAGCAGGCTTCCCGCAGAGCAGGGAGCCCGATGCGGGGCTCAATCCCAGGACCCTGGGATCATGACCTGAGCCAAAGGCAGACGCTTAACGACTGAGCCACCCAGGTGCCCCAAAGGGCATACACTTTTAAGGCATCTAATACAACCAAACTTTCTTCCAAAAAAACTATACTACTTTCTACTCAGCCTGCAGCATGAACATACCTGTATTGTTGAAACCTTGAGTTATCCTCTTAAAAAAAGAAAGAAGAAAAAAGAGGAGGAAGGGAAAGGAAGGGAGAAAGAAAGAGGGAGAAAAAGACAGACTTGAGAAAGACCTAGGAGATGATAAGGCATCTATAACGAACCATAATGCAGTTCTGTATCTCTACATCTTTGGTTCAAATCCAACTGAGAATTAGATTGACCACTCAGTAGTCACTCGAGAATAATGTAGGAAAAAAGGTCAGTCCTTAACCTACTTTCCTGCACTTTCATGCTAAAAGGAAACTGCTGCCTTTTGTAACATAAAAGAAATGTGCTGCCTCCCATCATTAAAAGGGGCACCCTTTCAACACATGGGCAAGAAAATGGCTTCATAACTGAGGGTATGAACAGACTGGGGAAATCAAATGACTTCTATTTCACACAGATAACAAGGCTCCATTTACTTAGGAGTCTGCCATGCGTTCCACAAGACCTCTGGACACCTGAAGTTAAAATGAAAAATAGATAACGGGGAAACTATTACAACATTTGAATAACAACTTCAGTTTGCAAAATCAAGACTAAGAAATTCATCCTAATAGACAATTCAGGATGGCCAAATGTTCCATTGACTGACTGGCTTTCAAAGACGGGTAGCTGTGCTTGTCCTTGATCTCTCTGGTAAGTAGCACGGTAGTCACAGAGCCCGGCAGAAGAAGGTTGGTGGCAGTTAGCTTACCCCTTTCTGTGACTGTTAGCTCCGTCACAGGAATATTATGGTGCACATCTGGGGGATTCTTCACAGCACAGCTGAATGTCCCATTGTCCTTTAGGGTAGGGCTGCTTATGCTTATAGACGCATCCCCTTTGTATACATCTCCAACCCAGGAAATTCGATCCCGAAATGTACCTGCTGTGGTTGGGTACTGGAAGGACTGATAATGAAAAATCTAAAAAAGCAACACCATAACAAACGAAAAAAAAGAAGTTAATTTGCAAAATGCAATGAAAATGTAAAAATAAGTAAGTCCAAAATAAAACACAAATGCATAACGGGTTTTCTCAGTTGGACTTTTTTTTTTTTTTTTTAATGTTTTGTTCTCCTCCTTCCTATAGGTTAAAAGACAAGTTAATACAACTTATCAGGAAAAGGCCTGACCTAAGAGTCCTAGGATCCTAACTCCTGAAGATCTTCTAAATTCTCCCTGAAGTCCTAAAGCAATAGTTCTCAACTGGGGGCAATGTGGGCCTCCAGGAGACATCTGGCAGTATCTGGAGACAGTTCTGGTTATCACAGTTGGGGAGAGTGCTACTGGCATCTAGCGGGTAGAGGTCAGGGATACTGATAAAAATCCTACAGTGCATAGGATAGACCCCTCACAACAAAGAATTCTCCAGCTCAAAATGTCAACAGTACCAAACCTGAGAAACCCTATTCTAAAGTAGCATCTGTTATTTGTGTAGTCCTTTCTGGTTTGCAAATGATTCCCACAGGTTTACTCAGTTGAGCCACATAACAACACTGAACGATACATGGGGCAGGTATGATTATTCCAAATTTATAGAAAGAGAAACAAGGCCAGAAACTAAGTGAGTTACTCAAAGGCACACAGGTAGTAAGTGGGCAGGGGAAGCTTTTGCTTAATCTCAAAATAAATAAAAGTAGGTACAATATAATCAAGCCTCTCTTGAGTTATCTATCTATCTTGGCAATTAATAAAAACCCCAAGCCAAATGCATGATCAGGACTCAGTGAATGTATGTTGAATTAAAACGGTGCTACTTCAGATTGATGATCAGACATTTTGTCACCAAAAGCACCTCATTATGTCTGGTGGTAGGCCAGGCAGGTACAACAAGACAACATGATCTTTCTCTCTTATGCAAGGTTCAAGGCTTTCTTTCCTCTTTCCTCTTTCTTTCCTTTCTTTCTTTCAAGACTTGGTACCTCCCCATGTACAACCACTAAATTGCCCAATTTTGAAGAGCAACTTCCCAGAGAAGATGTTGAATCACTTATCAGTTCATTTGTTCGTGCATTCATTCAACAAATATTTAGGGCTCACCTACTATGTGCTAGGCACTGTGTTAAGCAAAAGGACATAGTGGGAGCCAAACAGGCACAGTCCCTGCTCTCACAGATTTTACAGTCTAATGGGAAATACAGACATTAAGAAATAATAACATGTGTGATGAGTGTTCCAAAGAGGGAGGTAAGGGGCACCTGCCTGGCTCTGTCAGTGGAGCAGCGACTCTTGATCTCAGCGTTGTGAGTTCAAGCCCCATGCTAGGTGTAGAGACTACTTAAAAATAAAATCTTTAAACACACACACACACACACGCACACACACACAAAGAGGGAGGTAAAGAATGCCTACCGCTGATTATCAGCATCTATATAAAAGGGTTTGAAACTCCTTACTGACCAAACAAGTCCTGCTGTGTATCTTCAAGAACCTGTAAGTTCCGAGTTAAATTGGTGATACCCAAATCCTTGCCAACCGATTAGCCTGACAGAATCCTGACTGACCTGACCTGGACTGTGACAATCATGTAACGTGACTTTAAAGGTCCACTGATTCCAACTTGCGTGAGCTTGCTTTCTGACCAGCCTCCCAGAAAACAGCACCATACAGGAACTGCTGTTTGCAATTAAGGTTTCTGACCGAAGAAGATCCCCCACTGCTTGCTCTGTCCTACTTTTGGCCAAGGAGGCAAAGTTAAATAAGGCCAGCCATAGTTTTCTGACCACTCGAAATAAAGTGAACTATTTTAAATCTAAAGAAAAGGCGACCATGAATACAGCCTAGCTGCCTTCGCTGGAGCCCCCTAGCTGGCTCCTAGCTATGTGGCATTCGATAATGGGTCCTAAAACAAAACTCAAAGCTTATATATTAAAATCAAAGAGAAAGTTCTCCAATGAAGGAAACAGGATAAAAGAATTAAGGATACTTTCAAAAATACAATCTTACATACAGCTACAACATTCACATTCTTGATAGCATCTATCCTGAACTAAGGATATTGCTGGAAGCATAAAGAGAAAGGGCTTTTTATAGCACTGTAATCTTCAATTAGACATCCACAATGGGATATGAACCATAAATGTGTTTTATATGTGTGTATAAAGTATATTGTTTCTAATACTGCAAGACCATCTGTCACCAACAGCATCTGTCATCCACACAAGGTGCCACCATCTCCTTCAAAAGGAACCATATAAATCAATGTAGATGTTTATACACTAGGAGACGAGGCCAAGATAAATCTACAGAGTACACACATACCAACAGATACACCCATTGAGACAACCTCATACCACAGGAAATGAGCAACTTTATGAGAAAAGATGTCTATGACTGGGACCTATAGAATTTTTCTATCCAACAGTCCTGGAGGTACTCTTTTTAGTACCTCGAATCTGAAAACAAGCTATGAAAACATGCAGAAGGAAACAACAAAGGGGAAACAAAATTAAACCACGTTTCCTCTGAGTTTCTGACAATTTTTTTCCTATAGCTTATTTACAAGATTCTCATATGGAAGAATAAAAAAAAAAAGCCCTACGTGACCAAATGAATGCCTTTATCTTCTTCTATTTATACAGAAGCTCATGTTTGATTCTAAGATGAGAAGCCCTGAGGTATGCCTGGGACCTGGAATAAAAGGATTCCAGAGCTGTTGACCACTTTAGACTCAAAGACATTTCCTTAATAGGAAACACTCACTGATTCTGTACGACTGCTGCTGGGGGGTCGGTAGGTCCAGTCTATGGTGAGTTTGTCAGTGACAGATGAAGTCGACTTGAAGGTGCATTTCAACTTGATCTTCTCTCCTACATAACCCCGGACGTGGGCATCTGCTTTAATCTCCAAGGAAAGGACGACTTGAACACCTAATCAAAGCAAGCCCAAACATTTAAAAGGTATGCATTTAGGTGGGATAGATAGATGTGAGTGAGCAATACAGAGACACTATCGTTTTTCGGGCTCTCAGAGGAATAAATGAATATCTTCTCAGGCAGGCCCAGAAGGTCAAGGAGCAGGGATCTGCATGAATCAAGGGTAGTATTTTTGTCATTTTACAATATTAAATCGCAGAATGAATGCTTGGGTAAAAATCTAAAACCGGGTCACACCAGCATTTTTCCAAATACAGACTTGTGGTTAAATGCAGTACAAACAAGTGGGTCCGCCCACAGCAGCTAAAAGGCGATGCTGTGCACCCCCTGATACACTGACACCCCAGGAATTATAGCAGCTGCTGTGGTCTAAGGGACTTACCCCCAAGGACAGCCTGCCTATTACCTGAAGCTACCACTTTCTCAACCACCAGCAAAATGAGAACAGGAAATAAGAAGAGGAAATTTTTTCAAAGAATTTTAGAAAACTGCCCCCAGGTTCTATCTAGTCGTGTTTTATCTTTTCCTCTCTTAAAGCTAGTTAATGAATCCTGCATCCATTAAAAGTAAATCATGGGGCGGAAAACAGAACAATTTAATGCACTCTAAAATGTAAAAATATCATTTTTAAATGCTCTAGAGATTTAACTCTTGTCAAAACAGGCTCATAGATCCAACTTTGACATTCCAGCTCCCCCAAAAAGAGCTCCCACTTTCTTCTGACCAATCCCCTTTCAAAAAACACTGAGTAGAAATTTATCTTCCACAAGGGAGCCAATTTTTAGGAAAGTCACCAGCACTTTGTTTTTACTGCTTTCTTCTCCACTGCGACAAGCCCTGATTCTTTTGGCAGGCCAAAGGCACACAGAGCGGCAAGGATTTAGAAGAGGGCAAACCCACACACAATCCACACACCCGCAGTCCCCCTAGTCGAGGCAGGATGCAAATCCCAGCACTATGGCTTGCTGGCTCTGTGGTCTCAGCAAGTTAACTTTACTCTTCAGTTTCTCACTCTGGTGAGAATGATAATAACAGCACTTACCTTAGAAGGTCAGTGTGAGGAATAAATGAGTTAAAACAGGTGTAACACTGGAAAGCCTGCCTACCCCAGAGTAAGTGCTCAGTGCACTTCTTCAGTTCTGCCTACACTCTCTCAACCTTCCCCATCACAGACACAGTTATGAGTCATCAACACCTTTACCTCTGTCTGCTTTGAATCGTTTTTCTTGCTCATCTCAAGACAATCTAGTCTGTTCACATTCTTCTTAAAAGGAGGAGACCAAGACTGAGCTCAAAACTCTAATAAGCATCTGACCGATCCCAAAGATGAGGCTTACCTCTGTTTCCTCCATACCATCATCCACTCTGACTTTGCCACGCTAAACTTGTCGTTCCTTCTATGACTTGGCAAATGCTGTTCCCCTGCCTGGAAAGCCTTCATCCTTCAGCCCCTACTACCCCCTTCAGCCCACTCCCGACCCACCCTACACACAACTCAAGCTCCAGCTCTAAAAACTGGAAGCTGGAAATGGATGGATAATCCACACTCTCCCCATACTATTCCTTTATCCTAAAATTCAAGTGCAGTGGAGAGATTTGAAAGCACGGATTTAGAATTAGATAGACCTGGACTTGCGTTCTAGCCCAGCTACTTTCTAGCTGTAAGATTTTAATCACAGTCACCTAACCTGTTCAAGTTTCAATTTCCTTACTCAGTAAATGGGAAGAATGACAAGACCTACTTCACTGGATCACTGTAAGGATCCAATAAGATTAAATAAGATAACACATAAAATGCTTAGCACAACATCTGAAAGAGAACCTTTCAATAAATGTTAGCTGTTATTATTAAAATGAACACCACAAACATTCAAAAACCTTCAATAATTCCTTCTTGGGCTATAGAATAAAATCCACATAGAGACAACCTGGCCCCAAACTTCTGCCACTCCACCCACCTATTCATCCCATCCCTTTCACCATGCCCAGAATGTCTGCCATTTCCCCAATTTAAACTTTCATGCCACTGTGCCTCTCCCTGAATATGGCTTTGTCTGGAAGGCTCTCCCCATTTCTACCAATCCTACCTGTTCCTACCATACCACAACCCCCCAGGGCTCACACACCTTCAAAACCCTGTTTCAAACAGCAGCCCCCTCTGTGATGCCTTCCCAAATTCCCTGGTGCAGTTAACTGCTCTTTCTTCTCTGTTCTCATAACAGTTAGCACATAATGCTACTCAAGCACATGTACTGTTGATTGCCCTCAATTTGTAAAGACTATTTCCCCTGTTACACACAAGCACCTAGAGGGCAAAAATTCAGAGGGAAGGGAGCAGACAGAGACTGAGAGAAAGAGGTGGACAGGTCACCAAAAATTCTAGTATAGGAACAAAATGTGCTCATCAGTCACCCACTCTCCTCCTCTTTTACAGTATTTCCAACATTCTTAAGTCCTCTACACTCCTCTCTTTCCAGTGCACCCATTCAGGAAAAGCTTAACCCTAGATGACCACTCCTAGCCTGTGGCTGATGTACATTGAAGGAGAAAAATCACCCAAATGTACAGATAGTTACCATGAGAAATTCATGGACTCCATCTATAGCTGAGCCCTTAAAGAGGCATGATGACCCTTTAACCAGCCTCGGTCAGCTCCTCTTTCTGATTCCTCCAACCTCTGCCATTCTCACCACCCTCCGTGCAACCCCCAAATCCCTCATTCTCAGAAGAAAACATCTCCTCTTACTTTTTCAAGAAACGTAAGGCTATACAAACTGCCCAGCCATGCACTCTCCTGTGTCTACACCCATCCATACTTCCAATCTGAAAGTGTGTGGTATCCCTTTTCCTATGCTAGGCCAACCCCTTATGTTCTGCCCTGGATCCCTCCCCTCCAAGCCCTGCTTCAGCAGAAAAACCCTCTCTACTATCTTCAAACTCTTCCTTTGCAGAGGGGCTCTCTTCCCCTTCAGCCTCTAAACACAAAGAAGTCTCTCCCATCCTTAAAAACAAACAAAAAACAATAAAACAAAAATAATGATGATCTTTCCTTAACCCTGCAAAACTACGTGTTACCAACTACTGCCCTCTCTTTCCTTTCTAAGCCAACTTTGTGAAAGAGCAGTGTACACCTGGCATTTCCATTTCCTCCCTTCCCATTCACTTCTGGGCCCCTATAGTACAATACAAACTCAACTAACATTTCTGATAAAAGGCATCATGTCTTAAAAGTACAAAATCCAAGGGATAAAAACTCCAATAGGTACTTTTGTATCCTGATTTTATGGCTCTCTCTGATGCAGTGACCCCTTGCTCTTCTCGATTCTTCTCTACCCCAAGGCTTCCATGACAATACTCATTCATTCACTCACTCTTCAAACATATAGTTATTGAGGACCTGTTCTGTGCCACCCTCTGAGCCTGGAATTAAATGTGAGCAAAATAAATACACTCCCTATTTTGGAGCTTAAAATACAGCAAAAGTTCAACACATTAATCAAATAATCATAAAGACAAATGTATAATTACAAAATCTGATAAGTACTATGAAGCAAAGACAGAGAGTGACTATGAGAACTGCACCAGTTATGGTAGAGGAGTAGGGAGTGGTTAATGAAAGCTTCCCTGAAGAAGTTACTTTTTGAGTTGTGCTCTGAAGGAAGGGTGACAAGGTGAGGAAAGGGAGAGTATTCCAGGCAGAAAATACAGCATATGCAAAGGTCCTGTGACAGGAAGGAGCACAGTCAGCCATGGAACCAAAAGTAAGGCAGTATGGCTCCAACACAAAAAGCATGAGAAAAAGAAAGATGTGGCTAGGAGGTAAGCGGGAAGCAGATCATGCAGAACCTCAGAGATTTGGGTCCTTATTCTTAGAGTAATGGGAAGCCATGAAAAATACTTAAATGTGGGACTGAGGGAGAAGAGACATGATGAAGTTTTCATTTTTTAAAAGATCACTCTAGGGAAGACACTTAGGAGGAGTTGAGTAAATATAAGGAGATTACTTAGAAGGCTACTACAATAGTCAAATGAGAAATAAAGAAAGCTTGAACTAAGTTGGTGGTAGGAGACATGGAAAGAATTAGGAAGACAATACTTACAGAGTAAAATCAGCAAGAATTGGTGGTAGATTGGATGTGGAATGTTAGGGAAACAGAGGTGACAAGGATGACTCCCACATTTCTGACTTGGTAATACCATTCACTGACATAAGAAAGACTAAAAAATACCCATCATGGCAGGGAAGAACATGAGCTTGATTTTGGATAAGTTTAATGTGCCTCTGAGATGGCCAAGAGATAATGTCAATGGATGGCTGGTGTAGGGCAAAGGTCAGCAAACTATGGCCTGTGAGCCAAATCTAGCCTACAATGTCTCTTTGTAAATCAAGTTTTATTAGAATACAGCCATATTTATTCATTTATATATTGTCTCTGGCTGCTTTTAAGTAGTTGCAACAGAGACCATATGGCCCACAAAGCCTAAAATATTTATTCTCTAGCCTTTTACAAAAGTTTGCCAACCGCCAACCCTGGTTTAGAGCAAATAAGAAATACATGGGTTACAGTTTTAAGTCAGAATCTCATTAATGTCCCTCCAGCTAACTCTGCACACTGATTGTCACATACACACAAACTCCACATGTGATTTAAGTTAACCCAATCAAAGTATACGTTTCAGAAAATTTGCTTGGAAAGTTATTTAATGTCTCTATGTCTTGTTCATGTTCCTCTCTATGTTGGAATTTTACTCATTCCCTATCTCTAACTTTTCTTTCAAGATTTAACTTTGGTGGCACATCCAGGAAGTCTTCCCTGTCTCCTCATGGCAGATTAAGGGCACCTCTTCCGTGCTCCCACATTTCTTAGTACCAGATTCTAAAATTATCTGTTGACTTGTCTGTCTTCTCCAATAGACCCTGAGCTCATCAAAACAGAAACTAGCACATTGTCGATGCTCAGTAGTATTAAACTGAGCCAAACCAACACAGTTTCCTTTTTATGAAACAAAAATTATTGCAAAATAAGCATAAAAACTACAAGTTCTGAGCAAAATTTGGTTACTGGTAAGTACACCATTAATAAATCTGCCTACCAACCAACTTCTTGTTAATATGTTTGAATTCCATATTCATGAGCATGATTTTGCCACAAAGTTATCAATAAGTAAAGTCATTTTGCTTAAATCTAAACACTGGATAAGTGGGTCTTAAATGTATAGAGAAAAGCAAGACCCATGGATGAACTAAACTAATCTACATGTCAGGATGTTGGTTCCCCTTGGGAGAGAAAGGATAATGACTGGAAGTATAAGGAAGGCTCCTGGAATACCAGTAACATTCTATATCCTGATTTCAGTGCTGGTTACCCAGGTGTGCTCAGTTTCTAAAAATGCATTAAGCGGTACAATTACCATATGTTCATTTTCTCTCTATATATATTATACTGAAATTAAAAGTGTTTTACAATCATTTGTCTACTCCACTCAAAAAATAAAATAAGAAAAAAATTACTAATCCACTGTTACATTCATTTAGAAATTTTCATCCTAGGCCTAATGTGCTTAGGGTTATTTATCTTTTCTCCTGAGTAAAAAAACATTCTTGCCAGGGCAAAATAGCCAACAATAGAAATACTCATAAAAATTAACAATTTGTTTAATTTGGGAGGAAAACAAGAAAATCACATTTAAATATATGTAATTTTATACACAGAAGGAATGAAAAAAAATGATAAAACAAAACTCCCAGCTTTGTACACCCAATTTTCCAAAATACAAATCTGTCAACATTTAGTTCATAAAAGTGCACACTTAAATGGAGATAAGTATAAGAACCCTAGGCTGTCTAATCTATTGTTTCCGTGTACTATGACAACTGATAAAACAGGACCATGTTTATAACTTGGAGAATTCAAACAAGCTAATCACTTAATGGGTGCTATCTTTGAAGAGGAAAAGCAAATAAACACTGGTATGAAACCAAAGTCTATTGCCTAACATTAAAAAAAAAATGGGTGAACCTTGAAAACATGCTAAGTGTAAGAAACAAGTACATACGGGTCATAAGATAAATTTTTAAGTTTGAATTAGTTGGTCTGCTGTCTTTGGTGGATGCTTTTAACATGAAATGACATCAAGTTTAAGAAACCACCCATCATTTCTAGAATTTTTTTTCTCAATAGGACAATATTTGAATATTTGTGAGAGGGAGAGAGAGATGAAACCAGGATTATTTGGAATGATAGGTCAGCCTAAATATTATATTGCAAAAGAATTTAGCTGAAAAACTGGACAGTTGTGATGACAGAGTGCTGGGAGGGATCAGGGAGTGTGTCGGCAACATGAATATTAGTCATCAAATAAATAACTTCCTGGCCTTACCTGCTAAGATTTAGAACAACTTAAGTTCTTTACATCAAAGGCCCCCTTCAGAAATTCCCACTTCCCCACAGGGAAATTTTATGAAGTTAACAATTCACTCTGATCCTAGCTCTATTAACACATAATTTCCTGAGAAGACACACACATACACACACACACACACAAATCCATAATTGCACCCTAAAATGAAGGTAATTAGGTTGGGCTGAAATTTACGCAATTTGAAAACTGCATGAAAGCAAAACTTATCCAAATCCTAAGACTATGCCATAGTGTGAATACTGTACTTATGATATTAGTTAATAGATTAAAAATTTTAAGAGTTTATATGCTTTCTTGTATTTTAAAAATGTTACTAAAATGCTACAGCAGTTGCTTTTTCCTCAACAAAATGCGTCTCTCCTGTAACGAAATCACAGCACATCCTTTCAGTGACATATAAAATAAACATTTTACTTCCAAGGCCCTGACAATCACCTACGAAAAAGTACCAACAGTCATGATTTTCTTTCCCAAAATTACTGAGACAAACTCCTGAACACTAGAACTACCCCTTCCTAATCAGGACATACAGTCCACAAAACCACAGCGGAGTCAACCGCTGGTAACTCATCACAAGATAGCACGGGGTGACCACAAAGCCAGCGCCCTCCGTGGTTCAGGCACGTTGTGCCATCACCAGAATACAAAGCAGTCACGCAAGGCGGTCGAGCTCCCCAGGGCTCAGGAAAGCACTGACAAGCTGCCAACGGCCCTCAAGTGGGTGGTGATTACAAGAAGAGAAAACGCTCCCCACACGCTCCCACTTCTCGCACTGCCAGAAGCCGTGTAGGGGCTTTCCTGAGACCCCCCCACCGGAACCGGAAAACCGACCATCTTCCCTAACCCCCCGACCGGAAGTTGGGGGACCCAGCCGGCGCGCTCACCCTGGAAGAACAAGACGCCCAGCAGTGGGAACAGAGCGCAGCCACGGCCTCCAGCAGTTCCACTCTGCTGCATCCCGACAGCTCTCCGGATGCTTGCACACCTTGTTTACGGCTCCCGGTAACTACACAGGTGATACCGGAAGTGACGTCAGGGCGGGAGGCCGCGAGAACACTTTAAAATGGCGATTTGAAGTTGCCATAGGAACGTGGCATCTTTCCAGAGCCACACCTGAACCTGCTCTGACCCGCGATTTTTTTAAGTCTCGAGTGAGAATTAATTATTCTCTTTTGCTTGACAATGAAGCCACAGACTTTGGAAAAATTACAATTTATTTTTATGGAATTCTGTCGTACTAGTCTTGATCCTCCGATTCTCTTCAGAAGTCATTTTTTACTCCCTACAGATTATTTTATTTGAACTATCTCAAAATAGGTTTCTATAAATTTAGAGTTAGAAGAGACCTAGGAGATTATACAGGATCAGTCAATAAATATGTATTAGGCCTTCGTGATGAATGTGTACCTCAAGTGTCTTTGGTTCGTGTTTTGTGGGTAGCTATCACAGCGTCCAGCTCAGTACCCACATAAATTGAGTATTTATTAAACTGATGTTTACAGTGGCAATGATGAAATGACTACAACATATAATACGGGGAAAAAAGGAACTCTTTTGGTGGGAAAAGTGAGCAAGTAATGTTTTCAGTGCTGGAAGTGAAATGAAGTGATACTGTCCCATTCTTCTAAAAAGATGGGATGGTACCCTGCTCCAATCATTAGTCAACCTGTCCTCTTGGAATCTGCGTGTATTTAATGGAAACAAGAGGGGAACAAAAGTATGCTTCCGCTTTTGGGAAAGTTTAATAAGCTTTCATTTTTCAATTCCCATTCCATTACCAGACGTGAAAGCTAGTGATTTTCTCTATTGAGAAGGTAATGTAAGAGTACCGAACAGAAGAGATGATACCCTTCCTTCAGAAGCGTTCCCAAACTAAGTAGTTTGTCGTGCCCAATTCCCAGTTGTCCAAAGCAATGTGGAAATCCATATACATTTATCCAGTATAAACTAATTTTATCCATTGGCTTCCAGACTCCCTCCTTCTAAGGAAACTCCTCAGTAAAGATAAAATATATAACCATCTGTTTTTTGGTACTTGCTGTGTAAAATGTTTAGATTTGTATATAAGCAAATTATATAATTGATAATTCTTTATTACTAAAGGTTATTTACAAATGTGTTTAAGGCACAATAAAAAATAAATTACAATACAAAAGTTATCTTTAGGAAGAAGACACTGAACAACAGGGTCATATTAACCCCTGAATATTTAGCCAAGACACAAGCTACAAGTTTTACTGGAAAAGACTTTCCATGAGTTTTTAACCACTTGTTCATTACACTTACGGAACATCATCCAGGCCATCTGTTTGAAAAAAATATGTTATTTTCAAAGGCTGAATTATGGAGAAAAATAGAAAATGTGAGTTAAAGGTAATATAGACCTTTAAATCTAACTTTTAGTTTCAAAACTAAGTATTAAGACTACTTTTTTAGTGTAAAAGACAAAATGAGACAGGTATGGAATGAATCAGAATCAAGGTTCATATGTAAATTGTAACAACTATTTTAAAATACCCAAAAAAAATATCAAAGTTCAGCATCTTTAAATACAGGTAACTATTTGAAAATTCCAGTTTGTTAAAAGAAAGAACATCTTTGGCCCAGTCAGTAAAAACTGAAAATATTAGACTATAAAGATGGGGGAGAGGGAGCAACGAAACTTTCAGATGTTTTGTACATTTTGAACAAATGCTGCTATAGCTTAAGTTTGGAAAGACAATGGGAGATTAAACACTTTAAAAAGCACTCTTCTTTCCATAGCCCACTTATAAAGTTTGCTTTCTCTACTAGTATAAGGGAAAAAACGAACAAAGTTGGTTTCATATTATTAGTTTTGGTATTTCTTTGCCCCATACCAAATCCTCCCTCCCACAAAGTAAGCCAGTAAATTAAAGCAAAAATAAGATAAAGAAAAGGAAAAAAATAAATAATATCATCCAGTTCTCAGAGCTTTATATAACACTGTACAAAATTATCATCATATAAGGTTGATTTTTTTCACCAGCCCTAAATTTTTACAGTTGTAATGTACTATTTCAGAATCCTTCCATGTAACTGCTTAATGATTCCAGTCTGCAAGTGAACTTAGATTTTGTTCTGTTGTTATAGATAACTGAATAGTAAGCTAAACAGTATTCACCACTCATGAAAAACCTGCACTTTTGGTTGTTTTTCACAACACAGAAAAAAAAGGGCGACAAGTGATTCATCCTGGGGTGGCATTTGTCAATCTACAAGCATTTATAAACTTTTCTAGCTACTCTGTGATTTAGATTTGTGCTATTATAAAACTTGGATCAACAAAACAAAAAATGAACATTATCTAGGATACTGAAAAAAATTCAATAAAACAAGATGTGTCCCATACTTAAGGACAGCCAGGAAAAAATCAAACTGTTCTTTTAACAGTTTGAATTTAAGATTTACTGTTAATCAATCAAAAACAGCTGGGAGAATTAGCTCACTTTTAATTAAGAGTGAGAAGGAAAGAGTAAACACATTAACTTAAGTAGCAAAAGTGCTACTCTAAAGAAACTAGTATGTTAAAGGAAACGTCATGACAGACAAATTGGCTCTCATCTCATTTGATACCAATGTATGTGTGTACAATTAATAATCCACAAGGAGTGTTTAAGGGCAAAAATGTACCTTCTTAGTATAAAAGGCTAATAATGGGCATTTGAAAAATATTTGCACTTTGAAATTAAATAAAACCTTAGTAATAGACTGTGTGTGAGTTTGTTGGTATCTGCTCAAGAGGGCCTTTGCCAGCTCCAGAGAGATGTTGCTCAACTAGATGGTTATGTACTGCAGAGCTGCTTGGAAGACAGGTCACAACTGGAAAAGCCAAAGAAAAGCTTCCATCAACTTCAGCTTATCCTAAATTTCTTGTTCTTGGGAATCTTCAGCTTTCTGAAATACAAAAGTTTAAATGGATAATGCATTTGGGAAGAGTGCATAGAGATACCTGGAATTATGAATTACATATATATTATTAGATATGTTCACCACTGTGAAGGAAAATATTCTTAATGGACTTGTTCTCCTCCTAATTCAACTTTTAAAAGATGTTTCCTGATCCTTGTTACATAGTTCTCAGTGTCAATTTCCTTAATTCATAGCCTCTGCCTTGCATGGACACTTGGATGATCCATAGCTCACTCACACACATGCATGCCTTCTCTCTCTCTCTCTTTCTCTCTCTCCTGCTCTCTCTCTCTCTCCCCTTTTATTATAAACAAAATCAAGCACACAGAAAAGTAGAAAAGACAGTGTATAGAATTCACCCATTACCTAATTTTAAAGCATTTTTTGTATTATTTGCCATATATTTATTTGGTTTTTAATTTGTTATATATAAATACATATATAAATTTATATGTAATAAATGTATATTATATATAAATGTATATTTAAGATAGGGACATTCTCTTCTATAACCACAAAATCTTTATTATACCTAATAAAAATTAACAGTAATTCCCTAATATTATCCATTTTCCAAAATTTTCATATTCAAGACTCCCAACTGCCCTCCCCACCAAAATCTTCTTACAACTAGTTTGTTAAAACTAGTATCCATCCAGTGAGGACATCCAGTCACATTGCACTCGATTGTGTTAGTTCCTTAAATTTCTTTTCATTTCCATCTTTATTTTCCATGACCCTGACTTGTTAGAGAATCTGCTTGGCTTTAAAAAGACAATAGCCCTTGGTAAAATCTCTCTCTGATACTAGATTCTTCTGGGTTTACAACAGAATCATTTCTCTCCGTATTCTATTTTATAAATCCTTGAGGGCTTTCCCTGAAGCTTTAGTTTACAAAAATGTGACTCTTTTTGCAAATAATAATAGTGGACCTGCTTCGGAGAATAGGAAAAATTCTGATCATATGAAAAATAAATCATCCTACCCTTTAAGCATAATAAACCTGAAAACTAGAAAAATAAAACTACACACTACTAAAATTAGATTCATAGTCCCAATAACTAGACGAAAGGAGTTGAAATCAATTCCAAGTAGTATAAAAGTTCCACCAAAATGTCAGACATACCCAGTGAGTTATTCTCTTGATGCCACAACTGGTTTACAATAAAATAAAACAAGCAGATATTGCTTCTTTCATTTAAAAAAATAAAGATTTATTTACATGTTGAAAGTGAATTTATTATTCTTCGTCATGGTAAACATAACCACCAAGCCTCAAATAATCTTAGAATTCTCCCATCTTCCATGGCAGTAGGGTCTCACTGCCTCATCCTTTGCACAAAACACACTCAAAGAGGAAGCTGTACATAACACTAATAGAAGACTTTTACCTCCCCGACCCAGCTCCTCTAATTTCATGTAGAAAACACCTAACATCTAATTTCATGTAGAAGTCCTAAAATCTGGGAGATCCACATTAGAGATGGGCCAGACAAGAAAGCTAAGGAAAGAAATCAACTCATTTATGAGCCTCACCATCTAAGAATGTTAGTCTGTGTCTTCTAAATAAATGGAGACCTTTTTTTCTTGGTTGAGCCTTTCCTCTTCTTTTCTGTAACAAAGAAGTAGAAACCAATGTCAGGTGAAAATGACAAGAAGCAAGGGAGGTAAATCTTAGAAAGAAAGCTTTGGACGATGTATTTTCTCCCGTATTTTGGGAAGCATTAAATGCATCTGGGAATAGATCCAAGCTTACAGAGAGCTAAACCACCAGTGCCATCTATCTAATAATACACATGCCTCCACATGACCCTGGGTCTCTGAACTTCTACATGCTTCAGAATACTTTTATTTTTTTTTATTTTTTATTTTTTTTAAAGGTTTTATTTATTTATTTGACACAGAGAGAGAAAGGGAACACAAGTAGACAGAGCAGCAGGCAGAGGGAGAGGGAGAAACAGGTTCCCCACTGAGGAGCCTGATGTGGGGCTCGATCCCAGGACCCTGGAATCATGACCTGAGCCGAAGGCAGCCACTTAACCGACTGAGCCACCCAGGCGCTCCCAGAATACTTTTAGATGGGGATACAATGTGGGAACCTGAAGGAGTTAAAGCAGACACCTTAGTTTATCATTAGTTCCAGCCTCTAATCCCACTCCTTATTCAGAAAAGAAAAAAGAAAAAAATCTGCGTTGACCTAGAAGCCATCTTTATTGCTTTGTAGTCAAACCCTAACATCAGAGTTGGGTTCATTGGGCTTCTTAAAATCAATTCTATTTACGTCAGTAAATATTTCTTGAGGAAAGGAAACAAATGGTGCTGGGACAACTGAAAAACTGCAAGTGCAAAAGAATGAATTTGGACTCCTACTTCACTCCATATACAAAAATTAACTCAAAATCAATCAAAGACCTACTGGAAGAGTTAAAACTGTAAAGCTCTTAGAAGAAAACAAGCATAAATCTTCACGACCTTGAGTGAGGCAGTGGTTTCTTAGATATGACACCAATAGCAGAAGCAACAAAAGAAAAAATCGATGGATTGGACTTCATCAAAATTAAAAAGTTCTGTGCTTCAAAGAACATGAAGAAGAAAGTGAAAAGGCAACCCACAAAAGACAACCCAACTTGTAAATGGGCAAAATATTTGAATAGATAGGTCTCCAAATAAGATATGCAAATGGCCGGGACACCTGGGTGGCTCAGTCGGTTAAGCGTCTGCCTTCAGCTCAGGTCGTGATCCCAGAGTCCTGGGATCGAGTCCCACATCAGGTTCCCTGCTCAGCAGGAAGCCTGCTTCTCCCTCTCCCACTCCCCCTGCTTGTGCTCTCTCTCTCTCTGACAAATAAATAAAAATATTAAAAAAAAAAAAGATATGCAAATGGCCAACAAACACATGGAAGGATGCCCAACATCATTAGTCATTAGGAAAAGGCAAATCAAAACCTCAGTGAGATGCCACTCCACGCCCACTAGGTGGCTATAATCAAAAGGTCAGGGCGCCTGGGTGGCTCAGTTGGTTGGGTGACTGCCTTCGGCTCAGGTCATGATCCTGGAGTCCCTGGATCGAGTCCCGCATCGGGCTCCCTGCTCGGCAGGGAGTCTGCTTCTCCCTCTGACTCTCCCCGTTCATGTGCTCTCTTTCTCATTCTCTCTCTCTCAAATAAATAAATAAATAAAATCTTTAAAAAATAAAAATAAAAAAAAAAGGTCAGACAACAAGTGTTGTCAAGGATATGGACAAATTAGAAGCTCATATGTTGCTGGTGGGAGTATACAATGGTGTAGCTATTTTGGAAAACAGTCTGGCAATTCCTCAAAAAGGTAAACATAGAGTAACCATATGTTCCAATAATTCCACTCCTAGGTATATACCCAGGACAGTTGAAAACATATGTCTACACAAAAATTTATAAATAAATGTTCATAGCAGCATTAGTCATATTGGCCAAAAAGTAGAGAAAATCTAAACGTCCATCAATTGAATGGATAAACAAAACGTGGTATGTACATGCAATGGAATATTATACAGCCATAAAAAGGAATGAAGTACTACTATACACTCTACATGGATGAACTTCGAAAATACTATACTAAAGTCAAAGAAGCAGACATAAAAGGCCACACTGTATGATTATCCATTTATATGAAATGTCCAGAATAGGTGTAGAAATGCTGGCCATACTGACTCCATCTTTGACCCACCATCTTGTTGTAGTCTGCTTGATGACCTCTTCAGGGCTACATGTTCTAGAGTATTGTATCAGATGTAATGTAAAAGATAAATGTTCAAACTCCACACTCACATTCCAAAACTAGAATGTCCAGGGAGCCTATTCTGGATTTCAATGGGCCCATTAAGATACTGGTGCAGATAACATAGTTTTCTGCAGAGCCAAGGTGGTGCCAGAAGGTCTGTTAAACGTTAGCGATCAATCACGTGTATGCGAACACGCCCCCACACATCCTGCTCCTTTAAAACCAGCAAACTAGGGGCGCCTGGGTGGCTCAGTTGGTTAAGTGTCTGCCTTGGGCTCGGGTCATGATCCCAGGGTCCTGCTTCTCCCTCTCCCTCTGCCTACTGCTCTGCCTATTTGTGCTCTCTCTGTCAAATAAATAAATAAACAAATAAAACCATCAAACTAAAACATGGGACTTCGGAGGTGGCTAGCTGTGCTGCTGTCCAGATGGCAGTCCTCTTGATCCTCCCTGTCAGTAAGTCACTCAGCATAAAACTCTGTGTATTCTGTATGGAGTTGCCTACTTCCTTTTCGTTTCAAAGTGCCTTCTCAGTTTGGGGGCACTTTACGTTCTCCTCACCTTTGAACAATAGGCAAATCCATAGAGACAGAAAGATTAGTAGTTGTCAGGGGCAGGTGGGAGGCAACAATGGTGATGGCTAAAGGGCATGGAGTTTCTTCTGGAGGAGATGAAAATTCTGGAATCAGTGGTGATGGTCACACAACTTTGCGCACATTAAAAAGGTGAATGTTTATGGTAGGTAAATTTCATCTCAAAAAATATACATATTTATTGAGCACCTTCTATCAGCATGGCTGACTTTCCTAGGCACTGATTAGTGGCGCCCCTGCTGACTGCCCAGTGGTCCTTACAAATGTACACTTTACATTAAAAGTAAAGGAATGTCCGGGGCGCCTGGGTGGCTCAGTTGGTTGAGCGACTGCCTTTGGCTCAGGTCATGATCCTGGAGTCCCGGGATCGAGTCCCATCGGGCTCCCTGCTTGGCGGGGAGTCTGCTTCTCCCTCTGACCATCCCCCCTCTCATGCTCTCTCTCTAATAAGTAAATAAAATTTTAAAAAAATCAAAATTAAATAAGTAAAGGAATGTCCTAGAAAAGTTTTATATAAGCAGATTCTGATAATATCAAATCCTCCATAATAAAGCCTATAATGAAATCTTCTGTGAAATTAATTAAGAAAGCTTTTCTAAAGTTACTAAATCACACCCTAATTTATCCATCCTGTGAATTTGAATTCTTTCACAAGACTTACTCAGAGTGAAGAACATCTGTTCAACAATCATTTAGCCCAAGTGTAAAATACCAAGAATCATGATAAAAGAGTATTAGAAGAAGACTTCCCAGAACTGCCCAGCCTTACGGTTTTATCTCCACCACTTTATGAGCTCTCTCAGCCCAGCGCTTCTTCCGGAAATGCTGGACGAGGACCACCACGATTACTATGATGACCATCAGTGCACAAGCAGAGCCAATGGCCAGGGCCAGGAAGTAGATCTCAGAGAAGCGGACTGTAAGGAAGAAAAGTGGATCTCATGTTTCTAAAAAGAGAAGGGACGTGATGAAATCTAAAGCGAGAAGAAGGATGTATTTTCATCATTAAATGGAATCTTCCTTTCTCCTACCATATTACCTTGTGAACTCTAGGAGCAATAAGAAAGCTACGCAGACTACTTTAGTGGTTCTCAAACTACGGTCCCAGGAGTAGCAGCAACACTCTTAAGAACTCTGAAATGCAAATTATCAGGCGCCTCCAGAATGTCAGGGGCCCGGCCATCTGTTTTAACCTGTCCTCCAGGTGATTCTGATGCAGGCTGAAACTTGGAGAATTACTGAGCCAGTTGAACCACCTCGTGGGGTAAGGTTATTGCTGACCTCATCAAACCCAGCGCCCAAACTGTTTCTCCTCAATTCCCTCTCACCTCTGGCATTCAGTCAGTCATTTATTCCAATTTATTAAGGGCCTACTATGTTCAGACATTGCAGTGGAAATACAAAGCCAAAAAAGATATTACCTTCAAGGAACTCATGCCCACCGGGAAGATAGGCAAGTAAATCAGTAACTATAGTCTAGTAGATAAAATGAAACAAGAGGGAACCTAGAGGGAAAGGTCCCTAAACCAGGCAGAATCTGGGAAGCCTGGGTCCCTTGTCTTTTAGTCAGATTTCTGATTTAAACTTAAGTAAACCCAGGGCTCCTGAGTGGTTCTGTCGGTTAAGCATTTGCCTTCGGCTCAGGTCATGATCTCAGGGGTCCTGGGATCGAGCCCCGAGTCCCTGCTCAGCGGAGAGTCTGCTTCTCCGTCTCCCTCTGTGCTCTCTCTCAAATAAATAAATAAAATCATTTTTTAAAAAAATTAAATAAAGGGACGCCTGGGTGGCTCAGTCGGTTAAGCGTCTGCCTTCGGCTCAGGTCATGATCCCAGGGTCCTGGGATCGAGTCCTGCATTGGGCTCCTTGCTTGGTGGAGAGCCTGCTTCTCCCTCTCCCTCTGCCTGCCGCTCCCCCTGCTTGTGCTCTCTCTCTCTGACAAAAAAATAAATAAAATCTTTAAAAAAAGAAAAATTAAATAAATAAACTTCAGTAAACCCTCAGAGCCAGAAAAGACATTAGAGAAATGTCTAGCCCAGGAGTTCCCAGCCTGGAGTCTGTGAAGGAGGACAGGGATAGAGGGGAGCCATAAGCCCACAAACTCCATGTCATTTTGTGTGTATGTGTACATTTTTGTGGGAAGCAGAGACGTGGCTTTCACTAGATTCTCAGAGTAGTGATCACAGTATGTGTAAGAACCATGTGTTCTTGTCTAACCTGTTCATGCAGGTTAGCTGCAGATGAATTCAGAAACTGAGGTCCCAGGACATTCCAATACGTCTTTCGGTACTCAAATGACTTCTCCAAGGTCACACAGCCCTATTGATGGGGCCCCCGAAGGATGATACTAGGAATGAAAGGAGGAAATCCTACCACTTTACAGGCTTATACATTTTGGGTAGTAATATTATGTGTTGGTTAAGAGCACGCACCAGAGAGAGTTAGATCAAAATATTAGCTCCACCATTTACTAGCTGTGTGATTTGGGGTAACTAATTTATTTGAGCCTCAGATTCTTCAGGGTATTAAATAGGGGTAACAATATCCATTTCTTGAGTTCTTATTTAAAAAATTCTATTCCTGGGGGCGCCTGGCTGGCTCAGTGAGAAGAGCACACGACTCTTGATCTCAGGGTTGTGAGTTCGAGCCCCACATTGGGCGTAGAGATCACCAAAAATAAATAAATAAAGTAAAAAAAAAATTTCGTGTAAATTTTCCATGCTGTGCCAGCACATAATAAATACTCAATATGTGGTAGCTATTATAATTTTCAAGGCAAACAAATATTTTTTTCAGTGCAAGTCGAGAGTTTGGGGAATTTTTACATCTATTATCTCATTTTATCTTCACCATAATCCTTGCTATATTATTCTCACTGTAAGGAGAGAAAAAAAGATTTATTGACAGTTGTTAAATGATAACAGTGGCTCAAACCCAGATTTACAACTCAGAAGTTTTATGGTCTTTGCTTTTCGCTATCTGGCAGTTTCCAGGTTTGCCTTTACCGGATTGCAAGCAATACGGTACCTTCGTTTAGAGTACAGCTTTGGAGTCAAAGATGCTTGGGTTTGAGTTCTAAATGATTCCATGTATCAGCTCCATGAATTTGGACAAGTGACTTAATCTCTGTGAGCCTCAGTTTCCTCATTAGTAAAATGTGGAGCACTAAGAGCACAATAAGCTGATGTGATATATAAAGATTAATGTATGCAAAGCCCCTGGCATGTGGGAGTACTTAATAAAGGAGAGCTGTTGTTATTGGTATCTGCCGCCTAGGGTGGTTGTGTGAGTTAAATGAGCTAGTACGGGTCAAGTGCGGGACACTGCCTGACACAGAGTAGGTACTCAATAATATCTGGTGAATAAATGAGTGAATGAATGGATCTATTGTTAGTCTTTTATCAGAGAATTGCTTCCTCTCTCTTTTCCAATCTCAATGCCATTTCTGTAACAGATTCCCTGGTCCGTTTGCTTAACTTCGTGTTTCTTGCCACAGCCAAACAAAGCCTTTCTCTTTTTACCCCGCCACTCTTCAGTCTCCCTCTGTGGATTGCGGATCTGAAGGGCTAGCCCTGCTCTCTACCCTTTCAGCCATCACAAAAGATTACCCCTCTCTTTTCTACAAGCTCTTACGTTTCCCCAAACCGTTTTCCCCTGCCCGACCTACCAGTGTGCACGACGCTGAGCCGAATCTCCCCTATCAGCCCATCAACGTCAGGTGGGTTCTTCACCTGGCAGGTGTATGTCCCGTTGTCATTAAACTGCAGCTTCCACAGGATGATGGAGACATCGTACCGCTCAGGGTTCCCGTCCCAGACCACCCGATCCTTGAAACGCCCACTCATGGGTTTGAAGGGATCCACATGGTAGTAGAATACCTAGAAGGGAGAAGTGGCCAATGGTCTTCTTCAGTACGTGGGCAAGGAGGCCGAGATGGAGGGAGCCAGCCTCACTGCCCCATCTGCAGCTCTCCCCCAAGAACCTCTTGCTCTCCCGTTGATGGACCTCTCAGTTCTGTCTGTCTCTGTCCCAAGAATTGTTTCTCAGCTTTGCCCTGTACTTGTTGCTAAGAAAAGCACAGGAAGGGCAAAGAGAAACAGACTGGCTTATTTTCCCAGCCAAGGGTCTCCCGGCCAATGACAACAATCTACTTACAAACTGCTCAGGCCCCCCATCTCGAGGCCGGAAGTTCCAGGTCACTGTCAGAGCATCACCCACAGGGGCAAAGCTGGAGAAAGTGCATTTTAGCCGAACATCTGTCCCATTGACAGCCTCTAGCACTTGGGAGGTGTAAATTTCCACTGCAGCTATCAGCTCAAGGGCTGCCGCAAAGAAAAGGAAAAGGGAAGATGTGGATTGAGACAATTTCTGCGGACACTGCCAAAATAAATGTCTGAGTGCGGCACGAGACCGAATTGAGATGCCCCAGCTCTCAGACTTACTTCATCCTGAGTCTGCATACTCCCACCTACATGCACCTGTGGCCTTCCCATGCCACAGAACTAAAAATACCACCCAGCGAGCCTTCTTAGTGCTCACTTTCGCCACGGCACCATACCCCAGCCTCACGGTACCCACTGCAAACTGTTCTAGCAAACTGCAGACGTCGGCAAATAAAATTGAAAGCAGAAACAAATCAAAACTAATCATAACATGAATTAGACATGTATTCAGATTAAGCATTATGTATTGTGTGTATCGTGGTCCCCTCTAAGTTGTCCAGAAAGGGTCCTTGTTAGGTCATGATTTCATACTGTTCCTAGTCTTCTGCAGAAATTGAATTCGTCAACCCAGGCCAGCTTCTGCTTGCACGCCTGGAACCTCTATACCACGTGGCATTTTTTTTACCGTGATATTTACATTGAGAACTTGCACGTTGGGCCAGTTTCAAAATTATGGGGGGGGGGGTGTGTGCTCTCTCCTGAAATTCTCAACTTTTCCAGGACTACTGCAAGTCCCAGACAAGACCCACACACAGAAATCCCAGTGCCAAGTCCTGCCTGCAGTGGGAGGTTGAGAGTAGCCACACGGAAAAAGAAACAAACAAAAAAGGGTTTGTAACCTGAGATTAGAAAGCCCTCTCTGTGCCCGAATCACTAGCAGCTGAAACACACCTAAACCTGTTTGTCCGAAATCAGTTCTCCAAAAACAACCCACCAACTTCAGTTTCAAAGTAAAGTCAAAACCAGAACGGACCGTCACTGTGGCTCAGGCTCCCCAACAGAACTCTGGCGACTTGGGAGACACTTGGCTAACTCTGGGGGGGAAGGCAGGGAAGGAGCGAACGCCGAGAGAAGCCCGCCAGCCCTTACCTGTGAGCTGTATGCCAAGGAGAAGCAGCCCAGCACACGAAGGGCTCTTGCCATACATGAGGGAACCCAGCCCTGGCCCCGGAGACCAGACCGGGCAGACCGAGGGCTCCAGCTCCCAGCCAAGGCCACGCCGGTAAGGACGAGCGCCGCGTTTTCCCCGAGAGAAGAGCCAGTCCCTCACCTATTGGGAAGCTGAGCACTAGTGCCTGTGACTCATCCCGGCTCTGCTGGTGCACTTCGCTGGAATGAAAGGTGGGGCCTCAGCTGCCTACTGCCCTCCTCCCTTTGCTCCCTTTCCTCCCTTTCCTCCCTCCCGCCCTCTATGCTACAAGCAGTTTGCACTTAGTTCCAAGCCCTGCAGTCTGCTCTCTAGGTCCCAGTCCGTCTGATGGGGCTCTGGCCTCTGGATGGCCTCAGAGACAGCCAGAGGAGCTGGTACCAGCCTGGAACGGCCCAGCAGCTTTGGGTTTGGCCCCCCGCACACACTGTTGTTTTCTAAGCAGGCTTCTCGCTGGCCTGGGAAGTGAATGTTGAAATCTCCTCGCAGTGACTCCGCTTCCCAAAGCACCTCCCTGGGGCCACAGGAGCCTAGACCGGATTCACACGACTCCAAAACAATCCGAATGTCTCAAGACCCGCTCCGGACAAAAAGTCCTACAGCTTATACCCTCAGTTTTTAGTTAAATGTTATCCACATGCATCTCTGCGCCTTTCCTAGCTTGTAGCTTTCTCCTGACACACCCCTGAAATAAACGGACCCAAACAAATCTCGATGTTTAATGACCCCTTCACTTTGAAGAACTTTAAGAAGAAGCAGGACATCGTCCCTGCTCATTTAACCTACTATCTCAATCCAGTTCACCTCCCCAATATTCCCATGAAGCGTTCCCATTTTTCCAGAGAGGATACTAAGAGCCCAGAGAAGGTAAGTGATTTGCCCAAGGTTGCACAGCCAACAGGTCGTAAAACTGGAACTTTTCTGACTCTTAAGTCTAATGCTCTTGCCGCAAAATTACACCCAAAGTGAACCATGGACCCAGAGGACTCTCAAGGAAAAGGTTTTCATAATAACTTTTCTGTGCCTCAGATTTCATCTGCCATTTTTAGGGCGGCCATCTGTCCGGAAAAATCTGAAGAGCTGAGGAATTTAAATGAGAAAAGGTGCCTCCTTGTCTGGAAAGAGGGTGGCTAATTGTACGAGATTAACAAAGCAGCGTTGAGAAGCAGCAGAAGACAAAGGAAGATTACACCTGAAGTTAAGAAGTAGGCTTGAGCAGGAGTCTAACCCTCAACAGAAACGAATTGCCCTAATCCCCGGATTAGCAACCTAGAAACTCTGGTGATTCCTGACATCTCCTCATTAAACCCTGGAATGGAGAAGTGGCCAGAAAAGGGAGGAAGGGTCAGGCTGACTGGAAAAGGTAAAACTTCATAAAGACGGAAGAAAATTCCACCAAGGGAGAGGCAGATTACAGAAGTGGAAAAGAAAAGCCAAAAAGAAAAGAAAAGCAGCAGGAGAAAGATGTCATGATCATGTGGGGAAAAGAAAGAAAAGAAAAGAGAGGAGGGAGGGAGAAAGAAGAAAGAAAGAAAGAAAGAAAGAAAGAAAGAAAGAAAGAAAGAAAGAAAGAAAGAAAGAAAGAAAGAAAGAAAAGGAAGAGGAAAGAAAAGAAAAAGGGAGGAGGGAGGGAGAAAAGGAAGGAAGGAAAGAAAGAAAGAAAGAAAAGGAAGGAAGAGGAAAGAAAAGAAAAAGGGAGGAGGAGGGAGGGAGAGAGAGAAAGAAGGAAAGAAAGAAAGAAGAAAGAAAGAAAGAAAAAGAAAAACGGTAAACAACAAAAAACAGTTGTTAGAACAGAGAAACCCAGGGGCCCCCCCAAATGAAGACCAGCAGTGTCCTAGCAAGAATGTTTTCTTAAGGTGGGTGTTCCTGAAAACAGAGTGGCTCCTTTGTCAGCGTCTAGGTCAGAGATCCACCTAAACTTCAGCAGGCTGGGGGAAATCTTCAAAATGGTGACGGGATAAAATAGAGCCTCTCTGGTATGTAGGTCTGCATCGTGCAGCTGCAGGAGCCTGAAAGAAAAGGAGTGAAGGAAACTTGATCCTCTTTGCTGGCTTCCAACTTGCAGAGAAATGCAGCTCTAAAGGAAAGGGAGGTAGAGCCTGAGGTTTTGAAGTCTAGAGCAAACTGCAAAACTTGGTGAGAGGTAGAGTTACCAAAGAGGTCAAGGACACAGAGAAAAGCAGCAGGAGAGGAATCAGGGCAGGCAGCCCGAACAAACTGCCTGTTGTCAGGAGCAGAAGAATCTTCCCCCACCCCCCACCCCCCAGGTAGCCAGATGCCCTGCAAGCTGGCCTCCAGCCCTGCTCTGAGGGTCAGCAGCCCACCAGATCCCATTCTTCAGCAGAGTTCAAGTTCCTGGCTTGGTGCCCAGCAACGCCCAATGCCTTCCTTCCAGTTAACAGGAGTGGCTCCAGAGTCACCCAGTTCCCCTCCCAGCGAGGGGAGGGAGGAGACCAATGGCTAGACTCCTTAAGTTGAGAAAACACTGAGTAAAAAGGATATTTGCCCCTGAGTCCCCAGGGAGCCCGTCAGCAGGACTGTGATCACAACTGGAGGCTTCTAGGTAAGGTCTAAAGTGCACTTAGTGCCTAGGCAAATGGGGGAAAAGGAAGGAGAGTGAAGTTTTCAGAAACATCACTTTTTTTCCTAAACTTTTCCAGAGAAAAGTCCTGATTATCATTAAAATGGATGGCGTACCAATAGTTTTGAAGGCACCTCATCTGTCCCAACCGCCTACACGTTTCCCAAAAAGATTTCTAATGGGGTACCAAGAAACTCACTGGCGAGGAGGAAACTCACCGAGGGCTCAAAAGACATAAAGGATAACTAGTCTGTACCAATATTTGTAAAAATTGTCATGTTAACATCCAAGGCAAAAGTGTGTTTTTTTTTTCACAAGATGAAATCGGCATTGTACAAAGCAAGAGAAACAGATGATTTAGCTCTTGGGGTGGTTCAAATAAAGTGTTTGTTTACTCAAAACTTTCTGTCCATATGTTTTCTTATTAGGAAAGATTATATTTAATTTTTGTTCTATGCCAGGCAAGACATAAAAAGTAGAATAAGAGGGGCGCCTGGGTGGCTCAGTCGTTAGGCGTCTGCCTTCGGCTCGGGTCATGGTCCCAGGGTCCTGGGATCGAGCCCCGCATGGGGATCCCTGCTCTGCGGGAAGCCTGCTTCTCCCTCTCCCACTCCCCCTGCTTGTGTTCGCTCTCTCGCTGTGTCTCTCTCTCTCAAATAAATAAATAAAATCTTTAAGAAAAAAAAAGTAGAATAAGAGATTTCTGCCTGGGGAGAAAAATCGGAGTTCCAAAGAAGATTGGGAGGCGCAGTGTGTATGTTAACAAATAATTACCATATTTGTGACTTGAGAGAGAGAGAGAGAGAGTCAGGAGGGAGGGGCAGAGAGAATCCCAAGCAGGCTCCACACCCAGCATGGAGCCCAATGTGGGGCTCAATCTCATGACCCTGAGATCATGACCTGAGCCGAAATCAAGAGTCAGACCTTAACTGACTGAGCCACCCAGGCCCCCCTGAAATGGGTCCTTAAAGGATAAATGGGAATTCTGGAGAGAGAGGAGAAACAGAGGCACTCCTGTTGGGACAAACAGGAGGGGGTGGGCAGGAAATGTGGTCTCCATGGGACCCACAAATAATTTCTCAACCCAGTGCTCAGGGAAGAGTGGCAGGCCAGGAGGCTGGAGAGAGGCTGGGCCCAGATGTCCAGGGTCCTCATTCTCCATCCTAAGGAGTATGGATTTGATCCTGACAACTACACCATTTGGAAGTAGCTAAGACACGACCTGAAAAGAGTGGAATTACTTTGGTATTTACCAGACCATTAAAAATAATGAGGAAAAGCCTTGGGACCTCAACCACCACATAATCTACCGACTTTCTCATATGCCCCCTGGCCTGGGAGCCAGATTGAAAAGTCCAAACTTAATACCCATTTTCAGAAGACTCAGAGACTCCCAGCCACCCCTACCAACAGCAGTGCCAATCGATAGCTCCTTTCTTTCCTTCCTTTTTTTTTTTTTTTAACTTCTGGTGAGCTTCTCAAAGATGAGAGAGGGAGGCTAGGATGTCAGAGTCCTAGATGAGAGGTGGGCTCTCAGCCCAAAAGAAGTGGTGTGTTCCCCTTGGTCCTCCTCTTTGCCTTGCATTCCCTAGAGATATTCCAAAACCAAGTCTGGATCTGAGACTGAGCTCTAATAGCTTAGAAAAACCAGGCGAGGGAACGCCTTCCTATCTCCCCACCTGACTGCAGCTTGGATACCTCCCCAGTAAAGCCCTGGGCTCCTTTCTTAATTACAGAGGAGGGGCATCATGCTCTTATTAACAGGCCCACAGAAGTGACTCTGAGGTTTAACCCTTCCCTTACTCTAAAGAGCAGCTAGATGGATTTGCACAGGGCTGGAGAGATGGGTATCTTTGAAGATAACCGAAGGACCTCCCTGTCCACCATAAGTACCACATCGAAATAATGGGTGAGAATTTATATTTATATCATGTTTATTGATGAACATAGCATCTTCTGGTTACCATGACCAATTGTCATTCTTAGGAAATTAATTCATTTCCCAAGAAAAGAGCCAGCCACTTCTTTTTTGACTACCACATATTGGGAGGCAGGAGGCAGAAACTGGAATCCCACCTGCTTGGATCCAAATGCACACTTGGCCGCTGACTAGCTGTGAGGGCTTGGGCAGAGATTTCATTCTCTGTGCCTCGATTATGGCATATGTAAAATGAGAATAGTAATATCTGCCCCGTAGGCTGGGTGTAAGAATCCGATGAAATACTGTATTTAAATACAGCTCTATGCTTGGTACCCATCGAAAACACTCAGTAAATTTGGTTGTTTGTGATTATACTTAATTAAGATATTGAAAACTGATCCTGTGACCACTTTGGGAGGAGATATGAGAGTTTCTTATCAGGCCAAGTTTCGTATAAAGCTAACCACCTTAGCAATTCCACTCCCAGGTATTTATCCAAGAGAAATGAAGTTATATATCCACAAAAAGACTTGTATGAGAATATCCGTAGGCGTTTTATTCATAATAGTCCTGAACTGAAAACAGCCCAGGGGTCCATCAACAGAAAAATAGGTACTTCTGTAGAATACTCATACAATGGGATACTACTCAGGGGAAAAAAGGAACAAGCTTCTGATACATTCAACCACATGGATGCATCTCAAAAATACAATGTTGAACAAAATTTGTCAGATATAAAGTAGCACATACTCTTTGGTTCCATTGATATGAAGTTCTAGAACAGGCAAAACTAATCTTTGGTGGAAAAATCCTAACAGTGTTTACCCTTGGGAAAGTGGGGACGGGCTAACAGGAGGGGCACAAGGGAAATTTCTAGAGTGATATTAATGTTCTGCATTTTGATAGGGACTTGGGTTACACAGCCTTGTGCATTTGAAAAAAACTCTTCGAATGGTACACATTTAACATTTTGTGTGTTTCATTGTATGAAAATTTTATTTCAATATTTTTTTAAAAGAATTACAAATAAATATTGGACTCGTTAATGTTGAAGTGTGTCGCGGAATGTGTCCTGATGCCTGCAATTTAATTTTTTTTAAGATTTTATTTATTTATTTATTTAGAGAGAGAGAGAGAGAGCACAAGCATGGGGAGGGGCAGAGGGAGAGGGACAAGCAGACTCCCACTGAGCAGGGAGCCCAAAGCGGGGTTTGATCCCAGGACCCCGAGATCATGACCTGAGCTGAAGGCAGACACCCCACTGACTGAACCACCCAGGCGCCCCTGCAATTTAATTTTAAAATGCATCAGAAAAGTAAGATGCATTGATGGATAAGGAGATAAAGGGATGGATAAGGAATGAGCAGATGCGTGACAAAACGTGTATAATAAAATGTTACTTGAAGAACCTAGGTGAGGTATACAGGTGTTCAGTGTAAAATTCTTCCCACTTCTCTGCATGTTTGAAAATGTTCATAATAAGGCGTCGGCAAAATCTGTTCCCTCTTTCACCAAGTTTCCTTAGCATTAAGTAAATGTTTATAAAGTGTTTGAGATTCATTATTTTACATTATGCTAGTTTAGACATCATTCCTTAGAATACTGGTAGTTTTTAACAAAGAAAAATTACCACTAATGGGGCGCCTGGGTGGCTCTGTCAGTTAAGCGTCTGCCTTCAGGTCCTGATCCCAGAGTCCTGGGACTGCGCCTCGGCAGGGAGCCTGCTTCTCCGTCTGCCTGCCGGTCCCCCTGCTTGTGCTCTCTCCCTTTCTCTCTCTCTGACAAATAAATAAATAAAATCTTTAGAAAAAAAAAATTAAGGCTAGGTTGTAACAGTATATATCTGGTGTGACCATGATTCTCTTTACTTTTATATTATACACATACACATAATATATCTAAATATATGGAATGGTTGCCTCAGAGGAGTGAGACCTGGGGAATTAGAATGGGCAACTTTTACTCTGTACTATTTCACTTTATTTCCGTGAGTTGATACTATTATAAATTTTTTATTTTTTATTTTTTTAAAGATTTTATTTATTTATTTGACAGAGAGAGAGACAGCGAGAGCAGGAACACAAGCAGGGGGAGTGGGAGAGGGAGAAGCAGGCTTCCCGCCGAGCAGGGAGCCCGATGTGGGACTCGATCCCAGGACCCTGGGATCATGACCTGAGCCGAAGGCAGACGCTTAACGACTGAGCCACTCAGGCGCCCCTATTATAAATTTTTTAAAGAGTTAATTCAGGGATGCCTGGGTGGCTCAGTTGGTTAAGCATCTGCCTTTGGCTCAGGTCATGATCCCAGGGTCCTGGGATGGAGCCCCATGTGGGGCTCGCTGCCTAGCAGGGAGCCTGCTTCTCCCTCTCCCTCTGCCTCTCCTCCCACTCTCCCACCCCCGCTCGTGTTCTCTGACTCTCTCTCTCTCAAATAAACAAATAAAATATTTAAAAAGAATATTTCCATTTATCAAGTGCCTACCTGGAATGTCTGGCTGGCTCAGTCGGTGGAGCGTGCATCTCTTGATCTCGGGGTTGCAAGTTCAAGCCCCACTTTGGGTATAGAGATTATTTAAAAATAAAAACTTAAAAAAAAAAAAGGTGCCTACTATGTAACCAGCACTGTGGTAGGCATGTTACATATATTATTTCTGATTTCCGTAACTGCAAGATAAGCAGATGTCTCCATTTTATAGATGAGGAAATTGAGGCTCAGAGAGATTTGTTCATTCTTGTATCTACTGAGCCCTATTGTAGGTACAGAGAAAAGGGTAAAAAGAATGATTAACCAGAGGTGAGACTGAAAATCTAATCAGAGGCCAGACCCTAACAGTTCTTGATAAGGGTTAAGGTGGTTTGGACTTTATCTTGAAGACGGTAGAAAGACTCTGAAAACTTTTAAGCAAAAAGGACCTGATCTGATTTGTGTATTAAAAAGAATCACTGGGGCGGCTGGGTGGCTCAGTCGTTAAGCGTCTGCATTCGGCGCGGGTCACGATCCCAGGGTCCTGGGATCTGGTCCCACATCGGGCTCCCTGCTCCTAGGGAAGCCTCCCTCTCCCCCTCCCACTCCCCCTGCTTGTGTTTCCTCTCACTGTGTCTCTCTCTGTCAAATAAATAAAATCTTAAAAAAAAAAAAATCACTCAGTGGGCGCCTGGGTGGCTCTGTCCATTAAGCATCCGACTCTTTATTTTGGCTCAAGTCATGGTCTCAGGGTCGTGAGACTGAGCCCTGCACCGGGCTCCACAATGAGTGGGAAGTCTGCCTGAGATTCTCTCCCTCTCCCTCTGCCCCTCTCGCCCCACTCCTGCTCTCTCTCTCTCTCTCAGATAAATAAATAAAATCTTTTTAAAAATTTAAAAATTTTTTAAAAAGAATGTTCTGGTTGTTCAGGAGTGTCCTGGTTTATACCTGCTATCCTGCTGTAATGATTAATAGCACCCCTTTTATATTCCAGTGTTATGGTTTGGAAGATAATTTCTACGGTCAGCCTAGATAAGGGGAACCCCAGAATGAGCCCAGATAAGGCTAACTTTGAAGGTAAAAGGGTCGGGAACAAAAACTGGAGTAGTTTTCGTGTGTGTGTGTGTGTGTGTGTGTGTGTGTGTGTGTGTGTGTGTGTGTGTGTGTGTGTGTGTGTGTGTGTGTGTTTATAAAGTTCTCTCCCCTCCTGAGGGAGTTCTCCCCTAATGGCTTCTCCTTTATGTGTTTCTTAGGAAAGACAGGTCACTCCCCCAGAGTGAGACAGGAGATAGGGGAGCAGACGTCTGAAAGAGAAAGGAAGAGGTCTGCCATAGTTGGTGACAGGAATGAGAGAGGAAATTTGCCCAAGTCTGAGACTTAGAGGTCAGGTACACACCCAAGGTTTCCCACCTAGTGACATGACCAGAATCCAGAACCAGGTCTGGCCAACTTCCAGGCCATCGCCAGAGCCAAACTACTAAGAGTCAGATGCTGTTCTTAGGAATTCAAAGGTTAAAGAAAAGATACCATCTTAGCCCTCAAGGAGTGATCAGGCTTTTAACAAGTAGTCACAATATGGAGTGCATCGCAATGATGAAGGACACGCCAGGTGCAAGTGATAGCACAAGAATTAGGACGACTCTGCCTGGGAGCACTAGGGAAGCTGCTCGAGAAGGTTAAACAATACCTGGCATCCACTTGACAAAAAGGCAGGGCTGGGCCAAAGTCTTGGCGTTAGGACTGAAACAGCATGGAACTCTACATCGGAAACTAATGATGTACTATAAGTTGCCTAATTGAATTTAAATTTAAAAAGGGGGAACACCTGGGTGGCTCAGGCATTAAGCATCTGCCTTTGGCTCAGGTCATGATCCCAGGGTCCTAGGATCGAGCCCCGCATCGGGCTCCCTGCTCCACGGGAAGCCTGCTTCTCCCTCTCCCTCCCCCTGCTTGTGTTCCCTCTCTCGTGTTCTTTCTCTGTCAAATAAATAAATAAAATCTTTTAAAAAATTTTTTAAAAAGGATTGAAACAGGATGGCCTATGTAGGAACTTCAAGTAGGAGCTGGAGCATGGTAATAGTAAGAACCATCACTTGTCACATAGCTTACTTTTCATATCTTTACATCTCACACTTAGAAAGTACTTGATTAATATTTCTATTTCTTTTTTCTTTTTTTTAACTAGGATCCATGTCCAACGTGGAGCCCAATGCAGGGCTTGAACTCACAACCCTGAGATCAAGACCTGAGCTGAGATCAAGAGTCAGACGCTTGATCGACTGAGCCACCCAGGTCCCCTTAATATCCCCATTTCACAGCTGAGGAAATGAGCCTGGAAGATTTAGTAACTTGCCCAAGACCACGTAGCTGGGAGACAGTGTAGCTGGGTTTTTTTTTTCCTTTTAAGATTTACTCATTTATTTGAGAGAGAGAGAGCACGCAAGCTCACACATCCAAGTGGGGGGAGGGGCAGAGGGAGAAAGAGAATCCTGAGCAGGCTCCCTGCTGAGCTCAGAGCCCTGAGAGCATGACCGGAGCCGAAACCAGGAGTCAAATGCTTGACCAATTTAAACCACTCAGGCGCCCCAGGTACAACTGGGTTTTAATTCCAAACCCTCTGGTCCTTCTACAAAGCAAGCTTAGGATAAGAGCAGAACAGCAGGAAAGGAGCTATGGAAGGTGAAATTCTTTTCTCTCCATTGTATTACAAGGGTTCTCAGTTAAATTCTGAAAATGTAGGGGGAAGTCTAAGAAGTCATGGAAATTTGATTTGATTTTTTTTAAGATTTTCTTTTTAAGCAATCCCTACACCCAACGTGGGGCTCGAACTCACATCCCTGAGATCAAGAGTCACACGCTCCACCGACTGAGCCAGCCAGGTGCCCCAGTAATGGAAATTTTAAATACGAGTAAAAGAGAAAGGCAATAAAGACTCCTCAGTAACACTAAGGAGGCTTTACTTTTCCTAAAGGTAATAGACATTATTAACGGGTTTTACACCCACTTGAAGATTTAAGGACAGATAATCAAAAGTGGTTGCATCAAGCACCCACTGAGTTACAACAGTAAGAGGGTGGAAAATAATCTGTTGATTAATTAAAAGACGGAGTCTCCACGTGAGCCACACCGTGCCAGGCAGAGTGGGAAAAAGCTTCACCTTTTCCAACATCTTCAAATATTTTGCTCCATAAACATCATGGAGACAGCATGCTTCACCTTTGAAAACAGACCTAATCTTCGCAGAAGAAAGCTGAACTTGCAATTAGCCTGCTTACGGAATAACTGCGAGTGGAGACTTCCCAAACAAGCTTGCCGCCAAGTCTTGACTTGAAATGTGACTCAGCAATTCTGGTCTTCCCGGGCCTCAGCCTAAGCACTGTTCTGCCCTGGGTCCTGCCCAGAGGTCCCCACCTCTCATTCTTTACTATTTTCAGCAATCGTCTCGGGGGGAAAAGGGAGTTGAAGACACACTGGGTTTAAGAAGACACCCAGGCATCACCATTCTATATATATTAGGCTAGATCTAGGGGAGCCTGGGTGGCTCAGTCGGTTAAGCGTCTGCCTTCAGCTCAGGTCATGATCTCAGGGTCCTGGGATCGAGCCTGCTTCTCCCTCTGCCTCTCCCCCTGCTCGTGCTCTCTCTCTCTCTCTGTGTGTCTCGAATGAATAAATAAAATCTTTAAAAAACAAAACAAAAAAGCCACTCCCATTTTGAGTTTTTTGCCTAGTTTGTTTCTTTGGTATTCCTATATGAAAGATTTGTAGTAATTTGCTTGTAACAGCCAAATTCAACCATAGTCCTAGTAATAAGAAACTCCAAATTAGCTAAAAAAAAAAAAAAAATTTAAGATTTATTTATTTATTTTAGAGAGAGCTAGCTCGAGTGAGAGCGTGAGCAGGGGGAGGGGCAGAGGGAGAGGAAGAGAATCTCAAGCAGACTCCCTGCTGAGCACAGAGCCCCAGGAGCTTGCCTGGGGCCTCAACATGGTGGGGGGGGCCTCAACACCCGGCTTGATCCTACCACCCTGAGATCATGACCTGAGCTGAAGTCAGATGCTTTAACAGACTGAGCCACACCTAGGCACCCCAAATTAGCTAAAATTTTTAAATTTATATTTATTATTTTTTAAAGATGTTATTTATTTATTTTAGAGAAAGAGAAAGAGTGAGCAGGGGGAGGGGTAGAGGGAAAGGGGCAGAGGGAGAAGCAGACTCTCCATGGAGCAGGGAGCCCTAGGTGGGACCCTGAGATCATGACCTTAACCAGCTGAGCCACCGAGGCACCCTTATATTTATTATTATCTCTTTTACCTGAGAAGCAACATCTCATGAAAAAAAATGTAATTTAGCAACAGAATCAATGAAAAAGAGATCAGACATGCTAAATTCATTCTTACTTTCATCTCTACCCCCCTTTTTTTTAAAGATTTTATTTATTTAAAGATTTTTTTTTTTTTTTTTTGAGAGAGAGAGAGAGTGAGAGAGAGCGCAAGAGGGGGTAGGGTTAGAGGGAGAAGCAGACTCCCCACCGAGCAGGGAGCCCGATGTGGGACTCGATCCCGGGACTCCGGGATCATGACCTGAGCCGAAGGCAGTCGCTTAACCAACTGAGCCACCCAGGCACCCCTAAAGATTTTATTTATTTAGAGTGCGCCCGCGAGAACGCACATGTGCGCACGCGCCCCCCCAGCACAAGTGGGGGAGGGGCAGAGGGAGAAGCAGCCTCCCCACTGAGCAGGGAGCCCCATGTGGGAATCGATCCCAGGAACCCAGGATCATGACCTGAGCCAAAGGCAGACACTTAACCATCTGAGCCACCCAGGCGCCCAACCCCCCCGTTTTTTTTTTTAAAGTAAAGTCTATGCCCAACATAGAGATTGAACTCAGGACCCTGAGACCAAGAGTCGGGGTCCACTGACAGAGCCAGCCACGTGCGCCTCTATCCCTTTTTCATACTGTCTCTTTCTAACCTTTCTTCCTCTGCTCCCCACCTATTCATAGCCTTTCTTTTCTTTTAAGTCAGGGTGTGTGGGTGGCCACATAATTTATCGTCCAAACTAGGACACTTCTGAGAGTACAAGTGGCATTACTGTTACTTACGTGGGAAAACAGGCAGACAGCAGGACGGGGGCAGGGACACTGGGAGGTAGGGTCACCCTATTTTAAACACTTGGGTCTACAGTTGCCACATTTATAAGATGAGGGGAGTAACCAGGTGACTTCCAAGAACCTTCCAGCCCTTTCCATTCGAAGAGTCTACTGTTCTGATTTAAAGTGCTTCAGCCTTCGAACTCAGTCGTACTCAGAAACAAAATTAAAGTCAGGTGGTTCTTTCACTGATAAGCTGCCCCAGGCCTCAGGACCACTATTTTCTATCACGGACCTGTTGAATGCAGAGAAGCACCAAAGGTGCTGAGTTAGCTAAGGCATTTTAGCCTCTGCCCTCCCCTCCTCTTCCCACTGAGGCCTAATGCCTCGAAGGGAAGAAACAGGTTGGACTTGTCGGTTCAGGATGTTTCTGGGTGGAAAAGGCAGCCAGCCACTTGCCCAGGCAAACAGGATGTGAGTCTTCTCAGGTGAGTCAGAGCGAGAGAGGGAAAGCACTCCTGCCCCTCTCAGTGGGGGTCTGCCCCCAGCTTCAGAACAGGGAAGGCTGAGGGAAAAGTCTGTTCCAGTGTGCTAGACCCCAGTATCAGCTAGTAAGTAACCAGAGGAAGGGTATTTCTTTTAAAGAAAGAGCAAAAATTTTCATTTAAAGCTGTCACCTTGACATTGGGTATCAGCTATACTTGAATTAAAAACACTAACTAAATAGGGGCGCCTGGGTGGCTCAGTCGTTAAGCGTCTGCCTTCGGCTCAGGTCATGGTCCCGGGGTCCCGGGGTCCCGGGGTCCTGGGGTCGAACCCCGCATCGGGCTCCCTGCTCGGCAGGGAGCCTGCTTCTCCCTCTCGCACTCCCCCTGCTTGTGTTCCTGCTCTCGATATCTCTCTCTGTCAAATAAGTAAATAAAATATTTTTTAAAAAACTAAATAAATAAAGTAATAAAACATTTGAAACAAATGTAACATCATATACCAACTATACTTCAATTTTCAAAATAAAATTCATTCATTCATTAAAGCTGTCACCTTCAGTGCAAGCTTTTATTCTAATGATGCTAATATCATCCCAAACATTTCTGGAATTGTCTTAGAAGGTTGAACCACAGTTTTTTTGAGATCCTTAAATCATGGCAAATCTTCGTGCTTTTGAAAGTGAGTTTGATGTTTGGACACATCTAAGTCACACAGATCAAATCTTAAGAAAGTACGGGAAAGTGAGTGACCAAATGGGGCATTGATTATAAAATCATGAGAATGATGATCTTGTGAAGTTTATAAATGGTCCCTGAGAACCCTTAAGAAACAAAAATCTAGGGGCGCCTCGCTGGCTCAGTAGGAGGAGCATGGGACTCTTTTTTTTTCTTTTTAAGATTTTATTTATTTATTTGAGGGATGGAGAGAGAGAGAGAGCACAAGCAGGGGGAGGCGCAGAGGGAGAAGCAGACTCCCCACTGAGCAGGGAGGGTGGGGCTCGATCCCAGGACCCCGGGATCATGACCTGAGCCGAAGGCAGACGCCCAATGACTGAGCCACCCAGGTGCCCCAGAGCATGCGACTCTTGATCCCGAGGTCATAAGTTTGAGCCCCACATTGGGTGTAGAGATTACTTAATTTAAAAATTTTGAATAAACAATTATTTTGTGCATTAAGTATGATAAGGGTATAATCTCTCATAGAGCTTAAGATCTCTCATACAGTTATTGAGTTGATGTGCACATTAAGTGGCTCTTCTCTGTTCATGGATTAAAACCTTTGATGAGGGGCACCTGGGTGGCTCAGTCATTAAGCATCTGCCTTCAGCTCAGGTCATGATCCCAGGGTCCTGGGCCCCACATTGGGCTCCCTGCTGGGCAGGAAGCCTGCGTCTCCCTCTCCCACTCCCCCCTGCTTGTGTTCCCTCTCTCACTGTGTCTCTCTCTGTCAAATAAATAAATAAAATCTTAAAAAAATAAAACCTTTGATGATCCGGCCCCCACCAACTATCCAGCCCCACTTCCCCTTTTTCCAGTCTCCTTGAACCTTATTCTTAGCCATGCCAAACTAATCCCATGCTTGTTCTTACCTCCGCATGTGTATCCATCCATTCTGTGCCCACCTGATGAGCCCTGATTTGCCTTTCAAAATTCAGCTCACATTCTATGAAGACTTCCCTGCCCCCTGCAGTCAGAGTTAATAGTTCTCTTGACACCTTGTGACACTTTTATTATAGCCCTTGCTACACTTGGCCATGATTACTTGTTTATACATCTGCCTCTGCTTTTTTTTTTTTTTTTTGAAGATTTTTTTTGAGAGAGAGAGAGAGCGCACGAGTTGGGGGAGGAGCAGAGGGAGAGGGAGAATCCTCAAGCAGACTCCTCACTGAGTACGGAGCCCAACATCCCAGGACCCTGAGATCACGACCTGAGCCAAAAATCAAGAGCCAGACGCTTAACCGACTGAGCCACCCAGGCGTCCCCTGTCTCTACTTCCTTGAGGGCAGAGTCCAGGTCTTACTCACCTGGGCTGATAAGGGTATAATCTAAAGCACCTAAAACTGCTATAGGCACGCAGTAGACAATACTGAACAGTCTCATCTGAAGCTAAGCAGTATGGAGCGCCCTCTGGTGGAACCCAAGGAAGCTGCAAGAGTAAAGGTCTAATCTCAGTCCCAGCTTAAATTTTGCTTATTTTTCCGAAGATCATCGCCAAGACAGAAAAATCTACACTGCACAAGAACTTCCCATCTCCCACTGTTTTCAGCCTAGGAGCCATCATGAAATAAGAGGAGCCATCATGAAATAAGAGGAGAAATAAGGGGCTCCTGGGATCGAGCCCCACCCTCTAATATAACATATATATTAGATTTTATTTGAATGTGTGTAATGTAACATTAATTAAAAGTCAGAAGGTGTCTCCTACTTTCATTCATCCATTAAAAATCTTAATTATTGAATGAGTGATCAAAAATTATTAAATAAATGATCTAGGGGTCTGAAACCTAGAATTTGGAGTGGACCTATATATTCATTCATTTAATAATGACTTAATTGAATAAGAATACTGAAGCTAAACACTTAGAAAGCACCTGTTATATGATGAACAGTGCTGAAAAAAAAAAAATAGACGATGTAGACGATGCCATATCTGGATTCAAAGAACTCAGTCAGTGAATACTAGAACCTTCCCAAAGCTCTTTGCAAAGCATTTGAACACACTGTACCATGTAATTCTCACTACTGTATTTTACAAATAAAGAAAATGAGGAGAACAGACAGGAAAGGATTCACCCAGCTGCCCAGCCCACTCTTGCTACAAAATAAATGGTAGCACTAGGGCTCATTCTGGGGATTCTGTATCTAAATCCAAAGTTCTTCCCACGGGTTCACACAAAGACTGACAAAGTCAAAGGCAATTCTTTCCTTAAGTTTTTACTATGGAAATTTTCAAACATATACAAATTTAGACAAAATAGTATAATGAACCCTAGGTACCTATCACCTGGGCCCACTTATCATCAACCCATGGTCAACCTTTTTCCATGTATACCTTCCCCCACCCAGCCAATATTATTTTGAACAAATTGAAGGCATCATTTCACCCATAAATATAACTTCAATACCATCATCAGGCCTAAAAAGAATTAACATTTCCTAAATATCAAATATCCAGGGTTAAAATTTCGAATTATCTCATAAATGTTATTTAAAAATTTACAGTTTGGGGGTGCCTGGGTGGCTCACTTGGTTAAGCATCTGCCTTCGGCTCAGGTCATGATCCCAGGGTCCTGAGATTGAGCCCCGCATAGGGCTCCCTTCTCCGCGGGAAGCCTGCTTCTCCCTCTCCCTCTGCCTTCCTCCTCTCTCTCTGTCGAATAAATAAAATCTTTTTTAAAAAATTTACAGTTTATTTGAATTAGGGTCCAAATCAGGTCCAAAATTTGCCATTGGTTCACATGTTCCCCAAGTCTCTCTTTTTTTTTTTAAGATTTTATTTATTTATTTGACAGAGAGAGAGCGCGCGCACAAGCGGAGGGGGGGGGGGGCCGGCAGGCAGAGGGAGAAGCAGGCTCCCCACCGAGCAGGGAGCCCAATGTGGGGCTTCATCCCAGGACCCCAGAATCATGACCTGAGCCGAAGTCAGACACTTAACCGACTAAGTCACCCAGGAGCCCCCAAGTCTTTTTTAATATATAGGTTCCCCTTCATCTCTTTTCATTTCCATACAATTTAAATGTAAAGGAACTGGGTCATTTTCTGATAGAGTTTTCCACAGTCTGGATCTTTTTGCCCCTATCAGCATGATGTTGTGTGATATGTTCCTTTGTATTTCCTATAAATCAGTATTGTATTTAAAGCAGTGATTCTCAATCCTTCCCAAGAGTATCAGAGTCATCTGAATGGCTTGTTAAAACAGATTGTTGAGCCCCACCTTCAGCTTCTGATTTTGGTCTGGGGCAGTCCTGAAAATTCGCATTTCAGGTGATGTTGACCACACCCAAGAACCGATGATGTAAACTACACTGGGGCTCATTCAGATTCAGAGTTAACTTTTTCTCTGGGAGACTACCTCACCTGGCACTGTGTTCTTCCATCAAGGGGTACATAATGCCTTGGGTGTTATAGACAACTGATGAATCACTGAACTCTACCTCTGAAGCTAATAATACATTATATGTTAATTAATTTTCAATTTTAAAAAAGAGGTACATAATGTGTAGTTGCCTTTTTTTGTGATATTAACAGTCTTTGATGCTCAGCGCTTGGATCTATTCATTCATTTGGTATTGCAAAATGGTGATATTCAATCATTCCTGTTTCATTTACTAGCTAGACTACTTCTAGGAAGAGAAACTTCCTCATCTACTAAATAGTTACCCAGTGGGATAGTTCATATAGGAAAGACCCATTTTGAGCATGAGTTGGCTCACTAGCATCAGCTACAGATTTGTTTTTGTTTGTGTTTATCTGTAGGGTCATTATAAACTCATGTCATTATACGTGTTTGATGCATTTCGAACATTATAATTATTATCCTTATTGATTCTCAAATTATCCCATCTTTGACCAGTGGGACCCTCTTCAAATTGGCTTCTGAATCTTTGTGTTGAAGGAGCTGAAGGCAAGCTGAGGGGTACCTGAGTGACTGTCGGTTAAGCGTCTGCCTTCAGCTCAGGTCATGATCTCAGGGTCCTGGGATCGAGTCCCACATGGGGCTCCTTGCTCAGTGGGGAGCCTGCTTCGCCCTCTGCCCCTCCCCCAACGTGTGTGTGCGTGCACGTGCACCCTCTATCTCTCTCAAAAATAAATAAATAAAATTAAAAAAAAAAAGAAGGCAAGCTGAGGGCAAAGCACAGGCTGACACCCCGCAAACCCCCGCCCCCAGGTGGGATATGGGTGACATTCCTCAGGCACTCCCGGCTGCCCTAAAGCTAAGGGAAGGAAAAACAAATGGCTAACTTACAGAGATTACAGTCCTGCAGGACAGGAGTCTCCCTCAGTTTACAAACGTCTTAGTGATTTACAAGAAAAAAGCATTCTTATGAATAACCTAACTTCCAAAAGGAAACTGCCAACCGTCCTAATGTTAATGCTAGAAAGAAAACCACCTTACCATGACACTGGCAAGGCCTCCAATATCTTGTATGTCCTCTTTAGCATAGGAAAGTTCTTTTGAAAACCTCCCTTTCTCCTTACCTCCTTCAACTCCCAAGTATAAAATCAGTCACGCCTCACAGCCCCGGTGCAGCTACTCTTCCTGCCCACGGGTCCTGTCCCTGTGCTTTAATAAAATCATCTTTTTGCACCAAAGACATCTCAAGAATTCCTTCTTGGCTGTCAGCTCCAGACCCCACCAACATTCAAAAACTACATCACTTGTAATATGTGTTTGCCGTTATTACTTAAGAATGTTGAGAATATTCAAGTCTGTTATAGAAAATAAGAGAATGAGACAAATAAAGAGGGTAGATGACATTAAGTGGAGAAGCAGATAGCTTGTGAAACAAGTTAGACCTTGATGAGTAGAACAGGTGTCTGCTGATACGGGAAGAGATGGACAAACGAGGTCAGCACTGAATACTCACGAGGCACACGAAACACCAAATATTTATGAGACACTCAATATTTATAAGATCTTAAATCAGCTATCCCTTTGTGCTCCTATTCTGGCACTCTGCATCCTCTGCCTAAGATTTACAGCTAAAACCCATAGCTGCCCATCATGTAATTTGTAAGCTCCAGCTATCACCCGGAATTCTCACCCTTGTGCACCTACAAGAGAGTGTAGGTGAGGGAATGCTTTCCCTGACCCTCTCAGAGTCCCTAGCTGAGTCTGAAAATTAAACTGGCAAAGACAGATCAACAGGAGAAAATCCTACAGATTTATTTAATGTAAGTTTTATGTGACATAGGAGCCTTCACAAGGAAATGAAAACTCAAAGAAACAGACCTGAGTATTTTATGCAACATTTGATGAAGAGTGGGCAGTTGTGGGGGAATAAGTTGAGGAGTCTGAGGTCATTGTAGTGAACTGGGGGAATCCAGCAAGGACTCTTGGTTCAGATTCTTCTTGGAGCTTAGATAAGGATGCTCCTTTCCTCCAGGCATAGGGAGAGCACCCCTTACATGAGGATTTTATGACCTGTTTCAGGGGAAAACGGCAGAGAAAGATCAGAGTGACCATCTTGCTTTTGCCATTTTCTCAAATTCCTTCAGCTTGAAGTATTCAAAATGCCAAGGTGTCATAGTTGGGGTAGTGTGTCCCGAACCCCATCGAGAGCAAGAGCATTTAGGGCCCAGCCATCATCAATCTGCCGAGCCCCCTGGCTCACCCACAACTCCATCCTTGTAAGAGGCTGGTGCAGCAGAAAGATGGGATTGATGAACATTACATAACACAGGTTCACATGGGCTGGTTCTTCCACAAATTGGCAGCCTGTCCTGAGGGGGTTAACCTTCCCATTCTCTTTTCCATTGCTTTTCACTGCATGTTTTTCATTGGTTTAATAAACCAAATAATTCACAGATCTTAATTTTGCCTGTGAGCCATTCTGTTCTGTGATCTGTGGGATTGCTTGTTCTATAGTACATTAAGAGGCTGCCATAAAATCAAGGTAATTTCTCACATGATAATCCTTTTGACACATGACAAAATGTTCCAGGCTCATCTTGTACACTTCTTGCCCTAGACCTGAAATCATCCACAATTCTTCAGTGATTCCAGACTACTTTTAGTGGGAAATAGTATTTGAGGCTGCAGTCTGGATACTGGGGGTGCTCACTGCTCCTGGGTTGGCAAAGTATCTTTTTTTTAAAGATTTTATTTATTTATTTGACAGAGAGTGAGCGCACAAGCAGGGAGAGCAGAAGGCAGAGGGAGAAGCAGGCTCCCCACTGGGCAAGGAGCCCGATGCAGGACTTGATCCCAGGACCCTGGGATCATGACCTGAGCCGAACCAACCAACTGAGCCACCCAGGTGTCCCAGTAAAGTATCTTTTGAATTATATATTGTTATATGGGCTTTTCAGGTCTTCCATTAAAATGCATAATTTAAAGTTAAATATGTAGGGGGCGCCTGGGTAGCTCAGTCGGTTAAGCATCCAGACTCTTGATTTCAGCTCAGGTCATGATCTCAGGGTCATGAGATCAAGGCCAGTGTCGGGCTCCGAGGGAGTCTGCTTGAGATTCTCTCTCTCCCTCTCCCTCTGCCCCTCATCATCTCCCTCCCTCTCTAAATAAATAAATAAAGTTAAATATACAGGCTCAGACCTGAACCTACTCCTTAATATAATCAACCCTCCATTAGTCAGACGGTACAAATAAATGCATAAATGAGAGAGGAACTAGAGATACCAGATTTGAGGTTAAACGTGACAAACTGAACAAACATTTATCTCCAACTTCTAAAGCCTACTAAAATGGCATATACCCGTAAAAGACAAGGAAAACGAGAGGATAACAGCAGATAGTAAATGCAACAAAACTTTAGGAGCTGAAAAACAAGTGAATGAGTGCTAAACAAATTCACAAGCTAAAAAAAGCTAAATTCTCCTAGAATATTGAAGAAATAAAATACTATTCAACTCATTCACTGAGACCAGCATAACCTGATATATAAGATGAAGACACTATAACACAGAAATATCAAGCTTATTTCACTCATGAAACAGGAGGCAAAAATCGTACACAAAATATTAGCAAATTGAATCCAGCCAGGTGAAAGAAAGGAAGAAAGAAAGAAAGAAACCCCACCGCTACAAAGTAGGATTTATCCAGTTATGCAACAATGTTTAATATTTAAAAATGTATAAATGTAATTGACCACATAAACAGATTAAGAGAAAAACCACAGGAACATCTCAATAGAAACAGAAAAAGCCTTGGATAAAGTCCCATGCTGATTAAGGATAAAAAACTCTTTGTAAATTGGAACTAGAGGATGTTCCTTAACCTAATAAACAGTAACTATTAAAATCTTACAGCAAATATTATCCTAAATGGGAAAATAGCAGATTCACTCCCAAATTAAGAATTGAGAACAATGCCTGATGTCCTCAATTTACTTGGTGTTGTGTGGGAGGCCCTAAATAGATCTGTACAACAAGAATAGTAAATTAGGGGCACCTGGGTGGCTCAGTTGTTAAGCGTCTGCTTTTGGTTCGGGTCATGATCCCGGGGTCCTGGGATCGAGCCCCGCATCGGGCTCCCTGCTCAGCGGGAAGCTTGCTTCTCCCTCTCCCACTCCCCCTGCTTGTGTTCCCTCTCTCGTTGTGTCTCTCTCTGTCAAATAAATAAATAAAATCTTAAAAAAAAAAAAGAATAATAAATTAGAGGCTTACAGAACAAAAAGAGGAAGTAAAGCTACAATTGTTTGCAGATAACATGATTTTTTTTTTACATTACCAAACAAAAAATTAAGAATAATAGAATTTAACAATGAAAGTGGATGTAAAATTAATACATATCTATACCAAAAAACAACCAACTAAAAACATAGCTAAAACAAAAAAATATATACCACTTAGTGTAGTATGAAGGTATATCCAACAAAAATCTAACAAAAAATATATGTGACCTAGATGGAGGAAATAATAAAACATTTGTAAGAGACATTTTTAATTACCTAAGTAAATGAAGAGCCATACCATGTTCATGTAGTCGAAGACTTAACATCATAAAGATATCAATTCTCCCCAAATTGATCTATAAGTCTACTCCATTTTCTATCAAAATGTCAACAAAAACAGGGGGTTTTTTTGTTTTTGTTTGTTTTGTTTTATTTTGGAGAGAGAGCACACTCTCGCATGCGAGCAACACAGAGAAAGGGCAGAGGGAGAGAGAGAATCTCAAAATCTCAAGCAGGCCCCACACCCAGCATGGAACCAGACCCTGGGCTGGATCTCATGACCCTGAAACCATGACCTGAGCAGAAATCAAGAGTCAGACACTCAACCAAGGCACCCAGGCACCCCTCACCAGAGTTTTTAATGAAACTGTTAAGATGATTCTAAAATATATATGGAGAAGTGAAAACAAGAATAGCCATGACACTTCCAGAAAGATCAGGGCAGAGAACTTACTCTACCAAATACCAGAATTTATTATAAAGCTATAAAAATTAAGATGGTATGGTACTGATGTAGGGATAGAAAAATTAACTGACAAAATAATGCATAGTCCATTAGTTTTACATATATCAAACTTTGGTATATAATACCGATGTCAAAATAATAATAATTAATAGTAATAATAATAATACAGGTGGCCTGTCAAAAGAGTGGGGAAAGGAAAGACGAAATATGGAGGTTGGAAAAACGCCACATGGAAAAAAATGAAATTGAATTTCTAGTTTACACCATATACAAAAATCAACTCCAAATGGTTTAAGAAGTGGTGGAAGAGGCAGGTAGGAGATTATTGGTTTTCATTATAAGCCTGGCAGTACTAATTTAACTGTTGTGTTATTTAGATTAAAATATAGATTCATTTTTAAAATATAAATAAAATTTTTAAGAGAGAAAAAGTCCAAGCATTAACAAAGATATGATGAAAAATAACATTCATACACTTTTTGGGAGGGCAATTTGAAAATATCTGTCAAAATTTAGCTGCACATAGTCTTTGATCCAGCAATCTCTCTTCTTGGAGCCTATCCTACAGTTATACTTGCTGAGAGATATATGTACATGAATTTTGTTGCACCATTATTTGAAATAACAACAATAAAAGGTATATACAACCTAAATGACCACCAGTAGAGGATTGGTCAAATAAATAACGGTACCTCTAGTCAACGAAATATTTCGCAAACAGTACAAAGAAAAAAATAAAAAGCTCAAAAGTTTGAGATTTCAGATGTGGAGAAATCCCAGGTGAAGACAAACTCAAAAGTGTGTCTTGGGGAGTACGTAAGATGGGGTGGAGATAGAGGCCATCGAAGCTTAAGAAGTCAATAATGTGCAAAGCCAGAGTGGTAAGGATGGCTCATTGGGCATTACTCAAATGTTGAGGGCAGAGAGAAAAGGTGCAAACCAGGAGCATAAGTCACTAGTGAATGTGAAGGAATGCTGGAGAAGTAAGTTGACAAAATCTCAAAAGAGGAGGGGGAGAAAGCCAGAGGCAGGACTTAAGAACTGGCAGTTTATTACGGAATTGATCCAATCAAGTCAAAATGAGGTTGCGGGGAGAGGAAGACAAGAAAGGAGACAGCAGATGAAGAGTGTTTCCGTAAGCTAGTTACTACTCCGGGTACCTGCAGGGCAAGTCTCTTAGGAGACCCTCTGAGGAACCATGTATTTCAGAAATGAATCAATCTTCTAACTGATAGAAGACTGGGGCATGATCCACTACCTCCTCTCCCATTAGTTCAGGGCTGCCTCTGGGGGCAGTAAGTCCCTACCCTCTCCTGCCCATTCAGAATTGTGCCTGCCTGCACAGGCTTTCGGGATGGGACATCAGTGTGCATCAGAAGTGACCACAGAGCTGCAGCTGAAGTCATAGGTGGGCTAAGGGTATGTGGCATAGGACACCAACAGCATCTCCACAAGGGTTTTGTGTTTGTGCAGGAGAGGAAATAGAATGCGCTGGAAGAGACAATGAAGAACAAGGAGCCAAACTTTGGATTATTGTCCTCTAGGAGATAAGGGCATTTGGAGAAAGAGCAAGAAAAAAAGTGTCTTGAGGAGGGAAGGAGAAGAGGAGCCAAGCTTTCTGCAAGATAGGAGGTATGGGGAAAAGCATTGTGTGAAGAGGTTGAGGATTTCAGGCAATCTCTTTACTGTGGAATTCTAATGGCACAAGGGAAACAGCTAAAAGAGGAACAGTGGGGTAGGGCAGACGTCAGCTCCGTATGGGGATGTAAGCCCACATCAGTTGTGGCAGCCCTGAATGCCTACTCAGAAGTGGCCTTGAGAGACAGTAGTAAGGGGAAATCCTCCCCAAAAGCAGAACATCCGGCACTGTACATGGTCATCCACATCAGTGGAAAGAGAAGTGGCCTGGTGTTAAAATATATAGAGATTCATGAACAACGGTGAATGGCTTATTTATTGGTCAGGGGCCTTGAATGAGTAAGATTAGAAGCTTGGGGGCAGGGAAGTATGGAGAAGAGGTGTGTGTATACGGACCTATGGGAATCATAAAATGTGAAGGTCTTTGTGTCATAGAACACCCACCAGAGAACATCCATCGTGGAAGAGGCACTATAACACAAAGTGGAAGACAATGACTAAGCCAGCTAGGGTCAACTAGCCTCCATCCTTGGCCATCCCCAAACAGGGACAACGAGGTTATAAATGTGTGGTGGAGGCCATATCTGCTACAACAGTGTGGGCTCCCACCCACCAACGCTGATCAGCTCTGGTTGCTGCCCAAACAGTCCAATGCTGAGGCTCTAATTTGGGACCATCCCTAGAGGAAACCAATCAGCCACATCTTGGCAAGTTAATTACAACTGGGTCCTCTCCAAACCAAATCTGGAAAGGGCTTAATTCATTTCATAGGAAGTGATACATATTCTGGGTGTGGGTTTGACTTTCCTGCCAGCAAAGCCTACTATCCAAGAGTTCACATACTGTCCGATCCATTAGCATTGGATCTTGCATAGCATCACTAGGGACCATGGAACCCACTTTATAAAAAAAGCATATGGACGTGTGACCATGGGATACACTGGTACTATCATAGACCACACCATCCTGAAGCTGCCAGCTGATGGATCAATGGAAAAGCCCTTTGAAGACAGAGCTAAGCTTTCAACTCAGAGATGACACCCTGCAGCCTGGGGCACTATGCTTATACATTTTAAGTCAATAACTAGCATATGGTACTGTGTCCCCAAGAGGTAGAACACATGCATCCAGGAACTAAAGGTTGGAAATCGGAGTATCCATGCTTACCGTTACTCCCAGTGAACTATTCAGGAAATTCGTGCTTCCTGTCCCCGTAACTCCAGACTCCGAGTTTCTAGAGGTCATGGTTTCCAGATGCAGAATGTTTCCACCACAGTACACAGCAAGAGTTCTATTAAACGAAGCTACACTTGCTCCTCACCATGGCCCAGAGACCTGAAGACAAAAGAAAAAACTGATTCACTTCAGGGCACCTGACTGGCTCAGTCTGTAGAGCATGTGACTCTCGATCTCTGGGTTGTGGTTGTGAGTCCAAGCCCCATGTTGGGTGCAGAGCTTACTTTAAAAAAGGAGGGGGGGGGTGCCTGGGTGGTTCAGTCGGTTAAGCATCTGCTTTCGGCTCAGGTCATGATCTGGTGTCCTGGTTTAGAGCCCAGAGGTGGGCTCCCTGCTCAGCAGGGAGCCTGCTTCTCCCTCTCCCTCTACTGCTCCCCCTGCTTGTGCTCTCTTGCTCTCTCTCTGTCAAATAAATAAATAAATAAACTTGAAAAGAAAGATTCACTCTCCCAGCAGAAGGAATCCTTTCTTATCATCAGGAGGAGTCAGGGCTGTAAGGAACAAGGAGAATACATACAAAACCCAAGGGTTCACAGCCTGAAAAGGCCATGCGACCAGGCTCTTGGGGCTCAGACTCCTCAAGCTATGTCTTCCCCTAGGTTAGCAGAAGTGCTAGCCAAGGCTGGGAACAATCTAGAATGGGTAACAACGGAGGGAGAGGACTACCAGATGGGACTCCAGAACCGCTGTATAGTGGGACCGTAATTAGTCCCACTAACTTTCCATTTATAAGCTTCTCAGGGAAGAGATCAAGCAGGGTCCTGAAAAGGCTGTTTAAGGGTAGGGTGAAAGGATGATACAGCAAGTAGATCCAGGCAGGGCAAGGAGTGAACTACATGGGTGCCACGTGGTGCTGCCCAGGCTTCCTCTTGAGGACTGCTCACTGCTGCTGGGGCGCTGTGTCCCCTGGGGGCTCTCAGCTGAGCTCTTTCACATTGTTCTCAGCAGAAGCAGCTGCCTTGCCCAAGTCCTTACCCCCTTTCTGGGAACAGCTCACATCCAAGACTAGATGATGTGCCAGTTACCTCAATCCCAGACCATCCTGGGAGGTCGTCCCAGCCTGAGAAATCCCTGTGGGATTGGCTACCCTGACTTAGTTCACCTCCCCCTCCCGCCCCCCGCAGCCCCCAATCCTGCTTCCTTCCCTTCCAGGTGCTGTTCCCTTGCCCCCTCAGTGGGCCTCCTGCACACAGATCTCAAAGTTTGTTTCCCAGAGAACCCAAATGATGACAGTGCATGTTCAGAGATAAGAAGGCAACCAGCAGAAGAAACCAGTTCACAAAGTTAGGAACAGGGCTGAGGCGAGGGGGGCAGGAGACTGTCGTTATATCCCCCTCTGTGCCCTTCCTGCTTTTTAACACACATGTATTAATTCCGTCATTAAAACTTTTGTTCACTTAAACTTTTTTCATTTAAAGAATTCGATACTGTCACTCTCTTGTTTTAAAACTTTCCATTGCTTCCCATTGCATTTAGAATAATCCTTGAGAATTGTTAACATGGCTTATAAATCCCTCCCTGACTGGTCCCTGCTGAGTTTCCTACCTCACTCTCTCTGTTAGCTGCCTTCTGGACTCAGAGTTTCTCAAATGAGCCTCTCTTCCTAACCGGGGCTTCAAACATGCCTGCTCTGTCTGGAATACTTTACCCGTCCTCCCCTCCACCTGGTTCTCTGCTATTCCATCCATCAGACTTCTGCTTGGATGTCACTTTCTCAGGGAGACCTTCACTGCCCCTCAAACTATATTAGTCACCCCTTTATCATTCCCACAGCATCTGTAGGAATGCACCTGTCACTAGATCCAGTATATCTTAAAATATTTTGCAAAGTCGGAGGGTACTGAAAATAATGAGGAATTGGCTAATAGCACTGGGAATATTTGTTAATAAACTCAACTGAGAAAGTTTCAAAAAATAATAATAATAATGTCAGTCTCCCGAAATCATCCATTTACCGTCCACAAGGACCGTCTTGCTACACCTGTCATCACCACCCCCTGGCACATAACTACAGCACAGTAGATGTTATATATTCACTGAGTTTTGCCAAAACGTCTTTAGAGTCTCAGCTCTGTACCCAACAAGTTAGGTAACCTGTCCGAGCTGCAGTTTGCTCAAGTATAAGATGGGGATAAAAATAACACCTACCTTGGAGGGTTGTTTTGAGAATTAACTGAGATGTCTTGGCAAAACCCTGAGCACAGTGCCTGGCATATGGTAAGCATTTGATTAATGTATGCTTAAAATGAAGAAAGGCCGTATCCATATACACTGACATCAGCAAATTTTGAGACTCACTTTTTACCCTTTCCAACACTGAATGCTGTGTTTTCAAATATTTTTGTAAAAATACACGTATATTTTTGTAAATTCATAGGCAAAAACAAAGGGGGGGATCTCATGGTTTTAAGCCAACGTGTATTTTCAAGTCAAGAGGCTTTGTTAATGAGATGTCCCTGCTATCCCATGACGGGCACACCATAAAGAAAGCAAAGGGTGCCCAGCTGGCTCAGTCCACGGAGCATGCAAATCTTGATCTCAGGGTTGTATGTTCAAGCCCCACGTTGAGTGTAGAGATTACTTAAAAATAAGATCTTTAGGGGCGCCTGGGTGGCTCAGTCAGTTAAGTGTCTGCCTTCGGCTCAGGTCATGATCTGACGTCCTGGTTTAGAGCCCAGAGGTGGGCTCCCTGCTCAGCGAGGAGTCTGCTTCTCCCTCTCCCTCTGCCCCTTTCCCCTGCTCATGCTCTCCCTCTCACGCTCTCTCACTCTCTCAAATAAATAAATAAAACCTTTAAAAATAAATAAATAAAATAAAATCTTTTTTTTAAAAAAACCAAATACTCAGTGCTCCCCTCCTTGTCACAGCTTATTTGGGGGGATGGGGTATTTGAGAAGGGAGTCCCAACCATGGCATTATTACCGTGCAAGGCCCCGCGCGGTGAAATTGCAGGTATTTCTCATCTTCCCTTCAGGTTTTGCCACAGCCCTGTTGCTTGTGCTATGGGAAGATAGGGGGCCCATCTCTCCCCAGCCAGCCCAGGTGGCTGCCTCTGCCTCCAACGTTTCCAAGTGACGTAGAACCCTACAGGCCCAGAGGCCCCTCCACACTTCCTGTGTGGGGTTCAGAAACTCGCCTCCCCTCCCAGCCTTAGGTGCCTGCTTCGGAAAATGGTGAGTCTCCCTCTCACGGGTCCCCTTTTTCATCCCGGCATTGGGAACAATGACCTCAGGGTCCTCACCTTCAGCAGGGGTTTTGGGAAAGTCCTCTGGTTTCTTTTTCAGAAGTAATAAGCCACCGGCCTCCGCCATCTTAGGTAGAATAAGGGTCCATCCTGTGAGAGAAGGATGCAGTCGCGGAACCTCTGGAGAATTCTGGGACTCTGTCTCTTATCAGGTAAGTAGGATGAAATGAGAAAGGGTGGTATTTCTCCAGACTATGGGAAGGCTCCCAGGCTACCTTGGTGCTGCCCAGTGGTCCCAAGGAGCCTCATTTACCATAAGATGGAAGGAATGTTTTGTGCTACATTAAGGCAGGGATCTAAGACTGCAAGCTAGTGGGAAAGAATACGCTCCATGCACGGGAGAATTTTCAGGGAACAGCCAAAGAAAAGCACTTGGGATCATTGCTTTTGAAAGCAGAGAACTTTATCTGCCTCCAAGAACAAAAGCTGGTTCATCAGTAAACTACCCAGCCTTTAAGAACGAACACAAAAGAGATTAGAGCTAATCTCCACCCCTCCTCCATGCCAGGAATCTCAAAGTTAATCCCCAAGACAATACACACTGATGACCAAGAGCTTTTAATTAATTTAGTCCTTTTTGAAGCAAGGGAGAATATAAATTGATAAATAACCAAAAGCAATTCCACATCCCATAGGAGATAAGATAAAAAAATAAAATAAAGGTTGCCGTTTAAGTGCCAGAGACTGTATAAAGAAAAAATTCTTTACACGTGTTACCTAATTTAATTCTTACCTCCATCTTGGAAGGTAAACGTTACATCCTGTATTTTACAGACAAAGAAACTGATACGCAAAGGTAGTAAATAACTTGTTTAAAGCCACACAGCTAGTAAGTGCGAAAGCAGACCTGGGGAACGCGACTGTCTATGCGCTTCATGGCTACATGGTGTAAAATGGCTCAGGATGGCTTTATTTCAGCGGCCTAGAAAAGGCTGGGGCTCCTCAGAGCCAGAGCCATGAGGTCTCCACTTCCTGCTTCGCTGTGAGGGTCTCAGGCTTTTTTTTTAAGATTTTATTTATTTATTTGACAGAGAGAGACACAGCGAGAGAGGGAACACAAGCGGGGGGAGTGGGAGAGGGAGAAGCAGGCTTCCCGCGGAGCAGGGAGCCAGATGCGGGGCTCGATGGGGGCTCCATGCGGGCTCCATGCGGGGCTCGATGGGGGCTCGATGGGGGCTCCGTGCGGGCTCCATGCGGGGCTCCATGGGGGGCTCGATTCCAGGACCCTGGGCTCATGACCTGAGCCGAAGGCAGACGCTTAACGACTGAGCCCCCCAGGCGCCCCAGAGTTTCTCAGGCTTGAAGGCTCACACAAATCACCTGGTATTCTGCAGCTTCTGCTTCAGTGGGACTGGAGTAGCGATTGCCATTCTGCATTGCTAATAAGCTCTGGGGCTTTTAAATCTGCGACTGGTCCAAGGAAAACATTTTGAGGTTGTCAAGGGGCAGGGTGTGACTCCTGCAAGGAGGGATCAGGCATTTTCTTTTTTTTTTTTTTTTTTAGATTTTATTTATTTATTTGACAGAGAGAGACACAGCGAGAGAGGGAACACAAGCAGGGGAGTGGGAGAGGGAGAAGCAGGCTTCCCTCCGAGCAGGGAGCCCGATGCGAGGCTCGATCCCAGGACGCTGGGATCATGACCTGAGCCGAAGGCAGACGCTTAACGACTGAGCCACCCAGGCGCCCCGGGATCAGGCATTTTCTTAGAGGCTTATAATATCAACTATGTTTTCCCAGGGCGGAGGGGGCAGGGGAGATGGAGAGAGAGAGAGAGACTGGATATCAATGTCCCAAGCACCCCTCAAGATTTGACATCATGAGACTGTGCCCCATCTGCTCTGGAAATGGATGGGTGGTGGGCGGGTGGAGGGGGTCTCACTCCATGTAGAGGCTGTTGGTAAAAGAGAGGTCCAGGTATACGGAAAACTTTCAGGCAACATCAGGGAAACTGGTCATCCATAATGAGTCCAAGTTAGTGCTAAGTGAGGAGCCCATTGGAAATGTGACCAGGCTGGTCAACACACCGGCTCTACGTGATGAGTAAGGGGAGTGTCAAATATCTCCATCTCAAGCAGAAAACAAATGGAAAAAGTGAACAGACAAGCCAGAGCCAGAGACAGAACAAGATTCTCAACATTTGTACCTAACTGAGAGCTTGCTTTTCTTCCACAGTCTGATTTTCAAAATGGAGGCTTGGTGGCAAAATTCTTTTGCTATTTCTCCAGTGGCCCAAAAAGTAGCCTGAACTTTTTCTACCTCCTGTTTGTCAAATATTGAGTGTTCATGTTCAATGCTAGATGCTTCTTTGCTTTGTTTCATCCAAACTGATCAGGAACCCCTGGTCCATACCCAGCAATACACATCACTTACCTGGGCTACAGCAATGAGTATGACCCAGGGGTGGTTGGGAAAGACTTTAGATGTTCAGAAATGCTCAGACCAGACCACATTACTTTCTCGGCTTGGAATTTCAGGGACCCACAACATTTACTAACTCTTTTTTCTTTCTTTTTTTTGTTTTATTTTCTAGTTGGCGCTTGGGGGCAGGAAGGTAAGATATGCTTTCTTTCCTTGTTATGAAATCAACCTGGCATTCTTTGTTTTTATGAATGGAGCTTTCTCTAGACTCCCCCCACCCCCACCCCCACCAACAGAGCTTCCGCAGAGACCTATAAAAGAGGTTTCTACCACCTTCTCCTTTGCCTTTTCCTGGTCAGTCTAGAGATAGTTCCAGCCCAGAAGAGGAAAAGCAATGGACATCATAGGAAATACAAGTCTTAACCATTCAAAAGAAAAAAATTGAGACTGTTGAGTTGAATGTGCCAAAAGTTTTCATTTGTTTGCATTTCATATTTGATGTGGGATTTTGTAGAAGGTATGAATGTATGCACGGGGATGTGGTGAATAAGCCTCTGGAGCATCATTTGGGTGCACCTTAGAGTCACATGTCCAAATACTCTGAATGTGTGTGCATTGCATTCATGTGTGCACACGAATGTGAGTACACCTGGCCTGGACTTACTTCCCGATCACAGTGGCAGAGTCAGGAGTGTCCCAGGATTGGAAGGCTTTCTATTCAATCAGCTCCTCTGTGCTGAGTGACCCATTTTGTGTTTTAAGGCGGCCACTGGGCCCATCTACATTCTGTGACACTGCCCCCTTTGCAATGTTTTTAGAATCCTTTCTTTTTTTTTCTTTTTTACCCTGCAGCATGCTTTAATATTACCTTATTGACAGATGGAATATGTCGAAAGCACTCATGTGCTTCAGGGTAACTAATCTCTTCTGCCAAGCTACTGCCAGTTAGAGTTGATTTTTCTTCATCGTTGATTTATGTGCAATACCTATCTTCTTTTTTCCCCAGCTTTATTGAGATATAATTAATGTATAACACAATGTAAGTTTAAGGTGTATGATGTGGTAATTGATACTACAAAATTACTACTTAGGATCCATGTTTGTAAATTGCCATCAGGTGTTAATGTAGGATGTAGGGCCCCAAACAGCTTTTCCTATACAGTCATGAGGAATTTGAAGATCCATTGTTGTCTTCTTTTTAATTTAGAAGATTATTTTTATTTTTTTAAGATTTAAAAAAAATCTCCACACCCAATGTGGGGCTCAAACTTACAACCCCAAGATCAAGAGTCGTACATTCTATCAACCGAGCCAGCCAGGTGCCCCAGAAAATCACATTTTAATACTGTAGAGAAATGGAAAGATAAATATAAACTTGTCCATAATTATTTCACCAGTCATAAACATTGCTGACAGGCTGACGCAATTCCATGATGCAGTCTTTTTTTTCCTTTTCTTTTTCTTTTTTTCTTGGAATTGAGTTGACATACAATGTTACATTAGTTTCAGAAGGTCCTGACCCAGGGGAGCAGGGTCTGTTCTGAGTAGCTGATAGAAGTAGAGCTAATAGTTGCTTTATCATTTCCTTTTCAGAGACTGAGGAACCTACGGGTAAGAGGATTTTCACTCTATGTGGAACAAAATGGTGTTAAGGACAATCGTAGTAATAAACACTGAGAACCAGAACTACCAGAGGAAAAATACAATTGTCCATCGGTAGGATTTGTAAGAAATGCGCCTACGTCTGCGGCTGTCATGTATCCCTGAGCATGCGTTCAGGGAAGCATACACGTGTGGGTGTGGGTGGGAGCCACCACTGAATTTTTATGTAAATCACAAGTTCTTTGAAGGCACAGATGGCGTCTTATTCACCTGGCCCAGCGCCTGGCACATAGTAGGGGCCCAGCAAATATTTTTTAAATGAGTAAATGATCACTAATTCCCTTTCTTCAAGAAGCTGATGGTTTTCTGTAAAAGATAAATAACTGATAATACAGTGTGTTGTGCGCTGTGATATGGGTAAGTACCAGCTAAAATGAGCTATAAAAACAGTAGTGGTCAACTCTACAGAAGATAGTGGGGAAGCTTCCCCAGAGGTGATTCTTGAGCTGAGTTTTAAAGGATGAGCTTTGGGATGCTGGGATGGCTCAGTCAGTTAAATGTCTGACTCGTGATTTTGGCTCAGGTCATGATTTCAGGGTCATGAGATGGAGCCCTGTATCAGGGTTTGTGCCGAGCATGGAGCCTGCTTAAGATTCTGTCTCTCTCTTTCTCTCTCTGCCCCTCCCGCTCACATGCACTCTCTCTCTCTCTCTTAAAAAAAAAAAAAGTAATAAAATAAAGGATGACTTTGTATTTTATTTTTTTTAAAGATTTTATTTATTTATTTGACAGAGAGAGACACAGGGAGAGAGGGAACACAAGCAGAGGGAGTGGGAGAGGGAGAAGCAGGCTTCCTGCTGAGCAGGGAGCCCGATGCAGGGCTGGTTCCCAGGACCCTGAGATCATGACCTGAGCCGAAGGAAGACACTTAACGACTGAGCCACTCAGACGCCCCAATGACCTTGTATTTTAGGAAGAAGAATATTTTAGTCAGAGGAGTTAAGGCTGTGTAGTGTGAGGTTAAGAAGCTAGAGTGCCATATTTGAACCTGGATCAACTTCTTATTCATTGAGTGTCTGAATAATTTACTTCACTCTTCTATGCTATAGCATCATCATGTATAAAATGGAAATAATAATGATACCTAGCTTGTAAGTTTGTTTTAAGGATGGAATAAGTGATTCACTTAGAACATCATCTGACATATAGAAGCAATGGGTGAATTTTAGTTATTATTCTATGGGAAACATGCAGACTAGATAATAAGCATTAGAGTTTATTGAGCATGCGTATTCTAGGTATTGCCCTAAATATTTTACCTGAATTTCTCATTTAATTCTCCTAATCTCCCTGTTCTACAGATAAGGAAACCAAGGTTTAGAAAATAAATAGCCCAAATACTGAGATAAATAGAAATGCAGATTTAGTTGGTACTGATGCTCGTTTTCTTAACCATCATGAAACACTGTCTCTGGATGGATGTGTATTAAATCTTTGTGAGCATTCTAACTATTTCTAGGCACAGACGTCCAGGCCCTTCTATGAGCCTGTATGTCTAAGCTCTGCTACCAAATCTGCGCTGATAAAACTTCTGAGCAATTTTCTTTACATTCTTTACATTTCTTTTCAAACAAACACACCACGCAGAGTGAAGTGTCTATTTACTTTTAAATGATTTTATTTATGATTTCTAGCTTATTTAACATTGCTAAGAAATAGCAGTATTGAAAAATTATTTCTAAGTCAAAATAACATCAACTATCTACATCATTATACTCAACCCCCAATTATTAGCAGATAGATAAATCTGGAGAATGACTTGTTTACCATTCCGTATGATCTCAGCCAGAGAGGTGCCTGAGCAACTGGGTCAGAACTCAGTTCTGTTCTCCATTGTAGTAGGACTCCAAGAAGGAAAGGAAGAAAGTAACTAATATTTTTCTTTAAGCATCCGCTATGTACCATTCATTTTAACCAGCATAATCCATTTAATACTCACAAATACCCTGTGAGGTGGGTGTTTCATCTCCATTTCCCAGATGAGTAAACTGAGGCTCAGAGAAATTCAATGACTTGTCCTCAAGCACATAGCCTAAGGCAGATCTGGGATCCAAACACAGGGCTGATGCAGTCCAGTGCTCTTTCCCCAACAGCATACTGTAGCAAAAAGCCCCCAACAGGGAGAGGGCTGTCTCCGAGCACCACCACCTCTCCTGTATTCCAGCTGCCACATCCAGGCTTGAGCATAACCTAGTGCCGCCCTGTGTCCCGGCCACAAGTCTTCTAAAAAGCAAGGATGCACCCCAGCCGCACCTCCCAGGATAACATTGCCTGCTGTGGGGAATGTGCCTGGGCTAAATTATCTTAGCGGATTTCAGTTGTCCACACCAATAGTGCCTCCCTCTAACAAAAATAATTGAGAGTTGATTATACTCAGGAGATGGTTCGACATAAAGCCACTTTTTATTGGAAGAACCATTCCTTTAAAATGAGTACAGTCCTTTACATAATTTAAGGGCAATGAAAGAAAAGTGGTATAAAATAAGGAGAAGGATGCTTGATCTCTACTATGAGGGATTCTGTTCATTATAAGAGAGAACTTCTGAATGGTGAAAAATAGGTAAGACCAAGAATCAGTGGCTCAAAGATCTTGCGAAGATGAGTGAAGGTCTTTATCTCTGAGAAGACCCTTTCATGTCTATCCAGAATACAGTTTGTGCTAATGTAGGAGGCTGAGCTTGAAGACTTCCAGAATTTTTCAGCTTTAGGGTTTTAAGACTTTCTGAGCTTCAGTGGATCTGGATCTAGGGGCACATGCTGGTATAGTCTCAATGTGATGCATCTGAGCTGCATCAACAAGCATACCTCACCTTCCAGGCTTGGGGCTCCCTAAAGGATGGGCCTTCTTTGGAGGTTCTTGGGGATAATGTCTAGTCCCACTTGAAAATTTTTGTCTACAATTTAAACTTAATCCAAGGTTATTTTCTTACAGTGCTTTCCTTTTCTCATGTTCAGGTGAATCAACAGGTTCACCTCCAGAGAACGGTAAGTTTCTCTGTCTTTCATGGATGCCTTGAGGATGCAGGTGGGTGGTTAGAGGAGAGGGAATTGGTTGGGAGAGATTATCCCCAAGAACTGAGGTCATTCCAACTCCTGTTTTGGAAATATTCCCAAAGGGACTTTTCTAGGCTTTCCTTTACTTCCCTCCTCCCCTTCCCAAGCCCCCATGTCCATGCCTAAACTCTGAAGTCACGCTCAAAACGTTCTCCAGTTCCCCTTCTCCATCAGATCCCCTCTTTCATGCCCTCTAGACAGTAAAGCTCCCCTTTGACGAGAAAATCCAAGACCTGGATGACGGGTGACCTTCTGCCTCTGGTTGGTTCTTCTATTCCTAATTTCCCTTTGCCAAAATCTTAATGGTTTCTCCCTCCAATTTCTCTTCTCTTCTCTCCCGTTTCCCAGGGTATAAAGTTTCCATCTCTGGAACCAGGGTAGTGCTGACATGCCCTGAGGAAGTTGAAGGTGAAAATCTACAATGGGAAATGAATGGTAAAAAATTACCAGAGGCTAATGAAAAGCAGCTATCTCTGGATGAGTTTTCAGAAGTGGAGCACAGTGGTTATTATGCCTGCTATGGAGACGCCTCGAAGAAGAACTATCTCTACCTGAAGGCAAGAGGTAATACAGGTCCCCAGAGCAGACACCATGGGACACCTTAGAAAGGCCCATTTCAAGGGCGCATTTTCAATCATTTCTTCTAACACACCTCACGGTCCCCTGGTATCTTTGTGCTTCTCTTCTACTCAATCCTGAGACTCTCAGGGGCCACACAGCATCAGTGTTTTCTGAAATATGGATTAAACACCAATATGGGGTTATCTGGGAAAGCTCAGTCAGCACTTAGATCTAAAATAACAACTTTCCAAGAGGCAGGATCGCGTCATTTGCGTTATATCAAATCTGGAATTATGGCACATAGATAGGGTTTATCTGGTGCTTTATCCAGAGATCAATTCTTCAGAAGAATTTGCAAAACTGCTATAATAAAGTGTCATAAACTAAGGCACAATAATGATAGCTAACATTAGTTTCAAGCACTTGCATGGATTTTTTTTCATATAATCCTCTCAACAACCATGAGTTAAGTACTATTTAGTTCCCATTTTTTATTTTTATTTATTTTTTTAAAGATTTTTTACTTATTTATTTGACAGAGAGACAGACAGCGAGAGAGGGAACACAAGCAGGGGGAGTGGGAGAGGGAGAAGTAGGCTTCCCGCTGAGGAGGGAGCCCGATGCAGGGCTGGATCCCAGGACCCTGGGATCATGACCAGAACAGAAGGCAGGTGCTCAACCATCTGAGCCACCCAGGCGCCCCTTAGTTCCCATTTTTTTAAAAGATTATATTTATTTATTTATTTATTTATTTATTTATTTGAGAGAGAGAGAGCACAAGCACGGGGCAGGGAGAGGGGGAAGCAGGCTCAATCGCAGGACCCCGGGATCATGACCTGAGCCAAAGGCAGATGCTTAACCACCCAGGCACCCCTGTTTTATTCCCATTTTATACAAGGGGAAACAGGGACTTTGTGAGTTGAAAACACTTCTCATAATTCTCACAGCTAGTGAGTAAAGGAGCTGGGACTTGAACCCAGGACTCTCTGACTCCAGAGCCTCTTCCCATAACCTTCACTCTTTGCTTGGTGTTACATACATTGAAAGGTCTGGCTCTGGCCATGGCAAGCATGTGAGTAGTAAAGGGAGAATCGCCTTTATTTGTTCCTTGGTGGTCTCTACTGTCCTTGTGTCTTCTTTTCTCGGTAATTTCTCTTCCCCTCCCCATATCTCTGTCCCCCACAGTGTGTAGGAACTGCATGGAGGTGGACCTGATGGCAGTGATTGCAATCATCGTAGCTGACATCTGCATCACTCTGGGCTTGGTGCTGCTAGTGTATCACTACAGCAAGAAGAGAAAGGCCAATGCCATGCCTGTGATGAGAGCAAGAGGTGCTGGCGGCAGGACGAAGGGTAAGACCATGGAGTTACATTGGAAGAGAGTCCCACCAAGGGGGGGATGTCCAGCCTGGGCCAGGATGGGTGGCAAGTCCACGGCCAGCTCAAGACAGCTTCTATAGAACATTCCCCATGTGGCCAACATCTGGACAGAGGGTAACACGTCTCAGATTGCTTCTCTCTGTCCTGCCCTAGAGAAATACAAAAAGTGTATTAACAGGGTGGCTGTGGAGTATTCTGGAGTAACCAGATTCCACACCTCCTCCCTCCAATCTGTGGGGAGAGAGACTTTGGGATCTTCGTTCCTGCCTTTTCCCTTCCCTTACCCATAGAAAAGGAGACATGGAAGGACTTTGAGCTGAGGAAAATCATAAAGTGATACGAAGAGTATGGAGGTCATTAGGGATGGGATTAAAGGAAACAGGAGACAGAGTGGCCAAGATGGAAAAAGGGAGGCCTAGAGGAGAGAAAGAAGGCATTTGCCGTCCCTCCCGGATCTCGGTCTCATGGCCCCGAGATGGGTGTTCCCTCGTGGGAGCTAACCCTTTCCTCCTCCCTCCTCTGCAGGACAAAACAAGGAGAGGCCACCACCTGTTCCCAATCCGGACTACGAGGTACCAAGGGATGGAGTGGGGGAGGGGAGCTTTCTAGGGGAGAAGGGGACAGGTGGGACTGTCCATCCGGCCTGCCAGACACTTTGAAGCCCCTCACTCAGGCTTGCCAGACAGCCCGCCTTGTGCCAGCCTCTGCCGAGCTGGGCTGTTTCCAAGGCTGCATGGCTTCTACAACCATGGCATGGGGTCGGGGGGTGGGGGGGAGGTGACACCCTCTTTCTGTGGCTCATTCACTAGCTGGGATACAGCATGGGGAATCCCATATCCACACACGCCCACGTGACAAATTCAGCACTGAGATTCCACCTGCACGCACCGCAGCCACATCGGCTGTTGAAATATTAAAGTACTTCATTGGTAAATGGCCGCCAGCTTCCTGCCCCGCTCTCCCAGCGCACACACTGCCAGACATCACAGCCTCTCCCCCCACTAGACTGCCTCTCGATTTGACAACTAAAGAGTTAATGCCTGGCATGGCAGAGAACCGCCAGGATTGTTTCGATTGCTTGCTGTGCGTGCCCTACCAGTTGTTCGGTATCGGGAATGTCACACCTGAACGAGCGCCACAGGTATTTCTCGAGCACCAGGCAAGCAGGTGGTATTCACTTCCATGTAAGTGACTCCATTTAATCCTGACAAATGCCTTGAGAGGTGGGTCTTTAGATTCCCATTTTGGAGATGGGAAGGCTGAGGCTCCCAGAAGGTGACAGGTTCAAATCTGTTACCAGTGGGCACCAGGTTAGAATTGGAGCCTGTCTCCTGGTTCCTAGTGCAGGGTTCTTTCCGTGGCACTAAAGCTAGATCTTCAGGGGCCCTTCTTTGTTAGGAACTACTTCCTCCCATCCTGCTGACCACAACCTCTCTATTTACCCCCCGCCCCCCAGCCCATCCGGAAAGGCCAGCAGGACCTGTATTCTGGCCTGAATCAGAGAGGCATCTGACGGCTCCTGAGGACGCTGCCTCTTCCAGGCCCAGCTCTGGCTTCTCCAGGGCCTGCTACTCCCTGTACCCTGGGTAAATCCTGGACTCCAGAAGAGAATTGTTCCTCTGCCTGCTGGAGAACTCACACCCTGCAGCCTTGTCCCCAGCTCCCTCCATCCTGCCTTCTCTGCTGGCCCTCAGCCCTAGACTATCTCTGCCTCATTATCTTGTGAAACATCACAGCTCCTCACGCCCTCTGGTCAGGCTGTTTATTTCTGTTATTCACCCCCACCATCACCAGTCCCTTCCTACCCTGCAGGAGATGTCCCTGCTCCCTTCCCTTCCCCCCTTTCCTGGGAAGAACTTGCCCCCGTCCCTAACTATTGCATCTGTTTACCTTTCTTTTCTTCCAGCTCTCTCTTTGGCAACGCTTTGTGGGGATGGACTGGGTAACTCCAGCAGGGGGCCTGCCCCATGCACAGACCCTGGCCCAGAGCCAGCCCGTTACTCCCTACCCCAGGTCTTCCCTGCAGGCCCCTCCATGAATATGCTAGGCTCCCTGACAGCTGAGAGAGAAAAGAAATAAAGTGTATTTGGCCAAAAGAATTGCTGTCCCTCTTTTCTGGGAGGCCCTCAGAGGCTGCCTTGTTTCCTCACGTCCTCCCTACCTTTGCCTCAATTCCACCCCCCCCCACAATGATCCCCAAAACAGGTGCTGCCGCTGTCTTTGGAGAGGGTGTTAGGGAATAAATAAAAAAGAGACAGAGAAAGAAGTAAACAAATAGTCCTCTGACTCACTTCTCTTGGAGAAAAGCACCAAGGATGTCAGAGAGTGACTGATGGGTCCCCGGTGGAGTGGTCAGTTGAGAAAACAGAGGGACAGAAGCAGAAGCCTTCAAAGGCAGGTGGGGGCGGCGGATGGGGAGCTTGGAGGCTTCAGGGCGGGGCCCAGATTTCCACAAGCTGCTGGGAGAGGAAGCCAGGGCTGAGCCCCCGGCAGGGCCGTGGAGAAGGCGGTGCTGCCGAGCAGCACCCTCCCGCCCCCTGCAAGGCAGCCAGAAGGTGGCTGAGGTTTGGCAGGCCCGGATGTGGGCTGCGGGGGCCGGTAGGAGGGCCTGGCCCCCACCCGGCTCCCTGTGCTCCTCCAGCACAGGGCGGAGGCCGGAGCTGTGAGAAGCCCCAGCAGGCCCCCTTCACCCTCACTGCACCCAGAAACCTCCCCGGCTGACCACAGGGCTATTTATGCGTGTGGCCACCACGAAAAGGCCATTCGTGGTTAGCAGCCTGCCACGTGCCGTGCACACTCAGCCTCAGGCTTGTGGCTACAGGTTTGTTTTACCCTGTCGGTGCTTCTTGCCCTCTGTGCACTCAACACCGGAGGCTCATTCACTAGCTGCTGACCAGCAGGCTGGCGCTCTTGTCCCAGGTACACCTGATCATGTTCCAGGACGGGGACGTATGGCTCAGGGTGAGAAAAGCAGCAACAACTAAGGGCTAGTGAGCACTGACTAGGCTCTAGAAATCACCCTCAGCACTTTCCATGCCTTATCTCATTTAATCCTTAGCGCAGCAAAGTAGACAAGATGGATGGTGTCCTCCTTTTACAGATGAGGCTACAGAGACTCGGAGAGGTTAAGTTATTTGCCCAAGTTGCACAGCTAGTGAGGGAGGGAGCAGGAATGAACAGGCAGGACTGTCCACCTCCAACGCTCTGAACAGCTACCCAGTGCCGGTGCTGACAGTGATCATAAAGAATGCTCTCGGGTTTCCTGGCTTACAAGTTCTGTATTTAATCACTTAGGCACTCTTGCAGCGAGTGCTTTTCTCATCACTCATGTCGCAGACCAGCACTGTGCTAAGTGCTCAGGGGAGACAAAAATAAAATAAAATAAAACTCTCTCTCTCTCTCCTCTCTTCCCTCCCTTCCTTCTCTCTCTTCCATCTCCTACATACACATTGGGTTGGTTCTGTTTCTCTAGAGAACCCTAATGACAAACCCTGATGTCAAAACCAGGCAAAAACAGGGGCGCCTGGATGGCTCAGTCGTTAAGCGTCTGCCTTCAGCTCAGGTCATGATCCCAGGGTCCTCGAGCCCCGCATCAGGCTCCCTGCTCCACGAGGAAACCTGCTTCTCCCCCTCCCACTCTCCCTGCTTGTGTTCCCTCTCTTGCTGTGTCTCTCTCTGTCAAATAAATAAAATTAAAAAAAAAAAATAAAACAGGCAAAAACATTACAAGAAAAAAAACTGCAGACAAATATTCCTTATGAATAGATGCAAAAATTCTTCACTAAATTTTAACAAATTTAATCTAATAATATATAAAAAGAAAAAAAAAGAATAGGGCCACCAGGCTGGCTCGGTCAGTGGAGCATGCAACTCTTGATCTTGGGGTTGTGAGTTCAAGCCCCACGTTGGGGGTAGACTTTACTTAAGAAAGGGGGTGGTGCGCCTGGGTGGCTCAGTCATTAAGCCTTTGCCTTCGACTCAGGTCCTGGGATGGAGCCCCGCATCAGGCTCCCTGCTCAGCAGGTAGCCTGCTTCTCCGTCTCCCACTCCCCCTCCTTGTGTTCCCTCTCTCGTTCTCTCTCTCTCTGTCAAATAAATAAATAAATAAATCTTTTAAAATATATATATATATATAATAAAGAATAATACATAATGACCAAGAACAGTTTATTTCAGGAATGCAGGTTCGGTGCAACAAATCATGCCCCAATGTAATTTATCATATTAACCGACTAAAGAAGTAAAACCATATAATCATCTCAGCGGATGCAGAAAAAGCATTTGACAATACTCAACTATTTTTACTAAAAATCCCCAGCAAACTAGAAAGAGAACGGAATATCCTCAATCTGTTAAAGAGCATCTAAGAAAAACCTATGGCCAATATCATCCTTTATGATGAAAGACAATGTTTCCCCCTAAGATCACAAATAAGGCAAAAATATCCTCACTTCTCTTCTATTCAACATTGTACTAGAGGTTTCTAGCCACCGCAGTAAGCCAAGGAACAGAAGTAAAATACATCCAGATTGGAAATGGAAAAGTTAAACTGTCTTTATTCACAAGCAACATGATCATTATGTAGAAATTCTGATGGGCTTTACAAAAAAAAAAAAAAAAGGTACTATAATTAATATGTGAATTTAGGAAGTTTTCAGGGTACAGGATCAATATACAAAACAACTATATTTCTAGATACTATCAATGAACAATTGGAGATTGAAAGTTTAGAAATACCATATAAAAGAGCATAAAAAAATATAAAATACTTAAGGGATAAATCTGACAAAAGATGTGTCTGTAGATTGGCAGAGTCAATATCATTAAGATGTTGAGTCTCCCCAAGCAGATCTATAAATTCAACACAGTCCTGATCAAAATCCCAGCAGGCATTTTGTAGTAACTGAGAAGCTAATTCACATGGAATTACAAAAGACCTAGAATAGCCAAACTACTTTCTTTTGAAGTTGCATCTCAGCCTATCCACTCCTGAGTATTTATCCAACAGAAATAAAAGCATATGTCCACACAATAACTTATATGTGAATGTTCATGACAGCTTTATTTGTAATAGCCCAAACCAGGAAATAATCCAAAAGAATATCAACAAGTGAATGGATAAATATCCTGTGGTATATCCATACAATGGAATACTACTGGACAGTATAAAGGAATAAAATATTGTAGATGTACCAAGATGTATGAATCTCAAATAATTATGCTGAGGTGTAAGAAGCCAGACCAAAAAAGGGTACATGTTACATTAGTATACTTATATATATAAAAATCTAGAAAAACAAAAACTAATCTATAATGACAGAGCAGATCAGTGGTTGCCTGGAGGGTAGAGGGATAAGGGAGGGATTGCAGGCAAAGGGGCACAAGGAAACTGTTCAAGGTGTTGGATATCTTCATTACCTTTATTGTGGTGATGTCTCACGAGTGTATATATGACAAAACATCACATTTTATACTTTAAATATATGTAGTTTATTCCTGTCAATTTACTTCAGTAAAGCTTTTTTTTTTAAGATTGATTTATTTATTTGAGAGAGAGAGTGTGTGTGTAGGGAGAGAGGCAGAGGGAGAGGAAGAGAGAGAATCTCAAGCAGACTCCCCGCTGAGTGCAGAGCCCAACACGGGTCTCGATCTCACAACCCTGAGATCATGACCTGAGCCAAAATTAAGAGTCGCACACTCAAATGTCAGAGCCACCCATGCGCCCCAGTAAAGCTGTTTATTAAAAGCACAGAAAAAGAGGGACACCCGGGTGGCTCAGTCAGTTAAGCGTCTGCCTTCGGCTCAGGTCATCATTGCAGGGTCCTGGGATCGAGTCCTGCATTGGGCTCCTTGCTCAGCGGGGAGCCTGCTTCTCCCTTTGCCACTCCCCCTGCTTGTGCTCTCTTGCTCTCTCTTTCTCTCTCTGATAAATAAATAAATAAATAACTTTAAAAACAAAAAACGGCACAAAAAAAGAGAACCAAAGGACACAAGTTTCCAGAAGGGCTCAGGTGGAGGGCAGTTTTCTCAACCTTGGCTTCACCATGGAATCACCTTAAGCCATTTCGAAAGTCCTGATGCCTTTGCCCAAGATAATCAGAAGCTCTGGAGATTCCCAAGTGCATGCAATGTTGAGAACTAGTGAGAGGTATGGGGGGGATATAAGAGCCTACAAGGACTACAAGGTGAAGGGAAGTGTGCAGGGTGTTGGAAGGAGACAAGTACTGGGTGCAGTAGAAGTCACCGGAAAGTTCCCCAAGGCGGAGGGATCCAATGTGGAAAGCGGGAGGCAGGCTGCAAAGGACTACAGTCCTAGGGATGTAAAGGGTGTAAAGCCATAACCACGAATGAAGCCTGTGTACATTGGAAGTTCATTCTGTCTCTAACAAAATCAGCATCTGTGTATAGCTCAGGAAAATGGTGGGCAGAATCATCCAGATCTCTGGCTGTGTGGTTGTTCATTCTTTCTTTCCCACTTTGGGAACCTTGGTCTTGGAAACTCCCACTCTTATTAAACTGTCCCGAAGTTCTCTCAGTTACCATAACTCAGAGAACAAAAGGAAGGGTTGCCCCTGTGGTAGACAGGAACGAGCATAAAGGACACGAAAGCATTAGTGGCCTCAGTTCTTCCTCTAAACCGGAGACTCTCTATATTGGGGCTTCAGAATCACCTGGGGGCTACATGCCTAGAGTGGAGCCCAAGTGTCTATGTTTTTAATAAATCCTTCAGGCTCCCAAGGTTTCAGAACCACCACCAACCCACTAGCTGAAGATGACATCCATTGAAAATATCCCAAGCCCCTGTCCACTCCCCAATTCCAGCTTTCCAAGCGGGTGAGGAAGGGTAATGAAGAGTTTCTGGTGTTAGTTTATCATGCAGAAGACAGGGGCGGGACAGGGCAGATTCCAAGGAGAGGAAGGTGAATGGTACCTTCTCTACAGGAGTAAAGGTTCCTGAACGGGCCTCTACATTGAAACCTCCTCACAGCTAGTGGCTACCACTCCATGGGGGTCATAAAGCCAAGGCCAGCCCCTTAGCAGAAGTGGGACTTTTGTCGCACATGCTCTCCAGGTCTTGATAAGAAGTGACCTCCTGGGGGGCACCTGGGTGTCTCAGTCGTTAAGCGTCTGCCTTCAGCTCAGGTCATGATCCCAGGGTCCTGGGATCGAGCCCCGCATCGGGCTCCCTGCTCGGCGGGAAGCCTGCTTCTCCCTCTCCCACTGCCCCTGCTTGTGTTCCTTCTCTCGCTGTGTCTCTCTCCGTCAAATAAATAAAATAAATAAATAAAATCTTTAAAAAAAAAAAAAAGGAGTTATCTCCTGGGCCTTTGATGTTTCCACCTCCTCTGCTCATGATGTCATGGAAACTTCTGTGTGGCTGGGTCTGTAAACATAGCAGCCCGCCCTCAACTGTGGTAAGGAAACCAAAGCCCTTCAGGGGTTGTAATAGGGGGCTGGAGGCAACAAGTATCTGAGGGAGTGTGGTGGAGCAGACCCCATCCCCAGGGAGCCCACCGGGCCAGAAACACCAATGGGCCAGAATGGGGTGAGAGACTGCCCATCACACTGTCCATCTGGGGCAGAGGAATGGAAGCAATGAAGGAAGGACACAGGTGGACAGGGAAGGCAAGGGTCCAGCCAAGGCAGAACAACTCCCATGCCTTGCCCGAGAGCCTTGAAAAGTCCAGGCACCTGCTGAGTGAAAGAAGACATCTTTATTGGCTGAGCAAGGGAAGAAGGTACAGTCGATACTCCCATAATCCACCGGTCTCAGGTTCACTTTTTCCGAGGCCAGTTTTCACCAAGATGACTGTACTGAGCATCATTCCGATCTCGAAGGGGCTAGGAGGTGAGAGGGAACAGTGAGGCAGGGTCAGTTTCTCCAGGGAAGACCCCAGTAGGCCCCAGAGATGAGAGCCCATGCCTGAGTTTTCCAGCCCCGCCAGTGATGAGTTCCCCACTAGGACCTTTCATCCGTACACATAACACCTAGCGTCAGGCTCTTCACCCCCTCCCATTCATGTCTCTTTCCCTTTAGGGCTCACCTGATAGAGCTGGTCATTTTCCAACAGAACTTGAGAGTCAGCAGCTAGAAGAAACAGGGGGAAAGAGTCATCAAGGGCCTAGGAGGATGGGACATTGAGACCCCATGACCACTGCAGGAGGACTACAGCTTGTTGTACCCTCAGAAGTCTGCATGGGCAATATGGGCACAAGTCTTCCAATAACCAGTTTTAGGAGTCCTTAGGAGATGCGAGAGTGACTCCAACATGAGACACAACCCACTGCCAGCCCCGGTCTTAGCAGGTGCACACTCATACCCACACCCACAACATACATGTGCATGCACACACACACACACACTCTGTCCCTTCCACTTACCCTTAGAGAGCCTTCCAGTCTCATGTCCAGCAAAGCAATAAACTCCCAAAGCAAGGAGCAGAGTGGCGATTACGTCAGTGATGACGATACCAGCCAGGGTGGCTGAGTCCAGCTCCACACAGTTCTGACACACTGAGGGGAAGAGGGGCCAGAGGAGAGCTGGAGAGCCTTCAAGACCAGGAACCATCTCTGCCTCCTAGGGCAACCCCAGGACCTCACACCAAGACCTAAACTGCAGTAAGATACCTGGAGAAAGGCCTGCTGATGCCCTGGCTACATCCCCCTCTGCCCTTAATCCCAAGGAATCCCTGAGAAGAGTCAAGAGGCAGTATCAGCTTTGTAAGAATGTAAACAAGGCAGCAAGGCCAAACCACTCTCCCAACCAAGCCTCTACTGCTTGAGTCATAAGGTCCTTGCTGTTTTTTCCATTAGTTAAGCTCCAAAGTCTGGCTCCTACCATTACAAGAGTGACCCCCACTTTGTTTAGAGAACAGGTTGGTCCACCACAGTCCCCTCTGGCTATAAGGTTCTCATATCCAGAGGTCCCATTCATTTCAACTCAAAGGGTCCAGAAGGCACATACTTCGATAATATACTTGCATATAAGGTGTTTTGTCGTCTTGTTCATCTGTCCCTTTGCACCTATACACTCCTCGTGGGTCCAGGATGCGTTTTCCCAAGTTCCACGTTTTATTATGTGGGAGTGGTGTTCCACTCGTTCCCTCTACCAGAATGATACTGGTATTGCAATTCAGGAACACCTTGTCCTCAAGTTCCTCCACGGTTATCTTGTAGGGGCTCACTACAGGGAAAACAACAACAACAACAAAGCCCAACCATGATTGCAGCCAGCTGTTTGGTCTGCAGCAGATGCCTTATTCTGCTGAGGTTTATACTTAAAAAGGACCACTTTCTAAGTCTAGGACAATTTATGGTTTCTAGTGAGAGAGACAGAAGTCACAAGAAAAAGGCTTTGGGAGGCTCCCCATGAACTGCAGGGGCCAGGAACGATGCAAGGATTCAGTCCGAGCAGAGCACAGACCCTGATGGACATGGAGCAAAAGAGGAAATCGTAGAGCCGGGCGGATCCAAGAACCTTCCTGGAAATGAGTTCAGACCACTGATTAGAAGTAGAAGGGGAGTGTAGACTGCTGAAGCACCCAAGAGATATGGAAAGGCAGAAGAACGTTCCTTGGTTGGAGATGGCCACATTTGTTCTCCAACAAAACTATTTTTTTTTAAGATTTTATTTATTTATTTGAGACAGAGAGAAAAGGAGCAGGGGGGTAGGGGGAGGGGCAGAGGGAGAAGCAGCCTCCCTGCTGAGCAGGGAGCCCAAGGAGGGGCTCGACGAGGGGTTCCACGAGGAGCTCGATCCCTTTACCCTGAGATCATGACCTGAGCTGAAGACAGACGTTGAACTGACTAAGCCACCCAGGTGCCCCTCCAACAAAACTTCTAATTCTACTTCCCAGCCATCTACAACCCTCCCACTTCAACTTCTCATCCTTTTCCCTCCCTCTTTGCCCCTGCCCCAACTACCAAGAGAATGGGACTCTCACTACTAAAGTCTTTGCCGGGACCAGTGATGGTTGGAGTAGGAGAGAAGCTCGTATGAATTATTCCAGAAGGAGACCCAGGGCAAATCTCATGTAAAGATTTTTAGTTGTTCTACCCTTGCTTAAGGGGAGGGAGGTAGAAAAAATTTTTTTATCAAATTCATTCTTGGGGCTCCATACAAGTCAAGACTTATAGGGAGCTTAAGGGCTGGAGGTATGCACAGCACCTCTCTAGATCCACTGGATTCCTTTGACTGAGAGCATCTCCATAGCCCACAGAGGGGATCTGTGTCTCCAATCCCAGGGAAAAGTGGAATCCAGATTTTTGCTGAATTCATATTCAGTTACCAATTTGAATACAAGAACATCCTCTGGAAAATCCCCAAAAGAGCTGTTTCTCATGTGTCTCAAGCAGGCCAAGATTATATGAGTATATCTCAGGAAGATACATGTACATCAGATGCTTCACATCCTACAGCCACGCTTTCCATGGGGATCTCTTTCCATTGGAAATCCTGGATATCCCAAAGCATTTGTCCCAGTTTGCCTGAGATTGAGGGGTTTCTGGGACAAAGCACTATCAGTTTTAACACCAGGCAAACCAAGATGAGTTGATCATCCTACCACTCCAGATCTACCCTCCTTCCTTCTCCACCTAAAGTTAACTTTCTCTTAAAACATCCCCCTGAGTACTGGGCCATGGCTCCTGGTGGTGACAAATGATGGCCAAATGACTAAGAGTCCTAGATCCCAGAGACTCTCTGTCTTAGAAGGAATAGTGCTCCCTTACCAGCCCTAGGCTCAGGCCCCCGCAGACTGCACATTTCCTGCAGATCTCTGGCCTAAGGCCTTTAGAGAGACATTCAAGGCCAACATGTTCACCTAGCTGGACTCAGTCAAAGCCAAGAGCCTGTTTCCCAAGCCCAAACCCTGTGCTACATCCCAACCCTGCCCTCCTTGACAACTCTGCCTGGTGAAGTAAAGCTAGCATTGAGAAGGACTTTCAAGTGGGGCTCAGTCCAGGTGCTAATGTCCCTCTCAGGTCCCTTCTCCAAGATGCCCCCACCACCTGGAGAAGCCTTACCTTGGGAGAGAAGGACAGCCAGTATCAGGCCAGCCAGAAACCTACAGTGTTCCATTTTCCAGCAGAATTCCTTCAGTAGGTAGACCCAGGTCACAGAACTATCAGCCAGGGTGAGAGATGCCCTCCCCCAACTGACTCACGGGTACCCGGAAAAAGTAAAGGGGCGGGGGAAGAACCAGAAGACGCCTATTTCTCTGCTCTCTGCCGTTGATCATGGGAGACTGTCAGGGTAGGGGTAGACTGGGGGTGGGGTAGGAAGGAAGCAGGTGCAAATTGCTCTTTCTCCGAGCACTGAGCTTGGGGATGAGGTGGAAGAGAGAGCAGAGAATGTGGAAAAGATTGCCTAGACCTCTAGGAAGTAAAAGAAGATTTAGGATGTTCTTTCCCGAGTCATGGATGAAAACCAGTAATTTCAGAGTTTTTGTCAACAGTGTAACTACATTTACTCACCCCCTGAAAACTGCCAGCTCTCAAAACCCTTGAGAGAAAGTGTGAGCCCCATCCCATAAGCCATACCAGCAAGGTTCCTCCCATTTCTGGTCTTTCTTGGGACCCTGCCCGAGGTCCTCCTTGGGCAGCCTGGGGCACCAGACTAAGTAGCTTCTTACCAGTGAGAAGTTGGGCTTTGGAGCTCCCCAAACCAGACATTTGAATCCCAGCTCTAATACTGCCTACCCACTGGCCCTGGGCCAGTTACGGAATTTTTCAGAGCCTAATTTCCTCAGTATCCCAATAAGGATTCGGACAAAAAGTTTGCCTGGTGCGTGAGATATATCACATTTGCTCAATAAGAGATAGTTATTAATAACAGTATGATTGACTCACAGGCAGAGTATGATTGAGCTCTGGCCCCTGGAAATGTAGGGCTTATCTCGTTGCAATTGTCCTACCTATTCTTGTCCAGGCAGGCACCTTTTTGATGATCTTGTCTCAAAAGAGCAGTGAAAAATTCCTAAACAAGGGCCTGGACTGTGGTGGTTTTCTGCTCAGAGCTCCAGCCTTGCACACATGAGTGTTCTCACTTAAATTCATTAGTTCTAGCAAGAAGCAACAACCAGCTGATGTCCTAGCAACCAGCGGTGGCAGAGATGTTTACCCCTCTCATGAAGAAATGGGCCCAAGCCATCTCCTACCCAGAACCCAAGGGGTTTCTCTGTGCAAGCTGTCTCTGAGATGGGGATCCATCACTCTCCGCCTTTCCCTCCCACCACCTTCCATTCTCTACTCCTTCACAGAAAGCAAGATACATATGCACCTGCAGCCTCGCTGGGGCCCCTCGCTGCCCACATTTGAAGTAGAGGGTGGTGGCTCCGGATTCGTGCCTTCTCTCAGGGGCCCCAGCCTGAATGATGCTGGGCGGGGCCAGACTAGCTGCTCTAAGGCAGGCTGGCTGCTGGGAGTTGCTTAGTGCTTCTTCGGGAGGAAAGGCAGAGACTGACATGGAGCTGGGGAAGTATCTGGCTGGCCTCATCTTGGCTGTCACTCTTCTTCAAGGTACGGGGTTCTGGCAGTCCGGAGAAAGGCTCAGGGGAAGAGGTCATTACAGGGAGAGGAAGCCTATTGGGATCTCTAACCTCAAGCCTACCTCAGCTGTCGCACTAGAATTCTGAGAAGGAAGGGCAAAAACGAAGCCTCTTATTGTTCTCTCTTAGAGAGAAGCAGTGTCCCATGGGAGAGCTGGGGTCCTTGTCTCTTAAGAAATGAAATCAAAGGACTTTACTGGCTAGAGGGAGGACCCGGATGCCGCCATCTTAGGTTGCTTGTAGCCCAAAGGGACACAGGCCAGGAACCTGAAAAGAGAAAATATGTGTTCCTTAACTCAGAGCTGGAGTTAGGAGGAGACCTATAAGGCATTCACTCACTCAGTTGGTCAGTTGGTCAACTGGTCAACAAATATGAGTGAGATCCTATTACATGATAGGCTAGGAAGATATAAGGATGAATAAAAAGCTTCTGCCCTAGTGAGCTTATAGTCTAATTGGAGAAATAAGCTTCAGTGTCACCAGACTGAGTAAAAGGTGCTATATAGGATGCCTATATGAATATTCTGTTGGAAATAAGCAACAGGAAGTGGATGAACTGGGTCGATGCCCGGAATCTGGACTAGAGATGGTTCTCCACACACTGGGGGAAGCTAAAACCACGAAAGTTGTTGAAATCATACAAGTACTACGTGAGATGTGAGGAAGAGGGGCTGAGGATGGAACTGAGAGGATATTAACCTTTAAAGGGCAGTTAGAGAAAAACATCTCAGAAAAGAGATAAGAGGACGATCAAAGAGCTGGGATAATCAGATGAGTGCAATATCATAGAAACCAAGGGAGTAGAGAGCTTCCAGAAGGAAAGAATCACCAATAATGAAATATTATAGAGACGTCCTGCTGATAGAAGAATATGTTTAAAAGTTTAAGCCTGTGGGATTTGGCAAAATAAAGGCCATGGATGATTTATAACACTTTCAATGGGGTAGTATGAGTGGAAACCGAATAGAAATGTGTAGAAGATGAGGGCGGGTGATTAAGTACACCAACTATAGACTATTTTTAAAGACGTTTGGATGAGAAGAGAAGAGAGTTTGAGGGTAAGTAGAAAAGGAAATAGGATCTAAGATGAAATATTTTTGAGTGTGAGAGAAATGTGAGCACATTTCTAGGCTAAAGGAAAACAGAGAGAGTAAGTTCCTAGAGTTGATGTTGAAAGGATGGAGTCAAGAGTGGGGTCAAGGACACAGAGGAGAAGGCAAACTTACCCTCTGAGATGAGGAGAAATGAAGTGCAAATGGCTTTGGCCATGGGTAGGCGTGTAGATGGGCAGGAAGCTGGAGAGAATCATTACAGCATCTATGTTCTCAACGACCTAAGTGGCAGACGATGTCGCTTGCTGAAACTGAGCTGGGTGATCGCTGAGTGGGGGACTTGAGGAGGATAGTGAGAGTTTAGAATGATTTCTGCAGAAAATGGGAAAAGAGCCACTAAAGACCACACAGGTAGAGGGGCAGGGCTGAAAGCCTGTGTGAGGCAGATAGATATAGCAGAAAGAGCAACAGAAACCTGAGCTCTGGGTCCAGCTCAGCCACTTATGAGCTGTGTGAACTTGGAGGATGCCTCCTTCCTATGGGCTCTGTCCTCTTACAAGTCAACCTAGGAAATTTGGATACAAGAGCTCTCAAATCCTAAAAAGAAAGAAGACTCAGAGAAACAAAATTAAAGGATGTCAGCAATCAGTTGGACCCTCTCCCCTATAGAATCAGAGTTAGAACGAGGGGCCTCTTTGTTCCTCCCATGATGATCAGGTGGTCAGGGAGAACCGCTGGTGAGAAATCTGCGTGACTGTTTGCCTTGCCTTTTTTTTCTTTTATTCACTCATTCATTCATTCATGCACTCATTCAACAAATATAAAGCTCCTACCATGTTCCAAACACTATGCTAGGTACTATTAATAATCGGTTCAGTCCTGCAAGAGGTTCTAAAACAACTGACTCCTTCCAACTGTTTCCATCATACTTTTTTTCCCTTCGTACTTTGATTCATGCTTCATCTGTCCCCATCACTCCACCTCTAGACACACTACCTCTCTGTCCTTTTCCAACCTGTGTCTTTGCTCAGCTATTCTTTCTCCCCAGGATGCCTTTCTCTGTCCGGTGAATACCTAATCATTCAAGGCCCAACCAAATGTCACCTTCTCTGTTAAGTTTTCCCTGTCCCTGACTCTGGCGCAAAATCAATAGCTTCTAGCCCCTTTCAAATGCATTCACATGAGTACTAAAGATAATTTCTAAGTTCTATTATATTAATTACATGTGTATTTATTTTTCCTACTTCATTGTAAACTCTTTGGAAGCAGCGAGTTAGTTCTTTGTATCACCACTCTTGTCTTTTCACATTGCTTAATCATGCCAGGTACATCATAGTGCATGGTAAATGTTTGCATTCGATCCAATTGAACTGAATTCCGGTGCTAGTTCTCTGTAGTCCATCTACCAGTGCAACTCTACTACTCTGAGTTTTGACACATATTTGAGGGCTATCGAATAGCTACCTCCCCTAGGATGTCCAGGGTTCCTACAAAAAAATGGATCACCAAGGCTGAGGACTTTAGAAGTCTTTAGTTAGTGTAACCCCACTTTTTGCCAGAGCTTTAGCTGCTAAAAAAAACAGAGCATTCTAGACTGTAATAGGCAATACCTTTATGTATATTGCAGTATGGTTCTAATGCTAACCATCCGGAGTTAACATCAGACCCCACAGGTCAAGGGCACTGGGCCCAACAAGAATGCCCTCACTTTAAGTTCCAGGTACAAGTTCAGGGGTTCCTATACCACCTACACTTCTGACAAACTGGGTACAAATCTGGAGGGTTCCCAGATTTAACAATTTGTTAGAACAACTCACAAAACTCGGGAAAGCACCATATTTACTATTACAGTTCAGATTTTTTTTTAAGATTTATTTATTTATTTATTTATTTGAGAGAGAGAGAGCACGAGCAGGATGAGGGGCAGAAGGAGAGGCTGGGCGCCTGGGTGGCTCAGTTGGTTGGGCGACTGCCTTCGGCTCAGGTCATGATCCTGGAGTCCCTGGATCAAGTCCCGCATCGGGCTCCCTGCTCAGCGAGGAGCCTGCTTCTCCCTCCAACCCTCCCCCCTCTCATGTACTCTCTCTCTCAAATAAATAAATAAATCTTTAAAAAAAAAAAAGGAGAGGCAAGCTCTTTGCTGAGCAGGGAGCCCAACGCGGGGCTCAATCCCAGAACTCCAGGACCACGACCTGAGCTGAAGGCAGATGCTTAATGACTGAGCCATCCAGGCACCCCTTTATTATTACAGTTTAATTATAAAAAATAAAATCAGGATTTTCCAAATGAAGAGATGCATAAGGTGAGGTCTGAGAGGGCCCTGAACACAGAGCTCCTGTGCTCTCTCCCTGTGGAATCAGAATATATCACCCTCCTGGTACATTGATGCATTCACCAACCAGGAAGCTCCACTGAGGTGGTTTTTTTTTCTTGACTTTTTTTTTTTTTAAGAGAAAGAGGGAGCAGGGGGAGGGGCAGAGAGAGAGGGTGAGAATCTCAAGTAGGCTCTGTGCCCAGCACAAAGTCCAACACGGGGCTTGATCTCACCACCCAGAGATCATGACCTGAGCCAAAACCAAGAGTTAGATATTCAACGAACTGAGCCACCCAGGGGCACCTCCACTGAGTTTTGTTTTGTTTTGTTTTAAGATTTTATTTATTTATTTGACAGAGAGAGAGAGAACAAGCAGGGGGAGTGGCAGGCAGAGGGAGAGGGAGAAGCAGATTCCCCCACTGAGAAAGGGGCCCAATGCAGGGCTTGATCCCAGGACCCTGGGATCATGACCTGAGTTGAAGGCAGACACTTAACCAACTGAGCCACCCAGGCGCCCCTCCACTGAGTTTTTATTGGGGTTTCATGACATAGGTATAATTGAATTATTGGCCATGTGACTGGACTCAATCTCCAGCTCCCTTCCCCTCCCAGGGCTCAAATTCCCAGATTACATGGGTCTTGACCAGACCCATCCTGAGTCATCTTGTAAAACAAATTCATGTATGGTCCAAAAGCCCACCAAGGGGCATCTGAGTGGCTCAGTCCATTGAGCGTCCAACTTTTGATTTTGGCTTGTATCATGATCTCTGGGTGAGTGGGGCTCCGTACTCAGTAGGGAGTCTGCTTCTCTCTCTCTCGCTCTCCCTCAAGCCCTCTCCCCCTCGTGTGCTCTCCCGCGCTTTCTCTCAAATAAATAAACAAATCTTAAAAAAAAAAAAAAGCCCGCCAAGAATAAAAAAGACACCCGTATCACTCATGAAATTCCAAGGCTTTAGAAATTCCCTCCTAGGAATCCATGACAAAGACCAGACAAATTCTTTATTATACAACACCCTGAATTTAATTTGGTGATGTAGGCTACAACCCAGGGAAGTAAGTCTAGATACTACCCACTCTCTGAGATTAGGATATCTAATCTATCTTGGCCTCAAATGACCAAGGAAATGATATCTCAGGGCATCTGGACAACTCCATGCCCAGCTGATCCTCTGTCTCTCTTCTGTCTCTACAGGTACTATAGCCCAGAAGAAAGAAGGTAGGCTGAATGGCTTCTTTACATCCTCAAACACTGAGAAAATTCACAGAAATATGGTTCCTATGCTAATAGTCCTATAGGACTGAGTGACAGAGGGGATGGGATGATCAGTGATAATAGCAAACCTCTCATTGTCAACCAAATGAGTGGCCAGTCATGACCTTTCTGGGCACCTTTCCTGTAGCCAAACAATTAACTCTCTAGTTCTTGGAGTAGAAACAGGACCCCAGCAGCTAGGCATTACTCAAAGTGGGACCCATGAACCAACACCATTGGCATCATGTTAGAAATGCCCCATTTCATCTCCTTCCCAGAACTACTAAATAGAATCTGAAATTCTCACCAGATTCCCCATGTGGTCCATGTGCACATTAAAGTTTGAGAACCACCACTACAATGGTCTTGTTGTGATACCTTGGGGCAGGGAAAATTTCAGAGGAAAGATCCTTAACAGACGGTGGCTTTTCCCTTTTCAGAAGTTCCTGTGGTAAAAGTAGATGGCAATCGAGAAGATGGTTTGGTATTTCTGATTTGTGACTCAAAAGACACAAATATCACATGGTTTAAAGACGGGAAGGCAACAACTTCCTCGCATAAAAATAAAAACAAGTTTGATCTGGGAAGCAGTATCATGGACCCTCAAGGGATATATCAGTGTCAAGGATCAAAGAACATTTCAAAACCACTCCAAGTATATTACAGAAGTATGTAATCCCCTTTGGTTTGTTTGTTGTCCAATTAAGCAGTACTGCTGTTCTGGTGGGCTTCCTATCCCTGGTGAGTGTGGGAAGAGACACTCAGTGGTTCTCGTTCTCTTAATCTCAGCGTGCCTCTTTTTGAATATAACAAGACAGTTCCCCCATCTTCTTGGAAAAGCATAACCAGTCCTGTAAAACCTGGTTTAATTTTGGATAGGCCTTCATGGATTGGAGCAGTCAGCTATTCATATAAACTGAGTTGGGGTAGCCCAGGGAGACAGAGGGGATTATAAGGTGAGCAGCAATGAAATGTAGAAGGCAGTTGACCACGGAGAAAGGGATCTGATCTTCCTTCTATTTCACATAGTTCCTGGTGGTCAGACTATATAGGCTTCCCTAGGATGCCTGGGGGACAGAGGGATATCAAGTGTATTGCATTCTTAGTCCGGGGATCTTCCCAGGCAATTCCCTTACCATACCTTGCACAGAGAGAGGAATCTGCTACCCCAAATGGAGGCATTAGCACGTGTAGGTGAGAGTAAAAGATTCAGAAGAACCACTTTCACACCCTGACGGAGTATTGTCCCTCCCTTTCCCCACAGTGTGTCAGAACTGCATTGACCTGAATGCAGGCACTGTATCTGGCTTTGTCTTCGCTGAAATCTTCAGCATTTTCTTCCTTGCTGTCGGGGTTTACTTCATTGCTGGACAGGATGGAGTTCGCCAGTCAAGAGGTAAAAGAATGTTCCTCAGTAAGAGATGAGACCACCTGGGACCCTGAGTTTCCTTCCTACCAAAGAGACCCAATAGAAGAGATGAGGTGGGCATGTATTGCCATCTAGCCCAATTGGGTGTAAAGGACACTGGTGTGTCCACAGCATAATTACCTGTCTCGAGATCCACCTCCCTCTGATTTTCCTCCGATTCCTCTGATTTTAAAAAAAAACTCTTTAACTGAACCAAAACCTACAGAGAGAAACATGCATGAATGACAAGCATACAGCTAAACAAGCAAACTTACCCACGAATCCAACACCCAGTTTAAGAAAGAGAATATTACCCACACCCTAGACGTCCCCCTTGTGGTCAATTCCAGCCTGTGCCTCTCCCCCAAAGCGAGTACTAGCCTGACTTCTAAGAACGTTGATTAATTTTGCCTGTTTTCACTCCTTATGTCAATGGACTCCAGAAGTACTCTTGTGTGTGTGCCTCTGGTACTCAAAAAAACACGCCTGTGAGATCTTTCCGCCTTGTTGTATGTAGATGTATTTCACTCTTACTGCTATTTAGTGCTCCGGTGTGTGAATATAACCCAATTTCTTCACCATTCTACCTTGCGGTTTTTTTTTTTTTTTTTTTTTGTAGCTTCAGACAAGCAGACTCTGTTGTCCAATGACCAGCTTTACCAGGTAAGGGAAGGGGGAATGAAAGAGACACTGCTACAGTTAGTAGTACAATTGGGGGATGGGGGACAAGTTATTCAGAGGATACTATACAGATAAGGAACTGCTTAGGGCATACCAAATGATTACATAGTTGCACTTTGGGTAGAATGGATGAAATGAAGAGAAAGGTTGAGAGAGATTGAGGTCAGGATCCAGGGAGAAAAAGCTGAAGAACACAGAGAGAGGGACACACAAAGAAACTGTATACAGAGCCTCCACCCTCCTTGTCCTCTTTCCACCCCCAGGACAGTGAAGCACCCACTCCAAAGCCTTGCACATGAAAAGCATTCAATAAATATGCATCAAATTAATTCACAGAGGAGGAGGGAAAGTGAGTTTATGACCGTGCTGTCCTTTCTAGCCCCTCAGAGATCGGGAAAATGACCAATACGGCCACCTTGAAGGAAAGCGATTGAGGAAAAACTGAACTCAGGACTCAAAGTAGGTGTGTCCTTCTACACCAATTCTAAGAAATTACCTTTCCTGGGGCGCCTGGGTGGCTCAGTAGGGTAAGTGTCTGATTCTTGATTTCAGCTCAGGTCATGATCTCAGGGTTGTGAGCCCCTCACTGAGCTCTGTGCTCAGCACGGAACCTGCTTAAGATTCTCTCTCACCCTCTCCCTCTCCCCCTCCCCCCCAGTGCTCGCTCACTCTCTCTCACTCTCTAGAAGAAAAAGAAAAAAAACACCTTTCCTTTACCTGCCTTCCCATCTGTTGCCAAGTCTATCTCCTTTTTCCAAACAGCTATAAGCTTAGGAGAGGGTGGGTGACTGATAGTCCCTTGTCATGAGGGGACTGTCCTGTGCATTGCAGGGTTTTTAGCAGCATCCCTGGCCTCAATCCACCAAATCCCAGGAGTATCCCCAGTTGTAACAATCAAAAATATCTCCAGATATTTCAAGTGTATCCTCTGGGGCAAAATCAGCATTCGTTACGAACCACTGACCTATATTAACCTTTTGATCAACCAGTCAATCAATCAGAAGTTCTGATTCAATCAATCAAGTTTCAACCAGGAAAACAGGACCCAAGCACTATTTGGTTTTCTGAACCAATTCCAATTTTTTCTTTTTTCAATCCAGGTGTTCTCCCTTTGAATAGTTCTCAGAAACATGGCAATACGTTTTGGAGCACTCCTAGCAAAGAGACGGTCAGCCCTAAATCTAGATTCAAGTCTCCCAAAGGTGACAAATAGAGAAGAAAAGCCCATCAGGGCAAATTTGGATTTTTCTCAAAATAAATAAACTAAAAGTAAAGTAAAAATATGGATGGTGTTGCAGGAGCGCCACCTATTGGGAGGTAATTTTTCTGTAAAAGAAAACTGAAAAGGTCAAATAACCCCCTCTATTTGAATGTTACTTTTTTAAAGTTCTAATTTTTATTTACCTTCTGTATAAGTCATAATTTACATGGTTCAAATATACAATGAAGGTCTCCCTCCACCTCCATCCCCAGCCATTCAGCTGTCCTTTCCAGAGACAAACAATATTCTAGTTTCTTATATATCTTTATTAGGTATATAAGGTATTATAAATCAGAGGTATTCTAGGCATACGTAAGCAAACTCTCTTTTTTTTTTCCATAAGCAAACTCTTAAGTACACATTATTCTTCCCTTCCCTATTTTTCACACAAATGGTACCATGCTATACATCTTGCACTTTTCGCCTAATAAAACTTAAGATTATTTCATACCAGCAAGTAAAGGAGCGCCTTTTTTTTTTTAATGCAACCACATTGCACAGACTCACTATGATTTATTTAATCAGTCCTCTATTAATGGACAAAATATTACTGCCAATATTTTGCTCTTAAAATACTGCAATGACTAACACTGTATAAATGTCATTTTAAAAATAATTGTATTGAGGTATAAATTATATGCTATAAAATTCACTCATTTTAAGCAATTTCTCCTGTTCTCAGTAAGTTTTACAAAATTTACCCAGCTGTGCAATCAACACAATCATTAGAACATTTCCATTACCCTCTTAAGATTTCTTCTGCTGTTTGCAGTCATTCCCTGTTCCCACTCTCAGCCCCAGGCAACCACTAATCTCTTTTCTGTCAGAGTTGCCTTTTCTACACATTTCATATAAATGGAATTATACAATATGCTGTTAATTATAAAATGTGCTGGACAATCTCATGTCAAAGATCACGCTAATCTTTGTGTGCACCCCATGTCTACATTTCTCTGGGATTGACACCTGGGAGTGAAGAATTGCTGTGTTGTATGGCAAATTTATGTTTAACTTTTTAAGAAATTCCCTGTACCATTTTACGTTCCCACTAGCAATGGATGAGGGTTTCTGTTTCTCCATATCCTCATCAATATTTGTTACTTTGTTTTTTTCGTATAGCCGATTCTTCTAGGTATAAAATGGTATCTTATTGTACCTTTAATTTGCATTTCCCTAATGATTAATGTTGTTGAACATCTTTTCATGTGCTTGTCCGCCATTCTTATATCTTCAGTGAAACATCTATTTCAAATATTTTTTTTTAATTTGGGTTGTTTCTTTGTCTTACTGTTGAATTGAAAGAGTTCTTCTATATTTTGAATACAAGTCCTTTATTACATATATGATTTACAAATACATCGACCAGTCTGTGGCTTGTCTTTTCATTCTCTTCATGGTGACTTTTGAAGCACAAAAATTTTTAATTTTGATGAAGTCCATTTTACCCTTTTTTTTTTTATGGATTGTGCTTTTGATGTCATGCCTAAGAAATCTTTGACAAACTCAAGGTCATGATGATTTCTCCTATGTCTTCTTTTTGTAGTTTTTAAAGTTCCATAGGTTTACTTCTGACAAATGTCATTTTGAACATACTTACGACAATTCATAACAAATACAAATAAATGAGATTTGGAAGCCATAATGTATTTGCACTTGTAATTTTATTAAATATTGCCAAATTGCACTTCATGGAGGTTGGACCAGTGTTTACTCCCAGTAACAATAATTGAGAGTGCCTTTTACTCCCTACTTTTTGAACTTTGCCAATCTGATAAGTTAAAAATGGCATCTCAGTGTAGTTTTAATTTACATTTTCCTTATTAAAAATGGAAGTGAACCATGTGTTTTTCCTTCTCATGATATATAGGCTCATATCCTTTTATCTTTTTCTTATTGACTTGCAACAGCCCTTTACATATGTGGGAAATTAGATCTTTTGTTTGTGATATTAGTTGCAGATATTATTCCAATTTTGGTATTTGTTCTTTGACTTGATGATGATTGGTTTTCTATGTACATTTTATTTATCTGCATATAGTAGAATTCACTGGTCTTTTATGGCTTCTAGGTTGTTTCCTATTTAGAAAGGTCTTCCCCAATTTAAGATTATTCTTTTAGGGGCACCTGGGTGGTTCAGTCAGTTAAGCATCTCTCTTTGGCTCAGGTCATGATCCCAGGGTCCTGGGATTGAACCCCACAATGGGCTCCCTGCTCAGTGGGGAGTGCCACTCCTGACTGCTTGTTCTCTCTCTCAAATAAAGAAATAAAATCTTTTTTAAAAAAGATTATTCTTTTGGGGCGCCTGGGTGGCTCAGTTGGTTAAGCGACTGCCTTCGGCTCAGGTCATGATCCTGGAGTCCCTGGATCGAGTCCCGCATCAGGCTCCCTGCTCAGCAAGGAGCCTGCTTCTCCCTCTGACCCTCCCCCCTCTCATGTGCTCTCTCTCTCTCATTCTCTCTGTCTCAAATAAATAAATAAAATCTTTAAAAAAAAAAAAAAAGATTATTCTTTTAAAAAAGTTTTCCTATGGGGGCACCTGGGTGGCTCAGTCATTGAGCATCTGCCTTCGGCTCAGGTCATGATCCCAGGGTCTTGGGATCGAGCCCCACATCGGGCTCCCTGCTCGGCGGGAAGCCTGCTTCTCCCTCTCCCACTCCCCCAGCTTGTGTTCCCTCTCTCACTGTGTCTCTCTGTGAAGTAAATAAATAAAATCTTTAAAAAAAAAAAAAAAGAAAGTTTTCCTATGAATTCCTCTGACATTTTTATGGTTTCATATTATACATTTAAATGAATGATCCATCTTGAATTAATTTTAATGTAAAGGCCTAACATATTGACTAACTTTCACACCACATAGCTACCCAACCATTCCAGAACTATTTTTTGAATGATCCATTTTGTTCCCATTGATTTTAAATGGTGTTACACGGTCACCAGACTGTAAGCTCCAGGAAGGAAAAGACTTGTGTATTTTTTACTAATGTATCTTCAGAAACTAGTATAATGCTGGAACAAGACAGGCATTCAAAGATTGCACAGAGCTCTGTGTGTGTATATGTGTGTGTGGTGAAGTATACATAACATGAAATTTACCATTTTAAACATTCTAAGTGTACTATTCAGTGGCATTAAGTACATTCACAATGCTGTGCAACCATCACCACCAACCATTTCAAGAACTTTTTTCATCACCTTAACCTCTGTACTCATTAAACAATAATTCCCCATTCTTCCCTTCCCCCAGCCCCTGGTAACCTCTACTCTACTTTTCTATCCCTATGAATTTGCCTATTCTAGGTACCACATATAAGTGGAATCATACAGTATTTGTCCTTTTGTGTCTGGCTTTTTTCACATAACATAATGTTTTCAAGGTTTATCCATGTTGTAGCATGTATTAGCATTTCAGCCTTTTTAAGGCTAAATAATAGTCAATTGTATGTATATACCACATTTTGTTTATCCATTCATTTGTCAGTGCACATTTTGGGTTGTTTCCCCTTTTTGGCTATTATGAATAATATTGTTATGAACATTGGTGTACAAGTATCTGTTTGAGTCCCTGCCTTCAATTCTTTGTGGTGTATACCCAGAAGCAGAATTGCTGTATCATATGGTAATTCTATGTTTAACTATATGAGGAACCACCAAAATTTTCCCAAAGTGCTGCACTATTTTGCAATCCCATCAGCAATGTCCAAGGGTTCCTTATCTCTCCTCCTCGCCAACACTTATTTTCCATTTTTTTGATAATAGACTTCCTAAAGGATGTGAGGTATTATTTCATTGCAGTTTCGATTTGCATTTCCGTAATGATTAGTGTCATTGAGCATCTTTTCATGTGCTTATTGGCCATTTGTATATCTTCCTTGGAGGAATGTCTATTCAAGTCCATTGCCCATTTTTGAATCACTGTGTGTTTTTGTTTTTGTTGTTGTGTTATAGTTCTTTATATATTTTGGACATTAATCCTTTATCAGACATATGACTTACAAATATTTTGTCTCATTCTATGAATTTTCACTTGCACTTTTTTTTTTTTTAAAGATTATATTTATTTGACAGAGAGACACAGCGAGAGAGGGAACACAAAGGGCTCCACGCTGCGCTCCACGTGGGGCTCCACGCGGGGCTCCATCCCAGGGCCCTGGGATCATGACCTGAGCCGAGGGCAGACGCTTAACGACTGAGCCACCCAGGCGCCCCTTCACTTGCACTCTGGAAAAGTATGCTGCTTTCACTGCCTTTGTATACCTCAAAGTAACCTTGTAGCACGCATGTTGTCACCACTTTACAGATAAAACTGAAATCCAACACTAGCATATCTTAGCACACTGCCTGACACCTAATAAGAGCTCAAAACTTTGTTATCGTTATTGCTGTTATTGCTGTTGTTGTTGCCTCATATAATAATCTATGAAGAGTAACAGAAGCGGCTTCAAAAAGGCATGACACTGGCGGGAAAAATAGAAAGCAAAAACCCACAGAGGTTGCCAGCGGCACCACGGATCACCAAGTCATAGCCTCCGGCTATACACCGATTTCAAAACCCGCCTCGTTTTTCACCAAGCTCCAAACCAACCACCCCCATGCTCCCGCCCCACCAACCCTCCCGGGACCCGCCCCGGACCCGCCCCGGACCCGCCCCGGCCGGAGCCCAAGGCCACTTCCGGCCGCTTCCGCCCCGCCCAGCTAGCTAGCGCGTGCGCCGTGGAGCTGTTTGCGCGCCAGTTCCCCGCGCAGAGCGGCACACCCTGTTTCCGGCGCCGGGATAAGATTCCACGAGGCCCGGCGCTTGGTCATGATGTAAGTTCCGGTTGCTGTGCTGAGTCGGAAGTGGGAATCCTTCGGCCACTAAGACTTGTCGTGTCGTCGCTGCTGGCCCTTCAGGCTCTGGTAAGAGAGGAAATAGCTTGACGGGAGGGGATCGTTGAGTCTGCGATGGGATTTTCTATTCCTAGTTGAATGCCACTCCAGGTCTCTGCACTCTTGCCTCCAAATTCCTTCTCCTGTGTTTTCCTGACTCTTGACCCACTCCTTCGTGAACTTCGACCCTGTCTGATTTGGGACCCCTTTACAGTGCCCAAGCTTCTGGCACCTCTACCGTTTTTTGCCATTCCCCTCCAGGAAAAGGCCAGAAATAAAATCTTTTTATTTTATACTGGCCTTGCATTATCTTTGACTTCCTTTCTCTGAAAGGAACGCCGAGTGGGTGGGTCTCCCTCTTCGCGGCGAATCCCTTACGGAACCTGGAGAGATGAAATGCAAAGCGTAGACAACAAATAGCCAGATGCCAAAGAAGGGGAAATTAAGCACGAGTCGCAGCAGTCAAACCAGTTGAATACATATGGCAAGATAATTGACATTTTTTAAGGCAGGTGATCAGTTCACTACTCAAAACTCTCCTGGCGCTCTGCTTCGTGCTCCCTCACGAATATAGGGCGTAGAAGACACTAATAATCTGAGTAACCGCAGTTCTGGAGCTTATATTTGATGGATCTTCTCTTTGGGATCAGTTTTTCGCTCCCAGAGTAAGGACTCGTTTAGTCTCACTGTTTTGGTCTCCTATGGGAACCCTCCTGAGATAAAATGGGACCCAGGAAAGAATGCTGTTGGCTTTTTGACTTGAGGAGATCCTTCTAGCTTGTCGATGTGTTGTTAGGATCTGTTGCCACTTTGGCGGGACTTGAAAGAATTTTGGGGTGGAACATATAACAATGAAAACATTTTAATTCATTTTTAGTTTAATGTCTCACCAGGACAGAGACCTTAAAAAGTATGGTTTAACAGAGCTCGATTTTTGCCAGTCCAATTTTACAAAGTATTCTACGTATTTTCCTAAAAGCAATAACAAGTCTGATGTTAAAACATTTGCGTGCTCACCTCTTTAAGGGCTGACAATGGTCCTTAGGGATTAACAGTACTGTTCATAAACAAAAGATTGAATGGGGTGGGGAGGGTGATTGTAGTACTGGAAGTAAATAGCTGTTGTAGATGTAGACCCTTGCAGCGAGTAAGTAGGACATATTAAAATGGAATCAAATCTGGGTTGCCTGGGTGGCTTAGTTGGTTAAGCATCAGACGGGCTCAGGTCATGATCTCTGGGTCCTGGAATCGAGCCCCAATTCGGGCTCCCTGCTCCCTATGCCCCACCCCCCGCTCCTACTCATGTGCAATCTCTCTCTCTCAAATAAATAAAATCTTTTTTAAAAAAGTAATCAAATCCAAAAGCTCCTAAGGATTGATGGTGGCACCATCCCAAAAGCTGACAACAGGATGGTGCTGTATCTCTGTATGGCAGTTGAAAATAGGAGATTATGAGTAATTGGTGACATTGAATATTAAAACAAAATATCAGGGTTCTTATTTTATCAGACCTGTTGGGAGTAGGTAATATCTAGGTACTGTTATATTTGTGAGACCATGGAACGTATCTATACTGACATCTCCACAAAGGTTCCCATCAAGTGATCATTCTTCCCGTTTCCGGTGAAACTTTTTAAAAGTGGTTACACAATATTGGACTATGAAAGTAGTTTGTGCACAGATTTGAAGTTCATATGAGAAAGATGAACTTAGTGAGGTAGGCAGAAACTTTTTTGTTTTTCAAAAAGACGTATAGCAGAGATGACAAGAGATTTATTTCCGTTCTCTATTCTACACATCCTGAGATACCAAAGAGCCACAAGTGTCTGGCCCAGAAGCTTGACCTGCTACTGCAACCCAAGACACATAGTAAAGCCCTTACCTTGAAGGAAGATCATGGGTGCTTACAAGGAGGTCAGGAGTAATGACTTGTAAGATTGAATCATTCAATAAATATTTATTTGGGATTCTGTGATTGTAATGTACAATGCTGGACACAGAAGAAAAACTAATCAGATATGAAATTGTACTCAGATTGCTTACTGTCTAGCAAGGTAGAAGGTCTGCATTAGGAATACAACGTAGAAAGTTATACATCCTATTAATATAGATGAAATGTAATGGGAAGCTAGCTTCTTTTTTTTTTTAAGATTTATTTATTTAGGGGTGCCTGGGTGGCTCAGTCGTTAAGCGTCTACCTTTGGCTCAGGTCATGATCCTGGGGTCCTGGGATCGAGCCCCACGTCAGATTCCCTGCTCTGCGGGAAGCCTGCTTCTCCCTCTCCCACTCCCCCTGCTTGTGTTCCCTCTTTGGCTGTGTCTCTCTGTCAAATAAATAAAATCTTTTAAAAAAAAAAAGAAAAGAAATATTAAAAAAAAAGATTTATTTATTTATCTTAATGCACGCACACGCAGCAGGGAGGGGCAGAGGGGGAGTCTTAAGCAGACTACAGTTGAGTGTGGAGCCTGACATGGAACTCAGTCTCACGACTCTGAGATCATGACCTGAGCTGAAACCAAGCATCGGACACTTAACGGACTGTGCCACCCAGGTGCTCCTAGCTTCTTTTTGTAATGTGACAGTATAATATTGGGAAAGGAGGAAATAATGCCATTTATTATCATAAATCCTGTTTATTTGTCTTGATAGTCTAAGGAGCCTATCTTTTCATATGTTCTGTATTCCTCACTTTCACCTTGCTTCCTTTCTACCTCTTATAGAGGTACAGATGATGCATCTCCTTTGTATTTTTTTTTTTTTAAAGATTTTATTTATTTGTCAGAGAGAGAGAAAGCACAAGCAGGGGGAGCTGCAGGCAGAGGGAGAAGCAGGCTCCCCACCGAGCAAGGAACCCGATGCGGGGCTTGATCCCAGGACCCTGGGATCATGACCTGAGCCAAAGGCAGACGCTTAACTGACTGAGCCACCCAGGCGTCCCCCTCTCCTTTGTATTAATTTAAACTCTTTTCAGTTGTGTTTTTTAAGATTTTTTTTTTAATTTTTTTAAGATTATTTATTTATTTGTCAGAGAGAGAGAGCACAAGCAGGGGGAGCAGCAAGCACAGATAGTATGCAGGCCCCCCGCTAAGCAGGGAGCCCGATGCGGGACTCCATCCCAGGACCCTGGGATCATGACTTGAGGTGAAGGCAGTCACTTAACCGACTGAGCCACCCAGGCGTCCCTAAGATTTTATTTTCAAGTATTCTCTACACCCAACGTGGAGCTCAAACTTAGAACCCTGACATCAAGAGTTGCATGCTGTACTGACTGAGCCAGCCAGGTGCCCCTCTATTGTGTTTTTAAAAGCCCGTTCAAACTGGCTTACACAATATAGGGAAATCTGTTGGCTTTTTTATAACGGAAAGACTCTTTCCATCTCTCAACTCTGTTTTCCTATATCTTGACTTAGTTTGGGGGTAGGCCTCTTCTAGATGATGGAAAGATGGCAATTCCAGGTTTATTTCTTATCCTGCTAACAACCCAAGCAGGAAAAAAGAGTTCCCTTTTCTGTAGATTCAGCCAAAGGCCTGAAGCTGGGTGTTCATTGATTCTGATAGGCCTTGTTAGGGTCTTGTGCCTACTCCTCAATCAGTCACTTTGGCCAGAGTATGCTGCATTCTTTTTGGCCAAGCCAGATTCATATGCTCATTCCTGGAGCTAGTGGGTGAGGCCATCCTCTTCTGAACACATGGACTGAGAATGGGATGGATCCCCAAAGGAAAAATGTAGGGTGTCATGTTGAAAAAAGAGGATGATGTTTCAAAGACAGAAAATGACAAGAGCTCACTATACTTTTTGCATGCCTCTGGACTTGAGGGTACCTTAGGATAGAGGTAGGGTGGTGGTCAGCTAACAATGAGACAATTGTTAGTGTCTCTACATGAATTAGGAGCAATGATTAAGCTTATGCAGTGGTTAAATGAGGGGGAAGTCCTCTCAAGGATCATGAATTTCAGCACTAAATGTGCTATCTTTATTTTTGGATTATTAAGCTTAACTAAACTATACATTGCAAAAAATAAATTTATAGAGCAACATCTACATTTCCTTGAGCAGTAAAGCCCAGAACCATGCTAAGAGGAGACTAGACTGTGTGCCTAAGTCATTACAGATGATTAGCCATTAGCTCTTATGCAGAAAACACTTGACAGAGAGGGTGAAGCGACTGGTGGAGATGTCTCAGAATTGTCAAGAAGTGTTAGAGTCTCTCCTCCTCCAGAAAATAAGGGTAACTTTTCCGACTTGTATTAGTTTTTGTTAATATGTTTCTGTAAGGAGTCTTACCTTAGGAGATTAAAGGTAGACCCCAAAAAATTTTTTTCTCCTTCCCTCATACCCCGTCCCCACTCTTTTTAAGTAAGGCCTCTGTCCTTTTAGCAGCTCAGTATCTTTGAGAGCTGAATATTCATACCCTTTGTCTCTTCCCCACCCTTTTCAGGGTTGTACTTCTGTGCTGTGGCCTTAAAATTTCAGGAAGGGAAGAAAGCCTTTCAGGGCGCTGCACTCATCCCATTGTGCCTCTGAGTCCCCTTGGTGCTTGAATGAGGAAATGTAATCAGAAGAGTGCAAATGCAGACTCAGTTAGCTCCACTAAATACCTTTGAGGTATATATCTATGATTTCATGTTCCACATTAGGAATTGGTGTGTGTTGGCAGTATTATAAAAAATCAAATAAGTAGTGGAAATTAAATATAGAATTAAGCAAAGACCATTTAGTTTTTAGTGGAAGAAATCTCAATTGTTTTAAGCCTCGGAGTAGAGATAAATTGCCTAATACATATTTGAAACCCACAACACGCTGTTGGTCAGGTTCCGGTCCTTATTTGCCATTCCATGTCCGATACAGGCTTACAAGCTGAGGAATTCCCGGCTGCAGCTTTAAGTCCTGGAAGCCTGAGCAAGCGCCATCTTATGTTCATGGTGAATGAGACCAGATTTATGGAAAATGTGTAGCTGTTGTCATATTTTTCAGTCAGTGCCACATTGTTATTACAATGAGTAGATGAGTTTCCTCATCAATAATTCTTTCTGCTTAACCTATTTTTTAAAGGTATGGCAAATAGAAACGTGTCAACAGATAAATGCATTCCAGCTTGAATATTTTTAAAGCTTTTTGGTTTTAGCCGCCCCCAAATCAAGCCAACTTATCCAGTTGGTGGGTTCGTAACCATTTTGCCAAAAATGCCTTGAATCTTGGAACAGGAATTGGAAGGTCTTACCCAAAGCCTTTTTACATGTATTGTGTTCGAGAAATGGGAAAGGAACCGACGACTGTGGGTCTAATCCCGGCTGTTGTGTTATCTGCCCCTCCGTGTCTGATACCTGTCCTCTCTGCAGCCCCTCCCCCCCAGGTCTGGATGGAGGATACTTTAAAGTGAAATGACAGACCAAGAGAATAACAACAACATCTCAAGTAACCCCTTTGCTGCTCTTTTTGGCTCCCTGGCTGATGCCAAGCAGTTTGCAGCAATCCAAAAAGAGCAGCTGAAGCAGCAGTCTGGTAAGTAGGGGACCCAGTAGCAGCGGAGGAGATGACCTAGAATGGGGTCTTCCCAAGTGAAGTCTTCTTAGGGTCCATAATTGCAGTTGGAATCGACCTGGAGGTCGATTTTGTTGTTCATTTAGGGCATAAATTGGGGGTTTTGTTCATTTTCCTTCATATTATTTTCGGGTCCTCTCCTCCCTGCTGCATAAAGAGAGACCAGATAGCAGGTGGTTCCGTAGTAACAGATGTTAGTCGTGATCCCAGTGCTGTCAAGCTGTTTATTTTAAAAATCACCCAGCAAAAGATACTTAAATAAATCTTTTTAACATAGGAAACTGAGATTGCAGACATAGGTGGAGAAAGCAGGTTACGTGCAGCTGTAGAAAGCAGATGTGTAAAAGGAAGAATTATAAAAGTTTTTTGGCTTTTTGATAGACAAATAAATGAAATTTGTTCTTAAGCCTGGTGCTTCAGAGTCAATCCCAAGCAAAATACTTCTTCCATTCCATAGAGTGGCCTCTTTCATAGCATAATGCTGTTAGAACAGACTTGTAAGAAAATCTGATCCTTTGCCTTAATGTGAAAAAGAAATCAGAATATCTCACTCATCAGAAAAATGGTTTTCCTCATCTAGGACCAAAATTAAGATCGGGTCTAACTTCCTCCTTTGAGAAGACATATAGCCTAGGAGAATTAGGATGATGTTTCTCAAATTTATTAGTCTTCTGAGGATAGTCACAATCTTTCAAGCCAGAAATCACTCCCCTTCTCCCTGCAAAGAGAATAATAGTATTTTTTGGAAAGGAGAAATGTTTGTATTTTACCTTTTTGTTTATTTCAAAAGTGTCGGTATACATAGCTGAGTTGTAGCCTTGCTCTGTGTTCAGGACTGAATAAAAAGGAGGTAAGGGCAAGACAGATGAGTAGTGGACAGGGTGATGATGAAGCAAGGGGGGAGTATATGTAACACTGACTTTCTACCATGATCGAAGGAGGCGGCTCTGGGTCTCAGTCTCTGAAATCTCTTCCAGATTCTTGCATTAGGAGATTGTAGGAGGAAAGGGAGAGTGAGGAATAGGAATATAAGAAAATGGGGAAACATGATTTATGAGTATGTGGTTGGGGGAAATTTTGCTACATAGGTTCTTAGCTCCTATCGCTCTCAGGGTTCAGAGGAGAACTTAACCTTATAGGAGTAGAGTGACAGATGTTTGTCCTTCTGGCTGTCAGCAGACCTCAGGCTGGCTAGAGTTGGGAGCGTTGCAGGCACCAAGCCGTGGGACAAATCAGGTACATGCGCTCCTGTTACTATTTTGGCTTCTCCTCGTTTTAGTTTGTTTACACTGAGTTTAGCATGCCACCAGGTCTATCCTGTTTTCCACCAGCAGTTAGAACTCTGCCAAAACTTTCGGCCTCCTATGTTGAGCTTCACATTGACTAAACTCACCACACTAAAGCAACTCTTAACTTCCGAGAGTTTTGCGTGGCCTTTCAGAATAATCACTGGAGATAGAGAGAAGCAGATGCAGACTCACGTGGCTCCTAGTGAACACCACGCTTGTACTCCTTCAGCCTGAGTTCCATTCGGAGAGGCAGCTCTGTCTGCTGACAGCCAGAAGGACAAGCATCTGTCACTCTACTCCTACATGGTTAAGTTCTCCTCTGAACCCCGAGAGCGATAGGAGCTAAGAACCTATGTAGCAAAATTTCCCCCAACCACATACTCATAAATCATATTTTCCCATTTCCTTATAATTCCTATTCCTCGCTCCCCTTTTCCTCCTACAATCTCCTAAGGCAAGGTTGCTTTTTTAAAAAGTAAAGGGATTCAATCAATAAAAAAATAGTAACAAATTAGAGGGGAAAAGATTCAGATGAACAATTTATATACAATAATCAAATGATTTTAAAAATCTTGTCTCAATAATAGTTGGAGCACTGCCCATTAAAACAACAATTAGATTTTTACTTACGAAATTTGTGATGATTTAAACAGGTACTCTCTCATAGACTGCTGAGGGGCTTGTAAATGAGAGCAGTCTTTCTGAGGATAATTTGGTAATATATGTTAACTTTTAAATGTGCAAGCTCTTTAACTCAGCAATTCTGCTTCTACAAATTTACCTTACAGAAATACTCGTACAGGTGTACAAAAAGAGTACTATTTGGTGCAGTAGTGTTTGAAATCATGAAAAATTGGAAACAGCCCAAATGTTCATCAATTGAGAAGTAGCTACACAAGTCAGAGTGTGCGCGTACACAATGCAGTACAGTGCAGCTATTACAAAGAATGAGGTAGGCCTACAAATGACCTAACAGGGAAGGATGTTGGTGCTGATTAAGTTTAAAAAGCAAGCTGAAAAGCAGTATATATAGTATGATCCCTCTCTCTTTTTTTTTTTTTTTTAAACTTAGAATCCTAGCAATAAACATTCGCACCACAATAGGAAAAAAAAATCTGGAACAGTTTGCTAACTGACATGGTTGTCCATAAGGAATTGGTTCAGAGGAGACTTTTTACATAATGTTTTCCTATACAGTTTGGCATTATTCAAATATATGTATTCTTTAAAATCAGGAAAAAGCCATAAATTTAAAATAATTAAAGGCATATTGATCTATTGTAGGTAATTCTCTGTTCACTAAGATTCTATAGGGAACATAATGTTGCTATTTTTGGTAATATGGGGTGCAATTAATTATGAGTAGAAAGAATAAAACTTTTGATTTGTAAAATGTGGTAGGATTTACAGCCAGGGATTTCAGAATCCTGTACTTAAGATGTTGCCTAATACAATTCAATAGCAAAAAAACACAAATTATCCAGTTTAAAAATGGGCAAAGGATCTATATAGATGTTTCTCCAAAGAAGACATACAGATGACTAACGGGTACACTAAAAGGTGCTCAGTATCACTCATCATCAAAGAAATGCAAATCAAAACCACGATGAGATATCACCCCATACCTGTTAGAATGGCTACTATCAAAAAGACAAGAAATAACAAGTGTTGGCAAGGATGTGGAAAAAAAGGGAACCCTGGTGCACTGTTGGTGAGAATATAAATTGGTGCAGCCACTATGGAAAACATTATAGAGGTTCTTCAAAAATTTAAAAATAGAACTACCATATAATCCAGCAATTCCACTTCTGGGTATTTATACAAAGAAAACAAAAACACTAACTTGAAAAGATCTATGCACCCCTGTGTTTGTTGTAGCATTGTTTATAATAGCCAAGACATGGAAACAACCTGTGTCCGTTGATGGATGAATGGATGAAGAAAATATGATATACACATACACACACACACAATGGAATATTATTGCCATTTGCAACAACAGAGACGGACCTGTGTGAAATGAAATAGGTCAGACAGAAAAAGACAAATACAAACAAATGTTCTCAGTTATAGGTGATACCTAAAAAAGAGAAAAAGAAAGAAAGCTCATAGATACAGAGAACAGATTGGTGGTTGCCCGGAGTGGGGTAGGTACAGGGGATCACAAGGATCAAACTTGAGTTATAAAATAAATAAGCCATAGGGATATAATGAATAGCATGGTGACTGTAGTTAATAATACTGTATTGCATATTTGAAAGTTACTAAGAGAGTAGATCTTAAAAGTTCTCTTCACAAGAGAAAATATTTATAACTGTATGGTGACAGATGTTAAGCAGAATTATTGTGTTGACCATTTTGCAATATATATAAATATCAAATCATTATGTTGTATACCTGAAACTAATATGATGTTACACGTCATTTTTTAAATGTTATACCTCAATTTTTACCTCAATTAAAAAAAAAAAGATGTTGCCTGACTTGAGATGTTCACTAATTAGATGATTAACTTGTTTCCCATCCAGAATTATCTTTCTCTTGATAACATTTATCATTTTTGATAGTATACTTGGTTTTCTCTTAAAGAGAGGAGTTTAACTGTTAATGGCTTACATTTTCTGGCAGATGAACTCCCAGCTAGCCCAGATGACTCGGATAATAGTGTGTCTGAAAGCCTGGATGAATTTGATTACTCTGTGGCTGAGATTAGCCGCTCCTTCCGTTCACAGCAGGAAATATGTGAACAACTCAACATCAATCACATGATCCAAAGGATCTTCCTCATTACTTTGGACAACAGTGAGTTACAAACTTAGAGCCAGTCTATTCATTACTCTTCCCTTCCTGCTTGGGCTAGGAACTTGTTCTTAGAAACTTATTATATCTAATGGTTAAACAAACCCACTGTACTCCCTAGAACACAGGTTTGATAGTTTAGTGAAGCTTTTGATGTGACCTAAAAATAATATTTAGACAAGGTGCAGCTTTCATTATCATTTTGGTACAGACGGGACCATATAGCTCCTTGCCTTTACCACCTTAAAAGGGAAATGTGAGTGGTAGCCAAATCCTTTTTCTTCTCAGAGGTGACCTAAACATTTAGACAGAAGCCTCATGAGGTGTCAGATAGTGTTTTCCCTCTGTGTCCTATCTGTAGTTAAAAAAAATAGGTGCTGATGCCTGGGATTCATGATGTTATGTTTATAACAAAACCTGACATGCTCTTGGACTCTCTGAAAAGATTTAAGTCTTTAGATACTGCTTTGTATGTCAAGATTATCCTGATACTACCTGAGTCAGACTTGGAGTTCAAGAGAAATGCTGTCAAGATCGGTTGTCTATATAAAGACAGAAGCATTATCCTTAACCTACCAGATTAAAACCATTTCCCAGGTGACCCCAGCTTGAAAAGTGGGAATGGCATCCCCAGTCGTTGTGTGTATTTGGAAGAAATGGCAGTAGACCTGGAAGATCAAGACTGGCTTGATATGAACAATGTTGAGCAGGTACCATTTCTGATGTTCCTTTCAGGTGCCTTCAGCACAAACTAGCCATGCAGCTGAACTCTTCTCACGTTTCTCCAACCATGACTTTGCTTACGTAATTCCATCTCTTAACATTGTCTTTGGTGTTCCTCCTTGGAGATCTTCTCATTTACCATGGCCACATATCTGAATTCCTGGAGTGATCTATCTGTGCCTCTTGGATGGCAGTTGTCACCTTCTGTCACATGTACTGGCTCTTTTTATACCTGTCCTATCTCCCCTATCAGACCCTTAAGTTCTGCAAGGCCATGTCTTTGTATCTTTCCCCAAAATCAAAACAGTGTGTTTTACCTTATAAGTGCTTAATTAACATTAAAGGAATAAAACTTTGGTAGGACAGACACTTGACAACTTGTAGTTTAACTTTATATGTTTAAATTATATAAGTCTGAGTAAGGCCAGCAGTCACACAGAGGAGTAAATTTCATGTGTAAGTTCAATCGCTGATTCTCCACACCATTCAATAAATACTGTTTTAATGCTTACTCTATGCTAGGGCTATACCAGAGGCTTGAGCTCTATTTGGGATAACTGTACAGGTGACCCTTGAACAATTTGGGGGTTAGGGGCAGTTGAAAATCCACACATAACTTGTGACTCTCCAAAAACTTAACTAATAGCCTACTGTTGACAGGAAGCCTTATGGATAACAGTAAAGTCAGCTAGGGTAAAGAAAATGTTATAAAGAAAATTAGAAGCAAGAGAAAATACATTTACAGTGCTGTTCTGTATTTACTGAAAAAAATCCACGTCAAACCCATATTGTTCAAGAATCAACGCATATACAGTTATATTTATGTACCTAATATTTTCTAAAGTAGTAAGGGAGGGGTCTTATATTACCCCTTCACTCTACATCCTGTGACTATCACAGTAACCTATGTCAAAATGACCTTCTACATCTTGATATCCTAAGATTAACTTTGCAGTGGTTTAGTGTTTTGTTTGTTTGCTTTTCTTAAAGGCTGTCTTCGCTCGCTTACTACTTCAGGACCCAGGCAACCACTTGATTAACATGACTTCTTCTTCAACGTTGAATCTCTCTGCTGATCGAGATGCAGGGGAGAGGCACATTTTTTGTTACCTTTATTCCTGCTTCCAAAGAGCTAAGGAAGAGGTAAAGGACTAATCCCCATTGAGAACTGTGTAGTACTCTTGGGTTTGACTTTAACATGTAAGCCAGAGAGTTGGATGAGTGTCGTTTATATCAGTTTATATACATCATAATACATCAGAAACTAGATATGAGAGGCACTATGAGTTGTCAGAAATTTTCGTCTGTTCTTTCTGTGGCTTGGGGTCTATTCCTTTCCCCATTTAACCAGGGCCTCCTGTTCTACAAACCTTAAAAAGTCATACTCTTAGAAAAGGTCAGGGGAGGGGAAAAAAAAGTGTGATAAACTCATTTCCACTGAGGTATAAATAAGAGTGAGCTAAGCTTGGTCACTTCCAGGATTAGAATTCTAGCAGGTGGGTGACTCCTTACACCAAAGAATGAACTCTTACTAATTTTTAAGCATCCACAGGACAGCAGTACTGTTTTGGGGTACATTGTCTTTTTCATTCTATTTGCTGTGTTCACCCTTGTTCAGGTCATAGAGCTAGGCTCTCTCCTCTCTTCTTCATTCTGTTCCCAGATTACCAAAGTTCCAGAGAACCTGCTCCCCTTTGCGGTGCAATGCAGGAACCTCACTGTGTCCAATACCCGAACAGTACTCCTCACCCCAGAGATCTATATTGACCAGAACATCCATGAGCAACTGGTAGATTTGATGTTGGAAGCCATCCAAGGAGCCCGTGAGTACATAAGCAAGATCTCTGAGTTTCTACATTTTGATTTCTAAATTTAAAATTCCTTTAATTGCATTAGAAACCTCAGAGCCACTATGGTTCCAGAAGTATAAATTAAGGAAGAGAGCTCATATCTTGACCTTTGGGGTTGAATACCAGTAGAATTATCAGAATGTAAGAAGAGTAGCCTGTATGTAAATGCATATAAAAATTGCTATGGGCGGGGCGCCTGGGTGGCTCAGTCATTAAGCGTCTGCCTTCGGCTCAGGTCATGATCCCAGGTCCTGGGATCGAGCCTCACGTCGGGCTCCCTGCTCCACGGGAAGCCTGCTTCTCCCTCTCCCACTGTCCCTGCTTGTGTTCCCTCTCTCACTGTGTCTCTCTCTGTCAAATTAAAAAAAAAAGATTAAAAAAAAAATTGCTGTGGGCTTCTTTTCCTCTCATTTGTCATTTGTTAGATTTTGAAGATGTAACTGAGTTTCTGGAAGAGGTCATTGAAGCCTTGATATTGGATGAGGAAGTTCGCACATTTCCAGAAGTCATGATTCCAGTGTTTGATATTTTATTGGGCCGAATAAAAGATCTAGAACTCTGTCAGATCCTGTTTTATGCATATCTGGATATTCTTCTCTATTTCACTAGGCAGAAGGATATGGCAAAGGTAGGTTTGAAAGGTGGTACGTATTCATTTGAGCTGGTGATTTAATATCCTATCCTGAGGGTGCTGTAATATTACCTGTTGAATAAAAGAAAGATATATTAGTTGTTGTATAGACTTAACTCTTTGAGATCCTTTCACCCCACCACCTTTCCCTCCTCATACAGACGAGTAAGTAGGACTTGTTTTCTCCTATAGGTTTTTGTAGAGTACATTCAGCCCAAGGACCCTAGCAATGGGCAGATGTACCAGAAGACCTTGCTGGGAGTAATCCTGAATATCTCCTGCTTATTAAAGACTCCAGGTGTAGTAGAAAATCATGGCTACTTCCTGAATCCATCTCGTTCCAGTCCCCAGGAGATCAAAGTGCAAGAGGCCAACATCCATCAGGTGGAACTGTCTCCCAGCCCCCTAATCTTAGATGAAGTCGCGTTTCCTCGGGAAGCAGATGCAGATAAGGCTGCTTGAGCCTCTTTGGGGAAGCACATCGATCTGCTTGGCTTTCTACCATAATCACGTAAAGAAATTGTCCTCTTTTCAGCACAGGCTCAGGGCAGAGGAGAAGCTGGTGCACAGTTTCAGAGTAAGCTGCTGCTCCTCTCTGCCCTGTGCTCTGGCCCAGCCACTTCCCCTCAGTCCTCACTGTCGTCACCAAGCCGTTTCTTATAACCTGGGCTCCTAAAATCTTCCAGCTGAACTCCAGCTGATAAACTGAATTTTTTTTCCTTTCCTTCCTTCCACCAACATCCCCTCCATTTGGGCTTCTTAGTGTAAATTCTGGCAGAGGTCTGGCCAACACGTGAGGCAGTAAGTGGTTGAATTGGGGACGGTCTAAATCTCCCATCATCACAACTCTAAGGCAGGGATTGGCAAGTTACTACAGTGGCCAGATCCAGCGTGCCCCCTATTTTGGTAAATAGTTCTATTGAACACAGCCATGCCCATTCGTACACGTGTCGTTTTTGGCTTGGTTTCATGCCACGGTGGTAGAGTTGAATAGTTGCCACAGTCAGCGTATAGCTTGCAAAGCTGAAAATATTTATCGTCTGGCCCTTTGCAGACAGTTTATTGACCCCTGCTCTAAAGCTATGTAAATGCTATCTGTAGTTTGGCAGCTCATCAGGGAATCTCTCATAAGTGCCCAGAAATTTTTTTTTTTATTCAGAACTGGGGTATAAAATTAGGATGAGAATATTTTTGGAAATTGCCAGTGGCTAAGGTTTGGGAGTAACAAATATGAGGATTGTGAAACTGGAATGTTCTGTGGTTGTGTTTTCTGGTTAAACAGTTCATGGCTCAGTTCCATGAAAAGATCTACCAGATGCTGAAGAACTTACTCCAGCTCTCTCCAGAAACCAAACACTGTATCTTGTCCTGGCTTGGAAACTGTTTGCATGCAAACGCAGGCCGCACCAAGATTTGGGCCAATCAGATGCCAGAAATCTTCTTCCAAATGTATGCCTCGGATGCCTTCTTTCTGAATCTGGGTGCTGCTCTCCTGAAGCTATGCCAGCCGTTTTGCAAACCCAGATCCTCTCGGCTCCTCACCTTTAACCCCACTTACTGTGCCCTGAAGGAGTTGAATGATGAAGAACGAAAAATTAAAAATGTGCACATGAGAGGTAGGGGGGAACTGGCCTTCTCAAGATGGTGTGTGTGTGCGCACGCTTGCATGTGTGTGTGTAACATCAGAGGCGTTCACTTTTATCCTTTTTCACAAAGGTGCCTCTTTCTCAAAAGAAGACGAGGCAAAAAGAAAAGCTAGTATAAATTTTAAAAAGACAGACGTCTAAAAAAAACTGGTAGCTTTTAGATGTGCTTTCGTGAGATCTTCTTTCTGAATTTAGCAGCCTTTAGGTATTGATTGATTCATTCTTTCTAAAAATAAAGCACAGTCCCTGCTTTGTCTTTTAACTCAAAGCCTCCAGAAGAAAGCAGATATATTAACAGAGAATCATAATATGGTATAGGGCTAAACTATGGGAGCACAGAGGAGAGAGTGAACAATAAATTCTACAGAAGTTGGAAGTCTTTGCGGCCGAGTCTTGAGAGATGACTTGGGTTTAAAGTATAAAGGTACAAAGCTGTGGAAGGCATGATTGGAGAACAGTGAGAAATTGAGGGGGAGAGCTAGGTGGGAAAGGGGTATGGGAATTGGCAGGAAATGAGTCTAGGGAGGAAGAATATTGGGGCCAGTTTGGAGAAAACTCAAACAATGCAGAGAAGTGAAAAGAAGAAAATAAGTCATTCAAAATGAATCACTCTTTAAAAAAAAAAAAAATGAATCCCTCTTAATTTTGGTGTATTTCCTCTCAGTTTTATGACTCTTTAATCCTAAAAGCAATACATGGTCAAAAGGAAGTAAACCTGGAAAAGCACGAATAGATACAGATGATCCACTGTCTATCGCTTGGCAACATCCACGGTGTTTTCTACATTTGTTTTTAAAAGGAAATTACTAAAAAAAAAAAAAGAAAAGCCCGCACTGGTAGCAGTATGGAAGTGAAGCTAGAGTAAGGGGACACTGGAGACCCAGGACAGAAGTCTGTGGTGAGTCATTTACTGTTCCTTTTACTTTCTTTGAGGTTTGGACAAAGAGACTTGTTTGATCCCAGCTGTGCAGGAGCCAAAGTTCCCCCAGAACTACAACCTTGTGACGGAGAACCTTGTCCTGACCGAGTATACCTTATACTTGGGATTTCACAGGTAACTGCTCTGATGTCATTCAAAAAGAACTGTTTTGTGGGGTTAAGAACCAGAAGGTTGAAAGTGAGTCTCACTTTATTCTGAAGGCTCCCGTTAGGATCTAATGGGAATGGAGTTTTGTATGCACTTAATCATGTTTACGTGAATTGCCTTTGTACAGATAACTGAATTTACTTTTCATTTTTGACCTGCTACACTTCTTAAAATTAAACACACTAGTATTGTTCTCTAAACACACAGATTTTTTTTGAAGATTTCTTTATTTTAGAGAGAGAGCACGCACGCATGCAGGGGGAGGGGCAGAGGGGGGAGAGAGAGAGAATCCTCAAGCAGACTCCCCTCTGAGCACAGAGCCTGACTCAGGACTCGATCCCACAGCCATGCATGACTGGAGCCAAAATCAAGAGTCAGACTCTTAACCAACTGAGCCACCCAGGCACCCCTAAACTTGCAAAAAAAAAAAATTTTTTTTTAAAGATTTTATTTATTTACTTGACGGAGAGAGAGCACAAGCAGGGGGAGAGGGAGAGGCAGGCTCCCCGCTGAGCGGGGAGCCTGATGAGGGGCTCAATCCCAGGACCCTGGGATTATGACCTGAGCCAAAGGCAGACACTTAACCAACTAAGCTAGCCAGGCACCCCTAAACTTGCAAATTTTTAAATCACTATCTTCCTGTTGTGATCTGTGAAAGGGGAATTGTTTTAACTTTTCACTTTCCGCTCTTGAATTTTCATTACTTACTACTCCTGATGAAAAAAAGATGACCCTCTACTTTATGGTATAGAGACAAAATTAAAGAAATGTTTGGGGCTCGAGACACACGTGCGCGCACTCTCACTCTCTCTTTAAAGAATAAATTAAAAAAAGAAGAAATGTTTATCAGGGATTCCGATAAGATCAGTAGGACCACAAAAGATTTGTGTATCAAAGATCAAAAGGATTCTGGAAGTGTGAAAATTTAAGAACTAGAGTGTATGACTTCCAAAAGCGGTTCTGGTTCTGCCTGGTCACACACCATTCTGTGATTTTTCCCTCCTCTGGTTTAGTTGATTATGACTGCATGTATAAACAAAGTCGTTACAGTCCTTAGGAAGAGGTACTGAGGATAGCAGTTTTTAATGTCTTCTCAGGATACTTACATTGGCACAGAGCATTTTTTAAAACTCGGCAAATTTCTAGAAAAATGAAATTATATCTTTATTAGAGAGTTTTTCTATCCCGGTCATTGACATTTTAAATGAGACAATAGATAATGCAGCATATGTTTAACCTGCTCAACCACTGACATTCAGACATAGAAATGAATGTCATCTCTTCTCCCCATACTGGCTAGCTCACCCTAGACATTGTCTACAGGGCCAAAGAAGATGACTTTGGACTGTATCCATAGAGACAACTATCCGTAACATTGAATTACAGGGCTTCCTTTCATTAGAGAACATTTGGCTGGCCCTTTGTGAAGAATAATGTAATTTTATATTGAACAACAGAGGACTGCAAGCTGTTTCTTAGGTTGTGGCCCAGGTGGCTACCAGTTTATATGTGGTCGTTACTGACCTAGAGTCCTTTTTCTCTAGCTTTTGTTCTTAACTAACCGTAGAAAGACTGTCCATATAACCACATCCAAGTACAAACATTGCAGCTGTGCAGTGTCAAACTATCCTGCTGGGCTCTTTTTGTAATTTGTCTAATCGTTATTTATTTTACATGGTAACAGCCCAGTCTACACCCTGCTTAACCAAGCTACTGTTCTTTGGATGGTGCGTTTCAGCTGAAGGCTGCTATTTGTAGTTAGCGTCATTTATGTCAAATACTTGGTAACATTTGCCCGGTGCTCTGACCCCTGCCCCAGTCCTGTCCGTAAGTTGTGTGAGTGCCTTCTCTGTCACCACAATAGCGGCCCCCTATATCCTAAAAGAGAATACTAGAATAAATAAATGAAGATTTGTTTTTCCGGAACGATCTGTATTCAACTGCCCTATATGAGCCTCCTGACCCAGTCTCTTGTGCTTTCTTGGGGGCAGGTTGCATGATCAGATGGTCAAAATCAACCAAAATCTGCATCGGCTGCAGGTTGCCTGGCGGGATGCTCAGCAAAGCTCTAGCCCTGCTGCTGACAACCTCCGGGAGCAGTTTGAACGACTGATGACCATCTATCTTTCCACCAAGACTGCCATGACGGAGCCCCAGATGCTACAGAACTGTCTCAACTTGCAGGTGTCCATGGCTGTTCTACTCGTTCAGCTGGCCTTAGGCAATGAGGGCTCACAGCCAATTGAGCTAACTTTTCCTCTGCCAGACGGCTACAGCTCTTTGGCTTACGTGCCAGGTAAGCAGGCTCTTCCTTGGGAACTGCCTATTTATAGCTATCTAAGTTTAACTGGGTCACTTTGGAAGTTTAATCCTCAGAGTACCCTTCCTTAGTTATCATTCAACTGTTTTTGGAGAAACAACTCAAATTTATAGATAGTATCTACCGCTCAGAGTATGGGGGAACCAACAGCTTTTTCCTCAGCCTTGTGTCCCCACTTCTGTGTGTATCAGAAAATAGTCTTCAAAGGAGTAAGTGCAGCCAGGGTTTTCAGAGCTGTTAGTTTTGCATTAATGTTGTCTTCGTTGTTCATCTTCTAAATTTATCTGTCCAACTCTCCGTGTGCTATTCTTTAGGGAGAAAAAAATTATCATCCCCTGTTGGTTGAGGAGGTCGTGTTTGTAGGTTTGGCAGTGAGGAGTTGGCAGATACTGTCCAGCAAAATCAGGTTATATGTTCTTGATCACTGTATTGGTCATCTGTTGTTAAGTAACACATCATCCTAAAATGTAGCACCTTAAAACAAACGTCATCTCACACGGTTTCTGTGGGTCAGGAATCCAGGAGTGGCTTGGCTACATGGTTCTGCCTCTGGGTCTTTCATGCGGTTGCAGGCGAGCTGTCAGTCAGGGCCACAGGAATCTGAGGACTCGACCAGAACTGGAGGATCTGCTTACAAGCCAGGTCATGTGGTTGTTGGCCGACCTCAGTTGCTTACTGGCCTCTTTCCCAGGCCACGCAGGTCTCGCCTTAGTACTATTAGTACTAAGTACTATTCATGGTATGGCAGCTGGCTTCCTTGAGAGCAAGCAACCATAATGGAAGCTATAGGCTTCTATAACTTCACCATGGAAACGATATACCATTGCTTCTGTATGCCTCTACCCTGGAAGAGTGCAGGAAGGGACACACAAGGGCATGAATACCAGGAAGCAAAGACAATTGGAGGACCATCCTGGAGACTGATGACCAGAGTCATCTAATGTATTCATCTTTGTTGAAGATTCTTTATCCATCTAAAGGGTTATTTAATGCATAGTTAACCTTGAGTATGAAAAGAATGTGTATCAGTGTACCTTCTTAAGTTGCACTAGTGTGTGAACAGTATTTTGTGTCTCTGCTATTTTCATATTGACTTGGATAGAAATAAAAATTGACTTACTTTTAAAGGAGAGTCTACATTTATGAACTTGTCACCATTCCTAGTACCTACAAGACATTTCGGATTTTTTAATCTTTATTAGGTAGAGCAAAAGGGAGGAATTTCAATATTGCTTAGTACAGAAAGTCAGATGTTTCACTAATTGCAGTGAATGGGTTTGTTTGTTTGTCTTCCAGAATTTTTTGCAGATAACTTGGGTGATTTCCTCATTTTTCTCCGCCGCTTTGCCGATGACATCTTGGAGACATCAGCAGACTCCCTAGAACATGTTCTTCACTTTATCACAATTTTCACTGGAAGCATAGAAAGGTGAGGTGTTGAAAGCTTGGCTCTGACACCATTTAGAGGTGCAGAGCATTCAGAAGACTTCTAAACCAAGCCTGACTCATAAGGGTTTGCCTTCAGAAGTTGTGTTAACACTAATGAATCACCTGACCACCCTTAAGGGTAGCCAGAAATCCCCCTCTTCAGAGGCATAATAAGCCAAGGACTTTGCCCACAAACAATCTGAACCTGCGTAAGAGACCCGATGGGAATTCCACTGCTAGGGGCTGGTTAAAATAGTTACCTTAATGCCAGAAGCCTTACCAGTGGCAGCCAGTTCTGATGATCTAACAGTTGTAGGGTCACAAAGTTTACCCTTAACGTTCTGAGTTGCATGAGCAGTAAACACAGGTAAATGCTTTCTAATCTCATCTTTTCATTCATAGCTTCTACTCCCCTTTCTCAGAGAAAGATGCCCACTGACCTTTGGAGTTGCTTCTCTGGTGTTTTTGGTGTCTAGGCCAAAGGAAACGATGTGTGCATGAGTGAAGATTTGCTGCACAAAGAGAATGATGTACATTCCCCTGAGCCATGTCAGTGAGAAGTAGGTAGAAGCCAATCCTTCATTGAGCTAAGCAGACCCAGTGGGAAATCATGAGTCAACTGGTATTTATTAGGCACACGTGGTGTGCAGCGTAAGTAACGTAGAAGAACTGCGTCCTGACCCTGGCCCTCAGGAAGCTTAGAAAGGCAAGTTTATCCTCAATGAAACGGTCAGGGAATGTAAGCAATAAACAATGGATTATTGTAGAGAAGTAAACAGAGTGGCTAAGCGTTAAATAGAAACTTGAGTATTCATCCTCATACTTGGTAGCCTGTGATCTCAAAAGTTGAATGAGGTTGTACCCTGCATCATCCCCCAGAAATTGACAGCCTTGACACTACAGAATCCTGTTTTCTCCTCCCAACAGTGGTATAGGGTGTTTTGGCTCCTCATGTGGAGAAAATAGTCATGAATTTGAGAGTTGAGTTTTCTACCTGCTCAGCTTGCTTTCTGCACTTTTTGCAGGATGAAGAATCCCCACCTAAGGGCCAAACTGGCTGAGGTGTTGGAAGCAGTGATGCCCCACCTGGACCAGACTCCAAATCCCTTGGTATCCAGTGTGTTCCACCGGAAACGTGTGTTCTGCAACTTTCCCTATGCACCCCACCTTGCAGAAGCTCTAATCAAGGTCTTTGTGGACATTGAGTTTACAGGTAAAGCAGTCCAGAACTGAGAAGCAGATACTAGTGGAGTCTCCTAGCTTGATCAGTATTTAATGTCAGAAAAATACCAGCAGCCATCATTTATTGAGTATCTGCTATGTGCCAGCCTGGATGCCAAGTGCTTTTCTAACATTGTTTCATTAATTTGTCACCATCTGGCAAGTTTTACTGTATTATCCCTGTCGTACATATAATATGGACATGAATGCTCGAAAAGATAATTTGTCTGTGTCATACAACTAAGTGGTAGAATCAGGTCAATTCTATCTCACCTCAAAAAGAAAAACAAGGGGGTGCGCCTGGGTGGCTCATTTGGTTAAGTGGCTGACTTTGGCTCAGCGTCCTGGGATGGAGGCCCGTGTCAGCTTCTCCCTCTCCTTCTGCCCCTCCCTCCACTCGTGCGCTCTCTTTCTCTCTCTCCCTCTCCCAAATAAATAAATAAAATCTTAAAAAAAAAAAACACACATACTCTTATTATATGCTTGATTTAATTAAGCTCCAGCTAAGTAGCCTGTTCGATTACAACCCAGGTCTTTTTTTTTTTTTTTTTTTAGTGGGGGGAAGGGGCAGGGGAAGAGGTAGAGGGTGAATCATAAGCAGGCTCCATGCCCAGTGTGGAGCCCAATGCAGAGCTCAGTCTCACAACCCTGAGATCGTGACCTGAGCCGATATCAAGAGTCGGATGCTTAACCAACTGAGTCACGCAGCCGCCCCAACCCCAGGTATTTATTTTTATCTGCAGAATAGTCGGACAGTTCTTTTTTCTTTTTTTTTTTTTTTAAGTAAACTCTGTCCCCAACATGGGGCTCAAACTCACCACCCTGAGATCAAAACTGTACCCCATCTCAACCAGTAAACAGTATATGTTAGGCACTTATTTAAGACCCCTTTTAAAAGAGATGTTCTAAATAAATAAAAGTTGTCCTACCATCCAGTGATAAATACAGTTAACATTCAAAGAGACATTTAACATTGTACTGAGTGCCTTTCCCATTTGGATTTTGGTTTTGTCACATACCTCTGAGCCTCAGTGTCCTCATCTATAAAATGGGTTGAAGTGACGACTAATGAGATAGTGCATGTACATCTTCATAATACATATATAGTCACACAATAAGTCACTGCAGTTATTATATGACCATTTCAACTCTTTACGTGCAATGGTAGAGGATGTATTATAATTCCTGTTTTATTTCTGAGGAAGTAGAAGTTAAAAAATGTTAAGAGACTTGAATTAGGTGGAGCCAAAAGGAAAACCTAGATCTTCTGACTCCAGATCCCATGATCTTCTTTCATTATATGACCCAAGCTACAGAGATGTTGTGGTTCGTTCCTTTGATTGGTCAAAACAGTGTAAGCCTCAGGTTTTTAGACCCTGACCTGATTTTTCAGAGTAACTAAGAACCAGTTCATTTCGCAGCTGGGATGTTATCTATGAAGAATATGGAGGTTACTTAGTATCCCGTTCAGCACACGGCTGTCACTGCCACAATGGCCAGTTCAGAGGCCTCATTCAAAGTCTGATAAGTACTCTGCATTTGGATATGGAAGCATTTGTCTCCCCTGGCTTTTAGGGTACAACTTGGTCCTTGTCCTTTTCTGCATGCAGTATCTTTTATGTCTGTCTCCCTCTTGTTCTGTCCGTAAGGAAATAAGTAAACACTTGGCTGTCACTCTGGGCCTCTGTAAACTCCCAGGGCAGATCTTGCCAGTAGTCTTGACAACATTCAGAATCCAAGAAAATGGCTCCACAGGCATAGCTCTTACTCTTTCTCTAGTAGCACCACCTTTGCTGGGTTTTTGCTCTTACCCTATTCCAGGAGACCCCCATCAATTTGAACAGAAGTTTAATTACCGACGTCCCATGTATCCCATCCTAAGGTACATGTGGGGAACAGATACCTATCGAGAGAGCATTAAGGTGAGAGAGTTTTTGGTGAAGCCAAAGCTGAGTTCTCTGAGTTTTACTTCAGATAAGCCCCAGTGAGTTGTGGTTCAGTACTAAAATGGTTTTGTCTTGGGCTGGGACTTACAGGATTTGGCTGACTATGCCTCTAAGAATTTAGAAGCCATGAATCCCCCGCTTTTCCTCCGCTTTCTTAACCTGCTAATGAACGATGCCATCTTCCTCCTGGATGAAGCCATACAGGTAAGAATAAGTATATAAAAATTTTTTAGGGACGCCTGGGTGGTTCAGTTGGTTAAGCGTCTGCCTTCAGCTCAGGTCATGATCCCAGGGTCCTGGGATCGGGTCCTGGGATCAAGTCCTACGTCGGGCTCCCTGCTCAGCAAGGAGCCTGCTTTTTCCCTCTGCCTGCCGGTCCCCCTGCTTGTGTGCGCACTCTCTCTCTCTGACAAAAATCTTTAAATAAAAATTTTTTAGAACAGTTTTAACTGGGGCTCCTGGGTGGCTCAGTCATTAAGCGTCAGCCTTTGGCTCAGGTCATGATCCCAGGGTCCTGGGATCGAGCCCCGCATTGGGCTCCCTACTCGGCGGGAAGCCTGCTTCTCCGTCTCCCACTCCCCCTGCTTGTGTTCCTGCTCTCACTGTATTTCTCTCTGTCAAATAAATAAATAAAATCTTTAAAAAAAAAAAAAAAAGAACAGATTTAACTGCCCTTACCAAATAATGATAAGTACATACTTTTTACCTTCAAATTACAATAGAGCAATCTTTATGCCCATAGTACCAATTGGGACACCAAAAATTATGAGTAGTAGTATACTGTGAGCCTTGCCATTACAGAGCTTAATAGGTATTATTCCATTAGAGACCAAGATAAGGGTCATTGAAGCCTCATAAACTAGGATGATATTTTGGCAGAGAGTGGTAAAGAAAGGGTGATGAAGCTAAACTAAGATACACTGGCAGGATTAATCAGGCCAGCAGCACAGAAAGAAATCCGAGGACCTCGCGTTTGGTCAATGACTTTCAACCATTTTCCATCCCAACGCATCAATAACAGTGACTCACTAAGGCAATGATTCTTATCCCCTTCCTGAAAGATTCTGATTTTTGCACCACTCCTTGAAAAAAAAAATCTCTGGTTTGGGTTATTTTTTCATATAAACACTGCAAGTTACCAATACTCGTCACCTATCCGCAGCCTCCCAAATCTTTACATTTGAAACACGAGTTTCCCAAAGTCTACGCCGGGTGCTTGTCAGCAACTTCAGTGCATCATCATGTCCTTACTCATCCTTTGGAGCTGCTTCTTGCTCCTATTAAAAACTTCCCTTATCGGGGCGCCTGGGTGGCTCAGTCGTTAAGCGTCTGCCTTCGGCTCAGGTCAGGGTCCCAGAGTCCTGGGATTGAGCCCCACATCAGGCTCCCTGCTCAGCGGGAAGCCTGCTTCTCCCTCTCCCTCTTCCCTTGCTTGTGTTCCCTCTCTCGCTGTGTGTCTCTGTCAAATAAAGAAATAAAATCTTAAAAAAAAAAAAAAAACCTTCCCTTATCTGTGACAGGTGTAAGAAAGCTAAGGCAGGGGCCTAAGGGTAGATGAGGCAGGTAAGTCATGAAGGCGGCCTGTTAGACAGCCACACGCTCCTCATGTTGATTAGCAGTCCCCCAGTAACTTGTATTTAATCTGTGAGGAGAGTTCCTGCTTTTTTCATAATCCCGTACTTTTAGATTTTAGATAGGTTTTTGTAGAAAACAAGAACAAGTCCTGTAATAAACAGACCCTTCTATGCAAGAGCTCTGTGATACAAAGAATGACACCAGATGGCATTGTCATAGGACTGCAAGAATGATGAGAAGTAGACGGTTTTTAATATTTATGCTTCTCCTTCCAGACATCTTGCATATTTGATAGAGCTTTGTTTTTTGATAGGCAGTTTTGGGTTTGGTTTTGTTTTTTGTTTTTTGGGGTTTTGTTTTTGTTTTTGTTTTGTTTTCATTTTTTAAGAAGGATTTGTCCCTTTTTTCACTTTAGCCTATTTATTTTTGCCTAGGTTTCAGAGATGATACTACTTATTCTCCTTTCTATTTCAGAGACTATAATACACATATGGGAACTACCCACAAGTCCTCTCAGGCTAAAACAAATCTATGGAGCTTCAGCCCTATGCTGAGAAATAAAGGCTCATGTTTCTTACATAGTCCCTGGTTTTTCCGGGTTACTAAACTAGATTTTAGGGACGCTTGGTTGGCTCAGTTGGTTTAGCATCTGCCTTCAGCTCAAGTCATGATCCCAGGGTCCTGGGATGGAGTCCCACATCGGGCTCCTTGCTCAGCAGGGAGCTTGCCTCTCCCTCTGCCTGCCGCTCCCCCGTTTGTGCACGCTTGCGTGCGCTCTCTCTCTCTCTCTCTCTGACAAATAAAATCTTTTTTAGAAAAATAAAATAAAAACAAACTAGATTTTAAATAGAACCGCTTAAGGGGCACCTAGGTGACTTAGTTGGTTGAGCATCCGACTCTTGATTTCGTCTCAGGTCGTGATCTCAAGGTGGTGGGATCAAGCCCCGCGTCAGGCTCTGCATTCAGCACAGAATCTGCTTGAGATCCTTTCTCCCTCTGCCTCTGTCCCTCCACCTGTTCTCACGCTCTCTCAAATAAATAAATTTTAAAAATAAAAAATAAATAGAACCGCTTAATTATCATCTTCCCTTCAGCTGCACTTTCTTCTCTGATACATTTCACCTCTGGTTTCTGTAGTATTTGAGCAAGATAAAGATTCAACAGATTGAGAAAGACCGAGGTGAATGGGATAGTCTGACTCCAGAAGCCCGCCGAGAGAAGGAGGCTGGCCTACAGATGTTTGGACAGCTAGCACGTTTCCATAACATCATGTCCAATGAAACAATTGGTACCCTTGCCTTTCTAACATCAGGTAAGGACACAAAGCACTGCATTCCCAAAAAATCCAGTGGTCAAGATCTCCTTCATTTGAGGGATCAGCCCAGCTGAAACTAAGAATTCAGACTCTGGCAATAGTACCCTACACAGTCTGAGAGGGAAATGAATCACTAGAGAAGCTTCAAGAAGGATGATGCCCGGGGCACCTAGGTGGCTCAGTCAGTTAGGCGTCCAACTCTTGATCACACAGCTCAGGTCTTGATCTCAGGGTCGGGAGTTCAAGCCCTGCGTTAGATGCCACGTTGGGCTCCACACTGGGCATGGAACCTCCTTAAAAAAAAGAAGATGATGCCTATTGTTGACATGGGAAACATTCACCCTCACACAGCTGCCAGAAAATGTAAGTTGGTATAATTTTTCTTGAGAACAAGTTAGCCATATAAATGTATCTGGGGAGTGTGTGTATATGTTAACCTGAAAACCATTCTTGAACTCTGGTTAAATGTGGTAGATCAAAGACACTTATCTCCACTCCCTCTCAAGCTAAGTGTCCAATTCAGTAGCCATTTGCCACATAATGGCTATCAGGCATTTTAAATGTGACTAGTCTGAATTGAGATGTGCTAGAACTATAAAATACACATCTCAAAACTTAGTATTTTTTTAAATAAAATATATTATTAATAATTTATTGATTACATATGAAATGATAACCAAGGATCACCAAACATTTGAGGAAATCCTCCAACATGAAACAGAGATATTGGATGAAAACTTTTAAAAAAAATCTTTATAATCTCAGAGGAATAAGAGAAGATAGCATCCATAAAACAAGAACAAAGAGGCAATAAGTATTATTCAAAGAACAAGAAAGAGCACTTGGATATTGAAAATACAAGTAATTTTTACTCGTCAAAAGGGTTAGAAGATCACATTAAGGAGCTCTTCCATGAAAGTAGAACAGAAAGAAAAAGAGATGGAAATTAGAATGAAAAGGATAAGAAAACAAAGGATCAATCCAGAAAGTCTCAAAAGAGAAAAATGGAGTAGAGGAAATTATCAAAGAAATAATACCAAAAATTCTCAAAGACTAAAAGCCTCTAACTTGAAAGGGCCACAATGTGCCCAGCACAAGGACCTTTTAAATTCTCACACTAAGGTGACATTGTGACATTTCAGGAAATCAAGGTAAAGAGAAGATCCTCAAAGGTCCCAGAGAAAAGTCAGGTGATCTACAATGGTTTAAGTATAAAATGTCTTTGATTTTCACAACAGTGACATTGGAAGCTGGAGCACGCTCCTCGTGGAAAATAGTTTTTCAGCCCAGAATGCTATAGCCAGCCACACTGTCATTTCTGTTTGAGGGTGAAGGTATCAGATTTACTTCCAGTGTACCGTTTCTTGAGAAGCTACAAAAAGATATACTCCATCAAAGTGAAAGAGTAAATCCAGAGGAGGAAGGTGGAATCCCATAAGAGGGAGACAAAGGAAGTGTCCAGGATTGTGGTAAAAGGAGCTTGTGTGACCACCACGCAGCAGGCTTATAGAGCAAGGAGTCCAGATTGGAGTGACAGATGGGAGCTTCCAGAAGGAGCATTTCCAAAAAATACAGAACTGCTAGAAATGATCCTATCGAGAGTTTTACATTTCTGGTGGAGAGTTTAGAAAGATTTAGTGATTGGTACTCTGAAAATAAGCAAACTAATTTTTACAAAGTTATATTAAAAACTATATATTACTGGGGCACCTGGGTGGCTCAATCGGTTGAGTGTCCAACTCTGGTTTCGGCTCAAGTCATGATCTCAGGGTTGTGGGATCGAGCCCCACATTGGGTTCAGTGCTCAGTGGGGAGCCGGCTTGAAGAGTCTCTGCCTCTGCCCCTCCCCCCACTCACGCACCCGCTCTCTCTCTCTCTCAAACAGATAAATCTTTTTTTTAAGTTTATATATTACTTTATGTATGTAATCATTAGGACACTATATGGCTCTGCTGTGAATGATTTTTACAATCTTCATGACATTAACAAAGATTTGATTATATGCTGGGATTTGTATTTGGAAGAGAAGGATAGGAAGTAAGAGCTAAACTCTCATCGGTTGTGGAGTCAATAGACTGACTAAAAATATAACTTACTAAAACCCGGCATGTGTTAATGTATTTTTTTAATTTTTGGAGTTTCTGTCCTGTGCCCTAGCAATTCCTTATAAATTCATTGTAAGGAAGTAGTAAGTCTACAAAATATGTACACAATGAAGTTAATAAGTGAAATGGTGGGGCACCTGGCTGGCTCAGTCAGTGAAACATGCGATTCTTGGTCTCAGGGTTGTGAGTTTGAGCCCCATGCTGGGTGTGGAGATTAAAGTCTTTTTTTTTAAATAGATAGATACGAAATGTTTGTAATAGAATGTCTAGCAGTAAAAATAACGTCTAGCAATAAGGATAAATAAATAACTTCAGGTACAATCACACACTGGAAAATTATGTGGCCATTAAAAAGAGTGCAAATCATCACTATCCTACAGAACTTTCTCTGATGGAAATGCTCTATAAATCTGGACTCGTACTGTAGATACTAGCCACGTGTGGCTGTTGAACACTTGAGATGTGAGGTCAGTGTGACTGAGGAACTGAATTTTTAAACTAATTTAAATAGACACAGCAGGCCAGCCAGTGGCTACCATGTTGGACAACAGAGGGACATATATTTACCAAAATGGTGAGATATTTATGATATAGTTACTGAAAAAGTAAGTTACAGAATAGGTACACATGATCATCATTTTGTTTTAAAAACGTGTATGTTTGTAAATATGGACAGAAAAGCTAGAAGGATGTATTTGAAAATGTTAACAGTGTTTATTTCTGGGTGGTAGTTTTATATTTTGTTTTTGCTTACCAGTGTTTTCTAACATTCCTGCAATGAAAATGTATTACTTATATAATTTTTAAAATACTCCCCAGAGGTCTCCAAGTGAAACTCTTAAGACATAATAAGTAAAAGATGGCTTATGGGTTGAGTTTTCACAGACTGCCTTTTTTTCTAGAGATCAAATCACTCTTTGTGCATCCTTTCCTGGCTGAGCGCATCATCTCCATGTTGAACTACTTCCTGCAGCACCTGGTTGGCCCCAAGATGGGGGCCTTAAAAGTCAAGGACTTCAGTGAATTTGACTTTAAACCCCAGCAACTCGTATCAGATATCTGCACAATCTACTTAAATCTTGGGTACCTGAGATTTAATTGGGCAAGCCAGAGGGAATGCTGATGTTTTAATTTGGGGTTTTGATAATGGAATGACTGGTAATTACGTGGAAATAGAAAAGAAATGGTTCATTTCTAGTTGGTTGATGAAGGAATTTTACGTAGTTTTAATCATGAAATTTTGTCCGACCTTCGGGACACTGTTTAAAATTTTCAACATTCTGCCTTTATCTGTGCAAAGATAAACTTTACTAGTTGTAACCAATGTTTAGAAAAGCAGTATTCTTTTTAAGGTTACAGGATACTTGATAGATTTTCTTCCTAAAAATTAGAAGAAATCTTTTCTATATCAAAAGAACATTGATGGCATGTAAGTGATGGGGAACCTTGTTCCTCAACCCAGCTGTTCTCTCCCTCACTGACCTGCCCTCTGATGCTCAGTTTCTTTCTGATGCTGACCTTCCAGGGACGAGGAGAACTTCTGTGCCACGGTGCCGAAGGACGGACGTTCCTATTCCCCAACTCTCTTTGCACAGACAGTCCGAGTCCTGAAGAAAATAAATAAGCCCGGGAATATGATTGTGGCTTTCAGCAACTTAGCAGAGAGAATCAAGGTGAGGGGGAGGAGGACTTGTTTATTAACATATTCAATAGAAGTCACTGTGTTGACTCAACTGTTCTGCTGGTTACCCTAATTTCAAGGGTATTGCCTTGAGAAAATATAAACAGATGATTCTTCCTGGTCAGTGAATAACTAGAACTGCCTTTTTTGGGTGTTTTTGTTTTTAAGTTTTTATTTTTATTCCAATTAGTTAACATACAGTGTTAGTTTCGGGTATACAATACAGTAAAGAATTCCATACAGCACCATATCATATCATCTTATCATCACTACCATATTCTTAATTCTCTTTTCAACATGAGAGGGAAGAACAGAAAATTGATTTAAGAAGCTTCTACTAGGGGTGCCTGGGTGGCTCCGTCATTAAGCATCTGCCTTCGGCTCGTCATGATCCCAGGGTCCTGGGATCGAGCCCCGCATCAGGCTCCCTGCTCTTTGGGAAGCCTGCTTCTCCCTCTCCCACTCCCTCTGCTTGTGTTCCCTCTCTCGCTGTGTCTCTCTCTGTGAAAGAAAGAAAGAAAGAAAGGAAGGAAGGAAAGGAAGGAAAGGAAGGAAGGAAGGAAGGAGAGAGAAAGAAAGAAAGAGAAGTAAGAAGCTTCTACTAGAAGAGAAGAATGCACAGACTTCTGTAGACTGTTTCTATGAAATCTTTTCTGCACAGTGTTACCAATAGACTTGAAAACCTACATTGTTAACACAGAACTTTTTCAAATAGGATTCAAGATCAGTTGTTTTTAGTCATTTGATTTGTATAGATTTTCTCTGTTCATCATATTTATAGTTAGTAGTTGGCTTATATGGGCATAGTCCTACATTTGTAGATGAAAATACTATCTTATATTTAGCTAATCCCTTTGGTTGGAGTTTGACAGAGCTCCATTAGTTACAAAGAAGGAAAAATCATGGCACAGACTCTAATAGAAAACCTTCCTTATTTAAAAAAAGAAAAGAAAACCCTTGTTGACATGCATGTTCCCTTCATTGAACTACTTTTTTTATTGAGTTGGGCTCCATCTTGCCTAGAGCTTAGCCAGATAGGTTCCTGAGGAACTAGAGTCATAGTTAGGGATCAAATGTTGAAGCTACTTTTAAACTCCTCCTATACCTGTTTGTACATAAAATCAGAAACTGCTTTTCATACACTGACTACATGACTGACTCTGCAAATAACTCTCCTACCACCGTCCCTTTTTCAGTGATGACATTTACAGTAGGACTGCTGCCAGGAGGATCTTGTATGTGATGCGTTTCTTTTTTTGTTAAAACTTAAACCCATCTTTAGTCATGACTGCCGGCAGCTGAGCCACACTGAAGTTTGGGAGTTGGGGTTGAATGCTAAACTCACTTTTATAAGATCCTTCTTGGCTCGTTTAGAAAATAAAGCTGAGATTGTCACTGTCACTCTAAAGGGTCCTCAGTGACCTTTTAAGATTATAGTCACTGAATATTTGGGATTCAGCTGCTCTGTGAGTTCACCTTAACAACCAGGTGTTTGTGCTTAGTCTCTAGCAGACCTCCAACAACAGGAGGAAGAGACCTATGCAGATGCCTGTGATGAGTTCCTGGATCCCATCATGAGCACACTCATGTCTGACCCTGTGGTGCTGCCATCCTCCAGAGTCACTGTGGATAGATCCACCATTGCCAGACATTTGCTCAGGTATGCTAGCCCCAAAGAGCAGCCAAACAACAGATGTGTGTGTGTTTGCTATCCTTTTCCCCCAGTTTCCTAATACAGTACTATGCACCCAGTAGGTGCTCTATATTGTTGGTTTATGAATGAGTTGGGGAGGCATTTCAAGAGTGGTATATCACTTGATTGTTAAGGATTTAAACATGCAAAACAAAACACTCTGTTGAGAAATGCTGGCTCTAACCCCTTACCTGTTCCTTCCTTGAGGAAATCATTTCTGTCAGATGTTATAAATAATGTCAACCTGAAGACTTGAACTTGTTCTAATTGTATTAAGTTGTAAAAATATAAATGACAAGTTTGTTTTGTTTTGTTGAAGTCTGGTTTGACGCTGTAGCCATCGCATACAGGTTAAGCCACCTTCTGCTCCTGCTGTCGTACTCGGCCACGGTGGCCACGGGTCCCGCCGAACCTGCAGGCAGGGCCTGCTGCATTAGGTAGAAATGGGTACTGAGTAACTCTTCCTGTTTAAAATGAAGTTCTATAAGTTGACCCAGATTTAAGGGAATACTATTTATTAAACACTGCAAAAGGGGATTTTCTACTTCGTGGTATCTGGTATTAAGCATTCACTATACACATAATGCTGTAGTAGGCAGTCTGTCTTTTCCAAAGTGTCAGTGAAAATTTGTATTTTATTGTGGCCTCAGGATACAGACAGAAGGTATATCAGCCCTTAAAGTATATTCTAAACCTTCTTACCTGTCAGGAATCCCTAATCTGCGTTTACTTATGTAGCACACAGCTAACTAAATCAGGTGTCAATCTACAAGGCTTTATCCCCTAACACCTTAGACTATTTCGAGAGCCTGTCACTAGAACGACCAGCAGCTCTGTATGCTGACCTTAGTGTACAGGCTATCTGCCTTAGGAAAATCAAATCAAGTATCATCTGAATAGAAATGTGGAAATAAGGTTTATTAAGGAGCAGAGAGACCCAAGTAGCTAAATAATCTGCAGAAAACCCAGAAACCTCCTGAATCACTCTTTCTCTCATCTCCTCCTTTCTAACCTCACGTCAGCGCCTGACTCAGACTTACAGTGTGTCTGGCTTCACTCTCAGAGGGAGATGGGCCCGCTTTTCTAGCTTGGGCTTTGGCTGTTAGAACTTACAGAAATAACCACTTTCCCTTTCTCTCTTTGTCCCAGTGACCAAACCGATCCCTTTAACCGTAGTCCCCTCACCATGGACCAGATCCGGCCAAACACAGAACTAAAAGAAAAAATCCAACGGTGGCTCGCAGAGAGGAAACAACAACAAAAGGAGCAACTTGAATAAATACTGTGAACTAAAACAAACCAAAAACAACCAGCTCCAGAATGTAGATAAACAATTGTTTGTGGTTTCTCTTTTTGGTTCTGTTCCTCTTTCTTTCTTTTTCTTTCTTTCTTTCTTTTCTTTCTTTCACTAAATTAGAGAACTACTCTTGCTGAAATTATGATAATTTAGATTTATTCCTAAGAATTTTACAATGTTCTCTTGGCTTGCAGGAAATTATGCTTATTATAGCAGCACCAAGTTTAGAAATGATCACTCATTTGTAGCCTTTGTTTTCTTTTCCTACACTTCATCCTTTTCCTACCTTAAGTTATATTAACTTCAACTACTAAAACTTCCTGCCACCTTGCTGTTGCTCTGTCAGACACTGCTCAAATACCTTTGGTGAGCCCAGCTTTTAAGTATATGATGTCACATATTTCAGTGACAGCTGACACCATCAGAAAGTCCTGTGTCATTGAGGTATTTACTGGTCTTCATGACGCAGATGTTGGCCCTTTTCTTGTTACAGTTCTGCTATACTACAGAATATCCTTTCACACAAAAACAGATACCTTGATGTTTGAGTGGGCTTTTGAATAGAATAGATGAGACTTTCAAAAAGGAATCTCGTGCAGTTTCTGTTGGTAGTTCTTAATTTTGCGTTATCTCGTCACTCAGAGATCTGATGGAGGACACTCTCCCCTGGGGCTATCATCACCACAAAAAACAGCCCCATAATATTTTGTTAGGAGGATTGGTAGGACAAACGTGAATTTTTAAACTTTATTTAGAAAATTCTGAGGTGAAAGAAAAAAGGAGGCTGTTAGGCCCTCTTTATCTTATGGAAATCTGTTGCTACAAGGACTAGGCTTGAGAGGAAAAGTTAGGGAACAATTATTATAACCATGAAAGATGTCATTTTAAGACACTATTATCAACAGTATATTTCAGTATATATAGACACCATGTGCATTTTTATATTGGTCTAGTGTAAACTGAGTCCACTTTATATTGTCTCTTCCATGGTAAGATGTATGCAGTGTGTGGCCATGTTTACTGACACTCTAGACAAAATTCTGAGACTATAACATGTATATAGTTAACGTTTGTTTGGGCTTGTGACCTAACTTCCAAGAGCTGCTTCTAATTCAGCCTTAGGTCATCAATTAACAGAGTAGGAATTTGAGCACAACATTGTCCACATCCATTTTAAATATCCACATAGCCCCATGTAGTTAGTAGGCGGACGGGCCCCACTTTTGCAAGTTGAGCTTGTGCTCCCTACTCAGTTGCGCAGCTTAACATGCTAAGTGAGGTACATTCTCCTATGGACTATGTCACTATCCCTGTAAGCCTGAAGATACCGTAAGTGACAAGTGATATGATCTAGAAACAGGGGTTGCTGTTTCATTTTTAACCATGGCCTCTTTCAAGTAAGATGGTAGTTTTAGGGTATTCCAACACGAGTTGCTATAAGCAGTCCTTAATGTGCTTTTGATGACATCACTTGGAAAACCTCACATCAGAGGGCATCCCACACTAGGTATAAAGTAGATGTTGCCTACTGCTGTGCTTATAAATGAAAAAAGGAGTCTAGGACTCTTAGAAATGCCAGAATGTAAGATATTAATTCAGTGTGCAACCTGGGCCTTTAAGGCTTGGGTTAACAGGATTTGTTTATTTTCTTAAAATGAGCTTCATTTCATATTTATTATCCTCCTTTACTTCTCTGAGAATGAACTGTGTATAAAATAAGCTTCTATCTACTCGCAGTTACCTTCCAAACCCAATCTAATGGGATGTTTTCATTTTTTTAAAAAGTGGGGAAAAGACCAGAGTTTTATAGGAGAAAATTGGAGGAGAAATGGGCACAAAACCTCAGAAGGCAGCTGTTGCCAGCAGCTTTCTAGTTAACAACCTCTATGCTGCCTCTTGCATCTGTGTCTGTATTCTACTTCTGTGGTCTTCAGATTGTAAGCCTTTTCTGGCAAGCTTTTTTTTTTTTTTTTTTTTTTTTTTCTTTTCCTGAAACTTTTTATGAATGGCTACGGCACCATTAATGCTGCTGAGTATCTTTAAACTCATCACAAAGGCAAGTGTATAGCTTAAGGCCACTGTTGGTAAGGAAACCAAGTGTCCTCTGTGCCTTTTTTTTTCTTTCCTTGAAGTAATTTAATAACATCCCAAAAATGAGACTAAAAAATTATCATCTTGGTGTACACCATGGTGTGTGTATGTGCTTGGAAGCTTAAAGAGGTGTTTTGTTATCTGGAACTCAGAAACAGCTCTAAATCTATTCGAGCAGACTTTCTGATACACCTAGTGTTGTGTGTTGGCTTTGCTGGAGTATGATAGGAAAATGAAGACTCTCTATCAGCTCTAGTATTGCTTACCAAGAGGGTAATAACTAAACTTGGAAAATTATTTAAGTAGGCTTTATCAAGCAATCTTGGTTTGATGTTTTTTTTTAATATAGTTTGTAATGGCTATGTAAAAACAAAGAAACATTAAAGGTTTTTTAATGGTGCAGGTGAAGGTGCCAGTAGCTATTCGGTATCACGGTCTACAGAAGCTTCATTACTTTATCTGATGCTGGTTGCTAAGCAGCCGTTGCCCAGGGCGTAAGTCTACTGGGCGCCTTTACAAGCCAGAGAGGCTGATGCTGCACTCTCGATGTCATGTGAGGAAATAATGCACATGCTCTAACTGCTACACAGGAAAACCTAGACAGAGTAAATAAATAAAAAGTAAAAAATAAAACAACAAAAAGATTGATTGAAATAAAATTTGATCTACGTAACTGTATTTTGAAACATTCCAGGAAGGTTACTTCTTGTCAAACTTGCCTGGGGGTGTTTGTTCAAAGCTTGTATTTAATAAATGAACACCTGAGTTACAACCTTTGTTATCACTTCCTTCATTACAGTATGAACAGCTAGTGGCAGTTTCAGAAATCCCTCTGAAATTTTAGAGGACTCTGACCTTCACTTCTCTTTAAGATGGTATCGAATGTGGGTCACCTGGCTAAGCTAACCTCCCCTACCAGGCTTCTGGACCCTGGAGTCATCCAGAGGAGTCTTAGGGCATGTTTTTTCCTCATCAGTTCACTTCCGACTTCACTTTTCTTTATCTGGCCTAAACCCCAGATCTTTCATTTTAATCATTCACTGTGACATTCCTGTCTTGCCCCTAGTTTCTATACCCCTGCCCTGTAAGACCTCAGTGTAGACTGACCCAGTCATTCCTCTCTGTTCCAGTATCCAAGCTACAGACCACTGCTGGAGAAAAATGACACAATCTTTAGAGTGCCGTGACCACAAATCAGTGGTTGCTAACAGTGCCCAACCACCTTTCTGTGTGTCCAGAAATTCAACACCAATCCAAACTTTATCCTTTTTCCACCAATCTTTCTGACCCTCCCACTTAACCTTCACTGAAGATCTTGCCTTCCACTTTACTGGAAAGATAATAGAGACTTCAGAATTTCCACTTTGAAACTTCTCTCCCATCATCCCATCCGTGAAAAGGCCCCAAGGTTCCAAGGCTAATCCCCCCAATCTTCTTTCCTGTCTCTTCAGATATTTTATCAATCCCCCTTCTCTATCTTCAGGGTCCACCTTAAGTTCCACATCCTTATTTGGTTTTATTTTATGGGGGGGGGGCGCAGAGGGAGAAGGAAAGAATCTTAAGCAGGCTCCACCCAGGTGGAGCCCAATGCTGGGCTCATTTCACAACCCTGAGATCATAACCTGGGGTGAAATCAAGTCAAATGCCTAAGGACTGAGCCACACGAGCGCCCCCTTATTTGGTTTTCTGACACATTCCTTTATAGACATACTCACTTACTCTGGCTTCTATCCTAATTTTCTGAAACTGCTGTAGCTAATATTTCCATATTGGTAAGTTAACTTTCCCAGCCTTAATTTGACTTCTCTGGAGTACTTGGCAGCTGAATCATTCCACTGAAACGATGCTCTTGGATCCTTGATATCACCCCTAATTTTTCTTTCCACCTGACTATCCCATCAGAGTTGCTCAGGCTTCTCCAGGGTACATTACTTGTAATTATGTTTTTCACATCAAATGCCACTTCCCTCGATAAATCTTTTCTTCCAGTCATATTAAAAGTTTCAACCCTGTAGTACAGAGGTGTTCTGTTACACATCTTCTCTAGAAATCTCTCCAGATCACCACCACTCCTAATCTCATAGGCCCCTTCCCTGTTTGCACTGCAACATCTTCAGATCCCAACTCTGCCACTCACTAGTTATGTGGCCATTTATCAATCCCATTCTTAAATGGGGGACGCTGCCTAACACAGGCTTTCTTTAAATTCCAAAATGCCTGGCATACTGGGGGCCCTCAGTAAATTTTTTGTTCCTCCCATCTGCGTAATTCCTTGCGACTCACAGGGAATTAGGGGAACTGGACTCCGATCCCGATACAAGATGCGGGGGAGATCGGTTCAGGAAAGATCAGCTAAAGAGAGGCAAAGGACTGGATCACATGACAGGTTATGTGGCGCCTGCTCTGCCCATAACTTTCCATGTTTAGCCTAGGACCCTGTCTGCCTTTATAAGACGATCGTCCTGGCCTAATGTTAAGTATCTATAGAGCATGTCTATAACACCTTAGAGATGCCTTCCAGTCCTAACTTTCCACGTTCTCTCAGAAAATCGCCAACACCTGTCGCAGAACGGAGCGGGTCCGCGCCACTGCAAGCACGGGAGGCCCAGAGCGCATGCGCCCATCCCCCGCTCGTCGGCCTTCCGGACCTCCGTGCGCGGCTGCCCCACGAGATGCCTGTTCCTCCGCCGAAGCCCACCGCTCTCCACGTGTTCTCTGACCTCACCTTTTCATCTCCACTTTCTTCTCTGCGACTGAAGAGAATAACTCGGCCTGCTAGATTCCGGAAAGATAACAGGACACCTAAACACCTTGGACAGGCGCGGAAAGAGGAGGCCTGACCTTGGAAGGGGAACGGGGTCCTGCGGCGGGTCCTTCCGGGGGGTGACATTCAGCGGCCGTCCGGGGCGGCGGACCTTGCAGCTTGGAACCATGGCCCAGTTTGTCCGTAACCTCGCGGAGAAGGCCCCGGCGCTGGTGAACGGTGAGCGCGGCGGCGGACTGCCGGGGCGGGAGGGCCTGAGAGGAGGACGCGGGCGGTGGCACCTCGAGGGCCCCGCGGGAGCCGGGGCGGGACGGCCGGTGGGGGGTTGGGGGGGAGGAGGGGCCGGTCTGCGACTGTTCTCTAGCCTTTCCGCCCGCCTGGCCTGCAGCTTGGCTTCTCTGTACACCCTAGAAGTGCGCAATTCTGACCGCGACAGCGAAGGAAGGCAGGGATGTGCGGGAAGGCTGCGGTCGCCCGCCATGACGCCCCCGCAGATGTCGAGGAGTGGGAATATGGAGGGTATGGCCCTGCGGCCGAGCGAGGGAAAGGGAGGGCAGAGGCAAGTGAAAGGACCGTCGCTTCGGCCGCAGCAGGTTGTCTGGGTCGCAAATGGGGTATCTGGAAGTCTACATACATTTTTAGGGGTGGGTGTGCTTTTGAACGTTGACTTTGCCTTCTGGCCTGGCCAGATTATCTAATGGAAATTTTAGGTGGAATTGGACTTTTTTTTTTTTAAGATTGATTTATTTATTTATTAGAGGGAGCATGGGGGGGGAAGGGCAGAGGGAGAAGCAGACTCCCCGCCGAGCAGGGAGCCCGATGTGGGACCCGATCCCGGGACTCCAGGATCATGACCCGAGCCGAAGGCAGTCGCTTAACCAACTGAGCCACCCAGGCGCCCGGTGGAATCGGACTTTGTGGACGAGTGTGCCTGCTCCCACAAACATAGAAAGGGATGTATGTAAACTGATCTTTATCATTCTAGCTTAATATTCATGGAGCTTTTCAGTTTGAAAAAACCGAAGTCTTACTGGCAGACCGCTGTACCTCAGAACAGCCCTGAATAGTCACAGCCCTGAGTAGTGGCCTCTTCTGTCAGGAAATACTGCAGTTGTCAGCTAGGTAGCAAGCCATTCCATTTTGTTTCCAGAGTGAGATGAAATAAAATGAGGGAAGCGGCTTCACTGGATGCACTATATTCTAGTGAGCGGTTGAAGCACAGATCTCTAGATAGCTTTCACCCAGGTTTGATTCTGAAATGGGGATGGAAAGAATTTGCTAAATATGTGTAATATTTTTGAACCTATTTTACTGTGATTGGTTTATTCATCTCCTTCCTTTGCTCCCATCAGCAGCCAATGAGTTACAATAAATACAGTAATGCTTGAGTCTCTCCTATACAACCCCACAGTCAACGAATTGACACATTTTCCCAAAGAGCTTAAGTTTGCGGTGTTACTAAGAGCATCACGGTACCTGTTGTGGTAAACTCTACAATTTTACATAAATAAAAAGAGAAGGAATCGTGGCTTCATCCTTTGGACTTTGTGGGTGACTCGAAGCAACTTTTTTTTTAAGTTAGAGGTGGATTTTTTTTTTGCCCTGAGCATGGCTTTCACATCTTTCAGGTGGTGGGATTGTAAACTAATTTTAGTAATAAAATCCAAAAAGAAGAGTAAATACCAAAAGAAAATTTTATTAAGAAACAAACTCTTTCCTATATTTTGAGTTATTAAAACATAACAGTTGTTATTCTTCCAAAACTACTCAAAAAAGATCTCAGCTAGGGCCAGACTGTTAAATGTGAAATATATTTTGCTTTGTAACATAATTCAGTGTATTAAATGTGAATGTTAAGTATCTAATAAAAATTGGGACACCTGGCTAGCTCAGTCAATGGAACATGCAACTCTTGATCTTGGGTTGTGGGTTCAAGCCCCACCTTGGGTGTAGAGATTACTTAAAAATAAATTCTTTTTTAAAAAATTACTAATGGGGCACCTGGGTGGCTCAGTCAGTTAAGCATCTGCCTTCGGCTCAGGTCATGATCTCAGGGTCCTGGGATCGATGAGGCCTGTATCGGGCTCCCTGCTCCGCGGGAAGCTGGCTTCTCCCTCTCCCTGCTGCTCCCCCTGCCTGTGCGCTCTTGCGCGCTCTCTCGCTCTCTATATGTCAAATAAATAAATCTTTTAAAAACTGGCTATAGGAGCACCTGGCTGGCTCAGTCTGTAGAGCATGACTCTTGATCTCTGGGTCGTGATTTCGAGCCCCATGTTCGGCATAGAGATTTTTTGTTTTGTTTTTTTTTAATATAGAGTTTACTTTAAACAAAAATTACTGTGTCTGTTAATTCCCCTGGGGGCACAAAGAAGGTTAAAGAAATAAGTAACTTTATCATTAGACTTCCCCAGAGAAGTCACAGAGTCTAATTTTTTTCCTGTTTACTAAACTTGAGACGTTATTGGGATTTTACCAGTCTTTCCATTAATCTCTTTCTGTTCCAGGAGCCCATCCAGGTTCCACATTGTATTGAGTTGTTAATCTCCCTAGTTTGCTCTGATGTGTAACACTTCAATGGCAGTTTTTCTTACTTTCCACGACTTTGTCAGTTTTTAAGGTATCTATGTAGGTACCTCTCTAGGTATCCTGTAAAGGTGTTCTCCAGTCTGGATTTGTCTGGTGTTTTTCTCAAGATTAGTCTGGAGCTATGGGATTTGAGAAAGAATACCACAAAAGTGAAGTGCTATAATCACATATCAGGATGTACATGATACCCATATAACATCACTGGTGAAATTAGCTTTCATCATTTGGTTATGGTAGTGTTGGTAGGTTGCTCACTGTAAAGTTACTGTTTTTCTCTTCCCATCATCTGTTCTCCAGGCGCAAGTACCTAAGTCTAGTCTGCGGTGTGTGTTGAGGGGGTGGGGAGCAGCTGCCGACAGCAGGGATTCCATCTCCTGTAGGAAGGAGTATTTACATATAATTAAATGGAATTCTATGAGAAAGATTTGTTCTTCCCTGTTTGTTTATTCAGTCATGTATTGTATGGATTCATGTACATTTATTTCCTACTTCTTACCTCCAATAGTATGTTACTTATTTTGTTCAGATTGTTGCAGCCTTGGCCATTGAGAACTCTTTCAGGTTGGCGCCTCTGTCCTTTGACCTACCCCCTTTCTTGTACTATAAAATCTTCAAACTCATGTTACATTTTCCCTGCCCCAGCCTTAGAATCAGCCATTTCTCCAAGGAGCCCTAGTTTCTTTTGGTGGACAGTGGTACTTTGAAACTAAGATCTAGGCACTGAATATCTTTCCTGCTACTAGACTGCTAGAATATCATTGCTTCTAGGCTCTCTTAAGGGTGTCTGTGGGGGCACCTGGGTGGCTCAGTTGGTTGGGCATTTGCCCTCGGCTCGGGTCATGATCCCAGGTTCCGGAGGTCGAGCCCCGCATCGGGCTCCCTGCTCAGCAGTGGAGTCTGCTTCTCCCTCTCCCTCTGCCTCTGCTCCTGTACTCTCTCTCCCTCACTTTGTCTCTGAAGTAAATAAATAAAATCTTTTTTAAAAAGGGGGGGGGTGTATAGTAACCCATGTGTATATATGCATATACATGGTGGGTTTTTTATCCATCTGTATATATATTAAACTACACATGAGTTCATATGAATGTCTCCAACTCTAATCCAGTACCATGGGATTTATTCTTGCTTCTTTTCTTGCCTGTTTGTATCTTTCCTCTCCTACAGTGAGAAACCTGGCTCCCATCATCCACCATTCATTTACTTATGTTTTATTCATCCCTTGTATATATGTAAAGCAGTTTCAAACTTTTTAGCCTGTACTCCCTGGAAAACAAATTTGCCAACTAAAGTATAGTGTTTGTGTACAGTGTACTGATTTTTTTTTTTTAAAGGATGAAATATCTGTGTTGAAGATAATTGTAAAGACAGTTACACAAGATTTTGTACTCTGTGATAGCCCCATCTTACGGGCACTGTCAGTTCTATGTAGAACTCTCTGTGAAAGCCTTGTGTCTGCTTAAAGATTTACCCATGGCCCTAAGCACAAAGGATGATGCAGATAGTAATTCTAAGAGTAGTCAGAGAGAGAGAGAGCGGGCACAAGCATGAGCAGGGGGGAGGGGCAGAGGGAGAAGCAGACTCCCCGCTGAGCAGGGAGCCCAATGCAGGATCCCAGAACCACCTGAGCCGAAGGCCCACGCTTAGCCGCATGAGCCACCCAGGTACCCCCCATCTTCGAATAGTAGGCGGTTTATGGATGTTCATGCAAGTGTGCTGTTTTTATTATGTTTGTCTTGTAGCTTTTTTTATAAAATGCCTTTCTCAGGATGCCTGGGTGGCTCAGTCGGTTAAGCATCTGCCTTCAGCTCAGGTCATGATCCCAGGGTCCTGGGATCAAGTCCCACATCTGGCTCCTTGCTCAGCAGGGAATCTGCTTCTCCCTCTCCCTCTGCTGCTCCCCCTGCTTGTGCTCTCTTGCTCTCTGTCAAATAAATAAATAAAATCTTTTTTAAAAATTAAAAAAAAATAAATTCCTTTCTCTTGCTGAAATCACTACCATAATCTTACATCTACCCTGGTTATTAAGAATTTTTTTTTCTCTGAAATAGTAACTACCTTGAGGAATTTCAGCATAGGAATAGATTTGAGTTTGGCTGCTCTGAACAATACATGTAGGTTTTATTATTATTATTTGTGTTGTTTTGAAGGAGGAGCAGCTGGGCTTTTGTTAAAGAAATATTTAATTCACATATTGATGAGGATACCAAAAATGGGCCCTTAATTGGTATAATTCCATCTGGATTTGTAGCCAACAATGTGACAAGTTTTAATCTTATTCTTAAGGATGCCTTTCTATGTAGCTCCTTCCCTCCCCTTCTGCACTCTTTGCCTCCAAATTTTCTGCTCTCTCTACCAAGAAAATTTGGTTCCATTGCTGCTGTTTTCTTGCTTCTGAATCCAACTTCTCTCAACTTTAGCAGTTCACTAGATTTGCCATTCATAAATGAAGTAACAGTACTAGCTGGCCACTAGTGAAGTCCTGACATAATTGAATGTGCTTATAGCTTCCTGCCTGATTGAACTTCCCTGTGACACAGGTGTTCTGCATCTTTAAAAGCCTCTTGTTACCAGGGAGCAGCTTTGACTTTTCACACCGGGTGCACATTTGGTACAAGCAGTGAATGAATGTGATGCATGAATAAATATTTGTGTCCAGCCCACACATCTGCTTCTTTCGGTCTCTAGTGAGTTCATCCTGGTTTTTTGTTTTGTTTTGTTTTGTTTTGTTTTCCAGCTGCTGTGACTTACTCAAAGCCTCGACTGGCCACATTTTGGCACTATGCCAGGGTTGAGCTGGTTCCTCCAACCCCTGCTGAGATCCCTACAGCTATTCAGAGCTTGAAAAAAATAGTCAAGAGTGCTCAAACTGGTAGCTTCAAACAGCTCACAGTTAAGGTAACTATGGGCTAAATGAAAACGTATGTGCATAACAGAAAATGTCTTCCCTTGGGATTTTTCTGATTGTTTTGATTAATATATGTATTTTCCAGTGAGGCTGAAACCTACATAATGAGAGATAATCTCTTTCTTGACTGCTGAGAAAGATATTTACCTTTCTAATTTTGTCATCGGGGTTGAAATAATTCAGCTATTTTATGTCTTCGTTTCCTATTAGTCTTATAACAAAGAAAGGAGCATTTTTACTGGGCAGCTTTTTTTTTTTTTCCCCTCTCCTATTTTGGTTAGTATACTAAAAGAGGATGGCTTACTTTGCTGATTCTATACTTTTTTTTCATCTGTAGGCCTGGAAATACTCCCAGTTTAGCCAAAAGATCTCTTGGACTATCAGGCAGCTAACACATGAAGATAAAAATACCAAAATCTAGCAAGCATATCATGTAATATGAAGGGTTACTGAATCGCATTAAGATAAAATCTAAAGACTGTAAGAATTGGAACTTGGATTTTATGTTTGCTTGCTTGAGTCAAACACAGGATACAAAAAGCCTAAATAAACTAAATTGTTGCTGACTTTAGAATCTACACCCTGGAAAATATAGTTATTCTAGTTTAAAGGGGAAAATTAAAATTCACATCCAGGTGCTAAAAGGAAAAGGCCCAGTTTTGTTGTAGAGGGGTACTGTTTTCAACTAGAGTTTCAAGATCCATAGTTGCACTTGGATGCAACATTGCTTTTTTGGAACCAATCATGTGCTTTTTCTCTCAGGGCAATAAAACATTGATCTGTGAAACTGAGTCATTATTGAATACTTGGAAAGAGTTAAACCACATAATAAATGAATAAAGGGGAAGACAGAGCTCTTCATCTCTCAACAAATTCTCTTTGGCCAGACAGAAATGTCTATTCGGAGACTTACCTTCCTATAGCTATCCTTTCACATGAATGCCCTGTCCAAATGTGTCAGCTCTTTCCAGGATGTGGGTTGTTTTCGGGCTCCTAAAGTGTCTCATAAACTAATGAAAGGGTTAAGTCAGTTCAGGTCTTTAAAGAATGCTTTGAAAGAATTTATAAGCTCTGGACTACTTAGCTTACATAATTGAAAGTTCAAGTGTTCTCAGCAGTTGAACAAAGTTAACATCAGTAAATCTTGACTTTGGCTAAAACTGCTCTCTAAATGAATAGCATCCTTATATTCTCTGTTACTTAATCCTGGAGAAGAATACTTTTAAATATGTAAGAAAAAAAAATGTACATTAAAATTTGTGCTGCTTTTTTCAGGAAGCTCTGCTGAATGGTTTGGTGGCCACCGAGGTGTGGATGTGGTTTTATGTCGGCGAGATCATAGGCAAGCGTGGCCTCATTGGCTATAATGTTTGAAGACCAATCTTTAACATCTGTTTATATGTGGCTTATTATTTGAGTGTTCTTGGACCATGTGTGATCAGACTGGTATTTGAATAAAAGAAGATAATGTATCAAAATCAATGTTTTCTCTATCAGACGCTACATGGATCAGTTTCTCTTGATAATAAGATGGGTTGTCTTCCTTTAATACATTAATAAAGCTCTAAGGGCATGTCTTTTGCTTAGCCTAAAACTGGAAAGGATATATGTGAATATGCCAACCTGGCAAATACATTTATGAGGATGACATTCTCATTTGAAGATTTGAAATACATGATAAATTTATTTGATTTCCAGAATAGCGGAAAGGTCTTAGGAATCCTAACTAGGATTTGCTACAGTAGGAAAAATAGTAATACCACATGCCAAAGTGATACAGTTAAATCCTGTGCGTAATATAAAGAATAAAATTTGGATGGTTTCTCTTTGCTAGAATCAGAGATAGACTTTGGCAACACCTGCATTTACAAATGTTAGAGTACTTGGTGGTATTCTAAGTAAATATCTTTATACTATCTTTAACACCAGGACAGAGCTACTGAGAGCCACCACCTCCTTTTTAAATATAATTTTGATGTGTGTTATATTATTAATCTATTCAGTTTATGATTTTTAGAGGCTATCTTTACAAAAATAAAATACCCTATGGATATTTAAATAGTTATAAATTTAGTATTCTCCGTGGTTCTAAATAGTACCATTATGTCCTGAAATAAACAGAAATGCTTGCTATCAGTCTGTCTTCTTGAGCTGTTTTATTGAGGATATAGGAGAGACTTAATCATTCGTTGGCTTTTCTGGGGATTTTACCATCTTTGAATGGTTTATTGGTATATTTCTAAATACATTGTAGCTCCTGCAGCCATTGCAAAACATGCATTACCAGCTGATGATAACCAGAAGCTAACTGCATATTGGAAAAGCGTCATGGCTCACAGTAGAGTATTAATCCTTTAGTAGAACTGAATATTTATCCGGTCAGCCCCAAATTTATCCACTGCACTTGGAAAACCACTGCTTTAGCTTAGTCAAGGGCAGTTTTCCTATGCGATCAGCAGGAAAGTCTCCACAGAGACTGCTGCTCTTCTGAAATGAAGTCATGCCTAACTTACTGCTTCTCGCAGTAATCACAGGTGGTCAAAACTGAAACTACCCCTTCAAAAGGCATTCGGTAACTTAAAATACGCATAGCAAAAGACTGAAAATTACTGACTACTACAGTCATGGTGATCTTTGGGAGTTTTTCCATTTCATACAGTGAGTATTAAAATTAAATTTAGGGGCGCCTGGCTGGCTCAGTCGTTAAGCGTCTGCATTCAGCTCAGGTCATGGTCCCAGGGTCCTGGGATCGAGCCCCGCATCGGGCCCTCTGCTCGGCGGGAAGCCTGCTTCTCCCTCTCCCACTCCCCCTGCTTGTATTCCCTGTCTCTGTCTCTCTGTCAAAATAAATAAAATCTTTAAAAAAAAAATAAAATTAACAAATTTAAAGGTATGAGATCAGCTAGCACTAATAACCTACGAGGCCTAGTTCATTCATGACATGTAAATTTTTTTTTTGTAACCATCTGGTCCCCCCCCCAGAAGGTCCTCAAAATAAACATTTACTACTCACTTCACTGCAACTTCCTTCTCTGCCATCCAGCACACCTCCAATGTGTGGTGCCTAATAGTGCACGTACAGTATTTTCTTAGGTTAAAAGAGCAGTGGGCTTCTTGAGGTGGCAACTTCACCTCACTAGCCAGTTACCTTTTGCCCTCCTGACCCCCAAATGTCTTGTCTCCCAGTGAAGAACTGTTGAGGCTGGCTTTCACTGAATTTGTGGGTACCAAGTGTCGCCAGTGACAACTTCATCCCTCAGATACTCTGCGTGCCTCCTAAAGCCAGGCCCTAGGCTCAATATTAGAGACGCTCGTGAACAGCCTGAACGTTACCTGTTCCGGGGTTTGGTCTGGTGAGACACATAATTAAGCATGCAGTTACAACACCGTGAGAAGTGTTCCAATGAGGGAAGTGGAAGGTATGCTTGAAAGAGTCTAACCCAGACTTGAGAAGGGGGTTCAAGGGGGAGGCTGTCAGAGGAACCAATATCCAAAGTAAACCAGAAAAGTAAGAGGTAGCCAAGAATGGGACAGGGTACACTGGGCAGGTAGAACAGCCTGTGTAAAGGCTGTTACTCGGGCACCTGGGTGGCTCAGTCGGTTAAGCGTCTGCCTTCGGCTCAGGTCATGAGCCCAGGATCCTCGGATCGAGCCCCGCGTCGGGCTCCCTGCTCAGCGGGGAGCCTGCTTCTCCCTCTGCCTCTGCCGATCCCCCGGTTGAGCTCGCTCTTTCTCCCTCAAATAAATAAAATCTTTTTTAAAATAAACATTCAGAGTTTTTTTGTTTTTATTTTTTTTTTTTAAAGATTTTATTTATTTATTTGACAGAGAGAGACATAGCGAGAGAGGGAACACAAGCAGGGGGAGTGAGAGAGGGAGAAGCAGGCTCCCCGCAGAGCAGGGAGCCCGATGTGGGACTCGATCCCAGGACCCTGGGATCATGACCTGAGCCGAAGGCAGTCGCTTAACCAACTGAGCCACCCAGGCGCCCAACATTCAGAGTTTTTATGAGGCTTTCATTTTAAGATCACATTGAATGTGAAACTGTCTACATTGTACACTTAATTATTTGTTCTATACACCACACACTCTCCTTGGATAACAGTTTCTCCTTTCTTTTCCACTCCTTTCTTACCTAAGTTTCTTCTGCCCTGATTTCTAAGGATAGCTCAATGCAATTCACTTTCTTCATATTTCATATTTGTACGGCACTTCACATCTTCAAAGCACTTGCACTGACTATCTCATTTCGCCCTCGACTCCCCTGAGGTATGTGGTGTAAATGATAGACCCATTTAACAGGAATTAAGCAGCAAGAAACATTAAATGATTTGGCGAGGATCCCATGAGTAATAGGTGGCACCCCAAATTGGGCCCAGGTAATGACCCCATGTTGTAGTCTGCCCTGACTGTATGCTAGATCCTCTATTGCATTTTCACAGTTTCTATATTAATGTTCTGTCTATTCTCACGCCTGTTTTGCCCTACTGCCAAGCTACTAAAGCTTTACTGTCGCATCCGATGTCATCCCACCTAATCTTACGTAAAGTGGTATCTAGCTTTGTGAGACTCAGTGTTTCCTAAGTAGTGTAGTTTTTACTTCTACCAGAAATGAATGGGCCCAGTTGTGATCACCCAAGATGACCACAGTGCAGTTCCACCAGAGATTCCTGTAACAGGGAGCTCACGCTGACCCTCGTAGCTACTACTACGAAAATACTGCCGTGGAAGACCCTTGACGATCTGCCTGCAGCCTTGCCTTCACCTCATGCTGCCATCAGCCTTTGCTCCAGACACACAATTTCCAACCAGTCCCCATAAAAGCCAGCTTTAAACTCACCGCATTATTACCCACTATCCCTGATGGTTGCAGTTCATTAGTCACCAAACCATTCTTTATTTCATTTTTTTTTAAGATTTTATTTATTTGAGGGGCACCTGGGTGGCTCAGTCATTAAGCGTCTGCCTTCGGCTCAGGTCATGGTCCGGGGGTCCTGGGATCGAGCCCCGCATTGGGCTTCCTGCTCCGCGGGAAGCCTGCTTCTCCCTCTCCCACTCCCCCTGCTTGTGTTCCCTCTCTTGCTGTGTCTCTCTCTGTCAAATAAATAACTAAAATCTTTAAAACAAAAAAAGATTTTATTTATTTGAGCGAGCTCACGTAAGCGGTAGGGGAGGGGGCACGGCAGAGGGAGGGAATCTTCAAGCAGACTCCCCGCTGAGAGCAGAGCCCGACTCCCTGTCAGGGCTCAATCTCAGGACCCCTGAGACCATGACCTGAGCCAAGAACAAGAGTTGGACACTATCAAACTGAGCCACCCAGGCGCCCCAACCATTCTTTCTTTCTTTCTTTTTTTAAGATTTTATTTATTCATTTGACAGAGAGGGAACACAAGCAGGAGGAGTGGGAGAGGGAGAAGCAGGCTCCCCACTGAGCAGGGATCCCGATGCGGGGCTCGATCCCAGGACCCTGGGATCATGACTCGAGCCAAAGGCAAGATGCTTAACCGACTGAGCCACCCAGGCGTCACCATTCTTTTATTTCTTGACAATTTTTTTCTCCCAGCTCACTGTCACTCTACAAAACTACTTACATCTTAATAATTGGCAATTTCAACATACACATGGATCAGTGGTTTTCCAAGTGTGGTTCCTGGACCACAGCAGCAACATCACTAGGAAACTTAGAAATGAAAATTCTCAGACTCAGAGCTACAAACTCTGGAGGTAGGATCTGGCAATCTGTGTTTTAACTGGCTCTCCATGTGATTCTGACACATGCTAAAGTTTGAAAACCACTGACACAAATGATCCAACAAACGAACCTCTTGGTTCCTGTTAAAGTCCATTGATTAGATCTTTCACCTTCCTTGGGCACTCATTCCCATTCATTACCAGTCTTTTCAACCACTCCATAGATTGAATTTCATGCCTCCCTCTCTCTGACCGCCTATATCTTGCCCGCCCATTTCCTCTAATACATTAATTTGGAGTCACTGTGACCATCAGTAAATGGATTCTACCATCTCCCTCACCACCCTGATGTCCTCCTTTCCTTCCTTACCCGACTTACTTATATTCCATGTTCAGTCATGATCACTCTTGTGAATATAGCCCCAACATCCTTGCCTCTCACTCACTTTGTTGTGCTCATTTGCCAAACCACATCCTTGGCTAAGTCTACGTGCTCTGCACTTGCACCCGTGTAGTTGGAGAGAATAAGTTGGTTAGTCTCACTGCAATAATAGAAATTCCTGATCAGAACCTTACGAAAGCATTTAATACTACCTGACAAGCATATTTTTATTTCTTCGAGCCATGATTATTTCTGTCAACAGATGACCTTTCCTCCTACTTTTGGAGAACTTCCATTGACTCCCACAACATCATCTACTCACCACTATCTGCACCCATGTGTATACTCCATCTTGCCTATACTGGGTTGTTCATGCTCCTTTTTATTTATTTATTTAAATATTTTATTTTCAAGTAATCTCTACACTTTAAAGATTTTATTTTCAAGTTATCTCTACACCCCACATGGGGCTCGAACTCACAACTCCAAGATCATGACTTGCATTCTCCATGGACTGAGCCAGCCAGTCACCCCGTTCATTCTCCTTTTTAAAGCCATTCTCTCCACTCAGTGTCTTTGTGCCATGATTTCTCCCCTTTCCTACACCATTACTTTTCTTCCCTACTCTATTGTTCCTATGAGTGTATGCACCTGCTATTACCTAGCCCATCTTTTACTAAACCAGTTCCCTTTTGCAGCAAAACACCTCAAAATTTACCAATACTCAGGACACCTGGGTGGTGGTTTTGGCTCAGGTTGTGATCTCAGGGTTCTGAGATGGAGCCCCAAGTTGGGCTCTTCACTCAGCACAGTCTGCTTCGGATTCTCTCCCTTTCCCTCTCCCTCCCCCTCTGCCCCTCTCTTCTCTCTTAGATAAGTAAATAAAATCTTAAAAAATAATAATAGTAAATTTTAAAAATGTTTTAAAAGACTCTCCCTCGGCCCCTCCCCCACTTGTGTGCACACGCTCTCTCTCTCTCAAATAAATAAATAAAAATCTTTTTAAAAACTAATAAAATCAAATTTTAAAAAGTTACCAATACTCACTGTCTCCAATTCCTGTTCTCTCTTGAACCTACTCGAGTCAGATGCTCATTCCTACTACTTCACTGGAACTGCTCTCCTTGCACATGAAATGCAAGAGTCCATTCTCAGTCCTCATTTTGTGTGAACTTTTCAGCAGTATCTGACTCCCCTGAATATCTCTTCCTGCTTGATGCGCTTTATGATACACTTGACTTCCAGAGCTTTCCTGTGGCCTTCCTTCTTCCTTACTTTTTTTCACTTCTCAGATTCCTGTTCTGGTTCCTCCTTTCTCTGGCTTCCTATCTTTGGAATATCAGAGATAAGGCTCAGTCCTTCCTCTATCTGTATTCATTCCATGGGTGATCTCATCCAGCCTCGTGGTTTTAAATAACATCGATGCACTGATGACTCTCAAATTTATCTCCAGTTCCTACCTCACCCCCTGAACTCTAAACATATATGCAACTTCCCCTTTGATATCTCCACAACCTGCACTTCTTTTTTTTTTTTTTAAGATTTTATTTATTTATTTGAGAGAGAGCTAGAGATCATGAGCAGGGGGGGAGGGCAGAGGGAGAAGCAGACTCCCGGCTGAGCAGGGAGCCCGATGCGGGGCTCGATCCCAGGACCCTGGTATTGAGACCTGAGCTGAAGGCAGTCACTTCACTGACTGGGCCGCCCAGGCGCCCCTCCTCCACTTCTTTAATAGACATCTCAGACTTAACATGTCCAAGATCGAACTCTTGATTTTCTTCCACAACACCACCAGAAACCCATTCCACAGTTTTCTCCCTCTCAGCTGTTGGCAACTCCATCCTTCCAATTGCTCAAGCTAAAAACCTTTGGAGTCATCCTTGACTCCTAGTCTCCTATATCAATCCATCAAGAAGTCCTGTTGGTTCTACCTTCAAAATATATCCAGAATCTGACCCTTTTTTTTTTTTTATCACCTCCCCTAACACCAAGGCACTACCATCTCTCACCAGGATTGCTGGAATGATCTCTTAAATGGCCTCCTGCTTACAAGCTTGCCTGTCGGGGCGCCTGGGTGGCTCAGTTGTTAAGCGTCTGCCTTCAGCTCAGGTCATGATCCCAGGGTCCTGGGGTCGAGCCCCACATTGGGCTCCCTGTTTGGCTGGAAGCCTGCTTCTCCTTCTCCCACTCCCCCTGCTTGTGTTCCCTCTCTCACTGTCTCTCTCTCTCTCTCTCTCTGGTCAAATAAATAAATAAAATCTTAAAAAAAAAAACAAAAAACAAGCTTGCCTGTCTACAGTCATTCAGAGCGATCCCATCAAAATGTAAGTCAGACCATGTCAGTCCTCTGCTCAGAAGCCTTCCCAGTGGCTCTCACCTTACTCAAATTCAAAGCTAAAATCTTTACAGTGGACTACAAGGCCCAACAAGATCTGGCTTTCTATTTTGTGTGTGACATCACCTTCCCACACTCTTCCCCTCCCTTTCTCCTCCTGCTTCATGGTTCCCCTTACTCTTCTTCAAACCCGCCTGCCTCAGCACTGGCTGGTCCCCAGGCTTGAAATGCTCTTCCCTGCCACATCCCCGGGGCTGGTGCCTCCCTTCATTCAGGGTTTTCACTGTGGGCTTCCCCAACCACCCTAACTGCAATTCCAAGAAACCTCTCTCCAAATACTCTTTTTTTTTTTCTGCTTTTCCCCCCCAAATTTCCCAAAATCAACTTCTAACATTCTATATGATTTACTGATTATGTTTATTGTTTAATCGTTTTACCTTCCTAAAATAAACGCAACGCCCCCAAAGGCAGAAATGTCTAAAAATCTGTTTTGTGGGATGCCTGGGTGGCTCAGTCGGTTAAGCGTCTGCCTTCGGCTCAGGTCATGATCCCAGGGTCCTGGGATCGAGTCCTGCATCAGGCTCCTTGTTCAGCGGGGAGCCTGCTTCTCCCTCTCCCACTCCCCCTGCTTGTGTTCCCTCTCTCGCTGTGTCTCTCTCTGTCAAATAAATAAATAAAATAGTTTTTAAAAAATCTGTTTTGTTCCCTGATATATTCCAAGCTCCAGGCACATAGAAGTCACTCAGTACAGATATGGTGAATAAACTGCCCTTTAATGATTTCATACCTTTATAAACTGCTGTTCCCTCTGCCTTCATCCTGGCTAGCTGCATCTACCCGGCACACCCCTGTTCCTTTGGAGAAGACTCTTCCGATTTTCCTAAACTGCTTTCTTTTGCCCTTCTGTTGGGCCTCTTCTAACACCTCTCATTGTACTCTAATGATACATTTACATTTGTTTCTTTCCCTTACTAAACTGTAAGCTTTCTAAGGAAGGGACAATACCTAACTCACCTTGGCAATCCTAGCCTATCACATAATCTATCCAGCTTGTATATAGTAGGTTTTCAAACAATGAAACAACCAACTGCCCTTACTGTGTTTGGTACGGGGTTGGTATACAGCAGAGTCTGGTGGCAGTTTGCCACAGAGGGAGATGCAGGCCTGGGGGACTCATTTCCTGGAGGCCTGCAGGCTGGGACTGCTCCAGAGCTGATGGCAGCTGAGTCACTCCTGCAGCTCAGCCTGTAACTCTGAAATAGAGATTGGGATCCCTGATTAACAGCCCTTTCCTGTACAAAGTGAGTGTGGGGCTGCCGCTGCATAAGGCCTGGGAGGGAAGAATGAGCCGGTGGGCAGCAGATGAGCTTTTGTAGAAGACCTCGCTTGAAATCTGAAAATCCCAGAAATTCCTTAGGAACTGACCATCTTAACTCCCTCTTCCTTTGCCAAGCCTGCATTTCAGGATTTATATCTGTAGTAGAACTGAAAGAAGCACATCATATGGAGGTTTATAACCCCACACTTTTCCTCCTTGGATTTACACATGCGACCTATGGATGGGTTTTTATAAGAATTATATGTTGGATGCTTACACAAAGTAGGAAAGGTGATCTTTAGAGGCTCTGAGTTTTAATGCATTCTAGTGTTGTCAAATCCAAAAGCAATTAAAACGCTGTTGTGTGGTTTTGAATTATAGCCTACTTGTTAAAATAGCTATTGTTTCCCCTAAGGACAGCCTGCATTTTTACCTTGATGTCATCTCACTCTGGGTCTCGAGGGGGTAGGGAACTTAATAGAACAAGTGAATAAATATAGTTCTGAGATAACAGTGAATTCTAAGGTGATGATAGGAAATTAGTTACCAATTTTAGTGACCTTCCAGTGGAGCAACGGAATGAAAGCCACGTAAGCCCAGGATGGGTTAAACAAACAAACAAGTCATATCAGCCAAATACATATTAAGTCAGAAGTGGTGTTTTGGTCATCACTGCTTGACCTTGGACCCTGTGAGGGTTTTGTCTGCCTTGACTATGCTAGTAGGAAGAAGCATGCTTTATTACGGGACGCCCGCGTTACTACTACGTGGGGGAAACTATTACCCACTTCACCCAAGGCTCCAGATTTCAGCCCCACTGCACTGAGGCTACATACCGAAGCCAAATGGCCCTTGATTTGGGACTTTGTTTGCTCTACCATCACCATCTGACTCTCCATCCCAGAAGAAAGCTGCCAATAAAGACTCAGTAATAACCTCGCAAAGTTATCGGTGCAAAGAACACAAATCGGCGACAAAACCCATCTCTTATCTCTCTTAAGACGATGTCTATCAGGGGCCCCTGGGTGGCTCAGTGGGTTAAGCATCTGCCTTCAGCTCAGGTCATGATCCCGGAGTTCCGGGATCGAGCCCCACATCGGGCTCCCTGCTCAGTGGGGAGTCTGCTTCTCCCTCTGCCCCTCACCCTGCTCGCGCTCTCTCTCTCGCTCGCTCTCTCTGTCCCTCTCTCAAATAAATAAATAAAATAAAATAAAAAAAGACAGTATCTATCGCTGCACGTTTTCCTTATTTATCTGTCTCTGAGACAGCAAAGACCTCCTGCAGGTTAACAGAAGCCACCCTTCCTAGAAGATTTGAAACAAAATGTTACTCTCCTCACTTTCCACCCCCCAAAATGAGATGAAGTAGAACCATTTGCCTGAGGTGAGTGAGTCAGGAGCAGAGGACTGGAATGCAGGACTTGATTTCTGGTTTCCTAACCCTAACCACATCCTCCCTACACTGGGATATTTAAGTTGCTTTTTGCACTGTGAGGGGCAGGGGTGGGGAAGGGGATGGTTTGCTTTTTATGTTTTTATTTAGAAATTTACTGACATCTGACCTCTAACCCACATGTAAGACACACCAGTTAAACTCTAGCAGGAGTCAGTGATGATTCCTAATGTATAATTTGCGTCGGACACGACGATTTTTCCTGTGTTTTAAGCAATAGAATTGGCTAGGTGTGAATAAGGCTCAAAATAGAGAAGAATAAAGTTAAAGAGGAGAGGCTAAAACCTAATCCTAAACACCTTAAAAGTTAAATTAACCAGTGATCATAATTAATCACCCAGTCTCTACCCATAATGTTTCAAAATAAGTTCTCAGTTTTTAAACTTGATATCAGAAGCTCACTCAGATGACTTCAGATATGAGAGACCTTAATAAATGTAGCTTGTAGGGGTGCCTGGGTGGCTCAGTCAGTTGAGCATCCAACTCTTGATTTCGGCTGGGGTCATGGGATCGAGCCCCGGGTAGGGCTCCACGCTCAGTGAGGAGTCCACTTGAGATTCCCTCTCCCTCCCTCTCTGCCCCTCCCCTAGCTCGTGATGTGCAAGTGTGGTGCACTCTCTCTCTCTCTCTCTTTTTAAGATTTTATTTATTTATTTATTTGAGAGAAAGCAAGTGAGAGAGAGAGAGCAAGCATAAGCTGGGTGGGAGCAGAGGGAGAGGGAGAAACAGACTCCCCACTGAGCAGGGAACCCAATGCTGGGCTCGATCCCAGGACCCTGAGATCATGACCCCAGCAGAAGGGAGACGCCCAACTGAGTGAGCCACCCAGGTGTCCCATAAATAAAATCTTAAAATAAATACATAAATAAATAAATGTAGCTTTTAATTCAGGCTTGCATTTTGCATCAGAGATTATAAGGCATTTGCCATGTGCGTTTATGGTCATATTCTCATGGGTTTTGGGGTTTTGTTTTTTTACTTTAGTTATCTACCAAAAGAATATAGGAATAAACAACTAAACACAATGTGTGCATTGTAATGTAGGTTCAAAAACATGTCAAAGCAATCGTACCCAACTGGCCTTGAAAAAGATAACCTTTGGGAAATCTTCCAGGCCAGTCATGGTTGCTCATTACTCAAAGGGCTTCTTCAACTGACAAGGAGTTCTAGTCTTTCAATACTAACACCTTCACTTGTGGGAAATTTCATCTCAGAATGCAGGAGCTGGTAGCATCTAGTTCCTCTGAGAATATTCTCAATCAACAAGTTGTCCACCTAGCTAAGGGACAGCTTCCTGGAATTAAGACTGCAGAACCTAGGTTATAATTAACTCAGACTTCCTCCTCCTTTTGTACCTTGGCCATGACCTTAATCCTCACCTAGATTTTCCATCATCTACGGATAAAAATTTGTTCTAAATTAGATCAACTGAACTCTAGTACTGTTAGCCTAAGATAAGTTGGCATTGGTGGCTGAAAGGAATCCTAAACCAATTTTAGACCATTTAGTTAGACTCTAAGCACGACTCAAAAAAAAGCTAGACATCTCAGTGAGAGGATAATATTACCCTTTTTCTCCCTTTAGTAAAAAAGAAAGAAAGAAAGAAAGGAAGAGGGAAAGAAAGAAAGAAAGAAAGAAAGAAAGAAAGAAGAAAGAAAGAAAGAAAGAAAAAGAAAGAAAGAAAGAAAGAAGAAAGAAAGAAAGAAAGAAAGAAGAAAAAGAAATCGCTTGGTAATGTTAGGTCTAGTGATTTTTTTTTTTTTTTTTTTAAGATTTTATTTATTTGACAGAGAGAGACACAGCGAGAGAGGGAACACAAGCAGGGGGAGTGGGAGAGGGAGGAGCAGGCTTCCCGCTGAGCAGGGAGCCCGATGTGGGACTCGATCCCAGGACCCTGGGATCATGACCTGAGCCGAAGGCAGACGCTTAACGACTGAGCCACCCAGGCGCCCCGGGTCTAGTGAATTTTTTCAGAGTACTTTGGAGGCAAGCAATGTCTCCAATTCTAGGAACTGCAGCATTGACAATACATAGAAAGAATGAAAAGGGGTGATCAAATGGGAGGGGCTTTGGAATTTAGCAGGTTTCACCTGCATGGACTTAAAGTCATATTTAAGTAATGATCATCAGTAGGTCCATTGCTACTTATCTAAAGACCTCAAAGCCCAATCCTATATGATCTCCTTGGTTCTTACAACTTTGCAAGAGATAAGGTTTACGAATAGAGAATAGAATCGAGTGTTTTGCAGGTGTGAAAAGTGAGATTCAAAGAAGCTGTCACGATGCTTCACACACACACAAGTCTTCCAGGTAAGAGCTACGCCTTACCTACTACGTTAAGGAGAAAGTAGAAACTGTCCAACATAGACTCCTTCAATTTCTTACCCTTCACCTCAAACTGATCTGCTTCTAACTATCCCTTTCCTTCCATTCTCCTGTCGTAGAGGGAGACATTTAGGATGTTTTTTCCAAAACTATCCTTCTATATTTGCTCTTGATTCTCTTCCTTTCTACTCTTCAGTCATCTCTCCCTATCCATTCTCCATTTTTTATGTGTTCATTTATTGGTTCAACAAACATTTATTATACTCTTGTTATAGGTCATATTAAGTTCTTGGGACACTGAAGTAAAAGACATCTTTCCTACCTTCACAGGACTCATAGTCTAGTAGAAGAGGTTGCAGAATAAATAATCACAAACCACACAATGACGGTACAGCATGTAAATATCCACAACAGAAGTCTGCACATTATGCTACAGTGGTATACACGGGAGAGGTGGAAGAAGGCTGGGGTGGAGGGCATAACACATGCGGTGGGTCTAGAAGTTAGCCAACAGGACAAGTGGGGAAAGAAGGACATTTTATTTTATTTTATTTTAAAGATTTTATTTATTTATTTGACAGAGAGAGAGAGACAGCGAGAGAGGGAACACAAGCAGGGGGAGTGGGAGAGGGAGAAGCAGGCTTCCCGCCGAGCGGGGAGCCCGATGCGGGGCTTGATCCCAGGACCCTGGGATCATGACCTGAGCTGAAGGCAGACGCTTAACGACTGAGCCACCCAGGCACCCCAAGAAGGACATTTTATTTTATTATTTTTTTTTTTTAAGATTTTATTTATTTATTTGAGATAGAAAGAATGAGAGATACAGAGCATGAGAGGGAGGAGGGTCAGAGGGAGAAGCAGACTCCCTGCCGAGCAGGGAGCCCGATGTGGGACTCGATCCCGGGACTCCAGGATCATGACCTGAGCCGAAGGCAGTCGCTTAACCAACTGAGCCACCCAGGCGCCCCAAGAAGGACATTTTAAACAGAGGGAATGACGGGGCGCCTGGGTGGCTCAGTCGTTAAGCGTCTGCCTTCGGCTCAGGTCATGATCCCGGGGTCCTGGGATCGAGTCCCGCATCGGGCTCCCTGCTCAGCGGGAGGCCTGCTTCTCCCTCTCCCACTCCCCCTGCTTGTGTTCCTGCTCTCGCTGTCTCTCTCTCTCTGTAAAATAAATAAAAAAATCTTTAAAAAAAAAAAATAAATAAAATAAACAGAGGGAATGACATACACCAAAGCGCAACCATACAAGAAAATTCAAGTTCAGGGCGCCTGGGTGGCTCAGTTGGTTAAGCGACTGCCTTCAGCTCAGGTCATGATCCTGGAGTCCCAGGATCGAGTCCCGCATCGGGCTCCCTGCTCGGCAGGGAGTCTGCTTCTCCCTCTGACCCTCCCCCCTCTCATGCTTTCTCTCTCTCAAATAGATAAATAAAATCTTTAAAAAAAAAAAAAAGAAAATTCAAGTTCAGTAAGGCAAGAACACAAGGAATCAGAGGTATGTTTGGAGGTAAGAGGTGAAGGAAGAGTTGGACCAAATAATAAAGGATCTTGAAGATGATAAGGAATTATTAAAGTATTTTAGTTATTTATTAAAGTATGGTCTAATTTGCATTTTAGGAAGTTCAGTCTTGTAGCAGAGGATGATTAGACTGGGAACTATTGCAGGAATCCTGAAGAAAAATGAGCAATTGAGGATGCACGGTGGTGCCATTAGAAGAAGTGACACAGAAAGAGGCAAACTTCACTGTAAAGAGGAATTCTGACGGGGCACTGGGGTGGCTCAGTCAGTTGGGTCGTGATCCCAGGGTCCTGGGATTGATCCTAAGTTGGGCTCCCTGCTCAGCGGGGAGCCTGCTTCTCCCTCTCCCTCTGCCTGCTGCTCCCCCTGCTTGTGCTCTCTCTCTCTCTCTCTCTCTGCCAAATAAATAAATAAAAATCTTTTTAAAAAGAACATTTAAAAAAATAAGGACATACAAATGAAGGTGTGTCTGAAATTTTTAAAATTAAACTAATATTGGGCGCCTGGGTGGCTCAGTTGGTTAGGCGACTGCCTTCGGCTCAGGTCATGATCCTGGAGTCCCTGGATCGAGTCCCGCATCGGGCTCCCTGCTCGGCAGGGAGTCTGCTTCTCCCTCTGACCCTCCCCCATCTCATGCCCTCTCTCTCTGTCTCATTCTCTCTCTCAAATAAATAAATAAAATCTTAAAAAAAAAAATTAAACTAATATTACGCTGTATGTTAAGTGGAATTCAAATAAAAACTTAAAAATAAATAAATACAGGGCGCCTGGGTGGCTCAGTCGTTGGGCGTCTGCCTTCGGCTCAGGTCATGATCCCAGGGTCCTGGGATCGAGCCCTGCATCGGGCTCCCTGCTCTGCGGGAAGCCTGCTTCTCCCTCTCCCACTCCCCCTGCTTGTGTTCCTGCTCTCGCTATGTCTCCTTCTGTCAAATAAATAAATAAAATCTTTAAAAAAAATAAAAATAAAAATAAATAAATAAATAAATACAAATTAAAAGAGCATCGTGCTGGAGATATAAATTTGGAAGTCACAGGCACATAGAGGGTGGCTGGGGACTTGAGTAGGGGGTGAGGTTGCTTGTGGGTGAGCTCCATGGGGAAAAGGCAGGCAGTTTTCCACTATTTATTCCTATTTCCCCAGCACCTAGAACTGTACCTGGAATTTAGTAAGCAATCAGTAGTTGTTTTTCTTTTTTTTTTTTTTTTAAGTATAGTTGACACACAATGTGACAGGTGGCATTCAGTAAGTATTTAAATAAATGAATGAAATACTCAAAAGAAAAGAGGGCTAAGAACATAACTCCGAGAAACACCAACATTGAGGGATGGATCCGTGACAAGAAGCCAGTGCAGGGGTTTGAGATAGAAAGTTGAGAAAGGTAGGAGGAAAAGCAGGAAGGAAAGAGTGGGGTCACAAACACGGAGGCGGGAGAACTTCCAGAAGTTCAACAACGCTGCAAAAAGACCAAGAACAAGAGAACTCAAAAGTCTCCATTAGTTTTAGCAACCTGAAAGTCACTGAGGTTTTTGGTGTCAGCAGTTTCAATGGGGGTGGCAGGCAGATGACGGTGGTTTGAAGCATATAGGCAAGATGGTAAAGAAACAGAGGCTTTGAATGTAGACATTCTTTTCAGAAACTTGGCTGCATTGTCATTAGGCAATATTTCCCATTTATTTATTTTCTGACGTAGGCAGCCCTTGTAAGCCATCACTCTATAATGAATATATATATATATATCCATCCAATTCACTTACTCATTTACTTATCCATTCATCCTCACTTCTCTTTCTCTCAAGCCCTACCCTTAATACGTCAGCAAATTCTCACTTGATCTTCATAATATATCCTGAATCTGACCATCTCTCATCACCTCCACACTGCCAACCAAGGCCAAGACCCCATCATCTTGTCACCAGAACCAGTGTAGTAACCTTCCACAGACGTCCCTGCTTTTACCTTTTGCCTCCCTCTTGTCTATTATTTTTCTTTTTTTTTTTAAGATTTTATTTTTGCATAATCTCTACACCCAACACGGGGTTCGAACTCACAACCCCAACAAGAGTCGCATGCCCAACTGACCGAGCCAGCCAGGCACCCCTCCCTCTTGCCTATTGTTATACCAGCAGCCAGAATCACGCTTCCAAATACTAAGTCATATTTTGTCAGTCTTCTCTTTAGAACCCTCCAATAACCTGTCATCTCATTTCAAGTCCCTGTATTATCTGAAACACCCTCCCCCCATTACTTTGCTCACCTCATCTCCAACCACTGTTCCCCTCAGCCACCTTCACACCAGCCGCACTGCCCCCCTTGTTGTGCCCTGAACACACTCCACCTCAGGCCTTCTGCATTTGCTGGTTTACACTCTTTCCTCAGACATCATCAGTCCTTCAGCACTCTGCTCAAATATCCAAAGGTCTTCCCTGGCCGTCCTTTATAAACGATCGCACCTTGGCCTCTCCCAGCTCTCTCTTCTCTTTGTCCTGCTCAGTAGCACTTGTCACCCACTGACCTTAGAGTCTAATAAATTAGAGTCATTTATTAATTGTCTGTTTCCCTTCACTAGACCATGAACACCTACAAAGTCTGCCTTCCAAGAGCACCTCCTCTGGAGAAGTGGAGATAAAGATAACCAAGAAAACTCTCCCTGCCCTTGAGGAACCCACACTTCAGTGAGTCATATAACCTAACAAGTAATTAGAATGGAAATGCTCAAAGCAGTTGGATGCGAGAGAGTCTGAGGCCCCGGGGAACAGTGCGGTTTGGGGCACTCTTCAGCCTGGGTAGTAGTTAAAACCATGAGTTCACCTGAAGAGAATGTAAGCAATGAAAAGCACTCAGGAGACACTGGTGTTTAAGGGGTGAAGGTCAGAGAAAGGAGGCCAAGAAGGAATAATAGTAATCAAAGCCGTGAAGAAGAGCTAGAAGAATGAGCCCGATGTCGGTGCTACTAGAACTTTGCAGAATACTGCTAATGATCAAGCCAGGACCATTCCTCGCAACTCACTACGTGTCTGCTCCTGCTCCAAGCATGTTTCATATATTCACACATTAAACCCGGGGAGTGAGGCGCTAGTAAGACCCTATCTTACTGAGAAAACGGATTCACCCGCCCAAGCGCACACACCTACTAAGAAGATCAGAACCCAAGCAGTCTTCAACACGATGCGGTACCCATCGTACCATACTAGGCTGGCTCTATTTCGTTCCTATTTTACTGAGTACCTACTAAGCGTCAGGTATTCTAGGCTCTGAATGTAGAGTTGTAAGGCAGACAAGGTCCCTCTCTTCATGGAGCTCACATCCTCGTGGGGGGAGACAGCCACTGAACAAGTCAGCTGAGGCATGACAGACACCAAGCGCTTGGGGGTCCTGGCGGGCTTTGTTGGTGGAGCACGCCACTCTTGATCTCAGGGTCATGAGTTCAAGCCCCACGCTGGGCGTGGAGCGTACTTTAAAATAATAAAATAAAAACAGACAATAAGTGCCGTGAAGACAAATGAAGTAGGGTAAGGCTTCGTGAATGACAGGTGGTGGCCTCTCAGAGGAGGGGACAAGTAAGTAGAGATCTGAAGGAAGTGAGAGAGGGAGCCAAGAGGATATCTGGGGGAAGAACATTCCAGGCAGAGGGAACGGCACGTGCAGAAGCCTTAAGTTGTGAGTGTGCCCGGTGTGTTCCAGGAACTGCAAGGAGGTCAGTGCAGGGGCAGCACCGTGAACGAGGGAGAGAGGGGCAGGTGATACCGTCAGAAAGATACGGGAAGGTTTCCAGGCCACAGAAGTGACATATTTCACATAAGTGAAATAAATGAAGGGATCAGACATATTAGCTTGTATGTTATAATCACATTGAGTAACGGAGTGTGTGTGTGTGTCCATATATTTAGATATATACATTATATATATATTATATATATATTTATGGATATTCTGAAATATTAGACAACAAACTTAACAGTGATTACCTTTTGAGGGAAGGAAGGGACATTCAGACTTTTAACTTTATATTGTTTCATACTACTTGAAAAATTTCACCTTGCATACATTACTTGTATAATAATGAAAAATTAGCCTAAAAAGCAACCCCAAGTGGCCTTCACTCGCTTCTCCTTGTCCTTTTCATTTCCTCCTCAACCAAATACACTCTGACCTCGGACTTCGCCTTTGCCCTGCTACGGCTCCCACAGCCATTCCCCAGGACTCCCAAGGACACTCTGCAGTCCTGCTTCTCCATCTCTCAGCTACATTTGACGTTGTTTACAGCTCTTCTGTTTGAAACGCTTTCTCCTTTGGCTCCCCACTTGCCCACTTCGACCCCACAGAACCTTCTTCCTCCGATTACTTCCACTGGCTACTTTTTATCAGCCCACCCAATAGACCTGGGTTTCTTCTGGTTCTATCCCTGACCCATTCGCCTCTGTGTGCTACGCACACTCTTTCCGTGTGGCCTCATCCAGGCCCGCGCTTTCAGAGACCCTCTCCATGCTGCCAAGTCCCAGATCTAGATTTCCAGCCTGTTCTTGAGCTCTAGCCCCATATATCCAGCTGCCTATTAAACAGCTCCTCCCGCACATCTCACAGGCATCTCAACCATGACTGTTCCAAAACCAAGCTCATCATCACCAAACAATATCATCTTCCTCCTGTTGTCCTTACCGTTAGTTCGTGCTATCGGCATCTGCTTGGTTGACCCTAGCTGCAACCTGAGAAAAACCCCTCTTCTTCACCCTCTGTATCGAAGTGGACCCCAAAAGTCATTCTATCTGCTAAATATCTTTGGGATCTGTCCTCATTCCTATGTCTCCACTGCCCCGGCCGGCACTCAAATCCGGACCATTGCATATGGGTATGTGCGTCTAAAGTCCCGGGAAGAGCTCAGAGACCTTCTAACCGCATTCTCCGCCTCGAGTCTCACCGTCAGCCTGCTTCCTTACACTCAGTTGTCACGGTGACGTGGCACAGACTCCCATCACGTCAGTCCCTCCTTGAAATCTTTCCATTTTTCTCCGAACCTTTCTTGAATGAAATCCAAAATCCTTGGTAGGATCTGCCCTGTCCTCTTTTGACACTTCCCCACATGTCCCTTACATTCAAGCAACACTGAAGTATTCTTTGTTTTTCAAAGGCCTCTTTCTTTTGCATGTTTCTGTGAAAGTTTTGTCACATGGCATTGTCGTTTCTCCAGGTCTAAACTAATAGCTGGTACAAAGCAGACGTTCAGTAAAGGCTCCGTGAGTAAGTAAAGGGACAGAAAGTTGAAGGTAAGGACACCAAAATCAGAAGACTTTAAGAGTACACCTTAGGAGCACCTGGGTGGCTCAGTCGGTTAAGCACTGGCCTCTTGATTTTGGCTCAGGTCATGATCTCAGGGTCATGGGATCCAGCCCTAAGCTGAGTTCCCCCACGGGTTCCGTGCTCCGCAGGGAATCTGATTGGGATTCTCTCTCTCTTTCTCTCCCTCTGCCCCTCTCCCCATTTGTGTGTGAGCATGCTCTCTCTCTCTCTCTCTCTCTCTCTAATAAATAAATAAAATCTTTTTTTTTAAAGTTTTAAAAAGATTTTTAAAATCCTTTTTTTTTCAAGATTTTATTTGAGACAGAGGTTGAAAGAATGAGTGGGAGGAGGGGCAGACTCCCTGTGGAGCAGGGAGCCTAACGTCGGACTCGATCCTAGGACCCTGGGATCATGACCTGAGCCGAAGGCAGACCCTTAACCGACTGAGCCACCCAGGTGCCCCAAATAAATAAATCTTTAAGAAGAAAAAAAAGAGTACACTTTATTTTATTTTGGGGGGGTTTCCTTTTTTTTTAATTTAAGTTCAATTAATTAACATATAGTGTATTATTAGTTTCAGAGGTAGAGCTCAGTGATTCATCAGCTGCATATAACACCCAGTGCTCATTCCATCACATGCCCTCCTTCATGCCCACCACCCAGTTACCCCATCCCCCCACCTTCCCTCCAGCAACCCTCAGTTTCTTTCCTATGCTTAAGAGTAAGAGTACACTTTAGAGGTAACTAGGAAGAGAGGGAAAGGAAATGCTTTAATGCCACACTTGCTTCAAGCTTGTACAAGGTGAGATCATAATAATCAAATAATAATTCTTATCACTTTTCTCTCTTCGAGAGATATGAACTTTGGTCAACGGTACAATTTTTTTTTTTTTTTGAGAAAAAGAAAACACATGCACAGGGGGTGGGAAGGGGCAGAGGGAGAGGGAGAGAGAGAATCTTAAGCAGGTTCCGAGCCCAGCATGGAGCCTGGTGAGGGGCTTGATCTCACGACCCTGAGATCATGACCTGAGTCAAAATCAAGAGTTGGAGGCTTCACCGACTGAGCCCTCCAGGCACCCCATCATCAGTACAATTTCAAAGGGAGACAATTAAACTGATTTTACATAAAATTTTTTTTAAAACAAACAAATAGCCCAGCACATGCTACTGCCATAATCTCCCGATAAAACAAGACCCTTTGGGTATGAATCCCAAGGTCTGAGAGTTCAGCTGGGAAGGGTCATTTATTCTGCAAACATTAATTGGGCTGGCGCAGATACTGCTTAGCACAGGGGCTACAACGATAAGTCATACAGGATTCCTGTTCTCAAAGAGCTCATCGCCCCCAAATCAGCGAGCCCTTGCCTTTGACCAGAACTATACCTAATCCTTTACAGAAAGCCAGTTGTCCACGCTGGGGTCAGTATTTATTTATTTATTTTATTTTTTAACTAATTAAAAAAAAGATTTTATTTATTTATTTGAAAGAGAAAGAGGGAGAGAGAGAGGGAGAGAGAGAACAAGTGGGGAGGAGGGGCAGAGGGAGAGGGAGAAGTTCAGCAGGGAGCCCAACGCGGGGCTGGATCCCAGGGCCTGGGATCATGACCTGAGCCAAAGACAACCGCTTAACCAACAGAGCCACCCAGGTGCCCCTGGGGTCAATATTTAAAGTCCTTTTAGTCGGGGCGCCTGGGTGGCTCAGTCGTTAAGCGTCTGCCTTCGGCTCAGGTCATGGTCCCAGGGTCCTGGGATTGAGCCCCACATCGGGCTCCCTGCTCCGTGGGAAGCCAGCTTCTCCCTCTCCCACTCCCCCTGCTGTGTTCCCTCTCTCGCTGTGTCTCTCTCTGTCAAATAAACAAATAAAATCTTAAAAATAATAAAGTCCTTTTAGTCATAGGTGTCACTATACATAATATTTTGGAACTCAGAAATGGAAACTCATGGATTCAGGGCAGTAGCAAAATGTAACCATCGCTTCCTTTATAATAAATGGTGCCTGTGTAGAAGGGTAATAGACTTGGCCCTTCCTTCCCCAGAAGACAGTAGCATCTAAAGATTCTGAACTGTCCGGGCACCTGGATGGCTCAGTCAGATGAGTGCCTGGCTCTTGATTTCAGCTCAGGTCCTGATCTCAGGGTTGTGGGATTGAGCTCCCCCACCCCCCATCGCCTCTGCGCTCAGCGGGGAGTCTGCTTCTCTTCCTCTACCCCTTACCTCCCCCACCCCCTGCTTTCTCTCTCTCAAAATAAATAAATAAAATCTTTTAAAAAATTATTAAGATTCTGAACTATCTTCTGTTAGTGATGATCAAGCCGTCCAATGGGCAAGCTTGAATGACTCAGGCACTGTTCTTAGTTCGATGACTTTTAGGACTACTAATGCAATGTTTTCCATTGGTGGGCTGTTTGGAGAAAGGACATTGATGGTTTGAGAGAAGGTATCTTCCCCAATGCCTAAGGAAATCCCTGGGGGTAAAATGTGTCTACCTGAATGAGAGAGAAGACACTTTACTTAGATTATGTCATTCAGTCTTTTTTTTTTTTTTTTAAAGATTTTATTTATTTATTTATTTGAGAGAGAGAATGAGAGAGAGAGCTTGAGATGGGGGAGGGTCAGAGGGAGAAGCAGACTCCCCGCTGAGCAGGGAGCCCGATGCGGGACTTGATCCTGGGACTCCAGGATCATGACCTGAGCCGAAGGCAGTCGCTTAACCAACTGAGCCACCCAGGCGCCCCTATGTCATTCAGTCTTGATAATACTCTTGTGACGTTGCTATTAATATCCTTATTTTTGCAAATTAGGAAACAGGTGTGATAAGCCTAGGCGCCTGGTTCAAGATCACATAGCTGCAATTACGGGACCTGCAATTCAAGGCCAGATTGGTGACTCTGAGCCCATGTTAGTTCCACCACAATACTGGTTTGTGATGAAAAGTCTTTCTAGAGAGGGGGAAAGGGAGTGAACATCTAGAGGTCCATTCAAACCAGAAGTAGTTCATAAGCTTGCAAAAAGGGGCACAATTTGGGGTTCCTGTCTTAAATTTTCCCTTTTGTCACTTGGAAAAAATGTCAAATATGTGCATTTCCATTAGGTTGGCAAAGATCAAGAAGTTAAAGATCCTTTCTGGAAGGCTGGGGGAAAGAGGCACTCTTAAACGTTGCTGGTGGGAGTTATGAATTAGTATAATCTTTATGGGGGATAACTTGGCAACATCTATCAAAATTAGAAACATATGGTACCTTTTTTTAAAAAAGATTGATTGATTTTAGAGAGCGAGGGAGAGAGAGAGAGAGCCCATGAGCGTGAGGGAGAGACAAAAGGAGAGGGAGAGAGAGAATCTCAAGCAGACTCTGCACTGAGTGCGTAGCCCAATGTCAGGCTCAATCTCATGACCCTGAGATCATGACCTGAGCCGAAGTCAAGTGTCGGATGCTTAACCGACTGCGCCACACAGGCACCCTGAAAGGTACATACGTTTTGACTCAGTGATTCCACTTCTAGAAATTTATACTACAGAGATATTTGCACATTTGCAAAATTACAAATGGCCAAAGTAATGCGCTGCAAAATGGTTTGAAATCACAAAAGTTTGGAAACAACTTAAGTGGCCACCTCTGGAGAACAGGTGAAATCAACTATGCGAATAAACATCTACTCCACTCGGCCCTAAGAATGAGGAAGTGCCATCTACTAATAGGAATTATTTCCGAGATACAGATTTCCAAGCAAGATCCAGGAAGCGTGGTCGATACTCTCTCATTTATGAGAGAAAACTTCTATATGCACTTGCTTGTCTAGGCACAAACTCTCCCTGGAAGACTGTTTGAGACACTATCACATTAGTTGCCCCTAAGAAAAGGTGTGATATGACTGGGGGAGGGGAGTTCAGAACAAGAGTGAAGACTTTAATTCCTTGAAACTTTTTTTTTTTTTTTTGAGAGAGAGAGAGAGAGAGAGAGAGAGCATGAGCTGGGGGAGGGGCAGAGAGAGAGGGAGAGAGAATCTTAAGCAGGCTTCACGCTCAGCATGGAGTCTGTCTTGGGGCTCATCCCACGACCCTGAGATCATGACCTGAGATGAAATCAAGAGTGGGACGTTTACTCGTCACTTAACTGACTGAGCCACCCAGTCGCCCCTAATTTCTTTAAACTTTTAACCATACGAATGTATTAGGTATTCAAGAAAAAGAAACTGAATTAAAATTTAAAAATAAAGTACATGCGTTTTTAAGACATTCACATTGTACAGTCGTCACCACCATCCATCCCCATAACTGTTTTCATCTTGTAAATCTGAAACTTTATACCCATTAAACAATAACTCCGCCTTCCCCTCACCCTAGCCCCTGGCAACCACATACTTTCTGTCTCTATGATTTTGATTACTCTAAGTAACTCACACAAATGGAATCAAACGGTATTTGTCTTTTTGTGACTGGCTGATTTTACTTGGTGTGCTGTGCCCGTGATTCATCTGTATTACAGCATAGTGCAGAATTTCCTTCCTATTTTTCCCCTTCCTTTTTAAGGCTGAATAATATTCCAGTAAATGAATATACCACATTTTGGTAACCCATTCGTCAGTTGATGGACACACGAGTTGTTTCCGTGTTTTAGCTATTGTGAAGAATGCTGCGATGAACAAGGGTCTACAAATCTTTGAGATGCTGCTTTCAATCCTTTTGGGTATATATCCAGAAGTAGAATTGCTGGATCACATGATAATTCTATTTTTAATTTTTTGAGGAACCATCCTAATGTTTTGTTACTATTTTCCACAGCAGCAGTACCATTTTACATTCCCACCGACAAGTGTTCCAATTTCTTTACATCCTCATCAGCACTGATTTTCTGGTTTTTGTTTTTTGTTTGTTTGTTTATAGTAGCTCTCCTAATGGGTGTGAGGTGGCATAGTTTATCTTTGGGGATCAGCAGTATGGTTATTGGATATTGGTGTCAAACCCCCAAGACTTTGAGTGCTGCTACTTACTAGCCGTGGGACCTTGGACATTATCCTAGGCCTCAGTTTCCCCATTTGTAAAATCAGAGGGCTGGCCAGAACTGAATGCACATAAAACACTCAGGTCACGGAAGGCACCCAACAAATGTAAGTTACTATCATTTCTGCCTTAAAAGCTCCAACAATAAACCAAAACCTGATTGGCTCTGGCTCCTTTGGACCAGTTCTGGAGGCAAAGAGACAAACTAGATTTCTCAAGGAGTTTTTCTAGCTAGGGGCTTGGGTCTAGGGGACTTCATACATTCTTCGCTGACCTTCTTCCTGCTGCCCCCACCCGACCTGCAGACCTCCCACCTATGCCAAAGGAAGTGGGCTTGAAGTGAGGTTACTTAGAACCCAGCCAGTTTGTTTTCTCGGGGGGGGAGGACGGGAAGAAATCCTGTTGACACAGTTATGTAAAGCCTGTCACTCAGTCCCCTGCTTATTACCTCTGCAGACCGTTATGCATATTACAGAAGGGGGGGCGGCAAATACAAAAGAAAAATAAGCGAGAAAGAGTGAGAGAGTGAACAAATCAGGATGCATGAGGGAATCCACGTGGTCGCCAATCTGTAACTGATCAGAGCAGCTACACTGAAGCAAAACCCCCAGCGCCTACCGCCAAATACATTGCAATGGAGAAACCGTCCACAATGGGGTGTCTATATCCTTACCAGAGTCTTGGGGCTGCCGCTTAAGAGACTCTCCCGCTACTCCCACCCCTTTTGCACCCAGTAAACCACGCGATGTAACAACGGAATCTGGTTCTGTGTGTGCGCTGTGAGTGTGCGCTTTGCAAACCATCTGGGCTCCATCCTGCGCGGTTGGAACGACGATCGATCCCGGACGAGTTGGGGGAGTTGGAGCTTGCCTGTGTCTCCTCCCTTTCTCTGCTCGCCTCTCGCCCCCACCCCACCGTTCCCTCTGCACTAACGTTTCGCCGGCGGAGGGACGTAGGTTTTCAGCACCAGGAGGCCGTGGACCTTCTCTGGAGGCGTGCAGTGCACCCTCCAGAGGGCCAGAGCTGATTGCAACCTGCTCACCACGACCCTCCCCCTCCTTCCCAAATTCGCCGCCCCAGGCTGTAATATTACAAGCAGTGTGCTCTGTACCCGTGCGGGAGTCCAGGAAGGCTGCGTGACCTTCCAGCGAACTCCACCTCGGCTGGGGGGATGGAGGCTGCCCCGGGGCCTGCAGGCTGTGCATCGATCCCCCAGCCTCAGTCAACACAAGTTCTCCCGGTACAAACCCCTCCCTCCCCTCTCCGCTTTTCCAGCCTTGTAGGCTTCTAACGCCTAGCTTGAGGCGCCCTCCCCTTTCCCGCAATAAAGTAAACCGGGTGGATATTCATCCCCCGCCCTCACCCTCCTCCTTCCTTCCCCCCTCCCCCCTCAGCCTACGAACCCCGCGCACAGAGCTCGCCGCCGGCGGGCCCCTTCCACCCAGTGTATCATAATGCCCAACGCTCTTCTCCTCCCCCTCTCTTAATCAGAAACGTGCTCGCGAGCCCCCCTCCCTCTGCATGCATACATTAGGGTCTGCTTTGCATGCAGCGGCAGGCAGAGAACTGAGGAAGAAGGGGCGGGGGCGCTTTTGCCCGCCTCTTCCCTCCAGGCCCCGTTAGCCATCCAGCTTCAGCTTCGTTGTAACACCGCCTCGTTAGCGGAGCACGCCGTGGCCCCAATGCCCGGGCTGGAGAAACACGACCCAACTCTCTGCAAAAGGGCACGAGAGCCAGAGGTTCCTCGGCCCCGAGTGCACAGTAGGGCGAGGAGGTGGCGGGAGACCTGCCACTCGGTGTGTGCATTTTGGAGAGAGCTCCAGCATGAAAATGGGAGGGGCTCTCTCTCTCTCTCTCTCTCTCTTTTTTTTTTTTTTAATTTTTAAAGCGCGTTCATTGAGGGCCTTTCTATTTTGCATATAGTAAACTGGGCAACGCTTCCGTTTTGCATATGGCACAATAAGGGCCCTTTTATTCTAGAAGCGTTAAATGAGGGCTAACCCATCTTGTATCCGTGCCTCGAGGCAGAGAAGGCTCACTCGTCCCCGACCCGGCAGCCGCGCTATACTGGAAGCCGCTCTCCCGGGCAGTTCGATTCCCAGCGCATCCCGGGAACGTGTGTAATCGGCCTCTCGGCTCTCGAGGCTGCAGGCGGCCGGGCTCCCTCCGCCTCCATCCTCCCCGTAGTCCTCGCCCCCCTCCCCCTCTCCCCGGAACCCGCGCTCCGCGTCGGGCTCCTGGGCTTCCTTCCCCCCCTCCTTTTCCCCAGCAATGCCGCTCCCGGAGGGCGGGGCATGCACTTATCCAGGTTGCGGGGCAGGCGGGCGGGCGGGCGGCGGCGGCCCGGGCCTCGGCCTGGCGCAGCGGCGGCCCGGCGTCGGCAGCGTAGGCCCGAGCCCGCTATACAGATTGCCGGGCGGGCGGACGCGGCCCGGCGCTCTGCATAGCGGCCGGCCGGGTGCTGGCCGCCGGGCGGCGCCGAGCGGCTCAGGCAGGTTCCGGGGCCCGGGGCCCCCCCCTCCGCCTCCCCGCCCCCCTGTGTTGTCGCCTCTCCCTCTCGCTGCTTCACTTCACGGGGCGAACATGGCGCACAGCTGTCGGTGGCGCTTCCCCGCCCGACCCGGGACCACCGGGGGCGGCGGCGGCGGGGGGCGCCGGGGCCTGGGGGGCGCCCCGCGGCAACGCGTCCCGGCCCTGCTGCTTCCCCCCGGGCCCCCGGTCGGCGGCGGCGGCCCCGGGGCGCCCCCCTCCCCCCCGGCTGTGGCGGCCGCGGCGGCGGCGGCGGGAAGCAGCGGGGCTGGGGTTCCAGGGGGAGCGGCCGCCGCCTCAGCAGCCTCTTCGTCGTCCGCCTCGTCTTCGTCTTCGTCATCGTCCTCAGCCTCCTCTGGGCCGGCCCTGCTCCGGGTGGGCCCGGGCTTCGACGCGGCGCTGCAGGTCTCGGCCGCCATCGGCACCAACCTGCGCCGGTTCCGGGCTGTGTTTGGGGAGAGCGGCGGGGGAGGCGGCAGCGGAGAGGTAAGGGGGCGAGGAACCCCCAGGTCCGGGGTCTCGACCCTCTGCGGAGCCCCCCTCCCCTCCCCCATCCGGGATTGTGGAGCATCCCAATTCCGGGACCCTCCTGGGGTCCCTGACCCGGGCCGAACGGCCCTCCCATCTCGGGATCCCCGTACATGGGTGCAGACCCCCAGGCGCCCCCACCCCGGGGTTTGGACCCATCTGGCTGAGGGCGTTTGCGCCCCCCCTTCATTCCCCTGACCCTTCCCCAAATCCCTTGGCACAGACCCCTCGCCGGGGTTTCCCATCCCGGGACTGAACCCCTCCTCCCTTTCACAGATTACCTCATCCGAGCAAGATTCCTCCCTCCCTCCCTCCTAGAGACCTGATCCCGCCACATCCCCGCCTCCCTCTCTGGGCAGATGTTTTACTCTTGGGGCAGTTTTCCTCTTGGGCATCTCTCGGGTGATGGCCTCGTCCAGGGCCACGTTCTTCTCCTGCCCCTTGGGGACCGATGTCCCTTCCAGCACCTTGCTTCCGAAAACCTGGTGAACCCTCGCCCCATCCCCGGGCCAGGTCCCTGCACTACCAGCCACTCCCCCTTCCTTCACCTCCACCCTCCATCCTCCACCCCCCACCCCACGCAGGTAGAGCCTCCCTCCTCCTCCTTCCCTACCCCGCCAGGAAAAATCTACTTTCCTCTCCACCTTGCCTCCCTTCCCCTCCTTTCCCTCTGAAGATAACGGTGATCTCCTCGTCCAGCCGTCTGTTTCCCCCATTTTACAGAGCTACAGTTTCTAGCCTGCTGGTAGCCGGGAATTACTCTACCTTCACTCCACCCTTTCCCTCCTTTAGAATGAAGGATTAGTGGCATCTTTGGGAGGAAAATAGTCCACTGTCCCCTAGGCTCAGAGAGGAGCATCTTTCCACCATTCCCCCTGGAGAGGAGGCAGGCTTTCCCTCCAGCTCTGGGGAAGGGGGCCCCTGCGAGGGGAGGTGTTTGTGGGGGGACTTGGGCAGCATCCTCCCAGGGGAAGCAGCTGCTCTCCTACCCCACCCACTGCGCCTGAGAGCACGCAGTCTCCAACCCTAGCTCCCTCCCGCCCTTCTCCTCTTCTCCGTCATTTCACTATTGATCCACCTTTTCCTAGGCCAATCCTGGGGCTTGGAAGGGGTGGGGGAAGCAGGGTTGGGGTGAGGAGACTAGATAAGGGACAGTTTTACTTTATTATGCTGGTGGTGGTGGTTGCTTTTGGTTGGGAGAAGGGAGGGGGGCTATGAAGCAAAGTTATTCCTTAGAAGGAGGAGTTAGGGTTATCTCTCTGATTCTTACAGGGAGACCTGAGGTGGATGAAGGGGTCAAGAGCTTTGCTCCTTCCCCATTAGTACCGGGGCGGGAATGGGGATGCCTTGATGAGCGTCATTCAGCCCCCTCCAGCAAAAAGGAAAGTTGCCCTGGGAAGGGAAGTTGAGTTCAGGTTCAGCCAGTGGCGTTGCGCATTTGTTTTCCATTGGATGCAGAAGGGGGAGTTTGAATTGTAGGGGAGGGGGGAGAATGAGATGGGGGATGCTAGGAGGAGGAAGAGCAGCTGCTAGGGGCTGAAGCGAAGGGGGGGGGTAAGGGGGTTGCTGCTCTGGAGTGCTCTTGATTGAAACAGAAAGGGAAAGATAACAACCAGCCGTTTCCTGCGTGCTCTGCCGTTGGTCCCGGGCAAACCCCTTGTCCCCTATTGTGCCCTGCACCCCTCTAGATATACGGAAAGATCCTGGGAAGCAGGGGAGGGAGGAGGTCCCAGAGACCCTGGCCCCTCCTTTCAAGGAGCTGGCATTTTTTAGTTGTTAGTCTTCCTGCCTCCTTTTTAAAATCGTTTCTAAGGCAGCCTGATCAGGAGACTGACAACAACCCGCCTTCTGACAGAGCAGGGAGGACATGATGGGGGCGTGTTCCTTGCTATGTAGCTAGCTAGCTGCAGCGTCCCTCTTCCCAGCCTCTCTCTGCTCTCTCCACCTCCTTTTCCCAGCCTTCAGAAGGCAGCTGCAGTCAGCAGGGTTGATTGAGACTATTTATTGGTTGCTGTAGATTATTATTTTTTTTTGAAAGGCCAATTCTGTATTTTTTAAGCTAACAACACAGATCCCATGTAGTTGGAGAACCAAAGGCCTCATACATGACAAAAAGACTGAACCGTTCAGGTTACTTGCATGGAGTTGGTGCTTAAATGTGAGTTGATTTTGCTTTTTTAAAAGATACAGCAGCAAAAAAAAAAAAAAAAAAAAAAGACTTACTGACATTTCATTTACCTGCTTATTTTCGAAATTGAGACTTGCCTGGTTATATGTAGCATTTTAGCCCCATGTATATTTGAGTATAATAAGAAAGTCTGTATTAGGAGGAGTTAGTCTATTTTAAGGGGATCCTGAGAAGTATTTTCTTCTTGTTTAGCATGCTTATGTATTTTGTATCGAGGGACGAAGTGTTCACATTCCAAATGTTATCACATATTCAAAAGCAAAGTTTTATGCTGACAGCTTGCAATCGTAGCTTTTCAAGAGACTGGTTAGAAAGAGAGCCACCTGGATTCAGGGACCTAATGTCTGGGCACCAGAATATTTTATCTGTTGGTCTTTGACAAATCACCTTTAAAGTTTTAATCAGGTGCTAACACTTCCTTATCCACCAGCATTATATTGCTGAGCAGTGGTATACGTAGTGCCAAGCCTGTTAAGGAACTGCAGTTACTTCACATAAGATTAGATTAATGCGTTGTTGTTTTCTTTAAAACTTTTGCCTGAACATACTTTACTCTGAGAAGAGTGGTTGACTCCTTACGTTCAACTTCAGTATTTTTTCTGAATTGGGCTTGAATGAGCTGTTGTTCCACTGGTAAGCTTTTTATGTGGTAGTTGGAGGCAGTCTAGTATGGGTTGCGGGTATGGGTTGATTATTGGTAACCCATAGTATGGCTTAGGACTAAATCACTTAGTAGTGATTAGATCCTTTGACCTGGTAGTTTTCAGTGTAGAAACCAAGCATTTTGTTACAGAGTCTCACAAATCAATGATAAGGTTCCAAAAGGGAAGTTCAGGGTTCCCCTGGGCTGACATACTTACGGAATTCTAAAGATTGTTTCTCAGAATTCACTCACAGATCTGTATCAAGGCTTGTCTGGATTCATGAAGAAATGGTTTTGAGACCTAAAATGAGTCTAGCCTCTTTAAATTCTGGTTTGCTTTAAGTGAATAATGACTGCAACTTGTCTACGATGAAATGTAAGTTAATACTTAGAGAACTAGTAAGTTCAGGTGGTTGAAAGGTGATAGAACTTCCAGATCACTTCCCTGTTTAAAATCCTTTAGCCATGGGAGACTTGTCCTTCACTGCCACGGGTCCCCAACTTCCCTTGGACTGAATATGGCTGGGTAACAGCTACATGTAAGAGTTCTTTATGACCAACTTCTGCCAGAATGGGATTATTTTTAAAAAATATGTAGGTGTTGCTGCTCTCCTCTATTTGGGCTTTTTGTCTGACAGTCAGGAAGTAGAATTTAAGTTTGATTTTACTGAGTGCAGTAGGAAATCACAGAGGTCTGCTTCTTCATCTGCCCTTTCCCCTCCATATTGTCCCACTTTTCTGAGGATTGTCTCAGGTACTGTTAATGCCACCATACTTTGCCATCTAAATAAACATGGTACAGCATCCTCTCTGTTGACTAGAATTTGAGCTGTTTTTAATATAAACCCCGCAAGTGGTTTATATTTCAGCAACTAGTCTGTTTATTAATTCCATAATCCACTTACCTTCCTTACCACCTCATAAAATGTTAAAAGCAAAATTTCCACCCGGATCATAAAGTGGCACATTTTAAGTAGTTATAAATTGAAACTGAATGACAACATTGGTCTCTATTTGTTTTCATTTGAAATGGCAGTTTAGTTGAGGTGGACTAAGGCACGCTCTTGGTTGGGCCTAGAAAAGATGATGTTCCTGTAGGCAGAAGGTAGTTGGAGAGTATCTGTGATTCTGTTTTTTGTTTTGTTTTGGATGTTCACTGGGCATATGTACCAAGAGGGGGAGTTGTTCTTTCATGGCCTTAGCAGCTAATCCTGAGCTTGACAGAGGGAAAATGAAGCAGAGAACACAAGGGGAGTAGAAGAAGCCTCAGAGTGGAAGTCGGTGGACAAGGGTTCTCCATGCACTCATCTCTCTCACTGACCAGTTACGGGACCTTGGGCAATTCACTTTTAACCTTGAATATCTGATCTGTAAAATGAAAAGGTCGGGCTAAATATTAGCTCATGAATCTTTTCTGCTCCAGGATTCTGATTCTTTTCTATTATATAATTTTTTTGGTCAGGTCAGAACTTCTTATTCTGCGTTTATTTAAAGAGTCAGAGTCAGTGAGCCTATTTGGTAATTTTTAGTATTAGTTTGTACATTTGCCCACTTAATCGGTGTAATTGTTGGGAAGAAAAATGTCAACTTAGTGGGAAAGTTTTCATTGTATGGACAAAATATAAGGACTGAAGTGTATGGAAAAAGTTCTTTGCTGGAGTTGACCAATTTCATTTATAAGAAAAGTGAAGATCAGATTTTAAATACAAATCATTATCTTGTGTTGAGAGGCCCTCTTGTTTGACTCCGTTTGTTTCATGTTTTCCATGTCGTAGATTCCTGACTGCAAAAGGGAAGTTATTTTCCGTCTAGGTGGTGTATTCCTTTAGGTGTGTGAGCTTTTACATGAAAAGAAAAATACTGTGCATTAATGAATTTCTATTTTTTTAAAAAGATTTTATTTATTTGAGAGAGTGAGAGAGAGAGAGAGCACAAGAGGGGGGAGCGGGAGAGAGAGAAGCAGGCTCCCTGCTGAGCAGGGAGCCCGATGCGGGACTCGATCCGGGGACTCCAGGATCATGACCTGAGCCGAAGGCAGTCGCTTAACCAACTGAACCACCCAGGCGCCCTGCATTAATGAATTTCTAAATCCAAAGTGACAGTGCCTATGTTGCAGGGAGCAGCTGGTAATAGGCTCTGAAATGTGGGACTTTGGTTTATACGGAGCATCAGAAAGGTAGTCTTTAGAACTTTTCTTCATTCTCACTGAGAACCATATAACATGTCCCCATCTCTTCCTTCCATTTGATTGTCTTTAGGCACAGTGCTCCCGTAGGAAACCATCGTTCACAAAATAGTGATTTGCCTTCTGATTCGAAGTTGAGAAGAGAAAATACTCCCATCTTGACTCCATTTCCATATCTTTGCTCACCTTAAAGCTGCCCTTCTGTAGAGCCTCTGAGCGGATACCCATTGGCTCCCTCGCCCTGTAGCTAGAGGGGGTGGCGAGGGTACTTTGCTTTTTTCTGAGGCCTAACACTCTGCAGTGCCTCTCCCTCTTCTGGAGACTCACTGTTTTAATTGTAGGTCTCCTAATTAAGATCTCTTTGTGCCTGCCCACATTCCACTAGTGTTGGCACAGGACTTCAGTTTCCTTCTAGCACTTAACTTGAAGGCCTTCGGTAGGGCCTTTTCTGAATATCTTGTCTTTCCATTCTTCCTCTGCCAAGGTGGAGAGCCCAGTGGCGTAGACCTTTGAGAAAGGGGGAAGCTATGTGACTGTCACTACTTTGGGAGGAATTTACTCCAGGATTGCTGGGATGGGAACCTCTGTTGTCTGCATATGTTATTTTCAGGGATTAAGGAAGGTTGAATTATTAATGAGTCTGACATAACCTACCTGTGCTTTTTAATCAGATTTTTAACCCCGTGGGCACTAGTAGGAAAGAGCTCGCCGTTAAAAAGTACTTGTTTGGGTCTTACCTAGATTGGTTTGAAGTTTGATAAATACAGTTTTATCATGGATTAAATCACAGACTCATGATTTTTGTGAACTGGTAGGTTGTGAAGATAATCAAATGAAATTATTGATAGCTCCTGAATTGTATCAGATTTTAAAACATAGACCGAATGAACATTAACTTTGAGATTTGAATGAACTTTTTTCATTAGAAAAGACTTCGGGAGGTTCTAGAAATTATTGAGTTAATTAGGAATACTCTTGTAGGTTCCAGTTTTTCTTGCGAAGTTTGGGAATTGGCTAGGCTTCTAGAGTAGTTTCAGAAGAAGGGAGAATAATTCCACTTTAGTTTCCAGTATACGAATGCTCAAAATGCAGCCTATCCTTTAATGGATCTAAATGCGGCGTGCTAGAGGAAATGCAGTCTTTATTGGGAAAAAGGAATCTTAAATCCTTCACCTGGGCCCAGATGGGTTCATTGATCACATCAGTATGAGGCAGGCAGACAAAGGGTTACTTTTTTGTTGTTACTGTCGTTTCATTGGTTGTGAAGAAGGCCTGAAAGAAGGAAGTACAGGATCTTTATGGCATGCATTAAATAAAGCTGGAGGCTTGCGCTCTTATACCTGAGTGGGTGGTTTTATGGCCTAATTCTCTAATTGCTGGCATTTATGACAGTGTGGATGCTACTGGCCCTGTGGCCGAGGTGGATTATGTTGGGAATAGGGAGAGAAAAGGGGTCCTTTTGTTGGCCTTTTCATTTTCCCCCTCAATAAGATCTCCGAGAAGGCCCTGAGGAAATGCACAGACTCTTGAACTGAGGGAATGACATCCCATAAAATGGTTCTTTATGTTTTTAAAAAGGATGAGCTGCTTTTCTTGACCTATCCAAAGAAATCCATACCACCACTGTTAAATATTTCAGTGAGCTTTGTACCTTGTCAGGTTACACATCAGGGGAAGCTGACCCATGAGGCTGTAGCCACTGCCAGACGGCTGCTTTTTAAAGACCAAGGCATTTGAAAGATGGATTTTGTCGTGTGATTTGTAGTTGTTTGGGATGATATAAGTCCCCTTGTAGGATTAGTACAAAACTTCTTAGGGGCCAAACTTGGCTTCACTTTTTAGATGTTGGACATCTTTAATGAGCTTTAGTTTTAAAGAAAGAGAGAGAGAAATGTAAGAGTTAGTTGACAGTTTTCTGCACTGGCGATGAAAATTCCCCTTCCTTTGAAATGAGTAGTTGTTTTTCTATTTGACAAATAGACTGAAGGGATTTCCCCAGAAAACTTACCTTTAATTATCACGACAGCAATGCTTTGTGTCCCACCCATGGGGCAGATCTCTTCCACTGGCATTTATCTCTAGAGTTGGAGTTTCTTTCATATATTTTATCTCTTGCATTTTTGTTGTTATGTTTGGTTGGAATGCTTGGGTGTAGGTATTTTCATGTGTTTCAGCAGCCAGAGCCATGAACCTTTCTGAACATTGGAACGGTTTTAGCCAGATCCAACCCTATGATCGGTGCTTTGCTGAGGCATCATTGTTTCATTCTCCTTTTACAGCATCAAAGTAACTGTGGCTTTCTGTCTTGAGTTAGGAGAGTAATATTACTTGTGAAGAGTGTTGTTGGAGAACATTTTTTTTTCAGGAAGCTCTCCTTTGTACTATCTCGGTTTGGAAAACTGAGGAGAAGTTAATCACAAATATCTCTACGATACGTATCTACACCCAGAGGAATAAATATTTACACATGTCTGTATTCCAGTTCTGTCCATCCATGAGTATTGACTAATTTTTAGATCAAATGCAAACATACAACATTGTTCCAAGATTATTGCCTTTAATTATAAGCAGTAAAACCATGTGGATAACATCTCTTTAAGCTCAGCTAATGAGGAAATCCTTTTGTAATCTCTCGGGCTAGGATTTTTTATTTGTGCATATATAAATACCTTTATAAAGGAGGGGGAGAATCTCACTATCTAATCTGTAATAGTGTGAGATAGTACAACACAGTAATTAAGAGCTGTTAAGACCACAGGCACTGGATTTAGACTGCCTGGGTTCAAATCGTTGCTCACCCGTTTATTAGCTGGATGACCTTGGAAAAGTTTCTTAACCTCTCCGTGGTTCAGTTTCTTCATTTGTAAATTAGCAGTAATCAAGCTTTGTAAAATGATTGTGAGGCTTAATTGAAATTATGCATGCAAAGTACTTAGCAATTTGCCTGGTACATAAGAATCCCTAATTATTATTAGGACTCAAAAGTTTGAAAGGCCATGAGGGCTATAATATTTTCTTCCCATCAAGATAACTGGGTTTTATTACTCTGATGTATACATGTATATGTGTACACGTACATACCTATGTGAGAGCTATAATCTTGACTTTAGAATGTTCTTGATTTGAGTCTATGACCATACCACCCTGAACGCGCCCGATCTCGTCTGATCTCGGAAGCTAAGCAGGGTCGGGCCTGGTTAGTACTTGGAAGGGAGAATGTTCTTGATTTGGGTCTGGTTGTCAAGTTCATTTGTAAGCTAGGCATAACCAAACTGAAGGCCAGCTCTGCATCTCGGCAACGGGGGGTACCATTGGTGTCCGATGAGAACATAATTAGAGATAAGGCAGAAAAGGGAGGAGAGAGAACAAGACAGTAAATAGGCAGGTAGGACACCGAGGAATTCAGTGCCTCCAGGAGCTGCATAGTTATCAGGCCAAGGCAGCTATGTTGGGGTTGCTACTCTTGGTCTCGATAACTAGTGTCCCTTACCTTTTTGTGTATGAGTGTAAGTACTCAGGGATCCTTTGCAATGATTCTGAGGCTCTTCGTGGTCCTCGGCCCCCAGGTTCGGCTCCATTCGTCTGTACTTGGTAACTAGTTGACATTTGCTCTCAAATGTCAGCGCAGGGAGAATTAAGTGTTGGTCTACAGAGATCAACACAATTAATAATTTAATTATAGAAGAAATGCTGAGTTGTAGGTTACAGTTCCTGAGGGTTGGAACTTAGCTTGAGAAATAAAAAAAGAACCACAAGTAGAATAGTCAAAAACAGATTAAAGTTTAAGAATAACCAGTAGAGGGTAGTACGCTTAAGGAGGAAACATACAGTTCTGCTTTATCTCTCTTAAAAAAAAGGTTTGCTGAAATACCGAATATACCTCATCATTTACAGATGAAGAAACTGAGGCACAGGCAAGCTAGATAGTTTGCCTGAAGTCATGGCGACTAAGCGGCAGAGCTAGAATTCAAATCTAAACCCGTATCCATTGGAAAACTCATTCATACTCTCTGTCGCTATCTTTACCTCTTTTCTCTGCGCGCCCTCCAGTCAGTTTGTGAGGCTTGTCACTGATGCTATTGCAGTGTTTAATCTGGCCCTGCTGTGCTGTTTTTACCATCCTACTTGAAATTTCCATTACCTTTGCATGGATTATTACCATAATCTCCTAACCGGTCTCCCTGCCTTCCTTTTCACTATATACAGTGTTGCCAGTGGTTTTCTTAAATATAGATCTGATTATGTCACTTTATTCCTAAAACCCTTTGCCTCCTCACTGAACATAAAATAAGATTTAAAATTCTCAGCCCTCCATAATCTAGCTGGCCTACATTTCTACATTTTGAGCATTCTCTCCCGAACACACATTCTCACTTCTGTGCTTCAGCCGTGCTAGACTAGCGGTCTAGTAGATGTTCTCCACGGGCTGTGTGTATCTGGCTCATTCATCTTTCGTGGCTCAGCTTGACCCCCAGATCCCACCTCTTAGAAGCTTTGACAGATACCACCGCTAGTGGAAACTCAACTTCTCCTTTCCCGTTTTCTTACTGTACTTAAAACCTACCTTTAACGAGTTTACTCCAGGTTACCTTATAGTGTAAATACTTTTTTGGTTTATTTTTAGAGAAAGAGCATGCATGCGAGCAGGAAGGGGCAGAGGGAGAGAGAGAATCCCAAGCAGGCTTCATGCCTGGCATGGAGCCCGACATGAGGCTCCATCTCACGACCCTGAGATCATGACCTGAGCCAAAATCAAGAGTCGGATGCTTAACCGACTGAGCCAACCAGGCGCCCCTGGTGTAAATATCTTTGATTATGTCTGTCTTCCCCCATTAGATTGTGATTTCCGTAAGACTTGGACCATTTCTAAGTCACCGTTTGTGTTTTATATTGCTTATAGTGGTGACTTTCCATATAGAAGGTGATGAGTAAATATCTGTTGAATTGAAAATTTGATACACATACAACTTTTAGGAATATCTTGCAAGGACAGCGTTACCGAAGCTGTTATGTTGTACAAGACTTATTAGCAGGCTAATTGTGAGTGATTTTTTAAAAATAGTGAACTGGGGCTCCTGGGTGGCTCAGTGGGTTAAGCATCCATCCGACTCTTGATTTCGGCTCAGGTCATAATCTCAGGGTCGTGAGATCGAGTGCTCCGTCAGCTCCCCACCTGGGCATGGAGCCTGCTTGCGATTTTCTCTCTCCCTCTCCCTCTGTCCCACATCCCCCATCGCTGAAAAAAAAAAAATGTAAACCAATTCAGGTGTGGCAGAGGAACATCTAAGAGCCATCAGAGGACATTTCTGTAATAGTACTAAGTGGGGTTTTACAAGTGATGTTGAGGTGTCCTGACAGGATGCCATCGTCTTTTATGTAGATAATGCCAGCGCTGACCATCCCCTTACTTGAGTGTTGTTTCCGTTTCTAGGTTCCTCAACTTAAAGGGGATGAGGAGACGTTGGAGGCGGTTCTGAGGAGACTCAAAAGATGATTATATGATTGGAAGTCAGTCCTGTGAGGAAAGGTTGGGAGAATGAAAGGTTAAGAGGCAATTTAATAACTCTTCCAAAGACATAAAAGGGTCCATTTTTAGGAATGGTAACCAGCTGTTTCCCAGCCCCACGGGTCCAAGAGTAAGAGAAAATAGGTCTACACTAAAGCAAAGAAAGGGTAGTTACGTAAAGAACTCGTTACTAATGATGTTTGTCATAGTGATGGTTGAAAAGGTTACCAGAATAACGTTATCATCTTCTCTGGAGGTGAATTTTTAAAAGTGCTGTCCTGCCTATATATGTATAAAATGACCTCTCGAGCTACCCTCTCATTCTGGGAATCAAAAAGTGTATTTTCATTCAGATCCTAGAGGGTGTGGATCATGTTTTGTACTTCTTAATATTCCCCCAGGGATCCTGGGGCCCTCCTGGCTCCTTAAGTATTTGACTTGAATTGTCAATTTGTGGCAATAATTAACTTTCAGTAGTAAGCTCCAGAGAAATGTCTTTATGAAACGATATTATAGTAGTTTTATAGGAGAATAAAAATGTAGTAAATGGAGCTAAGAGAGAAATCTTAACATCAAGAAAAACCGGGGAAAACAGTAGGTGTGGTCTTACTGGGGAAACAAATAAGTGTTTGTAGCTTTTATGTCCATTTTCAGTTGTAGTTTAAAGAGATGTGCTGCAGAATATCCCTTGGTAGGGTTATCACTGCTTGTGGACATATTATAACAAGTGCTTTGTAAATCCTTTCCAATCTAATACAAGCTTGCTTCATGTGAATGAGGATTACAAAGGCCCCTGACCCTTGGCTTTTGAGGCTGTGTGGAGGGCTTGCATCACTCAGAATGAAACCTTTTTAGATATGTTGGGTTGCAGAAAGCATTTCCTGTATAGTCAGAATGAAAACTGTGAATTGGGATTATTCATATAGATTACCAAGAGTCTGGGCAGAGCTGATATTAACGCCAGCTCTTTTTCCTACCACCTTGTAGTTCCAAAACCTTGATTGAGTTATTGACACTTTAGGACTTCTGAATTTAGTACTGGAATTATATATAAATGCCTTCCTTTAGGTGAAGTGATATGAGATTTATTTAAGGTTATGTACATATAATGAATTTTCTAAGTTTCATCAAGATAAATGCTGTCCACTCTTAACCAGACAATCTCATTAAATGACTGGAGTTCAAAGGTAGCTGGATTCTTGCAGGAATTCTGCAAGTGGTGGCAAAGTCAAGGGTGGTTGTAAATTGTAAAATTGGGTGTCACTTAAGAAACTCTGGGAATTGGAAATATAAGAGATACATGCTTTTCCTGGAACTTTTTTTTTAAAAGATTTTATTTATTTATTTTAGAGAGAGCGAGCAGAAGCCGGTTTGGGGGGGGGGCAGGGAGGGGCAGAGGGAGGGGGGAGAGAGAATCCCTGCGGAGCCTGATGCAGGCTCAATCCCATGACCCTGAGATCATGACCTGACCGAAATCAAGAGTCGGACGCTTAACCAACTGAGCCACCCAGGCACCCCTTTTCCTGGAACTTTTAATTGCTAGTCATACAGGTTTAAATTTGGAAAGCAAGCGATTATGAAGGCAAAGAATAATTGTCATGTTTCTGTATTCTACTTGAGAGACTCTAGAGCTGGAGTAATAAAAAAATACCAGGGACTTTTTTTTTTTTTTAACAGGTTAATGCCACATAATGTGGGCTTCTCAGAATGTGATGGCAAACTTCCAAATACGATGTGGTAGTCAGGAGAGTCAATTGGTTTTTCAAGATATTAAGAACACAAAACTTCCCAACTCTTACATTGAACATTAATTCCTGAAAAATCTTAGGTGAAAATGATGTTGGCTGACTTGGTAGCTTTGTTGTTTTGCCAAGGAGAATGTTCACTTTTGTCATCTAACTTCACGTTGCTCCTTCAGAAAACTGACTTTACTGAAAGATAACCCTATTTACCTTCAGAAAGAAGGAAGTTGTGAAAACCTCGTGTTACTGGAGTTGCTCTTGGTCATTCAGCAGCGCATCTGTCCTCTCAGAAGGAAAGATGCACCCTACCTTTTGTACCAAGATATGACCAACAAGCTGGAAGAAGAAAGTTGAAATTTTATAGTAGAATCTTGTAATCGAATGAGCATATAACTCAAAATGAAGTTAACTACTTAAAGTTGGCACATGGGGGACCCAAACCTCTTGTAATAAAAAAAAACCATCTCTGAAAACAATGTTGGTGTTTGTTGGCTTAATTTTTCCAGCCTATTCAAATGGATCTGGCCATGTTGTGGTACTTTCCTGTTAAACAGAGAAGAATAAACCCTGTGAATGGTGATGATTAACTTAAGTTCTATAGTATATCAGGCTTATTTCTTCTGCTTCAGACTTGGAACCTAGGAGTCTGGAAATATACCTTTCTTGATTTGGTTTGGTTTGGTTTTTTAATATCCTGTGAAATAATTTGGGGCATTGCCAAGAATCTGTATAGCTTACTATCTGATGTAGTATATTCATTTGCTGTGTTTTCTTTTCTTTTTCTTTTCTCCTTTTCTTTTCTTTTCTTTTCTTTCACCAGTGAGCTACTTTATGAGATGGGTGGGGTCACCTGTCTCATTTGCTTGGCTGTTTTGAGCATCTTTGCTTTTTGCCCTTGTTGACATGGAATGAGGATGAAGAGTACTACTACTTTCTCTAATGACAAAGTGGGTAATATTTCTGTTTCTCAGGTGGCAGTTGCTAGGTAGAATTGAATTAAATATTTGAAAACTGAACTTCATTCTTGCGTGGGTGAAAATTTTACCAGCTGTTATTATTGAACAAGAGTGTAGTAGTGGCTTTGCACTCTTTAATCCTAGGTGACTTTCTTGCGTTAACATTTCTCAATATCAGGCAGAGATCATATTTAAAACAGTTATTTTTTTAAAGATTTTATTTGAGACAGAGAGCGTGAGAGAGAGCGCACGAGCAGTGGGGAGGGGCAGAGGGAGAAGCAGACGCCCCAATGAGCAGGGAGCCCAATACGGGGCTTGATCCCAGGACCCTGGGACCACGACCCTGAGCCAAAGGCAGATGCTTAACCGACTGAGCCACCCAGGTGCCCCTAAAACAGTTTAAATCTCTTCCTAGCTGTTACATATTCAAATAACCACTGTTCTCTTTAATGCACCGATAACAAGAGAAAATTTGGCCTTGGCCATACCCCTGACAATCTGTTGACAAGAGACTGTGATGTTAGTTCAGTAACTGCATACATTTCTTGATAGTTGCTTTCAGAAACCGTCTTGGCTTAGGAAGTTTGTCTCTTAATGTCTGTGTATTTGACTATGCTTGAGTATATTATACTTCTCCTTTCTCTCCTTCTAATTATTGTTGTATTCCACTTTTTGGAAATGAATTAGAGACGTCACTATATTTTCTTCCATTACAAATGATAAAAAAGTACTTGCAATGAGGCTCACCTTCCCCCTAAGTGACATTCATAAATGTATCACTGTACATGTAAGAAATGGAAAGAGATTGGAAAATCTAATTCATTTTTCAAAAGATTTTATTTATTTTACAGAAAGGGAGAGAGAGCACACATGCGAGCAAGTGGAGGAGCAGAGAGGGAGGGAGAGGGAAAGAGAATCTGAAGTAGACTCCTCACTGAGCTCAATCTCATGACCTGAGCCAAAATCAAGAGTCGGATGCTTAACCGACTGTGCACCCAAGTGCCCCTCTAATTCATTTTTCAAAAAACATCTTTTATGTACCAGACATGATCAAGTACTGGGGCACTAGCAATGAACAAGTCCCTTCTCTCATGGAACTTACTATCTAACTTCTTTTTCCTGAGCTCTGCTTAAAATATAGCGTGAATATAAGTACTAAAATTATAGTACTTTGCAAGATACTTTGGAAATTGGTCATTTGAAGGTTGAAGTTCTTACAACTAATATTAACAGAATTGTCCTTGGGAGCAATTCAAGTGTGTTCTTCATTTACTGATTTACTGATTCTTTTTTTTTTTTTAAGATTTTATTTATTTATTTGACAGAGAGAGACACAGTGAGAGAGGGAACACAAGCAGGGGGAGTGGGAGAGGGAGAAGCAGGCTTCCCCGCGGAGCAGGGAGCCCGATGCGGGGCTCGATCCCAGGACACTGGGATCGTGACCTGAGCCGAAGGCAGACGCTTAACGACTGAGCCACCCAGGCGCCCCGATATTTTAAATATTCTTAAGGTATTTAATAGTTTTTCCCTTCATGTTAAAAGGGAACTTAAGTACTACCACATCCTCTGCCACCTTCTACAATCAAAGAAAGTACCACTCTCTTCTTGTACTCTGGATTCCATCCCTCTCATCTCCTCAGGGTTGTTCCTGCAATTATCACCTCTCTCCTGCATCCACAGTTTTTGTCTCACATCTGGATTGGTCTCATTAACATATAAAACTGATTATCTTTTTTTTTTTAAGATTTTAATTAATTTTAAGTAAACTCCATGCCTGATGTGGAGCTCAAACTTAGGACCCCGAGATCCAGAGTCCCGTGCTCTACTGACTGAGCCAGCCAGGTGCACCCAAGTATCTTAATATAATCCTAATTTTATTTATTTATTTATTTATTTATTTAATTTTATTTTTTTAAAGATTTTATTTATTTATTTGAGAGAGAGAGAGAAACAGCATGAGAGGGGATAGGGTCAGAGGGAGAAGCAGGCTCCCTGCCGAGCCGGGACCACGATGTGGGACTCGATCCCAGGACTCCGGGATCATGACCTGAGCCAAAGGCAGTTGCTTAACCAACTGAGCCACCCAGGCGCCCATAATCCTTCTTTTAAAAAAAAAAAAGAAAGAAACCTTGACCTCATGTCCTCCTCCAGCGACTACCCAGTTCTCGGTTCCTTCTCACAGCAAAACTCCTTGAAAGTGCTGCGTGTCACTGCTGTCCACTTCCTCACCTCTCTCTCCTCCTCAGCCACTGTAGCTGGGCTTTCTCCCCCTGGTTCCACTGAAATAGCTCTTATCAGAGTCCTCAGGAGCGCAGTCTTGCCAGATTGAATAGATAATTCTTGGTCCTCATCCTGTTAAACCTCTGGGCAGCGTTGAATCGGCTGACCACTCCCTTCTTGAAACATTTCTTTTCTTGGATTCTGTAACACTAAGTTCCCCTGCTCTTTTCTTAAGTCATTGGTCATTAATTTTCAGTATTCTGTATGGCTTCCCTCCCCTGCTTCACTTTTCTGAATGTTGGGGTCGTCTAGGAGGCAGCCTTTGGCTACATCCTCTACCTAGGTGATCTCATCCAGGCCTCATCTACATGCCCAGGGACTACTAAGTTTTTGTCTCTAACTCTGACTACTTCTTGGAGTACCAGGGTTATATAACCAAATGCATATTTGGCATTTCCATTTGGGTAATAATAATAGGAGTAGTTAGCATTTATTGTTTATTATGGGCTAGGCAGTATTCTGAGTACCTTACATCGATCATTTTACCTAATCTTGACCACTCTCCGAGGTAGCCACTACTATTCCCAGGCAAGAAAACAAGTAGACATTGAAGCACTTGGATATCTAATGTGTCTTACACTTAACATAGCCAAAAAGTCTTGATTTCCTCTTTTCTCTGTGTTTGGGAATGACTCTGCCATTTACCCAATTGCTCAGGCCTAAAATTTAAGAGTTACCTTTGATTTCTCTGTTTTATTCATATCCCAAATAACCCATCAGCAAATTCTTTCTGCGCTACCTCCAGAATACCTTAAATCCAACTTCTCATTTCTACCACCCAAACCCCTGACTTACCCATTATAATCTTGTCACTGGACTATTCTGTCATCTCCTTACTTGTGTTCTTACCTCGCTAAAGCTTGTCCTTCACACAGCCACTATGTGCTCCAAGTGGAAACGAGTCAAATCTTATTATTCCCTCTCTTTAAATCTGTCAGTGGCACTCGCCTCACCCTCCATCCCCCCACTGCCAGAATAAATCCCCATTCCTTCCTGTGGCCGTCAAAACCGTACAGGCTCTGGCCTCTCTCAGGTCTGCTTCTCTGGCACCGTCTCTCCTCATTCTCTCATTCTGCTCCAGAGCCAGGCCGCCCTTTTTGTCTGGCGTACATGCCAGGCTTTTGGCTGTCTCTGGGGCTTTGCGCTTTCGGTCAAGCAAGAATACTGCTCCACCTGGATCTTTATATGTCTGTCTTTTTCTCATTTAGGGCTAAGCCAGGGTTCAGCAAGTTTTTTCTGCAAAGGGCCAAATGGTCTCTGTTGTAACACTCACCTGTGCTGTCGTGTAACGCATTGGCAGTGATAGCACGTAAATGGATGAGCATGGACGTGTCCCAGTAAAACTTTATGTACACTGAAATTTGAGTTCCATATAATTTTCATGTGTACAAAATATTCTTCTTCTTCTTTTTTTTTTCCAACCGTTTAAAAACGTTAAAAACCATTCTTCGCTCATGGACTGAACAAAAACAGGTGGCAGACCAGATTTAGCCAGTGACCCGTAGTTTGCCAGTCCTTGGTGACCCATCACTTTAGAGAAGCCTTTCCTGACCACGGAAAATAACCCCCACAGCTAACTCCCATCGGTCCTATTGCCTTGGTCTCTTTATTTATTTGTTGTATGTTTATTTTCTGTCTCCACTAAATTGTAGCCGCATGGGGCAGGAATTTTGTCAGTGTATCTTTAGAGTCTACAACAGTGCCTATCAGTTCTCAGTAAATGCTTGCTGAGTGAACGAATGCCAGCCCCATTCAAATCATGGCTGTAGACTGCTATCTGGTCTCCCTTTATTCAGTCTCTTTCGTACTCTTTTTTTTTTTTTTTTTTTTTTTTTAAAGATTTTATTTATTTATTTGACAGAGAGAGACACAGCGAGAGCAGGAACACAAGCAGGGGGAGTGGGAGAGGGAGAAGCAGGCTTCCTGCCGAGCAGGGAGCCCGATGTGGGACTCGATCCCAGGACCCTGGGATCATGACCTGAGCCGAAGGCAGACGCTTAACGACTGAGCCACCCAGGCGCCCGTCTTTCGTACTCTTAATTGTGTGTGTGTGTACACCTTTTCCAGAGTAAACTTCAGAGTTACGCCTTTTCTACATCTGAGAACCAGTGGTGGTAGCTCCTTGCTGTTCATTGTATCAGCTTTGACCATACCGTCCTAGAATTAACAAGGTTCTGATACTTCATTGGTCTCTTATCTTGAGCCTGCTGTGGCTACCCTTTTCCAACCAGATCAGTTTTTACTAATGCTTACATCTGATTTTCTCCCCATTATTGTGCCCTTCCATTTATTCTCTTTGTTTTTTAAGACTTATTTATTTGAGGGGCACCTGGGTGGCTCAGTCGTTAAGTGTCTCCCTTCGGCTCTGGTCATGGTCCCAGGATTCTGGGATCGAGCCCTGCGTCGGGCTCCCTGCTCAGCAGGAAGCCTGTTTCTCCCTCTCCCACTCCCCCTGCTTGTGTTCCCTCCTTTGCTCTCTCTCTCTCTGTCAAATAAATAAATAAAATCTTAAAAAAAAGAAATTGATTTGTTTGAGAGAGAATGTGTGTGTGAGTGGGGGAGGGGCATAGGGAGAGAATATTCTAGCAGACCCCATCCCCCACCCCCCCACCAAGCGCAGAGCCCCATGCAGGGGCCGACCCCACGACCCATGAGATCATGAGCCCAGCTGAAGCCAAGAGTCCGATGCCCAACGGACTGAGCTACCCAGGCACCCGATCCCATTTATTAATTAGCCATTGTCCATGATAAATGTCCTTCAGAACTCTGTTCTTAAAAACTTTTGTAGGTTATAAGCCTCTTTGAGAGAAGCTGGAGAAATCTGTTGTGTTTCTCACCTGACAGATGCCTATATAAACGAAGTTTTGCCTGTACTTTGAGAGAAATTTCTCAGCTTACTCCCGCCCATGAACTTCTTTGACTAAATCCTTGCTTAACCCTTTTCCTGAAAGAAGAGAATTTCCCTCCATTGTGCTTTGTATTCATTCCTTCCCAGGACTGATGCCTCCTCCCAGTGCTTTTTCCATTTATTGCCGCTTTGCTTTTGAGGATTTTCAGTCTCTTTCCTGCTGCTATGTTCCCCTTTGGCATATAAACATATTCTACTCAAGAAATAATCCTCCCAAGCTGGTCTTTCCCTGCCTTGTGCCCTATCTCTTGTTTCCCACATAACTGAGTTTTTTCAAAAGACGAGGCTATACTCATTTCCATTTTGTCACTTTTTTTTTTTTAAGATTTTATTTATTTGGGCGCCTGGGTAGCTCAGTCGTTAAGCGTCTGCCTTCAGCTCTGGTCATGGTCCCAGGGTCCTGGGATCGAGCCCCGCATCGGGCTCCAGCCCCGCATCGGGCTCCCTGCTCAGCGGGAAGCCTGTTTCTCCCTCTCCCACTCCCACTGCTTGTGTTCCCTCTCTCGCTGTGTCTCTCTCTGTCAAATAAATAAATAAAATCTTAAAAAAAAAAAGATTTTATTTATTTAATTATTGTAGAGACAGAGTGTGTGCATGCCTGTGTGAGTGGCGGGGGTGGTGGGAGGAGAGGGAAAGAATCTCAAACAGACTCCCCGCTGAGCACAGCCTGATGCGGGGCTTCATCTCACAACCCTGAGATCACGACCTGAGCCAAAACCTAGAGTCAGAGGCTCAACTGACAGCCACCCAGGCGCCCCCCATTTTGTCACTTTCTAATCACATCTCTACCCACTGCAGTTTCGCTCCTCCTGCCTCTAACACTGCATTAAAGTTGGCTGTGTTAAGGTTAGGGGTGACCCCCCCAATTTTGTTCTCCCACTGTACGAGTTTCGGCCCTTACCCAACTTGACCATCCCTTGCTATATATTCCTTCCCTTGACTATTGTGTGCCTACCACTCATGACCTTCCTCTTGGCCATTCCATCTTCATCTCTGTCCTTGGCTTTCACCTTTATGTTGTTAAGTGTAGGTATTCCATAGGCATCTGCCATTGACCCTCCTTTTCTCTCATTATTCTGTCCTTGGGTGATTGCTTGCATTTATATGTACAGTTTCATCATTCATATGTGTGTGTGTATATATATATTTTTTTCATGGAATCAGATGTGTTTTCTCCAGATCATTATCCTATCTTACAATTTGGATGGACATTTGAAATTCAGATATCTGAAGTGATCTCCCTTTCCACTTCTATAAACCTTTCTTCTTTCTGTAATCCCAATCTTGGTAAATATCGCCACAAACCTAATCAACCTAGGCCAAACACCTGCAAGTTTTTATTGATTCTTTCAATTGCCTTAACCCTTCATATCAAAACTTTGTCCATTTGCTTCCTGTCTGCGGAATCTGCCCTTTTCCCTCAATCCTCAGTGTTGCTGCTGTCATTTTACAACTTTTCCTGCCTGTGGTTGTAAAGGCAATCTCTGCTTACCCACTGCTGTCATAGTGATCTTTTGAAAATATAAATCTAGGGCGCCTGGGTGGGTCAGTCATTAAGCGTCTGCCTTCGGCTCAGGTCATGATCCCAGGGTCCTGGGATCGAGCCCCCCATCGGGCTCCCTGCTCAGCAGGAAGCCTGCTTCTCCCTCTCCCACTCCCCCTACTTGTGTTCCCTCTCTCGCTGTCTCTCTCTCTGTGTCAAATAAATAAATAAAATCTTTAAAAAAAAAACAAAAGAGAATATAAATCTAATCATGCCTCTCTGCCCGCCTGAACGCATTGTGGACGAGCTGTAGAGCCTTCGGGATGAGGCCCGCGCGTCCCTGAAGATCAACTTCAAACTCGTGAAGGCATTTAACACCTTTCATGACCTGCCTCTCTCTTTTTTATCTCCCTTCAGCATCTTACGCCCCTTTCCCACATCAGCTGGGGCCTCAGCCGTCCTACACTGTTGTTTCACGCCGTGTACTCTTGTCCGTCTGTGCCTTTGTTTGAACTGTTCTCTGCCTGACCCTGATTTCTCATCCTTCAAAAGTTAGATTAAGTTTTCATCCTTTCTGTAATGGCTTTCCTGACCCTTTCTCCTTCATTGTGTTCGTCTTTCTGCTGTGCTGCCGTATGCATTCCATTAGCACATGTATTCCTCCAGCATGGCAGGCAACACACTTGTATTCCATTAACTTAATCATCTATTTTTTTAAACGATTATTTATTTATTTATTTGAAAGAGAGAGAGAGCACACAGAGGGAGAGGGAAAAGCAGATTCCCCGAGGAGCAGGGATCCCGATGCGGGGCTCGATCCCAGGACCCTGAGACCATGACCTGAGCTGAAGGCAGATGCTTTAACTGACTGAGCCACCCAGGCGCCCCTCGTCATCTATTCATAACAGGCTAGCAGGTCCTGGAAGGCAGAAGCTGTCTGTTATGTTTAGATGAGCTGTCCTCATCCCTTAACCCAGAAATGGGCTTACGTATTTGAATGAATGAATCAATCAGTGAATTGGTTTAGTCTGTCCTGCTAGCCTGAGTACATCTCCCACAGCATTCTTAAAAAGAAGAATCATTTTGTCTAATTCTTTGAAGTCCACCAGTGTGTTTTCTACTACAGTGCTATTACCACAGTAGCTACTTAGCTACTTAATGTTTTATAAACAATTGTGTTTCTTTTATTTTCATTTTACAAACATTTATTGAGTGCCAAATTTGTGCCAGATACTGCTATCTGGTCTCCCTTTATTCAGTCTCTTTCGTACTCTTAATTGTGTGTGTGTGTACACCTTTTCCAGAGTAAACTTCAGAGTGAACACTCTAGAGAAGGAAATAAACATGTAAGCACATTTTTAAAAAAAAACCCTTATGCTAATTAAGTACTAGTAATTATGTGTACATGTCTTTAAAATGCAACATCAAGACCTTGTTGTTTTAGAGCTTGAAGCAGGAGACACAAAGGGAAATGTGCCAGGAGAAGTGATAGCTAACTGGAATAAACTCCCAAAGGAGCCGTGTTACTCCTTTTTAACTAGAACTGAGATACACAGTACGCTTCTGTGAAGTTTCTTTATCTTCTCTGGTTGTTCTTCATGATCTTTTTTTTTTTTAAGATTTTATTTATTTATTTATTTATTTGAGAGAGAGAGAGAAACAGCATGAGAGGGGAGAGGGTCAGAGGGAGAAGCAGCCTCCCCGCTGAGCTGGGAGCCCGATGTGGGACTTGATCCCGGGACTCCAGGATCATGACCTGAGCCGAAGGCAGTTGCTTAACCGACTGAGCCACCCAGGCGCCCTCTTCATGATCTTCTTAGTTCTCCTGTGGCCTCCTCATATGATGAAGCCATATATGATGATAACAAAACTTAGAAGCTTCAAATTTCAAAGAATTTCGAACAATTAGAGTATGGGGTGATTTTGTACTGTCTGTGGTTATTGATGTTAATCTTCAGTTGATTCACCGATAAACCTTTGTAGTTGAAGAAATTTGATTATTCAGACTCTTAAGACTAAACATTTTGGAGACCGAATATGCAGATGAGTCTCTTGCCAGAAAAGAAAGTGAGCAGACTTATCCTAGACCTTACTCATCTGGAAGGGCTGGAGGCGTCTGAGCTTGTTTATTTAATAGAAAAGTTTTCAAATTAGCTTTGGTACCTCCACCTTAGCCTGGGAGGTGAAGAACTCCAGGTGAGTGATTTTTGCTCTGACTATGGTAAACTGGGAAGAATTTAAGGGAGGAACTAAAAATCTATGTATTTTAGTTAGGGGTAGGGAGGAAAAGGCGTTGAGGTGATCAGTTGAAAGTTTATCAGATCACTGGTGTTACTAGGAACTGTGTCACATCTAATCAGTGCAGATGGCTTAGGTCTCGATTACCTAAACTCTGATTGCTAATGCTGGAGTGGTGCCTAGTTGCAGTACTGAGGGATGGAAACGCACATTGCCGTCCTTTGGAAGGATTCTGAAATTTGTTAAATGTTTCTCTATGAACCGAATACTAATATAAAAGGAAGAATGAACTGTTCCAAGATGTAAGCCAATTTTTTATTCCAGAATACGAGTTACATAGTATTTTATCCTTCACTGGCGTTGGTTTTTGAAAGGAAGAATGAAATCATGCACCTGCCTGTCTGCCTTTAGATACTTCTTGGGAGCAGGAATCATGTCTTACTTATCTTTGCATCTGGAGCAGATAGCATATAAATGGCAAGCATATAAATGGTTTTTGAATGAATGAAGAAGTAAAAGAAATAGTGCTTTGTTTGAAAAGTTGGCTTGGTAGTACATAATTCCTTGAAACACAGAATTTCATGTATTTTTCTCAAATGTCTTCTTTATATTTCATATGTAAACATTATTATCTGAATACTTATTTTGGGTTCACTTAGGTTCTCTTGTGGAAAAAAAAATATTCCTGTTGCCCCATCATTTACAAATAGAACCAGACTCTAAAGAATTAAAATTCTTCCATTAAAATAAAAATCCTCAAATGTTAAGGTACTTATAAAGTAGAATTTAGTAGAGGTGTACCTGGTAAAGGTATGCCAGAAGTTCTCAAATAACTGGTTACCCTAGAGTTAGGGGTATGGGTCATAAAGACAGACATTCTACACATTTATTATTTATACAGTTAGATTTCATTTAGGAAGTGACATTAGATAGGTTCATTGCATTCTTGATCACTGGAAGCTAAATATTACAGAATAGTATTTTACCGTGCTCCACTTGGCAAGGATATTTTTCTATGTTTGGAGGAAAGAAAGTGTTAAAATCTTGGCAGTCTGGACTCCAAGGACATCACTGTTCAGAAGGCATCGGTTTGATGGCTCTTCCCTGTACTCTGTCTTTAGAATGCTGTGCTCATCAGGGAAAGCCATATTGAAAGGAAAAGTGTGTGTGATGTATGGCTGTTTGGGCCCAGTTCCCAGGAATACTTGATCATGTGTAGCATGGTGTCTCCTGTCCTTTCTCTCTTCAGGGCTGTCCAGGCTTACGCTACAGTGCCAAACGTGAATTTAATTGCAGCTCCCTTTGTTGGCTTTTTGGTAGACATTTTGTCTTAGCCTTTTGATTTTTAGGCAAGTCTAAATCCTTGGGAGGCCAGCACTGTTACCTTGTTGACGACATCTTCCAGGAACCCCACCTGTGAAAGGGGGTGATGGCAGCGAGATGAGAGGGAGGCAGGAAGGACTTCCACGGAGCAAGCACCCTCTTGTAGCAGCTCGTCCCCAGCACTTTCTCGATTTGGCTTCCCTTCTATTTCTTTCGTTCGTTCATTCTTTTTTTTTTTTTTAACGGCTCTTACTTGGAAGTTCAGAGTCAGAAGGTTAGAGCTCTTTAACATAACAATGCAGGCTTTTGTTTTTGGCTTAACTGGATTATTAAAGCAATGGGTAGTTACTTTTAAGCAAGCTTGAAGAAGTCAACCTGTATTTCAAGTGAAAAGAAAGTTCTTGGGGGAGGTGGAGTCTTTTTTGACTACTCATTCTTTTCTTATTCCAACTGCGAGATCATAAGGAAAGAGTTAACACTTTCTGTCATGTTGGAAAGTACTTGTGAAATTTAAACATTGGCAGTTAGTTCAGTTAGCGCTTGACAGCTCAGGAGTACTCTGTTCTGGAGCGCGTGGCAATTAGGATTGCATCGTGCCTCACCAGGTGCCTGATGAACATAGCAGGGTGGATCGCTTCCATTTCTTTTAAGGATTAATAATCTTTCATTACCTCACCTGTTGGATACTTCACCTGTTAGTTATTATGTGTATAGTTGCTAGAACTCTGTCCCTGCAGCACTGGGAGCATAAAATTCATGCATGTAGCAGTGTAGTTAGTCCGTGGGTAGTGTTGGGAAACCTCCAGGAGTCTTCCGTGAAGTGTCTAGATTAGCATGTCGTTCCATGAGGATAATGCAGGAAAAGAATGAGTTAAATCAAACTTCAAGGATCTGAAAATGGGCGTCATGTTAACTTACATGTTAGGAATAGCAAATTTTGTACTGGAGATTATTTATTTGATTCCTTTAAATATTTATAACTTTAAATTGTAACTATTTTGGTAGGAAATCTTTGTAACTAACTGTATGATCTTAGGCAAGTCATTTGGCCCCTCCAGTCAGTTTCTAAAACCACATCAATAATAAGAACTACAGTATGGATGTTGCCTTACAATTTTCTGAGTGATTTTACATAATGTAATTACATAATTTACATAAATTATTTCATTTACTCCTTACAACACTTCAGTAAACGAAGACATTGAGACATAAAAATAGTAAGTTACGGGGCGCCTGGGTGGCTCAGTTGTTAAGCGTCTGCCTTCGGCTCAGGTCATGATCCCGGGGTCCTGGGATCGAGCCCCGCATTGGGCTCCCTGCTCTGCGGGAAGCCTGCTTCTCCCTCTCCCACTCCCCCTGCTTGTGTTCCCTCTCTCGCTGTGTCTCTCTCTGTCAAATAAATAAATAAAATCTTTAAAAAAAAAATAGTAAGTTACTTGTCTAAGATCAGATAGCCTGGAAGTGCTAGAACTGAGTCCTCAGTCATGTCATGTGCGGACCTGCCAGTGGTGGACTGGGCCCCTCTAAAATTCTAAGGTACTGTCATTTTTTTGTTGTTTTTGATTTTGCTTTTCTTCAGCATTTGAGGCAGCTTACCACGGGGCTATTTTCTTTGCCTGCTTTTTTTCTCAAAGTACATTGTAGGATTACTATTTTAAATGTCGTTTTTTCCTGCCCAAAAGTATATTTAAAAAAATTAACAATATGGGGGCACCTGGCTGGCTTAGCCGGTAGAGCATGCGACTCTTGATCTGGGGCTCATGAGTTCAAGTCCCATGTTCGGCATAGAGCTTACTTAAAAAAAAAAAAATTAACAGTATGGAATTTCCATTATTGTGACAGGTTTTTGGATTAATTGGGTCTTGTGAGTTTGGGCTTCTCTTTTTGTAATGTTGTAGTTTGCAAGTGTAAACCCTGAAAGTCATTCCAGAAATTTATTTGGGGTTAAGCCCCACATGTATGAGGTTGTCCTAACTTGTTTTAAGATGAAGAGGTAGATTTATTCTTATTCACAAATAATGTTCATAATAAGAATTTAAATTTAATTTAATGATGAGAGAAAGGACTGTAAAAAGCATCCTACTCTTGTATTCTTTAAACTTAGGTTTTACACATTCTTAGAATTATAGTGCTTTTCAGACAAATCCCTTTGAAGAGGAAAATTTCAGGTTTTTCTTAAATAGTTAAATGCTTTAATAATGTTAGCAACTTCAGAACAAAAACCTTAGATTCTAAGAACTGTCTCTCAGTTGCGTAGTTTGCAAGATCTTGGATTCAAACATTTTGCTTCTTAAAGCATTTAAATTTAAGAGCTGAACCTGCTAATTTGTCTAAAAGGTTGCATGTATCTTTTCATATATTCCTGATTAATAAGTGGTTGAACAGATTAGCACCTGACTCTAGCTTTACACTAACTGGGGAAACAACTTTTCAGAAAATCCACAGATGTTGTCCATATGCATATGGTCTTTGCTCTTGAGAGGAAAATTGGGGCTTTAATTGTTGGAACATATTTTGGGGCTAGGCTTATCAGTATAAATTGGAGGTTCAAGAAAATCTGTCTCTCAATCCTTATTTTATTCTTGTTGTATGTGGATTTTGTTTCAGGGATTTGAAATTCTGTCTCTCTTGTCTCTTTCTGGAAAGAACTGTTTCTGAATCAGTGAATTTCTGTTAATCAGCTTGTTTAAATAGACCACCTTTCTTGAGAACTTGTCAAAATAAGTTAAATCCTTAAGGATTTTTTTCAAAGGGCAGGTTAAAAGTTAGAGGTAAGGGGAAGTTTTTGCCTTTTGCCTTTTCCAAGTATAACAGAGAGTAAGATGCTTCCGTAAGTTCTTCTTGAATGCATTATTTCATCCTGTATGCGGTCAATTCATGATCCCTTTCACAGATGCTGCTGCCCACCATTAAGTCTCTTATCACAGGGCATTTTAAATTGATGCCATAAAATGCATGTTGAGAATCTTTGGATCTCAAATGTATAGAAATCACATCTAAATGTCAATTCCTGAGTTAAGGAACTGACAATTATGGCAATTTCAGTCTCTATTAATATTTAGTAGACAAGAGATTATGATATGGTTTATGTTATTCCTTATGTGTGTGTAAACTTACCTACTTGTTGAAAAGATTTGTTTGTATTATTGGGGCTGTATATTTCTGCCATTGTACTGATTTGCTTACTTGAATTAAAGCCGTTCTTTAATTGTTTTGGGCTGTATCTATAGTTTGAAATTAAGGACTATCCCCTGTGTACTATGCACCAAAGATGACATTTCAATGCATTGTTCAATTACTACACAGCTCCTATTTGTCTGTAATGAAGCTGTATGACTGGGTCCATTTATTTCAATATTATTTGTTTTATATTATCCATATAAATGATAATGATTAATATATAGAGTCTGATTTTCCAAATTCATTTGTGTCTCCTCTGGGCATTTCTTTGGGATATGTTCACACTTGTGTTTTTGTTTCTGATTTTAAAATAATTTTCCTTTGTTGTAGGATGAGCAGTTCTTAGGTTTTGGCTCAGATGAAGAAGTCCGAGTACGAAGTCCCACAAGGTCTCCTTCAGGTATGGCCAGTTAAGTGCATGGTGCCTTTTGTTTGTTAAGAGACCATGGCTTCCCCTTGCTTTCTTTGCATGTAAAGGATGATCTTAAATACTGGGGGGCGGGGGGGGCTTGCATCCTTCCCTTTCTCTCACACTAAGTAAGAGATGGCTTGTGAGCTAGACCTCTTTACGGGGCTCTTCTCTGTCAGGCCGCTTATGCTTTATTCTTTATAATGCTTCTCTTTGGGAACTAGGTGGGGGGCATGGGGAGTGTGTGTGTGGTCAATTTCCATGGAATGACTAAAAGACCTGGTAGTTGAATTGAAGGTAACCTACTCAGAGCATCCTCAGATTCATAGATTTTGAATGATACGGTAGTATATACAACTTTGGGAATAATCTGACCGTTGTTTTTTACAGATGAAATGTAGTCTACTATTGTCAATAAAATAAATAAAATAAAAACAAAAACAAAACAAACAAAATAAAAACAAAATATTTATTTTATCTGATCCTTGAAAGGCTATATTAAAATAAAGAAAATAAAAATGATAGGGGGGTATTTCCATTTTTAAGCAATATTTGTCACTGTTCTCACCAAGAAAATATCTAGAATGTCTTGAAATTCTAGACTTCAAGAAGTTTCCTGAGAGACAGTCCTCAGTGGAAATAACATGCAATGGCTTGCAGAATTCTAGTCTGTATAGAGAGGGATCTTCTGAGGAAGAAACCATTTCCCATCTGTGCTGCCATTCTGACTTCTTTGGTTTGCTTTGCTTTGATTTGGATGGACAGTCTAGTTAAATATGATGTCGTTAGTGGTTTCGCTCTTTGACAGCGACTTAGTTCTTGATGTTTGTTAGCATTTGGGTTTCATTTAAGAGTCATCATGTTTGTATGGTAATCTAATTCAAACATATAAGTTGACAGTATCTTTTTTCCCAAATGGCGGGAGTGTTGCCATCCTAGTTGGGAGGACTTAGCCTGTAGTGTTCAGTGTCTGTGCCACATACATGGTAGCCGTGTGCTCTTGAAGACGCGATGGAATCCTAAAACTTCCTATAGGAACATGGTTCTAGAGATCCTCCGGTCCGACCCTTCATTTCTAGATGACACAATGAGGCCGGGAAAATATATGATGCGGTTACTCATAACTGACTTTTGAGTTCTCTGAGTATGTTGTGATTAACAGAGCTGGACTCTTCTCTGTTTTGGTTTTCCTCCTTGTCCACCAAAAAATTCTTTTAAAAATTGGATAGAAGAGGTTTTCCAGATTAATAAAGCCCTATGAGTGGCCAGGTTCAAGTCTAGCATGATGATAAGGAATCTTGTGATATACTTCTGGGTAGGAGTAATTCACAACCTTTCCTTGAATGGTTATCAGTCTACCTTGAATGTTGTCTTGTTTTTGTTTTTTAAACCATCTGGGTATGCTTCATTATTTAAGAAATGAAACCTAGTTTTCCTACTGTCTCCTAGTCCATTACTTTTGTTGTAATTAGTATATATTGAGAATGGATTTATGAATCCTTAATGTATTAAAGGAAGTTTCAAGTTAATTGGTGAGAAAAACATTTATATTTAGAAAGCTCAAGAGTAAGACCTTTGTTGATTTCTGTTCTGTTAGGAAGTTGGTTCCATAGTCTTAAATGTTCATCATACTGGCATAAATGTCTTTTGATGCCTGTTAGGGGAGGTTTTAGTCTCAGAAGAATGTTGAGTCATATCAGACATTGGAAAGTCATGAGGGAAGAGAAGATGTGATAGACCAGGAAACTCTTAATCCATTTAGAAAATCCAGGTTTATACAAAGAATTTTAGAAAACAGCCTTGTTTTCTCAAGTCTCTTGAAAAAGTAGCAAATTGAGCTGATTTATAAATTGGGCAAATTCCCTTTATTTAGACTAGAAGAAGTCTGATTTAATAAATTGTTGATTTGCTCTTGATGTCAGTTAGGGTTAAATTTTTTTTGTAACCTGGGACTAACTAGTTCAAGAACCTGTAAGTAGGGGAGTAGATTAATGGACACATCATCGTGTCACTTCACTGAGGAGTTCACATGCCATTGAGTTCAGTGATCTTATTCTGATGTCTCACGGATGAACATTTTTCTATTCAATAAAGCTTTCTTAGTTTACTTTGACAAAACTGACTGAAACTATAGGAAGCTGAGCTGCCCAGGTGCTTTCCTGACAAAAGTTGGTATGTTATCGATTGAAGAGCTCCTTGTTCAAATTTGTGAAAGCCAAAATTCCACCGAAAAGATGGAATGGCTTACTATGAACATGTTCTCAAATATTAATCTTCGTGGCTAGGCTATGGAAAAGGTGGCACAGATTTTTTTGTAAACCTATTTTTTTTTAATTCAAAAAAAAAACCCTCGCTCACCTGAAATGGTAGGAAAATCAGTTTTGCATATTAATTGCTTGGTTGAAAATCTGTTATCATTATCTTAGTAGTTCTGTCCCAAAAGTTAGGTGTTGTAGGTGGAATGTTATTTACTTGGTTTCTTTGAGGCAAGTTTTTGGTGAAAAGAAACTAAGCCCAATTAAGATGTTTAAGTGACTCACTAGACCAGGTAGAGGTCAGTACAAAATGGCTTGTGCTAAAGTATATTCAGCTTAGTCACGACCTGAACTACAAAGCTAAATGTATGCTCTTCATTGTTTAATTTTTATACACAGTTAAAACTAGCCCTCGAAAGCCTCGCGGGAGACCTAGAAGTGGCTCTGACCGAAATTCAGCTATCCTCTCAGATCCGTCTGTGTTTTCCCCTCTAAATAAATCAGAGACCAAATCTGGAGATAAGATCAAGAAGAAAGATTCTAAAAGCATAGAAAAGAAGAGAGGAAGACCCCCCACCTTCCCTGGAGTAAAAATCAAAATAACACACGGAAAGGACATTTCAGAGCTACCAAAGGGAAGCAAAGAAGATAGCTTGAAAAAGATTAAACGGACACCTTCTGCTACATTTCAACAAGCCACAAAGATTAAAAAATTAAGAGCAGGTAAACTCTCTCCTCTCAAGTCTAAGTTTAAGACAGGGAAGCTTCAAATAGGAAGGAAGGGGGTACAGATTGTCCGACGGCGAGGAAGGCCTCCATCGACAGAAAGGATAAAGACCCCTTCAGGCCTCCTCATTAACTCTGAACCGGAAAAGCCCCAGAAGGTCCGGAAGGACAAGGAAGGAACACCTCCACTCACAAAAGAAGATAAGACAGTAGTCAGACAAAGCCCTCGAAGGATTAAGCCGGTTAGGATTATTCCTTCTTCTAAAAGGACAGATGCAACAATTGCTAAGCAGCTCTTGCAGAGGGCAAAAAAGGGGGCTCAAAAGAAAATTGAGAAAGAAGCAGCTCAGCTGCAGGGAAGAAAGGTGAAGACACAGGTCAAAAATATTCGACAGTTCATTATGCCTGTCGTCAGTGCCATCTCCTCACGGATCATTAAAACCCCGCGGCGGTTTATAGAGGATGAGGATTATGACCCTCCAATTAAAATTGCCCGACTAGAGTCTACACCGAACAGTAGATTCAGTGCCACGTCCTGTGGATCTTCTGAAAAATCAAGTGCAGCTTCTCAGCACTCCTCTCAAATGTCTTCAGACTCCTCCCGATCTAGTAGCCCCAGTGTTGATACCTCCACAGATTCTCAGGCCTCTGAGGAGATTCAGGTACTTCCTGAAGAGCGGAGCGAGACCCCCGAAGTTCATACTCCACTGCCTATTTCCCAGTCCCCAGAAAACGATAGTAATGATAGGAGAAGCAGAAGGTATTCCGTGTCAGAGAGAAGTTTTGGATCTAGAACAACTAAAAAGCTATCAACTCTACAAAGTGCCCCCCAGCAGCAGCCCTCTTCCTCTCCTCCTCCACCTCTGCTTACTCCACCCCCGCCGCTGCAGCCAGCCTCCAGCATCTCTGACCACACACCTTGGCTCATGCCTCCAACGATCCCCTTAGCATCACCATTTTTGCCTGCTTCTGCTGCTCCCATGCAAGGGAAGCGCAAGTCTATTTTGCGAGAACCGACGTTTAGGTGGACTTCTTTAAAGCATTCTAGGTCAGAGCCACAATACTTTTCCTCAGCAAAGTATGCCAAAGAAGGTCTTATTCGCAAACCAATATTTGATAATTTCCGACCCCCTCCACTAACTCCTGAGGATGTTGGCTTCGCGTCCGGTTTTTCTACATCCGGTGCTGCTGCTTCAGCCCGATTGTTTTCACCACTCCACTCGGGAACAAGGTTCGATATGCACAAGAGGAGCCCTCTTCTGAGAGCTCCGAGATTTACTCCAAGTGAGGCTCACTCTAGAATATTTGAGTCTGTCACCTTGCCTAGTAATCGAACTTCTGCTGGAACATCTTCTTCAGGAGTATCCAACAGAAAAAGGAAAAGAAAAGTCTTTAGCCCTATTCGATCTGAACCAAGATCTCCTTCTCACTCCATGAGGACAAGAAGTGGAAGGCTTAGTACTGCTGAGCTGTCACCTCTCACCCCGCCGTCTTCTGTCTCTTCCTCGTTAAGCATATCTGTTAGTCCTCTTGCCACTAGTGCCTTAAACCCGACTTTTACTTTTCCTTCTCATTCCCTGACTCAGTCTGGGGAATCTGCAGAGAAAAGCCAGAGACCGAGGAAGCAGGCTAGCGCTCCAGCAGAGCCGTTTTCATCCGGCAGCCCCACTCCTCTCTTCCCTTGGTTTACCCCAGGCTCTCAGACTGAAAGAGGGAGAAATAAAGACAAGGCCCCTGAGGAGCTGTCCAAAGATCGAGATGCTGACAAGAGCGTGGAGAAGGACAAGAGTAGAGAGAGAGACCGGGAGAGAGAAAAAGAGAATAAGCGGGAGTCAAGGAAAGAGAAAAGGAAAAAGGGATCAGAAATTCAGAGTAGTTCTGCTTTGTATCCTGTGGGTAGGGTTTCCAAAGACAAGGTTGTCGGTGAAGATGTTGCCACTTCATCTTCTGCCAAAAAAGCAACAGGGCGGAAGAAGTCTTCATCACTTGATTCTGGGACTGATATTGCTTCTGTGACTCTTGGGGATACAACAGCTGTCAAAACCAAAATACTTATAAAGAAAGGGAGAGGAAATCTGGAAAAAAACAACTTGGACCTCGGCCCAACTGCCCCATCCCTGGAGAAGGAGAAAACCCTCTGCCTTTCCACTCCTTCATCTAGCACTGTTAAACATTCCACTTCCTCCATAGGCTCCATGTTGGCTCAGGCAGACAAGCTTCCTATGACGGACAAGAGGGTTGCCAGCCTCCTAAAAAAGGCCAAAGCCCAGCTCTGCAAGATTGAGAAGAGTAAGAGTCTTAAACAAACCGACCAGCCCAAAGCACAGGTACTCTTTTCCATCTTGCCTGTTAAACTCAATAGTTTATCGAGCCTCTTCTGTGAGTGAGTTTTCGGTGAAGTGTTTCAGTGACGTCTAGTTCTGGGAATCAGGAGAAGGGCAGGGGAAGTGGTGGCATTTGCAGCGGCCCTTCAAGGACTGGTAGGATTTTGATAGGTAGGAAATGACAGGGGAGAACATTCTTCCTCTTCTCTTTTTTTAAGAGAGAGCGCGCGTGCCCTCACGCCAGGGCAAGCAGGTGGTGGGGGGAGGGGCAAAGGGAGAGAGAGAGAGAATCTCAAGCAGGCTCCACGCCCAGCGCAGAACCCAACTCGGGGCTCGATCTCACACCCTGAGATCATGACCTGAGCTGAAATCAAGAGTCAGACGCCTAACTGACTGAGCCACCCAGGTGCCATAGGGGAGGACATTCTAAACAGAGGGCACAGTGTGGGTAGAGATGAAAAAGTATGAGACACATTTGAGAGGAACGGTGGATCACTGGACTGTGATGCACAGGAAGGTGGTGACTTAAGACTGAAAGGTAGTTTGTACTTCATGGGTTTGGTGTAGTGGAATCTGTGACCTAATGTTGACGGTGCATTTTTGTAGTCACATTGTTTTACTATTATTTACCAAAGAAAATGGGGTGGGGGGGCTTCTCTTCCTCTGAGCAGTGAGTGATTAGAGCAATAGATGATAGGTATTTGCAGAACACAGATGAGAAGCCCTTAGCCTTAAGTTGCAGGCAGAAAAGCTGTAGGATTCAGTTCATTAAGATGATGACAAATTTTACAAAGAACAGCTTTTTTTTTTTTTCTTTTTACAAAGGTAGCTAGGCACTGGCCTTTTCTGAGAAAACCCATGGATCTTTAGGTTCTTTTTTAAAATTGCCATGTAATAGATACATATTTATGCCAACACACCAAGTTAGGTTAAGATGACCACACATTGAGGTTTTTCATGTTATTCAACCTAGGGCCATATTTACATTTAGTAATTTTACCAGTTGACAGTTCTAGCAGGAGGATGATGGGATTTATTTCTGATACCATTTTGGACGTATTTTGGTTAGCCTCCTAGTGATGGGAGCAGTGGCTCTTTAAAATGTGAGAGGTGGGGCGCCTGGGTGGCTCAGTCGTTAGGCGTCTGCCTTCGGTTCGGGTCGTGGTCCCAGGGTCCTGGGATCGAGCCCCACATCGGGCTCCCTGCTCTGCGGGAAGCCTGCTTCTCCCTCTCCCACTCCCCCTGCTTGTGTTCCCTCTCTCGCTGTGTCTCTGTCAAATAAATAAATGAAATCTTTAAAAATAAAAAAATTAAAAAAATAAAAAGAGACTTAATTTGAAATAAAAAATAAAATGCAAGACGCTTCTGTGCAGATCTGTGGCCTTTCATGCTTACATTTATAAGTTGTTTCCCCTACTTCTCTGTTGATCAGGGAAATAGAAGAAATAGCCTGTGATTAGATAAGCCCTGTTAACTCCAGGCCAAACTTTGGATAACGTAGACTGGCAGCTTGAGTTTTGAGGGGAGTTTTAAAGCAGTAGTATAATGGGGAATAGAAATTTAGTTGATTTCTGTTTTTTGATTAAAAGCCCTGCCCCGCCCCCCTTTTGGCTGCCAACTTTAGGATACAGAACTAGTAGATTTCTGTAGGTTGTCATGGCTTATCAGCTGGGAATAGCTAGAGTTGTATGTGTTGATTCTAGATTGTAATGACCTACCAGCTGTACTTTGGCTTCATTTAATGACATTTTCAACATGTATGCTTGCTGTTGTTTGTTTTGACTTGCCTCTTAACTCAGGGTCAAGAAAGTGATTCGTCAGAGACCTCTGTGCGAGGACCCCGCATTAAACATGTCTGCAGAAGAGCTGCTGTTGCCCTTGGCCGGAAACGAGCTGTGTTTCCTGATGACATGCCCACCCTGAGTGCCTTACCATGGGAAGAACGAGAGAAGATTTTGTCTTCCATGGGGAATGATGGTAGGTCAGGGGTGTCAACCTCGAAGTCTGAGCAGACATTTTTTGATTTGTTTGCTGATCATTCTGGGGATACCTAGTAGGCTTTTCATAGCACTGTGTGTTAGTCTGGGTCCTCCAAAAAGCAAATGGCAAGGGTGTATTCAATGTGCAAGGATTACCCTAGAGGAAATGCCCGAGAGAGAAAATCGGGGGGGAGCTGGGGAAGGCTGGGACAATGGTCAGGCTGCTCTGCAAGTCTGACCCCAGGGAAAGAGAGAGGGAGGGAGGGTTGGGCAGAATCTTCCCAGACTGTCTTCCCAGAGAGTTTGGCAAGGCTGTCGGGGAGTCCTTGAGCAAAAGCTGACTGTCAGGGGAGTTTTGTGTCTCCCAGGAACAGGCCCGCCTTAGTATCCCTGCCATGCTCAGTCACTACCTAGGAGCAACCCCCATGGTAAGTGTGGGCTTGGTGTACCACTGGATTTCAGAGCACAGCAGTTGGGGCCGTTGGTCAGTTAGCTTCGTTCCCTGTTGTTGGAGGTCTGTGGGGCACATTCTCACGGTTGCCTTTAGATGCTGGGTGACTTAAATGCTAGGTGACTGCTTATATAAAATGTAGAGGTTTAGAGAATCTTAAGAAGCATTCAATTCGCATTCCGGGTTTTAGGTTAGACTGTGTTTTGTTCTCAGTGTTCGGATTTCTGCTTTCATCAAGCTGCAAGTTATAGGCGTTTTAAAACATTTAAAGAATTATTTAAAACAGGCTCTGATTTCTGCCTATGAATATTTTTATTATGACTTATTTCATGTTTGGAGTCCCAATTAAAATGAGGCTTGAATGTATATAATGATATAAACGGATTTTGACGAATTCCGCCTCTGCTCCCAAGAAGGAATTAGATACTCCCTCAGAACTAACGACACGTTTCTTTAACAGACAAGTCATCAATTGCTGGCTCAGAAGATGCTGAACCTCTTGCTCCACCCATCAAACCAATTAAACCCGTTACCAGAAACAAGGCGCCTCAGGAACCTCCAGTAAAGAAAGGGCGACGATCCAGGCGGTGTGGGCAGTGTCCCGGCTGCCAGGTGCCTGAGGACTGTGGTGTTTGTACTAATTGCTTAGACAAACCCAAGTTTGGTGGCCGAAATATAAAGAAGCAGTGCTGCAAGTGAGTGGGTGTCTTACTCTGAGGTGTTGACCTCTCAGCCGTGGAGGTTGTGTTTATGCCTGGTCTGTCACAGGGATGCATCAGAAACCTGAGTGTGGTTGTGTTGAGTCTCCTTGAGGTGCAAGGTTCGTTGCAGAGTTGGATTTTGTGATGTGGCCAGGATTGGGCTGTCCTGAAATAAGAAATACTCAGGGCAGTGCTGTGTAGTAGAAAGTCCTGCAGCGGTGGAAAGATTCTCTGTCTGCTCAGTTCGTGTGGTAGCCATTAGCCGAACGTGGCTGTAGAACACTGGCAGGGTGGTTAGTGTGACCGAGGAACTACATATTTAATTGCATTGCATTTCAATTAATTAAATTTAAATGGCCACATGTGCCTAGTGGCTACCATATCAGTGTAGCTATGGAGGCCTTCCACGTAAAAACTGACAAATTTATATATTTATATTTTATATATTATATAAGTTATATATATAAGTCACATGCATATGTAAATTCACATATAATTGAGCTATAATTTATATTTAATTTAACTATATATTATAATATCTATTTGTATTATAATTTTTCAGGTCAACTGAAATTACCTTTATGGCATTGAGGAAAAAGTGGTGATATCTTAGTCTGAGACCCTTGGCTTTCTAACTCCCAGAATATTTTCATGCAAGTGGAGTTTTTGATCTGAAAGTTTTGATTACTTGATCTTTTTTTTTTTTTTTAAAGATTTTATTTATTTGACAGAGAGAGACACAGTGAGAGAGGGAACACAAGCAGAGGGAGTGGGAGAGGGAGAAGCAGGCCTCCCACAGAGCAGGGAGGCCAATGCGGGGCTCGATCCCAGGACCCCGGGATCATGACCTGAGCTGAAGGCAGACGCTTAACAACTGAGCCACCCAGGCGCCCCTGATTACTTGATCTTTTCTCCCTTTTTTAAGTCAGTTTGTGGATTCACTTTCTGCTCTTTGGCATAATTTGTTTTAAATGGATCAAGCAAGTTGCACAAACAAATTTTAGTGACTGAGCATCTCATAAAGTGCCTGGCACAAGGAGTAGATATTAGCAATAGGTATTTGCTGAATGAATGGTAACATGAAAGTGATTTATAGAAAATGTGGCTGGGAGAAATTAGTTCAGGGGAGATAGTTTCCAGGAGACAGTAAGTAGTTTTGTGCTTTCATTTAGTCTGGCCTTAAGCAAGAATCTTGTCTCAGTCCCATTAGTGGGAGGAAGTGAGACAAATCACTGATCAGCAGAAAGGTACATGATTGCAAGATAAACCTGCACTATAATTTAGGGGTTGAAATGTATTTAGCTCAGTTTTAGATTTCAAAGTAAGTTTTAGTTTCATTAAATTGAGGGGTGAACTATGTATCAAAGCCCTGAGATAGACCTGTAGCATTGTAGTGTCAGACAAAGGACTTGTTGGTTAATTTTAGTCCATTTTTTATTCAGATTACTATATGAATGTTAATCATAAGGGAGCAGAACCGATTTGACTGTAAAACACCAGCTGATCATTTTGTGTGTGGTGCTAGTTAGTACTGGGTTATAAGAAATTTGAGTCCCATTTCAAAAATAATTTGATATTTATTCCTTTTAGACCCTAAAGGTAGGTAAAATTGCTGATCGAAGCATTCAGAGGCTCAGATTGAATCTGAGTACTTTTTTCAGCTCTCAAAATGAACCCTAGTAAAGGTTCACTGATTCTTGCAGACCAATTAACACTTGTTTCAGTGGCTTTTCTTCTAAATGTAGTTTACTGTATGGTATCCCTTGTTATCCTAGGATGAGAAAATGTCAGAATCTACAATGGATGCCTTCCAAAGCCTACCTTCAGAAGCAAGCAAAAGGTAGCGTTGTAAAAAGATTTTTCCCAGATGTTTCCTGCCGTAATACCACGTAGTCACGTACATCTAGTGTCAGGAGAATGCTGGTTGTTCATTTGTTTGTTTGTTTAACTGCTTTTCCCAGCCAGTTGGTGGTTGTGGAAGCTGGGTGGTAGTTATATGAGGGTTCATTTTACTATTCCCTTCACTTTGAAATTTTCCGTAATCAAAAAAAATTTTTAAATTCCTGTAACAATTCCAGTCCATTCTGTTTCCGAGAGCAACACAAGTGTACCTGTCTCACCTGACCAACTTGCTCTTTCCAGTGTCGACTTCAGCGCAGGGCACTGTGAATAAGATAGTGTTACATTCCTCTGCTTCTGTCTTAAAGAAAGTTTTTCTCACTTATAGATAAATCATCTTGGTCTTTTTCCCCCTAGCTGTGAAAAAGAAAGAGAAAAAGTCTAAAACCAGCGAAAAGAAAGAGAGCAAGGAGAGCAATGTTGGGAAGAGCGTGGTGGACTCTGGTCAGAAACCTGTCCCATCAGCAAGAGAGGACCCTGCCCCCAAGAAAAGCAATAGTGAACCTCCGCCTCGAAAGCCCATCGAGGAAAAGAGCGAAGAAGGGAACGCCTCCACCCCAGTTCCTGAATCCAAACAAGTTACCACTCCAGCTTCCAGGAAGTCCAGCAAGCAGGCCTCCCAGCCAGTGCCAGTCACCCCTCCACAGCCACCGAGCACAGCACCACCGAGAAAAGAAGTTCCCAAGACCACTCCTAGTGAGCCCAAGAAAAAGCAGCCTCCACCACCAGAATCAGGTGAGTGAGGAAGGCAAGAAGGAGTTGCGGAATCAGAAGTACCAGCAAAGAACACCGATGTCTTAAACAGCATTTGGAAACCCGAAATGTATATTTTTAAGCTTTTAGTTAAGGAAAATTAGCTTTCTTTTAAGCTATTTATATAATAATAAATAGAAGCAAAAAACCAGTTAAGTTGGAGGTATTGTCTTAATTTCCTGTGTAAAGCCTAGAGTTTAAGTTGGTTTTTGTGTTTTCTAATGCCCCTTTCTTCACAGGCCAGTTAGTCCTGAGGTGGTCCTTGCTGTTTAGCACGAGCTCTGAGTTTAGTGGTGTCTGATTGCAATTTATTTTGAATTCTTTAGGTCCAGAGCAAAGCAAGCAGAAAAAAGTGGCTCCTCGCCCAAGTATTCCTGTAAAACAAAAACCAAAAGAAAAGGTGAGGAGAGATTTGTTTCTCTGCCATTGCTCAGGGATGTGTTGCATTCATAAGACATAGTCTTATCCTTGACATTTACGTGATTGAGTGAAGGAAACTGCGTATCTGCTTCTCTGCAGATGGCCGTGGACTTCCTTAAAATGAACAAAGCAGGTTTAGGCTTTAGCTCGTCTTGTTTTTTGTCTTTCCCCTTCTCTGTGGCCTTCCGTGCTTAGGCTGATGCCGCAGGCCGCTTACTGTGATTGTTTTTGCCCTCGACGTCCTTTAGCGATATTTGTCTATAGCCATCACCCTTCTCTGTGTCCACTATGTTTTTATGTGGAGAGAGAGAGGTCTTTAAGAATCTTCTGGCTCGGGGCGCCTGGGTGTCTCAGTTGGTTGAGCATCCGACTCTTGATTTCTGCTCCGGTTGTGATCTCAGGGTCGTGGGATCAAGCCCCGCATTGGGCAGCACAGAGTCTCCCTCCACGTCTCCCTCTGCCCCTCTCCCTGCGCACGTGTGTCGCACTCGCGTGCTCTCTCTCTCTCAAATAAATAAATTGTTAAAAGAAAGAATCTTCTGGCTCTTTCTGCCGTCTCTCTGTGCCACCATAATGGTGGTGCATGAGCGTCCTGGCTGAGGCATCAACAATGCCAAAGAGAGGCAGATGCCAGGGTCTTATTAAGCCTTGCTCCAAGGTCATTGTCTGGCTTCTGACTGTGGTGATAAAGCATGGTTACACTGGTGAGTTGAAATCATTAATGGTCCCAGAGCTGCGAATACTATTGTGACCATCCTAGACCAGTTAAACAAGAGTAGAATGATCAGCCCCAGATTGGATGTGCAACTTAAAGATCTAGAAAAATGGCAGAATAACCTGCTCCCATGCTGTCCCTTTGGTTTCGTTGTGCCAACAACCGCAGCTGACCTCGTGGACCACGAAGAAGCAAGACAAAAACCCACAGGAGGGAGAGTCCTGGGACTCTCTTGGGATTCTCCTGGGGCTGTGATACATACATAAAAGCCCCCATGGAAAAAAGAATCTGAAGATCAACTCTCTGTGTCTGTGGAATACTTGTGTTGGAAACGTGTTCTCCAGAGCTGTTAATAAGATTTTTTGTTTGCGTCGTTACCTGTTGCAAAAGTGAAGGCAAGTGGGATGTGGTTTTTTTCTTTATCCATCTTCTGTCTCTGTAGGAAAAGCCACCTCCAGTCAGTAAGCAGGAGAACACAGGCACTTTGAACATCCTCAGCACTCTCTCCAATGGCAATAGTTCGAAGCAAAAAATCCCAGCAGATGGAGTCCACAGGATCAGAGTGGACTTTAAGGTAAAAGCATTTTGTGACCATGTAGTATGTCGAGCGTCATGGACTTCAGATCAGAAAAATGATGTTATCCAAGGTGTTGATGAAAGAGGGGGAATTCAGCACCCAGTCAGGGAATAAGAACTACCATTGGCAGGTGGGTTCAGGTGTGAGAGAACTCTGGTCAGTGTCGTGAGGTCACCATTTACGAGCTGACGAACGAACACAGGCATCAGCCTGAGCAAGAAAGTGCATTCGGATGAGAACAGCGTCTGAGGAAATAATTCTTTCACGTGGGAATTCTCCAACCATGATGATTGCTTGAATCAGCAAAACTCTAAGGAAAAGTCACTCCCGGGATATCTTTGCGTTCTCGTTAACATGAATTAAACCAGTAGGTGAGCATTTTAACAGTTTGTGTCTGAGATGAAAATTTTTTAAAGTAGCAGGTTGTTCTTGAACCCACCGAAACGAAGTCTTCTTGCCACTCTGATGTCACTCTGATTTTATGCTTGCTGGCCTTGCTCTCGATCCAAAGCTGTGTGTCACTGGAACGCTTTCATAAATGATCCGTCTCTCTCTCTACAGGAGGATTGTGAAGCAGAAAATGTGTGGGAGATGGGAGGCTTAGGAATCTTGACCTCTGTTCCTATAACACCCAGAGTGGTTTGCTTTCTCTGTGCCAGCAGTGGGCACGTGGAGGTAAGAGAAGCTGCTTCTTGGTACCCCAGACAGTTGAATGGTAGATGATTTTGCTGTGATGAAAGAAATCATTTCTTCTGTCTTGTTGGTATGTAGCAGGTACTGTCCCCTCTTTATTTTTGATTTGTTTTTTTAAAGTAATATTTACGCCCAACGTGGGGCTCGAACTCACAACCCAGACAGCAAGAGTCTCAGTCTCCACCGACTGAGCCAGCTGGGCGCCCCTACTGTCCAGCTAATGAAATGCTTTACAAGTTTTTTAGAGATTTCATGAAGGAATCTGCTGCTTAGTAGAGGAGCAAAATTATTGAGTGTGAAAGGATTAATGGTCTCATGTCTTAAATGCACTCTTTTTATTAGAGTTCTGATAGTTCTGCCAAATGTCCAAACATGGCAAAGATGATATAGCGCACTTCTGGAAAAAGAGATGGCTATCTTATATTGATTATCAAAATCCCCTTGTCTACAAAGAGCTCTTAGCAATTAATAAGAAAAAGGAACAACACCCAGTAAAAAAAATAGGCTACGGACAGGAATATGTAATTCACAAAATGAGAAATAAAAACATGGTGGGCAGGGGCAAAGCCTTCTGAGGACCAAAAATTGGACGTTAAAGCATGATTAAGAAGATCATGTGGGGGGCGCCTGGGTGGCTCAGTTGTTAAGCGTCTGCCTTCGGCTCAGGTCGTGATCCCAGGGTCCTGGGATTGAGCCCCACATCGGGCTCCCTGCTCAGCAGGAAGCCTATTTCTCCCTCTCCCACTCCCCCTGCTTGTGTTCCCTCTCTCGCTGTCTCTCTCTGTCAAATAAATAAATAAAATCTTAAAAAAAAAAGATAACGTGGGAAGGGGTGCCTGGCTGGCTAAGTTGGTGGAGCACACGACTCTTGATTTTGGGGGTTGTGAGTTCGAGCCCCACGTTAGCTATAGAGATTACTTAAAAAAATAAAATCTTTAGAGGCACCAGGATGGCTCAGTCGGTTAAGCGTCTGACTCTTGATTTTGGCTCAGGTCATGATCTCAGGGTTGTGAGATCGAGCTCCCATCAGCTCCAAGTCTGCTGGAGATTCTCTCTCTCCCTCTCCTGCCCCCCTTCTCAAAAAATAAATTAATAAAATCTTAAAAATAAATAAAATCTTTTTTAAAAAGTCATGTGGGGGGAAAAAGAGCATGTGGAAATAGGGACTTCCTGTTGGTGGAATCTGACTTAGTTGCAATCTTTCTTTCTGAGGAGATTGTTCAGAAATACGTATTTATTTTTAAAATGAACATACTGTCTAACCCAGCAGTGGCACTCCAGGTATTTATCCTAAGGATATAATTAGAGAAACAGCAAATAGCTATATGCATAGGTATGTGTGTATATATGTGTGTGTGCAGTACACATATATATGTAATAAACCCTTTTCTCTCTATATAATAACCAGAAGGGTTTATTTCAGTACTGCTTATGATAACAAATAATAGGAAACAACCAAAAGTTTGTCAATAAGGGGCGGGAGTCTTTAATCATAGGACATGCATATAAGGGCCAATATGAAGTCCTAGATAGTAATATAGATTGATATTGACATGGGAAGGTGTCCATGACACGTCACTGAGTTAATAAAAGAGCAGATTACAAAGTAGTATGTAAAGCGTGATCCCATTTTGGTTTGGACATTGTTTTAAAATATATATATATGCAGGGGCGCCTGGGTGGCTCAGTCGTTAAGCGCCTGACTTTGGCTCAGGTCATGATCCCAGGGTCCTGGGATCGAGCCCTGCATAGGGCTCCGTGCTCCGCGGGAAGCCTGCTTCTCCCTCTCCCACTCCCCCTGCTTGTGTTCCCTCTCTCGCTGTGTCTCCCTCTGTCAAATAAATAAATAAAAAATCTTCAAAAATATATATATACATGCAGAAAGAACTGTGGAAGGATTTACACCAAAATCTTAAAAGTGTGATTGGATTATGGGTGCCTTGTTTTCTCTTTATTTTTCTTTATCCTTTTGAGTCTTTTGCAGTGCGTATTTGCCACCTTTACAATGCAAAGCACAATTTTAAATAGGAAGCAGTAGTTTGTCATCCATACAATTCTCAATTCTAGAATACCTCCTTAGCTTATTATTTTATCACATGTATTTTAAGGTCATGAAGAAATTCCAAGGCCAGATTATAATGTACATATTGAGCAATCAGGGAGACTCACTAGTTAAGAGATTCAGTCCTGCCCACTTGCTATGTTAAATTATACAGTAGCAAAATTACAGATTATTGTCTGGTATTCGTTCATTAAGCAAATATTTTTGTGCCTATTATGAACAATAATATTGTTCTAAGTGGTGCGGCTGCTTTAGATACTACTGAGACTAAGAATATTCAGGTTTTAAGTGTCAGGGGTTTATTGTATCTCTTTTGCACGTAATGTTTTACGTCCACACATATGCTGCTCACAGGAATAACTTGTAGCACCAGTCCTTCAACTTCCGTGATAAAATGGGGTTTTTTTCAGAGTATAATTGCTTTAATTTAAATTGAGTAGTTGTGCACAGCAATCCCACAGGATTCCTAAAAACTGAACTAGAGAATGAATAGCTCACTGCCTGCATTATACTCCTACCAAAGCATAACTAGTGTTTGATGAATTCTGACATTCGAGGTTTGTTTGTTGTTGTTTTTTTAAAGATTTATTTATTTATTTTAGACAGAGAGAGCACCCTGTGGGGAGGGGCAGTGGGAGAGGGAGAGAGAGAATCTCAAGCAGACTCCGCATGGAATGCAGAGCCTGATGCGCGGTTGTGAGATCACAACCTGAGCCAAAACCAGGAGTCAGATGCTTAACCAACCGCGCCACCTGTGGATCCCCAGACATTCGAGTTTTGGTTTTTTTTAAGATTTTATTTATTTATTTGACAGAGAGAGAGCACAAGCAGGGGGAGCGGCAGGCAGAGGGAGAAGCAGACTCCCCGCTGAGCAGGGAGCCCGATGCAGGACTTGATCCCAGGACCCTGAGATCATGACCTGAGCTGAAGGCAGACGCTTAACCAACTGAGCCACCCAGGCGCCCCTCGAATTTTTAAAAACCTTTTATGTTGACATCATTTCAGATTTGCAGAAAAGTTATGAGAGTAGTACAAAGAATTCCCATATACCCTTCACCCAGATTGCCCAAATGTTCATATTTTTGCTTTATCCTTTTCTCTTTGTGTATCTGTATTTTACAAAGTGAGAAAATATGTACATACATTTTATATATAACACATTTTTTCTAAAAATTTGGAAGTTGCAGACGTGTCCTTTTATGTCTAAATATTTTAGTATGTATTTCCTAAAACCAAGGACATTCTCTCATACAGTCATGGTATAGTTGTCAAAGTCCGGAAATTAACAGTGGTATATTGTTATCTAATCTATAAACCTTATTTAGGTTTGATCAGTTGTCCCAATAATTCTGCTATGGCAAAAGAAGAGTCTGGGTCATCCTCATTCAAATTTTTAAAAACTCCTTACATGAAAATAACATTTCTACAATTAGAGATGGAAAGGACAAACCAGAGCTTACAACTGTCTTTAGTTTTGTAGGAAGCCTTTAAAATCCTCCCTCTTTCCCCCTTCCCATAGCTCTTGCTTGTACCTTGCCTTAGGCACTTAACGCATTCTGGTAAATCTGGGATTATATTTATCTTGTTACTTTTTAAATTCTACCATTATTACTTTAGGCCCCTGCGTCCCCTCAGTGCCTAATCTTGTGCTTTTTTTTTTTTTTTTTACATAGTCATTGTAAAATGATTATGTATTAAATTAAAAAATATATATATGTATATATATGCACACACCATTGGACTCCTAAAGCCTGAGGTCTGTAAATAGCATTTGGTTGATCTCTACATGTTATTTGACAACCTCTGTGTTCCCCTCTTACCCTAGTTTGTGTATTGCCAAGTCTGTTGTGAGCCCTTCCACAAGTTTTGTTTAGAGGAGAACGAGCGCCCCCTGGAGGACCAGCTGGAGAACTGGTGTTGTCGCCGCTGCAAGTTCTGTCACGTTTGTGGAAGGCAGCATCAGGCCACCAAGGTATAAAACTAAGTAACAGAACTCTATTTCCGTTTCTGCCTTTTGGTTTAGGGTTTTGTACCTGTATTTTTCCTCTGCTGACTTAGTCTATCGCGACTATTTAATTTGGTATAATTCATTGCCTATTTTTGTGTTTTAATTTGGGGAATATAGGAGAAAACATGGCATTAGATAAAATCCCCCCAATAACGCCAGTCTACCTGATAAGAATATTCATCACTGAGTGCCTTTGGCAGGACATAAACCCCAGTGCTTTCTTTGAGAGTAAAATAATTTATGAGACAATTTAAACTGTTCTAATGATGTGCTATACTTACTTGAAGATAAATATGAAACGGGTGCTCCAAGTGAGTCGATGTGATGCCCATCTTTTTTTTTTTGATGTGATTCCCACTTCTTGCCTTTATATTTTCTTTTTTTTTTTTATTAGTGTATAGCTGACATACAATATGATGTGAGTTTCAGGTGTATGACTCAGTGACTCAGCACTTCTACACATGACTCAGTGCTCACCATGAGAAGCACAGTCCCCATCCGCAGTCTCACCGACTATTCCCTCGGCTGTACTTTCCATCTCCACGACTTAATTATTTCATAACTGGAAGCGTGTACCTCTTCATCCCCTGCCTTTGTGTTCCCTACAGCAGCTGCTGGAGTGTAATAAGTGCCGAAACAGCTATCACCCCGAGTGCCTGGGACCAAACTACCCCACCAAGCCCACCAAGAAAAAGAAAGTTTGGGTGAGTACCCATATGACACGGTTGCAGAGAGAACTGTCATGGAGCTCCTGGGCTTGCCCACCCTGTAACGGGGGTCCCCTTGGTCTCATTACTAGGAAGAGCCATCCCAGGAAAGAGGTCAGCCTGAGAAACGGATTGCATCTGAGGTCTCTTTAAATGAGACGAGATGTTAAAAATAAGAAATTCCTGTTGAATTTCCTTTCTTTTCCAGATCTGCACCAAGTGTGTTCGCTGCAAGAGCTGTGGATCCACAACTCCAGGCAAAGGGTGGGACGCACAGTGGTCTCACGACTTCTCCCTGTGCCATGACTGTGCCAAACTCTTTGCTAAAGGTACCGCGGGGAAGCCAGTTTCGTCAACTTTTAGAAAGTATATTTGGTGTTTTTTTGGTTTTTTTCTAAAGATTTTATTTATTTGACAGAGAGACACAGCGAGAGAGGGAGCACAAGCAGGGGGAGTGGGAGAGGGAGAAGCAGGCTTCCCGTGGAGCAGGGAGCCCGATGCAGGGCTCGATCCCAGGACTCTGGGATCATGACCTGAGCCGAAGGCAGACGCTTAACGACTGAGCCACCCAGGCGCCCCTATATTTGGTGCCTACAGGGTGAACTGGACACTCCAGTGGAATGAAGTAAAACGTTTTATACATCTTGTCAAGGGTTTACTAAGTTCCTGGTCTTACCCTTTCCTTTACACAGAGTATCACAGCAACTAAAATGTTTCGTTAGCTTATATGGGAAGAATTCAGGGGATTTTTGTAATAACTAACCACAAAGAAATGCTCTAAGCCAGTATTTCCCAAAGTGAGGTACACAGATGTTTGATTGTTTCAGAAATGATTCTAGGTGGTACTGAGTCAAACATTTTAATAGTTACAATAGAAAAAAATTATACCTAATACATTAAACTCATTTTACTGACTTTGGATAATAATGATACAAAGTTTACTATTGAAGTTATTTAAAGTAATCAAATCAATGTTAAATCTATTAAGTAAAGAATAATAGAGGGGGAGCGCTTGGGTGACTCAGTCAGTTGGGTAAGCGTCTGCCTTCGGCTGAGGTCATGATCTCAGGGTCCTGTGATTGAGCCTCGCATTGTGCTCCCCGCTCAGAGAGCCTGCTTCTCCCTCCCTCTGCCACTCCCCCTGCTTGTGCTCTCTCATTCTCTCTGTCAAATAAATAAATAAAATCTTAAAAAAAAAATAGAAGAAGAATAGAGGGGGTGCATGGATAAAGCAAATTGATGAAGGCTGTCCTTTGTGTTGAATTTTAGGAAGTGCTGCTCTGAGCTCTAACTTAAAGCACTAAGAATAGGGGCGCCTGGGTGGCTCAGTCGTTAAGCGTCTGCCTTCAGCTCAGGTCATGATCCCAGGGGCCTGGGATCGAGTCCCACATCGGGCTCCCTGCTCCGCGGGAAGCCTGCTTCTCCCTCTCCCACTCCCCCTGCTTATGTTCCCTCTCTCGCTGTGTCTCTCTCTGTCAAAAAATAAATAAAATCTTTAAAAAAAAAAAAAAAAAAGCACTAAGAATAAGGAGAAAGTGTAAATTAAATGCTTTTTTACTTCCATATCGTCGCCTCCTTTTGAAAATATAAATCCCTTTGGAACGTGTAAGAGAACGTTCTCTCCTTTTCTACTGTGTTCTTCGTAAACTCTACCTCATGACCTTTAAAAATGAGTCTAAATAAAATCAGTGGCGTGTTCTAAGAGCTCAGAAAAATCTGGACACTTTACAGATGCGTGAGCATTGCATAGTAGGTCCTGCTGGCATCTGTGAGCAGTTCCAGAAGAGAGTTGGCACGTGGAAGTCAGGGCCTGAGAGGCGCTGGTGTGTGAGCCAGAGCGCTGCTGAAAAGTGTGCTTTGCTTTCAGGGAACTTCTGTCCTCTCTGTGATAAGTGTTATGACGACGATGACTACGAGAGTAAGATGATGCAGTGTGGGAAGTGTGATCGCTGGGTCCATTCCAAATGTGAGAATCTTTCAGGTACAGAAGGTTGGAGTCTTTTTATTACAGTTTCCTTCTTGCCTGGTACAGTTATAGCCCCCAAAGTAATCTGTAAGCGTAAAATTATGGCCGTGTTGTTGCTTGAAGTCTTCTGGAATTTCCATTTCTGGTCTAGAATAAGCACCTTTGTGTCAAGTTGTGCTCATTTATCGTGAACGTATCCCTTTAAAATATTTATTTGCTATTTTCTGTGCGTACCTTAACCTCTTGGTTCTCCAGTAACCAAATCCTGGGTGGCTAGCGTTAATAGTGTCCCTTCAGAGATCAATACGTGCTGGGTTCCTGGGGGACATTAGAGTCCTGCTCCTGTCCCCAGGGTCCAGCTTTGTAGTAAGTTCATGGGAGTAGTGTCCTCCCTCTCTGCCACTCTTCAGAGCTCCTCAGCATTGTGGGGTTTTGTTTTTCTAGATGAGATGTATGAGATTCTGTCTAACCTGCCAGAAAGCGTGGCCTACACCTGTGTGAACTGCACTGAGCGGCATCCTGCAGAGTGGCGACTGGCCCTGGAAAAAGAGCTACAGATCTCTCTGAAGCAAGTTCTGACAGCTTTGCTCAACTCTCGGACCACCAGCCACTTGCTTCGCTACCGACAGGTAGGCCTTGAGAGTTTGTTTTAAGCGGTTTTCCCCAGCGAGGGAACGTTCGTTTGCTCCATTCTTCATTTAGTTTTGTAGAGTTATTTGCTTTGGCTTTCAACCATTAAGGAAATCTTTAGGACCAAGTGTAGGACCTTCTTTGGGGGCTTTCTTTGCTGTTATAATAAGAAATTTGGACTTTAGGGCGCCTGGGTGGCTCAGTCGTTAGGCGTCTGCCTTCGGCTCGGGTCATGATCCCAGGGTCCTGGGACTGAGCCCCATATCGGGCTCCCCGCTCCGCAGGAGGCCTGCTTCTCCCTCTCCCACTCCCCCTGCTTGTGTTCCCTCTCTCGCTGTGTCTCTCTCTGTCAAATAAATAAATAAAATCTTTAAAAAAAAAAGAAATTTGGACTTTATACTCTGGGGGGCGGCGGCGAAAGGCTTTACCCAAGAGTAACCCAATCAGAGTTGCTTTTTAAGGGAAAAAGAAAAAGATTCTGACTAAAGAGGGAGGAAGGATTGGAGAGGACTGAGGCTAGAGGCAGGAACAGTGGTCAGGAGGCAGTTGGAGTAATCTGGGTGAGAGGGAGAGTGGTGGCCTAATCTGACAGTCATATGGCTGTCACTGGGAAATCCCTAGGGCTCCTCAGGGCACAATTTGTAAACCACTACTTTTCGTCCATTGAAGTTGTGAACTGTACATCTAAAGAGTGGTCACTGGAAACACAATGTAAAATGTTGGAAGAACCACACAGATAACTCGAACTCAGAGCTAGGCTGCTGCTTTTTCTCCTCATAGAGCTCCATTTTTTTTTAATAGGAAGATTTGCTATCTCTCTGTCCCTCAGAAGGAACTGGACAATTTCTCTGTCTTCATACTCCGTTTGGAAGTTATCAAGCAAAGCTCTTAAGTTCACCTGGTCAAACTATTAGAGAACCGGCTCATTCTAACTTTCTTTTTGTATTATTTAAGAAATCTCTGATTATTTTCTTGTTCTTTAGGTTTTATAATATGAATCATTCAGTACCATCTTTATTAATTTTAGTAGAATTTGCACAGATGCCTCATTTTCAGTGTTAGATAAAAGAAACTATCTTTCCTGGAAACAGGCTGCCAAACCTCCAGACTTAAACCCTGAGACAGAGGAGAGTATACCTTCCCGCAGCTCCCCAGAAGGACCTGACCCACCTGTGCTTACTGAGGTCAGCAAACAGGAAGATCAACAGCCCTTAGATCTGGAAGGAGTCAAGAGGAAAATGGACCAAGGGAACTATACATCTGTGGTATGTCTCTACCTCAAACGCCAGTTTAGTGCCTTTGGGTCTTTAAGAGACAGGGCTGGGAGTAAGCACCAAGAGATGGCTTGTGTTATATTTAGAAATGTCTTGTGGATTTAAATACCTAAGAATATATGAGTTCTTTTAGCTCCGTGTTTCAGAAGATGGGAAGGTAGTGTCTCAAAATGATTTTTTTATTTGGCTGTCATCTGAGTTCTCTGAAAATTATTTTTTATTAAAACTGCTTATGGGGGCGCCTGGGTGGCTCAGTCGTTAAGCGTCTGCCTTCGGCTCAGGTCATGATCCCAGGGGCCTGGGATTGAGCCCTGCATCGGGCTCCCTGCCCTGCGGGAGGCCTGCTTCTCCCTCTCCCATGCCCCCCTGCTTGTGTTCCCTCTCTCGCTGTGTCTCTCTCTGTCAAATAAATAAATAAAATCTTAAAAAAAAAAAAAGAAAAAGCTGCACAGTTGTACATTTCCCCCTTAAACAAACAAACAGTTTATGGAGGGGCGCCTGGGTGGCTCAGTCGATTAAGCGTCTGCCTTCGGCTCAGGTCATGATCCCAGGGTACTGGGATCGAGCACCATGTCAGGCTCCCTGCTCAGCAGGAGCCTGCTTCTCCCTCTCCCTCTGCTCTCCTGCTCCTGCTATCTCAAATAAATAAATAAAAATCTTAAAAAAACAAAACAAAACACTAGTTTATGGAAAAATGTTAATGTGAAGTTCCTTGGTTTGCCCCTCTTGAAATCACGTCTAAATAATGTGTCTTTCTATATAGGATACTCATTTATAGATAGATGTCTTTTAAAGTTATGGTTTTAAGAATGTATGGGAATGATCATTTGTTATGGTCCATATTTGCTATTTAGTTGTTTATTTTAACCGAAATAAAAAATTATGGCCCTATTTGGGTAACTTACCGTGATACAGCCAATTTATTTGCATTCTTGCCTTATTAGCCTGGCTTCTCTTGACTGCCCCAAGTTAATTGTGAACTGAATTCCAGAGGCCTCCACTAAAGAGAAATTGCACTGCATTAAAATAGGGTGTCCATTTTCTGTTGGATCTCTGGGCTGGGTGATTTAGGAGGAAAGAGGAAGTGGTTTTGAGAGCACACTGTTTTATGAATAATTAATACTTTGTTTTTGTATACAGTTGGAGTTCAGTGATGATATCGTGAAGATCATTCAAGCAGCCATTAATTCAGATGGAGGGCAGCCAGAGATTAAAAAAGCCAACAGCATGGTCAAGTCCTTCTTTATTCGGGTGAATGATATTAATAGTTCATGTTTTTAATGCTTATCTATGGATAATTATCCATGAACAGAACGGATTTGTTCTCTTCTCCGTTTTGTTTTGCTATGTGTATAAAACATCTTTTGGTTTAACTCATTCCTCTGATTCTTTGGGAGGAAGTTGGTGGGGTCACCAAAGTGGATGGATCTTTCTCTTGGCCTGAAATCATCCTCATATTGACAGAGAAGCTAGTGTGAAGTTGTTGGTTTTTATGTGGTTTCCAAATGAATGTTCACATGCTTACATTTTGTTTGTTTGTTTTTCTGTTAGCAAATGGAACGTGTTTTTCCATGGTTCAGTGTCAAAAAGTCTAGGTTTTGGGAGCCAAATAAAGTATCGAGCAAGTAAGTAAATTCAGTGTTAACTTTTTTTTCCCCACCTCATCAGCTAGAAATCTGAGAGTTCTTATATTTCTAGATTAAGGGTTCTTCAGACTAGGTTTTAAGATTAAAAATTAATCACTTGAAATGCCTTTTCAGTGCCGATTTAGAGATAATACTTAATGTTTATTATAGCCTATTGCCCCCGTTTTTTTCTTTATATATTATGTTTTCTGCAACTTGGCTTAACTTGTGGCATATGTACAGTACCCGTGCTTCTATATGTAACTCAGTATTTGGACTTGCAGAAATTGGGTTCTGTGTTATTCGGTTCGAATTGTGCTCTCTATTGCTCTTGACTCTCCATATTTAACCTGAAATTTTTATTCCAGTGAATCCTTTTGATTCTTTGGGAAAGTTATCACATGCTTCCGGAAGTTTAACCAAGAGTCATATATCGAGAATATATATATTTTTAAATAATAAAGTCCTGTGTATTTAGACAGTTTCCAAATTCTGTGGCTTGTCCTTATATGCTGTGAATGGCTCATGCATGGGGCTGTGACCTGATGATATCAAGAATTTGATTATTTTGTATAGTTCCAGGTATATCGTAGGAGTTCAATAAATGCTTGTTGAATCAATTATTTTCAGCAGTGGGATGTTACCAAACGCAGTGCTTCCACCTTCACTTGACCATAATTATGCTCAGTGGCAGGAGCGAGAGGAAAACAGCCACACTGAGCAGCCTCCTCTAATGAAGAAAATCATTCCAGCTCCCAAACCTAAAGGGCCTGGAGAACCAGACTCTCCAACTCCTCTCCATCCTCCTACTCCACCAATTTTGAGTAAGGCACCAAATGAGTCATTATCCATTTCTCTCTAGATGCAAATGATTAACTTTGTGAACCTAAATTTAATATACTTGCATATTGGAAAGAAATTCTCAGGTCATCCTAATTTTTGCTTAGCTTGGCCTGGTAGCAAGAAATCGATATAAATACTCTAACAGATGGTGAGATAGCATAACTTTGAACACTTTTTGAAAGTGTTTATTTTATAAGCCACAGGCTATTTAAACCGAATTGGTTTTTTTCCTTCTGGAAATCAGACCTAGTATTGCCACTTCTAACTGGATATCTTTTGGGTTCCAAGGTACTGATAGGAGTCGCGAAGATAGTCCAGAACTGAACCCACCCCCAGGCATAGAAGATAATAGACAATGTGCATTGTGTTTGACCTATGGTGATGACAGTGCTAATGTAAGTACCTTGGCGAACGGGGTCCTACTTAGCAGATGCTCATGTGAACTGTTGGTCCTTGGTGTCTAAATTCGATGACTGGCTGCCATTTATTTAATGAATGTTTGTCACCTAGCTTATGTCACTTGGGGTTTTTTTTCTATAACGGATTTAATTGATTTAAAAGATGATTTGCCTTGGGGCACCTGGGTGGCTCAGTCGGTTAAGCATCTGACTCTTGATCTCAGCTCAGGTCTTGATCTCTGGGTCGTGAGTTCAAGCCCCGCGTTGGGCTCCACATTGTGCATGGAGCCCACTTAAAATTTTTTTTAAAAAAAAGATGATTTATCTTAAATTAACCTGTTGACGTCTAATAGTTTTTTTTTTTTTTTTAAAGATTTTATTTATTTATTTGACAGAGAGAGACACAGCGAGAGAGGGAACACAAGCAGGGGGAGTGGGAGAGGGAGAAGCAGGCTTCCCTCTGAGCAAGAAGCCCGATGCGGGGCTCGATCCCAGGACCCTGGGATCATGACCTGAGCCGAAGGCAGACACTTAACGACTGAGCCACCCAGGCGCCCCGACGTCTAATAGTTTTTATAGGAGATTTCTCAATAAGATTTTATGAAAGTCAATAAAATATATATAAGTTTGCATATTAAAGGCTTATGTGTAATGGAGAAGGGCAGAATGGTTAAGATCCCCAGTTCTGGCAGGCTGCCTGTATTCATCTCCATGCTCTGCTGCCTACTTGTTGACCTTGGCGAGGAGCTTAACCTCTCTGACTCTGTTTCATCTTTAAAATGAGGATAATAATAATACTTAACCTCAGAACGGTTATGAGGATTAAAGGAAATAATGTTTATAAAGCTTTATTTAGTGCTGGGCACAAAGTAAGCTTACAGTAAAAAAAGGTTTTGTAATGCAAGCTGAGAGAACTGGCTTTGAAATATGGTTGTAAAGAAGTCCACGCACACTTTTATAAACTTACCACATACTGCTTATGTTTTGATTCCCTGTGTTTATAAAACATTTCCTGTCTATGGATTCTAGAAAGGTGAGAAGTGGAAACAGAGGAACATTGAGAAATGAGTTTTGATTTTTGTTTGCATCCCCAAGTTAAAGAATTATTATTGATGTTATCTTGACTGAGGTAAAGCTAATACCAAGGAAAACCTTCTTTGACATTATATTCTTTAAAGAAAAAAGAAATCTCTTGATTTCTTAGGATGCTGGCCGTTTGCTTTACATTGGCCAAAATGAGTGGACACATGTAAATTGCGCTTTGTGGTCAGCAGAAGTGTTTGAAGACGATGATGGATCACTAAAGAATGTGCACATGGCTGTGATCAGGGGCAAGCAGCTGGTAAGACCCTGTGTAAATGTTATGGAAAAGATTTCCCCTCAGTTTCCAGATGTTCTCTCTGTGGCTTCATGCTACTTCATTGAGGTTTTCACAGTGCCTTCAGGATGGGTAGCCAGCAACAGATATTGGTGTGTACTGTAGGCAGGTTGCTACTCTGACCCCTGGGGGATGGTTCAAAGGAAATAGAGGACAAAGTATTATCTAGTTTGGGAGATGATCTGAATGTGCAAGAAACGTGTTAATTAACTAAGTGATTTAGACAAAATGATCTCAGAGGTCCCAGTTGAATCACCACTCTATGATTCCATAGGAAAAACCCCCATAAATACACACAGGAAGAGGGGATGTGGGAAATGATCAGTAGAAGCTGAGAGTAGTCAGAAAAGGCCACGGAGGAGTAAAATTTTAAAAGCTATATTGAAAGGAAGGGAGCAGATGAAGGATTATCAGAAAGAAAGCGAGCGAGAGAGAAACAAACAAACAAAAAGCCCATGTAATTTGTGGGGAGAGCACAAACAAAAAGTCTTCTGTGGAAAGAGGAGCCCAGACTGTGACCTCGATAGAATAAAGTGGTGACATACAGGCTAGTTGAAGGAAATCTTTGAATCATGCGATAAATTTAATCTGTTAAGTCTAGTAACTAGAGAACCCTTGTGTTTCTGACGGGTATAATCTTTCTAGAACTGAGTTCTTTTGGATATGGTAGCTTTCTAGTAAGGTGATGTTTTTAGTATCAATCTTCGAAGTTTTATCTTCTCTAAATCAATCGTGCATCCTAGGAACAAAACTGTGTTTTGGTTTAAGTTCTAAATCAAAGTGTAATATTTACGTTTAATAGTTACAGGGCCCCAGGGACAGTGGGAGAGAGAGGACCTGGAGAGGAGGCTTTAGGGTTCATATCAGTTCTCTGTAATTCAGCTGATTACCAATTAAAAAAAAAGGCCTTGTAGGAAACCCAGAATGGGGTAATTCTGTAGAGAAGAAAAATGGCTTAAAACATCTGAAAGTCTGACTTAGGCCTCTGTTCTCTCTGGATGGTTAGAGATGTGAGTTCTGCCAAAAGCCAGGAGCCACTGTGGGCTGCTGCCTTACCTCCTGCACCAGCAACTATCACTTCATGTGTTCTCGCGCCAAGAACTGTGTCTTTCTGGATGATAAGAAAGTGTATTGCCAACGCCATCGGGATCTGATCAAAGGCGAGGTGAGAGCTTCCGTTGCTTTTCCGAATTCTATAGGACTACAGGGAAGATAGGCTGAAACAGGAAGATGGTAAGCTTTGTTTTACCTTCCTACTGTGTGTTCCTAGAATCACCTTCTTAGAAACACAGCAGTCCTCCTGTGAAACAGCAGGGTGATTCTGAGATACGCTCTGTACTTGACCTCCGAGAGAGTCAGTATCATGCGTACAATGTGTAAAGGGACAGCCTGTTGTTAACAGCTGGGTTTTCGTTTCAGGTGGTTCCTGAGAATGGATTTGAAGTTTTTAGAAGAGTGTTTGTGGACTTTGAAGGAATCAGCTTGAGAAGAAAGTTTCTCAATGGCTTGGAACCAGAAAATATCCACATGATGATTGGTATGACATGGGCTTATATTGTGGGGGAAGGCTCAATGTATCGCTGGGGGACTTGCTGGTCTTTGGGTATAAAGTGAGCCTTCTCCCTACCTTCTCTAATCAGTTCTTCTTTCCTTGGTCAGGCTCCATGACAATTGACTGCTTAGGAATTCTGAATGATCTCTCCGACTGTGAAGATAAGCTTTTTCCTATTGGATATCAGTAAGTAGCTCTGTAGAGCTAAGACTCCAGCCGCCACAGTTTGAGCACCCTGAGCAAGGAGCAGGTCTTTGAATGGAGAGCCATACTTGTTAGCTGCTTTTAATTGCTACCGAAAATTAACTACTTTTGTTGCTACTTTTTGTAGATTAGGACTAAAGTATCCTTTTATGTCCACTAAATCCAGTTATAGAAGGAAAGCATTATTGGCATACTTTCAGAATCATTTCCAAATAAAACCTAAATTAAAAAAAACAAAACAAACAAAAAAACGCAAGGTCAGTCTCTTAAGATTCCTCTGAGTTCCATCTACCTGCATTCAAAAGTCCAGATTATTGTAGTGGATCAAACATCTCATGCCCCTGTCCTCAATCTAAAAATACAAACCCCCACAATAATAATCATATTGTCCAGTGAACATTTATCCTCTTTCCTATGTGAAGCAAATGGCTTAAACTTCTAGCATGCTGACAGTATAAATTTAAAGCTCCCTTTCGGTCTCTCCCGTTTTGGAGTCTCATTTCGCTGTCTGTGCTCCAGTTTATTCTGCGTTCCAGTTCTGGCGACAGTCTGTACATTTAGCTGCAGCTCTGTGTATAAGCCATGCTCCGTCAGCATCCAGCAGATTGGAAGCAGTTACACTTCCCTCGTCTTAATGGGGCTTTTCTCCCACAGGGGACACTTCAGGTTTGCTCTTTCCTCACTGTGTACACCTTGGGGGGGACAGGCGTCCCTTCCTGAAGGCCAATAACTATTTCTTGTAGTAGATGTTAGTATTTTCCTTTCTCTGCATTTTAGGATATTTTACTATTTTTGTCTCCTGCTTACACTACAATAAAAAAAGATTTGATGCTATTTTCTGAGAGGCTAGGAAAAACCAAGAACTTCAAAAAGCCTGGAACACCCTAGCCAGGGGGATCTATAATAAGAATCCGTGAAGTCAAGCTGAATTCTGTAAATCAAGGAGAGCAGGGAAGCTAGGATGAGAAGACGCTTTGACAAATGTTCGTCTCCACTTCTGTGCTCTCACTCACGAGGATTTGTGTGGATCTGTTCCCCAGGTGTTCCAGGGTCTACTGGAGCACCACGGACGCGCGCAAGCGCTGTGTGTATACGTGCAAGATCGTGGAATGCCGTCCTCCAGTTGTAGAGCCGGATATCAACAGCACTGTGGAGCATGATGAAAACAGGACCATCGCCCACAGTCCCACATCTTTTGCAGGTGAGTCTGTAATCAGGGTGGGACTCGAATTAGATTGGGGGAGTACTGTGATTGAAGGTGGGGAAAGTCGTCTCTCTGGGAGGTCTCATTTGTTTCTGTTTTGATCTTTACCTAATAGCTTGCTTGGTGTTGGTTCATTTGTTTGATATTTTAATTGGACCTTTTTTAAAAGTAAGAGTTTTTCTTCCCTACCACAGAAATTGCATCTAAAGAAAGTCAAAACACAGCTGAAATTGTAAGTCCTCCCTCACCAGACCGACCTCATTCGCAAACCTCCGGCTCCTGTTTTTATCACGTCATCTCAAAGGTCCCTAGGATTCGCACACCTAGTTATTCTCCAACACAGAGATCCCCTGGCTGTCGGCCGTTGCCTTCTGCAGGTAAAGGACCTACCTCATTGACTAACTTGACCCAAAAAGGTCAGCTCAGAGATGAGCTTGTGATTCTTTCAGGCCACTCTATCTTAGTGGCTTTTGCTCATTGAGTCTTGATTTGCAGTTTTCAGTTATAAGCCATTGCCAAGTCATTGAAAGCAATGGCCACCACACATTCGTTCTCTCTGTAATAGACTTTATTACTTTTTCTCTCTTGTTCAGGAAGTCCTACCCCAACCACTCATGAAATAGTCACGGTGGGTGACCCTTTACTCTCCTCTGGACTCCGAAGCATTGGCTCCCGGCGTCACAGCACTTCTTCCTTGTCACCCCAGCGGTCTAAACTCCGGATCATGTCTCCAATGAGAACTGGGGGTACTTACTCCAGGAATAGTGTTTCCTCAGTCTCTACCATCGGGACTGCCACAGATCTTGAGTCAAGTGCCAAAGCAGTTGATCATGTCTTAGGACCACTGAATTCAAATACTAATTTAGGGCAAAACACTTCCACCTCTTCAAATTTGCAAAGGACAGTGGTTACTATGGGCACTAAAACCAGCCACTTGGATGGGTCTTCCTCTTCCGAAATGAAGCATTCCAGTGCTTCAGACTTGGCATCCAAGGGCTCCTCTTTGAAGGGAGAGAAGACCAAAGTGCCAAGTTCCAAGAGTTCGGAGGGGTCTGCACATACCGTGGCTTATCCTGGCATTCCCAAACTGGCTGCTCAGGTTCATAACACAACACCTGGAGAATTAAATGCTAGCAAGATCGGCACTTTCGCTGAACTCTCTTCAGGGCCGTTTTCTTCTAAAGAGGCCCTCTCCTTCCCCCCACTCCATCTGAGAGGGCAGAGGAATGATCGGGACCAACACACAGATTCTAACCAATCGGTAAACCCCCCTCCCGATGAAGACGTGGGAGTCAGAACCTTGAAGCTATCTGGAGTGAGCAATAGATCATCCATCATCAATGAACACGTGGGATCTAGTTCCAGAGACCGGAGACAGAAAGGGAAAAAGTCTTGTAAAGAAACTTTCAAAGAAAAACATTCCAGTAAATCTTTTTTGGAACCTGGTCAGGTGTCAACTGGTGAGGAAGGAAACCTAAAGCCGGAGTTTGTGGACGAGGTTTTGACTCCTGAGTTTATGGGGCAACGACCGTGTAATAATGTTTCTTCTGATAAGATTGGAGACAAAGTCCTCTCTATTCCGGGAGTCCCCAAAGCTCCATCCATGCAAGTAGAAGGGTCTGCCAAGGAATTACAGACACCCCGGAAACGCACGGTCAAAGTAACACTGACACCTCTCAAAATGGAAAGTGAGGGCCAGTCCAAGAATACCCTGAAGGAAGGTAGCCCCGTTTCCCCTTTGCAAATAGAGTCCGCATCTCCTCCCACAGAACCAGTTGCAGCCTCCGAAAGTCCAGGAGATGGTCCAGTGGCCCAGCCAAGCCCCAATGATACCTCATCCCAGGATCCTCAGAGTAACAACTATCAGAATCTTCCGGTACAGGACAGAAACCTGATGCTTCCAGATGGTCCCAAACCTCAGGAGGATGGCTCTTTCAAGAGGAGATATCCCCGTCGCAGTGCCCGGGCGCGCTCGAACATGTTCTTCGGGCTCACCCCGCTCTATGGAGTGAGATCCTACGGTGAAGAAGACATTCCATTCTACAGCAGCTCCACAGGCAAGAAACGGGGCAAGAGATCAGCTGAAGGACAGGTGGATGGGGCCGACGACCTGAGCACCTCAGATGAAGATGACCTATACTATTATAATTTCACCAGAACAGTGATTTCCTCAGGTGGAGACGAGCGGCTGGCATCCCATAATTTATTTCGGGAGGAGGAGCAGTGTGACCTTCCCAAAATCTCACAGCTGGATGGTGTCGATGATGGCACGGAGAGCGATACTAGCGTCACCGCCACCACGAGGAAGAGCAGCCAGATTCCAAAAAGAAACGGGAAAGAAAACGGAACGGAGAACTTGAAGATCGAGCGACCCGAAGATGCCGGGGAGAAAGAACATGTCATTAAGAGTTCCGTTGGCCACAAAAACGAGCCAAAGATGGATAACTGCCACTCCGTAAGCAGAGTGAAAACACAGGGACAGGACTCCTTGGAGGCGCAGCTCAGCTCATTGGAGTCCAGCCGCCGGGTCCACACGAGCACCCCGTCGGACAAGAACCTCCTGGACACCTACAATACCGAGCTCCTCAAGTCGGACTCGGATAACAACAACAGTGACGACTGTGGGAATATCCTGCCCTCGGACATTATGGACTTTGTACTGAAGAATACTCCTTCCATGCAGGCTTTGGGCGAGAGCCCAGAGTCCTCTTCGTCGGAACTCCTGAATCTGGGTGAAGGTTTGGGTCTCGACAGTAATCGGGAAAAGGACATGGGTCTTTTCGAGGTCTTTTCTCAGCAGTTGCCGACGGCGGAACCCGTGGACAGTAGCGTCTCCTCCTCTATCTCGGCAGAGGAGCAGTTTGAGCTGCCTCTGGAGCTGCCGTCCGACCTGTCTGTCCTGACCACGCGGAGTCCCACCGTCCCTAGCCAGAATGCCAGTCGACTGGCTGTAATCTCTGACTCAGGAGAGAAGAGAGTGACCATCACCGAGAAGTCTGTGGCCTCCTCTGAAGGCGACTCGGCACTGCTGAGTCCAGGAGTGGATCCCACCCCCGAAGGCCACATGACTCCAGATCATTTTATTCAAGGACACATGGACGCAGACCACATCTCCAGCCCTCCTTGTGGTTCGGTGGAGCAAGGGCATGGCAACAATCAGGATTTAACTAGAAACAGTAGCACCCCCGGCCTGCAGGTACCTGTTTCCCCTACTGTTCCTATCCAGAACCAGAAATATGTGCCCAATTCTACTGAGAGTCCTGGCCCATCTCAGATTTCTAATGCAGCTGTCCAGACCACTCCACCCCACCTGAAACCAGCCACTGAGAAACTCATTGTGGTTAACCAGAACATGCAGCCACTTTATGTTCTCCAAACTCTTCCAAATGGAGTGACCCAAAAAATCCAATTGACCTCTTCTGTTAGTTCTACACCCAATGTGATGGAGACAAATACTTCAGTATTGGGGCCCATGGGAAGTGGTCTCACCCTAGCCACGGGACTAAATCCAAGCTTGCCAACGTCTCCATCTCTGTTCCCTCCTGCTAGCAAAGGATTGCTCCCCATGCCTCATCACCAGCACTTACATTCCTTCCCTGCAGCTGCTCAAAGTAGTTTCCCACCTAACATCAGCAGTCCTCCTTCAGGCCTACTTATTGGGGTTCAGCCTCCTCCAGATCCCCAACTTTTGGTTTCAGAAGCCAGCCAGAGGACAGACCTCAGTACCACAGTAGCCACTCCACCCTCTGCACTCAAGAAAAGACCCATATCTCGTCTACAGACCCGAAAGAATAAAAAACTCGCTCCCTCTAGCACCCCTTCAACCATTGCCCCTTCCGATGTGGTCTCTAACATGACCCTGATTAACTTCACACCCTCCCAGCTGCCAAACCATCCCAATCTGTTAGATCTGGGGTCACTTAATACGTCATCTCACCGAACTGTCCCCAACATCATAAAAAGGTCTAAATCTGGCATCATGTATTTTGAACAGGCACCCCTGTTACCCCAGAGTGTGGGCGGCACAGCGTCCGCGGCGGCGGGCGCGTCCACCGTAAGCCAGGATACTGGCCACCTCACCGCGGGGCCTGGGTCCGGCCTGGCGTCCGGTGCCTCCGTCTTGAATGTTGTGTCCATGCAGACCACAACCGCCCCTGCAAGTAGCACGTCCGTTCCGGGACATGTTGCGTTAACCAACCCCAGGTTGCTCAGTGCCCCGGATATTGGCTCAATCAGCAACCTTTTAATCAAAGCTAGCCAGCAGAGCCTGGGGATGCAGGACCAGCCCGTGGCTCTACCGCCCAGCGCGGGAATGTTTCCACAACTGGGGGCAGCGGCGTCTAGCATCTGCGTGCTCCCCTCTGCTCAGACTGCGGGCGTCGCAGCCGCCTCTCCTTCTGGGGAAGCGGAAGAACACTATCAGCTTCAGCGCGTGAACCAGCTCCTTGCCAGCAAAACTGGGATTCTCCCGTCCCAGCGCGAACTTGATTCTGCTGCAGGGACCCAGGGATCCAACTTCACCCAGACAGGAGATGCTCCTAATAGCATGGGGCTAGAGCAGAATAAGGCTTTATCCTCAGCTATGCAAGCCAGCCCGGCCTCTCCCGGGGGCTCTCCATCCTCTGGACAGCCCTCAGCAAGCCCCGCGGTGCCGGCTCCCACTAAACCCAAACCAAAAATCAAACGGTTTCAGCTGCCTTTGGACAAAGGGAATGGCAAGAAGCACAAAGTTTCCCATTTGCGGACCAGTTCTTCTGAAGCACACATTCCAGACCAAGAAGCCAGCACGACATCCCTGACCTCAGTCACAGGGTGAGAGATCGAAATATTAGCTACTCTGGGTAGGTGGGATTGTTTTTGCTCGGGTGAGAGGCTGTTGAAGTGGCAGTTTTCCTGGGAAGGACACTCTTCTCTCCACGTTGCATTACTCGGGGCTGTTCTGGGTTTTGACTTTTTTTTTTTTTTCCCTCACAGTGGTGATTTATAGAGCAAAATTTAGTGCCATCCGTGGGCAGTTTGTCTCTTGGATAGAACCACATCTCTAATTACGCTTTGTCTTTGGTTTTTTTTTTTAAAGATTTTATTTATTTATTTGACAGAAAGAGACACAGTGAGAGAGGGAACACAAGCAGGGGGAGTGAGAGAGAGAGAAGCAGGCTTCCCGCTGAGCAGGGAGCCCGATATGGGGCTCGATCCCAGGACCCTGGGATCATGACCTGAGCCGAAGGCAGATGCTTAACAACTGAGCCACCCAGGCGCCCCTGTCTTTGGGGTTTTTTTGGCGGGAGGGGTTGTGGGGGGGTTTTGTTGTTTTTTATGGAGGGTGGGGACGGGCAGAGGGAGAGAGAGAATCCCAAGCAGGCTCCATGCCCAGAGCGGAGCCCAATGCGGTGCTCAATCTCAGAACCCTTGATCATAACCTGAGCCGAAATCAAGAGTCGGACTCTTAACCGACTGAGCCACCCAGGCCCCCCTTTGCTCTAATTTAAAACAATGCTGCTGTTTGCTCTTGGGTTTGTTGCTTTTGGGTTTTGTTGTTGTTGTTTTGGGATTTTTTTGCTGAGTCTTAGGCTACTGAGGGATGATGATTATTCCTGTCTGGTGGGCAAAGCCACCTGTTATAGATCCTCATGAAGTCCTTTTTGAAAGCATGGGGTGTAACATGCATTGAGTACACAGGTGAAATTTTACATATGTGTGCACCCATGTAGCCACCATTCTGATCAAGATATAGAACATTCCTAGTGTTGCAGAAGGCTCCTCGTGCCTTCTCTTAGTCAGGACGCCTTCAAGGTAACCGCTAGCTAACTTGTTAGAGGCACAGAGTAGTTTTCCCAGCTCGTAAATTTTATCAGATCCTGATAAGAGTCATTTCTTTAGACTGACCTCCACATTCAGTACCTATTTACTGGTGGTTTTTCTTGAAAAGATCCAATGATTCTGTTCCAGGACTCCAGGAGCAGAGGCTGAGCAGCAGGACACAGCTAATGTGGAACAGTCAAAGGAGTGTGGGCAGCCCACAGGGTAAATACGAAGATCGTTTGTCTAAGGTTAAGCCCTCCGTTTTGTCCACCTCATTTAAAAAATAATTCTTCCTCATTTGTATTGTTCTTGGTACCAAAGTTTTTTTTTTTTTATGGAAGTAATACATACTTACAATTTTTTTAATGCATAATTACTTAAATAATAGATAAGTGGTTCCATGTTCGTCCTGCCTACCCTCCTCCCTTCTGTTCCCTAGTAATAACCATCACTAATAATGTGTTTCCATCCATGTACACGTTTCTATACAAATACAGATACACACAGTGTGTATATGAATATATATATACCTTTTTTACATAAAATGAATAATGCTATCATTACTGTTCTGTACTTGGATTTTTTTTTTTTTACTTATTTAAACAGCCCCTTATTGATATGCATTTGGGTTGTTGCCAAGATATATTTAATTTTCAAAAATGAAAATTGGTTGTGGTTTACTGGCTCCTGCAGCTTGCTTTTGTTTTTAGTTAAATCAGTTAATTTACTTAAGTAACTCCAGAACTGCTTCTAACAAGTGTCCTTTCATTTTTTTCTAATACCGAGGGTATGAGAAAAATTTCAAGGACATAATCTACAAACTCCAAAAGCCCAAACTTAATGTCAATATTTAGGAAAGAATCTCGTAAAAGAGAGTTTTATGTTACGTACCATACAGTAGTGTGGTGGTGTTTATCCAACAGGTTATGTACAAGACACCCCATGGTCCATTTCTAGTAGTTTATGTAATTGATACAGTGGTATGGCCGGCGTGGACAGTTTTTATCTTTGAAGAGTAGCTGTTGTTACGTCTCACACTGGGTTTTCTTCTCATTTAGGCAAGTTCTTCCTGAGATTCAGGCAACACAAAATCCAGCAAATGAGCAAGAAAGTACAGGTATGTGGGTGGGTAACAGGTTAGAATTAGAACTTCGAAGTCAAAAGTACTATAAAAATTGCCTGCATTATCTACAAATTTTCTAAATTAAAAAGTTTAAGCTCCGAAGAAGTTAAGTGATTGGCCAAAGGTGTAGACTAACCAGGGCATCTATTCCCTGGTCCGGTGCCCTTCCACTATAGAGTCCGGGACATCTGTCCATTGTTCTGCTCTACTTGCTTTAACAACAGTGTGGTCTTCATAGCTAGTGGTTACCTGACCCCATCCCTTAGTTGTCACTGAAGAAAAACCATGTATCTGGTCACAACCACAGATGTATCTCCATAGCACTTTCCATCTGTACTACTGAATTTGATCATTAAGAACTGGCCACTTCAAGATTAGAGAGATCTGGATATAAGGTTTGCCCATTTCCATCGAAGGAACTTCCCAGAAGAGAGGAAGATAGAGAAAATGCTCAGGCATAACATTTGGGCTGTAATCACATTCTGTTGGTTGGCTCATTCCTCAAGAGGACAGAGGCACCTCTTTCTGTCAGAATGCAGAGCAAGGTGGTGGCAGACTCTGGAGCCAAATGGGTTGAAATCTCAGCTTACCACTTACTAATTATGTGAACTTGGGCTAGTTACTTACCATCTCTCTGTCTCAGGTTTCTCACCTTTGAAGTGTACATAATAATAACACCTCCCTGGGTCATTGTGAGGTTTATCTGAATTAATCTACAGGAAGTTCCTAGAAGAGTGCCTCGTGTATAGTGCTTCATTCATATTAATCATTATTATTTTTTAGCTTTGACCTTATTGAGGGCAATTGCTTATTGAAAAACTATCAAATTCTCATACCAGAAACTACCACAGAGACAGCATGACTTCAGGTAAAACAAAACAAAAAAACCTAGTTTTAGTCACTTTCCAGCTATGACCCAGGGCAAGTTGCTCCACATCTTTGAGTCTTGGTTTTGTTATCTGTAAATGGGAGTAATCATACCAACTGTGGAATGTTGGTAGGCTTGAAGATAATGTATCAGTGCTCAGTTTGGCCCCTATCTATTTTCTCCCTCGTAGAACCTAAAACAGTGGAAGAAGAAGAAAGTAATTTCAGCTCTCCACTGATGCTTTGGCTCCAGCAAGAACAGAAGAGGAAAGAAAGCATTGCTGAGAAAAAGCCCAAGAAAGGACTTGTTTTTGAAATTTCAAGTGATGATGGCTTCCAGATCTGTGCAGAAAGTATTGAAGGTGAGTGGATTAAATGAGGCCCCCGGCTGGCTCAGTCGGGTGGCGCTTCTGACTCTGGGTCTCAGGGTCATGAGCTCAAGCCCCACGTTCAGTGTAGAGATTACTTTAAAAAAAAAAAAAATGTGGTTGGCTCACCAGTGCAAGCTCTGTCTCAGCCAGCTCCACACTGACTTGTGTTAGTACTGTTGATGTGGGCAGTTCGTGTGCTTGGTGTTGCGGAAGATACTTGACACCATTATCCGTCTAACTCGTCCTTAAGAAGTTGGTGTTATTGGAGTAATAGTCCATAACGTAGCAGAGCACGTGAGACGTCTTCTCTCTCCGGTCGTGTTTTCTACCACTTCCTTGTGTACCTCAGATGCCATTCTCTCTCACCCCTGTGCCTTCACCCAATTCTTCCCTCTGCCCAGAATGTTCTTTTACCCTGGCTTATCTGGTGAACTCTACCTTGTCCTTCAGGGTTCAGCCTGGAAAGTCTTCCCTGACCTTCTGAGGCAGATAAGCACTCCCGTCCCCTCCTTTCTGCTCCTTTTAGAATCTTAAATGCTTTTCTTATAGCTTAAATTTTGTTTTTATAAAGTCTGTTTACTTTTTTACGTCTTACTCAACAGGGAACTTCCTAGAAAGGCTGGCATTTTATTTTCTCGCTCCTCTTTGTATCCCAAGCATAGAGGTGTTCATTAGCTACTGAAGGACTAGTGAATGTTATCTAGGCAGTGAATAATAAAGGAGTTTGAAGGAAAGATCCCTGGGGCTGAGTTAGGGTTGTCGAACCCAGGAAGAATGGTAGAATAGAAGAGTCCCTTAAAGGAGATGATAGAATTTGGGTTAGGAAAAGAGGAATGAGAAAGGCTTTCTAAAAAGGGACATCAGCAAAGTTAGGATTGTACATGGTGGGTTTAGAGTGCCCTCAGGTGGGAGAGGATGTTGAAATCCCAGTCAGGTACTAGTGAGAGAGAAAACTGCGAAGGTGGATTGGGCACTGGTTTTGGAAGGGCCTTCAGTGCCAAACCATGAGGCCTTTGAAAATCTGGGGACATGGAATAAAAGCAGAATTTCAAGAAGCTTACCGGGGTAGCTCCCTTTAAGGTGGACTAAATTGGAGACATGAGGTGGCAAGAGCTCACTAATGAGGGCATCGCTACAGCGGAGATGTCAGGTCATAAAGCCCGTTCCCAGCAGGAAAGAACAGACACTCTTCAGGACTGCTTGAATATGGAGAGTAGAGAGAGGAGTCCATTGTGACTCTGAAGATTCAGGCCTGGATCACTGAAAAAAGAAAAGATACGTAAAAAAGAAAAGATACATAAGGAGAACAGAAAGACTACGTTGAGTGTATGAGTTCCACGTACAACACACTGAGTGTGAAGTGGTGGTAATGAGCCCAACAGACAGTAGGAGATCCTAGAATCTTAAGTTGGAGCTGGAAGGGATTGTAGAGGTTTTCTAGTCACACCCCCTTAGTTTTACAGAACAGAGGTTTAAGGTCTCCCCGTAGTCTGGGTTAAATCGTTAACGCTAGTATTGTTTTGTTTAGAGGCATAGGGCGTAGAAGTGATATCCAGCATTCAGGTTTGGGACCCAGACTACCATCAAAGGATGTGAATGCTTTGGGGATTCAGGGGTCATTTTCAGAAGGCGTGAGCCTCCTGTCTAACTGTTGGATAATGCACCTTCTCGGCCGCTTTCTTATGCACGGAACTCATCGAAACTAAGAAAACAACAAAAAGCCATTTTAGCAGGGTGTTTTCACCCTGTAAGGATTCTAAGCTCAATGCTTTTGCTTGCCACTGGTGTTAGAGATAATTGATGGAATATTTTATTTCCTCACAGATGCCTGGAAGTCGCTGACAGATAAAGTCCAGGAAGCCCGGTCAAATGCCCGCCTCAAGCAGCTCTCGTTTGCAGGTAACGACCACAAGGGGTGATTGTACTCCCGTCTCAGAGTATTCTGGTCTAAAGCTATAGAGTTGATTCTACAAAAGCATCAACCTTTTTTTAAAATAATTTTTCACAACTTCGTTGAGATGTAATTCTTATACAGTTAACCCATTTAAAACGTACAGTTCAGTGGTTTTTAGTCTACTGACAGAGTTGTGCAACCATCACTATTGTATAATTCCAGAACATTTTCATCATCCCTCCAGGAAACCCCATACTCATTAGCAGTCATTCCTCAGCCCCAGTGCCTGGCCACCATTAAACAACTTTCTGTCTCCAGGGATTTATATGGACTCATACGATGTATGGCCTTCTGTGACTGGATTCTTTAGCATAATGCTTTCAGGCTTCCTATCTGCTGTAATATTGCATTGGGACTTTATTCTTTTCTTTTTTTTCTAAGCAGATGAATTTCTTTATTGAGGTAAAATGTATATAACATAAAATTTACCATCCTAACCATTTTTAAGTGTACAGTTCAGGGGTGTTAAATGCATTCACATTGCTGAGCAACCATCCATCCATCCCATAACTCATTTTTTCTCTTGTAAAACTGAAATTCCCCATTCTCTCCAGACCCTGGCAACCACCGTTATTCTTTCTGTCTTTACTATTCTGATCACTTTCAGTACCTCATGTAAGTGGAATTATGTAAGTGGGACTGGCTCATCTCACTGAGCATAATGTCTTCGAGGTTCATCCATGTTGTAGCATATTGCAAAATGTCCTTCCTTTTTAAGGCTGAATAGTATCCCATTGTTTTTATATGCCACAGTTTGCTTATTGATCGACCCATCAGTGGGTACTTGGGTTGCTTCCACATTTTAGCTATTGTGAATAATTCTCCTGTGTGAGTGTGAGTGCACAGATATCTCTTCAAGACCCTACTTTCCATTTCTGGGGGGCAGGTACCCAGAAGGGGAATTGCTCGATCATGCAGGAATTCCTTTTTTTTTTTTAAATAGTAATTCCATCTTTAATTTTTTGAGGAATTGCCATACTGTTTTCCACAGTGGCTGTACCATTTTACATCCCACTAGCAGTGCCCTAGGGTTCCAATTTCTCCACATCCCCTGCTTTTTTGATAGAAGCCCTCCAAATGGGTATGAGACGGTATCTCATTATAGTTTTAATTTACCTTTCCCTAATGATTCATGACATTGAGCATCTTTCCATGTGCTCACTGGTCATTCGTAGATCGTTTTTGGAAAAATGTCTATTAAGGCCTTTGCCTGTTTCTTAATCAGGCTTTGTTGTTGTTATGGTTGAGTTTTAGGCGTTCTCTCTATATATTCTGGATATTAATCAGAGAGATGATTTGCAAATGTTTTTCCCCATTCTGTGGGCTGCCTTTTAACTTTGGATAGTATCTTTTTTTTTTTTCTGATTGGTGAAGGAAATATTTAGGAGGCAAGAAAGTATAATTTAGTTTTTGGTTTTTTTTTTTTTTAAGATTGTATTTATTTATTTGACAGAGAGAAAGAGTTCAAGCAGGGGGAGAAGCAGACTCCCCACTGAGCAGAGAGCCCGATGCGGGGCTCGATCCCGGGACCCTGGGATCATGACCTGAGCCAAAGGCAGATGCTTAACGGACTGAGCCACCCAGGCGTCCCTGTTTTTTAAAAAATATTTTATTTATTTATGTGACAGAGAGAGCACACAAGAGAAGGGAGGGGGAGAGGGAGAGGGAGAGAGAATCTCAAGAGGACTTCACGCTGAGAATGGAGCCGGATGTGGGGCTCGATACCACGACCCTGAGATCATGACCTGAGCCGACATCAAGAGTTGGACGCTTAACCAACTGAGCCATTCAGGCACCCCAAGAAAGGATAGTTGTACATGGCCTCTCCCAGTAGTCACTTTGAACTGATTATTGATAATATGTGTAAAATCCTGCCCCTGGAGTAAGCCCGTGTCCTAAACTCTGTGTTCTCGGCCTCACACTGAGTAGCCGTCCCCCCCCCCCCTTGTTTTTGCCAACGGGACAGAAATTCCTTTGATTTATCCATGTCCTTTACTGCCACATGGAATGGTGGTAAGAAACCATGAGCTCTGGAGGCAGAAAAAAACAGTACAAACTACATTTCTGCCCCTTTGTGATCAATATTACATTGAGTGCAAGCTAATTGACTTCTCTGAGTCTCAGTCTCCTTATCTAAAAAGGAATATAGGGGCGCCTGGGTGGCTCAGTTGGTTAAGCGACTGCCTTCGGCTCAGGTCATGATCCTGGAGTCCTGGGATCGAGTCCCGCATCGGGCTCCCTGCTCGGCAGGGAGTCTGCTTCTCCCTCTGACCCTCCTCCCTCTCATGCTCTCTGTCTCTCATTCTCTCTTTCGCAAATAAATAAAATCTTTAAAAAAAAAAAAAAATTTAAAAAGGAATATAAATGTGACCTCAAAAATTTGTGGTGAGGATTAATTAAATAATGAACTTGTTGTGTCACCTATACTCAAATAAAAATTTTTTTAAAAAATGAACCTGACGGGTGCCTGGGTGGCTCAGTCAGTGAAGCGTCTGCTTTCGGCTCAGGTCATGATCTCAGGGTCCTGGGATCGAGCCCCGCATTGGGCTCCCTGCTCAGTGGGGAGCCTGCCTCTCCCTCAGCCTCTTCCCTTTCCCCCTTGCTCATGCTCTCTCTCAAATAAATAAATTAAATCTTTTTAAAAAAAAATGAAAATTAAAAAAGAATCACATGCTGTACCGACTGAACCAGCCAGGCGCCCCGAACATTGCTATTTCTCGTGTCAGAGCGGGGTGGCGGTTGTTGGGATGCCCCATCCCTTTAGTGAAAGAAACCAGTCATTTCAGAGAGCCTTTCCGCATCTATGCCAGCAACTTACATGCATTTATTTTTATAAAATAAAAAGAAATCACAAATGCTTATTAATGGCACGAGACTGAGTAAAACAAAGCATCTATCGAGTGTATTATTCCAGACATTCAGTATAACAATGCACAAGAGAGTTCTGTGTTAGGGGGTTATTACTAATCATTCTTTTAAATTTTAGTGAGGTACCCATGTGAGTATGAAGTTACAGAGCCCAGATACCCCATCAACCTATAAACGAAAACGCGATCATGGTTGGAGCTCCATAGCCCAAGCTTCAAACCTTGTCACACCAGCTCTGTGACCTTGGGTGTGGTATTCAAATTCTCTGAGCCTAGGTTGACTGACCTGAAAATGAAGCTGGTAATTCCTGCCTCATGTGGGCATTGTGACCATGAAATGAAATAATACGTATAGCCTATCTGTGTACATACAGAACATAGAAAATAGTTTGGTGACGTGTTTTTTTTTTTTCTTTCAATCTACCATGAACATTTTCCGTATTGATAGACCTGCATCTCTGTCATCTTAATGGTTCGCTAATGCTAATTCTTGGCTAGTGTTCAATGTCGTTCATCGTGAGCAGCCTCTGGCAGAGTTCTTCTCTCGCTCAGGCCTTTCTTTAGTACCAGGCACTTTCCTGTTGGCTGCACCCTCGCTTCCCTGGTGCCTTCTGTCCACAGGTGTTAACGGTTTGAGGATGCTGGGGATTCTTCACGATGCAGTCGTGTTCCTGATTGAGCAGCTCTCTGGTGCCAAGCACTGTAGGAATTACAAATTCCGTTTCCACAAACCAGAGGAAGCCAACGAACCCCCCCTGAACCCTCATGGCTCAGCCAGGGCTGAAGTTCACCTGAGGCAAGTTCCATTCTCTTTCCTAAGCAGCTTTGGGTCCCAATTTTATTATCTGATGATACAATCATTTTCCCCACGTCACCTTTGAGATTTCCAGTGTCAAAGCTGTCCTTCACTGCTTCTGTTCAAAGCATTTCTGTTAAAGCGTGTTTTAATCTTTTGGCTCCAGGAAGTCAGCATTTGACATGTTTAACTTCCTGGCTTCCAAACACCGGCAGCCTCCTGAGTACAACCCCAATGATGAGGAAGAGGAGGAGGTACAGTTGAAGTCAGCTCGGTAAGTCTGGAGTGGAGGGGGTCATCAGGAGCACTCTTTGCTTCCCTCCACTCTGGCTGTTCAGGGCACTGTGTGGTTTTGCTTGGATCAGAATTTCCCGGGTCACATTTAAGACTGAACTGTAGTCTGTATTAAAGTAGCCCTAGCTGTTGGGCAGAGGAGAGGAGAAATTCAGGTAACTGTAAGATGTATATTTTATTTCCTTTAACCAGAGTAAACTCTGTCCGCTTTGGACATACCACTACACCACAGTTACCGCGGTCAGAAAGGACTGGGTATATTATAGGCCTCATTTTACAAGACACTTGTTATCATGCTTGGCATTGAACAAAGGGAATAATGTGGTCATATTCTCTAGAAACCTTCAATCCAAGACTCAAAACTGATTATTTCCTGGAGAGAATTCATTAATAATATGCCTTATCTCTGTAGGAGGGCAACTAGTATGGATCTGCCAATGCCCATGCGTTTCCGGCACTTAAAAAAGACTTCTAAGGAGGCAGTTGGTGTCTACAGGTACGGCTCACATTGCAGAGAGAATTACAGAGAACTAATCGTTTTCCAAAATTAAAGCAGACCAAATGCTGGAGTGACCTCCCTCATTCAGTAAGTGAGGTTTTTCTAGCTGTTATTAACGGAACCTGCCCCTCCTTGCGTTGAACAAGGAATTTAACATAGTAAACATTAAAATACTGCTACTCTGGTGGGCTCCCGAATGGAGAAATCTTTCATTCTTGGCCATTTGTTAGAATAAGTAATATACTCAAATCAAGTGGGTCCAGATTCTTTTTTTTCTTTCCAAGGGTCTGTCCTTCTTGGGGAACTGACAGAGCAGGTTTTATTCATTTATTCATGTATTCACACAGTTAACCTGATTTGCGAAATTGGTGGCCGCTCTCTTTTCCATCTTCATGTCCTAGGTCTCCCATCCACGGCCGGGGTCTTTTCTGTAAGAGAAACATTGACGCAGGTGAGATGGTGATTGAGTATGCTGGCAATGTCATCCGCTCCATCCAGACTGACAAGCGAGAGAAGTATTATGACAGCAAGGTGAGTCTCTCGCTTTCACTGTCCCAGTTCTGGTGTTGTTTGAGAAAGGAGCCATCAGCTAAAAATATGATCCTTACATCCCAAAAGAAATAGTATATTTTATTAATTCAAACATACTTTTTTTTCCCTTTTCCTTTTTTTTTTTTTTATTTTGATATTTTGACATCTTTAAAATTTGTGGTGGGCCCAGGAGAAGCTCAGAATCCACCCTAAGGATTAGTGTACAAGGATACTCTTTGAAAGGTTTGTCTGAGTGGATCCCAGGATCAAAAGCACCTAATGACATGATGTCTTAGGTTTCTCTTTCCCGTGGAGACATTAAGAAACCTCTAGCCTAGTAGCTATAATGTAGGAATTTGCTATGGAAGCATCTTGAAAGATGGGAGAAATCTGGACATTTTACTAGAAGAAACTTTCGTCAGCAGTTGTAGGCCACATCAGAAAAGGGCTGGGAAATGTTCTCCAGCCTGAGCTGGGCTAAGTGACAAGGTCTCCCTCTCTCCTTCACGTGTAGGGCATCGGTTGCTACATGTTCCGAATTGATGACTCGGAGGTGGTGGATGCCACCATGCACGGAAATGCTGCACGCTTCATCAATCACTCGTGTGAGCCTAACTGCTACTCTCGGGTCATCAACATCGACGGGCAGAAGCACATCGTCATCTTTGCTATGCGCAAGATCTACCGCGGGGAGGAGCTCACCTACGACTATAAGTTCCCCATCGAGGATGCCAGCAACAAGCTACCCTGCAACTGTGGTGCCAAGAAATGCCGGAAGTTCCTAAACTAGAGCTGCTCCTCGCCCCCAGTGTCGGAGTCCTAGGACCCAGGCCCATCCAGAGCAATGCTGAAGGCCTTTGCCAGCAGCTAGGAGTTCCAGGATTGAGTGGGCACAGTTGAGGGGCCTCCGTGATGGCTGGGCTCCCTTACATCCTCTATTCACATTAGACATGTGATCCTAGTCCTGGAGAGAGAGATGAGGTCTCGAAGAAAAGATCCGCGGCCGGCTTTCTACTGGGGCCCCTCTGATTGTATGCCGTTAAAGAGTGGGAAATGGGGTCGCTAGCAGACTTGCCTGGAAAGAGCCTGTGGAGGGTTAGTTATGTTGGGAGATGGGGCCTGAGTGTCTCCTCGGAGAGAAGTTGCCATCCTCGCCTTGGCCCTTTCCCAAGCACTCCAAGGGAGGGGTCAGCCGGGGGCCCCGATAGAGAGAGTTGGTTGGATACCTGATAGTTTGCCAGCCGGGCCCAGCCTGTAGCCGTCTGTTGACCAAACAGAGAAGGTCTGGTGGTTTTCCCTACTATCCTCCCACTTGAGAGTTCACTTCTGGTTGGGAGACAGGATTCTTAGCACCTTTGGTGTCAAAAGACTGTCTTGGGGTTGTGCCAATGAATCACCAAACATGGAGCCTGTGGGCTTTAAGTGGGAGTGTTACCCCCAGGAGCCTTATCTCAGCCGATTACCTTTCTCGACAATAGGAGCAGTGTCCCTCTCATTCTTCCTCCACCTCCCTCCACCTTCTTCGTTCCCCCCTGTTTCATCCCACTGCTTTCCCGTTCTTTCTGGGTGGTAGAGGGGAGTGACTCCCTGCTCAAGGACACTCCCTGCCAGGCATCGTGTACGCCTACAACACAACCCCTGAGGCTGGAAGCACGCCCAGTGGGGAAGTGGACAGGAGCCATTGGTCATAACCAGACGGAATTAGGAGTTTTCGTAAAGCTCCACGGAGAGTTTTAAAGAAATATATGTAGCATGATTTTTTAGAAGAGGAAAACGATTTAAATAGGATCTGAATCATGCAACAACCAGAGTATCACAACCAGGATGACCCCCGGGCCCCATTCCTAGGACATGGTAACTTTATTTCGCCCTTGTTAAGACATAGGAAGACTTCATTTTTAAATGGTCGGTGTCCAGTTGAAGGCAGAACACTAATCAGATTTCAAGGCCCAAAACTTGGGGACTAGACCACCTTGTATCGAGGGACCTCTGCCACCTGCGCAAAATCCACAGGCTAAGTAAATTAAATGACACTACTGCCCTGATTACTCCTTAGGACGTGGTCAAAACAGCATCAAATGTTCCTTCTCCTCCTTCCCCAAGACGGTGTCCTGAACCTGTTAAATTAAGTCATTGGATTTTACTCTGTTCTGTTTACAGTTTACTATTTAAGGTTTTATAAATGTAAATATATTTTGTATATTTTTCTATGAGAAGCACTTCATAGGGAGAAGCACTTATGACAAGGCTATTTTTTAAACCGCGGTATTATCCTAATTTAAAAGAAGATCGGTTTTTAATAATTTTTTATTTTCATAGGATGAAGTTAGAGAAAAATATTCAGCTGTACACACAAAGTCTGGTTTTTCCTGCCCAACTTCCCCCTGGAAGGTGTACTTTTGTTGTTTAATGTGTAGCTTGTTTGTGCCCTGTTGACATAAACGTGTCCTGGGTTTGCTCTTTGACAATAAATGGACAAGGAAGGTCACCCTACTCCATTGGGCCACTCCCCTCCTTCCCGTGTCGAAGCTCCTCAAAAGGCAGTGGTAGTATCCTGACACAACAGTGTCCCCTCTCCTTCCCCACACTCTCTCTCCCTTCTGGACTAGCTCGGAGTGGCGAGAGCTGGAATCTCCATTTCCCTCCTCTTGCCCTACTTCCGAGATAGCAACCAAGTTGAATGGCAGCCTGACATTTTCCTCACCATCTGCCTCATCGGTCACCTCGTCCCCTTCCCCTCTGCCCACCAAGTCCTCATACCTGCGAAGAACCCATGGATCCCCCCCGTGCCCTCCTGTGGGGCAGCCCGTTGAAACTGAAGCACAGTCTGACCACTCACGATAACGCAGATTCTTCTCTGCCTCTGTCGGCCACTGGGTTTCAGAGCAGTGCAGTCCAGTAGAGGGCAGGGCGCCCTTTTCTCCCACAAGAAGCCCATTCCTCTGGAAGTCTAGCAAAGCAATACGACTCAGCCCTGCGCTCTCTGCCCCAGGACTCATGGCTCTGCTGTGCCTTCCACCCTGGGCTTCCTATTCTTCCGTGACCTTAAGAACTGTGTCTGGTGGCTTTGCTGGAACATTGTCACTGTTTTCGCTGTCATGCAGGGAGCCCAGCACTGTGGCCAGGATGGCAGAGACTTCCTTGTCATCATGGAGAAGTGCCAGCAGGGGACTGGGGAAAAACACTCTACCCAGACCTCGCCTCCCTTCCTCCTTTGCCCGTGAACAAGATACAGTGGCCCTAGGGGATCCACTAGTGTCTGGTTTCCTTGATTATTGCACTGTGTGAGGTTTTTTTGTAAATCCTTTTATTCCTTTTTTTTTTTTTTTTTTTAAGAAAAAAACCTTAAGCTGCATTTGTTACTGAAATGATTAATGCACTGATGGGTCACAAATTCACCTTGAGAAAGACCCAAAGGCCAGTCAGGGGGTGGGGGAAACTCAGCTAAATAGACCTAGTTAATGCCCTGCTAGGCCATGCTGTACTGTGAGCCCCCTCCTCATTCTCTTTCTACCAATCCCGAACCCTGAGGCCAGGGGAGGGACCCACATCTCTCCTTCTCTTGCCAGCTGCAGATGGTTTGCCTTGCCTTTTCACTCCCCAACTGTCAACCATAGAAATGAGTAATTCCTCTTCTAGCTCAGCCTTGAGTCCATTGCCAAAATTCAGCATACCTGCCAGCAACTTGGGGAATAAGCTAAGGTTTCCCTACAAGAGGGAAAAAAGGCAAAAAAACAAACCGGCATACCTGTCTCCAAAACACCTGAGTTTGTTTTGAAAGTGACCAAGGGAATCTCCGCACAAAAGTGCAGACCGAGGAACTGTGGTGGGTCATTCCCAGGAATCCCCCAAGGGGCATCCCGAATCCCTAAGGAGTCCCAGCTGCAAGCCTGGTCAGTTCTCCGGGAGCGAGCCAGCTCCCGGAGAGCTTTGCTGCTAGAATCTGTGGCCGCATTTCCTGGTGGCCAGTGATATCTGTGTAGCCAGAACGCTGCATGGCGCTGACCCTACGGCCGGAACTTGGTCCCTTGGCTCCCTCTGTTACCGTCCACGCCTCCAGCATAGCCCCTCCGGTTTTTAGACCAATCACCAGAACTAAGGGGGAAGCCCTGGCAGCTATAATCCATAGAAGTTTTCAACCAGACTCCTTTGCCGGGATACAGTCCGCCACCCCGCTTGCCTCTGTCAGCACCCCCGGCCAATGCAGTGAGCACCATGCAGCTCCCTTGATTGAAAATATACAACAACAACATTAAGGAAAAAAAAAAAAACAAAAAAAAATCTTCTAATGAATGTATCTTTCTAAAGGACTGACGTTCAATCAAATATCTGAAAATACTAAAGGTCAAAACCTTATCACATGTTAACTTTTAAGTTTGATTTGGGATTTTTTTAACTAGAAATCAAGTTTGGGTTTGGGTTTTTGGTTTTTTTGTTTTGTTTTGGGTTTTTTTTTTTTTTTTTTTTTTCTTTTTAAAGGAAAAGCGGGTCATTGCAAAGGGCTGGGTGTAATTTTATGTTTCATTTCCTTCATTTTAAAGCAATACAAGGTTATTGAGCAGATGGTTTTGTGCCGAATCATGAATACCAGTCAAGTCTCACACTCTGAAAACTTGCAACTTTTTTGTTTTGGTTTTCAAATAAATATAAATATGATATATATAGGAACTAATATAGTAATGCACCATGTAACAAAGCCTAGTTCAGTCCATGGCTTTTAATTCTCTTAACACTATAGATAAGGATTGTGTTACAGTTGCTAGTCGTGGCAGGAAAACGTCAGCCTGGCGCTCCTCGGATCCTCCGAAGTTGGGGGGGGACCCAAACCACAAAGGGACGGTGACGCGGTCCGTTCCCAGGGTCAGAGAGGAGCGCAGAAATGGTGTCCCCCAGATTTTTTCTGCCCACGAATGTTGCCAGTCAGTACCAGTACTCCTTGTTTCTCTATTTTCGGTTATGAATGTTGGGGTTACCACCTGCATTTAGGGGAAAATTGTGTTCTGTGCTTTCCTGGTATCTTGTTCCGAGGTACTCTAGTTCTGTCTTTCAACCAAGAAAATAGACTTGTGGTGTTTCTTTTATTGAACTTTTAACAGTCTCTTTAGTAAATACAGGTAGTTGAATAATTGTTTCAAAAGCTCAACAGATGACAAGCTTCTTTTCTAGAAATAAGACATTTCTTGACAACTTTATCATGTATAACAGATCTTTTGGTTTTTTTCCTTGTGTTCTTCCAAGCTTCTGGTTAGAGAAAAAGAGAAAAAAAAAAAAAAAAAGGAAAAAATGTGTCTAAAGTCCATCAGTGTTAACTCCCTGTGACAGGGACGAAGGAAAATACTTTAATAGTTCAAAAAATAATAATGCTGAAAGCTCTCTACGAAAGACTGAATGTAAAAGTAAAAAGTGTACATAGTTGTAAAAAAAAAAGGAGTTTTTAAACATGTTTATTTTCTATGCACTTTTTTTTATTTAAGTGATAGTTTAATTAATAAACATGTCAAGTTTATTGCTGCACACGATCAAACTTTCTTTTGGCTTTGGGTGGGGGGGAGAAAAGAGCCGGCGGGCGTTGGGGGGAGCAGCTGCGAGTGGCTGGTGGCCTGATTGCAGAGTACCAGCCATGGCCCTCTCTTTGAAGGTGGAATCATTAAATCACTCTGCTTCGCCTCCCTCCGGGCCCCAGTCCACACTGACTCTCCGAACTGTGTCTTCCTCCCATGCTCATCAGTGGTTTGTGTTCAGGACCTAATTAATCCCGGATATGAGGAAGGGGTCAGGAAGACAAAGAGCTTTACCTCCCACATGGCCCCCCTTTTATTATCCGTGGGCTATCAAGAGGCCTTCGGCCGATTTCCTCCCAGTCTAGGAATATATTAAAATGAAAGCATTTCGGGGAGAACCTGAACAGCACCCTCTCTGCTTCACTCCACCCTAAGGCAGAAATTGGATTCATTTACTCCCTTCCCCCTAAGATGGGTGGGGGTGGGAAGGCAGTTGAGAACTATTGTAGGGACGCCTGGGTGGCTCAGTCGTTAAGCGTCTGCCTTCGGCTCAGGTCATGATCCCAGGGTCCTGGAATCGAGTTCCGCATCGGGCTCCTTGCTCAGTGGGGAGCCTGCTTCTCCCTCTCCCTCTGCTGCTCCCCCTGCTTGTTCTCTCTCTCTGACAAATAAAAATCTTTAAAAAAAAAATGCATTTATCTAAAAAAAAAAACTGTTGTAAACATTCTGCCAAGCCAGGGTTGCTAACCCCAGGCCAAATGAGGTTGAGTTTACACTACAGCCAAGGAACGGAAGACACTCCTCATGGGGGATGGACCTCAAACAGAACCTCTGCCCTCTAGATCAACTGGCTGCGAGGCTCAGCCCCCACCCCTTCTTCCTCCCTCCTGTGTCCTGAGTCACCTTCTGGGACTTGGGAGTTGAGCACCATGGGGACTCCAAATGACCAGGCAGTGTTGCAGGCCATCTTCAACCCTGACAACCCATTTGGAGACCTTGTTGGGTTGGACATGGGAGAGGAAGTGGAGAAGGAAGACGTTGATGAAGGTGAGTTTGACCTTCGACTATAGCGCTCCACACCGGCTGGCCTCAGCCGGGTGGCAGAGGATGGTGGTCTCACAAGGCCCCTTGTTCCATGACCATGGACAATGATTGAGGTCGGAATGCGAGAGGTTGGCTGATCCTTAATGCACTGGTGGAGTTACTCTGCCAAAAGGAGCAAGTCACGGTTTGTCTGTCCTTCAGCCATCATACCTCTGAACTTAACCTCACCGCTTAACCCACCCCATAATCCAAGCTCAACTGTGCTGGGGGAAAGGGGGGCGGGTGATGCTCAACTCACATCTTTGTCATGACAGGACGTTTCACTCCACACAGAATGGAAGCGCAGGGGTGGCTCAGTTGAATTGTTCCGATCTTAGCATGAAGAACCTAAGCAAGCCCTCAGTGTTACACACCTTTACAAGCCCAGCCCCGAGCTAATCCCTGCACAGAGTGAATGCACTCCCTGGCCCTTCCTTCAGTCTCTAATGGGGCCTTATATCTTCATCCCGAGTTTTTTGTTTTAATTAAGTAGGCTCTATGCCCAACATGGGGCTTGAACTCATGACCCTGAGGTCAAGAGTTGCATGCTCTACTGACTGAGCCAGCCAGGAGCCACCCCCAACCCCATCAGGAGTTTTTGATGACCTTTGTTTCTAAAGGAGTGAAGCCTAGGTCTTATGGAAACTTCAGTCTGAAAAGCTGACATGATTTTCATGACCCAAGTATGTCTTGGTGGTCTTCATGTTGGAGGCAGACTAGTAGAACAAAATGGGGACAGGCTAAGGAGCCTGGAAGACCTGGGTTCAAATCCAAGCTGTGCATTTAGGAGCTGTGTGACCTTGAGTAAGGCATTTAGCTATGGGCTGAGTTTGGGCTTCATTCTCTTGGCAATGAGCCGACCAAAGTCCCTTTCCCAGGTCCCTTTGGAACTTAGTGCTAGCTCTCAGCCTTGGTGACCTCAGCTCTCTCTGCCCACGACACTGCATCCGACTTCTGCTGTGACCCACATCCCAGCCCAGTCCGCTCCCGCTCAGGCCCCAGCTTTCTAAAGCCAAGGGAGCTTTTGCTTCTTGCTCCCAACTGCGTACGTGTCCCCTCCTGGCTCCCTCCCCAACACAGATGGAGTTTTCCCGCGAGCACAGGTGGAGCAGTCCAAGGCCCTGGAGCTGCAGGGGGTGATGGCCGCGGAGGCTGGCGACCTCAGCACAGCCCTGGAGAGGTTTGGCCAAGCCATCAACCTGCTGCCTGAGAGGGCCTCTGCCTACAACAACCGGGCCCAGGCCCGCCGACTCCAAGGAGATGTGGCAGGTGAGGGGAGACAGCCCGGAGCTTCTGCAGGGGGGCCCTGGAGTCCACAGACCAGAGATGAAGTGCTTGTGGGGCTGGGGCGTCACTAAACTGTTCTGGAACCTATGTTCTTACTTATAAGAGATACCTTACAGGCCCTGTAATCTCTTGGGGCGATTGTGAAAATCAGAAGAGATTGCATTCCACTCGTTTATTTAACAAACATTTAATGAGAGTCTACTATTGTAGCAGTGGGCTGGGCGCTGAGGACAGAGATGCAAGACAGACTACTTACAGCAATTACTACGTGCCAGGCATCCAGCACTTTCCACGTGAGCTATAGTAACTCATTTAATCCTCACTACCACCCCAAAAGGTGTGTGCTATTGTAACCTCCATTTTACAGATGAAGAACCTGGAGCAGAGCTGGGATTTGAACCAGGTGGCAGGGCTTGAGTCTGTGCTCCGAACGCCCCTGAACGCTCACAGTCCAGAGGGTAGGACAGACACATAATTGTGATTACGTGTGTAACAAGCTGAGAGGGTTCAGTGTGGTATCTGCCCCTGAGGGGTGAGTTTTCTTTTCTTTTTAATTTTTTTAAAAGATTTTATTTATTTATTTGAGAGAGAGAGTAGGGGGAGGGGCAGAGGGAGAGGGAGAAGCAGACTCCCTGCTGAGCAGGGAGCCCCATGTGGGGCTCCACCCCAGGATCACGACCTGAGCCAAAGGCAGAGGCCTGAGACACCCAAGTGCCCCGAGGGGTGAGTTTGAAAGGATGAGTAGGAGGTAGCTGGATGGAGGGGACAGAGTGGGAGCCTGTAGAGACCCAGAGGCATGAAAAGGTACAGGGAACGTCAGATCTCCATGCTGGCTGGATCGGGGAGGAGTGAAAGGGTAGAGTAGAGCCTGGAGAAGTAAATAGGGACCTGATGGTGAAGAACCGGGAATGTTAGGCAGAGGTTGCACTGTGTCTTGAAAACATGGTGAATCGTTAAAGGATTTTAACTGGGGAGTGACTGGATCAAACCTGCTGCACTTGGGTTACTCTGGAATGGGGACAATGGGACGGAGAAGGCCATGCTGGGGACCAGAGGGCAGACGGATGTGAAGGAACACCAGTCTGGGGCCTTTGGACTCCACTCTGGGAACAGTGGGGAGCCACGGGCCCCTTTTCCAGGCTTTGTTACCTGGCTGTGGCATGGCAGGGCAGGGCAGGGCTGGGCCAGGCTGTAAAAGCAGCCAAGGACAGTCTGCAAACCAAAACCCCAGAGAGGAACAGAGGTGACTGATGCTGCCTGGAAAAGGTTTTCAATTCCTCCAGACCAGCTCCTGGGAGGGAAAGCCAGAACCGCTGTGATCAGAGAGCTTCTTAACCATCTGGGTGGCCTGGGGAGCACAGCCCCTGCTGGGTTCTGGGCTCAAAACACACAGAGACAGGACAGAGACGCGCCTCTCTAGGATGATGCTGGAGCTCCTCCAGACCCTGACAGCTCTTCGGACTAGAGAGCAGTAGTGAACCGAGGCAGAGCCCAGAAGAATTGCAGCTGGGCTCTAAGGTACATACCAGCTGGCTGCCTGAGGTTGAGTTCAGAGTTCTAATGCCCAATCCAAGTATTTTGAGAATGATAAACATAACAATGTCCATGTCCGGGGCCAGCTGGGGCTCCAAGATCTCCTTTAATGAAACACAAAATATTGCATTTGTATACAATATAATGAAGATCATGGAGATGAAGAATGAGGAAAGGCAGTCAGAGGGAGAACAGGTTTAAAGCATACACTGAATGAGAGGAGAGAAACGCCTGCAAAAGGAAAAGAAAGAGAAATGAATTTTATTTGTAAGAAATGGTTATCAGTACATTATAATTTGTTTAGACTCTGAGATTCAGAGTCAGTCCCCTGGCACAGGGTAGATGCTTAATAGCGTCCGAGTGGAATTTGCGGCCTCTACCACTGCTGGACAACGGGCCGGATTCATGAACATAGTGACCATTCAAAATCGCCCCAGCACGCGTGGTGTTCTGGTGTCCTGGATACTGAAAGCTAATAGGGACTCCCAGCTCTGCCACTATAGACGGGCTGTGCAGCCCCGCGCAGGTCTTGCCAGCTTCGCCACGCGGCCTCGGGGTGATGGGAGGAACAGTGCCCAGCTGAGGAGCAAGGGCAGGCGGGCTGTGGGTGGCCGGGCCCCGGGGCCGCGCTCCTGACCCGCCCGCTCGCCCTTCCCGCAGGCGCCCTGGAGGACCTGGAGCGCGCCGTGACGCTGAGCGGCGGCCGGGGCCGCGCCGCGCGCCAGGGCTTCGTGCAGCGCGGGCTCCTGGCGCGGCTGCAGGGCCGGGACGACGACGCCCGCGGGGACTTCGAGCGGGCGGCGCGGCTGGGCAGCTCGTTCGCGCGGCGCCAGCTGGTGCTGCTCAACCCCTACGCCGCGCTGTGCAACCGCATGCTGGCCGACGTGATGAGGCAGCTGCGCGGGCCCTGCAACGGCCGCTGAGCCGAACCAATAAAGCTGCTGGCTCTCCCGGACTCGTGCCCGTGTCTGCATCCAGCCGCCGGCCCCCCAGCCGCAGGGCACTCCGCGGTCCGCCGCGGTCGGGACCGGGGCGGGGGGGGGGGGCGGGGGCGGGGCGGGGGCGGGGCCGGCCGGGCTCGGGCGTTGATTGGCCCCGCCTGGCCCCGCCCGGCCCCGCCGCGGACTGCAGCGCCCCGCAGACCTGAGCAGTCGCTCGTGCTGAGCGCGGGGAGGGCGCCAGGTGAGCTGCCTTGGGGGAATGGGGGTGCGCGGGGCTGCCGCGCGACCCCCACCGCCCGGACCCCCCGCCGCTCCGGCCCACTTCCGCCTAGTCCCCGAAGGCTGGAAAGCAGGCGTGGGGCGACAGATGGCAGGGGGAAGGGACGAGGGAGAGACGGGCCGGGAGGACGGGCCCTTTGGGGGAGGGGCCCTGCGCCGCGAGTCTGCGTGTGCGCGCGCGCGTGTCGGGCCCCGGGCGGGCTGCGCGGTTGCGCGCGGTCTGGGCGCCAGCGGGCCGGCGCCTGTTTGTCCCCGGGAGGCGGCGCCCGGTTCTGCGCCCGCACGCTGGGCGGCCGTGTGCTGGGTGGGCTCGGGCCTTCGCACTGGGCGTCCTTGCCTTCGCCACTGCGCGTCGGTCTCCATTTGTGTGTCGGTGCACGCTTTATTGTTGTTTCTGGAGAGTAAGTTCCTGGAGGAATTACTGGGCCTGCCTGCGGTCACCTGGCTAACGTCGGGGCCAACGTCCCTTCTCTCGGCAGCCGGGGGCCTAGGCCTGAGCCGCCATGGCGCTGCCCCCAGGCCCAGCCGCCCTCCCGCACACACTGCTGCTCCTGCCAGCCCTTCTGAGCTCAGGTACACCCCCGTTCACCCCTTGGCCAAGCACTTCTGGCCAAGCCCCCCCCCTCCCCTCACCTTGGGTTTGGGTACCCGCTTCAGGCCCCAGAGCACCAGAGCTGGCTTCCCCTCACCCACCTCCCCACGGTCCGGCGAACCTGGGTGCTCCGGCTCTTGGTCTGCTGCCCTGCTGTGACTGGATCTCGTGCTGGTCACAGACCAGTTCCACCCCTCCCCCAGCTCTCCGCAGAACCCCCTGCTGTGTTCCAGGTTGGGGGGAATTGGCACCCGAAATTGATGGTCAGACCTGGGCCGAGCTGGCACTTCGGGAGAACGAGCGGCACGCCTTCACCTGCCGGGTGCCAGGGGGGCCTGGAACCCCCCGATTGGCCTGGTACCTGGATGGACAGCTGCAGGAGGCCAGCACCTCGAGACTGCTGAGCGTGGGCGGGGAGGCCTTCTCTGGAGGCACCAGCACCTTCACTGTTACTGCCCAGAGGGCCCAGCATGAGCTTAACTGCTCCTTGCAGGACCCCGGCAGTGGCCGGTCAGCTAATGCCTCCGTCATCCTCAATGTGCAATGTGAGTGCCCCTGAGGTGGGCAGGGACAGAGGTTCTCTGCTGAAGGAGGCCCAGCAGCAGCCAGGCAGGTGGTCTGATAGACTCCTTAACACTTAAGCACTTTGCAAATATTAACTCACATTATCCTCAGGATAATCCTATGAGGTAATTATTATTGTTAGCCCCATTTCACAGATGACAAAACTGAGCCACAGATTGGTTAAGTCTGCAGTCCTACAGCTGGTAGGCACAGTCAGGATTCAAGTCGAGACATTTTGGTTCTAGTGTTTCTACTGTTTTTGTTTTTTTTTTTTTTTTTTTTTAAGATTTTATTTGTTTATATTTTGACCGAGAGAGAGTGAGAGAGGAAACACAAGTAGGGGGAGAGGGAGAAGCAGGCTTCCTGCCAAACAGGGAGCCCGATGCGGGGCTCAATCCCAGGACCCTGGGATCATGACCTGAGCCCAAGGCAGACGCTCAACCACTGAGCCACCCAGGCGCCCCAAGTGTTTCTACTGTTAATCACTATGAAATGCTGCTTCTCAGGGAGACCCAGCCATCCTGTTTCCCAGTGCCCCCTCGAGGAGAGGTCCAAGCTCCTGGCTCCCTTCTGGGTTTGGGAAGAAAGGGCAAGGAGTCTGAGGGGTGTGGTGAGAGTATATTGGCTTCTGCTTTGCACCAGTTAAACCAGAGATTGCCCAGGTCGGGGCCAAGTACCGGGAAGCTCAGGGGCCAGGCCTCCTGGTTGTCCTTTTTGCCCTGGTGCGTGCCAACCCACCTGCCAATGTGACCTGGATCGACCAGGATGGGCCGGTGACTGTCAACGCCTCTGACTTCCTGGTGCTGGATGCCCAGAACTACCCTTGGCTCAGCAACCACACCGTGCAGCTGCAGCTCAGCAGCCTGGCACACAACCTCTCCGTGGTGGCCACCAACGACGTGGGTGTCACCAGCGCCTCGCTTCCGGCCCCGGGTGAGCACTGCCAGCGACTGGCCCAGCACAGCCTCAGGTGGGTGCAGGATCACAGTGCAGAAATGAGAAGACTGGGGGCCCTCTGGGTGAGTCTTCTGAATGAGCTGTGCCGACCACCTTGAGCAAGGAAGACAGAGTAGTACCTGTCTCTGGCATCTCAGAGTTGGGGGGCCCTGCCCACTTCGAACCTAACCAGAGGACACCTTGCAGGGCTTCTGGCCACCCGAGTGGAAGTGCCGCTGCTGGGCATCGTTCTGGCTGGAGGGCTTGCCCTGGGCACCCTGGTGGGGTTCAGCACCTTGGTGGCCTGCCTGGTCTGCAGGAAAGAGAAGAAGACCAAAGGTAGGGCCAAAGCAGTGGGGCGGGGCTGGGGGGGGGTGAGGGTGGCTGAGGAGCAGGGAGAAGGAGAGGAAGGAGCAGCAAGGGCAGCACGTGGGGCTTGGCAGGACAGGTCATCGCTGATCTTCCTGGGCATGTCCACGGGTAAAACCCAGTGCAACTCAGGTAGCAGGGCTGGGCACTGGGAACCCAGTCTGTCCCAGAGTCAAAGCTGGGCATTGGAGAGATCCCTTGCCTGAGGGTCCTGGGTCTGAAAGGGCATAGGGAGAGACCCAAAGTGGGTGGGCTCCCTGAGAAAGTGTGTGGTTTCTTTCTCCCTAGGCCCCTCCCGGCGCCCATCCCTGATCTCTAGGTAACTTCCTGGGGCGGGCTGGATGGGCCGACCTGAGATGCAGCATGGGGACGGCTGGAAACCGGGGGTCTCCCTAGTTCTGGAATGGGCCCCAAAGCAGGAATCTGGGCCTGCTGGAGACGGGGCATATCCCAGGCTCTGTCCGCCCTGTAGTGACTCCAACAACCTGAAACTCAACAACGTGCGCCTGCCACGGGAGAACATGTCCCTCCCGTCCAACCTGCAGCTCAACGACCTCACTCCGGATTCCAGAGGTACACCTCTGCCCCCGCTTTATCTTCAGAGGTGCTTCTGAGGAAAAGAGAGACCCTGGTACTTAGGAGGGGCTAGGCCCCATCAGGCACACACCTCATCCTGGGCATACCCGTTTGTCACCCAGCAGGGAAGCCAGCAGACCGGCAGATGGCTCCGAATAACAGCCGGCCAGAGCTGCTGGACCCGGAGCCCGGTGGCCTCCTCACCAGCCGAGGTACTGGGACATGGGTCCCCCTCCTCTGCTCCCCAGCCCTTGTGCTTCTGCCAGAGGCCTCAGAGTCTCCACGGGCAGAGAGGGCTCTCCCAACTTCCAGGCGGTGAGGCTCACTGCGTCTCACGGGCATCTTTGCCCCTGCAGGTTTCATCCAGCTCCCCATGCTGGGCTATATCTATCGAGTGTCCAGTGTGAGCAGTGATGAGATCTGGCTCTGAGCAGGGCGAGATGGGGGGTGCCCTCTTGGCTCCTGGGCCCCCTCCTCCTCCTCCAAGGCCACCGCTGCCTGGCCCCGTTGCCACTGGGAAGAGGTCATGCCCCTGCTACTTTTGCTTGCCCTCCTGGCTGGGGTGCCCTCAGTGTCATCCTCATGATCTGACCCTCAGGGGCACGGGTATCTTGGCAGAGCCACCAGCTGGACCTCAGCCCCTTGTTCTAACTCAGGTAGGGGGGCCCTTCAGTGACACCCGTGCCCCGGCGGATGGAGCTCTTTGTGCAGGTGTGTTTGCAGGTTATCCGGCATCTAAGTGTGGTATGGCTCGGCCGGTCTGGGCCTGCCCTGTGCCACACACCAGTACTCTTAGCACTTTGTACAGAGGCACGGGGGTGTGCCCAGTGCGGGGGGCACAGGGAGGGCCCTGCATGTCTTCAGTTTCCTCCCCATGCTGTGCAGCTTTGTTCCCTCAGGGAAAATTTAGGACCCTGATAGCCGTATCGAACCAAACTGCCCTTTACACGGGAACCAACCTCTGGCCCAGGGGCAGTGGCCAAGCACAAGCTAATCCCTTTTGCTACATACCTCTGTGCCCTTCTCTGTCTCCGCCTCCTCTTGGGCATCATATGTTATACATTGGACCTTCTCCATCTCCCCACCGGGCACTATACTTCCCCACTGACCTCACCCTGGCAGTGCTAGGGCCTGATGTTAGCACAAGTCAGGAGGAAAAGAGGGAGGCGGGAAGTCCACTGGTACCCCAGGCAGCATGTAGTAGCTATGCATCAGTTTCTTACAGTGTTGGCACTTTAAGCACATCCCCTGGGGAGGAGGGGGTGAGTGAGGGCCCCAGGGCCCTGTCTGTGGCTTCCCCAAGTCTGGCCTTCCTCTGATTCACTGTGAGTGCCCTGAGCCCTCGGGGTTGATGGTTCCCCTCTCAACATGTCTCCCCCGCCATGGGACCCCATGAGCAGCCCCTGACTGCCTCATCAGCAGGAAGCCGCTCTTCCTGTCCACCCTCGGTTCTTCAGGGGATGGTCGTAGTGGCACATTATTGGACAGAGCTAGAAGCTTTTAGGGGAACATGGAAAAAGGGGGGACCACATACTCCAAAACAACCTAAGAACTCTTTGGAAAGCAACTTGGAAATGATAGCAAATTATTATAGTGCAGAGTCTATTTTTCCCTTGTTGATAACTTGTTTTATAATTTTTCTCCTGTAACTGCCTAGGACAGTGCTGAGCACACAGTAGATTTAATAAACTTGACTAAGTGAATGTTACATGTCTGTTTCATTTCTTCATTTATGGTTTTAAAATGAAATCTTTAAATCGCACAGTGAGTAGAGGAAACACCTGTGTATCCACTACTCGACTCGGTTGAATCTTCTCACTTTAACTTGTTTGCTTCAGATCTTTTATTTTTAGAAATAAATGTTATTTCTTTAATTACACTGTTCTCAATGCAGGGCTGGGGTGCTCCTTTTTGGGAGTGCCAGATCGGGGATCCCAGCTCTCCACCCAGCGTCTGGGTCGCACTTGGCAGACTCCCCATCTCTCAGGAGTGTGGCTAAGCCAGGCTGAGCTCTTTTGTCCTGGTTAGAGGTACAGAAGGCTCAGACTAGGCTGTGATTTAAAAAAAAAAAAATTTTTTTTTTTTCTGGAGAATCAGGGAAAAAGACTAGAAATGAGAGTTTTCTTTTTTTTTTTTAAGATTTTATTTATTGGGGCGCCTGGGTGGCTCAGTTGGTTAAGCGACTGCCTTCGGCTCAGGTCATGATCCTGGAGTCCCGGGATCGAGTCCCGCATCGGGCTCCCTGCTCAGCAGGGAGTCTGCTTCTCCCTCTGACCCTCCCCCCTCTCATGCTCTCTCTCTATCTCATTCTCTCTCTCAAATAAATAAAATCTTAAAAAAAAAAAAAAGATTTTATTTATTTATTCGTAAGACACAGAGAGGAAGAGAGAGAGAGGCAGAGGGAGAAGCAGGCTCCCCGCTAAGCAGGGGGCCCGATGCGGGACTCGATCTCAGGACCCTGGGATCATGACCCGAGCCAAAGGCAGACGCTTAACCATCCGAGCCACCCGGGCGCCCTAGAAATGAGAGTTTCCTGAGGGCAAATTTATATCCTTTTCTGAGCAACAGATGGGCTTGGCTTGCATAGTTCTGGGTTCTCTGCCCACCTCCCTGCTTCTCAGTTGTTCATTAGGGTTGGCCTCCATGGGACTGGCTGAGGCTGCCCCAGCCTCTACTGGTTTTGCACGTAAGCTGCTTTGTGGCCCCAGAACGTTTAGAAGCCAGGGTGCCTCTCTCTGGTGACGGTCATCCACTGTTTCCTTTGGGAGGTCCTGGAGCCCCTTCCTTGATGGTTCTTTGGCAAGGCTACAAGCCTTGTGCTCCTCTCAGCTACCCTCAAGGTCTTACTTCTGCAGAAAGGTGGGTTCTTCCAGGCAAATCCGTCCTCGCAAGTGTTTGCAAAGGGGTGGACTTTGAAACCAGTGTTCCAGTTTTCCCTTAGAGATTCCTTGTTCCTTTGTTGAGTCCCAGGCCCCTTGGAGAATTTGATGAAAGGTAAAGACTCCTTTCTGAGAAATGCTGATGAAGAAGCTCCTGCTCATTGTGCAGGTCAAAGCCCATCAAATTACCACTTGGGTGAACCTTGAAAACATGCTGAGTGAAAGAAGCCAAATCCAAAAGACCATCTGTGACTCCATTTATATGAAATGCCCAGAATGGGCAATTCTGTGGAGACAGAATAGGTTAGTGGTTGCCAGGGACTGGAGGGAGGGAAGAATGGAGAATGGCTTTTAATGAATATGGGGTTTCTTCTGGGGTGATAAAAATGTTCTGGAATTAGTGGTGATCAAGGCACAACGTTGTGAACAGACCAAAAAAACCACTGAACTGTACACTTTACAAGGGTGAACTTTATGAAGTACAAATTATATCTCAATAAAGCTGTAATTTTTTTTTTTTTTTAAAGTAAACCCTATCCCCAGCGTGGGGTCTGAACTCACGAACCCGAGATCAAGAATCGCATGCACCAACTGAGCCAACCAGGCACTCCAATAAAGCTGTAGTTTTAAAAATCATCAAATGGTAAGGGCACCTGGGTGGCTCAGTTGTTAAGCGTCTGCCTTCGCCTCAGGTCATGATCCCAGGGTCCTGGGATTGAGCCCTGAGACTCCCTGCTCAGCGGGGAGTCTGTTTCTCCCTCTGCTTCTCCACCCCACCCCACCCCTGTTTGTGGTCTTTTGCTCACTCTCAAATAAATAAAATATTTTTTAAAAAATCAAATGGTAATTTGATTTGTACATTTCACTATAAATTTCACCTGACAAAAGAACCATAAATAAATATTGAACTCCAGTTAATTATATGCATGACAAAGTGTTTAGGGGTGAAGTGTATTGATGTCTGCAACTTCTTTTGAGATGTATCAAAAAACAAGATGGATAGGGGTGCCTGGGTGGCTCAGTCAGTTAAGCTGCCTTCAGCTCAGGTCATGATCTCAGGGTCCTGGGATCAAACCCTGCATCAGGCTCCCTGCTCGGTGGGAGGCCTACTTCTCCCTCTCCCACTCCCCCTGCTCATGCTCTCTCTCTCAAATAAATAAAATCTTAAAAAAAAGAAAATTCTCTTCAATTTATTTTTTAAAAAATCACTCATTTCTTCCACCCCCCCATTCCCTGCCAACCAGCAACCTACCTGTTCTACTTTGATTTATTTATTTATTTTTTTTTTAAAGATTTCATTTATTTATTTCACAGAGACACAGCGAGAGAGGGAACACAAGCAGGGGGAGTGGGAGAGGGAGAAGCAGGCTTCCCGCGGAGCAGGGAGCCCGATGCGGGGCTCGATCCCAGGACCCTGGGATCATGACCTGAGCCGAAGGCAGACACTTAATGACTGAGCCACCCAGGCGCCCCTGTTCTACTTTCATTTAAAAATTTTGATTACCGATTCAATCTTACTAGCTATTGGTCTTTCAGACTTTCTACTTTGTATTTCTAGAAATTTGTTCATTTCATCTAGGTTAACCAATTTGTTGTTGGTTTTTCACCTCCCAGAGCAAGTCACATGGTCCAACCCACAATCAAAAGATAAGGAAGCATCCTGTGCTTACCATGACACCATGACAGGAGGGGCTGCATACTATGTAGGTGAGTGAGGAGTTACTGCCACTAATTTACTCTGTTCAACCTTCCTTTTTTTTTTCTTTTTAATCTGTTCAACTGTCTTATTGCCTGGGAGGCCCTGAATGATCTGACCTTAGGTACTTTTTTTTTTTAAAGCAATCTCTACCCCATTGTGGGGCTCAAACAAACGACCCCGAGATAAAAGGTGCCCCCCCTTAGGTACTTTTTAAAAAATTTATAATTAACACACAATGGTGTATTAGTTTCAGGGGTACAAACATACTGATTTAACAATTCTATACATTATTCAATGGTTATCCAATTTGTTGTTCATAGTACTCTCTACTTTTTATTTCTGTGGAATTGGTATTACTATCTCCACATTCATTTCTGATTTTAGTTATTTGAATCTTTTTTTTAAAGATAATTTGCCTAAAGGCTTTTCAGTTTTTTTTAAACATGTTTTTAGGGGTGCCTGGGTGGCTCATTTGGTTAAGCGTCTGCCTTCAGCTCAGGTCATTATCTCCAGGTCCTGGAATCGAGCCCTGTGTCCAACTCCCTGCTCGGCAGGGAGTCTGCTTCTCCCTCTCCCTCTATCGCTCCCCCTGCTCATCTCTCTCTCTCTATCTCTCTGTCTCAAATGAATAAATAAAGTCTTTAAAATAAATAAATAAGCATGTTTTTATTTTGGTATTTTTCTTTTTTTTAAAAAAAGGATTTTATTTATTTGAGAGAGTGAAAGTGAGAAAGATCACAGAGGAAGAGGGAGAAGCAGACTCTCCGCTGAGCAGGGAGCCTGATGTGGGACTCCCATCCCAGGACCCTGGGATCATGACCTGAGCCGAAGGCAGATGCTTAACCAGCTGAGCCACCCAGGCATCCCAAGGAAACTTTTCTTTAAAAGATCTCCAGTTGGGGCGCCTGGCTGGCTCAGTCGGTGGAGCATGTGACTCTTGATCTCAGGGTTGTGAGTTTGAGCCCCACATTGGGTGTAGAACTCACTAAAAAAATTTAAAAACATAATAAATAAAATAAAATAAAAGATCTCCAGGGCACCTGGGTGGCTCAATCAGTTAAGCGTCCAGTTCTTGATTTTGACTCAGGTCATGTCGGGGTCTTGAGATCAAACCCCGTGTCTGGCTCTGTGCTGGGCATGGAGCCTGCTTAAGATTCACTCTCTCCCGGGGCAGCTGGGTGGTAAATAATAAATAAATAAATAAATAAATACATAAATACATAATCTTTACAAAAAAAAAGATTCTCTCTCTCCCTCTGATCCTCCCCTCCACCCCCACTCCTGCTTGCGCACATACTCTCTTAAAAAAAAAAGAGAAAAGATCTCCAGTTGATTCTAATGTGCAACCGAGTTTGAGAACTGGTCTATGAATATTACTAATTTTTTCCCCTTAGCTTACCTGCTTTGTTTCTCTGATTTGCTTTGTTTTGCCAGTTTTAGTCTCTGTTTTTCTGGCTTTCTTCAAAGTCCAGTGATCTCTGACTATACATTCATGTTTAAAATGAGAGTTGCAAACAGGTGTACACACACAAGAATGAGATATCCAGAAAGCTGATTGGAAGCTGATGGGGAGGTAGGGACCTGGACATGTGCTTAAAGACTCCATGTCAATATCTAAAGCTCTTTTCTTTTTGGCTGATCAGTTTGCCAAGGGGACTCTTCCATTATTCTGCTTTGGAGGTATAAATAAGCATGGGAAAGAGCTGAGGATCTCATTCCTCACTCCTCTGTTTTATCCACTTTTATTTTTTTTATTTTTTTAAAGATTTTTATTTATTTATTCATGAGAGACAGAGAGAGAGAGAGAGAGGCAGAGGGAGAAGCAGGCTCCCAAGGAGCAGGGAGCCCAATGCGGGACTCGATTCCAGGACCCTGAGATCATGACCTGAGCTGAAGGCAGATGCTTAACCATCTGAGCCACCCAGGCGCCCTATCCACTTCTTTTAAATATGGCCCCTTACTGCTGTCCTCATAGTGGCTTGGTGTTTTCATGTCCAGAGCCTCCCTGGTTCAAAGGTGACTATCTTCTGTTGGGATAGAGAGGTGGGCAGCACAGAGAGGGACATTTCTAGGGATTTAATCCTTCTACACACCTTCAACCAATTCTCCTGTTTTCAGCCCCACCCTGCACGTGTGCCGTCAGAAATATCTGGCAGTTTCAATCCCTGATCCTTCCCGGGGTTCTGCAGTGTGACGTGGCTCACTTCTTACTGGTTTCTCTGTCTCTCTCCTCTATAGGCAAATTTCAGGCTGCCCCCACCCGACTAAATCAATTACCACTTATCCATCTTCCAAAATTGTTGCTGCCTAGTCTTCTGTCATTTTCTTTCCTATTATCAATCCTTGCTGGTTTATATCTTTTTCAAAATTATTATTCTTATACTGTCATTGTATAGGATTAAAGGAGGGAGTGAGATGTAAATATGGTATTCAATGTTTATTTCCAAATGTCGAAAGCCTAGGATCAGCAGAGAAGGTGAGGGACACTTCAAGCAAGGGAAATAGCGTGCATACAAGTTTAGTTAGAAGAGGGACTTCCCGGACACCTGGGTGGCTCAGTTGGTTAAGCATCTGCCTTCAGCTCAGGTCATGATCCCGGAGTCCAGGGATCGAGGCCCACATCGAGTCCCACACTGGGCTCCCTCCTCAGTGGGGAGTCTGCTTCTCCCTCTGCCCTTCACCGTGCTCGTACTCTCTCTCTCTAATAAATAAATAAAATCTTTTAAAAAAAGAAGAAGGGGGGTTTCCTGAATCATGGGTAGAGCAGGGCAAGCAGATTGGTTTTGCAGTTTGCCTTGGGGGAGTATGGAAAATGAGGAGCTCCAGGTGGGGATAAAGTAGCCAAATGCAGTTTTAGGAGGCCTAGTTGAAAATTTATACTTAGTAACATAACTACCACATATTACATTTGGGGGCACTTAATCTTTTCACATAATTTTGCCCATGGGACAAGCCTCACAGTTAATTAGTGTTTATTGTAACTATTTCATAGCTAGGTTAACTGAGGTATAGAAGTTACTGGATTTTTTCTAGGGCCACAGAGCAAGGAGTCAGCAGGGAATAAGGACAGGCGTTGAGGTGGAGAGAGGAGCTCCTGGGATGGTCACTGGGGGGCTGCGCTGGATATAAAGGAGCGGCAAGGTAAGCAAAGGCCGTGGTTAACAGTGCCTGCGGCAGGAAGTACACTTGATCCGTGTTATTTGCAGATTACACCTTTGTGAATCCACTTCCTCACTAAAATATGTTTGCTATCCCAAATCAATACCTGCAGGGTTTCCACAGTGATTTGCAGACATGCTCAGAGCAGTGAAAAATTTAAGTCACCCGACACCTACCTTCCCTGTTGAGGCTGAAAAAGGGGACGTTCTGCCTTCTGGTTTCAGCTCTCATACTGTAAACACGTTCTACATATTGCTACATTTTCTGCTTATTGCTGGTGATTTTGCTATTTAAAATGACCCCCAAGCATGGCGCTGACGTGCTGTCTAGCGCTCTTACATGTAATAAGGCTGTGATGTGTCTCACGGAGAAAGTGTGTTAGATAAGCTTCAGTACTGCATGATTTATAGTGCTGGGGGTTGTGAGTTCAGTGAATCCATGGGTGGTTGATGAACATGGTACACCAGGGGCACACAGAAACCTAACCTTGTATCTCCCCGAGGATCGATGGTTGAGTATTTGCTAATTGGGTGTTTGCTGTGACTTTATAGAACATAACAACTGTGGGTAACGGGGCACCTGGCTGGCTCAGTCCGTAGAGGATGCGACCCTTGATCTCAGGGTTGTGAGTTCAAGCTCCACGTTGGGCGTGGAACCTGGTTAAAACAAAACAAAACAAAGCAACTACTGTGGAGAACAAGAATCAATGGTATTTATTAGTGCTGACTCTCAGCCCTAGCCAAAGAAGGCAATCTGAGTGTTCCCTGAAAAAGTAATGGGGAATTTGAGTTCCTGTCATACTTTGCCTGACTTTTCCCCTATGAGTTAAATGTGAGCATTGCTGGTATCCATCTGAGACCAGAGTGCCTGGTTCCAGTGGGATATCACAGTGAACCCTGAGCACGAATGTTCCTTTTCCTCAAATTGAAGCATGATGTGAACCTCACACCTGGTGGAAGAGTCTGTCAGAAACAATTCCCATCCCATCTATGTGTTTATTGTATATAGATTAGGCTGACAGTGTAGCACTTTAATGTAATTCTCCCCTCCAATCAATTCTTGCTCCACTTCCCCCCACATCTGTACTTGGCTCCTTTACCCCATCAGCTGCTCAAGCCCAAACACCTGGGTGTCATCCCCGATTCCTTTCCTTCTGTCCCCCACATCCAGTCTACCAGCAAGGTCCGTGGTTCTACCTCTCCTGGTTATCTATCTGTTGCCTCTCAGCCCCACACCCTCCCTTCTGTTCTGTTTTCTACTGCTGGGTTTCCAGATTCCCTTGCCAGCTATTGATTTCTGCCAGTGGGAGGTGCCCGCAGGATACGAGAAGGTGGAAGAAAGGAGGTGGAAGAAAGGAAGTCGCAGCTATTACTTACAGCTGATCCGGTAGTGGGGTGAGGGCGTGCGGACTTTAGTGCTTCAGTGTGGCGCCCCCTCAGCCCCTCGAGACCACTGCAGCAGCCCTTCTGCCTCCGGCACCTGCAACAGATGCCTCCCCTTGAACCTCTCCTTCCTGCGGCCCACCGTCCCTTCTCCCTTTTGCTCTGTCAGCCCTTCCAATGCTTTGTGACCAATTTCCCATCGTTAACACCCCGTGTTAGAATAACTAGCATGGGGGCGCCTGGGTGGCACGGTCAGTTAAGTGTCCGACTCTTGATTTCAGCTGAGGTCATGATCTCGGGGTCGTGAGACTGGGCTCCAGGGTAGGTGTAGCCTGCTTCAGATTCTCTTTCCCTCTGCCCCCCCCCACCCTCTAAAAAAAAAAAAAAAAAAGAAAAAAAAGAAAGAATGAACTAGCACGTTTTCTGACTTCCTGACTGGAGCTTGGCTGATATAGCCTCCAAATTATTTCCTGAATTGTCCCGTCTCTCCTTCCACCACCGCTTCCTCCCTCGTCCAGGGCACAGTCACCTCTCACCCGGATGGTGCAACAGCTAGGCTCTCTGGAGACCACAACCAGACAGGTCTGGAGCTAGACAGGCAGGTAAACTGCAAGGCAGCAGCAGCAGTAACTGGTGAGAGACCCCTAGGGAAAGTCAGCTCTGGGAGAAGATCATCGCCCTCTACTGCCAACCCTGGAGGCGAGGGATGTGCTTTTCTTTCACAGAGTTGATTTGCTGAAACTGCTGTTCACTTAATGCCATTACTGGGCCTGATCCTTAGCTCCGCCTTATGCTCAGTGTGTCTTTTCTCTTTTCATATTATAGAAGAGCAGGACAACCTGGAAGGTGGAGCATTTTATTTGCCAAATCTTTGCCAATAACGTTAAGAATGAAAGAAAAGAATTCCGTCGCTGTCTCAAAAAGAACATCTTTGAAGTTTTCCTCCCAACCTGAGGACCCCAGAATCCCAGACGTTCCAGTCCTTCTATTCTTCTAACTCAAGTCCCCACAGTGGTGTAGGTGCATAATTCCCACGGGAGGAAAACCGGAGACAGGCAGAGGCCATTTAAGGAACACACGCAGTACTTCCTGGCAGAGAGGGCAGCAGGACGTCCGCGTCCGAGTCAGGCTGTGGTGCGGGCGCGGTCGCCACATGGCTGATGACTGTGTCGCCTCAGCCAGCGCAGAGGCGGGAGCTCAGCCTGGGAGCAGAGAGACCCGGGGGGTGTCTCAGCTGAAGGTTAATGTCTCTGCATCTCCAGCTTGGGAAGCGGAGTTGGATGGAGGGGTGAATGCTTTCTTGCCTTCAGCTAGAGCTTTAAAATGCTGTGAGGAAAGAGGAGAGGGTACATGGAGTATCTGGTAGGCTAGCTGCTGCATCTGAGCAAGAACGAACCTCTTTACAGCCCGTTAAGCTCCAATTTTTCCCCAATTCTACTTTCAGAACAATTCCTTGGTGTTGTCTTTGAAAAACAGCTAGAAATCTGCCCCACCCCCTTCAAAGATGAACCCCTTTTTTCCTTCTGCCCTGCGTCCATTCCTTAAGCCCTGTGGTGAGTGTCCCTGGCGTGTCCCCCAGGCCAAAGGCCTACAGCTCTTCTGCTTCCCTCCCTGTGAAAGCCCCACCCTTCCTGCTTGCTGTTCTTCGAATAACAGGGAAGGGTGATGGTAAGCCTTGGAGAAACACCCTTCCTTGTCCAAGGGCAAATCCCAGTTGACTTGGAGTAGTAGAGACTGGAGCGTTCCTCACTACAGCAGAAGACACTTCTCTAGTCTTACCTGTGAGTTCTTGAATTCCGAGTAGAGGGAGAAGAGCAGGTGCAGGGACTGAACCCGACTCTTGTAGATAGGGATGTCTAGGATGGCTGAAATCAAGAGCTCCCATGAGCAGAACCAAACACAACTGCGAATTATGGGGCATTTACGTTTAGGATGGCCATGGCCCTCCCAGATGGGATGTGTCGCTATGACTCTGGGGGCTGACCTGGTGGGGAGTCACGTAAGCCCAAATACCACCTTCAGTGCTGCCAAACAGCAAACTGGCTGTAACTCAAGATGCTATCTTCCCAGAGCAAAGGAGCCTTTGCAAAACCCCACGGTGTATTCGTCCAGAGACGGGGAAAAGGAAGGGATGGAAGAGCTTACCACAGATCATGTCAATGTACTCGGCCAGGCTGCAGTCAATCTCTGCCGTGGGCAGGCTCACCTGGGACGAGCATGGGACAGACCAGAGTCAGAAGGCTGAGGTTTCACCGGGGCCAGCACCTCTCTCTCTTTTTAAAAGATATTTATTTATTTGTTTGTTTGTTTGTCAGAGAGAGAGAGAAAGAGAGAGCACAAGCAGAGGGAGAGGGAGAAGCAGGCTCCCCGCTGAGCAAGGAGCCTGATGCGGGACTCGATCCCAGGACCCTGGTATCATGACCTAAGCCAAGGGCAGACGCTTAACAGACTGAGCCACCCAGGTGCCCTGACTTCTTTCTTAAGAGAAAAAGAAATAAGACACAAAAGAGGATGATTAGATCTAGAGAGCACACAAAATAGGCAAGTTGATCTATGCTGTTAGAAATTAGGACACTGGGGCGCCTGGGTGGCTCAGTCGTTAAGTGTCTGCCTTCGGCTCAGGTCATGATCCCAGGGTCCTGGGATTGAGCCCCGCATTGGGCTCCCTGCTCCGCGGGAAGCCTGCTTCTCCCTCTCCCACTCCCCCTGCTTGTGTTCCCTCTCTCACTGTGTCTCTCTCAGTCAAATAAATAAATAAAATCTTAAAAAAAAAAAAAATCAGGATAGTGATTACGTTTGGAGGTGGAAGTGTATGGAAGCATGAGTGGGCTTCCAGGATGCTAGTGATGTTCTGTGTCTTGATCTGATGTGTTCATTATACAAAACTGTTCAGATGCTGAAAATAAACGTGTGTATGTCTCTGTTGTGAATTATACTCCAATTAAAAAGTGAATGATAATAAAATACAGGAAGAGAGGGGCACCTGGCTGGCTCAGTCGGTAGAGCATGCGACTCTTGATCTCAGGGTTATAAGTTTGAGCCCCAGGTTGGGTGTAGAGATTACTTAAAAATAAAATTTAAAAAAAAGAAAAACTTAAGGGACGCCTGGGTGGCTCAGTCGGTTAAGTGTCCGACTCTTGATTTTGGCTCAGGTCATGATCTCAGGGTCATGGGATCGAGACCCGAGTCAGGCTCCATGCTCCCTCTCCCTCTGCCCCTACCCCCTGCTTGCATGCTGGTGCTCGCACTATCTGGCTCTCAAATAAATAAATAAATAAATAAACTTAAAGTGGGTCAATTAAAAAAAAAAAAAAAAACTTAAAAAAATACAGGAAGAGAGCAAACACTGGGCCTTCAAGTAAATGCCACACTTGTGTAGTTCCTGCTCTCCCCACTTACCTTGCCCAAAAGCTCTTCAAACTCTGGGGACCATTCCTGCATCAGCGTGTCAATATCAGGCATGGGCCTATATGGACAGAGGTAAATATGAACAAGAAATGTGGGCTGATGACATCAGCAACCTCTGGGTCAGGAGATTCTGGAATGAAGGGAGGTGGTCAGTCTGCCACATGAGGATTTCAGGAGAACACAGACTGGGCAGACTTATTTATCCAAGCTCTGGGGTCTGGAAGAATGGCTAAGTAGTACCAGATAAATCATCTTTATGTCTGCAGTCTCAGCCAGTAGCTGTCAGGATCCACGGGACCGCAGGCTAATGCAGTATGTCCTCTGCCTGGGGGCCCTCCCCTCAGGAGCAACGGGCCCGAGGGCGGTGAAGGCGCCCAGCGGTTCCTGTGGGGAAGGGGCTGCTACTTCTTACCTGGCATAGTGCACAGTTGCAGGGGGCTTCGAACGGTGTAATTCCGAGATGCTCTCGATCCATGTGTCAATGGCTTTGGGATTCTTCTCTGCATCTTCTAGGCTCTTTACTTTCATATGTTGCTAGAAAAATAAGGGGAAACCCTGGCTGATGGCATTAAAGTAGCTCTCTTACTTTAATTGGATGGCTCATCCTGCTGCTATTTCGTATACAGCAGGTAGCTAATGAATGGGGAAGCCTGACGGCCGCCAATGCACATGAGAGGAAACTCTGGTAAAATTTTCTGGAGCCATGCAAAGGGGGCAGGTCAACAGGACAGGACTGAGCACACTGAGATGGTATTTCACACCACTAGGATGGCTGGAATAAACAGACAGGCAGTAACAAGTGTTGGCGAGGATGTGGAGAAACTGGAACTCTCATTCATTGTGGGGGGATTGTAAAATGGTTCAGCTGCTTGGCAAACAGTGTGGCAGTTCCTCAAAATGTTAAGCAGTTAGCACACGGCCCAGCAATCCCACTCCTACATATGTACTCAAAATAAAATAACAATATATGCCCACACAAAAACTTGTACGTACATACAAGTTCACAACAGCATGTTAATAAAAGTGGAAACAACTAGAGAATGGAGAACCACAATGCAGTATGTCCATACGATGGAATATGATTCAGCCATAAAAAAAGGAGTGACATGTGATTTTACTTAAATGGGGAATCATAAAAAAAAAAACGAATAAACAAAAAGCAGAATCAGACCTATAAATACAGGGAGCAAACTAGTGTTTGCCGGAGGGTAGGGGGTGGGAGGGATGGGCAAAATAGGTGAAGAGGAGGGCGCCTGGGTGGCTCAGTTGGTTAAGCGACTGCCTTCGGCTCAGGTCATGATCCTGGAGTCCCGGGATCGAGTCCCACATCGGGCTCCCTGCTCAGCAGGGAGTCTGCTTCTCCCTCTGACCCTCCTCCCTCTCATGCTCTCTGTCTCTCATTCTCTCTCTCGCAAATAAATAAAATCTTAAAAAAAAAAAAAAAAATAGGTGAAGAGGAGAGGGAGATACAGGCTTCCGGTTATGGAATGAGTAAGTCACAGGAATAAAAGGCATGGCACAAGGTCAGTGGTACTGTAATAGCGCTGTGTGGTGACAGATGGCAGCCACGCTTGGGGTGAGCACAGCGGAGTGTATAAACTTGTCCAACCACTGTGCTGTAACCTGAAACTACCGTAACGTGTGTCAACTCCACTCAAATAGAGAAAAAGAAGGAACTGAAGTACTTAGCAGGGTCTAGAAGGAGTGGGGAATGAGGAGTGACTGCTAACGGGTATGAGGTTTCTTTCTGGAATAATCAAAGTGTTCTTAAATTAGATAGCAGTGATGTTTGTACAGCTCTGTGAATACACTAAAAATCACTGAATTGTATAATCCAAAAGGGCAAACTTCATGGTAAGTAAATTACATCTCAATGAACTGTCTTTTAAAAAAACAGGGTTGGCCTGAAACCATAGCCACCCCTTCTGATGGCACAGATACCAGACAGCCTCTGCTCTTGGCCCTCTCGGGGGGGGGGCTGTACTAGGCCAGGATCTTACTGTGATGTTGTGCTGTTTGGAATTCTCAGTTAACCAGAGTGAGAGCACTGTGGGGTCCGACTGCTTTGTAGAAGGCTCATCCAATACCAACAGGCCAAGGTTGTCAGGCTTTCCATCAGGACGTGGGACCTGGTTAAGAGAAAGGAAGAAAGAAAAAATGGGGGGGGGGGGGACATAAAAAGGTCACACCTCTTGTTTCCAATAAGTTGAAGAGGAAGAACTCTTCCCATTCATTATTATTACTAGTATTAAAAAGACATGCTTGTATATCATGCTGTACTAAAACACTATCTATAAAAAAATACAGGATCTACAGTGCCCTAAATGTACAGCTGATAATTAGGAGGTAAATGAATGACAAATTTTGAATATATAATGATATAATCAAGTATTACCTAAATAGCAATGAGTAGAGTTTGGAGAGCAAGGTTGAGAACTCCAATGAAATGAAGAATATACATCAAGACAGCCAATGCTAGCCAAGGAAATTAGTTGAGTTGTTAACAGTATAGAGAGGTCAGAAGAAACACCTAAGAAGTCATTTTTAGGATGTGCCGACTGTACCTTTAAGAATGCGTCAATATCCCCAACAGCAGGGATAAAATCAGGAATGAAAGGTTTCAGTTTGTGGTCCAGGTCAATCAACTGAGGTGTGTACCTAGGAGACATCGCCAAGGGAATGTAGAGAAAGTCAGGGAAATGAACTTTACTGCTCAGGCTAAAAAAATCTAGGAAGAACAGGCTTGTTTCAGACTAGAGGTAGGAAAGGGGTGGGGGTCATGGGAGGAGGGCCTAGTGCTCACCTGCTGATATACTGGAAGAGTTCCTTAATCTCAGCTGAAACTGGCAAATGCTCATAATCTGTAGGATCATAGGCCCTGGGGAAAGGAAAATATGGTTCAAGGTGGCCAGAGAAGAGCAGATGTGGCTGAGCCCTGGTTCAGCACCAGCCCACCCCCACCCCCACCCCCCCGCCACCAGCCTTCACTTTGACCACAGACCCTGTGACTCTGCACCTGGTTTGTGCCCTGCCCACATCTGCCTCTCCAGGGTGGTTCGCAAGGCAACTTTAAAATGGATTATAGTTAGCTCAGTTATCTCTGACAAAGAAGAAAAGAGCTGCAGAAAATCTAAAACAATTTTTAAACATTTTAGAATGTAGCATAAATTCTTTCCCTTTTTCTGAATGAAAGGGATGAAGAGAAAGTACGGTATGAGATTCTAATTTCTTTTTTTTAAATTGAGGTATAATTGACATAACATGGGATTTTAATTTTTTTTTTAAGATTTTTATTATTTTATTCATTTGAGAGAGAGAGAGAGAACACGAGAGAGGGAACACAAGCAGGGGTAGTGGGAGAGGGAGAAGCAGGCTTCCCGCGGAGCAGGGAGCCTGATGCGGGGCTTGATCCCAGGACCCTGGGATCATGACCTGAGCCGAAGTCAGACGCTTAACGACTGAGCCACCCAGGCGCCCTCTTTTTTTTTTTTTAAGATTTTATGTATTTATTTGAGAGAGCAAGTGAGAGAGCGCAGGGGAGAGTGAGAGGGAGAAGCAGGCTCCCCACTGATCAGGGAGCCCAACTCAGGGCTCGATCCCAGGGCCCTGAGATCATGACCTGAGCCGAAGGCAGACGCTTAACCGACTGAGCCACCCAAGCGCCCGAGATTTTAATTTCTGACATGAAAATAATTTGCCCCAAGAAAAATAAGAATTTTTACAAAGATTTTTTTTTTTTAAAGATTTGATTTATTTATTTCAGAGAGAGAGAGCACAAGAGGGGGGAGCGGGAGAGGGAGAAGTAGACTCCCTGCTGAGCAGGGAGCCCAATGCGGGACTCGATCCCAGGACTCCAGGATCATGACCTGAGCCGAAGGCAGTTGCTTAACCAGCTGAGCCACCCAGGCGCCCTACAAAGATGTTTTTAACAGTGTTATTTATATAAGTAAAAAATTAGAAACAAAATATCCAATACTTGAGAGACGGTTAGATACATTAAGTTGAATATTGTATAGTTACTATTATTTTTAATTTTTAAGTAAGCTCTATGCCCAATGTGAGGCTTAAACTCACAACCCAGAGGTTAAGAGTCGCACACTCTACTGATGAGCCAGCCAGGAACCTCAAATATTGTATAGTTATTAAAAAGTACTTGTAGGGACGCCTGGGTGGCTCAGTCATTAAGCATCTGCCTTCGGCTCAGGTCATGGTCCCAGGGTCCTGGGATCGAACCCCACATCGGGCTCCCGGCTCGGTGGGAAGCCTGCTTCTCCCTCTCCCACTCCCACTGCTTTTACTCCCTCTCTCACTGTGTCTCTCTCTGTCAAATAAATAAATAAAATCTTAAAAAAAAAACAGTACTAGTATTGATACAGGAAATGTATACAGTAAAAAAAATAGTAGAACACATTAAATTATAATTAAGTAAAATGTAATGAACATTGGCAAAGTACATAAGTGACTTGGAAAGTGCTTCTGGGGAGAGTAGCTTAAAAAATTAAATATATTATTGATATGAAGTTTCCATTTCCCCAGATTATAATTTATGAAAGCAGGATATGTTCATGAAGTAAACTGGGAAGCATGAAAAGTCAGTCTGCAATTAAACCTTTGTCTCATTTACTTAGTGTCTACCTGTAGGTGGATAATCCACAGGTAACTTATTTTTATTAAACTATTTAATAAGTGATACATACCGATGATATAAAGGGAAAGGTACAAATGTATATAGTGAGAAGTTATGGCTCACTTCCACCCTTGTCCCCTTCCCACCAAGTCCCTCCTCCAGTGTAATCACTATTATTAGTCTCTAGTGTTTCCTAGAGATAGTCTCTGTAATATTTTATACACATGGTAGCCCAGCATAAACACTCTTTATACCTTTTTAAAACTTAACACTCTCTCTTGGAGATTGTTCTTTACAGTGTGGAGAGTGCTGCCTTATATCTTTCAATGGCCAGATGGAATCCTACTGATTGGCTACACCATCATCACTTTAACAGTAATGGTATTTGAAATGGATGGGCCTTAGAATCCACTTTGATTAAAACCTCTAGGGATGGGTCATGACTCATCTAGCATGTGGGCTGGAACAGGGTAAGGAGATTTTTTTTTTTTAAGATTTTTTATTTATTTATTTAAGAGAAAGAGAGATAGTGAGAGAGAGCACGAGCAGGGGGGAGAAGGAGAAGCAGGGAGCCTGACTCAGGGCTCGATCCCAGAGTCCTGGGATCATGACCTGAGCCGAAGGCAGATGCTTAACCGACTGAGCCACCCAGCACCCTGGAGATTTTTTTTTTAAAGATTTTATTTTATTTATTTGAGAGAGAGTGAGCACAAGTGGGGGTGGGGAGGCTCTCAATCCCAGGACCCCAGGATCATGACCTGAGCTGAAGGCTGATGCTTAACCGACCTAGCCACCCAGGCGCCCCTGGGTAAGGAGATTTTTTTGCCGAAGCATCACCCAGGAACATCTGCCTCCACTTGGGGCTCCTAAAGCACTTGCTCTCCACCCCTCCAAAAAGGAGCTGAGCCTAAAGCAGAAATGCTCCTGTGCATGTGTGTTTTCCTTGCTAAACAGAATTGCTTGGGTATCTATATAAATTTTATTTTCCCTTTCCCAAAATGGGAGCTCCTTGAAGGCAGGGACCACCTTTTAGATTTATTCAGCAAATCCTCATGAACCCCCGAGCCCACAAATGTTTCCGATCATGCAGGTGACACCACAGGACTCAGTGAGGCAGTGTGGCCAGAAAAGAAAGAAAATTCATTCTGTTGGTTTCTGAGACATCTGAAAATCCTAAGTAGGGGAGATCAAAAGAGATGCTAGAATTTCACTCCCAACTGATCTCCTCCCAGGCCAGTGTCTTCCTCCCTGCTTGGGGGTCCTCGGCTGGGGGATTGCCTCACCCTTCCAGAGGGGCCCCGTGCTCTTCATCATCATCATCTTCATCAGAATCCGTCTCAGATGAGTCATCATCATCATCATCATCATCATCATTTTCACTGAAGCCCCGCTGAGGTGTCAGCTGCGAGGGCTTCTTCTTCTCCTGAGATAGGGCAGGCATGGAAGGCACCACATAAAGAGAAGCTTAGTATACCTATGCCCCGATCCCTCCCAGTGCTCACACAGATACCCTCCCGCCTGGCACTGATTCACCAGAAAGAGAGGCTGGCACTCCCCAGAAAGGCCGCAAGGACCTTTGTCTACTCCTGCTTAGCCAAAAACTGGGTCCTCATTTTCTTTTTCTTTCTTTCTTTCTTTTTTTTTTTTTAAGATTTTACTTATTTACTTGTCAGAGAGAGGGAGCACAAGCAGGGGGAGCTGCAGGCAGAGGGAGAAGCAGGCTCCCCGCTGAGCAGGGAGCCCGATGTGGGACTCGATCCCAGGACCCTGGGATCATGACCTGAGCCAAAGGCAGACGCTTAACCGATTGAGCCACCCAGGCGTCCCAGTCCTCACTTTCTATAACCATATTCTATTTTTCTCCTTGAGACTTCGGTATACATTTTATCCAATAATTGTCTATTATGTCTATTACTTAGGAGACCCAAGAACTGTGCATAAACTTATCCAGTCAGCTTCAGCTCTAAAAGTGAGAGGACGAAGACACCTGTGATGAGTTATTTTGGAAGGAAATGGGGGAACATGAAGTCGGAAGACAACGTTAGGGGATCTTCATACTCACAAGGATCACAGGAAACCTAGCATTTAATTTGCAAGACAGCCCAGTGTAAGCTGCTTGTAACTATCAGAAGAAGGTTCTTAATCAACCCTGCGCCTGAATTCCGACCAGCAGTGCCAGGGACTGGGAGTCTTCTACTTCCATTCAGTGACACTTCTCTTCGGTTCCTGACCTGCCCCTATTGCCCTTCCCCACCCCATCAATTAAATGCAATGACTACATGTTCTCTCAAGAGACCCTTCCATTCTTGGCATTACGACCTACTTCCTGAGCTTCTGGTTTCTCTGAGTACCATCCTACCCTCTCAAGTGTCTGAGGAGTCTGGTTTGGGGACTTGCAGGGGCATCTGAGACAGGGTCCATGTCTTTGCCTCTGTGGTATGCCCATCCTTAGGACCTGAGGGATAAGCAATTGGCCTCCTTTAAAAATAGGTTTTGAGGGGCGCCTGGGTGGCTCAGTCGTTAAGCATCTGCCTTCGGCTCAGGTCATGATCCCAGGGTCCTGGGGTCGAGCCCTGCATCGGGCTCCCTGCTCCGCGGGAAGCCTGCTTCTCCCTCTCCCACTCCCCCTGCTTGTATTCCCTCTCTTGCTGTGTCTCTCTCTGTCAAATAAATAAAATCTTTAAAAAAAAAAGTAAATAAAAATAAAAATAGGTTTTGAGGGGCCCCTGGCTGGCTCAATTGGTAGGGCAGGTGACTCTTGATCTCAGGGTCGTGAGTTCAAGCCCCTCACCGTACGTAGGGTACTTAAAAAAAATAAAATTAAAAATTAAAAAAAAAAAATTAAAAAAATAAAAGTAGGTTTTGAAAGCTTGGTTTCCATATGCCATATGGCTTATATTGAGGTTAACAGATGTTTGGTTCTAGTTTTAAAAATTATTTAATGTTTCTCTTACAGTAAAGCAATTATTGACATATAAAAAATGTGACATTACAGGACATCAGAAATGCTTTTGGTCACATGTTCTTCTAAGCATAACACAGATTTATTATACATGGATAAAAATATATTTTAACTGATCTGTAATATATGTGTGACATATGACACAATGTTGCACAATTTATTTAGCTCTATTGGTATACATTTAAGAATCTCTCTTTTTTTTTTTTTTTTAAAGATTTTATTTATTTATTTGACAGAGACACAGCGAGAGAGGGAACACAAGCAGGGGGAGTGGGAGAGGGAGAAGCAGGCTTCCCGCGGAGCAGAGAGCCCGATGTGGGGCTCGATCCCAGGACGCTGGGATCATGACCTGAGCCGAAGGCAGATGCTTAACGACTGAGCCACCCAGGCGCCCCTACATTTAAGAATCTCTTAACGTGTTCTTTCTTTCTTTTCTTTTTTCTAGAGGGGGAGAGTGGGAGCAGCAGAGGGTGAGGGAGAGAGAGAATCTTAAGCAGCCTCCATGTCCAGCGCCGAGCCCAGTGCAGGACAGGCCGGGGCAGGGGGGGGTTGGTTCTGATCTTACACCCTGAGACCATGACCTGAGCCAAAATCAAGAGTCAGATACTTAACCAACTGAGCCACCCGGGTGCCCCAAATTGTTCTTTCTCAATTCAAAATCTGCCAAAGCTATCCTTGTTTGGCAAAGGGAGCTTTTTAAGAATACTGATGGTCAATTTAAAGGCCGTTCAAAAATATCTCCTTTCTGCTGATTGTGGCCGTACACTGAATTAGAAAGATAAATGAGTCTTGAATATTGGCCACAGCATGATGGAGACTAGAGAAATTTAGGGTGAATATGCAAAATTAGGTCAATTTAGGAAATTGGTCACTTTTTTTTTGTCTGCTTCTTCAAAGCTGTGCTTTGCAAAATCTCTGATCTAAAGGCAGAGGGCTTTGTATGTCACAGAAAAATGCCTAAAAATTACTTTGTGGGTAAGATGTTAAAAGAGCACACTAGTCACAAAGTGGGACTACTTCATTTACTTTTTTAAAAAAAGATTTTACTTATTTGAGAGACAGAGAGAGAGAGCACAAGTGGGGAGGAGAGGGAGAAGCAGGCTCCCGCTGAGCAGGGAGCCCGATGTGGGGCTCGATCTCACGACCCCGAGATCATGACCTGAGCCAAAATCAAGCATCTGACACTCAAAGGATTGAGCCACCCAGGTGTCTCTACTATTTTTTTTAATACTTTATTATATTTTTTAGTAATCTCTACACCCAACGTGGGGCTTGAACTCAGGATCCCGAGATCAAGAGTCACATGCTCCACCCACTGAGCCAGGCAGGCACCCCAAGGTGGGCCCTTTTAGGCTTTTTATGACCTTTTAGGCTTTTTATGCAGTCGTCTACATTACTACAGCTTTTTGCATTACTTCAGATATCCTTCACTTGTTTGCAAAGCTCCTGTTCTTTTTTTTTTTTTTAAAGATTTTATTCATTTATTTGACAGAGAGAGACACAGCGAGAGAGGGAACACAAGCAGGGGGAGTGGGAGAGGGAGAAGCAGGTTCCCCGCTGAGCAGGGAGCCCGATGTGGGGCTCGATCTCAGGACCCTGGGACCATGACCTGAGCTGAAGGCAGACGCTTAATGACTGAGCCACCCAGGCGCCCCTGCAAAGCTCCTGTTCTTGAAGGACAATTAAAATGTAACCATTGGGGGTGCCTGGGTATGTTAGTCGGTTAAGCCTCTGACTCTTGACTTAGGTTCAGGTCATGATCTCAGGGTCATGAGATATAGCCCTGTGTGGGGCTCCCTGCTGAGCAGAGAGTCTGCTTCTCTCCTTCTCCATTTCCCTCTGACCCCCCGTCTCTCAAATAAATAAATCTTTTTTTTAAAAGATTTTTATTTATTTATTTGACACAGAGACAGAGAAAGCACAAGCAGGGGGAGCGGCAGGCAGAGGGAGAGGGAGAAGCAGGCTCCCCGCTGAGCAGGGAGCCTGATGCGGGGCTCGATCCCAGGACCCCAGGATCATGACCTGAGCCTAAGGCAATAGCTTAACCAACTGAGCCACCCAGGTGCCCCTCAAATAAATCTAAAAAAAAAAAAAAGTAACCCCTGGATTACGTGTTAAGACCAGCCACAGTGGCTGTTAAGCAGAGCACATGCACAGCTTCCTGGTCCTGCCTAGAGCTGTAGGCATCTTTCCATCTTTCATTCAGAAACAGTAATCCTCTAGGTTCACAGAACAACAACAAAGTGACATCTGGGTCTTAAAACTTCAAAATTAAAGTCTCTTTCACAAAATATTGGCAGAATCCCAAATGTTGACAATGAACAGATGGCCAGACCAATAATTCCAAACTTGCTTTATCATAAGAATTACTTGGAGTGCTTGCTAAAAATATAAATTCTCAGGCTTTTACCTTCAAGATTCTGATTCAGTAGTTTCAGGTGGGCACTACTGGAAATACGTATTGTTAAAGATAAGTATCCTACTTGATTCTTATGATCAGTAAAGTCTGCAAAACTCTGGCCTGTGCTATATGAAATTCCTCACCAAAAAGTGAGCTGCACTAGTAGGCTTTACTCCTGAAGGAATCAAAATCTTAAGACTCTTTGCTCCTGATTTTCCTACATGAGCTCAGAGGTACCCAACCCAACCCCTGGAGGTGAGTATCCAAGAAATGTTTACTACTGAACTACTGTCACCTCAAACTAACTACCAACAGCTCAAAGCAAGAAAGTCCACGAGAAGCTATGGGTTGTACCATACCTTGTTGTTTTCCTCTTCATACTCATCGCTATTGTCGGCCATAGTCTTGTTAGGAAGATGGGCTGAATGAAGAAGTCCTTAGGAGAAAAGTTTTCCCTTTAGATTATTAAGATGATTTTTAAAGACAAATATTTTTAGTTTATAATATTTTTTTTGTTCTGTTTTATGGAACAGGGTCTGTAAGAATATCTAGTTAAAGGACAGGAGACTGAATTCTAGCCATGGCTCTGTCGACTCAATTCAGGATATATTTACTAAGCATTACTGTGTGTAAGGCATCAGATTAGACATTATACTAGTTGATTATCTGCTGTTACATAAATCATATAAAATCTGCTCTTAGTTCACACATTGGCAAAATGAGGTTAGTAATTAATAAAGTGATAAGAGGGCTGGATTGATAGAAGACTGGGATTAAAGAACAACTCTAGGACATGGACAAAATGACTTAGCCTGAGTCTCAGTATTCCCACATCTGAAGGAAGGCAGTAATATTTATCACTCAGAACTGCTGTAAGGATCAAATGACAAAACTCAAGTGAAAGGAACTGACCCAGCTCCTGGCAAATAATAGTCACAAATATAAGTCTGAATCAGCATCTATATGATAAGAGCAATAAAAATAGTCTGAACAATTAAAAGTATAATCAGGGGCGCCTGGATGGCTCAGTCGTTAAGCGTCTGCCTTCGGCTCAGGTCCTGATCCCAGGGTCCTGGGATCGAGCCCACATCGGGCTCCCTGCTTGGCGGGAAGCCTGCTTCTCCCTCTCCCACTCCCCCTGCTTGTGTTCCCTCTCTCGCTGTGTCTCTCTAAATAAAAGTATAATCAGATGTAAGTAACTTGCATGAAAACCATGTTCAATGATTGCTTTTTAAAAAAGACTTATTTATTTATTTTAGGTGGGGGCAGAGGGAGAGGGAGAGAGAATCCCAAGCAGACTCCACGCAGAGCGTGGAGCCCGACCTGGGGCTCGATCTCATGACCCTGACATCACGACCTGAGCTGAAACCAAGAGGCAGCCGCTCAACCGACTGTGCCACCCAGGCGCCCCATGTTCAATGATTTCTAAATCAAATTAATGCCAGTTAAACACCATTTTTCAGCCTACTACATTGCCCAAACTGAAAACAAATGATAATGTCCATGGCTGGCGAGATTATATACATGCTCAAATCAAAAACCTTTTCTAGGTATATATATATGTGTGTATATATATATATATATATACATATATATATACACCCGAAAGATTGAAAGCAGGTACTCAAATAGATACTTGTACACCCATGTTCAGGCAGCAGAGTCACAATAGCCAAAAGGTGGAAAAACCCAAGTATCCAGACAAGTGGATAAACAAAATGTGGTTATACATACAATAGAATATTATTCAGCCAGAAAAAGGAAGGAAACGAACACAGGCTACAGCATGGATGAACCACGAAAACATTATGCTAAGTGAAATCAGCCAGACACAAAAGGACAAATGTTGTATGATTCCACTTTCGTGGAGCACAGAATGGATGAAGTCATAGACACCAAGTAGAATAGAGGTTACCAGGGGCTGCCAGGGACAGGGGAATGGAGAGTTATTGTTGAACGAGTAGTTTCTGTTCAGGATGATAAAAAAGCTCTGGAAATAGACAGTAGAGATAGTTATACAACAATATGAATGCACTTAATGCCACTGAATTGTACACTTAAAAATGATTAGAATGGTAAATTTTATGTTAGGTATTCTTACTGCAATAAACAAGCAACCCCAGATGTCATCCTTGATTCCTAACCCAAGAGCCAAACCCAACCCATCAGCAATTACCTTCTATTTGCCTCCTCTCTCTATTCTTACCTTCCTCACCACATCCCAGTCACTGTCACCTCAACTCAGCCATTGCAAAGGTCCTTCCAACTGGCTCCTGACTCTCATCATTGCACCTTTCAATCCAAGACACACCTACGAGGAACATGACCTCAAAAGCTCCTCGTTAGGCCTCCTGCCTACCTCTGCCTACCTCTTGCCTGCGTGCCTTTGATACCACTCCTTCCTACCATATGCTGATCTCTTTCAAATCCTCAAACGAACCCAAGTTCGTTCTGGCCTGAGGTCCTTTTCACATTTCACTGCTGCTCCCTTTTCCTGGCCTACTTCTCCTCAATGTCTGTCTGAATCCTTCTCATCTTTTGGTCTCAAATGTTACCGCCTCAGGTCTTCCCTGACCAACCCGTCAAAAGTAGACCCCGCTCCTCACCATTATTCTCCATCATATCAAACCCTTTGCTTCCATCGATGCGCTTACCACATTTGTAATTATGTCTGTTTACTCATTTATCATCGATCTGCCGTGGTTACAAGCATCAGGATGGCAGGGTCAATGTCTCTTTGAATACTGTATGCCTAGTGCCATGCATAAAGCTGACGCATGGTAGGCACTCAAGAAATGTTTGTTGAATAAATGACTGCGTCAAGTCCTGTTAAAAGATTCTACTGAGATTTTGATTGGGATTGCAAGTTAAGGGCAGGTTACTCAAGCATCTTCAAAACTGAGCAAAACAGTTTTGATAAGTTCAAACCAACCAACCAACTAACCAACCGACCAACCATGAATCCCTGGCAGATTGTGAGCAGAGCATATCACAAAGCAAATAGTGATAGGAAACACTGGTCATGTTGGAGGAAAATCCTGAATCTGGGGGGCTGTGTTTTCTCCCCCCCTTAAGTAGTCAGAAAACACAAATAATGGCAAGTATTTGCCAAACTTGACTCTGATAGCCAACATTTGCTATTATAAAATGGGAATTTCTTGGAGACCATCATGGATCCATCCTATTCTTTGTTCTGAGAACCATTTCTCTTCTTTCCTCTTTATTTCTCTCTTACCCTTGTGTCTTGGGGTTGGAGTATGAATACTTGCAACCTCTTCAGAGTCGTTAATCTCTAGACGCTCATCATATGTCTGGTTTTCAACAGTCTTGGTCTAAATGAAAGGAGACATGATTACTTAGCTCATATCACAGGATATGAGCTAATTCCAAACCAGCCTTGGTTCCTCCTCCTTACCCAAGTCACCGGTTTTACTTGTAACCTTCACCCTCATTCAAATTTTCCTTAAGGCTTCTTGGCCCCAGGTCAATCGGTTAAATCATTCTGCTGCAACTCTTATTTAGGAACTGCTGACAGCCTGGCTGAGGAAGGAGGGAATCGTGGAGGGAAAAGACAGCTAATCTAGGCAGCAGCTCCCCAAAGCTGTAGATACACGCACAAGGGCAGAACAGTATTCGTCTTAGACGGCAGCTCTCTCCTTAGTTTCGCTCAGTTTTCCCATAGCTGTTGGGGTTTCCGAGTGTGGGGGTGGGGGAGAAGGGGCTGCAGAAGCTCTAGAAAGAGTTCTCTCTCCGGAGTCACCTTGTTTACCCGAAGAGAGGATAAACTCCAGTCTCTCGGTCCCATCCAATAATCCCAAGAGCATCACCCCCATCTCCAACCCCCTGTCTTGCAGGTCGGATCGCAGCAGTTTCTTGGGGAGTGAAGGAAGCGGAATGGTTGCTGGTGGCATGAAGGACGAGGAGAAGGAACGGTTGTCAAGGAGAAGGGAAGAGATGGGGGGGTTGGAGGGAAGGGGAGTCCCCTTAGATTCCTCTCGGGAGGGAGAAAGGCAGTGCTCTTTCTGCTAGGGGGAGTACGAATTACCTGCAGCCCCTCTGAATCCGTCTCCTCTATGTGGACAGAACCCCAGCCTAGGGCCGGGGTCTCACTCCAGTACTAGGCCAGGCCACTTGAGGGGCTTCGACGTGGAGCGACCGGCCTTGTTGTCAGTCGCTAGGCAAAAAAAATAAATAAATAAATAATAAAATAAATAAATAAATAAATAAAAATCGCGAGATTTGCTTTCAGTCTCGTGAGACCTTCTCCACCGGCGCTTGGCGTCTCTTCCAGCTGCAAAGGGATCGGGGGAGGATCTGGTGGCGTTGGGACAAAGCCTCTCTGGGCAGTGCGGTCCCCTGTTTTTCTATGGTTTCGGGGAATGCGTTTGTGGCGGCATCTAGCGATCACAGCTTGGCGCAGCCGGCCGACGGATGTCGGTTGGTGGAGTGAGCCATCCGATCTGGAAATACAGTGTTTTGTGTATAGAAATACTATATTTTTATTTGCTGAAGAAGACAGAGCTTCTTTAGGCAGGGTCTGTGTCTAATTTTTAAGTTCTTTATAGCAGCAGTACCATGCATAAATTAGGCACTTTTTTTTAAAGATTTTTATTTTATTTATTTATTGAGAGAGGGAGAGAGAATGATAGAGAGAGAGCATGAGTAGGGAAGAGGGTCAGAGGGAGAAGCGGACTCCCTGCTGAGCAGGGAGCCCGACGTGGGACTCGATCCCGGGACTCCAGGATCATGACCCCAGCCGAAGGCAGTCGCTTAACCAACTGAGCCACCCAGGTGCCCCATGAATTAGGCACTTTTAAAAATGCTTGTTGGATAGGTGAATGAAGGAATGAGTGAATGAAGATTAAGTAACAAATATTTCAAAACCATAAACATAGTTAATTTGGGGAGTGAGAGAGGGAGAGAAACAAAAGTGTTGAAATTTGACCCTGAAAACCTGCCAGAGGAAAGTGGGATGTGGCTTTAAAAAGGAAAATGAGAAGACACCTCTCCTGAGACACATGGGGTTAAAAATGGAACTGCAAAACATTTCAAAATTTCCGTGTTGTCTGTTATTGCTAATAATAATGTGTATGTATTGTTGAGCACTTACTATGTAGCAGCACTTAGATTATATAACCTTATTTATTAATATATTATCTAACTTCACAACCTTATGAGATAGATGTTCCTGCCAATTGGCAGATTAGGTAAAAGTTACTTGCCTAGAGGCACTCAGCTAGTAAGTGGTCAAAATGGGAATCAAGCACGGGTCAAATTCCTAAGTCTCAGCTTCTAACCATTATGACAAACTGCCTCTAAACCTCTCCTCAGGAAGCATGTTTGCAGGAAGCACGGTGCTTTTCTTATGCAGTGTAATTTAGCTAATGTCATATTTCCAAAGAATCAGCATCAATTCATCTTGTCTGAGCTTCGGTGGTCCATATCGAAGGCCCCTGGAAGCTGCCACAATAAAACAATAATTCCAGGCAAGATTTGTACTTCTTTAAAATTAACAATTTGTCTTTTTTACAATATGTTCATGTATGTATGTATGTATGTATTTATTTATTTGAGAGAGAGATCGTGAGAGAGAGATCACAAGCAGGGGGGAGGAGTAGAGGAAGTAGCAGACTCCCCATTGATTAGGGAGCAGGATGTGGGACTCGATCCCAGGATCCTGGGATCATGACCTGAGCCGAAGGCAGATGCTTAACTGACTGAGCCACCCAGGCGCTCTACAGTATGCTTTTATAACAAAAATAAAAAATACAGTTTGACATATATACTCCCAGGCATGCAAAGTTTTAAAAATCTGTGAGCTTCTATAATGCAGTGCTTAAGGGTACAGGTTCTGAAGTTGAGTAGCCTTTGTTTAAATCCTGGTTTTGCTACTCTCTAGCCCTGACATCTGTGATAGAATAGTTTTCCTCTTTGTGTTTTTGTTTTTGTTTTGTTTTAAGTAGGTTCTGCACCTAGTGGTGGAGCCGAACTCGGGGCTTGAACTCACTACCCTGAGATCAAGACCTGAGCTGAGATCAAGAGTTGGATGCTTACCCAACTGAGCCACCCAGGTGCCCCTAGGTTTCCTCTTTATACCTTGGTTTCCCCACCTGTAAAATAGAGATATTAGTGGTACCTATTTCAGAGAATTCTTGTGAGGATTATTTTTTTTTTTTTTGACACTCACTGAAAGAGAACTTTTTATTACTTTTATGTACAGAAAATTTAAAAGCATCCATTTAGCCCAATTTGGTGGCTAGTTCTTTAGCCTTTGCCTTTTCTAACTTGGCAATGCGAGCCACCCAACTTTGCACCCCGGATGGTGCCTCCCCAGTGTCGGCAGATCTCATCATTTCTGTCATTGTCATTGGTCCTGATGGCTTCCACCAGCTTAGCCAGAGCTCCTTTGTCTTCTGAGTTAACCTATGTGAAGGCAACAGTGGTGCAGGTCTTCCTGTGGACCAGACGCCCCAGCCTGGCCTTCCCCTTGATAATGCTAGTAGGGAACGCCCATCCTATGACACAGGGCAGGCAGGAAGACAACCAGCTCAATGGGATCCACATCATATGCAATCACTACCAGCTGAGACTTCTTGTTTTCCACCAAGGTGGTGACAGTGTTAACCCCAGCTCAAAGGACAGGCAGCCTCTTAGTGGGGACATTCCCTTTGCTGACAGCTTTCTTCTCAGCCCCAGCCAACAATCTGCTTCTTTCCTTGCTTTGTCTCTGGTCTGTATTTGTGGGCCAGTTTAAGCAGTTGAGTAGCTGTTTGGCAGTCTAAGGCCTGGGTGAACTGGTTAATCACAGGAAGCACGTGTAGACATTTACAGGGAAGAGCCCTTTGCTGCTACAGTCGGATGTAGTGGGGCCATTTGACAAAGAGGGTGAGGTCCCTTTTGGACTGGATGTCCTGTCCGATGCCAAAATTCTTGGGCCTTTTCTCAAACAGGGGATTGACCACCTTCTTGGCCTCCTGCTTCTTCATGACAGCAGGAGCTGGGGCCACCTTGTTCCCCTTAACCTCCTTTTCTTTTGCCATCTTGAATGGCTGGAGGAGAGAGAGTTTTGTGGGGAATAAATGAGATAATCCATGTGAAGAATTTAGAGTAATGCCTGGCTCATTGTAAGTATTCAGTAAGCATCAAGGAATATACAAGACATAAAAAGATGCAGTGTCATCATGAGAAAAGCTGACTTTGAATCCTGGCTCTACCATTTACAGGCTGTTTGAATTTGGAGAGGTGTTTAACTTCTTTGATCCTCAGTGTCCTTATCTGGATTGTTGTAAAGGATTGGAGATAACATGTAAAGTACCTGACACAAAATAAACACTCAATAAAAGAATGCTGTTTATGCATTTCAGCAGTGGATGAGTGCTATAGAGCTGAGCCAGTGATATGGGATAAAATGATATAGGATGTAGGGAAGAACAGCTGAATCAGGTCTACTCAAAGTCTGACTTTTGGCATGGGGGAACTGCCAACAGAATCAGAAGACTGGATTTGAGTTTTATTTCCATTATATACTGGCTTAGAACTTTGTGTAAATTTCTTTTTTTTTTTAAGATTTTATTAATTTATTTGAGAGAGAGAGAGCAAGTGAGAGAGAGAACACGAGCAGGACAGAGGGAGAGGAAGAAGCAGATTCCCCACTGAGCAGGAAGCCCGACGCAGGGCTCAAACCGAGGACCCTGGGATCATGACCTGAGCCAAAGGCAGACACTTAACTGACTGAGCCACCCAGGCGCCCCTGTGTAAATTTCTTAAACCTGTCATCATTTTCTTCATCTATAAAAAAGGCATAAGCCTTGCTTCCTGCACACTTTTTTTTTAAGGAGGTTCCACACCCAGCGTGGAGCCCAACAGAGAGCTTGAACTCAGGGCCCTGAGATTAAGACTTGAGCAGATATCAAGAGTCAGACGCTTAACCAATTGAGCCACCCGGGTGCCCCTCCTGCACACATGTTTTAAAAGGATATAATTTAGGAGCACCTAGCTGGCTCAGTAAGTAGAGCATATGACTCTTGATCTTGGGGTTGTGAGTTCAAGGCCCACATTCATTTAAAAATAAAATCTTAAAAAAAAAAAAAGATGGGTGCCTGGGTGGCTCAGTTGTTAAGTGTCTGCCTTCGTCTCAGGTCATGATCCCGGAGTCCCAGGATCGAGTCCCGCATTGGGCTCCCTGTTCAGGGGGAGACTGCTTCTCCCTCTCCCATTCCCCTTGCTTGTGTTCCCTCTCTCACTGTGTCTCTCTCTGTCAAAAAATAAAATAAAATCTTAAAGTAAAATAAAAGATACAAACCATAAAAACTCACCCTTTTAAAATGTACAATCTGTGGTTTTTAGTATAGTCACAAAGTTGTGCAGTCACCACCTCTAATTCCAGAACATTTCATCACTTCAAAAAACAAACCTCAGGGGTGCCTGGGTGGCTCAGTCATTAAGCCTCTGCCTTCGGCTCGGGTCATGATCCCATGGTCCTGGGATCGAGTCCCGCATTGGGCTCCCTGCTCAGCGGGAAGCCTGCTTCTCCCTCTCCCACTCCTCCTGTTTGTGTTCCCTCTCTTGCTGTGTCTCTCTCTATCAAATAAATAAATAAAATCTTAAAAAACAACAACAAAGCTCACTCCCCATTCCTTCCCTCTCCCAGTGCCTTGAAGCCCTACTTCCTGTCTCTATGGATTTGCCTACTCAGGACATTTCATACAAGTGAAATGAACAGGTTCAGAGCAAGTCTTCCCATATAAGATATGGTCTTTCATGACTGGCTTCCTTCACTTAATATTTTCAAGGATCATCCATGTTGTATCATGTATCAGTATCTTTTTATGACTGATATTCCACTGTATAGATATACCACATTTTGTCTTCCATTCATCTATTGATGGATATTTGCATTGTTTTCACTTTTTGGCTATTATGAATAATGTTTCTAGGAACATCATTGTAAAATTTTTGTATGAACATATGTTTTTTAAAGTTTGTTTTTATTTATAAGTCATCTCTACGAGCAACATGGGCTCAAACTCACCACCCGGAGTTCAAGAGTCGCATACTCTTCTGACTGAGTCAGCCAGGCGCCCCTGTATGAACATATGTTTTTAATTCTCTTGGATATATACCAAGGAGTGAAATTGATAGGTCATATGGAAATTCTATGTTTAATTTTTGAGAAACTGCCCAACTGTTTTTCCAAACCATCTGCACTATTTTACATTTCCACCAGCATTGTGAGAGGGTTTTAATTTCTCCAAATTCTCACCAACACTTATTATTATAGCCATCCTATTGGCTGCGAAGAGGTATCTCATTGTGGTTTTGATTTGCATTTCCCAAAGAACTAAGGATGTTGAGCATCTTTTTTTGTGCTTTTTGGTTATTTGTATACTTTCTTTGGAGACATGTCTATTTTGCCCATTTATTCATTTATTTATTTAATAGGTATGTATGTATGTAATGTCTACACCCAGCATGGGGCTTGTACTCATGACCATGAGATCAAGAGTCACATGCTCTACAGACTCAGCCAGCCAGGCACTCCTATTTTGCCCATTTTTCAAATTAACTTTCTTTTTTTAAAAAGATTTTACTTATTTATTTGAGAGAGAGAGAGAAAACGAGCAGGGGAAGGGCAGAGGGAGAGAGACAAGCAGACATCCTGCTCAGCGGGGAGTTCCACACTGGGCTCTCATGGCCTGAGCCGGAGTCAGACGCTTAACCGACTGAGCCGCCCAGTCACCCTAAAATTACCTTATCTTTTTATTGTTGAGTTCTAAGAGTTCTTTATATATTCTGGATACTAGTCCTTCATGCACATCAGTTAGTTTGTATATTAAATGATATAGTGGCTATGAGAGCTTTATAAACTGTAAGAGATGCCCCTAACTGAACGAAGATGCTGACCATCAGTGAAAGGGCAGAAACATGAGGTTCCACCGCTGTAGAGCGAGCCCCCGTACCTCCTTGGCACAAACCTGCCCAGCAGCCGGGTACCGGCACATTCCCCACCCCACGGCGCCCCGCCTTCCGCCCTTTGACCCGCGCCATTTCCGGTTGGAGACGTGGCTCAAGGCCGCCATCTTGCCAAGAGGCAAAGCGGTAGCGGCTCCTGACAGGGGGGCAGCAGGTCCAGAGCGACCGGTGCTCCCCTTCCCCTGACCCCAGCCCCAGTGGAACGGGAAGCGCGGGTGAATCCCCCCACCGTCCTCACCATGGTAAGATCCGAGCCGGGCCGAATTCCCAGGGTCCGGCTTCGGTCGGCCGCTCTGCCTGCCGGACGGCCTGGTGCTGGGGCCGAGGAGTCCCGCCCCGAGGGCCCAGAGCCGGGCGCTTCCCTCGGGGCTCGGCGAGCAGTGTGGCCTTCCTCGTCCTGTGCCCGACCTCCCGGGAGATCCGAGGGACCTGCCTGCAGCCCCTCTCCCGTTGCGCCCACACACCTTCCCCCCCACCCAGCTGGGCCCCCTCCTCTGCTGGGCCCGGGGTGTTTGCCGTTCGAGAACCTCGTAGTGGTGTGGCTCGGACCCTCGCGCTGCAGACCTCGCACCTCGGCGCTGGCGGCCGGCGGGTTTCGTGGGCGCTGGTCTCGGCCGGTTGGGCTTCTGTTGGGGGGCTCCCTTTCTCAGGGAATCAGCTCTCCTCTCATCCCCGGTGTTTGGTAGGCCCGTGATACTCCAAATCCATTAGTGTTTAGGACTTCTTTTGTTTATTCGGAAGGGGGATATAAAGGAAAGTTCGAACGGAGGCATAGAACAGGAAGGAGTAACTTCTAACTAATGGTGTAGGACCCAGGTGTCCCTGAAACCTTCCACTACTACAGAATCTGGGTGTGTCCATTTGTCAGTTACGAGGATATGCGGTGTATGGAGCATTGGGAAAAGGTGAGCGAGCAATAGCACAGGCTTTCCGTTTTCAAGGAACTTACTGTTCGGGTGAAGTCAGAGGTGTTGGTGGCATATTGTAATCAGAAGTCTCACAAGAGGAGGAGTAAGAAGGGGTTATACCCGGGGACCTGTTACTTGCCTTCACTTGCGGAATCTTTGTGTCCTCATCTGTGGTAGAGATGGAGAAAATTAACGTGTGTGAGGATGGGACAGACAAAACACAATGCTGACTCCACTAAATCTTGCTTTATCACTACAATTTGTGGATATTTATGAAGTAGGAGAAATTCTTTGGTTTCAGAAGAGCTAGTTATTTTTTAGTGTACGTTATGCCTTTCAATCTTTTGAAGGATTTTTTTTTATTCTCTAGTTAATAGATTAATAATTGATTTAAAGCATCTTCCTACATACTTGAGATGACAGTATAATTTGGTGCCAATCATAATAAGTTCTGCTGACCACCTTTTTAGATGAGAACTTGGATGGTGATGGGGTGGGATTCATGCTTGGTCTTTCAGCCACTGAAAGATTTTTGTTTTCAGCTTCAGGCAAATAAATTGCATCCAGACTGTTTGCCTCACAAAACTTTACTGTTGGACATAAACTTTCCAAAAACTCCTTTGTTCATTTCCACTAGGAGGCTCAGTATTTGGATAGTGATTTTTTAACTCCTTTCCTGTTTACATCCTGGTTGTATTTGTAGTGCATTTTGGAGCATATTATAATTTTAATAGCAAAATTAAAGCCTTGTATTATATCAATCAAATATAATCTTTACAAAAATCTTGTTTGTTGAAAAGTTCTTGAAACTTAATATTTTTAATTCATTGGTAACTGAGAGATGATAAAGCCCTAGGTGTTGAGTGATAAGCATAAAATATGTTTTGCATGTCATTTGGACATGTATGCATATACATACAGTTGTGTCATATATAAATATGCATTTTTTAAATAATTTTTTTATTAAAAAAATTTTTTTTAAAGATTTTATTTATTTGACAGAGAGAAAGACAGCAAGAGAGGGAAGACAAGCAGGGGGAGTGGGAGAGGGAGAAGGGGGCTTCCTGCCGAGCAGGGAGCCTGATGCGGGGCTCGATCCCAGGACCCTGGGATCATGACCTGAGTCGAAGGCAGACATTTAACGACTGAGCCACCCAGGTGCCCCTGTTTTTTTAATTATATAGGACTTGGCATGATCCAGATACCCAGATTGGTGTACTGTGGAGAAAAACTTAGTACATTCTGCTCTGTCCAGTCTCAAAAGTTATTATTTCTGTGTAATGTTTTATTCCTTTACAAAGAGATTCCTGGACAGTAGAATTGTCCAAATAGGGTGACATTTTGTCAGCTTTCTTGTAAAAGTTGTATGAAAACTTCTTTTTTTTTTTCTGCTTTTTTTTTTTAAAGATTTCATTCATTTGAGACACAGATACAGAGAGAGAGAGCATGAGCAGGGGGAGAGGCAGAGGGAGAGGGAGATGCAGGCTCCCCGCCGAGCAGGGAGCCCGATGCGGGGCTCGATCCCAGGACCCCGGGATCACGACCTGAGCCGAAGGCAGACACTCAACGACTGAGCCACGCAGGTGCCCCTGTATGAAAACTTCTAAAAGTTGGGGCGCCCAGGGCTCCTGGGTGGCTCAGTTGGTTAAAAGTTGGGGCGCCTGGCTAGCTCAGTCGGTAGAGCATGCGACTCTTAATATCAGGGTGGTGAATTCAAGCCCCACATTGGGCCTGGAACCTACCTAAAAAATAAATAAATAAGTAAAACTTCTGAAAGTTGATTTTCCCTCAACATTTTATTATAAATTTTTCAAACATCTAGAAAAGTTGAAACAGCTTCACAGTGAACACCCATATGACCAGTAGCTAGATTCTATAACATTTCACTATGTTGTTTTATCACTCATTTAATCAGCGAGCCAGCCCTCTCTTCATCTTTTTTTTAATGCATTTCAGAGTAAATTGCACATATCAGTATATAAATGGTGTGTGTGTGTGTGTGTGTGGTTTTTTTTTTCCCCTTTATTTCACATTTTTAAAGTTGACACACAATGTTAACATTAAGTTTCAGGTGGGGACGCCGAGGTAGTGCGGTTGGTTAAGTGTCCAACCCTTGGTTTCTACTTGGGTCATGATCTCGGTGTCCTGAGATTGAGCCCTGAGTCAGGCTCTGTGCTCAGTGTGGAGTCTCTTTAGGACCCTCTCTCCTTCTCCCTCTGCTCCTCCCCACTGCATGTGCTCTCTCTCTCAAATAAATAAATCTTTAAAAAAACAAAACGGGCGCCTGGGTGGCTCAGTCTTTTAAGCGTCTTCCTTCGGCTCAGGTCATGATCCAAGGGTTCTGGGATCAAGCCCCGCATCGGGCTCACTGCTCCGTGGGAAGCCTGCTTCTCCCTCTCCCACTCCCCCTGCTTGTGTTCCTTCTCTCGCTGTGTCTCTCTCTGTCAAATAAATAAATAAAATCTTTTAATTAAAAAAGGGCATCTTTTGATCTTTTTTCTAGTTTTCTGCAAATTAATGAAAACATGTTATTTTCTTTCTTTCTTTTTATTTTTTAAAGGTTGTATTTTTAAGCAATCTCTACGCGCAGCGTGGGGCTCAAACCCACAACCCTGAGATCAAGAGTCCCACATTCCACTGACTGAGCCAGCCAGGTGCCCCCATGTTCTTATTTTCTTAACATTTGTTAGGTGTTATAATCAATTCTCTGTCTTAATACATTCATTTTTATTTTTATTTTTTTATTTTTTTAAAGATTTTTAAAATTTATTTGACAGAGAGAGACACAGCAAGAGAAGGAACACAAGCAGGGGGAGGGGGAGAGGGAGAAGCAGGTTTCCTGCCAAGCAGGGAGCCCGATGTGGGGCTCGATCCCAGGACCCTGGGATCATGACCTGAGCTGAAGGCAGACGCTTAACAACTGAGCCACCCAGGCGCCCCAATGCATTTATTTTTGAAGATTTTATTTATTTGAGAGAGAATGAGAGACAGAGAGCATGAGAGGGAGGAGGGTCAGAGGGACAGAGCAACAATCTGTAAGATCTTTGCTTACCTACAGAATGCTGTTCTTCTTCACTCAGTATAGCAATGAATAAACTAGAGTGGACACATTCAATATAAATGATAATATTCAGTTCCAAAAGTCATTAGTTATTGGAAAGCTAGATCTGGGTTTGTGTGGATGATCTGTACATACTGAGGGAGAAACTGAAATCCTACACAGTAGTATCAGTCCCCAATTAGGGGTTATTATTGCTTTTATTTTCTTTTGTATATAATACAGCAGCTGCACAGCTTTTTTTATGTATCTTTTTGATTGAGAGGACAGAAAGAATGAAAATGATTTTCTTGAGTTTCCATCGACTTGCCATCTATTTATTCTCCAAATAGAAAGTTTACTGTAGAAACCGAGAACAATGTCCTCTTTTATTTTTATTCTCTACAAGAAACTTGTGATGAGCTTAAAACTCTCACTGGGTAACTTTCAAGTTTTAGGTTTTGTATGTGATCTAGATTTTATTGTAATCTTCCCTCTGATTCTCGAATGCAAACAGGAAAGACAAAATGGTCCTCTGTAACAGTTGTAGAAACTACCTTGAATATGATCATGAATCATAAGAATATACATTTATATATATGACAATATATATCCTCATTACAGTGAATTACAAAGGAGAAAGTGACTGCCTAAATCTGGAAGTGAGGAATATGAAAGCATTTAGAGGTTCGAGGAAATCTTTGGCTTTTTTTCTTTAGAGAATTAATGCATGTTTATGCGGAATTACGACCTGTTATTCTTGGAGCTCTGTCCCTAGTAAGGAGGAAGGGACGGTACAGCAGCTTCCCTCACACACACACTGTGCACGCACGTGATTTGTTTTGATGGGGTACTTGCCTTTTAGTGTTCATGTAAAATACTGTTCCAAAGTATTTGCTCCTGGAGCAGTGTGTGTAAAGTGGAGGTATTGTACATTTTTAGTTGCTGTAAAGTTTTCACATGCTTAACTTGTAGAATCATAAAGATGCAAAGGCACTTTAGATTTCATATAAACTAACCTCTAGGGGCGCCTGGGTGGCTCAGATGGTTAAGCGTCTGCCTTCGGCTCAGGTCATGATCCCAGGCCCTGGGATTGAGCCCCGCATCGGGCTCCCTGCTCAGCGAGGAGCCTGCTTCTCCCTCTCCCTCTGCCTCTCTCCCTGCTCATGCTCTCTCTCTCTTTCTCTCTCTCTATCTCTGTGTCTCAAATGAATAAATAAAATCTTAAAAAAATAAAAATAAAAAAATAAACTAACCTCTATTTTGGGGAAGCAGTTAAGTGACTTATGCAATACATAATTAGTGACAGAGGCAGAACAGAAACCTAATTCTTTAGGTTTCTTTACTCAAAGAACTTTCTAATTAATGTAGTTAAATCTGGGTAGAAGAGTTATTTAATCCAAACACAAATGATGATATACTCAAATGGTTGTAAGTATTATTAAAAGAAAAGTTGTTTGACAAAGCTCAACTTAATGGGGATTTTTTTTTTTTTTTTTAAAGATTTTATTTATTTATTTGACAGAGAGAGAGACACAGCAAGAGAGGGAACACAAGCAGGGGAGTGGGAGAGGGAGAAGCAGGCTTCCCGCGGAGCAGGGAGCCCGATGCGGGGCTCGATCCCAGGACCTGGAATCATGACCTGAGCTGAAGGCAGACGCTTAACGACTGAGCCACCCAGGCGCCCCAAGGGATTTTTTTTTTTTTTAATAATCCTGGAGAGACCTAGCTTTTGGGCCCCCTCAGTATCTACATCTATAAAAAACAATCAGGGCGGGGCGCCTGAGTGGCTCAGTCGTTAAGCGTCTGCCTTCGGCTCAGGTCATGATCCCAGGGTCCTGGGATCGAGTCCCACATCGGGCTCCCTGCTCGGCGGGAAGCCTGCTTCTCCCTCTCCCACTCCCCCTGCTTGTGTTCCTGCTCTCGCTCTCTCTCTCTCTGTCAAATAAATAAATAAAATCTTAAAAAAAACAAACAAACAAACAAAAAAAAACAATCAGGGGCTCTTGAAGGGTCCTGTTAGGTCCAAATGTTCTTTTCCAAAAATGTAAAAAATAAATAAATAAAACAACTTTATAGGGAATATACTTATTCATTCTTCCCCAAAGAAAATCAGATCAAATTATAGTTGGAAAAATTAACTTACCTTTTAGTGTATACTGTATTTTAATAATTTTTAAACATTGGCAAACACTGATGTGAAGGGAAGCTTTATTATTTTAAGGCATTTAAGAAAATGAGTATTAATTTAGAATAGGTTAAATTTATCTTGTTTAGAGGTGACTGTATGTTCCAGAGGTGATATGAATAACATAGTGAATAGAAACCTGTGTCAGCTTCGTGAACCCACTGATTGTGGTGTCTTGGGAATTTATTGCCATACTTAAAGTGGGGCACTTTGGTCCTACTTTGGGAGCCTTATTTTGCTTGTACTTGTATAATGGAATGACTCAGAGAGAGTCTCAGAGTTTTCCTGCTTAGGTCTTGCTATTTTACCCCACTGTTTCTTCATCTTTACATACTCAAATCCCCCAGTTAATCAAAGTATAATTTTTTTTTATGGGAGGGGCAGAGGGAGAGGGAGAAGCAGACTCCCCACTGAGCAGGGAACCTGACACGGGGCTCAATCCCAGCACCCTGAGATCATTACCTGAGCCAAAGACAGACACTCAACCAACTGAGCCACCCACGCTCCCCAGTACTGTGATCAAGAGTCACAAGCTCTATGGACTGACCCAGCCAGGCGCCCCTGCCCTCCTTTTTATTTTTAATTGAGATATAATTCACATACCATAAAATTTAGCCTTTTAAATTACATGATTCAGTAGATGTTTTAGTACATTCACAGAGTTGTACAACCATCACCACTATCTAAGCTTAGAACATTTTCATAACCACAAAGAGAAACCTTGTACTCATTAGTAGTCCCTCCTCATTTCCCTTTCCCAGCCTCTGGCAACCACTAATCTACTTTCTTCTCTGGATTTTCCTATTCTGGATATTTCATATAAATGGAATCACATAAGATGTGGCCTTTTGTGTCTAGTATCTTTCACTTGGCACAATATTTTCAAAGTCATCCATGTTCTTCATTTATTTTTATGACTGGGTAATATTCCATTATATGGGTAAACCACATTTTGTTTATCCATTCATCAGTCTGTGGACTTTTGGGTTTTCACTTTTTAGCTTATTTTCATTATTATGAATAATGCTGCTATGAACAAATTTTCATGCAGTACAGCTATTTTCTCAGGGATAATTTTGGGGCAAAAATCTTACCTTCTTTGGACATAGTGTCATGTAAGCCTTCATTGACCAGTACAGAGACTTAGCTGCTTGTCATGCGTAAGCTGAAACAGTGATGACATTTTTATTTAAAAACATTTCTTTTTGCCAGAAATATATAGATGGTTGAAACATGAACCTCCTATGATAAAAATAAATGTGAAATTGAATTTCTTTTTTAAAGATTTTTTTTATTTATTTTTTTGACAGAGAGAGACATAGCGAGAGCAGGAACACAAGCAGGGGGAGTGGGAGAGGGAGAAGCAGGCTTCCCACAGAGCAGGGAGCCCGATGCGGGGCTCAATCCCAGGACCCTGGGATCATGACCCGAGCCGAAGGCAGACGCCCAACGACTGAGCCACCCAGGCGCCCTGAAATTGAATTTCTTGAGTACATTTGGTTTTAGCCTTCTGAACAAATAACTCGGCCTGGTAATAATTTTAGGTCAATTTTTTCTCCTTAGTGATTAAAATATTACCATTATTTGTGTACCAGAAATTACCCTTCCCCTATTTGAAGAAATCTTTATTTCATATTATTAATTTAAAGTTAAAGACAGGGAATTGCCACGATGTACACTTTAAATAGCTTATAATTAGATGTGTCATTTATATCTTAATAAAACCAAATTAAAAAATAAAAATCTATAGCCAGAATAAAAATAAATAAAGTTAAAGACATGGAATGGAGGATTTCTTTTGGGAAATATATGTCATAACCATTTTGCATTTTTATTCTTTTTCTGGTATCCTTTACTATCCTCAGTATATCCTCTTACCTCATACGTAGGTGATGGCAAAAACCTCCCAAGTAGTTAGTAATGGCAAAACTACATTTCTTGAGTACAAGACTATTTTAAATATATATAAATATGTGGGGGGAAGTGACTGGTTTTGGACTGTTTTTTTTTTTTTAAGATTTTATTTATTTATTTGACAGCGAGATACACAGCGAGAGAGGAAACACAGGCAGGGGGAGTGGGAGAGGCAGAAGCAGGCTTCCCACAGAGCAGGGAGCCTAATGCGGGGCTTGATCCCAGGATCCTGAGATCATGACCTGAGCCGAAGGCAGATGCTTAACGACTGAGCGACCCAGGCGCCCCTGGTTTTGGACTTTTAAACTAGCTTATTTGCAATTCTTAAAGTAATGAACTGGTAATTTTTATACTCTATACCTCTCTAAATGCCTAAAACATTTTCTGCTCTTTTTAAAATTAATTTACAAAACAAGATTCTTCCTAAGAGTATTTATGATTTAGGACATTTTAGGACATTTTTTTAAAGATTTTTTTTTTTTTTTAAGATTTTATTTATTTGACAGAGAGAGACACAGCGAGAGAGGGAACACAAGCAGGGGGAGTGGGGGAGGGAGAAGCAGGCTTCCCGCCGAGCAGGGAGCCCGATGCGGGGCTCGATCCCAGGACCCTGGGATCATGACCTGAGCCGAAGGCAGACACTTAACGACTGAGCCACCCAGGCGCCCCATTTGCATTTATTTTATGCAGAATTTACTTGTAGGCCATAAGTCTTTGATTCTTCAGGGATATCTTTTTCGTCTGTGCAACCTCCTCTTACGGTTTAGGAACAGTGTCCTCTTCTTCAGTAAGGATCATTTCAGTGGGGCAGAGAGAGCTCATGTCTGGGTAAATCCGACCATGAGCTCTGTTACGTTCTTGCTGCGTCTTGGGGGCTTTGATCAACTGGATGTGCTCAGTGACCAGTGAATCTATGTCTAAATCCTTAAGTTCAGCATTACTCTCTGCATTTTTAAGCATTTGCAGTAAAAATTCAGCACTCTTTGGGCCACCAACCTTGTGTCTAGCCTCACTGTTTGGATTGGGCACACCTACCAACTCCACCATTATAGTGACAGGATGGCACACATTGCTTCTGTAAAGTGACATCCTTCAGATACTTGGTGGCTTTCAGATATACATACCCTTGATGGCCTGGAAGGTTTCACATGTGTTCTTAAAGTGAACACAAGGATTTGAACCTCTTGATTTGCATGATTTTGTAGGGTTGTCTGGGTCAAGTGAATAGTGAACCATTTTCAGAGATCACCTCAGGTTTCTTATGGGAACAGCTAAAAACTTTTTAATTCTATGCAGCATAAAAGTAACTTTAAGCTGAGGTAATTAAATTTCAGTGTAGAGTTGATAGTAGTAAAAAATAAAAATCCATTTGATAGAGGGAAATTATTTGTACAAGATATAGATCGCTTTTCCAATATAAATTGTTTTTACCTAACTGCTTGGAAATAAACATGATGGTAATTATCTCCCAAATACCTAATTACCTATTCTTGATGGATAAGGACATTGTGTTCTCCTATAATTATTATAGAACTGTTTTGATGTACTTAGACTATAAGAATATTTAAATTGACTAACTTGTTTTTTCTTCAAGTTGCTTACCTGTAGAGGACAGGTGTCTGTAAAGCTAGGAAGCCTGACCAGTGGGATGTTGATATTTCAGAGGTTGTATCGTAGCATTGAGGCTTCCAAAATGTTATTTTTATTAGTGAATTCTGGGGATCCTGCACTGCAGAGACGATTAACACTGTACTTAATTTTCTTACTCCCCTGCTAATGGCATTTGAGGTCTCTTGTTCTTCCTTTGGTGCTTGTAAGATTTTATTTCTTTATTTGAGAGAGAGAGAGCACACAGGCAGGGGGAGTGGCAGAGGGAGAGGGAGAGGCTGGTCAAGCAGGGAGCCCAATGTGGGGCTGGATCCCAGAACCCTGGCATCATGACCTCAGCCAACCGCAGACACTTAACCGACTGAGCCACCCAGGCGCCCCTGGTACTTGGTTTTGTTTAATGAATGCCAGACTATGAAAAAAGGCTGTTGGTCTTGATCATTGACCAGTGTCAAAACCTGTGTGAAACATTGAGTCATTTAGTTTTTCATTTTATAGATTGTTTACATATGTAGAGGTAGGATAGCGTGGGATGGGGTTATTAATCAAAGAACAAAAGATACATTTGGATGCGCTAGATTAGTTCCGTGTTCTAGGAAAAAAGAAAGGAAAGGTCAGCGGCTTATATATAAACCTTTAATCTGCCTGGTCAGACCTCTCTTTTCACTGTGGAGATTTCTGTTCTTAGAAAAAGTTTGAACTATTTTTTATGGGTCTGCCAAAGCAGAAAGCAACCCATTTCTGAGTCATAGGAAATGTGTTAACAAATGTATTTGTAGACTTGGCAAAAGTTTTGCTTTTTTTTTTTTTTAAACTAAGTTTTTCTTAAGGTAGGTTATTGAAAAATAGGACTGATAGTTCCATTTTGCTCCACCGTAGCTTTATTTTATGAATTATGTACTGGAATTAAAAGAGCAATGAAGTAGAGTTTGAAAGTCAGCATTCTAATAGTCATATCACTAAGTAACTGAGTGTGTCATTCTGTGGAAGATCTGAGGATGCTAAGAAAACAGATGTGAAGAAATAATTAGTACTTACTTATACGTATGTTCCTGGCAGGTGCTGTTGGCAGCAGCGGTCTGCACGAAAGCAGGAAAGGCTATTGTTTCTCGACAGTTTGTGGAGATGACCCGAACTCGGATTGAGGGCTTGTTAGCAGCTTTTCCAAAGCTCATGAACACTGGAAAACAACATACGTTTGTTGAAACAGAGAGTGTAAGATATGTCTACCAGCCTATGGAGAAACTGTACATGGTGCTGATCACTACCAAAAACAGTAACATCTTAGAAGATCTGGAGACCCTAAGGCTTTTCTCAAGAGTGGTAAGAGTCCTTTTGTAATTGTGGGTCATAGTTTTCTGCTTTACATTTTCACTGTGAAACTATTTTTTCCCCAAAGCAGCTGATGCTTATCAGTTTGCATGCTGCATGCCCCCACCCCAGCAGTTTATTGTTACAGTTCCTTATTCATTCAGCTGACACTGTGTGCCCTCCTAGACTATAAGTATCCCAAAAGAGAATGTGCAAACTGATCTTTCGTTTTCTTAAGCAGTTGCTTCGGTCTGTTTTTGTGGTTCTGACACTTGTTTGCCCGTATTTTTAGATAATATTCATTAGGTAAGGCTTATTGATATAGATAACACACACACACTCTTTATGCCAAACACACACACACACACACACACACACACTCTCTCTCTCTCTCTTTATGCCAAAGTCTTGCTTAAAAGAAAGAGTAGGGGAGCTAACAAAGGGATTCAGGTTTTGCTGAAATTTGTGTATTTTATTTTATTTGAAATTTGTGTATTTTAAAGGATAAGACTTGGGAAACATAAATGCTGATAACTTTTAAATCTTTCTTTTCCATTGCTGCCCACGATTAGATCCCTGAGTATTGCCGAGCCTTAGAGGAGAATGAGATATCAGAGCACTGTTTTGATTTAATTTTTGCTTTTGATGAAATTGTTGCCCTGGGATACCGGGAGAATGTTAACCTGGCACAGATCAGAACCTTCACGGAAATGGATTCTCATGAGGAAAAGGTGTTCAGAGCAGTTAGAGAGGTAAATAAATAGGGTCTTTTTTGGGACTTTTTGTTTGTGTGTCTTTCTTTTAGGCTTTACTGTTTTCCTGTTCTCATTTGCTAGTATAGACCGTACTCAAAGCCACATCCACGGATGTCTCTTTTTGTAGACTCAAGAACGTGAAGCCAAGGCTGAGATGCGGCGTAAAGCGAAGGAATTACAACAGGCCCGAAGAGATGCAGAGAGACAGGGCAAAAAAGCACCAGGATTTGGAGGATTTGGAAGCTCTGCAGTATCTGGAGGCAGCACAGCTGCCATGATCACAGAGACCATCATTGAAACTGATAAACCAAAAGTGGCACCTGCGCCAGCCAGGTATGATTCAGTGTATCACCAGCAACCCTAGAATGGCAGGTGAAGGCTGGATGTGTGTATTTTGGAGTTTTAGCTGATTTCTGGGCAAGTTGAAAATAATGAGTGACTTGATGAAGTAAGATGTAATATTAAATTTGGCTACATAAGAAAGGTATGAAGGAGAAATCTCAATGTGGTGGGGGATTTTTTGTGTAAAAGAGGTTTCTTTTTTAAATTATACCACGAGAGTTGCTTTATTTTGGGAGAAGAGGGGATATTTAACTGTTTATGGAACATGGATTTTTTTAATCTTGGTGTGAGTGAATTTCTGGGAGAATCTGTGAACTACCTAAAAGTATATGCAAGAGTTTGTTTATGCACAGGTATATTTATCAGGATGGAAATTACAAAGTTTTCATCTGATCATGCATGCTTATATAAATGTACCTTTGGTGTTTAGGTCCTTGAAGCTTATGTATTTTTTAAAAATTTTATTTATTTATTAGAAGGAGAGAGCGAGAAAGAGAGAGAACGAGCGGGGGGGAGGGGGAGAGGGAAAAGCAGACTTCCCACTGAGCAGGGAGCCCGATGCGGGACTCAATCCCAGGCCCCTGGGATTGTGACCTGAGCTGAAGGCAGACGCTTAACTGAGCCACTCAGGCACCTGAAGTTTACATATTAATAGTGACTCAGCTGTCAGTTTGGGCAGGGAATAGTCTAGTGCTCCCCTAAACCCTAGGATGCTTGGGTTTTTCCCCTTGAGTTCTTCACATTCTTCTTAAAGAACAGTTTCAGGGAAAGCTTGAATGCTATGCGGTTATTAATTAATGTTTTCTGGGATCATGACCTGATGTTTTTCTTATTTTCTTATTTCTTATTCTTCCACTTAGGCCTTCAGGTCCCAGCAAGGCTTTGAAACTTGGAGCCAAAGGGAAGGAAGTAGATAATTTTGTGGACAAATTGAAATCTGAAGGTGAAACTATCATGTCCTCTAATATGGGCAAGCGTACTTCTGAAGCTACCAAAGTGCATGCTCCACCCATTAATATGGAGAGGTAACCAGTAACTTTTTCAGTAAGAACAGATCACATAATGTGTAGAAATGTTTATTTTAGTGCATTACAAATTTTTTGTGTATCTTTTAATTTTTCCAGATTTAAAAGACTTAGAGTATATCCTAGATTTTAACATGGGGTCTTTTTTTTTTCCCCCGTTTCCCATGATTGGGGGCTCTCAGCTATTTCTTTTCTTTTCTTTTTTTATTTAAGATTTTATTTTCTTTTATTTACTTATTTATTTATTTATTTTATTTTTTAAGATTTTATTTATTTATTTGACAGAGAGAGACACAGCGAGAGAGGGAACACAAGCAGGGGGAGTGGGAGAGGGAGAAGCAGGCTTCCTGCTGAGCAGGGAGCCCGATGCGGGGCTCGATCCCAGGGTCCTGGGATCCTGACCTGAGCTGAAGGCAGACACTTAATGACAGCCACCCAGGCGCCCCTACGATTTTATTTATTTGACAGAGAGAGAGAGAACACAAGCAGGGGAAGCGGGAAAGGGAGCCCGACATAGGGCTGGATCCCAGGACCCTGGGATCACGACCCTAGCCGAAGGCAGACGCTTAACGACTGAGCCACCCAGGCACCCCAGCTATTTATTTTTTATGGAGTTTAGAACTTACCTTTTATTAACTCTGTGCTGACTAAGTTTTTGTTTTTGTTTTTGTTTTTAGAGTGTGTGCGTGGAGGGGTACAAAGGGAGAGGGGATTTTTTTAAGATTTTATGAGCGAGAGAGCGCATGTGCACAAGCGTGGGGAAGGGCGGAGGGAGAAGGAGAGACTCTCAAGCAGACTCTCCGCTTAGTGCAGAGCCCCACATGGGGTCGTGTGGGGCTCAATCTCACGACCTTGAGATCATGACCTGAGCTGAAATCAAGAGTCAGACCCTTAGCCAACTGAGCCACCCAGGCACCCCAGTGTGCTGGCTGAATTTAAAAGTAACTTGTCTTGGGGTGCCTGGCTGGCTCAGTTGGTGGAGCATGCGACTCTTGATCTTGGGGTTGTGAGTTCGAGCCCCATGTTGGGTGTAGAGATTACTTAAATAAAACTTTATTTAAATAAAAAAATAATAAAATAAAACTTAAAAAAAAATAAAAGTAACTTGTCTTTGTGCCTATTGTGTGCCTGGTCTCTTAAAGTGGATTTGAATTAGAGGGCTAGAGGGGTGGTGGCGTCTGCACTGTATTTTGGCAAGTCTTCTTTTAAGTAAACTTTAAGGGGAACCAGTCTTTTTTTTTTTTTTTTTAAGATTTTATTTATTTATTTGACAGAGAGAGATACAGTGAGACACAAGCAGGGGGAGTGGGAGAGGGAGAAGCAGGCTTCCCCCTGAGCAGGGAGCCCAATGCGGGGCTCGATCCCAGGACCCTGGGATCATGACCTGAGCCGAAGGCAGATGCTTAACGACTGAGCCACCCAGGAGCCCAAGGGGAACCAGTCTTTAATACAAAATTTATAAATACCTTTCACAGCAAATTAACGTATTATCTTTTGCGTTTTCAGTACTTGAACCCAGTATAGAATTTTTTTTTTTTTTTTTAATTTATTTATTTTGACAGAGAGAGACACAGCAAGAGAGGGAACACAGGCAGGGGGAGTGGGAGAGGGAGAAGCAGGCTCCCCGCCAAGCAGGGAGCCCAATGCGGGGCTCAATCCCAGAACCCTGGGATCATGACCTGAGCCGAAGGCAGATGCTTAACAACTGAGCCACCCAGGTGCCCCCAATTTTTTTTTTTAAGATTTTATTTATCTGTCAGAGCACAAGCAGGGGGAGCGGCAGGCGGAGGAAGAAGCAGGATCCCTGCTGAAGAAGGAGCCCAATGCGGGATTTGATCCTAGGACCCTGGGATCATGACCTGAGCCAAAGGCAGATGCTTAACCGACTGAGCCACCCAGGCATCCTGAGTATAGAATATTTTGATTTGTCTCTTACATCAGGACTGGTTTGTAACATTTTTAGTTACCAAGTTCACATATGCATGACTCAGATTTCTTGTCTTGAAGCCCAGACTTCTACTGTTGCTGATGGTTTTGGGGTCAAGTGAAAGGTGAGTCTAAGAGGATACTTGTATCAGGTGTGCATAAGAGTATTTTGTATGTCCTGTTCTGTATGAGATGAACAGGATTACATTGAGAGAAATCTCTGAAATCACTGAAGCTCCTGTGCTGTTCCTAGTGGTTGCTTTGAGTGAGACGGAGGCTTGACACTGTTTTAAAAAGTTGTTGGAAACCATCATGTATTAGAGAGGGCTTGAGACTCTTTACAAGCAGGGGGAGTGGAAGAGGGAGAAGCACGCTTCCCGCAGAGCAGGGGGCCCGATATGGGGCTCGATCCCAGGACCGTGGGATCATGACCTGAGCCAAAGGCAGATGCTTAACGACTGAGCCACCCAGGCGCTCCGAAGTATTTCTTGAACATGGAGCAAACTCTTGTGAAAGTAAATGAGACCCTGTGTGAGCGGGGGAGGGGGCAGAGGCAGAGAGGGAGAATCCTAAGCAGACTCCCTGCTCAGTGTGGAGCCCAGTGTGGGGCTTGATCTCATGACCTTGAGATCATGAGCCGAGTCGAAACCAAGAGTTGGAAGCTGAACTGACTGAGCCACCCAGGTGCCCCGACCCTGCATTATTTTAAGATATACTCCTTTGTGGTCTTGTGTATCATACGCCTTTGTTTCTGGGAAGACTTACATGTTGTAACAAAGTAGGATGCCAGAATAATCTTTTTAGTGTGTGCAGTTCACCCAGTTAAAAATAGTTTTAGTAAAAAAATATGGATAGATTGTACTTAGTAATTGACCAGAACAGTAGCACTTTTTATTTTACTTATTTTTCTTATTAGGTTATACATTCATATAGTTCAAAATTTAAAAGTTTCAAAAAGTATTACAGGGGCCCCTGGGTGGCTCAGTCTGTTAAGTGTCCAACTCTTGATTTCAGCTCAGATTGTGATCTCTAGGTCGTGAGATTGAGCCCAGTATTGGGCTCGTGCTCAGCGTGGAGTCTGCTTGTCCTCCCTCTGCTCCTCACCGTCCCTACTTAATTAATTAATTTAATTAAATCTAAGGGGGAACAAAAGTATTACAATAAAAAGTCTTTCTCCCACCAGGCAAGTTTCTCTTTTTGGAGGCAACTACTATTAATTAGTTTTCTAGTTCTTCTATTCTGAGAATAGTCTATATGTAGGTGAATAAAAACATATGTATCTTTTTCTTTTTTCCTTATACACAAGTGGTAGCATACTAGACACATTTTCCAATTACTTTTTTCACTTATTTTGGAGATGAGAATATCCTTATTTGAAGCTATAAAGACATGACATCTAAATGTAATACTTTATCTTAGACTGGGTCTTGTACTTTATTTTTTTTTTCTTTTAAAGATTTTATCCATTTATTTATTTCATAGAAAGAGACACTGAACATGCGTGAGTGGGGGGAGAAGCAGAGGGAGGGAGAGAGAGAATCCCAAGCAGACTGTGCACTGAGCACGGAGCCCAGTGCAGGTCTTGATTCCAGGACCCTGAGATCATGACCTGAGCCGAAATCAGGAGTCGGACACTTGACCGACTGAGCCGCCCAGGCACTCTGGGATCTTGTACTGCTTTAAAACACATTACTAGGTCAACTGACAGAATTGGCATATGGGTGGTAGAGTAGAGAAAGTGTCAGTTTGCGAAGTTAATAACAGTACTGTGGTTAAGTAAGAGACTATCCCTATTTTCACAAGATGTACTCTGAAGCGTTTAGGGGTAAAGGGCCATGATGTGTATAATCTGCCTGTAAGCAGATCAGGAAAAAAAAAACCCAAATAATAGTTCTAGAGAGTATGCAGATGATAAAACAAATGGTGGGATAAAATGTTAACAGCATTTTAAAAAAGTATTGGGGCGCCTGGGTGGCTCAGTTGTTGGGCGTCTGCCTTCGGCTCGGGTCGTGGTCCCAGGGTCCTAGGATCAAGCCCCGCATCGGGTTCCCTGCTCTGTGGGAAGCCTGCTTCTCCCTCTCCCACTCCCCCTGCTTGTGTTCCCTCTCTCGCTGTGTCTCTCTCTATCAAATAAATAAATAAAATCTTTAAAAGAAAAAATAAAATAAAAAGGTATAAATGTATTCCTGGTATAATTTTAATTTTTTAATTTTTGAAATTATTTTCTAATGAAAAGCATTTTCAGTTGTTACCTCTTTTTTCACAACTGCTTAGTATTCATTTTTGTGGATATACCTTTATGTATTTTTTTCTTTTTCTTTTTCTTTTTTTTTTTAAAGATTTTATTTATTTGAAGAGAGAGAGACAGCGAGAGCAGGAACACAAGCAGGGGGAGTGGGAGAGGGAGAAGCAGGCTTCCCGCTGAGCAGGGAGCCTGATGTGGGACTCGATCCCAGGACCCTGGGATCATGACCTGAGCCGAAGGCAGACGCTTAACAACTGAGCCACCCAGGCGCCCTGGATATACCTTTATGTATTTAAGCAGTTCCCTATTGATGGACATTTATTTCCAAACTTGTAGACAGTTCTTCAGTGAATAACTACTACATTGTTTGCACAGGTGGGAACTTGTCTGTGGGATAAAAGGGTATAATGCTTTAAATTCTGTACATATAGCAACAGCACCTTAAAATACGTTGCTGATGGCTAATCACCATTAAACCCTGGAGAAAGGGAATTCTGGTTTCTACCTTTATGAACAAATTTATTACTTTTTCTCTACAGCGTGCACATGAAGATTGAGGAAAAGATCACACTGACTTGTGGACGGGATGGAGGATTGCAGAATATGGAATTGCATGGCATGATCATGCTTAGGATCTCAGATGATAAATTTGGCCGAATTCGTCTTCATGTGGAAAATGAAGATAAGAAAGGGGTGCAGCTACAGGTGTGTAGAGGCTTTGGGTAAGGAAGTACTAAGACACTGTTTGTCTGGGGCGCCTGGGTGGCTCAGGCTGTTAAGAGCCTGCCTTCAGCTCAGGTCATGATCTCAGAGTCCTGGGATCGAGCCCCGTGTCAGGTTCCCTGCTCAGCTGGGAGTCTGCTTCCCCTTCTCCCCCTGCTCCTCCCCCCCGCTTGTGCACTCACGTGTGCCCTCTCTCTCTCTTGCTTTCTCTCAAATAAAATCTTTTAAAAAACCCGACTTCGATTTGTCTGCCTAGCACAGTCTTTCTCAACTGGAGTTTCTCATGTGAACCACAGAACATAGAAAATGAATTTATAGGGGCACCTGGGTGGCTCAGTCATTAAGTGTCTTCCTTCGGCTCAGGTCATGATTCTAGGTCCTGGGATCGAGCCCCACATCGGGCTCCCTGCTTAGCGGGAAGCCTGCTTCTCCCTCTCCCACTCCCTCTGCTTGTGTTCCTTCGCTTGCTGTGTCTCTCTCTGTCAAATAAATAAATAAAATCTTAAAAAAAAAAAAAATGAATTTATAGAACTAGTGCCATTCTAGATGCCTAGGAAAGTAGTTAATTTATTACATATAGTGGAGACCTTGAGACAGTAAATATCTTACCAGGGGGGTTGAGAGCAACTGACAGCAGCTGTATTATAATAGACTTTTAATAGTGGAATTGAATGAAAGGTCATTTTGAAATCGAATTAATGACTTCATACTCATTAACAAAGGTACAGATAGATGCTTGTTTCTGTTATGCAAAGAGTAAATAATTGAGGATATTGTTTAAAATACGGTTTTTAAAAATGGCAAAGTTTTTTATTTATTTATTTTATTTTATTTATTTTTTTTTTAAAGATTTTATTTTATTTATTTGACAGAGAGAGAGAGAGAGACACAGCTAGAGAGGGAACACAAGCAGGGGGAGTGGGAGAGGGAGAAGCAGGCTCCTGGCCAAGCAGGGAGCCCGATGCGGGGCTCGATCCCAGGACCCTAGGATCATGACCTGAGCTGAAGGCAGACGCTTAACGACTGAGCCACCCAGGTGCCCCTAAAAATGGCAAAGTTTTTTAAAAGATTTATTTAGTGAGAGAGCGAGTGTGCACAAGAGCAGGGAGAGGGGCCGAGACAGAGGGAGAGAAGCAGGCACCCCACTGAGTGCAAAGCCTGCGGTGGGTCTCAATCCCAGAACCCTGAGATCATGACCTGAGCTGATGTCAGAAGCTTAACCGACTGAGCCACCCAGGCGCCCCGGAAGGGCAATATCTAGTGGTATTTTTTTAAATTTAATAAAAATCCTTATAAAATAAATATGTATGTTCCTCCTACCTGGATATGTATGAAACTTCTTTGTATTATTACAGTTGTTTTGTCACTTTATTTAAATGGTTGATCTTGTATTTCTTGTTATAAGAACAAAGCATTTTCAGGGAAGAATGTTTTTTTGTCTGTTTTCCCCCCATAATCAGCACAAAGTTGTCTTTTGGAAGTAGTGCTTATAGTTTTGACAACAGCTTTGCTGGCTCTTTTTTTAAGATTTTATTTATTTATTTGACAGAGGGAGATATAGCGAGAGAGGGAACACAAGCAGAGGGAGTGGGAGAGGGAGAAGCAGGCTTCCCGCTGAGCAGGGAGCCCGATGTGGGGCTCTATCCCAGGACCCTGGGATCATGACCTGAGCCGAAGGCAGACGCTTAACGACTGAGCCACCCAGCCGCCCCAGCTTTGCTGGCTCTTAAAGTATATGTAGGCTATATAAATTTTTTTTTTTTTTAAGATTTTATTTATTTATTTGACAGAGACACAGCGAGAGAGGGAATACAAGCAGTGGGAGTGGGAGAGGGAGAAGCAGGCCTCCCGCTGAGCAGGGAGCCCAGTGCGGGGCTCGATCCCAGGACCTGGAATCATGACCTGAGCCGAAGGCAGCTGCTTAACGACTGGGCCACCCAGGCGCCCCTATGTAGGCTATATAAATTTTAAAAAAAGTATATGTAGGCTACTGTCCAGGAGTTCTTTCTTTTCCCTTTTCTCTCTCTCTCTCTCTTTTTTAAGATTTTATTTATTTGTGTGGGAGAGCGAAAACGAGTGGGGTGAGGGGCAGAGGGAGAAGCAGACTCCCCACTGAGCAGGGACCCCATCGCTGGGCTTGATCCCAGGACTCCAGGATTATGACCTGAGCTGAAGGCAGAGGCTTAACCGACTGAGCCACCCAGGCGCCCCTCCCTTTTCTCTCTTAATATGACTTCTTTTTAAAAGATTAGTCTATCTTAGCTGGCCTGAGTTTGAATAACTTTAGTGCTCTGGGCAAAATTGCAACTAAACTTTCCACAGAGCTTTTCTCTCTTCTGCCTTCTGACTGTAAGGCCAGGACTGCTATATGACCCAGGCATCTGATCAGTAGTCTCCTACTTGGCTTGCTTGGCCCTCCCATGATGTTGCTTCCTGTCAAGTATTTTTAGAAAGGACTTGGTTAAAGGTCTTCAGCTTTTTCAATTACAAAATTATTAACTTGTTCGATTACAAACAAAATGCCTTAGAGTTGAAGTTACTTTTTAAAGATTTTATTTATTTATTTATTAAAGATTTTATTTATTTGAGATACAGAGTGAGAGAGAGAGCACGAGTCAGGGGACAGAGGGAGAGGGAGAAGCAGGCTCCCCACTGAGCAGGGAGCCTGATGTGGGGCTTGATCCCAGGACCCTGGGATCATGACCTGAGCCAAAGGCAGACGTTTAACCAACTGAGCCACCCAGATGCCCCTAAAAGATTTATTTATTTATTTTGGAGAGAGAGAGCGCGCACATGCTCAAGTGCAGGGCGTGGGGGGTGGTGGTGAGGGACAGAGGGAGGGAGGAAATCTCAAGCAGACTCCCTGTTGAACACAGAGCCAGATGCGGGGCCTGATCCCATGACCCCAAGATCATGACCAGAGCCGAAATCAAGAGTCAGCCACTCAACAAACTGAGCCACTCTGGTGTCCCCAGTTCCTATTTTTAAAATGTCTTAAAGTCTTTAAAGAAGGGACATCTTTTTTTTTTTTTTAAAGATTTTATTTGTTTATTTGACAGAGAGATAGCACAAGTAGGCAGAGAGGCAGGCAGAGGGAGAGGGAGAAGCAGGCTCTCTGCTGAGCAGGGAACCTGATGTGGGGCTCGATCCCAGGACCCTGGGATCATGACCTGAGCCGAAGGCAGACGCTTAACCACCTGAGCCACCCAGGCGCCCCGGGACATCTTTCTTCAGATCAAAAGGAATTGGCATTCTTTTAGGTACTCTATTTTATTTTTTTATTTTTTTAAGGATTTTATTTTTAAGTAATTTCTATACCCCACATGGACCTTGAACTCAGAACCCTGAGATCAACAGTTGCGTGCTCTACTGCCGACAGAGCGAGCCAGGCACCCTGTGGTACTCTATTTTAGATGTTTAGATTATGGACCATGTAAGACCAGAGGGATTTTATTTCCTATCTTACGCCTGAACCTGAGAAGTTTTCTTTTACTTGCCATTTCAGACCCATCCAAATGTGGATAAAAAACTTTTCACTGCAGAATCTCTAATTGGCTTGAAGAATCCAGAGAAGTCATTTCCAGTCAACAGTGACGTAGGGGTGCTAAAGTGGAGGCTACAAACCACAGAAGAATCTTTTATTCCACTGACAAGTAAGTGCTTCTGGCCAGTCCCACTAAGCTAGTCTGCACTGAGAACTAGAAATAGCCCTGGCTTGTACGTGCTTATCTTCATTGCCGTAGCAAAATTCTTTTTGACAAAATGACTTTCTTTCAAAATGGGCTTAGTACTGCATTTTGTGTATTTTAATCATGAGCTTTTGTTTTTTAGTAGCTTTAATTTTGAAACTGTTATTTATAATAGTTTATATTAGGGTGTCTAAGGCCTGCAGCTAGCTATCCGTTTTGATTTGCCATCTTAACTTTTCTCCACTCTTTTTCTAATATTTGAGTATTCCTGCTTTGCTTTTTTTCCTCAGTTAATTGCTGGCCCTCAGAGAGTGGAAATGGCTGTGATGTCAACATAGAATATGAGCTACAAGAAGATAATTTAGAACTGAATGATGTGATTATCACCATCCCGCTTCCGTAAGTGGTGTCCCCACATAATCATTTTTTTCGGTACTGGGCTTATAGAAATAGTCTTTTGGAACTTGTTTTGGAGGCAGCACTTAGTTGGCCATCCATTCTAAGATATCTGCTTCTTAAAAAGGCCAGTTGTAAAAGAAACCAGTTACAAAAGTCCACAATACTATATGCTCATATGACATTGGGAAAACATAATACTCTTGGAACAGAAATCAGGAGGTAGAGAGGAAGACAGTTGACTGCAACAGGGCACAAGAGAACTTTCGAGGACAGTGGAAATGTTCTATGACTTGACTGTGGTGGTGTTTACAAGATTACATACATTTGTCAAAGTGTGTTGAGCTGTTCACGCTAAAAGGAGTGGATTTTACTGTTTTTAAAACCAACTCAAAGCCAGTTGTAGTTCTAGAGCTGTTTCCAGATGTTGGGCCTGTGTTTGTTCTTGTAGTAATGAAGACTTCCAGAAGGAGGAGCCACTTTTCAGTCCAAAGTCTTGGTTTTGTTTTGCAACTCAGAAATTGAATCTGTCAGACTGAATTTTTTCTCTTTCACTTGGCTCTCGAAACTTTCAGCTAAAGATGAGAGTATGTTTTCAAGGGAACTATTGATTCTTGCCGGAGAACATATTTACATTAGTTTTCGTAAATTTTCTAAAAGTTTTATTGAGTATAACTGACATACAATAAACTACACATATTTAAGTTGTACAGTTTGATAAGTTTTGACACGTATATACCTGTGAAACTGTCACCACAATTAACATAATGAAAATGTCCAACACCCCCAGAAGGTTAGTTCCAGTAAGTTTTTATTTTTATTAATTTTTTTTAGTTCCAATAAGTTTTTTTTTTTTTTTTTTTTTAAAGATTTTATTTATTTATTTGAGAGAGAGAATGAGATAGAGAGAGAGAGAGCATGAGAAGGGGGAGGGTCAGAGGGAGAAGCAGACTCCCCGCCGAGCAGGGAGCCTGATGTGGGACTCGATCCCGGGACTCCAGGATCATGACCTGAGCCGAAGGCAGTAACCAACTGAGCCACCCAGGCGCCCTAGTTCCAATAAGTTTTTAATGTGTGCTTAAAAGCCCCTCTTTCTAGGATCATCTGGAAATACTCTTTCCCTTAAGTTTATCTCACTAGCACTTCCAGTGAGTGTGCTCTGTTATTATATCACCAATGAATCCAGCTCCTCTCCTCTACCTCTCAGTACCTGCCCCCCATGATGAAGTACAGGGTATAATTATGAACACCCAGTAAGTGTATCTTATTGTATGTATCTTAGTGTATCTTTACTGTTATATTGCTTAGTTATTATTGCAGAGAAAATGATACTAATTTAACTTGTAGTTTTGTTTCTTTTTTGATAATTCAGACGTTTACGTGGCCAGGTCTGGTTTTTCATCGTTCTTATTTTCCATTTTAAAAAATATGCTTTAGGGGCGCCTGGGTGGCTCAGTCGTTAAGTGTCTACCTTCAGCTCAGGTCATGATCCCAGAGTCCTGGGATCAAGCCCCACATCAGGCTCCCTGCTTGGTGGGAAGCCTGCTTCTCCCTCTCCCACTCCCCCTGCTTGTGTTCCTGCTCTTGCTATCTCTCTCTCTCTGTCACATAAATAAAATCTTTAAAAAAAAAAAAAAAAAAAAATATATATATATATATATATGCTTTATTATCACTCTCTCCTTTATTGGGGTAACTGTCTTAATTCCTCACAGCTTGGTTATTCTTTCAGAACAATAGATGGCTGCCTTGAACCATTGTAGGACTTGGGCGTTGGTGACAGGTGTGGGTTTTGTTTTGTCAAGATTTATTTTACTAGGCTATTTTTAGGATGCCACAATTTTTAGGCCTCTCCATCTACCCTATAATTGTGGTTATGGTGGTTTCCTGTGTCTTAGTTCACTTTTGCAGTAGTCTCCAGAAGAGACCCTTCCTTACACAACATTTTACCCTCTTGTCTTGAACTGATCAAATTTGAGTGATCAGAATCGGAAGAAGAGCAGAGAGAAGAAACATATATACCACTAGGACCATAGAATTGATAGGGAAGAGCTGATCATGTTGTATCACCGTTAAATTCTTCTCTTTGTCTTCCTTATTTACTCTGCCCCTAATACAAGCATTGAATGGCACTGGTGAATGAAAAGATGGTAAATTTGCAATGTGTAGGAGTGGGTGACAACTGCCTGTCAGCCATGTTTGGGGGTGCAAAGTACATCCTAAGTAGCCCTGATTCTCTGGCAGATTAAGGACAGCTAAGTGTCTCTTTCTTCCATCATGTTCACGTTCTGGGCAGGGGTGATTGTGTTTTTACTTATCATATAAAAGTCCACTTACTGGATTATAAATCAGACCCACCAGCGTCAAGTACAGGTTTTGAAAGAAAATCTTTTGAAGACATCTTCTCAAAGGCCCAAATTCATCTCCATTCTAAATAACCAGGTAGTAATGTATAAGGTTTTGCACCACTACTATCAACTCTTTCCCCCCCATTGTCACCTATAAGGGGAGCTGCAGTATGTTAAAATTCCTTCTTGACAAGGCAGCAAACCCTTGGTGCAGAATTTTTGGAAATATATCCCACTTTTGTCAGTCTTTGTCCCCTGGTAGGTCCAGATTTAATCCACAAGCTGGAGCAGCCCATGGATATCTCTGCCAGTTACCTGTGGTTGCATGTATCTATATATATAAAGGCAGTGAGTGAGACCCTTGGCCAAGGTGCTAGGACTTTGTTTGAACCTTGAAGTTATTAGGGGAGCCTCATTTTTTTCTAGGACCATAAAAAAGTGGGCAGAATCTGAGGAGCATAATCAAATTCAGGGCTGGTTTTCCTTGGCAGAGTTCTTCCAGCTCTGGACCGCTAAGGTGACACAGGTGTTTCTCATGACAGATCTGGTGTGGGCGCACCGGTGATTGGGGAGATTGATGGCGAGTATCGACACGACAGCCGACGAAATACTTTGGAGTGGTGCCTGCCAGTGATTGATGCCAAAAATAAGAGTGGCAGCCTCGAGTTCAGCATTGCTGGGCAGCCCAATGACTTCTTCCCTGTTCAAGTCTCCTTCATCTCCAAAAGAAACTACTGTAACATACAGGTATCCGCCCCCTTTTTTTTATATATTTTATTTATTTATTTGACAGAGAGACAGCGAGAGAGGGAACACAAGCAGGGGGAGTGGGAGAGGGAGAAGCAGGCTTCCCGCGGAGCAGGGAGCCCAATGCGGGGCTCAATCCCAGGACCCCTGGATCATGACGTGAGCCGAAGGCAGACGCTTAACGACTGAGCCACCCAGGCGCCTGAGGTATCCCCTTTGAATTGAGATTACATATGGGGAAAGTGGTAAGACGGATGCCAGATAAACAGCATGGTATCAAAACTCAGAAAAGCTGGGGTGCCTGACTGGCTCAGTCTGTAGAGCATGTGACTCTTGATCCTCAGGGTCATGTGTTTAAGTCCTATGTTGGGCCTAGAGCTTATTTTAAAAAGAAAAAATCAGAAAAATTGGTGTTCCCTGAGGATTCCATTATTGACTCTATTGTATGATCTTGGTCAAATTCCTCTCCTGTTTTAACTCAGTTTTCCTCTCTAGATTGGGCAAGGTAAAGAAATTGAATACATATAAAAGTATTTATGGATTGTGGGGCACCTGGGTGGCTCAGTTGTTAAGCGTCTGCCTTCGGCTCAGGTAATGATCTCAGGGTCCTGGGATCGAGCCCCGCATGGGCTTCTCTGCTCAGCGGGAAGCCTGGTTCTCTCTCCCACTCCCCCTGCTTGTGTTCCCTCTCTCACTGTGTCTCTCTCTGTCAGATAAATAAAATCTTTAAAAAAAAAAGTATTTATGGATTGTGCAAGATTTGTATTTCTTAGTTGCCTATTTTTTTTAATAAGATCATACATTTTATTTTTTTTAAGATTTTTTAATTATTTGACAGAGACAGTCACAGTGAGAGAGGGAACACAAGCAGGGGGAGTGGGAGAGGGAGAAGCAGGCTTCCTGCCGAACAGGGAGCCCGATGCGGGGCTCGATCCCAGGACCCTGGGATCATGACCTGAGCCGAAGGCAGACGCTTAACGACTGAGCCACCCAGGCGCCCCTCATAATTTTAAAAGCCATTTACCAAAACAGCCAACCTGTGGTTTTATAATGCCTTTTATTTTTTAATTTTTGAAATTTTTAAGTTTTTGTTTGTATTTTGTTTTGTAATGCCTTTTATATGTCACTTGGTTTGAACCCAAGGACGGAAAGAAAGTTTTGTTTTTATTTTTATTTTTATTTTTTTTTATTTTTATATTTTAAAGATTATTTATTTGAGAGAGGGAGAGAAAGAACATGAGTGGGGGTGAGGGGCAGAGAGAGAGGGAGAAGCAGACTCCCTACTGAGCAGGGAGCCTGATCTGTGCCTTGATCCCAGGACCCTGAGATCGAGCCCCGAATCAGGCTCCATGATCAGCACAAAGTCTGCTTATCCCTTTTCCTCTGCTCTTCCCCCCACTCATGTGCACTCACGCTCGCTCTTGCTCTCTCTCCCTCTCTCAAATAAATAAATAAATAAATAAAATCTTTTTTAAAACCCCACAATATTTGGATTGTTTATGTTACAGCTTCCCTTCATTAATACAGATAATCATGAGCCAGTTCTTTTGCAGACCTGGTCCTTTAGATAAGCAAAGTAATGAGTATTTGTGAACTGTTTCTTTAGATCATTATTTTTAACTCATTGTTCCTCTTGTTTTTGAAGTTGCATTACAAGGACCCAATTTATGTTACAAATTTCCCCCTCTGACTTGTTGATTTGCTTGTTATTGTGGCACTGTCTTACCTTCCCACATGGTCTCTGTCTCTCCTGTAAGTGCTTGGGAGGTTACAGTTTTCCTTCCTCTGTTGGGTAATTCCAAAAAGCACTTCTCTCTCCACTCTCAGTTATTGGCATAAGCCCATCAATATTGGGAGTACAGGCTTGAAACCAAGACATGGGATAGTAGTGGGTACATTTTCCTGTTTGGGACAATTGGAAGAGTAGGAGGACTCTCTGAAAACCTCATTAGAAAATACAATCAGTGGTTCAAGCATTGTGTGAATGCCATTACAGACATTAATGTTGCAGGTAGTTCATTAAACTAGACATTTATAATTAAAAAGGAAAAACAAGATCTCAAAGAAGGACCCAGCCATATCTAGAAAATAAGTGTGATAGAGCAGCTTAGTGAGACTTGGAGAGCAAATCAGGCAAATGAAGTTGAAGAGTCAGAATATTGCATTTTGGGTCAAAATATTAATTGATCAGCCTGATAAAATGTGAACTTCATAGGTTTTATGGGGCAGACCTGGGTAGTGGCCACTCATTCTAGATCTTTTACTTGATACCACTGTACGTCTCATGCCAACAGTTGTCTTTTCTGTCTAGAAAGCAAGTTAATCATGTTGGTGGAGAAGAGTGATGCTGCAAGGCACAATCGTGAATTGAACTTTTTTAGTGTTTTTGAGTTATTTTTAATACTGCTTTAAGGGAATTTGATCTGTCCTGAGAATTTAGCCAGCACCTTGGAGACTCGCTCTCCTCCTGCTTTACCTCACTCTTTGTTTGTTTCCCTAGGTTACCAAAGTGACCCAGGTAGATGGAAACAGCCCTGTAAGGTTTTCCACAGAGACCACTTTCCTGGTGGATAAGTATGAAATCCTGTAGTACCAAGAAGAGGGAACCGGAAAGGAAGTATTTCAAATTAATAAAGAAGAAGCCAACAGTGGCTGAAGAGTTTTTTCCAAATCCACAAGCCATTGGAGACCCTTTTTTTCTGGTACAATGCACGATTCTCTGCGCGCAAGGACCCTCAACTCACCCTCAGTGTTCAAGTGTCACAGAGACATTCTTTGGCAAAGAAAGACACAAACATAAAGGGAAAGGCTGCTGATTTCTTTGGCAGATTTTACTGGCCAGCAGGAAAGCACGTTCTCCAGAGAATGCTCCCCAGTTAAACAGCTTCTCTGCCTTTGCCTCATTGTTGCTCCTTTGTTTTAATCCCTAAATACGGTTACATTTCATACTTCATTTTTAAAAAGTTTTCTCTGCAAATTTTAATCTTTCATACTCCCTTCCTTTACCTTCAGTTTTTCTCTCTATACCTTCAGTCAAGCACTGGGATCATGCACATGTAGGGGCGCTCCTGGGGACTGGCTGATCTAACCCAGCCTTGATCTATGGACTCTACAGGTGAACTGCTTACGGGGGATGAGGTCTAGAAGGTAACAGATAAGGAGGTACTTTGTCTTTTTCCTATGTCCACTTGTCCCTCCATTCCCTGGCACGTTGTCTTCCTTCAGTCGTGTTCCTCCAGTTTAGAACAGTACTGTGAATCCCACTCGTGCCAGTAGTAAAGGCCACTGAGAAGCAGCTTTCTGATGGCACAGCCCCCACTTGCAAGACGCCTGAGAGGCGAATGGTTCTGTCCAGCGAGGGCTTTCACATCCACAGGTAATGCTGTCTGCTGCTGGTGCTCCCCCAAGCTTCTGGTTCTCTACACTTTGGCTACTTCAGCTAAAACATGAAAGCCCACTCACATGTCTTGAATTCGCCACCTCCTCCTTCCTGGCCCTTCTCTGTGTTCTCAGTCCTTTCCTGTCTTTCCTGTCTCCGAAGTCCTTCCTTTTCGTCCCTTGAGCCCTTCTTGTTGAGTCCTCATGCCCCCTCTCATCCATTACTTGTGCAATGGAGAAGGCTACATCAGCTGGCCCAGCGTTGGCTCTCTTAACTCAGTGTTGCACTTGGTAGGGTTGCTGGGGCTGCTGCTAGGCCACAGCCCCCGGCGGGGCGGAGAGGCAGATGACAAGGTGACCTGCTGCACTTCCAGCTGGGCTGGAGAGGACCAGTCCCACTCGGGACGACCTCAGGCCTCCCCTGCAAAGAGTGTACTGTTCTCGAAGCAGAGCAGTCACACACAGGTGGCCGCGGACGGAATTGTTTGCCAAAGAAGTTTCTGGCCTTTCCCTTTCCCTTAACGGCATCAGGGAAGAATCCTTATCTCTGGCTTGGTTTCCACATGAGGTTTTTTTGAGGAAGGGGACTGGGACAAGAAATCTGTCATGTAGTGAAGTAGGCAAGAAATCTTATTAATCCAGTTTTGTTTGAAAGTTGCTTGTCCATATGATTTTTTTAAAGTTGTTTAGTTTCACAACTTTTTTTTTCTGAAATTACTTTTGGGGTAATATTTAAAATGAGCGACATTTTGTAACCCTGTAAAATACATAGGGAATATAACATTCCAGTGTACACAAAGAAGGAAAATTCTTTAATCAAATAAAGAGTATTATAAAATGAATGTTTATTAGACTCTTGGCTCTCTCATACTTTGGTGTCTCCTTGCTGATTCGAGATGATGTAACGGGATCTAAGTTTAAAAATTAATGATATGTTTTTTTTAAGAGCAAAGAATCTCTATCCGAGAGTATTCGTTGCCTTCCCCCACATTACAGGGATCGTGCCTCCGTGGGTATTCTCCATCTGAGCGCACACATACGTACATGTACACATGTACTCCGGCCCGTGGGCTTTTTTAATTTGATGCTACTTACGGACTTTTGGTCTTAATTTTTTGTCAGGGGCAGTTGTAGAGTCAGAACCATGAGGCTTCATCTGTAAAGAATAACAATGATTGGTGATGTCTCAGAGCATTCTCTTCTCCATTAGAGCAGCAGTGGTAAGAAGTAAGTGATCCCGGGGTGAGGGATGGATGGATGCTTGGGGAGTTTGGATAATTCCCTCAGGAAAGTCTTCATCCTTACTTTCTTTTTATGTAACTTAAAAAACTATTGACTGTCAACAAATTCTTTGGACGACAAATTACTCTCTGTAATGAATAACGAGCGTCTGGGAATGATAAAAGTTTTTTATCTTCAGGGTGAAAGCCAAGAGTTTGAATTTTTTTCTTCCTAAGAGAAATACGAAGTCTCTGGTCTGTTGCTGAAGCGTGGCGTGGCTCTGAGACCGTAACCCTAACCCGGGGGAGCTTAGGGGAGCGCGCCGGAGCCGTGCCACGCCCCTGGCTGGCGCTGGTCCCTCCACCGCACCAAGTGGGCCTTTTGTTGGCCTCTCGTGAGGGAGCCGAACGAGATAATTTGATCTGACTGAGCATTCTGGTTAATGTAGGAGGTTTGTGGTTCCTGCTTTGAATTAATTAATTCCACACAGAGGAGGTAGGGAACACACCTCGAGGTCAGGAATTCCTTTCCAAAAAAGATCTGTAATTCATCTACTCACAGTAGTTTCAGACCCCCTGGATCTATCAGCCCATGCATCTCTCATTCCGGAAGCTTTGCCTTCCGATTAATGTGAAGTTGTTCACACTGAGTAGCGTCTGAGAGATTTCCAGGCTTGATACAGAGGAGCTTTTTTAAAAAAGTTCACATCTGGTCGGGCTCATTGGAGGAAGATAGAAAAATAGAAAAAGCCGCCATCCTCAAGAAGAGGAAAGTCTAACTAGAAGCAATGGCTACCTACTTACAAAGTCTTTTCTCCTCAGGTAGACAAGCGTTAACTGCGGCTGGTGCTAGTGCGAGTCTCAGTGAGGGTGAGGAATAGGTCGGGGTCTGTCTCGTAGGCTTCAGAGCAATCTCTCAAAGGAAAGCAAAAACTCCGAATTAACTCCCCGTTACTGTGCGCATCTCATTGCAACCATTCTCTGCCTCCATCTCCTCTTCTTGCCCCCTCTGGTAAATCTATCTGCAGCTACAGAGCTTTGAAAGTCCTGGAGGGTCCACGAGGAACCGGGTGCTGTACATTGCTCTTACCCAAGGTTAGAAAGCCTCTCCACAAGCATCAGTCTCCCATCTTACCCTCGGGGGTTAGACGTTTACGTGGAGCCAGACCTTTAGCAAGACTATACCTTTCCAAACTAAGCTGTTGCCCACTCTCAAACACAAGCGGTCAAGCAACAAAGCAGTTTTCAGAAGCTTGGGTCACTTCCCACTCCTCCATCCCCCACAGACAGAAAGGTTTTTTGCCTTGCTGTTCATAGGGCAGGGGCTAAATTGTTACTTAGGGCTTAGCCCATTTCTCGAAAGCTCCCATAAGCGTACTCTCTGTGATCAGGTTGATAACCAAATGGGCTGGTTGAAAAAGAGGCATTACAATTTCAAGGCAATGAGGGAAGTGGAGATAGGTTTTGTTTCCCATTCTCTTGCCGAAATCAGTGGTGGTTCTTTTCAGCTCATAGGAAGGTCCTGAGCCTACACGGATGTAGATGAGACCACTCAGCTTTGGCGTCTCTTAGCTTTGGGTCTGAGCATGGACTGTGCAATTTCTAGGACAAGCTGAGGAGAGACCGCCCGCTGAAGAAAGGTTTGAACTTTTCCCCAAGTTGGATGCAGGGAGGAGTTACTTGGCATCATTGCTGTCACCACACCCACGCTAATGATGCCTGAGTTCAGGATCTGCAGAGGCCAGAAAGGAGAGCTTTAGAAGATGTGACTGAACAGGGTTCGCTTGCTGTAGTGAGCAATAATCGCCTCCTTCTGGGGCTGGAGGGAGCACAGAGGTGGGAAGAGTGCCTAGGCAAAGGCAGGAGGGATGTGGAAATAGACTCCTGACATTCATAGCCAAGTGCAGAGGGCCTTCAAAAATCCACTCTTCCTTCCACACCCAGCCTTTGCCCTCTCCCCCCTGCTTCCAGTTCGGAAAGTCTGAAGCATGCTTGGAAAGCTGTTTTCTGCTTTCTTCTCTCTTCCTCCCCCTTTCCTGAGCTCCCAGCTGCTCGACCTCTTGCGTAATTGTGAGAGAGCACTGAGTTTTTTGATGGGCTCCAGATGTGCAGCGGGTGGGGGTGGAGGGTGGGGGCGGTAGGTCTGTAGTCCCCGGAGTGCTCTAACTGTGGGAACATAGGGCCTCAACCCAGCAGGAGTGAGGACACATTGCACAGAGCCCTTATCATGGGGTCAGCTGGTCCTTGGGTGGGAGGGCAGAGAGAAGATGGGTGCTGTTTCGGCCCCCTGCCTCTGCATCAGCTGCCCTGCGGCGGGCTCGATCATTCCCTGAAATTCCTCCTGACCGAGATGGTAAAGAAGCTCTGGGAGTTGTGAAACAGTTACGTGAAAAGACTCTGAGGTACCCCAATCAGAGCCCCTTCCCTCAAATGCTGGGTCTTGGCACGTAGGATGCAATAGTTGGGGTTTTGTTTCTTTTTCTTTTACCAGAATAGTCTGGAAATTACTGTTGTGATCCGCCTCATGAAAGGTGGCCAGAGTCAAAATACCTTCAGGAGCCTCAAACAGTGTGAAGAGAGGAAGAGTAAGAGGCTTCCTCCCATCCCCCAAATCCTGGGGCTTCCTGGTACCCACGATGCCTGCTGGAGCCTTGCTTGTTTGACCTCTGGTAGCCACAGCTAACTGTGAAGTGTCTTTCCCCTCCCCCTTCCCGTCCACTGCCTGGCTCCAGTCAGCCCCAGCCTCCAGCTGTGGGGGGCCCCCCTGCTAATGCTGGCCCTGTCAATGAGTGACCAAAGATTGCCGCAGTTCAGCCTCCTGCTGTTCCAGGGTTAGGGAAAGAGGGCACAAACTAAAGCCACCGAATCAGAACAAGGTATGTCCATCCCAAGGAGGGCAAATTATTTTCTGCTATGTGCCCCAGCTGGAAGCCTTGGGGGCTTTCTGCTCCCTCATTCAGCGAGGAGGAGTCTCGGGGATCCCTCTAGGGCAGGTTAAAGAGGTCCAGCCTAGCTGAGGTCAGCTCCCTAGGGCCTCCCCGGTCAGTCTCCTGGGGCAAGAGCTGGCTTTGCAAGGTAAGGATCCACTGTCCGCTGTGTTGGATTTCGGGGTGGGGGTTGAGATGAATGACTTCAACTAGGCTCAGTTTCTAGACTCCTCTTGGGTTTTTAGTCCCTCCTTTTCTTCCTTATTAGCCCCCTACTCCTCCAGAGACCCAAACTGCTATAGGATGGTGTGCTCAATAGTCTGTCTATAGCTTGCGCCCCCCAGTTGTACGTCAGCGGGTGGTGGTAGGGCGGAGCTACATGGATGGGGGCAAGATGATGATTCAGTGCAGGTTTCTGTGCTTTACCCTTCCCATGGCACTTTAACACGTCTTCTACCTCTCCTTAGAAAAGTCTGTGAAGCCTGATGCGCAGGGTCAACAACCCCATTTACAGCTCTTCATGGTAGGGCTTGGAATAGGGTGAGGAGGAGGGGTGATGGGGTAAGCCTGGGTCCCCTCAGCAGATATTTCCTGGAGATACTGAGACTATGCTGGAGGGCTCTGCGACCAAGAGGTTCACTGGGAGCCACGGAGGACTCAGGCACCTAAGGTTTTAAAAAAGCGGGCGGGCGGGGGGAGAGAGTGAGAAACCGTCAAAAACACCCTTTCAGAAGAGCCTTAAGGCCTAGGGGTGGAGGGTGGTCTAGGGGAGTCCGAAGGGGAGGGCAGGAGGGGGAGGGGTGTGTGTGTTGATGGTAGTGGAGAGCCCAGCTGCAGAGAGGAACAAAGCGGGCGCTGTGCAGGCGGGGGTGGGGGGGTCTGGGGGGGGAGGTGCTGCTATGGGAAAGGGTGGGGGGGGGGACCTCGGGCTCCAGCTCCACAAGGGCGTCTTCTCCGGCTGGCCTGGCAGGACGGGACGGGGGACAGGGGCGGGACCGGGGGGCGGGACTTCTCGCTCTCCTCCCACTCAGCGGGCTCCCAGGGAAAAGCAACAGTGTCCTCCAGAGCCCGAGGCCGCGGCGGCCGAGCCAGGCGAAGGAACCGGTGTCCCCCTCTCCCCGCGCGAGGTAAGGACGCTCTCTCCCACTAGGCCCGTGGGTCTCGCTGGCTGCGCTGCTGGGACTGGATAAGGGGAAGTCCCAGGGCCTGGCGGGAGCCCTGAGATCAGCTCTGGGCTGGGGTGGGCCCAGAAGAAACCGTGGGGGAGGAGGGGGCGCTCCAGGTGAGTGCAGTGGGGTGGGGGGACGGCCGAAAGGGGCTTTGCGGGGACGGGCTCCGCTGCTTTTCCGCCGGCCGCTTGCTTTTGCCCTCCCGAGCCTCTGTCCGCGCAGCCGCCAGAGGGGGCCCTCGCGCTCCTCTCCGGGGGGGACGCTGGTCCTTGCCCCATCCAGACTCTCCCGCGGGCACCCAGACGGCCGGCCGGGCTGACACTCGCGGGGGCTCGGCCGCCCGCGCCGCGCTCCTCCCACTCTGCGGCCGACGGCAGGACTGAGAGCCCTGCCCCGGGCGAGGGGGCTCCCCTGGGCCATCTCGGCTCCTGTCCCTGGCCAGGCCGCCTAGACGGACGAGGAATGTGTGCGCAGTCCAGCCCCGAGGCAGTGGGAATCCGGGAGGGACTCTTGGTGTGTTCAGGAGATGGGAGGCGCGTCCGGGGCCTTCCGAGCCCTCCTCCGAGGCCCCGCATCTTTAGGGGTCCGGGAGGCCGGATGGGGCACCCTTAGGGGGGTGAGTCCCAGGTTCTTGCCACGCCCGCCGGGTCCGGATTCGTATCCCTAACGGAGTTCCCCGAGGCGGGGGGCTGAGCCAGCCATCCGGGTTCCTCCGGGATGGGGAAGTGCGGGCGGGCGGCCGGGGGCGGCGGGGCCTGGGAGGGGCCGCCGGGCGCGGGGTTGCCGAGGCGCCCGCGGACGCTTCCGCCGGGGCTGGGGCGAGCGGGGGACCTGGCCGGGTGGCCGCGAGGCCCGGCGGGGGACCCAGGGAGCCGGGGCGGGGCTGCATTCTGGGCCCGTTAGCTCAGCCGTCCCGGAGGCTCCCGGGCTGACTCATCGGGCCGCTCGCACACAAACACCAGCTCCCCACCACGTCAGGCATCCCACGCAGCGGACACGCACCGCGCCCCACCCCGTGTCACCCACGCGCCCGCCCGCCGCGCGCGCGGCCCGGGACTCGGCCGCCGTCGCACGCGGGGCAGCCTTGCGCACGCCTGGACCTCCTCCCGCAGTCCGCGCGCGCTGCGCTCACGCAGTTCCCGCCCGCACACCCCGCCGCTCACACCCGCAGCCCTGCGCTCACACTCGCACCTCCCGTGCACCCTCAGCCCCTCTTCCCGCAGCGGCCCCGCGGGGAGCGGGCGGTGTCGGAGCGGCCGCCCCTTTCCCTGGCCGCGCAAACAAGCGGCTCCTTCTCCCTGCCCCGCCAAAGAAAGGCCGCTTGTCCGGCGTCCGCGGCGGGCGGGGCGGCCCAACACTGCGGCCTTGTCCCACCTGGCGGCCCTGGGCAGCGCAGGCCCAAGGCCAGCGAGGAGCCGCGCCCTGGCGGCAGTCCCAGCCCGCCCGCGACCTCGGAGAGGGGCGCTTTCCAGCACCCCCACCACTCCCCCATGAGAACCAGAGCCCCACTCTCCACTCCCGCCTCTCCCCGGCTCTGCCCCCTCGAGCCTCCGCCGCCCGCCTCTCGTCTTTGATCGCTAGCGGGCCCCGGCCTGCCCTCAGTCTCCCCTTTTCTTCCCTTCCCCTGGCTCCCCGCCCCTCGGGTTCCCCCTCCACGGCCCTCTGTACCTTCTAGGGCTGCCCCTGGCCGTCGTCCCCTTTACTCGACGACCTCTCTGTCCTGAGTCTCCCCATCTCCTTCTTTGTCCTCCAGGTCCTCCACCTCGCTGTCCCTCCGTCTCCACCCAGCTCTGCGTCCCCCGGCCTGTTTCCCCATCTTCTTCCCCCTCCTGTCCATCTCCCCAGCTCTCATTTCTCCTCATCCCTCAGTCTCCGTCCTTCATCCCGCCCCCCATCCCTGCGTCTCCCCTTCTCCGCCGGATCCTGCCGCTGACCCCTCATTCCCCCACCCCCCCCCACCCCCCGCTTCTCAAGTTCTCTCCGCCCCGGCCTTTCCACACCCCTCCCCGGCCCCCGCCCTCCGGGATCCCAGCCTCAGTTTCCTTCCCGTCCCGACTCCTTCCCCTGCCGGCGGCCCTTCCTCGAGGGCGGATGCGTGTCGGGAAAGCGACGGCGGCGGCGGGCGGAGAGGGTCCCAACTCGGCCCCGCAGGCCTCGGGCCGCGGCCATGCGACGCCCGGGGCGAGGCCTCGGCTGGTCCCCCCGGCCACAGGTGAGGGCTGGAGCGGCCCCGCGGGACCCCGGGGAGCGCCGGGCTAGCGCTCGGGGACTCGCCCGGGACCTTTGGCCGGGGGCCCGATTTGGAGCCTGGACTTCCTCCAGTGCCTGTTGGTTGCAGACCTTTTCGGCCCTTCCTCGGGCCTCCCTTCACCCTAGTTTGGGCGCCGAGACCCCGGAGCGGTGGCTCCGGACACCCACTCGGCGGAGAGGGCTGGGGGCGGGCAGATCCCGCGCGGCCTGGGTGCGCGCGCGTCCCCGCTGGGCGAGGAGGCCGGAGGGGTCGGGCCTGAGCGGGGCCACCCGCGGGAGCCCCGGCCTCGCCCGCCGCGGGGTCCCTCCCTGTTGCACGGCGGCTCCCGGCTCCCAGGCCTCTGCGGCGCTGCGCCCCGGGAGGTGCGGGAGGGCCACGGAGAGCCGGGGCTGACCGCGGCGCCTCCCTCGCCTCCCTCCTTCCCGGGGGCCGGCCTCGCGCCGCACGGGCCTTTTTTTGGCAGCGGGACCGGGCGGGGCGCTGGGAGAGGGTAATTACTGCCCGGGTAGTGGGTAGCCCCGTCCGCGGAAGCGGGTTGGCGGGTGAGGGCGCCCCGGGCCCGGGGTGGGGTCCGAGGAGAGCGCGCCCCCAGGTGGCGGCGGGGCAGCCCCTTTGTCCGAGCGCGGCTGGGACGCGCCGGTCGGGGGTAGCTTTCCACTCCACCTGGGTTAGGTTTCGGAGCTGGGCGCACAGCCTCGACCCTGCTGTTTCTCCATCTTTTCTTATCTTCTTGGTCTCTCCCCACACCTCCCTCCTTATCTCCCCCCTCCTTTCACATGATTATTTCCTTCTCTTCTCTCCTCTCATCACTCCTGTTCCCCATCAACCTTATTCCTTTACAGTCTTCATCTCCACTTGAAATTCTTTGGTGTAAATAAATGAACACGCCCAAAGCTGCCTAACAGGGTGACAGTGACGAATTTGACAGATAAAGGCGAAGTGACGTGTTCTAGATCTTGAAACCCGTACTAATGACTGGCATGTTTACGGTGCTTTGCGCTTCACAGAGGGTCATTTAATATCATAGCTGAATCTCCAATCTTTAAAAAAAAAACATGACAGTTTTATTGGGGCACCTGGGTGGCTTAGTGGGTTAGGTGTCTGCCTTCCGCTGGGGTTGTGATCCTGGGGTTCTGGGATGGAGCCCTGAGTTGGGCTCCTTGCTTGGCACGGAGTCTGCTTCTCCCTCTCCCTCTGCCCCCCCCCCACTCGTGCTCTCTGTTGCTTGCTCTCTCAAGTAAATAAATAAAAATAAAAATAGTTTTATTGAGGTATAACGTATATACCATAAAATTCACTTAATTGAAACGCGTGTTCAATAACTTTAAGAGTATATTTACAGAGCTGTGCCTGCAAGTTTCATCTTAGAACAATTCAATCACCCCAAAAAGAAATCTTGTGCCCATTTATAGTCACTCTCCATCCTACCCTTAGCCACAGGCAAGCGCTAATCCAGACAATCTTTTGTGAAAAAGTCATTATTCCACTTTTATAGAGAATGACTTGACACTCAGAGAATTTAAGTAACTTGTCCAAGATCTCACAGCTAATAAATAATAAAGTCAGGGTGAGAATTTAAGGCTCTTGCATCCCAGCCTGAAGCTTTCTTTCCACTAAACGGTGATGCCTTTCCTTCACCGTTATTTATTGTTTTATTTTCTTACTCCCTCTTTTAGGTAAACTCCCCATTCCCAACCCACTCTCTCACCTCTCTTCCCTCGGAGAATGCTGAGGGATTTCCCTGAGTGGAAGGAAACAGGACAGCCGGCTCTGACCCTGAAATGCTTCCCCATGGCCAGATCTCCTGGGGACGTGCCAGGCCAGCTTGGAGCTTGGTGTAGGTTAACGGCCCTTGCCTTCCCTCTTCCCAGGCAGAGTTGGGGTGGGCCCCAGGCCCTATTCCGGTTTCTCTTCCGCCAGCTTGGGTGGACACAGTGACGGACATGATGCCGTCCAGGTCCGGAAGGGTGGAAGCTGGGAGGGTAAAATTAGTAACTCTCTGTGGCTGAGGCCCTTGGGCCCCACTGCCAGGGTCAGACACTCCTTGGAATGCTGGCTTCTGCCCCCACTTCCTCTCCAAGTCACCCGCCCTGGTCGAGGGCTAGTAGAGAAGTGGAGGGAAACCCTGCCTTCCTGGGTCTCCCTCCTACCTTGAGCCAAGCTCTCTCGGCTGTCCCCAGCCCCACTTGAGCAACAAATGGGAACCTTTGAACCTTAGCAAGATGATCAAGGCATGGTGGGCATGCAGGCACACATGAGTACCCAAAGGTCCCTCACATTTCTCAGGCACCGAAACTGTGAGCCAGGGAAAAAGGGATGGGTGGGAAAAGTTCAAGTTCTGGTTCTGGAATCTACTTTACCCCTGGTTCTAAAGACCCAAGCTTCCTACAACACCAGATCAGATGAAGAACCTTAGAAAACTGTATTCCTGCTATTAGTCACCACTGAGGGGTTTTTTTGCTGATTGTCTGGGGGTGAGACTGCTTTCTGGGGAAGAGAAGGTGTAGGAGTTGAGACATACAGAAGGCAGGAATGGTTGAGTTTTGCCTGTGGTGTCTCCTTTAAGCAGACACCCTGTTGAGACCCCTGGGGGGAAAAGAGACAAAGGGAGAGGCAGAGTGGGAAGGGTACAGGGAGGGAGCTCCTCCTCAGCCCAGCCTGGGGGGGTATCTGGCTACCAGTGTCCCTGGGGGAGTTCCTTGGACCGGCTTCCCTCACTGAGGTAATTTCCCCCACCCTACCTCTGGCTCCAGATGTGTGAGGCTGCCGCCAAAGCCTGGCTCCTGGGTGTCAGAGGCAAGAAAGCAGAGAAATAGAGGCTGGGCCTCTAGGGGTCTTTGGGCTTATGGTGGCAAGGGCCAGGACTGTGTGCTGGGTGTCTGTGTGGGGCCGTAGATGAGGCACTGCCTCCCCCCTGCCCCCCCCCCCCAGCCCCGAAGCTCCTGAGCTACCCGCACTTTTTCTTCTGCATGAGCCTGCTGGGAATGAGGGTGACTGGTACTGCCCCCCGCCCCTGAGAACCTGGCCACAGAGCCTACTCCTTTCCCTTTCCTCCCCTGGCCTCCCCACCAACACCCGCCTTCTGCCGTGTCCCCAGGAGCTCTGGAGCCCCAGGACCATGGACGCTCTTAACAGGAACCAGGGAGGCCCTGGATGCAAGACCCAAGCAATGGTAAAGGTGAGTGGGGTCAAGGCCAGGGGGCAAGAGGGCTGTTGGAGAGGGTGGGTTTGGCTCCTCTCCCCACCTGTGGCCCCAGCCCAGGGATGAGAGCCCTTCCCCAGGTCCCAAGCCTATTAACAGCTAAGTCTTTATCTGAATCAGGTTAATTGGTTCACCCAGAATATACCCTTTGGAAGTCAGGAAGTGGCTTACAGATTGACCCTGGGCTGTGTCCCTCTCCTCGATCCGTGGCCCTGCCCTCCGTTGCGATTTAGTTTCACGGAGGCAAGCAATGGCCAAGGGGATGGCCACGGACAAGTCTACAGCGACAAGTCTGCATTGGCCCTCCTCTGCGGCACCCCTTCTCCTCCCCAGCACCCGCCTGCTCCCCTCACTTTCTCCTTGTTTCTGTCTTAATAGACAAAAGGGGCAGTTAAGCCAAGACTTGAGATAAATCCAGTGGGACGAGTTAGTGGCCTAGATTCAGATCTCATTACAGTTTAGTGTAATAATGCTCCGTGCAAGATTTTGTGCTGAGCCTTTCCGACACCCTCAGAGCCCTTTGGAGCCCTTTGGAGAGGGCAAGTGCCGGAGAGAGTGTCAGTGTGACTGGGTGCTCAGGGTCTGGCCTGAAGTCTCTCGTGATGCTCATCCCTCACCCCCACTACCTGCAGAAAGGGCCCTTGGACCTGATCGAGACAGGCAAAGGGCTGAAAGTGCAAACGGACAAACCACATCTGGTGAGCCTGGGCAGCGGGCGGCTCAGCACGGCTATCACCCTTCTGCCTCTGGAGGAAGGTAAGTCTGGAGGGGCGGCCCCCCTGCCACCCCTCTGTCCTTCCAGACACTTCTGCCCCTGATCCCAGGCGTGTGCTGGGGCCCTTCTGCCCTTTGTCCGCCATGTTCGCCTCTCCCAGATGCGAGGCTGTACCACCCCACTCCACCAGCTTGCCCCCCTTGTCCCGGCCCCCCTGGACTGCCTGGCCCTCTTTGGTAGATAATCTGGCTCCGGGACTGCGATTAAAGATCAGTTTAGAAATGAGGAGAGCACTGAAACAGGAGAGTCCATTGCTCTTAGCAACCAGTGTGGCCAAGAAGAAAGGGGCCCCGTTTCAGGGCGATGCCTGGTGTGGGAGCAGGTACCTGTGGAGCGGAGGGCCGGAGGGCCTGGAGTAGGGGCAGACCTCCCAAGATAAGGCCCTGGCCCGGCCCCCTTCCCTGGTGGCTTCTGCCCTGCCTGGCTTCTCCCCGGGCTGCACTTGTTGCCTGGGTGATTCTACATTCCCCACATTCTCCAAATACCAGTCCCGGGGGCTCTGCCAGGGGGAGCTGAGCAAGCTGCAGCAGGGAGGGGAGCGAGGAAGGGCGAGGGTTGCAGGTGCAGAAGGGGGGGGAGAGAAGAATGAGAGATGGCAGATTTGGAGGAACAGAGTGGGGAGCGGGATGAAGGAGGAAAAGGACTTGGGGGCGAGGAGTTGGAGGGACTAAAGGAAGGTCTGCAGAAAAGAAGTTCCCCTTCTCTGTCCATGGAGCCTGGATGCTCTGTGCCCTCCGGGTCCCCCCATCTGCAAGTCAGAGTTTTCTCCCAGAGTTCCTACCCCTGACTGTCCCCACCAGGCTCAGGGGGCCAAAAGGGGCGGCCGGTAGGAGGCCTCGACCCTTCGTCAAGGAGGAGGTGGGCTTATATTTCCTTTGCTGCCCTCCCCGCCCAGCCTCTGACTCAGTTTGCCTTCCGGCTTCAGGGAAGACAGTGATTGGCTCCGCGGCCAGGGACATCTCACTGCAGGGGCCGGGCCTGGCTCCAGAGCACTGCTACATCGAGAACGTGCGGGGCACCCTCACCCTCTACCCTTGTGGCAATGTCTGCAGTATCGATGGGCTCCCTGCCCGGCAGCCCACCCGGCTCACTCAGGGTAAGGCCCGCCGACCTCCCCCTCCCCGCCCCCCCCCAGCCAGAGGCATCGGTCTCTGTTAACAGAAGAGCCTGGGCCAGGGGCTGGGGAAGCCTGCTGTGGAGGTTGCCATGGTAACCGCCGGGGCCGGAGCCCGTGGGGTGCTCAGGTGCGTCTGGACATGCCTCAAGAACATCCCCAATTCCTCTAGCATCCAGATTTGTCTTCAGCCTGCTTTTCTTCTCCGCTCACCTCTTCGGAGGGGGGACATGGGGGGAGAGGTTCTGATGACCGCATTCAAAGGGCGGGGGGGGGGGGGGAGTGGCGCAGTGGTCATTAGTGATGGTTAAGGGAGAGCAGTTGGAGCGACAGTGAGGACAACCCTGGCGTTGCTCCGTGATGCCAAGAGGGAGTCGGTCTGAAAAGACTCAGAGGTGGAGAGGGAGGCCAGTACCCCCTGATGGGGATGGAGCAAAGGTGAGAGCTGAGGACCCGCTCACTCCGGGTAAAACACCATTGACAGTAGCTTTGGGGTCATGAATATGGTTACCACCCTGTTCCCCAGAGTCACAGGCCATTCCGTTGTGTCAGGTGGCTCTGAAAACCGGGGCCCCTAGTTCCTATGGTGACCGGGCAGTTTAGGGGTCGGCCCAGGTGGCACTTCGACAGACCAGGTGTGTCTGCCCTGGGCATCCACTTACACAGTGAATCGTCACATTAGGGGAGTGAGCAAAGCAGGCTTGGGGTGGGGGGTAGAGGTGGGGTTGATGCGAGGCTGGGAGCTGTGGGCCAAGCCTGGCTCTGAGCGGGAGGACTAACGTCCCGCCACTGTTTTCTGGGGACTCGCTCCTCTTTCCGGCTGGAAGCTCCTTGGCAGTGGAAATCCCACTCATTCTTTTGTTTCCCTCTGTCCTTCTGTTCACATCCCTTAGGCTCTCTTTAGATGCGACTCCCTTCACAGCTGACCCAGGAGACCCAACCTTGCCCTACTCCTTTCTTCCTGCCCTTGGGAGCGTGAGGGGGACATGTGGCTTCAGGGCCGCAGGTCCACCAGTGGCAGCCGCAGCAAGCAGGCCCTTGCCTCTTCTGGGGCTTCAAGTTGTCTGACTCCAGATGAGAGGAAGAACCCCCATAAATTGGGGCTTTGGCTGTGATGCCATCTGGTTCTTTTTTTTTTTTTTAAAGATTTTATTCATTTTATTTATTTGCGAGAGAGAGAATGAGAGAGAGCACGAGAGGGAGGAGGGTCAGAGGGAGAAGCAGACTCCCTGCTGAGCAGGGAGCCCGATGTGGGACTCGATCCCGGGACTCCAGGATCATGACCTGAGCCGAAGGCAGTCGCTTAACCAACTGAGCCACCCAGGCGCCCTGGTTCTTTTTTTTTTTTTAAAGATTTTTTTATTTATTTGTCAGAGAGAGAGAGAGAGCACAAGCAGGGGAAGCTGCAGAGGGAGAGGGAGAAGCAGGCCTCCCGCTGAGCAAGGAGCCTGATGTGGGACTCGATCCCAGGACCCTGGGATCACGACCCGAGCTGAAGGCAGACACTTAACTGACTGAGCCACCCAGGCATCCCTATGCCATCTGGTTCTTGACAGTCCCATTCAACCTCCAAGAGAACATCGTCCCCAAGATTTGGGTGTGTGGAAGTGAGCTAGAAGAGCAGCAAGGAGAGGGAGGGGCAGAGTTCAAAGAAGGCTAGAGAAAGAGCCCAGCCCTTACTCCCCCAGCCCCAGATCCCTCGCATCCATGGGCAAGAACACGTGTGTTGTGAGCAGGGTGGAGGTACGGATGCTCTGTAGGGCCCTCGTGTGCAGTCTTTCCAGAGCATCATTTAGCTCCCTGAGAAGAGGGAGGGCCTGGGTCAAGATGGAATTCTTAGGCATTTCCTGTGGCCCGGGTGACCTCTAACTCTTCCCCAGCCAAGGGCCCACCCTGCCAAGTATGTACCCTCCCACTCTCTTCTGACCCTAAACCCCCTTCCCTTTGGCTCCCTCCCACTCCCATAGCCTCCTTGTCTGGGCTTGCCGTCTCAGGAGCTTGGCGGCCCTGGGAGGGGTATGCAGAGGCACAAAGGAGCGGGTGTTCTTCTCCCTAGCACTCCCCCTCCCCTGGGCTCCCGGGAGCTGAGGCTTTCCTTGTCTCATCTCTGGAGCAAGGCACCAAGCCCAGCCCTGCCGGGCCCCACTCCGGACATTCTTGGGAGTGCGTTTCCCTGGAAACTGGGTGGCTCGGGAGGGGGGGGGATGCATGTGCTATCCCTGTGTGTCTGTGTAACTGGAGTGTGTTTATAGATCTCCGGATGTGTTTGTGACTCTGGGCTTGTGTATCGCTGTTTGTGTCTTTCCTTGTGTTTATGGATCAGCGTGTTCACGTGGGGGACGGGGGTGAACTCAGGACTGATGGTACCAAAGGGTCCATGTGTGCAGTGCCAGGTGGGTTTGAGAACTCACTGGCCCCGTGCCTATCTGTGGGCATATGTACAAGAGGATCGTGTTCCCTGTCTTATTCCCCTGCCCCAGCCTTATAGGAGGACCCTCCTCTTTGAAAAACAGAGGGCTACCCTACAAAGAACAAGGAGCCCGTTCTGGCCCGGCTAGGCCGTCCATAGATGCATCATTCTGGGCACCGTGCCAGCCAGAGGCAACTTGGGGAGGCACATGTCATGAGGAGTAGAGATGGCAGTGACAGGCTCTTCCAGCAGGACCATGCCTGGGCCCGGGGGGGTGCGGGGAGGGGAGCAGGCAGAAAGCAGACGCCAGCCTTTAGCTTTCGCTAAAGCTGCGGACACGGCAGCGTGACGTGAGGGAGCCGAGAACGAGCCCGATCCCACCTCCATACCCCGGTGTTCTGGCACATCACACGCTGTCCTCTTTTCTATGGAGCAAGAGGTAGAGCTGGGAATGTGAGCAAGGAAATAGGAAGGAATCTCAGTCGGCCAGGCTGCCCCACCCTGGGACCACAGCGCCAGACCACATGAAAGCTCTGGGAGGGGACAGACCAGGGGAAGACCCAGAAAGCCACACAGCTCAGGGCCCAGGCTGTCTAGACAGTAGGTCCCCATCCACTCCCAGCATTCACTGCCAGCCCAGTCTCCACGCCTCCTTCCCTCCCTAAGCCCCTCATTGGTGGGTAGGGGCTTGTGTGAAGGCCAGAAGAGGGGGGCTCCCTGGAATGTGGCCGGGGAGCTGGGCTTCCTGGGTAATCCAGCTATCTCCCTCTGGGATCCAGGACACTGAGCCTCTTCCTCTCCCACCCAATTGTCAGTTATCCCTTCTGTAAAATGGGAGCAAAGCTTCCAACTGTCCTCTGCTATAAGATAAAGATCAAAAGAAGGAGAGAAAAAGCAAAAGCGTCTAGCTGCTCCCTTCTTTGCGCCTGCCTCCTGCCCTATTTCTCACTGGCGGGCATCCTCCGTGTCTGTCTGGGTCTGTCCAGCTGGCTGTCACAGTTTCCAGACCGATGAATCATTCTTCCTGAGGAGATTTTTTTCTTAAAGCCTTCCCCTATTTTGCATTTAACCCTATATGGTTCTTCCATTTTCCTTCAGAAGGGGTGTGAGATACACGTGTGCGTGTGAGTGTGGAGTATGGCAGTGTGGGTAGGTGTTTAGCAAGGGTGGAGAAATCCTTTCTTTCTCTAAGGAGGTTGGCTTTTGATTTCAGAGTCTCTCCAGGGACTGAGTGAAAGGATGTCTGTGCCTGAATGAGTGTGTAACTAAGAGGGGTATTATGTGGGTGAGAATAAGCGTGTATAAGAGACAGGGTGTGTTCGGCTGGGCTGTTTGTGTGACTCGGTGTGCACAGCCAAGGCGGTGTCTGTGTGGCTGGGCAAGTGTTGGTGTGTATCAGAGAACGTGTGTGAGGCGTGTGAGCTCTGAGCGTATAGAGTGCGTCTGAGAGAAAACAGTGTGTCCCTTAAGGTTCTGGTGTCCAGAGGGCGGGTCTCTGGAACAAGAGGAACTGTCTGGGGCCCGCGCTAGGGGGTGGGTACTAGGGGGTGGGTACTCGCCTGGCCCAGAAGCCCAGCCGGCCCCTGGGGGCTCCAGAGACAGGTGGCACTGTGTTTTCCAGATGGGAAGGTGCCTCACTGGGGTGGGAGAGCTCTTCGGAAGACTAGCACAACTGGTGGTGGTGGTTGGGAGGAGGTGGGGTTGGCTTCTGGAGCCCCAGGCGGGTGGAGCAGTGCCTTGGTCCAGCCTGGGTGGTGGGGTGAGCCGAGCTGAGCTGCTGGGAGTGTGGGGAGCAGGGTGGTGTTTAGGACGGAGAGGGGAGCCAGGCTCAGTGCTGCTCACATTGCACAGAGCACCGCCTAGGCCTGAACTCCCAGCCCAGGACTGACCCTGTCACAGTGCCCGCAGGGAGGGCCGGAGCTGGACCTAGTGACCTAGCTGGAGCCCTGGGAGCCATGGAATGTCAAAGCCCAACCTTTGCTGTCAATGAGGACAGCCTCCTCATTCTGTAGATAAGGGATCTGAGGCCAGGGGGTGTGACTGGCCCAAGGTGACCAGCCAGCCGGGTTTGAGGCTGGCCCCTTCCCGGGCCTCGAGGGAGGCCAGCCACAGAGGGCTGTCAGTGAGACCCTGCTTCTCACTCCTGCCTCCCGACGCTTCACCCTCTGGCCTCTACTTACCTCTTACCTTTCCTTCCGTCACCTCCCCCCGCACCTTTCCTCCCCGTCTCACTTATGCTCCTGCACCCCGGACTCGGAGTCCCCGGTCGGTCGGCTGGCCGCCCGCATCGTCCCGCCCCGCCCTCTCCATCCCGCTCCCCTCGCCTCTCCTCCATCACTTCCTCTTCCCCTCCTCCTCTCCTTTGTCCCTCCCTCCCTGGCTCCCTTCCCCCGCCGGTGGCCGGCCCGCCCCTCCCCGGGCCCTGGCGGCTGCTGGCTGCCTGGCGGCTAGCTGCTCCGAGCCCGGAGCCCGCGGCGGGAGGTCGGCCCGCGCCCCCTCGCAGGCCCGGGGCGGGCGGGGAGCCTGGAGGGCCCGAGCTAGCGGGGGCCGGCGCTGCGGAGGTCCGGGCTCGGCGGTGAGTCCTCCGCGCCGCCGGCCGCAGCTCCCGGGCAGCGGGCGCCGAGGGGCTGGGGCTGGGGCTGGGGCTGGGGCTGGGGCTGGGGCGGGGGGCTGGGAGGGGCTGGGGTGGGGGGTTGAGGGCGCGACGGCGGGTCGGCGGGGGGCGGGGTGGCCCGGCTCCCCTGGGGGAGCGTGGGGGGGGGCTGTGAGACTCGATGGTCTGTGTGCCCTGAACATCTGTGAGTGGGAGGTCTGGGCTCGGGGCCACTCGTCGGCCGGCCAGACCTCATCTTCCCCCCGCGCTCGGAAGTCCCCTCCATGGACCCGCCTCCGGAAGGGGTTGAGGGGGCCTGACGAGGATGGGGGAAGCCCGTGCTGGGGCTGAGAGGGGTCTCTGATGGAAGGGCGGGGGCCCTTCCTCGCATCTTCCCCTCACCCCAGCCTCCCTTTGGCCAGTCCATTCTATTTGCGTGGCCCGCTGAACAGTGACTGTCAGTCCGTGAGTGTGGGAGCAGGTCTGCCTGCCTGTGTGTTTCTGGGAGCGGGTATGTGTGTGAGCTTGTAGGAGAGAGTGTGTGCGGTGTTTCCCGCCCCCCCCACCGTGTCTCTCAGAGATAGGATCCGCCCTCTCCTTTGCCCTGTTTGTTTTTTTCACCTCCAGATGTGCAGCTTCTCCACCCACCTGCACACACACACAGCTGGGCCCTGTGCCCCTTTGGGGATGGGGGGCACCGGCCACAACTTTGCCTGGATGAGAAGAGGTTCTTGGGTTTCCTGAGTGGGCTGACCTTTGGAGGTGTGGGGCAGGAGTGGACCGGGAGAGGAGGATACCTCCCAGAAATAGGCTAACCAGGCCCTTGGGGCAGTAGGGACCAGAGTTGGGGCAATGCCTGGGGCCCCTGAGTGCAAATAGAAAGTTAATTTGGGCAGGACTGAGCTGCTCTTGAGTCCTGTTGCCCTCCTGCCCGCTCTATTAATACAGATTCAGCTCTGCTGCATCACCTATTTATAGCCCAGAGGCGGCAAGGCCACACCCCCTCTGTGGAGGAGGCTGAGGGGTAGAAGAGGGGGGCAGGGAACTCTGAGCTACAGAAGCCAGGGCCGAGGGTCTTTGGGTGCCCACAGCCTCCTTGGGTGGGCCTGGCACGATGGGCTGGAATCCACTCAGACTCCCCACCTCAGTCCCAGACTGGGCTATGTGATCAGGCTCCCAATCCTCCCCCACCAAACCCCACCCCACCCCACCCCCATCAATCTAGGATTGAGTGGGTCTGTCTAGACCCTGCGAACTCATCATTAATTAGCTTGTTAAAGGGCTGAAAGGAGGGGGAGGGGCCAGCAGGGCTCTTTCTGAAACAGCTGTGGTTGTAATTAGGTGGAAGTGTGGCTGGCTATTATTTATTCCGGTTATGATTACTCTGGCATCAGCTCCTCTGATTGGCGGCTTGTTGGGGAAGGCTCCCTTCTCTCCTAACCATCCATCAGTCTTTAGAATTGTTGGTGCCCACCCGCTTGGGAGGGCCTCTGGGTGTGCCAGAGCAGTGGGTGGCTTTGCCCACTCTGGTTATCTGCCATGGGCTGCTCAGCCCGCTAGCCCCTTCCCTACCGGCCACGGCGACGCCTAAGGTCCCAGCACTGGGCTCCGGAGCTTCTCAGTGGGGGGCCTGCCACAGTATCCACGTGGCCTGGATGCCCCTTGCCCTTGTGGCTTGCCTGAGCTGAACTGTCTCAGCGTCCAGGAATGTAGATTTCCCTGCCGGTCTTAGCTCAGACTGGCATGAAGCTTGGGGGGTGCCAAGTGGCACCAGATTGGGTCAGTAGGTTGGGGGCAGGGACGTGGACAAAGTGGGAGGGTGGTTGCAGAGAGCACTAGGGCGCTGGCGTCTCCCAGCACAGCATCCTTTGTAGGAATCCTGTAGTGTGGCCAGGAGGAGGAGTGCTGTGAGCCAGGCTCAGGCGCCCGTGGGCACACCGGCAGCTGTGCACACTCTTGGTGCCCCTGGCTACATTTCTGGCTCCCACACACCCTCCCCTCTCCAAGTAGTCACACTTACTGGGCAGGACTGGGCTTGTGTCTGCTGCCTGGGAATGTGCTTGGCTGAGGCAGGGCCCATTGGCCCTAGGCTTGGCTAGATTCCAAAGAAGACCAAGGAGCAGGAAGATGGCAGGCCAGAGGGTGCTTTGTCAGAGAGAAAGAGGGTGATGGCTCTCCCCAGGCCACACGATGATAAGGAGGATGATAAGGAGTCGGAACCAGGAAGCAAAATCTGCTTCCTCCGGGGGCATCTAACTGATTCATGGTTTTCCCCTGTCCCCTCTCTCGGAGCTTTTTTTGATCCTGGAAATTGCTGCCTCTCAGATTGACTTTTCCACCCAAGGGGCAGATAGATGGATCACTGGTACAGGTTGGGGGAGGGGGACGTGGGTGTCTGTGTTCTCTGAAGAACCCTGTTCACAGGACACCATCACATACGTTGTCTTTTTTTTTTTTTTTAAGATTTTATTTATTTATTTGAGAGAAAGAATGAGAGCGAGCATGAGATAGGGGAGGGTCGGAGGGAGAAGCAGACTCCCTGCTGAGCAGGGAGCCCTATGCGGGACTCCATCCCTGGACTCCGGGATCATGACCTGAGCCGAAGGCAGTAGCTTAACCAACTGAGCCACCCAGGCGCCCACATATGTTGTCTTATTAACTCTGCAAGGTTTGTGGTATTATCCTCATTTCTCTACTGAGAGAACTGGACTCAGAGGGGAGGTGACTTCACCTGAAGATCTCACCACTAGTAACAAGAGTTCGGACTAGGAGTCCGATCTTGGGACTCACAAACCAGTGCTCTTTCCACTCTGCCCTGTCTTAAGGCGGGGTCAGGCGGGGTCCGTGTAGACCCCGAGTGCAGGGACCAGGGCTCTCTGGAGCCCGCTAGTGCTTTGGGGTGAGGGCTGCCTCAACCCTCCCTGCCCTTCTCAGCATTTGCTTTCTCTGTAGGCTGTATGTTGTGCCTGGGCCAGTCCACCTTCCTCCGCTTTAACCACCCAGCCGAAGCCAAGTGGATGAAGAGCATGATTCCGGCCGGGGGCCGGGCCCCAGGGCCCCCGTACAGTCCTGGCTCAGGTAGATGCCCAGTTGGGGCCGGGGGTTGGGTTGGTGGTCCTCCTGGATGGTCCTCCTCCCTGCCCATTCCAGTTATGCTTGCAGTGTCAGGGCAGGACATTACCCACGGTCTGGGCTTGCTGCCACCTGCCATTGGGCCACCGGTGGAGAATGCCAGGCAGTCTGGCTACTGGGAGAGATCCAAGAAGTGCTGCTTGGCTGGGATTGGGGAATCATGCGCCCCTGGGACAGAGGGCTCTGGCAGCCCCACTGTACTGGAAGATGCCACCTCAGCGTCTGGGACCCTAACCACTAGGTGCCTCTTGTGTCACCACCAGTGAGCCTCATCCTTGACGGTGGCCTTAGGGGGCAGAAGGAAGCCTTAGGTCGAACCCCTGCAGGCGCTGGGGGGTCCCACCTGCTGGTGATTAGGTCCTCGGGCCCTGCCCCTCCCCCAGACTATGCCAGCCCGTTACTCGGCAGAACAGCTGCCGTTGGTGTGTGACTTGTTGAGCCCCAGGGGAGAGCTGGTGGTTGGTGCAGGGATCTGGCACCATGCCCCTCAACCCAGCTGCCTGGGGGGGGGGAGGCTGGAGACGGCGGGGCCGCCAGTGAGCCCCGCGCCCGAGACTCTGCGCGTTCAGAGGGCTGTGGGATGACAGGTGTCAGTGTGGTACTGGGACAGGTGGACGTGGACGTCAGGTGAGCCCCGCAGGAGCCTGGATTCCCAGTCCACGCCTTGGCTGGCTTTACTCTGCTGTCACCCTCGCCTCGTCACGCCACTCCCGCAGCTGTCCGGGGCGGTGGTTTTAGGGACTTCTGGCTGGTTGGCGAGGCCTGGGGCGGGGCCCAGGCAGGCTCTCGCTGCCCTGGCTCAATGGGCTAACAATTGGAGGCACCGAGCTGCCGGCCTGGCTTCCGGGGGCTCCCAGCTGCGCCGGGCCCTCCCTGCCTCCGGCCGCACAGAATGGCGCGGGACACCCCTCTCGCCCAGCGCTGGAGGTTTGGTTTGTGTTTTTTCCCGGGTCTCCGCTGCTGTGCTGGGAGGCCCTCATGTCCTATTAGACTGGACCCCCCCCACAACCCCGAACTTCTGGCCAGCTCCACAGCGTGCCCCCGGCCCCTTTACAGAATGTCCATCTGCCCTTCCTGAACGAGAGGGATAGGAGGTTGGGGAAACCAAGGCGGGGGAGCCTCTTCTTGGGGTGAGCCCAGCACCACTAGGCCTAGAAGTGGCTGGCACTGTTAGCAACCCTGTCGCAAGCTGGAAAACGTCAGAGCCAGCGAGCAGCGCCCGTCCCCTTCCGTTACAGAAAGGAAGGCAACTGAGGGCAAGTGATTTAAGGTTGCGCAGCGGGTCGGTGGCAGAGAAGCACCCAGATCACCTGGCTCTCCTAGCCTCTGCTAGGAGAAGGCCGGAGAGTGCCCTCATTCTCGTGCATCCTTAGCTCCCGAGGGTTGAAGGCCAGGGCCTGAGGCGTCTTTGCGTTTCCCCCCAGCAGGGTCAGAAAGCCTGGTGAATGGCAACCACAGCCCACAGCCAGCAGCCCGGGGCCCCTCCGCCTGTGCCAGCCACAGTTCCCTGGTGAGCTCCATTGAGAAGGACCTGCAGGAAATCATGGATTCACTGGTGCTAGAGGAGCCTGGAGCTGCAGGCAAGAAGCCTGCCGCGACTTCCCCACTGTCGCCCATGGCTAATGGGGGGCGCTACTTGCTGTCCCCCCCAACCAGCCCTGGCGCCATGTCTGTGGGCTCCAGCTATGAGAACACGTCTCCAGCCTTCTCTCCACTCTCCTCACCAGCTAGCAGCGGAAGCTGTGCCAGCCACTCACCCAGCGGGCAGGAGCCAGCACCTTCCATGCCCCCGCTGGTACCTGCCCGTTCCTCTAGCTACCATCTGGCCCTGCAGCCCCCACAGTCCCGACCGAGCGGTGCCCGCACCTCTGAGAGCCCCCGCTTGGGCAGGAAAGGGGGTCACGAGAGGCCTCCCAGTCCTGGCCTCCGAGGTCTGCTGACAGACAGCCCTGCAGCCACTGTCTTGGCGGAGGCCCGCAGAGCCCCCGAGAGCCCCCGGCTGGGTGGACAGCTGCCCGTGGTGGCTATCAGCCTGAGTGAGTACCCAGCTTCCGGGGCCCGAAGCCAACCCACCAGCATTCCTGGCAGCCCCAAGTTCCAGCCTCCAGTCCCTGCTCCCCGAAACAAGATTGGCACACTCCAGGACCGCCCTCCCAGCCCTTTCCGTGAGCTGCCGGGCACCGAGCGGCTGTTGACAACCAGCCCCTCACGCCAGCTGGTGGGCCGAACATTTTCCGATGGGCCAGCCGCCCGCACCCTGCAACCTCCCGAGAGTCCCCGCCTGGGCCGGCGGGGCCTGGACAGCATGCGAGAACTCCCTCCACTGAGCCCGGCTCTGTCCCGACGGGCGCTGTCCCCCATGCCCACCAGGACTGCTCCAGATCCCAAGCTCACCAGAGAAGTGGCAGAGAGTCCCCGGCCCCGGCGCTGGGCCGCCCATGGGGCCTCACCAGAGGACTTCTCACTGACCCTGGGGGCTCGGGGCCGGAGGACACGGAGCCCCTCACCCACGCTTGGGGAGTCCCTGGCACCCCGCAAGGGCAGCTTCAGCGGCAGGCTGAGCCCAGCCTACAGTCTGGGCTCTCTGACTGGGGCTTCGCCCCGCCAGAGCCCCCGCGCCCAGAGGAAGCTGTCCAGTGGGGACCTGCGGGTGCCTGTCACCCGGGAGCGGAAAAATAGCATCACGGAGATCAGTGACAATGAGGACGACCTCCTGGAGTACCACCGGCGGCAGCGCCAAGAACGGCTCTGGGAGCAGGAGATGGAGAGGCTGGTGAGCGGATGCCAGGGAGGCCGCCGCCGTCCATGGCGGGGTCCCTGCCAGGGCCTGGGCAGGCCAGCTGGCCGAGTGGGAGGGGCCCTTGGAAGGGCCTGGGCTTCTCCAGCTTTTCTACTTCCAGGAGGCACCTTAGTGACCTGTATCTCAGGGGTCTGGTGCCCTGAAGAACTTTGCTTGGAATCTCAAAGGCTTTATTTTAAGTTCACGTTAATCTTGCTTTTCTTCTATAACACGGCATTTGTTTTAATGTATAAATTAAATTTCGTGTTATTTACCTGAATATAACAAAGCTCTAGGAAAATGCACCACATTTCTGGTGAGGCCTGGCACCTCTCAGTTGGAGAAGCGGGTCTTAATGAGGAGGAGGCTGAGGCCCAGAGAGGGGAATGGGTGTGTCCGAGGTCACACAGTAGTTCGGGCAGAGCTGGAATTGGAATCTCCTGTCTTTCCAAGGCTCCTTTTTTAGAAGAGCCCCTTGTTCTTTAGAAAAGTTTCTTCTTTCTTTCTTCTTTTTGGTCTTTTGCAAATGGGTGGGAGCTGCTCACCCTGGCCCAGGCAGGACCATCTGGGAAGGTGGGTGGCAGGGAAGGGCGGCCCCTGGCCTGACCCTGGGCGGGACCGTCGATTGTGATTGTGTGCATCGGCGTGGGTGCACACGTGTGGCTGCATTTGGGGGCCGGGTGTGGCTCTGGGCAGCTGTCCTAGGGACAGCGTCTGAGTTGGGCAGGGGCCAGGATTCCCCGGATAGCGCAGGGAGCTCATGGGGGCTCTGGCTGGTGTGTAGACACTCGAGCACACGGACAGGAGAATGGATTGTGAGTAGCACGGGGTTACTGGGGGGCCCAGGGACCGTGGGATTGGTTTGAGGAGGAGAACCAGAAATGAGGAGGTTTGTCTGGAGAGCTTTTCAGAAGAGGTTGGGACAGCTTTGGGTGAGGTTGAGGGTGCGGGCCAGTGTGTTTGTGTCGCGGATTGGGGGAGAGATGAGGCAGGATCCCCAGTGTTTTCTGTCGCTACATCTTCTTTTCATTGTTGCCTCGGCCTCGAGGAGCGTGCTTGGACCACCCTGGGGGCTCATCCTGGATAGGGAGCAGTGAGTCTGGTGAAGGCAGAGTGACGGGCCCAGCCTCCCCACCCCCAGGCGCAAGCACACACCTCACCACCAGCCCTGACCTGCCCCTCCTGCCACTTTAAATCTCGGAGGCTCCCTACCCTGCCCCTCCCACCTCCCCACAGGCTGCTTATCTGGGTCCTGGGGCAGGGGCGGGGGCACTGGCCCAGCCTCCTGGGTGCCGGAGGCTCTGTTCCTGGTTTTGTTTTTGACATGGAACTGGGCAGGCAGCAGGAAGGAAGCTGGGTACGTGTCTGGGGTCACGGCCACACTGTGCAGTGAGAGACACCTGAGGTTGAGGTCTGGGACGGGGGGCTTCAAGGCTGGGGTGCTGTGGATGAGAGAGGGGGCCACAGGTCGGGAGCACGATTGCACCGTCCCTCCTTCACTTCATGGGCCCCTGAGAGGTATCTGGCTGGGGCTGTTTGTGGGGAGGGGGGTGGATGAAGTGGCAGTCACTTGGAGCGCTCACAACTGGGCCTGGGCGTTCAAGGGCAGGCAGCAGCTCACCTGGCTGGGAAGACACGGGGGGGCTGCCTGAGAGCACTTGAAGCTGGGGCCAGCATGAGGAGGACCGTGTCCCAGGTCTGTCTGGCCTGGTGTACATAGGCCGAGCGCAGCTTTGCGGGAACCTGGGATCCCTAGCTGCCTGTGGGTCTGGTTTCCAGCCCGGTCTGGGTCAGTGCCCACCTGTCTGCACGCTAGGCTGTGTTTATGTGTGTGTGTGCTGGCGTGCGTCCGTGCGCGCCAGGACCTGCCTGTTAATGTAAGCACAGCGCACATGTTGTGTCCTCGCGGGTCAGGACTGGTGTGTGCGGGGTGGGGGGTGGGGGTCCTGTGTACCCTTGTGTCTGTAGATCTCTGTGGGTCCGAGTCAGCATGAGCACCCGAGTGTTTATCAGTGTCTCGTGGTCTTTAGCCTGCTCACCAGTTTGTGTGGCTGGGTGTCCGCAAGGAAGCCCCCTTGGGGACAGAACGAAAAGGGAAAGGAAACCGGGAGATGGGCGGGGTTAGCCACGTGGGCAGGTGGCACAGTGGCTTTGGTTCGTCCCGCCTACTCCTGGGACACCCTCCTTCCCTTTGCTTCCGCAGGCCTTGGGTTTGGGGCTCTCCTGACTTCCTTCTGAGCCCCGAGCACCTGGTGTCCTAGCTCTCCGTCCTGGTGGCACTCCGCGCCTGGCTCCAGGTCTGCTGGGACCCGGCCTCCCTCGCCGCTCATGCCCTGCTCTGTGCCCCCCCCCCCCAGGAACGCCAGCGCCTGGAGACCATCCTGAACCTGTGTGCCGAGTACAGCCGCGCTGACGGGGGGCCCGAGGCCGGGGAGCTGCCCAGCATTGGGGAGGCCGCGGCCGCGTTGGCACTGGCAGCCCGGAGGCCCTCACGGGGCCTTTCAGGGGCCACGGGGGCCTCTGGGCGGAGCGCTGAGGAGCCTGGGGGTGCCCCCCAGCGCCTGTGGGAGTGTGTGGAACGCTCCGACGAGGAGAACCTCAAGGAGGAGTGCAGCAGCACCGAGAGCACCCAGCAGGAGGTGGGGCGGGGTGGGGGGCGCCTGTGAGAGGGGCTGGGGGGCAGAGGAGGCCGGCGTGGGGGGGGCCGAGGCCCGGGGAGGGGGAGGTCGCCGAAGGGGCAGGTTTGGGAAGAGACTGGGGACGTGAGGTGGAGAGGTGAGGCGGTGTTGATGCGTTCCCAGGCTGTGGGTATGCTTTCCGACGGGCCGTGCCGTGCGGCCTCCTCCGGGCCGGGCGCTCAGGGGTGAACCTCCACTGCCTTTGGCTGAGCTGGTTTTGCTTCCCTTGCGGGGAGGGGAGTTGGCCTCCTCTCTCGGTCTAGCTGCCCCTTCCAAGTGCCCTGAGGAACGGGGCTCCATGCTCTGAGTCTGATCATGGAAGGCTCCAGGCGCCCCCAGCTGATGGCTTCTGTCCCCCCGCAGCATGAAGATGCACCTGGCGCCAAGCTCCAGGCCGAGGCGCTGGCCCTGGAGGAGGAGCGCGCTCAGGTGCTGGGGCGCGTGGAGCAGCTCAAGGTCCGCGTGAAGGAGCTGGAACAGCAGCTGCAGGAGTCGGCCCGGGAGGTGAGCCGTGGGGGCCCCGGCTGCACTCTTCCCCCCGCCGCGGCGAGGCCTCTGGAGCGGCCTGAGTCCGTCCGCCTTGACTGGCCGTGCCGTGGCCCCGGTGTCACCCGCAGGCTGAAATGGAGCGGGCGCTGCTGCAGGGGGAGAGGGAGGCAGAGCGGGGGCTCCTGCAGAAGGAGCAGAAGGCAGTGGAGCAGCTGCAGGAGAAGCTGGCGACCTTGGAGAGCGGCATCCAGAAGGAGAGGGACAAGGTAACGCACGGCTGGCCTGGCTGGGGGAGGGGCAGTGCCCCCTCTAGGCCTCTTACCCCTTCCCTCGTCAGCCATCCTGCAGACCTGGCGGTCCCTGTGTCGCCCGGGAGCAGGGGGCCTTGTCCTCTGTGGCAGGTACCAGCTTGAAGGGCACTGTCAGGGGCTGGGCTGGGGTCTGGGGTCTCCTCTGTCTGGGTCTCTGTGCTACCTGTGGGTGCCTGCCGTTCCCGGTCCTTCGTGGCCCTTCTAGGCGGTGCCAAAGCTGCTGCTTGGGCAGTGAGCACAGCCTGAGGGACTGCTGCTGGGAAGTGGTTCGGGATTGGGTCCCTCCATCGAGAGAACGTCTCCTGCCCGGCATGCCTCGGGTGCTCAGGATGTGACCTCTGGGAGATGGCCCTCACGTCTCTGCTTCCCCTGAGCCTTCAGGATCTGCAGCCTCCCGTCCCAGGTGGTCCCAGCTCCCGCCCCCGCCCCTTTCAGATCCCGTGCCAGCCTGCAGGGGGCGCTCCGTCCCACAGGGGCCGTGCCCGCCAGGCCCGAGATGCCCAACAACGTGCCAAAAGCTCTGGAGTGTGGAGCCGGGCCACCTCTTTCTGGACTTGACAGTATTTTTTCCAAGAATTAATTTTCCTGAATTTTTTTGAGAGTGTCTTCCTCCTGTCCCAATTTTGAGAATCTTAAAAATTCTTTGACATCCCCCCCATTTTTTTTTTTTTTTTTGGAGCTTTGGCTCTGGCCCCCAAAACCACACTCCCGAATTCTGTGCCAAATTAACTCCACGCTTACCAACCAGGCCTGCACTAACGCGCCCTCTAATCACTGTCCTGGGCTCTCCGCATGCCCCTAACTGCCAGTGCCACCCAGGCAGGGCTGAGCCACGCCTGCTTTCGTACTAACTCCAGGGGCACCGCCGTGCCCTTGACCTCTCCCCGTCTAATTCTGCCTCCTTCCTTTCTTGGTGTGGGACTCCAGGGTTTTGATCAGAAAGGAATGGACAGGGGGCACAGCTCAGCTTTACTCAATGGTGCATTGGCAGGAGGGGTAAAGGCTGGGGGAAATGCCTAGCCGGGGAGCTTCTCAGCCTGAAGAGTGCCCCCCATCTGGAAGAGTCCCGGGTGCCACCTCCATACAGCAGGGAGAAGCCGGCTGTCCTCTAGCCATCTGCCTCCCTTCCCTCTCTTGCTTTCGGAGCTGAGGGGTCTGGAGGTGTAGCTGGGGTGGCATGGCCTGGGGAGGGTTTGGATGGGTTCTCTCTGCCACACCGTGGCTGCCCTTCCCAGCTTCCCCCCTGGGGTTTCCCAAGCTCAGATACCCCAGCCGAAGGGTGGGAATGAGTAGGCCTCTCCCCTTCTCCCACCCCTGAGCCATCGGGAACGTAGGGTGTTGTAAAGGCTGAGTCCAATGAGGGGGAGGTTCTTGGACCCCAGGAACTGGCCTGATTGGGTCCTCCTCTCCCTGGATGGGGGGGGTGGGTGGGTCGGGGAGGGCGGGGCAGGATTCCGCATAGGGACTTACTTCAAGTAAGCTCAGCATTTCAGAGGGAAGCTGCCTAACTTCCTTTCTCACTGACCTGGCATCGCCTGGAAGTCAGGACTGTGCCTTCTCTCTGAGCCCAGTTATTTGAGGTGGCGGTGGGGGGTGGGGGTGGTGGCCGTGGGGAAGGTTCACTTGGCTTTCCTCCCCAGCCCACGGCCCCACTCTGGTTTTGGAATCAGTAATCATAGTTTCTCCTCTGCCTGTCCTTCGGAGGGGTGACTCACCAGCTCCTCCCCTCGTCCCCCTTCCCGCCCTCGGAGGTGTCATCTCGCCCCAGACAGAGCTATCCACCTCCTCTCTGTACCCACTCCTGGGGCTCCTGTTGCCATGGCAACGGCCAAACTAATTGCAACCCTCTCCTGCTGGAGTTCAGCCCGCAGCACCAGCCCCCCACCTCCACCCTGGGCAGGAGGGAGGGAGGCCCTGGGAGTCGGGCTGGGGTCCCGCCGCTGCACTGACTGCCCGGAGCTTTAACATCTCCAGCTTTGAGTCACTCCCGGCCCCTGCACTTAACCCTCGCCGGCTCTACCCTTTGCCCCAGGGTGAAATGTTGGTCTCCAGGCGGTGGAAGAGGGGGAGAAGCAGGGGCCAGAGGCTGCGCGTCTGTGATGGGGAAGCAGCTTCGGCCTTGATGGGTTTGGAGAGAAGACAGAGGGCTTTTCTTAGGACCTCCCCAAATAGTTTCTAGTCCAGAGGACTCCAAGAGACCAAAATTTCTGCCCGAGACCCTCCCGTCTTGTCGTACACGGCCCCCTGCACCTGCGAGTGTCCTGCGCCTCTCCCGCGCTTCACCCCTCCCACACGCCTTCCCCCTCTCTCTTCTCTCCTCTCCCGCGTATCCTCCTCTGTTCTTCCTCGGCTTCTTCCCCCCACCGCCCTGCCGCTCCCCGGCTCTGGCTCTCTCCCTCCCTGGCCGCCCCCCCCATGGCCGCCGCTGCCCGCGGGCCGGAGTTGAGGAGTGTGTGTTCTGTTTCTCCCCTGTGCCCGCCCTCCCCCCCCCTCCCGCCGACCAGGAGAGGGCGGAGCTGGCCGCGGGACGGAGGCACCTGGAGGCCCGCCAGGCGCTCTACGCCGAGCTCCAGACGCAGCTCGATAACTGCCCCGAGTCAGTGCGGGAACAGTTACAGGAGCAGCTGAGAAGGGTCAGTTTCACCAGCCCCCCTTCCCTGGCCCCCGAGGGCCACCCACCCAGAAGAGAGGAGAGCGGTGGGACGGGACCACCTGGGCCCTGCAGTACCTGCCGGACACCAGGGTCGGTGCTGTGGCTTGGAGGGGACCGGGAAGGATGGGGGGAGCGCTTTTCTCCTTTCTACTACTCCAGGCACTGATGCTCCGCGCAAGGGGCAAAGCCAAGCAGAGGAAAGGGGCTTGGGCGGGGGCAGGTCCCTTCCCCGATTTCCCTGGGGCCAGCCCTCAGAACTCCCCCGCCCCCCTCTGTGGCCTGGCCTTCCAGGCCCAGAGTGGTATCCTGAGCACCGCCCGACCCCCTCTGTCACTGTCGTTCAAGGAGGCCGAGGCCCTGGAGACGGAGACAAAGCTGTTTGAGGACTTGGAGTTCCAGCAGCTGGAGCGGGAGAGCCGCGTGGAGGAGGAGCGGGAGCTGGCCGGCCAGGGGCTGCTCCGGAGCCAGGCCGAGCTGCTTCGCAGCATCACCAAGAGGAAGGTGCGCGCCGCCCCATCCCCTGCTCAGCCAGCGGGGAGGTTGGAGGCCAATGAGTTGGATCCCGGCTGATGACCCCCTAAAAGCTAACTTTACCTTTCTGAGCCTCAGTCTCCCTCTCTGCAAACCAAGAACAGGCTGTCGAGAGAATGAAGCAGGACGGTGTGTGTGAGGACAGCATGGGCCCTGAGGGTAGTCTGAGGGCGCTGGGCGGACGGCAGAGGCTGTTAGTGAGTGTGGGCTCCCAGTGGAGAGTGGACAGGGCTCCCGTTCGGAGCCGGCCCTGGTGGGCAGAGAAATGAAAGGTGGAGATGGGGGAGGAGGAGGCTGGGGGGAGGCTTGCTGCTCGTGTAGATGTCTGTCTGGTGGACGTGCTGGGAAACGTACAAGGTGCTGAGGTCTGGATATCGAGCCAACCGGTGGTCCTAGAAAGGGCATCCCCTAGGCTCCAGCTGTGGCTCAGCCAGAAAACAAGGGGATTGTGTATGGTATCCTCACTGGTTCTGGAGCTCCAGATGCGGTGATCCTCTGCTCCTGATCTCAGCCAGCCCAGGACAGGGTGTGTGTGTGTATGTGAGGGTGGGGAGTACATTTGGGAGGAGGCTTGTGTTAAGTCGGGGAGGAGAAGCGGGAGGATGGCCCAGCAGCTCACGTGCCTGCGACGGCTGGAGTGAGTGGGTGGGAGGTGAGGGCAGTGAGATCAGGGGAGGGGTGTTGAAAAGTGGTGGCTGGGGTCTCGAGGGCTAGCCTGAGTCTGGTGGTATGTGGGGAGCTGCTGGCCCTCCCCCTGCGTCTGGATCCCTTGCCCCTCTCCCTGAGTTTCTCTGCCTTACAAATGCATCCGCTTCCAGATGTGAGACAGATGGAAGAAAGGAAGCAAGCTAGCATTGCCCAAGCACGTGGGTGTGTGCCAGGAGGCTTTCTTGGGTTATCTTATGCCAACCTTACGATGCTCTCACAGGCCAGTGCTCTTATCCTCATTTTATAGACAAGGAAACGAGGGCTCAGAGAAGCTACATATCTGCCCCACACCTCTCGGCTTACAAGCTTCAGAGTCAGCATTGTACCCCAGGCCCGCCTGGCCCCAAAGTATCTGTTCCTTATGCTGTACTGCCCTGGGGCCAAGGGCTAGCACTTCTCCAGCCTCTTCCTCTTCGCTTTGGAGAGGATGCAGCCGGGAGCCCTAGATCAGCTCATCCCATCCCTTTGAGGTCCTGGTGGGTGTAAGCTCCAGGGAGTTTGGGAAGGGTCAGTAGGATTGGACTCCTGTTCTCTCCTCCCCATGCCCACCCTGGCTCCTAGGAACCGAGCTGAGCCACTGGGACCCTGGGGGTCACATTCTTTCCCTTGCTTTCTCCTGAGCCTGCTCAGCCTCCCCTCCTCCCTCAGCTCCCAGTGTCCCACCCGTGCCAGGCTGCATCTGCCCTGGTGTCTGGTGCTCCCATCTCCACTGTGATCCAGAGTGGTTCAGAGTACTGGTTTTGGAGTCCCAACAGATTTGGTTCTAATCCCAGCTCTAGCACTCATTAGCTCCTAAATATGTCAGTGTTCTTTTTTTTTTTTAAGATTTTATTCATTTATTTATTTATTTGAGAAAGAGTGTGGGCACATGTGCGCTCAAGTGAGGGGAGGGGCAAAGGGAGAGGGAGAAGCAGACTCCCCACTGAGCAGGGAACCTCACATGGGGCTTGATCCCAGGACCCTGAGATCATGACCTGAGCCAAAGGCAGATGCTTAACCAACTGAGCCACCCAGGTGCCCCTATGTCAGTGTTCGTATCTGTAAAATGGGCATAAAGGCACCTGCCTCAAAAGAGGATTAAATGAGGTAACAAATGCAAAGTATTTAGCAGAGTTCTTGAGTACTAACAGGTTCTCAATAAACAGCAGATTTTGCTGTGGGGATTACCCCTTGGGCTGACCCCAGATCTAGGACAGCTCCCTTCTTCCCTCCCTCCCTCCTTGCTCACGTCTTACTCTTAAAGGTGGTGGTTTAAGGCCACTTCTTTCAGGAAGCCCTCCTGGGATTAACCCAGCCCATTTTTTTCCCCCATCCCCCGTCCTTCTCTCTCACGTTATTCTCTTTTCATTTCCTTTTAGCACATGGTTGTTGAGCCAAGCACTGTGCTAAGCTCTACTGGGGATATGGAGGCAGAATCTAAGACACTGCCCCTGCCCTTGGATTGCACAGCCTGGGCGGGGTGGTGATGGAGACACATGTTCATAAGTACCAGTAGTATGAGGCAGAGGGCGCTACACAGTCATCTGAGCACGGAGGGAGGAGCAGAGAAATTGAGTGGTGATTGAGGAAGGTGTGGGGAGAGAAGGTAGCGCTCCGTCAGGTCTGGGAGGATAAGCGAGCCCTCGGTGGTGGAAGGTCGGGGCCGCTCTCCCGGGCTAAGGGGTGCGGTGTTAGAAAGGCCTGAGAGCATGCAGCTTCGCAGCTCGCTGTACCCCGCGGCCAGGCTTGGGGGGACTCGGTGGGGGCCCCGTTCCAGGAGCCCTCAAATGCCGGCTTCAGAGTCCCTGCTCTGGCCTGTGAGTAATGGGGAGTCACTCAAAGATTTTGAGGAGAGGAGTCATCTAACCTTACTGGTGAATTTTTAAAAAATTATTCAAGTAATATGTATATATTTTTAGAAGGGTTCGAAAATTCAGATAAGCAAACAAAAACAAACCTCCAAGGCCATCTTAAGAAGGCATCTGTGGCAGTGTGGAGCCCACCAGACAGTCGAGGGAGTGGGAGCGGGAGGCTGGGAGGAGGTCCCGGCCGGGAAGGCAGCAGACTTGGGGGGGTGGCGGTGGGGGCGGGGCAGGTGGGGAACTCTTCACTGCGCCCCGGGTTCTGGACTCGCTGACGGCAGGGCACAGGAGTTGCTGGTTGAGGGAGGGCTGAGGGGAGGAACTGACCGTAGTTGCCTGTTTTCCCCGGGGTGAGTGGAAGCCAAGCAGAAGGGCTGGTTGATGACCTCCGCCCAAGCCACGGGTCTCCCCGTGGGCTCAGCCCTGTTGTCTCCCAGGCCTGCCTGACTGGCCCCCCTCTCCTCCAGGAGCGCCTGGCAATCCTGGACAGCCAGGCGGGGCAGATCCGGGCCCAGGCAGTGCAAGAGTCGGAGCGCCTGGCAAGGGACAAGAACGCTTCCCTGCAGCTGCTGCAGAAGGTAGCCCAGGCGGGGTGGGCTGGGGCGCAATGGTGGGAGACGTGTGTGGAGGCCAGGCGGGACCCCCTTCCCTTGGTCCTCCCCCGTGCCGTCACCCCCACCCCGTGCTGACTCGGTCCCTTGGGGCTTGTAGGAGAAGGAGAGACTGACTCTGCTGGAGGGGAGATACCACTCACTCACAGGAGGCCGGTCCTTCCCGAAGACCACATCCACCCTCAAAGAGGTAACGCACGTGCTGGGCTGTGGCCCTGGCTTCAGGCCCAGCGGGTCTCTTGGGAGGCTCTGGAGCCACATGGGGGACCTTCGCCCCTGAGGTTGAGTATGGGGACATTTTCCTGAACTGGAGAGGTCTGAGTAGGAATGGCCCTGACGTCTGGGATTTGACCCTCTGTGGCCACCAGCTGCTGCTTTTCAGATACCTTTCTGGCTCGGAGGAGCTTACTGATGCTGCCATTTTGGGTGATTAAATACATCTGGGGGATTCAGGAGGCATGAGTGAGGAGGACAGGCAGCTCGGAGGTTTGGTAAGGGCTAGGGCTGGGTAGATTTCCCTTGAGGGGGAGCCCAGGAATCTAGGGGTCCTGACCTTGGAGCTCCTTGGGCTTCAGTCTAGAGCTACGCTCTTGGCCGAGAAGTGGGCTCTGACGTCCCTTAAGCCGTTCTTTCCCGAGTCTTTGCATGCCTGGGGTGTAAGGTCCAACCAGGATGTGCCCCAGTTCCCAAGCTCTTTACCTGCGTCACTGCACAAGCAACTGAGGCCTGGGGCGGGGTGGCTGGGCTGCGTGAGGGGAGAGGCCCCTCACCATGTACCCTCTCTGTAGGCTGAACTGCTCATCTCCGAGTCCTCAGAGATGGGGCTGGGATCTGCAACTCTGGTCCCTTTCCCAGGGTCTTCTGAGCCTGGGGCCTCCTCTGTCCCCCTAACCCCACCTGCTTCCACTCAGCTCAGCCCCAAAGCACAAGAGGTAATCACAGCTAACTGCCTGCCCTGCTGTGCCCACTGCCTGCCTGCTTGCTGAGCTCCTGCCTACAGCTTCCCCCACGGGCCCAGCTGAAGGGCGCGTGGCCATTACCCTTTGGCCAGAGTTTATGAGAGTGTGAGTGCGTGTGCCACCCTGCTGTTCCTGAGAGGGCCTGCGCAGCCCGTGCAAAACCAGAGCACCGATTTGCATATTAATTTGCACATGTTCTGCATGCCATTCATCAGTTCTCACAACCCACTGGATCCTCCAGCTCATTTTCCTTTTCCCTGAGCCCTGGAGGACAGTTGCCCTCTGGAGCTAGGCCAGGCTGGGGCTCCCTCTGGATAGGGCAGGCTTAGGCTCTCGTGCACTCAGCAGCATTCTGGATGTCTGCCATGTCTGGGACACCTAGATAAGCTCAGGGGTCTAAGGATATGCTCAGGGACTATGCCGGGCCCTGTCCTCCCACCCCACAAGCTAATGTGCTAGTATTTCTCTCCAAGTACTAACCCATGGGCACTGGGCCCATTTTTCTACTTGGGCTTTGAGCTGTTCCCTGCTAAGGTCTCTCTCTCAGAGCCCGTCTAGCTCACTCCCTAGTGGTGTCTCCATCCCACCGCTTCCAGCTCCTGCCCCAGCAGATGGGGTGCGAGGAGATGCTCGGGAATGGTGGCTGGTACTCCATGGACGCATGTGTGTGTGCCCCACTGGGGATGTCCAAGGTGTCGGAGACAGAAGGGTTGTCTGGGAGCCGGGTCCTGATCCTCAGTGGACTCTTGGAAGGCCTTCCCTCGGCTTCTCCTGTCCCCAGCCCAGAGCAAACCCAGGGGTGGGCCTTCAGGGTCTGCCTGGATGGCAAGGCAGCTTCAAAAGGTAGAGGTCAAGAAGAGCCTTCAGACCGTTCTGCCTGCCCTTTTCTGGTCCCCCCTTCCCCCCACCCTGCCCACAATAGCTGTCTCCGGCCATGGTGGGCAGCTGAGCTCCCCACCCCTGCTCTGGATCTTGTATTGAATGGAGTGGTGGCCCTAAGGCATGGAGTTTGGGTGTTGGGTACCTGGTTGTACCCTGTTAACCTCTTCTCTGCCCATCCCTCCCCCTCCCACCGGGCACCCTAGGAGTATGTGAGCCTGGCAGAGGTTCTCCAGCTGTGCTTCCGCTTGGACCCCCATGCTTCTGCCACCTCCCCCAGCGTGCTCGCCCAGCCCCTGCCTGACAGTGAGGTACCAGCCACGGAGGGAGCCCACCTGGGCCTCCTCGTGGATGCCCAGATGGTGCCTCCGGCCTGGGTGGGGCTTGGGGGACGACAGGGTCTGTCTCCAGCGGTGAGGGAGAAGAGCAGCGGGCGTAAGGGGGGTGGGGACTGGTTTCTTCTCTTCCCGGGGGCCTCGGGCGCTGCAGCTCCTGACGGCTCAGCGAGGGGCAGGCCTTCTGCTGCGGCGCCAGGGCGTCCTACTGAGAGGACTCGCCTTCCCGGGCTGTGCAAGTCTCTGCTGCTCTTCGCTTCCTAGGACTACCCTTCCCTTGCCCACGGGCAGGGCCATCTCTTGGGTCGCAGCTCCATTAACCTCTTGTATTCCCTCCCGCATCCTGGCCTTCCCCCAAGTACGTGACGCTTGAGCAGCTAAAGGCGATGTGGGGCGCCTCGCCCGTGCCCACAGCCTCTGCGCCAGGCCTGCCTCTCTGGGCCTCTGCCTCCCGGCACCTGGTTCCCACCACCTGCCTTCCTCCCGTGCTGCCCTCTTCCTCCTCCTCCGCTTCTCTCACGCCTTCACCCAAGGTTGGTGGTCTGTGTGTTCCTGCCACCCCCAGCCCACGGCGGGTGCGGCTGTGCGTGTGCGTGCGTGCGTGCGTGCGCGTGCGTGTGTGCGCGCGCCGCCCCGGCTTCCCGGCCTCGGAGCTCCAGGCCAGCCCCGGAGTGCGCAGTGCCGGTGGGCGCCGGGCGCCGGCATCGGGGCTGGCGGAGCGCGAGTCTCCGGTCTGGGAGTTGTGTCCTGACTGTTCCTCTTTGCCCTCGGCGTGTTCGCAGCAACTGTTCTCTCACTGTTTTTCTCCTCCTTCTCTCTATGCTGTCCTTTCTCCCTTCCTCCCTTCCCTTCCCCCTCACCTGCCTGCTTCCCCCCTGATCGAGGCCTTCCTTTACTCTTCCTCCAACCTGCCCCGCCCCGCCCCCTCCCGCCCCGCCCCTCCCCGCCTGCTCCCCACGCCCGCTCCCCACGCCCCACTCCAGATGGAGGAGCTGCTTCTCCCTGCCGTAGACTTAGAGCAGTGGTACCAGGAGCTGATGGCCGGGCTGGGGACCGGCCCCGCGGCGGCCTCCCCGCGCTCCTCTCCCCCGCCTCTGCCCGCCAAAGCTTCCCGGCAGCTGCAGGTAACCCCTCTCCCCCTGCCCGCCCCTCCCCGAGCCCTGCTCCTCTCTGCTCTGGGTACCTCCTGCTGGTCCAGCAGTCACACAGCGCCACCTTAGATGGGGGGGCGGGGGTGGCAGTCCGTCGAGTCAGGGCAGAAAGGGGCCTCTGGGCCGTGAGGTCTCCTCACGGGCAGCGTCCTGGCCCTTTGGGCAGCTGGAGGGCCAGCCTCTGATCCACGGATGGCTTAGAGGATTGCCGGTCCAGCGGAAGGGCCTTCCCGAGGGGGGGACCAGGGTGGGGTGGGTCTGGTGCCTTGTGCTAGGGCAGACCACGGCTCTGCTCTGTCCCCGGCAGCGCTCAGGCCCGGAGTCTCTGCCTCCGTCACCGGGGTGGGGGGGGGATGACGCCCTCTTGGGCCTCTTGCGGTTGGAACTAGTGTGGCCGGCATTTTGCTCTCCGGGTCACCCCAGGGGTGACACTTGGGGGCAGTACTGGTGGGACAGACTTTGAAGTAACAGCCATGAGGACGTGCCCAGGCCTCCTCAGCGTTTCCGTGCAGGGTACAGGCGACCTGAGCCTGTAGCCAGCTGCTGACCGTGGCATGGGGAAAGGGGTCAGGGCGTGCTCCACTGACCTGCGGCTGTGCCCAGGACCCCAGCGCCCAAGATTCCCTCCTGGGGTGCAGGCACCGCACCTCTACGTTTGTTGTCTCAGCTCTAATTCCATGTTCCCTTTGGGAGGAGTTCGCTTCTTCTAGCACGTAAGGCAGCTCTACTTGTATGTGTTTCAATTCATGTGATCATCAGCAGTTCACTCTCTGCTCTTACAGAGCAGACACTGGGGCCCAGAGAAGATAAGTCATTTCCCCAAAGCCCCACGACTAGGAAGTAGAGAACCTGTGCAAGGGGTCAGGGTTCTTGACTCCAGACCCCGTCTTCAGCAAACGTGAGGGCTGGGAGGGAGCTTGGCCGTTCCTTCGTCTAGCTCTGCTCCCTCCTTTTGCAGACCTAGGGCCCAGAGCCGGGAGGTACATGGCCCAAGGTCACACAGCCTGTTAGTGTCTCAGGCTGGACCAGAAGGAACCCCGACCCTCCCATTGGTCTCCTGCACAGCTCTGCCCAACCGATGTGAATGCCACCTCACATGGGTCGATTTTCTGAGACCTTTTCTGAGATCTGGGACCAGGGATTGGTCCAGAGAGGAGCTGCCTGGAAAAGGCTTGGCGGCTACCAGTAACACCGGTCCGTTGGGCTGGCCCAAGAAGCTCAATGCTGTTGTTGGCCTGGTGCCGGGGCGGGACCGGGATCACAGTCAGCCTAGGTGACATGGGGGTGCTGGCTGGTGGGGGAGCTGGAGCTCACCAGTCAGGATCTCTTCCCTCCAGGTTTACCGCTCCAAGATGGATGGTGAGGCCACCAGCCCCCTGCCCCGGACCCGCAGTGGCCCCCTCCCCTCTTCCTCTGGCTCTTCTTCCTCTTCCTCCCAGCTCAGCGTGGCTACCCTGGGCCGGAGCCCCTCCCCGAAGGTCTGACGACCGTGGGCGGGCTGGGTGTGTGGCATGGCTGGGGTAGGGACGTGGAGGCTGTGCCGCTGGGGAGGGGTCAGAGCCGCCCAGGACAGCCTTGGGAGGGGGGGTCTTCCGAGCCCCAGGTCCCAGTGCTCCATTCCCCCCGCAGAGTGCTCTACTCGCCCAGAACGGGACAGGCAGCCTCCCTCGCAACCTGGCGGCCACGCTGCAGGACATCGAGACCAAGCGCCAGCTGGCCCTGCAGCAGAAGGGTGAGTGGCTGCGGGCCTGCCCCCCCCGCTCTCCCCGGGGGGCCCTGGATATATGGATATATACCCCCCCACCCCCACCCCGGGCCACACCTTTCGCAGGGTGTCTTTGCTTTAATGGAGTTTTAGGCAAGCACAGAAAGCGTTTAGATTCAATATCTGAAGAAGAGCTTCCTGGATATCTATCAAGAGAATAAGGGTTGGGGGCCGTGCGATCCTTCCCAGAGAGCTCAGCAAAGAAGGGAGATGCTTGTTGGTCTGAGCCGGGACGGACATTGCCCTGTCTGGAGGCAGGGGGTGCACCTGATGGCCTCCAGAGGTGGTTCCCTAAGATACCGGCTCTGGGGACCCAGGAGTCCTTGTTGCCTGTGTGCATTTTGGTCGTTTTGAAAGCCCACGTCTGTGCGTCTCCCTCGTCTCATCCCCTCTGTGTCTCTCTACCCTACCCTCTGCCCGGGGCCCCCACACCAGGCGAGTCGCTTCCTGCCGAGCCCCCCCCAGCCGACAACCCAGCAGGTAGAATGTTGGTCACTGGGGGCATTGCTTTGGTCAGCCAGCCCCGCCTGGGCATCTGCATGATGATCCTGCGCAGGTCCTCGCTGCCGCGCCCCCCCCACCGGCTGAGCTGGGATGGGGTGTCCCCTGGCCTTGCCCCTCGAGCCGGGCTCGCTCTGCCTCAGCTGTGCTCTGCCTTGTCTCCCCTTCCTCCCTGCTGGTGTTGCTCTTGCTTATGCATCACTGCTGGGGTTGCATGGACACCCTGCTCACGGACCCCCTCCTGCACCCCTTCCCCTCCCCAGCAGGCGGGGGGGATGCATGCGCCCTGCCCTGCTCTTCAGGCCATGGTTGTGAGCTGGAGGCACCGCCGGGGCAGGGGCAGTGCCCTGTGGGGCTCAGGATGCAGAAGGAGCACTGAAGCCGGACGATGTGGCCGTGGCCGGTCGTGCAGGCGACCGAGTGCTGGCAGGGCAGCCGGACCTGGGGCTGGGGAGGGGGGGGCTTTAGGGAAGCTGGGGGGGGCCGAGGGGTGGGCCCTGTGCTGATCTCTCCCTGCTCCCCTCTTCCCTCTGTGATGCTGCCAGTGTCCCCCAGAGGGCCCGCCGTGACTCTGCCCCCGTCCCTCCCGCAGGGCAGCAGGTGATCGAGGAGCAGCGGCGGCGCCTGGCCGAGTTGAAGCAGAAGGCTGCCGCCGAGGCGCAGTGTCAGTGGGATGCCCTGCACGGGGCGGCCCCCTTCCCCCCGGGCCCCTCCGGCTTCCCCCCGCTCATGCACCACTCCATCCTGCACCACCTGCCGGCCGGCCGGGAGCGCGGGGAGGACGGCGAACACGCCTACGACACGCTGAGCCTGGAGAGCTCGGACAGCATGGAGACCAGCATCTCCATGGGCGGCAACTCGGCCTGCTCGCCCGACAACATGTCCAGGTACCCGCCCCGGGGGGCCGGCCCTGCCTCTGCCAGCCGCCTCCCAGCCCCCTGATGCCCCCCGCTCTCCCCCTCCCCCAGCGCCAGCGGCCTGGACGTGGGCAAGATCGAGGAGATGGAGAAGATGCTGAAAGAAGCGCACGCGGAGAAGAGCCGGCTCATGGAGTCCAGGGTGAGGCAGGCTGGCACCGGCCGCCCCCAGCCCCTCCGCCCCCAGGCTCCTCCAGACCTTCCCTCGAGGAAGAAGGGGTTTTAATTGCGTTCTTCAAGTGGAGGAGGCCTGGCCACGTGGCAGGTGTCGCAGCTCTTAGGACAAGAGGTGGCAGCACAGTAAGCGCTGTCCACCGTGACTCTCCCCAGTGGCGCCTTCTGGCCTTTGTGCGTTTGCCTCTGTGGGTGTTTTGGCCGCCACGGGGACTCTGATTCTGGTCTCCCCGCCGGCGGCAGGTCCTTCCTCTTGGGGATGGTGAGGAAAGGCGGGAACGGGGGCTCAAGGGATAGGACTAGGAGAGCAGGCAGGTGTCCAGGCCAGAGCAGGGGTGTTGGCAGAGGGGACATGGGGGCGCTGGGGGCTGAGGAGCCCCGTGCCTGGGGCGGGGGTGGGGGGTCTGTCTCCACCCTCCGGGCGCTCTGTGTCTCTGGAGGTGAGAGTGGGGTTTGGGGGGTGGGAGGCAGCCGCTAGGCCAGCCAGAAAAGAAGGCCTCTCAGTCGTACTCCCGTCGAAGGAGGGCATATTCACAAGCAGCTCTTGGCAAACAGAGAGAAAGGAGACTCTGCTCAGTTTTGAGCTGGGAAGAAATGGCAAACAGGAGCTTACGGTGTGAAGGTCGTTACTGTTGATGAGGACATAAAATGTCACGTGCTTTGTGTTTGATGATTTGGTTTAAGGATTTTTAGACACTTTTAAGAATGGCTTCTGTAAGTTCATTTTTTCCCCCATAAAATTTGAAGTTCGACTACGCATGTTTGTTATTTGGCTTCAAAGGGCCTTAGTGATGATTAGGGAAGGAGTACTGAGAATATTCAGTATCGGGAAAAGTCACTTAGGTGATGTGTGTGGTAGGAATTCAGGTAAGAAGTGTAAGAGCCCCGTTTATTCGGTGCTTCTGTCCCGCCGGCATCCGCGAGGGGCGGTTTATGTACACGACCTCGTGTAAGTTTCCCTATAATCCCTGAAGGGAGGCGCCCTCGGCCCCATTTTACAGATGAGACGGCGGAGGCCCAGGGGGTTTGAGTGATTTTGTGAGGCTCACAGAGCTCATCCGGCAGAGCCCGGATCCGAGCACTGGAAAGCGTTTAACCCGACCGGCAAGGTGCTTGCAGAGGGTGGGTTCTGGGGGTGATGCTCCCTGGTGCCAGGCTGCCCTCTGAGGTGGGTGCCTCCCACAGCTCGGCCCCAGCCTGAGGAGGGGCGCGGGGGAAGGGGCGGCAGAGGGCAGCCGTGGGCGACGACCGCTGGCTTTGGGGGCAGGAGCGGGAGATGGAGCTCCGGCGGCAGGCCCTGGAGGAGGAGCGGAGGCGGCGCGAGCAGGTGGAGCGGAGGCTGCAGAGCGAGAGCGCCAGGAGGCAGCAGCTGGTGGAGAAGGAGGTCAAGATGCGGGAGAAACAGTTCTCCCAGGTGAGTGGGCGCCGGCGGGTGCTGGGCGGTCGGCTTGAGGGTGGGGCTGGGGAGGAGCGGGGACAGCCGGCCAGCCCTGCGGGCCGTAAAGCCTCTGCTCCGGAAAAGACTGCTGTTGGCGCGTACAAGCAGTTTGCCCAGGCCGGGGTTGCATCAGTGCAGGCCGGCTTTTGCCACAAGCGCTCTGAAACCAGAGTGACAGCCCCGGGGCGGGGAGGGACTGATGGCAGCAGTGGGGGTTCAGGACTGAAGCCAAGGGACCTGGACAGGGGAATGACGCGGGGAAGAGAGGAGACTCTGCTGACGCTGCCCTCTGTTCTCAGGCACGACCTCTGACCCGCTACCTGCCAATCCGGAAGGAGGACTTCGACCTGAAGACCCACATTGAGTCGTCGGGCCACGGCGTCGATACCTGCCTGCACGTGGTGCTCAGCAGTAAGGTGCGAGGCCTGTGTGGCCCCGGGGCGCTGGGGAGAGGACCCTGTAGTCTGGGCACCTCCTGGGCCTTCGGAATAGTGGCCCCAGTTCCTGCCCTAACACTAGTGGTCTCTGTCCCGGGACCTGGTGTGCTGGCCCGAAGAGGTGTGGGCCACAGCCCCCCAAAATCCAGGCCCAGGCGACGGCTTTTATAGTGCCGCTCCGGGAGGAGAGGTCTGGGGGCTACGCCTTCGGGTCCTTCCTCACTCCTGCTTCTTGCCAGGTCTGCCGCGGCTACTTGGTCAAGATGGGCGGCAAGATTAAATCATGGAAGAAGCGCTGGTTTGTCTTCGACCGGCTCAAGCGCACCCTTTCCTATTACGTGGGTGAGTTCCCGTCAGACCGTCTCGGAGCCTGGACCCTTGGGCTGTCACCCAGGACAGCTGGTCTTCCGGAGGGAGGCCGGGCTTAGCGGTGTGGGGCCGGGGGCTTGAGCTGGGGCTTGTCCTCCCCTCCCTGACGGTGTAGAGACTGTACTCGGTCCGCCTTCGGTTTTTGTTCATTCGCGTATTCGGCAATATTACCGAGCATGGAGTAAGCTCTGGGCACTGCTTGAGGCCTTGGTGACGAGCCAGGTGGCTACGGCTCTGTCCCTTGGAGCTTGCCGTCAGGGAGGCAGATAGTGGGCAGACTGGGAAAGCCAGGCAGGATGGGTGTGCTGTAGGGGACGCCCAGGCTCCGTGGGCGTGTGGAGGCCTGTGGATTCCGCCTTGGGCACGTCCCCTCAAAGGCTCTAAGACAAGCAGCTGAGCGGTGCCAGCGAGCGCTCGGGACAGCCCTGGGGACAGGCCCCCTGGCGCGTCCTGCTCCCTCTGCCCTCCACGCTGCCTCCAGCGTAGTCGCCCGTCCCTGGAGTTCCCTCTGGACAGTCCCCACGCTGAGCGCAGGATGCTGTGTGGCACACAGGTCGGGAGGGGCCAGGGTGTTCTGCGGAGCAGCCAGTCCTGAGATCCCAGTGGCTCAAAACCGCAGCTTCCTTTCTCACCCGCTACGAGTCCGGGTACCCTTTGGGTTGGTGAGGGCTCTGCTCCGCTCTGCGCCAGTGTTCCCTTTGTTCGAGAGCATGCATTTTTAGAACATTGCAGGCCACAGTGGCAGAGAGTAAAGAGAAGCCCAGTTGCGCCTTGCATGGGCATTAAATGCCCCTGCTGGGGTCTGTCCTCAGGTCACTAGTGGGGCTGCTCAGCCAGTCACCCAGCTCCATCTAGCCATAAAGCCGGGGAGAGCAATCCTGTTCAGAGCCTGGAAGGAGAGGGCCTAAGTGTCTGGTGGCAGAGACACCCAGGCCTGGAGTGCTTGCCTCCAGTCTAACCTGGTCCCTAACCAAGTGCCACCCCCTCCAAGAGGCCTTCCCTGATTGCCTGGGCCCTGGCTGTGCGAGGCAGGAGAGGCAGAGGCCTGTGTGTCCCCATGTTTCCACCTGGCTGGGCTGGAAGGGACTTTGTGGGCATTTGAGTGAAACAGGCCTGGGGAGAAGAGTTTCATTTTAGGCATGTTGAGGTTGAAGTGCCTGGGGGCACCTAAATTTAGGAGCCAGGTCAGGGTTAAAGTTGATTGTGCTGGAGTAATAGTAATGGCAGGTCATACTCACTGAGCGCTGCACGAACCGGGTGCCGCACTAAGCACTCTGCACGCATCGCGTTGACTTTTCATCATCATGTGCGGGAAGCACTGTTTTATACCCATTTTACAGATGAGGAACATAGGTTCAGAGAGGTAAGTAAATTGCCCAAGGTCTCACAGCTAAGCTGCCAAGCTAAAACTGAACCCAGGCGGCTCGACTTCAGAGCAGAGAAGAGGGAAAGGGCTGAACCCTGGGGAAGGAGGAGGAGGGGCTGGCAAAGGGGGAGGGCAGGAGGCGGGAAGCCACAGGCCAGGTGCTGCACTGGCGCTGGGCCTTCACGAGCTTCCTGAGGGTTAGTGAAATGAAGATCACGTTCTGCGGAGGGGCGGAAACGGGGAGGGAAGCCAGCCGGAGGAGCCGGCATTTGTAGGCAGGGAGTGTCGCCAGTGATGAGGGACACTGCAGAAAGGCCAAGAATAACATGGACCCAGAGGCCCTTGCTGCGTCCAGGGTGGGAGCCAGATGGCACAAGAGGAGAGGTGGGTGGTAAGGAAGCGGGGGCTGGAGCTGATGCGGTTTCCAGCGAAGGAAGAGGTGGGAAGGGGCTGCTGTTGGAGGGAAGCAGGTGGGGCTGCATCCTCATCCCAAGCGCAAGTGTCCGACGGAGGTGGACCGGGGGCCTGATCGGGGCCCTGGGTGTGACTTGCCTGCTTCTGCCTTGAACTTGCCATTCTCCCTACCCTGGCCTGGACCCTCCTCCCACTAACTTGGCGGAACCCCTCTATTCTATGGGGTCCAGATCAGATACAGCGTCTGCAAAGCCTTCCCTGGCCCTGCCTCACCAGGAACGGGTCCTGCCCTCTGCCATATAGAACCCTTGCCTCATAGAGGCTCTGTCTGCGCTGTGATCACAGACGCTGTGCCGACCACCTGCTTCTCAGGACTGCCTCGGACGTGTAGATGCGCCCTTGCCGTTCCCAGCCATGCCCAAGGTCGCGTAGCTCCTAAACGCCGTACGTGTGTGCTTTCCTCCCCACTAGAGGGTAGGTTCCTAAGAGCAGGATCTCTGATTTCCGGTGACGCCAGTGCCTCGGACTCACTGATTCAACACTGAGCACCTACTGTGTGCTAGGCACATAGTTGCTGCTGTTGGAGGAGGTAGACCTGTGAACGGGCAGAGGAGGGCTCAGATTCAGCAGGGTCAGCTCTACAGAGGGACGTCCGTGCCGTGGGAGCCCAGGAGCGCGTGACCGGGCACCATAGTGGTCCCATTCGCAGTGGGTCTTGAAGACCACGTAGGAGTTGGCCAAGGGCATGGAGACCATTCCAGTGTACACAGCGCCCCCGGTGAAGGGCCCGGGAGAAGCTCCGCCTGGCCGGAGAGAACTTGGGGCTGGTGCCGGGGAAGGACGCGTGAGACCGACCAGAGGGCAGTGGCCTGTAAACAGCCTTTGCCAAGCCAAGATGGCAGCAGGGTCCCAGTGAGGGAGCAGCAGAGAGGCTGGCGGGCTGAGGCAGCAGGATTCAATTTGCTTGAGGAAGCTCACCAACTTGTCCTTAGAGAAGGGGAGTCGAAGGGGCAGAGGGTGGGGCGGGGGCACGGGAGGAGGCTGAAGCTCCTGGCTCAGGGACTCAGGCCTGAAATGACACGGGGGTGAGGGTGCACCCCAAGGGGCAGCCTGTCAGCTGTCACTGTCTGAGCTTAGTTGACGGTGTGACCTTTCGGTTGTGAACAGTGTTTGCCATGAGACGGCCCAGGCCCTAGGCTTTCCCTTGGCAGTGACCTGTCCCTTCCCGCCGGCTCGGTCACCTCTGCTGTCGGCCCCGCTCCTTTCTGTCCCCCCACCGGCCTCCAGATGCCACATCCTTCCTTCTGGTTTTTACTATTAGACTTGAATAGGTAAATGCACTCCTACAGTTAAAAAAACACATAAGGGCGCCTGGGTGGCTCAGTTGGTTAAACGACTGCCTTCGGCTCAGGTCATGATCCATGGAGTCCCTGGATCGAGTCCCGCATCGGGCTCCCTGCTCGGCAGGGAGTCTGCTTCTCCCTCTGACCCTCCCCCCTCTCATGTGCTCTCTCTCATTCTCTCTCTCTCAAATAAATAAATAAAATCTTTAAAAAAAAAAAAAAACAAAACACATAAGAGGGTTTACATTGAGAATTATGCCTCTACTAAACCGTTTTTATTACTTGTGTACCCTTGTAGTTTCTTTAGAATGTAAACAAACAAATGCAGAGATTCTTACTCCTTTTCTTACATGAAAAATGGCATATGGTATGTTCCTTGTTTTACTGTTATTCTATCAGATCTTTCTATAGGAAATATATTGGATACATTTGAAAGGTGTATTTCTGAATCTGTATTTTTTTCCACCCTACCCCATGAGGTGTTTCCCTATCATTTAACAGAGGTCTAGTATCCCGTCCTGTACTAAACTCTGATTTATTAACCAATCTCTACTTGATGGACTTGTTTCCAAACTACAAATATCGTTGTGGTGAACAATCACGTGTTTGTTATTTGTAAGGTAAATGTTCATAAGTGTAATCATTGGCTCAAAGGGCAAACACCTTTCTCATTCTGGTAGACTCGGCCAAATCCTCCTGAAGGGTTTACCACTGTATACCCCACCTGTCATCTGTTAGCCCACCTGTTTCTCCATAAACTTGCCCAAAGCCTGGTGTTTATTTTTTGCATATTTTTGCCCTTCTCATAGGTGCGAAGTGGTATCTCAGGAGAGGTTCTAATTTGCATTCTCTAATTCTGAGCAAGGCTGAGCATGGGCCATGTCTTCAGGACTCCCTGGTGGGCTCTGTTTTGGAGTCCTGGGAATTAGCCCGTTTTCCCAGACGGGGAAGCTCCATCGGTGGCCCCTCGCCTGAGGGATGGTGGGCCTCCTCATCCCGGCCCTATTTTTTTTGCAGACAAGCATGAGACGAAGCTGAAGGGGGTCATCTACTTCCAGGCCATCGAAGAAGTGTACTATGACCACCTGCGCAGTGCGGCCAAGGTGAGGGCGCGCTGCAGGGGAAGGGGTGGGCCCAGCAGCCTGTCTTCTCGAGTCCTGGACCCCTTCCTCAGCCTCTTTGTAAACTCTCTCTTGCTCTCTCCCTCTCCCCTTCCCAGAAGAGGTTTTTCAGCTTCCCTGTGGTGACTGAGGTACCCCTCCCTACCTACCTGTAACCAGAACTACTGCACATTAATGCCTCCTGTCCCCTCCTGGCCCCTGACCCCTTACTCTCCCCCCCAACCCCCTTCCCCGGGCCTGAGGGAGGAGCAGTGGAGGCTGCAGGGAGCCCCTGTGGGCCTGAGGGGCTCGCTGCCCCCTCTCCTGAGATGACGGCAGGCCTGTGGGGAGGCGGGTGGCGCCAAAGGGATGGCTGAGAGGGGGAGGAAGGGGTTCTCAGGGACGGGGTTGGGCTGACGGGATTGATAAAGGGGACATGTTTGAAGCCTGGGCTCTCTGCCCTCATGCAAAGCAGCCTCCCTGCAAGCCTCTGGTGCCGCCTCAGCCCTGATCTCTGCTCCTCTGGGGTCCTGGGCCCAGCAGCCCACTCGCAGCTTTTTTCATCTGCCCCTCTGGTGCCGGGAGGAGGCTCGGGTCCTCACTGGAATAGCCCTCTGTGTCTGATTCTGTTGATACTCACTTTTGTGCCCAGGGGTGCCCAGAAACAGAGCCCCCCCCCCATGGTAGGGTACAGCCCCGCCAGGGTCCAAGGACGGCCCAGGTGTGAGGAGGGGAACATCTCGGCCTGGGGTCCCCTTGACAGGTGGGGACTAGGTTTGGGGCCTATTTGGGACTCAGTCTCGAGCTCCAGGGCACCCTGGAGCCAGGGAGGGCAAAGGGCAGCTGGGATGTCAGCGGTGAGCCCTGTCTTAGACCTTCCTCTCTCCCGGGGCAGAGCCCGAACCCAGCCCTCACCTTCTGTGTGAAGACCCATGACCGGCTGTACTACATGGTGGCGCCGTCCGCAGAGGCCATGCGCATCTGGATGGACGTCATCGTCACCGGAGCGGAGGGCTACACTCAGTTCATGAACTGACCACACCAGTCCTGGCGTGGGCCTCCTGGACCCTCGGGCCAGCCCGCCTGCTGCACGGCTCGGCCCCTGGAGAAGAGCCGCAGCCTGGGCCCCAGGCCGCGCAGGAGTGCTCCCAGAGCCCCCGTACAGGCCTTGGTACTGTTCTAAGGAGCGGGTCCTGGGAATGTCTGAGCTCAGGCCCCCTAAAGAACCAGCCAGCAGACAAAAAGTGGGGAGGCTCCCGGGAACTCAGAATTTGCAATAACCCTTCAGGGTCCTGCCCCAGGCTGCGGAACTGGCAGAGGGGGCCTCAAGCTCTGACCTGGCACCTGCGCTCCCCAGCCTGTGTTTGCTTTCGCAAAGGACAAGTGATGGTACCAGAATCTGCCAAAGATCCCCTCTTGCCTCAGCCCCCCCGTTGCAGGGGCCTTGGGGGCTGAGGAGAGCCACCTCCGGAGTGGGGGAACAGCTCAGGCGGTGTACTTCTCAAACCCCGCTCTCCCGCATTTTTGTTATTACTTTGTTCAAGGGCCAGAGACCTCAAGTGTCAGCCTTGAGGTCCCAACCCCATCCCCTGATCTCCATGGTGACTGCTTCCTCGCCATGGTCCCATACCCATGGCCGAGGCCCTGTGGCTCCGCCCATGCTTCAACCGTGGGCCCATCTGAGGGTACGTACCGACATCTCTCCAGCTGGGGGGAAGGGACCAACCCCCCCCCTCCAGCCCCCAGTCCAGCCCTCTCCCTTCCACTCGTGCCTTGCTTAGAGCCAGAAGGGACGAAGCTCGGACATCCAGAGACTGGAGGAGGAGGGAAGCGGCAGGGAGAGGCGGCTGGACGGGTTACGGGCAGGCTGTGTCTAACGGGTGGAGGGCTGCTCAGACGCCCCCGGGGAACCTGAGCAGGAGAGGAGGCGGCAGAGCGAGAGGACCCTGAGGTCTGGCTGCCCTCCCTTCAGCCTTGGAAGGGTGACAGAAATGGGGAGCAGAGGACCAGGCCACCAGCTGTCTGGCCTCGGCCCTTCATGCCTTAACACTAAGCCCACCTCCCTGCCCACCACTGGGCCATGGCTACTGGGCCCCGGGCTGGGTGATTTTCAGTATTTGTAAGCATCTCAACAGAACAATAAAGCATTTGGAGTATGTGTTTGGGAAGCCAGGTTGCATGGGGTATGGGACTGTGTCCCCACAAAACAGGACGTCCCCCTTACTGATGTTCCAGGAAGGACAAGGGCCCAACCCATGACTTCTAGGTCCCTCCCCTGACCCCACTCCAAGGACTGGCTGGGGGTGGGGGATGGAAGATGAAGAGGCAGGCGAAGGTAGGGACTCACGCAGAAGTTTAATGAGGCAGACGGGGCAGGAGGCAGGGGGGGCTCCAGGAAAGCTGTCTGGGTCCCCGAGCTCAGCCGGTCACCATAGCGGTCCAGGAGCATCAGGACCACTCCACTGGTCCAGCCAAAGCCCTCCTGGAGAGAGACAGGGTCAGTGGGGCAAGATCTCTGGGGAAGGCCCTAAATCCTTTTAGGGGCTGTGAGATCCCCACCCAGAGGCTCGAGAACTGCCCAGCCCCAGGGGTGCAAAGGAGCTCCAGTCAGCCTCCTCCCTGGGGACCCACATACATGGGAGGAAACCGAGGCCCAGACAGGGGAGGTCATGGCCAGTTGTGGGGACAACACAGCCAGCCCTGGAGTTCCCAGTAGGATGTGGGCCCACTCACCTGAACTTCATACTCCCCTCCACCACCTGGCTGACCACCGTTGCTGATGTCATACTGGGAACAAAAGGACAGGCTCTAAGGTGGGGCACCACCCCCAGGCTCCCCACCTCAGCCCCCCAGGGGGAGCAAGAGATGGGAGCCCCTCTGGGAGAAGCTGCTCTGGCCTGCAGCTCTGACCCCTGCAGTGCCCAAGAACGGCCACCGGGCGTCACCACTGTCCCTGGGCTTGGCAAAGCCTGGCATCCCCCCAGCTCACCATGGGGAGGAGCCCAAGAGGCTCTGGGCTCAGGAGCAGCTCACCTTCTCAAACATGGCTGACTTTTAGGAGTAGAGACCTCAAAGTTGGTTCGGATCCAATTCTGAGCCAGCTGGAAAGCCACTTCCTGGGCCCGAGGTGAAGGAGACTTGGCCAGACCTAGGCCCCACCCCAGGCAGGACACTGAATCTCCTGAGTCCCCTGGGATGGCCAGAGCCTTACTCTCCTCAAGGAGGGAAAGAGGCCTGGGCCCTAAGACCTCCAACGTGAGCCACATGAAAAGCCAATGTGCTCCTTCCCCAGGGCCTGGCTTTGGAGGGAGAAAGGACGGCTGGTTCCCTCTATCAAAGGTCTGCTGAGTGGGAAGCCAAGAGACCAGAAGAGCCAGAGAAAGACCCCATGTGCATTGTTCACACCTCCCCAGCACCAGGAGGCCGACCCTCCAGATGCAATGGGGAAAGGCCCTGGGATATGCCCCATCCCCACCTCCCTACTCCCTACCTTTGATGACCAGGTCCTGCAGGGGGGCCCAGGCATTGGGCAAGCCCCACTGCTGGCCTGTTTTCTGGAGAGAGGTCGGGATCCCGTACTCGTAGGTCAAGATCTGGCTGTCCTAGAAGGTTCCAGACATTTCTAGGGCTGTGGGTGGGGGCTGGATGAGGAGCCAAGAGGCTGGGCCCTCCTCAAGCCAGATGTCCCCCCTTCCTGGGCTTTGTCCTCTTGGCTCACAGTTGCCCCCTGGTGGCTCCAGCGGGACCCGCAGGCTCAGACCCAGGGGTGGGACAGGAGGGGGTGGCTGCCACTTGCTAGAGGTCCCTAGTTCAGACTCAGGGAGAGAGCAGGTGGTCCTGCCCCCAGTATACCAGCCCGCTCTGCTGCCCCCCTCACCTCCAAATACTTTAGGGCCTTGTCCACAGTGTCTGGGTCAGAGGAACAGACCAGAGAGGAGTGAGGTTGGATGGGTAAAACTCCAGGTTCTTCTTTCCGTTCTCAAGGTCATAGTCAAACCAGGCCCCTTTCTCTTCATCCCACAGGATGGCTCTCATGGCAGCCAAGCGCTGTTGTGACAGATTTCTGTACTTTGTGGCTTGGATGTCGTTCCCTGGGGTGACACTGTCTTTAGGCTGAGCAACCGAGGTGCCTGACCTTGGGTCCCATGCCTTCCAGAAAGAGGTCAACCTTGGCCGCCTCCTGTTTTCCTCCCCAAGGGCTAGAAGTCCTGACACCAAGGGGACATGCAGACCTGGAGCCCACATTTCCGGCCTCTAGGATCTAGGAGTTCCTGAGCCATGGCCCTGTAGGGCTCTCAGGACCTAAACTGGCCTGCTCCCGGGTCCGTCCTAGGAGAGCACTGGCCGTGTGTATTTCCCTAGCTCCAACAGGTCCGAGGGCAATTGTTGGGGGAGAGAGAATGGAGGGAGTTTGAATGTGTGGACTCAGGTGTCCTCTCATAGACCCTAGAAGTCCCTCCCAGTAAGAAAGGGAGGGTGAGTGGAGAGTGGGCTCCATGCGTACTCTTGCCCTGGGGGTGAGGTACGGAGCAGGCTAGGAGGCTGGAGGCCCTTCATTCAAGGTCCTACTTCCAGCTCCACGGCCAAGGCTGAAGCAGGACCCAAGCCGCCCCTCCTGCTGGCTCACCCAGTCTGGAGTAGAAGATGCTCATCAGCTCCTCTGCCTGGCACAAGAAGGCATTGAGGTCAACAGGCACGAATTTGCTGGTGCGGATGCTGCTGAGCGATGTAGGGTCTGGGCTTCCGACAAGCCACCATGAAGAGAAGTCCCATCCAGACTCAGCCCCAGCCTTGAGCTCAGCCCACAGAGCCTCCCGGTCCTCTGTGAGGACAAAGCAGCAGGGGATGGGGGGCGGGGGGGGTGGCAGGGAGGGCCAGGGCTCGACACCCAACACCAGGCTCTCAGCCCCACCCCGATCCCTGACCTTGTTATTGCTCACCTTCTGGCAACGTGTCTGCCAGCTCAGCATCTTTGCCGTAAGACTCTGGCCTGGAAGAGGAAAGTGGGCATCCTGGCACTAGGAGCCTCTAAGTGCAAGCTGGAGGCTAAGCCATGTTGCTCCAACTGCCCTTGGATTGCCCTTCGTGGGCCCTGGATTGCCCAGGGCTTTCAGTATCAGCATCTGAGAGGCAGGGCTAAGTCATGGCCCTCAGACCAGAGTGAATCACGAGAGACCGAGAGGTGGGCAGGCGGCTCCTCACCTGGGTCCCCCATAAGGGACAGCATAGTGATTCAGGACGTAGCCCCCCCCCCTCCCTGGGCTCACAGAGATGGTCCTGTTCTCCATCCAGAAGTCCAATTCCAAGGCTAGGCTCCCGAAGTTGTCCCTGGGGTGGAGCCAGGCACCGCGGCAGCCCAGGCACGGGGGCCCTCAGTCCCACCCTGGGAGGTCCCAGTAGGGCGGCCTGCGGGGCAGCAGGGGGGCCGGGGGGCCCACCGGAGGAAGGCGGTGTCGGTGGGGGTCACGTAGCGGTCCATCCTGAGAGTCAGGAGGGGGGCTGGCTCGGCTGCAGGTAATACACGCGGGCCCCGTTGGGGACGTGTCCGTAGCTGCCAGGAAGGACGCGGGCTGAGGTGCGTCTGCCCAGCAGCGAAGGCCAAGGCCAGTCCGGCGCCAAGCCCTTGGCACCCCCTTCTCCGCCCCAGCCTTGAGGGGCCCGCCCCCCCTACATCCGCACCAGGTCCGGGAAGTTCTGCAGCATGCCCTTCACCGTCCCGGGCAGCTCAGACAGGAGCAGCCCCTCCACCACCCAGTAGGAGTCCCTGGGGAAACGGACAGCTCACGCACCGGCCTGTGCACCCGGGCCAGTCAGGGTGCCCCCCTCTGCCCGGGACAGCCCGCTGGCCCCGGGCTCCCCGACTCCCGCCCTGCAGCCCCGGCCGCTCACCAGTAGGAGAACTCCACCAAGCGCCCGCCAGGCACGCTGAAGGCGTGTGCCGAGTAGATCAGAGAGAACTGCTCCGGCTGGCTGAGGACCTCTGGCCTCACCGGCAGTCGGGACGGAGGGCACGGGGAGCCCCCAGGCCCCGCCGTGTGGAGGCCCTGGCGGCCGGTGCGTGAGTTCTGGCTCTGCGGCTGGTCAGCCGTGTGGCTTTGGTCAAGGCCGGAGCCGCCGCAAGCCAGGTCTGCTCGGCCCCACAGGCCGGCCTCTGGAGTCCCTGCTAACTCAGCCCGGCCCTGGCAGGGGCTCACCAAGCGGCGGCCAGTATCAGGACCAGGTAGGGGGACCGTTTCCTCCACTCCCCTTCCCCCATCTCTGCTGCCACCACCCAGTCCTGACCTGATCAGCTCCCGGAAGAGAGAGCCTAGGTGGGCAGCCTGGAGGTGGCAGGTGGGGGTGGGGGAGGATGGTGAGGGCTTCAGGGAGGAGGTGAGAAGTTAGAAGTAGACATTCCCTTCTCCCCCTCCAGAAATTCTTCCTAGAGAGCTCCATTCAAGGACCCAGTGTGTGCTCTAAGGGCAATGGGACCCCAAACTGGCATCCCCCTCTCCCAGCTCCATCCCCTGGGCTGAGACCCAGGAGTGGATACCTTCTTTCCCAGTTTCTTCCAGAGCTGGTGGAGCTGCCCTGCCCAGGCTTGCAGCTTGGGGTCTGAGATCTTCTGCAGGAACCGGGGACTGGAAGAACGCCGACCGCACAGGGTTCAGGCAGGCAGGCCTGTCTGAAGGGCCCCCTCCTGTTTCCTGTCCAGGAGCTACCTGTCCTTCCAGTCCTCAGGAGTCCAGGACCGCAGCTCCTGCCCCACGGCCTGGAAGTGCTCTTGGACGAAAGCCTGCAGCTGCTGTGGGGGGTGCTTGGGTTGTGGGCAGCGGCCAGCTCACCAAAGCGCTGCAGAACCTGGTCAGGGGTCCAGGCGGCAAGGAGGGGTCAGGTGGACCCTAGGAGCCCCTCCCTGATGGAGGCCCCTCTCTGCCTCGTCTTGCCCTCTGTCATCTTTGGTGCAGAAGCTTTAGGAGGTGGGGCCCCCCTGTGCCTCACTTGGAGCCGAGGACAGTGGCATGTCCACAAACTGCTTGTCATCCCGGTAGAGCCTGGCCATCTGCATTTGGTGGAGTCCCCGTGGCAGTAAATCTGGCTGCGGACAGTGTCGGGGAGGGGGGCAGGTCAGGTCACCACCATCAGGGGAGAAGAAAGGCTCGAGTCTGGGCACGTCCCCTGGCCCGGGGCTGTCAGTGTGCCCGGGGAACGTGCGCGCCCTTGTGTGGTACGGGTGTGTGGGTGCTGGAGACATACCCCGCTGAGAGAACGAGGCGCGCCCTCGGCAATAAAGGATTCAAACAAGGGCCCAAGCCCACACTGGTTGGTCATTTGGCAGAGTGGACACCCAGTGGACAAAAGGAGAGGACCACTTGAATCAGTGACACATCAGAGCGGGTGGGACCGACTGTACAGCGGCCCTGGGCGAAACCGACCAGAGGGCTTCAGGCAAAAGCCTGTAAGTTACCCCCAGCGGCGACTGCTCAGACCTCGGGCCAGGGAATTTGCGCACGCGGCGTGGGATATGCAGAGCTGGTGGAGCTGCCCTGCCCAGGCTCACAGCTTGGGGTCTGAGATCTCGGGAGACAGTTACCAGCCCGCTATTGGGCGTTTATGGAAACCTCCTTCTGCCTGGAGGACAGATCTTCCTGTGACCGTTAGTACCGACGGTGTCCTGAGTGACGTCTCTGATGAAGAAGGCGGTGCCCCAGAGAGTTCCTTCCTACGTGGGAAGGGTTTACACAGGAAGCGCTACACGCGCACCGCACGGGCAGGTGGCCTCTTCTCCCGCCGGGCTGCGGGAAGCTCCCGAGGAGTCGCGGGAGGAGCCCTGTGGCGGCTCCCCACGACCACCAGAAAGCTGCTTGGCCGCCGACGGCAGTGCGAAGGCGGACAGACAGCATCTCGTTCGGAAGGCTACTGCACTCTGCCCAACTGATGGGAATCTCTGAAGAATATAAGAAAGGTCAGCTCAGTGGCCTAAACTGCATGCTCTTTCCCTTGCAGTGATGGAAACACTGAACGTGAAAAGCTCCTATGTTGCTTTTAAGTAGACTCCATGCCCAGCATGGAGTCCAACACGGGGCTTAAACCCACAACCCTGAGATCATGACCTGAGCCGAAATCAAGAGTCGGACACTTAACCGGCTGAGCCACCCAGGCGCCCGTGTTGGGGTGTTTATGGACTCAGGGGAAGGGAAAAACTGGACTAGGAAAGGGGATGCTCGCATGGGGCATGAGCCTCAGGAAATCACTCCGGAAATTCAAGGGGCCCGTTAAAGTAGCTTTGCATTCCTGACTGTAGACGAATATGCTTAAAATACTGTATTGGAACAGAAGATACTGTGCCAACTGGGTCAGCCCATGGTTCCCACAATGGGCCAAGAGACGTGTCAAATGGGCACAGCGTGTAACGTGTCACCCTCCGAGTGCTGGCCTGATCCAGAACTGGAACACAACTGACACATCTGTGGTCTGAAGCAGGGAGAGAGAACAGCATGAAGGGCAGGCTTACACAGCGTCACAAGCATATGCTCACACTCAGCATGGGGTGGGGGCCAAAGGAGGGTCCCCACGGGATAGAGTCGTCCGCTTTTCTGGGGGATACGAGGAGAGGCTGATGGCAGGACTCTACAGTTCTTTCCCACATCATCTGCACTGACCTTGAGCCCACTAGGACCCGACCTGCCACTGTGGTGTCGGAAGCATGAATGGTCCGTAAGTAAGAGACTGTAGCTCTCTTTTCAAATCCTGACAGGTTGGGTTGTGCCCACGCCTCATGGGGCTAAGCGGGGGCTCACAGTGAAAGGGGCTGTGTTGCTCAGTGGCGGGAAGAGCCCCCCATTCGGGGCTGTGTAACTCTATCTCCTACGGCCCTCACGAGGCTGGGTGTGCTGCCAGCGAGCTAGACGAGAGCAGTGGCTAAAGCCAACATCCCTTCCAAAGGGGGAGGAGTGGAGTGAAAATCAGTGCCACACAGACAGGAGAAAGGCAGCTGAGGGCAAAGAGATGAACAGGCAGGTGTTCAAGGGAAACGGGCAGTCTGGCACGGCACGAGTGCCTGGAGGGAGCGAGAGGTTACCTCGGTCCTTAGCACAATCGCAGGGGATGCCTGGAACCGTGGGGCCCCGCGCCTGCCCTGCCCAGCCTGCCTTTGGAACCTGACAACGTTGATGGAAGCCAGCAAACAGGGCCGGAGTCGCTCTGGGAGACATTCTGGTCTCAGGATATGACGCTGAGCTAGAGTAACTGTTGACGACTGAAGGTGACCCGAGTGATGGGCCAGCGTCTTTCAAGTTTTTAGATTACACCTCCTATGAAGGGTGTCATCTGGGAAGGAATTTCCTGACACTACTCCCCACTGGGTCTTTGGACTGGGTGGTCTACAAGTCTTGGCAGATGAATTGCCCTGTATACAACTATAAACCTTGAAAATCAAATACTTATAAAAAGGCCCCTGATTTGGGGGCACCTGGGTGGCTCAGCCAGTTGAGCATTTTTTTTTTTTTTTTTTTTTTTTTAGAGAGAGCAAGCAAGCAAGTGCGAGTGCAGGGAGGGGGCAGAGGGAGAGGGAGAATCTCAAGCAGACTCCATGCTGAGCACAGAGCCCGATGTGGGGCTCAATCTCATGACCACCCAACTGAGCCACCCAAGCGCCCCAAGCATCTGACTCTTGATCCCAGCTCAAGTCTTGGTCTCAGAGTCATGAGTTCAAGCCCCAAGCTGGGCTCCATGCTGGACGTGGAGCCTGCTTAAAAAATAAAGTCCCCCAATTTTAATGGACAAAATATAGCAGCATGTGCAGTGTGCTGTCCGCACAAACGCAGATCACCCGTTTTTGTGAATAGAAAGCTATTAAACAGAACAGAAAAAATGGGTTTCTTGTTGGATGAAAGCAATAGGCATCGTATAGTCTATCCAAATTCCCATGGGGAATAACCCCATCCTGAGATGAGGAAGGCTATGGGAGGCCTCACGGCATACCTCACAATAAATTGCACCTAGGCGTGACTACCACTTATCTCAGTTTAGTATGGGGGACCCCCATTTCTGGGTACCAAACATGTCTCCCAATGGCATTTGGGCTTTTAGTACCTAATGGAAACAACACTGGACCATGAGACATAAGAGGGCTGGGGGGTGGCTGGGTGGCTCAGACAGTTAAGCGTCCGACTCTTGACTTCAGCTCAAGTCATGATCTCAGGGTCATGAGATCGAGCCCTGTGTTGAGCTCTGCACTGAGCCTGGAGCCTGCTTAAGATTCTCTCTCCCTCTGCCTCTGCCTTTCTCCCATGTGCTCTCTCTCTCTCTCTCAAAAAAAGGGGGGCGCTTTGGGGGAGACAGGTCCCCCATTGTGGAACAAACTGAATTTGCTTTTAATGAGGAGAGGCATTCAGAGGAAAAAATATTAGCTAGAATAAGCAGATTAGAAGGAGTTCTCTTCCAGGGGGAAAGTAAAGGCTGGGAGTCAGGCTGGATAATGAGGCTTTAGTGAAATGCATCAGGCCAAGGCAACAGATAAGGCTGGCTGATGCCAGGGCCCAGCACCGGAAGGGGGCCTGCACCCTCAGCCAACAGAGCCTCTTGACTATTTGAATGCTGACAGAAGGCAAAGTAGCCATGAGGCAATGGCCTTCCATACGAGCTACTGAGGCTCAAGAGCCATGCCTGTGGGAATCTTCTAGACCTGCAAACCACGTACTGTGGACACATGTACTTGAGCCCGACTACGACTGCCCTTGCTCCGGAAACAGATAAGAAGACACACCCTGTCATACAATCAGCAGGGACAGAACTATTCTGAATACCACCTGTGTCCTCCCCCAGGAAGGAGGTGGGCCCTGCTACGAACAGCACAAAAAGGAGACCAGTCTCTGTGCCAGGCTGTGAGCTGAGACAGGGTGACTAGCTTTCCCTCCAACCGTCTCAGAACCCAGAAATAACAAATCATAATTTGTTGTAATAAATAATAAAATCACGGCTACCTGTAATGACGTCTGTCCATAATATTTGGTATAAGGGCAAGGTTTGAGTCTACGGAGAATACCTAACTCTTCCAGTTTGTTCTGTAATGGAACTCCATTGTACTATGACCATACCAGGATATGGTCTAATACTGGTATTAGCGGTATGATTCAACCACCTTATGTAAATAAGCCATGTAATACCGATATTCATGCCTGCATATGTTCGGAGGTGGAGTTAAAACCTCCTCAGGGGTCACCTGGGTGGCTCAGTCATTAAGCATCTGCCTTCAGCTCAGGTCATGATCCCAGGGTCCTGGGATCGAGCTCCACATCGGGCTCTCTGCTCGGTGAGGAGCCTGCTTCTCCCTCTCCCTCTGCCTGCCGCTCCCCTTGCTTATGCTCTCTGACAAATAAATAAAATCTTAAAAAAAATTATTCTCTAAACAACGCCAGTGTATTACCATCTCGCACTACGGCAGATGTAAAGTGGAAAAGGAAAGTCAGAATTACTAGAGTCTCCTACAGTCACGATTAGTCTAGTGAGCATCATCTGACCAGAACGTCTCCGGATGAGGCCACTCAGGTTTGCAGGCTTCTGTTTGCTCTGGTCGGCTCCAAAGCCGGAGAGGTCTTGGCAGTACATACATTCACCCTTTCAGGCATCTGAAACTAAGAGGCAGCATCCCTTCTTGTTCTGAGCCTCTTGTAAAGTGTTAATGTAACAGTGGATTTCTCCCACTACATTATTATTAGTCCATGTATTCATTTCTTTACCTTCAGCTACTATTTCTCCTTCTCTCCATTTACATCCAAGCTTTTCTAGCTTTGGAGAGGACCTTGCGTTCGGCCGCTGGTCCAGACTGCAGCAGCGACGCGAGTCTAGGGAGCCTCCCGCGGTCCCCTCTGCTCACGCGGAGTGCTATCCCGTGCGCTCACTCCAAGCGGGCCCTTCCCACCCCTAGGCCTGAGTGAGGCTTGAATACAGCCGCTGTCAGTGACCCCACTTAGCCAGATGGGGCGAAGGTGCACCGCACCGCGTCCGGCTCTTAGGACCCTCCCGGAGCCCCTCTCGGTGAGTGTGAGCGCACGCTGGTGAAGCTGCGTCGCCAGCCCTGCTTGTCTGGATCTCCCCGTTTCAGACAGCCAATGTTTTAATGGTCCATTCCAGCTCTCTATCGAACCACGGCTCGGAGGATGAAAGTGGGTTCCCTGGTCTGAAAAAATGTAACTCAGTGGTCCAAATCAGTGCGGTATCTTCTGGTCTGGTCCTATGACAGTATTTTGAGCATTTATAGCGACACCTAGCGCAGAGTGCGGGCTCCCGCCCGGGGTCTCACCGGCCAGCTCCACGCGTGTCCTTTCCCTCAGGGAACCTGCCCGGTAGCCCGTCTCTTTTGTTGACAGAACAGCTTATTGGCATTTTGTGCCTCAGGGGGCGCAAGGGCCATGCATCTAGATCCGGCCCACCTCCCAACATCCCATCGGTTCACGACCCCACGTGGCATCCTCACGTGAACACACTGGGATACCCACTTGCTGGCTCTACTTTCCGATCTAGGAAGGGGGTTCTTCTGATGGGCACCAGCGTGTTCTACTTTAATGAACTCCTCAAATTCACAATAACTTCCACAGGACTGTGCCACACATGGGTGATGTTTCTATAGACCACTCTCCCATTGTCCTTCTGCCTGACCATATGGCCAGGATGGTGGCCACCAAGAGTAGATAAAAACCCAAACACAGTAGCAAATAGTATGCAGTTCAGCCCACTGAGCTGATTTGGTGCTTTTTGTTTTTGGGGTTTTTTTTTAGATTTTATTTATTTATTTGAGAGAGTGAGTGAGCACGAGCAGACGGAGAAACAGAAACAAGCAGACTCCAGGCTGAGCCTGACGCGGGGCTCGATCTTACAACCCTGAGATCATGACCTGAGCTGAAATCAAGGTCAGATGCTTAACCGACTGAGCCCCCTAGGCGCCCCTGGTATTATCATCTCTGGTCATAGCGGCAGCCTTCCAGTGCAGTGTGGTCACCTTGGAACAACCATCCATGAACAAAGCAGCTCTTTGTTGGTCCATCAAGAGTTGTTTATAGGGCACCGTCCATGTGGCAATAGAATCCAGCACTCCTCAGGTGGTTCCAAAGTCAGTTCTAAGGAACAGAGTCTACCTGCTCTCAAACTCATGGAGTTAACTCTATATTCCCCCCCGTAGTCTGCTCCTGCATAAACCATTCCCACTGCATTATGGAACTCTTCCGGGCACTGCCCTCCCTCTTAGATCATTTCTCCAACATCACCCAAGATATTATGGGTGTTTCAGGTTTTAAGATTATCTTCTATCTTGGGGTGCCTGGGTGGCTCAGTTGGTTAAGCATGTGACTTCAGCTCAGTCCTGACATCAGGGTCCCGGGATCGAGCCCCGGGTCGGGCTCCCTGCTCAGCACGGAGCCTGCTGCTCCCTTTCCTTCTGCACCCCCTAACCCACGGGCTCGTGTGCTCTCTCTCAAATAAATAAAATCTTTTTTAAAAAAGATTATCTTATGTCCTTCAGAGGGGCAGTCTCAATATCTGATAACAAGCTAGTAATTGCCTCTCAAATGGACATTTTTCTAGTCCAAAGTCTGGAAGGCGTGCTCGGAGGGGCCCCAAGGCTTCTGCTGTAAGCCACCCTCTAGGCTCCACAGAAGGGTGTGACCTGTGTGACCTCAGGCAATCTTACTAGTGCCCGTGTGGAATGTCTAACACAAGAAGTAGGGGCGCCTGGGTGGCTCAGTCAGTCAAGCGTCTGCCTTCAGCTCAGGTCATGATCCCAGGGTCCTGGGATCGAGCCCCCTGTCGGGCTCCCTGCTCAGCGGAGAGCCTCTTCTCCCTCTCCCTCTGCCTGCAGCTCCCCCTCCTTATGCTCTCTCCCTCACTCTCTCTCTGTCAAATAAATAAATATAATCTTTTAAAAAATTTTTAAAAATACAAGAAGCAATAGTGTGATGGGCAGATTCACATGCCTTTTGTTTTATGCTACCAGCGACTAGAAACATTCCTCGCTTGGACGCAATGTCCACCCCTGTAACGCATTCAGGCAAAATAGAGGCAATCTCTTCACATGAGAAGTGTTCAAACACCAAAGAAACTTTCACCTCAGCCCCTTTGACCCTGGTGTTCCTAACCATGGCTTCACTGACAGGTTTGGATTTTACAGTACTAGATAGAGTAAGCGCTCCCCAGCCAGACGTGATAGCCACTCCTAAAACACATTCGGGGGAAGGAGAAACTACCCCTTGACATCAAGTCTGTCTAAACATTCCAATTTCCATCCAAACATTCACCTTAATCCCACCAACTCTTGCATTTCTCCGTCCTCTCAATCTGACTGTGGCCCCTTTCAGGGCTTCACCCGGGCTTCTGATATCACAGTGCACAGTCCAGAATCTTCTCTACCCTCTGACGATCTGACTCACATGCATAACACTTTGAGTCTCCAGCAGGGGACAGAGTTAAGGGACCCTAAGCTTTTCACCAATCTTTATCTTGATTAAATTGCAGGACCTCTGCCTCAGGAGATGGGAGGTCAGGTTTCTTCTCATTACCATCTTTGCCTTGCAAAGTTTTTTCCTAATTCCTCCAAAGTAGGGTGAATAAAACAGATTTGTTTAGGTCCCTTGTTTTTTGGGGGGCCTACAGGGGCTCTCACTGGTCCACTAAACTTCGAAGAAGTGCTGCATTAACACCTTTGTTTTGACCCTACTTGCAGCTGCTATATTCACCCCATTTCTCAATAGCTGTTTAAAGATCCTACCCTGCTGGGACGAGTCCATTGGCTCACTCCCTGTCTATCCTATGCTCTTGGAAATTGGTCTAGCCTGCTTCATTATTTGTTGTTTTAGAATAGTTTTTTTTTTTCCTTTGGAAACGGCTCTGAAACTAGTGGCCATAGCTCAGGCCAGCCAGAAATGGGATCCTGCCCCACACATTCCTTAGGCAGGGGCCCCGAGACGAGAGGCTGAGGTTTGGACTGGCCAGAACCAAAGCTTGGCCCATCTCTCACTTTCATGTTTGTTATTATAGGATAATAATAACCCAGGGATTGCATTTTTAGATTTCTTATTATTCTGCACTTTCTTAGGCATCCAGTGAGCCAACACTCTGGGAGTTGGACCCATCATCTCCAAATTCCATTGCTAACCTTCACCTCCAGGAACCGATCACAACACAGCTGCTGTTCCAAACCATGGGTGACCCGCAGCCATCCAGGAACCAAAGGGTGCTCATCTCCTGTCCTTTCATCTTGCTTTCCCCGGGCCACATGTCCTAGCCAGGCAAGGTCCTTCCAGCAAATCACACATTTTCTGACATCCACTACAGTACTACAATCCAGTCTTGGTACTAACCAATGAACTCCGGCCATGGGCACAGTCCCCGAGACGGCCCTCATTCCAGCCAGCAGCGGTCAGTTCGGGGGGCCCCAAACTACACCCACTTCTGACCAACTGGCTACAAATTGGGAGGTTCCCCAAACCCATCAGTTTCAATAATGTGCTGACTCACAGAAGGACCGAGGGCTCCCCAGCATCACTCAGACTTAGAGACCGAGTAATTAAGTACTCCACACCTCTGTCACGAGCCCCAGTGACAACCCTGAATGCGAAGCCCGGGTGAGCTTCCTGGCTGGCCGTAGCTCATGCATGATGTCACACGTGTTGCTGGAAAAGGTAAGTTCTATTCATACAAATCCACTGGAAGAGGACAACTGGAGCCTGTGTTTCTTCTCTCCTGGACTCTGCCCTATGTGCCTTTTACCTTTCCTGATTTTAGTCCAGATCCCTTCACTAAAATAAACGTAACCCCGGATGTAACTATTTGGTGAGTAGTCAATCACCAGAGCTGGGGGTGGTCTTACCAACCCCGGACATAGTCTTCTTTCCATACTTTTGGAAACCCACCTCATGCTTGCAAAACTCTTGATCACACAGCCTCTCCGAAATCCTTATTACAACTGCTCAGAACAAAATCTATGAATCATCCTGGGTAATCCCTTTCCCTTCATATTCCTCGATCATCAGCAAGTCCTATCAGCACCCCCTGCAAAATATATCCCATCCTGAACCACTTCTCACCTTTCTGGTCCTACGCCCGAGCCCTGGTCCTCTTCTCTCCCCTGGCCTGTTCCCACTTCTGTCCTGGCCACAGACGCCTTCTTCCTTGAATCATGACCTCAGAGCCTTTGCACTTCAGTTCCCCTGCCTGGACGGGCTTCCAGATCTGCACAGAGATGATGGTTGCTTCCACAGTTCAGCTCAACCATCTCCTCCGCAGACACCTTCCCTCTCCATCCCATCTGAGACACCCTCTGCTCACCACGAGCGGCTCCCTCATTGCATCTGACTTTTAGCTGTGCTTCTATCAGTACTCTCCTTGCTAATTGTGTAAGTGCCCCGAAGACAGGGACCTCGTTTCTCTCGCTCGCTGCTGCAGCCCAAGGGACATAGTGAGAGCTCAAGAAACCCACTTAAATGAGAAATGGATGATGCCCTGTGAGCCCAGGAAGCAGGACAGGCTCACTTATCTGTCTTATTTGGGGATGGGAACTATGGCTCTGGAAAGAGGTTTGACTTGGCTCTTGGTCACCGAGGTCAGAGGTTAAACTTAGGAGCACTTTTCGGGCCCTGACACTGCCTCTCATCTCCAAGCTGGGGAAACTGGAAACCCGGCAGAAAGTTTCCCAGAACAACGGGAGGAGAGCCCCCCCCAGTCTGAGGAGGAGCTTGGAGCCAGGGGCGGAGGAAGGGAGGGCGGGCACTGGAAGGTTGGTGCCCGGATCAGGAGGCAGCCCCCCTTTCCCCAGCACTGGAGGTCCGGTATCCGGCACAGAGCCCTGCTACACCAGGAAAGCTAATTTCCTTCCCTCCTCTTCCCTCCCAAGGGCTGAACCCCCAGCGCCCGAGATCTCATCCCAACCTCCTGACCCCGACCTTCCTGCCCCAGCCCCAGCTGCCTTCCCCACTCCTACCTGTCACAGGGTGGGGTCAGGGCGCCCTGGGACCCCAGCCCCAACAGAAGCAGCAAGCACAGCTCCTGGGTCTTCCCCTGCACGGTGGCTGTGGCCGTGGCCCAGGAGTCCGCCCTGGCACCTCTCGCTCGCGGGGACACAGCCTGATTCACCCGCCCACCCGACGCAGCCAAAGTCCACGTGTGGGGTGTCGCCGCCTGAGGGGCTGGATGCCAGGTCTGTGCACTGCACCTTGCCGCTCCTGCGCTCAGCTCACAGAGGCCAACCCCTGCCCCCACCTCGTACTTGTTCTTTGTTTTCTTCGTCTCCGCAGGTGCCGCCGGCACGGGCCCTTCCCTCAGAGTCATGTGGTGGGGTGGCAGAGGGGGCAGCGGGCACAGGCGTGTCAGGGGCACATCTGTGACCCAGATGCCAGGGGCTCAGCCCCAAGATCACCACTGCAGAGAGTTACCTTTTCCTTTGACATTTCAAACAGAACGGCTCAGGATTCTGTCCCAGCCGTGGCGCGCGACCGGGGCACACGAAGACGCTGCAGCAGCGCGGAGACTGATGGCTCAGGCCTGAAATGACACGGGGCGTGTGCGCGGCGGGGAGTGTGCGCGGTAAGGGGCGTGCTGTGAACTGGTCACCACCCGAGATTCGTGACTGTGTGACCTTTCCTTTACGACTCAGGCTTGCTGTCCACACCCGAGCAGGGTCTGCCACAGGACGAGATGGCCCTGTCCCTCCCCACCGGACAGGTCACCTCTGCCCTGTTTGCCCCCCTCCTTGTGGACACCCCTGCCTCCAGATGCTACACACTTCCTTCCTTTTTTGTGTATTTTTTTAATCTAAATTCAATTACGTAACGTATAGTATATTATTGGTTTCAGAGGTAGCGGTCAGTGATCCACCAGTTGTATATACCACCCAGTGCTCATTCCATCACGTGCCCTCCTTCACGCCCGTCACCCAGTTACCACATCCCCCACCCCCTCCCCTCCAGGAACCCTCAGTTTGTTTCCTAGACTTAAGAATCTCTTATGGTTTGCCTCCCTATTTTCATCTTATTTTTCCCTCTCTTCCCCTATGATCCTGTTTTGTTTCTTAAATTCCACATACGAACGAAATCATGTAATTGTCTCTCTTATTTTGCTTAGCATAATACCCTCCAGTTCCATCCACATCATTGCAAATGGTAAGATTTCATTTTTTGATGACTAATATTCCATTGTATGTATATATGTGTGTGTGTGTGTGTGTGTGTGTACACGCATACGGTATCTTCTTTATCCATTTATCTGTCAATAGACATCTGGGCTCTTTCCATCGTTCAGCTGTTGTGGACATTGCTGCTATAAACACTGGAGTGCAGGTGCCTCTCTGAGTCACTATGTTTGTATCCTTTGGGTAAATACCCAGTAGTGCAATTGCTGGATCATAGGGTAGCTCTATTTTTAACTTTCTAAGGAACCTTCATACTGTTTTCCAGAGTGGCTGCACCAGCTTGCATTCCCACCAACAGTGTAGGAGGGTTCCCCTTTCTCCGCATCCCTGCCAACATCTGTCGTTTCCTGAGTTAATTTTAGCCATTCTGACTGGTGTGAGGTGGTATCTCATTGTGGTTTTGATTTGTATTTCCCTGATGATGAGTGATGTTGAGCATTTTTTCATGTGTCTGTTGGCCATTTGGATGTTTTCTTTGGAGAAATGTCTGTTCATGTCTTCTGCCCCTTTCTTGATGTTCTTTGGGTGTTGAGTTTGATAAGCTCTTTATAGATCTTGGATACTAGCTCTTTATCTGATAAGACATTTGCAAATATCTTCTCCCATTCTGTAGGTTGTCTTTTGGTTTTGTCGACTGTTTCCTTTGCTTTGTAAAAGCTTTTTATCTTGATGAAGTCCCACTAGTTCATTTTTACTTTTGTTTCCCTTGCCTTGGAGATGTGTCTACCAAGAAGTTGCTGCGGCCAAGGTCAAAGAGGTTGCTGCCTGTATTCTCCTCTAGGATTCTGATGGATTCCTGTCTCACATTTAGGTCTTTCATCCATTTTGAGTCTATTTTTGTGTGTGATGTAAGGAAATGATCCAGTTTCATTCTTCTGCATGTGGCTTTCCAAACCTCCCAATACCATTTGTTGAAGAGACTTTTTTTCCATTGCATTTTCTTTCCTGCTTTGTCAAAGATTAATTGACCATAGAGTTGAGGGTTCATTTCTGGGGTTTCTATTCTATTCCATTGATCTATGTGTTTGTTTTTTTTGTTTTTTTTTTTTTGTTTTTTTTGTTTTTTTTTTTTTAAGATTTTATTTATTTATTTGACAGAGAAAGACACAGCGAGAGAGGGAACACAAACAGGGGGAGTGGGAGAGGGAGAGGGAGAAGCAGGCTTCCCGCCGAGCAGAGAGCCCGATGTGGGGCTCGATCCCAGGACTCTGGGATCATGACCTGAGCTGAAGGCAGACGCTTAACGACTGAGCCACCCAGGCGCCCCTATGTGTTTGTTTTTGTGCCAATACCATACTGTTTCGATGATTACAACTTTGTAATACAGCTTGAAGTCCAGAATTGTGATGCCACCAGCTTTGGTTTTCTTTTTCAACATTCCTCTGGCTACTCAGGGTCTTTTCTGGTTCCATACAAATTTAGGATTATTTGTTCCAGCTCTGTGAAAACTGTTGATGGTATTTTGATAGGGATTGCACTGAATGTGTAGATTGCTCTTGGTTACCTAGACATTTTAACAATATTTGTTCTTTTGATCCATGAGCATCCTTCCTTCCTTTTTAAAAATGTTTCTTGTGCTTAAATAGATACCACATAAAATCTGCCATTTCATCCATTTTAAATTACAGAATTCAATTTACATTATATTCATAGTATTTCCCAACTATCACCACTATTTATTTTCAAAATGTTTTTTAAAAAGATTTATTTTAGGGGCGCCTGTGTAGCTCAGTCATTAAGCGTCTGCCTTCCGCTTGGGTTATGGTCCCAGGGTCCTGGGATCGAGCCCCGCATCGGGCTCCCTGCTCAGGGGGAAGTCTGCTTCTCCCTCTCCCACTGCCCCTGCTTGTGTGTCTGCTCTTGCTGTCAATAAATAAATAAATCTTAAAAAAAAAAAAGATTTTTTTTGGGGGGGAGTGCACGTACACAAGTGGGAGGGGCAGAGGGAGAAGAAGAGAATCCTAAGAAGGCTCTGCTGAGAATGGAGCCTGATGAGGGGCTCAATCTCACTACCCTGAGATCACAACCTGAGCCGAATGCAAGAGTCAGATGGATGCTTAACCAACTGCAGCACCCAAGCACCCCATCAAAACTTTTATCATCCCAAAGATACATCCTATAACATCAAGCAGTAAGTCCTCAGTCCTCTCTCCCCACGGCCTCTGGAAACCACTATTCCACCTTCCATGTCTATGAATTTACCGTCTTGATACTTCATGTAAGTGGAATCACACAATTTGTGTCCTTCTGTGACTTTTGCAGTATTCAGTGTAGAAGTCTTTCATCTCCTTGGATAAGTTTATTCCTAGGTATTTTATTTATTAGATGTTTGCACATGTGATGGCTTCTTAAATTTCCTTTTCAGATTGTTCTTGGCAGGTATATAGAAATGCAACTGATTTTTGAGTATTAATCTTCTGCCTGCAGCTTTGCTGAATCTATCAGACCCAGCTTTCCTGTGGATCTTTTGGGATTTTCTATATATAGAATCATGTCATCTGTGAATAGATAAATTCTTCCTTTCCAATTTGACCTTTTCTTTTTTTCTTTTTTTTGGTCCTGTTCCTTCAGCTAGAACTTCTGGTACGGTGTAGACATCCTTGTCTCATTCCTAATTTTAAAGAGAAAGCTTCCAGTCTTTCACCATTGTGATACTACATGTGAGTTTTTCATAAATTCCCTAAATTGCTCTGAAGAACTTCCCTTTTATTGCTAGTTTTTAGAATGTTTTTGTCATGGAAGTGCTGGGTTTAGTCAAATACCTTTTCTGCATCAATAATCATGTAGGGTTTCTTTCCTTTGTTCTATTAATGCAGTGCATTACACTGACTTTCTTATGTTGAGCCATCCTTGCATTCTTAGGATAAATCTCACTTACATGGTGTGTAATTCTTTTACTATGCCATTGGATTTGGTTTGCTAGTATTTTGTTGAGGATTTTTGCATCACATACATAAAAGATAACAGACTGTAATTTTCTTGTGAGATCTTTATATAGCATAAGCATCAGGTATTGTTGGCTTCATAGGAGGTGTTAGGAAGTGTTTCATCCTATTTTGGAAGAGTTTGAAAAGGATTGGTGTTAACTCTATTTTTATCATTTTTTATTTTATTTATGTGAGAAAGAGAACAAGTGGAGGGGAGAGGCAGAGCGAGAGGGAGAAGCAGGCTCCCCACTGAAGGCTTGATCCCAAGACCCTGAACCGAGGATGCTTAACCAACTGAGCCACCCAGGCGCCCCTTTGACTCTTCTTTAGACATGTGGTAGAGTTGGCCAATGAAGATGTTGGTCTTGGACTGTATTAGGATTCTCCAGAGAAACAGATACAATAGAATTAGTGTGTGTGGAGACAGAGACTGAGAGTTATCTTTAAATTTCTGCTTATGTGATTGTGGAGGTTCGCAAGTCCAAAATCTGCAAACTAGGTCAGCAGGCTGGAGACCCAGAGAAGTCTAAAGGCAGTCTGTTGGGCAGAATTCCCTCGTCTTCTGGGGAGGTCAGTGTTTTTCTGTTAAGGACTTCAACTGATCGGATGAGGTCCACTCACAATATGGAGGGTATGAAATGAATAAAGGAAAATCTCATTTCAAAATATAGTTGGGAAGTCCTGAAGGGGGCATGCTCACAGAGGTACCACTCTTCAAAGCTAATTTTCCATATCCCAGCAGAAGGAAAGGTTTTTCTCTTTGCCCAGCAACCCAGCCAATGAGAACCACCACAGCTCAGCCAATGAAAAGTCACTACAACCACAAATCCTTGCTCTGTTTGGAATGGAGTTTCACTCCAAACTGCCCCTCTCAACTTCCTTCTTTCCTCTATAAAAGAACACTCCTCCTCTTCTGTTGTCTGGACTTGCCTATGGTTTGCATGCCCTGAATTGCAATTCCTCTGCTATTTCCAAATAAACTCATTTTCCTGTAAGCTAATTGGCTATTTTTATTAAGGTGACAAGGTTAATTTACTCAAAAGTCTCCTGATTTAAAGGTTAATCTAATCTAAAAATACCTTCCTAGAGACATCTAGAATAATTTTTGACTAAATATTGTGTTACCGGGATGCCTGGGTGGCTCAGTCATTAAGTGTCTGCCTTCAGCTCAGGTCATGGTCCCAAGGTCCTGGGATCGAGCCCCACATCAGGCTCCCTGCTCGGCGGGAAGCCTGCTTCTCCCTCTCCCACTCCCCCTGCTTGTGTTCCCGCTCTCGCTGTCTCTCTCTGTCAAATAAATAAATAAAACCTTTAAAAAAAAAATTTAAAAAAAAAGTTACCTTGGCCTAGCCAAGCTGATACATGAAATTAACCATCACGTGGAGTTTTCATTGTTGGGTGGTTTTTGATTATAATCTCTTGTTATAAATCTGTTGAGATTTTCTATTTCTTCTTGCATCAGTTTGGATAATTTGTGCGTTCCTAGGAATTTGTACATTTTGTAGTGGTTATCCAATGTTCTCAGTTTTCTCTATTTTTGTAAGGTCCGTAGTAGTGTCTCCATTTGCTTTCTTCCTTTCTCTCTTTTTCTTTCTCTTTCAAAGATTTTATTTATCTGACAGAGAGAGACAGGGAGAGCAGGAACACAAGCAGGAGGAGTGGGAGAGGGAGAAGCAGGCTTCCCGCCGAGCAGGGAGCCCGATGTGGGGCTCGATCCCAGGACCCCGGGATCATGACCTGAGCGGAAGGCAGATGCTTAATGACTGAGCCACCCAGGCGCCCCACCATTTTCACTTCTGATTTTAGTTATTTGTACCTTCTTTTGCCTTTGTCAATTTTTTTCCATAGCTAAAGATCTATTTTCTTGGGGCGCCTGGGTGGTTCAGTTAAGCACCTGCCTTCCACTCAGGTCATGATCTCAGGGTCCTGGGATCGAGCCCCGGATTGGGCTCCCTGCTCAGTGCAGAGTCTGCTTCTCCCTTTCCCTCTGCTGCTCCCTCTGCTTGTACTTTCTGTCAAATAAGTAAATAAAATCTAAAAAGAGAAATTTAAAAATAAAGATCTATTTTCTTGATTTTTTTCCAAAGAAACAACTTTTGATTTGATTTTTTTCTCTCTTGATTTTCTATTCTCCATATTATTTCCTTATGCTCAATCTTTCTTTACTCTTCTGCTAGCTTTGGGTTTAGCTTGCTTTCCTCTAATTTCCCAAGGTATAAAGACGGTTATTGATTTAAGATCTTTTGTAATGTAGACACTTGCTCCTGTAAATTTCCCTCTGAGAACTGCCTTTGCTGCATCCCATAAATTTTGGTATGTTGTCTCCTTGTTTTCATTCATCTGTAAGTATTTTCTAATTTCCCTTCTTTGTGATTTCTTCTTTGACTCTTTGGTTGCTTAAAAGTGTGTCAATTTCCACATTTTCCAGTTTTCCTTCTGTTATTTATTACTAGCTTCATTCCATTACGGTTGGAGAAGATACTTTCTATAATTTCAATCTTTTAAAATTTACTGAGCCTTGTTTTATGGCCTAACATATGATCTATCCTGGAGAATGTTCTATGTGCACTTGGAAAGAATATGTATTCTTTATGTACAAACAGTACGTACCGTTGCTGGGTACGGAATTCTATATATATTAGGTCTGATTGTTTTATGGTGCTGGTCTTCTCTTTCCTTTATGATCTTCTGTCTAGATGTTCTATCCATGAAAGTGGCACTGGAGGCTCCAACTATTAACACAGAACTCCCAATCCCTTCAATTCTGTCAACTGTTACACTTTCACCCTGGGAGGACAGTGGTCTTGGCAGGGCTCCCTTCCTCTCTGCACACACAAAGCTCACAAAATAAGTGCCAGTATTCCTGTACTGTTTTCCAAAGTACCCAGGGGCATAAGATGATCTAGACTAGTATGTTCAAATTTGGACTTTTTTGGGAGGTGGTGTTTGATCCCACCTCCCTGCCCTCCTTCCCAGCACTTGGGGCCCATCGTAGCTGGGACACCGGGTCTGGGTGATTTTTAGTATTTGTATACCTCTCAACAGAACAATAAACAGTTTGGGAGGCCAGGTTGCATGGGGTATGGGACTGTGTCCCCACAAAACAGGACGTCCCCCTTACTGATGTTCCAGGAGGGACAAGGGCCCAACCCATGAGTTCTAGGTCCCTCCCCTGACCCCACTCCAAGGACTGGCTGGGGGTGGGGGATGGAAGATGAAGAGGCAGGCGAAGGTAGGGACTCACACAGAAGTTTAATGAGGCAGACGGGGCAGGGAGGCCCATCACTGTGGCAGGAGGCTGAGTAGAAGGGCAGCCGTGAGGCAGGGGGCTCCAGGAAAGCTGTCTGGGTCCCCGAGCTCAGCCGGTCACCATAGCGGTCCAGGAGCATCAGGACCACTCCACTGGTCCAGCCAAAGCCCTCCTGGAGAGAGACAGGGTCAGTGGGGCAAGATCTCTGGGGAAGGCCCCAAATCCTTTTAGGGGCTGTGAGATCCCCACCCAGAGGCTCGAGAACTGCCCAGCCCCAGGGGTGCAAAGGAGCTCCAGTCAGCCTCCTCCCTTGGGACCCACATACATGGGAGGAAACCGAGGCCCAGACAGGGGAGGTCATGGCCAGTTGTGGGGACAACACAGCCAGCCCTGGAGTTCCCAGTAGGATGTGGGCCCACTCACCTGAACTTCATACTCCCCTCCACCACCTGGCTGACCACCGTTGCTGATGTCATACTGGGAACAAAAGGACAGGCTCTAAGGTGGGGCACCACCCCCAGGCTCCCCACCTCAGCCCCCCAGGGGGAGCAAGAGATGGGAGCCCCTCTGGGAGAAGCTGCTCTGGCCTGCAGCTCTGACCCCTGCAGTGCCCAAGAACGGCCACCGGGCGTCACCACTGTCCCTGGGCTTGGCAAAGCCTGGCATCCCCCCAGCTCACCATGGGGAGGAGCCCAAGAGGCTCTGGGCTCAGGAGCAGCTCACCTTCTCAAACATGGCTGACTTTTAGGAGTAGAGACCTCAAAGTTGGTTCGGATCCAATTCTGAGCCAGCTGGAAAGCCACTTCCTGGGCCCGAGGTGAGGGAGACTTGGCCAGACCTAGACCCCACCCCAGGCAGGACACTGAATCTCCTGAGTCCCCTGGGATGGCCAGAGCCTTACTCTCCTCAAGGAGGGAAAGAGGCCTGGGCCCTAAGACCTCCAACGTGAGCCACATGAAAAGCCAATGTGCTCCTTCCCCAGGGCCTGGCTTTGGAGGGAGAAAGGACGGCTGGTTCCCTCTATCAAAGGTCTGCTGAGTGGGAAGCCAAGAGACCAGAAGAGCCAGAGAAAGACCCCATGTGCATTGTTCACACCTCCCCAGCACCAGGAGGCCGACCCTCCAGATGCAATGGGGAAAGGCCCTGGGATATGCCCCATCCCCACCTCCCTACTCCCTACCTTTGATGACCAGGTCCTGCAGGGGGGCCCAAGCATTGGGCAAGCCCCACTGCTGGCCTGTTTTCTGGAGAGAGGTTGGGATCCCGTACTCGTAGGTCAAGATCTGGCTGTCCTAGAAGGTTCCAGACATTTCTAGGGCTGTGGGTGGGGGCTGGATGAGGAGCCAAGAGGCTGGGCCCTCCTCAAGCCAGATGTCCCCCCTTCCTGGGCTTTGTCCTCTTGGCTCACAGTTGCCCCCTGGTGGCTCCAGCGGGACCCGCAGGCTCAGACCCAGAGGTGGGACAGGAGGGGGTGGCTGCCACTTGCTAGAGGTCCCTAATTCAGACTCAGGGAGAGAGCAGGTGGTCCTGCCCCCAGTATACCAGCCTGCTCTGCTGCCCCCCTCACCTCCAGATATTCCAGAGCCTTATCCACGACACCCAGGAGTAGCAGCTGTCCCCAAAAGAGGTGTGGCTGAATGGGTACAAATCCCAAGTCCTTCCATGTTCAAGGTCATAGTCAAACCAGGCACCTTTCTCCTCATTTCATAGGTAGCCTTCAAAAACAGCCCAGCACAGGGGCGCCTGGGTGGCTCAGTTGGTTAAGCCACTGCCTTCGGCTCAGGTCATGATCCTGGAGTCCCGGGATCGAGTCCTGCATCGGGCTCCCTGCTCAGCAGGGAATCTGCTTCTCCCTCTGACCCTTCCCCCTCTCATGTGCTCTCTCTCTCTCTCAAATAAATAAATAAGAAATCTTAAAAAAAAAAAAAGCCCAGCACTATTTCTGCAAATTTCAGTAATTCATGGCTTTGGAGGCATACTCTGGGGTGAAACTAGGTTTAGACAGAAGGCCCCAACCCTGTATCCTACTGCAGCTCTGTAGGAAGAAATTCAGGGGCGTGGGGGCAGGGAGATTAGAAGGGGAAAGTATTTCTAATTCTTCACCTCTTCCCTGAAGCCCTCAGCAGCCTCTCCCCAGGCAAACCTAGCCTGTCCAGCCACCACCAGGCTACTCAGACCTGCGTCTTACACCAGTGGTAACTGTTCACTCCCCAGCGGGGCTCTGTGTTCCCTGAGCTAATGGGGCCAAGCCTCTGCTTGGGAATAACTGCCCCTGCTGATTGTGACCTGTGGTCAGCAGTCTGTTAGACACTTCCGCCCTTTGTCTGAGGCTCAGAGAGGGCAGTGGTTTGCCCAAGGCTACACAGCATCTGTCCTCCCAGCCAGGCCTCAGGGCCCTGGCACCTGCTGGCACGGAGTGGTGCTCCAGGCTCCTTCCTAGCTTGGGCCGCTTCCTCACCCAGCCAGCCCCACAGGAACAAAGCCAAGCTCTGTTCCACTACTCCCCTCAAAATAACTGACAGCTGACCCCTCTCCCTCTGACACCACACTCACTGGTGCAGAACCAGGAGACAATGAACGGAGAAAATACCTGGCAGAGGCGCACAGCAAGCCCCACTGTGGTCCTACAGTTGCGCTCCCGACACCACGATCACGTACGTCTGCCTCACTGGGGAAACGGTTTAGGGTTAAAAATAACCCTACAAATAAAACTGCCAGGTATTTCGCCAACAAAAACGAGTTAATTTAGGAATAGCAGAGAACTGCAATCCCGCACGAAGAAGCTACGGGACAACCATGGGCAAGTCAGCACAACACAGGCGAGTTGCGCTCTTTTATGGAGGAAAGGGGGATGTTGGGAAGGCTGTTATAAACAAAAAGTCCATTGGAGTAAACTGGGAGTTCTGAGTACAGTAGCTTTTCATTGGCTGAGCTGTGGCTGCCCCTCATTGGCTGGGCTGTTGCTGGGGCGGAAGAAACCTTCCCCTCTTGCTGGGCTAGTAAGGTAGCTCCACCTGCAGGCTTGGGTCTGCAATTGACGAAGAGTGGTGGGGCCGGAGAGCTTCACCTGCCGGCCTCCGGCTCCACTCTCAATGAGGCTGCCTTTCATTAATTTTCACACTCCGCACCCGGGCCAGAGGATGGGCACCCTGGGTCTCTGGGCCTGGCTGGGCGCTGGCAGCAGAGATGGGGGAAGGGGAGTGGAGGAACCGGTCCCCCTACCTGGTCCTGATACTGGCCGCCGCTTGGTGAGCCCCTGCCAGGGCCGGGCTGAGTTAGCAGGGACTCCAGAGGCCGGCCTGTGGGGCCGAGCAGACCTGGCTTGCGGCGGCTCCGGCCTTGACCAAAGCCACACGGCTGACCAGCCGCAGAGCCAGAACTCACGCACCGGCCGCCAGGGCCTCCACACGGCGGGGCCTGGGGGCTCCCCGTGCCCTCCGTCCCGACTGCAGGTGAGGCCAGAGGTCCTCAGCCAGCCGGAGCAGTTCTCTCTGATCTACTCGGCACACGCCTTCAGCGTGCCTGGCGGGCTCTTGGTGGAGTTCTCCTACTGGTGAGCGGCCGGGGCTGCAGGGCGGGAGTCGGGGAGCCCGGGGCCAGCGGGCTGTCCCGGGCAGAGGGGGGCACCCTGACTGGCCCGGGTGCACAGGCCGGTGCGTGAGCTGTCCGTTTCCCCAGGGACTCCTACTGGGTGGTGGAGGGGCTGCTCCTGTCTGAGCTGCCCGGGACGGTGAAGGGCATGCTGCAGAACTTCCCGGACCTGGTGCGGATGTAGGGGGGGCGGGCCCCTCAAGGTTGGGGCGGAGAAGGGGGTGCCAAGGGCTTGGCGCCGGACTGGCCTTGGCCTTCGCCGCTGGGCAGACGCACCTCAGCCCGCGTCCTTCCTGGCAGCTACGGACACGTCCCCAGCGGGGCCCGCGTGTATTACCTGCAGCCGAGCCAGCCCCCCTCCTGACTCTCACGAGGGACCGCTACGTGACCCCCACCGACACCGCCTTCCTCCGGTGGGCCCCCCGGCCCCCCTGCTGCCCCGCAGGCCGCCCTACTGGGACCTCCCAGGGTGGGACTGAGGGCCCCCGTGCCTGGGCTGCCGCGGTGCCTGGCTCCACCCCAGGGACAACTTCGGGAGCCTAGCCTTGGAATTGGACTTCTGGATGGAGAACAGGACCATCTCTGTGAGCCCAGGGAGGGGGGGAAGCTACGTCCTGAATCACTATGCTGTCCCTTATGGGGGACCCAGGTGAGGAGCCGCCTGCCCACCTCTCGGTCTCTCGTGATTCACTCTGGTCTGAGGGCCATGACTTAGCCCTGCCTCTCAGATGCTGATGAGGGGGTGGGTGCCTTTGTTGTCAGAAAAGGAATGCCAGTGGGAGCCATGGGAGCAGGGTGGCCCCCCGCGGGCACAGGTGTCTCCCCCCTCCCTCCTCCCCTAGGCTGCATAACAACCACAGGAAGGCTGCAGAGGAAACTTGCCCCGAGGTATTGGGGACGCAGTGGCTGCATCCCTACTCTCCTGGGCCATCCCTGGGACAGGAGAGGCCCCAGAGGACAAAGACAGCAGACAGGACACCGCCGGGGCTGGGGGCTGGGGCTCTGTCTGGGCAAGAGGAGAGGGGTTGCTGGCAGAGTGAGGACACAGAGGAGGACGGCAGACCAGGAAGACCACCGTGGGAGCTTTGCTTCTTTTTTTTTTTTAAAGATTTTATTTATTTATTTGTGAGAGAGAGAATGAGAGAGAGCACATGAGAGGGGGGAGGGTCAGAGGGAGAAGCAGACTCCCTGCCGAGCAGGGAGCCCGATGCGGGACTCGATCCAGGGACTCCAGGATCATGACCTGAGCAGAAGGCAGTCGCTTAACCAACTGAGCCACCCAGGCGCCCATGGGAGCTTTGCTTCTTTGCAGCTTGGCCACCAGCCTGCACCGCAGTGCCACCCCCCCCCACCCCCCCCACCCCACCCCCCCCACCCCACCCCCCACCCCCCGTCCTCCTGAGGCGAGACCCACCTGCTGGCCAAGGCCTAGAGCAAGACCCGGAGCCTCAAGGCCCCTCCCCCTCCTCTCCTCAAACCACAGCCGTCTGGGGATCAAAAACACCTCTCTCCTCTCTCTCTCTGTCTTTCTCTCTCTCTTTAACGCCAGGTTGCCTGAAAGATGTGCATGGTTGGGCTGGGGCTGAGTCACGAGGGCCGCCTGCATACATGGGAGGGTGGGGGCCGACTCCTGAGTGCTGGCTCTCAGATTTTGCACGTTTCTATATTTCTGCACATGGCAGCAATTTTTGCAGAAAGGGTGAAGAGAGTGCATCTGGGCCCGGCACCAGCCTACTGCAGCTGCCTGTTGCTGCCTGTGCCCCCCCAGGGCAGCCTCACGTTCTCACCTCAACCGCTGGGACTTCCGCTCCCCGTGGGAACGGGGCCCGGGGTCAGGGGCTCCCGCCGCGCCCAGCCTACTGGGCATCTCCCTGCCCGTCCAGGAGTTCCACAAACACAGCCCGATGTCAGCAACATTCAGATGCTCCCAGGTGACCCCAGCTCACGGCCCTGGGAGCGATGGGGTTAGCAGTGTTTGTAAATGTCCATGAGAGATGTTTTCAATCAGAACTGGGTCCCAGGAGACCCTGACTGCAGACTCGGCTATGTCCTGGGCAACTCACTCTAACATCCTAGGCCGCTGGTGTAGCAATTGGAGGCTCTGGTCTCCATTAGGGGTTGCAAACTCAAACTCTAGTAACACAAATGTGCAGAAATACGTGGGGATAAGGGAACAACAGTACAAGAGCACTATCTTGGGGAGTGAGGGGGAGTAGGGTGAGCTGGACGTGCTTTCCTGTGTGAAGGTCTCCACTGCAGAAGATGGTTGACCTAAGACAATGCGGGCTCCTTATTTGCTAGATCTCCTGATTTTTCCAAAGGTAGAAACCCCTATTTTGATGCAAAATATCCCAATTTTTAAATGTCTCAGCGTCCCAAATTCTGACGGGGAGTGGTGAGGAGGAGACCTGACCCACCCCGTACTCCCCCAAGCATTCGGGGCCCTTCCCTCCAGGCAGGCCTCAGCCTGCATTGTTGACTCTGGACTATCAGTGCCCCTTTACCTTGAGGTACTCTGAACATGGTTGAAACCCTCTATATAGAAGGAACTCTTAGAAATCATCATAATATAATAATGATAAATTAATTTAAAAAAGAAATCAAAAAGTAAAAAATAATACTGTCGTACTTAGAAAAAAGCTATAGAGTAATTATGGATGGTGGATAAACATAATGCTCTGATTGTTCTTCTCTGGATCTGGATGGGGCCTCTGCCCACGAGGACGCAGCTCCTGGCTGATCTCGGGGTATCTGTGCCTTGATCTTCTTGGATGCCCTCACTTAAGTCCTACCACTGAGCTCGTCTTAACACACTTACAAGCAGATGTATCACTGGTGGGGAAACAACACTTTAAAATATTTATTCGGCTTTGATTTTGCAGTGAGGCTGCAGGCTGTGTGGGGGAAGACCTCGAGAGACGGCTTAGCCTTTTCTTAGTCCTCCATCATCCGGCTCTGCGCCCAAACAGCCCCACTGAACAGGAGCCCTGTGGCTACTTACTGGACCCACCAAACGGGAGGCAGCTGGTGGGGGGTGGGGGGGTTCTCACTGCCCTGACTCCAAAATATTTCTTTGAGGAAGAAACACTACGAGTGGGCGCCTGGGTGGCTCAGTTGGTTAAGCGACTGCTTTCGGCTCAGGTCATGATCCTGGAGTCCCGGGATCGAGTCCCACATCAGGCTCCCTGCTCAGCAGGGAGTCTGCTTCTCCCTCTGACCCTCCTCCCTCTCATGCTCTCTGTCTCTCATTGTCTCTCTCGCAAATAAATAAAATCTTAAAAAAAAAAAAAAGAAACACTACGAGTTCCCTTCTCAGTATCTATTCTTGGGGTAGTGGTGTGACCAGCTCTTTTTTAAAAGTTGATTTCCCAGGCTCCCCTGCAATTAAGGGTGGGCAAGGACGCAATTCTGACAAATGAGAGGCAAGTGAAGGTCACTGGAAGAGGCTCCTTGAAAGGGGAAAGACTCAGCTGGCTTTGCCCTTTGCCCTTCCCCTTCCTGCCCTTGAGCACAGATGAAGTCCTAGGAACGGCAGAAGCCACCTTGCAATGGTGAGGCAATGAACCTGAGGCTGGAAACCACACACTTGAGATGGCAGAACAGAAAGTTGGAGACAGACCGGGTTGTCCGCGGCACCTTCGAGTCATGTTATATGAGGAAAACAAACCCCTTAGTTATTTAAGCCACTGGTTTTCAGTTTTTTGTCACTTCTGGCTGGATAAAGTCTCAACCAGGTCTTTCTGCTGAGGCCTTCCGGTGAGGGCACATTCCTTCATTCCCATCACATGTCCAAGCATGTTCTAATGGCCCAGGAGTACTGTGGGGCCCTGCCTGGCTGGCCTAAATTCAGGTGTGAGGAGCAGACCAATCCATCCATCCGTCTGTCTGTCTGTCTCCGTACCTACCTACTTGGATCCATATATCCATACATATCAGGTGATGCTGAGCAGTTCCATCGACCACCTTCCTCCCAGCCTTGTCTCCCGGAATCAGCTCCAGGCCCCTGGACTTCTCCTCAGCGTGCGTGCAAATGATTCCCGGAGACTCCGAGAGCGGGGAGTCCGGCACGGGGGGTGACTGCCGGCCAGGAAGTAACACGGCCAGCTTCTGGGGTGCTGGTGAGGTTCCATTTCCTGCCCCGATGACCAGCTGTTTGCTTTACAACCATCTGTGCACTGGCGGAGGCGTTTTCCGCACTTTCCTGTACTGTGCGTCAGTTCATTATAAAATCATTTGGAAGCTTAAGCGAGAGTCTGGCAGCCTGCTTGGCGTGGCCCACTGGGTTACAGGAGGGGAAAGGGCCTGTGGCGGCCGGTGCTGGGACCGTAGCAGTGGCCTCCGGCCCGAGGTCACTCGCCGGCGCCCCGCGGGAGCTCTCAGAATAGCGGCCCACCTGCAGATAAGCAGTTTCTATTGTGGTGAGGAGTTAAGAAAACAAAAGGGCAGGCGAGGAACAAGCGGGTCTGTAACACGACAGCCCTCCCCAGCTGTGCACGACTCTGCCGCCTCGAACACCGCCCACTCCTGGCCTCGCGGGCCTCCACCTGCCAGCCGGGGGGGGGGGGAGCCTCGGGCACCTGCACCCCCGGCACGGAGCCCGGCGCTGCAGGGGGCGGGGGGAGCCCCCACCCCCGGCCTGCCCGTCTGGGTCCGCAGACTGAGGCCGCCTCCCAGCCTGCTTCTGCCACATCTGGTGTGCACATCCAGGAGTGCGGCGACTCATGTCAACTCTTCGAGCCTCGGTTTCTCCGTCTGTGAAGTGGGGATGGTATCTCTTCGAGAGGCTGTTGTAAGAATTAGAGACGATGTGTTTTGGGCACGCAGGTGGCGGGAGGGGTGTGTGTGGGGAGTCCTCATGGGTGGAGCCACCCCAGTTAACTCCCTCCCAGCAGCTCAAGGCTGGGAGAATGACCTCCCCTCACTCCCCCGTGCAGGCCTCACGTCGCAGAGCCCACAAACATTCCCCAGGGCTCCAGAGAAGGTGCGTTTAAGGCCAGGCCTCCACTGGCGGAGCCGCCCATCAGCCAGTCACCGGGAGGCTGCTCCGCCGGCCGCCTTCGTGCTCTGAACCCTGCGTGACACAGACCTGTGGCCTGAGGTAGGACAGCCGGCAACCCCCCAAGCTTTACTTCCAAGGATAACGGGGGTCAGAGAAGCCGAGATCAGGGCAAGGCAGGCCTCCCAGCCACAGAGTAAGACTGAGGCTGCGCTGGAGTCCAGGCGAGCCCCTCGGCTCCGCTGTCTGCGTGGCAGTGAAGGGGGGCGACAGCGACTGCTCAGCGCAAGCCCCTCCACAGAGGCCTTCGGCTAAGCACAGTGGGGGAGACCCTTGTCCGAAGCGTGGGGTTTCATCACAGTCGACATGTCTGTCTCAGGCTCGTGTGGGAAGGTTCTCATCACTCCTCATGGGGAAGGAGTGGTCTTTGAACAGCCTTGTCGGTGTGGAAATCAACTCCAGACCCCCCGCCTTGTCCCTGCAAGCCCCTCACACAGTGAGGCCGGCAGGACGGGAGAGCGCCCGCCCGAGAGTAGCCCTTCCCCATCTCCCACGGCAGGCAGGCTTCGTGCCCTTAGCTCATGCACAGGGCTGCTCGGCAGCTTGGACCCCTCAGGTGGTTCCTCTGTCCTCCCACTCCCGGGGATGCTTGCAGGAAGGATGTGCTTTGGTCAGCCTGCAGAGGGTGGGCCTGGAACTTCCAGGCTCTGCTCCAGACTCGGCAAATAGGTGGAGGCCGCTCAGGTGACGTGAGGAGGGTGGGTGCTTATTCCTCGGGTCAGGTCTCCAAAGAGGCCATTGACGTGCGTGGTGCAGACAGGACTGCCGTGTGACTCTACTTACCAGGTGTACAGGATATCTTGTTCCTTCAGATTATGCAGAACTCAAAGCATATTAAAAATTTTAGAGTAGGGGCACCTGGCTGGCTCAGACAGTTAAGCATCTGCCTTCTGCTCTGGTTATGATCTCAGGGTCCTGGGATCGAGCCCCGCGTCGGGCTCCCTGATCAGTGGGGAGCCTGCTTCTCCCTCTCCTTCTGCCTGCCGCTCCCCCTGCTTGTGCTCTCTGTCAAATAAATAAAATCATTAATATATATATATATATATTTAAATTTAGAGTATATTGGGGCACCTGGGTGGCTTCATCGGTTGAGTGTCCAACTCTTGGCTTCGGCTCAGGTCATGATCTCAGGGTCGTGAGACTGAGCTCCAGGTCAGTCTGGGCTCTGCGCTCAGCAGGGAGTCTGCTTGAAGACTCTCTGTCTCCCTCTCCCTCTGCTCCTCCCCCCACCTCTAAAAAATAAATAAATCTTTAAAAAAATTTTAGAGGGCGCCTGGGTGGCTCAGTTGGTTAAGCGACTGCCTTCGGCTCAGGTCATGATCCTGGGGTCCCGGGATCGAGTCCCACATCGGGCTCCCTGCTCAGCAGGGAGTCTGCTTCTCCCTCTGACCCTCCTCCCTCTCATGCTGTCTCTCATTCTCTCTCTCGCAAATAAATAAAGTCTTAAAAAAAAAATTTAAAAAAATTTTAGAGTATAATGATGAGACACACACGTAGGCCTAACACCTAGCTTGTCCTATTTTCTTCATAAATTGTTTTTAGAATGGAAACACCCAGGTGCAACTACAGCATCCCGTCTACTCGTGCCTACCAGCATTCCTGCCCCCCTCAGTGTAACTGCTCTCCCGATGTTGCAGTTTACCATTCTCATGCCTGTCTTTATGCTTTTGCTGTATACACTTCCAAACTATGTATAGTATTGCTTTGCATGTTATTTTTATTGTGGTAAAAATACACAACACAAAGTTTACCATTTTCACTATTTTTAAGCATACGGTTCAGTGGTATCAAGTTACATTCACAGTGCCATGTGACCATCGCCACCATCCATCCGTAGAACTTTCTCATCTTCCAAAACTGAAACTCTGTGCCCATTAATCAATAACTCCAATCCTCCTCCCACAGCCTCTGCCATCCATCATTCTATTCTACTTTCTGTCTCTGGGAATTTATGGTTCTTTTTTTTTTAATGATTGATTTATTTATTAGAGAGAGAGAGAATGCGAGCGGCGGGGAGAGGTAGAGGGAGAGAGAGAATCTCAAGCAGACTCCATGCCGAGCGTGGAACCCAACGTGGGGCTTGATCTCACAACCCTGAGATCATGACCTGAGCCAAAACCAAGAGTCAGACACTTAACCGAGTGAACCACCCAGGCGCCCCTAGGTTCTCTATATAAATGGAATTACACAATATTTGTCTGTTTGTATCTGGCTTATTTCATTGAACATAATACCCTCTAGGTCCATCCAGGTTGTCACAAATGGCAAGATTTCATTGCATGGAATCACAAGGTCAAAGGATTCACAGATGTTAGGCTTTTAATACAAATTAGATGACATTCTTTTTGCATAACAGAGTGGAGGCCTTAGGCCCTGGCATTGTGTAGCTGAGGACAGCTGTCCTGCCATAAAGAAAAGCAGCAGTGGTCAGAGGTCGTGGGTAATGGTTGTCGTGATGGACCGAGTGCCCACCGGGAGGTCAGGTCACTGCAGGTGCTCTGGGAGGCGGGGCCCCGTGCACTGCCCCTGGGCACGAGTCTGCGTCCGTAATCCCACACGTTCTGGATCGTGGGGGAAGCGGAGAGGCTGAGGGCGCTCATGTGCCCGGCATACAGCACGGCGCACATCTGCTGGAAGCCCCTCTTTTGTTTGATTCCTCCAGAATGCATGTGACTTCTCTTGGTGTCAGTTGGCAGACAAGAAGGCCTCTAATGCGTCCCAAACAGAATTTCACTGTGTCCCGGAAAGGACACCGAATGTGGTAACTTCCCCACAGGGTGGATCTCCAGGTTTTGTGGGGCCTGCAGCTTAAACAATGTGTGTGAGGGGTGCTGTCTTTCAGAAAAAGAGGCCAATTATGAATGCAAAGTTAGGTAGGGGACCGTCGAGGGGCCTTGCGTGCAGGAGGGGCCCTGGGGCTGAAGTGTCATTAACTTCGTGGGACATCTGCCCTGGCTCCCCTGCCGGGACAGGTCTGCCCTGCCTAGGAACCCACTTTTGTTTGTTTCCAAATGTATTCTCCCTTCCTGCCTTTTGCAAGTGTATGAAAATTTAAGAATTGAGCAATAAAATAGTTATTCAATAAAATAGTCATTTTTGGCCAAATTTCTCTAGTTTAACCCTTCCTACCCAAATTGCTAACATGCATGACAGGTCACAAAAGATGCCACCCCCCTCCCCCAGCCTCGTCTAGAGTGCGGAGCCTGGTATGCTGAGGATGGTGATGGGGCAGTGGGAGGCGGGGGGATCCTTCTAGCATTTACTGAGACTGTCGGTACGGGCACTGTGCTGGGGGCTTACATTGTCTTAGTTCACCCTTTTGCCTGGCATGGCGCAGACCCTCCTAGGGGGCTCAAACAGCTCCCATATAAAGGGGCAGGGGGAAATGCCAGGACATCACAAACTGAAGTTTAAATATGAAACTGTTAGCAGAGTAATTTTGGCATCAAACCCACTGCATCAGTCAGTCTCCCAATAGGAAACAGATGGCACATTCAAAATAGGATAATGAGGAGGGTTTATTTACAAAAACGATGTGGGTGTCAGGGAACCACAAGGGATAGGGCAGCCACCCAAGTTCAGTAGCAGCCGAGCATTGCCACCACGAGGCTGGAAGGGACGAGGGAGGGAATGGCCACTGGCCTCCACAGGGAGAGAACTCTCTCACAAGGCCTGTGAGAGAAGACGTGACCTTGGTCGAGGGACGCAGTCCTGCGCGGGGAGAAGACAAACAACCTGACCTCTCCCCTCTCTCTTCCATCTCCGTGGGGCTCTCCCAGGACACAGGAGACATTGGATGTGGCCCACATGGGTCGGCCTCCTGGGGCAGAGGGCAGAGTGGAGAAGATGACGGGGGTCCGGGTGGATCTCAAGGGCAAAGAAAAGGTCAATGGCACAGTCTACCCCTTTGGCCCCTCAGCATCCACCCGAGACCTTTTTCCAGGTGAAAATCTTGTCTCTCGGGGCGCCTGGGTGGCTCAGTCAGTTAAGCATCTGCCTTCAGCTCAGGTCATGATCCCGGGGTCCTGGGATCCAGCCCCACGTCGGGCTCTCTGCTCAGTGGGAAGCCTGCTTCTCACTCTCCCACTCCCCCTGCTTGTGTTCCTACTGTCGCTCTCTCTCTCTGTCAAATAAATAAAATCTTTTTAAAAAAAAATCTTGTCTCTCCAACACAGGGGACCCACAGTGTCCCACCAGCTATCATATCATCATGGGGTAATGTTAACTGGTCACACTCCCAGCTGAAATCACTGGTGTTCCTCAGACAAAGTAACAGGTGAAAGGGAGAAAAAGAAATATGGCCATGACAATCTCCACCTACGGCTGGCCCCAAGGCCAGGGTAATCCCAGATGTCTTCTCTTTTAGATTTTTATTTTATTTTATTTTATTTAGTTATTTGTCAGAGAGAGAGCGCGTGCGCACAAGCAGGGGGAGCGGCAGGCAGAGGGAGAAGCAGGATCCCTGCTGAGCAAGGAGCCGGATGCGGGACTCGATCCCATGACCCTGGGATCATGACCTGAGCTGAAGGCAGACGCTTAACCGACTGAGCCACCCAGGCACCCCCTAGATGTCTCCTTATAGCTCCCATTCTCTGTTCTCTTTCACCTTTGCGGGCACTTTTTTGGACAGGGTTCATTACCAAGTGGGGTGACTCGAACCTGCATTCTTGCAGGATCTGAGTCCTTGGTTGCCTTATTTTTTGGGTTACCCCAGTTTTCCATTGACTAGTACTGTCGGATGCAGGGGTGCTCCAGTGATGCCCCTCATTTCAGACACTGTCCTCCTGGCCTCCATTCAGTAGCAGCAGTCCTGTTTCACCCTGGTGGCCAGGATCAATCACTCCACCCAGTACTGTGAACCCCTTTCTTTGCCTCTTGGTTCAGTGGCATGTGGAGCCCCAAATGAGCTAAGGCCATTTCAGATTTTGATTCATCAGAATCATGATCATGTTCCCTGGTAACAACTTTTCTTCTTTGGGTACCAGAACCTCCAACTCATCAACCGCAAGGTTGTGGGGAGATAGGAGGCAAATATTTTTCTAGTGGGTTGTTAGGAATAGTAGTGAAAGAGGCCATTCTTACCTCCACCCCATGGTTCTTGGACCCACATATGGCACCCTATTTTGGCCACTGGTTTAAGGCACATACGGTGTCTTGTAGGACAGCACCCCAATCTTGCAGAATGTTGTCTCTCAGCAGATAATTCCACCACTCCATCAAGCCAGAGTCTCCCAGGTATGCAAAAAATGAATCTCACTGTAATCAATAAAAAATGCTAACCACCAGTAGAAGCCTCCCTGAAAGTCATGAGAGCCACGGTTATAAAGCAACACTATTAATCATTATTTTTCATGCCACAACCAAGGGGCGGTGCCCTGCAAATACTTTAGCTAAACAAACAGTTCAGGCCAATTCCAGGCCTCCTCCCTTACCTGGTCACGAGGAACACCCTGAGGCCATAGATGTATGGGTCTTAATAGAGACCCTGTCGTCATCTAGCCATGGCCACAGATCCATATGTTTCAAAACACTCCATGGCCATTGTTGACCTCAATAAAAAGGTAAACAGAGGTAAGCTGGAAAAACAAGTTTATTCAAGACAAGCAAACCGTAGCAAGCTACTGGTGAGTCTGTTGAGGGTTTGGGGTAGGTTGTATTTATGAGAAGAGAATGTAAAGAGGGATGAGCTCAGTTCGAGTTGGTTCAAATAAAAAACAAATGGAGACCAGCCTTGAAGATTTTCCTAAGCAGACAGAATCGGTCAGTCACACAACCAAACCTCAATACAGGCTACTTTGTGAGACCAACCCAACCTGGGTCACCTCCTGTTCATGCCTCTGGCAAAACTTCCCGAGGTTAGTATGAAACAACCTCTAATCAACCTGCCATCACCCAAGAAAATTCCAACACTATCTATTTTCTTCAAATCAGACATTTACTGGGGCGCCTGGATGGCTCAGTTGGTTAGGCGGCCGGCTCTTGATCTCAGCTCAGGTATTCATCTCAGGGTCATGGGTACGACCCACCCCTCCAGAAAAAAGTCAGACATTTACAGGAAATCAATCCTTTAGTCCCTAAGTTTTGTCTTTCTGAGGGCACATGAGAGTCTCCATTTTATATCCTCTAGTTCTATTTTATTTTATTTTTATTTTTTTTAATTTTTTTTTTTTTAAAGATTTTATTTATTTATTTGAGAGAGAATGAGATAGAGAGAGAGCATGAGAGGGGGGAGGGTCAGAGGGAGAAGCAGACTCCCTGCTGAGCAAGGAGCCCGATGCGGGACTCGATCCCAGGACTCCAGGATCATGACCTGAGCCGAAGGCAGTCGCTTAACCAACTGAGCCACCCAGGCACCCTTATTTTTATTTTTTAAAAAGATTTTATTTTATTTATTTGTCAGAGAGAGAGCCTCTGCACAAGCAGGGGAGCGACAGGCTCCCCACTGAGCAAGGACCCCAATGGGGAACTCGATCCCAGGACCCCAGGATCATGACCTGAGCCAAAGGCAGAGGCTTAACCGACTGAGCCACCCACGTGTCCCTATTTATTTAGTTTTAAAGACACACTGCTAGTTTATTCAATTTCTTTAACCTGGTGGTTACAGGCTTAAGTTAAAGTTATATGTTGGTTTAAGAGTGATTGGTGGTGATAAAAATTACCCAAAATAACGAGTCACGAGTCACGAGATCCTTGAGCTTTAAAAAGATACCGCACTCCTAAAAATACCAATTTTTATCTTTTAGGAATCGATCAGATTTAAATACAAGTTTTACATTGTATGTTTCAGTTTATCTAGTTTACTGCTCATAACAGTTTTTGAAAACTATCACCATTACAGGGCTCCCTTCACAGAGGGACTTACCCAGGGAAACCATAGCCATCAGCACACACGTAAGTCACCGCGCTTGATCTTACCTGGGCTCTCTGTTGCCCCATCTGATTGCCACACTCTCCACCCTTAAGAAATTGTCATTTTCATAACCACTTCCCAGACTATGGGGTCTGTCAACTGTCAGCACTCCTCCTGCCCCATCCACCGCTCCCCACCCCCACCACGCACCCTTCTTTACAAATTGGTACATGCATCAGGCAACCTTAAAGAATTTTAAATCTGCCCTTATAATATCAAGTAGCTCTTGAAAAACTTTAGTAAGCATAAAGTCACACAGAGGACTTGTTGCTTAAGGCAGATTTTCATGCCTACTCTCAGAGCTTTTAATTTCCTAGTTCTAGGTGAGGAACCAGCATCTTTATCTTGAATCTTTGACATTTTAATTATTATGCGTCATGGTGTGGACCTTGTTTGGAACTCTCCATGCTTCCTGGACCTGGATGTCTGTTTCCTTCCCCAGGTTAGGGAAGTTTTCAGCTATTGTTTCTTCAAACAAATTTTCTGCCCCTTTCTCTCTCTCTCTCTCTCTCTTCCTTCTGGGACCCCTATGAAGCGAGTGTTTGTTTGCTTGATGTCGTCCAAAACATCCCTTAACCTAGCCTCCTTTTTAAAAATTCTTTTTTTCGGGCGCCTGGGTGGCTCAGTCGTTAAGTGCCTGCCTTCGGCTCAGGTCATGATCCCGGGGTCCTGGGATCGAGCCCCATGTCGGGCTCCCTGCTCGGCGGGGAGCCTGCTTCTCCCTCTCCTACTCCCTCTGCTTGTGTTCCCTCTCTCGCTGTGTCTCTGTCAAATAAATAAATAAAATCTTTAATTTAAAAAAAAAAAAATTCTTTTTTTCTTTTTGCTGTTGAGTTTGGGTGCTTTCCATGACCCTGTCTTCCAGATCACCATTCTGTTCTTTTGTGCCCACTAATCTGTGAATTCCCTCTTGTGTATTTTTCATTTTATTGTATTCTTCAGCTCTGGTTGGTTCTTTTTCATATTTTCTATCTTCTTGTTGAAGTTCTCACTGAGTTCATCCACTCTTTTCTCCAGTCTGCTGAGCATCTTTATGACGGGTACTTTGAACTCTTTATCAGGTAGATTGCTTATATCTGTTTCATTTACTTCTTTTTCTGAAATTTTCTCTTGTTCCTTTAGAGCGTATTCTTCCAAATTTGGCTTGAGTCCTCATTTGGCGTGGTCTATGAATTAGGTGGGTACAGATACTTCTCCTAAACTTGAACGGATAATCTTGTGTATGCCTGTCCCCTGCGTAGACTGCGTGTGCCTGGTGACTTTGGCTGGTTGGCTGGAGCTGCGGCTGGCATGGGCTGGGGATCCTGGGGGCCATGCTGGTGGGACAGCTGGAACTAAAGTGGGTGCAAGCCGGGGGACCCGAGGGCCCTCCACGCAGGGGTGCTCTGGCAGGGTAGCTGGAGTCAAGGTGGGTGTAGGCTGGGAGTCCCAAGGTGTTCTACTCCAGGGGTGCCATGGCGAGCCATCTGGAGCGGAAGAGGTGTGGGCCTGGAGTGTTCTGGGATGTTTTGCACCTGTGTCACCTTGGGGAGATGGCTGGAGCTACGGGGAGTACTGACTAGGGGTGTCCTGGTGTACTGAGCTGGGGTCACCTTGATGGGATGGTGCGGCCTAGGCACCCCCACCCTCCGGGCTCACTGAGAAGGCAAGCCAGCTTTGGCGTCCAGACCCTGCTTCCTCCTGTGTGATCAAGGTAAACAGTGGCACTCGCCTAGCCCCTCCGACCGAGAGAAAGTTCTAGCAGCTCTCCCATCTCTTGACAGGGTTCTAGGGCTAGTTCCTTTATATTCTAGTTGCCCTTTTATTTATTTATTTATTTAAAGATTTTATTTATTTATTTGACAGAGATAGAGAGAGAGAGCACAAGTAGGCAGGGAGACAGGTAGAGGGAGAAGCAGGCTCTCCGTTGAGCAGGGAGCCTGATGCGGGATTCGATCCCAGGACCCTGGGATCATAACCTGAGCTGAAGGCAGCCGCTTAACCAACTAAGCTACCCAGGCGCCCAATTTTTTATTTATTTTTTTAGAGATTTTATTTATTTGTCAGAGAGAGCACAAGCAGGGGGAGTGGCAGGCAGAGGGAGAGGGAGAAGCAGGCTTCCCGCGGAGCAGGGAGCCCGATGCGGGGCTCGATCCCAGGACCCTGGGATCACGACCTGAGCCGAAGGCAGACGCTTAACGACTGAGCCACCCAGGCGCCCCATCTAGTTGCTCTTTTAAACCGCAGGTTTTTTTCTATGCCCCAGGGCAGGTCCCTCAGTCCTATCCCTCCCGCTGCAGTTCACAGCTCTGGGTAGGGTTCCCTTACCTTGCCTCCTGCTCTCTTGCCCTTCTCTGTGTGGTCTCTCTACCTTTTGTTGTGCAGAAGCTGTTCAGTCAACCCTCAGGTCTTCTTCAGGAGGACTTGCTCTCTAAGTAAGTGTAGAGCTGGTGTGTCTGTGGAGGTGAGTTCAGGGCCTTCCTACGTCGCCATCTTGCACTGGAACTAAGCCCTCCTCCAGTTCTGTTAGACTGAGACTCTCTCACACCACGTAGGCGCTGTGGCTTACTATGGTAACAACACTTACTGGTTAACTCTGCTGGTTACGCACCTGGCCTTTGCCACTCAAAGTCTCCATTATTCCCACTGAAATTAGGGAACCAATTCCAGCATCCCACTGTCACTTCCAGTGACTCTGACCGAGATCTTCAGGGAGCTGGTCCTCGCCTCACCTACTGAAATGGCGAGTTTTTCAGTTCTCCCAGAGCGTACAGGCAGGGGACGCTGAGCAGGTCGCATATAATAGATCCATTCCAACATACTCGTTACCTGGAGCCTTAAGAATTGATGAACTTATGCTGGGGAAGACCCGGCACTTTGACTTCACTGATTGTAGGCCCATGGTTCGCAAAACTCAGTGTCAGTGTCTATCACAATCACCTGAAGAGCACTTGTAACAGGTGGCTGGGGCCCTTTCCCCGAAGCTTCAGATTTGGGAGGTCTGGGTTGAGGTCGGTGCATCTGTATTTCTAACAACTTCCAAGGTGTTGCTGGTACTGCTAGTCCAGGAACCCCACTTCAAAGCTCTTAAGAGCCACTGCTGTAGGCTAATAAGTCCAGGCTTTCAGTAGCCAATTTAGCAAATCACAAATGCTACTCGAGGCTGCTCCAGCCAAACCATTGGGTGACTGCACCCGTATCAGTGAGCTGGCTGGATCAAGTCTTATGTTCCATCCCCTTTAGTCTGATATGCTGAGAAATCCCTCCCACGTGTAGCCCCCCAGATTGTTGCTAATACAGATTAGCAAGACCTTGTAACTCTTTTGGTGTATAACCAGACCTTGTACCTCTCTGAATGAGTTAACGCTGGGGTCTGACGGTCATCGGTCATCATGGGCCTAGAGGCAGTGAGAGGTGGAGGCGGAGGAAAGTCCTATCTGCTTGTGGGACAATTAGCTATGCAACTGGCCGTTTAAAGGTTTTATGTAGAGAAAAGTTTACTTCTTGGCAGGCGGGGTTAAGGAAGGTTGGGAAAATACGTGGTGGGGGGTGCTTTTAGGGGAATTGGGAGGCTCAGGAATTCGTTTAAGACTTTGACTTTACTGGGGCGCCTGGGTGGCTCAGTTGGTTAAGCGACTGCCTTCGGCTCAGGTCATGATCCTGGAGTCCCGGGATCGAGTCCCGCATCGGGCTTCCTGCTCGGCGGGGAGTCTGCTTCTCCGAGCTCTGACCCTCCCCCCTCTCATGCTCTCTCTCTCTATCTCATTCTCTCTCTCAAATAAATAAATAAAATCTTCAAAAAAAAAAAAAAAAGACTTTGACTTTACTGGCCTTGTAATATTAGAATCTGAAAGTGTCCCCACCCCAACCTAATTCCTAGAGAGAGCCATTTATGAGGTTTTTCAATTAAAAAAAAATACACTTAACTTGGGGCACCTGCATGGCACAGTCCATTAAGTGTCTGACTCTTGGTTTCAGCTCAAGTCGTGATCTCAGGGTCATGAGATCAAGCCTGGCGGCTGACTAGCGCAGAGTCCGCTTGGGTTTCTCTCTCTCCCTCATCCTCTGCCCCTCCCCTCTCAAATAAATAAATAAATATTAAAAAAAATAATTTTAGAATCGTTTTAGATTTACAGAGAAGTTGCCAAGATAGTACAGAGACTTTCTATGTACCTTACACCCAGGTCCCCTGTTACTAACATCTCACATTCATATGGCATATTTGTCACCATTCATGAACCAATATTGAAACATGGTTAGTGACTAAAGTCCACACTTTACTCAGATTTCCTCAGTTTTTCACTTATGCCTCTTTTCTTCCGATACCATCCAGGATACTACATTGTATTTAGTCGTCATGTTTCCTTAGGCTCCTCTTGGCTGTGACAGTTTCTCAGACTTTCCTTGTTTTTTTTTTTTTAATTAAATTTATTTTTTAAGTAAATTCTACTCCCAACATGGGGCTCCAGTATATGAGCCCGAGATCAAGAGTAGCACGCTCTGTGGGCAGAGCCAGCCAGGTGCCCCAGACTTGTTTTTTTACGACCTTTACAGCTTTGAGGGATACTGGCCAAGTATTTTGTAGAATGTCCCTTAATTTGAGGTGTCTGGTGTTTTTCTCATAGTTATACTAGGGTCACGGGTTTGAGGGAGGAAGAACCAGAAGAGGTAAAGGGCCATTCTCAGCATCTCCTATCACAGTACATACTATCAACATGACTTTTCACTGTGGATCCTGACCTTGATCACCTGGCCAAAGTTGTGTTTGTCAGTTTTCTCCACTGTCAAGTTATATTTTTCCTCCTTTCTTTCCATACTCTCCTCTTTGGAAAGAAGTCACTATGTGCAGCCCACACTTTAAGAGTGGAGAAAGTTCGGGATGTTAGCCTGGTCAATGTATGCCTAAAAGCTTCATCCCGGATCTCAGACCATGTTCTTCTATAATATAAGAGGTTTGGTAGGGCTGAGTGTTCAGATAGGAGCTGCAATGCTATAGTCCTTACAATGAGACCCAGGTCTTGGTCTTCAGCTCTATGTGCCCTGTGACTACATATGATTCCTTCAAACCTTCCCTAAGGCCTTCTGGTTCTCCCTGTATGCTCTATTTTTTTTTTTTTAAACAGCTTTACTGAAGTGTAATTGACCTACAATAAACTACAGGTATTGAGAGTGTGCAATTTAATGTTTTAATGTATGTATAAACCTGTAAACCATTATCATGATCAAGGTAATGAAAATATGTACACTCCCACAATTTTCCTCATGTACCTTTATGATCCTATCCTCCCTCCCACCTCTCCCCCCACAGGCAACCACTGATCTGCTTCTTTTTTTTTTTTCCTATGATTTTATTTATTTATTTGAGAGAGAGAGAGAATGAGAGAGAGAGAGCACATGAGAGGGAGAGGATCAGAGGGAGAAGCAGACGCCCCGCCGAGCAGGGAGCCCGATGTGGGACTTGATCCAGGGACTCCAGGATCATGACCTGAGCAGAAGGCAGTCGCTTAACCAACTGAGCCACCCAGGCGCCCCCATTGATCTGCTTCTTGTCATCGCAAGTTAGTTTGCATTTTCCAGAATTTTTTTTTTTAAGATTTTATTTATTTATTTGACAGAGAGAGACACAGCGAGAGAGGGAACACAAGCAGGGGGAGCGGGAGAGGGAGAAGCAGGCTTCCCGCCGAGCAGGGAGCCCGATGCGGGGCTGGATTCCAGGACTCTGGGATCATGACCTGAGTCAAAGGCAGATGCTCAATGACTGAGCCACCCAGGTGCCCCCAGAATTTTATTTTTTATATGGAATCATACAGTATGTACTTTTTGTCCAACTTCTTTCACTCATCATAGCTATTTTGAGATTCATTCATGTTGTTTTGTGTATTAATATGTGTCATTCTTTATTGTTGAGTAATATTCCATTGTGTGGGTATACTACAATATGTTTATTTGCCTGTTGATATATATTTGGACTGTTTCTACTTCTTAGCTATTACAAATAAAGCTGCTGTGAACAGGGCGCCTGGATGGCTCAGTCGTTAAGCATCCGCCTTCGGCTCAGGTCGTCATCTCCCGGTCCTGAGATTGAGCCCTGCATCGGGCTCCCTGCTTAGCGGGAAGCCTGCTTCTCCCTCTCCTACTCTCACTGCTTGTGTTCCCTCTCTTGCTGTGTCTCTCTCTGTCAAATAAATAAATAAAATCTTTTTAAAAAAAAGCTGCTGTGAACATTCATATGTAAGACTTTATATGGACATATGCTTTTGTTTTTCTTGGATAAATACATAAGAGTGGAATGGCTGGATCATATGGTAGGTATGTGTTTAACTTTTTTTTTAAGATTTTATTTATTTATTTGAGAGAGAGAGAATGAGAGAGAGAGAGAGAGAGAGAGAGGATGAGCAGGGGGGAGGGGTAGAGAGAAAGGGAGAAGCAGACTCCCCACTGAGCAGGGAGCCCAATGCGGAACTTGATCCCAGAACCCTGGAATCATGACCTGAGCCAAAGGCAGATGCTTAACTGACTGAGCCACCCAGGTGCCCTGACATTGTCTTTTTAATATTAGTCATTCAAATGGATATATAGTAGTATCACATTTAATGTGATTATTGATAAGATTAGGTTTACGTCTATCAGCTTGTTATGCATTTCTAATGTCCCATCTGTTCTTTCTACCCCTTTTTCTTATTTTTAGCCTTCTTTTGGATGAACTAAGTTTTTTTTTTATGATTCTGTTTTATTTCCTTTTCTGGCTTATTAGCTATAACTCTTGGTTTTGTTAGGTTAGTGGTTGCTTTAGTGTTTACAGCATGCATCGTAACTCATCACAGTCTACTTTCAAGTGATATTATCCCAGTGTAGATATAGAATAAGAACCTTACAATAGAACATTTCCATTTCTTCCCTCATGACTTTCTGTATCATTGGCATATATTTTCCTTCTACATATATTTTGTTTAAGATTTTATTTTAAGTAATCTCCACACCCAATGTGGGGCTCAAACTCAAAACCCCAAGATCAAGAGTCACATGCTCTACTAGCTGAGCCAACCAGGCACCCCATCCTTTTACACATATTTAATTAATTAATTACCTAATTAATTAATTCATTTTTAAGTAGGCTCCCACTCAGTGTAGAGCCCAATGTGGGCTTGAACTCATGACCCTGAGATCGATACCTGAGCGGAAATCATGAGTCGGATGCTTAACCAACTGAATCACCCAGGTGCCGCCCCATCCTTTTACATATATTTAAAATCCCACACTACATTTTTTACTATTTTTGTTTAAACAATCAATTGTCTTTTAAAGGTATTAAAATATAGTAAAAATGCCATATGTTTACCCATGTAATTACCCTTTTTAGTGGTTTTTATTTCCTTTTGGTAGATCCGTATTTCCACATTATTTTATTTCATTTTGGCTTTTCCTTTAACAGTTCTTACAGTGTGGGTCTGGTGGTAATGAATTCTTTTAGCTTCTGTATGTCTGAAAATTTTTTATTTGGTCTTCATTTTTGAAATGTATTTTAATGGGTATAAAATTCAAGGTTAATGGGTTTTTTCTTTCAGTATTTAAAGATGTTCCACTACTGACTTCTCTCTTGAATTCTTTATGATAAGAAATCTACTCTCATTTTTATCTTTGCTCCTCTGTACATACTGTGTGTGTGTGTGTGTTTTCTGGCTGCTTGTAAGATTTTCCTTTATCATTAGTTGTGAGCAATTTGATTCTATCTTATAGTTTTCATATTTCTTTTGCTTGCTTAGGTTTTATTGAGATTCTTGGATCTGTGGGTTTATAGTTTTAATCAAATTTTTAAAATTTGGGCCATTATCTCTTCAAAATTTTTTTCAATCCCTTCTTCCTCCCCTCCTTTGAGGACACATATTACACAGATATTAGGCCACTTGAAATTGTTCTGTAGCTCACTGATACTCTGTTCATTAAACAACAACAAAAAAATGTTTTTCGTTTTGGATAGTTTCTATTGCTACATCTTCAGGGTTACTCATCTTTTTTTCTGCAGTGTCTAATATGCTGTCGTCAATCTGCTCCAGTATATTTTTCATCTCAGACACTGTAGTTTTCATCTCTAGAAGTTTGAGGGTTTTTTTGTTTTAACATCTTCTATCTCTTTACTTAACTTCTGGACTATCTGGGACAGAGTTATAATTGTTTTAATGTCCTTGTCTAGTAATTCTAATAGCTGGGTCAGTTCTGACTGACAGAATATTCTCCTTATTCTGGGTCATACTTTTCTGCTTTTTTGCATGCTTTTTAAAAAACCAGCTGCCAGATATTGTGAATTTTACCTTGTTGGGTGCTGCAGTTTTTATACTCTTATAAATATTCTTGAACTTTGTTCTGGGATAAATTATTTGGAAAGTGTTTGATTCTTTCAGGTATTGCTTTTTAGGATTTGATAAATGGGACCATCTGTGCTCACTCTATTTTCCACTGCTGAGGCAAGACTTTTCTGAATACTCTATCCCATGCCCCATGAATCATGAGGTTTTCCAGTCGGCCTGGTGGGAAGAGGCCACTGTTCCCAAACCCATGTGAGCGCTGGGCACTCTTCCCCCTAATTCTTTTGAGTGGCTCTTTCTTCTGCCTCAAGTAGTTTCTGCACGTGCTTGGGCCGATCAGTACTCAGCCAAATACTCAAGGGGACCCTCTGCACATCTCTGGAGTTCTTTTTCTTTGCCGTGCGCTCTCCTCTCTGGTACTCTGTCCTGCAAACTCCATCTGCTTCATCTTCTCAGAATCAGCTCTGTTTCCTCAACTCAGTTTGTGGGGCTCCACTTGGGTTCCCTTTCCTGCATCATGGCTGGGAAACTCTTTCAGGGCGGTAAGCTTGGTGATCATAACCATGGGGCTCATCTCATCTTTCTCATCTTCAGGTTTCACTGCCTTTCATTGGCTGGTGTCCAGTGTCTTGAAAACTATTGCTTCATATATTTATTGTCCATCGTTGGTTGTTTCAGGAAAGGAAGTAGATCTGGTCACTGTTACTTCATCTTGGCAGGAAGTGGAAGGCAGTAGTCCTCCTCCCCAACCTCCACTGGCATGTTCCTAATTGCATGTTTATAGTTTTAAATTTATTTTCTTCTCCTATGTCCTCTAGGGCTCTGTATAGGCCAGAATTAAATCAAGGAAAGAGAACTACAATGGACATTACAAAGAATTTATTATAGGAACTAGATTTTACTTCAGTGGTTCTCAAAGTGTGGTCCCTAAACCAACAACATCAATTATCAGCATTACATTAGAGTTTGTTAGAAATGTAAGTATCTAGGCCCCAACACAGACCTACTGAATCAGAAGCCCTGAAGTCTGTGAGATTCAGTAAACTGGTGTTAATAAGCCCTATAGGTGATTCAGATGCATGTTGAAGTTTGAGAGTCACTGCTTTACATAACTGGAGGAGAGACTGGGGAAGTAATGGTCCAAATGAGGGTGTTGGAAAAGCAGGGGAAAAATCACTATAATCAGCCCTCTTAAACACTACCGTGGGTGAACAAGTTAGTGCTTTGAGGGAAATCTGGGAGTGAGGCACATAGCTGCTGGAATAGAATCACAGAGGGGACTGGAGTAGATGATCGAAGGCTGTTGTCTCTTCATAGCTACACTCTGTGAATTCACAGCCAAGTGGTCTGGCCATAGGTCTGGGGTTGCTGTTGTTCAGCAGATCAACAATAAGGAAAAAGAGCTGGGCATGGAGCAAGAACAAAGATGCACAAGGAAAAAGAGCAAGAGGAAACTGGAAGTTTCTGGCACATTTCTGTCACCTCTGACCACAATGACCTTCAGATTGTTAATGCAAGCTGCTTTAGTCCTACCTCCCAAATTTTGTGCAAATTTTCTCTGGGCCAACTCTGATCCCTACCCAAACAGGGAAGAGGATTCTGGGAAATGTAGGTCTAGATTAGCTCTGTAGACAAATTACAAAACCACAAAGTTCCATCCTATGTTAACCTGACATTTGGTCACACCTCTTTTAACCATATTTAACTTCCAAATAAACAACAAAGTCATGCTTCTGATTAACATAATTCATGGTTCATTAAAAAAATCAAAACCAGGGGCATCTGGTTGGCTAAGTTGGTAGAGCATGCAACTCTCGATATCGAGGTCGTGAGCTCAAACCCCACGTTGGGCATGGAGCCTACAAAAAAAAAGAAAAAAAGATCAAGAACATGCTAACCCTCTCCCCCAAAGAGAATACAAATTCTTAGTTCACATTATCTTCAGGTGATGTTCAAGCCTTTTCTAAAGTAGGTCAAAGTCCCCTCTGATCTCTATTAATACTTCTTAGATGGTAGAAGGAAGAGAGAAAAAGAATTAGTTGATACATACCTAATAGGTTTATATTAAGAAATATTCATAACTATTAACTCATTTCTACAATTGGTCATGTGGTCATAAATGGTATCTATAACTTCTTTCTTCCTTCTTCCACCACCCATTCCGTATTTCCTTTGCCCTGTGCAAGTGGCTTGGATAATCCTGATTGCTTGCCTGGTGGAATGACCCAAACCTTCTTTCCTGAAGGGTCTTGGATCTTACTAGTCCAGTCTGCACTGAGTTGTAGTTTTCCACTAGCTTTTATCACATTATATGGTAAAATTAAGAGTAGGCCCAGGAAATCTGCTGCATTCCAGACATATTCTCTCTTACCCTGTGTGTGTGATCACAACCCAATTTCCCCTTTCAAATCTGGATCAGTCACCGGAAAGCAGCCCACTAGTTCATTATCATGAGAAGCCCAGTGTGGCAACCTCAGTTTCCAGTTTAATGGAACTTCTGCTGAGTTCTCCGGAGGAGGCATTCCTTTCCTGGGAACTAAGACCACTGGACCAGCAGAACCCAAAGTTGCCTTATGACTTGATGAGTCAGGCAACATCCAATTCATGATGGGCAATTCAGGTAATTTGGTAATGCCTGGTGGTCAAGCATTCAGTCCTTCCTAAGGCCCAATAGCAAGATAGAAACTTTCTCAAGAGGAGGAATACTTTTTCTTCAGAGGATGGCATAGCTTTTCTTCAAAATCCTAAAGGACTCTGCTGTCATTCACCGAAAGGAGCCTGCCAAAGGCTCTATACAAGCATCCCTACCTGCCATAGATAACTTCAAGATCATTAGATCTGCTAGATCTTAAGGCCTAAGTGGCCGAGCAACCTGTACTGCAGCTTGGACCTGTTGCAGAGCCTTCTCTTGTTCTGGGCCACCCTTAAAAATGGCAACAATTCTGATTTCTCAGCAAGTGAGTTAGAGTGACACACCCAAAGTATATATTGCCTTCAAAATCCAAAGAGGCCCACTAGGCATTATGTCTCTTTCTTAGTGATAGGAGAGGCCAGATTTAGCAATTTGTCCTTCATCTAGAAAGGGATACTGCAACATGCCCTGGTCCTTTGGATCCCTAGAATTTCATTGAGGTAGGTCCATGATTTTGTGAAATCAATTTCCTATCCTCTAGCATGCTTGAGTTTTACCAAAGTATCCAGGTTGATGCTATATCCTGCTCACCATGTCTGTAATATTGTGGGCCAGCATGATATCCTGTAGAATTCAGAGGTGATCGATCAGTCTCTCCAGACTAGCTAGAAGGGTAATAGAGCCTTGACATAAAACAATGAAGTTGTACTGTTGGTTCTGACAGCTAATAGCAAATGGTTTGTCATTACTAAGAGGTCTGGGGTTGGGGGGAGGGGGGGAGCATTCACTACATCAATAGCTACATTCCAGGTGGCAGATAAATTTTTTCTTCCAGCAAAAACACACAGCAGTTGCAATGGAAGTCATCCCCTGGTTAAGTTTATGATAATCCACTATCATTCTTTATAATCCATTTGTCTTCTGCACAAACCAAGTATGCGTGTGTTGAATGATATGGTAAGAACAACCAATGTTTCATCTTTCAAGTCTGTCAGAGGCACTAGTCTCTGCAATCTCTTCTCTGCTCTTTAGATCGAAAAGTTGAGGCCAGTTCCCCATGTTTCTTCAGACAATGTACTGTAGTGAAAGAACTGTTTACAACTTTGCTGTAGTTTAGTCTTGCAATCAGGTTAATAAGCCCTTCGATTTTTTCAAAATTGTTGTGGCATTGCAATCCATGAACGTGGCACCTCTGAATTTCTCTCATCAGCGTTATTTTGCAGCTTTCAGTATACAAGTTGTGCACATTTTGCTAGTTGTACCGAAGTGTTTCTTTTGGGTTAGAGCAAAGGGGGCTGTGTTTAGCTTTAAGCGTCTGAATTTCTCACTTAGGTCTTTTGATTTCTTTCATTAGTATTTTGTACTTCTTAGCAATTTTTTTTTTTTTTTTTTGAAGAGGGAGAAGCAGGCTCCCTTGCTGAGCAAGGAGCCCGATGTGGGACTCGATCCCAGGACCCTGGGATTATGACCCGGGCCGAAGGCAGCCGCTTAACCGACTGAGCCACCCAGGCATCCCTTTAGCACACAAATTCTGTTCATATTGTCAAATTCATTCCTAAGTAAACTTTGTGGGCATGTTCAGTTTACTGAAACATCTGAACAGTTCTGGGAGGGCATTACTTATAACCCACTTCCATATATCACACACTAACATCTCTCCAAATGATTATCTCGGTTCTCTGTTCAGGCAATGAAAATCGAAAAAGTGAAATGAGGACAGTAGGACAGTATCTACACTGGATGAGGGTGCTGAGATGAGCCATCTCAGATTTTACTCAACTGGGCTTACAGAAGTAGTGCTGAGAATGTCCTACTGTCTCACCATGTGAATTACTTTAGTAAAATGTTCTCATATGCAAGAATTTCTAAATAGCACAGCCTGCTAAGGACATACCACACACACATTTGGAGTTCCAGTGGGCTTTTATTGAGATAAATTAACAAAAACCGAGATTTTATCAACCATTTTTTCTGAACCTTATAAACTCAGCAGACTCTGGTCCATATATGTGTACATACAACGTAACATATCCCAACAAAAACAAGAGTCCCACTGGAACATTTGCCAATTAACAGAAAGCCAATTTTCCCTTTCCCCACGTTTTCAAAATTTTGAGTCCCCACTGTTCACTTCTCAGTGGAACTGGTCCCTTGTGGCTAGGGACACTGGAATTCCATCCCATTTTTACTGAACAAAAATACATTTTTTCAAGTTTTAGTTTTGTTTCAAAAAAGGGAAGTGACTTTGTTTTCTCCAGGCACCCCTCCCCGACAACCATTGGTTAAAATACAGTAGCCTGTATCTTAATAACCCAGCCCTACCCCCTCCCTTGCCCTGCCCAGTATTGTCTACTGGAGAATTTAAACACACTTCTGCTGGAATCTGTCAGCTGTGGAGGGGCAGAGTCCAGGTGCCAGGCTAGCTCCCTCTAACCTCATGAACTGTTACAGCCTTTGGACACTTAACTCTCTACCCCAAAGATGAGTTTTTAAGACCAGAGATTTTCTTTGGGAGTTTAAGAAAACTATCTTTAAGGATGTAAAGTATAACTACAAGCTCACAAAAGTCCACTTCATTTCACCAGAAAGTTGACTTCAGCTCCCATGAAGCCAAAAATTTTGCTTGACAAAGGTATTTTGTCAGAAAATGATTCCACAGTAACAATTTTTAAGATACACAGAACGTTGAAAAAAGTAGCAAATTAAAATAACATGGCTTAATTCCCCCAAAATTATTTCATCTTTTTGTTACTCATCTATAAGGTCAGGAGTGTGGCTAAAGGCCATTTCTGATGAGGTTATGAACTTTCAAAGTGTTTCTAAATCCTTAGTGCAGACACCCTCCCTTTTGGGGCATAGTAACCTCCCTCCCACCCCTATTAAAAAAAAAAAAAGAAAAAGAAAAAAAAAAAACCTAAACCAAGTGATCAGAATGAGATGTTTTGATTCCAACAAATTTACACTCAAGGCTTTGTGCTGAGTTATCTGGTTCTAACCCAAGCATGATGGTATCAAACACAAAGCACACAGCAAAGGAAAGATGCTCCCATCTCATTCTGAAAACAGATACTGATAACCAATTGCCTCCCCCCTCCCCCCAGCCATTGGGACCCACCCATATTATGATGCTGGGACCAACTGGAAAATAACTGAGAGAGAGATTTAGATTTGCTTCTCCCTTACTTCTTCCCATGGAAGATCATTTTTGAATAAGTTTATGCTATTCCCAAGGGAAAGCCAAGAAAGTTTCTCCATTGGAATGTATGGGAAGAGAAAAACAAAACAGGCCCAGAGGCAGCAAGGTGTGTAACAGTCCATAACCCATTACACAACTACAACCATAGGCAAAACCATGAGTTGGACATAATTTAAATATTAAAAATAGGGAACAGTTTCATCCAAACGAACCACTGGAAAAAATATTACCATTACTTAAAACAGACACCCAATAGTGGAAAGAACACAAAAACAATTTCCAGTAACAGTGCTCCTTACAGTGAGGGGGATTAAAAAAAAAAAAAAAAAAAGAGAGACTAGGCTTTGACCTAGTCCTTAGAGCATCTTTCCATTTAGCAATTCCTATTCAAGAGTCAAGCACCAAAACTGGACAGCTGCCTCTACAGGACTGTGTCCAATAGTGGTGTTCCAGATCATTTAAGTGCCACTCCTCATCAGAGGCTATACTTCAGTAATACTTTCAATTAAGTCTGTGCTTTAAGAGGGACCCACAGTCATGTGGCACCAGGCACAGTCTGAGAATGGCAAAGACGACTGCGCGGTTTGTCTTGTCACCCACACACTCTCTAGCGAGATACCCAATTGCATCCACAAGCCTTTGCTTTTCTTCTATAATGAATGATCCCTCTTATCTCGCCAGAGGTGGGGGAAAAAGAGAGAGCTGCATCAGTACAAGGGCAAGATTCTTTTGGTCAAAAGTTGATGCCTTCTAAATTCCCTCCCCCCACCCCTCCCTGGAAAAAAGTTATTCCTTAATTAGGGCTTGTATTTAGTAACCAATTGGCCAGATAGAACATAGCTTGGATACCAAATAAATGAGCTTATTCTTTTTTGGGTTTGTACTGTGCAGCTCTTGCTACAGTTTTTTAAGGAGTTAGGGCCATGTCTGATCAGGAGGCATCTGCAGGATTTTAATCCTAAGGAGTTTTGGGTGAGTCACAAATAGTTTTGCTTCGAACTAGCCAAGAGTCAAAAAAAAGCAACTTTGAATAATTGATTTCTTTATCCAGGTGAGTTAAGCATGAAAGCATATGCAGGACTTATCTTGTAATTTTAGGGTTTTGAAAAAATGGAATATGGAAATCAAATTTTTTTAATTTTATTTTTTGTTTTTTTTTTAAACCCTGGATGCCTCCTGATTGACCTAGTACACTGGGTTAAAAGGGAATTAAAAACATTTAAAAAAAAAGTTCACTGGTTTTGATTCATCTCACTCCTTTTGCCTGGAGATCAGGCCAAACATCAAGCATGTTGGGAGGGGCACAATTTAAAGCAACACTATTGACTGTAAAGCATTTGCCAGCAATTTACAATGCAAAATGACAGATAATTCTTGTCACAAAGCAAAAGGATGGCAAGCAGCTTTCTGTAGCATGAAAGTTAACAGCTCTCAGGAGTTGCCCATTCCTGCAAGTTTATGTCTCAAGGTGGGCAGAGGGCAACACACTTACACAGTACAGGAAGTGATCCACAGAAAGCAAGCTCCAGAACTGCTAACATTACCAAAGCTGGTACTGGCTAATATTCTGAAATGCAAAATCCATGCTTTGTACATATACTGCTCAGACACTGCCACTCGACTGAATTCCCACACTGCAAGGGAGATTAATCTTTGTCCCCTTTTGCTGAGCTTGAAAAGTTCCTCAGACTTTTTTTAAAAGGGGGGAAGAAGCAAAATCAGAGAGAGCTTCTCAAAAATAACATCTTGAGTCATAGGTTTTTGAAGTTTCCTCGCTCTCTCTGGCAGGTGTTCTCCAAAGGTATTAGATGATACAGTGTGGCAGCAAACAGTGAATCCCAGACTTCTGGGTTCCTCTTCCAACACAGGGTCACCAAAGAGGCCTGCTCTCTACACTAAGAGGCCAAAGTACTTTTTAGAATTTAGTGTTGCGGAAAACTGAGCCCCTCTCATCTTTAGCTGCTCCCATAATCACTCTAATCCCCTTAATCCCAGCAACCTTCATCCAAAAAAAAATATATATATATGTATATATATATATGAACCCAGAAAAAAACTTATTTACAAAGTTTATACAAGTATACACACCCAATTTTCTATGGGACACGCTTTGCCACAGAGGAAAGAGGGTCAAGGCTCTGACATGTCTACACATCAAGTGCCATAACTGCTAATGGAAGCGTATGTAAACCAGTCTTTAGTGTTCTGCTATAGAGCACAAAGGCTTGTCATATGGCTCCTGCAATGATAGACTGCTCTTTCCTTTGGGAGCGATGATGTTGTAATCTACTCAGCCCAGAAGAAATTTTTACTTGGGATTGTTTTTTTTTTTTTTAAATACATGTATTTACAGTGCGGATGAACTGCAGTTGCATATCAACTCCTCCACATAAAGTAAAATAGAATGATGTTTAACATTACTAATATGTGTCATCTTCCAGCCCTGGGCTTGAGTATCGGGTAAAAAGGGAAGAGAGAGACTTCAACTTGAAACCAAAATGAAAAGACAAAAAATTTAAAAAGATAGGAAAAAAAAAAAAAGAAAAAAAAGAAAGATTTACTATTGTTGATTCCTTGGGCTGTGTCTAAAAGATGATATTCTGAATGGTCTCATAGCATAAGGCACTTCGCACAAATAAGTAATAAGCTCTTCAGGCTTAAAAAACGGATGAGTAATAAGGGAGAAGTTGAAATGCACTCAAGAGTCAGCTGTTGGAGAATTTTGAAATTGTAGACAAGCTTGTGTGTTCATCAAGATTCTTCTCTTTTTAGGGTTTCTCCCTTCTCTTCTTTCTCCTCCTTCCTTGTCCCCCTTCCCCAGAAAACATTTTTTAAAAACCAGCAGTTAGTGCAACTAATGTTCAGTCAGCACACAGTGCAAACAAGTGGAACAAAAAAGGTAAATTCCTTCTTTTCAGCTTTTTCTCTTCACCAGTTAAAAAAAGAAAAAATGTCTGAGCTCTTTTAAGTCTTCATAGTTCCAAAATAAAAAGATGAAAAACCCACAAAGAGAAGAGCATCCCCCCCAAACGATGTGTCACAGATCCAAACGAGCCTTCTGTAGTTTGTCAAAGCCTAAAGAAAGAAGGAAGAAACCTAAAATTAACTTTTGTGAAAACAATATGAACCAGGATACCTAGGTTTTCACAATCCAACCAAATGCTCTCTCTGTAGTGGCTTCTACTAAGCTTTTGCCTGCCGTAGAATCCATTTAGGATTAAGGAATTTCTGCTAGGCATTCCAGAGACAGAACAAGAGCCTGAAAGTTCTGATATCCAAAACAATTAAATCAAGAAAAACAAATTAAAAAAAAAAATTTTTTTTTAAAGATTTTATTTATTCGACAGAGAGAGAGACAGTGAGAGAGGGAACACAAGCGGGGGGAGAGGGAGAAGCAGGCTTCCCGCCGAGCAGGGAGCCCGATGCAGGGCTCGATCCCAGGATCCTGGATCATGACCTGAGCCGAAGGCAGACGCTTAACGACTGAGCCACCCAGGCGCCCCAAAATTTTTTTCTAAACTTCCATAAACTTGACAGCCTGCCAGGATACCAACAAACATTGGCTACTTTTATGTTTGTCTGAGGGTTTTGTTTGACATTTTGGGGGGCGGGGGGAGAAAGAAAGAAACTAAAGTGAAAAGAGCAACTTAGAAACTTGTGTTTCTAAGTTGTAACAGGGAGTAACAGGTAAATGGGGTGCCTGGGTGGCTCAGTTGGTTCATCACCTGACTTAGGCTCAGGTTAAGCTCCTAGGATCCTAGGGTCCCTGACTTGGCGGAGAGTCTGCCTGTCCCTCTCCCCTCTGCCCGTCCCCCTGCTTGTGCTCTCTCAAATAAATAAAATCTTAAAAAAAAAAAAAGAGTAACAGGTAAAATGCTCATTGCTAATTTGGAAGCTACCATCTTTCAAATAAAACAGATTTTCATTTTCCTTAGAAAAAGTTGCAAAACAAGCCTGTATTCTTTATGTTGAGCCTTCTTTTGAGCATTACTACCAGAATCCAATAGTCACCAAACAATGAAAGAAGACGGTGGTGCAGGAAACAAGACTGGGCATTTAAAAAAAGACAGTTATCCTCTCAACCTGATTACACATTTGGCAATGAGGCACTGCAGGTAATTAACCTGATTTATTAAGATGCCCAGTAGAAATTAAGAGTGATTAAGAGAGAAATGACTGAGTGATAAAGGAAAAGACAAAAAAAAAATATTTTCATATTCAAATTGTTGAAAAAGATTCTTTGCTTTCATTATTTTGGAAGTCTGGATTTGGCTTAAGTACTGCTCATGTATCACATTATACAAGAAAACTTCATTCAAGAGCAGCATTTATGGATTTTCTAATGGGACCACAACTTCACCCAAGCAATACATCCAGTTTACTGTCATTTATGCCAACAGGCGTTCTACCCTATCACTGCTATTACATGCAGTGCAACAGCAAATTTCCTCCAGGAAAGAGGATCTTGATTTAAATACTATGCTCACTTAGTGGTTCTGTCAGGTACGCACATGCTTGTTAAGGTTTCTCGTCTTCTACAGGCTCGCTGTGGTATTCTGCCACATACAGGCTCTTGTCAATGTTGCTTGGGATCGGTTTAATTTCTGTTCCCAGCTGCTCCTCAATACTTTTCAGGTTGAAGCGATCATCATATGTGATCAAGTTGATGGCTAAGCCAAGATGACCAAAGCGACCTAAAAATGAAAAACATTTTTTCATTAATAAAAATTTAAGTTAAATAGAACTGATGTGCACGTACAAGTCTATTAGTGGCAAAACCATACATGCGTCATGTTTTTGTTCAGTGCCATTCCGAGTTTTTAAAACCACCTCTTATGGTCTCCTCAAACACACAACTTCAGGTTTCACAGCCCAAAGTAGTACCCTATTTTACCTTTTTCAAATGACAAAACAGATACTCATTTGTGTCAAAAGTTGCCAAAATACATACACTAAACAGTAGTTACAGACTGAACCACCTAATGAGAAAACTAAGGACCGCATTTGTGAATTTTATCTCAATTTAAGCATACAGTAAAGTTATTTTAACTTTTCTTAAATGCTCTACAAGAATTAGAAATCAGTCTTAAAAGAACATCTTCCTTTTCCTCACCTGATCTTCCAATACGATGGAGATAGGTCTCTGCCAGCTTTGGGAAGTCAAAGTTAATTACCACATTCACAGCTTGTATATCAATACCTCGGGTAAACAAATCTTCAAAGAGAAAGAAAGAATCTCCATCATTATCTTTCAATTTAAGCATGTTTCTTGGTACCATAATACTCTTTTAACATGTATTTCTAGTGCAACCTAAGTTTTAGTCACTTCATTCAGTAATTCAAATGCACTTGCAAATTACTAGCATTACCTTTCATGCACATCATAAATAACTTTCCGCTAGCAAGTTACCTTTCCTAGTCCCATTAAGTTTTTAAAAATGGTTTAAGATAACTGCCAATGCAAGAGGTCAGAATGACTGGTAAACTATAAGCTCATAAATGAGTCTCAGGAGTAATTTTCTTTTCATCTATTTTTTAGTATGCAATCCAAGATTAAAATAGATTAAAAACTTTGTGTAACCAAAAATACCTCAAAAAGAAGAGGTAATCCACTCGTAGTTAATTTATACTTTTTGAATTCATTCATTTCATTCTACTACGTGATTTATAAGTCTGAGGCAAGTACAAGGTCACCACTTCTCTTTTCTAGTCCCACAGTAACTATGCTAATTTAGGCTCTGAAAACTGCAAGTAAAGACAATTACAATAGACTAATAACTAGGTTTCAAGGCTTCTATCAGCTCCATACTCCAAAATAATCCATGACGGTGACCACTATTTCTAAAATACTGCTTTCAATTTATAACTTATCCTTTTAAATTGCCTCTGGATAAAATTAAAATTGACATACAAGGTCCTCCACTCTATACTTTGGTCCTAACGTAGTTCTCTAACACATCTCTTCCTCAAACCTTCCTCTCCACGAAATTCATCTACTCATCCTTTCTTAAACGTATCTTCTTGAAGACCTCTATGGATCACATTTGATGCCAGTCCCCTAACTTAAAACTCCTTCTGCAAGTCTAAAACTTATCTAGTTTATAGAGCCAATTACAATTCCACCTCTTCTCAGGTCCTGTATTAATTTCCTTTCCTATGAAAATTTAGGATTACTTACTACACATACCTCACATTTGCAAATTACTTTTACTCCTTTGTAGATCCAGCCTAAAGCCTGTTTCTGTAAATCCAGTTTTATGTCACAGGACCATGCCCATTTGTTCATGTACTGTTTAAGGGTGCTTTTGAGCTGGAATGGCAGAGCTGAGAAACTTGTAACAAGAGACCAAATGATATCTACTATCTGGCACTTTAAAGAAAAAGGTTGCAGGGCCTGTCTTAGACTCTTAATGTTATCTTTTTTATCTGATTAAACCACTGCTCCTTTAAGTAAAGGGTGATACTTCGCATGTATTTATTTATACACTTTATACACCTATGTTATTCAGTACTTATTTAATGACATACTAAATACTGTTCTGTTTGCACATTCTGAATTTGCTTAACTCAACATTTCACCAATGAACTAGTTCCTCTTCTATAGGCTCCCTAAGTGCAGGAAGTGTGTATGTATTTAAAAATTTTTAATTGTGGTAAAATATACGTAATATAAAACTGAGGAGTAACATGTATTTTTTTTTTGGCACCAAGCTAAATACCTGGCAAAGAGTAAAAAAATCTATGTTGAATATCAAAAACTATTTTTGAATGAATAAACTGCAACAGATATTTGTGCAGAATTCACTTTAAGGCATTCCCATCTTACAAATAAAAAAAGGCATAAAAGTATGATCTGATGATTACAAGTAAAAACGGTAGGACTTGAGCCCCAATCTTCAAATTCTAGTCTAGTATCCTTTCCACCAAATCAGATTACTTTATATTTAAGTACTTGAATACAAAATTTAGAAGTGCTGATAAAGTGGGGTGCCTTGGTGGCTCAGCTGGTTAAGCATCTGCCTTCGGCTCAGGTCATGATCCCAGTGTCCTGGGATCAAGCCCCTCATCGGGAAACCTGCTTCTCCCTCTTCCTCTGCCTGCCTGTCTGCCTACTTGTCATCTCTATCAAATAAATAAAATCTTAAAAAAAAAAAAAAAGTGCTGATAAAGTAAACATACATGTATTAATTCACAGCTGTATTAAAGGTCCTTTTAGATATAAAGCAGAGAAACAAGATAAAGTGCGAACACTCAGGGTATCGGATAGCCCTGTTTTGGTTCTTGTAAATTAGCAAATTCAGTATTCTGCTAGTATATAAATTTGGAGTTTATTTCTATAGCAGTATTCTTAAAAATCCAAATTGTATAGTATTCTAAAATTTTGATCTGGGTGCTAGTAATATGGGTGTGTACATGTGCAAAAATTCACTGAATATCCTTATAATTACTATATTTTTGTGTATACCTCAACTAAAAAAAAAAAAAAAAAATCCAGGCTCTTCTCTCTACCCAGAAGCCTAGTTTAAATGATTACTCTCATACCAATACTAAGATTGTATTTCCAGAGTAGAAATGGGAGGATACTCAATCCATTTGCTTTGTCTGATCTGACTGTCCACCTGCCTCCCCAATTTGTTCTTCTTCATGTACTGAAATACACCAAAATACAGACTAGTCTGTTTCTGGCAAAAAAATTAAAAGACCACAATAAATAACTTCCAAAATATAGTTTCTTAATGTAATTTATTTTGCACACGGTACATATAACTCATTCCTGTATGCTAATATTATTCAGAAAACACATAAATTCCACTAGTTTAAAAGACAGATGAGGTATGAGTGTCAGTAACAAGTATTCTGCAGTTTCAGATATGGAAACTAGCTTCAGGAATTAACTATAGCTCATTCTCAACTTCGGAAATTCCAGAAATGGCTTTAGGGTGAGCTGAACTCTTGTCACAGATTCTGTTGGGAGATATGGACAGAAAAAGCAGAGCTGAACCAGGGAGAAAAAACAACGGGTAAAGGAAATACTTACCAGTGCAAACAAGATTGCGGCATAAGCCATTTCGGAAATCATGAAATACACGATTTCGATGTTCCTAGGAACAAAGCAATGCATTTGATTTCTTTAAAAACTCATATGCACAGCCCTAAATTTCTCATCACTAATTTCTCCTATCCAAAGTTTTGTATACCCCAAATTTACACAAATGAGAGATGAATGAATTCAATACCCGTAAGTTAAAAACAAAAAAAGTTAATCATAAATTAGTTTCCCATGGGAATTAACAAGCAACTAAAACATCCACGGGGGCGCCTGGGTGGTTCAGTTAGTTAAGCATCTGAGTTTTGATCTCACTCAGGGCTATACGCTGGGTATGGAGCCTACCTAAAAAACAAACAAGGGGTGCCTCAGTCGGTTAGGCGTCTGCCTTCAGCTCAGGTCATGATCCTGGGGTTCTGTGATCGAGCCCCATGTCAGGCTACCTGCTCAGTGGGGAGCCTGCTTCTCCCTCTCCCTCCTGCTCGTGCTCGCTCTCAAATAAATAAATAAGATCTTTAAAAAACAAAACAAAAATACCTACCCATACCTTTATTTAGCATTTCTCTCTCTCTTTTAAGGCTTTTATTTATTTGACAGAGAGGATAGCGGGAACAGGAACACAAGGAGGGGGAGTGGGAGAGGGAGAAGCAGGCTTCCCACCGAGCAGGGAGCCCGATGTGGGGCTCGATCCCAGGACCCCGGGATCATGACCTGAGCCGAAGGCAGACACTTAACTGACTGAGCCCCCCAGGCGCCCCTATTCAGCATTTATCTTAACTGTTAAGGATATTACCCTTTTTGCTGAAGTGAATTTTAATTAAAGTGACAACTTTCACCATGTTTTTGTATATCCATTTTTAAAATGTTTCAAACAGAAGATGACAAAAATTTGGCTTGACCAAATAATTGAATATTTTAGTTAATGTACGCAAAAACAAAAATTTACTTTCCTTTTTTTTAAATTTGTGAGTGAGCACGCAGGGCAGATAGAGGGAGAGAATCTCAAGCAGACTCTCCCCACCAAGCGTGGGGCTCGATCTCACCACCCTGACATCATGACCTGAGCCAAAATCAAGAGATGCTTAACTAACTGAGCCACCCAGGCGCCCCAAAAATTTACTTTTCAATTAAAAAAAATGAGAACACATGCGTAACGACTCTGACACAAGTGACAAATCTAGCATCTGGCAAACTGGTCTTTCCTTTCAAAGCAACATTCTTCCACTCTGAAATACTCTCTACAGCTTAACACATTAATTTCCTGTGACAATTTCTAATATTAGGGCCTACGTGGTGGTATCTGATCCATTATCAAACTTCTCTGAAAACCAAAGTTGAGCTGATTAACTCAAATTCTTAATCTGCTAGTCTTCAGGAACTGTTTTCACAAAATTTCAATGTTTACCACACACAACACAAATGTTTTTATAGTTCTGAATTTATTTAAACTGTTTTTTTTTTTAATTATTTAAACTGTTAAATCAAGTTCTGAAATTTAGAGAGACTGCATCCTAAAGGCAAATAAAGAAAAAAACATATGGGCTGAAGAGGTACATAAATTAAAAATCTAGAGGAGTGTTGTCCAATAGAACCTTCTGCAATGATAGAAATGTTCTATATCTGTACTTTCCAAAACTGTAGCTGCTAGTCACATGTAACATGGCACTTGAAATGTGGTTAGTGTAACAGAGGAACTAAATTTTAAATTTTATTTAATTTTAACTCACTTAAATTGCCACATGAGACCAGTGGTTACTGTATTAAACAGTGCAAATCTACATTACTTGGGAAAGAAGGGAATAAAATCTCGTATTTGTATCATGCTTGACAAAGTACTCATTTTATACATTATCTCAATCTTCCTAACAACCTTGTGAGCTTAAGAGTATATATTTTATAGTTAGTATTTTATAGTTAGAAAACTGAACCCCAGCAGTTAAAATGAAAGGTCCTTTGCCTACTAAGGAATAATTTATTCTTAAACTTAGGGCATATGGAGAAGCATTGAAACAAAACAAAAATCCAAGAAATACTTAAGAAAAAGATTTTTAAAATCCACACACGAGTTCTAGTTTTATACTCACCTGCCTCATTTTAGCATGGATATAGAAGCAAGAATAACCCAGTTGAGAAATCTTCTTGGCTAGCAATTCAACTCGCTGAGAGGAGTTACAGAAAATGATCGACTGGTTTATCTGAAGCTGAGCAGGGTGGGGGGAGGGAATATATGAGAAAGAAAAAAAAAACATTCATTTCCTTTGCCAAATCTTGAAAATACTGACAAACAAATGCTAAAGAACATGATCTAAGACTTAGAATCTCATGATACAAGAGATGCAAAACTGTAAATATTGTAAATACTAGTCATTTACTTAATAGTTGCAGATAAGTTATAAATTTTATTGTAGGAGAGTATGCTTAATAAGAGCCACATAATTGCCAACAATGATTGAAACACATTCAATTCTCATTATTTGCAATAATTCTGTTCTATAAAGTTGCTACAAACACTGAAAACATGAACATAGAACCACTGCTTTGTAGGGAGATACAGGGGAAGGTTCCTGAGACCCTCTAAGTCACAGCTTCTCAGCAATTAATCAACAGATAACCTTGCTTTATGTGTGTTACTGTTTAAAGACACCTTATTTACTCATGGCCAACAACACTGTAATTCCTGTCTGTACAAAGTTTATCTAAAATACATTTTCTCGGGGTGCCTGGGTGGCTCAGTCGTTAAGCGTCTGCCTTCGGCTCAGGTCATGATCCCAGGGTCCTGGGATCGAGCCCCACATCGGGCTCCCTGCTCGGCGGGAAGCCTGCTTCTCCCTCTCCCACTCCCCCTGCTTGTGTTCCCTCTCTCGCTGTGTCTCTCTGTCAAATAAATAAAATCTTTAAAAAAAAAAAAAAAAAAAAAAAAATAAAATAAAATAAAATACATTTTCTCTGCAAAGCACATCAGTCTTCTTGTGCTTAGAAGAAATGAACAGCACTTTAGCGCTAAGCTTTGAAGCCATTTTAAACCATGAAATAAACAACAAAAAAGCACAAAAATGCAAAAAATGTGGCAATGATGTGGCACAGACTGTGAAAAAGACATTTGTTTATGAGAGCTGAAACAAGAAGGCAATGTGTCACTTTGTTCAATCTCAGCTGGGAATATGAACAACAGCTGGTATTTTCTATTGTGTTACTAGTATCCACATATGACTTCAAAAGCACTTGAGTATTGATTGTAGGGTTACAAATTTTGGCGTGTAGCCGAATTTGCAAATACATAATATGCAAATAATGAGGATCGACTATAATTAAGGTCAAATTATTTTATAATTTAATTAAAAATGTCTTTGATGTCAATCATACAGTATCAACTTCAGATCAACAACCAAAACTACCTTTTAAGAAAAGATATGGACTATCTTTACATCGAAAATGGTGGGAAAACAGACACAACTGTTTTTGGGGGGTTAAGTAATGGGTAATACAGCAACTGAAGCCTATTACTTACCCTGGAGAAAAGTGTGTTGAGGCAGTGTACTTTTTGGCGCTCAGTTACATAGGCGTAGTACTGGGTTACTCCCTTCAAAGTTAGTTCCTCCATCAGGTTAATCTCATAGGGTTTCTGCAAATGGGAATTCTGAAAAAAAGAAAAGTCATATAATTAAAAAAGCAGAGCATATCTCTTAAACTTGAAATATATCCCCCATACATTTCTGATCAACTCTTGCTTAAAAGGCATGCAGTTTTCTTCAGAGTATAAATAACCTACGACAGAAGAAATAAGTTACCATATAACAGAAAACCTAACATTCAGATATGTATGTAGCTAAATTCCTATTTTGTACTTTGTATACAGGATTACACTGTAATCAATTTATCCAGTATATCCAATGGCTGTATGTCAGCCTGACACCAAAGGCTAAGTGAATAAAGAATTTGATCAAATTACTGTTTAAAAAAAAAAATCAGTTAAATTATGCACAAGAAACCTTAAATGATCAGCTGGCAGGAAAGCCAAAAACTTGAAATAATCAGCATAAACTGATAACAAGATGTAATTATGAATAAAGGTATACTCGTGGGCAACAGAATGAATAGCACTGCTTCCAAGTACAGATTTATACTCACCATGAACTTCTGTACACTAAGAGGGAAAGTAGCGGAATATAATAAAATCTGTCTGTTTTTAGGTAGCGTGAGAATAATATCCTCCATTATCTGCACAAAATCCTGTGACAGCAACTTATCTGCCTGCAGTACAAAGGAAAGACAATTTCAGAAACAATCAGTGTTCAAGGTTAATAAGGCATTATCCCACAGGGGCATTCAGGGAATACTCCTGGCTGTAAACCGTATTCTATGACACTCCTTACTCCAAAGGCACCAAAACAAATTTGCAGTGATTCAGAAGGGGGAAAATCTGTAATACCATATTCTAGAGGAAAGAGAAAACCCTAGACAGATAATAGTCCTTGTTCCCCTAACAAAATCTTAATGTGATTTCCATTAGAGGCAGTACGTGGTTGAGAGTACAATCTGCAGAGTCAAACTACCTGGGTTGAAATCCTGCCTCCTTCACTTATTAACTATGTTAGCACATTATTTAACCACCCAATACACTTCAGTTATTTAACCACCCAATACTTCAGTTTCCACAACTTTAAAATTAGCAGTAGTAACTGCTTTATAGGATACCTACCTTACAGGGTTGTTGTGAAAAGCAAATGAAAAAACATGTGCTAGTACACAGTGACTAATAAACATTACCTCTTCTTACTCAAAGATAAAAAACCTGTCTGAATTAGACTATGATCGACCTGATCTAGTTATCTAAAAAACAAACCAAAGAGGTAAATAACTTTATTTCAAAACATTAACACTGATACAGTGTATGTATAAAAACACTGCCAGATCCCAAAAATGTAGAGTCCAATAAGTTTTTAAAAGGCACTTAGAACCTGATGAGGTAACAAATATACCAGAGACAAAAAAACAAACAATACAAAGCAGGATATACTAAATGAGGGATTAGAGACATTAGATGCTTTTTAAGATGTATCACTGATTGGAAAGAGACTTAGAATGAACTTGACTTTGAGATATTCAACAACTCCTTTTCTTGAAAAAAAACAAAACTTACAATCTGGCATCCCTAAGAAAAAGACAACTAGGCTGAACTATTCCTAAAAATGCCTACCATCTATTGCCTTTAATGGGCAAAACATGTTTCATAAGCGAATTAGTTTGAATTGACAAGAGTCATGCATTTACTAGAGGTTCACAAACACAAAGAGCTTTTGCTTTATTCACTGGCAGTTATAAACAAAGAAATGAAGAGACATTACCTCATCCAATACTATCATCTGGACATGATCAACTTTTGCTACTCCTTTCTTGATAAGATCCAGGATTCTTCCAGGGGTAGCTATCACCACGTGCACTACACAAGATTAAAAAAATATATATATGTATATATTCTCATTCATTTTAGCTTGGGCAAAGAGGATACAGTAAAGGTTTATCGTACATATTTTATCAGAAACTTGTAGAGGCAGGAATAATACAAACAGGCAAATATGTGTTTTAAGATATGGATTTTCATTTCATCTTAGGTTGGTCAGAGAATACTTGTTGCACTCCTACATGGGGCAGGCTAATAGCTTCCCAAATCACCTGCTCCAAATGAGGAGGAATACTTGTCTTAAAACTATCCCCAATGAATAACAAAGATACACCAGGCATCTCATACAGTTGCTTGCCTCTAAACTAGAGCAATGGTCTTTAGAAGACTGTTGTAAGATGAAATGAGATAATCATTTTAAATAACTGTGCAATATGAAGCATACAGTAATTTACCAAATGACAACCATATATAAAATTCTAACTCAAACTTTATGTCTAATTTTACATAAGGGGATTTCATGCTTGTGTTATCTTTTTTCACTCAATGATGTATCATGGAGAACTCAATGAAAATACAGATCAGCTTCACTGTTTAATAGCTTCGTGGAATTCGACTCAGACTATACCCCAATGTATTTAGCCCTCTGACATTTAGGATATTCCAATTTTTCAGTACTACAAACCACACTGCAGTAACCCTGTATTTGCCTAGTATTTCTTCAGGAAAAGATTATTGAAAATACACATTTATAATTTCAAAACACAATGCCAAACTGCCCACCATAAAGATCGTATCAATTTATACCCCCACGCTGCAAGACAGCCTATTTCTTCTCAAAGTTATTATTGGTTACTAATATTTTTTTAGCCTTGCCAATCCGACAGATACAATATCAATCTATTTTTATTTACATTAAAAAAATTACCAACAAGGTTGAATATCCTTTCAATTATTATCAATTTGTCTTTTTTTTTTTTGAATGAAATGGTCATTTCCTTTATTCATTTTTCTACAGCAGTGTTTCTGGTCTTTAATTCTTTTTTTTTTTTTTAAGATTTTATTTATATATTTGACAGAGAGAGAGCACAAGCAGGCAGAGCGGCAGGCAGAGGGAGAGGGAGAAGCAGGCTCCTGCTGAGCAGGGAGCCCGACGCAGGGCTGGATCCCAGGACCCTGGGATCATGACCTAAGCCAAAGGCAGATGCTTAACCGACTGAGCCACCCAGCCGCCCCTGGTCCTTAATTCTTAAAAACAATTTTTAGTAAGTTCAGGAAACACCCGTGTCTGTAATTACACTTGGAGAGCTAGGCCACATTATATAATCATTTCCTACCTGTGTCATCAAGCCTCATTATGTCATCCCGTAAATTGGTTCCTCCTGTGGTTGCCATCACTTTGGCCCCTCCCATGTGCTTGCTGACCTGGATGCAAATTTGACTGACCTGTAGAGCAAGTTCTCTAGTGGGAACAATCACCATTGCTGGAAAATAGAAAAAAAGAGACATATTTTAAGAGTGTAATAAGCTACAGAAATACTGCCCCTTGCAATCTAGATGCTCAGGACATTAAAAAGTTGAATCATAATAAGCCTAATTCTGAAAAGTTAAGTAAGTAAATCTCCTTTGCAAAAAAAAAAAAAAGAAAAAGAAAAAGAACCCATTACAGTGTTCTAGCTTTAGACTTTTCCTCAGCAACACTGCTTTATAAACCTGGTACTCCTTAGTTACAAACCTTTAAAGGGTTCTTTGACTTGGCAACCATTAGCTCAAGGTCTATTAATTTAATATTTCAGTAAGGGATTCACTAAACACCTGAATAGGGAACTCCTGCTGCCCAGGTTCCATTTACATCACGTGAATGTACGTAAACGGAAGATGGAAGAAATGTTCATTACAGATCAAGATCAATTTATGAAAATTTCAGAAAAAGCTTTAGAGGTCAGAATTTAACTATTAGCTTACTTTGCATACAACTATGGAAACTTATTTCTTCCCTACTTACTAAGCTCTTAAAAATTCCAGAACCACAAGGCTTTATAGAGGAAAATGTTCATGAGCTCTTGCAGACATGCAGGCGCCCCAAGAAACAATTCAGCAGTTCCACAGCTTATATAGCAAAGTCGGACAACTTCATGATCTTTGCTTTCTATCTACAAGGCAATACTTATTTTGCCTATTTCACTGGAATACTATCAAAACTGTATAATATGTAAAACTCCTCTGAAAACTAGGTATCTTTTTAAAAAGCTGGGTATTTTATAAGACAGTTGGGCCACAAGCTGTGAAAAGAAAAGGTAAATACTAACCCCAGGTTATGTAAATTATAAGAAGAGATGATAATATCTTCCACATAGCTCCAAACTAAAACAACCATTTTTGAGTTTAAACAAACTAACCTTGTATATTGTCCTTCTTCAGGTCTAGCCGTTCAAGTAAGGGAATGAGGTAGGCACCGCTCTTGCCTGTTCCATTTTTTGCTCTAGCTAAGATATCCCTACCAGATAAAGCAATGGGAATGCTCTCCTCCTAAGAGACAAGAAAATGCAAATTACTTGTGAATAAAAACAGTACATAAGCAAATTATTCTCTAAAATATACTGGAGGTATACCTCTTTGGTACAGCTTTCAAGTGTCCCACATTTGCATTTTACAAGAATAGGCAGAGACCAAGTAAATCATCAGTCAGCATCGCCATCATTATCAACCAGTATTTATGAAACTGCTCATAGTGTATTATTAAACTATATCCCAATGTAATAAAAACTATATGGATTTGTATGTGTGAGAATGTGTAGATCTAAGGAAGCTGGGCATCTACAACAAAGAAAACAAAGAAGAGGAACATGGGCTAACACAAATAAGACTTGAATAAACAGAAAAAAGGGTGAAGGACATTTCATAATGAAAAAGTGGGAGAAAAAAATGGCACGAACCATACAAAGGAAAATTGTACGTTTTTAGACAAGTAAGCCAATTTAAGCACAACGAAAAATTGTAGCTTTGACAACTCATCCTTGCAAAAAATAGGAATCAACTGGAAAAGTTTAACTTCCGGTCCTATTTGATTTATTGTATCATATAAGCTCACAATGTCCATGGCTCACATCCAACTTCTCTGTCCTGAAATGTGCTCAATTGGAGGCTCAATTCTATTCCAGTTATCTTAATCCATGGTCATATCAGAGTGTGACGTTTCATTTTCACATTTAGCTTACTTTGTCATGTGTGTTTTGCGAAGATAACATTTCCTACTAGGACAAATTACCTAAACAATAGCAAAGGACTCCCCCAAATTACTGAAAATTAAATACACATATACACATACACATATACAGGCAGAAGAGGTATAAATGGGAGGAATAAGAACATTTCCATTTCTAAAACTAAAATTTTTAATTTTAATTTCTAAAACCAAAAAATTATGAAAGTAAATTAGGAAAGAGATTCATAATCACTGTAACAATCATTTCTGTACTTAAGCTAATGACCAAAAGAACTATCTCTAACACGTTAAAATCGCTATTACACAAACATCTAATAACCATCGTGACTTGCATTTCCCACCATAATACTCATCCTACCTAGAACCCATCACAGGGGTCAGACGGGTTCCATATGATCAGAAAAAGAAATACAGCTCCCAGAATTGTAAAAATGGTCCAGTGACAATACTCTTGTTACCCTCTGTTCCTATAACCAGCATTAAACAGTCTGATTATAATAAAGCAGGTCAAAGAAAAAAATCCTTGGCTTTGCCCCTTTGGGTCTTAATCTCTTCCTTCCTACTTTGAGTCAACTCTGTTAATCTACAGTTGCTCTGGGGGCTTATTACCCCCACGGGTTCATTTTCTTCCATGGTTTTTAAATAGGCTACTTGCACACTACTCAGATCTATAGCAAAATAAAAGGCTAGGTGGTCTCCAAGGGCCTCCCAATGACTTCTCAAGTCAGGTTCTTTAAAAGCATAAAACTTTTGAATGAAGTGAGGCAGGTTAGAACTAGCTTAAGGGTATCCTAATTCCCATTTTGGGTTCACCTTCTAACTTAGATTAAGGCCACTAACTTCTATTCCCTTGCACTCTCTGATAGGGTTTATGCTCTACAGAAACTGTTTAAAGATAAAGACTTTTTTTTTTTTTTTTTAAAGTAAGTAAGCTAGTCTCTAAGTTAAGATACACTGATATTTTGCCCCATATGGTGAGCAGTCAGGGAATTCAACACATCCACACTGTCTCTTACCACTGTTTGCTAGGAAGATTATGTAATATGATGAAAGAGAATTCAAGTCAGGCTCAGACAACTGTGAAACCCAAGAGGAAATCATGGGAGCTACCAGGGAGAAAAGAAAGAAGGAAGGAAGCTAAAAACTTTAAAAACTGTGTGCTGATTCAGATACTTTGTTATTTATATCCTTTCAAGTTAGGTATTTTTGTTTTATAATAAAAACATTCGCACACAAAAACTTGTATGTGAATGTTCACAGCAGTATTCACAACAGCTAGCAGTAGAAACAACCCTATCAATTGACAGATAAACCAAATGTAGTATAGCCATACAATGGAATTATTATTCAGCAACACAAAGACAAGAAGTACTAATACATGCTACAACATGGATGAACCCTAAAAAATGCTAAGTCAAAGAAGTCACTCACAAAAAACCATATATGACTCCATTTATATGAAATGTCCAGAACAGGCAAATCCACAGAGACAGAAAGTAGATTAGTGGTTGGTTAGGGCTAGGGGAAAATGAGGGGAGACTGCTAAAGCAGTTTCTTTTTAGTGAAAGTGTTCTAAAATTGATTCGCACAACTGTGAATATACTAAAAACCACTGAATTGTATACTTTAAATGTGTAAATTGTGTGATATGTGATTTTTATCTTAGTCAAGTTACCAAACCCATGACAACCCCACAACAACCTGAGGTCTGATTCTACCACCTTACCTCTCCAAGGCCATGTTCCACTGTAAGGTGGAAATGACCCACTAAGTATTTGTTGTGTTTTGGCTACCCTAGGATCCATTTTCCCTTTCCTAATAGCACCCTTTCTTCTGAGGAAGTGCATGTCCCTCACCCCACTGGATAGTATAGGCAACCTCCCCAGCTAAATGGGAGACATCAACTGAAGCCAGGCCAGCTCCATGCTCCCTTCTAAGAATTTAAAGTGTTATAGTACATCCCGTAACAATTTGTAGCTTCCTAAGCCCTTCAGAGCTGCCTCAGTCCTTGGTCAATTCCAAGTGTGACTTTTCTCACTCTTGTGAACTCCTGACATTCTTTCAATAAATTTCCCTTTGCTAAAGTTAGCCCAAGTTGGTTTGTTGCCTACAACCAAAGCACAGTATACCTTCCAATTTCCTAGTACTGAGAAGCAGCTGACAGAAGTGTGGTACCTAAAAAAGCTGAAAATTGCCCCATTAGCTGTTTTTTTTTTTTTTTAAGATTTTATTTATTTGACAGAGAGAGAGACACAGCGAGAGAGGGAACACAAGCAGGGGGAGTGGGAGAGGGAGAAGCAGGCTTTCCATGGAGCAGGGAGCCCAGTGCAGGGCTCAATCCTAAGACCCTGGGACCATGACCTGAGCTGAAAGCAGATGCTTAACGACTGAGCCACCCAGGGGCCCCCATTAGCTGATTTTAGAGTAGTGGTTTCTTTTTACCTCCTAGGGCCAGCTGACCTTACAAATCTTAATTTCAGGGGGAAAAAATAGTATGAGTATGGTGGAGGAGATAGCAATGGTTGTCACAGGTATCTATCTATTGCTGCCCAGAAAAAAGGATATGGAAGATAATAATTTCAAAAATATCTCTAACTTAAGAAACACACCCCAATTTTACCACAGTAACTAATGAGGAAATGCATTTAAAGACTTTTTTTTTTTGCAAACTTAGGAAAACAATTCCTATAATAAGAAATCCACATTAGCCAGAGAAATGATTTACAAAGGATTAAGAATGCTGTAATTCCTATCAACAATAAACTATTAATTCTTATTAAACCTGGTTGACAAAATAATTTCTCAAAATAGTTGAGATTCTTGACCCTGATGTGAAATTTTGTTGCCAACAATAAGGAACTCCCATGTTTCCCTCAATAATGGACTACCTGCCATTTCATCATTATCTTATCTACAAAGTCTTCAAAAGTTGCGCCTATGGTCTGAAGCAGTAAGAGTTGTCATTTTCAATCACCGCAAAGTTAATACAGTTGACCCCTGAACGTGGGGGTTGGGGCACTGACACCCCACACAATCGAGAATCCATATAGAACTTTTGACTCCTCTAAAACTTAACTACTAATAGCCTACTGCTGACTGGAAGCCTTACTGATAACGTAAATAGTCATATATTTACATTAATGTAAATTAACATACAAAATAACATTTTGTATGTTATATGTAAATAAATGAAATTAGAGAAAAAAATATTAAGAACATTGTAAGGAAGATACATTTACAGTACCATAGAAAACACCTGCAGTTCAAACCCTTGCTGTTCAAGGGTCAACTCTGTAAGGTTTCGTAATGTTAAGCAGAATAAAACAGTAGGTTCTTAGGCCTTCCAAAGAAGTCTGCGCTCCTGTAAGGCTATGCCTTTAGAGTGGTGTCGTTATGCTAGCTACGGAGCACAGCATTCAGAACCAGAACTAGAGTCACAGATGGCTACACCAAAGAAAGATGTGTGGGGGCAAGCTGTAGTATATCTGGTTCCAACCTGTCAGTGTAAAATATTCTTTTTGGAGGATATAATTTTAAGTGCCTCATTGTCCAATAATCTTACAGCCAATAAAATTTCACCATCTCTTAAAAAAGATTCAAATGCAGAGGACACCCATCTGATCAAGAAGGCTTCTGTGTTTGGGAAAAAAAATGCCTGGGTAAAACTGTAAACTAAGTACTATGGAAGATAATACCTTAAAAACAACAGGAAAACAAGGAAAGTAGGTAAGAACACAATGAATAGAAGGCAGCCAGTCATGAGGTTAGATTTTACTACAGGATTTCATTTCTTTTTGGTTCTAAAATCCTAATATTTACAGTTTATTACACTGAATAATTCTAAGGAACATCTTGTGTTTTTCACAGATTTTGGGCAAAACAAAAGGAAGAAAAAGACAATGTGAATGGTGGTCTTAGATACCTAAAATAATACTTTATGTTCACACACTGCTTTGCTATTTTGAAACATTTTGTTTACACATTACATTTAATCCTCACAAAAACCCTGTGAGGGAGATTACTTATTATTTCTACTTTACTGAAAAAGCTAAATGTGAGACTGGTTAAGTGGCTGGAAAGATAACTGTCTATATGTTATACTAATACTGAAAGTGCAAATAACAAAATCCATTTTAAAATTTTAATACAAAGGTGAGAAACAGGAGCCAGCAAGGGTCCATTAAGAATTAAGTCAGCTAGGGGCACCTGGGTGGCACAGTCGGTTGAGCGTCCGACTTGGTTTCGGCTCGGGTCGTGATCTTGGGGTCACGGGATCAAGCCCCACGTTGGGCTCTGTGCTCAGTGCAGAGTCTGCTTGGGTTTCTCTTTCTCCCTCTGCCCCCCACCCCTGCCAAATAAAATCTTAAAAAAGGAAAATGAATTAAGTTTGCTAAGCAAACCAATCTTTTTCTTCTTTTCTTTTTTTGAGGAAAGCAGGGGCATTTATTCCTTCCTGCCTCCCCATTGCCTTTTTTGATAAAACTACCATATGGAATAATAACTCATAACTATTATAGAGCATATATCATCTACTAGGCACTATACCAAGCATACTAAAATGAATTACCTCACTTAATCTCACAACTCCTCTATGATATATACTATTATATCAATTTTATAGGCCAGGAAACTGAGGCTTAGAGAGATAATTCAAATAATCAACTTATAAAGGAGTGGAGTTGGGATTCAACGTGGGCAGTCTGACTGCAAGACTAGTTCAATAGTTCTATAGACCAAGTTAACCTGCGGACATGTCAACCATAATTTCATCAAAGCATTCTAAATACCACTGAATATCTGAGGGCCCATTTCCTGCCATCCACCTTGCTAAGTACTGGAGATATAAAGTTGAATGACATAGTCCCTACAGTAGAAGACTCTCATAAAACTTTTCATCCCTGTAAAAAAAATGGATTAACATGAACTACATTATAGAAAAGTAAATTTCAAAATATTTTCAATATATGCACTCAAATTGCCTATCTGGTGATGTATAACCTTATCTCGATACTTTCTCAGCCATAATAAACTTCTTTAGTTTGTCCACAAAGGCAAACAAAGGTGAAAACCCCTAGGCAACCACTATCCCAGTGTTCTCTGCTTGGAATATGGATCACTTCCTCTAATGGCTACATATATATGCAATTTCAACTACAAAGGGGCACATTGAAATTATCTGTACGATTAGCTGTCTTATCCACCTGACTGTGAGGGCAGGAACCCTGTCTTGTTCATAAAAACATCTCTAGTCTCTAACATTTTCTAGGTTACTCAGTACATGTTTGCTCAATGAAAAAATAATGATGTCACAGGGTTTGTTCTTATTACAGCTTCGGTTTAACAGTTTTAATTAACACGTGTGTTTATATCTACATATATGTAGATACATATACATATGTATACATACATATATACATTATGTATATAATACATATATTTCCTTGTTCTTTTCACCGAAAGGGCCAAAGAGCAAAGAGTGTACGCACTATGCAGATTTAAGTCTCTAATACTACTATCCCACTAAGCAGGGCTCCTTGGAGAAACGGCTGATTCCAAGGCTGGGACAAGATAGGTATAGATAAGCTCAGCATCATGATATACCAAAAAGGAAGTACTCAAGAAAAATGAAGGGGGTGGGGGAGGTGAGGAGTGAATAGGCAGAGCACAGAGGGTTTTTAGGGCAGTAAAACTACTCTGTCTATACTACAATGAGTACATGTCATCACACATTTGTTCAAACCCACAGAATGTACAACACCAAGAGTGGGCCTTAATATATATAATGAACTTTGGATGATGTTAATAGAGGTTCCTTAGTTGTAATAAATGCACCATTCTTGTGAAGGATGTTGATAATGGAGGTTATCCATGAGTGGGGACCAGGGTTTCTGGGAAATCTCTACAACTGCTGTGAACTTCACATTGCTCTAAAAAAATAGTCTATCAGAAAAAAAGCAGGTGTGTGTACATTATAAAAACACAGGGACCAGGGCGCCTGGGTGGCTCAGTTGGTTGGGCGACTGCCTTTGGCTCGGGTCGTGATCCCGGGGTCCTGGGATCGAGTCCCGCGTCGGGCTCCCTGCTCTGCGGGGAGCCTGCTTCTCCCTCTCCCACTCCCCCTGCTTGTGTTCCCTCTCTCACTATGTCTCTGTCAAATAAAAAAAACAAAAAAAAAAAACACAGGGACCAGCTTGAAGGAGCTCACAATGGCCAAAAATGGGACAATGTGACCATAAAAATACCATGGGGGGGGAATTTGTGAGTCCACACTGATAATATACAAATACATGAAGAGATAGGGAAGGCTTTTTTTTTTTTATTTAAGATTTTATTTATTTATTTGAGAGCCAGGCAAGGCTCTTCTTTACAAGGCCAAATGTGGAAGGAGTGCTAGCATTGGAAACACAGCATAATCTATCAGAGTAAAGATCAAATCATGCAAGAATCACCAATGGATGCTAAGACTAGGGAGAAATTTTGGGGCACCTGGGTGGCTCAGTCGTTAAACGTCTACCTTCAGCTCAGGTCATGATCCCAGGGTCCTGGGATCGAGCCCCGCATCGGGCTCCCTGCTCAGTGGGAAGCCTGCTTCTCCCTCTCCCACTCCCCCTGCTTGTGTTCCCTCTCTCGCTGTGTCTGGCTGTCAAATAAATAAATAAAATCTTAAAAAAAAAAAAAAAAAGACTAGGGAGAAATTTTGATGGAAGAGTAAGATACCTGCATGGTCTTAAAGTGCTTCCCACAAACTGCTTATTAGTTTCAAGGGCAGGGGGAGAAAAGCAATTATACAGTAGAAAAATCAGACACCACCTTGAGACGATAATCAAAATTAAATTCACCAATGAGAAATAGATGGACACTGTGTATACCTCCAAATGTGGTGGCTTGAGAAGGCCATAATGTAACTTCTACAGCAGTTTGGCTAAGAATGCATAACTTGAGGCTAATCACATGGAGACATGACACAAACCCAAAATGAGGAATATTCTATTAGAAAAAAAGGGCTGTATTTTTAATGTCAATGTCATAAAAGACCAAAAAAGACTAGGGAAATGCTCACAACTAAAAGAGGTTAGAGACCTAACTAAAATGCAATACCTGATCTAAGGAGGCATCCTGTACAGAAAAGAAAAAAATAATGCTCTAAAGGACATTTTAGGGTCACTTATAAATTAGAATACAAATGACAAGATAAAAATACTGTATTAATGTTAAATTGACCAAAGATAACTGTACTATGGTTACACAATAAAACATCCCCAGGGGCGCCTGGCTGACTCAGTTGGTACAGCATACAACTCTTGATCTCAGCCATGAGTTCAAGCCCCACGTTGGGCATAGAGCTTACTCAAAAAGAAAAAGTCCTATTTCTTAGGAAATACGCACTGAAATATTTAGAGGTAATGGGCCATGATTTTGTGACTTATCTTTAAATGGTTCAGACAAAGTGTGTATGTGCACATGTATACACATGAGAAAAATGCTAATTTTATCATTCACACAGATCAAAAAGTATGGAATGCTTAACTCATAACATCACATGTGGATGAAAAGGGAAAACATACCTGAATAGGAGATGGCTTTTCCCAGCCCATTTCAAAAATTCCCATCAGTAACTCCCGTTTCAAACAATAATCTTCAAACTCATTTCCTTTTGTGGAGGTCACATCCTAGTCAAACAAAACAAATGAAACAACAAAATAATAAAGTACAACTGTGTTCCTTTGGTAGTTACTATGCTTAAGAAAGTTTGAGACTTATTCTTCCTCTACCCCATTTAAAATATAAATATATGCAAATGAGTTCTCTGTCTTGGTCTGTATTTCAAGTATTCCTAAGGAATAACCACTCTTTAACACACACAGGCCCACTTAAAAATTGTTTTGGGGAAAGGCCACCCTGTGGTCATATTCTTCTGAAGACTGGTTGAATACTGTTATTTCTATGTAAAGCATCATGCTGTGAATTACAAATCACAATATGTGAAGTCAAACTGTAGCTCCACCACTCATTGCCTGCAAATATCCTACTGTAAATAATTTTGATTTCTCAGACTTAGCACTATTAACATTGGGCCAGAAAATTCTCTGTTATAAGGGGCCATCCTGTAGCATCCCCCTCATTGAGTTTAACAAGCTGTGATAATCAAAAATGTCTCTAGCTACTGCTAAATGCCCACTAAGGGACAAAAATCACCCCTAGTTGGGAACACTGGGCTAAGAGAACGAATTTCTCAACTTCCTTGTCCTCATCCACAAAATAAGGATAACACCTAACCTGAATCTTACTGTAATTGCTGGGAGCACAAGAGAATTTTGAGAAAATGCCTTGCAAACAATGAAAATACTCCATCAAAGTTAAATAAAATATACAGATGTATAAATACAGTATTTAATATACAGACACACATTACTGTATTAATATAATACTCTAAACAATGAAAATTTTTGGCAATTCATCATATATGATCCATACAATGTCAACCACTTCAACGGAAGAGTAAACACACAGTGCCTGTTGTTATTTAGTAACTACTTCACTTTTAGAGTTTCCACACCATTTTTCCACTTGAATTTTACAATCAACTTACCGAAGTTTTGATTCTTAGATCCTTTGGAGGGAGTTTTAAAGTCTTTTTCCAGTCATCACCAGGTCTACAGAGAATATAGTAAAATTGAAGCATGAGAATTCTTAGCATCACTATTCTAATAATACAAAGATGATTCACCACAATTACAATTAAGTTCTAAAAAGCACAGTAAATTTAATATATTGCCATTTACTTTGGAATATAGTTAACAGAAATAAACAGCATTAGAAAAACTGTTCTTCTTAGAAAAGAACAATCTAGAGAGGATTAAAAAAAAAATCAAGAATAGAAGGGAGTAACGCATCCATCCTCTTAAGAGAAGCAGTGTAGTATACAGTGCAACTGTTGTCCAAACTGGTAACCCCTGTGTTTTGTTTGACATTAGTGTGTTTTAATTTAAATTAGTTGCCAACAGTTAAAAACGAGGAGATTTCATATAAAAGTCCAGATTCTGGCTTTTCTTGGAAATAAAAAAAAAAAGGAAGCTTTAGCAACACTAGTTCCAAACTTCTGCATATCAACAGTTTGACAGAGGTTAATAACTGGGAGCTTTTTTTTTTAAGATTTTAATTTATTTATTTGACAGGGAGAGATAGCGAGAGCAGGAACACAAGCAGGGGCAGTGGGAGAGGGAGAAGCAGGCTTCCCGCTGAGCAGGGAGCCCGATGCGGGGCTCGATCCCAGGACCCTGGGATTATGACCTGAGCCGAAGGCAGACGCTTAACGATGAGCCACCCAGGCGCCCCAATAACTGGGAGCTTAAATCAAGCAGCAGACTCCTTTAGATAAAGCAAGTACCTCCCCATGTGGCACAGTCTCCTGTAAGCATCTGAGTTTCTAACTTTTGGTGACTAATTAAAACCAAGGGCTCTAAAGTTTCAGACCCGAGGTCAAGCTCTGACTCTAACTACTTAATATTTTTGTGACTTTGCAGCAGTTACTTTTCTAAGCCTTCAATTCTCTCATACATAAAGGGGGTTGAGAATTATATCAAATAATTTACATAAAGCCCTAGGCATAGATCCTGGCAAAATAAGAACTCAGGGGGTGCCTGAGTAGCTCAGCTGGTCAACCATCTGATTTTGGCTCTGGTCATGGTCTCAGGGTCCTGGACTGAGCCCTACATCAGGCTCTGTCCTCACCACCATCCCCCCTCAAGTAAATAAAATCTTAAAAAAAAAAAAAAAACGCAGTATTAGCTGTTAATGACTATCTCTCAGTCTTTTTTTACTGAGAATGCTGAAACCAAATCTCTTTTTGGTCAGGTAAAAACCTCAAATAATACTCAAATCATCTAATGGGAAAAAAATGGTCAATGTCATCTTTAAAAGAAGTTTTCACTGATTTCATTATAGCAACTCTTACATAATCAGAGCCCCCAAAACATCTCAAGAGTCTTGATTTAGAAAGAGAAGCACTCACTTTACTTAAAGCTAGGTCCCATATAATTTAAGATACTCTAACACAGATAACTATTTGCTACCAATTCCATGGGTACCAAAGCCTTTCACCTCTGCCTATAATTAACACACCAAAGTTCCTGAGCAAAAATGTCAGTTGAACATCCTAGTACGCCAGCTTGCCATTGTCAAATTCAATATAAAGTGAATAAAAATACAGAAATACAATGGAAAATCTTACCACAAGGAATTTATAACCTTAGGAGTTAAAAGACCCAAACTATTTAAAATGAGAAAATAAGTGATAAAGTATTAGAAGAGTTCTGAAGACAGTGATGCAATCTAGAAGCCTTCATGGAAGAGATGACAGATTAAAAAAAAAAAACAACAACTGAGATTTAAAGAACCCACAGAATGAAAAAGAACCCATTAATCCCAGGCAGACCAAAAAAGAAAAAGCAAAATCCTATTGCCTGAAATCAGAATTTAAGTAGAAAATAATGAAATAACACATGTTTATGTTTAAAAATAGCCTGAATTTTGCTAGCCTACTCATATTTTGTCAAGACAAACTACAATTTAGAGAATTCTATACTAATTAAAGCTTAAAAATATGCAAAAAAAATAACAGAATATGCATTAATACCAATTCTCACAATGACCAAACCAATTCCAACAGGAATTAATTCTTAGAGGTCACTAGTAAACCACATTCAAGTAACCATCTATATGATATTCCGGTAGCTTTTAAGTGCTACTTTTCTTTAGGAAGTGCTTCTGAGGCATGGAAAAGATCTAGGTTTAATATAACACACACTTTAGTTCAGTGACCCAGAGAGAATGGGAATTCTTAGCATCACTATTCTATTGAGAGATTTCACATGAAGATTTCAAGAGAATAAATCAATCTCTATGCCTAGATTTTTTTTTTTTAAGATTTTATTTATTTATTTGACAGAGAGAGAGAGAGAGACAGGAGAGAGGGAACACAAGCAGGCGGAGTGGGAGAGGGAGAAGCAGGCTTCCCGCTGAGCAGGGAGCCCGATGTGGGGCTAGATCCCAGGACCCTGGGACCATGACCTGAGCCGAAGGCAGACGCTTAACAACTGAGCCACCCAGGCGCCCTATGCCTAGATTTTAACAATAAAGTTAAATGTGAAATGGGGTCAAAAATCTTCAATGTTAATTTTCTATTAACTGAATCTTTAGAGTGATAGTTATCAGTAATAATTTAAAGTGTACACTTAGATGACAAACAGCATATTTACAAGAAAAAATATTCTGTAGTAAGATGAGGCTCTTAAATTTTGAGAGTCAAAGGGACTTAGGACTATTCAGTTCCATGCATTTCCAGGAGTTCAAAATCTTGAAAACCCTATGATATATAACGGCTTATAATTCTGTGTGTGTGTAAAAGGAGAAAGCTCTTTTTTTTTTTAAGTAGAAAACTAAGTTCCATAATCTTAAATATAAAAAAAAGTCATGGATAAATTTTTTATCAGTGAGTATGTTTGGATTCAGAAGGCTGGGCCAGTCTTTAAATTCAAAAACTTGAAACTGGCTTTAACTGCCACTTAAACTAGGGTAAGGTACAGTTACAACACTAGGGAAAAAGCCATACTGGCAAAAACAGGATGAATCTGAGCTAATTATGAAAGCCAGAAATGTTTCAAAAAGTAATGTATACAAAGATAATATATATCATCTGTATCTATGTTTGTTAATGAACCTGAATTATGACAAAAATACATTATTCAATTGCAAATACCCACCCGCCATAAAACAAAGTCATCTGTCTTTTCTTTGCAAACAAAATGGTTAAAATAAGGTTTAAAGTAGTCAACAACAAAGTAGCAAAAAGATACCTCCTTGGTCTCCCAAGTGTTTATTATTTATTCTAACACTTACTTAATAGTGGTGGTCATACTCTGTGCTTGCTGCTGAGTGCCATTATTGATTGTGTTGGTATTTTTCAGCTGGTTCATCTGTTGCTGTGTCTGTGTGCCCCCTCCTCCGGGGCCACCACTGGGCTTCACAGGGCCCCTCAGCTGACCATTTTGACTGGATAGACCCATTATAACAGGGTTCTCTGTTCTGGCCGTGCTCATGCTGTATTAATTGTAAAGATGTCTCTTTCAAACTTCAAAACTTTTGAAAGTCAGTAGAGAAACTGTAATAACAGTTTATTAGACTCTCCAAAACGAAGAGATAAATATAAGTCTTGCTCAATATATGAGTCCTTTATTGCAATGCAGGCAAGCACCTGTAAGTCTCTGAACGGTAAGCAGCAGTAACTTGCTCTCATGCACCGAATCAACTTTTTATTTTTTAAAAAGCCCTCTAACAAGGTTGAGTTATATATCTGAATTCACTCACTTCAATCTGAAACAAAGAGAAAGCTTAATTAGCAAACACAGGAAAGTTAAAAAAACTTTCCCTTTTAAAAGAACCCCTTTAGAGGAAATCACTCTATTTAAGAAATAAGAATACAGATGTACTTAGACCAAAACCCTAGACAGGCTAGGAAGAGACACACAAAAATGAACTGCTTCAAAAAAAAAAAAAAAAAAAAAAGAACAAAACAAAAAAACCCAAGCCAACTGAGACCAATCTCAAACATTTTAAATTGTCAGTTCAAAGTAACCCAGAGAAGATGAGGTAGAAAGATACTGTGATTAAATTAGCATTAGCTGTCAAATGGCAATCTCCTCCTTTCAGTTTCCTCCCTGATGAATTCTCTAAAAGTCCCTGCCACCTCTAAAAGTCAATGATTCATTACACTTAATTGCATTACAACTCAGTGAAGTATCACACAATTTTATTAACGTAAATCTACATATCTTGGAACAAGGCAAGACAATTCTTTTTTTTTTTTTTTTCCTATTTCTGACAGCAACTGAGAATTCTTGAAATTAAGTGAGCTTTTGACTTAACTTTATGCTTTCAGGAAAAAAAACACATTTGTGCCTTTATGAATTTCAACCATAGAGGTTCAATTTTATGAACAAAAATAAATTATTTTCTCTCTTAAATTTTGCCCCTTAAAACAACTGAAGCAGTTAAGAGATAACACATGTCTACATGTCAAAATCTTTCGCTTGAGAAACAGCCAAGAAAATCTTTAGCTCCCTTAATAAAATTTGAATATTAAAAAACTATTAGCTACATACATTTCAATAACACTTTTCAAAAAGTGTATCCTAACTTAAAATAGTTGCTGTTATTAAAAATATCTATAAAAACACAAAAAGGAAATTGCCTGTGTTTAAAAATCTGTGAAAGACTAAAACACACTAGTAACTTTAACCAAACTTTCCAAGAAATCCAGAGTACTAATTAATAGTTGTTTTAAAAAAGAACTGGCCAATCTCCGCCATTTTTAATTATTCCCAAAATCAAATTCTTATTTTGAAATGTAGTAAATAAAAACAATTTACAAACGCCAGAAAATAAGGGACTACTCTTCCTCTGCTGGGTTTGTTCTTTTTTAACTCCTTTATATTTCTTACCAAAAAATACACTAGTCTATTAATGGTGATTTTTTTTTTTTTTTTTTTTTTTGCCAAACACCAAGGATTCCAAAGCAATAAATCTTTTCTAAAAGACAACTGGTTATGTCTTTTTTAAAAACTGAAAATAAAGTTGCTCAGAAGCAAATCCTGATTATCACATACACAAAGCTGTATTATTTCTAAGTCTCTTAGAATCTGATGCCTTACGCAGACCGTGGTTAACAGCCACCTAATTTCAGTTCAAGGTGGTAAATGGTTTCCTGTATTGACAGGTTTATATTATGATCAACAATATCACGGAGTTCACACAAGACTTGTTTGTTGCCAAGCACTAAGGATGAAGAGGGTAACCTCTAAAGTTTAAAAGATACCATTATTGTCCCTTGAGCTCTTAACATAAGACTTCCTATCTCCCTAGATCCAAAATGTGACTATTACTCCCTTCTTACTTGAACCGAAACCTGCACTGCAGCTTTATGTCTCAGAGAAGGAAATATTCCTCCTACCCTTTCCCAATTTAGACTTGCAAGTTACATTCTACATTTTCAAAAATACTAACGAAACGTAGACTAGTTGGGAGGAGCCCCTTGCGGAGTTAATTACAGCACTTCCCAGATTGTAGTTAGCAATTGACAGTTTCACACCCAAAACACTATCGTCATCTCAGACAAGAGCTTTTGTTTGCAAATGCAGCGCAGTTTCTCTAAGCTTGGTCTGCAAGTTGGAGGGACTGTTTTTATTCTGAAGGGAAAAGGACTGTGGTAGAGAAAAGGGAGTGAGTGATGAGGGAAAGAAGCCAATGATTTGAGCCCCGTAACTCTGGGGCAATAATTTCTTGCTCCCCCAATACGCCCCCCCCCCAAACCACACACTTCTAGTCAGCCCCCTGTGACCATAAACAAAAGGGTTGGTGCCCTATAATCGCAGCTGCGCCACAAGAGCAGGGAACCAACTCCGCAGGCAGGGAACCAACTCCGCGGGCAGGAAACAATAGGGACTCCCCCTATAAAGCCCCAAAGAGAAACCCTTAAGTCAGAAAGCCCCTCCTTTCCCTTCACGACTCGGGGGCTCCATAATCACCCTCTTGTTACCGACCTACGAGGCCTTATTCCAAGCAAGCAGCAGCGGGTCCTCTTCCAAAACGAGCCCTCCGACGCTGCATATCCCTGCCGCCCCCTATAGGGCCGCCTCGTACCCTATAACCTCCACCATCCCCCTAAGTCCTTGCCGCCTCTGTGGTCCCACATCCCCTCGTCTTCCACAAAGCTCCTCTGAGTACTTCGCCCGCTCCTTCTCCGGACCCCTCCGCGCACGACATTCCCAGATTCGACTCTTCTCAGGCGCCCCCACCCCACACGGCTGCCGCCCGCCGCCCGCCTTCCTCCCCGGGGCCCGGCCAGGCCTCAGGCCTCCGCCTCAGAGCGCCCCCCCCCTCGCTGGCCGAGGGGCTTCCCGCGGCCCCGACCGCACCGCTGACCTCGACCCCACCACCTCACCCCACTCCCCGCGGCTGGGGCCCGAGTCCTACCACCGAGGCCACTCCCGCTCGGCACCCTCGGTCCTTTATTGTTGACTCGAAGCTCCCAAAATGGCGGCGGCTCCTTCCTCCTCGGAAACCTCCGCCCGCCCCCACCCGGTCCCTCGCTTCTGCCTCCTCCTCCCGCCCCCGCCCCCGCCCCCGCCCCGGGGGCCGCTCCGCAGGGCCGCCCGCGCCCGCCGGCTCTCCCGGCCGCCCGACCCTACCTCCGCCGCTGCCCGCTCTCATGGCGCCGCCGGAGTCGCCGCCCGGGCTGAGCTAACTCGGCTGCTCTGCCCCTCCCCCGCTCGCCCGCCGCCCCTCCCCCTCCTCTCCCCCTCCCCCTGCCTGTCCGCATGGCGGCGGCCGCGGCTCCTCCTCCACGCAAGATGGCGGGAGCTCCGCCGCTGCCGTTGCCGCCGCCGCGGCGTCACGGCCTCCCCGGCTTCGCGGCCGGAGCAATGTGGGCCGGGGAGCCTCCCTGAGGAGAAAATGGACTGCCGTGCTCTCACACCGACGGGGGGCCCCGGGGACGGAGACTCGAAGGGGAAATACGGGTTCCTTTCTGAGTGGGAAGGAGAGCTAGCTTTTTCACAGCTGAGGAGAAATGAGTGGGGAATGGTGGCCGGGAAGAGTCCGCCCTGCCTTCGCCCCCCGCAAGTGGAAAGCGGGGGTTGTGACCAGAGGAGGAGCTGCTTGTTCCCGAGCAAGGACGCGTTCCGGGAACGAGGCGTCCGAGTCGCGGCTCGGGGACGAGAGAGCTGACCTGACATCCCCCGCGGGCCGCGGAGGCTGCCGCAGGACCGGGCCGGGGGGTGGCGCGGCCGAGCCCCTCCGGGTGCGCCTCCGTCCAGGAACGCGCCGAACCAGTGGTCGGGGGGCGCCGGCGCGCGCCCGGGACTGGGGGCCGGAAGGGGGGCGACGGCCCGGGACGGGGGTGCGGGGGCCCGGGACTGCGACCTTCCCGGCCCCGGAGGGCCAGCCTCCCAGACAGGAAGGGAAAGCTGCTGAGGAGTCACTTCTCCTGGAAATAGGAACCAGAAGGCGGCCGAGAGCGATTCTTTCTTCGGCCTCTCACTAGAAAGCTACTTCTGTGTATCTGTATCTGTCCCCATAAGTACTTGTCATGTCCTAATGTCTCCGCTTATCCTTAACAGAAATATCGGGAGCGCTGTTTGGTCCCAAGTAAAACAAAAAATGTGAAGCCAGGAAGCTGGCCAGGTCAAGGGAAAAGAAAAACCTGGGTCTCACCCAGCTGGGAGATGGGCGGCACAGGACAATGGCCAGACCGTGTGTGACAACACAACTCCGACCCCCAATCTCTGCAGCAACCGGCCCGGGGCAGCCAGACCACCGGCCTCCGCAGGGGTCGGCCCAGAATGAGCGGTCCTCTGGTCATTGACTGCCAGCTTCCCCAATTTTTGCCCCTGCTTCTAACTCGGGGCCAATCAGAGAAAGCCAAATATGTTCCCCAAACCAATCCCATCACACGCCCCGCTTCTAGTTAGCCTGCCTCCTGCTTCCTCATGCCCACAACCTCCAATCAAAGCGTGCCTCGAGACTTCCCTGTTTTCACTGCCTGCCTTGGAGTCTCCACCAAACTAAGTGAAGGGGGCCGGCTCCCATGCTCAGCAAGTTCTGGATAAATAGCTGTTCTCGTTTGGTCGTCTTTGTTTATTTTCACACAGCCCATGGAAAGGTGGTAGAGAAGTGTGAAAAGCCTGTTCTTGAGATTATGAAGAAGGTTCCCCTTACAATTTTTTAAATTCTAAATTTGTAGCATGTCATCTCCCAGATTTTTTTACACCACCACTCATGTAAGGGACTAACCCTGCACCTTGTGCCCCTCCTAGAGAGAGGATGGGTAAGTTGTTAATATAATGTTAAAATGTGAGGCCTTGTTTGCCACACTGTCTTTCCAAGTAGCAGGAATGTGAGGGGAAGGAGGGTAGGAAGTAAGTGGGAGGGAGAGGAGCCTAAGGATTTAAAATGGGCCACTGCCCGGTGGTGGGTTTCTTTGCCTAGGCCACTCAAGAAATGAGACTAGGCAGAGGAAAGGGGTTTGCGTTCACAAATAAGTGAATACCTTCAAAAGGGGCCTGGTTGAGTCATGACCAAAAGCGAAAGTGAGGAGGGATTATGAAATAGAGGTCCCCATTCTCACCTAGGAATCCTGCCAGGGCCAAAACCTTTAATGATCCTGCATAATGTTCTTGCAAGACACTCAGATATCCTTACAACTTAGCCCTTTGCAGTTTCTGGTGAGAAGCATAGATGGTGCAGAATTAAGCTATGAATCATCGGATCTTTCTTCTGGGTTCAATTTCAATGGTTGGTAGGTCCAATCCCAGTATCTCAATACATGTTTTTTCTTTAGTTCAAGCAGATTAATGAGAAGCATAGAAAATATGACACTTTAGGAATACAGATGAATTATTTGATAATGTACACAGTATCTTTATGAATTATATTTAAAAATATCACACAGGGGCGCCGACTCTTGATTTTGGCTTAGGTCATGATCTCAGGGTTGTGAGATGGAGCCCTGCATTGGGCTCTGTGCTGGGTGTGGAGCCTGCTTAGGATTCTCCCTCTCCCTCTGCCCCCCCCCACCGCCTGCTCTGCGCCTCCCTCTAAAAAAAAAAAAAAAAAAATGACACGATTCCAATCCTTTGGCTTTTTAGCTAATATTGAATATAATAGTTTGGGTGATCTGTGGTAAATACGGCTTCTGGAGGCTGTGTTGTCCCCAGTGAGGCCACCTATTGATTGTAGTAAAGTGCTTCCCAAGATATATTGGTCATTTCCATTTTGTTTTTGTCACCGGCTCTTCCCTGATACCCTACTTACTGGGTTTTGAACTATGAAGCTGTTAGCTAACGTGTTAGGCCTGCATTGCTGGCTGGCTCCTAGAGAACTGGTCTGTAGGAAAGATATTTTTAAAAAGAAAAAAGAGTCATACATAGAATTGAGGTTTTCACTATCTCTGTTTAAAATACAACAGAATTCTTGGGATGCCTGGGTGGCTCAGTCAGTTAAGCGTCTGCCTTTGGCCCAGGTCATGATCCCAGGGTCCTGGGATTGAGTCCCGCATCGGGCTCCCTGCTGCTCAGCAGGGAGTCCGCTTCTCCCTCTGCCTGCAGTTTCCCCCCACTTGGGCTCGCTCTCTGACAAATAAGTAAATAAAATCTTCAAAAAAAAAAAAAATAGACTCTGCTTACTCTCCTGTGGGAGAGTGTTCATTTAAAAAAAAATTAATAAAATACAACAGAATTTTTTTTTTTTTGTAAGTCATGACCTGCAACTAGAAAATGCTACTTGGAATTTGATCACAATAATGGGTCCTCCCAGCAAATATTGTTTGCCAGTCTCATGTCCTATCCTCATTTACTTACCTAAAAATAACTAGAAGGAAAAAAATCACAGGTTAATTTATACTTGATTTCATTTAAACTTCAATTTAAAATATTTAGAATCTAGAATTCCAAGTAATTTCAACCTGGAATATATACATCTGTGATACTATCTTAAAAACCCCAAATGTTTTCAACATGCTAAAATGGATTTCACACTTTTAGCTTTCTATGAGTTTTTTTTTTTTAAGGAAACATGATAGTTTGGTTTTTTAAAATTCAAACTACTTCATTACTTAGAATAAAAAAGATTTGCCCATACCATATCCTCAATAACATGATTATATCACACCTGCCTAAGCTTTATAGTACAGCATTTCTCTCTTTCATGGTTTGCAGGATAATATTTTGATTTTCCAAAAGAAGGTTCAACAGATAAAGTTCTTCTCCAAATATGCTCAAAGCAACATCTGGTAGTTGCTAACCCAGACTAAAGGCTAATGAGCCCAAGATGCTAAGTACCATTTTCTTTGGACCCATTGCAGGTAAAAATTGCTGCTTTAATTTATACACCTGAAGAAAATGAAGCAGCATCAGCCTACTGAGGGCTTAGCAAAGCGATCCTCAGAGAGGTACAAGTACTACCCAGAAGTTAATGCATACTAAGCAGATGTCTTTAATCACTGAGAGACCACACCAGGCACATTTTGTTGGAATAAATGTTCCAGTTCCAGAATAAACTTAAGTTGAAAAGTAGGAAAGCAGTATTATAAACAGAGAGGGAAGTGGGTGGGCTAAACACATTTTCCCCAAACTGCCAGCTTTAGCTGCAGAATTTACATTCCCTTTGACAGAAAAAAATCTCTCATTCCTAGGGTACCACCACCAGCTAGCTAGCTCAGCTCTCCAGGTTTCTTTTGGTCTCATTAGGTTCCAGCATTGTTCTGGTCATCACCCAGAGAATCTTAGCTATTCATTTTGCCTCTTCAGTTCTCCTAAAATTACGGTGCACCAACAATTTTAACTTACTCATTAATTTGAAAATAATGTGTGGCTAGGAAGACACTGAAATCTGAAGACCAGTTCTTTAGGTATAAATTTAATTTGGTCTACTCTGATCAAGAAAGAACTTCCATCATTCCATCTATGATGCCTTGGTCCCCTTGGGTGCTTTCTGAATTAGTTCAGGGCTGGTTGCTGACAGGTAATATTGATGGGGGTCCATGGCAAACTTGTGGACTTGTCGTGGTATTGGTATGTGTACCATGTCTCCTTGGTACCCAGGACCTTGTAACAAAATTGTTTCTGAATAACCTTCTCTCTCTCTCTTTTAAATTTGTCTATTTATTTTAGAGTTAGAGCTTGCACGTGTGGGGGGCGAGGGGCAGAGGGACAGAATCCTCAAGCCGACTCCCTGCTGAGCGCAGAGCCCAATACGGGCTCGATTCCATGACCTATGAGATCATGAACTGAGCCAGATGCCCAACTGACTGCACCACTCAGGCGCCCCTGAATAACCTTCTCTTGCAGGGGTAGCAACAATCATGACAACTGTCCCGCCCTGATTTCCTGCCACTAGTCAATTTGCAGGACTTTTTATTGGTCTTTGAAAATAGACTGTGATCTCCAGTATGAGCTCTGGGAAGGTACCTTATAGCTAAAGAGTGGACAGTCTCTTCAGTCCTGAGTGCCAACATTGGATTAAGTACCATCTGTGGCTACCAGGACAAGACAGGGAACATGGGGAGAAAACAGTATTTCAGTGTGGCGATCTCCCCAGTGAACTTCTAGCCCTTTATCTGCTTGATGAAGTTTAAACATTACTCTTTATCATGTCAAGCACCCCCTACATAACCCTTTAATGTCTCCTAGTTTCTTTTTCCACCTGGAGTCTGTACTCCATTGACAGATTGCGACTGCCAATGTGCCCACCCAATTTGATTTCCCACTCTTCCGCCAATACATTTGGGGCTCTGGTCTCTTGATAGGAGACCCATCCCCTCACCTTCCATTGTTTCCCTTGAGAAACCCTCTCATTTTCTTTCCTCTGGGCCTATCTAAATCCCATTCAAAACCCAGTAGATTGCCACAAGCTCTTACCCTTCCAACCTTCCCACTCCCTTGCTCCTGCCCAACCAGAGCTCAGGTTCCAGAGTCAGTCAGATATGGGTTCAAATCCCAGTTCTGTCACTTATTAACTCCATAAACTTGGGAACCTTTTTAAAAAATATTTATTTATTTATTTATTTAAGTAATCTCTACACCCAACATGGGGCTTCAACTCACAACCCCCAGATCAAGAATCGCATGCTCTTCTGACTGAGCCAGCCAGGTTCCCCGGAAAACTTTTCTGAACTTCTAAGCTTCATCTTCCCCATTTATAAGATGGGGATAATAGGACCCAGAGCTATGTAAGAGTAAATGAGAATTTGTATAAATCCCTTATTTTAGTAGTTGGTAGAGATAGCACTTAAAAAATTACTTGGTATTGCTATCATTATTTTATTAGATTTTGTCTGAATCTATTCTTAGTCTATCAGACTAGAGCCTCTGGTAGGCCAGTTCAATTCTTTTTCCCCAGCCTCTATTCTCACTTACTTCTTCAGCTTAGGGCCTTACCCATCTCAGATAAACAAGTGCCATGCTCTAATTTCACAGCTTCTTCTCCAGGAATGTTGGTGCTGGAGAGAGGCGTGTTACCAAGCTGATTGGCTCCACAACAAATTCATGTTCCCACACCTCAGCTGAGCCCTTTCTGCAGCTCTGCAAGCCTCTTACTGGTGGTTCCCAATCCTGGCTGCTCATTAGCGTCTACACAGGCACTTTAGAAAACACTGGTGCTGGGGCCCCATCCCAGAGGAATTAAATCAGAATCCTTGGGGCGGGGGATTGAGCATCATTTTTTATTTTAAGGCTCCCCAAAAGATCCTAATGTGCAGCCAAGGATGAGAACCACTGTTCTTAAAGGACATGTTTTCCCCACAGCAGCATTCCAGATCTCTTCTATCCATGGCCCACCTTCAAATCAAAGCCTTACCAAAGAAGCTTCGTTAACTTTCCACCTCCCTCGTGCAGACTTCTGATTATTCCCATCTTAGAGGATGAAGTACCACACCTCCTATCTCAAGTTAACCTGGCCCTACATCTATCCCTTTTTAAATAAAATATTCCATCGGTTACCACTTTTCCCTTACATTTTAATATCTCCCTCTCGGCTGGTTCTTCCCCTTAACCTGGATTCATGCCCAACTTTTTCTCCATTCTAAACAACAAACAAAAACAATCTCCACTCACTCCGATTACCTGCTGAGTGGGAGAAGAGGGAGGAATTAGCTAGCATTCACTGAGGGCCACCTCAAGACGGGCATTTTGCTAGGTGGCATCCATTCTTGCTCTGGGGTATTGCTTCCATTTCTGCTTCTCCGCTATTACTTCAACCCAAACCCCATGAGTGGGAGGTTGGCCCTACTGACCTTCAGATCACTGCTGGGGTAAGACTATTCTTGTGATTTTTTTTTCTTTTGTCTTTGAATTTCTATGTCCTTCTTATCACTCCAGTTTTGGCGCAATGTTACTTCCTTTGAGATGCCTTCCACTGACCATGCTTTTTTAAAGTAGCCCCCCACCCCCCTTCACTCTTTACCCCATTAAGCTACCTGAAATTATTTTGTTTACATGCTTATTGCCTGTGCTCTCCCTTGCAGCAAGCCCAACTCAAATCCACTTCGACCCCGGGGTTTGCCTGATTCATCCCAACTGTTCCTTTGTGTTCCCACCACTTCAAGCTCTTTCACTGCTAAGGTGATACGACCTGGTTTGTTCAGAACAGTTTGGGTTTATGCCTGGGTTTGTCCTCAGTAATTATTAGTGGTGCTCTTGTTGATTCTCAGAAGTATCACAATGTGGACAATAAGTCATATAACCACTATATTTATAGCCCTGAATCATAGCCATTTGTATACGTGTCTAATTTCTAAACTCATTGAGGACAGGAACAAAGTCATGTTCATATTTCTTTCACCAATAACACCCACTAAGGCATTTTGTGTAAATATAGTAGAAGCACAGAAGTGTTTGTTGAATCGGATTGGACGATACCTTAAAATGAGATCATGTATGTGAAGAGTCTAGCACAATATCTAATACATAGTGTGTTAGGTTAGAAAAGGGATTCAATCAATTGATCTTATTTTCCTTACCCCAGAGGACGCCAAATGTCATGTCTTCCAACCTCTTTGTTTATAGACTGTGCCATGCAATTTAGTCCCCAAGCACACCCTGGCTAGTTTGCCTTGATTTTTTTGAGGTCTTATTTCTTTCTGCTAGATTGGAAGCTCTTTGAAGACAAGTATCATGTCTTATAGCAGAACTAGTTCTTCTGTAAAATTGCTTGATATTGACATGCTCAGTACTTATCAGTGTGTTAATCTGCAGGAAAGAGTGAAATGGTAACAATGGAAGAAACTATCAGGTTGGGTGTCCACAGTCGGTGGGCCTGGAATCAAAGATCACTGTCCCTACTTGTAGATGCTTGCCTCGTCTTCCAGCCAGCAAAAGTAGGAGCTCCAGATTCCTCCATTCCTAACATCTTCAGTAATTAAAAGGGCACAGGTTTAAAGGATCAAGTAATGTTTATGCAAAAGCATAGTGGGGAAGATTTTGGAAGTGGGGAAGAATGAAAACTATACATAGTGTTGAGATCTGACTTTGGAAGTGGGGAAGAATGAAAACTATACATAGTGTTGAGATCTGACTTTGGAATAATTAGACCTGGGTTTGAATTCCTAAGGCATTTAGCCTCCCGGAACCTGTTTTCTCATCTGTAAAATCAGGATGATACATCTGCCTCTGGGGTGATTGTAAGAAGAGTAAAGAAGAAACATACGTAGAATGCTTAGCATAGGGGCTGACTCATTGCAAATGCTATTTATTTTTATAGTGCACAGTCTAGTCTGTTTTGATGCTAAAGGTAGGGTGGCTAAAAGTATAACTGTCATCAAATTTTCAGTTAAACCTTGTTTCTAATGTCAATGACAAACTATAATTCTTGTCTATTCATTCAACCATTTATTATTTTGTCCATTTACTCATTATTCATTCATTTATTCTATGCCAGGTACACAGTAAATGCTTATTAAATGCTGTTTAATGAACAATAGAGTAATAATAAGTAACTTGGGGGAAATTATGATTTGGGGGGTGGAGGGGTGCCTGGGTGGCTTAGTCAGTTAAGCATCCGACTCTTGATTTTTTTTTTTTTTTTATTTGCGAGAGAGAGAATGAGAGAGAGCACGAGAGGGAGGAGAGTCAGAGGGAGAAGCAGACTCCCTGCTGAGCAGGGAGCCCGATGCGGGACTCGATCCCGGGACTCCAGGATCATGACCTGAGCCGAAGGCAGTCGCTTAACCAACTGAGCCACCCAGGCGCCCCCGACTCTTGATTTTGGCTCAGGTCATGATCTCATGGTTGTAGGATCAAGCCCCACAGCAGGATCTATGCTTAGTGCGGAGTCCACTTCAGATTCCCTCTCCCTCTCACTCATACATTCTCACTCTCTTTCAAATAAATAAATAAAATATAATTTAAAATGATTTGGTAGGCAGGGATATGCCCAGGCCCTGGATGATATCTCTGGATGATAAAATGTCCTGTGACTAGAGGCAGGACATCAAGAATATATAGCATTCCTTCAAGTCCTCTGCTACCTATACACAGCCAATGATTGCCTCATTCTTCATGGAAAAAAATCAAGGTCATAGAGCTCAGTGTTCCTCAGTTTCCCTTTCCCACCTCTAGAGTCATCATCCACAGAACCTAGCCTTCCTTTCTACCCTGATATCTCTTCCCTCCAGTACCCCAGACGGTGTGAAGCTTTCCCACCTCTGTGCCACCACTGTGCAGATTTCTATTACTGCGCAAATCAGTCGATATATGAATTAATTTCATTGTAGGTTTGCCTTTCACAGGGACTGTATATACCTGTGCCTTATTCTCCTCTGTATGCCCAACACCTAGCACACGGCCTGGCATTTGGGAGGCGCTCAGTAAATGGTTATTAAATGGGCTCTTGAGTCAACGGCACCTTCCTTTTTTGTCTCCTCAAAAATAATCCTGCCAAAAGGCCGATGTATTATCTCAATCTCTGCTTCTTCCTCCGAGATCTTCCCTTCATCTCCCATTTCCAATCCCTCACCAAGGCCTCTGGGTTCAACCTCTAAAACGTTTCCTGCATCAGTCTCCTCCTTATCACCCCAGTGCCTCCATCCTCATCTTCAGGGTTGCCTCTCATTGGCCCGTTGACTGTTGCCGTGCCTAGCCTGGGCCCCGTCTTGACCCCCTCTTGCCTTACCCTAATCTGTTTTCCACACAGATATATTTTTTCATATAAATGAGAGCATCCCTATCATCAACTTTCAATAGCTTCCCAATGAGCTGAGAGTGTGCTCCACATTCCCAGCCCTGGTTGGCAAGAACCTACGTGATCTGAATCCCGCCTACCCCTCCTACTTCATCCCATCCTGCTGCAGCCACGGTGGCCCTTGGGAGTTCTTGGATCACCTAAACCTCTTTCCTACCTCAAGACGTTTGTACCTACCATTTTCTCTATCTAAAGCTCTCCCCCCACCTCCTCACACAGTTGGCTCCTTCTTATTCTTCCTATCTCCAAGTAAATGTCATTCCTTAAAGACCTCCGCCCCCTTACACACACCCCACCCTCCATCACAGGACCTGATTTCTTTTCTTCACAATCCTTATCATAGCTCTGATTATTATTTCTTCATGGGCTGACTTGTTTACTGGTCTTCTTCCCTGTTAGAATATAAGCTTCAGGAGCACAGGGACCATGTAATATTTTGTTCCCCATTGTACCCCAAGTGCCTAGTACAGTCCCTAGAGCAGAGAATACAACAAACAAAATTTGCAAGGGAATCCACAAATGAGTACCCTCATTATCTTTAATTGCAAACTGTCTAGTTTTTCCGATTCCTTTCTTTCAACTTGCAAATTAGTGTAAGAGTCCCCGGACTAAAGACAGCCTACCCTAGACTTCGTCTTCCCCCTGCAGCTGCTGCCCTGTTTCTTCTCTTAGGCTGCCAAAGAGTAGATTGTCTGTCTAGCCTTCATCAACTCCCACTCGATGAAATGGCTCTCACTAGTATCATCAATGACTCCTTTATCGTTAAATCCAAGGACATATGCTCTAGTTCCCAGCCTACTTGACCTTTCCACAGCCACATTTCCTCAATTTTGTTCCACAGAACACTAGTCCCTTGAACTGCTCTGGTGAAAAAGTGTCTCATGGTCCTCCTATTATACACTTTTGTACTACCCTGTACTTAGTCTGTAGCATTTAGAACAATGGCAGTTAATTAATTTGTTTAATTCTTTAATGTCTGACTTTCCTGAGGAATGTAAGTTCTTGAGGACAGGAATCCTGTCTGTTCTGTTACTGCATTAGCCCCATAATTCCAGCACAAAAAAGATGTTTAATTTTTACCGAAATGAATGAATGAATATGTTTCCCTTTGGGAAATTTACAATGTCGATTAATATATTAAATGTAAAATCGTGAATGAAAGAAATGTGTTCAAATTTGTTTAGCACAGGATTTTTCAAGCTGGATTGCCCATAGCTCTCTTTGTTCTCTCACTCCCCGCAGAATACCACCAGACCTCCTGAAGGATTTTATAAAACACACATTAGCACATGTTGCTCTCCAGCATTGGATATTGTTATACACTACTTCTCCATATTTTCCTTTCTTGGCTCGCAGGACTCTACTTTTCCTCGTTCTCTTTCTTCCTTTTAAGCATGATCTCACCCATAATCATGAGGTCACCAGGCATTAGTGTGTGGACAAGCACTCAGATGCATAGCCCCCAGCCTTGTGTCCCTGTCTAGTGATTTTGTACTATTCTGACTGTCTCACCAGCTCTTCATTCTGACTGTGTCTGAACGCCGCAACCGTCCTGCCCCTGTTGTCTTGTGTATCTTGTTTAATGGTATCACCAGCCATCTAAGCCAGAAACTTAGAGGTCTTATCCTTCACTCTTCCCATGATCTTACTCCTCTGAATTAAATCGATCATATTTATTTCAGAAATACTGTTGGGCACCTGGATCGCTCAGTGGGTTAAGCGTCTGCCTTCAGCTCAGGTCATGATCCCAGGTCCTGGGATCGAGCCCCAAGTTGGGCTCCCTGCTCAGCAGGAAGTCTTTTTCTCCCTCTGCTGCTCTCCCTCATTCTCTCTCTCTCTCTCAAATAAATAGAATCTTAAAAAAAAAAAAAAGAAATACTGTTTACAACTTAGCTCCTTGGTCTATATCCACTGCCATTATCTTGATGTACACATTTATTATCTATTGCCTACATTACTGCAACAGTCCTCAGAATGTCCTCTCATACCCAGTCTTTTCCCCATCCAAATCCTGCTCTTAGAACTGGCTTCTTCTTTATTTAAGTTTTATTTATTTATTTATTTGTGAAAGAGAGAGAGAGAGACAGTGAGTGAACACATAAGCAGGAGAGAAGCAGAGGGAGAGGGACAAGCAGACTCCGTGCTGAGCATGGAGCCCTACATGGGGCTTAATCCCACAACCCTGAGATCATGACCTGAGCCAAAATAAAGAGTCGGACACCCAACTGACTGAGCCACCCATGTGCCCCAGAACTCGCTTCTTAAGACAAATTAGTCCAAATCACTCTAGAGCTTGAAGACCCTACTACTTCCAGTTTTCCATAGGGCGAAATCCGAACTTCATAGATTGGCATACAAGGTACCTTCTTCTCCCAACCTCTCCAAACTTAGCTCCCACCTTCCTTCTCTCAATATTCTCTCTTCCTCCTCCTTCGTGCCTGGCCTGTGCTGAACTGCAGCTCAGTTTAATAAACATTAGCTGGACATCCACCATGTGCCAGGAGATATACCTGATTCTGGGCAGTGAATATGAATGAAAGCAGATAGCTGACCTCAAGGAGTTCACACTCTAGTAGTAGCAAAGATAGACATATGAACAAAATAACATAATGATGCATCCTAATGAAAATATGTACTAAGCTTCTGAGAAGAAGGAGGAGGAGGAGGAGAAGGAACGTACTAAGGCTGGAAGGATTACTGAGGATGGAATAATTAATTCTGCGAGTGGGCAGGAGTGTGGTGTTTCAGGGAAGGTTTCAAGATGAAATTCTGGGCAGGATTTTGAAGGTTGAGTAGGGATTGATCAGAGGGGCCGAGATGGAAGAGTGTCACTGGCACAGTCAATAACAAGTGGACTAGGATGGGGAGTGGGGCCCCCCAAGTAGCTTAGGTGGGTACACGTGTGTTGGAGAGACAAGTGGCAATAGCTGAGGCTGGAGAGCCAGTCAGGAGTCCCTTTATAAGCAACCCATATGTTGGGCATTAAAGTTTGCACATTATCCTATAGGTGAAGGGGAACCACTGAAGATTTTAAAGATGGGGGTGACTTAATGGGAGATTAGGCTATTATCTGGCAGCTGAATAGAGATGGATTTTAGAGGGGCCAAGGAGATCAGTTAGGAGGGCTCTCATCATCTCTCACTTAGACTATTGAAAATACCTCAATATCCTTGATCCCTCTGATCCATCCTCTACCCAGCATGAGTGCTGAGGAAGAGAAAACAGATTTGAAAGATCAATAGTAAGTTAAATGACAAAACATGGAGATGGGTTGGATTTGGGAAAGAAGGGTGAAGAAGGGAGAAAGAATGATGTCTAGGTTTCTAGGTCTTTGGACTTGATGAGGTTGGAGGCAACACCCACCGTTAGAATCTAAAAGGCAGATCAGTTTTCAAGGTGGAGATGGTAAGTAATACTTTGAGAGACGGTAAATTCAGTGCTGAGTTTGAGATGCCCCTTGGGCATTGTCTTAATCAGTTCAGGCTGCTATCATACAAAATGCCATAGACCGCGTGACTCATCAACAATAGACATTTATTTCTCACAAGTCTAGAGACCGGAAGTCTGAGATCAGGGTGCCAGCATAGTCAGGTTCTGGTGACAGCTCTCCTCCAGGCTGTGAGAACAGTTCACTTCTCATTGTATCCTCACATGGCGGGAAAGAAAGCTAGCTAGCTCCCTGACATCTTTAGGGCACTAATCCTATTCATGAGGCTCTACCCTCATAACCTAATGACTTCCCAAAGACTCCACCTCCAAATACCATCACACTGGGAGTAGAGTTTCAACATATACTTTTGGGGAGACACAAACATTCAGTATATTGTAGGCATCCACCTGGAGATATGGAACTGGAGGTCAGGGGAGAGGTCAAAAGTGAGATAGGAAAGATGTATTCTCCACAAGGATGACAGTTAAATGACAGGAGTGGACATCCCAGGAAAGGTGAATGGAACTGAGGCGGGAGGAGAAAGGATAAACTCAAGGAAGAGCACATTGGTGGGGGGGGGGGTCAGGCAGAGGAAGATGATGTGGCAAAGAAGGCCTAGAAGAGACAGGTTGAGGACAGCAAGGAGAAAGTGGGGATCCAGCAGCCAAGGAGAGAGGGAACTCCAAGGAAGAAGTAGTGTCAGAAGAGTCCAGTAAGAGGAGGACTGAATACTACCCTTGCGTGCGGCAACTTCAAGACCATTGCTCACCTTGGCCAGAGCATTTTTGGTAGTGCACTGGGCAGAATATAGATTTTAGTGGCATAATACTAATGTTTATTGAATGCTTTTTATGTGCCAGGCATGTGCTAAATGTTTTATGTGAATGAGCTAATTTACTGCTCACAGCAACCCTCTGAAGTGAGGCAGGCAGTTATCTCTTTTCACAGGCAAGGAAATTGATGCTTAAAGAAAGGAAACACTTTGGGTTACTAATGGCAAGAGTAGGTTTGTAAACCCAAGTATTCTGACAACAAAATCTATACTCTTAATCACTATTTTTTATCCTATCTTTCAAATGAATGGAAAATGAGGGACTGGAGACATACTCTTTTAAGAATCTTGGCTGAGAAGAGGAGAAAAATAGGGTGATTTGGAGAACGGAGAGCAGGGTTGACAATTACTTTAAAGGCATGGAAAGCTAGAGTGTGCTTATGTGCTCAGAGCATGTATTAAAAAATAGTAAGAGGGAGGTGCCTGGGTGGCTCAGTCGTTAAGCCTCTGCCTTCGGCTCAGCTCATGATCCCAGGGTGCTGGGATCGAGCCCCGCATCGGGCTCCCTGCTTGGCAGGAAACCTGCTTCTCCCTCTCCCACTCCTCCTGCGTGTGTTCCCTCTCTGCTTCTCCCTCTCCCACTCCCCCTGCTTGTGTTCCCTCTCTGCTTCTCCCTCTCCGGCTCCCCCTGCTTGTGTTCCCTCTCTCACTGTGTGTCTCTCTGTCAAATAAATAAATAAAATCTTTAAAAAAAAATAGTAAGACGACTAACAACTCATAAGGAAGCCATCTCTCTGCCTTTCCTGTAGGGAATGTGTTGTACTGCACCACATACTTAGTACCAGGCTCTTCAATGTGTGTTGAATGAATGGATCAACAGATGACAGTGAGTAGGATGGTTTGCAAGTAGAGGGGCTTTCAGGGGAAGTGGAATGGCCATGGTGCAGCGTTGCCAGATAAAATACAGGATGCACAGTTAAATTAGGATTTCAGATAAACAAAGAATAATTTTTTTAGATTTTATTTATTTATTTATTTATTTATTTATTTATTCATTTGAGAGAGAGACTACGCACATGCAAGCAGGGTGGAGAGGGGCAGAGGGAGAAGGAGAGAGAGAATCCCAAGCAGGTTCCATGCCCAGCACAGAGCCAGACACAGGGCTTGATCCCAGGACCCCGAGATCACAACCCAAGCCAAAACCAAGAGTCGGATGCTCAACTGACTGAGCCACCCAGGTGCCCCAAGAATAGTTTTTTAGTAAAAACATGTCTCAAATATTGCATTGAGACATATTTGTACAAAAAAATAATTTGTTGTTTACCTGAAATTCAAATTTAACTGGCCTCCTGTATTTTTATTTGCTAAATCTGACAATCTTACCTGGGAGAAGCTGTGGGGTTCCCCAACAATGCTGCCCAGCCTCTGGACCTTGTGCACAACTGGGCATGAAAAAATGAATGGTCTTGGAGACACCTGTCTGGCTCAGTTGGTAGAGCATGCAACTCTTAATCTTGGGTTCATGAGGTCAAGCCCCATGTGGGCATGGAGCCTACTTAAAATTAAAAAAAAAAAAAAAAAGAATGAATGGTCTTGCATGGGCGCCATAAGAGAGCAAGTGCCTGGGGCAGGCCAGGTATCAGTCCAGAAGGACAGGATGGTTGCTCTCTGAACTAGATTAAAGTAGTAGTAACCTAACTAGTTGGGAGCACAGGTTTTAGGGTCAGACAGACCTGTTTTTGACCTGGATCATTTAATAGCTATATGACTTGGGGCAAGTTGCTTTATATTTCTTTAAAAAAATTTTTTTTGATTTATTTATTCTTTTTATGTAGGCTCCATGCTCAATGTGGGATTCGAACTCACGACCCTGAGATCAAGAGTTGCATGCTCTATCGACTGAGCCAGCCAGGTGCCCCTGCTTTATATTTCTGAGACTTGATTCCTCACACAGAAAATTAGTATTAGAATAATAGTACCCATGTCTAAAGTTATTGTGAAGACAAAAAGAGATTATATATATACAAAAACTTACCCGAGGGGCACCTTGGTGGTGCAGTCAGTTAAGCGTCTGACTCTTAGTTTTGACTCAGGTCATGATCTCAGGGTCGTGAGATCGAGCCCCACGTTGGGCTCCGTGCTCAGCGCAAAGCCTGCTTGAGACTCTCTTTCCCTTTCCCTCTGCTCCTCCCCTAATTTCAAATGAATAAACAAGTCTTAAAAAAAAAAAACAAAAACAACTTACCCCAGGGCCTGACCCATCCTAAGCTACCTAATAAATGCATTTATTAATTCAAAAATATTTTATTGAAGGTCTGTATGTGTCAAATACTGAGATACATTCTGGGGATACAATAATAAAACAATAACTAGGTAATGATAATATTGTGTGATAAGTGCTATTACAGAGGAAGTAGATAGAGTACCCAAGGAGAGCCAGCAGGAGGGGCACATAACTGACATGGCTTCCCAAAGGCAATTATGCCTAAATTGAGACCGTAGTCAGAATTAGTCAGATGAGGGGCACCTGGGTGGCTCAGTCGTTAAGCATCTGCCTTCAGCTCAGCTCATGATCTCGGGGTCCTGGGATCGAGCCCCACGTCAGGCTCCCTGCTCAGCGGGAAGCCTGCTTCTCCCTCTCCCACTCCCCCTGCTTGTGTTCCCTCTCTCGCTGTGTCTCTCTCTCTCAAATAAATAAATAAAATCTTAAAAAAAAAAAGAAAAGAATTAGCCAGATGAATGGAAGGGAGAGAATGATCACAATGTACAAAAACCCCTGAGGCAAGGTGGAGTTTGGCAAATTTGAAGTAAAAGTAGTTCAGGTTGGCTGGAGAATAGAGGATGGAGAGAGGTGAGCAGGGGCCAGATCATGAAGGGTCCTCTAGGCCGACTAAAGAGTTTGTACTTTACCCCAGAGCAGTGGGAAGTCATGAAAACAGGGGTCAAAAGCTCAGATGCCTTCAGGGAAAGGCAGGTGACCTAAATGATTGTGACACAGGAAGGTGTAATGGGGCCTGCAAAGACTTCAAGAGTACAAGCTCACCTGAAAGCATTCAGTCCAAATTTTAAAACCTGCGAACTTAGGAAAGGATTTTATGCAGTAGAGTGTCATGATCATATTTGTATTTTATTTTGTTATTATTATTATTATTTTTATTCATTCGAGACAGATACAGAGAAAGAGAGCATGAGCAAGGGGAGAAGCAGGCTCCCTGCTGACCCAGGAGCCCGATGTGGAGCTCGATCCAAGACCCTGGGATCATGACCTGAGCCAAAGGCAGACACTTCACGACTGAGCCACCCAGGCGCCCCTATTTTATTATTTTTTTAAAAAAGACTTTATTTATTTATTTGTCAGAGAGAGAGCAAGCACAAGCAGGGGGAACAGCAGGAGAGGGAGAAGCAGGCTCCCCGATGAGCAGGGAGCCTGATATGGTTCAATCCCAGGATCCTGGGATCATGACCTGAGCTGAAGGCAGACGCTTAACTGACTGAGCCACCCAGGCATCCCGATCACATTTGTATTTTAGAAAAAGAAACTGGTGTGCATGGAATGGAGCTAGATTAGAAGCAGGAAGACCAGAAGGTGATCCAGATGAGAAGTGAAGGTGTGAGCTAGGATCAATGTGGACTGAAAGAAATGGCAGATTCTAGAGATGTTCAAGAGGAAGAATCAATAGGCCTTGGGCATAAATTTGATGTGAGGCTAAAGGAGAAGCCTAGATTTCCTTATTATGATTGTTATTGCTGTTATTGCAATGAGGATTCTATAGGTCACAAGTGAAAGAGATGACACAGAGGTCAATGGTAAGAAGAGCCAAATGGAAGGAACCACAAAGAAGTGAAAGGATGAGGAATTAAAAGAATATGTGACTCAAAAGAATGGCATTTGAGTCTTTGACCCTGGATGCCAAGTCATGGAGGCCATTAGAAGCCTGAAAGTTCACCTTGGAGTTTCCAGTAAGATGCCAGATTAAGCACTCATTTAAAAATTCCCCACCCTTTCAGAACTTCACTGAAATGACAGAAAAAGGACAAAGAGAACAGGAGAGGGGATGAATGGTAACTGTGTTAGCGGAACCAGGGAACCTGTATCCCAAACTATCAGAGAAAAAAACCAAGAAGCAACTCGATTTTCACCACAGAACTCCCAAAGGCTCAGGAGCTGAGGGCACAGGAACCCCACAGTGGTGGGGCAAAGGGACTACATATAAGAGATTGGTTCAATCTCTTAACATGCAGCTAGGTACCCAGACCTGCTCTCCAGACCTGCTCATCCCTTGTCCCTCATCCCAGCAGAAAGCTAGAAGCAGAAAGCAGGTAAAACAGGCGAGACCTGAAGATACTACCTTTGGGTGTTCCTCCATGAAACAGCCTAGCCAGATCAGTAAAGTGCCCAAAGGATAAGCCAACACCTTCCCTCCACCCCCCACCCTCCCCCACACGTATAAACATCCAAGAATCATTAGGTAAATGAGGAATTCCTCTTATATGAAGGAGAGACCAAAATAAACAGGAAAAAATTACTTAAAGAAAACAGACTGGGTAGAAAACCTAGTTCCTGTCTTTCTTCCTCCCTTCCCCTCCTCTTTTTTTTTTTTTTTTAAAGATTTTATTTATGGGGCGCCTGGGTGGCTCAGTGGTTAAGCGTCTGCCTTCGGCTCAGGTCATGATCCCAGGGTCCTGGGATCGAACCCCGCATCGGGCTCCCTGCTCATTGGGAAGCCTGCTTCTCCCTCTCCCACTCCCCCTGCTTGTGTTCCCTTTCTCGCTGTGTCTCTCTCTGTCAAATAAATAAATAAAATCTTTAAAAAAAAAAAAAAAATTTTATTTATTTATTTGACAGAGAGAGACACAACGAGAGCAGGAACACAAGCGGGGGGAGTGGGAGAGGGAGAAGCCGACTCCCCACTGAGCAGGGAGCCCGATGTGGGGCTCGATCCCAGGACCCTGGGACCATGACCTGAGCCGAAGGCAGACGCTTAACGACTGAGCCACCCAGGCACCCCCCTCCCTTCCCCTCCTCTTGACTGATTTAGTCCCAAAGCCATGAGCAAGGTAGGTATCTGTGTAGGGGTTGATGGGGGAGCAGGTATCAGAGCAGGGTGAGCAGGACTTTGGTGCGATGAGAGTAGGGGGTGGTGACTCTGGTGTGACCCAGGTGTGAGGTGTTGCAGCGTAAGTAGGGTGCCAAGGAATCCACACAGGTATTGAGCCCAAATGGGGTAAAGAGGATACATGCAGAGGGGATGGGGATGCCAGCCTGGCAGGGTATGAGGGGCCACATGAGTCAAAGAGGACATCGAACATTGAGGGGTGGATGGTAATAGCCCCAAGCCTGATGTCAGAGCTCGAGCAGAGCAGGCCGAGGCAGCCATACAGCTCTGGGAGATCAGAGTCTGAGCAGGGTGAGGAGTCATCCCCACCGTTAACATGGTGCGTTGGAGCCCAAGTGGAGGGAAGATGGCATCTGTGTGTGTGTGTGTGTGTGTGTGTGTGTGTAAGCTCTATGTGGCACTGGCCCAAAACAGGTTGTGGGTGCCTAAATAGAATGAGGAAAGTGACGGAGGTGGAGGGGAGGCAAATGTCCACAAATGGGGTTTTTGGAACTTAGTGAAGTGAGGCAGTCATTACTCTGGAGCCAGGCTGAAGCAACAAAAGCAGGAGATTGATTATATATAGGGAGTTAGTCAAATAAAGGCATATGTTATGGATAATGGGAGGTAGGTTTTTCACTGAATAAGAAGAAATTTGCCAACATGGAAAGGAAAAAACCATGGTGTTGGGTAGATAAAGAAATAAACATAGATGTAAGTGTGTGTGTGTGCACACTTGTGTATACTATATACATGTACACATATTCCCTAGCTTTATCCACTGAAAGGATTTGGAGACAGCAATACTCCAACAGCGACGAACACCCCTAGTGCCCAAATCTTGGTCTCTAAGTTCCATTCTCCACAAGAGAAACCAGGGATCCTTGGAGAAATGATTGATTCCAGGGCTGATATGGGCAAAGTACAACATAAACCTGGACCATCTTTCTGTGCAGGAAAGTAAAGACGTGCTTAAAGAATGGTCGAGACATGTCAAAAGGATGTGAAACGGGTTAACCACCAACCAAATCTGAGCATCAAAAAAATGATAGTCGATGGTTATAATCCATGGAATAAAACAGGAATTTATATGCCCATAGTGATATAAATAAATGAATAAGCAAATAAATGGGGAGAAGAGACAAATTTTTCCTTATAATAGAAAGACAACTAATACATTTAGAAGGAATAATGAAAGTGGAAAATCACCCTTCGGCAACCATCAGCCGAAAAACTAAAAGTAATGAGTAAAAGTTTGATGAGGAACAGGATATACGCATAGTCTCAAATTACCTCCCCGCATAATTCTTACTAATTACAAAGGGCAAAAGATGGCTGTAGTCTCATTATTGAGAATGTTAACTTTAATTACTTGATTAAAGTGGTGCTTGCTAGGTTTCTCCATTTTGAAGTTACTCTTTTTTTTGGGTGTCAGCCTTTGGCCCAGGTCATGATCCCAGGGTCCTGGGGATCAAGCCCCGAGATGGGGTCCTCGCTCAACGTGAAGTCTGCTTAAGACTCTCTCTCTCTCTGTCTCTCTCTGTCTCTGTCTCTCTTCTCGGCGCCTGGGTGGCTCAGTCGGTTAAGCGTCTGCTTTCAGCTCAGATTATGATCCCAGGGTCCTGGGTTCAAGCCCCGCAGCAGGCTCCTTGCTCAGCAGGGAGTCTGCTTCTCCCCCTCCTTCCCACTTGTGCTCTCTCGCTATCTCTGTCTCTCTCAAATAAATAAATAAAATATTAAAAAAAAAAAACCTCTCTCTCTCTCCCTTTCTCTCTGCCCCTCCACCTGCTCGTGCTCTCTTTCTCTCTAAGAACAAAAAAACATGATAGGGATTTCCAAAAAAATACTCAAGAGACTACAGCCATCTTGCCTGGGGTTAGGGGGTGGGGGAATTCCTGTACCTTGTCCTTGGGGAGCTTGAGCACCAGAAGGACGGAGGCTCCGTGGTGAAGGCTGACTTGTGTGGAAAGACTGAATCTACAGCTGTTAGAACAAGCCATGTGGGAGCAGAGGAGGTACCAGCGAGAGAGGGACAGCCGGCATTCCTGACACCTGTACCCCCCAAACTGCTCCTGAGGCCAAGCCCTTTGGAGATGCGCGAGCTGCTGTAGATTAGAAGACATCTCCAGCCCCCCGCACCCCCCACCAGGAGTCTTCAGGAGGCCAAGCTGTGGGGCATGGGGGGCTGAGCCTTGAGTACGGATATGGAGGGTTCTCTCCCAGCGGGGGAGACCTTGAAAAAAAATACCCAAGAGAAAGTTTGCAAGATAAAATTGAGGAACTCTTATAGAGAAGACAAAGATAGAAAATAGAGGGGAGGGGCGCCTGGGTGGCTCAGTCGTTGGGTGTCTGCCTTCGGCTCAGGTCATGATCCCAGCATCCTGGGATCGAGCCTCGCATCGGGCTCCCTGCTTGGCGGGAAGCCTGCTTCTCCCTCTCCCACTCCCCCGGCTTGTGTTCCTGCTCTCACTGTGTCTCTGTCTGTCAAATAAATAAATAAAATCTTAAAAAAGAAAGAAAGAAAGAAAATAGAGGGGGAAAAAAACCAAAACAAAATAAGGCCTAAGATAATTAGATTAGACCAGGAGATCCAGCATGTAAATAAAAGGTACTCAAGAAAAGGAGAACAGAAAAATCAGAGGGGAGGAAATCAACAAAGGAATACTTAAAGAACATTACCTAGAATGAAAGGATGTGAATTTCTGGATTGAAACATCCCATCTAGGGCCAACACAGTGAATGAAAACAGACCCACAACAAGGTGAATCAGCAAGAAAGAAAACCTGTAAAGAGAAGAGGTCTGGAAAGGAAAAAAACAAAACTAATCTAAAATAGGCCACATAGGAATTTAAGAAACAAAACAGGAGCACAGGGGCAGGGAGGGAAAAATAAAATAAGACAAAATTGGAGAGGGAGACAAACCATAAGAGACTCTTAACTCTAGGCAACAAAGTGAGGGTTGCTGGAGTGGGGGGGGGATGGGGTAACTGGGTGATGGGCATTAAGGAGGGCACGTGATGTAATGAGCACTGGGTGTTATATACAACTGATGAATCACTGAACTCTACCTCTGAAACTACTAATACATTATATGTTAATTAATTGAATTTAAATAAAATAAAATAAATTTAAAATAAAATAGGCCACACAGAGAGGCTTAAGAATCAAAATGACTTCAGATCTATTAGCAGCCACACTGGAAGCTACAAGACAATGAGGGACACCTTTAAGATTCAGATGGAGCATTATTTACAACCTAGAATCCCAAATAGAGCCAAGCTGTCAATGAAGTATGAAAGCAAAGACATTTTCGGGGCACCTGGCTGGCTCAGTTGGTGGAGCGTAGGACTCTTGATCTTGGGGTGTGAGTTCAAGCCCTATGTCGGGTGTAGAGATTACTTAAAAATGAAATCTTAAAAAAAAAAGAAGAAGCAGCAGCAGAAAGCAAAGACATTTTCGAGCATGTAAAGTTCTCCAAAAATTTCTTTCTCCACTATACTTTGTCAGGAAGCTGCTGAGGGACATACTTCACCAGAGATGAAGAAGTAGACCCAGGAGGAGAACACAGGATGAAAGGGTGCAACACAGAGAAAGGTGGGGGGAGGGAATCTGGGCGAGAAGTTGAAAGGAGGTCCTGGGAAGACCGCTGTCCATCAGGGCCAGAGCTGGCAGTCCAGAACAGAGTGGGACAGGCGGCTCCTGGAGAGACGTCTCCAGAATGAAAGCACGAGGACACCCAAAGCACCTAGTGCACTGAGTGAGGACTTCATAGCTGGAGGAGAGTTTGGGGCTGAATTAATCAGTACATAGAAAACAAAGCATTCAAACAAACAAACAAAAAGGGTAAGTATTAACTTTGGGGAAGCTGAAAGTTCTCCAAGAATGGAAAAGCATTTACATAGTCTTAAGAACTTAATGACCTTCATAAGACTAAATAAGCAAAATTAAGGCAAGGGAGATGGGCCAGGTAAATGTGTGGTGGTGGTGGTGATGTGTGGGAAGGAGAGATACATGTTCATCTTCCATAATGGAGAAGCCAATAGATAGTGTCTGAAACAGAAAAGGTAGTAAGTAGCGGTGTAACTGTGTTTTCAAGATCTGCTGGGAAATAGAAAGGAATCAAATAAAAGAGTACAAAATGAGGAAGTAAAGCGGGGTGGAGGAAACAAGAGACTACTATTTTTGTTTTTTGTAGAAAAAAAGAAAGAAGGAAGGAAGGAAAGAGAAGGAAGGAAGGAAGGACAGGAGGACAGAACAAACCTTTACCCACTGGGAACAAAATGTTCAAATTGAAACTCCTTTGAATACCTGTTTTGAAGGCCCTTGTTTTAGAAAATCTGTGTCTCCCCCCCACGCCCCCCCTTCCCCCCGCCCCCGCAGTCCGGGGGCCCCTACTGGCTAGAATCTTTTGTTGAATGTTGGAAGTTTCTGGCATGCTGTGGGGTGCAGAGTGGAGTCTGACCTCAGCAAATCTGTTCCGCAAGTGCTCATGAAGCATTGAATATTTAGACTTTGTGATGTTTTACCTGTGGGCCCTCTCTCAAAGCACACTTTCTCTTGCTCTATATGCAATTTTAACACTTTCGGTTATTTGAAAAGCAATGGATTATAGCCAGATAAGCTCGAGATTAAGAAACATGAGACCTGGGTTGAAGTTCTTTTCCTGTATACAATGAAGTGTATTTGTTTATGTAGTAAGTCATTAATTTCTCAACCTGAAAAACCAGTAATATATTCCTATTATCTCTAAGTGCTGATACGAAGTTTATATTGGTCAGAGCTCTTTTGGTTATAAATGATAGAAATTCAACTGAAACTAGTTTTTTGGGTTTTTTTTTTTAAGTAATGTTTACACCCAACATGGGGCTCAAACTCACAACCCCAAGATCAAGAGTCACACGCTCCACCGACTGAGCCAGCCAGGCGCCCCCTGAAACTAGTTTAAACACAGCAAAAATATAAACAAAGAATTAATGTATGTGCTGGGATGGGTGTGGGAGCCCATGCAAGCTGTCAGATCCAGTTTTCAGATATTCAAATGACATCTTCAGGTCTGTCTTTCTTTATCTCTCAGCTGTTTTCCTGCATGTTAGACCCTTTTCATGGGGCAGTGAGATGGCCTTGGGCAGCTCCAGGTTCATCTTTTTTTTTTTTTTTTTTTTTAATAGCATTAAGCTAAACCTCAGAAGAACTGCTTTCCTGAGCACTCTGCCAAAAGTCCCAGGACAGGTACTGATAGGCCCAGCTTGGGTCATGTGCCCATTCCCCCAAACCAGTCATTGGTGGAGGGAGATGGAATATTCTGGTTGGTCAGGCCAGGCCTTGGGCTATGACTGACAGACCATGATGTCAACTGCAAAGGTCAGATGAACACTTTATAGTTGGTGAAGTGTGGTGCCAACGTAAGTAACACTTATCATCTGCCCGTAGCCAATTAGAAACTGTTAGAAGGGAAAAGGGTCTGTGCTAAGTAAACTCTACCCTAAGAGCAAAGAGAAGTGGGAGCTGATAAGAGGGAAGGTAACAGGAAAAACTGTAAAAATCTTACATAAAAACTTCAGAAGTGCAGCATTCTGAGACATTTAGTGTACAAATAGTTTTACAAACTTTATTATACCCCGATGTTATCAGTTTAGAAAAATTTTATATACTTAAAAAAATTAGTGCTTGCCTAAGTGTTTAACTTGTCTTTCCAATATGACTTTTCTCAAAAGTTCCCAGATGGCTGGTGACTTAACAGGGACTCTGTCCTAGTGGAAAGTTAATCTAGTAGGGAAGATGGTGTAGATTTATTACAAATCAGTATACAATGAGAACTAAATTAGTCATTTGTATGAAAGCTCTACATAATAATTAAGTTTTTTGGTTCCAATCTCAAAGACAGAATATTAAATTGGGTGGGTCCATTGAAGTAGGGCAGTACTCGTGTTTTCGTGTTAAGCTCATTTGGCCAGAACTTGCTACCCTAAAAATATACTCACTCTACCTACATATAGGATGTAAACACCTCTCACTGCAGATCTGTGCTTAATCTTTTGAGTTCTCTTCTGTTAGTTTCCTCATTATTAGGGTACCTGTTGGTGGAATTGCTCCTGGCAGCACCAGGCAGAATTGGATTTTCATGCAGATAGTGCTTATCACAGTTGATGAAATGTTTTACCCATTTTCCCATCTCACAAATGGCTCTGATATTAGATCTACTTGTTGCTTCAGGACATTCCAGGAGCTTCTATTCAGAGATGGAAATCTCCTCCGCAGCTGATCTTATATTGCACCCTAATAGGAATGTCACACTTCATGCAGTGCGTGTGATCACCTATTGCCCCAGGTTATGACTGTATTAGGTTGAAGAGAGAGAAGGAGAAGGAAAGAGAAGGAATGGTTAATACATAGTTTGTTTATGAGTTTTCCAGATTATGACTGTTCCCCTCAATCTATTCAGTTTGTGTTTGGGCTGCAGAGTAACCTAATTATTTTTTTCAAAGATTTATTGATTTTAGAGCGGGGTAGGGGGCAGGCAGGGGGAGAGGGAAAAAGAGTCTTAAGCAAACTCTGTGCAGAGTGTGGAGTCCAACACGGGGCTCGATGCGGGGCTCAAGGCAGGGCTGGATCTCACGACCCTGAGATCACCACCTGAGCTGAAACCAAGAGCTGGAGCTTAACCGACTGTGCCACCCAGGCGCCCCCAGAGTAACTTATGGATCATTATTGTTCTGAATCATTATTTTGGACCAGCTTGTATACATCTTACTATTTCCTTGATGCTCTGGGCCATTTATATTCCTACTCATAAAAATTTATTACTATTTCCTTATACAGCTATTTAATAGAAAACAAAATGTCAATACTCAAGGTATCCCTAATTCCAATCAATATATATTGGACCAATATATATCAATATCTATCTATCATCTATCAATATACTGACCAGTCAATATAACTCCATAAAAAAAGAGTCTTTGCAGGAGTCAATCCCACTGGTGAGAGGTAAGTTTGCACACAGAATTTATAAATAGGGAGGCCAGTATCCACAGTTATGCACACATTCTAGTGTGCTACCACGCCAGGAGAGAGAGAGACTGGGAGAGAGAGTTGGAGGTGTGGGGAGTAGGCAGGCAGGCGAGTGGCAAAAGGCAATGGCTAGCTGCTGTGTAGTGGGGAGTGGCCGTGAGAGAAACCAGAGAGGTGGAGCTCAGGGTGAATTCAGCAGTCCAGCGAGAGGAAACTAGTTGTATTTGTTTATGTCTCCATGGTAACCAAAGTACCTTAGAAACAGGAAATAGGCCAGGTGGAGAAATAAAGGGAAGTGCAAATCTCTGAATTACAGCATCCTAACTGGACTTTAGGAGGGCTGGCTACAGAGTTTCTTTGAATTAGCTTTATAGAAATCACTTGTTTTTAGTTTTAATGTTAAGAATCTTATCCCCCCACCCCCACCCCCACAAGATGTCTTTTTGTCTGGGCATGTTAAGAGCTATTTCTGAAGGAAGGGGTCTGTATTGTGACTTCATTTCTACCCAGTCTTAGATTCTGGAAAATAGATATAATGCAAAGTGGAAATGCCTGGAACACCCTTCATCTTTTTTTTTTTTTTTAATTTTTTTATCTTTATTTGAGAGAGAGCGAGAGCACAAGCTGGGGGAGGGGCAGAGGCAGAGGGAGAAACAGACTCCCCACTGAGCAGGGAGCCCGATGCGGAACTCGATCCCAGGACCCCGGGATCACGACCTGAGCCGAAGGCAGACGCTTAACCGACTGAGCCACCCAGACGCCCCCACCCTTCATCTTTTTAATTTCCTTTTTGTAACAGGTCAGGATTCACCTCCTCTAAAAAGTTCATCCAGATAAGAGAAAAAAGTTGGTCACAGAGACGTTACTGCTGACATGTTAATACAAATACATCTTTGTCAACTCAGATTTAAATTGTTAATCTCCTCATCACAGACTGGATATTTTCACTTGGCCTACACCCTCTCCGTGACCATCCGTCCTTCTCACTGGTCACCGGAGATATCTTACACAAAATTTTAATGACATTCTGTTACCTACAGAATAAGGGACTGAACTCTTTAAACGCATCTAGAACCCTCCTCACTGTATCTTTATATTCTCATTTCCCATGATATTCTTTATCCTTCTCCACCTACTTATCCTCAAAGCCTCAGCCCAAAGCCACCGTTCTCTGAGGCCTTACATTTAGTTGCTTACATGCCCGTTTCCTCCATTAGAATGGAAGTCCCACGAAGGCTGCTTTCTGTGTGACCCAGTTTTTAAATCTATCACTCTATCATCTCTTCCCTGTACCTATCATTCCCCCATCCATTCAACACATATTGATTGATTGTTTACTTTATGCCAGGCAAAGAGTATAAATGAGTCATTTTCCTGTTTTAATAATTGTAAAGACAACAATTAAAAAAAGAAAAATGGTTGTTTCTTGAGTACTTACTATGTATCAAGTGTTATAAGAAATGTTATACATTTTTAAAAACTTTTTATTTTGAAATAGTTACAACACAAAAAACTGAAACAACATTACCAGAGTCAGGTTTGCCCTTCACCCAACCTCTCCTAATGGTAACATCTTATATAATTGAGTGCAATATGAATGTGAGGACATTGATTGGAACAGTATTGTTAACTAGACTACAGACCGTATTCAGGTTTTGCCTTTTTTTTTTTTTAAAGATTTTATTTATTTATTTGTCAGAGACACAGCGAGAGAAGGAACACAAGCAGGAGGAGTGGGAGAGGGAGAAGCAGGCCTCCCGCGGAGCAGGGAGCCCCATGCGGGGCTTGATCCTAGGACCCTGGGATCACGACCCGAGCCGAAGGCAGACACTTAACGACTGAGCCACCCAGGCGCCCCAGGTTTTGCCATTTTTTGTATGCATTCATCTCTATGTGCGAGGTCCCATGCAATTTTAAATTGTGTACAGTTTTGTGGAACCACTACCACAATCAGGATCAAGAACTGTTCTATCACAACAGAACTTCCTTGTGCTATCCCTTTACATTTTAATTAATTAATTAATTTTCAGAAACAGTGAGAGAGCATGCATGAGAAGGAGAGGGGCAGTGGGAAAGGGAGAGGGAGAATCTCCAAAGCAGACTCTGCACTCATGAGCGTGGAGCCCAATGTGGGGCTCAATCCCACGACCCTGAGAGCATGACTTGACCCAAAATCAAGAGTCAGAAACTTAATGGACTGAGCCACCCAGGTGCCCCTATCCCTTTACGTTTGTGAGCAACACACACACACACACACACACACACACACACACACACAGAGTGTCTGTCCTCTAACACCACTGATCACTTCTCCATCTCTATAGTTTTGTCATTTTGAGAATGTCATGCAAATGGCATCATTCAGTGGTTGACTTTTCTCACATTTTACATAGAAATTCATGATCCATTTTGAGTTAACTTTTGTATACGATGTGAGGTTTAGGTCAAGTTTTGTTTTCCTCTTTTGCATATGGATGTCCAGTTTCTCCAGTGCCATTTGTTGAAAAGACCACCATTCCTCTTTTGAATTGCTTTTGTCTCTTTGTGAAAATGCAGAGGGGCTTATTTGTGGGAGTCTCTTCCTGGGTATCCTGGTCTGTTCCACTGATCTATGTGTCTATCAGTCCACACTGTGTTGATTACTGTAGCTCTGAACTGAATCCATAGCTATATTGTAAGCTTTAACATGACATAGAGTGATTCCTCCTACTTGATTCTTCCTTTTCAAAGTTGTTTTAGCTATTCTAACTCCTTTGCCTTTTCATATAATTTTAGAATAAGCTTGTCTATACCTATAAAACATCTTTCTGAGATCTTAAATTTTAATAATTTTAAAAGTTTTCCGGTGCCTGGCTGGCTCAGTTAGTGGAGCACACGAGTCTTGATCTCGGGGTCATGAGTTCAAGCCCCACATTGGATGTAGAGATTACTTAAAAACAAAATATTAAAAAAATAATTTTTAAGGTTTTCTTCATTTAATTTATTTTGTTTTTATTAATGTTTCTTTTTATGGGGCGCCTGGGTGGCTCAGTCGGTTAAGTGTCTGCCTTCAGCTAAGGTCATGATCCCAGGGTCCTGGGGTCAAGCCCTGCAGGGGGCTCCCTGCTCAGCAAGCAGTCTGTTTCTATCCTCTCCATCTGCCCCTCCCCCGGCTCATACTCTCTTTCGCTGTCTCTCTCTCTCTCTCAAATAAATAAATAAATAAATAAATAAATAAAATCAATCTTTTAAAAAAAATGTTTCTTTTTTATTACTTTTTCTACTGTATGTCACCACAAATAGAAGACTTCAGTTTTCCTGTGTAGATAGGACAGGCCCACTTCCAGCATAATGTTCACCAAACCATTCCATACGTTACCTTTACATGTGTTCTTTAAACTTCACAGTAACCCTAAGAGGAAGATACTAGCATTATTTACATTTTACAGATGAGGAAACTGAGGCATGGAGAGATTAAATAGTTTGTCCAACATCTCCTAGCTAGTAAGTGGCAGAGCTGGGATTTGAACCTAAGCAATCTCATTCTAGAGCACACACTCTTACCCTCTGTGCTATGCTGCTTTTTTTTTTTGTAAACAGTTATTTCATTCAAGAAATATTTGTTGAATTCCTATTATGTGCCAGGGGCTGTTCTAGGTGCTGGGACTACAGCAGCCATGAGTTAAATAAAATAAAGCAATGAATAAAACTCCCTGCTCTCGTGAAGCTTATATTCTAAGGGGGGGACTTATGGAATGAATGCAATAATTATTCTTTTGTTAAAATATTATTATTTTTTTAAAGCTGAAGAACATCTTTTAATATTTCTTTTTTAAAAAGACTTTATTTATTTATTTGAGAGAGAACGAGAGAGAGAGTGCAGGAGCAGGTGGGAGGGGCAGAAGGAGAGGGAGGAGCAGGCTCCCCACTGGGCAGGGAGCCCGATGCAGGACTCGATCCCAGGACCCTGGGATCATGACCCAAGCCAAAGGCAGACACTTAACCGACTGAGCCACCCAGGCGCCCTGTTTTGTGAAAGTATTATTTTATTATTGGGAGCATAGCCACTCTTAGATATAGAGGTTAGGATCTCACCCAAAAGATGTGTCTGTTCACTGAATAATTTACCATAGTCCTACCAATCTTCTGGGGTCTGGAATATCTTTCAGTTGGGACTCAGGAACTGGCTGGGAGGCCCAGGGAGATGGTAAGCTAAGCCACCAAGGGGACAAAACTGTCTAGACTTTAGCTCTTCTGTGGTGGGAAATAAGACCACATCTGCTCCTAATACGTGTTCAAAGGCTTGGGAAAACAGGAATGCATGCAAAGGGCTTGGGCATTTGTCCAGTCCGAGAGTGGGCTACAGATGATTCAAACCAAGCTCCCGAGTGAGTTAGCTATAGGACAATCAGGAGGGCAGAGCTTTCTATATTATTTTCTAAAAAAACATTTTTTTGAAGTATAGTGTACATATAGAAAAATGCACAAATCGTAAGTGTATACCTGGGTGAATTAATGTAACCCGCATCCAAAGCAAAGAAATAGAATATTATACCAGTGTCCCAGGAGTCTCTGAGCCCCTTCTAGCCATTAGCCCCAAAGACAGTTATTATTTTTTTTTAATTTTTTTATTGTTATGTTAATCCCCATACATTACATCATTATTTTTAGATATAGTGTTCCATGATTCATTGTTTGTGCATAACACCCAGTGCTCCATGCAGAACGTGCCCTCCTCAATACCCGTCACCAGGCTAACCCCTCCTCCCACCCCCCTCCCCTCTAGAACCCTCAGTTTGTTTTTCAGAGTCCATCGAAAGACAGTTATTATTATCTTGACTTCAAACACCATCGATTAGTGTCGCCTATTTTGGAACTTTTGATGAGTAAAATCACACAGTATATCTCCTTCTGTGTCTGGTTTTCCTGGCTTAACAGTGTGTTGCTGAGATCCACCCATTTGTTGCATATAGTTGTGGTTTGCCCATTTTTGTGCTGTGTGTTAAGTGTTCCACTGTGTGAGGATACCCTAATCTGTCAATTTCATTGCACGTGGCCATTTAGGTTGTTTCTAATATTTGGCTAGTACAGATAGTTCTGTTATTAACACCCTAGCATATGGTTTTAGTGAGCAGACATACACAAAAAACTGCACGTTGGATGTGTTCCTGGGACGGCATCGCTGGGTCATCACACATACATATGACTGTGATCAGCTCTAGTAGGTACTGTTAATTTCCCAAGTCATACCATTGCTTCACACTGCTTCCAGTGATGTCCTTTTGTTCTCCCTTATTATGTAGTAAAATCTTTTGTGGAGGACTCCAACCCATTTCATCCACAAACAAAAGTTTGAAAATCTACATTTGGCCTAGAGGATTAGTGAGAGAACAACAAAGAGAGGAACCTTGAGGGGAAGGGGTCCTGGGACAGATGCAGGACTCTGGTCGGCCAGTTCTCCCTCTCCAGATATTCTCTTCCAAGAGCTAAGCTTTGGAGGTTCAGGTTCTGCTTAATAAAACAGTGTTCCTTTACATAGTTGAATTGAATGCCTTTTCAATGAATACTAATTAAATTGCCTCATTCTTTCTTTTAGGTTAACTCATTAAGCTGTAAGCGTAAGTGGTAAGAGACCTTGCACGTCTTTCATCACTGTAGCCTCAGATATAGTAGAGGTTCAATAAATGTCAGGGTAAATCAACAAATAAATGAACAAGTTTCCTAAAACTTCACAACTAGGCATCATGGCGTGATGTAGCATGCTTTGTTCATTATGCAGATATTCGTCCTCCGTCTCAAATTCAACGATCCAGGCCCTTCTCCCAAGTCTGTCCCAAATACCATAAGACTGTGTCTGAGCTCTCTCTTGGGATTATACATGTAAGATCAGTCAGCTGGACAACTACACTCCCTCAGGTGGTACATCCTGGCCACACCCTCATGGAGCTCATGGTCAAACAGCAGAGGTGCGGAGAGTGAGCACATGAAAGAATACACACACACAGAATGATGCTGCTATCACTTAACTGTTCATGAGCATGAACAAGGGGCTCATTTACATAGAGTATCACATTTAATCCTCTCGAAAGCCCTATGGGGCATGTTATTCATGTCTTCATTTTAGAAAATAAGGCAGTTCAAAGAAATGTGGTGGCTTGGCCATGGCTACAATTAGTAAGTGGTAAAGCCTAGATTTCACTTAGGTCTGTCTAAATCAAGATCCTGAGATTTTAATGATTATGTGTGCATAGACATTTAAAAATTAAAGTTGCCTTGGCTCTCAAGTGCGGTGGTGTTTTGCATGTGATTTCAATTAAGTTAAATACATTCGGTGCCTTTATGTACAGAAGAGCTGTGTGTGACTTGAGCTAATATTAAATTCTATTTACTTTCTCTAAACACTCCTTCAGCTTCCCTGGTTAGGAGAAAGCTGGGCCCTGAATGAAAATTCTTGTTTGGTGATCATAGCAGAGATGAGCCGGAGCCCGAAGGAGTGGGTCTTAGAGTTCAGGAAGACTTTCCAGAAGGAAGATACACAGGAGTCTGATGGACGGGAGGAAGATGACCTAGAAGGAAAAAAAAAAAAAAAAAAGGCAGGAGAGAAGGAAGCCTGAAAATATTTTCCCATCAGAGCTTTCTTTGCTTTGTTTTCGTGACAGCTATTCACTTCTGGAAGGGCAAAGAAAGCAGAACAAACTTGAGGATCATTGGCAGGTCCTTGCATCGCGGGACTGCAGAGAACATAAACACTCTGGGTTACTGATGACGTGGCTGGCCACCTCACCACAGTCCTGCCCTCTGGGTCTGGGCAATGCCAGCTCCTTGGCAGCATTGCAGGCTGCTGTGACCCTGGGCTGGGGCTGGGGGGGCCCTCAGAGCAGCAGGGGACGTGAAAACACTGCAGTATACCGCAAAGCTGCACCAGGAGACCCATTGTCCTGCAGTCCTGCGACAGGCCAGGGGACTGCAGGAATCCCGGGGCAGGGGTGGGATGGGAGGGGTAGAATATCACTGTTTCATGGCTCTAGCCAGGAAGAAAATGCTATAAACTTCTGCTTCCTGGCCCGATTCCCAGGCTGACTAATGCTTGGAATTGTGCAGTTGCCTGGACAGTTTCAATTCTTTATTATATGCACCTCTTGCCTCGGTGTTCAGTTTTCTTTTGCCGCTCAGTTTCAGATGGTCCACTATGGCCCCGGCTCATGATTCAGACTGAAATAGCGGCCTGCTTTGCATGCCAGTTCAAGCTACATTTCGGTTCTTGTTTCTTTGAAAAGGTCCTGCCAGGGAAGCAATATGAAATGTCAGGTTCCGGTCTGGTATTCCCCCACTTACCTTCAGCCTTGTAGTGTGACTTTTATGGGATTCCCACTCATACCCAGAATCCCTGCATGTTAATGGGCTTGTCTAATTCAGAAATGGCTGGAAGATGTGATGATGTCAAGGCCCTGTGAGACCAGACATTTGCACCTTACGTCACCTTCCGTGGACCAGAATTCACATCATTTAGCCCATCTCATTCTCTTTTGGGACATGCCTATTACAGACAAAGAGTTATCAAGGCATTATCAAGTTCTTCCTACAAAGTAACCAAAGAGGCATGTACAGATTTTTTACAATCATCTGTTGCCCAGACTCCCACCTCTGACAGTTGGCTAGTCCTTATTGATACTACCCCACAGCTGTCCTAAGGCAGTTTAAGTTTAGACTTTGTCTTCCTGTGTTGGGCATAAATGGATGATGGCTTCCCATCACTTTTGCAATGTCCCTACCTCATCCCCTTGAAGGTTTTTTCACATATAAGACCACTTAGATCTTTATCACGGCCCTGAGAAGCTTAAGCTCAGAGTTATATATAACACACTGGGAACTTAAACTTGGAGATTTTTTTAAAGTTTATTTATTTAAGCCATCTCTACACCCAATGTGGGGCTTGAACTCACAACCCTGAGATCAAGAGCCGCATGCTCCACCGACCGAGCCAGCCAGGCACCCCTTAAATTTGGAGATTTTTAAGTATGAAAATTCTCAAGACCTTAGTGATTTGCTTAGGGCTACATCTGTCAACTTTTCTGGCCATTAGAGCTGATCAGAGAAGGCTAATATCCCTTTCAGAAATGGGATATTTTTTACTCTGATCCCATTTTTTCATCCTTCCACTTTCTGAAGAAGAGTCCCTCTCCAGATATCTATATATTCTTTAATATCCTCTTTATTCAGAAAGCCCCTTTCTGGATGTTCTGAACAAATGACCCAGGTGTGTTAAGAGTTGGTTACTGATAGGAAAGGCAGAATCCAGAGTAATCAGTCAGAAGCAGTCAAGAGCCCCACTGAAAAATAAATGAACTTGAACAGTTCACAAAAGAGGAAATATACAGGGCTAAAAGACACGTGGGAAAATGTTCAAGTTCACTAATAACAAAAGAAATGCAAATTTAAAAAACCAGTTACCCATTTTTTCTCTCTCAAACTTGCAAAGTTAAAAAAAGAAAAGAAAAAGAAGAAGAAGAAGAAGAATATCTAGAGCCGGCTGGTGAGCAGTGCTTTGGCTCTTCCCATGCTCTGCGAGCGGTGGCATCGATTGACACTACTTTTAGAGGAACCACCTAGTGATGTGTATCAATTCTGTTCCCGTTCAATTATCCCAAGAAAATCACTCAAAATAGATACAAAAATTTACTCACGAAGATGCAGTGTTATTTAGAAGACTCAAAATGGAAGGAAAAAAAATGGAAACAACTTAAATGTCAAAAAAGAAGAGATTGGTTAAATAAATGTCAGTATATTCCCACGGCAGAACATTAATTCAGCCATTAGAAAAGATGTTTCATAAAGTTTCTAGTAACATGGGGAAATGTTTCTATTGCGCTGTTAAGTAAAAGGAGCACAATACTAATTGTATATACATTATAACCTCAGATGGGTTAGAAAATAAAATCCAAAAACATGGAAACAAGGAAGGGATAAAGTATACTAACTCATTAACAGGCTTCTCTTGCGGTATTGCAATCCTGGGCAATTTTTCCTTCTTCTTCCCCTTTCCCTCTAATGTTCTATAATGATAATATACGGTCTTAATAATAAAAACTTCATTTAAAGATAAGAAGTGGCTACAGAAATCGAGACATGCAGTACTGGCATAAGAATAGACGTACTGGTAGAAGAGATTGGAGAGTCCAGAAATAAATTGTTTCATTTATGGTCTGTTGATTTTCAACAAGGGCGCTAAGACAATTCAAGGTAGGGGGAAAGAATGTTTTTTTCTATAAATGGTGCTGGGTCAACTGGATATCCACATGCAAAAGAATGAAGCTGGACCCCTTCCTCACGCCATGCACAAAAATTAACCATTTAGTTAATGGACCTAATTATGAAAGATAAAACTATAAAATCCTTAGAAGAAAACAGAGGAGTAAATCTTCATGACCTTAGATTAGACAAAGCCTTCTTAAATATGACACCAAAAGCACAAACAACAGAAGAAAAATGGATAAATTGGACTTCATCAAAATTAAATATTTTTGTGCTTCAAAGAACATGACCAAGAAAGTGAAGACAACCCACAGAATGTGGGGAAATATTTACAAATCACATATCTGATAAGAGACTTGTACCCAGATTATATAAAGAACTCTTACAACTCAACAATGAAAAGATTAATAAGCCAATTGACAAATGGACAAAGATTTGAATAAACATTTCTCCAAAGAAGATATACAAATGTCTAATAAGCACTTGTTTATTCATTTCTTATTGCTACCATAATTAAATTACCACAAACTTAGTGGCTCAAAACAATACCAATTTACTGGGGCACCTGGCTGGCTCAGTCAGTGGAGCGTGTGACTTTTGATCTTGGAGTTGTGAGTTCGAGCCCCACATTGGGTGTAGAGATTATTTAAAAATAAAATATTTTTTAAAAATTTATTATCTTACAGTTCTGGAGGTCAGAAGTCTAATATGAGGAGAAACGGAGACTGACTGTTCATGGGTACAGGATTTCTTTTGGGGATGACGAAAATATTTTAAAATTGATTTTGGTGATGGTTGCACAACTCTGTGAATATACTAAAAACCACTGATTCGTGTGTATACTTTAAATAGATGGACTGTATATATGTAAATTATATCTCAGTAAAGCTGTTCAAAAATAATAAGTGAATCCTAAGTAGGGTCCCATATCAGTTTAACAAAATCCAACTCAAACTGGCTTAAAGAATAAAGGAAACTTATTGGCTCAATTAACTGTACAGATTAAGGAAGGACTTCAATGCAATGTAGTCTGGAGCTCCCTTCCCCAGGAGCTTGAGTCCGAACTGTTGCACATTTCTACCCAAGGCGGAGAGGGTGGGACGGATGTTATGGAGATAACACCCACTATGGTCCTAAGGGCAGAGAGAATACAGAAGAAGGTCAAGTTCAAAGATAGGAACTTTGGGACTGTGTGCACCAGGCTGAAGCTAGGGAGGGAGAGGTGCGCTAGACTGAGGCTTGAGAAAACCAGCTAAGGACAGTGACAAAGACACTTTAAAAGTATTTAAGATTGACTGCTAATGGGTATGGGATTTTTTTAAGGGGGCACGAAAATGTTCTAAAATTAGATTGTTGTGATGGTTGCACAGCTTTGTAAATATAGTTTTTTTTGTTTTTTTAAAAGATTTTATTTATTTATTTATTTTTATTTTTATTTTTTTAAGATTTTTATTTATTTATTTGACAGAGAGAGAGAGACAGCGAGAGAGGGAACACAAGCAGGGGGAGTGGGAGAGGGAGAAGCAGGCCTCCTGTCGAGAAGGGAGCCCGACGTGGGGCTTGATCCCAGGACCCTGGGATCATGACCTGAGCTGAAGGCAGACGCTTAACGACTGAGCCACCCAGGTGCCCCTAAAGATTTTATTTATTTATTTGACAGAGAAAGACACGGCGAGAGAGGGAACACAAGTAGGGGGAGTGGGAGAGGGAGAGGGAGAAGCAGGCTTCCCATGGAGCAGGGAGCCCGATGCGGGGCTCGATGCGGGGCCCTGGGATCATGACCTGAGCCGAAGGCAGACGCTCAACGACTGAGCCACCCAGGCGCCCCGTAAATATAGTTTAAAAACACTAAACTATACCCTTTAAATAGAGAAACACTTTAAATGGTATGTGAATCATATTTACATAAGGTTGTTTTTTAAAAAAATGTTTAGAGCAAGAAGATAATTATTAATTTAACACTTGGGGATATGGTGCCAGATTTACAAGTGACAGAGAGAAAACTATGTCTCTCCTATTTAGTGCTTTCTGAAGGAGAATAGAGTTAAATGTGAATTGAAGTCCAAGATGTGGGAAAGATAATAAATGAGCCTCTGTGTATTTTAAAGGAGTCCAAGACTCTGGAGTCCAGGTAATTTACCTCCTAGGGCACTGAAAGAACTTGTAGTATAGTCATTATTTATTCTATAATCTGTGAGAAGTTATGGAGAAGTGGGAAAGAGAAGAGAAGTTTTAAAGACAGGCACACATACAGATTTATCATAAGTGACATGCGGAGGGTGAAAGTGGAAGGAGTCTTCCCAGAACCTTTAATAAAATCAAACCTATTTCAAAAACACGAACTCTATAAGGCAGGGACTTCATCTGCTTTGTTCTTAACTGTATCCTTAGCTCCTAGAACATTGCCTAACCCATTACAGGCACTCAAATATTTGTTTAAGGTTGAGTGTTGGCTCTTTCAGGATTGGTTGTGGGGGAGATCCTTGGTACACAGTGAAAAGCATGGAAGCTAAGCTATACACAAGGTGAATCTTGGACAAAAGAAATCTTAGTGAGAGTTTTGTTGTTGTTGTTATAAATTGGTTTTGGATTTGGCCAAAAGCTTTTTCTGTATCTATTGAAATAATCATATGGTTTTTCTCTTTTATTCTGTTACCATGATGAATTATATTAATTGATTTTCAAATGTTAAACCAATCTCGCATTCCTAGGATAAACCCACTTGGGAATGCTGTGTTATCCTTTTTACATACTGCTGAATTCAATTTGCTAATATTTTGTTAACAATGAAGCCATCCTGGGCCTAAGGGGAGACTTTTCATTACCAATCCAATTTATTTAATTGATCTAGGACTATTCAGGTATTTCATTTCTGCTTGAGTCAGTTATGATCATTTGTGTCTTTCAAGGATTGTATCCATTTCATCTAAGTTGTTAAATTTTTATTGGTGTAAAGTTTTTCATAATATTCCATTGTTGTCTTTATTTACTTACTTACCTGTTTGTTTGTTTGTTTGTTTAAAGTAGGCCCCATGCCTAGTGTGGAGCCCAACATTGGGCTTGAACTCACGACCCTGAGATCAAGACCTGAGCTGAGCTAAGAGTCAGATGCTTAACTGACTGAGCCACCCAGACGCCCCCTGTTGTTGTCTTTTTAATGACTATAGAGTCTGTAGTGAAGTCCTCTCTTACATTTGCACCCAAAACTAAATCTTGATCCAAGGGAAATAATAAAGGGCAGTAATATGGAACAAACAAACAACCCCTAAATCTTGGGACCAGGGTCAGATTTGAAATTCTAGGCAAATTGCAATTGGTTGCTATGTCTCTTACATCTCCTATGCTTATTTTCCTTCCATTGCCAACCATGGAGGATCACTTTTAGATTTAATGAAAGCCACTAGGAAGAAAGGTAGCCTCCAGAAACAACAAATAGCAAGCCCAGGGTTGATTTTGGGTGAGATTCTAGGATAGGTGTGAGCAATACAAAAAAATTGGTGATCACTGAGAGCTGTCATATATTCACTAAGAAAAATTTTGCTTTATTTCCTAATTGTTATAATATCTACCTCCCTTGACAGTTGAGATTGTTTAAACTAGTATTTACCGTGGGGCTATTTTGTACCAAGCATTGTGCTTGGTGCAGGCAAAACAAGGGTGAGAAAAAGACGCACTGTCTGCCTTTACCGTGTAGTGAGGGTGATAGTCACTAAACCAGTAAGTGCATGAATATAACTACCAACTGGGGGAAGCACTATGAAGGAATTGTGTGGGATTTTTAATTTAGATTTGGTGGTGGGAGGGGGAGGAGGCTGGTCCAAGCAAGGCCTCCAAGAGGAACTCCTGTTTAAAGATGAGTAGGAGTTTGCCTAGGAAATGACAGGAAAAGTACTCTAAGCAAGTGAGCAGCATGGGCTTGAGTCAGGAACACGTTTGGTGAGTTTGAGGAACTGAGAGAAGGCAAGTGTTGCTGGAAAGTAGTGGGAGAGTGAGATGCACTGGGGCCAAAGCGGTGGGAGGGTGAAAACTATGCAAGCTTTAAAGGGCATGATCACATAGTTGCCTTTTATCCTATGGGCACTGGAAAGCCATTGAAGGAGTTTGGGCAGGAATGTAGCATGATCCGGTTTTGTTTTACTCATTATGGAAAAATTTAAACACGTGTGTGACAACAGATCCAATAGTATTATGACCTGCTACGTGCCCATGACCAGCTTCAAAAATTAACTTACAGCCAACCCTCAGGATTCCAGAATAAGACATAGAAATTCCCAGGGATTCTTGATATTATAAGTGATTCTATATTTTTTGTAACACTTTATTTACATGTTTTAAGTAATAATGAGTGATCGGGGCCTCTGGCTGGCTCAGTCGGTAGAACATGCAACTCTTGATCTCAGGGCTGTGAGTTTGAGCCCCATGTTGGGTGTAGAGATTACTTAAAAAAAAAAAATACAATCTTTAAAAATAGTAATAATAATAATGAGTGATCATGATAATAAACAGTGCACCAGTTTTCTGTGATAGGCGTATACTAAAGGTTTCAGAGTTTTGCTATAAAAAAAAGCAGTGTAATAATTGCACATTTATCATTATTGTAAACCTACATATTGTGACAAGATTATACATATATATTTTTTAAGATTTTATTTATTTATTTGTCAAAGAGAGAGAAAGCACGAGAGAGCGAGCACGAGCGGCGGGGAGGGGCAGAGGGAGAGGGAGAAGCAGACTCCCCGCTCAGCAGGGAGCCAGATGTAGGACTTGATCCCAGGACCCTGGGATCATGACCTGAACTGAAGGCAGATGCCTAACCAATTGAACCACCCAGGCGCCCCAAGATTATATATTTCAATAACATGTAAACATGATCTTTACTCGATATAGTCATTTGACAATAGAAAACACTAAAAGACAATTTAAAAAGTTAACACAAAGTAAATGCCAAATGAAAACCATGTAAGCAGTTGAAAGATGATGATACAAATATTTAGTATTTAAAAGGTAGCATTCTCGGGGCGCCTGGGTGGCTCAGTCGGTTAAGCGGCTGCCTTCGGCTCGGGTCGTGATCCCAGGGTACTGGGATCGAGCCCCGCATCGGGCTCCCTGCTCGGCGGAGAGCCTGCTTCTCCCTCTCCCTCTGTCTGCCGCTCTGCCTACTTGTGCTCTCTCTCTCTGTTAAATAAATAAAAATCTTGAAAAAAAAAAAATATTAAAAAAAAATAAAAGGTAGCATTCTTAAAATGAAAAAACATTTTTTTAATTAATCTATTTATTTGGGAGAGAGTAAGAAAGATAGCACACAAGCAGGGAGAAGGGCAGAGAGAAAGGGAGAAACAGACTCCCTGCTGAGCAGAGAGCCCGATGTGGGGCTCGATCCCAGGACCCAGGGATCAGGACCCAAGCCAAAGGTAGCTGCCCAACCGACTAAGCCACCCAGTCGCCCCGAAAATGAAAATTTTAAACACGCAAAGCATTAATTGCCCTGTCTAGTAATTTTTTGTAATTTTTGTTTAGTGACAGATAATCCAGGTATAAAAGATATTTCTTATATTTGCACCGATGTCAGTTGAATTGCTAAAAACACATCCAAAAGCGTCTTTAAGTTAGGCATTAGAGTACACGTTGCTTCATACAAGCTCATTTCCCTTTATAACAATTTGGTTTTAGTGCTGAAATTGGTATTACTTTTGCAAATTCTGGTTTTAGATCAGTTTCTGATTTTGTGTCATTGTAGCCTACAACGTTCACTTCTCCTCTCTTTGCATTTCTTCTGTGGAAGTATTTACAAATGACTGTAACCCATAGTGAATATTTAAACGTTAAAAAAACACCAATGCACCAATGAACACTGCTGAGTAGTATTCAAATTATGCAACACTCAGATTTCCTGGCACTCCACAAAATCCCAGGTTGAAATGGCCAATTTAAGGACTTACCTTTACCTACGAAACTTGTTATTTCTTGAATCACCACTCACTGGACTTCTGTAAATTATGCCTCTAAGCTTAATTATATTTATTTTATTTACAATACTTGCCATTAGCAGCAGACAGAGCCACGAACACACACTTGTAACGTGGGAGCAAAGAGAAATCGACATGGATAGGTTCTCGCTGTGTTTTCGGATAGGTAAATACCATCCAGATGGTACAGCCCAGTTTAATAGTCTCTGTGCTAGAGACTAAAAGCACATCATGTTTAGGAAGGCAAGGGGGCTACAGGGCGAAAAGGGCTTGTTTCTGTGTATGAGAAACAGACCAGGAAAGCGAAAGCAGTGGAGGTGCCAACAAGGAGCCCTGATGGACCTTGAGGCATCTTCTGGTAGGATTTCATCAGCACTTGCTTGGTAACTTTCTCTTGTCACTGGGAAGCCTGTGGGACTTTCTCCTCCAAGATGAATGTGGCCCAGACACTTGTTGCTTTCGCTTGCTCCTGGGTTGTGGCCGTGTGTGCGATCCACAGCGGCTGCGTCAGGGCACTCCGACTATGTTAATTTAGTGGGAAGCTCTCACATTTATCAGTTGGCTCAATTCGGTTTCACTCTTGGATCACGGTTTTCTATGCTATTTTGTTCCTTAAATAGGCCAGAAGTAAAGTCCCTTCCTTGGTAGAGTCCCTTACTTGCCATTTTACCCTGACTTGTACCCACAGTGCAAGGCTGAGCTCTTCTTACTCTCTCGATGACTGGATGTGTCAAATCCCTTTTTTTGTCCAGGTTACTAGTTTCATGTAGGAACCGCTCCCCTACCCCCCACGCTCATTCGAATGTGGTGGTTAAAGAAATGCACATCCAGGGCGCCTGGGTGGCTCAGTTGGTTAAGCGACTGCCTTCGGCTCAGGTCATGATCCTGGAGTCCCTGGATCGAGTCCCACATCGGGCTCCCTGCTCGGCAGGGAGTCTGCTTCTCCCTCTGACCCTCCCCCCTCTCATATGTTCTCTCTCATTCTCTCTCTCTCAAATAAATAAATAAAATCTTTAAAAAAAAAAAAGAAATGCACATCCATACAATTAACTACTATGTAGCCTGTGTAAAGAATGCTGTGAATCTATCAATACACTAATGTGGAAAACTCCATGATACATTATTCAGTTTAAAAAAAAAATCAAACATTTGCAGTGTGTGTGTGTGTGTGTGTGTGTGTGTGTGTGTGTGTTTATAATTGCTTAGAAATAGTTCTGGAGGCGCTGGGTGGCTCAGTCGGTTGGACCCCCCACTCTTGATTTCTGCTTGGGTCCCAATCTCAGGGTTGCAAGTTCGAGCCCCTTGTTGGGCTCCATGTTAAGCACGGAGCATACTTAATTAAAAAAAGAAAAAGAAGAAGAAAGAAATAGTTCTGAAAAGATATATTCTAAGCTCTTGACTCCAGGGGTTGGAGTATGTATACCACAGGAATGAAATACCGATTTTGTTTTTCACTTTGATTCTACATTAATTTGCGTGTATTAGTTTTGTAATTTGAACCAAAATTTCAAAAATCCAAAACCTTGCTCTCCTTAGATTCACGTGAACCCTAAACTTGGTGGTGTTCCTGAAGAAAGTTCCTCCATTAGACTTCTGTTCTTGGCTGAACGGGGATTAAAGGAGCACCTATTCTGTGCCAGGTACGGAAATAAGCGCGGGCGAGTTCAAGGTGAGAGACATCTGTGTCCTTTAAGGACTTCAAAGTTTAGAGGGGGAGGGTGACCAGAAAACAAGAAATTGAAGGGCAGTGTGATAAATACCTCAGAGCTACAGCTGGGGATGCTTGGAGAGCAACAGGGTAAATGTAAGCGGAGAGAAGAGGCGGGCAGGAAAGGCTTCTAGAGCAGGTCGTAATCAAGAGCAGTGTTTTATTTTCCCTGTTATTTTACTACTCAAAATTTCAGGGCACCTGCGTGGCTCAGTCGTTAAGCGTCTGCCTTCGGCTCAGGTCATGGTCCCAGGGTCCTGGGATCGAGCCCCGCATCGGGCTCCCTGCCCTGCAGGAAGCCTGCTTCTCCCTCTCCCACTCCCCCTGCTTGTGTTCCCTCTCTCGCTGTCTCTCTCTCTGTCAAATAAATAAAAAAGATTTTTAAAAAAAATTTTCAAACAGAAAAGTTGAAACATCTGCAGATCCACCACATAGATTCAACAACTGTTAACATTTTGCCATGTTCACTTAATAAGTAAAAAAACCCCAAAAAACAAAAAAACACTCAGATAAATAAACGTTAAACCATTTGAAACTTCACGTTTGTGAAGTGCCTAACTCCTAAAAATGACATTCTCTTACATAACCATAATGCCATTTTCAAGCATCAGAATTAACATTAATCCCTTTTAATTACCTAACAGTCCATCTAAAAATCATCCCGATTTCCCCAAAACGTCTTCTAGGGGCCGTTTTCCTTCCAACCCAGGATCCAGGCCAGAGTCACACCTTGCACATGGCAGTGGTGGTTTGTACTGTGAGAACTCGGTTAAGCTGGAATTCTCTTTGCCAGAAACCCCTCCCCCGGATGGTTTCAGGTTAGAGTAGGTCAAAAGAGGAACGTGCATGAAATTGGCAAGGCAGAAATGAAGCAGCAAGTATTATTCTCTGAAGGTCATTGTGGTTAGATGTGGTGAGAGTTGCAAACATTAAGTGTCAGTGAGTGCAAGCTTGTCCTTGCTTAGCTCTGATTAGTGTACAGAAATTCTTCCCAACTGCTGACCCAGGTGACCAACAGTGGCCCCAGGCCCACCTCCAGGGACTTGGCGGTGGGCCCACAGAGGTGGCAGCTCCATGAGCTTTTCTCATCACCCGTCCCGTGCCCGCTAGATGGGCTTGACTTCCCGTGTTGGTGACTCCTTTTCTGATCCTCTGACTTCTCTGCTAGTCCTTCACTTCCCCAGCTCCTTCCACAACTGTGGAAGGTCTGATTCTGATAGAAACTCCCTCTCATAATTCACAGTGGTTCTGCTTCCCTGTCTGATGTGCTTATTGGTACTGGCTGTGGTCTCAGGGAAATAGAATCTTAAAGATAGGAATCTGGAATTAGTTCTGTGATCTGATTAAATTTAAATGCATTAATCATTGGGGCACCTGGCTGGCTCAGTCAGAAGAGCATGTGACTCTTGATCTCATGGTCATGAGTTCAAGCCCCTCATTGGGTGTAGAGATTACTTAAAAATAAAATATTAAAAAAATAATAAATGCATTAATGATTATTGCCAGTGGTAAAGCGGACGTTGGCATTCCATTGCATTCAGTGGAAAAACAGTCCCCATTCTCCCCTGCAGTCAGCTATCATAAATGCTTACAGAAGGCAAGCCTTTGAGTAACAAATATTTGCTGCCATAGAACATTTTGGTAGAAATAGTAGCATAACGAGCCTTGTCAGTTGCTTCTAAGTATGCAGAAAGAAAATGACAAGCTTAGGGCTTTAAATTCCAGCCTAAGATCTGGGAAAAGGACCAAAAAAATGTCTTTGACCGCCCTAAAAGAAACTCTTATCTCTTGTAGCCTTAGGGTCAAGATTTCTCATATCCAAAACCTACATTTCTACTTACAGGGAACTGAATTCCAATAAATATTGAATTAATTACCTAGTAGGGTCTCAGGTTAAAATCAAGACATTGACTGGGAAGAAGTAAGACCCTGAATCTCAGGGGACATAAGGACAGATTCTGATGAAGCTGAAGACCTCAAACTAAATGCCGCTGACCTTCCTTCAGCAGGGAAAGTACAGTCAATCCTTCCTTATCTGAAGAAGTGTAATGGCCTCCCCAAGGTAGTTGCCTTGCAGGGGACTGCTAATCCTCCTAGGAACGTAACCTTACCACTTCTTTTAGATCTGCAACCAGATTCAAGTAACAGCAGGCCGCAGTGTGACCCAGGAGAAAATACCACACACACCACAAGAATATTGAGACTGTGTCAGTTTAGGTGTTGTTTCGCTTTTTGTTTTGACAAAATTTCAGCCTTACTGAAAAGTTACACAAGTGATACAAACGATTCTCTTTACCTTTGATCAAGACCCCTCAAATGCCAATTTATATTGACAGAAACCCAGGGAATATGCATGAGAGTAGATCCTAAAGGTGCTGGATCAGGCTGGAAGGAATATAGTTTTGGACCAGGCTGAATGTATTAATATAGGTGCACTCAGCAGAGGTTCTGAATGTACTGTATTTGTTCACGTTGGTTGGGAATGGCTCTAATATAGTTTGCTGTTAAACCCACGGAGGGTTTGCACTGAATGAGGCTGGGATGTCAGAACTTCCAATATGGAAGTGAAGGGTATCCAGAATGCGAGAGTGGATTTATAATGTAAAACCACCTCATGATATTCCTTGGTAGGATCCAGAGGACACTCCCTTCACCGAGGAAATGCATTAGTGGGAAGAACACCACATCATTGAAGGGTTCTAAAAGCAAAGCATGAAAACGGAAAATGCAGTCATCAAAGTGGGCTCCCGGAATTGATGCAACAGGGATGATGGTATGTCAGGGTGTTGGGAGTCAAGTGCAGGCATTTAGTAACCGAGACAAAGTCAGTGTAGCTCCGGTAATGTGCACCTCGGCCAGAGCAGGCATCGAAGTGGTTGGCCTGCCGAGCTTTGGTATTGGCTACGTGCTCACAGCGTCCCTAGGACAGAAATGCCTAGGCAGCCCACTGAAGTCTTACTTGGTTTGTGTAAGTGGAAAGACTGCCATTGTGGTGAGCAGAAGTCTGACTTCTGATGATAGAGTAAGGGGTCCTTCAACCAGTTCTTAGATTGGAGCCAGTTCATAAACCCCAACCCCCTGGAATAAAGGGAAGACTGGGACCACTTGAGGAAGGACCTTACTCTACTGCCAAAAAGTCATATTGTCAAACTTCCTTCTACCCTTTCTCCTACAGCCACTTACCAGGTGACTATGCATTAGGAATGGAACATAACCAGATTGTTGGGAGATTAGAGAACTGTGGCTTCGAACTGATGCTAACTCCTGGACACTCAAAATGCCACTGTTGTCCACGGTCAGAGTAGGGGCTTATGGAAGTCAGATGATCTTTGCAAGTTTTGGCTTGGCTCCATCTCGCAGCAAGCCCGTTGGTTCCCAGAACCATCCCATTAGTATTTCCTCAGCTCCAGAACATACAGCTGGGTAGACATTGCAGCTTAGATATACTCAGTAGGTATCTGAGTATTTATGCTCGACAACTGGTAGACTCCCCACATTGGTGGCTATGATGAAAGAAAGGGCCAAGCAGAAGTCACTAGAACTGTGTCCACGTACTAAAATGGTAAACAAAAACCAGGATCACATTTCTGGAAGCATTGAAAAGATTAACGCCACCAATGAGGTCTTGAAAGAAACAGGGGTGGTGATTCCTACCATAGCCCCGCTCAAATCACCTATTTGTCTATCAGAAGTCTGATGGGCCTTGGAGAATGACATGGATTATCCAAAACTTGGTGGGTTTCCAGTTGTAGCTACAGTACCAGCTATGATTTCTTTGCTAAAGCAAATCAACATATCCCATGGCACTTGTTTGCTATGGGTCTGGCTGGTGCTTTTCACTCTATGCCTTTTAGAAAAGGCCACTCCATGCCATTTTCTTTTAGTTCGCCAGGTCAGCAATCCACCTTCCCTGATTTACCCCAGGGCTCTATCAACTCCCCAGCCTCCTCATAATCTAACCTTTGCCTTTCAGCTGAATGCAAGTTGGTTCTGCTTATTGGCAGGATGTCTCAGTTCTGCAATACATACATCTCTGTACAGAGATGCTTGCATGTCCTTGAAACATTGGGGGGGGGGGTGTTTCCCAGAGCCATCTAAGAGCAACATGGTCAACGTCTTCTATGATGAAGTCTCAAGGTCACACACTATCACTTCAACATACTGACCTGATACCTATTGGTCCCATAGGTCAGCGCTGTTGAATGGGGATAGAGACTCCCTAGGGCCATGAATACCTGGAGGCAGAGATTATTGGGGGCCATCCTGGAGGCTGGCTACCATAGTCATGAAACCTATGAAAGTTCTTTGCTCTATCCAACTTTTCACAGTTTGGAATTGTTTCACAATAGGAATGTATTTTTTATATGCTCTATCCAGGCAAATTCTATTATTATTCATATCATTCACTGAGTAGATCAAGTCATAGGCAGAAGACAAGGACCCTGGCTTTAGTTCCTGCATCTGATGCTGCCTCGGGGCGGGTCCTTGAGCACTTTTTTCTCTTCACATCTTTGGACCTTTATTTCTCTGTGGGTAAAATAAAGAACAAATTCCTCCCCTTCCTTCCTCCCCCAAAGAGGTTTGTAAAAGTGCTTTCAGTTGTTAAATTTACCTTAGAGGTCAATCTTATAAAGCCCTTCATTTTTACAATGAAGACCTGTGGAATCTGGTCTCCAGAGAAGCGGAGAGGTTTACCTGGGATCACAAGGCTAGTTAGTGACAGAGCCAGAATTAGAGCCCTGGGCTCTTCAATCTCTAGTGCTGGCCCTGCTATGTTTCCTCTGCCTTAGAAGAAAAGTGCTTGGAAAACTCTGAAAAGAATTTTCACGTTATTCATGACAACTTATAGAGTAAGGACTGGGCATCAGCCCAGAGGAGTATCTCTAATGTTGTGGTCCTTAACCTTTGTGGTCTCAGGATTCCTTTACACTCTTAAAAATTGTTGAGGGCGCCTGGGTGGCTCAGTTGGTTAAGCGACTGCCTTCGGCTCAGGTCATGATCCCGGAGTCCAGGGATCGAGTCCCACATTGGGCTCCCTGCTCGGCGGGGAGTCTGCTTCTCCCTCTAACCCTACCCCCTCTTGCGCTCTCTCTCTCACTCTCTCTCTCTCTCAAATAAATAAATAAAATCTTAAAAAAAAAATATTGTTGAGGACCCTCAAGAACTTTTGTATATGTAGGTCATTTCTATGAACATTTAGTGTATTAGAAATTAAAATTAATAAATATCATAAAAGCCATCTATGAAAAACCCACAGTGAATATCATTCTCAATGGGGAAAAACTGAGAGCTTTCCCCCTAAGGTCAGGAACGCGGCAGGGATGTCCACTATCACCACTGCTATTCAACATAGTATTAGAAGTCCTAGCCTCAGCAATCAGACAACAAAAAGAAATAAGAGGCATCTGAATCGGCAAGGAAGAAGTCAAACTCTCACTCTTTGCAGATGATATGATACTTTATATGGAAAACCCAAAAGACTCCACCCCAAAACTGCTAGAACTCATACAGGAATTCAGTAAAGTGGCAGGATATAAAATCAATGCACAGAAATCAGTTGCATTTTTATACACCAACAACAAGACAGGAGAAAGAGAAATTAAGGAGTCAATCCCATTTACAATTGCACCCAAAACCATAAGATACCTAGGAAAAAATCTAACCAAAGAGGCAAAGAATCTGTACTCAGAAAACTATAAAATACTCATGAAAGAATTGAGGAAGACACAAAGAAATGGAAAAATGTTCCATGCTCATGGATTGGAAGAACAAATATTGTGAAGATGTCAATGCTACCTAAAGTAATCTACACATTCAATGCAATCCCCATCAAAATACCATCAACTTTTTTTCAAAGAAATGGAACAAATAATCCTAACATTTGTATGGAAACTGAAAAGACCCCGAATAGCCAGAGAAATGTTGAAAAAGAAAAGCAAAGCTGGTGGCATCACAATTCCAGACTTCCAGCTCTATTACAATGCTCTAATCATCAAGACAGTATGGTACTGGCACAAAAACAGACACATAGATCAGTGGAACAGAATAGAGAGCCCAGAAATGGACCCTCAACTCTACGGTCAACTAATCTTCGACAAAGCAGGAAAGAATGTCCAATGGAAGAAAGACAGTCTCTTCAACAAATGGTGTTGGGAAAATTGGACAGCCACATGCAGAAGAATGAAACTGGACCATTTCCTTACACCACACACAAAAATAGACTCAAAATGGATGAAAGACCTAAATGTAAGACAGGAGTCCGTCAAAATCCTAGAGGAGAACACAGGCAGCAACCTCTTCGACCTCAGCTGCAGCAACTTCTTCCTAGAAGCATCGCCAAAGGCAGGGGAAGCAAGGGCAAAAATGAACTATTGGGACTTCATCAAGATAAAAAGCTTTTGCACATCAAAGGAAACAGTTAACAAAACCAAAAGACAACCAACAGAATGGAAGAAGATATTTGCAAATGACATATCAGATAAAGGGCTAGGATCCAAAATCTATAAAGAACTTATTAAACTCAACACCCAAAGAACAAATGATCCAATCAAGAAATGGGCAGAAGACATGAACAGACATTTTTCCAAAGAAGACATCCAAATGGCCAATAGACACATGAAAAAGTGCTCAACATTGCTCGGCATCAGGGAAATCCAAATCAAAACCTCAATGAGATACCACCTCACACCAGTCAGAATGGCTAAAATTAACAAGCCAGATGTTGGCGAGGATGCAGAGAATGGGGAACCCTCCTACACTATTGGTGGGAATGCACGCTGGTGCGGTCACTCTGGAAAACAGTATGGAGGTTCCTCAAAAAGTTGAAAATAGAGCTACCATACGACCCAGCAATTGCACTACTGGATATTTTCCCCAAAGATACAAATGTAGGGATCCGAAGGGGTACGTGCACCCCGATGTTTATAGCAGCAATGTCCACAATAGCCAAACTGTGGAAAGAGCCAAGATGTCCATCAACAGATGAATGGATAAAGAAGATGTGGTATATATATACAATGGAATATTATGCAGCCATTAAAAGAATGAAATCTTGCCATTTGCAACGACCTGGTTAGAACTGGAGAGTGTTATGCTGAGCGAAATAAGTCAATCAGAGAAAGACATGTATCATATGATCTCACTGATATGAGGAATTCCTAATCTCAGGAAACAAACTGAGGGTTGCTGGAGTGGTGGGGGGTGGGAGGGATGGGGTGGCTGGGTGATAGACATTGGGGAGGATATGTGCTATGGTGAGCGCTGTGAATTGTGTAAGACTGATGAATCACAGACCTGTACCTCTGAAACAAATAATACATTATATGTTAAAAAAAGAAAAAAAATAGAAGATAGTAGGAAGGGAAAAGTGAAGGGGGGGAATTGGAGGGGGAGACGAACCATGAGAGACTATGGACTCTGAGAAACAAACTGAGGGTTTTAGAGAGGAGGAGGGTGGTGGGATGAGTTAGCCCGGTGATGGGTATTAAAGAGGGCACATACTGCATGGAGCACTGGGTGTTATATGCAAACAATGAATCATGGAACACTACATCAAAAACTAATGATGTAATGTATGGCGATTAACATAATAAAAAAAAGAAATTAAAATTAATAAAAAATGTTACATGCTTTATTTATTGCTTTAAAAATGCCAGTAATAAACCTATTGCATGTGAACATAACCTTTTTTAATGAAAAATAACTATTTTCCAAAAGGAAAAAAAAAGTGGGGGAAAGCATGGCTCTGGTTTATTTATTTATTTTTTTAAAGATTTTATTTATTTTTGAACAGAGAGAGAGACAGTGAGAGAGGGAACACAAGCAGGGGGAGTGGGAGAGGGAGAAGCAGGCTTCCCACTGAGCAGAGGGCCCGACGTGGGGCTCGATCCCAGGACCCTGGGATCATGACCTGAGCTGAAGGCAGACGCTTAACGACTGAGCCACCCAGGCGCCCCTGGTTTCTATTTTTGCAAATCCCTTTAACGTCTGGCTCATAGAAGACAGCTAGTTTCTCATAACTGCTTCTGCATGATCTATTGCAATATCACACATCATGTAGCCTCCGGATAACTCCATAGTTCATTTGTAATAAAACGAGAGTGAAAAAGACATTTTAGCATTATTTTGAAAATAGTTTTCATCTCACAGACCCTCTGAGAGGGTCTCCGGGAACTCTAGGATTCCCAGGCCACACTTTGAGAACCCCTGTTACAGCATTATGCCACAAGGCTCTGTTTTGCCCTACTTCCCATTTTCTTTAACTACGAATGAATTTCTGTAGTTATTTTTCACTAACTACAAAGTAATTAGTGCTCATCAGTTTCGCAGATGATAGAGAGATAGAAGGGAAAGGGATTATTACAAAGGGTGACAGAATAAAAAACTAACATTATTTCAGCAGACCAGAATCAAACAAAATTACAGGTGGAATGACCTGCACTCACATTTTGCTTTATTTTTAATCGGCTGCACGAGTACTAAGAACAGCCTCAGAAGAAGTGGCCTGACAGCAGTTTGTATGAAAAAGATCTGGCCTGGGGCACCCGGGGTGGCTCAGTTGGTTACGCCTCTGACTCTTGAGCTCAGCTCAGGTCTTGATCTCAGGGTTGTGAGTTTGGGCCCCCGTGTTGGGCTCCACACTGAATGTAGAGCCCACCTATGAAAAGAAAGAAAGAAAAAGATCTGGCCATCTATGTTAACCACAAGCTAAATAGGAACCAATAGCTTAAACATAACATGAAGGAGCATCAGTAGAAGTGTAAGCACTGAGTGGGGGCAGCCAGGCAGGGTTACTGACTTGGAGGAGAGGTGGGAGGGCCCCCACCTGGATTCTCCGGAAGTGCAAGGGGAGTGCATTAGGGGCCATGCAGGCAGCGTTCGTGCTCTGCTAACAACTCCACTTGAAAAGTGTAAATAAAAGAAAGCTATGCTGTGCTGCACGCCTGAAACCAATGTAACACTGTGTGTCACCTACACTTCCAAAGCCAGAAGCGAGCTAAATCCACAAACAAAAAGTTCTCTTAAGTCCCAGCGGCGGCCTTCACAGCCCAAAGAACAAGGCCATCCTGCCATGTGGACTCGGCAGCTCGTCACTACCAGGGTCCAGCCCCAGTCCGCACCAAGAGGCAGCCCTCTCTGGGACGGCGCTGCGGGCTGCCAGCGCGGCCTCCTCTCCGATGTCCTCCAGCTCTCCAAACATGGCTTACCTCAGCAGTTCGCTCTGGCCAGAGGCCGCTGTCCGGTGGGCCGTATGCTTCTTCGAGAAGGTCTGGCTAGCTCAGCGTCGCCTGAAAGCCTTCCCCAACATCGCCCCTCTGAACTCGATTTGGTCACCTGGACCTCAACTCTTCCTGGCCTGACCCAGAGGAAAAAAGGGCTTTGGCTCCTTCCTATCGGCCGCACCTTCGTGGCCTCATTGTGAAGCGTTCCATCCATTCTTCCCCGGGTGAAGAAGCAAGTCCCTCCGAAAGTCGGCACGGATGGCCCCCGTTGGCACATACTTCACGGAAGCTGATGGTTTCTCCTGCTCTGCTCCAGTCTGAGTCAATCTTGAGGATGGACTTCTAGTCTGGGCTCTCCATGTTAGGGGGTCATTAATGACACCTGGGAGAATCCCAGAGGCTGATAGAGGTGGTTACAGGCCCTGGAGTCAGTCGTAGGTTCAAATCCCAGCTCTGCCGCTTGCTGTTGGCACCACTTCTGTGTAAGTTACTTAAACTCTCAACCTCAGTTTCCCCAGTTATAGAATAAAAATTGTAGGGGCGCCTGGGTGGCTCAGTCGGTTAAGCACCTGCCCTCAGCTCAGGTCACAATCTCAGGGTCCTGGGATAGAGCCCCCCTCTCGGGCTCCCTGTTCAGTGGGGAGTCTGCTTCTTCTTCTCCCTCTGCTGCTCCCCCCACCCTGCCCGTGCTCACGCATGCGCGCTCTCTCTCTCAAACAAATAAAATCCTTTTTTAAAAAAAGAATAAAAATTATAATATTGTATATTATGACGATCGAATGAGATAATCCATGTAAAGTGCTTTGCTTAGTACCTGGCACATGATAATTGTTCATTAAATATTATTGTATAAAGTGTATTTTATATCAGATTTCTTAAAAGGGAAACAGCATCTGAAGACGACTTTCTGCCTCCAACATAGGCTACTGCCTTGCTTTCACCAGAGGAGGGGAGCTCCTGGGCCACCGGTCATAGGCAGCTCCATTTCAGAAGAGGAGCTCTGCTCTACATTTGCATAACTAAAAGTCCCTTCGAGAGGCTTTTCTAGAATGAAGATGGATTAGTGTTTGCTTTGAATGACAGGTTTTTTGTTTTTTGTTTTTTTTTCCATTTCCTCACCATGCCTATCAAAGCTTCAAAGATTTTCGGGTCAGTTGTCAGCTCCAACGGTCTGTGTGTCCTCATGCCCTACCCTATCAGGGGAAGGAGGGCTCAGCCCCAGGAAGCTCACGATCCATCCATTCAGCCCCGCCTGCCCCTGACAGAGCCAGACCCAGGGCAAGAGTGTAGGTTCAAATCCCAGCTCTGCCACTTGGTATTCGCACTATGTCTGTATAAGTTACTTAAACTCTCCACCTCAGTTTCCCCAGTTATAGAATAAAAATTATAGGGGCGGAAGACGCTTTTAATTATATTAAATGGAAGACCCCAGCCCGGAGATCTCATATTTAAAAGTTGTAAGTCAAGTGAAGAGATTTAGATAAAACATAGTCTATTCTCTGACCTCGACGAATACCCCTTTAAAACAACCCGGACTCACATCATTCTTACTATGGGTCATGGTCACAAAACGTTTGAAAGCCCCTTTATGGGATGAAATGATAAAATCAAATTGTTTTATTCCAAGTCAGCAATTTTTCCAGCATCCTCCAAAGAAGGGTCTTTTCTTTCACCACTGATTTACGAGTCCTTCTTTAGCATGTATTAAATTCTAATTCATGCAGTCAACAAATATTTTTTTAAAGATTTATTTATTGGGGCACCTGGGTGGCTCAGTCTGTTAAGTGTCTGCCTTTGGTTCAGGTCATGATCCCAGGGTCCTGGGATCAAGCCCGGAGTTGGGCTCCCTGCTCAGTGGGGAGCCTGCTTCTCTCTCTCTCCCTACCCCCCTTCTTGTGCGTGCTCTTTCTCTCTGTCAATAAATAAATAAAATCTTAAAAATAATAATAAAGATTTATTTATTTATTTTAGGGGGAGAGTGGGGGAGAGGTAGAGGGAGTCTTTTTTTTTTTAAAGATTTTATTTATTTGAGAGAGAGAATGAGATAGAGAGAGAGCATGAGAGGGGGGAGAGTCAGAGGGAGAAGCAGATCCCTGCTGAGCAGGGAGCCCGACGCAGGACTCGATCCTGGGACTCCAGGATCATGACCTGAGCCGAAGGCAGTTGCTTAACCAACTGAGCCACCCAGGCGCCCAAGGGAGAGAGTCTTAAGCAGACTCTGCCCTGAGGGCGGAGCCTGACGTGAGGCTCCATCCCACGACCCTGAGATCATGACCTGAGCTGAAACCAGGAGTCCCACACTCAACCCACTGCGCCACCCAGGGGCCCCATTCAACAAATATTTTTAAGCATCTACTATGTGCCATACATATGGTTGGCACAGGGAAAATGACACATGGTGAATAAAAACACAGTCCCTCTCCTGACTCCTGGAGCTTATTACAAATACCAAGGTATGCTTCTGGATTGTCTATTTGGCGCCACTGGTGTTTCTACGACTCTGTGTCCCAGGGCCACGGTAGTTATCATTGTACTTGCCATTCAGCTGGTCAGAGCTAGGCATTGTGCCAGGCGCTTTACACACAATATTTCATGTTAACACTCGTGACGGGGCCATCAGTGGTATTCTTTTTCCCGCTACTGAATGTGGAATCTGAGGATCTTTCCCAGGGCGACTCTCTTCGTCCACTCAGGCCGCCATTACCAAATACCACTGACCATGTGGCCTATGCAGTTGAAATTATTTTCTCACAGTCCTGGAGGCTGGAAAGTCCAAGATCAAGGTTCTGATGTTCTGGAAGGGTTTGGTTTCTGGTGAGAGCTCTGTCCTTGGCTTGTAGATGGTTGCTCTGTGTCTCTGTTCTCACACAGCCTTTCCTTTGCGGTCATGTGGCAAGTGGCGGGGCGGGGAGGGTGGAGATCCATTTCCAAATACAGTCACACTGAACGTGAAGGCTTCAGCATGTAAATCTGGGGGGACACAATTCAGTCTATACCAGTGACATGTCCAGGAAGTAGTGGGGTCACAGTCAAACTTCCTCCAGACCCGAATATTCTAATGTAACACTATTTCTGTCTAACAGGGAAAATCCCATCTAATTATATTTACTTTCTTTAAAAACAACAACAACATTCTTATCTGTTAATTGTTTCAGATGAACTGTTCACAAATCACCTTGACACGGTCCACTTTGGTGAGAATGGGTGTCTTCACACCACCGATCTGTCCCATCCAAGAACACGCGACACGTCATCACGAGCCACGTGAGGAAAGTCACCAGCTTCCCCTCATCCGGGTCTCACATACATTTCTTATGAAGGGTTTTCTGAGGTGGTTTCTTTTAGTTTAGTGCTTCTCAAATTTTAACATACAATCAGCTGGGGATCTTCTTTTTTTTTTTTTTTTGGTTTTGTTTTTTTTTTTTTCTTTTTTTTTTAAAGATTTTATTTATTTATTTGACAGAGAGATAGACAGAAGAGCACAAGCAGAGGGAGTGGCAGAGGGAGAGGGAGAAGCAGGCTCTGCACTGAGCAGGGAACCTGATGCGGGACTCGATCCCAGGACCCTGAGATCATGACCTGAGCCGAAGGCAGACGCTTAACCATCTGAGCCACCCAGGCGCCCAGGGGATCTTCTTAATAAGCAGACTCAGCCGCCTGGGGTGGAGGCCGGGACCCTGCATTGCTAACCAGCTCTCAGGCTATGGCATTGCTCAGGAGTGCACTTGGAAAAGTAAGCTTGTAGTTGTGCTGGTCTGAATGAGATGGTTTAGTCTAATATTTCAGAACTAGCTATTGTCATTATCTAGAAAAGCTACTCATTTTTATTTGACCAGTTTTGCATACCATTTCCTTCCCGAACCTAGCAGGTTTGCTCACTGCCGCGGAAACCAGGTGGTGCCGCCAGGACCAGGGTCTGGGGAGAGGGAACGACCATGCAGGTGCTAACGAGGTACTCTGGCATATCCATGCCTAGAAGTCCGGGCAACCAGGGAGTAGCACCCTGCCCACCCTTGCCCTTATGATGTTACCGTTCTGCATGATTTAGACTCAGACCCAGGGCTTTGCACATCTTAGCCTAGAGTAGATGCTCAATAAACACTTGCTGGGTAAATGAATCTAGAGCAATCTGCCCCCCAACAAATTGTTCTGGCATTTGGGGAAACTGAGGCCCAGAGAGGAAGCCTCTCTGTTGGAACTGAGTTATGGGCCTGGTGGGAATGAGATCTCAGGTTTCCTGCCTTCTACTCATAGGTCCACCTGGTGCTATGCCTTGAGAGAGACATCAAAGGAACACAGCTCAAGATGAGGGAGGCTCCAGAACCACAGAGCATTAGACCCGGGAGGAGACCTTAAGACCACCTTATCCAGGGTTTCTCAACCAAGGTGTGTGTCAGAACTACCATACACATGCCTGGGCCTCACCCTGGAAGAGTCGGATTCGGTAGTCTGCGGTGGGAGAGGCAGGATCCAAACCACCCCAAGGTGGGTGATTCAGACATGCAGCCAGCTTTGGGCACCACTGTCCTGACCCGATCTGCTTGTTTTACTGAAGACGGAAGTGAGGCTGGGAAGGGTGGCAGCTTGCTGATGGCCACACAGAACCATTCCCCAGGACTAGCTTAAGACCTGAGCTTCCAGAAGTCAGGAATCCCATCTAGTCATGGGCTTCCTGACCAGGAGAGGGGGAAGGAGAGGGGTGGCAGAGGCTGAGTTTGACTTGGCAGCTAGATCTGGCATCCCATCTCTCTGAGCATAGTGACGGGCCAGAAAAGTCTTGTGTGTGAGTAGGAAAGGCAGTTGAATAAGGGCTGTAATTTGAGAGACGTAGCAGGCTTTCTCCCCATCTTTAAAAATGTTGTGCAGGTCACATGGCAGAGTGATTAACAAAGCAGAGACCTCTCAGAGAGTCATCGAGAGAGTTCTTATTCCAGCTCTGCTGCCTAGCAAATTACTTCACCTAAGCCTCAGTTTCCCCACCTGTAAAATGTGGGCAGCAACAGGACTCACCCCTATAACCTAGAGGCGAAGCACATGACACTTGGAGCCAGACTGGCTGGTGCAAATCCCAGTTCTGCTGCTTGTTGGCGATGTGGCTTTTGGCAAGTGAACTTCTTTATGCCTCAATTTCATGACTTGTAAGATGAAGACATTAAAAGTAATTTCCTCAGAAGGTTGTTGTAAGCATTAATGAAGGAGGAGAGGTCCTTAACCTCCGAACCCTGGTATGCCTTAGGCCACAGTCTGTCTCCTCTCTTCCTGGGCTGTAAATACCATCTGACTAATGCCAAATGTGCATCTTGAGCTCCTTCCTCTCCTCTGAACTCTATATCTGAATATCCAACTGCCTGATAGCTCCTCACTTGGCTCACCTCAGAAGCAAAATTAGATGCATGGAAATTTGTGCAGGCTGGTCTGGGTCTCCTTCTTCCCCATCCCCAGGCACTCCCCAGGCACTCTCTTTCCCCACCCCCCAGCCTTAAGAGTCCTCTCTTTGCAGCTGACCAGGGCTCAGCCCTCCATACCAATCTTCAGGACAGTGTCCAATTTCCACACACTGGGCTGGTTTGTCGGGCTCAGCGTATTGGGGCTTTCTCCGCCCTACCACAGGCCTGCGAGGGCAAAAAAGCCCCAGTTCATTTCTGGGGCAGCCATCCAGAAAACGATGATACCTCTCTCTTAACTCTTGCTCTGGGGCATCTCCTTAGCACCCAGCTGAGGGGGCCTGGAGCAGCACGGGGCTGGATCACCTGTCCAGAGGAAGAACACTAGTAAGAGTGACAGCTCATGTTCATTTAGTTTCCAGAGCACCTTGCTTACTTGCAAGTAGGATTTTAAACTCCAGAGACCATTGACTCAATGACCATGCATGTGTTCATCCACCCAGTCACCGGACCTCTGTGGATTGCTGACTCTGACCTACCTGCCTGACGCCGTGCGAGGTTATAATCTAGCAGGAAGGAATCTACAAGTACACAGATGTCTCTACCACGAAGAGTAAGGCAAATGCCCACCTGACTTCTGCTCCCACCTAAAATAAAAGGCTAAAACATGACTCTTACTTGGATAACTAGTAAACAAACTTAATTGAGCATTTACTAGGTACTGGGTGTCTTTGATCACACATTGATTCTCACGATAATCTTTTGAGGTAGGTGTTATATAATTCACGCATGAGGAAGAAGACAGAGACTTGCCCAAGGTCACGCAGCTACTGAATACCAAAGCTGAGAGTCAAAGCCTGTGTTCTCTCTCCTGATCTTGCGGGCAGGCCCAGGAGAAGCACTGCATGCTCAGGCCACAGAAAGCCACGAAGGAGAGCCGGATTCCCCTGGGCCTGACCCCAGACTTCCCATCCCTTCTCCACTGACCCCTACCCTCATTCCCTCTTCAGTCAGTTAGTCGGTCAAAGACAATTATCGAGCACCTTCTGGTGCAAAACTCTTGAGGAAAAAATCAATTATGTATGATGATTGTCACGGAAAGCTCTCGGCCTAATAGAGTACATAAGTAACTACAGTGCAAGGTAAAAGTAAGGAATACAGGTAAAGGGCTAGATTAATTCAAGGGCAGAAACAATTACTTTGATTCAGGGGCATCTTGAGGAGGAAGGGGCAACAAGATGGGCCTTGAGAATGTTTAGGTATGGGTCGGGCCGCGATTCAGGGAAAGAGCTGCTGAGGTTCAGGAAAGGTGTCGGGGGGAGTAGGGAAGAGCAGAGGAGTCCCCCGGGTTGGAGGCAAGTGAACCTGAAAGGAAGTAGCAGGAAATTAAGTTTGGAAACACCCGGTGAACATTCTATAAATATTTATCCACCTGGAAAACCAAAACCGTGCATCTGGGCCAGATCACAGGGGCCTAAAACACCAAGCTTCGGAGTCTGGCACCTGTTGCCTGGCTTAGAGGGAACCACTGGTGTGATTTCCCAATGTCCCCCTTGGGCAGGTAAGGGGAAGTGGCGGCTCCTTATCAGCCTCTCCTGGCCTCCTCTCCAGAGCTGGTCCCACAGTGTCAGCAACCCTGTCCCCCACTGCTGTGTCATCATTTATTCCCTTTCAAGTGCCTGGCCCACACCCAGCAGCCCCCACACTGCAGCCCAGAAAGCTTCCTTCCTGGGGCAGCGCAGCCGAGTCATTTGGAAACCTCTCTCTGATGAGCTTCGTGATCAAGGTGCTGATACGGCAGGTGGGCCGGCCTCACCGTGTCCCCAGTTGCAGAGGTGAATGCGGTGGTGAGTTTCGTTGGCCCATTACCTCCGCCTTGGGCCTGGTACACTTTCACTGCCGGAGATGGGTGTGGATGCCTTTGACAAATGTCATGTCACCATCCTGCTTCAGCCGTTTCCTGCCTTTGCCTGTCAAGACTGCTCCATCCTGTGGGCCCCCCTCTGGGTCATCCAGTGCCAGGCGTCCAACCCATCCCCCTCCCTGCTGACCACAGCTCCTCCCTCAAAGAGGCTCTGAGGACGTGGACATGGAGGAGATGAACTTTTTGCCATTTTACTTGACATCTCGTCTACGACAAGCAGGCTAAGTGGCCCACCAGAGACCAACTCATCTCTTGTCCGTGGAGGGCAGAGTGCAGGGTCTGGTCTCAGAACTGACTGAGCTTCCTTTCCAACTGGATAGACTCCGGTCGCTTGTACGACCTGCTGAGCCTTGGTTTCCTTATAAATAAAAGAAGCTAAGAAATCCTGGTTGGCTTCCTCCACGGGCTCGAGATGAGGTCTTCCTGAGGCAAAGAATGAGAAAGGACTTCATATGCTATAAATTAATCTGGGAGTATTGCAGTTGTGGTTATTAGTTTGTAAAGATTGAGTTCACGTTATTATACTCTCTCGGGGCACCCTGTTCTTTTTCTTTGTAGCACTTTCAGATTTTTAGAATTGCGAGGTATCATTATTCCTGGGCACGCAAGCCTGTCTAATGCCTACCTCCCCTCCAGGCTGTAAACTACAAGAGGCCAGCAGTCGTGTTTAGTTTTGCTTCTCGTTGCTTTCCCAGCGTCTAGTTCAGTGCCTGGCATGCAGTGGAGGCTTAAGGAATAATTCACTGGTAAGTTATCTGAGGACCCCCCACCTGTCCTCACTGGAGACATCCACTAGGCTAGCCTGTCTTGTTCACTGCTAAACCCGGGCACGTAGTAGGTGACAGATAAATGTTTTTTGGAAGTTTGAAATGAACAAAACTCCTTAAATACCCATTTCGTTGTGAAGGTCTGTTGATTCTGAGGACTCCGCGGTGTTTCGCAGCAGCTCTGTCTGCAACCCAAAGGCCCAGACGGGCTCTCTGTGCCGCTCGGCACTCGCTGTCCTTGCCTCTTGTCCTCTTCCCACGTTCTCCTCTGCTCCAATCCAGACAAAGTGCCCACAGTCCTCTCCCCAGCAAATATATGCTGGTACCATCTGCAGGCCTCCGCTAGGCCCGAGGCCTTCCCCTTTTCCTTCCCTCAAAGTTCTGCCTAAACGTCCTTCCTTCCCAAGCCTTTTAAAAAGCACGTGTGTGGGGACGCCTGGGTGGCTCAGTCAGTTAAGCATCTGCCTTCATCTGCCTTTGGCTCAGGTCAGGATCCTCATCGGGCTCCCTGCTCAGCGGGGAGCCTGCTTCTCCCTCTGCCTGCCGCTCCCCCTGCTTGTGCTCGCTCTCTCTCTCTCTGCCAAATAAATAAATAAAATCTTTTTTTAATATATATTTTATTTATTTATTTGGCAGAGAGAGGCAGTGAGAAAGGGAACACAAGCAGGGGGAGTGGGAGAGGGAAAAGCAGGCTTCCCGCGGAGCAGGAAGCCCGATGTGGGGCTCGATCCCAGGACCCTGGGACCATGACCCGAGCCGAAGGCAGACGCTTAACGACTGAGCCACCCAGGTGCCCCAATAAATAAAATCTTTAAAAAAAAAATTAAAAGCAGGTGTGTGTGTGTCTAATCCCACTTTGTAGCCATGGAAGATTTCTATCTGGAAAAGCCTTTTGCATGCATGATATTATGCAAGAAGACAAACAGCAGCAAGACTGGCAGTGTAGGCCTCTTACAAGTGCACAGATTAGGAAACTGAAGGCTCAGAGAAGTTTTTATTTTTTATTTTTGGAGGGGGAGGGGCGGATGGAGAGAAGCAGACTCCCCGCTGAGCGCGGGCCCCGATGCGGGGCTCCATCCCACGACCCCGAGATCATGACCTGAGTCAAAATCAAGAATTGGACGCTCAACCAACCGAGCCACTCAGGCGCCGCCCCTCAGAGAAGCTTTATTTGTAATTTATATAGCTGGGATTGTGACTTATTTGTGGATCCAGGAAAAGAATTTGGTTGAGCGACCTCCATTAAAGAAAGGAACAGGGGCGCCTGGGTGGCTCAGTCGTTGGGCGTCTGCCTTCGGCTCAGGTCATGATCCCAGGGTCCTGGGATCGAGCCCCGCATCGGGCTCCCTGCTCCGCAGGAAGCCTGCTTCTCCCTCTCCCACTGCCCCTGCTTGTGTTCCCTCTCTCACTGTCTCTCTCTCTGTCAAGAAAGGAATAGACTGGGCGCCCGGGTGGCTCAGTCGTTAAGCGTCTGCCTTTGGCTCAGGTCATGATCCCAGGGTCCTGGGATCGAGTCCCACATCAGGCTCCCTGCCCGGCAGGAAGCCTGTTTCTCCTTCTCCCACTCTCCCTGCTTGTGTTCCTGCTCTGTCTCTGTCAAATAAATAAATAAAATCTTTAAAAAAAAAAAAAAAGAAAGACTGAGGGAGAGAGAGGTAAACGAAGGGTATACAAGATGACTATGTCACACATACTAGGAGCAAGTATTATTTGTGAAATGTGTGTGTGTACACACATGCCAGCAAGGTTGTGATGTAAAACCTCTTTCTTTCTGGGGGCCATGGTCAAAGGGACTGGGTCACAGGGCAGGCGGGAGGTCACCCGGCAGAGCGTCGGCACCGCTGGTCGCAGCAGAGGCCGAGACCCAGCAGAGAGGCGCCAGGGCTGGGAGCCAGCCGAGCAGCCGGATCTGAATCTCAGCGGCCCCAGCGTGGGCCCCAGGGAGGCTGGACGGTCCCGCAGAAGCCGGCTGCGGGTTGCGGTGCGGGCTGAGTGCCGGGTTGTCGGTTGTCCGAGAGAGGCGTCCTCTCGGTAGCATTTGTGGGGAGAGGCTGAGAGCGGTGCAGGCCTGGGTCGGGAGCTCCCGTGTGGGATGCCCGCTGCATCAGGGTGAGCCAGCTCTGCCTACCAATCCTGCGGAGCCTAGGGGGTGGTTCTCAAAGTGTGTTCCCAGGGGGGTAACATCAGCATCACCTGGACCCTTGTTAGAGCTGAGAATTCTGAGGTCCCAGCCCAGCCCTCCTGAATCAGAAACTCTGAGGGAAGGCCCAGCAACCTGTGTTTAACAAGCCCTCCGGCTGATTCTGAGGCGTAACATCTGAGAACCATTTTCCTAGCGACGCTGTTTGGCATTCTGTGTTTGGCGTGTCTTAAGAGCTAGGCAGGGTCCCGGCTAAAAACAACCTTGTTGGAAAACAGAAGCGCTGGGTCTCCGATTCGGGCCTTTTGGTATAAATCCAGTGTTCTTTCACAGTCTATGTGGCACATTCATGCACTGCACTCGTGTGTGGGGGAACGCTGGGTTTATCCTTTTTTTTTTTTTTAATTTATTTTTTTGGGGTTTATCCGTCTTGCTCAGTTGCTTTCCACACTGCTGGACACGGTCCGCACGGGGTTCATTGGTACGGTACGTTCATACAATCACTTTGAAAATGTTCTCAAGGTGCGTGTGTTTATGAGTGTGCAAACTTGCGCCCATGTATCTGTCCCAGCCTTCTCTCGTTAGACAACGTGCTCCCAGGACAGAGCCCGAATCCTGCCACCCTTGATCTTCACGCTTTCCCTCTGGCAGAGGTTCAGCCGCTACTCAGTATGCAAACACCTGATTGAGCACCTGCCTCTCAAACTCTGGCCACACAGCCCACCCCTGCGTCCCCGTTCCCCAGCGCACTCATGGCCCCTATAACCTTGAGGTAACCTTGATGTGCCTACCAGCACCTGCAGCCCATTTCCTCCCTGCAGGGACTCCTATCTATTACCTAATGAGAGAGGAGCTATGCGTGGGTGCCGGCTCCCCGCACTGAGAACCTTTACCACCCCACTTCCTGTGTTGATTTGTATTGTGCTTTTGGGTCCCTGGTGCCTGAGTGAGCTGTTAACACTCACAACTACTTCCTACTACTGCCTGAAGCTCAGTTTCCACATGTGTGATAATGTGATAAAAATACCTAACACTTACAAGACTCTTCAGAGGAAGGAAGGAAATAATGTGTGTGGATTTCGCACACTGCATGGCACGCAGTGAGTACCTGAGGAGCAGACCGTGAAGAGCGTAGGCAGTTTTCCCCTTGGATAGCCAGATTAAGTGCCTGTCCTTTGCAAAAACAATCCCTGAGAGAAGGTGGTGTGGTCTGGGGGAGAGATCCTCGGGCTCGCTGTCCACGGAGTTGGCTTCCGACCCTCACTCTGCCAATTACTGTCTCTGTTTCTTCATCCCCCCACCCTGCCCCAAAACATGGTCAGGGATGATGCCAATATCTTCCACGCAAGGTGTTTTGAGGATTAAATAGGATTAAATGTGAAATCAAGTTAAATACAAAGTTAAATGTCAAAATTGCAGAGCTTTGTACATCGGTAAATGCCATTGTTCTTCTTTGGTGCCTAGAGAGATGCCCAACACCACCGCCCCCCCCAGGCCGACTCGCTAGGTGGGGACCTATGGAGCTCTGTTCTGAACAGTTAGGAAAAACTCAGAGAAAGAAGACATGATCTCTGCCCAGATCAGAAGAGAGCATCTCAGGTTAGTGGAAGAACAGGGAAAAAACCCCAACCCATTCCCTGCACCCAGCATTCTGCAGAACAGCTTAATTTTTCTGTGGGATGTGGGAAATGAACTCCAAGACAAGTGATTGTATCTGGTATCCGGAATAAATAGAAATTTAATCTAACCCATGAACCGTGAAGTAAAATTATTGAGAAAATTCACCTGAGCTGGGGCGCCTGGGTGGCTCAGTCGTTAAGCGACTGCCTTCGGCTCAGGTCATGATCCCAGGGTCCTGGGATTGAGCCCCGCATCGGGCTCCCTGCTCAGTGGGAAGCCTGCTTCTCCCTCTCCCACTCCCCCTGCTTGTGTTCCCTCTCTCGCTGTGTCTCTCTCTGTCAAATAAATAAATAAAAAATCTTTAAAAAAAAAAATTCACCTGAGCTAATTGATGCTAAGCAGCTACTCCCAAAGGCAGACACAAGCCCACTCTTGGCAGAACCACCAGCAGTCATTTCGATGAGAAGCCTGGGCAACAATTCAGCCTCAGGTAGGCTGCCTGTGGTGTGCGGATTGGGAAACCACATAGTAGAAATACAAACAAGTGGCACGTTGAAATAAAATTTGGGCTGCATGATCTGGAAGCTCTCCCCCACCCACCCTCTCCCTCCCCCCGCCCCCCCCACAGCTGATTATCACACAGGTGGAACCCCTGCTATCTCATCTTTAAAGTCAAGGGATCACAGCCTAGGCATTTACCTCTCTATTGGGGGTGGGGTAGTCTGGCTTTATAGGTTTGAAAGTCACAAGATCATCTTTTCTACCAGAGGCAGTTACTCCCTGAACCTTCTAAGGCAACATTAGAATTCATGGTCAGGAGGTATTTATCCATTTAAGGCAAATTGAGTTGACCATCGAAGGTCAGTGGCTGGGACAAGAGGGCCCTGGGGACCTACAGTATGTCTCAGCATCTGGAGAGACGGGAAGGAACATCTGAATGGGTCCATGGTGCCAGAAGCATCAGGAAGTCAAGGGCCGGGAAAGGAGTTTGGGTGACAGTCACAGGTTCCTCTGCTCCATAAAACCCAGGTCAGCCATTGAGAAGCTCGTAGACAGCTCGCTGCCCAGCACCGTCATAGCCGTAGCCTGCTGCTACACCTAAGAAGTGGTCCTGAGCCTCCTCCCGGGACCCCTCTTCTGGGCCTGCAATGCATCAAGGGAAATGGGCAACTGTGAGAGAAGGCTGCAAGAGCAATTCCTAACTTGTCCAGTGCACACTGCAACTGCCTCCTGCCTCCTCCTTCTGCACCCCAACATCATCATCATCATCATCACTACCATAATCACACCCTCGTACATTGAGTAATTCTTTCCACATATTTTTTCATGCAACCCTCATTATCTCCTAAACATGCCTAACCATGCACCCTCCCCTCCAGGCACATCAGATCTTCGGTCTACCCAAACCTTTAATGGCCAGCTCATGTCCTACTTCTTCCATGAAGTCTTCCCTGGCCTTTGAGAGCAGTGGGTCTCTAACAGCAGGAAGCAGAGCTCTGTTTTTGGCATTGTCCTGCCAATATTTTCCATCAGGACCAGGATAGATTGAAGAATGGCACGCTTATCTAAGTTGTTACCACAGCGCAGATGACTGAACCAGGATTTCAGAAGTTCCCCTTCATAGGCTGAGATGATGCTCTAGAACCGTCAGAATGAAGTCTGTTAGGCATGGTGTCAAGGGGAGCGGGAGCCCACAGGAAAGAGCATTTTAATCACAGTTATGTACGTATGGAGTCTTGAACAAGGAAGTTCTTATCTTTGTATGTTTTGTCCTAGTCAAATAATATGTGGACCATTAACCAGAAATCACCCAGAGGCTGACAAGGGACCCAGAAATCATGTCCTTTATGAAGGATGACCGAAGACACCCAGAATGTGGATTTTGAAAAGGAGAAGACTAATGGGGATGTGGGATCTGTCTTCAGAAGGTGCTTATTAGACACTCTGGACAGAAGGCCGTGCCAGGACCTCTGGGATGAGTTACAGGGAGACACATTTTGACTCAGCATGAGGAGTAAGTGTCTAATGATTAAATCATCCTACCTTAAACACAATCTCTTGAAAGGAACAAATTTCTTACTCCTAGTGATGTTTGTGCAATAGTGGCTGACCATCTGATGAGGACGTAGTGACAAGAATCTTGCATTTGCTGGAGGCAGTGGGGGGGGGAATGAGGAGGGACTGGTTTATCTTCCAAATTCCCTTCCAATTCCTATATGATTCTGTATGCTATGTTCCTTCCTTTTTTGCAGGGGAGGGGCAGAGGGAGAGGGAGCTTGAGAATCTTAAGCAGGATCCATGCCCAGCTCAGAGCCCGAAGGACACGGGGCTCCATCTCACAACCTTGAGATCATGACTTAAGCTGAAATCAAGAGTCAGATGCTTAACCAACTGAGCCCCCAAGTGCCCCTATATTCCTTCCTAATCAATGTCCTTAGAGTAGCAAAAACTAAGTTGAATGTATCAATGGTTTGGAGGGGCAGGGGTGTTCAGGTGTGGGACTGGAAGAATGGGGAGTGCTTAGCAAGCATGGGACATATGAAACATCGGGGCAGCTTCCTCCTGAACGTTTCAGGACTGGAACTACAGAAGAGGGACTCCTACCCATTGTCCTGAGGTTCTTCCTCCTTGAAAGCCATTGCTGAAGCCAGTGACTGAATGAAGAGGGGAAAGACGGGCCCCGACAGCCCGAACAGAGGCCAAGAACTCCTCAAGTTGTTGAAACCCAAGAAAGCTGTATCTGTTGGGGGTCCAGTGGGGGTTATAAGCAAGGTGTATAAGAGAGAAAGATGGAGGATGAATATGGAGGAAAAGATGAAGGAAGACACTTGAAAGGGGAGAATCCCAGCAAATGGTAATTTGGCTGGAAGGGAAGATGATGACAAGAGCAAAGAAGCATCATGTCCCGTGTGGGTGCCCTGGTGTGCTGTCATTATTTTTATGTTGTTGTGGACCAAGAGAGGCCATGCCCTCTCCTGGAAGAAAAGGCACAGAGAGGGGACATGGAAGGGACAGTGATCAATGCCTACAAAGGGGCTTCTTAAAGGAAGGGGTCCTCAGAGAGGATAGAGTTGAGGGAAAGGAGAGGGTTGCATGAGCCCGTGGGAATGGCAGCCTGGTGTGGAGAAAACACTGAATATGCAGTCAGGAAAGCTGGCTTTGAGGCCCAGCTCTGCCACTGGTTAGCTGTGGGTCCTGGGGATGTTCCTCTCCCATTCTGAACCTCGGGGTCCTCCTGAATAAGACTCTACTCCAGCTGGGTAGTCTCTGATGTTAATAATTAGGTGCCAACCAAGTTCATTTGTAGCTAGAACATCATTCTTTTTTGAGTCAGAAGATGACTCTGTGACTACTTATATTTTTCTGCTGGTAATTTGGGTAATTTCATTTTTGACTTCCAGTAATGTTTTAGTGTTGTTCCCTTTGAAAATTTCTAACCTTTCTCTCCTGAACTTGAGCTGGAAAGGGAAGGGGTTTTGCCCCTGCCTGGGCAAAAGGATGGTAGCAAGTAGGGTGACCAAGTGTCCCCATTTGTCTGGGAGTGAGGGGTTTCCCAGGACAAGGGACTTTCAGTCTGGGGTGAACCGGATGAACGGTCTCCCTAGTGGTGAGAAAGGTGAAGATTTGAAGGTGGCTTGGAGAAGAGGTCCTGGAAGGGCTCTCCTCCTGTTCCCTTTCTATGCGGAGTTTCCCTTGTTGCCCCACCAACTGGTGTGGTGGTTTTCATTATAAGGTACGACTCCCTTTTGGGGAGGTGCAGGTTGGAGAAGCCAGGGGCAGCCTTCACACCGGTCACAAGCCCCATTGAGACAACCATTGCCAGGAAAGAGGCTGAAATGCTTGACTAGCACTGATACTGTGGGGATTTTCCCTTTTTCTTCAAAAAAAAAAAAAAAAAAAACAACAGAAAAGACCCAGTGGAAAAAAAAAATGATGAGCTGCGAGGCAGACAGCGGGTGCTACACAGGCCCAGGAGAGTGCACAGCTCATTTGTTTAAATTTGCAGCTGACGGCTGCCACCTCTCTATAGGCATCACAGAGCCTCTCAACATCAGTCAGTGACCAGTCTGGTTGACATACGGCTACAAGCATGAACTACCCCCTAACCCTGGACATGGACCTTATGAACTACAACCTGGAAGATGTGGTGAGTAGAGACAGCTGGTCGCCCAGGCCCTCCTTGGAATTCTAGATATTCTGTGCCCAGGGCCCAGGGAAGAGGGGCTAGCTGTGGAGTCCCCTCCCACTGTGGATTGGCAGAATCGAGGCAGGCCCAATGGTTCTTGCTTTTTAAGACTGTATTTTCTCATTCCATGGAGGAAGGAGATAAGTAGAGCTGTTGCTTGAAATAGACATTCTTTCGGGGGAATTGGAAGTATGAGTTCCGGTCTGCATCCTCCCTGACTTGCTACGTGACCTGGAACGAGTCACTTTGCCTCTCCATTCTTCAGAAGAAGATCCTCTCCTTATCTCTTCAGGGTGGAATAAGGGCCCAGATGGGAAAATACTTAGGAGGTTTTCTTACTGTTGGGAACCTGGCATTGCTCCAGTATATTTATTCATCTCTTGCTTTACGATTCTATCATTGGGGTACTACATTCTATGTAGGATGGAGAAGTTGAGGCTTTGGTTCTGGCCCTCAAATAGCTTATAGTCTACCCACAAAGGAAAAAAAAAACCCACTCACTGGAAGCTCTTAGACAATAATTATGTGCTGAAGGAATGCAGCATGAGAGCAGGTGGTCAGTAAGGAAGAGGACCACATACTGGGTCAGAGTCCAGGGGCACAGGGATGCCAAGTTGGTGGGAGAACTCTGTGTTAATCCTAGGAATTTTTTAAAGCATGTTGTGACCCCCTGAAAAGACTGGAATCTCTAGAGATAAGGTATTTTAGATGGGCTAAGAAAATGGTCCCCAGCATCACACTCTGCCACCCACCCAAGTCCCTCCTGTGAACCAGAGTGGTTCAGTTGACCAGGCTCCCAAAGGATGTGTGTAGGGAACAGCTCAACAGAACCCTGGGTCTCCTGTGTACAGGCAGGAGGGGGCTGTTTATGAGGATCTTTTGGGAACTTTTTTCCTCCTTTCCTCCTTTTTCCCCATGGCCAATGGTACTTCTAAGGAAAGGACTTCTCTTTGAGCTGCACTCTGGGCTGGATCATAAAGGATCCAAATCCTTTCTCCTATACCCACTAGCTCTCCTGACCCTAAACTCACCCTGAGATGTTCCCCAAAACCTTCTAGCTCCACCGGCTGGAGTCTCTACTAGAACTCTACCAACCATGTTCTCAGACTTGCTTGGAAAATTCTGCCTCTCGCTTGTCCAGATCCCAAAGCTTGGAACTCTAAGTAGAACAAGGGGAGAAGGAGGGGGGAAGAGCTAATTACCCATAGTCCGGCCTTTCAGGTCCAATCCCCAGATAAAAGCAGAGCCAGAACCATCCGTCTAATCAGACCTGCTGCCTCACCTGTGGGACCCAACGCAAAATGAAAATGCAGGGCCCCTTCTTCAAAAATTATTAAGAATTTCAAGATAGCAACAGCAGAGCACTAAACCAAGCATGGAGCTCTTCTAAGTGTAGGGTCATGTGCCCATGAAGTTGACCCTGAGAGTAATCACAGAGTCTGGGCAATACCCTAGACCAGACTAAAACTCCACCGCCCTGACAAGGCACCACGAGCCCACCTTGGCTCCCCGTCCTGGCCCCTGACCTCACCTGATTAGGTTAGTGGGTGTTTTCTTCTGCCCACAGCTTCGAGCTGACCACGAGCCCTGACCCAGTTGGATAACATCATAACCAACCCAAGACCTGGCCGGTCCTGGCTTCTGAGAAATCTCAAGAGTTTCCCCTAACTGCATGCCTCACTCCGCTGCGTGACCTACTAGAGACAGGTGGTGGCAGAGGGCAGGGGACAACAGGGCATGTCCCATATATGAAAGAAAACCGGCAGCCTAGGGAGACAGACTTGGCTACTTGTTGCATGTCACAACGCACATAAGTGGTCTTGGGCCAGTCATGCCAGCACGCCCGACCTCCCTTGATCAGAGTCTAGTCGGGAGCCCAGGAGTCCTAGGACGATCCAGGCTCTGGAGTTCTTCTTCCACCAGCTCCCCATGCCTCATCTTGCTCTCCCTTGCTCCCTGTACATGCTCTCTCTCCGGGGCTGTTGCCCCCTCAGGAGCACAGACCCTCTCCCTCCACCCCACTCACTCAGAGCAGGGCTGGGCGCAGTTTTAATAGCGGCCTCAACAGTGTCTCGTGGAACAGAGGCCCTAGGATGGCAGAGTAGAAGAAAGGTCTTGCACGTAGTAGCTTCTCAATACGTATTTATTGACTTGTGATGTATTAAAAGTCTTAGCCCATTTCTCTCTGAAGTTAGTCTCGCTTCTATGCTTTTTTACTTCCTATCCCCTTTCTATCCTTGTCCAAACCAAGTATTGGTTCACTTTCCTAGAAGACAGGGTTTTACACTCTAACGTTAGGTTAAGAACTGAGGGCCCTTGGTCATAGTCAGGTGTTGGTCATCCTGTCTTCCCTTCCACCTCCTGAATTCTAAGATCAACTCTAGCCACTTAAAATGCCCATTTTTAAAAGATGAGCTGCTAATTCCCATGAGTGGAGGATCCAAACAAAAACTCTAGATGGCTAAGCACAAGGAATAAAGAGCCAGGTCCCTGGGGTGGGCATACCAGGGACCCATCCTGCTAGGAAGGCAGATCTAGGCAGACCTAGAAAAGTCTCTGTCCACAGGAACCTTGATCTGGGAGTGCCGAGCCCCGTCTTGACAGCACTGGGGCGTGGGCTGGGGTACCTACAGGGGCTGGGCAGAAACGGCACCTCCAGGCCCACCCTACACACGAGCCTGGAAAGGAAGCTGCTGGAGAGCAGGGCAAATCTGGTCCGGTCCCAGGACCTGGCTCCCCCTAACTCCTCCTCAGTGATGATCCCCCAAAACCATTTCACTGTGATCAGAGCATCACCATCTCATTTCATCAAGAAGGGGTAAGGAAGAGGAACTAAAACCAGGCCGTTTCTGGGCTATGCCTCGGGGGAGGGAAGGAGCCTCCCTCAAAATAGGTGAAAAGTCCCAGAGGCATCCCAGGGGAGAAGGCCCCAACTGGGGGGTGACCTGAGGGGTGAGAGATGAGGGAGAGACCCAGGGCCAGCCTGGGGAGAGGTCAGTGTTGAGGTGAATCTGGGCTCGGGCGTATAGACCACAGTGTCCATCAGGAATTCTTGCCTTCCTTAAGGACACAGATCCCATCCCTCTGGCAGAATGTCATAAAAAGTGGCCGTGGATAAGGTGCTGAGAATCAAGAGACAAGACTGAGTAGTCTTTCAGGAATGACAGGACAAAATATTTCAAGTAGGTTCGCTCCTGAAGGGGGGAGGGGGAGCAAGGGGGTGATGTGACAAGTGGCAAGCCGGAGTCTCAGACGGTCTTTTGGGAGTGTGGACCCTCAAAAGGAAGAGTGGGGTTATGGACACAGACCCCCATTTGCGCCCTTAGCCCAGTCTCAATCCTCCAGATGCCCTCCCCCCTCAAGCCCCTGAGGGCTGGAAGGAGAGCCTGCCCGGCTGGCCCCATTCACAGCTCCTGACTCTTGGTTGGGAATGTCCAGACAGGGACCTGAAAGGAGCTGGAGCCTGCGTGTGCTCCCTATGGCCAGAGCAACGACCTGCATCTGTGTGCAGAGGCCTCCTACAGCCAGGATGACTCAGGCCCCTGGAGTCCTGGGGTTCTGGCTGGATGAGCTCCACACTCAGCAGCCCTGCCTTCTCCTGGCGGCTGAGCCGCAAGGTCAGTCTGGGGCATTCTCTGGCTACGCCACAGATGAGCTAGGGAAACAAAGCTCCCACGCAGGTGCTGAGCTCGATGAATTTCATGCTGAGAACCTGCTCAGCCCTGGGCAGAGCGTGACCGCCAGAGAATCGGAGCATCTGGGAGCTGTGCGTGAGGGGCATTTGAGGGCAAGGCCCAGCCTCCTGTCCAGGGCAGGAATCCCTCGCCGCACACCTGAGCTCAGACATTCCTCTTCCTCCCAGCGGCCCCCCAACCCCCTGTTGGAGAGTTCTGCCCGGGAGAAGGTTCTTTCTCCTTTGATGGAAACACCCCGTGCCCCAACCTCTGCCCATTCCTCCCAGTCTGCCCTCTAGGGCTTCCCGGTAAGCCGTCCTGCCCTCTTGCCCACGGTAGCTCTTCTAGTCCTCAAAGAAGGCAGCTCTCTTGGACTCCAGTCTTCTTCTGCCTAGACTCCTCGCGCCAGGACCTGAAAACTTCCTCCCAGGGTGGGGATTTCCAGACCCCTCAGCAAACTGGTCACCCTTGTCCAGACCAAACAAACCGGGGTGGTGTCAGCTGCCCACCTACAGGTTTCTGTTCACCTAGGGTAGGGTGACAGTAGCCACGTCACCCTGTGACTCATCTGAAGCTGGCGATCAACACATTCTCAGGTCTTTTTCTCATCAACTGTCGGTAAGCCAGGTCTTCCCTAACTTGTCCCCAGATGGTTGAAATTTTAAACGCCGGTCTCGGTCTCTCCGTTGTTCCCTACCAATTCCATCTGGTCAGTTTGGGCCTCTAGTTCCAGGCTGTGGAGAACTCTGCATTGTGGAGTGCTCCCCAGCCGTGTCACCCGAGATGGGGTGGAGAGGATCGAAGAGGAGGGAGTCCAGGGCAGGCCCCCGAGGAATGCCCCTGTCAGCCCCGTCCCACCTGCTCACACGGAACCCGGTTTGCTGGTCTTCCCACTGGCCAGTGCAGGCCTGTGAGGCCCTGGTCCCCCACCCCCCGCCCATCCTCTCTCCTCCTCAATACCGGGACCCGGAATGTTCTCCTTCTCCTGCCCTATCCCCAGTGCTCACAGCAATCTTCTACCTAGATTCCTGGCTCAGCGCTCAGCTGCATCCCACTCGTGTTTGCTTGCTTTCTTTGGGTAACAGTCCCTGGCTTCTGTGCATGCTCTTCTCTGCTGGGTACCTGCCTAGGCCGCATGCTGTCGTGACTCGACCTGGGCACGTGGCTGTGTCTATACTGGGTGCCATCAGAGCAGGTGTGTGCATGAGGGCCTTGGGCCCCTGAGGCTTTTGATGTCAAAGAATGAGTAAGCACTCGGCCAGATCGTCGGCACTGAGCTCCCTGTGGGTACGAGTCTTGGAGGGGTCCCTTTTGCGCCCCACTCCCCACGCTATAGAGGATTCATGATCCCTCCACTTCCCACCAGAGCAGAACTAACCTTGCTTCACTCCCTCCCTCCACGGGCTGGGGAGGGGTGGAGTGACTGACCCCCTAGGTATGGGAAGTGGCTTTGACATGTACCACTCCCAGGCCCCCAAAATGTCTGTTTGACACCTCCTGCTGAGACGTACTCACAGCTCCCGGCACCCCTGAAACCAGCTTCCTCCCGTGTCCCCCTCCCTGCCTGAGCGCTTTGCCAAACAAATACGTCTTGGCAAGGAGGGAAAGATCGTTCCCCCTCAACCGTCTTCTAAAGCTGGGTTCTCAGGCGATGGGGCTTCAAGGGTCCTGGGGGCATATCCCACTGTGCTGACTTTAAATGAGCGATAAACCAATCAGCCTGGATGGTTTAGAGGGTCAGGACCTGAGTGGCTCTCATAAAGGGCCTTCGGGGCCAGATGGGCTGGCTGTACCTAAGCCCTCCACACAGTGGGACAGCCAGACTCCTCCCAGAGGCAGGTGGAGTCCAGCCCCACTGACGGCACCCGGCCCCTTCATCTCTTCACCCTGGGTCTGAATTGCTTTGCTCCACATGGAGACTACTCATCTCACTGTTTCCCCATTTACCTCCTGCTGAATTCCAACATGAGTCAAACGACGGTATTGGACATCGCTCCCAATATGGTGAGAGAACCCCAGACAGGCTCTAGGCTGTCAAGGGCATTGGGAGGAGGCAGGAACCAAAGAAGGGGGAAAGGAGTGTCTGAGTCTCCGCAGGGGCCCAGAGAGGGACTTGCCTAAGGTGTCAGAATACAAGGGCGTCTGGCGTCTCTGGGAACCTGCCCTCAGAGCTGCTGGGCACGCATCTGTTGCATGTCTGTCATGCGTGAAACACATGGCCTTGTCAGGGGGACACAAAGGGCTAGCCTTCAGGAGCTCGCCATCTAGTGAGGAAATGCACATGGCAAGGCCCAGTGCCGTAATAAAGACTCGCAGACCCCGCAGACTGTGAGAATCTCCTCCCAAGCTAGGAGGGAGGTGGGGGGGTGGGGCTGAGTGGGACCTTGAAGGAAGCGTAGACATTAGCCAGGCAATCACGGGGAGAAAGGAGTGCTCTGCACAAGGCAGAGTTGGAGCAAAGATTCCGAGACAAGGGTGCATTGGGGTGTTGGGGGCAGGCAGCCAGTAGAATGATGACCCTGGAGGACAGGGTGCCTAAAGCAATAAAGTAGAAGATGAGGTTTGAAAAGTCAGGGGGCTATCTCGTAGACATTTCAAGCCCCCCGTAGGGGAGTGCAGACCTCACCCTGCCAGTCCATGGTTTTCAAATGAAAGCCGAGTTGTTTTTCTTAAACAAGAGCTTAGGTGTGAAACACCACAGGAGACAAGAGTGGAGAAGTCTGGTTTGAAGGCAAGGAGAGGAGCCAAGGCCCCAGGAAACCCTGCGAAGAGAGTCCAGGGGATCGTGCTGTGTGGAGTGCCCCGCAATCGGGTCTGAAATGCGGCGCTGTGTGTTAACCTTCTTTCCCTAAGACAACATGCAGACAAACCTTTCTTTCTGTGAACTGCATTGTATTCTATTGCGTGAATGTGCTGGGATTGGCTTACTCCAATCTTCTATTGATTAATTTTATCGCACAACTTCTTCTTGTAATTGGCTTTGCTATTAAATGTGAAATTGGGTGGGTGGGTGGGGGTAAAGATGAGAAGAAAACCCGTGCTTACAGGTAATGGGGAACCAATGAAGGACTTTACGCAGGACACTGATGGGATCTGGGACCATCACAGAAAATCCCTCCTGTGTGTAGGGGATGGACAAAGGTGGAGAAGTTGCTGGAATGGGGCCATGGAGAGACGGTAGTCCTGGGCAGTAGGGTGAAGGAGGGCTGGACTGAGGCTATGGTGGAGGGACGCTGGGGTGGGGGAGGCAGATGGCTGGGTCATCGCACAAATGTAACCCCCACCCCCTTCTCCGACACCCACTTGTCCCTGGGACCAGAAGGAAAGACACAGGCTGGAGAATGGGTCTGCCCACTGAGAGTGAATGTGTAACCCGCAACCGGGGTCCCTGGGTGGCAGTGCAACCACCCCCCTGTTTGTGCAAGCCCCTCGTTCTCCTGGAAGAAGGGCAGCGTGAGACCAGCTAGAGCTTCTGTGCAGAGTATCCTTTCCCATCCTCTCCCTCCCTGGGGCTCATCATTTATACAAGTGTCTTTTTCAACCCACAGAAGTTGGTTATAATTGGTTTTGAAACCGTGGGGAGGGGTCTGGTGGAGGGTGGAGGGGGAGAGCGGGGCTGGGAAGTGAGGAGGAGCAGGTGCAGAGGGACAGCTGTGAGTGAAAGGTATGAAAACAGATACCATGTCTTCCTTTGTGGTTAGCTGGGTAAACAACCTGAGCGCCGGTGGCGAGGGGCGGGCGGGGAGGAGGAGGAGGAGGAGGAGGCTGAGGAGGAGGAGCTTCCGGAGACAAAGTGGGCATAGCACCTTCTCTTGGAAGAGCGCCACCCCTTCCTCACTTGCTTCTGAGGCAGGGAAGGAAGCAGAGGAGGGAGGCGGCCGGTGATGGGAAGTAGCAGGGAGGGAACCCCAGACGAAACTGCGTAGTGGTGGAAGGATGGGCTCTGGAGGTGGATGGACGTGGGTTCAAACGCACCCGACCGTTAGCAAGACACATGGGTAGGATAGGAATATCCCATACCCGAGCTCGTTGCGCACATTAAACAAACCAGGAGGCTGTTACTACCATTTCAGGGATAATGAAGACATTTAGGAATAGGGAGACACCCCAAGAGGAAGCCGGGGGGCCACCCCAGCAGCCACCCCCTCAGCAGGATCTTAGGCTTTAGTGCCCACTGCTCTGTTCAGAACGGGACCACATGGCTCCCTGCCCCAACCAGATCCATTCCCCAAACTGAAGCTCTGATTCCAGCCCCGGGGGCCCACAGCCTTCCGTGTTTAGGAGGACACCTAAACATAGAGTAACTTACAGGTGCGCGGCCCTTCAGAGAAGCCTCTCCCCACTCTATACGCCATGTGTCTCCTTCCATCTTCGTCAGGACCCTGCAAGGCATTAGTCCCTTTTACAGACCAAAACTGAAGTGGGAAAAGGCAAAGTGATTGGTTCGTGGACACCCAAGGGGGGATTGGGATTTGGTCGGTGGGACGTACTGGGAGCACAGGGACAAAAGCGGCATGGGGGGGTGGGGGGACAGGGGAGTCAGGGTCCCTGTGTGAGGGGCAGAGACGGGTCCTCAGCCCCCCGCCCTGCTGTCTCCCCGCCCTCGCAGTACAGGGAACTCGGCAACTACAGTGACAGCACCGAGAGCCCCACGGTGGAAAATCACCTCTGCTCCACGGTCGAGGGGCCCCTCCTGACCTCCTTCAAGGCTGTGTTCATGCCGGTGGCCTACGGCTTCATCTTCCTCCTGGGTATGATGGGCAACATCCTGGTGCTGGTGATCCTGGAGCGGCACCGGCACACGCGTAGCTCCACCGAGACCTTCCTGTTCCACCTGGCCGTGGCCGACCTCCTGCTGGTCTGCATCCTGCCCTTCGCCGTGGTCGAGGGCTCTGTGGGCTGGCTCCTGGGCACTTTCCTCTGCAAAGCTGTGATCGCTCTGCACAAGATCAACTTCTACTGCAGCAGCCTGCTCCTGGCCTGCATCGCCGTGGACCGCTACCTGGCCATCGTGCACGCCGTCCACGCCTACCGCCACCGCCGCCTGCTGTCCGTCCACATCACCTGTGCCGCCATCTGGCTGGCGGGCTGCTGCTTCGCCTTGCCGGAGATCCTCTTCGCCAAAGTCAGCCAGCCCCACCACAACGACTCGCTGCCGCGCTGTACCTTCTCCCAGGAGAGCCAGGCCGAAACCAAGGCCTGGTTCACCTCCCGCTTCCTCTACCACGTCGGGGGCTTCCTGCTGCCCATGCTGGTGATGGGCTGGTGCTACATCGGCGTGGTGCACCGGCTGCGCCAGGCCCAGCGGCGCCCGCAGAGGCAGAAGGCGGTCAGGGTGGCCATCCTGGTGACGAGCGTCTTCTTCCTCTGTTGGTCACCCTACCACATCGTCATCTTCCTGGACACCCTGGCGAGGCTGAAGACCGTGGGCTACGGCTGCGAGCTGAACGGCTACCTCTCCGTGGCCATCACCATGAGTGAGTTCCTGGGCCTGGCGCACTGCTGTCTCAATCCCATGCTCTACACTTTCGCAGGCGTGAAGTTCCGGAGCGACCTGTCGCGCCTTCTGACCAAGCTGGGCTGTGCCGGCCCGGCGTCCCTTTGCCAGTTGTTCCCTACTTGGCGCAAGAGCAGTCTCTCTGAGTCAGAGAATGCCACTTCCCTCACCACCTTCTAGGTCCCAGCCCCCTCTGTTTCTGCTTTCCTTGGGGGATGCGGTGTCGCTGGAACCCCTTCCAGCAGGAGCTGGGATCCTAAGAGCTCGCCTTGGCCGATACCCTCATTCGGGGCAGCTAGAGCCACGCCCTCTTTCCAGGACATTCCTGCCTGCTCTTCTTCCAGCCCCCCCCGGGGTAAGCTGCAATCCAGGGAAGGGAAGCAGCTGGGAGGCAAAGCAAAGGATGCCTGTGCCCATCTGTATCCCCTTCTTTCATCTTCACCGTTGGAAGCGCAAGAAACAACTTTTACTTCTGCCCCTGCCAATTGGGAAAGTCAGTCCCCTCCCAGAATGCACTCCGTCATCTTATGGACCACAGGCCTCCACAACTACCCACCTGTCCTCTCACCCCTCCTGCCGAAAGAAGCTAGAGACTGAGCACCAGGGGAGAGGTGGAGGTCAAGGCTGAGGGAAGGCCAGCTGGCAAAAGAATGCGGCCTTAACATCTCGGGCCCTAACAAACACAGACATCCTGCCAGGCTACCAGCCCTGCATGTTGACCGAGCAGGAAACTCCGACTGACCCAATCCGGGAAGCTGCTCCCGGCTCTGACCAGAGTGGCACCAGGCCCTGGGAGGTCTGCGGACTGAGGGCAGACTCCAGGCACCCTCAGAGATCAGCCAGCGTCCTAGGGAAGAACTAAGGAAAGTTCTTCCAGCAGAGGAAAGCCACTGAAAGAAAAGATTCTCCTTCCTCAGCCTCAAGAAGGGACAAGGAGAGACCAAAGCCAGCTGTCTCCTCTGCCCAGGGCGGAGAGGTCCCAGTATGGGCCAGGGGCAGTCGGGTCTAGAGCTCTGGTAGGTCTGAGCACTGATAAGGAAGGAGGCAGACTGTTCCTTCCTGCCCCCCTCTCTGCAAGCCACACAACCAGGAGAAACTCGGGCAGCAGAGGGGCCCCAGTCATACAGAGGGAGCACTTCGCCAAGAGTCAGAACAGAGATGTAGACCCCCAGAGAAGAATGACAGACTGGAAAGGGCCTCTGGGGGTCATCTCATCCAGCCCCCTGCCTGCGGGCCAGACCCAGAGCTTGCCACCTCTCTGGGCCTCAGCAAGAGCCACGAGGCATCCCCCTCAGGCCAGGCAGGGTGAGAAGCAGGGAAGTCCCCGAGCCCCAGGAAGCCGAGCCCTGCCCCTGAGAGGATACCACTCAGATGGAACCAGAGGAAGCCACTCCGTGCCTGCCTGCCTGCCCACCTTCCCCGGGGAGGGCTCTCCCGCCCCTGCTCTGGCTAGGGTGGGAGGTCCGGGACCCCTGCCCTTGCTGAGGGCACATCTGGGGGGCCCAGTCCCCCTCAAGGGCAGCCAGCCAAGCCCCCTAGGCGGCCCCCATGGTGGAAATCAGAGCTGTGACCCGGGGGAGGAGGAGGAGACCGTCTCCTTACCGTGGAACACTGGGAAAGCCCCGGGGTCCCCCTTTTTCCTCCCAGCGTCCAACAGTAAGCTGGGCAGTGGAGTAGCCAGACACGGAAGCAAAAAAGGCAAGAGGTTGGATTTTTAATTTTCTCTTTTTAATAAAAAGGCACCTATAAAACAGGTCAATACAATACAGGCAGCACAGAGACCCCCGGAACAAGCCTAAAAATTGTTTCAAAATAAAAACCAAGAAGATGTCTTCACATATTGTATTTATATATTTATATTTATATATATATATTTATATAATGGTACAAAATGGCTGGGGGTATGGCCATGGATGGAGGGATGTAGGCTGGCCTGTGGAGTTCACCTTGGAAAGCTAGTCTGGTGGCGGAGATGGGGCAAGAGGAGAACGGGGAGGACACTGGGCCCTTTGCGGTCTGACCCCTCTCTCTCTGGGCAGGAAACACTTAAGAGTCAGTTTGGGGAGTCTTGGGTCAGGGGCGGGGGGGGCTCATGGGCCCAGGGCCCAGGTTGAGGCAGGGTGGGCAAAGCGCCTGGCAGGATGGAAGGCGGGTGGCCCCCAAACACAGGTGGTGGGGCCCTGGCCCCGGGGGCCCCAGGGAGGTGCTGGGGGAGGCAGGAGCCTGCAGCCAGCCAGCCCCAGAGGAAGCGCTTGACCTGGCTGACGGTGGACTGAGGACAGCACCAGACTGGGAAAAGTGGGGCAAATTCCCTTTGTATCACAGCTGCCAATGTTAAGGCCAGACCCTGCAGATCAGGAAGGCTGGGGACGGGGCCATGGCAGAAGACACCTTGTCTAGAAATGGCCCTTGGCCCTGGGAGGCAGGGCGCAGAGGCCAGGGAACTGCCCTGCCACCTCACGAGGCAGGAAAGGAAGTGAGAAAAGGAGAAGTGTTTTACTCCTGGGGCCAAGGGGGCAAAACACTGAGTCTGTATGGCTTCAGCTCTGACCAGAGGCAGGTGGGGAGTTCTGGGAAAGAGCAGGGCAAGCGAGGGGGTCGGCAGTGGCTGCACCCGGGCCTGGGCAGGGACAGAGCCCTGAGCCCCGGGCAGTGGGACCTTGCCGGTGAGTGGGCAGGTAGGATGCCCCGTGCTTCTCCATCACTTTCTCTACTCCATCCTCAAAGGGTGGAGGCCGGAGGCAGACAGATCTACTCAGCCAACCCCTTTTCCTTCCGCCTTTGGTGAGAAGTGGGTAGCAGTGCCTGGAAAAGTCAGGGCCCGGGGGTTCCCTGGACCATCCGGGCTGCGGTGCGGCGCCCCCCTGACTCCGCTCAAGGGGCCACACAGCCTCCACCTCTTCCTCCTTTCCCTCATCCCACACTGGGGACGAAGGACTTCAAGTTCTGGCTAAGGCGTAGCAGCAGGGGACGCCAGACATCCATAGCCGGGAAGCCAGGGCCCCGGGTCACGGGTCACCCGCGTGGGGCGAGCACGCATGCCCGAGCACACATTCTCCTGCATTCATTCAGCGGCAGACAGGCTGCTGCTCTGGGGGGGCGGGGGGGGGTGTCTCAGCCCGGACGGGGCTCCCCAGGTGGAAGCCTGGGTGGTCTGACCTCAGTCTAGGTGTGGGGTATCTGTCGGTTCCCCATTTGAGGAAGGGACCGGAATGGTGTCCTTGCGGACCCAGAGGCACGGCAAACAGTGGGTGCGTGTGTCGGACTGCGTGGTCCTGAATCCAGGGCAGTGGAAAGGGGCAATAATTTGAAGAAGGAGCGGGGAGGGAAGGGTTTCTTTTCACCTTTTTTTCTTTTTTGTGACTTCTATCAAAGCACAGATACAGCACACACACCGGCACAAAAGCGCAGTACTCTATTTACAGCTGAGGTTGGCACCTGCCCCCCTGGCCGGCCGCCTGCAGGGGGGGGTGGGAGAGGGGCTCAGCCACATCAGCAGGGAGAGGGGATGAGGCAGGAAAAGACAGAAGGGAAAACGGGTGGGAGCAGAGAAGCCAAGAGGAGAGTGAAGCTCCAGCAACACACAGGGCCGAGCAGACAGCCGCAGAAAGGTAAGGGGCAGCGTGCGGGGGCCTCTCCTCTCCGCCCGCTCTCCCCCCAGGATTCTCCCCACCAGGGTTCCGTAACAGGACTCTGAAAGCGGAGCTGAAGAGGGGGAGGGGTGCCGGGACCCAGGGAAGAGAGAGGCTCCATGGGACCGGGGAGGGGCGGGGGAGGGGCAGTCCCGGTGGCCGAAATGGAACCCCAATCCCAAACCCCCCACCCCGCCCTGCCACTTCCCCCCCGAAGCTGCCAGCACACCTGGTTTCCACAAATGCCATTCCCCACACAAGTCCCTCCCACCCCCTCCACCCCACCCCCCGACCCAGGCCATCCCAACACTGGAGGGGAAGAAACTTCTTTTAAGGTTATCATATTTGCAGTATCGCCCCCGCTCCAGCGCCCCCCCCCCAGGGGACCGCTAGAAGGGCAGGTTGGCCATGCTGCCGGGCGCCGGGAGGTAGCCCATCTGGCTGTCCAGAGACACGCTGCGCTGCCGCAGCGGGTGGGACACCATGAGGTTCTGCTGGGGCGGGGGGCCCATGAGGGAGCCCTGTGGGGAGAGCATGTGGGGGGCCTGGCTGTAGACCTCACCCCCCACACCCCGTTGCTTCATCAGCATGAAATTCTGCTGGGTCATGAGGCCTTGTGGCGGGGACATGACTCCCTGGTGCAGGCCGTGGGGCACCATGCCCTGCTGTGGGGGCACACCTGTCCTGCCCAGCAAGGACATCTGTCCGGGGTGGCACATGGACATGTTGAGACCCCGCTGGACGCCCTGCTGGCCCGGGAGGTTGGGGGGCCGTGAGGGGGTCTGCTCCGCCATCATATTCTGCAGGTTCATGAGATGCAGATTGGGGGGCTGGGCCTTGGGGGGCTGGTTCTCGCTCTTGGGGAAGTATTGGAGGGTGCTGCTTGGCTTCTCAGAGGGGATGATCCTCGATAAGTCGAACTCAGGGATCCCCGTCGGGGTGGGCCGGATCACCTCGCTCAGCTCGGGGTCGTTCAGCACTGATGCCACCCCAGGGAGCACGCCTGGGGGGTAGGCGTCGCCCATGCGCCCAGCCATGCCTTTGCCCATCAGGTGCTGCTGAGGGGGCATGGGGCCCGGCGGCTGGCTAGGCAGGTCCTCTGGGGGCAGGGGCATGCCCGAAGGGTAGTGCTGCTGCAGGCCAGGCCCCCCGCCCCCACCCCCGCTGGGGGCCATGGCACCATGGGGCTGCTGGAGCCGAGGGGGGAAGGGCATCATCTGGGAGGAGCCGGGCACGGGGCCACAGGGGGCATTCAGGGAGTCTGGGCCCCCTGGAGGCAGCATCATGGAGTTTTGAGGGGGCCCTCCTGTCCCCTGCGCATTGGGGTGCAGTGGAATGTTAGACCCCAGAGGGGTAGGGGAGGGCAACATAGTAGGTGGGGGTTCATGGGACAGGGGCTGCTGGCCTGGCAGGTTCATGCCCATGGGGCTCTGGGCAGCAGCTGAGTTCAGGTGCATCTGGTTGGGCTGGTTATTGCTGATCCCTGCGGGGAGAGAGAAAAGGGGGTCAGGAGCTGCGTGCACCCAGCTGGGGGAGGCTGCAGGACTCAGTTCTTCCCCACTCCCCAGCCAGGCTCATGCCAGGAGGGGTGAGGGCCTCCACCATGGGCCTGTGCTGGCCGCAGGGGCATGGACTTCAGGCATTCAGGTTAGAAGCCAAGAGACCCGAGGTCTGGCCCAGTTTGCCGTAGGCACATCACTCACTGGATGTCAGAAAGGCCACTCGGGTGCCCTGGGCTTGGTTTCGCTACATGAGAAGTGGGAACCTCACCCGGGACATCACACCCCCACTCCCAGGGCCCGCTGGGAGCACATGAGAGCCAGCGTAACCACAGGGGTGACTGCTGGCCGTGGCAACTCTTCTCATGCCCGGTGCCCACACCAGCTCTTCTCCCTGCGGCCCCCTTCCTGCCTCGCACCTGGCCCAGAGCCCTGCGGCGGTGGTGGAGGGGGGAGCAGGGGCCGGTCGGGCAGCAGCTCGTCGTCCGAGGTGGCGATGGTCTTGATGGCATTGTGGTAGAGCGGGGTGGAGCTGGGCATGGCGTACTTGGACATCTGGGACATCATCAGTGACAGGGGGTTCTGGGAAGGCGTGGGGTCTGGGGAGGAAGTGAATGGCAGGCTGGGGTTCAAGAGGCCGCTGGGAGGGTTGGCGGGAGGCGCTGAGGAGCTGCTCCGGGGGCCGCTGGGCGGGAGGGCACCTACAGAAGCGGGGAGACAGAAAGAGCGGGGGTGACTGGGGAGGGGAAGACGAATTTGGCTGCTCACATGGTGGGTTAGGAAGAGGCCAGCTCCCAAATCTCCTGACTCCTCCAGGCAAACCTCTACCCCACTGTTCTGCTCAACCCATTATCACTATCGCCCACCCGTCTTCGAGCAGTTCCTGCAGCCTCGGGGCCCCCAGACAGTGGAGAGAGCCCAAGTGTGAACCCCTCCAAATGCCTGGGAGAGCCCCATGGCACTCCCTGCGGGAGCTCACGCTCAGCTGCTGACATGTGCCCCTCAAGCAGGGCCATCCACCCCTGCCCCCGGCACGGATGCCTTCCCGCGCTCGCCTGCCCCGGCAAGAACACCCCTCCCCACCCCCCTGCAGAGGCCCAGTGCCAGAGTCCAGTCTCCACCCCACCCCCCACCGGCCTGGCCCAGCTGACTCACTCTGCTCCATGCTGCCCAGGGTGGTGGAAGAGTTCATGTTGAGAGGCGGCTGCTTGTTCTGGGGGACCCCAGGGCTGGGCATGGCGGTCTTGGGCGAGGCGACCCAGCCGGGGGAAGGCACCGCCACGGAAGGAGACTTGAGCCTGCTGGGCGAGCCGGTGGGCGAACGGACGCTGAGGGAGGAGCTGAGGACCTGCGGCGACTTGAGAGGTCCTGGAGGGTTGGCCGAGGGCAAGGGCACCATCTGTGAGGGAGTCTGGGGTGACTTGAGGTTGGCGGAGGGTGAGGTGACCAGGGGCGAGTGCACCTGGCTAAGGGTGGGCGACTTCAGGTGCCCCATGCCTGGCGAGCCCATCTGATTAATACTGATGGTGAGGTCTGAGGGCCGTCTGCCCAGCCCCCGGTTGGGGGCTGAATGCACAGACCCCGGAGGATTAGACGCAGGGGGCAGGGGCATGTGGCTGAGCCGGGTGGTGCCCACGTTGCCCATGGGCATTGAGCTCTGGTCGGGACTGAACATGTCTTGAGTATTGCCCATGTCCTGGGGCATGGCTTGGTAGGGGCCCTGGCCCCCAGAGAATCCCTGCTGGCCCTGGTTGGGGAACTGAGAGGGCATGAGCATCTTCTGTGGGCCACCCATCATGCCACTGCTGTTCTGGGCCCGCACCCGGGCCATCTCTTCAGGACTGAGGCCCTGCGGCCCCATCATGTCCCCTGGGCCCCGCATCTTCTGTGACATCAGCATCTGCTGCTGTGGGGTCATCTGGACGTTCAAGTTCATGTTCATGTTCATGTTCACATTCATGTTCATGTTGAGGTTGCCTGGCCCCATGGGAGGGTCCACCTCTCTCAGCCCAGACTGCCCCATGGGGGGACTCAGGAGGCCCCGGCCTCCAGCAAACTCCATGCCCATGGGAGTGCCCGCCAGGCCCTCGCCACCAGCCATCTGCCCAGGGAAGAGGGCTGGATCCATCTGCCGATGCGCCTGCATCATCCGCTCCATCTCCATGCCCTGCCCCATGGCGCCGCCTGCCATGCCCAGGGGGCGCTGCATGCCCATAGAGCGCTTCTCCAGCAGCTGGTGCCGCAGCAGCTCCTCCCGGACCCGAGGGGTCATGAATCGCTCTGCTTCACCCTGCCCGCCCGGGTAGGGCACGGCGTTCTGGGCAAAATTGCTGGGCCCCCCCATGGGGGGTAAGTCTTCGGTCCAGCCCATACCCGGCCTCACGGGCCTCTGCATGGCATTCATGGGCACCTCCATGGCCATACCCTGCATGCCTCCAAACCCAGGCACCCGTTGCATCTGGTTGCCTGGGAAACGGGGGCCGGGAAAAGGAGGTCCGCCCCGGAGCTGCATGGGATCTTGGACATCCATGGGCCCTCGCAGCTGTGCACCCATGCCGGGGGGCCACTGATCCCCAGGCTTGCTGTGGTAGGGAGGCGGGGGCCCCCTCACCATCATGCCCCCCATGCCCATCATGTCCTGCAGAGGGCGGCCCCCGTGCAGCCCGATCTGCTCCTCCTTCCGCCGCTTCTCCTCATAGTACTCTTCCTGCAGCTTGCGCCAGGCCACCTGCTCCGGCGTCAGGCTGTCCTGGCCCAGCCTCTGCATCATCATGTTCATCTGCTGCCCCATGTCCCCGCCTGGGGGGTGCCCAGGCACTTCGTGCTCCAGCGGGGGGCCCCCCAGGCTCTGCGTCTGTGAAATCATAGACTGCAAGGGCTCCTCATACTTTTTCAGCCCACTGGGAGGGGCCGTGGGGGGCTGCTGGGGGGCAGGAGGGGCCTGTGCTGGTGGTCCCCCCTCGCCGGCTCCTCCCGGGGGTCCCTTGAGGAAGGGCTCGGTCTCCCCGCTGCGGAGCAACAGCCGCTCAATGTCTCGAAGCGTCTGGAGGGAGCGCTCCCGGTGCTCCAGCTGCTCCTTGGACAGGCCCTCAGAGCCCACCAGGCTCCGCTGCCCGTTTCCTGGGGGGGCAGCGTCCCCGAGCAGGGCAGGGCCGGGGGCACTGCTGGGGTCTCCTCCAGGAGGCAGCGGGTTGGTGGTGGTGGCGGCGGTCGGGGTGTTAGGGTGGGTGCCCCCAGTGCCACCGCCTGTGCTGGCCGCGCCCACCGAGTTGGGGGTCAGGTCCTGACTGGCGTCCTCGGGGGGACCCTCAGACGGCAGTGCGGGCGGAGCGCTGCCGGGGGCCGGGGGCGGTGGCGGCGGCAGTGGAGGTGGCTGGGACTGCGGGGTGCCTGCCGACGGCGTGCTTAAGGGTAGCGGCTCTGGGGTAGGTGGCACTTTCGGGGCCTGCGGGGGGACAGAGGCAGAGCGTGAGACAGGGAAGGGGAGGCACCAGCCAAGCAACCCTACCGTCCTCGGAGGCGCCACACTCACCTGGTCCAGCTTGGCCCGGGGCACGTTCTGCTGGTGGTAGGCGAGGATGGAGTCAGCCCGGCCCTGCAGCACGGCCTCGGCAGCCCTGCGCAGAAGGGGCAGGCACGGACAGCTCAGGGAGGAGGGCAGGAGGGAGCCCTTGCCCTCACCCGACCCAACCCAGCTGAACCCTGGCTCCCTGCAGACGGAACACTCAGGACCCCAGGCTGAGGGGTGCCGGGTAAACGGAGGCCCGCCCTGAGGCACTTACGTGTTGGCCAGGTGGGTGGTGAAGACATACACGTACTGTGAGGGAGGCTTTCCGGGGACACCCCCACCCCCGCCCCCAGGGGCGTCGGGCCGAAGGCCCGGCGGCGGCCCATGGGGGGGTCCCGGAGCGCTGCTCTCGCTGAGGGGCAGTTGGGCGGCTTGGCCAGGACCCAGCTGTGGGGCCGCCATGGCTGGGTCTGCTACATTACAGTCTGCACGGGAGAGGAGAGAAACCCCGTAAGCGGCCCAGATTCAGAAAAGAGAGCCAGCTGGTGCTCCCCACCGCCCCATTCCAGAGATGCCCAGGGATAGACAGGCTCGGGCCGGCCAGGCGATCTGTTGTCACACTCTGGTGGTACGTGTCTGGTGTCCACACTTACTTGCCCTAGACCAGTCTTCGACCCGGACGGAAATTGTGGGGACCCTAGGGAGATGCAGGAGAGGGGAAATGTGACCCTTACAAACAGGCTCCCCTGTCCCTGGCATCTCGAAGGACACTTATAGACGTGATCCCATCTGACCACAACATCCCTGGGAGGAAGGTGTCCTATGCTCTGCTTTAGAGAGGAGGAAACAACTCTGGAGGGGTGACATTTCTCACCCACGGTGACACAGCCTGTCAGTGCCAAGCCGGGGTTTGAACCTGGGCAGGGACTCCAAAGCCCGGCTTTGAGCCCACGCACGACGGGGTGTGTGTGTTTGTGTGTGTGTGTGTGTGTGTGTGTGTGTGTACCCGCGAATGCTCTGACCAGGTGAGGGGAGAAGGCCAAGAGGCTGCACAGATTGATGAGTCAAACGATGAATGGTTTTGCATTCTAGCTCACAACTAACGGACTTTGTGCCCTTATGAACAAGACAGCTCATCGCTTTAAGCCTCCGTTGCCTCATCTATAAAATGGAAACACTAACTCCCTGCTCTGCACAGCGGGGCAGGTCAAAGAAATCTATTTTTACAGCAACTTCAGAACTATGTCGCTAACGGAAAAAATCCTTAGAAAACAGAGTTAGAGAAGGCTGGCGTAGTGGGTGCCCTCCCAGGATAGACTGACCACCCTGAGCACTGAGTGAAGTTTGTTCCATGGTCAAAAAGTGGATTCTAAGCCCAAGCCTCAAAAAGATCTATGCGCGGTCATTAACGGGACTCGGTAAGTCAGCGGACCCATTCCCACGCCAAGATAAACAAATTTTACAAAAAATAACAGAGCGAAAAGCTTGGGGGCCGAGGGGGCCTGAGAGCTGGCCTCCGTGTATGAGGGCTGTCCTGGGAAGAGGAAGGTGCATACTCCACACACAGAGCTAGGACTCCCAGGTACAAGTTAGGGGAAGGAGGCAGGCTTTATTCGGATAAGGAACTTTCTAGTACAAGAACAATAATAAAAACTAACAGTGTTCTAAGTGTTACGCGTATGGATTCATTTACTTCTCACACCAAACCTGTGAAGAAATCCATTTCTATCGATGAAACTGGGACCCTTTCCCAAATTCACACAAATAGTAAGTGGGAGATCCAGGATATAAACCAGTGGTCTGACTGCAGAGTCCGTGCTATGAGCCACTGCATCGGACTGCCCCAGACTAAGAACTCTTTGAGAACGTAATGGCAAGTACAACTCAAACAGTAGCAATGGACGCCTTAGTGCTGGGGACAGGGTGTTAGCACCTTCTCCTTCGTATTTCCCTGTTTCTTCTAACGTTTCTACATCCTGGCGGTCTAACGTTGTAAAAGCGAACTGGGGTGGTGGGGGACTGTGGGTCCTGGGAGGCAGTGACCACCCCCATCTAACACTGACGGGTTCAGTGAGGCTCATGGACCGCCAGTCCCCTGGGGGGGCACCTGGGACCAGAGGACCTTTAAAGTCCCAGCCTGCGCGCCCCACCTCCAGGGACGTGGTCTGCTCCTCCCACAAACATCTGCTCAGTCGGCTTCCTTCTCTGGCTAGTTCGGTCTGCACTGAGTCGTCTCTCCCCTCCAAGAGATGTAAGCTTTGAGGGAAATCACCCAGTAAATGTGTGTGGGCTTCTCAAGGGCAGGAGAGCGTCAGGTTCTCCCCATCACTTGAGCAAGGCCCAAATACACTCTGATCAATAAAAGAATGAGAGGAGTGGGCATCCACCCACACCCACTCCTCATCCTGGTGAAGCACGCTAGGCACTTGCCAGGAGTCAATTAGAGGTTGGGGAAGGGGGCCAGAGACACAGCCAGGCTTAGCCAGACTTTGCGAGGTTGAGCCAACAGTCTGGCTCCCAGGGATGCAGGACCCTCGCCACCCTCCCTCCACTGACCAGTAGGTGGCAGCAGAGGCCAAGAATTCATGGGAGGAGGTGTAGGCGGCGTGGCCAGGAAGGGCCACCCCACACCACCTCTGTCCCTCGGAAGAGGGGGCCACTGAGCACCTGGAAGGCAGGGGCTAAGCTGTCACGGCACAGGGAGGGACAGAGCGACAGGTGAGACAGCAAAGAAGTAGCCTGGGCTCCTCACCCCCGCTCCTCGCTCAGACTCAGCCCTCTAAAGCCCTAAGTGAGGAGAGGGAGGCTCCCCCAGGGCAGCCATCCCCTGAGGGTACCATGGGCCACAAGATCCTGGCATCAATGGGCACTCACTGTGGGTGGCCCCGATGGGCTTGTCGTCCTCCTCGCTGTCGGGTCCTGAGCACCATTCGTCCCCACTGTAGGGCTGCTTCCGCTCCAGCACACACCGCCGCTTACTCCGGGGAGCCACCTCTGCCCAGGCAGGACAGAGCGGGCAGGGGTCAGAGTGAGTGCCCAGAGGCCCTGTCCTCCTACGGCCACGGTCTCCACGGGCCCATTCCCTCAGATGCCCCACCCCAAGAGGGCACTGCCCAGGCCACGGCGGGCACTTTGCCAACCCTTGGCCCCCACCACACCATTTGTTTCTGATTTCTCTCTCCAGCCCCGCTGCCTGTCTCCCTTCCCCCACCCAGCACCAAGCACAGCATAATCCCCAACCACAACTGGTTCTAATTAGGGCTGGGGGGGCGGTGAGGGAGGGGAAGCCACTACTACCCTTCCAGGCCCCAGAGCCTGCTCAAAGGCTCCCACCAGCTGGGATGCCAGGAGGTTCCTAAGAGGTGTGTGGGTCTGCTCCTCACCCCAGAGCACCTCCCTCTCCCCCTCTGGAGAGGAATAAGGCTGACCGGAAGCCCCATCACGCTGTGTGGCCCCTCCGTGGGTGGCACCTAAGGATGAGAAGTCCCCACCCTGGCCACCCCTACTCCTGAGAGAATGACCAAGTCGATGGGTATAATGGGGGTAAGAGAAAGGTGACCCTGCACAAATGCTGGAGAGGAGCAAGGGACACGGATAAGGCAAGGGGGGCAGCAAGCTTGGGCCTTGGACTGGAACATGTCGGGGTCCTGGGGATCAGGAAACGGGGTACCTTTGGCCTCTGAATCCAAGGATGGGGTCCCAGCCTCTCGCTGCTCTCCAGAGTCCACAGACACGCTCCGCTCCCTCTTCACCTTGCCCTTGAGCGAGCTGAAAGGGGGCACCCCTGCCTGGGGGTTCTTCAGACTTGAGTTGCTGGGTGAGATCTGGTTGGCCTTGGCCCCATGGCTCCCCGCCCCCACGCCCTTCGGGCCCAGGTTGCAGGTGGGTCCTTGGTTCACATTCTGGTGCTGGGACTGGGCCCCGCCATTCCCTGTCTTGCCATGATTGGTCAACTTATTTTCTGGGTGCATTGGCTTGGCTGGGGCTGGGGGGCAGTGGCCGCGCGGGGACAGCGGCGGGCTCCCTGGAGCTTCTCTCCTCCTGGGGTGGGGTAACCTGGGACAAGGTGGGAGAAACATGAAAGGTTAATCTTGCTAGGGGCCTAGCGTGCCTGCGTTTTAACTGCCCCCACCCTGCCTCACCTAATGGTAGTGGAGGTGGGGGCCAAGGAACATCTTAAGACCACCAGCTATTCCCTATCTCCCTCTGTGGTTCCTCAGACAAGGGCTGATGCCTTTCTCCACCTTGGGGAGTGAAGATAGGGCAACCCTCTCCACCTCTCAGACCCCACAATTCAAGTGGAAACCAGGTCCTTGGGTGGCAGAATCCACCCCCACCCCCACCATCCATCAGACTGCGCGCCTCCAGGCCAACTCCCCTCCACTAGCACCTGACCAACACTTGAACCACCTCTCTTTTAGGGTTTGCTGTCTCCAGTCTCCTTCCAAGGTCCTAATCCTCAACTTTCATGTGCCCCAACACCAGCAGGTAAGGGGCACAGGACCTGAGGGTCACTGCTCATGCCCCAGCCCCATTCCCCTGGGGACGTGGGGACAAGCACACTGGAGCGTGGTACCCACTGGTCCAGACAGCTCCTCAGAGCAGGAGGGGAAAGCCTGAAGGGGGTCCACCGGCAGGCCTGGCAGGCAGGCAGGAGCAGGAGGAAAGGGGGAGGGGAGCGGTGTGTGGAGCCGACTGGAGCGAAGCTGGAAGCCAAGGATTCCTGCAGCCTAGGCTGCGGGCCCTTTAAGCTCCAGCCCGCTCCCCCCACCGCCTCCCCCTCCCCGGAGACCTATTAATAGCCGCTGGAAAGATCACATCACGGGAGAGGATATTTATCCCCCCTCATTCCACACCAGCTCAGATTTATTTCAGCTCTGCTGTCCTGCGGCTGCCGCCTGGCCCTGTCTGCCGGCTTCTCCTGGGGAAGGGGAGGGAGGCAGGCACCGCCCCTCCCTCCGGCTCCCACCCCCAGCTAGACTGGGGCCAGAGGGCGCCATTGGACCCGACAGTGGGGTGGGCAGGGGTCTGCTCAAACGGTTTTCTAGGAGGCAAGGGCTGGAAGGGACTAGACCAGCAGGCAGAGCTGACTGCCAGTGCCCTCTGTCCCCTGGGCCCAGGCATTAAGGCTGTGGGCTCCTGCCTCAGGGCAGGCCTTCCCATTCTGACCCCCCCTTTAGCCCACCGGTGGCCTTGGAAGCCAAGTGCCCACAGGGCTCACTCTCCAAGCCAGCACAGCTCAGCCCCGTGATCACTGGGCCCTTCCCTTCCCCGCACTCCACACACACACTTCCCGCCCTCCACGACACCCACACACCTTGTCTTGTTAGCCAGGATCCTCATGGCTCCCACACACAGTGGGGCTACGGCCCCTGTGCGTGCCCAGGGCCCAGCCAGGTACTCGGTACTGGAGCACGGACTGCAGCAACAAGCCCCAAAGAGAAAACTTGTGACTTGGGGAGGGGGTGTAAGACGGGGAGGGGAGAAGGGAGGACCCAACAGCCCTGGGACTAGGGAGCTAGACAGGGTAAGGTGGGAATGGAAAGGGAGGACTACTAGGTGGGGTCTCTATCCTAGAGGCCGATTGTATCCCCATCCCTCCCGCACCTTACCCTCAGGGAGCTTGCAGTCTCTAGCAGGCCCACCCCCCCGGGCCGCAGAGGCAGAAATCACTAAAAGGATAGGTTGCAAAGGCGCCCGCGTGGGGCTGCCGTCAGGTCTGCTCTGGCCCCCTGGGGGACTCCCGCTCCCAGGCACGCCCCTCACCCCGGGTGGGGAACTCCTCACGCCCCGCCCCCCGGGCGCCCCCCGGCGCGCAGGCGGCCGGGGTAGGGGCAATGCCCCGCCCCGCCCCCAGCTCGAGGCCTAGCCCGTGCCCATTCCAGCAGGCCCGGGCGGGCAGCGAGAGGCCTGGCGGGGCCCCGGGGCTGCAGCTGGGCTCTTCTGGAGACCAGTAACGCTGGCTCAGATTCCTTCCCCGACCGCAAGAATGCAGGAGCCTCCCCTCCCCCCCCCCGCCCCTGCACCCCACCCCGCCCCCTTCGGCAGAGCCCGAGCGGAGAGGCAGAGCGAGCGAGGGAGCCAGCGAGCGAGCGAGGGAGCGGGAGACGGACAGGACTGCAGCGTGCCTCGCCGGGCCCCGCACGCGCCGCACGGACAGACACCCGGCCAAGTGCGGCGAGGGGCGGGGCGCGGGCGGCGGCGGCGAGCGGAGGTTCGGCCTAGCGCTGGGCGCCGCCTGGCAGGGGCTCCGAGACCCACAAGCACCCGAACTCTGACTCACACACACTCACAGCTCACACGTGGACGGGGAGACAAAGACACGCACGGACCCCAGGAAACTAGAGGCGCGCCCACGCCGACCCGCGGAGGTGTGCTGGAGGGCGAGGGAGGCGCTGGCCCAAGCAGGAGCACGGAGTCAGCCTGGGGCCCCCGCAGACGCCCAGGCTGCCCGACGGCAGAGAGGGAGCGCGCCGACTCATTGAGCGGATGAAAAGACTGAGGCCCGGCCACAAGGGAACCGGAGAAAGTTGAGCCTGGTAGTGACAAAGGAACACGCGCGCGCACACACAGACACGCGGGGCCGTAGATACACCAACAGACTCACACAAACACAGAAGCCTCACCCAACCGCCCCCTGCCCTGCCCTCCCCCGCCCCACCGATCGGGGTGGGGGAGGGGAGGAGACTTGGGCCCAGCCTCGCCCTCGTGATCGGCCCAGCCAGACACGGGTGCGCACTCTCGCCGCTCCCAGCAGGGCTGCTGGAGGCTGGGCTGGACCTGGAGGCGAGCCCCCCCACCCCCACCCCGCCCCGGCCCTGTGGAAGTCTAACCCTAAATTAACCTCAGGCATATTGGCCTTCCCTGCTCTAGCTCTGCCTCTGGGAAGAGAGGCTCCTCAGGGGAAGGTTCCAAAGTCCAGGGCCCGGCGGGGAAGCCTCCCTCGGCCAGCCCCCATCTCCTGCAACAGGTTAGAGCAGAAGCAGTTAAGAGCTGGGCTGGAGAGGGACCTGGGCTTAGGGACAGGCCTGTGGCTGACGCGTCTCACTCAAGTTCTCACCTTCACCACCGCGCGGGTCCTCAAAACTACCCACCACCTGAAGGGACAGTATTATTATCCCCATTTCACCAGGAAGAAACTGAGGTGTGGGAAAAGGGAGCGACGTGCCCCTGGGTCATGTGACCATTCCTGGGGTGTTTGCCCGCTCTGCAGTGTCTCTCGTCTGAGCCTGCACCAGAGAGGTGGGCTTCCAGCCACGGGGCCCGCCCCCTGTGGGGCAGAGGGGCGGGGCAAGGGGCACCCACTACCTCCTGTGTTTACAGCTTCAAATCTTGGAACCTGTAATAATTTGGAATGGGGCTGTTAGGAAATTAGTCCTCTCCGGCGTCCCCAGTCTGACCAGGGCTCCTCCCCAGAAGAATCTTGGAGTGGCCCTCCCCTCTCCGACTCCACCCCCTCGCTCCCACCCGGCCGCAGGGCGAGCTGAGTCAAGCACAGATGAGTCAGGACTTTCCCATCTCACACCTCCCCCCTACCCCTCAGAAGTTTGCCCCGGCTCCCAAAGACCCCTCCTCCTCTACACATTCAGGGCACCCCCGAAGACACCTGGACGGCCTGGGGATGGGGGGGGGGGCTAATTCCTGGTGGGTGCAGTTTTTCACCAGTGAGTGAAGGGGGCTTCCCAGCACCCGAGCAGGAACCCCTGGGATGAGTGAAAGGAAAGGCATGGGACTCTGGGCCCATTGCTGGGGCTCCCTCTTAGAGAGTAGGGTGGGGAGTGGTGACTTGTGCTCACAAAAAGGCTTCGAGAGTCACCTGAGCAAATGGTCAGGAGTACAGGCCAGGAGGCTGTTGAGACAAAGAGCCTGAGATCAGCTGCTTCCCCATGGTCTTCCCTGGGGGGTTTGGGGGGAGCCGGTGGACCTGACCTCGGTGGGGGGAGGGAGATCAGGAAGGCTTCCACGGATGCCTTCAATGGATGCTCAACAGAGAACTGCCACAGGTGTAACGGGCATTCACACGCCGGTGGCAACCCGCCTATTTCCAGCTGCCCCCGCCCTGGGAGCCCCTGCTTGGTTCACCAGCTGGCTCACCGGCCTCATTGCCCAGCTCAAAACCACCCAGGAGAGGCAGTGAGAAAACAGCTTGGAGGCTCCATGCTCCCCAGTCTGGTGGGCAGACACCTCTAGAGAGGAAATGGGCTTCGAGGGCCCTCCTGGAGCCATGGGGGTGGGATTATTGTCCCCTGGCTCAAGGAGATGCAGCTCCCAAGACAACAAGGGCCGGGTCCCTTTTCTCCTGGGTGTCAGGACTCGGTCCCTAGAAGCTCTCCTCTACCACCCAGGTCACTTCCTCTTCCTGAGGTGGTGACTCAGCCCAGTGGGGAGGTCAAGGATTCATAGCCCAGCAGGAAATCTGCTCAAGGACCAAGGTATTGCTCTGGGACCCTCTGTGTGGGGACTCACAGGCTCAGAGGCCTTCTCCTCGCCCTGGTTCCTAGCAGCTCTCCCCACTTCCCCCCACCCCACCTCTTGCCAAAGGAGACCATGCACATCAACAATTTTGTCTGGTTGACAAACCACCTCACCCCACCTGCAGCCCCAGGGTGATGCCAGGCAACCCCAGCCCTGCAGTTATGTGGGGACTCCTAGTCCCAGACTACTCTAGTCTGGGGTCTCTGAACAAGGTGCTTCTGGGGCGAAGGGGGGGTTCTGCCCATTCTGGTGCCCACTGTCCCCTCTGGAGTCTGCAAGACAAGTGACAAGGCCTAGACAAGCTTGAAGTCACCTCACTTGGCTCCCTCAGCCAGTGCCAATGTGGCCAGGCCTGGGGACACAGTCATGCCTTGGCAGTGGGGGGCCCCCAAAGGCTGCTGCCCAATCCCTGGCTGCTCCCTCCCTCGGGGGGGAGGGGGAAGAGAGGGTGGGGGGCACAAGGAAACAAGACAGGGCAGGAAGCCCAGGCAGGCGGCGGGCACTCTGGGCCAGGCACAAACAGCCAACACAGGAAACCACAGCCCACCCCCGCCCACCCCACCCGCCCAAAGCTCTGGGAGAGTGGAGCTGCCAAGAGCCTGGTACCCCCAACCAGGGCGAGGGCCCAGGGTTAGCCCGGGGCAAGGCAAGAGCCAGAAGTTCTTTTCAGTCCTCTCTCTGCCCCAGACCCTACCTGGGGAGGGGGAGAGGAAGCCAGGCTGGCAGGGATGGTGCTGCCTCTTTAAATCCACCGAAATCCTGAGCTAGGCCCAACCCAGCTCTGGTTTCACAGGAAGGAAAGGCGCTCAGGAGCTAGTAGGGCAGGCGGTGGTGGCTGGAATTAGCCCCACCGGCCCAAATATATCTGGTCTCCGCCTGCCACCCCACTGGCACTTCCTGCCCCCTGGCACCTGCACCACGGCGGGGGTGGGAGAGGGTCTAGGTGGGAGACCCCAGTCTCTGGAGTGGTCCTGTCGCTGGGTACACGTGGGTGGAAGGTGACGTCCCAAAGCCTGGAGTCCCCGCAGGGAGGAATGGGCAGGGTGGCTCCCTGTGGGCCCTCACCTGGCCTGTCCTCCAAGGGGTTAATCTGGCCCCTGTTTGGGGGGGGTGGGTAGGGGTGGCCTAGGAACCTCCTCCAAACTGCCTGGCGGCCGGGAACAATGGGGCCATTGTGGGAGGCCTGGAGTTGGGCAGACTGCTGGCACAGGCCGCCAGCGCACCACGGGGCGGGACCTCCCCCAGCGCCCGCGCTCCCCCAGGTACCACCAGCGGCAGACACGTCCTCCCGGTCCCCTCAGCTCGCCTGCCCGGCCCAGACCCCTGGCCCCGGCAGCACCTGGAGGGCCCTCCAGCTCTGCCCACATTGACACGCAGGCGGCCGTGACCCTGCAGGAAGCAGGGGCCTGTGGGCCAGGACGGGGTGGGGGTGGGGGCTGAGAGACAGGATGCCTGCCTGTGATCCTCCCGCAGGGAAGACAGGAAGGCCAAACGGGGTTTCTGGTGTCAGTCCTGGCACCCTCAGGCAAGAAGGGCTTAGGGGATTGTGAGACCGGGGACAGGCAGGGTCCCCTGCCCCCAGGCCTCCTTTCCCACACTCATTCCAGAAACCTGCTCCCCGAGGAGATCCTGCCCCAGCAGCCTCACCTCCCGGGGTTGGGACGCGGGCAGTGCAATGAGGGCTGGGTTGGCGGTCAGGCAGACGAAGTGCCAATCATATCCGGCCCTGTCTGAGCTAGGGGACTTGTCCCTCTGAGCCTGTTTCCTCATCTCCAAAGCGAGGGTAAACGTATAGGGTGAGATACTCAGTGAAACCATCTCACAGAATGCCTACGACATACTCAGCCCTCAAGAAACCACCTCTGGCCATGATGTCCCCTTCTTTACCCCCTGCCTGGCCCCCAGATTTGTGGGCATTTGGGAAATAAAGGTGCGCATGTGTCCTTGGAGTATCCAAGGGAATGGGGCCCATGGACATCATATAAGGGGTACCGAGTACAAAGACTTGGCTCTTCCTCTGCCCTCCTAGAAGAGGCCAGCTCCCTCAGCTAGCTCTCCCCTGGGCATCACTAACTTTACTGACATACACTTGAACCCAGAGTGTGAACCCAGAAAGCTGGGTTCCACTCTCTTAGCTTCAGGTGTGTGTCTCAAAACCTCAGGAGGCAAGTGAAAGGGGGTTTCCCGTCAACAGTGGCCCGCGTTCCCCCAGCCAGGCAGCCCTCTCCCCGCCTGACCCCTTGGCAGACTCCTGCAGGGTTTGGGCTGGAGGAAGCTGGAGCCTACTTTCTTGCCACGCACGTTCTTAAAGAGGGAAGGGTCTGAGAGGGCAAGACAAGCGACTGGCGCAGGAAGTTCTAGAAAGCAGGGGTCCAGGGAGAAGACCTATCCTCTTCTCAACTGGAGAGGGCTGTCCCTCTCAGGGTGGCTCCACAAGCCCCAAAAGGGTTAACAAGGCCCTAAAAATAACCTGCTCCCAGCAGGACCCCCCCAGCCATCTGTTCCCATTTTCTCCTGTTCACATTGGAACATCTGAAACCAGCCCCAGAGCCCCAGCCCGATCCCAAAAATAGCCCCAGCCTGCCCAAGGAACAGGCCCCAGGGGCCGGGCCTAGGCGGCATGGCCGGCACAGCGGTGAGGCATGGCCCAGGCCAACCCTGAGCCCTCACTTTCAGGCCCATAGAAGGGAAGTGTCCTCTCTGGTTCCAGAAGGAGAGGATGCATAGAGCCAGGGGCTCCAGCCCACCCATCTTGGCACCAGGCCAGAGAAGGTACCTGCCAGCCAAGCCCAGGTCCCAGACACGGGAGCCCTGGGATCCCAGACACTTCTGCCACATCTTATAATCCACTTTCCCCTGAGATTTGGATACTCACTCCCCAGAAGATCCAAACCACCTGTCTGCAGAGCTCCCCTAGTTGTGGGCACCCCATCCCTGCTGTCCACTCCTGGGCTCCTCATCCAGAGGTTCCCAAGCCTCAGCTCCTGTATTATCCCATCCCCCACGCCAGGACCTTCAGGAGCCCTGCTCACCGGTGTCCCTCGGCACTCACCCTGTCCCAGGGGCACACAGGGCTGAAGCAGAACTCTTTCTAGCACTGCCCACACTTACCATGCCGCCCACGAAAAGAGTCCTCTGGCCACTGTGGATGCTGATATGACCCCACCCCTCCTCTGGGCTTCAGGATGCCTCCTCCCTGCCCGTTTGTGTGCAGCAGGTGCCAGGCATGCCCATCTGGGCTTCTATACATATCACAGGTCTGGGCACTGCTCTGCCACACTCGGGGAAAATGCCCAGGCAGAGGGTACAGGGAATCCAGGGGACCCTGGACCCTGGGGCAACCCTAACAGCTGCCATCCATGTCACAGCTCCACACTGCCACTGTTCTCCCCAAGGAAGGTCCCTGACCCCTTAGGCCAGGAAGGAGAGGAGGCAGCCAGTTAAGCCATTTAAGGACAGAATGTTGCGTTCAGCCTGGTGAAAGAACAGAGCAGCAGGGATGGAATGGTGGGAGGGGTGCTAAAGTTGATCTGAGCCAGCAGCCTGGGGGAGGGAGAGCTCAGCCTGAGAAGTGCCGGCAGACAGGGAGGGACATGTCCTAAGTCCCCCCAGGCCCCTCTCTGGGCCTATGGCTATTTGGTGAACCTACAACCAAGATGTCAGCTGGCTCCAACAGTGGGGAGACTGAGGCAGCGAGAAAGTGAGTCTGGAAGGGCCTTAGGATCTAGGAGTCTGAAGTACTGGAAAGGTTGTCCCCACCCCCCCACCCCCCCCAGTCCTCCCCCCGCCATCAGTTCTTCCCTGCCAAAGCCCCCCGGGAGTGGTGGTAGGAGTCCTTGCAGAAAGGGACGGCTAGGGGCGAAGAGGAGGCTCTCTACACTTATCCCATCGCATCAGCCTGCCCTGGATGCTACACACGCAGGATCTAATTTAATCCTCACAACAGCTTCTACACGAAAGCACTTTTATGATCCCCCACTTTAAGGCACCGGGAAGTTAAGTAACTTGCCTAAGGTACTCAGTCCAGAATGAGAAGAACCGGAATCAGACATGCCAGCAGTTGGGTTCCTCACCAGTTTGTGAGACCAGTTCACCCTGAATCAGCCCTCTGTGCTCTGACGAGAGAATAGGTGCCCCTCACTCATTCCACATACACTCCCTCCAGGGCCGATGTGCCCCAGGTCCTGGCTAGAGGCCAGAGTTCCTGCCCAGGGAAGAGATCAAAGAGAGGGCACCACCCCCCGCCCCCTCAGCACAGGTGCCCTGAGAGCAAAGTTCTCCGGGGGAGCCCCCAGTCCTACCCACCCCCAATCCGCTACGTCCTCACCCATCCTGGTCCCTAATTGTCGGAAGGGAGCCAGGCAAGTTACCATGACAACAACACAGGGCCCCTGCTGAGAGAGACAGTGGGGGGGGGCTGCTGGAGAGGAGTCTGCCGCCCCTCTCACTCCCCAGGTGGGGGTCAAAGGTCAAGTGGGACTCACTAGTGAAGGGTGGAGTCCAGCCCCTGCCCCCACACCTGCTCAGCCACACCTGTCACTGCTCCCCACTTTTTTCATTGCCTGAGTTGGAAGCAGGACGACTTCCTCCCCGTCCCTGAGGGGTAGTGGCCTCCGGCCAGGGAAGGAGGGTGGGGGGATTAGAAGCCCCTCCCTCCCGAGGACAGTCTAAGAGACGTGCCTCCTCCCAGTCCTCAGCCTTCGGCAGCTTTCCCTAGTCAGCCCAGGAGCCTACAGGCGTGTTTGTTGTGAATTCAGGGAGTTGTTGCTAAGTAAGGAAGGAGGGGAGGGAGGGAAGGAGGGGGGTGGCAGTAGGGAGAGGGAGAGGGAGAGAGGGAGAAAGGGACAGAGAGAGAGAGAGAGTGTGTGTGTCTAAGGCCAGGGCAGAAACCACATTACGGTGGCTGGTAGCCACCCTGGCTTTGACTCAGCCGGCAGAGGCCAAAGCCAGGACAGAGCGGGGCAAGTACTTGGGATGACCAGGAAACCGTACCTTGCCCTCCAGGGGTGATTGGGCAGGAGCTCCCCACCTCCCAGCCGGGAAAGCTTCCAGCTCAGAAAAGGCCTGGGACTTTCACTGGAGTGGCGCTTTAACCCTTCCTGCCCCACCCCCACCCCCCCCAGGTTGCAGGTTGTAAGGCGGTTAGCTCCCCTCCTCTGGGGGCAGGAGAATGAAAGGAGAAGTGGGGGCAGAAAGCCAGGAGGAGGGCGCCCAAGACAAAAAGCCAAGCAGGAGACTGGCAGATGAGAGCAGCGAGAAGGCTGCGGAGGGCACACACAAGCACAGGGAGCTCTCACCTCAGGAGTACTGTGTGACGGGCTCAGGCTCAAGGGTGTGGTCTGGGAAGGGGGCTCCCTGTGGAGAGAGGGTCACAGCTAGAAGCCCCAAGCCAGCAATCTAGGCCCCTGCTCCTCCCATAACCCCAGCCCCTCCCCCATCATGTACACCACATAAACGTGTACACACACACACACACACACACACACACACAGCCTGCAGCTCCAGGAAGTCTCTGAGCTACTCGGACACCACCCCCCCCAAACACACACTCCAGGACTTCTGTGGATTGGCTGGGAGCCAGGCCTGACCCAGCTGCTGCACCACACCGCTCCCCCTCCCTATCCTGGAAGCAGGAAAGGAGAAGGCACTGGAAGATGCCTGAGAGAGAGAGGGGCGGGGCCAATGACTCCCATGACCTGGCCTGAGGTCCTGGGGGAAGGGAAGGATGGGGAGACCGGAGGACCCTGGCTTTCAGTGCCAGCCAGCCCCAGGGTTATCCTATGTCAGAGAAAAGAATGGTGCCTCTCCCACGTCCCTGTGTGGTCCCTTTGGCTACACCCCTCATCCCCCGAAGACACTGAGTCCCCACCGGCCTGGGGTGAGAGGATCTGGCTTAGCAGTTCAGTAGGACGGGGGGCTGGGTGAAGCTCCCACAGGCAGGCAGGAGGGAGGCTGGTGGCTGGGCTCAGTTTGTACTGGGGGTCAAAGGGGAGTTCTTTTCCGAAGAATTCTGGGAGAGACGCCAACTAGAGCAAGCTGCTAACCACCCCTCCCTCTTTCTCTCTGCACTGGGGGCAGCGGGGTGTCCCTGCCAACCAGACTTAACCCTGTGCAGCCTGTGTTAATCCTGGGCCCAGGATGGGGGAGTTGGGTAGGAGACCTCCAGCTGGACTCAACTTCCAGTTCAAGGGGGCAGGTGCCGGGTGTCTTCTGCCAGAATGAAGCTGGTTCCACATAGCCCCATCCGGTAGCGCCCTGCCCTACCGCCACTTGGGTGACTTTTCTAGGCTCATCTCCTGAAGGTGTCTGCAGTGACGTGTGTTTGCGTGTCTCAGAGACAGAGATTGAGAAACAAACTGAAAATTCCTTGCCAAAGCCCTCCCCTTGCTGGGTCACTGAGCACTGTACCAACCTGTGCCTCTAGCCCTCCCTTCCTCCCACTGGGACCAGAGGCCACGGGCGGGGGGGGGGGGGGGGGGAGGGAGGAGGGACAGCTTATCCTCTGCCTGTCTCCTGCTGCTGTCTCCACAGGCCCTGGACTCCTACAAACAGCCCCTGCCCGGGCCCTCTTCTTCTTCTTCACTGATCTGACCCAAGTGCCTCTAGAGGAAAGCATTCAATTAGAACCTGAGACCCCAGGATGGGAAACTGAGTCATAGTGAGATTATCAGGGGTCCCAGTGCCCAAATCCCATGCTAACATAACTCTGCTATCACCACCCTTGCTTTGGCAACAAACAAACAAAAAACAAAAACGCCCCCCCCCCCCAGCATCCTCCCCCACTGCAGAACACTGTCTAACTGCAGAATGAAATTAAACATGAAGGACTTCCCAGGATCCAGGCTACCATGGCAGCGGGCCCCACCCCAAATGCCTCATATTTCTGGGGCGGAACATCACCCCCTTAGGATTCCAGCCCCCTCTGTCTTCCGTGAAGGCTGGAAATATGAATGTCTTGTCTTGTTTTGCTGTCTGCCCCTAGCTAGAGAAGTCAACTTTCCTGAATCTTAAATGAGCCTCCAAGCTCCCAGGTCTGATGCGGCTGGCCTGTTCCTCATCCCCAGTGAAGCGAATGACTGGGGTGGAGGGTTAACTCCCTTTCCTCGCCCTTCCTTTAGGGCACTAGCCTCTCTATGGTCAGCCACCCCCGTATCATGAGGTCAAGAAGAGGGTGTTGGGACCCCTCAAGCTGTTGGGTGTCTGTGAGAGGCAGAGGAAGAGAGCCCAGCCCAGGGGGGACAGTTTATCCCAAAGTCTCCCCCTTCCACCACTTTCTCTCCAAGGACCATGGAACTGCCAGAAGCCTTGGCCCCGCTCCAGGAAACCTCCCTATCAAGGGACAGAGGACTCCATGTCCCAGGTTGCTGCAGGGAGACCTATGACTACAGACACCAGACATACTCAAAGGGAGGAGGAGAGAAGCAGAAACAGGAGCAGAGCACACACACGTACACACACACACACACACACACACACGCACATAAACTCATCAAAGAGACACAAGCCCAGGCATACACACTCCTCAGAGACATTCCCCGGGATGTGCAACTGAGACACAGACACGATTCCCAAAGATACACATCCAAGATATCTATCTCCTAAAAATAACCCCAAACTCCCTAAGAATGCCTCAAGACCCATAGAGGCTGCCATACTCCCAGAGAATGAGGAGAGCTCCAGAATCACAAAAGACATGGGCCAGTCACACAGAACTGCTCATAGACAGAAGATACATCCACACTGGGATACACATACACACTGGCTTGCACGCGCGCGCGCGCGCACACACACACACAGTCATATGCACGTGGCTGAGTGCTAGCACTCAAACTCACACACACAGACCCTGGCAATGCACAGCGTGAGGTCAGATTAGAGGACTAAGTTCTGGGCTAGTGGGGAGGAGGGGAGACAGAGGGGGGTGGAGAAGTACTCAGGGATTTCAAAACAATCTTGGTTTCGAAATGCTGGAAATGCTGGATTCAGGGCCATTCCCAGCTGAGGCTGGGGGTGGAGAGTAAGGGGGAGGGGAAGACAGACCAGCACAGGGCCACCAGCCCTTTGGAGGAGGGGGTGGGACAGAGGAAATCCCAGCCCCCCAGGGAGGGGAGCCTAGACGAGACACCAAGGTTAGGAGGGGCAGGAGGTCCAGGGCCAAGCAGGAAGGGCCTGGGGTGGAAAGGAGGCAAAGAAGGAGAGGACTCTGCTTTGGCCACTGAATGAAAAAGAAAGAAGGCAGGGGAGGCCGCCCTTCCCCTCAGGAGAGGAAGAGGGAAGCTGCCTGTGCCCGCTTCCCCCATATATGGGCGGTGGTCAACACCTTCTCCCCTACAGAGTAGCACCCCGGCTCCCCTTCTCCACCAGCTAGCAGAGCCCCAAGATGGGCCCCAAACTAAGGGGTCTGAGGGGGTGGGGGGACAGCAAGGGCCCTCAGGGCTCAGAGATCCTCCGTGGGACCCAGGACTCCCCATACTCAGAGCAAGGTGGGAGACAGCTCCCTGGGAACCAGGGGCTTCCCTCTTCTTCACCTGGGAGGGGGGCCTTTGGGGAGACTGAGGCAGTACAACATACCCCCACACCCAGGAAGTCACCCCTCCCCTCCCAGGGCAGCAGAATGCCCTTACTGCCCCTCCCCCAACCTCCAGGGACAGTCTAGGCAGTTCTCTCCCAGGGAGGGGAGGTCAGGCCGGGCTGGGGGTGGGGCCCTGGAGGCCTGGCCCTGGCACCCAGCAGAGGAAATTCCAGGCTGTAACTCCAGGCTGCCTTTAGGGCCGCCCATCCAAGCGACATGCAGCACCTCAAGAGCACTAGTATGGGGGCCTTCTCCACCTAGCCCCTCAGCTCCTAGCCCTCCAACTGGCCCCAGCCCAGCTCTGGTAGTTAAGAGGACAGGACCCGAGGAAACTTGGCACTCTCTGGATGAGCCTCTACCAGACCCATCCTGGCCCCTTGGCCACCCGGAGCCTCCTTTTCCCAGATCCCTGGGGGCAGCCCCTCCAGTGTGGCTATGGTGGGCAGCTGCCGGGGCTGGCAGGCAGGGGCGCAGATGCCAAGCTGCAGCAGCGAGGCGCTCAACAGGTTGAGCCAGTCCCTGGAACAGCCAGCCCCACCCCAGGGAGAGCGGGCCTGGCAGAGGCTCCCTGCCCGCGGCACCCAGCCTGTACCCGCTTGGCTCCCACGGCTGCCCACTTTCCCACGCTGCCATCCCCCTGTCCCCTCCCCCCAGGTCAGCACCCGGGCAGTGCCCAGGGCTCCTGGCACAAGGAAGGGATGCCATTTCCCCATCACCCCTGGGTACCCAGGCTCTTGGGGGTGCCTCCCCACCAGCAGCCAAGGAGCCCCAGAAAGAGTAAACATGGCATCAGGACAAGAACCCAAAGTGCCCCCCACCTCCTTGCAGGCTTTTCTGGGAAGTCCTGGGAAGCCTGGACACTCAGACACGCTGGCTCCCCGCAGATGCCCCATCCTCTGGGCACTGGGGCAGAAGTTCAGCATGTGGCGCCAGAGCCCATGTGGGGGTGCCCCCAGCTCCGGTCTTAGACTCCCTGGAGGGGGGGCTGCAGAGCTGGGTGAGTGCTGGCTCCTTCCACTCTTGCCAGAGCGGCTGCTACCTGCAACCCTGGTCCTTTTCTTCCACCCCACTCCTGGGCTACACGGAGCTCCATCCCAGCCACTCCCCCACAGGCCGGCATCCCCCCCTTTGCAGGCATCTCCTTTAATCTAAAGCAGGTGCCAGGCATTCCAGCCCTTGCTGAATCGACACTGCCACCCACTAGGTCTCTGCCCAGAAGGCTACTGCCCTGCGTGCTCAGGGAAGCTGAGTCTCCAGCCCAGGGCTTCTGCTTAACCCAGGTACCCAGAAGCTTAACCCAGGAAGTACCCAGACAGAGGCATGGGTGCCTGGCACAGGTTCAATAAGCAAGTTCACTAGGCCCCACATTACCACTGTTGTGCTAGTCCCAGATTTCTGTCGACCACCAATCCTTCTCCAGGACTCTGTAATCTCTTCCCACCTTGACCCTCAACTCCAGTAATTAGAGACTCATTTTGAACCTCCACATGGACCTCCAGAACCCATCTCCAGCCATGGAGCCCCTGTTATCCCAAGCACAAGAGTTACCCTGGATGGAAGATTATAGGTATTCTACCCCTAACCAGTGCCCTTTCAAACATTAAACCTCCCCCGCACCCCCACCCCTAATCAGGAGCAATACAGGTAAGCAGAGAACCTCTAGAGGGAGGTGGCTAGAACCCGGCCTTCCAGGCGTGGTTCTCCAAGGCCAAGGAGCCTGATCACCTAAGGGAGGCAGCACCTTCCTTCTCTACCAGATTTCCCTTACCCCTCATCTTCCTGGCCCATTCTCACTGCATCCTGAGGCTTCTAGCACCAGGCGCCCTATAGATGGTACCAGAAAGACAGGGCCTGATCATGCTCTTCCCCTGGGGCCATGAAATCGTGGTCCTGACCCAGAGAAGGCAAGACTGTGCTAGGGAGCAGCAGATAAGCCAGGCCCCACAGAAGTGGCTGCTCTCTGGAGAGGCTGAGGAGTGGGGAGAACAAGAGGAGTGGAAGCCCACCCACCCTGGAGGTCATAATCAGAGCACTGCCCAGAGGCATCAGTAGGATTCCAGCAGATACAGTGTGAAGACAGCTTTCCTAAGTAAAACAGGAAACCAAGGCCAAAGATCAAGTGGGCCCCGAGCCCCTATCCCAAGGCTCAGTCACATGCCCGGCTCACCTCTCCCAGAGCAACACTTTTCCTCCCTGCAGCAGAGCCCCCCCCCCCCACCGGCCCCGACACAGACACACACCCCAAGCAGCAGACAGACTCAAGGAGGCAGGAGGAGGGGTGTCAGAAAAACCCGGAAGGAAGGAGGCTGGACAGACAGACAGAAGCAGATCCTGGCTTCACTGCTCCAGAGAGACACCCTCCAGACTCCCAGACTGTGAGGGACACTCTCGTTCTCAGCAACCCGGAGGGAGAAGGGGAGAGTAGACTTCAGTGTCTCCTGAAACCAAATTCCAGCAGCCCAGGAATAGGACACACTCCAGACAAGCAAGAAGGCTTAAGTCTCACTTCTCTTCCTCATATTCCTCCTCCAAGAGCTCCCCCGGACCAAGGCAGGGGGAGCCTCCCCTTAGCAGTGCAGGGACACCTCCAAGGAACTGTGTGACTGCCCCACCCCCCAGCCAAGCCCACAGCACTGAGAATCCTTGGCCGGGGAGACTCCTCCAGTCACAGCCCCTCCTGCTCCTAGGCACTGCTTGGGGGCAGAGGGTAACCCCAGCAATCCCCAATCCTAATGCACCTCCTTCTGGAGGCTCCCATTACCCAGGGAAGGAGTGCTGGGGTGCTGAGACCCAAGAGGTTGGTGAGCCTGGGAGGGGGACTACATCTCCCAGAAGCCCCCAGGGCAGGGTTGCTGCTCCAGCTGGCCCAAGGCCGGCCTTGTTCTCTGCGCTAGGGTGGCAGGGTCCCCTGGCTGCCCCTAAGCCCTCCCCCCTGAGCTCTGGGGCTGCCAACCTGACTGGGGGCCCAAGAGTAGCCACCACTAACCCTGGGGGCGTCCCCCACCCTTTAAACAGCCTGGGGGTGCGTGCCAGAGGGCAACAGACAATCAGACTGTGTTCCCCCTCCCCAGTTCAAACTGGATCTCCCTCCTCGAGCCTCTGCCTGCCTGGCATGACTTTCGCCCTCGGCCCCAGCCCACCCCTCACCTCGCGCGGGTCGGGGGTCCTCACGCCAGGCCGGAGCTGGACGCCATGACCAGGTCAGGGTCGGTGACTGGACTGGGGTCCTCCGGCTTGCCAGTTGGAGGTGCGGAGGGGGGCGGGCAGGCGGTGATCTTTTGATCCTGGACGCCTTGATCTCAATACCAGCCCGGCCCGGGAGAGGGTATCCGGGGGTCGCTGGGCGCCTGGGTTCCTGCCTCCCAACCGCCGAGCATGGTCGTGGGCGCCGGACAGCGGCGGGAGAGCGTGCACACCCGCCCGGCCCGGGGCTCGGGGCTGGGGTCTCGGCCCCGAACCTCACGGCTCCGGCTCCTGCTCCTCCTCCCTTCCTTCCTTCCTTGCTTCCTTCCTTCCTTCCTTCCTCCCTTCCTTCGCCTCCTCCTTTCACTTTCTCCGAGGCCCGCGGGGACGGCGGGCGCGGGGCGGGGAGGGGGCTGTCTGGGCGCTTATTGTTGGTCGGACGCCGAGGGTCCGGGTCGCAGCCCCCGGGCGGCGCGGCGCCGGGGGACCCAGGCGTGCGGGCGTCCGGCCGGCTGGCTCCGGGCGGCGGCAGTGGTGCAGCGGCCCCGGGTCCGGGGCATGTCCGGCCACTGGCTCCGCCGCGCGCCGCCGCCTCCCCGGGCTCCCCTGCGCTGCCGGAGCCTCGCTCGCCCCTCCACTCGGCTCCTCTCCCCAGCCTGAATAAGCATCGGGGCTCTCTGGCTGCCTCCTTCTGCCTTCATACCAGAGCCCGGAGAGGCCCCTGTCAAAATAAGAGCTCCCCCATCTCGCTCGCCTCCTCGCCCAACCCGGCTCCCCCAGCCTCCCAGTGGTCTGACTCGGTAAGGCGCCCGGCCGGCTAGCGGGAGGCAGGTTGGCCGGGGGGTTTGGGTGGGGGCTTCTACCCTGCTCTCCTCCCCATTCCTGAGGACTGGGGAAGAGACGCGCCAACAACATCCCAGGCTAGAGAGAGGTTTCACAAACCTACCCTCCAGTCTACACTGATTGGAAGGGGTGGGAGTTGCCTGGACTCCCCTCAGCACACACACACACACACACACACAACTGGGTCCCCTTTTCACTGTACCCACCCACATTCATTATGCACTGAGCATCTCTTTATTCATCTCTCTTTCCTAGGAGACCATGAGGTCCTTGAGGGCACAGACTGAATTTTTTTCATCTCAGTACCTAGCACAAAGTGGATGCTAAGAAAATGTGGAAGTAAAATCTTTGTATTCTCAAAAAAACTCCTAACCTCAAAGTGCTGCACACACATACACTCAAGACCCTATAAGAGGATAGATGCAATGAAGAAGAAATTGTAAAGCACTTTTTAAAAGCATTACACAAATGTTATTTCAGTGTTTACCACAAACCTGTGAGAAAGAGGTTATGGCCCCATTACACTGGTGAGGAAACTGAGCCTTGCAGTAGTTAAGGACCTCCTCGGGGTTATACAGCTAGAAAGTGGTAAGCCCAGGAAAACTTGGGACTCCTTATCCCAGGACACTTCCCCTATATCCTACTGCTCCCACCCAAAATTAATGCCAACAAGTAACAAGACTGCTTCAGAAATGAAGAAGAATAACAAGCCTGTTTGCTCCTGATATTCGGTTCCACTGCCCTCTCCCCTGCCCCTCCTGGGTCCGCGGAGAGCCCTAGCCCTTATAGACCACCCTCTCTTCTGACTACCTATTACGTCTATGCCACCCAATAGAGTACCTACTTATATGTTTTGTTTCATATATATACATTTGGTTGCCCCAAAAGATTCTTGAGGGCCCAGACTACGCTTCCTATACCTCTATATTCCCCACAGCACTCAAGTGCTGGGTTCATAGTAGAGCTTCCGTAAATACTCCCTTGCTGGGGGGAAAAAAAAAACCTCACTTGATGGGTTGATAGTGCCAGCAGCTGGGTGCTGGGCAAAGTCTGAGGAGGCACAGGTGGAGATGAGGGACAAACCCTAAAAAAAGATCACATAATAACCCCCGTGTGTGTCTAACATCAGTTTACAAAGCATCTTCATACACATTATCTCTAGATCATGTTTTGATCCGATCAACAAAACTCCCCCAAATGCCTACTAACTGCTGTGCCAAACACCAAGCTGGGTTAGGGGTTGAATCATCACAACCTCATGAGGTAGGTATTCCCACGGAAAACCGAAGCCCAGAAAAGCTGAGCTCTGGTGTGAAAGATCCTAGAGCCTAGGATAGTACCTGACCTGCAGAAGTAGTGTTTAACTTCCTCCCCTCTCTCCAGGGTCCGGTGGATATAATATGTGCCACAAGGCAAAAGGGCCATTTCTCAAACTGGATGCTTGTTAGGAGGAAGGGGCCACCCCATTTATGTGGATCAGTCTCGCGTTACATACATGACAAACCACATGGGCATGTTATGATCTGTTTGGCACAATGCCCGGTTCACAGAAGGTCCAGAAAACAGTGTTTGCAGGAGTGAACGATGGCTGTGTTGCAAAAGGTCTGTTAAATGCGGTACACAGTAAGTTCAAGCGTATTCGGCATGTCCTGTGGAGCAGCCATGTAGAGCGCTCCCCTGGGTGGGGCTGTGACTCATTCCCCCAGTGTAGGTTCCAGGTTGGGATGCGGAGTTGAGCTCCGGGCAGCCACGAGTTCTGGGTGGAACCCTGGAGTGAGCGAGGAGAGGAGAGGGGCTGGCGCCACTGCTGGAATGGAGCGGCTCCCTCTACTGGCGAACTCGAGGAATCACCGGGTGTTTCCATGTATCTGTGTGTCACTGTGTCACGAGGAGTGTCACAGGTGTGTCAGCGACTGTCGGTGGAAGGTGCCGGCACGGGTATAGGTGTGTGAGGGTGCCTGTTCCTGGCGCAGGGTGGGTGTGCCAGCGCCACGCGGTCCTGGCTCTGGAACCACAGAGTGTACACACACAAGCACATCATGTAATACAATTTACTTTGGGACTGGAGGCAGGGGTGGGGGGTGGGGGGGCGGCGCTAGGGAGGCTGATTATCTGAGATTACTTCGCGAGGCGATTAGGACGCAAGGATCCTCCAGCTGGAACACCTCACCGACCTCATGCAGGTGGGAGGGATTCAGGACTGAAGAACAGTTCCCAGGAAGGGACTCTAATCCCCTAAAGCAACTAAGGACCCAAGAAAGGGTTAACTTTGAGCCCTACAGTGACTTCAATCATTGGCTCAGAGCACTGTCAGTCAGAGTTCTGGGGGCGGGGTTTTCGGGGCCGCCTTCGGACTGCCCAGGGCCCCTCACTTGCCCCTCGACCCCCACATCATTTCACTTCTGGGCTGCGCCCGCACCCCCATCTTGGTGGAGACACCTGCCTGGGCCTGGAGGAGGAGCGGATCCGGGCATCCTGGCTTCCCCACTCACTCCAGCTGCCTGGCTTCCTGATAGATGGTGATTATTATATAATAGACCTGCTGGACAGAACCGTGCCAGCGACTCGGAACACTTTGCCCCCTCCTCGAAGCGTGCCCCAAAAGACCTGGCACCAGCCGCCCAGAGTCCGCTGTCCAGCTCTGCCGGCGCCCCCAGCACCACCCCCATCCCGGGGCAGGAGACCCCTGGGCCACCTTCACCGGTGGACCTGGGGCCACGTCTTGGGATGGGGCAGGCGCCAGGCTGGGAGTCCGGCGGGCGCCCAGCAGGTCTCAGTGTCGGCCTGCGGAGTTTGGCTTTACCAGCGCCTCGCCAGGAATATGGGACCCACCTGGCCCCTCCAACCTGAACTTGGAACTTGGGAACCAATAGAGGTGGGGATAGGGGGCGCAGGGGCCAGGATCGGAAAGGGAAAGAAGTTTGGGAAAGGTGCGGGGGCAGGAAAAAGGAGGCTGGGAGAGGGGGCCGGCGGGGGCAGTGGGGGAGGGACTCTTATCCTGACAGGGCTCCCGCCTTCCCCGACTGGAGGGTTTGGAAAAACTGAGCAGGCAGCCAAGGCTTGGCTGGAAATCCTGCAGCCCACCCTCCTGGGGACACAAAGCTGGAGGGCGGAGGCAGGGCGGGGGAAGAGAGCACGACCCCGGGGAGGGCAGGGCCTCTTTTGGGGCTGGGGGCCCAGGGGCCAGGTCCCTGGGGAGGGGGTTCCTGGCGCTGTCTCCCTGCAGTCTGCTTCCCCCTTCTTCTCTTTCCCCCCCTCCTCTCCCCCCCTCCTCCCTCTCCCCGGCTCCAGTCTTGCAGATTGCGGGCAGACTTAACTCCTTGCGCGCCAGCCTGGTGGACTCCGAGGTGGTGACGCTGGGAGGGAGGGAAGGAGGGAGGGACTCCGGACCCCACTCCCACCACTGTTTAACACCTTGTGGCCCGGAATGCAATCTCGGGATTTGGGCTGGTCAGAGCCCTGGAGGGCTGGCTGCCTCGTACTCGAGGAGAGACGCACAAAACCCGGCACCTGAGAGCGGCGTGGTCCGGCCCATTCTGCTGCCAAATCTTAATTGTCTACGTTCCCGCCACCCCAGTCCTCTGTGTCTCTCCCTCCACTCTTTGGCCACCCTCCCCCCACCACTAGTCGTTACAAAGGTCCCTGCCAGACGGAAGGCTGCGGAGAACCCGGAAGTCTGGCTTCTGCGGCTGCCCCAGCATTCTCTGAGTCCCCGGTGAGGCCCAGCGCAGGTGACCACAACCCTTGCCTCTTTTGCCTCCAGAGGGCTCCTTCACCTTTCTGCGGAGATGGCTCCCCACCTGAGGCAGGGAATGCTAGCCTCCGCCAGCTCCGGCTAGGACAGGGCCCCGAGTAGCTGGAAACCCTGATTTCGCCTCCACCCTAGCCCCTTTCTTGGGCAACACCCCCTCCACCATCAGATTTGCCTTCCAATTCTCTGAATGACTGCCTGAGGGAAGTAACCCAGGCTGGGCAGGAAGGGGTTAACGGGGCTACCCGACACCGTGTGAGAGCCAGGTGAGGCACCGCCCATCTTGGCCTTGGGGGGGTGGGGGGTGTTTGTGGGGTGTGTGTTGGGGGGGGAGGTGGAGGGACACTGACCTAAGGGCTGCTTTTTTTTTTGCCCCCTGGTGGCTAGATCTGGCGTAGCGGCGCAAGCTATGCTCAGGTGGGGATGGGTGGAGGAAGGACTTTGGAGACAGAGTACTCCTCCGGAAGGAACAGCACTTCCCGAGGTAAAGAGAATCCTCTGGGAAGGCTCGTGGAAGGAGGGGGCTCCCACAATGCCTGCCCTGTCACCCCCACTCAGCAGGCTGCCTCAGCCACTTCCAGATCTTTGCCTGAGGGGACTCTACTTGTGGGGCCCAGGTGCCCAGGGGGGCTGGGGTAGGGGGGAGAAAGACCTAGCCCTGTCCTCCCAGGGTCTCAGCCTAACAGAGGGGATCAATTGAAGGAAGCTGCTCCTCACCTTCTTTTTCTTTCTGTGCCCCCAGCCTTCCCAGAAGGCCCATTCCCTCCAGACCCCAACATCAAATTCAAACCTGTAGCCAGGCTTCAGAGCTCCCACCAGCTACCCCGCCGCACTTCAGCTTTCCCTCCCTCCAGCCAAGCTGCCCTCTGGTTTCTCCTCATAAAAGAACCCCTCTTGAGGGATTCGAGGTGCTCACAACCACTTCCCTTTCTCCCGCTCAGGGCTGAGACCCTTCTTCCCCTCCACCCGGGAAGCCCTCCCAGGTTATTGAAGGCCATGCTCTCGCAGGCTTCCTTCCTTCCTTCTTTGTTTTTCCTTTCAGTGGCCTTACTTCCCTCCTTCTCACCATTTCCCATTAGACTTCCTTTTAGTGTGGGCGGTTCACCCAAACAGGGACAATTCTGTCCTCCTTTCAGGCTGTGACGCCTGCCTCAACATTTGCCTTTTCCTCCTGGAATACTCCTCTGACCAACCCCATGTACTTATTCATCCAAAAACTATTTCTGAGAACCTACTATGCGCCGGGCACTGGACAAAACAGTAGGTATATGTCGGTGAACAAGACAGATGTGGTCCTTGCCCTCAGAGCCTGCAGTCTAGGTGGGGACAGACAAGCGAACGAGTGATTTCAATTCAGTGTCATGAAGCCTTGGGGAGCACTTCAGAGAGACCCCTATTCTGGACTTGGGAGTCTGGAAAGTTTCCTGCAAACCCCAGGAGCAACATCTGAGCTGAGACTTATGCCCGCCTAAGGTGTGACTGTCCAGGCAGATAGTACGTCTTCCTGGAGCCCTAAGATGGACCAGGATCCCAGCAAGGGACCTCACCAGATGTTACAAGGGAGGAGGGAGGGATCTTTAAGCCTGCTTTCCCAAACAACCCATTTCTTTTCTTTTTGTTTTTTTTTTATTTTTATTTTTTAAGATTTTATTTATTTATTTGACAGAGAGAGACATAGCGAGAGAGGGAACACAAGCAGGGAGAGTGGGAGAGGGAGAAGCAGGCTTCCCGCTGAGCAGGGAGCCCGATGCGGGGCTCAATCCCAGGACCCTGGGATCATGACCTGAGCCGAAGGCAGACGCTTAACGACTGAGCCACCCAGGCGCCCCTTCTTTTTGTTTTTTATTTTATTTTATTTTTATTTTATTTTTATTTTTTTTTTAAAGATTTTATTTATTTATTTGAGAGAGAGAGAGCACATGAGAGGGGGAGGGCCAGAGGGAGAAGCAGACTCCCCGCTGAGCAGGGAGCCCGATGCAGGACTCAATCCTGGGACTCCAGGATCATGACCTGAGCCGAAGGCAGTCGCTTAACCAACTGAGCCACCCAGGCGCCCTTCTTTTTGTTTTTTAAAGATTTTATTTTTTAAGTAATCTCTACACCCAACATGGGGCTCAAACCCACAACCCCGAAATCAAGAGTCACATGCTCTGCTGACTGAGCCAGCCAGGTACCCCCCTGCCCCCAAACAATCCATTTCTAATAAATTCCCCAAGCCCCAAAAGAAAGAAGACTGACCTGAGAGTCAAGAGTATGTGACCCTGGCCTAGTCACATGTGACCCTGGCCTAGTCACACCCTGTCTCAGGCCCTTAGTTTTTTCAAATGTAAACCAAAAGGGTTGGATGAGTTTTTCTTCAGGCTCTTTATCCGGAAGATATTAAAGAGCAGGCTTGGTTAGTTGAGAGAGAAACACTCACCTCTGTGGTGAGCTTGGGGAGGGGAGAGTGGCATTCAGAAGCCCGGGAGAGGCTACCAGAGGCAGGGGCGCAGAGAAAGCCACATGTCACCTCCTACCCCTCACCGTGCGCGTTGCCTGGCAGTTCTGAGTCCTGGGAACATTTTAATTTCTGCCATCAACTGGCCGCAAGAGCCTTTCTGAGATTGTGCTGGGAGGGGAGAGCATGGGGACAAGCACTCACAGGATACACTTAGTTACTGCATTAATTTGCTCTAATACGGAACACTAGAGAGCTTTTGTTTTTAAGAGAATATTCACAGGTGGGGGCGCCTGGGTGGCTCCGTCGGTTAAGCCTCCCACTCTTGGTTTCGGGCTCAGGTCATGATCTCGGGGTCCTGAGATTGAGCCCCGTGTCAGTTCCCTGCTCAGTGCAGAGTCTGCTTAAGACTCTCTCTCCCTCTCCCTCTGCCCCTCCCCCCCCAAAAAGACTCTTCACAGGTGAGGAAACTGAGGCCCAGGGTGGTCATAAGATGGTGGCTGGTGAGTGATGGCTGGCAGTGGTGCCCAGGCCTCCCGATTCCCAGTCCAGAACCTTCCCACCACACCACTGCAGTGCTCGCTTCCAACTTTCCATTGGACTTCTTCCTGTGTCTGGCTCATTTCCCTGCGAGGCCACGAGATCTGGGAAGGCAGGCTTGGCCTCCTTATCTGGACATCCCGCAGAGCCTGGTGCAGGGCTCTGAACACAGGGAGGGCTGCTCAGCTGCCCCGGGCCCGTAGGCCGCCCTCTTCTCTCTCATCAGGACTCTCTTTATATGCAGGTAGCTCTCTGGCCCAGTGGAAAAATGCCATCCCTGGATTGTGGACAAATCCCCGAGACCGGCGTAGTCCCAGTCCCAGCCAGGCCTCAAACCTGCTCTGTGACTTCGAGCAAGCTGATGGACCTTCCTGGGGCTCATGTTCCCCATCTGTCAAGACCCATAACCAATTCTAACGGCTAGGGCATTTGGAACTTGAAGTCCCAGATTAGGAGATGGTTTTACAAGACATACCTCTGAGGTGAGAGAAGAAGCCTAACGTTCCAGTCTTTTTGGCAGAATCTCACGGCCTCGGGACCACATCTGCTCCGTCTGCTGGGACCGGGGTCCTGCCTCATGGGGTGCCTACACCCTGGCACTATGCTGGATCCCGCGGAAGTTGCAGGATATGAAACCTGAATATATTCTGGGATCCCGCGACCCAAATAATTTCCCACCACCAAAAATCATTTCAAAAGGAATCCCAACGTTTAGTTGTATCTCCTGATGATCCAATTTGTAACCTGCGGCACCACTTGTTAAAATTCCCTTTCCTCTTCTGTTCCGCACACCTTGTAGCGGCTGACTCACTCTCCACCCGGCTCTGTTCTCTGTAGTCCACACAGCTCTCATCCCCTTATCATATGGACTGGCTTAGCCTGTCAGGCTTCATTATTTTCCTTTTCCTTTCACCCGTCACCCAGATTCTCCCTAACACACCAGAAAGCTGCCTGGCTCCTGCCTCTTGTCTCTCACCTGCTATTCTCCCAGTTTTGTATCACAAAAGCTCTGGAACTGAGCAAGCCAAGACAAGATTTCCAACAACAGGTGAAGGATAAAATTATCTTGGGGGTGAGGGGAGGGGAGATAGAGGGAGGCTGAGAAGATGAATCAGTGATGAATAAGTTTTGATCCTGTAACAGATACGACAGGCACCTGCCCTCAAGGAGCTCATAAGGTGGCGACAGTTAAAACACAATAAAAGATGCTAAATAATGAAAAGATGTGGACTTGATGTAATCAGTGCAGGTTGCATCCTCAGGGAGCCCTGTGGAGAAAGAGGAGACTGACCTCAGGTCCAGGGGAGCACAAGGGTTTGGTGAGGGGCACAGAAAGAACAAAAGCAGGAGGAATCACAAATCTTGGTGGGAAGGCGCCTCAACGAAGACCAACTACCTGTTTCAGGATCTTTCTGCCGCAACCCCCACCCCTGCACCGTCAACACCCCTGGCAAGCAGTGTGTCACCATCTTTTTGAACACCTTCAGGAGTGGGGAGCTTACCAAACCCCCAAGGCAGCCCGTTCCATTTATGAACATTTGTGGGGGTGTTTTAATTAAAGTTTTATTTAACCTAAGTTCTAGGCCCACCATGGGGCTTGAACTCATGACCCTGAGACCAAGAGTCACATGTTCTACTGACTCAGCCAGCCAGGTACCCCAATGAATGAACATTTGTTTTTCCTTCCTTTGATCTGACCTCTGTCTCCCAGTGGTCTCCACTTGTTAGTCCACACACTACCTCCTGGGGTCACACGATGTGAGTCTAATTCTTCCTCCCCATGATAGCCCTTCACATATTTGAGCTTTAATGACTCCTGACTCTTCTCCTCCTCTCCAGCCTAAACATTCCCAGTTCACTAAACAGTCACTGCTGTGACAACACCTGGCCAACTCAGAGTAAAGCAGGACTATCAATCCCCTTCTTTATTCCAAATACTATATCTCTATTAATATGGCCTAAAATTGAATTTACTTTTGGCAACCATATTATGCTGATGACTTGGACTGAACTTACTAAACTCCTTAATTCTGTGATTCTGTTTCACCTGAATTGTTTCTTTCTTTCTTTCTTTCTTTCTTTTTTTTTTTTTTCTTCACCTGAACTGCTTCTAAGCCATGTCTGGTCCATTATACATCGCTGAGGTCTTACATAGACTGCTGATCATTTCATCTTGTTACGTTGGCCTGACATTCTATGCATGGAGATGATTTTAGGATCCTTATCTTGTCCTTCAAAGTGTTTACTATCTCTCCAGGCTTATATGTGTGGAATGGGATACTGTATTTTCATATAAGATAATCATAAAAATATTTAACAGGACAGAGATGAAGACAAAACCCTAAAACACACAAATGTTCTCTGGGTTGATACCAATCCGTGTCACACTGAGAAGCAAGAAGATACATGGTTTTGTAGGTGGGATGGTGTCACATCATCATGAGCCTCAAAAGCCTAAAGGAAGAATAAGAAAACTCAGAAGGTTTTTGAGTACAAGAGTCTTATGGAAGCATCTTGATATAGCAAAAAATAAAACAGAACACTAACTTTGGAACTTTACAGATCTGATTTTGAGTCCTAGCTCTGTTGCTTTCTAGTTGTAGAACTTTGAGCAAATTACTTTAACCACTTAGGACATCGTTTCTCCTGTAGAATGGGATAATACCTACTCTATAGATTATTGTGGCAATTAAATGAGATGATATATATGAAAAACATCATACCTAATAGGCTCTCAAAAAATTAAGAAGAAAAAGCAGGAGAAAGAAGGAGGAGAGAAAAAAGTTGTGTTTAGGACAGGTTTGGTTTCTGAGGAGAGACTACATTTATGATAGACCCAAGCAAAAAGTCCAAGTGTGAAGTGAGCCTCTAGTGAGGCCCAGATTGACTTGCTGGATGCTTGGTCCAGGGCAACATCTACAAAATGATAGAGGGCTAGAAGCAGATGTGGACGATATTTCAAAAGGAGAATTGATTCACCTTGGATGATGTGGAAAATGACAGAGAAAGGAGACATGGGCAGCAACAGGGAAGTACACAGAGGAGTGATGGATTAGGGAAGAAGGGTTCATATTTATTTATTTATTTTTTAAAGATTTTATTTATTTATTCGAGAGAGAGAATGAGAGACAGAGAGCACGAGAGGGAAGAGGGTCAGAGGGAGAAGCAGACCCACCGCTGAGCAGGGAGCCCGATGCGGGACTCGATCCCGGGACTCCAGGATCATGACCTGAGCCGAAGGCAGTCGCTTAACCAACTGAGCCACCCAGGCACCCAGAAGGGCTCATATTTAGAGTGGTAGAAGTAGGCAGGACAGTAGGACATCCCAGTGGATCTGACTGGTGAGCAGGTGGAGAGATCTAAGTGGAACTGTGGGGAGCAAAAGTCCAAGGGAGAGTTAGGTGTTTGTTTGGGAAGCACCCCGCCGGGGGTAGCTGTAGGCCTTGGGTCCGGTCTCTGAGGGTGAGGTGGGAAGCCAAACAAGAATAGTACCCTCTAGGACACCCCAGAACCACCCTCATTCTGACTTAGGACTGGAGGAGAAAGTGCCCAAGAGGGCTTTCCCTCACCACTGCTCCAGGCTGCCTGGTCAGGGCAGAACAGATGAACATGACCTTAGGTTCACCTTGACATCACTTCACCCAAACCCTGTCACTCCAGGACTCTCTGCTCTTCGGCCCTGATATCAGAAGGACACAAGTTCCTGTCTAGCCAACAGACTCTACCTTGTTGCTACAATCAGGGGCTTGAAAAGGGAGAGGGGGGAGGGGAGCTGTAGAAAGAGAGATTTGGACAGAAGCGGGTGGGGACCAACGGAGAGCCAGAGAGGAACAGAGAAGGCGGGGGATAAAGAGCAAGGTGAGCACCATGAGTATGTAGAAATACAGGCTGATGGAGGAGAAAAAGAGAGACTGAAGGAGGGGGGCAGAAAAAAAGATTTGCCGAGAAACTGATGAAGTGCAACTGAGAAAACTGTTGCCATGGCGACGGGTCCAGAGGAGGGAGTAGGAATAGAAATCGGATTATGAGTTGGGGGAGTGGGGAGGGGGTCGTTCAAGACCCGGAGGCAGTGCCCCCCACACCAGGCCCGCCCCCTCCAGTCCTCCCCCTGGCCTGAGGACGGCCTTTCCCAGAGGGCTCCCCAAGGCCAGTCCAAGGAGTGCAGAGAGAACAGAAGCCTGGGAGGGGCTGGGGCTCTGGCACTTTCTCCGCTCCTCTCCACCCTGGGCTGACACAGAACAGATCTGTACCCCACCCCCAGCGTGCCTCACTGGCTCCCGGACGGCTCTCCCCCTCCGCCCAACCCAGTTTCTGTCCTCCGACCTCTTCCTCAGAGCCCGCCCCCCCCCACCCCCATGAAGAGAGGAGAGGGGCCTTGTTGTAAGAACCTACTGTGTCAGGCACTGTGCTGGGCACTCAGGCCCCGCCGCAGCCCCCGGAGGAGGGGTACCGCCTCCATCGACAGACGGGAAACTGGGAGCAGGGTCCCAAGCCGGAAAGCAGCAGCCCGAGGTGGGCTGCGTAGTCCTGGCTCATCTGCTTCAACGCCATTTACTGCCCTCCGTGCCCCCCCCGCAACCCCCCCCAGCAATCCCCCCCCCAGCCTGCTACCTTCCACCGCCCGCTTCCCACGCCCAGCGGTCCCCGCACCCTTAGGACAGGATGGGCAGGATGGGAGGTGCGGGTGTTGGGGGGGGGACCAGTTCAGTTCTTGGGGATAGAGAACTGGGGACCCACGAGGCAAACGCGCCGCAGCCTCAGCAGCCCGCGGGGCTCCCGGCGGAGTGGGAGGCGCAGGGGAGCGCCGAGCTCGGGGCTAGGGGAGCGGGGAGGAAGGGCTGAGGGGGAGAGGCTGGTGGGGGTGAGGGGAAGCTCTGAGGCAGGCGTTTCCGGCAGAGCCGAGGAGAAACTTCCAGCAAGGCCGAGTGGGGAGCACTCAGGCTTGCGGCCTCTGAGCTGCTGAGCGAGTGTGACTGGGGGCAGGTCCCTGCAAGTGGGAGTGGCTGTGGGGGGACCGCGGGCTCCCTCCCCCTCCCTCGGGCTTCTGAACAAATAACAGTTTTGTAAAGGGCACCGGATCTGCTGTGCATATCAAACAGGGCCTGAGGAGCCGGGAGAAGGCAGAGTTGGGGGCTGCGACCTGGGGTAGCTGTGCCAAGACCACCCCTCCCTGCCCGAGGGTGCGGTGGGATTCCGAAGGATTCGGGCCCCTTCCCCTACGCCGTGCTTTTCCTCCTAGCAGCCACCTTGAAACACCTCCCTGTTCTCTCTGGGGACTGGCTAACCCGGAAGTGGAGGGAGGTCAGCAATGGCTGGACCCCAAGAGGGGCTGCAGGGCACAATTCTGTTGGGTCCCCTGCTCGCTGGGCTTGAGCTCGCAGGTCCCTGCCTCACACCCCTGTAGAGGGGGAGGAGGGGATAGAGCTCCTTCCTCTTCAGGCCTGAAGGGAAGGCTGCCCCAGACCAGCTCACTTCTGCTTCAGTTCACCCCTTCTCCACACTCCACCGATACCCCAGGAAGCCCCTCCTGACCTCCTTCCCTGTGCCCACGGTAGGTTCCTACAGACGACCGGGAAGGGCAGTCACCCAGCCTGAGGTACAAGAGGGTAAGGAACTGTGGGGGTGGGGGGAGTGGGGGAAGAAGACTCTTCCTACCCTTCTCCCTCACACCTGCCCTCCTTAGGCTGTTGGCTTCTTAGCCCTTCACGGAATCCCAGACCCAGCTCCACCCAGACCATCAGTCCTTCAACACCCTTGTGCCCAGCCCAGTCGCCCTCATTCCCACACCTTCACTTCCAGAGGGAGGCAATCTCCATGACCCCTGCTGCCAAAGCCAAGGAGCACATTTCAAATCTCTCCCACTCCTGTGAACCAGTTTACTGTGGAGCATGGCCCCTGGAAGCATTCTTCTTCCGGTACCTGGGATACCACGCCCTCCTGGCTCTTCTCTTTTTCCTTTGAGGGAAGCTTCTCAGTCTCTTTTACGGTCTCCTCTTTCCCTTTGACCATGATGGTATTCCCCAGGCTCTGTCCTTGCTCTTGTCTTCTCACGGGCCGGCGCTCCTCCCCGAGGCCGAAGCTGTCACACCTGGTGCCCACAGCCTTCCTGAGCTCCAGACCATGCAGCCAACTACCTTCCACACACCTCCACCTGGGTGTCCTTCAGGCACTTCAGTTCAGTGAGTTCAAAAGTAACAGATCTCCTACCCCTCCCCACAAATCTCCTTCCAACCCCACTCCTCCCCCCAGCACCCCAGCTGGTGACAGTGCCACCATTTGCCCAGCTGCCCAAGCCAGCGCCTGGGAGGCATCCTTCCCTCTGCTCCCTACCCTGCCCCATAGCCCTCCCAATCAAACCATCACCCCAAAATTCCCTCATTGGTCATTTTTTGCCCAGAATCTTATCTCAGTAGTGTGTCAAGAGACATCTAAAATATCTCCCAGCTATTCATCCAACACAATCTCTACACTGCAGCAAAAATCATCTTTTTAAGACACAAATTTAATCATGACACTCTCCAGTTTAAAACCCTTCAACTGCTTCTTTTTATCCTTAGGATAAAAATTAAAATTCTTTTTAAAAAAATCAAAATTCTTTAAAGGGGCTTACAAAGCTCTTCATCTGGTCCTGGTTACTTCTCCAATGACTTCCCCAAATTCCACTCTAAACCTCCAGTCCTTTAATGAGGTTTTGCAGCTCTCTCAGCCTAGAACAATCTCCCCCCTCCCCCTTCCCTCACTCCACCTTCACCCTGTGAACTCCTGCCCAACTTTCAGAGCTTCACGTATTTACTACTTCCTCCAGGAGACCCTCCAGGACTGCTCAAGCCCATGGAAGTTGCCGCTTCCATGAGGAGCCTCTTTGGCAAGCCATTTAATGTCTCTGACCTTAGTTTCCTCATTAATACAATGAGGATAATAACAGGACCCCCCACCCCAGGTTGCTATGAGGATTAAGCAAGAAAATAAATGAAAGACTTACTGCAGCGCCTGACGTGGTAAACACTCGACAAATAATAACTGTTAGCATGACTTTTTCTACTAAAATCCTGCTGCAGTGTGGTAGAGTGGCCTCCAGTATTTCCCATTCTACCATAATTTCCGGGAGAGCGATCTTGTTCACCTCTGAATGCCCGGTACTTAGCGCAGTGACTGGTGCAAAGGCATTTAATAAACATTTATTGAATAAATTAATTCATGTTAGTTCGGCCACCATTATTTCTTGGAAGGATTAGCTCTCCTTCAGGCCTAAGGAGAGGCTTAATTACCCCACAATCAAGCCTCCACCTTCTCCTACGATCATCTTTCTCCAACCAAACTGAATTTTGCCACTTCCCTGCTTTGACCCTCTCAGAGGCTCCTCACTGTCTCTAAACATGGTGGGCCGGGCCCTTGCAGGACTTTTGTTTCTTTGCGTCTGCTCCTCCCGTCTCTCCCCTTCCCTCGCAAGCCCTCCTTGCCAGGCCTCTGCCCATTGGTGACACTGAACCCCTGCCTGCTTCGACAAACCCTCCGGCCTCTATCCCCTCAACCTCAAATAGTCTTCCCCCTTGCTCACCAGCAAAACACCTACTCCTGTTCTTTTTTTTTTTTTAAGGTATTTATTTATTTGAGAGAGAGAGAGCGTGATCAGGGAGTAGAGGAAGAAGCAGACTCCCCACTGAGCAGGGAGCCCGATGTGGGTCTCGATCCCAGGCCCCTGGGATCATGACCTGAGCCCAAGGCAGATGCTTAACCAACTGAGCCACCCAGGCGCCCCCACCCACTCCTGTTCTATCACCCGGTTCCTGATGACACAATCTGGGGCCCCCGGGGGTGAAGCTGGCCTCAAAGATGTTTATCGTTTGGCTCACAAAGTGCATTTTATAATATATATTAGTTTAGAATTTGAAAATAAGAGCACCTTACCTACAAATTCAGATGCCTGGCCTCTCTTGAAAAAAAAAAAAAAAAAAGAGGAGGCACGGCCGCCCTAGGCCCCCCTTTCGGCAGGGCAATGCTTCCCCTTGAGCCGGAGCTCCTGCTGCTATACGGTCTCCAGTTGGTCCCAGTTTCACTCACCTTGTTTTACTGCTTTTGTTACCTGCCTGGCTCCCGGAGACACCGGGATCTGCAGCCCCCCTTGGCCTCGCAACTTCGTGCTCCGTCCAGCTGCAGTGAGGACCTTGGCTTTCTTTCCCCAGCAGCCACGTGGATGGCCGTCACTCTCTGTCCCCTCCCCGTCCCTGTCCACACTCCCCTGCTCCCCCTCTCTTCTCACATCTTTATTCGACCTTGACCTCACTCCTCAGTGCTCCTTCTGGTCACATTCATCACCCCTTCTCATAACTAGCCCACATCTTAGTCTCCAGGCCTTCACTCTTGCCGACACCCTGCACTTCCCATGCCTTGGAGACCTGAACCCTGAGTCAGTCAAACCTGACAGTTTTATCATTTCTGCACTCAAGCTGTTGTGTCATTTGAAAAGCTCCTAAAATGTCAAGGTCAGTGTGATGGTTAATTTTATGTGTCAGCTTGACTGGGCCAGGGTGCTGGGATATTTTGTCAAACATCATTCTGGATGACTCTGTGAAGATGGTTTTTGGATAAGGTGAACATTTAAATCAGTGAACTTTGGGTAAGGCAGATTACCCCATGGTATGGTGAGCCTCGTCCAATCAGTTGAAGGCCCTAATAGAACAAAGACTGACCTCCCCTCTGGCCTCCCACAGAAAGAAGGAATTCAGCCAACAGAGCACCTTTGGACTCCAACTGCAACTCTTTCCTGGGTCTCCAGCCTGCCTGCCTCCCCCTTCAGATTGCGGATTTGCTAAGCCTCCACAATCACATGAGCCAATGCCTTAAAATAAACCTCTCTCTGTATACACATCCTGTCTGCTCTGTTTCTCCAGAGAACCCTGACTAATGCAGCCAGCGCCCCTGAAGATGAGCGGTCCCCAAGCTCAGCTGGGCCGCCACCACCAGACAGCCTTCTTCAAGGCCCTTGGTAGCATGTCCTCCTCTCCCCACAAATAGCTACTCAAACTCTCACCCTTCCTCAAACCCCAAACCCTTCTCCCCACTGAATTTCCTACTTCCCAGAGAAAGTGAAGGCCATCAGGAAGGAGCTCCCTTAATTTGCTTCTTCCCTCCCCCTGACTTTCTCCCCCACCCTCTCCCCACAATTTCTCTGCATTGTTGCCCAATCTTTTCTCTCTGCTGAGAGAGAGAGAGTCATTCCTATGGCTAAAGGCTGATGCCTCCACCTCTGATCTGAACCCCATTTTTTCCCTCCTCCAGAAGCCTCTACATCAGTCACAACCCTCCCTCTCCTGCATCTTTACCTTTAAAAACACAACAGGTGGGGCATCTGGGTGACCCCATCAGTTAACCATCCCGACTCTTGGTTTCTGGTTTCTGCTCAGGTCATGATCTCAGGATCTCAGGATTGTGGGATCGAGCCCCGTGTCCAGCTCTGCGCTCAGTGCAGTCTGCTTGAGATTCTCTCTCCCTTTCCCTCTGTCCCTCCCACTCATGCTCTCTCTCTCTCAAATAAATAAATAAATATTAAAAAAAAGAACCACACTGGGGTGCCTGGGTGGCTCAGTCGTTAAGCGTCTGCCTTCAGCTCAGGTCATGATCCCAGGGTCCTGGGATCGAGCCCCCATTGGGCTCCCTGCTCAGCAGGGAGCCTGCTTCTCCCTCTCCCACTTCCCCTGCTTGTGTTCCCTCTCTCGCTGTGTCTCCCTCTGTCAAAGAAATAAATAAAATATTAAAAAAAAAAAAACTCAAACCAAACCAAACCAAAACAAAACAAAACACAGCAAGTGAGCCTTTCCCCAGTTCCCCCAAATTCCCCTCCAGTTCCCTGTCTCCTTCCCTTCCCAGCCAAGCTTCTTCAAGGAGCAGACTGCACAGTTCCATCCCCACTCTCTCCCCAGCCAGTCATCTCTGGACTCCCACATCTGCCTTCCTCACCTGCAGGAAGCTGCTCCTAAGGATGTGTGACCCCCAAGATGCCAAGCCCAGTGAACATTTCTCAGTCCTTGCCTTCAGTTCTGACCTTCATACATTCGACACCTCCTTTTTGAAATTCCCCGTCTGCTCCCTTGTAGTTTTCCTCCTCGTTCCCATTCCTCCTTCATCAGCTCCCTTCTGTCTGTCCTTCAGAAGCTGTGTGTCCTAATATCCTGTCCTCTTCTGTCTTCTCCTTCCCTCCTACTCATCTCTCCAAGAACTGTTCCCCACATCACGATTTTAACCATTGCCCACCTTCCCTCTCTTTATCCCACCCCTCTGTTCTGTGCCCCAGACTCATACACCCAACTATGAAAATGTCATTTTCATCTGAATTTCCCAAGATATCTGTATGAGTTGTCTATCAGCAGCTTGTAAAAACAAATATTATTCTGAGAATCAGGAATCTGGAAGAGACTTAGCTGGGCAGTTCTGGCTCTGAGTATCTTGTGAACTTGCAGTAAAAGATGTCGGCCTGGGCCACAGTCATCTGAAGGCTCAACTGGGGCTGGAGGATCTGCTTCCAGGTTTGCTCATTCTCATGGCTATTGTCTGGAAGCCTCAGTTCCGTGCTGGAGGTGGTCAGGAGGCCTCAATCCTTTGCCACGTGGACTCCCCGTAGTGGTGCTCCCACGTCCTCCAGAGTGAGCTATCCAGGAGAGAGCAAGGAGGAAGGTGTAAGTCCTTCTCTGATCTAGCCTCAGAAGTGACCATTGCTTCTGCTGGGTTCTGGTGGCCACACAGACTAACCCTGACCCAAGGTGCCAATCCGTTACCCTCTGCCAATCCCTTCCCACACTGTTTCCAAAATGTTCTTTCCACAATTAAAACTCTTCAAAGGCTCTCTGTTTTCTTCAGGGTAAAAATCAAGCTCCTTAGCATAGGATACAAAGCCACTGGTGACCCAGCTGGGGGCTGGAGGTCTTGTCCTGCTCATCTTTGCATGCCTCTTTCTAGAAGATGTATTTGTTCCCAGTTCCCAGAAGGTGTCAGGATAATTCACTTCTCTGAGCCTTTTCATATGCTGTTCCCTTTCTGGAATATCCCCTTCTGCTTATTTCAACCGGTTCATTCTCCAAAACTCAGCAACTTGATAGCGGGAGTGGTTTCTTGCCCCCTTGCACCCACTGCAGAGGAGTTGTTCAACAAATGTCTACTGAATGGAAACACGAGTGGGCAGGCAATTTCTGTGTGCGTGGGGCCCCGGTGGCATGCTTGGCATACAAGTTACAGCTGGCCCACATCTTGTCACTTCCCCCTCAGACTACCTTTCCTGCCCAACCATTGCCCTCTATCAATGACAGAGTTGAGAAACCAAATTCTGATTTGTGGTTTTTGTTTTTTAAGGTTTTATTTATTTATTTGAATGAGAGAGAGAGAGAGAGAGAGCACAAGGGGTGGGACAGAGGGAGAGGAAGAAGCAGACTTCCTGCTCAGCAGGGAGCCCAATGCGGGGCTCAATCCTACAACCCTGAGACCATGACCTGAGCCCAAGGCAGACACCTAACTGACTGAGCCCCTGATTTCTGTTCTTTTTAAATTAATAACTTTATTTATTTTAAGTAGGCTCCACACACAATGTGGGGCTTAAACTCATGACCCTGAGATCAAGAGTTGCATGCTCTACTAACTAAGCCAGTCAGGTCCCCCCAAATTCTAATTTCTATCCCACCTCATTAGCTACTAGCTCTGTAACCTCAGGAAACTCATTTATTTCCTCTGAGCCTCTAGTTTTCATCTGCAGTAAGGGTTAAAGGAGAGGATAAGATGAATTACTTAAATTAATATTTATTGAACCAGATATCGTGCTATGCACTCTTAAATATATTAGCTTGAGTGATGGTCATAATATCTCAGTGAGACAGATTTTATACCCTTTCTACAGAAGAGGAAACTGCAGCTCAGAATACTCAGGTAGGTAACATGGCCAAGGCCACAAAGCTGGAAGAAGATTTGGGGTAAGTGGTTGCATCATAGGGAGAATTAGAAAAAAATACAGGAGCATCCAGGTCTCTTCCAACCCTACATGACACAGATTTTTTTCTCTCAGCCTTTTCCTCAGATCTCAAGGATAGAGGCTCTGCCATTTCCCATCAGACCAATATTTGGTGAGCCCTGCATCTTACTTCTTAGTTCAAGTCCCCAGCGTTCCCCCAGTCTGCTCCTGCTAGTTATGACAATGATCTCCAGCATTCCTTCCACCCCTTTACTTTAAAGCATTTTGACACCTGTCACATCTCGCTAGATGACTGAAAAGGAACGAGTCTTCCCATTTTATAGGTGAGAAAACTGAGGTTCAAAATGACTTGCCTAAAGTCAGATGATATCGCTTATCAACAGGAGGACAATAGTCCCCATCAGAGGCTCACGTGCCCGTGGGGTCAAGTGGACATAGTTCTTTTTTTTTTTAAAGATTGTATTTATTTATTTTGAGTTAGAGAGAGAGAGAGAGAAAATGAGTGAGGGGGAGGGGTAGAGGGAGAGGAAGAAGCAAATTCCCCACTGAGCAGGGAGCCCAACGAGGGGCTCGATCCCAGGATCCTGGGATCATGACCTGAGCCGAAGGCAGACGCTTAGCTGACTGAGCCACCCAGGTGCCCCAGTGGACATGTTTCTAACTGACTGGCAAGCAGAAGAGCCGCATTATAGAACAAGAACCCCTGGTATACCAGACAGACCTGGGTTCTGATCTGAGAGCCTCTGGCTACAAACCTACCACAGTTCAGGAACAAATACAAAGTACTGTAGTTCAGAAAGAGTAGGTCAGTTTTAGGAGCTAATCTTTCAGTCCAGGCAGAATAGAGAGATTAAGAACTCCCTGGAGGCAGAAACTTACTTTGCCTCTGTAGACCTGATGCTTAGCACAGATCGGGTGCTTCATAAATGTTTGTTGACTTGGGGATGGGACGGGGAAGGAAGGGGGCAGAAGAGGAAACTTGAGTGAGTTTAGAATCAAGACTCCGAGGGGAAGACAGCCTAGAAAGTGTGGGTCCAAGAGAGCGACTCCAGGCATGTGTGGCCCTGGTTCCCTTACTCCAAGCTGGGAGGACATCCTCCAGAGGCACAGGGTGCTGTGGCTTTAAATGACTTCAGCGTGTCAATGAATCTGCTCTGCTAAAAGAGTTATCCTCTTGCTTCTGCGCTTGGCCTCCCCCTCCTCGCAGCTCCCCAAACCCTCCTCGCCGCTGTGATGGGATAATTAGATGCGAGAGCTCAGCACAGATGATGCTCCAGTTGCTTAGCAACTAATGGTTTCCATGGAGACCACAAAGCACAGCCTCCCGAGCAGCCAGTGAGCAGCTCGGCAGGGCAGGGAGAAGACGCAACTCTCAGTTCCTCCAGAAACCTGGGGAGGGCCGGGGTGGGGAAGGGGGGCTGGAGGGAAAAGGGAGGGCTTAAAGGCACAGGGCCCTGTTATCCCTACCCTACTCTGTCCCACTCATAATTTCAGATGGGATGTGGGCTGAGGCGTGGACCCAACACAACCCAGCCCGCAATAAACCCAGCCTCTTCTTTCTGCTTCCTGGTTTGTGACTGAAATGGGAAGAGATACCTCCCAAGCCCAAGCGTACACATCCTGCCAGGTTAGTGGTGGGATTTGACGAGCACCAGGAAGATCTCCTCACCCCCAGGATGCCAGCTCCTAGTGTGTTCCCTCTCTCCAAAGTTCTCCTCAATGTGCAAACAGTCCTCTTTCAGTTTGTAGAATGATGGTAGGATCCCACCAGAAAGGGGACAAAAACCAGGGCATAGGAAAAACAGAATTCAATTTTTCACCTCAAGGCAGCCTGTCCTGGGAAACTGGGGGAAAAACACCTGCCCCTGATCTCCACCAAAGAGAATCCAGAGTGTGTGTGTGTGGGGGGGGGGAGCGGGGTGCAGCACAGAGCATGTGGCAATTCAAAGTCTGGGCCTCTCAGACTAGCATCAGTCCTTGTTACCTGGAAGCTCGATAGAAATGTAGACTTTCAGGCTTCACCTCAGACCCACTGAATCAGAAACTGCCTCTCAGCAAGATCCTTAGTGATTCAGAGGCACAGTAAATGTGGACAAGCGCTGGTCTAAGACCCACCAGCCCCTGTTTGGGTCCATGAGTTCTATCCTCACCGTCACCCCATGCTTGCACTCCAGCTTTGAACTCCCCCTCTCACCGTGGGGGTAAGAACATGCCCCCCCCTTCCTTACAGGACCCTGGCCCTTCTCTGGAACTGGGGAAGATAGAAGGGTTCATGGCGCGGAGACACCCCTCAGGGCTCCCTGTGTAGCTCTCGGCCTCTCCGAGCAGTCTCCCTCGGAGTCTGCTCCCGCATCTACAAAAGGGAGCCGGTGTTGTGGGCAGCCCATGGTGGCCGTAAGGATAGGTATGTTGGCACATGCCCTGTGCCCAGAGTGGGTACTTTCTCCTCATCGCTTCTCGCTTTCCACAAAAACTCGTCCCTCACTTCTGTCTGATTGAGCACAGGGGTGGGGGAGGCAGTCAGAGGGGTTGTGTCTCTTTTTATTTTCTCCTACCAGGTCTCTCTCTCCTTCATTCTCAATCAGTTCAACAATGGTTGCTGACCAAGGCTGGCGGCCCATCCCTGCTGGACTGGGCTGGTGCCCACCTCTCCTGTCTCTCTGAAAGTCTTCCCTAGCATCCCTTTGCCCCTCTCTCCAGAGGAATCGGACTCCCACACGCTCCCTGGCGCCAACACCACTCTGCCTCTCCCAGAGCAGCACTGTCTGGGCCTCACTGGACAAAGTGAACTGGAACCCTTGGCTCTGCTGCCCCATTCCCTACTACCAGCCTCAGTTTCCCTCCCATCCTTGCCCGGCCAAGGCCCTATCTGGAGCCCCTTGGCATTCCTCTCCTCTTCGTGCACACCAGGACAATCTCAGAACTTGCTACCCTTCTGGAAGATTCCCACCATCTGTGGGGAGCGGTCCTCAACAGGCCACACTCCAGATGCACGTGCAGGCAGGAATACTCAGGCGCTAACATGTGGGAGTGCCAGGGGAAGGGGTGATTTCCACCCCCACCTTAGTTACCCTGCCCCTCTGCAGCTGACTAAGCCATCAAGATCCAGCCAGGGCATCCCTACTTCTGGCCTGAGAGCCAGTTCCCCGTCTTGAAAAACCTGTCTGGGGGGCCTGCCCTGAGGCTGTAGGGCCCGAAGGGCAGGTTGGACAGGATTCCCCTCCAGCCACTCCCACCCCAAGACAAAATCAGCCACCCCAGGGGCCTGGCCTCACTTGCCTCCGGAGGCCCACAGCCTGCCAGCACCCGTTCTAGCTCCCAGCCCAGCTATGGCATCCCCGCTGCCCGTCCGGACCTTGCCCTTGATCCTGATTCTGCTGACTGTCCTGGCCCTGGGGGCTTCAGGTCTCTGCCATCCCTGCTGGGGTGGGGCTAGGGACTCTGAGGCCCACGGAGGAGGCACTGTGCCCTCCAAGGCCCTCAAAGAGGAGCTGGTCTGGCCAGTTGGGGTTGGGGGGCTGGTGACGGCAGTGACCACGCATCAGTCACTGAGCCCAGGGCACACTCCTGGTCCTCTTCCAAACCCAGGAGGCAGAGAGGTGCGGGGAAGGGCCCCCGGCTAGGAACTGGGGTAAGGTTGGTCGCTGGCCCCTGCTTGCACCCAGGGTCTGGCCGCTTGGTGGGCAGCCCAGCTTCTGCAGCCCAAGCCTGCCACCTGGTGGTCAGACCAGCAACGGCCTGTGTCCTGCCAACCCGAGGTAGAGCAGACCTGGAGGGGGCTTCATCCTTAGAAATGGCCCCCAGGGGTCAGGGCCAGATCTGATGGTGGGGAAGGGGATTGGTTACCCCACCCGGAACTCCCTCTTGGCCCCCCAGCAGACTTCAACATCTCGAGCGTGTCTGGTCTGCTGTCTCCGGCGTTAACAGAGAGCCTGCTTGTTGCCTTGCCCCCCTGTCACCTCACAGGGGGCAATGCCACACTGATGGTCCGGAGAGCCAATGACAGCCAAGGTTTGCTACTCCCTCCCAAGATGGCCCCCTGGTCCCCAGAGACCCCTACCCAGGACACCACCCGCACCCCTTCCCCTGCTCCTGCCTTCCTATCGACCCTTCTCCTGGGCCACCCGTATTCTGCTGCCCTTTCTCCTTGGGGCCTCCAGAAACACACCCCTGACTTCACCCCCGATTTCCTGCCCAGTGGTGAAATCTAGCTTCGTGGTGCCTCCGTGCCGTGGGCGCAGGGAGCTGGTGAATGTGGTGGACAGTGGGGCTGGCTTCACGGTCACCCGGCTCAGTGCGTACCAGGTGACAGACCTCGTGCCAGGAACCAAATACTAGTAGGTACCAGATCCAGGCCACCTGTTGGAGGGGGTGCAGGGAAAGAAGATGGGTCCTGACATTTGCTGGTGGGGAGGGATCTGGTCAGCTTGGGGTAAGAAAGTGAGGATACAGCCGAAGGGGTCAAGAACGGGCCTCTCCTGGAGGAGGGCACGGCTGTGAAGGGGGAGGCCTGGGCTCCCTCCCTCTTTTCCCAAGTCCCAGATAATCACTGAGGAGTCTCTCCTCTCTCTCCCAAACCCCACCACAAAAGCATTTCCTACCTAGTGACGAAGGGGACATCCACTGAGTCCAGTAGAGAGATCCCAATGTCCACACTTCCTCGTAAGTAAATCAATGCTCCCAGATCTTCCCTGGCCTTTCCACCCCATCCCTCCCAGCTACCCCTCCCTGGGCTCCCTTAGCTTCTTTGCGTACCTGTATCCTAGCCCTGAGCCCTTGGCCTTTTAACTGCCTGTTGACTCATCTCATAAACTAAAGCTTCCATGTGGGTAGGGATTGTGTTCAATTAATTTCTGTGTCCTCAGTGACCAACACAGGAGATGCTTCATAAATGTTTAGGCGATGGATGTGTGGATCAGTTGATTGGTTGGATGAATAAATGGATGAAGGACAGCTGGATGAGCCAGAGAGCTCGGGTCAGGACAGGGGCTCCTCCTGCCCACCAAGGCCTCCCCCCTCTCTCTTCCGACAGGAAGGAAGGTGGAATCCATTGGGCTGGGAATGGCCCGGACGGGGGGCATGGTGGTCATCACAGTGCTCCTCTCTGTTGCCATGTTCCTGCTGGTTCTGGGCTTCATCATCGCACTGGCCCTGGGCACCCGGAAGTGAGGAGGCTAGTGCCAGGCAGCAGGCCTCCAGGAGGTCCAGGATGCTGTCCGTTTCCCCAGGCCACGGCTTTGGCCTGTGTGCCTGCCTCCTCTCCTGAAAAGACTGCCTGCTCCCAGGCCTCAAGCATGGCTTCCTCGGGGCCTTCACCTCTCCTCGCCGCCCCCTCTCACCGGAGCCCTTTCTTCCCTCTGCCCTCCCCTAGGTCCCTGGTGCCTCAGCTCCCAACACTCCCTATAATCCCCTCAGCCCACTCCTGTCAGCATTGACGCTCCTCCCACTTCACCTCTTTAATCACCACCACCCCCAACAATTCACTCTTCCCTCAGTGACAGAAATCCCCTCAATAAAGTCTGATGCCCCATCTGCCCTGTTTCCCTTCTATGGGCTCCACCTGGGCGGGAACAGACTCCACGTCAGGCAGCAGGCGCTCCAGTCCCCTCCCTGCCCCACAACCCAGAGCTGCTTCTCTCAGGAGGCAGGAAGGGGCTGGATGAGATCAGAAGTCGGGAGTCAAGAGTTCTCAGACTACCTGGCCTATGGGTTTTGCACCCCTCCGCAGCAGGCCACCCAGCCAGGGCGTGGTGCGCTATGTGGGCAGGGCTGGAGGCCGGAGGGTCTTGGGGTGTTGGCGGAGCAAAGGGAAATGCTGGGGAAAGGAGTACAGCTCTGACTGCGGACAAAGAGGACCACCAGGGTGAGACCCTGGACAGCAGGCTGGGGGGTGGGAGAAGTGGAGAATAGGCTAAGGGGGCCTAGGAGGAGGGAGCAGAAATGGAAGAATGCTGGGTGGAGGAGGACAAGAGTGGTAGAGTCTGGTAACTGAGGGAAAAGAGCAGGAGTGGTCCGCTTTCCGGTACACATCCCTTATAAGGATCAGTGACCTTTGCATTAATCTTAGGGGAAATACCAGGATCTTTAAGGCGACCTTCAAGACTAGCCCTGGTCTTTCTCCTAACGGCCCCTCTGTTCTCACTGTGTTCCCTCCAATATCCTGTGTTCCCTCTTGCCTCGGGGCCTTTGCACAGACTATTCCATATGCCTGGCTTGCTCTTTTGACTGCTCCCATCCCCACCCCACTCCTATTTGCACAGGTAACCCACCTTCTCCAGGGAAGCCTCTGACCGTCATCCCCTCACTAGGTTCCCCTATCCTGTCTTTCATAGTATTACTATGGTTTATAATTATATGTGTATATGATTATTCAGTTGTCTCCCCCAGTAGACCGTATGTTCCCTAAGAGCAGTCATTTCGTTCCCAAGGGCCTACGGTACCTGGGCTCCACAGTGCCTGGGGCATAGTAGGTACCCAGTAAATGCTTGTTGAATAAGTGAACAAATGAACGAATGAATGAATGAATGAATGAACAAGCCCCTGAAGAGAAGGTGGGGACTGGGAAGGCGCCAAAAACTGTGAAAACCATAAAAAACAACAAACATAGAAGATGCTGGAACAATGGTCTTAACGACCCCTTTCTAGAGCAACCCAAGAGCCTGGGAGAGGGAGGCAATGGAAGAGAAGAACAACAGTATTTATTCATTCCACAAACATTAACTGAGCATTTATTACATGCCAGGTGCTACTAGAAGTGCTAGGAATAAAATGTGGAAAGACGTTTTTCCTCCTTCATGGAGTTTATGTGGAACTTAATGCAAGAGACAGATCCCCAAAATGCGAACAAGTAAATAAATTAAATAAAAAATGTGATCAGTGTGGGGCACCTGGGTGGCTCGGTCAGTTAAACGTCTGCCTTCAGCTCAGGTCATGATCTCAAGGTCCTGGGATCGAGCCCCACATCAGTGGGGAGTCTGCTTCTTCCTCTTCCCTCTGCCCCTCCTCACACCCCACTTGTGCTTTCTCTCTCTCTCTCAAATAAATAAAATCTTGTAAAAATGTGGTAAGTGCTATGAAAAATGAGGGAGGAGGTGAACACTGGGACCTTCTTTGTTTGGGTCGGCCTAACAGAGCTGAGGCCTGAAGTCAGGAGAGACGGGCAGGGAGGATGTGCCCTGCAGAGAGAATGGTCTGACCTGTGCCCCCCACCCTAACTGCACCAGCCAAGGGAGGTTTGGGGGCCCAACCTTACGCTGGGGGAAGAGCACCGGACTGGGAGCCAAACTCCACTGCACACTGGATTCATCTAAGGGGCTTTAAAAAAGCCCCAACACCTAGGTCATACCCTATACTAGAATCAGAATGACAGGGGTGGCAGCCTGACATTAGTATTTTTTCAAGATCAGGAGGTTCCAATGCTCAACAAAGTTTGGAACTTACGGATACAAACATTTTTTAAATTGTGGTGAAATATACATAACCTGAAATTTACTATTTTAACCATTTCTGTTAAGTTCAGTAGCATTAAATACATTGACCTTGCCGGGCAACCGCCACCACTATCCATCTCCAGAACTTTTTCAGTACCCCAAAGAGAAATTCTGTACCCGTTCCCTCCTCCCCACAACCCTCATCAACCACCATTCTACTTTCTGTCTCTATGAATTTGGCTCTTCTAGGTATCTCATTAAAGTGGAATCACAATTTGTCCTTTTGTGTCTGGTTTATTTCACTTAGCATAATATTTCCAAGGTTCATCCGTGTTGTAGCCTGTGTCCGAGCTTTGTTCTTTTTTTTTTTTTTTTTAAGATTTTATTTATTTATTTGACAGAGAGAGAGAGTTAGCGAGAGAAGGAACACAAGCAGGGGGAGTGGGAGAGGGAGAAGCAGACTCCCCACTGAGCAGGGAGCCCGATGCGGGGCTTGATCCCAGGACCCCGGGATCATGACCTGAGCCGAAGGCAGACACTTAAAGACCGAGCCACCCAGGCGCACCGAGTTTTATTCATTTTTAAGGCTAAATAATATGCCATTATATGTAGAGACCACATTTTGTTTATGCATTCACCTGCTGATGGACATTTGGGTTGTTTCCACATTTTAGTTATTGGGAATAGTGTTGCTCCGTGGGTGCACAAATACGTTTAGGTCTGTGCTCTCAGTTTTTTGGGGTGTATACCTAGACATGGAATGGCTGGATCATATGATAATTCTTTTTTTTTTTTTTAAGATTTTATTTATTTATTTGACATAGAGAGCGAGTGAGCAAGAGAGAGAAAGAGAGCACAAGCAGGGGCAGAGGGAGGGGGAGAAGCAGACTCCCCGCTGAGCAGGGAGCCTGCCATGGGGCTCGATCCCTGGGCCCTGGGATCAAGACCTGAGCCGAAGGCAGACGTTTAAACGACTGAACCACCCAGGTGCTCCTGGATCATATGGTAATTCTATGTTTAATTTTTTTTTTAAGATTTTATTTATTTACTTGACAGAGAGAGAGAGAACAAGCACACAAGCAGGGGGAGCAGCAGAGGGAGAGGAAGAAGCAGGTTCCCCTCTGAGCAGGGAGCCCGAAGCCAGGTTCAATCCCAGGACCCTGGGATCATGCGAAGGCAGACGCCTAACCCACTGAGCCACCAAGATGCCCTTATGTTTAATTTTTTGAGGAGCCCCTGTACTTTTTTCCATGGGGACTGCACCATTTCACATTCTCACAGGCACTGCACAAGGGTTCTAACTTCTCCATATCCTCATCAACACTTGTTATCTCCTGTGTTTTGTTTGTTTTTATAATAGCCATCCCAATGGATGTGAAGTATTTTTATGGTTTTCATTTGCATTTCCCTAATGATTGGTGATGTTGAGAATCTTTTCGTGTGGCTATTGGACCTTTGTATATCTTCTTTGGAGAAATGTCTATTCAATGTCTTTGCCCATTTTTAAATCGTGTGTGTGTGTGAGTCGTAGTTCTTTATATATTCTCAATAGTAATCCCTTATCAGATATATTACTTGTATGATAGAAACATTCTTAAATGGTAGACTAATTTGAAAAGGCCTATTAAAGAGTAGATGCATTACAATAACTTTTTTTTAACAAAACAAAAATGAAACACCCATATGGAGAAATTTTGGAAGCATATACATCAAAATGTAATCAATTATTATCTGAGTTGATACAAAGAATGAGTTTCGCTTGATTGTTTTTCCTTTTGTGTTTTCTATATTTCCACATTTTCTGCACTGAACATGTATTATTTTTTCAATTAAAAAATTTTTTTAAATTTTTTAGAAGATTTTATTCATTTATGAGAGCGACACAGAGCATGTGTGCATGTCTGCCCGCAAGCTGGGGGAGGGGCAGAGGGAGAGGGACAAGCAGACTCCCTGCTGAGGAGGGAGCCCAGCATGGGGCTCAATCCCAGGACCTGAGGTCACGACCTAAGCTGATGGCAGACGCTTAACTGACTGAGCCACCCAGGTGGCCCCCTTATTTTATTTTTTTAAGTAATCTCCAGGGGCACCTGGGTGGCTCAGTCGTTAAGCATCTGCCTTCGGCTCAGGTCACCATCCCAGGGTCCTTGGATCAAGCCCCGCATTGGGCTCCCTGCTCAGCAGGAAGCCTGCTTCTCCCTCTCCCACTCCCCCTGCTTGTGTTCCCTCTCTCGCTCTTTCTGTCAAATAAATAAAATCTTTAAAATAAATAAATAAATAAGTAACCTCCACACCCAAGGTGAGGCTCAAACTCACAACCCCAAGATCAAGAGTTTCATGCTCTACCCACTGAGCCAGCCAGGCACCCTGAACATAAATTATTATTATTATTATTATTTTTAAAGATTTTATTTATTTATTTGAGAGAGAGAATGAGATACAGAGAGCATGAGAGGGGGGAGGGTCAGAGGGAGAAGCAGACTCCCCGCTGAGCAGGGAGCCCGATGTGGGACTCGATCCCGGGACTCCAGGATCATGACCTGAGCCAAAGGCAGTCGCTTAACCAACTGAGCCACCCAGGCACCCCCATAAATTATTTTTATAATTAGAGAAATAAGCATTAAAATTACTATTATTGGTATTAAAGGTAGGGAAGCTGTTGTTTTCACGGTAGTTAAAACATTTATTGAGGGCCTCCTATTTGCTGGGGATTCTCAAAGTTTCTGGGCTCTTAGACAAGCCACAGGCAGCTCAGCGTAGGCTTTGATAGGGAACCCAGGATGCACAGAGCAACCAAAGGGGGCTAGTTCACCCACTGGCCAAATCTGGGACAATTTTAGAATTATAGAATTTTATAATAATTATAAGTTGTTATAATTAATAATTATAAATAATCCACTCTAAGAATCCTTTGGGTCCATACTGACCATAAACAAACAAATATGAGATAAGGGGTGCCTGGCTGGCTCAGGCGCTGGAGCATTGAACTCTTGACCTCAAGGTTGTAAGTTCGAGCCCCACGTTGGGTATAAAAGTTACTTTAAAATCTCTACCTCTTGGAGTTAAAAAATAAATAGGGGGGCCTGGGTGGCTCAGCCCGTTAAGCGTCTGCCTCCAGCTCAGGTCATGATCTTGGGGTCCTGGGATGGAGCCCCGTGCCAGCTGGCTCCCTGCTCAGCAGGGAGTCTGCTTCTCCTTCTCCCTCTACCCCTCCCCCCAACTCGTGCTCTCCCTCTCTCTCAAATAAATAAAATCTTAAAAATAAATAAATAAATAATAGAATAAAATAAAATCTTTTTTAAAAATAGGGGCACCTGAGTGGTGCAGGCAGTTAAGCCTCCGACTCTTGGTTTCAGCTCAGGTCATGATCTTATGGTCCTAGAATCAGGCTCTACATCAGGCTCCTCGCTCAGCAGGGAGTCTGCTTAGGATCCTCTCTCCTTCTCCTTCTGCCCCTCCCACTTGTGATCGCTCTCTCTCTCTCTCAAAATAAATAAATAAATCTTAAAAAATATATATGAGATACAGAAAAAGCTCTTCTTTACAATAGAATGTCAATTAAATAAATGGAAAAGGAATGATAGATTTAGAGAGATCATCATTTTACACCCATCCTAGTAATGATTGATTCAGGCAAGAATCATAAATGGATACTAGAATTAATGGGCCTAAACTTGATGAGGAATAGGATTTTTTTTTTAATTTAAAATTTTTTTTCAGGAACAGGATTTTATTTTTACTTTTTTAAAAATTTTATTTATTTATTTGACAGAGAGAGTGAGAGAGCACAAGCAGGTGGAGCGGGAGAGGGAGAAGCAGTCTCCTCGCTGAGCAGGGTCCCAGGACCCTGGGACCATGACCTGAGCCGAAGGCAGACGCCCAACCATCTGAGTCACCCAGGTACCCTTATTTATTTTTTTAAATAAAGTTTTATTTATTTAAGTAATCCCTACATCCAAGGTGGGGCTCGATCTCACAACCCTGAGATCAAGAGTCACATACTCCACTGACTGAGCCAGCCAGGTGCCCTGAGGAACGGGATTCTAGATCAAAGTATCTCCTCACAAATTACTTACTAATTACAAAAGAGAAAGAGAGAGGAAAAAAGGTAACTACCCTTGAGAAACCTGGTGGATACCACTAAACCAACTGATTGAAATTAACATCACTAATAATGAGACACGCTGACATCGTGTGCCTCTTGATGTGAGTTACTGAGAAGGAAGCAACATCACTCATATGATATTCTTGCCCAGAATGCACAAGCCTAATTATGAGGAAACATGAGACAAAGCTAAACTAAGGGACATTCTACAAAATAAATGGCCTGTACTCTTCCCAAAATGTCAATGGTATGAAAGATTAAAAAGGCTGAGAAACTGCTTGGGATGAAAGGAGAGCAAAAGACTTGAAGATGAAATGCACTGCGTGAGCCTGACCTGAATCCTAGACCAGAGAGCAAATTTATATAAAGGACGTCATTGGGACAATTAGTGAAATTTTAATAGGATCTGTATGTTAAATATAGTATTGAGTCAATGTTAAATTTTCTGGTTTTGATAATGGTCTCATTTCTGGTTTTCTGGTTATATATGCTAATATCCCTGTTTTTAGGAAATACCCAGTGAAGTATCTATGGGTAAAGGGCATTACGTCTGCAAATTACTCTTAGATAGTTCAGAAAAATACAATAAATGTCTTATATACAGAGAGAAAAATTAAAATGTGATAAAATGTTAATACTTGGTGTCATTGGTGAATTATAGGATTCAGGTATACAGGAATTTTTATACTATTCTTGGGATTTTTCTGTAAATTTGAAATGATTAAAAACTAAATTTTAGGGCACCTGGGTGGCTCATCTGGTTAAGCGTCTGCCTTCCGCTTAAGTCATGATCCCAGGGCCCTGGGATGGAGTCCTGCGTTGGGCTCCCTGCTCAGCAGGGAGTCCGCTTCTCCCTCTGCCCCTCCCCCCACACCCTGTGTGCACTCTCTCTCTCGCTCTCCTTCTCTCTCTCAAATGAATAAAATCTTTAAAAACCAAATTAAAAAACAAAACACTCTCCTGGGACTCCTGGGTGGCTCAGTAGGTTAAGCGTCTGCCTTTGGCTCAGGTCATGATCCAAGAATCTTAGGATCGAGTCCCATATCCGGCTCCTTGCTCAGCGGGGAGCTTGCTTCTTCCTCCGCCTGCAGCTACCCCTGCTTGTGCTCTCTCTTTCTCTCTCTGACAAATAAATAAATACGATCTTTATTTTTTATTTATTTTTTAAGATCGTATTTATTTATTTGAGAGAGAGAGGGCGCGAGCACGAATTGGGGGGAGAAGCAGAGGAAGAAGTAGACTCCTGGCTGACCAAGGAGCCGTGATCCCAGGACCCGGGATCATGCCCGCCGCCGAAGGCAGACGCTTAACCATCTGAGCCACCCAGGCGCCCCTAAAAAAAAATCTTAAAAAAAAACCGCCCCCCAATCCTGTCTTCACCAAGTACTATGGGTAAGATCTTGGATAAGCCATGAAATCTATCAGAACCTCTAGAAAGTAGCTATTAATTTTATCATGGGATCATTCATTCATCAGTGGTGTTGGTAGAGAAACTTACTAAACACAGGCAGAGCTTTGTGCAAATACAGAGGGGGAAGAGGGCCTGGGATCCCTCCCTTCGGTACCCTCAGGGACCCCAAGCCCCAAAATCAAAGTGTAAGGGGTTGAGGAGAGAGGTCGCAGAGAGTAGCCGGTGGAGGCCAGAGGCGATTAAAGGCGTCAAATTGGGGATTCTTCACACCTGAGCTGGCGCCAACTAACCGGATCCGAGCCCGAGCCCGGGGCTTTGAGGAAGTGGTGCGAGGCCTCAGCCTCAGTGTCTCCGAGTCTCCCACCCCCTGCCGGGCGACCTCTCCTCTCCCTGAAGGTGGACCTGAAACTCCAACACCTCGACCTCTGGGCCAGCCTCCATGGCCAGGTCCCGGGCTTGCTGGACTGGGACATGGGCAACGAGTCCTTTCTGGCCTTCACCACGGCGCACCTGCCCCTGGCCGAGCAGAACCGTGAGTGGCCGGCGCTGTGGGGGAGGGGCGTGGCGGGCGGCGGGTGGGGTCCTCGCGGGGCGCTGGGGCGCTCGCCCCCCACCCCGGGCCCCAGCCCCCACCCTCGGGTCCCGCCGGCGAGCCTGGAGCCGGCTGCGGTTTCGGGGCCGGCACCCCTCCGCCGGGCCGGCGCCCCCTCCCCGCCCCCTCCCCGCCCCCACCCTGCTCCCACCCTGCTCCCACCCAGCCGGGGGCAAGGCAGGCCTCCACCGAGAGCCCCCTGAGGGCAGCGGGTCCGGCCCCAGCATCCGTCCGCCTGCTGCCTGCCACCTCCGCCCCACTGCCAGCTGAGTCCCAGAACCTTCTAGGCCTCGCCGTGGCCCTTTTCCATGGCGCTTACCGCCATTTGGCACAACACACATTTCACTCGTTCAGTTTTTTAAAAAAGTTATCAGTTTTGTTCGAGGCTGTAGCCCCCTCTTAGTACGCTGGCTGACACCTAGAGGTGCTCAATATTTGCTGAAGGGATGGGTGACCGTCGTGATCTTTAAAAAGAGGACTTTTTCTTGGGACCTCAAGGGCGGAGAGTGGAGGTGATCACCTCCTAGTTCGTGGTACATTATTGCCATCTGTTCCCGCAAGGTGCTTGGATTAACCTATTGTCCCCCTTCAATGCACCCCCCCACACCACCTTCCTTCACCTCCCACACTCCCTTGTATCTACCCTAATTGTTTTAATTTCTTTAGATAGGTGTATCTTTGAGAACAATTAACGTTATTTTATGTTTATAGGTGACCTTAATTTACTAAATGAACATTGCTTTTTTTTTGCCTACTTGCATTGTTTTTTTTGTGTGTTTTTTTTAAGATTTTATTTATTTATTTGAGAGAGAGAGAGCATGAGGGGGAGGAGAGTCAGAGGGAGAAGCAGACTCCCCTGCTGAGCAGGGAGCGGGATGTGGGACTTGATCCCTGGACTCCAGGATCATGACCTGAGCTGAAGGCAGTCCCTTAACCAAGCCACCCAGGCGCCCCTGCCTACTCGCATTGTTTTTGAGAGCTACTCTGGTTGCTGAATGAAGATCTGGTTCATTATTTCTGATGGCTGGGTGGTATTCTATCATCTGCATATACTACCTTTTGCATTTTAGTTCTCCTTACTAATGGAGACCTACATTGTCTCCAACTCTCTGCCACCATAAGTAATGCTAACGAATTCCAATATCTTTGTTGATTAAGAAATATTTATTGAGCACCTCCAATTTGCCAGGCGATGTTCTAGACCCTGGTAATACATAATGAACGAAACAGACAAGTCTAAATGGAACTTACATTCCACTGGGGGCAGACAGTCCACATAAAAAATAAATAGTATGTTATAAGGTGACAACTAAGATGGGGAAAAAGGACACAGTAAGAGGGTTCAGGAATGGTGGTGGTTGTGGGTTGAGGTGGTGGCAGCCACAGTTTTAAATAGGGTTATCAGGTTGGGCTTCCTTGGGAACATAATATTGGAGCAAAGAGTTGAAGGGGGTGAGACAGTGAGCCAAGAGGATATTTAGAGGAAAAGTTTCTCAGGCAGAAGAAATAGGGTAAAATTCCTAAGGAGGGAATATGCCTGGGGTGTTTGAGGCACGGGAAAGAGGCCAGCAAAGCTGGATCAGAGTTAAATACAGAGGGAAGTTCACAGGGTGTGGAGCAGAGATCCGGAAAAGCCCATGTGCCACTTTAAGGACCTTGGGGTTGACTTTCAGTAAGATGTGGCATGGTTGAAAGGTTTTGAGCAGAGGAGCGACGTGATTCAGGCTTCCCAAGGGTGTGAGCCGTGTGGTTGCATAGGGGGCTGGTACTTGGTTCGATGTTCTGCTATCACTGTCTTGAGATTTTTAATTTTTTTTTAAACATTTTTTTAAAGATTTTATTTATTTGACAGAGAGACGGCGAGAGAGGGAACACAAGCAGGGGGAGTGGGAGAGGGAGAAGCAGGCTTCCCGCCGAGCAGGGAGCCCGATGCGGGGCTCGATCCCAGGACCCTGGGACCATGACTTGAGCCGAAGGCAGACACTTAATGACTGAGCCACCCAGGCGCCCCAGAGATTTTTAATTTTTGAACAAGGAACCCTTCATTTTCATTTTGCACTGGGCCCTGCAAATTATGTAACTAATCCTGCATGATCTATATTCTGAAAAGATCACTGTGGCTGCTGTGTTGAAAGTACGTTGTAAATGTGGAGCTAAGAAGCCGGTAGACTAAGCTACTACTGTAATCCAGACAAGAGATGGTGGTAGGCTAGAGGGTCAGGGTGGTGGCCAAGAAGGCAGAACCATCCGGGTTCGTTGATGGATTTGGATGTATAGTGTAAGAAAGAGAGATTAGAACATGATTCCTCCAAAGTTTTGGCTGATTAAGTAAAAGGATGGAGTGGCCTCATGCTGAGACAGGGGAAGCTTCTGGTAGGACAGATTTAGGGAGGAAGATCAGGAATTCTGTTTGGGACATGCTGAGTTTGGCATACTTTTTAGATCTCCAAGTAAAAATGTTGAGTAAGCAGGTGGATATATAAATCTGGAGTACTGGAGGGAGGTGTATTTTGAGAGTCTTTGGTATGTGGGTAGCATTTAAGGAGTGAGAAGAAAAGAGAGAAGAACCAAGCATGAGCCCTGGGGACATTCCATTGTAAAGATACTGGAGAGAAGAGAGATAACCAGCCAAAATTAAGGAAATGACCACTGAGAATCAAAACCAAGAGATCGTGGTCTCCTAGAAGCAAGTGAAGAAAATGTGTCAAGGAAGGAGTGGTCAGATGAGAGGACTATCCCCTGTGAGGTCAGGTGTGACGTAAACTGACAATTGGATTTAGTACAGCAGACATCATTGGCGACCATGATGATGGTGGTTTGGGTGGGGTGGTAGAGATGAAAGCCTGATTGGCAAGGGTTCAAGGGTGGAAGGAGGGGAAGCGGAGATAGAAAGAATAGGGGGTTTTTTCTAGGAGTTCTGCCTCAAAGGAAAGCAAAAACATGGTGCAGTGGCCTGGCACAGAAAATGGGGACAAAAGAAGGTCTTTTCAATAAGATGAGAGAATTAACATTATACTTGAATGCTGATGAGAATGATCCAACAGAAACACACACAAATAACGGTAAATAGAGGAGTGGTTGGTTGAACCAACATTGTCCTTGAGAAGACATGAGAGCATCAGTGCCAGGGAGGGAGGGAGGGAGGGAGACCGACAGCAGCACTATCCTTTGACCCGCCTGAGATCACCAACCTGTTGACCCTGTTACTTTCACTGTTCTCCATCCCTGGATAGTCTCCCCTCTTTAACCTGGAATCCCATGGTCAAACGTATTCTCTCTTGCAAACACTATCAATCCCTTTGACACTCGCTGGCTTTGGAGCACTTGCTTGGCCAAACCACAACTCTGAATAAATCCAGCTCTACCAAAGCGTACTCCAAAGCTGTGGATCAATGGATTGGTGATATCATGGTATCCAAGGCTAGTTGGGAGGGAGTTAGTTGGAACGATGGGTGAAGTATTGTTTTTAAGTTTGTTTCTTTGTTTGTTGAATCAATCAATCTCTACACCTAACTGATCCTAACAAGGAAGATTAGCATAAAAGTTCCTGTATTGACTTGAATAGACATACCCAGGAGTAGACTGTCAGGTGTAGTGATCAGTCCTTCAGTATGGAAGCACCAGTGGCTGTTCAGATCTGCAATGTGAGGAAGGATTCTTATTTCCCTGCATCTTTGCCAACACTTGGTATTATCTGCTTTTATAATTCTTGTCAGTTTGATATAAAGTGTTATCTCATTATTTTATTGTGTTCTTATTACTGGTGAGGCTGAGAGCATCTTGTTAGTAATTCAGATATCCCTTCCTTGTGAATACTGATTCATATCTTTTGCCCATTTATAGGTTTGTTAGCTCCTACAACATCAATAACTGAAAGGTTGTCTATCTACAAGAGAGCTAAGAACTTTATGAGTTGAAAATTTCTTTTTTGGCTTATTTTATTGTCTAGCGATGTTTTTTGTTTTTCGTGGTTTTACTATGCAGAACATTTTAATTTTTAGGTATTATGATATCTGCATAAAAATGTATGGATTAATTTGAGGGCAGTTGGGGTCTTTATAATATGTATCATGTCTTCATTTATTCAGAATTTTTTTAAAAATTTAATTAATTTATTTATTTATTAGAGAGTGAGCAGGAGAGAAACAGCATGAGAGGGGAGAGGGTCAGAGGGAGAAGCAGGCTCCCCGCTGAGCCGGGAGCCCGATGTGGGACTCGATCCTGGGACTCCAGGATCATGACCTGAGCTGAAGGCAGTTGCTTAACCAACTGAGCCACCCAGGCGCCCTATTCAGAACTTTTATGTCCTTAAATGGTGATTGCATCTTTTTCCCATGAAGGTCTAGTTCATTCTTTGATGGGTTAACTCCTAGATAATTTATAATTTTGATTGCTACTGTAACCAAATAACATAATTTTTATTATTATTATTATTAATTATTAGTATATTTTCTTCATGCTACTGTGGAGGAACAGTGTTTATTAGTATGTTGTTCTTATATCTAGCAAACTTGCTGGGCCCTTATTGGTTCTAATAATTTGTATATTGATTTTGTATGGTTTCTATCTTAACATTCTTTTTTTCTATAAATAATGGTAGTTGTGTCTTTTTCTTTCCAACTTTATATCTCTTTCTACTTCTTCCACTTTTCAGGGTGCCTGGGTGGCTCAGTCGGTTAAGTGTCTGCCTTTGGCTCATGTCATGATCCCACGGTCCTGGGATCAAGTCCCACATCAGGCTCCCTGCTCAGTGGGGGGCCTGCTCCTCCCTCTGCCTGCTGCTCCCCCTGCTTGTGCTCACTCTTTCTCTCTCTCTCTCTCGCAAATGAATAACTAAAATCTTAAAAAAAAAAAAAAAGAAATACCTGTACTTTTTCTTCTTTTCAAATACTGTGTTGAACATTATTAGTAATGTGATGGGCATCCTTTCTAACTACTGAGTTTTCCAAGTGTATCATCATTTTCCAGATAAAAACCTAGATTCAACTGCCATATGATGACACTCATGGGGCCCATGGAGGGGGTGGAAATAGTTCCCCCTAATCCCAAGGAGCCAGCATAGTGCCGAGCAGATAGCTCTAATACACACTTGAAATACTCTTAGCCCGCTATGAACTCATTCATCCAGTTAAACTGAGCTCCTCCCATGTGCCAGGCATCTTAAAAAAAAAAAAAAGATTTTATTTATTTATTTGACAGAGGGGGACACAGTGAGAGAGGGAGCACAAGCAGGGGAAGTGGGAGAGGGAGAAGCAGGCTTCCCGCGGAGCAGAGAGCCCGATATGGGGCTCAATCCCAGGACCCTGGGATCATGACCTGAGCCGAAGGCAGACGCTTAACGACTGAGCCACCCAGGCGCCCCTATAAATAAAACCTTAAAAAAAAAAAAATGAACAGAGACATGATGGGGGCACCTGGGTGGCTCAGTCGGTTGAGCATCCAACTTGTGATTTTGGCTCAGATCATGATCTCATGGGTCGAGGGATTGAGCCCCACATCAGGCTCGGTGCTCAGCGGGGAGTCTGCTTGAGATTCTCTTTCCTTCTCCCTCTGCCCCTCCCCCCACTCACTCACACTCCCTCTCTCTCGAATAAATAAATCTTTAAAAAAACCCAGAAATGTGATGGGTGCCTAGCAATTAACTAGGGCAGCAGGAAAAGGGAACAGTGTTTCTGGCAAAGACAACGGCTTGTTGGGAAGGCCTGGGATCTAGAGTGTGGTGTGTTGGAGATGTAGAGAGAGCCTGGGAGGAATGACAACACTGATGAGGAGCCAGGGCCTTGTAGACTATCTCAAGGAACTTCAGTTTGGCCCTCATGGAAAGCCATCAAAAAGTTTTTAAGCAGAAGAGTGACAAGATTGGATTGATATTTTGGGAAGATGCTCCCACTGCAACAGGATTAAGTTAGAGAAAAGCAGATAAACGCCGTACGGGTTATGGCTGGACTTGGGGATTGACTGGGTGTAGCTAGACTGGAAAGAGAAGAGTTAAGAAGTCAAGAACATTTGCATGTTTCTGGCCTCAAGGACTGGCTAGGTGGTGGTGCCACTTGCCGAAGCAAGGAATACAGGAGGTAGAGCAGGAAGATGGAGTTTAGTTTTAGAAATGTTGAGTTCGAAGTGCCTACATAGTAGAGACCTCCCATAGGCAGTTCTATTTACGGGCAAGCAGAGAAGTCTGGGCTAGAGGGAAAGATTTGGAAGCCCTGAGTTGATAGATGGTGGCTGAAGTCACAGTCACAGGCATTCATGAGATCGCTCAGGGGACAGTGTGTGTGGAGTGAGGAGAATGAGAAGGTCAGAGAGGTCAAATATGGTGTCCTAACGCCCTGGGGCGGGCCCACAGCCATCTCTCAGAGAAACTTCCAGGCCCAGGATCCTGGGGCCACAGTGGAAATCCTAGGACGTTTTGACCCTCTTCTACCTTTCTTTTTGTCAGTTGCCAGATATAGACTCCGAATAGTTGAGCCACCAAAAGTACCCGTGGAGAAAACAGCCAGCCCTGATAATGATGGTGATGGTGAGTAGGGGGGAGTGGGTTCTCCGGCATGGCCGTGCGGCCCAGCCCCCCCCCCCCCCCCCCCCGCCCCGAGCCAGGGAGCTCTGGCGCACAACCTCCTTTCTCTCCACACAGGCCCAGCCCTTGAGCCCAACCTGTGGATGTGGGTAAACCCCAACATCGTGTTTCCCCCTGGAAAGCTGGAGGTCCCAGAACCTCGTAAGTGGGAGGATCTGCCAAGCACGCTCCCCTCCCCTCAGCTGCCCCCACAAGAGGAAGACTTCGCCAGCTGCTCCTCGGAGGCCGCAGCGCCGGGGTCAGGGTCGCTGCCTTCCTCCAGCGAGCAGTCTCCCCCTCGGAAGCGGAAGCCGTTTGCCTCTTCCCCCAGCCCCTGGGAGGTAGGAATTTCTGGGCCCGTGGACTGGACTTGGGCTGTAGGCAGGGCTGTTTGCTTAGGGCTAACCAAGGGTGAATGGGTTCAGCAATTAGCCGTGCACCCTTGGGTTGGGGAGAAGCCCAGGCAGTGGCCCAAACCACCCCCCGTCCTTGCCACCGCACCCCATGGAGTAGAGGCGGTGGAGTCAGGACCAGTTCCTACTCTGTGCTCCTCTAGCTCACAGAAGACGAGGAGGCTGAGGACCAGGATGACAGCTCCTCTGTGGCTCTCCCGTCCCCTCACAAAAGGGCCCCCCTCCAGAGTCGGAGGCTCCGGCCAGCCAACAGCCAGGAGGGGAGGCTCTGGTCCCGGCCCCCCCTCAATTACTTCCACCTAATTGCACTGGCATTAAGAAACAGTTCCCCCTGTGGCCTCAACGTGCAACAGATCTACAGTTTCACTCGGTATGTGCCACCGGGGGGCCCTGTGAGGAGGGGGAGGGGAGGGGGCCAGGGCCAGTCTGCCCGTGGCCCTGGGCTGCTGCCTTGGTTTACCATGTGCGTCTGAAAGGATAAGTGTGCTCCAGGCCTCCTTTCCCAGGCGCTGCTTCCGGGGTGTCCCCAAATGTGTGTCCACGTATCCTGTGTGCCGGAAGATATCCGCGTCCACTCCCTTCCACATCTAAAAGAATCCAACCGTTTTAAGATTTTATTTATTTATTTGAGAGAGAAAGAGAGCACAAGCAGGGGGAGCAGCAGAGGGAGAGGGAGAAGCAGGCTTCCCGCCGAGCATGGGACCTGATGCGAGGCTCCATCCCAGGACCCTGGGATCGTGACCTGAGCCGAAGGCAGACGCTTAATGACTGAGCCACCCAGGCGCCCCTGTATCTTAGTTCTTTAAAACATAAATTCACCTGGGTCAGAAATTCTCCCATCGTCCCTGTCAGGATTTTCCAGTAGAAAGTCTGGTTTCCCCAGCAGTTTCTCACATGCTTTCCCTTTGGGCTGGACTGCCGGCCACAGCTCCCGGCACCCCCAGGGGCCAGGGGTGCCCAGTTGAGAAGGGATTTACATTTAGCTCTGAGAGTCATGTGCACATGGGTGTGAGGAGCTTCTCCGACCTTTTCCCTCTAGCAGGAGAGTCTCAGAATGTTGATCCACAAGTGGTGTCCTTCCTTGACCAGGATTCCTCTTGCAGGAGTTGGTTAGCCTGATTCTGCTCTGTTCGCGTCGCAAGTCACAGTCCTGAGCCCTCAGAGGGAAGGAGGAAAATGAGCCTGGGAATGGGAACAATAAACTGGGTTTAAAAGATGAGGGTTTGCACAAGCAACGCACCAGGCAGGGTTTTGCCACGGGTTCCATGAGCAAAGAGCCGTTCTTCTGGGCCAGCTTGCCATTCCCCACCGTGAGAGAGGGGCCGGGGCTCCTGGGCCCTGGGGGAGGACAAGAGCGTCAAGATAGGGCCTCCCCCAAAGAAACTGTGCCTTTCCTGACCATTCCTCCCTGTCCACAGACAACATTTCCCCTTTTTCCGGACGGCCCCGGAAGGCTGGAAGAATACTGTCCGTCACAATCTCTGTTTCCGAGACAGCTTTGAGAAAGTGCCGGTCAGCATGCAGGTTGGGGCCAGCGTGCGGCCCCGCTCCTGCCTCTGGAAGTTGACCGAGGAGGGACACCGCCGCTTTGCAGAGGAGGCCCGCGCGCTGGCCTCCACGCGTCTGCAAAGTATCCAGCAGTGCATGAGCCAGCCAGGTGAGAGGCCCTGTCACGCGAGGGGCCCAGGGGAGGGGACCCGGCCATCCTGACTCGAGGCTGAGTGTGCAGGGAGGGAGGCTGGGTCACGCCGTGGGGGGGGGGGGGGGGCGGAGCATGGCAGTGGCCCGAGACCCTGGCGTGGTGCCTGCCTGAGGTGGGACCCCACCCACACAGGCATGGCCTTGAGGTCCAGGGGGTGGATGGAAAAACCACTGAGGTGCAGTTGGCCTCACAGCCCGCAGCCTGGGGAAGTGGTGGCCACGCTGCGAGAGAAGCATGGTATGAGCGGTCATGTGCAAAGGAGGCTTTTCCTTTTTCTGGAGACCTGGTGGCACTTGGGCCTTGAGGGAGAAGAAGTAGATCATCTGCTGTGAGATGGGTCCGGGCTGAGGGAACAGCAGCTGCAGAGGGCAGATAGATTCCGTTGACTCTTTTTTTCTTACAGATGTGATGCCCTTCCTCTTTGACCTTTAAATCCAAGAAGCAGGAGTCAGCCCATCCCTTATTAAAGTTACCTGCAGCAGCCTGGTGTGTGTGTGTGTGTGTGTATGTGTGTGTGTGTGTGTGGTCTCTGAGGATGGGGATGGGGCGGGGGGCGGGGGTCAGCTCTGAGGCTGGAAATGGACACCATTGGCCTGGTGTGCAGCAAAGGGAGCCCATGCTCTTCTTTCCTCAAAGGAAGAAAATACTCCACTCCCTTCAGGATCCTGGAGCCACTCCCATTTTTCTGGATTATGAGGATAATCTTGGGAGATGCTAGCTCATAGCAGCCCGCCACTCACAGGAGGGGATGTAATCAACTGGTAACAGTGGGAAGCAGCCTAAGGAAAGACATCAATTGTGGGGCAGTTGAAGGAGAGAAAGACCCTCCGAGCAGGCCAAGAAGGAGCAGTGAGAAGGGCAAGAGGAAAGAGCTATTTTGGAAAAGGGGATAGTCAGGTTCGAGCCTCATTCTCCTCTCCATGTAACCATTTTGAGCAAAGGGTGGGAACTTAGAGCCAAGATGCGGACACATCCCCCTTGCTGTTTGTCTCCACCACGCCCTCGGGAGAAGCCAGAGCAGCAGCGGATTCAGAGTTCTCAGAGGCTTCAGATCCCAGCCGGATTGCTGGGGCTTTCCTGGTGGCAGGAGCTGGTATCCAGGGCAGGGCCAGGTGCCAGCCTCAAATCCGAGGGGAATATGGAGAAGCCCCGTGGGCTGAGGGAGAAAGAACAAGGTTTAAAGCTGCATCCAGATGCCCCAGGCATTCAGACAGTGCTTGAAGACAATACTGAATTTCCCATTAGCCTCTCATTCCCTCTCCTGCTCTCCCCCTCGCCCACCCCCCCAGCCCAGTCCTGCCTGGAAACACAGCTCCACCCTCAGAACCCAGGGCTTCGGATATCCTCCATGCTGAAGGCAGCCTTTGACCTTGAAGAACTGACCCTTATACCTGGGGCCGTAGACAAGGAGTTCAGCCAGGAACCTAACTTGGTATTACACCTAAGCAGAAAGTATTTGTTGCATCATTTTAAGATATACTGAACTTCTCAGGAATGCAACTGTTCTGTAAAATGAAGAATAATTGTGCTTTTTTTTTTTTTTTTTGGTTAGGAAGTTTACCAAGAGTTGTTTGCCACTTCAGAAAATCACTTCACTGACAGCAAAGCTGCTCTAATTTTTAAGTCAGCGACACCACACGGCTGTATGAGTCTGTGTTTGTATCTGTTGTTCTCTCGGGGATGCTACACGGACAAATAGTTATATCAGGACAGCCAATATAAAGAAAAAGTATTTTCAATAGTCATTTGAATATCCTCTCTTAAATCTAAGCTCTTCTCACCATAGGTATGTGCAAATTTCCAACCATCTCATATTCTCAAGTCTAGTTTATCCACTGAAATACACTGTATTTCATAAATTTCTCTCCCTTTATTTTTCTGTTATATTACAGTTAAAGTGTTATATCGACCTTTTTAAAATTACATGTGTTGGTAAGTTATTTTATCAGTAAGATTCAAGATGGTAAAGACAGTCTTTTTTTAAAGATTTATGTATTTATTTGAGAGAGAGAGAGTGTGTGTGTGGAGGGGAGAGGTAGAGAGAGAGAGGGAGAGAGAATCTCAAGCAGACTCCATGTTGAGCACAGGGCCTGTCATGGGCTGAATCCCACGAACCCGAGACTATGACCTGAGCTGAAACCGAGTCAGACACTCAACCGACTGCGTCACCCAGGCGCCCCAAGATGGTAAAGACAGTCTTACAAATCGTTTGCTCTATTCCTAGGGCATTAAGGCTGGCGGGGCAGAGAACCACTGAACTAAGCACAGATAAAATATAGCCCCTGCCCAGAGGGGCTCACCCACAGTGACATCAGCAACCAGTGAGGACAATGCACATTTATGTCCAGCCCCACAAAGCCTAGCGTGGGGCTTTTTAGGTAGTAAGAACGCACTGTTTGCTATGATTTGTCACTAGTAACTTCTCTAAGAGGCACATTCCATATTCTCTGGAAGCACAGAGAAGAGAACAATCAGCTCTGTCTGGAGGAGCTAGGGAAGGCTTCTCACAGGAGGAGTTAGCACTGGGTCTTTTTCCCAGGTCTAGAAAAGAACAGCCACTACTTGTCCGGAAGCGCCCAAAGCCAGCCGGGCTCTGTGGGGTGCTGCTGATGCTCCGAGGAGGCGCAGGGGCAGGCTGGGGAGCAGCGAGGGGATGGGAAGAAAAAGGGACCAGTTCCAAGGAAAAGACAGCACAGACACGTGCAGGTGCCCAGTTGGAGCAAGACGAGAGTGGCCTTTCCCTAATCCACTTGCAGGTGCTTTGTGATTCTCTCCTCCCAGACCCTCTGGATGCTAATCTCTATGTGATATGGGGGAGTGGGTAGAGGGACCAGGTCGTTCATGTCCTTCCCTCTGGGCCCACCCAGCACTGTGCAGCCAGAGCCCCCCCCTCCCCCCGCCTCCACCACCACTTGGGTCTAGCTAGCTCCCAGGAAGAAGGACAGGGTCCCAAGTCCTCAGCTCTAGTTCCATCTGGTCTGGCCTCAATTTGTCCACCTCCTCTGCACATCCTTATCCCTGCCTACATTCCTGTCCATGTCTGGTCTGAGTTGCAAGTGGATCCCAAAGGTAACAGGTCAGAAGTAAAGAACAAAACAATACAGCCTTTGTGGAAAAAGCAGCCCTGAGAGAAACCTGCCTTTGCCTCTTTTGCCCTCTAATAGCATATTCTACTCCTACCCTCGGCTCCTTTTTTTTTCACTTATGCAACCATTATTTGTTTTGTGTTTTTAGATTTTTTAATTTATTTAATTGACAGAGAGAGAGACAGAGAGGGAACACAAGCAGGGGGAGTGGGAGAGGGAGAAGCAGGCTCCCTGCTAAGCAGGGAGTCCGACCTGGGGCTTGATCCCAGGACCCCGGGACCATGACCCGAGCCGAAGGCAGACACTTAACGACTGAGCCACCCAGGCGTCCCAGAGAAGTCCTTTCTAAGAGATTTTAGCTGAGACCTGGATAATGAGTATCCAGGCTGCAGAATGGGGAGTAAAAGTGTTTTGTAGAGGGAACAAAGTGGACAAAGCCTGGGAGGGAGGGACCTCCTCACCTGGGCCTATTGAGGGAATGGGGATAAGGCCACAGAGGACAGAATATAGTAAGCTAGGGGAGAAAGACCCAAGGTGAGATTGGGGAGGGAGGTAGGGACCAGGCCATGTGGGCCTTTCTAGGTTATGATAAGGGATTTACATTTTTTTCTCAAGTATAGTGAAAGTAACAGAACCTGATTTTATTTATTTTTAAGTTTTATTTAAGTAATCCCTACACCCAACATGGGGCTCGAACTTACGACCCCGAGATCAAGCTGTCTCATGCTCTTCAGACTGAGCTAGCCAGGTGCCCTTATTTTTTAAATTCTGCTTAGCCACTCATTGGCAGCGGCTGCTAGGAGGGCACACATGGGAGCAACAGGACTTGTTAGGAGGTGATGCAGTAGTCCAGGTGGACTAGGGCAGCAGCCAGAGAACTAGAGAGAAGCAGGCTGATTTGAGATGTAGATTGGAGGCAGCACCAATAAGTCAACAGGACTGATTGGATGCAGGTGAAGTGAGGCTGAGATTTTTTGTTTGTTTGTTTGAGCAATTGGGGAGAATGGTGAGGTGGGGAAGCCTGCGGGAGGAGCATGTTTGAGCAGTTCTGATTAGAATCTGTGAGACGCCTGAGTGGCTCAGTGCGTTCAGCACCTGCCTTTGGCTCAGGTCATGATCCCAGGGTCCTGGGATTGAGTCCCTCATCAGGCTCTTTGCTCAGTGGGGAGCCTGCTTCTCCCTCTGCCTGCCACTTCCCCTGCTTGTGCTCTCTCTCTCTGATAAATAAATAAAATATTTAGAATCTGTGAGACATCAGGGCAGTTATAACAGATAACTGTTATAAGTCTGGGGTTCAGAAGACAAGTCTGAGCTGAAGATGTAAATACATCTGAGAGTCATCGGGATATAGATAGTATTTCTGTTCTATGTGCTAACATAGATACCCACAACACATTCTGAGGAGAAAAAAACCCCCAGCAAAATAATATGTTGGATATGACTACAAATGTGACAGAAATTATGTTCATATATATAAATGTGATGTCTAAGCATAGAAAACCTTTTAGTTTTTTTTTTTAAAGATTTTATTATTTTAAGTACAATCTACACACATGGTGCTTGAACTCATGACCCCAAGATCAAGAGTCTGGGGCACCTGGGTGGCACAGTCTGTTAAGTGACCCAGTCTTGTTTTCGGCTCAGGTCATGATCTCAGGGTCATGGGATCCAGCCCCCGTGTCAAGCCTCAAGTTAGGCTCTGCTCAGTGAGGAGTCTGGAGGATAAATGGAGCTGACATAGACCACACACTTGGAAACCAGTTAGAAAAATTTTACGTGAATCTAAGCAAAAGACCAAGGGAATTGAGGCAAGGTTTGCTCTAGGAGTATAAAGAGTATAGAACAGACCTTAAACATCTCAGAAATCCAGTAAGACAACTTGAACAGGGTGGATATGGGGACTGAGTAAAAGCAGGTGTCAAAGATAACTCTCCCCAAAACTCCATGCTTTAGCTTGGTGGTATTCCCTGGGAGGATGAAAATAGGGGATATTCTCAAGTGGAAGATGTTGAGTTCCATTTCACACAAGTCAAGTTCAGTTGCAACTGAATGAACGCTCCGTGGTAGAGAACTTTAGGGAAACAGTTTCAAAAGCAAAATTGCAGAGGGCTAAGAAGTTAGTAGAAGTGGAAGCAGTGTAGACTACTCTAAGCAGCTTGGGAACAAATGAGGGAAACAGATGGCTGTGTTGATCTGCATTTGGGGTTTGATAAAATGAGAGGTCTGGGAAGGTCAAGTGAAGTGTAGGTTGCCATGAGAGTGTAGTGGGAACGATGTTGGGATCCAGCGAAGCCAAGAGGACCTAAGACCTAGACCACTAATTTTCAAACTTGATTGAGCATTAGAATCACCTGAAGGGCTCATTAAACCATAGATTGCTGGGCCCCACTCTAGAGTTTCTGATTCAGTAGGTCTGTGGTGGGGCCCAAGAATTTGCATTTCTAACAAGCTTCCAGACGCTGATGCTGCTGACCTGGAGGTCACGCTTTGAGAACCTAGAACAAAGCAGCTGGTAGATGCTGAATAGTTTCCTGAGTGAATGGGTAAGAGTACTCATCTTCAAGACTGGAGGTCTTCCTGCAGTTAAAGGCAAGATGGAAACTAAGGCCACATGGGAGGATGGAAGATGGTGGTCAGAATACAACTTCAGAGTTTGAATTTAGAGAAGGAGCAATTTTGGGCAGACAAGGTCTAGGATTGACCCTGCCAGGGAAATGATGGGAGGTCAAGGAATTGAGTGTTGGGGGATCTTCAAAATGAGTCACATCTGACAGAGGCCTGAGTCTACTGCGAAGCTCCAAGAGGAGGTCAAGATCTGAAGGGAGTCTGGCTACTTTCTGGGCCTGAATTATGTATAGTTGACTGTATGTACACCCACAGACATTGTAGCCCATCCAGGTTAATGCACCAGTACTGGTAACAAATCTAAGCGAAATCTGTGACTCTGTGTGAGTTCTGTCAGGCACATCCTATAAGGTCTGGGCTGGGCCCCGGGCTTTTTTGGGGTGCTCTAGGGTAGAGATCACAGCCTGGTGATTTCAGCTGTGTAAGGGAGCAATTTACCTTAGGCCCTAAGGCTTAGGGGAGCAGGATAGACAGAAGGCTGTTCATTCTAGCAAAAGTAGCTTGTAAAGAATGAAAATTCCATGGGGCACCTGGGTGGCTCAGTCCTTAAGCGTCTGCCTTCCGCTCAGGTCATGATTGTGGGGATCGAGCCCCACATCGGGCTCCCTGCTCGGCGGGGAGCCCGCTTCTCCATCTCCCTCTGCTTGTGTTCCTGCTCTTGCTCTCTCTCTCTCTGAAATGGATAAATAAAATCTTAAAAAAAAAAAAAAAAGAAAATTCCACTGGATGAGCAAGTTTACAGAATAAAAATGTCTATTAACCCTCAGCAATGACTCTGCACCCTTTTTACAGCTTCCCCTTCACAGCTTCGCAGTAACCACTGCTCAGAACATCCCCTGGGAGTATGGCTGTGATTCGGTCTCAGATGAAGGCCGCCTGCAGCATGCGTTCCTTACCGCCAGCCGGAACTGAAGAGCACCAGAGGTGCTGCCTGCGATGCTTCACGCCTGTGCAAACTTCCACACGGTTACTGCCTTCCCGTGCCTCAGTTTCCCCATCTGTAAAATACCGGCAATAATAGTACGCCACGTAGGGCTATTGTGAGGATTAAGTGAGGCAGTCAATGTGAAGCTCTCTCTAGACACACAGTGAGCACCCTACAATACTATTACAATCTGTTCCACTGCCTGATGCGGGTCCATGTCAATGCCCCGACATGCGTGCGGCTTGCGGTCCTGCAGCGGCACCTAACTGTGGCGCGCGCTCTTTCCCGCGCATGCGCACAGCGGTGCTGCCACTTTGGGTAGACAGCATCTGGGAAGAGCGGTGACGGCTGGCTGCGCACGTCTGCAGAGAGCCCGGAGGGACTCGCGCAGCCGCAGATGGGTCTGCAGTGGCGCCTGCCCGCCGCTGGGGGCCGCGGGGACCGCTGGGTTCGCCCCGCCCCCGAGGGGTCAGGGGTCACCGGATGGCGAAAGAGCCGCTGCGCGTCGCGGACACCCAGTCCTGGGCCCATGGCGCCGGCGCAGCGTTGCCCCCTGTGCCGCCAGACCTTCTTCTGTGGTCGCGGACACGTCTACAGTCGCAAGCACCAGCGGCAGCTGAAGGCGGCTTTGGAGCGGCTTCTGCCCCAGGTGCGGCCGGAGGCGGGAAGGGGTCGCGGACGGCCTGGGGTGGGGGATGCCGGCAGTGCAGGGAGGGCGCGAGGGTGGGACGTGGGGTTTCCAGCGGGTACCCTCTCCGCCGCAGGTAGAGGCCGCCCGCAAGGCCACCCGCGCCGCTCAGGTGGAGCGCTACGTGCCCGAGCACGAGCGGCGCTGCTGGTGCCCGTGCTGCGGCTGTGAGGTGCGGAAACACCTGAGCCACGGAGACCTGACCGTGCTGCACGGGGGGCTGCTGGAGCATCTGGCCAGGTGAGATCCGGCCTGGGAGCCTCATCCCCACTTTCGCATACTGGTGCGTGGGGGGGAGGGGGGTTGGGGTGAGTGAGAGGAGGAACGCTTTTGTGGTTTGGGTGGGTGGGTCGAGTCAGCTTACAGGCATGGCATCCTTGAGGGGTGGAGGGCTTAGGGCTGCCATGGTCCGGGTGGTAGTGGTGGGAAAGCCAGCTGGGCAGCTGGCTCACGGTTACCTCCCATCATCTGCTCTCAGATTATCCCGTTTTTATTGGAAGAGGGAGACTGGACATCTGGAAGACTAGTAACAGTATTCGCTCAGCCTTGCCCAGAGGCAGAAACCCAGATGTCAGTGTGCATTACTTACCTAATGCCTAGATTTCTGAGGAATATTCTGTAATCTATCATTGAGATTATCCGTTCATTCTCAGCCCAGAGCACAAGAAAGCAACCAACAGATTCTGGTGGGAGAACAAGGCTGAGTTCCAAATGAAAGAGAAGTTTCTGATCTCCCCCCAGGACTATGCACGGTAAGTCACTGATTATGAGAGATGAAATAACAGAATGGGGCTTCTCTGGGTCTGTGTCAGGTACTGGAGCTTTCGCTACTAATTGGAAAGTTCAGTAGGGCCTTCTTAAGTATCTTGTCTTCATAGCACTCATTATTCTAGGCACTATACTGGACACAAAAGAACTATGACAGAGTCCTTTAAAGGTTTGTATCTAGTTGGGGGATGGGATTTACAATGCATTTAGCAAATAGAGAACTGTATAGAATAAAAGTTGTCTATAATCGATTATTTAAATGTGTGGTACAGAGAACATTAAGGTCCTTTAGGAGTAAAAGAGGCTTTTTATAGTGTGTGCAAGCAACTGGTACTCACCCAGTGCCCACTTTGAATAGTTTTAGACTCTATTTTAACTAGCCTCTAGAGGACCCTGAGAAACTGGAGTGCAGTAAGCTGGTCAGCACAGAGTGGGCGTGAGTGCTGACTGCTTCAGGAAAAGGACACAGACAGCCTCACACTACTTTTATTGGGACAATATTGAGATTATGGGGAATGGAACCCAAGGGGATCCCGGAACCAAAATTACAGAAAAACTCATGACATCTATTATTGTTTCCTACTCAGTGTGGAGAATAATGAGGGAATGCTGAGAAATGCCTAAATCCTACTACCTTGTCTTCAAATCTGTGGTTCAGACTGGGTGGGAAATGGGGAACTGAGGCCAAAAAGCACTCACTCCTTACACCCTGGCCCAGCTCCAAATGGTGTGTGGTGGGAATAAAGAATAGTTTAGCAGAAAAAGTCATAATTGAGAATTATGAGGATGGACTCTTTGAGCTTTTTATTAGTTTTTTTTTTTTAAGATTTTATTTATATATATAGAGAGAAAGCTAGCATGAGCAGGGGGAGTGGCAGAGGGAGAGGGAGAAGCAGACTCCCTGCTGAGCAGGGAGCCTGACACCAGGCTCGATCCTAGCATGTGCTGGGATCATGACCTGAGCCGAAGGCACTTAACCAACTGAGCCACCCAGGTGCCCCAGTTTTGACTTTTGAACCTTATAAATTTAAAGCTCACACGCACAAGGCAAAGCCAAGTCTGACTGATTTGGTAAAGATACCACAAGCCACTTTTAGATTTAGACAGGTTATTACATAGCAAAGAGAATAAATCTGAAGTGCCAGCTTCCCAGGTCCTTGTCCCACCCACCAAAAAGGACCCCTCTGAAACAAAAAGGGCTAGCTAACTGCAATGTGACACCCTGCTGCTGGGGAGCCCCGTGTGGCCTGCAGCTCTAATCTGAGAGCGGTGGGCAGAAAGCTGCATACTACATTGGAACCTGGGAGGTGATAAGAAACTCTCATGACAGCCTGGGGGTGTGTGGGGGGAGATAAGGAGGCAAGTGGGAGATGGCCCCACAGCAGCTCCTTTCAGCTTCCTTCAGCTCCTTTCCTCTTGTGTTCCAGGAGCATCACACAGGTGCTCAGCCAAGATTCTGATGCTGGGGTTCTAGGCTTTGGCCAAATAGGTGCAAGGCTGCCAGGGCACTGTGGTAGAGCCATTCCCCTACATGTGTTTTACCAGGAAAAAAATCCTAAAACTGATTGCAAACAATGACAAATTATCGTAGCTATATATCAAATTGATAACAATCACAGAAGAATTCAAGTAACTTGAACACAAAATTCTGACTGTATACCCTTAGGATATTTTCCAAGGACTAAAGTACTGCGGAGGAATCCTGAGCTTTGCTTAGTAGTTTTATTGTCGATGGTAGTATTAGTATTTTTCTGATACCTTTCTGTGTGTATTGTAGGATAAAACAAGTTTAAGTCTCATGATGTTCTAAAGCCCATTTTTGATTTGGCAAAAAGGAAATGTGTGCATAGTAGAGAAGTGGAACCAGTATGGCAGAACGTTAACAGTGAATCTGGGTGAAAGGTACATGGGTGTTATTGTTCTATTTTGATTTTGAAATTATCCAAAATTTGAAGAAAAAATGATCTTTTGAAGATGCTTTCATAACTGGCAGGGACTGGGGTTCTTGGCTGAGTTGCCCTTCTTTTTAGATTCAAGAAATCCATGGTGAAAGGTTTGGATACTTATGAGGAAAAGGAAGATGAGGTGATCAAAGAGGTGAGTTAAAAGGCCACTGAAGGACCCAGCCCCATGACCTTGTGCGTAGCTAAGCAGCCTCTCCCCCACAGATGGCAGCTCAGATCCGTGAGGTGGAGCAAAGCCGGCAGGAGCTGGTTCGGTCCGTCTTAGAGGTTGGTGTCCCTCGGAGGAGCCAGAGCAGTATCCAAATCCACTTGATCCCTGGTTCTCCCAGGTCCAGCATTTCACCTACCAGCTCTTCTAAAAGAACTCATGGACTCCATGCTTCATCTGCTCGGCTTGAATTCCCTTACCTGTCCGCCAGGGGGCAGGCCTTGTCAGTGGCGATGTGGGCAGAGCTGGGAGGGAGGGAAGTTTGCAAGATGGGCAGTACCATAGGCCAGTATACCAATTTGTTTCCTACTGGAGGGTGGGAGCATGGCCTAGGCAGACTCTTAAGCATCCAAGACACATTTATTTTTCCTGAATCAAACTCAGCCTCAGGCAGTGCCAGACCCAGAAGAAGGCTCTTCAGCACTTGGAAGCTGGAAAGGGACTAACAGGTAAAATTGCTAAGGAATCTCTTGAGAGTTTGGCCTGTTAGAGCATTCTGTAACTTTTTGGCTGGAAAATGGGAAAAGTTCATCTCTGCTATCCTCATGGTTCAAGGACCTCATCTGCCAGCCTGGCTCCTGCTTGTCTTTTTCAGTCTAGTGGCTTCCACCTCACAGCAGCCTTCGTACTTGGACCTGCCACCCGCCCCAGCACTTGACTGGATGGAGACAGGACAACCTTTCACATTCATTGGCCATCAGGTACAATGGATAAGCCATTTAGGAAGGGCCAGTGCCCCCTCAATTCCCAGGACACCCATCTCTCCTGGGTTTTGTACCTCTTCTGGCCATTGGGCTCTTGTGTCTTGCTGCGCCGCTCCATAGTGTTTTCTCAGACCTCCTTCCTCACCCTCCAGTGATCACATCTGCCCCTGTTGCCCCCACTGCCACTAAGGAGTGCCAACTCCTACAGCTCATCCTCTGCAGAACCCCCAGTTCCTGCTCAATTTAGGACATTTGTAAATATCCCACAGGCACCTGAGGCTAACCCCTACCATCCCTAGATTTCCCCAACTGTGGAGTTACTTCCTCCTCTTTCATCTCCTACATCCTGTCGATGAGTAGGCCTATTTTACCTCCTGGCTAGATGTCCTCCATCACTTTTCTGGAAGTTTCTATCCCCCTGCAATCCTGTCCTGAACACAGAAAGTGACTGCCTCACCTGATGTCCTGTATACTCCAGCCATACTGTCTTGTGTTTTTTGCACATGTCATTGCCATTGCCTTAAATAATAGGCCTACCTTTCTTCAGCCTAGCTCAAAGGTCACCTTTTCATGGAAGGCTTATGTGAACAGGTCGCCTGTTGTAAATGTACATGGGACCATGTAAAAAGCTCTAAATGTAATCTGTGTAAATTTATGCTTAAATCTCTTCCCCCACGATACATACTGCCCTGTGAGGAAAGGGTTTTGCTTACGTGGCACCTAGTAGGCACTCTGTTTTTGAACATCTTCATTACTGAGACCGTGAGTCTTTTGAGGGACAGGACTCTTTCACTTATCTGTGCTCTTAAAATTTAACACCAGCCAAGGCACAGAACACCACTGTGGTGCTTCCACCCCCTCCTGTGGCTTGTCCTTTTTCTAGCTAGGAACATAGTGTCATCAGTTTCTTATCTGGGATTTCTCCCCCCTCCCCCATTTCCAACTACAGGATACACCAGGAATTGGTAACATCCACTCAGGTAAGGCCCAGGGCAGTGTTTCTCAGATGGTAAGAGGTAATTATTTTAAGTATTGATTTTAGGGGCACCTGGGTGGCACAGTCAGTTCAGCGTTCAACTCTTGGTTTCAGCTCAGGTCTGATCTGGGGGTCGTGAGATTGAGCCCCACGACAGGCTCCATGCTCAGCACGGAGTCTGCTTAAGATTCTCTCTCCCTGGGGCGCCTGGGTGGCTCAGCCGGTTAAGCGGCTGCCTTCGGCTCAGGTCATGATCCCAGGGTCCTGGGATCGAGCCCCGCATCGGGCTCCCTGCTCAGAGGGGAGTCTGCTTCTCCCTCTCCCTGTGCCTCTCTGCCTACTTGTTCTCGGTCTGTCAGATAAATAAATAAAATCTTTAAAAAAAAAAAAAGATTCTCTCTCCCTCTTCTTTTGCCCCCCTCCCCCCGCTCTGAAATAAATCTCTTAAAGACGGACACTGAACTGACTATACCCCTCAGGCGCCCCAATTACTTTTTTAAAGAATAAAGTTGATTATGATAAAGTGCTATCTGATCAAGGACCTGTATCTTGAATATATAAAGAACTCTCAAAACTCAGTAGAGGCATATAAAAAGATGTTCATCAGAGTGGCTAAAATTAAAGACTGTGTACGTAAAGAAACATTCATAAACTGCTGGTGGGAATGTAAAATGGCAGAACCAATTGGGAGAAACAGTTCAGGGATTTAGGAAGCTAAACACACACCCACCATTATGATCCAGACACTGCAGGAGAAAAGCAAACATGTCTGCACAAAGGCTTGCACACCAGATGGTCACAGCTTTAGTTGCAGTACCCTCAAACTGAAACTGAAAACAATCCAAATATGCCTCAGCGAAGGAACAGAGCAGTGCTCAACAAAGAAGGAACTACTGTTAAGTGCAGCATAGATAAATCTCAACTATTAGAAGCCAGACCTAAAAAAGTACATACCAGCAAATGCAAATTAGATTAACAGAAGCATATCCATGGTTGCCTGGGGCTGGGAAAAGGTACAGAGAGGTGCAGGAAGTACTTTAAAGGGGCAGAACGATACATAGTGGTGATGTTTACTATCTTGTGATGGTTTCACTCAAAAGCTTTTCAAGTTATACGCTTTACATGTGCAGTTGCAGGTCAGTTATGCGTCAACAAAGCTGTTAAATACCAGTACAGCATATCACACGTAAGATAATGTTGCTTTAAATTAGCCCAGGGCCCTCAACTTCCCATGGTCCAGAATTCCTGGGTTTTGCTTTTGAACATTCCAGTTGTCAATTAGGTAAGAGTTTATAGCTAGGGCATGTTTCACAGTAGCCTGAAACTTGGAAGAGTGCCTTCATTCCTGCTTAATGGGTCTTTTCCAGGTGCTACACCTCCCTGGATGGTCCAGGATGAGGAACACAGCTCTGTAAACCAACAAATAGGACCATCCTATGAAGAATTTATTAAAGAAAGTAAGTAAACAAATTCAAGAATGGATTCTCTAAAATTTTCCTACTCAAAACTGTTTAAAAACAGTTTACTTCTTTGTAGAGGAAAAACAGAAACTGAAGAAACTCCCCCCAGACAGAGTTGGGGCCAACTTTGATCACAGCTCCAGCACCAGTGTAGGCTGGCTGCCCTCTTTTGGCCGGGTCTGGAATAATGGACGCCGCTGGCAATCCAGGTATGCATACAGTGCCAGGACTCCAAACCACTACCCCTTTGGAGATGTCAGCCTTCATCCTGCTAACCCTTCATTTCCTTTCAGGCATCAATTCAAAACGGAAGCTGCAGCAAGGAACAAACAGTCACATAAAGAAAAAAAGCCAACTGTTTCCTGATAACTTTTCCAACCACCATAAGGCATAACGCCAAGTCAACAAACCCATACCTATTATTTTCTGTTAACTACTTTTCCTAGGAAAGAGACATACCCGCTTATTTGATTTAATAAAGTTTTATTTTCCAAAATGTACAGTTGGTGGGATCTGCAAAAAATAAAAATAAAAGAATCAGAATTGCAGAGCCTTATGTAAGTGGGATGTATACTTTCTACTCTGTGGGCCCCTGGGTTCTTGTTTACCTTTTTCATGCATCTTCACCAGCAGCTGGGGCATCTCCACCCTTGGTGTTTCTGGTGTAAATTACCTGAGCTCTGTGCTTTGAAACCAGTTTAATAAGTCCTAGAGAGAAAAAATAAGGTTTTCACACAGTACTATGAAATACTTCATAGACGCTAGAAATACTGAATTTGAGCATGAGAGTTTAATAACAAAGGGAAACATCCCTACATTTCTTTTTCTTTTTTAAGATTTTATTTATTTATTTGACAGAGACAGCGAGAGAGGGAACACAAGCAGGGGGAGTGGGAGAGGGAGAAGCAGGCTTCCCGCTGAGCAGGGAGCCTGATGCGGGTGGGGCTCGATCCCAGGACCCTGGGATCATGACCCGAGCCGAAGGCAGACGCTTAACGACTGAGCCACCCAGGCGCCCCACATCCCTACATTTCTTGGTGATAATCTAATTTTATTTATTCTTTCTAAATGAGGGGCCCACTACCTGCTGTTGGGATGGTTACCCTCATAGCGCTTTAACTTAAAAATCACTATTTCCACATTAGACGCTACAGGAAGCTTAAAATATTTACACTCATGTATACTAATATGAAATTATGGTAACTAGATCCACCACAAAATTTTAAAAATACTTAAGTAAAAAATGCTTTACTATTTTCATAGCCACATTTCAACATCATTGGGTTTCTTCCATAATTCTTTAAAATGAAATTATTTGAAAACAAGGAATCCCGAGGCTTCACTGATGACATAGGGGTCCATGGGACAAAAATGGCCAAGAACCCTGCTTTGGGGTCTACTCTAGGATGTTAGAATATTACAACCAGTGGTCAGCCTGTGGCTATTCTAGGAAATTCCAGTAAAAATATTTAAGATGGGGGCGCCTGGGTGGCTCAGTCAGGTCTTGGGATCTAGGTCCCCCTCACCCCCCCCCCGCTAGGAGGGAGGCCTGCTACTCCCTCCCACTCCCCCTGCTTATGTTCCTTCCCTGTCTCGCTGTCTCTGTCAAATAAATAAGTAAATAATCTTAAAAAAAAAAAAAAAAGACAAAAAACCATTTAGGATGGCTAATACGGGCAGGCCAATTTAACGTGTAAAAACCACACCAGTACAACACACTCCTCTCACCTTTACTAAGGAGCTCCTGAAGGGCTGCCCTGGCCAGGGAACCTCGAATCTTCAGTCTCTCAGAGACAACAGCTGGAGTTATAAGCTTATAGTTGGGAACTTCCTTACAGAGTTTGTCATATGTCGCTTTGTCAAACAAGACCAGATTATTGAGCTTGTCCCGAACTTTGCCTTTGGACCACTTCTGCTCACCAAAAGGAAAAGGAAAGTCAGTGCTCCTGGAAGAAATCACTCCCTCCCTCCCCAAACACCCTGTGTCAGAGAACTCTCTTCCACAGCCGTGGTGCTACACTGCAAGGGTGGCTGTTCCATGGAATTCAGAATTTACAGAAACTCTACAAACTAAGATTCAAGTAATTTGAAACGAGCACACAAAATAGAAGGACGCGTAGTTGCCATTAACGGCGTCAAAGATGCGTTAGACGGGGGGAAAAAAGTCTATGCGAATTTCGGATATAGGCTGAACCCCACGACACCAATTAAAATATCATGTGCTAAACATCAGAATATACACTCTTGTTCAACTTCTAAGTAGTGCGTACCACCCTATTCTTCCCAAAAAAACGCAACAGTGATGAGACCACAAGCTCTAACAATCGGACTCTAGACCGCACAACCTTAAAAGCCATTTGCTCTACAGGTCACTTATTACCACAACCACATGGGTCCCGCGTCCCCAGTACTCCCCACTCCTGGAGGGGCGGCTCACTCCTACCTTCTTTTTGGCCTTGCCCCCAGATTTGTTCACTGGGTCTTTGTCTTTCTTGGCCGACTTTCCGGCATCTTTCTTCTTCTTGTCATCCTTGGGCGGCTATAGAGAAAAAGGCGGAATGCAGCCAGGTCACAGGGCAGCCCCGCACCGCCCCAACCCCACCACCGCAGCACATGGATGAAGGCATCCCCCCGCCCGCCCGCCCGCCCGCCTGAAGAAGCGGCCCGGCGGGTCGGGGGCCCTCCGTCTGGTGCCGCCTCAACTGCGCCCCAGCACCGCCCGGCTCTCAGAACCGCACCGGCTTCCCACCCCCGAGAGCTCACCATAGCGAAGCTGGGAGAGCAGCGTCCAGCCCTGCAGCCTCGCTAAGATGTCGGACAGAAAGGAAGCACCGCTCCCCGACCGGCCCAGAAACCTCCACCCGCAGCGAGCGCTTCCGGGGCAAGGGGCGGAGCCCGCGGAGGAAGGCCGGAGGCCCGGCCCCCTCGTACCGCGGGGAGGGGGGCGCAGCGACGGGGCAGTCGTTCCCGAGCCGCGCACCCCAGACCCTGCCTGCGACTTATTGGGCTTCGCGGCTAGTTGTGAGGCAGCCACACGTTGTATTCCCTGGGCCTGGAAACGGGAGACAGAAAACAATCAGCCAGGCCCCGCAACGACCCCGGCGACCCCGCTACGCGTGGTGCTTCAAGTGCGCAGGCGCCGCAACCAGCGCGCTCGGGGCTGGGAGGAGGGGGCGGGGGGCGGGTCCCGCGGCTGCGGTTCCGGGGCGGGGCCGTCAGGAACAAGCCCAATCCGCGTCTTCGGAGCCGCGGCGGCCGCAATGGCGATTTTTAGTGTGTATGTGGTGAACAAAGCTGGCGGCCTCATCTACCAGTTGGACAGCTACGCGCCCCGGGCCGAGGCTGAGAAAACTTTCAGTTACCCCCTTGATCTGCTGCTGAAGCTGCACGACGAGCGTGTGCTGGTCGCCTTCGGCCAGCGCGACGGCATCCGGGGTGGGCTAGGCTTGCGTCCGAGGGGCGGGCCCGGTGCTGCGGCGTGGGCTGGTGTCTCTGCGGGGCTGGGGAGGGCGCGGAGGGAGAAGGGAGAGGTGGGTGAGGCCGGGTCGCTAGTCCCTTCGGCGGAATCCCCACGCTGGGGCTTCGTTGACCCTTAGCCTCACCTCTGCAGTGGGACACGCAGTGCTGGCCATCAATGGCGTGGACGTGAACGGCAAGTACACGGCCGATGGGAAAGAGGTGCTGGAGTACTTGGGCAACCCTGCCAATTACCCGGTGTCCATTCGATTCGGCCGACCCCGCCTCACCTCCAATGAGAAGCTCATGCTGGCCTCCATGTTCCACTCGTAAGTCCCCCAGCCCTTCCTAGGGCCTGTGGGCCTGCACTTGGCCCTTGGGCCGGCTAGATTAGTGTGGTTCTGCGGGAAGTCTCCTGAGCGGCCGTGCTTATCTTTCTTCGCCTCCTTTTAAATCGTCAGTTCTTGTAGTTGTGAAAGAAAAAGAACTAACCCAGATGACTAGGTTTTAGGTAATACCGGCAGTGGTGTGGCCTTGCACAAGTCAACTTCTCTTTCCTGTTTGTTTCTAAATAAAGTAAGGTAACTGAATTAAATGATCCTTAAGACCTTTTCTCATTCTCAACGATAGTAGAAGGTGTGCTGGGTAATCACAGCTGTGGGGTAGGTAACCATGGCACGCATTCCCAGTGGTAATTTTACCCAAAGTTTTCAATGTAAAATGTTTTACGGCAAAGTATGAGTGTAAAATCCATGCAGAGCTCAAATGAATTTTAAAGAAATTTCGGTGCTGTTGCTGCTGGGCAAGTGACGCGGCCTGTTCTGACCTCTCAGGGTGTAATGTGAACTCAGCAGAGAGGGTCGCTTCAGTGGAAAAGTTAGAGAAGCACTCCTCCCTCAAAACAGCGGGGTGCATTCCCAACCTTACCTCCTTTGCAAATAGGCTGTTCGCAATCGGTTCCCAGCTGTCTCCAGAACAGGGCAGCTCAGGCATTGAGATGCTGGAGACCGACACGTTCAAACTGCACTGCTTCCAGACACTGACAGGTAGGCGTCTCCAGACAGGCCAAAGGGCTGCAGCGGGGCAGGTTGGGGGAAGGGACTGACCAAAGACAACTTTGGTAAGCAAGGGGGTGGTGGTGAACTTTTCCTGGGACAATTGCACAGACACATACGTCTATTGGTTTTGTGAATCCAAAGCCAGTATTTAATCTGATGCCAATTTTGTCCACACCACCCAGAATGCTCAGCCCTGGGTATCCTGTGTGCAGATAAAACTCAGCGTAATGGTCTCTCATGTTGCACACGTTTCGGAAGGTGTGTTTCAGAATGAAACCTGAATGCCAAATGGAAATGACCTTTGGATCGTGTGATTGCCTCACTCCCTTAATGGGGATAATTGAAAACTGCCTGAGTCTGCCCGCTGCCTGGCACTTGCTGCTGAGGGACCACAGACTAGGAATTAAGTGACAGAGCTAGATGTCAAAGCGTGGTCTCAATCAGTTGGGTGATGTGATAAAGTCACTTCCCTGGTCTGGTCTTAGAGATTCACAATCTTGCCTTTCCTGCTTTATGGAGCAATAAGGATAAAAATAAAAATGGGCTTATGAAAATGCCATATGCACACAGGATGGTGTTATTGGCTGCATTCTGTACCCTCTTGTAACCATTCTTGGTCCTTCTCCAGGGATCAAGTTTGTGGTGCTGGCAGATCCTAGGCAAGCTGGAATAGATTCTCTTCTACGAAAGATTTATGAGATCTACTCAGACTTTGCCCTCAAGAATCCATTCTATTCCCTGGAAATGCCCATCAGGTAGGCGGTCCCCCTCCCCAGATACTGGTCAAAGCGTCCTTACCCCTCCCTTTGTGCTCTTCCCCGAGTTCATTTTTCAAAAGGGTAAGAAGAGTTACTTTTTTTTTAAATTTTTTTAAGATTTTATTTATTTGTGAGAGAGAGAATGAGAGACAGAGAGCATGAGAGGGAGGAGGGTCAGAGGGAGAAGCAGACTCCCTGCTGAGCAGGGAGCCCGATGTGGGACTCGATCCCAGGACTCCAGGATCATGACCTGAGCCGAAGGCAGTCACTTAACCAACTGAGCCACCCAAGTGCCCGAAGAGTTACTTTTAAATAAAACAAAAGTGAGCTAGTCTTTTCTTGGTATTTTGAGAAACCAAAGACTTTTCTTGTCATTCATGTCCTTCAAGCAAGTTTCCCCTGGCTCTACCTCGGCACCCAAGGATGGGGAGGAGAGTCTGAGACCTCACACTTTGTCCTCATTTGTGCCTCTTGGGTCTGGCCTAGGTGTGAGCTGTTTGACCAGAACCTGAAGTTAGCCCTGGAGGTGGCAGAGAAGGCTGGAACTTTTGGACCTGGGTCATAGGCTGAGCCCACAATGGATCCCCCAAATTTGAGAGATCCTACAGCAGGGATCCTGCTGTATCCACTCCAGTGGAGATCCCCGCAGCCTCGTTAGTGTACTTGAAAATGGGAGGGTGCTGAGCCTGATGACATGTACCGATCCCCGAGCCTTAATGCCATGCTCTCTGCCCTCCTGTATCTACCGTGAGCCTACTTCCCAACTCTGTACAGGTTTATTTATGGAGGGAGTAGGCCCATAAATGCTTAATAAACATTCCTTTGATCTGTGTTCGCTATCCTCATTAATGGTTTGGGGGGAAAAGGCTCTGGTGGGGAGACAGGAATGATAAGGGAATTCTGGGAAGATGAGATACGTTCTAGTAGAAAACAAGTAATTGTTCACTGAGGAATGAGCATGGGGCTTTGAGTCAGGAGCCTTGGGTCTAGTTCCAGAATTGCTGACTTCTAAGGTGGTGGTGGCAGTGGTGATGACGGTGGGGTATTTATCAGGTGTTTACAGCCAGGCTTTACTGCTTTATTTAACTTAACCCTCACCCTAACCTTGGGATGCATTCTGTTACGGACAATAGATTTACCAAAGTACAGACTCTCTGCCTCAGAGTCTCAAAGCTAGTTACTAAGCACCTGAGTTTGAAGCCAGGCTCTCTGACTACACTATCCGGGAGCCACTGTTACACTGCCTTCCTCCATCGAATGGTTTCATCTGCCTGAAACCCAGTGCTTCATCTGTAAAATGATCATTGAATTAATGAAAATGAAGGCAAAGGAGCCATAAACTTGAAGGAGTCCATGTCAGGTTTCCCACCCCAAGGAGATGAAGTTTGCCCCTTTTGGGGTGGAAAAAGCAGGTCTCAAGAGAATATTTTCCAAAGAAAGCAGTCTCTGGCTTGTAGTACCCCTTTGGAAAGAATGACTCACTGATAGTATTTAGTATCAAATCTAGTTTTAATCTGTGTCAAGTCCTCCTTCCTCCCACCCACACCCCACGCCCCCCGCCGTCCCCACAGGGTACTGGTGAGCGTGATGGCCTCCTCTCCCCTTGGAATCGAAGGTATTGGCAATAGCCGCTGCCAGTGCTAAGAGGCCCTGGGGCAGCAGTCATGGGTCACTGGTACCCTGCAGCTGCAAGAGGAGCCTCACTCTACTGGGGATGGCGTGGGAGGGCCTGACTGCAGGGGTTTCCTGTTTGAAGGCAGGAAATAGGAGCTAATGGAGTCCAAGAACAAAAGTTGCCTTTTAAATAGAACACAGGATGGGGAGCTGGGACCTCATTAGCCACTGGTAACTTCCAGCACCACCTGGGCGAGGGGAAAGGCGCACAAGAGGAAATCAAAGGTTCAATGCTAGCCGGAGCAGACCCCCTTTCTTTCTCTCTGCCCCCCTCTCCCCCCAGCCCCGTGCAGGGGAAGGCCACAGGTGGGAGAGGATGCACTGGAGCCTGTACTCTTCACTCAGCCTTCTTGGGCACTCGGCCCATCTTGGTGCGGATGTTTCGTAGGAGAAAGAAGGCAGCGGTGCTGACCGCACAGATCACTTCAGCCACCCAGAAGGCTGTGCTCCAGGTATAGTGCTTGGCAATGGTGCTGAAGGGCAGCCCAGCCAGAAAGCCGCCCACTGCCAAGGAGGAGGGGAGAGCCCGGGTCACTTGGGAGGCTAGAGTCAGTGGGGCTGGCCCCAGCCTCTAGCTAGCCTATGTGCAAGGCACAGTGGGGGAGAGGTAGACACTCTAGAGGGCACCACTTACCGTTGGCCATGAGTCCCACAATGGCGTGGGAGGTGCCGCACAAGTTGGGAGGGGCGCACTCATTGGCTATAACTCCGAACAAGGCAATGGGACCGTAAGAAGAGAAACCAAACACAGCTCCCAACACCAGGATCCAGAGCTGCAAGGACGTGCAGGGTAGCATTTAGAGTCTGAGAAAGCCTACCTACCTACCACTGCCAGAGGGGAGGAAAATGCTTGGCCCTGGGAACAGATGATTGTAGTAAGGAGATAGTAAGTGACCACCCTCATCCCGCTTCCTGATAAAACTGACAAGGCCAAGCTAGAGGAGTGGGGCCACACTGAGCCAGCCAACCTGAGGGCCTGGGTGGGTAGGTGAAGGAGCGACAGAAGCCATCTCTCCCAGTTAGATGCGCTCTCTCAGAATTGATGCTAGGGCAAGGCAGACAGGGTAGGACAAGGGGGAGACAAACCAGGAGGAAAACCACAGATAAGGCACCTCATGCTCCGTAAAGCCTGTGAGCTCAGCGAGTGGGTGAAGAGCTGAAGTCCAGAAAGCAACATCCTAGAGGAGCACAGGGAAGAGAAGAAAACCGGGCCCCAGGTCCAGGAGGAGCACCAAAGTACAGAGGACACGAGGTAAACCAGAACTAGAAAGGGAAATCTGAGAGGCAGAGAAAGGCCTGGGCCAGGGTGGAGCCAGGGACAGGGAGCCTGACAGTCAGTGGCCCTTGCTCTCTCATCCTTGTGCCGGCGGCGGGCCAGGCCCGCCTCATTTACCTTGGGGGAGTCACTGCTCACAGTTACCCGGAAGAGGTACATGGACACGGTCATGCCAGCCATCATGAACAGCAACAGGCCGTGGCGAGGGTTCCCGTAGATGGACAGCCTTGCCTGTGGATACAGGCCCAGCAATGTCAGGCCCTAAAAGCAGCAGAGAACCTCCGCCTCTGGACTCTGACACGGCAGGGCTTCTGCTGACAGGTCTTTGGCAATCCCACCACAGTTCTTGGCCCGGGGCAGCTCTGGGAGGCCCTGGGACCTGCTCATTATATTCTGAGGCCAAACTCCACCACGTCCCCTCCTCCACCGTGGGGACATATGCTGGCAAGCTGCACCTAGCCTCTCCTCAACCCCAGTTGCCCTGGGGCTGTAGAGAAGCCCACTGCCAGGCTGAGAGAAATTCTAGCTCTCCTTGACATCCGTTCAAACCCTCTCCCCAGGAGCCTTACCTTGCCTCCACACCCTCAGCAAGTGAGAGTAGCCTGGAATCATTCCAACCTCCCCCCACCCATATGCCAACCTGCCCATTGCCCCAGGGCTCCCGCCTCTCTGGTGCCTGTCCCAGTCATGCTGGGGAGGTTTAAAGGGACCCTCCTCCTTCCTGTCCCTTCTGCGCGCTCACCTTTGCCATGGCCCGGTCTGACAGGTAGCCAGCTGCAATGCTGCCTACAAGGCCCCCAACCTCCAGCGCACTCATGTAGGAGCTACCTGGCGTAGGGAGTTGTGGTGGGAAGAGGGAAAGGAGGGGTGGAAGGGTGTTAAACACACTAGGGTTGTCCCAGACCGGCTGTAACCCAGAGAGGTACAGGGCCCCCAGGGTGACCGGCCACAGCTGTCTGGGTGGTGCCTGGCCTCAGGGAAGGAAGAAAGGGATAAAGAGAAGCTGGGCCTCAATTTCCCATCCCTTTCATTGATTCTGCTCCCTAGGCCCCCCCCTGCTCCAACACTCATCTTACCCACGAGGACTGACTGTCCTTTCTCCTGGATGAGGAAGAACTGGCCCCAGTCGGTACAGCAGGTCTTTACTCCAAATACCACGAGGTAGCCCGTGGAGAGCACCCACAGGTAGGGGGACAGCAGCAGCTCCCGCAAGGTACTCTCCTCCTTCAAGGAGCCTGGGGGCAGGAGGAGGCCAGGCCTCAGGCTCTGCTCTTGCTGTTCTGCCCCGACTGAGCCCCCACCACTCATTAACCAGCCACAGGGCCAGAGTCCATCCACATAGCCAGGGACCAGCAGGAAGGTACCCCTTCAGCCACCGCTCTGCCCTGTCCGCTCCACCGCAAGTCTCAGCAAGTGAGAGAAAAACTAAGCAGCCAAGCCACTTAAGCTTAGGATGCTGTCCAGGAGCGGGAAGTCTGGCTCTGCCGTGAGGAAGGACCAGGATATAACGTGAGTCACAGCATTTGTTGCCTCTGCCACTTGTCTGGTACTTATGTGTCTCTTGGAAGGGAGTTTTATTTACTCCCCGCCAACTCGCCATCACCGCCCCTCCCCCTACAGCCATTGGCTAGCCCAGGGCCAGGCATCCAGCCAGTCCTCAGTGAGTCTGCCCGATGAACGATGAATGAATCAGGCCCCATGATCAGCTTGGGTGGGGGCTCACCCTTCTTGCCCTTGGCGGGGGTGGGGTCCAAGTTTCGGAGTCCGACGTCGGCAGGCTCGTTGTGGATGAGCAGGAGGCAGAGGAAGGAGACAAGCACACCAAGGGCCCCGGACAGGGCCAGCGTGCCGCGCCAGTGGTAGCTCTGGGCCAGGGTGGTCGCCAGGATGGGGCCCAGCGCTCCGGCCAGGTTCATGCTTGTGGACAGAACGGCCCACCAAGTGCCAAACTGAGATGGCTCGAACCACTGTGGGGCAGAGGGGGACAGAGTAGGTCCCCACGTTAAACACGCTGAAGGTGAGGGTCAGGTGGGGCAGCCCTAGGAGCTCACGTTACAGGGGTGAGGAAGAGGGCGCTTCTACTTGGCAGGGCCTATGCCCTCATCTGCCACCTGATCCCACCATGTTTAGCTCCTAAAATATCTTGACAAGCAATAGGAGCCGGACTGGAGCTCCCAAGGAAGCTGCTCTGGGATGGGGGTGCTGGTACTCCCACATGCTCCTTAGGCATCCTCTGTGCTAGTCTAAAGCAGCTCCCCGGAAGCAGACACTCACCTTCCGCAGGATCTTCCCACACGGAGGCCAGCCCAGCCCCTGTGCCAGGCCATTGAGGAACCACAGAGCAGCAAAGACGGGTACCATTGAGCTCCAGGAAAACGCTATATTGACCACGCCAACCAGGAACAGCCCCAAAGAGAAGAGCCAGCGAGCACTCATCTGGTCGGACAGCACCCCGCTCACAAACTTGCTGATGGCATAGGCTGCCGACTGGCTGCTGGTGATGAGCCCTGCAGGGGTGGGGAGAGAGAGCAGGAAGCAGGACACCTGGGGAGTTAGGGGCCGGGGCAAAGGCACAGGAGGCATGGAGGAAGGCATGGGGTCATGTGTGTAGGGGTGCCCGGCAGGGTGAGATAGGTTCCCTCCCAGACAGCTAGGAAGAGCCTGTGCTGGAATCACGGGGCCCCGCTCCTCCTCACCACCAGCGCTAGCCCCAGGCTGACCCATGACTTTTCAGCCTCCTGGAGAGGTCCATCTGCAGCTGTCAGGAGGCAAGAAGGGAGAACAGGGCAGCCCCCCTCCCTGGGATTTACAAAGGCCTGATGACATTTCCCCCTCACGCTGGATGCCAACCCAGGGCTTCTGGAAGTTCTGTTGCCCCACCTCTGAACATGGGGTGAAGAGCTTAGAAGTGGAGTCAAGGGCCTTCTTCCTCCTAAAATGTCACCTGGTGGGCCACATGAAGTTATTTTGCCAACTCCCCAGTTCCCGTGGCTCCCAACGTCAGTGGCCGTCACGCACCCCGCGGTCTTAGCATGCCCCCACGCAGTGTGGAAACTGTGCTCAGAGTGCCCCTAAGCACACTCAGAATAAGCCATGCCTCTGGGGGCACTCGTGGGTCACAGGCCCACAAAGACACATCAGATGAGCAGCGCTCCTCAGGCACACAGAGCGCACGCCTAGTTCTTCGCCCATCCACAGGTACATGGTCAGTCCCTTCAGGCGGCACCTGCAGGCCGCTCCCTGTCCTCTGCTGTGCACACACCCTCCACACTGCCAGACACCCAACTTGTCCTACTCGTCCTGGGTCCCAGGGCCCACGCCCCCGCCTTCCAGGGCTCACCCAAGTCATCCTTGTCCAGAGGGATCTCCTCCACCAACGACGGCATGACAAAGGAGAAGGTCTTGCGGTTGAAGTAGTACAGGCTGTAGCCTCCGAACATGGCTGCGAAGATCACAGCGCGGTAGAAGCCGTAGCCTTGGGCCGCCATGGTGGAAGGGAGCAGGCCCCACTGGTGGGGACACGGAGCCTCCGGCCACAGCTCCTGCCGGTGGCTCTCTCAGTGCCCCGATCTGCTGAGTTAGGCTTTTTCTGCTCCCTCCTCCACCCAGCCTCCCAGGCTCCCTTTATAGCCACCTTCTGGACAATCATTAAGCCTGGGGCGGCTTGTAGGGAACCCAGTGTCCTGAGGGAGACAAGAAAACAGCCGATTACTGAGGGGGAAGCGGTGGGGGCTGGAGGGGGTCCCGGAGGGAGGCACTGCCCGTGACCCAGCACCAGCCAGCATGCTGTGTCCCCAGAACTTCTGCTTTTCTCCGCTTTTCCTTGTCTGCCCGCCTGTGAAACCAGCTGTGATTAAAGGCTCAACCTAATTACTTTTGTCTGCAGAGCCCAGGGGAGGCAGGGGTGGGATAAGCAGAGATGCCCTCTCTAGCCCTGCTCCCTCAGTCACCTGCCTTCTCATTCATTCAGCCACGAAGTTTAGGGAGGGCTTACTGGGTGCCAAGCATGGCACTAGGTGCTGGGTTAGTTCCCACACACACACTCAATTAGACACATACCCCCAACAACCCGACTCCCAAGTCTTAGGACTGACTCAAGTAACTCCCAATGCTCAGCACACATTGGGGTGTAACTGTTTATGGATAGTTGCAGACCTGTAAGCAGGAGAAACTTCCCCTTTGCAGGCCCTGGGTTGCGCTAAAAGCCCCCCTAAAGGCTGGGGTCGTGGTGGGGCCACTCAGCGGTCTCTGGTCCCTTTACCCTGTAACGACAGGATGGGGTGCCCTCTAGCCGGCTGGGGGCTGCAGGGTCGGTGACAGCACGGCCCGTGGGCGGGAAGGTGCACCCCGCGGACTTCAGGCGGCAGTGTCGAGCCAGCCCTCTTCCCAGGGCCCCGGCAACACGCCCCCGGCTTTTCCGCTCAGTTGGGAAAGCAACTGGAGCAGAAGGCGTACGCGCGAGCGGAGCAGGCGGCCGCACGGAGTCTCCCGCAGGCTCCTCGCTTCGGGCTCCGAGTGGCTCAGCCTGGCACGATGGGGCCAGGCGCAGGCTCTCGGCACCTGCCAAGCCCCGTGTCCTCAAGCTACCGGGGTCACCCGACTCGGGCTGGAAGCCCACGGGCGCGGGTGCGGGAGCTGGAGAGGTGCGGAGACACCGAACCGGTGCGACAAAAAGAAGCAGGTCCGTGCTGGTCACGGGCAGCACCTCGGAGGCCCCCAGACCCAGGAACTGCCCCCCACCCGGGAAGGGGCAGCTGCAGGAACAGCTCTGGTTTGTATCGGAAGTTAGGGCAACCTTTGTTGGGGCTCTAACAAAGGAGCCCAAACACCCGAGACTCCCCCTCCAACCCCGCCTTCAGGCGGCGCCCCTCCCCCGCATTCAGCCGGCTACCTGAACGCCGGCGGGAGCCGGAGTAGGACAGAGCGGGGCGCCGGGGCCCCCTGGCGCATGCGCGTGCGCTGGGGGCGGGGCCTCTGCCTGCGCATTGCTGGCTGAGAGCCAAGTCCACCCCTCGGCGCTTAGTCCTAGCCCTGCGGGTGGTACAGGGCCTTGGGCGAGGAGAGCGCCCCTTAGGGGCTGCATTCGTATGTTCCCTTCTTAACTGGTGGGGTTCAACAAATCCGTTTTTAGTGAGTGCCTCCCACTACCAATCACTGTTCCCGCGTTATTCACAGTCTGGGAAAGCTCTTGTAGAGAGCACAGTCTTTTCTGTAAGAAATTAAGGCAGTCCCGGAGCGCCTGGGTGGCTCAGTCGTTAAAAGCGGCTGCCTTCCGCTCAGGTCAGGATCCCGGCGTCCTGGGATCGAGCCCCGCATCGGGCTCCCTGCTCGGCAGGAAGCCTGCTTCTCCCTCTCCCACTCCCCCTGCTTGTGTTCCCTCTCTCGCTGTGTCTCTCTGTCAAATAAATAAATCTTAAAAAACAAAAAAAAGAAATTAAGGCAGTCCCCATAAGCACAATATGAACATTTAACTTGAAATCACAATGTTGTGAATCGGGTTAAGATAAAACAAACTGAGGGTTCTAGAGGGGAGGGGGGTGGGGGGTTGGGTAACCTAACCTGGTGATGGGTATTAAGGAGGGCACGTTCTGCATGGAGCACTGGGTGTTATACACAAACAATGAATCATGGAACACTACATCAAAAACTAATGATGTAATGTATGGTGATTAACATAACATAATAATAATAAAAAAAAGATATAATAGGCGGAGTGTTTAAAGTAGCTGGCCAGAAATAAACCTTAAATTCTAATCCCAGACCCACTACATTTTAACAATGTCACTTGGGTAATAATCTCTATGAGCCCCAGTTTCTTATAAATCTCATAGGTTTGTTGTGAGGACTCAGTAGGAGATTTTTTTTTAAATATTGTAATTTTTAAAATAATGTCTACACCCAACATGGGGCTTGAACTCACAACCCAGAGACCAAGAGTCACATGCTGCACCAACTGAATAGGCCAGGCACCCCTCAGTAGAAGATTTAGATAAGAATTAAGAAAATTTAGATAATTGCTTTCATAGAGACTGCTGAAGAATTGCTGAAAGAATTTTAAGTGTTCCAAAGTTGACAGCAAAGATGTTTTAAATTGGGAAGGTGGTCAGGGAAGGGAGGAGAAGCCTGCAATCTGCCAAAAGCCCAAGCAGTGTCACTCCAGGAGGCCCCATGAAAGATTTTAAAACAGGATTATAAAACACTAAAGTATTATGATAACTACTCTTAACCTACAATACTTGATTGGATTCTGATGAGAACTGTGAGTGTGATCAACGTTTTTCCTCATTTCTGTCTGGGTACCTGAAATGATAAATGATGTCAGGGATTCCCATCCGCACAGGAGTAAAGCATTCAGCCTCCCAGATGAGGATCTTGGGTCTAGCCAATTGGGAGGAGCCGATTCAGGAGAAGACAAGAAATTAATGAAGAATTGGAGTCTCGGTATCAGCGAAGTATGGATAGTAAATTATCAGGAAGCTATTGAGGACATTGTAGACTTGGCTTCAGTGAGGTAGGAGATCATATGGAGAAGGTGATGTGGCTGGAGATGATGATGATGATGATGATTCACTTGATCCTGAAAGTCCAGATGACTCAGAAAGTGATTCACAGAGATAGAATCTGCTAGAGAATTCCAAGCTACTGAGCACCCTGATGAAGTGAAGGATCCTCAACAAAACTAAAAGACAACCTACTGAATGGGACAAGATATTTGCAAATGACATATCCCATAAAGCATTAGCATCCAAAATATATAAAGAACTTATACAGCTCAACACCAAAAAACAAATAACCAAATTTGAAAATGGGCAGAAGAGGGGCACCTGGCTGGCTCAGTCAGTAGAGCATGCGACTCTTCATCTCGGGGTTGTGAGTTCAAGCCCTATGTTGGGTATAGAGATTACTCAAAAATAAATAAAGAGGGGCGCCTGAGTGGCTCAGTCAGTTAAACGTCTGCCTTTGGCTCAGGTCATGATCCCAGAATCCTGGGATCGAGCCCTGGGTCAGGCTCCCTACTCATCAGGGAGTCTGCTTCTCCCTCCGCCCCTCTCTCCCGCTTGTGCTCTCTCTCTCTCTCTCAAAAATAAATAAATAAAATCTTAAAAATAAATAAACTTTAAAATTTTTAATTTAAAAAATGGGTGGAAGACATCCAGATGACCAACAGACACATGAAAAGATGCTCAACAGCACTCATCGTCAAGGAAATGCAAATCAAAACCACAATGAGTTATCACTTCACACCTGTCAGAATGGCTAACATCAAAAACATAAAACACAAGTGTTGGCGAGGATGTGGAGAAAAAGGAACCCTTGTGCACTGTTGGTGGGAATGCAAACTGGTGCAGCCACTGTGGAAAACAGTATGGAGGTTCCTCAAAAAATTAAAAATAGAATTACTGGGGCGACTGGGTGGCTCAGTCGTTAAGCGTCTGTCTTCGGCTCAGGTCATGATCTCAGGGTTCTGGGATCGAGCCTCACATCGGGCTCCCTGCTCAGCGGGAAGCCTGCTTCTCCCTCTCCCACTCCCGCTGCTTGTGTTCCCTCTCTCGCCATGTCTCTCTCTGTCAAATAAATAAATAAAATCTTTAAAAAATTTTTTTAAATAAAAATAGAATTACCATATGATCCAAGAATTCCACTATTGGGTACTTACCCAAAGAACGTGAAAACACTAATTCAAAAAGATATGTGCACCTCTATGGTTATGCAGCATTATTTACAATAAGCAAATTATGGAAACAGCCCAGGTGTCCATCAATAGTTGAATGGATAAAGAAGATGTGGTATATTAAATAAATAAATAAATAAATAAATAAAGATGTGGTATATATACAATGGAATAGTGCTCAGCCATAAAAAAGAATGAAATCTTGCCATTTGCAACAACTTGGATGGATCTAGAGAGTATAATGCTAAGTGATATAAGTCAGAGAAAGACAAATACCTTGTGATTCCACTCATGTGTGGAATTTAAGAAACAAAATGAATGAACAAATTAAAAAGAGACAAACCAAAAAACAGACTGTTACCTATAGAGATCAAACTGATGGCTGCCAGAGGGGAGGCAGGTGAGGGGACGGGTGAACTAGGTGAAATGGATCAAGAGTGCAATTACTGTGATGAGCCCTGAGTAACGTATGGACTTGTTGAACCACTCTATTGTACACCTGAAACTAATATAACGCTATGTTAACGATACTGGAATAAAAATAAAAATAAATATAAATAAAAGTAAGCTTTATTGTTATGACACACAGTGGAGGACTGCTCATAGAGCACAGATCTTTACACTATAATTACTTAAAAGGGTCTTTTATTTATTTATTTTAAATATTTTATTTATTTATTTATTTGACAGAGAGAGAGTGAGAGAGGGAACACAAGCAGGGGGAGTGGGAGAGGGAGAAGCAGGCTTCCCACTGAGCAGGGAGCCTGATGCGGGGCTTGATCCCAGGACCCTGGGATCATAACCTGAGCCGAAGGCAGATGCTTAACAACTGAGCCACCCAGGCGCCCCTTAAAAGGGTCTTTTAAATAGGGTTTTTTAAATAATTACAAAAAGTGTTTGCATTCAGATGCCATGGGTTACACTTTTATGGGCATGACTATAACCATTTTTGCAAAGAGTTGTATAAAATAATAAATACAATACTCAATTTCTTTTCATATTAACACCATCAAACTTTTTTTTTTTTTAAAGATTTTATTTATTTGAGAGAGAGAGAGAGTGAGTGCAAGGCCACAAGCAGGGGTGGGGGGCAGAGGCAGAGGAAGGCAGAGGAAGAAGCAGACTCCCCACCGAGCAGGGAGCCTGTCTGGAGCCAAAGGCAGAGGCTTAACCCACTGAGCTACCAAGCACCCCAGCCCCATCAAACTTCTAATCCCATCTTTTTACCCTTTCAAACACAGTTATGGGGGAGACATGTTTTTGTCTGTGTTCATCTTTTTTTATTCCTTTATATTTTTCTCTTATAAAAAGTTTATCTGATACTGTGATATGTTCATGATATTAACATGTTCATGTCATTATGCTTTGTAATAGTATTATTCATCATGGGTATTTCTACTGTCAATAACAATCTAAATTAATGTTGACAAAAGATTAGGTACTACTGGTCTTTGGACCAAAGCAACATGAAAGCAAATACTTTGACATCTGTTAGAATGGAGTTGCAACTGTCATACATTTGGAATGTTATGATCCCAAGCAATCTTTATATAATATGAATTACACTGTATATTTTTGATAAAATTTGGCCAAATTTTACAGAAGAAATTATTTCTCTGATCACTTGGTCCTATCTATTTAAAACTGATTTTTGGGCGCCTGGGTGGCTCAGTCGTTAAGCGTCTGCCTTCGGCTCAGGTCATGATCCCAGGGTTCTGGGATCGAGCCCCACAGAGAGCCTGCTTCTGCTTCTCCCTCTGTCTACAACTCTGTCTACTTGTGCTTTCTCTCTGTCAAATAAATAAATAAAATCTTAAAAAAAAATAAAATAAAAAAACTGATTTTTTTAAACGTAATACGTAACCAAAGTTAACTTTCTTCCTAAAGCCTAAATAAGGAGAAAGCAGTTTCCCATTAAAAAAAAAGGAAAAAGGAAAAAGTCTTTTATGACTTTAATAATTTTCAATAGTCTAAAAACATTTTTTTTTTTTTAATTTAAAAAAGAGTGTAGGTCAAGGCACCTGGCTGGCTCAGTCCTTAAGCGTCTGCCTTCGGCTCAGGTCATGATCCCAGGGTCCTGGGATCGAGCCCTGCATCGGGCTCCCTGGTCCACCAGAAGCCTGCTTCTCCCTCTCCCACTCCCCCCGCTTGTATTCCCTCTCTCGCTGTCTCTCTCTCTGTCAAATAAATAAAATCTTAACAAAAAAAAAAGTGTAGGTCAGTTTTTTGCAGAATGTCTCTCAATATAAAACTGTCCAGCTGTGTTTGCAATCAGGACCATGTTAAGCAGTTTTTCGCAGATGCACTGTATGGATGATGATGTACCACATCAGGAGGCTTGTGGTAAGTTTGATCATTTAGTTAAAATGGTGTCCACCTGATTTCTATACTGTAAAGTGTATCTCTTTGTAATTAGTAATCTATGGGTCCATACTTTTTGACACCTTCATCTGTGGGCCTACTCTACCTCTCTCTAGGCTTCAGTTTCTTCCAACCTCTGATCAACCTCCAATTGAAATCTTCAGAACCATCCTCGCAACCACCCCCTGCCTCGGGGACCAGCCATCACCAGCTTTCGAGCTTAGCCCCCACTGCCCACCAGCTACGAGCTCCCAGATTTGCCAGAATGATTCCACCCACGTGGAGGCCGTGGCCAGCCGCCTGGCCAGCCTGCACCTTCGGGCCTCCAACCTTCCCTCTCTCCCGGCTTCTAATTCCACTGCGACGCTGTGTTTCTGGACCGCGAGGGCACTTCCCCCCGGGGGTGGGCCGGGGACCAGCGCCAAGGCACTGGGATCCTGGGGTGCAAAACCGAGACCCTGGCCGCGCCCTCCTCCAGAACAAACAGAAGCCTCCCAGGACTGACCGGGCAAACCCCTGAACTCCGTGGAAGCCGCTCCGCCCGGAGAAGAACCTGAAGCAGGCCCTTCTGGATCTGCAAGCCCCGGGCGGTGCCCGCGCAGACGCCGGGACCTGCTGGAGAACCGCGTCCTAGAGGAGCAGGTGAAGCTCAGCAGGAAGATGGGGCGCACCTGCCTGAGCTCGGCGGGCTGGGCTGCGCAGCCTCGCTTCCAGGGGCTCTCCCTCCAGCGGACGGGCAGCCCCCAGGCGCCCGGGCCTTTGAGGGGTCCCTCTGCACCCCCTGCTGTCGGGGCTTCTGCCTGAGCCTCTCCCTGCAGCTCCGAGGCAGCTTCTTTACTTCGACCAAACCGGAAAGCAAGTGGAAACAGTATAGCTCTTTGCAGGAAAAAAAATCTTTTGGAGATAGTCCCTCGTTAGTGTATAAAAACACAAGTGATTTTTGGGTCCCTGATTTTGTATCCTGCAACGCTACTGGATTCCTTTAACAGTTCTAACAGGTTTTTTTGGTGGAGTTTTCAGGGTTTTCTCTATAAAATCATGTCATCTGATGGGTAGAGGAAGATCATCTTAATCCAGTGTTCTCAGGATCATTTTACCGTCTTAAAAATTGAGGACTCTAGAGAGTTATGTGTGTTGTATCTATGGATATATTTTTTCAAGATTTTATTTATTTGACAGAGAGAAAGAGAGCATAGCAGGGGGAGCGGCAAGCAGAGGGAGAAGGAGAAGCAGGCTCCCTGCTGAGTAAGGAGCTCCATGGGGCTCATCCCAGGACCCCGGGATCATGACCTGAGCTGAAAGCAGAGGCTTAACCGACTGAGCCACGCAGGCGCCCATATCTATGGATATTTTTCACATAATCAAAACTGAGAGATTTATTTATTTTTAAAGATTTTATTTATTCATTCAAGACACACACACACACACAGAGAGCACGAGCAGGGGGAGAGGCAGAGGGAGAAGCAGGTTCCCCACTGAGCCAGGAGCCCAATGTGGGGCTCGATCCCAGGACCCTGGGATCATGACCTGAGCTGAAGGCAGATGCTTAACCATCTGAGCCACCCAGGCGCCCCCAAACTGAGAGATTTAAAAAGTACTTACTTATGAATACATTTTAAAGCGATACTAATAAACCTAGGCTATTGATGTAAATAACATTTTTAATGAAAAATAATGATATTTAAAGAATTTATGAGAATAGTGAGATTGTTTTACATTTTTGCAAATCACTTTAACTTCTGCTTTAAAAGACCACTTATTCTCACATCTGCTTCTGCATTCAGGCTGCTGCCTCTGCTGTTTTGGTTGAAGTATATGAAGATAGAGCCTCACACAGATACATAGTTGGAAAGGGAGGAGGAGTTTTATAGGCTTTCCAGATATTTGTGAATATTCTTTTTTGATACTACACTAAGCTGGACAAGTGGTAGTTTCTTAAAGATTGGCTGCAATGTGTAATCTGAAACTAAGTCAATGAAGTTTTCATATTCTAATAAGTTAAAATCTATTGGTCTATCTTGCACTAAAAATGGATATTTTACACATGCATGATTTTTTTTTTAAAGAGAGAGTGTGTGTGCGCATGCAGTGAGGGGGAGGGGCAGAGGGAGAGAAAAAGAGAATCCCAAGCAGGCTTCACGCCCAGCACAGAGCCCCATGTGGGACTTGATCTCATGACCCTGAGATCATGACCTGAGCCGAAATCAGGAGCTGGATGCTCAACGACTGAGCCACCCAGGTGCCCCGCATGCATGATTTTTTTTAACATCATGTGTTGGTCATTTGGAAATGGTTGGTTCACTGAATTATGCAGATCTTCCCAATGTTAATGTATTTCATTACACAATACCCCCCAAAAATGATATTTGGTAATATCACCACTGGTTTTATTGGAAAAGCGTTAAAAGAGTAGGAAGCCATCAAACTCAAATTTTGTTTTTAGCAACAAATACTGTCAGTTGTTTTCCTTGAAGTGACGGGATCACTGTGTACATTTTGGAGAAAATGTCTGCCAAATACCGGAGTCCCAATAACCATAGCTTGTTTCTCAGGTGTTCTTTCCAGTAAAACTGGTGTTCCATGAAAGAAGAGGTTTATTCAGCTTGCAGCTCAAACAACTGCATAGATGTGTTTCCTTGGGGGCAACCACTGTATTTCCAGAAGTACTTTAATACCTTACAAAAGACGTGTACTCAAGAGTTGAAATGAATAAGAGTAATGGTTTCCCCTTCCCCCCCCTTTTTTTTGTAAAGATTTTATTTATTTATTTGACAGAAAGAGACACCGAGAGAGAGGGAACACAAGCAGGGAGAGTGGGAGAGGGAGAAGCAGACTTCCCACGGAGCAGGGAGCCCGATGCGGGGCTCGATCCCAGAACCCTGGCATCATGACCTGAGCCGAAGGCAGACGTCCAGGACCCTGGGATCATGACCTGAGCTGAAGGCAGATGCTTAATGACTGAGCCACCCAGGCGCCCCGGTTTCCCCTGCTTTATCAAGGACAGTCTCAAGTGAACCTGCCTTTTTCTAACTTTGAGTGTGTGGTGGTGAAGAAAACCATGATTACTAATATTGCTCAATGCCACTGCCTTGATTCACTCCAAGGGGTCTGCAGCTTAGTCTTTCATTGCCTTTACACCATCAGGGCAGATATGAAAAAAAAAAAAGGCAAATTACATCTCAGTATTATTATAAAGATAATCGTGTCCTCCCTGACTCCCTAAAAAAGTCCTCAGGGGTCCAAAGATTGCACTTTGAGAACCACTGCCTTAGTCCAACCAAGATTTGAGCAGATTTGATTGGACAGTATAGTCTTTCTGAAGGGTGATATAGTTCATGTTTACCCTTATTTCTAGAGTACAGTCCCTCGGGGGTCCTAACTTAATGCCTGGGCTGTTTTTCAGGATGCCTTCTCCTTGGCGGGCTTTGAGGTCTAATTTCTGTCCACCACCACCACACCCAGTCCTAGGAGGCTTCTGAAAGCTGGGCTTAGCCTCTCTCTCAGCAGCTTCTTTCAAATTGGCAAATCCTGTGGTGATGCAAACACCACCAAATGTTGAACTTGCTTCTTTGGGACCCTGACCCCTATGGCAGACTGATTGTAAAAAATAGCTGAAATTCTTCATCCATAGTAGGTATATACAATGGAATATTGCTCAGCCATAAAAAAAGAAGGAAATCCTATCATTTGTGACAGTATGTTTGAAATGGGAGGGCATTAAGCTGAGTGAAATAGTCAAGACAGAGAAAGATGTATACAATATGGTATTACTTACATATGGAATTAAAAAAAAATAGGTGTGGGGGGGTGCCCGGGTGGCTCAGTTGGTTAAGCGTCTGCCTTCAGCTCAGGTCATGATCCCAAGGTCCTGGGATCAAGCCCTGCATCAGGCTCCTTGCTCAGTGGGGAGCCTGCTTCTCCCTCTGCCTGCCGCTCCCCCTGCTTGTGCTCTCTCTCTCTCTGACAAATAAATAAATAAAATCTTAAAAAAAAAAAAAAAAAAAAGGAAAAAAGTACCAAATGGAAACATACCTGGAGAGAATTTAGGTAATAGTTATCAAACTCAGATTTTAAGATAAATGTGATTAGTATGTCCAAGAAATCAGATGACCAGCAGAGACCTAGAAACTGTCAAAGATACTCACTTGGATACTCTTAAACTGAAAAATACAGTAACTGGAAGTAAGAATAGATCAGACACAAGTGAGGAAAGAATCAGAAGATAATTAAATTCACTTTTGTCTAAAGAAAGCAAAGGCCAAAACAAAAAACTATATTATGTAATTGTGATGGTTAATTTTATGTGTCAACTTAGAGGGTGCTTTGGATGAGATTAACATTTAAATCAGTGAACTTTGGGTAGAGCAGTTTGCCCTCTGTAATGTGGGTGGGCCTCATCCAATCAGTTGAAGACCTGAAGAGAACAAAAAGACTGACCTTCCCTGAGCAAGAAGGAATTGTCCAGGGGCACCTGGGTGGCTCAGTTGTTAAGCGTCTGCCTTTGGCTCAGGTCATGATCCCAGGATCCTGGGATCGAGCCCCGCATCGGGCTCCCTGCTCAGCAGGAAGCCTGCTTCTCCCTCTCCCACTCCCCCTGCTTGTGTTCCCACTTTCGCTGTGTCTCTCTGTCAAATAAATAAATAAAATCTTTAATAAGAAAAAAAAAGAAGAAGAAATTGTCCAGCAGACTGCCTTAGGACTTCATTAGCACCATCATGTTGCCTTTGGACTGGAACTGCTCCATTGGCTCTCCTAGGTGTCCACCTTGCTGATTTTGAACTCTCTAGCCTCCATAATTGTGTGAGCCACTTCCTTATAATAAATCTTTCTATATATATATATACACACATCCTATTGGTTCTGTTTCTCCAGAGAACCTTGACTAATACCATAATAATCCAGAATGAAAATTATTGGTGATATCAACACGAGGGTGGTAATTATAGGAGGTAAGACTAAGGAATTTACCTTGTTAATGGGGATAATATCAATTTTGAAAAGCTAAGGACTGACAGAAAAAAAAAAAACATAAGTCTGGGTCTTAATAATTAAAGAACAGGGGCACTTGGCTGGCTCAGTCAGTGGAGCATGTGGCTCTTGATCTCAGGGTTGTGAGTTTGAGCCCCACAGTGGGTATAGAGATTACTTAAAAATAAAAAAAATCTTAAAAAAATAAGGAACAAATACCAGAATAATAGAAATAGAATGTGTTGCTTTCAAATAGGCAACAATTTTTAAAAAGTAGTCTAGCCAATAGAAAGTAGGATATGGTAAGGGAAAAAATAAAGATGGGTGAAAAAAGTCTAATAGTCTATAACTGGAATTATAATAAAGATAAATGGATTAAATTAACCTATCAAAAACAGAGATGCTGGGAATGTTAACAAAAATAAAATGCAATCTTCTGACTCTCAGTCAAGAAATTGTTAACATTATTACTCCAAAGAAGAAAACTGGATAGTTGGGAGATGAGGGGGAAAGTGTAGGAGAGAGATTTTACCTTGCACATCTTTAAGAGTCTTTTGAATTTTCTCTTTTTTTTTAAAGAGTTTATTTATTTGACAGAGTGAGAGAGAACGAGAGAATCGAAGCAGGCTTCTCCCTTTCCCACTCCCCCTGCTAGCGTTCCCTCTCTCACTGTGTCTCTCTCTGTCAAATAAATAAATAAAATCTTGAAAAAAAAAGAAACATAATCACACTGAAATAATATGTGGATCAAAGAAGAAGTCAATGGAAATTAGATAATATTTAGAACTGAAAAATAATAAAAATATTGCATATTAAACCTTATAGACTACAGTAACAGGATATTTGGAGGACATTATAGACTTACATGCTTATATTGGAAAAGTGGCTGGAAATTAATAGGCTAAGTGTCTAACTTAAGAAATTTTTATTATTTATTTATTTATTTATTTATTTTAAAGATTTTTATTTATTTATTTGAGAGAGAGCATGAGAGGGGGTAGGGTCAGAGGGAGAAGCCAACTCCCCGCCGAGCAGGGAAACCAGTGCGGGACTTGATCCCGGGACTCCAGGATCATGACCTGAGCCGAAGGCAGTTGCCCAACCAACTGAGCCACCCAGGCGCCCCAAGAAATTTTTTTTAAAAGAGGAAAAATCCAAAGAAAATAGAAGAAATCAGAAGAGCAAAAGTTAATGAAATAGCAAACAAACTACAGTACAGTGTATCAAAGTCAGACTCTGAAAAGCTAAAACGGAAAAACTCTGAAAATACTGATTAAGAAAAAATGGGGGGTACCTGGCTGGCTCAGTCAGAAGAGCAGGTGACTCTTTATCTTCGGGTTGTAAGTTCGAGCCCCATGTTGAGTGTAGAGATTACTTAAAAATAAAATCTTTTGAAAAGGAAATGTCTAGGGGTGCCTGGGTGGCTCAGTCAGTTGAGCAACTGCCTTCAGCTCAGGTCATGGTCCCGGGGTCCTGGCATCGAGCCCCGCATCAGATTCCCTGCTTGGCGGGAGGCCTGCTTTTCTCTCTCCCACTCCCCCTACTTCTGTTCCCTCTCTCTGTCAAATAAATCTTAAAAAAAAAAAAAAAAAAAGGAAATGTCTACTCAAACCCTTTGCCAATTTTTTTTTTTTTAACTGGGTTGTCTTGTTGTTGAGTTGTAGGTGTTCTTTTTGTTCTCTGGACATTATTATCAGATATATGATTTGCAAATATTTTCTCCCATTTTGTGGGTTGATTTTTCACTCTCTTGATAGGGTCCTTTGATGAACAAAGTTTTCAATTTTGATGAAGTCAAATTTATCTATTTTTCTTCTATTGCTTGTTCCTTTGGAGTCATATTTATGAAACAATTGCCAAATCCCCCTATGTTTTCCTCTAAGTGTTTTATAGTGCTAACTCTTAAATTTAGGTCTTTGATCTGTTTGGTATATATATATATATATATATATATTTTTTTAAGTAGGGCTTGAACTCACAACCCCGAGATCAGGACCTGAGCTGAAATCAAGAGTTGGATGCTCAACCAACTGAGCCACCAGGCGCCCCTGATCTGTTTTGAGTTAGTTTTTGTATATGGCATAGGGTAAGTTTCCAATTTCATTTTTTTGCATGTGGAAATCCAGTTTCCCAGCACCATTGGCTGAAGAGCTGTTCTTTCCCTATTGCATTGTCTTGACACTTGTCAAAATTCAATTGAGTATATATGTAAAGACTTATTTCTGGTCTCCCAATTCTATTCCATTAGTCTATATGTATATCCATATACGAGTACTACACTGTTTTGACTACCACAGCTTTGTATTAAGTTTTGAAATGGAAGTGTGGGTCCTACAACTTTGTTCTTTTTCAAGATTGCTTTAGCTAGTTGGGGTCCCTTGAATTTCCACATGAATTTTAGGATCAGATGATCAGTTTCTGCAAAGAAACTCGCTGAGATTTTGATAGATATTGTATTGAATCTCTAAATCAATCTGGGGAGGGGTGCCTGGGTAGCTCAGATGGTTAAGTGTCTGCCTTTGGCTTGGGTTGTGATTCTGGGGTTCTGGGATTGAGCCCCACATCAGGCTTCCTGCTTGGCAGGGAGCCTGCTTCTCCCTCTCCCTCTGCCTCTCCTGCTTGTGCTCTGTCTCTGTCTCTATCTCTCAAATGAATAAATAAAATCTTAAAAATATATATAAATAAATAGGGTGGCTGGGTGGCTCAGTCGGTTAAGCGTCTGCCTTTGGCTCAGGTCATGATCCCAAGGTCCTGGGATCGAGTCCCACATCGGGCTCCCTGCTCAGTAGCGAGTCTGCTCCTCCTTCTGTGCTCTCTCTCACTCTTACTCTCTCTCAGATAAATAAAAATCTTTAAAATAAATAAATAAATAGATAGATAGATAGATCTGGGGAGTATTGTCATCTTAGCAATATTAAATCTTCCAATCCATGACCATGGATGTCTTTCCATTTATATAGTTCTTCTTTAATTTCCTACAGCAAATACTTTGTATTTTTTAGTGCATAAGTCCTATGTTTCCTTGGTTAAATTTGTTCCTAAGAATCTTTTTGGTGCTATTTTTTACTAATCTCTATACCCAACATGGGGCTCAAACTCAAAACCCCAAGATCAAGAGTCACATGCTCTTCTGAGACAGCCTCTCAGAAGAGGTGCCCCTCTTTTTGATGCTGTTGTAAGAATTATTTTCTTTATTTCTTTTTGCTTATTTGATCAGTGTCAGTGTATAGAAAAACAACTGATTTTTGATTGTTGATTTTGTATCTTGCAGCTTTGCCAAATTTGTTTAATAATACTGACAGATTGGGAGGGAGGCCTGGGTAGCTCAGCTGGGTAAGCGTCTGCCTTCAGCTCAGGTCATGATCTCAGGGTCCTGGGATTGAGCCCCGCATCAGGCTCCCTGCTCAGTGGGGAGCCTGCTTCTCCCTCTGACTGCTACTCCCCCTGCTTGTGCTCTCTCTCTGGCAAATAAATAAAATCTTAAAAAAAAAAAAACTAACAGATTTTCTGTGGTTTCCTTAGAGTTTCTACATAGAAGATGAAGTGATCTGTAAACAGAGATGGTTTTACTACTTCCTTTCCAATTTGGATGGCTTTGATTTCTTTTTCTTACTTAATTGCTTTGGCTAGGACTTCTAGAACTATGTTAAATAGAAGTGGTGAACACAAACATCCTTGTCTTATTCCTGATCTTAGAGGAAAAGCTTTCATCGAGTATGATGTTCACTATGGGTTTTTCATATAAGGCCTTTATCATGTTGAGAAAATCCCTTCCTACTCCTAGATTTTTGAGTGTTTTTTATCATGAAAGGGTGATGGATTTTGTCAGATGCTTTTTTGCAGCAGTTAAGATGATCATGTGTTTTCCCCTTCATCCTATTAAGGTGATATATTACATTGATTGATTTTCACATATTAAATCACCCTTGTATGCCTGGGACAAGTCTCATTTGGTCATGACATATAGTCTGATTAATATGCTGCTTAATTTGGTTTGCTAGTATATTTTTTAAAGACTTTGCTTCTTTATTCATAAGGGATATTGATCTATGGTTTTCTTTTCTGTAGTGTCTTTCTTTTCTGTAGTGCTTTGGTATCATGCTAATGTCTGCCTCATAGAATGAGTTAGAAAGTATTCCCTCCTGTTCAATTTGTGAATAGTTTGAGAAGGATTGGTGTTAATTCGTCTTTATTTTTTAAAGATTTTATTTATTCATTTGACAGAGAGAGAGAGAGCACAAGCAGGGGGAGGGGCAGAGGGAGAGGGAGAAGCAGGCTCCCCACTGAGCAGGGAGCCTGATGTGGGGCTCGATCCCAGGAGCCTGGGATCAGCACCTGAGCCGAAGGCAGATGCTTAACAACTGAGCCACCCCAGGGCCCCGTTAAATTGTCTTTAAACATTCGGTAAAATTCACCTGTGAAGCCATCTGGTCCTAGAGTTTTCTGTGTTGGAGATTTTTTGGTTATTGATTCAATCTCCTTACTCCTTATAGGCCTAATCTGATTTTCTATTTTTTCATTTTTGGTAGTTTGTGTGTTTCTAGGAATTTGTCCATTTTATCTAGATTATGCACTTTGTTGGCATACGGTTATTTGTAGCATTCTCTTAACAATCCTTTTTGCTTTTGTAAAAGTGGGAGTAATGTCCCTTCTCACTTCTGATTTTAGTAATTTTCTGTTTTGTTTACCTCTGCTCTAATTTTTATTTCTTTTTGTTACATTTGAGTTTAGTTTGCTTTTATTTTTCTAGTTCTTTAAGTGGTGGAATTAGATTGTTGATTTGAGATGTTTATTCTTTTTATATGTAGGCATTTACTGCTATAAATTTCCCTCTGTGCATTGCTTTCTGTGAATCCCACAGGTTTCGGTATGTTGTGTGTATGTATGTGTGCATGCAAGTGTGTGTGTGTGTAGACTATTTATTACAGCAATTTTAGGCTCACAGCAAAACTGAGTGGAATGTACAGAGAGTCCCTATACATCTCCTGCATGTCCTATTATTGGGTGAAGTCTCTTAGGTCTAATTGATTTATAGTGAGGTTTAAGTACTCTGTTTTCTTATTCATCTAGAAGTTCTATCCATCAATCCAAGTAAGGTATTGAAATCTCAACTACTGTTGTGGAATTGTCTATTTCTTCCTTCAATTCTTTTTTAAAAAAATATTAATTAATTAATTCATTCATTCATTTGAGAGGGGGGCGGAGCACAGAGGGAGAGTGAGAGGGAGAAGTAGACTCCCCACTGAGCAGAGAGCCTGACATGGGGCTTGATCCCAGGACCCCGAGATCACGACCCCAGCCAAAGGCAGACACTTAACTGACTGAGCCACCCAAGTGCCCCTCTTCCTTCAATTCTTCATTGAATGTCATTGCATGCTTTATATATTTGGGGCCTCTTTTGTTTTGTACATACATTTATAATTGTTATAGCTCCTTAATTAATTGACTCTTATTAACATATCATGTCTTTGTCTCTTATAACAAAGAAAAAATACGTATGTAACAAAAAATATATAAAGAATGTCTTTCTTAAGTCTCTTTTGACTTATAATCTACTTTGTCTGAATTAATAGAGCCATTCCAGCTCTTTTTTAGTTACTATTTACATGGAATATAATTTTCCATTTTTTCACTTCAACGTATTGGTGTCTTTGATCTAAAGTTAGTCTTTTGGGGGCACCTGGCTGGCTCACTTGGTGGAGCATGTGACTCTTGATCTCAGGGTTGTGAGTTGGAGCCCCATGTTGGGTGTAGAGATTAAATAATTTTTTTTAAGATTTTATTTATTTATTTGACACAGAGAGAGAGCACGAGTGGGGAAGGGGGGGGGAGAGGGAGAAGCAGGGTCCCCACTGAGCAGGGAGCCCAATGCAGGGCTGGATCCCAGGACCCCAGGATCACTACCTGAGCCAAAGGCAGACGTGTAACCAAATGAGCCACTCAGGTGCCCCAATAAATAAATATTATTTAAAAAATAAAGTGAGTTGGGGTGCCTGGGTGGTTCAGTTGGTTAAGTGTGCAACTCTTGGTTTTGGCTCAGGTCATGATCTCAAAGTTGTGAGATCAAGCCCTGCAATGGGTTCCACGCTCAGTGGGGAGTCTGCCTGAGATTCCCTCTCTCTCTCCCTCTGCCCCTGCTTCTCGCTCTGTCTCAAAATAAATAAACCTTAAAAAATAAAATAAAGTGAGTCTTTTGGAGGCAGCATATCCTTAATTATTAAGACCCACACTTACATTTACTTTTTTCTCTATTCCTTAAGCTTTCCAAAATTGATATCATCCCCTTAATAAAATAAATTCCTTGGTCTCAATTCCTCTACTTACCATCTCCAGTTGCCATAATCTGTAATTTTGTTTCAGGATTCTTGAACTGGTTAATAACAATAGCAAACATTTAGACAGTGCTCATTAGGTGCTTGGCACTGCTCTGAAACCTTTTCTATATTATTTCTGTTAACTCTCCCAACAACCCTATGAGGTAGGGACAATTTTTATGGGAAAACTGAGGTAAGAATCGAAGAAACTTGCCCACATCATAGGGCTAAAAAGTGGCAGTCAGGATTTAAGTCCACTCTTTCTTGCTACCTCTCAGATCAGCCAATTCTGAAGCTGTTGGGAAAAAAATAAGCAAGATTACCCAAGAAAAAATTTTAAAGTGTAATGAGATTATTAAAAAGTATAAAACTACAATAATTAAACCTGTACATTATTTTTTTAAGTTTATTTATTTAAGTAATCTCTACACTCAACATGGGGCTCAAACTCATGACCCCGAGATCAAGAGTTGCATGCTCTTCGGACTGAAACAGCCAGGTGCCCCAAACCTGTACAGTATTAAAAAGCATCACTGAAACATAATTAAAAATTCCAATATAAGCTCAAATCCATCTGAGAACTTGTTATATAATAAAGGTGGCTCTCCATAACAGCCTAGGAAAAACAGATTTCAGTAAATGGTACTGGAATACTGGCTGATTGGATCACTACTTCATACCTTACAATAAAATAAACTCTAGGTGGATCAAGTCTAAACACAAAAAAACAGGGGCGCCTGGGTGGCTCAGTTGGTTAGGCAACTGCCTTCGGCTCAGGTCATGATCCTGGAGTCCCGGGATCGAGTCCCGCATCGGGCTCCCTGCTGGGCAGGGAGTCTGCTTCTCCCTCTGACCCTCCCCCCTCTCATGCTCTCTATCTCATTCTCTCTCAAATAAATAAATAAAAATTAAAAAAAAAAAGAAGACCTTACCAATTCTAAAAAATAAATAAATAAATAAATAAACACAAAAAATTAGAACCATGAGTACTAGACGAAAGCATGGAAACATTCTTATAATCTTGGAATGGGGATTGCCTCAGCACAACAAATACCTAAAAGCCATACAAAAATATGGTACCTAAAATAAATTTATGCTGAAGACCATATACAAAGTCAAAACCTAAACTGGGTAAGACATATTTACAAGTCATGGACCAAGGACTGATTTCCTTAATAGAGCGAGAGTCCTGAAAGATCATTAAGACCAACAGAGTCTAACAGAAAAAGGGACAAGGGGTAGGGAGCAATAGCTCACAGAGAAAGAAAATACAAGCAGCATTTAAGTAAGATGTTCAACCTCAATCCTAAAATAAAATTGAGGCCATTTTTTACTTTATCAGATTGGCAAATTTAAAGTACTAATACTGTATTGGTTTTAGAAACCATGTGAGGTTGGGTCTCATCTTGCTTTAAAAAGAAAAATCAGGGTGCCTGGATGGCTCAGTTGGTTGGGCATCTGCCTTCAGCTCAGGTCATGATCCCAGGGTCTTGTGATCGAGTCCCACATCAGGGTCCCTGCTCAGTGGGAGTCTGCTTCTCCCTCTCCGCTTGTTCCTCCTCCCTGCTCGCGCTCTCTCTCTCTCTCTCTCTCTCTTTTTCTCTGTCAAATAAATAAATAAAATCTTCAGGGAAAAAAAAAGAAAAATCAAAGCCAAGTGATTTGTCTCAGGAGTAGGTTACTACCTAGTTCCTAATTTGTTGGACACCAAAACCCATGTCTTTAATCCATGAACGATGCTGCTTCCCATACATAATAGCAAAGAATTCAAAGAAGATAATACTTGAGAATTTAGATTAGAGTTTCTCCATATCAACACTATTGACATTTTGGACGAGGTAATTCTTTGTGGTGGGGAGGGCTGTTCTGTGCACGGTAGGATGCTTAGCAGCATCCTTGACATCTATCCACTAGATACCAGGAACACCTCTCCTCCTCTCTTCCCAATTTTGACAGCCCAGAATGTCTCCACACATTGCCAAACGTCCTCTGGCAAAGTTGCCCCAATTGAGAACTGCTGCCTTAAATATTCCTAGTTTCTAATGTAACCTACGAGATCATGAAAATAACATTATGCCCAAAGGTAGTCACTGTTGTTTGTAATACTGAAAAGCAGAAGCACCCTGCGGGTTGCAATAATAGATGAAAGATTAAGAAAACCATGGAATGTCTATTCAGTGTATTACAGAGTTGTTAATAATGCCCATCTGATGATGGAAACTAGAGAACTCAAAATTGATCCTTCAGAAAGAATGGCTATTAAAAGCTCACTACTTTTATATTTAAGAATTACTAATGACATGCTTATGATGTTAATTTAAAAATATATGTAAAATTACATACCACTATGAGTTGAAAACGTAAAACCTGGACACCAGAGATTTATAGCAGCTTTGTTCATGATTGGCAGAACCTGGAAAAGCAAACAAGAGTCTTTCAGTAGGTGAATGGCTACACTGTGGTACCTCCAGAAAACGGGGTATTATTCAGAGCGACAAAGAAATGAGCTGTCGAGCCATGAAGACATGGAGGAAATGTAAACGCATGTTGCTAAGCAAAAGTAGCCAGTCCGAAAGGCTACCTGCTGTCTGACTCCCAACTATCTGACATTCTGGAAAAGGCAGAACTATGGAGACAGCAAAAAGATCTGTGGTTGGCGGGAGTTAGAGGGGGCAGGGAGGGATGGACGAAGAGACAGAGCATGGAAGATATTTTGGGCACTGGAACTACTCTGTATGACCCGTAATGGTGGGCACATGTATCTTAAATTTGTCCAAAGAAAAAGAATGTATAATGTCGAGACTGAAACCTAACGTCAACTATACTTTGAGTGATGACAATAATCACTATAGGGTCATAGATTATTATAACTGTACTACTCTGGTGTGGGACGTGGGCAGTCGGGGAGGCTGTGCACGCATGAAACCAGAGGGTATATGGGAAGTCTCTGTACTTTCTGTTCAATTTTGCTGTGAACCTAAAACTGCTCTAAAAAAGTCTATTAAAAAAAAAAAAAAGACTTCCAGGCTTAAAACTTGTCTGACCTGCTCAGCCTTTATTTATTTATTTTTAAAGATTTTATGTATTTATTTGACAGAGACACAGTGAGAGAGAGAACACAAGCAGGGGGAGTGGGAGAGGGAGAAGCAGGCTTTCTGCCAAGCAGGGAGCCCGATGCGGGGCTTGATCCCAGGACCCTAGGATCATGACCTGAGCCAAAGGCACATGCCCAACGACTGAGCCACCCAGGCGCCCCATGACCTGTTCAGCCTTTAGAGAAAAACATAATCATCATGGTCATTACTTATTTAATTTCTTAGACATATGATTAATGACTGGAGTGATCTTCCTTTTGTCAAATACGGTTCCATCAAGACTGATGAACAACCCAAATTTAATAGTGCTGGTGAATTGAGTGGTGAATCTCTAGCAACACATTCTCATATCAGAGCAGTTAACAGCGAGGGCTAACAGATCAGAATTAAGTTCAAACCTAGCCGAGGGACTTAACACCTGTGATTCCTTGGATCCATTACTGAAACCCTTATGAACTGTCAACTGTCAATTTCTTTAGTTAGTAAGTAGGCTCCACACCCAATGTGGGGCTTGAACTCATAACCGTGAGATCAAGAGTCACATGCTCTACTGACTGAGGCAGCCACACACCCCATGAACTGTCAATTTCTTATTTGCAAAACGGGGTTGTCATCTTAAAAAGCGATTGTCGGGACGCCTGCGTGGCTCAGTCGGTTGAGCATCTGCCTTCTGCTCAGGTCATGATCCTGGAGTCCTGGGATCGAGTTCTGCATCTGGCTCCTTGCTCGGTGGGGAGCCCACTTCTCCCTCTGCCCCTCCTCTGCTCATGCTCTCTCTCTCTGACAAATAATAAAATTAAAAAAGTGATTATCACCTAAAAAAGTCTGGGACATAGAGGTCCAAAAATGTCAGCGGAAAAATAAAACCACAATTTTATTTTCATGAAAAAAACAAAACTTACACATATGAATCTCAACTAAGTCCAAAATGTTAATACTGTGGTGGTACTTTTTAAGTACCACCACAGCATTTTAAGTGGTAATTTTAAGATTCAAACTCCTGTCTTACCAATTTTCTATAATAAACATGGACTGTCTATATTCAGGAAACATTTTTAAAAATCACAGCACAAGGGGCGCCTGGGTGGCTCAGTCATTAAGCGTCTGCCTTCGGCTCAGGTCATGATCCCAGGGTCCCGAGATGGAGGCCAGCATCGGGCTCTCTGCTCGGCGGGAAGCCTGCTTCTCCCTCTGCCGCTCCCCCTGCTTGTGTTCCTTCTCTCGCTGTTAATCAATCAATCAATCATCAATCAAACTTAAAAAAAATCACGGCACAAAAACTGTAGAAAAGAATATTTTATTGAAACAGTTTCTCAATTAACAATGGACCAAAGTACAATTTGACTCAAACCTGTCCAACCAGCCTCAACCACTAGTGAAAGAACTCAAACATACAGGACGGGGTGGGACCCTGTGGTCTCATTTCTGCCAATGTGGCAAAAAAAAAAAAAAGAGGCAAAAAGACAACAGACAGACACAGCCAGGTTCCCCCTTGCCCTGGGAGCTGGGTGGCAGCTGCAGCTCCCGCTCCAGACGCGATACTGGAGGACAGGCTCCCCAACATGGGCACGGTGGGTCAAGAGCCCCCATCTTAGAGCAATGCAAGAAAGGCAGGCCAGCCCCCACCCCATTCCGTCCCCCACAAGGCCTGCCCTAAGAGGGAGAGGTGGCCTTTTTACATTCACACCCCGGCCTCGCCTTCCCCCAGGGTCTTGGGATAGGGGCTCACAGTAGAAAGCACATTTTGGTCAGCCCAGGGGGCCAGGGAAAGCCTACGTCTGGGCGGGCAGACGAGAGGAGAGGGCCAGGAGTCACAGGCTGCCGGGCAGATGCACACTGACGACGCCTGCAGGAAGCTGGCATCCCACGCCGGCCACTCCACACGCTCTCCCGCGCCCGGGAGTCCGCAAGTGGGAGCTCTGGGGTTTTCACACGTCTCTCCCACAGAGGGGGCTGGATTCCCTTCTTCGCTTTCTCCCTGCCTACTCTGGCCACCGGGGGGTGCACAAGCAGGCGGGGATTGATCTAGCTTTACTGCAGCCCGTCCGGATGGAAGGGCTTGGGCAAGAGGCAGACGGCCGCCTAACTTGCCACAGGAAGGCCAGGAAACCATGGGAAGAGGAGTCACTGGGGATGGGGCCTTTCAGGGAAAGACAAGACCTCGGAGGAGAAAAGAGCAGAGATATGCACTCGGAAACCAGACCTGGTAACCAAGGCTCTGTAGACACGGCCCCTGTAGGGCGGACTTCATGGTGGAAGAGGAAGGCAGGAAGGAGGACAGAGAAGACTGGAGACTCTCTAATATCCCAAGGCATCCCTCCCCCTGCCAGGTCCATCGAACCCTCACGGCCGATCTCTCACCTACCCACAGGCAAAGAATTAAGACATAATAGTGATTTTTCCCAAATTAGGGCCTGGATAGGTAGGGAACCAGGGCTGGGATTAGGAAATCGAACAATTTCGGTTTTTACCACAGAACCACTGCAGAAGGAACTGGTGAGCTGTCCCTTCCTTCCCCCTCTCCACACCTCCGATCAAGGTGAGAGAAAAGGAACTGAAGCCTCTGAGGGCAGGAGCAACCCCTCCCCCGACCCTCGATGTTTAATAAATAGAGGAGGTAGGAGAAGGGGGTGGGATGAATGGGGAACCAGGGCGGGGGTTATAGTTCATCATTCTTCAAAGTCGGCTTCTGTCCTGTTGGTTGCTCCTTCTGTTCTGGTTCCGCTGGGGGTGGGGAAGAGCAAAGGGATGGAGTCGGTGAAATGGAGGTGACGGGCCCCCATTCTGTGCAGATCCTCCCCCCGGGACCCTACCAACCAGGCTTCCCAGGTACCCCGAGCTCCACGCTCACCTGCTCCAGGACCTCCCAGCTCCAGAGGCTCGGCATCTGCTGCTTCAGATCCTGCTTTTGGGAAGGAAGAGGTTAGCCTCTGCAGAAGGGAGGGAGGGGCTAACGGAGGGGCTGGCAAACTGTTTCTGCAAAAAGCCAGGGAGTCAATGTTTTAGGAGTGAGGGGCCACACTCGGCCTGTGTGTGTGTGTGTGTGTGTGTGTGTGTGTGCGTGCGCGTGCACGTACAATAACCTAAAAACATTAAGGGCCATTCGTAGCTTGTGGACCTTCCAGAAACAGGCCCTGCCTGCCAGGGTGCCAACCTCTAGGTTAAGCAATAACCGTATTACCAACCACTTTCCCCAACTCACGAGTCTCCTTCTCAGGTTCTGAAATGGGCTTTGCATCTTCAGTCTGGCCTGCAAGGAAACCAGGGGTAAAATGTAGTGAGCCGGAAGGAGAGGCCTTCTTCCTGCCCAGTAGCACCCGGAGCCGGGCACCCTGCCCTCACCTGGTGGGGGGATGACCTTCTCCGCTTGGTCACTGGCATTGACGGGAGGCTCTGCCCGGGTCCCATTCTTGTCTTTGGGCCGGGGCCGGGGCTTGGTAAACTTGGCCTTATTGAGCAGATACTGCACCTCACGGTCCAGGGCCATCATCTTGGCCTCGATGTCTTTTGAGAGCAACACAGGCTTCTCTGTGGGGGGAAGCTTGGCCTGCTCGGCCACGGTCGCATTCTTCCAGGCCTGTGGGCGAGGCCAGGCCAGGCTCAGAGCTAGCCCTGGAGGGCGCAGGTATCTCGGCCCCAGATGAAATACACCCCAACCAGCCCAGCCCCCAAACCACTCCACTGTCAGCCCCACAAGGGGAGGCAGGCTCCTCAGAATGGCATTTGAGGCTTTGCACAAAGGAGTCCCAAACTACACGCCTGGGGCTTACACCCCATTACCTGGGACCAACTACAGCTGCAGCTCTTGATCACTCCCTTGTCTCTGCACTTCTTGAGCTCCGATTCAAAGACGTTCCCCACACATCCCAAAGGGAAGTTTCTGCTTCCTATGACCAGTCATTCTCACCTCCCCGAACCGGGCCCACTTTCTCAGTGCAGCTCAAGCCCCAGCCCCCCGGGGCAGCCGCCCTAACATCATGGGAATGGGCTCCACTGCTGCCCCAGTCTGACAACTCATGGATGGCCACGACCCGTCTGGGGCTCATCAGACATGGCCGCAAACGTAAACAGTCTTCTGCCTTCCCAATGAGCTGCGAGGCCAGGAGGCAGAGGCGGCTGAGTCTCCGTCTCTCCGCATCTCCCACGCTGCCTCACGTGGACACCTTGCCAGCTAAGTATCCCCGTGAGTATTTACACAGGGATTACCCAGGTCTCGTTGATGACTTTCTCTAATGTCACCATCTCCACCTCAGTGAAGATCTGGTCCATCTCTGGGATGAGCCGGGCACCCCTGGAAGCCAGAAAGGAGACAGTGAGCCCAGGAGGAAGAGGGGTCTGGGGTGTGCACGTGGGGCACGGGAAACTGATGGACCCTGAGGCTTGGTGGGACTGAATTAGGAAGAAGAGCAAAGGGGCTGCTCACTTGAGGAACATGCTGGAGTGGTTGAGGAGATTATCAAGGGCAGACAGCCGTTCAGGCCACTTCTTGCGCTCTTCCACCCGAAAAAACAACCCGTGGCACAGCTTCCTCAGCTCAGTCAGCTTCTCCTTCAGCATCTGACGGATGCGGGGTGGGAGGGGGCAGAGGGGTTGAAGGGAGGAGAGGCCGGCCCTGGAGCCAGCCCTGCATCCTGCTCACAGCCTCACACCCCAGCTCTCCTCGCCTTCTCTGACCCTGGGAGAGGAGAGCGAGGGCTCCCATCCCACCTGCCATGTCCTGGGAGGCCGCTTACCACCGTGGTGGCCCCAAAGCCCTCGTCCTCCAGCCAGGTGGAGGCCGCACTGAGCCTCCCAGAGATCTCCTCACGCTGCTCCTCAGTGGACACTTCCTGGTACTCGGGCTGGTACAGTTTGTCCTAGGGAGATGCACACAGGCCCAAGCATGCACCAAGCCCCTGAGGGCAAGGCTCACAGAGCCAGACCCTCCTCAGACACAGGTCCCAGGGCAGGGGTGCCTCCCAGCCTACCAACCTGGGTCTCAAAGATAAAAGCTTCCAAGCTGTTGGCAGCCTTCTCCCGTTCCTGCTTCTCTAAGTCTCGGAGTGTCAAGTCTTGAAGTCTGTGGGACAAAAGAGAATCAAGCACGAAGGAGAGAATATGTTGACCTTGGACCTTGGGTCAGACAGTTCTCCCTCCCAGGGGTGCCGTTCCATACCCTGCCCACCCTACACACACACATGCACACGCAGAGTCCCCACTCACTTTTGCGCCGAGCGGGCCAGCTCGTCCTCAGGTAGGTCAGGCAGGTCCAGAACCACCAACTCCACCCCAATCTCCTCTACCATTCTCTGCTTCCGGGCAGGCTTCTGCTTCTTTTCTTCCTCTGGGGCTGGAGGAACACCCTCAGACCCTGCTTCCTTTTTCTCACTTGGCTTCTAGTGGGGAAAGAGACGAGCATGTCAGGAAAAGCTTAGACCCTTCTATTCTCCACAGGCGGGGCTCTAGGGCACAAGAAACAAGGCAGGCATCTATTCCCTTAGCCCCCGGGGCCACCCTGGCCTTATTCTGCCTGCAGCTCACCTGGGCCTCAGACTTTTCCTCGTTTTCTTTTTCTGCAGCCTTTTCTTCCTCAGGAGCTGCATCCTCCTTCGGCTCGGTGGGTGGGGGCTGAGAAGTGTCCTCCACTGGGGCCTCGGCCTCCTCCTTGAGCTCCGCTTGCTCCCCAGGCTCATCCTTGCTCCCCTCAGCAGGGCTTTCCTCTTCCTCCTGGGAAACAATCACAGACACCCCCCAGAGAAAACAGTCACTAGCTGAGCCTAAGGCTAACCCGGCTCAGCAAGGCTGAGGCCCCCAGGCGCTGCCGTGAATGGGCTTGCCGCATGGCATGCGGGCAGACTGCACGGCAACGGGCGGTGGGCTGCACGGCCTTCGGCAGTCTCGTCGGACGAAGGACAAGTGCTTGGAGAGGAGGGGAACGTGCCCCGGAGCTCGAGCACAGGGGCAGCCTGGAGTCCAGAGGGGGCTATGGTTCACTGGGGGGCTCGGGAAGGGGCGATCTAGCCAATCCCAGGCAGCTGGAATGCCCACCCCAATCCCTGCGTCCGCTGCCACTCCCCGGGCCCGTACCCCACCCTCCGAGTGCCCCTGGCTCCGTGTGGCCTCACCTGGACAGTGTCCGTACCGTTCTCTTTCGTGTCTGCTGTCGCACCACCTCCAAACAGGCTAGAGATGGTGTTGCCGAGTTCTGGGAGGAAAAAAGCCCCAAAACTCACAAGGGCCACAGCAGTGACGCCATCTTCTAACCCAAAGGCAAGGCCTGCCCACCTCCCCAGAACGCATCCAAGTAGCTCCTCCCTCACACACATGCACGCAGCGCGCCCACTCAGCTTACTGGTCAGGGTAGATTCCTCTTCTGGGCTGTCCTCCACCAGGGTCTCAAACACAGACTCCACCTGAAAACGGACTCAAGCTGAAGGAACACACGTGCTAACCCACCTTCCCCGCACAAACCTCCTGTCATCGCGGGCATCTTCTTATGCGCTTCCACGTGACTCGAGGCGGTGCTGGCCTATTCCCTCACCTGCCGCCTTCTACGGGCTCCTGAGGCAAGTCACCTCCACCCCTTTTAATTATGAGCCCTCTGAGGACAAAGTCCTAGCTCCTTTCCCCCGAGCCCTGCACTTCTCTACTCGACAACAGAACGCGCCATTGTTTCCCACAGTGTGTTTTAAAAGATATTAACCCCCAGAACTATTCTTTGAGAATGACTTACTTAGCCATCCTATAAGTCCTAAATTTTACGATACCCATAAGCACTTCAAGGAACTAAGACCACAGCAGATCCGTGGTTAGTTGTGTTTAGACCCAAGGCTTTTCCATCTCCCAAACCCTTCTCGTTTCTCGTGTTCTAATACCATGTGGAGGAACCACTCTGGAAAGGCTGGTGGGGCCTAGGCCCTCGCCCTGTGCCCAGGGCCGCCTCCTCTCACCCTGATGAGGCTGAGCACGCCGCTCTCATCCAGGTTGAAGTGAGCCTTGATGCCCTTGGACTCGTGGTCAGGATACTTCTTGAAGCTCTCACCCACACCTTTTAGCTTCACCGTAGTCAAATTCTGGGAGCCAAAGACCCTGGTTGGGGAGGAGAGAGCCATTCCAGGGAGCTCACCCAGCCTGCATCCAGCTCTAGACTACATAACCTCCTGTCATGAAATATCACCCCCCCCCCCGCACCGCAAGATGCTCACCCCAACCCTGAGCACACAGCCTGCTGCCTGTCCGCCCTGTGGCCCCAGATCCTCCCTCCCATCCTGATCCCCCTTCTCACCTAAGATCCTCAGGCCCCAGGAAGCCCAGGTCACCATAGTTGATGTGGAAGTTGAAGTCATGGTTGTAGCGGTTAAAGGTGATGACTTTGCGTTGAGGGTAGGGCCCCATTCGGGAGAAGAGAACCCGCTTATTGTGCTTCAGGCTGTGAACCCCGGGCTCCTCCTCCACCTCCCTCGTGAACTCCACCTACACAGTGGGCAGAGAGGAGGCACGCTGGAGAGCCACAGCAGGTTCTGGGGTAAGGGTACGTGGAGAACATCAGCTGCCAGAAGACAAGGGGGCAGGCTAGAGCAGACAGAGGGAGCATGCTCAGTGAGGTAAAGAGAGCGTGGCGCCTGATCAGACGGGCCTACTCACCAGGATGGGGTAGATGACCGCATCTCGGACCACAAACGGCTTCACCTTGAAGGCTTTGCTGAGAGCGGCTGCCTGGTACACGGCTCCCATAGCGGCTGCTTCGTCGGCGTTGATGTTCTTCCCTAGTTCCTCCCTGTGGGAGTCCCGCGCTTTAGCACGTTGACTCTGGAGCAGCCAGCCTGGCCGCCCTCTCCTCAGCCCTGCAGCTGCCCAGCGCCAGAGCCCCGGCCCCAGTGCCTCAACACCCACACTCACTTGCCCACAGCCTTCAGCAGCACGTCCTGAACTTTAGGGACCCGGGTGGCCCCACCGACCAGGATCACCTGCTCAATCTCATCCTGCAGAGAAAGAATGGGACACGGAACAGCTTGGAGTTAGCCCTCCTCCTCAGCGCTGACTCGTCCCTTAACACTCCTGCCCCCTCCTGCCCGCCACCCAGTCCCTCTCTCTCCCACCCGCCTCCCCACCCCAGGCCCACGCCTGACTCGCCCCTCACCAAATTCATCTCGGCACTCTGGAGGGCCTGCTGTACAGGCCCAGGGACGCGCTCAAATAAATCCGCACACAGCTCTTCAAACTCCACTCGGGTCACTTTTGCCTTGAAGTCCACATCGTCCATCAGGCCCTCGATCTGGGGGAGGATGAGGCATGTCAGAGTTCCCACCCAGATCCTCCTCTGGCTGCGCAGGCCAGAAACCAAGGGACCGGGACTTTGGGAGAAGGGCAGGAGGCCGAGGAAGAAGGGATGGGCCACACCGCACGCCAGCGGCCTAGCTCGGGAGGCTGGGGTCCTCTCCCCTCCGGGTGGGGAATATTTTCCCTCAAGCAGCCACGAGCGGGCACCTGTGCCATGTGATCAGCGTTGGCACTCAGGACAGTTTTGAGTCGATTTGCCTCCCGCAGCAGCTTGGCCATGGCACGGGGGTTCTCCCGCACATCCTTTGCTCTCTGGCCCTTGCGCTGTTCATTGAAAAGCTTTGCCAGGTGCTCACGCAGCCGGAGCTCCATCTCCAGGCCCCCCAGGGTGCGGTCAAATCTATTCAGGAAAAGGTGACAAAGAAAAGTGTGAGGAACACACAGGGTCCCTTCATCGACCCAGGAACCTGACTCTTGTCCCACGTACGTGGCTGACACCTCAGTGACAGTTCACCTACCCCTCCAATCCACTGTATTTACTGGGCGTCAACTTCGTGCTTGTCTCGGGATGTAATTAAGAGAAAAAAGATGGGGTCCCTGCTATCAAGGAGTTTACAATCTAGCATCGAACCAACGCACGAACGTGAAACATGTACCACCCTGTGAGTTATGAGGAACGGACAAGCAATCGCATCAGTAGACGTAAAAGGGAAGTGTTGCCTATTTGCCGACGTCAGGCAAGGTTCTGTGGAGACATGATAATTGAGCTGAAATCTGAAGGATGAGTGGAGGTAACGAGGCGAAGAGCAGGGAAAACAAATCCAGAGAGGGGAAACAGTATACGTAAGCACCCGAGGTGGGAGCCAGCAGAGTAAGTTCCCAAGGAGGGCAGGTGAGGCTGGAGCTCAAAGAGCAAGGGACTCTGGGTAGAGACAAGTGGGAGGGGTCAGGGCTCTCACAGGCTAATGTAAAAGGTTTGGAGCCACTGAAGGTTTTTAAAGAAACAGATAATCAGATTAGCACTTTGAAAAGAACCCTCTGGCTGCAATGTGGAGAAAGAACCGGAGGGAGGCCACACCGGAGGCAGGGAGACCTTCTTTCGTAACCCTGCAGGTCAGAGTTGATGGTAGCCTGGACTCGAGTGCTGGTGGGAAAGCAGGCCAGAAATGAACAGGTATGAGAAAGAAGACAACGTCATCGATAAGCACACCGAAAACGACAAAAACAACAAAATGACTGCACGTGGGCTACGGCCTCATGGGTTTCCTTAGCAGCAGCTCAGGAAGTTCCCTGCCTTTCAATCTTCCCAAACTGTCATCCTCCCTCTCCATCTTCCCCTGAGTCTTGCAACAGGGACCCCATGATGACCGATGCTTCAGAAGAGCACTCGTGCAGAAAAATGAGGCAGCTGCCCGTCCGAGAAGAAAGCCCCGACCCGAGGGTGTCTCAGCAAGCGGCCCTCCTTCCGGCCCTGACTCACCCCACGCCCCGGACCTGCAGCTGCGGCTGCGTCCCCGCCTCCTTGGTCTTCACCGTCTGGTAGGTCACGATGGTGCACACAGTGCTGCCGGAGCCCATGTCGTAGAACATGACGTTCTGTAGAGACACCGAGACAACGGTCACGGGAGCCTCATCTAACTCCAGGTGCTGTACCAACTCTCCACTTAAGGCTGAAAAGCTCCAACAGCGGCCGAGAGGGGCATTCTCCTGCTGCATTTAGTCGAGGGCTAGCCATGCAAACCAGACGCCCCACAAGCCACCCTGCCCGTCTGCTCGGAAGTTCCTCCCCGGCTCACCTGGGCAGTGCTGTTGATGTCTTTCCGGCGGAAGACACCATAGCTGAGGGCCGTGGCAGTGTTGTCGTTGATGAGCTGTAGCACTTTGAGGCCGGCCATGCGAGCGGCCTGCAGCACAGCGCGGCGCTCAGCCTGGTTGAAGAAGGCTGGCACCGTGATCACTGCGTCCTTGATGGGCTGCTCTACAGAGGACAACAGAACAGGGCTTCCACCAGCCCCGTGCCTCCGGTGATACTTTCCTAGTCTTGGTACTATTGACGTTTTGGGACAAATAACCCTTTGCTGTGTGGGGCTGTCCTGCCCATTGTGGGATGTTCAGCAGCATCCCCGGCTCAGTAGATGTCAGGAGCAGCTCCCCATATAACCAAAGCAAAGATATCTTCAAATATCGCCGAAGGTTCCCTGGGAGGCAAAACTGCACCCCCTATGAGACCCTAGGGAACCTGGCCACCACTGACCCCACCTTAGCTACTCACCTGCAAAATCCTCAGCCAGGGAACGGGAGTAATTGAGAACCATGCCAAGTACCTCCTCAGGTGAGAACTGTAGCTGCCTGGGGGGAGGGGGATAGTGAGAGGCAAGGACAGCCGTGAGCACGAGAGGAGCCCATCGGGCCTGCTGAGCCCGCCGTCCCCAGCACAGCACTCACGGGCTAATCTGGAAGTGCACAGTCTGCCTCTGTGGGTCGGAGCCGAGCTCATGCTCTGGAAAACGAGCTCTGTAAAGGGCCACGTGGGGGTTTCCCTCCTGCTTCCCCAGGAGGTGCTGGAAGTAACGCAGCGTCGCCTTCGGATTCTTGATGGCCTGAGAGGAGGTAAATAAGGAGTAGAGTGTTAGGCTCCCAAGTCCACCATCACCTACCTCTCACATCAGAAGTTCAGGCCCTGTGCTCTGTCATCTCCTCCCCTCTGCCCACCGCTCTAGGAAGGGGGTGGGCTGCTAGCTCACCATGCTTGCTGCACTGTCTCCAAAGAACCTTTCATTTTCTTTCAGAGTCACAGTCACTGGGGTTTTCCTCCGGGATTCCCTGAAGAGAAGAGACGTAGGGCCCAGGTGCCTATAGCAGGGTGTGGACTCAGGAGCCTCAACACCCCAAATACAATCCCTCAGACACCAGACTGTTGTGGGCCCTAGGAAGAATCCACACTGGCTTGGAGCACAGACTCCCCTCTTTCCCCACCCCTGACACTGGGGTCACCCTCACTTGTTCAAGACAATTTCCATGGGCACTCCGGGTTTGACAATGGCCACCTTCATGGACTCGCTGCCCAGGTCCACAGACATCACAGCCAGTGTGTCTGAAAAGGAAATAGATTTGTCAATTAGCCCCTCTTCCCCCACATTCTTGAGTCCCCTCTAACCAAAGCACAGCACTCCCCACAGAGAAGGTAAGAAACTGGAAAGATAAAGGCCTGGGTTCAGCAACTCGAGTCCAGAGGCTTCCAACCAAAAGCCTCCCCTCCCACCATGGATCATTCATCATTCACTCATTTATTCTTCTGCTGATCCTGCTTCTGGGGTACACACCACTCAGTGCCAACAGGTCCGCCAAGAGCACAGCCATCACGACCCAACAGGCTAGCCTCCTTGGCCTCTGCCTCCTGATGGTGGCTGCCATTGTGCCTGAGGGAGGAGAAAAACAACACTTGTAACCGGATGCCTGAGTGAAGAAGACAGAATCTCATCCTAGAACAGAGAAGCTTTAAGATTTATACTCCACTGTCACTGAGGGCAGAGAAGCCTACGTCCCCAGCTCTCCCTCCTGATTAAGGACCCGGCACTCGAATCACACAAAGGCTCCTGGGCTCCATCCAACACATCCCTAAACAGGGAAGGTACCAGGACAGGAGAAAGAAGACCAGAGCCTTCCGTCCACTGCATAGGCTATAACCGGCGCACCCGAGCACGGCCCCTGCTGTCAGACACCTGGGGTGAAGCCAGGAGTCCCCGCCCAGGGCTCAACTACCTCCCTACACCTGGAGCTCCCCCGCTGGCGGGGGAAAGGCAGGCCGGGCCTGGACGGGAACTGAGAGGTGGTGACGTTGGACGAGGCTGGGATGTTAGAAGGGCCCGTCTCCTCCTCTGTATCCCTTCGGGGTGTCCCGCCCGCCCTCCGTTCTCCATCCCAACCCCCGGCCCGCCCCGCTGCCTACACAGACGCCGTGCCAGGAGCGCTAAGATTCTTCGCCGGGCGGGCACCGAGTCCCCCGCGAGTTCACCTAAGCCTCACCTGGCGAAGGCGGCTGCTCCCACTCCCGGAAACGCGGCCCGGCCCACCCCTAAGACGCGGGGGGCGCCCCAGGGACTGAGCTGCGGGGCCAAGCTCACCGGCGTCCGTGCGGCCCTCGCTCCCGCTCCCGACCCGCCCCCGGAGCTAGCACGTTGCCTCCTCCAGGAGGGGTGGCCGGCTCCCATCGCCATCCCCACCCCCCGCTACCGCTTGCCTGCGCTCCTGCGACCCCAGCTCTGGGACAAACGCGGCGGCGGACGTACCCACGAGGCCAGCAGCGCGCCCCCAAGCCCGCGCCCTTCACAACTCCCCTCGGTTTGCAAACTGTTACATTAGCCACCAATCTCTCGGCGGCGTCTCGCGCACCAGCCGGCCCCGGACGCGGCGTGCGCTCATTGGAGCCTCCGCCGCCCGGCCCTGCGCCGCGCGCCCGGCCCCGCCCCCGCCTCCCCGGCGCGCGCTCCCATTGGGCCACGTCCTAGGCCCGCCCCCTCCTCCGTCGCCGGCTCGGGCTCCCGAAGCCGCCCAGGGGCCAGTCTGCCAGTTGGGGGAAAACGGCCGACGCCGGCCGGGGATTGGACCACGTCACCGGGCCCGGCGCCCGCCCTGCTGCAGTCCCGGACCTTTCCGGCCTCGGCGCTGGATGCCCGACTGTCGGGGTCGGAAGTGATTCGAGCCCGGTGCGAGTGGGCGCACGGACAGTCCCGCACTCGGCCCCCTGCCTCCGGTCACCTGGGGAGCCCCGGCCGAGGAGTGGGAGTGACCCGCATCCCCTCCGCAGCCACGCGGAAGAGGCGCTCGCTTGCTGGTTGGTACTGAACTGCCCTGGGCTTTGGATAGAAATCAGAATGGCTGCGTTCCAGGCTTAGTCCGCCCCGCCCCGTTTCACCGATGACACTAAAGCCACCAAAAGAGATGTTCGCTAGTGGGACGGAGATAACACTTGTTTCAGTGGCAGAATTTGGCCTGGACTCCTTACTCTAAGCTCCATTTTTATGAGACGGAATACTCCAAAATGCAAAGCGCTGTACACAAAAGATTAATTTTGTGAGGCTGTAATTGAGCATAAATGCACCACCTCGTGTTTTCATTCCATCAAATCTTGTGTATCTTCCCTTCTCTTTTCCTGCTTCTATCCGAATTAAAGTACCTCCGACGGATATTTGGCGCTCCTCCCTCCCTTTTTGTATTTTTACAGCCGCGTAAAGCGTGCGCAGTCCTTGGAAAGCGCCCCCCCCCCCGTTTTGACATGAGCTCACATTTCTTAAATATGGAAAATGGATCTCCTGTTTCCTCCCGAAATCATCTCCAGGCCTCCCTTCACAGAAGTCTCCCTTGAAGGCCCCGGCGGTAACTGCCAGAGCTTGTTTAAGGAACTCTTATCTGTACTTTCCCTACATTTTTCATGATGCTTAGGGAGACAAGAGTAGTCAGGTGTCTATGCTTAGAAGATAAACAAACCTACTGGCAATACCAGGGGGAAGCTGATTTTTCTTCAATTTGTGGATTGCTCAGTCTTCATAGGGAGACCTTAGTAGAAACAAGGAGAAATAAATCCCTTTGATACCATCCTCAGCCTCATCTCTGGAGCTAGCTGCTGTTACCAGTGTGGTGTGTAACCTTCCAGGCCCCTTCGGTGCATTTATTTACATATGTATCTTGAAACATGTAGCTTTTGCTTTTTTGTAAATGATAAAATATTATATAATTAGGTTGTAACTTGCTTTTCTTTCCCTTTTTTTGTAACTAAGAACAAATCATGGAGCATTTTCCATATCCGTGTGTAAAGATTCACCTCAGTGTTTACTGCTATAGAACATTCCATAGCATGGGGGTTGGTTAGCTGCAGTGATGGACATATACGTTGTCATTTCAGTTCCACTGAGAGAGATTTTGTTTCTGTATGACTGACTCTACTTTTGGGTAGCTATCTGGAAAGGTAGATTCTTTCCATCCATTTCTTTTTTCTTTTTAAAAATTTTATTTATTTTTAAAGATTTTACTTATTTGAGAGAGAGCACAAGCAGGGTGAAGGGCAGAGGGAGAAGCAGAGCCCAATGTGGGACTTGATCTTGGGACTCCGGGATCATGACCTGAGCTGAAGGCAGACGTTTAACCAACTGAGCCACCCAGGTGCCCCTCTTTCCATGCATTTCAGATTATGCATCTTTGACATTTATTGGGCCTCTGTCGTATATAAGCACTGCACTAGGTCTGTCCTTGCTTTTGGAAAAGTCACAGTCTGTTGGGAAACAAATAGTTTATGGTTTCAATGCACTTACTAAAAACCTATTGAGTGGCTGCAAATTGGGACAGTAAGAAGGTCAGTGTGCCCTGCTCCTGAGCTCCCACCCCCAGAATATCCTTGGTGGGAGCAGTATCTGTGCCCTTGGGAGGTGCAGCAGGTGCCAGTGCTCTGGGGAGTCACCTGTTTTGTTCTCCGACCAGAGAGGAGAATAGTGTTTCACAAGAACATGTTGTAAAACAATGGAAACATTTTAAGGTAAGTCACCTGTTTTAGATTGACCAAGGCAGCTGAATTCACTAGTTCTTGTTCAGAATAACTTGTTAGTAACATTTAAGGACTACATCCCCTCCCCCCCACTGAGCAGAAACCCACAAGTTGCTATCTTGCAGGACCTGTGCCAAACTGACTTCTAAAAGAGTAAAATGAACACATTAGCGAAGGCATATGCATACGTTATAAACCATGCAAGTATGTCATGTGCTGAGGGCAATGTGGATCAGGGCAAATATCCTGGTTTGGGAGAATTTTAAAAATCAGTTGTCACCCAGCAACCCCCATCTTAGGTTTACAAGTAACAAATGTTTCAACGTATATTCACCGAGAGACTGTAGCAGCTTCATTCATAACGGCCCCAAATTGAATATCATCCAAATACCCATCAATAGTTGGATGAGTGAATAAATTGTGGTGGATTCACACAATATAATTCCATACGGCAATGAAAAGAAATAGTCTTACTATTACATTCTGCAGCTTAAATGAATCCCACAAAGATAATACTGAGTGAAAGAAGTCAGAAGCCGAAGAGTACATACTTTATGATTTCACTTTAGATATAAAGTTTAAAGCCAGGCAAAACTAAGCTATGGTGATAGAGGTAGAGATGGTGCTTACTTTGTGGGGTGGTAGTGTTTAGAAGAGGGCATAACAGGTTTCTTGGGGTGCTGGCAGTGCTCTGTTTGCAATGCTGGTTGCAATGGCTTTGTGAACATTTAATAGGCTGCAGTATGTACGCTTTTCTATATATATGTTATACTTCAATAAAAATTTTAAAAATATTTTGTATGTGTTGCACAAAAGACTAGAGGGTTTGGGGTGCCTGGGTGGCACAGTCGGTTAAGCGTCCGATTCTTAATTTCGGTTCAGGTCATGATCTCAGGGTCGTGAGATCAAGCCCTGCATTAGGCTCCGCACTGAACGTGTAGCCTGTTTAAGATTCTCTCTCTCCCTCTGTGCCCCTCTCCTACCCCTACCCCCTACCACCCCCCGACCCCCGCGCACTGGTGCTCTCTCTTTCTCTCTCTCTCAAAAAAGAAAAAGAAAAGGGGCACCTGGGTGGCTCAGTCGTTAAGCGTCTGCCTTCGGCTCAGGTCATGATCCCAGGGTCCTGGGATCAAGCCCCGCATCTGGCTCCCTGCTCAGCGGGAAGCCTGTTTCTCCCTCTCCCCCTGCTTGTGTTCCCTCTCTCGCTGTGTCTCTCTCTCTGTCAAATAAATAAATAAAATCTTTAAAAAAAAAAAAAAAGAAAGAAAGAGAAAAAGAAAAGACTAGATTTTGCTGGAAACCTTAAGCAGGGGAAAACTCACTTTTAGCAGGAGAAGCTGCACCAGATGAGTTTTTTTCTACTTCTTCACCAGTGGTTTTAGAATTACAAAAATATGGTTACTGAAGAAAACTGGAGGAACATAGGACAAACAAAGAATAAAATAAAAACCACCCATGATTGAATTTTCTAAATTAAACACTTTAGCATTATGTTGTATATCCACACACACTATAAACTTTAATGAGGATATTTTGTGACTTTCATTTATTGAGAACATTTTGCTATGTCATTTTTTCTCTACAGAATTTTCTTTTTTTTTTTTTTTTTTAAAGATTTTATTTATTTATTTGACAGAGAGAGAGAGATAGCGAAAGCAGGAACACAAGCAGGGGGAGTGGGAGAGGGAGAAGCAGGCTTCCCGCCGAACAGGGAGCCCGATGTGGGACTCGATCCCAGGACCCTGGGATCATGACCTGAGCCGAAGGCAGACGCTTAACGACTGAGCCACCCAGGCGCCCTCTACAGAATTTTCAATGGCTATCTTTATAGAATTGCAGCATGAAGAACTACAATAATGTATTTACCAAGATTACTATTTGACAATGAGGTTGTTCCTTTTTTTTCTGCTATTATAAAATTGCAATAGACACTTTTATTGACAAATCTTTATGCAGATCGCCCCCCTTATAATCTACTTAAGATAAATTCCTAGAAGTGGTTCTGCAGGCTTAAATTCTTCTTTAGGCATTTGATACATTCTGCCAAGTTGCCCTCCAGAAAGATTTATCATATGTGCTCCCAACAGCAGTGAATGATAGTCTCTGTATCTTTAGACACTAATAAGAATACTGATGCGTTTCTACAGTCCTGGCATTATGAATTTGAATAGGATGGGGGGGTGATGAGGAGGCAAAGGATTGGGAACATTTCACAGTTTGCACTGCGATGGGGATGATTATGTGTCAAGAGAAAGCAAGACTTTTAGTGTTCTTGAATTCTGTGATTTCATGACCGCATAGAATATTGCTCAGAATTATGAACAAATTTATGGCATTGACTTCTAAAAAAAAATTAAATCGAGCACCCAGAATATGGGGCTTTAGAGATGGACAGACCTAGATTTGCCTGTAAACACCACTTCCTACCTGTGTGACTCTAGGCAAGTTGTTTAGCTTTCCTGAGCCTCCGTTTCTACAGCATTAAAAGCGACATGCTGGTACATGCCTTACAGAGTTAATGTAGAGGAGGGTAAGTGTTTAGCACAATGCTTGGGACGTCCTAAGCACCAAATAGACATTAGTTAACTACTTGTTTTTGTTCTTAGTGGGGAGAAATACAACTTAAAAATGGGCACTACTGCAGTGTTAAAACCTTGGTTAAGTGCTTTGCCAAGTTCACGGGGAATTTCCTTTCTCTTGTGGGCCAGATTTTCACAATCAATAATCAGCTAATTGCTTCCTCCTGTTTCACCGTAGCTTTGGAAGCTGGGCTCTCCTGTAGGGGAGACCTCTGACCTTATTTTCTTTTAAGATTTTATTTATTCATTTGTTAGAGAGGGGGCGGGAGAAAGAGCACAAGCAGGGGGAGTGGCAGGCAGAGGGAGAAGCAGGCCCCTCAATGAGCGGAGAGCCCCGTGTGGGACTCGATCCCAGGACCCCAGGATCATGACCCAAGCCGAAGGCAGACGCCCAACCAACTGAGCCACCCAGGGTCCTTCTGAATTTATTTAATTGACCTTCCTGTTGCTAAAGTGGAAACTTCTGCTAGCCCTTTTAGGGGCTAAGAGAAAAAACCCAGACCTTTCAGTAGTCTGGAAATTGGCTTCTACCCCAAGAGCCAGATGAGAAAAAAACAGAACAAACTGATAGAAAATAAAAGCTTGCAGCCAGAATAAGAAGTGTTCCTCTTTTGCTCCAGTGGATATGACTGTTCTGTACGTCATGGACAGCAGTTTGCTGAAAGGGAAAAGAGGCCATGGCTAGGCCATCCTTGATTCTGAATTGTGATCTTTTTAATTTCAAGCTAAAGAACTTAAATTGCTTCTTTATCTTTAGGCCCTTCAGAACTCCAGTTCTCCATATGCAGAACCATAACTAAATTAGCACATCGTTTTCTGTGCCGTTTGCCTGCTTATCTTTCTCACTATACTGAAGTTCCTGGATTCAGACAAGTATAACAAAAAGACAAATCCTGGTGTATGTTCTGACAATTATAGCCTAGCTTCACACTTCAGAAAAGCATCTAATTAAAGATTAGGGAACTGAAGAACTTTGATGTGCTTGCCCAGGGAGAGTCACTTGAACCTCTTGGAGACTCCGTTTCTCACCAGAGATAATGATACTTCTGCAAATGGTTGCTATGAAAAGTCCATAAAAAGTGAAAGCATTCTTTTAGATATAATTCATTATATAAAATTAAGGACTGGTTACTGACAGTCCTTTTTTTTTTTAAGATTTTATTTATTTGACAGAGAGCGTGTGAGCTAGCATGAGCAGAAGGAGCAGCAGGTGGAGGGAGGGGGGAAGCAGGCTCCCCGCCGAGCAGGGAGCCCAACTCAACTCAGGGCTCGATCCCAGGACCCCAGGATCATGACCTGAGCCGAAGGCAGACGCTTAACCAACTGAGCCACCCAGGCGCCCCTGTCCTTTCTACGTCTGTCCCCCATGGTGGTGGTTGAGCTCCCTAAAGGGCAAGAATCATGTCTTGTTCATATTTACATTTTGGGCATTTAGTACAATTGCAGGAATAGTGAGTACTCCATACATGTTTGTCAAAAGGAGGAAAGGAAAGAAGGCAGTAAGTCTGAAGAGGTGCAGTGGGTCGCTAATCCCTGCCTTTGTACCCTCATCAATAAGAAGACCAAATGGACACAGGCCTTACCAGGTTCAGATATCATAGGAAGACTCTGGGCCTCTGCCATTGGACAGTAGGGGGAGCACCCAAGTCAACAACAAAGACGCCACTCTGCTGTTCACATCTCTGCTTTCACATTACTTCTTTATTTTACTGAAAAATGATTGATATACAACATTGTGTTAGTTTCAAGTGTACAACCTATCACTTTGATATTTATATACGTTACAAAATGGTCACCATGTAAATCTAGGTAACCATCTGTTGCCATACAAAGTTTTTACAATATTATTGACTATATTCCCTATGTTGTACATTACATCCCTGTCTTATTTATTGTATAAATACCTTTTAATCCCCTTTACCTGGGGCACTTGGGTGGCTCAGTCCGTTGAGTGTCCGGCTCTTAATTTTGGCTCAGGTCACGATCTCGGGATGGAGCCCCACGTGGGGATCCATGCTCAGCCCAGAGTCTTCTTGGGACTCACTCTCCCTCTCCCTCTGCTTCTCCCCCTGCTTGCATGCTCTCTCTAAATAAAAATAAAATCCTAAAAAAAAGACAATCCCCTTTACCTGTTTCACCCATCCTTCACCCCCTCTCCTCACATTGCTGCCTTTTTTTTTTTTTTTAAATGTAAGCTCTGTGCCCAATGTTGGGCTTGAACTGATGACCCCAAGATCAAGAGTCGCATGCTCTACCGACTGAGCCAGCCGGGAACCCCCCACATTGCTTCTTTTAATGTATTTTATTCATAGTATTAACAAATGACATACACTATCCAAAAATTTTAATGAATGGTACAAAATATACTCAGCAGATGAAAGAGGGTCCAGTCTACTCCCCATTTGTACTTCTGTCCATGGTTCAGATCCTGAAACTGTGACAGAGGAAAGAGGACTTCAGCTGGAAGTCAGAAAATCTATGTGCCTGGTGGTGAGTAGACAGTTTCTTCCTTTCACTTATCTCTTTAGCAAATGGGCACTACCTTTTCTGTCAACCGGATTGAGGAGAGGAGGGGGTAAGAGGAAAATCATCCACATTCATTCCTTCAACCAAACATGGAATATCTACCAACTCTGTTAGGCCTGGTTCCTGGTCAACAAAGCACAGCCCCCGCTCTCTGGGAACTCCAGCTGGTGGGAATAAAGAGTAAAATATTCTGGAAATAAAAAGCTGTGGGGGAGAGGGGTGCAAAACAAACCCCACAAATGCGAACCACATGGTCACTTTTTCACATGTCCATATTCTCTCAAAATGACTGTCACTCCTGTACACAGCTCCTTGTGACACCAAACTGTACACCTACAGTTTTCCATGTGAACAGTTGGTTTAGCCAGAGATGGAAATGGTGGGTGGCCATGGAATATCTTAGACGCTTGCCACTTGTTAAATCACTTAGCTCTCAGAGCTGCCCCTTCCAGGCATTTTCCCTGTGTTCGGCTTATGTCCCATAGCCTCCCACTATGGAAAGGGAAAGAAAGCCCACGTTCTTGAGAGTTCCCGCACCATGAGTATTTCCTAGCTTCCTTAAGAAACATATTCTACGTGTCTACTTCATGCCACACGCTCTGAAGAGGGACACAAAAACGAATGTAAGACACTGACTGTGGTTCGCAATCTGTATCCCGTGGCAAACACAAACTTCTAATTTTATTTCTCCGCTCCTACAGCTGAAAAGCCAGTTTCATATACCTTCATTCATTTATGCCTCAAAACAGCCCTGGGAGCTCGGGACGTAATATTCTTAAGCACAGTGGGGTACAATTCAGAAGGCGCAGGACATTCCTCATCTTTTTTTTTTTTCTGTTGTTAGATTTTATTTATTTGAAAGAGCATGCAGGGGGAGGGGGCAGAAGAGGAAGAGAGAATCTCAAGCAGACTGCGCTGAGCCCAGAGCCCCAGGCGGGGTCTATTCCACGACCCTGGCAGACCTGGGTAGAAATCAACAGTCGGGGGGCACCTGGGTGGCTCAGTCGTTAAGCATCTGCCTTCAGCTCAGGTCATGATCCCAGGGTCCTGGGTTCGAGCCCCACATCGGGCTCCCTGCTCTGCGGGGAGCCTGCTTCTCCCTCTCCCATTCCCCCTGCTTGTGTTCCCTCTCGCTGTGTCTCTCTCTGTCAAATAAAGAAATAAAATCTTTAAAAAAAAAAAAAAAAAGAAATCAACAGTCGGACGCTTAACCCACTGAGCCACCCAGGCGCCCTGATATTCCTCATCTTGATCCCTCATTGCCCATGCATTTAATAAGGGAGGAAACTGATGCTCAAAGAGGTGAAGGGTCCAGCACTCAGGAGCATTTTAGCCAGTTCCCGTACAGAGCCAGCAAATTGGCAACCCGAGTTGACGGGCTGGGAATCCTACCTCACGCGGCCACGCCCACCGGCCTGAGGAAGCTGTCACCCGGACTTCAGGGCGCATGTGCAGTCAGGCTCCAGGAAGCTGTCCTGTCACGTGATCCGTGCGCTCCTCTCACATGACCTCTCTCCCAGAGGCGGGGACCTTCGGCCAAAATGGCGGCCTACCTGCAGTGGCGGCGCTTCGTTTTCTTCGACAAGGAGCTGGTGAAGGAGCCGCTAGGCAATGATGGGGCTGCTCCCACGGCTGCACCTGCCTCAGGACCCGCTGTTTCCAAGTTCCTTTGCCTCCCTCCCGGCATCACTGTCTGCGACTCGGGCCGAGGGAGCCTAGTCTTTGGAGATATCCTTCCTCTGGAGCTGTCTGTTCCCTCCCCGGATCCCTGAAGAGATCCAGCTGGGATGGCATCTGTCGGGCAGAGGGGTTCGTGTTGCGTGCCACTTCCCTTTAGATGGGCGCCCAGTGCTCCTTCTGTGGCTTGAGGGGAGAAAGAAGGAAGTCCATTCTCTAACTTGTTGCCAACTGAGCAATCCTGGGCAAGTCATTTAACCTCTCTGGGCTTCAATTTACTTACCTGTGAAAGGGGTATGAAATATCAACTTGGCAAGGTTATTTTTAAGATCAATCAAAACAATGGAGGCAAGTACGCTTTACAAGATGAATATGTAAGGTGTCATTATCTCCCCTGCCCAAATTGTGGGCAAGGAGATAAATGAGACCAGGAGTTTGCTGCTTTGTTCTTCATAGTGTTGCTACTAAACTCTGGCCTTCTTTTTCACTCTTTTAAAGATGGGGACTTTCCGGAGATGATATATGGGAAAATCCTCGAAAGTTTTTTTTTTTTTTTTGAAGATTTTATTTGACAGAGAGAGAGGGAGAACACAAGTAGGCAGAGAGGCAAGCAGAGGGTGAGGGAGAGGCAGGCTCCCCGCAGAGCAGGGAGCCCGATACGGGGCTTGATCCCAGGACCCTGGGATCATGACCTGAGCCGAAGGCAGACGCTTAACGACTGAGCCACCCAGGCGCCCCATCCTCGAAAGTTTTAAAGAGCTGAATGTATGTGAGTAGTTATCTGGGTTCTGATCTAAATATAAGTATCTCTCCTTGCAAAGGAGGCTCCTTGACTATTCTGCACATATGGAAGGCCAAATCTGGTTCTTGCCTCGCTCCCTACAGCTGACAGGCTTCCAAGCCTACAAACTGCGGGTGACACACCTATACCAGCTGAAGCAGCACAATATTTTGGCATCTGTTGGTGAAGATGAAGAAGGCATCAATCCCCTGGTGAGTCCTGGAAAGGAAGTGGGAAAGGACCAGAAGACTAGGAACGGTTGTTGGAGGGGACTAGCATTCACACATTTTTTTTTTTTAAAGATTTTATTTATTTATTTGACAGAGAGAGACACAGCGAGAGAGGGAACACAAACAGGGGGAGTGGGGGAGGGAGAAGCAGGCTCCCCGCCAAGCAGGGAGCCCGATGCAGGGCTCGATCCCAGGACCCTGAGATCATGACCTGAGCCGAAGGCAGACGCTTAACGACTGAGCCACCCAGGCGCCCCTCACACATCTGAGGTCTGTTCACAGGTAAAGATCTGGAACCTGGAGAAGAGAGATGGTGGCAATCCACTCTGCACCCGAATCTTCCCTGCCATCCCAGGAACAGAGCCAACTGTTGTGTCTTGTTTGACTGTCCATGAAAATCTCAACTTTATGGCCATTGGTAAGCAGAAGGCAAAAGCTAACACTCCGTGATTCTTTATAGATTTTCTTCAGAGTTGCTTTTGCAGCTTGTCTTTATTGTTTTAATGAGATCACTTTGTACTGAACTCAGGCCTTTGAGATGTTAAAGCTTGGAGTGGGAAAGCATTCAGTTTTGTTCTTTGAAAAAGAGTCCGTGAGTACCCATTTTTATGTTAACCATTGGAAAAGTTGAGTATGAGAAGAAAGCTTGTCACTTCCAACAAGTACCTCAAATGGTCTTTTTCCCCTTCTGTGCTTCCTGATCTTTTCAGCCTCAATGAAGTGCTGTTTCCTGCTCTCCTACAGGTTTCACAGATGGTAGTGTTACATTGAACAAAGGAGACATCACCCGGGACCGGCATAGCAAGACCCAGATTCTGCACAAGGGAAACTACCCTGTAACTGGGCTGGCCTTTCGCCAAGCGGGAAAGACCACTCATTTGTTTGTTGTGACAACTGAGAACGTTCAGGTATGAGTTAAGGGCAGGCAGGAAAGGGTTCTCCATTGCTCAGGGGCCTAGGGTAAGGAACTGACAAGTGAGGTAGGATTCTTAAGTTTTTCATCATGTAGCCTTGAGTCATTTGCCCTGAAATATTTTATTTCTTCACTTGAGAGATGAGGAAGAGTCAGAATTAGGAAAATAACTAGGGCTTATAGTTAAAAGACCTGAATTTTCTTCCTAGCTTGTTAAGTGACACTGGACAAGTTGCTTTACTTTGCTCGTTCCTGGTGCTCTTCTTATTTCTAACAGCCTTCTCTCAGGAATAGTCTTTTGGTAAAATAGTTCAAGCTTATTTTATTTGTCATGGTGTCAGGATTCCATTAGTAGGTAGTGAGAGTACAAGAAAATGTGGTGTCTGCTTGTATATACATGTATATATTTTTAAAGGTTTTATTTATTTATTAGAGAGGGAGAGTATGCGTGTGCACGCATGGAGCATGAGTGGGGTGGAAGGGGCCGAGGGAGAGGGAGAAGCAGGGTCCCCACAGAGCAGGAAGCCCAACATGGGGCTCGATCCCAGGACCCCAGAATCATGACCTGAGCTGAAGGCAGACGCTCACCTGACTGAGCCACCCCGGGGCCACACCCCCTAGTTTATATATTTAATAGATGGGTGATGGTTAATGGACAAAGCAAGCAGCCAGGGAAAGTCTGAGGTGCTACAAGTTAAAAAGCGAGAGAGCTAGTATGGAGATGGGAATACCTTTGGGAAGGCTTAGATGCCCTCTCCTGAAAGGGAGCCTGTTAACCCCTTTCTTCTCGCAGTCCTATATCGTTTCTGGAAAGGACTACCCTCGTGTGGAGTTGGACACCCATGGTTGTGGCCTGCACTGCTCAGCCCTAAGCGACCCTTCACAGGACCTGCAGTTCATAGTGGCCGGAGATGAATGTGTCTATTTGTACCAGCCTGATGAACGTGGGCCCTGCTTTGCCTTTGAGGGCCATAAACTCATCGCTCACTGGTTTAGAGGCTACCTTGTCATTGTGTCCCGTGACCGGAAGGTTTCTCCCAAGTAAGGACTCCAGGGAGAAGGGAAAGGGAGTAGGGCTGTCCTTGTTCCCCAGAATTCACATGATTTTAAAATCCTAATACCTGGATCCTGTCAATCTCCTCCTTTGGTTTTATGTAGATTATGCGCACACCTAGATTCACTTGTAACGTTTTTACTGAAAAATGTATTTTTGCTACAGACATTCGCTAAGCAGACCTGGTGCACTGCTTTTGGGGACAACTTTTTGGTTTTTTTATTCCTCTGTCAAAATAAATTGGGTGGAGGAAAAAGGAAATGAGTACTAGAGAAGTTGGAAAGGGCTGAGAGGGCAGGACACAGTACTTTTATTCTGAGCCACCTAAAAGGGGCGGCAGGGTCTTCTGCACGAGGGAAGTGATCCCTGTCAATGTTAGTTTGTTTTCACTCAGCACTAAGCGCAGCGTCTCATTTTTACCAGGTGCTAATTACGTTAAATGAATGAGTGTTTGGACGTTCTTAATGTTTTAATCTATTGCTTACGTAAATCATAGGATCCTGAAGGGTAAGATCTCTTCCTACAACTGCCAGCGCAATGTTGCACTTACGGAATATGCTGCTAGAGGGGCCAAAGGGTGGTTTGTTCGGGGCGGAGTGTGCAGCACCAAAGCTGGGATATAAGGGGTTGCTGAGATAGAGCTGGTACAAATATCTGGTGCTTTTTTTTTTCCACACAGGTCAGAGTTTACCAGTAGGGACTCCCAGAGCTCCGACAAGCAGATTCTCAACATCTATGACCTGTGCAACAAGTTCATAGCCTATAGCGCCGTCTTTGAGGATGTAGTGGATGTGCTCGCTGAGTGGGGCTCCCTGTACGTGCTGACGCGGGATGGGCGGGTCCACGCACTGCAGGAGAAGGACACACAGACCAAACTGGAGGCAAGGCCACCAGGTTCCCAGAGCTGGCCACAGGCACCCAGACACAGCTGTAGGAATAGGCTCCCCAAGTCACCTTGGCCAGGGTGTTTCCTTCCCTTTGGGGCACAGCCTTACCCAGATCCCTTCGGGTAGAATTACAAGGTAAATGGTCTGGGATGAGGTCTCAGAGAACGATAATGGCTAGGAGCCTGAGTCCACTCTCAGGGTCCGCTCTGTCTGCCAAGGGCCTTGCGAGGTAAGGCGATGTTGGTCTTGGGGGTATCTGAGAGGTCTTGCCCAGTCTGGAATCTAGGCAGATCAGAACTCCAGGACTGTGTGGCTTGTGTGTTGTACGTGCATTCTGGGAAGGTGTCTTCTCTGAATGGCTTCTACCAATTTTCTGATTTTTCCCCTTCCAGATGCTGTTTAAGAAGAACCTATTTGAGATGGCCATTAACCTGGCCAAGAGCCAGCACCTGGACAGTGATGGGTTGGCCCAGATCTTCATGCAGTATGGGGACCATCTCTACAGCAAGGGCAACCACGATGGGGCTGTTCAGCAGTATATCCGGTCAGTCTTGGGGCGCTTTCGGATGTAGCTCTGCATGCAGCCAGATAGGCTAACCCCTGGGCTTTGGTGAGGGGAGCAGACTCCACCAGGAACCACCCTTTCTTTCTGCAGGAGCTGTAATGGCCTGCGTGAGAAGACAGTATACTTAATTGCAAAGGGTTAAATATTACATGACTAAGATACAGTTGAGCCGATGAGTACCTCTTGTTTTAAACTTCAGCCTGGCCTTTGTTAATATTCATTTTGGGGGCATCCGGCTGGCTCAGTTGGTAGAGCATTTGACTTTTGATCTCAGGGTTGTGAGTTCAAGCCCCATGTTGGGCATATAGCTTAGTTTAAAAAAAAAAATTAGTTTTGATCTGATTCTTTTAAAAGAAAAGGGTATTCATCTCTTGGCTTCCACAGTTTCTTCCTTTGGTACTAATTCTTGGAATTTCCTGCCCTAATAAGGGGTCGTGGGAACCTGTCTAGCTCCTTTCCCTACCTCTTTAGAATTCCTGTTTTCAGTCAAGTTTAAGAATCAGTGCTCTCGGGGCGCCTGGGTGGCTCAGTCGTTAAGCATCTGCCTTTGGCTCAGTTCATGATCCCGGGGTCCTGGGATCGAGCCCCGCATCGGGCTCCCTGCTGAGCGGGAAGCCTGCTTCTCCCTCCCTCACTACCCCTGCTTGTGTTCCCTCTCTTGCTGTGTCTCTCTCTGTCAAATAAATAAAAAATCTTTAAAAAAAAAAAAAAAAAAGAATCAGTGCTCTGGAGCCTTGCTTCTCACAAGGTCTGCAGTCCAGTAGCATTGATACCGTCTGGGTCTTTGTTAGAAATACAGACTCAGGCCTCACCCCAGGCCTACCGACACAGAATTTACATTTTAAGAAGATCTGCAAGTGATTCCTATGCACATGAAAGTTTGAGAAGTACGCTGACCCAGATACTATTTGATGCACATGTCTCTCCAGAACCATTGGAAAGTTGGAGCCGTCCTATGTGATCCGCAAGTTTCTGGATGCCCAGCGCATCCACAACCTGACCGCCTACCTGCAGACCCTGCACCGGCAGTCCCTGGCCAATGCCGACCACACCACCCTGCTGCTCAACTGCTATACCAAGCTCAAGGACAGCTCGAAGCTAGAGGAGTTCATCAAGGTGCAGGGTGGTGTTAGTGGGAGATTCCCCAAGGGTCCCACTGAGTATGAGGTGGCTCCACCAGGGCTTGCCCCTTAGCAGATGCAGGGAGAGGAAAGAGCTGATCTTATCTGGGGACCAGGACCCTCTGGTCTATAAACTGGGAAGAGGAACAGCCTTTTCTCCTAGTTCTCTCCCATCTATCCTCTTGTCTTATGATGCTTGAACTTCCCATAGTGTCTAAGCTCAGGGAATTAACATTGGGAGGCCCCTGGGTCCCCGAGGAGTCCCTGAAATAGTAGGGGCAGAGGAAGACTTTAGCTCTTAGAGACTTTCTGAGAAGCAGGAGGACATCATGTTCTAAAACCATGAAGTTTATTTACTTTATTTTATTTATTTATTTATTTTTAGTCTCCACCATCCTAGCGTCGACTTTATTGTTATCTTAAGAATCTGGGGGCGCCTGGCTGGCTCAGTCAGTAGAGCATGTGATTCTTGATCTCCGGGTCGGGAGCTCAAGCCCCACATTAGGCCTAGAGCTTACTTTAAAAAAAAAAACAAAAAAGAAGAATAATCTGGTCTTAGAATCAGATGCATGTTTCTTCTCCCTTCCCCAGCCCTATTTCTGTGAATGATTTTGTCTAACGTCTCCCTGGCAGACAAAGAGTGAGAGTGAAGTCCACTTCGATGTGGAGACGGCCATCAAGGTCCTCCGGCAGGCTGGCTACTACTCCCATGCCCTCTACTTGGCTGAGAACCATGCACATCACGAGTGGTACTTAAAGATCCAGCTAGAGGACATCAAGGTAAGTGAGACAGAGACCTGTTCTTTTTCTAGGACATTCTCGGAATGATGAGAGTGCTTCCTGGTGGGTGAGGCTGGAGCACACGCTTCTTCTGCCCTTTACTTCTGCACAGAATTATCAGGAAGCCCTACGGTATATCGGCAAGCTGCCTTTTGAGCAGGCCGAGAGCAACATGAAACGCTATGGCAAAATCCTCATGCACCATATACCAGAGCAGACGACCCAGTTGCTGAAGGGACTCTGTACGGACTATCGGTCTAGCCTCGAAGGCCGAGGCGATCGGGAGACTCCGGGCTGCAGGGTGAGACCTCAGGGAGAATGGCTTTTGGACAGTGGGGGTCACCTCAGGGGCCTCAAGGGTACCACGCCCATTCCTCCTCCCTCCTCCCTCACCATCCCAGGCCAACTCGGAGGAGTTCATCCCCATCTTCGCCAACAACCCTCGAGAGTTGAAAGCTTTCCTGGAACACATGAGTGAAGTCCAGCCGGACTCACCGCAGGGCATCTATGACACGCTTCTGGAGCTGCGGCTGCAGAACTGGGCCCACGAGAAGGATCCACAGGTGAGGCCTGGCAAATCTCGGGGAGATGCTGGGGAAAAGACCATTCTTTCACCTTCTGTGGTTGCTTTTTGCCGCCTTCTTTAGGTCGGTAACACCTCACCCCTGGGAGCTAAGTGGTCCCCCGTGAAGAGGCGGTTGAAGAGGCAGTTGATTTGCCTTGTCCCGGAGACCCTGTGATTTTGCTCTTCTGGCCAGCAGCTCTTTCCTCCTTCCCTAGGTCAAAGAGAAGCTCCACGCAGAGGCCATCTCCCTACTGAAGAGCGGCCGCTTTTGCGACGTCTTTGACAAGGCCCTGGTCCTGTGCCAGATGCATGACTTCCAGGATGGGGTCCTTTACCTCTACGAACAGGGGAAGCTGTAAGATGGGGGGGGATCTTCCGGGAAGGGGGAAGGATGCGGATTTCTGGGGGCGGCCGCTGAGCTGTGCCGTGGCCCGGCCCCAGGTTCCAGCAGATCATGCACTACCACATGCAGCACGAGCAGTACCGGCAGGTGGTGGCCGTGTGCGAGCGCCACGGGGAGCAGGAGCCCTCCCTGTGGGAGCAGGCGCTCAGCTACTTCGCCCGGAAGGAGGAGGACTGCAAGGAGTACGTGGCAGCTGTGCTCAAGCACATTGAGAACAAGAACCTCATGCCACCCCTACTAGGTACTTGAGAGGCTGGGGTGGCGGGCGGCCGACCCCTCTGGGGCAGGGGCTCTGCCATTCCATCCAGGGGATGCCCCTTGCTTCATTGTCTCGTTTCCTTCTCGACCCAATCAGTGGTGCAGACGCTGGCCCACAACTCCACAGCCACCCTGTCTGTCATCCGGGATTACCTGGTCCAAAAACTGCAGAAACAGAGCCAGCAGATCGCACAGGACGAGCTCCGGGTGCGGCGGTACCGAGAGGAGACCACCCGCATCCGCCAGGAGATCCAGGAGCTCAAGGCGAGGTACGTGGCAACTGGATACGTACTGAGGTCCAGGGGATGACCTTGTTCTTCACCGGGTGTCACTAAATACTTTTCGTAGAGGGTTAGATGGAGCATGTTCAGACATTTCATTCTTAAAGATCAGAGAACGGTACATTCCGTAGATCATGGTTTATTGGGCTTTGGAGAATGTTACTTTGTGGCAGGTACTTTTCTTTCTGTAGGAATCTGTGTTTTACTTTTCTTAAACACACATCTAAGTTGTGGTTGGAAGCCATTCAGAAGTAAAAAAACTTTGCTTTAGAAGATACAGAAAGTGGATAATTTAGAAGTATTTATACTATATATTAATCTACTTTTAAGTTTTAATCTGCCCTTAACTTTATAAAATATTTATTAGGGAAGGACAGTTTCTTCATCCCACAAATACTTACTGAGCCCCTTTTATGTCTCAAGCACTGTTCTTAACAACACAGACAAAAAGCCCTGCTGTATGGAGCTTACGACGTAGAGATAGAAACACATTGAATAAGCAAAATATTATGTTAGATGGAGAACATGAGTTCAGGAAGGGGAGTAGGGTGCAGAGCGTGTGTATGTTCTCGTGTATAAGGTGGCCAGGAAAGGCCTCACTGGAAGGGTCACATCTGCGTAAAGACCTGAAAGACCGGTATAAGCTCCCAGTTCTGGAACGACTGAGTCTTGGGGGTGGAAGGCACAGCACAGGGAGCAGGGTCAGTGGTTGGTAACAGCACTGTGTGACGACAGGCGGTAGCCACACTCGTCGTGGGCACAGCAGAACACGGACTCGTCAGTCAGGTGTTGTACACCTGAAACTAACATGACCTACGTCAGCTATACTGCAAGTAAAAAAAAAAAAAAAGATACGAAGGACAATTTAGTGGTAGTTGTGAAAACTGGAAGCATTAGTTGGCCTTGCAGGGAGTGTGCGCTGAGACTCACTGCAGGCCCAAGGTGGGTGTCCTCGTTTGACTCCCTGTTGGTGACAAGGGCAGGGCCTTGCAGTCCCTTCCAGGGACCTCTCTCTCCTCCTTGACTCCAGCCGCCTTCTCTCTGCACCCGGCTCTCGGCTCTGCCCACACTCTTTGCCCCTCCTTTCTGGTCTCCCTTGCCTGCAGTCCGAAGATCTTCCAGAAGACCAAGTGCAGCATCTGTAACAGTGCCTTGGAGTTGCCCTCAGTCCACTTCCTCTGCGGCCACTCCTTCCACCAACACTGCTTTGAGAGTTACTCAGAAAGTGATGCCGACTGCCCCACCTGCCTCCCTGAAAACCGGAAGGTCATGGATATGATCCGGGCCCAGGAACAGAAACGCGATCTGCACGATCAGTTCCAGCACCAGGTGGGTAACTGTTCCACTCACCGAGCCTCACGGCACTATTAGCTGGTTTTCTTCCCTCCTCACTGAGGACAGGAGACCTGCAGTTCTGATTCTTCTCTCCTCTTTCCCTGCAGCTCAAGTGCTCCAGCGATAGCTTCTCTGTGATTGCGGACTACTTTGGCCGAGGTGTTTTCAACAAATTGACTCTGCTGACCGACCCTCCCGCGGCCCGGCTGACTGCAAGCCTGGAGGCCGGGCTGCAGCGGGACCTGCTCATGCACTCCAGGAGGGGCACTTAAGCAGCTTGGGGGGAGGGGTGTGAGTGGCGGTGCGGCAGTGGGGACCCGGGGGACGCAGGCAGAGCAGACGTGCCCAGGACTCCACCCTGATCTGATGCCATAGCCCCCAGGCGTAAAGGGGACTTTCTTTTTCTCCCTCCTCCTTTGGCCAGGCCGCCATTCCTCCTGTTGACTTTTTGAGCAGTGTGGATCATTCCAGACCAGCGGGGGAGGGCACCTCAGCAACCTCTGAGTATGAACAATAGCTGCTTTATTCTCTATCCAAGAGCACCAGGCTGTGCTTGGGTCCTTGCTCCCAGAGTCTATAAATAAAAGAATATAATAGTTTGGGAGTTGAAGGGTTTATTCTGGGGACTTCATGGTGATTCTTAGCTGTGCAAAATGTACTTTTCCTCTGCCCTGGAAGAACTCCACTTCCTTTCCTACACAGTTCCTTGAAGACCATGTTGACAGGACCTCATTCCAGTAAGGGATGGGGCCTGTGGGCACCTAGTAGATTTTGATTTACTGAAGAACCTCAGTACCTTTCTGCTCCAAGAGCAGCCTGGATCAAGGCCCCCAAAACAGCACCTGCTCTGCAATCTGGCTGGTCTCTATGGCTCTTGTTTGCACAATGTATTCAAGCAGAAGGCAGACTCTGGTGGGGATCCTGGGGTTTAGGCCTGCCTTCACGATGGTAGATTGGTGTCTTGCTGGATTTAGTACCAGATGATAAACAGGATAAAGGGGCCTTTACTAAAACATTTTTTTTTACCTCTTCTTCAAAGTTGCAAGCTGAAGTTTGTGTTGCTAGGTGTCTGCCTATTATTTGGGTTACACTGCCTGTCAGAAAATTGCTCTGGGGCACCTGAGTGGCTCAGTTGGTTAAGCATCCGACTCTTGGTTTCAGCTCAGATCTTGATCTCAGGGTTATGAGTTCAAACCCTGCATTGTGCTCCAAGCCCAGCATGGAGCCTACCTAAAAAAATTTTAAAAAGGAAAATTGCTCCTGTGGGGTTGCTTAGCCCAAGAAAGTAACTTGGACATTGTGCTTTAGGTAGTATTTAGGAGAGAGAGAGTAGACTATATTTATCGTGGCTAAAAATACAGACTTTGGGTCAGTTGACCCAAGTTTGAATCCTAGTTTGGGGCATCTCTTACCTCCTCTGAGCCTGTTTCTTCATCTGTACGTCAGGAATGAGAACACCTTCCTTGTACAGCTGTTACAAAGGCTGAAGGAGCAAACGGGTGTCTAGTTTGTTTGTTTTTTTTTAAGATTTTATTTATTTGACAGACACAGCGAGAGAGGGAACACAAGCAGGGGGAGTGGGAGAGGGAGAAGCAGGCTTTCCGCCGAGCAGGGAGCCCGATGCGGGGCTCGATCCCAGGACCCTGGGATCATGACCTGAGCCGAAGGCAGATGCTTAACGACTGAGCCACCCAGGCACCCCGGGTGTCTAGTTCTTTTGATAGTGGTTAGCACGTGGGTGCTCAGTACATGGTTATTAATACTGTTAGTGGATAAAGCACTTTTCCTAACACACTTGTTCCCACTAACATAATAATGTGTTGGCATTCGCACTTCAGTTATTTGTCTTTAGGCATGACCTTTGATCTCTGAACCAGTTTCCTCAATTAAAAAGTAGGAATGTTGCCTACTTCAGGGTTGTAGCAGAGCTAAGTTTTAACGGAGCCAGGGAAGCTCCACATAAGTTGCAGTAATTGCTTGTGCTACAGCTAAGGGGATAAAGCTGTAGAATTCCGGGTTGCCAACTTTCTGGAGCATCCTATGTGGAGGTGTCAAATCCAGCCGAAGGAGCGTGGACGTGGCTCAAGGACGCTTTACTTCCAACGCAGCATTTTAGGGTTAATACTCTTCCTCTTGGGCAGGGCTAACTTTGGCTTGACTATCCCTTTGGGTGGTGGTCGGGGGACTGCAGAATTCGCTCTGTGGGTGAATCTGGGGAGCAAATCTTAGTCACTGACCATCGTTATTCTTGATTCAAAACGAGGTGTATGTAAAAAAAAAAAAACAGTAAGGCCCGGGTCTCAAGCCAGGAAGACTGGGGCGGACGGGAGCCCAGCGTCCCCACCAGCCCGGGGGAGTAGGGGCGGTAACAGAAGGGTAAGGTCGTCTCTGTCGCAACGTTCCAATTCCCGCCCCGAGGGTGGTCCTCCCCGAGGGCGGGTGCCGGAAGTGACGCAGAGCGCTGAGTCTGCGGCAGCAGGAGGAGCTCGGACCCGCGTGCACCCGCTGGCCGGGCCCTCCGGCTCCCCCGGCTCCCGGGGGGACTTCGGCGGCAGCCCCCTGACCTACCTCCCGAGCACAGCCATGTCTGGCAACGGCAACGGGGCCGCAACGGCGGTGAGTACTGAGCCGGGGACTCTCGCAACTTCGGCGTTCCGGACTGGCGGTGCAACGATTGGCTCCAGGTTGCCACCCTCCGTCGTCTATTGGTCGGAGCGACTATCCGTCTTTCTTTTTTTTTTTTTGATCAAAACAGTTTTTAAAGGGCCAGTAGCTGGTTGCCCTTAGGAAGGACAGGGGAACTGAGTGAGCGGTGGGGGCGGGGTTAAGAGTGGAGGGATTGTCTGGAACGAAACCTCCATCCCTGCGGGGATCTGGGTGGGGTTCCAACGTGCCTGGCATCCACGGCCCTAGATTTAATGACCCAGCCCAGGAAAGTTCGTCTCCACCAGACAAGGTGCTATTCCCGGGATCCTTTCACACGAGACAGGGCCGAGGCGGGATTCGGCCACCTTGGGAATATGTCCCACTTTGGATCCCAAATCCTCCAACTGCACACAAACATCTTGAAAGTGCGCCTTCTCCCTTTTTTCCCTTTTAGCGGTCACCCAGCCCCAGCCTACTCTCAAGGTCCCCAACTGAGACACACCTTTGCTTTTTCCCTTTTAGCCGTCACCCAGCCCCAGTCTACTGTCAAGGTCCCCAACTGAGACACACGCCTTTGGATTACTATGGTGGGTGGGGCGCCACCCTTGAGTCTTGTCCCTAGCTCGCCGCCCGAGCTCTGGGCTTGTGTAGATGCGAACTACAGCCAGTGGGGGCCTCTGCCAGCGCGAGATAAGAAAGAGATGGGGCAGCTGCTTATTTCCCGACGTCCAGCCTGCTGGCGAGGAGAGGGATTTTTTGCCATTACAGACACTCTTGAGCACTGGACTAGGAGTAGGAAAATCTGGATTCTGGCTCCAGCTCTTTTCCCATTATTAGCTGTGTGACTCTGGGCAAATCATTTCACTTCTCAGTTGCTTCTGTAACATGGTTCCAGAGATACCTGCCCTGTCTACCTGATAGGGTTTTCATGAAGATTAAAAGCAATAGTTCCAGCATGTACATGTTCAATAAATATTTTTTTAATGGAATAAAATATGCTGTGCAGAATCGATGCAATTAAGGGATTGTGTGAACCTAGCAGTTTCTGGGACCTTAGATTCCTTTCTGTGGGCTCCCAGTGGCTCAGAATTTTAGTGGCCGTGTTTAGCATTTTAGGCCTGGCCTAATTTGCTCAGGGTCCCTAGGGTTTATTTATGGGAGAACTGATAGCAGTGCAGTAGACTAGGGTCCAGGAGCAGCCAGCTGTCATATCCTCCCAACAACAGAGGACCCAGAGACTTGCCTGCAAAACAACTCCATGGGATGAAGATCTCAGAATAGGGAAAGGTGACATTATGTACAGTGGCTACTGATCTAGAAAGAGATAGGACCTCAGACTGAGGAACGCAGTTCTCCCTGCGTGGCACTGAACACTTTTGTCCAGCGTGCCCTGGCAGGAGGAAGAGGTTTGTCCCTTTGAGTTCCTAGCTTGGTCAACGACGTTCCGCTATTTCTGGTTGGTGAGACCAGAGGCGGCACTCTAGGGGAATGGACGTTAGGCAGCTTAGCCTTTTAAGTCTCGTAGAACATCTGAGGCAGAAAATACTGGAGTCGCAACCTCTTCATTTTATAGATGAACAGATCGTGATGAGAGGCTGTGCTAAAGGTCAGCCTGCCAAGAGGCTGAGCAGGACTCTCCGTAGGATCTGTTGACCGTAGTCCTTTATATGTGCAGTCCCGCCGGGTTAGGGGGTCCCTGCTGTGGCAGCTGTGGGGTTGCATTGGCATCCAGGTGACAGCACAGCAGTGCCTGCCGTATTGTGGATACTGAACTTGTCCTCGGTGACTCAGCGCACGTTCTCTTGTGGCCCCAGCTGCCCTGCCCCTGTCTGCTGCGGGACCCACCCTCCCTGTAGCCAGGCTGATGGGCCTTATCTCTTTACACACCCGGCTCTGTGCAGCACTCCCCCAGCCTTAGCCAGGATGGGCCTCCGGGCGCAGTGTCCAGTTATTAAAGCAAGAGCAACGGCGGGTCCTGCTAGCGCTTCCCTCAGGTCTCTGTTTCTCTGGATCTGCGAGGAGGGCAGAAGGTACTGAGGAAGGTAAAGGGACCAGTCCTGGAGGATTTCCCCACATCAAGGCTCAGCAGGCCGCAGGCCAGGGGCTGAGGTTCTTTTCTTCCAAGCCACTGATTCTGGTTCTTGGACTAGGTGTTGAGGAACACGAGGAACAGAGGGGACTGTGACTTGGGGATTTTTTTCTGCAGGAAGAAAACGGCCCAAAGATGAGAGTGATTCGTGTGGGTACCCGAAAGAGCCAGGTGAGTACAGTCACCGGGCAGAGGAAGTTTGTGGGAAGAGTTCTGTGCTCACGGTATCACAAGTTGGGGGGCCTAGAGGGTTAGTTCCCAGGACCTCGGAAATGGAAGATAAATGGGGTGGCTGGGTGTTAAATCCCATGAAGAATGGCATGTTGCATTCTGTGGAGAGAGAGTCTGGGCAAGCTGTTGGGGTGCAGAGGGCTCCCAGACCAGACCCCTCTCCTTCCTAGGTGGACATTCAAACCCTCTCTGAATTCCAGTTTCTTCAGTATGTCCCTAACCCTGTGAGGGTGTGAGCTCAGGGCAGTGCCAGGGGAGGATAGGACTAATCGGAATGTTTGTCCCCAGCTGGCTCGCATACAGACAGACAGTGTGGTGGCAATGCTGAAAGCCTTCTACCCAGGTCTGCAGTTCGAAATTGGTGAGTTTTCTGGACAGGACGGGAAGCTAATGGGAAGAAGCTCTTCCCCACCCGGGTTGGGGGGGCGCAAACACAGCATTTCTGGCTTTCCCTAGGCTCAAAGCTTCATCCCATTGCCTCCGATTTTTTTTTTTTTTAAGATTTTATTTATTTATTTGACGTGAGAGAGAGAGCACAAGCAGGGGAAGTGGCAGGCAGAGGGAGAGGGAGAAGCAGGCCCACCTGCAGAGCAGGGGATCATGACCCCAGGATCATGACCTGAGCTGAAGGCAGACGCTTAACCAACTGAGCCATGCAGGCACCCCTCCTCTGAGAATTCTTGGCTGTCCCCAGTTTGGAGGGCCATTTCCTCCTCTGAATACTTCCAGCTCTTGACTCGCTGGGCCAGCCTGGCATTTAACATCTTCTGCTTTGGGTCTTTTTATCGGTGTGTCTAGTCTTCCTGCTAGCTCATTACATTCCCAGAGGGCAGGGATTGGGGTGTATGTGCCTCTGTATCCACTAGAAGTCTTAGCACAGTGCTGGGCTCAGGAGGGGCTCAGGAAATGCTGATCAGTGAGCACCTGATTGGTTCTCTCCTCAGTCGCTATGTCCACCACAGGGGACAAGATTCTTGATACTGCGCTTTCTAAGGTAACATATTCCCCCCCAATCCTTTTCCCTCCCTCCTCTTTCCTCCCCCCAAGAGATTCACTGTGGGGCTCTTTCTTTTTTATTTTTATTTTTCTATTGTTATTATTTTTAAAGATTTTATTTATTTGAGAGAGAGAGACAGAGAGTGCGAGAGAGCACACAAGGGAAAGGCAGAGGCAGAGGGAGAAGCAGGTTCCCCGCTCAGCACGGAGCCCGATGCAGGGCTTGATCCCAGGACCCGGGGATCATGACCTGAGTGGAAGGCAGACACTTAACCAAGTGAGCCACCCAAGCGCCCCTTATTTTTTATTTTTAAAGATTTTATTTATTTATTTGAAGTGGGGGGAGGGAGGGAGCACAGTGGGTGGGAACGGCAGAGGGAGAGGGAGAAGCAGACTTCCTCCCTGAGCAGAGAGCCCAACATGGGGCTCGATCCCAGGACCCTGGGATCATTACCCAAGCTGCAGGCAGCCGCTTAACCGACTGAGCCACCCAGGCGCCCCTCTGAGGCTCTTTCTTGACTGGCAGATTGGAGAGAAGAGCCTGTTTACCAAGGAGCTGGAACATGCACTGGAGAAGAATGAGTAAGTGAAACACAGTTCTTACTCATCTCTTGCTAGGACCCCTGTGCACATCAGACCTGGTTATCAGCTAGACCATGGGGCTTCAACCTTTGGGTAGGCTAGAGGGAGGCTCATATGTGGGTTTCTCAGGCCTCAGAAAAGGAGAGTGTCCTGGTTCTGAGCCATCTGGCTGCCTGGAAGGCAGGATTGACTGGGGGAGGGGGACAGAAGGGAGGGTGCAGGGCTCAGGGTCCTGAGGTCCTGGCAGGCCCGCTTCCTAGCAGACCACTGACGTACAGGTGGGCATAGGTGGAGGAGGGGTGGGGGCCTGCTGCTGGGATTCCTTCTCCTTGCCTCCCTCTTCCATCTCTCTAGAGTGGACCTGGTTGTTCACTCCCTGAAGGACCTGCCCACCGTGCTTCCCCCTGGCTTCACCATTGGAGCTGTCTGCAAGTAAGAACCATGCAAGTCGGGCATGGGCAGGGGGAGGCATCCTGTTAACCTCTACTTTTCCCTCTGGGACTCTGCCCTCTGCCTCTAGGGAACCGAGAACATGCCAGTTAGTTGGTTATGGAGAGAGCCTGGACGTGACCTGCACTGAGATCTCTTCCTCATTCTTTGACTTTCCCTCTGTCTCCAGGCGGGAGAACCCCTATGATGCTGTTGTCTTTCACCCAAAATTTGTTGGGAAAACCTTAGAAACCTTGCCAGAGAAGAGGTGAGTGGGGCCTGGATAGGCATCCTGGTGGGACATGCACAGAAGGTGGAGGGCTGGGAGGAAGAGGAGGAAATCTCGGGTTAAATCTCACTTTAAACCCTCTCTCTGAGCAGTGTGGTGGGAACCAGCTCCCTGCGGAGAGCGGCCCAGCTGCAGAGAAAGTTCCCACACCTGGAGTTCAAGAGCATTGTATCCTTTCCGAGGAGGGAGGGGGCAGTAGCCAAGGAGGAAGGCGGGGTCCAGAGGGTTCAGGGAGTCATGAGAGCGAAAGGAGCTTCCAGAGGAAGTGGACACGGGCCAACGGAATGTCTGTCCTCCAGTGTCTGCCCTATTCATCCATCCACCCATCCATCCATCCATTCATAATCCTTTCATATTTTCTTAGCCCCAGGCCAGTGCCTGGCACTAGGGATAATGGTGAGCAAGACCAACGTTGTCCTTGCTTATAGAGTTTTACATTTTTGTTCTGGAGACAAATGAGCATTGATAATACAGAGTGATACTAAACAGTGATTACTTGGGAAGGGGGGAGGTGGAGGGTGCTTCCATTTTTATTTCATATTCTATTATATTTTGATATTCTAAACATATCGAATGTTTTATAAAGCTAATTTTCAAAATAGTATGTGTTAAGCACTCCCGTGCACAAAGTAGGGAATTCTCTGGAAGCTTCTAGCTGGAACATCTATAAGCACAGACTTGGGGGTCAGGGAATGCTTCTCAGAGGTCTTGTAACCTTGGGCGAGTTAGTTAACTTCTCTGTATCATTTTCCTCATCTGTAAAATGGAAATAATTAGACCTACCTCACTGGGTTGTGAAAATTAAATAGGAGTATGTAAAGCACTTTCTTTTATTTTATATTTTTAAGGATTTTATTTATTTGCCAGAGAGAGAGAAAGAAACAAAAAGCACAGCAGGGGGAGCAGCAGGCAGAGAGAGAAGCAGGCTTCCCACCGAGCAGGGATCCCGTCACGGGGCTCCATCCCAGGGCCCTGGGATCATGACCTGAGCCGAAGGCAGACGCTTAGCCGACTGAGCCACCTGGGCGTCCCTGTAAAGCACTTTCAATTAGTGTCTGGTGTGTAGCCATCAAGTGTGAGTAATTAAGTTAATGTTAGCTGTAATCGGTAAGCAGAAGACCAGAGGGGAGCTGTTAGATACAGAAAGACTCAGGCAGGGGGAGCAGTGTGAGGTTCCAGACTGCCCAGTGCTTGTGGTCCTTAGCATCCCTGCACAGCGGGGAAACCTCAACACGCGGCTGCGGAAGCTGGATGAACTGCAGGAGTTCAGTGCCATCATCCTGGCCACCGCTGGCCTGCAGCGCATGGGTTGGCAGCACCGGGTGGGGCAGGTAGGGGCTGTCCCTGTTCCGTCCCCAGTTAACCTTCCTCCTTTTCCTGCCTGTATTCTCTTTCCGAACATCCTGCTTCTAACGGTATAGGCTGGACATGGGCCCCAGGCTGGGAAGATGGGGGGTCAAAGGCCAGACTCCCACTAGGCTTTCTGTGTGATAGGGAAGCCCCCTCTCACTACTGTCTGCTTTCAGGCACCCCCATCTTTACCCTTCTGTCTGTCTGCCCCTGCAGATCCTACACCCAGAGGAATGCATGTATGCTGTGGGTCAGGTATGTTTGACTAGGGAAGCCATGTGTTGATGTGCCCTTTCTTTTGTTCTCAACCAAAAAGCCGGTCTCATAACCTTCTGCATCTCCTTCTCCCGGCATAAACATTTCTAAGGAGGGGCAGGCCTTGGGAGGCTTCTGGGCTAAAAGGGATCCTGGGGAGCAGGTGGAGGTGGGCTGGTTCCCGTCCTTACCTCCATTGGTTGGGGAAAGATTAGGCCTGATGTCTTAGGCTGTTTTTCCATCAGGGGGCCCTGGGCGTGGAAGTCCGAGCCAGTGACCAGGACATGCTGGATCTGGTGGGTGTGTTGCATGATCCGGAGACTCTGCTTCGCTGCATTGCTGAGCGAGCCTTCCTGAGGCACCTGGTAGGGTCCATGTTCCACCTGTGGAGGGGTGGGGACTTGAGTTGGGAATAGTCGACGGGAGATTTCTCATATTAATGCTCTCATTTAGAGGTAACTCATTCTTGAATGTATGGACAGGCCCCAGGTCTGGGCCCCTGCCTCTGTTTCCGTTATGTCTTCAGGGGTGTCTCTATCTCTGCGGGCTCTGGCCACACGGTGGTGGGGAGTCCCTGGTTCACAGGGAGAACTTCTCATTGCAGGAAGGAGGCTGCAGTGTGCCCGTGGCAGTCCATACAGCTATGAAGGATGGGCAAGTAAGCAGGGGAGGCTGGGTGGGAAGGCACGTAAGGGAGCACCGTGATGTGTTCCTGTGCCTCTCGAGTTGCCCGCAAAAAGAGCCCGGGTTACTAAGCAGTTCTCTCCGAATATGCTGAGGTGACCCGTTTCCTTTGCCAGCTGTACCTGACTGGAGGAGTCTGGAGTCTAGACGGCTCAGATAGCATGCAAGAGACCATGCAGGCCACCATCCGTGTCACTGCCCAGGTGCCAAAGCTGGAGAGTGAGGGAGAGGGTGAGAAACAAACCTGCCTTTTACCTCCTTTTTCGTGCTCACCAGATCCCACCTCCCTCCCTCACCTAGCATGAAGATGGTCCCGAGGATGATCCACAGCTGGTGGGGATCACTGCGCGGAATATTCCACGAGAAGCCCAGCTGGCTGCTGAGAACCTGGGCATCAGCTTGGCCAGTTTGTTGCTGAACAAAGGAGCCAAGAACATACTGGATGTTGCCCGGCAGCTTAACGATGCCCACTAACTGGTCTGTGGGGCGCAGGTGCCTGGGTCCTATTGTCCAGTGCCTACCTCCCAGCCCTCAGTGCCCCATCCTCACTGCTACCTGGTGAGTGATTCCCCCAGGGATTGAACTGCAAGGGCAGAGACTTACCTCACTTTGGGGCTGTGGGGAGTGCCTTGCCTCTGCGGTAGGTGGGGGTTTCATCTCTTTAGAGAAAAAGTTCAAACCACGGCCTTTGAATGTAACCACCTCAACTAATAAACCAGCTCTGAAGGTGACTTTGTTTTTGGTGAGGTTGCAGGAAAGATAAGGACAGACACAAAGCCTGTACTCTTTACTTCAGAGGCTGGGACCTCTGTGCAAAGTTCTCCTGGAATGTTCTTTGTTCTTGCCACAGCAGTTCTCATTTCAAACAACAAACGGTCTCCCAGGAAAGAGCGGTGATCGGAGAAACCTAGGACTTGCCCCTCTCCAGCTAACCCGTATGGATATTAGATAGGTGGGCCATGTATCAGAGTCCCCCCCCCCCCACCCCCGACCCCCACCCCCTCAGGATAGGAGTCTACAAAGTCAGTGCTACAACTGTTACAGAATGACCACAGACACTGCGTTTTTTTAAAAAAACAATCCTTTAATAAACAAAATTAGTCCATCTGAAACTCCCCAATACGTAAGGTACTAGTCTTGGATGGGTTGTAGCTGCAAAATTCCAGTTCCGAAGCAATCGGAGGCTCAGTGCAGACAGGGACGAACGGGCCGGTGCTGGTACGGAGGGAGGTGCGTGGCCCGCGGAGGAGTCGCCCGAAGGGAAGTGGGGCGAGCGGCGGGGCCCGAGGGCCCGGCTGCGGTCACCGCGGGCGCGCGCGCACACCTCCTGCGGTCCCCACGGCCCGCAAGCCCGGGTCCCCGCCCCTCCCCCGCCGCGGCCGGGGCGGCAGTCCCCGCAGAACCGTCCGGCCCGCGGGTGCAGACGGCGGGACCCGGGGGGAAGGGGGGGCGGCGGCGCCAGGGCGAACAGTGATCGGTTCTTCCCGCACCGCGTCTGGAGAGTCTCGGCCCGAGCACCAAGCCGGAGCTCCCCGGCCCCGGCGCGCACCTCAGCCCTGCGTCAGAGCGGCGAGCGGGTCTTCCAGGGGGCGCCGCGGCCTCCCCGCCGCCCATCGGCGGCTCCGGGGCCCGGGCGGCTGAGTCACGGGCGCCCTGGCGCCCGGGCCTCTGCGCCAGGCGAGCGGGGCCGCCCCCCGGCCGGGCGGCAGCGGGAGCGAGGGCCGGCGAGCCCGCGCGGGGGAGGGGCGGCGGCGGCGGCGACGACGCGGGAGGGGGGAGCCGAGCGCCGCGGCCGCCCGCCCCGAGCCCGACGTGGCTCAGCTCTTTCCGTGAGGGCGGTGGTGGCCCTTAAAAGGGCCTTTGTGGTGGCATGGTGGGCCGGCTGCGGCGCGGGCGCCCCTCAGTACTCCTGAGAGGCCTGGGTGGCCTTCTTGCCGCCCGCGGGCGCCTTCGGCCCCACGGTGGCGCTGGTCTTCTTGGGCAGCAGCACGGCCTGGATGTTGGGCAGGACGCCTCCCTGGGCGATCGTCACGCCGCCCAGCAGCTTGTTGAGCTCCTCGTCGTTGCGGATGGCCAGCTGCAGGTGGCGGGGGATGATCCGCGTCTTCTTGTTGTCGCGGGCCGCGTTGCCCGCCAGCTCCAGGATCTCCGCGGTGAGGTACTCGAGCACCGCCGCCAGGTACACGGGCGCGCCGGCGCCGACCCGCTCGGCGTAGTGGCCCTTCCGCAGCAGCCGGTGCACGCGGCCCACTGGGAACTGGAGGCCGGCGCGCGACGAGCGTGATTTGGCCTTGGCGCGGGCCTTGCCGCCGGTCTTGCCGCGGCCCGACATGCTGCGCGAGGTAGCAGAGCGGTGAAGAGGGACGCCTCGAAGGGGGCCAACGGAGAGCTGCCCGCCGCAGTCCAACTGCTGCCGCGCGCGCCCAGGGGCCGCCCTTATAAGCCCCCAGGGCACACCTCCGCGCCCTCCTGATTGGCTCTTTTCTCGAATACCCGCCTCCGGTTGGTTGCAGTTAACCCTTCCGTGACGCGCCACGGCTGAGGGAGCGCGCCCGCCGATTGGTCCGATTTGAAAACCTTTTGCCCGGGGAAAAAGGCGAGGAGGAGCGGTAGCACGCAGCCAGCCCACCACTCCCTGAGGTAGCCAATCCAGGTGAAGGGCGCCAGATTTAAATGCTACAGCTGGAGACCAGAACCGGAAGACAAAGAGGGTGGAGTCTGAGCCACCTCTGGAGCCTCTGGGAAATCTGTGAGGGCCTAGGATTTTTAAAGGAAAGGGGTCAACGCCACTGCCTCCCCTTCCAGGTCTGGTCCCTCTCTTCGCCTTTCTCCCTCCTCCCATCCTGCAAAGGGAAAGTGAAAAGGGGAAGAAACGGGATCCCCTCCCCCTGTCCCCCCCCCCCCCCCCGCAATTCTGTCCCACACCAGACAAAGGTAACTCCAATCTTATGGCCCTCCCTGCCACCGAAGCATGAGGATTTCAGTATTTATTCAACACGTTCTGTCTGGTCGCAGTTCTGTTCCCTTCTTGCTACAAGGAGCCTGCTGTACTGAAAGAAAAAGGACCTCTTGGAGGAGCTGCCTCCACCAACCCTCCCAAATCTACCCTAAGATGCCCATATAGGAGATGTACCTACAGGAACAACAATAAGAAAAAGACAACACTTTATTGTCACCACTGGGAGCACCTGGCCCCCCAGTCTGCTCTTACTAATCAGAATACTTAATTTATAGTCAAATATCAAGTGATTTTTCGAGCCTGTGTCCCTATCCCCAGCAAGGGCTCTATCCCCAGGCCCAACATATTCCTCGAGAGTCCGAGTCGTGGATAACTGCATAAAAGTGGCAGTATCCCACCTCAGGAGGCTGCAAAGACGAGACGGGACGGAGAGGGAGAGTGGCAAGTTGAAGTGGCAAAGTCCAATCAACAGTCAGTAGAGGGCAAGACAGGCCCAGGGTGTCGATAATCACAGCGGAATGGAATCACTAAGTACAAAATCTGGGGGAGAATAAGAGGTGGGAGAGGCCTGGGCCAGGAGGCATTCCTGGTCAGGAAAGAGGTCGGCCTGAGTCAGGAACCCTGCAGACTGTGCGGTAAAGGGCAAGGACCGGGGGACTCAGACATCGTAGAAGAGCCGGACAAGCTGGTACCGAATGGAGAAGGTGACCGCACTGCCAAGGATCTGTGAGGGGAAACACACTAGGATCAGAATCATGGAGAAAGGCAGACAGGGAGCTGTATGTAGAGCCCTTCCCCGACCACACCTGGAGCAGCAGCAGGAGCAGAGTCAGGTTTCTCTCATGCATGGGCCCGACGACCTTAAGGAGCAAGTTGATGAGGGTCATGTTGTTACACTCCGTGAAGGCACCATCCTCATGCTCGCTCTGGCGCACCGTCACTAGCTGGAGACTGTCTGCTACCTGGAGGGGCCAGAGGTGGAGAGAACTTCAACTCTGCTTCAGCAATGGGGATCTGCTTCGTGCTTCCAAACTCCCCTTGGATCTGATACAGGCCCAGGATCCCCGGTCCCTGAATTCCCGATGACGGCCTAGAGCCTTACCTCCTTGTTACCCTGTTACCTTTAGAATAAAGGTGCCCAAGAAAGAGAGGTTCTTGGTCTTGAACTTGGAATAGCTCATCTCCAGTTTGCCTGTCTTGGTATTGAGTCTGCAGGGGGAAGAGAGCTTTATGTGACGGGGCCACTATTCCAAGAACTCTCCTCACTGCGGTCAGTTAATAGAAAGAGCACTGAACATGGCATCAAACAACCTAAGATCTATTTCTGGCTCTGCTTACTACTGTGTGATCAGAGCTGATTAGATTATGTAGGTGAATGTGCTCTGTAATTTCTAAGGGCTAACCACGTGGAAAGAGCCCTTCTTTGGGCCCACTCCCTTTGCACAGCAGATGTGTAAGGCTGGCTTTACGCATCCCAAGTGAAAAAGCTACGATGTCCCTTTCAAGCCCCAAAAGTGGCTACCTGGGAATACGGTGGCGAGGGCAGGGTATGATATGCAGGAGCTGAGGCAGTGAGTAGAGGAAGTTGAACACCTGGGGCATGAAGAAGAGTAGCATGGTCTTGCTGAAGTGTCCCAAGATGCCCACCACGGCAAAGGTCATGCCAGCAAAGTAACAGAAGGTATCTCCCACAAACACCCGTGACGGGTACCTGTGTGGGGGAGAGGATCTGAGCCAGTGGCAGGAGGCACTATCCATCTTTTCTCTCACGTTACACTTCCTGGGCCCTGGGCTAGCCCTGACTCTAGTTCTGGCCCAGAGGAGACTGTGGCTCTTCCAGCAACTGTCCAGGACCCAAGGCCCTGCATTCATCTCTTCCTGGGGGCTCCACAGCACTTGTCCCTAACTGCGACTGGGCTGAAAGCAATTGAAGAATATTACCAACTAGAGACCCAGAAAATACTCAACGTAGGTGTGCGTAGGTTTAGCCTCTCCAGGAGTTGGGTCATGACCAGGACCATACTCATTCTATGATCACATAGTTATCCCCCTAGCCACAGGCCCACTTACCAGTTATGGTAGAGCAATCCCAAGGTGGTGAAAAAAAAGGGTATCATGAAGTAGAGGGAAAAGACATGATCATCCCGATAATCACCTTTGGAAGCAAGGGAAAAAGAAAGAAGGAAAAGTTGATAGGTGCTTCCCCTGCATACCTGGGTCCTATTTTTGTCTCTAAGTTCTGTCCCAAGCTGTACTCTCCACCTCTTCCAAGTCACATTCAAGAACTCACCACCCTTTTTGTGTCACCCAGGCAATTCCTAATATTCCACCTTATTCACGAAGCCTTCCTAAATGAGTTACTGTCTTCAATTTGGTTTAGATCAGTCAGACCTAGGTTTGAATACCAGATTTACGTCCTGTGTGACCTCAATCATGACACATTTAAATTCTCTAGCCCTCAGTTTCCTCAACTACAAAATACGGTTCACGAGAACCCCTGCCACATGTTACAAAGTTCAAATGAGATAATGCTCACTAAAGTGGTTAGTTTTAATAAACACTGATATCAGTGCTTATCAGCCAAAGACCACCAGAAACACACAAGCAGTCAAAGCTGGGTTTACTGACTTGTAACAAGGGAGACACTAGAGACCACACATTATAGGCAACCATGGGATGCCTTAGTAAGGGGGTATTAGGAGGATGTGTTATAGGATTCGTTTTAAGTAATTTTGGGGAGAAAGCAAGGAGGTGGAGTTTTGCCCTAGACTGGGTGCAGTCAGTCAAAGTAATTCTATGACTGAGCATCTTAGTTTTGTCTAAAAAGTAGGAGGAACTGAGTTATCAGAAGGAAGCAGCAATTGCTCACGTTAGCCAGAAGAGGGAGACCTTAGTCATTTTTGAGGGATGCACAAAATGCGGTTCTACCTGAGTTGGTTTTACTATCGTGGTCATAGAGTGACCCTGTCTGACTTGGAAGTTCTGTGAAATTGTTTACGTTCCATAGAAGACCATGGCCTACCTATTAGTGCCAATCCAGGTAAAAATGACAGGGCTGCTATTTTTCTTTCTTACATTTAACAAATCTTAATATATCGCTTTTTTTCCCCCCAAACTCCCCAAAGCCAGGTATCAGGCAACTTCCTTAACACTCAGACTTCTCTTCTCTCCCTCCTCCTAATCCCACCTACCTTCCAGCTCCACCAGATTGAAGACGATGATGGAAGCAGCAATGACTAGTGACTGGCCAGCCTCTAGGCCATTAATTCCTGCTAGGATATTGATAGCATTGGTACAGAACACTGCCAGCAGCCCCATGTAGACATAGTACAGGATCCCTGGGGGAAGAAGACGGTAAAAAGTGTGTACCATTGAAATGAGGACTTAAGGATATTCTGCTGAGAAAAGTGGTGGGGACAGAGGATCAGACGAAGGACCAACAGAAAGGATCTGAGAAGACATAGGGACAAGTCAGGGACACTTGGAGGAGAATCTGGAGCACCAGGAATGATGCTCTGCTAGATATCTCCCAGGGTAAGGGTGCCCTGAAGTAGGGGCCACAGGGGCAGCAGTGGCAGGGCTACTCACCCAAGTCCAGATGGAGGCCAAGAATCGGCCGGAAAGGCTTGGGCACCACAATGGTCGTGTTGCCAAAGTTGGTGAAATAGACCATGAGAAGAGGTAATGAGGCAGCTGTAGGCAGCAGCAGCTTATGGCGCCAGCGCAGATTCAGTACATCGTCCGCAAAGCCCAGGAAAATCATGCAGCAGATGGCAAGGAGCGCACCTATCAGGGCCACAAACTGGGGGAGGCTCGGGCAGGTCACAGCTCAAGCCTACGCCCACTTCACCTTTCAAAAATACCTGTCTTTTCCCTGGATCCTCAGCCCCTCCACCCAAACAACCCCAACTTTCTCAGGTAGCTCCCAGACCCCGGCCACAAGCAACCTCCCCCACTCACCCACTTACTTCATGGTGCGGGAAGGCTTTACACCGCTCCTCCATAAAGCAGTTCAGGAAAGGGAAAGGGATGAAGCAGAAGAGGATGATAAGGAAAACAGCACCGCTGATCACTCCCTGGGACTCTGGGCTGTGGCCCAGCAGCAAAGGGAGGGGGCGGAGGGAGAGGAAAGGGGGCGTGGTCACTCACTAGAGCAGGCACTACAGCCATCTAATGGGGAAAGGGGGGGTGGGGAAGGGCACCAGTGCTGGAGTCCCCGATGCACCTGAGGGTCCCCTCAACCACAACATCCCTTCCCAATGTTAGCCAGTGCTGCCCTTCATCTCCCAGAGCCCGGAGCTGTCTGCGGAGTTAGGGCTCCTTCTCCGCGGGGTCAGGCACCCCAGTTCCCGCCCTTGCCCTGCCGGCCCCTTCCTCTGCCCTTGCCTCCCGCCCGGGACCCGGGTGCCACCGCTCACATTTGCTGCCGGCCGGTTTTGTTGAGGTCCTGGCCACAGAGGTGCGCGGCGATGAAGTGGCCACGGAAGGCGGGGATGAGGGTGACCGTGGCCACAAATCCCAGCAGCGAGCCGATCAAATTCACCAGCAGCGGCATTGGCAACGCCGGGAAGGCCCACATGATCAGCCGGGGGCCCCGCTCGGCCACCTCCTCAGCTAATGGACAAGCTGGGCAGAAGCCCTGAGCCCCCAGCAGGGAGGAGGGGCCGCTCCCCACAGGCTGGGTCTTCCCCCAACAGCCTGAGCGAAGCCCAACAACTCCGACTTGAGCCGCCCTCAGGACTCCCGCGAGCCTCTATAGCGCAACCTCGGCGGTGCCCCCACGGCACTTGCATACCCACTGTTTCCTCCCGGATCTTGTTCGCAGAGCAACCAGCGTCGTGGAAGGCGGCGGCGGCCATTTTTAATACAGGCACGTAGCGCGGGGGACACAAATGTTCCTTTAAACTGCGTCCTTTATTTGAGAGTTTTCACCACGACGGTAGTGGCAAAACAATTAAAGACACACAAACAAAAGCGGATACTTTCCTAACGCCGTATTAAAGATGCAAAGCCCAAAGCGGAAAAACGCCTTGCCCGGTTCCAAGATGAACACCTCCTTGTCCCACGTGTCTGACGCCGCTTACTCTGGGTTCCACGTCAGGTTAGGGCCGCGGGCCGCAGCAGGTCACGTTTAAAGGGCCAGGACCCCGCGTTTCCTCGGGGGAGCCTCTGGAGCCGGGAAGATGGCTCCTGGAGGCAACGGGGAGGGCAGGAGGGACGAGGATGAGGAGCCGCTCCCGCGGCGGGAAGAAAACCTGTTGCCAACCTAGTCGGAAGTCAAGATAAACGCAGCTTAGTTCCCGGGAACGCAGCTCCAGTTCGGAAGCTGCCGTAAATTCTAAAGCCTGGGCACTTGAGAAGTCCCTCCCACTCCTCCCACTCCATGTTTTTCTTGTCCTTGATTCAGGTACTTGGCCTTCATCGTCCCACCGCCTTCTGCCCCCGCAGTAGCAGTAGTTGCCGGGCAACCCAGCGGGGCACTTCACCACTGAAGGGGCCGGGAGTGCCCTCCGGTCTTGGATTTAACGCGGGACTTGACTTTCCTTGGTCCTCCATTGTGCCAAGCTCCCAAACCGCTAGAAAGAGCTAAGGAAGCAGGAGACTCAGCCCCACACGTGGCTTCCTGTGGGCCTGAGAAACTCGCAGTCAGCCTTCTTCCTCTAGGTTATCGTGCCTTTGGCTTGGCACCTGTGTCCTTGCAAGTAACAGTTCACCAGCTTCATTCCCTTTCATTCACCAGCCGGCTCTCCGTGGAAAATGATTTACGTTCCACAGAGAGGAAACCACCACCAGGGACTACGGAGACAGCTCAAGTATCTCCTCACTTTGTCCACTCTCGAAAATGGCGTGCTCCAGGAGTCAGGGTCAGGTTGACTCTTTTTAGGCCAAAGATGGTCTCTCCTGTCTCTCAAAACCAGGTGTGAAATGTCCCTTCTACTTGGAGGCACCTCTAATTAGCAACAAAAACCGCCTATGTATGAAATATACTTAATATATATAAAGTAATCCCAGTAACATACTTGATAGTATTCCACCAGATTTTCAGTACTTATTATCCCACTGGTATTGTTTTTCTGTGGCGGGCGGGGGGGGGGGGTGCGCGCACGCATGCGTACATGCATTTGTGCCTCTTAGACTGGAAACTCTCTAGAGGCAAGTGTTTTCTACTCCACAGGGTACGCCCACGGGGCTGCCACAGAGATATCTGTATACAAGGTATCATCCCACACAGTAAGTCTGGGTCTTAAAGAGGGACAAATGGCAATAGGAGCACATGGAAAGAGCAATTAGTTGTGATCAGGGGAGGTGAGTAGCATCTCCAAAGATTTCAGTAGGTGGCAAGAGTGGAAGGGCCTCCCAAGTAGGGGAAGTGAGACTCCAGGAGCAGGTGGAAAGGAGGAGCTTGTGGGAGCCTCAGAGGAGGCAACATTCAATTATCTTGTTGATCAGGAGCAGGCTGAGACTCCCTGGAGGTTGGAGGGACAGTGTATCTATTTCCTTCTTTATTTTCCTTCCCAACCTGTCATTGGGAACCTCTGACTCTTCTCCAGAGATCATTAGCCACCCCCCACCCCCCAGTACAACCCCCACTGGAACAGGGTTGGGAGGGGACTTGTTCAAAGACAAGACACTAGGGATTCCTCATCCAATATACACGTTACCATCAGAACATGATTACTGGGGTACTGGCATTACAATATTTTTGTTCCCATGATGGTAAATGCCCAGGTGATGATCAGACTAATTAGGAGAAACAAACACAGGACTTGGCCACACTTGAAATTTTGTGCTTTTCCTGGTAAAAATTCAAAGCATTTGCCTGAGTGCTGAAGCTGGTCCTAGAACTCACAGATCAGGCGAGTTGTCAGTGGTTTCTTGGGCTGAGTAGACAACATCTGAGATGCGTGTCTCCTACTAGGAGGCCCTGAGTGCCTCCCAGTGAGCAAAGCCGATCTATTGTTAAGTTGGATTGCCTGTCAAAACCTGTCCTCAAAATGTTTTACAGTGCCTAAGAAGTCCATGAGACAGCTTTGGATAGTCTGGGGCAATGACACTTGCAGGACCCTATCTGTGTCTCTTTCCAGGCAGTTGAGTTACTTTTTCTTTTTCTTCCTGCCTCTCCCCTATCAGTGTATCAAAAGTTATGGGGGTGCCTGAGTGGCTCAGTCGGTTAAGCGTCTGCCTTCAGCTCAGGTCATGATCCCAGGGCCCTGGGATCGAGCCCCGCATCGGGCTTACTGCTCAGCGGAGAGCCTGCTTCTCCCTCTCCCTCTGCCTGCCACTCTGACTATCTGTGCTATCTCTCTGTCAAATAAATAAATGAAATCTTAAAAAAAAAAAAGTTGTTAGCTGAGGGGTACATGGGTGGCTCAGTCGTTAAGAGTCTGCCTTTGGCTGGGGTCATGGTCCCGGGGTCCTGGGATCAAGCCCCACATCAAGCTCCCTGCTCAGCGGGGGGGCCTGCTTCCCCCCTCCCCCACTTGTGTTCCCTCTCTCTCTGTCAAATAAATAAAATCTTTTTTTTTTTTAAAGATTCTATTTATTTATTTGAGAGAGAGGGAGAGAGAGCACAAGCAGGGGAAGGGACAGAGGGAGAGGGAGAAGCAAGGCCCGCCTGCCGCGAGGCTCCATTCCAGGACCCTGGGATCATGACCTGAGTCAAAGGCAGATGCTTCACTGACTGAGCCACCCAGGTGCCCCAAATAAATAAGTAAAATCTTAAAAAAAAAAAAAAAGTTGTTAGCTGAAAGCATGCCCCAAGATCTCCCATTCCATTGAGATAACATGAGCTTTCAAAAGATGCAAACAATATAGAAATTCTTGGTGTTGGCATGCATAATGGAATATCTTGTTAGACTTCTTGAAATTACAAGAATTTACTAATCCCTACTATGTGTGTGGGAAATTCTTAAGTACTGTGGGGACAACGTGATATAAATGCACTTTTCCCCCTCAGAGAGTCTGCTTTAGCATATTAAAGCACCTTGGTTGAATATGAGGAAAGACAGATGAGTGTGACAGGGTCCCCACTCTTTTATTAAAATATTTTATTTATTTATTTTATTCTGGGGGGAGGGGCAGAGGGAGAGAGAGAATCCCAAGCAGACTCCACGCTGAGCATAGAGCCTGACAGGGGGTTCAATCCCCCAACCCTGAGATCATTACGTGAGCCAAAACCAAGCCTTAGACTGAGCCACCCAGGCGCCCCCGAGAGGGTCCCCACTCTTTTTTAAAGATTTTATATATTTTTTTAAAAGATTTTATTTATTTATTTAAGAGAGAGAGCACACGTGAGCACAAGCAGGGGGAGCGGCAGGCAGAGGGAGAGGGAGAAGCAGGCTCCCCACTGAGCAGGGAGCCCAATGTGGGCTAGATCCCAGGGTCTTGGGACCATGACCTGAGCCAAAGGCAGACACCCAACGAACTGAGCCACCCAGGTGCCCGAGAGAGAGAGAGAGAGAGAGAGAGAGAGAGCACGAGCAGAGTGTGGAGAAGGGGGAGGGGCAGGGAGGGAGCCCGCTGAGTAGGGAGCCCAACATGGGGCTTGATCCTAGGACCCCAAGATCATGACCTGAGCGGAAGTCAGACGTTTAACTGACCGAGCCACCCAGGCGCCCTGATAGGGTTCCCACTCTTAAGCAGCTTCCTGGTGAGTGGGAAAAGCAAACATAAACAACCAGCTAGACTGTAAGACAGAATGACATAAGTGCTAGAGATCTAAGGAATAAGTGGAAGGAAGAGTAGTAGGACTAACATGGGAGACTCGTGTGAGACTGAACTGTGAAGCAGTGTCTGGCTGCCCAGGACCGAGTGCTTAGTGGAGGAGTTGAGGAAATAAATCCGAGAACTCAGAGAGCTGAGATCCCTGGGAGGTTGGAGGGTTCCTGAAGAAGGGTTCCTGGGGAGGAGAGTCTGCATAGTGTAACTTTGCACCCAGGCAACTTCTTACATAATCTGCTTCTGTAGCTCCAGCCGCTTTGCCCAATGACAGTTTCCTCCTGGGGTCTGGCCCTGAGTTCTTTCATCCCTTCATTGCATGTCTTTTCCTCCCCTTATGATTAAAAACCCACATTCTAGGGCCGCCTGGCTGGCTCAGTCGGAAGAGCATACAACTCTTGATCTCAGGGTTATGAGTTTGAGCTTCACAGTTCAGTCTCACACGAGTCTCCCATGTTAGTCCTACTACTCTTCCTTCCACTTGTTCCTTAGGTCTCTAGCACTTATGTCATTCTGTCTTACAGTCTAGCTGGTTGTTTATGTTTGCTTTTCCCACTCACCAGGAAGCTGCTTAAGAGTGGGAACCCTATCAGGGCGCCTGGGTGGCTCGGTCAGTTAAACATCTGACTTCCGCTCAGGTCATGATCTTGGGGTCCTAGGATCAAGCCCCATGTTGGGCTCCCTACTCAGCGGGCTCCCTCCCTGTCCCCCTCCCCCTTCTCCACCCCCTGCTCATGCTCGTTGAGCGTACAGATTACTAAAAAAAAAAAAAATTAATTAACTAAAAAAAATGCTAGGAATCTTCCATGATTTTTGGCGTCCAGTGATGATGCTTGGGCAGGGCTATAGCAAGGCTAGTCCATCACCAACCATCTCCTCATCATTCCTCACAGTGAATTCTTAGCATCCCAGGCTACCCCACCGCCTCCTCTGGTTCAGGCACTCTGTTGCTGACCTGCCAGATCCTGCCTAGCTCTGCAGCCCCACACTTTAGAAGACATTGTTTATTCCCAGGTACTCATTCCTTGGACTACTGACTGGATTGGGAGAGAGATTAATACCTTCCCTGTTACCTATCTGGGTGCTGAACACTTTGCCATATGTAGCTGGAGAAGAAGGGTCTCTTGGGGAATGGGGGTTCCTTTGAATCCTGATGCAAGAGTTCCCTCCGCCTCCGTTCAGAAGAAAATGACAAGCCCCTGTCCTATAGAGATGGAATCTACTCCCTCAAATCTAGGAAAAGGGATGGATCCTGAGGCCAGAGTGTACCTATAGCATCATTTTGTGTGTGCTTGTTGGGATATCACATATTTGGATGGCATCACATAATTTGGCTGAATCTATTGATAGCCCACTGCTACACTGCCAGCTCCCTTCTCATTACCGCCTCTTCTACACGTGCTCCATAGGCAGGAGCTGTTACTATGGAAATACATTATTTTTAAAAACAGAAGCAGCCCCAGGCTTGGGAAATATCTCCAGAACAAACCCACAGGAGCAAGAAGGTTAATAGGGTGTTCCTGAATCCTAGCTCCTAGTGGAAGGGGGATGGTGGTGGTGGACGGGGCTTAATATTCCATGTTCTATTCTCAGACTATACCAGGTTCAGGTTCTTTCTGGTCGGTGTCTCCTGGACCTCTGTCAGGCACTTCTGTCTAGGAGGGATGCTCTGCACCTACTCACCCAGGGCCTAGCTTAGGCCAAGAAATGGGAACCAAAGAAGGTGCTGAGCCTGGAGGTGTTGGGAGAAGGGGGCGACGCTATCCACGGGGTTCGGGTCCTTCTTAACCCCACATGCGTCCAAACTATAGAAATCTAAGCTGCGCAGGGGAAATCAGAGGCGGTATCTCAAGTGATTGAAGTTACTCTTGCTGTGAGCTCAGGGGAAGGGGTGTATCCCATTTTCAGTTTGGGGCGGGGTGGTCAAAGATCCCGCCTATTTTCAACCCCGGAACCTCCTCCCCTCTGTGTCGTCCTCCCGCCCTGCTCTAAGCTCCTCGAGCCCCCGGCTCGCCAAGCTCCGCCCAGCGCGGGTGCGGCTCCTTTAAGGGCGGGTGGGGGCGGGGCGCCGGCCGTGTTGTCAGTGTCAGCTTTGCGCACGCAGCCCTTCCGGAGCCGGTGCCGGTCCGCGAGCCCCCACGTCTCTGCAGACGAGTCCCCGCCCGGGTCCGGCAGGGCCCGCGCCGTGGGAGGAGTCGGGCGCTGGCCGGAGACTAACCCAGGTCAGACTGCCGGACTAACCAAGGAGGGAACCAGACCGCGCAGAGAGGGACCCCGGCGTCGCGACCCCCGAGGACTCCTCTCATCGATCTGTGGCACCCGCTAGTTCCGGACACCCAGCCCCGCAGAGCCCCCAAGCCCGCGCGCCCAGCCCCGGGGGAGCCCGCCCCCGCCCCGCGGCCCGCCCGGGCCATGCTCCCCCGGGGCAGCGGCTGAGCCCGAGCCGGGGCCCGGACCGGAGCCCGCGCGGAGCATGGATCCGGGCTGGGGGCAGCAGGACGTGGGCTGGGCGGCCCTGCTGATCCTCTTCGCCGCCTCGCTGCTCACGGTGTTTGGCTGGCTGCTACAGTATGCCCGGGGCTTGTGGCAGGCGCGGGCCCGCGGGGGCCGGGGGCCGGGACCCGCCTTAGCTGCCGAGCCCGCGGGCTCCCCGCGGGAGCTGGGCGTGTGGCGCTCGCTGCTGCGGCTGCGGCCGACTCGGGCCGGTGCCCCCGAGGAGCCAGGCGTCCGGGGCCTCCTGGCGTCGCTCTTCGCCTTCAAGTCTTTCCGAGAGAACTGGCAACGGGCTTGGGTGCGAGCGCTGAACGAGCAGGCCTGCAGGGACGGGGTGAGTTGGACAGAAGCACCTAAGTGGTCCCCTCACTCAACCTTTCCTTATGCCTGGAGGGCCGGGTGGGGGTGGGGATCAACTGGAGAACCCTATGGCTATGGCTTCTCTTCTCCTCCGGGATTAGAGAAAAGGGTGCAGGTGGGGCTGGAGGTTGTAGAAATCTAGCTGTGTCCCAAATTCTCTATTCTGTGGTGGAGGTATTCTCTGGCTCCAAACCCAAGCACAAGTTGCTGTTCTCATAGCAACGCTAATCCCTGGGCCTGAGGGCACTTCCGTGTGGCCTGGGTGCTGGTTGTGTTGGAGGAACGGGGATAGAAGGGAAACAGGTGCACCTGCAGAAGGAATTTGCCTGGTCCTCATGCCACCACACCCAGTTAACATTTCATGCCCCATATACCTGGTTTGACCAGGCAGATAGATCCCCAAGGAGCCTGAATTACCACCACCACCCCCAAGCCCTTAGTAATTTCACTGATACAGACTGACACATCCTTCTTTTTGCTGACCTGCAGCATATATATTGTGGAAAAGTTGTTAAGGTGGAGAGCAGATTAATAGTCCATGCCCTTCTCAGTAGGTGAGCCTGGAGCTGCCCCTTGAGGGTCAGTCACAAACCAGCCCAGCCTACTTCCTCCCATTGCACCATGGGCATCTGGTCTCCCAGGAAGTAGGGCAGGAAGCGTGGTCATAAGACTGAGGTGGGGTGGGAGGTAGAGGCCTCCTTGTCATGGGGCCCTCTACCATCCTGGCCCAGTGATCTCTCTTCGCCCTCACTGCCTATCAGCCCCCTGCCCAGAGGGTTCTCCAGCTCTAGCTCCCACTAGGACTTTATTAGCTCCCCAGATGCCTGGAAGCAGAAGTGGCCCCACAAGAAGTTGCTCAGTCTCCTCTGTCCAGCTAGCCAGCAGAAAGCCAGATGGCATCTGTTAGTCTACACCTTGAACTCATCCCTCCACCCAGTTCTTCCTGTACCTTGTCCCTAGGTCAGGAGCAACTCCTTGGGACAGCTGACTCAGCTGGACATTGGCCTCCCTTGCAAGGGGTGGGGAGAGTGGGGTTCCAAGCATCCATCTCCCCATCTCCCTGGGCCTGGCCTTCAAATAAGCCAATGACAGGAGCAGAGAAGTTGGTATTCCCTGGTTTGCCAGGCACACGAGCCCTGTGAATTTATTTCCTCCCATCCCAAGACCCAAGGAAGGGCTGCCAGCTCAATTTGTGCCCCCTCCCCAATTCTTCTTCCCATCCTGCTCTCTGGATGGGGCTTCAGTAGGCTGTTTTCACTGCTGTGTAAGAATTAGGAAGCTCTTTCAAGACCTAAGCTAAGCAGCTTTCTGCTGCCTAATACCACCCTGCTATCTGCCTTGAGGAATTAGCGAGGCCCCTGGACCCTTGAACCCTCTGAGCTTGCTTTTCTTCCCAGTCCCTCTGGGAAGGTTCCCCAAGGCCATGCTGAGCTAGTCTTCAACCCCAACAATATGAATAGGGTCATACCCTTGATTCTCCGCATCCTATTTATCTGGAAGAAGCCTTAGCCTCATTTCTTCAGCTCTTGTCTTGAATAAGTGGCCCTGCTGCTTTTACCCTTAGCTCAGCCATGTCGCTCTCTCCCCAGTTATATGTATGTACCAAGCAACACCTTTATGATCTTTTTTCTATGCACTCCTTTCTTTGGGGGTAGGTTGGGGGATGAAGAGGAAGGTGAGGGGAGAAGAGGGAGGCTCCTGGTAATTCCAGGAGAAATCTAGGGTCTTCCGCTCAAGGTGATCTGATCTTTGAGGTGATCTAGCAACTGCAGGCCCCAGAGGGGTGTGGTTCTAGGGGAACACTTCCTGTCCTAAAGCCCTGAGCCAAGGAGGGGCCAGAGGCCAGCCTGCAGCTGAGGCCTCCGCAGTGCCAGGGCCCAGCCAGCAACTGAGCAGGCCAGCCCTGCGGGGGGCAGCTCCAGAGACCTGATCCTGTGTCCACATTACTCCCTCAGAGTTCCATCCAAATCACCTTTGAGGAGGTGCCCCAAGTCCCACCCAGAGCCAGCATTAGTCATGTGACCTGCATAGACCAATCGGAGCGCACCATGGTAAGGGTTTGATGGGCACTGCCTTCTACGGGGCCTGAGGCGGGCTGATCCCAAGAGTTCCTTTTAGTCTGAGGGCTCTTGACCTGGAGTCTCTGAATGCCTTCAGGGTCCAAGGACTGGCTTCGGGAAGTCTGAGGGTCGCATTCAAGTTACATGCGAAATGTAGCACATGTGTGTATATCTCCATTTTTCTGGAGAGAGGAGTCTTTGGCTTTTACTTAATTCTTCTATGGGCTTGTGACCCCAAAGAAGTGAAGTCTCAAGGAAAAGAGAGTGGGGAGGGGTCTTTATACGGCAGAGCGAAGCAGGGTTGAGCCCCCGTCCTCCGCGCCTGACGCTCCTTGCCTCCGTGCCTCGCCGGTCTCAGGTGCTGCGTTGCCAGCTCTCTGCTGAGGAGGTGATGTTCCCAGTCTCTGTGACCCAGCAGTCCCCCGCTGCCGTCTCCATGGAGACCTACTACGTCACTCTGACACTGCCACCAACACAGGTGGAGGGGGATGTGGGAAACCGAGGTGGGCAGGGGGCGGTTCAAGGCCTCAGCCTTGCAGCTGGGTTCCTCTCTGGGACAGAACTGGGGGAGGGAGGGTCCTGGGGAATAGGGAGTCGTTGGAGGCATGAGGCAAGTCCCCCTAGCCCCTTTGTCCGTCCCCCGCAGTTGGAAGTCAGCCTGGAGGAAATCCCTGATGAGGGCCTGCTCGTGTCCTGGGCCTTTACTGATCGCCCAGACCTCAGCCTGACGGTGCTTCCCAAGCTGCAGGCCAGGGAGGTAAGGGGGCAGGGCGGGGAGGAAGAGGCAGAGCAGGGAGGCAATGCAGAGCTGGGGGCCCCACCTCTTCGTTCTCCTCTGCTGTGCAGAGAGGCGAGGAGCAAGTGGAGCTCTCCACCATTGAAGAATTGATTGAGGACACCATTGTCAGCACCCAGCCGGCCATGATGGTCAACCTCAGGGCTTGCTCTGCGCCTGGAGGCCCGGTAAGTAGGCCCTCAAAGCAAACAGTTTGTAAGCGGAACGTCCCCAGTGGGCTAGGTTGGGATTCCTGTTCTTTTTACCTCCTTCTGCTCTTAGGTACCCAGTGAGAAGCCACCCATAGTGCCCCAGGCACAGCCAGCCATCTCCAGGCCTACCCGGTTATTCCTCCGGCAGCTTCGAGCGTCTCACCTGGGAAGTGAGTTGGAAGGTGAGAGCCAGAAGCAGCTGGGGGACTGCCGAGGCTATGGGTGCAGGCGCTCCCTGCCCTTCTGCCACGGGTGTGGCTTCATTATTCCTCAGTGGCTCCCCATCTTTGATCTGGGCATCGCCTAATTTCTGGTTCCCCCCAGGTACTGGGGGACTGTGCTGTGTAGCTGAGCTCGACAACCCGCTGCAACAGAAGTGGACCAAGCCCATGAGCGCTGGTCCCGAGGTGGAGTGGACTGAGGACCTGGCCCTGTAAGGAGTGACTCCTCCATCCCCACCCCTGCTCTCGTGGGCAGACTGAGGATCAAACCCTTCCAGCATAGCCCTGGCATGAATCAGCTCTACTCTGAGTAAACTCTTATGTGAGCCCTGATTGTATGCCAGGCCCTGGCCCAGGTCCTGAGGATACAAACATGACCAAGATACACCCCCACCCCTGAGTTGATTGCAGGCTCCAGGCAGAGACAGAGGTACATAAAGAAGATGGGATAAGGGCTCCAGTCAAGATTTACACAAGGTGCCGTGGGCATGCTTAGGTGGGGGAGATGAATTCCCATGGGGAAATAAAGATCAGAGTAGGCTTCATAGAGGAGGTGGTGTTTAAACCACCCCTTACAGCAAGAATAGGATTTCAACAGAGTGTGACAGAAAAGTGTTTTTGGCAGAGGAAACAGCTTGAGCAAAGGAAAAGGGGTGGTTTGACAGAGAGAGAGAGACAGGGAGGGCAAGACTGGGGAGGATCCGTGTCCAGCATCCCGAGCAAAGCCCTATCCCATTCTCTTGGGAAGAGAGAGTATTTGTTTGTTTGTTTAATTTTTTAAAGTCTTATTTATTTAAATAATCTCTACACCCAACGCGGGGCTCCAACTCACGACCCTGACGTCAGGAGTCACGTGCTTTTCCAGCTGAGCTGGCCAGGTGCCCCAGGAAGAGAGAGTATTTGGGGGGCAGGAGTTAATCTGATTGGAGCCCTCGTTCCATTTTATTTATGTACATCTCTCTTTGCCTCTGGCCTATGGTCAGTTCGAGGGTGGGTGTGGTTTGCTAATCTTCCCCCTCCCTGCCCCACCTCCTCCTGGCCACAGGGATCTGGGCCCCCAGAGCCGGGAGCTGAGCCTCAAAGTACTGAGGAGCAACAGCTGTGGAGACAGTGAGTATGGGGCAGGAAGGAGCACCTCTGGGTGGGTGCTAAGTGGGGCCTGGTCATGGGCCCAGCTCACAACGCTGTCCCTTTCCCCAGCTGAACTCTTGGGCCAGATCACACTGTCTGTGGGGCCCCCTTCCAGACCTCTCTCCCGAAGACAGGTATGCCCACTCGCCCCTGGGCCAGGGAAAGCCCTGGGACCAGCGGCCACCATGGCAGTAGAGGTGAGAAGCTGAGCCTAGGGGGAAGATGGGAGGACACCGGGGAAGGGCAGTCTTTGAGGCCCGCCTCTTTGCTCTTCCTCCCCCTCGGCAGCTTCAGTATGAGGAGGGCTCGCCCCGGAACCTGGGCACTCCCACTCCCTCCACTCCACGCCCCAGCATCACACCCACCAAGAAGATCGAGTTAGACCGGACCATCATGCCTGATGGCACCATTGTGACCACAGTCACCACCGTCCAGTCCCGGCCCCGTGTAGAAGGGAAACTAGGTAAAGAGAAGGGAGCCCAGTCCAAGCCAGGGGCCCCTGGCTGCAGACCCGTGTGGGACAGGGAAGGGCAAGGGAAGCCCTAATTCTAGCTCCTCCTGTTTTCCAGCCACAACTTGCTCATCATCTCTGTCTCTCAGGCCTCCCCTTACATCCCTCCTCTTCCCCACTGTTTCTCTCCCGCTGCGATCCTGGGGATCCTGGGTCTTCCGGGCCCTCCTGCCGGACTCTCGCCCTTCCACCTCCCGCGTTCCCCGGTGACTTTTCACAGGTCTCCTGCCGGCCCTTTCCGCGGCCCCAACTGCCTACTTGTCCCTCCCTCTACCCTCAACCTTCTAGCACCTTTGGGATCCACCAACAAACCCAGTGGCCTCTGTGATACTTCTCTCACTCCTGGGGGCCCTCCATGACATTCCTCCCATCTCTGGGGGGTCCCACAGGGTTCCCCCTGACCCCAGGGGACCCTTGTGCCATCTCTGGGCACTCTCAGCATCTTCATGGCTTCTCCCCACACCCTGGGTGGGCCCCATGGCACTTCCCCGCACTCCCATTGGTGTCCTGTGGTGTCGTTTTGCCCCCCTGGCATCTTATTAATCACCCGTGTGATTGTCCCTTAGTCACCTCTGCCCTCTGAGTCAGCCAAAGCCTGCATCTCAGTAAAGACAATAGGGGGTGGGGGCCACTTTAAGGCATCTCCCAGCTCACTGACCCTCCCCCACCCACCAGACTCCCCCTCCCGCTCCCCGTCCAAGGTGGAGGTGACCGAGAAGACGACAACTGTGCTGAGTGAGAGCAGTGGCCCCAGCAGTGCTTCCCACAGCAGCAGCCGTGAGTGGGGGACCGGGAAGTGTGAGTGTCGGTGGGCACGGGGGCCCCAGAGTCAAAACAGCATTTTGCGTGGGACCCGGGAGCCAGGGAGGAGTCAGGTTATCTGTCGTCTGTACCCCCCAGCAGGGGAGAGCCACCTGTCCAACGGCTTGGACCCTGTAGCAGAGACAGCGATTCGGCAGCTCACTGAGCCCAGCGGGCGGGCAGCCAAAAAGACACCCACCAAGCGTAGCACTCTTATCATCTCTGGCGTTTCCAAGGTAACATGGCTCTGAGGAGAGGAGCTGGGATAGGGAGAAAGCCCTGATGGGTCACTCCTGCCCGTTAAAACGTGTTCCTCCTGCCAGGTGCCCATTGCTCAGGACGAGTTGGCACTGTCTCTGGGCTATGCGGCATCCCTGGACGCCTCAATGCAGGATGATGCAGGAACCTGTGGAGGTCCCTCCTCACCGCCCTCAGACCCACCAGCCATGTCCCCAGGACCCCTCGATGCCCTCTCCAGCCCCACCAGCGTCCAGGAAGCAGATGAGACAACACGTTCGGACATTTCTGAGAGACCATCTGTGGATGACGTCGAGTCGGAAACAGGGTCTACGGGTGCGCTGGAGACCCGCAGCCTCAAGGATCACAAAGGTGGGGAGATATTGGCAGCACCCCCTCCCCTTCTTTTATGCCCAGTATCAGGACCTGGGTCTTACTGGACGCTTCAGGGAATGGGATTCTCAACCCGGTTTGCCTTCTCCTTCCTCTGCTGAGGGATCCCCAGAGCTCCCAGACTGTTTCAGCCAAGACAAAGTGGAGAAGGGGAACTTACTGCCTAGGGTCCTGGCCTGGATCTGACAGACACCAGTGACAGGGAGGGATGCCAGAGTATTTCCCTTAACTTCCACTTTTCTTCCTTCCTAGGTCTAAGCATATATCTTCTTTCCTATTGTCTTTTTTTTTTTTTTTTCTTTATCCCCCTTCCATCTGTGCTCTCTTCCTTATGAGTATAAGAAATCCTACCCTGGGTCAACTCTAGGAGTGTCCTTCTAGCAGCGACATGGCTGGCCCATGGATAGTTGTGGTGCTTTTCTAACTTTTAAAGATGAGGGGCTTGCCCCCACACATCTTTATCTCTCTGCCAATGAGTCTATCAACCACAAATGTATTTAACTGTGACTTAAGCCTGCATCACTTCTTGGGATAATGAGATTCCTAAGTCCAAAGCCTGCTGTGTAAGCACTTTTCTCATTATGTTGGTCCTGAATTTACCTCCTTGAGGTTTTCTAGCTGCCCTGCTTCCGGCTCACATCCTGGAATTTGGTCAACGAGTCAGTGCCCACCCACCTTGTCCTTCCATGATTTTAGGTGCCCTTAGGAATCCCCTCTGCTCAGCCTTTGTCTTTCTGTAGTAAAGAGGCCCAGTTGTCAGTCTGGCCTCGCAGAGCAGCAACCCCGTGACGTTGCTGCTCAGCGGCGGTCAGGAGTGCACACAATCCCATGAGCACCGCCATTTTTTCCTCAGGAAAGATAAAAGGCATGTTTTTTCTCTACTTTCTTTCCTAAGGAAGCCTGGCTTTTAGACAAAGGAACTGGTTCTGTTCTGTATCTTCGACCCCTCCTCGCTTGGTCCTTTCTCTGCTCCCCACCTCACCCCATGCCTGCCGTGCCCCTCTCTCTGCCTCAGCCTCCCCTCTCCCCCCACAGTGAGTTTCCTGCGCAGTGGCACAAAGCTTATCTTCCGCCGGAGGCCTCGACAGAAGGAAGCTGGTCTGAGCCAATCACACGATGACCTCTCCAACACGGCGGCCACACCCAGTGTCCGAAAGAAGGCTGGCAGCTTTTCTCGCCGCCTTATCAAGCGCTTTTCCTTCAAATCCAAACCCAAGGCCAATGGCAATCCCAGCCCCCAGCTCTGAGGGCCCTTCCCACCTCCTGAGCTAGGAGAGGGCAGGAGTCCTCTCAGCCCACCCCCCACATCCTCTTCCATTCCCCTTCCTGGATTCCCAACAGCCTGGGCCAGAGAAGCCCTCTGGGTTCCAGGAAGCCCTGTCCACCCTGGGCTGTGGGGCCAGTTGGAAGGGTACTTGCAACGGGAAGCATGACAGAGGCGGGCACCCGTTGCTGAGGACACAGAAGAGGGAGTGGGTGGCTGGGAGTAAGAGGAGGGCTCTGTCCTGGCACGTGTGGGCATTTCTCAGAACCGGTTGCCTGCTGTTGACATTGGCCCCTCAGAGGAGCCCAGGGTGCTCAGCTCCTCAGCTGGTCCTTCCTCCCCTATTTATTCTCTTTTCTATTTATATGTGTGGTCCAGGACCCTCAGTGAACAGATGAGAGAGGGCATCTCTCCCAGGTGACCCTTCTTTCCTGTCCCAGGAGGGTAGGCAGTTAATTCCCTTTGGGACAGGACTCCCATGTCTCCCTCAGGTCCCCACTCCGACCAGCACCAGTGTCTGCCTCTGGGGACATTGGCAGCTCACAGAAAGCCCGGGCCGGTGCCCTGGATGGGGGGCAGGTACTCCCCACCTCCCTGCCTCCCCTCCTGCTCCTCATCCCTCCCTCCCCTTTATTACTGTTTTTGTACTTGATGCCTTCTCCGTGAGCAGTGGCTCTGTCAGAAGGAGGGAGCCAGGAGCTGGATGGAAGCCTTCCCCAGAGGAATGGCTTTCAGGGGCTTTATTAAAGACTGTGATGATGATGGAGCACGAGCAGGGCTACACCTCTGTGTGTTGGGAGATGATGATGTCCATTGCTGTGTGATGGCTTGGAATTTAATTTATTAAATTAAAGTCAAATTGGAGTTTATAAACTGGACAACTGGTTATCCTTTGAAAGGTGAGTGAGCAGCAAGGCTGGGGCGTTGGTGGGGTGGGAGGATCAGAGACAGGGGCCCAGATAGTGAGATGGGGTAAACGACACACATATTGGGTCTGCTGAGAAGTCCCTGCAGGGAAGAAGGGACAAGTAGAGAGAGAATGGGAGAACGAGGCTTTGAAGGGTGAAGTCATAGCAAAACACGTCCATCAGAGAAAAAAGCCATCTTCATTCCCCTTTCTTGAATAGGCTGCTCCTTCCAGGATACAACAGAGTCCTAAGCATGGATCCTGGATCTAGATGGCCTAGATTTGAGTCTCAGCTCCTCTAATTACCTGTGTGACCTCGGGCAAGTTACGTTACCACAGAGTGCCTCAGTTTTTTCATCTGTAAAATGGGAACCGTGATAGTAGCTATGACTTGGTTGTGGCGGAGAAGTAAATGCATAAAGTGCTTCCAGTTCTGCTGGCATATGGTCAGTGCTGAATAAGTGCTAACTGTTGCCTCAGAATTCTGAGACAGATTGGGAGGGGGATGTTTTAAAAGGGTTTCAACATACTGAAAAGTCTTTCATTCCTAAATGTGGGCAAGTTTCAGGGAGTTATGGATACTAGCAAAATCCACACCCTGGTTCCTGTTCTGTGGGACCTGACCCAGGATTTGAACCAGGTAAGCTGCAGCAGGATGTCAGACAGCCCTGGACCAGGGACAGAAAGCCTGAGTGTGCCACAGACACACCAAGTGACCTTGGGACAGACCACTTCTCCTTTCTGGACCTCCACTTCCTCATCCCTAAAATGGAGAGTGGCCTAGATAATCATTCAGGTCACGTCCAGCCTCGCCATTCTGACTAACTTACATCACAGGGGGTTTAGGGCACATGCCTTTGGGTAGGCAGCATGGAACTGTTGATATTTTGCATGTCCTGTCCATACTAGTCACAGAATATAGGATTTTTATTTATATTTATTTATTTATTTGAGAGAGAGAGCACACCAGTAGGGTGAGGGGCAGAGGGAGAAGCAGACTCCCCGCTGAGCAGGGAGCCCAATGTGGGGCTCAATCCTGGGATTTGCCCTGAGCCAAAGAGACACTTAACCAACTGAGCCACCCAGGTGCCCCCGAATATAGGATATTTAGTAAGTGGCAGAGTATGGATATTTGGTTAATTTGTATATAGTGATATGCTCAACTGTAGGTCATGAAAACTCAAGAGATTTACCAAGCTGTTTCCCTTGATCTAAGAAGTGCAACTCTTAATAGCTCACAGAGGAGCAGCTTATTTACCAAGATGCCAAGATAGCCAAACACACTAAGCTCGAAATTTTACAAGAAACTTTTGTTGATGGGAGGGCAAGTGTTCAGATTCCCACTGGATCTGTGGATTGAGTGGATGGTAACTGGAAGTTGTACTCAGCTTCTAGTGCTGAGCTGCCCAGAGCTCAATGGAATCACACAGTTTATGGTAAAGAACCGGATCACATTTCAAACACAGGTTGTCTTTTTTTTTTTTTTAATGAATGTATAAGAAATACAAAAGATTATTTGATCAACTTTATCCATTTTACACTTTGAGAAGAGAGCCACAGCTTTTGATGAGTGTGAATTATGCTCTAAGTCTTTGTGGCAGCTTTTAAAAAATCTCAGGATGTGTCTGAATTATCCAACCAAAATTGTAGCTTGTTTTCAAGAGAAGCAGATTGAGATGGAAGTAGATAAGCTAGACAGCAAGATGTGGTCTCAAGTTTTGGAGACGTGTGGATGCCAGAGCTATCCTGAAATTTTTGCCCTGTAAAAATTGTTTTAAGTCTACATAGCTCTGTGAATGAAATTTTTCCTCATGAAATTGCTAAATTAAGGCTAAGAACCATCTTCAATGGTGTAAATCTGAATTAAAAGGTTGGCATTTTGTGTATTAACTATCTGTGCTTTTGAAGGAATGAAGTTGATAAAATATATTTTTGTTACTTCTGAATTATATTTTAAAAACCCGATTTTTAAAGGGGCGCCTGGTTGGCTCAGTCGTTAAGTGGCTGCCTTCGGCTCAGGTCATGATCCCAGAGTCCTGGGATCGAGCCCTGCATCGGGCTCCCTGCTCCGCAGGAAGCCTGCCTCTCCCTCCCCACTCCCCCTGCTTGTGTTTCCTCTCTCTCTGTCAAATAAATAAATAAAATCTTAAAAAAAAAAAACGATTTTAATATAGGGACAACGCTATAATCCACTGTTAGTAACAGACTTCATGCACAAATTTCTTTTTTTATGCACAAATTTCCGCATTTACTCTGACTTTATTTTTAAGTGTCTTTTATTTATATTGAACATTTAATGTGTTTTCTGATTATATGAATCATATAGGCTTATTTTAGGTTAGAAAAAATCTCAAGCCCAATGAACTTTACTAAGGTACATTATTTAACAATGTAAGACAAATACGTCTTGAACCCTTAATGTTTCAACCGCTAGGTTAAGTGATGGAGTCATGAAGGTGAAGAGCACATACAATCCCTGCCCTCCCTTACTGGAAGCCTTCTTGGGAAAAGAAGCATCTTCACTGAGACCAGAAGAATAAGTAGGAGTCAATCAAATACATGTCAGAGGGGGAGAAGGGGGAAGACGGCACCAGGCAGAGGAAACAGCAAGTACAAGGCAGGAAAGGTTAAAAGGTGGCTAGGTGTGGTGGAGAAACTGCAAGAAACTCTGGGCTGGAGAGCAGAAAGTGAGGGCCAGAAGGACTAAAGACACGGTTGAAGTATACAGGACTCAGATATTGAAGGGTCTAGAAAGCCTCAGTATGGTTTGGGGTTTTTGCCTCGAGGCCACAGAAGGCGTTGACGCGTTGAAACCGGGGTGGTGGTTTAATCAGATCTCCGTGGGCAATGTCTTGGAGGGAAGCAAGAGTGCATACAAGGGAACCAGATAGTGTAGACATCGGGCTGGGTGTCGTTAATAGACTAGCGAGGGGGCGGCGAAGGATGGGGGGTGAATTTGAGAGCTCCTATGTTTAAGGAGGTAAAATTCACAGGACTTGGCGGAGGATCGTAGGTAACGGATGAGGGAGGAATCAGGAAGGACTACCGGGCTTCCGACTTAAAGGAGGGGATGGATAACATGGCATGAGCCTCGGAAGAGGAGAGGTGGTGGGGGAACGAGAAGATGGCACAGGAATACCGATATTTAAGAAATCAGAGTAAGAGGGTGAAGGATAGAGGTAGGACTCGAGTTTGGGTCGGGAGGGGCTGACAGCTCCGCGCACGCATCCTTGCGCGCAGCTGCCACTGCCTCCCGCTCCTCCTCCCTGCGCTCGCCGACAGCTAACGCAGTAAGCCGCGCGAGGAAGGAGAGACCCCACTCGGCACTCAGCTCGAGCCCCGCGCAGGCCCAGTGGGTGCCGAGCGCGGAGCCTGCGCAGTTGAGGGAATTCGGGGCCTTGGGATCCCAGTCCGCGCCTCGCCTAGAACCCCGCGGCGCCAGCAACGCTACCTTCCCCGTAGCCCGCCGGTCCTCACTCCCGCCCCTTCCGTATTTTGGTCGCGCGCGGGTTCCGTCAGTCGCAGCGGCCATTGGCTGTTAGAGGGATCCCAGAGCGGCGATTGGCTCTCGCTGGCCGTCGCTCAAGCGCCCTTCCGGAGATGGTCCGAGGTGGGAAGAGTTGGAGAGAGCCGGCAGCCGAGGGACGGTAAGCTGGGTTCCGGGCTTGGTAGGGGCAGCGTCGGGGTGCGCTCTGAGCAGGCTGCCGGGGCTAGGCTCTTCTCTAGTCACCTCGGCGAGGCTTCCTCTGGCAGCTCGGCCACGTCGGTCTGCCTGGCGCCTGCAGTGCCCCCGGCCCCTGACCCCGACTCGAACCTCCCTGCTTTCTCGTCTGGGGCTTCGCGGCTGCTGAGACATGGTCACCGCCATGCCTTAGTGGGAGAAGGACTCCGGGAAGCCTGCGGGGCTGTGAGGGAGAGGTTTTACCTGCCGGGACGGTCTCCTTCTCTTCGAATTCTACCCGTGTTTCAGGGGCCCGGGCCCCGCCGCTTAGGGCAAGTCTTCCCCGCTTCGCCTATGCACTGGGATTTCTTTCTGTCCTGACTTCCCTCATTGGCGCTTTGTTTTGGCGGTTGTCGTCACACGTCAGTGTCATCTATTCGGTCAAATTGTGAGTCCTTAGGAGGTTCAGGACATAGGTTCCTCCTTTTCTTGAATATCGTTCTGGTTAATTCGGTGCCTTGCGTTAAAATATATACTCTTAAGTATTTGCTGATTGCTTCTTACTATGATTCCAGATGGAAAGAAGTATTAGGAATTCCTCTGGTTGTCCTTTTGTTGACCTTTTTGTAGAATTGTGCTTAGAGCGTCTCACCCTCAGAAGCAAGGATCGAAATAGCTAACACTTGTTGAATTCTGGCGGGGTGTTATGCTAAACGTTTCAATATCCATTATTTAGCTTAGTCCATAAATCAATTCAGTGAGACAGGCTTAATGATTCCCCTGCTCCATGGGAAACTGAGGCGGAAGTAACTTGCGGGAAGGCACACAGCTAGTAAATGGGGGCGCTTTTTAACCAGGTTTGTTGAATCCATCACTAGTTGTGATATTAGTATCCCATTTTACATTCAAAAAAACAGGTTCAAAGAAGCTAGGTTATTTATCCGAAAAGTAAAGTAATAAGTTATAGGTTCACTTAAACATTAAAAGAGCCTATATGAGGATGTGCTGGCCCTGAAGTTAGAACTGAACAGGACACAGGCCAGGCTTCTAGGAGCTCACAGTTTATTGGAGGAAGCTGACAGAATAACTACTTATTGAAACATATTTGGGGTATTGTGTATACAGATAGGAGGTCTGTAGGGAGGAAGGAATCAGACAAGGAGAGATAAGATGGCAGGTGTAGGAGGAAAATGGAGCCAAACTCCCTGGCTTTGAATTCTGTCTCCATCACTCCCTAGCTTTGTGGCCTTGGGTAAATTACTTAACCTATCAGAGCCCATTACTTCATTTGTGAAGTGGGATAATAATACCTCAATAGGTGGGTTGTTGTATTAATGAGTTTTTATACATAGAGGACACTTAGAACAGTGATTTGCCTACTGTAGATACTTAATGAATGTTATATTATTCTAGGCAGAGTAAAATAATTGAGACAGGAAACTTGAACCCAGGTTTTCTGACAGCTGGTCCAATGCCCTCTCTAGTATATAAGGTGCCTCACTGTATTCCTTGCCTGCAGAAAGAGGAGTGGTGACCAGATAGTCACTATCCCACAGCTCCCCAGGGTAGAGACAAGCAGGGCGCAGGGAGAGACAGTAAGGAATGCTGGGGGACAACGAAAGAGGGATTCAGGGAGCTTTACCTAAGTTCAAGTCATTCTAGATATCTAGATACCTAGGTAGCCCACCTCCTGGGCCTTATCCAGTCCAACAACAGGTATATGTTTATAGAGTATTTGTGCTCAGCACTGTGCTGCACACAGTATAGGGACACAGATGGGTGTGGTATGGTTCCTGCTCAGAAGCAGCTAATATTGTCCAGTTGGGTGAATGAAAATAGAACACATCAAATGACCGTGGGCAGCATACAAATAGGATTGAGATTTTCTGGTATTAGCTAGGCCAGCCATAGAACCGAGAGGCAAGAGTAATCTGAGGGGCAGGTAATTTAGGAAGGCTTCCTGGAATGTGATCAGATCCTGACATTGATTGTCTGAAGAGTACAGAGCTCTGTGCTAATGCTGGGAATGGGAAGGGCAGGGGCGATGGTCCCTGCCCTGAGAAGCTCCTAGTCTGAGGGAGACAGATGTTCCATTCCATTGTAACAGCACTAACAAAGCTGTACACAGTGCTGCGGGGACAGCAGGTGGATTTTCCAGCTGTACCTGGATGAATTGGGAAAGGACTCACCAAGGAAGGGACGCTGGGCTTGAGGGTAGGTAGAAGTTTCTCAGGCAGAGAGTTTCAGGAGAATGTGATGTGTTTAGGGACAAAGATCACTGAATCAGAGAGGAAGAGGAATGAACGGACGGGAGAGGAAGCCAGAGCAGCAGCGTGGTGTCGACGAGGAAGAGCATGATCTTTGGCTTAGAGTAAGAATGCTCTTACATCAAATGAAATGAAGTTTGGGAGAGGGCTCGCCACAGGGCTGACACATGGTAGGCCCTCAATTGTGGTAGTTTCCTTACTCAGTTTCTGGAGAAGTATGTTGAGGTTGGTTGGAGAAGAGCCTTGCGTGTGGTTCTATTTGGACTTGATCCTGTAGGCAGGAGAGAGAGGAGGTTTCGGATGTTATGTCTGACTTAGGAAGGCTTTCTCTACTTTTCCTACCCCAACATCATAAAAATAGTCAACATTTTTTTCCTAATAGGGTTCACTGTGAGTCTAGAGCAGCCCAGCAGCCCCATGTACACCTCAGAGTGTCAAAGGTCACTGGCTTCTTCTCAGAGGGGAGGCAGAAGCTGTGGATTAAAAAAGGGTTTCTCTGATAAGCAGGTACAGTAGGTTCTTGTAGGCATGAAGGATTTCATATATTTTGTATTTTCTCTGTTTTTTTCCCGTCTTGGTATGTGGTATTTTTCAGAGCTCCCACCTCTTTCAGGTAGACCAGTGCCCTGCTCCCTCCCAGGGCCCACCACGGTAGGGGCACCAACCGGGGGGCATCATCCAGGACACTCAAGGGGCAGGGTCAAGGCCCCTGTTAGTGTTCTCTCTTGTCCCTGAACTTTTGCTTTCAGTGTTGTCCTCTGTCACTCTAATTTGATGAGGGAAACTGTTCTTTGATTGTTCCACAAACTGCTCTTGGAACTGCCTGTGTCAGAACTGGGGTGCTGAGGTGAAAGGACAGATTTCTAGGCTTAACCCCGGGCGTCCTGAATCAGAACCTCTAGACAAGGGGCTGGAGAACTTTGCATTTGTATGCATATTAAAGATGGAGAACCTGCAGTTTCTTACTCAGCTTTCTTCAACAGATATTTATTATAGGCCTAAGCATGCCCAGCACTGTAAATACCCAAGGTACAATATCAACTGGATAGATACAGCTTCTTATGTTCAAATGGAATCTGTATTTGACCCTGGAACAAGATGGGGGTTGGGGGTGCCAACCCTCGTGCAGTCAAAAATCCACGTGTAACTTTTTTTTTGTTTTTGTTTTGTTTTGTTTTAAAGATTTTACTTATTTGACAGAGAGCAAGAGTGCACAAGCAGGGGGAGCGGCAGGCAGAGGGAGAAGCAGGCTCCCCACTGAGCAGATAGCCCAACGTGGGGCTCCATCCCAGGACCCTGGGATCATGACCTGAGCCGAACTGAGCCACCCAAGTGCCCCGTTTTTGTTTTTTTGTTTGTTTGCTTTTTTAAAGATTTTATTTTTAAGTAATCTCTACACCCAACATGGGGGCTAGAATCTACAACCTTGAGATCAAGATTACATGCTCCAGGGGCGCCTGGGTGGCTCAGATGGTTAAGCATCTGCCTTCGGCTCAGGTCATGATCTCAGGATCCTGGGATCGAGTCCCACATGGGGCTCCTTGCTTAGCAAGGAGCCTGCTTCTCTCTCTGCCTGCCACTCCCCCTGCTTGTACTCTCCCTCTCTCTCTCTCTGGCAAATAAATAAATAAAATCTTTAAAAAAAAAAAAAAAAAAGATTGCATGCTCCACCAACTGAACCTGCCAGGAGGCCCCAATGTGTAACTTTTGACTCCCTGAAAACTCAACTATTAATAGCCCTACTGTTGACCGGAAGCCTTACCATTAACATAAACAGTTGATCAACATGTTTTGTATGTTATATGTACTGTGTACTATATTCTTACAATAAAGTGAGCTAGAGAAAAGAAAATGATATTAGGGAAATCATAAGGAAGAGAAAATACGTTTATAGTACTGGACTGTATTTATTGATGCTGTAAATTTATGTGAACTCTTTATAAGGTGAATCATCTGTCAGTACCTACACCAATATTGTTTTATATGAAACAAAACACTGCAGATGTTACACATACTACACCCAGTGTGGGGCTTGAACTCATGACCCTGAGATCAAGAGTTACATGTGCCACCGACTAAGCCAGCCAGGTGCCCCGATAAATTTTAACTTTTTATAATAGATTTGTGTATATTTTTTATGATAGTAAATAATAAATAATGGATAACAAATAGTAAATAATAAAATAGACTAGTGTTCTAAAATAACTAGTATTTATGTATTCATGACATACCTGACTTTTTCTTAATTCTTTATATATGTCTAGACTGCACAGTTCGTCTGCAAATTTTTTCAAATTGTTGCAAACCTCCAAAAAGTTTTCCAATGTATTCAAAAAGTATTGCAAAACTCTGCATATGAGTGGATCTGCCCACTTCAAATGTCTGTTGTTCAAGGTCACCTGGACATTTTAGTCTAGAGGATGTTAGGGGAGTGGTGAGTAACCACTGGGTAGGTTAGACAAAGGCAGATTGTATGGTGGTTTAAAATTCTGGCGGGGACTTAGGATGGGATGCAGTAAGAGGTAAATCGCTTCTGAGTTCGTCCGCAAGCCGTGTGGGTTAGAAAGAATATGGACTTTGGAGTCAGCCTGACCTAACCCTGCCACACCACTAGTGTCTGGCCTTGAGCAAACCAGTTGACCTCTCCGAACCTGAAGTTCTTATCTGTAAATGAAGTTAAAAATAGTACTTCCCTCATTGGATGGTGTTGGTAATTCAGTGACATCATGTAATGTGCTTAATATGGTGCTTGACCTATAGTAGGTGTGAAATTAAAAACAAAGTGTTTTGTTATCCCCATTTCGAAGATGAGGATGTTCAGGATTAGAAGGGTGAAGTTACTTGGCTACGGTCACACAGCTGGTAGGTGGTAGACACAGGAGTCTGGATTTGAAGTCTGTTCCTTGTCCAGGCCATCTCTTTGAATCTGTGCACACTGTTCTGCATCCTACCAGAATAATTAATTCCTTCTCGGCCCGTTGCTCTGAAGCTTCGTGAGAAATCGGCTGTTCAAGTTCTTAGCTCAGTGCCTGGCATGCTCTCAATAATGTTAGTGTGTGTTTTCCCTTCGCAAGAAGCCCAGACAGCTTCCAGGGGTTTGAGGAACTGAGCTGGAGTAGCTGTTTCTCATGGGTCACTGGAGAAAGGCCTACTGGTTCTTGGCAGGCTGGGCAGCTGTTCACCCCCAGTGGCACTTGGTAGAATCCTTGCAGCTGTGGATTTCTTCCTCCTCTAGGGTGAAGGCCATGCCGCCCCCGGGGAAAGTTCCCCGGAAGGAGAACCTGGGGCTCCAGTGTGAGTGGGGGTCCTGCTCCTTTGTGTGCTCGGCCATGGAGGAGTTCTGCGAGCACGTCACTCGGCACCTGCAGCAGCACATGCGCGGCTCCGGGGAGGACGAGGAGGAGGAGGAGGACCCGCTCGGTAAGGGAGCAGGACACGAAGGGGAAAGAGCTCAAGGAACATGCAAAATCTGACTTTCCTACTTAGGCTGGTTTTGCTTCTAAAAACATGGTAGACAGACGCCTTATAGAAAACGGATTCAACAGGGTAAGCGGAATGAATCTGCCAGCCTGCCGTCAAAGGGCAATTACTGACAGTACTTTAGTGAGCATTCCTTTGATGTCTTTCTGCATATATACATACATTAGATAAGGATGGTTTTATTTTTTTAAAAAGGATCATATTGTACAAGCTGTCAACAGCCTGCTCTTCTGATTCTCTGGTAATGCTTCTTGATGTTTTCTTTACTGCAACTACCAGTTAGGAATACATTTTATATCCCAACCCCATACACAAAAGTTAAAAAATACTTGAAACAACCCTTGCCTTTATTAGATGCTCTCTGAAGTGTTCTATCTTGTTCTTCTTTACTAAAAAAAAAAAAATGGGGAGGGACACCTGGCTGGCTCAGTCGGTAGAGTGACTCTTGATCTCAGGGTCATGAGTTCAAGCCCCACGTTGGGCATGGAGCCTCCTTTAAAAAAAAATTGGTTTGTAGGGCGCCTGGGTGGCTCAGTCGGTTAAGCGTCTGCCTTCGGCTCAGGTCATGATCCCAGGGTCCTGGGATCGAGCCCCGCATCAGGCTCCCTGCTCAGCGGGGATCCTGCTTCTCCCTCTCCCTCTGCCTGCCACTCCCCTTGCTTGTGCTCTCTCTCTTTCTCTCTGTCAAATAAATAAATAAAATCCTAAAAAAAAAAAGAAAGAAACTGGTTTGCAATCCCCTAAATTGATTTCTCCAGTTACTAATAGGTCACAATACAGTTTAAAGAATTCTGTTCTATAGAAAATACAGAGGCAGCCCTCCTTCCCCTACCTCAAATTCTGTTTTAAGTCTAGTGACTATGAACTATAAGTAATAGTTTCAGAAGTCAATAATATATGTATGAAAGAAATTAGGGTGTGTGTGTGTGTGTGTGTGTGTGTGTGTGTTTTAAAGTAGGCTCTGTGCCCAGCATGGGGCTTGAACTCACTACTGTGAGATCAAGACTTGAGCCAAGATCAAGAGTTGGGTGCTCAACCAGCTGAGCCACTCAGGCGCCCCATTTTTTTTTTTTTTTTTTAAGATTTTATTTATTTGTTTTTGAGAGAGAGAGCTCGGACACTCACGCGCGCTAGCAGGGGAGAGGGGCAAAGGGAGAAGCAGATTCCCCGCTGAGCAGGGAGTCCAATGCAGGACTTGATCCCAGGACCCTGGGATCATGACCTGAGCTGAAGGCAGACGCTTAACCAACTGAGCCACCCAGATGCCCATTTCTTATGTTTTAAAGTACCTACTTTCTAAAACAAGTAAACCCCTATAAAGAATTGAAAATGTGCTTGGAGAGAGCTGCTCGAGAGCTAGGCAGTGGACTGCAGCAGTCGATGGCTTTCCCAGAGTGGACAGGTCTCGGGAAGAATATGGGGAAAGAAAGGACTGGTCTGAAGGAAGGAGTGGGAGGTGTCCTGGCCTGGGAGGCAGCGGCAGAAACCCGGAGCAACTAGCGCCTGCCAGCTACACCTGCCTTCTGGGAGATTTTGGCACTGGGCCTTGCACACACCCTTCCTTCTACCTCGACCACACTTCTCCCTCTAGTTTACAGATATTTGCCCATCACCTCTCAACACAGGGACATTTCCAAGTCATCCCTGTCCATGCCAAATGACCTCTCTTTGACGATGTTATAGTACCCCAGACCCCTGCCCTCCTCATGGACCTCGTGACTGGCTGCAGTTTTATATTTATACATGTGGTTATTTGATTAATGTTTTTTCTCCATGACTGAAAGCTGCTGTGAGGGTAAGGACTGCGACTCTTTTTACTTGTTATATCCCCAGTGCCTGGCACGACTGGTGGTGGTTAAATTGCTGGTATTTGCCAAATGCACTGCTGCTGATTGGGTCAGAGTCCAGCCTCCTCTCCCACTGCCAAGTGCTATAGGTAGGAGAGCTGAGCTTTGCAAAGTGTCAGACTCTTACCTCTAAACCCCTTTATGCAGAGGAAGAATTCTCCTGCTTGTGGCAGGAGTGTGGCTTTTGTTCTATGGACAGTTCGGCTGACCTCATCCGCCATGTCTACTTCCACTGCTACCACACCAAGCTGAAGCAGTGGGGGCTGCAGGCTCTGCAGAGCCAGGCCGACCTCAGCCCCTGCATCCTGGACTTCCAGAGCCGCAACATCATCCCTGACATCCCTGATCACTTCCTGTGTCTGTGGGAGCATTGTGAGGTCAGCGGGCAGTACTGGGAATAGGGGCGGAAGGAAGTTGGGGCTCTTAGCTCATGATGCCTTGACCCTTTCAGGGATGCCCTTATGTATGCCAGGTTCCTACTAGCATCTTATTTCTGGGTAGCTCCCTTGCTCAAACTTTCATGTCCCCGCCAACTTAATTTGGGAGACAGCCAAGGAGCCCCCCTTGGACACGTAGGGGTCAAAGGCCCTCTACCCATCCTCAGTCCTTACCGCAAGTTGCTCCTGGCACAGAGTTCCTTCGACAATCCCGAGTGGTTCTATCGGCATGTGGAAGCGCACAGCCTGTGCTGTGAATACCAGGCAGTCGGCAAGGACAACCATGTGGTGCTGTGTGGCTGGAAAGGTAGGGCTGCTCCTTAACTTCTGGCCTTTAAAAACGCCTGGGGTTGCTGAGGGCCTAAGGCAGCTAGGTATGGACCCAGTCCCATGGGGTAAGGGTGGCTGCCAGCTGGAGACTTGGCACCAGAGCCTGCTCTGGGGGTCCGTGGCTGGAGCGTGACTGGGCCTTCCTTCCTAGGCTGTACCTGCACCTTCAAGGACTGCCGGAAGCTTCGGGAGCACCTCCGCAGCCACACCCAGGAGAAGGTGGTGGCCTGCCCCACCTGTGGGGGCATGTTTGCCAACAACACCAAGTTCTTAGATCACATCCGTCGCCAGACCTCGTTGGATCGTAAGCAATCAGAGAGGAAGGGGAGTGGGTGCAGGGCTATCCTGCGTGGGGTGGGGGTTAGGGGCATGTTCCCAGGAGAGGGGGCCAGTGAAGGCCTCTGCAACTTGGCTACATCTGTCCTTAGGGCTCAGTCATCTGCCACAGCCTTGGCTGCCTGAGAATCATTAGATATTGTTATTCGGTGCTTACTGTGTGCCCTATCTCTTTGTCCAGTGAATCCTCACAGCCCCATGAGGTGTGCTTCTTATCCCCCTTTTTGCAGAGGACGAAACTGAGTCTCAGGTTAAATCACTAGTTAGGTGCACAGCTTTGGGGTCCAGCAGGGATTCTAATTCAGGTTCTCGACTCCCAAGTCCCAGGCTCGTTCAGTGGTACTGTGTCCATCCCTAGTTCTTAAGCTCCCCCTTTCTTGGTGGTTCCCCTCTCCCGGGCTTGCTCTCCTCTCTGCGCCTCCCCCCAGCCCACCCTGTCTTCTGCCTGCCCCACCCCAGAGCAGCGCTTCCAGTGCTCTCACTGTTCCAAGAGATTTGCCACGGAGCGGCTCCTGCGGGACCATATGCGTAACCATGGTGAGTAGCCGGAGCCCCCAAGCTCCTGGCTCTCCCTCCGGGTTTCCACCCGGCTTCAGATCACAGCCCCCTCTCTGCTTCTCTCAGTGAACCACTATAAGTGTCCTCTGTGTGATATGACCTGCCCGCTGCCGTCTTCCCTCCGCAACCACATGCGCTTTCGCCACAGCGAGGACCGGCCCTTCAAATGTGACTGTTGTGACTACAGGTAGGGGGAACCAGGGGATGGAAGGCCGAGAACTCACGGTCCCATGTCCCCCATGCCCTCCAGCCCCTCCTGACCTCTCCCTGCAGCTGCAAGAATCTGATTGACCTGCGGAAGCACCTGGATACCCACAGCAAGGAGCCAGCCTACAGGTGTGATTTTGAGAACTGCAGCTTCAGTGCGCGATCCCTCTGCTCTATCAAGTCGCATTACCGAAAAGTGCATGAAGTGAGTGGGGCTGTCAGTGGGAGAGGGCTGGCAGAGGTGTGGGGAGCCCAGGATGAAGAGCTGGCCTCACTCCCCTTCCCCTCCCCATCAGGGAGACTCAGAGCCAAGGTACAAGTGTCACGTGTGCGACAAATGCTTCACGAGGGGCAACAACCTCACTGTGCATCTTCGTGAGAAGCACCAGTTCAAGTGGCCCTCAGGGCACCCCCGTTTTCGGTATGTCTCTCAACCCTGCCCTCTAGATTCACAGACCTTCCCCCCCCCATATCTTTTCAACAAGTTAAAAACCTCGAATTTGGGCACCTGGGTGGCTCAGTCATTAAGCGCCTGCCTTCAGCTCAGGTCATGATCCCAGGGTCCTGGGATCGAGCCCCGCATCAGGCTCCCTGCTCAGCAGGGAGTCTGCTTCTCCCTCTGCCCCTCTGCCCCTCCTCTCTCTTTGCCCCTCTTCCCACTTGTGCGTGCGCGCGCTCTCTCTCTCTCTCTCATATAAAAAATAAAATCTTAAAAAATTTTTTTTTGAATTTGATGATAATCCACCATCTCCATTCAGGCTTGAGGGACAAAGTGGTAGAGCAAGATGATTTTTTAAATTTTTGAATGTGGTGCTAAAGCCCTGCAGCCAGAACCAGAACTGGAGCCTAAGGGTCCTGACCATCTCATAAATCCTGTGACACCCCCACCTTCCAACACAGATCATTTCTTTTTCCCACCCCCTCTCCCTCCCTCCCTCTCAAGTTTCCACATACAATTTTCCATCTTGAGTAATGCTCCTTCCCTCTTGTCTTCTACATATTCTCATAAAGACCTTTTTGGTCTTCAGCTCCTATCATTTAATATCCCAGGGCCCGTCCCATCCCTTGGGTCTGTCCCTTACCTTGCCGCTCTCCAGGGCGCCTTGCCTCCCCCTGCGTGTGGTTTCTGCCCTGTGCTCTCCCGCCTCACCAGGTACAAGGAGCACGAAGATGGCTACATGCGGCTGCAGCTGGTTCGCTACGAGAGCGTGGAGCTGACGCAGCAGCTGCTACGGCAGCCGCAGGACGGATCAGGCCTGGGAGCAGCACTGAGTGAGAGCAGCCTGCAGGGCATCCTTCTCGAAGCAGTGCCAGGGGAGCCAGGACCCCAGGAGGAGGCTGAAGAGGAAGAGGAGGGCGGGAGCAGTGAGGGGACAGGCCTCTCAGCCTCTCAGGACACTCCCAGCCCCGTCATCCACGTGGTGAATCAGACCAACGCCCAAGGCGAGCAAGAGATCGTCTACTATGTGTTGTCCGAAGCCCCGGGAGAGCCCCCCCCAGCCCCTGAGCCCCCCTCAGGGGACATCATGGAAAAGCTTCAGGGAATAGCCGAGGAGTCCGAAGTCCGGATGGTGTGAAGGCTGCGGAGCCTGACCATTTCCACCCCAGGCCCCGGGGTTTGAGCCAGGCTGGTGGCTGTGCCCCTCGTGGGCAGCCCCTGCCAATGGAGGCCTTTAAGAGTGGTGCCAAGAGCAATGCGGTGCACTCTGGACCCGGCTTGCATCATGCAGCAGGCTCTAAAGACTTCCCTTTTCTGCCAGACCACGTTTGGTGGGGATCCTGAGGAGTTTGGATTCCTTGAGGGGGATGCCCTGGTTGTGTATGTTCTTGTAGAGGGGCTACTATCAGGCTTACCCATAACCCCCTAGTCATGCTGAAACGGTGACCAAAATCCTGTCAGCTCGCACCCATTCCCATCTTTAGGGGTCCTTAGGTCCAGGGATGCTGTGTAACTGGTCCCTGCGAGGGCGTTGTTCTCACAACCAGCCAAGGCAGCGTGAACCAGGCAGTTCTTTCCCTCCGAAGGGCTCCTACAACCCCAAGGACTTTCCTGGTTATCCTCAGGGATGGGAGTGGAGGCCCTGAATGTGGAACAGTTGTTTTGGTAATAAAAGAAACACTTGAGCTGTTACTCATTTCTTCTTCCTTATGTCTGGTGGCTGTTAACTAGATAGTGAGGAGATGCAGCTGCCCAGAAGAGGAGCTGAATAGTTAGGCTTCTCCTTCTAGTGACTGAGGTTCGTTTTTGTTTTTAACTTTCCTCTTGTTCCCCTCCCCCCACCCCCTTGGTGAAACTTCTTCATTTCTTCTCAGAGCATCTACCGTCTCCATGGAGGTCCTGTGGATGGGCAGAAGTAGCGCTCTAGAACGCACGCATTGGCCTCATCAGGAAGGGAGAGCACCTGGCCACCATAGCCATCCTCTCTGAGTCCTGGTTAGATATCCAGTGCCTCTGGCATAGGGATTCTTTACCTGTGGGACTGGCAAGGAAGCCTCGGCGGGGGGGAGTGGGGGGGTGGAGGTGGAGGCCCTGGGGAATGGCAGGGACTCTAGGTTTAGGAACCAAGTTAGAAAATTGTGTGTCTGAATATACATTTTCCTGGGGAAAGGATCTATTTTTCACTAGATTTTCAACGAGGTTGAAACCCTCCGAAATAAGAACCATTTTTTGGCTGTCTAGCCACTTCTCAGCACCCTGTGTCCATTCTCAGGGTTGCTTCTACTCCAGAGAGGTCAATGAAATACTCTCAGGGGTCCTAGCTGGACAGAAAGCTGCCCACAAAGGACCAAATTTAATTCTCTTTACAAAAACTGTGTGCCTATTGCAGGAAGAATTTAGGAAAGAAAAATCTCTTTGTTAATTCCATCAGCCATTTACTGAGTTCCTCCTATGTAGTCCAGGCACTGTGGCAGGTGCTAAAGATACAAAGATGACGGGGCTCCTGGGCGGCTCAGATGGTTATGCATCTGCCTTCAGCTCAGCTCATGATCCCAGGGTTCTGGGATTGAGCCCCATATTGGGCTCCCTGCTTGGCGGGAAGCCTGCTTCTCCCTCTCCCTCTGCCTACACCTCCCCCTACTTGTGCTCTCTCTGTCAAATAAATAAATGAAATCTTTAAATAAATAAATAAATAAATAAAGATACAAAGATGAATAAAACCCAGGACCTGCCCTGAAGAGACTTGTGGTACAGAGGCAAGGAAAGATCTAAAGAAGTGGAGCGATTGAAGTCAAGCGGCGTTCGTTAAATAGGAGGCAGTATTAGTTGGGCGAGGGATCAGGAAAGGCGTCATTGAGGAAGTGATTAGAGCTACCATGTACAAAGGTGTGGACAAGTTACTCCACAGAGAGGAAACTAGGTGTGTAAAGCTGAAGGACTTTGTGGTCTGCAGCACAGAGGGCAAGAGGCTGTGGGGAGAGACGAGACCAGGAAGGCAGGCCAGGCCGCCCAGAAGGACCATGTCAGGTTTTTGGATGGTGATTCTGCTAGCGATGGGGGATATACATTTGGAAGAGTGAGAGACGGCAAGCAGAGAAGTTAGGGGGCTGCTGCAAGAATTCAGGCAAGAAATAAAGAGGGCTTTAAGGCTATGTGTCCGTGTGGATGTTCCCATTGCCTCTACGAGGAGCACCTTCAAGGAATGGCAGTGTGGAGGAGAGCGGAAATGTGGATGAAAAATCGGCACCAGCAAAGCTACTGGGTTTCCAGGCTCACTTCTCCAGGATCCTGTACTGATTTTGCTGCCCACACCCTGTCCTCCACTAAACAAGTGTAGTCCGCTTCCCCCAGCATGCCTTCCGCTAGCTGAAGACAACTGAGGCTTCTTTGAGCTAAGGACCCTCAGTTTCTTCTGTACCTCCTTGTGTCATGTAATTTGGGGTCCCCTCCCCCCGACCTCTGGGCCTGTGTTTTGGTGGTTACACCCTGCTCTCAATTTATTGAGAAGCCACTGCTCTCTAGAACCCCTGTCTTTACATATTTTGTTATTGTCCAAACCACATCCCTTCACTTCAGACATATGAAGCTGTTACCTTGGACTTAACAGCATGCCCTCATATTTGTCCTTACTAAGTTTTTCTTGTTAGACTTGATTGACACCCATCCCCAAGAGGTGGGTTAAAAAGTTGAATAGAACAGGGCCAAAGATGGACCCCAAAAACAAGTCACTAGAGAACTTTCTCCTAACCAAGACTAGATGAAGACTAAGTATTTTTTTTTAAAGATTTTATTTATTTGACAGCACACAAGCAGGGGGAGCAGCAGAGGGAGAGGGAGAAGCAGGCTCCCCACTGAGCAGGGAGCCCAATTCGGGGCTCGATCCCAGGACTCTGGGATCATGACCTGAGCTGAAGGCAGATGTTTAGCCACGCACACACCCCCCAGATGAAGACTTTAAAGACTCCAAACCTTGGGGTGCCTGGCTGGCTCAGCCCGTAGAGCTAGTGACTCTTGATCTCAGGGTTATAAGTTCAAGCCCCACGTTGGGTGTAGAGATTACTTAAAAATAATAAAATCTTTAAAGCCTCCAAACCTTGAAAACACAATGGTGCCCCGTTTTCCATATACAATTCAAAATGAAAATATTGAACCATGAGGCATATATAGGACATCCAATGGATTATAGTTTCTTTCAAAAATATGCAGTTGACCCTTGAGCGATGCGGGGGTTGGAGTGCTGACCCCCTACGCAATTGGAAATTCATGTGTAACTTTGGACTCCCCTAAAACTTAACTGACGGGAAGCCTCACCGAGAGCAGAAGCGGTTGATTAACACATGTTTTGTATGTCATATGTATTATATATTGTATATTCCTACAATAAAGTAAGCTAGCAAAAAGAAAATGTTTTGGGATGCCTGAGTGGCTCAGATGGTTAAGCGTCTGCCTTCAGCTCAGGTCATGATCTCCAGGTCCTGGGTTCGAGCCCCACATCTGGGTCCCCGTTCAGCGGGGAGTCTGCTTCTCCCTCTCCCTCTGCCCCTCCCCCTGCTTGTGCACTCTTTGTCTCTTTCTCTCTAAATAGTATCTTTAAAAAATGTTTTAAGAAAATAATAAGGAAAAATATATTTACAGTACTGTTCTGTATTTATTGAAAAAAAAATCCGCTTATAGTTGGACCCACACAGTTCAAACTCATGTTGTTCAAGGGTCAGCTGTATATATATTAATGATCAACTTCTGATCTCAATTTTTCTCCCCCCCTTTTTTTTGGTGCCCTTGTTTTGTGCGTGTTCTAAGCAGTGGCTCAGGCTGCCCCTCGTGTAACCCAGCATTGCCTATGCTGTCCTTTCCTCCACTGAGCAGTGCCTTGAGGATCAAGCCGACGCCCTCTCCCCTACCAGTCTTAGCCATGCCCACGCCATGCTCTGGATCATGGGAACAGCAGAAGAGATTCTGGCCTGCTACCATGTGATTCCAGTCCTCCAGGAGGAGGGGATTCTGGGCTCAGCAGGCATGGGTTAGAAAGCACTGGACCCAGCGGCAGGGGTTATTGGATCAAAGCAGCCAGAAGCCTGTGGAAGGGTATCAGGGACGGGGGTGGGTGACAATACTAATTTGATCGCCTTAGGGTTTCATCCAGAGTCAGCCCATGAGTCAGACATCATGGTGCCTGAAGATTAAGATGACAATCTCTCTTACTCTTCCTTAAGGAGTGGGCTGGGGGTGGGGGGTAGGTCAGGAGAGAAGGCAGGTGGCCCAGGAGGGTGGAAGCTAATGCTGCTTTTCTTTTAACTGGGGCAAGTCCGCAATCAGAAGAGCACAGAAGAGCTGAGTGAGTATAGAAGAGAAATGATTCCCCAAGATGAGGAGAGGGAGGAATGGTCATGAGGAATTAAGTCACTTCTGTAAGATTATGACCTATCAAATATACGTATAATGAATGGTAGATGAAAGAATGAGTTTTGCTCAAGACCAGGAATCCCACGGTGCACTTTGGGAATAAGGAGCATACCCATTTCATGTTCAACAGCAGGAGCTGAGGCTGAGAGGGAAGGTTGGTGGGGAAAACTTTTCATTCCATGCTAAATAGCTTGAAAGTCTTGAGTGGGCAAGGAATATAGAGGACAAGTAGATAGATGACACTGGGGAAAGGAATGGAGACACCCCTTCCTTTTGAGTAGAGGGAAGGCGGGATGGATGGGAGGGGTGAGAGGGCCTTCACGTCTGGTTTTCTCTATTTCCTTGAGAAAGTAGGAATTAAGGTTTTGAGATTTATAAGAATTGTCAAATTTTAGAATTGCCATTAATAGATATAGGAGTGGGATAGATCACCTGGTGACGCAGCTGAGGTTGAAGACCAAGATCAGGCAGCGGCAGCTTCACTACAACCAAACAATTTTTTGTAGCAGACGCCAGCGCCCCCGGAGCAAACACAGAAGACAGACCTCGGAGCTGACTCCCAGCCAGGACGTGGATTGCATCGGGCAAGGAGCAGGGTAATTAAAGCAGCTAGAGAAGACTGGACAGGGAGGCCCTGGGAGACTAGAAGGTAGTGGTTAGAATCAAAGCACTGGAGGTTCCAGGGTGTCTGGCTGGCTCAGTCGGCTCTGGGGTCATGAGTTCAAGCCCCACGGTGGACACAGAGCTTACTTAAAAAAAAAACAAAACAAAAAAACCCAAAAAACAAAGCATTGGAGGTTCCAATAAGGCTTTTGAAAATTAGAAAGCTGAAGGGTTGGGTTGGGGCGCCTGGGTGGCTCAGTTGGTTGGGCTACTGCCTTTGGCTCAGGTCATGATCCTGGAGTCCCGGGATCGAGTTCCGCATCGGGCTCCCTGCTCGGCGGCGAGTCTGCGTCTCCCTCTGACCCTCCCCCCATCATGTCTCTCTCTCTCTCAAATAAATAAAACTTAAAAACAAAAGAAAGTAGAAGGGAAAGCTTGTGGTCAAAAAGAGGACATTTTTTTTAAAGTGGGGGGATGGGCAGAGGGAGAAGAAGAGGGAGAATCCCAAGCAGGCTCCTCGCTCAACCTGGAACCCAACATGGGGCTCAATCTCACGACCCTGAGATCATGACCTGAGCTGAAATCAAGAGTGTGTCATCTGACTGAGCCACCCAGGAGTCCCAGAAAGGGGACATTTTAAATAGAGCTATTCAGAGTCCATAGTATGTCTAAAAGAAGTCGGCTGCGGCGTGAAGACAAGTCACTGTTGTGGAAGAGTCTAAGGGAAACATCTACCCGCAGAGGCCTTTCTGCCCCCGCCACGGTGGAGTGGGCCAGGTCTCACGAGGGGAACAGGCCCCAGAGAAACACTGGGCACACACCTGCTCTGAGGCTGGTTCCATGCAAAGGACACAGCCAAGGGGCGTGGGGGGAGTTCAAGTTCTAGAGGAAGGAAGACGACGACCAGCTGAGATTGGGAGGGGGTAAGTGTGAGGAATCTGAAGGAAAAAGAGACAGAGACTCTTGGGTAGAGAACCTTGGCATTTTGCAGCTTTGCAGTTCCCCTCATTTCCTTCAGAGCAAAAGAAAACGGCATTACATAGCAAGAGAGATGGAGAGGTACATACTACATTTTGAAAACGCACTTCACTGTTGCTTGGTTTTGCTATATAGTATTTTTATAATTTTAAAATAATAAAGATCTTTTAGAAAGCAACAGCAGGGGCTCCGCCTAGTAGGTACCCCTTCACTGCCTGGACTTGGGCTGGGGAGGGCTCCAGTAGCCTCCCTCCTTAGGGACCCCTCATTCCCAGTCCTGGGCTGTGTTTCCCCCAGTGGCCAGCAGAGGGTCTGTTGACAAATACACTTTAAAATCATTCTTTCCAAAGATGAGAGACTAGCACTGTGGGCAAGAGAGGCACTGTGGATGAGGGGCCTGGGGTGTTGGAAGCAGAACTGAGGTGGTTCCAGCCCAGTCCAGTTCCTTCCCAGCTCCCATAGGACACTGCTATCCTCCTTTTCCCATAGGTCCACAAACCTCCTTACCAATAGCTTCTCCCATAAATCCGTGCCCAGAGCAGCCTGTCTGCTAGATTAACTCCTGGCACTTAAGCTGAGACAGGAATTTTCTGCTTCTGCCTTGCTCCTTGTAAGCCAATTATCATCAACCCTTACCTGTCTGGGTCTAGGGAGCCTGCCCAGGGTGGAGTCTCTGTCTTGGGGCAGAGGGGTCTGGGGTGGGAATTGAGGAGGTCCTAGAGAAAGGAAAAGATCAATCTCAGGGAATTGAGGAGGACTATCTGGGGAAGAGAGAGAGGGTCCATCTGAAGGAAAGAAAGTCCATGGTAGGAGATATGGGGGGTGGTTCTGGGGATGGTGAGGTCTAGACTGAGGGATGAAGGTTCTCTTTTTTTTTTTTTTTTTAAAGATTTTATTTATTTATTTGACAGAGAGAGACACAGCGAGAGAGGGAACACAAGCAGGGGGAGTGGGAGAGGGAGCGAAGCAGGCTTCCCGCTGAGCAGGGAGCCCGATGCGGGGCTCGATCCCAGGACCCCGGGATCACGACCTGAGCCGAAGGCAGACGCTTAACGACTGAGCCACCCAGGCGCCCCGAAGGTTCTCTTGAGCAATGGTTCTCAAAGTGTGGTCCCCAGACTAGCAGCATCAGCATCACCTAGGGACTTATTAGAGGTGCAAATTCTCTGGCCCCACCCCAGATACTGAATCAGAAACTCTGAGAGTAGAGCTAACAATTTGTTTTAACAAGCCCTCCAGATGATTCTCACTTGTGCTAAAGTTTGAGAACCACCACTCTTGAGTTATGGGATCTCTTCTAGGAATTAGAGGTGGGTGTGTTCTAGGGAATCAAAGGTCCAATCTGGGGGATATGTGGTAGGAGTATCTCCTAGAATGGGGAGGGTCTGTGCTAGTGGACCTCTAGAAGGTTGGAAACGTTTTATATCCTAGAACAAGAAGAGGTCTGTTCATAGGAGTAGAGATGGATCTGCTTTATAAAAGGGGAAGGGGAAGTATTAGAGAATGAGGAAGGTTGACATAGTAGATAATGTCATGGTTTTGAATCACTAAGTCTTGGATTTGGATCCCTGGAGTCATTACGTTAGCTGCGTGAACTCGTACTTAACATTTCTGAGCATCAGTTTCCTTACCTGAAACATGGGAGGCTAATACTGTCCTTATAGAGTTGTCATAAGGACTGGTTAGACCATCCAGTCAGCAGGTAGCTTTTGAGTTATTGAGTGTATTTTCTGGGTCCAAGTTCTAAGAATTCAGGGGGAAAAGATACAGGCCTAGCTCTTTTCCCAGAGATCCTATCTCTATGTCAGGTACCTAGCACATGGTAGGCATTCAATAAATGTAGTTTCCCCTTCTTTGCCAAGGAAATGGGAGATTCTTCTAGAGGAAATACAATGAAGCATCGTAAGTCTGGCCTGGAGAGTACGGATGTATGATCTTTTCTTGAGAATAAGCACTAAGCTCTTGGACCCTTGAACCTCTTAAAAACCTTTCAAGGCTGATCTGCAAGATTTTTATCATGTCTCTTTCATGGATGAGGCTCAGAGAGGTGGAGAAATTTGCTTAAGAGCACAGAATGAGTAAAAGCATCAAGGTCAGAATGCAGATCTCGACTCCAGATTCAGAACATGGAAGATGTGCTCACAAAATGGGGAGGGGGTGTCCTAGAGAATGGGAAGGCCTGTTCTAGGGGAGAAAGAGGACTCTCATGGGTACATGGCAGGTGTTCCACCCTAGGGAATGGAAGGTTCGAGTAGGGTAGTGGATCTTGACTTCTTACCCAGTGGGATAAGCTGGGGAGCTTTTAAAAACACTAACACCTGAGTTCCACCTTAGATATCAGGATTAACTGGTTTGAAGTATTGTCTAGACATCTTTTGAAACTTCCCCAAGTGATGCTTATTACAGCCAAGACTGAGGACCACTGCTCTGGGGCATGGGGTGTGAATCCCACGGTGTGCAAAGCCAATCAAAGACTTGGAAATGTTGGCCTCTGAAGCTGGGGAAGCCTGTCCGGAGGAAAAGGGGATATGGTGTTCTTAAGAAAGGGGAGGAAACTTTCCCGAGACTTGGCAAGTTGAATGCCAGGGAAAGGAGAGGAGTGTCATTAAGATGTGGTGGTTATCTTGGAGGAATGGAAGGGCCTGTCCAGTAAATGGAGGGAGATAGTCCACTTGGAAATAGGGCTCTTAGAGTCCCCAGAGCAGGATGGGTAAAAGCAGACTTCAGGGTTCAAGCCCTGCTCTGCTGCAGACTAGACATGTACTCTTGGGCACATTGCTTAACCAAGTTCCTTATGCCTCTGTTTCTTTATTTCTAAAGAGACGTTGTAATGCTTGCCTCATAAGGGCATGGTGAGAATTAAATCAGGCAATGCCAGGTCCATAATGATTGCTCGGTAAATGCAACCGTTGGGGAGGGGGGTCTCTATGGGAGCATTGGAGGTTAACTTGGAGAACGGAGGGTCCATCCCGGAGAGTGAGAACTTTGGTCCTGAGGAATGGTGGTGGTGTAGGCATGGGATGAGGGGAAGGTAGGGAGGGCTGGATCCTAAATCCACTAAACCTTACGGTTGCAGGGCGGAGCCTGGAGATGTCCTGCAGGGGCCGCCAGCCTCCCGCTGTGGAGAGGCTGGAGGAGGGGCTGATGAGCAGAGGAGAGGTTTGACTGCTAGTAACCTCTCAACTGCTGCAGTAAGGAGGTGGCAGCCGCACCAGCAGCCTCCCCTCCCATCTGTCTTTGCTCTGTGACAGGTGGGAACTTAAAAGCTCAGGCCACGTGTCTCAACTGGCTAACCTACTTACCCCTAGAAGACTGGGGCTGGGGCAGGCGGGGGGCCAAGAGGAGCATGAGAAAGGAGCAAAGCAGGGGAAAGCCCCAGAGTGTTCTGGGGACCTGCGTTTGAAGGCTTGTGGGCTGAGGGAGAGAATGACATGTGTACTAGAAGAGGCCCAAGGCAGAGTCTGTGAGCCCCGTGCGTGCCCAGGTACGTCTGTGCCTCCAGCATTAGGCGTGTGCCTGTCTTAAAAGTCTGAATTTGCCTGGGAGGGTAAGGACTGTAGTCGGAGCAGGCTGAGTTCTAAGTACTGCCATCACCTCGGAGCTGCTTGCAAGCTCTCCCAAAGCGTCCACCCGCCTTCCCTTCTTAACTAGATAGGGAAGGTGGGGAATGGGGTGGGGAAAGGGGAGGAGGCTATCCCAAGACTCTAGCTTTCAAAGCCTTTTTATCTAGTTTGGGAAATCCCTGGAGGAAGCCTGAGCTCAAAGGCCAGAACTGACGGAAACTGATGGGGGAGTGGTGCAGACAGTCTGACAGCTTCACAATCTCTTGAGAGGGATGGCATCTGCACCCAATGCCCACCCCCACCCCCTATACGCACACCACCACCGTCTAGTCTGTAATCCAGGGTACTGTCCCCTCTGAGCGACTTCAGCTCTCCTGTCCTCACAGTCTTCAAGTCGGCCTTTCGCCGCCCCCCCCCCCCCAGTCCTGGGTCCACGCCTGCGCCCGCTCTGGCCCCGCGTCGCCGGCACTGCTGTCCCTTTCGCCGTGCTCGCCCCCCGCCGGCTGCGGGGCGGCGCGGGCCCTTTAAGAACAGCGGGACCCGCGAGCAGGAGCTGGGAGGAGAGCGCAGTCGCCCGGCGGGCTCGGGAGGACACAGCGCCCAGCACCGGGCTCTGGGACCCGGCTGTGCGCAGCCGAGTCGGGGCGCGCCCCCATCGCCCCTCCCCATCATTGTCATCTCTCCGCGGACCTGCGGCCCGGGCCCTCCCCGGTCGCCCGCCCCGCCCCGGCCCCGCCCCGGCCCGCGCTGCCGGGACCGGGAGCCGGGCCGCGGGTGCCGCAGCCGGAGGCAGGTAAGGAGGGCCCGGAGTCTCCATCCCCGGCCGGCGCGGCAGCGCTAAGCTTCTCGGTCCGCACCGGCCCGGGGGCGCGTCAAGGTGACTAGGCATACAGGAGATAGGGAAGGGGGGGAGCCCGCCACGGTGGGGGGCTAGTTGGCGGCGGCGGGGGGGGAGCGGTGGTCTTGAGTCCCGGTGGTGCGCCCGCCTTTGGGGAGAGTCCGGGACGCGGCGGGAGGGGCCGGCCAGGGGACGCGCCCGGGGATGGGGAGGGGGATGCAGCGGGAGGCCCAGAGCCTCCTCTTCCTCCGCCTGCCCCGGGTCCGCCCTGCGCGCAGCCGGCTACCCTGACCTCCTAGCCGGCAGCCGCGGCCGGCCGCCCCTGCCCTCCTCCCCGCCCCCCAACCCTCCAGTCCCCAGGGGCTGCTGGCCTGCGGGGTAAGGAGATTAGAGCCGCCGCGGGGAGGTGGGGGGGAGCGGGTGAGGGCTTCCAGGGGCCGGACTGGGGCCAGGCTGGGGCCAGGCTGGAACTGGGGCTGCCTGGACCGAGGAGAGGTCGAGACCGAGCGTAGCTACGCGGAGAGTGGGGGGCAGGAGAGGGCAGATGCTCTGGCGGTGGGAAGTGGGGTGCTCCCAGTAACGGATCTGCCCTGAGAAGGAGGCGGGGAGTGGGGGTGGGGAGCGTTAGAAAGCAAGGGAGGGAGCTTTGAGCCAGGGCTTGGGGGTCTGCCCCAAACTGAGCAGGCCCTCTCCCTGCAGGCCGGCAGCGCGATGGCAGAGAAGGCGCTGGAGGCCGTGGGCTGTGGACTAGGACCCGGGGCCGTGGCCATGGCTGTGGCGCTGGAGGACGGGGCGGAGCCCCCGATGCTGACCACGCACCTGAAGAAGGTGGAGAACCACATCACCGAAGCCCAACGCTTCTCCCACCTACCCAAGCGCTCAGCGGTGGACATCGAGTTCGTGGAGCTGTCCTATTCCGTGCGGGAGGGGCCCTGCTGGCGCAAACGGGGTAAGGGAGCAGCCTGATGGGGAGCTGTGGAGCCCCCAGGAGTTGCCTCTTAGAGAGCAGGAGGTCTGGGTGTCCCCTGTTCACCAAGTTCCGCCCCAGGGGGCTCTGTGGGAGCACTGAAATCTCAACCCACCACCGACTATGCACACAGCTGACCTGCCAGGTCTGTGCTCCCCACGCACCTGTGAGCTTGGTGGGACACTAGGTTCAACTGGCTATTGAAGCTTTCCTCCTCTAAGATGACACTAGAACCTCTGGTCCTTAGGTAGTCCTGGAGGAGTTTACCTTTATTTTAGGTAGAATTCCTGCCTTTGAGGCCTGGTATGAGAAAGTTCCGGGCTCTGTTGCAGCCCTCCTCAGTGATTAGCAACATCCTTGTACCTAGACAACACTGCTAATGTTAAAAGATGTTCTCATTCCTGTCATCTTACTTCATTCTTGCTGAAGTCCTCCAAGGTAGGGAGGGTGAAGGTTTAGCAGGATAGGTGACATCCCCATGTTACTAATAAGGAACCTGAGGTCCAGGGAAGTTGAGTCACTTGACCAGTGCCACACAGCTAATAAGTGGCAGAGCTGGGACCAGAAGTCAGGTTTGCCAGCTCTCTGTGTATTGTTCTTTCCTTCTTAACTTCCCTGGTCTGGCATTCACATCTCCTCCTCTTTTCTCTCATCCGCACAGGTGGGTCAGGTCTGGGGCTCTGAGCAGCCCCTGGAGTCCTTGCCCCGCCTGCCCTGGGCAGCTTGAGCTGGGAATAGAGAAGCTGAGGGTTTTGTTTTGTTTTGTTGTTTTGTTTTGCCCAGAGCTGGGTGTGGGTCAGGGATGGGGCTGGGACATTGTTCTCTGAGATTCAAGAAATAAGTTTGGGGTGCTTCCGAGCAGGGCTGAGCATGAGCTGTCTCTGCATTCCCCACCCTTGCTCTCACGAGTGACCAAAAGGTCCCAGGGCCTGAGCCAATGGAAACTGAGGCCTCTGGGCCCCCTGCTGGGTGCCCTGTCCCAGAGCAGCCTCTGGGCCCTGAGATCAGCTCTGGGCAAATGAGGAGGCGGCCGTTATTCCTATCGCCCTGTTTTCCCTCAGTTTTAAGGAGACGTGAAGATAAGAAAGAAGTGTAGCTAGATGGACCGGTTGCTTCAACCCACCAGCCAGACTGGCACCCCTGACCAGGTGCTTCCTCCTTTGATCCTGCCAGCCCCAGGCTCTCTACTGTCCATTTTGCTGTCTCTTCTGTCCTTTGCCCCTTTCTTTGCCCTCTGTCCTCCTCTCTTTGACTTGTGTTTTCACTGGAGTCCCTCTCCCCTTGTCTGGAGGACAGAAAGCCATTAGAGGTAAGCAGAGAGGAAGAGCGAGGGATGGGAAGGGTGGTGTCTGCCTTGCCCAGGTAAGGACTTGCCACCCATCTCCCCTAATTATATAGGATGTTTCTTGTTTTTCAAAACACTTTCCCATTAATTACTATTCAATATCTCACTGAATATTCACAATAACCCTATTATGCCTTGGGAGGAGCTATTACTGTCCTTATTTTATAGATGAGGAGACAGAGGTCCTCAAAGATTAAGTGACTTGACAAAATTGCGAGAGTTACTGACAGAGGCAGGACCAGAACTCTGGTGTGTTTTTATCTGGAAGGGCTGGCCGGCCCCTCCCGTGACGAGCAGCTGGGGAACAGCAGGAGTTCAAAGCTACCTGTCCGCTGGATGACCTTGGGCCATCTCCTTAGCCTCTCTTGGACTCACCTTCTCCATCTGTAAATAGGGACGATAAGAATTGTCCCCGCACAGGCGTGTTGTGAAGCTCAGCTGAGACGTTATCTGTGCAAATGCTTGTTGAGAGGCAAGTGTAAGATGATATTTGTATTAGGCATCAGTGTTCAGTCTGGTGCTTGGCTCGGATTAAATGAGGGGAAGGTTCGTCATCGCCTGTTTCCTCCCCTGCCAAAGAAATCATTTCCTGTGAGTGGCTCTGGAGGGTGTTTGCGGGAGTACACAACCACACATCTTTCTGATTGAGGGTGACGATCCCTGAGGCCGAGGGATGGAACTATGGCTTCCCCCTCCCAGGAAAGAACTTGCTGTGTGACCTTGGGTGAGTTGCTGGATGTCCCTGGGCCCCAGGTGGCTCATCCATGTTGCCATAGCAGCAATGCAAGTGATGTGTCTGTAAACTCTAAAGCACTATCCGGGCAGGTGGTGTGATGGGGACCCCACAGTGGACAGCAGCTGAGCCTCCTTCTGAACGGATGTGTCCAGAGGGACAGCTGGGTGCGGTGGAGGGAGGGTGAAAGATCACATCCCTTCACTGTCTCTGCTAAGGAGGTAGAGGGGAGAGGGAATTGAGCTCTGGGGGGGGGGGTGCGGAGGAGGGTGGTAGCCCCCAAAATCTCCAGTAGAGCCTTGGTGTTTCTGCCTCAGTGAGGCAGGTCTGCAAGCATAGAAGGCAAGTCTTGCCTCATGGGCTCCCTCCTTCCTCTCCACCCCCTTGTTTCCCCAGGTGACTCCGTGTAGTCTCTGACCTCTGCTTCCTGGCCTGTGTTGTCTATATGCTCTCAGGTAGCAGAGATCTTCCTCCCAAGGACTGGAGAGCCTCCGACTTTCCTCTCCATTTTTGAATGCTGCTCATCCTTCAAGACTTTGCTCAAATGCCACTTCTTCCATGAAGCCATTCCTGATTTTTCCCTTGCCCCTCCACCCTCCTCAGTTCCATTTTCTGCATTCTCATCGTACATTATTTGTGCTTCTGTTATAACCCTTATTTTATCTCTCCTCAGATCCACAGATGTTTTCCATCTTTCTAACCTAGACTATGACTTTCTTGAATGCAGGAAATGTGTCTTCTTCATTTTTTTGTCCAGTGTCTGGTACAGAGCTTGGAAAGTAGTAGACATCAATAAGTGTTTGTCAAATAGAATAATAAAATGTCACTTTTTAAATGTACTCTATGTGCCAAGCACTGTGTCATATGTAAAGCTACATATATTATCTCATTGCATCTTTATAACAACCCTATGAGATAGGTACTGTCATCCTCATTTTACAGATGAGGGACCTGGAGCTCAGAGAGGTTAAGCAACTTGCCTGAGGTCCCACAGCTGGTAAGTGTGGAGCCAGAATTTGAACCTCGATCCACCTGACTCCAAATCAATGCTCTTAATGCATATGCTGCCTCCCAGGGAGTGAATGAATCATGAGATTTTTACCGGGCTGTGGTAGGGGCTGCGGAGACGAGCCTCGTGGGCCAAGCGAGCACAAAGTAGGCCTTTTCAGAATGAGGCAAAAGTTCTGAGAACACATGTTCCTAGAATACACCGTGAGCACCTAGTACATACCAGTCTGCTGAGGTCACATAGATGAGCAGGACACAGGCTCTGCCCCCAGGCAGCTCACAGACTAAGAGGCTGGGGGACAGGGGCGAGGGACGGGCACATCAAATAGCAAACATGCTAACATCTGCAGAGTGCTGTGCGAACACAGAGGACATTTAACCAGCTCACTCAGGCTGAGGGTTGGCAAAGTCTTCCTGGAGGGAGCGAGAGTGACTACTGTGTTTATAGCGGGGGAGCAGGGTCGTCTATAAACTTGACCCCCTCTCCTTGCCCGTCCATGAGGGGTGGAGGTCTTCCCATGGCCTACAGGAGAGCGTGCTTACCTCTGGTACTTTGCTGTGAGGACCTGGCCCTTCTAGGGGAACAGGCGGAGACGGTGTGAATATCATTGCCCCTCGGAAGGTGTTTCTCCATCCTCATCGATCCCCCCTGAGTAGGGAACTGCCTCGTTCACTAATAGCCAGGGCCGCTCCTCAGAGTTTCGGGTGCCTCTGTTCACTGTAACCCTGATCACAAGTTCCTCCCTCCCTCGCCACAGGTTATAAGACCCTCCTCAAGTGCCTGTCGGGTAAATTCTGCCGCCGGGAGCTGATTGGCATCATGGGCCCCTCCGGGGCCGGCAAGTCCACGTTCATGAACATCTTGGCAGGGTACAGGTGAGGACGAGGCCGGGGTGGAATGGGGGCAGGAGCCGGGAAGAAGGATCCCCTGGGGAGCACAGAAGGTATTCTGAAGTGGCCTTGACCCCCATCCGCAACCAATGGGCCTGCAGGGAGTCTGGAATGAAGGGGCAGATCCTGGTCAACGGGAGGCCGCGGGAGCTGAGGACCTTCCGCAAGATGTCCTGTTACATCATGCAGGATGACATGCTGCTGCCACATCTTACCGTGTTGGAAGCCATGATGGTGAGGGCTGGCTGGCCGCTCCCTCTCCCAGCCCCCGCTTCTGTCTGCCCTCCCCATCCTCCCCGGTGCCTAGGGGTTCAAGGCAGGGCCCTCCTCCCACATATATCTGACCTGCCTACTCTCTGGGCCTCAGGTCTCTGCTAACCTGAAGCTGAGTGAGAAGCAAGAGGTGAAGAAGGAACTGGTGAGTGGGGAAGAGAAAGGGGCAAGAACAGGAGAACTGCCCTTTCTGTGCTTCAGAGTTCTAGAGCCCTGAGTTGGGGGGTGGGAGACTGGATGCCAAGGCTGGGACACTGGAGGCCAAGTGGACTTAAGGGAACGCTTCTTTAAATCGGGGTGTGGGGGGCTGGGGAGAAGCAGAGATTCTGAAGCTGACCTGGGGTGGGTGGGGGGGCTGGGCCAGGTGACGGAGATCCTGACGGCACTGGGCCTGATGTCCTGCTCCCACACGAGGACAGCTCTGCTCTCCGGTGGGCAGAGGAAGCGCCTGGCCATCGCCCTGGAGCTGGTCAACAACCCACCCGTCATGTTCTTTGACGAGCCCACCAGGTAGTTCTCCCCCTCCTCTCCCACCAGGATGCCGCCTCCCCTCAGCCCTGAGCCAGGGCAGGAGGCCGCATGAGCTCCACTGCTGGAGACCAGAGTCCCTGCGCAGCAACCTCCTGGGGCCAAGATAAGGGCCTCCTCCTCATCCATCCCTGCCAATCCCGTTGCCGTAGCAGCCCCATCCTTCACGCAGGCAGAAATCCTATGTCCTCCGTGACAGATGCCTCCCTCTCCTTCTCTTCCCCACCGCCAATCAGTCCCCAAATCCCGCTGATTCTACCTCCTTTCTCTGTCTCTCAGATTCGCCCCACCCCCATCCCAAGTGCCTGTGCTTAAGTTCTGGACCTCATCAGCTCTTGCCTGCATTTCTGCCACAGACTCCTACCCCCTGTTCTTCAGTCTCTCCCAGCCAATCCTCCCTCCAAACTGCAGCCAAGGAGCACTCTCTAAAACACAAGTCGGGCAATACTCACTCCCCCGCTTAAAAACACACAGCGAGTCCCATTTGCCCTCAGAAGAAAGTCAGCAGACTTACGAGGTCCCGGTCTGAACCTACTTCTCCAGCCTCACATCTTGCTTCATGCTGTCTTGTATTTTATGCTCTAATAACACTGAATTGCTTATAATTCCCTGGGCCAGCCATGTGTTTCATGCCTCTAAGCTTTGCACATGTTGTGTCTTCTGTCCGGGCTGCCCTTCACCACCATGCCTGCCCTTCCACCTTCAGCTGGCTCAGCTCCTTCTTCCACACGCACTCAGGAAACTTCTCTGACCACCCTCCAACCACTGTGCGGCATTCCTGAAGCCTCCCCCTCGTTGTCATCCTGTGTTTCTACAGCATGTTCCACATCATCTCCAATGATCTGTGCGCTTCTCTCTCTCTCCCTCCAGACCAGAGCCTATGTCTTAGTTATCCGTCATAGTAATCCCAGCACCGGCCATTCAGCAGGTGCTCACTCCATATTTGCTTGTTAAACTGAATGGCGCTCTGGGCTTCTTGGTACCTCCAAAGGCCTGCATCATCTAGTAAGGACAGGCTATCGGGGTGGCCAGAGGGACTCCCTTCTGGGGATGCCAGCTCCATCCCTGTCGTAGCAGCTGCCCCACCCTAAGCACTCCCTTCTCTTGGCTCTGCCCACCTCACCCCCCCCCCGTGGCCTTTCTCTGGACAGTGGGCTGGACAGCGCCTCATGTTTCCAAGTGGTGTCCCTCATGAAGTCCCTGGCCCAGGGGGGCCGTACAATCATCTGCACCATCCACCAGCCCAGTGCCAAGCTCTTTGAGATGTTTGACAAGGTGAGTGCTCTGGACCTCCCAGGGGACTGGCCTGCGGTGGGGAGAGGGAAGGGCGTCAGGAGAGGTGCTAGTGGGGTCCGCCTAGTCCACGGTTGTGTCCTCCTCACCCTTCCTTTCTGCCTCAGCTCTACATCCTGAGCCAGGGTCAGTGCATCTTCAAGGGCGTGGTCACCAACCTGATCCCCTACCTGAAGGGGCTTGGCTTACACTGCCCCACCTACCACAACCCGGCTGACTTCAGTGAGTGGGGGGGCCTGGGCTGTGGTGCTGGGCCAAATCTGGGGGATCAGGTCCTGCACCTGGGCCTCCTTGGGGAGGTCTCACTGTCCCCTGCCTTCCCTGCGCACCCATGGAGGGGCTGGCTTGCCCTCAGGAACCAAGGAGGGATCTTAGCCAAGCACTCCCCTCCGTGTCTCCCAGTCATTGAAGTGGCCTCTGGAGAATATGGAGACCTGAACCCCATGCTGTTCAGGGCTGTGCAGAATGGGCTCTGTGTCATGGCCGAGAAGAAGAGCAGCCCTGAGAAGAATGAGGTCCCCACCCCCTGCCCCCCTTGCCCTCAGGTGAGTAGGGTTGGAGAGGGCAGAGAGGGAAAAGTGGGGGAGGGCAGAAGGGACCCTGGACGATGGCCCTGCCAAAGGAGCTGTCCCCCAGAGGCATCACAACCATTAGGGACTAGGAAGAACTCAGAACTTGGACTAGACCTACTATGAACAGCTGTGTGACCTTGGGCACGTTGCTCAACCTCTGTTCATTTATGTGTTCAGCAAATTCCTACTAAGCATCTGTAGTGTGTTGTCCTCAGTGCCGGCACGGGCCACCTGGTAAGCAGACCCGATGCTGTGTCTCTTGCCTCGTGGCCCATGTGTCTTGCTGTCATCTCCAGCCCAGAGGTGATGACCCTGAGCTCCAGGGTTATTGGGAGGACTAACTAGATCATCACATAAATCTCTTTGCACTGTAGCTGGTTCTGCTGGTGTTCATTCAGTGCTGGTTCTCTTCCCTAAATGAGATACTGTGACCCTTGGAAACATCACCTAACTGAAGGAGAGCTCATGCAGCAAGTCAGTACAAACAGACGGCGGGCTTGCACAGTAAGGGAGCATAGGCGAGTTACTGGTGTAGGGCCACCGGGAGAATGGGGGGCTAATGCTCAGAAGTCCCAAACTCCCCAGCGGCTCACAAGTGAGGGTTTTTAAGGCCAAAATTTGGGGCAGGGGTCTCTTGAGAAGGTGGTTGTCATTGACCGGAGACACCTGAGGTCACACGAGCAGGTGCTCTGGTGCTGTTTCTTCTGGTCCCCAGAGGTCTTTTCCATCTCAAGAGACTTGGAACCTGAAAAATATCCTTATTCCTTATGTTCGAGATTTCATTCGGTCCATCTGGTGATTATGTCTTCAGGGTAGTGCTGATGAGCCACTTGTAAGCTAGAGGGGTTGCATTCCTACAGGTCCCTTGTTTGGCCCAGCGTGCCTGGGGGCGATGTGACCTCTAGTGTTCATTCCTTCATCTGAACTGACAAGCTGGATGCCAGCTTCAGAAACCAAGAGGGCTAGTTGTGTTTGCTGCCGTCATCATGATCCTTGTTTAATATGACCGCAGCACTGGTAGCATAAAGGTACTGTGCCCTTCGGGTAAATGTCTCTTGATGGAGTAAAGACAAGAAGAGGAGTGACTGGTCTACTCAGCCCCCACAGTGCCCTCGACGTCCTTGCTCTTTCCTCCCTCTCAAGTGTTTCCTTGCTCCTTGTGTCTCTCTCCAGATCTCTCTCCAATGCATGACCCTGAGGCCAGCTTCCAGGCACACACCTCAGTGGTGGAGAGTTTCCCATCAGTACAGAAGGGAATGGAGGACCCCTGCCCTGGGGAAGGGCTGGAAGCTTTTCCCATCACTGAGCTGGGTGTGCAGTGGGTGGGTGGAGTAGGCTCGCCTGATCCAATGTCCTCTCCCCAGGAAGTGGATCCCATTGAAAGCCACACCTTTGCCACCAGCACCCTCACACAGTTCTGCATCCTCTTCAAGAGGACCTTCTTGTCCATCCTCAGGGACACGGTGAGGCATCAAGTTGGGGGAGAGGAGGCTGGTACAGGCCTGGCTCTTGGGGGGCATAGGATCTCAGCAGCTGGGATGGGAATGCCCCCCTGCCGCCAGCCAGCAGTCTCCCAAGGCACTATGTGTCTATGGGTCTATGTGTCCTTGAGGGCAGCTCTGAGTTCCTAGCCCAGTGTGGCCTGCCCATCCCTGGCCCTGTGGCCCATCCCCTCTCCTCACTCAGGTCCTGACCCACCTGCGGTTTGTGTCCCACGTGGTCATCGGCGTGCTCATTGGTCTCCTTTACCTGCACATCGGTAACGATGCTAGCAAGGTCTTCAACAACACCGGCTGCCTCTTCTTCTCCATGCTGTTCCTCATGTTTGCCGCCCTCATGCCAACCGTGCTCACCTGTGAGCGGTGCCGCCCTGGGCGGGGGGGGGGGACGGTAGCGGGGCACAGGGTCGGGGCGGGGGGGTCAGACAGCTGTGCCTCACCCGCGTGGGTCCTCAGTCCCCTTAGAGATGGCGGTCTTCATGAGAGAGCATCTCAACTACTGGTACAGCCTCAAAGCATACTACCTGGCCAAGACCATGGCCGACGTGCCCTTTCAGGTAAACCTCTTCCTCCCTCCTGGCTGGCTTCTCCCATCCTTGCTTGCTAGCCCCCTTCCACCCCGTCACCGGCCGTCTGCTCTTTTCCTTCTCCTCACTTGGCAAATCGGTGGGGAGTACCTACCACGCACCAGGCTCTGTGCCGGGCACGGGGATCCGGCAATGGATAAGACAGATGTGATCTTGACCTCGTGGCACTGATGTTCTTGCGGGAACGACCGATGACAGACGGTGATGAAAACATTTACGAATGATTCTGGGGATCTTAGCCGCCGCGGTGGAGGGTAGCTGGCGCGGGCACTGAAGTCTTACTGCTGCTTGTTAGCCCCGAGACATGGGCAGGCCGCCTGTCTCTCGCTGCTTCCGCGTCCCCATCTATCAAGTGGGACGATGGGAGTATCCAGCTCGGGATGGTTTGTGAGAAGTCAGTGAGTTAATACACGTAAAGGACTTAGGCTAGTGCTTGGCACGTGCTAAAGTGCCCAGTAAGTGTTAGCCGGTTTGGGTTGGTTTTATTGCACTAACCGCCCCCCACCCCCCCCGTTCCAAGTTCCGGGGCCACCAAAAATCTGTAGGGCAGCTGGTGTGCAAATGAGAAAAACCTGCCCCTTCCTCAGGGCGGATGCTGCACCACGCACGGTGCAGAAGAGCACAGCTGGATCTCGGCGTCTGGTGGCCTCTTGAGTGGGCACCTGGTACAGGGAACAGCCGACATGACTGTCCACGCTAGGCTTGGACACCGGCCCCCAGGACTTGATAGCTCAGAGGGGGACGACACGTGTTCACATGTAGAGTGAATTAATCAACAACATAAAGAATCAGCTGGTCCAGTTTAGGAGCTCAGATATGGAGATGTCACCATGCCTGAACTGGTCAGAAGGGGCCCAATTGGAATGGCGACACCGGAGGAAGCAAGGGGACATGTGTCAGCCTGGGGGGACAGCACACACCGAGCGTGGGGGTGGCAGGACTCAGCACGGACGCTCTAGGAAGAGCTGTTCTAGGGGCTCCTGCCCAGGTGGCGTGGAGGGTCTTGGCCGCCGTGGTCCCGGCCGGTGCCCCCTGCTCAGGCCCATGCCCGCTCCCCAGGTGGTGTGCCCGGTGGTGTACTGCAGTGTCATGTACTGGATGACAGGCCAGCCAGCCGAAACCAGCCGCTTCCTGCTCTTCTCCGCCCTGGCCACTGCCACAGCCTTGGTGGCCCAGTCTTTGGGGCTGCTGATTGGAGCTGCCTCCAATTCCCTCCAGGTGGGAGGGCTGGCCCCCTGGGGATCCGGAGAGGGGATGGGGTCTGGTGGGAGGAAGCAGGGGCTGACATCAGGAGTGGAACAGGTCTGTGGGGAACCGCGGGCCACCCGGGTCCTGGGTCTGTCCCGGTCACTCTTGTGATGGCCCGGTCCCCTTCCCTCCCCTCCAGGTGGCCACCTTTGTGGGCCCAGTTACCGCCATCCCTGTCCTCTTGTTCTCCGGTTTCTTTGTCAGCTTCAAGACCATCCCCACTTACCTGCAATGGAGCTCCTACCTCTCCTATGTCAGGTCAGTGCCGCGGCAGGAGCCCAGGCCCCAAGGAGGAGAGAGCTGCCGCTGGGCCCTGGCAGTTTGCCCAGGGAACAGTGACCCTATGCTCTGTATCCTGTTCTGATGTCCCCGCGTGCACAGGTATGGCTTTGAGGGTGTGATTCTGACCATCTATGGCATGGATCGAGGAGATCTGACCTGCTTGGAGGAACACTGCCCTTTCCAGAATCCGCAGAGTATCCTCCGAGCGCTGGATGTGGAGGATGCCAAGCTCTACCTGGACTTCCTTGTCTTGGGCATCTTCTTCCTGGCCTTGCGGCTGCTGGCATACCTTGTGCTCCGTTACCGGGTCAAGTCGGAGAGATAGAGCTGTGCCCTGGCCTGCGCCCCAGCCCCCGCAGCGGAAGCCCCCAGCCCCAGCCCTCTGGGACTGTTTTAACCTTGTAGACTTTGGCACTGGTTGCTGGTGCGGCCACCCCTCTCTCAGCTCCTCCACAGGTTGGCCGCCGGACTGCGCTCCCAGCCGTGGCCGTGGCCGTGGCCACGGGGGCTCCAGCCCTCCCCGCCATGCCCAGGAGTCTTCCCCAGTTGATTGCAGTTTGTAGCTTCCTCCCTACTCTCTCCAACATCTGCATGCAAAGACCACTAGGAGGCTGCCACCCTCCTTCCTGCCCTCGGCACCCTCCTCTGTTGTCTGCCTGGGAGCCCCAGGTTCTCCAGGTCCCCATTTACAACTGACCAAAGTGGCCCCCTCTGGGGGTCCCCACCACACAAGTGTTTGTAAACTGGGCTGTTCTAAGGTTCAGGTTCCAGGGCTGGGCCCTGGTGGGGTCCCCTGGAAGTCCCATTTGGACAATGGAACGGAGCAGGGAAGGCTCTGGAAGTCTCTTCCTCCTCCTCACCTCCCCACCCCCAGACCTGGCTGATTTGGACAATCTGCTGGAACAGAAGCTGGGTTTTCTGTCTGGGTCATCCCTCCCAATCCTGGGGATTGGAGAGGCCTGGGGCCCTGGGATGCCCCCTCCCCTTCCCTGTCTCCTTCCCTGTCCCCTTTGGTGGGGGGAGGGTCTGGTGGCACCTCTGCAATAATGTGTGTGTCTCTCTCCCACCTGCCACTGGAACTGGAGAATGCACTTTATTCTGGGGCGTGAGTAGGAGAAGACCAAGCCTCCTTTCTTGCTTCTCATGCCCGGTCCTGCAACACTCCCTCCCCTCCCCAGAGTTACAGGCACATACATGTGAACAGGCAACCTCAGCCCGGCACACACACGCGGTCCCCCGCGGCTCCGAGGAGGAGTGATGGTGGCGTGGTAGGTGCCGTGGGAAGGGCAGTGCCCACCTCCTCTGGGGATGCCGCTTTGACTGCACGGATGAGGCTGGTGCCGCCCAGGGTGTCCTGGGACCCGGGACCTGCAGGTGTCGACCCCCGAGTCTTCTTTCCCCTCCAAGCCAGGGGTGGCACAGGGCATTAGCTCCCCGGAGCTCAGGAGCCAACACGAGCACAAGCATGGGCATAAGTTGGCCTTGGCCACTACCACCCCGGGGCCCTTCTTTTGTGCGTCAAGTTGGCATTCTCACTCCCCTGCCCCTTCCCCAGCCGCTTGCTGCTCATTCAAACTCCTGTCTGGGTCTGTCCACACCCTTCCCACCTTCCCATCAGCCGATACCTCTGGGCACCAGAGCGACAGCCACAGAGCATGTCTGGCTTTTGTGGTAGGTCCAGGTTCACGCCACTTCTGATTTCCCCTTCCCCCAGGGCTCTCCCCCCTGCTTATTCCTGTGCACACACCACTCTTCCTTCTCTTACCCTGCCACAGATTCTCCCCATCGTCCAGAGATGCCAGTTGTATTTGTGGGACTTCACCCGTTATTAATAAAACCTATATTTATACAGTATGCAGTGTGTGAATGTGTCTGGCTGTGGCTCCTGGTTCCGTGGTCTGTGATGGGTCTTCAGAGCACTTGAGAGAAATCTGTGAGCTTTAGAGTGTTTGTGGCAGGGAGGAACCTCCATACTGTTTTCCAGAGTGGTTGCACCAGCTTGCATTCCCACTGACAGTGTAGGAGGGTTCCCCTTTCTCCGCATCCTCGCCAACATCTGTCGTTTCCTGACTTGTTAATTTTAGCCATTCTGACTGGTGTTGAGGTGGTATCTCATTGTGTCTTTGATTTGTATTTCCCTGATGCCGAGTAATGTTGAGCACTTTTTCCTGTGTCTGTTGGCCATTTGGATGTCTTCTTTGCAGAAATGTCTGTTCATGTCTTCTGACCAGTTCTTGATTGGATTATTTGTTCTTTGGGTGTTGAGTTTGATAAGTTCTTGATAGATTTTGGATCCTAGCCCTTTATCTGATATGTCATTTGCAAATATCTTCTCCCATTCTGTCGGTTGTCTTTTGGTTTTGTTGACTGTTTCCTTTGCTGTGCAAAAGCTTTTTATCTTGATAAAGTCCCACTAGTTCATTTTTACTTTTGTTTCCCTTGCCTTTGGCGATGTTTCTAGCAAGAAGTTGCTGCGGCTGAGGCCAAAGAGGTTGCTGCCTGTGTTCTCCTCTAGGATTTTGATGGATTCCTGTCTCACATTGAGGTCTTTCATCCATTTTGAGTCTATTTTTGTGTGTGGTGTAATGAAATGGTCCAGTTTCATTCTTCTGCATGTGGCTGTCCAATTTTCACATGGGTATGTTCTTGCCGGGTGGTACACATCTCTCTCTTCAGAATTCACCGAGCCCTGGCTGTGCCCATGGTGGCGGGTGTAGTCAGTGGTCATGAAGGGCAGTGAGAAGCAGGAAAGACCCTGGAGCTGAAGCTCTAGGATGAGAATGGCAGGGACCTCACTGAGCTTACCCCAGCTTTTTCTTTTTCTTCCTCTCGTCTCTTGCCCCCAGATCATACTTAGCAGGGCTGAGCCATCGGCTACCAGGACGGCAAATGGATTGGTAGCCTGAGGTTTGGAGTAGGCAATTGTCCAGAAGTCCTTGAAGGCTGGTGGCAAGATGACCCAAGAAACAGCACATTGTCTCACCCTCTTCCTTCCTGATCCTGAAGCTTGGGGACTGAAGGGGGGGACTGGCATCCACCCTACTAATGCTACATGCAGAGCTAAGTGCCCCAGGCTAGATGAGGGTCCCATCTATCACTGCTGGGGTGCCTGCCTGGAGATGGACCTTCTCATGGGGGCTTCAGGATGGTAGTGGGAAGAAGTCAGAGTCATAGCTTCTGGAACTCTAGCTAGCTTTTAGAGGGCATTCCGGGAGCCATCCTTTCTCTGCAGTGATGCCTGCAGATGGCTTCTTAAAGTTCATGGACACAAAATCCCACCACTAAGTAGTCTTTTTTTTTTTTTTTTTAAGATTTTATTTATTTGACAGAGAAAGACACAGTGAGAGAGGGAACACCAACAGGAGAGTGGGAGAGGGAGAGGCAAGCTTCCCGCTGAGCAGGGAGTCCAATGTGGGGCCCGATTCCAGGACCCTGGGATCATAACCCGAGCCAAAGGCAGATGCTTAACGACTGAGCCACCCAGGCGCCCTAAGTAGTCTTTCTTAAGATTCTTCCTCTTTACTTTCTCTTTCAAAATGTAAATACCCCTAAAAGAGTAAAACATTTATAAACTCACACTTCTATAAGTGCCCCTGGGAGCAAAAGGAGATGAACAGCCGTTCTGGAGCCAGCAAGGGCCATTCAGGCACAGAGAACATCTGTAGAGTGGCTCATGTATTTGCAAAGAAAGCTCTTTGGATTCTGACAATAACCCCATGAGGCTGCTAAGATGAGTATTATCATTTCCCCCTCTCACAGAGAAGAAAACCAAGGCTTGGGAAAGTGCCTTGGGCAAGCTCTCCAGATACTGTCCCCAAAGTCCCGCCATGTGAGCCACCTGCGATTTCTCCCCCTGGTCCCATCGGCCCTCGGAGGTGTGGCACAAATGCCCTCAGCCCGGCCCTGCATGCTTTGAAATGGGCCCCCTCTCCCTGAGTGCCAGCCCTTCCCGGACTCAGAGATCACTTCCTTCCGTGCAGCCACCTTCCGTGTCAGGGCCTGTGCCAGGGGCTGGAGGACAGGGATGCTTCAGGCTGTTCTCCATGCTATGGGTCTAGGGGACCAGGTGCCCCCATCTTGAGGTCAGACGACAGAGCACATGCCCACAGCGTGACTCATGGTACTTCTGTTTGCAAGAGGCCAGATTATATGTTATTAATAGAGCCTCCATGGCTGTCATAGCCACTGGGGGCAGGGAGGGGAACAGCTTGCTCTGAGCCATGTCCGGTAACTGCAGCCGGGGGCCTGTCCGCCTCGTGTGGCTAGGGAAGCGGAGTGAAGCTAAAAGACCCCCAGGTCTGAAATGTCACCCCTGAGACCCCATTCACAGTGTTGTTCTACCATTCTACTCCCCTTTTGGAGCGTCTCTTAAAATGAGAACGTGCCATTTTCCCTATTGTCTGGAAATGCCCTTCCCTTCCCAGACTTATTTTTTTTTTAAGATTTTATTTTTTTAATTAAAAAAAAGATTTTATGTATTTATTTGTCAGAGAGAGAGAGAGAGCACAAGCAGGGGGAGCAGCAGAGGGAGAGGGAGAAGCAGACTCCCTGCTGAGCAGGGAGCCCGATGCGGGGCTCGATCCCAGACCCTGGGATCATGACCTGAGCCGAAGGCAGACACTTAACTGACTGAGCCACCCAGGTGCCCCTAAAGATTTTATTTATTTATTATTTGAGAGAGAGAGAGGGAGATTGAGAGTGGGGGAGGGGCAGGCAGAGAAGCAGATTCCCCAAGGAGCAGGGAGCCCATCGCAGGACTCAATCCCAGTACTGGGATCGTGACCTGAGCTGAAGGTAGACGCTTACTGGAATGATCCACCCAGGTGCCCCCTTCCCAGACTTGTTTAAGATCCAATTCAATGTCACCTCCTCTGCCAGAGTCAGTAACTTCCTCTCCCAACCTTTCCAAAGGCTTCCATCAGCCTCTGAAGGACCATCATTCGGGCTACCTGGAGGGAAGCCATGGTCTGGTCCCTGCCTGCCTTGTTCTGCTTGCTCAGTATGAACTCAGTGAATGAACACGCATTCAAGTATAAATGAAAGATCAACTCTATCTTCAGTCTGGATGGAGAGTAGAGATCACAAAGCCCTCTTCCCAGCCCTGCCCCGAGGTGCCTCTCTATGGCTTTCCCATTGCACACCTCTGTTCAGTGCACATTGCACACCTATATTTGTATGTGGGGTGCGCCCTGGCTGTGGGCGGTGGGTGGCTCTTCCATGGGTGACGTGAGCCCTGGGTGTGCCCTGTGTGGAAGCAGGGGGATGAGGGTGAGGACTTTGGGGAGCAGGAAGCCCCAGGGCTAGGCCAGGACTGGATGCTAGACAAGAAGAGCAGGTTGGGTGGGAGCTATCTCTCAGCCCTCATTCTTGCTCCTTTCTTGGTCAGAGTGACCAGAAGCCACACACAGAGGTCTGGGGTCTGAAGAGCGCCAGGTGCAGAGGGAGGACCCAACAAGGCCTTGGCTCAGATCTCTGCCAGGAGGTAGGCTGAGCAGGTGAAGAGGCCCAGTGGGAAGAATGCCCTGGGGACGGGTAGGTGCCTCAGGAGCGGCCGAGGGGCGAGGTAGGAAGACCCAGGCCCGGGACTTCTGGTTCCCGCCCTGCCCCTTCCTCATTAGGTCATCCCGCGCAAGTCAGGTCACCCCGGGGCGTCGCAGCTCCTCGGTCTGCACAATAGACCCAACAGCGAGGCCCGCCCGGGAGGGGAGGTAACCGGCTGGCCCTGGCGCGTGGTCACCTGCAGAGGGCGCTCGGCGCGGCGGGGCCCGCCCGGATGCCGCGGCCACCGAGGGCCGGCGCGACTCGGGGGAGGGGCGGTGGGGGGGGGGGGACGGTCCGGGAAGTCCCCGCCCTGGGCCCGCTCGCCGCGGATCCCGGCTCCGGTCGCCGTCCCCTTCCTCCGCGGGTCGCCAGCGCCCGGGCCGTCCTCCCCGCTGCCAGGGGGGCCGGGCTCCGCGCAGGCGGGCGGGGCGGGACGCGCCGAGCCGGGGCCTCTGGGAGGGAGCGAGAGACGCCGGCAGCCGCGGGTGAAGGCCCAACCGGCTCCGTCGCCGCTCGCCCCCGACCGGGCCGCTGTTCGGGGCGCGCGTCCTGCGCGGAGTTCGTCCCCGGACCCGGAGGACCGAGCGGGTGCGCTGAGCGGTGGGCATGCCGGCCGCCAACCCCCTTGGGCTCCGAAGCCAACGGGAACGGGGAGAGCTGTTTGGGACCCAGTTTGTGTGTGTGTGTGTGTGTCGGGGGGGGCGGGGAGCTCTGGACCCGTGGGAGCACAGCCCCTGCACCCTTCCTGCGGCGCCCCCTCCTTTCCTCTCTGGCCCGCAGAGCTGGGGTGGTGTTTGGAAATTGCCCTCACCATCGCCCCACCGGCTCCGCGGGTCCCATCTTGAGGCCGTGGCCCTGGAGCCGGTTTGATCCCACTGAACTGGTTTTCCTGAGCTTCCTCAGCTTCCCAGGGCCCTCTCTTCACCCTTCTCCAGCCCCTGGGACCTCTGCTCTGAGCCCCAGCCCCTCCACTGGTTGACCCTGCTGGCGGGTGGGCTCAGGGCAGCCGGTCTTCCAGAGCCCGTCCTGCCCTTAAGGAGCCACGTGCCAAATAGCAGCGCGCTCCAGGTAAGGGGCATCAGGAGAGACTTCCCGGGAGAGGGGGCCTTTGAGCAGGGTCTTAAAAGATTGTGTAGCATTCCGATAGGGGAGTAAGGCCATTCCAAGCCCAAGAAAGTGTATGAACAGAGTCAGGGAAGTGTGGGCACGAATTTGGGGAGCCTGGCAAATGAGGTACAGGTTGGGGGCAAGCTCCAAAAAATAGCTTGTGTGGGCGGTCAGGGGTTTTGGACCCTACAGGTAACCTAGGATTTTAGGGAGGTGATTGGTGGCTGGGATGAGGGATTGGAATGGGGTGGGGTGAGACTGAACGCATTGGCCGGGAAGGAGAAGGAGGGTCCCCCAGAAGTCCACAGAGGGTCTGAGGTAGCACAGGAGGGGCATAGGGACCATGCAATAGGACCAGGCTGGCAAAGCACTGGGAGAAGGAGTCAGTAGGACTGTTGCAGCTGTGTGATGGAGGGGAGAAGGTCTGAAGACCAGGAGGTCAGGTTCCTAGTCTAAATGTGGGATTGGGAAGATAGGCAGTAAAGGAACTAAAAGGGGAGGGGGTAAGGAGTGTATGGGTGAAGCTGAAAGCACAGGCAGGATAGCCATATGGAGATGTCAAGTAGGAAGTTCATTCTTTCGTTTATTTATTATTTATGCCAACCTCAAAGGCAGCTGACATAAAAGTCGCAGAGAAGATAAGATGATAAAATCATTAAAACTCAGCTAACAGGACCTGATAGCTGGGGAAAAAAAACACAGAGGAGAGTGGATAATTGTTCCTTGAAAATGTAGGTTCAGAAAAGCCACTGAAAATGAACACAGGACTCATCTGAGCTTGCTGGCAGCCAAGCAAAAAAAGGACACCTAAATAAAGCAGCAGTGCACTAGGGCTGGGACTCAGGAGAAAGGCAGCCATGAAGGCTCAGGGGGAGAGGGGGAGGGGGTGGGAGATAAAATGGCATCTGTCAAGTGGGGGATATAGGAGAAAGAGTCAATCCGAAGGCCAGCCAGGCCAGGGCGTTGGCACTGCTGACATTTAAGGAAGGGCTGTTGCTCCCCGAGGAGGAAGGCCTTTCTGTAGCCTGCACAGGGAGGTAGGGGTGGGAAGGGGTGTGTGTGTGTGTGTGAGTGTGTGTGTGTGTGTGGTCCCTTCACACAAGTCTTCTTGCAGGGGAACAGGATAGAAGGTGGTGTGCTAAGTGTCCTGGGCTCTCACCTTCTTCCCTACCATGAGGTGGGGCCGCCATTTGCCCAGGGCCTCTTGGGGCTCTGGTCTGGGAGGAGCGCTCAGGTCAGCAGGTGAGCTGGAAGCAGGGGTTTCTGTCTCTACCTCTCCTCTTCAGAGTCCAGATGGTGTCTCCAAGAGAGCAGGGATCCAGACACCAGGTGTTCTAGCTCTGGCTCTGTGATTCATGTGCTGTTGGCCTTGGCAAGTCACCTCACCTCGCTGAGGTTCCCTTTTTCCCATCCTAAACTAAGGAAGTCAAGCTAGATGATCTTCGAGGGTCCCTGTAGCTACACGAAGTCTAGGATCACTTGTCTGATCTCGTTTTGCATTCGACAAATATTTATTGTGTGCTATGTGCCAGACCTTGTGCTAAGTTCTAAGTATGTAATTATAAACAAAAACAGATGTGGTCCCTGCTCTCATGGAGGGGGGTGGGGCAGAAATGAATGTTAATCAAATAATCACACAATGAGATATAAAACCGCATAGTAGCTGCCACAAAGGAGCAGTACGTGATGCGATGAGAACAAATGCCGGGGGATTTGATATAGACGCGAAGTCTGTGTGTTGGTGGGGTCTGGATGTTATTTCTTTCTTCACCGTTCTCTCTGTAGATGAACGAATTCCCTTCCTGATCCACTGGAGTTGGCCCCTTAAAGGGAAGCTTCCCATTGGGCTCCCTAGGTGAGGCCTCGGGGTCATGCCTTAGAACACATCTGGGCACAGCAGAGTAACCTGGGAAGGGTCAGGACTTGGAGAGGGCTTGACCCGCTCCCCCCCCCGGGGTGACATTGGTTTTCTGGGAATGATAAGGGCAGAGTCAGCTACCAGGCCTCAGACAAAGTTGGTTTACTTTATCTACAGGACAAGTGACGAGGGCAGCCAGAGGGGGAGGATCTGTGGGGGAAGTGGGTGGAGGCTGGCAGTGGCCAGCCTGAGTTCCAGGGGGTGAGATCTCAGTCCCTGGGAAGGGTGTGAGAGTCAGACAAGGCTCTCGACTTGGGTGTCCGGGGTCAGGCCTAGATCTCAGGGAGCTAGAAGTCCAGCAATTCAGACAGGCCTGGGCTCTGAGCCTGTCCAGAGGCTGAGCCCAGGAGCAAAGCCCCAGCTCATCCTTGCTCTCAGGGCCTTTGTACGTCACCGTGGAAGCTCAGCGGGCAGTGGTCCTCCATCAGGAAGCCATGGAAAGTTGTTCCAGGGCATCTCTGCATCGGGTAAAGGGACTGACGGCTCAGTCGGCCTGAGGGGAGGGGCTGGCTGGGATCCCAGTGGTGGGGGAGTGGGAGGTGGGGAGTTGGGTCTGGAGGGAGAAGCAGGCAGGAAGAAGGAGGCGTAGAGGATCCACTGCCATCATCCATCAGTGGGCAAACCCTACCCCCGTCGCCCATTGTCCACCTGTCCACATCTCCCTTCCTGCAACACGTGTGCAGTGCACACTCACCGCACTTACCATATGCAAAGCACTGGGAGGGATACATCATCCCTTCCCTCAGCAAACTGGGTCTAACAGTCAAGTGGAGATGGCGCACAGACAACCACAAAACCATTCAACCCAGTTTTGGCGGCACTTGTCTCATGGCTTGCCCCTTTCCGCCGTGGGGGTTCCAAACTTTCTGGACAGTCTGTTGTCTGAGAGAGTCCTGTATACATATCACCGTCCTGGGTGCTGTGTCCTGGTGCTGCATCTTGCTCTGTGGCCTGACCCTACCACCGCCCTGGCCAGCCCTAAGCTCCTGCATCTTGCAGCCCCTTTCCTTGACCCATTCCCCTTGCCTTCCCATCCAGAAGCTGTCCAGGGCCACCGCCGGAATCTGGCCGAGTGGTTCAGCCGGTTGCCCAGAGAAGAGCGCCAGTTCGGCCCGACCTTTGCACTGGACACGGTCCACGTAGACCCTGTGATCCGCGAGAGCACCCCGGATGAGCTGCTTCACCCATCGGCGCAGCTGGCCCTGGAGCACCAGCCCCCCCTGGCCGGGCTCCCCCCACTGGCCCTGTCTCAGCTCTTCGACCCAGATGCCTGTGGGCGCCGGGTGCAGACAGTGGTGCTGTACGGGACGGTGGGCACGGGGAAGAGCACGCTGGTGCGCAAGATGGTCCTGGACTGGTGTTACGGGCGGTTGCCGGCCTTCGAGCTGCTCATCCCCTTCTCCTGCGAGGACCTGTCCTCCCTGGGTTCTGCCCCAGCCTCCTTGTGCCAGCTCGTGGCTCAGCGCTACACGTCCCTGAAGGAGATCCTGCCTCTGATGGCTGCTGCTGGGTCCCGCCTGCTCTTTGTGCTCCACGGCTTGGAGCGGCTCAACCTCGACTTCCGGTTAGCGGGAACAGGGCTTTGCAGTGACCCCGAGGAGCCAGGGGCACCAGCTGCCATCATTGTCAACCTGCTGCGCAAGTACATGCTGCCCGAGGTGAGCGGCCTCCCGCCCCGCCCCGCCGCTGCTGCCCCTAACTCGTCCCCTAAGGATGCTGGTGTCCCCAGCCCACGTGTTTATTGGGGTGGGAGCACCGGCTCTCCGCTATTCAGACCTGCCCCTCCACGTCCCGGCTGTGTGCCTTTGAGCAAGTCCCTCACTTCCCCAAGCTCTGTTTCCTTCTCTGCTGGAGCTAGCCCGATCAAATGAGATCCTGCCCAGGAAGCACCTGGAGCAGGGCCCTGGGTCGCAGCGGGGGCTCGGGCATAGTTAGAATTATGGTGCTCATCCTCATCCTCATCCTCGGACGCTCGGTCTTCAGGGGCCCTCTGGGGAGTGAGGCAATCAGGACGCGAAGGTCCTTCTTAACCCTCAACCATGCGCTCCCCAGGCCAGCATTCTGGTGACTACCCGGCCCTCTGCCATCGGCCGAATCCCCAGCAAGTACGTGGGCCGCTATGGTGAGATCTGTGGCTTTTCTGATACCAACCTGCAGAAGCTCTATTTCCAGCTCCGCCTCAACCAGCCGGACTGCGGGAACGGGGCCGGGGGTGCGGGTGTCTCGGCCACGCCAGCTCAGCGCGACAGCCTGGTGCAGATGCTCTCCCGCAACCTGGAGGGGCACCACCAGATCGCTGCCGCCTGCTTCCTGCCCTCCTACTGCTGGCTTGTGTGTGCCACCTTGCACTTCCTGCATGCCCCCACGCTGCCCGGGCAGACCCTCACGAGCATTTACACCAGCTTCCTGCGGCTCAACTTCAGTGGGGAGATGCTGGACAGCACTGACCCCTCCAAGTTGTCCCTCATGGCCTATGCAGCCCGAACCGTGGGCAAGTTGGCCTACGAGGGGGTGTCCTCCCGCAAGACCTACTTCTCCGAAGAGGACGTCCGCGGCTGCCTGGAAGCTGGCCTCAAGACGGAAGAAGAGTTCCAGCTGCTGCATGTTTTCCGCCGGGATGCCCTGCGGTTTTTCCTGGCCCCGTGCGTGGAACCAGGGCACCGGGACACCTTTGTGTTCACTGTGCCTGCCATGCAGGAGTACCTGGCCGCCCTCTACATCGTGCTGGGTTTGCGTAAGACGACCCTGCAGCGGGTGGGCAAGGAGGTGGCCGAGCTCGTGGGCCGAGTCGGGGAGGACGTCAGTGTGGTCCTGGGCATCGTGGCCAAGCTTCTGCCCCTGCGAGCCCTGCCTCTGCTCTTCAACCTGCTCAAGGTAACAGCCCCAGCACCCCAGGCTCTCAGCGCCCACAGGCTGTGCAAGGCTTGAAGACCGGGAGGAGGATGGAAGGGCACAGGGCCTTTAATCACTGTCCTGTGACCCTAATGACGATTGTAGTTTTGCATCTCCTCGTCTTTGGTGGCGGGAGGCGGGAGTCGCTACAGTCTGTCCTCTGCTTTGCGGGCCCGGAAACTCGACTGTATCTGTTCCCCCAGAGGTGGTTAGACTCTGGGAATGATGACTCATCCTAACGACATCACCAGAGACAAGTTTATAAAGCAGATGCCGTTTTATTCATTTATACCAGGAGGATAAGTGGCATTGGTAATTGACTTAGGATAGTGCAGGCCTGCTCCAGAATTCCAGTTACAGGCCTGAGGACTGTGTTATGAGCAGGGCGGATGTGCTAGGTTTTTGAGGGGAGGAAGGATCCACCCTCTGGTGATGTCTACCAGGTGCCTCGTAAATGAAATATTATTATGATTCCTTTTTAGATAAAGTAACTGAGGCTCACAGGGGCTAAGTAATTCACCCAAGGTCACTCATATAGTGGAATAGCTGGGATCTGAGTCCAGGTTTTGTGATTCCGAACCCTGTGCTCTCTTGCCAAACTTTACTGATGTATTATGAATATTTCTCTTAAGCTTCGGTGCCTTGCTAGGTAACCCTGGTCCTCTCTAGGAATGTTCTGGTAACTCGTCTTGAGGAGGCAGAGCCCTGGTCAGTGCTGGCAAAATTTTAACAGGTTTTCCTTTGTGTAGGCAGCAAAGCATAGGGGTTAGGAACAGGGATTCAGTAATCCAGCTCCGTGGGTTCAAATCCAGGCGCTGCCACTTACTAGCTGTGTGATCTTGGACGAATTACTTAACCTGTCTGTGCCTCCAAGTCCTTATCTGTTAAATGAGGATAATACAATCTCTATCATGGGCCTAACATGAGGATTAAATGTATTCATTCTCAGGACCTGGCACGTAGTAAGTTCTATTTAAATGTTTGTTAAACATGAAAAACAGGCTCAGGCAGCCTGCCCCTTGTCCCATCATTGCCTCAGACAGGGGGGTAATGGCCATTGCTGAGGCCAGCCCACCTCTTTGAGGATGGGCTTGCCTGCTCTGGATTACAGTGAGAGGCTGTGGTCTCCTGACAGGGTTCACCCTATGGTTAGCACCACAACTCTGAGCCCCCTGGGAGGGAGGCTTGCCTAGCAGAGGACCAGTCCCATCTGTTTTTTCAGCCTGTTGACTCAGCTTCCCTGGGTGACATTTCTTCCTCTTGGTCACCAGGTGACTGTTGAGGGAGAAGCACTTGAAACTCCATGGCAGGAACCTCACCTATAAAAAAGTGAAAAAACCAAAACCAGTCATTAGGGAAACTGCCACAAAATAGCGTCGTAACTCCTTGCCAGAGGTCTGGGGTCCTTCTTGCCTTTCGGCCCCAACACGAGGCTGGGTGCCGATGTCCCAGATCTGCCCAAACATTAATTTCTCCAGCAAATATTTGAGCATGTGCTGTGTACCAGGCACTGTGTTAGATTCTGAGGAAGGAAAAATGAACAGAACCCCGGTTTCTGCCCTCTCTGGTCCTCCAGTAAGAACACAAACAGGTCCCCATAACCATGTAATTTAAAGTTGTGGTAAGTGCCTAGAAAGTGAAGTTCCAGGTGCTGTGAAAGTATATAAGTGGGGGAGCTGGTTTGGGGGGGGTGGGTCGGGAAAACCTCTCTGCAGGAAGGACATTTAATCTGATCCCTGAAGGATCAGCCAGGAGAAGAACTGGGGAGGGGGGCAGCACCCCAGGAAGAGAGTACAGCTTTGAAGGAAGAGAACTGTGGTACTCTCAAAAAAAAAGAAATCCTAATAATGAGAAAAGCCAAAAGCACAGAAGCAGAGTGTGTGAGTATGAGAGGTCTGTAGATGGAGGCCGCCTGGCTGGCAGGGACCAGATCCTGCAGGGCCTCGAAGGAAGGCCCTTCGAGGCCCTGCAGGATCTGGTCCCTGCCAGCCACGCAGTGGCTGTCATCGTTGCTGGGATGACCCTGGTGTTGTGGAGGACGGGGATGTCTTCGCAGCCCCTAGCCTGGTACCAAACAAAATGCACAGCAGATGCTTATTCCTTCCCACCACTGGGCTTGCAAATGTAAGGGGTGTTTGGGAAAAAGAATTTCCTAAGGGCCCGTGTGTATGGCACAAGTGTCGAGAGGTGAGTCTGGAAAGGTCAAATTGGGGCCAAATCATGACCCATTTTCTATTCCACATGGGCAATGGGGAGCCATGGCAGGTGCTGCAGCGGGGGGGGGGGGAGTAGTATGATCAAAGGGCGCTGCGGGTTTGGGATGGATGGGGAGGCCGGAGCGGGCAGGGAGAGTGCGCCTTCGGCTGAGCTTCAGAGGCTGAGCGGCACGTGTGAGGCTGCAGCTCCTTCTCTGCGCGCTCTCCCAGGTGGTGCCGCGAGTGTTTGGGCGCATGGTGGGGAAGAGCCGCGAGGCGGTGGCCCAGGCCATGGTGCTGGAGATGTTCCGAGAGGAGGATTACTACAACGACGACGTCCTGGACCAGATGGGTGCCAGTATCCTGGGCGTGGAGGGTCCGCGGCGGCACCCGGACGAGCCTCCCGAGGATGAGGTCTTTGAGCTCTTCCCCATGTTCATGGGGGGGCTCCTCTCTGCGCACAACCGGGCCATGCTGGCTCAGCTAGGCCACCCCATCAAGACCCTGGATGCCCTGGAGAACGCCCAGGCCATCAAGAAGAAGCTGGGCAAGCTGGGCCGGCAGGTGCTGCCCCCATCCGAGCTCTTTGACCACCTCTTCTTCCACTACGAGTTCCAGAATCAGCGCTTCTCCGCCGAGGTGCTCAGCTCCCTGCGCCAGCTCAACCTGGCGGGTGTGCGCATGACGCCCCTCAAGTGCACGGTGGTGGCGGCCGTCCTGGGCAGCGGAAGGCATGCCCTGGACGAGGTGAACTTGGCCTCATGTCAGCTGGACCCTGCTGGGCTGCACACCCTCATGCCTGTCTTCCTGCGTGCCCGGAAGCTGGGGTGAGGACCCGTCTTCAGGCAACGGGCCTGAAGACTGGAAAGGGTTGGGGGTGAAGGGGCGGGAAGAGAAGGTGCTAGGGAGACCAAAGGTGGGGAGGAAGGAGCAGGGGGTGGGATGAAGTCTGGTGTGTGTGGAGGTGATGAGCAATGGGAGGGAGGGCACGGTGGGTGGACAGGCTCCATGCTGAGCTCCTGCCTTGCTTTTCCCCTTCCCTCCGGCCACCTGCTATTCCAGCTTGCAACTCAACAGCCTGGGCCCCGAAGCCTGCGGTGTCCTCCGGGACCTGCTCCTGCATGACCAGTGCCAGATGACCACCCTGCGGTGAGTGTTTCGGTCGGGGGGCCTGGAGGGAGGTTCTGGCCATCCTGGTGGCAGGCTGAAGTCAAGGGTGAGCTCACACCTGGCGCTGGCCCACCTGTACTCTGGTAAAGGGGGTGGAGCCTAGACCCCGGCCTGCCCCCTCTCCCCAGGTCCAGTACAAGCAGCAGGGTAAAGGAACGATGCTGCCAGGAATAGGTGCTCAGAAAGCCTCTCAAGCGGCTAAAACCAGCGTGTGGGGGTGGGGGGGTAGGGGGGATGATCCCCAGGCCGGTTGCCTGGTAACAGTGCCACGGATGCCCTCCCAGGATGTTCCCTGTGGCCTCGCAAGGATGACCCTAATGCTGGGCACTCAGTAGATGCTTCCAAAGTGCTGACCGATTTACTAGGAGCCCAGAAGCCTGGTTGGAGGAAGGGGAGGTGAATGAGGAGGGGGAGGGCCCCAGGGCAGGGGCATCTGGGGGGGGAGGTAAGAAAAGGAGGAAGAGGAGAAATAGTAACGATGAAGAGAGGGGAGTCAAGGGAGGAGGAGAAGCCGGCTCCCACCCCGCTCTCCCTCCGCTGCCGTGCACACCGCACCCCTGCTTCTTCCTTCTCTTCTCCTGGCCCACATTTCTTTACGGGCTCGCCTTCACCCCAGGCTGTGTGTCCTTTGGGTCCGGGTCCTGACGCCTACTGCAGGGGCACTGCCATCGTCCCCATAACCTCGGGGTGTTTGTGGCTGTAGGCTCTCCAACAACCCGCTGACACCGGCTGGTGTGGCCCTGCTGGTGGAGGGCCTGGTGGGGAACAGCTCGCTGACGCATCTGTCCCTGCTGCACACGGGCCTCGGGGACGAGGGCCTGCAGCTGCTGGCTGCCCAGCTGGACCGTAATCAACAGCTACAGGAGCTGAACGTGGCCTACAACGGTGCTGGTGACACGGCGGCCCTGGCCCTGGCCCAGGCTGCCCGGGACCACCCTTCCCTGGAGCTGCTGCAGTAAGTCTGGCCCCTGGGCCCACCGCCCCACCCTGGCCAGAAGCTGTTCCCAGCCCTCCGGCTCTCCCTCCCTGTCTCCACCACTTTTTTCCTGCCGTAGGGCCTGTCCTCTCTCCCTGCCTTCTCGAGGATCTTCGTGGACCGGCTTCCGAATCAACCCACCCCTCTGTGATTGGCCCTTACCCTGCCCGGGTCCCCTACTGCCATTTCTCTTAGGGTCCTGGTGGCCCCGTTCTTACTGTCCCTGGTCCTGCTGAATTCAGGTGTCATCCCTGCCTCCTGTTGACCACCACCCTCCGTCTCTGGCTCACTGCAGACACTTGCCCCATCACTTCTGTAGCCAGGGGATGAGTTATGAGAATTCCGCTCTCCGTCCAGCACCCTCTGCCCTCTATCTCAGAGCTCTGCTGAGTGGCCTCTTCTCTTCTCTCTCCTCCTAGCCTCTACTTCAATGAGCTGAGCTCAGAGGGCCGCCAGGCCCTGCGGGACTTGGGCGGCACTGCTAAAGGGGGCGCTCGGGTCGTGGTGTCGCTGACAGAGGGGACAGTGGTGTCCGAGTACTGGTCGGTGATCCTTAGTGAAGTCCAGCGGAACCTCAACAGCTGGGATCGGGGCCGCGTCCGGCGTCACCTTGACCTTCTGCTTCGTGATCTGGAAGACAGCCGAGGGGCCACCCTTAACCCCTGGCGCAAGGCCCAGCTGCTGCGAGTGGAGGGTGAGGTCAGGGCCCTCCTGGAGCAGCTGGGAGGCCCGGGAAGCTGAAGCAGGGGCGGCAGTCACCTAGCTGTGTGACCCCTGGCCCCATGATCCTTCCCTCTGTGGCCTCCTGGTTTGCACTACTGCTTCCAGAAAGATCCCTCTGGGGCTGCAGGTAAAGGGATGGGTTCTCAGGTGTCCCATGTCCACCCATGGCTCCCAAGTCTGGAATTTCCAGGGTCATGAAACAGGCCTCCTCTCCGTTCTGCGAGGAAGACTGAGAAAGACTCCTTCAGGTGGCATTTTGGTGGCCACTTGCCCTGCCGCGCAGCCAACCTGGCCTCTCTCCTCTCGGGAGCTTCTGATTGTGCCACCAGGGGGCGCACTTCTGAAGTCGCCTTTGCCAAAGGTGCGCCCTCCAGCTGTGTCCGCGGGCCTGCCCCTTCTGCCTTGCTGCTCTTCAGAGGACCCTGAGGATGCCCGCAGCCACTTTCCTCTCACTTCGGTGCCTTCCCCTCCCCTCCCCGTCCCCTTCCTCACCACCGTACCTGTGCTCGGTGGCTCTGAGGGCCACGTGCACTGCCGTGCTTCCATTAAAAGCTATGTCTTCACCTACTGTGGCCTCCTCCTTGCCTGGTGCTTTCAAGAAAGGGTACTGTTTTTGGTCATTCTGGTAAACTATTGACCACTTTCTGTTGCAGGTGGTTCTCGGGCACTAGGTTCAGAGGCAGTGAGGGCCGAGGTGAGGGGGGGCATGAATAAGATCCTGGGGGTGGGCGGAGGCCATGCTGGGCCGTAGGACTCCTATCACCTTTTCCAACATACTTATCCCAGGCTCGGAATTACAGTCACCAGCAGGCGATCTGCCTTTGTCTGCCCAGAGCAGAAGCCCAGACAGCAGCGGAGTCTCCGGAGGAAGTCCGGGGCCCAGGAATGGGGGCAGGAGGAACACGCAGACTTCCCCGGAGGAGAAGACTGTCCTCCCGTTAACCATTACCCCGCAGCTTCTAAGGCAGTGTCTTTAAGGAGGCGGGACGTGGCGGGCTAGGTGGGAGGGTCAGCTGGTTTTGATGAACCTTGTCCCTACCCTGAGCACCGGGTCGCTGGTCCAACTATGGAGGCAGCTACAGGTAGGAGGCCAGGAGAAACCCTCCAGTGGGGGCTTTAGGGCAGTGAGAGGGCAGGGTGGGAGGCGGAGGCTTTGGGGACCAGGGTGTACTTGTTGTTGAGGCTTGGAGCCCTGAGGCAAAGAGACCCAAGTTAGGAGAGAAGAGGTGAGTGGATAGGTCTGTCTTCCTGGTCCACGCCCTGTCCTGATATGCTCAGATTTCTGTGCCAGGGACTAGGAGGAGAAGGGAAGGTCCTTTTGGAGCAGAATGGAGGGGCAAACCCTGAGAGTGGGGGTTCTCCTAAGTCCTTTTAGTTAATGACATGGAAGAGGAGTTGGGGTAGGGAGAGAATGCACCCCTCCACCCCTCCTCCCTTCTTTACATAGCAGATCTTCAGGACACAGCCTCGTTAACGTTAACTCGGTAAGTGCCGCGCTGGGAAGGGTTGGGGCAAGAGGCGGAGGGAATCCAAGGTGGGGAGGCTCTTCAGCTGCCATTAGCATCTCAAGGAGAGGCTGGGACCAGAGTCCAGATGTCAGCTTGCTCCTACCTGCATCCCTCGCCTCCTTGCAGGAAGTTTGAGTTTAATCCAAAGTGGGGCATTGATAATCCTGTCCTCTCTCTGGCTGAAGACTACGACCCCTCTGGTAACCCCCTGGCCCTGGGCAACCGTTCCCTTTCCCCAGAGATACCACAGCTCCTCAGGGCCTCCCATCTCCTTGGTAACCACTCCACTCTGCCTCCCTCTGATAATAGCCTTGGTGGGGAGTAACTACGTGGAGGTAGGAGGGGGTTGGCTGTTTTCTTTTGTCCGAGCCACTCTGCCCAACACCTAACTGGGTAGAAGCCTGCCCGGTGCCCTATCACCCGGGCAGGGTCGTCGGCCAGGCCAAGGTGACTTGTATGTGGGCCTTGTCCCCTCCCCTCCCCCTCTTCTGTTGCCCACCTCCCCTTCTAGATCTCTGGAGCCTGCAGCGGCCTCGTTTCTGTCTGCTGAGCAAAGAGGAAGGCAGGAGTTTTGGCTTCCACCTGCAGCAGGAGCTGGGCAGGGCTGGGCCTGTGGTGTGCAGGGTGGAGCCTGGCACCTCCGCCCAGCACCAGGGTCTTCGGGAAGGGGACCGGATCCTGGGGGTGAATGACCACGTCGTGGAATGTGAAGACTATGCTGTGGTGAGGTTGGGCTGGGGGCCTCCCTGTGGAATAGAAGGACGTTCCATAGCACCTCAGGGAGAGAGAAGCCAGTCGGTCACCTCCCTGGATATACGGGGGCAGCACCCAAGCCTCAGCCTCCCCCACCTCCCAGGATCTAGGGCTGTCCAGGTGGGAATGGTTGGGTGAAGGCGTCCCGAAGGAGCCATTCACCCTGGCTCCCGGCGTGAAAAATGGAGGTTCCAGGGCCTGGGAGTCGGCAGGAGGAGCTGGCCCCGACCTCATCCCCCACGCCCTCTGGTCAGGTGGTGCGCCGCATCCGGGCGAGCGGTCCTCGGGTGCTGCTGACGGTCTTGGCGCGGCACGTGCATGACGTGGCTCAAGCTCAGCAGGGCAACAGTGCCCACCTCTGTCCTCCTCTTGGCCCGCGGGTCCGGCCCCGACTATGCCACGTAGTGAAAGATGACAGTGGCTTTGGCTTCAGTGTCACCTACAGTGAGCTTAGAGGCCGGGGCGGGGCGGGGGGGCAGGAGGGGGATCTCCGCCCTGTTCTGGGCAGCCAGCGGACCGAAACTTGCTTTTTTTGGCTTCCAGGCCATCAGGGTCCTTTCTGGCTGGTGCTGAGTCCCGGAGGAGCAGCGGAGCGGGCAGGGGTGCCCCCGGGGGCCCGGCTGCTAGAAGTGAACGGGGTCAGCGTGGAGAACTTCACTTACAGCCAACTCAGCAGAAAGGTATGGCTGTAAGTTTTCCTGTTCATCCTCACCCACCGGGGCCCCGGGGCCTTGCCTCAGGCAGCCGATTCCTCCCCCACGCACCTCATCTCCAAAGTTGACCTTGTACCTCCGGCCATCCTGCCCTTTACAGTTGGTCCTAGGCTCTGCTCTCCCCCACCCTTGCTGCCTCCTTTCTGGGGCCGTGAGGAGGGCCTGCCCCTGCCTTCCCTACCCAGGTGCTCGATGCTGATGCCCCGCTGGGTCCCCACAGCTTTGGCAGAGTGGAGAGCAAGTGACCCTGCTGGTAGCGGGGCCAGAGGTGGAGGAACAGTGTCGCCAGCTGGGAATGCCCCTGGCTGCGCCCCTGGCAGAGGGCTGGGCGCTGCCCACCAGGCCCCGCTGTCTGCACCTAAAGAAAGGGCCCCAGGGCTTTGGGTTCCTGCTTCGTGAGGAGAAAGGTCTTGATGGTCGCCCTGGTGAGTGGGAGCCCCAGAGATGGGTCGGGAAGGTGTGTCTTGGGGGCGGGCACACATGGGGTGCACAGAAGACCCCAGCCCTGAGCCTCCTCCTCTTCCTCCGGCGTCCCCCCACGCTCAGTCCCTACGCATGCCCACGGTGGCCTGGGCTGATGCTGGAGTTAGTTGCGGGAGGAGCGATGAGGATATTTATGTCCCAGGACAGTTCCTGTGGGAGGTGGACCCAGGACTACCGGCTGAGAAAGCCGGGATGCAGGCCGGGGACCGGCTGGTGGCTGTGGCTGAGGAAAGTGTGGAGGGACTGGGCCATGAGGAGACGGTGTCCAGGATCCGGGCGCAGGGCTCCTGTGTCTCCCTCACTGTTGTCGACCCTAAAGCTGACCGCTTCTTCAGCATGGTGCGAGTGAGGGGCGGGGGGGGGGGGTGGGGGGGGGTGGGGTGGGGGGCTGGAGTGCGGGCAGGGATGGAGCAGGGCTCAGGTGGAGGAAGAAGCTACAGGTCCGTTCTGCCCACCTCCTTCCAGGTTCGCTTGTCCCCACTTCTCTTCTTGGAGAGCACGGAGGCTCCTGCCTCTCCCCGGGAAACCTGCTCGGCCTCTCTGGTTGAAACCAAGGACCTACCACATGACGGGACAGCCATGCCTCCTGCCCCGGGCGGCTCCCACCAGTGCTCCCTGTACCCTGGGCCTGGTGGTGCCTATGGTTTCCGACTTAGCTGTGTGGCCAATGAGCCTCGCATCTTCATCTCCCAGGTGACTTATGCCCCACAGACCTTGGATCTTTCCAACCGTTCGCCTCCTGATGAGCCTTCGTCTGCTTCCCGCCCAAGGTCTTAGAACGTCCAGCAACTTTTCCATGGTATCCCATGTTCTGTCACCCCTCTCTTCGCCACCAGGTGACCCTAGGAGGCTCAGCGGCCCGGGCAGGGCTGCAAATGGGAGATGTGATTCTGGAGGTGAACGGGTATCCCATGGGTGGAGAGAATGACCTGGAAAAGCTTCAGCAGCTGGCCGAGGCTGAGCCACCCCTCCACCTGAAGCTGGCAGCGAGGTCTTCCCCGGGCTCAGAAGCCTGCAACCCCCCCAGGTTTGGAGAGGTGAGGAAGAAGAGACAGATGGGCCATCAGCAGCCAGAGAAGGATAGGGGGAGTCAGCGAGGAGGGCTACAGGGTGAAGCGGTGTGGGGCATGCGGACTGGGACGCTAGGCCGTGGTAGGTGGGGACAGAGGGACCCATGGAACTAGCTGCCATTCCTGGGCATTGCGGTGCAAGTGGGGGCCGGGAAAAGGAACTCTTATCGTCCTTGAATGACCTTCTCTCTTCTCAGGACTGGGCTCCAGCGTCAGAGCTGCTGTAGTCCTCTCCTACCTGCACAGATCTGCCCAGTGGCCTTCCTGTCTTCACTCTCCTGCTTGCAATGGTAGGAGCTGAGAAGCTCTCTTTAAGCCAGAAGGGACAGCTCTAGGATTCTGGACACCTCCAATCACAGGATTGCCCAGGGTCTCCCTCCCTCCCAGAAGAAGGTGTGGCCAGAGGCCTTAGGCAGGCCCACTGGGGGGGGGGGGTTGTCCTCTGGTTCCAGAGGGAGTCCTATGGGAGCTTTGGGAGTTGTGTTCCCATGGATGAGTGGTGTGATTTTGTGATTTATAATAAATTATACTCTTTCCTGGCACAGAGCTCCTAAAACCCTTGGAATTTCCTAAGTAGTGAGAGTGATAAAGATGTCTTCTTTTATTCATAACAAGCCCCTTTCAACCACACCTAACTTTGTTAAGGAAGTGACTTTTGGAAAGCACCTAAGGATGGGGGACTGGTAGCCAGGGGATCCAACCATGTGATTAGCGGGTTGGAACTTTCAGCCCCACGCCGGACCTCCTGGGAGGGGAGAAGTGCTGGAGGTTGAATCACTCACCAACGACCAACGGTGTCATTGGTCATGGCTCCGTAGTGAAGCCTCCATGAAAAACCAAAAGGATGAAGTTCCGAGAGCTTCCCGGTTGCTCATTGCGTGGAGGTGCTGGGAGGGTGGTGCCCCCGAAGAGAGCATGGAGCTTCCGAGCTCGTGCCTTGCCCGCGGCATACTTGCCACCTGGCTCCTCTTGAGTCGTGTCCTTCATAACAAACTGGTAAACTAGCGAGTAAACAGTCTCTCTGAGTTCCGTGAGTCACTCTAGCAAATGATGGAACCCGAGGAGGGGGTCGTGGGAACCTTTGTTTTTCGGCCAGTGGGTCAGAAGCACAGGTGACAAGCTGGACTTGACACTGGCGCTTGAAGTGGGGACAGTCTCGTGGGACTGAGCCCGTGGCCTGTGGGATTGGATGCTCTCTTCACATCAGTAGTGCCAGAATTGAGTTAAATTGTAAGATCCCCAGCTGGTGTCCACAGAGCTGTTAGAGAATTGCTTGGTGGGGGAACCCCTCCACACATACACACACACACACACACACACACACACACACACACACACGTGACTGGAAGTGAAGTAGTACTGGGAGTGTTGTCATAAAATAGAGGAGGAACACAGCGTTTTCCCTTTATAGGTGGGCTGTGGGGCTGGCTAGGATTGTTCCAGATGGAACTTGCCCTAGGCATGACTCCTGGACTCTCACATATATTGCAAGAATTTGGAGACCAGTTACACCTTCCCTCTGTAAGCACCTTAGGATTGTGGGGGCTGGTGCCTGGTCACTATTGGTCTATTATAGAAATGGCCTTGCCCCCCACACATCAGGCTGCCTCTGTTGGTGGGGGGAAGGGGGACAGGAGATGGTGATTTGAAGGGACCAGAAGGGCCCCAGACTCAAGGCATGGGGCCCAGTTTCTCTAAGAGAGGAGTTGAGAGTTTGTCAAATTTCTCTCCTCTCCTTCGGTCTTCAGGGTAATGGGTCAGCCCAGAACCAATGTGCCCCCAAAAGGAGACACTCATATCTGCCAAAAAGCCACAGACCACAGTTCTGTTGAGTTCTACATCAAGATAGCTTTATTGCTGGAGCCTCCGAGGGCCCCAGACACTAGTGGCTTACAGCTTCAGAGATCCAGGGGGTTGAGTCCAAACTGGTGGAGCTGCTCCTTGTACTTGGCGTGAAGTCTCAGCACAGCCCCGTCCCACTGAGGCTTGACAGCTCTCAGCTTGGCCAAGAGTCGGTCCAGGCTGCCCTGCAGACACCAAGGTTCAGGCCCCAGGAAGGGAGAGGGTAGAATGAGGGGTGCCCCGGGCTGGTCTGTAAGCTTTCCTCGCCAGTGACGTCTTCAAGTTCTTACTCTTAGTAAGTAGGCATGGTTGTAGACCCCTGGCTGTCTGCCCTCAAGACAGAGCAGGGTTCCCTGTGGGGATGCTGCTTCTCCTTCCCCCTGGTCTGTCATTGATGACAATGACAGCATGGACTAGTTGGGGTCTGGGGGATGGGGGAGTGCCAGGTACCGGGGTGGTTGGGCTTCCAACAGTGCGGCTTACATGTAAGATTTCCTCATACTTGGCCTCCATGTCTGCCACGTGGGCCTGAAGCTGAGCCAGAGTCTGGTCCCGCTCTCCGAGGGCCTGCTCAGCCTCTTGCCGTGCAGCCTCGGCCTCCCTCTGGCACATCTCTGCAGGGCAAGGCGGAAGGATGAAGGGGACTGCACAGTGATGCTCTACCTGTAAACAGAGTCTCCAAAGGCACCTAAAAAGCAGAACTTGAATGGGATCATTCCAGACTCCCCCCAGGATCATCAGTTTCCCCACAGCCCGTATGAGGAGCTGACATACAGCGTTAAGGTACAGCCAGAGGGCAGTGGACTGGGGACAGGGATGTGGGTCCAAAGTCTGCTTGTCACTTACTCCCTGTGTAACCTCGGACATGCCGCTCTCTGAGACTCAGTTTCTTCATCTTTAAAGACAGACTGATACAAACCCTATAGGCTTACCGTGAGTTAAATGTGAGAATGTATGGGAAAATACCTAGTATTTACAGGAGGTGTTCCATAAATGCTGATTGAGTTTAAATTTGAGATAAGGCAAGGATTAGGAAAGGAATTCAGGGTCTGCCTGGCAGATAAGCAATTCTTGGGTATCTGTAGCTAAACTGAGGCTATTTTAGGGACGCCTGGCTGACTTAGTTGGTAGAGCCTGAGACCCTTGATCTCAGGTTCATGAATTCGAGCCCCACGTCGGGCGTGGCACCTAGTAAAAAAAAAAAAAAAGAAAGAAAGAAACTGAGGCTATTTTAGGTTAAGAAAACTTTGAGACTGGGCGCCTGGGTGGCTCAGTTGGTTGGGCAACTGCATTTGGCTCGGGTCATGATCCCGGAGTCCTGGAATCGAGTCCCACATCGGGCTCCCGGCTCGACGGGGAGCCTGCTTCTCCCTCTGACCCTCTCCCCTCTCATGCTGTTTCTCTCTCTCTCTCTCTCTCAAATAAATAAATAAGTAAAATCTTAAAAAAAAAAAAAGAAAACTTTGAGACCACAATTGTGAAAGATCTTATGTCCCATGCTAAGATAGTTCAACTCTATTCCTTAACCAAGAGAGAAAGGAAAAACTTCCTGTTCTTTACATTTTTGCTTATCTGCAAGGGTCATTCCTTTATTTAGCAATAATTATGTAGGACTTGGCATGCACTTGGCATTGAAGATAGGAAAGTAAGTAAGTCACATACCTTTCCTTAGTTTCATTGTAAAAATCAGCTAGGAGGGAATATATTTCGCTCGTGACAGACATGGCAGGGGTGGGGAGAAAGATCTGGATTTGGAGAGACCATCGAGAGAGGGAGATGGGGTGAGAGACTCAGGTCTGCTTTAGTTACAACGTAGAGATTTTTGCCATCTTGAACCCTCTGCTCCAATCCTCCATGGTGGGACAGTCAGTGGGGAAAATGGTCCAAGAGCCTAGACTGCAGTCTTCTAGAGAAGGACCATCTTCAGTCGACCCCTGCAGGCTGGACCTTGTCAGTTCACTGGAGAGAAAGGGCTTAGGGGGGTGGGGAAGCCTACCCAGCTGTTCCCGAAGGCCCGTCACTTCTTCCTCCAGCTTCCTGCTGTGGATCTCCATTTCCTTCTGCAGGGCCCGGCACTGACGACTCATCTCTGTGGTGGGGGCAGAGGGTGGCCAGGGACCCGGGTGTGGATGGAGTAGTGGAGAAATGAAGGGAAGTTGTGGGTGGGGAAGGGCCTGCTTGGCCCAATGGGACAGGAGCATAGAGACCTTCTCAGTTCTCGAAATTCCGAGAAGCTGACAGAGCCTGAACACCTGGGGAAGAGCTGGGAAACCACACCCCTTCCCCCGTTCCAGCTCAGGACCTGGATTCTAGCTCTTCTCCTCACTCATTCCCAAGGCACAAATGAGACAAAAGCCATGTAATTTTTTGTAATCCACATAGCTGGAGGTAATCCAAAAAGCACATGGCATCGGGCATCCTGGAAGGTTCCTGCCCGGGATCCAAGAGACCTTCCTTGGGTTCCTTTAGGCCCCTGCCTGATTCATGCTGAGCCAGGAAGGTTGGGGCTAGGCAGGGCAGATGGAAGTCCTCCTCGGTTCCCTTCCTTGCATCCTCTGGCCCTCTTGATTGTCCTCTTCCAGGCCCCTGTCTCCTGCCCACATGCCTGACCAACCACACACCTGCATAGATGGCCTTCCTCTCACTTCGGGCCTCCTCCAACTCAGCCTCCAGCACTTGCAGCCTCTGCCTCAGCTGCTCTTCAGAAGCTTTGGCCCGGCGGGCCTCATCCCTCCGAAGAGCTGTGAAAAGTCCCAGAGCAGTCCTCACAACTGGCTGGGGATCCCACTGAATCAGGCCCCGTGGGCTTGATAGACTCTGCCCACCTCTGGGAACCTGGTGGCAGATCCCCAGCCTCTCATTCTCTCTCTGGGTTGGCTGGTTGGTTGGATGGTTTTTCCCCTAGAATCCCATGAGCTCTTCATTGCTAGGAAGGAAAGGCTCCATGTTCTGCTTATAAAAAATAGCTATCCTCACCCACCCTCACTGCCCACCCCTTCCTTTCTCCACCGGGGGATGGAGGACAGGTCAGCTCAGCCTCCTGCCACAGCTCCAACTGTCCAAGCCTCCAGGATGCAAAAGGCCGCATTGCCCCACCTCTGTTGTCCCAGAGCTTCCACCCTTCTTACCCAAGTGGTCTTGGAGCAGCTCCTTCTCCAGCACTGTCCGCCTGTGCGCGGACTTGGCCTCCACATCTGCCCTGGCAAGTTGGCAAAGCCTCAGCTTGTCATGATCTCAGCCTTCCTCACGTCTCCCCATCCTCAGCCCACACCCTGGACTTTCTTCCTGCAGTTCCGAGGGCCTCTAAATGAGGGATCTCTGATGGCAATCTACCGAGTTCACCCCTGCGTCCCGGCTGCCCAGCACAGAGTAGGTACACGGAATATGGGTGATGAATATATTAAGGAAGGCACAGAGCCAGAAGGGCATCACGGAGTGGGTGCATGCTGATTTCCCCAATTTCCCAGCTCCATGGGACCTGGGGGAGGGAGGTGGGTCATGAAAGCTCCATCTCGTCATGCAGAGGGCTGCATTCTCTCTGGAGCACCTCTACTTGGTCTCCAGGCCAGAGCATGGAGAAGGAGGAGGCACTCACCTCCAGCCGCCCTGACTCACCAGCACCCGCATTCTGTTTCTTCTTCTGTGCCCCAGTTTTCTTCCCTTTTTCTTTGGTCTTGGGTGGCATCTCCTTGCTGTCCTGGGGAGAGAGAGGACTCATATTTACGCCCTGGGCACGGGGCTCCTTTCCTGACCCCTAGGTTGAACCAGGAGTCCCAGGAGAGTTAGAGTTCTAGTCTCCAAGTCTGTCTCTTCTACTTTCCAGAAGCTTCCATTCTTGGTCTCCTTGGAACCTTAGGCAAGGCTGGGGTGTGGGGAGGGTGGAGCTGTTTCTTTCTACCAGTCAGGTTCTATGGGCAGAAATCATTCCTCTCAATCCTCTTTTGGAGAAAATATATCTCAGTACTTGTCCCTTCCCTCTTCCCATCATCCTTACCCTGCCTCTTCCTACCTGTGGGATCCTCTCTGGCCTCTGTTGTGTCTCCCTGTGGGGAGGACCCACTAATGGGGAGGGGCAGAGAAAAGGCCCAACCAGCTGGGAGCCCGAGGAGGAGCCTGAGTTCTGGGAGCCAATCCAGGGTGACAAATTTCCTTCGAGGGCAGAACTGGGAACTGCACGGTTGGGTTTCTGGAGACCGAATGTTGCCCAGGTAACTGGGAAACATGGAGCTCACAGACAGGTGGAATGTGCCAAGTACAAAGCTTAAAATAGCAAGGTCCTGGAGGGTCACTTCTCTCCTTATCCCTAAATCCTAAATGTAGTTTGAGGAGAAAGGGCTTCAGAGCCGGTTAGTTATGCTTCATTTCCATGTAGCAGTGCCTGAAGTTTGGAGACTTACAAATTACAGATTTACACATCTGATACGATGCTGTGGTGCTGATACAGAGGAAAAGCGCTGACAGGAGCCGTTTTAGGCGATTTACATCCCTAGGGCTCATGAGCGAGCACATGACATTATTAGGCTTTGGAAAGGCACTCTATAGTGTATGAGGGAAAGAAGTGCAGGAGAAGGTAGCCGAGAGAGTTTCTCACTTCAGAGAAAGGAGACACAGAGGAGAGGTAGACCCAAGGACTCCAGGGTGCTGACATAGAGGGAGGCAAATGTAGAAGAAAGGATATTGGTTAGAGACAAGAGCCCTGAGTTCTAGTCCCCCCTCCGGTTATGCAACCTTGGGCAAGCCATTTAATTTTGCGCAACCTCAGTTTCCTGGTCTTTAAGTCTTTGACTCTGTAAATCCTGAAAGGCCTGGATTTTCACTGGGTATTCACAGGGCTATCTTCCCTTGTGGGGACTTAATTTATTGCCTCTCTTCCCCTATTCCCTAATGTGGCTGATTTTCAGCCTGGTGCCGAGAAACTACTTTGCTAGGCTCCCCTCAGCATTGAGTTGGTCAGAGCTCCCTCTAGTGGACTTGCTTGACCTCGGGAGTCTCCTTAATTTTTCTACTTAAAATCTTGGGCCTTGTCGGGGGGTGCCTCCCTCTTGGGGATACTTCCTACCATCTTGAGGGGGTCATGAGTGGTTGGAAAAACAAATTTGGGGAAGGGAGTATGATGGGTGGACTTGTCCTTGTCCCCACCCTTCTTCCAGCCCTGTGCCATTCTGGAGACTTGTCATCGGTCTGCCACCTGGATCTCTGGGCACCATACTGGCTAGAATGAAAACAGCAAAAACGTCAGGGATTTTCCTCTTGTGGATCAAGGAACCTGCAGACTCTTTAGATGTTTCTCTCTATCTCTGTCCCCCTCAACACTTTTGGCCAATCGCCTGTCGTCAGGAGCAGATCTGAAGAAATAGCTTTGAGATCTGGGATTTAAAAATCCTTCCTCTGGGGAGTGGACAGATTCAGGTGGGGGCTGATTCATGTTTATTTGTCACCTTCGTGGCTGCAGGGTACTTCTCTGACCCTTCAGACATTTTACAGAGTAAAGAGAAGAACCAGGCTTGCCTTTTCCGGGGCTTATAGTTCCTGTACCCCAGGGTCTGATAACTTCGTGCACGACTCCCAAATCTGGAGAATACTTTTCTTCTCATGTTGAAGTTTGTGTTTCCTTCATTCTCCCTCCAGAACTCTTTGCCCCTGCATAGGAATGCAGTAGACATTCCTGCCGCAGTCCTTCTCCTCATCTAGAAGCCTGTTTGGGGTCATTTTCCAGGGAATGATTAGTTTCTGCGTTACGCTGATGCATGGGATGACATTTTGAGGACATGGCTTACTGAATACAAACAACATATCATGCTTCAGGAAAGCATTTACTTTTCAAATATGTTCAGTCAACCGACTTTCAGGTGCAGAATGAGGATGTGGTTTGGGTGAAGGTGAAATGGAATAAGAAAAGTGCCCCATATCACATGATGTGATGATACAAACTGAGCCAGCTCTAGAACAAGCCAAGAATGCGAATGACATTGTGATCAACAATCCAGTCCCATCTTTAGTATACGTTGAAAACAAGCCAAGTAAAAATTGTGGGGGGGGGGGGGGAAGTCAATCTTTCCTTCTTTTTTCATTAACTTCAGTTTAGAAATGAAAATAGGAAAGATCATCTCAGCAGAACTCTGTCTTCCTTTGAATAGGATCCCATCTGGGAGTTTTGAAGAGATATAGAGGAGAGAACTGTCACTGTCTCTGCTTTATTCGAATGTGAGAGATAGGTCATTTGTATATTTAAAGAAATATGGCTTTTTCTCTTTTACAGGCCGCCTGGGCGGCACAGTCAGTTAAGCAACTAACTCTGGATTTTGGCTCAGGTCCTGACCTCAGGGTAGTGAGATAGAGCCCCACCCTTGGGCTCCGCACTCCGAGCAGAGTCGCAGTCGCTTGAGATTTTCTGCCTGCACCGCTCCCCCCCACGCCCCGTTTGCGTGTGTCCCGCGCGCGCATGTGCACGCTCTCTGTCTCGCTAATAAATAAATCTTAAAAAAAATTACGGCTTCTTTTTTTTTCTTTTTAGAGAGGGGGGAGAAGCAGAGAGAGAGAATCTTAAGCAGGCTCCACACACAGTGCAAGCCCAATGCAGGGCTCGACCTCATGACCCTGAGATCATGACCTGACCTGAAATCAAGAGTCAGAGGCTCCCAGGGCGCCTGGGTGGCTCAGTTGGTTGGGCGACTGCCTTCGGCTCAGGTCATGATCCTGGAGTCCCTGGATCGAGTCCCGCATCGGGCTCCCTGCTCAGCGGGGAGTCTGCTTCTCCCTCTGACCCTCCCCCCTCTCATGTACTCGCTCTCTCTCATTCTCTCTCTCTCAAATAAATAAATAAAATCTTAAAAAAAAAGAGTCAGAGGCTCCCAGGCGCCCCAAGAAATATGGCTTCTGCAAGCAGAAACAAAGTACAAATTATACCATTACATTCTATCCAGGTGGTACTGAAGATAATACAAATTGGAAGCCTTTAAAGGAAGCCAGAGATGTGTACGTGACCCAGACGAACCCATATAGGCCCAAGGGTTAATTTCTTGCCTGTATTCCATTAAATCTGGGTTTGATGATGAGGGGGAAAAATACCCTGTGTACTTACACTATGTTACGTACTGTGGAAGACCAGAGTCGAAACAGCGTAGCACAAATTAATGTGAGGTAGCTGTGAGAATAAATGGTTATGGAAATTTAGAGGAGGAAAGGATTATTTCTAGCTGGAATGTCTGGTAAGAAAGAAAATATTTGAATTGAGTTCTGAAGAATGGACTGGACTTGAGTAGCACACTTTAGGCAGAGGGAACGCTCTCAGCAATGGTGATGAAAAAAAGAAAGAATTGTGGTATTTTGTGACTTGGGAGTCACCCAGCATAGGCTATACGTATTGGAACAGTATAAAAATGCAAGGTAGTTTGGAGTTAGATCATGACTGTTAACTTTATCCAGGAGACAATCAGCAGTGTTTGAAGTTTTTTTCTGATGCGATCAGAGCTATACTTCAGGAAGACTGGTCTAGTGGCAGAGTGGATTGGAGGTGGCAGGGAAACCAGTGAGGAAAAGGTTTCAATAAATAGATCAGGGGAGAGAAAGGGAGGGCCTGCAACCAGGGTGGTAGATGGGAAGTTTTGACAATTATCTAAGAGGCTTGCCTAGGTTTTCCCTTGGGAGATGTCTTCTCTTTCTAGGTAGGAACTGATTAAAGGAAATTCTATTGATAGGAAATGATAATGTTGACTCCATAATTAATCTTAGATAAAGGCCATGCTCAGGGATGTCTGGGGGATGGGTCCTTGAGTTCAGATTTTTTTTTTTTCTCTTATGACAGGAGCCCGCGATGAACTTAACTCCTTTATCAGTCAAGGGCTTTGTGGAAGACCCAGGTGGGGGATCTAAGATGGAACCGAGTACTTACGGGCACACTAGAGCCTGCAGGCTCCCAAAGAGGAGGCTCAGAATTAGCAAATAAGGGCAGGGCACTTCCTTCTTTAGGAAGAAAGTTCCCTTTTTTCAGTTTTTCCAGCAGAACTTTTAGATTAGAGAAGTGGAAATGACTGGGAACTGCATTTCTCTTCCATGAGAGGAGCGAGTACTCCTCTGGCCAGAGCTCACAGCTGTCTCACAGCTTCTGTGGTCAAGGCCTGGTGCTGGCGAGGCTGACCTGCGGCGCAATGCGCGGAGCCCAATGCGCTGAACTGCGGAATCTTAAGTACATACTCAATTCCCAGAAAAAGGAACTAGTGTTCAGAAGCCAAAAAAGGGGGAAGTGTTTTGTTTTCATAAGGTCAAAGGGCCTGGAAGAAGAGCTTGCGGCCTGAGTGTCTCAAGCCTTTCTGGGCTGTAATCAGGCTTGAACAATCCGCAGCAGTCACATTCCTGTTCTTGGCGCCTACTTAATGAGTTCAAAACACCCAAGGGGTGGGGAAAGAATTTCCGTTTTTCTCCCACAATGTGAAGAAGCAAATGGCTTTAAGCTCAATTTCCTCATCTGTCAGGTATGGGGGAAAGACTTGACGTTGAGGTTCTTTCCGCGGCTACTTGTCTTCACTTGAATAGCCCAATAACCCACTCAAAGAACGCCAACCTTACAGCCCACAAGGAACATGGAGGGCTCGGCTTCTGTCTCGTGCGCAGACTCCATGCCAGGCCCCGCCCCCTCCCTTTCCCGGCTTCTCCAGCAGAGGGCGCAGGCGCAAAAGTTCCGCCTGGGCCCGCCCCCGGGGGCAGGGGAGGGGTAGGCGGCGCGGAAACTTGGCCGCGGCTTTCCGGGAGCTGTGGCTCGGGAGGGGGTGGCGCAGGAGCGGTCGCTACCCAGTCCGGACCAGGCCGTTGGCTTCCCCGAGCTCTGCGCGCTCCTCCCGCCCCCGGGCTCGCGCGCTCGGAAGGGGCGCGCCCGCGCGGACCCGCGCTCCCGTCGCCGCCCACTCCCCTCCCCGCGGCCGCCCCTCCCTCCGCCCGGACAGCCGGCGGCGGCGGCGGCGGCGGCGGCCGGGAGAGGCCCCTCCTTCACGCCCTCCTTCTTTTCCTCGCTCGCAGCGGAGCGGAGCCGGCGGACGCGGCTGAGCCTCCAACCCTCCCCGGGCCATGGCCGGCAACGTGAAAAAGAGCTCCGGGGCCGGGGGCGGCGGCGGCTCCGGGGGCTCGGGCTCGGGCGGCCTGATCGGGCTCATGAAGGACGCCTTCCAGCCGCACCACCACCACCACCACCTCAGCCCCCACCCGCCCGGCACCGTGGACAAGAAGATGGTGGAGAAGTGCTGGAAGCTCATGGACAAGGTGAAAGGCCTGCCCGGGACCCGCGGGAGCAGGGGTGGGCGTGGGCGGAGGGGCCGAGGGAGGGGAAGGAAGGGACAGAGGAAGCTGGGGGAGGGGACGGGTCATGCGGGGCTTGGGGAGGCGAGGAGCTGGGGTGACCCGGCCGAGAGGGTGGGGGACGTGGGGGTGGGGAAGAGACCGGGAAGGTGGGGGTCGGCGGTGGGGGAAGGGCTGCGGTTGGGAGTGGGGAACGTTGAAGTGGTGTGTTTGGGGTAGCGAGACAAAGATGGGGTGGGGGCTGGGGTGAAGGTTAACTGGGAAGCCACCGGGGCGGAAGTATAATGGGGGGGTGCGGAGTTTGGGGCTCTGCAGGGTCTAGGGATGTGGGTCACGAAATTGGCCCCAGGAGGGAGGGGGAGGGCGAGGAAGAGTGTGCAATTTACCGGCTGGGGTTGTTAGCTGGATGAGGAGTCGAGCTCTGAGTCGGGAGTTAACGTTTATGGGCTCTGATTGAGAGACCTGGGGTCAGGACAACTCTGCAGGCAAACTGCGCTCGCGGCGAGCGCAGAGTTTTTTCTCGTTAAGATGTAACACCAAGATAAAAGAAATTCGGGATGTTTAAATGGGCCAAGGAAGGAACTTTCCTCCACATCCAGCGCTGGGGCAAGTTTTTATCCTCCAAAACATTGGACGTGATCCATTGCTGGTGCTGAGATTAAACCACAAGTTCTGGTTAGAACCATTATCTTGGGAAAGATGTATTAACTGAGCGTGCTGAGCAGCAAATTCAGACTCTTTCCAGATTCTGACTGCTTCCAGAACTTCCTCCTCACGCTGCTTTTAGCTGGGTTCTACTTTTTTCGTGGCCGACCTGACTCCTTGTTGCAGGACCTGGCTTTAAGCTTGTTCAATGAGCTTCTTTGATGACCTTTTTTGAAGCAAGTGTGAAAAATACCGCTTTTATATTTGGCCATTAAGTTTGGCGTTTGGGAGAATTTTACTTCTTTATAGTGTCTGTATAATGAAATATAGTAGTCCAGAGTATTTAAAAGTGTTTAAGCATTTCCGGAGAATTCAATACAATATTTCCTTAATATTTTTCACATTCGTTAATTCATAATTTATTTTTGAAAAGTAATTAGAAGTATCTGGCATATTTTAAGAGAACGGTGTTATTTCCTCCAGAGTAAACTTGGTTTTCTTTGGTTCCTCTCTAGGTCTAGGTTCCTCTTCTGTAAGTTCTTCATGGATTGTTTTGGAGTAAAACAGCTAATAAAAATGATTATGAAACACTTGGCAAATATAAACGTTCTGTATAAATGCTTAATAAGACCAGTGCGTGAATTAACACTCCTGCAGTGCATACAAATGGTTTCAGAGCCACTTTTTCAGGGCTGGTGTTTCTCATTTTAAATAATTGGTGCTGTAATTAAAGATACAAGTATTTGTATATTCATTATGTTGGTGGTGGTGTGCTAATCTCATTATTAGAAATCATAATAAAACCATTACAGAAAGTTAGGCATGGAAAGGAAACTTTGAATTCATTGACACCTTTAAAAAAAATATACCAAATGTATTCAGTATCTGAAGTTTGTAGGTTTGCATTTTAAGGATTTATAGCTAAGGACGAAAAAAGTTCTCCTGGAATAGAGAAAACATTTGTATTTTTAGTTTTCTCGTGTAAGATGTATGTATGCAGTACATCAAAACTATTGACCAAAGACCTTTCCTTAAAAATAATAAACTTTTTCTCAAACTTTTTCATCTCTATAAAGTAGTTCAAATGAGATCCTTCTTTAAGTTTTATTTCTTTATTTCTTAAAGTATGTGTATGGATTTTTTATTTTTTCTTCAGAATATTTAATTGGGAAGAATAAAGAGGACTCATTTTGAGTGCTTTTCAGGTTTTGATAGTTTCAGAGAGAGTAGGTGCCTAGCTTTTCCTTTCTAGTGTTGGGAGAGAGGGACGTTTTATTCTTGTGTTGCTTGTCCTGGAAGGTAATTTTTAGTACTCTTCTGTGCCCCATATCACATATTAACTAGTCATGCTGAAATAAAACTTAGTTCTTCTTTCTGATATATTCGTCTGATAGGTTCATGCCGCTCTCCAGATTTTGAGTACTTTTGTAAGTATTAGATTGTAACTGTCTCTTCTATGCTTGCATAGATGATCTTTTTTCACTTTTTTATTGTTAGAGTCTTAAATGTGTCCGTAACCCTTCTTGACTTCATGCAGTATGATGTAAGTGGTAAAGAACTTAACTGTCAAATCCACAAGTGTCCCACACGCTTACTGAATTTGGTTCTAAGTCACCTTCTCGTTCCTGTTTTGTCCTTGTTATTGAAGCTAGGTGACTGTTATTCCAGCCTATTAATTATCAATTTATTGACTTAGCACTGGGAACTGTTGGCGTCCTCCCCTCCCCCAATATTGAATATGTGCAGATGGAGAAGTTGGCATAAGTCATGGGTTCTGGTCAACATAGGCCCGATTTACCAATCCATTGTGGAACTTAAACTCATTGTTGGGAAAATGCTTGTGCTAGAACACTTGTTATTTAACAAAAGACATGGTCAGCCTCTGGGGTTTTTTTGTGCTAGCCTAGTATCTTGTAATTAATATTTGTATAAATACTTGTGTGTGAAGAAAGTGGCCAGTAAGAGACAAGTGGGCAGGGGAGTGGAGAGAGAGAAATCCTATAAATTGCCTTAAATGTCAACTTGGAAGTATTAAAGTATTTAATTTGGTGAGAGATTCAGAATTCTGTTTTGTTGTTGTTTTTTCCAACATTGTGTTATGACCTAGAGCAGGAGGAGCTGGCAAACTTTCTGTCGAGGGGACAGACAGTAAATATTTTAGGCTTTGCTGGACCCACTTAGTCTTGTTTTCTTTGTTGTTGTTTTACAAATCTTTAAAAATGTAAAAGCCATTCTTAGCTTGCAGGTGTAGGAAAAAGGCTGGAGGTTGTAGGTTGCCCGCCTCGGAAGTAGAGCAACATGCTGGCTGTATTTTAGGTCTATACTATGTTTTTATTTTGAATCAGCTTGTATCATTAGAACATTAGGATGTTGATTTTTTTTAATGGTTATCATTTATAAAAGAATTTATGGGGCGCCTGGGTGGCTCAGTTGGTTAAGCATCTGGCTCTTGGTTTTGGCTCAGGTCATGATCTCTGGGTTATGAGATCGAGCCCTGTGTCCAGCTCAGTGGGGAGTCTGCTTGAGGATTCTCTCTCCTCTGCCCTCCCCCCTGCTCGAGTGCGTGCACTCTCTCTCAAATAAATAATATTTAGAAAAAGAATTTATAATTCCCTTATGATTTATGAGGGAAAAAAGCTTCCTTTTAAGGCATGAGTTTAAAAAAGTATTTTCAAAAGGTGATTCTTCCTTTTGCTACCTATCTTCTGTTTGTCCTACCCCCCCCCCCCCCCGCCAAAAGTACCTGAGTAACTTTCTATAATTTGGAAGTAAGGTGCATTAAATAGAATTTATGATTCAGTATATTTCATTGGACTACTTCCTCCTTCCCTCTCTTCCTTCCTTCCTTCACATAATAAGTCCCAAGCATAGTACTAGGTGTGAATTCTTACCTTCTAGGAGATAAGGGACCACATAAGTGTGTACAAAGTAATACAGGATCTCTTAAGTTTAAATGTAGTGTTCATATTTCTTCAGTGTTTATCTTAACCTCTCAAGATTGTAAACTCCATGAGGACAGCAACTATAATCTGCTTATCTCCTGCAGTCTGCAGTCAGGAGGCTTTACACAATAGTAAGTGCTTTGTAAATATTTAAATTGCTTTGTATGTTCCAAAGGAATAACTGAAAAGGTGTGGGGGTGGGAATAAATTTTAATTACATTAAACTTATTTGTCACAGTAGCCCTTTGGTGGTATCATGTCTGTTTTATAGATGGAGACAATTAGGCTCAGAGAGGTTACGTAATTTAATTTAGTTAGTGGTGGAGCCTCCTGCGGAATCCAGGATTACCTCTCCCCTAAGGCTTAGTTATTCCCTCCATACAGTACCTTCTCAGGTATGCAGCAAAGCTTCCATAACAGAAAGCCATTTATTCAGAAAGTGACCTGTGTAGGTATAAAACAGTCTTCACGCACACACGTTCCACCATCCACACGCTCAAGCAGAGTAGACATTCTCTTGAATGGTATTAGGAGAGCATTTAATATCATTCGGTGAAATATCATCTGTTATCTGCTTTCAGGTTACGGGTTTGTGTCTCTCCAAATTACGTGTACTGGTTACTTTGCATGGTGATCCCAGAGGCTTGTACCCTTGGTTTTCCCATTATACTCAGTGTTTGTGTCTGTGGTATCATTTATCACCCTTTTTTCCATCTGTTTTACCCTCCAGTAGAGCTCTTCAGGACCAAGGCTTTGTCTTCATTTCAGTTCCTGGGCCTAACATGTGGTACTTGGTGAATGAAGTGCAAACATTTAACAAAATAAAATGACCTCAAAACATAGTCCCTCTTCATTCTCTGTATGATTAATTAGGGGGAATCAGGTAGGGAATCTCTTTTTTTGAGTGCTGACTTGAAGTATCATTTACTCAGAGTAGTTTTACCTTTCTCGGTTATAAAGGTAATATGTAGTCATTGTAAAACATGATTGTGCTGCTAAGACCTCCCCCAGAGGATGTAAAATTCTTCATAATTCCTTATGAAACACGAGCTCCCTTGAACATTTTCACGTGATTCGTGATAATTTGGAAGGTATATAGAAAAAAAGTAAGGTTGGGCCAGGGGAGAAGAGAATCTGTTCATTTTGTAACTTGGGTTGACGTTTTTGGTAACTCTTGCTATAGTAAAACCTGTTTCTAGTATGTGGTTGGTATGTTGTTAGTATATATACATTAAACCTGATAAATCATGGGCAGATTGGTCCCTTACTCTTACTGCCAACAGAATTCATGTTATATTCGAACATAACAATTTAGTAATGTTTATACTATGAAAAAAACCCCGTTTCCCTAATGATTAACCCAGATCATTAAAGGAAAAACAAATTAAGTATTAACTTGAAAACGGAGTCTGAACTTCAATCACATTTTTTAATGAAGTTGTTAATTCTGATCTACATTAGGTTTGTTGGAATTGGGGGGTTATAACAAGCAAGTCATTGTGAAATGTTTTCATGATTAGCACATTTTGTGCTGGAAGGAAATAGGTGGGAGTAGTCAACCAGGAGCACTGGAAGCCAGCCTCAGCTCTGTCCCCACAGTGTTCCTTCCTGCAGCAGCTTCCAAAAGGAGGAAGGGAAAGGGGTGCTTATGATGGCACTGATGGTGTCCACCCACTGGGGACTGCGAGCCCTGGGAAGAGTCTGTGCCACAATCCTAGATGCTCCCTGTGATTCCTTCAGAAGAAATCCACAGTGACTCCGCGTCTCCTCTCTCCAGCTTTTAGGATGGATAGTGAGTCTTGCTTAGCTGACTCTGCTGTCTGGGCACCTTCTCAGAACCGCCTCTGACTACTCTTCCCTCTGGCTCTGGGATCAGCCCTGAGGAAGTCTTAAATGGAGGCCAGCATATTGATACTTAGTGAATGAGATGCGATCCTTATTCCCGCCTCTTCCTTTCTTAGACCTACTTTGAATAGCAGTACCGAAGTATAGCACTCTTTGTGAAGAACAGTGTATGAATCATAACATATACAGAACAAAATGTAAACGTTCCCTTTTAGTCTCCTACTCCCACGTGACTACCTCTCCAGAGGTACTTACTGTCTACGGTTTGGGTTCCATCCCTCCAGTCCTTAGTCCCTTTCCCCAACTGGCAATGAGAGGGTTGGATGGCCAGCATTGCCGAGGAAAGATTTATCAACTTTGAGCAAGTTACTGACTTCTTAGCATTTACTCACTAAGACTAATAACTGAGTTCTCATCATTCCTTATAGAGCAGTTTACATTTCACATCTGCTGATAACATCAGAAATATCAAAATAGTGTGTTTGAGGAGAATGAAACAGATTCAGAGAGATTAAGTAACCTTAGTCACCCAGCTAATACTTTTATTTTTCATGTGGATCTTGAACTGGTGTTCAGGCTCTGTTAAGCGATTTCTTATAAGCCAGTGCTTCTCAGACTTGAAGATGAATTCAGACCATCTGGGGATTTTTTTTTTTTTTTTTTAAGATTTATTAATTTTTTAGAGGGTGGGGAGGGGCAGAGGGAGAGGGAGGGAAACTCAAGCAGACTCCACTGAGCATGGAGCCTGACGCAGGGCTTGGTCTCAGGGATGACCCTGAGATCATGACCTGAGCCGAAAGCAAGAGTCGGATGCTTGACCAACTGCGCCACCCAGGCGCTCCCAGACCATCTGTGGATCTTGTTAAAAATGTAGAGGCTGTGTAGATCTGGGGTGGGGCCCGTGAGTCTGTATTCCTGACCAGCTCCTGGGTGATGTCCATGCAGCTGGCCCCAGGGACCACACTTGAAGCAGCAAGCCTCCATTCCACAGTTGCTTTTATCTTAGGTGAGCTGACAGACTTTTTTTTTCCCCTTAAGAAATAGCAGTAGGGTTATCTTGTTTATGTTGAAGATTTTAATTATTATGTTCTTAAATTTCAAAAGTAATTTGTACTCAATATACATTTTTAAGCAAAAGTGGGACTTTTAAACAAAAATGATTCTAGAATTTTTTGCTTTTTAAAAAATTGCCGTATTATGGAGATTTACCATGTTAATGCCACGTATAGGTCTCCCTGAATTTTTTAAGGATTGTATAAGATTTCATAGTTATATGTTTATCTAATAAATTCATATTGATAATCTTCTAGGTTATTTCTGATTTTTAATATTAGGAACAGTGCTGTAGTGACTCCACATTATGCAATTTCTAAATATTTCTTTAGAATAAACTCCTAGAAATGAAATGTGCTGGGTCAAAAGACTCATACATTCAAATTTAAAAATATATATATTAGCACATTGCCCTCCAAAAAATTTGCTTCCACCCATGATCCTTGTCTAGTTTGTTGATGTAAATATGATTCCTTGGTACCTTAGGTGAAAATTATGTTGGCATCTGTCCACAATCACACTTTATTGAACACAAGCTGTATGCCAGGTTCTGTTAAAGATGTTAAAGGAGTTAAAGATGACCCAGTGTAGGGGCGCCTGGGTGGCTTAGTCGTTAAGCGTCTGCCTTCATCTCAGGCCGTGATCCCCAGGGTCCTGGGATCAAGCCCCGCATCGGGCTCCCTGCTCCGCGGGAAGCCTGCTTCTCCCTCTCCCATTTCCCCTGCTTGTGTTCCCTCTCTCGCTGTCTCTCTCTCTGTCAAATAAATAAAATCTTAAAAAAAAGATGACCCAGTGTACTCAGAATCTGGTGATCTAACCGAAGGTATACAAAGGGCTCTGGGAAGTCTCTGTGGGAATCATTAGGCAAACCTTTACTTCATTCCTGAGGAGACAAGAAAGGGGATTGGGAATGGGGAGGCACTTCAGAGCAAATTGGTGCCTTTGCGATATCCTAAGCCACAGTTGTATCTTAATCAGGGTCTGACATCCAAAAGTGATACTAAAATCATTTAATCTCTAGTTCATGCTAAGTATTCCGTTTGAAGTTGCACTGATAAGTCTGGGTAGAGAATTATTTTTTCCTCTAAAACATAGAATCCAGGGTGCCTGGGTGGCTCAGTCGGTTAAGCGTCTGCCTTTGGCTCAGGTCATGATCCCAGGACCCTGGGATCGGTCTGCTTCTCCCTCTTCTTCTGCCCCTCCCCCTGCTCATGCTCTCTCTCTCTCTCTCTCGGATAAATAAATTAAAAAAATATATTTTAAAAAACAGAATCTGTGTATAAAAACTGCATGGTTAAATTACCAGCAGGTGTAGGTTATTTAATATCGTACATTGTGTTGGATTTTTTTCCCTGCAGTTAATGTGATAAATGAAAGTAATGAGATTGGTAATTAGTTATAGGTGGCAGAGTGTCTTTAATAAATAGTGTTGGGCGGTATTTGAGAGGTGTTAGGTAGTAATTATAGTTCAAGTCCCTGAATGGAGTTTCGAGAAATCAATAATGGAGAATAGTAATTAGAAGTAAAAGGCTTTTTTCTTGGGGCTGTTACCTAGTGATGATATGTTTCTTAAAAAAAAGAACACACACACAAAAACCTAGGTTTCTGATTTCTCTTAAAAAACATTTAAAAGCTTCACTGTACGTACTTGTAAAACTGTTAAACGTTTTCAAGTTTTTGTGTTGATGAGTTTCTAAACCTGAAGCTTTAAGAAGACGTTAAGAAATTAAAGTCTTGGGCGCCTGGGTGGCTCAGTCGTTAAGCATCTGCCTTCGGCTCAGGTCATGATCCCGGGGTCCTGGGGTCGAGCCCCGCATCAGGCTCCCTGCTTTGCAGGAAGCCTGCTTCTCCCTCTCCCACTCCCCCTGCTTGTGTTCCCTCTGTCGCTGTGTCTCTCTCTGTCAAATAAATAAATAAAATCTTTAAAAAAAAAAAAAATTAAAGTCTTAAGAGGCTTTAGAAATTAATTGATCTCTTTCATTTATAGAGGCAGAAATTGAGACCCAGAGAGGTGAATAAACTTGCTTACGGTCAACATAGCCAGATAATGTTGGTCATCAGGCTGGAACCCGGGTCTCCAGACCTGGTGTCCTTCCTGCCATACCTCCTGCTCCTTTGAGCAATATGGAGCCTTTTAAAACTGTAACTAGGTTTTACGTGTTTTATGTTCCAACTCAACAAACTGAATACTCATTTTAAAGCATAAATCTTATTTTAATCACGTTTTAAGTATGAAAAAGTTTGAAATGAAAAACGCTTGCATGGGTAAGTTGAGGTCTACAGAGCTAAAAATACTTAGTCATTCATAGTCCTATATGCTTAGAGATTTCTGCCTAATTGGAAATTCACGTTCCTTAGTGGTAGAAAAGAGTCTGTGTTCAGAATAGAATTAGGCTTAGGCACTGTTCTCGGTACCTTTTCTCTTTTTATAAATTTAGCTATTTCCAAGCATAATTTTATCCCTCTTTATTGTGATCATAGCACTTTCCAAATTTTTTCTATTGACCATTGAGCCTTGGCAGCAGCAAAGGGAGGAGTGAGGCCAATGAGAAAGCTATTATGAATGGACTGTATGGCAGCCGTACAAGGATGCTTTTGCTTTCCCAGAGCTAAGCACGTTTCTTTTTGGCATTGTTTTGAGTGATGCTGTAAATGTACAGGCAGAAGTAAACAAAAGGAAGCCATTTTTGCCATTGCAAGACTTGGAAGGCCAAATAAAGTTGGCCAAATGGAGGACACACTGAGCAGGAAAATATTTTAGCGTTTTAGAAATTTTTTGGTGAACGTTTTTGAAGCTCAATGTCCATTTATGCTTTAGCTAGCTATGACTGCCAGTTTAAAGTTCACTAAGTAATAAAGGCAGGTTTTCGCTTTTGATGTTTGTTAACTCTTGAATTAGAGCCTTTTTTGAACTTTTTTTCTAGAGGTTATATGTTTAGGGCATTTCCTTTTCTTTCTAGAAGATTTTAGTATCGCAAGAGTAGGTCTACTTGGGGCGCCTGGGTGGCTCAGTTGTTAAGCGTCTGCCTTCGGCTCAGGTGATGATCCCAGGGTCCTGGGATCGAGCCCCGCATCGGGCTCCCTGCTCTGCAGGAAGCCCGCTTCTCCCTCTCCCGCTCCCCCTGCTTGTGTTCCCTCTCTCGCTGTGTCTCTCTCTGTCAAATAAATAAAATCTTAAAAAAAAGGTCTACTTATATATTTTCTTTATGGTCTGTGTTAGTGTTAAAAACTCAAGAGTTGTTAGTGGAATACTGATTTCCCTGGTCATGTGATGATTCATCTCAAAAAGATCTTGAGAAAAGCAGACATTTAATCTGCAAATGATCTTTATAAGGTCACATTCGAAGGAGGGATAAATAGTATTTGTGAAAGGTACATGGTACTAGCTTAAAAATGCAAGCAAATCAAGTGTTTTTGGAGACATTTTTTAACTTGTGATATTTTAAATCTGGTATGTTAGGAATGTTATGTTTTTCAATGAATTGTCGTTAACATTGATTGCATGTTATACATTGGGTATTGTATGTAACACTAAGCAATTTTAGTTTCATTTTGTTGTTGAAAGGAAGTGTATCTTTTTTCCAGAGGTATTAGGCAAATAATGCATTTTAACCTAAACTCTGTGAAGTTAATGCATTTACATTTAGATAGGGAGAACAGGGGGCGCCTGGGCAGCTCAGTGGGTTAAGCGTCTGACTTCGGCTCAGGTCTTGATCCCAGGGTGGTGGGATGGAGCCCCACATTGGGCTCCCTGCTCAACGGGGAGCCTGCATCTCCCTCTCCTGCTCTCCCTGCTTGTGCTCTCTCGCTCTGTCAAATAAATAAATAAAAGCTTTAAAAATAAATAAATGGGGAGAACAGGTGGGTTGGTGTGTGTAGCCCCGGATGTAAATGTAAACTCTTATTGGGAGCTCTGCTGGATTTGGACCTTGGCGGGGGGGTACTGTGGCTTTTGCAGATCGTGGGTCACCCTGTTCTTGGGTGGCCTGCTGCCTTTTCTCTATCCTTCGGTCATCAGTTAGAGACTACGCAGGATTGGGAAGGTAGCAGTGGCATGAGCCAGGATGGTAGGAATTATGGTACCGGTTTCTGGGAGTCATCAAAAGGTGATGTTCAGTCTACCACTCTACCTACAATCCATAATTCCTGCCAACCCTGACGATAAGCCTGGTCAAGGTGAATGGAAATGGGGAGCAGAACTAACACATACTGAGTACCCACTTTATTGGAAACTGTGCAGCCCTTTCATACGTGTTTATTGTGAGGTAGGTATTCTCTCTGTTTTTGCTGGTGGAAGAGCTGAGGCTCAGAGGTTAAGAAAACTAGTGACGGTAAATGACCGAAACAGGACATAAAATAGTTGGTTGATGCAATCTTAGCAAAATATGAAAACATTTGGTCCTTTCTAATTTTTTTTTTTTTTAAGATTTTATTTATTTATTTGACAGAGAGAGAGACAGTGAGAGAGGGAACACAAGCAGGGGGAGTGGGAAGGGAGAAGCAGGCTTTCTGCCAAGCAGGGAGCCCGACGTGGGACTTGATCCCAGGACTCTGGGATCATGACCTGAGCTGAAGGCGGATGCTTCACCAACTGAGCCACCCAGGCGCCCCAAGTCCTTTCTAATTTTAATTGGATACTTCAGAGCTTATATTTCAGGCTTCATCATAATGTCCCCTTGTTAATTCCCTGCCTATTTCACATCTCTCTCTTGCTCTCTCCACTTCGCTCTCTCCATTTTATTTTATTTTATTTTATTTTTTTTTTTAAAGATTTTATTTATTTATTTGAGAGAGTGAGAATGAGAGAGAGAGAGAGCATATGAGAGGGAGGAGGGTCAGAGGGAGAAGCAGACTCCCTGCTGAGCAGGAAGCCCCATGCGGGACTCGATCCCGGGACTCCAGGATCATGACCTGAGCTGAAGGCAGTCGCTTAACCAACTGAGCCACCCAGGCGCCCATCTCCATTTTAGTCTCACTGATCTTTTTATTCCTCAGACAAATCCAGACCTGTTCCCACTTTCAGACTGTTGGATTAGTTTCCTGCTCTGGGCTCCTCTTTTGCTAATACCACATGGCTAGCACCTTCCTGTAATTTCAACTCTTAGTCCAAAAACACCTCAGAGAAGCTTTCCCTGTTCACTGTTCTAAAGGAATCGTTCAGGGGACGCCTGGGTCGCTCAGTCGGTTAAGCGTCTGCCTTCGGCTCAGGTCATGATCTCAGGGTCCTGGGATTGAGCCCCGAGTCAGGCTCCCTGCTCAGTGGGGAGCCTGCCTCTCCCTCTGCTGTTCCCCCTGCTTGTGCTTTCTCTCTTTATCAAATAAATAAAATCTTTAAAAAAAAATAAAGGAGTCGTTCAGCATTTTCTTACTCTATTACTCTATTTAAATTCTCTGCATAGAGCCTGATATTTTTTTTTCTTTTTATTGAAGTATAAATGAGATGTAATATTAGTTTCAGGTGTATAACATAGTGGTTCTATATTTGTATACATTGCAGAATGATCATCACAACAAGTATAGTTACCATCTGTCACCGTACAAAGTTACAAAGCTGTCCTCACAAATTTTTTTCTTTCAATGAGAACTTTTAAGATTTACTCTCTTAACAACGCTCAATTATTCAATACATATTGTATTATTGACTATAGTCGCCAAGTATTACATTCCCCATGACTGAAGTTTATACTTTTTGACTCCCTTCACCCGTTTTGCTGACCTCCCAACCCCCTCTCCCCTCTGGCAACCACAAATTTGTTCTCTATGAGTTTTGTATTGTTTGCATGTTTGTTTTATTTATCAAATTCTGCATATAAGTGAAATCATAAGGTATTTGTCTTTCTCTGTCTGGCTTATTTCACAGTAAAATACCCTCAAGGTCCATCCATGTTATCACAGATGGCGAGATTTCATTCTTTTTTATGACCCAGTAGTATTCTTTTTTTTTTTTTTTTTTAAGATTTTATTTATTTATTTGAGAGAGAGAATGAGAGACAGAGAGCACGAGAGGGACGAGGGTCAGAGGGAGAAGCAGACCCCCCGCTGAGCAGGGAGCCCGATGTGGGACTCGATCCCGGGACTCCAGGATCATGACCTGAGCCGAAGGCAGTCGCTTAACCAACTGAGCCACCCAGGCGCCCTATGACCCAGTAGTATTCTGTTGTACATACATACCACATTTTCTTTATCCATTCATCAGTCCATGGACACTTAGATTGTTTCCATATGTTGGCTATTGTAAATAGTGCTGCAGTGAACACAGGGGTGCATGTCTTTTCAAATTAGTTTTGTTTTCTTCAGATAAATATCCACAAATGGAATTATTGGATTGTATGGTAGTTCTATTTTTAATGTTTTTTGAGGAACCTCCATACTGGTTTCTGTACGGCTGCATCAGTTTATATTCCCACCAAGAATGCATGAGGGTTCCCTTTTCTCTGCATCCTTGCCAACACTTCTTTCTTGTGTTTTTGATACTAGCCATTCTGACATGTATAAGGTAATATATCTCATTGTGGTTTTGATTTGCAGTTTCCTGATGATGAGTGATGTTGAGCATCTTTTATGCGCCTGTTGGCCATCTGGATGTCTTCTTTGGAAAAATGTCTATTGAGATCCTTTGCTCACATGAAAATCAGATTGTCTGTCTTTTTATTATTGAGTTGTGTGAGTTCTTTAATGTTTTAGATGTTAACCCCTAATCAGATACATGATTTGCAAATATCTTCTCCCATTTGGTAGGTGGCCTTTTCATTTTGTTGATGATTTCCTTTACTGGGCAAAAACTTTTTAGTTTGATGTTGTCCCCTTTAATTTTGCTCTTTTGCCCTTGCTTTTGGAGTGAGATCCAAAAAATCATCACCAAGACCATTGTCAAGAAGCTTACCACCTATGTTTTCTTCTGGGAGTTTTATGGTTTCAGGTCTTAGAACCTCATATTTTTCTTGAATTCATTTTTTTAGTTTATTGCCTGATGATGGCTCTCAGATTCAGGCATGTTGTCCTTTTACTTCTATATCCCAGTGCTTGAGATACATTGTTGAATGGGTGCATTGAGAAAAACCAAAACCATCAGGAACATTCCTACCTTCAACTTACTGCCTTCATCTGTCTGAATTTGTCTCTCAGTCTGCCCTCACTCCCTTCTGTTTTAGAGGATGGAGGTGTCCCTTCTTTTAATGATGTTTAATGTTCCTAGCTATATTGTAGATCTCATTTCCTGTTGTCTTCCCAGAAACCTTAGCTTTTCACTTACCTTTTTTCCTTCTGGTTCTTTCTCCATGTCCAATTTTCTGTGACAATAAAAACCTTCAATTATATATCTCTTGTAGCCTTTGCTAGATCTTGAGATCTTAGTCTCATTGTCAGTCTCCTCTACCTTCCTCCATGAACTAACCTCAGGAAGGTTTCATTTTGATTATTTTTATTATAAACATATATTCTGTAAAAATATATTCTGAATTATAAATACCTGCCTTACAAATGAGGTTTGGGAATGTAACACTTATAAATTGGAGACTATTTTTTTTTATTAGTATGAGTTCTTAATTCTTGGACTTAAAATATAGTTGTCCTCTGTGGTAGTCTTTTTTCTTGGCTGTGTTTTTCCCTTTTGGCTTGAAATATTTAATAGGATGAGCAGCTTCCTAAAACACTGCTAAAATATTCATACATCAGATATTTTTGTTGATTCAGCTTGTGTTTAGTAGGATTATATGGGCCTGTTTTTTTCAAGAGTTGAGGAAATGGTGTACAGAGAATAAAATACCTAGCTTTAAAAATTTAATACCTGACTCATCATTTGACGAGTCATTGATGATTAGTTATTAAATGGGAATTTTGCAGTTATTCTAACTGAACCTAATGTTTCCACTTCTGAGGGACTCTATCTGAAGGAAATAATCAGATGTATAAAAGAATAACATGCTCAGCGATGTTCATCACAGTGATCCTTGTCATAGTAGACTTGAAAACAACATAAATGTTAAAACAGAGTGTGGGGTGGGGTGGGATGGTTAAGATATATTATGGTATATCCATAGAATGGAATCATTTAGACATCTCATCTCAAGCTTATAATGAGCTTTTGTTGACACAAAGAAATAAATGTTTTTAAGTGTGAAATAAAAAGCAAGACGTCAGACTTTGCTTCTACCAACGTTAGACAATGTCAGATTGTTTCAAACCAAATATATTGCTGACAACTAGAAAAGCTAGAAGGCATTGAAGAGCCATAAAAGCAGTAAGGAATTAGGAGGCCAAGTTCCAGAAGATAAGGAAAGCTCTGAGAAGTTAGCCTGATGTTTGAGGCTGCCTTGTCCATGAGATCATGGCTGAATTTGGAAGTGACAGTTGAGAGGCTGAGTAGAGTTTTCAAAAGGCTGATGTCAGGGAGGACAAAAAATTGGAATCAGAGCCTCCCAGGGTAGAGGGCCCTGGGAAACTCTTGGTTTTGGGGTTGGGTTCCTCAGGGCCTAAATTGTAGGAGTAAGGGTAAAACAAGTAGACTAGTCTTTATAGGGACTGAAGCCCAGCTTTTCGGTTTTTTCAGTTCTGGATTAGATTAAGATGATCTGGGAATCCTAATGTCCCTAGCCTGTCTGCTTGCCAGAAGCAAAAGTAAACCCTTTCTGAGTAACATCATCCGTGGCCTCAGATTGTGTCTGTAATTTTTTATATATAGTGTCCAACATTCAATAAAGAATAACCAGGCATATGAAAAGACTAAACACAACTGGAAACTGAGAGGAAAAATTGACAATAGAAACCCATAGGACAGGCAGAGATAATTGAATTATCAATCATGGACTTAAAAAATGTATGATTAATGTGTTAGAGGAACTAAAGACAAAATTGATAATTCTGACATTTGAAATAGAAATTCTGAAACTGAAAAACACAACTGATTATTAAGAACCCCGTGAATGGGTTTAACAGCATAGATACAGCTGAAGAGAAAATTAGTGAAGTGAAAGATAAATTAGGGAATAAATCCAGACTAAGCCACTGAGAGGCAAAGGATGGAGAAGACAGAAAAGAGTGTAAAAAACATGGAACATGGTGAAAAGTTCTTACGGATTAGGTCATTGAAGTTCCAGAAGGAGAGAAGAAAGTAAATGGCACAGAAGCAATTACAGGCATACCTCATTTTATTGTGCTTTGCACATACTGCATTTTTTACAAATTGAAGCAAGCCTCTTTACAAATTCAAGCAAGTCTCTCCATTTTTCCAACAGCATTTGCTCACTTTGCGCCATATGGTAAATTCTTCCAATATTTCAAACTTTCTCATTTATGTTTGTTACAGTGATCAGTAATCTTTGATATTACTATTCTAATTGTTTTAGGGCACCACGAACCACACCCATGAGAAATGGTGAACTTTTTTTTTTTTTTTAATTGAGCTCTACACCCAGTGTGGGGCTTGAACTCAAGACCCCAAGATCAAGAGTTGTATGCTTAAAAAAAAAAAGAAAAGAGTTGTATGTTCTACTGACTGAGCCAGCCAGGCACCCCTGAAATGGCAAACTTTTTTTTTTTTTAAGATTTTATTTATTTATTCTACAGAGGGAGAGACACAGTGAGAGCAGGAACACAAGCAGGGGGAGTGGGAGAGGGAGAAGCAGGCTTCCAGCTGAACAGGGAGCCCGATGTGGGGCTTGATCCCAGGACTCTGGGATCATGACCTGAGCCGAAGGCAGATGCTTAACGACTGAGCCCCTGAAATGGCAAACTTAATCAATATATGTTCTGTGTTCTGACTACTGACCAGCTCTTCCCCATCTCTCTCCCTCTCGTTTGGCCTCTCTTATTTCCTGAGACACAACAATATTGAAATTAGGACAATTAATAATCCTACATTGGCCTCTAAGTATTCAAGTGAAAGGAAGAATTGCACATCTCTCACTTTAAATCAAAAGCTAGAAATGATTAAGCTTAGCGAGGAAGGCACCTCTAAAGCTGAGGCAGGCTGAAAGCTACACCTCTTGCACCAGTTAGCCAAGTTGAGTGCAAAGAAAAAGTTCTGAAGGAAGTTAAAAGCGCTAGCTACTCCAGTGAACACATGAATGATAAAGCGAAACATTTACTGCCCATGAGGAGAAAGTTTGAGTGGTCTGGGTAGAAGATCAAATTAGCCCCAACGGTCCCTTAAGCCAAAGCCTAATCCAGAGCAAGGCCCCGACTCTCTTCAATTCTGTGAAGGCTGAGAGAGGTGGGGAAGCTGCAGAAGCAAAGCGTGAAGCTAGCAGGGGCGGGTTCATGAGGTTTAAGGAAAGAAGCCGTCTCCATAACGTAGAAGTGCAGGTGGAAGCAGCGAGTGCTGATGTAGAAGCTGCAGCAAGTTCTCCAGAAGATCTAGCTCAGATAGTGAAGGTGGCTCCACGGAACAACAGACATTTCAGTGTAGACTGCACAGCCTTCTATTGGACAAAGATGCCATCTAGGACTTTCATATCTAGAGAGAAATCAAAGCCTGGCTTCAAAGTTCAGTCTGACTCTCTTGTTAGGGGCACATGCAGCTGGTGACTTTAACTTGAAGCCAGTCCTCATTTACCACTCCAGAATCCTAGGGCCCTTAAGAATTATGTTAAATCCACTCTGCCTGAGCTCTATAAATGGAACAACAAAGCCTGAATGATAGCACAGCTATTTACAGCATGGTTTACTGAATATTTTAAGCCCACTGTTGAGACTTACTGCTCAGAAAATTTCTTTCAAAATACTACTGCTCATTGACATTGTACCTAGTCACCCAAGAGCTCTGATGGACATGTAAAATGAGATGAATGTTTTCATGTCTGCTAACAAAGCATCCATTCTGCAGCCCATGGATCAAGGAGTCATTTTGACTTTCAAGTCTTCTTTTTTTTTTTTTTAAAGATTTTATTTATTTATTTGAGAGAGAGAGACAGAGAGCATGAGGGGGGGAGGGTCGGGAGGGTCAGAGGGAGAAGCAGACTCCCCGCCGAGCAGGGAGCCCGATGCGGGACTTGATCCAGGGACTCCAGGATCATGACCTGAGCCGAAGGCAGTCGCTTAACCAACTGAGCCACCCAGGCGCCCGACTTTCAAGTCTTCTTATTCAAGAAATACATTTCATAAGGCTATAGCTGCCGTGGATAGTGATTCCTCTGTGGAGCTAGGCAACATTAATTGAAAACCTCTAGAAAGGATTCATCATTCTAGATGCCATTAAGAACATTAGTGATTCATGAGAAGAGCTCAAAATACCAACATTAACAGGAGTTGGGAAGAATTTGATTGCAACCCTCATGTATGACTTTGAGGGGTTCAAGACTTTAGCAGAGGAAGTACCTGCAGATGTGGTGGAAACAGCAAGAGAACTAGAATCAGAAGTGGAGCCTGAAGATGGGACTGAGTCGCTACAGTCTCATGATAAAACCTGAACGGATGAGGGGTTGCTTCTTACAGATGAGCAAAGAAAGTGGTTTCTTGAGATGGAATCTACTTCTAGGGAAGGTGCTGTGAAGATTGTTGAAGTGACGACAAAAGACTTAGAATACTGCATAACTTAATTGATAAAGCTGTGGCAGGCTTTGAGAGGATTGAAAGATTTTGAAAGACTTTGTACTGTGGGTATAATGCTATCAAATAGCACCACATGCTACAGAGAACTCACTCGTGGGAGGAAGAGTCAGTCGAGGCAGCAGACTTCACTCTTGTCTTATTTTAAGAACTTGCCGCAGGCGCCTCAGCCTTCAGCAGCCTCCACCCTGATTAGTCAGCAGCCATGGACATTGAGGCCGGGCCCTCCACCGCAAAAAAGTTACAACTCACTAAAAGCTTAGATGATGCTTAGGATTTTGTAGCGATAAAAGTATTTTTTAATTAAGGTATGTACGTTTTTTTAGGACCTACTACTATTGTATACTTAATAGATTACAGTATGGTATAAACATAACTTTTATATGCACTGGGAAGCCAAAATACTCATTTGGTTCACTTTATTGAGATAAGTGCTTTATTGTGGTGGTCTGGAATCGAACCTGAGGTATCTCTGAAGTATGCCTGTATATTCTGGATATATACATTTGGATATATATATGTATTACAAATATATTTGATTCTGTACGTGTGTTTTTACTCTTTATAGGGTATCTTGAAGTAGGAGAATTTTAATTAACTTTTTTATGTGTGTGGTTAATGCTTTTTATAGTCCTGTTTAAGAAAATTTTCTCTGTAGTGAACATAATTTTCTTATATTATTTTCTAAAGCTTTATAGATCTGCCTTTCACATTTAGGTCTATAACCCAAGGTCTCCTTTTTTGGGGTTTTGTGTGTGTGTGTGTGTGTCTATATGTATGGAGTTTTGTTTTTTGGTATAGTGTAAGGTGAAGGCTTAGTTTATTTTTTCTATATGGATACCCAATTGTTCCACTACTATTTTTGGAAAAGACCACTCCTTTGTGATAAGTGAAGGGCCTATATATGTGTGGGTCTGTTTCTAGACTTTTCCCTTCCACTAATTTATTTCTCTTTCCCAGACACAGAAAAATCCATGTAAGTGGAAAATACAAAATAAGATGGTAGGAATAAATACAAATTTATTAGTCATTATTAACAAATATAAAATGTACTACACTCACTAGTTTAAAAACGAAGACTGTTACATTGGGTTTTAAAAATACTGCTACATGTTCTTTAAAAGAAACCTACATAAAACATAAGAACTCAGAAGTTGAATGTAAAATATGGGAAAAAGAATTATTAGGCAAATTCTGGAGGTCTTTTTTTTTTTTTTTTTTTTTAAGCATTCTCTACACCCAGCGTGGGGGCTGGAGGTTCTTTATATGGCAAGGAATGGTATCTCAGTTGAGCTCGTGGGGTTCAAGGCCCCCCTGCTCCCAGACCCTAGTGGCTGTTACAACTCTGGGCTCTACGTTACTTCCCAGGGCGGCAATGTTGTTGTTGTTGTTGTTTTTTTAAATGATTTTTATTTATTTATTTGACAGAGACACAGCGAGAGAGGGAACACAAGCAGGGGGAGAGGGAGAGGGAGAGGGAGAAGCAGGCTTCCCGTGGAGCAGGGAGCCCGATGTGGGGCTCCATCCCAGGACCCTGGGATCATGACCTGAGCCGAAGGCAGACGCTTAACGACTGAGCCACCCAGGTGCCCCAGCCATGTTCTTTATGTCTACCCTTGGGAATTTTTTTTATTGTGTTGTGGGGTGAGCCATGCATTTAAAATGAACTTGTCCTAGTTCATCTAGCACTTTTTAGGTGTTAGTGCAATGTCTTCCCCCCCCCCCCCTGCAATGTTTAGTCTGCTATGTAATTTCTTTTTTTTAAGATTTATTTTTACGTCCTCTCTGCACTCATTGTGGGGCTCAGCCTCACAACCACAAGATCAAGAGTCGCACACTGCACCGACTGAGCCAGCCCGGCCCCCCTTGTCTGCTATGTGATTTCTGGACCATTAGTCTCTCATATGGTTTTAAGAACCCACCCTCCTAGGGGAACCACTAAAAATGCAAACTAATTGCCCATGGGCAGGGGTGTTATGGATCATTTCTTATGGTCTTGTGCATTTTTTAGTATTTCTGCAACAGAGCACATATTTTATAACTTTTTTTTAAATTGAAAAAGGAAATCGTCCTTAAGATCCTCCAAGTAATAGCCCTTCTTTTCCATTTGTTGCAGGTGGTGCGATTGTGTCAGAACCCAAAGCTGGCGCTAAAGAATAGCCCACCTTATATCTTAGACCTGCTGCCAGATACCTACCAGCATCTCCGCACTATCTTGTCAAGATATGAGGGGAAGATGGAGACAGTTGGAGAAAATGAGTATTTTAGGGTGTTCATGGAGAATTTGATGAAGAAAACTAAGCAGACCATAAGCCTCTTCAAGGAGGGGAAAGAAAGAATGTATGAGGAGAATTCTCAGCCTAGGTAATGGCAAATACTACACAAATATTTATTCAGGTCTGTGACTGCCTAAATGGGTAACACTTAGAAGTAGCTGTGACTTGGTTTGAATTTTTAGGTCAACGAAAATGCAAAGTTGACATTTGATTTAAAGGTGGGTTTTATATCAAACGTTGCCTTGGAGGGTGTTGAACCCCTCTCTGAAAAGTCAGTGCCTTTTAGTCATGAAGATGAATTGGAGGCAGAAGGTCCATTGGGGACCCCAAAGATCATGAAAGTTTGGGGATAGGTGAGAGTTTGAAAGAAGGTCGAGGTTAAGCTGAGGTTGGGAGTCAACAATAAGAGGGCAGATTTTGCCAGAGCTGTAGCTTATTTAGGGAAGTCAAAAGTATGGGATAATAATAGTTAGGTAACCCTTTTTTTTTTTTTTTTTTTTTTTAAATAAAACAAAGTGAAATGACATTTCTTTTGTAGGTAACTTTTCCAGTAGAATAGATATTGACAAATGTAGTTAATTCAGTAAGTATTTGACAGACTCCTCTGTATTCTTTGATATTTATTACTGTATTGGGTGTCCCATATGTTATTAGTTTGGCTATTATAAGTTATATACTGGGAGAGAAATGGGTTGATTGTAGATATGGTTATATTTGGTTTGGTCCAGTTGGAAATATTAACTCATCTAGGACAAGTAATAAAATGTAAATTCCACTAGAACTTTGTAGGTAGTAAATTAACTCTCAAGGAGTGACTTGAATTAGGAAGAACAGTAATTTTTGAGGGCATTAAGTAAGCATGTATTACTCAAGCACTAACTTACTAAATGGTATCCTTATAGCCTACCTACCACTCCTTTCTCTGTTGACTTAGATTCTGGGAACCCTCATCTCTTAGTTAAAATTTTACCCACGTCATTATTCATAAGTTTACTACGACAGATTACTCAGGTTTGGTCCAGAGTATCAGTCTTTTCTTATTAAAAAGATTTCTGGTGACTGAATTCAATCTGTAGGAACCTTTGTAACTTCTAGTTTATATGAAGATGAACTTTATTCTTTTTAAATATTTAAATTTTATGACTTTTGTTAAGATAAAACCCGACTGTGTGGATCATAGCTAACTGGTGATTTTGTATTGCTGAATTTTTAAAAAAAATAATTTTACTTTATTTACTTTAATTAAAAAATTTAATTTAGCATCTACAGCAAACTAGGTTCTAACTGTAGGAGGTGAAAAGGGGAGTGAAGCTTTTAATTATGATGTACTGAGGTAGATGCTTTAATAGAGAGAGGTACAAAAGGCTGCGTGAACACAGATTTGCCTTGTGGTGTCAGGGAATGTGGCACAAAGGAAGTGTGATGTGAGCTAGGTTGTAGAAGGCAAGTAGAAATTTTCTAATCAGAGAAGTGATAAAAATGGCCTTTAACACAGGTGCATGAACATGCACAGGCTCTGTATGTTGAAGGAACATCAGCAGTCTGGTTTGGCTAGAATTGGGAAAGACAAGTGAGCTGTGAATACAGATGGGAGTCAGGATGTAAGTGTTCTTTTACCTCTAGACATTCTCCCGTGGATAATAGGCTGCTATAGAAGAGTTGTTGTTGTTTTTAAAGAGCACTTTTACAGTGAAATAAAAATTGTAGATTTTCCAGTTTTAGAGCATACTGAACATTATTTAACATTTTTTTTTTCCGATGGATTGTTCATCCCTGAGAGACAGTATTGTGTACTGGTTAAGAGGATGGACTCTGAAGCCTGCGTTTGAATCTTAATTTTGCCACTTAGCTTTGTGATCCCTGTTTCTTCATCTGTAAAATGAGCTAACAGTAGTACTTTCTTTGTAGGGTTGTTGGGAGTTATTAAATGAGTGAGTAAATGTTCAGTACTTAGAGTGGTGATTGGCACAATGAAAGTAATAAGTGGGTTAGCTCTAATTTTAATCATCATCCTCATTTTCTTTACTATAAACATACACTGTGTATTAGTGAGACTGCCAGATCATAATGAAGTACGTAGACCAATTTAGCCTTAGTAAGTGGCCCCATACTATTGCTTTCAAGTTCTTCAGCCATTTTTTTTAACCTTCCTGTCAGTAATGTTATTACCCATAATAGGAAGTTTTTAATACACTATGGGCTTTGAGGTTTGTACAAGTTGTATGTAAAGTGAGAATAAATAAATTTCAGTTGCAATTCCGATTTTTTTTAAAGAAAAATGTATGGCTTTACTGTGTGACCTTTGTGAGCTGTATTTCGGTTCCTATTTTCCTAATCAGTTTTTTAAATTGAGATATTAACATATCATAAAATTCACCCTTTTATAGAATGTAATTCGGTGGTTTTTGGTATATTCACAAAGTCGTGTAACCGTCCCCACTATCTAATTTCAGAATGTTTCCATCATCTCAACAAGAAACCCCACACTCATTAGCAGTCACTGCCCATTCCCCACTCCTGCTTCTCCCCCAGCCCCTGGCAATCACAAATACCTACTTTCTGTCTCTGAAGATTTGCCTGTTTTAGACGTTTCATATAAGTGGACTTGGAACGTGTGGCCTTTTTTGTCTGGCTTTCCTAGCACATATTTTCACAACTCATTCATGTTGTAGTGTGGGTCAGTACGTCTTTCCTTTTTAATGGCTAGATAATACTCGATTGCATGGATATACCACATTTTGATTATGGACATTTGGGTTGTTTCCCCTTGATATAATGAATAATGCTGCTATGAACATCTGCATACAAGTTTTTGTGTGGCTATATGTTTTCAGTTCTCTTGGGTAAATACCTGGGAGAGGAATTGCTGAGTCATATGTAATTCTAGTTTAACTTTTTGAGGAACCATTGAGTGTTTATCACAGCAGCATTTTACATTCTTCCAATGATGTATGAGGGTTCCAGTTTCTCACCAACACTTGTTATTTTTTTGTTTTTGTTTTGTTTTCTTTTTTTTTATAGCTGTCCTACTGGGTATGAAGTAGCTATCATTGTGGTTTTGATTTGCATTTCCCTAATGAGTAATAATGTGAGCTTTTTTCATGTGTATATCTTCTTTGGAGGATTGTCTATTCAAATCCTTTGCCCAGTTGGGGTTCTTTTTCTTTTTATTGTTGAGTTGTAGAGTTCTTTACATATTCTGGATACTAGACCCTTATCAGATATATGATATCCAAAATTTTATTCCCATTCTGTGGGTGGTCTTTTCACTTTCTTTTTAGTGTCATTTAAAGCACGAACAGTTTTAATTTTGGTGAGGTCCACTACTTTTTTGTTGGTTACTTGTGCTTTTGATATCATGGCTAAGAAACCATTGCTTAATCCGATGTCATGAAGATTATGCCTGTGATCATTTTGAGTTAATTTTTGTATATGGTCAAAGGTGAGAGTCCAACTTTATTCTTTTGCATATGGGTATCCTTTAGTGCCAGCACTGTTTATTGAAAAGAACATTCTTTCCCCATTGAATTGGCTTGATGCCCTTGTCAAAAGTGAATTGTATGAAGGTTTATTTCTAGGTTCTCTGTCTTCTTTGCATGGTTATATGTCTGTCCTTAGACCAGTACCCACACCATCTTGATTACTGTAGCTTTGTAGTAAAGTTTTGGAATCAGCAAGTGTGAGTCCTCCAACTTTGTTCTTCTTTTTCAAGATGGTTTTGGCTATTTGAGGTCCCTTGAGATTCCTTATGAGTCAGCTCACCAATTTCTGCGAAAAGGGTGGCTGTTATTTTCTTAGGAATTGCATTGGACGGGTACATCTGTTTGGGAAGTATTGCTGTCTTAACACTAAGTCTTCCAATCTATGAACATGGGATGTTTTTCCATTTGTTAAGGTCTTTTAAAACATCTTCAGCAGTGTTTTTGTAGTTTCCAGTGTATAAGTTTTTCACCTCCTTGGTTTAATTTATTCCTAAGTAGGCATGCTGGGTGGCTCAGTTGGTTAAGCGGCCAAGTCTTGGTTTCCGCTGAGGTCCCGGGGTTGAGCCCTGCATTGGGCTCTGCTCTCAACAGGGAGTCTGCTTGAGGATTCTCTATCTCCTTCTCCCTACCCCGGCGCATTAGCTCTCTCTCTCTCTCTCTCTCTCAATAAATAAAAATCTTTTAAAAATTAAAATTAAAAAATAAATCTTAAAAAATTTTATTTCTGGGCGCCTGGGTGGCTCAGTCGGCTAAGTGTCTGCCTTTGGTTCCGGTCATGATCCCAGAGTCCTGGGATCAGGTTCTGCTTCGGGGCTCCCTGCTCGGTGGGGAGCCTGCTTCTCCCTCTGCTGCTCCCTCTGCTTGTGCTCTCTCCTTCTTAAAAAAAATTTTTTTTATTCCTAAGTGTTTTGTTCTTTCTGATGCAAATGGAATTGTTTTCCCGATTTCATTTTTGGATAGTTTATTACTGATATATAGAACACAATTGATTTTTGTATATTGATTTTGTATCCTGTAACTCTGCAGGACTCATTTATTGATTCTAGTAGTTTCTTACTGGATTCATTAGGATTTTTTTACAAACAAGATGGTGTCATGTGCAAATAAAGTTTTACTATTTCTCCTTTATGGATGCCTTTTATTTTTTTTTCTTGCCTAGTTGTGGTGACTAGAACTTCATGTTGAATAGAATTTATGTTGAATAGAAGTGGTGAGAGCACACATCCTTGTCTTGTTCTTGATATGAGGAGGAAAGCTTTCAGTCTTTCACCATTGAGTATCATGTTAGCTGTGGGATTTTCATAGATGTCCTTTATCAGGTTGAGAAGGTTTTCTTCTGTTCCTTGTTTAATGTTTTTTATCATGATAAAGGGTATTACAGGCCTTTCATGCTTCATTCCTGGTTTTTCTTCTTGGGAGACAGAAATTTGTGGACTTGTAAAATTCTAGAAAAAGTGACTATGTTAAGTTGCACTAAGGGCAAAGAGTAACCGAAACCAGGGTTGGAAATGTTGCTGGGACTCTGCGTTCTCTTGGTGCAGATTGATGTCTGAATTGCTGGAAAACTGACCTCTGCTACATGCAACATTTACATCTGACGGGGTTTCCACGGTAGCAGAACATCTGACTCTTAGTTTCAGTTTTGACTTTGGCTTGCTGTAGATCAGTTGGTTATCCCTGAACCAGTCAGCTCGAAAGAAAAGGTAAGTGCTGTGATGAGTCCAGCGTGGGCCAGGTGTCACCTCTAGATGAACCTGCTGTGGCTTGGGGAACACATATGTTTCCCTAAAGCTGTGTACACAAGGGAATTTGTTCCTAGGCTGGATGTTAAAGAGCTGATCCCTGAAGTCTGCTCTGCTTATCTATCAGTATTTAATAGAGTTGCTTCCTGTCTTTATTTTAGGTTATTAGGTAAAGAAACTTCTCTAAAGATAAACTTGCCCTTATTTCTCTTAGACTTTTTGTTAAAAAAACGACTTAAACAAAAACTATAAGCTGCTTTCTTGTCTTTGATCTGTAACCCTGGTTTTTGCACCTGTTTTCCCTCTTGCGCAGGATGTTACAGTAGAAGCCGAGTGGGACTATGCAGTGAAGTTCATTTTAAAACACTGCTGTGAAACTTTGTTGTAACTCTGCTGCCTTTTTAGTTATAAGCTGAAATGACCAAGATTTAGTTTTATTGTAATTCAGCTGGGAATAATTCAGAACTAACTAAAAGCTCATGTTCTAACCATTCATTAAAGAAAAAATTAGTCTTGGGTACTTCGTTGGTGGTAAGCACTACCCTAGGGGCAGTGATTGCACACTGGTAGTACCAACATAGTCCTTCTCTTACGAGGCTTGTAATCTAGGGTCTTAGCTTGTGAGGCTTTCGGTGTTTCTCTAGTGGAACAGTGGTGTTTCACAAACTAGACAGAAGTGTTTGTGCTGCTGTAGTCTTCCACTAGCACCCCAAAGAGAGGTTTTCGGTTAGTGTGCCAAATCTTAACCTACCAGTAGTGGTAGGTAAGGGCAGCTTAGATCTTTGTGTGGAGAAGTTAGGGCTTGGGGCGCTTGGCTGGCATAGTTGGTTAATCGTCTTTTTGGTTTCATCTGAGGTCGTGATATCGAGCCCCACTTTGGGCTCCCTGCTTTGGGCTCTGTGCTCAGCGCAAGTCTGCTTAAATTTCTCTCTCCCTCTGTCTCCCCCCGCCCCCCACGCTCGCTCTCAGTCTGTCTCTTTCAAATAAATCCTTTTTTTTTTTTTTTAAGTAGTTTGGTTTTGGTTAGAAAAGATTCCCGCTTAGATTAGGAATGCCTTTCTAATGATTGGGGAAGGGGCAGCACCCCCTTTTTGGTTCTGGAGAAAGATGATGATAGCTTGAACCAAAGCGATGATGCTGGAGATTGCAAAAAGTAGATCGTACTTGATGTGTTTTAAAGCTAGCAAGGGGCACCTGGGTGGCTCAGTTGGTTAAGCCTCTTGATTTCTGGCTCAGGTCATGATCTCAGGGTTGAGGGATTGAGTCCCGCATTGGGCTCTGTGCTCAGTGCAGAGTCTGCTTGGGATTCTCTCTCTCTCTCTCTCTCTCTCTCTCTCTCTCTCTCTCGTCGTCTTCTGGCCCTCTCCCTGCTCGTGTGTGTGCTCTCTCTCCACCTCCTCTCAATAAATAAATAAATAAATAATTAAAATCTTAAAAAAAAAAGCAGCAGCTAGCATAGCATGACTTGTGAATGGATTGGCTAGGTTTCTGGTTGGAGCAATGCGATGTCACAGAAAGGTGTAAAAAGAGTGGAAGGACCTGATCCGGTAGGTACCTTACAATGGTAGTGTTGGCTGCTCTGTGGTAAATGGGTTAGGCTCGTGGGGGTACAGTGATGGGAGTAAAGGGTTGGGTTACAAGGTTGTCAGCCAGATGGGAGGCAGGATAGCCTGGTCTAGAGAAAGGCTGAAAGGATGAAAAGTAGACACATTGGAGCTAGAATCAAAAAGAATTGCTGGGGGAATTAGACCAGAGGAGGGCAGGAAAAGATGACAGGGAAGGATCAAGATGACGTATAGGTCTCTGTCATTAACTCTGCCAGTGACAGCAGCATTTGCTAAAATGGGGAATTCAGAGTATAGATGTGGGGAGAGCTAAATTGGGAGTGAGGAGGATCAAGAGTTCCATTTTGGGCTTATTTACATTGGAGATATTTTTATGAGCCATCTAAGGCGGTAAGTCAAGCAGGCAATTGGCTGTATTAGACTTTGGAATTCAGAGGGAGAGGTGTGGGATAGAGTTAGAAATTTGGTGGCATTCAGAGTAATACTTAAAGCCAAGAGAGTGGACAGAATCATCTAGGGGGAGAGGAGTCGGCAGTGGAGACTGAGCAAGAAAGAAGGGAGAGACTAGATTGCAATAGCCACAACGAAAATTAAAAAAAAAAAGGCACGCCTGGGTGGCTCAGTCGGTTACGCGTCTGCCTTCAGCTCAGGTCATGATCCTGGGGTCTTGTGATCAAGCCCCGCATTGGGCTCCCTGCTTAGCAGGTAGCCCACCTCTCCCTCTGCTGCTCCCCCTGCTTGTGATCTCTCTCTGTCAAATAAATAAATAAAATCTTAACAAAAAAAAATTTTTAAACCCCTCTTTTTATTTTTATTTATTTTTATTTATTTTTTTAAAGATTTTATTTATTTGACAGAGAGAGATAGTGAGAGAAGGAACACAAGCAGGGGGAGTGGGAGAGGGAGAAGCAGGCCTCCCGCGGAGCAGGGATCCCGATGCGGGGCTTGATCCCAGGACCCTGGGATCATGACCTGAGCCGAAGGCAGACACCCAACGACTGAGTCACCCAGGTGCCCCAAAGCCCCTCTTTTTAAATAGAAAATTGACAAAGGAAATGACTAGTTCACAGAAGAAGAAAAATAAAAGGGCAAATATGAATATTAAAAGAACAGTCTAGTTTGCTAGTCATAAAATAATTTTCTTTGGCCTAAGAAATTGGCCAAAAAATGGAAAATCAGCTTATAATTAGTGTTTCAAAGGAGGGTGCAGGAAAAGGAGTACTCCCTTACCTGGTTGTGGTAGGAATGAAATAGGTTTAGCCTTTCTGGGGGCTGATAGATATAGAAAGATTTAGAATTTCGCTCAGTAGTTCCACTTTTAGAAATTTATCAAAAAGTAGTGAGAAGGGATTTGGATTAAAACATAAAACCATAAAAAAAAAAAACCCATAAAACTTCTAAAGGAGAATCTAGGGGCGCCTGGGTGGCACATTCGGTTAAGCATCCGACTCTTGGTTTCAGCTCAGGTCCTGATCTCAAGGTCGTGAGATCGAGCCCGGCGTGGGGCTCTGTGCTGAGTGGAGTCTGCTTAAGATTCTCTGTCTCAGGGGCGCCTGGGTGGCTCAGTTGGTTGAATATCTGCCTTCGGCTCAAGTCCTGATCCCAGGGTTCTGGGATTGAGTCCCATGTCTGGCTCCCTGCTCAGCGGGGAGTCTGCTCCTCCCTTATCCTCTGCCCTCCCCCCCCCCCCATTTGTGTGCTCGCTCTCTCTCTGTCACTCTCTCAAATGAATGAATAAAATCTTTGAAAAAAAATCAGGAAAAAAAAAAACCGTCTCTCCCTCTGTCCCCCACACCCTGCATGTGTGCCCTCTCTCTCAAATCTTAAAAAAAAAAAAAAAATCTAGGTAGTAAGCTCTTGGACATTGGCCTTAGCAATATTTTTCTGGATTGGTCTCCTCAGGCAAGAGAAACAAAAGCAAAAATAAACTGTTGCGATGACATCAAATTAAAAAGCTTTTGCACAGTGAAGGAAACCATCAACAAAACAAAAAGGCAACCCACTGAATGGGAGAAAATATCTGCAAGTGATATATCCATTGTGGGGTTAGAGTAATCAAAATATATAAAGGATTCCTACAACTCAATACCAAAAATACAAATAATCTGACTAAAAAATGGGCAGAGGACCTGAACAGGCATTTTTGTCTTACTGAAAGTTAGAATAAGTTACCCAAGTACGTGTAGCTAGTTAAGTGCCAGAGCCTCTTTTTCTTTTTTTTTTTTAGCTTGTCTCCCAAATGTTTATTACTAATTATTTTGGTTTTCTTTGAATGTAAAGGAATGGTAACAGGATATTCCATTCCCTATTACAGAAATGATCCTTGGAGGAGGCCACACTTCAAGTATCATATGAAATAGTAAACCACATAGACTCAGACGTTAATACATTTTTTTAATTGGTATGTCTTTTGAACACAGAAATACTCAATAGTGTGATTTACCACAGGATGATGTCTTTACATAACAAGAGAATTTCACTCAAAATATTTCTTACCGGACATAAGCTTGATTATGCCAATAGAGGGAACATGAAGATCTCCTCCCTTGCCTCCTCTCAAAGAATCTGTGATAACTTTTATAAAACCAGAACATTATAGAGAAGTAGGCAGTGAATGTCAAGTAGAATGTGCAAAAGCTTTTTCTAATCGCTTTGCTCTAGTAGTGCCAACCAAGACTTGCTCTAAAACCATAATACTTGTGAAGTGCACAACTGCATTTAAATTAGAACATCTTAAAGAACAAGCTCGAAAGCTGGCTACGAGAAGGTCTTTTTTGCCAGGCTGTAGTGTACAAAGCAGCAAGTGCTTGCTGGGGATACCTAGTAGTATGAAAATGCATTGTGAACTTTAATCCTGGCAACTTCTTTTTTTACTTATTGTGTATTGAAATGTATACTTTTTTTTTCCAGAAAGTTTAAATCCAGTGTTTTAAATTTGTCAAAGAAATGGAATGAGGAGCCTTCGTTAGCATTTTTCTTCCCTCTCTTTGTTTAAACCCTCCCCCTCCTCCTTTCACATGCAAAACACCCAGCTTTAGTGTCTAATACAATATACCTGGATGGTTGAAATCCAAGTTTAAGCATTCAGAGTTAGTATTCTATAACTCGTTTCATTCTTATTCTTAGAGCTTCTTCCCCCACTTACTTATATTTAAAATAGTTGACTTGTATTTCCTCGGTAAAGTTGAACCAGATAATAGTGATCCTTTTCTTTGATTCTCCTGTTCTAACTTCAAAGAGCATGATTAAAACGGCACTTAGGAAAGAGAATCTTCCATTGTTTGTATTAACTGTGAGCTAAGTTCTCCGCGTGAACCTTTGTGTAGGGATCTTTAGACCTATCTTTGTTTGAGTGAATATTCTCCATTTTACATTTTTTTTTAATTTTTTTTTATTGTTATGTTAATCCCCATACATTACATCATTAGTTTTAGATATAGTGTTCCATGATTCATTGTTTGTGCATAACACCCAGTGCTCCATGCAGAACGTGCCCTCCTCAATACCCATCACCAGGCTAACCCATCCTCCCAACCCCCTCCCCTCTAGAACCCTCAGTTTGTTTTTCAGAGTCCATTGTCTCTCATGGTTCTTCTCCCCCTCCGATTTCCCCCCCTTCTCCATTTTACATTTTAATCACTGGATGAAGGTTTTGTAGATTGAATTTTTACTTGGAGATCCTGAATGATAATTAAGGCCCTGCCTTATAGCACAGTTTCTCAATCATTTCCAGCCCATGACACACTCACATGTTGGGAAACACGGCATGTTGAGCAGTGATGTTGAGACAGAATTAGATGTAAGTGGGACTGTCTATGTGAGCTGGATTGCCAAGAGTGGAGCCCTCTGCTCTTCACTGTCTAGGACCTGAGACAAGGTACTGCTCTTCGCCTCGGATATCTCACTTAAAGGTGTTCTCCTGGGATTGTTGTGTTCTAATAAATATGGTAATATTTGGGAAACACTTAGAATAATACATCGTTCACAGAAAGCAGACCTAGGTATTTGCCTTTTTAAAAAAAATTAGAGGGGCACCTGGGTGGCTCAGTTGGGTAAGCGTCTGCCTTCAGCTCAGGTCGTGATCCCGGGCGCCTGGGATTGAGCCCCGAGTTGGGCTCCGCATCGGGCTCTGCATTGGGCTGGGCTCCCTGCTCATCCGGGAGCCTGCTTCTCCCTCTTCCTCTGCCTGCCCCTCCCCTTGCTTGTGCTCTCTCTCTGTCAAATGAATCAATAAAGTCTGTAAAAAAAATTAGAGATCCACAGTCATTGAAAAATAAGGGAAGGAGAAAAGTATATTCATTGCCCTATCCACAGAATTATACACTTGAAAATGGTTAAAATAGTAATTTTTATATCATGTATACTTTACCATAACTTTTTCAGAAGCAGTGTCATAATGCGCAAAGGCTACTGAAGTTTTCTTGATCCAAGTGTTCAGTCAGCAAGTAGTTTTGAGAACTTGCTCTCAGTGGACTCAAGGTGAATGTCAGGCTGGAATTCATGGGTGGTAGGATGACAGGTACACAGACCCCCTCTTTTCTCGGTGTCCTGTGGAGAGGAGTGCTTGGGTTGGGGCACCGCTGGCCGTACTGTGAGACTGGGCTCCAGGAAAGAGACCCTACCTCCACAACCCACCCTGTACTCTCTCTTTTTATGGGGTTGAGTGTGATGAGTGAGGTAAAAAGTGGGAGTTTAGGAACCACCTGTTTCTAGGAGTTGCTGAGAACCAGCTGTCACGTACCTAGAGACTGTGAGAACCCTTGGGAAGATGTTTAGTAGAAACCCCTCCTGGCAGAGGGAAGGAGGAGCCCTTGGTCCTTGTTAGCTCATTGCTGAGCTCATTGCCAGAGAGCACAGGATGACTGGTCAGGAGCTAAACCAGTCATCTGGGTGAGATGGTGGTAACTGAGACTGAAGTGGTAACTGGACTGCCATGGAGATAAGAAGTCACTGGCTCTATAAAGTGAACATGTTTTGTTTTTCTTTTCTTTTTTCTTTCCTTTCTTTTCTTTCTTTCTTTCTTTCTCTTTCTTTCTTTCTTTTCTTTCTTTTCTTTCTTTTCTTTCTTTCTTTCTTTCATTTATTTATTTTAGAGAGAGCTCGCAGGGGTGGAGGTGAACAGCAGGGGCAGAGGGAGAGGGAATCTAAAGCAGACTCCCTGCTGAGCGTAGAGCCCAACCCAGGGCTCATCTCATGACCCTCAGATCACAGCCTGAGCCGAAATTAAGAGTTGGATGCTCGACCGACTGAGCCACCCTGGCACCTCCATATTTTGTTTCTCTGTATGCAGTTGTTACAGTGAATTATGGTAATAGATTTGTAAAGTTGCTGGGATTAACCCTAGTTTGTAATGATGTATGAATGCTTCGCTGGATTCTATTTAACAATCATTTATGATTTGGGGGGCACCTGGGTGGCTCAGTCGGTTGAGCGTCTGGCTCTTGATATTTTGGCTCAGGTCATGATCTCAGGGTTGTGAGATTGAGCCCCACATCTGGCTTCTTGCTCAGCGCGGAGTCTGCTTGAGATTCTCTACCTTTCCCTCTCCCTCTGCTCTTCCCCCTGTTCATGCTGTCTTTCTGTCTCTAAAATAAATAAATGAATAAAATCTTAAAAACAAAACAATCATTTACGATTTTTTATCTATATAATACTTGCATTAGTATATATAATATATAAATATACTAACAATCATTTATGATTTATTCATCTATATAACACATTATATTAGTAAGTGAAGCTAGCATGTAATTTTTTTTCTCATGTTCTTTGATTATGGAAATAATCACAGTGAGTTAATTCTTCTCTTTCTGTATTTGTGACAGTTTGCAAAAATAAGAATTCGCTTTTGTGGGGGATATTTAGCAAAAATTTCTTCTGTAGTACTGTTATGGTCTAATGTGCATGCTTGTGCCTACATGCATGCATAATTAAGTCTCTGTTTGAGGGGTGGGGAGGGGCTTTTGGTACCTACTCTGTTTAATGGTTGTGGTTTACTCAGGGTCTGAAATGAAATAGTCCATTTCCCCTAAATTTATAAGTTTAAGAACAGTGCTTGCCATATAGTAGGCATTCAATATTTATGGAATGAGTAAATTAGTAAAAGTTAACTGGAGTAGAGTTAACTGTAATCTGTTATTAAAATGCCTTCTATATTTTGTGTCTGATTTGTGTTAGATTGTAAGAGTTGCTGCATTCTGAAGATTTTTACCAATTCATCATGATAGGTTTAAGTTTGCATTCTCACATAGCTTTCAAATATCTTGTATTCTACTCTTTTCCTTCTTTTTCCTCATATGTGAATATACCTCTGCACTTTGACACCGTTGACATTTTATCATGTGTTTTACTTTGTGAATTTACTGAACACAGTAAATACTGTTTACTCTTGCATGGTGGCTCTCATACACATGGTGGTCCTGTTGGGAAGTTGGATAGATGTACTGGAAGGGTGGCACAGTCCCTAAAATTTTAGAATCTGTGAAGATGTGCTAAGATGCTAAATGCATTTTTATCAAGTCTATATAAAAAATACTGACAAATACTAGGTCTCAAAGAGATGGCATTAATTTCTGCCTTATGTGAGAATGTACAAAATTAGCACGATTTTCTTATAAAGAAAGAAAATGGTTGGGACATTGATTGCCCAGTATTTCAGAATAACCGTTCACATGGATTTGTTCTGCCTTTTAAAAATTTATTTATTTATATATTTTAAGTAACCTCCACACCCAACATGGGTCTCGAACTCATGACCCTGAGACCAAAAGTCGCGCACTCTTCCAACTGAGCCAGTCAAGTGCCCTGGATTTGTTTTGCTTTTTATTTTTATTTTATTTTATTTTTTTTAAGATTTTATTTATTTATTTGACAGAGAGAGAGCACTGAGCAGGGAACCTGATGAGGGACTCAGTCCCAGGACCCTGGGATCATGACCTGAGCCGAAGGCAGCTTAACCGACTGAGCCACCCAGGCGTCGTCCCTGTTTTGCTTTTTATGAGAAGTGTGCCACTCCTGTTCTGACTCCATCCCACCCTCCCCTACACGCCTCCCAAAGGGAGACACTCCAAGTCTTTTCAAAACGCCATCATTTCAGTTTGATTGTCCTGTGTGCGGGAATGAGCAGACAGTTGGTCCCATTCCCAACAGTGTCGACAGTCTTATACAGATGATTCACAAACCTGCTTCCCTGTCTCTTTCCCAGGCTGCTGGCTAAATGTTACCATATGAATATCTTTCGGACATCTCATAATCAACATGTCTGAACACAGAATGTGTCCTCTTCCTTAAGCAGACCGGCTGCCTTTTCTCTGTTCCAGGATTGATACCAGGCAGCCGTGGCAAGCTCAAACTACTGGGATTGGTTCTAGGCGCAGTTCTTTCGACCTTGGGGTTTTCATCTGTAAAATGGGGGTAATTATTGATTCTATCTTACAGGATTGTGAATAAGAATTAATTAAATAAAATGTAAAGTGCCTGACACATAGAAAGCCCTTAAAAAGTATTAGCTTTTATTAGCATATTTTTTTAAGACCCTGTTTCCGGTTGTTCAGGCTCAGAGTTTCAGGTTCATCATCTCTTCGAGTCAGTCATTTTTTCTTGATTTTACTTCTGCAGTATCTCTCACATCTGTCTTATTTTATATGTATATGGGGCTCGAACTCAAGATCAAGAGTCACAGGCTCTACTGCGTGAGCCAGCCGGGCACTGCAAAGCCGGTCTTATTGTACCGCCCATGTTCAGGCTCCCATTACCCTTCTGCTGCAGTCCATCCTAATTGATGCCTCTGCTTTTGTCATTCTCCTCTAATTCACTCTTTCCTGCTGCTGTCATTTATGGCCTTAAAAACCGATTAGATGTTACCCCGTTGCAAACCCTTAATGACTTCCTGCTGCATTTTTAATATCTTACACCCTGCTTGCTAAAGTTTGAGTCCCGCCTGCATTTTCAGTTTTATCGAAAGTTGCCATGGTGGTACGTTCTAGCCTCCCAGTTGGTTTGACAGTCCCCGAGCTCTTTTACAGAGCTTTGGTCACTCCCTTGGCCTGGAATCCCTTTCCTTCCCATATTGTCTGGTGAAGTTTCACTGAATCTCTAAAGCCCAAGAGGCCTCCTAAATTATACTAGTTTTAATTCTTGGTCCCCCCCCCCCCCCCCCCATGCTCTTACAGCACTCAGTTTTTACTTGACTCTGGTCCGCCAAATTGTGAGCTGCTTTGCTAACTAGACAGGTCCAGGAAGACTTTCTTTCCTATGTTATATGGCATTGTCTTTGGTTGTGGTTTTTCTTTTTTTTTTTTTTTTTTTAAGATTTTATTTATTTGACAGGAAAGAGAGAGTACAAGCAGGGGTAGTGGCAGACAGAGGGAGAGGGAGAAGCAGGCTCCCTGTTCAGCAGGGAGCCTGACGCGGGGCTCGATCCCAGGACCCTGGGATCATGACCTGAGCCGAAGGCAGATGCTTAACCGTCTGAGCCACCCAGGCACCCTGGTTGTGGTTTCTTAATAAAGAATGTTTAATTTGATAAAATACTACCAACTAAATAGTAATTGCTGAAATACTACTAACTAAATAACTGAAATACTAATGGCAGAGTTGTTCGGAGACACAGAATTGTGAACTTGAGGAGGATTTTTTTTTTTTTTAAGATTTTATTTATTTGTCAGGGAGAGTGTGCACAAGCGGGGGGAGCGGCAGGCAGAGGGAGAAGCAGGCTCCCTGCTGAACAAGGAGCCTGATGCGGGACTCGATCCTAGGACCCTGGGATCATCATGCATGACCTGAGCTGAAGGCAGACACTTAACTGACTGAGCCACCCAGGCATCTTAAGGAGGATTATTTTTCATGGAAAACATATTGAAGAGAATGGCAGTGAGAAAGATTTCTCTAGTTTTGATCCCTTCAAAAGTCTTAGATTCAGATAGTTATGGAAAATTTCATATTCCTTCCCAAGTTTTGAGGACAGTAAAGTTTAGTAGCTACTCTGTATTTGTTCAGAGAAACCATATATTTAAATGTCTAATGTGTCATATATTTAGGAGGTAAATAATTAATGATAACCAGATAAACTTTCTGCATATTAGATTAGATTCTATTAGAGCTGTTTCCTCCTCAATATAATTTGTCTGTCTATATATCCATATATTTTTAAATTTATTTTTTAAGTTCACAGGACAGGCTTTCTGAAAGCTACCTGGTGCTTTTGTCATTTGTTAGTGAGAGGGTATGAGAAGTTTTGGAGATTTCTGCATTATGTTACTTAAGTGTTTGCCTGTTCTTTAAAGAACTGGTACAGTGGGGCGCCTGGGTGGCTCAGTTGGTTAAGCGACTGCCTTCGGCTCAGGTCATGATCCTGGAGTCCCTGGATCGAGTCCCACATCGGGCTCCCTGCTCGGCAGGGAGCCTGCTTCTCCCTCTGACCCTCCCCCTTCTCATGTGCTCTCTCTCTCTCTCTCATTCTGTCTCAAATAAATAAATAAAATCTTTAAAAAAATAAAATAAAATAAAGAACTGGTACAGAGAAGTAGTAATCAGTTCTTGAGGTTAATACACTTTAGCTGCAGACAAATGCTTCAGTGTATGTAATAGCTTATATATTTATCTTTCAGAACTTGGGTTGAGGTTATTTTGAAATACAGAGAAGTCAGATTATAGTCTTAAACTCTTTAGAAAATAATTATTTTCAAATATTCTCTCTAGTATAAGTGATCCTGTTTCAGATGAGTTAGGAAAGGAAGACTATCTGTGAAAAAGGAAATCTTTTCCACTATAACTGTACAGTGGAGAAGCATGGCAAACCCTCCTGGCATTAACCCAGTGATCAAGGTTAACATCACCAGTGATGTCATGAGGACTTCATGTAGCCCCTGATAGGATGTGATGAGAAGGGCATCTCACTTCTGTGACATTCTTTCTGTAAACTCAAGCCTCGTCAAAAATAGCATAACATCAGCTAAACACATTGGGGGATGTTCTACAAAATACCTGACAAGTACCCCTCAAAACTCTTAAGGTCAAAGAAAAACAAGGACTAAGAAACTGTCACAGACCAGAGGAGAGTAAGGAGATTTGATGTTAAATATAATGTATCCTGGGGGTGCCTGAGTGGCTCAGTTGGTTAAGCGTCTGCCTTTGGCTGGGGTCATGATCCCAGGGGCCTGGAATTGAGCCCCACGTTGGGCTCCTTGCTCGGCAAGGGACCTGCTTCTCCCTCTCCCTCTGCTCCTGCTTGCGTGTGCTCTCTCTCTTGCTCACTCTATCTCCCAAATAAATAATTTTTAAAAAAGGTAATGTATCCTGCATTGGATCCTGAAACAAACAAGGGCATTAATGGAAAAAAACAGGCGAGACCTGCATGAAGTCTGCGGTTTAGTTAATAGGACCATACTGATGTGGGTTTGTTAGTTTTCACAAATGCACCACAGTAATATAAGGTGTTAATACTATTAAGGGAAACTGAAACTGAATGAGGATATATGGGAAATTCTGTAGTATCTTTGCAACTTTTTGTAAATCGGAGGTTCCAGAGTAAAAAGTTTATTTAAAAAATAAAATAAGATTTTCCAGTTCAGTTCTACAAATGTATTGAATGCCTGTTAAGTGCAAGGCAGTGTGCTTACTCCTGCAGGAGATGAAGTGTGTGAGACACCTTCCCTGACCCTGCCCGTAGGAGTTGTCCAGTTGGGGACTAAGACAATGGATACAAAGCAGAACATGGTAGAGCCTGTGCTGAGTATGAACAACGTGCTTTGGGGTCTGAGGTTGGAAGGTGGACATTAAATGAAGACTGGTGAATATCCCACACCTACCCGCCCCACTACACACACTGGGGAGATAGCATTTGAGATGAACTTTGGGCAGGAGTTCAGTGACCATAGGCGTTAGAAAGGAAATCTGCATCATACAGACCAGCCTGGGCTCTTGAATCAGGTAGACCGGCTCTGCCACTTACTAGCTCTATGACCTTGGGCAAGTTACTTAATTTCACTAAGTCTTTGTTTCTCATTTGTATGATAGGATTAATAATTCCTATTTCAAAGCATTATTATGAGAATTAAATGAGGTATATATGTAGCTTAGCAAAGCATCTGATACATAGTAAGGTCTTCATGTTAACTGTTAGAGATAGAGGCATATATTGTTGATTTAACATCATCAAGAAAGGTGCGGGGCCCCAGAAAGTATAGGATGTTTGGGGAAATACTGAGTAGTATGTGTTTAGAAAGATGAATCAGGACCATATTGTAAGTGCTTTGATTTGTAAGCTGAGCAATTTGAACTTTTTTGGTGGTTATTGGGAAGTCCATGAAGATTTTTGTGTAGGGGGAGTAATGAGATTGAGTTTATGGTTTAAGATTAATTTGTTAGAAATGTGAGGGGAGTATTGGAGATTCTCACATGGGCTGCTGCCTTCCCATTCACCTGGTGAATTAGTTTAGCATCCCTTTAGTTTTGAATTCTATGAAACAGGTAGCTCAGAATGCTCTGGATGATTAATGCTGTGTGATGATTACCATATGTAACATAATCTGTTACATGTCTTAAAAAGCATGACCATGAGTATAACAACAGATACATTTAATATGTTTTGTATAAAAAAAAAGGTCATTGATATTTTTAGAGATACTGGCTCAGACAGAACTCCTTTTGTAGGTGATGGTTTTGGTTTTGCCACCCTTTTTTTTTTTTAAAGTAGTTTAAGCAGATAAGAGTTAAACAGTACTTTATTGACTTCCTGTGGAGCTTGTTGAAAGAAGTTCCGTTGTATCTATTTTTAAAGCTGATTACTGTGAGCAGGGGATGCTGCTATTGAGTTATGAATGTCATCACAGTATGCTCTCACTCAGCATTCTTTGGATGACACTAGTGTTTGCATATAAGGTTCTCAGAGTTCAGTGAGTAGGAAAGCAGCATAATTATCACTGAAATGGTACCAGTGAGTGAAATATTTACAAGCATTGATCATATCACCATTCAACAGTATAATCAATTTATCATCATCTATCTGGGGCCTTTAGCTCACCCCGTGGCTGAATGGCAAAAAATGGGTTATCTCTGTGACCTCATTTTCGGGGATATTTTACAACTCCAAAAGGATACTATGCAATGTTCTATAGCGTGTTTGTTAATCATCATATTAAAAGTCCTCACCATTTTGAAATTTACTCACTGGGAAATAGAGGTTCATTGGGTCCACAGATATTAAAATAGATTTCAGCCTGAATTATTGGGGTTTTCCCCCAATGTTTTATTATGAAAATTTTCGTTCATACAGAGAAAATTTACGCCAATCATATACCCCATCACTTAGATTCTAAAAGTAACTAAACTGTAAAAGGAAAGTTCTGCTTTCTTCTCTTTAAAAATCAAAGAAATTTCTTTCTGAGCCTTTGAACCATTTTCACGTGAGACAGTATTTTGAAATGGCTGAGATGATTTTTTTTTTTTTTTAGATTTTATTTATTTGAGAGAGAGACAGAGTGAGCATGAGCAGGGGGAGGGGCAGGGAGAGAAGCAGACTCCCCGCAAGCAGAGAGAGCCCAATGTGGGGCTCCATCCCAGGACCCTGGGATCATGACCTGAGCCTAAGGCAGGTCAATCAACTGAGCCACCCAGGCGCCCCGGCTGAGATGATTTTTGATGTTTGTTATTTCTTCAGAAATAAAATTGAGTAAAATAATTCACCACACATTCTGGGATTTAGCAAATCCCCAGTGTTAGAATAGAAAACAGTATTTACCAGATCAGATTAACTTTTCAGATCCCACATTGGGTTCCTACAATTAACTGCTCATTTAAACTACATGAGACATAAGTTCATTTAAATTCTTTGCAGGTGGGGCACCTGGGTGGCTCAGTCAAAGCTTCTGTCTTCAGCTCAGGTCATGATCCCAGGGTCCTGGGATTTGAGCCCCGTGTCAGGCTCCCTGTTCTGTGGGGAACCTGCTTCTCCCTCTCTCTCTGCCTCCTGCTGCCCTTGCTTGTGTGCTTGCTCTCTCTCTCTGTCAAATAAATAAATAAAATCTTGGGGCGCCTGGGTGGCTCAGTTGGTTAAGCGTCTGACTTCGGCTCAGGTTGTGATCCTGGGGTCCTGGGATCGAGCCCCACATCGGGCTCCTTGCTCAGCGGGGAGCCTACTTCTCCCTCTCTCTGCCTGCAGCTGCCCCTGCTTGTGCTCTCTTTCTCACTCTCTCTCTGTCAAATAAATAAATCTTAAAAAAATAAAATAAAATCTTTAAAAATAAATAAATTCTTTACAGGCGAAAATAAAACAAGACGAAATCAGGGAGGGAGACAAACTTAAGAGACTGTTAATCATAGGAAACAAACTGAGGGTTGTTGGAAGGGAGGAGGGTGGAGGGATGGGGTAACTGGGTGATGGACATTAAGGAGGGTGCGTGATATAATGAGCACTGGGTATTATATAAGACTGATTAAACATTAACCTCTACCTCTGAAACTAATAACACATTATATGTAAATTAATTGAATTTAAATTAAATAAAAATAAAATGTTAAAAAAAAAATTCTTTGCAGGCAGAAATAAAATATACTTGTAAAAATTATTTCCTATAAAAAATTATTATAATTTCTAGTCCTCCATCTTATAAAGATACATACTAGGTTGCTTTCTTGCTTTCTTCTTCAATCCTATTATGAAATTAAACTGCTGAAGTTAAGGTTTCTTTTCCAGTTCAAATCCGTGGAATAGCATAAATTCATAAATTTTTATTGATAGAAAGAGATCTTTAAGAGTCATTGGTTCCAGCTCTCTTTTATATTACATCAGGGAGTGGCAGTCCGGAGAGGTTAACTAACTGCCCAACGGCACAGTAAATTAATGGGAGATCAGGAAATACATTTTATTTATTAGTTTATTTTTAAGGATTTTAATTTTAAGTAATCTCTATACCCAACTATGTGGGGCTCCTTCACAACCGCAAGATCAAGAGTCACATACTCTACCAACTGAGCCCACCAGGCACCCCAGGAAATACATTTTAGATCTCTAGTCTTCTCCAGTATTTTTTTTAAGATTTTATTTATTTATTTGACAGAGACACAGCGAGAGAGGGAACACAAGCAGGGGGAGTGGGAGTGGGAGAGGGAGAAGCAGGCTTCCCTGATGGGGGCCTCCATCCCAGGACCCTGAGATCATGACCTGAGCCCAAGGCAGATGCTTAACGACTGAGCCACCCAGGCGCCCCTAGTCTTCTCCAGTATTAACATACATTATTTTTAGAGAGCTCTTTTGTAAAAAGAATACACAGAGCATGCTTTTCAGCTATAGAATTTATCTCTATTAAAATGGTGTTTCAAAAAACGGAACCCTAAGTGAGAATATCTTTATGAATACATTGGACTAATTGTTTTATAAGTCATATTTTTTTCCTAGATCATCTCAGTCTCGTATGTTGATTTCTCACCAGTCCTTTTCTTCATGATGTTGTTGCTATACTTCGAAGGGAAGGAGCATTCTCATTAAGCAAAGAAGAGTGGTACTGCTCTCAGTACTCATCTTAAATGTTAATAAATACATTTTAATAGAAAGGGTTAATTTATCTCCCCGCACTATGTTCTTTTTTCCATTTCCTCTTTCTCTGCAAATAGCTTTGTGGCTGTGAGTTACAAGATAGCTTGTTTTTCAGTATTTTGTGCAGTAGTAAGTTCATCAGTTGGAATCATTTGAAGAGGTTTCTGTTTATCTCATTCATATAAAAGCTACTTCTCAAAACTGTCTTGTTTGATCTGTAGAAGTGGTGATTGTAATTCCTCTCAAGTTGTATTTATCTTTCTACTTTAGAAGCTAAAACAGGAACTATAATTGCTTCTTTAATCTTTAATGTACCTGTGTATTTGTGACAGAAATCTTAGTTCCTGTTAGCTGAAATTATACCCAGAAGAGGTAACCATTGCTTTAGGCCTAAGGTACAAAGGTATGTCAGCTTTTAGAATAAGACCTGAGGTAGGGAGAAAAGAAGTGACACTGGTCTTGAACTTCAAAAAAAACTGACTCTGCATACTGAATCAGCATTTGATTACGGGGAAGTTGTGAGCGAAAGGAAGAGGAAGATGGAAGCTATAGGGTAGAATTTGTGGTTACTTAGATGTAGATGTTTGGAGTTAAAGGTAATAAAAATGACCTCCTTCTTCAAACACCAAGTTAAAGAAAAACCTGTATTACTTGCTACTGCTGGAACTTAAAGAAAAGTTTTGTCTTCAGGATATTTATAAAAAAAAAAAAAAATAGAAGAGTTGTGTTCCTTTGTGGATCTTTGGAGAATTGTTAGAACATAGTGTATGAATTGAAGTAACTGCTGACAGAATTTTGCAAAGTAATTGGGCGCCTGGGTGGCTCAGTGGTTAAGCGTCTGCCTTTGGCTCAGGTCGTGGTCCCTGCTTCTCTCTCTCTTCAGCTCCCCCCTGCTTGTGTTGCCTCTCTTGCTGTCTCTGTCAAATAAATGAATAAAATCTTAAAAAAAAAAAAAAAAAAGGATTTTGCAAAGTATTGCTTACCTTGTCATAAGCCTTAATATCCATCATGCCTCATTGTTCTGAGATTACACGTTTAGACAGATTCTGCTGATTAAATTCAGCCCTGTACATGGCAGACACTCAGCTATAAGCCTATGGCCTTAAAATGTTATTGAACAGAATTTCAACTCAGATCAGTTACAAAACCCTCTGGCCCATGGGCTTTTATAGATGTTTAATTTCCTTTTAAGAAGTGTGATGCTTATGGTGCACATCTCTGGTGGTTTTAAGAAATGTAAGCTGCCTTTTTGGGGGGATGCATCCTTAAGTAGGAAAGTATCTCAAATTGATTTTCAGTATCTATTTCAGTCAGCACTTTGAACTGCTCTTACGTACCTGGTACCATTACATCCTTGTGGTCAATAACTTTCCCTTTTCTTGTGGCTTACTTCACATATTAAAATAGCTTTCTGTCCATTATTATTTTGGTGTGTATATTTTATCTCTGATCCAGCATAATGCTGGACACTTGGTAGATCTGACTGGAAAATTATCTGAAAAGATGCCAGCATGGCTTGGTCATCCCAGACTCACTTGTCCCCACTTCGGACTTGGTTTAAGAATTTACTCTCGGGGGGCGGGGGGGCGCCTGGGTGGCTCAGTCGTTAAGCATCTGCCTTCAGCTCAGGTCATGGTCCCAGGGTCTTGGGATCGAGCCCCGCATCGGGCTCCCTGCTCGGCGGGAAGCCTGCTTCTCCCTCTCCCACTCCCCCCTGCTTGTTTTCCCTCTCGTGCTGTGTCTCTCTCTGTCAAATAAATAAATAAAATCTTTAATTAAAAAAAAAAAATCTACTCTCGGAGAGAGGTTCCTCAGACCACCTTCTCTAAAACAGCAACCCTATACAACTCTCTTCTCATATGCTGCTTTGTTTTCTTCAGAGCACTTTCTCTCACCACCTGATGCTCTCCTATGGGAATATAAATGCCATACATAAAACCCAGGAATTTTGTTTTGTTCACTGTTATATCCATCCCTAGCGCCTAGCAAGCACATAGTAGGCACTCAGTGTTTTCAGAAGGTATCATGAAGGTTAGAAATTGTGCCAGATTCCCTATGGATATAAATACACATTAGAAATGGATTTAGCCCTTGTGTACACAGATAGCTAAAGTACAAGATGGGTTCAGGTGGCCTGAGAACTTCAGCAAATACGCTGTGGGTATCTTATTGGCTTCTTACTTCTAGCTGGCTTCTTAGGAAATGACATTTAAGCTGCGTCTTATTTCAGACTGGGGAAACGGATAAGCAGAGGCTCAGAGGTTGGACAACTAGTGAGGGTGGTATGTATAAGGAAAGATGACGTATACAGTTTGGTTAGAATATACTCCTGACAAAGTAAGAAGTTAGTTAGAAAGGTAGGTTAGATCCGGGGCAGTTGGAAAGTCTTCAAAGCTGAGTTTGGGTTTTGTCCTGCTGGCACTGTGGAAATTGTTTTTTTCCCCTCCTTAAAGGGCAGTTAGGGGAGCCTGGGTTGTTCAGTCGGTTAAGCATCTGCCTTTGGCTCAGGTCATGATCCTGGAGTCCCGGGATCGAGCCCCGCATCGGGCTCCCTGCTCATCCGGGAGTCTGCTTCTCCCTCTACTCCTCACCCCACTCATGTGCGCTCTCTCTCTCTCGCTCGCTCTCTCTCGCTTTCTCTCTCTTGTGCTCGCTCTAAAATAAATAAATAATTTTTAAAGGGGGTAGTTATGTGACATGTTTGGACCTGCATAGGAGGAGACTGAAGACTCAAGTTTGTTTTTATTATTATTATTTTTTTTTTTTAAGATTTTGTTTATTTATTTATTTGACAGAGAGAGAGAAACAGCATGAGAGGGGATAGGGTCAGAGGGAGAAGCAGGCTCCCCGCTGAGCCGGGAGCCTGATGTGGGACTCGATCCCAGGACTCCGGGATCATGACCTGAGCCGAAGGCAGTCGCTTAACCAACTGAGCCACCCAGGCGCCCCTCAAGTTTGTTTTTATTATTATTAAATGTTTTATTTTCATTCCAGTATGTTAGCAAAGTGTTCTATTGGTTCCAGGTGTACAGTGTAGTGACTCAGCAGTTCTCTGCATGACTCTGTGCTCATCCTGATGAGTGGACTCTTTATCCCCTTCACCTAGTCCTCCCCTCCCCCCACCCACCTCCCCTCTGGAGCCATCAGTTTGTTCTCTGGAGTTAAGGTCTGTTTCTTGTTTTGTGTGTCTGTTTTTTTCCTTTGCTCATTTGTTTTGTTTCTTAAATTCCACATATGAGTGAAATCATATGGTATTTGTCTTTCTCTGACTTATTTCACTTAGCATTATCCTCTCTAGTTCTATCCATGTTGTTGCAAATGGCGAAATTTCACTTTTTATGACAGAATAATATTCCATTGTGCATATATATACCACATCTTTATCCATTCATCTGGACAGTTGGGCTGCTTCCATAGTTTGGCTAGTGTAAATAATGCTGCTGTAAACATAGGGGTGCATGTATTCCTTTGAATTAGTGTTTTTATATTTTTGGGGTTAATAACCAGTAGTGTGATTACTGGATTGTAGGTCAGTTCTATTTTTAACTTTGCGAGGAACCTCCATACTGTTTTCCACAGTGACTGCTCCAGTTCAGTTCCAGTCAACATCCTCACCAACACCTGTTGTTTCTTGTGTTGTTGATTTTAACCATTCTGACAGGTGTGAGGTGATTCCTCATGAGTGTGATGTTGAGCATCTTTCTGTGTGTCTGTTGGCCATCTGTATGGAAGACTAAAGTTTGAATTGTAGAGTAGGTGGGGGAAGGTAGCAAGGAACTTATATTAGAATAATATAATTTAAAGATAGGAAGACAACAGTGGTCAGCAAATGGACAAATAAATCTGAAATGGAGAATAAGGGAAATGAAAGAAACCAAGAGGACTCTAAGGTTTTGAATTTGTGGGAAGTAAAATGGTGTTGTCATTAAAGAGAACATGAAGTAAGAACAGATTTGAGAAGGAAGATTAATTTAATTTTGAACATGTTGCTCTGAGGTGCTAGCATTTGAGTGGAGGAATGTGGTTGGCAGTTGGAGAGCTACCAAGGCTTAAGATTTGGGAATCGCTTGCAGAGTAGTTTCTGAAGCTTGAGAATGTGAAGGAAGAGTCAAGAGAATACATGGAAAAAGGAAAGTAGCGGAGAGCATATTCTTGGGAAATAAAGAATAAGAGGAAGAGCCAGAGAAAGACAAGCCAGTAGGAGAACCAAGAGAGGACATTAGAGAAACCAAAGAAAGATATTTTCAGGATGATCTAAGAGTCCAGAAAAAGCTCTGTGGTAACCTTGAGTGTGATATATATCTTTTTGGTCATATCATACGTTGTTCTGTACTGTTCTTTTTTTATTTTTTCTTTTTTTAAAGAATTTATTTATTTGAGAGAGAGAGAGAGAGCACATGAGAAGGGGGGAGGGTCAGAGGGAGAAGCCGACTCCCTGCTGAGCAGGGAGCCCGATGCAGGACTTGATCCTGGGACTCCAGGATCATGACCTGAGCCGAAGGCAGCCGCTTAACCAACTGAGCCACCCAGGCGCCCCTGTTCTTACTTTTTTTTAAATATTTAAGTAATCTCTACCCCCATTGTGGGGCTCGAAACCCTGACCCTGAGATTGAGTCGCGCCGTCTACCTACTGAGCCAGCCAGGTGCCCCATTCTGTGATATATTCTTGATCTTGTTTCCTTTTTGATAAAATAGTAAAAGTTCTAACAAGCAATAATTGAAGGATCTCAAAGCGCAAGGAGGACAACGGTTAAGGGTTAAGGGAGGTTAGGGATTGAATAAGTGCTTGTTTTCCTATCTCACACTTGATCTACTTAGCATATGAATTATTTTAGACTGTCTTCAAAGAATATATTATCACTTTTGTAAGTGCTTTCAGAAAACAAATCAGAAACTAGAAAGAGTAACTTGCTAAAGTGCAAGAAGACAGATCTCAAAGAACTGAAGCTGATCTGTTGAAAGCTGACTGGAAAGATTTCAGTAGCATTTTGCCCAAGAGTCAGGGCTAGAAAGCCTTGGAGTCTTTGGTGCAGCATTTTGTGTAGGAATAAAAGAGAAAAATCTCTCTATGAAAGAGAATGTTTAGGTACTCAAATTTGATCATGAATTGACTTGAAATTTTATAATCCACTTAAGAGAAGAATAGACTTTTGAATATATAAATACTAATGATTGAGGCAAGGGGAAAATAAGTACAGTCAGTCCCTGGTTTGGTGTATAACAATATCTTCAGCCACATCTGTCTATATCTTGCTCTGTGTGACAGCACATTAAAAATAAGAAAGATAATCTGATTAAAGGACATACCTAAAAGTGCAGACATCATCTGGTGCATTAAATTGGTACTATGTGGCATCTTTTTTTTTTTTAATTCAATTATAGTGGACACACAATGTTACATTAATTTCAAGTGTACGACATAGTGATTCAATAACTCTCTACGTTCTCTATGGCATCTTTTATAAGGTTATTAGAATAAAGTTCACTAATTGGTAAAGCATAGCAATAGCATATACAGTTAGGTAGAAATTGTCACATGGTTTGGATATGAGCATTTCAGTTTTGGTATAGGAAGAGGAGTTGTTTTGGTAAAACTTAACCTCTTTAAGGTCTGATTTTAAGTGAAAATACTTGTTAGGTCTGGATATTCAAATTGAGAATTGTAATTTATTAATTTGTTAATTTATTTTTTAATTTGGATGAGTGATATGATTAGCTTTATTTTTTTTTTTTAAAGATTTTATTTATTTATTTGACAGAGAGAGACACAGCGAGAGGGAACACAAACAGGGGGAGTTGGAGAGGGAGAAGCAGGCTTCCCGCGGAGCAGGGAGCCCAATGCGGGGCCCGATCCCAGGACCCTGGGATCATGACCTGAGCTGGAGGCAGACGCTTAACGACTGAGCCACCCAGGCGCTCCTGTGATTAGCTTTAAAATCCAGAATAGCGGGGCGCCTGGTGGCTCAGCCAGTTAAGTGTCTGCCTTTGGCTCAGGTCATGATCCCAGGGTCCTGGGATTGAGCGCCGCTTTGGGCTCCCTGCTCAGCGAGGAGTCTCCTTCACCCTCTCCTTCTGCCCCTCCCCCAACTTGTGATTTTTCTCTCTCTCTCTCAAATAAATAAATGATATCTTTTTTAAAAATCCAGAATAGCTTATGCAAAGCAGAAATAATATATTTTGCTTTTTTAGTATTTCCTTTCTTTTGTTAGTGAATGATTCTATCAGCGTACAAGTTTGTACCTTTATTTGTTGAGTTGTCTTATCTATCATCCTCAAAAAGTAGATTTGTTCATGGTAGTTAATACTCAGAGGTATTAGGCCTGATTAATCTGAGATTAAAAGCCTTAAAATATATGACTGTTAAAATTTTCTATTTACTATCCAACATCTTTTTAAATGGGGGAAATAGGGGTGGACCTAGTGAATGCAACAGTCTTTCCTGTGTTATATCTGCATCTTTCATATGGTGTTAGAACAAAAACAGTTTCTGAAGCCCTTCTTTGAACAAAGATAATATCAGAGTATTTAATAGTGTCAACAGGACATTCCTTCCTCTCTTCTTTCCTAGTTTTGTATATCTCTGAATAATAATTGCCAGAAAGTATATTTGAAGAGGTTCTTTGTAAATGTATGTTCATGTTCATATTAATTACACACCTGATATGGTGAATTCAGTGCATTTAAAATAAAAGTAAGTTTATGTGTTTAATTATTGCACTTCTGATCATTTGTAGGCGAAACCTAACTAAACTGTCCCTGATCTTCAGCCACATGCTGGCAGAACTAAAAGGAATCTTTCCAAGTGGACTCTTTCAAGGAGACACATTTCGGATTACTAAAGCAGATGCTGCAGAATTTTGGAGGAAAGCTTTTGGGGAAAAGTAAGTCTCAAAATAATGAATTTTTGTTTGTGTGTGTGTTTGTTTTTTAAGTAGGCTCCCAGCATGGATCCCATTGCAGGTCTCGAACTCTCAACCCTGAGATCAGGACCTGAGCTGAGACCAAGAGTCAGACGCTTAACCCACTGAGCTACCCAGGTACCCCTCGAAATAATGAATTTGAACTGTAAAGAACTAAAGCTTATGTTGTGGCCTTTTGCTTAATTTTTCTTAATCTTTTATCTAATTTTTAACTTTTTTTTTTTTTTTTTAAGTAAACGCTGACCCCATTGTGAGGCTCGAAATCACAACCCCAAGATCCAGAGTCGCATGGTCTACCAAATGAGCCCGCCGGGTGCCCTTGTTTATTTTTTTAATTAAATAATTATATCATGGGAAAGCGTAGAGAAAAATAACTTGTATGTGTGTACAGTAGGCCCCCCTTATCTGCAGTTTTACTTTCCATGGTTTCAGTTACCTGAGGTCAGCTATGGTCCAGAAGCAGATGGTCTTCCTGATGTATTATCTGAAGGTCAATAGTAGCCTAACGCTCTGTTGCAATGCCTGCGTCTTTCCTCTTACTTCATCTCGTCACAGAGGCATCTTATCTGATCATCACAAGAAGGGTGTGTACAGCACCGTGAGATACTGAGAGAGAGAGAGAAAGCCCACATTCATGTAGCTTTCATTACAGTGTATTGGTTGTAATTGTTCTATTTTATTATTGTTGTTAATCTCTTACTGTGCCTAATTTATAAATTAAACTTCATCATAGGTGTGTGTGTACAGGAAAAACTATAGTGTATTTAGGGTTTGGTACTATCTGCCTTTTCAGCCATCCACTGAGGATTTTGCAAAGTATCCCTTGCAGATAAGGGGGCACTGTTGTACCTACCTCCCCATGTTTTGGGGGTTTTTTGTTGTTGTTGTTGTTTTTTTTTTTTTTTTAATTTCACAGGGATATGGACTGTCTGTTGACTCAATTTTTTTTTTTTTTTTTTTTTAAAGATTTTATTTATTTATTTGACAGAGAGACAGCGAGAGAGGGAACACAAGCAGGGGGAGTGCGAGAGGGAGAGGGAGAAGCAGGCTTCCCGCTGAGCAGGGAGCCCGATGCGGGGCTCGATCCTAGGACCCTGGGATCATGACCTGAGCCGAAGGCAGACGCTTAACGACTGAGCCACCCAGGCGCCCCTGTTTCTGTTTTTTTTAAAGAAAGCTTTGCAGATTCAGTTGAAACACATGCTCTTTAATTGAGTATTTGTATCGCTCCCCATCCATTCTGCTGTTAATAGACGTTTATGTTTCACATTATTTGCTCTCACAAAACTGTGCTGCAGTGAACAAAATTACATTTGTCTTCATGTGCAAGAGCTTCTTCACAGTTAGATGCCTAGGACTGAAATAGCTGAATCGGGGTTTCATGTCCTCTGCTTTGCCACATATTGCCTAATTGCTTTCCAAAGTGGTTACACCAGTTTCTATCCCTGTAAGTAGTATACACAAATTCCAGTAGCTCCACAATCTGGCTAACACTGGTAGTATGAATTGGGTATCATATTTTGCTTTATATTCCTGATGACAAAGGAGATTGGGCATCTTTTCACAATTATGACCCGTTGGGATTCTTATTCTGACTTGCCCGTTCCTGTTCCTAACTTGTCCATTTTCCTACTGAGTAACTTGTCTTTTTCCGGTTGAAAGGTACTGATTGTTAGTTACTTAAATTACAGATATCTTCTCCTAGTCTATGGCTAGTTTTTCCACTTTGTTATATTGTCTTTTTGTTTTTTTTAAGATTTTATTTATTTTTTGACAGAGAGAGGAACACAAGCACGGGGAGTGGGAGAGGGAGAAGCAGGCTTCCTGCAGAGCAGGGAGCCTGATGCGGGGCTCGATCCCAGGACTCTGGGACCATGACCTGAGCCGAAGGCAGATGCTTAAAGGCTGAGCCACCCAGGCGCCCCGTTATATTGTCTTTTGATGTATAGAAGTTTTAAATTATATAGACAGATCTATGAATTAAACTTACGCTTTTAAGTATTAATATAAATGTTTGTCTTCTGAAATTTCGGATCAAGGAACTGAAAAAAATAGTAGTACAACTTTTTAGTTGAATATACAGATCCTAATGTAAATTTCCCTTTAAATGCCTTTTTAAAAATATGTTTAAATGTAAAATATAATTAGTGATTTTAAAACTTAAAGAGGATGGGAATGAATTTAACTTTGTTCCTTTTAACTTAACTCCATTAGAAAAGAGTTCAAGGGGCGCCTGGGTGGCTCAGTCAGTTAAGGGGCTGCCTTCGGCTCAGGTCATGATCCCAGGGTCCTGGGATCGAGCCCCACATCGGGCTCCCTGCTCGGCAGAGAGCCTGCTTCTCCCTTTCCCTCTGCCTGCCGCTCTGCCTACTTGTGCTATCTCTCTTGTCAAATAAATAAATTAAAAAAAAAAAAAAAAGTTCAAAATGCCACTTTCTCTCTTAATTTTTAGGCAATGAGTACAGAAACTTTTCAAAGTCAGTGAGCTTGTGTTTACGTAAAGATCTTGAGAAATAGAAATCCCGTAGTATCTTGTGCTAGCCTTATCTGGGGTATAATCACTCTTACGTTAATAATTTATTCCTCATCCCTTTCAGATTCATGTTCTTCCTGTGCCTTAAGCCTATTTCCTCATGTCTAGGCCTTGAGATTGTGAGTTCCTCAAAGAACTCAGAATGTTTTATGTGCTTTTAAAAAGTTGGTTTAAATGTAAGCTTTTCAGTTAGTGAGCCTGGCTACAGATGACATTTATATAAAGAGTAATCTCCTCTCTCTTTCCATGTTTCTCTAAAGAGAACAAATGTGTGAAGAAAGATGAGAAAGGGGATTAGTTTGTGACATATTGCCAAAGAATAGTGGGAAAAGATTTCTGTTACTAATTTCCTTATTAGAAAATTAAGAAATACATCATTTATTCCCTTTCTGTTCTCAATCCAAAATATAACTTCGCTTCTTTAAGATTAGAGTTGAAATTGATACTGAGACCTTAATGTGGCTTTTTTTCTTGGTTATTATAGCAATGGCCAGAATTGTCTGTTATCTCACTCTGTGCCTTCCCTTCCACCCCTGTTCCCCCATCTAGGACAATAGTCCCTTGGAAGAGTTTCCGACAGGCCCTTCATGAAGTGCATCCCATCAGTTCTGGGCTCGAGGCCATGGCTCTGAAATCCACTATTGATCTGACCTGCAATGATTATATTTCAGTTTTTGAATTTGACATTTTCACACGACTCTTTCAGGTAGGATACTAAAATGTTGGCTAAACTAGTTGCTACTTTTCTGAAGAGAGAGCTCTTTAAAAAAATAACATCTGGGAGTTTACATATTATATAAAAGTATTTTTAGTCAGTGTAGAAATTATAAGCAAAAAAACCTTCACTATTTTTATCTATTGTTAAAAATAATAACTATATAATCTGCTTTCTTCCCCTCACATTTATAATCTCTCTTTGTTAGTAAATATTCTTCCTTTGCATCATTTTAATGATTGTAGAACGTCCAGAAAATGGGTATAATGTGATCTATTTAATCAGTTTCCTGTTGTTGAACATTGATGTATGTTTCCAACTTTTTCTCCTATTGTATTGAAATTTTTGACTGTTATATTGACTTGCATTGATGCTTCAGAAATAATTCATTTCTTTCTTTCTGTAAAGATAATGTGTGTATGCCAACTTGCATAAGCCTTTATTTGCAACTTCTTAGTTGTACATGTAGGCCCCGGCTATTGGTTAGAACTGCTGTAAAATGTCTTGAATTTCATTCTATAATGAAATTTCTTTGTATAACCATGTATTTATTTCTTCTTGGCTTTTCTGAGTTCTTACCTCTCAAACATACTTCCCTCAAAGTAACAGTGTAATTGAAAATTTGTGACAATGAATGGAGAATTGAGGTTGTTTTCCTTCTGTTCTTCATTGCTCTGAGGATGGTCAGCTGTCTTGAGCCAAGTGGTCTGATTGAGCTCTTGTTCCCTTAGCCCTGGTCCTCTTTGCTCAGGAACTGGAACAGTCTTGCCGTAACTCATCCCGGTTACATGGCTTTCCTGACCTATGACGAAGTGAAAGCTCGGCTCCAGAAGTTCATTCACAAACCAGGCAGGTCAGTGCCGTGAAGCAAAGAGGTTTATTCTCCTAAATTTTATTCTCTTGTGACCTCTGCCAGGATGGAGGAAACGTGATCGTGGATTAGTTCCCCAGTGGCCCCGTTGCTGCACTAGGATTGATGTCTGTTTACCAGAGGAATTGACTTATTCAGATCTTATAATCTGATAAATGCTTTCAAGCCACTTAAGAATTGAGCTCACGTATTTTTTGCTTTTGGTCTGGAGTCACTGTAGAATTTATTATTGATGGTCCGTTTGATTTTTGTCTCTGTCTTGCCTTCCACCCTAATATAAACACATAAAAGGTTCTGTTCATCTCTGTTCTCAGTTACATTTTCCGGCTGAGCTGCACTCGTCTGGGTCAGTGGGCTATTGGGTATGTCACTGCTGATGGGAACATTCTCCAGACAATCCCTCACAATAAACCTCTCTTCCAAGCCCTGATTGACGGCTTCAGGGAAGGCTTGTGAGTATCTGCTGTTTGCCACTTGCTGGAGTCTAGGAACTTAGGGGTGTAACACTTGATCATCAATGACTTGATTCCAGGTGTCTTCATGGTTGAAGATTCAAGAAACATATTAACAGGTTGTATTATTTAGACCTTCAGCTTCCATAGGACTTCTGTTATTCAAAACAACTCTTTGAGTGAAATGATTTTTCGCTAGTGCTTTAGTTATTACCAAGAGCAAACTTATCTTTCTCCTTTTCCAGATGTTAACTTACCTTCAAGTCTATATTGGAAAAGACGCTAATTAGCAGAGAGTGTTACCAGTTATTTAACTAGCTCACATTAGAGTGGTTAGATAGTTTTAATAACAGCAGGCTCAGTGGCCTTCATCTGCCCGAAGCATTTTGTTTTGGCAGTATTTCTTCAGGCTTTGGGCTGCTGTAATCTATGCTAATATTTATGACTTAAGTTCCTATTTATTCCAGAATGCTATTCCTTTGGGAACTCAAATTGATTATCACTTGGTAGGCACTAAAAATACTAGCAGTTGACCAGCTGTCAGAAAGCTGCTTGCGTTTTGAAGCAATGAGGAAAGTCCATTTTCCATCATGCATCATGTTTGGCAGCAGCCTTGGAGCTGAGGGGGGTGCGTCCCCAAACATCAGAGCAGGCCGACACGCCAGGCTTCCTGTAGTTGATCTCAGGGGCTCACTTTGCTTCTTGTTACATTTCTTTTACATTGGTGTCTCTCAGTGTTAAATACCCTGTAAATAAGGGTATTTTAGGCCTTTGGTCAAAAACAAATGGTGCTTAAATTAAGAATTTGGGGGCACCTGGGTAGCTTAGTGGTTGTTTCCAACTCTTGATCTCAGCTCAGGTCTTGATCTCAGGGTCGTGAGATCGAGCCCCATGTCAGGCTCCATGCTGGGCATGGAGCCTACTTAAAATAAAAAATAAAATAAAATAAAAAATTAATAATTTGTATTTTGTGGCCATCCATAGATTAAAATAGGGGTTGGCAAACTATGGCCCACAAGCTAGCTGTTGTGGTATGGCCTGGAACTAAGATAGGTTTTCCTTTTTGAAGTGTTATTGAAAAAATAACAACCAAAGAAGAATATATGGCACAGACTTCTATGGTTTGCAAAGTCTAAAATATTTACTCTTTGGCCCTTTACAGAAAAGGTTTGTCAGCCACTCAGTGTAAAGATAAAGCCTGTGGCATTGTGGCCTAGAGAAAGGAGTATCATGTTTGGAGAATATCTTCTTGGAACTGTTCTATGTTATTTATTGTTTGGAGTATTTTTCTTTGTACTTATGCAAAGTTGCCTATTTATTTGAGAGAGTGTGTACGAGCAGTGGGAGGGGCAGAGGGAGAAAGAGAATCTCAAGCAGACTCCATGCTGAGTGCGAAGCTGATGGCGCGGGGCTCAGTCTCACGACCCTGAGATTATGACGTGAGATGAAATCAACAGTTGGACGTTTAATGGATGGAGCCACCCAGGCACCCCCAAAGTTGCTCTTTTAGATGAGAGAATTCCTAGATATCATTTGTCTGTATTAGCAAGCAGTTATAAATTGGCTTTAGTAAAACCCTAAGGCTGGTTACTCTTTTTATAGCTATCTGTTTCCAGATGGACGGAATCAGAATCCCGACCTGACAGGCTTATGTGAACCAACTCCCCAAGACCACATCAAAGTGACCCAGGTGAATTTTGTTTTACATCCTCACCGTGTCTCTACAGGCAAGCTTTTGTACGTACTTGACACAACTGACAGTGGAGTGGTATGAAGTGATTGGAACACTTACGTGTTAAACCATCGACTAGCTTCGGGAGTTTGTGTGTGTGTGGTTTCTCTAAAGAACTTAAAATAGGACCAAGACCGCGTGTTTTCTGTGTCGATGAGAGACTAGTGACCACTGTGTGGCACTTCCGCAGAAGCAAAATTTGTATAGAGAGTAACCGTCTGTAGTTTTCCTGGTGTTGGGGTTTAAGGTTGCAGTCATTGATTCGTTCGACAAATACCTGCAATGGGCTGAGTAATCGCTTCAATTTTTTTTTTAATCAAAGGAACAATATGAATTATACTGTGAGATGGGCTCCACCTTCCAACTGTGTAAAATATGCGCTGAAAATGACAAGGATGTGAAAATTGAGCCCTGTGGACACCTCATGTGTACGTCCTGTCTCACATCCTGGCAGGTATGGATCCAGACAATCTCCGCTATGTAATCCTCAGAAGAATTGGGGGTTTTGTATCCTGTATGGAGAGAAAGGATGGCCTGGTTTGTGGAGGAGGTTTTAAGCTTCTGGTTTCTTTTTTCATCTTTAGGAAGTGTATTTCCTAGTGGACACAAATTGTCAGTACTTTCAGATGCGCCTGTGACTGTCTCCCGTTTGCTCTGCAGGAATCAGAAGGCCAGGGCTGTCCTTTCTGCCGATGTGAAATTAAAGGTACTGAGCCCATTGTGGTAGATCCATTTGACCCTCGAGGAAGTGGCAGCCTCCTGAGGCAAGGGGCCGAGGGAGCTCCCTCCCCAAATTATGAGGACGATGACGATGAACGAGCTGATGATTCTCTCTTTATGATGAAGGAACTGGCTGGTGCCAAGGTAAGACTGCAGGTTCAGAGACTGGCAAACTCCACTGTGAGTTGTGTTCTAAAGGAATAGAGCACTTGATGAGATCCAGACCACAAGCTGACATTTACTGAGCATTTACTATGTGAGAGATGCCAGGCTAAGCACTTCCCTTATTTTAACTCCTGTAATCCTGTCCTTATATATACTCAAATAACCCAAGATAGGTACTCTTATTCTCATTTAGCAGATGAAGAAACCAGGGCACAGCAAGGTTAAGGAATTCGCTGAAAATTACATAGCTGCAGCCAGACATTCGGCTTCAGGGCCCATGCTCTGTGTCCTAGAACTGCGTTTTCCCCAGCTTGTTGGAGAGAACGAGAGGGGATAATACAGTGGGGCCCTATTGTGCTGCTGTGAGTAGAGCCTGGTGCTCCGGTCTTCTTTCCTAAGGGGTCCTGGCGCTGGAAAGTTGGATTGCAGAGGGGAGAGGCACTGTTAGTCACCAGACGTAGCGACTGAAGTGACCGGAGGGTGGTAGGAGGTACCAGGTAGAAGCTAAACTGGAAAGGCCCTAGTAAAGAGAGGAGACCTACAGACTAAGAAAGGATGGGATCAAATTCCGTAACATCAGTGGGTAGGGTAAAACAGCGATCTGTTCACGAATTAGAAGTAAGGGAGTCTTGGAAGATGTTAGCCTATGCAGGGCAAACATAGATTCTCTAGTTCAGGAGGTTATATAAATTCATGGGCAGCACCTCACTGCCTGGCACATAGTAGATACTGAAAGAATGGATTTGGTGGGGGCGCCTGGGTGGCTCAGTTGGTTGAGAGTCCTACTGTTGATTTTGGCTGAGGTCATGATCTCAGGGTCCTGGGCTCCATTCTCAGTGGGGAATCTGTTTGGTATTCGTGCTCTCCCTCGGCCCCACCCTTCACCCCCTAAAATAAAAAAAAAAAATTAAAAAGGAATGGATTTGATCTCTTAAATGATTGTATCCAGTGTGTCTCCTCCTCTGTGTGCTCAGTGCCACTTGCCTTATTTCAAGCTGTCGTCGTCATCTCTGCCCTACTACCAGCACCAGTGATCTACAGCGCAAACCTGACCATCCCATTCCTTTGCCTCGTACTCTGATGACTTCTCATTACTTAATGGGTTAAGCCATTCTCCTTTCCAGGCACTTTGCCCTCAGAATCCTTTTTGCTTTATGTTTTGTGGTCCAGCAAGGCCAAACCACTAGAAATCTCTCCATGCTTTTGTCTTGGTAGTTTCTTTTTCTTTTTTTTTTTTTTTAAGATTTTTAAAAATTTCTTTTAGAGAGGGAGCATGTGAGCAGGGGGAGGAGCACGGGGGGGGGGGAGGGACAAGCAGACTCCCTGCTGAGTGGGGACCCCCCCCCACACCAACATGGGGCTCAATCCCAGGACGCTGAGATCATGACCTGAGCCGAAACTAAGAGTCAGATGCTTAACTGACTGAGCCACTCTGTCTTGGTAGTTTCTTTGTAATTTAGTTGAGTTTTCATTTCCTAGGAAACCTTTCCAGACTGTTTGTTCCTGCTTCCCCCACCCCCAATTCACATGTGTTGACACACACATCATGTCTAGGTCTGCCTGGGTGTCTCTGAGACCCTGAATGTGTCTGCCATAGAATGAACCACCTTGGAATATTTTATTATATGTATTTCCTGGTATGTTGTCAATTCCTAGAAGGCCAGAGCCGCTGTACAAAATTGAGCGCACAGTAATTACTTTGAATGTTTGGGAATTGAAACAACTTCAAAACAGGAATTCATAAATCTATCTATGCTTTATCAATAACGGGCAGTTGAGGAAGTCTGGAATGAATTGTACAATTTTGGTTTTTTGAAGTGGACAGATTTTTTGAAGTTTTTTCAAGTTTGAAGTTTTTGAACCCCTTATAACAGGTTCCTTGGGTCCATTTTAAGAGGTTAATTTGAGGGTTGCCTGGGTAGCTCAGTAGGTTAAGCGTCTGCCTTCGGCTCAGGTCATGATCCCAGGGTCCTGAGATCGAGCCCCATGTCGGGCTCCCTGCTCAGTGGGGAGCCTGCTTCTCCCTCCCCTCTCCCTCTGCCCTTCCCCCCTGCTCTCATGTTCTCTCTCTCTCAAATAAATACATGAAATCTTTAAAAAGAGATTAATTTGACCTCTAAAGCAGTTTTATGTTCTTAGATTTCTGTCCATGAAAATTTATTGGTAACTCCTGGAATATTAGGGAAGCCGAATAAAAAGATAAGTGATTTTTACTGGATTTTTTTTTTGAAGACTTTATTTATTTATTTGAAAGAGAGGGAGAGAGAGTACAGAGGGAGAGGGAGAAGCAGACTCCCTGACTGAGCCACCCAGGCGTTCCTCCTGGATATGTTTATTTGAAATTAAAATTACCCTTTTTCTTCATGCAATTTTATAGATGAATAATACCTTTTTTTTTTTTTAAAGATTTTATTTATTTGACAGACAGAGATACAGCAAGAGAGGGAACACAAGCAGGGGGAGTGGGAGAGGGAGAAGCAGGCTTCCTGCGGAGCAGGGAGCCCGATGCGGGGCTGGATCCCAGGACCCTGGGATCATGACCTGAGCCGAAGACAGACGCTTAACGACTGAGCCACCCAGGCGCCCCCGATGAATAATACTTATTGTGGAGAAATAGGCATCACATTCAGTGTTGATGTGGGTACAAATTAGCCCATCTTTTGGAAGGACACTTTAACACCTATCAAAATGTATAATGGTCACAGTTTGAACTAGCAATTCCAATTCTAGGGATTTATCTTAAAGAAATACTCAGATAAGCACACAAAGATGTGGATGCAGTTCTTATAGCATTATTTGCAATAATGAAAAATTAGAATCAACTCACATGTCCAGCAGTAAGAATTTATGATATGTCTGTGTGTTTGTATTCTGTTTCTGCCATAACAAATTACTACAGATTTAGCAGCATAAAGCAGCACAAATTTATTCTGTTACAGTTTTGAAGGTCAGAAGTCCACCACATGTGCCATCCAGCTAAATCAGGGTGTCAGCAGGTCTGTAGTTCTTCCTATAGGCTCTAGGGGAAGATCCATTTCCTTTTTCATTTGGATTTGGCAGAGTTTAGTTCCTTGCCAGTTGTAGGATTAAAATCCCCATGTCCTTGCTGGCTGTCAGCTCATGCCCAGCTTCTAGTGGTCAGCCACACTCTTTGGCTCCTGGATTCCTTTCCTCCTCCTCCAGCCCTATCTCTCTGAGGTGCTCTGCTTTTAAGGACTCATATCATTAGATCGGGCCTATCCAGAGAGTCCAGGATAATTCCCCCATCTCAAGATCCATACCCTCAGTCACATGAGCGAAGTTCCTTTTACCAAGTAAAATAACATATTCACAGTTTCTGGGTTTTGGGGTGTGAGTAAACATGTTAGGGCTGGGGGATAGGGAATCCTCATTCTGCCTACTGTAGTCCACATAATGGAATGCTCTGCAGAATGAGTTCAGTTTACGTATACTGAAGTGGAAAACTGTGTAATGATCATTACAAAGTTTAAAAAATAATTGTATACTATGTATAGTATCACCTTATTTCTCTAAAAAAAAATTATTTTAACATGCATGGGGGAAAAATTGACTATCCACTAAATTGATATAATTTCTGAGGGCACAAGTTTAGAGGACTTGAACTTTATGGGATATTTGAATGTTTTACAATAAACATAGTACTTTTGCAAGGTGTTCATTATGCTGGGTAAGAGGCTCTATATTGAGTGCTGTAAGTATTGAATGAAATAAGAAACCTGAGACAAAGGCCTGCAAGGAGCTAGTAGTTGTATTTGAGAAGAGAACATGCATGCAGGTGAAACTATTTAACACAGGCAGACAGCATACATTGTTTTAGATATTTGGGTACACACGCTAAGTGTTGTAGGTCTTAAAAGAAAAATATGAACCCTTTTTAACTGTAGCTCATCTCTATGAATGATTTTAAATTTACTCATTTAAATAAAAGTAATAAATGTACACTGTAAAAATTCAAATAGAGAAAAAACAGCTTCGTGCATTGCGCTCTCACTTGGCTATTCCATAATTTAGTTTCTTAATGGACGTTCATATTATTTCTAGACTTATACAGACTGATACTCTTTTCAGGTCTGTAGGGTAAATTCCTGGCAGTGGAATTGCTGGATAAAAGTGAATGTACATTTAAACTCTTTGATGGAAGAAAGGATGTAATTATAATTAGGGGAGGGGCACATGGGAATTGTGCAAAGACAGTGCTATTGCATTTCTTAGCTGCATGGTAGGTACTACGTGGGTGTTTATTATTCTTTGTGTGAATAAAATATTTTATAAAATATTTAACTTTTTTTGAGTAGATAACTAAAATTTATCCTCAAGTTTTTGTCCTAAAATCACTCCTGAAGGTATATGAGACTAGGGGGGTGCCTGATTTGTCACATCCTGGGTAGCTGTCGTTGGGGTTTTTTTTGTTGCTGTCTTATTTCAATTTGTTTTTAATGCGGTCAGTCTACTTATTACAAAATCCAAATGACAAACGCATATGGATTTTTTGGTAAGTTTAAAAGACTTGCTAGAAGGCTGGCAGAAACCTTGGCTCCCTGCCTCTGCCGCCTTCACCTCTTCCATGGGCCCCACTCAGATTTGTGGGTCCTTAACACCTTTCACACCATATACATAAACTGCTTTCTCAGTCATCTGTTCACTTCAGGTGTTATAGAAAAGGATTGATTATCTCCCTCCTTCCCACACTGTATCTCCCCACTATGGTTATTTGAGTGCTTTTTGGCCAAATCACTGTTCAGTGTGTAAATGATTTTGCTCCTTACTGTTCCAAGCAATACACTATGATGTAATTGCTGCTGTTTTCTCATACGACCTTCTGCTTTTCCTGGGATAACTGCTATATGTATATATAAAAATAAATAATATTTTAAGATTTTGCTTATTTGAGAGAGAGCGCGCACGAGCAGGAGGAGGAGCAGAGGGAGAGGGAGAGAATCTCCAGCAGACTCTCCACTAAGGGGGGAGCCAGACGCGGGGCTCGATCTCACGACCCTGTGAGATCATGACCTGAGCCAAAATCACAAATTGGACACTTAACCGACTGAACCTCCCAGGCGCCCCAAATTGCTTTATTTTTATTTCCTTAGTTTTCCGTTTGTACCTGTCACTACCGGGTCTTACCAAGCTGTCTGACATCCTCTCAGTATAATTTTCTATGAAGTAAATTCTCTAAATACAGTAGATACTATATAACGTATGATGGTGACGCAGGAAACATGGCTCCCACGTTTTCCTCTTTCTTGCTTCACTTCGTTGTTTGGGTGAAGTGTGTCTTCAAAAAGGTGAGGTAAAATTTTTGAGACGTTTGAGATCTTAAATGTCTTTGTTCGGCCTTCAAACTGACTAGTTACACGGTGCTAGGTTGAAAAAAACTCTCAATTGTTATGGCTTCACTTTGCTTCTAGGTTCTAGTGCATTTTTGCTATTTGGTGCCCCCTTTCCCTCTATCCCAAGAAGCTTTTAGGTTATTCTCCTTATCATTGATTCCTTGAAAGCATAAGGGCGGGGCGCCTGGGTAGCTCAGTTGGTTAAGCCACTGCCTTCAGCTCAGGTCGTGATCCTGGAGTCCCAGGATCGAGTCCCACATCGGGCTCCCCGCTCAGTGGGGAGTCTGCTTCTCCCTCTGACCCTCTCCCCTCTCATGCTCTCTCTCTCAAATAAATAAAATCTTAAAAAAAAAAAAAAAAAGAAAACATAAGGGCGTTTTTTGGTTTGTTTGCTTGTCATGGGTTTTTTTTTTTCCTTCATTGGGCTGCCTATGCAGTGAACCCTTTCTATATGGATATTTATGTCCCTTAGGTCATAGAACCATTCCTGTGTTATTTCTCTGATCATTTCCTCTCCACTTGTGTTTTTTCTCCTTTTCTGGAACTTTATTATATGTTGTAGTAAAAGAACAGTGCAAGGATCGGTTATGATGTTGAGCCACGAAGAGTGTGATTAGCTCAACCCTCTGCACTTCAGGAAGGGGAACGAGCAATGGATGGTGAGAGGGGTTGAAATAGGCAGAGAGGGGCACCTGGCTGGCTCAGTCAGTGGAACGTGCGACTCTTACCTCGGGGTTGTGAGTTTGAGCCCCACGTTGGGTTGGGTGTAGAGATCACTTAAAAATAAAATCTTAGAAAGAAAAGGCAGAGAGGGCTTTTCCAGTTGGGAAACAACCTAAACAAAGGCAAGGAGGTAGGAATTCTAGAGTCGAGACTGGTGGGAAAATGGGAGTTACTGGTGGATGGTTTTTGAGCTATTTTGTATTCTAAGGATGGCTAAGCTGGTAATGGTGAGCATACGGATTTGGCGAGATAAGAAACTGAGAATTGCAAGAAGGTGGTTTTAATAAATCAGATCTGAGATTGGTAAGCAGAATGGAAAGGCTTATAAAGATACGAGACCCTTTCATGAAAGAATCAACAGGATATAGTGACTGGCTAGAAATTGATGAAGGGACAACCTAATAACTTCTCACTGTCTTAACCCTTGAGGTGTCCTAGCTGTTCATGCTGCATCACTCACGCACCAAGGACATGGAGCCGTTTTTCTTAAGCATGAGTAAAAGCAGGTAGCTTTGATGAGGGCTTTCTTTGCCTTCATTTACCACCCAGCATTAATGATAGGACTGAGTATGTGAATGGTTATCTTTCTGTCATCTTACATAAGTGCTCATAATACATATTTGCCTATATTCCATCTGTATTGCTCCCTGGGAGAGAATGCAAATGCCAAGTAGCATTTTGTATGAATTATGCATATCTCTTGATCGCTTGCCTGGACAAGCTTATCAGCCATTCATCACCCTGCTACAGACTCGGAAATGGGAGAGGTTGTACATGTATTGCTTTGTCTAATTTGGCACCTCTTTTTAAGAACACAAATTGATAGGAAATATTAATCCCTTTAAATTACTGAATTGAAATAACATTTCTTCAGAAGGACTCGAGATGCTTTTTAGTGATACTGTTGATTCTTTTCCTCTTAACATCTTCATTTTTTTCTTTTTTCTGTCATGATAAGCCACGGAGGATTTCTCTTCTTTGATCTCTTTCATTGTTCTGTGCCTTAAATGTCATTTTCCCACATAATTTGTTGAGAGGTGAATGTCTGCTCCTTCCTTTTTATATGGGTTCCTATTTTTAATTTTGAAAAGATTTTTTTTCTTTCTCTGAAGATGAGGAGGTGGAAAAGTGTAATACTTGTTTTCAGTTGTAAGCTAGGAAGCTTTTTGTAGCACAGCCATTTCTAGATACTTGCCTGTAGCTTGCATCTGCTCGTAGTAGTAGTAGTTCTGTGATTGAGAGCGCCCTCTTATGGTGACACAGAAATAATTCAGGAAGCCTGACCCATTGGTAGTTACAGTTAGTGTTCATACAGTACTTGCTGTCTACAGCTTTAGGAGGAGTTGAAAGATGCCACTCCCTCATACAAGAATAATCTATTAGGAAATTTTATTTGTGTCAGGTGGAACGGCCTCCTTCTCCGTTTTCCATGGCCCCACAAGCTTCCCTTCCCCCGGTGCCACCACGACTTGACCTTCTGCAACAGCGGGTATCTCTTCCTTCAAGTGCTTCTGGTCTTGGAACTGCTTCTAAGGTAAGACGTTATCCATTTCTACAGTTTTCTGGTTCTTTGTTGTGGATTATAGTGGGTTTTTTTTTAAATTAATGAGTTTTGATTGATTTGCTTTCCTCGTGCTTCCACAGGTAGCTTCTGGCTCCCTTCATAAGGACAAACCATTACCAATACCTCCCACACTTCGAGATCTTCCACCACCACCCCCTCCAGACCGGCCATATTCTGTTGGAGCAGAAACCCGGCCACAGAGACGTCCCTTGCCTTGTACACCGGGCGACTGTCCATCCAGGGACAAACTGCCCCCTGTTCCCTCTAGCCGCCTTGGGGAATCATGGCTGCCTCGGCCAATCCCCAAAGTACCGGCGGTTGCCCCAAACTCTAGTGACCCCTGGACAGGTAGAGAATTAACCAACAGGCACTCACTTCCATTTTCATTGCCCTCACAAATGGAACCCAGAACAGATGTGTCCAGGCTTGGAAGCACATTCAGTGTGGATACCTCCATGGTGAGTCCTGTCTTTGACATTTTTTAGCCTATTAACAAATATTTTTGGATGACATTTAATGGGTCAGAGTTTTGTGATAGGTTTTGTGCAGGATTCGGAGACAATGAAACATCCCTACCCTCAGATGTGTATATACTCTCAAGAAGTATATTACCAGAGCAGATAAAGCATGTTTGTAAATACCCCAGTAGGTATGTGTGTGCACCTGTGTATATATGTATATATGGCTGGATTCATGTAGTATAAATGAGTATTATAAACAGAAAGTGTTTAAGTTGTAGAGAAAGGAGAGATTATTTCCAAGTGGAGCAGTCATGAGGGCTTTATGGAACAAATGGCATCTGCATTCGAAGTGTTCTTTCCAAAGTGAATAGTGTTAAGGTCAGAGGTACAATGACACAGATGCTTGAGGTACATTGTGGAACTAGAAGTAGTTTAATTTGAGTGGAGCAGAAGTTTTGTATGTCAGAGGAGAGAAAAGGTCTAGAAAGGGGCATTAATACTAGATTAGAGGATTTTGAAAATCCCATCAAGGCCAAAGGAATTTGAATTTATTAATGGTAGGAAGTGAGCATTTGAAGGTTTTAAATTAGTGGAGTGACATGAGCAAAATGACATGAGCAAAATGATTTACAGAGATAAATCTAATAGTAGATTATCTACTAATAAGTGGATTGAAGAGAATAGCTTGAAAAAAGGTTAGCGGTTCATTGTATAAGCATGAGATAAGGGGTCCAGACCTGGGGGTGGGGCGATTCATTTGTTCTTTTGTTGGTTCATTTGTGTATGTGCTCCACAAAATATCCTACCTTCACAGAGTTTACATTCTAGTGGAGTAAAGACAAACATGGTAAGTTAAAACAAAGGGCATTGGATGCTGATGAGAGCTATGGAGAAAAACAGTGGAAAAAAAGGGATATCGGGAAAGTTGGGGTGGGGGTACATGGAGGGATGGGGTACAATTCTGAGCAAAGATCTGGAGCGTTGGTGAGAGCGAGCCGTGCTGATGCTGAGGGAGACCCTTCTAGGATGAAGGGGAGGCAGGTGAGCTGGGGAGAGTATAGCGCTAAGTAAGCAAGAGGGAGAATGCTCTAGTGCACATTTCATTGACCTGCTTTCTCTTGTGTATGTGAGCAGTGTTCTTTCTTATGTGCTACACAAATAGTTGAAGGTTAATTAGCAGTGTAACTACATAGTAATGCTGCCAGTCCCCTTCAGACAAATAAAAAAAAAAGGCGGGGAGACTAACTTGTGAGCCATGAAGTTGAGGAATATGGTGGGGCCCTTACGTGAACTGGGTACTTCTTGGTGGCAAGAGAAGGGGGATGGTCACTTACAAGTGGCATCGAATGATAGGCCGTCTAATTCGTGGGAATGAATTAGGTCAGGCTTTCTGGTGACCTCACTGTAGAAAGGGGTATAGATTTTTAGAGCTAGAAAGGGTATTTGCATAGACAGCCAATTTCCTCAAATCTTCTAGAATCAAAACAAAAACCCCCATTTCCTTGGCTCTTTTTAGATCTCTGTCTTCCTCACCTGACATTTAAACTTTTTTCAGAGCCTGAAAGCAGCTCTGCTTTTGGTCAGACGTAATAACCCCTAAGCGCGGCATTGAGAGTGGGGTCGGGGTCTGTATTACTGTTCTTGTTATTTTGACTAGGTTGGAGAAGTAAGAGGAGTCACTGAGTTGTGTTAAGAAGGTTCTTTCTCACCAATTTTCTTTCCAGAATGTGAATAACAGCCCATTAGCAGGTTCAGAGTGTGAGCACCCCAAGATCAAACCTTCCGCATCTGCCAATGCCATTTATTCTCTGGCTGCCAGGTAAGTCCTAAGGCTGTGTCTTGTGGAGCGGATGTGCTCCTGCCAATTCAATTAGCAGCTTACTCACAGAACGTAGAAAACCCAGAGCAGTATGAAGAAGAAAGTAAAAACCGATCTGTGTTTGGATCAGTTCAAAATTAGAGTTTCTGTTTTGGTCTCATTCTTCTTATTTTCTCTGTGTGCATGTGCATAGATCAGCCTTACTGGGCTTCACAATTTTATTAATCTTCTCAAAGAAGCAGTTTTAGTTTTGTTGACTTTTGTAAAAAACAAAAAAAAATTCTTAATCATTCTTATAGGGGCGCCTGGATGGCTCAGTCGGTTGGGCGGCTGCCTTCAGCTCAGGTCATGATCCCAGGGTCCTGGGATCGAGCCCCACATCGGGCTCCCTACTCGGCGGAGAGCCTGCTTCTCCCTCTCCCTCTGCCGTTCTGCCTACTTGTGCTCTCTCTCTCTCTATCTCTGTTAAATAAATAAAAATCTTTAAAAAAAAAAAAATCATTCTTACAATTTTTAATTTTAATTCTTAATTCTTAGGTATCTGTGTATGTATGGTAAAATACACATCGAATATACCATCTCGGGGCGCCTGGGTGGCTCAGTTAGTTAAGCGTCTGACTCTTGATTTCAGCTCAGGTCATGATCTCGGGGTTGTGGGATTGAGCCCTGCATTGGGCTCCACGTTGGGCATCGAGCCTGCTTGGGATTCTCTCTCTCCCTCTGCTCCCACCCTCCTCCCTCTCCCTTTCTCCCTTTCTAAAAATATATACATATACCATCTTACTAATATTTATAAGTGTAAGGTTCAGTGATATTAAATACATTCACAATATCAACCATCACCACCATCCATGCTCATAACTCTTCATCTTGTAAAACTGAAACTCTGTACATACTAAACAGTAGCTCCATGTCCTTCCCTGGCCCAGCCCCTGGCAGCCGCCATACACTGTGTCTTCAGGATTTTGACTACTCTAAATACCGCCCATAAGTGAAACCATACAGTATTTGTCTTTTTGTGACTGGTTTAATTTACTTACCATAATGTTCTCACCAATGTTGTAGAATATTGCAGAATTTCCTTCCTCTTTAAGGCAGAATGATGTTCCAGTGTATGTGTATACCGTAGTACCCTCCCTTATCTGCATGGACTATCTTTCAAGACCTCCTGAGGGGCGCCTGGGTGGCTCAGTCGTTGGGCGTCTGCCTTCGGCTCAGGTCATGATCCCAGGGTGCTGGGATCGAGCCCTGCATCCGGCTCCCTGCTCCGCAGGAAGCCTGCTTCTCCCTTTCCCACTCCCCCTGCTTGTGTTCCCTCTCTTGCTGTGTCTCTCTCTGTCAAATAAATAAATAAAATCTTTTAAAATATATTAAAAAAAAAAAAAGACCCCCTGAATGCCTGAAACCCAAGGGTAGTACTGAACCCTTTATGTACACTATGTTTTTTTCTATACATACATACGTGGTAAAGTTTAATTTATAAATTAGGCATAGTAAGAAATTAACAATAACTAATAATAAAATAGAGCAGTTATAACAATTTACTATAATAAAAGTTGTGTGAATGTGGTCTTTCTCAGAATACTACCGTGTACTCACCCTTCTTGTGCTCATGTGAGATAGGCCTATGTGATAAGATGGAGTGAGCGGAGTGACGTAGGTATTGAGACATAGTGTTAGGCCACTGTTCACCTTCTGATAATACACAGAAGGAGAATCATCTGCTTCCAGACCGCAGTTGACTGTGGGTAAGTAAAACCACAGAAAATAAAATTACAGATAAAGGATGACTGCTGTACCACGTTTTGCTTATCCACTCATCAGTGGATGGACACTTGGATTGCTTCCACGTTTTAGCTATTGCAATGATGCTGCTGTGAACAGGGGTGAACAGATTGTCTTCGGGGCCCTACTTGCAATTCTTTTGAATATATATGCAGAAGTAGTATTCCTGGATCACAGGGTAATTCTATTTTTAATTTTTTGAGACACCATCATACTGTTTCCCATGCCCTTTTTGTGGCATCTTTAGGCTTTTTTACATTTGAGATCATACCATCTACAAACAGGGAGATAATTTTTCTTCTTTTCCAATATGGATGCCTTTTATTTCTTTTTCTTGCCTAATTGAGCTGGTTAGAAATTCCAGTACTGGGACACCTGGGTGGCTCAGTCGGTTAAGCATCTGCCTTCAGCTCAGGTCATGATCCCAGGGTCCTGGAATCTAGTCCTGTGTCAGGCTGCTTGCTGAACGGGGAGCCTGTTTCTCCCTCTGCCTGCTGCTCCCCCTGCTTGTGCTCTCTCTCTCTCTGACAAATAAATAAATAAAATCTTAAAAAAAAAAAAAAAAAAGAAATTCCAGTACTGTCTTGAGTAGGAATGGTGAAAGTGGACATCCTTGCCTTGTTCCTCATCCTTCAGGAAAAGCTTTCAGTCTTTCACCGTTGAGTGTGATGCTTGTTGTGGGCGTTTCATATGGCTTTTGTTATGTTTAGGTACTTTTATTCCTATTTTAGTTGAGTGTTTTTGTCATAAAAGGGTGTTAAATTTTGTCAAATGCTTGAGATGATTGTGTGGGTTTTTAAAACCTTTTGTTGATGTGGTTATATTTATATTAATCAATTGTCATATGTTGAGCCATCCTTGCGTTCCAGGTATAAATCCCACTGATATATAATGATGTATAATCCTTCTTAAATGCTGCTGAATTCTTTTTGCTGGGATTTTGTTGTGGACTTTTGTATCATATTCATAAGGGATATTGGTCTGTTGTTTCCTTGTAGTGTCCTTGTCTGGCTTTGTGTCATGATTGTGCCATCCTCAAAGAATGAGTTAGGAAGTGTTCCCTCTTCAGGTTTTTGGAGCAATTTGAAAAGAATTGGTATTCGCGGGGCGAATGGTGGTTTAGTGAGTTAAGCGTCTGCCTTCAGCTCACGTCGTGATCCCCCTCTTCAGGCGAGGAGCCTGCTTCTCCCTCTCCCTCCTCCCACCTCCCTCCACTCTTGTGTGCGCGCTTTCTCTCTCTCTCTCTCTCTCTCAAGTAAATAAAGTCTTTCCAAAAAAAGAGTTGGTATTCATTTTTTATTAAATGGTAGCATTCAGCAGTGAAGCTGTCAGGTACAGGGCTTTTCTTTGTTGGCAGATTTTTGATTACTGAATCCATCTCCTGTAAGTCTTTTAAGATTTTCAATTTTTTGGGCGCCTGGGTGGCTCAGTTGGTTAAGCGACTGCCTTCGGCTCAGGTCATGATCCTGGAGTCCCGGGATCGAGTCCCGCATCAGGCTCCCTGCTCAGCAGGGAGTCTGCTTCTCCCTCTGATCCTCCCCCATCTCATGCTCTCTCTCTCTGTCTCATTCTCTCTCTCAAATAAATAAATAAAATCTTAAAAAAAAAAGATTTTCAATTTTTTGTGATTTAGTCTTTTTTTTTTTTTTTTTTTGATGAGTATTAAAGAGGGTACGTTCTGCAGTGATTTAGTCTTGGTAAGTATTGTGTTTCTAGGAATTTGTCCATTTATATAACGCAGTGTTTTGACATGTAACTGTTCATAATACTCTCTTAAAAGCCTTTTTATTTCCGTAGAATTGGTAGTAATGTCTCCACTTTAATTTCTGAGTTTTAGTAATTGGAGTCTTCTCTCTTTTTTCTTAGTCCATCTAGATAAAGTTTGTCAGTTTTGTTGATCTTTCTGAAGAACTAACTTTTGGTTTCATTGATTTTCTCTGTTGCCATTGTGGGGTTTTTTTCTCTCTATTCTATTTACTTCTGCCCTAGTCTTCATTGCTTCCATCCTTCCACTAGCCTTGGGTTTAGTTGGTTCTTTTTCTAGTTCCTTAAGTTGTAAAGTTAGCAGATCTTTTTTGATTTTTAATGTAACCATTTGGTACGTCATGTTTTTTGTTTCATTCACCTCTAAGTGTTTTCTAATTTCTTTTGTAGTTTCTACTTTGATCCATTGACTGTTTAAAAGTGTATTTGATTTTCACAATTTTGTGGAATTTTCAGTTTTACTTTTGTTACTGATTTCTAATTTCATGCCATTGTGGTCAGAGAAGATACCTTGTATATCTTTTAAAATCTATTAAGACGTAATTTGTGGCCTCATGTATTGTCTATCTAGAAAATGTCCTTGTGCACTTGAGAAGAATGTGTATGTATGCTGTTGAGTAGAGTGTTCTGTTTATGTTTATTAGGTCTAATTGGTTTATTATGTTAAGTACTGTTTCCTTACTTCTGTCTGATTCTGTCCATTATTGTGGGTGAGATACTGAAATTTCCAACTAATGGGGCGCCTGGGTGGTGCACTTGGTCAGGCGTCCGACTCTTGGTTTCGGCTCAGGTCATGAGATCAAACCCCACATCAGGCTCCAAGCTCAGCACAGAGTCTGCTTGAGGATTCTTCTCATTCTCCCTCTGTCCCGCAACTCTGTCTCCCCCGCCCCCATGTGCACATGTTCACTCTCTCTCTCTCCTTCTCTTTCTCTCAAATAAATAAATCTTTTTTTTTTTAAGTTCCTTTATTCAGTACATTATTATTTGACAGGTTGTGACCTATTTTTTCAGTATCATAAATAATACTATAGTGAATATTCTTGATTATTTCCTTAGGGAAAATTCTTAGAAATGGAATTTCTGAGTCCAAGGGTATGCATGTTTGGTTAAATATTTTTGGTGAATTAGGGGCGCCTGGGTGGCTCAGTCGTTAAGCGTCTGCCTTTGGTTCAGGTCATGATCTCAGTGTCCTGGGATCAAGCCCCGCATCGGGCTCCCTGCTCGGCAGGAAGCCTGCTTCTCCCTCTCCCACCACCCCTGCTTGTGTTCTCTCTCTCCCTGCTTGTGTTCTGTCTCTCGCTGTGTCTCTCTCTGTCAAATAAATAAATAAAATCTTTAAAAAAAAAATTTTTTTTTTTGGTGAATTACACTCCGGAAAAGTTGTACTTATTTCTTATTTCTAAAACTATATAAGAAAATACCCATTTCCCTATGTTTTTGCCAATACTTGGTATTTTTTCTTAATCTTTATAGGTATTTCCCACGAATAATTTATTATGAGAAGTTTCAAGCATAGTGTCAGCGTGACAGATTTTTACAGTGAACATCCATATACTCCCCACCTGGCTTCTACTATTAGCATTTTCTTATCCTTGTTTTATCACACATTTCTAGCTATACTATTTTTTTTTTTTTTAATCTCTACCCCGGGGTCGCCTGGGTGGCTCAGTCATTAGGTGTCTGCCTTCGGCTCAGGTCATGATCCCAGTGTCCTGGGATCAAGCCCTGCAGTTGGGCTCCCTGCTCTGTGGGAAGCCTGCTTCTCCCTCTCCCACTCCCCCTGCTTGTGTTCCTTCTCTCACTGTGTCTGTCAAATAAATAAACAAAATCTTAAAAAAAAAAACAAAAAACTCTACACCCAATGTGGGGCTTGAACCTACAACCCTGAGATCAAGAGTTGCATGCTCCATGACTGAGCAAGCCAGGTGCCCCTCTATCTGTACTTCTATCCATCCATCAGTCTATCTTTTTGGACACATTTCAGAGCAAATTGTAGGTACTAATACATTTCCACCTCAAAACTATAGCATGCAGTGCACAAATTAACATGTAGACATGAAAAAAAAAAATCTCAAGTTAGATTATAGGGACTGTCTGTGTTAGGTTTCTGTAGCATTTAAGGGTCTTACAATCAGCTGTTGCTTTTGTAACTGGGAAAAATAAACATTGAGTAAACACAGGCGAATCCAGTAGGTGCTCCTTCTAGTTACAGAGTGTTTAGGATGTACAGAAATAGTACAAAGAGGGAGGGAGGACATACTGGCTTCAGCTCACGTTCCCAGAGCAGTTGGGTGAATGTGTGTGTGCTTGTGCACATGTGTGTGTTTCTTAATTTGTGCATTTGTTTTGTTTTCTTGTTATTTTTCTCTTTGGTTTCAGGGAGTGGGTAGCAGGAGAGGTTTTGGTTCCACAGTTTCTGGGTGAGAGCTTTGGGTGTAACTGCAAGATCCCTGACACAGGAGTCAAGATGGGAGGCCTGGTCTCAGATTTGGTGCTAAGCTACCAAGGACCTGATCTCTTTATTTCAGATGTTTCTTATATCAAACGAGGAGAAAAGGTGTTTATACTATGAGATAACATATGAGAAAGCTTTTGACAAGCTGTCTACTCTTTGAAACTGTAGGTAGATTCTAGAACAGGGATTTGGCAGCATACTGTCCGAGAGCCACCGCTGCTCCTTTAGGCCAGCGAGAGAGAACCTGGTGCTCCAGCCCTGGGACGGGGACTCCCGACTTCTTTGGGGACTGAGACTAACGAGTATCAAGTACTGCGCCTGTGTAACCCATCTCAGACGATGTAGCCACATCTGTGGTCAGCTGAGAGCAGAACTCTATCAGTGCCTTTTGTAATAATGCCCTTTCTTGGCCGGGAGAAGTAACAGTTCCCTAGGTGGCATCCGTTCTGCTCTGTCAGATTTGAGTCGTGCCCTGGTTGAAGGCACTCATTTCATACTTGCAAGTTTTGCAGCTTGTTAGTTGTTTTCATTTTCTTTCTCTGTCTTTTATTCTTCCTCTTCCAGGCCTCTTCCTGTGCCAAAGCTGCCCCCTGGGGAGCAGTGTGAAAGTGAGGAGGACACAGAGTATATGACCCCCTCCTCCAGACCTCTGGGGCTGCCGAAGCCAGATGGGAAACGGCCTTTGGAGACAACCCAGAGTTCACGGTAGGCTCAGGACAGTCCCATCTGGGAATTGGGGTGACACCACGCACCTGCGTGGCTGCTGCGTGTGCAGTGTCATCCACCCAGAATTAAAGCAGAAAGATGTATGTAGCCCCTGATGTTTGGCCTCTTGCAGCTATAAGCAATTCCACTTACGCTTCCTCACTGTGACCGTCATTTCGAAAACACGCATCTATTAGAAGAGTCAGTCTTGGGACATTTGTTAGTGATCCTGGCAAAGGAGCATTGTGTCCTCTTGATAGACTCTGGGTCTGGATTAGTGAAGAATAGATGAGTCTTAATCAGTTTGCAGGTAACAGAGTTCTGTTTCTGAAGATCCTCTGCCCCTTCCTTCTGGTTCAGAGTGTGTGATTGTGACCAGCCGATCGATAGCTGTACATACGAAGCGATGTATAATATTCAGTCCCAGGCAACGCCATCTGCCACGGAGAGCAGCCCCTTCGGTGAGTAGCCGTTCTGCCACTTGGAAAACCATTGCTGTGTCATAGGAATGAGACAGCTTGATCTTAGCAGAAACTCTTTTCAATAATTTCCTTTGCAAAATATCTTTGATCCATGGGCAGCAAAACCCTCTCCTCTCTCTTATTTCCTGTTCCCACAGCAAGTTCCCTTTGTGCCTTTTCACCCTTCCAGGGCCTAGAGACACTTGGGTTATAGGGCCTGGGCCTGCAGTGCTGGCAGCTCCCTTTTATTTCCTTGGCTTTTTAGCATTGATGAAATTCTTTTGTGTGTGGGTGGTGAATACTCCATTCCCATATCAGCTAGCTTCCCAAGGGGAAAGTTCAAGAAGGCAGCACACACAGGCCCTTTGGCTGCTCCCCCAAAGCGAAATGCCGATAGAGCTGTTGAATGGATGCTGTAAGACGGCGCTGAGCCTTTGCGTCGGCGGCTGTCACCGTTGGTGGGGGTAGCTCTCGCCCCGTTCGGGAAAGCAGAGCTGCGGGACTGGCACAGACTGCGTTTTCTCTGTTCTTCTCTGTCCACCCACAGGGCCTCACCTGGTGGTTGGCCCGGGCTAGACGGTAACTTTGGGGCTGTACGTGCGGGAATGAATGGGTTTCCCTCGAGCTGCGTTAGCGGACGCGGTGTGTAAGGAGATGGTAACAGCACCCACTTCCTTCCATAGGTGAAGGGAATCTGGCCCCAGGCCACGCGGGCGCCGGCCCCGAGGGATCAGAAAATGAGGAAGACGGCTACGACGTCCCTAAGCCGCCGGTGCCGGCCGTGCTGGCCCGCCGGACCCTCTCCGACATCTCTAACGCCAGCTCCTCGTTCGGCTGGTTGTCTCTGGAAGGCGATCCCACCACACGTGAGTCTCCAGGCCGCCTTGCGTTTGTGCCGAGTTGCTGCATGGCTCTTGGTTTCCGCTGCAGCAGAGGTGACGGCCTGGCGACAGCGCCTTTGTCACCAGATGGTAGTCTCTTTCTACATGGGAGGAAAAGCTGGCCCTAGGTCCCAGTTAGGAAGTTAACCCGGAGTCTGATCCTTTGGGGTTCTGCCAGACTTAGGAAAGAGGTTGTTACTTAAACCCTGGCTCCTCCTGGCTGGTGGTAGGTGGGACTTCTGGTGCTTCTGAGTATGTGGTAGGACGCTGGTAACGACGCCTGGTGGTCCAGAGCACGCATTCCTGACTTCCGGGCCCTGTCGCATTGCCAGGCCGGCGTGCTGGCTCTGGAAGGCATACCAAGTGGCCTTGACCGTCCGGGGCTGCCCTCGCACCTGTGGCTGCCTGGGAGTGCGGCAGCCGGGGTGGCCGTCCCTTTGGAAACTGAGGCCCGCGCCCAGGACGGCTGGTGAAAGCTGGACAGCATCCAGTTGCCCAAACAGGCGGTGGCCCCACCCCCCAGCCTCGCTTCGTGCGGCTCCACGGCCACTCAGGCTTGCTTCTGTTTTCCTCCTTTGTCAAAGGAGAAGTTTAGTGTCTTCTCTGGCCCCATCTGAAACGTTTTAAATCACCCAGGCACTGCTGTGCGTGGACACTTGTTGCCAAGTGCGTAAAGCAGGACGCGGACGCAGGTGTCTGTGCAGGGGACAGCAGTGTTCCTGTCCGTGCAGCAGGTGCATGGTATATTTAGAAGGCTGCTCCTGCCAGGAGGAGGAGGAGGAGGAGGAGGAGGAGGAGGCTAGCTGCTGAAACCCTGGCCCTTTGAGAGCCCAGGGGCCCCGTTACAGTAGGTCAGCCTGATCCTGGCACACTGTGTTCTTGCTGCCGTTGAAGGAGGGTTGCCCCCAGATCTGCAACTCTTTTCTGTTTGATTTCTTCTAGACTTCACTGAGGGTTCCCAAGTTCCTGAAAGGCCCCCCAAACCTTTCCCTCGGCGAATCAACTCGGAACGGAAAGCAGGTGGCTGTCAGCAGGGTGGCGCTGCCGCGGCCGCCTCGCCACAGCTCTCCAGTGAGATCGAGAGCCTCCTGAGCCAGGGGTACTCCTACCAGGACATCCAGAAAGCCCTGGTCATTGCCCACAACAACGTCGAAATGGCCAAGAACATCCTCCGGGAGTTTGTCTCTATCTCGTCTCCTGCCCACCTCGCCACCTAGCCCAGGCCGCTTCGCTGCCGTGTCAGAGGACCAGTGAGCCGGCGCTCTCCCCGGGGGCCCTCGGAGGGCAGAGGCTCCTTTGGAGACTTCACAGTGAGGTCTTGCCCTCTCTGTGGGATTCCACGTCTGTGGTTCCAGGATTTCAAGGCAGTGGAATGAACGTGGAGCAGCTAGTGTGTTTTATTATCTTATCTTTTTGAGAGTGGATTTGAAGGTGTCCTTCAGTCCCCACTGCGAGTGTGGATTTTTATTAAACGGTTAGCCTACCGGGGGAACAGTCCAGAAAGCGGTGGGAGAAGTACTGTGCTGTAAATCCTCCTGGGGGACTTCGGACTTCCCTGGGTTAAGGATGTGGTTGTGTGTCTGTCTGTCTGTCTGTGGTGGCGTGTGCCCTGTGATTATAAGATGAACCTGCTATGTGTGTTAATCCCGGGTGGGGACTTAGCACAAGAGGTGTAGGAAGGAATGGTCTAAAGACTTCCATCTGCTGTGCTGCGAGACCCAGCCCCGGCGTGTGGTAGAGCTCTAGCATCCCCTGCGGCCTGGGTGACCATCCCATGGCTCGAGTCTTGTATTTTTAGAACACCCTCCCTCTGTCCTTGCCCTGCCTCCTGCCTCCTCCTCGGTGTCTGTCATTGGCACTGGGCTTGCTCTGACCAGCCTCACTGAAGCCAAGTGGCTTAGAGGATGTTCTTGATTACGTGTGGTGCTGTTGGTTGGTTTGGTAGATCGGTGGGGCACAGACCAGGACTGTCGCTGTATCGTTATAGTCCTGTTCGATCCTCGCGGCTGACGCTGGTCCCTCGGAAGCACTGTTTCTACAGGAACGTTGCATCTGTTACAGTAGGATGTTTTCATTACCCTAATTACACAATGATTGGAGCTAGAGGCCTTCAGGTACATTCCATGCCCTCCCCAGAAGACCATCTGTGGGAGTCCGTTGCCTTCCTGCCAGGTTGTGTGTTCTCATGTAGGTCATGGGTGTTTCTCCTTACTGGGAAGGGAAGAACACTTGTTTCCAGCCTGGCTTTCTGGCCTGAATACCACAGAACTTTGAGGAAGCTTCATTCACATGCTGTTTACCTTGTTAGGCAGAAGATGCACAAAATAGGATTAATCTGTTTGGTTTTTCTTCCCAGGGAATTAATTCCAGCTTGTGTGGGCGTCTCCCTCGGAACACGAGCCAGGTTATACTTTCAGAAGAGATTTTAGTCCTTGGCCTTGAAGGGGAGGGGCTAGCACCCGTGGTAGCGAGCACCAGACCTCCACTGGGTGCCACCGACGACGTGGTTTTCTCTTGTGCCCGCGGCTCTGTGAATGGAGTGTCTCCTCCCCTCCCCTCTTCACGCTAGTCCTCTCTGCTCTGCCCGGACCGTGTTCTCCGCGGTAGTCCCACACCCTGTAGTGTGATACACAACTTTGCGGGGGTCAGAGACAGGAGGTGAAAAGCCCAGCAGCTGCTGTGGGTGCAGGTTTGTGCGGAAAATTTGGAGTCCAGCGTGGGGCAGCCGTGAGTCGGTTCCCGTAGGTGCTGCGGAATGAGCCCCGGTCAGCGCAGTGCTGACTTCCCTAGCAGGCCGTACCCCCCGCGGTGTGTCAGAAGCAAGCCACTCTGACACCATCTACCCTCCTCAAAATCCAGATCATGCTTTTGGCTTTAGATCCAGACAGAAATGAATCTCTTGATGTATGGTTTCTTTCCCACATTTTTGTCTGTGGAACTAAAACCTTTTCTGACTCTTCTCTTGGCTTTCAGCTGTTCCTAGACCTTTTGGCTTTAAGCTCCTGCCTCAGAGCCATTTACATTCCCAGGGTAGACGGTACAATCAACTCTCGTTGATTGGCCATGGCTCCCCAGTGTCTGCTCAACATGGTGGAGAGCAGCACGGCCGCCGTCAGGTCCGGGCGCTGCTGGGAGCCGGGATAGTGGCGGCGATTGGGAAGCCGTGACCCAGCGTCTCCTTCTGCGAGCCGGTAAGGAGAGTGTTTCACCTGTGGTTCACAGTTTGCATTTTGTTTAGATGCTGAAGAGCCAGACAGAGAACTAGGAAAACTGGCAGCATTTTCCGTGCCTGTCCACACTGGAAGCTTCCTTGTCTGCAGACATGGTCCATAGTCTGAAGATGGGTCAAGAGAACAGAGCCCTGGTTCTGCATATCTCTTGCTTGTTCGGTGTATCCCAGATCTTCTTTGGAGACTCTTTCCTTACTCATAAGAGGCCAAAGGCAGGTTCATCCCTTTTTTCCCAGTCGAGTGCCCCCGTGGCTCCTGGGGTCAGCCCTGAGACCGGGCTGTGTCAGATCCCAGGGTCGGACGTGCGCGTCGGTGACCGGCTTGCTGGTTGGCCTGTCTGCTGTGGGTGTGCGGGCTTCCCAGGCGTTAGACCGTTCTGGGAGGTTTGCTCCCCGTGGGTGCTCTGAGGACAAACCTCGGCCACGCCTGAGGCCGCCAGCCTTGCCTCAGGACAGTTTCCACGTGGGCATTTGTCTTGAGGGGACTTCCAGAACTTTAATTTCTTAGCTTTTCCTTGGACTGAGGCACAAATAACCCTTCTTCATCTTCCAGTTGTATGGCAGTTTCTAATTCCTGGGCTCTGCTCAGAATTTAAAATTTCCCTTTCAGAAGTGGGCTCTGAGTTTTGTCAGTTTGGGCAGATCCCTCTCCTTTCTCCCTTCAAATTACAAGTGGTTTCTTCTCTGGTCCCTTCCCAGGTGGATAAGGTCAAAAAGCCACTTTGAGGTTTTGTCAGATGCATCAGGCTCTTCTCTTCAGTGCGGTCTCCTGCTTTCCCTCTGTCTTTCCGGCGTGTTCCGCACAGCCTGCCTCGTCGTTCGCTGCCCCTGCCAGCCTCCTTCCGCTCAAGTACAGGGTTCTCGAGTGGAAACACCTGTGGGCTCTATGATATACCTCCCTGGAAGAAATGAAGAGATTGGGCAGTTTCTCGTCTCAGCGTTTACCTGTTAATGTTGATGTAAATAGTGATCTGTACCTGTGGATGGCCATTCTCCTCCCCTGGCCCTCTGTCCCCCCACAGCCCCCCTCTGTACACTCTGCCCTTCTGTTCTCTTACCCACAGCGCCCGAGGGCCCAGCATCAGTTAGATGTTCTGTGGATTAAAATTTGTGGTGGGGAGTCGCTATTCTTCCTGCTTAAAGTATTTATTTCCTCTGTAGAAAAGTAAAATATAACCCATGGTCCACACAGCCAACGTACAAATGAGTTTTTGTAAATTTGCTAGCAGAGTAGGGACCAAGCTCTATATTCCCTTTAAGGCACCATTAATAAGATCGACACCTGTTTTGGGTGGTCAGCGCAGGTGTTGATGCAGAATATTCTCCTACCTCATGTCACGACAGTCAGGATTATAGACCTTCTTCCTAAACTGTACCTTCCCCTTCCTGCCATTGGCCTTTCTGACTCCGGTGGCCACTGCCCAGGGAGGAGCGGCGTTCGGACCACCGGCCTGGCTGCGTTCCGGTTAGCCTGTCGTTCAGCACAGGTCTGTGGGTGATTCCCGTGTGCCGGAAGTGCCAGTGCCGAGCCCTTCGCTGCCACCACGTGCGGATTTCCCGATGCCGGCGGATTGTACTTGGGCCATCTTGCCCTTGCATCTGGCCCTGAAATAGCCCTTCCCAAGGAGACTGTGCAGTGTGTATTCACAGCTCTTTCATGTAGACATGTATTTCCTTGTAGAGCTGTCCTGGGTAGGAGCGATTCAAGGCTCTTCATGAACCCCTATTGTCTTCCTAGAGCCCTGATAATGTCTGGGAGATTCCGCGGTGTCGGCCTCATGGGGACCCGCCGTCTTGGATGCCTTGCAATGGAATCTGTGTGGTGGGTTGAGGCGCATATTGGCTCAGAGTCGCACAGTAGGGCAGTTAAATGTTTAAGCAAAGCATCTGCCCACAGTCCCCTCTCCAGTCTAGTGCCTTCCTTGATCTTTTTACTGAACTGCTTTGAGTCCCTAGTCCCCCATTGTTGTGAAGTTTCCTTGTCACCCTCCTGGGACCTGTCACCATCTCCCATTCTCCTTGAGACTTGTTTCCCAGCCCTTCAGCGACCTTTGCAGCTCATCCCGTGTCCTAGAAGGGCTGAAGGTGTGGGAGACGGGTGGATACCTAATGTTGGGTCCTGGTCTTGAGCAGATGTATGTACTCTCCCAAGAGCCAGGCAGTAAAATAGATGGAACTCAGTCACTTCTCAGAAATGCCAGCCTTTCTGTCCCAGGGTAGGGAGCCCAGGACCCTAGAACTTAGCATCAGGATGCACACATCACCGTTCTTCTGCTAACTGTGCAGGCTTTAGAAATTCAAGCTGAAGTAATCTACGTCAGCATAAAGTGGTCCTGGCACCACTTTGACCCCAGCCTGTGTCGCAGTCTTTCTTTAGAAACGCATCAAGCCATTTGTGCACAGAGGAGGGTGCATGCTGAAAGGAGGTCACGGTTTTATTTTGTTGACTGTCCTGTTTAGGAATCCTTCAGATGCAAGAAACAGGTATCCAGGCTAAAGAAAGGAGGGAGTCCTAAGGATGCAGGGTATTTTATAGGCCCCAGTATAGGAAGTACAGTGGGTTCTTACATGGAGCTGGGGCTGTCAAAATTTGCACCTAGTCCTTTCTCCTTGTCATGCACCGCCCCAGATTAGACAGCCCCGTCCGCAGGTGCACACGACCTCCCGGCTCTCGGGATCACCATGCACAGATTCCCAGGGCCTCTTACTCCTCTTCTCAAGAAAAAACACGATCAGCCCAGCACGTTGCTCGGGCCTCTACCCCTGACTGGTCAGCCTGGGCGCAGGGGTGACACTGGCCCCCTCGGGTGGGAGTCGGGGGAGGGCTCTCAGAGAAGAGGCTTCAGACGGGATAGATACCCTAGAAGTATTTTAGTAGCAAAACTGCTGTCGTGTACTGCCTTTTTTTTTTTTTTTTTTCCCAGAGAGTGGAAAGGCAGGGCACGGGACTGTATCTGGGACATTGAAGAAATTCTTAGGTTTCGCTTAATTCGGGTTTCCGTCATCTTTGTTGCTTTATTTCGTGTTTTAATTCCCTTTACCGGTCTTGGCATCCAAGATTTCTTACCTCCCTCTTCAGGACCAGTTTCTCCTGTTCCGGAGCCAGTCTGTTCTTAGGTGACATTTCTTTGCCTTCATTCAATCTCAGGTTTTTAGCCTTCTTTCGTATTATTTGGAGAGCAGATGACAGATCCCACTGTAGCCACCCATGGACCTCTGGCTCTCTTCAGGTTTTCTCGCTGAACATACATTCATTCTGTGGGCCCGTGGCCCTCCCTGCCCTCCTCCTTCACCCCTGCATTTGGTGTTTGCTGCGTGCGGAGAGCTCTGTGGTAATGTTCTTAGGCAGGCCTTCTGAGGTGCCTCAGAAACTACTTCCCTGTAGCCAGCAAGACTATCTAATAGTTGGGACAGTTGCCAGGATATAAATCCGATGTAGATTCCAGTTTAGAGGAGAGTTTTGACTGCGAGCTCTTTAGACCGGAAACCCTTGTCTTCCCCGTCCACTTGCTTTCTTTGTAGTGCCATATCAAAGCCTTTATTTTTTGGATTTTTACAGAACTGCTTCTGCTTGCCTAAGTGTTTTGATCTTACTTACCTCATGCAAGGGCCTGTCCCGTGTTAGTAAGGCATTTCATAATTACTTGTAACTTTTTTAAGCTATTGGAGTCGTTTGGAATACATAGAAGTAACCTAGTAATCCAAAGATACACATTGATGAAGGGGGGTCGTTAGCCTTTGCATTTGGTATATCCTGGACTCGGTCCAGAATCAAGGAGCAGAGGGACGGCAACGCCATGCGCCCCTGTGTCCTCGGAAATCTGGGTTGGTTTCAGAGGGGAGTACCGGTGTGTTCTGGTTCTGCTAAGTAGCACCAGAGGAAGAGGTGGGGAGATAGGGGCGGGTGGAGGCACATCCACGTTCAGATGGGAACGTCAGCCCTTCGGAAGCGCGCCTGCCGATGCTCCCGATTGCTCGGAGTAACAGCTGTCTGGCCATCTCCCTGCCCCTTCCCTTCCCTGGGGTAGTGCTTGAGAAAAATGTGGCGGACCACTCCCTCTTGTACAGAGCAAAGGCTGAAAGCCAACCTCCGCGCTCCTACTGATGAGGCAGCCAAACAGATCAGCAGAGTTGTGATCACCGGCTCCGGATTCTTGACTGCTTCCTACAGTGAACTCGCAAATTCTCCTCCCAGACGGGGGTGGGGGGTGCAGGCCAGACTGCTTGCCCACGCTTCGCACCCTTACGTCCGTGTGTGTCTGCTCCCTCCTCCCTACCTACCTCTGACCCTGTTATGGGTGAGGGTGGCCGTGCTCACGGCTGTCTTGAAACTGAGGAGGCAGAGAACTACTTAGGAGTCTGGAGACCCCGTGTTTTCTCTTCCTTGGCTTCCTTCTGCTGTCTGGGTAAGCCCGTAGGCGCAGCGCCCGCGAGAGTGGGTGCCTCCTGACCTGCCCGTCTCAGTGTCTTGGCCTTGACCTCCTGCTGAAACACGCGGTAGAGGCGGGGCAGCTGGGAGGTGCCTCCTACATTTGCTTTCTGGCTGCAGTCACTTGGAATTTTTAACCTTATATATCTTTTTCCTTTATTCAAAACAGAACAATTTTTAGCACACCGAAAAAAAAAAAAAGCCAAACATTTTGTGCCTTTCTAAGGCAGCACTGTGTCCCAGGCTGCATTTTAGGACTTAATATGGAAATATCAGAGTCTTAGCTCCTCTACCTTGAGCGTCAGTCCTCACAGTGTAGGGGGAGGAGGAGACGCTGTGTGGGGCTGGGGAGAGGGCGCATAGGTGCGGCGGGGCAGCAGTCCCTTCCCCCTGCCCTGATGCCGTGTCGGGAGAAGCCAGCGTTACCCTGGGAGCATCTGGTTGGTTCCATTCAGAGTCGTAGTTACAGGTTGAATGATCTGTCTCCAGCCAGAGGAGAGAGACTGTTCTGGGATTCCCAGGAGTGCCCTGGACCACTTGGCGCGTGCCAGCCTCCTGGTCCTGCCTGGTAAGGCCCCAGCTGCATGCGAGAGTGGAGGATGGGCTCTGCTGACAAGGGGGGGTTGTTTCTTTGTGCTGGATCCCGAACTGGCCTAGACCTCCTGCCTCTCCCTTCAGACTCGGCTTTCCTCTTACTTGAAGACTTGAGTCTTAGAGCATTAGGCAGCCGGTGCCCTCGGCGGGGTCGCTCTCCCCTGGGAGAGGCAGCAAGGCCCGCGCCCGAGCCCGGCCTCAGGCTTGTGTGGCCGCTGTAGGTCTGGGCAAAGAAAAAAGACAACATGCTTTCTACGCGGTATTTTACTTCTCCCTTTCCGACCTTTTCAGTTCCTCCCTGCCTTTAACTAATAAGGAATTGGGAGAGAAACCCTTCTTTTTCAAGTCCTCCCTCTTTAGGATTTTGACATTCTTGACCTGGGTGGGGCTGAGGAGAACTGGATGCTTTCTCCAAAATAGAGAGTCCCAATTTGTGTATCAGTGTTAAAAATAAAACAAAACGAAAACTTAGATGAGATTTTTGTGGACTATTTTAAAAATGTGTCATTAATATAAAAAAAAATTTATATTAGCAGTATTTAATCATTCTCACCTGTAAAGAATAAAAACAGAAGGTAAATATTCTTACAGAGAAGAGCAGAGCTTTAAGATTCATTTTCAAGTCCCTTTTGTTTTGCCAGTGTATTAATGTTTAGAGGTCTGTTATACTAATGTTATTTATTAATTTTTTTTCATTTCCATACACAGTTAACTAAAGAGCTTTTTCAAGCACCCATGTCTGTAAAAAAAAAAAAAAAAAATATTTTTAAATAAAGTTTCTTTTGTTGTAGCAGACTGGAGTTCTTGCTCTTCCGTGGGGGTGGGAGAGCGACAGACAGACTCGGCCCGCCCAGTCATCACGGTGAGTCTACTGCTGCCCCAGGGCAGGTCTGCGCAGCAGGAACGCCGGCAGAAGGGCCCCCTAGCTCCTTGCCCGCAGCCCGGCAGGCCCTGCAGGCGGCCTCGGGCAAGGCGGCTTTGCTGCTAGAAGGGTTATTAGCCTCTGTGGTAGAACTTGAGCCATTTGCTCAGAAGCAGAGGTAACCCTGGTCCCCGCTCCCAAATGCAAAGGGTTTGGTATTCCTTTTGGTGCAGTGCCAGATCCGGAGGCCCCAGGCTGCTACGGGACCGTGATGAATAAAAAGCAGTGTGACATTTCTGGGACAATTAAGCTTTATTTTTCATATATATATATATATATATATATATATAAGGAAATTTGCAAATGTACACACGACCTAACAAAACCACATATACATACACTCACACGCACACACAGATACACATACACACCCCAAAGCTGCAGCCAGGCCCGCTCCTCGTCCCGAAGTACCATCCTCCCGTGAGGGCGCTTCTGCCAGGGTCTAAGCCCGTTAGCTCAGTTCGTAGAAGTTTGGTGCTAGTAGAATTAGAGCCTTAATCCTCCTAAAAGACAGTCTGGACCTCATCTCTGTCCCCTAACCCCACCTTTTAGTCTGATACGACCCCTTGACTGGGCAGTGGGAGCCAAATTGGGGGGGAGGGTGTTGGGCTCAATGGCCTAACTCTGGAAAACTGCCTAGCTTCCTCCCTGCAGGGACAATGAGATACACCCAACACCTCTTTTAAGGAATGACACCAGTCCTGGCTTCTGCCCAGAGAAAGAAAGGTGGGTCACAAAAGGGGCTCCTGGAGCAGGTGGGTAGCCGCTGGTCATGAAGGCCGTGGTACTCTCCGGAACGGTGTGAGAGGGGCCTGGGCTCAGTGAGCCCTCACTTCGGCGACCCAACTGAAGGACGAGGCCAGCCTTCGGGGCGGGAAACCAGCGCAAGATAAATAGGCTGCCGGCTGAAGACGGGTATGTACACCCACAACGTGGTCTGTGAGAAACTCCTTCCCGCTCCCAGGATGCTGAGGCCCCTCCCTGGGGTGAGCATCACCCAACAGTGAGACGGCGGCGGGCTGGCCCAGCCCCCTGAGATGGGGCCTTCTCCACAGCCCGCTTCGGAGGCTTCGGCGGTCGTCCTGAGCGCTGGGAGGGAGGGGGTGAGTGGGGAGCAGAAAACATTCCAGGTGGGAAGGGCGCTCGGTGTCCTGGGCGGGCTAGTGCCTCAGATCGATGTATTTCTCTCCCTAGAAACGGGTGGACAGGAGAGGTAAGGGGGGCACGGCGGGGACAGGGACGGGAGTCTGGGGTGTGAGCGCTGAAGGGACGAGGGACTGAAGCCAAAGCTGATGGATTAGGCGTGGAGGGAAGCAGCGGGAGGGGGTGGTGGGACAGGGCGGGCGAGCCTAGGCCCCCAAACCAGACTGGCCACACTGCACCTGGTGACCTGAGCCGCGGCACTGTTGGGGAAAGGGTGGTGGTGACGGGCAGTGTTTGCTCTCAGTCCTGGGAGCTACCCCTTCTCCAGGGTCCCTCGGCCACTCGCCTCACCCTACCATCTGGGACTAGTGTTAGGAAGCCAAGACGGGCCTGCTCCCAGTCTCCCAACAGAGGAGGAAGTGGGGAGACAGAGTTAGTGTTCGGGGACACGAGAGCCATCAGCCCCTGCTGCTCGCGATCCCTGAAGCCGTGCCAGGCGCTGGCCGCGGGAGCTGCCTCCTACCTGGTCTCCGGGCGCCCTCTGGTCACCGCTGCTGCCCTGTAGGAGGCCCATCTCTTCTGGGAGCTTATCTGACTTAACTTCAACTACAAATTCGCTCTTACGAGACGGGGGCAGCGTGCTGGGAGGAGGGAGGGAGGCAAGAAGTTGGCATCTTGGGCGAGGAAAGGGAGGCTCACTGGCAAAGACGTCGGACTGGGCGATGATGGGCTCTTCGGCGCTCCGGGGCCAGCTCAGGGAAGGGGACAGGCGATGAATGGAGACGTGTGGGTGATGGCAGCTAGCCAGTGGGCAGGAAAGCGGGGAGCACTCACCCCCCAGCGGCCCCCTCCTGCTCCGAAGGGGTGAGTGTGGGGGGGCGGGCAGGGAACGTCCCTGCCCAGGCGACAAGCTGGGGAGCGCGCGACGGGTGGGGGCGCAGGGCACCAGGCACCGTGCTTACATCTCCTGCTTGCCTGACCGCCCGCACGGCAGCTTGCCCTTCTTGTAGAAGAAGTAGAGGACGGCACCCAGCACGGCTAGCACCAGGACGCACACGGTCACGGCCACGATGGCCACGCCCTTGCTTTCAGGCTCTGGCAGCTTCTTCTCTGTCCCACAAAGACGCTCCGGGTCACTCCTGGCGCCAGGCGGCCCGGTTCCCACCATGCCGCCCCCCCAGCCCAGGGCTGACGGAAGATGGGCCCCTGCTCACCTTTCTCAGCAGGGCTCCCCGGGGAAGGGTCAGGGCAGGAGGAGGCTGCCCGCCCCGCTGTCGAGCCGAGACGGCGTGCTTACCTGTGGAGGTGCTGTTGGCTCGGACGGAGGGACTGACGGTGGAGGGGCTCAGGCCGGTGCTTCTGCTGGAGTCTGGTGAGCGGTGAAGGCGGTTGAGAGGCGCGTTAGGAAAAGCGCACACTGGTGCCCACGCCCCGCCACGCCGCGGGATGAGGCCCTTACCCAGCTCCAGGAGAATGGTGGTGGTGTTTGTGCCTAGGGAGTTGGAAGCCACGCACTCGGCACCCGTCCTCAACAGCTCTGGGGTCACGAGGACATTCAGGACACTCAGGACGCCCTGCGGATCTTGGTCTTGTTCCTGTGCCTACGAGGACGGAGGAGCCACTCAGGGAGGGGGGCACGGGGAGGGTGCCCGGAGCCGGCAGCAGAGCCCCGGGCAGGGATTCCTGAGCGCGGGCAGAGGCGGCGGGCCTGCTCACCGTGCCCGTGACGCTCCAGGAGATGCTGGGCCGGGGATGTCCCGAGGCTTCGCAAGACAGATTGAGCACCTCGTTCTCTCGCACCCATATCTTCCTCTCCTTCAACGTCATCCACGGGGACCCTTCGGGAGGGAGGGGTACGGGTGTGGCAGCCAACTCTGCTAGCCTGCCTCCCCGTCCCCACCAGCGCATCCCAGGGCAGCTTCGAGGGGCCGCCTGATCTCTGCCCCGAGGGCCCCTCACCAAGAATGGCCACGTGGACCAGCTGCGTGCGGTTCAGGCCCGGGACGCTGGGCACGGACGCCATGCAGCGGTAGCCTCCCCCTGCCTCGCGCTTCAGGTCGTGGAACTGGAGCACAGAGCCCTTCTCCAGCACCTGGCCTGTCTGGGGTGAGAGACGGCGTCAGGGGCTCACTCCCGGCCCCACGCGGCCCGCAGCCCCGGGCCTGCCTGGGTACCTTCTCTCTCAGCCACTGGAACTCCACGGCTTGGTTACTCTCTGCCTCACAGCTGAGGGTGAGGCTTCCGCCCTCCTGGCTCTCCGGGGCTGCAGGGCTCACCCGCACGTCGGACACGTCTGGGGACACAGCAGTGGTGTCAGCCCGGGCGGGGCGACTTCCCTCTTGCCACCCCCCAGCCCGGGCCCCCTTGTCCTGGGCCCCCGGCCCCTCACAGTTCACCAGCAGCTCCTGTGGGTCGCTGAGCAGCGAAGCCATGGTTTCCAAGTCCAGGCCCTGACACTGATAGAGTCCGCTATGCCCCTTCTGGGCAGACTCCAAGACCAGGGCCCCGTTGTCTTCGGGCGTCATCTCCTCCATCTCCTTGGTGCCGAGGTTCTGGGGGAGAGCGGGGGGGGGTGAGCGGAGGGGCCTCCAGCCAGGCCCGCGGCCCACGGCCCCCGGCGCGGCGCCCTCCGCACCTGCTTGCTGATGGTGAAGTGGGGCGGGGGGTTGCCGTCCGCCAAGCACCTGATTTCCACGCGGTCGCCTTCCTTCAGCACCCCCGCGGGCTCCACCTCCAGCCACACCTTCTCCGCCGGGTCTGCGGACGCACAGGCCGCGGCCCTCAGCCCCAGAGCTGTCCCCGCGCCGGGGGGCGGCGCTAGCCGGGGTTGCCACCAGCCTCAGCCCGGGGCCGCACTGGGACTCACAGAAAACCTGGACGCTGACTTCCCGAGACTCCTTCATGTGGTTGCCGCTGGGCAGCCGGTAGTTGAGCTCACAGTAAAACCGGGCATCTTTGTCTTCCTTCGCCAGCTGGGCCTTCAGAACGCTCTCCAAGGTGTACAGACCGCTCGACTCCACGATCTGGGATGACTGAATGTGGACCCCTGGCCGGGGAGAAGGGGGGCGGGGAGAAGGGCTTGGCCGCGGCCCCGCCTCTGCCCCCAGCCCCGAGTCCCCGGGGGGCACCTGAGAGGGACCCCTGACCCTCGTGCACACACACGAGGACGGGACGCCGCAGTGACGGGGGGAGGCTGTGGGGAACACTCCGGACGTCCACCAACCGGGGACTGCACAGTGAGCCCCCCTCCACCATCCCCACCGTAGGCAATCCGGGGGTCGGGGGGGAGGCAGAACAATCAGGTACAGCTCCACAGGCTCCGCTGAGCTTTCCAGGACCCACCGACCAAAGAAAACCAATCCCGGCGTGACGACAGATGCCACACCAAGCCACTGAGGTCGGGGTTTCTCAACCTCAGCGCGACCTTAGCTGGGGGGGGGGTGCTGTCCTGTGCACTATGGGGTGTCTAGCATCAGCTCCCCGGACGTGACTGGACGTCCCCGAGGGGGAGCAGCATCAGCCCTGGTTGAGAACCACTGCTTTAGATGATAAAAAAAATAAAAGCCTCCATGTGCCTCGGTGTATGTGTGTGTGTGAGTACCCAGAAACCGGATGGAAAGAACAAACACTGACAGCAGAGATTACTTCTGGGAGGGGATCCGGGGCGGAAAGGGAACTTTCCTTCTAGATCTTCTGCACAGTTTAAATTCTCAGGAAAAGATTTTCAGGCGTCACTTGTGTACTTGAAGCAAACAAAGCACAAGGAAACGCGGGGTGGTCCCTGTGTGGTGCCGTCAGCATGGCTTCTTAGGGCTCAGAGGGCAACTCACGGTTCTTCTCCTCCTTCAGGGAGTGGCCGTTCTTATACCAGATGACTTGAGGAACGGGGTACCCATTTCTCCCCACACAGGTGGCCACCTGAGGAGGACATGGTGTGAGTCTCCCTGCCACGGAGGCCACCACCCGGCCCCACCCGGGCTCCTGCTTCCCACCCGGCCAGTCTCACCTCCTCAGGCTCCTTACTGCTGACCGAGATGCCCAAGGGATTGACCTGGATGGTCGGCTCCTCCGGAGCTTCTACAAGGGAAGGAAATGAGGGGCCCGGGACCTCCACCACCACCGACCACCTGCACGGCCCACAACCCTCAGGTGGGGCACTCACTGTAGACATGGAGTTGGATGCGGTGCTCGTGGGACTGAGGGCGCTTGGCCTGGCACAGGAAGATGCGCTCGTCGTGGGGCGTGATGTGGCTCAGGGCCAGCGTGGTCCCTCTGTCCTGGAGGCTGAGCCGCTGCTGGTACTCCCCGGGTTCACTCTGGCCCTGGCCCTTGCGCACGCGGAAGATGAGCGTCGGCTTCTCCTTGTGCACCTAAGGGCCGGTGTTGGAGAGGACGTGAGGGTCCCGGGGTGCAGGAGGGGGACAGCCGCCCGCCCCCCTGCCGCCGTCTCCAGGGCCCGCGCACTCACAGAAAACCAGTCCACGTGGCTGAAGTTGCCCTGGGAATGGGAGGGGCCGCACTTGAGAAGCGCCGTGCCGCCCACTTCCGCCTCCACCAGCTCCGGCTCGGGGGGCTCCGCCTCTCCGGGCACACCTGGGGTGGAGGAGGCCCGTCCCAGCAGCTGTCGGCTCCAGCTGCTCTCCATACCCTCCCCGCACGCCCCTGCCCTGCAGCTGTTCCCCCTACCACTTGCAGGGTCCAGAGGGGACTCGGTCCTCCTAACCCTCAACCCCCCCTCTACCTGCTGCCCCAGGCAGCCCGCTCTCCCCTGACCCCCCCACCCCGTCCCCCCTGTTCGGGAGAGCTGAGGGTGACCGTCTCTGGTCATTGCAGCAGAGACCCTGAACACGAGCATCTTCCAGATGAGGCTGGCAGAGGGGCAACCCAGGCTCTGGTCCAAGAGGAAGGCCCCTTTCCTTCCAAGCCCCCACCCCTTCCAGTGAGCTCAGAGTGTGGGAATGCAAGGCATGTGCCAGGCTGAGCCACACAGGCCCCTTTGTGTCCCCATGCCCGCCGAGGGGAAGACACCGCTACTCTGCCCCCCAAAGAGCCCTCCCCAAATTTCCCGCAAGACCTAGTGGGCCAACCATGGCCAGAAGCTCCCATCACGTGCTCCCTAAGCAGTACCTCTGAACATCCCACAAACTCAGAGGACCCCATCCTGGGAGGGTTGTGAGCATGGAGGGGTCAGAATCCCCCCCAGGGGTCAGGGCAAGGGCCAGGCAGTGGGCAAGAGCGACGTCAGTGGTGCCAGGGTGCTCCCTGCCCTGTGAGGAGGTGATGTCACTCAATACCATCTGGCAGGCCTCGGGGACGCTGGGCTGTTGCCCTGGGCTGGCTCCCAGACAAGGAGGGCAGATGGAGTGGTCTTCAACCCAGAGCACAGGCCTCGGATCCCTGACTCGGTTTCCCCAGAGCTGAAGGAGCAGGGCAGGGTGGGGCTAGATCCGCTGCCGCTGTGGAGCCCAATTTCGCCCCTTCCCCAGAAACACAGCTTGGGAGCCAGCAGCCGGGGGTACCCCAGGGACACTGCAGGCACTGGGCATGAGGCCAGTGAGCTGGGTACTGCCTGGCCCTCCCCTTCCCCAGCCGGACAGCGGCTGGGACCCGGGAAAAGGAATCAAGTGAAACACGCCACACCGCTGCAGGCCATACAAGGGCAGCGTGCACCCGGGAGCGCCGGGCAGTTCCAGAGAAAAACTCCGAGGTGCAGGGGCGCTCTTCCCACCTGAATGGGGTCCCATTCCGGGAGGCGTAACGGATCTGGGGCGCTTCCACTCTGGACACCCTCAATCCCTCGTTTCTGCCACCTGTGATCCCGTCACCCGGGCAGGCGCGAGGCGACCCACGCCGCCCCCCAACCCCTGCCAACGCCCTGCTCGGGCGGGAGCCGCCGTCCGACCCCCCCAACTCCCCCCCCCCCCCCGCTCACCTCCAGCCTGGCTGGAAGCCCAGGCGGGAGAGGAGGCGTCCGCGCACCCCCTCCCGCTAAGCAAGCTGCCTTTTTCCAGCAACAGGAGGGCGCCGAATTCGGGCTTTGGGGATGCGCTCTCGCTGCGCCTGCCGCCGCCGCTCCAACCGCGGGCCCCCAGAGCGGGCACCTGAGGCAGAGCTCTCCCCCAGCTCCCCGAGAGGCTCGGCTCCACCCCTTCCCGCTCCCGGCAGCAGCCTCCTCCCCGCCTCCCCGGTCCTCCTCCCGGGATACTCCAGAATCCGGGCTGCAAACTCGCCGCACAGAAGAGTTGCACGCGCGCAAGACGCCGGGGCGCCGGCGAGGAGGAGCGCACGCCCGAGCGCAAAGCCCCGGCCCGCAGCGCCCTGCCCGCTCCGCTGCCCGGCACGCTCCGCCGAAGCCCCCCATCCCCACCCCCCGGCCCGGGCCGTTCGGGGCGCGGCCCCCCCCCCCCCCCCACCGCGCGAAGCCACTTACCCGCGGCGCGGCGACAGCAGCAGCAGGCGGCGAGCAGGAGGGCGCACACGAGCCCGGACGGCCCCATGCTTCCCGGCCGGAGGGCGAGCGCCTAGTGAGCGAGCCGCCGGCCGCCGGGGGCTGACGTCAGGGGGGCGGGGGAGGGGGCCCGGCCCGCCCCGCCCCGCGCAGCCCCCCGCCCCCGCGCCGCTCCGTGGGGGCGGGCCCGGAGCCGCGCCTGGCCGCTCGGCCCCAGCGAGGCCGGGCCGGCTGCCCAGCCCCCCGCCCGGCTCGGCTCGGCCGAGGGGGCAGTGACAGGTGTCTGGAGGCCGGGCTGGCTGGCCGAGGCGGCGGCGAGGAGAGAGAGAGAGGCTGGCCCGGATGCCCAGAGTCAGGCCGGGTCAGAACCAGCCGCGCTCGCCCCCGCGCAGCCCCTAGCAGCCGGTGCGGCCCTGGCGGACCGCGGGGCGGAGGAGCCTCAGACCGGGGCCTCCCGTGCAGCCTCCTCTTCCCGCCTCCGCCTGCTCCGCCCCGCCCGACCCCTGCCACAGAGACCCTGGCCGGCCACGGTCGCTTCCCAGAACGATTGCACCACTGCGGCTGCGGCCGGCCCGGCACTGCCCCCGAGCCTCGCACACCCCCCGCCTCGCAGAGCCGGCAGCTTTGAGGGAAGAACCCTGGGCCCGGTGCCACAGACCCAGAGGTACCCGTCCCGGGGAGTGGAGATGGCGCCTTAGGGGCTGCCCCTTCAAACCCAAGCTCCCGCCAGGCCCGACTAGCGGGAAAGGGAGGGGGCTGAATTCAGAGGCGCGAGGTTTTCACACTTGTCCACGTCCAGACCTTGAAAATTCTGTTTGCGCCCTCTTCATTCCATGAGCCCAGCTGGGACTCAGTTTCCCCTCACCTGAATGAAGAAAAGAGGGGAAAGGAAGGGTAAATGGGTGCGAGGTCTCCAGGTTGGCCCCTGAAAACCTGTTGCTGTCCTGATGGTTGAAAAGAACCCCCTGCAGGCAGGCTCCCGCACACCCCCGGCCCCCCACCCCCACCGTTGACTGTGGCTCAGCACCTGGGGGGAGGGGAAGCATGGAGGGGGCATCAGATCTGGTTGCAGGCAGCCCTCCACACAGCAAGCTCCCCCTCTTCCCAAACCTGGGTCTTCTGGCCTCTTGAAGGAAGGCTCTGGGGAGTGGGAAGGGCTCTTGCCTCTTAGAGACCCCAGCATCACATCTGCTGCGGCTCCTTCAGCGGGAGGGTCAAATAGAGGTCTGGGTTGGGGGTGGAGGCCTGTCCCTGGCAGGGCAGCCTTTCTGCAGGGTGGGGGAGGAGCCGCGTGAGGCAGCAAACGCCGCAGATGGGCAGGTGACTTGAGAGAAGGCTCCGGGGTGGTATTTTGATGACGCAGAGATGACTGGCAAACTACATCAGCCTCGTTTTTTCGGAACCTTGGTGACCCCTCGTCTCTCCCCATCAGTCTTCAGCCAGAGACAATGCCAAGCCGGCCAGGGCAGGGGCCTGGAGCCCGGAGCCTGGGTCGGGGGGGGAGAGAACCGTGGCTCCGCATCCCCCAGAGTGAACGTATGGACTGGCCCAGGGCCCAGAGTGGAATGGATGAGTTTGTCTACAGGGGCAGGAGTGGGAATGGCTGAAGGATGTTGTTTGCCCTGGCAAGCCAGAGCTGGGCATGGAGCTCGGCTTCCCTGCCCCCACTCCCTTCCCTTCACTTAACACCATTAACTAATCATTCTCCTCTCCGCCTGAAAACAAAGCCAGCTAACCACCAAGGACAGTCAGTTCGGAATTTGTCTTCTGCCAAGGGAAGCCAGGTGGGGGTGGAGGAGCTGTCTCTGCGGTGAAGGGGAAATGAGGTTGGAGCCCAGGGTGACATCCTTTCCCTGCCTGACTCCACCAAACAAGCACAAGGACTGTCTTTTAAGGAAGCCGGCAGCTTGGGGCAAGATCGGGGCTGCCAGGGAGTGGGCAGTAGAGGTCAGGGGGCAGGCAACTTTGGGACTCCAAACCAAAGAGAGATCAGGACTTTGGAGAGGATTCAGAGGGGTCTGGAAACAGGAAGAAAGGGCAGTGAAGGCAGGAGAACCGGGTAGAGGGAACGCAAGGTGGTGGAGAGTAACAGCGCTCTGGCTCCTTGAAGATGCCGGAAGGTAGAGCTGCAGCAGTAGTAGGGAAGAGAAAGGAAGCAGAGGAAGAACTTTCAGCAAGAGGACTGCCACCCCGCTGAAGGGGGGACCAAGGGGGCAGCGATGGGTCTTGCACCAGCAGAGACTCTGGCGCCTGGGCTGGGTTGGAAGCAGTGCTGCCCGGATGTAGGCCAAGACAAGAAGAGGCCCAGGACCAGAGTCCTAATTTGTCTGTTTCTCTCCAGAAGGAAGGGATAGGAAGGCTGCTTTCCTCCACCCCCATGGTAGACCCAGGGTACACAGAGAGGAGGGGACCGCTGTGTGGAATGTCCTCTGTGTAGTCTCTCTGGCATAGGTCTGACCACAGGCAGAGAAACTGAGGCTGGGTGGGGTGGTGGCCATGGTCTGGTCTTCAGGGTGGTGGGGCTTTCATCTGGGTGTAAGGAAAAGTGGGAAGAGCAGGGCCCCAGCCACAGCGGAGTGGGAGGTAAAAAGACAAGGGCGGGCCTGCCCCCAGGGGCCACTGGGGCCGGGTTCTAACCTAGGAGTCCTCCCTCGAGTCCTCTCTCAGCTCCAGCATGGCGGGCACAGTGGCCTCCCACCCACCCCTCTGGCCCAGGGGCTTGACCAGGAGGAAGATATGAGAAAGGCGGGCTGGGCGGAGGAAGGAAGCTAATGAAGACATTGCAGCTGCAATGAGGAAGGAACAGGGGGTGGAGGGGGGGTGGCCCAGCAAACTTGGCAATTATGGAGGCTGGGGAACCCCCTGGCCTGGCCAGAAAATAGAGACCAGTTTGGGTCTTTGGAGGGGAGGGGAGAGAAGTTTTTCAGAATGGGGGTCTGACTTGGGAGGAGGCTGTGCTGAGGGAGTGGAAAACAGGGTGGGAGGAGGGTGGGGGGCAATTGTTGCCGAGGACATCATCGGGCCAGGAAACCGGATACTGGGGGGCTGGGTTGGAAGATGTGGGGGAAGAGATTGAATGGGGGGAAGCAGCCCCTAGCCTGGCCGGACGCTGTCTCACCCATGCCCTTTGCACCTGACCCAGGGCAGGAGGAAGGAGGTGCAGCCTGGACTGAGGTGCGCCCCAGAAACACCGGGAACAGGAGGAGGGTGACTTGGGGGTGGAGGATGGGCGGGGCTATTTTTAAACTTGGAAAAAACTTGAGTGAGTTCATCTCCACCCTGAGTACTGGAGGCGGCAAAGGCCCCATTGTACAGGGGTCCAGAGAAGGGGGGCGGGGAAGGGGTGAGTGGCACAATGGCGAGAATTATGTTGGAGTAGGCCGGCCGGCTGAGGGCGGGGGAGGGGACTCCTCGTCACAGCTGGCCTACTGAACTCTGGGGTCCAGCCAGGGGGGGTTCCACTGTCACAAAGCCCCCTATGGGGGAGCTGGGGTCTCTGGCATCCGGTGGTCCATCCTGGGGAGGGGGCTGCGGGTGGGATTCCCACAGCCTGGCTTTCCCAGGGACTGCAGGGCCTGTTCCCAGGCTCCCAGCATTCCAGCGACTCCCCTGGGAGCTAGTGGCCTCTCTTCTCAGCCCCTTCTCTGCCTGGGAGTTGGGGGGAGAGAAGGAGAAAGAGGATGTGGATGCGTAGGGACTCTTCCTGGGGACTAGGGACCCTTAAGCCAGAGGGAGGGGGGCTGCCCTCCCATCCTAGTTCCCAACCCTGCTAAGGCCTCAGAATGGGGACTGTCCTTCTTGTCCCCTCCGACCCCAGGGGCCTCTCCACGTTGGCAGCCCTCCAGCACCCAGGCCTCAGCCCCGGGGGGGATCCCGCCAGGAGTCCCGGGAGCCCAGCTCGCGGGGTCTCGCCCAGCGGGGGCTGCGGGAGGCGGGGCATCCGGCGCCGCTCGCACCAACCCAAACATTACCTTAAATGCTCAGGCGGCCGCCGCGGGCCAGGGAGGGGCTCGGCGGGGGCCCTGGGGCTCTCCGGAAGCCGGGAATCGGTCTCCAGGCCTTTCCCAGCGCGGCCGGCAGCCGGGATTCAGTCCACTGGTCCCCCTTCTGGAAAGCAGGAGAGGGAGGGAGAATGGGGGTGTGTGTGTGTTGGGGATTGAGCCGCGGCTGCACGGGGAGTCCCTGGGGACCGCCTCCTGGGCGCCCAGCGATCTCTGATCAAGGAAAGAGTGGGACCCTCCAGCCAGGATGTCAGCCTGGGGACAGGAGTGGGGGCTCCTGGGTCTCCCTCTAGCTCTTCAGGACCCGCTCCTGTTAGCTGCTTGAATGGAGCTTCCTGCACCCCACGCCCCTCCGGATCTCAGTTCTCTGGCTTCTGAGGGCCCTGCCACTTCCTCCCCCCACCCTAAATTTGGAGAAGGGAGCATGTTGGTGGGGTTGGGGAGAGGGCCCGGGAGCAGGATGCCGGATCCTACACCACTCCCCCTCAGGGAAGTTCACATCCACTCCCCAAAATACCACCACCCAGAATGTCCCCAGAGAGCTGTTTAAATCTGACTTGGAGTCGTCCCTGAGGCAAGGCCAGCTAGTCCCCCTCAGAGAAGCCTAAGGGGAATCCAGGCTCACCACCTAGGGGCTCCTGGCCCTCTCCTCCCTGAAGGCCACTTCTGCCTTGTTTCCCCTTCCACACAGAGCTCTGCGCCGCCCAGCTGGAGCCCTGGACGAGGGGGCTTGTGGTCCTCACTGTAGTTGCCACAGCTCACCTTAGAGGCAGGGAGAGAGGAGGAAAGAAAGAGGGGAGGCAAGCCTGGGGCCTGCTACCCACCTCCCTGCGCCACACCCCTGTGGCTGGGGCTTCCACTGGCGAGAGAGAATTCAGAATTTGGAGTCGGGGGAAAGCCCCAGACTAGGTAAGACTGGGGCTGTGCTCCCCCCTGGCACCTTCCCTTGGCATCCCCGGCACACTGGACAGCGCATGTTCAACTCTGGTCTCAAACAGCTGACTGTAAACTCCATTACTGGATTGGTGGCCTCGAGACAGCCCTGCCACTTTGTCAGCTAATCTTGGGCAAGTGACTGAACCAGTGACTGTTCAGAGGGGACAGATCTGGTATTTGTACAGTGCTTTACAACTTAGACCTCTCACATCAGGGTCTTTTTTTGTTTTTAACATCGGGATCATTTTTATCACCAATATTTATCTTGATCTTTGCCCCCCAAAATGAGGAAATTAAAGAACAAAGAGTGACATGGTCTAAAGTCACACAGCCTGTGAGAGATGGAACTATATATTTTTCCCTTTTAAAAAAAAATTTACTTATTGATTTATTTATTGGTGGGGGGAGAAGGGGGAGGAGCAGAGGGAGGGAGAGAGAGAGAGAGAGAGAGAGAGAGAGAGAATCTTAAGCAGACTCTGCTCTGAGCGTGGAGCCCAAAGCGGGGCTCGATCTCACAACCCTGAGATCATAACCTGAGCCAAAATCAGAAGTTGGTCGCCCAACAGACTGAGCCACCCAGGCGCCCCCTATATATATTTGTTTGCTGTGGTAAAATACACATACCATAAAATGCACCCTCTTCACCATTTTAAGTGTGCAATTCAGTGGCCTTAGCACATTCACAATGTGCAACCATCACCGCTGTCCAGTTCCAGAACTTTTTGGTCACTTCAAGGAACTAAATCTTGAAGCAAGATTGCTCTAACCCCAGTGCACTATACCTGTAACAATTTACAGCTGAATTAAGTAAACATATAAAGGAAATGAAAGTAGCGGATGAAGGAGCACTGAATTCTGTCGTATAAACAGGAAGTGCAACAGGGATTCAGCGAAGAGAGCATCCATGTGGACCTCCGCCTGCACTAGCTAGGAAAGTCTTTCTGCAAGTGTGGAGGCTCTCGTGAAAAGGCGGGTTTCGAGAGGGAGCAGGGAGGCTCGAGCATTCCAGGCAGGGCAAGTGGCAGGAGCAAAGAGAGAGGGATGAGGCTGAAGAAAGGCACTGACGATGACAACTGCAGAATTTCTGTATAAACACTTTCTGAGGAGCCATCTGGCTGGAAGGGAGGCTACATGACGCGGCTCTCAAGTACATTTGCATAGCAAGCCCACTGCTTTCGTTTCCATTATATGTTTGTTTGGAGTGCCTGGAGGAGAGCTTTAGTCACTACTTCCACCTGTGGCACCACCCTTATGCAAACAGCTGGTACTCAATAAAGAGTGCTACATGGCTAACTAGAAACTCAACAGGGTAGAGGGTGCATGCATGTGACAGCTTGGGCAGATGAGGTGGAGTTAGGTCATAGGGGAGGAATTGGATCTTAAGATAGAGTAGGCAATCGGGAGCCACGGCCGGCTCTTGAGCAATGGCAGATGATGGGATGCAACTGGAACTCAGGATTAGATGGTTTCTCTATTTCTTCTTTGCCTGAGAGCGCCCCCTGGTGCCCCTAGTTTGACTTGTTCCCTTATCTTACGGAGTAGGTGGGAGGATGGGAGACTAAGCAGGACCGATGGGTTGGAGAAGCCAGACTCTTGGGCCACATTCCAATTCATCCTGAGTGATAATAGTAGTGAGACAAAAATAGAGACGACATGTGGACAGAGAGGGTTTGATGTGAAGGAAAAGGGCATGGTGGTGGTTCCCTCCTCTGTCCCACCTCGTTCTGAGCTAGGATAATGGGTGTCAGGTAGTAAGGCGGAGCTGGAGGCAGGATGATTACTAAGACAGGGTCCATGTTCTTGGGGGAACTTGTACTCTAGTGAGTAAACAGAATACAACGTGTCAAATACTAGGGTGCAAATATGCACATACAACAGTTACTGAACCCAGCCTGAGGTGGTCAGAGAAGGCTGCCTGGAGGAGTTGATATCTAGCTTCATTTTCACGATAATAATAGGTAACCGTGGGGGCACCTGGGTGGCTCAGTCGGTTAAGCATCTGCCTTCGGCTCAGGTCATGACCCCAGGGTCCTGGGATCGAGCCCCACATCGGGCTCCCTGCTCAGCGGGGAGTCTGCTTCTTCCTCTGCCTCTGCTCCTCCCCCCACTTGTGATTTCTCCCTCTCTCTCTCTCAAATAAATAAATAAAATCTTTAAAAAAATAGTAGGTAACCGTGGCATGTGCTATTTAAAGTGTGACCTAGGGGAGGCGACTGGCTGGCTCAGTCATTAGAATACGTGACTCTTGATCTCAGGGTCATGAGTTCAAGCCCCACACTGGGTGTGGAGCTTACTTAAAATAATTAAATAAATTTAAAAATAAGTAAATAAAGATACATAAAGTGTGACCTAGGGACACCTGGCTCAGTCGGTGGAGCATGTGACTCTTGATCTCGGGGTTGTGAGTTCAAGCCCCACATTGGGGGTAGAGATTACTTAAACATAAAATCTTTAAAGCGTAACCCAGCATGCTATGTGCTGGAGACTACCCGCAGTTGGTTAGTACCCTGCAAGGAAAGGCTGAGTTGAGTGAGGGATGAGGCCAGATTATAGAGGATTTGTAAACTATGGTAAATTATCTGGAGCAACAGGGTGCCTTGTGCATGGTGTAAGCTTGGAAGCACCTGCTGACTGGTTTAGACCCATCAGAACTCAGGCTCTAGAGGGACAGAACGAAAGGCCCCACTTTCTAAGGTCCAGTTTCCCTTCTCGGGTCCATCCTCTCCCCTGTGACTGAGGCTGGAAACATCTAGTCCCTTCCAGAGAGGCTGCCTCTACACACGGGGTGCAGCCTTATTTTATCCGTCCGCCAGCCAATTTATCTGATCATAAGAGCTCCACACTAGAATGAAAGATGAGTGTTGGGGGACTTCTTCCCTTATGTCACCCACATGTGACTGACACCGTCTTAGAAGCCTCTGCCCCCTCATCTAACTTGAAGTGAGGTACAACATTTTTTTGAGTGCCCTATCCACAATCCTTAAATAGGCCCACACAGTGGAGTACTATGCAGCTATTAAAAGCATAGTGATCGGGGCACCTGGGTGGCTCAGTCGGTTAAGCGGCTGCCTTCGGCTCAGGTCATGATCCCAGGGTCCTGGGATCGAGCCCCGCGTCGGGCTCCCTGCTCGGTGGGGAGCCTGCTTCTTCCTCTCCCTCTCCCTGCTGTTCTGCCTACTTGTGCTCTCTCTCTCTGTCAAATAAATAAAATCTTTAAAAAAAAAAAAAAAAAGCATAGTGATCGCTGTACACTGACCATGGAGTGATGGCCAGAACATCATTTTAAATTAAAAAGCTGGTTAGAGAACACTATACAGCGAATGCTACCTTTTCTGTAAGAATGGATGAACATTTTATATCTTACACATCTATATTTATTACTTTCAAATAGAAACATTAAAAGGACCAAAACCAGATAAAAATAATTACCCATATAGAGAGGTGGAAGGAACAGGCCTACCCCCAGTATTTGTGGGGCCAGGTTGGAGTACAAGCAAGGGCTCACATATCCCTATATTGAAATATTTGAGTTATTTGAAAGCTAACTGTTAAATATGCTTTATCCCCTTACCTTGACAAATACACTTTGTAATGACAAAATAAAAAAATAGGTAAAGTGATGGCTTTTGTATGACTTAAAGTCAACAGAATATCCAGGGAAAAGTAACTTAATTTTTTTTTTTTTTTTTTAAAGAGAATTTTTTGTATTTTTTTTTTTTTTTAAAGATTTTATTTATTTATTTGACAGAGAGAGACCAGCGAGAGAGGGAACACAAGCAGGGGGAGAGGGAGAAGCAGGCTTCCCGCAGAGCAGGGAGCCTGATGCGGGGCTCGATCCCAGGACCCTGGGATCATGACCTGAGCCGAAGGCAGACGCTTAACGACTGAGCCACCCAGGCGCCCCATTTTTTTAAAGATTTTATGTTTAAGTAATCTCTACACCCAACGTGGAGCTTGAACTCACAACCCCGAGATCAAGAGTCACATGTTCCACCGACTGAGCCAGCCAGGCGCCCCATAAATTAACTTAATTATTATTGCACATGCCTGGGTATTCTCATGATGGGCCAGCAATGTTTGGATGGAATAATACAGTCATATACAACTCATAAATTATTATATATTTATCCCATTAAATTAATTTTTCTTGCCTTAATTTTGGCAAAATCCCTCATTGTGTTGTTATAATAAAAATTTTCTCATTATTCATATTCTGTTGCCAGTTATGCCAAATTAATCAACCTTGCTCGAATTATTCTTGTTCTTAGTTGTTTAAAAAATTAATTCTAATTTAGAGAAACATTGCTCCAAACTGAAATTACTCCTAATATTTTTAAACCAGTGTTCTGAGGGGTGTCTGGGAAGCTCAGTTGGTTAAGCATCTGACTCTACGTTTTGGCTCAGGTCATGATCTCCTGGTTCTTAGATCAAGCCCCGCATGGGGCTGCATGTTCATCAGGGAATCTGCTTCTCTCTCTCTCTCTCTCTCTCTCCCCGTTCCCCCACTTGTGTGTGTGCGTGCACACTCTCTCTCTCAAATCTTAAAAAAAAAATCAGTGCTTTGATTCAGAATTGGATCATAAACTTTACGTCATGTTCAAACATTATATAGGCATTACATATGATAAATATTTTATCCCAGAAAATATTTAAAATATTTTTTCATCATATTAATATTTATCATTTATATTGCAATTTTCACCATCTCTTAAAGCAATATCTAGATCCATTTGGTGTTCGTTTTACTCTTTTAATGTTTTTTTAAATTTTTTCCTCAGAATTGTATTTTATTTTTTTATTTTTAAAAAGATTTTATTTATTTATTTGAAAGAGAGCGAGAGTGAGAGAGCACAAGGTGGGGGGGGGGCGGAAGGAGAGGGAGAAGCAGGCTCCTTGCTGAGCAGGGAGCCCGATGTGGGGCCTCGTTTCCAGGACTCTGAGATCATGACCTGAGCTGAAGACAGATGCTTAACTGACTGAGCCACCCAGGTGCCCCAGAATTTTATTTTATTTAAAATTTTTTTATTTGATCCTAGCTGACACACAATGTTACACTGTGTACAACATAGCGATTTGCTAACTCTATACATTGTTATTTTTTTTAAGTTTTATTTATTTGACAGAGTCCCACGTTGTTATTTTTTTTAATGGAAGACCTAGATTTCTTAAACTATTACAAAGACAAAACAATTATCATTGAAGTACTCTGAGGACTTCATTCTAATTTCACTTATTGTTATGGAAACCAACCTAGGTGGTTAGAAATTAAAGGATATAACCTCAGAGGTATTAACAAAACAGACTGGTGAAAGGAATAAAAGCTAGTCAGAAGCATCTGTGTGAGTGATATACCATGTGGCCAGGATGTTTCCCAAGAGGCTCCCTAAAAATGCCTGAAGGAATTAATCTGGGTCCCAAATTAGTAAAAAGACCCTTAACCCTGTGAAAAACGAGCAGAGGCCAGGATTTCTCTGAGATCTCTTTGTCTTTCTTTTTAAGGGGCAAGGGGATCCTTAGGCTCTAAAATGGTCTATCTTAGATTCAGCCTCCTTCCTTCCCATCCAGTCTACCTACGCCTTCAAGCGCCTGCGCATTCTCACCACGTAGGCCGGCAGGTTATAGAAGGTGCATATAGTGGGGCACCTGGGTGGCTCAGTCGGTTAAGTGACTGCCTTCGGCTCAGGTCATGATCCTGGAGTCCCGTGATCGAGTCCCATATCGGGTTCCCTGCTCGGCGGGGAGTCTGCGCCTCCCTCTGACCCTCCCCTCTCTCATGCTCTCTTTCTCTCTCTCTCATTCTCTCTCTCTCAAATAAATAAAAAATAAAAAATCTTTAAAAAAAAAAAAAGAAGGTGCATATAGTGAAGGCAGGAACTCCGGGCCTACTCAGAGGGTACCTATACACAGAGTTTTGGGGTAGATGATAAACTACAAATACGCTCTTGGTTAAGTTAATTCACCTTTGTTAATAAAGGTCATGGTTTCTTTTGCTGCTGACAACTTTTTGTCTCACTATGGTCTGTCTCAAAAAAGAACTGGTTCAGGTAAATTTTGGAGAAGGAAAAAGACTTTCATCAACACCCACTCCACAGGAGAAGAGGCACGACGTTCTTCCCTCGTTATGAGCAGAATCCCACAGGCGCATAAATCATTCTCAGTGATCACCATCTGCATCCTCAAACTGTCCAGCAACCATTGGTATAGTGTCTATCTCCATCCCATCTTCATAATCTCTTCTCGAATCTTCTGTCCGGACTCCAGCCATGTTATATTGGCCACTCACAGACTGAGAAAGCATTCCTTCTAATCTCTCCAATGTGGCTTGGCCTTCTGCTGCTAAATGGGATAATCCTTCTTCATAGGCATAAGATGTAGGGATGTCTCCCGCCCTTGTTCATATATTTTCCATCGTAACCATCTCAGTCCTCAGGGTCAGGAGAAAGGAGAGCTTGGGCTCAATCCCAGGACCCTGAGATCATGAACTGAGCAGAAGGCAGATGCTTAACCGACTGAGCCACCCAGGCTCCCCTAGACCTAGCCTAATATATATAGTATATATATGTGTGTGTGTGTGTGTGTGTGTATAATATATATACTGTTAGAAAGCATGAGTTCATGCTGGTAACTTCCAATGCTGATCCAGCTCCAGGGGATTCTACCTTGCCTTCCTGCATTCCATATTTATGTCTCCCTTCTTCCAAAGAACTCTGGCTCCCAGCAATATTTCAGACTTGCTACACCCATACCATTACAAAAAGCAAAGCTAATAAAAACAGTTCAAGAGGTCTTTTCTTCCCCCAGGCTGAGGGTATAAAGTTAGTTCTTACTTGTCTCCTTTCTGGATGGTTATATTAATCATATGAAATATAGTTGGGTTCATTTGTTTCTGTTTGCTTTCAGTTTTGGATATTTTTTCTCATGTTTGTTGATTTAATTTTAATTTTTTATTTAATTTTATTTTTAAAAGATTTTAAAATTTTATTTATTTGGGGGCGCCTGGGTGGCTCAGTTGTTAAGTGTCTGCCTTCAGCTCAGGTCATGATCCCAGGATCTGGGAGAAGCCTGCTTCTTCCTCTCCCACTCCTCCTGCTTGTGTTCCCTCTCTCGCTGTGTCTCTCTCTGTCAAATAAATAAAATATTTTTAAAAAATTAATTTATTTGACAGAGAGAGAGAGCACAAGCAGGGGGAGCGGCAGGCAGAGGGAGAGGCAAGCTCCCTGCTGATCAGGGAGCCCGATGTGGGACTCAATCCCAGGACCCTGGTATCATGACCTGAGCCGAAGGCAGATGCTTAACCAACTGAGCCACACAGGCGCCCCCCCCCCCCTTTCTTTTTTCTAACAGCTGCATTGTACTCCACTGGATTTACCTACCATAGTTTTGTCAAACAATCTCCTGTTTGGACTTATGGATGATTTCCAGTATTTTGCAATGTTACAGATAATGTTACAATAAATTTTTATTTTGTTGAAAGTGTCTTAACAGTAAATTCCTGGAAGTGGATTGCTGGGTCAAAGAGTAAAGGCATATGTAGGTTTTTTGTTTTGTTTTGTTTTTTTAGTTATGGTAAAAAAAAACCCCAAAAACCCACATGACATAAAATCTACCATCTTAACCATTGGTAAATGCACAGTTCAGTAGTGGTAAGTATATTCTGTTGTAAAATAGATCTCCAGAACTTTTTTTATCTTGAAAACTGAAGCTTTATATCCATTAAACAAAAACTCCCCTTTCCCTCTTCCTTTAGACTCCAGTAATCACTATTCTACTTTCCGCTTCTAGAAATCTGACTACTTTAGGTAGCTATATAAGTGGGATCATACATGGGGCGCCTGGGTGGCTCAGTCGGTTGGGCGGCTGCCTTCGGCTCAGGTCATGATCCCAGGGTCCTGGGATCGAGCCCCGCATCGGGCTCCCTGCTCCGCAGGAAGCCTGCTTCTTCCTCTCCTACTCCACTTGCTTGTGTTCCCTCTCTCGCTGCGTCTCTCTCTGTCAAATAAATAAAATCTTTAAAAAAAAAAAATAAGTGGGATCATACAGTATTCATCTTTTTGTGACTGGCTTCTTTCACTTAGCATAATGACTTCACATTTCATTCATGCTGTAGCATGTATCAGAATTTCATTTGTTTCTATGGTTGAATAATATTCCACTGGATGTGTAGACCACATTTTGTTTGTACATTTATCTGTCACCAGATGCATGGGTTGCTTCTACCTCTTGGCTATTGTGAATAGCACTGCTATGAACATGGGTGTGCAAATATCTCTTTGAGACCCTGCTTTCAATTATTTTGCTTATATGCCCAGAAGTGGGGTTGCTGAATCATGGGATGGTTCTATTTTTAATTTGTTGAGGAAACTCCATACCGTTTTCTACAGTTCTGCTCCACTCCACGATCTCACCAACAGTGCACAAGGGCTCCAGCCTCCCCACATCCTTGCCAACACCTGCTATTTTCTGTTTCCTTGATAGGAGCCATCCCACTGGGTCCAAGATGACATCCCACCTCAGCCCTACTAGTACCTCTCTGATGACCAGAGATGCCAAGCTTCCCCCCACTTGTCTGCTGGCCAAACACACATCATCTTTGGAGAAATGTCCATTCAGGTCTTGCTCACAATCCCCTCCCCCATGTGATTTTCTGCCGTTGAGTGGTAGGAGTTCTCCGGACATCAACCCTCAGTAGATACATGACCCGCAAGCACTTCCCCCCACTCTGTAGACTGTCCTCGCTACTCTGTTGATTGTATTGCTTGAGGCACAAGAGCCTCCACATTCAATGTAGTCCAATTTGTTTAATTTTTCTTTTACTGCTTATGTTTTTGGTGTCAGATCCAAGAAGTCACTGCTAAGCCCAATGTCATGAAACTTTGCCTCTGTTTTCTCCTAGGAATTTCATAGGTTTGGGTCTTATGTTTAGGTCTGTATTCCATTTTGATTTAATTTTTGAAGATGGTGTAAGATAAGGGTCTAAACTCATGCTTTTGCATGCAGTTGTCCAGTTTTCCCAACACCGTTTGTTGAAGAGATTGTCCTTTCCCCATTGAGTGGTCTTAACACTCCTGTTGAAGATCATATGACCATGTATGCAAGAGTTTATTTCTGGGCTCTCTATTTATTGGTCTATATGAATGTCTGTCTTATGCCATTGCTTCATGCCTTCAGCTTTGTAACAATGCACATGTAGATACTGTAGATATTGCCAAGCTCCTCCCCATTGGTGGGTAACATTTTGCTTTCCTACCAGCAGTGTACCAGAGTGCTTGTTTCCCCAGAACCTTGCTAACAGAGTGTTCTGTCAAGTCTGTGTCCTTATAAGTTTATTAGAATGTAGCTTCTTTAGATTTAGAAAGTATTTTAGAATTTAAAAGAAGTTATTTAATCCCGGGCGCCTGGGTGGCTCAGTTGGTTAAGCGACTGCCTTCGGCTCAGGTCATGATCCTGGAGTCCCGGGATCGAGTCCCGCATCGGGCTCCCTGCTCGGCAGGGAGTCTGCTTCTCCCTCTGACCCTCCTCCCTCTCATGCTCTCTGTCTCTCATTCTCTCTCTCTCAAATAAATAAATAAAAAATCTTTAAAAAAAAAAAAAAGAAGTTATTTAATCCCTTGGGAAGTAAAACAACTACTAGATAGTTATATGCAAAAGAATTAATCTAGACACAAACCTTCCATGTTTCACAAAAATTAATCTCATAGACCTAAATGTAAAATGCAAAACTATAAAACTTCTCCCATCCAAGTGCTAACCGGGGCCCGACCCTGCTTAGCTTCAGACAAGATCGGGCACGTTCAGGGTGGTATGGCCGTAGACAGAACAATAAAACTTCTAGATAACATAGGAGAAAATCAAAATGCTCTTGGGTTTGGCATGACTTTTTGGCATGATCCACGAAAGAAAAAAATTGGTAAGTTGGACCTCGTTAAAATTAAAAACTTCTGTTTTGTGGAAGACAGTGTTGAGAGACTGAAGAGACAAGCCACAGACAGGGAGAAAATATTTGCAAAACACATATCTAATAAACAACTGGCATTTAGAGTCGCCTGGGTGGCTCAGTCAGTTTAGCATCTGCCTTCGGCTCAGATCATGATCTCAGGGTCCTGGGATCGAGTTCCGCATCAGGCTCTCTGCTCAGCGGGGAGTCTGCTTCTCCCTCCCTCCCTCTGAGCTCTCCCCCACTCCAAATAAACAAACAAACAAACAAATAAATAAATAAAAAAAATCTTTCTTAAAAAAAAAGAACTGGCATCTAAAATATACAAAGAACTTTAAAAACTCAACAGTAAGAAAATAACCCAATTTAAAAATGGGCCAAAGACCTTAACAGACACCTCATAAAAAAAAAATGAATGTATTCAGAAGATGTGGCATCTATCTATACCTATATATACACATACATACGATGGAATATTACTCATCCATCGAAAATTATGAAATCTTTCCATTTGCAGTGACATGGATGGAACTAGAATGTATTGTGTTAAGTGAAATAAGTCAGTTGGAGAAAGACAAATACTGGGTGCCTGGGTAGCTCAGTCGGTTAAGCATCTGTCTCTTGGTTTCAGCTTAGGTCATGGTCTTGGGGTCATGGGATCGGGCCCCACACCGGGCTCCGTGCTCAGCATGGAGTCTGCTTGAGATTCTCTCTCTTCCTCTCCCTTTGCCCCTTGCACTGCTCGCTCTCTCTCTCTAAATAAATAAATAAAATCTTTAAAAAAAGGAGATATACGGATAGCAAATACCCATATGACAAGATGTCAACATCATTTGTCATTGGGGAATTGCAAATTAAAACAACGAGATGCTCCTACACATCAATTTCTAATGGCTAAATTTCAGAACACCAACCACACCAAATACTGGTGAGGATTTAGAGCAATAGGAACTCTCATTCATGGCTGGTGGGAATGCAAAATGGTGCAGCCACCTTGGAAGACAGTTCGGTGGTTTCTTACAAAACTAAACTTTTTTTTTTTTTTTTACCATATGATCAAGCAATTGTTCTCCTTGGTATTTACCCAAATGAGCTGAAAACTTCTGTCCACACAAAAACGTGCACGTGGATGTTTACAGCAGCTTTATTCATCGTTGCCAAAACCTGAAGCAACCAAAATGTCCTTCAGTAGTACAATGGATAAACAAATGGGTAGGTACATCCAGAGAGTGGAATATTATTTTTTTTAAAGATTTTATTTATTTATTTGAGAGAGAGAGTGAGAGAGAGCACAAGCAGGGGGAGTGCGAGAGGGAGAAGCAGGCTCCCCGCTGAGCAGGGAACCCAATGTGGGGCTCGATCCCAGGACCCTGGGATCATGACCTGAGCCGAAGGCAGACGCTTAACCTTCTGAGCCACCCTGGCATCCCTACAGTGGAATATTATTGAGAGATAAAAAGAAATGGGCTATCAAGTCACAGAAAGACATGGAAGAACCCTGAATACATATTGTTAAGTGAAAGAAGCTAATTTGAAAAGGCTCCATACTGTAAGATTCCAATGATTTGACATTCTGGGAAAGGCAAAACTATGGAAACAGTACAAATATTAGTGATGGCCAGGAGCTGGGGTAGGGAGAGGGAGGGAAGAGATGAATAGGTGGAACAAGGGGATTTTCAGGGTAGTGAAAATATTCCATATGACACTGAATGGTAGATACATGGCATTATACATTTGTCAAAACCCATACAGTCAACACTAATGGAAATATGGACTTCAGTTAATAATAATAATAATGTGTTAAGGGAGCCTGGGAGGCTCAGTCAGTTAAGCGTCTGCCTTCGGCTCAGATCATGATCCCGGGGTCCTGGGATTGAGCCCCACGTCGGGCTCCCTGCTCAGGGGGCAGTCTGCTTCTCTCTCTGCCCCTCCCACTGCTCGTGCTCTCTCTCTCTCTCTAGACTCAAATAAATAAATAAAATTGTAAAAAAAATAATGTATTAGTATTGCCTCATTAATTGTAAACAAAGTAAAATAACCAAACAGATTTAGATTTTTTGGCTAAACTTTTGTCAATATTATTTATATGTATATACATATTTTAGAGAAGGAGAGAGAGAGGGAGGGGTGGAGGGGCGGAGGGAGTGGGAGACAGAGAATCTTTTTTTTTTTTTTTATGTTATGTTGGTCACCATACATTACATCATTAGTTTTTGATGTAGTGTTCCATGACTCATTGTTTGCATATAACACCCAGTGCTCCATGCAGAACATGCCCTCTTTAATACCCATCACCAGGCTAACCCATCCTCCCACCCCCCTCCCCTCTAGAACCCTCAGTTTGTTTCTCAGAGTCCAGGGAGACAGAGAATCTTAAGCAGGCTCCACGCCCAGCATGAAGCAGGGCTCAATCTCACCACCCTGAGATCAGATCTGAGTCAAAATCAAGAGTCGGACGCCTAACCAATGGAGCCGCCAAGGTGCCCCTCAATATTTTTAATATTACACAACAGTCCATCTCAAATATCTGCGAATAGTGCATATTCAAGAGTAATTTCATTTTCCACCCGAGACCATAATTTGCTCTTTGAGAATCTGTTGTTTTGCTTCACTCTTCAAGTTCTTTTTATATCTCATCTACGTTAAATCTACTTGTTTTAACAGCTCTTAGCCAGGATTCCCATCATGTGTCCCAGAGAGGTAGTAAGGCCAAATGTGATGTATGTCTTTCCAAGATGTTTCGTCTTTGGGCAGATCCAGAAAACACTGTCTATAATCTTTCTACTGTTCAGAGGATGCCATCATGGTCAGCACAACTGATGTGAGCTCCAGTAACAAGTTCAACCATGTACCATATGGGGCACGTGGCACAAAAATGCTTCTGGATCTTTGGTCCAAAAAATGACCTTGTTTCCCCTTTACCTTTGCTAACCATGTCAGTCCTATCATCATTGACTTGCCCTCAAAAAAAAAGTTTTTTTAATTAAGTAGGCTCCACACCCAGCATGGAGCCCAACACAGAGTTTGAACTCATGACCCTGAGATCAAGACCTGAGCTGAGATCAAGAGTCAGATGCTTAACCGACTGAGTCACCGAGGCACCCCACCCCCAACAATGTCTTAAATCGATGCCTAAAATTATGGGGTGCTTTTTTTTCATTCCTTTCCTTACGTCAAAACAGAGCTAAAACCCATTAAATACGTATGCGTGTTTCATTTAGATTCACATATATACACATTTAAAAAATCTGAATTAATATTGCAAATGTTCCTCAGCTATTGCATTACTTTCTGAGTACTTCTGGAACCATAAATTAGAACAAGAAGAAAAGCAAGAGGATTTGACTAGGTAATTAATGTATTTCTTTTCTTACCTAAGCACTTCAACTACTCAAATCCCCCCCCACATAAAAATTCAGGAGTTTTGTTTGTGCCATTTGGACACACCTCATGTTTCCAGGACATTATGAGATTCAGAAAAAGGCTTTTTTGGGCCTGAACAGGGTCATTAGCAGAGCTGATGTTTAGGGTTATGAGTTCTGCTGGGCCAACGCCAAGCCCTGGATCCTGAATGACAAAGGAAAACATTTTTTGGTATGTTGGTGATTTGTGGGGCCTTTAGCTGGTGCTGGGAGGGAACAGGGTGGTGGGGGTAGAATGAAAACAAACCTATGAATGTACCTTTTAATATAGTTTTGACTTTGGGGGGTGCCTGGGTGGCTCAGTCGTTAAGCGTCTGCCTTCGGCTCAGGTCATGATCCCAGGGTCCTGGGATGGAGCCCCGCATCAGGCTCCCTGCTCTGTAGAAAGCCTGCTTCTCCCTCTCCACTCTCCCTGCTTGTGTTCCCTCTCTCTCTGTCTCTCTGTCAAATAAATAAATCAAATCTTAAAAAAAAAAAAAAATACATATATATAGTTTTGACTTTGGGACCCTGTGAATGATTTGCATCAGTCAAAAGCAAAATTAGATCAAAAAGGAAAAAAAAATCCAACTCTAAAAACCACGGAGGTAATATAGATTATACTGAATGCTTGATGGGGAGCCAACGGGGAGGGTGATAGTACACATAATACCACAAACAAGACCTCTGAATTGGACGTTCTTTCCTGGTTTTACCCCATCTCTAAAATCCCCTTTTGTTGTCCCTGCGAGCATCTCTTACCCAGCAAAACAAAATCCCTACAGTTAACACCACCACAGAAAAGCAGAAGCCTGGGGGAAGGTGCCTGAGGGCTTTAGTTCACCCCACTCCCCAATACAACTTCTACTATAAAATTCTGCCAGGATAGAGAGTACCTCTAGGCATTCAGTTTTCTCAAGATCTGGCTGCAGATCTTCTCCATCACCACAACTCACACTAGTAAGCAATTTGAACTTCTTTCTTACTGTCAGTTGGCCTTGGCTCTTTCCACCAACATTCTCATCTTCTTTCTCCGGCCTCCGGACAGATGGTGACCCCCGTTTTGGCAACTGTGGGTTTGAAGAGGCTCTTACCTGAAACGCAGTCCTGGAGGAGAAAGAAACATGATCAAGTTAGTAGAGATGCCACTTGACTCCAAACCCAACCACCATTTCCACGGTCACCTCAAGGGGAATGGTTTATAATCGTTCAGCACGGGGAAGTACATTGGCTTTTTTCAAGGGGGTGTCATCCCAGCACTTCTTTTGCATTGTGTTCACATGGTACTTTGCAGCTTAAGAACGGAGAGCATTTTGTAGTACAGCAATTCATTTGTCACAAGAATTGTGGCCGCACATAACCTCTGTCTGCCACAGCTGTGTGACCAGCTGAGTCAAAGGTTATATAGCTCATTCAAAGTGGTGAGGGGCGTCTGGGTGGCTCAGTCGCTAAGCGTCTGCCTTCGGCTCAGTTCATGATCCCAGGGTCCTGGGATCGAACCCTGCATCGGGCTCCCTGCTCGGCGGGAAGCCTGCTTCTCCCTCCCCCACTCCCTCTGCTTGTGTTCCTTCTTTCGCTGTGTCTCTGTCAAATAAATAAAATCTTTAAAAAAAAAACAAAAACAAAAAACAAAGTGGCTTTGGTGAGTCTCAGATCACTCAGAGGGGAAGCTTTGGTCCCCAACTAATGGAAATACTGTTTTAGAGGATCCTGCCAATTCCAAGAAGGTCTTTCTTGCTGTGGAAAGCTGGCTGGTTAATTGCACACCGTGTAGGCACAGCAAGTTTGCTGAGTTTGGTTTTGGACATGTTGAGTTTATTTGTTTTTTAATTTTTTTTTAAAGAATTTTATTTGTTTATTTGACAGAGAGAAGAACACAAGCAGGGGGAGCAGCAGGCAGAGGGAGAGGGAGAAGCAGACTTCCTGCTGAGCAAGGAGCCTGACGAGGGGCTCAATCCCAGAACCCCGGGATCACGATCCAAGCCAAAGGCAGACATTTAACGGACTGGGCCACCCAGGTGCCCCTGGACATGTTGAGTCTGAAGCAGGAGTGCAATATCCAGGCGCTGTCTATGTCCAGGTAGCGGTTGCAACCTAAACTTTGCAAAAGAGATTCAGGCTGAAGGCACAGATTTGGAAATCATCATGTAGGAAGGAGAGGAAGCCATGAAAGAATACAGGAGAGGGTAATGTCCAGGGGCCCAGGGTGGAGGAAGTGGCCCATGGTATCAAGTGCTGCAGGAAGATAGACTAGGAACACAGGAGGTGTTCACTGAACAGCTAACATTTCTGAAGAGGACAGGTTACAGGTGGGGAGATCAAATATCTTGAAGGGGAGGTGGGTGTATTTGCCAAGATTTGAAATTGGGGGAAAAGGCAGAGTTGGACAATAAAAGCATCAGCAGCAATAACCACAACAGACCATGCTCTGAGCAGGAGGCTAAAACAAATCCTTATATTATTCTCCCTTGTTTAGAGAGATTAGCATTTTGTGGTTAGAGCTTAGCTTGGGTTGGGGGTAGAGACAGACTATGCTGTAAAATCAAATAACAAAATAGGAAGTTGTAGTCTGATGGCTAAAGAAAGGGAGAAGAAATCCCAAGAGGAAGAGGAAGAAGAGGAAGGGAAAACATGTGTCCCCAGAGAAAACATTAAGTTGGGGCCCGACAGGTGTGAGAGAGGCTAGTGCAAAACCAGTGGAATTTTAGAAACTGCAGTCCTTGCTCTGCACTGTGCTGTCACCCCTAGTGCGACCGACACATCTCAGTTAAGGCTTGCTGCATAACTCAGCTTCCTATCAGTGGGGCTTTGGGGGGTGAGGGACTCAGGTAGCGTTTGGGGTTGGGTGGGTGAAGGGGGACAAACACTTTTAGGAGTCCAGGCCAGGATGGAGATGGAGCGTTCAAACAAGCAGGAAATTAAAGCAATGGTGACCAGGGGAAGGATGAGACCCTCAAGTAAGTATCTTGGCATTAGTAGAGAACACCAGGTTTCCCAACAGATTTGGGATGATGTCTCAAATATATTTTGAATATTAAAGGAAAGGATTACTTATTATTGAGGAACCTAGAGCCGCCCAGGGGTAGATATCTAACTAGAATGTTTAAGTAAACAGTTTAACAGGGACTAGTGAAGGACTGTGAGCTATTTCTGGTCTGTGGCCTCCTTGTCATAAAGACAATGAGATAATCTCCTGAAGATGCGGAGAAAAGCTGATAACGCTGGAGGAAACAGTTTGGAATAGCAGCTCGGGAATCCCCTGTAACAATATGTTTCCCCTTGTGACCGGCTGGAGAGCAGGCACACCCTCTTAAACATTTTTTGTATCCCCAGTGTGTTTGCAGGAGCTCAATAAATGATCGACTAAATGAATGAATGAATGAATAGAGGAGGACGAGGCAGCGAGTCTGAGGAGGGTGTGGTAGCGGTGCAATCCCGGAGCCCAGCTCAGAGGTAGTAACCTTCAACTCTCGCCTAAAAAGTTCACGACGGTGGGGGAGGGGGGGGGCCAGGACGAAGAACAGCACCGGTATTTGGCCCCGTCCAAAATCCTGCTCCGTTTGGGGGCGGGGCTAGGAGGAAGGATTAATCCGCTTCTGGCCGTCAATTGACCAATCACCGCCTCAAGGGGGCGGGGATTTCAATCTGTCCCCGCCCTTCCCCTTGGAGAGTAAATACGTTTGGGCGCTGTTCAAACGGACCAATGAGTGCTCGATGTTTCCTCGGGTTGCTTCTCAACGATTGGCAGGAGTTCGTTGTCCCGCCCTCCTCGTCACGCTTTTTGCCCCACCCCTTCGCACACAAGATGGCGGCGCCCAGCGGAGTAGAGGCCGCGTTTGGGGTTTGCTGAGGCTGACTCCCTTTCCCACTGCCCCTTTGGACGCAAAGCGCCGCGAGCCCAGAGGACGGGGGCCGGGCGGGGACAGGGGTACCTGCGTAGCTGGACCGCGAGCCCGCGCCCAGCCTGCGCCGCCCCCCCCCGGCCCCGGCCCGAAACCATCCGTTCCCGGCCTCCTCTCGGTCCGACCCACTGCCCGGCCGTGGTTCGCCACCACCAGGCCTCCAAAGCTGAGCTCTCTCCTCCAGCCCGGGCTCACCTCCACTTTAGAGATGTTTGGCCTCTTCCCTCCCAGACAGCCCGCCTTCCAAACCGGGACTCCTGGACTGGCGCCTGGCCCCCTTTCCCTCCCCTGAGACTCCACCTCGCTCTAACCCACTTCTTCCTCAGATTCTTGGTTCTCCCTGGCTTGGAGACTGCTCACTGCCCTTCCAAATTAATCCCTGACGTCCCCAAATATTATCAGCCTTGACACCCCCCCCCCCTCAGCCTAGAGTCAGACTTCCTTTTGGATTAACCTCCACAGCCCTATCATGGAGGCTGTGTACATGGTAGTGAATGGGGTGGGCCTTGTGCTGGACCTGCTGACCTTGGTGTTGGACCTCAACTTCCTGCTGGTGTCCTCCCTCCTGGCTTCCCTGGCCTGGCTCCTGGCCTTCATCTACAACCTGCCACACACGGTACTGACGAGTCTTTTGCACTTGGGCCGCGGAGTCCTGCTTTCATTGCTGGCCTTGATCGAAGCCTTGGTCCGGTTCACCTTTGGGGGCCTGCAGGCCTTGTGTACCTTGCTGTACTCCTGCTGCTCTGGCCTGGAGAGCTTAAAGCTCCTGGGGCACCTGGCCTCTCACGGGGCACTGAGGGGCCGGGAGCTACTGCACCGCGGTGTCCTCAATGTGGTCTCCAGCGGCCATGCTTTGCTGCGCCAGGCCTGTGACATCTGTGCCATCGCCATGAGCCTGGTGGCCTACGTGATCAATAGCCTGGTCAACATCTGCCTCATCGGCACTCAGAACCTTTTTTCCCTGATGCTGGCCCTGTGGGACGCAGTGATGGGGCCACTGTGGAGGCTGACGGACGTTGTAGCTGCCTTCCTAGCCCACATTTCCAGCAGTGCCGTGGCCATGGCCATCCTCCTCTGGACCCCCTGCCAGCTAGCACTGGAGCTCCTGGCGTCAGCTGCCCGCCTCCTGGCCAGCTTCGTGCTTGTCAACGTCACCGGCCTGGTGCTGCTGGCTTGCGTGCTGGCAGTGATGGTGACTGTCCTGCACCCGGACCTCACCCTGAGACTGGCCACCCGGGCGCTCAGTCAGCTCTGTGCCTGGCCGTCCTACCACCGGCTCCGAGAGGATGTCGTGCGGCTGTCTCGCCTGGCCCTGGACTTGGAGGCCTGGCGCCGGGTCTGGAGCCGCAGCCTGCAGCTGGCCAGCTGGCCGAACCGGGGAGGGGCTCCTGGGGCCCCTCAGGGCGGCCCGAGGAGGGTGCCTTCAGCCAGGACCTGGCGACAGGACAGTCTTCCCGAAGCAGGGCCCAGATCGGAGGCAGAAGAGGAGGAAGAGGTCAGGACGGCCAGAGCAACACCTGCCCGCGGCCGGGAGAGGCTCAATGAGGAGGAGTCTGTAGCTGGGCAAGACCCCTGGAAGTTGCTCAAGGAGCAAGAGGAGCGGAAGAAGTGTGTCATCTGCCAGGACCAGAGCAAGACGGTGCTGCTTCTGCCCTGTCGGCACCTCTGCCTGTGCCAGGCTTGCACCGAAATCCTCATGCGCCACCCCGTCCACCACCGCAACTGCCCGCTCTGCCGCCGCGGCATTCTGCAGACCCTCAACGTCTACCTCTGAAGACTCCTTGCCCGCCTGCCCACCCTTCCGTGCTCCGTGAGGCCACCTGCGCTAGGACAGCTTTAACACCTGACCTCTTGGTTCCTGGCCTGAAGCCCCTCCCGCCCCCATGGCCGTCACGCCGAGCCTCCAAGCCGTACGTCCGGGACGCTGAGACAGGATAACTCTGGAAGACTGTGAGCTGGGTGGGGCAGGGTAACAGCTCTTCCTTACCCAGTGCGTCCCTGTGTGATGCCAGAGGTGGTGAGTGTGTCACTATGCAAGGCCCTGAGACTGCTGTGGACTCCCCTCCAGCTTGCCAGGGCCCATCCAGATGCCGACCTCTGGGGCTCCCCCTCTCCTGGTTTTTCTGTTGGGGACTTGCAGGTCCTCTCCCTGGCCCCTCCCCGTTTCCTCCCCAGCTTCTGCAGCCACAACACATCACTGTCGTTTGGATGTTTTGGTAACTCAAGGGCCTTGGAACGAACTTGAACCTTTGCTTTCAGCCAGAGCACCTGTGCACTGGTAGGCCTTGGGGATAGTATCTCTCAGGTGCCCTTTGAGTTACCACTTCTGCCTGTCTTGATCTTCTGAGGCTTCCTCCCAACCTGATCCAACAGCTAGGATCAAGAGTTTACCCCTTGGGGGGTGGGTGTCTGCACCTGGCTTCGGGACCATATTACCCTCTGGCACCCCAGCTCCACTGGGAGCCTCAGGAGGGATAACCAGATTTCTACTCCTACCCCTTTCACTCCCCACATCACAGAGAACAGTGGCATTTCCCTTCTGTTTGTCTCTCCCTGGCACTGGGGAGGGCAGACTGTGCACATTTCACTAGGGTCCAAATACAGAAGGGGCCAGCCTAGGAGTATGCAGCTCCCTGATGGGTCTGTCTGGCCCGGATGGGTCTGCCGGCCCAGTTTCTGGTGAATAAATTTCTGTTGACAGCTCTGACAGCCTCGGTGTGCGTCCTTACAGGGGTGAGCAGTTGGTCAGGGTAACTGATGCTGCAGCAGGGTCCTTCAGTCCTGCTGGAGCTACTGTGGTCTGTGGGGGGGCCTGGTGGGGGAGGAGATAAGATAGGATGTGAGGACTGTGCCTTGGGGACAGCCCGTGCCAGGTGTGGCTGGATTAGCTTTCGCCCCGTCCAATTTGTGCCCTCATACACCTGGCTTTTGGAAAGCCCTCCCTATCTTTCCTACTTTTGTCAGAATGAAGCCCTAGTAGAGAGGAGTGTGAACGTCCTCATCCCTTGAGTCAGCTTCCCAGCTTCTCAGTGCTGCCCTTCCCAAGAGGGAATTTGGGGTTCTTGCTGCCCGGAGTCCAAGCTACCGTCTGATCCCTGGAGGAGCCTGGTGCTTGTCTTTGTGTCGCTTGGGCTGGAGTGGGGCCGTGAGGCCTCCTGGCGGAGAGCTGGGAGCTGAAGCCCAAGACCCAATCCCAGTCCCCACCCTCATATCTGCCCTCATAGGCCCAGCAAGAGGGAGGGGGGACGCTCCCACATAATTGTATGTTAAATCTAGGAGCATAATGCCAGGGGCAGCCTTCTGGAAGCTGTGGGGCGGTTGGGGGTGGGGGGGGGGAGGAAGGGTAGGTCAGAAAGAAACTGAGAAGAGGCCCCTCACATTCTCTGGGGTTGAGAGGCTGAACTGATTGTGGGTCTGGCAAGCCCTGGTTTGTTAGTCATTGGGGTGGGGGTGGGGCTGGGGCTGGCTTCTGAAGGTCAGAGGAGGGGAACCTTGAAGGGGCTTTGTGGCTAGCCTCAGACTTAGTGGCGCGGCCCACCCAGGCTATGCCCAGCACGGTGGGGGGAGTTCACCACATCCATCTTGGAGTTGGGAGGCCTGGGGAGGGCTTTTCTCCCCTCCCCCAACCCTAGAGAGGGAGCTGAGCAAGGGGAAGCTTGGCTCCTTCCAGTCTCTGTTTAATGTGAGGATAAACATTTTATGAGAGAGGATAAACTTCCTGAGCTGGGAGCAAAGGAACCCCTTTTCCTGCACCCCCATCTGGAATTACATTAGCCGACCTCAATACCGGTCCTCCCCCTAACTACCCTAGCAGTCGCGAGCTCAAGCTGTCCAGGATCTTTGCTGCATTCTGGAGTCGGGACGCCCCCTTGTGGTCAGCTCAGAAACGACTTATCTCTAGCCACCCCGGAACACACCACTTCCCTGGCGTGGGGGACAGAGAAACAGCTTTCCAGTCACCTAGAGACTGGACAAGCAGCCAGAGCAGTCACAGATGCAAACCCGGGGACCCTTACTGTTGATCAGGGTAGGGGTGTGTGTGGTGAAGGTAGCCCCCGCCCAGTTCATATGACATCTTTGAGTCAGAAAAAGGTGGCCAGAGCCCCATGCCAGAAGGGCACCCTCCTCAGCCAAGCGCTCCTGTCCACATCCAACACAACTCAGGGGACAGCTCTACGGAGCGGCTTCTCATTCCCCGGGGCCTGCTTCCTCGATCTGCTGCCCCAGGGCTCATCCAGCCCAAGAGCCCTTCCTTCTGCCTGAGCACCACCCTGCCCATCTTCCCCATCGTTCCCTCTCCCCTCCCCCACCCACACCATCAGGGCATCCCCACCACTAAAGAAGAAAGGCTGAACTGAGCCAGTAGGACGTTTTTTTTTTTTTTTTTAATTGAATAATCTCTGAGAACAGGGCCCAGGAATAGGAGGGACAAGGGAGGACCCAGAGAAGCAGAACACCAGGAAGAGGGCACCCCACCTCTGGGATCCTGGGCCACAGCAACTGGGGGACCCACACCTGCCAGCACAGAGCGCTCCTTTGGTTTTGGGCAGAAATCCAGCCACTGCCCCTCACTACCAGCCCTGATCTCAGACAGCCTCTGTCCCCATTCTCTGCCAGCAGCAGGACTGGAGTCGTTCACAACATCCCAAGGGGGGGCCAGCCCTCCCGGACGATGTGGCTGTCAGCGTCACACCGCTCACTTTCCAGTGGGCATCAAGCAAAGACAGGGGAGTTGTGCCAGTCCGAGTACACCAGAAATCCCGAGAAGGTGCTGTCCGTCTTGATGCTGGCATAGATGCCAATGTAATCGCCCACGCCCACCTGCACCCACACCTGGTCCTCTGGCTCCAGCCTCACCATGGCGCCCCCGGAGAGCGAGGCTGGTTTGGGCCACCCCCCAAAAAACTGGAAGAAAGAGGCGATGGACTCGCCATTCTTGACCAGATCGAACTGCAGGCTAGCCCGGTAGACGGTGGCGTGGACCGCGAAGTAGTAGACCCCGGGCACCTGGCAGGTGAACTTGCCGGTGGTGGCGTCGTAATGTCCCTGCTCGTTCACCAGCACGCGGTCGAAGGGTAGGGGCGCGTCGGACGGCGGAGGCACTCGGCTCTCGGAGCGCTTGGCGCTGAAGGCGGAGCGCGGAGGCACCGAGCACTCGCCCGCAGGCCCGGTGGCTCCCACGGGTCCCGTCTCTCCTCGCGGCCCGGGCTCCCCCCGGGGCCCCGGCAGCCCTGCGGGGGTGCGGGGCGCGGTTAGGGCCAGAGTGGCGGCGGCGGCGGCGGCCGGGGGCGCCGCTCAGCACCCTCCCCACCCTGTCTGGGGCTCCCGGCCGCCGCTTCCTGGGCGAGGGCCGCCCTGCCGCTCGCCGCCCCCCCCCCCGGGCCCCGCCGCCCGCAGGAGACGGTCCCCGGAGCCGCGGCCGCCCCGCGCTGCGTCACCCTCCCAGCGCCCCGCTCCCGGAGCCCGGCGGCGCCCCCTGGCGGGACCCCGAGCCCCGGCCCTCGGCCCGGCCGGCGCGGACGGCCCCGTGGACGGCGACCCCGCAGCCTTCTTACCCGGACTCCCGCCCTCGCCTTTCTCTCCCGGAACCCCGGGCGCGCCGTCGCGGCCGTCGCGGCCGGGCAGGCCCTGGCTGCCGTGGTGGCCCGGCGTGCCGGGAAGGCCGGGGTGCCCCGGGCACAGGCTGGGGATCTTGTTGTCGTCCAGCGGGGGCGAGCCGGCCGCCAGGCCCAGGAGCAGCAGGGCGACGAGCGGTCTCATGGCGCTGGCACTGGGGCTCCGGCCGCCGGGGTCCTCTCGCAGTCTGCGGGCCAGGCGGGACGGGAGTCGGGACCCAGAATCTCAGCACCGGCCTCGGTCCCCGCCCCGGCGCGGCCGGGTGGTTCCCCACCCCACTGCCACGGGCCTGAGACTGAGCGGCTGCGGGGGGGGGGGGGACAAAGGGGGGACGCCCCCAGAGCCAGGGACCCGGTGGGCGCCGGGGAGTGGCGGGGGACAGGAGAGGCTGGCCGCTCCCCCCACCCCACCCAGTGCCCCGCCCGCTCCAACTTTCCCCCAGTCCCTCCCGCTCCCACCTCCCTCCCACGCTCCGCCACACTTACCCCCTCCCGTCTCCCGGGGCCTCCGTGGGGCGCTCGCTACTCCAGACCCTCCAGCTGACCTCTGCCCCGCCCCTGCGCGTCTCCCCTGCCAGGCGTCCCCTGCCCTCGGCGTCCCCCTGGTTCGGGTGCACTCCCTGCCGGCTCTGGTCTGCTCCTCCCAGACTCCAAGAGGAAACCAGTTGTTCAGGGGCCAAGAGCTCCCGGCCGGGAAATAGCAGGGAAATAACTCGTGGTGTCGCCCGGCCGCGGGCCAAGGTTTGGGGGAGAAAGGAGGGGGAGGGAGTCTTAGCTGGGCACAGGGAGGCAGAGCTGTGCGAGACAGACACTCGGGGCACCCACTGCTCCAAGGAGCCGGGAAGGAGAGATGGTGCCGTCACACAGACCAAGGACAAGACTAGTCCAAGGGAAATAGAAGCTGAGAACGGAGGGGGAGAGTTCTAGAGGCAGTTGGGCAACTGGATCCCCAGGACTCAGAACAGCGCCTGCCACATTACTAGGCACTCAATACATTTTTGTTGAATAAGTGAAAGAGTCAGAAGGCAGGTGGTGGAGAACCTGAAAAAGTAGGTCTCCCCAGAGGGGAAGGCAGGAGATTGGAAATTGGGGTCAGAGGCTTGGGTGGGAAGCAGTCCTCAGGGGCAATGGCACTGTGTGGAGTTGGGGCAAGTAAAGGGACAGGGAAGCTTCCATTAGCCCTGCCGAGGACTTCTCTTTCCTTCTCTGGGAGGCTCCAGACAGGATGGGCAGAGTCCCATGCTGGTCCTCCTTCCTTTGTCCCCTGCCTGCCCGCCCTGATCGGCAAAGGAGGATGGGCAGGCAGAGGGGCAGGGGCCTGCCTCAGGGTCAGGGCTGGGCACAAGCCTCCAGGCCAGCCGCCTCAGGTAGCCTGTTGCAGTTGAAAGGCCAGGGGGTACCCAGTAGAGCCAGGCCAGACTGGCACTGGTGCTCAGCCTCCTGGCAGACAGAGCGGCAGGGGGGAAGGACACTGCCTATGGGGGTGCAGTGGGGCACAAGCAGCCCGCAGAGGAGCCTCCGGAAACTCTGGTAGCAGGGCAGACTTGTCAGGCTCTGTGGAAGGACGAGATCAGCCCTCAGGCACCCCATTCCCGAGGCTCCCTCCCCTTGCTGTGGGTCCCTCCTAATCTCTGCCTAGAGCACCTTGTAACCTCTGAGGATCTCCATCACCTCCTCCTGGGTGGCTATGCCCACCCAGACGTTTGGGAAGGCCGTGGTGTTGTAGCTCAGACCGATGCACATCTCCACCTGGACGGGCTCACAAGCCAGCTCTGTAAGGGGAGAATTACTGGGGGGGTACACGGGCTGGTGACCTGGGGCAAGTCACCCAACTGCTCTCTCTGGGTCATTTGGGGGTTGTTGTGGGAGTCAAAGGAGATAACATGGGGAGATGCTTTGCACACATCACAGGTGCCCATTATCCCCAAGAGCCTGCCCAAACATCCTTCACCAGCCCTCGGCATGATGCAGGTGTCTCTCTGATCTCGGGGGCATGGGGCACTGACATTAGCAGGGCCCGCTGGGCATCTGGAAGGAAAGCCCCTGCTCTCACTCTCATCGTCATCTTCTTTTTTTTTTTTTAAGTAGGCTCCACACCCAACGTGGGGCTTGAACTCACGACCCCAAGATCAAGAGTCGCATGCTCTACGGACTGAGCCAGCCGGGCGCCCCTCACCTTCCTCTCCGAGGTGGGCTGTGTAGAGGGGCTCTCTGTGTGACAAGGCTGGGCTGGTTCTTGAAGCCCCAACCATCAACTCCCAGATTCCCACTTGCCTTGGGGGTGACGTTAAGTACCATTGTCACCACCGGGTGAGAACCCCTCCTGGACTCTGCGGAGTCCCCCCATCGGGGAGGACAGGGGTGAGCTGTTATGAAGTGTGCCAGTGGGGTTTCTATGAATGGGCCCCAGCCTGCTCCAGCCTCCCTCCCCCCCCAGTGCTGTGGGGCGGGCTTCTCACCTGGGGGTGGGAGCAAGGGGCTGCTGCAGCTGTCATCACCGCTGTCCAGGCAGCGACTCCACGTGTCACACGTCCACTGCACGCTCTTACACCCTCCGTCACGGCAGGAGAACTCTCCGGGCCCACAGGGATCTGTAGGCATAGGGGGCATGGCGGTGCCCTGGGGCAGGCCTGTGCCCCCACACTGCCTTTGCGGTGCCCTGAGCGGGGGCCAGAGCCCTTCCTCGTCCTCCTGGAGGCGCCTCCACAGCCACACCCGCTCACCCAGGGCCACCTACTCTCTGTGGCATTGAGGGCCCGGTAGGTGGCAGAGAAGCCCCCGGTGCTGATGCCACGGTCTGTCCTAAAGAGCACCACCAGCTGCTGGTGCGAGGAGATGAGGCGAGGGGGTGGCTCTGCTCCACAGAACCTGCCGGAGGCAGAGAGCAGACCTGGGCAGGGGGCCCTTGGCCTCCCCCCACCCCCGCCCGGGGGTGTTCCCGCAGGCCTCCCTCTGAGCTGGTGCTCTGGGCCGTGCCAGAGGGGGTGGGACACATGGCCGCTGACTCATGGCACTTAGGGCCTGGGAGGAAGACACACATATTCAGTAGGCAAAGAATTAAGCAAACTGCTTGAACTTGAGCCAGTCGGAGATGGGAAACACCAGTGAGGGTTTGAGGGGAAGTAGGAGTGGGCCCCACGGGGCAGGAGAACCAGGCAGGGAGGGTACAGGGAAATGGCCTTCTGCACAGGGGCAATGCCGAACAAAGGCTTTGGGCTGAGGAAGGACAAGCCTCTTCCTAGGGTGACGGTGAAGAGACCCCTGGCTTAGAGCAGAAGGAACTGGAAGCCAGGGAGAGGGCAGGGTGAATCTGCGGGAGGCCTTGACCGTCAGACCGCGGAGGATGGAGTTTCTCCGGGGCTCCTGCTCGGCGGCTACCTGCCCAGGAGGCCAAGGGCCCCTGCGTCGCTGGTCTCATACACCGCCACATAGTCCAGCCTGCACTCGTCCTGAGCTTCCAGGCTGAAGTTGTGGAACCGCAGTTCTAGGCCGTGTCCTGCAGGCACCGAGATGTGCCAGGTGCAGAGCTGGGGGAGGGCACGGGTGGAGTCGGTCAGGGTTCCTTCTCCTGTCCCGCTCTGCGCATCCAGGCAGGGCTCCAGAAGGGCTTTCTCCCTGCTGCAGGCCGGGCAGGGCGTGGGTGGGGGCGGCCCCCCGAGCTGTCCGCATCGGTGGTGGGAGGGCCTTTGAACTTGTCTGCTCTCAGAGAGAAGTTTACCCAGCACGGGAACGTCGGGTAAGCGCTCAATGCTGTTCCCTCGCTGCCTGTTGGAGCTCTGACCTTCCCAAGAACCAGGCGGCATCTCCCACGCGGTTCCCGGTCACACTAACCCGGGTGTGCGGGTGTGTGTCCGCACGTGCCCCACTGCCCTCCCCGTGGCGCCCCGGCTTACCTGGCGGTGAGGGTACCTCTGCGGGTCGCTGGGGGCAGAGAAAGTGCCCTGGAGCCCAGTCAGATTCCCCCCGCACCCTGCAGAGAGGAGGAGGGGCCCAGGAGTTTGCCAGGGTCTGCGCCTTCGGCCCGGACTGCAGGGGAGAGTTTGGGCCAGGCCCATGAGGAAGCGAGTTCTGGGCCAGGAGAATATCCGGGCAGGTCTGGGGCTGGGCCAGAGCTGGGGAGCCCTGGCCGGACCCGGGTCGGGAGCCCGAGGACAGTACCCGCGCTGTGCCCGGCGGGGCCCGCACCCAGGAACTTGGCACTGCAGCTGGTCTCGTCGCTGCCGTCAGCACAGTCAGGAAAGCCATCGCACACCGAGTCAGGCAGCAGGCAGACGAGCTGGTCGCAGGGGAACTCGGCGTGAGCACAGCTCCCTGGGGAGGGGCGACGGGATTCAGAGCCGCCCGGAGGCTCCACCCCTTTCTCGGGGGCGGGGTGTCTGGAGGGGAAGGAAGTGGACGCTTGGGAGGCAGCCAGAGGCGGGGTGGGAAGACACTCACCGTTCCCGGGGGTCACAGCCTGGTACCAGGCGTGGAAACCAAATCCTTGCACGCTGCTGTCAGAGACGAATGCCACCCGGAGGCGGCTGGCGTTGGTGTTGAGTGTGGGGGGAGGCGCCCTCCCACACACTCTGCAAGGGGCCAGGTTGGGGGTGATGGAGGCTCAGAGCTCAGGGCCAGCCGGAGCGGAGGCTGCCCGGGCCCTGCGGTCCTCTTGCCTCAAGCCCTGACCTGGGGAGGATGGGGTCAAAAAGGGTCCTTTCATTTCCCAGGGAGCTCTGACTTTCCTGACCGGCACGTCTGTCCGTCCGTCCGTCCGTCCGACCAACCATCCGTCCTTGTGGGCATTTCTTCTTGGGCAACAGAGGTGGGAGCTCCATCTGACAGAGAGGGGCGGTGACCTTCCCAAGGTCACACAGCAGGCTGGTGGCAGAGCTGGGCCCCTGAGGTCAGGTTTCTCAGTTTCTTCACAGTCCAGCCTTTCCCACTGCCGCTCCCCGGTTCTGTCCTCTAGACAGTGGTGCAGGGCAGAGGTGAGATCTCCTGGGGGCAGGGGGACCCACCTGAGGAGGGGGCCTTCAGGCTCAGGGGAAATTTCCAAGCGATCGAAAAGACAGGAGGCCACGCTCTCCATGCTGAGCGCTTCGATCTTGAGCTGTATTGCATGGTCTGCGGCCACCTGGATGTGCCACACGCAGTGGGCATTGGGTGGGTAAGGGTCTGGGTAGTTGGGGCTGCTGAAGAAGCCCCTTGGGCCAGGAAGGAGGCCCCCACAGGCTGCAGAGATGAAGGTTAGAGTTCCGAGGTCAAAAGGAGAGAGACCCTTTTATTTCCAAGGCTCCCCTTCCTGCCCCCCCTGCCGCCATCTTGGGCTCTTCTCCAGGAAGATCTGCCCTGGGTACTCACTGGGCTGGGGTGAGGGGCTCATGCCTGCCTCCTCCAGCTGTCCTTTTGGGTTCCCAGATGCCGGAGAGGTGGTGGTGGTGGAGGGGGTGGTGGGGGTGGTGGTCCCGCTGGGGGTCAGGCCTTGGGCAGGCAGTGGCTGATAGGAGGCCCCAGACAGGGGTGTAGCCGGCAACTCTGGAGGGGGAGAAGATGGGGGAGTGGGATTCAGAGGAGTCGGTTCCCCAGAGGTGATGGATACAATGGCTCATGGTATGTCATTCAGAAGCCCTTCTCCCAAGCGGGCCCGGTGCTCACGGGCTAGAATGATGGCCGCCAGAAGCCCGAGCAGCAGGACCAACACGCCGGCCAGCAGGAGGACGCACAGCCAGGAGAAGCGGCAGTCGGGACGCAGCCCTCGGGGGCGCCGACCTGCAGGTGGGCGGGCGGGCTGGTGAGAGCTCTGTTCTCGCTCGGGGGCCTCTCTGTCCCCCCGACCCCGGCCCCCAACGCGGGCCACTCCCTGAGACGGTTACCGTGCCAGGGAGCTGGGATGCTGTGGCCGGCGTCCTCCCGAGAAGCCACTGGAGGGCACGGTGACCCCGATTCAGGCTCAAAGGCAGGATTGCAGAACTCAGTCTGAAAGGGAAAGACTGGGGGGCTGAGGGCCAGCGGCCATGCTGTCTGGCTTGCATGTGCCCCGGGCACGGCCGGCTCTAGGCAGGGAGAGCGGTCCTCTGTGACCCTTACCTTGCTCAGTTCTGTCGCCTCCACGCACAGGATGGTATCTGAGCGTTCCTTCATGGCTGGAGGCTCTGCATGGCTTTCTGGGAGTCCTTGTGGTCGCCCAAGACCTCCAAGGGCCCACTCTCTGATCCCAAACTGCCTATCAAAGGGGTAGCCTCTGTCCCCTTTGAGAAGGGGTTGCCAGACTAGACCGACTCTCAGACTGCCCTTGGCCGACTGGTCCAGGCTACTGGCTGCTCCCTGTGCTGGGGAAGGAGGCAGCCAGAAGGAATTCGCAAAGGCATGAAATGGTCCCTTAATCCAACTCAGCTGAGGATGCTAAGGTCAAGGGCTTGGCTCAGGGCAGCAGTCCTTAAAGGCACAGGCCATGGTTGAGAACACCCCGCAGAGGAAACTAGGCACTCGTGGGGTGGGTGTGTGTGTGACCAGGGGAGCTGGACACCCCCTTTCCGCACCTCACCCCAAGTACTGAGTGAGTCCCCGAGGGGGGCTGGGAGGGAAGGAGGACCATGGCAGGCATGTCCAAGGCCTTGGAAGCTGGGCGTGAGGGTTTGGCAGCTTTAGGCCTAGGAGCCCTTGAGGGGTCTGGACAAAAGCAGCTGTTCTCCCATCTGGGGCCTGGGGCGTTAGCCAAGCCCGGGTCTTTGCGAGGCCCCTGTGAGAGCACCTGTGTGGCCAGGACCCGGAGCTGAGCCAGTCCAGGAAGCACATGGTACGTACGCGCTGCTTCTGTCTCCGCTGATGTGACTAGGGGAGCGGGAGGGGCGGGCTGTCTCTGCCCGGGGCCTGCCGGCCTGCGGAGGAAGAGCAGAGCAGAAGGAGGAAGAGGGGCCGAGTCCTTGGACAGGGTCGGCCTGGGCAGGCCCTCCACTGGGCTGCGGAGCCTGGCAGTTGGTATCATCTGCCGCAGGATAGAAAACCCACACTCTGCAAACTAGACCACTTCATGCCTCTTCCTCCGTGACGACAGTCTCTTGGAAAAACCCGGCCTGGCCCAGCTGTCCTCAGGGAGAAAGCAAAGGGCTTGTTAACCTGTCTTGTCTTAGCCATGCTCGGGCCACGTCGAGCAGGGCAGGACAAGGGAGGCAGCATCATCTTCGTGGCCACCATTTGCAGAACATTACGTAATAGGCCCTGGGCAAGAGGCCTTCCGTGTCGTTTCCCTCCCTGGGTCACGCTACGAGGGAGCATAACCATCTCACAAATGACAGCGCCGAGGCTTCCCCAGGGTCACACAGCTGGTGCGATACAGAGCCAAGAGTGGAATCTAGGGCTAGGGAAATCCGAAGTGTGTGCTTGGCAGGACACACCTCTTTCACCCTCCACTGGGGCCGAGGCCTGTTGGCAAGAGCGGGGGACAAAGTGAGGAACCCAGAGGGGAGAGAAGAAACAAAGGAGATCAATTCTGGGGTCCTCACGCAGCTGTCCTCATACTCAGGGGAGACCCTTCACCCCCTGGTTCTTCTCCATTCATCCCCTGGGGAGGCCTGGGCTGCTTGTGTATGGGGGGCAAGACTTTTTCCCCAGACCCTTGGATGGGGACTGCTTTTAGAGGGTTTGAGAGGTCAAAAGTATTTCCATAATGACACTAAAACATTATTTGCCTTTTCATTTGTGAGCACAGAGCAGTTTTCCAGAGGCTGTGCTGGAAGCTTCTCTCTGGCTTTGCTGTTGTCCGTGGCCATCCTCTGGGCAAGGGGAACTAGGGCGCTCCAGCCGTGTCTAGCTCTCTTGGGCTTCGGCGTGGCTCCCTGTAACTCCCCCATGCTGACCCCACACAGCCTTTTCTCTCCTTGACTCTCTGGCTCTTCTGTCACCAGGAAGGGCGAGGCCAGCCTGAGCTTGGCTAGAACATTCTGGGACTCCCGGCTCCTTAGGTTTCTCTCCTGCTAGTTCTCTAGCTCAAACTTCCACTCCAGCCCAACCAGCCTCTTCACTGGCCCTGGAACATGCTGTGTCCTTCCTGCTAAAGACAAGTGCCCAGGCTTGTCCTCTCATCGAGAATGCCTTCTTTTTCCTTGTTCCCAGGGCCGGCGCAGGAGGTGTGCATTAGGGTCTAACTCTTCTTCCCCACCCAAATCTGTCAGTCGTCCTCCTCCTCCTATCTTTGGTTCACTGCCACCCCTAGCCTTGACCCTCATCCCCTGGTTTCTGGATGTCCCCTAGTCTCTAGGAGCCTGGAAGACTGCAGCTCCTTTCCAGACCACCTTCCGTGATCTCTAAGAGGCAGGCCAAGCTAATATCAGGCAATCAGAAATGCTCATCCCTTGGATTGGATCGTCCCTTCTGTGGCTCTACTTCACTAATTCTGGTTTGGGCAGCACTATACTTTGCATTCCTGAGCCTTCATCATATGTTGCTCGGAGGAGAAAAGAAGGCACAAGCGTCCTGAGAGGCTAGGGGAACCAAACGTTGGCTGAGCATCACCCCCTAAGCGACTGTGAATGTTGATGGCGCAGTCCTGCAAATGTGGGGGTGTTTGTGGGACATGGACATTTGCATACCTAGTGTGTTCCCAACACAGCTCTGAGTAGGTATTGTTATGCCCAGATTACAGAGGGAGAAACTGAAGCTCGGGGCTATTAAGTAATTGGCTTGGACTGTAAAGGCTGGTCTCTTTCTGCTGCCTCCCGCTCAGGTGCTCGTTTCGGCCTCTAGAGCAATGAAGGACAGGGGCCCTCAGAGGTGCTCGGCCCAGACCCTGCCGGGTCCAGGTCTGTGAAAGATCGTGCTGGTTTTGCTCTTGGGTGTGTGTGGATGGATGGAGTCAGGGAGTTTCCTTGCTACCCTGCTGTTCAGCTCAGTTCCTAACAGACACAAGGTTGGAAAATTTGTTGCAGAAAACCCTGCAAAAAGCTGTCAATTATTCACCCAAAAGGCGAAGTACTCAGAGTACTCAGATGGAAAGAGAACTGTCCTGCCTCTGCCATTGACAAACCAGTGGACTTGAGCCAGCCTTCCCTAACGCTTGTGTCCTCACTGGCCAAATGAGAATGTGGGCAAGGTGACCTCTATGGTCCTGACTCTAAAGCTCTGCAGAAAGGAACAGGTATTTTCTGAGCACTGGTCGTTAAAAAAGAATTTAGAGTAACTCTCAAAAACAGACCAGAGGCATGAAAGGCCCCCTGACTTGGGACTTTGAGGCATGTATTTAGAGAAATGACTTAGGAGGAAGACACTTGAGCTGAGAACTTCAAGGTCCAATCTCCTTAACGCAGATGAGGCACAAGGCCCAGAAAGAGGGACGGTCTTGCTCAAGGTCACACAAGAGAAGTTGCAGGGGGAGAGCCGCCCTTCCTCCCCAGGGGGAGGCCTGCTGGAATGCAAGCAAAGAATGGGGGCAGAAATCCCAGTTGCTAGGAGGCAAAGCTGATGGATAAAGAAACACAGGGACAGATTGTGTTTGGGATCTGTGTAGCGCTGGGACCTGTTGCCATGGGAATGAGAAAGCGCCACAGGTTAAGTACAGAAGGGAGAGCTGGGAGCAAGGGTGGAGCGGGCAGAGCCCCTGCCCGGGGCATTACCTGTAGTCCTCTGCTCCCCTGTGGAAAACAACACAAACCACCTCTGTGTCCACATCCAGTGAAAAACTAGTCAAGGGAGAGGTGTGGCGAGTTACACTGGTTTGGGACTCACCCGTCCACTTTGCTAGAAGCCTGTTTCCATTTTGAAGACCATCCTGTTGACCTGTGGTTTGGGGGGGAAATCATCTGCATTGAAAATCTTGCCCTGGGTCAGGCTGCTTCCAGGGCAGGCCAGGGAGAAATCCTAGGGTTTGAGTCACTGTTTTCCCCACTTCTGGGAAATGCCCAGAAGCAATGCTCCCACCACTGTCTCATCCCGTGATGTGAGTTCGACAGCAAGCACTGCTGTCTCAGCAAAGATGGAATAGACAGGCCTTGATTTTCCAGTGTCTGGAGCAGGGAGGCAGCTAGGAAAAGTCCCGACAGAATACTCTAAGTTCAACTGGAGGAGGCTTCAGCTTCCAGAGTTCTAGAATCAGTGGCAGAGGGACGCCTGGGTGGCTCAGTTGGTTAAGCGTCTGCCTTCGGCTCAGGTCATGATCCCAGGGTCCTGGGATCAAATCCCGCATCAGGCTCCCTGCTCTGCCGGAAGCCTGCTTCAGCCTCTCCCTCTGCCGCTCCCCCCTGCTCATGCTCTCACTCACTAGCTGTCTCAGATGAACAAACTAAAAAATATTTAAATAAATAAAATCAGTGGCAGAAAGGGGAAGTCTGAACAGTACTAAGGGCTAGAAGATAAAACCAAAGGAGACAAGTCCCCGAGTGCCGCAGAGGCAATCTCTTTAAAGGGTTAAGTTTGTTTAAACCTTGAGAAAAGCACTTTGGAGAACAAGACCTTTAACATCAAAGCGGCTCTTTCTAGGTATTCATAGGGCAAGTTGAAGTCTCCCGTTTATCAAGGGCCAAGTCTTGATTCCATGTCCTGGTCCAGCCCCTCTGCTCCGAGAGCAAACCTGGTTATGGCCAGTCTCTGCTGGAGCTTGTCCTAGGTCTGTACGGGCACCCAAGTGTCACGGGAACCACGAGTCCACGTAAAGAAGCGTCTGCGGGCTACGCATTTCTTACGGGTGAAGACGGTGTTGGGCTTACGTGGGAGACGCATGCTGAAGTAGTTAGAGATGGTAGTGACCCCTCACCCCTACGTGTTTTGCCCCCAAGTATCTGGAGACAAGTGTGGCAACCTGTTAACTGGTGAATCCAGATGAATCGAGCATTCAAAATGTGTGCTAGTTCAGTTTTATAGAGTTGAAAAATTTAGACTAAACAGTGGGCAACATGTTCGAGTACTTGAAATTCACGGTCCAGTCGAAGCAGTAAAAATACGTGGCGACTAATCTGCTCAGAGTGCTTCCTGGGGGCAGACCCTTCCCAAATCAAGATGCCGTCACTTACCAACTTCTCAAAGCTATTATTTATTCTGTACAAGTTTCCACTGGACATCAGACATTCTTCTACTCTTGCTTACACAGTAAACAAGTGCACATCAGCCCTTTGGCTCAGGTTCACAGGGCTTCCCTGGGGAAGGGGGTCAGGCCAGTTAAACTTGGGGCGTCTTTCTCTGATGCCTCCTTCTGGGAGCATTGGAAAGCTTCAGGCTCCAAGGGGCACAAGCTGGGTCCAGCCGTGTGGATGCACAGAGCTCTGTGCCTTGGTGCTGAACAGCTTTACTCTCTGTGAAGCACCGAGTTTTGTCCAACTACTCAGGGCAAAATCACGCCCGTGGGAAAGAATGGTACAGCTGAGGCAAGATGTCCCCAAACACCCAGGCTCCAGCTCCCGGGGTAGGACTGAAGACTGATGCCAAGAAGGGCTGAGGGGCGGCATGGGCATCCCTGAGAAACTCGGTCCAAAGGGCCTATGTCTAGGAGGCTCTGAGAAGGGGTGGGGGCACGAAGGTAAAGCACGTTAAAAGGGAATAAATTAAAGGTGAGAGAAACTCTAGGGATAAGGGGCTTGTGCTATCCTTCAAACAGCTGGGGGGAGTAGACCAGGGGTGGCTTAGAGGAAGTGGGCAGGAAAAACTTGATACACTACCAGAAGAAATCTCCTTCTACCTACTCTCCGCTCCACCTCACTGCAATGCAAACCGAGCCAGGGGCTAAGGGTATGACCCCCATCTCCCCCAGCAGGGTTGAACATGGCACTGGGGAAAAGGGAACAGGCTGAGGGTATTTCAGGGAGGGGCAGTTACCCCCTGGTCCCCAAATGCTATAAGGCACAATTCTTGGAGGCAACTAGATTCCATCCAAAACATTAAAAAACAAAAAACAAAAAAACCCCAAAACTTGTTAGATCCCGGGTCTACTGTGGCTGTGCTTGGGGCCTGGCCAACACCCACCTAGCACCACTGGGGGCTAGCATTAGAAAAGCTGTACCTGAAGAAAAAAAAAAAAAAACAAAAAAAACCGACCAGCACAACGTCCCAGCTGTGAAGAGGTGTGAAGGAGAGCATCTCCAGTCTGAAAACTTTAGTTATGGTAATTAAAAAAAAAAAAAAAAAAAGTTGGGTTTCTAAAAACCAAAATCAGCTTTTTTCAAAGTCGTCCCCTTGTCTGTCCCCCTGGAGTTAGCAGCGTTAAGAGGGCTCTTGGCTCATGGGTGTTTCTCTTGCTTCTGGACCGGTGAGCAGGGTCCAGGTGAAGACAGGTGCCAGGTTCGGGCGCCGGTGCTTCCAGGCAGCGATCCTCCCAGCAGGCTCCAGAGGGCGCTGTCTTCTCGGGAGGAACTGGGGGCTGGAAGGGCAGCAAGTGGACCAGGATCTTCTCCCCACAGACCGCCGTTGTTTATTACACACAGGAAAAAAACCACAAGCTTAAAAATAAAAACAAGAGAAGCCGAGGGGGCACTGTGCTGGCTCCAGGCTCTGTGTCCTGTCGATCTCCGCGCCAGGTGTGGCTCAGGAGCTCCCGGCTCCCTGCTCCAGACCCTGACCAGGCTGCAGCAACTCCTGCTCGGCAGCTTTAGTTTACTTTATTTTTCTCTTATTTGTCAGATTTTTTTTTTGTCTTAAAAAAAAAAAAACTTAGGGTGTGGGGCCACCACGGGGAAGGGAGAAAGGGATGTAGCTCCTCGCTGCTACATGCGGGAGGGTGGACTGGCCAATTCGTAGAAGAGCAGATAGGCGTCGCTGGTGCGCACTTGGCTGGACGACATGGGTGTGACGCTGCGGAGAGAGGGGTGGAGGGATGTCAGAGCCCTGGAGAGGGGGCCACCGGGACACACACGGAGTGGCTGACGGACCGTGAGGGCCCATCGCTCCTCTCCCTAGGTGTCCCTGAAGCCAACCTCTTTTGCTGTCTTCTAGAAATTCTGCAAAGGGGCAGTAGACTCGGACGTATTACACGGCCTTTTGGCTCCGACTTCTATCCAAAGTGGAAGCCACACAGGTGGGTGAAGTACAGGTGTCTGGCAGCCAGGAGCCCTGCCTGAGAGCTCTGTCTCACCTGGAGTCATTGAAAGTGTGCCATTCGCCTGTCACTGGACTCCGGCAGTAGGCCGTATAATGGCCGCCCATGGTGGTTCCAGAGTGATTGGACACAGCGTACAGGTTGTAAACAGCGTGGTCTGAGGAGGAAGTACAAGGTTTCAGGCCCCCAAAGCATTCCTTGCCCCACCCTCCCTCTCCTTCCTGCCTCTATTTCTGATTTTAATAACTTGCTCTTCAGTAGCTTCCTTCTACCTCTTGGCCTCTCATCTGGATTTTAGGCACCTGTGCTTTGTTTCTGCCCTCCCAGCTGAAAATACTCACTGGTGTTTTCTGAGGCAAATTCTCTCAAGTCCAGGTCTCTTAGCGGGAAATTCACAAATGTTGTGAGCTTGCTGGTTCGTATCCTGGATTCTGAGAACCGCTTCAGATCTGGGGTTGACGTGAGTCAAGGACAAGAGAGGGTGGCGAGGGTAGTCAAAGTAAAGGGGACTGAGTCCTAAGAGGGTGAAGTGCTTCTCAGAAGCAAAAGAGCAAACGGGGAAAGGAAAGTCTACCAAGTTTCCTTTTTCCTACTCTGTTGGCCCTCCGTTCAGCCCCTTGTCATCAGTCACTACCTAAAGGCAAGCCCTTGCCATGGTGGATGGTAAGGATACGGAGCACCAAGATCTTTGGGAACCTCTGGATGGAGAACTTCTTTATACATCGTTTTCTGGCTCGGCAGCGACAGCATGTCTGCAAGACACGACAAACAGAGCTACAGAGGACTTGGGGGAGAAGTCAGCGGGCCAAGTCCAGTAACTCGTTGGCTGCATCTGCTGGTGACAGGTCTTTCCCAGAGTGGGCTCTTGGATGTGTGCTCCTGATCCCATGGAAGGGGGACTTACTGGCTTTTCATCGCCATCAAGCACATCCTCTTTGGTGAAGAGCCTCATGCAGTCCATTAAAGTTACCTCAGGATAACCTCGCTGGCAGAGACAAAGAGTAAAAGTCACAGAGATCGACGACACGAGAAGGTAAGAGGGGGCGCTTCTAACGTGGGGCAACAGGGGCACATACCTTAGCGATGGGCAGTGAGAGGTCCCAGAAGGGGTCAAAGACTGTAGAGCAGTAACCACAGTCCGTACACGTCAGGGAGCTCTTTAGCTGTCCAACGAAGAGATCTGCAGAAGAGATGGGACAGCGGAGCTTAAACCTGGAGAAGGAGCACACGTCTTCTCTGGGCTGTGTGCCTCCTCAGCGCTCCTGTCTCTGTCCCTGGGCCACCGGACAGGAGGAGGGTCCCCTGAAAGGAGGACTCTTAGGGCTTTTCACACTCATGCTCTGCTCAGGCAAAAGCAGTTAACAGGGAAAGCAGGCCTTCCTCCCATTCATGCGCTTACCCCCAATCCGACTGTCTTCCCGTTCTAGATATTTCCTCCACATCTGTCGTCCTTTCTCATCATCACTAGGAACCAGAGAGAGGGAGACAACCAGGTCAGAGCTCATGCCATGAGAAGTTTACGGGTGCATCAGTCTAACTCCTTAATATTTAAAATTCTCTCCAAATTATTACCCCCAAAGAAGTCAGCCAAAAACTCAAGTTCATTCTCCCAGCCAAAAACCCACAGCATTCTCCTCTTACGGAAGATGATCGAGGTTCTCAGGGTTGGACTTGGGCCTCACTGTCACTCGGTTCACCTCATTGTGGAGCCCATCCAGAAGAAAGCGAAGAAACTCCTGAGCATCTTGCTGACTGAGTCCAAAGGAAAGAGAGTGAGCAATACCTCTCATTCCAAGAACCAACCTGCTGTGGCCGGCACCCACCCCAGGGAGGACACATCTGCAAGGCTCTTACTTATAGCCAACGAAGCGTGGCGCATATCTCTGGATCTGGGTCTTGAACTCAGATGGGCTCACCACATCATTGGGGGATGAAGTCCATATGGTCTGGATTAGTTTTGCAAACTCTATTGGAAGGAGAGGGTAGAGAGGGGGCATGGAGGACAGGTGAGACATTTTCTGTAAGAAATTCAAACTAGAATTCCACCAAAACGAAGCCAAAGGGAGAAAAGTAGGAGGGATACATATAACACCCAGCTACTAATATGGCCAAGAGTGGTGCGGAGCAAGTGTCCGGGGTCGGACCCCTCACCTTCCATGAGGGCGGTGTGTGCATTGCTGCTGTGGCTGAGATCCCGCATGAAGAGCCTCTGCAGGCAATAATCCCTCAGCTCCCGGGTGTTGCTCAGGCACTGCAGAATGGAGTTCATGAAGCACTGCAAGAGATCATCCACTCCATAAGACAGAGCCCGGTCTGGCAGGTCCGCTTACCTAGTACCAGAGGCCCTCTGGTTCATCTACCCCAGAAATGAACGCTCCCACAGCCTCAAGTTCCTCTTCTTATAAGGGAAAGGGGTGTCATGAGGCCAATTCCCGCTGCCCGCACAGGTGACGTAACCGGTTATTGACTGTGGAGGTGTACAAACAGGTGTGGGTGAGCTGGACAGAAGTGGGTGGGAAGTGATGGATGTCCTTCAGGAGAAGGATCCAGGAAAGTAGCTGACAGTGAAGAGGGCAACTCCCCTTTAGTAGTGCTTCCTGCTGGGGGCCGGGAGAGAGGCAGAGCGCCAGCCATTCTGTAAAACCCACCAGCCAGGATGGGCAGGTATCAACTGGCCTCTAGAGGATAGGGAGTCAGCAGGAGCCAGGAGGGAACTTCTGGTCAGACGTCCATTGGGACAGTAGGAGGTGGCCTTAGGAAAGAAGTGGGCTGGGAAGAGCTCACCGTGTTCCCAAGGTTTCGAAGACCAGCCAGACCCTGGGCGCTCTTAGAATTCTGTAAGCAAAGAACACATGGCATATGAGGCTGAAGGCGAAGAGGCTGGGCCTGTGCTAGGCTCGCTCCTGCAACTATCTGCTAGCTGGAGCCAGGAGCACCAGGCACACACGTTATTCTCTCTTCAACACACAACACAAATATTCTTCAGGGCTTTCCTTTCTTTTGTTGACATGTGTTTTCCCCCGATCTGTACATGCCTCTTCATTCTCTGCCATACTGGAGGCTGGAGATTAGAACTAGAGCCTAGGAATTCGTGTATTTGATTCCTGGCTACAGGGAACGCCGGGTCCCACATCCGGGCACTATCTCAAATGACCCACTTTTCTACCCCTAGATGTCCAATACATGAAGCAGCTGTTGTAACGGGCACTTCAAGGAGAGCTTGAAATGTTCAATGACAAAACATCTGAAGTGCGTTAAAGATCTTCAGCTGGGGAAAACTGAAGTTGGCCTGCCATTCTGAATTGTCGGAGACAGGTGGAATTCCTTTCAGCTGAGCTCATCTCCTAAAGGCTGATTAAAGCCCGCGAGAATCCTCCTCGCCTGGCTCAGGTTTCAGCATCCTGACTGGTTCCTAGCTGGGAACCCATCTGACACGCAGATTGTGGCCACGCAGAGGTAAGCACCTGGCTGAAGGTGCCACTCCTGTTCTTGTCCCTATTGTGGAGGCTGGTGAGGGGGGTTGGAGCGAGACAGCTGCTAGGTCCAGGTCTCTTGGCTAATTCTGGCCCTACCTCCAAGGAGTCAGAAAACCTTCGGGCTCAAAGGGTTAAAGAAACAGTGTGCAGATGAGCCTGCCACCCCCTCTCTCAGGGAGGGGACCCGGGAGCCGGCAACTCTGGAGCAACACTGACTGGGGCATGCGTGGGGCCAGCTCAACCCTGATCAGAACAGGAGCCTGAAATAACTCAGCTAAAATTACTCATGCCGTGTGCTGACAGCCTCTGAGGCTGTCAGCAGCTCAAAGCCCATGAGGTTGTCAGCTCAAGGGGGTGGGGTGGGGAGAGGCAGGCTGAAGGAGGGCTTTTCTCAGGAATTGCCCTGCTGATCCCACAAGTAAGAGGATCCCTTCTTGCCAGTGATCAGGTCTAACACTAACAGGTAGGAAAGGAAATATACTCCAAAGAGAGACCTGGTTTCCACCTGCAGTTATCGAGCAAAGCTTATTGGCAGCAGGTGGGCATAAGCATCCTTGAACTCTGCCAGTGCTAGCAGTATATGGCCCCAAACACAAAATTTAAATCTTACCTTTCTGACAGTCTAAACCCTGATGTTCCAGTAAGAGGACCACAACAGAGATAATTCCCTGGACAAAGACCTTATCAGCATTTTCAGGTAAACCTGGAGAAGGACTCCCCTGGGGCCCAACAAAAACACTGAAGTCTCTGAGTTGCCCACTCGGAACTAAATGTTAAAGCCTGTCCACAACAGGATGCCCGTCCTCCCCTCCCCCAAGATCCACCCTCACTCCTATTTTTGGCGGTGCTTGTTAGTTCTTACCCCCTGTGCCTCAGACAACATCTGTCTAAAGGGCTGGAGAAGCAAAGCCTGGTGATCATGTCAATGTGCACCAAAGTGGGCCTCCAGCTGAGACAGTCCCTCAGCCCTAATGGGGGCAGGGCAATGGAAAATTAGAGGCGCCTTTGTACCGAGGCACTTCTATGGTGTTGACACTTTTAACTCTGACCCAGCACAGTAAGGGTCAAGAACAACACATCCCCACCTATGGTTACTGTTCTTGAGGATCTAACTCTACTAATGGCCCGGCAGGTGGAGAGATGGGGAAGGCTCCTTTAAGGTTTTGCCAGGACCCTCTGTTTGTTTTTCTTTTTGTAGGGGGTGGGGGTGGCTCTGCCTTTGTCTAAAATTTCCTAAGTTCAAAACTACTTGCCAATTTCTAAGCGCTCTGTGTAGAAGGCGGCTGGATGAGAGGAGTCGGAGGGTGGGAGTGGAGGGGAGAGCAGGGCTGTTCTATGCCCAGCCAGATATTCTTCTGCCATGAATAGGAAATCAGGAGCTCCAGGGAAAGTCAGCACTTTCCATTCCAGAGAGGAACAAAATGTCCCAGGAGTGACCTTTCTTATGGGGAAAACAATCCTACCTCAGGGCCAACAGGGAGAGGCTAGAACTGGAGAGGTCGGGAGAGACCCCACACAGCGAGCCTCTCACAGGGAGAGAAGGAAAGGACTCCTGCGGCTATGTGGAGCGCATGTGCAAAGGCTTGAAAGAGTCTGGATCAAGAACTTCCTTAAAATTAGTCGTCAGCAAACCTAACCTTGACTTAGGGGCAACCACTGTTCTAAAAAGTCGATGCCACCTCCACGGTTAGTAAACAGACAGCATTCACCCTCCGTGAAGGAGCAGGGGGCTCAGGGAGAGCCCGCTCTGGCTTAATGGGGAGGAGGCGTTTGAGGAGGTGGGTCATATAAGCAAGGCGGATTGAGGTTTGGGTCTTCACACTCAAGACCCCCGTAAAGGGCTTTCCTGCTTGCTTCACCTGTGCCATGAGGGTCAGCCAGGGGTCCTGGCTGTGGCCAAGGAGCCTGGTGTGGCCCTGGCACGGGGCAGTGCACGCACTGCCAACTCAGGAGCCGGAGCCTGTTACGTAAGATCCGTCAAGCTCTGGCCTTCTCCCTTCCCCAAGGGGGCAGTGCCCAACCTCCAGCCCCAGCATGACCCTGGGGTGGTACTTCATTTGAGGGATCCACTGCCCACTTAGCACAACTGGGGGAGGGCCGGAAAGGAAAGGGAAGCTGCCTTCTTTCACCTGTCTGCGACTCCTCTGCCCTTCACAGGGTCAAAGGACCCCCGTTACCAACCCTTCGGAAGAGCGCCCTTTGGGACCAGTGAGGAGGGGGCGGCTCTTTCCCACCAGCCCTTCTTGCTGGGTTTTGGCCCTGGAGGAGTCACGCCCGCAGAGTCCAGCGCGCTGCCGGCTCCCTCACACAGCGAGAACTAGTCAAGGTTACGCTTTCCTGCACCTGTCCTGAGAGGTGCCAGGAATTAAGAGCCCAAGGGCCACCTGGTGCCCGGGTCACGAAGAGGGAGAGGAAGAGGGGAGGGGGGAACCTCAGGGGCTGGGACCTCAACAAGGGGAGGGGGCCGCGAGTAAGCCTGAGATCACCTGGGGAGGGGGCATTCCTTGCCGGGAGACCCTGGGAAAGGAGGGGTGGGGGCTGGGAAGAATCGGTCCCCCCCCCAGTCGGGGTGGGGGCGCGCGGCAGATGGGGGTGGGGGCGTCCGGGGGAGGAGGCGGAAGCCCAGTCCCTCGGCGTGGGGGTCCCGGAAAGGGGCCCCGCGTACCTTGGCTTTGTTGAGCAGGAGCCCCACGAAGGTGGAGAGCAGCAGGGAGGGGGAGAGCGGGGAGCGCGGCCGCAGCTCCTTGGCGAGGGCGGGAAAGGGGGAGGCCGGGGGCTCCTCGGGCAGGGTCACGGTGTACGAGGTGCGCATGCTGGGGGGCGGGCGGCGGGCTCGGCCCCACGCCTAACGTTGGCAAAGGGGGCGCGGGGGAGGACCGCGCGGTGCCACGGCCCGGACGCTGAGGCCGGCGAGGCCGCCACAAGACACCGTCCGCGGCGCCCGGCAGTATACCGCTCCGGCCGTCCGACCGCGCGCTCCTCCGCCTCAACCTCCCCGGCGCGCGCCGCCAACAGCCCAGGCACCCGGCTCTCGCGCTCCGGCGACTGGCGGCCCCGCCGGCGCCTCGGGCCCCACGACGTCAGCGCCGGGGGGCGGGGCCAGAGGGTTCCGGCCCCGCCCCCGGGGCCCGCACGCGGCACCGAGCGCGGCCGAGGCCCCGCCCGCCCCCGCGCCTCCCGCGCTCGGCCCCCCCCCCGCCCGGGCCGCCCCCCGCCCGCTGACCCCGCGGGCCCGGCCGCCGCCGAGACCCGCCGTCCCCGGGAAGGGCGGGACGGGCGCGCCGAGCCCCGCGCCGGCCTCGGGATCGGGACTCAGGAGGACCCCCACAGGACCGTGTCAGCCCGGTGAGCTTTCCCCCCGGGCCGCTTACAGTTCCTGACTTTTGGGGGCTGCCGGGCATTTGGCGCACCCGGTGAAAGTTCCGTGCTCTCCTCGGGGCGGGGGAGGGGGGGAATGCACTTGCGCACAAACTTTTGCACGTCGTTCGGGGGGGACTCAGGCCCTTTGGGAGCCCGACACCTACACAGCTCGCGAGGGTCGATGGGCCCCTGGGTTAGGAGCATGGATTTCCCTGGCGTCGGTACTGAGCCCGCCCCGCCCATCTCTCCCCAGTCCCAGTTGGTCCCATTATCAAGAGAGGCAGTGCTCCTATTTTATAAGTTACAAGAGGTCACTGTCCCATTTGGCCCCAGGGAAGAACATTTTCTGGCTTCTTCTATCCAGTTACCCAGCTCCATCTCTCACGGAATCTGACATTTTGATTTGTTTTGGGAGGTGGGAAGAAAGTACCACGGCGGTGGGGAAGCAGGTGCTCAGCTGGGTTGGGGGCGAGCGTACTGCTCTGACCCTGAGGGCTTCGATGCTTGAAGAGCAGAGATCTTTGCGTTTTATTTCAGATGCTCCCCCCCCACCCCTTACCTATCAGGGACCCACACAGAATCTGCCTAGAGAAAGTATCTTGTTTGGAGCCCGCCGGCTATTTTTAGCCAGTATTTTTAGCATTTAAAAATACTCTGAGAAGCAGCAGCGTGTGCTGTTACTCATCTGTGGCCTCCTTCTGTTCCTCTTGGCATGCTCATCGCCACATGTACACGCACCCTGCACACACGACTGCAGCCACATGGGGAATATGTCCAGGACACATGTATGGAGTGGGCATGAGGCAGGAGCGGCAGGGCATTCTACTTGCTGGTCAGTGAGGGCACTGGTGTGAGGATGGTGAGCTCCCCAGTCCCTGTCCTCACTCTGTGACCATTAAATCCCCGACGCACTGCGCCAGGCTTTCCTCCCTGCTTCCCTCTTTCTAGGCACACCCTTTCTAGTGAGTCCCACAGTGTCTGCAACAACACCTGCATTTGGTTACACCACACTTCTGCCCCCAAGCACCTAGAGCACCTGACTCTTGCGTCCAGTCCAGAAGCTGAGGTAGCTCTGTCTGTGAGGCTGTCTGTCCACAGGCCCTTTTCATTGTCATCACCCTCGCTCTTCTCTGATCCCTGCTGCTAACCAACCTGCTCTTATTTCTCTGCTTCAGCACTTGCCTTCTCTCACTTAAAAGACGAAACTGCCACTGATTAAGTACTTACTAAATGCTACGCACTGGCTAAGTGCTTTATATAGATTATCCCGGTTAACTTGCATAATTAACACAGTGATGTAGGAACTATTATCTCTATTTTCTAGATGAAGGACCTTAAGTCCTGAGAGGCCAAATGACTTGCCAGAACCACAAAGCTAATAAATGACAGTGTGGGGCTTTGAACCCCAACCTGTCTTACAGCAAAACCCGTGCTTTTAACGATTACCAGAAGATTCTGGAATGCTCTTCCTGCTCCCTGCCAATTACCTGCTTGTAAAGTCTGCTCAAAACTTGTGTTTTCCACCAAGCCCTCTCTACAGAACTCCATCCAGCTCGAAACACCCCATTACTGCATACCCCCCTGTCTCCTGGCGTTCTGCCTTCACTGTGTTAATTTATCTTAATATGTTTATTTTTGTTTTATAAGTGTCTTTAAGGCTTCTGTAAATGGTCTTAGATCGTGTGTGGCTTATGCCATCACACTGAAAGCTCCTCAGGGGCAGGGCTGTGGGTTCTCTTAGTGGGTGCTTAAAAAATGGTGTTGATCTCATCGCTAAGTGGGGGGCCAGACCCGGCTCTGGTTGGGTATCCTGGAAGTGCCACTGAGCCTCACAGGGTGGGGTGCGTCCGGATTTGCCCGTTGAATAAGAGTGCTGTGGTAAGCACTGTCTTAACAGCTGCTTGCCCACGGGAGCGTTTGGCCTCCCGCCCCATGACTTAGGCCAGCAATGTGAGTACTCCCACCCGAGGACATCCTGGCATTCTCCTAGCACGCTCACTCCCTCTTTCCTGGGAGGTAGAAGGTTAGGCGCATCCTAGGAGCAGGGAGGCCCCGATGAGGAAAGCTACCTGCAGGGGAGCTCTTTGAGAAGCCTGGGGTGAGGGGAAAGAATTCATCTAGGGTCCGGTCTTGTCGAGCGGGTCTGACTGCTGTAGGACACAACCAGCAAGGCACTGTGGCTCATTTCTCAACTGGCCAAACCCCCATGACACCCCTTCTCCTCAGTGCCATTTCTTGAAGTGGGATGGGGAAAGGAGGTAGTCTTCTGGGATCTGAATCTGGCTCAGGCTCCATGACTCTCTGCCTCAAATATGCTGAGCTGATCTGAACAGGACTCATTCCTACAGCCTGAGGCTGCCATTTCTCAGAATCTGTGCTTGGCCTGTCTTCCCTGTGGTTAAGAAATCTTCTTCACCTCAAATCCTTTTTGGCATGGATGGAGTATAAATAAATTAGAGTCTGGGTTAGCTCTGTGAGGGCAGGACTGAGAGTGTATCTGGCTTCCTCAGGTCTCAGTGGTGGCTTGGTTCAAGGGTTTTGGAAACACTGCTCAGACCCAGGCGAATGCTTCCCCGCAAAGCATGCACCTGTCATTACCCTCACAAGTGGATAGACTGGTGGCTTGATTGACTGATTGAACTGGTAGGGGCTCAGAGTCCTTGTTGGGGGTTGGGCTTTCAGGCCACAAGTGCCCCTGGGGACAGAGGACCCTCTGCTTCCCTGCATCACTCCGACCCCAGGAGGCCAAAAGCTCTGTACTCTTTCGAGCCCTACGGCAGGCTGACCTGAACCAGCTGGACTCCAGAGGCCCACACACTTCCCTCTCTTGCTTTTATTTCTGTGTGGGTGCCAGTTTTACCTATCCATTGAGGTGAGAGGGTGCAGGGGGCCACGTGTTCAGCTCCGGGCCCTGAACATGATGTTCATTTCTGTAGCTGCTGGTCAGTGAAGCGGCTCCCCCACGGGCAGGGAACATTTTGCCGGGCTTGGATTAACTTCTGCATTGCTGAGCCCCACCCCAGCACCATGTTACCTCATGAAGACATCCTGGAGCAGGGGTGGAGGAGAAGGCAGGGAGGACGATGCTGGGCGCGGACTGAGAAACTGCACCTGGGTAAGGCAGCACTGGAGCCCCCAACCAGGTCACAGCACATAGCCTATCTTCAAGGGATGGAGACCATGGGTGCCTTGCTGACTCTAAACATAAGCCCAGACCGCCTGTCCTTTCTCAGCAGCTAGTACTGGTCCTGGCCAAGGGACCCTTTGGCTTAAGGTCTCCTCTGAGCGACCTTCCCATGCTGTCAACAGAGATTCAGGCCCTCAGGAAGTTTATCTTCCTCAGGGCGGCTGAGTGGGTGAGGGCATCCCCAGGGTCTCAGGCTGCTAAGCTGGACAAACAAGACAGCGGGGATGCACTTCAGCGTGGCTGAATAAACAGAGAAGGCAGGGGAGGAGAGAGGAAGGTCACACTTCTCCACTTGTCACCTGGGACCTCTAGGACAGTTCCTGCCGCCTTCAACTTGTTCTCTTTGGAGTAACCCCTGCTCACTGCAAGGCAGCAGTTAAGTTCAAAGTCCCACCCAAGAGTAAAATCACATGACCTCCGCTTATATAATCTCCCTGTCACTGAACAGCTGGGAACCCAAGGCTTCGGGAGATGAGTCAGCAGCCCCTTGGCAAATAGGACCCAGGTACTCTAGGTTCCCAGACCTTTTGCTCCTAGCAACAGGTTTCAGAGCAGAGGGCAAGGGTTGGAAGAGGCCGCATGGGGAGAATAGGCCGGCAGGCTCTGAGCCTCACTCCCTGGTTTTGCGTCTGAGCAGTAGGTTCTCGGCTTGATGACTGTGCTCTGGAGGGCCCTGGGCCAACCCCAGCGTTTCTTGGGGGAGAGCGGAGGGTGGCCTGGGCAGGGCAGGGCAGGGCTGGTGTGAGGGCAGGGCTGAGGCTGCAGGCAGAATGCCAGGGCTGGGGAGGGAGCAGTTGGAGGGGTGGAGCGCAGGAGGATTAAGATGGACTGTAGGGCTTAAAGCACAGCCCTGGCAGGGCTCAGTGGGAACAGCTTGTCCTTCCATAGGCCCAGGGAACAGGACAGGTGGGGCGGAGGGGGGCCATAACCAGGCTGGGTGCTTGGGCTCCTGGCTTTCCGCAGGGCCAACCCACCTGGCCTGGCTTGGAGTCCCCACAGGTGATGAATGGGGCGGGGGGGCGGGGGGGGGCAGGAAGTGAAAGCTTTTTTTTTTTTTTTTTTGCCAGTTCTGAATTATCAGTCCCTCCCCTTCAATCTGTCTGCATTTTAAACAGAAGGTGGAGCCTGGGGCAGCCCTCATTATCCTAGGCTGAGCTGCACCCCCCCATAGACTGGTGTTTTGTTGGTGCTTATGCAAGCATGGGGGGTGGTTTCAGAATTCACGTCCCCCCTGTAACAGTCCTTTACTTACGCTCAGCTGAGTCTGTAATATTCTAAGTTCATGTTGGCTGTTGCTATAAATGAGGGGAATGAGCCTGGTTAGAACTGTTCTACTCCCTGTTTGGGGCCTGCTTTTGACTTTCCTTTGTGAATGTCAACTGTAGTTCAAGTCGGCTACCCAGAGAGCCCCTGGGGCCAGGGCCACCCCAGGGGACCCCAGAGGAGTCAGATCACGCTGGACCCTGCCACATGATACAAGGGTGGTCCCCTCCCCGCTCCACTCAGCTGCCAAATGCCCCTTTTCTGTCTTCTCCTTTTCTACCAACTCTTCCATAGCATTTTATAGGTTTCAGATTCCTTCACGTCCACTGTTTGCTTTGAGTCTCATGACAGCCTGTGAGGTAGGCAGGGCAGGTACGACCCATCCCTTTTATGGATGAGGAAACAGAGCTCAGATGAGAGGTGTCTAAGGTTAAAGAGGCAACCTGTTCCTTCCAGCCTTAGGTGACCCCTCCCTTTCCCACCACCTATGACCCCTAACGACACCTGGGGCTGCCTCCTATCACAACTATTATAAGAACTTATTTCCCCAAGTAAATTGTGAGTGCACTGAGGGCAGGGACCATGGCTTGCATCTTTCTTGCCCCCGCAGAAGCACCTAGAAGGGTACAAGGAGGACTAACATTTATCGAGCACCTACTATGTGCCGTACAACCTTTGATTCCTCACAATGATCTATGAAGTGGGAACTATGGACGCTCATTTTATCGAGGAAACAGGTTCAGAAGTTAAGCAACTTCTCTGAGGTGGCACTGCTGGTAAGCTGAGCCCCGAAATGAATGAATGTGAAGTTTAGATCCCCAAATGGAGATCTGAAAAGGCACTGGACCCACTTTTAGAAAGAAGTGGTGCAGGCCCCATGGGCAGGGTTGTTCTCCCCTCAGGAGATGGAGTCGGCAGCAGGAAGTAAGGCTGAGAGCGGTGAGGAGGGGCGTGAGGCTGTACCAGGGTCTGATCCACGAGGGGCCTTGCCCCCTGGCAGTGTCTTCTGGAGTGTGAGCTTAGGGGGAGACACTGCACCGTAGGGTGTTCCTAGCTACTTAAGTGTGCTGTGCGCTATTTCTGGATGGGAAGGAGGGATGTTAGGGTGGCTGAGTTTGCCTCAGGGCAATCTGCCACCCCTCTGAGGTCCTCTCTCAAAACTCTCCTCATCTGGCCCTGGAGGTAGAGGAGGGGCTGAGGTGTCCCCTGTGGGGGAGGAGGGGGAAGGCAGCAGACTCCAGGGAGGGAGGGTTGAGATACGTCTGTGTGAGAAAGAGGCAGAGTGCCAATGGAGTTTGACCCCCCATAAAGGGGAAGACCCTGCTCTCATGATTGGGGCTGAGCGTGGGTCTGCAGTTTAGTCTGTGGAGAGCAGGTTTTCAAACCTCAGCATGCGTAAAGGTTACCTGAAGAGCTTATAAGAAGGACAGATTCCAGGGCGTATTCCTAGAGAGTTTGATTCAGGGGATCTGGGTGGGGCCCAGGCCCCTGAATGATTAAGCCCTGCAGGTGATTCCTGCAGACTTTACTTTAAGGAACACTGTGTACCGTAAAGAACTTTTCTCTTCTGAGCAAAGGGAGGGAGCCTCCCAGAGGCCTTTAGGACCCATCCACTAAGAGCTGCTTTCTGATTGCCGCTGAGATGAGCCACACCAGCCACATCTAAGTGAATCATGCTCCAGTCCAACCACATGTCCCTCTGAGAGTACATACTTCTCCCAGGCCAGGTCTCTTGTCCCCCACTTGTCTTCCACACCAGCCCTCCAACGTAGCCGGCCATGCCCTGTCAGGTTCTGAATGCTCTGGGAGGCACCAACTTTTGTGTCACCCATGGCCCTTCACAGACAGCCCAGCAAGGCCAAGACTCTCTAGGTAATGTTATCAAAGTTGTCCCCTCAAGCCCTTTAGTTATGACAAGCTTAAAGATCTATGACCCAAAGCCCTGTGCCTATCTTGCACCCCTGCTCCATTTATCTGGACAAGTCCACTAAGCAGCATTTCTTTCTTGCTATGGCACAGCTATTATTTCCAAAAGGCACCTGTCCTAGAAGTAGGGGACTGGTACATAAGATAATGAAGGAAACACAACACCCAGCTGTCCTGCCCATTGGCTTGTTTATCTGCCTGCCCATCTATCCATCCATCTAACCACCCACCTATCCATCCATCCATCCATCCGTCCATCCACCTATCCATCCATCCAGCCATCCATCCATCCATCCATCCATCCACCCACCCACCTATCCATCCATCCACCCACCCACCTATCCATCCATCCACCTATCCATCCATCCATCCATCCATCTATCCATCCACCCACCCACCTATCCATCCATCTACCTATCCATCCATCCACCCACCCACCTATCCATCCATCCACCTATCCATCCATCCACCCACCTATCCATCCATCCATCCATCCACCCACCCATCCACCTATCCATCCATCCATGCATCCAGCCACCCACCCACCTATCCATCCATCCATCCACCCACCCACCTATCCACTTATTCATCCATCTATCCATCCATCCATCCATCCATCCATCCACCCACACCTATCCACCCACACCTATCCATCCATCCACCTATCCATCCGTCCATCCATCCATCCATCCATCCACCCATCCACCTATCCATCCATCCATCCATCCATCCGTCCATCCACCCACTCACCTATACATCCATCCACCTATCCATCCATCCATCCATCCATCCATCCATCCATCCATCTATCCATCCACCCACCCACCTATCCATCCATCTACCTATCCATCCATCCACCCACCCACCTATCCATCCATCCACCTATCCATCCATCCACCCACCCACCCACCTACCTATCCATCCATCCACCTATCCATCCATCCATCCATCCACCCACCCATCCACCTATCCATCCATCCATCCATCCACCCACCCACCTATCCATCCATCCACCTATCCATCCATCCACCCACCCACCTATCCACCTATCCATCTATCCATCCATCCATCCATCCATCCATCCATCCATCCACCCATCCACCCACCCACCTACCCACCTATCCATCCATCCGTCCATCCATCCATCCATCCACCCACCCACCCATCCACCCATCCACCTATCCATCCATCCATCCATCCATCCATCCATCCGTCCATCTGTCCATCCGTCCATCCATCCACCCACCCACCCATCGTGCAATCAGTAGATTAGCTGAGCTCTGCGCAGTGCTAGGCACATGGGGAGGCATCTAGAGATGTGATTTCTTTCTTATCCTCTGAGAACTTCCCACCTGATGGGTACACCAATAACTAAAGAAAAGGCAGAATGTAGTCAGTGCCCCAGAGAGGTGTGTTCACAGATTAGATGCAAGCGAGCCCTTACTGTCCCTGGCACAGCCTCTTCCCTCATTCTAGTCCAGGCAGGACTGGAATACAGAGGTATGGGATTGTCTAAAGCCTTAGACAAAAATGTCTCCAGCATTTTCCCCAAAGACACATGAAAAGCACTGCCGTCCAGACATCCTGGTCCTGAGCCGGGACTGGTGCCCATCAGAGGGGAGTCCCTGTCCCGCTGATGTCTTATGCGTGGATGGTAAGCCAGGTCCCCAGGCTGGGAAGTAAAAGCCTGAGCAGGAGGAGAGATGCAACCAGAGCAGGGAGGCCTCTCTTACCACAGGGAGCACTGGCGGTTTGGGGGCCTCAGCATTCAGTCCAGGATGGTGCAGGGCCTGCGGGAGACCCTGGCATGCTGGGTGGCAAAGCGGAGGGTGAGCACTGCAGTGTATGTGGGGGTAGCCGACCATTTCCGGGAGCACTGCTGGATCGGCGTCCAGTGCATGGGTCGTGAAATGGGTTTCCTAGGGAGAGTGGGAAGGCCCCTGAACAAGGCACCGAGCCACAAGGGTACCAGACATGCTGAGATGACCTCTCCTGCTAGGGCTGCAGGAGCAGCCGTCATGAGGTCTGGGAAGGAGACCTTTGCCTTCGATCATCAGTCAGATGGGGAGTCCTTCCCTCAATCTGGGTCTTCTACATCATCTGCTGCCTCCCCAGCCCATCACCGGGTCCCCAAGGGGCAAACTCACCATGGTCTCTCTCCCTGGGGAGCTGGAGCGGCTGGACCCAGGGGCCTGGCCCTTGCTCTTCTCCCACAGACTGTAACGGCCACTGGGTCGGTAGGTGGGGCTGAGGACTTCGGGGACTCGTGAGGGAGGGGCCTGCGTGGGCACCTGAGGCGCACTGCCCTTTCGGCCATAGTTCTCCAGGTAGTCGGCCAGGTACTCGGAGCGGCTGGCTGCCTGGTAGAGCCCCTGCAGGGCACAGAGCTCCTTGCGTGTGCGGGCCAGCAGGGGGCTGCGGCCCAGGTTCCCAGGGTCTATCCGGTAGCTATCGGAGGTCCGGAGGCTGGAGAAATCCCGGGCCAGGTCTGATTGACTGTTCGACTTCTTTTGGGCCAGGGTTCCACCCTGCTCGCGGGCAGTCACAGGCAGGTAGCTGAGGGAGTTGTTGGTCACTCCATAAGGGAATCCGCTGCCCCCGCTGAGTCCACTCCCTGAAGGCCGCTCAGTGCCCCTAGTCTGACTCTCGGCCCGTTTACCGCCCCCGATGATGTCAGGTCTCAACAGGGGGCGGCCCCTGTCATAGTCCAGGATGGAGGAGGGACCATAGGTACGGGGACGGGTGAGGAAGCTGGTTGGGGGGCCTGGCTTAAAACCAAGCTTCTCCTTCTCCAGGAAGGAGGCAGCCAGGTTGGCCCCGTAGGAAGAGGGAGTGTAGGTGCCATAGCCCGATTTGGCATAAGGGGCCTCCGTGTAGCGGGCCGATTCTGTGTAGCGCTTCAGGGTGGAGGAGAGCTGGGACATCCTTCAGGGCGGCACTCAGTGGGGACTGGGAGCCTCATGGGCTGAAAGGCAAGGAAAACAGTTGTCAGAGGGCCCTGCCAGCTTTCAGGTGCCCCCATATGTGCTCTTCATCCCCAGCTGGCGGGGACCATAGATCTCACCCAGAGACCACACGGTCCATTTCCACGAGAGGCTGGCCCACCGCTGAGAAGCACACCTGTGCACGTGTGTACACACACACGCACCCGTGTATTCACACCTGAGTGAGAGCACGAGACGTGAGCCGGCTTTTACAAACCACACAGGGCCGTCAGTCATCAGGTTGCTCCGAGTGCCCCCTTGCAAAGCCCCCGACATGAGAGTGGGGGCTGCCCTCCCTCAGCAGCCCTCCAGGTGACCCATAGTATTCCAGCCCAGGTCTCATCTGCTTCCTCTCTTCAGCTTTCGGGGGAGGTGCTACCGCCCTCAATCTCTGGATTGAAAATGCTGGACATTTTAAGAATTAAGTCTTAATTCTTTCTGCTGAAAGGAGGGGCAGGAATCTTTTTGGAATCATACATTGTCTGAGCTGGAATGGCCCGAGGATCATTTGGTCAGATCCCTGGTGAGGAAAAGGAGGCTCAGGAGAGGAAGCAGTGGGGGCTAGGAGAGGCGGTGGTGAGTGAGCATGTGGTAGAAAGTGGACTTGACCTCAGTCTCCAGATCTAATCCCACAGTTCTTCCCTGGACACGGTCACCTGCTGTGGTGGGGAATCTTCGTGTGGCAGAAACTACCCTCTTTATGGATCTAACTCACGTGTTCTATGTGGAGTTGGGGTCCTGTGGCCTCCCAGGGGTTCCTCTACCAACATCCAAGTCAACCAGCTCATGGTGATGACTTGTGCAAAGGGGGCCCCCTAGAGGCTAAAATCCTTCACTACAGGCAGTACTCCCTGTCCCCTCACCCAGCTGCTGCAGCTGGGGTGGGTCTGGTGAAGGCACACAGAAATCTCTGAACTGAGGAGTTGTAAGGGTCCTAAAGAGTCATCTGTGTTTTTTTTTTTTTTTTAAGATTATTTGTTTATTTGAGAGAGAGAGAAAGCGAGAGACAGAGTACGAGTGGAGGGGGAGGGGCCGAGGGAGAGGAAGAATCAGACTCCCTGCTGAGGATCATGACCTGACGACTGAGCCACCCAGGCACCCAAGAGTCATCTGTTTTAACATCTCCGTTGTACAGATGGGAACAGCGACACTGATTTGCCCAAGGTCACAACTAGCAGAGCCAAGATTGGAATTCAGGTCTTTCAGGTTTCTAGTCCAGTGCTCTTCCTACTGGACCTTGATTCACCCCTCCCCATCAAGTTTAGGCTCACTTGGGGACCACCAGAGTCCTCCCCATCACTCTAAGTGTGAGGCTTCATCTAAAATGGAGCTGGGGGGGCAGGCAAAGGTGCTTTGGAGGAGGAACAAGTAGGATCAGGACCCTTTCTTTGAGGACATCAGGGGTTCTTGGGGGCTCCTGCGGGGGTGGGGGGACAGGGCAGGGCCCTCCAGGAACCTCAGAGTAGTGGTACAGGGCTGGTTTTGGCTTGCCCCATGACTGGCTAGCTGGGTGATTTTGCACTAGTCATTCAGCCCCTCCGAGCCCCAGTCTCCTCACCTGTACAATGAGTATAATCATCATCATTACGGTTCCTACCTCACAGGGTTGTTGCGAGGAATAAATGAGATAATAACATGTGGAAGCCCTCAACTCTGACAGTGATTATCATCTCTTCCCCCAACCCCTGCCAGGCTCTGGGCCCCTCCTTCATAGGCCTGTAATAATGTCAGGGCTGGCCGTCTCTCAGCCTGGCCGGCTTCTCACCTCAGCCCAGGGTGCCAGGCTTCCCTTGCATCCCTCAGTGAGATGTGTGGATGAGCAGGCGGTGGGCAGAATCTAGCCATGCTGCAGACACTGGCTCGGGCAGCCCACAGCCTGCCCCAGCCTGGCAGCCCCGCCCATTTGGGCAGAGAGGAGCTGGTGCCAAGCCCCAAATGCTGATGGCTTGGCAGAGAGCCCCAGAAACTCAGTCCATGCAGGGCGTGGGATAGGTGCAGGGGTGGGAGATCAGCAGGTGGCAACCTCCATATGGATCCCAGAACAGAACTTATAGACCCTGCCAGAGACCAGCAGCAGTTTTCAGTGTGGGCTGGCTCAGAAAGGCCTGGTCTACATTTACACTTTTCCCATCTGGCCTGGGGACCCCCATCTTCGTATACATGCCCTTCCCCACTGTGCTTCCACCTCCAGCAGAGCTCCCACTCCTTTCTAGGAAAAAGTAACTGGAGGGGGACCACAGCTCTCCTTCCATCTGCTGGGCTTTCTGGGGTACAGAGAAGAGAGAGCGTGAAGGCTGAGGGAAGCCAGGGGAGACACAGACAGAGGCACCGGGACGGGGGTGCGGGACGACTCCTGCTCTATTTCGCTTTGGAGAAACTCCATCAATAATTCAAAGTAAAAGAGACTCCAGGTCTCAGGAACTGGGCTCTGGGACACCGGGCAGCCAATCAGATATGGCCTGCCCCCCCCTCCCCGGGCATGAGCTCATGCCTCCTCCCCATGGCTCTCACTCCCCCTCCCCCACACTAAGGCTCCCAGGGAATTGGTATTCTGTAGGCAGTGCCCCAAACTCATGACCTCTCCTGGCCCCGCTAATGACGCAGAAGTGCTGGGGCCAAACAAGGTACAAGGGACAGGGACAGACAGCCCTGGGAAGGCCTGCAAGTATTCCTGGGGAAGGGTTGGGGCTGGAGGTGGAGTCACACCTTGGCTCCCAGGAGGCCTCCTAAATCCCCGCTCTCCTGTCTGCTCCAATCTGGCAGGCAAGTGGCAGACCACCCCCCATCCCCACCTTGCCACAGCAGCCCTGGGGGGGTCATGCCATCACCAAGAGCTCCCTGGCAGCTGCCTTTCAGTGCTGACACTGGGCTTAGGGTTCCCCTGTCCGGGCAGAGGGTCCCTACTGGGGCTGAGGCCTTTAGCATGCCTATCCCCTCTCCTAACTCCTAGTTTCACTCTTGAGAAAAGTGTCAACACCTTCCAGGTGAGCCGAGACAGCTTGGGTTGGTGCCCCTTGGCATTACCTGGCATGGCTGTCCCTGGAGACCGCAGAACACACCACGGGTGGGAGAGCAGGCTGGGCCCAGGCTGTAGCCTTGCTGCGCAAGACAGGGACAGGACGGGCACTCACATGGCTCTGAGTCTCCTCGTTACCACAGGAACGGCCTGGACTGAATGGCCCTTTCATGGGGCAGTGGGAGGTGAGCCGATTGGCTGGGATCCCCCGTCTCCCTCTCTGCCGGGCGTGGGGCCCCTGCTGCCCGTCTCCTTTTGCTGTTTACCCAGAGCTGGCAAGTATAGGCATGTGGCTCTAGGCAACTCCTCCCCAGGTGCCCGCCACCTCGGACAGCAGGGGCACTCCACCTGCCAAGCTCCTCCTTCATGTCATCTCTTCCCCGGGCGCCTCCGCTCTTCCCTGCTCTGCCAGAGCTCCCCCTCACTTTGCTCAGTTTCCCCCTCTTGGGAGGTGCAGCTGCATTCCCTGCTCAGCTTCCTGAAAGGACATGTGAGCCCAGCGACCATGACCGGCCAGCAGGCACCGAACACCTCCAGACTGGGCACCGTGCTGAGCGCTTCACCCGCAGCTCCTCGCGGGTCACGCAGCCTTCCCTGGAGCATCGCCTGCCCGCCCGGTGCTCCTCTAAGTGCACTTCCTGCCCGGCGTCCCCAGAGCCTCCGCGCAGTTTTAGGTTTTAATTCTTTCGGAGAAAGAATTTAAACTTAAGAAGCATCGTGTGAAGGTTTAATGATTTACATTAAATCGAAGTTAGTATTTTTATTTGAAATTCAACAAATAGACAAGGAATGAAATAAAGAAACTTTTAAATGAAGCATTTAGCTTTCCTATTTCTGAAGTTCCTGAAGTTTGAAACTGCACGAAGACTTTTGGGACACCACGTACCAATGTGCTAATCCTCACGATCGCCCTCAGCAGTGGGTGCCATCCTTATGCCCACTTGCGGATGAGGACATCAGCGTTGGCGGAAGTGACGTGGATTTCCCAAGGTCACACGCGTGAGCAGTGGCAGCGTGGGACTGGCACCTGTGCTCTGCCCCGCTAGCAGCCGCCCTGAAGCCAGCGCCCCCCACCTCACACTTCCCTGGCCTCTCCCTGAGCTGGCACGGGGTAGGACCTGTGGCACGGGGCCCGGAGGACGCAGGCATCCACTGTCTAGGCCACGGCGCGGCAGGTACAGACTCCCGGAGGAGGCGGCCCTTCGAGTTTCCACTGCGGGCAAATGAAAGCGAAGCCAAGTGCAACCTGAGCGTCAGTACAGTTCTGATCGGCCAAGAGATGGTCCAGGAGGCCTCCGCTGCACCCGCAGCGCCGAGCTCCCGAGTGTTTCCCGGGCACCGGCATTTAGCGCCAGCCAGGGCTCTTGGCCCGAGGCCTGGTTATGGACATGGCCCCCAGCCTCCTACTCTTGCTGCAGCTTGGCCCACTCCCCAAGGTCCCCAGGCTAGATGAGTCAGGGGTTAAAATGAGCCCTGTCTCCTTGGGGCAGCCAACCCCCTGTGCGTCAGCAACTGTCATTTCCTGTTGCTCACGTGAAGGGCTCCCTAACCTGCCCAGCCAGGGGAGGGACTGGCTCCCCAGGAATCTCAGGCACTCCTGGCCCCCAGGGTAGGGGATGGGTAATGCCCCACATCCCAGCAGCCTTCATGGCCCCTCTCTGCCCGGATCCACTCTGCTTTCTGGGGTGAAGGCATGCCGGCTTCTGTGGCCTTACTACTGGCTGGATAGAAAGCCCCTAGCTGGGTTTCAGAGGTGTGCCTCAACAGAGATCAGTCCTTCCCTCCTACCCAGGTGTCCAGGCCAGGTGAGTGGGGAGTCCCAGCCAGTCCCGCCAGGTGCTTGGGAACCTCCACAGTGGTGACCTCAGAGCTTCCCAAAGCCACTTGCTAACACCCTCGGAATGAGGCACTGCTGATGTGCTGACCTTGAAAGATAAAGATTGCTAAGAGAGGGGTCCTGTCTCCCTTCATTGACACTCTCTGACCCTCACTCCTATCTGCCTGGGCAATGTCTGGGCACAAGCATCAACTCCTAGGTTGAGGGATGTCCTGGCAGGTGTGGTGGATGCGGGTTGGGCGGAGGACTCAGGTGGGGGCTGTTTGTGCTTGCATGTTCCAGGATCTCTGTGGATACCTCTTAGTCCCCGGCAGCCTCAGTCTGCCCCCTCCCCTCCAGCCTATCACTAGCAGCTCTGTCTCTCAGAGGCTTGCACCCAGCGGCCTACCAGTTTAGTGCCTAATCCTCTTGCATGCCTTGGAAAGGGACCTTTCAAGAGAATTTGGGTCCATCTCTGTCTCTCTTGCTCCTAGTAGTTGCCCAAGGGCTGGGAGAGGGAGGAAGGGATGAGAGAGATTGGAGATGAGGGCAAGATCCTGACTGGTGGAGTAGAGGGTGGGCCCAGGGTAGAATCTCTATAGCACGCTTCTTGATTTCGGATTTGAAGGGGGTGGCCATCTCTGCACTTCCAAGGAAAGGGAAAGGAATGGGCCTACAGGCGCTATTGGTATCCTTAAATTCTCTTTCCTCATCACCTCTGTTGGGAGCTCTCCTGGTGCTGCCACCCCAGGGGAGAGTCCCAGTCTCCCTCCATTTCCTCCAGGGCTTGTCTTTCCTCTGTCCTTGCTGCCCCTGCCTGCCTCCTCTGAGCCTTCGCAGTCGGTCTTGCCCCAAGCACCCTCCAGGCCCAGTTGGGTAGCCTATCACATGCTCCCCCAAACACACTGGGCTGTCTGGACAGGGCCACATGAAGCTCACATAGTACAGGGGCAGCTACTGACCTGTGTCCGGGGGCACTGGACAGGATCTGGGGGCTTCTCCTTCCCCAGAGAGGCAGGGAGCGCGGTGGAGAGCCCAGAGGCTGGAGTCTGACTGGGGCTGGGTAATCCGGAGCTCAGGTTACCGACTCCGATATATATAGTATCTTATCTGACCTCACAGAGATGGCTAGCTCAACTCACTTGCATTCCAAGCCCGGGGAGAATTAAAGGGGCAGTGGCAGGCCCTCCCTCGAGGTGCTGCCCTGATGGGCCAGTGCCAGGAGAGGAGATGGTGCGAGGGCTCTCTGAAGGGGGACATTCTGAGGTGGAACAGAAGGGGGATCCAAGGGGAGACAAGTGGAAAGAGGATAGAGGGATGGGGGTGCAATGGAGAGATGAGGAGGAAGCCTCAGTGCTAGTCCAAATCCTCCCTTTCGAGGTGGAGTAGACCTAGAGATCCGGGGGCGCACAGGTGGTGAGAGGCAGGTGGGACCAGCCCTCAGGTGTTCAGTCCAAACTCTTTTCTAATGGACCCTTACGCCTGGGCTTGTAGTCCAGTTCTTTCCCTTTTATTGGCTCTGAGACAGTGGGCAAGTCATGTAAGCCGTCTGAACCTTAGTGATTTAATCTGTAAAACAGGAGTAAAAAGTATAATAATGCTATACCTCATAGTTGTGAGGATTAAATAACATAATATTTGTAAATTTCCTGGCACACGGTAAAAGTTCAATAAATGACAATAATGATTATACTGAATACTTCCACTCATTATTCTAATTAGTGGCAGTATTTGTAGTAGCACCTACCACGGAAACCTTCCTAGGGAGAATAGGGCCTCTGGCCACCCCTTGGGAGTGCTCTGTTCTAATGCCAGACAACAGCCCCATGGTTTTCTGTCCCATAACTGGCGAGGGCAAATGACTCTTGCTATATTCCCAGATGTCCAGCCCATCCAGTGGAGAAGGGCCAGGCCTATTTTGGCTCCTTCCCCCTTTGCCTAGCAAAATATAGCAAGCCCAGCTGCCCGAGGCTACCAGGAGAAAGCTGCTCTGGGGTTGTTCCACTCTACCTGTCGGAGTGCTCAGGATTCCAAGGCCACAGAGCTGGGCTGGGCAGGCTCACAGGAGGACGGAGCAGGATTCTTAACCTCTTGGGCCTTGGTGCTCTTGTCGGCTCCCAGTCTGTGTTTCCTGTTTCTCGATGGCTCTCCCTGAGGACTGGGAGTACCCAGGATGGTGCCTCCACCCAGTCTCAGCAGAAGCTACTGACTCAGCTTGGGTCCCGGTGATGCACTTCAGAGGACGCCCTCGTCCCGGGCCCTCATTCCAGTCCTCATTCCGACTCTAGTTTGGCGTGCATCTACAGTATCAGAGGAGTGGGGGATGCCCCAACCCCAGCCCAACCAGCTCTCCTTTCCTCCACTTTACAGGGTTGGACTTGGGGGAACCTTCTCATGCCCGTGCCTGGGGAAGTGAACATCACCACGATCTCCAGCTCAGCCCCATTCTAAAAGCAGCCGGATTGGGAGGCAGACATTCACTCCTCAGAGGACAGCTAGAATGGGCTGGCCAAGGGCTTGCCGTGCCTGTTAAGTAGAAGTTACTCGCCTTGGAGCACCGCGTGCCTGCTTCTGGTTTGGGATTGGTGAGAATTTCAAAGGTGCCTCCTTCGGGTTTGGGATTGGTGGAAAATCTCCCCTTCCACTTAACTGCTGCCCTACCCCCACCCCCACCCCTTTGGCAAACTGACCAGAGACAGCCCCCGGGAGCTTTAACAGGGCGAAGTGAACCAGACGCACACGTGGGGAAGGGGTTGTCAGTGTCCAGGCGTCACTCTTAGGCCATATACCGCACAGGGCGCAGAGACGCGGACCTGCTCAAGCAGCATTTCCTTAGAACACACTGATCAGCGCACAGATGGCTCTTCCTGGCACCCTGGGCTGTCAGCTGGCAGCGCCCCCCCCCCCCAACTGGCACCCACAGCTGGAGCTCCTCCGCACAGTTGGCGCTCGCTCTACATGTCTGGTGCCCATTCTATCCAGGCTGTCGTTGACACCTCACTTTCTGAGCCAACAACGGCCGCTGACCTCCGCATCCCTCCTCCCTAGTCTCCGACAGGTGGCACGTACCTGCCTCTTCTCCGAGGATGGGCGAGCGGAGCCGGGCACAAGCATGGAGCTGCGGGTGAGTCCGGGCTGGTACTGGCGCGGCGCGGTGAGCAGCAGCTGACGCAGAGGGCTCCCTGGCCTCGGCTCCTGCCCGCCTCTCCCCCACCTCCGCCGGGGGCCCGGTAAGGACCTCCCCGGGAAATCGGCGCCACCCAGCGGGCAGCCGCCTCATTGCGCCCTGGCCGGCAAAGCCACGCCGCGCGTCTCGCGTCACTGAGACGCGTCACGGCTATTGGCTTGTTCCTATTGTGGCGTCAGGAGAGCCCCGCCCGGCCGGGGTCTCCCAGGCGACCGGTATATACAGAGAAGCACGTGGAGGAAAAGCGCGCGGGCTCGGAGGGGGTGGAGCGCGACAAGAAGTGGACCGGTAGGTGGCAGGACGGGGACAGCGGGGAAGGTACTGGGGACGAGGAGGGGTTGGGGAGGAGGCTCAGAATTTGAGCCCTAGTGTCTATATATCAATTTCCAGGTTTGAGGGAAGGCTAAATGGTCCGGCTCCTTCCCACGGGTCTGGGAGGGGGCCTGTTCTTCTGCCTCTCCTCCTTTTCTCTCCTCTTAACACACCCTCTGCTCATTTTGCTAACACGAAGCCAGTGGCTGGTGATGATTGGTGATGGCGCCCTGAGTGGGTAAACGGAGGCACTCAGGTAGTGGAGGGGAGTCGTTTTACTTTTTCAAGAAAAAGCCGAGAGACAACTTTTGACACTCCCATTCGTTGTGTATCCCATGGTGTTGAAGAAAATCGCCCAGCCAGGTAGATTGGTGCCAAGGCAAACCCAGGTTTTCAATTTCACCTGGATTGTCAGCCCTTCCAAGTGTCTTCAGCTCCTTCTCCTGTTCTCCATGGCTGCTATGGCTGTCCATCACCACTCTCCTCAAGTCCTTCCTTGTCTTCTATGTCCCAGAGAAACTGTGGCCAACCAGGAGGGAAATACTTAAATTTCTGCCTTCAAACCTATCTGAGTCCATTCTTATCTCCGCTCCGGGGCAGTGAAAGAGGAGGCTTCCCTCTTGTCCAAGATGAATCCCTTCTGATCTCAACTCTTCATACTCCCTTGGGGCCCTCATTCCATCACATTTTATGGATAGCTGTTGCGTGTACTGGGTACTCTTCTAGGCACAAGGGAAACAGCAGTGAACAAAACAGGCAAAACTTTTGCCTTCAAGGAGCGTACATTCTAGGAGAAGCAGAGGACAATAACAAAATAAGTGAAATCTCTAGTATGTTAGATGGCAGTAGGAGCTATGGAAGCAAATAAAACGGGGGGACACAGAGTGTATAAGGTGTCATCAGAGATGGTCTCAACAAGAAGATGACATTTGAGTGAGCTGAAGGAGATGAAGGAGTGAATCATCTGGCTGTTTAGCTAGGAAGAAGGTTCTAGGCGGAAGGGGACTGTAAATGCAAAGGTTGTGGTAAGGTGGAAACACACTTGCCATTTTTGAGGAAGAGCAAAAAGGTGGGTGTGGCTGGAGTGAAGAGAGGGAGTGTGAGAGTGAAGAGAGGGAGTGAAGAGAGGTCGATGAGAGCAGGCAGGGATTGCACTATGTAGGACCCTAAGGCCATTTTGATGACTTCCACTTTTACTCTGAGATGGGAGCCATTGGAACATTTTGAGCAGAGGATGGACATGGATCTGACTTTTGTTTTAACAGAATCCTTTCAGCTGATGTATGAGAACACATCTGAGGCAGAGTAGAAGCAGGAGGCCGTTTAGGATGTCACTAAAATGATCTGGTGAGAGATGGTGGTGTCAGTATGGTAGGTAGCAGGAGGGTGGTGAGGAGTGGTTGGGTTCTGGATGTATTTGGAACGTAGAGCCAGTAAGGTTTTCTGATGGATGAGGTGGCGGTCGTGAGAGAAAGGGAGGAATTTTTGGTTTGAACATTAACTGAGAAGGTGGGGTGGGGGGAGGGCAGGAGCCTGGTTTAATACATATTAAGTTTGAGGTGTCTATTAGGCGTGTCAAGATGTCAAGAAAGCAGTTGGATGTACAAGTTTTGCAGGGTCTGGGTTGCAGATAAAGAATTGAGAGTCATTGGCATGTGGGTATTGTTTAAAGCCACGAAAGTCACTAAGGGAGGAAAAATAGAGAGGTGCCAGGACTGAATCCTGAAGCTCTCTGACATTAAATGGCTTTAGAATTGAATAGGAACCATCAAAGAGACTGAGAAATGGCTATGAAGTAGAGAAGAAAAAATCTGAGGGATGGTGTTATGCCAGAAGCCCAGAGAAGGAAAGTTACCATGGAGGAGAGAAAGATCTGTTGTGTCAAATGCTGTATATGGATTAAGTAACACGAGTCTGGGAATTGATTTCCAAGGGCGATGGTGACCTTGACAAGAATGGTGTTGGTGGAGTAGTGGGGTGAAAGTCTGTGGATGGGCTCAAGGAAAGATGGGAGGAGAGGGATGGGGTACAGTGTGGGCAACTCTTTGGAGGAGTTTTGTGGTAATGGAAGGAGAGAGGTTGGGTGGGAAGTAAAAGGAGAAGTGAGGTCAAGAAACATTTTTATTATTTTTATTTTTTATTTATTTATTTTTTTAAAGATGTTATTTATTTGACAGAGACACAGCGAGAGAGGGAACAAAAGCAGGGGGAGTGGGAGAGGGAGAAGCAGGCTTCCCGCGGAGCAGGGAGCCCGATGCAGGGCTCTATCCCAGGACCCTGGGATCATGACCTGAGCCGAAGGCAGCCGCTTAACGACTGAGCCACCCAGGTGCCGCAAGAAACATTTTTAAATGGGAAAAATAACCGTATGTTTGTATGCTGATGAGAAAGAGCCAGTGGAGAGCAAGCACTGGTGATGTGGGGGAGAGAAGAGAAGAGCCCGAGCAACGTCCTTGAGGCGGTGGGAAGGGAGAGAATCCAGTACAGAAGCCAGGGCACATAAACAAAGTACGAAGAGAGAAGGCACCATGCAGGGCCCGGATGCAGGGATGAGGATGGATGTGGTGGAAGTGAGAGGGCACTCTCTCCTGATGGTCTCTTTCTCTCAGTGAAATAGGAGGCAAAGTCAGCTGAGAGTGAGGATGAAGTGGGAGGGGGTGGACATTTAAAGAGAGAGGAGGAGTTATAAATGAGTCGTTGAGGGCACTGGTTCTCACGTGAGTGTGTAACGGAATCATCTAGAGAGTCTGTTAAAGCCCCGCCCAGACTTTCTGATCCCGGAGGTCTGGGGTGGGCGGGAGAAGTTGCATTTCTGACAAGTTTCTGGGTGCTGCTGAAGCTGCGGGTCCGCGGCCAGCCCTCTGAGAACCACGGTGCCAGAGAGCGGGACAGCAGCCTGACTCTGGAGGTACAGCGGGGTTCGGCATCCAGGGCCCGTGTGAGGTTAAAGTCATGGACTGAAGGTGTCTCCAGTGTTCTTTCTCTTCACACTCACAGTCACTGTCACAGCTTCCGAGGCCTGTATCTTTAAAACTTTCATCTTCGGGGCGCCTGGGTGGCTCAGTCGTTAAGCGTCTGCCTTGGGCTCAGGTCATGATCCCAGGGTCCTGGGATCGAGCCCCGCATCAGGCTCCCTGCTCCATGGGGAGCCTGCTTCTCCCTCTCCCACTCCCCCTGCTTGTATTCCCTCTCTCTCTGTGTCTCTCTCTGTCAAATAAATAAAATCTTAAAAACAAACAAACAAACAAACAAAAAACCTTTCATCTTCTACTGACTTCCCTTCGCCGTAGAATAGTCTCTAAATTGTTCTCCTTTTAGAAATGAACGTGTTCAATGCAGATTCTAGCCCTCTCCTCTTCACAGCTCTCTTGGAAGAGTCATGCTCCCCATACTTCCCCGCCTCCCGGCCCATGCAGTGCCCATGAGTCCTCTCCTTTCCAGATGTCAGGACACCTCCCTCCCCCGGGCATTACGAGCTCCCATGTGCAATCCTAGTGGGCCTGTTTAATTATAATCAGTTACTGGATCTCTTGCAAATTTGGTGCCTCCCACCATTTCCTTCTCGAAGTCCTCTCTTCCTTTGCGTTTTGTGATACAAGGCTTTTCTGGTTTTCCTCCTGACAGCTCCTTTCTCCTCTTTGCTTCTAGTCTAGCTTATAGCATGTGGTTGTCCTATGTGCAGATTGTAGATTTCCTGGGGTGACCTCTGATTCCTCTGGTTACTCGCTCTGAGGCCTGAAACATTGATTATCTGTTTCATCACAGGTCAAAAAATGAGGTTAGTAGGAAGACCTGCCCCGTGGGGTTGCCTTGAGGATTAAATGAGTTAATACGCGTGAAAAAACTTAACAGCAGTAGTGAGCACATGAGATCACTGTGATCCGCTACTCACCCATCAGCTGCTGCATGTGTGGACCCCATGACGCCATAACCCATAGTTTCAGGTAGACCTCATTCCTGAGCACCGGTCCTCATTATCCAGCTGCCCCTGACATACCTGTGGATACCCCATCAGCATCTCACCCTCAACACATCCAAACCTTCAACTCCTCATTCTCCACTCAGTTTGCTCCCATTCCTTTATTCCCTACATCTGTGGATGGCGTCCTCTATCCAGTTTCCTAGCCGGACATTTGCTGGTTTCCAACTATTCTCCCCCATAATTCTTACAGAGGGATTATCTTAGTCTACCAACTCCGAGATGCAGGAAACATAACGTTTTTCTGTAATATGCCTACATTTCTACTGGGAGTGGTAGACATTTAGTTTCAGACGGTCGAAGGAGTAGCCCCTCCTTTCTCCAAGGATTGCCTGAATCTTGGGAGAGTGTCCTATATGTATTTGCCAGAGCACTAGAGGAAGTGGTCCTTGTTCTTAAATGGACAGCTGGGTATCCACTGAGATGTCTACTGCCTGGTTCCTGCTTGCATGGCTTCTTTGGGTCTGGTGTCTCTGCTACTCCCAGGTTAGTCTTGCACACATAGGAATCATTCTGGGATAGCGAGAGAGCGCGTGACGCTGTCCAGGGTTCCAGCTGCCTCCAAAAGAGGTTACCCTCTGCAGTCATTTCCTCTTTCTGGGCCCGGGTCTCCTTTCTGAGGCTCTACCCAGGATGTTGGGGTGGGGCCCTATCGCTATCAGATCTCAGAAACCGCTTGAGGTCCCTGAGGACAGGACCCACCAACATCTGTGCTCTTATTTCTTCCCCTCTGGCTCTTGTCTGCTGGGGGTAATGCCAGTGGGAGGCCTGGCTTTACCCAGGATATTATCCCTGCATCTCTTGTATAGGTTTCGAGTCCTTTGTGTTTTATTAAGGGCCTAGGCAATTAAAATCCAAAAGCCGGAAGTGGCTTCCCATTTTTTACCCCTGGTTTTTGCTGTCTCATCCCTTTACTGAGGCATAAGCATAAAAGCTTGGCTGCTTAAAGTGGGACTATGTGGAAAAAGAACCACATTCTATTTAGAAATATTATCTCACCACATTCCCTACATCTGCTGGGGACCATATCTTTTTGATTCTGTTTCTTTTGTTCCCCTAAGGTTCCCCTCTCCATCCCTATTGCTTCTGTCTTCTTTCAAAGTTTTTATTCTATTTCTCCTGGCTCAGGCAATATTCTTCTCCTCCCCAACCATTGATAGTCGAGGTGCTGAAACAGTGCGAGGTTTTGCATCTGAATACCCTTGATGAAAAATAAGATTAGAATGACTGAGTGATCCTATGAAATGCCTTATACATATTTTATGTTCCCTAACATCAAACACTAAAAACATAGCATGCTAAATAAAGGCAGTATCAGTAACATTTTACAGATCTTAAATTAGCAGTAATGTCTATAATGATCATCCCCGAGTGATTTCACCTTTTTAGGATTGTCCCCACGGTTTCAACAAGTGTGGTAAATCTAGTTTGTTTTGATGCATGTGCTATATAGTTGGGGTTCTCCTCATGCCAAGTTTCTTCTCCAAACATCCAGTGCTTTCCTGGCTTCCAGTTGGTGTGGCCCCAACCAACTGGTCCCAATTGGTCCCTTCATGTCTTCAAGCCAGCTTTGGGGAGACTTCTATATGGGGAGGCTGCCTGAGACTGGGCTCTATGATTTTTGGCACCTTGGTAAGGAGATACAGGAAAAGCCAGCATTTAAAAGTTGTAAGCAGTTTTCAGTTTCTAGAGAGAGAGGGCCTTCAATTCACCTTGGGGCTGATCGAGTCTTTGCTTTGGGAAAATCACTACAAAGTGCTTTTAGTTTTCTCAGTGTAAAGCAAGTATCTTGCCAATGGGCTGAGAGGAATGTTAAATCTGGTGGAATGGGAATTGTGTTCTTACCTCTTGCTTTTTAGAAGGCAGTGGGGAGAGAGGCATTTCTTTGCCCTCAGTTTATTTATTTTTATTTTTATTTTATTTTATTTTTTTAAAGATTTTTGTTTTATTTATTTGACACAGAGAGAGATAGCGAGAGCAGGAACACAAGCAGGGGGAGTGGGAGAGGGAGAAGCAGGCTTCCTGCCGAGCAGGGAGCCCGATGTGGGACTCGATCCCAGGACCCTAGGATCATGACCTGAGCCGAAGGCAGACGCTTAACGACTGAGCCACCCAGGCGCCCAGTTTATTTATTTTTAAAGATTTATTTTTTGAGAGAGAGAGATTGCAAACATGAGCAGGGGGAGGGGCAGAGGAGAGGGAGACAAGCAAACTCCCCACTGAGCGCCGCCCCCCACCAATGTGGGGCTTGATCCCAGGACCCTGAGATCATGACCTGAGTCGAAACCAAGAGTCGGACCCTTAACTGGCTGAGCCATCCAGGCGCCCCTCTTTGCCCTGAGTTTTGAGTGTTCTGTGCAGAACACTGTTGCTGGGTTGTGGCCCAGCAGGCGTTTACAGGAACCAAGGAGCAAGACAAAGGGCACTGGGGAGGACAGGAGGTGATAGAGGTGAGAAGGAACCGGGTGGACTGTGAGCATCCTACAGACCTGTTGATGTCCCACACAGCAGGCAAACATGGACGTTTCTGAGTGTGCTGAGTTGGCATGTGTTACGACTATATGAGTGGCTGGTTAGGGTTTAGAGGCATACCACGCCTTTGCGGGTGAGGGTGTGTTTGTGTTCCTCTGAAGGACGTGGAGTTCCACGGTCAGTTGTGCTGCAGGAGGTAAAGAATATGTGGGGGGGCGCCTTAGACTAGCGGTAAGAAGAACTTTCCCCTCCGTGGGCCTCACGACACTATGTTCTGGGCTCAGAGGTGTTGGTGTACTCAGAGCATTCCTGGGGCTGGAGGTGAGTGGGGCTGAGAGGGTTCCCCTAAGGGCCCTTTAGTTCTGCCTCCTTTTCATGAGTTCAGTCCACTGCTGAAGGGCAGTGGTTCAGGCAGCCATGGTTCCCATCTACTGTCCAGCCCAGCTCTGTCCAGCAGAACTTCCTGTGAGGATGGAAATGATTTCTGCTCTGTCCGGTGTGTCAGCCACTAGTCACATATGCTTTTAAGGACTTGAAATGTGACTGGTCTGACTGAGGAGCTGAACATTTAATTTACGTAAATGTAATTCCTTTAAGTTTACATCTAAGTAGCCACCTGAAGCTAGTGGCTACCATGTTGGACAGCTCAGGGCTAGATGACGGGAAACTATGAAGATGTTAAGCCCCAAAACCTGAGCCCAGAGCTGTGATGACAGCTGTTGTCATCTCAGGACACGGAGGTTCCGAGAGGCTGAGTCACCTCCACGTGAGGGGTGGAGCTGCCCCAGAAGGCCCTACAGCAAGAGGGGGCGTGTCCTGACTTTGTCAGGGCTCATGCCCAGAAACTTAGTGGCTCAGCACAGTCTAAAGGTCAGAAGTCCTGGTGGGATCGGCTGGTTCTCTGGCCAGAGTCTCACGAGGCCAAAATTAAGGTGTTGTTGGGGCTGGCTCTTATCTGGAGGCTCAGGGCAAAAATCCACTTCCAAACTCATTTAGGCTTTTGGCAGAATCCGAATCCTTATGGCTATAGGTATGAGGTCCCAGTTTCCTTGCTGGCTGCTAGTTGGGATCTCCTGTCTGCTCCCAGAGGCTGCCCACATTCCTTCTCAAGTGGCCCCCAGTGGCATGTTGAATCTCTCTTGTGCTTCAAATATCTCTGGCTGCTTCTCTTTCTCTTCTGCCACTAGCCAGAGAATATTCTCTGCTTTTGAAGGGATCATGTGATTATGTTAGGCTCTCTCTCTTTCTCTCTCTCTCTCTCTTTTTTTGGGTGGGGGGCAGAGGGAAAGGGAGAGAGAGAATCTTAAGGGAAGGGTTAATCATTTTTTTTTAAAGATTTTCTTTTTTTAATTTATTAATTTGAGACAGAGAGATAGAGAGCGTGAGCAGGGGGAGGGGCAGAAGGAAAGGGAGAAGCAGGCTCACCGTTGAGCAGGGAGCCCGATGTGGGACTCGATCCTAGGACCCTGGGATCATGACCTGAGCCGAAGGCAGAGGCTTAACCATCTGAGCCACCCAGGCGCCCCTGGGGGGAGGGCTTAATCTTAATCGATGTGGGGCTCGATCTCACAACTCTGAGATCGTGACCTGAGCCGAAATCAAGAGTTGGACGCTTAACGGACTGAGCCACCCAGGCGCCCCAATAATATCCCTTTTTTAAGATCAACTGTGCCATATGACATAACATAGTCATGGGGAAGACATCTCATCTCATTTATGGACTCCAGGGATTAGGAGGTAGGGAATCTTGGGAGGCTATTTTTAGAATTCTGCTACCACACCCACTTTTTGATAGGACTTTTTTATATTATCTACTTTTCTCCAACCTGTCTCATCTTCCCTCCATCTTCTCAATCAGCCAATGACCTTGCTGCTTGTGTGAAAACCCCTGACCTTCCCACCTTCAGGTTCACAAACCTCCCCACCTCCACACGTGCCTTCTTTGCCTTTCCTCCTCCTAGGTCCCTTCCTCTGGGCTTCCTAAGGACCCTGTTTTGTTGTTTTCTTCTTCCTCTCTTTTGTCAATTTTTCTCTGCTCCAGGAATAATCACCATCAACATACAGCCATGCTGTAGTATCTCCTATCTTAAAAACAAACCAAGCTCTCCTGGACTCCACCTGCAACACCAGTCACAGTCAGATTTCCTGGAAAAGCAGTCCACACTCTCCCACTTACCCTCACTCATCACTGCAGTCTGGCTTCTGTTACCAGAACCCCATTGAACTGCTCTTGTTAAAGTCACTGTCTGGTTATCTGTTGCTATATCACAAACCACTTCAAAATTTAGTGGGTTTCAACAATTTATTAATGTATGTCATGCTGCTGTGGTTGATGGAAATTCTCACTTGAGGTTTCTTTCTCACGAGGTTGCGGTCGTAGCAGCTGGGCCTGGAGTCATCCAAAGGCTTAGCTGAGCTGGACTTCCCAAGACAGTGCACTGACATGACTGGCAGTTGATGGTGGCTATTGGCTGGGAGCTTAGCTGGGTCTGGTGACTGGAGTGCCTACGCATGGCCACCATGTGACTTAAACTCCCAGACTGGCAGCCAGGTTCTAAGAGGGAGTGTCCCAGGAGTGAGCATTCCTGGAGAACCAGGTGGAAGTTGCAAGGCTTCTTATGACCTAGCCTTGGAGGTCATGCAGCATGACTTCTCCCATATGCTGTTGGTCATAAGCAAAACACAGGGCCATGCCAGGTTCGAGGGGAAGGGCTTACAACAGAGGCATGGTTTGTTGAGGTTTATTGAGGGGGCCATCTTTGGAGACTAGCTACCATAGTCACCAACAACTTGGTCCTCTTCATCTTCTTGACCTTTTTTTTTTTTTTTAGTTTTTTTTTTTTTTTTTAAAGATTTTTTATTTATTTATTTGAGAGAGAGAGAATGAGAGAGAGCAAGCACATGAGAGGGGGGAGGGTCAGAGGGAGAAGCAGACTCCCTGCCGAGCAGGGAGCCCGATGCGGGACTCGATCCAGGGACTCCAGGATCATGACCTGAGTCGAAGGCAGTCGCTTAACCAACTGAGCCACCCAGGCGCCCTTTTTTTTTTTTAGTTTTATTTAATCATCTTACTTGACTTCTTAACAGCAGTTGACCTAATTGATTGCTCTTTTTCAAAACTTTCCCTTCTCTGGCTCCACAGACCCCTGGCTTTCCTCTTCCCTCTCTGGCTCCTCTTTAATCTCCTTTGCTTCCCCCAGAACTTGAAATATTGGACCACCTCAGATTCTAGGCCTAGGCTTGATTATTTCTCTGTAATGTCTCCCTGCATAATCTTACTTGTCCCATGGTCAGTGCCTACCACCCAAATGCTGATGTCTCCCAAGTTTTACCTCTAACGCTGCCTTTTCCCCTCTGCTCAGAACTGGGATATCCAGCTGTCTTCTTGTTACTTCTATTTGGATGTCTGATGGGTATTGCAGATTTAATACATCCATTTCCCCACCACCGTACTCCCCCAGCCTTTTCTATCTCAACAGATGGCATCATTATCCATTCACTGCCCAAGCAAAAACCTAGGGGTCATCTGGGATTCTTTCTCCCCTCCTTCCAACACTTCCACTTCCATCCAAACCACTAGTAAGTAAGTCCTCTCTGTTCTTTGGGGCAGACTTCAACATATTTCTTTAAATATATTTTTTATTGCCTAGCACTGATATATTTATGGAGAAAAAAGAGTATTATATTACTAGGTTTATCACATAAAAGCAGCCTGTTTCCCCATTCTGAATTCTCATTTCCCAAAGCAACCACTCTCAACTATTTTGGTTAGTTTTTCTGCCATTTACGTCTGTACTTTAGAATTTCTCATATAGATAACTCTTTCCTGCGTTTTCAGTTTCTAGTATTACCTGTTTACTTTCACCCGTGGGAATGAGGTTTAGCTTTCTTATATGCCTGTTTTGTGCCCCCCCAAACACACTTACCCTTCTTGCATCTCCAGGACTGTGTTATCACAACTTTTGGTTAAAGTTTCGTGCTCATGACAGTTCAGTGTTTATATATGAGGATGACTATGTGAGTGTTGTTTAGAGCCAAGCCGGGTAATGTGCTCTGATAAGAATTCCTTTATTCCTCCCTCCGGAGTTAGTACTTGCCATCTTTTTTTGGGTGTGTGCTTGCTGTTGAGAATTAAAAAAAAATATTTTAAAATAATTATAGATTTATGGGATGTTGCAAAAATAGCATAAAGAGGTCCTGTGGACCCTCCACCCGGTTTTCCCCAGTAGTAACATCTTAATAGCCGTCGTACGTCAGAATGGGGAAACAGATGTTGTAAAATCCACAGACCTTATGCAGATTTCACCAGGCCTCTCAGTTTTAACTGCGTGTACCTGAAAGTCACCACTTCCCTCCACTTTGACCGCTACAATTCTTGTCCAAGCTGCCGTAGTGTCTCCTAGGATTACTGTAATAGTCCTTCTACTGTTGTCCTTCTCCAATCCATTTCCCACTGAGCAGCAAGAGGGATCGTCTAAAAACATTATTAGGTAGGTCAAATCCTTTATCACCTCCCCCTCGCCCTTAGAATAAAATGCAAACTTTTCACTGTGACCTGCAATGCCCCAAGGGACCTGGCTCACGCCTGCCTCTTCAGGGACATCAGGGTGTACCATCTCTTGCCTGGACACCTTGAGCACGCCCTTACTGTTCCTCTCAGCCTGCATGCACTTCCTGCTGTTTTTGAAAAGGCAGGCTTCTCTTCCAGGTCTCTGCCTCACATCCCCTCCTCAGGCTCTCCCGGGTTGTCTTAACTAAAGTGTCCCCTTATCACCTCCTACATGGAGATGATCCCAGTCTATACTCATGAGACTTAACTCATTGATTTACTTAATGTCCATCCTCTGTAGACAGCGTTCGTTTTGTGGGTAGGAACTTGTCTGTCTCGTTCACTACTCTGTTCCCATCATCCCGCCCAGGGAATTATACTTTCTGGCATGGAGTGTGCACTTAGTGAATGTGTGAATGAATACTGACTGGGTCAGGGCTCCTGATGATGGGCCCATGTGCTCAGGGAGCTGTTATAACAACCAGCCATGGTGAGTTGCCCTAGAAGAGAGGCCAAGGCCTGTCCTCAGACTGAACACACAATAGCTTCCCCTCTCTCTTCCCATGTTTTTCAGGATACAGAAGAAATAAAATAATGTTTCTTTCTTTGTAATCAGCTTATAAAATCATAGAGCTCGCTTTTTTTTTTTTTTAAAGATTTTATTTATTTATTTGACAGAGAGAGACATAGTGAGAGCAGGAACACAAGCAGGGGGAGTGGGAGAGGGAGAAGCAGGCTTCCCGCGGAGCAGGGAGCCCGATGTGGGACTCGATCCCAGGACCCTGGGATCATGACCTGAGCCGAAGGCAGACGCTTAACGACTGAGCCACCCAGGCGCCCTCGCTTTTTTTTTTAAAAGATTTTATTTATTTATTTGAGAGAGAGAATGAGAGATAGAGCATGAGAGGGGGAGGGTCAGAGGGAGAAGCAGACTCCCTGCTGAGCAGGGAGCCCGATGCAGGACTCGATCCTGAGACTCCAGGATCATGACCTGAGCTGAAGGCAGTCGCTTAACCAACTGAGCCACCCAGGCGCCCACATAGAGCTCGCTTTTTGTGCTAACTCCTACTCATGACTCTTTCTCTGGGAAGCCCTTTAGCCTGGCTACTTATGTATTCCCATGGTACCTTAGAGAGGTCTAATTGACATTTAATGAAATTCACCCATTTTCAATATGTAGTTTGATGAGTTTTGACCCAGAAAACATGCATTCATGTAAGCATTCCAGAAAGTTCCCTTGTGCCTAGGCTGCTGCTGCTGCTTTTTATTTATTTATTTATTTTAAAGATTTTATTTATTTATTTGACAGAGAGAGACACAGCGAGAGAGGGAACACAAGCAGGGGGAGTGGAAGAGGGAGAAGCAGGCTTCCTGCTGAGCAGGGAGCCTGACGCAGGGCTCGATCCCAGGACCCCGGGATCGTGACCTGAGCCGAAGGCAGACGCTTAAAAGCTGAGCCACCCAGGCGCCCCCAGTTCTTTGCTTCTTACTGGACTGTAGATTTCCTCAGCCAGAGACTGTGTCTTTTACTTCTCGGCCCATAGCCAGGTCTTTAATGTTTTTATACAAATAAATGAGTCCAGCCCAACCATGTGATTTGGAACAGTGGAGAAGTGAGGCATTGAAGAGTGAAGTGACCAGGGTCATCCGGTCCTGGCTCCCACCGAATTCAGGAAATTGCTTTCCTGCAGACTGGGCAGGTGGCCTCCACTGACCATGTCCACTGCTGGGCGCTGCCCACCCTCCAGGGCCCCTTCTGGCTGTGGAGCCACACTCGGCCTCCATGGAACTCTTCCACTGGTCCCACGTTGCCCCCTACACCGTGTGTCCGCTTTCCACACCTTTCCTCTAGGCAGTGATGCCTCCTGGGAGTCTTCATAGGACATGCTTCTCTCTGAGGGGTTGGGGGGAGCATTCAGGGCCTGAGTCTCCTGAAGCTGAGAGCCCTGGGCAGGAGGGCAATGCCACCTTTGTCATGGGCTGAGTGGGAGAGAGCTGATGACCCCCACCCGTGCTTTGCCAGGACTCTGAAGGGATCCAGCTCCAACATTTCCTCTTCACCTGAGGTGGCTGCTTTCTCCTGTAAAGACAGACATGCCCTTCACAGCATGGAAGCTACAAACACTGGGAGGAGGCTGGAAGATGCAGATCACAGGTGCCCTGGACACCATATAGATTTATTGGTTGGCCAGTGAAAGAGTCCCTGCGTTCTCCTCATGGTGACCTCCTTGCCATTCCCGAGGGAGTCCCTAGATGTTGGAGAGACCCTTGCACTGTGTCCTTTGCAGCTAGTCCTCTGTCTGCATGGATGATCCAGTCAGAAATGGGGGTGTAGAAAGGGGCTCTGTTGCTATCGGCCAAGAAGAATTCCATGCCCCAGGGTAGGGACCGAGATGGCTGAAGGGGACATGGGACGGGGTGAGGAGGAGTGGGGGGTAGGTTGATGGGGTTGGGCCTGGGGCATGTGTGCAGGAACCAGGACAGGCCCCAGCCCTCTTCAGGATTAGCCATGTCACTGTGGCCATCCTGCAGCCTCTATAAGACCTCCCGACTTGCCCAGAGAGGACCAGATGGCTGTTGTGGCCTCCCTCTGAGAGCCCACAGCATGCTCTTTCTTGACTTACATGGTGAGGCCTGATGGCTCAGACTTTAACTTGTAGGGCGCCTGCCCCCGCCCATTCCCCTCTTCTCTTTTCCTGCCTTCCTAGAGCCCCTGGTTCTCTGATGGCCTCTCTGTGGCTTCTTAAGCTAGCCCCACCTGCTGCAGGCCTTAGGTTCTCCTCCCCCAGGTATGGCTGCAGCACCATCTCCCCAGGACCCTCCCTCCATAGAGTGTGGCTGCTAACCTCCAGGGGAACCACACCCCAGGGTATGACAAAGGCCCCATAGGAGGCTCTACACAGGTGGTATTCTCAGAGTTGAGGCTTCACACCTGGCTTCCCAATTCCTTCCAGAAGGTCCTTCCAGCTTTAACTCTTACTACCCCAAGGGTGGCATTCAAACTCCCTTCCCCCACAAAGGCTCTTTTTATTTTCTTGGCATGGCACTCGAAGCTCCAAGCAGGGCAGAACAAGAGGAGTCTGTGTCCCCTGGTGTCCTCTGGAGACACCAGTCTGGCTGCGCCATGCTGAGTGGTGTGGGCCTCATGATCCGTGATCCAAGCAGCTCCCTCTCCAACATGTAGGCTCCTCTTGCCATCTTTGGGCGTGGTCACTGCACGGCCACTGGCAGGGCATGGGCATCGATAGGAGGTGTCAGGGAAAGTGGGAGCCAGTGGCATGAATTTAGAGCCTGGGCCTTTAAGTAAGTGCTCAGAATCAGCCTACATTGTGGGGAATACCAAATGAGTAAGCCTCTGGATAGTCTCCACCCTCTTCTCCCACATTTCCTGGCCAAGCCAGTTGGTTAGGCTCTCTGGGGGACCCTGGGACCACCCTGTGGTCCCTTTCTAGCTCCCAGCACCCCCAGGATGACTGCATGTTCACATGCTACTCATTGACTTTTAGGGGAGGGAGCCAGGCCCAGACTGCCCCTGCCCCGCTCCCCCAGTCCTGGATATAGGCGTGTGTCGGATTTAAGGAGATGCTTGTCCTAACATCTTGATGGTGTGGGCTGCCACTGTGCCACCTCCCGTGCTTCCTCTCGGTGCCCCAGTACCTCCCCTCTCTCTAGCAGATGTCACTTGAGGGGGCGTTTCTGAGAACAACCAGATCCAAGAAGAGAAAGCAGACTGTACTCCGTAGCACTTGTTAGCCTCTTGGGCCACATATGGGCAAGTTTATCTGTTGTTCCTGCCAGGTGAGTCAACGGAGATGGAACATTCATTTATTGGGGCAAATGTACCATGTTAGAATGGTTCTGAAAAGTCCAGCATGCAGGGCTCCCCCCCAATCCCTCAGGTCCCCGAGAAACCAGACCCGGGGGCAGCAGGGCAGGGGAAGGGCTGATGAAGGCAGGGAAGAGGGAGAGTTCAAGGTGGCAGTTCCGAGCTCCTAGATGCACCGCTAGGGGAAGCGAGGCGGGCCTGGGGACAGACGGAGGAGCAAAGCAGAGGAAGGCAGGGAGGCATTCTCCAGAGGCTTGGTTTTATTGTGCAGTTCTCTTCGTCCTCAGTGAGATACTATAAGCTGTGGTGCACTCTACAGTCACAGGACAGGGTACAGCTGCGGGGGGGTGGGCGGGGGGCGGGGAGCTGGGTGTTGGGAAAAGCCATCTGTTGAGGCATGTCCTGCATACAGGTCTCACTCCACGGGCTGCCGCAGACCCCCTCCAATCCCCCAGGTCCCCGAGAAGCCAGACCTGTGGGGCAGAGGGCTGTCGGAAGGCTCAGCCACCAGCCGGCAGGGAAAGAAGAGCCTCCCAAACACTTGGGCCAAACTCTCCTCTGCTCTGGGACTCCACCTGGCCTGGCTTACTGCCTCCAGGTCAGAGATCTGGAAGCTCGTAGGAGCTTGGGGCAGGCTGGGAGGAGGCCGGTCCTCTGCCGCCCTCTCAACTGCTGGCTGAGGCAGTGAGGGACAGTAGGCTCTTCATTTTATTTTCATCAGGTAGAGAGGGATGATGGACCCTCTCTTCTACCCCGTCTCCAGCCCTCCATTAGCACTGCTCCCAGGCAGAATCTGCTTTTTCACTGGGCCACACCAGGCCCAAGGCCCCTAGGGGACCTCTGCAGTGGTAAAAGGATGGCTTCTTGCTGTGGCAGAGAATGCTCCTGGAGACACTCAGTTCTTTCCTCTTGGGATGGGCCCCAGATGCTTGGCAGTGCCCTCACATCCGGCGTCTTCGGGCACCATCCCCGCCTGCTGAGGGATGTGCTAGGCCCAGATGCACCTCCTCCTCCTCCAGGTCTCTCCCAGGCTGCTGGTCCTGGTGGGCAAGGATGACCCCCCTTGTCCCCCTGGGACTGGGACCCCTCTATCCTTCTACCCCTCCCATGCCCTCACTCTCCATCACGTCCCCAACCCTGGCTTCCCTTTTCACAAATTCCCAAAGAAAAAGAAGGATAAACCAGACAGAAGCAACTCTGGCACCAAGAGTACAAAAAAAAAAAAGACAGCCAGTGGCGTGCGGAGAGGGTGGCAGGGGGGGCGGAGGGGCGGGTAGGTGATGCATGCGGCAGTGGGATTCCTTATGAGGGGCGGGGTCCCCATTGCTCCTCAAGATGTGTGAGGGATGCGGGGAGGGGCTCAGCAACTCGTCTCCGGACTGGGCAATCACAGGGAGATGAAGTCCATGGCCTGCAGGAGAGGTAGGGAGAGCAGGAGCATCAGCAGCCCCGACGTGTTCTGGGCCAGCAGGCTTATGCCCTCACACTTGACCAGTTTGTCTGTGGAGAGAGAATGGGGGGGAGGGACAGGGCAGGAATGAAGAGGGACCGAGATTCAGGCAGGCACAGGCCCCGACCTGGGGCCTGTTCCCTTGGGCAGGCTGGTGTCACGATGTCTTAGCTGGAACCAGGGCCAGTCTGCTCTAGGAGAACCAATTGTTTTTCCCATTTGCAGGTTCCTGAGCTCTTGAACAAACATCATATCAAATCTTTTATCGAGCATCTTCAAAAGGAAACTGTGGGTGAGGTAGCTAGTGTCATTCCTGTCTTCTGGGGGGGGGTGGAGGAGGATTGGGGAGGCCAGGTGATCTGCCCAGTCATGGTAGAAGTGTCTGCGACACCGTTCCGCCTGTCTCACTGTCCCCCCAGCCTTTCCCCCCATACACACAGTAGGCAGTGGTTCCCCAGGGCGCCAGGCAGCCGCTGCTGGGGGGCGGGGGGAAGAGAGAGGTTCTGGGGCTCCTCTTGTCTCTGGCCCGGCCAAGGGGACTACCTGCTGTCCTAGCCAGCCCTCTCCTCCCTAGCCTCCCTCTCCCAGCTCACTTGGCCTTGTTGGGAGCTTGCCTCACCTCTGAGCACAGAGACAGTCTTGCTGGAGGTGACGGGAGGCTGGCCAGAGAGCCGGAGTTCACATGTGTACGTCCCCTCGTCCTTCGTGGTGAAGCCGGATAAGTAGAGGACCTTGATGTTGTACTTGCTGGTGAAGTTGGTTCGGGAGCGGTATGAGTGCTCAGGCACCCCCATAGTGCCATAGAGCACGTGCTTCTTTTTCTCCCGGGTCAGGCTGAACTCATACTGGATGGGCGAGGTGGTGGTGTTCTCGTGGCGGCAGTCCAGACGAAGGCTCTGGTCCACCAGGCAGGCTGTCAGGCTGGTCACTTCCTGCCCACGGACTCCCTGCAAGACTGGCACCAGCGGTGCCCACTCCCGAGTTGGGGGGGGCCTGCAGAGCAGGGGGCCTCCCACCCACAGTAATAGGAGAGAATGGTCTGGCCAGGGAGGGCACAAGGGTCTGCTCTTTGGGCCCCTCTCCCCACCCCAGAGGTCCCTGTGGGCCACTTCCCTTTTCTGCTGCAGACCCAGCCTCCTTCCCTCATCTCCTTTAGTCTTGGGCATCCCCGGGGGGGCAGGAGATCTTGGGGAGTTGATGTAGGCTCCCGGTTCCCATTTGGAGATTCCAGCTCAGTATGGGGCAGACTCAGTGCGCAGTTTTTTCCAAAAACCGCCTCAGGCAGCCAGAAGATGAACTAGGTTACTCAGCAGATTTAGGGATGAAAAAGAGCCCTCTCTCCTCAACCACCTCCCCCTTCTGAGGTTGGGAGGAAGAAGCTAGCTTCTCTGAAGGGAAGAAGCCAAGGTGCTTGGGATCCCAGCCCTGCCCCTTGCCCGGTACCTGTCAACAAAAGAGCGAAGCCAATGGTGGGGTTCATGGTGCCCGGAGCTCAGTCCTTGATCTGGGGGTGCGACAGTATAGGAATCAGCCAGGAGATGTGGCAGGTGGGCCCACACTTACTGCTAGGGCTGGGGGCCTCTGGGACACGTGGCCGTGGCAGGCATGCCAGCTTCTCTCTGCGGTCCTCCCCTCCCACTTACCAGTGAACGTGACACTGCCACTTGGTGCTTCCCCCCTTGGGGAAAGTAAAGGGAGGGAGAACGCACCGTATGATGGTGTGTCTCTGTGCGGAAAACTTGGAGTAAAGTGATTTTGACCATTTCCTTTTTCCTTCAGGAAGGCGGGGACATCCTATTTCCTAATTGTGGCAAAGTAGAGCTAGTGCGAAATTTACTACCTTAATCATTTTTTAAAAAGATTTGTCTATTTTAGAGAGAGAGACCACGTGTGCAAGGGAGGGAGGAGGAGCAGAGGGAGAGGGAGGGGGAATGAGTCTCAAGCAGATCTGTGCCCCCTGCCTAGTGCGACCCAGCGCTTGATCAGGACGCTGCGCTGAAACCAGGAGTCAGTGGCTTAACTGACTGCTCCACCCAGGTGCCCCTGTCTTAATCATTTTTAAGTGTACAATTCAGTGGTGTTATATTCACTCACATCGTTGTGCAGGCAATCTCCAGAACTCTTTTTATCTTGAAACACTAAAATTCTACCCATTACACAAGAACTCCCCATTCGGGGAATTTTCTGTTTCTTGTTCAGAAGAAAATCCCTAATGCCCAAACAGTTCCTGGCATATAATAGATGCTCAAAAGATCCTGAATGAATGAATGAAGGAACTTTAGATACCCACAGGGTTGTGATGGGGATTAAGAAGAATGACTAACATCTGCCACTAGGACTGCTCCATAGTGAGTGACCCATAAATGTTAATTCCCTTCCTCTAGAAAGGGCTGTGTGGCTAAGGTGCTTCCAGATGGGCCCGTAGTTGGCACACAGTGCTCTCTGATTGCATATGTTCTCTGATTGCATAGGAACCAAGATGTTTCCAAATGTCCAGCTCTCTGGGCAGGCCTCCTGGGCCTGCAGTTTTCCAGTCTGGCTTCAATAGACTCCCTGCCTAAGCTCTGTGCCCTGCCTTTTTTCAAAGCCTAGTCTGGATCAACGTCCTGGTGTCACGGAGCAGGTAGCCTGGCCTATCCGCACTGATGCTGGCCAGGGAGAGGCCACACAGGAGGGGCTTGCGTCTGGAAGGGCCCACGGGGCCCTGATGGGTGTACGGCTGGCTGCATCCAAGGCCCCCCTGGCGCTTTGTCCTGCGGCCGGCGAGGCTGGAGTCCTGCAGCGCCCAGGAGCGGCAGTCGGTACCCTCTTCGGAAATATAACCGAGAGGGTCCCGGGGGGTGCTGCTGGGGAAGAGAGGGGGTCAGCATCTGGCTTTGATTCGCACACACTGAGTTACGGCGGTGCGAGCTCAAGATCTAGGAGGGAAAAGGGGAAGCCTGGGCTAGAACGGGGATGAAATGGGGCTGGGGCTGGAGAGGGATGGAGAGCCAAAGGGATGGTTAGAGAGCGGCAGGGGAGGCACAGATGTTTTCATTTCCTCTGCCTGGTGTCCCCGCAGCCCAGAACCCAGAGAAATTCTGCACTCCCTCCCTCTCCAGCCCCCGCACCCGCCCACCCCCGTTCGACTAGCCCCACCCTCATTCCGTTTCCGTATTCCACCCGTCTTCTCTCCCAATTGAGGTCCCCCTTCCCCCTCTCATCCTTTCCCAGTTCTCCCCTCCCCCGTCTGCCTGCCTTCCAGTCCCCGCCCGCGGCACTGCGGTTTCCCTGTCCTTTGACGCCCCGCACCCAGCCCGCTGCGAGGTCGGAGGGCAGAGATTCCCTCCACCTCTCGGTCATCCGTTCTCTCCCGCAATGTCACGGCCCCCATCCCACGTCTTTGCGAGCTAGGTTTGGGGACGTCTGCGCGGAGAACAGAACCCAAGGCTGTCCTTGGCGCTTTTCGTCCCAGTTCTCCTCCTGCGCCCCAGCCCCAGGCAACCGTCCCCTTAGGGGGTGAAAACCGGGGAGCGCCTTCCGCAAAAGGCGGGCTGCGGCACGGCCCCTGGCCTGCAGCAGTTGCGTCCCGCTCCCCCCGACTTGGGAAGCAGACCCCCTACCCAAGCACGACGAGGCTCCTTGCCAGGGCGCCCCCGAACCTTTTCTCGAAGCCTCGGGTTGGGAGGGCTTGCCTGGGCGCTTGGGGCCTCTCCCAGCGCCCCGGGTCCCGCCCTGGCTCCCGCTCCCACCTGGGCTCCTGTCCTCCGCCGCTGTAGCCTCCCCCGGACGCGCCGCCGCCTCCAGTGGCTGCACCCTGCCCGCGCCCGCAGTTTTCACCAGGGGTGGGAGTGGAGGAGCGGGGAGGGCCCGGGGACGCGGCCAATCAGAGCCTGGGGGGGTGGGGAGCGAGGAAGGATGGCATCGGGAGGAGGAAGGAGGAGGCGGTCCGGTATAGATGTGGGAGAGTGGCCGTCTGCCGCAGAAGGCGGACCTCACCCTCTGGCTGCCAGGCCCGGCCAGGCCAGGGATAGGAGGGCTCAGGGCCCCGAGGATCAGGGTGGGGCAATGCGGGGAACGCTAGCTGCCTTCCAGAACCCCGAAATGATTGCTCCCCATTTTAGGCTTTAACCCTTTCTTCTGACTTAGGCTTCAGAAGCCTGTGGGAAAACCAAGGGGTAAGGAGTGGAGGATGCAGGCCAGCAACCCTCCCCTTTGGTCAGTGCCCCGCCTCCTCCCGCCTCCTCCCGCCTCCTCCTTTCCTTTTCAGCTGGAGCCCACCTCCCTGGAGCCTCCAGTGAGAAGTTTTGGAGTTGGAATATTCCAGGCTTTCTCCAAAGGAAGATGGTGGGGTGTTTTTCCACATTGGAGCAGTCTTTCAGAGGCAAGGCAGGCACTGCATCCCATCCTTCCTGGTCCTGAGCCCTGCCCCACTCCCTCATCCATCCTAGAACACCCGATCCTTCAGGGGCTTTCCGCTCTGGGGCACTCAGTCTCCCTCAGTTCCTGGGCTGGCACCTCCTGGAACAGAGAGCTAGAATGTTCTCGATTTCATATACTCCTCCTGACCCTCCCCTCCCCTCCTCCTGCCCCACCTCGACCCTGAGTTGTGTCTGCTTGTTTGGTCTTCAGACAAGAGAAGGAATACTGTTTTCTACCGAGCACTGCGCCAGGCGCATTACATCCATGGCTGTGTTGACCCCACAAAAATGTGCTGGGTTCATCCCATCGCACTCCCCATCCTGTTTCAATGGCTAGTAAGTGGGAGAACTGGCCAGTCACCCTGGGCTGTGGAACCGAATGTCCTCAGTGCTGAGGCACTCCACCCCTGCATCCCAGCCCAGTGGGAGGGGACACTGTGGAACTGTGGGGAAGGGGAGGAGACAGGACCATCTAGAAAGGAATAGAGGAAACCAGGCTCTTAATCCCGTGAGGCACCCGCCCTAGCCCTATCAATTCAATTTCAAGTCACCAGAAGCCTTTGGATCTTTTTTCTTTTTTTTCATGGCCAGTGCCAATGACTTGTCTCTCCCACCCACAGGTGAAGTGAATTTTTTTAATCGAAGGTTTATTTGTTTGATTTTGCATCCTCATGGCCTCTCTGTGAATTCTGGCTGGGACATCCTGTGGGCTGGCCCTGCCTCCCTGCCATCTGCCTGCCCATTCTCCTATTTCTTCACAGAAGTCAGCCTGGCACCTTAACTGCAGTTTCCATTACTGCAGTGCTACTGTTGGAAGTCATCCCTGGGCTAGCAAGTGGGAGATTCACTTCCCTCTCCCTCCCTGGGAGGTTAGGTGGCCTCCCGGCACTCAGAGTGATGGGACTTTCTAACTGGAATGAGTTTTGAGGATGGTCTAGTCTAGGGACCATTCACTGGGGTAAACAATAGAAGCTCCGGTGGGGGGTGGGGGAGGTTTATGAAAAATGCAGTTGTCCCTGCCTGCCTGGGATCTCCCTTGTTTAGCAGTACGCTGTATGTGTTTGCACTTTTCACAAGCTCCCCAGGGTCTGGGGAGTGCAGAACGCTGGTCTGGTAAGACCGTCTCTCTTCAGAGATCAGGTCACCTGGCTTCTCATTGTCTGCACAATGATTTTTAAGGCCCTGGATGTCCTGGCTCCTGGCTGTCAGCCTTCACCACTACCTCATCTTGCCCATTCATCTTCTGGCTACATTCCAGAAACACTGGCCTCCTCCCTGTCAATGCACTTATGTGGTCTCTCCTGGTTAACAGCTTTCTGATTGTCAGTCCGGGGGGGTCTTTCCTATTAGAGCACAGTTGCTTTAGGCTGGGGCCTAACCCTCTTCTCTCTTTCTCTCTCTCTCTCACACACACACACACACACACACACACATGCACAGGCACACATACGGATGGGACTGGAGACAGTTCCTTTTTTTTTTTTTTTTGGCAGAACATGTGGATACCCAGAGGCCTCTTAACTACAGAAGATATCTGGGCTCTGGCTAGACATGACCCTGGCTGCTATTTCCTACTCTAGGGCAGAGTCTCTGAGTGTTGTTGGATGGAAGACCTAGCTGTGCTATTTTGATAAGGTTATGAGGACCTGGCCTACTTTCTAGGTCCCCAAGCACTTTAGTTCAGGAAGGGGAGGGGAATGTGGACTCTAGAGGGTATGGCAGTTGTCTGTCACAGAGTGACAGAAGCCATCCCATCATTTTATAGCTGCGGACTGAGGTCCAAGAGGGGAAGGATTTGTCAAAGGACCAACAAATACTTTGGAGCACTGTTAGGACTGGCTATATCCTAGATCTCCTGACTCCACATACAGTGCTTTCCACTGCTCCCAGGGTGGGCCTTCTGACTTCTACTAGACTGATTTCACTGGTCCGTAGTGAATAAGAAAAGCAAGTACAGTGTGGGATAGTCTAAATATAGCTGTGAGGTTGCCCCCTTGTTCTGATCACCTCCTCTTCACTGTGTTGATAAGGGAGGGATTTTTATACCTGGGTTTTGGAGATGGCTGGACACATGACCCCTGACACCAGACAGATGAGATGGACAGCAGCTTATTAGTCATGTATACTCACAGCCCAGAGGAGGGCACCACACACAGAAGTTGCACAGGAGCGGAGTGAAGAGCCAGGAGCTATGGGAGGTAGGCTTTGTTTGTTAAGCATTGGCTTGCTGAATAATTCTGTGGGTTGGCATGGAACTGAAGCCCACTACTCAGAGATAGTCAGGAATTGTGCCTCATCCCCATGATAAGGAGGGTTGATTGGCTAGGGGAACTTATTAGCAGAAACTAAGTTGGAAGGAGGACTTGTGGTTAGGCTGTTGAGGTGCTCCAGATTTTTCATGTCAAGACAGCACATACTGTTGAGTCCTAATTTGGGGCTAATTGTGGTCTTATGGCAAATACCTGCCCTTCCTTGGGAAGGCCTATGCTTTCATGCTAAGGTTATATCTCTTTGCTTCTTTGAAGTGGCGGTAGTCGGTGGTAGAAGGCATGTGTGTTTTTAATGTCCAAAGCCAAAAAAAGAAAAAAAGAAATTTGGTAACTTCTTGTTGAGCTGCAAATTTCTTTGGAAACGTGACTAGTCTATGAAATTCAAAAATCTTGGAATCAAGGGCTCTACACTCTGCTTCCTCTCCTAATCTATAGTTGAGGTCAACTCCCCAAGTGAGGTCACTCTCTGAAGTGCATATTTGGTTGGAGAGTATGACAAAGAATAAAAGTTATCTCTTAGAACACAGGGCAGAGGGCAAGAGGGCAGAGCACCAATGGAGATATAATATTTGACATTTTATTGATTGATTGATTGATTGTTTGATTGAAGGAGAGGGAGAGAAACATGGGATTTGTTCCCAGGACCCTGGGATCATGACCTGAGCCAAAATCAATAGTCAGAGGCTCAACTGACTGAGCCATCCAGGCGCCCCTCAACATTTATTTAAAAACTTTATTCAATGGGTGTATAATTAAATAATTAAAAGACGTTATTGATCTAGGTGCAATGTTCTAGGCACAGGGCTAGACCCTGGAATTACAAAGATCAACAGAGCACAATCTCTACCTTCTAGGGCTTGTCCAATGGTGGAGACAGAAATGGTATAGAGATAGTTAGAAAGCAGTATGGTAAGGGCAATGGTAGGATGTGTATAGAGTATTGTGGGACTGCAAAGGAGGGGCAAGTGATGACCCAGTCTGTCAGACAGGGAGGTGAGATATGAATTGAGTCTTTAAAGATGAACGAGAGTTGCCCAGGTATGGTAGATTGTTACATTAATGGTCTCCAATGAATGATGCATCCCGGTACCCATGCCTTTTGTGTGATTCCCTTCCACGTTTATTCTGGGCTTGGCCATATAAACTGAGGTGCCTCAGTTTATATCAACCACCATTTAGGATCACCTAGCCCCCAGTTGACTGCCACATGAGTGATCACAAAAGCATGTGTAATCCAAACTGATGCCACATAGAACAGAAATAAACCATCCCAGGTAAGCCTACTAAAGTGGTTCTAAAACCTGGATACAAATTCTTTGGTATCGCTTCATCAAGAAGTAAAGTCTGTGTCCCCTCATGAATCTCAATGGGGAGGTAACTGCTTCAGTCAATAGAATATGGCAGAAATGATGCTAAAAGACTTTTGATTATTTATTTATTTATTTTTAAAAAAGATTTTATTTATTTATTTGAGAGAGAGTGCACAAGCCGGGGGGAGGGGAGGGGCCGAGGGAGGGGTAGAAGCAGACTCCTTGCTGAGCAGGGAGCCCAACACGGGGCTCGATCCCAGGACCCTGAGATCATGGCCTGAGCTGAAGGCAGATGCTTAACCGACTAAGCCACCCAGGTGCCCCAAGACTTTTGAATTTAGATCTTAAAAGGCCATGTAGCTTTTATTTTGTTTGCTGGAACGCTCCCTCTTATGGCCACTGTATAAAATGCCTGAGTGTCCTGAGGCCATGCTGTAAGGAAGCCCTAGTCACATGGAGAGGCATTATGTAGGCACTTTGGTAGACAGTCCCAGGAGAAGTTAACCTTCAGAGTCATTTCAACCCAGGCTCCAGACATGTAGATAAAGAAGCTTCCAGATAATCTTAGCACCAAAGCTGTTTGAGTTATCCACCTAGATGCTCACATTTTCAAACCGAGGCCCCAGATGTTGTGGGACAGAGACAAATCTGTCCACAGAATTCATGAGGTTAACAATATGGTGGTGGTTTTAAGCTATTGTTTTAGGTGGTTTGTTATGTAACAAACATATATGTAACAAACAAATATGATAACTAAATTGGTACCTAGAATTGTGGTGTTGTCTTAAAAGCCCAAACATGTGGCATTTGGAACTGGGTGGTGGGTGAAGGCTTGAATGAGAGGCAGCAAGAGTTGTGAGTGCCCTGGAAAGGGAGCTGGAAACTGCTTGGACCAAGGCTGATGAGTATTATATAGTGTTGAGGCCACCGGCATAAAGTGCGCCTAATGAATTTGTGGGTTTGGCTTAAGAGATTTAGAGGTGAGATGTTAAAAGTGCCATCTGGGTGCTTCCAGCTGGCGTGTCAGGTGTTATAATGGAGAGATGAGCTAAATAAGGATCTGTCTAGTTTGCTGGGTTAGAAAGGAAAACTAGTTCTCATTTCCAGTCTCTCCAGCAGACAGCAGATTCCCCAAGTAAGAACTGGCCTAAAGGTAAAGATGAAATCAAGGGCATGAATTGTAGAACCTTTGTTAAGACCCCAAGAGGATTTAAGGTGGTGCCTAGTAGACCTTCTCAGTTAAACAAAAGGGTTTCTAAGAATAGTAAAGATGTTGTTTTATAGCTGAAGTAGAATCTTCTTGAAATTAACTATATATGTGGCTTTTGGAGCGTTCCAGCAAACAAGTGAACCCAATAATACTTGTAGAAAAACCATAAAGTTTCGAAGATTATTGTTTTGGAAAAGACTCTGTGAGTTTGGGCTGAAAGGAACTGAAATAGTTAAAAAGTGAAAAGAGGCCTCTGGGCCACCAACTATCTATGGATAGAAGACTGGCCAATATTCACAAAGGCCTTCTCTTATGGAAAAGAAAATCTTCTCAGAGGGCAGAACCAGGAGCCCAGCAGGTGTAACTAGATGCCAAGGAGAACTGTACTCTATTCAAGTAACATCCCTGCCTCCAAAGGAAGGGTCCTGATAACAGAATCTGACTGGATTTCAGAACTGCTTTGAGTCAGTGATCACTATGTGCCTCCTTATTTCTCTCTCTTTTAATGGGAGTATCTGTTGAGGCTCTCCTATACTTGCTTCACGACTATATGCTGGGTACATGGAGGGCAGACATCTTGTCTCATTAGTTCACAGGTGTTTGGATCAAAAGGAGCCACATGTGAGGAGTTGTACCCCAGGAGGCTCAGCCACCTCCAGACTTGCTGCACATTGTGAGATCATGGACTTTGAGCCCGGTGTATGATTGGATACTATTTTGGGTGTTTTGGGAAGGAGGAATAAATTTCACATGTGGAAGGCTGTGTGTGCATTAGGTAGGGGTAGAGGGCAGACTCTTAGATTGCTACGTTAATGGCCCCCCAGTGAGTCACACCTCTTCCACACTGATTCTGGGCTAGCTATATGACATGCTTTAGTTCTCAGCAGATGTGACCTCAGCAACTGTGACACAGGCAGAGACTTCATAAGTGCTTGCCCATTAGGGTTTGCTTCTTGGAACCCCCTTGGCGTGTGAGGAGCCCAGGCTAGCCATGGAGAGACCTGAGCTGAAATGCTCCAGCTGGCAACTTCACCCAATGGCTAGACACTGCGTGAGCCCCTCTTAGAGCACCCAGCCCCAGTGCACCTGTCAGCTGACCACAGTGCATGGGTGAGCCCAGCCAACTCAGTTTGGAGCATATGTATGCACTGTTCCAGCTATCTCTAACCAAACTGCTGATTCACAGAATTGTTGTTGCCTTTAGTTACTAGTCTGAGTGGTTTGATACACAGCAATAGATAACAAACCAGATGAAGAGGAGGAAGGGCATTAAGACAGAGGAGATGGTATGAACAAAGACATAGAGAAAAAGCAAAGTGGGTGTGGGAAAATGCAGGCAGTTTGGAGTTGTCTGAGGCAGTGAATGTTGAGAGGGGACACTGGAAAAATGGGGAAGAGCCTTCCAAGAAAGCCCTTGTCTGTTTGGGTGTGGGTGATGGGGCATCATCGGTGGTCTACAGGAAGGGTGTGAAATGGCCAGAGAGATGCATTCTTTAGAAAGATTACTCTAGAGTCAGAATAGGGGATGAACACAGGGCCATGCGGACCCTCTCCTGCCCAGGTTGTTTTTACTCTTGTAGTGTGTTCAGAGTCAGGCTAGGGTGGTAGAGGCCTGCTTCTGGGGAAGCAAGGTGGTATGATAGACACTGCCTTGAGGTCAGGGTCTGTGTCTGTCTTGTTTACTGTTGTATCTCTCTGGAGCCCCAGCGTGAAGTTACTTCTCAATTTTATCTATCTATCTATCTATCTATCTATCTATCTATCTATCTATCTATCTATCTATCATCTATCTGGCATATAGTTGACATACATATTTTTTAAAGGTTCTATTTAAATTCCAGTTAACATACAGTGTAATATTAGTTTCAGGTGTACAACATAGTGATCCCACAATTACATACATTATGAAACACTCACCATGGTAAGTGTAGTTATCCTCTGTCATCATACAAAGGCATTACAATACTGTTGACTGTATTCCCTATGCTCTACTTTTCATCCCTGTGACTTATTTATTTTATAATTGGAAGTTTATACCTCCTAATTCCCTTCACCTATTTTGCCCATTCCCTCATCTCCCTCTTCTCTGGCAACTACTAGTTTGTTCTCTGTATTTATGTCTGTTTCTGGTTTTTCATTTGTTTTGTTTTTTAGATTCCACATATAAATGAAATTCTATGGTATTTGTCTTTCTCTGTCTGACTTATTTCACTTCGCATGATACCATCCGTGTTTCTTTCTTTTTTGTGGCTGAGTAATATTCCATTGTGTACATCTACTATGTCTTTATCCAATCATCTATCAGTGAACATATAGGTTGCCTCCATATCCTGGCTATTGTAAAGTTGCAATAAACATAGGGGTGCCTATATCGTTAGTGTTTCATTTTCTTTGCGTAAATACCCCGAAGTGGAATTGATGGATCATATGGTAGTTCTGTTTTTAATTTACTGAGGAACCTCCATACTGTTTTCCATAGTGGCTGCACCGATTTACATTCCTACCCACAGTGCACCAGGGTTCCCTTTTCTCCACATGCTTGCCAGTGCTTGTTATTTCTTGTCTTTTTGATACTAGCCATTCTGACTGGTGTGGGGTAATCTCATAGTGGTTGTGATTTACATTTCCCTGATGATTAGTGATGTTGAACATCTTTTTCATGTGTCTGTTGGTCATGATATGTCTTCTTTGGAAAAATGTCTATTCAGGTTCTCTGGCCATTTTTTAATAACATTGATTGTTTTTGTTTGTTTTTGGAGGTGAGTTGTATGAATTCTTTATATATTTTGGATATTAACTCCTTATCAGATATATCATTTGCAAATATCTTTCCCCATTCAGGAGGTTGCCTTTTCATTTTGTTGATGGTTTTCTTCACTGTGCAAAAGCTTTTTAGTTTGATGTAGTCCCAATTGTTTATTTTGCTTTTATTGCCAATGCCTGAGGAGACAAAAAAATATTGCTAAGACTGATGTATAAGAGGTTACCGCCTATGTTTTTTTTTTAGGATTTTTATGGCTTCAGGTTTTACATTTGGGTCTGGAATCCATTTTTAAAAAATTTTTAATTGTTATGTTAATCACCATACATTACATCATTAGTTTTTGATGTAGTGTTCCATGATTCATTGTTTGCATATAACACCCAGTGCTCCATGCAGTACGTGCCCTCTTTAATACCCATCACCAGGCTAACCCATCCTCCCACCTCCCTCCCCTCTAGAACCCTCATAGTTTATTTTTGTGTATGGTTTGAGAAAATGGTCCAGTTTCATTCTTTTGCATGTATCTGTCTAGTTTTCCCAATACCACTTACCAAAGATTGTCTTTTATCCATTGTATCTTCTTGTCTCCTTTGTCAAAAATTGACAGTATAAGTGTGGGATTATTTCCGGGCTGTCTATTCCATTCCATTGATTTGTGTATCTGTTTTTGTGCCAGTACTGTACTGTTTTTTTTTCTGTAGCTTTGTAGTAAAGTTTGAAATCTGAGACTGTGATATCTCCAGCTTTGTTCTTTTTTCTCAATATTGCTTTGGCTATTGGGGTCTTTTGTGGTTCCATAAAAATTTTAGGATTTTTGTTCTAGTTCTGTGAGAAATACTGCTGGTATTTTAATAGGGATTGCATTGCATGTCATCCTTGTGCAGGGACCATGCTAATCTTCTCTGTATTGTTTCACTTTTAGTATACGTGCTGCTGAAGTGAGCACTGATAGGGATTGCATTGAATCTGTAGATTGCTTTGGGTAGTATGAACATTTTAACAATATTCTTTCAGTTCATGAACATGGTATATCTTTCCATTATTTGAGTCATCTTCAATTTCTTTCATTAATATCTTATAGTTTTCAGAGTATAGCTCTTTCACCTCCTTTGTTAAATTTATTCCTAGGTATTTTATTCTTTTTGATGCAATTGTAAATGGGATTGTTTTCTTAATTTCTCTTTCTGCTAGTTTATTATTGGTGTGTAGAAACACAACAGATTTCTGTATATTAATTTTGTATACAGAAACTTTGCTGAATTTGTTTATTTTAACAGATTGTGTGTGTGTAGTCTTCAGGGTTTTCTCTTTATGGTATCATGTCATCAGCAAATAGTGACAGTTTTACTTCTTCCTTACCAATTTGGATGTGTTTTATTTCTTTTTCTTGTCTGATTGCTATGGGTAGGACTTCCAGTACTATATTGAATACACGTGGTGAAAGTGGACATTCTTGTCTTGTTCTTGATCTTAGAGAAAAAGCTTTCAGCTTTTTACCATTGACTATGATGTTAGCTGTGATCTTGTCATATGTGGCCTTTATTATGTTGAGGCATGTTCCCTCTATACCCATTTTGTTGAGAGTTTTTATCATGAATGGATGTTGAATTTTTTTCAAATGTTTTTCTGTATCTATTGAGATGCTCATATGACTTTTACCCATCATTTTATTAATATGGAGTACCATGTTGATTGATTTGTGGTTATTGAACCATCCTTGCATCCCTGGGATAAGTTCCACTTGATTGTGGTGAATCATCTTTTTAATATATTGTTGAATTCAGTTTGCTAATATTTTTTAAGGAATTTTGCATCTGTGTTCATCAGGAATATTGGCCTATTCTTTTCTTTCTTTCTCTCTCTCTCTCTCTCTTTCTTAAGTAGGTTCAAGACCCAGCCTGGAGCCCAACGCAGGGCTTGAACTCACAACTCTGAGATCAAAACCTGAGCTGAAATCAAGAATTGGATGCTTAACCGACTGAGCCACCCAATGGCTTACTCTCTCTCTCTCTCTCTCTTTCTTTCTTTCTTTTCTAGTGTTTTTGTCTGGTTTTGGTATTAAGGTAATGCTGGGCTCATAGAATGAATTTGGAATTTCTCTTTCTTCCTGATTCAGTCTTGGAAGATTGTATATGGTTCTAGGAATTTATCTGTTTCCTCTAGGTTTCCAATTTGTTGTTGTATAACTTTGCGTAGTATTTCTTTCTTTCTTTTTTTTTTTTTTTTTAAGATTTTATTTATTTTTTTGAGAGAGAGAGAGGGAGCACAAGCTGCATGGAGTGCAGAGCCTGACACGGGGCTGGATCTCATGACCATGAGATCACGATCTGAGCTGAAACCAAGAGTTGGCTGCTTAACTGATTGAGCCACCCAGGTGTCCCTCATAGTAGTTTCTTGTAATCCTTTGTATATCTGTGGTGTCAATTGTAATTTATCTTTTATTTCTGATTTTATTTATTTGAGTTCTCTCTCCTTTGATGGGTTGGGTTTGTTTGTCTTTTCAAAAAACCACCTCTTAGTTTCATTGATCTTTTCTAGTTTTTTTGGTCTGTATTTCATTTATTTCCACTCTGATCTTTTTTATTTCCTTCCTTCTACTATCCTTGGACTTTATTTGTTCCTTTTCTAATTCCTTTAGTTATAAAGTTAGATTATTTATTTGAGATTTTTCTTATTTCTTGAGGTAGGCCTGTATCACTGTGAATTTCCCTCAGAACTGCTTTTGCTGTGTCCCAAGGATTTTGAACTATTGTATTTCCATTTTCATTTGTCTCCAGGTATTTTTTTTGATTTCCTCTTTGATTTCTTCATTGACTCATTGGTTGTTTAGTAGCATGTTGTTTAGCCTCCACATGTTTGTGTTTTTAGCAGTTTTTTTCTGGTAACTGCTACTTTCTTACTATTTTGGTTGGAAAAGATGCTTGATATGATTTTATTCTTAAATTTACGGACACTTGTTTTCTGGTCTACCATGTGGTCTATCCTGGAAAATGTGCCATGTGCACTTGAATGGAATGTGTATTCTGCTCCTTTTTAGATGGAATGTTCTGTATATATTTTGTATTTATTTATTTATTTTTTATTTTTTTTATTTTTTTATTTTTTTAAATTTTTTTTTATATTTTGTATTTATCTTGTTAAGTCCATCTGGTTTAATGTGTCATTCAAAGTCACTGTTTCCTGTTTGATTTCTGTCTGGATGATCTATCCAGTGATGTAAGTGGGGTGTTAAAGTTCCCTACTATTATTGTATTATTGTCAATTTCTCCTTTTATGTCTGTTAATATTAGCTTTGTATATTCAGTTGCTCCTATGTTGGGTGCATAAATATTTATAATTGTTATATCCTCTTGTTGGATTGATCTGCTTATCACAATGTCATGCCTTTCTTTGTCTTCTGTTACAGTTTTTGTTTTAAAGTTCATTTTGTCTGATATAAGTATTGCTACCCCAGCTTTTTTTTTCACTTTCATTTGCATGGGATATCTTTTCTCATCCCTTCACTTTCAATCTGCATGTTTCTTTAGGTCTGACGTGTGTCTCTTGTAGGCAGCATATAGATTAGTCTTGTTTTTTTATCCATTCAGTCACCCTATGTCTTTTGATTGGAACATATAGCCCATTTATATTTAAAGTAATTATTGATAGGTATATACTTATTGCCATTTTATTAATTGTCTTTTGGTTTTTTGTTCTCTGTACCTCTTCCCTCTCTTGCTCTCTTCCCTTCTTATTTGATGAATTTCTTTAGTGTTATGCTTAGATTTCTTTCTCTTTATTTTTTTGTGTATCTATTATAGGTTTTTGGTTTGTGGTTACCGTGAGATTCATATATAATACCCTATGTATATAGCAGTCTATTTTAAGTTGATAGTGACTTAAGTTCAAACACATTGTCAAAGCACTACATTTTTACTCTGTGTATCAATGTATATGACATATTTTACATCTTTTTATTTTGTATATCCTTTAACTAATTATTGTAGATATATTTGGTTTTAGTACTTTTGTCTTTTAACCTCTGTACTAGCTTTATATCAGTGAAATTTTTTCTTTTTGTAATTCTTTTTCTTTTAGTTATGGCCTTTTTTTTTTTTTTTTTCTCCTTAAAGAAGACCCTTTAACATTTCTTTTAAGGGTGGCTTAGTCTGGTGAACTTTTAAAATTTTTGTTTGTCTGGGAAACTCTCTCTCCTTCAGTTCTGAATGATAACCTTGCCAGGTAGAATATTCTTGGTTGTAGGTTTTCTTCCTTTCATCACTTTGAATATATGTTGCCACTCTCTTCTGGTTTAAGAGTTTCTGCTGAAAAATCAGCCGATAACTTTATGGGGTTTCCTTTGTATGTAACTAGTTGCTTTTCTATTGCTGCTTTTAAGATTCTTTTTATTTAATTTTTGACATTTTAATTATTCAATAAATATTTTTGAATGAACGTAAAAATAAATAAGAGCAATCAAGTATTGTAGGTGCTGCCTATGAGGCAAAAAAGGACGGAATTCCAAGGAGAGTTTGGGAGAAAGCAGTGGTTGTTTTTCTGGAAAGAAGAGAGGCACTCTCAACAGAGGGACTCTCAGAAGCAAAGGCATGAAGGAAGGAAGTGTTTCTGGGGAATTGCATATTCTGAAGTTCAATGTGGCTCAAGCTTGGAGTGGGAGGAGGGGTTAATACCTGAGATATGGTTCGGGAGGGAGAAGGAGCCAGATCACAAGAAACTGGATTTATAAGGCTAAAGATTTTATCCAGTAAGCAGTAGGGAACCATGGAAAGCTTTAAAGCAGGGGAGAAGTGTGATGAGACTTGCATTTTGGAGAGATGAGTGGAGACCAGGGCAACAGTGTGGGATTGGAAGGGTGCACAGAAATGGGTGTATAGCAACTGGGAGCATAGGAGCTCATTTGAGGGGGCTGAGGGCTTGAAACAGGCAGGAGCAGAGGAGATGGAGGAGATAGGTGAGAGACACCCATGTGGAGAATTCATAACACATAGTCACTTCCTGGATGTGTTTGGTGAGGATTGCAAGAACTCCCAGGTTTTTGGTGTAGCTTCTCTGAAGGATGAGAAGAGACAAGGCAGCTTTGGGGCAAAAGATCATGAATTTATTGTTGGCCATGTTAATCTTGAGGTACCTGTGGGACCTACTTGTGGAGAGGTCCAGGTTGGGGCTGAGGAGTGAGGTCTGAGTGGAGGGTAGATATCTGGCAGGTGTTGGCAAATAGGTGATAATGAGCACCCAGGGAGCATTGTAGGCCTAAAAGAAAACAGAACCTAAGACAAGATCTGGAGGAGCACTGATATTTAAGGAATAGCAAGCAGCACAGGAGTGTGAGAAGGAGTACCAGAAGGCTAGGAGAGGCAGGAGAGGGGTATACCACGAAAATGGGCATGTTTCAGTGAAGGAGTGCTCAGGGTGTCAAGTAAAGACTAGATCGTTTTTTAGAATTAGTAACAAGGAGGTCACCTGGTGAGGACAATTCCAGAAGCAGGTCAGAGCTGAAGTCTGAGGTCATTGTTCAAAAATATCGGTTTTATTATTATTTAGGTATGGCAAGGCCAACAGATCAGGAGATGACTGCCGTTGAAAAGGTAGTTTGTTATATTCACAGATCCTAAGAAGAGGGACACACGATCCATAGGGGGCTTCCCTGGGAAGTACTGGGCTTGGTCAGGAGGCACAGGAGGGAGAGGGAGCTTCTGTAGGAAAGAATGGGTGAGGCAAGATAAGCAGGTTTAGGATTGGCTAGTTTGGATAATTTCAGTGGGTTCTGGGGGCACAGGGGTGACTCTCATTGGCTGGTACCTGGCCTTGCAATGATTAGGGAGGGTGGCTAGTGGCCTGGAGTGTGAGAGCCTGATAAAGGAGATGGTTGAGGATGTGGGCACTGTCAAATCAGATTGGCTAGCTAAGCTGGATTGGTAAATTGGGTGGATTAAATTAGATTGGCTGGTTTGCAGTTGAAAGGTGCACTTGTAGGTGAATGGTGTATTAATCCCCAGGAATCAGTTAACCCTGGGGTGGGTAGTCACCCCAGATGTGGAAGCATCAGAATACAGAACATAAAAGACCTGATTAATACAGTTATGGGTTAGGAGCGAGTGAGAAGAGATTGAAGATGTAAAGGAGAGGAACCTTGTAAGTGAGAGTGGTATAACTGCTGGTGGCTCCCTCTTCTCTCAAGGGTGGTTGGAGGTGGAGAGGTGGGTTGCTAGTCTCTGAAGAATAGGGCTAGAGTCTCCCCTGAAGGCCAGGGCCTGCCTGCTGGGAAGATCTTGCTGACGCCTACCTTCCATGCAGCAGCCCCTGGCAGAGATGCTCGAGAGCATGGGCTGGTGGGGCTGCTTGGGCTTTTGGTCTCAAGCTCAGGGTTTTGTCTTGGCCAAGTTCAGTTCTTCTCAGTCTGCACCAAGTCAGGGGAGGACCAGAAAGGGCTGCCTGAGAGAGGTGAGAATAGCCCCTCTGAGTCCTGACTCAGTCTCTCCACGAAAGGGAAAACGAATTAGCAGTTTTTTGGCAGGTACATCTGTGCCTAGGGATAAACAAGACTCATCCTTGTGGAATGTGAGCAGAGTTAGCATTTTTTTTTTTTTATCTGCTTTTGGAAAAAGAAAGGGGGAGGCAGAGATCCCACAGCTGTCTGAGGCCACCTCTGTCTCGACTTTCCAAAGTCAGGACCCATCTTCTTGGGCAAAGCTGCTTTGTAAGCAAGCTGCGGTCTCCTGATTTACAAGCTCATAATATCCCTAACTCTGTCTGAAGAGGCTGACAGTTACCCAACACTCCTTGCCAGCTGGCTTCAGCCAAGAGAGCTGCATGTAAATGCAGCATCCTGTAGCTACTCTGGGTCAGGCTATTCCAAAGTGAAGAGAAATTCAACATTTAGATGGGGAAAAGGAAAAAAATCTGAAACATGTTCTTTATGTTAGAGGCATTTCTGCTGCTCATTGGCAGGAAGGAAAGGCAGAGAATGTCAGTGGATGTAGGAAAGCATGTATTTCAGCTTCTCTGGGTGGGAATCAGGCAGATCTCATCCATTCAGCCTTCTAGGAGCTATTGGAGGAATGGGTGGACCTGGGGGTGGGGGTGAAATCTTTCTCAGTCCAAGTCCTGGGCATCATCCTTTCCTGCTTTCACCCCCATATCCAGTCACTCATCCAAACTTGAATTCTACCTGCAAAGTGCTTCTGGGAACCGGCTCTTCCTCTTCATCCTGACTGACACAGTGCCAGCCCTAATACTCATTTTCTCTTGCTTGGACTATTGCAGTAGCCTGCAAGCTGGTTTCTTGCCTCCAGTCTCTTACTCCCCATTGCTACCAGAGCAATTAAAAAAAAGATTTTATTTATTCACTAGATAAATAGAGAGAGAGCACAAGAGGGGGAAGCTGGAGGCAGAAGTAGAGGGAGAAGCAGGCTCTCCGCTGAGCAGGGAGCCCAACGTGGGGCTTGATCTCAGGACCCCGAGATCATGACCTGAGCTGAAGGCATACACTTAACTGACTGAGCCACCCAGGCACCCCTGCTACCAGAACAATTTTTTCCCCAAACCATGTTTTTTTTTTTTTAATGTATATACTTTAAAAATTTTGTAATACGTGCATGTGTTTTTAAATACAATGATACTAAACAACATGGAGTAAAAACTAAATCTTCACCAACTTGTGTCCTCTAGCCATTGCTATGGTTGTTAGCAATTGTGTTATCCTTCTAGAACTATCCATGTATATAATATTAGCAAATCTATTCTTGGTGGGGAGGTAAGCAGACAAACTTATTAGACTGTGATACATTTTGTTGTGTGCCTTACATTTTTAAAAAGATTTTATTTATTTATTTGTGTGAGAGAAAGAGAGAAAGCGAGTGCATGAGCTGGAGGGAGGGGCAGAGGGAGAAGCAGACTCCCTGCTGAGCAGGGAGCCCGATGCTCAATCCCAGGACCCTGAGATCATGACCTGAGCTGAAGGCAGACGCTTAAATGACTGAGCCACCCAGGCGCCTGCCTTACATTTCTTTTTTACTGAACAATGTCTCTTGTGGGTCATTCTGTATCAGGATATATAATGTTGATTTTTTAAAAAATCAGTTCTATGATATTCCATTTATGATCATATTACAGTATATTTAACCAGTCCCCTATTGGTGGCTGTTTAGGTGTTATAAACTGTATTATTATAAGCAGTAGTTTAAATATTATTACTAAATGTTTAATTCAAATTAAATTATTCAGTGTTTTCTCTCTTTGCAAACGATGTACAGGCTTATATCATCAGTCCAGACTCTTTCCTGAGCTTTGATCCATTGATCAGCTATTATTTTTTTTAAAGATTTATTTATTTTAGAGAGAGTGGAGGGGGAGGGGCAGAGCGTGAGGGAGAGAGAAACCCAGGCAGACTCTGTGCTAAGCATGGAGCCTGACATGGGACCTGATCTCACAACCCTAAGATCATGACCTGAGCCAAAACCAAGAGTCAGATGCTTAACTGACTGCGCCACCCAAGTGCCCCTTGATTAACTATTAATATGTCCACATGACTGTCTCAAATTCATTATGTCTTGTCTTGTCCACTGCATAAAGGGGACCCCCATCTACATAATTGCCTAAGCCCGAAACCTTGAAGTTGTCCGCAATTACTTCATTTCCCTCCCTGCCCACCCACCTGGCCCATCTACCTCCCATAGAGCTCTTTTTTGCCCACTTCTCTCCAAGAATTTGCATCTTCTTTAGTTAAGCCTTTTAACTCCACAGCACGCTGCAGCTGCAGCCTTCCATAGAAATAATTTCACTACCATCACTCAAAGCTTACAATCACCTTTCACCGGGATGAATGCAGTCATAATAAGAGTAAATGGCTTATAAAGCACTTGCTATGTGCTAGGCACCATTCTAAGTGTATTATAAATCCTAGTTGCTTTTAATACTCAAAATCACCCTCAGGGTATGTGGACTACTACTACTACTATTATTATTTTACTTGCTTTCAAAAAAATTATTTACTTATTTACTTATTTCATTCCAATATAATTAACATACTGTGTTATATTAGTTTTAGGTGTACAATGTAGTGATTCAGCAATTCTCTACGTTTCTCAGTGTTCATTGGGATAAGTGTGCTCTTAATCCCCTTTATCTATTTCACCCATCCCCCCCATCCACCTCCCCTCTGGCGACCACCAGTTTGTTCTCTGTATTTAAAAGTCTTTTTTCAGTTGTGTCTTTTTTCTTCATTTGTTTGTTTGTTTTGTTTCTTAAGTTCCACATTTGGAAATCATATGGTATTTGTCTTTCTCTGACTTATATCACTCAACATTATACCCTCTAGCTCTATCCATGTTGTTGCAAATGGCAAGATTTCATTCTTTTTTATGGCTCAGTAATATTCTATTCTGTATATATACCACCTCTTTATCCATTTATCTATGGATGGATACTTGGGTTGCTTCCATATCTTGAGTATTGTAAATAATGCTGCAATAAACATAGGAGTACATATATCTTTTTTGAATCAGTGTTTTCCTTTTCTTTGGGTAAATACCCAGTAGTGGAATTAGTGGATCATAGGGTAGTTCTATTTTTAATTTTTAAAAAAAGATTGTATTTAGTTATTTGAGAGAGAGAGTGAGAGAGAGAGACAGAGCAGGGTGAGGGGCAAAGGGAGAAGCAGACTCCCCGCTGAGCAGGGAGCCCGATGTGGGGCTTGATCCCAGGACTCTGGGATCGTGACCTGAGCCGAAGGCAGACACTTATCCATCTGAACCACCCAGGTGCCCTTCTATTTTTAATTTTTTTGAGGAACCTCCGTACTGTTTTCCATAGTGGCTGCACCAATTTGCATTCCCACCAACAGTGCATAAGGTTTCTTTTTTCTCCACATCCTCACCAACTCTTGTTACTTCTTGTGTTTCTGACAGGGTATGTGTACTATTATCTCCATTTTATAAATGAGGAAATGGAGGCACAGAGAAGCGCATCAATGGGTAAGAGGCTGACTGTTCAACACTATTCTTTCTGCAGAATGATCCCTCTTGTGTCCCTTGCAGAACATTCTCCAAATCAGTGCTCTTTTTAAACATGGAGCAAGTCACGTCCTGCACCTCTTTAAAACCCTTCAGTGGCTCCATGTTTTCTCCTTTCTCTTAGAATAAACCCCAGAATCCTATAAGGGATTGTGCGGAGGCCCTACATGTCTCTGGCTTACCTAACCTCACCGTTCTCACCAGCATCATTCTTGACAGGCTCTCTTTTGGTTCTGGGATATTTCCACCTTGTCCCACCTCATGGCGCTTGAATTTACTCTTTGTATAGACATGTGGTTCTCTCCTGGGGTTATTCCCTCTCCTTCCTCTCCCCTCAAGACCCCTGCCCTTCTCCCTGACACTCCACCAAGTGTGGTTGCCACAACTGGGGCAAGGGGAGGGGCTGCCGGCATCTAGTGGGTAGAGAGGCCGGGACGCTGCTGAACATCCTGCAGTGGCCGGAACCTCCCCGCAGCAAAGAATTCTCTGGCCCCAAATGTCAGCAACTGATAAACCTGTCTCTTCACATGCTTCATTCACTTTCAGTTGTAGATGTTGGTGGAAAATTTGGTCTCCCCAGAAATGTCTCCCTGACTCTCTTCTTAAAAGGAGAGCTAGCCTCATGCCCCGCCCAAATGATCTCTGGCCAGTTTCTGAATTATTAGTGCCTTTGCTTTATTTTGTTCTTCTGGCTTCCTGGGTTTCAATGTTTTAGGCCACTGTTTCTAACCTTCTTTTTGGAAAATATCTTCGTGAGATATTCTCAGTTTTTTAATTTGGGTCATGTATGGTCTTTAAAATTTATTCTGTAGTTTTGGTGCTACTGTTATTGGAGTCTAGTTTTACATTATACTTTGTGACCTACTTGTGTTATCATGTACATAGGTACTAGTGTTTGAGAAGCACATTTATTGAATTGGAAAGACCTTGCCAATCAATGTTGAGTGAATCGAATGTTTTCAAAATGCTATATAAATTTGTGCTGTTTTATATAGTACAGGAGCATGTGGTTATTTAAATAAGTTTAAAGTTAAACTAGTTAAAATTAAGTAGAATTTGAAATTCAGTTCCTCAGGCAGGCTAGCTGCATTTCAAGTTCTCGAGAGCCTGTTGTGGCTCATGGCTACCATGTTGGTTGGCGAAAATAGAAAACATTTCCATCATTGCAGAAATTTCTGTTGGACTGCATTGTTCCAGAATTTGGTCCCATTTTAAGATAAAGCATATATACCACGTGAATGTTCATATAGATGTAGATATCTATTAAGGAGGGCACGTACAGCATGGAGAACTGGGTGTTATACGAAAACAATGAATCGTGGATCACCACATCAAAAACTAATGATGTTTGTATGGTGACTAACATAATAAAAGAAAATTTTTTTAAAAAAGGAACAATAAATAAACAAATAAATATTTATGAAGCAGTATATTTTTTAATTTAATTATTTTTTGATTTGCATGTGAAATCTTTTATTTTTATTTATTTATTTATTTTTTAAGTTTTATTTTATTATGTTATGTTAGTCACCATACATTACATCATTAGTTTTTGATGTAGTGTTCCATGGTTCATTGTTTGTGCATAACACCCAGTGCTCCATTCAGTATAAGCCCTCTTTAATACCCATCACCAGGCTAACCCATCCCCCGACCCCCCTCCCCTCTAGAACCCTCAGTTTGTTTCTCAGAATCCATAGTCTCTCATGGTTCGTCTCTCCCTCTGATTTCCCCCCCCTTCATTTTTCCCTTCCTACTATCTTCTTCTTCTTCTTCTTTTTTTTTTAACATATAATGTATTATTTGTTTCAGAGGTACAGATCTATGATTCAACAGTCTTGCACAATTCACAGCACTCACCATAGCACATACCCTCCCTAATTCTATCACCCAGCCACCCCATCCCTCCCACCCCCCACCACTCCAGCAACCCTCAGTTTGTTTCCTGAGATTAAGAATTCCTCATATCAGTGAGATCATATGATACTTGTCTTTCTCTGATTGACTTATTTCGCTCAGCATAACACCCTCCAGTTCCATCCACGTCATTGCAAATGGCAAGATTTCGTTTTTTTTTCTGATGGCTGCATAATGTAGATATCAATTTTATAGGTTTTCTGTTATAATATGGTTTTTAAAACTTTATTTTCTTTTTATAGAGTGTACTTTTTTTTTTTTTTAAAGATTTTTATTTATTTATTTGACAGAGAGAGAGAGACAGCGAGAGAGGGAACACAAGCAGGGGGAGTGGGAGAGGGAGAAGCAGGCTTCCCGCGGAGCAGGGAGCCCGATGCGGGGCTCGATCCCAGGACCCTGGGATCATGACCTGAACCGAAGGCAGACGCTTAACGACTGACCCGGGTGCCCTTATACAGTGTACTTTTACTAACTTGATAGGATACACTGAATTATTAAATGCTAAAAATCACCACATGCTTTGGAGAAATTTCTACTTTGCCACATTTAAAAAATATACTGCTTCATAAATATTTATTTGTTTATTTATTTTTCCTTTTTTAAAAAAATTTTCTTTTATTATGTTAGTCACCATACAAACATCATTAGTTTTTGATGTGGTGATCCACGATTCATTGTTTTCGTATAACACCCAGTTCTCCATGCAGAACGTGCCCTCCTTAATACCCATCACCGGTCTAACCCATCCCCCCACCCCCCTCCCCTCTAGAACCCTCAGTTGTTTCTCAGAGTCCATAGTCTCTCATGGTTCATCTCTCCCTCTGATCTCCCCCCCTTCACTTTTCCCTTCCTTCTCCTAATGTCCTCCATGCTAGAAGAAAAATGTTAAGACTATGTCACTTTCCCTTGGATGTCAAGGGAAACATTTTTCTTCAAGACGGGAGGGTCTGATTTCATAAGTGAATCCCCGGGAGTATAAGAGAAAGAAAGAGTACTGGAAAAGTAATGCCACATCCTCTTGTCTTATCTCCTGAAATGCGCATTCAAGACAACTGTGCTTACATTTGCCCCCTCAGAAAACAAAGGACCAAGCAGCACTTCCGGAAGTGAATGTGGCTAATCATTATGGGGATGGGGCATGCTCACTTACGAGGGTCCTCCTGGGATTTCCCCATGACGGACTCTGGCTACTACCTCGTATCCAACTTCTTAGCAGACAGTGTGGGGCCATGGGTCCCTGCCTGCTAAGTAATGAACCCTCTCAGGGTCCCAGAAGTTGAGGGGTCAGGAGGCTTGGTGGAGTGTCAGGGAGAAGGGTGGGGGTCTTGTCCGTGCCACCTGAGGCGGCGCACCCCCCGTATTTGTGTGAGCATTCTGGGTTGGAGCCAGTGCGAGGCAGATGAGGGCAGGTCGCCCTTGTGATTCACCAATGGTGCCAGCTTGAAATTAGGGCCGGGCAGGACTGAGGTGAGGTGAGTGAGGCACTCGTCGTGAGAAGTGCAACATTTAACAGGATGCCAAAAAAAAAAAACTCGGTAGCCAAGATAAATGCTATTTTAATGGCAGTATTTCCAAAAACATAACAAATGCAAAAATGCCATGATGGATAAAATATCAGTCTTTGAAACAAAGGCAGGATCTGGCCCTGCATTTGCACGGTTCACCTTACTTGCATCAACCTCACCTTGGCCCTGTCACCAGATAAAACTTGCCGTCACCATCTTAAATGTGGCAAGAAGAATTTCCCTTTTTAAAGAGTACAAAACAAAGCTTCCTGCTACTTTTATAAAATGCACGGAGGTCACAGCACACGTCATCAGGATATAGGTGGCTGGATTCTCACAAGGTCACGCACAAGTGCAACCAGAACCCAGCCCCCCGGAAGCTGCCCTTGTGCTCCTTCCAGGCACTACCCCCACCTCAAGGTGAAGCTAACCCCTAGCCTGACGTCTTTTTTTTCATTTTCTTTTTTTTTTAAATTGAGCTGAAATTCATACAACATAAAATCACCTGTTTTAAAGTGTACAATTCAGTGGCGTTTTATATACTCACGGTGCTGTGTGAATGACCACCTCTATCAAATTCTAGAACATTTTCATCTCCCCAAAGGGAAGCTGTACCCATTAAACAGTCGTTTCCTGTTCTCCCTCCCCCAGCCTGTGGCTAACACCAATTTACTCTGTCTCTCGGGATTTACCTATTCAGGACACTTGAAAGAAATGGAATCATACGGCAACATGTGACCTTCTGTGTCTGGCTTCTTTCACTTAAGTGTAATGTTGTCAGCCTTATCCATGTGGTAGCTGGTGTTGGCCCTTTACTCCTTATTATAGGTGAATAATGTTCCATTGTATGGATACACCACATTTTGCTTATCCAATCATCTGTTGATAGGCATCTGAGTTGTTTCTATCTTTTGACTTTTGTGGATCCCGCAGCTATGAACATTACCGTAGAAGTATTTGAATACCTGTTTTCAACTCTTTTGGGTTTATTCCTCGGGGTAGAATTGCAAGATAATATGATAGCTTTATGTTTAACTTTTTAAGGAACTGCCGAACTGTTTTCCTGAGGCTGCACCACTTTCCATTCCCACCTGGAACGTACAAGGTTTCCAGTTTCTCCATGTCCCAGCTAACACTTACATTCTGGTTTTTGTGGTGGTTGTTGTTGTTGTTGTTTAAATTATAGCCATCCTATGGGTATCTCATTGTGCTTTTGATTTGCGTTTTCCTAATGACTAGTTATGTTGAGCATCTTTTTATATGCTTATTGGCCATTTGTAGATCTTCTTTGGAGAACCGTCTATTCACATCCCCTGCTTATTTTAAAATTGGGTTGTTTGTCTTGTTGTCTATTGAGTTCTTTATTTGTTCTGGGTGTTAGACCTTTTAAAGATGTATGGTTTGCAAGTACTTTCTACGATTCTATAGGTTATCTTTTTACTTTTTGGATGATATCATTTAATGCATGAAGGTTTTTAATTTTGATGAATTCCGATTTACCTAATTTTTCTTTGGGTATGTGTGCTTTTGGTATTATATCTAAGAATCCATTGCCAAATCCGGGGTTCATGAAGATTTAACCTTATGGTATCTTGTAAAAGTTTTATAGTTAGATTATATTTAGGTTGATCCATTTTGAATTAATTTTTGCATATGGTATGGTGTAGGGATCCAACCTTGTTCTTTTGCATGTGGCTCTCTAGTTGCCCCAGACCATATGTTGAATATTTTTCCCCATTGACTAGTCTTGGCATCTCTGTTGAAAATTAATTGGCCACAGATGTATGGGTTTATTTCTGGACTCTCAATTCTATTCCATAGGCTGTATGTCTGTCTTTATGCCACCACCACACTGTATTTATTACTGTAGCTTTGTGTAAGTGTTGAAATCAAGAAATGTGAGTCTCCTAGCCCTCCTTATATTTATTTTGACTAGTTTTACAATTTATGTAAATGGAATCATATAACATGTACTCATAATGTGTTTGTTTTTTTCTACTTGATATTATGTTTGAGAGTTACCTTTTTAGGTTGAGTTTAAAAAAACTCTTTGAGGGGCTCCTGGCTGGCTCAGGGCACCTGATTAAGCATCTGTCTTCAGCTCAGGTCGTGATCTTGGGGTCCTGGAATCGAGACCTGCATGGAGCTCCCTGCTCAATGGGGAGTCTGCTCCTCTCTCTGCCTCTCTCCCCCACTTGTGCTCTTTCTCTCTCTCTCAAATAAATAAATAAAATCTTTAAAAAAACCCCTTGGAATAAATAACACATTGAAATGATTTAAAGCATTCAAATAGGAGGACAAGATTAAAGTGAAAAGCCAGGCTGTCTCCCAGTCCAGTTCTCCACCTCCCTTCCCCAGAGACACCCAGTGTTACCAGTATACTGAGCACTTATGGAGAGAAATTTTACGCATAAAGAGGTCTCGGATTATATACCTTCCCCTATCCCTCCACAGAAAAGGTAGCACACACTACATACGAAGAAAACACTTTATTAGACTGAACTTTGTAGTTCTTTCCTTGGCTTATCTTCTCTCCAACCACATTATCATTATTCAATTTATTTTTTAAAGAGTTCAGGGCTGTTACTTTGTAGGAGGTAACTCCATTTTTCTGGTGTTTCCACATAATTCGATGCAGCCTGTATAGTGATGTGGTGCCAATCTCAGCCTATCATATCAGGAAGCAGTTCATGTCAGTTTGCACTATTACTGGTGAAATAAATTTTGATCACTAGGTTAATGTGGAGACTGCCAGGTTTCTCTATTGCAGAATTATCAGGATTTTTTTTTTTTTGTAATTAATAAATCATCTTTGGGGCAATGTATATCTTGTTACTCATCAAACATTCACTTAAAGGTTTTAACATCCACTGATGATTTTTGCCTGAATCAGTGATTACCGTGATGACTGGAAAATGGTGTGTATGAATTTTGTTCGCACTGTTCTTGAGCTCTGCCCATGTCAAGAGTGAGGCGAGGTCGATAGTGCTGAAAGGTGTCTCTTGCAGTGCTTCTGCGTGTCTGTGGCTCCCAGAGTCCTGCTTAGGGTCTCGAGAAGGTTTAGCTTGTAGTCCATCGGAAGGGTGAAGACCCAAGAAGAGAGAGAGATGTGGGGCCAAGAGTGACAATATCAGATACACTGAACTTGCCTCCTACTTCTGGCTCCAGAGAAATCAGAAGCCATTGGTAGAGAGATCATGTTCATCATCAGAGATCATGTTCCTGGTCTTATTTTTGTTCTAAGACCTCATCAGGTTTTTTTTTTTTTTTTTTAATCTGGACAGGGTAACTAGATCTTCAGTTTTGAAACCAAATTTGGACTCTCTGTTCTGGAACCCCAATTTCTTGAGCAAGTCATCCTCTGAAATGAATTCTAGAGTTAAGGGTTGTTCTTAAATGGCTTGATGAGGGTATGTTACTAGGAGTTGAGAGAAGGTGTGGCTGGTATGACACCAGCTTGCTTCTCTACCTTGAATCTTCTCTTCAGGATGATCTTTTCATGGCCTTGGCTTGGTTCTGAGGCCTCTGCAGAATCTGGTCTTCTCTGAAGTAGGCGTCTAGCTCTTTGATCCTGAAACCAAATTTGGATTCTAGACTTCTCGGTGTTGCTTTCTAAAGCAAGCTTTTGTTTGGAAGCATAACTGAAGTAAGATTTTTGGTTGAATGCATGGATGAGCATTTTTAATGGATTCTCTGTGAAGTTGGCGCAACTGTGCTTACCATATGTAGCCACGATCTTGTTTGGAGACTTGTCTCAGGAGGAGAGTCCTGGAGTCCATCCTACAATGCAACTAGCTAGAATGATCTTGTGAAAATGCAAATCTCACTAGTCCTGTGCCCTACCAAAGATCTTTAGATAGTTATCCAATACCTACAGCATCCCCAACTTTATGCCACCAACCCCTGGGATCTGTGAATCCATACAAACACTCCCTAACCACTGTCATTTTGATCTTTATTTAGCATGAAAAATATGAGACGTGAATAATTTATTTGAGGCCAATATAGCTAATAATACAAACAAAGCCTTGTTGGATTCATCATAGTTTTTGTATCTGTGGATTCTAAAGATGTGGTTTTTATGTCAGTGGGATCTTCAGAATAGTTTGACATTAAAAGAGGACAATGGAATATTACTCAGTGATTAAAGGAGTTGATTATCAAGCCAAGAAAAGACATGGAGGAACCTTACAGGCATATTACTCAGTGAAAGAAGCCAATCTAAAAAGGCAACATAGTGCATAATCCCAACTGTATGACATTCCCGAAAAGGCAAAACTATGGAGACAATAAAAGGATCGGCGGTTTCCAGGGGCTGATGAGTAGGTGGAGCACAGAGGATTTTAGGGTGAAACTATTGTTTGATATTATAGTAGTAGGTACATGTCATTGTACATCTGTCAAAACCCATAGAATGTACACAAGAGTGAAACCTAATGTAAGCTATGGACTTTAGGTGATAATGACGGGCCGACGTGGGTTCATCCATCGTAACGAATGTGCTACTCTGGTGTGGGAATTTGATAATAAGGGAGGCTGTGAGTGTGTAGTTGGGGGCAGGGAAGTATATGGAAATCTCTGTGTCTTCTCAACTTTGAACCTAAAACTGCTCTAAAAAATGAAGTCCGTTAAAAAAAAAAAAAGGATTCTTACGTTAAAAAAATGTTGAGAACCCCCTAGCCTTCTGGGTGAAAATCCAAATTCCTTCATGTGCTGGGCCCTTCACAGTTAGGCTCGAGCACCTTTCTGGCCTCCTCTTCCAGCCCGCTCCCTCCTCCCAGCAGGGTAGGCTGTGTTCCCGGCCCCACGGCTCCTCTTGCCTGCCACCTTCTTCCTTGCTTGGTGCCTTCATCACTCCCTCTCCTACAGGGCTTGTCTTTCTCCTCCGTCTCTGCCTACAAGTCCTTGGGCTCAGCTCAAATGTCTTGCCCATGGTGAGCCTTCCTCGGTGCATTCAGTTCCAGGCAGAATTGTCACCCCCAAAGCCCTTCACCATTGCACTTCTAGAACAATGTGTCTGTCTGGCAGATGCAATGCCATTAGAAGTCTAGTGTAGTCACTTATCTATGATTTATGCTTCTTTTTCTCCAACCAGACTGTTCTTTTATTTAAAGGATCAGCATGGCATGGAGTATGTGATGGTTAATTTCATATATCAATTTGACTGGGCTCTAGGATGCTCTGGTAGCCCAAGATTAAACAAGATTTCTAGGTGCGTCTGCGCTGTTGTTTCTGGAAGAGATTAGCTTTTGTTGGTGAGCTCAGGGAAGCAGATGGCTCTTCCAAAAGTGGGTGCCATTATAACAAAGACCTGAAAATGTGCAAGTGGCTTTGCAACTGGAGGGGTTTTGAAGTACATATGCTGGAAGAGCCCCGTATTGTTGCCACGGGGCTCTGAGGAGAGGTTCTGTAGAGAGCTCTGGAAGAAAAGAGGAGAGCACTAAGAGAAAACATGCATATATTTTTTTTTAAGATTTATTTATTTATTTGAGGGGCACCTGGGTGGCTCAGTTGGTTAAGTGTGTATGTGCCTTTGGCTCAGGTCATGGTCTCGGGGTCCTGAGATCGAGCCCTGTGTTGGGTTTCCTGCTCAGCAGGGAGTCTGCTTTCCCTTTCCCTCTGCTCTTCCCCCCTGCTTGTGCTCACTCGCTCTCTCTCTCAAATAAATAAATCTTTTAAAAAAGGATTTATTTGAGAGAGGGAGAGAGAGAGCAAGCGGGGGGCGGGGCAGGAGGAGCAGAGGGAGAGGGTGGGGAAGAGGGAGAGAATCTTAAGCAGACTGCACTGAGCGAGGAGCCCGATGTGAGGCTCAATCCCAGGATCCCGAGATCATGACCTGAGCCCAAATCAAGAGTCAGACACTTAACCAACTGAGCCACCCAGGCACCCCGAAAATGTCCGTCTTTTTAGAGAATACATAAACAATCAAGCACAGATTGTTGGTAGAAAAATGAATGGTAAAGGCCATTCTGATGAGGCCTCAAATGGGAAAGAGGGACATGTTATATGACAGTGGAGAAAAGGCCGTCCTCGTTATAAAGTGTTCTAGTGTTTTCTAGAAGGTAGGACTTGGGTGCAATGAAATTGCAATGAAATCGGGTATTTAACTGAGATTTCTTAACAAAGGAGTGGCTTGGTTCCTCCTGACTGCTTACGGTAAAGTGCAAGAGCAGAGAAATGAATTGAAGAAATGACTTGAAGGTGGGCCCGAAATTGTTAAGCAAATAGGAACCAAAACAAAGATTTGAAAAATTCTGTCTGTACTGTGAAAAAAGAGAAAGTGTGTTCGGAAGAGAACACTGAGGACTGACCTAAGGAGAGTAGTGTGATTGTGAACCAGGCATTTAATTAGCTACCTCAACAGAAGACAGGAACTGAGATGAGATAGTACTAGCAGAAACACTGTCATCTGGGAAAAAGGATCTTGAAGGAGAGTTAAGAGTCATCAGGGCTACTGTCTAGCTTCCAACAGGGCAGAGAGCCGTCTGGCAGAGCTCTGGGGGTGTGATCCCCGCTTGGCAGAGGGCCTCGGCATAGGTGGCACCTCACCAAACCGTGGGGGTGACACTCCATTCCCCGCCCCCGCCCCTGCAGTGGCCTGGAAGGCAGAACATCTAGCCAAAGAGGATTGCTTTCCAGGCTTCAGATCTCATGGTGTTTGTCCTGTGGGTTTTGGACTTGCTTGAGACCTGCCATCCCTTCCTTCTTCCCTGTTCCTCCCTTTTGGAAAGGGAATGTCTGTCTGGTGCCCCCCCCCCCATTGTATTTGGGAAGCATGTCACTTGCTTGGGTTCACAGGGTCATAGCTGGAGAGCGGTCTGCCTTAGGAGGGAACTTAGCTCCAGTCTCACCCACATCTGATGGAGGCGACAGATGAGACCATGGACTCCTCCAAAGAGCTGACACTGGAATGAATGAGTTTGGGGGTTGCTGGGATGAAATGAATGCATTTTGCATGTGAAAAGGGCATGCATTTGGGGGGCCAGGGGTAGAGGGCTATACACTGAATATTTGTGTCCTCAATTCTGGTATGTTGAAACTTCATGCCCAGTTGTGATGGTGTTAGGAGGTGGTTAGGTCATAAGGGGGGAGCCCTCCCTTTTCAGTGCCCTTCTATGAAGAGGCAGGAGAGCTTGCTTCTCTCTGCCCTCTCTGCCGTGTGAAGGGTAGTGAGAAGCAGACACACAGCTGAGTTGTGGCTGTTGGGCCCTGCTTTGAGAGATGGGGACACGGAAGCCCAGCTGGTCTAGGTTTGCTTCCTGGCTCGGGAGCATGCCGGAGGTGATGAGGGAACAGAGGTTTGGTTCCTGTATGACTTTCTTCTGTTCCATCCAGGTGCTTCCTTCCAGCTGGGCTGGACCTCTTTTCCCAACACTTGGCATATGCCCTCGGGAAGCTGGGTCAGGGGTGGTGGTGGCGGAGCTCAGGCCACTGCAACCCATATGTCCCCCTCAGACCAGAAGACAAATGCTTTCTTTCCTCTAGGGCAGTCCCTTTCCTCCTCCAGCAACTCTTGGTCCTGTGTAAACCTGGGCAAGGTCTGTCATCCCTCTGGCCCTGTATCATCCTCTGTGAAATGGGCTAAGGTCTGATCTGCCCACCTCAGTGAAAGCATCCAGTGTAGCCTGGGTTTATATGTCGAGGCTACACTCCAGGGCCGCCCACATGCTGTGTCCTCTGAGAATAAGCCACCTGCCTAGGCTATTTTCAGACACAGCTGCAGTTGAATAAATCATGATCAGGAAGAGGACAGCACTGTGAGCCCGGAGCCAGCTCTCGAGAGGGCTGGGGGTGTGGCCCGCCCTCCTGCCCCCACTGCTCTGCTCCTCTGCTCCCAGCCACACTCTCCTCCTCCCCCTGGAGCCAGCCCAGCTTCTCTTCTGCAGGAGGCTTGCCCCAAGTGACTCCACCTGCCTCCACTCTGAGCGACTTGACCCAATCCCCATTCCACTCACTTAAAAAAAACCCCACCAGTTGAGTCCCTGCCTGCGGTGTGGTGGGGTGCAGGATGGGGGCAGTGAAAAGGTGTGGTTCTTCACCTCCAGCTGGTCATCCTCCGTGGGGATTTGAAGTCCAGAGCACAGCCACACAAAGGAAAGCAGTACATGTGATAAGATGAATGCCAGGTGGAGCGCAGAAGAGGGAAGCAGCACATGGCCTTGGGAAGATGGAGAAGCTAGCAATGGGAGGAGGTGCTGGTCTGGGCTTTTCCCTGTGTATCTTCTTTCCTTTCCATTTTCCTTTCTTCCTCTGACCTCTCAAGCGTGCTGTTCCGTATCAGATACTCTGCTAGGTGCCAGGGGATACAGATGCGCTGGTTTTTTCTTTTTAAAGATTTTATTTATTTGAGAGAGGGGGAGAGAGAGAGAGAGAACAGGAGGAGGGGCAGAGGCAGAGGGAGAAGCAAACTCCCCGCTGAACACAGAGCCCGATGCGGGACTTGATCCCAGGACCCAGAGATCATGACCTGAGCTGAAGGCAGACGCCTAACCGACTGAGCCACCCAGGCGCTTCCAGATGCACTGATTTTAGTTAATTAACTCAGATATGCAAGAAATGATGTATTTATTTTTCAGGCTCCAATTCTGCTGGGTTGGTGGGAAATGCATCTTGGAGTCTCCTGAGCCAAGGTAACGCTAGGCCCAGGTCAGACATGGAGCCATGGCCCCCGGAGGCCGTGCCTGTTGGCAGCTGTCAGTCTGTTCTCCATGCTGCTGAGTCTCCTCAGGCCTGCTCTGCTGGGTCTCTGGGACTCAGGCTCAGCGTCCAGGAATCCCAGGCCTGGCCATCTGCTGGGAGCTGCTAGGGAGCAGAGTGTGGTTCCTCCTGTTTGCCTCTCTAGCTCAGGGGAACCTCTTTTTAGTTCAGAAGACTCTCTCTCTGTGCTTCCAAGCATTTCTCCTCTCCCACAAGGACACCTAGCGTATTCACTCAGGGGAAAACAGAAGGCAGGAAGAAACATGTATTAGTATTATGGGCTGGGTTGTGTCCCCTCAAAATTCGTCTGTGGAAGTCTTAACCTTTAGTGTCTCCGAATGGCTTTAAAGAGGTAATTAAGTTAAAATGAAGTCTTCAGGGTAGGTCCTGATCCAGTATGACTGGTGTGCTCACAAGAGATTTGGACCTAGACGTGCACAAACAGAAGACCATGTGGAAACACCAAAAGAATATGGCCATCTCCAAGGCAAGGAGAGTGGCCTTTGAAGAAACCAACCCTGCTGATGTTTGACCTTGGACTTCCAGCCTGCAGAACTGTGAGAAAATAGGGGCGCCTGGATGGCTCAGTCAGTTTAAGCATCTGTCTCTTGATCTCAGCTCAGGTCTTGATCTTAATGTTGGGAATTCAAGCCTCGTGTTGGGCTCCACCCTAGGTGTGGAGCCTACTTAAAAAAAAAATTGTGAGAAAAGAAATTTCTGTTCTTTAAGCCACTCGGTAACATTTTGTAATGGCAGCCCTAGCAAACTAATACAGTTAGGGTATATGTTTGGTTGGTGTAACAAAGGAACCCAAAATACAGTGGTTTAAACAAGATGGAAGTTAATTTTTATGTCATGCACCAGTTTGAACATGGGCTTCGTAGCTGACATGGGGCTGGGGATTCACACTTCTGACTTTCTGTTCTCTCACCCCTTGGGATGTTGTTCTTATCTTTGTGATCCCAGAGAGCTCCCCATTATGTCCCTAGGTCCACATCTGGCCAGCAGGAAGGGGAAAAAGGGGAGGGGAGAGGAGTGCCCCTTTCCTTTTAAGGAAGGGCAAGAACTGGAAGGTGGAGACATTACTTTTTTTTTTTTGTAAAGTACGCCTGATTTTTTTAAAAAAAGATTTTATTTATTTGAGAGAGAGAGAGAGAGAGCACACAGTGGGGAGAGGGAGAAGCAGGCTCCCCGCTGAGCTGGGAGCCCGACTTGGGGCTCGATCCCAGGACCCTGGGACCATGACCCGAGCCAAAGGCAGACACTTAACCGACTGAGCCACCCAGGTGCCCGGAGACATCACTTCTGCTCATATGTTCATGCACCGAATTTGGTCACATGGCCACATGTAATCACAAGGGAGGTTGGCAAATGTCTTTACTCTGGATGCCTATGTGCACAGCTAAACTTTGAAGGTTCAGATACTACAAGAATTAGAGGATACTGACTACTGGGGGACGGCCGGCCATCTCTGCCCTCCCAGAAGCAAAGAAGAATAGAAATAGAGGAAATAGAGGAAAGGGAAAGGGAATGACAAGGAGGATCTAAAAAATTAATATAAAAAATTACCGGCCATAAGGAGAATAGTAAGACCTGTACAGAGCCTGCCCTTAAGTTGCTCCCAAATGCTCACCATCTCTAGAGAACAGTCTTTAAAAATAAGCGATTAGGACACAACATGACAATAGACCATGGCAATGAAGTGGACATTATTAGAATTACAACCTACACCGGACATCACGGAGGGCAAAAGAGAGAGCCAAGTAATAGGTGGGAAGGTGGAAAGTGAATTGATAGAATTCTTAGAACAGGGGCGCCTGGGTGGCTCAGTCGTTAAGCGTCTGCCTTCGGCTCAGGTCATGATCCCAGGGTCCTGGGATCGAGTCCCACATCGGGCTCCCTGCTCGGCAAGAAGCCTGCTTCTCCCTCTCCCATTCCCCCTGCTTGTGTTCCTGCTCTCACTATCTCTCTCTCTGTCAAATAAATAAATAAAATCTTTAAAAAACAAAAACAAAAACAACCTCTAAGTCTTTAAAAAAAAAAAAAAAAAGAATTCTTAGAACAGGATGCCCAATATTTAATTTTAAATCATCTGGGTTCTATAACGTAACTCCTACAAACCTTTAGTCAAATCTACTAACTATGTAAAGGCCTGTGTGTGTGCCTGGGAGAATCCCATCTGGGTCATTTTTGTGCAGGGCGGGGAGGACAGTGCCCCTATTTTTTGAACACATCAGGCGAAGCAGGACTGAATCAAAGGTGGCCAGAGAAACCAGTACTGAGAATCCCTTATAGAATTCCAGAGAGCCTGGGGTGGAGGTGGGAATGGAATTTCAGCCAATTTTGTTGAATTTCAAAAATCGAAACCATGCCTGGATTACAACCATTGTGGTGGAAACCAGTTTAAGTATGTTTCTAGAGAGTATTTCCCTCTGCCCAGGGGAGTGAAAGACAGTATTACAGAGAGGGGACACTTAGGATGGCCTTAAAGGAGAAGAGAGGACTAGCTATCTTAGTCGCGGGAAGAGGTTTGGTTAGGAGGCACTGGGAAGGCTTTAAGTAGGGGGTCCCGTGTTGCATCTGGCCTTGCAGAACGTGGGAGGGCTGGAATCTGCTCTCTGGATGTGAGGGGCACGGTCTCTCCTCTGCTCACTAAAGACACTTGTGTCTTTTTTGGAGGATCTCCTTCCCGATCTGCCCTCCATTGGTGATGGCTGCCTCTGCCAACTTGGTTCCCGTGGTTGGGCTTGTGAAGCACAACACTGCTGAGAGGGGGAGAGGGGGCAGAAAGAGGCAGAGAAGCCAGGATGGCGATGTGCATTGGGAAGGGCTGGGATTCACTCCTGGGAGATGTTGGGGTGTGCAAGGAGGCCTTCCGAATAGTACCCCTCTTCTTGCCTAAATCCTGGAACAGCGAAAATGAAAGATGGGGTGTCAGGCGGATGGAGATAAACTTTCACGGTATGAAGGAGCTCTTGTCGGAGATTGCGACTTTTTTTTTTTTTTTAAGATTTATATATTTATTTTACAGAGAGAGAGAGAGAACACGTGCATGCGCCCAAGTGGGGTCAGGGCAGAGGGAGAGAATCTTCAAGCAGACTCCCCGTTGAGTGCAGAGCCCAAGGTGGGGCTCGTTCTCACGACCTATGAGATCATGACCCATGAGATCACAACCTGAGCCAAAAGCAAGAGTCGGACGCTTAACCGACTGAGCCACCCAGGTGTCCCAGAGATTGTGACTTTCTGTGTGGGCCTCATAACACTAAACTGCAGAGGAAGACCTGTCCATTTCCGCACCCAGTCCCAGGCAGTGCTGGGCAGATCCTTTATAAAACTTCCAGCATGGAGGATGGAGTAAGGGATGCACCTGTGAAGGCAGTTTGATTTGAGGAGAAAGGTTAGAGGAAAATTCAGGGTCACACACGCCAGGTTTGCCTTCCTAAATCACCAATCAGACCATCTGGTGTGATTCCCAAATCACCAGTCCTCCATCTCTCTTGGGGTGGAGTGTGTGAGAGGGAGGAAGGGGGCCCGGAGGGTGGTGTTGTGGGACCCCTTTCACATGGAAGGAACATCGGGATGGGAAGAGGCCTCACATTCCTTGGGTTTCTTTTATTGACGCTTTGGGCTTAACCATTAAGCTTTTGATCAGCCAAGAGGGGGTGTGTGTTTGTCCCCTCTGGAGAGTTGTTCACAGTCTCACTCATCTTTGTATTCCCAGCACTTAGCACCATGCCTGGAAAATGGTAGACACTCAATACATATTTTCTGAAGGATAGAAGAGAGGAAGAAAGGCAGGCATTGCTTCAGAGGAGGAGCGGAATCAGGAGACCTCACCCTTGCCTCTCAGTTATCCTATAGCGTATCTAATCCACATAGAGATGCAGGGGAGAGGCTCATGTCTTTCTTCAGGATCGTGAGGGAGGCGGACACGCCCTTTCCCTTTGTTACTTCCCCATGTTTTCCAAGGTGCAAACCAATTTAGTAGGTTGTGACCATAAATAAAAAATAAAATAGACTATAACCGTACAGGATAGAATAGCATTGAAAATATGAAAGCACCTTATATGTAATAAGTTAGGGGTTGCTTTATGAAAATTGGTGTGTGTGTGTGTGTTTGTACTGGTTTGTTATGTAAATTGTATATTTTACTATGAATTACAGTAAAAAATTTCAAAGAAACATTGACTTCTTCCATTTAGCAAAACTGAATTGCAACTTCTTTCTCTTTTCCTGTAAGGAAGTGAATTCAAATAGTGGGGTATATTTAATCGCGGGTTGAGGAAAGAGGAGGGCAGTTTGGGCTCAAAATGACTAGCTTATTTGTCAACTCCTTGGGGCTTATGGCTCGAGAGCCTTAACTGGTTGACATTTTTTTTTGCAGTAGTGAATGAAGTAAAACAGAGTACTTGCACTTGAGCAACTGGCTGTCACTGTGTTTCCACACCCTTGCCAAAGCAGGAAACCCGAGAGCACTGTGAAGAGCTTGATTTTTCATCTTCCCCGTGTATGGAACTGTGCATGAAATCTTGCTGCTGGTTATCACGGTGAATGTTACAGTAATAATGGTATCAGCAGTACTAACGAGCCGTAAATGTGTTGAGTTCGTTTCAGGTTTGAAAGCTTTTCCCACCTGTCTTTTCATTTAATTCTGCAACAACCCTGGGAGCAGTCAGTCAGGTAAGGTTATACCCACTTTATTTTAGAGGAAACAGGCGCAGACCAGGCTCCCACAGTTCCGAAAGAATTGCTAACAGGGACTCAGATACTTGTACACCAATGCTCATTGCAGCATTGACAGTAGCCAAAAAGTACAGACAGCTCAAGGGTCCAACAACAGATGAATGAATAAACAAAATGTAGTATATACGTGCAATGGGATATTAGTCCGCTATAAAAGGAGCTTTGATACATGTTGCAGTATAGATAAACCTTGAAAACATCATGCTAAGTGAAGGAAACAAGACATAAAAGGACAAATATTGTATGATTCCACTTAATACGAAATATTTAGGGGTGCCTGGGCGGCTCAGTAGGTTAAGTGTCCGACTCTTGGTTTTGGCTCAGGTCATGGTCTCAGGGTCAGGAGATTGAGCCCTGTGTCAGGCTCCATGCTGAGCGTGGAGCCTGCTCGAGATTCTTTCCCTCTCCTTCTGCCTCCCTCCACGCCCCCCCCCCCCCCCCCCCGTGCATGCTCTCTCTCTGCATGCTCTCTTTCTCTAAAAAATATATATGTGTATGGGCGCCTGGGTGGCTCAGTTGGTTGGGCGACTGCCTTCGGCTCAGGTCATGATCCTGGAGTCCCGGGATCGAGTCCCGCATCGGGCTCCCTGCTCGGCGGGGAGTCTGCTTCTCCCTCTGACCCTCCTCCCTCTCATGCTCTCTGTCTCTCATTCTCTCTCAAATAAATAAATAAAAAAATCTTAAAAAAAAAAATATATATGTGTATATTATATATTATATATTTTTAATATGTTATAAAGATATTTATAATATATACTTATATATCTAAATGGTATATAATATATATCTAAAATATGTATTTATATATCTAAAATATATATGTATATTATATATTTTTATATTTATAAGTATATAACATATATAACATGTAATATACAAATATATTATATAAAAAGTATATAAAATATGTAATATCCATCTATCTAGAAGAGGCAAATTCTTAGAGACAAAAATTAGGTTACCAGGGCCCGGAGGAGGGAGAAATGGGGAGTTATTACTTAATGGGTTCAGAGGTTCTGTTTGAGGTCATGAAAAAGTTTTGGGAATAGATAGTGATGATGGATGTATAACATTGGGAATGTAATTGATGCTCCTGAATTGTACATTTAAAATGGTTAAAATGGCAAATTTTATGTTACATGTATTTTTACCACAATAAAAATATATTTAAAAAAATGGATCAGGGGCATAAATATAAAGCCTCAATCTGTAACACATGAAGAAGAAAACTAAGAACATTTTTTTGTCCTTGTGGTTATGCAGATATTTCTTAGATACGACACCCAAAGTGTGAGCCATCAAAGAAAAAAATTAATACATTGGACCTCATCAAAATTAAAAACTTCTGCTCTTCAAAGGAAAATGCTAATAATGTCTATCCACTGATGACACAGTGATAGACACATACGATGAAATATTCTTTGGCAATGAGAAGGAACAAAGTACTCACAAATGTCACAACATGGAAAACCCTTGAAAGCATTATGTGCAATGAAAGAAGCCAGTCACAAATGGTCACATATTGACTAATTCCCTTTCTGCTAAATATAAATAGGCCAATTTATATAGATTAGTGGTTGCTAGGTTTGGAGGAAGGAAGGGAAAATGGGATTTACCACTAATGACTATGGGGTTTCTTGTACAAAGGACAAAAATGCCCTGAGATTGTGGTGATGTCTTCACAACCCTGTAATATACTGAAACACACTGAATTGTATACTGTTAACGAGTAAATTGGATGCTATGTGAATTATACCTGATAAAGTTGTTTAAAATAAGAATGCTTAGGAGATGAGAAGATAAGCCCCAGACTGGGAGACAATATCTGCAAATCACTTACCTAATAAAGAAGTTGCGACTAGAATCTAAAACTCTCAAACTCAGTAACAAGAAAAGAAATAGCCCAATTAGAAAAATGTGCAAAGGATTTGAACAGTTGCTTCCCCAAAGAAGACGTACAGATAACAAACATAAGATGCTTGATATCATTCATCATTGGGTAGGTGCAAGCTAAAACGACAGTGAGATACCATGCAAACCTATTAGAGTAGCAAAAAACTAAACAAAACCCCAAGTGCTGATAAGGATGCCGCTTTGGAAAACAATTCAACAGTTTTATAAAGTTCAGTGTACACTTACCATAGAATGTAAGAGTTCCACCCCTAAGTATGTACCTATGTGAGATAAAAAAAACTTAGGTTCACCTATTGTAAACTATGGGCTTTGGGTGATGATGATGTGTCAATGTGGGTTTATCCATTCTAACAAATGTACCACTGTGGTGGGGCATGTTGTTCATGGGGGAGGCTGTGTGTGTGTGGGGGCAGGAGGTATATTATATGGGAAATTTCTGTATTTTCTGCTCAATTTTGCTGTGAACCTAAAACTGCTCTTAAAGTCTTAAAAAAAACCTCACCAACTATGTTCACACAAAACCCTTTATATGACTGTTTGTTTTTCAGAGGGGGAGTGTGGGGAGGGGCAGAGGGAGAGGGAGAGAGAGAATCTGAAGCAGGCTCCATGCCCAGTGTGGAGCCTGACTTGGGCTCCATCTCACAACCCTGAGATCATGACCCGAGTGGAAATCAAGAGTTGAATGCTTAATGACTAAGCCACCCAGGTGCCCCTTTATGTGACTGTTGATAGTGGCTTTATTTTTAATTGCCCCACGCTGGAAACAACCCAGATGTCCCTCAAGTAAGAAAACAGTGTAACCAATGGATAAATCAAAAATGGACACATCCATATAATGGAATAGTACTGTCTTTTTAGTAAAAGACAAGAATTGCTAATATAGGCAACAATATGGGTTAGTCTCAAATGCATTATGACAAAGGAAAGAAGCCCTTCTCAAATAGCTATGATAACTTTTTATGACATTTTGGAAAAGGCAAATCTCTGGGGACAGAGAACAGATACTGATTGCCAGGGTTTTCCAGGGACAACGCTGACCACAAAGAGGACTGACAAGTTTTTGGATAAAAATGCTCTGTCTTGGTTATGGTATGACTTCATGTGTCCTCAGGATATATAGAATGTTATTCCTAAAAAGGGTGAATGTAAATTATACTTCAGTAAACCTGACTTAAAACAGGTTCATCAAAAGACAAGGCAATGGATACATGTTCATAGCAGCACTGTTCACGATAGCCAAAAGGTGGTAATAACCCAAGTATCCATCAATGGATGAATGGATAAACAAAATGTGGTATATCCATAGGATGGTATATCATGTAGCAGAGCAAATGGATGAACCAAAGTATGTTCAACATGGATAAATTTTAGTAAAAATACGAAAAAGCAGGTCACACAGGACTACATACAGTATGATACCCTTTTTGTAAAATCCAGAATCAAACAAAACTGAAGAGTATATTGTTACCCATATTTGCAATAAAAATCAAGGAAATGCCAAGCACAAAATTCAGGTTAGGGTTGCTTCTGGTAGGAGTGAGGGGCATCAGGAGGATGCAATGGGGAGGAGCTCATAGGTCAGTACAAGCTACTGGGAACAGTCTAGTTCTTGGGTAACAGGCAAGTGGCAATAATACCTATGTGTTATTACAACAAACAAAGAGGGACGCATGAATCAGTAATAGTATATTATGAAACGGGATTATGACTAATTCGATCTTACCTGATTGTCCTGCAAAAACCAAAAACCTCACTAGAGGATGTGGCTTAGATGCGCGGACACATTAGACTTGGTATTTCTTCATCCCCAGTCGATGGGCACCTGCATGTCTCTCCCCCAAAGACAGGTCCCTTTTCATGTGACAAAGAGCAGGCTACAAGGAGGGTGGCTTTACAGAGAGGTCCCTCTCATAGACTCACTGTCAGAAAAGCCATGGGGAGGAGGACGCGGGGGACCAGCATGACTCTCTAGTCGCAGATTCTCCCTGTGGAAGCACAGGACCTGGGAAGCAGAAGCAGGTTCCCTCTCTGCTGCCTTTTCCCCGGTATTGTACCTCTGTGTCCCAGAGCTCAGGGAGCTCCCTCTTCCTGCTGGTACCACCCTCTAAACCAAGCTTACTAGAAATCTCTCCATATCACCCCAGAGATTTCTTTTTCTTTTTTTTTTTTTTAATTTTTTTATTGTTATGTTAATCCCCATACATTACATCATTAGTTTTAGATTTAGTGTTCCATGATTCATTGTTTGTGCATAACACCCAGTGCTCCATGCAGAACGTGCCCTCCTCAATACCCATCACCAGGCTAACCCATCCTCCCAACCCCCTCCCCTCTAGAACCCTCAGTTTGTTTTTCAGAGTCCATCGTCTCTCATGGTTCTTCTCCCCCTCCGATTTCCCCCCCTTCATTCTTCCCCTCCTGCTACATTCTTCTTCTTCTTCTTTTCTTTCTTAACATATATTGCATTATTTGTTTCAGAGGTACAGATCTGAGATTCAACAGTCTTGCACAATTCACAGCGCTTACCAGAACACATACCCTCCCCAGTGTCCATCACCCAGTCACCCCATCCCTCCCACCCCACCCCCCACTCCAGCAACCCTCAGTTTGTTTCCTGAGATTAAGAATTCCTCATATCAGTGAGATCATATGATACATGTCTTTCTCTGTTTGACTTATTTCGCTCAGCATAATACCCTCCAGTTCCATCCACGTCGTTGCAAATGGCAAGATCTTATTCCTTTTGATGGCTGCATAATATTCCATTGTATATATATACCACATCTTCTTTATCCATTCATCTGTTGATGGACATCTTGGCTCTTTCCACAGTTTGGCTATTGTGGACATTGCTGCTATAAACATCGGGGTGCACGTAGCCTTTCGGGTCCCTACTTTTGTATCTTTGGGGTAAATACCCAGTAGTGCAATTGCTGGATCATATGGTAGCTCTATTTTCAACTTTTTGAGGAACCTCCATACTGTTTTCCAGAGTGGCTGCACCAGCTTGCATTCCCACCAACAGTGTAGGAGGGTTCCCCTTTCGCCGCATCCCCGCCAACATCTGTCATTTCCTGACTTGTTAATTTTAGCCATTCTGACTGGTGTGAGGTGGTAAAGAGATTTCTTTTTCTTTTTCCAATAGACAATTCTTTAGAGCAGTTTTAGGTTCAGAGCAAAATTAAGCAGGAGGAGGAGAGATGTCCCATATACCTCCCACCTCCCACGACCACACGCACAGCCTCTTCCATTATCAACATCCCCACCAGAGTGGGACGTGTGTTATAATCGGTGAACCACATTGACACGTCATTGTCCCCCGGAGTCTGTAGTTCACATTAGGGTTCACTTTCGGTGGTGCATGTCCTATGGATCTTGACAAGTGCAATGACATGTATCCACCGTTACAGTCTTGTGCATAATAGTTTCATTGCCCTAACAGTGGTCTATGCTGTCTATTCACCCCCCTGTCCTTGCCCCTACAACCACTAATCTTTTTGCTGTCTCCATAGTTTTGCCTTTGACCTTAGATGGTCATATAGTTGGGATCGTACTGTTTATAGCCTTTTTAGATTGGCTTCTTTCCCTTAGTGGTATACATCTATGTTTCCTCCATGTCTTTTCATGGCTTGATAGCTTATTTCTTTTTAGTGCTGAATAATATTCCATTGCCTGAATGTACCAAAATTTAGTTACCCACTCATGTACTGGTGGGCCTCTTGGATGCTTCCAAATTGTGGCAATTATGAATAAAGCTGCTGTAAACATCCATGTGCAAGTTTTGGTGTGGACACAGGTTTTCAGCTCCTTTGGGTAAATACCAAAGAGCATGATTGCTGGATCTTACGGTAAGAATATGTTTCGCTTTTTAAGAAACTGCCAAACTGTCTTACATAGTGGCTGCACCATTTTGCATTCCCGCTAGCAACGTAGGAGAGTTCCTGTTGCTCCATATCCTTCCCAGAATTTGGCATTGTCAGCGTTCCGGACTTTGGCCATTCTAATAGGTGGGTAGTGGTTATCTCATTGCTGTTTTAATGTGCATTTCCCTGATGACATGATGTGGAGCATCTTCTCATATGCTTATTTGCTATCTGCACATCTTTGGTGAGGTATCTGTTAAGGTCTTTAGCCCATTATCTAATTGCATTGTTTGTTTTTGTATTGTTGCATTTTAGGAGTTCTTTGCAAATTTGGGTAACAGCCCTTTATCAGATGTGTTTTTGGCAAATATTTTCTCCCCGTCTATGGCTTGTCTTTTCATTCTCTTGAAATTGTCTTTTGCAGAGCAGATGCTTTTTAATTTTAACGAAGTCCAGCTTTCAATTATGTCTTTCATGGATCATGCCTTTGGTGTTGTATCTAAAAAGTCATTGCCATACCCAACACCCAGTGGTTTCTTTAGATGACCTTTCAGTATTTCCTACCTTGTGGGAATAACTTGTGATTGTCTAGTCAGCATTGGATTCTTGGTTTCTCATCCTTGAGCTTATACTGGTTGGTTCTGAAGTCAACACAAAGGGTGCAAATCTCATAGAAAGTCATGATAGAACTACAACATACCACCTGTGTGAATGGTCCAATGTAGCCAGTTTCCGCCAGCATGGAGCAGATCACTTATTCTTCAGCTGAGCACCAGACAAGGTAATTGGCCTATATTTGAAAGATGTTTACTTTTAAACATCACAGTAATGCTTAGCTCGGCAGGATACCCAGACTATGAGAGGCACACAAAGAGGGCAGATTCAGGTCTCTGGTCTCACAGACTCTGTGTAGGGCAAACACTTACTGGGTGGGACAGTGAGCATAATTGCCCATACTACTTAATTTGGCACTTTGCCCTCTGGTGGAGCTTAGAGATTTGAATTTATGTAAGTTAAGTGCTTATATGATGGACTGTCTTGTATTTACCTTTGGAGTTTCTGGCTATGACTATACACCAATTTCCTCTCTGAGTTTTATAAAGCTCTCCAAAGGAACATGGCAAGAATGTCTCTTAGGAGCTTTGTGCATAAACCACTAGGGTCAGAGGTGGGCCTGCCCCCTTCCTGAAGGTATAGGTCAGAAGCTGGACCAGAAAATGAAATCAATACCAGGGACTAGGTCAGTATATTCTCAAGACACATGGGAGATCCTGGGTAGGCAGAAGTGGGATGCAGGGAGAAGTCAGAGAGGAAAGGGAAGAGCCAGGGAGAGGCTGTGTCCAAGAGAAGAAAATGAGTGGTTATCAGCACCACTGGTGCCCAGGCCAAGAGGCTGGGACAGTTCCTGGTTTTGGCAACCAGGAGGTCACTGGTGAACACAGCGGGGGCAGTTTTAGTATATCAGTGGGGGTCGAAGATGGCAAAGTGGGAGCAGGTCAATGGGAACCGTGACACAGGTCATTTCCTGGAGAGGTTGGGTTAAGAAGGAGAGCAGAGTGGTAAGGGACAGCAGTGACAAGCAAAGGAGAGGGAAGACCTGTGTCGTCCTCTGCTTGGCACCCTGACAGGACCCTACTTAACACTGAAGGAATGAATGAATAAACATCCAAAGGTCTGTTGGTGAAGGGAGGGAGCCAGGGGAAAATATTAAAGACGGGGCAGGAGTTTAAAGCAGGCAAGGCTTTTCAGAAGACAAACTGTGGGGGTTACAGTCTTGTCCAGTGCCTGCGTCTCTAGAGCTGGGAGGTGCCAGGTGGGGCTGGATGGGAAAGCCAGGGACCGAGCTGTAATCGAGGAAGACTGCCTGTGAGCTGGGGCTGATTGGGGTTTCAGTGGCGCAGTGTGGCCGATTGAGGGGCTGGGGCTTGAGGGCAGAACAGGGGTTGGGGTACCCGGGGAGCCAGTCTGGAGGTATAGGTACAGGTCGGGGCGGGAGTTCAGGACACGGGAGATGAAGAGTGAGGGGGTATTGGAGGTGTGAGGTTGAGCAGGTGCCTCCCGGGAGCGGCAGGACCTGAGCTGAAGGCAGACGCTTCACCAACTGAGCCACCCAGGCGCCCCTTCTGCTTCCTTGCCTGGAACCTCCTGTGGTGACTTTTGCTAAAACCAGGGATTGATAAGCCATAGCACCCATGCCATCCAGGCAGGGTTTGGGGCCTCCAAAGCCTATCTCTTGCCCTTCCCCTCCACTGTCAGAGATTATACCAGCCACTGAGAAGGTAAGTGCAGATTTTCTTAATCTGCACAAGGACCTTGTAATTTATAGTCCAAATTGGGACACTTTTGAGTGAAAGGAGATGTTACTGATAATTATGCCAGGAGAACACCTATAAGCTGGAACTGTCCCAGGAAAACTGGAACGTATGTGGTAATGCCCTGCCTCTAACCCTCTATATCAGATTCTCTGATAAAAGCTAGATTTGAAGCTCAAGAAGGGAATGAGGACATGGATAACGGGCAAGCGGGGATGCGACACCGGACTCAGTGGCCCGCTTGCCAATCAAACATGGCCCAGCGGGGTCAAATTCCAATGCATTACGTTAGCGACAGAGGAACAAGTTGGGGAGGGGTTTCTGTTGCATTTGTCCGCTTAGGGAATGAAAGCAGGAGGTGGAGGAAGCCTGTGGAATAGTTCTTTCTCCAACACGACCCGGTGCGGGGCCCGTTTCCCTCCACCTTGCGGTGTGTGTGAGCTACTGTTTACTCTTCTCCCACTGCCTTGCAAAAGTTGGCCACAGAAAACAGGCGTCCACCTCAGGCATCCTAGGTCGAGAGGAAGGAGCTAGGATGACAATGTTTAAACAATCCAAAAAATAAAAAATTACGCAAGGATGTGAGGAAATGGGAACCCCTGTGGTGGGAATACAAACTGGGGCTGCCACTATGGAAAACAATATGGGGGTTCCTCAAAAAATTAAAAATAGATCTGTTGTCTGATCCAAAAATCCCACTCCTGGGTGTATATCCAGAGGAAATGAAAACAGGATCTCAAACAGATCTTGCGCTCCCATGTTCATTTCAGCATTATTCACAGTAGCCAAGGTGTGGAGACAACCTAAGTGTCCCATCAGCAGATGAGTGGATAATGAAAACGTGTTATGTGCATAGAATGGAATATTATACAGCCTTTAGAAAGAATGAAATTCTGCGCTATGCTACAACATGGATGAACATGGAGGATGTTGTGCTAAGTGAAATAAGCCAGTCACATGATTCTGCATGATTCCACTTAATAGGAGGTATCGGAAATAGTCAGACTCATAGACAAGGGGTAGAATGGTGGTAGCCCGGGATTGAGGGGAGAGGGAAACGGGGAGTTACTAATCAAGGGGCATAAAATTTCAGTTATGTGGGGTGAATAAGTTCTAGAGAGTTGCTGTACGAAATTGACAACAATGCAGTCAATAGTACACTCAAAATTTTTTTAAGAGGTAGATCTGTGTGAAGTGTTCTTACACAACAAAATAAAATTTAAAAAAATTATGCGAAGAAAAAAAGGACTAGAAAAGAGACGCAGAAACGCTAACAGTGATTCCTCTGATTTGTAGGCCTTTAGGTGATTTAAAATATGTCTACTCTTCAGTGCTTTCTAATTTTAAACGAATGAGTATTATTATTTTTTTTAAAAATTTGTTTATTTGCGAGAGAGAGAATGTGGATGGTGGGGGAGGGGCAGAGGGAGAAGGAGAGACCCTGAAGCAGACTTCCTGCTGAGCATGGAGCCCAGCATAGGGCTCGATCTCACCACCCTGGGATCATGACCTGAGCTGAAATCCAAAGTCCGATGCTTAACTGGCTGAGCCACTAAGGTGCCTCAAATGACTATGATTTTTATGTTGGAAAAAAATTTTTTAAAATAATTCCTGCATTTGTTACCTTTGACTAGTCTAAGCTCCTTTAAGTGGCTTACAAAAGCCCCTTCTCCTGCTGAATTGTACCTACTTTTCCAGGAGGATGTTTGCCTGTGTTACTCACCGGGCTGTGACCACTGTAGGTCTTCGTCCTCTTTGCTGCCTCAGCACCTAGCGCAGAGCAGGAGGTCCGGGGTGTTTGCTGAGAGAAAGCTCGTGCACGGCACCTGCGTACATCGTGTGCGACCCAGAGAGTCCAGACGAGTACACCCTTCATTCCTTAGAGGAGAATATTTGGGGAAAGTGCCCCCCCCCACCATCCCCAGGAGCTCTCTGTATGTTGCAAATGGCAGAAAACTGGTCCCAACTTGGCTTAAGCAAGAAAGAGAATTTGTTGGCTGACATAACTGAATGACCCAGGGATTATGTCAGCTTCAGGTGAGGCCGTACCCAGCACTCTGATGACCTAATAGGGACCCAGTTTCTCTTTCCCTTAGAGGGGAAGAGAATACTGAGAAGCTGTTATGGGGGGTGGGAAGATGCTGGGCAATCAAAACAATGAGGAAAATCCTCCGCTTGGACATGACCATAGGTAATAGGGATGTTGGGATCGCAAGCTCAGTCAGCACGTCTCAGCAAGGCTGGGGCATAGAGGTTAGCCGGAGAGTTCTGGTTCTGGGGAAAGCAAGCCCAGGGTAGCTCCTGGGGGTGGTTGCTTTGAGTGGGGGCATGGATGGCAGAGCTGGAATAGCACAGATGGGACGAACTTGAAGGTTAGTTGGGGGAAAAAATGGACATTTAATTCACACGTTCATTTATTCAGTAGTATTTAAAAGACCCACCATATGCCACATGCTGAGAAACCAGTCGTTACTAGGGTTCCTGTTCCTGCCTCTGCCAACAGCTTGTCTTGTGAACTTAGATCATGTCCCCTCTGGGCCTTAGTTTTATCATCTGTAAGAGTGAGGGTGTTGGATTTGTGCATAGGGCCCCCGCACCTCCGGGACCAGTTAAGTGATTGAAGCGGGCAGGGTGGGACTTGCGTCAGACTGTAGGGCGTACCCCTGACATGGGAGCCTCTTCCCAGTGCCCGTCCAACGTCACTAGGAGAAATGTGGTCAGATCTTCTGGGGTTTTTTCCCCAAGAAAACAAAATCTCTATTTTTCTATAAAATCTGATTTGGACCTGTTAATAAAATGTCAAGTGGCTGGAGAGGCCAAACGTAACATGTGTGCGGGCCACTTTGTTTCCTTCGACCAGATGGTCTATAGGGCCTTCTGGCTTAGTTGTTCTGTGGTGGTCCCTAGCAGAGGGAGGCAGGTGGGGGTGGGGGGAGGGGCAGCACTTCTAGCCGAGGCTGAAAAAGAAAACAACAAGAGAAAACGCTAGATTAATAGATACATGTAGAACTGGGATCGTCTGGCAGCAGGGTGTCCTCCTTTCCATACTCTCTGGAAGTGGTCTCTGTACTACTCCTTCCTTGCACATCCCCTACGTGCTGCCCAGGGTCCAGCCAGCTGAACCAGTCTCCGCCCATGCATAATGGCGGGGAGGGATATCTCAAAGGTGTCGTCCACAGTGATTTGACCCTTTAGGAATAGTGCTGAAGGGAGGAACTCCCAGAAAGGGGAAGCTACTTCACCTTCATCTGTCCGTCCATCCATCCATCCATCCATCCAGCCAGCCAGCCAGCCAGCCACCCACCCACCCATGCAACCATTAGTTTACAAATTGTTAAATGTCCATTTATGCTTCACGCTGTGCTAGGCACTGTGGGCCCTTTCCTCAGTTAGTAGCTCTTTTACTCAGAGGTCCCCAGCTGCTGCTTAGAATACAAATTCTCCTGTTGACTGGTTAAACCCGAGGGAGATAGATGTTTTTTTTCTATAGTACATCCTGAGAGCTCTTTTGCTAACACCCCAGATGCATCTTTTTAATCAGGAGCTCAGCACTTAGGAGCATTCAGGGCATCAGCTCCTTATCTAAAGACTCAATAATTTAAGGAGTCTTCCAGCTTGCAGTTCCTCCTTAATATATTATAAAGGCAAATTTTCTACACTTCTCAGGCCCTCTGGAAAGGTCAGCCTATGGGTGTGGGACCCGTAGAGAATATGTCCTACCTGGCACGTAGGAGCTTTGAAGGATGATTTCAGAGTTCACAGTAGCCTCAAGTACCTAGTCGACTTGCCAAATCCTCCCTCCATTTATTTCATTAAGCCATTTCCTTGAATAAGAAAGTTCTGGAAGTAGATCAAGTTCCCGTAGCAGCCTTCCTCTGGCAGGCGAAAGCTCAGCATCCCTGCTCTCAGATCACTTCTGGCTACTGGTCCCACTTCCTGGGAGGGGAGGGCAGGGTGGGGCTGGAGGGATGGACCCCAGGGCAAGTCTTGAGCCCAGCGGGGGATACTCAGAGCTCTTACTTTTCTTTCCCCTGTGTGTGGTGCCCAGGTCCAAGAGACCCTGAGTTAGTTTCCTGCAGTGGGAATGGTCCCGAGCTCTGGAGGTCCACGCTTCTGATTGAGCCGTGGCTGACCACGAGGCCAACACTCACCAGGGGCTTCATGGGAGCTTGTCAGTGCCAGCATCCACGTGAGGGCCAGACAGCTGTGCCCGTGGGTAGCTCTGAGCGAGCAGACCTTCCTGAGCACATGTCAGGAGTGAGCTCCAGGTATGCCGAGGTGTTGACCTCCTCAGGTGGGCGGAACCCAGGGTCGCTCAGCTCCCCTCAGCTCCCGGGCCTTTTACCTTCAGCTCTGAGCAGGTTGTTTACTCCAGAGTGCCCTAAAATGTTATTTTCTGTCTGTCCTGACATGAAACAGTTTGGGAAATAATTGTCCTGGTTGTGTATAAGCAGATAGCAGCTGGATATCTGATCGCATGAGGCTGGCCTGGTAAGGATCAGGGCCAAGGACCGGTCTAGATCAGAGATTCTCAAGTTTCACTGGGTGTGAGAATCTGTAGGGGAGCTTCTTGAAGGTGCAGAGAGCTAGCCGCAGTCTCTGTCTCCAGAGTGTCTGGTTCAGGTCCAGAGGGTCTGACAAGCTCCTGAGGGTCTGAGGTGGGATGGAGCTGTCTTCTGCCACTGCGGGTTTGGGGCCCCGCTTTGAGCAGATCTGGCTTGGATGCTCATTTGATTGTTCTCCTTTTCTTGAGGCCCTTCTTCTAGGTCCCCGGGGCTACAAAGCTAAAAACGACACTTGCGAGATTAAACAAGTGATTACAAGGCAGGGTGGTGAGTGCCAGCACCCAGTGAGCACAGAGTGTCCCCCGAGGTCCAGAGAGATGGCTGCTTCACCTGGGGAGATGGGGGGCGGTGGTGTTTCCCAGGGAGGGCAACTCTCTGCTGGTCTTTTTTTTTTTTTTTTTAAGATTTTATTTATTTATTTGAGAGAGACAGAACACAAGCACAGGGGGGAGGGGAAGGGACAGAGGGAGAAGCAGACTGCCTGCTGAGCAGGGAGCCTGATGTGGGGCTCGATCCCAGGACTCCGGGATCATGACCTGAGCTGAAGGCAGACGCTTCACCGACTGAGCCACCCAGGTGCCCCCCTCTGCTGGTCTTAAGGAATGAGGAGTTTTCTGGATAGAGAGGAGAGGAAGCTGAATGCACTGAAGCTATGGGGCAGGAACATCTCACCTTCTGGAGGCAAGCCTGGCCATTCCAGCTGGCTAGAGTAGAAGGCGGGCTGGGACGGCTTGAGGATGGTCTTGGACAACATCCTGAGGAGTTCGGATTTTGTCTGGAGTGCAATGAGGAGGTACGGACTGGTGAGATAAGATTTGCATTTGTGGGAGCAGGTCGGAAACGCATGGGGCCGAGGCACTCAGGGCAGGCCCACCCAGGCTCCAAATGCAACTCTGTCTGTAGTGGTGTTAAGACTGGGGCAGGTTAAGGGGCACCTGGGTGACTCAGTCAGTTAAGCTTCTGGCTCTTGGTTTTGGCTCAGGTCTTGATCTCAGGGTCATGAGATCGAGCCCTGCGTTGGGCTCTGTGCTCCGTATAGAGTCCCCTTAAGATTCTCTCCCTCTGCCCCTGCCCCATCTCTCTCTTAAATAAATAAATAAATCTTTAAAAAATCCTTAAAAAGGGGCGCCTGGGTGGCTCAGTTGTTAAGTGTCTGCCTTCGGCTCAGGTCATGGTCCCAGGGTTCTGGTATCGAGCCCCGCATCGGGCTCCCCACTTGGCGGGGAGTCTGCTTCTCCCTCTCCCGGAAGCCTGCTTCTCCCTCTCCCACACCCCGGCTTGTGTTCCTGCTCTCGCTAACTCTCTCTCTGTGTCAAATAAATAAATAAAATCTTAAAAAAAATAAAAATAAAAATAAATATCTTTAAAAAAAAGACTTGGGCAGGTTGCTTATGTTTCCCTCATAAATAAAAATGGGTATAATAATATCTAATGTACAGGGTGATCAGAAGATAAGTGGACTGGCATACGAGAAAGCTCTTGGCATAGTGCCTGGCACTTAAGCTCCTGAAAACATAATGTCCCCTCATTCCCTAGCTGTATGACTGTGGCAGCAGGGGGAGGGTGGATGGGGGGAATCTCTGGGCACGAGCTGGGGGAGGCTGTCTTACCAGGTTGAATAAAGGTATCGGGTGTGGATGGAGGAGTGGCGGTCATTGTGGGGGGAACTGGAGCATCTACTACGTGGACTGGAGGCCAGGCACCCCCTCAGCATGGAGGGATGGAGGGGAGGGGGTCTGGATTCAAGGGGACCTGGGAGGGGGTGGCGTGAGAAGAGGGTCTAGGACACAAAACTCTGGAGAACCGCATATTGGAGGGGCTGGCTGAGGAGAAGAGTCTGAAAAGGAATTAGAAAAGCCATGTTCAGAGAAGCAGGAAGAAAACCCGAAGAGGCCTGTCGTGGAGGTGAAGGAGTCGGTGGCAGTTACTGGCAGGGCCCACCTCAGAGAGGGCAGAGACACGGGGACGGTGTGGGCATTGGATCAGGCACCAGAAGGCCATGGTCCCCTTCCTGAGAGCAGGTGGAACGACACGGACTGGAGTAAGCTGAGGAGCTCCCACAAAGTGACCGTCCCTTGGAGAAGATCCAGGGTCACGGGAGGACCTGAGAAGGAGCCTTTGCGCTGAGAGGGGCTTGGATGTGGGGAGGGAGGAGGGGTGGAGGGAAGACACAGAGGACTGTGTGGGTGGGGTCAGCAGGGTCTCCTGTAGGTCGCTGAGGGCCTCTGAGGGAGGGGCAACTAGAGCTGGGCCTTGGAGGAAGGGAAAGAATCCAGCAGGTGGGGCAAAGGGTTGGCAGAGTTAGGGTGAGGAAGGGGAAGCAGGGGGGTGTGGAGGAGCTCACTGGTGGGGGGGTCGGGAGGAAAACCTTCGGTAGCATTGCAGGAAGCCGGCCTGGCAGCACAGGAAGTCCTTGAGCTAGAGTGATGGAGGCCAGATCCTGTCACTCCCGAGGGGACCTGGGCCCTGGAGGGCTGGAGTCATGTCCGAGGGTGTCAGGGAGCCCTCCTGGAGTGCTCAGGGGAGTGGCTGCCTGGAGAGCCGGTCCAGAGCTGGCCCAGGCCCTGCCATGTGGCTGGCAGGTAGGTGCTGCATTGTCACATGGGCATTGACAGTTTGCATTTCCTCTCCTCAGTTTGTGGTTGTCCCACCCCTCCCCCCAGTCTCTGGAAACTGAGCCAGGGTCTCCATGTTGCAGTGACATCCCATATATTTAATTTGGAGCCTTTCATAAACTGGGAGGTAGGGTAGAGGCTGCAGGGGAAGGGTAGAATTAAAACCACATCCTGGGTTAATGAGATCCCCATGTAGCCTTGCTTACTTCTTTTCCCACTCCCAGACCCTGCTTGGCTGCCCTCCTTTCTTGCAGGGAACCTCGTCTCCGCTTGCCTGGTGGAAGCCAGTGGAAAATCCAGTTCACATTCCATATGTAGCCTTGTTGGCATGCACCCGTCCCGTAGTGGGAAAGCTGTCGGGAGGGGAACATACTCGCTTAGGATCATGTTTGTGGCTGCACACTCACTCCTCAGGCAGAGTGGGGTCGGCCGGGAAGGGAAGACGGGAGGATTTCCCACCCATGGAGACCCTGGCGGGGACGGGCATCCCCCTCCGCCTGCTTTTGGGAGTACGAAATGGGAGAAGGCTCTGCACTAAGTGACCCTGGGGAGGACTCCTGGGTGGGGGAAGCCAAGGAACATATCTGGACGCTGGGAAGCCGTCGCTAGAGAGACTGGCTGACTCAGTACAGTGAAATCCCAGCTCCCCGGGGTTGGTGGGGTAGAGGGGAACTCCCATTTACAGATCAGGGTTGGATTCTGAAGTCTCAGCTGCTCCCCTGGGGATGCTGCTCCCCTTGGCTCTGCCACTAAAGAGCTCTGTGGCCACACCCTGCTGGCTTTAGGTGGCTGGCCCAAGCCTGAGCTGGAACTGGGATCACTGCCTCGGTATCCCTAAACACAGCTGAGTCGAGATTGAACAAAATACTGCTCCAAGTTCGGGACGACAAAGGGGAAATAAGCACAGGCAGTCACGTGAACCCAGCCCACGAGCCAGGTACAAGGACTGTGGCTTCTTCAGCTGGAGGACCCTCCCCTGACAACCCTCAGGCTCTATCCTGACCTTCCGTCTGTGATAGAGGTCACTGTTCTCGACCTCTCCTGTCCTGGGAGAGGTCCTGAAAGGACAGCTTCCTTAGAAGTATCAAATAAGCTCTTACAAGAGATAAACACATCCAGTAGCAGGAAGCTTGATTCGTGACCATTCTTCCGCTGTTTTCCTGGACTTTGGGGTGTTCTCTCTGGCAGCCGTCCGTAAGGACAACGTCCCCATTGTTGCATCCTGGTGGGTTTTTTTTTTCTTTCCTTTTCTTTTTAATTTTTCAACTTTTTCCCCCAAATTGTTCAGAAACCAGACAATGTGTTTATTGGGGGCCCCACCAGAGACACACCCCTGGAATCAAGATACAGTTGTGACAGAGGGGAAAAAAAAAAACCCAAACCATCCAAATAGAGCTTAATTCATTAAGTTATTGTGTTTCTTGGCAGGTCCTTGGTTGAGGCTTCCTTCCTGGGGGGAGGGGGGGCACTCTCCGTAAATCATGGCGAAGAGGTGGGGCCTAGGAAGCCTGGCCCTTCCCCAACCTTCCTAGGTGAAGAGAGAGCCCAGTGATCTGTAGCTTAACTGTGGAGCTAGCTCCCCCGGGGGCTGAGAGATGCGTGCGCGTTCTAGAATAAGAGCATAGTCTTGCCCTGTGGGCTTCTTGGAAGCCTGTGATCCCAGGAGAAGGCTGGGGTGGGCGCTGCTGAGGGTCTGTTGGGTGGTTATCTTCTGGCCTCTGGGTCTTCCTTTATGCTGAGGGTAGGTGATGTGGCTGCGGTGGTGGCCGGCTACCTGGTTAGGCTTGCTGATTGGTGGCTTGGCCCCTGTTTCTGTGAGGGTCTTACTGATTTCCTCAAGCTAAGCTCCCACTCTTGGGAAGCATTGTGCAGGCTCTCCGGGATGCAGCACTGAGCAGCCCACACTGGACTCCTCCCTTGTGAATACATGTCGCCCTGCGGGAGACAGAAAGTCCAAGTATTAAGTAAGCGCATTAAGATTCAGTCCCCACAGTTTTGTGTTAAGTGGGTTCCAGATAATCCAGTTATGAAATGAGAGATCACGTTCCTTTGAGGTTAATGAAAAGTGAATTATCTGGTGGGGCATGTTGATAATGGGGCAGGCTGTGCATTTTTGGGGGCAGGGGGATTAAGTCTATGAAAAAAGGAGTTCTGGGTTGGAAACGTGGTTTCTTAGCATCAGCAAGAAAAGGAGGGATTAGGTAACCACGTTCACGTTCCTAAAAGAAGGTCTGTGTAAGGTAATGTTTTCAGTGTCTTAAGCACCTTTGCTCTGCCTATAAAGTTCGGAGCTGTGGTGCTGCTCTCAGCAGGGCAGCCTGATCCAGAACTTTGACAGCTGTCCTATGTGAAGTCATTTTAAAAGTCATATTAAATGATTTTAAAAGTAAAAAGTCATAACCTGCAAACTGTAAGAATACTGGCAAATTAATACATTTTTAGTTTGGAGACTTGTATTTTGCGAGCTGAAATAAAGAAAACCTTGAATTTAAAAAGTGAATTCTGGGGCACCTGGCTGGTTCAGTCGGAAGAGCACGTGGCTCTTAATCTCGAGGTCGTGAGTTCGAGCCCCACAGGGGGTGTAGAGATTACCTAAATAAATAGAACTTAAAAAAATGAATTCTTTTTCTGTCGCAAAAAGTAGAGAGTGTGACTTACACTAACCCTGAACTTGCACTGAAAGGACAAGGTCCTAGATAGTCGTGAGATTGCTACTTCCTGGACATCCTGTCCCTGGCCCCAAAGACATGACCTGGAGCTTTCCCTCGTTCTGGGAGAGTGGCGGCGGGTGGCTGGAGGACAGAGGGAAAACCCACCAGTGCTGTGTGCCTCTCCATGCCTGGTTCCTTCTCTTGTTCCCGGAAGGGCAGCTCCTCAGCATCCTGCCTCCCAACCAGCCACGGAGAGGAGCAAGACACAAAAACTACCCAAGTGTGTATTTGAATTTGGCCTATTTGCCAGGCACTGCACTGAGTTGCTTTATGTGGAATTTCTTATTTGATTTTCAAAAATAACCTTATGAAGTTAAGTACTGTCAAAACCTCCATTTGGGGGCGCCTGACTCTTAATCTTGGCTCAGGTCATGATCTCGGGGTCGTGAGATGGAGCCCTGTGTCGAGCTCCGCACTGAGCATGGAGCCTGCTTGGGATTCTCTCTCTCCCTCTGCCCCTCTCCCCACCCCCCCAAAACCCTCCATTTTTTTCTGGGAGTGCAAAGTACAGCAAGGTGACCGTAGTTAAGAATACTGTATTGTATATTGGGAAGTTGCTGAGAGTAGATCTTAAAAGTTCTCATCATAAGAAAAGGATTTTTTTGTTAACTATGTGTGGTGATGGATGTTAATGAGACTTACTGTGGTGGTCATTTTGCAATATATACAAATATTGCATCATTATTTCGCACACATGAAACTAATATAATGTGATATGCCGATTATATCTTAATAATAAAAAAGATTAACAAGTTTTGAGGCTCAAATTTACAACATGGTGATTAGAGCTAATGATACTATATTACATACTCGAATGTTGCTAAGAGAATAGATCTTAAATGTTCCCATGACAAAAAAGAAATGGTACTTATGTGACAGGAAGGAGGTATGTTGGCTCATGCTAGGGTGGTCATCGTTTTGCTATATATAAATGTATCAAATCAATACGTTATACACCTTAAAATCACACAACGTTGTATGTCAGATGTATCTCCATAAAGCTGGAAAAAAAATAAGCACAAACCAAGGCCCCTCCATTTTACAGATGGGAAAGCAGGGACTTAAAAAAATCAAGAGGGTTGGGGCGCCTGGGTGGCTCAGTTGGTTAAGCATCTGCTTTTGGCTCAGGTCATGACCCCAGGGTCCTGGGATCAATCCCCAAATCGGGCTCCCTGCTCCGCGGGAAGCCTGCTTCTCCCTCTCCCACTCCCCCTGCTTGTGTTCCCTCTCTCGCTGTGTCTCTTTCTGTCAAATAAATACATAAAATCTTTAAAAAAAAATCAAGTGTGTTTATTCAGGGTCTATTAGCTAGTCAGTGAAAGGGCCAGGAGCTGAAGGTCACCCGGCTGGAGGGACATCTAAGCTGTTGTTGCTCCGGGAGCCGGGGGAGGTAAGCAGGTGAAATGTTGTGTTGGCAGGATTGTATGGGGGAGGTGTCGGGAGGGGAAGGGTGTTGCAGTTGAGGGGAAAGCGTGTGCAAAGGCCTGCACCATCTGCTCAGTGTCCCACCTGGGTGCTGCCCGGTGAGAAGATAGAAATTCTTACCTTCTAGGACATGAGCATCTTAAAGACAAGGGCTCTTCTTACCCACCTGTGTAGGTAGCTCATTGTCAGGTGTGTGATATGGCTCACAAATATTTCTGGGCTAGGGAACCTTAAGGGGAGGTGCTCAGTGACAAGGAAGGGGGGACCGAGCTGGGAAACCTTGCTGCACCCCTTCCTGCCGGCGCCTTTCCCGGCGCCTGGCAGATACTCCAGGAAAATGGGCCTATACCCTTCCCACAAGCCCTGGGAGGCTGCCCTTGGCCTGAGTTTGGACATGGTGTCCAAAGATCATTCAGCCAGTGTCTCCTCACCTTTCTGGGGCCACACATGGCTTTGAATCGCTTGGGAGAGCTATTCCTGCAGAAAATGCACATACTGCACCCACATGATTCGACGTGGAGTGTCCTGGACACCCCTTCCCCTGAGGCCCACCTGGGAGGTTGCCCCAAGCGGAACCCCGGAATCCTCCTCCTCCCACCCCTGGCAGGACCCTCTCCCTCCTGACTCTCTGATACGGACTGGGCCAGATGTCCATTTGGGAAAACTGGCAACCAGACTCTGCCTCTCTCTTGTGCCCACAGCTGGTCCCTGAACAGTCCATCCTACTTCCAAGGGGTTGTCGCCAAACCAGAGGCCCTGAGTCCCCAGGGCCCCTCCCTTCAGCCAGCTTTGCTCCATCCCTGCCCCTCCCTTTCTCTTCCCCTTCTTCCAGCTGCCTGGGAAAATCCAGAGCATACAGGATCTCCAGGGGGAATGGCTCCCCTTCCTGCCCAGGGCTCGGCAGCCCAGCCCTCCTTCCCTTCCCCCTCCCTTTCCGCACTGTGATGTGCGTGATCTTCCTTCCAGTCATCCCATCCAGTCAACTATATACTTCAGGGCAAGAGTTTTTTAAAAATGCCACTAGGACTTCTGTTTTCTTTTCAATCCTCGCCTGTGTTCATTTGCCTTTCTAATCTGCTTCGATGTCATCATTTCTACCATTCTTGTGGTAAACTCTAAACTGCCTTACCACTTTGCCCTTTTGCTGCTCCTACTGAGCCAAACCCCAGCCCTCGATTGCCTTGGGGCAGGAATCCTTCCCAACCAGCTCACTGTTCTCCAGGCACACGCGTTTCTCTCCCCATCTCACGCTTGTGCTCCAAAACCTCCTTCCCTCCCTCCCTCGCTGGGCTGTTTTCTCCTTCCCAGGGACAATGGCACTCTGAAAGAGGACCGCAGCCCTCAGGGGGGGAGTGGGAGGAGGGAAGAGACTGAAGTGAGTGGTCCTCAGCAGTACTCAGCAGGATGCAGTGTGGACCCTCCCTCCAAGGTCTTGAATCCCCCTGCGGACACCCTTTTTTGGCCCCTCGAAGTTACGGGCTTGGGTACCCTGTGTGGGGCTGGACACGGGAAAACGGCTTAGCACTTTGATCCCTCACCCCTCAGGAAGGCAGACTGAACAGAAGGGGCTGGGGGTACCCCCCCCCCCAAGACCCAGCCGCCCTCTGTCCTGTGCTGGCCCCTGAGCCCTGCGGGAGAAAGTCGTGCCCTTGGGCAGCTGGGCCACTCTCCTTCACTCTCACTTGATGGCCTTTACCTGGGTGTGAAGTCAGGCTTAGAAGTCCCACTGCTCTTCAGTGGTGTGGTTGTGTAGTGACTGTTTCCAGCCTTTGCCTCCTTCCCCTTCCCACCTTGGGCTCAGTTCAGCGTCAAGCCCCCTGCTCAGCGCCCTCCAGGGAGATCCCTCCATGGACCTCTATGCTCTACTCCACCCTGACTCAAGCATTCCAGATATCCCGCGCAGCCTCCCGCCTTCCCCCTGGACGGCTCACAGGGATCTCAGACGCCAAGTGTCCAGAACTCAGTTCTTGATGTTTTTCCCCTGCATGTTCCCCTGCCAGCTTTCTCTCATCTCAGCCCCTGTCTGCCCGGGAGTCACCCTCGCTCCCTCCCTCCTTTCCTTCCTCCCCACTTTCCAACCATCACTGAGCCCTAACCTTTTCCTCCTCAGGGTCTCAGAGATCCAGCGGCCAGTCTCTGCCCCATCACCTCTCACCTGGACATCTGCGCACCCCCCTCCAGAGCTCTGGGGCAGGCACTCTCTCCTCTGGTCCTGCCCTGCCCCATCCTGACCTCCCCCATCTACTCCTCTGATCACACCTCTCCCTGCTGAAAACCCATCCATGGGGCCCCACTGCTGTCAGGAAAAAAAATGCAAACCCCTTTTATGACCTCCAAGGCCCTGCCTTCCCTGGATGCTTGTACCTAGACCTTTTGGTTTCTTGCAGTCCACTGAACTCATCCGTCTTCCTGAAACCTGTCACCTGCCCTGCCTGACAGTCACCACCACTGTGCCTGGGAGTTGGGCAGTGATCACCCCTGTGAGGGGCACGCTGGGCACACATGGAGGAAGCAAGAGGCCAGAGCTTCGGGGCTGCCCTCAGCAAGCTCCTCACCTGACAGGAGGGATGGTACACATAGGAGACCCAGGAGCAAGGGTGCGATGCATGCATAGGGCTTCACATGAGGCCTCCCCCACAGGGCCACAGGTCGGGGCATGATTATTCTGCTTAGGCCAATCCAGAGACCTCACCCAACGTCATCCCCATCTTCACTGGTATCATGAGCATCATCATCACCATCAACAGCAGATTATCATACCTGGTGTTCACTGAACACCAGGTACGTGCCCAGCTTTACACATTTTACCTCAGTAGCCCTTACCACTGCCCTGAGACTCTGCAAGGGTAGTAACATCACCTCTTTGGGATCTGTTATGGGCTGAATTGTGTCCCCCTAAAATTCATATCTTGAGATCCTCACCGCTGTACCTCGGAATGTGATTGTATTTGGAGAGAGGGCCTTTAAAGATGTGATCAAGATAAAACGAGGTCAAATGAGTGGGCCCTAATCCAATATGACTGGTGTTCCTACAAGAAGAGGGGATTAGGACACATACCCACAGAGGGAAGACCATGTGAAGACAGATATTTGGGATAGCCATCTGCAAGCAAGGAGAGAGGCATCAGAAGAAACCAGCCCTGCTGACACCTTGATCTTGGACTTTCAGCCTCAAGAACTAGAAGGAAATTTCTAGCAAAGAAATTTCTGGCGAAGCTGCTCAGGCTGTGGTACTTATGATAGCAGCCCCAACAAACACATGCAAGATCTGAGAGCTGGGAGAGACCTCGGAAGTCATCCCATGGTTGACCCCCTTTTACTGAAGGGGAGTTGAAGCCCAGAGAGGGGAGGGGCAAGGCCATAAGTAAGTCAAAGACAGGACTCCCAGCCCAAGGCTCGTCAGACCAGGATGCCAGGGCTGCAGGGATGGAGCAAGTGGGTCTGGTGGAGGAGGGGAGAGGGACGCCCTCCTGGGCGCAGGGAGGGAACAGTGTTCTGTATCACCCCTTATCCATGGGCTCAGTTACCTGACGTCAGCTGTGTGTGGGGGAAAGCAGGTGATCATCCTCTCCTACTGTCAGAGGTCCATAGCCTAATAAGTCTACCTCACTTGCCTATGTCCTTGACCTCACTCTATCTCATCTCACATCATTGCCAGTGGGAGGGTGTGTAAGATAGTTGGAGAGAAAGAGACCACATCCACATAGTTTACTGCAGCATATTACAGTTGTTCTGTTTATTATTGTTGTTCATCTCTTACTGTATGTAATAAATAAATTGAACTTTGTCAGAGGTGTGTATGTATAGGAGAAAACATAGTCTATATAGGGTTCAGTACTATTGTGGGTTAGGCAGACACTGGGGGTCTTGGAACTGGGGGGTCTGGAGGAGGAAAGGCGGCACCTGGCAGCCTGCCAAGAGGTGCCTGGGGAGTCTCCTGACCTGGGAGGGCATCGAGGTGGATGAGGGGAGTGTGGAAAGAGGAAAAGCTGGACACAGGATGAGGGGAGGCTGCTTGATCCTCCCCCAGGACTTTTGAGTTGACCTGATGGAAGTTGTTTCAAGAGCCTGAGAGGAGTTCAGCTCAGTAGGAAGTGACCAAGAGTCAAATGTGTCCGGAGGTGGGTTCCCCCAGGAGGCATGGAAGGCGTGGAACTCGGTCGGCAAATATTTATGCAGCCCCCACCTCAGTGCAGGCTCAGCTTGGGGGCCGGGGACCCAGCAGTGACCCAGGCAGACCGGGTCCGGAGTCTCTCAGAGCTCACCCTCTGACGTAATTACACCTGCAATCCTCATAGAGGCTAAGGAGAGGCTGGAGGGCTCTGAGAACATTGCCTCAGCAGGAGCTTCCGGAAGGCTGGAGGACGGGAAGGAGGGAGAGTGGCATTCACTCTGGGCAAGGAGAGGTCTGGTGCGGAGCCTGCTGGGCTGGAGGGAGTGACGAGCGGGTGCTGGGCTGGCCTGACACTAAATGTCGCTGGAGTGGGAGGCTGGTTATCATGACTGCTCAAACCGCAGCAGAGACCTTGAATTTTGCCCCGAGACTGATACAAAGCCACTGGCAGGGTTTAGGTGGGGGAATGGTGCGACTCCATTTATGTTTTGAAAAGACCAGTCTGGCTGTGGTGTGGACAGGAGCGGCCACAGAAAGCTGCTGGGAGTGTGAGATGGGTGGAGGGAAGGGGGACTGTGGGACCTGGCTGGGAGGGGGGCAGGGGCTGGAGACTGGTGTTCACACATGGGCGTGGGGGCAGAGTGGACAGGCTGTGAAGCTTGGCTGGGCTGGGAATGGTGGAGGCGGGCTGAGGGGCGCTGGGGGTGCACCGTGGTCACTCACTGCATGGAGATCAGGGGTCATGGTTGGGCACATACAACGTTAGGTCCCTGAAGACATCCAAGAGATCAGCAGAAGCAGGTGGATAGACCGGTCTGGAACCCTTGAGGAAGATCTAAGCAAAAGGCTTAATTTGAGAATTAAGCCTAGGTCATGGGAGCAGATGTAGCTACTCAGGAAATATGTAGACAGAGGAGGAGAAGCCTGAAATGGAGCTTTGAGAAATGCCCACACCTACAGAATCATCATTAGAGGAGGTGCTTCTTTGAGCTTTCTTGTCTGTAAAACAGGTAGAACGATTTGAGTTGCTGTAAGAATTAGGTGAGATCAAATATATACAGTGTTTGACGAAGTGTTGGTGCTCACTGATAGTTCTTGTAAGTGTGATGGCTCCGCAGTGGCCTTCCACCTCGTCACCTTGACTTATTAATGGCCCTTCGAAAGACGTGACCAGAGGCTTGGACTTCCTTGCTGCTGACTACAGTTCTGCACCAGATAGTAGGTTCTGTTGCTGCAGCCCATGGTTGCCCTTGTGTTTTTAGCCTTGCTGGCTGAAAAGCATGGGCTCAGCCAAGATCTCTGTATCTATGTGAGGGGTGCTTTGAACCCAAGAGCCTACTAGGAAGGATGTCAAGGAGGGGACCAGGCCCTGCGGCAGGACCTAGCATCTGTTCTTGCCCTTTACAGCAAGAGCAGGGAAATTGACAGGCACCCCTGGCTCCGCCTTTCAGTGCCCCGCCCCCCCCCCCCCCCCCCCCCCCCCCCCCCGGCCGCAGGTGTCTGGAGATGGGGAATGTGGAGGGAAGGGGCAGGCTTGAGGCTATGCTAGGTTGAGGAGGGAATGGTCTCCAGGCTAGGGTATGGATACGCTGGGTCCCCCATCCAAGCCTCTTCCACCTCTCAGTGAGGCTGCTGCCAGGGAGTCTGACTTTGCCCATTTTTGGGAAGCTGGACTCCAGGCTCGTGGGCGGTGGCTGGAGCAACACCGCCCTCTCCCGGCTTGCTCTGCGAGTGCAGCCAGTGGGTGCATGGGTGTGTCCCGAGCTCAGGGCACCCAGGGGCACCCCACCCCACCTCTTCCCAGGTCTGCCTCTAGTCCTTGGCTGTCTTTGGCAGCCTGTCAGTCAGTCTCGAACTGTGTGTACCTAAGAGTGGCCCTTTGTTTTTGGCTTATGCTAGCTGTCACTGGTGGGTGTATCCGTGCCCATCTGTCCTGCTGGCTTGGGCTGTCTGTCTCTGTGTCTGTGACCACCACCTCCTGTCTCTGTAGACTTACCATCAGTCTCCACCTCACTTTCTGTCCCGGTCTCTGTTTCAGCATCTTCTTCTGCCTCTGACTTGCTCCTTGCCCCTCTCCACTGTCCCTGTGTCCTGGAGCTGGGGTCACAGCTGCCCTCCCCCTCTAGCATTGGACTGATTCTTGAGAAAGGCTGGGCTTTTCAGTTTTTTCCGTGATGAGTCAGGAACTCCTGGAGGGACAAGGGCTTGGGCCCCACCTACTAGTGACCTCAGAGAGGATGCAGGAGGTCAGAGAAGCCTTTGGCCAGGCTGGAGACTGTGACAAGATTTTCCAAAATATGCTCATGGGGCCGGCTGGGGCTGGGTGCATTCCAGTGGACATCTCAGAAGAAGAATGAGTGAGTTGGCTGGCTCCCAGCATGGAGCTGTGCTGCAGGGCCGTACTGGCTGCCGTCTATGGGAGGGGTTTCCTATTCTCCTTAATCCTCACCAGGCTTTCTGTTGCCTCAGGGCCTTTGCACAAACTGTTTTTCCGTCTTGGAACAGTCTTCCCCTAGGCCTCATCTTGGAAACCACTTTCTCTAGGAAGTCTTCCCTGATTTGCACTGTCTGAGATGGGGCCCTCCCCAATGCCAGAGCAGCACCCTCTACTTGGTTAACAGGGTGTCTGTTGCCGTATCATCAGTGTTTGGCCCTTCTTGGCTCTCTGTAAATACTTGTTGAAAGAACATTCTGGAGTCCCACCTGGAGAAAGAACATGTCTCCTCCCTGAAGTATCCACTCCTTCCCTCTCTGTGCTCCCACAGCTCCTAGGACTGTGTCGTCCAATGTAATAGCCATTAGTTAGTTATGTGTGACTATTTACATTTAAATAAGTCAATTTAAGTAACATTAAAAATTCAGTTCCTCAGCCACACTAGCCACATTTCCAATGCTCAGTGTCCGCTGTGGCTAGGGGCTACTGACATATCAGTGCAGATAGAGAACACTAGCATCATGACAAAGATTCCGTGGGTTCCATTGGCCAGCATTGGTCAAAGTTGCATTGAACAATCTTTGGAAACTGCTCCTTTTCTGAGATTCTTTCCTACCCCGACAGGGAGAAGGACCCTAATGGCTCCCCCTCAGGATTTCCAAGGCCTGGCACTGTCCGGTAATAACCATTTGTTAGGTGGATGGATGGCGGCTTGCCCTGTGGGGGCCCCGGGGACCGGGGAGGGTGACAGAGCAGCCTCTGAGCTGGCCAGGGGAGCTTACCAGGTGGAGATGTTGCTCTGCTCCAGGTTCTGCAAGTGAACAGAGGGCCTTAGGTGGCTCTCAGCCTGAAAACTGGGACTTGGAGCTGCAAGAGCTTGGAGGTTCCTGCAGGAAAGGTGTGGGACTGTAGGCCAGACTTGGAGGCCTCATGTTTTGGGGCGAGCTCCGAGCTGTGGTGGAAATAGCCAAGTTGGCTGGCAGTGAATGAACTGTGGAAGGGGTTCCAGTCCTCAGGGGTGGCTGTCGGGGGCTCCCTGTTTGCAGAACTGAGCCCCAGGAGAGGGGCCCTGGGAGCGGGAGGGGGCAGCTGTAAGGCGAGAGTCCAGCCCAGTCCAGGGCAGGAAGGAGTTGAGGCAGATCGCACCGGCAGCTGAGCTTGGACAGTCATGGTAGTTGGGGTCACACCGGGGATCTGACCCAGCAGGAGGAGCAGGAGCTCATTGAGGGCCCCTGTTCTGCCCCCATGAGCCCCTCTCCACTTGGTACCCCAGAAGGCTCCGGCCACAGTCCTGTCTTGTTTGGGCTGCTGTGAGGCGAAGGGGACCTGCCCACCCCTGGGCAGGAGACAGGGAGGTCAGGCCCACCAGACAAACACACGCACACACACACACACACTCAAATACAACCCCCTGCCCCCAGTCCCTTTAAAGGTTGCGGTGCTCCCTGGATGCTCTGTCATTTTGTCTGACAAGCTTGGAACGGGCCTCCAGGAGACAGGACAGGGTGAGGAGCTGCACTCATGTCTGATCCACACCGGAGTGAAGAGCCGGCCAGCAGCCTGAGGCCCCAGGAGGCTGCAGGAATTAGGAGTCCCTGCCAGCCTGCAACGGGCACAGAGCTCCAAGGGGGCAGAACTGAATCGGACCTTGGAATTTGGGTGGATTTCCGGGGAGGGGTGGTGGGAATTTTCCTGTGCATAGACACTTGCCAGGAATACTGGGGAGGAGGGGGACCCGGGCGGCCCAGATGGGTCAGGTAACACCCTGTCCCCGCCCCCACTTGTTCTGCCAGTTCCTTTCAGGCTCTTCCCTCCCTCTGGTTTCTCAGCATCTTTGTGCCCTAGAAGTTCCGGGAAAATCTCCTGTCTGGCCTCTGGCCCAGAAACAGGCCCCAGGAGATGGTGGGGGAAGTTGCCTGCTCATCCTCTGTCTGCTGGCTCCTCTGGGCAGGCAGCGCAGGGGGATGGGGACTACCTGTGGGCTGCCCAGGACTGTGGAGGAGGGGCGGCGCGGGGAAGGGCAGGAGCAGGGGCACTTAGAGCCTAAGCCCTTTCTGGGGGAGTGGATGTGTCTTAAGGTGGCTGTGCAGCATGTGTGGCATGAAGCAGGCAGGAGGGACGGCTCTCCCGAGGTTCGCACATGGCTCGTGCGTCAGCGGGCAGCCTGGAGTTGTGCCGGGACCGTGGACTTCCCCAGAACTTTGTCAAGGTGTCGGGGCCCAGCACTCACGCACAGAGCTCCAGAACATATCCCAGGGAAGGGAAAAGGAAATACTCGAGGGTGACTTCCGGTGCAGGTGAGGGAAGGGAGCCCCCCCTCCCCGATTTTTTGGTGGGTCACCTGGACCTCCCTTGAAGGCTGAGGCCTGCTACTGATTGGCTGTGTGACCCTGAGTGATGGGGTTAGCTTCATGCTTCACTGGGAGGCTCTGTTGAGAAGTGAGTGGACCATTTATAAATGATGGGGACTCTGCAGGGGTGGGGGGGTGCCACACGGTGGGCAGAAGCTCTGGACCTGACAGTGAGCAGGCACAGTAAGTGCTACGTAAGTGCTTGCTCTTATCATTATGGCAGCTGCTTCCTGGGCCTTTGATGCCTTTGGTTTGGTGCACTGATCAGATACCTTCCTCCCTGGAAAGTGGCTGGAGAGGAAGAGCTGCGGAGGAGCCGGGGTGGGGGGGAAAGGGGGGTGTTGCCGGCTCTCCCCTGCCCAGAGCTGGAGAGGGCCTGGCAAAGGGATAACTGGTCAGGACCCGGCCATGCTCTGGCCAGGATTGGCCACTGCCTCCAGGGCACAGAATTGCCTGGGCCCGGGGAGGAATGGGCCGGCGCAAGGGGTGGGGAGGCATGCTGATCCTTTTTAAGTTACAAAAGCATCTATGCTCCATGTCACAAGTTTTAGAAACATAGGAACATATAAAATAAGCAATGAAAGTCCCTCTCTAAAACACTTTCTTTTTCTTTCTTTTAAAGATTTTATTTGTTTATTTGACAGAAAGAGAGCGAGAGAGGGAACACAAGCAGGGGGAGTGGGAGAGGGAGAAGCAGGCTTCCCGCCGAGCAGAGAGCCCGATGTGGGGCTCGATCCCCGGACCTTGGGATCATGACCTGAGCCGAAGGCAGCTGCCTAACGACTGAGCCACCGAGGCGTCCTTCTAAAACACTTTCAACCCCTTAACTGCCCTCAATTCGTTTTCCAAAACCTGCCCCTCAAGATTAAGCCCCACTCACAATCTCAACTGCATCCTTTCTAGACATTTTATGTATTGTAATAACGTAAATATGCACACATAAATACCCTTTTTGTTTACCAAAAAAAGGGGAAGACAGTTGCCTAATATCACACACATTATTGTGTAACCTGACTTTTTCCACCTAGCAAAGCCTCTTAGAAATCCTTTCATGTCACACATACGGGCTTCCCCGTTGTCTTTACTGTGGCGGAGACTTCATAGCACAGCGTACCCGGATGTATTTCAAAATTTCCCCAGGAATGGACATTCTGGTGGTTTCTAATTCTTTGCTATTACTAATAACGCTGCCTGAAAACATCCTTGTACATGTATCTTGTGTCTACTTGCAAGTTTTTCTGAGGCTAAATTCCCCAAGAGGAATTACAGAGTGGAAGGGAATGTGCGTTGAAAATTGCGAGGGCAAACGTGTGGGCATCTTTTAGGGTTTGCAGTTGCAAACCCCCACGTGTGGACCTGCATGTTCAGGGACCAGAGCCGTGTCGTGTGGAGAGCTCAGTGCCTGTAACCCACGTCCCCACGCTGTCTCAAGGCTGGGGGAACGCATGGGGTGGGACCCCCCCCTCTCAAGGCTGGGGGAACGCATGGGGTGGGACCCCCCCCAGCACATTTACTGCTGCTGTTCAGCTTCCCTCATGGGGGCCTCATTGCCGCCCCGCAGTCCTACTGAATGTTCCCGGTCCATTCGTTGCCTCTCTCCCTTCTAGACAGTCGTCTGTACCTTTGCTCTCACTGGAGGCTCCCTCTTCACTCTTGGCCGATGACCTCACTTCCTGGGTCTCTGAGAAAAGAGAAGCCACCAGGAGAGAATGTCCACGATCGCCCACACCACCCCCACCTGCCCCCTGCATCAGAGACTGCGTCTTCAGCCTCTTTCCCGGCCCAGGGCAGCCCCTCTCATCCGCACAAGCAGATCTTTTAACAAAATTATTACCGACATATGATTACAAAGCATAAAATTCACCCTTTAAAAAAGTGTACAGTTCAGCGGTTTTTGGCGTATTCGCTGAGTCGTGCAACCATCACCACTACCTAATTCCAGAGCATTCTCACCACCCCAAGTGAAACAACAGCCACTCCCCACTCTCCCTCTCCGCAGCCCCTGGCAAACACGAATCTACTGTCTGTGTGGAGAGGTCTGGTCTCTATGAATTCTCCTAGGCTGGGTATTTCATATAAACAATCACATAGTACGTAGCCTTTGCTACGTAGCTCTTTCACTGACGAGGTTCATCCATGCTCTAGCGTGTATTGGTACTTCTTTCCTTTTTGTGAGTGAATAATATTCCTGTGTGTGGATAGACTGCATTTTGTCTATCCACTCGTTAGTGGATGGACATTTGGGTTGCCACTTTTTGGCTCATGTGAACAAAGTTGCTATGAACATTTGTGTACACATTTTCGTGGGGCCGTATGTCTTTCTTTCTCTTGGGTATACCTGGGAGGGGACTTGCCGGGCACATGCTAACTCCATGTTTAACTTCTTGAGGAAACCGCCCAACTGTTTTCCAAAGTGGCCACACAGTTTTATATCCCCCCCGCCCCGCCCCGCCCCGCCCGGCAGCATACAAGGGGTTTGATTTCTCCGTGTCCTCACCAACACGTGTTACTGTGTTTTTGATTCTAGCCATTCCAGGGGGTGTGAAGTGGTATCTCATCGGGATGAACAACCGGATCTCATCTTTTTTCACCTGCTCGCAGACAGTGCTCTCATGACTCACCCCTACCTCTCCTCCCACAGCTTCTCCCCTTTCTACCCAGCCATGCCCATTGCTTTCAAGCAAATTCTTATTTTTCCCACCTTAAAAAAAAAAAGGAACCCCAGGGGGCCTGGGTGGCTCAGTCTGTTAAGTGTCTGCTTCGGCTCAGGTCATGATCTCAGGATCCTGGGATCGAGCCTCAACATCGTCGGGCTTCCTGGTCAGCGGGAGCCTGCTTCTCCCTCTCCTTCTGCTGCTCCCCCCTGCACGTGCACGCTCTCTCTCTGATAAATAAATAAAATCGTAAAAAAAAAAATACAAAAAACCCTCAAACCTCTTGACCCACCCCCTCTCCACCCCTTCTCCACCTCCCTACCTTTTAAAAAAATTTTTTTTAAGGATTTTATTTATTTATTTGGGAGAGAGAGAATGAGCAGAGTGGAGGGGCAGAAGGAGAGGGAGAAGTAGACTCCCTACCCTACTGAGCAGGGAGCCCGATGCAGGACTCAATCGCAGGACCCTGAGATCATGACCTGAACCGAAGGCAGATGCTTAACTGACTGAGCCACCCAGATGCCCCTCCAGCTACCTTTTCAACTCCCTCCTCCCTTTTATAAAAAAATTCACCGAAGGGTTGTCTCAACTTGGCCCCAGTTTCTCTCCTTTCATTCTTGCTTGCACTTCCTCCTAGCAGGCTTTTGTACCCACCCTGTCACCAGAACTGGACCTCTCAGGGTCACTGGGACTCTCTGCATTTTACTGAAGCCAGTAGACCTTTCTCAGCCCTGACTTGAGGATCAGCAGGGTTGCTCACTCCCTTCTCTTTCTTGACATGAGTTCTGGGACACCAGCCTTCGCTGCCTTCTCCTCGTCCTCCTCCCTCTCTTGCACTTTCCTGCAGCATCTTCCCGAGGACACCAAGAAGTTGAGGACTCCCTGGCTCTGTCCCTGGTCCCTTCACTTTTCTTTCTATCCACCTGCATCTCATCCAGTCTTACGGCTTTAATGTCACCCAAGGGCTGATTTCTCTCAGCTTATAGCTCCAGGCAGGCCCTCTCCCCTCAGCTTCAAACTCATTCATCCCACCACCCATTAATAGGCAACTCTGACCTGGCAAGTACCGAACAGAACCCCCAGTTCCTCCCACCGAGTCTGCCGATCCCACATCACCTGCTCTGGTCCCACCTCCTACTACTGTCCCTCCCCTCCGCCCCAAACCCCCTTAATTCTCCCCGGCCCTTTTCTGTTCCTCAGACACAACGGGCCTGGCGTGGCCTGTGCACTTGCTGTTTCTTCTATCTAGAATGTTCCTGCCCAGAAATGCACATGGCTCTCTCCTCATCTCCTCCCAGACTTGTCTCAGTGAGGTCGTGTCTGACCACTCTATCCACAGTCACAACGCCCTGAGCACGCCCCACCTGCTTCCTGATCTATTTCCCCCGGCGTGTACCCATCTCACAGTGTGTTGTGTGTGTCGGCCTTCTGTATTGTTTGTCCCTCCCTGCCCCCCAGACTGTGAGCACCGTAAGGGCAGGGCTTTCAGTCTGTTTTGTTCACTACTGCATACTCAGCCTCTGCAGTAAAGGCCGCCACGCAGTAGGTGCTGCATCCGTATTTGTTGAATGCGTGCCTGGAGGCCAGTGGTCTGGGGGCTCCTGCAGCTGCGGAGGGACAGCCCCTCCCTGCTATGCCAAGTATAGCAAACAGGTGGCACTGTGGCCACAGAGATGGCAGGCTCCTCCACTTTTGTTCTAGACGCTGCTGCTTCGGGAGGTAGACTGCCGAGAGGTGTGTGGGACAATGTATGTGCTTCCGGGCCAGGCTGCTGCCTGTTTCTGGCAGGATTCAGAGGCCCCGTCATTATTTCTGGGCAGTGAGGGTCCCCAGCTCTGCCTCCCCCTTCCAGCCCCAGGCTCAGGGGATGGTGAGGTGTATGGGACCAGGCAGCCCGCTTTATGGCGACTGGCTGGGTTTGGCTAGACCCTGGGGAATCTTTCAGAGCCCTGGGAGAAGGGAGGGCCTCCCACCACTGGCCTCCTCTCTGCTCTCAGCCAGGGCACCTGTCCCACAGTCCCCAGGCAGCCTAGAGCCCTGAGTGGCTCTGTCCAGCTCTGACCGTTGTCTGCAGTCAGAGCGCACTTCTTTTTCTCCTTGGGAGGGGCGGCAAGCTAAGGCTTCTTAGCCCTGCATTCCTGCTGCTTCTCACCATCGACATGTGGAGGTGTGAGCCAGGACTCCGGACTCAGATCAGGACCCATTCCTCACTCTGCCACTTGCTAGCTGGGTGATCTTGGCCAAGCGCTGAGCCTCATTGTCATCTGTCCAATGGGAGAGACGTGTCTGCCTTATCGTGGGGAAGGTTAGATGCTTGTCGCACTCCTGTCTGGTTCTGGGCCGAGGCAGACAGGTGCTCTTGGTAAGTACTGGTTCCCACCTTGAAGGCAGGTAGTGTGGGGACTGACCAGGCACCGAAATCAGACTAGGAGAGACGGCGGATGGCTGGGCCATTTATCGTTCATTAACTTATTCTAACCATGTGCGGTGTGCCTCCCATAGGCCTTGGGCTACGTAGGTCATTGGACCAAAAAGACTTCGCTCCAGCATTCAAGGAGCTAAGAATTAGTGGAAGAGACAGGACTACATGTAAAAAAGTTAAATAACAAATACGAGATGGACTACAAGCGATGTCCCCAGGTTCCTCATGACGAGTTGCCCAGTGAGCGGGACAGACCGGATTTGCTGTCAGCCTGGTGCTGAGGAACCGGGGCAGTTTGTGGTCCGGCGAGGCCACGGCGGGCTTGGGGGAGGAGGCAGACCGAGGCCATGGCTGCCACTGTGGAGGGAACCAGCCTGGGATGATGTCTGCCCACCCACCTTTACTGTCTTCTCCCCATGGTCGGGTCAGGGGCCAGTTTCCAGTTTCCATGGGTCAGGCTGGAGGGGTCCTGCTGCCTGCCTGGGACTGTGGCTGGCATCAGCTGAGGCCACCTGGAATTGGACCTAGCCCTCACTGCGGGAAGGGTTCTAAGGATGGGACTGCTGTCTGCAGACCAGAGCACACCAGGGCAACCTGGTCCCACTGAGGCTGGTTGGAGGTCGGGGGAAGGAGCCACCATGAGGATGGGGAGCTCCTACCTGAGGCGGTGCCTGTTAGGATACCTTAGATGCTGGAGCTGATGCCCTCCTGCAGGACCCCGGGGGCAGGGAGCAAGATGAGGGACATCTCCATCCCTCAAAGTCCTAGTGTAACCTTGAGGAAACAAAACTATGAAGAGCCTGTGAAAGCCGCCCTGTACAGTGGATGATGGATGAAAGCAGAGATCCTGAGCGCTGTCTCCCTGTGAGACCTCCACCACCATGTCTGAGAGTCCTGGAGGCCACTCCCCTCCCCCAACCCTTTTGCCACGCTATACCTAAGGCAGGAAGCCTACGGGACCCTGGAGTTAGCATTTCCAAGGGCGGAAATAGTTACGGCCATGTCCCACCCTTCCTCCTGTCTCAGAACCTGTGGTCCTCCATCCCTGCCAACTTCCCTCAGGGCGAAGTCCAGCCTGGGCCTAACTTTCTATACCAGATCTTAGACCTGCTGCCATTGACCTTCTTTCTACCTTCCCCTTCCCTTATCCTGGTGCTCGAGCTTTCCCTGAGGCAGCAGTTGAGGCACCAGGGAAGGACCCAGGAGCCCTTCCATCCCCTCACTGACCTCCAAGACCCTGCACCTGTCAAAGCTCACTCCCCAGAGCATCTGAGCTCTGTGGCTCCCATCTGCCAGGGAAGCTGCCCTCCCACATGGCCCCTGGCAGGCCTGGGGCACAGAGGCCCAGACGGGTCCTGGACCGCCCAGCTGCCTCTGCCCCTCTCCCTGCCAGTGGGGGCTTGGCCCTGTTGTTCTGCCCACGTCCTTGCTCTGCCCAGCTGCCTGCCTGGCACAGAGGATCTCCACCGGGCCCTCTGGGGCAGCGGCTGGGAGGTGAGTCTGTTTACCCCACCGCCCCACTCTCCCATGGCACAAAGCGGAGCGCTCACTTAGATTAATTAATCTGCTGCCCAGCCTGCTCCTCCGACCCATCTTTTATTCATGGACACGCGGCGTTCTCTGCTTTACCAGGACTCGGGCATCAATATTTTATCCTGGCTTCACTTGCCAGCTCCCCGCTCCCTCCTTCCTGTTTCCCACCAGCTCTAGGACCCTGCTGCCTCAGGCCCTTTACCTGCTCAGCCTGCCAGTGCCAACATCGGGCAGAGTCAGGGCCTGACCCAGAAGCTTCTCTGAGCGAGTGAGCTGGAGAGGTAGAGGAATCAGAGGGCCAAGCCCAGAGCGAGCATCTGGGCTCAGGATTCTGAAGGGCGGAGGTAGATAAGCCCTGGGGGGTGTGTGGCTCCTCACCGCTGGCTGGGTAACAGATTTGTTGCCAGGATGAGAGATGAAGGTTGTGGGGCCAGGCATAAATCTGGTCACATAGAAAGTGCTCACTTTCCTTCCTCTTTTAGACCAGGCCATCTTATTAATTTTTCTCCCCCCGCCCCGCCCCCGGCAGTTGAACAAATGACTATTTGAAGGAATGAAGTGGTACTAGCGATCAGGAGCGCAGGTGCCCCTCAGCCAGCTTGTATTCCTTGCTTCATCAGTTCTGGGCTCTCCAGGCTCACATGGAGGCGCTCAGGACCGTGGGGGCTGATCTGCCTGTCTGGAGGGGCCCTAACCAGGATCCCAGCCTGGGGCTCTCAACCTGGGGTCCATGGAGGGCCTCTTGGAGGGTCACGAACCCTTGGAACACAAAATCAAGCGGTGTGTGTGAGTGTGTGTGCACGCGCACGTGTGTGTGTGCGGGAGTGTGGTAGTACTGGCTGGGTGCTGGGTGGCCACAAACAGACACGGTGCAGTCGTGCCCTGGAGAGTGCGTAGCCGGGATGGAAGCAGTAACGCTCAGGTGGCCCGTGGACAGGCCATCGAGCTGCCTTTGATCTCAGCGTGGACCGGTGGGCAAGGGCGTCTCCCGCGCTGAGCCCGGTCGGGGGGAATTGCCCTGCACCTAGCTTGTGCCAAGGGCGGGATGAGAAGCAGAACGCCAAACCCTGCTGTGCTTGGTGTGGGAGGCTCCCTGCGGGCCCTGCAAGGCGCCCTGCTGCCTTCCTTTCCTCATACCCCATCCCTGATCCATCAGGACATCCTGCCTGCGAAACCCCCAAATACATCTGGAATCTGAGCCCTTCCACCATCTTCTGCCACCTGTCTGCACCCACTCTGTGTGTGGCCTCTGCCTGGCCTCCTGCTCCCGCCCGCGTCCCCCGCAGTCTGCACTCAGCACAGGAGCTGTGACCCCACCTGGCTGTTTTACCAGGGTGCCCGGCTCATGTGGGTCAGCCACCCTGAACCCACATACCCGCAGGCTCCACCTGGGGCCTCTGAGCTTTTACTTTCCCCAGGGGGCCTCCTGGCACGTTGTGTCACCTCCTTCGTCTCTGCGGAAATGTCACTCCAGCCCACCCCTCAATCCCGTAACTGTGGTTTTCCTCCCTGATCCGTATCCCCTTGTCCGGGGCCAGTTACTCAGCGGCGTGCCTTTACTGTGTACTGTTTGTCTCCTGCCCATGCAGTGGAAGCTCCCTGAGGGTAGGAATTCTTATATCTTGTTCACTGATCTGTACTAGAGTAGTGCTCACTAGCGGGAGCTAGTGGGGCAAATGAATGAATGAATGAATGAATGAATTCCCCACCACATTACTCCATGGCCCATTTAGGACAGCCCACAGATGGTGTTATTTTTTCCTCAGGCCTAAGAACCAGAAGAACCTTAGTCTCCGCTGAGAAACAGGTGTTCATTCATTTATTTATTCAGTGTATTTATTGAGCACTTACTATGTGCCAGACCCCATCCCAGGTGCTGGGGAGACCACGATGAATAAAATAGGCCAACACCTCCTGTTTTCCAGTGCCAAGTATTTATCTCATGGATCTCGAGGGGCTTGTCATGGATCTTGTTGCTATTTCCTCTCTGTTTTGGTGACCCCCATGCCCAGCGCTAATTTTGTGAATTTTTCAGAATACTAAAACTGTCCCTCTGATCTCACCTTGTTATTCTGTTTTCCTTCCTTGTGTCTTGGTTCTTTACTTTTCTTTTTTTTTTTTAAGATTTTATTTATTTATTTGACAGAGAGAGAGAGAGACAGCGAGAGAGGGAACACAAGCGGGGGGAGTGGGAGAGGGAGAAGCAGGCTGCCTGCCGAGCAGCGAGCCCGTTGTAGGACTCGATCCCAGGAGCCCGAGATCATGATCTGAGCTGAAGGCAGTCAACCAACCAACTGAGCCACTCAGGCGCCCCGTGTCTTTGTTTTTAACAGAAAAGGGAGTGTTTCTGGCCCAGGAGTCTGGGGAGCTGCCGGGGACCAAGGCTTTCTCTTGGTGTCTCTCTGGAGTCTCTCTCGGACGCTATCTGTGGACGCTGTCACCTCCATCTCTGGGTCTCTGCCACCTGCCTCCTTCCCGTGTCACTTGTGGACCAGCTTCCCCCTCATGCAGCTGAAGATGAGGCCCCGCCACTCTTTTGTTTTGAGGGAACGGTCCATTTAATACATTGAATCTTAGAGTCGTGTATGCATTCTTTCAAACTGTTTCAAGATCCTGTGGCAGCGTGGATTACCTCTGTAGGTGGGTGTGCGTGTGTGGGGGTGGGGCGGGGTTGGCTCTGGCCCGGGGACCAAGTAGAGATGGAAGAAGCCCCAGAGACAGGAAGGGGAGGGTGACAGACCTCTTGGGTGGGGGGACGGTCCTGCCGCCCCTCCTCCTCACAGGCCCTCTTTAAGAGTCAGTGTGATTTGCTCAGCCAACATATACTTTTGTCACCGGCCTGCCATCTCCTGAGCAGTTCCCCTGTCCCCGGCCCCGCCTAGCCAGTCTCGGACTTCACAGCCTCATGCCCAGGTGAAGTCACTGTCCCTTTGGCTGTTGGCCTCCTGTTACCGTCACCGTGGCTGGGGTGAGCCCTGCGTCTGAAGTTGGGTGCCAGGAAAAGGGTTAGATGGGGTGGGGGAGGTGGGAGCAATTGGCACAGAAGGCCAGAGGCATGGGACCCTCAAGGGGGGGTTGGGAGGGTGGGGTGGGGGTTGGGTGGAAGGAACCGGGCAGAGGTACTGGACTAACAGCCATGTGCCACAGGCGTGCCCATGTCTCTCTGCCTTGAACCCTCCCCGCCGCCATCAGCACCTTGGCCTTACGCGGCACTAACCAGACGGTTGGGGGTGGAGGAAGGGGTGTGACCAAGAGAGAAGGGGACTTTGGCCTGAAAGCCAGGGGCAGAGGTACACCCACCCTCCCTAGGTCTGGGGTTCTCACTGGGACCCTTAGCCCCACTTCATCCCACGGTCCCCCTGCCCCCCGGCCCACGCCATTCCCCTGGCTTGAGAAGAGGAGCCTGCAGTAGGGCAAGCAACTTCCTTGGTGCCAGACTGGGGCTGCAAGGTGCAGTGGCTAACTGGTCATGTGCCTTCGAACAAATTTTATAGCCTCTCTGTGCCTCAGTTTCCCCAGCTGCATCTTGGAGATAATGGAATCTATCTCATAGGGTTGTTATAAGGGTTAGATAATTTATGTAATGAAGAATTCAGAACAGTACTTGTATATAGTCAGTGCTCAGCAAGTGTCAGCCACTATTATTGTAATTTAAGAGTTCTAGAAGTTTCTTCCTACCCCTGTATTTCCTCCAAATATGCAGAGCCTGAAATTCTTCCTCCACTTATTTCTTTGGATGATAGTTTTTTTTTTTTTTAAGATTTTATTTATTTATTTGACAGAGAGAGACACAGCGAGAGAGGGAACACAAGCAGGGGGAGTGGGAGAGGGAGAAGCAGGCTTCCCGCGGAGCAGGGAGCCCGATGCGGGGCTCGATCCCAGGACCCCGGGATCATGACCTGAGCCGAAGGCAGACGCTTAACGACTGAGCCGCCCAGGCGCCCCCGGATGATAGTTTTTCAAGGTTTCTTTTAAGAAACACAGACTAGCACCTGACAACGCAGCGTGAAGGTCAGGAATGAGGACTTGAGGCATGGCTCCCTGCCCTGTCTGCTGTGTGATCTTTGGCAGTTGCATAGCCTCTCTGAACCTTGATTCCGTCTCTTTAGGTGAGATGACAGCAGACCTACCTGCCGGGTTCTTGTGAAGACAGAGCGAAAGCACGTGTTTCAGACACTCAGGGCGGCGTGTGGCATGGCCTGAGTGAGCAGGAAACACAAGGCTGTCCCTCTCCAAGGTGTCTGCCATGCATCATTGCATCAGAAGCCGCCTCACCTCTGAGCTGGTAGTGCAGGGCTCACCCTGCCCCTTCCAGGGGAGGAGTTGGAGGCAGAGAGAGGGGCTTTCTGAGCAGGACTGGAACTTGGGCCTGCTGGCTCAGGCGCATGCTCTCTTGAGGCCTCAGAGGCCTGGCACACGTGGCCGGTGTTCTCCGTGTGATGAGGATAATTAGGGGCTTTGCCTTGACCTGAGGCTGGAGGCGGGACATGAGTAGTCCCACAGGGCAGTGACTGGGGAAGGCCTGGAAAGGGCCAGCTGGGTGGTGGTAGCTTGTGAGTTTATGAATGCAGTAGGGGGTAAGTGTAGGGGGGGTTGTGCTTCAGGAAACAGAGCCAACCTGTCACTTCACAGATTTGTCCCAGCTCAGCCCAGCTCTCTGCCTCTGTGAGCCCCCCACCCCTATCTGCCCTGCCTTTGCCTTCCCCAGGGCCTGGCCTATGGGCTTGGGGGGCCCTGGAATAGAGCCTGTCCACAGGGCTAGAAGCTGGGGTGCCCGCCCCCCACCCCCTGGGGTGTGGTCTTTCCTGATGCCTACAGGCCTCAAGAGGGATAGTGACTGGCCCCAACACAGAGAAAAGCTTTAGACATGATCTCATTTTCCGTGAGATTGTGGGGGAGGGAAAAAGGCAAGTAACAAGTAGTCCATCTAGACTGAGCAAGGGGAAAAGCAATTTCCTTCTGAAGTTCGTTTTTCTGATTCTTGAAAGATGCAATTTAGAAATGTGTTGGTGGTGGCTCTGTCTGGGGTGTGGGCCAGGCCACCTACAAGGCATTGGGGTGGGGACCCAGGGGGGTGGTTGGGGAGCAGCGAGGGCTGTGGAGAAGCAGACCATGCCTTGCTGGGTTTCAGCCCAGCCTCAAGGACCATCCAGAAGAGGGAGATGTGAGAGGGATGGTTCGGCAGAGGGAGAGCTGAGTGAGGGGGGCAGGATCGAACAGACAGTGGAAGGGGGTCTGGGAGTCCCGCTGGGCAGAACAGTGGGAGAATGTGCTGGGAGAATTCCAAGCCTGGATGGGGTAGAAGAGTGGTCCATCACCGGAAGGATGTCCATGCCTTGGGGTCAGCGTCTTAGGAGATTTCATGGGGCAGAGGCCCAAATCCGTCCTGAAGGACAACATATTTCAGTTCCCTTTCTGGAAAACCCTCTGGGTGCTAGGTACTCAGCTCGTAGCTTGGGGGCTTTGTCAGAGCCTATAGGGGCAGCTGGGGCCCAGCATGGGGTGGTAGAGGGATGTAGGCCAGGCTTAATGCCTATTACCCCCTCAGGCCACTTCCATGTTCTCCAGAAGCCTCCTCCTCAAGCTGCTGCTTCTGTTTGCAGAGATGTTCTAGTAGCCATGGCATGGCCGTGAGGGTTCCAGCTTTGGGGGAAGGCTGGGTCCCTTTGGGTAGGGCAGAAATAGAAACTGAGCCTCACTGGCACTGTAGGGGCCTCCCTGGGCCTTGTCTTTCCCTCTGACATGATGCTAACCCCATATCCTAAAGCACTAACCTATCAACAGACTCTCCAGTGAAGCCATCAACCAGCTGAGTCCACCAACCTGCCAATCAAGCCATCACCCCCTCACCAATCTGCCAACCACCGACCAACATATTACCCTAGACCATGCCACACCACCAACCCAGCAACCTTCTAAGCAACTACCAACCAGCCCACCAACCAACCAGTCCAACCTGTTCTCCCACCATCCTACCACCCCCCTAATGAACCTACCACCCCACTAACGAGTTAGCTCACCAATCAACCACTACCTCACTGTCCAATCAGGAGATAGAAACTGCACAGTAATATTAACAGGAAAGGTTTAATATAAAGAATTATTAACTATAACTGGAGATAACTTATTAAGGTTTACTTACTAGCTGTAACAAGGGATTGCCTCCCTACTGTAAAGAAACATGGGAATAGCAGATGTGGAGAGTGGTCACTACCTCTGGGGCTGTGGCAGAGCATCAGAGGAAGGAACAAATCCCATAGAGCCTTCCCTGCATGTGCATACCCTGGGCCGATGGGACCCCATTAAAGGAAGGTACAACGAGGCCCACTGGACAGCAGAAGAATTTGCTGAGGTGCCATGCTGATGGAACTCCCTGGAAGGCTGCCTTCTGGGGTGCTGGCGGAGGCAGTATGCTGAGGGATGCCTCCTTGCGGGAGCCTGGGAGAGAAGCCCCTTCATCCTGCAGTGTTCCAGCCCCTTTGACAAAGCTTAACAGAACCAGCTGGTCAAGGAGAAATGGTTGCAGAGTCCAGCCATGATCCCAGGCAATCAAGAGGAGACAGATAGTAGGGTCATAACTGGTGCACCCATTCTCCCACTAACCCCCCACCCCCAGCAACCCTCTAACCGATTTGCCAGTCCATCCACCATCAGCCTACTCATCCACCGACCCATCCCGTCACCCCATCAACTAGCCACCCTCTAACCACCATATCAACCCATCTACTCACCTACCCGCCAACTCAGAGAAATGAAGTTTTCCTGGTGGTAGCCTGTTCCAGGCTGTGTGCTCAGGGCTGTGAGGACACAGTCTCCACTTTGCAGGAAAGAGACTTTGGAATAATTCATCCAACTGGGGAGATGAATGCAACTTATGCATGTGACCAGCTAAGGGCCAACAGGGACCTGTCACACAGGTGACACGCATTAAATGGACAAATAGTGGCAGACGGTGTGTTCTGAAGTTGGTGGTGGGAGGGATGGCTATGGCTTAACGGTATGGGACAGCTTCATGGAGGAGAAGGGTTCTGGGTTTTGAAGAATGAATAGAATGGAAACTTACGCTTGACAAGGGCTTCAGAAAGAAGGCAAGTGGGGACAAGCATCTCTGGCATCTCTAGCATTAAGGAGGACTCAGGCACATGAAGACTTCTTCTGCAGGAAAGACTCAGCATGCTGGGGAGTCCTTCACATGCAGCTGCCCTGGGCCCCCAGGGAGCGAGTCTCCATTTGGCCCATGACAATGAAGAGTCGTCATGGCTGTGGGAGGAGATGCTGATCATATCATCAGCTTCTTTCTTAGGCAGTGGATGGGCTTTCTTCCTAATAGCGCTCTTCCTTTTGCATCAAGGACTAAAATGGGGGAAAAAAAAAAGGCTCATCCAGCATCTGGCAGACATCAAGAAGAACTTCCAGTCCAGGCCAGCAGGAGTCTCAGGAATATGCTTGTCTGGCTGAAATACTGACCTGCTCAGAGGCAGGGGAATAATTCCAATGACCCTTCCTAACCCCGTTGTTAAAGCGTTCCCTGGGCCCCGGGTCCACCTGCTCCCAGGCTGCCGTCAGCCCAAGTGCCGTTAAGTATCTTGGAATAAAAACTGGACTTCAGAATCAACTGATGGAGAGAGGTTCTCCAAACATTCGCCAGAGAAGGTAATTAAATTCCGATAGGAGAAGATGGAGCTGTGTGACAGGGCGGTAGGGCAGCGTGCTGGCGATGGGCTGCTGAGCGGTGAAATCACAGGCGTGCGCAGCCCAAAGCTGGCAGCGGCACAAAGGAAATTGGAGCAGTCAAATATTTCCCTCCTCGTTGAGTTCCATTTACATGTTTATAATAGAGGTTCTTAAGGCCCTAATGAGAAGGCTGCTCATTGCAGGGAAGAGGATGATTAAGGCTCTGCCAGACGAGATCAGGGACAGGAACAAAGGCCTGTTAATTACTACAGAGGGACAGGAGGGAAGCCAGGCTCACTCGCTGCTCCCCTAGAGCCTTCCCAGACTAGTGTCTTCTTGCTCTCAGGGGTCACCTTTGCCCCCCAGCCCCAGTGACCTCCAAGGGATGGGTTGGCTAGTTCCCCAGGGCTCCTTTCAGGGGCTCAGGGACGTTTCCACCTCCCCTCTCTAGGGGGTCATTTCAGGGCTGTATCCATAGCACATGGACACCTGTCCCTGGAGATACCCTGTTGGGGCGGTAGGGGGAAGGGCTCAGAAGAAACCACACTGCTTAACTGCTGGACCATCGTGTGAACCTACTGCCCACTAGGAGGCAGCTCACAGAAGCTTCTGGGCCCTAGAAGGGGATCACCACAGGCAGAGGAGAGGCCCCTCTTCCCAGCCTTAGGACATCCAGGACACATGGATAGGCCACACCCAGGCCAGATTTAGTGACCCTATGAGGTCATCTGACAAGAAGGCAAAGAGTTCCTGCCAGGTTGACTTTAAGGTCTCTTTAACAACCAGAGTTCATGGTGTGGAAAATGTATGAGCTTTGGGCCAACAGACCGAGGGCCAGACAGACCTGGGTTCAAATCCCAGATTTGCTATTTGCTAGTGAGCCTCAGTCTCTTCATCTGTAGAAATGGGATGGTCACGCCTACCAACCAGCACAGTGGGTTGGTTTGATGATTCAGTGAGATAATGTAGGCAAAGTCTGGCACATAATAGGTGTTCAGTTCATGTCGGTGACCTTCCCCCTACTCTGTGGGGCTGGATTGGCAGTCTGAGGCTGAAGACCTCTAAAGTCTTCTCTGGGGACTCTTCCCACGCCTGGGGCTGTAGAGGGGAAGAGCAGCTCTCAGTCTGGCCAGGGTTGGGTAGAAATCTGGACCCTTGCACACTGCCTGCCTCTGTGTGCCCTCCGCTGTGCACCCACCTGAGGGCCTCACCTGGGTCCCATCCTACCCCTCAGGGCTCAGGAGATGAGGGGAAAATGAGAGAGATAAGAGAAAAAGACTTGGGGAATCTCTCTGATTTCCCTGTGGGGAAGAGTAATCAGAGGAATGAGTTACATCAAACAGAGTAGAGTGAATCTGGCCATCAAGAGTTGAATTTGAAAAACTTTGATTTTTAGGAAAATGATCATCTTGTAAAGGCCCAAACCAGAGATTTCTCAATTAGAATCTAGATTTCAGGCCCAGGGGATGTAGGGTTCTAATGATTCTGAAGGAAAGGCAGAGACCCTAAGATGGGAGACCCAAACTCTCTAGAGGATATGGTGCTACCTTGGTCTTCTCAGAGGTCAGTCTTGGGTGAATAGCTCAGAGTCGTGATGTCATTGGAGGGATGGTGGGGGAAGGCAGCTAGGAACACCTCAGGTGCTTCTTTGCTTACCAAGGCACTTTCCTTGGAGCTGTCCACGGTGCTGGCCTCAGATCCCATCTGGCACCGTTCGGCCGGTTGTCTGCCAGACTTGTAACCTGCAGATCTCCTGTCCAAGCCCATAGCACTGATCCTCTGCTGCAAATCCCAGAACCCTCAGACATATCTAACTCTAAGATGAATTTTAGCTCAAGCCTTAGTGCTAGCAATAACCTAGTCCCCAATCACAGCCTGTACCCTAGAGCTCCTCTTTTTTTTTTTTTTTCCTAGAGCTCCTCTTAACCAGAGTTCTAACCAGAACTCACACTGGAACCCGATACAAATCTGAGGTTCAGCCCAGCCCTATCCCTTCCCTAAGATGAATCTTAACTTAAACACTATCTTCAGGTGTAACCTCAACCCTAGCATTTCACTTCACCCCTCACCATCATCTCAGACTGAACCTGAACCCTCAAAATTTGGGGTTGTGCAGACTGGCTCTTCCTTCCCTCCTCTCCTATCCCTCCTTATAAACATGGCTGAGAATCTGTGGCAGGCACTGGAACTTGGCCATGTGCCCCAACCTCCCTCACTGCCAGGGATTGACAAACTCATGTCGAAGTCAGCACTGACAACATTCCCCCAAGGGGGGAAGTTTGGAGAAGACAGCGTTATCACTTTGCAAAGGCAAAGGATGGAGGTGGGCCATGGCTCCTGCCCATTACTCTCCACCTGCCGTGTGTCTCTGACTCTGGTTCATTGTGCATGCTGTGTGGGGGAGGAAGAGGAGAGTGGAGTACTCCTCATGGAGGAGGAAACTCTCACAGAGGCAAAGCAGGTGGCTGGTTTGCACGTAAATGCTGAGGCGTGCTGAGGCTGTGTGCCTGTGAAGCTGGGGAAGTTAGGAAGGGGAGGATCCTAGAAGAAAAGGTTTTTGGGGAACAGCTGCAGGGGTGAGGGCATGGGGCTTTTCTAGTGTCAGGAGGGGTGAGCTGGGGACAGAGGGGAGCGTTGAAGGAGAGAGGCTGGCCCAGGCTGAGACTGGCCAATGCGATGTGGTGGCGAGTATGAGCTGGTCTGGACTTCGCCTTGGCCCAAAGCCAGGCACTGGGGACCTCAGAGGGGGAAGAGAACCCATGGCCAATTCCCACCGAGGGTCCTGCTCTTGTGTTCCATGTGGAGAGCCCAGGGCGTGAGATGGAGAAGGGCGGTGGGGGAGAATGGCAGCTGGGGGAAGGTATGTGATGTTCCTGGGGGTCCACAGGAAGGCCCATGTGTCCCACTCTACTGACCCTCCACTCTTCCCATGCCCCAGACCACAGCCTCTGTGCCCTCCCTCCTTCCTCCGTCAGGTCTGCTGCTCACAGTCAGAGGGACCTTCTGAGATCCTTGTAAGGGCTCTTCTCCCCAAGAAGCTGGGCTGCTTCCTCTTTCCTTTCAAATTCCACTCAACTCTCTGCTCCTTGGCTTTCTAGTCACTTATAGTTGGGGTGAATGTTATCTGTCTTCCAAACTGGGACATTGCTGAAAATGAAGGGAAGGCTGTTAATGATTTTTTGGAGCAGTACGTTACCAGGATGTACCCCATAGTCTCACCCCTCCAGCCCAACCCCAGGCCCCCTTCCCCCAACAGCACCCTCAGCTCCTTGAGAATCTGCCACAGTGCAGGCCTGCAGCTTCCAGGGCTGGAAGGCTCTTTGCCATGAGGGTTCTTTACCAGCATGGGGTCAGGAGCTGAGCCTCAGCCCCAGCTCTCCACTCACTGGTGTTGAGACCTTGGTGGAACACCCTTCCTGTCTGGCTCATCTCCCCATAAAATGGGATGGTCATGCCTGCTCTGCTCCTTTCCCAGTGGAGTAGAGGATGTGTTGGCAAATGGATGCATGTGCCCATGAGGCTTGCTGGAGTTATCATCCCCTTTCCTGTCCACATTTTGGCTCCAATTATTATTTAAAAAATTTAAAAAATTATGGTAAAATACACATTATACAAAAATGCCATCTTAGACATTTAAGGATAGGGGCCAATAGTGTTAATTATAATTACATTACTGTGCAAGAGATCTTCAGGATTTTTTTATCTTTCCAAACTGAAATTCCATACCCATTAAACAACAACTCCCCATTCCTTCTCCCCCACCATTCCACCATCCCAGACTTCTCTGGGAATCGGACTGCTCTAAGTACCTCATGTAAGTGGAGTCAGACAGTTTTTGTCCTTTTGTGACTAGTTTGTTTCACTTAGTATGTCTTCCAAGTTCATGTATCTTGTAGCATGTGTCAGATTTCCTTCCTATTTAAGGCTGAATAATACTCCATTGTATGACATACCCCGTTTTATTTACCTGTTTATCCATCAGTGGATATTTGGATTGCTTTCACACCTTGGCTGTTGTGAATAGTGCTGATGTGAACGTGGATGGGCAAATATCTCTTCGAGGTTCTGCTTTCTTTTGGATGCATACCCAGAAGTGAGATCACTGGCTGATGTGGTAGCTCTATTTGTAGTTTTTAAGGGAACTTCCTATTGTTTTCTATAGTGGTTGCACCATTTTACATTCCAACTATCAGGGTACAGGGTTCCAGTTTCCCCACATCCTTACTTGTTATTCTCTGGTTTATTTTTTGTTTTGCTTTTTTGTCTTTGTTTTTAAAATAGTAGCCATCCTAATAGGTGTGAGGTGATATCTTATTGTGATTTTGATTTGCATTTGGTCTCAATGTATTTTTTTTTACTTTTTTGGCCCCCATTTAGTTTAATTGCCCTTGTCCGTAGAACCTTCATTCCCTGTAGCACCCAGCGAACCCCCTCTGTACCTTCCAGGATCCTCAGGCTGGTCTTGCAGTGGTCCTTGATTATTGCCTCTCCTATCGGCCATGGACAGCCAGCTCGGTGCAGGGGAGGTGGTATCTTTCTTCCCTGCCAGCCTTAGCATAGCCCTGGGGGCCCAGGGAACTCTCTCCGTCAGGTTGACTGGATGCTGGTTGAGCAGGTCTTTAGTTCAGCTGCCCTCAAACCTAACCCTGAATCAGAATTGTCCTGTGGGTTTGCTAAACTCCAAAGTGCTGGGCCCTGCCCCCAATTTCTGATTCAGTAAACCTGGGATAGGATCTGTGAATTTGTATTTCTAACAAGTTCTCAGGTGATGCTGATGCTGCTGGTCCAGGAACCACACTTGGAAAACCACTGCTGTTTCCCGCAAAAACCTTGCTGGCCTTCCAGGGAGCCTTGTCTAAGGGGTGCGTGTGTGGGGGCGTGGGGGCTTGGGGGAGCCGCACCTCCAACACTCAGGGACTGAGCTCCTCTTGCCTAGAGGCAGAAGCAGCCTCCGGTGTTTCTGGAGAATGTAAGTGTTGGGTGTCCTCAGCCAGAGCTGTGACATCCAAGTTTAATCTGCACGGAGGAATTAGAGGGAGGGGGCTGTGCGGGGAGTGGGAGCTGGAAAGGCGGCTGCGTATTTCATGCTGTCCCTGGCTTTGAAGGTCCCAGGAAGGCAGGCACTGACAGTCGGGGACAGCTTCATCGTAATGAGGGGTGGGGAGATGCACCCTGCTGGGGGCGGGGTGCAGAACCTGGGGCTCCTTGCCCAGGGTGGAGAGACAGTGGATGGGAAGGAGCAGGGGAGGTGCTGTGTGGGCACAGATGGGAGGAGGGGAGGAGATTCTGTGATCTGGGCCCCTCCCACAGCTCAGTCCCCTTCTCCCACAGGATATAGGGGTGGTGGTGAGCTTCCTGGAGGACGTTAAGGGCCTGCCTCTGTCCCCAAGGGGCACATCTGGAACATTCCTCCCCCCTCCAAAGAGGTGTCTCAACAGCTGCAGAAGCTTCTGGTAGAGCAAAGCCCCAGTGTTCCCGGAACTGCTCCCAGTTGGGCTTTGGTGGTATCAGGAGCCTCTGAATTACAAGGGAATAGGGCTCATTACCATTTGGTCTCGGATCCACTTCCTTTCCTGCTCCATTCCCCGTCCCCAACCTCCACCAGTAAAGGCCAAGGCCATCTTTAAAGAGTTTATAATTGAGGGCTTAGGGAGAATCTATGAACATTCTGAAAAAGCCCTTTCCTTTTTCTCGGTTTTGGCCACACGGGCCCCACCCTCAGCGCAGCCGTGATGTAGCAATTTAGCATCTGAGATCCAGGGTGACGGGAGAGTAAAGGCGCGGGGTCTCTGCTCAGAGACAAGCTCTGTTTGGGGACACTCTCTGGGACCAGAGGTGGGGGCGCAGTTTGCATGGGGTCAGTGCCCCCTGTTCTCAAGGTGAAGACTCACAGGGCTCTCAGCACCCCTGAGTTGGCTGCACTGACAGGCGTGCCTCCCAGCTCAGCAGGGCGCCGTGCCAGTCTCTGAGGAGACAGAACCGTTTGGAAAATGACCTTGGTTTCTTTCCTCACAGAACTCCAAATCAGTAAGAGACTGGGTGGAGGGTGGGTACCTGGGCAGGACTCAGGCAGATTCTGCTGCGCTTCTGCCCTGCCCTGCCCCCTTTCTAGGGCTCCACTTGCCCTTCCAAAGGACTACGCAGCCATGGAGTAGGACAGGCCCCTGGAGGTGGGGAGCAATGATGGCATTGCAGTATGGCTTCGCATCAGACGGATCTGGGTTAGAATCTCGCCTTGGCTTCCCAATTGCTGGAGATGGGACCTGGGGCAAGCCCCGTGACCTTTCAGGGTCTCAACTTGCTCATCTTGAAAATGGGGACATAACTGCCATTTTGCAGGGATGTTGTGAGGCTATGAGACGTGGAAAACACTTAACAAGGTGCCTGGCACCCTGCGAGCTCCTAATAATAGGCACGTGGGAGACCTTGAGATGGATGCGTGGAAAGCAGCGCAGGGCCTTCCCCAGCCCCACGGCCCTTCCCTCCAGCCCAGACCAGGTGGAACCAGGGACCAGGCCTCGAGCCCCTCCCTCAGAGCGGGTTGGAGTGAACATTCAATCCTGATTAGCTCCACCGGCTCCCTCGTAACCTTTTCATTAGGAAATTATGTTTAATAGAAATTGTTCTGACACCTCTCAGCGCGTTTCCCTGCAATTCATTACCATCTCCGGGGAGGGGGCGGGCAGCTGCGTGCTCCATCAAGGGAGCCCCACCCCCTCCCCTGTCCAGTCATTGCCTGTGTAGGTGGAAGGGACGCGGGACAGAGGTGTTCCAGCTTGGCGTCCCCAAGGAGAGGCAGGCCAGCTGCTGGAGCACATCTGGATGGGACCCGCCCGCTCTTAGCGCCCTCCCCTGGGTCTGATTTGGGACCTCCCAGCTGCTGCCAGAGTTACCTTGTGTGTTGATGACATCTGATTCTTGTTCTGTCCTCAAACTGCCCCCAGCAGGGAGAGAGCGCGGTGGTCTCCGGCTGCAGCAAAGCGGGAAGAACGGGTGTGCTCTGTGCCCTGGTGCCTCTGTCTGCCCGCAAACTGTCCTCCCTCCCCGCTCCCTTCCTCCCGGAAGCCTCCCTGGAAGAATCCCCTCCAGCTCTGCTGTGATTGTCTCCCCCTTCTGCACCTGGTCCCTGGATAGGAGGAGTTTATACCTGCTAGTCACCTGACTCTGGGGAGTCTGGTCTGCATCCCCCCGCCCCCCCCACCCCCCGGCTGGGACTGGGGCAGGCAGGGACTTCATCAATCCTTGTCCTCAGCCATCAGGAGCTCTCAGGATTCAGTTCTGAGGGCAAGGCCTTCCAGAATCCTCCTGTCTGTCTCCTGTAACTCTGGATAGTTCTGTTTCTCACAGTCCACCTTGGGAGGAAATGGAGGGGGGGTAGGTGGAAAGTCACCCCCCATCTCTCTCTCTTCCACCTTCTTCCAGACCTGAAAACTAGTTGGGAAGTTCTCTTCCGTGTCCCTCCCATTTTGGTCCCAGCCTCCTGGCGGCTGCTTTTCCCTTTCTTAGTGCCTTGGATTTTGGCTCTGTGAAATGAGCAGGGACCCTCATCCTGTTCTCCCCCGAAGAAAAGAGGGTGCCAGGAGCTTGGTGCTGAAACAGGTCCTGCCTCCCAGTGCTTGGAGATCTGGGGAGCCAGCTCGGATGCCCCAGCATGCTTTTCCTGACCTGACAACTAGTGAGACCCCCTCTTGCCATTTCTGCAACCAGTATCTGAAATTAGCAGCAGTCTAATTTCTCTCTGCCATATCACTCAATGGTGTAATTGTGCAGAAAAAAATGTATTAAAATGCAAAACACTCAGTTGTACTTCTTTATGTTAAATCCCTTCTTCACTCTATCTCCCTCTTAATTTTACAAGGTTTTTTTCCTTCTCCCCCTTTCATAAAAGGGAGAGCCGGGCATGCAGGGAATCATTTCAACTCCCCTATAAATCTCTAAAATGAACACTTAAATTCGAGGAAAAAAATACATTCTTACACCTTTAATTTCCCTGCTATGAAGTGTAATGAAAAAGCCTGATTATTTTTAATTCTTCCCTTTAATAATTCAGCGGCAGAGTGATTTAAGACTGGGATTCATAATTACCTTTCCACTTTCTTGGCAAATGGACTTTTAATAGAAATGAGAGCTTTGGCAACTGAAATGTATTTCAACAGGTGGCTGAGGGGTCAGGCCTGACGCCGATTGGCGCAGAAGGGCTCCCGGGGCCTCTCCGGGCCATGGGGTCCAGGCCAGACATGTGGGCCAGCTGGCTGAAGGGAGAAGCATGTTGCTTGTGCTTGCTGAGAACCATCTCTCGGGACAGTAATGAATGGTCACAGTGTGGGTATTAAATGACCCATTTATCCTGGAAGGAAGAAACTGGTACGAAATGGCCATGAAGAAAGTCTTCTGATTAACAATAATAACCCAATAACCAAGAGCTTAATGATGGTGCCTGCAATTAATTGAGCAAATACTATGTGCCAGGAACTGTGCTAAGTGCTTCCAAGACATTCCTTCTTCTCGTCTTTGTAATAGTCTATTCTAGGGACGTGGAAGCGGAGGTGCAGAGAGGACTAACAGGCAAAGTCAAGGTAAATGGGTAGGGCCTCATTTCTGTCTGACCCTAGAGATGTCACTTCTTCTCCTAGACTGATCTCTCAAGCACTGCCCAGAGTCCATTACCCAGACCCGGTACTACCCTGCCCCCAAGGAGCTTACAGACAGAGGCAGACACAGTGGCGGGGTAGGATTGGAGAGAGACCGTGGAAAGGCACTGGGCTAGGTAAGAGTCAGGAGCCCTGGGCGCTTCCATTAGCTCCGCTGTCAGTGAGCTTGGAGATACTGGGAAAATCACTTCTCTGAGCCTCAGTTCCCTCATCTGTAAAATGGGGATAATAAAAACTGACTTGTCTGGTACAGAGGACTGTAATGAAACCAAATGAGGAAATACGTATGGGCAAGCCTTGTAAATCGTCAACTGCTCTCCAAGGGTGAAGTATAGCTATTGTCATTTGATAACAAGAATGCATAAAACTGATCCATTTCTGTCCTCCTCCCAAAGCCATTTTCCCTGCTGCCTGCATGCCCAGCCTTTCTACCAAAATCCAGCTCAGACTTTATCTCTTCCTCCAGGAAGCCTTCTGGATTGACCGCTCTCAGGACTCATCATTTCATGACTTTCCAGGCCCCGCTTTCTCTATTTTTTTATATTTGGTTATTTGAGTCCTTAAGTTCCTTGAGAGCATAGGGGTGTGTGTGTGTGTGTGTGTGTGTGTGTGTGTGTGTGTGTGTGTTCTCTCTCTCTCTCCTGTCAAACCCATTACAAGGCTTTTTACTACCTTTCTTTTTTAACTGGAAAATGCCTTTGCATTCTGACTGTAACACATCAATACCGTTGATTCACTGCCTGAATAGAGACATAGATGGTGAAAACACACAGATAATCCCAAATCATGAAATATTGGTATTGGAGTGCTGTAGCATGCAGTGAGACAGCTACACACACACACGCACGCGCACACACACACACACGTGCACGCACATACACGCATGCTCACGCGCATACACCCTTACCATCCTGTGCCTGCATCTGGCTCATCTGAGCTTGCTTATATTTGTGATGAGGGTCCAGTTGGGGACAATTGGACCCAGCCCTTATTTTACAGTTTATCAGTGCTTTCCCATACATTAAAGAATAGGATTCCTACAAGAGCCTCCTGCAGGATCCTTGTCCTTTGTTCAGAACAGGAGAGGTTAGGTGGCTTGCCCAAGATCTTCCTCTGAGTGGCGAGAGCCTTAAAAGGCCTTCACATTCCTGAGCCATGACTCTCCGAAGATAGCAGCGGGGCCGTCTGGTTCAAGAGAGGGAGTTTTGGTACGTGTCTGGAGGACTGTCTGGAGGAGGAGGTGGCTGCCCGGGACAGGAGCCCCGGGGCCTGAGCTTTGGGGACAGAGCTCTTCTTGAGCCCCACAGGAATCTGAGTTCTGAGCTGGCCTTCCTGCACACATCCCTTTGGGCCTCCCTGTGCCCCAGGCTTTCCAAGGACCCAGGAGTCCCCGCTCTGGAGTCCCCACTCTCCACACTCTGGTTTGCTGTAGCTTGCTCCTGGGGGCCTCAGGAGGAGAAGAGGGGGCTAGAGTCAGAGGGATGGGTCATGAGGACCTTTGCCCAGATCTGGGTGGGTTGGGTGCCCCTTCCCCGCCTTGCATGAATGCTCCCTGGAATGAGAAGGCAGCAGAGGGGCCCTCAGAGGTACTTGAGCCCTGATTGGGAATAAGTGTCTGATAATGACTCCCATCAAATGTCAAGCGGCCTTCTTGGCTCCTCCGGGGCTGATTGCTCCCCCTGGGTTGGGGGCGGGGGGAGGCCTGGCCCCCTGTGCTTCTCCAGCATTGAGATCCCACCCCAGGACTTTGTCAGGGTTTTGTCTCTGAGGTGAGCTCCTCCTGGGGCTATGGACAGCCTCAGGTCTCATGGCAGCCCTCCCTGGTCAGAGCACTGGAGTCCTTAACCCTCTTGGATACTGCCACAGAGTGGGCGGCTCGCAGATGCCGAGATGGGTGGGCGGGGTAGGACTGAAGCTAGAACTGACCTCACAGGTCCTGGGGCTAGACAGAGGAGGCAGAAGCTCCGTCAGGCTCTATACAGAAAGGGTCCTACCCCTTCAAGGCCCCACTGGAGCACAAATCCCAACTTCTGCCCGTGGCTACGATTTGTCTCTTCTGAAGGCTCCAATGTATTTGTTGGTTAGTGTTTTATAACTGCCCCAAAATTCAGTGACTTGAAACAATTAGATTTATGGTTTCTAATGAGTCTGTGGGTTATCTGGGTGGTTCTTCCAGTCTTGGCTGGGGTCACTTGTGGTTGGCCATGGGTTGAGGAGGCACCTCTGTTGATCTCTGGGCTCTCATGTCTGGGAGTCATCTGGCCCTAGGCGGGTTTAGGGAGGCCTCAGGTGGGACAACTGGGCTCTTCTTGAAATATCCTCATCCTCGAGCAGGCTAGCCCAGGCTCGCTCACATGGTGCTGGCAGGGTTCTAAGAGAGCATGGAAGGGTTGCAAGGTCTCTTGAGATCTAGCCTTGGAATTGGCATGCCATTACATCTGTTAAACTCTGTTGGTCCAAACAAGTCACAAGGCAGTTGCATTCAATAGGAGGTGAAATAGACTTGACTTCTTGTTGGGAGAAACTGCAAAGTCATGTTGTCAAGGGGCACGGATATAGGAAGGGGAGGATTTGGGGACATTTTGCAATCAACCTGCTATATCCAGCCTCTGAAGTCTCTTGTTTCCCCTCCTCCAAGGTCTGAGTGGGAGAACTTGGCTTGATCACCAGGGAAGGACTGGGCAGGGCCTTGACCCCGTGACCTCCTAGGCTTCTTCTAGTTCTGACATTTTGTGATGAGCTCCTGTTCTTTTGTTAGTGGGTCCCTCATATCACCATCCAGCTGCATGACCTTGGGCTCTTCACTTCTTCGCTTTCTGCCTCAGTTTCCTCATTGGTGAAATGATGTAGTTGGATTAAATTTGATAATTAGATTAGACGATTAGTTATCAGGAACCTACTCTGTGCCAGGAGATTGCCAGATATTGGGCTGGAAGATCTGAAAGGGCCTGCCAGGCTGGTGTGGGAGGACATGCTGGCAGGGGGCAGAGTGCCCAGTGGGGTGGAGAGAGACACCGATTACAAAGTGAGTTCATATCCTTCTCTACCACTGTGGAGAAGTTGGTTCCCCAGTCTAAACCAGTTTCCCCTTTGGCAAAACTGGTCAGTGAAAATATTTGGTAAGATCCTAACTGACCGCGCATTTGTTAACTGCGAAGCGCGGTGCACGTGTCAATGTCTGGAGCCACTAGCCCTCTCCCGGACATCGGCCTTCCTGTGGACAGCTGCAGGGGTTTTACTTACTTCTGGTAAAATCTGATGTTGGTTTCTCACCGTTAAATCAGTGCTCCTTGGGCTGAAGAAACATGGCGGAACTTGCTGGGTTAGACACGGAGGGGTGAAGGTTATAGAAACAGAGTTATTCTCTGTCGTCAGGTGGAGGATGCTCAGGGAACTAAGTCTGGCTCGCTGAGCGTTTGAGCAGATCCAGATTCCACTAACCTCTTTGGCCACCTGCCATCCCAGATGCTCTCTCAGATGTCACTGCATTTGTTTTCGTCCTCGCCGTGACTTTGTTGGGGACAGTGCTCCTTTCTCACGTACAAACAAGGCCGCTGTGGCATGTGGCTCAGAGAAGCAGAGCGACCTTCATTCGTCCACACAGCTAGTCATCGCGTACTTAGAATCTGTCTCATGCTGACTGGATGTAAAGAGATCATGGCTATAGACTTGAGATGAGGTTTGGATGTAGCTCTTCTGCTTCCAGTACTATTACTTTTCCCACCACATCACAATGGGGGCTGCTCAGTTCCAGGACCACTGGGAGCAGAACAAGCTGGTATGGCCGTCAAAGGCAGTGTGGATAGCATTCAGGTTAGATGGACCAAGAACTTGCTGATGACAGGGACCCAGGATAAAAACAGTCATAGCTAAGATTATTAAGGACTTTGTGCCAGGCACCGTGCTAAGCCCTTTGCAAACAGTATCTCATGGAATCCTCAGAAGACCCTTGTGAGGTCTGTACTATTTAGGTGGCTTGCCCAAGGTCACACAGGTAGTGAGAAAGCATCTGGGGTTTGCATCCCGGTGGCGTGTCTCCGTCTGTAGTGTAGGACTCTTGGCTAAGGTGGGGGGCCAGGTGCTTTGTGCCTTAGGTCTCCCCAGGCCCCTGGCTGATGAGAGGCTGTGTGCTACCCAGGGAAACGGAAGTACAGGTCCTGTCCGTGCCCAGGAAGGTGCAGCGGGGGCTTCTGTGAGTCTGCTTCAAGTAGGGCAATGTATGGAGAAAAAGTGTGTGTGGAGAGAGCATCTGAGGTCAGGCTTTCTTTTTCAGGGAGTTGATGCATCACTCAGATACCCAAGGCCATTAGCTCCCTGCTTAGTTGTTTATCATGCCCAAGGGCGTGAAATTGATTCCAGAAAGCCTGTCTATTTCCTCTGGCTCTTCCTGCAGAGGGGTAGAGTGGGTGTGCGCGCGCAGGACTGACCAGGATGAGGGACACCCTTGGGTTGGCAACATAACTCATACGGGCATATCTCTTCAGGGGCCTTTGGGATGTCAACTCCGTGTCCAAGAATGGGTATCTTCCTAGGGCTGAGAGGGTCGAGAGTAGAGTGGCACCAAGGCAGAAATGGGAACAGCGGGTTGGAAAGAGCAAATGCAGTGTGCAGGCGAGGGTAGAAATGGAAGTGTCCAGCTTTGGGGTAGAAGTGATAGTAGGACCGAGTTCCTGGCCCACAAGCCTGCCCCCAGATCCTGGACGACCTGGTTGGTCGAAAGTCATCCCAGTCGCTGCTGGCAGTTGGTCAGGATGGGCCAATGAGGTGCAAGGAGAGTTTTTCTGAGGGGTGCGGGAAAGTCTTTTGTACACTTCTGGAAGAGTCTCTGAGAGTTGCTCTCTTCTGGTTTTCTCTGAACATTGTCATGGGTGGATATAAGGCTCCTAACTGCCCTAAGCCATCTTGTGGCCTAGTCTGAGGATGATGGATACACAACAAAAGAATCACAGGGAAACAGGACCAACTTCCAGATCACACCAGATCCACACCCAGATTCTGCCCTACCTCCAGGTTTCCAGAGCTAGTAAATTTCCATATATGTGAGCCACTTTGAGCTGTTCCATGTTCAATGCCCCTGAAAACCCTCTAATGGCTACACTGATCGCTGGTTACTCATGTGTAATGGTGGCCCAATCCAAGAGACTGCAAAGCTGGTATCTGGGGGGGCGCTAAGGGGACCAAAGAATGCCCCCCTCCTCACCCTCAAAAGCCTTCCCGTTGGCACATGGATGGTGTCCAAGATGTGTGAAGAAAGGTCCTTTCCTTTCAAGGCAGCTCTTTGCCTAGGGACTACCCTGTCCCCCTTCCTCCCAGAGGGGACCCTGTTTCAGATAGAAAGACTCTGAGAATAGTTGATGGCCCATAGTCACTCAGCATGAAGGGCTCAGAGTATGAAGGACTTTGTCAGGGAGGTAAAGCCCCCACTGCTTGGGACTCAGATGGAAAGAGACCTTGGGCAGAGGGGAGGAGGCTAGAGCCACCTGACCCATTGTCACTCCCCAGCAAACAGAGATGGAGTAGTTGCTTTCTGCCCACATCTGTGGCCTGGCTTGGCCATAGTTCTCCCAGGGTGGGGTGGGGGTAGGTCAGCCTGTGGTGAGCACTTGGCCTGTCTTGTGACCCCAGCTAAGACAGAGGCTGTCAGGGGCCTTTGTGTCCAAATCACCACCCCCCAGGGGCATGGGCTGGTCCCATATTACTTAAAGAGAAGTGGAGGGCCCTGGCTCCAGAGGGCTCCAAACTGCTCTGTATTTCCCTGGGAGGGGAGTCGGGCAGAACACAAATAAGACAATTTATTCAGAGAAACCATCTCCCCTATTTACATTTAAATTGAATAATTTAAAACACCTTTACCCATTTCCATAAATTATCCCCCATTGGACGGGCAGTCCAACTGTGTGGAGGGGGTGCCATCCTGGGGAAAGGCCTAATTACATTCCCTGCTACAGGGCTGAGGTGGGAGGGGAGGAGGGGACGGAGGGGGGTGGGAGGTGCGGAGGGGCAGGCAGGCCTGGGCGGAGGGAGCTCCAGGGGAGGCAGACATTTGCCTGGAACTAGCAGGAAGGAGGAGGGAGCTAAGAAGAGGTGAGGTCCCTTTAAGAGCTTTGCAACTGAGAGGTGAAGGACCTCTCAGAGTCCTTTTCTCAGAGGAGTGAAGTCTTTGGGACCAGCCAAGGACATCACTCAAGTTTGATCTGGGTCAGCTGTCCTCTGTTTCCGGCTCCTGCAGACCCAGTGTCTGGCGTGGGGGCAGAAGGGGAAGAGGAGGAAAGAACAGGCTTCCCTCAGGGATGACTTCCTTACGGGGTGTTTCCCAAACACCTGTTATTTGCCAGGCTTCCCTGCGGAGTGCTGGGGACACAGGGCTAAAGCCCTGCCCTTCTGGGCTTCCGCAGAGGCTGGGAGGGACTGATCCGAGGGGAGGTGGGAGGAGCCAGGCTCACAGAGGAGGGGCTCTCTGGATGGCCCTGGAAGAATGTGGATTTCGGGAGGTGCTGAGGAAGAGAGAAGGCCTTGCTGAGAAGGCACCGGTGTGGAGAAAAGGCTCTGAGGGGAGAAGGCTCTGGGTCTAGGGCCTGAGGAGACCAGAGTCAGCTCAGGGGAGGAGGAAGAGTTGTTCAGGAGGCGGGCCTGGTGGCATCACCACAGCCGTCTCCCTTCACGGCCCACCTGTGAGCCTGCGTGGATGGAGCTTGGGCCTTGCGATCCTCTGTCACTGACTCTGGTTAGGCCCTTCTATTGCCCAAGTGCCTCAGTTTCCCTGCCAAGTGCCCAGGGAAGCTGCAGGCTCTTCCCAGGCCCCCTGATGCAGAGGGATTGGATTCCTGGCATTGGCCCAATTCGTCTTCAGGGCTCTGGGGCCCCTCTGCCTCCGGAATCTCCTGGGCTGTCTCCCTACATCCCTGCCCTCCCGGGATCACCTCCCTCTGGCCTTTCCCAGAGATGGACGTCTCTCCAACTTCCCTCCTCTCAATCAGGGTGGCTCTGGACACAGAGTAGAGCCCCAAATGACTCCGTCTTCTCCCCCATTGAAGACAAAATGGCAGGTGAATTGTGTGGAGTAGGGGTAATTTGGCTTGGAGAGGGGGACAGTGAAGGAGGCTGGTGACAAGTTCTCTGGTGCTTATGACAACCCTGCGAGGCAGGCATGATTAGCTCTGCTTAAGAGATGAGGAGGCAGAGGCTTCGAGCTGGAGAAACCAGAACTTGAACTTTGTTCCATCTGCCTTGGAAGCCCCTGCTGTTGATCGCAGGCCGAGCTGTGTGGCTCACAAGGATGCCAACCAGCAGTTGCTGGTGAGTTGTGCTGTGCTGTGGGCCATGTGAGCAGACGGGGCATAAACCTCTCTGCGAAAACAGATTCAAGTGGCCGTAGTGGTGCTGAAAATCCGTGCAGTCCCCTTGCGTGTTAATGGAATCTTCCTGAAGTGTTTCTTTGCCATCATCATGGGCCCTCCTGCGGGAGGAGGGCACATCCGGCAGGAAAAATGCCTGTGGGTCAAGGCGCACCTGGTCCCTTCTCCCGATTTTCAGAGCTAAGGCTCTTGAAATAAGCTCCTCTATTCTAGGAAAGAGATGTCTCCCCCAGTGGCCTCTGAGCCTGTCCCCGGCAGCTACTGTCCCTGCCGGTCAAGCCAGGGGTTTTGTCCTCTCGTACTGGAATCAGACAGGTGTAGGTTCAGATCCTGAATCTGTCATTTGCTAGCTGTGTGACCTTGGGAAAGTCACTTGCCCTCTCTGAACCTGAGTCTCATTAGGATCAGAATGCCGATCTCAGAAGGTGGTTGTGAGAATCAGATGAGATTGTGTAGTGAGCCGCATGGCAGAGAGCTCAGCACACAGAGCAGTTGCTCACTAAACGTCAGCTGCTTTTCTGACAGGTCTACTGCCTGATAATGAGGGCCTCCCAGCTACCCCTCGCCTTTTCTGGGAGACCTTCCACGGCTGGCTCCCTGTGATGGCCGTCTCAGTGCTTGGTGTCCTCTAGACATCGTGGTGGTCGTTTCGCCGCAATTGACTTAAAGCCGCTTGTGTCTTACTCCACTTGTGTCTCATTTTCCTTTTCTGTTGAAAGATGCAAAAATAATACTTACCTTACAAAGGTGCTGTGAAAATTAGGTTAGAAAGAGCGTGGGTTCAGCACCCTGTATGATGTGGGGCACGCCGCCCTCACGCTGCAGCTGCACTGTTGCGTGTGGGTGGGTGGGGTGGGCTGCTCCCCATCAGGTTGGGTCCTCCCCGGCGGAGATGCCCCCTGTCTGACTTTCCCAGCACCAAGCAGAGCAAGTCCTCACCCTGCAGGGTTCAGGCTCCTGGGGAGAAAGTCCCCCTCCCTCCCTTCATAGGCTCTCAGAGCATTCCTCTTACGAAGTTGGTCACTGTGCATTAGCTATCGATGAAGCGGTTGCAGGTGTGGCCGGGATGACAGTGGAACTATTTAGGGATGATTTTCAACCCTCTGCTGAGGTTTCTCATTTGAGGTTAGGGTGTCAGTGATCTTCAAAATAGGGATCTCCTATTTAATCAACAAAGAGCTTTTGAGCATCTGAACGATTGAGCAAAGCAATCCCTGAGCTGCATCCTGGGCTCAGATTTGGGGACTAGAGACACCTCCAGGTCCCAGCCCAGACGTACCCCCTGATATCATCTTGCTCATGCCAGCCCAGTCCCAGGGATGGTTAATTAGCCAAGTTCCATCACCCTGGGAGAAGGGGGCCGGCAAAGGCTGATGTCATGGGGGAGCGCTGTCGTGGACGTTCTGGATTATGACTCAGACACAACTGGCTATTTGATTTTTTAAATGAATTTCTTATTTCTGACTTTTGATGAATTTCTAATTTCCCCGGGCTTCAGTTTCCTCATAAAACAGGGGATTTGATTAGATGAACTCCAGGGTCATCTGCAAGTTTTAGAGTTCTGAATTCCTAGGTCTAACCTGAATCCCTCTTGCTGTATTTGAAGCCAACAGGGACTATAGACTTGGTATAGACACTTATATTTGGTAATAAGTGACCTCAGATAAATCCTAGAGGGCTGTATTTTTAGTCTTTCATAGTAGAAGAGCTTTGGTGGGATTGTATTCTAATTAAATATTTAATGGGATGTATCTGCCTGTTTCACTGCCACCACCATGCGAATGGATCTTCTTTGTGTTCTTATTTGCAGCTTGTCTGTAAATGGCAGAGCTAAGCCCAGCTGGAAATCTACCCCCCAAGACCATGTGGGATCCAGGGATCCAAATAGGTTGTCCAAAGAGCAAAGGAAGGTCTCAGGGCTCTGAAGCTGCCCTTCCCACTCCACTTCCTGGAGCCGATTATGGTACTGCCAGCAGGATCCAGGGAATGGGCTCAGGCCCGGGTTTGGGGCTGCTCTTTATTCTGCCTGCGCTCTGAGAGCGGGGGAGAGAATATGTGCTTTTTCTCTACGTTAATAAAGCCCAAAATGAGTCTTCATTAAGGGCTCCATTAAGAAGCCACTGTTATTCTTGGCACTCATTAGCGTTGCTGCTTACCACTAAGTTTCCACACTGTTGCTTCCCTGGGGCTTGGCAGGGCCCCCTCCCCATGCTGGAGAGCTGCTCATAAGAGAGACCCCAACTGGCTGAATCTCAGAGGCGGAAGAACTAGGGCTTCCCCAGTCCATTTCATCCATTCCCCTGTCTCTGAACAATTGCCTGTCTGCCTTCTAGAGCCCCTGGGAGCAGCCTGTGTAAGGGGTTTGTAGCTCTAGTTGGAAGTTCTTCTTCTTGTCTAACTGCCCTCTTTTGCTGCAGTGTGAGCCAGTTTGAACCCTTCACTAGGATAATGAAGAGTATCTTTCTAAGAACACCTTGCTTTCTTCTTCTGAGTTCAGGTCCTAGATTAATTTCGGTAACTGATGAAACCCTGTCTCCTTCCTGTATCCCTGTGGGAAGACCCATCCCTAGATAACATCTGCATGTTAAGCGTGACTCTTAGGGTCAGTCCCACCTCCCCCCATTTGTGCCCTTCTTCTGTCTCTAGCTCCTATCTTCACCCGTGTTTTCTCCAGGCCTCCGGACAACTCCTGGGCCTTTATCAGGACCTGTGTCTGCCTGACCCCTTCCCCCTAGAAGCACCAACTAACATACATTAAATGCATACTGTGTGCCAAGAACTGTGCTAGGTCTTCTATCTCACTTAGCCAGAATCGTAATCCCGCCAATGACTGGTACCATTTTGGAAATGAGAAAAACAAAACAAAACATGACAACAAAAACAAAAAAACTGAGCCTCAATGGGCTTCAGGTTTTCGGCCACACAGGTAGTTAAAGGTAGAGCCAGAATTGAACCCAGGTGTCCTGACTCTAGGTAGGATGCACCTGCTTCACTGAGTCATCTTTGTCTTCTCCCTCCTTCAGTTCTCAGCATAAGGACCAGCGAACATAAGAAAGTGCTTGGATCCATAGCTAGTGGCTTGCTGCCAATGTGACAAGAAAAAATTAGACTAAAGTTCTTCTCTCACATGTCTGAACTTCCACGTCCAAGTGTGTGTTGTTCCTTCACGTAGCCCACTTGGACAGTTTGGTACATGCACCAATCATGTCACATTGTCGGCACCTTTGGAACTCCCCTGTGGCATATGGTCCTGACTGTCGGTGACTATTTATCTTTTTCAGGATGAACTGTATCTTTGGAAATACCCCAGAGTGATGTGGATTCAGGTCTGAGGGATCAGGTAAGGCACCAAAATAGGTGATTCTACTTTGGCTCACTACCCTTTAAAACATTGCTCAGTGAAATGTGGTATAGACATTCACTGTTCCACAGGTCCCAGCCTATTGCTGGGCCAAGGATTTCTCCCAAATGTCTCAGAATCTCGACGTGTGAAATAAAGCTTGAGCGGCTATTCGATGGGGAAGAGGGGTGAGGGATGAGTGGACACTGATGCTCAAAACCAAATGGCCCATGACATTTACTCATGATTGTGAGCCACTTTTTGGGCCTGGGGAGTTGGAGTCCGCCTGGCAGATGCATTGGTTCTCAGATCCTGGGTCAGTGGGGTTATCGGTGCTGCGTAGTCTGACTTCATCTGGAAGACACAATAAGTAGAAATGATTTCTCTTTTGTCCATGACAAAGGTTTGGCTCAACCTTTTATGAAACAATTCCCTGTTTGTTTTTTTTTTTTTTTTTACAGGAGTCTGTTTCTTTGCCTTAGCTGAACAATTTAGCTGTCATTCTCATTGTTAAGTATCCCTTTCAATGAACTAAATCTTTTGCCTTTTTCAGTATTTCCACTGGCTTCTGGGAGGGCAGGAGAGGGGCTGGACAGCGGCTTCTGGTAATGTCCTGGTTATCTTCCTTTCTTTAAACCTGGTGTGTCTGTGACATCCCATTGTCTTGGACATTATCTCACTTCCAGACACTTCTCTGAGCCTCTCAGGTGTCCTCTTTGCAAGATTTCCATGCCTTTGGCCCTGTTTGGCCTTGATTTTCAGGCTTCAGGAATACCTGCTCACTTTTTGATGAGCCAGCCCAGCACACACTTCCTGTCTGCATCAGGCCAGCTGGGGCTGGCTGTGGTGGAGATGGGAAATGTGTGATGGGTCGATACAGGTCAGTCTCTCGTCTTCTGCTTTCAGGGAAAACCTGTCTGGTGAAGTTATTGTCATATGAAGATTGTACAGTTTGACAGGGGCCCCTGGAGTTAGGTGCCCTTGCCTTTGTTACTTTAGACAAGTTCAATGAAAACCTTGGAGAATTACCACCTCTGTGAGCTTCAGTTTTTTCATCTGTGGAGTGGGAGTAATAATAACTCCATCCTGGGAGGTCGTGAGGACCAAAGGAGATGATTCATACAGAGAGCTTGGCTAGTGACTGGTACATAATAGGTGCTCAAAAATGAAAGCCATTATCATGATTACCAACTTAATAGTGACTCCAGTTGGCTGTGAGCTGGAGCTGTTTTTGGTCAGGTGAACTAACTGATCACAGAGCGGGGCAGGAGTGGAGGGGGCGGGGAGCTGTCCATGGTTCTGCAGCCATTCCACCGAGATCGGTAAATGTCAGCGATCACTTATGTTGTGTCTGGTACTCTTCTAAGCACAAGAGTCTTTAGACAGAGGGAAAGCCTTTTATCTGGACGCCCAGACAGTCATACGTGTACACAGGGGAGAGTGACATGCCCCTGTTAGTAAGCTTGGGACTGTCTCATGTGTGTGCATATATGTAGGCATTTAAAAAAACATGGTGTGTGTGACACGAGTGTATTGTGTGTGTGTGCGTGTGCACGTGTGTGTGTACGCACGTGGGGTGGGGGAATAAATGATGAATGGGCGGGGTTGAAGTGAAGAAGGGAAGGAGGGGTACTGCTATAATGTAACTCACCTGGGTAAACTAGCTGGTGAGAAGGCCCCAGCTTGGCTACCAGGGAGAGGCTGACTTCCTAGAACTTCCTGGGGAGAGTGAAAGGTACACTGGCCCCCACCCCATGCCCCTCCTGGCCCACCAGAACAGAGTAAATCTGAGGCCAGAGTGGAGCTGCTCTCCTGCAGGGCATTCCAAACTAATTTTCTGGTACATTATACACTTGGCCTTTTGAACAATCAATAGACTTAAATGCTGTTTGGTTCCTGCAGCCAAATCCAAGAGAAATAAGACATAATCCATCTGGCTGATATGGCCAGAGCAGGAAGGGAAAAGGAGAGAGAAAGAGGGAGGCTAGAGCTGCCCTGGGGATCTCTGCTTGGCTCAGGGAGGCGGGGGGACTGGAGGGACCTGCCAGCTCTCGAGAGAATGGGCCTTTAAGAGATATTGATGGCTGGCTGATCACAGCCCCATTTGTCTCAATGCATCCTACCCATAGAGCTGTCACTACAGCAGAAGTGGAGTTCAAGTGGGGAAGGACTGGGATAAGACTCAGGATGTGGGGTTGAGAGCGAGGGATGGTGCGGACGTCTTAGAATCCTGGATGGAAGGGTCTGGCTTGGGTTTTAGTCTGGGGTTAGATTTGAGACATTCCCCTAGAAGTCCTGAGATGGCACCAGGGAGAGTATCCCTGGAGACAGGGAGCTGTGGTCCCAGAACAGGCTTGGGGCTGCTCAGAGGAACCCACACCTGGCTCAAGAGAGGACAGCATGGTCCCTGCAGGCTCTGGTCTGGCGGAATGCAGGCCCTGCTCTGGGGCTCAGCCTGGCAGAGGGTGGGATGTGAGGAGGTGGATGGGGGGTTCTAGACAGTAAGAGGAAGAGCAGAATCAGCCTCCTTCAGAGCCTCTGCTCCCACAGGGTGGAACTCCTAGAAGGAAAAACAGTGAGCATCTTAGGTGTCCCTGCTGCCTCTGACAGCCTAGCTGGGAGGACTGCTTCCAAGGACCTCCAAACGTCCTCTGCTTCTCCCCCACCCTCAGACCTAAGCCGCATTCAGAGGAACAAATTGAAGGAGTCAAGTGCCCACCTCAGGGCTCAATTTCACCATCTCTTTTACAAGTGGTCTAAAGACCATTTAGATTGTCTAGAGACTGGTAGGTGGAGGATGCAGACCTCTGCTGGACCCAGGGGCTTGGGTCATTTCCCTTGCGGATGGAATACCCAGACGGTGGGAGAAATGACATTCACAGTGTGAAGTCGATCACGTAGCCGCTGCCTGGCGAGATGTGGGGAAGGCATAACCAAAGGGTTATCTGGGAGTGGTTTCCCTGGGGAAGGCACGTAGATGGAACGGGGGGGGGGGAGGAAGGCAGTGGCAGCTCTCTTGCCCTACCCTGCACCTGGCTCTGGGGAAGGGGACCCCCTCTAACTGCCTGTCTGCATCTTCAACCTGTGTCCCATTCTGACTTGGAGTTCAAAGGGCTTCTGGGTGAAGACTGTCTTAAACACAAGACCAAAGGCCTGCAGAAGTACGGATGAGGCCCAAAGCCAGCCCTGAAGGACCTCCTGGAGGAGGAGGATGTGGGCAGTGTGGGTTCTGGAGTATCCCTGGCAGAAGAAACAGCCTGAGCTTGGACCTGGAGGTGGGGAAAGCGAGACCTCCTAGAGGCTGAGCCAGGCTGGAGGGAGGAGAGTGGGAAAACAGGGCCCCAGGTGACACCTCAGCCTCTGGGGGCAGTGGGGTCATGGAGGGTGGGAATGCCAGTAAGGGGCCTGCAGGGACCAGGAAGCCTAGGGTGGATACCTCCCCCAACCAGAGGGAGCCTCAAGATGGGCAGGCGGGGACTAACATGGTGAGTGATGAAAAGGTGGGAAGAAGCCAGACTCAGCATTTGCTTGGGCCACTGGAAGTTCCCCAGCTACTCATGGCCAGGGGCCTGGGGCACCCCTCTAGCGCTTGGCTTGAGCTGGCCCTGCTCAGCTGGAGAACCATTCCTGCTTCCTAGGTCCAGGGCAGCTGAGCCTTCAGCTAGCAGAGCGGCAACAGTCCAGCGGTGGCATCAGCTCTGTGATGAGGGCGGGGCCTGCACACTTCTCCGATGGGTAATTATGCTTGGAGCATGTTCTATGGAGATGCAGGGCTTGTCTGACAAGGCACGCTCTTGTTCCTGCTGCTGAGGCAGAGCGGAGAGGCCAGGGGCTGTGGGTGACGTTGCCGCTTGGGGAACCTCTCGGGGATAATGAGCTGCAGAGCCCCAGGGGCACTCATCCAACTGGGCACCCCTGTCCCTCCCCTGGCCAGGGGAAGGAAAGCAAGGGGGCAGGGGGTGCTCAGCAAGAGGACTCCTTCGACACAGGGAGTGCTGGGAAACCTCACGTATTTATGGTAACAGTTATAACTTTATTGTTTATAATTATTATAACAGCAGAGACACCAATATTTATATTGTGTTCTGTACTTTTCAAAGCATTTTCACATTTGATTTCACCATAATCCTTTCATGGAGGGACAGATTTTTATCCCCATTTGAATGATGAAAATGGGAATGGCTTGGTCACGATCACCGGGCAGAGCCACGTCCTCAGCCTGGTTTCCTGACTTGGATGTCAGAGGTCCTTCTCTGTCTCCCAAGTTGGGCAGGGTCTCCCTTACAGCCACTCCCTAGCCTGGTGTCACTCCAGAGGCTCCCGTGTGAGGTGACCCCAGGGCAGGAGTTGAGGGAGGGGGGAGGGAGAGGAGTCCCGGGTCCCTGCATTGGGAAGTTCCTGCAGCGGGACAGGCCAGTCACCAGAGGTGATCTGAAGGCGCGACTGAAGGGCGGGCATGAACGCGGGAGACAGGCCCGCTGAGTATTTCCACAGACTCCACGCCACAGCTGTGCCGCCATTGTGGGAGGAAGCTGGGACACTGAGTGCTATCTGTGTGAGCAGGTCCACTTTAAAAGGCACTGAGTGACAAACAGCCCTTCCCATGCTGCCCGCACATGAAAATGGTGCCAATGAACACCTCGTGGATTCTGCACTGAGAACCTGGGACCCAGAAAAGATGACAGGGTTGTTCCTTGGGGCCGAGGTCAACCAAGGAGGGTTTCCTGTCAGAGGCAGTTTTGAGCGGAGTCTGGAAGGAAGCAAATGACAAGCTCATTAGAGGCGAAACAGAAGGCCTGGGGTGAAGGGGTGAAAAGTTTGGGATCGTGAGCATGTTAGCTTGGATGGGCCTAGGGGTGGAGAACGTAGGTGGGTGAGGGGTCCCGAGAGCTGATGATTGAGATGGAAGGTCAGACATGAATTTGATAAGCTAGAAATTACAGAGACTCTGAGGATCATTAAAAGGTAGGAATAAGATCAAAACAGTGCGGGATGCTTTGCAAAGCTTTGGGTAGGATGAAGGTTGGCTGGAGAGACAGGAGAGGTGTGGGCAGGTGAGCCCCCCGAATTTTACCTGTGTCCCATTCTGACTTGGAGTTCAAAGGGCTAACTGTGGAACCTGACATTCTCTGGATGGCTGCAAGGCTTTAGGACCCTCTGCACATTCTTCCCCAGGTTACGCTGCGTTCTGGAACTTGGCAGGATGGATGGCTCCCACACCCCATTGCCCTGCCCCACGGCGCCTTCCTTCCCCCAGCCGGGACTCAGCCTTCCCTCTACAGGATGCCAGTTCAGTGCTGGATCCTGCCTCAGGCTCCAGGATAAAGCTTGCTGCTCTGGGAAGAGGCCCTGCTGCTCCTTCTGCTCTGCTCTGGGGTGATTGATGGCTGTGGGGAGGTGGGTGAGCAGCCTTCCCTCCCCCCCAGCCTGGTTCAGATGGTTGGAATGGGTGGGAAGCAGACTCCCAGAGTAGCCAAAGAGGAGTGGCAGGGAGGGTAGGCCAGAGGGTGGCCAGATGCTCCACACGGTGGTTCTAGATGGAATGACTGGTTCCAGGGACCAGGAGATTTGTGCAAAGTACCAAACAGTTAGCTTAATACCGGATTCTTCTGAGTAGACAAAAAATAACGTTTTGCTGCTCAATTTCGTGGTTTCTCAAGCCCCCCTTGGACTAGGGCCTTGAAAGACCCATGATGGTGGGGAGTGAGGAGAAACCGAGGCTCAGGAAGAAGCAGGTGGTTTATCCTTAAAAGGGTGTGCTCTGTCCTTGTCTCTGGGCCCCCACAGTGTAAGGTCGGGAGGGGCTTCTCTGGGTCTCTCTCTCTGCCAGGCCTTCCTGAGGAATTTTAAAGGGACAAATCCTCTTCCCCAGATGGGGGTGGGGGGAACCCAAGAGCTTTCGGCACCTGTAAAGCCAATTTAAAGATCAGTCTAGCCAACCAGCCCCCAAAGGAACCTATAGAGTAACTCAAAAGCAGACACTAATGGAGGAGAAAAGAAATGTAGTTACATATTCATCAGCTTTTAAATATTCATGAGGATTGTAAAGCAGATTAATTTTCATGCCTCATTTCTCCCACGGTTCTTGCTGTCCATATTTTACCGCAGCAGTAGAAGAAAAAGGAGCTATGGATCACTCGGCCAGTGCCCTCACCATCACTTAAGGGGCAGTGCGTGTGTGTGTGTGTGTGTGTGTGTGTGTGTGTGTGTGTGTGTGTGTGAGGGGCAGGGGAACAGGAGGGGCTGTCACTGTGGAGGTGAAGGTGTTCGTCTCCAGAGGGACGGGCCTCTCAGCCACGCCAGGACGCTGCCAGGACCGCAGCAGGACAACGTAGCGAGGTCGTGGGGGTGTCTGAGGGAGGGGAGCCATCTGGAGCAGAGAGGACTCTGGGGGCATCGAGTTAACTTGTGACCTCCCCTGGGTGAAGAGGGAAAAGGACCTTCACCAGAGTCAGCAAGGGTTTCCTCTCCACTCCCCTGAACTGTCTGAGACGAACTGTCCACTGATGGAGCGAGGTGAGAGCGCAGGGCGGGTACCAGACGGAGTGAGGAAGGTGCCGGAGACGTGGAAGAACAGAAGGGAGGGGAGAGCACCTGGGAGGGAGCAGAAACGGAGAAGGAAACGAAGGGGCCGCTGGGGGCCCATCTGTTCCAGGTGGAGGGCATTAGATAAAAGGACAGAGGATGAAATGATGGGGACGGAGGTTAGGTATCTGGAAGGACTTGCAGATCCCAGGGCTGTTGGGAGAGATCTTCTGGGGGTGGGAGAGATCTTCCCCTGAGTCATATCCCAGCTGCTGCTAGCCCACAGAGTGATGGCAGCCTGAAGGGAGAGGTGTCGCAGCAGCTGCTTGGGAAGCACAGCCAACAAGCGTCCTGGTTAGAGGGACCAGGCAGAGTTGGGGGGGGAGTAAGTGTTAAGTGCAGGGTATCAGGTGAGCCATCCTAGAGCCAAGGGCAGCAAATGTTGTTGTTCAGAGTCATGAATGGGGACCAGGCAGCCTGCGAAGGAGCAAAGATGGGCCCCGGGGGACAGAGCCATGGATGCAGCCTTTCCTTGGGGCCCCACTGTATGGCTCCTGGGCACGGATGGCCCCTGACAGCCCTTAATGGCTTGAGCCAACTTTCTTGGAATGAGAGGGGGGATGAGCTGGCCTCTGAAGGGCCCATCCTGGTTTGCCAGTTCCTGTCCCCTTCTGTGGTGGCAGAAGGGTATTCCGTGGAGTACGATCCTTAGGGTGCTCTCTGGTGACCTTTGGGCATCACTAGGCCAGACCTCACAGGTGGGCTCCTTCCCCAGCTTCATTCCCTCTGTGCTGGATATCTCCATGCGGGTGTCTAGTACACATCTCAAACCTAACATGTCCACACTCCAACGGACTGCCCCCAGCACGCAGACCCGTTAGCTTGCCGCCTTCCCTATATTGGTCAATGGCAACTCTACCCTTCCGGCTGCCCAGGCCAAAAAACTGAGGAGTCATCCTTGACTCCTTTCTCGCCCAGTCCTTCAACGTAACACCCAGAATCTTCTGACTTCACTGGCCACCACCCAGGCCCAAGCTCCCGCCTTCTCGTGTCTGGATGATCACAGAAAGCCTCTGGTCTCCTTCTGGGGCCTGTGGGGCTCCTCACCGTCTGGCCCCTCCCCTGGGTCTCTCAGAACTTGTCTCTTTGTTACTGGAACGCCCAGCGCTACACTGGTCTCCCGGCTGTTCCTGGAGCAAGCTTCAGGGCCTTTGCATGCATGTTTCACTCCTTCACTTTCTCTAGGACTTTTCTGTTTGCCTTCCTAGTGAGGCCTTCCTGAGCACGCTATTGCAGACACTGCTCCCTTCTCATAGGAGACTGTCCCCGTGAATAGTTACTGCCCAGGAAGCTTCCCCTTCTGCCCACAGAAGAGTTAGCTGCTACAGTAATTGTGCATCTGATGAAAACAACTGAAAAGTGGATAAAAAGTCTGAAACAATGACTTTCAGACAGGAGGCAACAGGTAGCACAGGGGGGTCCCTGAGAGAAATGAGGCCCCACTTGTGCATCAGTTTACCTCCAGGCCAAAGTAAAGGAGGGGGGATCCCAGACAGAGCCTGGGGGTTGAGTTGGGACCCAAGTTTGCGGATTGAGACTGGGGCCGAGTAGGCTAGAATTCATAAGGAAGAACACTGGAGAGGGGGAGCTGTCCACAGAGAGTTCTGAAAGTCTGCAGAAAGGTCCTGGAAACTTTAACTATGAACGCTGATCTGCACATAATCGGGGTGAAGCACCATGAGGTTGGGGAGAGAGCTGCTGGAAAGCAGAAGACCGAGCAATTCCTGAGCTCACACAGGGCTGGGAATGGCTCAGATTTGTATGTGTCAGGGTGGAGAGGGCTTGTAGTATGTGGCGCAATGGATACAGTCCTCAGAAGGATGTTACCTTGGTCAGAGGCCAAAGGCTGCCCTGCACCCATCTAACAGAGCTTAAGAGCAAACCTTCATAGGGTCACAGTGATTCCAAATAACCGGGAGCCAGAACAGAGTCCCGCTCTCTCTAAAGGCACACAACGAAATCCAGAACCCAATGCAAAATTCACAGTACCCATCACCTAATAAAAAAAATAACAGTCATGCAAAGAAAAAGGGAAACACGAGCCATAACCAGAAGACAAATCAATCAACAGACACAGATGCCCAAATAAGGATGATGGAATTAGCAGACAAGGATGCCAAAGCAGGGATTACAAATATGCTCCATATGCTCAGAACTGTAGAGGAAAGCATGAATACAATGAGGAGAAAAATGGAAGATTTCAAAAACGAAATGGAACTTATAAAGATGGAAACAGAATATCTGAAGTGAAAAATACCATTAAACAAATAAGTGATTTTTATTTCTGGCTCAACCACTACCAAAACCACATGGAGGGTGGGGGCATTTTCCCCTTCTGGCTTATTCTCCCAGCCGCCGGTGCCTCCCCCCTCCTGTGAGGGCACTACATTTGGTTTCTCAGTTCCCCAGGACTCTAGAAAAACAGGCTTCTTTTCTCGTTGATCCTGAATGCAATCTGGACTTCAGGGAGCAAGCAACAGCTCTTCTTTTTTTTTTTTTTTTTTTTTTAAAGATTATTTATTTATTTATTTGAGAGAGAGAGAATGAGAGAGAGCAAGCACATGAGAGGGGGGAGGGTCAGAGGGTGAAGCAGACTCCCTGCCGAGCAGGGAGCCCGATGCGGGACTCGATCCAGGGACTCCAGGATCATGACCTGAGCCGAAGGCAGTCGCTTAACCAACTGAGCCACCCAGGCGCCCCAGCAACAGCTCTTCTGAGTCTCGTTTCAGCTCATGTTTCCCGAATCCCTCCTGCGTCCTCTGATCTGAGTGCTCTACCGCCTGTCCAGCTCCATAGTGAACCCCTCTTCTCCGTCAGTCTCCCTTTATCCAAGTAGTTACAGAGCTCTTGTAATGGGGTGAGAAGCAAGAGCTGACTTGCCCTGTAGAGTTCCATGCTAGCCCGGGCGGCACAATGCAAGGAAGAAAGTGACAAGTTTCAGGAGGTCAGTGGGGATAAAGTACTTAGGGAGAGAGCAAACTTCATTTGGAGATCAGGGAACATTTCATGGAAGAGGTGGCATTTCTGTGCGGGTTTTGAAGGATGGATAAGGTTCAGGCTGGTGGGAAGGAAGGGACAGGTGCTGTAGGTGAAATAGGGCCTTGTCTTGAATTCCCTCACTTCTTGTCTTCCCTTTCTGAACCCCCAGGCTCCCCCTTTTCCCTCGGGGTTCTCATCAGCTCTTTTGCTCTCAGGAGTGAGTCCTGCGGGCTCCGGGCACCCAGGTTTCCCCAGCAAACTAGTGACACTCGTGCGGGCAGCCTCAGAACTCAGATACCCTTCACCTCCTTGGGCTCTGACCAGATGGAACAGTGCCCCACATGGGCAGTTTGTGGTAAGGGTCTTTCCTGGACAGGTTCAAAACCCAGCCAGAGGGAGTGGGTTTGAGCCAAGACTGGATGACTCAGTCTCTCTGGCCCCCAGCCCCCCATTCGGCTGCTCCTTGACCCCTAGCTCACCATTGCTGCCATGAGGTTTGGGGGGCATCTGAGCATCTCATTTCTCCTCTCATCTCGTCTCCCCTCTCCCTTCCCCGACTCTCTCCCATCCTCCATTTTGGGTGCGATATGCTCAGCTCCTAAAAAGGGCAGTTTTTCACAGGCTGCTTCCCACATATCGCCTGACCTTCAGGGCCATTCTGGGGCATGGTGGGCGTGTGCAAATGAGCAGGGCCAGGAGAATGGTGCAGGTGCCCCTCCTTCAGGCGTGTTTGGTAGAGATAAGGCAGTGCCTGTTTGTGATGGTGATGTCCCTGCCTAAAGCCCGAGGCGGGAGGATCAGGAGCGGGGGTTCCCTGACGCGGGAGGTTTGAGCGCGGTGGGTGGGGAGCTCAGGTCTGCCACCTCATAGTCTCCACATGTCACCCAGGCCAGATGTTTCTCCTCTTCCTCCCCCACAAAAGGGTGGAGCGGTGGTGGTGGCCGTGGGGCTGCCAGGGAGTCTGGGCGAGCTCTCCATCCCCCGCCTGCAAGCCCAAGCCCCAAGCTGGGCCAGTGCTCCCTGTGGCCCCCGGGGGGAGGGGAATGCTCAGAGAGGGCACCATGGCGGGCTGGTTCTGAGTCCTGACTTCGGTGCCAGGTGGAGCTGAGCCTGAATTCCATCTCCACTGTCTGCTCCAGACAAGCAACCTAACCTCCAGCCCTCCCTTATCTTATCTGTAAAAGTGAGATAGTTGCACTCCCCCGCCTTCTAGTGGGGGCATGTTGGGCACCCAGTTAATGGCAGGTGTTGTTGACGGGCTTGCTGAGAGGGGCGGAGGCTGCACCCCCACAGGCCTGGCCTGGCTCCCCTCTGCCTGACTCCCCACCCCAGCTGCTTTACTAAGCCCCCAGCTCCCAGACCCTTGTTCTGGAGCCTTGTCTGACAGCCCCCCAGAGGGACCCATTGCATCTTTAGTTGCAATTCTCTTGCTCGGCAAAGCCATCAGCACCTAATGTCCCATGTCATTGCTGCTTCTCTGCCTGTGGACGCCTCGCTCCTGGGGGCTACTCAGCCACCCAGGACAACTCCATCTGGCCAGGAATAGCCACAGTGGGGAGGGGGCCGGGTAGGGCCAGGACCTTCCAGTGGTGCTTTGATGACAATTTGCTTACAGATAACTTAATATCAGAGGGCAAAGGTCTCCATGAGTCTATCACTGGTCCTTTCTACCACTATGGATCTTCATTTATGGCCCCCTAGAAACCACAGGGGTACGTCCACAGTCTCTTAACACCAGAGCCTTATGCATCTCTTCACTGCAGGGAAGAACGCCCGAGCCCAGGGAGAAACTGAGCTCCCCTACCTCCCTGCCTCTCTGCCCCCCCGCTCCCTGACGTGGCTCTGATGCCCATGTAGAGTTTTTAAGGTAGGGCCCAGCAAAATGTCAGGGCCGGGGAAGTTGAACTTGGAGGAAGACCTTGTGCCAGGGACTCAGGTTCCCATTCCCTGGGTCCCAGAGCAGGGCCCCCTCCTCTGGGCTAGCACCTGTGTGATCCCCGTCCTTGCCCCAGCACCTGCGGAGCATGCAGGGGGCACAACTTCTTCAGGAGTTCACGTTCAAGACTGGCCTGGGGGTGGCATTGGCGGCCCCCAGATGGGGCGAACAGGAAGTGGGCAGCTCTGCCACTTTTCAGTCAGCTCAGGACAATAGACTTTGTTCAAAGGAAGTCCAGGGCTTCGCCATATTTGAGAAAGAGCTTGGAAAGAGGCCAGGGGAAGAGGAGCCTCTCAGCCGCGGTCCTTTTCCCCCTCCCCGCTCCTCCCCTGTCCTCCTGGCCAGGTTCCTGCCACCTCCATTCCCAGGCTCCAGGATGTGTCTCTTTTACCTTGAGCCCAGGAAGAGACACAAACCCCTTTGCTGGTTCCTCTCGGCATTGCTGGGACCTGCTGGCATTTTCACAAAGGACTTCCATAAATACTGAGGGAGAACAAAAGGGAAGTAATTACAGAAAATACAAACAGCATGAAAATAGTCAAGTTTCTAAAGTACAGGTTTCCCAGCCTCAGATAACCACCCTGGAGCCCAGGAGGCTGGCCCGCCTTCCTGGCAGGCCCTGTGCCAGGACTCCAGCCCTCGCAGGCTGGCCCGCCGCCGCCGCACACCTCGGCCCCCTGTGGGGCCAGGGGCCAGGCTGAGTCCCCTCACCCTTCAGTTTCCTGCTTGAGGCTTGGCCTCGGCCGCAGCTGGCCACCTGGGTGTCCCTCAGCTCGCGGCTTCCGGGGGAGGCCTTGACCACCTTGAGAGTCCCTGCTGAGACAGGGAAGCCCGGGTCTCTGCCCCCAGGCCCGGCCGCCACACACATGCCACCCAGGGGTATTCTCACTGCTGTGGGGGACAGTTGTGGCGTTCCCGTCTGACTCACCGTGGCCCCTGACTCAGCCAGCTGCCACGCATTGGTGAGCCCACGGCAGCCACCGCGTGACCCAGCCCCCTGGACGGAGGTGGATTGGATCAGAACAGGCGCCTGAGCCGAGCTGGGCCAGTCAGAGTTCATCTTGGGGGGATCGGCAGTAGGGCGGTGTCTTCATGCCCTTCTTTGTCACGTGCGGCCCTGGGAGCCGTGGTGGCCATCTTGACTGTTGGGTCTGCCCAGATGTGCCAGGAGAAGCAGAAGGGCGAGATGATGAGCAGGAGCTCCTGGTTCCTGTGGGCTGTCCTGTCCTTCATACCAGTCCTTGACCACATTCCTGCCTCCAAGACACTCCTGTGTCCTTGTAGTAAACTTCCTCTTTTATTGAAATGCCAGTTTGAGTGGATTTCTGTAGACTGCAAGCCCCCCGTCTCAGCCCATCCCGCCACTCTGTAAGTGGGACAGACATGGTAGGGCAGCCGGGCCCTCGGAGAACCAAAGGGGGCCCACTCAGGGACTTGAGTGAGACGCTGAGAAGTCCCTGGGGAAAGGGTGACAACATCCTGGAGCATCAGCCTTTTCCACCCTGTTGTGGGTGGGGAGCCTGGGGACCTCATGGAGGGGACAGTGCTAGCAAAGGAGGACCCTTAGAATATTGCTTGCTCCTTACTATCGACATTGAGTAGTCAGTGAGTGGACCTTAGCTTTCCTTCTAGCATTCCACCTTCTGCCCCCCCCGCCTCCCCCCCATTACTTTATTCCATGGGGGTGTGACTCACAGACGAGGAGTCTGAAGCCTGAGCTTGAGCCCCATCTCAGCCACTGATGAGCTGTGTGACCTTAGATAAGTGACTTCACCTCCCTGAGTCTGGCTTCCCCCCACCAAAAAATGGTAACCACAATGCTTTGGTACTTCGCAGGGCTCTTTCAAACTTTTCCCTCCCTTGTCCCATCTTTGCTCCTCCACCTGCCTTCTCTGGCCCAGCATTTGCCTCCCCAGCAAGCCTTCCCCTCTGACTCCACCTTCTTCAGCACCTTCTGATCCCCTTCCTATAGTTCAAGGCCAACTTGTGTTGGTCATGGGTGTGTAGGGTTTCTTCGAGCCTTACTTTTGGGGGTGATGCTCACTCAGTCTCCCCCATCAGACTGAGATTCCCCAAGGGCAGGGATCCCGTGCCTCCTCCTTCCTCTGGACCCCTCAATGTGCCTGGAACAGTGTAGAGCCCAGAGAGGGTACCTGGAGGCAGTCTGCCCGGCCAGCTTCCTTCCTGACCTGTCCATCTGCTCTTTCCCTTCCCTCTCCTGGCAGGGAGGACATTCCAGAATCTACTTTCTAAACTGAGCCAGAGTTACGGGCTCCCCCAGCCTCTTTAGAAAACTAGCTCTAGCTACAGGAGGGTACATTCTGGCTAATTCTGCCTTACATGGCTGCCCTTCCATTCTCATACCCTTCTCTCTGCAGGGGAGGCAGCATGCCCCACCTGGGCCAGCCACCATGCACCCACCCCCCTCGCAGCAGGCTCCTTCCCTTCCTCTCCCACTCCTTGGCTCTCCCTCCCATTGCTGCCACCCATTGCCCCCCCCCCCCCCCCCCCCCCCCCCGCCTCTCCCAGCCTTTCTATTCCCATCCTGGCTTGTCTCCCCAGGCAGCTGGGAGCAGGGCGCCTTCGATTTCTCTATTCAGTCTGAGGCGTAGCAATTTTCTGCTCTCCCGTAATTAGGGGAATTTTAAGCAAACTCCCCGACGGATGATTACAGCAGGTTCAATCCAAGCTCCTTTGATCAGGGAAGAATGAGGACGTTGTTGGAATATTCCTCGACCTGCTGGCCAGACAGACTCTGAGGCGGAAGTCTGGCTCTTGGGCTCCCCCTGGAGGGCTCTGGACTTTCATCCTGGGGCCTAAGTGACCCTGGGCGCTGGGTCTCCCCAGGGGAGGACTGGGTTCAAATCTGGCTCTGTTAAGGATTATCCCAGATGTGACTTCTCTGGCTTTGGGCCAACATCTGGACTCAAAGCCTGGGTTGGGGCTGGTGACTTGGGTGGGAAGGGAAGTCAAGGAGGCACAGAGGGAAGTCTCCCAGGACTGCTGGGAATGGTTGTGCAGGCTCTCAGTAGTGGGCCATCATTCCCACTGTGGCCTATGTGAGTGAGGATTCCTGGGGCTTTCCAGCGTCCAGCCTACACAGCATACTTGTAAGCTCGAACCTGCCTTCAGGAAGTTTGAATGACTCCATTTTTCTAAACTGTCAGAGGGAGAGGCACCTTCTTAGAGTTGAAAGGGCCTCTTTTCTTTATCTTGTCCATTTCCCCTGAGTCTTTTGTGTCTGCCAGAGGCAGTGAGTAATAACAGGAAGAGTATGGCCTTAGGAGCAGCCTGACTAGAGAATGACTTCCAGTTCAGCTACTTCCTGGCTGTGTGGCCTTGGTCAGTTAATGAACCTCTCTGAACTTTAAAATCTATCCTAAAGGATTGTTTCGAAGATTAAAGAAGAAATGGATTAACACTGCTTGGCTCATAATAGGTGCTCAGTAAATAGCATTCCCTTCTCCTTTCTCTGCCCACTTCACACAGTTTAAACATCATCACCCTTCAGGGCAAACCCTATTCTCCTCTGTCTGCGCCCCCCAGCCCTGTGTGCCCCCAATGCGGTGCTCGAGAGCAGACAGAGTATATTAATAGACTACTAATGTCTCCAGCATTCCTGAGCAGTGGGCCTGGCTTTTCCATAGGTTAATTAGGTCATATTTCAGGATAATTATGGCGGTATATTCCTACACTAATTAAGTGGCTTTAAACCATCTCCACAACGCAACTCCATGAATCATAATTAAGCCTTACCGCCGAGTGCCTCTGCCAGCCTCAGAGCCCCACACGCGGCCTGCTCTGCGTGCTGTCTCGGGAGAGGATGCACCGGAACCACGGGTTTGAAAAGGACTTATTTTCCTGGGATCATGTCAGGAGGACTCCTAGTGAATATCGGATGAGGCTTTGCGCGGTTTCTCTTTTGTTTTCACAGAGAGAGAGACGAAGAGAAATAGAGTGTTGATATAGGTTTATCCTCTTTTCCCTGCTGCTCTGTTGACTAGATTTGAATAGATCCCCAGGGGAGGCGGGCAGGGGCGAGAGAGGTTATAATGCTGGTGCACATGGTTGCAGGTGGCAGTTGATGGTGGGTGTGCGGAAGAATTCGTGTTACAGCTGTTGTTCACTGGGGACCACGTCTAACATGAGCCGGCTCAGTTCATGGCTACCTGGGAAGGAAGACAAGAGCACCAGAGAGCACGTGTTTGGGAGGGCCGGATGGACCTCCTCACTCCTGATTTTTTTGTTCTCGACGCGCCTTGCAAGGTGAGCAGCTCGCACCTCAACAGTGGCCACCATTTTGGTTACTGTCGGTTCTAGCTTGAGGCATGGCGGGATTATTGGCGCCGCCCATCAGGAGGTCTGGTTCTGAGTCTTGGCTCTACTGCTTGCTGGTGGTTACCTTGGGAAAGCCGTCTGGCCATCTGAGCCTCAGCTTCCTTATCTGGAGAGTTGGAAAGAACACCAGCTGTCTTAGGACTGCTGAAAAAAGTTGAATGGGACAATGGGATGGGGCCAATGACTTCGATGAGGAGTTAGCAAATTCTGGGCTATTCTTCCAACCATGGAGAAGGGCTCACACGGACAGAGCTACACTCCCTTCCAGGACTCCTTGGCACCAAGGCGCTTATTAATCTGCTGGCTCTTGGGTCTGGTGTGTTCCATTCCTGTTCATGGAAACCACAGATGTCTCTGGGGGACCGGGATCCGGGACCTCAGGTGCGTAGCACCAAGCGTAGACCACGGGGGGCGCTGGGACACATGTTTTCTACTGCCTGAGAGAAAATACAAAGGCTGGATTACCTGCTCCTACCACTGGAGCTTGGAGAGGCCACCATGGGTCGTGATGGCATATGGAGGATGATCACAGGATGTTTGGAAAAGGTTTAGGAATCAACAACATCTGGGAGCCTTGATCCTAGGCTCACGGTCCTCAAAATTCCTGGCCTCTGTGGTTTTCCTTTTCACGCCTCCCTGACCTCACCCTGCACCATCTCCCCACCCTGCACCCAGCACCTTCCCAGAGCCTCCTGCACCCAGCACCTTCCCAGAGCCAGCAGCTCAGGCAGCAGAGGGGACAGGGGAGACTTGTCTTCTCTCTCTCTCTTTCTCCCTGCCCCCCCGCCCCCCGTGGAGAGATAGCCCCAGGCATTTGGAGTAAGACACTAATCAGCTAAGGACAGGTGACAATATACCAACATCTGTGGAGGCCAGGAGACGCTCCGCTGTTCTCAGAGAAAGGACAGGGAATTGGGGGTGGGCAGATGGGAAGGATGTAGCATTTATATAATTTGGTTGCCACATGCAGCCCCTGACTCCTCGGGCAAGAGAACACCATGTGAAGGTGCAGATAAGCCCCGCGGGAAAATTGACAGCAAGGAAGGCGGCCCTGACACCCCACTCGCTACCGTGGCCTGTGGCTTACGGCTCTGTTAGAATAGAGAGAGGTTAGAGGCCAGAGAGGCTTCCCCCAGACGCCACCTGTAGGTGGAGGGGAATGAGCCTTGTTCTCCGGGCAAAGGGCCGTCCTGGGCTAGCGGGAGATGAGAGCTCCAGGGTGGGGGTGGGGGCATCCTGTTGAATTCAGATGGAGAAGAGGGGCTGCTTCTCTAGTAGAGCTGCAGGTCAGATCCAAGGTGAACTTCCTGCTGTCTGTGCTGAGGAAAGGACGAGAGGGTGGAGCAATGGGCAGGGGCGTGGGTGGGGCAGCTTCTGTGGGCTTGGACGGCTGCCCTGTGCCCACAGAGCTCCGCTGACAGCAAGAACGGCCTGTTGGCGATCTCAGCCTAGGAGGAGGACCTCTTCTGGAGGGGGGAGGCTGGGAAGGGGTGGAGAGAGTACTTGACAAGGACCAGACAGCAGATAATGGGGCTGGATAGTACTCCCCAGCAAGAGAATCGGGAGCCGTGGGGGCCCAGCTTAGAGAGACAGCTCCCCCTGCATATGGCATTCCCACTGACTTCTTGTGCCCAGGAAGGCCTGCACCATGGACATTTAAACACTTAATGCACGTCCGCATGTGCACACACGTCTGTGCATGTGCGCCCATGTAACCACAATATGTTAGCACGAGGTGGTAGAGGATAGTCCTTGCTAGACCACCAATTCAGGGTCATAGGGCAGCCTTTGGTATATGACTTTACCATGCTGGGCCTCAGTGTCCTTGTCTACACACAGGAATGAACAATCCCTTGCCTACTCGCTTCAAAGAGCTGTCATGGTAAAAGACAGAGAGTGGGAAAGCCCTCTGCAAACTTATAAAGTCTGCTGCAGCAGTGAGGCCTAGTGAGGGTCATGTTGCTGTCCTACCCAAGCCTCTCCTGACAAGGGAGGGATGGGCACAGTGGCAGCTCCCTGCGCCTCCTCCACCGGCATCTGGTCCGGCCCCTGGGGAAGAGGATGAGTGGGAACTTACTCTTGTCAGAGCCAAGGGGGTTGCAGGAGGGGACTCTGGGGCTGAAGCTCTCCTTCCCTCCAGCCCAGTTACACATTTGGGTCAACTAAACCCAACTCTGTGGAGCATCCAAGGATAAATAAGTCTCAAGGATCTCTTCCAGGGAGAGAGAGAAATGCTGTGAGAACATTAAGACATGGAGGATGGGAATACAGTCACTAATAGGTGTCTATCATGGATAAGAGAAAAAATAAGAGTACATAGAAAGGAGAAAATGTTGGAAGAGACAGTACCTTAACTTTTCCCCCGAATTAAAGGGACATATATACCTTCAGAGGGGAAGGGATTAAGGCAGTGCTGAACAAGATAAAGAAGAAAAACCTCATTTACAGACACATTAGGGAGACTTTCAAGTGCATCTCAGAGAGGAAACGTCCATGCAGATCACCTAAAAATAAGGAGGAATCAGAATGACAATGAGATGATAATCAAGTGATAGCTAGAAACTGTTGAAGTCTGTATGTAGCTAAATATTTAAATGTGGGGGCAAAATAAAGATATCCTCAGGCATAAAGAGGTATGCAGAATGTATTCCAGCAATTAAAAAAAAAAAAAGGCTATCTAAGAAGCAGATAAAGACAAACAGGAGTGAAAAAAAATTTATTAGATATTACTGTTGCTTGAATGAATGATGAATATATGGCACAATCTGGAACTAAAATCCAGATCATGTCAACGTGATAGCCCTCAGGAGAGACAAGAGGTGGGAAGAGACCAAAACCAAACCAAACCAAAATAGCCCAGGGGTGCTCAGTAACCTGGGTGGCTCAGTTGGTTAAGTGTCTGCCTTCCGCTCAGGTCATGATCCCAGGGGCCTGGGATTTGAGTCCTGCATCGGGCTCCCTGCTTGGCGGGGAGCCTGCTTCTCCCTTTCCAACTCCCCCTGCTTGTGTTCCCTCTCTCTCTCTCAAATAAATAAAATCTTAGAAAAAAAATAGCCCAAATATCCCACATGTGAGAAAAATAAAAACATACTACCAAATAGCCCTTGGACTAAAGAGAAAATTTTGAGGGAAATGATGAATTACTTAGAATTAAATGTCAAAGAAAGCTCTACATGTCAAAATTTATGGACTACAGCTAAAGCAGTCCCATGAGGAAAATTTGTAGCTTTAAATAAATCTATCAGAAAACAAGAAGGGCTGAAAAGAAATGAGTCATGTATTCAAATCAAAAGGAGGAAAAAAAAAAACAACCCACAAAAAACCAAGCAGTAGAGAAAGCCCAAATAAGCAAGAAGAAAATACGATTAGAACAGAAACCAGTGAAATAAAGAATGATGCTAAGAACAGCAAAAACAGTATAAATGAGTAGTAAAAACAAATTTCCCTGAAAAGACAAAATGAACATCCTTTAAAAGACCCGTAAAATAAACATCAAGAAAACAAGAGAGCAGATTTTAAAATAAACTGCAGAATTAATCCAACTCTGCAGAGCATCAGAGGGTAAGTGAGAGCCAAGGGTCCTCTCCCAGGGGTAAGAAGAAAGACTGAAGTAAAACTAAGATTTTAAAATATAAAAATAATATTAGAACAATATATGTGTATATGCAAGTATATGCAATTGGCCCTATATGAAATGTACAAATTTCTGGAAAATATGATGAAATCAACAGAAGAGAAATAGAAGGCCTGAACAGACTAATAGGATGTGGAGGAAAAGGATGTCTCGTGCACTCCTGGTAGGAATGCAAACTGGTGCGGCCACTATGGAAAACAGTATGGAGGTTCCTCAAAAAGTTAATAATAAACCCCCTTATGATCCAGTACTTCCACCACTGGGTATTTATCTGAAGAAAATGAAGACACTAACTCGAAAAGATATCCACCCTCCCCCCCCACCCCCACCCATTGCCGTGGAGGGGAAGCTGTTATGGAGATAACGCAGTCTGGACCGATTGTGGCCTAAATGTTCTACTTTCTCGCAATTTTGCAACAGCACAGACACATTTTGAGACCCCTCCCAGGATCCCCAGAGAGGATAGCAGAGCAGACCTGTATCAGATAATAGCCCTGAAAATCACAAAGGCCTCAGGCATTAACAACAAAGGCCCAAGACTGCAAAGGAGGAAAAATAAAAAAAGCATTAAACTTTACGAAAACCATTAAATGAAAGACCTAAATAAAAAGAAGTACTATATCCATGTTTGGATGACTTAATTTTGGAAAGATGTCTATTAGCCCCAAATTAATTTCTACATTCAATTAAATTCCAGCAGGAATTTTGGGGAATTAAACAAAGTGAGTATAAAATTTCTATCGAAGAATTGAGATCCACAAATAGCTAATCCAATTAAAAAAGAAACAGCAAAGAAGCAACATTTGTTCTGATAATCAAACCGATTACAATAAAAGTGTAATAATAAAAGCAGTGTGTTATTGGCGTAGGGACAGACAAATAAGCCAAAGGAACAGAATAAGGGACCAGAAACAGACCTAGACACACATAAATAAACTGAATAAAAACAAGTCTAAATAAAAAAAAAACTATAAGGGAACTCCCTATGAGAGAGAGGTGGCATCACAAATCAGTGAGAGAATGAATTATTTTGTAAAAGTCATCAGAAAAAAATGGTTCACTGTTCTGGAAATGAATTAAGTTGGATTGGTACTCAACACTAGATTTAAAAAAAATTTCCAAGTAGAGAAAGACCTAAATGTGAAAAGTAAAATTATAAACACAAATGGAAGAAAATGCATTAAAAATAATTCTGAAACTCAAAGTGAGCATTTCTTTGAAACGATTTAAAAAACAACCAGACACAAACCATACGGCACAAAATAAAAAGATTTGATCACATCGACGTTAGAGATTTTTTTTTTTTTTTTTTTAAACAGTATGAACAAAGTTAACGGAGGAGTGACAGACCGGGAGTAGATAGTTTTGGAAGTCTACAACTGACATAGGTTTAATATCCAGCATATACAAAGAACTGCAAATCCATACGAAAAACGAGTATCTAAAAGAAGAAAGGGAAGCAGGATATAAACAGGTCATTCATAAAAGTGGCCATTTGAAATAGCTATTAGCTATTAATGTCTTTAACACAAATTAAAATAAGAAGGTATCATTTTACCCCCTCAGATTGGCAAAAATTAGAAAATGGGTGAGGCAGCGGGAAAGAGAAAGCCTTCAGTTCCTATTGGTGGAAAGTATAAGCCATGCGCAGAGAAACCCGCTGACCTTGGTACGGAGGGTCTGGTACCCCTTCGCTGCCGTTTACACACGACGGGTGTGCAGCTTCGCAGAGTCTCTAGCAGGTGCACGGGAGACACGTGCAAGGAAGCGTGAGTCGTGGTCAGGATCCGAGCCAGCCCCGTGTCCTGCACCAGGGGGCCGCGGAAAGAAAATGTGGCGTTGGTGGATGATGGAATACCGCGCGGCAGTCAGCGGTAATGAACTGCGTCTCCGTTGAGCAACTTGGGGTGATGTTGCAAAGCAACCCAGAGGGAGGAATTGTAAGAGACAGAATGGAATTGTTAGCGTGAAACCATTTATGTAAATTTCAAAGCACAGCCGACACCGTGTTTTTAAAGGGTGCCCATATGTCTAAATAAACAAAACTCCAAACATGAGAATGGAAGGACATTTTAATGCCTCAGGTGGGACACAGGAGACATTTTGATGCACCTGTGCCTAAAGGGAGTAGGTTTGTTCCCTATTACCCAGAAATGTTTGCTGTGGAGACTCTTGCCTCTTACGTCACCCCTGAGGTGAGGTTTGGGGATGGGGTGAACAGTCTGCTTTGCACGTAGCTGACAATAAGAGCAAGCTAAAGGTTTAATGGCTGTTTTTAAGGCCACATCAAGAGTCTTTATGTCAAAATGGATTCATCAAGATGTCATTTACCCTCCCAGAAATAAATTAAAAGGCCCTGTGTTCCAGTAAGTTCTCTGGCCTGTGGGGGGGCTAATCTTATCTTCTCCTGTGAGAGTCACTGACCCTGTGAATCTCTGTGCTGCTGAAACAGGTCATTTTAAAATGGGAACATTGGTCTTTTCTGGGGGACCACATCTCGAGCCAGGGCGCATGCTCTCTGGGTCCCAGGTCTCATTAGACTCCTTCATGGCCTCACCTTGATGATACTGCTGCCTCTCTGTTTGCATTTAAAAGCAAAAGAGAAAAAAGAAGTAAAATAAATGAGATCAGGAGAAAAAAGGCAAAAGGATTACTTAATAAAACAGTAGAGATCAAAACAGTAAAAACAGACAGCGCTGGTAAAGAGACAAAAAGCTCCACTGGATGGGGCCATAAAGGGCCAAGTGAGGTCTTTTGTCTAAATTAAAAATAACTAAGCCGTAAAGTAGGGAGCCCAAGGTTCAGTGCGTGGAGATTCCAGAGGCTGCAGCATGGGGCCAAGCACAGGGGGCCCTCCTGCCTTTCCCTGAGGCTCCGGACCCCAGGCCAGATACTGAGATGCGCCACCTGACAGCGCAGGGCTATCGGAGAGTGTCTCCCTCTGGGAGTCTACAGTTTGCGGCTGGGAGCCCAGTTCTGGCCTCCCAAGTCACCTTCCCTGGCCTCTGCTCATGCATCCCCCTGCCCTTTGCCCAGGTGGTCCCCGCCTCTTTCCTCCCTTCTGCCCTCCTCACTACACCTGCCTGCCCAGTAGGGAAGGGCAGAGTCACAACCTGTGGGCTCCTGTCCCAGTTCTGTCCCCTTTTGGCCACAGGACCCTATCTCTCAAATGGGGAGAACCATAACATTGGCCCTGCCTGCCTCCCATGCATCCCTTGGAACCCGAGGGTACTACGGAAGGTGGAGGGGTTTTTGCTGATGGAGGATCAGTTTAGGACTCCCTCCCCCATGAAGCCTTAAGTGAATACTCCCACCCAGACTGAGAGAGTGCACCCGGTTATCTGTAGCTGAGTGCTGTCAACACCCAAGATATCCCTTCCATGCCTGGAAAAGTGTGGAGGGTATTAGTCGGTGCTTAATAGATATTGATTGATTAATCAAAAGGGCTTGCTTTCTCATTGTTTTCCTGCCTCTCCAACCAGACTGAGTTCTCTGAAAGATTACCCTGTTCTCTCTCCTTCCATCCCTTCCATTGGTCCCATCTGTTATCCAATACTTGAGCATCTACTATGTTCCGAGCCCTGTTCTAGGCCGCAGACACCGCTCTGCCCTCAGAAAGCCTGCATTCTGGGTGGCAGAGGAGGGAGGAGGCAGTTAAAACTCAAGGAAACAAACCAATAGCAAAAAGAACGGCAGATTCTGAGGAGTGGAGCGGTTACCAAAAAAGACTGAGGCAGGAGCCTCTGGGGGAGGGTGGCCAGGGCGGGCCTCTCCGGGGAAGGGGCATTAGGTGGGAGGATGAGGAAGGGCTGGCTGGTGACCACAGCGGGGGAGCTGAGGGGGAGCGTTCTAGTGTCTGCACGGGCCCCCGGGTGTCAAAGGCGGGCACGGTAGCCCGTAGGACTGGAGCCGCAGGAAGCCGAAGGGAGGGAGGTGAAACCCGAGAGGGAATCCGGAGCCAAATTACATGGCAGGTTCCTGTGGGCCAAGAAGGGGGTCTGGATTTTCTTTTTAGGACAACAAGGAACCACAGAGGGATTTTAATCCGGAGAGCAGTGTGATCTGTCTTATACTTCGGAGACGCTCTCTGTCAGGGATCGAAGAGGATGTTAGAAACGGTGAGGATGTGGGACATTCTACAGGACGGATGACCTGCTTCAACAAGGCCGGGGTGGGGGTGGGGGTCAGTTAATGACTCAGAAGGCTCAGGAGACATCGGCCAAATGCAGCGGACTGGGCTTGTTTGCATCCTGATTTGAACCAACCAACTGTAAAAAGTCGTTTTTGAGGCAAGTGGGGAAACCTAGATTGAGTATTAGATAATGCTAAGGAGCCATTGCTAATTTTGTTAGGTGTGTTAATGGTATGGTAATTAGGAGAAAGGAAAAGAAGTCCTTATCTGCTAGAGACACAGATTGAAGTCTTTGCAGGTGAAATGAAATGATGTCTGAGATTTGCTTTAAAATACTGCAGAAAAAAAATCTGTGTCTGGGAGAATAGATGAAATGAGATTAGCAAAATGTTGATCAGTTTTGAAGCTGGGTGATGGTACATGGGGGTTCATTACACCAGCTTCTGAAATTTTCCATAATAAAAAGTGAAAAAAAAAAAAGAATTTTTTAATGTGAGGAATTGGAAGGAAACCACCTGTGGACACTCTGCTCCAGCCTGCCCCAAGCAGATGTATTTGACCGTGAGCTGTGGACTTGGATAAACCTGGGGCAGTTTCTAAGTTGGCCAGTTGCTTTCTGTTACCTTGAGTCGAGCCGCTTAGTTTCTTATCTGTAAAATGTTGAGTTGTTACAAGTAGTAAATAAAATAGTGCACGTAAAGCCCAAGCTTAGCGCCCAGGCCGTGGTGACTGTTCAGTTCCTGGTAGCCATTGTGGATGTGGTGTAGACGGGGCTGAGGCATAGCATGACTGGATTCTGGAACCTTCTCTCGGGGATTAGTCTCCAGTATCTAGAAAGCTGAGGCCAAAGACATGTGTCGGGGTGCCCAAGCCATCAGGCATGTGCACACACCCCTGGCTTGCATTCACACCCACATAGACACCCCTCCACGGGGAGGCCTCCTCATGGCATGGCCTGAGCAGGCTTGGAGTTTGACCTCTAGCAAAGGCCGGGGTGGTCCTCCCCAGAGGACCAAGAGTGAGAAGAAGAGGGTTATGCTCAGAGGAGACCAGCTGTGTGGCCCACGGAGGAACTGGGCACCGGGCAGCCCAGGTGAGAGGACACAACCGGAAGGAAAGGTGGTGCCATGGGGTGAGCAAGGGGCTGAGGAGACACTATAGTGAGAAAGGGGACAGGCTGGGGCCTTGGGGGCCCTGCATGAGGGGCAAGAGGAAATGCCTGACTGGAAGGTCTTCAAATACAGGAAGAACAAGGAAAGCAATCCCCAAACCTACAAGCAGCGTGAAAACGGTTATTTCCCAGGGGCCTGATTGTAGTCTCCGAGTGGCTAACCTTGAGCCGCTGAGAGCTGGATGACCTCACAGGCCCCTCGTGGCCCCCCAGCTCCTCTCTCTGTGGTGGGGCCAGAGAAATACAGGCTGGCCTGGCCTCCCAAGACCCTTCCACTCTGTCCCGGTGTTTGATCTGAGAGCCATGCAGCTTCCAGAGCCGAGAAGGAAACGCTTGGATCCGAGAGACACCCCCTGTGGTGTGTGGGGAAGGGTTAGCCCCCCACCTGCCCAGGTAGCAGAAATAATCACAGGATCCTATGCCGGAAAGAGACAGGGGAGCACAGAGGGGCCTGTGCCCGAAGGATGGGGAGTGAGGGAGAGAGGGGGGTGGGGGCAGAAGAGGCGTCTAGAGCTCAGGTCTGGGGGGAGGGGCAGGTGTGCAGAGAGAAGTTTGGGGCGCTGGGGCATGTCCAGCTCCCAGGGAGAAAGGCAAGGGGCAGGGCAGAGAGGGCCAGTGCCCCCTCCCTTCCCCCCACTGCGGGCCCTGGGGTAACAGGCTAGTCGTGCAATTCTGTGGTCATCACCGGGAAGATGCTTTTAGTCAAATCCGAAGTTGAGTGGCAGGAGGGAGGGAGGAGACCCATTCTGCTCACTTGCTGTATTCCAGAGAACAGTCTGGGGACTTGCTAATCCTGCCCACATCACATTAACACCAATAAAACACCCTGACGACTCCCACTCTTCAGATGTCAACATTTATTAACTCCAGAGTGCGGCGCCAACTTCCAAGCAGCCTCCCTCCGCGGGCAGGCCTGGCAGGAGGAGCGGGTGGAGGGGCCCTGTCCTGTGGCCATCACGGCCTCCCGCCCTTGGTTCGGCTCTGAGCTCCTGGGGTCAGTGCTGTGAGTCGGGGCTCAGAGCTCCCAAAGTCTTGCGGACACCTCTGTCGGAAAGGGGGCTTCTCTTGCTTCTCCCAGCCGAGGGAACTTGTCCCCTCTGCCCGTCCTAGGAAGGAGCAGTTTCCCTGCAAGGCTGGTCTCCTCACCCCCACCGTGGAAAGGAGTCCTCCCGGTGGTGTGGTGGGGAGTGCCGTGCTGGAGCCTCAGGCCTCCTTAGGCCAGCCAAGGCTGGGGGCTGGGGCTCCTTTGACAGACCAGACAACCAGACACCACAAGGTTAAAGTGGCCTGCTCAGGAGCTTGGGATCAGGGCTGGGAGTCAGATGAGCTTTTATTCTGCCCGGTCCACTGCCAGACCCGCCTCACCTCAGGGCACACCCCAAGAGCCTTGGGGCCGAGGAACAGCTTCTGGGAAGCCCAGCAGGTTCCAGGAGCTGAGCCTCCTCGAGTGATGGTTGCAGAGTCACCTCCTGTCACACCAGATTTGCTGCTGGGGGAGATCTCTGTCCACAGGGGTGAATGTGGGCATCCCAAGGCGGTAGTGATCACAGAGGCGTCTAGGAGCAGAGCCCAAAATAACCACAGCTTTCCCTCGAAGCGACTTTCTTATCTGAAAAAAATTCAGGCACATGGGCCCCCTGCTCTACACCGCGTGTGCCTCTTTGTTTTAAATTACTTACCAGTCAAATCACTTAACTTTCTCCTGAGGACCTTTGAGTAAATTCACATTCCAGGAGGCGGGCCACGTTTGGCGGGTGTCTTCATGTGCTCACCAGAACATTGAGGGACTTAAGAGCCCGAGTTTGGGCAGCGAGGCTTTGAATGACCTGCGTGCCTCTCTCACCGGCTTGCGGCGCTCACGCGTAGGAGCACTTTTTATTTGGGGTGAGGGGGTCTTCATTAAGGGGCTATAGTCATTTCCTAGGACGGCCGCGACCAATTACCACACGCTGGGTGTCTTAATACAACAGAAGCAAAATCTCTTACAGAAAGGAGACCAGAGGTCTGAGAGCAAAGTGGTGGCCAAGCCATGCTCCCTTGGAAGGCTCTAGGGCAGGATCTTTGCCTCCCTCCTCCAGCTTCTGGTGGCTCCACGTGTTCCTTGGCTTGTGGCCATAGCACTCCCATCTCTGCATCTGTCTCTACATCACCTTCTCCATTAGTCCAGAAGAGGAGTGACCCAGGCTTGTGGGGATGGAGTGTTTAGGGAAAAGCAGCCCCCCTCCCCACCTTGGAGCCAGATGAGAAGAAGGTTTGGCTCTAGGTTTGGAGTGAGGGGGCCCAGGGCGTTTATAGGGCTGTGCCACTCCCGAGAGGGCCTCCCACTGGGGTGGTGACATCAGCTGGGGTCAGTCCCCTTCTGTCTCGGCACTTTGGGCTGAGCTTCAGGGGCAGCTTGGTTCATAAGGAATGTGTCCCCTGCTTCACAAGGCTGTCTCCCCTTCCACAAGCACGGCGGGGGGCGGGCAGCCACCCCTGTGCATCGTCTCCTGTGGGCACCGGGGGCTGCAGTGTGAAGAGCCCCAGCCCTGTCTCCCTGGCATCCTGGGGAGGGGGCATGGAGTCAGCCTCCAGGCTTCCTTCAAGACACTGGAAAGTGCCATGGAACCTTCGTGCGTGGAGGAGGGACTCCTGGGGAGAAGCTTGAGTATTTGCTCTCTGAGGGGAGACCCCTGCACGTGACTTCCCCCTCACGCTGCCTACATTATCACGCTCTACATTTGAATACCTGTTGTCCTGTGAAGAATCCCCACGTCTAAGGTAGCACGCTTAGGCCGGCAAAGCCACCGTGACTCAGGGCGCCTCTCAAACTCCCTCTGGGCACTGCCATCAGAGTCCGTTTACAGCGAGGAGACGCCTTGCTTTACAATCTCTCCTCCCAACAGCATTGACCTAAGAGCTGCCCACAGCCTGATGGCTCCCTGTGTGCCAGGCTTGGCTCTGGATGCCTCCCGTTTTTTAAAAAAATCACATCTGGTGCATTCAGTGGCCTTCAGCCAAAGCCTTTGAGAATCCACAAAGGCAGCAGCTATTTGTCATTTGAGGGTAGGTTTGGGTTTTGGAAATGATGCTGAGGCTCTGCGAGCTGAGGCTAGAGAACCATGTAGCAGGGAGAGTCCTGTAGAGCGAGGAATAAGGGCTCCAGAGGGCCTGGCAGGCTGCCCACCCCATCCTCCACTCTCAGCCCGTGTTCTGCTCTGTGGCACCTCTGGTTGGCCACGGCAGATGCGGCCACATAATGCCTGGCTTGGCTCGCTATGCGCTCCGTTTTTCTCTCCCATTCCTTCCTTGTCCTGGTGCGTTGTGTATGGTTCGCAGGGGTTCCCCAGGGGGACTGAGCCTCAGTTTCCTCTACCAGTAACCAGCTCAGTTACCTTTGGGTTGGCCTTTCTCCTTCCCTGTTTCTCTCCTTTCCCAGGGATTGCTTCCCCAAAGAAGCTACCTGCATGGAAGACTACATTTGGGGGACCCAGGCTGACAGCTGCCCTGTGGGATTTCGTTTGAGGTTTTATGAATGAACTATTACAGCAGAGCCTAAGAAGTGAGCCATGGCGGATCCAGTGACATGTGTCCTTAGGCATTGTCTCATGTGCCATTTTTTTTCTCTCTTCTTATTTAAAAAAAACAGGTTTATTGAGATCTAACTCACACAGCATACAACTCACCCATTTGAAGTGTGCAATCCAGTGGTTTTTAGTATATTCACAGAGTTGTGCAAACATCACCACCGTCAATTTTAGAATATTTCCATCACTTTGAAAGGAAACATGGCGCCCATTAGCAGTCACTACCCATTTTCCCCTCAAACCTGCCCCCCACCCCAGGCAACCACAAATCTACTTCCTGTCTCTATAGATTTGCCTATTCTAGAAGTTTCATTTAAAGAGAATCATACAATATGTGGCTTTTTGTGTTTGACTTCTTTCCCTTAGCATAATTTTTTCAAAGTTCATCCAGGTTGTAGCATGGATCAATAATTCATTCCCCCCCCCTTTTTTTTAAATCCCCATCATCTATTTCACCCATCCCCTAGCCTCCTCCCTCCTGATAACCATCAGTTTGTTCTCTATCAAGAGTCTGTTTCTTGGTTTTCTCTTTTTTTTTTCCTTTGCTCCTTTGTTTTGTTTCTTAAATTCCACATATGAGTGAAATCATATGGCATTTGTCTTTCTCTGACTGACTCATTTCACTTAGCATAATACTCTGTAGCCCCATGTCATAGCCTTTATAATATTGAGGTATGTTCCCTCTAAACCTACTTTGTTGAGGGCTTTTATCATGAATGGTTGTTGAACTTTGTCAAATGCTTTTTCTGTGTCTATTAAAATGATCATATGGTTTTTATCCTTTCTCTTATTGATGTGATGTATCACATTGATTGATTTGAGAGCAATTCATTCCCTTTTATGGCTGAATAATAATCCATTGTATGGATATACCACATTTTATTTATACCTTCATCAGTTGACAGACATTTCGGTTGTTTCTATCTTTTGCTATTACGAATAATGCTGCTATGAATATTCATGCACAAGTTTTTGTGTGGATTTGTGTTTTTATTTCTTTAGGGTATATATATATACCCAGGACTGGAACTGCTAGGTCAGCGCTCTCTTCTTTTAATTTTTAATTTTATTGTTAGATTAGACAGTACATTTCCATATTATTTTACAATTTTAAAGGTACATAAGAATTCCTGTTTTTTCCTCAGAGGCAACCAATATTTCCCAGTTTAATGTATTTTGGGGGGACGTTTCTAGCATATATGAACAATTATGAATATGTGTTCTTCCTTTTTTTACACAAATAGTGACATATAATACACACTGTTCAGCACCTTTCTTTATTCATTTAACATTAACACTTACAGATTATTCCATATCATTACAAAAATAACTTTTTAAAAAATTTTTTATTGTTATGTTAATCACCATACATTACATCATTAGTTTTTGATGTAGCGTTCCATGATTCATTGTTTGTGCATAACACCCAGTGCTCCATGCAGAACGTGCTCTCTTTAATACCCATCACCAAGCTAACCCATCCTCCCACCCCCCTCCCCTCTAGAACCCTCAGTTTGTTTTTCAGAGTCCGTCGTCTCTCATGGTTCGTCTCCTCCTCTGATTTCCCCCCCTTCATTCTTCCCCTCCTGCTATCTTCTTCTTCTTTTTTTTTTCTTAACATATATTGCATTATTTGTTTCAGAGGTACAGATCTGTGATTCAACAGTCTTGCACAATTCACAGCGCTCACCATAGCACATACCCTCCCCAGTGTCTATCACCCAGTCACCCCATCCCTCCCACCCCCCACCACTCCAGCAACCCTCAGTTTGTTTCCTGAGATTAAGAATTCCTCATATCAGTGAGGTCATATGATACATGTCTTTCTCTGATTGACTTATTTCCCTCAGCATAACACCCTCCAGTTCCATCCACGTCGTTGCAAATGGCAAGATCTCATTCCTTTTGATGGCTGCATAATATTCCATTGTATATATATACCACATCTTCTTTATCCATTCATCTGTTGATGGACATCTTGGCTCTTTCCACAGTTTGGCTATTGTGGACATTGCTGCTATAAACATCGGGGTGCACGTACCCCTTCGGATCCCTACATTTGTATCTTTGGGGTAAATACCCAGTAGTGCAATTGCTGGATCGTATGGTAGCTCTATTTTCAACTCAAAAAGAACTTTTTATTCTTTTTATAAATGTGTAGCACTCCCTTGGATGGAAGGAAATAATTTATTTAATTTGAATAATTTATTTCATCAATTTCCTATTAAAAGGCATTTAGTTCTCCCCCAATCATTTGTTATTACAAACAATGCAATGAAAAGCCTTGAAAGAATACCATTTCCCAGGGTGCGTGGGTGGCTCAGTCAGTTGGATGTCTGCTTTCGGCTCAGGTCATGATCTCAGGGACCTGGGATGGAGCCCCAAGTTGGGCTCCCTGCTCACCGGAGGGTCTGCTTCTCCCTCTCCCTCTGCCCCTCCCCCAGCTCGTGTTCTCTCTCTCTCTCAAATAAATAAATAAAATCTTAAAAAAAACACACCATTTCCCTTATGTTGAGCTCATCCATAGGATACATTTCTAAAAGTAGAAGAACCTTATCAAAAGGTATGTGAACTTTAAATCTTGACATCTAATGCCAAATTGCCTTCCATAGAGGTGATACCAATTCACTGCCCATCCGCAAGGTATGAGCATGCCTGTTTGCCCACACCTTCACCAATCTGATGGGTGAAAAATGTGTGATTTTAAATTTGCAGGTTTTTTTTTTAAGATTTTATTTATTTGACAGAGAGAGACACAGTGAGAGAGAGAACACAAGTAGGGGGAGTGGGAGAGGGAGAAGCTGGCTTCCCACTGAGCCGGGAGCCCGATGCGGGGCTCGATCCCAGGACCCCGAGATCATGACCTGAGCCGAAGGCAGACGCTTAACGACTGAGCCACCTAGGTGCCCCTTAAATTTGCAGTTTTCTTATTATGAGTGAATGAAAGCATCTTCAATTCTCTTTTCTGTAAATTGTTCATATCTTCTGCCCATTTTTCTACTGGACGCGGTCGTTTTCTTGATGATTTGTGGATGCTTCTTATTTATCAGAGAAATTAGCTCTTTGCCTATAATATGAATGCCTAAAGCTGCTTCTGATGAGCTAAGCCTTTTGCTTTTGTAGATTCCTGTTCATAAATATGCAGGTTTTTCTCCCTGAGAAGGTGTTCTATTGCCCACCCCGTTGACCAGGGGTAACTGTGCAACTTGCTTTGGCCAAGTAAATGTGGGCAGAAGCATGTTTGTCACTCTGGGCTGAAGTTTGAATTGCCAGTGCTCTGCACGATCTCTTTCCTGCTGCCATGGTAATTGGCATCAGCAGATGATGGCTGTGCCTCCAGCCGAGGAACCCAAAGTGAAGGTGGCAGTAACGACAACATGGGAGCAGAGACCCCGGCCAGTCTGCGAGAGAACATATAGCGTGGGCAAGAAAGAGTCCTTTGTTGTTTGATGCTACTAAGACTTCGGCTTTTTTTTTTTTCTTGCTGCAGCATAACTAGCCTCTCTTGACAGATATAGATGATTTTTGTCACCAAGAAAAATTTTTCATTTTGATGAGGTTAAAACAATTCTTTATTTCAAGACTTCTGGGCTTATATCGGAAGATCTTTCCCCAGTTCTGGATCATTATTTTAAAATTCTCCCACGGTAGGTTGAAAATCCATGATTTCTCTCCCAATTAGCTCTTTGTCTATAGACAGGAGATCTGAATCAGGGAGATCTGAATGTTGTTGTTTCATCGTTAAAGAAGCAGGGGCCTGGGGTAGTGGCCGAATCAGCCACCATAACCAATGTTGGATCACGTCTGGCTGCTACTAGGAGACTTGACTGTGGACACTGACTCCAACTAGGAGCTTGTTCTTTCACACAGAAATCCAGAGTTGGGCGTTCTGGGGCTGCGAGGGCAGTACCAAGGGACATCAGAGACTCAGGCTTCTTACGTACTTCTGTTTTACCCTCCTTAACATGTGGCTTTCTTAGACTTCATGGTCTAAGATGTCTGCAGGAGCTCCAGCCATCAAGTCTGAGTTCCAGGCAGGAAGTAGGAGGAAGAGAGTAGGGTACAGGGGCCTGTATCAATTGTTCATCTCCCTTTGGAGGAACTTTCTTGGAAGTCTCACTCAAAAACTTTTGCTTGTTATCTCATTGCTCAGAATTTAGTGATAGGATCATGACTTGTTCCAAAGGGGCAAGAAGTGTTTTACTATGTATATATTTTCAAGGAGTGTTTCACTAAGTCTATTTGCTGGGCAGTCTGGGTGTTGGTGTGATTGAATGGTGCCAGGTGCCCCTGGAGTGTGGTGACAAGGTCCTCTGGTAGCCTCAGGGCTTTGGAGGCAGGACCTGCTCCTCAAACAAGAGCTCCCTGGGTGGTGAATGCCGGCAGAAGGCACCACAACCGTCAGCCTGCCCTCCTCGCTTCTTCACCCTTCCCAGGCCGGCTCCGGCTTTGGGGGACTTCCGGGATGTGGCCGCACCTGTGTGAGGGGAGGACCCCTGGGGGTGGGGAGCTGGCCTCGGCTCTGGGAGTCAGAGCTCTGGCGGTCTGTAGCCCGTCCAGCCCCAACCAGCACCGACTGCCTGAGGCTTCCCCTCCCCTGAGCCCATTTCTTTCTCTGTAAACTTGGGTAACGAGAACCACTTCCCAGGGCTGCTGTGATAACAGAATGAAATCATGTCTAGCAAGGCCTTTGGGGTTGCCGCTGTTGACCTTGGGACAAGAAGAGAAGACTGCCTGAGAGTCCCCCCCACAGCCCCTGCCACCAGGTGGCCCATGGAGCAGGGGTGGCCTGTGTCATCAGAGAAAGGCCCGGAGGGGAAGGGTGTGCCCCTCCCCTGTTCACCTGCTCCCACACTTGCCACTGCTTCCTGACCTTCCTTTGGGATTTCTTCACCAGCTCCACAAAACTGGAGTCACTCACTTGCCATCAGACCCAGCTTCCCTCCCCACTCCAGCCCTGGGGTGGCGTCTCTCAGCCAATGGTCACTCACTAAACTCATCAGCCCCTTTAATACCTTCATCTACTTCATCCTCCCCTCTGCTAACATCTCTAAACACCTCTCTCTCCCGACCCTTTCTTTCCCCCCACCTCCACCCTCTCCCTGACCTGAGTCCCCTCAGCCTCCTGCTCTTAGTCACTCAGGGCCTCGTATTAGGAGAGGCTAGACTTGCGCCCTGGTAACTAGAGCCTCTCCTCTCAGTGGCCTAATTAGTATATACATGTTTGTTTCTTGTTCACAAAAATTTGTATGACTCTCTAGGACAGCTGTCCTCAGGGATCCAAGCCGCCCAGATCTGGCAAAGGCACCATCTTAACTCATGCCACACTTGTCACTGAGGGTGAAGCGAGACCAGGGGATCTGCTCGGCTATGCTTCCGGCGGAGGTGACACTCAGACCTGCAGCCCATTGGCTACAAGGTGCCTGGCTCTGCAGCTGCAGGTGGCTGGGAAATGTGGGGAGCACACATCTGCCGTCAAGTCTCTGTTTCTCGAAGTAACACATGCCGCAGCTGCCTCCGCCAAGAGCCTATGGGAACCTCCTACCCGTTCATGTCCAAGTTCCTGCCAGCCCCGCGATGATTTGGCCCCACCTGATGCTCCCCAGCCCATCACCTGCCACTCCTCAGTGTGAACTCTCCGCTCCAGGTTATCGAGCTAAGTCCTTCCTCCAAGCCTCTGCTCACGCCGCTCTCCTTGTTTATCAGTCTTTTGCTACTTCTTTCCTACATTCTTCAGGGCCCAAGTCAAGGTCAATCTCTTTTGTGAAAAAGCCTCCTCTTGGCTCAGCCCCTAGTGCTCTCCCGTCTCAGAGCTCTTCCTCGGCTTATTTTTAAGCTCTCACTCAGCCCTGAGCATATGTTCCTTCGGTAGCCCGTGTAGATTGCAACCCTTGGAGGTCAAGGGCTGTCTCATCGTCTTCGCCTTCTCAGTAAGCGCTCTCAGTGATTTTAATTCATGAATGGTTATTAAACACCTACTAAATGGCCAGACACCAAGCTCAGCGAGGAGGATGCAAAGAACAAGGAAACATGATCCCGGAAGGAAAGAAACTAGCATTTTTATGTGCCGGCCGTGTAACATTTAATGATTAAGAGAGAGCGCTCTGGCGTCTGCTTGGGGTCGAATCCTGCCTCTGGTTAAATTAGCTATAAGACCTCAGGCTGTTACTTAACTTCTTTAGCTTGAATTTTCTCACTTCAACAATAATACTGATCACTATTCGCTTCTCAGAAGGACTGCTGTAACAAATTATAGAAGTGTATTCTGTCTACGGCTCTGGAGGCCGGCAGTCTGAAATCAAGGTGTTGGCAAGACTGCTGTCTCTGAAGGCTCTAGGGAAGACTTCCTCCCTGGCCTCTTCATAGTTCTGGTGGCGCCCAGCAATCCTTGGTGTCACTTGGCTTGTAGGTGCCTTATTCCAATCTCTGCCTCTGCCTTAATATGACATTCTTCTCTCTGTCTCTCTGTATGTCTTCTCCTTTTTTAACAAAGACATCAGCTGTTGTACTTAAGGCTCGCCCTCATCCACTATGACCTCATCTTAACTCATTACATCTGAAAAACCCTAGTTCCAAATAAGGTCACATTGTGAGATTCTGGGTTGACATATATTTTGGGAGGGGACACATACTCAACCCACGACACCCACCTCATAAGATTATTGTGAGGATTAAATAAGATGGTGCCTGTAAATCATTTGGCACAATGCCTGGTGCACAGAAAAAACTCCTCAAATGTTACTCATTTTAAGAACAGTATGTTAATCAGGATTATTTTATTTGCAAGTATCAGAAACCCAACTCAGCCCTGGTGTGGCTGGATCTGGGTACTTAAATGAGGCTATTAGGAATCTTGCCTTCTTCATCTCTCGGCTGTCTATGTTATCTTTATTCTCGGGGCACGATCTCCCAGTGAGGTGGTGAAGACATCCCCTCAGCAGGTCCAGGGCTCCATTTGACTAGCTGATCATCCTCAGTGGAAAAGCAACACTTTTTTTCTCAAGAGCTCCAGCAAAAGTCTCAGGGCTGACTCTCATGAAGCTAGTCTGGACCATGAGCCCATCCTGGAAACAATCTCTGTGGTCAGGGAGATGAATATCCTGAACGGTGTTGGGGGGGTTGGTGAGGGATGGGGTGGAGGGTTAGCCAACGTGGAACCACTTGAACAGCAGGTGAAGGAGGGGTGGTTTGCGAAAGGGAAATCCCAGTGCCGGCCGATCAGATGCTGAGCGGGCAAAAACACAGCTCGTGTTCTGTAGATTGTGGCAATGCTGTGTTCCAGCTCCCAGCCCGGTGCCTGGGACCGTGCAGGAGTGCAGTAGGTGCTTACTGAAAGATGGCATGGATGGTGCAAGAAGGAACATGCTAGTCACCAAGTCAATTTGCTCATGTTTTTTCATTAGTTCCCGCAATAGCAGGCAAAGGAGGTATTATTATTTTCAGCTTGCAGTTGTAGAAACTGAGGCTTAAGTGATTGAGGCTTAATTGAGTTTAAGTGATCTGTCCAAGATGACAGAATGAACAAGTGGTGGAGCCAGGATTCAAAGCCCGGTGGGTCTCATTGCAGAGCCCGTGCACCTTCTGTCATACCACACTATCTTTGTCCCCTAGACTCACAGCCAGAGAAGAAAGAGTTTGAAGCCATACTATGGATTTTAGGTGCAACAACAAAATAATGCATTTCCTAGTCACCTTCCCACAATTTACCACTCCAGAAGCTCAAACCCCCCTGTTCCTTTGTCTGGTCACTTCTTCCAATGTATTGCCCTTTGTTAAAAATGGTATATAAGCCCCTGGACTTAACCATCTCTTTGGGTTTTCACTTCTTTTCTGTGAAGCTCCATGCCTGTAAAAATATTAATGTCAATAACATTTGTATGCCTTCGTCTGCTAATCTGCCTTTTGTTAGTTTAATTTGCAGACCCCAGGTACAGAACTGAAAGGGTAGAGGAAAGGTGGTTCATTTCCTACAATGATATTTAGGCTGTTTCTAGTTTTCAGCTGTTAGGAATAAAGCCACTCTGAATAGTCTTGCCCATGTCCTTTGGTGGACATAAGCCAAAGCACTCATTTCTTTTAGATATACACCTCAGAGTGAAATCGTTGGGTCATCTGGATATCTTCTATCAAACATTTGTTGCTCTCCGTCTCTTTCCTCTTGGAGTCCCTCAGATTGTGCAGAACCCCTGCGTGCCTCGACCTCGCTAAGGCTAAAGGCAGAGGGTTGGATAAAATGACCTCCTGAGGCCTCTCGGCATTTCCCAGAAGGATTTAGCCATAGGTCTCTGGCCCCAGCTCCCGCCAGCGCCACTGTTTGCTCATGAAAACGTTTCATGTGATTAGCCAAGTAATGACATCTTAAAACTGTAGAGCTAATATATTACGTAATAAAACACAGGAGCAAATCTCTTTGACACATACTGGTGATTTACTCTGTCAGCCATAAAGATAATTACATTTCAGGTTGATATATAAAAGGCGGCAGGCAGAGCTTATGAAGAATTAGCATGGTTTTATGTCGGACCTCTCCATCCACGCGGACCTGTTCATCATTCCTCTCGCAACCAGCCAGCAAACACTGACTCAGCTGGGCCTGCCCAGCCACTGGCCACTGCTGCCACTAGAAGGACCTGTTGGCGGCATTGAAGGAACTGCTGCAGAGCTCAGGTTTGGGGTACAAGGCATTCATTTCTACAGGCAGCTCTGTTACATTGCAGGAAAGACTCCAGCCTGGGAGACAGTGCACTTGGTCTCTGAGCCTGTTATGCCTCTTCCTGCCTTAAGCGAGTCACCAAGTCACCACCCCTCTTGCAATCAAAATATGCCCCGGGCAAGATGCTCTCCCCACCTCCTTGGCCTGTTACCCAGGAGAGGCTTATGATGAATGCTCTGAGCTTTTTAGGACCAAAGCTGAAGTCAAGTCTCTCAGTCTGTTAAGTGTTAATGAACTTCTAAGGACAAGGGGGCAGGGGATTTGTACCCGAGCCTGTCCTGGTGTCACTGACTCCCAGGATTCCCTTCCCCCATGTTCCCTGCTGCCCCAAACTAGGAGGCAGGGGCCCAGAGGGGGACACTCAGGCAGAAGTGTCCAAACTCCCTGTTTGGAAACAGGAAACTGAGGAAGAGAGAGAATGTGTGGCCATCTGTATTCACAGAGAAAATCGGTGTCAGAGCTGAGACAAAAAGTATGGAGCCAAAAATGGGAAGCGTTTGCTACCACGCCAGGTGAGGGAGCCTGGAATCCCCCGCGGTATCCGCTCCTTTTACCTTGGCACAAACCAGGATTTCAAAGGGAACTCAATCCCGTGCTGCTAGGCCCTGGCTTCCCCATCCCTTCTCTGTTGCTCCAATTGGTGGTAGGTTGTTTAGGGGAAGTTCCAGCTGGATGCAGGGGGATGGACAGAACGAGCTCTAGAGAGCCTGGTGGCAAATCCTTAGGCCCGCGGAAAGGGGGGGGACCTGGGAGGTGATTATGGTTGGAGTAGCCATCCGGGTGAGCCCTCGGGAGCTGGACGCTAGGACTCTCATGGTCTCCTGCCCTTCCCCCTCTCCTCTTGATCTTCTGAGGCTCTCACCTTTGGTTTTCCAGTAGAAAATGTCTTCATCTTACCAAACCTGGGCAGAGCGCCTCCTCCTGGTCGGGTGGGGGCATCCTTCAGTGAGCCCCAGGACCTCAGAGTTTGGGAAGCAACACCGCAAATATGTGGTTCATCAGAAACAAAAAACAAAGCAAAACAAAAAAACCCACACAAACAAAACCCAAAAAACCCCAACGCTTCCAAGGGGTTGGCAATGCATCCTCTGAGCCCCGGAGCCCCTCCTCCTTGGCTTAATGCAGGCAAGGCAGGTTTGGGGCACAGTTAGGTGGGGGGACTGGGGCGGGTGCGGGGAGGAAGCCTGTTAGCAGGCCCAGAAGAACCACACAGAGTCCCTTCCCTGTTCTGGAATGTGCAAACTCAAACACACCGCACACCGCTCAGCATCCGGCCCCAGCCCCTGCCGAGTGTCATTGAGGCAGACGGTGGGCGGTGGTGTGTGTGTGTGTGTGTGGGGGGGGGTGCTTGTGAGACCCCGTGCGGCGGCGGGGGTCCCCAGAAAGCCCCAGGCCCCTCCTCCCGCGCCTTCCCTCCTCCCTCCGCAGACGGGCTCGGGCGCGGCCCGCTCGGCCCGGAGTCTGGGCGGCAGTTCGGCGGGCGGCGGAGCGCGGGAGCGCGGGCTCCTTGAGTGACAACGGGGCGGGGGGACCGCGGGGCGTCCATTTGTTCTCCTGGGCGGAGGAGGCAGATCGACAGCGCCGCTAACGAGCGCGGCGCCACGTCCGCGGGCTTCGGGAGCCGTCCCAGCAGGGAGCCCGGGAGAAGATGAATCGCGTTGAATGACACAGGACATGGCAGATTGGATGTTTAATTTGGGTATCTCTCTAGAACACCCCCACACCCACCTCCTCGGCTCCCACTTAGCATCCTGCCCGAGAGAAAGCCCTGCTCCTCACAAATTGCCTTGTCAGGCGCCGAGAAAAAGCCCAACGTGACTGATGTCTATCTAGGTGGGTCCCTCGAAGTGCGGGGGGAAAAGGACCGGCGCGACAGCAGAATGCGCCTTCCTCCGAAGACCGGGCGTGGTGCCGGGGCCGGAGATCTGAGTCAGACGCCGGGAGGGACCGCCCGGCGGGTGGGGGGAAGGGCCACCAGCTGGCGGTGGGGGTTCGTTTAGGGGTCCGTCGGAGGCAGGAGGAGGGCCCGGCGACGGCTGCTGGGGTCTGGCGGCCGGAAGGGCCTGCAGGGCGGGGAGGAGGAGGCTGGCCCTTGGGTCCTCGAGGGCGGGGCGCCCGGGGCGGGGTGCGGAGGCGGGGCGCAGCCTCCAGCCGCCAGCCGGTCTTCCCGAGACTCCTCTCCCCAGCAGTCTGATCACAACCTGTCAGTCCCGCTTCCCCTCCAGCCTCACCTGCCTCCAGATCTTTCCAAACAAGGAAAGGAGCTGCAAACATGGCAATCACCTTACCTGACAGCGGCAGGGAGCTGCCAGGGCCCAGCTAGGGCTGGAGCCGGGCCGGGCCGGGAGGGGGAGCCGCCGGGGAGGGGGAACCGGTCGTGGCAGTCCTCCGGGCCTCTCTAGAACTCATGCTGCAGCCCCCCCACCCCACCCCCGTGCGCCGATGGTGAGGGTGACCGTGGACACCACTGAGCCAGGCCAGGGCTCAACTTCAGGGACCAGCGTCTGAGAGGCCACCTGCTCAGGCAGCAGTTCTGGAAAGAGCCCTAGAGATTGGGGAGAGGGGTGAGACTAGGACCAGGTATTGGCATTTCTGCGAAGCACTGGTGTGGTGTCACCTGAGCAAGTCCCTTGTCGTCTTCAGTTGTGACACACAGGGGCTGGGGCCTCCTCCATCTAGCCGGTCCTTCTGTGGTTCTGGAGATCCCTTAGGAGGACCTGGGGTGGCATTTAGTCCCTGAGGAAACCACACTTGCTAGGCTGTGGAGTGGCCCTGCCCTCTCTTCTTCGCCCCCATGGCTGCTTGGCACCAACTCCGTGGAGCATTGAGGTGGCTCATGCAGGCTGTGTGGGATGAAGAGGCCTGTGGAACAGACTCTCTGGGCCTGAGTGATCTGGGACTCCTCAGTGTCCCCAGGGGGCTGGAACGAAGAGGCTGATGGAGGGGCATCTGGAGCCTTCCCACCTTCCTTCCCGTCAGCCTTCGGAGTCTTCCTGCACATGCCCAGGATAGCCCAATGGGAGCACCAGATTCCCCAGAACTGTCTGCCCCTCTTATTCCATCAGCTGGCTTTCTGAGGCTGCACGACTCCCTCTGAGCTCTTGAAAGCCTGGGGACAAATAGAAGAGGGGGTGTTCTCCACATGAATGTGGGTTATTTGCTTCCAATGAAGCCACAGTGTGGATAATTTATCTGTACAAATCGCGACGGATTTTCTATCTGGTCTCACTGAGATTTCCTCTCAAATCAGAAAACATCTACTCTTTAGCTCCTACTCCTCCACCAAGCCCGCCTTCCCGTCTTCGTCTTCCTCCCCTGCAGTGCTGGATGGCTCTCCCCCATGCCACTCAGGGCCAGCAGGCTGGTCCTAGGATGAGAGAGCTGAGAGCTGGGGGTGGGGGAGGGACTCTGAGAGAGAAGGGCCACTTAAAATGTCCCTTCGGCTTAAAGCATGAGGTAGGTGGGGAAAGTATCCTAATCATATGGAAGCTAGGGCGGGGAAGGATGTCACCAGCTCTTCCTGACACGTCACAAGAAAGATGTTGTGTCCCGGATGCTGAGGCAGCCCCCAGCAAGCCGTGTCAGAGCTCCCCCTCCCATGCCTCATCCTTTCGGGGTCCTCTGCCAGGAAGGGGGGGACCTTAAGATCCTCACGTTCGCTGCTCCCTCATTGTGTCTTTAGCAAAGTATCTACAGGAGTCTTTATACCTGCATTAGAAGGTAGGTTACCAGGTGACATCGTATGCAAATTCCTGGGTCATCTTTTCTGAAGGTTTTGTAATCAAGTTAAATAAGACTTTAAAAAATCTAGCTCGGGCCTTTGTTCCCTGGTCAAGTAAGACCAACACTGATGGCACTTGGGGTCTCGGGGGCCCCGAAAGTAGCAGGCAGGAAGTGCGTACTGGGCCATCAGATGAGGCGACCCTGCCGAGACTCTGGTGGTAGAGAAGCTTAAAAGAAGGCAAGTAATGCGGGGCGCCTGGGTGGCTCAGTTGGTTAAGTGACTGCCTTCGGCTCAGGTCATGATCCTGGAGTCCCAGGATCGAGTCCCACGTCAGGCTCCCTGCTCAGCGGGGAGTCTGCTTCTCCCTCTGACCCTAACCCTTCTCATGTGCTCTCTCTTTCTCTCATTCTCTCTCTCAAATAAATAAAATCTTTAAAAAAAAAAAAAAGGCAAGTAATGCAAGTGGCCTTTCTCTTTCCCACCCTCTGCTCCAGATCAGTGAGCTGGACACCAGGGCTAAACTTCGGCTAAGCCCAGATGGGACTGAGGGTTGGTCCTCTTCTAAATCAGCCATCTGGGGGAGCAGATTACAGAGGCAGGCCTGAGGGAAGGGCTGCAGCCGACGCAAGCAGTGCCCCCCCAATCCCAATGCCATCCCTCTGGGGGGGGGGCTGCTGGTTAATGGGTGCCCATGTTTCCTAGCCACTCGCTCTCCCCTGCCATCCCCACCCTTAGCGGTGCTTGGTGGAGGCACATAAATGGGCCTCTGGGTTGGAGTAGGTAAAGGAGGAGCTTCAGCTTGGGGACAGAAGAGAGAGGAGAGGAACTGAGGCTGCCGCTCCTCCCCTCTGCCCAGCCGCTGCACCCCCCTCTGTCCTCAGGTGAATCACGCGGGATGGAACAGAAGCTCGAGAGATGTGCAGTGGGAAGACCCGAGTCCTCTTCCCTTGCTAAGCGTCCCCTAACTTCATTTAGCCTTAGTTTCTTTTTTGTTGTTGTTGTGTTTTAGCCTTAGCTTCTTATCTATAAAGAGGCAGGCCGGTGAGAGAAACACTGGGCTGGAGGATTAAAGGAGCTTCAGCATGGGAGAGGACTCGATGTCTGCAGAGCAATGTGCCGATGTGAATTATTATTGCCATCCCCACTCCTATGTATCAGGAAGGGAGAGCCTGGCCAGGCCGCTTTGTTTCATAGCAGACACAGCTCATCAAGCCACCACCCACCCAGACAGGTGCATGGTCCACGGTAAAAGGTGAAAGAGCAACCACCACCAAACAGTGGGGGTGTGATGCTTATCCACGCCATCCAACAGGAGGCTCTAGGGCCTAAGCCAGGTGAGGACCCTCTGAGCACTCATGGAGGCTTTCATGGGCTCCTGCAGAAGGGAGGGAGGCTGGAGAAGGGGAAGTTCTCCCCAAAGGACAGGTGAATACGAACTGAGCCACCCCATGCCAACCAACATGGTTAAACATCCCCTGGGTGCCCATCCTGAGCTGAACGCTTAATAGGACCTACAGAAACTCTGAAGGGTTTTACAGACCAGTTGAGATAATAAGGTAGCCCTTCAAACAGGGAAATAATTGGCCACATGGACTGCCATTCCCAAGTGTAGAATGAAGGAAGCTGTTCACCTCCCAGGCCCTCCCTGCAACAATGGCCCTCCTTGGGGAAGTGGAGTCCTCTTCAGCTGGGCAGGGAGCTCGAGAGGCTGGAAGAGGGGGACATGGGGTGCCAGGTAGCATGCAGGCCTGGCTTCTACCTTTCAACATAGTTCTCTGATACCAGCTGGCTGTCCTACAATTCAAATCAGTTCTGACATGTCGCAGGTCACGGGGCTCCGTCCCACGAGACTGCCTCCACCGCAGATGCTTGCTGCAAGTCCTGGGTCCCTGAGCCACCCACACTTCTTCCTGGCCGGCTATTAATTCTGCTGTTCCCTCACCGACCCCCACTCCTTTCAGGTTCACCAGTTTTCTAGAATGACTCAGAACTCACTGAAAGCGGTACGCTTATGATTATCGTTTTATTATAAAAGACACAAGTGAATACCTAGATGAACAGGTCAGGTGCAGAAGGACCCCAAGCGCAAGAGCTTCTGCCCCGCAGTGTCAGGGTGTATCTCCCTCCCAGTACAGCTCTGCAGACGTACTTGCCAACCAGGCAGTTCTCTGAGCCTCGTGGTTCAGAGTTTTAATGGAGGTTTCATTACTTAGGCACAATTGATTAGATCATCGGCCACTTGATTGAACTCCAGCTCCAGCCCCTCTCTCCTCCCCGGAGATCAAGGCTTCAAGTTTCCCTGCTCACTTCCCTGCTCACATGCAGTTGGTTTTCCTGAAGACCAGCCCAGCCCTCATTCTGAAACTATCTAGTTCCTCCCTGTGAATCATAGCATTAGCATAAACTCAGGTGTGGTTGAAAGAAGCATGGAAGAGGCAAGTTATGAATAACAAAAGGTACTCCTAGTGTTCAGGAAATTCCAAGGGTTTTTGAAGCTCTGTGCCAAGAACGGGAGGACATGGACCAAATCTTTTTTTTTTTTTTAATTTGAACACAACCTTCCTACTCACGGAGGGTCCAGAGCCTGGCTGCAATGGGGAGAATCGGGACGGTGGTAGGGCTTGGTGGCTTCACGGAGGAGCAGCTGAAAGAACTGGGGGGGTGGGAGGTTGAACAAGGGAAGTAGGAGGAAGACAGGGTCAGAGATAACCTTTAGTTCGCTAGAGGTCTGTCCTGGGGAAGAGGAGGCTCTGCAGGAAGGAATCTGGACCATGAGTGGGAGTAATAGGTAACCAGTTTTTGGCGGGAGCTTCCAGGCAACAGGTGGGCTGTGTTGGGAGGTAGTGAGCTCACAGCGCTGGAGACATTTGAACCAAGATGAATGCAAGTTCCACGTGAGCAGGGACGCAGATGTGATCTCTGCTGTATGCCTGGGACCTGGAGAATTATCAGGCAAAGAGTAAATATTGGGTAAATATTTATTTGTCAAATGTCCATTTGTCAAGGCTAGAGAAACTAGATTAAATAGCAGGAAGGCACAGGCCCAGTGAGAAATCCTTAGAAGCTCCTACCATATCCAGCCATTGTGCTGTTTGCTGTTTTTTTTTTTTTTTTTTTTTTTTTTTGAGGCCAAAAAAAACAAAAGCAGGGGGAAAAAAAGGAATCTTAAGCTCACAGTTAGTGGAGAAAAAGACATTTATATCTAGAAAGAAGTTCAATAAAGAACAATGCAGTTCCAGTTAAAGATGGCAAGTTGAAACCATCCATTGGTTTGTATCTTCTCAAACCCCGTGAAAATGGCAATAAAGGGATTTTTATTAAAAACCACGGGCCCATCCAGTCAAAGGTGAAAGGCAGGTGGAAACTTCTAAGTAAAGATAGTGAACTGAACACACCCAGTTAATTTTGTTTTTCTTGAAAACCCTACTAAAGGGACCATAAAGGGCTTTTTGAAAAGTCAGAAACCGACGAGGATGGAGAGGATGGGAGGGGTGAAATCAGCAACGGAAGTATGGAAACTAGAAAGCAATGATGAGGGGACCTAACTGAAGGGAACTGCTGAGGGGGCTGGGGCTGAAAATCCACCCTCTCCCCCATCCCTCCACAGTCTCAGGTGTCACTGGAAGTGGAGCGAGGGAGGGAGCTAAATTAGGAATCTTGGTTGAAAATGGAGAACTTTGATCTCTGGGTCCCCTCCCTGAATTTGTGCAGGTGGATAGTTGCCCTTTCCCCATGCCGGCAGAAAACTGAGGTTTGCTCCCAGAAATGGTGAAATAGAGGGTCTTGGATTGGGAGACCAGGTTGAGGATGGATACCATGCTGAAAAAGGGGAGGGGGTATGCAATGAACTCCTGTATATAGGACACTGAGAACTCCACATCCCCCTTCCTAGAATGTGGGTGGCCAGGACTTTATTCTCTGGAGACTCGAGGCAAGAGACCCGGGAGGTTTTCCCTGGAGAATCCCATCAGCTCAAGAGGGAAGACTTAAAGATACGGACGTCAGGGGTTCCCCAATTAAATAGCCAATCACCTACATGAATCTCACTGTCAGCAAGTCCCATTTACCTACTAAGAACTCCCAATCAGCATTGGGTGCTCTACTCTTATATTGTTGCTGACAACCAAGGAGCATGATTTATATGAGGAGAGTCGCCAACGTGATAGGGGCCAAGACAAACAGAAAGAAGCAACTCAGCAGAAAGATGTACTATGCAGGAAGAGGAAAACAGCAGAAAAGTTACCATGAGTATCCTACATGAGATAAGTGAAGATAATTACAGGAAATAAATGGATGCTATAAAAAAGGACAAAAAAAGAGTTCTTGTAAATTAAAAATACGATAGCAGAAATGAAAAATTCAACAGACGCAGAAGAGGATAAAGTCTAAAAAGTCTCCCAGAAAATAGAACAAAGAAGACAAAGGCAGAGAAAAAAGGAAAGATAAGAAAACTGAAGGGGCACCTGGCTGGCTCCGTCAGTGGAGTTTGCAACTCTTGATCTTGGGGTTGTGGGTTCGAGTCCTGCATTGGGTGCAGAGATGATTTAAAAATAAAATCTCAAAAAAAAAAGAAAGAAAGAAAAAAAAATTGAAGGTGTAATTTGGGAGGTCCTTTACGTGAATCAAAGGGTTTCTGGTAAGAGGAAACAGAAAGGAGGAAGTTGGGAACTAACTAGAGCTGCTCCAGGCCTGAAAGATTCAAGTTTCCCTAATGAAAAAGCCCACCAAGGGTGCCTGGGTGGCTCAGTCCTTAAGCATCTGCCTTCGGCTCGTGTCCCGCATCGGGCTCCCTGCTCAGTGGGGAATCTGCTTCTCCCTCTTCCCCTGCTTGTGTTCCCTCTCTCACTGTGTCTCTCTCTGTCAAATAAATAAAATCTTGCAAAAAAAGAAAAGGCCCACAAAGTGCCTGATAGTGGAAAAATAGCCACCACCAAGGCACAACGTTGTGAAATTTCAGGACGCTGGGAAGAGATTCTATAAACTTCCTGCAAAGGATCAGACCTCAGATGGCATCCTTATAGTCCAAATCATGTACCTAGTGATCTAACAGAAATTACAATATAAACACATAGTCAGGATAGGGAGGGTGAGAAGTGTGAGTGTGTGTGTGTGTGTGTGTGAGAGAGAGAGAGAGAGAGAGAGAGAGAGAGAGAGACAGGAGGGAGGAGAACCAGATCCTCATTCTACATAGTGGAAAGTCAATACATACTGCCCAAAATGGAAAAACAAAGAAGTAGCAATATAAGCACATTTTAAAGAGATGTGGAGGTAAATATCCAAAGAATCAGCTAAAAGCAGTGCAAGTGGTTGCCTCTAGGGAGTGGTGCCTTGCCTGAGCTGCCTGTGTGGTGGGGGAGCAGGGGATTGCTGTTGTGTTTTGTTTTGTTTTTAATATTACACCTGGTAGAATTATGTAACTCTTTAAATTATGTACATTATAACATTGATAAAATCAAACCATTAAAGCTAAAAAAAATTGGGTGCATACATTTTGTTACATTATTATACATTTTTGTATGTCTGTAATCTTTCATAATAAAAATGTTTCAAAGGGAAAACCCCAGGCCAGGGATTTCTGTGGGTTGGAGCTGCCAGACAAGCCTGTGGGACGGGGTTCCTCCAGCCGAGTATTGAACTTGGAGAAGAGTTCTGTAGGTTTGGGGGGGAAAGCAGGAAGACTTTGGGGAGGAGGGGATGGCCAGAGCAAAGGCTCAGGGAGGTCCTGAGGCAGGTGTGTTTAGTAGGTTCTTTGCTCTGATTGGGTGAAATGCCCACCTACCTGTCTTTTGCTCACAGGTGGAAAATAAGATGGATTGTTGGGGAGACAAAAAAGCACGCAGAGGGATCTGGGCTTTACCTGGGGGGCTGGAGTGACTGGATTTTGCTTTCGGTGTGCCTGAAGAAGGTATACTGTCCCCATCAAGAGCAGGACAAAGCCGGAGGAGAAGCTGGAGGCAGGGAACCTGCCAGTGACTTTTCAGAAAAGCAGTGATAGGCTTGAGTGATGGCCAGGGGGATGGAAGGAGCGGAGGGGGGTGGGGTAGGGGAAGAAGCTTTGTAAGTTGAAGGAGAAGACCTGGTGATGACTGAAGGGAAGGGATGGAGGGAGGAGCCTGAGGGAGAGACTCTGGGAGTCAGAGGATGGAGTCATGGGGAGAAACAGGAGCGGCCGGAACTGGGAAGTTTTGGCAGTGTGCGTGGCAGAGGGAGGGGCTGACTCCAGCAGGGGCTGCTGTCTTGGCTGTTGCAGTTCTAGAGGAGATCTCCCAGATGATGAGACAAAGCCCAGCATGACAACTGACATGTGTCTGGGGCTTTGCACTCAGAGTCCGTTCTCAGACCTGGCCTCATTCAGCATTGCCCGGTGGGGAAGGCAGGCACCGTTCTCATTTCACCAGTGGGGAAACTGAGGCTCCCAAGAGGTTAGATGACTTACTCCATGAGCTCATAATCACAACTCATCCTTTACCCCCCAATTCCGTAGCTTGCCCCAACCCACCCTGGTAGATGATAGAAGTGGCAGTTGCCTCTGAAGGAGGCCTGTAGACGGACAGGCATGGAGGGTCCGGAGGATTGAGTACCCCTGGAGGGGAGGCAGGAGAGGCAGAGGAGGAGAAGGAGGGCCCGGCGACAAGAGAAGGAAGTGGCTATACCCACGGGAGGGGAAGCCCAGGCTTCAAGATGATGTTAGCGACAAAACCATAGGCGAAAGAGGTGTCTTGGGCTCCTGCCCCGCGCCAGGTGCTGCGCTCAGCCCTTCACTTGGTCCTGGGCCAGCTCCTTGAAGTAGGGGAATGAAGCCCTCTCCAAGGTCATTTCATCAGTGGGTGATGGAGCCGGGATTTGAATCCAAGCATCTGCCTCTGAAACTGGAAACTCAACTCTGCCATGTCCAAGGCCTGGGTAGGGGACAGGGGCGGTAGTTTTCTTATTAAAACATCTTTTTAGGGGCGCCTACGGGCGTCGGTTAAGTATCTGCCTTTGGCTCAGGTCATGATCTCAGGGTCCTGGGATTGAGTCCTGCATTGGGCTCCCCGCTGAGCGGGAAGCCTGCTTCTCCCTCTCCCTCTGCCCCTCTCCCCAGTCCTGCTCTTTCTCTCTCTCTCTCAAATACATAAATAAAATCTTAAAAAAAACCCCAAACTCACATCTTTTTACTATTAAAAAGATATATTTCTTTTTTACTGTTTACCCAAAGTAGTGATGATCATCATACAAACAAGGAAAAGTAAACCGTTCTTGAAAGATAATGGAATTTCCCATCCCCTCCTCCACCCCCAGCCTTTTGTGCACTCAGCGTAGTGAGGGCAGGAACCGGACTGCCTGGGACCCCCAGATTAGGAGACTTAAGCTGGAGACCCTGGGTGGGTTTCAGAAAGGGTATAAATGGTTGCATTGGTGTACAAAGGTTTGTGTGTCCGTATGTTTTCCTCTGTGGGGACAGCCATCCCTCAGAAGCTGATCAGCGCCCTGGTACTCGCTTGCAGCCTGGCCTGCTTTGGGGTGTGGGGGCTGCCTGGGTAGAGGGGAGAGTGGGTGGGAGAGAATTCATCGAAGCGTGGGCACCCATGCTCGCACGTTTGTGAGTTTCATTGTGTGACTCTGTGTGCAGGCCTTGTTTGTGATTATGAACCGTGTGTCTGTGTGTGTGCAGGTGTGTGTTCGTGCATACACACATGTGAGTTTGTATGTCGATCAAAGTGTGGGATGTCTATTTTGTGACTGTGAGTCACTTGTAAGAGAGCAGATTTATATAAACACGTGTGTAACTTATGAGAATGTGTCCGTGGATGGAGGTGTGAGGGGGTGTGTGTGGTTACGAATCCTGTGTGTTGGGCAGGTAGATTTGTGTGTGTTGTGTGTGTGTGTGTGTGTGTGTGTGTGTGATGGTACCTGGGAATGAATGAGTACATGGGTCCAGGTGTGTATGTACATTCCGTATGTGCTGAGAAGGAGGGACATCAGGGATTTGGGCCATTTTCCATCCCCACCCCCAAGCCGTCAGGTCCTGCTCTCATTTGGGTCTAGAACAACAAGTTAGAGAGAGAGGAGAACATCCTTTCAGCTGCCTGTCACCTGCCCAGGGAACAGTGACAAGAAAATGTGCTTGTTTATATCCAAATACCTTAATAACCATCAATTTCATGTGTGTCAGGGGGAGGGGTGGGGACAGGCAGCATTCAACTTGAAGGACACCCAGATATTAAACTCAGTGTGCAAGTTAATTCGGGAGCCCCCAGGCTGAAGGCTGCTGGAGCCAAACTCCAGGCCACCCAGAGATCTCGGAGCACCATCTCCTTTTTCACTCCTTTCTCCCTTACATGCCTTTTGCAGAGCCTTGGAATAACATTAATTTATCCAAGGCGTGCATGCCATAAGTTACTTTTTTAATTATTATGATCAAAATATTGCTTAAAATTGACGCCAGCTGCATGTGTTTCTGTCGGAGATCATAATTGCAATTGTAAATTGGGGAGCAGCTCAGAGCTGGGAGCTTCCCTGAGTAACGGCCCCGATACCATTATAGAGAGGTGGATAAAAATAAACCGGCAGATCGCGAGGCAAAAATACGCCAGTGCGAGTTAAAAGGATAATTAGCAGAGCAGAAAGGGAAGACGCCAGGCTCCATTTGGAGGCTCCCTGGCTGAGACTGGGTACTGTGTGGGGGTGGTAGGGGTCGGGGATAGGGGTGTGGGGAATGGGGGATAGGGGTGGTGCAGAGCCTGGGATCCAGAGGGAGGGTGGGGGTGGGGAGTGGAGTCTGCAGGGGAGGATGGCGGTGGGAGAGTGGGATCTGGCAGGGAGGAAGGGGTTGGAGGACGGAGAAGCAGATAGGCGGGGTTCCCTCTCTGGACCCCAGCTTCTCCTGTAAACTGGAGATGCTAAAAACACTTATAGTGGTTCAAACCAGAGGATGCATGGGACAAATTTCCAGAACCCACAGATTCCATATCTCAGTAAAGGGACTGTTATTGATGCGGCTGGAGAGACTGGGTGTTTTTTTTTTTTTTTTACCTTCTGGGTCAGGAACTGGTTAGGTTGCCTTTAAAAAAGAGGCTGCGGGTCTAGGACCAGAAGGCTGCCTGAGAGCCTGATGGTTAGGGGCAAGAGCCTTGGACTTCTTTCATTCCTTCCTTCATTCGACAATGTTGACTGTGTTCTGGACCCATTCTAGGCATGCGGCAAACGTATAGCAGGGAGCCGCATTGGGATCCCTGCCCTCGTGGCATTCACATTCTGGTTGCCGAGCCCATAAACAAGATAAGTAAACAGTGTGATTTTATAGAAGTAGGTTCTATGGGCCAGTTACTTAACCCAGCACCACAAACCTCTTTGACTTAGCAGCACGTGCCCTTGTCATCATAGTAGTACGAGAAGTCACAATAGCTCCCAATTACGTCGCACCTGCCATGCGCCAGACACTGTTATTCTAAGCACTTGCGGGTATAGTAAGCTATTTAATCCTCAGAATGAACCTGCAAGGCAAGGAGAAAATGGTATTTTAAGGCCTGTGGGGTAGACCCACGAAGCTGCCACTCTGGCTGTGCCATCCTTCTGTCCCCACTCCCGTGTCGTCTGTATCGGCTCCATGTCTCTCCGAGCGCGAATTTCCATAGCTGAAAACGTGCCCAGCACACGAGGGTTGAGAAACTGCCCGGGAGGTACTCAGCACAGAGCGTGGCTCGGAATCAACTGCATTCAGGATATGCTTGCTTTTGTTATGAAGCGGTAAGCCTTGACAGGCGAGTGTCCAGAGACTAGTTGGGAGCAAAGAGAGGGGAGTTCCCACCCATTAACCATTAACCAGGCTCTTACAGAGCTGCTAGAGCATGTGAGTCACGTGGAGGTCACTGGGGACGCCTGGCCTGTGAAAGGCCATTTCAAGGGGGCACGGTCTTTTTCCTGGGCTCTTATCAAATAAAGAACAAATCAGGCTGAAGTGAGGAGAGACTTTATTCGAAACGACAATTGCAGTAGGAGGAGAGGACCTCAGCATCTCAAGGGTCAGACAGAAAGGACTTTTTTTTTTTTTAATAGAGGAATGTAAACAGGTGAGAAGAACCAGATGAGGGATGGGACAAGCAGGTGGTCTGGATGGGAAGGTTCTTCTCTGAGGTCAGGCAGTTCCTGGGAGAGGTGATCAAAGGGAGGGGTTGTTCCCAAGCGCTGATGCTGACTCAGGCCGTGGGGTGGGGGGGAGGTCAAAGTCCAGGGGAGAGCTGCGGGCCTGAAGTTTGGTCAGGTCAGGTGAACAGGTATTTTGTCCAGATTGGCCAGTGGGGACAAATGGTTTGGCTTACCATTTATGAGGCAAAAAAGCAGCAGTTTGCAGGGTTTGTCTGGCCTTGTCCTAGGTAAACAAGGGGGCATCTTTGAGTCTGACCTAAGTCATATGGGGAAGCATGGTTTTCTGCAGTGAGACTTTTCCTGGAACCCGAAAGGGTGGGGGATTTCTGTAAAATTGCTGTTTTCCAGGAACATAGAACTCAGTCAAGACACTGTCACTGACCACAGCAGGTCAGGGTGGGTGATGGAGAGAGGAGGCTGGTTGGTTGGCTCCTGATTCTCCTGGTCCCCACTTTGGAAGGGGTCCCAGGTGGGGGACACTTTGGAGGGTGGGTCCTGTCTGGTACCATGGAGACCATGGTGCTGGGCAGTTCACAGCCTGCTTGGCCTCCCCATCCTCCCCGCCTTTGGCCCAGGTCGACGACAGTGGGGGGCCGGGAACTCGGGGGTCTGGGCCTCCTCTGAACCACCCTCCCTGTTTGTCACATGAGCTTCCCTGAATAACAGGAAGAGGAGGAGCTCTGTCCCCCTGGGTCTGAGCAGAAGGTGAAGGTGGGAGCCCAGGTCCCACCAAGTCAGTGTACAGCCAGCTCCAGGCCTTTTCCCTCCTGAATCCTTGCCCAGCAGCTGCCCCGAGGGCTGGGAGTCTGCCTTGCACTTGTCTCTGGTTGCAGGGTGCAGGGAAGCCGAGCTGGCACCTGGAGCGCAGCTGGAGGGGGCGCCCCTTTGTCTGCAGCCCCCTGCACTAGGCTGGTTGCCTCTCCCCATGGCCCTCGTGCAGCTTGGGCTGTACCAACTGCGAGCTGTTTTAGGGCGAGATGGAGGCCTCCCTGCAGGGAGAGGGCGGGAGAGGAGCCTCACCCCTGCTCTTTCTCCAGGCTCAGCTCTCCAGCCTGAGCTGGCCCTGTCTCAGCTGCAGCCGCCTCCCCCTTCTAGGCCAGCGCCGTACCAGCCGCCTGTCTTCCTGTCGCTCCCGGTGACTCCCTAATGACTATAATCAGGGTGTGCGCTGAGAAGCAGGGGTGACAGGAAGTGGAGAGTGCATCCCAGCCACCCAGTCCATTAGCGGGCAGCACTGGAGGCAGAGGTCTGGGAGGGGCTGGGCAGGAGCCCCTGTCTCCCTCACCCCTTCTTCCCTTCCCTCTCCCAGCCTCCTGCTCAGAGCTCTGCTCTAATTATAAATGGTTTGACAACGTTAGGCCAGGCCCTGTAATTAAAAATAAAGAGGAAGACAGGCAGCATTGTCTTCTAACGATGCCTTTAATTGGTGGAGTTAATTTTAACGGGGTGCCTTGGAGGAGGGAATTCCAGAGTTGGGGCTCTTGCTGATATCCCTGAAATGCTCACGCAACTCACTTATCCATCTGTCTCCCCATCGGAAGGGAGCTCCGCGGGGCAGGGGCTGTGTCTTTCTTTATTCGTTTTTATGCCTAGTGCCTGGCAAACAGTAAGCACTTAATAGATATTTGTGGAATGAACAAAGGAGTGAATGGCCTACTGCGAGGAAGACAAGGATCATGAGCTTCTAAGGGTGGGTGTTCCCCCCCCCCCACCTGTCTCTGCCCAGAATTCTTACTCTTACAATCATGCCTTTGGGCTAAGACATTGTTCTAGTTGGAGATGGTGACTTGGAACTAAGAGAAAGAAAGCCTCGCAGACCAGCTCAAATGACAGGGTAGATGTTGAAAGGGCAAGGAGGGGGTGCCTGGGTGACTCAGTTGGTTGAGCATCTGACTCTTGATTTCAGCTCGGTCATGATCTTGGGGTCCTGGGATCAAATCCCGCATGGGGCTCTGTGCTCAGCGTGGAGTCTGCTTGAGATTCTCTCTCTCTCTCTCTCCCTCTGCCCTCCCCACCCTTTAAAAAAAGGGGGGGGGCAAGGAGGGGGCTCTCATGGGTCCCCCAGGGCAGGAAGGGAGCTGCGATTGGAACAGGGGAAACCAGGAGAATCAGGAACCCAGCTTCTCTCCATCTCCCAAGGCCTCCCCACCAGCCAAGACTCCTCCCCAGGGTCTCCCATCTGCTTGGGGACCAGCCCCTCAGAGGGAGGGGACAGCTTTTCTCTTTTAACTTCAGCTCAGGCTGAAGTTCAGTCTTTTCTTTGGTTCTCTGAACATGGCCAAAGACAGGCTGCTATTTTCAAATTTAACTGCATTTTGTGAAAAGATGGAGGGTAGGAATAGAAATACCACTAGCAGAATCAGTTTACCCGAGTGCTAGGAATCCTGCTAGAAGTATGGGCTCACTTTTCTAAATTCCAAATCACATGAGGAGCTCACTCTAGCCTCCTGAGAGCCTGGACCGTTCTACCCTCCATCCCCCAGGTGAGGTCCCCACAAGGTGCTTTAGGTGAAAGTCACGGAAGCAGAGCTGTCTCAGTGTCTGGGGGAACCCTGTCGAGCAGATCGTGCCACAGAGTAGGCACTCAGTAAATACACCATCCTATTTCCCACCAAGTGGAATGGTTTAGCAGGCTGGCTTAATTTCTTGTAGGAGGAACAAAAAAGTCCCCCCAAAGACAAGCCTTTCTATAAATCAAGCCCCTTGGATCTAATCCTCCTCTCATGCCCCATCCCCCAAGCCTCATCCCTAAATCCTGCCGGTATCCTGAGAGGCTGAATAATGTTCTTGAGATATTAAGCTGCCGTGCGAGGCAGGGTGCCCTGCTCCCACTGCATCAGTGGCACCCATGCCTCTGGGGGGAGCAGCTACAGCCTAGAACAAAGAAGTCAATTGAGTTGCGGAATGGATTTTTCGACTTGAGGCAGACACAGATACAATAGTCTATGAGCAAGATGATTTTGATTGGCAAGATCTAGAGCTTAAGAAAGGAACAGTTTAGCTTTAAATGCCAAGAAGGCTTAGCTGATCACGGAATTTTTTAAAACTTAACCATAGAGTGTTTAGGGAGGTAGTAGATGCTTACGCACCGATTGAATTAACCTTTGTCCGTTTGCAAACATCTATAGGACTAAACCTTTGTTCTCATGCAATGCTTCTGACATTAGATTGAAGATTTAATGAGTGATAGGAGTTAACATTGTGCTTACACAGTAGCTTGCTGTGAACGAGGCACAGTGCTAAGTGTCTGATGTATCTCATTTAATATACTCAACAACCTCATAAAGGGCTATTAGGATTGTCCCCCGGTTACCGATGAGCGCCTGTGAATCGCCTACTGCTATGCCCTGGAACAGTGTCTCTCTCTCTTTACATCAATCTTGTGACTTCTCTCATCACTGCTGCTGCTCTAGTCCAGGTTCTTTTGGGTGCTCTTCTCCAGGGGAAGATCTGTTGACACTTTGTGGGCTTGGGGAGACCCAACCTCCCTTGTCCTGAGGCTTCTCGGGAGAGGTGATCGTTCCCTCTTCCCCGTTAAAATGAAGCCTGTGCACATGTTGATTTTTGTACTTTATATGCAAGACTTTCCTGTCATTATTTGGGTGTGTGGGTCCCTCTTATTGCTTGCTCCACGAGTAGTGGGTTTTTTTCTGTGTCTCTGGCATCTAGCAAATGCTTGGCACAGAGTAGTGATCAAGGAGTGACTGGAAGTAAAGGACTAAATGAATGTGTGAATGAGAACACAGTTAACCACAGGGCAAGGGCTTGAGGGTAGTTGCCCAACACACAGGAAGGCGCTCCTTCCCAGGAAGTGGAGGGGCCAAAGAGGTAGAGAGCCAGAGTTTAGAAGGGGCAGTTGAGCCTCTCCTCTGTCCCCCTACCCCCAGCTTTCACTTAGGGACCAGAATGCCAGGGGGTGATAGAGACCATCAGGTGAGTCTGCCCTGCCCCCCCGGAACTCCCAGAATGTCCTGCACCGGCAGAGGATAGACAAGGCAGAGCAGAAGGGTACCTTCTAGGCTGAGAGAGCCTGAGACACTGTCTCTTGCGGCAGCCTCCTGCTGCCACCCCTTCTGGTTCCTGGCCTGTGGCTGGCATCCAGGAAATCCAGAGTGGCCCCCAGCCTGCAGGAGGAGGGCTGGTGGGAGAAGTCAGGGCTAGCAGGAGAGGAGCAACCCAATAATCAAGATAATAATATTTTAATGCAATCCTTAAACAAAAACAAAAACAAATTGGCTCACCATGGCCCTTGGACTGGCTGCTTGGTTTTATAAAGTTTTATTGGAAGCGGGGCCGGGATTAGAATGAGGTGAGGGAGACAGGGTCGTGCAAGGGCTGGATTGGAACCTACCCCTATTAAAATTTTGATATTTCATTCCAGTTTTCTGGCATTAATTTTGATTATTAGAAAATAGTGCATTCAAGTATTATTTATCTCGATTGCTGAGTTTTTTGGCGCTGCCCGAAATTTGTGCCTGAGCTGAGTGCTTTCGTCTCCTTATTCTTTCAGGTCCTGGGAGATGGGGCCTACGTCAGCGTGGTGGGGGTGGGGAAGGACTGCTGTCTGTATCTGGTCTTCGTAGGATTTACGAAAAGCCTCCCCTTCTGGGAGGATAAACTACCAAGGGACCCTCTCCTCCGGACCAACTCAGCAACTGTGCACGGCCTGGCGAGCAGGGCGCGGGCTGGATGCCAGCTCCCATTCACCCCCTCTGCAGAGCCCTCTGTGTGGAGCATAGGATGCATGACTATATGGATGGCCTCATCCTGAGAACAGACCACAGGTCACCCCACCCACAGCCACTTTAGTGGCAGATGCAGCAAAGGTTGAAACCAGTGCCCAAGGACCATGGAGAGCGAGCTAGCCCTCAGGGTTACTTCAGCCTCGTCCATCCAGGGGAGAAGCAAGGGTAGAGAAAACCAGAAGCCCTGATAGGGAGTTTGAACTTTGAGTTTGAGTCTGGAACCAACTGCGTGTTGGCCCCAAAGAGACTTAACTTTTAAAAAGGGAAGTGACTTGATCGCCTTTACTTGGCAGGATTAGATATTCTCTGCTGTCAATAAGGACTAGGGCTGCGGAGCTCTATTAGTTCTCTACTGTACAAATGATCTCAACACGGAGTGGCCTGGGGCATCAATGACTTTTATTATCTTTCACAGTTTCTGTGGGTCAGGAATCCAGGGAAGGCAAGCAGGTGCAGCTTTTCTCTGCAAGGTGATGACTGCGGCCACAGCTGGAAAACCCAGAGGTGGGGTTATCTGAGGACCTCACTGGGTCTGAGGCTCTGCTTCCAGGTGGTGCACTTACATGGCTGGCGAGTTGGTGCTGGCTGTTGATGGGAGGGCTCATTCCTTTCCCTCTGGGGTCTTCACGGGGATGCTTGGGTATCCTCATGGCATGCCAGTGGGCTTTGTCCAGAGAGAGCAATTGAGAGGGACAAAGAGAGAGACAGGGAGAGAGACAGACAGACGTATCCTCTTATAATCTAGCCTTAAAAGTTAACGTACGCATCTTCACATTCTATTAGTTAGAAGTAAGTCACTAAGTTTGGTCCACGTTTTGAGAACATTTTTTTTTAAAGATTTATTTATTCTAGAGAGAGAGAGAGCAAACATGCGAGCAGGGGGGAGGGGCAGATGGAGAGGGAGAGAGAGAATCTCAAGCAGACTCCCCACTGAGTGCAGAGCCCGACGCAGGTCTTGATCCCAGGACCCTGAGATCATGACCTGAGCTGAAATCAGGAGTCAGATGCTTAACTGACTGTGCCACCCAGGTGCCCTGAGGACATTTTTTAAAGCTGCCACAAGAATGAAGTTCAGTTATAGAGAGATAAAGAGAGTCATGTTTCTGCACACGTCAGTTAGGACTGTGTATGTTTAGACATGTTCCATCCATCCTACATGCTTCTTTCTTTCTTTTTTTTAGAGAGAAAGAGAGAAAGCACGTGAGCGGGTGTGTGCAAGCGGCGGGGGGGCAGGGGGAGGATACTGGGGGGATTGGGGAAGGGCAGAGGGAGAGGGAGAATCCCAAGCAGGCTCCATGCCCAGCGTGGAGCCAGATACGGGGCTCAATCTCATGACCCTGAGATCATGACCTGAGCCAAAATCAAGTCAGACGTTTAACTGACTGAGCCACCCACGCGCCCCCATTCTATATGCTTCTTGATCTGACCTTTTCTGTCCACCCCCACTGCCCTTCCTTTGGGTGGGCTGCCATGATCTCTCTCCACGACTCTGTTAGAGCCTCATAACTCAGGATTTCTCTGCCTCCGGCCTGTTTTCCACCCAGGGCCCAGAGCACATTCTTTCTAAAACGGAGACAAACCACATCACTCTCCAGCTTAAAACTGTCCATGGCTTTCTTTTTGTTTTTATTGACATATAATTCACAAATCATAAAATTCACCATTTTAAAGTATACAATTCAGTGTGTTTTTGTATTGTCACAGAATGGTGCAACTATCAGCAGAATCAATTTTAGAACATGTTCATCGCCCCAGAAAGAGACCAGATGCCCATTTGAAGTCACCTCTTTAGTCCCTCAACAAACCTAGTCCTCGGCCACCGCTAGTCAATGCTCTGTCTCTGTAGATTTGCTTATTCTGGGCATTTCATCTAAATGCAGTCCTATAATATATGGCCTTTTATGTGAATTCTTTCACTTCGCCTATGTTCAAGGTTCATCTGTATTGTAGCATGTATCAGGACTTCATTCCTTTTTATGGCTGAATAAAATAAAGTAGGCATTGTATGGATAAGCCATATTTGGTTTATCTATTCATCAATTGAGGGACATTTGGGTTGTTTCCATTCTTTGACTATTATGAGTAATGCTGCTATGAATATTAGTGTACAAGTTATATATGGACATATATTTTCAGTTCTCTGAGGCATATATGTGGGAGTGGAGTTGCTGAATCATATGGGAACCCTACCATCCTAGTGGGTGTAAAGTGGTGTCTCGTTGTGCTTTTGATTTGCATTTCTCTGATGGCTAATAATGTTGAGTATCTTTTCAAGTGCTTATTGGCCATTTATATTTCTTTGTTTATTCAAATCCCTTGCCCGTTTTTAAATTGGGCTTTATGTCTTTTTATTGCTGAGCTGTAAGTGTTTATATCTATATTTATATATGTAGGGGTTTTTATGTATATATTTTCTGTATCCTAGAGCCTTACCAATGGCTCCCTTTTGTCCCATAGGATGAATTTCAGTCCCCTTCATCTGCCTATGAGGCCCTTGCTGATCTAATCTGGTTTCTTTCATGTGGTTCCAGCTCCCTTCCACTCCCTTCCTTTCACTGATAATCTTTTTTCACTTCCTCATCCAAGAAACGTTCTCTATCACAACTGGCTCTTTGCAGATACTGTTCCCTCTACCAGGACACTGTTCCCCCTTCTTGCCTGGCTAATATCTACTCATCCTCTTCTGAAGGTCCCTCCCTGAGGGCTAAAAAGATGGTGCTGGCAGGCAGGTTCTGTGGCTGAGGGTCAGTCTGTGTACAGGTCCCAGCCTTGAGGGGACCCCTGGACCTTGGAGCTTTGGCGATAATAGTGAGGGCTATATGGCTCTGACAAGAGAGCCGTTCGTTTCCTAGGGCTGCAGTAACAAAGCACTATAAGCTGGGTGGCCTAAAACAAGAGAAATTCATTCTGTCATGGTTCTGGAAGGCAGAAGTCCAAAATTAAGGTGCCGGCAGGGTTATGCTCTCTCTGAGGTTCTAGAGAAGAATTGGTTCCATGACACTCTCTTAGCTTCTGGTGGCTTCTGGAAATCATTCGTGTTACTTGGCGTGTAGAATCATCATTCCAATCTGCTCTGTCTTCACATGGTATTCTGTCCTGTGTGTCTCTATTTCCAGATTTCCTTCTTCTTAAAACGACACCAGTCATATTGGATTTAGGGTCTATCTAATCCAGTGTAAGTTCATCTTAACACGATTACAACTGCAAAGACTTTATTTCCCTAATAAAGTTCCCATTCACAGGTTCTGGGTAGACGTGAATTTGGGGGGGGGGGACAATATTCAATCCAATACATTCCACCCTGTGGTCTCCCCAGATTCTTATCTTTGTCTCATAGGCAAAATACATTCACCCGATCTCAACATTCTCAAAAGTCTTAACCATTCTAGCATTAACTCTAAAATCTCATCTAAATATTATCAACTCAGAAAAGTTCCAGATCTCATCATGTAAGTCATTTACATTGGGCATGGATGGGGCTCTGAGGGTAAGCCTTACCAGGGCAGAATTGCCCTCCATCTGTGGACATGTGAGAATAGAACACAAGTTATCTGTGTCCAAAGTGCAATGGCGGGCCAGGCATAGGATGGACATTCCCACTCTGAAGGGGAGAAAATGGAAGGTATAAGGGGGGGTTACTGGTTTAAAACAAGTTTTCCATCTAGCAAGGAAAGTTTCATCAAGTTTCAAGGCCTGAGAATAATTCTCTGGGGCTTGATCCCCACTCTAGGCCCTCAGGAGTGGCTTTCCTCTTCTGGCCTACGCATCTGTGATGCTGCCTTCCAAGTCATTCTTCCTTCATTTTGTCCCATCCTTATTCTTTTTGGTCTAGACTGCTAGTATTTCTAGTGATAGAAAATTCTTTAAAATCTTGTGGGTCTCCTAGTATGTCAAAAGGATCCATGCCATTAGCCATGAGGGGTGTCCACAGGTCCTTTCTAGCTAATCACACTTCTATTCCTGACTTCTGCTGAGGCGGTTGATTGAATCCATAGGTCACATGCCTAAAGTCTTTAGCAAAAGTTGTCCAGTCATACCCTTGTCCCTGTCTCCAGAGCACACTGTTTAGATAGGCTGAGAATTTTCCACATCAAATACTGGTTCCTTTTTGCGTAACAATTCATTCTTCCATTTATCTCTTTCCTCTTACATTTTCATATAAATGGCAAGGAAAAACCAGGCCTTGGCTCCACACTTTGTTTGAAAATCTCTCCGCTAACTATCCAAGTTCTGCTTCTCCATACAATGGTAGAACACAATTTGACAAAGATTTCTTTATGACAAGGGTCGTCTTTCCTCCAGTGTCTAGTAACAAACAGGTCCCTTCTTTCCTTTTGAAATCTCACCAGAAGCACCTTTAACATCCATATTTCTACTCTTCCAGCGAGTCTAGATTTTTTTCCTACCTTAAACCTCAACATTCTTCCAGCCTCTACCCGTTACCTAATTCTAGAGCCACTTCCACATTTTTAGGTATTGGTTATAGCAGCACACCACTCCCTCATACCAAAATATCTCTTAGCTTTCTAGGGCTATAGTAACAAAGTACCACAAACTCAGTGGCTTAAAACAACAGAAATTTATTCTCTCATAGTTCTGAAGGCCAGAGGCCCCCAGTCAAGGTGACAGCAGAGTCATGCTCCCTCTGAGGTTCTAGAGAAGAATCTGTGACATGCCTCTCTCCTAGCTTTTGGTGGTGACCAGCAATCCTTGATGTTCCTTGGCTTGTAAAGTCATCCCCCCAGTCTGTCTCTGTCTCCACATGGCCTTCTCTGCTGTATGTCTCTGCTTCCAAATTTCCTTTTTCTTAAAAGGACACCAGTCATATTGGATTTAGGGCTCATCCTATTCCAGTATGACCTCATCTTCACTCATTATATCTGCAAAGAACTATTTCCAAATAAGGTCATATTCATAGGTATAGGAAGGTATGAATTAGGGGGGGACACTAATCAACCCAGTACAGGAGACCGTCCCTGTTCTCAGGGAGCCCACAGTTGAGTGGAAGGGGGAGCAGACGTATGAACAGGAGTGATGCAGTAAATGGGGAGAAGGCCATGTTGGAGCAGAGAGCTTGTGTGTGGGAGGTGGGGTAAGAGGAGGGGGACGGAGGACATCTGAACGGAATCTCCCAGGGGATAAGTTAGCAAGGGAAAGGATGTGAGACCCACTCTCCAGGCGTGGAAACAGCGTGAGTAAAGGCATGGAGAAATGGCCCAAGGTGGACAGAGAACTACCAAGAGTTGGTGATGTTGGAGCATAAAGTGGGGGTCAGGAAGTGAAGAGGTGAGGCTGGAGTTGTGGGGGCCAGGCTGTGGGACCACCCCCAGCTGGTGGAGGTGGAGTGAAGCATGGAAAAGCGCAGTCCAAGGGAGGTGGCCTTAGGGATGGCTGCCTTGTGGTCCTAACACCTGCTTTCATTGATCACTATCTGGGAAACATTGAGAAAGACCAGCACATTCTTGTTTTGTTTTGTTTTTTTTCAACCTTTCATTGTCTTTGAGGTGTTTTACAGCTCTGGGAGTTGTAATGCAAATGATTGTTGTCCTTAAAAATGACCCCTGGGTTCCCTGGAGTGCAGTAGACCCTGTTTACATCTGTCTGTAAGTTCATTTCAGCTTTGCCTGTTGTTACGGCCTGAATGCTTGAGTCCCTCTCTCCTCAAATTCATAGGTTGATGCCCTGACCCCCAGCGTGGCTGAATTAGGAGCTGGAAACTGCGGGGCAGTAATAAAGGTGACATGAGGTCATAGGGTGGGACTCGGATTGCCCCCACCTCCTTGCACACACAGCAAGCCAAGGCCATGGGAGGACAGAGCCAGAAGGCAGCCATCGATGAGCCAGAGGGAGCTCTCATCAGAAACCTACCCAGCTTACGCTGATTTTGGACTCCCAGCCTCCAGAACTGTGAGAAATAAATTTGGTTGTTTCAGCCACCCAGTCTGAGGTATTTTGGTATGACAGCCTGAGCAGACGAAGATATTTATATCTGAGGTTCTTTTGAGTTTTCCTTTGAACCAATCGCAACACCTTACTGATTCCCCCATTAATTAATGAGTAAAATAAGATTTTGGAAACAGGTTGAGTTTATATTTGTATATGAGAGTCATGATTTTATCCTCAAGACAAAAATTATCCTTTGACCGTTCGGTCATTCAGCTGTTGTTTGCCGATGCGTTCTGTGGCCCAGGCACTGTGCTGATGGTTGGGGATACAAGGAGGAATTTAATAGGCTCCGTGTCCTTGCAGAGCAGGTGCCCTAGTGCAGAGGCAGCAGGGAGGGAAACCAGTGACTACTGGGGGTCCCATGGCCAAGGCTGTGGTCGGAGGGCGTGGCTTTCAGGAGGGATTTTAGGCAGGTTTGAGTTTTTCTTTGCATGAGAAGCATGAGTTTTGGAATCAGACAGGGCTGGGTCCAAATCCTAAATCCACCACTTCAAAATTTTGTAACTTGGGATCAATTAATTTTCTCCTCTGTAAAGTAGGAATGGTTGCACTTTCATCTGAAGGCTTTGTGAATAATAAATGAGGCGCGGCGCACAAAGTGCTTAGCTTAGTGCCTGGTGTGTAATAAATGCTCAACAAATGTGAGTCTTGGTGATTTCAGAAGTGCAAGGAAGCCCCCCCCCCCCCCGTTCCTTTTTCTCCCTGTCGGATGACACCTGACATTCCTTGGGAGGAGGAAAACCCTTTCATTACCCAGCTAGCACAGGGCTTGCCGTGGAAACAGCCGGGGCCAGGGAACTCAGTGGCTGTGACCCACGTTTGCATGTCATTTGCTGATGCCGGGACTCCGCGTGGAGAGGGTTCTGATCAGAGTAACCCCTTGCCTGTGAGAGCCTTCGAAAGCCCTCCTCCCTGTGCCTTCTGGGAAGGGCAGAGCCCAGACCGGCATCCTCATTTTGCCGAGGAGGGGACCTGGGCTCTGAGCAGCGACACAGACAGCCTGCTGCAGGCTACCCAGCTGGTCAGGGAGCCAGCCTCAGACCCGGGGCTCTGGACTCAACGTGCCTTTCTCTCCAAAGGTTGAGGGATGTGAGAGAAGGAAGGAGGGAGGAAACAGAGGGGAAGGAGTGGTTCTAGAGAGGGGAGCTCAGAGACCCTGTACTCAGAGAAGCAGAAAAGCAGAGGATCAGCTCTGCTCGAAGGTGGTGGAGACTCTGAACGGGGAAGGGCAAGGTCCTGCCGTCGACAAGCTGCTGGCCATTAACCATGTTGGGCCTCAGTTTCTTCTTTAGAAAAAAGGAGATAGTGATGCCTATTTCATAGGGTTGTCATAGGAATAAATAGGATAAAATAAGCCAAGTTGGCAGGCACAATCCCGGAAGAGAAGGTCGCAAGCTGCCCAGGGGCGGGGACGGATCTGTTGGCTCAGGGGGTATGTCCAGCAGGCGGCAAGTACATGGAAGAATGAGTAAGCGGCATGCGTCATGAACGCCGTTGTAATCACGGTGTAGAAACAGGCTTGCTGGTGGAACCGAGCAAGCTGGGGACATGGAAGGGAAGCTGGAGGAGCTGGGTCTGCAGACATCTTCCAGATGGCTGTGGGGAGGACAGGCTCAAGGAAGAGCTTGAGTTCTCTGGGCACCAGGGCTCTGGGACGTTCTCTGCTCTGAATCAAGGAGCCGGGAGCCAGGATACTCTGCACCCGGGCGGGGGTTGTAGGCACGCAGGTAAGTCCCCGAGGGCAGAGGGATCCAGAAGCCCAGGTCCATGCAGGCCAGTGGGGGCAACTCCAGGGGGTGGTCCCGGGGGTGGCGGGCAGGGGGAGCCTTGCTGTGGCCCTGTGGGGGTGGGGGTTCTGGGCGGCCCAGGAGGACCCAGGCCACCACAATGTTTTCCGAGCACTGCCTCCCCAACCTCTGCCTGGCTCCCGACCCTGCTGCGAGGCTGGGACGGTCCATCAGGAACCATCTCTGCTCCTTCTGTGACCTCCCTGGGACCACGGCTGGTGCCCAGGCCCAGATTTCCTAATGGATTTCTACTGATTCAGATGTTTCTGACAGAGGCTGTCTTTAGCCTTCTGTCCCTGAGCCACAGAGGTCTCTGGTCTGTCTCCATCTGAGCCTTCACTTCTGCAGGCCCTCCACCCACTGTCGCTGGCTCCTTCCCATGATCCTCTGTGCTTGTTCGACCCTCTCCCTTCCCCAAACCAAACCCTCTCTCCCTCGCTTTAGGAATGAAGTCCCTTCAGACGGCATCTTATCTTCCCCTCCCTCCTCATCTCTTGCTGTCTTAGGTTCCCACTTCTCATTTACTTTTCAAGCCAATAAAAATCGGCTTCCAGGTGTTGAGTCTCTGACTCAAGCTTTTGACGACGTGGAAACCCCCCTGTTGGATTCCCTGTCTCTCCTTCCTCCCCTCTGACCGGGCTGGCTACTCTCCATCTCCCCCCCCCCCCCCATGGTCTGGTCGTTCTCCTGGGCCCCTCCTTTCCCCGGGAGTGCTTGTGGGTTGTATCCGAGGCCCTCCTCCTCTCCCTCCACAGGCTGCCCTGCGTGAGCTCATCCTCCCCGTGACTTTGATTACCATCCAGAGGCCCATGACCTCCTCTCCAGCGTGGGCTTGCCTCCCCAGCGGCAGAACCATACCCCGACATATATACGCTTGGGGACGTCTCCGCTTGGGTGCCTCATAGGCCTCCATCTCCCTATGTGCAAACTGGAACGCACTGTAAACACCCCCTCCCTGCCTTCCTGCTGTGGTCACTCCCTCAGTGAACAGAGACCCAGTTGCCTGTCAGAAATCTGGCTGATTCTTGCCTCCCCTCTCTCTCACCCTCCCAGGTCAGTCCTCCTGTTGGATTTGACCCACTTGCCCATTTTTTCCCTCCTCATTAGGTTCCTGGTCTATCCCCAGCTTCCTTCCCCGGGGCCCCCACGCTAAGGTGGGGGGCCTGCCTCTGTTTTAGCCTCCTCCCAGGCTCCCTGCCTCCGGGCCTGCTCCAGCCTGCTGGTCGGCTCAGCTGGTCTGGGCTCTGCGAGTGCTGCTGTTTTCTGTCTGGCATGTTCCCCGACCTCCAAGGTTCCCTCAGCCTCGCCTTTCTGAAGATTAGGGTCATGGTTAAAAGGGGTGGTTCAGGAGCGGACAGAACTGTTCCAAATGCACCAGCTCTGTGCCTTTGGCGGATTTCTTAACTGCACACTAAGCCTCAGTTCCTTCCTGTGTAACGGTGTCCACCGTGTCACATATTGTCGTGAATCAAGCGTGTATCTCTAGCTGCTTTTGCATTCTAGAGAAAGGCGCTAATGGCTGGCAGGGAGACAGGGATCCTTGTTTTGGAAAAGGACCCTTTTGAGTGTGACAGATAAACATCTCCAGCCAGCCCTCGCCCCCAGAGGAAAGTGCGGGCAGAGCGAGCCAAACTGGTGTGGGACAGGTGTGAGGGGGCCCAGCAGCCGGACTGGAGGGTAGAGGCTGAAGACACAACTCAGGAGGTGTGGAGGGCAGAGGAGAGACTTGCAGGGACAGGGGGTCTGGCTTTTTAATTTTAAGCTGTTTGCTAGGCTCAGAAAACTTCCAACTCTTCTCCAGTTACTCCCAACTTTCAGTAAAATTCTCTTAAAGGTTCTGCCTTCTGTCAGTAATGTTCGGCATGGGGGGCGGGGGCGTAATGAAGGAAAAGGCAGAACCTCCCCCACCCTCTTCCAGGCAGGCTTCCTGGATTCTCTCTGCCCCCACCCCAGGTCTGGTTTCAGAATCCCCATTTCTGCAAGTCAACATGAAGACAAAAAGACATGGACTCTGGAACTCAGGGCAAAATTGAGAAAGAAGAGGAAATCAGAGTGGGGCAGGGAGGGGAATTAAGAAAATGCCAGGTAATTCCTGGCAATTCTCAGGAATCTTGGAGAGCATGCAGAGTGGAGCCATGTTTGAATATTAAAGGAAAGAGTGACTCCAGAACCCCTAAAAGGGCTTCAAGAGAGCATGTGGATCATTCAGAATCAAACTAGATAATGTATCTAAAGCTCTCAGCACTGGGCCCAACACATAGGGCACTCTTAGAAGTTTAGGAGTTACTATTCTTAAAAAAAAACACATAATAATGTCCTAGTTTATATGTATCGAGGAAACAAAGACCTCAGAAGTGAGGTGGGCACCTGTCTGCAGGGGCAGGGGCAGGTGCAGGACATCTCCTTGTATCTTCTCTTGCTACCCAGTCTCCCTGGTGACTCTCCCCAAGCAAGGGACAGTCTTACTCTCTCTGGAAATGTCCATTTTTGTTGTTGTTAGTGCCAACAATAATTATTAACTAACTGTAGTTACAATAACAACACTACTCTTCTTCCTCTGGGTTCCCAGAGCATTTCGTGTCTGTCCCCACTTCTCTTGCTGAGCGCCAGTCTTAAATGACTATTTTTCTACTTAGGCCTGAGAAAGCTGGCTGATTTTCACATGTGGTTTATGGAAATGGAATTACTATTTTTTGGTTCCGTCATGTATTCCTGTCTCCTTCCTCCAATTATACTGTAAGCTCTTTGAATCAGGAATTGAATGGACAATTCTCTTTGGATCCTTTTGTTTTAGGCACGTAGCGGCTCCGTAGATGTCTGTTGCAACAGTGGGTGTGAATTCCGTCCCCTGCCGGGCCGAGAGCCCACACTTGGGCAGAAGAAGGCTGGGATTGGCCCAGAAGCCCCTGCTCTGGCTTTGCCTATGTTTTCATGCCAGTCTCTTGAGAGAGTCTTTGCTGCCCAGATGTGGTGGTGAAGAGAAGGAGACTAATCATCTCTCTTCTCTCTGTCACGCCCTTTCCTCCTTCCTAACCACCCTCCTCCATGTGCCAAAGGGAGAATCGTAACTGGCCTTGGAGTCATAGTGAGCTCGTTTCCCTTCCCAATGAATGATTTAGGCAAGGACATGGCTGTGTGACCCAATTCTCACTACAGAGGTGGAGGAGAAAGCCTGGGGGCGTCTGGGAAAGATTCCCTCCCTTTGAAAAAGACAGAAGAAAAGCTGGTCTCTTTTCCTATTAGACATTTGAGCCTGCATGTGATGGTTGGAACCGTGGCAGCTATCTTGTGACCATGAGGGGAGCTGACTTGAAGGCAAGGTGCATAGACTGAGGCGAATGGGGCAGAAATATGTAAAAACAAAACAAAATAAATAAACATACCAGCAAGCAAGCAAGCAAGCAAACAAACAGGAATTGATGCTGTCACCGAATGGCTGAGTTAACGAGCTGTGGAGCTACATCTACCAACTTAAGCAAGTCCCCAAAGCTGTTAACCTTATTTAAAACAGGCTGTCAGTGAAATGGTTTACATGACCTACAACTAAACAAGGAATTTCTAATCCCAAATGCATGTGACTATAAAGGACTTTATATTCATCTCTGTTAAATTTAATTTTGGGGTTCTGATGTAACCTTACATCTTTTACAGACTTTTGGATTACCAGTTTAACTATAGAATACCTCCAAATTCCTTTCAACTCTGTCCCTTTCGATGAGCACAATTTCTTCATTCAAAGAATCAATGAAGAAGTTGGAACTAGGCCAACGACAGAGTTCCGTAAAACGACACTGCAAAGCTCAGGGCACCACGGTCCAGACCTTTTGAGCCCTCCTAGCGGCGCCACACAGCCCATACCTCTCTGTCCCGTTTACTTTTGGACAAATGTCTCGTTGAAATCAGGATAGAGTGGTTAACGATACAATAATCCACCCTGCCTTACAATAAAAAACAGAACCAAGGTTAGCAGGCCTAGGCTGGGTCTGTGTGTTCGCAGGGTTAGGACCTTCTCTGTACAAGTCTGTTCGTGTGGGGACACCTAGTCGGTTTGTGGCCCTTCTGCACACGTCTTGTAGCTGAGGGCACAGTTCTGGTTTGGGGGTGGTGGGGGCAAGGCTTGGGGATGGGACGCTGGCTGGAAATATGGATGATGGCACTATCTGCTTTTCTCGTCAAAGACCAGGAAGGTTGTATCAGCCCCAGGTCCTTCTTAGGCCTCTTTACCCACGCACTCCCTTCTACTGCCCTGGCCTTCCACTGGGCCTTTCTCCTCCAGAGGTCCCTGAGACCTCTATCAGGGTTGGCTCCATCTTCGATTGGTCCCCATTATAGATCTTGGGTGGGAGGGGGGCTCTTGAGAAGGGACATATTGGTGGGGAAGATGAAGGTCCCCTGAAGCCTCTTCAGCCCCTTCGGCCCAGGGGGGCCTAGAGGAGACAGGGAATTGTGGGAGAGGAGGTGTTTATCCTATCTAGAAGATGGAGGCTTTCCTAAGCTGCCTGGGGGTGACCCATTCCTGCCCCCTCCCATCATTGTTCACACGAGCCAGTCTGATCTGGCATCCTCTGGCCCTCGTTGGCCCAGGAGGAAGGAGAAGGCAGACTCGGATCTTGGAGATGGCTGCCTCCTGGTCCAGCACTCTGGGGACTGTGGCTGGCAGGCCCCACGGATCCCGCCTCCCCCCTGCTCTTCCAGGGCCTGGTAGCCTGTGGGCAGATGTGAGTAGTGAGGGCAGATGGCGGCCTTGTGGGGCCCCGCCCAGATGTCCCCAGGGCCCTCTCCATCAATGGCGCATGAGCTCGCTCTGGAGATGGAGCGAGTACCAGTCCCCAGAGTCCGCAAGGTGGGAGCCTCTCTCTGTGGCTTCCTCGGTTGGCTTTCCCCCAGTCCAAGCAGAACCAGATTGGCACAGGACGGGCCTAGAAGCGTTGTGAGCTTCCTGCCTGAAGATCTCATGGTCCGGGAGGCCCCAGGCCACTTGGACCTCTTTGTTTCTGATGGTGGGCAAGGGGAGCTGACAGACAGAGGTGACCCAGGCTCTGAGCAGCCAGCAGAAGCTATGATCTGCTCTGAGTTGCTCGACTCTTTCAGGGGATCTGCCTATAATGCCTGAGATAGTGAGGAGCAGGAAGCAGGAGCTTGGTATTTGAGTTTGGAGGCGATTTGAGGGGTTCTGGAAAGCTAGGGGAGCTGCCTCATGGGGAGGAGGTGAGGGGCAGTGGTCTCAGGCCTAGAGGCCTGGATGCTGCTCTGCTTGGGAGGCCGAGGGGGAGTCAGGGTGGGAGCTCTTTTTGGAAGCTTCAGTGAAAGGATGGAGAGTGTGTGGTGGGGGGGAGGCATGCACACCCGCACACACTCGTCCATGGGGGGGGTCACGATCCTTCACTCACATGTTCACCCCTGTCCCCTCATGTGTGGGGCCGGAGGGAAGTAGAATCTCAGGGCTCTCTGGGTCTGGGGTGCAGGATGAGGCTTCTGTCCTGGGGTGGCCTTGAGTAGCAGCTGTGGGCCAGGGTGAGTACATGAGAGGGGCTAGAGGCTGCGTGTGGAGTACGTGAGAGGCCGGTGCAGAGCCCAGGGAGGCCAGTGAGGAGGCTGGAGGAAGCGGCCCCAGGGGTGACAGGGGGGCAGCCAGCAACAGGAAGTGGCCTTCCCAGATGTAAGGGTGGCTCTGGGGAGGGCTAGGGGCCTGGCAGGTCTCATCCCGGAGTTCTAGGGAAAGAGGGGAGAGGCAGAGGGAGGGCGGAGGAAGGGACTGGTGAGAAAGATGCCCACTGCATCTCCCCCCTCTCCTCCCCACCTGCTGGGAGGTGGGTTAGCCCACATCCCTGAGCCTGGCTGGGACATCTCAGAGTCTCCAGGTCCCTGAGACCCCATGTCCTGCAGCCGCTGCCCTGGGGGAGCTCACCCTCGGGGAGGCCGGGGTACATTTCCCGGGCTGTCCAGCAGGGGGAGCCCCGCCCCACCGACCCCGATTCCCAGGGTCTGACCACCCAGGGCCAGGGCAGCTGAGACAGGGGAGGCCAGAGTGCTTCTGCCTAATGAGCGGCGAGGCCTGGCCGGCTCTGGGGAAGGCTTCCCTGCCCTCTCTGCCCCTGGCCGGCCTGGGCTGTCTGGCCTGGGCAGCTCCTGGCCTCCCCCCGGGGTTGAACATAAGACGCGGGCCATTTGGCTCCTAAGACCCAGGTGTGAGCCTGGATCTCCTACTCTCCCAAGTCTAGAGAGAAGGAGGAACCCCGGAGGTGGCGAGGGGTCCTGGGAGCAAAAGCTGCCCTCGGGAAGGGAAAGGAAAACTAAGCCGAAGGCCTGGGAGCGGGGCTCAGGCTGGGGGGCCCCCATCTGCACACCACCACGAAGGGATTTGTGGGGTGAAGTGAAAACTTGCTGCTCTGGGCAGCGCTCCACGCTCCACCTGCCCTGGGCTTGGGGGGCTCAGCCGACGAGGCTGCCCTAGAGTGCGGAGTTCAGGGGGCAGGAACTTTTCTTGCCCAGCTCACCGCCCAAAATACCCCACGGGCCCACTTTGGACAGTGGCCCTTGCTGAGTGTGTCTGCTGAGGAGGGGGGCAGAGGGCAGACATTTTGGTGGCCCCTCTGTCTGTGCAGCCCCTTGCCATGTGCGGCTGCTTAAATTAAAACTAAGATGAGCTAACATTGTATTGAGTAACGGTCCGGGGCTCGTGGCTACGCACCGGAGGGCACAGAGGTGGAACTCATTCGTTATCACGGGCGACTGGGCAGCTCTGGTCTGGGCCCTCAGCACCTAGGGGACCCTGGTGTGTGTGTGTGTGGGGGGGGGGGCTTGCTGAGCCGGGAAGCCAGGAGGGAGCAAGTTGCTTTTCTCGGTGTGTGGGGGCAAGTGATCTGGAGGGTGGGATGCTGCTTTGGGGAGCCCAGGGACTGGGGGGTCAGGGAGGGGCTTTGGGGGGAGGGGGACAGTTGTCCAGGGTGGGGCCGGTGCTGGGCAGGGCGGGGAGGAGGTGCAAGGGTCCCAGGCTGTGGGGCAGGCCGGCAGCACCCAGCCCAACCTGGGTTCCTTGGCTCTGAGCTCCCATATGCCCCTTTCCAAGCTGAAGAGTCATCGCCATCAGAGGGTGCAGGGGGCGGAGGGGTCAGGCCCCTTCACCTCCCTGAGCCTCAGTCACTTGCTGGTGCGACGGGCCCAGCAGAGGCTCTGGGAGAGGCAATGAGTGGCCGGGCTGCTGGCTGTGGGAAGCAGTGCAGGCTGCGGAAAGGCTTCCAGCCTCCTGGTCCTGAGGGGCTCCAAAGCCTCTAGTTCTGCCTCCTCGGTTTTTTAAAATTATAATGTATGCACAGTCTGCAGCCGAAGGGGGTTTGAAGCAGCTAACCCCTTATTTTACAAATGAGAAAACAAGCTTCAGGAGGTTTAGGGACTTACTCAAGTCACGTCCTCCTTGAAGTTCCCTGACGTTCGGAGCCAAGAAAAGTTTCATAAATGCAGCTTCGGCCTCTCAGCCCCACCTCTCAGCCCATCCAGACGCCATCATCTCCTTGAGGGATGTGGGGCCGGGCCGAGGCTGAGAGTGAGGCCCCGGGCCAGGGGCTGGGGGAAGGGGCTGCCGGGGCAGGAGGGCGCAGGCCGGCCACAGGGCCGAGCGTTTGGCGGGGCTGGGTGAGGCCCTGGCTGGAGAGTGGGTTCAGGTGGGGGTCGGGGGGAAGCGGTTCCTTCAGGGCCCAAGATGTTTGGGGCCACAGCGGGCCTCACTCCCTGAACACTTCTGCTCTCATTTCGACACACTCTCATCTCTGGGGGACTTTGTAATAACAGTAATATTCAGGGCAACAATTTATTGAGCAGCTACTGTAAGACAGGCGTAGTACTGGATACTTGATGGGCATTCCCTCTAATCCACTCGTCGATCTTATAGGGTGAACAATGGCCCATTCAGACATAAGGTAGCTATGTGTCAGAGAGGTTCAGTGACCTGCCCAAGGTCACACAGACAATAAGGGGCTGCCTGTATTAGGTTTCCGGCTAGTTTTTTGAATCCCAAGTGCTGGGAACTTTCCAACAAACACAGCGGCCTTTCCAGCATGGGGCTCTGGCCGAGAACATGCTTCCTGGGGTGCTCGGATGTGGGACTCTGGCCTGTCAGGGAGAGTTATAGTCTAAGGGGAGGGGTGCTCCTGGCAGAGCCCAGGCTTTGATGGGGCAACCCAGCTTTGATCTCCTTTTGAAGTCCCGGCCTCTGGAACCGGCAGCTTCAGTGGGGTGAGCTCCAGGAAAGGGGAGATGAAAGGCCAGGAGAAGCCGGGGTGGGAGAGAGAAGGGAGGGTAGCGGGGGCAGTGAGGAGCCAGGAGAGAGAACAGATGTGTGAAAGAGCCCCGCGAAACCAGCAGCTGGTGGAAGGGAGAGTGAAAGGCCGGTGGGGAAGAAATACTGGGGGAACGGAAATCAGAAATGCTGTGGGCAAACAGGGACTGGCCAGGCCGGGGCCAGAGAGAGGGAAAAAGGCTGAGTTTGCCTGGGGGCACTGGGGAGGGAGGCATGGGAGAGGGTGGCCTGGGAGGGGGGCGCGGGCCGTGAGGCCCCAGCTTTCAGCCGCTTCTGCCCAGGAATCTGGGCTCTGGGGTGAGCCTGCGCAGTGAAGCCCACCTGGCCCTCACCCACCATCCCCCCTCCGCTGGGCACCTCTGTCTGGCTGGTTCGGCCACCAGCTGATTGTTGGTCTAATGATCCAGAGGCTCCAACAAGTTTCTGGCCAAGGTCTCACTGAAGGCATCAAATGGCCCAAGGGATGGGCTGAGAGGGAGGTGAGGTGCTCACCCCTGGACTTCTGGGGTTCACGGCCCAGGCTTGCCATGAGGGGGAGGGTCTGCCCGCATGGCTATGCACCTGTTCCTGTCTGACATCTCAGTTCCTCCTTTGGGGCTGCCGCGAGCGGGGAAGTGAGAAGGCTCTGTAGTAGCTCTTCTGTCCTGCCTGCCGCACCCCTTCCTCGGTGGTGGGAAGGGGCCAGGGGCTGGGACCCGGGAGCAGGCTACCCCCGCCCCCCGACCAGCAGACTCCTTCTCCTCCCCAGACCTGCAGCTCAGAGCCCTGCCCTGCCCTGTGCTTTTGCTCTGCGCTCCCACCCACACTGCCTAGGTAACGGGGAACCTGGCCCAGCACCTTTCAGACCCAAACAGAGGGCCTCCCTGGGACCCGACAGCACCCCTCAGGTCTGTTGGCTGTGGAAATGTTTGGAGAGGAGGGTGCCAAGTGAAAGCTGGTGAGGGCAGCGGCGGCAGAACCCTCCCCTGTCCTGGGTTCCTGCCAGGAGCGCCCAGGATTATACCCGCCCCAATTCCCTGTACTTCAGAGAGGCTGGGAGGGCTTCCAAATTAGGATTTATGGGATTAATGCCCTTTTTTCCCCGCCCCCTCCCCACGCAAGCCAGTCTCCCTCACTGCAAGCGTCATGCCCTCCTCCCGCTGGGCCTCCCCAGGCCCAGACCTCACAAGAAGGCTCTGTAGTAGCTCTTCTGTCCTGCTTGCAGCACCCCTTCCTCGGTGAGGGGGGCAATGCCAGGTTCTCCAGGGACGGCCTTGTGGGGGCCTTGGGGAGGACCCTGCGTCCCTCTGGGTCTTCGCTCCTCCATACCCGATGCGGGGTTGGGGCTAGGCAAAGTTCTGTCTGTAGAGGTGGCTGGGGGATGGACAGGGTGTTGCTGAGATGCAGTGGGGTGGAGAACAACTGGGGGATGGTTGGGGGCAGAGCCCTCGCCCCCCTTGGGCCCCGGGACCCAGTGGAGGAAATGTTCTGCAGGGGCCACCCATGAGGCCCTCCTGGGTCCTCCCCGCCATGCCAGCCCTCACTGGCCTCCTGGGACTTTTCTCATGCTCAGCACCACCGTGTCTCTCCCAGCCAGTCCTGACCTCCATCCTGTCCCTTTCTCTGTCTCTCCCCACCCTGCTCAAGCACAGGGCCTTGAGCCCAGGTTTGCTTACCTGCCACTGGAGCAGTGAGCCCTCGGACCTGAGTCTCCAGCCCTGTGATTCTAGTGTCTTAGTTTGAGGGGCCCTCAGCTTCCTTTAACCCCTCAGGGAGGCTCACATGTTTGCCGAACCCCTGGTGACTTTACTGTCTCCCTGATTCTCTGCTCTGTGGCCTCCATGCCACTCCAGGGGCCAGGCTGCAGAGCAAGCCCTGCTCACCACCCCCTGCAGAGCCCAGCGGGTCCCCCTTCCAGCCCAGGGGCTCAGGGACCCTCCACTCTGCCGGGAGCCCCTGAGCACGACCTTGCCTTATCCCTCTCCGAACGCTGAGCCCTTAGCACAGTGCCTGGCACAGAACAGTTGCTCAATAAAGGTTGGTTGAGTCAAGCTGCTCAACTGAGCCAAGGGAGGACAAGAGGAGAGGGGAGCATGCAGCCTTGACCATGAGGCCCTGTGATTAGAAAATAAAGTGGAGCACCCAGGTGCCTGGTGAGGCTAAGAGGCCGCCTGTGATGCTGGCAGTGAGGTGGCTGCTGCGAGAGCTGTGTGCCCACGGGAGCCACAGAAGGATAAATGGGGACTGCTGGAGGAGGAAGGAACCCTAAAGATTGGTTCTAACTGCCTTGTTTCACAGGTGGGGAAACTGAGTCTCCCAGAAGGGGAAATGATAAGCTCGAGATAACACAGTAAATTGGTGGCAGAAGTGAGACTACATTCTAGACCTCCGGGCTCCTGGTGCAGGTGCCCTCTCCTGCACGTGTCTGGCCCACCTCCACCTCCCCTGCACCCCTCCAGCCCTCCTTGCATTTGTCCTGCTGGGGAGAGTGAGGAGAGGCCAACAGGGCAGGAGGGTGTGGGCAGAGTGTACCTGTAGTCCAGAGGCAGGGCTGGGTGGCTAGGGGTCATGTGCTGGGGCGGACTCAACTGGATGGTGGCATATTCCACAACCTCTCCAGGCCCTGGCACGGTGGTCCGTGACTCTGACACGGGCTCCAGGGCGGAGGTGTCCAGCTCTGCATAGTGGACGTCAGTGTCCTTTAGGCCAGAGTCCTAGAAATGAGGCAGAGGGAGTGAGGCAGGAGGGGGTGAGGTGGGTAAGGATAGGGACAGAGCACCTCAGGGCCAGACGTTGGGATGAGATGGGGAGGTGGGAGTGAGGTGGGTGCATGAGGGAGAAAAGAGGGCCATGGAAAATTGTGAGGCATGGAGGGAGGGAGAGGGAGAACCAGAAAAGCAATCTCTCAGTGGCAACAGAGAAGACAGGGGTTTGGTGAAGGTGTTTACAAAAGTGGTCGCAAAGCATTTGTATGCGCTGCTAAGCTGCGACCCTGTAGATCACTGGGGGGCTTTGGGGTGGGTCCCCCCAGAGGCAGGGTGCATCCTGCTCCTGGCTCCGCTGTGCTTGGCTCCAGACATTATTTCGGCCACCTTCTCATTTTGCAGAGGGCAGAGACTGAGGCCCGCAGAGGGCAAGTGATGTGCCCTGGGTGCCAGGAAAGATGCCGGCAGAGCTGCGGTGCCATAAAATGGAACTTAAAGTCAGAAGACCTGGCTTTGAACTTTGGCTGGTCTTCTTGCTGTGGCTGGTCGATTGGTTGACCCAACTGAGCCTAGTTTTTCATTTGTAGAACGTTGGGCGGGGGGGGGGGGGGGGGGGGGGAGGAAAGCATACATGGATTTGCACTATCATGGGAATCTAAGGCTCCAGCTTCTACCCTGAAACTGCATTACTTGCAGGCCAGGCACGGCCCTGGCCCTGGGCACCGGCTTGGCTCTGCCTCCGGGCCCCTTCCCATCACAGAAGGCACACACCTCCCAGCCCAAGTTCGGGGAACGACTGAGATGGTCCCTGGGAAACTCAGCCACCAGCTCCACCATGAGCTCACAGATGCCCAGGTGTTCCCACACTCGGTTTCAGCTGAAGTGCTCCCGACTGTGGAAATCCACCACTCAGGTCTGCCGTGGGGGGCACTGCCTGGTGACAGCCCAGCGGCCGCAGGACCCACCGTGGCATTGGCTGTGACCACACTTCCCCTGCCGTTCCCACCACTGAGGAGCGCAGCCGGGTACCTGTGTGGGCCCGTTCCCTGGGGCAGGACCTCTCTGACTTGGGCTGGGGGCTCCTCACCGGCCTGGCTGAAGCTCGCACAGCCGTGCTGCTGGGGTCTGAGACTCTCCCACACGTTCCTCCATCACCCCCCTCCCCTTTCTCAGGGCCAGACTGTGTCTGACGCCTGTCCCCGCCTTCTCCTGTCCCCTCCCCGTCATCCTTCACAGGCCTTCCCCAAGCGAAGCTCTTGGACATCAAATCTTATCTTGCCGTCTCTTCTAGGAGGCCTTGAGTCCATACGAGCGATTACCAGGCACGGTCTGAGAAAGTCGGAATTTGGGCCTGGTGGCAAGGAGGACCCACTCCGAGGGGAAGGTGGGATGCAGAGTCCTGGCAGCCGAGGCAGCCCGGTGGTAACGCTGTCCCCAGTGGAGGCTGGGAGGGCGTCCTGGTGGAGGGGATCAGCTACTGTGATTCAGGCATTTGAGATGTGCAGGAACCAGCGTCAGAGAAGCCACGGAGTTGGCTGGTTGTTATTTAGTGACATGGGCACTTGTAGAGGGATAATGGGAAACCGAGGGCCACCGACAGTTAGAGGCTCAGTGTGAGAGCCAGAGGAATCTCGTAGGGAGTTATCGAGAGCTCCCACCTCCTCCCGCCGTGGAGGAGTGGACCTGGCAGAGGAACAGATCCAGGATTGGAGAATAAGCCGCACGGAGCTCCAGAGATGCTCAGCCAAGCCAGGTTTGTTGTGCTGAGGTCAGGGCTCTGGCTGGGATGATCTGGAACTCTGGAACTGAGGTGAGGGTGAATGGATGTGTCCCTCAGAGCACGCAGGTGGCCCACCTGTCCCCATGGTGAACACCATTTGGTACTGGGAGACACTGCGAGGCAGCAGGCCCCTTCCTCAGGAGCTGCCCCACCTCTGTTCCTGGCTGCCAGGCTGATGAGTGAAGATAAAGCCCAGCATGGGCCAGCGGGGGACAGCCGGCCTGATGAAGGAGGAGAGACTAGACCCAAGGAGAATGCGGTGGCAGGAATCACCTAGCACATCCCAGCAGAAGCCAGGCTAGCCCTTCTGGGTTGGAATTCAAGGGTTCTTGACCAAAGGGGCCAGAACAAAGACAGGATAAGCAAGAATGCATTCACTTGGGGGCACTTTCTCAGGACATGGGGTTCAACACTCTGGCAAGGACCCCAGAGAATGGGACAGATTCATTGCTAGGGGGCATGGCATTTCCCATTGCAAGCACAGAATTGGGATTGACGTGCCAACACCACACTGGATCCTTGGTTTGTGGGACAAGAGCCAAGAGGAAGCTTCTGGAACTGCCCCCACCAGCCAAGACAGCCAATCAAAAGTGATGTCATAAGAGGTTGGGGAGAGACTAATGCCATCATTACAGCCCAAAAGGATGCAGGGGTGGTCCCTGTCTTAGCTCCATTTAACTCATCGGTCTGCCTTACAGAAACTGATGGACTCCAGAGAATGACAGTTGACCACGGTAGACTTAATCAAATGGCAGCCTGTCTAAATGCCAGCAGACGTGCTAGCTCAGTGGCAAGTCTTGGAACGGCCCCTCTAGGGTCCTGTGTCCCCAACAGGAAAATATATAGGTCCAGGGATCCAAGGGAAAAGAGGAGTGGCCCCCCCGACCATCACTCCCAGTGACCCGGGGAGAATTTGTATTTCCCGTCCTCACAGCTGTGAGCTCTGCAGGGCAGAGGGCCCCATGGAAGTGTTAGCTCAGGCTGCCGCCGGGTCCGTGGGCTCCTTGTGTTCAGCCAGCTCAGCAGGAGCCCTTCTTGGTGGAGCTGCTCTGATCAGCAGGAGCAGGTGGGTTGCTGTCACACAGCGGGGGCGGGGGGGGGGAAGGGGGAGGGGTGTGTGTAGGGCACAGGTGACCACTGGGGCTTCTCCTCCGTTAATGGTGAACGGGCACATGCAGCAGCCTGGCTGAGGAGGGTATGAGGGTCTGGGGCTCAGACCCCCTCAGGAATGAGGATTTGGGTCATTGCCCTGGGTAAGCCGCCAAGACCTGCCGAGGTGGTAGCTGAGCAAGGGGACGCTAGAGGGGGTGTGGAAAGGAGAGATGAGTACCAGTTGTGGCCCTGAGATCTACTGGGGCAATGCGGGGGGTGGCCCGCGGAGCAGGGAGCAGACCCTTGTGGTGCCAGGGTGGACCCTGCCCTCCGTGGACATGCACGGTTCGGGTCCGCTGGGGGCAGCGTGGCTGATCATAGTGGGAGCCAGATCCACCACCGCGTTTGTGCTGAGATCACAGTCCCCATCACAGTCCCCAGGCCGCTCCCACCAAGGACTGAGCGTGATGGGGATCCGGCGCAGGACCCCTCCTGCGGGGTACAGGAATCCTGCGGCTCGAGGACTCTCTCTCTGGGGCCTGCCCCAAACTTTTGTAGAATGCGCTGCAGCCTGAGACTTTTCACAGCCAACCCTCCTTCCTTCCCCTCTCCCTTCCCAGGTGTCAGACCGGCAGCAGGGACTGACGGCTCTCCCCGCCTGCTCCGTCCTTGGTCCCTCACAGCCGTCCCCCACGGTGGCTCTGCACATCTAGTCCCATCTTGGTGGCTCCTTCTTGAGACACCTGAACTGACACCATGGTTGCAGGACTCCAGCCTTCTGGGGGTCGTTGGGTGCAGTCTTGTGCTTGCAGTCTGGGCTTTGTCCTCACAAGACTGAGGAGGTGGAAGCCCCTCTCCTTAAGTATCCGGCAGCGTCTCCTCCTCCCGGCTCTCCTAGACATCTGCTTTGGAGCCTCTGGAAGTCCTTCCTGAGTTCTAGCCTAGAGTCACCAAGCTCTGCCAATGGTAGCTGCCACCTGAGTGGCGTCCTGGCCCAGAAACCTTGCTAGAAATTGAGGGCTGTGTGGCAGGCTTGGTCAGCACCCTCGGGTATGCGCGCAGCATGGTGATGGGGCCCCCGAACTTGGGTGAGGCTCTAGCTCTGGGCCCCCAGGCCCCCTGGCAGCCCTCCCACTCCCCTCCAGAGCCCTGCCTCCGTGAACAGTGCACGCTCTCGGCCTGGCTCCCTCTCAGCACTTGTCGGGAAGGAGAATTGATGACAACATGGGTAACGTGAGCTGTATACAAACTGCCCCGCCAACAGCCCCGAGGGCCGGGGAGCAATCCTCTCCCGGGCCCGTAATTGCTCTGTGGGCCAAACGGAATACACTTCTTTTGGCGAGAACACCAGTGTCTCCCCAGGACGCCAGAGTTGACCTCCCTACGCCACCCTCCAGGCCACTCTCGTGTGCACCCACCCACCTCAGTCCCTAATCGTGTGGCCTCTGGCTTCAGAACATAGGCTGTCCCCAGCACCCGGCCCCGCCTGCCCAGGGCTGGCTCACTCTGTTCTTTGTCCCAAGAGGTCTTACTGTGTTTCTTGAATGCAGAAGCTCAGGCGGGGGTTTCCCTCAATCCAGTAGGAGCAGGAGCGACGGAGGGAGGGCTGTCAGGGAGGGGACGGGGTCAGAGCCATGTGCTGAGGTTGGAGGCTTGTATGAGAGAGAAGGTTGCAGAGGGAAGTGTATTGGGGTTGTGGGGCTGAGGTGGGCTGTCCTGGGGTCGGGGGCTTGTACGAGAGAGGACGTGTGTGAGCGCGCGTGAGAGCGTGTGCACTGTGGGGGGCCGAGGTGGCGGGACTGTGCCTGAGCCCGGCCCCTCCTGTGCCCCCAGGGAGGGCTGTGCATGCCTGGCTGAGAGGGCAGCAGTCGGAGAGCAGGACTGGGAAGTCCTTAGTGGGGACTGGGCCTAGCTGCAGCTGTCCCCTTACATCACGGCGATTTTTATGCCGAGCCTGGGCCCCCTCTTCAGGGGATCCCACTGGAGTCTTCCATGACTTTCTAAATCACTAACTTCCATCACTTACCTCTCCCCCTGTGCCTCAGCGCCCCCCCCCCGCCCCCCCACCTGCCATTTCTGCTTATTCTCCTCCCTCCCCCGTTCTCAGGGCTCTGGCAAGTTTATGCACTCTTGGCTAGGGGCTGAGCTGAGGAATGAGGCTGATTTGGGGAATCCTGAACGGGGCATGGCTTTCTCCTTTCTGGAACTCTCAGGGTCTCTGCACCCCCTACTACCTCAACCACGTTCAGGCCTGGGAATAGTGTTCTTTCTCACCGTCCTCAGGAAGGGGGGTGGTGAGCTGAGTCTTTGTGCTTTTTTTTTTTTTTTAAAGATTTTATTTATTTATGTATTAGAGAGCGAGAGAGAGAGAAACAGCATGAGAGGGGAGAAGGTCAGAGGGAGAAGCAGGCTCGCCGCCGAGCTGGGAGCCCGATGTGGGACCCGATCCCAGGACTCCAGGATCATGACCTGAGCCGAAGGCAGTCGCTTAACCAACTGAGCCACCCAGGCGCCCATGAGTCTTTGTGCTTTTTGTGTGGCCCAAAGTGACACCCAATACCCAACTCAGGACACCGAACCCAAGCTCTCGGGGCTGCCTCGTGTGTTCTCCGGGTCCCTGGAGCTGAGGGACAGCCAGGCAGTGGAGCTGGGCATTCTGCTGCGGACAGGAAGCCTGAGCCCCAAGATGGCTCTGCATCAGCTGCTGGCCACCCCAAGGCTCTGCAAGCCTCCCTGGGCTCCTCTGTCTTTGGGTAAACTCCCCACAGGTGTGCTCATCGTCGTGGCTGCTGTGTGGTTAGGGCTTGGACTTGGGAGCCAGAGGACCAGGGGTTAGAATAATGCGTTTCTTAGCGCTCGCTAGGTGGTCTTGGACAAACCTCCATTCCACTGAGCCTCAGTTTCCTCCTCTAGAAAGTGGGGGCGATAACAGGACTTACAACATAGGTGGGTGTGAGGGTTGAACAGAATAGTGTTTGAAACCGCTCGCACTGCCACTGTGGTCTCTTCTCTTGGGCAGGGCAGGGCCGCGCAATACAGCCTGGGACACGGGTGGGTGTGCACCCGCATGTGGGAGGGGGCTAGCCGCTAAGGAGTGGCCTTTGTGTCCAGTGAGTTCTAGCTCACGTCCAAGTCTCTAGGTTGGTGGAGGAACAATAAATGGCTGGTGGTCTTCTCCCCTGCATAGAATCTCAAAGTAGGGGCTAGGTTGGCCCTCTGGGCTTGGCTCCCCGGGAATGCTACCCACCCCGTCCCGGGGGGTGAGATTTGGCATCTCGAGATGGACTCACTTTGGCACTTCCAGCTGAGAGGGAGGATGGCTGTGTTGTGTGAAGACAAAAGCCTGGCTCTCCCACCAGTGCCCGGAGAGAATGTGTTATCTTTGGGCCCAGGTGGTCTGGCCCGGGGCTCTGGGCTGGCACCGTATGGGCACCGCCCCAGGCCCCGTGTCTGCTGAAAGGCAGAAGCTGTGGGCAGAGGCGGCAGCCATTTACGTGGACGCTGGCCCTCTGAGCGGCTGGGAGTGGGGCCGGGGGGAGGGGCTGCTGCGGCTTTTGGGTGCTGGTTGGCAGGACTGGGGACTGGGTGCAGGACACAGAGCTGGAAGGCAGGGCTTGGCAGGGGGAGAGCAGGGCATCAGGTTGGGAAACCACCCCCTTCCTGCCCTGGTCTGTGGGTGTCCAAGCCCCGCTTTGCCCAGGACGCCGGCTGTGTGCGACCCCTCCCCCCTCCCCCCTCCACCCCTCCCCTCCCATCCCCTCCCCGGTGGGGCCGATCTGCACCCTCCCTGCCCTGTCTCCTGGGCTTCCTGTGTCCTTTTCCCCTCCAGGCAGCGGGGCTCGTGGCCAGGCTGGGTGGAGCTGGGGGCACCCTCCCGGAGGTTGGGGGGTCCTTACCGAGGGGCGGTGGGGGGCGGTTCCCAGATCACAGTAGGGGGCCTGCAGGGGCAGCTGCTCTACTTCTTCCCGCTCCTGCTGCAGCTGCTGCCGCTTCCCTGGCTCCAGGTGGAGAATCTGGAAGAGGAGGCGAGCGGCTACACAGACTATTCCCCGCGCCCTGCTCCAGGCAGCCCTCCTGGAGCCCCCCGTCTGGTTCCCACGCACCGCCATCCCGGCATTCACCACGCTGGTGACTGTCTGGGAGGCAGAAGGGACCAGCACAGGGTCAGGCATCTGCTAGGTGCTTGAGGATTTGCTTTTAATGAATGAACGCGCTGAGAGGCTGAGAGGTGGAGGAAGAGCTGTGGGCCCTGGACGGGGCGGGAGGGTCCTAGTGTGTCATTTCTCAGCGTGGGGGAGGGGGAAAGCCTGGGCCCAGGCCTCTCAAGCAGGCCCGGCCTTTTGGGAACTGTGTGCGGGGGTCTGTTGAGGGACCCGTGTACGTGGGAGGGCTGTGCCTTCGGGGTGGGGCCCTCCCTGGGGCCATCTCCCATTTTTCATCCCCACCCCCTCACTCCAGGGACTCAGGCCCACCTGGATGTCCTCAGGTGCAAGGGGGCTCTGCCGGTCGGGAGGAGGCTCCAGATTCTGGGAGGAGGGCAGGGCAGTCCTGGGAGAACAGAATGAGGCTCACATGGGGGGTTCTGTTCCTGTGAGCCCCACTCACAGGGTGGCCCCCAGGGCACTGCTCCCAGGTACCCTCCCGAGTGGTCAAAGGTTGGGGTGGGGTCGCCCAGCACAGCTGGGTAGAGGCTGCAAGGGCCCCTCCTAGCTTCCTGGGTGTGTCTACCCCCAGCCCAGCCTGTCCCTCCCTCCAGCCTGGGTAGGGGAACCCTGTGTGTCTCAGGGGTCCTAGCTCGGAGGACAGCGGGAAATCCAGAGGCTGCACATGAGCTAGGACCAGGGTGAGGGGAGCGACACCTACAAGTGCACAACTTATGGGGGACCAGAAATCTCAGTCGTCACAATAAATACTATTGTAACACAATATATTTAAAACCCAAATTAATGCAAAAATCCATGAACCAAATATCAACATGTTAAAAAAAAAAAGGTAGGGTTGGGGTTACTGAGTTTTCCTTTCTCCTCTTGCTCCAGAATAGCTTGCGTGGCACTGTTCCTGAGCCTGTTTTCACTCAATACGGCAATATTTCGTTTGTCACGGACTTCTGCCCTCACCCCATGTCCTGCACCCAGTCCCCAGTCCTGTCTGGGAGGCAGAGACAGGTTAAAGACCTGTCTCCTGGGCTTCCTGTGTCCTTTTCCCCTCCAGGCAGCGGGCCTCGTGGCCAGGCTGGGTGGAAAGACCCAGGAGGTCTTTAACCTGTGTGCCTGGTCTCCTGGTCTGTAAACCGCAGAGTCCAGCCACACACCTGTTTCTCAGAGTGGCCGCGGCAGCTGAGAGGGGGTGTCCGGGTGGGCGGTGGGGGGGCTTGCCAACACTCACCCGCCACCGTCCGTCTCCAGCCAGCTTTTCTGCTGCCGGCGATGCAGTAAGAGGATAGCAAGAGCCACGGCAAGGATGAGGACCACGGCCACGGTGCCCCCTAGGAACGCGGCCACTTGTCCTGGGCCCCCCTGGGGGAGGGGCTTTTCTAGAGCCAGGAGTTGAAGGGAGAGAGAGAGAGAGGTTGAGAGGAAGAGAGGACTCTCGGAGTCAGAGAGGTGGGCACCAAGCAGAAGAATCAGACCCTGAGACAGTGCCCTGCCCTCACCCCCCTCCCCCTTCCCTGTGGCTCCCCTCTCCCATCCTGCTCCGGTTCTGGGAGGGGCTGTCCCAGTTAGGGTGGGGTAGACCTCCTACCCCCGCCTCCCCAGGGCCCTCTAATCCCAGATCTGGGGCATGGAGGGTAGGGGTGGGGGAGGGGGGAACCAGGGCAGGCGGAGGGGTGCTCAGAGATGGGGGTCCCCACCCCCTCATTCTATCTCTGGCCCTGCAGGGAGGATTCCTGTTGAGGAGTTTAATTTTCTTCCCCTCCCTACCCAATTAAACAAGCCAATGAACTAATTGGTGCTTTGCCCTCCCAGCTCTGGAGAGGCAGGGAGGAGGGGAGGGAAGATGGAAACTCTGAGATTGCATGGGGATCCTGGGTTGGTGGCAAACCAAGCCTGTCCACTGTGGAAGCTGAAAAACCCAGAGGGCCACCATCTGAGCCCACCCTCTGTCTGGAGGCACCTGGCCGTTGCCCCAGGGCATTAGCTCCAGGGGTAGCAGGTGGGGCTGGGCATCAGGCAGCCCCTCTCAGCTTGCTCCGTGGTGGGTGGGGCGAATCACTCAATCTCTCCGGGCCTCAGAAAGAAAGGGTCCTGGGGGCGTTGTGAAGGTTTGTTGACCCATTTCTCAGTCTGAGTCGAGCCACTGGCTGTCCCTGAAGATAAGGACACCATGAGACTGCTGGAAAAGAGCCTGAGGCAGGGAAGTGGGGAGGGGGGGCACGGGTTGCTTTGTGAGCGGCCCTGATGCCCCAGGTTGGCGTGTGAGACCACGGCCGCGCCTGGCCTCTCCCTTCCCTCCCTCTGCTGGGCTCTATTTCTCACCTCCGACCCTTCCAACGTGCAGGGAGGAAGGGCCCGGTGAGAAAATCATATATACTTCCTCCCCTCTCTCCTCCCTACACCGTATTATATATAATTAGACACAAGAGCACCTGAATAGAGGCGCTAAATTGCAGTTTGCAATAAACATCATGGAGCCAATTTTCCTGAAGCGGGATTGACAAGCACCTGTCCCTCTCTCGGCGCCATCCCAGTGCCCTGACGGAGGCGGGGTGTGGGGGAGACCTCAGCACCAGCCGTGGCTCCCAGTGAGTCTGCAGCGCCTCCCGGGCCGGGCCCCTGTCCGTCCCCAGCATCTGTCCATCCCCAGCTGGTGGGCCGTGGCCCCGACAGGAGGGCGGTGTCTACTTGTGTGTGTGTGTGTGTGTGTCCATCCTCCTTGGACCCTTGACTCTCCGCCAGCACCATGTCCTCTCAACTGTCACAGATGCCCGGGGCCAGGACAGCTGCGGTCACTTAAACAAACCTTGCCCCCTTTTCTGCAAATTGTAGCATCTCCACAGCCACCCCAGCCCCCTTCCTGGCCTTTCTTTATCCTCAAGCCTTCCTGCTTGCTCCCCTGCCGGCTTCCGACTCCGCAGGCCCGTACCGCTCCCCTGCTGTGTCCCAGGCACCGTCTGGCACTGGGCAGCAGGGAGGCACAAGGCCCAGGCCCTGCCTCCCAACTCCGCTGGCTTCTATTCCTCTTCCTTCTGCCTCCTGGCCAGCAGGTCTCCGGGACAGCCGCTCCTCCCCGGCCCTGGTGCCACCACTCTGGTCCACACCACCAGCATCCCCTGGGCTGCTGTGACAGCCTACCCGGCCTCCCTGCCCCCAGTCTTGCCCCTCCACGCCCTTCTCTACCCTGGAGCCCGAGTGATCTTTCTAAAAACGCCATCAGGCCACATCCCTGCTTAAAAATCTTCCAAGAGACCCTCTGCTTCCTCCAGGGGGTGCAGAGGCCTCAGCGCCGCCCCCCCCGGCATTGGCCCCCGGAATTCTGTTTCCAGGGGGCACAAGGCAAACCTATATCCCCGTGTCCTCTCCGCACAGCCGAGGTAGGCTGGCATGTCGAAGGGCCGGCGGGGCAGCAGTGGGAAAGCAAAGAAACACAAGCCTGTCTGGCTCACAGAGTTCAGGTTTCTCTCCTCACCCAGCCAGCTAGCCCTGGGGACTGGGGGGCCGCCCCACGGAGGATCTGGGCAGGAGGGAGAGACGGTTTCATGTCAGCCCTGCCTCGACTCCCTGCTTCCAGGTGAGCTCCCCCTGGGACTCTGGGGCCCCTTTAGCAGGAGAGGGGGGTAGCTGTCCTTGTAAGGGACATGCTTACAGTGCAGACAGTGACATATGGTAAATGACACTGTGGATGTGCCCGTGTGAGCATTAGGGCAAAGGGCCAACATGGATGGGGTGCTGTGGGCAAGACCTCAGAGGGGCCAGGGCCAGAGTGGATAACTCGGGTTTTGTTCCCTCCCAGCTGCCCTCTCTGCTTGTCCCACCCTCACAAAATAGGAGTGCCAGATCCCAAGAGCCCCGGGGCCCTGCCTGATCCCTCTGGACGGTCCCACCCTGGTGGAAGAAAGCCGGAGGGAAAACGAGAAATGGGGACAAGGGAAAGACAAGGAAGAGGAATTGGCTGGAAGTCTGTGCCAGGCACCTGTGCTGATGTGGGGTCTGTTTGATCCTCATGTCAAGCCTGCGAAATTAGATAATGTGACTCCCAATGAGAAAAATGAGGCTCAGGGAGGTTGAGCAGTTTGCCCAAGGTCACCCAGCCAGCCAGTGGCGGAGCGGGCACTGGGGCCTGCATCCATGTGACGTTCTCTGATGAGGCTGTGCGTCGTCTTAGGGGTCCTGGCCCCTCATATGGCGAGAAGCTGCGTCCCCCACCCCCCTCAGCAGACACATCCCTACAGACCCCCTCGCCCTGCGTTGCTTTGTGTCTGAGCACCCCCCCGCCGACAGCTGTGAGGTGGGGGCCCCGCGCTGGCCCCAGCTGGAGCCCTCAGACATTCTCTGGTTACAGCGGGACGAATCCGCTCCCCTGGCCCCAGCTCTGCCGGCTTTGGGGCAGGACTGGTGACCTGCAGGCAGCAGGGCCTGGCCGGGGTGGGAGAGCGGGGCCCGGGGGAGCTGGGGATCCGTGTGTGAGGGAGGGGGTCAGGCCTCCAGAGAGCATCTCCCGTGAGCCAGGCTGGGTGCCGGGCTGAGGCTGGCTGTGTTGGCCTGACGCTACCAAGAAAGCCTAAAGGGGTCAAGTGGGTTGTCCGGAGGCCCACCGCGAGGAATGCCACAGCTGGAATCGAATAAGGTCGGCTTCTGAGGGATCTCTTTTTCTTCTGTCAGCATGGCCTGGTCTCTCTGTGACGCAGGAACCCCCCCTCTTCCCCCGGCAGAGCTTGTACCTGCCTTGGCTTAGGCCCCAGGGACCACCTGCCTCCTTCCTGCTTCTGGGGCCGAGCCAGTGACACCGCTAAGCCTTGGTGTCCTCACCTGTCACAGGGTGACAACACACCCCGTTCTCCTGCCCTCACACTGAGAACGTGAAATCCCCAGTTAGGAGGTAAACACAGGCCTGGGTTCCAGTCTAGGGGGGCTGCAGGCCAGGGAGAGCCGGGGGCTTCCTCAAACCAGATCTGCCCTCTGCACTGTGAGGAGCTTGGATTCCACCCCATGTTCAATAATCTCAGTCTGCTTCTCCCTACCACCCTGACTCTCAGCTAGTTCTCAGTGGCCCCGAACCCGAGCCCTTGCTCAGTGGGTTCACAGCACGCTCACTTACTCTACCCATCACCCCTCCTGCAGTTTAGTAAACATGTCCTGAGCACCTTCTATGTGCTAGGCACTGTGACGGGTGCTGGGGGTCTCGCCCCTGGCTCATGGGGAAGTCAGAAATGTACACAAATATGGGGCACCTGGGTGGCTCATTCGGTTAAGCATCTGCCTTCGGCTCAGGTCATGATCCCAGGGTCCTGGGGTCGAGCCCCGCATCGGGTTCCCTGCTCAGCGGGGAGCCTGCTTCTCCCTCTCCCTCTACCTACCGCTCTGCCTACTTGTGTTCTCTCTCTGTCAAATAAATAAATAAAATCTTTTTTTTTAAAAAAGAAACGTACACAAATAAGCACTCCATTTTGTGATTCCTCAAAAGAAGTCTGTCCCAGGCCCAGGACAGGTGTGAAAAGAGTGGGTAGCTCTGGGAGTTCATGGCTTCACACAGGAGGAGTTCTGAGCAGGGTTTTGAAAGGCTAATAGGAGTTTACCAGGAGAAGAACATTGTAGGCAAGGTGAGGAGTGTGGCGAGGACCACGTGTGAAACATGGGCTCTATGAGGGAAGTTGCAAGTTTGGGATGTGGCTGGGAAATGGGATGCAAGGGGAGATGGACAGGGTAGGAATCTGGGGCAGGGGAGGAGGCAGACCCCGCTCAGAGGTTTAGCTTTTATCCATAGGTAACGTGACACCCTCTGTCCTGCTACCCCTGCCTGGGGACAGAGACACTGCTTTCTCAGGAGCTTGACTGACCAGAGCGCCCCTGTAGCCACCTCTTTCCGAGCCCCTTGGGGCAGCACTTGGCCCTCTGCTCACAAAGCTGTCCTGGGTTGGTCTGCCCTATGCTTGCATCTAGTGTTTCTGGGGGACCAGGAGCTCAGAGGAGGCTGGATGTCTGGATGTGGCCCCGATGCCGGGAGGTAGGACAGGCTGGGTGGGGGAGGGGCTGGTTACATTGCCGAGGGCCCACCCAGTGGGTCAGAGGCCGCCCGGCCCTTTCCCCAGACCAGGTGTGCAGGAGTGGCTCCTTGCTGCTAGCCAGAGGCAGGTGGCAAGGGCTTGAGTGGGGGTGTTCTGGGCCACTCTCCTCTCTCGGGTAGGTCTGAAGACAGCCCAGCAGTCTCACGGGTACCACCCCCCCTCCCCCCCGCATCTCTAAGTACCAGATGGAAGCAGGGCTCCCGAGACCCGTTTTAATCTTGTCATTATAGGGATGCTCAACTGCGAGAAGGCAGGTCTGGATCGGCAGGTGATAGGGAGCTTCTGACCACCTAGGCCAGGGCACCACTGAGGCTGTGGCTGGGGGCAGGGCAGCGCGGCGGGCGTTGGGGCTCAGCCCCCCGTGCTGGGGAAGCAGCAGTGGTAGCCCAGGAGACCCGTGGCCTCAGTATCAGGACGAAGCTCCCAGCCGGCCCCGCACGAGCTCCTTGCCTGGCTTTCACGTTGGAGGTCGTAGAAATCTCCTCTCCCCTTGCCCAGGAGCGGACGGGTCCCTCTCTTCTCCAGTTCAGCCCCTGCAGGAGGCACCTTCCCCTGAGCCTGGGTGGTGAGGGAACCCACCGGAGGCCAGGAACGGATGCAGCCAGCCCGTGGCTACCTGGCCAGCATGGCTTGGACTCAGCCAGGCCTCTGCCTTCTCCTTCCCTTCGGCTAGAGACTAGGAGGCCTGACCCTCTAGCCTACAGCCTGACGTGGCCCCGGGCTGGCGCTGGGGCTGAAGCTGCTGGACTGGGTTGTGCTTCTGCCCTGTGTCTGCCCTGCAGCATCAGCATTAATGCAAGCAGCCTTTTCTCTTTAGCCACCGAATTTGCTTAGGTTCCGGCCTCAGGTGGGGGTCACTTTGCGGTCACCTTGTTCAGACCTCCTAGATGGAGGCGGGAGGCTCCAGATGGGCAGCCATCCCTCTTTTCTCCCGAGCCCCAGACGTCCGTTCCATTTGTAGATACACATTATGGAAGGGGCCTAGCGCGGTGATGGGCACATAGCTCGTGTAAGGAATGACCATTCATTATGAATGACCATCAGTGACCACTCCTTTTGTCATCACTACTCAATAAATGTAAATTAATGGTGGTGATGTTGGTCCCTGGAGGTCTGGCGTCTTTCCCTAAACTCTGGGCCAAGGTACACCCGGGGCCACATTGTCATGGTATCACTTATATAGTAAGTACATGAACTGTTACCTAAATTATTTCATTTGATGCTTCCACCCCTTTGCCTCTGTTGTCAGATGGATAAGTGGAGGCTCAGAGAAGCTCAGTAAAACGTTCAGGGTCACACAGCTCGCTGGTGTTGGAAACCAGGCATACAGGTCCTCAGTGAGGTGCTCTGAGTGGCCCCCCTGAGGACTCTGCCTGGGGGGGCGGTTCATGCCCCCTGCTGCCTCTGGTTGTAGGTTCATCTGCCGAGGAAGACAGGTCAGCTCAGTCTTGAGCTTGCCATTTACTCAGCTGTATAATCTTGGGCAACTCACTCAAACTCTCTGAGCCTCAGTGTCCTCATCTGTAAAATGGGACTAACAATAGGGCTGTTATCAGGTGTAAATGAGGTTCAGGCCTTTAGCATGGTGTCTGTGCCTAGTCAGTGCTCAGTGAGCGTTGTTTCTAGTAGGGCAGGGACATGTCTGCTCCCTGGGCAAATCCAGGTGGCGGGGGCTGGGGCCCCTGCTCTAATCCTGCCTGTTGGCCTCTCAGCCTTGCCCTCAGCTTTCCCTTGTCCTTTGCCGGTCGTGATCCACAAACCCCCAACTTGTCTGGGCCTATGTGGGCTCCCAGTGTGTGTGTGTGTGTGTGTGTGTGTGTGTGTGTGCGTGCACGTGCACAGTGTGAGAGGTTATGACCCTCTACTTTGCACAAGGTGTTCTGGCCATCTGGAATGCTCTCCCCAGTGTCACCAGGCCTCCTAGCCCCTCCCACCTGCTCTGCACACCTTGAGTTGTCGTTAGGAGAAAAAAGGATCACGCACAGAAGAGGCTAACTTTCCCAGAAGCTCACCCCTGCCACGGGTTTGTCTCAGAGCCCCCTCCAGAGGTCAGGCCCAGCTGGAGAGAGTTACTGGGATTTCACGCACATTCCTGGGGGGAGAGGGACTGTCTCTCCAATGGGGATCCTGCCGGGCAGGGACTTGACCCCCAGTCCTCTCTGAGGGAGGGGATGAGCGAGGGGTATCCAGCCGGGGGATAGGGCTGGGGGCATGGGGAAGCCATTTATCTGCCTCTACCCCACAGGGCAAGGTCTGGGGTGTAAGTGGTGAGGGTGTAAGGGGTCTAACTGCCCCTCCCCCACGCCAACATTCACACTGCCCCAGGTTTCAGGAACAGCCTGTCCTCTGAGCCCCCCTGCTGCCAGCTCAGGGGGACTTATCCCTCCCTCCCCATCTTGGTGGTGCTCAAGGAGACCCTCACCCACCCCACAAAGCCCAGGGCTTCCCCTGCATGGTTTGAGGATGGCCTGCAAGGGGTTGCACCTCCAGCTCTTATAGTCTCTTCTCCTCCTGGTGCCCCTCTCAACAGGCTCTGGCTCTCAAACTGCCCCTCAAAGCCCCCTCTCCCCCCAAGGATGTGACCCTGGCAGCCTGGTCTGCTTGCCACATCAGTCACTGCCCATAGGGCCAAGTCATTTTTCCACTTTATTTTGCTGGACAAGCTGAGCATTTTGCAAAATGAAAATAAGAACAGGCAAAATAAAAACACAGGAGTAGCCAAGTTCATGGAGAACCTATTTCTTCTCCTAATGTAATTTGTCATCCAGTCACAGACTCACTAGAAATCTCTGAAGGTCAGCGCTCCTGGCAGAAAGCTTGGGCTTCCCTGGAAGGGAGTGAGGTCCCTGTCACGGGAGGTATGCTAGCAGGGCCTTGATGGCTCCTTGGTGGTCGATGATTTTGAAAGGTCATTACATAGTGATGATTCTTTACAGTCACAGAAGGGTAGGGCGTACAAAGGGCTTTCACTTGTGTTCTGTCTTTGGTATAATCCTAGAGAGCAGGCAGAATATGGATCAATGCCCTTTTTACAGGTAAGAAAACTGAGGCACCAGAGCAAAGTGGCTTTTCCCAAGGCTCCTCGAGGTAGTGACCGCCCTCGCTGGGATTCACATTCTGAGCCCCCTGGGGCAGAGCTGCTTCTGCTTCAGGGCACCCATGGTTCTGCCCCCACCAAGCTGGAAGTAAGTTTGGCCCACATTTGCAAGGTACTTAGGAGGTGGCCAGAGGTGATTCTAGAGGTAATGGGCCCTCAGCAGGGACCCTGGAAGCATCATCTCCCGAAAGGACACATTAGCATGACAGACTGGGTGGGGGGTCTCGAGGCTTCCAGGCGGGACTCGGAGGGCAGGGGACCAGAAGGGGTAGAAATCCTAAAACAAAGGCGAGGGGCGCCTGGGTGGCTCAGTCGTTAAGCGTCTGCCTTCGGCTCAGGTCATGGTCCCAGGGTCCTGGGATCGAGCCCCGCATCGAGCCCCGCATCGGGCTCCCCGCTCTGCGGGAAGCCTGCTTCTCCCTCTCCCACTCCCCCTGCTTGTGTTCCCTCTCTGTCAAATAAATAAAACCTTAAAAAAAAAAAACAAAAAAAAAAACAACAAAGGCGAGAAGCTTGAGGGGCTGTCTGTCTGTCTCCCTGGGAATGGTGAGTGTTGATGGCCCAGCTGTCTGTCCATCCTGGGCAAGGGGCCCTCCATCATCCCAGGACCCCACATCATGGCTTCTCCTTGTAGGAAATCTCCCCAAAAATATAATCACAGCACAGTCTGGAGTTATTGAATGAGAGGGGATTTCGATATGAAAATGCTTATGTTAAACTGTAATGAAACTTAGTGACTTTTCTCGGGGCCTTGCCAAGGTGGCAGGTGCAAATCCTCTCCACTCAGGAGGGGCTCTGGTTCTCAGATGGGGTGTGTGGGGGCGGGTTGGCAATAAGCTTCAACACCCGAGGGGGGTGCAGAAGACTCAAGAATTCTGGAAGACTTCAAGCCCTGGACACATCTAGGGAGGTGAGGAGTGGGGCAGTTTAGTTCTGGCAAGTTCTATGAGCAGCACCATGGGAAGCCTTAGAGAGAGATGATTTGATTCATCTGTTTTCCCCTCAGGGGAAAACAATCTCAAGAAGAGAAATGGGGACACCTGGGTTCCAGGTCCTCCGTGGATGAAGTGCTGAAGGGGGTCTGATGTGGACCGAGGCTGAGCATTTGGGCGGACGCGTGGGGCGGGGTGGGGGTGGTGTGGAGATGGTGTGTTCTGTGCACAGGCTCCTTGATTGCGCCCTACCTGCCCCTCCCTGCGGCTCTCGAAGTAGGGGTTATCGCCTCCATTTTACCCTCCTGGACCCACATCACCAAGCTAACAAGAGACAGATTTGGCGGCTGCACCCAGGCCCGTGGGGCTCCCAAAGTGGGCCCGCCCATCAGCGTTCTCGGGTGTCTGGGCTCCGCTTCAAGACCCCGGAGCACTACCTCACATGGGACTGTGTGTGTTCGGTGTGTTTTGCAAGTTATGAAGCATTGCGAAACTGTGAGCCGCTGTGGCATTTTGGTTCTTTTTAATGTGAAGTTTGGTACATTGCAAAGAGCACTTGGCTTGGAGTCAGAAGGCCCGGGTCCAAGTTATGAGTCTACTCCTCACCACCTGTGTGACTTTGGGCAAGACATTTAACTTCCTGAGCCTCTGGTTAATCATCAGCTAAATGGGGCCGGGAAGACCTGTCTCCTTCTTCCGTCCCCAGCTGCTCGTGAGAATCCTGGGGCCCTGAGCTTCCCTTCCTGCAGCCCCAGGGCGCTTGGCCTGGTCTAGTCGGTTCCTGCTGCAAACATTTACACGGAGGTCCTCCCGGTGCTGGGTTTTCGACAGGCTTTTCCAGATCGCTTCCGTTTTACCAAGTCATCTTTGATACCATCTTTTCCAGAAAACCTCCCCCCGTCACCCCCTGTGAGCCCCGCCTGTCTCAGATGACTCCATCTGATAGCAAACGTGGTTCCTACAAGCTCAGTCGTATACCGCCTGGGGCTCTTGCTGCTTTGTGGGCATACTGAACCGTGTTTCAGGCCCAGGATTCACCCCCTCCCCCCAAGGAGTGAGGCTGGTGTGCCTCCCCGCCCCACCAGCTCTCCTCCAGGCCTGGCTTCAGGATATGGCTCTGCTCTTTAGAGTCTCTATGGTTGCAGGCAGTGGGCAGGGGGTACAGTGGTTAGAGACACAACTTCTGAGGCCCCCCCCCCCCCGCCCCCAATGAGCTAAGTCTGTGATTTGGGTAGCTCTCTTCATTTCTTCATTTCTGTATCTTGGGATGATGATCATAATACTGCCTACCTCCCGACTGAGGTGAGGATTTAATATCAAGTGCTTTGAACAGTGCTTGCCACTTAGTGATATTGTTAAGTCTGAGCTCTTAGTAAAAGATCTTGGATCATTTTGTAATTTCCAAACATTATATAAATGTAGGGAAATTCTTACTGTTATTAGCCTTCTGGGACTCAGTTTCCCCATTTGAGGGTTGGGGCACACGATCTTTGAGGTTCCTCTGGTTTTAATGATTTATAATTCTAAAACAGGCTGGTGAATGTCTTGCTTGGGATCTGATTGTGTGGCGGTTTAGGGCCAAAAGCAAAGGGCCTGGGGTGACACCCAAGGGACCAGGCTTGGGGAGGGAGAACCCAGTTGCTGGAAGGTGATGGCAGAAAGCATGCAAGAGGAGGGGCAGATGTTGGATGGTGAGCCTTCCCGACTGGGGTGGCCCTGTGTGCTGTCTCTATCCAGAGCCCGTAGGAAGGCCAGTACCCCCCAGGTGGGGGCCCCAGTTCTCATAGGGGGCTGGGAGGCCTCCTGAAAGAGCTGTATGTAAGGGACCAACACATTCCATGGATCAAAACCCCCAATTTTCCTTTCTCTGGAGGAAAATCCTGGAGACAGCAGCCACAGTCTTTCTTGGGGGTCTGGCTTTCCCCCACCCTGGGACTCCCTCAGTGGGCTGTCAGAAAAGACATTCTCACCCATTCTCATTGTGATCTTCCCTGTTGAGGCCCCCTTCTCTACTCAGCTCATGTAGGGGCTTGGATCTTTGTTAGCAGGACAGATTCTTCACTTCTGTGCAGAGGAGGGCAGAGTGGGGGTTTCTCACCAGTGAAAAAGGCCCAACAGGCTTCTGCCCACCCTCCCCCACAGCAAGCCAGACTCCTCTGAAAGCTGCCTTGACCACTATCACTCTGGACACCTGCTGTCAGGATCGATTGCAATAGATAGAGGTGATGGATGGGTTGTGGTGACTCATCACTGTCGGGGCTGCCGAGGAGCTCCAGGGGACCTGCTAGCTCAGCCCCACTTGGTGTCTGGGAGCAGTCCGGGAGAGGCCATCAAGCTCCTATCTTCTAGGCTCTTTGTCCTGCATGCAGATAGGCATGGACTCAAAGGTGAAGAGCCTTGCTTGAGAAGTGACCATGATGGAAATAGAGCCCAATTCCCAGTCTGGCCACTTCCCAGTGCCTACCTGCCTCTTGCCTGCCATCCGGCTCTGCCCACCAGCCCTTTCCCTCCAACCCATCACAGTCATCAGTGGAAACCGCATAGGGGTGTGGCTCCCGCGCCCTTCTTGTGAAACCGCAGGAAACCTGCATTGCTAACGACTCAGTCTGGGCCTTGGGGGGAGGTTTCCCAGCCAGCCTCCCCCCAGCGCGGCCACTGCGGTGCTCCATGCCTCATCGTACCACAGGGCGTCTCTCTGTATTGTGTCAGGATTGGAGTTGCCTGATTGCTGGCCCTTCCTGCTACTCTGGGACTCCTCCCGAGCACACACCATCCTCCCTCCTCCTCTGGCTCTCCCCATCCCCGTCCTGCCTCCCCCGTGCATCCTCGGCCCCCAGAACAGGGACCTGTCTGAGAAGGACCACGGCATGGCTGGTCGGACACTAACCCCTCCTCCTGGGAGTGCACCACAATGGTTTTAACGTCTAGGGTCCTTTTAAAACCCCGAATCTCAGCTAGTCATAGGAAAATGGGCTTGCCATCCTTAGTCACCAGGGAAAGGCACAAGGAAATCACAATGGGATGTCACTACGCCCTTGCCAGAGTGGCCAGCCCTGAAAGCACAGAGGACACCAGGCAGAGGCAAGGAAGTGGAGTCGCTGGAACCCTCGTGGACCCCCGGTGGGGGCAGAAGTGGGCACAGCCACTTTGGAAGATGGCTTGGCTGTACCTGCAAATGCTCGTCCCACTCCCGGGTACATGCCCAACAGAGACGGGTGCGGCTGCCCCACAGTTACATACAAGAATGTCGTGGCAACTTTATTCATAATTGGCCGCAACTGGAAACGCCGATGACAGAATAGAAGTGATACATTGTAGCAGAGTCTATTACACAGCAAGCAAAACCAGGCCTCGTGGATGCATCTCACGGGCATCCTCTGGGGTGAAAGAAGCCAGACGCACAAGGAAATGTATACTTTGTATGATTCTATTCCCATGAAGTTCCAAAATGGGGGTATTGTCTGGGAGGGGGCTTGAGTGAACATCTGTGTCTTGATCTGGGTGGGGGGGGAGTAACATGGATGTATATGTGTGCAGCTGTACCCTTAAGATTGGTGCACTCTATTGTTTGTACGGTATTCCTTAATTAAAAAAAAATATGTGGGATGCCTGGGTGGCTCAGTCGGTTAAGCATCTGCCTTTGGCTCAGGTCATGATCTCAAGGTCCTGGGATCGAGCCCCACATCGGGCTCCCTGCTCGGTGGGGGCCTGCTTCTCCCTCTCCCTCTGCCCCCCTACCCCTGTTCTCTCTTTCTCTCTCTCGCGCGCGCGTGCAAATAAATAAATAAATAAAATTAAAAAAAATATGTAAAGTTAAAAGCAACAAAGTACTAAAACCTTACACAGAATCCTGGTATGTAAAACAGACGGAAGCCGAGACCCATCCTCTTGCTTCCTACCTCGGGAGCCTCCTGGGGCATTTTGGCAGATGCCACTCTGGAGGACACACTGGGAGCCTTTCCCCTGGAGTAAACATGGCTTTAGGGATCTCAAGCAGAGCCATGCCTTGGAGGGACACATCCCAGCTTGTCCACGCCTGTGTCCCTCCCAGGAGATGGTGGGTCCTGTGGGATGATGCAAATCATGGTGGTCACCATGTAGCCAGGAGGGCACAGAGCTGGGCTCCTACCTGGGACTTGGCAAGTGTCCTAAAACCTGATGTCATTTCCATGACAGGTTCCGTTTCTCTGCCGCAGTTGGCTGCTTAGGGCAGTTAGGCAGTGGGGAAAATAATAGCAGGAGATAATTCCAGCCTAGCTTAACTCAACTGAGCACTCACTCTGTTCCAGGCATTGTGTTAAGTACTTTACAAAGGGATGATTCTCCTTTAATCCCTACAGCAGCCTTCTGTGGTAGATGCCACTGTTATCTGCTTTACAAATAACTTTCTCTCTATACAACTGTTTTTATCCATCTCAGCAGTCTATTCTCATAGCTTGAGTTATAAAGCTCAGGGAAGGCAAGCAACTTGCCTTAGGTACACACAGCTAGCTGATAAATGGTACAACTAGGGATGGAATCAAGGTCAGTTGGACCCTAAAGCCTGCCTCTTTCCTTTCACCAGCGTTTCAACAAATGTCTGCTGTGAACTGAACTAGTGATAGAATCATCTAAAAGGACTGCAACAGGCTGAAATACTGTCCCTGATCATTAAGATAGATGGATAGCGGAGAAACGTGAAAATCACCACATTTAGGGGAAAAAATAGCCCAAGTACTGGGTGAGAGAGACCTGCTTAGAAGTAGCACACATGGAAGAGATTTAAAGGTTTACTCATCCATCCACCCATCCATCCACCCACCCATCCACTCATCCACCCATCCACTCATCCATCCATCCATCCATCGATCCATCCATCCATCCATCCTTCCACGCACTCATCTACCCATCCGACTCGTCCATCCTCATCCATCCATCCACTCATTTACCCATCCACTCATCCATTCTCATCTATCCATCCATCCACCCATCCACCCACCCATCCATCCACACACCCATCCACCTATCCACCTATACTTCCATCCACTCATCCACCCATCCACCCAGAAATTTAACCACCAGAATTGAGCCCATGCCACCAGGTGTTCTGCGTCACTACCATTATTGCAGTCAGTTAGGTTGGCTGTATCCACCATGTAAGAGCGAATAGGTCAGGTTCAGGGAGGACATGCAGATAATCCCCCCACCCCTCCGTCTCCCATCCTCTGCTGGTCAGATCAGTTCCAGGGAACAGTATTTTATCCCTGGTCCTCAGAATGAGAGGGAGCTGGTAATGTGTTGTTTTTCCAAACAGCTGGAGCATCAGGGACTTTTTTTTTTTTTAAGACAGTTTTTAAGAGCAGTTTCAGGTTCACAGCAAAATTGAGTGGAAGGTATAGATATTTCCCATATGCCCCGTGACCCCATTATGCACAGCCTGCCCTTCTACCAAAATCCTGCACCAGAGTGGTACATTTGTTACAGTCCATTTTGTTACAATCAACAAACTTCTGTTGATACATTATGACCACCCGAAGTCCATAGGTAGAGGGGGGTTGGGGGAATGGTGAAATAGGGGTTGGGGATGAAGGAGTGCACTTGTTATGATGAGCACCGGGTGATGTATGGAAGTGTTGAATCACTATATTGTACACCTGAAACTAATATCGCACTCTGTTAAGTAACTGGAATTAAAAGGAAAACTTAAAAAAAGAGAAAAAAGCCAAAGTCTGTAGGTAACTGTGATTTTTGATGTGGCTTTGAGAGCTTGCTCTGTGCTGGGCATTGTGATAATGCTTTTCCATAACTACTGGTCCACTGAGCCAAGCCTTGAACCCATGTTTGCCTGACTCTCAAGTTCAGGCTCCTGACGGAAGTGCTGCTAAGTGGCCTGGTGATTAGAGTAGAGGAATAAATATATTCATGAGGTTTGGCCAGGACTAACCATCTCCAGATATTTGAAGGACTGTCCTAGGAAGGTCAAGGAATTACCTAGACCAGTGGGTGAAACTTAGTGGAGGGAAATTTTATCTGAATAGAGGAGTTGCCCTATGATGGTAGGGCTTAACTCGAGAGGTAGTGAGCTGCCTGTCATCAGAGGTACCTGGGATGCTTGAGGGAAAGCCCTGCCTTGAGGGAGGTTGGGCCATTCCACCTGCAAGGTCTCTTGACTCTCACTTTGATTAAGTTCAATTTGGTTCAACCATTATTGGGTTCCCAGTGTGTGCCTGCCCTGGGCTAGGTGCTGGGGATGAAGTAGACCTGCTCCTGGCCTTCAAGGGGCTTACAGCATAGTGGGGAAGGCAGCTTGTGTGGTTCTAGTCCTTGCCGACTCCTTTCGGCCATGGAGGCTCTCTCGGGGCTGAGGGTCCTGGGAACATTGCATAAGGGAAAGGCGCTGGCCACTAAGTGAGGGGAGAGGGGGTATGAGTTCAGGCTGAGGGGACCCCAGTGTGTGGTCTCTGAGTCAGCCATCCCCTAAGGCCTGCTCCCTGTGGAATAGAATACCCTCCTCAGAGAAGACCTCTAGGGCTCCTTGGGGCTGGTCCTCACACAGAGGGCTCTCCGGGCATAGGCCTGCCATCCTCCCCTCTGCCTCTCCCAGCAGGTCCCCCTTCATCTAAGAGGACTGTTACTGGCCTTCATTAAAAAAAAAAAAGCACACCCACTTCCTCCAAGGTGTTAACACTATGGAGCTAGAGTCTCCATTCAAGGAGGGCCCGTTGGACCCCTGCCCGGGCTTTTAACTCAGAATCCCGCTTTGCCTTCTGGCGTGTCCTCAGATACCAGGTGCCCAGGAATAGTCTACAAGCAGAGAGCCTGCCTCATGCGGACTACAGGTGCGGCTCCATCCTGGCTCCCTACGGGCCTCCCCTGCTGTCGCTAGCTGCCAGGGCCCAGGTGTCGGAGCTGAGGGTGATGGCAACGATAAAGGTGATTGATGGTAATCCCAATAAACAGCACGTGTGGCGCCCCAGCTCTTATGCGCTTAACCCATCAAATCACCCACCTAGCCACCCCTCCAGTCCTATCTCAGGCCCTGCTTCTTCCTCACTGACACCTGGGACGACCTCTGCCTCCACACCATTAGCTTCTCCTGGGTAGCTTGTTGAGAATGTACTCTGACTCTGTTAATGTGGGTGGGGCCTGGATATTTTATGTTTTTAAGTCCCAAGACTGAGGCGTGTGTGTCCAGGGTTCAGTTCTCTGACTCAATGGAGCCTGTGATGTGTGTTGATGATGCCCTGGAACTGGTTCTCCAACAAGGCTATTCCTGAGCCCTTCCTAGAGGAGCTCAAAATGAGCCTGGATGCACCAGGTCCGAGGGGCTGGCCGGCTCAGATGAGGCCCCGGGCAGTGGAGTGTGTGTGCTGGGGAGGGTGTGGTCGGCAGAGGGGAGGGAAGAGGGCAGCACCTCAGCTTCTCATCTGGGAGTTGATGGTGTGCCCGTAGAGTGGGATTGGCCTGGCTCTGCCATCAAGGCTGTAAACCAGGGGGAGAAAATAGGGCTTGGGGGCCACTGAAGTCAGTACCAAGGTAGAGCCCAAGGATTGCTCCCCGGAAGTGTCTGGCCATGGGGGCAGGGCAGAAGAGCCTCCAGGAGCAGGGTCTCCCCTCCAGCTTTCACAGAAGCCTTTCCTCCTGCACCTTTCCCTCTGACCCACCCACCTCCCCTTCTTCAAAAGCATGGCATATACCACCTATGATAATTGAGATTTATAATAAGAAGCATGTGTTTGGTCTTTGTCCTGGTTCCTGGCACAGAGCTCCTAAAACCCTTGGAATTTCCTAAGTGATAAGCGCCACAAAGGTGGCTTGATACTCGTAAGAAATCCTTTCAACCACACCTGGGTTTAAGTTAATGAAGTTTGGAAAACACCTAAGAATGGGGGCCGGCTGCCGGGGGAACCAGCTGTGTGATTAGAAGGTTGGAACTTTCCGCCCCACCTCTGACCTCCAGGGAGAATCAAGGGGCTGGAGATTGAGTTCAGTTATCAGTGGCCAATAATTTAGTCAATCACGCCTGTGTCCTGAGGCCGCCATAAAAGCCCAAAGGGACAGGGTTTGGAGAGCTTCTGGCTTGGTGACCCCACACAGGTGCGGGAAGAGAAGCTCCGGCCCCTTCCCACGTGCCTTGCCCTATGTGGCTCTTCTAGGCGTTATAGCCTTTAATAGTGAACAGGTGATCTACTGAGTTAACTGGTTTCCTAAGTTCTGTGAGCCACTCTAGCAAATTAATTGAACCCAAGGAACCTCTGATTTCTAGTTCATGGGTCGGAAGCACAGGTGACAAGCTGGACGTGACCCTGGCGTTTGGGGTGGGGGACAGTCTTTTGGGACTGAGCCCCTAGCCTGTGGGATCTGCTGCTCCCTCCAGGTCGACAGTGTTCGGATTGAGTTTATTGCTTGGTGGCGTGGCAGAAAATGCACATTGGACGTGGTGTCAGAATCCTACCATCTTCTCTGCTCAACACCAAAAGTGGTTCCCACAAACCCAGTTTATAACCCACGGGGGTTCACACTGCCCCATGGTTGAATCGAAACTGGTGTCGGGTCTGGCATTCTCCAGAGTTAGGCTGGTGCCGCCCCCTTCTCTGATTTCCCCCACTCCTCCTGCTCAAGACCTGGCTCTGGCCCCCTGAGCATGTTCAGCGCATGCGTTCTGATGGTCTGGTTGCCAAGCCTTAGCTTCCTCTCCTGGCTTCAGTTCTCATTGGGCCGAATGAGCATGTTGGACTAGAATGATCTCTTTTAGAACAACTAATATAAGACGCTAAATTCTCAAGTTAGCCTGGGATACTCTTAAACACTCCTGGTCTGGAGAACTCCTACACATCTTTCAGGCCCAGGGGAAACGTCACAAGCCTTTCAGACCTTCCCAAGCAAAATTAGCCATTCCTGTTCTGTGCTCCCATAGGGCTTTACACACAGCTCAACCTGTGGCTAGCAGGCCCTGGCTGTTTTGGAATTTGGGACCCCTGGAGCCTCGGAATTCTTTGAAAGCAAGGACTCTGGGCGGGACCATCACAGGAGCTCAGGAGTGGCCTGGCCCAGGGTGGCCAAATGAATGAATGAATGAATGTGTGAGTAAAAAAAATATGAATCCCTCATCAAGTTTATTCTCTTCACCATCTGCAATCAGAGTGGTCAAGGTCAGGAGGAAGGGAGAGAGGCATCCATGGTATCCAGAAAGGAGCTCTGGTTGCCCAGCTATCTTAGTCCCGGGCCCACAGCTGAGGGAGGGCAGTGGTGGGCACACCCCAGGGGGACCTTAGCCACAGAGGCGGGTCCTATCCCCAGGCCACCCAGCGTTTGGTCCTCTGCCGTGCTGAGGGTAGGGATGTGGGGACAGGGCTGAGGGTTGAGGTTTGGGCAGAAGGAGCCCAACGAGCAAAGTTCTTCCTGAATCTAGCTCAACTAGCAACTAGAGAGCGAGCTGTGCCCTGGACTCCTGGGACCCTGGGGGAAGGGGCTAGATCTGGCTTCTCTGGCCCAGAGAGTCTGTGCCTGGGACTAATTGGCTGGCCCTCCTTCCGCTGCCGGGGAAAGTCTTGGCTAATTTGCCGGAACGCTCTAGTTAAATGCCAATTAGGATGTTCTGTCCACTGATCTCTTCCAATATATTAATAATGTAATTAAGCATTTATTGCCTGCGCAAATTAAAATTTAACTTAAACGGACAGCTCGGAAAACTGAGGAAGTGACCACTTAAACAACCAATTTGCATCTCATTCGAGAATCAGCATCTAAACAGTCTAGGGTGCTGGTCTGGCCTCCCAGCGAGGGGCCCAGCCAGCTACCAACAGCTGCTGGCTTCTTCTCCACGCCTGATTCCCCGATTCCGCCTGCCCCGGCCTCCCCACCCCACCGGATCCTAGGTGTGGAGGATGGGCTTCACCCCAGATGAGCAGGAGGGCTTTCTGCTAAGTGGCCACCTTGGCCTCCAGCATCCTCCCCCCCTTCCTCAGGGGCATATGGTGTAGATTTCAGTGAAAGGAGATGCTACTGGTGGTAAGAGGGTGTGGGGGGGGAAGCCCCTGCCACTCCCACCCACGACCGATTTGTCCTGCATTCCAGCTCAGGAGATGGGAAGCAGATGGTGCTGGAGTTTGGGGGTGGGGGGGAGGTGACCAAGGAAGGAGGAGCCCTTCCCTGCAACCAGCCCCGGCGCCCCCCCCCCGCCCCCCGCCGAGAGATCACTGGGAGAGAGCTGGTAGGGGACAGGTCCTAGCCGTCTGCTTGAAACAGAAGATGAAAGGATCAAGCTCCCCATCTCGCCCCTGTCCCCAGTGTGTCTGACACAACAGGTGTGACACTGCTCGTTTGCCCCTCCAAACAACCGCAGGAGGGGACTCGGCAGGAAGGAGCGGGACAGCAGGGAGTGGGCGAGAAGGGGGAAATGGAAGCAGCCTGAGCTGTGCTCTGCGGCTGTGGGGCAGGAAGGCAGGGGCTCGGGCCAGCTGGCGGGGGCGGGGGGCTGCCTCAGCCAGCGTCCCCAAGGCCTCCCCGCCCGTGCCCGCCGCTGCTGCCCACCGTGTTCCTGTGCGTGGGCGAGGCTTCGGGGCAGCTCGTGAGCTGGGGTGAGGTCTCAGGCAGGCCCCTCGCCCCGGGGCCGGGCTCCTGCAGGGCTCTCCGTCCTCGCTGTCCCAGAGCCACCCCGGGGGGGTGCCGGCTGGAGGCTCCTTGCCCTTCCCCACTGTGCCGGCCGGTCTCCAGCCTGACCCTGTCCCCGCGCCCATGGCGTGGCCACCGCCGGGAGGCGAGGAGTGAGCGACACAGGCAGCCAGGGTTGTTTTAAACACTTTATTTATAAAAAAGTACATTTTTTTTCCTCAGTACATTTTTCAACCCATCATTTTTTTTATACAAGTAAAAGGGGGTGATGCAAACACCCCCCGGGTCAGAACCAGGAGAACCTGCTGGGCCGTCCCCGGGACCAAAGACGAAACTGTGACGAAGAAACTGAAGGCAAGGTAGCGCGGTGCACTCAGAGGTGAGGGGCGGCAGCTTCTCCTGGATTTTGTTACCGTTTTATACAAAGAGAGGAAACCACTGTTTTCCAGACCAGAATCCTGTTCCTCACAGCAGGAGTCGGAAGAGCAGTAGCACCTGGAGCAGGGGCACCTCTGGCCTTCCAGTGGGACAGTAGCAGCGAGAGGCCCCAGGGGCCCTCTCAGGGCCTGCTCCCGGGCGCCCGAGGCCAGAGCAGGGCTCTCTGTGGGTGCGGGGGCCTGGGAGGGGCCCGCCTGCTCCTTGGTGGGCGCGGGCTCCTGGTGGAGAGGTCCGTCTGGGGCCCCGGAGGCCTGCGAGCTCCCTCCTCCTCCCGGGCCTCATCCACCTAACACCATTCCCGATTCCTCTGCTTGGAGGATGGCAGAAAAAATTATTGCACCAGTGGCTTGGGCACGTGGGAGGGGGCTGGCAGAGGGGGCACACGCCCAGGGAAACGAGGCCCCCGTGAGTCTCTCTACTGGCCTGAGCACTGGGAATTCACCTCTCCCCGCGGGGCTTTCAGCAGGACCAGCCCAGCCCCCTGCCGAGGCTGCGCGTGCACACCTGCGCGTGCGCCGGGGCACCTGTGCTTGGGTCTGTTGGAGGGGCGTGTGCCCCGCGAGTGCATGGACTGGGCCTGCCGTGGCTGCGTGTGCCTGCTCGTGATCACCGATCCCACGCTGCTGCTTTTCAGCTCCTTCTGATGGAAGGGGACTCAGATGGTTTGTTTACACATTAGAACAATATCAAAATCTTAAAGAAATAGGGGGGGTCAGGGGAGGGGGGCAAGGACAGGGAGGGTAACAAGAGGCAGGGTGACAACTGGGGGATGCCTTGGCACAAGGAATACCAAGTTTATTTCATTTCCAGCAAAGGCAGAAGCTCAGCTCAGGCTGGGGGCATGAAGGAGAAGCGGAATGTCCTCATCTACTCTGTTGGGCCAGACCTCCCCTTGGCAGTGGGCTATGGGGGGGCCCAGCAGCAGGGCCCACCTTCCCGCAGACTTGGGGCATGGAAAACCCCACCTTCCCAGGCCTGAGTGCAGACCCCTGCCTGCCTCATGCCTACCTTTGGCCCCCGACTAGCAACTGCCCCGCTAGGTGTGCTGCAGGGTTCTCGGACAGGCAGGAGCCTCCCACATGGCCCATGCATGTGGCATGGGTCCCAGTTTGTGCTTTGCTTGGGGGAAGGGTATGGAGGTGTCTTAAGGGGGACTCAGTGCTTTGGCTGGGCCCAGGGGCCCTCCTAAGTACATCATATAATGAGGAATAGGGGGTGGCAGTGTAGGATAAGGGGGACACAGGAGGAAGAGTTCTTTCAGTTTCATGGTTTCAAGAAGACAGAGAATGCCTCTATCAGGTAGGCCCCTGGGACTTCCTCCTGCCTGGGGGCCAGGAGACCAAACAGAAGGGCCAGAATGCTGTGAGGTGGGATGGGGCAGTGATGTAACATGGAAAAGGTCCTCTGCCCTGGGGGGACACTAATACTGCTAGGAGAAGCAGCCCAGCTCCTCTGCCCCCCTCTGCCCTGTGGCTAGAAAGACCCCAGAATGTTCTTCCCCAACTCCACCCCATCCAGCATCCCCAATGCCCAAGAGAGGAGAGCTGCCCCAGGGCTGGCATGGCTTCAGACTTCTGCTACGTGGCTACTGGGCAGCCAGGGCTGGGGCGAGGGCAGTGGGGGCTGGGTGAGGGTGGCCCAGCTGGTGGGCCCAGGGTCGCCAGGGCAGAGACAAGTGCTGGCCGGGGGTTCAATAGCAGCACCATGGAGGGGAGGGGAGGGTGGCTGGGGGCTGGGGCTCCCTTGGGAAGCCTATGGCAGGTAGGTCGGTGCCCGTGGGGCACAGAGTGGTCTGCTTCCCTTCCCCCCCAACACTTGCCATCCCACAGAGCCCCTGACAGCCTGGACTGAGTTAACTGGAACCCTAATGGGCAGGCCTGAGCCTGCCTCTCCCATCCCAGGGTCTTTCCTATCTAGAGTGCTGGGGGGACCAGGGTGGGCAGATGGAGGAACTGAGGCACTTTGAGCTGGGGGGAACGGAGAGGGCTGGGAGGGGCCTTTCCCCCACTGTACAGAGAGGAAGCCCTCGTCCTGGGTGACTGATGGGAATCCAGAGCCCCATTCAAGGAGGGAATCTGTAACTCAAAGGGAAAGCTTTCCCAAGGATCCTCCACCCCCTCCGCCTCCCAGAATGGCGACCAGGTGTAGCTGAGCCAGGATTCCTGGCTACCCCACTGCCCCTGTACTTCCTGGCAAGCCCAGAACATCTGCATTGGCCTTGGGGGGTGGGGTACCAGCTGCACTCTTCAGCATCTGTGTTTGCAAAGCTTCTCCCGTAGACTCCCTCCCCATTGCTCTCCATGGTGGTACTCGGTCACTTCTGACACCTGGACATCCTAGGGACCCCGGCCCTGGCTCCCCAGGAGAATCGAGCTAGCACTTGACAGATAAGGGAGAAGTCTGAGAAACTCCCCTGCCGAAAGCAGCATTTTAGGGCCAGCCTGAGCTCCTAGGATAGAGGCTCCAGGGGGCCCTGGTCTCAGCTGTCCCCGGAAACTTCTGAAGGTGTCCCCATCCTCAGCTGGGAGGGGAAGAGGTGGAACAGAGGGGTGGGCCCCGGCGGTGTCCAGCCTGCAAGGGCATGTGACCCCAGGGGAACGAGGGGTGGACATGAGCGGTGAGTGTGCATGTAGGTGTCTGCATCATGTGTTGGTAGAGGCGTATGGGAAGCGTGGGCCAGAGTCCACCCGGAGCCCCACTGTGTGGGGAGCAGATAGGGGTCAAGAGGAGAGACACACCAGAGCTGGGCCAACTTCACTCTCCGTTGGCCAATGAGGAAAAAAAATGTAAAACCAACCTCACCGGGAAAACACACTGCCCTAGGCCCTGGGTGGGGACCTCAACTCGATTCACGTAACAAGACTACCCTGGGTGCTTTGGAGAAGCATATCCCTGCCTCTCGGGTGCAATGGCTGTCTAGACCGGGGGTCCGAGCTCCCGGCTGCTCGTGGCAGGGAGGACTGGGCTCCCTCTCCCTGGGAAAAGAGGAGCAGCATCTGGGGGTGGGGTGGGGCTTCTCCCCCGGGAGCCCGCTCAGCCCTCCACCCACAGTGGAAAGGACACAAACAGATTCCAGTGTTGGGAGGGGGGGGGAGGGCTGGCTCCCCAAGCCCTGGAGGGGTGCCCAGGTCCACAAGACGAGAACAGGGCTCCCCGCACAGAGGGCAGGCGGAGGGCCACAGGAGGAAAGGTGCAGCGACACCAAAGCCACAGTGAACACGACAGCACGGGGAGGGCCGGGGCCGGGGAGATCAACACCAAGCCAGGTCGCAGCTGCCCTGGGCTGCCCGCTCCCCAGGAGTGTGGGGCTGGCTTTGGGCGGCTGGGTGAGTCTCTGTGGAGCTCCTGGAGGAGTGGGCACGGGGACGGGCAGGGGGCGTGCGGGTGGGGGCTGGGGAGAAAGGGGCGCAGACAGAGGCTCTGGAGGGAGGCGGCTACACGTACCACTCCTTCTTGGAAATGAAAGACCCGTCGTTCTGAGAAACCATGTTCTCGGCCAAGTCCAGCTGCTCGGGGTCATACTGGTAGCCCAGAGTCCGGTCCCCGTAGCCGTCCTGACGGGCCTCCGCCTCATCCACGGTGAAGTAGGGCCGCTTGGCGTCCTCGTCGTATTTGGGGTGGGGGCCGCCCACCTTGCGCTCGCCCCCTCCGCCGCCCTCCTCCTCCTCCTCTTCCTCGTAGCTGCTCCCACCCAGGGGGCCGGGCTTCTTCTCGTCGTCCGAGTCGTCCGGGTACTGCAGGTTCTGGGCCATGGGCGGGTGGTGCTGGGGGATGCCCGCCTTGCTGTAGCCGTTGCCGTACACGTGCTTCTTGGTGCTGTAGTCGCCCTTGAAGGTGTGCCGGCGCCGGCGCAGGGCCACCACGATCCCTCCGACCACGATCACCACCAGCAGGATGCTCCCCGCCACGCCCCCAATGATGGCCGTGGGCACCGGCCCTGCGCGCCGCCCGTGTTCGGGAGGAGACGGGGTGTAGGGGAACTCTGGGGGGGGAAAAGACATGGAGGGGGACAGTGTCAGTGTCTGCTCCCGAGGGGGACTCGGCAGCGGTGGCAGGGACGGAGGGAGGGAGGCAGGGGATGGAAAGGCCAGGAAGCGGGCCCAAGGCCCAAGGGCGGCTCCGGTTCCGCAGGCTCATCGGCGCCCCACCCTCCGGGAGCTGCCACCCGTCGGCGCCCCACCCCTCCGGGGGCCCCCACCCCTCTGGGAGGCGCCAACCCTCCAGGAGCCCAATGCACCACGGTGTTGTAGGTGGAGCGAGAGGAGAGGCAGAGAGTGCTGGAGCCCCGGAGCCTCCATGCTGGCTTTCTCCTTGGCTGTGGTGCCAGCCAGCCCACCCCGACCCAATGTCCCCTAGCTGCCAGTCACCGTCCCGGCACCCCATGATATAAGTGTGCTATTACTTTCCATTCAACGCACGACGGCACGAGGCTCAGAGAGGTTGAACAACCTGCCTGAGGCCACCAGCCAATGATGCAACATCGGTTCTTTTGCAGGGAGAGCCTGTGATAACCCTGTGCCGGACACCTGCGGGTCACTGGGTGCCCCACGTCTGATTTCACGTGCTCCCCCGGGCACAGGGAAGAGGACGGGCTCCCAGGCTGGTCCCAATGATGCCCTGGGAGTGCCAGAAACCAGGGCTGTGGTTCTTGGCTGCGGTCTGGCCCCGGAGGGCAAGGTGGGTGCCAAGGGTGCTGGCAGCCTGGGCTAGGAGCGGAAGATGCTCGGCACGGCTGTGCAGGAAGGAGGCGCGAGCGCACGTGAGTACATGGCCACGATGACGCGAACACACAGGGGAGCTCGTGCCGGGGCACACCCTGGCCGTCGTGGCCAGCCCGCATGCCTGTGCTGATGTGCCGAATGTTTGTGTGCAAACATGCACCCCGACGACAGGGTGGAAACCAGGAGGCAGGAAAGGTGGAGGAGAGAGAAAGGAAGCGGGCGGGCAGGCGGGCAGGCTGGGTGAGGGAGCGCCTGCGCTCTGGTCAGTGCTGCCCCTACCCTCTCCTTACAGGGCCTTCCTTGCCAGAGGCCAGACTGGGGGGAGGTGAGGCTGAGGGAGGCGGTTCCCAGCACCACCACAGGGTGGCACCGGAGACCACGGCTGGCCACGGTCAGGAGGTGCTGGTGGGCAGGTTCAGGGCGAGCCTGCGAGGGCTGCCCGGCTATTCTAGGTGCTCTTCTCTCAGGCCCAGGTGAAGGTGTAGGGTTTGGGCATTTATTTTTCTGGTCTCTGGGAATCGGTTCCTGCCAGCTTGATCCCTTGAATGAGCATCACCCGCTCCAAGGGAATTCTGCTCCTCCTGTGAGCCCGTTCCCTCCTCCCGAGTGGAAGCCAGCCCCTGTGTGGGAGTGGGTGGGGTGCTGCCTGCAGCAGGCAGGAGCAGGGCAGAGGCTCGAGCAGAGGAAAGGACTCCTGGGAGTCCAGGCTGGACGGGCTAATGAAAACACAGAGGCCCAAGGAAGGGGAGGCGATGTGCTTGCAGTCACATGGCTGAGCAGGGACCACCCAGATGCTCCTGTTCCTGGCCTCTCCACATGCAGGAAGGACAACCACTTGTCACCACCGTGTCCTCAGCGCAGGTCACCGAGTGACTGCCCAATAAATATTTACTGACTATTTGTCCTCCCCGCCTGCTTCCAGAACAGTTTCCCTGGAACCTCAAGCTTCTCCTGCTTCACCAGGTCCCATCTGTTCATTGCCTTTAAAAGGGCTACACCCCTGCTCGCCATGAAGTGGGAGCTGCCTCCACAAGGCGTGCCCCAAAGGCAGCTATCAGGAACCTAGCCTCCTCTGTACTTTCACCCTGCCTGCTACCTCCTCAGTTCTCACTCTAGATCTGAGTGCTCTCTCTTCTCTAACCTGCCTCTCACTTCACCCATCCACCCACCCATCTACTGATCTGTCCACCAATCCATCCATCCACCATCCATCTACCTATCCACCATCCATCCACTCACCCACCTACCCATCCACCCATCCACCAAGCCACCCACCCATCCCTCCACCTATCTATCCATCCATCCACCTATCCACCCATTTACCCATCCAGCCACCTACCCAATTAACAAACATTTATGGAGCATCTATTTTGCTAGTCACAGGATACAAGAAACTCACAGCCTATCTAGGGAACCAAATGACACCCTTAGGGACAAAGCCGCATGCAGACAATCAAGGGCACTGGCAGAGAAGTGCCTCAGGAGTGCAGGGGAGGGAGAACACTGTGGCCTGGAGTTAGCAAAGGCTTCTTGGAAAAGAATTCTTGAAGAATGGCGAGGACTTGGAGAGGCCAAGAGAGTAAGAAAGGCATCCACATGGAGGGATCTACCTTTCCTTTCAAATCTTTCCATCAAATCTTGTTGACTCTTCCTATTCAATATTTTATCACTTCATGCCAGGTTTTACGGTAGTAGAGTCCTGGAATCTCCTACCTCCATTTGGTCTCTGTCCCCTTTTAGTCACTCTGTCCAGAGTCACCAGGTTAATTTCCACTGTGTAGACACTACCATTCCCTTTTTCGAAGAGTAGCAACGATGTCCCCAGTGCCCGCTGGACCGTGCCAGTCTGGGCTCCAGAACTCCCATCATGCCACTTGATCTTGGCTTTGGCTAGCTCGCCATCCTCGCTGTCCACGTTGATTGTTTACTGCAAGCCTTTGCTGGTGCTGTTGGCCCTTCCAGGAATGCCCTTCCTCATTCCCTTGTGCCTATTTCTGTTCTTTCAAGTTTTCAAATGGCTACAATTCTCTTTTTTTTTTTGTAGGAACGAGGAGAGGGGTTGGGGAAGTGGCAGCCTCATGATAATCTGGGACTGTTTCTATTCAGGTGCGTTACAGTTGTGTGCAGTCTAAGTTCCGTTATATTTATTTTTATGCTTTCTGTGACAGCAGAGACCCAATGAAAAAATAAAGCTCTCCAACATTTTACTGGACTAGACCGAATTTTTTGGGCCCCACTAATCACAGTATGGTAGAGTTGGCTGTATTACCTGTTTCATGAGAGCGACTTAGGTCCCAAATTAGTCTGTAAATCGAATTCAGAGTAAATCTAGAAGCTGACCACTTTCTACCATTGCTCTGTCCCTAATCCAAGCCACCATCACCTGTCACCTGCATTAATTTTTTTAAAGATTTTATTTATTTGAGAGAGAGAGAGAAAGAGAGAGAGATTGAGAGAACGTGTGGGAGGAGGGGCAGAGGGAGAAGCAGACTGCCTGCTGAGCAGGGAGCCTGATGCGGGGCTCGATCCCAGGACCCCGGGATCATGACCTGAGCCGAAGGCAGACACTTAACGACTAAGCCGCCCAGGCGCCCCTGTCACCTGCATTATTGCAACAGCTGTCTAACTGGCTTCCCTGATTCTACATTTTCCTTCTAGAGATGATTTTGAACACAACAGCCACAGAGAGCCTGTTAAATCTAGAGAGTTTAAAATCGCCTACGTGACCTGTGCCTCTGCTCCCCACCTCTGATACCATCCCTTGCTTTCCTCCTGGTTCATTCCTCTCCAGGCTTCCTCAGGGCCTTTGCACAGGCCGCCCTGCACCCCGGCAGACTCTTCCCCTAGGTGTCCCATGGCCACCCCCTCACCTCTGTCAAGGCCTGGCTCAAGCTTCTCACCGAGATCCCCTTCTCGCCAAGGCCTTCCTTCCCCGACTGCCCTATTTCAAAGCGCGGCTCACGAACCCCACCCCAGCCCTTGTGACCCCTTGATCCTGCTCTTCTTTGCTCCATGTCACTTTCAAAATGACCACGTGATTCTTCTGATGTATTTCCTCTGTCGTCTGCTGTGTGTCCTTCTGTACTAAAACACTCACTCCAGAGGGACAGGGACTTTGGCTCATTGATGTATTCCCAAGCACCTCGCCTGCCTGGCAGGTGGCCAGAGTTCAGGAATATTTGTTGAATGAATCCTGTCAAGGCGAGTGTCTTTCCCCTCTAGGTCCTTCTGTTTCACTTTCTTCCCCCCAAGCCCGAAGGAGGTTTACTCTTCCCTGGGGACCTTTTGGGACCAAGGGGAACCCTGGTTATTTTAGCTGCTCTGCATCCAGGTCTGCCTAGAGGTAGAGGATGGCGGACTTCAGAGTGCGGACGCCGGGTGAGGGTGCAGAGGGAGCAGACAGGAGGGCCTAGCTCACCGGCGAGCAGAGGCGGCTGCTTGTGTGGAGTGGAGCACTGGTCCCCTCTGTCCTTCCGACGGTCACGCTCAGCACCAGCAGCAGAGCCTCAGGGGCCCCGGCGGACCGGGGAGAGAGCAGCTGGGGCGTGGGGTCCCTCCCGACCTCCCTCACACCGTAATGCCCCCTCTGACTGAAGCCTCCCCTCTGGGCTGGCGGGCTGGCCGGGCCCCTGGGGGCGGCGGTGGGAGCTCAGCATCCCTTTGCGGCTGTGCTTTCCTGACTGAGGTGGGTGGGCCCGTAGGGGGGCTGGGGACGGGGCTGAGGCGGAGGGGAGGCCAGGGTTTTCGTCTGGAGCCAGGCCCCGGAGGAGGTTTGGGGTGGAAGAGAAGGTAGGGGCTTGCTTCGGACCCGAGGCCGGAGCTTCGGCAGGCAGGCAGGAGTGCTCTGGGCCCGAGGGGGCCGGCAAGCTGGGAGCGCTACACCTGCCAGGGTGCAGGGTGGTGGCCGCAGGCCTGACGTCAGGCTCTGGGCGGCCCTCTGCTCCCGGAGCGGCTGCCAGCAGGCCACCGGGCAGGGCCCCGTCAGGCTGGAGCAGCAGCCAGTCCTCCCAGGGGCCCGGATGCAGCTGCCTGCGCACCGACAGCCCAGCGCACCGCCATTCGCCAGCCCGCAGAGAGGCCCGACTGCCACCCAGCCGCGTGCACGCGCAGCATGAGGACAGGCGCCCGCCGGCTTGCCAGCGCACGTTCACACGCTCACAGGCACGCTCCCTTGCAGGCTCACACACACCCTCCGTTCCAGATGGACCCCGAAGCCCCACCAACACTTGGTGGCAAGAACTCCCAGTCTAAGAGGGAGACCTGTTACCTTCACCCTCCAGTGGTCACGCCCAGTGGATGCGCCCGGGACTTCACCGGAAGCGGGGACTGGGGCAGACACCCCTCCCTCTCTGCTCCTCCTGACAAGCCCGGTCCCAGGGGCAGATGCTGCCCCATTTGGCCTCTCGAGTCTGGTCAAGGCCACACCCTGAGCACCTCTCCCTACTCTCTGCATTACCCGCAGAGGGAGAAGGGAGGGGAGCTCACTGGTTTGCTGGGGACTCCTGGGCTAACCCCATGAACTTGCTCCTCATGGGCCCCGTGGACATGTACGCACAAATTCTGGTGAGTCCGTCTCCCTATCCCCGTGGCCGCGGCCCAGGCCTGCTGCTTCCCACTAGGGACGCCCTCACTGTACAGCCCCTAACTGGTCCCCTGCTGCCATCCACACAGCCTCTCAAATGCTTGGTCTAAGCCACCTGCCTCACCGTGCTGCTTCTCTGCTGAGAACCCCCCAGAGACTCCCCTTTGACAACACAGAGAAAGCCCCACTCCTTCCGGTCCTGCCCACTTGGCTCCCACCATTTTCCTCCCACAAGCTTCCCCTGCCGGCGAACCCCCACCCTCCATCACTGCCCACTCACTCATCCTTGTAGGAACAACTCAAATGCCACCTTCCGCACCATCCGGGGCCCTGAGAAGCCCCAGCTACAGTGTGTGTGTGCGGGTCCAGTGCCCCGCACACGCACGTGCCTTTGGCACACTCCCTGCTGCCCGCCTCCTCCCCCTCTTGCCCCAGCTGCTCTTCATTTTCCTCTCCAGATGCGCCCAGGGCAAAGCTATTACCCGAACGGATGGCCAGGATGAAAAATTAAATTTCCACTTATCCGTCTCACTCATGCATTCCCTCCTGACCAGCGGGGCTTGGAGCCCAGGGCATGGCTGTGTCCCTCGGACTGGGCCCCCAGAGAACGCGACAGACACTAGCTGATGCAGGATGAGGGCTGGTGGCGTTGGTGGCTGCTCGTAAATTGTCCATGAGCACGGGAACGCACAGCTCTGAAGAGGCTCAGGCTTCCTGGCTGACCCCTCCAGAGGGGCTGTGAGATCGTCCCTCCTTCCCTCGGGACGGCCGGCGAAACAGCTCCTGGGCCCGTCAATGATTCAGTGAGTGTCACGCTTCCCTGGCTTCTGCCTAACTGGGCTGGCAACAGGAGTGTCCTTACGCAAGGCCCTTCTCACCACCCACGTGTGTGACTTTGGTTGCCACCCGTGCCTGGCTCGATACCTCTGGGGAGCACAGGAGGATAGGCTGTGTGCCTCTTCCAGTTGGAGCCCTGGGCAGCTTGGCGCCCCCGGCCACGAGGCCAGCGAGGCCTGACCACAGATCCCATGCGGGGCACTACTGCGGCCATCAGCCCCCAGGAGACGGCCCGCCTCCACAGCTGGCTTCTTTCCTCTTTGTTCTGTAGCCTGGGCCTGGGAAGTGCCCCTTCCCTTCCTCCCTGCTCCTGGACCTGGTGTGACTCCCTGATGAGCAGCCCTGCACTCACGGGCATCCTGCACCCTCCTGAGCTTTGGGAGAAGGGACGCCCTGACTTTGCTGTCCCAGCCCTGCCTCTGGGGCTGGGTAGCGCCACTTGGCCCCATAAGCCTAGAAGGGCCTCTGACTGGTCCACTCATGCCAGGGGTAGGATCACGGGCGATCGCTGCTCCCAGGTTTCTTGGCTTCCTCCTGTGATTGCCCAGTCCACTGTTTCCCCAAAGAGCCCGAGTGGTGGAGGGTGACGGAGTGGTGGTGTCTGTGATCCACCACTGGGGAAGGTACCCCCACCCAGGGAGGGCTCGGTGTGTGCGAGCACGCATCTGGCCAGAGGTAAGGGTGAAGATCTCTGTATTACAGACTGAGAGAAGAGCCAACACGCTGAGGCCCGTCTGTGTCGTCCCTCCAAGGACACGCCCCACTGCGGCGTGGTCACGCTCCCTTACTAATACCCCTCATCCTCGTCTGCCCCTCGGCTCCACGGCCAGAGCTTGGGCCCCTGTGAGGTTCCTACTGAGCTTGGCCCACATTTTCTCCAGGAGGGCAGAAGTGTGTGATTCTGCCCTTCCCTCCATCCCCCTCAAGCCTCAGCCTGGAGGACGGGCTGCCTTAGCTTTGCCCAGCTCCACCTCAGATGCTTCTACTACCTCAACCAGTCAGAGAGCCGAGGGCAGGGGGTTGAAGAAAGCGGCAAATGACCAGTGACCCCACCTTCCCCAGTGAGGGTGTGACGGAACGGCCCCGACGGCAGGTTGGTCGGTGCAGACCCCGGACGCCGTCAGGCTGCTCCTCAGGCATCTGTACCCGGAACGTACCCACAAACGAGGTCTCTGACGGCTGAGACACAGGCCCAGAGCTGAGGCCTCTCCAGGGCGTGCCCAGGTCCTGTGCCTGCCGTCCAGGAAGCACGGCCCAACTTCCTACACTCCCCAGCCTGGCTCAGCATCTCTCTGAGGTCACTGCCCGCGCACGACGCGCCCCCCCGACGTCACTTCCTGTCCATCTCGGCAGCAGCATGACACCACTTCCTGTCCCAGGCGGTTCTTTCTGTCGCTTTCTTACCCTACGACCAGCTCAGCTACAATATTAAAGCCGCCCCCTCTTCCGGCTGTGAACTCGTGATGGCAACTGTACCCCTCTGTTGGCTTGTTCTGATCCTTCCATTAATCATGATAATGATAGAGATCGAGATCATAATCACAGAGCACGGGCCATTTATTGACAGACTGCTGGTCTGTGCTAGGTACTCGGCCCACATTTTGTAAATTCTGACAACAAGCCTCCAGGCACCTCGTCTTATCCCCATATCCAGAGCACCGTCCACGTGCCAGCTGTCGGACACTGACGTCCGTGGCTCCTGTCACGGCCCATGGGAGGCCTCCCCCAGAACATCCTAGCTCCTGTGCTCCCTCCCTTGGCCCCGAGAGGTCAGGGGGCTGAATCTCCTCAACCGCACTGACACAGAGAAAAGTGCAGGGAAAGTTCAGTCAAGGGCACGAGACCACCAGGGCTCTGGGCCATCTCCTTGCTTTCCCTCCTGCGTCCCTGCCGCCCCCGTGGGTTTCCTGAGCTGCAGGAACAGACGAGCTCCACCAGCCAGCATCACAGGACATGGGCAGGCTCTACCACCATGCCCCACTGTCCCCCGACCCCCAGAAGCATTGTTGCAAATGGCACTTACTTCTTCCCTGCTGGGGCCTCCCTCTGGCCCCTCTCTGATCAGGGGTCACCCTGTCTCACACACAGCCTTGTAACAGAGAAAAGAGAAAAGCAAAGCAAGGCCAAGGGCCAGAGCCTAAGGGGGAACCAGAGGAGAAAAGAGGAGACACAGACTTCCCACATGACACCAGCCAAAGGTGGGGGACGTCAGCAGTGGGCTGGGGGAGAGAGGCTGGGCAGGGGGCAGCTTCCTACCTGTGATGTTGACCTCCACCTGGCCCGAGCGCGTGCCGATGGGGTTGGTGGCCTCACACACGTAGGTCCCTGCCAGGCTATAGTTGATGGGCCCCCTGAAGAAGAGGGTTCTGTTCTGGGCCTCCACGCCCTTGGGGAGAGAGCCATTCAGCCTGTGGGGATGGGGAGACAGGGCAGAGGGTTAGGACTCTCCGGCCCAGAAGCTGCCTCGGCGTCACCCACCTGCCTCCAAGACTCCCAGCCCTTTTGCTGAGCGAATAATGGGCAGGGTCTGTCTTGGAAGGAGGACAAACAACCACAACAATAATCTCTTGTGTTTCACACTCGATGGTCCCAGCACTGAAACGCAGACAGGACAGGAAGGTACTTGGTCCCACGGAACAGATGAGCAACTCTTAAGTTCAAGGTCAAGGAACACAGGGGTAAGTGACAGAACTGGAGTCCTAGCCAGGTCTTTGACTCCTGGCACAGTGCTCTTCTGGCTACTCCTGGTTTCTTGGGTTGCTGGTTTAACAAGCTGCTCAGGTAACCCCCATGTGGAGGAATCATGTTCCATTTCACTATCTCATTGTCTCGCTGGACACATCACAGGCCTTTTTCCTGGGGAAAACAGGGGGACTTCCTCCCGATCCACGGAGCCTTGATTCTGTTGGACCCTGCAGCTCCCAGGCACACAGCTGAAACTGGCAAGCCGGCCCCGGCCACTTGCACCTTCAGAAGCACTTCTGGTTCCAGGAAGTGGACGGAAGGTGCGAACTGGCTGGGGCATGCTGCTGTCTGCTACCTCCCGGACAAGAGTACAGACACAATGTGGGCAGCCATCTCCTGGCCATCCGCGTCAACCTGCTTCTTGGCTTCCCCATGCCCGTCTTTCTACGTGTTCCATCCAGCTCTTCTCTGGGAAGAACCTTGGCTCAGGCTATCAGCGCCGGCTGGAGGGCTGGACCAGACCCTTTGAGGGCCAGACTCAAAGACTGGGAAGCCAAGAACCAGAGGACGGGATATGGGACAAGCACGCCATGAACACAAGCATGCTGGGTTGACGGCTGCCCTCTCCTTGAGAATCTGGGGGTGCTGGAGAGAAGGAACGGGAACAAAGAAAGATCTGGGATGCTCCAGAAAGCCAGCTTCCCTGGGGACACCTCGATAAAAATAAATACCGGGGGCTGGGGTGGGAGTGACTCACTCAGACTGAATCACCAAAGGAAAACGACAAAATTCTTTATTAGGGAGAAGAAAGCAGGCAGATTATGAGGGAATCCCCCCTCTGGCAGAATGGTTTGTCCCACTGACCCTGATGCTGTCAGACGTGGGGGCGTTATGTGTGGCCCCTCGCGGCCCCTCCCCTTGTCGCTGAGAAACCTGAACCGAGACCCTAATTTCCTCCCCAGTTAATGCTCCTGGAGGTGGGGTGGGGTACCTCCCTGCGACCAGCTAGGTACCCTGCCGGGCGACCGGCCAGCCCCAGAGCACTTACGTGGTCCAGTGGTACTCGCTGGCGGGGGGGTTAGCGTCGGCTCTGCACGTGAGCTTCACGTCCATTCGCTGCAGGTACCAGTTCCCATCAAACCCCTCGATGGTCACCTCGGGCTCATCTGTGGGGCAAGGGATGATGTTTTGAGAAGGGGGAGGTCAGGAGAGCAGGACTTGGAGTGAGGGAGCCTCGGACAGGGAACGGAGGGAGGATAGCAGTGACACGGAACCAGCTGGAAGACGGAGAAAGGGGGAGGGAGGGGATCATGGAACCTCAGAGCAGCAGAAGCAAGGGGACTGAGGAACGATGGGGACAGATGAGCCAAGGGAGGAGATGGGGGAAGAGAGGAGGGAGGCCAAAGCACCCCCAGGAAGAGAGAGGGAGGGGAAGGCTAGAGGGGCCAGAGAAGGAAGGGGCGGGGGAGAGCGGCAGGAGATAGAAGCAGAGGAGGAGGGAGGGCTGGTGTGGGTGGGTAGTGGGGAGGGGACAGCGGTGCCCACCCCAGGAAGCCGGCCCGCACCGCGCCCTGCTCACACTGCACGTTGAGGGTGAGGCTCTCCCGGAAGCGGTCCATGTGGTAGTTGACGATGCAGGCCAGGGACTGCTGGTGGGCTTCCCGGCTGGGCACCAGGCGGTAGCGGCTGATGACGGTCACCGTGCCGTTGGGGTTCCGGATCTCCTGGTACTCCGCTTCGCCCTTCAGGCGTGTTTCCCAGGACACCACGCTGGGAGGCTTCCCATTGGCCGAGGTGCAGGTGGCCACCAGGACCTTGTCATCCTGCCCCTTCTTGGCTCGAAGCACTGCCTGGGTACCCTCTACCCAGTTGGTGGGTTTGGCTGCAGGGAAGTGGAGAGCGCCATGGGACCAGCTCTCCCGCCTCGCCCAAGGTGTGCGGGCCCAGGACGCCCCCCTGGCCATCCTCACCTCTCGGCTGTGCACTTCTCCCGGGACTGCTTCACATCTAACCTACGTCCTCCCTGCCCTATGACTGGTACCCGCTTCTGTCAAGCAGAGGCCTTCCTGGAGCCTCGGCCTGCTCAAGGACAGTGGCTCATGCGGCTCTTCTCCTTACCGTGGTGTCTGAAGCTTCTGCTTGCTTCTTGGTCACCCACAAAGCACCTTGGAGGGGGGTGCTCCGACCTGAATCCTGATCTTCAGCTCTGTCCACGGCTAAGGCCCTGCCCCCAATCCCTAGTGAACTGTGGCCCAGCCTGGCTGGAAGGGACCAGAAGCGCCATGCCTGGAGCGCGGGCAGCATGCCAACCCAAGCAGAACGATGGGGCCATTGAGGCACGTGTCGAGAATGGCCAAGCCCCAGGCCCCAGGCCTCTGCACGAGCAGGGAGGGAGGGGGTCGGGCCAGCTTACCCATCACGGTGAGGTTGAGCTGGCTTTCTCGATTGCCGGCGGGGAAGGTGGCAAACTCGCAGATGTAGACTCCCTCGTCGTCCAGCTCCAGGCGGGAGAGGCGGATGGTGCCATCGGTGAAGGAGGGCCGCAGAAATTCCACGCGCTCGCGGTAGGGGGCCAGCACGGAGACGCCCATGGCTGGGTTGTAGATGGCCACATTCTGCTTGGAGCCGTTGGTCGCCTTCTGCCACGTGACCTGGGTGATCTTCACGCCGGGCAGCGGGTTGGCAAAGCTGCAATGCAGCACCACGTCCGTGCCGATGAAGCCGTACATGGAGTCGTTCACCTGGACCACCTGGGCGTGGGGGCCTGGGCAAAGGAGACGCGGGCGGTGGTCAGCGACAGGCGCGGCCCCCCGCCCAGACTCCCGGGGCGCTGCTCCTTTCTCTCTAGCAGTATTACTCTTCTGAGGCTGATCATAAAAATAGTAATTGCTTGTAATAAAAGCACTCTGGTTGATACTGAAAAATACCGAGAAGAAAATGGCACCACCCAGGATCCCGCCACTCAGAAATATCACTGATAATCCTGCAGGAAATATCCTCTTTTACTTTCTTCTCTTTACCTTATTTCCCTATATTGCTCCGCATGACCATCTTTTCTTTTCCTCACACCGAGGGAGAATCACACACTGTATGTATTGCTCGGCAAGCTGCCTTTTCACTTGGCGATACGTCGTGGGTACCGCCTCATGGCAGTAAATACACACCCCCACCCTTGTTTTGATGAGGAGGGTCGAGTGCACTGTTTTGCTGCGAGCCACCAACTATGTCACCTTCCTGGGCCTCAGTCCCCTTCTGGCAAATGGGGCATAAAATCAAGGCCTCCACCTCACGGGGTTGCTAGGAGAACCAAATGGGACTAAGGAGAAAGTGTGTCAGGAGACAGGAAGCGCTGCCCACATGGCTCACGGGGGCCACCATGATGGCCACCCCCATCAGGTCTTCTCCCTTAAGGCTGAGTGCCCACGCCCTGGGGGGGCATGGCTCCGTCCCCTCACCCAGCCAGGTGGGGAGAAGTAGGTGCTGCACAAGGCGCGGCCTCCCCTGGCTCCCGGCTGCCTTCACAGTCTAATCTAAATGTCTTGGCATTCGACATCCCCCTCATCTGTATCCTGCCTTTTTGTCCACATCTCTCCATACGCTATGCCCTCCGACCATGTCAGCCTGGGCCCCTCCTCAGAACACGCCATGTTTCTATGTTCCCTTCCTCCCTCTCTTCTTCTTCCTAACACTCCTAGACTCTTGCTCATGCAGTTCCCTAGAAGGCCCGAGAAGGCTCTTCTCCTTCTCCACCGATGGATCACCCACTCAGGCCACCCCCTTTGGGAAGCTTCACAGACCTTCCCCACGCCACCTCTGTTACGGATCTTTTCTGCCTTGGAATGTGGTCGTTCATGCCTCTAACTTCTCCACCAGAGTGGGATCTGTGCTTTCCCATCACCGCATCTCCAGGGCCCAGCCCAGGGTCTGGCCCACAGTAGGTGCTCAGTAGGTATTTGTTGCCAGACAAATTGCAACGGAACCCGCGAGAATAGAGATTTGCAAGGAGGAGGGAGTGATCAGTGGCGTCGGATGAATGAATCAATTCCCCCATGTCTCCTCACCGATTGTTTTATTCCCACTAGAAGGCTTGTTTGAGCTTCGCCCTAACCCTGAACTCGGGGCAGCCATCCCCTCCGGTGGGTCTCTCCGGGGCTCATCCCTGAGCTCTGTTACTGGCCGTACTCTGTACACTTCGTGTTGTCACATCCTTACTGCACTCCATTTACTGAGCACCATCAATACTATCAATGCCAGGCCCTGGACTGACCCAGAAGCAAGGGGATGGCCTCAATGGTCCCCGAAGGGAGCCTGGGGTTCAAGACTGGAAACTTGGGGCTCCTATTTGCCCCTGCATGATGGAGACACAAAAGCAGGGCACACTCCTCTGAGGGCTTGGGAGACCATGGCAGGTGAAAGCTCCTTCCCTCAGGAGGGTACAGGCATGTCTCCTAGGTCCCTGCAGTATCCTCTGTGTTTGACATACAAAAATGTATTCAAAAAATGCTTGCTGAATAAATAAGTCTTTGGCCCCTTCGAGCCAGGCCCTTACCATGCTCTGGAAGCTTCCCTGATGCTTCCGTATCACATGCCTCTTCACAACCACACAGACCCTTCAAGGCCCACCTGGGGTACCCCACTCCATCCTCTCCCGCTGTCCCCTTGGCCAGTCTGTGGGGTTCTGACATGTCCCTGGGCAGAGAGCACTGTGGGCTGGCTGGAGTCCAATGGAGGAAGCATCCATCAGGGAGTCAGGAGTTGGGTTCTGCTGGGCTCCATCTTGAGCTGGCTGTGGGACCTGGGCCAGTCACTTGCCCCTCCTGAGCCCTATTTTCCTCCTCTATAAGGAGCAGGCTGGACTCCCCCAGTCCCTTCTGGCCCTGAGTCTGAGTCCTTGAACTGCAGCCCAGCCCAGCTGGGGCCCCACCCCAGATAGAGTCCCACGGTGAGGTCAGTGGGCCAGGCAGTGCTCCTGCTGACTGGCTGGCTGGCAAGCAGCTAGGTCCTAGGCCCTCCCAGCAGGATAAGCGGGTGCTCCCTCCCCCACTCCCCAGCCTTCACTCACCAACCTGCTGGAGGTTGCCCAGCAGCTGAGATAATGTGGGTATAATTGGGGAACTTTCACCACACAAAGCCAGAAAACAGGAAAAGCCAGTTGGGAGGGCTTGGGCCATAGGCTGGGGGTGGGGGCTGGGGTGCGGGCACCAGGAAGCATCTAGGGATTGGTGCCCAGCACGGTGGGGCCTATAGCGGGACACAGCCCACCAAGCCTGCCTTGACCCCATCTCCTGTCACTCCTCCGCAGGTGTGGGGACAGGCAGGGTTCAGTGCCTGGCACACACGCTACCATTCATTCGCTGTGTCTTCCAGCAGTGACCTCACCCTTCGGAGCTGTGAATACCAGGAGGGAAGATCGCCAACAGCGGCCTGGGCGTGGGGGCGGGGCGGGCGCTGCAAGGGGCTTGTCCGTCAGTACCTAACCAGACCAAGGCAGCCCTCCCCACGCTAATGTCTGTTTTGGGGTTAAGGCCCCTCTCTCCTCGGCCCCTCTCTCCTCTCCAGAGGCAGCCCCATGGGGGGCCAGTGAGGAGGGTGCCTGGCACGTCCGCTCACTGTGCACAAAGCCGGTTGTCCTGGCCCTTGCCCCTTCTGCCCTAGCGATGAGTGGGCAAGCCAGAGCGCGGGAGGACCTCTAAGGAGCAGGCCGACTTAGTTTGATGTTGGCCTCTCTGTCCACAGCCCACTGGGCACAAGGGAGCTCTTGGGGTATGGGGTTTGGGGTCACTCCTTGCTCCCAGAGTTCTGGAACTGGGAGGGGCTGGGGACACTGGCAAGGTCTGAAGACCCTCCCTTCGCCCTCCACCCCACTCCAGGCTTAGGGACCCAGAACCCCAGCTTCTGGCTTGGGGCTGTCAGTCTTGGCCCGAGGATGCACGGTTGGGGAGCTGTCCCTCGTTCTTTAGATTGGGCAGACTGGGAGGCTTTCAGAGAGCGGGGCGCACCTCCAGTGGTCGGGCAGCAGGGTCAGAGTGCTGCAGCGAATGGGGCAGTGGGGATCTCCACTGGAAAGGCAGAGAAAGGGCTGGATGAGGGCAGTGACCCAGGAAGAGGGCCCTCCTCCGTGCAGGAAGAGGGGGACCATCAGCCTTGTCTGGAAGGCTCGGGAGAGGAGGTGCAAACAGGAGGACAGGCCTGTCTAAGCTTCTCCACCATCCGCTCTGGCCTCGATGACCTGGAAGCTGGTGCTCCTGTCTCCCAACACTGCCTGAGCTCCTCCCGCCCTCTGAAGGGTTGTTCCATCTCCTCCCCGCTTCGGGCAGCAGGTGGGCTCCTGAAGAGTCAGACAGTGGGGCTTTGCATTCTCCCTCTATCACGTCCGAGCTGTGAAACCTTGGGCAAATGACTTGACCTCTCTGTGCCTCAGTTTGCACTGAGGCTGCACATCTGTAAAATGGGCCTACCAGTGGTACCTACCCCGGGCAGTTGTTCTCAGGAATCCAATGAGTACATGCGAAACTAGAGAGCTTAGCACACTTAGGACAGAATTAAACGTGCAGTAAACGTTAGTAGCCATCATCACCACCACCACCATCATCTGTATCCCTTTCGCTTTCCTGGCACGTGTGTCTAGCGCGTTTCCCGGTGTGTGTCCCCCCCGGCCCCCAGCAGATTGCGAATCCCCGTGTGAGAGGGAAGGCACAGGTTTGACCTCGGGTTGAGCTGACCACACCACGGCTCGCTGGCAGGATCCAGGGCTCGGAGACTAGCCCGCTGACTTTCTCTGGTTCCCCAGGCCGTCAGGGCTGCTCCACTCAAGGCACTGTCTGTCCTTCCTCATGGGCCCCCTCTTACATGAGAAGTGGGGGCTGTCCCAGATGTGGGAACCAGGACCACTAGAATGGTAGCATCCTGGAGGCTCAATGGACCATGTAATGCATCATTTTACACAGGAGGAGTCCAGGGTCCAGAGGGGTTGGGTCACTTGCTCCGGGACGCAGAAGAGCATAATCCAGCCCGGTGTTCTTCCCACCCTGCCTTTTTATAAGGGACTCCCAATCTCAGTCTAACTCCCCAGGGCATCATTCTGGGTGGTGTCCCTCCCAGAAATGTGATCTCAGAGCCTCTTTTGCTCCTTTTGATAAATGGCAGGAATACCGGTTACAAATTGCAGTCACAGCGCCTGCAGGCCACCCTCCACTGGGCTTGGTGGGTGGGGGTGGGGGGCGAGAGGCTGGGGGCCAGGGGGGAAGCCCAGTGGGAGCCCGGGTGGGGGTACCTGCGGGACGTACGGAGCAGGAAGGAGCCAGAGAGGTGGGAGTGAAGGGGAGAGATCCCGGGAACCTCTGCCCTCAGTAGAGAGGTTCACGTATCCCAGGGATACCAAGCAATGTGTTTTTCTTTTCCTGACCTCAAGCACTGCCTATATTCTCCCTGACTACCCTATGAGCCCCACGGTCTGGGCCCCGTGCGCAAGTACCTCAGTTTCCCCATTAGAGCTCAGGCTGGACAGCTGGGACTGCCTTCGTGGCTTCCCAGAAGTGCTGAGCCAACAAGGCAGGCGTCGGGCCGGCCCCCCGAGACGTCACAGACCTGTAAAAGCCCCGAGCTCAGCAACAAAACACAAAGGCTCCTCAGTTGTGGCCGACAAACCTGCTCCCCAGGGCCCTGCCCGCCTGCCCTGCCCGCCATGGAGCTAATCCGAGGCTGAGGCCATGGGTTCCCACGCAGTGGGGTGTGGCCCAGAATGGGGGGGGCACTCTGCTCCCCGTACCTACCTCGAGCAGTTTCTCTTCCCACCCTTTGAAACTTCAGACCCCTCTCTCCCTGGCCAGGCAGGCTGGGACTGGGCCCATGTGGGCAGGTGAAAGCGGGGGGAATAGGCAAAGGGGGGGGTTCTGGGATTTCTGGCACAGGCCACCTCTTCTTCTGCCCCCCACCTATTTCCTGAGACTGCCTGGGTGCCCTCAGTTGGGTAGACAGCAGGGGCAGACCTGGCCCGGAGGAAACTGGGGCACATTGGGGGAGGAGCACTGGGCTCCCCACCCAGGGCCTCTCTGACACCCAAATCCTTTGGGATCCATCTCTAGGGCTTTCCAGGGATCTCCTTCCCCCCCACCACCCCAAAACTGGCAGAAAGGAAGAGGACATCCGGTTAGAAACCAGCTTAGTGGTAAGTGGGAATGACTCACCTATGGGGGGGGGGGGGAAATAGGGCCTCCAGCCGAAACCCTGCTGAGTCAGCACAGTGACCTAAAGGTTATAGGGCCCCTCCTCCCAGTGCAGCTACTTCCCCAAATGTCAACTCCCAGGGCTGGCCAGCTCCTCACTTTCCGATGCCAAGGCCGATCCACCTGGGGGAGAGACTGGCAAGGAAGAGGGTATGATCAGGAGGGAATCCCCTTTCTAGGGTCCCCTCCTCTGGGAAGGTTTTGCCAATCAGTATTGCCCAGACCGAATCATTCTGCCAGCAAGAACCCACATAAGCAGGGTTCTCACTGAGGTCCTTTGAACCTGTCCCGTCTCGTATCCATGCTCCAGGCAGATTTCCCCATTATTTGGGAGCTCCCTAGAGCCCAGACTCCCCTCTCCGTCCAGGGTGACCCAGGTCAGAGGGCTCAGTGAGGACCCAGAAGCAGCAGCTGACCCAGTCCTTGTCCCCACACCCCTAAGTCACCCCTCACTGAGGCTGAGTGCCCCCGCCCCCCCGCATTGTAGGTGCTCTGCCCAGTGGGAGTGGGCCCTGGGGGGACTCTTTCTGGGAGCGGTGCCTGCTGGGATGGCTCCAGGAGTCCTGGGGCCTTGAGTCCCTGCTGCATCCACCTTGCCAGCAGAGGTGATAACATCCCATGATCCCACGGTCAGGGGCTAATTGCTACTGTCCAAACCCAGGCGCCTCCACCCCTCATTTGGGGTCACAGAAACTGCCGATGTTTTCTTCTTGGCTGATGCCCCCCCCTCCAACTCCCGACACAGAGCTGGTTAATGATGGGCTGTGGGGCTGGCGCCGGAGCCTTGGGCGGGTGAGTGCAGCGCGTGGGAGAGGAGGGGGCGCGGCAGCCTGGGAAAAGCCCCGAGAAGGTGCCCAGGATCTTCCAAACAGGCTGGGCTGGCCTGTTCCCCAGCGGCGTGGAAGCCGCGGGGTTGTGGTGGCGGCGGTGGGGCTGCTCTGGCAGGTCCCATCTCTCTGAAACCTAGCAGGACAGGTTGGGGGACGGGGATCAATCAGGGAGTGGGGTTTTGCCTTCTCCCGCTGAGGAACCAGTGGTTGGGACACCTGGACCCCTCCTACAGGTCTGCTGCCTGTTGGCTGCCCCATCCCCAAGGCCAAGGGCAGGGCCAGTCCTGAGCAGCCCCTGGACATCCCAGGAACAGAGAGCCCCTCTCAGTGCTGCCCCTCTCCATCTCTACCTGTTGGTCGTCTCTGGACTGCTCACCCTGCACCTGCCACATTTCCTCTGGCCAGGTGGTGGGGAGGAGGGGCACGTACTCGCGATCAGGAGAGGAAGTCTCTGGTCCCCACTCCTTGGTCACGTTTTTCTATATGGCCTAAGGTAGGCAGCTCCTCTCCCTGGCCTCACTGTCCTTTTCTGCAAAACGAGAGTGTTGGATGCCATGACCCTGGAAGACGATACTTTGGACATCACCTGCCTGGTTCTCTCTCTGCCCTAGCTCTGCACCTTCCCTGGATCACACTCTAGAACTTTTCCACCAAGTGGCTGCTCCACGTCTGTATACTGCCCGGCTCCTCCAGGAAGACCTCCCAGATTAAGTGGAATGCCAGGCAGCAGAGCTGGGGCGCGCAGGGCTCTTCTATCCACGCAGTTGCGGAGCGTGACAGATGCTAGCTCCTGCATGCTTTTGAATTCATCTTTGTTCTCCATCCCCACTGGCCCCCATCCAGACTCCCACGAAGCCCCCTCCCACCAGCACAGTCCCTTCCCCGCCCCCCACCTCCAGCAGAGTCTCACTTCCTTATTTTCTCAACACTCCCAGGCCAGGACTCTACACGCCTCCCCCACCCCCCCCCCCCTTTAAGTAAACCCTGAGCCTTCGCGCTCAGCATCTCATTCCTGCCCCCGTGTCCCCTCCGTGTCCCCTCAGCAGGCCACAGTCATCACTTACCCCAGCCCCGCTGGAGCGTAACGCCGAGGCCACATACCTGCCTCCAGGCTCTCCCCCGACCCATTCACCACTTTCTAAAACATAAATCATTTCCTATTTAAAATCCTTCCATGGGTTTCCGGCAGCCCTCAGGATCAAGTGCAAAGTCCTTTTGGGCTCGGGACCTCATCTTGGGCCGGAGCCTGCAGCCACCTCCTCTCCTGGCTCTCTCTCTTCCGCCCCATGGAACAATACCATCCATTCCCTGCAGTTACTCCCTCTGCTAAAAACCCACACCCCGCTACCTGCCCCAGTCCCCTTCATGCTTCCTGAGTGGGGTATCCAGCACCCCGAGGGCCCCAGGAGCACACATCCGTCAGAGCATCTCCCCTCGTGAAGGCAAAGGCCAGTGTCTGGCAGACAGTAGGCGTAAGGGGGCCCCCGGCGGTGGGTGGAGAAGGCTACAAGCCAGTCGGGGTTCCAGGCCGGGCTCAGCCACTTCCCGGGTGTAATAACAGCCTCCCGGATACCACACGTCGGTCAAGGGCAGGGCGGACACAGGACGACACCGCTCACCGCTCGGTGTCAGCAGGTAGGGCAGGACGACAGCGCTGGAAGGGAAGCCTCACATCTGCACCCAAGGCACGCAGGTCCGGGCCGGAACCCTCTCCTGACTGAAACCAGGGAGCTGCACCCCAAAAGGTATACCTCTTGCCGCCCCACATCCTCTGCTTGCTTCCCCCTCGCCGCTGCTTGGTTCCTTTCCTCTCTCCTCTGCCCCAGTTCCTAGCACACAGCCCTGCCTCCTTCCTCACTCGAGACCAGAGGTGAAAAATATTCTTCTCACCCAAGCAAGCTGCAGCTGGAGGCCCTGCTCCCCAGGTCTTAGCCCTGCGAAGCCCGCACGCCCCCCAGCGCCACACGCCTCCCAACACAGCCTGGGTTTCTCCTGGCCGAACCCTCTGAGGCCTCGAAGTGCCCGGCTCTAAGCCTGGGGTTGTCACAGGTCCCCGCTCTGCAGCCCACGCCAACCCTGGCCACCCCACGGGCACAGACGACACGTCTCCCAGCAGACGCCCATGGTGGCCAGGGCTCCCCTCAGCAAGGGTGCTCCTCAATGACACATTTCGGGGAGTGTAGGGAGCAGCCTCATCAGAGAGCTAGTGCGCGGGTGGTCGAGGCTGGGGGCTGCCCTGAAAACAGGGAGATTCCCTCGGCCTCCCCAGGAGACCCTCTTCAAAGCTGGGTATCAACATACGCATTGGCTCAGTCCTGTGGGTTCTGTGCCAATGGTCACCACCTGTTTGGAAGTCTCTAGATCTGCCTCGTGCCAGAAGGGATTTGTCGGACCACCCCAGTGCCCAGCTCTGCCCACGCCCTGTCCGGCTCCAGGCAGCTGTCTGTACCCGAGCCTGGGGGCTAGGTCTGTGCGGGGAGGGAAGAGGAGGGGAGGGCATCGGGCAGGGATAGACTGCCTGCTTCCGGGGAGGCTCATTCTAACAGGGGAGGGTTGGGTGGGAGACTGAAGGGGGCAATGGTGGGGGTGTAGAAGACAGTAACTCACCCACGAGCACTGACCTGAGGTCAGACGGGCCTGGGCTGGTATGTGCTGCTTACTGGCTGGGTGACTGAGCAAGCTGCATCCACCTCTCTGTGCCTCAGTTTTGTCATGCACGAAATGGGCACAATTATAGTGCTGTGGCCTAGGGTTGATTTGAGGATTAATTGAGATAAGTCCTGTAAGCTCTTAGCGCAGTGCTTGGCGCATAGATATGCTACATAATGGGCTGTATAATTGTTATCACAGGGGCGCCCGGGTGGCTCAGTCGTTAAGCGTCTGCCTTTGGCTCAGGTCGTGGTCCTGGAGTCCTGGGATCGAGCCCCGCATCGGGCTCCCTGCTCTCCCTTTCCCACTCCCCCTGCTTGTGTTCCCTCTCTTGCTGTGTCTCTGTCAAATAAATAAAATCTTTAAAAAAAAAAATTGTTATTACAGTCTCAGGGAAGGAAGCTGTGTAGAAATCAGGCAAGCTGGTTTCCATTCCGGCTCTGCCAGCCACCATGTGATCTTGCGCAAGCCCCCGCTCTGAGGAGGCTGCTGTCCCGGATCAGAGGTCCTCAACCTTGACGCTATTGACATTTAGGGCCTGATAGTTCTTGGTGGTGGGGGCTGTCCTGTGTGCCACAGGGCGTTTAGCGGCGTCGCTGGCCTGTGCCCATCCTTCCTCCGTTGTGACAACCAAAAATCTCTCTAGAAATTGCCAAGAGTTCCCTGCGGGGCAAAACAGCCTCCACTGGCCCAGAGGAGAGGGCGGGGAGCTCAGGCAGGGGTGCTGGCGCGTGTGAGGGATGTGCAGGGCAGACCCCACAAGCCCGGGGCAGGAGGCAAGTGGCTGAGGGCTCTCCAGGGGGGAACTGTCCTGGGTTCTGGGGCAGAGGGCCCAGAGGTGGGTCAGAGCAGGGGTGCAGGCCGTCCCCCCTGCAGAGCCTGCTGTCGGCTCTATAGGAGGGACGTGAGGTGTGTGCTTGGGAAAGGCACGTGGAGAGGACCGGAGGCCCCGGGGAGCCTGCAGCCGACTGCCCCGTGCTGCCAGAAAGCGGGTTACGGGGTGGCGCGCGTGTCCTCAGAGGACAGAAGGGCAGGAGAGACACAGCCCAGGGGGAGCGTGGCTGGGAGCCTGGGACAGGGAGGTGGGGAGGCTGCGGAGACAAGGCCGTGTGTTTCTAAGAGCAGAAACGAGGCCGGGCAGCGTCTTCCTCCGGCTGGTAAACCACGATCATCTCGGAAGGTTTGCACCTCATTTGGTTCCTGCTTAAGTGAAATCCACAACATGTGTTCCCTGCGTTAGTGGGGTGTTTGTGCTTAATTAGTGGCAAATTCTTTCATATTAAAGTCATTAAGTTCTGCCGTTTGCTCTTCTCACCCCAGGCCTGGCTCTCTTCTGTCTTTTTCCTTTTAACGCAGGTGGCCTGTTGCAGGTGGTTCAGCCTCTCGGGCTCAGGAGGCGCGTGCGCACATGCATGCACACATGCACCCCCCCCCCCACCCCGTGGCACTCGGCCCCACAACAATCAGCCCTGTGCCCGTCCCACCCTGGGCTGGCAGGTGTCGCTCCTAGCACCCCGTCCCCATGCCAGGCTCCTCCGTGTGGGCCGGCCGCTCTGTTTCCTGCCTCTGGGGGCTCCCCCTATGGTTGCCCTGGCAGTGGCCGTCCAGGCTTCGGGGTGTGGGCCAGGGCACTGCCGCTGGCGGGACAATGAGAAGCGACCGTGTCGCTCAGGAGGCCGCATTTACACATCCCAGCAGGGATACTGGGATGGAGGGGCGGACACTGCCTGGGGAGCGTCCCCCCACCCTGCCCCCCAGAAGGCCTGGGTCTCAGCAGTCCCTAGGGCTCAAGTGCGGGACCTGTGTGCAGATGCCCTGTAGCCACAGCACAGTGGTGACGCTGGCTCTTGGACAGGTGGGCGCGTCGCCATGATCAGGGCCCAAGACAACCTCCTTTCCACCTGCGTCTGAAGCCACCTCTGGTCCTCTCCACCTGTCTCATTTCTGGGTGGCACTCACGGCTCTGGGCACTGCAGCCGAACTTTAGGTTTAGGTTAGACAGAACATTCCCAGGCCGGGCTGGAAGGGCCGGGTCTTCTGCGGCATCCCTTTGCTGCACAGATGATACAAGACCTGCAGCAGGCCTGAACTGAGCTCCTGGGACTCTCTCTGCAGACTCTGCAGGCGCCCCTGGGACAGGGGGCTCGGGGCCTGGGCTCAGGAGGTACTGGGAAAGCTGGCAGCGAGGGCCGAGATGAGGCAGGAGCCCCTCCCCTGGCCCCGTGCCCCCTCCCCCGTGAAGCCCCTCCTTGAATGTCTCAGTTGCCATGACCTGGTTCCAGCCTCCAGCAGGTCACACCTCCCACTTCTGGGCCATCTCCGTCCCCCCAGAAAGCCTTTCTTGCCACCCTCTGAGCTCTGCTCCGGGCTTCAGGCTTTCTCTGATGCACTCCAGGCAGCATTCAACCTCTTCACCGGGCACGGCCTGGGGAACAGACAAGGGGAAGAGGCAGGCTTCTTCCCGACATGAAACTGGCCAAGGCTTGGGGTCGGTCACGTTTTCTCTTTGACCTTCTTCAGCCAGTCCTGCCCTAGAAGCCTCGCCTGCAGGGTCTCCAGCAGGGGGTTGGAGGTGGGCCGGGGAAGGCAAACTCAAGCCCTGCAGAGGAGAGCACCTCCCTGTGTCTCACAGATTCAGGCGACTGTCTGGGTAGCATCACAACAGAGGGGAGCAGGAGCTTAGGGAAAAGGGACAGGAGAGTCTTTCCACGGCCCTCCTGTCACCTTCAGGACCTACCTCTTTTTCAGACCCCCCCCCCACACTCAGCCTGCTCTGGCTTGGCTGCCACCTCCATCCCGGTGCTCTCCCCAGTCCAAGGCTCAAGTGAAAATGGGCATTTCTCTTCCAAATAGAGCCAAAGGTGCCGAATCCCTCAAGCACCTCCAACCTCTCGGATGACACCCGCTTTAGCTGTAACACCGCCCGCTCACTGTACCCACCGTGTTAACCCCGAGAAGTATCCTCCCCAACCACAGTATCAACCCCAACACCAGCCCCAGCCCAACCTCAATGTCAATGCCAACCTAGACCACAAGCCGGGGGTTAAGACTATAACCCTAGTGCCAACCTCTTCCTGGCTTTAATCACAGAAAGCAGCAGAACCCTACGTGTGGCCATCATTTCCGTCCTAATCTCAGCTCACCCCAGGTCTGAACTCAGCCTCAGCTCGGTGGCACCCCAGGAGGAAGGCGGTCTGGCTCAGTTTTTTTTTTTTTTCTACCCGATAATCCTCCCCCTTGGGGTGGCCACAGGAAGAGGGTCTCCAAAGGGGCCTGACATCATGTTGCAGGGAGAGGCCAGCTCAGCTTGCAGGCCTCCCCTGTGTGGGTAGGTCTGCCTGTCAAGGGCACCGGGCTTCCCACACCATCCTGCTCTCCCCTGCCCCATGCCACCCACGGCAGGGCCTTGCGGACATGTGCGGTCCCTGGAAAGCCTGCCCTGGGCTGTGCCTTTCCCTGGCGCCCGGGAGGCTGAAAGGGGCGGTGGGTGGGCAGGTGCCTGGTGCTGCTAATTCCAGCTTCAGCAGTAGGACCCACAAACAAGTCCCACAACCTTCCCGAAACCCGGCCTTCTCATCCATAAAATGGGCCTAAAGCGAGGCCACCTCATTTGGCTGGTGTGAGGATGGAGGGAGGGCGTCTGTGTAAAATGACTTCCGCGGTCCTGGGGTCCTTGGGGACGCGTCCTGCCTGGCCTCACTGCGCTCCCGGCCTCAGGCTGTCACCTCGCCTTCCTCCCCTCCCTTGTCTCCTTTCTCAGCACTGAAATCATCACCCTCTTCTTGGCAAAATGCTGAGGGGAGCAGGTCCCTGCCCTTGCCACAGCCTGTCTTCTTCCTGCCCCCCAGGGCAGGGGCACAGGGGATGAGGGGAACCAAGAGGCAGGAGGTGAAAACCCCAAGCCCCGGCCATTGCTCCCAGCCCTGCCCACTCTCCCCCGGCTCCCCTGTCAGAGTTTCGAGTGTGTGTGTGTGGGGGGAGTCTTTCCCCACTCTCCACCCCCTTCTCCCTGCCATCCCTTTGCCCAACATGAATCTATCAGGAGCCGCACCCAGGCCCGCTTCCAGCTCAGACTTGTTGGGGTTTCAGGAGTCACTGGGTAGGGGCCCGGCATGCCAGGACCTGTCTCCTGTCCTGCCGTACAGAGAGCGTGCACGTAGGCAGCGGGGCACAGCGCCCAGCTGCAGGGATGCAGCCCAGCCTCCGGGCCACCTGCTGCCCCTCCTCCCCTCTCCTTCCCATTCTCATGCCCTCTTTGCCCTGCCCACCGCACTGCTCATCATGGCCCCTGAAAGCCCAGGAGTGGCTAGTGGCAGAGGGGGGTGTGTGTGTGGGGGGGACCCGCACGTTCTGCCATGTCTGAGGAGGGTGTTGCCTGCTACCTTCAACTGGCCCAAGATTGGGTCTATCCGCTTAGCAGCAGAAGCCGAGGGTCTCACCGGCTCCCCTCCCTCCCAAGAGGAGAACGTACAGAAGGATGGCATTCCTTGAGAGACCCTTGCCAACGGATGGCAAGAACAGTTAACACATGGGTATAACTTATCTGTGCCAGGCCCAGGCCTGAATGTTTACTTATATTAACTCACTTAATCCTCACAGCAACTCCAGGAGCTAGGTAGCATCACTGTCTCCATTTCAGGGATGAGGAAACAAAGAGGTCAAGTAACCTGCCTAAGGTCACACAGTCTATGAAGCAGATTCAACACACGCAGTCTTCATGAGGCTTCTTTCGGGGAGAGGCTATGCTCTTCACCACCGCATGGGCTGCCTGTGGCCTCCCTTTCTCCCCTTCCTATGGGAGATGAGTGCCTGGCACACTCCTACCAAGCCCCAGAATCACAGGTAAGGGTGGGACTCGATACATGGGACCCTTGCCTTTTGGCAGCCCAGGTGATGGGGGCTGGATCGGGTTCTTTGTTGGGAGGGCAGACGCCATCCCCTCACTCTGGCTCTGGGTGAGGCTGAGCCCCCGATCCCCACTCCTGTCAGGACAACAGGGCTGGCTGCGACCAGGGCATTCCCAGCCAATGGGATGTTACTGGGCACTTCAAACACATAAAACCTCCATTCTTTCCTTGTTCCCTTTGCCTCCCAATCCAGGAGTTATAAATCTTGACTCCTAGTCTGAACTCTGCCAATCTCTGGCTGTGAATCTTCCTCTTTCTGTCCCTGGGATTCTCCACCTGGGAGATGCTGGTGGTCACATCTTCCCCCATTGCCTCTGGGTCCTTGGGAGGACCAGGTATGCCAAAGGTCCGGAAATGCAAATGATGGCTACCATTGACTAAGCAGCTATGGTGTGTCACGCATTTAATTATATAATCTCACTTGGTCTTTACGACCATCTCATGAGGGCAGTCCCCTCAGCCCCAGGGCCAAAGAGGAGAGTGATGGCCAACCTCTGTCCTTTCCCTAAGCCTCAGAAATGTAAGGTTTTGTTATTCTCATTTTTCATCCCTGCTCCTCCCACCTAGCATGCACCGCCCCGAGCCCCCAGCCCAGTCCCACCTACTCTGGGATATTAGCTGCCTGGAAGCCCAGGGTGGGCAGCAGGTGCTAATGAAAAATCGGCAGAGACTCTTCACACCCCTCCCTGAACAGGGGACCGGAGGCCTGGAGGGGGTACTCTGGGGCCCTCTCAGTGCCCAAGGTGAGCAGAGAGTTCAGATAGACAGCTCCCAGCCAGCTCCACCAGCGGGCTTCCCACCAGAGGCTGCCGGGATAGCATGTCAAATTAGCTTAATGAGCGAGGCCCCAGCTTTAATTGGGGCCCTCTGCTTTGCTGTGCTGTCTCCTGCTTTCATTTTTAATGCTGGGAAAGGGTGGGTTTTCTTCCTCACGCCTGTGCATTTTCACCCTGGCTAATGGCTCCTGGCTCAGAAAGGCCCCTACAATGCTAATTGGGTTTAATTCCTGGGGTAATTAATGATTCTATTGGAAAACTGAAATGTTGTGGGTGAATTCTGTGTATAAATAGATAGGAAAGTCAAAGGGACAGAGAACCCAGAATGAGGCCTTGGGAGAGACTGGGGTTGGAGGAAAGGCCAGCCTGAGACTCTTTCAGCTGGTGGATCCCTGAGATGGGGACCATCTGGCCTAAGAGCTCCCCCTTTATAGATGAGGAAACAAGAGGTGCAGAGAAAAGCAGGACAACCAAGGGTTGCCAAGAAGTTGGTGGGGATGGGGACAAGGAGCTGGCACAGCTGGGCCGCGGAAGAACAGGAGTGGGAGTGTGTGACTTCAGCCTTCGATGGTTCAATAATGTGATAATGGACGTGAGCGCACCTGGGGAACGGCTATCAGCGAGACTCCGGCCTGTAGAAATGTACTGTGGTTGTTTCTCTTGTGGTTACAAAGGCCCTGCCTCTGGGTCAGTAGATAAGCAAATAGCTCATCAAGCCAGGAGGCAGCCAGGTGTAGAAAGGAATAGTGGTGGGCAGGTGGTGGGAAGCCCTGGAAGGCCATGGCCTCTATACCACCTCCCGCTGTGGATCTTTCTCCTCTCTGGTCCTAAGGGAAAGAGCCGGATGGGGCGTCTCTTGAGGAGCCACCTGTACCTTTCCCGCTTGGCTCACACCCACGAGCCTGATCCTGAAGTGCTGGGGAGGAGGGAGAGATGGAGGAGACATCTGCCCCTTGAACTTCACAGTGACCTGCAGGTTTGGCGCCATTCTGGGGAGGGAGGAGACGGGGGTGGGAGAGGACTGGCTGCCTGGCTGTAGGGTGCGTCCGCATGCCCCACGGCCTCAAGCATGCCTCTGTGGCGAGGGCCCTGAATCCAGGCTGTCCGGCGGCCATCTGGGCACCGGACACCCTCCTCGTGCCCCACTGAGCTCTTCTCCTTCCCGCTCCTCCCTCATCCCCTTCCCTCCCAGGGCCGAACTACATCAGTTCCCTCTTGCCATCCCGTGGACTCCCTCCTCTGAGTTTCTGGAACCCAGCCCTTGGCCTCCCCATCCTTACTGCAGCTTGACTGGGAGGTTAGACCTCCACCATCTTCTATCTGGAATCCTGGCACCAATTACACTAAGAGGAGCGAACTTTTAAGGAGCACTCACTCTCTAAGTGGTATTACTGTGAGGCACCGAATCTCCTTTCATCCTCACAAAAATCCTCCAAGAGAGGTCTTACAGTTGCTGCTGGGAAACAGACCCAGGCTGGCCAAGCGTCGGTCTGTGCTGCACTGTCCAGTGGGTCTGAATGCAAACCCGAACTCATCACAAGAGTCCTAGCTCTCTGCTGCCCGGGGCTAAGTCTGAGGTGGATCTGAGCTGCTCGTCAGCCTTCACCATCAGTCCCTGCCTATGTTCCAAGCTTCTTCTCCCATCCCTCCCAGGTCCCCACCCTCCATGCCAGCCACCAGCTCTATGCTCAGGTTCCCAGAGCACCAGCTCTCGGGGGAGAGGGGCACAGTGCTGGGCTCTGGGAGACACACCATCTCTGAAGCCCCAGCGCCCCGCACGGGGTAGGACCCCCAACCCGTGTCTGCTCAGCAACCTGCGAGCCAGGCTAGAGTCAGATCTCAGAAAGCACACTCGGGGACGTGGGGCTCTGTCAACTTCTCCAGTCATTGGGATTCTTTAATCAAGACTTCTCAGGAAGCTCAGGATCAAAGAAGGAACAGACTCCCTGGACAATGTCCTGACTCTCTGTGCAAAGGCAGGCTTCTCTGTTAAGAGAAAGGCTGAGAGGCCCCACATGTGGGAGAAGCATCCAGCTCCACTTCCCCCAGGGGGAGGTGGGAGGCCCCCTTCCTCTGCTCCCCAGTCTGGCCAGCCAGGGCTAACACCATCGCTCGGCTCTTCCAGCCCCCTTTACTCTGATGATCCTAGATTCTGGAATGTTTTAGGGAAGGGGCCAGCCATTTCTTAGATGTTGAAATGAGACCCAGAAGGGTGAGGTGACTGACTCAAGGCTACGCAATCAGTTAACTGAAAAGCCAAGGACAGAATCCAAGTCTCTTGCCCCTTCTTCTACTTTCCTGGTCCAAAGGGATGAGGAAGACAGACGGGCTAGAAACCGCTCCTGGCTGAGTGAAGGCTTCTGGGTTGGAGGGTAGGTTGGTGTCCCATGTCTAGTGCTCAGAGACCAGGCTGGCATAGACGAAGGTAAGATGGGCACCACCCTTCCCCCATGCCCCCCCCCCCCCAACGAGGCCTCAGCAGCCCCAGGCTGGGCAACCTTGGTGGGTGCAATCAGGAGGTGCTCTGGAGTTCACCCCAGCCTGCTTCCTTGGGGAGAGGGTAGAGGAGGGAGGGAAGCCTAAATAAGCAGGTCAAAGCAAATCCTCCCCATGTGCCCCACCCCCACTGAGGGCGGGCAGAGCCGGAGCCTGTAGGACCAGAACCCAGGTACCCTGTCCTGACACGTCCCGGGGAGCAGCTTGACTGGGAAGTGAGGGAGTGAGTCCACGGGGTGGGGTGGGGGGGCTGAGAAAGTGAAGGAGGACAGAGAGGGGCAGGCAGGGGGCTGGGCGGTCTGTCCCACCTCAGGGGACATGGGGAGCAGGGCTGGCAGAAGCCAGGGAAAGGGTGGGTTCTAGGGGGTGGGGGGATGATGAGGAAGCAGTGTTGGCTCAGTGGGTCTTTGGCCCAAGGCCCCCACCTCCCTGCTCACAGGCTCAGACAGGTCTGGGAAGCAGGACTGGGGCTACAGAGAGGGGCAAGGTGAGAAGTAGTATCTAGCCTCATCGTCTGGGGAAGAACCTGGACAATGAGCCACAATCAACAGGAGGCCTGGCAGGCAGAGGTCGGGGGGGGGGGGTTCTGCCTGATCTCCCAGCCCCCTCCCTGCCTCCCACCAGGCCTGCCGACTCTGGGTGCTGCCCACCACAGCGGGCAGAGGCCGCAGGCCTGGGGAGGGCCGGTGCCCACAGTGGAGATGGGAGGTGGAGAGGTTGGGGTGGGGATTAGGGCGGGGAGATGCTTTGAACCCAAGAAAGCCTGGTGGGAACTGGTTCTTGACTCAAGGCAGAAAAAGGCAGGGGGATGGCCAGGGCTTGTGCTGTTTTGTTTTGTTTTTTTTTTCCTTTTATGAGATGTGAACTCAAGCAATTAAAAATACGCATTTTATTTTACACAATCTGCCCTGCTGTGTCTCTTCATCTTTGTTCTATCTAGCTCTGGTCCCCTCAGAATGGCTGGCATTCCAGTCACCTTTCATCTTCAAAGCCATCAGACTGACGGAGTGTGTCCCCAAGTTTTTACAAGGCTCAGCCCCCCTCCTTAGTAGGTTCCCTCATCCCTAAAAACAAACACAGGTGGACAATATTTGTGCTTCCTGCCTCCCCGAATTCTAGCAGCAAGTCATGTATTTCCACCCCTGCTGACTGAACACCTCCTCTGTACTAGGCCCTGGGAAGTGTTTCCTGCTTAGGGTCTCATAGGATTCTCCCTTCCATCCTCGGGAGCAACTCTTGATATTCCTATTTCACAGAGGAGGAAACTGAGGCCCAACAGTTGAGAAATCTGCCTGGTTGCATAGCTGAAAAGTGGTCAGTCCGAACTTGAGCTGCAGTCTTCTGCCTTTTGTACACTGTACTTCCTTTCAGAACAAGAATGCCCCTTGTTTTTCTGTCTCCTGAGCTATCACCTCTCTGACCAGGTTCCAGCTTTCTACGCATGCAGCGTCTAACTCAGGGCCTTGTTGGCTGACAGTCGTAGGTTCTCTGCAGATTTGCCTAAAGAGAATAGGAAGTTTCCCTGGAGGACAGGGTAGGCATCACAGGTGGAAGAGACCTGCCCAGTCTGGGTCTCCTCCCAGCCCATTCTGGGAGCAGGAAAGGGAAAGGGAGCAAAGACTGGGGTTTGGGAGTAGCTGAGTTCTCAGTGCAGAGCCAGCTGGTGCCTGGACAGGTAGCTGGGGACCACACCTGCCCAGGCCCGGCCCGGCCCTGCCCTGCCCGGCCCATCACGCTGCCCCAGGCACCAGCTGGCAAGGGCTACCAAATGGACTTGGGCAAGAAAGCATGTACTTGGAAAGGTGACACTGTGCTTGATCCTCTGGGCCAGGGGGCAGTAGCAGAGGCATGCCCAGCCAAAGTGGGCGCCTGAGCCTCTGAACTGCCCAAGCAGAAGTTAGAGAGAGGGGCTGTCATATTATCCTCTGCCCCTGGCAAGGTTTTACCCTAAACAACTTCACCCAGGTGGCTAAGTAAATCTTTCCACCTTTCAAGGTCTTCATAGTAGGAGATCCTACCTGGGAAACTGCTAATGTTCTACACCCTTCCCTGACGGAGTTGTTCCTGATGTCTGTCTTCAAGTCCTCCTGTTGCAATGGAAGCACACTCTGTCCTGTGGTGAGCTTGGGCCTATTGGATCAGGTACCAGAGCTGGAGATCGGGCAGGTCTTCCTCTTAAGGAGAGAACACGAGAGGAGGGAGGGGACATACCTGGTCTGGGCTCTTCCACTCACTGGGAGTTGGGCCCCAGTGAGCCTATTTCCTCATCTGTGAAATGGACTTCATATATTATCAACAAATGGCTATAAGGATTTAATGAAATCATGTATGGACATGGTGAGTGGGACATAGAGAAGGTGACCAGGAGGTGACAGCTGGTATGTCGATACTTTGAGGTCACAGACAGAGCCAACAAGCTGAGATCCCTGCCTAAGACTGGAGCAGGCCCTTTCCAGCACCCCAAAGACCACAGCCACGCCCATTTGTCTGGATTCTGGAAGCTGCCTTGTGCCCTCCTGCAGAAGAATGAGTGGCCTTAAAGCTCCACATCAAATCTCAGCTCAATTGCTTCTCCCTCCCCAATCAGCAGCCTCACTCTGGCCTATCGTGCCTGGCCCGGTCCTGGAGTCCTATGGCAAGTGGGGACCCAGGAGTGCTCCCCGCAGAGGGTTAGTGGTGGTGCCCGCGTGCCTCTACCAGCCGGCCTCCTAGGTGGGTGCCAACATAGACCCCTATTCACATCATGGGCCCTGAGGAGGCAGAGAAAGGCAGGACCAGAGTGCCAGAGGTTTGATGAGGGCCCAGGGGCTTCTTCCAACCCCCTTCCCTGGTTCTGGGAGCCTAAGAATGTTCTGAGTGTCCTCATGGGAACTCCAGGGCTCCTTCACACATCTGGCCAGCAGATACCAACTACGCCAGCACCTCCCTCCCGTGTCCTTCTTGCCACCACCCCAGGCCAGCCACACCCAGCTCCGTCAGTGCCCAGCCCAAGTCCTGAAGAGCAGGGGCCCCTATCTCAGCTGCCCGCCACACCCCCACACCCCAGGACCTCCGGCGGGCTGGCACGGCCGGGCCTCTGGGCCTGGCTGGATCACAGGATGGCCAGGAGGGCCCCATTCCAACGGCTCTCCCTGCTTGCTCGTTACACACGAACGTGCGAGGGAGCACGGCAGGAGCCTGGGGCCAGGGCCTTTTGAAAGACACTGGGCGGACTCACTGGGCACTGGCTCGCCTGGCTCAGGAGTCCTTAGCACGACCTTCCGGAGTAGGTGCTAGGAGACAGTCGAGGGAGTGGAGGCTCGGCGGCACTCGGGCCTGCCCCGGTCAGTCAGTGCTGCAGTCAGAGTGAAAACCCAGGTCTGCCCCCCTGGCTCACCCCTCCTGGGCAAGGCCTCCAGAATGAGACTGCTTTTTGGGGGAACCCAGAGCAGCTCTGGACCTGTCCCCTGCCTGTACAGTGGGAACTGCAGCCACCAGCCCACCTGCTCTTGCAGGCTTTTTGGGGACATCGACGAGGACGGGCTGGATAAAGAGGGCCATGTGGCCAGATGAGAGGTGCCTAGAGCTACTACTGTTCCATGATGGGGGGACACGGGATAGGACTGTGTCCCCCGTGGGGGCAAGGCCCGTCAAGAGCTTTGCCAGGAGGCCTAGAGGGGGTGGGGGTAATGACCTACCCCTGGACCTGGGCCCTGCGGTCTGGCCCTGCTGGCATATGTACCATCCCGCAGGGACACCTCACTGTCTGGCTGCCAGGAGCTCCTTCACGAAAGGGGCCTGGACTGGGAGTCAGGAGACCTAGGTTCTAATCCTGACGCTGCCCTGAGCCAGTGAAGCGTACGACTCGCTCTGTCTGGGCCTCAGTGTCCTCATTTAAATACAGGAGCTAGTCCGTTCATGTTTCTCCTTCAGGTTCCCTCTGGCTTGGCCGGCCTGGGAGTCTCCGCTCTGTAGCCAGCCCCAGGCAGTCTGCAGGTGCAGAGGGCAACAGGCTCTGGGGCCTCAAGGGGATGCTGCTGGGATGGGGGTGTTCACCTCCATGTGTTCCCAGGGGCCCGGGAGCTGCCGGTTGGCAGACAGAGAACCTCTGGGACGCTACTGCTACACGACAGGACAGAGAACAGGCTGGATTTTGCAACTCTGAGGCACTGCAAACAAGGTGTGGCTGGTTCTCAAGGGCTTCTCACGTGCCTGCTGTGGAGGGGTGTTTCTCAGAGCTGGTTATTCGCTGAAATGGCAGGGCTGGGCCCTGTTCTGGGATGAGGGTGGGTGCACCAGGGAAGCCACCAACTCCACACAATGAATCCAGGCTCTTGCCCAAGTCCAGGGGCGGCCTGCACAAGCGCCCGAGCTTCAGTAGCTGGGGAGGCTCTTGGGCTGGAGACCTTGAACTCACGCCCAGGAAGTGAGGCGTGTGTTAGTAAGTGAGACTCCAGCAGTGAGTCAGGTGTCAGGTCCCTGCAGAGCCCAGGGCGGGGGGGAGACATGCCAGGGAACGGAGCACTTGCGCAGCCAGCTGAGTTCTGATCCTGTTTCTGCAGTGATTCACTGTGTGGTCTCAGTAAAGGACCTGCCTGCTCTGGGCTTCCTTTTTGTCACCCGTGATACCGGAATACCAATGACCGCTCTTAACGCCCCCTGAGATGATTAGTAGGGTCAAACCAAAATGACCTCTGACCATGCAGGAACCCGGACACCTTTCCAGGGCTGGAGTTCCATCTCCCCCAGGAGCACTGAGGGCCGACTGCGCGGGGCAGGCACCTGTGGTCCCCCTAACCCCCCCGGCCCTGGAGGAGGCAGGCACTGACTCCGTCTCACTGATGAAGGGCTCGAAGCCCAGACAAGTGAGTAACGGACACGTGGTCCTGGGGCTTCCGGGACTCCAGCCCCACGCAGTGCCATCCATGAGGGGACACAGCACCCCAGGGAAGCAGACACGATGATTCTGTGGGGCACCCCCTCAGCGGGCAGTCCCTAGAATGGGACCTTAAGGCCCGAAGGCTGACTCTTGCAGACTCCTCCCTTCCTCCTGCTCGGGGGGCATCTGCAGAGGAGACGAATCTGGGGGAGATGTTAATTAGTTCTGACAAATTAATAAAGAAAGCCTAATTTATTCTCCGGATCTAATTTCCTTCCCCGAGCTTTATTTTCCTGCCCAACAAGCTGCTTGCTCGGGAAACGGAGGAAAGGGTGGTGGCGGCGGCGGTGGGGTCATCCAAAGACGGGTCAGGCCCAGATCAAGCTGTACTCTCCTGGCTGGCTACCCACCCTCGCCACCCGCCCCTCCCCCCCGGTGCTCCGGGAAGCCGGCCCCAGACACTAAGCTGTCAAACCACTCCCAATTATCTCCCTCTATGCCCGCCGGCTCAGGGCGACAGTTGTACCCAGCCGGCGTTGACTCATTCTGTCACCGGCCTGCCCTGCTTGGGAAAATGCAATTTAATGAAGTCCAAAGGCAGGGCTGGGGCAGATGGGGTCCGAGGAAGAGGGTGGCCCTAGCTTGGGGATGGCGGATCGTGTCCCCTTTCTGCGGGACAGAGTCCTTGATCCGTCTGATAGTATCTCATCTTCGGTGCTCAGTCAAATACCAGCAGGAGGGGGTCATCCGACAGCTTCCCCTGCCTCCACTCACCTCTTCTGCCGCGCTGAGCAACCAAGGCATTGACCTTCTCCGCAAGGGCCTCCACCTCCCTTGGCCGCCCGTTTTAATAGCGTATGGTCATGACAGCTCGGAAATTCTTCCCGCTGTTTAATCTCGATCCCTTCTGCTGAAACGCAAGTGCATGTCCCCAGGCCTTTTGATACAGAACCCGGGAGAGGGCCAGCTGCAGCCGCACACCTCTGGGCCAGGCCAAGGTCGGGGAAAGAGGCTGTCCGGGTGCTGGAAAACAGTGGGTCTTCCCTCTTGATTTGGGCTGGGCTGGGCTTGGCCCTGCCACTTGCACCCTCCTGGTCCTACCTCATCAGTGGCATTTGCTGAAGACTCCTGTTCTCTCTAGTTGTACAACAGCGAGGCCCTAGCTCCAGGCTCCTGGGTTCAAATCCCAGCTTGGCCACTGGCTTGCTGTGCGACTTTAGACTTTGTTTCTGTTTCCTCGTGTATAAAAATGGAACAACAGTAGTAACTTCCTCATAGGTTGCTGGGAAGATGAAATAGACTTCTGTGAGCAGAGCATCAAGAGCAGAACCTGGCACAGAGGAAGTGCTCAGCAAACATTAGCTCATGGAGCTGACACGCACCGTGCCTTCCAGGCCCCTCGAAGCACCACGGCTCCTCTTGAGGCCAGGCCACCATACCTGCTCTTCCTTCTTCTTTTTCCTCTTGCTCCAGCACCCCTCATCCTTTAAGTCCCCCTAGACTGGGTCAAAGCTCCTTGCTGTGTGTTCCTGCCAGGCCATCCCCTTTGGCCATTGCTACACCTGTACGAACTCGCTCAGCGTCTGTCCCCTACCAGACCACAGCTCCACGAGAACACTGGCGGCGCTCTCCCGCTCAAGCTGGATCCCAGCACCCTGCGGTGCCCCCCACAGCTCAGCCATCACTCAAAGTCAATTGATAAGGCGGCATGACTGGGAGGCCAGGGGGCATCATGGCTTCTTCTGCCCCAGTAGAAAGGGTCTGGGACAGAAGTGGCTTTGAGAAATGCTCCTGGCAGGGATAGAGGGGGTCAGTTCTGACCACAAGCTTCTCCTGCCTGGCTCCATTTTGGGTCCCACATGCCGGAGGCCCCAAAAGTAGTTGGGGCTTTCCTGCTGGATACCAAAGGGACAGAGAAGTGTCTCACAGCAAAGGCAGTTAGACATCTCTAGATCTCAGAGCCCAGCTGGCTCCTGTGAAGTCACAGCACCCCATTTGGTGCCCTTCCTGGTCTCAGAGTGCCTTGGACTTGACCAAGTGATGAAGGACAGCCGTGGGTCCTGCACACAGCAGCCACGGGTCCTGCACAAATCCACCATGCACCAAGGATGGGCCAGAAGAGACTGCATAGGAACAACCAATCTGACCCTCTTGCTGTATAAGCAAGCATAACTGGGGTCAGACACTGCCTGGGGTGACTTAGCCAAGAGGTGGCTGAGGCAGGGCTCCTAACTCTGAGGCTGATGCTCTTTCCCTGAAAGCACCTTGGCTCACAGTAGCAAACCCACTTTCTGTCCGATTCCCACATTTGAGTCCCATCACCCTGGATTTCTGTTAAAGTAACTGCCCCATTCAGTGCTCCCAGTGAGGTCCCAAAAGGATCAGTCACATACAGTGCAAGGTGCTAGGTTAAAGCCAAGGTGTGCTTGGCTCTTCAAGACTGTCCACTCCACTGCATCCAGGCCTCTTGTCTGAGACTGGTCCCTGCTCCCCGCAAACCTCCCAGACTCTGCTCCTTCAGGAAGCCGGCCCCTGTGAGTGCCACCAGCTCCTGGCTCGGGGACCCTGCCTTAGCACCCACTGGGAAGAGTGGCTCACTCAAGGGCACACGGCTGGTGTTCCTGGTTGCCATCATGGTTCTGCACGTGTGCTGGAGGGCAGGGCGGTCTCCCTCTTCCTTCTGGATCTTTCCTGGGACCACCCCTGTGTTTCTGGAGATGGAGGTGGAGAGAGCCCAGAGATGGGAAAGAAGGGCTTCCAGGGATAGAGGGCCATCATCAGTGTAAAAAGAGGTCCTCTGGGTCCTTCTTCTTCCACCTCCCCATCCATAATTTGGTTTACTAAGCCTTGTGAGGGCTCAGAGCAGGTCTGAGTACTCCCCGGAGTAAGGGCAGGCCCTGGCGGTGCTGAGAACACCCTGTCCCACGCCCAGCCAGGTGGACGGATGCAGAAACAGGGCTGCGGATTCAGCTGTGTTTGTGTGCATGCCGGGGAGGGAGGCGAGGGGGTGGGAGGCGGCCCTGCGGAACTCGGACATGGGGGGCAGGCGGTCAGCAGGAGAGCTACTCCCAGGACAAGACAGCATGCATCTGTGGCCCAGTGTCAGGCCCAAGGCTGGGGGAGGGCTCGGACATCCTTCCGCTCACAGCCTGGCGGGGAGTTTCTGTGGCAAACGTGGACAGCTCCGGCTGAGAGCCTGCCACTCCAAGTGGGATTCTCCCTGAACTTTCCTCGGATGTAAGACAGGGATAACCACCCTGACCTCCGGAGGTGACCACTCCGTAGATGCTATCAAGTCCTGCAGGAAGGGGGGCACCATCAGGGGACAGGGGGCTGGTCAGGCTCAGCTCCTGGAGCAGGCTGTGGTGAGCAAGATTCTCAAGGAGACTGTGTGTGCGCATGTGTGTGTGTTTGCAGAGGACCATTTAAGATGAAGGGTGGCCAGGACGGCCTTACTGAGAGGGGACGTTTGAGCCAAGAACCAAATGCCAACCACGTGTCCGTCTTGGAGCAGAACATTCCAGGTGCCGAGGCCTGAGGTGGGAGTGTGCCTGGAAGTCTGGCTGGTGTGGCTGGAGGGGAGGGATGGAGGGACTAGAGGGCGAGAGCCCAGGGTCCTCTGAGCAGGATGCGAGCAGTGCCGTTGGGAGAGTGTGCACGGCGAGGGCGGGGGGGGCACGGTCAGGCTAGGTTTGAGTGAGCCTGCTGACAACTCTTGAGGAGACACTGTCGGGATAGGAGGCAGGGGCGCTAGCAGGGAGCCTACTGCAATCATCTGGGATATCTCAGCAGCCTCAGCAAAGGTGGGGAGGGAGAGCCAAGGCCCCACGGGGCAGGGCGGGGCAGGGGGTGCATCCAGGTCTCAGGAGCCCCCCTCTCCCACCTCTCCAGGTGGGACAGCTGGCTGCTCACTCCCTAGTCCTGCAGACAAGCTGTCCTCCCATCCTGGGCCTGAAGGGGAGGCAGGAAGGGCAGGGGGGAGGAGGAAGCCCTGCACAAAACAATGGCCTTGAGCCAAGACAAGAGAGCTGCTTGTCTCCCTTTATTTATGAGAGTTGTTGGGAGACATAAAGCCAGCCCTCCCCGCCCCCCCCTCCACCTTTCCCTTCCATCCCCACCTCTTCTCTGGGCACAGGCTTTCCTCTGACACACAGAGATCAAATAACTTTTCACTCAAAGGGAAAGATACTATCTCCCCCTTACAATTCAGCACCAACACCAGCAGACCGACATCCCCAGATTAAAAGGCAATTAGGCAGCTTTGTTTTTGCAGGGGCTGAAGGTCTGCTTGGCACCCTTCTTGGGAACTGGATCCCACTGTGGGGAGGGCCAGCAGCTCCGGTGACTCCCTGTGGAGAAGGCTGCTGGCCTGGCCTGGGTCCCACTCCCAGCCCGACCCCAAGTGGCAGAAAGGAACCCCCCCCGAAAATATAGTACTGATCGCTTTCAAGTCTATTTCAGAGACAGCATCGACCTGTCCCCATCAGGGTCTCCAATCTATTGGAAATGACATAAAAGACGAGAGAAGGGGCCTGGGCTTCTTGGTGAACTGTGCTGATGGTGCACGTGGGGTTAAGGCCCATGCAGCCCCTTCAGAGCATCTATGTCCCATCTCATCGAATCCTCGGAGTGGGTGCTTATCACCCCGTTTTTATGCTCAGTTGCTCAATATTCATAGAAGCAGGAACTGAGGGTCAGAGAGGTGGAGCAGGTTATCCAAGGGCACAAAGCTAGTATGTGGCAGGCAACCCCAATCCTCCCTTGGCCCTCAACTCCACCCCAGGGGGCTGGCTGAGGAAGGGAAGGGTTTTAGAATCCATCATTCGCCTTCCTGTAGTTTCTGTTTGTTGAGGACGGTAGGATCACGGCCACCCCTGCCAGCTGGGGTGGTCAGGGGAAGTCCATCCATCCGTAAGTGGCCCTTAAAGGACAGGGTGGTTTTCATCAGACACAGGTGTAAAGGCCACCATGCTTACCTTGTCATAAAGCTCCCTGGGCAACTGGACTCCTGCTCACCCGCCCTCCCCCCCGCCTAAACCTCGTACACCCCCTCCCTCTCCCAGGCTGGCTTCTCTCCTCCAGGATAATTTAGGCTCTCTCTTGCCTTTGGGTCTTTGCACAAGCTGTTGTATCTGCTGGGGGCACCCTTCTCTCCTGTACCCACCATTCCCCTTTTCTAGCTAAGGGTCACCCTCTGCTCTCTTTTGCTGCCCCCACCTTTGCCAAAACTTCCACCCCATCTCAAAGCACTCCACAAAGGCTGTCTAACCGAGGCAACGACCCCTCCCCACCTTCTCTCACCTCAGATCATCCATAAAGGCAGCTCTCAGACCCAGCCATCCCCACCCAGTCTCTGCTAGGTCGGGTCGCCAAAACCTCCCCTCCTTTCCAGATCCTTCTCCAGGGTCACCTGTCCGGGATGAAATCTACCGGCCCTGGCTTTTCCTATTTCCCCTTCCGGTGCCGAATGCATACTCCGAGTCAAGCACCATGCCAGTTTCTCTCGGGAAGAGGTGACCCCACGTGGTGGCGGCAAGAGGTGGGAGGCAGAGGGATAAGAAAGAATAAGGCATTTTCTTTTCTTCCAGAAGCTCTGTCTAGCAGGGAACTCAGACATGAAAACAAATAATTACTGAGTTAAGTGCTGTGTTTCGTTTTTTTAAAAATATGAACCCAAAGCGTTGGGAGTCCAAGAGGAGAAGCGATCCTGAGGGTGATGGTGGATCGGAGAAGAGTGAGGTTTTTAGCTTGGTCTGACAGGACGAGCAGGAGTCCCTCAGAGAGAGAAAAGTGTCCCTTAAAGCGCGAATGTCGCTACACCACACTTATTGGTGTAGAGGCGAACGCAAGGGAGACGCATGTCAGTTTAAGAAGGGCTCAGTCCGCGACAAGGGTCTGCGTGTCGCCCTGTAGCGACTGGACTGATACTCTTTCAGCAGGGTGGTGACACGGGAAAGGCTCGTGGAATGCTCCGTGAAAGGTGGTGGCCACAAAAAGGCCACATGGTGTGATTCCATTGATACAAAATGTCCAGAACAAGCCAATGCAGAGACGCAGAAGTAGATTAGTGGTTGTCGGGGGGCGGGGTGGGGCGGGTAAGGGAAGAATGGGGAGTGGCCACAAAGGTGTACAGCGTTTCTTTTTGGGGTGATGAAAACGTTCTGTGTCAGCAAGTGGCGATGGTCACCCAACTCTGGGAATATACTAAACCCCACTGCACTGCATACTTTAAGAAGGTGACTTTTATGGTGGGTGAATTCTACCTCAAGAAGAAAAGCAGAGGCCATGGAGAAGGACGGATGGTGGGGAGCCAGAGCCCACCCTACCCTGCTGGAGGCAGGCTGGCCACCAGGAAGTCCCTGCAAGGCTGCAGCACCCCCAGGTGGAGGGGTCCCTGCTCAGCACAGCTGCTCCGAGCAATGGCCCCCTACGGTCCCAGCCTGTCATCTTCCTCCCTCCCTTGCTCAGGAGGGATTCTGCTGGGCTGGAGTGCATCAGAGATCCTGGGACCACCTCCCCACCTGGGGCAGGCTCCCCCGCCCCCCCACAACAAGAGGCGTGGCTGGCACCTTGTGCCTGGGACCTGAGTGACAGGTCACCTGACAAGGCACGCCACTCACTTCTGAAGACAGGCAGGTCCCCTGGTAATAGAGCAGGCAGGGAAGAGGCTTTGCCATAGATGGGGAAAATTAGGGCAGAAAATAACACCATGAAAACAGAAGTGTCCAGAAATAGGAGAGAAAGAGGCTTGCTCACATCCCAATGTGTGAGGGCCTGTCTGAGCTCCTGGGTGTTTTCAGGGACCATCCCGCTGCAGGGACCCCCAGTTTCTCTGCTGGGTTCCGAGCTCTTCTATGTGCCAGCCATGTGGTGGGGGGGTTCCTGAGCATCCACAGCAGGGCTGTGAGGGAGCACTCATTCCCAAGGACCCCATTCTCAAAGCCCTGTTACCTGGAAGGTCTGGGGACTGAGGTTCCCTGGACACCCAGATTGTGGGGGGGTGCATCAGCGATCACAAGTGGGTTGAAATTTCTGAGGCTTGTATAGTGGTGTGTGTGTATGTGTGTGTGGTCCCTGGTTGAAGGAGCTTTGAGATGCCAGGATAGGGTGAGGAAGAGGTTTGTGGAGGCAGGGGTGACTGAGCCTTGAAAGTATAGGCAAACACCGCAGGCTTTAATGCCCCCTGGTTCCCCTTCCAGTCTCGGGGCGGGCAGAGGGTAGGGCTGGCTCCCCGGTCCATACGCACGGCAGGTGCTTATGGATGCAAGCTGGAGGAAGCCCAAAGTAGCCTAGGGGAGCAAAAGCTGGGACAGGAGGGTGACATGGGGGTTGCCGCGTCCCGCGTGGGCAATAGCTTTATTCTTCCTCTGGGCTTGGGGACCAGGGCAGGGCAGAGAGGAGAAGGCGAGGCGGAGCAGGCTGGAGGGGGAGGACCTCACTGATTTTTCCCAGCATTCCCCAGGCCACTTGTCTCACCACAAACCTCAGTCTCAAGCCACTTGGTTGTCATGGAAACAGGCGGAATAGAACAGATGGTCTCCACTAGCCAAATTCCAATTAAACAGGGCAGAGATGGATCGAGAAGGGGGTGTGATGTGACTAGGCCACAGAGGGCTCTGCCCCCAAACCCAGCCTGCCCACCCTGGGCTACCCCAGGATGAACAGGAAGCCCCTGCTCCCTTCCAGCAGACCAGGGGCTGGGGTCAGAAGGACATCCTGGGAGATGGGTGGAGACAGCTGCCCAGGAGAGTCACCACCCCGTCCCCTCTGTCCTTACCCTTTCTCAAAGGTGGCGGGGGGGCTGCAGGTTGAGGGCATGCCACCTTGGAGAGGGGCAGTATTAGGGGACACACATTTAAATCTACAGAAACATGGGAAGAGAGACACACGCGTGCATCCATGTACACCCAAGCACACATGTGCAACACAATCGTGCTGTATGTGTAAACGTGTGTACGTTATGTGCCCATTTGCAGGCTCGGAAACACACGAGGGCATGTGCAGAAAGGTGAGGCAAAGCCATGAATCACACTCTTAGAACAATACAAAGAAAATGCTTGGGAAAACAGAGTAAGCAATTTATTTCAATTTATTTAATAAACATGTGTTAAGAAAATAGGAACTAGACACACACACACACACACACACACACACACACAGAGACACGCACGCCATACGGTCCCAGGCTCAAGGACATAGGGTACATTAACTAATAACATGATCACTGCGCTAGGGCAGAAAGGCTCACCAGTGCCATGAAAATACTGGGGAGGAAATGATGAATTTGGGGCAGGGGATTAGAGAAGGAAGGGTCTTGAAGGATGAGAGGAAGCTTGCCGGGCCATGAGGCAGGGCCCACCAAGCCAAGGGGCAGCAGGAACAAAGGCCGGGTGGGAGGAAAGGTGAGAAACAGCGTGCGAGCGGGGTCTGGATGCCACACACAGAGGCGTGCCAGCACTCACCTTCCATGCGGAAACCACACACCCACGCACAACTTCACACGCGCAGCCACCGAGCCCCCCGGTCCCTAGCCTTGATGCATAGGAGATACTTAGTAAATGTTAACTCCATGAGAAAAGATGCTTTTGTTTGCTGCAAACACCATGAGGTGGGTAAGGGAGGTGTCGGGAGAAAGGGAAGCGTCAGAAGTTTGCACATCTTGGCTTCGGGCGTTACACAAAGTGCCAAGAAAACAGAGCGATGTGCAGAAGAAGAAACCTCATAGCTTGCTAGGGGCTGAGGAGGAGGGAAGCCGGCCAGCTCTCATCAGTTTGCCGTGCATTTATGGAGCACCTATTGTATACAAGGCACTGAGCTAGAGCCTGCAGAGATCTTAAGGCTGAGTCCTCTCCTTCAAAGAGCTGTGTCTGGGGCGAGGGGAGGAGAGAAATCCTAGACAACACAGTAGGTTCTGGCTACAGTGAGACCCTAGACCAGTGATTCTCAACTGGGGGTAACTCTGCCTCCCAAGGGACATTGAGCAATGTCTGAAGACATTTTTTATTGTCACACGGTGCGGGATGGGGGAGGACGCTGCTGGCATCTACTGGGTAGAGGCCAAACATCCTACAGTGCACAAGACAGCCCCACATATAAAAGAATTTTCTGGCCCCAAATGTCAATGGTGCGGGCTGGGGTTGAGAAACCTGGCGTAGATCACGGATTCTGTACTTAACCCAGCAGCACCGGGCAGCTTGCGAGAGCTTCAGACAGAGTAGGGGCGGGCAGGCTACACAGGAATGGGGAGAGGCCCCCAGGATGTCTCAGAGGGTGGGGGTCGTGGGACTGGGGAGGGGTCCTGCAGAAATGGAACCACTAAGAACTGACAACAAACCAGATACAGGGAATGAAGGAGGAGTCCCAGCTCCAGCGAATGGCAGAACTGGGGTTCTGAGCCCAGCAAGGACTGTGTCCTGGGGGGGGCAGGGAGGGGGCTATGGGTGGCTTTGGGCTGCACACAGCATGAAGTGGGAATGCCCAGCTGGCCATCAGGAAGGCTGGCCTGGGGTGCAGGTCAGGCTGAAACTGGACAGAACAGATTGGGGGATTGTTCCCTTAAGTCCAAAACCCTCCATAGGACCCTCCCAGGCCCTCCCATGGCCACAGGCTTCTGATCCCCATCTAGAAGTCACCAGTGTTCTTTGGTGGGTGCCCCTGGGTGGCCTCCCTCAGGCTGGCCTGGTCACTCTCTGCCACTTCAGCACTCCCACTCAGACTCCGGGCCCCAGCCTCAAGGTCACTTCCCCAGTGAAGCCTCTCCCAGGTTAGGGCCTCGCTGTCCCCTTCATAGCCCTGTACATACTTGAATCGCTCGGAAAATTCTCTGGACCGCTCTGTGCATCAGTCCAGCCAGCAGGGTGACACCTGTTTGGGGTACAACAGTGCATCACCACCAGCTCGTGCAAAGGATTAAAATAGGCAGGAGAGGCTCCCCGTGTCCCTGGCTAAGGCCCTGCCTCCTTTCCCACCTCCCCATTCCCTAACCACTCGACTTACAAAAACAGGTCTAGAAGGAGCTGTCTGGGCAGCCATCAGGGTGGGACAGCACCCAGGATCCTGAGGGAGAGGCACGGAAGCTTCACAACCCAAGAGGAAGTTTTCTAGCAGCTGGAGATGAAAATGTCACCAAAAAGCCCAAACTCAAGGACACACGGCTCCCCTCTCCTCCTCACCCTTGCACCTCCAATCCTGTTTCCACTTGGGGAGTTACCTGGTCTTCCAGTGCCCCCTGAGGCACATTAGCCTTTGAATAAAGTCTTTAGCCTCAGTTTGAGCTGCTTAAAGTACTTTTTCTCGGGACAAAGTACCTGGCACACGCAGATAAACATCTGTTGACTAACTGACCTCACCTAAAGGATTAAGGCAGCATTACCCACAGGGTCACCCCAGGACCCTACAAGGTCAGCCAAGTGAGTCAATAGGGGTCAGTGGCTCGGCCCAGAACAGTAGCTGGAGGTGCCTTCTGGGGTGGTCGCAGGGCCTGTCCTTCCAGCCGGAAATACCCAGGGGCGTCCAAACAGCCTGTGGGGGGCGGTCAGCTAATGCAGGCCACTAATCTCTCTTGAAGATTAAATACCACACTGGCTCTGGAGGCCAGAAACCAGCTGGGGGAGGGGCGGGTGGGGAGACGGGGCGGCCCAGGGCAGGGGTGGGGGAGCTGAAATTGGAGAAAAACCACCAATGATTAACCAGAGCTACTAATTATTAACCAGCTAGACTCTTGGACTTGAGAGCCCCATTTCTGGCTTCACCCCTTCAGTGTTGAATCCCAAGCATCCCTAGGACTCTGTGCCCCGCCGCGCCCCCCCCCCCCCCACTATCTCCAGCCAGGCCTTGCTCTTTATCTTCCCATGCCCCACCCGGCGGCCTCCGCTGCTGGTGAACATCAACTCCCACTCCCAGCCCCCCGGGAGGGTGTCAGTGGAGACTGGGATCACAGTGATTGAAACTAGATTTGCGCTTGGTCTGGATGACCCGAAGGCAGCCTTGTCCTTGGGATCCATGCCCTCTTCACTTCTAATCCCAACCCCCACGCCCACCCCACTCTCTGGAGGGTAGCTCAGCCCCTTATCTCTCCCTGTTTTAGCCTCAGGGTTTGGCAAAGGGCACTCCCAAATCTGCTGCTAGGGAGGGGTCTGATGATGGGGAGGGTGGCAAAGAGCGGGCAAGCCTGGGGGATGTGGGAGAAGGGGCTCTGGAGCTGAGCAGGGCAGAGGCAATGTTGGGACTCCAGAAGGAGGCTTCCGGGTTAACTTTAGGATAGAGAAGCCCAGACTCTCCAGGGGCGAAAGACTCCTTTAAGTACTGGCCACGGGAATCCATCAGAGAAGCAGAGTGGGTCACAGGGGTCTGCTGCCCCGGGGTGATCGCAGCGTCCGTACCACATGTCCCACAGCGGGGTGCCTCACCCTGCCACATGCCCTGGCTCGCCCTCCTAGGGCCGCGACAGGCCACCCTGTGCGGCGAAGCACTAGTGGGCGATGGGAGAGGCTGCAGAAGGTCACGCCACGTGGGCGTCCCTGCGGTGCACTGCCTCCCACGGGGGACCCCACCCATTCCAACAGGCCCCCACCCATCCCCATTAGGGCACAGGCTGCTGGGAGAATGAGGGGCTGCTCCCGCTGTCTCCAGGGCGAAGAGACTGCAGGCGGAGGGTCCTGCTCCTCAGCCCCTCCCCACTGTCCTCTCCATGCCCTGAAACTGTGCAATATGCTCCCTTTCTCAGGCCCTTCTCTCCCCATCACCAACTTAATTCCTTAATTCCCACTGGAGATAAGCGGATCTTTCACTGCAATTTATTGTTAATCCAAAGGAAAACAGGGTTTGGAAGGGGTGAGGTGGAGGTGGGGAAGCGTGGCGGCGGCCAACCCGCTCTGCCTCTTCCCGGATCCCTGGATGGTTGTAGTGGCTGCGGGATCCTGGGCCAAACTCCCGGGGCAGGTCAGCCCCCATTCTGGGCCCCACACCTGCTGCTAGGGATCTCGATGACCTGGTTCCATGGAGAGCCCCAAAGATGGCCAGGTCGGTCAGAGTTGGCCAAAAGCACAGGGGAGAGAAGACTGAGAGCGGGAGACCCTCTGTAAGACTGAGAGCAGGAGACCCTCTGGAAGGACATCCCGTGCCAGATCAGATGTGCTCCACACGGATCCCAAGGAGGCTGAGACAGGATTCATGGGTGTGGGCTTCAGGCATGCAGATCTCAGCTCAGTGCAAGGAAGCATCTGGGGCACTCAGAGCTGTAGGGGCTTCCACGTAGGGTGCTGAGTCCCCCGTCACTGGGGGTATTCATGCTGAAGCTGGATGTTCAACCAACCAGCAGGGACGGGGTTGAGGGGTTTTAAGAAGTGAATGGGTGTTACATTATCTGCTCTCCTTCCAGTGCCAGGATTCTCCCGACTTCCCCTATCTATCCGACTTCCCCTGTCTATCCTGCAGGGAAGGGAGTTACCCTCAGCTGATAGCCCAGCTGGGAGGCTCTTCCCAGACCTGGGGGCAGGAGGGGACCGAATGGGCTCAGAAGCGTAGCCCGCTTTAAGAAGACAGTCCCCTGCCCCATCACACCTGCCCCTTCAGAGCCAAGCAGGGAAGGCTTAGGAAGAGTGACAGGTTTACTTGGGCATTAGCCCACAAGGCCCCAGCTCCTTCTCCCCATCTCCCAGCCAGGCCTGTGGCCTGCGGGCACTAAGAGATGGCACCCTCGGGTGTCCCCTGCTGTGTGTGAGGCCAGAGGGCAGATACCATCCCCTGTGGGACTGGGAGCTCCAGGAGGGCGGGAAATTATGTTTGCTGCTCAGCCCCTGCTCCCTGCTCAGTGTGGGGTCCACGGGAGGCAGCAGTGCCCACACTGTCGAGGGAATGCCGGAATGGACCTGTGTACCCCCTCCTGCCACCACAAACCCAGGGCAGAGGGATTCCCACAAGTGCTGGCACCCAGCATGTCGGGCGGCCAGACGCCTGCGTGTGGGGTTCCTTGGTTGAGGGCATATAACTCTTGCTTCCAACTACTCTTTAAGAAGGGAGCACAGGATGGTTCCAAAGAGCCACCACCGGGCATCTTCCGGGGACCATCTGGAGGTGGGGGTGATTTTCCAGGAGCCCAGGGGCCTGCGCAGGTGATGTACCCTGCCCAAGTGGAGAGGAACCCAGCTGAGGAACCCCTGCAGTGTGCTGGGCCAGGCGTCCCAGCCCCAGGGAATGGACCCTCCCCTAGATGTCACCTCCCTGGGCAAACAGCAGCTAATAATCACCAAGTGGTGTGAAGATTCACTCTGTACCAGGCACTGCACTCATCCCACCACACGCACTATCTACCTCTTCTAAGCCTCTCGTTCTCACATACCCACTTCCGAGTGGAGGGAACTCAAGTTCAGAGAAGACAAGACACAGATCCACATGTGGGCACACGTAAGTAGTAAGAGACGGAGACCACTTGGCTCCAAAACAGTGGGTTCAATTTGCCGGGGGAAGAAAAAAAGAGTCCAACCAGTTGTTTGTGATCCTATAGACAAAACAATTATCTCAGACTGACCTTCTGCATTCTCTAACTGGCGGCTGGGGGGCAGTGCGGACCCTGCCAGGGACAGTCATCATCTTTGACTGCCGGCCTCTTTCCCCCCACTTCCTGCCCCCCCCAGTATCCAGGCTCTGGCCCCCCAGCTGGGGGAGAGCCCCCCACCTCCGTGGGGGAGAAGATGGCAATCAGTGTCTATAATCAGGAGCAGACAGACAGACAGACAGACACACACACACACACACACACACAGCACAGGACCTCATACACACAGAGCATGTGACGTCATGCACGCGCAGGCGTGCGCGCGCTCACACACACACACACCATAAACCTCTCTCATGCACACACAGAGGACATAAAAACACTTGTAAAGAAACACATAAAGCTGCACAAATTATCATTACGGCTTGAGCTGTGTACACAAGGGCCAAGGGGGTAGGAGTGATGGAGTGAGAGGATGGGAGGGGGGAATCGAGCCATCTTCCTGAGCAGAGCAGTGGGTGCTAGTCCCCAGGCAAGCTGCCTGGTGGCCCTGTGTGCCCCTGCTCCGGGCTCCCTGGAGGGAAGGGGGAGCCACAGAGACCCTTCCCCAGTTCTCGCCCCCACTGCAGGGCCAAGATGTGGGTGCTAGAGAGGGATGTTGCGGGCTCCCTCCCCCATCACCCCCCCCCCCAGTACAGACAGGGAGACCCCTCATCTGACCCCTGGGAGGTGACTCAGGGTGGGAAGGGTGCCGGGTGGGCAGGGGGAGGCAGGGGGCCATTGCCCAAGTTCCCCAAAGCCCCATCCATCAATCGAGCGGAGATAATCAGAGTGCTCAGCCGGCCCAGGACACTGATTACTCTCTGGGCAGCATAAACACAGGGAATAAATCTGGGAAGGGGCCGGGTAGGAGGGCGTCTCGGCAGCAGGGCTCCCCACCCTGCCTGGGAAGGGAGAGGAGGCCCATCCATCATTCTGCGAGATGTAGCTATCTAGGCCAATGAGGTGAGGACAGTTCGGGGGGTGGGGGAGGTGGGCAATCATAATAAAATAATCCAGTGCAGCACGGCTGTTCTGCTCTGATCTTATTTACACCCGGGAGAAGCCTGGCCCTGCCTCCGCTCCAATTTTTACCCAGGAGCCACCGCTGAAGCCTTCTGCCATTGACTCAAAACTCTTGAAGGACGCCTGACCCACAGGGTAGAGAAGAGGGGCAAAGAAGTGGCTTGGCTCAAGACATAGGTGGGCATCTGTAGGCCCTGGGTCCTGACATGCACTCCTTAGGTTTGGATGGGCGTCAGGCGGGTCTCAGGCCTCCATCCTACTATTGCTTCCAAGCACTTCCTGGGCGCAGGGCAGACTCCAGCCTCAGGAACCAATCGCAGAGCTTTGGCCTGTGTCTGGGCCACAGAGGCTCTACCGTAATTCAAGCTAACGGAGCATGGCTAATCTAGAACAGCAGAGGGTCTAGGAGGAATTTCTCTTTGGCATCGAAACATATCAGGTGACTGTTTGGCAGCCCAGTTACCTTCCTAATTAAGCAAGTTTGTGAGGCCTGAGCCCAAGTGGTGACCTGCAGGGGTCAGGGTGTGCTGAGGGGAGCATCGGCCCCGGGTCACCGTCGAGAGGACAGTCTGCGTGTGAGCTATCTGGAGGTCACTCAGTCCTCCGCCACGACCCTGGAAGGCGTTTTGATCTTTCTGCCCCCACGACCCTCTTCCCTGGGATAGTTCTGTACCCCTGCTGCGAGGCCGCGAGGCCGCCATGCCTCTGTGCCAGCCCCCTGTTCTGAACCTGCCTGGGGCAGAGGAAGCACCAGCCCTTTCATCCCAGGGGATCCAAGCAGCCGGTACAGGTGAAGACCCTAAATCCTCCCCGCCGCTCCAGGTAGGGGCCCCTCCCTTGCCATCTTTTGGGAATCTCTGGGTGAGGGCAAGAGAGACCAGAACCTCCCAGAAGCTTCGGATGGGCTCTGACATAGGATCCAGCTTGCTGAGCTGTGGACCCACCCGGGGCCCAGGGGCAGCCTGGGAACACCGGCTGGGGGTAGTTCCCAGCGGCTTCTTTGGGAGAAGCTATTACCCCTGGCCCTAGTCTCACGGTGCAGCGTGGGAGGAGGCCCCCACGTGGCAGCAGTGATGCCCCAAAGCTCAGGGGATGAAAGAGTGATGGTATCGAGACATTTCTCTCCAGCATAGCCACATCAACACTCCCAAGACGTAACAGTGACTGCAGGAGGATCCACCAGGTGTAATGACTGTGCGTCTAGTACCTGTAAGGTATCTAAAGGATCCAGTAGTGATGACCACCGAGACTCTGATGATAAGCACTGATAACTCCCCATCAGGTTACCCCTGCGCCATCAAAGGGAACAGGGGGGTGAGCACTAGGCAGGGGTGGTGGGCATTCTGGATGCAAGGTCCTGTGTTACTCCCAGGCTTGGTAAGCTGTCTCTCTCCATCGCCAGTCCACCCGCTTAGCTAAGTGGTATGATCGTGGACATTGGGCCTGACTTCTTGGCTCTGCCACTTAACTAGTTAGTAAGTCACTTGTGTGACTAGGGGCAGGTTACCTAACCTCTGCTGGGCCTCACCTTTCCATATGTAAAAAAAAAAAAAAAAAAAAAGGGAGAATAGACGTACCTTCCACATGAGTTGTTATGAAAATTAAGTAAGTTATTACATTTAAGAAGTTGACGATAGTGTCTGGCACCCAAGTACTCTCAATAAAAGTTCATTATTACTATCATTGTCATCAACTGTCCAAACGACCAACCATGTATCCAGCTGGCATCTACCAGCAGCCCCTGATGTGGCCAACCCTGTACTAGGCCCTGGGGACGCTGAGATCCATCAGTAATGGACGTTGTCCCTCTGGAGCTCTTGGTCTTGGGGAGATGATAAGTCCCAGGCCCGAATGACCATATAGCAAGACGAGGAGTGATTAGTGGCACAGAGTGGCACGATGAGGTGCAAGAGGGCTTTGGGATGGGAGAGGTTATCCCCAGCTGGGGGCGGGGGGGGGGGGTGGGTCAGGAGGTTTCACGATGGAAGTGGCTCTCACGTCAGTATTTAGATATGGGAAGTAAGGCAGGGAAACCTGGGGTGTGAATACAAGGGTGTGTGGCTGGGCGGGCCTGGCCTTCGGGGGAGGGCAGTGCGAGATGAGCCAGGGAGGGGGCAGCGAGCAGATGCTCCGGGCCTGTGAAGTGTCTTTCTCACGTATGCTTTAGGTCTATCCATCCAAGAAGCTGTGTGGGCAGATGAGAGCCAGGAGTCAGGGGCCCCTGCCACAGTCCTGGGAGCAAGGGCGTTGCAAGCAGCCCCTCCCGAGGTGGGGCCCACAAGTGGTTACAAGGCTGGCTTGGCTCTGAGGCACCTTCTCGAACTTCCTCTGTCCTGGCAGCTGAGAGCAATTGCCCGCAAGCCACCAGGACTAAGGCCCTAAGCCTAGGGCCTTACTGGTGAGCTCCAAGAGCCCGTATAGGTCTCCACTCCCCTTGCCTCCAGAGTCAGGCTGACTCGCGTCTGCCCAAACAGACCGGCCCCCCTATCTCCGCTGACTCACTTGGCGGGCACACCAGCTCATGTGCCAAAGCGTGGGCTGGCCTGTGTGACCCTCCATGGGAGCATACAAGTGAGCTCGTGTGTGCTAAGAACCAGTTCTTTGGGCCTGCTGCTCACTTTCCTCCACAAGACTGAGCCACTGAGACGGGGCAGGCTTCCCTTCGCTCTGGTCTTGTTTTCATGGTGACTGAGCCCTGGTGGTATTCTGGTGACCAGCAGGTATGCACGATTGCAGGGGAAAGAGAGATCAAGATAAAGCAGGAGGGGAAGGTGCAGACAGAGAGGAGAGGGGCTGTCAACAGGGACTAGAATCTGCAAAGCAAGAAGTAATCCCGTCTTTGGTGGGGAGAACCCCAAGAGGGGACCCACGGCTCCATCACAGTGACTGTGAGCAAGTTACTCCACCTCCGGGAGGGATGCGAGACCAGCAAGCTCCTGCCAAGGCTGTCAGCTGTCAAAGTGCATCTTTAGGGGAGGAAAGAAATTTCTACCATGTGGTCCCCAGGTCTCCACCCCAGCTTCTGGGCAGAAAGATGGCCCAGGATTCAGGCTAAGGTGGCTGTGAGGAATCCAGACTCCCTCTCTGCTGCTAGCACGTGTCTCTCAGACCTAGGGGTAAGGGTGGGCTGCTGCCCTGTCCCCCAAAGGCCCTCTTCCCCAGAATGGTGGTTTGCTGAGCTTCTCGGCCAGGTCCTGCCAGACAAAGCGGACTCCTAGGAACGGCCCTGCGGGGGAGCTATGTCCTTCTCCCCTTCAGGCAGGGGATAGAATTGGGGGGCCCGAGGGGGCGGGAAGGAGTGTTTCCAGCCTTGGGGAACACACATTCCAGGAGGCATTCCACTTAAGCCCACAGATCGAACTCAAACTCCCAATGGGACATTCTTGTGCCCATGGCCACTGGCCTCTTTTGCTTCCTGGGCCACGCCTGCAGCTGTGTCCCAGCGGAGCTACCAGCCAGCGGAACTAATGTCCTCTAATGAGATCCGGGCCAGAGTGGCCGGGCAGGTTTTATTGTCTGCGGCTTGGTAATGAGACTCCTCATAAACTGGGAATGAAACTGGGGTCTGCGCAGACCAGAGCCGGGTGGGGAGTGGCCTGGGAGAAGGAGTCGGCTCTGCCTGCCAAATCTCAGCCCCTTCCCCTCTCTGCGGCCCCAGGCCAGTCCACAAGCTCATACCCCAGAGCCCTGCCCACGTCTCAGGCCAGATCTCCACGGGGTGATGCTCTAGCTTCTAGAAAGACACCCTTCCCTCCCCGGCCTTCCCCCCCCACTCCAGCCATTTGGCTGCTGGGCGTCCTGTACTGTGGTGCCGACCTGGGCTCCATGGTAAGCTCCGGCTGGGCCACCCTCCGACCCGTGTCCTCACTTATCCCTCACTTCCCTACGGAGCGCTGGCTTGTTGCAGGGGGAGAGTGGTGGTGGCTGGCGAAGTGCATGACCATCTCACTGGACTCACTCTATCGTGGCCCGGCTCAACCTCTACTGTAATGCGTCCATCTCAGCCTGTTTCAGCTCCCTCATCTACTGGATTGGGAGTCAGAGGACCCAGCACCTGACTTGGCCACACCGGCTGGAGGTGGTCAGCAAATTACTAAGCGGACTCACTTTCCTCGTCTGTAAAATGGAAGGACCAGGAATACCATTCACATGGGGTTACTGGGAGGATCAGCTGGAACCATGAGCTGTCAAGAGGGCCACAGACATTTTTATTATTAGTGGCGAAAGGATTCTATCTGCAACAGGAGAAACCGGAAGAGGCTTTTCTACCAGCGAGAAGGGGGTGACGCCAGGAGGGATTCTCGATCTGGCTATACCATCCTGCCAGATGAGTGGACTGCTGGAGACAGGGTCCAGTGGCCCACCCTTCCCCCAAATGCAGAATTTTGAAGGAGGGCAGGGGCTGAGTCCTAGGCCTTCTCTGCCAGCCCGGGCTTCTACCCCAGCCAGAGCTCCAGATGGGCAATGGAGCCTCGCTGTGCCATAGCCAGGGAGTGAGGAGGGTGCCCGGGAGAGCCCCTGGTGACAGAACAAAGGCCACAGGGCACCTGCTGCGTGTGCGAGTCCGTGACCACCAGGGTCGGGCTCATGCAGGTGCCTGGGGCCCACCAGGCCCCCTGAGCCCCCAGGGCTGCTGCAGCCTCCACCATTGTTTCCAGGTGGGGGGAGGGGGCTCCCTGAGCAGCTCCTGGCTGGTGACTAGGGCGGTGAGGTCAGCACTGGGCAGGCAGCTGAGTGGCTCTTCCTCAGGGGAGTACAGAGGTGGCACCGCCCTGCCGGCAGATGCAGAGGGGGCCGGGACCACTCAGAGGAAAGGCACGGAGCACGGAAGCAGCTGCCACTTCGCTGCCCATTTATCACATGCCTGCCACGCGCTCAACACTTTTCATACCTTACTGTCAGTCTAATCTTTACAACCCCCTTTGAAAGCTGTACTCACAGAAACCCACTGTACAGATGGGGAAAACTGAGGCCTATGAAGTAAACTTAACCAAGTCTACTCAGCTAGCAATTCGTCGAGCTGGGATTCAAACCCAGTCGACCTGACTGCACTTTGCTGGGCGGCCAAGATGGGGTGCTCCCCAGGCTGCAGGGAGAGGAAGCAAGCCGTATGCCATTCTCTCTTGACTAGGGCCTGGGATCACTGCTGCTGCCCTGCCCTAGTGCTGTGCCCTAGAGAGGCACAGATCCCATGAGCTCCTGAGAATACATACCACTGCCCCCCTTCCCCATCCAAGGATAAACCTTGGGATTATCCATTGCCCTAAAGAGCCTACAGCCTGCCGTCAGGAAGACTTTCTTTGTGTCCTTATTGGGTCTCTCCTGTTGTACCAAGATCACCTCTCCTTGTGGAATGGGTCAGGGTTCAGATGTTAGGCTTGATGTGTCTTCTTTCCATCTATCTTTTCTCTTTCCCCATCTCCCAAATCAGCACATAGAATCCAGAGCTTCAAGGGTTAACTGGACTAAAGGGTGTTATCTCCAACTCAGGGCATTCCCTCCGCAAGGTGATCCCTGCTCAGATCTTAAGTTACCTCCTGCCCCAGCCAGCACATCTGCTGTTGGCTCCGTAGACCTGGTCTCTATGGAGAGGGGCGGGCATCACAGGGGAGAAGCACCTGCCCGCCAGCCTGGGGCACAGGGTCCTGGGCTGCCAGGATGAGCCCTCTTCCCCTTCCACCAAGGGGGCTCCCGAGTTCTGCTGCACAAGCCAGGTGTCTCCAGGCACATGTATGTTGCCGACCTGGGCACACGTATGGTTCTGCAGGGCTATTTATGGAGGACCAAAACCCACACTCATGCCCCTTTTTAAATGCTCAGAGTATGCCACCTTTCCCCCCCACAGATGATCCCCTTGCTCCCCAAGTATTCATACAGGAAGCAAAGATGCCAAATCAGTAGCTGAAAACCTATCTCCCAGGGCCCCTCCCAGCCTTGCAGGGATCTCAAGAAGCTGTGGGACAAGCCAGGCCCCAGTGAGCAGCAGGTTCCAGACGCTGTTTGCCAGCGAGAGAAGAGAGTAAAGTCTCTCCAGCTGAGCACCTCCCTGTGAGCATGTGGAGGTCCAATCTAAAGCCAAGGACAGAACAGGAATAGCAACCGGTGTAGAGGCTGCCCACCCCCCAAAGGACCCGACAGCCCATCTTGGAAGGAGCTGTCTGAGGGCAAATCCTAGGTCTCTTCCCCAAACCGCCTCCCGGACACTCTGACATCAACACAGGCATTATCAAGGCTCAGAGCTACTCACAAAATCCTAGTTGGAAAGACTTAAGAAATCAGTTACATGTGAATATCCACCTGCTATCTATTGATGGCCCCAGTCCTGTGGTGACCCACACATACCAGTGAACAACACCTCCTTGCCCTCGTGCCCATGGCTCTGCAGGGGCACAAGGCATTGTAGATAACCAACACAAGCACACAAAGCTTGCACATGGTGTGTGCGTGTACCGACTCGACACTGACGGCGAGACAATATGCAGACTGTCAGAACGGTTCCAGCCTAAGTCCCACAGCTAGCTAGTGTCCATCCCAGCCTGGCACCCTGGCCAACATGCAAAGTTAAAAAAAAAAAAACAAAAACCAACCAAACGGACAACACAACAACAGTAAAACAGATGAATACACAGGCCCCCTCTCTGTCTCTCCCCCAGGTAGGAGCCATTCAAGTTACCAGGTTAACCAGGAAAGATCAGATCAGGAAAATCCAAGGTATATTCACACCTCCCTTGGGTGTTTTCTGTTTGTGCCGAACAATGAACATTAGTCAGTGCTAAACAATGGCGGCTGGGGCAGACCCTCTGCCCGAACCCCCAGCCCCTCGCGCCAGCCCACTGGCTCAGCCGTCAGCACTAGGGTCCTAATGGCTGGTGCCACCAACCTGGCAGCATTCAACTGGGTCCTGGGTCAGGAAGTGGCCACCGAGGTGGATTCATTGTGCAAAGCTGGGTGGCCAAGGAGGGAACTAATACCATGCTTTCAGCCAGCGTGGGACCACAAGGGGCCCCCCTGCCCCCGAGCCACAGATATTCAGGCTCAGAGATGCCTTCTCAGCTGCTCTGCCGGGGCTGCTGGGCCCAGGCTCTACACTATCTTCTCCTCCCCTCCAGCTTTGGCTATTAGGCCCTGAATCTGATTCCGAGACACTCTCCATAGCACAGCCTCCAAAACGGGCACTGAGACTGCTATTCACACACGCTGTAATCCCCAGGCCAGCAGAATTGGTTGTGCCATAATGTCCTGCCCAGCAAGCCCGAGCACATCGCTGTCTGTGAGAAATGGGGAGAGAGGGAAAGGGCCCAGCTGCTCTGACACTCTGAGTTTCGAAGGAAACCACCTTCTGGGAGCTCTGTGCAAACTGCAGAGAAGGGGTGTGCGGCGGCCCGACAGGTCTTCCGAGGGTGCGCATGACACCTGGGGTGTGTGTGCTCTCTCCAGACAAAAGGTTTGGGGAAGCCAATTAGGGAGGGTGTGGTGTAGGTGGGACACCAGTTCTCTGCACCTGCTTCAAAGGTAGGTTCTCTGCCTCCCCCCAGGGCTCCTCCGGGCCCTCTTCAGGGTGCAGTCCCCAGGCCCTACTGGCCCTCTCCTCGGAGCTGACCTGTAGGAACTGTTATCTCAGAAGCTCATGGGGCTTCCCCACCCAGCCTGGTAAAGTCTGTGTTGTAAAAACGTACTTCTGTGTTTACACGTCAATAGCCAGATTGGGAATGTTGTGGGGTTTTTTTGTTTTTGTTTTTGTTTGTTTAGTCAGGGGGGTCATCATACACACTGGGGGTTTGCCCCCACCTGCTCTCCCCCAGAGAGGTCCTGTGTCGGTGCTCCCTGACACAGCCCAGGAGAACCCAGAAAAGAGCATCAGGCTGGCAAGTCCCCAGAGAGGAGCGGCAGTGAGCACTCAGGAGGGAGCTGGCGGGGGGGGGGGGGGGGGGGTAGAAAGTGGGGTGTGGGCAGGCAACTTCTGAGCCTACCAGCCTCCATCCAAGTGTCAGATGGGCACCACCACACCCCCTGCCTCCCTTTGCAGGGGACCAGGGGCACCAGCTCAGGGTACAGGAGCTTGGCCGATCGGGGAATTCTGGCTGCCCCTGATGCCAGCCAGCCATGACAATGACAGCCAATTGAGGAGTGCTTATGAAGTGCCTGGCTGAGCTGGGGTTCTAGGTCTGCATCCTACCCCTCAATCTGGATTTCTGGTGGGGGGTAGTGTCTACACTTGAGTCAGGTGGGAGTGCCATCTCCCTGGCCCCACTCCCTGGGTGGGCAGGCTTTCAGCAGGCACCCCCCCCCCAAGAAGGAATTAACCACTGTGTATCACAAAGCTGGGGGAAGAGAACAACAAAAGGAGGGGAGGATGGGGGTGAGTTCATTCTTTTCCCCCAAACCTTCCCACTCTTTGTCCGACCAGAATTAGGTTAACCCCTGGTGTGCCAGACCAACTAGAGCTCCCCCAAAGCTCTCCTTTCCCTAGAATCCTGGTGTGGACACTGTGCAGTTAAGGGTTCCCAGAAGCCCAAACCCCCAGTGGTCAGAGGAGTCCTAGGTAGGGCCTGAGCTCCAGCTGGATTCCCAGGAGGTCCCGTGTGAGAGGAAGACCTCTCACTCCCCATGACCACCCTACCAGGGACGGGACTAGTCAGGCCCCTGGAAATGGGCAGTGCCCCCTCCCCCCACACCTAGCAGGGCAGCACCCCACAGGCTGTAGGGGCGGGGGCACCGTTGTGCTGGCTTCTACAAAGTGCTTTCGATGCCATCGGCCACTCAGCGAGATCTGTGGAGCCCTGGCAGTAGGCTGGTGGCAGAAGGGGTACAGAATTGAATGAGGCCAGGTTCCTGCCTTCCAGGGGTGCACCCCAGCCCCGCAACTCAGCAGCCGGGCTGGCCCCTGGGTAACACACCAGCCTACGAATCTGCGGCATCACGGGCATCTCCAACGGGCCGCTGCCAGCGATCCGGTATTCTCGCCCCAGCGGGAGCTGGTCTCTCTGTATTCTGACCCCTTATTCTGCCACCCTAAGGCCAGAGCACGTGCTCCAGCCAAGCCCCCTCCCTCCCCCGCCAAAACCCCATCTAGCCCAGGCGGGAGCGGGAGATCATCTCAGGTTTCTTCCCAGAGGGCTGGAGGAACCCCACCCCCACCCCGACCTCCGCTGGTGTCACCAGCCACCGTGGGAGCTGGGTAGCTTCCCCAGGGACACAAAGGGTTAAATCCAGGCGAGGGGACTCGGTCGGATTTGCCTCCTAAACGCATTTTCCAGTTCATTCCCCAGCACAATACGCCGCCCGTCGGTCCCAGCCTCCGCCCCCACCGCACCCGTCAGATGGGCCACCGCGGGCCACCCCAGGGTCGGGCGTCGGGTTAACCCCTCGGCCGCCGGCACCTGGAGGAAGGACACGAGGGGGCATCCTCGGGAAAGTGGGTCATGCAGCCACCTGGCTGGCACCAAGCCCGCGGCGCTTCCTGGGCGGGGGGGGCCGGCGGCAAACTGGGAGTGGAGTTCCGAGGTGAAGTCCAGCCCGCGCAAGGCCGGGAGGTTGCGAGCCCGCGTGGCCCGGGCCTCACCCACCGGGAGAGGAACCGCAGGTGAGCGAGAAGCTGTCTCTGACGCAGGAGCCGGCTCTCGGCGCCCGCGTGGGGCTGCGTGGGGCGGGAGGAGGCGCGAGCGCGCGGAGCCGTCTGGCAAAGGGGCCGGGGACAGAGACGAAGCCCCCCTGCCATCCTCCAGACCCACAGCCCACCGCCTCCGAGAGACTGACGCCCTCCCCCTGGGGCTGTTGTCTCATACCCTGAGACGGAGATTACGGTGATTATTTTGCATTTATGTAACATACAGTGTTTCCAAACTGCTTCCCGAGCTGAGAGCTGGTTATTAAATAAATAGAACGCTATTACATATTATTATTTTTGTGAAAACTGAGCGGAAGAAAGTGCTTTCTTGCTACACAGAGACGTGCATCCGACCGCTTCCCTGCAGGGCAGGCTGTTGGGCTTCTCATCCTCTCTCTCCGCCGTGCCACCCGCACCCCCCCTTACCTAAGCCGTGACCCAACTTTTCTGGCTCCTTTCGCTGCCTATAACCCAGACGTGCCCGCCATCCAGCTCCCAGCCCCGGGAAGGCATTGGATGGGGCGGGGGGGGGGGGGGGGTAAAAAAGGCAGAGGCGGAACGCGCTTACCTGGGAGGAAGAATGCGGTCAAGCCGAGAGCGAGTCCCCACCAGCGTCCAGCGGCGCCCGCAAGCCCCATCCGAGCCATCGGGGTCCGGGGGTCCGGCGAGAGGGGCCGCGAGGAGAGCGCTCCCCGCGCTCCAGAAACCAGCCCGGAAGACGAAGGTCGATCGCTGCCGGCCGGCGGGCGCTCCGAGGATCCAGGTCAGCCGCAGCCGTCGGCCGGGGCGGGGTGGGCTGGGTGCGATCGGCGCGGCCGCAATCCCGGCCCCGGGCCGCCGGCGGCTCAGAGGCTCGGTGGATGCCCGCCGCAAGTTGCACGAATCATGCCCCCTTCTCCTCCTCCGCTCTCCTCCCCGCGCCGGTCCCCGCCCTCTTCTTCCACGCAGAGCCGGGCTGGGGAGAGGGACCCACCCCCGGCGCGCCCGGCTGCCCGGCTGCGCGGCGCGGGCTCCCGGCCCCCGGCGCGCTCACACCCTCCCGCTCGGCTCCAACTTGCAGGCGTCCATGGCCCGCCGTCCTCCGAGGGCGGCGGGACGAGCCCAGGCGGCGGGCGGGAGGCGCGGTGGGCTCGGGGCCCAGGCGGCGGGCGGGCGCGCGGCTCGGCGGCTCGGGCGGTGCGGCTCCGCGCGCGGAGGGCGAGCCGGGTGCGCCGCGCGTCCCCCCCGCCACCCCGCGCCGCCGCTGCTGCTCGCGCTGCCGGGTCCCGGCGATCCGCAACAATGTGGAGCTGCCCGGGCGCCAAGCCGCGCCGCGCTCGCCGCTCTCGCTCTTTCTCTCACTCGCCGAGCTCCAGCCTCTCAGCCGCTCTCCCCGTGATGTCAGACCGAGGGGGAGGGGTTAGCGTTAACCCCCTCCTGGCTCACGACGCGCGCCCCGCGCCCGCCCGGCCCCGGCCCGGCCGCGCGCACCTTCCGGCCCCCGGCGGAGGCGGGTCCCCGGCGAGGGCAGCGGGGTCCGCCGAGGCCCACTGGCTCGGGAGGTGCCCCTTCGGTCGCCTTCCCGCCCCGGGAGGGCCGGAGGGCTAGCTGCCCTCCTCCTCGCTGACAAAGGGAGGCAGTGACCCCTAGCGGCCGGCGTGCGGGGGAGAAGCTGCTCGGTGGGGGTGGAGTTAAGATGGGGCGGGCGGGGAGGGGGGGAGTAGGCCGTGGACGAGGGAGCGTGCAGTATGGAGACTACTGGATCTGGCAAAGTCCAGCTGAAAGAGAATCTACAGGCCCTCTACTCCAACCTTGGCCCCATTTTACAGATGCGGAAACAAAGGCCCAGAGGAAGGGAATGCCACTCGCTCAGGGGCACAAGGGCAGAAAGTGGCCGACTTGGACTGGAACCCCACAGCCAGAGCTCCCCTCTCCTCTGCATCACTTGAACGCTGAATGGAGAGGCAGCTATGCGGGGACCGACGGGAAGCTGCCAGAGAAGTCGGTGGTGGGCAACCGTGGGTGAGATGGTGCCACTGAGGTTTCTGGTCTTTTCTAATCTCCGCTCCCTTTGCAGGGTTTCCTTTCCCGAAACTGAAGCCCCCTCCCCTCCTGAAACCAGCGGGAAACCGAGCTCTGCTCCCTTTGCCAGAACCTTGGTTTTGGGCGATTTGCAGGAATCCCAGGAAAGCGACCCATCTAGTCAGTGTCCGAGGCCGGCCAGGGACTCTCCAGCGCATCCCGTTCACCACCCACCACATCCGGGTGTGGTTGGCTTCCTGCCAAGGCGGCTGGGCCCTTCGGGGACCTTGGCAGCCCGAAGCCTGCCCTCTGCGCCTTCCCTCTGGATCTCCTACCCTCATCCTCCACCCTGGGAGGAGGCAGACAGACAGACAGTTTCCCACTAGGGAGGAACAAGTTCTCCCCAGATGCCTGACCAGATAATGTGCCCTTTGCCCATTGCTGCCGTTTGTCCAGCTGGCAGGAGCAGAGGGGTTGGATGGAGAAGATGAAGGCAATTTATATCTGATAATATATAAATTCCAGTTCCTGGGTGGCACCACTTTCTCACTATTGGGGATCTGGCCCTGGAGCGTCTTTCCTTTTCCTGCTGAAGTGGTCTAATTTGGCACTCACATGGATGTTTGTGCACTCATGTGCATGTCTTTTACATTTAACAAATATGATCGAGGTTTCTTTGTACCAAGCACCGTGCCAGGCTTGGGGATGTCGAGACACCCTCATTCCCCTAAAGGCACACAGTCTAGTTTGGGGGGCAAAGAGAGAAGACAGATAAAGAAACATGTTATAAATAAGTATTTCCTGTGTGTAGTGGGTCCAGAGGTGAGCACGCAGGATTTGGTGGGTTTTGGAGAAAGTGCCCCGTGCAGCCTGGGGTGGGATGGGGATCAGGGAAGGCTTCTGGGGAGAAGGGACACAGAAGGAGGCGGGTGAGTCATCTAATAGACAGATGTGTGCTGGAGTGGGGAGGCATTCAGGAGACTGGATTTCAGATGGGGGGAGGTCAGTAGAAGGAAAGGCACAAAGACCAGCAACAGCTGGGTGAGTAGGACACACACACACACACACTGGTTCTAGCCTGAGCCTTGGGAAAAGGAGAGGCCTGTGGATCTGTGAATGCCTGGGAGCCCCCAGGAGGGTTTTATGCTGGGGAATGTCTTATCAAATTTGATTTGTGGTAGCCCAGTCCAGCGGCCAGGCACCTCCCCTCTGGTCCCTGGGTACTTATAAGGGCCACGGCCAAGTTGGATCATTGCTGTGTCTGAGACTCTTCCTGGTGCATTGTAGGAGCTGAATGGACGGGTCTGAGGGGGCAAATCCGGATGCGCCAGTACCCACTACTTCCCTGCTCATGTTCTCCTACCTCTTCATCCTTGGGTGAGGCTTCTCTGATCTGCTCTTAAGTGAGCTTCCAGAGAGGACGTGTCTGGGGGTAGGCATGGCTGCCTGGGGATAGGTTGGATGGAGAAGATGAAGGCAAATAAATGAGAAAGTATGGTCATTCTCTCGTCGCTTTTCAACAAGCCCCCAAAATGCAAAGCGGCAACATAGGTACCAGCCGTGTGTGTGTGTGTGTGTGTGTGTGTGTGTGTGTGTGCGCGTGTGGTGGGTTACAGCAGACAGAAAAGAGAGCCAGGGGCGCCTGGGTGGCTCAGTCGGTTAAGCGGCTGCCTTCGGCTCAGGTCATGATCCCAGGGTCCTGGGATCGAGCCCCGCATCGGGCTCCCTGCTCAGCGGGAAGCCTGCTTCTCCCTCTCCCTCTGCCTGCCTCTCTGCCTACCTGTACTCTCTCTCTCTGTCAAATAAATAAATAAAAATCTTAAAAAAAAAAAAAAAAAAAAAAGAAAAGAGAGCCAGGGAGGACACAAAGGAAAATAAGATAGAGCTTGTTTACGCAGAGAGTAAATAGATGTCTTTTTGAGTATATACTATGCTAGGTGCTGAGGGTACAAAACTGAACAACCGAGACCTTACTCAAGTAACTATATTATAGCATGAAAGTTGGTCACTGCCAAAGACAGCCCCAAAACGCGGCCACCTGGAGGAAGGAGTGAGTGCTTCTCATTGTGGTGGGCAGAGAAGGCTTCTGGAAGAGGTGTCATTTGCCTGAGGCCCTGAAGGGTGCATCGGATGGACCAAGAGAGACCAAGGAGAGAATTTTGGTGGAGGGAACAGCTTGTACAAGAACATGAAGGTGGGAGAGGTTGGGGGGCCTGCGTGGGAACAGTGCGCAGTGCAGGTTTTTTCTTTTTTTTTCCTCGCATTCTGGGGATGTGTAAGAGAAAGGGGCAGGAAAGTGCAGCCGGAATGCAAAAGGTCTCAAAGATTTCCTTCAGTGGCAGGAGGAAGCACAGGACCAAGTGTCAGGAGACTAGGCTCTGGTCCCTCCTCTTAAGCTGAAAGCCTGGGAGTCATTGTTGCTTCTTCTTCTTCAACCACCTTATTCTAATCCAAAAGCAAACATGGTTCATTCTGCTTCCAATAGTAAGTCTAGTGACTGCTCCATTTCTACTGTTAGCACGCTATCCACATGCTCATAATTTCTACCTGATCCTTGCAATCCCCCCCTGGCCATGGAGCCAGTACACACTGAGGGGAGGGAGTAAAACGTTAATGGTCAAGCACTTGGGACTCTGGAGCTAGACTGCCAGGATTTGAATCCTTAAACCCCCCCTCCGCCACCCAGTAGCTGTGTGTCCTTGGGCAAGTCACTTAACCTCTCTGTGCTCAGGTTCCTCATCTGTAAAATGAAGGGAAGTGTAGCCCCTACTTCATGGGGTTGTGAGGATTCAATGAGAACAACATGAAGCACTTGGGAGAGTGCCTGGTGTATATACAGAACTGTTTAAGTGTTAGTCATCGTTATAACTGTAATCTCTTCTCCCCACATCCAGTTTTGCTCTTCTCTGCCATGGTGCCGGGGGGATATATGAATCTTTAAAACCTTCATTTTGAAGTAATTTTGGATTTACCAAAGAGTGGCAAGGACAGAACCAAGTTTCCATGTGTCCTTCACCCAGCTTCTTGTGATGTCAATGTCTTCTATGTCCACAGTATATTTGTTGAAACTAGGAAATTAGCATTGGTATAATACTATGCATTGAACTACAGAATTTATTGGATTTCTCATTTTTCTACCGATCTCTGCTCTATGTGCGGGATCCGATCCACAACATCACATTGCATTTAGCAGTGGATTGTGTTCTATTGCAAATGAGCAGGTCCCTGTGCCCGAGAACACTTCCTTGGCCTGCCAGCCTGTGAGGCCTGTGTCCAGTCCTCCTCGAGGTCTGTGGGGCCTCATCTTATCCAGTGCCAGGGCATAGAGTAGGAGCCACGGGCTTTCCTGAGGTTCCGTGAGGCCATCAAACTTGCATCCTTGGCTTTTGCCCTTGCTGTTCCATCTGCACTGATGCTCTTCCTCTTCCTTTTGGCCAGCCACGTATTTTTGAGGGCTCAGTTTACCTGTGTCGCTTCCCCAGAGCGGCCCCGTCTGCCCTTTAGACCAGGCAAGTCCCCTCCTATATGCTCTCACAGCTCCCTTGCATGCTGTAACCCTTCTGTAATTGCTTATAATACTTGATTCTTTCCTTCCCGGGCTCTCAGCCCCTCCAGGGCGGACCATGTGGTCTTGTCTGCTCTATCCCTAGCACCTCGAATGTGCCTGACACTTGGTGGGCACTCAGTGAAAATGTGTGGATTGACTAACTCACAGTCCTGTGCCACTTTCTACCAATTGCTTCTCCTCTCTGGGCTTCAGTCATCTCATCTCAGACCGAGGAGTTTAATCTGTTCAGCGGCTTTCCAATTGTGTTTCGAAAGCCCTAGCAATTTCCTGGGTTCTCCACTCCCTGCCTCATTAGGAGCCATGTTTAAGAGCACCTTGTTTTCATGCTCTTTCAACGTGCGGCTTTTGAGGAAGGTTCTTTTTAATGGATTCTGCTGCTTAAAAAGTTTGATCCCCTCCCCCGGCACATCATTGCATTATATATTCTATACTGCATATATAGTTGACCCTTGATCGGAGGTTAGGGGCACCAACTTCCCGCATGGTTGAAAATCTGCATATGACTTTTGACTCCCCCCAAATTTAACTACTGATAGCCTACTGTTGACCAGAAGCCTTATGGATAAGGTAAGTGGTCGGTTAACACATTTTGTAAGTTCTATGTATCATATGCTGGATTCTTACGATGAAGTAGAGAAGAGAAAATGTTAGGCGCCTGGGTGGCTCAGTCGTTAAGTGTCTGCCTTCAGCTCAGGTCATGATCCCAGGGTCCTGGGATCGAGCCCCACATCGGGCTCCCTGCTCAGTGGGAAGCCTGCTTCTCCCTCTCCCACTCCCCCTGCTTGTGTTCCCTCTCTCGCTGTGTCTCTCTCTGTCAAATAAATAAATAAAATCTTTAAAAAAAAAAAAAAAAAAAAAGAAAATCATAAAGAAGAAGAGCTACATTTACAGCCCTGGACTGTATTTATTGAAAAAAATCCATGTGTAAGTGGACCTGTGTAGTTCAAACATGATTTTCAAGGGTCGACTGTAGTTGCATTATTTCAGAATTCTGTGATTTATTTTTTCTGCAGGCTGCAGTGAGCCATGGAAGGTCTCTGAACAGAGAAGCACTTATTGGGGGCTGCTGAAGCTGTGCTTTCCAGAGATGAATCTGGCAATATCGCGGGTAGGACGGACAGAGGACTGGTCAGTGAGGGAGGGGGGGAGCGCGGAGATAGGGTTGTTGTGGGAGCCAAGTGAGGAGAGAATTTCTTGCAGGAGGAGATTGCCAATAGTGTCTGATGCTGCAGAAAGTGGGTGGGGATCAGAAGGGGGTCACTGGGGGTGCCTAGGTGGCTCAGGTCATGATCCCAGGGTCTTGGGATGGAGCCTGGTGTTGGGCTCCCTACTCAGCAGGGAGTCTGCTTCTCCCCTGTCCCTCCCTCTGCTTGTTCTCTCTCTTTCTGTCAAATAAATAAATTAATTTAAAAAAAGGGGGTCTTTGGAAATGGTGGCAGAAACACCAGTGACCTGTGAGAGTGGTGTTGGTGGTAAAGTCAGGGCAGAACCCGGATCAGAGTGGCAGGAGAAGCAAATGGAAGGTGGACCAGCAGCAGGTGTCCACCGTGTGCTGGAGAAGTTTGGTGGTGGACAGAATGAGTAACATGGCTCAGAAGCTTGGAGAGGCTTAGCATGACAGAGACCAAGGGGTTTCTTTCCCCACTTTTTGCTGGGAAATCCAAAGCTACTGAGCATCTTGCAGGCAGAGGGAAAGCGGCTAGTGAACAGTGCAATCTGGAGAAGCAAGTGTGAGCTGTAAAAGAGGGTGCCCTCCGGGAGGAGGCATGGGTGGTGGCCCTGGGGTGGAGGTCAGCCTTGGAAAAGAAAGGTCTTACCTTTTTCTAGGCCTGGAGGCAATGTGAGGAGAGCAGTGAAGAGGGAAGTTTTGGGGTGGAAATCAGGGAAGTTAATGATCAGGTCCTTGCATGAGGTAGGAGCTGAAGTTACCTGCACAGCGATGAGAGAGGTGGTTTCAGACCTTGTAGAGGAGAGGCCAAAGGAAGTGGAAGGGAGGTAGGATTAGCAATCTTCCAAAACCTGAAGGGAAAAGGAGCAAGCCTAGTCTGTGTGCCTTCCTCGAGGAGAATCAGCATCAGTGGACATCCGTGTTGGGGAAGTCGGTTTTGGTTGAGTCTGGGAAGACTGTTGAGGGAATCCGCAATGGAATGAAATCCCTGTCTCCTTTCAGACTGAGGCCCCGGGGCCACAAATGGGCGTTGCTGGCTGTGGGATTCTTGCCCTGGTGTGAAGAGTGGCCCACAGGAATCCCACATTCCCTCCTGTCTCCGAGGCTTGATGACTGCAGGAACGGCCGCCCACTCAAAGGACAGGCACAGGGACTCACCTTTGTCACCTACTCCACGGCTGGGGGCCGTGACCAGACAGAGATCAGCCCTGAGGAAGGTGCCGTCCCCAGGAAACTGTCCCAGAGCCCTCCCTCAGCTTCCATGGGCTCTTTCAGAGAGGCAGCTGTTGGGTTTGGACAGGACCCAAAGTCAATACAATAATGACTTCCCCTCCCGGCCATATTCCAGGCCCCTCTATGTCATTTAGTAATTGGCTAATAAAGCTCACTTTGATGTGAGGGGGAGCCCTATTAAGAAGTACCCAAGATCCCCCCAATACCCAAAAATCTGATAGGAGAAGATAAACTTGAACATATATTAGAGTGGTATGCCAAATGGGGGGGGCTCACAGTTTCCTGTGACCCTGGTCCCCAGTCTGGGGTCAATGGAGGCCGAGGGCAAGGGGAGAGGAGAGGAGAGGAGGAGGAACCCCCTAGAGGAAGTATGGCCAAGCCCTAGGCAGCCCCAGAGAGGACCCACTGGCATGGGTACCCCTTTCCCTAACCTGACAGGCCAACCTCACCCCAGGTAGTGGGAAACCACAACACCTAATTACTGTTATCATCACCTTGGTAGCTGTGGTGATTATGATGGTACCTATGTATCCCACAGTGCTTAGCAACATTTAATTATTGTTATTCTTACAGCGATCACTGCAGAGCCTCCCTATTGCCCTGGCCGCCATCACTCTTGGGGACGATGGGTCAGCTGCACACGGCTGCACTCCAGCCACAATGGTCCACCATGTCAAAGTGGTACCAAGATGGCTAACAGGCAGCTAGCCTCTCCCTCGTGGACCATGGTGTCCCAGGGCTCTCCATGGCTCTGGGAGCGGCAGCTCTGAGCGATGATAGAAGGCCCCAGTTCCACCTTGAACCAACCAATTCTCCAGAAAGAAAGGACCCAGAAGGCAAACTAGTCTACACCCTGCCTCTAATCAGAAGCCGCTCAGTGCATTCCTGTGAATCACCACATCCACAACCCTCGGGAATTCTGGATGTGAGTGGGGGGCAGCATTCCTGATTTGGGACTATTAAAAACTCAACAGTGCTCCTGGGAAGAGGGTTCTGCTGAGGACCTGCATGGACCAGGGAGCTTAGACTATGACATGGCAAGGGGCTGGGGAGGCTTCTGCCTGCAGCGTACCTGATGGGAAAGGCGAAAGGGAGGAGAGAGAGGAAGAAGATGCTCGGCGTCCCACCCACACTCCCTTCCCTTCGCTGGTGCCTTCAGATAGGGGGTGGGCGGGTGTTGTGGTCAGGATAATTATCAGGATGCACTAGTTGTCTAGAGGAACCAGATTTTTTTTTTTTTTTTTTTTTTTGGAGAGCCGCGTGGAAGTCAAGAAATGGAATTGATCATAAGGGAGGAACGGAGATCCGGGGTCAGCCCAAGCCTCGCGGAGAAAGCGCGTGGTGGACACTTGCCCTGGGAGCGTGGGGATGCCGCTGCACCTTCTCTGGGGCACTGTGGAGCTGTGGGTCTTGACCTCTTTGGGCCTCAGGCCTTTTCAGGATCCGATGAAAGTTATCCCCCTCTGGCCTGCAAACAGCACACACGCACAGGATAGTATTCACGTGGCAACCCCCAGGAGCCCAGCTGGGGCCCTGAGTTAGGAAGTTCTGCTGAGGAGGGAGTCCTCGGGGAAGGAGGCAGCCCTGAGCCCAGACTCGCTATGATCTGGGCTCATGAGGGATGTTAGTGACATGGTGGATCCAGAATGAGGAAAATCTAAGCCATATTTCTATAGTGTGAACTAAAAAAAAGCATGATATATATATATATATATATATATATACTGCATTGCAACTGTAAAAAAAGATGTACTTATAGAAAAATGGGAAGGCAGCGTGGGGAGATGAAAACAATTTGCAGGTGAAATTTTTTTGTCTATTTTAAAATTTACTTTAGCATCATTATGAAGTTGCTTTAATACTAGATTTACTTTTTTTTCTATATTATGTAAAGTGCTTTTCCTCCAGAAATGAGCTTCTGAATTATATTTGATTTCAGTTAATATTAATGTCCTGCACTCCTTGAGTACATGCTTCTGGGGACAGCTGCTCCAGGAGGATGTCAAGGGGCCTGGATGCGACATCCAAAGGGTAGACAATACCCTTGCAGGTCCTTGAGCTTGGAGGAGCCTTAGGGGACAGCTGAGCAGAGAGGGGGTATATGAGTTAGAGTCAGGAGTCCCAGGTTTGCGTCCTGGATTGGCCATTTACTAAGTGTGGACAAGAAGGGTGACCAGCTGTCCCAGTCTGCTGGGGACTGAAGGGGTTCCCAGGACATGGGACTTCTGGGCAAATTGGGGGATGGTCATCCTATTCATGAGCCACTCTACTTCTCTGTGCCTCAGCTTTCTCATTTGTAAGATGGCCTTGATGACTTCCATTTGTAAAGGTGGGGGATGAGGTTTCTTACTGAGGGATGGGATGGAGGAGAGGTTGTGGGAAAGGGGGCAGAGACCTGAGAGACCAAGAGCCCATACAGGTGATTTAACATGGAGGACTCAAGGCAAACACTCTCCCACAAAAGGCTTTAACAATGATTCATTAACAAATATTTATGGACCACCTATGGCCAGGTACCATGCTAGGCATTGGAATAAAGCCATGAACTACTAAGACGTGCTGTCTCCCTTCCTGGGGCCCAATGGGAAGGAAAGGATCTATAAGGAAGCAAGATAATAGGGGAATCTAGGGGCCTACAGGACTGTCAGGGTTGTGGGGACCTTTCCCTACTCTAGGGGGTCAGGAAGAGTGAGGAAAGCATTCCTGTGGAGGTGGATTGAACCCTGAGGGGCAAGGACTGGCTAGCCAGGGATATTATATGGAGAAGTCATATGGGAAAGGCAGCGAAAAGCCCCAGGGTCCAAGTGCATTGTAGGACTGTGAGTAGTTGGGTCTGCCGGGTGCGGTGCAGGAGGAGAGGGGGAGAAGGGGCCAGGAGGTGTGTACCAGGTCGTGTGGGCGTGTAGAGCAAGGGTGTTTCACGCCACGTGGAAGTCAACCGGTATAACGCTAAGCCCCAACTGGTATTCTGCTACCATGGCATTCCGAGGTTTAGCTTGTCCTAGCCAGGTCCTCTGGACCTAAAGGTGCCAGCTAGGTCTGTCCTGCTCCCAAGGCCCCTGAGCCTGGCCCATCTGCCGAGGGCTCCTGCGGCTCCAAGTCTGGTGTAGTCAGTCCGTACGTCCCCCCAGCAGGGGCCCCGCTGCCTGGCATGGACCGTGGCTCCATAGAGCAGAGTGGTGCCCCCTGCCAAGCATGCTGCTGTCACCACAATGCATGTGTGGGCTTGATGGCTGCGTGGCAATGAGCTCAGGGCACGCGGGGGGCTCACGTAGCCCAGGCAGCTGATAAATAACGAACAATTACACCCATTCGTCCAGGACCAGGGAAGTGGGTGTGCACCCATATGCGTGTGCATGCATACACATGCGTGCGTGCATACACTCAGATTCACTGACATTTATGCCCACGCTATCATTGAAGCTCAGGCGAGCACACGGAGAGATTCCCTGCTGCCTGAGAGAGGAATAGGCCCACGTTACATTGCATTCATCCAACACCAACACACGTATGCGGCAAATGCTCCATATACAGACTCCCAGAGGTGCCACATACCTATGCTGACCCGCACCCCTCTATCGAGTGCTTAGCACAAGGCCTGGCATACAGGATTATTATACTGTTATGTGTTAATGGGATATTATATTAAGACACTGGGATGTGTGCCCATGGCCCCAGATACTCGTAGACCCCCATACATTGACCCAGACACTCCTTTAAAGGCAGGTGCAAACACAAGAACTCCCTCCTTCCGCAAAACCGGTACATACACTCTCGTGTACAAAAACAGGCTCACTCTCTTGTAGACGTACAGTTTGCTCTGATTTGCCCTCCCAGTTGCACCTACACAAAAATCATAACAGTAATAATAATAATAATAATAATAATAATAGCAGCAGCAAAACCAGGTTGGGTGATTGCCTTACATTTTTCAAAGGGTTTTCAGGTCTATAATCTCATTTGAGTCTCACAGTAGCCCAGTGAGGTAGGTGTGTGGAGCGGGCGTTATTACCCCGGGTTTATGGTTGAAGAAGCAGAAGCCAGAGAGGTGAAATACACCATTTGGGAGGCGGCCTCAAACCCAGATCTGACTTCTCTGCAGGGAGCTTCCCGGGGGTGGGGGGCTGGGGGGCTGTTTGACAACGTCCAGCTCACACTAGAGAAAGCAGCAAGCAGGCCGTTGGCATGCTGCTGGATTCTGGATTCCTGGTCAAAACATTTCCTGGAGTCAACCCTGGCTGAGAAGTGGGAATTGGAGGCTGATAAAGGGAAACCGCCATCATTAGGAATCCCATAAAGTCTCATTTACAACTCCAGTCAGATGAAAGGAGCAATTGACCGCGTTGGAGAGAAAAGCAAATACCGATCTCCTTTAAGACTGCCGCTTCCAAGACAGCTGATCCCGGGAGGGCAGGAGGTCCTGGGTGGGGAGCGCCTGTCCCATCTGCCTGCTCCCCAACTCTGTGCACTTCCTCTCCCCTCTGTCTGGGTGGGCCTCGGGGTCCAGGAGCTCTGGTTCTTGGAGAAGGGGGAGAGAAGGACAAAGAAGGGCCTCCCCCTCCCCCAGAGCTCCTCTCTCCTCCCACAGTGGAACCCTTCCTCTGTGCTCAGTCCTGAGCCTGAAAGACACCCAGGACTCTGCCTCCTCTTGGCTGGGGCAGAAATGGGGAACACGCTGCCAGTCCCCTAACACCTGGCCTGCCACCTCCATGGGGGCCAGGCCCTTAGGAGTGAGATCCAACAACTTTGAAAGGGGACAAGGACAGCTTTCTTCAAAGGGCCATGCTCTGTGGGAAGGTGGCTTGATGGTAGAAGGACGACCAGCAGGATCATCCTTCTTTTGCTGCTTCCGCTGCTGCTTCACTCTTGGTTTTATCATCACTGGTGCCTTAGTTGCTGCATCTGCCAAATGGGGATATGAAGACCACCCTTACGCTGCCACAGTGAGGGCCAGGTGAGATGAGGGGTGTGAAGCCCCCTGCACCACGCGCCCCTGGGCTCCAAGGGTGTCGGTCTCCCGAGGAGGGCCTCCATGGCCAGGGCGGGAGGGCTGGCGTGGCAAGAGGCACTCCCCCATCCTCCTGGGTGTGCCAGCTCTGGCTGGGAGGGGCAGGGAGGGGACATCTGTTTGACACTCTTGTCAGCATCCGTTACCTGGTGTGTATTTTCCCAGGAGCTGATTACATTACAGCATGTGTTGATAAACATTTGGAGTTGGAGCGGAGTGGAAACTGAGCGGAATGCTAAGCGGGTGGAGGTTTGGTCAGGAGATGCCGAGGAAGGGCTGGCTGTGAAGAACGGGAGGTGGTGATGGGGGGCCCGGTCTGGTGATTTCTTAGCCTGCTCTGCCCCTTTCTCTTTCTCTCTCTCTCCTCCTCTATGTTCCCTGCCCTGCCCAGCCGGGCATCCAGACAGGGTCCCATGGGCAGGGCTTTACAGCAGAAGAGGTGTGGGATTTGGACTCAGGCAGTTGTGGGTTCGAATCTTAGCTCTGCCACGGGCTAGCTCTTGGCACTTTGGGCCAGTCCCTAAACCTCCCCGAGACTCATTTTCCTCCTCTGTAAATGGGCTTCACATACACTCCACAGAGTGACGATTGAGAACACACCCATCATGCCTGGCACGTAGAACTCAGCACTCAGTGAATATTGATTCTTTCCCCAGTTTACCTGGAGGAAAAAAGGTACCCTAGCCTTGATTGCGCTTTGGATGTTAGGAAACTTTCTTATGTTTACCTTGGACTAAGGGGAAGTGGGCTTATGTTTTTCATAATGCAACTTCCCTACCTCAAACCGTGGTTAGGACTGGTCAGGTGACCCAGGGTGACTGGACTATTCCACCCTACATCTTTATATACCTGTGTACTTAGGACAGCTGAAGTTAGTTATTTGTTTAGTTATCTGCCTGATGTCTTTCTCCCTCACCAGTCCCCAAACTCTCTGAGGGCAGGGATTGTTGCCTGGCCACAACTGAATGCTCGGAGCCTAGCCCAGTGCCTGGCCCCAGAAGGAACAGCTGACTCTCACCCGCCTGATTCGTTCAGAGCACAGTGGTCAAGATAACCCCTCTCAGAGGTCTGTGGTGCCTTATTCCATGCTTGTTTTGAATTCAGAGCACTGGCTGTTCTTCCATTTGGCCTTTGGAATAACTTTTCCTGGGAGTATCTCTTGTCTCTCTGAGGTTGCGGGTTTCTGGAGGACTGGGGGTATAGACCTTCAAGATTCAAAAGGACACGCAACTGAACGCAGAAGAAATCCGACAGACATGCCTAAATGAGGGAGGGCTGCTGCTCCTATCTCCCTCCCCCACCTCTGCGGGTCCCTGCCTAGGCACCTGCCATCCCAGTCCACCTCCAGGTGCGCCCGTGGCCTCCAGGCTGCAGGGGCTGCCCGCAGGTTGCAGGAGCACGACTGCGCAGCGCCACCTAGCGGGCCTGGGGCCGGGGGAGAGTGCGTCCCTATCTTCCCAGGCCCGCGGGTCGGTGACTGCCCCACAGCGCAGAGTGGGGACGCCCCTTTCTCTACCTCCAGGGAGTGTGCAGGCTCTCCGGGGAAACGCGCGTCTCCCGGGTTCCGGGAGCCCTGGCCCCGACGGCAGCAGTCGGGGTCGTGCGCGCCCGGGCGTCCTCGAGGCGGCCTCCCACCCCTCCCCCTGCACTTCGTGTCCTCGTTCCCGTCTTCCGCAGCCACAAAGAGGACATTGATTGGGAAGAGTAGCCGGGCTGTGGTAGGAAAGCTGGAGGGGACGCACACGGACACACACACACACACACACACACACGTGCCACCTCCTTCAGCACCCAGCACTCTTGGGGGGTGGAGGGCGAGGAGGCCAGGGGAAAGCTCTGCGCTTCGCCCCCTCCTCCCTCTCTTCCTCCCCCCCCACCCCCGCGCCTAATTTCTGCAACCACCATCCACCTCTGGACGAATCCGCAGCGAATGGTTCATTCCAGAGGCTGGCCTCCCCCGCCCCGCCCCCCAAGTGTGCTGTCCTCTCTCAGCAAAGATGTACGTGGCACTTAGGGGCCCTTTTTAATACCTAATATTGTTAGGAACGAAGAACCGCTGTCGCAGCTGCTGCAAAGACAAATAATATGCAGTAATGCATCCCGGGCTGATAGGAAGGTTTGACTAGGCTGCCGCTCTGGTTTCTCAGCGCTCTCTGTAGAATGGCTAATAGATGGCACACAGCACCCAGAGGAAGTGTTGGGGGGCCGAGCGCCGTGGGGTGGGAGACGGACGGGAGAAGGCAGGGGCAGGAATAGTTCTGCTAGCCAGGATTCCCTGAGTCTCTCTTCTTAGCCTACTCCTAGAGGGTGGGACTGGATTTGAGCCTTGGCTGGAGGCAGGGCTCCTGACCCTTCTACAACCTCCTGGTTCATCACTTCTCTGATAAGGAGATCCTTACCTCTCACAGCATCTGAATTCTGGGCACCCTGACCCTTTAGAGGCCAGGGCTGCCAGGACTGCCCCAGGTGCCCTACCTTGCCCAACTCCTGCTCCCTGCCCCCCATCCTGTCTGAGAGTCTCAGAGCTGGGCAGCAGTGGAGATGGGGTGGGGGGTTGGCAGTTGGTGCCTGTAAATAGAGAACTGGGAGTGGCAGGAAACAGGCTCTTTGACATCCCACTTGGCGCCTCCCTCAAAGCTCCTGCTTGCCACCTGGATACCTATGTGTGCACAGAAATTGGCTGGGGCAGGGGCTGGGCCGGGCTGCTGGCTTGCCTGGAAACACTCCCTTCTAGTCCCCAGAGCTGATGTGGAGAGTGTGCCTTTGTTCGTGTGTCCCCATTTGTGGGCAAGTCTGTGCCCACATGGGTGCCTAGAGATGTGGATTTATTCACTTACTCAGTCTATCTGAGTTTGAAGGGACTTTGGAAGAGACCTCTCTGCCCCACCTCCTACCCCATTCTGCCACATCTATGCCAGATGTTCATCTGGATTCTGCTTGATTGCTCCCAGTGACAGGGAGATCACTACTTACCAAGGCAGAATCATCCGGAGTCTGCTTGATTGCTCCCAGTGACAGGGAGATCACTACTTACCAAGGCAGTCCAGCCCTGCTCTGTCAGTTGGAATACTGAGATGGAGACTGTGCCAGGCAGCCTAGACAATGCCCTCCCCCACCTCCTCCCCAGACTTCAGGGAAACAGGGCCAGGACAAGGTGTCAAAAAACAGCAACCCAATATAGTTACAGCCAGTATTTGCTGGGTGCTCGCTATTAGCCAGGCACTATGCTAAGTGTGGCACAAATATCCACTCTCATGATCTTCATAAACCTCTATGAAGTCATGCCTGATGTTATCTAATGGTATTAAAGAGGAAACTGAGGCACAGAGTAGTTAAAGCACTTGCCTGCGATCTTACCGCCAAGAAGTGGCAAAGGCAGGTCTCAAAACCAGGAGGTCTGGTTCTGCCTGAGCTTTATCGCCACACTGTAATCGCAGGCACCAGCCAGAGAGACAGAGAGACAGAGACAGAGAGAAGGTGTGTGTGTGTGTGTGTGTGTGTGTGTGTATCTTCCCCAGCTTTTCTGGCTTGGTGATGTTAGAGGTTAGTGGGAACTCTGGACAAGAAATTAAGACATCAAGCCTAGATGGACATAGGGGACATACTCACAGTGAAGTAACATAGGATAAATGTGATTGGTGGATGGGAAATGAATAGGGACGATCTGTATTTACGTTCCACACCAGCCAAGGGTTAGGTGGTACACGGTTCAGAGAGTTTTATGTTCAATTTTATGTCTAGACAGAATTTGGGATGAGGTTATCACTTCTCTTCTGATTAGTGCAGGAGGGCTTCCCCGGGCACCGCTTTCAGGAGCTCTCCTGCTGTCTTGGCTTTGCCATCTGTCCCCAAGAGTGAGGCATGGGGAGAGTAGCTGAAGGAATAGACACTAGATTGGGAATCAGGACACCTGGATCTTTGGCCTTGGGTCTGCCCCCAGCTTGATGTGTGACCTTGGATAAATTACCCTGCCCTTCTGGGTGTCCACTTTCTCACTTCTCAAATGAGGGGTTAAGACTTGGGGGTCTATCGGGCCCCTTCAGTGGGTATACTCTCTGTGGTCTGTCCAACAGGGCTGCTGTGCACAGGTGGGCAGGTTGTGCATTGTGCAAGGACACTTGGCCAAGAGGTAGATGGTGGGCAGGTTGTGCATTGTGCAAGGACACTTTACCAAGAGGTAAAACCCGGCCTATGCTCTTCTCACCAGGCCATGCACTGGAGGGGCCTGTGTCCACCTGGGGAAAGGGGCACGTTTTCCTAATTTGTGCAGAGGCACAACATGGGTCAGTAGTGACCCTGCAAGGTGCCCACGCAGATCGGCTCCCTATGGTTGGTCAGAGTTGGGGTGGTGGTGCTAAAGAGAATTTCTTTATCAGAAAGTGAGATTGTAGGTTGGGGGCTGGAGGGAGGAACAAAGGGAGGTCCCGTGGCCCATGAGCTGCCAGCGAATGCTGAACAGGGAGCAGTGGGAAAACGCCTGCAGGAAGCTGACCTGCAGACAGAAAGGGAGGTTTCGGGGGTGGGATATAGGGGGGCAGGTCTCAGCGGGCAGTGGACAACCACATGGGATGGGCCCTGGGGTTGAGGTCAGGGTATCCCTGGGAGCGGTGGCTCTCCCTGTCCTCTTGTCCCCTGAGATGGGGCGTTCTGTGGACATTGTTGGGCAGTCTGGTGCCTGCACTGGGTTTAGTCTGGTCCGAGGCTGAAGACTATGCCCGGTACCAAGTTGGGCCTCACTGACTCTTGAGAAGAAAGAGATCTAGTGGGGACAGACTTCTGAGGCCTCTCAGTACCCGGGGAGAATGTGGGGTGTTGCCGAGGACGAAAATTGGGGGTGAGGAGGAAGGGGAGGTATGCAGGCTTGGGGGGATTGGGGAAGGGGCGAGCCTCCCTTTCACTTGGCTGGGGATGCGGCTGGGAATGAGGGGATGTGGGAGTGAGCCCTGAGTGGAGCTTGTTCTGTGGGGGGAACCCACCGCTGATCACAGACCAGGCCTCTGGAGACCGTCCATCTCCTTCGGCCATCCCACCTCCAGCCAGGGACAAGTTTGGGATGCCACACCATTAGGGTGGCCAGGCCTGTGCCAGTGTGTTGGGGTGCAATGGGCGCCATTAAGCCCCAGACTTGTCGTCTCTGCTGTGATGACGGCAGGTGTGCCCTCGTGCCTGGACCAGGCAGCCCCTCCCCACTCTCCCGGGGCGGGGAGGGGGGGTCGCCCCTGCTGTTCTTTAAAAGAAAGGGAACACAGGGGGGGCCAATCATCTGTCTCTTGCTCACAGGACGGCTGTGCCAAGTGACACTGTGTTTTGAGAATGTTCCCTGCTCCCTGGCGACCTTGCATTTACTCACCGATACTTAGCTGAGTGCGATCCCGGCTCTGAGAGGCTCTCGCTGGATAGGCAGCTGCCCCGGGGACAGAAGGAAGTCACAGTGTGTCCTCTGGCCCGTATTAGAACAGTGGTGATGATGGTGACACAACACAGTACAGAGCTGACACTGAGCTCTGACTCCCTGCCAGACTCACACGCTAGGACGTATGAGCTTCCTGTTGCTGTTGTAACAAATGCCCACAGACTTAGTGCTTTAAAGCAACACAGATTTCGCTTGTAGTTCTGTAGGTTAGAAGTCTGACACAGGTCTCACTGGGCTAAAAATTAAGGTGCAGGAAGGCCTGCAGTCCTTTCTGGTGATTCCAGGGGTGATCCCATTTTCTTACCTTTTTTTTTTTAGATTTTATTTATTTATTTGAGAGAGAGCATGAGTGAGAGAGCACAAGCTGGGGGAGCCGTAAAGGGAGAGGGAGAAGCAGACACCCCGCTGAGCAGGGAGCCCAATGCAGGGCTCGATCTCAAGACTCCGAGATCATGACTCGAGCCAAAGGCAGCCGCTTAACCGACGGAGCCACCCAGGCGCCCCCATTTTCTTACCTTTTATAGCTTCCACAGGCCTGTGTTCCTTGGCTTGTGTCCCCTTCTTCCGTCTTCAAATCCAGGAACAACTGCCTCTCCCTGGTGCTTCCTCCGCTGACATGTCTCTCCCTAACCCAGCCAGGAAAGACTCTCTGCTCTTAAGGACTCATGTGATTAGGTTGAGCCCACCTGGATAATTCAGGATAATCTCTCCATCTCAAGGGCCTACTTGAAACACCTCCACAAAATCCCTTTGCCATGTAATATAACATACTCACAGGTCCCGGGGATTAGGGCATGGACGTCTTTGGGATCCATTATTGTGCTCCCAGAGCATACTTCTTTATATAATGGACCAGTGAAGTAGGTAGTGCTATTACCCCCATTTTAAAGATAAGAAACCTGAGGCACAGAGAAGCTAAGTAATTGCCCAAGATCACCTTGCCAGGACTAATATATTTGGGATTCAGACTAAGGCAGCCTGACTCCAGAGTTATACTTCAGTCACTGTGACAAAAGCGGAACTAGAGAGCAGGTGGCAGAAGGCATCCAAGTTTGACATGGTGTAAGTCCCCCTAGATCAGCCAAACCGTGGAGCAACATGTGTTTATTGAGCATCTACTATGTGCTGGGCCCTGGGAGGGGCTCTCAGGAGGATGGGACGGATCTCTAGTCTGAGCCCCGGTTCTAAGTCCGTTCTCTTTCCACATCCTATCGCTGTGTGTGTGAAGGGAGGGGCCCCGTCCCGCAGAGGTTAATCGTGCTCTAGTGGGCTTAGGGCCCGGGGCTCTAGGTGAGCCTGGGTGGAGGACTGGGTTGCCCTGCACCCCATCGGACCCTGCTAGATCAACCCAGAGCCCGCGGGGGCTGGTTCACCAGGCTGACTATTCCTGCCCATCCATCACGATGGGGAATGGGCCCTCAGTGAGCCTGGGACCTGCAAATCATGGAAATTAAGACCAATTAGAGGGGGAACCAGCAGCCCCTTGGCAGGGCTTCTGGCCACAGAGGCGGCTCAGGAACTTTATAGATGTTTCCTTCTATTTTGTGGTCCAGCTGGGAGGCAGAAACATGCCAGCTCAGCACAAGGCCTGGTCTAGGTGCTTCTGAGCAACTGGGAGGGAGGGCATCACCTCAACAGGATCCGCGGCCCCCTCTCCCACTCCCCACAGGCCTTGCTTTTCCATCCCAGGGACGCTAGAGCCAGCATCTGGTTGGTGGGGCCTTTCTAACTGCACACCAGGCTCCTTTCTCTTCCTACTTGGCTCTGTCCTCCACAGGAGGCCTCTGGAGAATCAAGTCCCAGGGGGGCTGGGGGAGAGAGAGCGACAATGGCAGGTCACCTTGCGGGGCAGACAGCAGGCTGCTGGGCCTGCCCCGCCTGTGCCCACCTCCTCTCCCTCTGTGCTCCCGCATCACCCAGCCAGAGGCAAGGGCTTCCCACTTCCCCGCCACGGGCAACTCCTGAACAAACCCTTCCCTTGGTTTTGTCCACAGGGACAGAGACTAAGCCCTCTGAAAGGGTGCAGACCAAAGTAGTAAGGACCTCATGGCATTCTGGGGGCAGCAGCAGGTTGGTGCTGTGGGCACATGGCCGAAAGCAAAAATAATTCTCCAACTTCTTGGGTCCTTGGCAGGCTTTAATCGTTGCCCCCTCGCCCTCGTCCTTCACCCCGTGCCCTGTGAGAAAGGCCGAGATGGGCCTGGGCACCGTGGAGAGAGGGCTGACCCTGAAGGGGCCCTGGGAGGACAGAGACTTCTCTGGTAGGGGGGCAGGAGTATCCAGGACAGAGGCAACACTGCAAGGGGCACCCCTCCCCGGGGTCTGGTTTTTTTTTTTAGGATAGGCCCAGTGTGCTGGGTTGAAGTCACCTTCTGGAGAAAGACCCAAGTGGAAAGGAGGGGCCGCCTTGCCCCAAGGCTTCTGAGGTGGCCATCAGCTGGTCCTCTTCGTTCACTGACTTGGCTGCAGAGGGGGGCTGGCGACAGGGTCAAAGGGCCCAGTACTATGTCCAGTGCTGATGGGAGACAGAGCCGGACAAGGCCGTGCCCAGGCCCTGGCTCTCACGGGGGACCAGAGGGGGGTGGTGGAGGGCAAGGTCCCAAGGGAAGCTGAGACCCCCGGATACCTGGAGACAGATGGGTGAGAGAGGCAGTGCGGGGAGCGGCACGGGCTCTGCCCAGGCACAGGGGGGCTCCACTGTGACTCACCGTCTGTCCCTTCCTCTGGGCCTTCAGCCCGGGGCTGCTAAGGCCGCTCCCAGCTCCACCATTCTGCGACTCTCAACTCGGCATCTCTGCCTCGGGACTCATCTAACTGGCCTTGGGCACCTGGCTTAACCTCTCTGTGCCTCAGTTTCCTGACCTGTAACAGGAGATTAACAATAGCACCTACCTCAGAGGGTTATCATGGGCGTTGACTGATTTCAGTTTACAGTGGTACCTGCCACATAGTCAGTGTTCTCTAAATATTAGCTATTGCATAAATTATTATTACTCATGTTATTAAAAAGACCATATTATGTTGTTTTAAGACTGCAGGGTCTGGAGTCAAGAAGGCCTCAGTTGGAGTCCTAGCTGTTCCACTAATAATAATGTATGACTTCGGAAAAGTGGCTTAAGCTTTGGGAGCCTGTTTCTTTACCTACAAAATAGGTATGTCAATAATCTCAATACCGACTTCCTAGAGATGCCGTGATGATTGCACGAGACAGCTGAACACATTTGCGAGCTGAACTGTAAAGGATCTGGCCCAGGACGTGGCTTTGTCTTCCTGGCTGAAGACAGATTTAGGACAGTCTCTAAGGACAAGGGGAGGCCTCCTGACAAATGGCCATGACCTTCAGAGTGGCCAGAGTATGCCAGGAAATTCCATAGGAAGAGTGTCTGCTCTCGGCTGGACGATGTGAAGAATCAGAGCAGGACTTGTGGTTCTGTTCCCAGGCCACCTCAGGTCCAGAAGTGGGGTGTGGTGGGAGCAGGTGATGGGGCCTCGGTCCTGCCTGGGCTTCTCAGACGGAGGGCCAGCAGAGTCTCCACCACAGCCAGACCCGTGAAGGCGCAGATGGACTCTGTCCTTGGTGGGCGCCTGCTGATGGTCAGTGGTGCCTGCAGGGTGGTCAGGCTCAGAGGGGAAGAGCGAGATAAACCTCACGCCTGAAAGAGCCTTCCCTGACCCGCAAATCTGTTGGGTCCCCTGTTAGGTGTTCTCAGAATTCTCTATTCTTTGCCTTTATATCTCTTATTACGATTTGTAAATATTCATTTTTTTAAAAAAAGATTTTGTTTGTTTGTTTATTTATTTATTTATTTATTTACAGAGAGAACGAGTGGGGGGCAGAGGCAGAGGGAGAGAGAGAATCTCAAGCAGACTCCACGCTGAACGTGGAGCCCAAGGCAGGGCTCGATCTCACAATCCTGAGATCGTGACCTGAGCTGAAACCAAGAGTTGGATGCTCCACCCACTGAGCCATCCAGGCGCCTCCCCCAACTTTTTTTTTTTTTTAAGTGATAATTGAATGTTTGTCTCCCTCACTAAAATGTAAGCTCCATGCGAGTGGAGACCATGTCGGGATGGCTCACCATGGGATCCTAGGGTTTGAAATAGCACCTACCACGCAGTCAGTGCTCAGTAACATTTTGATGATTGAATAAATAATAATCACATCAAGCACTTATTTAGCTTTTATTATGTGCCAGCCATAAAGCACTTGACATATTAACCCATTTAAACCTCACAATACTCCTATGAGGTAGTTATTAATATTATCCCTATTTTACAGATCAGGAAACTGAGGTACAGAGAGGTTAAGTAACTTGCCCAAAGTAACACAGCCAACAGCTGGTGGAGCTGGGATTCAAGCCATCCGGTTTGGCTCCAGATTCCATGCTCTTAGCTGTGGTGCTATACTGGTCCTCTGAAGGAATGAATTAATGAACGATGTTACACATTTGTAATGTATTCTGCATTTGGACAAATGGGTTTTGGGGGAGGGAGTGAATGGTGTAACTCCTGTAGATTTGGCCACCTGGTCCCCATGAGTAGGACATGACGGGCCCCTGTTTATCTGCAGAGGGACAGGCGATCATAAAGAGCTTTTTGGAGGAAGTCCCCTCCCATCGTCTGCCCCGTCCCCAATCAGGTGCTGAAGGGTAGGGGGCTCCTGTGCTTGCAGGGCCCTCTAGCTTGCCACGGTTCCTGGTTCCCTCTGTCTAGGATAAGGAAGTGCAATGGGCGCCCGAATCCCTGAATTCCCTGCCCTGGTCTCTGCCTCCTCCCAGGCCTCCTCTGTCCCCGGAAGCCCTGCCAGCGGGCTGGGGGTCTGGGGACTGTTTTGTCACTGCAGGGAGGAGGCGAAGAAGGTGAGTGTGGAAATGCTTCTACTCATCAGCCCCCCAGCTATACCCACTTCTTGCCTGATATTCCTGCATCCCTTCAGCATTTCTCTTCCCAACAGCGGGGTTCCTGGCATGTCCTGCTCTCTCTTCTGGCCAGACCTGCCCCTGCCATGGTCATCTCCTGCCCATGCACTAGACTTCCTGTCCCAGGAACCCTGATAGACAAACACGAGGGATGTGACCTCTGGTGTCCTTTTGGCAGCCAGATTAACTCTTCCCCTGGGATTCCTGTCCTCCAGGGAGGAGGGCATGTTTGGGCATAGTCCTACCAGCACTAGCACTGTTGATCCTGTTGGCCGTGATTGAGGTGTGATAAGGACACGGAGCTGGGATAAAGGGCCAGGTTTATAGCCTCCTTGGCACCAGTCTGTGCTACAGAAATACCATGAGATGGACAAGGCTGTAATAACTTGAGATCCTTTCTTTCAGGGAGAGGACAGTGTGTGGTTTGGGGAAATCCTTTGATTCCTTACTATTGGTGGGGGCTAACCCCCCAAGGGACATATGAGAGGGACCACGGATGGGCACTAAATTGCCTTCAAGTGCCGGTGGCGGGGGGAATCTGGGAGGGGATCCTGTTCTCTGCAGAGCTTTGGCTTTGCTAAGTGGGAATGCAAATCGGGGGCCAGAGCTGAATTGCTCAGGACTCTGGAGGGAGGCATGGCTCTGTCCTCCTCTGCCCTCTGCCCTGCCCACACCTTGGGGCTCCATGTCACCTCCAGACCCATGGGAACCAATCTTCCAAGAATACCACTGTGAAATCCTCTGGCTCTGGCTGACGGCAGAAAGCCGAAGGCTGTTGGTAGTGAAGCAGATCTGTAATCTGGTCTTGGCTCCATTATTAATACACATTATACCTCTGTGAGCGTTGTGGGCATGAGGTGGCGCTTGGACCTCGTGACTTCTAAGGTACTTCCAGTTTGAGGATTTCAAGAAGGTGGTGCAATTTGGGCAGCTCTGAGACAAAAACCTACCCCTGGGGGCATGAGCCAGAGACACTGGAAAGTACTAGTAACCACTCCATGGTTGGCACAGTGCCAGGGGCTTCACGTAGGTTATCTCCTTTGTTTCTCATAGGAACTCTATTGTGTTGTGGTTTTTTTTTTTTTTTTTTAAACCGGAGAAAGTAGGGCTTAGAAAGGCCTAAGTAACTTGTCCAAGGTCACACAATAGAAGAGGGAGAGACAGAATCTGAAGGTGGGTTGTGTAACTCAAGGCCTGTGTTTGGTGCTGGGAGACAGAAGTGGGTGTGGGGGGTGGACAGGTATTTGGTGGTTGCTGTACCGAGAGCAGAGAGACTTGTCCCAGGCTGGGAGACTGTCATATGCCAGGGACATTCACTCCTGGGGAGAAAGGAGGAGATTCCCAGGCAGAGGGGTGGGGTGGCGAGTGTGGGAGGTGAAGGCAGGAGAGGACCTGAGCAGCCGCAACGGGGAGGCTGTCCAGGGGAAGGGGACACTGGGGGCCCAGAGCACCTTGGCCAGTGGCGTCCAGTCCGGTGGGCTGCTGACTGTGGAATGCCGTGGCCTGTCCTCCTCGTTGTCCCTCCAGGTCCCCGGGGCATGCCCCGATTTCACACATGCACAGACACGCTGTCCTCCTTTGTCACACAGCCCATCAGACACAAACAGGCCTGCACCCTGGCTCGCTCTGACAGGCTTCACTTCCTGGCACTCACCTTGGCTCTCCTGTTCCCAGCCCCACCCTCATCCAGTCCGTGTGTGTGTGTGTGTGTGTGTGTGTGTGTTCCTCCTCAGCTTTCATAGGAGTTCTGCTCTCTGTTGGCTTCTCTTGGGTTTGCACAAACATACGCCCAGGGTGATAGTCTCTCTGTTGTGTGTCTCCTTCACACACACACACACACACACACACATACACCCTTCTGTCTGCCCCCTGCTTCTCAGCTGGTCTTTCTTTCTCTCCAATCCCTGCACATCTCTGGGTCCCAGAGAACCCCACTGATCTTTAATGGGTCTGGGCTCTTTCTCCTCTTGTTTTTGTCCTCACTGCTCTCTTTGCAGGCTCCCCCCCTGGGCTGCAGGGCTGGGCAGGCCCCTCCTGCAAATGGCATCCCCAGGAGCCGCTGCCCGAGGAATGGCGATGTGGGTGGGGGCAGGCAGGGCTGGGAAGGGATTTATTTGCCTTGGATTCTTTTCTGTGAACATTTTTGTCCATTTGCCATGATGTTTCATTGATTTCAGCTGACGTCATTCTGGTACGTGGGAGAGGCTTTGACACCCACATGGCGGGGTGTGAGCACTGACCCAGGAGTCAGGGAGCCCTGGTGCTCGCTCCAGAGGAGTCTCCGGTTCTCATCAGATGTGCGAGGGGTTTGGAACTGATGGTCTTTGGTTTCGTTCCAAAATGTTGAGATTCTAGGAGACTTCTGCTCTATTTAGAATCTGTCTACACCCTAATCATTTCAATTAAAATCCCTTGCAGTTAACTCATTTGTACGCACTGACATACATGCAAACATGAAACACACACACATGCACACATCCAAATGCAGCTTAGCTACTGCATGTTTTCCAGGAACTTCTCCAACTCATCTGGGCCCCGGGGCCTTTTGCTGAGTGGGGGCCGCAAGCACATGCACACACACACACACCACACCACCACTTTGAGGTGCATCTCTGGGTTGAAATGTGCCTTCCAATGACCATGACCCGGGCACTCACCAGCCTCCCCACCATTCCCACACCCCCTCTCCGAAGAGTCAAGTCCTGAATCCTCAGCCTTATTCTTGCTGCCCCCATCCTTGAACGTAAGAAGAAATGGGAAGTAGGAGAAGCCTAAGAGGGGACATGGGATGAGCAGGGGACCCTGGAACTTCAGCGCTGGAAGGGACCGCCCTGACTGCTAATCTAGTTGACAGGTTTTAAAACACTTCACTTAAAGCGTGGAACCTCGGTTCTGACCAACTCTTAACTGGGCCGGCAAACAAACAACACTGGTTAAGCCAAAGTGCTCCGGGTACGGTGGGTGGGGGCTGGGGGCCAGCCTACTCAGCATCCCCCAGCCCCCACCACCACTCCCACATGCCCCTTGAGTGAGCGAGCTTGCTGCAATGCCTTGGAGCCTTGGAGCCTTGGAGCTTTGACAAATACAGCTTAAAATCCATCCATCTCCCCATGAGCTCTCCAGTGTGGTCCCAGAGGCCGCAGCACCACCTGCAACCCTATTAGAAATGCAAATTTTCCAGAGGCCCCACCCCAGTCCGGCTGAATCAGAAAGCTGGGGGGGGGGCGGAGGGGGCTGGTGATCTAGGCTTAAGCCTCCAGGTGATTCTGGTGCCTGTTCCGGGGTGAGAAGCGCTGGGCTAGTACAACCCTCTTGTCTTACAGATGAGGAACTGAGGCCCAGAGAGGGGCGTGTCTTACCCACGATCTCAGGCTACGACTCTGGGTGACCTGTCTGTAAACATCTATATGATGAAGCTCTGGAATATTCCTGCCTGTTACCTCTCCTTCCCCTGGGCTGGCAGGAATACTCAGGGACTGGCTAGCTTGGAGCCCTTTCTCTTCAGGGAGGCTGCACTGGATGGTGGGCAGTGAGGGCAGCACCCTGGGCCTGTATGAATGAGGAGGGGTGTGCATGAGGACCCCGAGGAGGGCAAAGACTTAGGGTGTGGCTGGTCGTCACTCGTGTGGTACATCTAGGGAGTCTTCTTGGAAGAGGTGGCCTCGGACTCCAGATGATAAGACTTCAGGAAGCAGAGGTGGTGCTTTTTGCACAGGCCAGTGTTGAGGGCGTTGGGAGGAGGAGGAGGAGAAGAAGGAGGGCCCAGGCTGGGAGCATGCTGGCAGGGGAGGGGCCGGCACGGGGTTGGGGGATAGGAGGAGTGGAAGTACTCAGCTTGCCAACCCTGCTACCAGTCCCCCCAGAAGCCCTCGGACTTCTCCGAGGAATTAGGGAGCGTTTAACATCTCTGGCTAATTAGCTGCTGCCTGCTACCCAGGAAGGAGGAGAGGGAAGTTGGAGCCAGGCAGCTTTGAAAGGCAATGCTGCTCCTTGACAAAGCCGGCCTGGGGAGGTTTCAAAGACAACTTCTGAGCAGCCCGCATGTTTCATGTTCATTAGATCCTCGCTTCCCAGGCTCCAAAGACAAACAGTGGGATTTCAGGGTTTTCTTCCCTTTTTGGAGACATTTCATTCTGAGCTGTGAGCTTTCAGCTGGGAAAAGCTGGGATTCATTCAGCCGCTGAGCTCCAGCTCCTCCAAATCCGCAGCCTAAGCAGAGCCCGGCTTCATCTACTCCGCACACTAGAAGCTTCCCAGGGGCCCCCTGAAGCTCTACACCAACCCCCCTACCAAGGCCAGTTGAGCAGGTGCCGTGGGCATGGAGGGGGCTACAGTCCAGGTGTCGCTGGACTTCCAGCTCAGTGGGGACAGGCCCCAGAGTGCTCGTTTGTCACGATCTCCCCAGCACCTAGGTGCTCAACCAGTGTTTACTGAATGCGTGAGTGAGTGAAAGAATGAATGAGTGTGCTGATCTTTTGCCGGTTGCTCCCAGATCCATTTCCTGCCTTTCTCTATCTTGTTTGTGGCACAGAGAACTACACTTCCCAGACTCCCTCACCTATTGTCTTCTGGATAGGTCCAGCCAATCAAGGGCAGTGGAAGGAGATGGAGGATAAGCCAGAGTATTTCTTCCCTCTCTGTGTCCAGCCAGGTCTCTGCAGCATCTCTATCTCCTCTTTCGCTGCTGCTGAACAGCCCCGCGTGGGGCCAGCTCCCTCTGGCAGGCCTGTGGCGGTTCCAGCTTCTGTGTGGTGGCCTCAGCTCCCGGGCTCCTGGGACACTGCCTTCCCCTTCCAGCAGAAGGTTGTGGGAGGGGGTGGCTTCCCGCTGTTGCTGATCTCTGGGGTGTCCTGCCTCTTCTGTTATTTTACAGCCAAATCCCTGATTTAAATCCCTCTGGTTGAAAGGCCTAGAGTGGCTTCTGTTTTCTCCGTGGGCTCTGTGAGATGAATGAGTAGATGTGCTGCTTTTCTGGTTCAGAAAGAAGACTCTGTATGAGCAGCCAGGTTTGAGCAGGTTTGATCTGTCTGGGACCTGGATTCCTACAGACGGGGCAGGCTTGCTCTGGGCAGGACGCCCCACTCCACTGCCAGGGCACATGTCTTGGGCACGCAGGTGCGGCTGGAAGCCAGGAGACTGCTCCTATCCCAGCAGTGCTCTTTCCCTCTGAGCGTGGCTCTGCTGGGTGCTGCCAAAGGGTAAGCCGAGGCATAAAGGGACAGCAAGGCACCGAGGGAAAAGCCGCCTACCGCCAGTGGGACCCTGTGCGGCCCTTTATAGTCTCTGACTCCGTGGAGGCTCACGATGACCCTGCTGCGTGGACCATCTTATCCCCATCTCAGGTGGGAGGAGCCTGGGACTCTACGAGCTCATGTGGCCTCTCTCCTTTCACAGCGACACGGCCACACAGTTCTGTGTGCACTCAGTGTGGCTTTTCTCCTCCTTCTTGCCCACCTGCCCATCCTCACCGTTTCTGCTCCCTTTGAGCACTCAGCATCCTTCACCAGCCTCCACCACTTGGTCTGCTTGCCCCAAGCTCACCTGCTTCCACACATTCTCTGAGATCTGGTCCAGCCCCTCTCCAGCAGTGTCTCTGGTGTCCCTCCCCACGCCCATCCCCACCCAAAATTCAGCCTCATGAAGCCACTTCGATCATGTCTAACAGAGCTGGTGGGTCACATCTCCACGCTTTTCCAGGGCTCGCAGCTCTGAGGACCCCCATCTTCCCAGGAAGATCCCGCTCTTTCTTCAGGACCTGGCTGCAGTACACACCGCTCTGGGAAACCGCGCCCAGCCCCCCTGCTGCAGGTGGATGCCTGCTCCCTGCTCCCAGGCACCCTGTGTCTTCTTGGTCCTATTGCATTCATCACACTGAATTGCAACCGTCTGTCTGCGCCTCTATTTCCCCTCCAGGGCTGCAAGTTCCTTGAGGGCAGGAAATAGGTTTCGTACACTCACTTATTTAAAAACTGCTTACTGAGCACGAGCTTTATGCCCGGCACCGTGCCAGACTCCGGGAGCCTCGGTTTGTGTTGCGGAGTATATGTCTAGTGGGGAGTAATCATGAGTGCCAGTAGCACTAGCGATAGAGGGTCCCCCCAATACGTGTGCAATTATAGGTTATGAAGGCAAAGTACAGAGTGTCTGGTCATAGTAGGTATTCCGTAAAGGTTACTTTTCTACCCCAGCCTCGGTCCCAGGCGCCAGGGTGTGCATCTGCTGCTGTATTTGTAGTGCTGTTCCCACGGTGGCCGTGTGCGAGACCCCCTGGTCTGCGAGCTCCCTGCAGGAGGGACTGTCTCTTCAACTGCTGTCTCCTGGGCCCCATGGCACATAGTCAGCGTATGACAGGTGTGAGTTGAGTTAAAAATGGAATTGCATCCCTGTGTATGAGTCGGGATGGCTTTCCTACCTGGAGGAGCCCAGGCCAGTGGGGTCAGGGCTCTGGACCGGGTAGCCCTTCCTGTCTCTGAATATGGAAGACGGGAAAAGGAGAGTCCTTTCACCTCCGTTATTTCCTGACGTGTGTGACCTTGGACAAGTCATGTAGCTTCTCTGAGCCTCATTTCCCTCACCTGTAAAATGGAGCTATGTCACGAGTTTGCTATGAAGAGGCTTCAGTTAATACACAGAAAGCGTTAGAGCCGCGCCTGGCATCGAGCAGGTGCCGCATCGTCGTTATTGTTTATTACTATTACCATCTCTACGGCAGGTTCCCAGGGAATGACTTGCTGTCTTCTGTGTGCGTCTCCCCGCCAGTCCCACACCCGGCCCAGCCCCCTCTGGCCTGGCACGCGACTGGAGTCCCATCTTTCCTCTTGCTAGGAAGCTGTGGGTAACTGGGGCTTAATTAAGCATGCTTGACTGGGGTGTGATTAGCGGCTGCTGTGAGTCAGCGGAGGCCCAGGGTAGGGGGAGGGCGGAGGGGGGTGGAGAGAGAATGGAGCAGAAGGCTTCTGGTGCCTGGGGCTGTATTTCTAGGCTCAATCAGCCCACTCTGTTCAACAACTGAGGGGGACAGGGTGAACAATCCTTGAGTCTCTCAGATTCCTCTGGTGGCTCTCACCAGCCACCCCACCCTAGCCGTAGCTCTGTGGTTGTCATTACTCGTTTATTCATTCATTCATTCATTCAGCAAATACTGCTGGCTTCCTCTCTGCCAGGCATTGTCCTGGGTGCTGGGGGTGGTGTCGTGAAGAGCATGGACATAGGTCACTGCCCCCATGTGACACACAGACCTGGCAGGGAGGGCCATGGAGAGTAAATACTAACGTCTGCCACCATGCAGGGGGCGGCACGCAGGAGACCCTGCTCCCGATGTCCTGCCCGGCATAGCCTCCCATCATACTGCAGGGGTTGTGAATTCCTTACCTGTCTGTCTTCCCCACCTACTGTTGGCAACCTTAGGCCATGGATTGATTATGTGACATTCTCTGTCCCTCCGGCTCAAGGCACAGTGCTTGGAACGTAGCAGGTGCTCGAAGAACTGGTTGGTTGGTTGATTGAACCCCAGCTCAGGAAGCAACCGGACATGTGGTCCCCTAGAACAGGGGTTGGAGAACTATGGCCTGTGGGCCTAATCCCGCCTGCAGCCAGCGTATTTTGTATAGCCCTCAAGCTAAGAAAGGTTTCTACATTTTTAAAGGGGTGGGTTGTAAAAAATAAAAAATAATCAAAGAATAATAGGCTGCAGAGACATATGTGGCCGCAAAGCCTAAAATAGTCACTCTCTGGGGTTTTACAGAAAATGTTTGCTGACCCCTCGCTTTCCTCACGTATGCAGCATGGGACCCGAGTTAAGATACAGCCAAAGCCCCTTCCTGGTGGGCAATGGTGTGATTCTGCACTCCACGGTTCTTGCTCTGTCCCCGAGGGCGGGTGTTGCATGCATCTCCGTATCACCGGCAGCCCCCCGATGCCCGCACCGAGCAGGTGCTCAGGTGGTCTCGGCTGACTGGTGTTGCGGTGGCATGAGAGGGAGCTCCGAGCCGGGCTCCCGTTGCTGCACAGCTGTGTGAGATTAGGCAATAGGTTGAGTCTCTGAGTCTCAGTTTCCTCACCTGAAAAATGGGGATAGTAACTTAGCAAGGACTTGCTAGGGCTGCAGTGAGGATGAAGGAGGTCAGTACACGAGGAGGTGCTTTGTGATGTCTGCAGGGCTGTCCCCATGCTAGTAAGTACTGCCACTGTTCCTACTGGGCATGTCATGGGTACTCAGCTATGTTACCTAGTTCCGCTTGGTATATTTTAACTCATAGGATGGTTTCCCTAAGAAGGATGGTTGGGTTCTTGAAGGTCACGGTGATTCTAAAGCTGTCCCAGGGGAGTGGTCTTGGTGATGGGGGTCTGTGGCCCTGGGGCACCCCGTGCCTGATCACTGCTGGCTCCTTCAGTTGGGAGGGCTGGAAAAGACTGTGGGAAGGTACAGTGTATTAAGACGTGGGGAGGGTGAGCCCCCAGAGTCTTGGTCCCTGACCATTCCCCGGGCAGGGGATGGAGCCAGACCAGCACAGCAGTCTCAGCCCTGCCCCCATACCCACCTTTCTTCATTGGGACAGAGAATTTGGCTCTCCTGCCTAGCCTGGCTGCCCTCTGCCCTGCCATTCATACTGCCACAGGATCTAGCTTCATCTCTTCCTAACCTTGACTGACGTTTGCCTAGCATTTTCTTTTCAATGAGCTCTCCCCTTGATATCTACTTTGTCTTCTATAAGAACCCTACAGGGTAGGGATATTATTTACCCCCTTTATAAATGAAGATACTGAGGTTCAGGGAGGTGAAGAGATTGCCCATAGTGAGTGTCCCAGCTGGGATGAGGCCTGGGTCTTTTACTTCCAGGGCTCTATCACATCAAATGGCCTTCCTTCACCTGCCTCAGTTGTATCAACGGACCTGTCTTCTCCTGGTCCCTCTCCCATACCTGTGCGGCTCTGTCCCAGCTGACCCACAGGCCTGGGAGAGTCCCTGTCTCCACCCTCGTGCTGGTGCAGGGGCAGGCCTGCTCCCACCATGGAAGCCTACCGAGACGGTGGGGCTGGAGCCCCCCTTGCCTGGTCCTGACCCCTGGGTCCGGGGTAGAGAGGGCTAGGGAAAGCGCATGTCGGGGGTGCCAGGGAGGAGATGTCAGATTCAGTTACCATGACATGGAATATTTATGCTGCCACGGGGCCCTGGTGTCATACTGCATTAAGTGGCATTCGGGGCCCACTCCCTCCAGCCAAGAGACCAGCTGCCTGCCCTTCTCTCCCTTCCTCCTGCTGGATGCCAGAGTTGGTGGCATTCCTGACCCCTGGGGATACAGTTAGGGCCTCCTGGGTGTCCAGCCTTTGGGAGGTGCCACTTCCTAGGGACCGAGGGTTTGACTGGGGGACGGAAGCCTTGACCCCTTCACACATCCATCTGGCTTTCCCAGGGGGCCAGGCTCCTATTTCATGGTTTGGTGGGGAGAGTCCAGACTTTGAGGACCCATCAGTCCTTTTCTGTAAGCTCAGCTCAGAGGCGATGCCCAACAGAAGCCTGGACACAAGGGTAGACTGCAATGGGGAGGGAACTCAGACCTTGCCTCCCAAAAGAAGACCCTGTTAGTCCTATAGGGACACCTAGCAGTCCCCCACCCATCGGCATGGTTTCCCTTTGCTTGGCTCAGCTTCAGCTTTGTCCATGCAACTCCCCCCGCTTCCCTCTGTAGAGCCTGAGGTTGAGGATGGCAGGGTTGGAAAACAAAGGGGTAGCAGAGAGGGCTCATAGCCACACCCCTGTGGAAGAAAGTGGTTTTGGGGGGCACATGGCTCTGTGGGGTACCCAGAATAAGGAGTGGAGGGTCGAGGGGCAGAGAGCATGAGCTGGGCACAAGCTGAGCCCCAGGGTGCAAGGCCTGGCTGCATGCCCTCCTCTCCTCCCAAGACCTTCTTAACTATGCCCTAGGGGTCTGGCCTGAGCCCCCCTTTCCAGCTCCACTACCCCAGACCTCGTCATTGCTCATCCAGACTCTAGTCTGCTCTGTCTGCCTACAGCCTTGACATCCTCCCCCACCCCGCATCACATCCACCAGGCTAATACTGACCATGTCTCCTCCCTGCTCCCAATCCTTCCATAACTCCCCATTGCTAACAGGACCACATCTAACTTTTGAGCACGGTCCCTGTGGTCCAACCATGGTTCAGCCCTGCTTTGCCCTGCTCCCTCCTTTTAGGCTGTGCTCTGGTGGTGGGAACCAGCGCAACCCCAGACACACCATGCTCACTCACATCTTGGACCTTGGCACGTGCTGACCCTCTGCTATGTTTGATCGTTACCCAACGTCATCACCTAGAAAGATGCTGCTTGTCCTTTATGTCTCCTCTCAAGATCCACTTCCACTATGAGGTCTCCCTTGGCCTCTTCTTCCACGGAAATGCCACCCAGTGGGGTACACATCTTCATTTAACTATTATCTGCTTTTATTTTGGTTGTTCATTGATGTTTCTCCCTGACTCTTGATAGCGAGTAACTGAGGGTTGAGACAATGTCTTAATCACCTCGAGACCCTTGACAATAGCTCTGTGTTTAACCTACATTGCTGATATTTAATAAATGGAAAATGCACCAAAAAAATGTTTGGAAAATGCATGAATTAGTAAACTAATCAATGGACTCGAGGAGTCCTCCCTGCTCCTGGTTCCTTCCGCAATGTCCCTCACACCTCCCTGGGGGACAGGGGGAGACAGGGCTCTGAGCCCCTAGTGCTCTACCCAAATTTCTGGCATGCGAAGCTGAATCCAGCTTCAGAACCCGGCACACGAAGCCCATCTGAGGAGCTGCATTTGCTGTGGCAATGTCAACCTCGGCCAGCTCCAAACTAGGTCAGGCCCTGCTGCCAGCCGCCAGGAGTCGGCCAGCACCGACTGCCCCGTGGCCTGGCCACGTGGATGCAGCTTCCAGGTAGAGAGAGCAGGCAGGGATGCTACTGAAGAAGGAGGGTGGGAGCTGGGGGTCCGCTGGGGGTGGGGGTGGGGAGAAGGTCTGACACTGAGGCTAAGGCAGGTTGAAATGCTTCCCTTGCTCCACACTCATGAATTAATGAGTAAATTCACCATTTATTTATTTATGTACTTATTTATTCAACAAACATTTATTGCACGCCTGCCTTGTGCCAGGTAGAGTACTAAGTGCTGGGGTGGGAGGAAGAGGTCTTTGTCCTGAGAGGGGAGGCAGACATAACCAACCACAGTACGATGAGCTGGAGTGACGCCACCTTTGTAGTGGACAGCCTGGGCTGGCCAGGGGGAGACAACGGAGGGAGTCTGCGGACATCAGACAGCCACCATGTCCCGAGGGCCAGTGGCTGCCACCTAAGCAGGAGCCAGCCTCCACCACACCCTGCCCACGAGCATGCGCTCTTGACCCCGTCTCCATCCTCCCGCCTGTGTGGGCTCCTGCCCCGGTCTGAGCCCTCCCGCCTTTCACCGTTAAATAGGATGTCCGCTGCATTATTATTCATTTTTGGAGGTTCCCTTTATCCATTTGAGGAAGTTCCTTCCTACTCTCTAGCTCACTGAGACTTTAGATCAAGAACGGATGTTGGGATTTTTGTCAAATGCCTTTTTCTGCATCTTTTGAGATGATCGTTATGGCTTTTCTATTAACATGGTGAGTTACATCCATTGATTTTTAAAATTTTAAACCAACTCTGTATTCCTGAGATATTCTCCCCTTACTTTTTTGAGATTGTCCTTTTACTATATTGTTGGGATAAATTTCCTAAAATTGGTTCAGAATTTTTGAATCCATCATCATGAGGCATCTTTTTTTTTTTTTTTTTTAAAGATTTTATTTATTTATTTGAGACAGAGAGAATGAGAGAGAGAGAGCACATGAGAGGGGGGAGGGTCAGAGGGAGAAGCAGGCTCCTTGCTGAGCAGGGAGCCTGATGCGGGACTCGATCCAGGGACTCCAGGATCATGACCTGAGCCGAAGGCAGTCGCTTAACCAACTGAGCCACCCAGGCGCCCCCATCATCATGAGGCATCTTGGTCTGCAGTTTTCTTATAGTGTCTCTGTCTGGTTTTGGTATCAGAGTAATGCTGGCCTTGTAAAATAAGTTTTGAATAAAACCCTTAACTGTCTGGAAGAGTTTATATAGATTTGGTAATATTTATTTCTCCAAAGTTTGATAGAATTTACCAGTGAAGCCTACCGGCCCCAGAGTTTTCTTTGTGGGAAGATTTTTAACTACAATTTCAATTTCTTTCATAGATAGAGGGCCATTCAGTTTACTTCTTGAATGGGCTTTGGTAGTTTGCCATTGCTCTATTTTTTTTAAAGATTTTATTTATTTATTTGAGAGAGAGAATGAAAGAGAGAACACGAGAGGGGGGAGGGTCAGAGGGAGAAGCAGACTCCCCGCTGAGCAGGGAGCCAGATGCGGGACTCGATCCCGGGACTCCAGGATCATGACCTGAGCCGAAGGCAGTCGCTTAACCAACTGAGCCACCCAGGCGCCCCCCATTGCTCTATTTTTAATTCTTTGTGCAGCCCTTTACATTATATGATATGTTCTTATTTTTTCCTTCATTTTTTATTTTGTTGATGCTTTTCCCCTACAAAACTAAGCTCCAGGAGGACAGAGACTATGATTTTATTTTTGCATTTGGCAGAGTATCAGCTCAATTAATAATTGTGGAATGAATAGAGGTTCATTTTAATCTTTCTAAGAACTGTAACGTGGATGTTCCCATTTTATACCTGTGGAAATCGAAGCTAAAGACGTTAAGTAAATTGCCCCATAACTACCACATCACCTAACAAGTGGGTGAAACATCTGATCTTGCTCCTAGATGGTTTTTTTTCTAGGTAAGTATTCACTGGGTAGCAAAGTGGGAAAGTCATGTCTGGCAGAAAAACTAGATGGTACATCTCAAACTTCTGAGTGCATGAGATTCACTTGAAGAACTTATTAAAGGAGCCAAGGAATCTGCATCTTCACCAGCTCCCCAGGTGATTCTGGTGTGCATCATCAGGAGACCACACTTTGAGAGGCCCTGGCCCAGCCAGTGCCAATGCAGGGGAAGTGTGAGGTCTGCTCTGCTCAGAGAAGGAGATGCTTGGTGTGGAGATCTGGGAGCACTGGAGGGGGTGGTTGTGACTCTGAGTGTTCGGGATCCCTGTCTCGGAGGGCAGGGCATTTGTAGATGCGTACAAACAAGCCACAAAGGTGCTAAATCAACCCGGCAAGTGCTTTTGCAGGGCTGAGGACCCAATTCCTTTCCCCTCCACTCTTGTGTTTCTCAAGTGCCCAGAGATAGGGCCAGTGCTATGACTCTGCTTTTAATAAAAGGATAAACCATAGGGTCTTTCAGGCTCTTCTTGGATGAGGTCCCAGAAACCTCACTGCCTGTCTGGCCCCATTGCTCACTTCTTGCCTGGTCTGTGGGGAAGGTGGGACTAGGATGTCAGGGAAGGATGACAGGGCTACTTACTAGGGAAAATTTAATTGCCACCTGCCTCTCTCAGGGTTTGGGGATTGCTGTCCTCTTGGCAGATTCAGGGGAGGGGCGTGGGATGGATGAAGAGACTCTAGGCCCTAGGAATGCACCATAGGATTTGCTCATCACCAGAAGGTCTCCTGGCTCCCCATCAACCTGCATGGGTCAGGGAAGGAGTGGGGTACCTGTGGTGGGAGGGGTGCCTGGATAAGGGGGATAGGGCCTGTCTGCCACCCTCATCCCCTGGACCTTGGGATGGCACATTCCCAAGCCTCCGCTGGGTTCCCTGTCCCCCTGCCCTCTGGTGTCACGTTGGCTGAGGCTTCTGGGCAGTACGGCAGGAGTGGCAGGCAGAGGCAGAAAGGGCTGGTGCCCCGTGGGGCAGGCAGGGCACAGAAGGAGGAAGGGCAGAGGGCAGGCGTCTGCACTAGGCGCCAAGGTGTTCTGTTACGGCGAGTGAGAGTGGGCGCCCTCCCAGGGGCGATTTATATAATGCATGGCTTGGCTGTCAATTGGCCTGGAAGCTAATGGAGTCATTTGCATGCCATTTCCAGATTGGCTGGGAGAAACAGAAGGGCACTTGTCCCCTGGGGTGGTCTCTGCCATCCCGTGTTGGCACCGGACTAGACAGATGTCCTTGCCTTCATGTGGGAGAATGCAGCACCTCCCTGGGTAGAGGAGCCACTTGTCTTTGTGGCCTCGTCTTGGCAACTGGGGTCAGAGGGAGGGGTCTTAAGCAATTCCCAGACAGCAGGGGGGCGGGGGGCAGGCCACTTGTGCTCAGCCTGAGGGTGGGCCATAGGCAGCGCCCTGTTACCAGGTGCTGGTGTGATGTTTTATCTGGTTAGATATTTCTAGTCACTTTTTATTGCTAGGTAACAGACTACCATGAACCTACCAGCTTAAAATGACATGGAGTTTTATGATCTCGCAGTTTCTGAGTCAGGAGTCCAAACCACTCTAGTTGACTCCTTTGCTCAGGGTCTTATAAAGCTCAAATGTAGGTGTTGGCTGGTCTGCATTCCTTTCTGGAGCCTAGGATCCTCTTCCAAGGGCTTGTGGCAGAATTCAGTTCCTTTTGGTTGTTGGACTGAAGTCCTACTCTCTTGCTGACTGCCATCCAAGGGACTCTCTTGACTCCCAGAAGCAACTCACAGTTTCTTGACATGTAGGACTCACATGGGCTCACTCACTTCATAGTGGCTTACTTCTGTAAGGTCTCTAAGAGGTCTCTCTCTCCCCAGGATGGGCCAGTCCCTCTTTTATGTGCTTTCACCTAATTAAGTCAGGCCCACCCAGGATAGTCTTCCTTTCAATTAACTCAAAAATCAACTTATTTGAAATCTTAATTATCTCACGATATCCCTGAGTCCCACTCACACTGAAGGGAATTATACAGGGTGGATACACAAGGAGGCAGGAACCTCGGGGCCACCTTAGAATTCTGCCTCTTGCAATATTTAATGGGAGGGGGTGCTGAAGAGGGAGAGAGAGAGGTATTTAGATGTTCATAGATGAGAGGGAATGATGAGTACAGAACAAAGGAGTTGTAAAGAGCCCACCTGCAATTCTGTTCTGCTGTGCTCTGCTCTCCCCTTCCTTGCTTATAATGAAAACAGTTGATAATTCAGAATTTTAATCATAAACAGTGGCTGTTGAATGGATAAGAACCAAAAAGAGCATTTGCTGGATGTGCTCATTTCTCACAGGGAATTGGTAGGGACCAGCTCAACCAAGGAGTATTGCTATTGGCCATCTGCGGGGACGTGCAGATAGCTCATAGACTCAGAGATTCACAGACTGTTGGAGCCAGAGTGGACTTTGGGGATCTTGTAATCCAACCCAGTCATTGTATAGATGATGAAACTGACACCCAGAGAGGGGATGTGAGTTGTGCGTGGTCACACAGCTAGCTGGTAGCCAGGAACCAACTGATGCCCATGCATTCAGCAAGCAGGTCTTGTGTGAGGATTGAGAGAGAGCAGATGGGTCCTCGTTCATCTCATGCCCTTTCCACTACACCAGTTTGCCTCATTACACAGTCCCTGCCCCTCTAATGCACCTGGCTTCATAGAACTCTTAATGTGTAAAATATTCAATAGCGGTTGCCTTCCTTGTCTTGGTTGGCCATGGGGAGTCGACAGAGGGGGCTGCAGCCTGAGCACAGATGGGGTGGCAGCAGGAGGAGGGGGCTCTGCAGCCTGCAGAATGGCAGTGTGTGTGTGTGTGTATGTGTGTGTGTGTGTCTCCAACTGAGATGAAACCCTGAAAGCAGGACTCCACCTTGCATCCTCCTCCCCCATGCCATCACATCCTGCCTGTGACTGTGTCACCTCCATCCCTCCAGCAGCCTTTATCAGTGTCGCAGGTGCTGAGTCACAAGACACAGGTTACCAGGGAAGGTGATTAATGATGGCAGCTGTGGTCCCTCCTACTCTCCCACTCTTCGTGACCTTGTCCTTCTCCTCCTCTTTCCGGTTTCCCTTGTCCCCACCATCCTCTAAGAAAAGAGATAAACATTCAAGGTATGAGAGAGGAAGGGAGGGAATTTAGGTCCTTCTGGAATAGCTGCTCCAGGTCAGGCACTGTGCCAGGCTCTTTCATTTGTTCTCATTTCACAGTGTACACAGGGAGATGCTGCAGGGTCTCCTGGGCTGCAGGGGAGGGCTGTGTTCTTCCCATGTCCCCATAGAGGGCAGTGCCAGGCTGATTTCCTGTAGACACATTTGCCACCCTTTGGCACATATGTTACTCATGTTGGCTCTGATGTGCATTTTGTCAGTGTGCCAGGCTCCAGAGGACAAGCCCACGTAACCCTGGAGCCTTCAATGTCAACGCTGTCAGGGACCTTCGCAATCACTCACTTTCCTAGAAGGGTAGGATGGAGGCCCAGAAGAAAAATGACTTGCTCAAGGTCATACAAAGCTGGCCTTTCCTGATTCCCATCCCAGAGTTTGTTCTTACATCCAGCCTTCATTTCTCCTGCTGTGCTTTTCTTCTCCTCTGGAAGTGGAGACATGGTCCCTGAGATGTTCAGAGTTGTAGGGTAAAGGGGGAAGAAGGGTAAAGGTCTTTAGTGAAGGATATTAATGGCATGAGGATGGCCTCTTCCAACACCCAGCTCTGAGCAGCTTCACCCAGTTCCCTCCTTGAGTGATGGGTCTTGTTGTCATAGTGACGAGAATGGGCTGCCAGCCTACTGACAGGGCCTGGGATTTGACCAGGCCTCTTACACTGAGGCAACCTCCACACAATGTTCTGTGTCCTTAGTTCTTTCCATCGTGTCCATGTGTATATGTGTGTGTGTGGGGGGGGGCGGGTGGAGGGTTGTGGACTGTGTAGAGAGGGCTTATAGTACTGATACACACACAGAACCCCAAGCCCAGTTTCTGATTTGGGGAATATGACGGTGGGTCTTGGCATGTCCTTAAGTTTTGGGATGTCCTAAGCAGTCATGTAAAGGGGTTACAGAATACAACTCAGGAGGCCCCAGGGGTGCTTTTCCCGATTCTGTTGGCTTCCTCTGGGTCAGGCTGGGAGGTTCAGGGCGAGGGCTGGGCCCAGCCCCCATCTTTCTGCCCTCTGCAGCCTGGTCTTTGGTGAACTTGGCTGAGGGGGAAATTAGGTCAGAGGAGAGAGGACTGGGAACACAGGTCTGGCAGATCTGAGAGCATGAACTAAATTCCATGGGCCCTGTTCTCTAGAGAAGTTTGTGGTTGGGTAGTAGAGTCATATGGTATTTTCCCTCTTTGCAGAAACCAGTCCTCTCAGTGAATTCAGCACCTTGGACAGGATTCATGACAGGGTCTATGAAGGCAGGAAGGTCCTTCATGACTTTTGGTGCCCCCACTAGGCCTGTGGGACCAAACACCCACATTTCCCAGTAGATCCAGGTCTGGGTCCCTGGGCTTTTGGGCAGACTGGCTTTCATGACTGAACCCTCAGAAGACTTGACTGCCTAGGGAATCAGGGAGTTTGTGCTGTTCCTTCAGGTGGAGGAGGGGGGTTGCTCATGGACATACTGCCAGAATGGTAGTTGCTAGGACTGGATTTGGGGAGGTCAATGCACAAGCACTGGTAAATTTTGACTGTTTGCTTTCTCAACTGTAAGCTCGATGACAGGAACCAAGTAGGCCTTGTTCACTGCTGTGCCCCCAACACCTCACATGGTGCCCGGCACACAGTGGACACCATTCAATCATTAGTTATTAAGTGCATTTTAAGGAAAGAGACCACAGAGAGTGAAGTCTGGAGTGGGAGCTCGAGAGGAACATAGACAGGACCTTGGATGGGTCTCTGTTGGGAGACATCTTCTCTGCCCTGATTCATTTCTATTGCTCTCACCAAGAAGCTCCTTCCTCAACCTCACCAGTCTCCCCAGGGCACCCCGCTTCCCCACACCATGTAAGCCTCTTTCCTCTTGATATTTGCCCACTTCTGACCTATCCTTTAGTGCTTTTCCCAAGGCCATTCCCCCACCCCTGGCCCTTCCCTCCCACAGCAGAGAGCTCCCCCCTTCCTGAAGTGCCAGGGCTCCGACTCTCTGGACCCCTAGCACTAAGAAGGATTTTGTATTCTAAGTATGTGTGTCTTAGTTCTATGTTTGGGTGCCATTGTTTAAACATTCAAAAAAATTTAATAATATATTTTATGTGACCCAATAGTATCATTTCCACACGTGTTCGATATTACAAAATTATTAATGAGATGTTCTTTTCAAGTCCCATGGTGGGTTTCATGCTGTGAGCAAATCTCATTTCATACTAGTTGCATTTCCAGTGCTCAGTAGTCCCAGCTAGAGTGGACGGCACATTTCAACAACTTTTGGCGCTGAGGACAGACCCCCTGAGTGCATGTGGCAGAAAGCACCAGCCCGGCCATGTCGCTGGTTGTCAACAGGATAGAAAGCTCCTGCGAGCCAGAATCTGGGTTCCTGCTCCCTCTCTCCTGTTTTTTACTCAGCTGGGGCTGGTCCTCCGTGCTTCTGTCACCTGCTCCTGTAAAGGTGGGGATAATTTCTGCTTCCTCTCTATAGCACAAGAAGGCTATAACCTGCTATCTCAGGTTTCCCACAAATAGAAGGTGCTATATTTCCTTCTGCATGAAAGATTTCAGCCTATATGGCCCTACATCCTACTTTGTATCACCTCTTCCTCCTTTCACACCTCATCCCATCCCCCACAAGCTGTCCTAGAATATTGAGAAGCTCTCATTCTAATGGAATTGCCCACCTACTGCTGGCATAGATGTCCTGAGTGGTACTGAGCTCACCATTAGTGGAGAGGTAATCAAGACTAATGCACTCTTGCTGTGAATTATGCAAGACTGTTGAATCACAGATCTGTACCTCTGAAACAAATAATGGAATATATGTTAAGAAAAAAAAAAGAAGAAGAAGATAGCAGGAGGGGAAGAATGAAGGGGGGGAAATCGGAGGGGGAGACGAACCATGAGAGACGATGGACTCTGAAAAACAAACTGAGGGTTCTAGAGGGGAGGAGGGTGGGAGGATGGGCTAGCCTGGTGATGGGTATTAAAGAGGGCACGTTCTGCATGGAACACTGGGTGTTATGCACAAACAATGAATCATGGAACACTACATCAAAAACTAATGATGTAATGTATGGTGATTAACATAACAATAAAAAATTAAAAAAAAGACTACTGCACTCTTGCAGCTGGACTGATGCAAAGGAGAATTCTGCATGAGGAAGAAGTCAAGCAGAAGAATGTCAGGGAGTCACTTCCCACTTTGAGATTCCACAATTCCATCAAATACCTGGTATGCGTGCCCTAGAGGATTGGACAATGGGAGAGCAGAGGGGCCTGGGAAGGGCACGGTGTGGAGGTGAGAGTGAGGAGTGAGGTATAGTGTTTCCCCCACAGCGCTTGCTGATGCCCAGGCTGCTGTCTGGGTCCCCCAGCGCTGCCCCCACACACTGCCTGCACCATAGGCAGCCCCTGCCTGCCACTCTGGCATTTTCTCCTCTGTAAGCCCAAGACCCCCGATTCTTCTCAGCTGTCTGTATGAGGGAGGCGATGGAGGGTTGGGGTTAGAGCAAGGATTCTGGAGCCAGATCTCCTGGGTTCGAGTCCCGATTGCACGATGTACCTGGCAGGTGATCTTGAGCGAGTTAATTAAGCTCTCTGTGCTTCGGTTTCCTTATCCCCACAAGCAGGCTGGAAATAGCGCCTGCCACATGGGGTCATCATGGGGACACCAGGAGCTAGCAGAGTGCTGGGGGGACGGCCTTACAGAAGCGTTTGTAAAATTAACTACCTGACAGGACTTCCCCCATGCCCCACCTCCCACTCTGATTGTCCTCCTGTGGAGGTGACTTGGTTGTCTGTGTCTCTTCATGATGGGAGAGCAAGGACTGAGCACAGAATGTCAGGAGCACGAGACCTTGACCTCCCTCCTCCTCTGGCCACCGTCCCATTGGTCCAGCTCAGCCCAAGATACTTAACGTTTAGATGGTCCAGTGGCCTCGTCATGTTCTTAGGGCATCTCAAGCTGGTTTCCAGCTACACCCTGAGTCTGTTTTCCACATTCTACTGAGAAGTGGGTTCTACTCCATCTTGTACTTGCGCAGCCAAACTTTGCCACTAAAACCAGAAACGTCCCTTTCCCATCTATCCGCCACTGTGGGAGGAGCAAACTACTACTGCCCCAGACTGTCCAGGTCCTTTTGGGGTCTGGGTCCCCATGCTGGACATTCGGATGATGTCTTTCTGCTCAGGAGCATCTGATGCCACTGGGCTTGCCATGATGTCCAATAGGGAGCGGCCTCTGGGATGGCATGGCAGTCAGAAAACAGACCAGGTTCTAGCACCTTCCCTTCAGCTGGGGTGGTCTGACTTTTTCCTTTGCCTGTGCCCCCAAGCCTTTGCTGGAAGGCTGTACATCACTCATGGATCTTGTCCCGGGGATGGCTGGCCCTTGGGATGTTCTTGTGAGTCTGCCTGGTCCCCTCAAGGTCTTTATGGCAGGTGATCCCCCGTCTGCCTGTCTGCCTTCCCTCTTCCCGGCTGCTGGGCCTTGTCTCTGGGCCTGATGCCATGGTGAGCTTCCTCTTTGCTTTCTGGATGGCTCTTGTCCCTGCCATTAAAAAAGGAGGTCCCTGCGGGCAGCAGGCAGGTCCCCTTCTCTCTTCTCCCTATCACTGTGCACAGCACCAGTGACCAGCTTTGTCCTCTCTACTCAAGAGATTACTAGTTATTAGCCAGTGTTTCAGAACGGTGGGCGCTCCCTTCCTCGAATCCATGAAGGGTTTCCCTACACAGGACCCTCATTCGGAGCAACGCCCCCGGAGAGAGGCAGGTGCCAGTGGGCAGATGCAGAGGAAGGCAGAGAAAACTAAGAAATCGGCAGGGTCTCACAGGCGAACCGAAGGATGGTGCATGAGTCAGGGAGCGGGGAGGGAGAGGTTGAGGATGGAGTCATGGCCGAGTGCTCTTCCTCTCACAGAGTCAGGGCTGGGACAGGCCTCAGGGATCTCCTGCTCCCATCCCCTCACTTTGGAGGTGAAGCCACAAGCTCGGTGGAGAGGTGACTCCAGTCCACACAGCTGGATTTTCCCATTGTGCTGTCCTGAGCAAGATCCTACATGGATGGAGTTTATTTGGGGGGCCCTCCCACATGGGGCCCAGGATCTCCTCCTGCTATCTTTCCTATAGACTTTCCAAGACGCCTTCACACTGGGCACTAGTGGCCTGAGGGGCGGCCACGCTGCATGGCATTTCACTGCAGAGGAAGGGCACAGAGGGGACAATTCTTCATCCACACAAACCACAGGGGACTGCTAACCCCACTGTCTGTGAGCCCGGGCTGAAGGTGGTTGCCGTTCAGGGCTCTTGGGGAGTACATGGCCTGAACTCACAGACTAGAGGGACTGAGGGTTTCACGTCCAAATCAGGAATGGCATTTCCTTCTGGGTCTGAGTGCTAGCTGTGTGATGGTGGACCAGTGGCTCAACTTCTCTGAGCCTCAGTTTCCCGTCTATCAGGCATAGATACTAATTCTTTCCTCCCAGGAGGGGGGGACAATAATGAGATGAAGTCAGAGTGCTTGGGGTTTCTAGGTTGTTGTGGAAAAGGGGGGCAGGATTACTCCCCCCGCCCACCCTCTCCTTCCCCTTCCTTTTTGTTGCACTGCCCCTCCTGGGGCTCCTCTGTCTCAGCTCTGGATGCTTCCTTGGCTTGGAGCATGGTGGTGGCTTCTGCCTCTTGGGAGAAGCCATGTTCCCTTGGCTGTTCGTGGAGAGACACCCATCTTCTTGCTCCTCTTCTTCATGCACTTGCTTCCTTTCTACCCTCTGCTGAGTCCCAGCCAGCCCTTCTCTTGGTCCCCCACAGCCAACAGCTTTCTGGGGGTGCTTTGAGCCCTCAGCAGAGGGCCTCCCCAGACCGAGAGAGGGCGGTGGCCATGCCCGCCGCCGTCCAGCAGGCCAGCCCGGGGCACAGAGGCAGCCGGGCTCTTCTCTGGCTGTTCCAGGAGGTGGGCATCGCCGGGTCTCCCAGACTGAGGGGCAGCCGACCACCCGTGCCCCCCCCACCCCCCGACTCAGCGCAGACATCTGCAGAGCTAGGTGTGTAACTGAGCCCCCAGCAGGCAGCGGGGCCCAAGGATGTCAGACGGCAGGTTCTCATCCCGCCTTCTGAGGTGTTAAGGAAACACAAGATCACCACCAGCGCACATGGTGGTGACCAGCGTGGCTCTGCCATATGCCAGCCCTGGGGTGCTCTAGTCTGTGCACCCTGGGGGTGGTACCCACCTTCCAGGTGGGAGGATGTGATGCCCGCAGGGCAGCCAGAGACGGCCGGGGACAACTGGAGCATTTCGTCCTGGGGGGCAGCTTGGTTCTGGCAGGGAAGGCAGTACTTCTCATGCCCGGCAGGGGACTCATCCAGATGCTGAACATCTGCAGGGCCAACCAGCTATGGAGCGCATTTGTCCAGGGCATGCTGGTAAGGAGACGCTGACTTGGCGTGACTGTGGCCTGGTGGGGGGGAAGGGGCTGGGTGTGAGGCAAGGGGATGGAAGGAATGACCTGTCAAGGTGCCTCCTCAAGCGAGGCACCCAGCTGGTCGGGCCCGAATCTGCCCTGCTGGGGAGCGGAGGGCTCTGGGACAAGCAGCGCGGCATCTTCCCAGGACAGCACGTCTCCCCGCTCGACACTGTTCTGAGGCAAGGTGACACGGATTTATGCTCCTACATGAATTCAGTAAACTCCACAGCCCCCACGCTCCCACATGCAGGCTGGCAGATGGCTGCAGAGCCCCACAGCCCGTCTGTGAGGCTGAGGGCTCCGCTGGGGTGAACCGGGGTTCTGGAGCCCCCGATGGAAGGGGCACTTGAAGGACGTAGGACACGGGCTGGAGGGGGATCGGCTCCTGCCTTCTGAGGTCCCACGCATGCCTCCACACGGGCCCACGACACTCACTTCAGTGCCCGTGGGTGTAAAGTGAGGGTGTGGGACAGCGTGGCCTCTAGATTCCTTCTACTTCCGTAAGTGCCCTGGGGTCCCGAGCTCCCTACCCATTCCCTGTCCTCTCTGCACCCCAGCAGAGCGCTTGCTGCTCCTGGTTGGGCAGGATGATGTTGCCCAAACCTTCCCCCGGCAGCCCATCCCCCGGGCTCCTGTTCCGGAAGGGGACCCCGAGTGCAGGCCCTCTTTGGGGGCCCAGCTGCGCCCCGGCCAGGAGTCCTCTGCTCCCGGATGAGAGGGGGAGGCTGTGGCCAGGGGCTCCGCAGCGTCTATCACAGCACCTGGCCTGCAGCTCCCCCGTGGGTGTCCTTGCACACGTTCAGCCACTCAGGCCAGAGAGGGAAGGCCTTGCTGGAGGCCCTAGAACTGTCCCAGAGTGGTAAAAATGGCTTCATTTTTACCTGCGTGCACTACCCAGTTGCCCACGGCATCTCCCACCCTGGAAGGGATGCGGGGCCTGTCAGGGCGCCCGTCAAGGCAGCTCTGCTTCCTCCCAGCACGGGGCACGGGGGACAGCAGAGACGGCGACAGTGGGCTCCCCGACTCCAGCGGGCAGGGTAGGCTGTCTGTGTCCGGCTCTGGCCAGCTTCCTGGTGCTCAGCACCCTCCAGCCCCGCGCTGCACGGCTCTGCCGCCCCTCCCCCTGGCTTCCAGAGTTGGCCATTGCAGAGAGGCCTGCAGGGAGAGGGAAGGGGGGGGATGCTGATGGTGGGCTTTCTGGCACAGGAATGGGCGGCAGAGAGGCAGTGCTTTGGAGGAGGGGCCTGGTGCCTGATGCTTCTGGGCCATCACGGGTTTGGGACAGCATGACCTCAGGGCCCCTGCATGTTCTGGGAAGCTGCTCCCCCCGCCATTCCCCTGCCAGGCTCCCCCCTGCCAGTTTGAGGGCCCGTAGCTTCAGATACCACAGCTGCTGCCCCTCTGGGCGCCCCTCGTCCTCCACAACTGATTGCAGTGCGCGCCGTTCCGTTTCTCACAGCCCCGCTCGGCCCAGGCGGCCCCAACCAATCCAGGGGCGGCCTGCTGTTGATTGCGGCACTAAAAATACCTGCGTGGCTTCTGATGAGAGCAGGGGGCTCGGCTCCCCCTTCGCCCAGCACCTTGGCTCTTGGCTGCCTTTCTGCAGGGTGCTTTGGGGGGACCTGGAGCCTGGGGGCAGAGAAGCCCTATTACTCCCGTGCCCTTGGCAAGCATCTAGACAGAAAGCAGAATGGTTTTCCAGATATCCGGGGGCCAGATGGCACCTGGGGGCTTTCTGATGTTTTGAGTGGTAGGTATTTTGTGCTGTGTAGACACAGTCTTATGATGTTTGGTGATTTTAGGTGTGTGATTTGCTGCATCTACGCTGGGGAGGGAAGCTGGAAATTTCCCAGGCTTCTGTCCCTTTCCTCCCTCTGCTTTGCTTCCTAGGTCAGTCCTGTGGGTTCCTCCTCCTGCATCATCTTTCCCATCTGCCTGCTCCCGCTCCTTTCCATCCCCACTCTCTCTGTTTGGGTCAGGGCCCTGCCCAAGTGTTCTCCCGGTCACTAAGAGCCCCCTCTCGCCCCGTACACTGGGTCACATCACTCACTGCTGTCAGGAGATCTTCCTAAGCTCACCTCTCATCAACCACTCCTCCACTCTGAAACCTAACTTCTTGGCCCAGCAAGTAAGATCCTCCATGGTCTCACCTTGATGGGTCCCTCCAGCCTTATTTCCCCCCAAGGCACCCTCAGTACCAGTCACACTGGGCTGTCGTCTGTTCCTGGCACAAGTCCCAGGGTGATCTTGCCTGTGTTTCCCTAAGGTGGTCAGACTGTGGGAGGCTGAAACCAAACCATTTCAGGGAAATTGCAGATGAACATAATCATAAACTTTATTGCCCCCTTTGCTGAGAAGTAGGCTTTGGAACAGAACAGTAGGGCCTGTCCTGGGAGCCTGGTCAGCTGGAATACGCTGAAGCAGCCTACTGGTGTCTTCTTGCTTCCAAACCTGTTTGAGTGACCTCACTGGAAACAAGGCTAACTTCCCTGAGGGCACCTTAGACCTTGCCAACATATTTAAGGTTCTTGGTCACAGAGCATGTTATCACTTCACTCCTGGAACCCTGCCTGAGAGGCTGGTACCCAGGATTAACAACACATTCACAGAAAGAGAGAGTGAGACTGAGTCTCACCAGATGGGGCTCCCCTGGCCTGGTCTAGGGGCAGTTGCCCATCTGGCCCAGGCAAGCTGTTTGGGAACCCACTGAACGATATCAAACTGTGTAAAAATTCTCCTCCCCAGCCCTCCCCTCCCCCCAGCACCTGCCACCATAGACTCTCTAATGTCCAAGCGGCTAAGTCAACCTCCCTTGTTGACAGATGGGAAACTGAGGTCCAGCAAGGGGAAGGGGATCTTCTAAGTTAATGACAGAATCAGAACTTCAACCCAGGCCTCCTGGATCCCTGTCAAGTGTCTTCCCACCACAGCTTGCTGCCTCCTTCATTCCCTCATCCAGAATGTCCTTCTCTCACATGGAAATTCTGCTCATCTTTCCCATGAGCTACTCAAGGCCCCTTCCTGCGTGTCGCTGAATGAGCGCTCTCTAGGTAAGCTCCCCGAGGACAGGGATTGGGTGGGTTTCAAGTTTAGGGCCTGGTTTCAGTTCAGGGTCTGGTATGTAGAAAGGGCTCAATGAATGTGTGTTGAAGGAACTGATGAATAATTAAAAAGTCCATTCTACTGAACTTGCATTGGAAGGGGGATGTGGTTACTGTTGTAGGAATTCACGTTGCTTTAAAGCCAAATGATGCAGTCTCTCGGGGCCAAGAGGAGCCCAGGAACGAGTGAAGTAGAGTTCTCAGGCTGTCCACCCAGCCCGTCTCCTTCCCACTTGCTGTCAGTGTTGCTGCACAGGCCAGCCCCAACACCAGCCTCCCGGGGCCCCCCTCTCTGCGAACCTGCTGTCCTTCCTGCTCACCTCTGCCCAGAGGGGTCGAGAGAACAATCATCTGCCGTGGTGTCAGACTTTTGGTTCTCATTGTTGCTGGGCAGCAGCCACAGGGAGCATAAGGAGGAACAGAGATGACAGCGCAGAAGGAAACATCAGAGTGCCTAAGTTGAGTAAGTGTCTCGTCTTGTTTCTCTGGATTCCCCAGACTTAACCAGCATGCGTGTGAATGTGACAGTCTTGCCCAAAGGCTCTTCCTCGTGGTGTTGCAACGAGGACACGGCCCCTCTGTCTCCTCCTTCACCTTCAGCTCTTAGGCAGGATTGTCTGACTGCCTAGAAAGAAACCATGCATGCTGGCTTCAGGAACAGGGGGTTTATCACGAGGATGCAAGGGTGCCTCACGGGACCCCCGCCAGAAGAACATCGGGCCTGGGAGAGCCGAGAGGCGCCCGGAACCCCGAGAACTGCCCTTGCTGCCTGGTTCCCTGCTTTGATGCCACGCTGGGTCGCATCCCTGCTGCTTTCCCAGCCCCACTTTCCTGCCTTACTCTGCACATCAGCTTTCTTTGCTTGCTCATCAACACATGGGCCTAAAATAGCTGTTCCCCCTCCCCCAGCCTGCTCGGACTGCATGACCTCCAACTCCACGCCCAGTCCCACCTGACTCCCAGACGCTGGACCCCTTGGTGCCAAAAATCTTAAGAGGAAGTATCAGATTGGCTGTTGGTCTCTGAGCGCCACTTTCCTGATCCCAAAATGGGGACAGGAATACCAACCTCGGGATTAAATAAGGTAAATATTCAGAAAATGGTAGCTCATCTTCTGGATAAATCCTCACATTTTTATCTTCACCTTTGTAAAGTGTTTTATTGTGTAGGAAACACCGTCCCATGTATCATCTCATTTCATCCTTTATAACAATCAGGACAAACACTTTTAGCCCCATTTTGCAGACGAGATAACAGAATCCCAAAAGGGTAAAAGAAGTTGTGCAAACCCCACAGGACTTCATGCGTATGCAAAACCAGAACTGAAACCTCCTGACTTTGAGCCTGAATTTCCCACCCCCCCGCACTGGACTTCTGCTTTGTTGTGCAAATCCCTGCCTCCTGGGACCCATTGGGTGTCCTGTGTCCTGCTGGGTCAGGTGTCCACTTTCGACCCAATTGTATGAGGCCCGCAGGCAGGCAGGGGTCCGTGGGACCGGGTGCTGCTTGCTCAGGATTGTGAGAGGGCAAGTTTGTTAGAAGGGGAAGCTGGCGAAGCACCTTTACAACCTGAGTTTTGCCCCCTGGCCAGCCAGGCTCCAGTGGAAGGCAGCTGCTTTTGCAGACCCATGACCATTGTCAAGGGTGGACCCAGCCCCGTTCCTGTAACCCTTGCAGGGTGGGGCTGGAGCTCTCCTCCCCCTCAGCGGAAGGCAGGGTAGCCCGGGGTCGGTGTCTGGGGTGTATGGCACACCCCAATCTCTCCTTCCCCCATGTGCTCAGGCTTGAGTGTAGGCAGCCTCCTCCACAGCCTGGCAGACCTGTCCTTCCTCCAACTCAGCTACTGCCCCAAGGCCCCTGCTCCCCTTGATTCACAGTAGCCCAAGCCTTTGTGGGCTGAGGCTGGGAGCCAGGGACTCTGGCTGGGATGAGGGGGACTCTCTGGTGTTGCTGGGGGGCCTCTAGCATGCTGGGCCTGACCTGTGGGTTGTCTCCTGGGTCTGTTCTGAACACATTGTGTCTGGCTGAGGGTCTTTCCTCCTTTGTGGTGGCTTAAAATGGGTTGCCTGTAACCACATGAGGGAACTAGAGTCAGAACTACCCCACCAAGCTTCTCTCAACCCCCTGACCCACACAAACTGTGATGTAATAAATATTTCTGGGTTTAAACCACTGAGTTTGGGGATTATTTGTTACACGGCAGTGGATAACTGATGCACCCCTGTATTTGTCTTCCTCAGGTGTTGGACATGTTGAGGAAGAACTTTAATTCATCTTCCTAGTTCTGCTATGGGAAGAACCAATGGCCAAGGTCACTCTTGGGTCCTCCACCATTCATCTGCTGTATTAGGACCCTCCACCTGAGAGACTGGGAGGCGGGCCTGGTGTTACTAACTTGCCTCCAGTGGGTGTTATCTTCCTCCTCTCTACTCCTGTGAGCCCACCTCCCAAACTTCTTTGGGGGAATATTCTTTGCTTCTAACCCAGTACCAGCTTCAGCCTCACCCCCATCTCCCAGGCTTGCGTGTTGTCTGAGGACCTTCAGCTGTGTCCCCCCCACACCTTTTCCTTCAGTTGGAAGAAGTGAGTTCCACAAAGTGTTTGAAGTTCCTTGGGATGCTAGGGCACACCCAGTGGGTCCCAGGAGGCAGGGATTTGCACAACAAAGCAGAAGTCCAGTGGGGGGGGGGTGGGAAATTCAGGCTCAAAGTCAGGAGGTTTCAGTTCTGGTTTTGCATACGCATGAAGTCCTGTGGGGTTTGCACAACTTCTTTTACCCTTTTGGGATTCTGTTATCTCGTCTGCAAAATGGGGCTAAAAGTGTTTGTCCTGATTGTTATAAAGGATGAAATGAGATGATACATGGGACGGTGTTTCCTACACAATAAAACACTTTACAAAGGTGAAGATAAAAATGTGAGGATTTATCCAGAAGACGAGCTACCATTTTCTGAATATTTACCTTATTTAATCCCGAGGTTGGTATTCCTGTCCCCATTTTGGGATCAGGAAAGTGGCGCTCAGAGAGGGGACCCGGCTGGCCGGAAATCCACTCATCCACCATCTGTGTTGTTGCTGTTCCTAACCTGGACCCTGATGTGAATCCACACTGAAGAATTCAGAGAAATGTGGTGAGATCCACAAATAGGCCTGGCTCTGGCCCCTGAGTTCCTCTGGCTGCCTCGTTCATCTGCTCAGCTGCCCCTCAAAGGCTCGGGCACCTCAGAAGGTCAAGATCCTGATGGCTTCCTTTATGACATGACCCTGCCTAAGGTGCTAGGGGGATGCGGGCCTGGGTCTTGGGAGCAAGCTGACTCCGATCCTCTCAAGAACAATAAAGTACTCCCTGTGTGAAGGAGAAAAGGTTATAGAACCACAGGGGGAGATTTGGTCAGTGAGAAGTTAAAAGCCAGATTTGCTATAGATAAGCTCTGGGTGATGACCCCGGAGGGAGGTCCACATCCATTAGCACTTGTGGCCCTGCAAGGCCTTCAGATCATTTCCCCATTAGGCTGAAAGCCTGTGTCCCCCACCCCGACCACAGGTTTCTTATTTAGGGACAGGGGAATTACTTCAGTGAGGCAGCCCACACGGTCCAGAGCCAAGGGGCCATGCTGCCTCAGTGAGCCCCATACACACACCTCCCACACTTAAAGGAGCCCTCCGCTGTTTACCATCTGCTCCCGGGTCCACCTTTCTCCCCTGCATAGGCCTGACTTCCACATGCATAAAAAAGGATTTCTGAGAATTTCTCCCAGGCATGCTTTATTTTTTTTTTTTTAAAGATTTTATTTATTTATTTGTCAGAGAGACAGAACACAAGCAGGGGGAGAGGCAGGCAGAGGGAGAAGCAGGCTCCCCGCCGAGCAAGGAGCCCGATGTGGGACTCGATCCCAGGACCCTGGGATCATGACCTGAGCTGAAGGCAGCCGCTTAACCGACTGAGCCACCCAGGCGTCCCCCAGGCATGCTTTAGTCAGGACCAAAGTGCCCCTGCCTCCAGTCTCATCCTAGTGCTTTCGGCTCTGTCATCGAGTCCGTGTTCCTTTGGCCCTTTTGAAAAGGAAGGTTCTTTTGCTTCTGTGTTGTCCTTCTGGAGGAAAACCATGCACACTCCTGGGCACTCTCCTCTCCCAGCCTGAGAGCTGCACACAGCCCCTGGGATAGGGTAAGGATAGCCACTATTCGGGGGCTTGGGGACAAGGGGGCAGTGGCAGGGAACGGGGGCAGGGAGGGGTGGGTAACGTGTCTTCTCTCTCAGCCTGGGAAATCTCTCTTGTTGCTCGTGGGCCGAAGGAAAATGTTTTCCCTGGCTCTGGGGATACCTAATTGCCACCCCTGCTCACTGGGGCTGGAGTACTTGTCCCCACACAAAGGGAAGGTCAAGAAGCTGCTGAATTGCATTTTCCTCTCTCCTTGCCCTGTGTCTCTGAAGATGAGTCATTCTCTTTCCTCTCCTGCCTTCCCACTTCCCTCCCTCCCCCACCCCAGTCAGTCACTGGATCTGAGGTAGAAATGCTGCCCAGCCTAGCTGCTGGGGCCTCTCTGTCAGGGGTGGGCTCCCAGGTTCCTCAGCAGGGCATGAGAGCCCCGTCCTAGGCCTGTGGGCCTTGGAGCTCAGCCTCCTTTATTTAATATTCTGAAATATCTGTGGAGCAACTTCTATATGTCAGGTACTCTGTGAGGCACACAAGAGATCGGGGCATGGTTTCCGTACTCACAGGCCTAGGGTTGAGTGGAGGAGAGGAACGTCACACAGGAAATCATGCAACATACACATAAGCATGTGTAATTAACACTGTGATATGGGTCATGAGAGAAAAAGCACAGAGGGCTTTGAGAAGGCATGAGGAATGCCACATATAGTTGGGGTCGGGGGCACGGCTAGGAAGCCTCCCTGAGGAATGAAACTTGAGATGAGACTTGAAGAATGGAGTGGGAAAAGAATTTTGGGGAGAGGAACCAGCACACACAAAGGTCCTGTGGTCAAAAGAAGGTACTGTAAAGAAACAGCAAGAAAGAGTGAGGTTGACATGCAGTAAGCACAGGTGAAGGGAGGGAAAATGAGGCTGAAAAGGAGGGACCAGAGCATGTAGGGCCTTGAAGGTCAGGCTAAGAAGCTCAAAATTTATCCTAAGGGCCAGTTCGGCAGTTTCTTACAATGTTAACAGTGTACTTACCATAGTCAGCGATTCTGCTTTAATTGCTGTATCTACTTAAAAGAATTAAAAATATATGTGCACAACAAGACTTGTATACAATATTCCTGTTTACTCATAATAGCCCCCAAACAGGAAACAACCCAAACACCCATTATCTGGTGTTTGGAAAACAAACAGTGCTATCTGTGCAATGGTGAACTACAGAGCCATGAAAGAGAACTGACCGCTGAAAGACGCGTGCATGATGTACGTAGCAGTAGGACTGAATTCCAAAACTGTTATTCTGGGTGAAAGAAGCCAGACCCCAGGGGCGCCTGGGTGGCTCAGTCGTTAAGCGTCTGCCTTCGGCTCAGGTCATGATCCCAGGGTCCTGGGATCGAGCCCCGCATCGGGCTCCCTGCTCAGCGGGAAGCCTGCTTCTCCCTCTCCCGCTCCCCCTGCTTGTGTTCCCTCTCTCGCTGTGTCTCTCTCTGTCAAATAAATAAAATCTTTAAAAAAAAAAAAGAAGAAGCCAGACCCCAAAGAGTACATACTGTATGATTCCATTTACATGAAATTCTAGAAAAGGCAAAACTAATTTACAGTGATAGAAATCAGATCAGTGATTGCTCGGGTAGGGGCTGGGGGTGCGGGGAGTCGGCTGGGTCGGGGTGCGAGGGAACTTTCTGGGATGATGCACTGAGGGCTACACAACTGTATGTATTTGTCAAAATTCGTTATCTAGACACTTAAAATGGATGCATTTTGTTTTCTTGTAAATTGCATCAATAAAGTTGGTTTTTGAAGAAAGCGCTTTCGGTCCTGAAAGGAGTATGGTTTCTATTACCCAACTAAAGGAACGCACCACTTGCGCAAACAAAACAAGACAAAAATGGGTTATGATGATTAGATTTGAGCGTTTCTGAAAGCTCTCCAGCTTCTGTAAGGAGAACTGGGGAGCAGGCGAGGGAGTGGGGAATTACTGCTGGGGTTCAGGCAACCAGGGTGGTGGTGCTGGGGGGCCGGGAGCAGTGGGAGACAGGGGCAGACCGTGTGCCCCCCCCCAGCAGGCTGGGCCATGGTGCTTCCTCCCCAAGGTCGATGGGCTGTATTGGCCTGTCGTGGGGCATAGCCCCGGGGCGGAGACGCTGGTCCCCGGTGCGAGGACCCCCACGCCCTTGTGCCCATGGCAGCCGGGCCAGCTCACAGACACTCAGTCCCCAGGTTTTTCCTGTTGCCACATGAACTCACATTCGGACTCACACGCGTGGACTCAAGCCCCATGCATACCTCAGGCCACGTACCACAGAGCTTTTGCAGCCTGGGGATGCGGGTTGAATCCTGCTTCCCTCACTTGTCAGCTGTATGATCTCGGCCCAGTGGCAGCCCCTGGGGGCTCGTTGTCCTCACCGGTGAGGTAACAATGACGGCAAAAGTGGCTGCTTTCGAGATGGCTGTGAAGACCAGCCCAGCCGAAGGACAGAAGGCAGTCTGCACTGTTCCCGCATGTCCTAAAAGCTCCGCAATGATGACTCGTATTTCACGTTCGCGCTCACTTCCGTTCACACTCCAAAATTAGCAGAAGGTGCGGCAGGAAAGGGTAATTCGTTTCTCCACGGAATCATTCACTCGCTTCCTGCACCCCCTTCCTGCCCTGGGGTCCTGCATCTGCGCCAGCCCTGCTGCCCCTTCCAACAGCTCCCCTGGACCTGCCCGACAGTCCAAACTCCCCTCGCTCCAGTGGGCATCAGCCCATCCTCCATCCTGAGCCGGGGCCAGGCGGGCAGGCCTGGGGGTGCGGAGCGCAGCCTCCACCCCCTGGGGCCTGGCTCCCTCTCTCAGCCCATCCTGCAGCCTCACACCTGGTCCCCAGGAGCCAGGCCTGCTTGCAGCCCTCCTGGGAGGCTGAGGTAATTGGCTCAATTAATCAGCTCAATTAGCACCTTCCCGGTGAGCGGATCAGCTCAAGTCCCACCCAGTCTCTGTCAAGTAGGCTCAGCCTGGGCCAGCCCTGTGCTAGGCACCACGGCAGTGGCCGAGGGGACCTGGGTGTCTCGTGCTTCCTTGGAGAGGCCCTGAGGGAGAAAGGAGGAGCAAAGGGCTGGGGAGAGGGAGGAAGGGGGCTAATGCTCAAGCTTTCATCCTTGTTTCAAACTCCGTTCCTTTGCTAAGGAACAATATACTGGGGTTTTGAACAAGATTTGAATGGGTGTCCCCCCAGAACATACGTCCATGTCCTAAGCACCAGAACCTATGAATGTGACCTTATTTCGAAGAAGAGTCTTTGCAGATGTGATTAAGTTAAAGGCTCTCAAAGTGAAATCGTCCTGGATTATTTGGAAGGGGCCTAAATCCAATGACAAGTGTCCTTCTAAGAGACACACCAAGGACGGGCATGGAGAAGGCTCTGTGAAGGCTGAGGTGGAGATTGGAGTCACACAGCCCCAAGCCAAGGAGAGCCTGGAGCCACAGAAGCAGGAAGAAGCAGGAAGGACTCTCTCCTAGAGCCTTAGGAGGGAGTGTGTGTCTGCTGACACCCTGATTTTGGATTTCTGGCCTCAAGAACTGTGAGAGAATGCATTTCCATTGTAAGCCACCTGGTTTGTGGCAATTTGTTATGGGTAGACAGCTAATAGAATCACATTTTATTTATTTATTTAAAATATTTTTATTTATTTATTTGTGAGAGAGAGTGAGAGCACAAGCGAGGTGAGGGGCAGAGGGAGAAGCAGACTCCCCGCTGAGCAGGGAGCCAGATGCGGGGCTCGATCCCGGGACCCTGGGATCATGACCTGAGCCAGAGGCAGATGCTTAACCAACTGAGCCACCCAGGGGTCCCTAATTTTTTTTTTTTAAGGAGTTCCAATACAAAAAAATGTTTAAAGGTGACCTATTTGGTCCAAACAGACCCAGAAGGATGACTTGGTCACTGCAGGGACCAGAACCCGCCTCGAACCAAAGCTTTCACACCCGGTACTGATATGGTCAGCAGCCCCCTCCGAGGGTGGGTTGGGGGTCTTTATTCATTTCCCCCCAGGAGGGGGCCAACTTATCAAAATGTGCCTGGCTGGGGAAGGGTCTGGGAGGCCCTACTCGGAATCCTGATTGGGCCGGTGCTGAAGGGGGCCCAGACCCCAAGATGCAGGCGTGGCCAGGAAGGCCTCCCCGAGCCTGACTCAGGCCATCCCTCTGGCGCCTGCACCCTTCCTGGGGCCATTGGAGATGGGCCAGGGCTGGGAGAGAAGCTCAGGGCCTTGGGGAGCTAGCAGGGGGTCTGTGCCAGATGTGCCTGGCCTCTGAGACCCTTTCTGTTTCTGGGTGCCTTCTCAGAGCACCTGGCTCAGGGGTTTTTGTTCTCGGAGTCCCTCATCACCCCTTGTGGTGTGTGTACCTACCCCATCCCGCAGGCCCCGAGACTCGATGGGCATCTGCGGTGCCCAGGCTGATGACTCCTGTGTAGGGAGAATCAGGAGGCCTGGCTGTGTTTGTGAATGGGGGGGGGTGGTCTGAGGGCAGGAGGAGGGGGAGCAGGCACCCATCCCCCAGTGTGCCTTTGGGGTGGAGACACCTGTGTCCTCCTGTTGTAGTTCCTGATTTACTGTCTTCTCCCAGAAGCCTCTCTCCGAGTGGTCTTCTGGTTTGGAAAAATCCAGGGTTTCGGGGGAAGTGAGTGAGGAGGTGGTCGTGTACCCTTGGGTGGGATCAGGATGGCAGCTAGCCAGTGGGCGGACCGCTGGACCAGGAGCCAGGGGCTCTGGTCTCAGCCATTGGATGATATCTTGGGCAAGACTCTGATCCTCTGTGAGCCTCAGTTTCCTCCTCTGTCAAAGAGAGGGACAAGGACTGAGTGGCCTCTGAGGTCCCTCTCAACCTCGCTTTCTATGGTTTAGACCAGGAAAGATGGAAACGGATTCTTCGGGGCCAGCCTGCTTCTGAGACTCTCCCCATCTCTGTGGTCCCCGGGCTGGGTGGATTTCCCTTTCCTCACATTGGGTCTTGCAGGGGGAAGCTGGGCAGAAGCACAGGGCCCAGCGCCGATGGGGGGTTTGCCTGGGCTGAGTGACGAGTCCCAGCCTCTCTGAAGGCTTTCGTCCCTGCAGCCCTGGCTCTCCGCGTCGGGGCGCCTGGCTGGGAGCATGTTCTGCTTTCTCTCCCCAGAGATTTACAACAACAGTATAATAGTAATAACCATTCACGGAGTGTCTGGGGAGGGGGGAGTGTTTCGGGTTCGTTATGTGCACTCTCTCTAATTCTTATAACAACAAAACAAGGTGATCATGACACCTCCATTGCATTCACGGATGAGGAAATAGGCTCAGAGATGGTTAGTGTTGTTCCCGGCTCCACATAGTCAACAAGTACCACAGAGACCTTGCTCCTTGCCTCGCTACACACAGCCCTCCTGCTGTGCGAGACGGGGTGGGGGTGGGGGGCTGGAGGAGGGCAGGCTGGTGGCTGGGATGTCCCAGACCCAGGTGGAAGCTGCCAGGATCTCTGGTCAGCCCTGTGCGCCGGGCGCTGCCTCCCCTCGGTGGGCTTCTCACTGGGCAGGCTGAAGAGGGGCACGGAGAAAGGGGGGGCCAGGGCCCCCGCCTGGTGCAAGGGGGGGAGACGGGACACCAGGGAGAGAGCCAGGGGGTACAGGAGGTACTTCAGGGCACCTCACTGGGGACGGTTTCTGCCTGGGGGCCCCTCCACCACAGTCACATTTGAGGAAGACCTCCTCTTCCTTCTGAGCGCGGTGCCCTGGATGGGAAGTCAGCAGACACTGATTCTGGTCACCCTCTCTCTGGTTTCAGTTTTCCCACCTCAGAAGCCCAGATGACCTCACAGCCCCTAGCTCATGACAGGTACGTCACTGAACAGATCAGCTGGGCTGTCCAAAGGTGTGGGCCTTGGTCCCCAACTCACCCCACTCCTTGGCCTCATCTTCCCTTTTCCAGAAGAAGGCCCAGGACCCCAGATGTGCTGAGAGGCCGTGCCCATGGGCCCTGCTGCCTGGGCAGGTGTGGAGCAGACAGCTCCTGGGTCTGGAGGGGTGTGCAGTAACAGGGGCCGGGAGACTCGGTCCCCTGGGACACCCACAGGCCATGGTCCAGATGTGTCCCTTCTCTCTAGGATGTGTCCTCCACCCTCAAACTGCCAGCACTTCCTGAACTTCTGAGATCTGTTCAAGCATTAGGATCCAGAAACAGTGCAATGGGCATTGCTGGCTGCTTCTTTTTTTTTTCTTTTTCTTGGGGGTGGTAGCGTTGGGGCTGGTTTGGGTGAGTTATTTTTCATCCCCGGTGGTGCCCAGGTGCCTGTGGGATATTGACAGCCTCCTCAGTGGCAGAGGGGGGCCAGGTGGAGCTCACGGGCGCCGGGGAGCAGGGGACAGGAGGGGGCCTGCGCAGAGCCCCGTTTCCTGACCGACTGACTGACAAACAGGAGCGATAGCATCTCTCCCGGCCCTCCCCCGGGGCCTGCTTACTGAGGAGTTGAGCCTGAGTCATCTCTGCCGTCAGCCGCACTTCCCTGTCCTGTGGAGATAAACTCATCACTCTCCACGGCAGGCTGGGGGGGCTGGCGAGGCAGGCGTGCTGGGCGGGCGCAGCCCCACAGGCGTGTGCCCACCTCTTGGCCCTGCTCCCACACCTGGCGGCTGGCGGGGTGGAGGTCTTACCAGGAGGCCTTCCTTCTCCTGTGCCCTTCATGAAAGGCCTGCAGGAGGGCTGGGGTGGGGGAGCTCCCGGCTCCCTGGAGGGGTGGGTGCGTGAGGGTGTGGGGTGGGAATAGGAAGACAGGGGGAGAGCTTGGCTTTCCAGAAAGGCAGAGAGAAGCGGGGACCAGCTTAGCCCTGTGTGAGTCCCCTGGGCAAGGCCCACTGGCCTTCTCTGCATCCCTAGCTGAGGACTCAGCCTGTCCCCAGGACCGAGAGATGACCTTTTGTGGGGGGTTCGACTTCCCTCAAGTGCAAAGTGAACCAATAATGTAGGATAGCAGTTCTTAGCTTTTTGGGGGTTATAGATCTTTTGAAAATCTGATAAAGGTAACAGACCCTCTCCCTCTCCAAGGGTAATGTGGCTTCTAGTCCCATCACATAAGTACTGTGTGCGTGCAGCAAAGCAGAGCTTCGGCCTGAGGCCTGAGCATCTAGGAGTCTGGGGCTGGGGGGCCTCTTGGGCTGACCCCAGCCCAGCCCTGCTTTTGCTGAGGTCATCCATGTGACTGTGGGCTGGGCTGGCCTGACTCTATGGGGCCCTGGAGTCTGCCACCCAGGCTGCCTCTCTTTACAGCTACACCCCCCTCCCGCCCCCTCCCGCTCATTCCCAGTGCTCCACCAAATGTCCCACAGGCCACATGGTGTGCATTTGTGGGGCGAGGCCAAGCAGAGGCCTACCGGAACCGTTTGCTCTGTGCGCCCCACGAGGAGGGGCTCTCTGCGGGAGCTGGAGCACGCTGGTGTGGGGACGTCACTGTCCTAGGTATGTCCCAGGTCTTGGCAAGACAGAGCTTCTCCGGGCTTCTCCTGTCCTGCCCTGAGTTAGGGGATGCCTTTGCCTGGACAGACTGGACATTTTGAAACAAACAAACAAACAAACAAACAAAAAACCCCCCAAACCAAAAACGCCTGATTTCTTGAGCTGGAATCTGCCATTGTCTGCATCATCTTCTGAATCCTTCGCAAAGGGACAATAATGAAAGTAACTGTCACTGAAGGCTTGCTGGGCGCCATGATCTCATTTAATTCTTGTACCATGCTCTGCGGTGGCTCCTGCTAGTGTCCCGGAGACAGACGAGGAGCCCAAGCCCAGAGATGCAGGGACAGACCCCAGATCTCACAGCTAGAAGTTGTCGGGCAAAGGAGACCCAGGCTTTCTGCTCTCCCATCTGTGCCCTTGATCACACCTGGTCCCAGGAGCCCGTGTGTGGACAGCAGGGGATGACTGAGGCCACACTTGGTCACCTCACAAGCTAACGCCCTCACACAGATGCTGACAGGTCAGTAGAATGACCGGATCTGGCTTCAGTCAGAAGGCAGAACACGTCGTGTTCGTGTGTGTGCGCATGTGCCCGAGTGCGTGTGTGCGTCCGTGTCTGCGTACACGTGTATTGTGAGTGTACGATTCTCCTGAACACTGAAAGAGGTTCTGAGTAGATTCCATACCATGTGTGGTGCTTCAGCTTTGCTCTGCACGGAGGGGGAGAGAGGGGCATCTAGGGAGGCTTCCTGGAGGAGGCAGCATTTCAGCAGCATCCCCAGGAATTGCAGAGGATTGCCATACCCGGGGCTGCAGCTGAGTAGAGCCCATCTTTGTGTGCATGACACAAAAGCACATCTTGCACAGCCCTGCTCTGGGCCCTGCTTGATTCTCTTGCAGCTTCGCTTCCTTGTTTGTCTAATCCAGATCCTCCTCTTCCTTGGCATGGTGTGTGTGCACATGCGGGACGGAGCTGGGGTTAGGACAGGCACATGTGTGGGAACTATGGCTTCCAAGTTCATGGGAGTTCCCACCCTTGGGGTGCTCAAGGACATATGTGTGGACAGCAGTTGAAGCCCCCTGCTTGGTCCCCTAGGCTTCTCACAGCCAGAGTCTTCATGTCCCCCATTGGGGCAGTGGTGGGGGCGGTACATGAAGCTCTAGATTGCAGGCCACTGTCCCAACATCTGCCCAGCTGACCCCCTGGGCACACTTGATCCCCAGCAGGTCCCACCCTTGTTCCCTGGGCAGCAACCAGCTTCCTGCTCTGGGGAAGTTGATCCTGCTGTGTCTCTGTGTGTGTGTGTGTGTGTGTGTGTGCTTGCAAAAGGGAGAGGGAAATGGGAAGGGTGTGGGGGATGCACCAGGGAAAAGCATCCTGGATGCAAGCACTGGACAACATAGATGCTGGACCAGCACCCCTGTTTTCCCTGTCCCTTGCCCTGGTCTAGACTGGGTGGGCTCAGGAGCCCTGCTTGGCTGTACTCCCAGGTTCAGCCTGGCCCCCGAGAAGCTAACTCAGAGCCCCAGCCACCAGCAGGACAGCTTTTTAACCATCCCTCAGTGGTAAAAAATCCACCAGATGCCCCCACTCCCCCTGCCCACTGACAGATGCTCCAGAACCTCTCCGGATGCACAGGTAGCAAACGGAGGGGGCAGGAGGCCTTCACAGAGCTGACCTAAACCCCGCATACCACAGCCAGGGAAGGCCTTTCTCCTGGAGGCTTTATGGCCCAGAACGAAGAGCAAGAGTGTGGGTCTCCTGCCTCCCAGGCCCCCTGGGTCTGCGCTGGAGGCTGGGGCTGGGATGGCTTCCCAGCTCAGTGGGTGGCTAGGAGTTACTCATCCTCATAACCAAGAGCAAATAGCAGCGGCTCAGCAGGGAGGGTGGAGGGGGCCCGGCCCACCCTGGGCTTGTGTTGCCAAATTTGTTTGTGTTTATTTTGGTTCCTCTGCACAACATGGAAACAAATGTGCTTGATCCCGCTGCTCTGTCTCTGTTCTTCATGGGGTGGTGACATGGGGTGGGGACGTGGGGGGTGGTAGCTTGGCTCAGGCCTGCCCCTTCCTTTGTGAAGAGGTTCCCTCTCTCCTGCCCCAATGCAGGAAAGGTCAGGGGCTGGGGTGCAGGGTTGAGGGGTGGGCAGGGGGAGAGAAGCCATAAAGGTGGGCAGAGAAGGAGTGGAAAGTGCCTGGCGCCAGGAGCCGGGAGACCTGGGTCTCCTGCTAATTTGGCTGTGACCTTGAATAACAAGCCTAGCAGGTAATGAGCACCTACTAAGTACTTCTGTTCTTTCACTTCAAAGATACCTTTACTATCAAAAATACCTACTCTAAAGTGATAATCATATAACATGATGGGAATGCTAATTATCACTGCAATGGCAATCATGTGACAATACATAAATGTATCAAACTACCATGCCATACAACGTAAATCTATGCAGTGTTATATGTCAAATATATTTCAATTAAAAAAATACCTACTCTCATTCCTGGCACTGGGGGTACTGAAGAACAGCAAAGAACAATCCTTATCCCCATGGAGTGTACTTTCTTTCGGCCCTCTGACATACATATTCCTTCATCATTTTACAGATGAGGGAAGTGAGGCTCAGAAAGGGTCAGTGCTTTGCCTGAGATCCCTTCACTTGCTCAGCAGGTCCTCTACCCTCGTTGGCCTCAGTTTCCTCCTCTGTAGAGATGGGGAGTCAGATTAGAGGCTCTCCAAGCCCTTCCATCCCTCGTGGTCTAGGCTGAGGGCGTGGGATTTGGAGGGAGAACTTCCCTGGGGTACACACACGCGCCCAGAGCTTGGCCTGTGGAAGTGGGCGCGGGAGGGGCTGCAGGGAAAGGGTAGCAGCGTTTTGAGTCTGGGACACGGCTCAGTGGCTTGCCCTTTGCGGGGGTCAGCCTCTGCGGCTCAGAGGAGGTTCTGTCGTCCTTGGATTAACAACAGAGCGCTCCAGGAGAAGAAGTAGACATAGTTGATCCTGGATACTGCATCACCGATCGGCCCTGAGGGTCCCGACTCCAACTTTTAGGGCCCTAGACCCAGAGGGATGAGCAATCTTCACGGTGTTGCCTGCCTGGGCATCTCAGCTTCCCAGCCCCAGCCCCAGCCCCTAAGTCCAATTTCCAGGTCATCTTCTACCTGAATTGACCTGGCGTGAGGGAGCGGGCAGCGAGGCAGACACCTTGCTTGGAATCCCCGGAAGGTGAAGGCTTCGCTGACGAGTTCCTCAAGATCAGAGCAGGGGAGGTGGTCTGAGGCAACAGTAGCAAGTTTAGACCGGAGAAAGGACTTCCTAATTAAAATGCTCGTCGTGGCCGAACTGGGTGCTGCTTTTTCTGGAAGGAAGACACCTGCTGTGGCAGCTCAACCAGGGGCCAGGGGCTGGAATCAAGGACCTCTTCCTCCCCCTCCCCCGGGATCCTATCCATCCCCCAGGTCCTAGGACCTCAGCCTGCCTGATCTCAGGAAGGATCAGTGTTGGGGAGATATTCCTATAGTGATGGGGTATGCCGGCCCTTCCTGACCCCCTCCTGGGGAGAGGGGCCCCAAGGGTCATCCTCATACCCCTCCCACCTCTGCCTCCCCTGCCTCCCACACAGCCCACCTTATCTCAGCCCCTCTCCCATCAGGTCTCGCGTGGGAAGTTCTTCAGGTCTGCCCTGCAGCAGGCACTGACTAGTGGGAATCCCCCGGTTAGGCCTGCCGCCCCCCTGCGGGGCCTGGGGAATGTATTGCTTGTGGCAGCGTGTCAGTGGGCTCCGCGTGGCACGGCCAGGCAGGGCTGACAGCGGAAATTGGAAGCTAGATGTTGTTTGACAGGTATATTATTCCCGCTGCCCTCGATTTATTTACCAAACAGCATGCGGAGCCCCAGAAAGCTCCCAGAAAGAGGGAGGGAGTTGAAGTTAGGGGGGCTCGGAAGGGGTGAGGCTGTCTCTGTGAGCTGACACTGGGGCTGTGTGGGCAGGGGAGTAGGGAGCCAGGCCAGTGTTGGGGGGCGGGGAGGGGCCGGTGGGTCTTGGGGCTGACTGCAGGAACTGCCCTTGGGGCCCCAGCAAGAGGGGCTTCCTCAGCATCCTGGGGCCAGGGCCAGTGGTTTGGGGTCAAACTCAAGTGAGGACCTGCACCTCAGAGGTGGTTTAGGGAGGGGGCGCAGGGGAAAGAGAGGGCTGCGGAGGGGGAAAAGAGCAGGCTGCCCAGTATGTTGTCCAGGTGCCCATCAGCACACAGGCACCCAGCCAGGGGGTGAGTGAGGTCTGATCTTGAACCCACGCCTGGTTGCCAGATCAGGCACCCTGCCCCAGGGCTATGCCTGCCTGGAGGGGGCACCTCTTCCTAGTTTGCTCAGAGGTGGCAGGTAGACTAGTAACAAGTCTATGAAGAGAAGCTGAATATTTGGAGTCGGACAGGCTGGGATCCGGGCCCATCTGGGCTACACACAACCCATTAGATCTCCTAGCAAACCCCACTCTTGTGCTCGCCTAGCAAACAGTAACAACAACAATAATAATGCCACTTCTCGGGGCTCTGACGAGGAAGAAGTAAGCTAATCTACATGAATGCTTTGGAGGCCAGAAAACATATCCATAGTTTTCCAGGGTTTCTAAATGAATAGAGGGAAAAGGCAGAGCGAGCCTTCCCGCGTGCGTCCCCAATGTGGAGTGGTATGAGTCACGGGGATGGGAATGTCTGCAGCGTGTTCGGGGTGGGGTGGATGTCGGAATGTGGGTGTGACTGCGTCGGCTCAGATGTGGATTTGCGCTGAATACGAAGAGGAGGCTCCCCAGAGGAGCCCTTGGCTGTTGCCGAGAGTCTGGGAGTGTGGGCTCCGTGTCTGAGTGTGACTGCATGCCGGCGTGCACCTGCGTGCCAGGTAGGGTGTGAGGATGTGTGTGCGACTTTGTGAAAGGGATTTTGAGATTCTGACTGAGCTCTGTAGGGATGCACGGAGTGTGTGTGTGCGTGAGTTAAGGTGCTGGGGTCAGTGTGTGCAGGGGCGCGCACAACTTGGTGTGCGTATACGCACGTGTGAACACACACACACACACACCCCCCTCAGCACAACATGAGAGCCGTCTTCAAGTGTCTGCTATACGTCTGCCTCTGAACCTGATGCAAAATTCATGAAGCAGCAGTTTCTAGAAAGGCGGAGATGGAGATGGAGCGGGGATTACGTCCTATCCTGCGTGGTGAATCACAGAATGGAGTGGGGCTGGAGGAAACAATTCCGTTCTCCTTGGGGGTACAGTGCGGGGGGAGATGCCTGTCCATCTATTTTTTTCTGGCTTCTGGGCTGGGGACTTCCTTGGCTTGTAATAATGACTGTCCCGCGCCCCATCACCCAGCACACTGACCGTGGGCCCAGAGGCAGAGCTGAAGGACCGGCCCAGAGGTTTGCAGGTGCAGGCAGGAGAGAGGGAAGTGCGGGGGCCTCGATTCATGTGAGCCTCCTGTGCCCCATCAGACCGGGCATCTCTGGAATAGTGGACAGCTCATGATCTGGGGACCACTGGTGGTAACTGGGAAGCAGCCTCTCTGGGGTGAGCAGTGTCCAGAAGCCCCATTCAAGTCTCCATGTTGGTCTGGCTCCTTCTTCTCCAAGGTCATCGGACGGGAATGGAGACTCTCTGCAGCAGCGCATTCACACCTGCAGTTTGTCCCTTTCATACCCATGAGGGTGAGGGGCTCCCGGGCTGGATCGGGCGGCAAGGATTGCAGGCCCCTTGCGCTGGGCCCGGGGGGAAGTTGGGGCTGGGAGTGCTGCAGAGCACCCCATCCTTGCTCCGATGCTGGCACCCAGTTTCTGGTGATGGCTATGGCTGGGATGTGGGGGCAGGCTGGAAGCACCCCAACATGAGCCCGTGTGCTGAGCCCTTTGGAGGGAAGTGCTGTGGAGGCTGGTAGGGGTGCAAATGCACCAGCTGGGAACGAGACAGGGAGCCCAAAGGGGCAGGGGCCCTGTCATGTCCATTTAGGCTTTGTGTACTGGAGCTCGGCCCTCTGGGGAAGGGGGAATGTGGGCAGGGGGAGGCAATGCCAGAGAGGCTGGGGGGCCCTCTGTCCCCCAGTCCAGGCCAAGACATGCTCACTGCCCACGGCCCCATGGCCCTGTTCCTCTTGGGTCCGAGGCCCGACCGTTTCCGGTGCCCCCTCCCTGTGGCCGGCTGCTGGGCTGCGTCGGGCCCCTGCTCTGTCCACCCGGGCAGCGCATGTTTGCGCTTCTCCTTCTCTGCTCCTCAGCGATCTCACCCCCCTTCTTTCTTGCTCCTTGTCTGATCTCTTTTCTGAGCCTGAAGGGCTTTTGCTCGAAATCCCATTCCCCGTCTTCACTTTGGATGCCCTCGTAAATACAGAAAGAGGAGGCTGGGCTGGAGAGAGGCCAGGCCCGGGAGCCTCACGGGCCCTCTCCCCCGCTGTCCCCAGATGGGTGTCACCACCCCAGAGGAGGGCCTCCTTTGCCACATGCCATCATGCACACACATGTGTGTATGCTCACGCATGTGCGTGCACACGGCTCCCACACAGCTCCATGCCTTCATGGGGAGGGGAAGGAGGCCTTTAAGTGGGAAAGAAAAGAGGTCGCAGTGACTTTGGTGCTTCATTGTATCACTGGAAAGGCTCTTAGAGGGAAGTGAGCAAATGAGGGGAAGCGGGCAGGAGACCTACACACTGGCCTTAGCTTCTCGGGGCCCTGCCCTCCAGGCCTGCAGGCTGCCGCCTAGGACTCATCATGGCACGTGTCTGTGTAGGTCAGCCCTCAGACTCTCGGAGGCTCTGAGCTGATCCTGTGGCCACCAGCCTGCAGTGAAGTGCCAGGATCCCAGAAGACCCCAGGTATTGGGACCTGCCCCAAACCCAGACTCCTCGGCTGAGGACTCCAGACCCTTCACAGCCGTCCCTGCCTTTCTAGTTACCCTCCGCCCCACATGCTCTGTGTGCCTTCTTGTCAGCTCCCTGGCATAGGATACAGCATTAAAAACCCCAACAATGCACCCAAACTAACAACAACAAAAACCCCAACCAAAAAGAGCTCGGAAGTCAGTCAGATTGGCCCCTGGGTGGGCTGTTCGGTCTCGCTGTTTCTGGCGGCCCCACCATCTTCTTTGCTTTGGGTGGTCAGCTGTCTGGTTTTTCCTGTTCCCAGTCTTTTCTCGACCACATTGACTTGAGAGCTCATATGACCCTGGCCACAGGGATGGGTTCGGAGATGGAGAAGTCAGCCTTAAGACGTTTGTTGGAAATTCTGGAAGGGGCCCTCTTTCCCCTGGCATGGCTAAGCAGATAGAAGTGTACCCAAAGCTGCTTTGTCTGTGCTTGGGGCAACTCTTTTGGAGAATAAAGCCAACACAGGACAGCAGAGTGAAGTGACAGAGAAAACAGATACTCAATTACCTTGAACGAACGCCTGGATACAGCCGCACCTGAAACACTGAAACTGTATCTATTCCCGGACAGTTCACTTCCACCAGCCAGTTGCTTTTTTTCTCTTTCTTGCTGAAGCTGGTTTGACTTGGGTTTCTGTCTCTTGCAGAGTAAGGAGTCGACCAATAGAGAGGTGATATAACCTCCCTGAACCTGAGTCTCCTCATCTGTGAAATGATCTCCTTGTGAGTCCTGAAAGGATCGGAACTGAAGGGTGATGCCCAGCAGGCCTGCCATGAGGAGCAGCAATGATCTTGGTACAAAACCTCTTGACGTTGTTATCTCGCTTGGTCCTTTCGAGAACTCTGGGAGGTTCTTAGGACTGTCATGATCACACCCCATGTTGTGGGGAACATTCTCAGAGTCAGGGATGGAACAGGTGCCAGATAGCTTTCAAGTGCTCTGCCCCCAGCTCACCCTCCACCCTCTGTCCCTGTTCTCTGCTCCAGGGAGGCTGATCCCGAGCTTCTGGATTCCCCTGGTTCTGCCAATGGGGAGCTCCTGCAGGGCATCAGAGAGACCGACTGGGGAGCAGTCAGGTCTTTATTCCTGTCTCCCTCCTGGGGTTGGGGGGGTGGTGGCCTTGGGCTGACCATGTCCCTTGACTGAAGGTCTGTGTTCCTCATGTCATTCCAGAAACCACTCTCTCCCTTTGGACCTTGAGGTGGCAGTGCCCCTGCTCCCCCCCACACCCTGCCAACACATTTAAAATGTCCCTTTATTCAGTCCATCCCAATTTGTTTGGCCACTGCTCTCCCATTGAACCTGATGTTGGTTTACCCACCTTCATCAGGTATGTGCGTTCTGCATCAGGTATGTGCGTTCTGTACTGCTCGGTGGTCCCACTATCCCAGGACCTGTCACAGTCCCCCCTTCCTCCAAGATGCAGGTGAGCCACACTATCTCCCAGGAGCTTTCCCAAATCCCTACCCTTCCACCGCACCCCGTCAGAGCCATCCTCCCCCTTCCGTTTCCCTCTGCACATTGCTTGCTTCTCTGTCTGTTGGGTATTGGTGTCTGCTGGGCACCTGTCTCATTTCCCTCTAGGGCACAGGGACCTGAAATGACTCCACTTGTCTCTCTGAGTGCCCACCACCCCTGCCTCCAACCTCTCAGCCCCTGCCCTGGACCTGGTGCATAGTAGATATTCAACAGCTATTGGTTGACTTCAGTGATGGACCCTGAGGTGGATCCCTAGAATGTGGCCACAGGAGCCTCTGCACAAGCTATGGCCTCTTTCTGGAATGCCCTTTCCTCCTGTAGCTGCCTGGAGAACCCCTTCTCATCCTTTGAGACTCAGCTCGAACATCACCTCCTCCAGGAAGCCTTCTCTCACCCAGTGGTCTGGCTCTGTGGTACCTCAAATGTACCCCAGCAGCTCATACCTGGCTCTGTCCGTGTGGCCAGGAGCCCCCAGAGCAGGACTAACCCACATCGGTGCTTCTCCCTCGTGACCAAACACCACGCTCGGGGCATGCTGGATTCTCGTAGATGGCCACAAAGTGGACAGCAGCGGCTGGGTCTTTATTTAAAAATACCCTCCCCCCATTGGTGGATGTGGCAGTTTCTACCTAGTGCGGTATGGGGGTAGCCCCTGACTGAATGCTGGGGTCATTGGTGGGGGGTCTGGTAGGATAATGCTGCCTGTGAGGACAGGCAGCGTTTCCCCCTGAAGCAGGAGGACTCTGCAGTTGTGAGTCAGCCAGAGAAGAGGACTGATCAGAAGAAGGAGGTCCTCCGTGAACAAGGAAGTGCCCCCCCAGCGCAAGGGACAGCTTGTAGGGATCAGCAGGAGCTTGGGTGTCGGAAGCATTCCTGGACAGCCGGGGTTAAGGGTGGCCCGTGCCACGTGAAGAACAGCAAAGGCCATCAGAAGTCGAGTGTGTACTGTGGGCTCAGGCCTGTGCTTGGGGTTTAGCTCTCACTGTGCCTTTATGAGCAGGGATTTGTCCTCCCATTGCTCAGATGAAGAACCCAGCATTAGAGGGGTAAAGCAGCTTTCTCAGATCACATGGTCAGGAAGAGCCCGGGTTCAAATTCAAGCCTGCAGATCCAGAGGGGGTGCGAGGTTTCTGGGACTATGCCCGCACCACTGGGCCCCCCGAGTGACTGAACCCCGTGTAAGGGGAGGGCCACATGGCCAGGCTTGGGCCAGAGTGACAGGAAGCAGGTCTGGCCTGAAGCCTGAGCATGGGTCAGCTGGAGATCCCGAGGGGAAAGTGAAGCCTGGGCACAGAGCGAGGGTCTCTGGCCCAGGGTCGGCTGGGCACCGGCGTCCATGCGGCCCCTTCTGCCACTGCCTTCCTGGCACCTGACATAGCGCTGGGCTGGGGACACCCAGAGCAGCGGGGCTCACTGAGTTGCTGGCAGGACCCGACTCTCAGTGCTCTTGCCACAGAACTAGCTGTCAGCTAAGCTGCCAAAGGAGCAACCCAGGTTAGGTTTCCCTTCCCAGGGCCTCGGGTGCCAGCACCGTCCCGGCCTCCTGCCCTCACAGCGCTGCAGAAATGCAAACACAGTCCCCCGAGCCGGCTGGAGGAAAGCAAAGGGTCTGTCCTCGGCTCCCAGACCCATGTCAGACTACAGAACTACAAACCGGACAGAAATACATTTCTAAATTATCTGCTGTTTTAGCTCTTTTGTTCCACATTGAGCTGCAGGCTGGTTCTGGAGGAAAAACAAGAGAGCCCAGGGCTACCCAGAAGCAGAGGTTGAGACTGAACCTGGGGTCCCTCCCTCCCACCCTAGGGCCCTGCAAAGACTCCAGGTAATGCAGGAGCAGCTCCCCCCCACTCTCTCTCACTTCTCTCTCTCTCCCTCCCTCCCTCCCTCCCTCCCCAGGTAGCCCAAGGGAGAGGTTCTGGATCCCAGTGGGTGATGCAGTATCGACGACTTGCTTTGTCTTCTCGATAACCAGCTCCGTGCACAACAGATCAATTTGCAATCATAGCTGCTTTCCAGTCCCAGCACTGCCACCAGCGCTAACTCAAGGGCTGGCGCTGGGACGGCCACCACCTGCTTTCCTTCTTGCCTTCCGAAACTGGAGCTCAAGGTGGGGGAGGGAGCAGGTGGGTGCCTGGGACTCAGGAGTCCACCAGCCTCAGGCCTGCTGGGCCACACCCCCTGCGAGGGGCCCTCTCCCAGGGGCAGGGGATGGTCCGGATGCGGAGGGAGCTTTGGCCTTCTCTGAGTGGCAGGGACTCCAGAGACCACCCAGCCTGGCAGTTCTTGACCACTGTAGCACACAGATGAGGGTGACACCATCCTGCTCCTCACACATCCAGCTCTTTCCACATCACACTTACCCTCGCTCCAGCTCCCATTGTACAAGCGGGGTGATGCTCTGTGGGTATAGAGAGCAGAGCTTCAGCAACCCCCTGGGGCCACCCAGAGTGCGGTGGCTCTGGTGTCCTTGCCGGACTTCCCATAACAGACGTCCAATCAATATTTGTTGAATGAAAACCTGCATGCTTTAAAAAATGCAAGTGACCCGGCCTCATCCCAGAGCTACTGACTCGGAATCTGAGTGGGGCCATGGTATTTGAGTTGTTTACGGAGCTTCTGGGTGATTCTAACGAGGCACACAGGAAGAATCCGGGAGTAGAAGCGCCTTGCCCAGGCCCCTGAGCTGAGTGGTGAGATCAGAAGCCCTCCTCCTAGACCGAGGGGTGGGTGATGGGGTTAGGTGGGCTCGGGCTCCCTGGACGTCGCGCACCTGAGCAGGGGTTGTAGGTAGGAAAGAGAGGAGGCCTGCTGGAGGGAAGGAGCTGGTAACGGAACTGAGCACATTTAGTCCTTTCTGGAGAGGGACTGGGCCCGTGGAGACAGGTGCCCTGATGCCCCCCTCGGTTTGTGCTCCAGAGAGCAGCTGACCCCCCTTCGGCAAGTCCAAGAAGACTTCCTTGAAAAGGAGGAAGTAGGATTTTGGTGGCAGCCCAGCCCAGGAGAGGCCATGTGGGCGTGGACTTGACATAAGAGCGTCAGGGGTCAGCAGACCTAGCCGCAGAGTCCTGGCTCTGCCATCTCCAGCCCCTTCTCCACACCGTGCCTCAGTTTCCTCTCTTGTCCCCTGATTAAAAAATGGGGATAAGAGCACCAATTCGCTTGCAGTGTGAGTGTAAAGAGAAAATGAGAGCATGTGGGGAAAACCACTCTTTGACTGGGATTTGCCATCCAAACAGAAGGAGCTCGGGGCCAGAGTTTCCCAGACAAGGGTCTGGATCCGGTTCTGCCACTTCCTAGCTCTGCACCTGGGAGACAAGTTACTTAAGTGTCGTCATCTGTAAAATGAGGATAATGAACCTCTACATCACAAGATAAATACTAGTTGTCCGTGAGAGAACATGTCCCTGGCACATAGTGGCTCAATGAACGTCACTGTTCCTTTGCCAGGGGAGCGCTGTGGCCTCATGAAAAAGGGACATTCGGGGCTGGCCCCTCCTCTGCTCCAGCAGCCTGACCTCCCCTTACCTTGGTGAGCCTCAGTTTCTGCATCCGGAGAAGTGGCACGAATCTCCCTAGAGTGCTGGCAGAAGGAAGAACTCAGAGCAGAGGACTAGCATATTGGAGGTGTGTGATAATGGACAGGGACAGCTGTTAGCTAGAACGACCAGAGAGAACCAGCCATGAATCACGGGCCACAGAGCGAAAGGGGAGAGAGCCCTGCGGAAACGCACTGGGGGCTGGAAGACGAGCCAGGTAGGAGGGATCACAAGTAGCAACAACCAAGCCCCACCTCATGGCTCTCAGCGCACCTGCCCGGCTTGCTCACAGCCCCAGAGCAGGCTGGGCATGCTGGGGTCTGGCCCGGCAGGGCCCCAGGCCGCTCTTCCGCCCCTCCCGCCCCGACATTGATGGATGCTCGGTGGCAACTGCAGGCTGCAGCCAGGATCAATACTCTAATCAACACCACACGGAACCGCCAGCGCTTTTCCCCACCCCAAACTTGGTAGGGGGGAGTTGGGGGTGGCTGAGAAGGGGGAGAGATTAACTTCAATGCCAGAACTCACTGGATGAATAATTGAATCGGTGGGAGAGGCGGAGGGTCGGGCAGGGGAGACAACACAGCCAGAGCCAGAGAGGAGCCATGCTGGCTGCAGGTGGGGGGCTGGAAGCAGGGGCCTCCCGGGCTGTCCTGACCAGGGGAAGGGATTCGGGACAAGGGTGCAGGCTCAGAGGGGGGAACGGCATTGTCACCTCCTGCTTTGCAGGCTTTCTGCCATATGACCCAATCCCCATGATATGCCAGCTTATTGTCCTCATCCTGACCCCTCTTCTTTCAAGCCTCGTGCCAGACCCTGGATCTGGGGCTCCCACACAGACTCCAGAGTGGTCTTTCCTTCCACCGCGCTGGAGTGTGAGCTTAGGGGGTCCTGGGCCAGGCCATGGCCAGGGGCTTCTGCCTGCATTCCCTTCTGCGTGGGGCCCCTCCAATCCAAGGACCAGAACCTTTTGTCCGGGAGCCCAGTGCTCGTTCCTGGAGTCACCCTGAGTGAGGTGTCTGAGTCCTGCTAGCTCATCTGCCACCGTGGTTTTGTCCACTCGCTTACTGGGCACCAGACCTTGCTCTGTTGAGTGACCAGTGCAGTGGTGAGTGCCGGGGATGAGTTGAGGTCTTTGCTGTCCCTCTGGCCCCGGGTGCCCTGCTCCACTCCCTCTCTGGAGCCAACCTCTATTGCCAAGTGAAGGCCTGTGCACCCCGCTGTCCTCCAGAGAGGAGGTGTGAGCATCTCCCCCTGCCCCCTGGTGCTGAGAGCTTTGTAATTCCAGCATCTGAGCCCCGTGGGGGAAAAGACTAGGTCCTACTTATAGCTCTGCCAGGGTTTAGCTGCGTGACCTTAGATGAGTCATTTCATGTCTCTGAGCCCCACTGCACTCAGCTATACAAGGAGGACAATCATCTCTGCCCTCCTGGTCCCACGAGGTTTCTGAGGGGAGAGAATGCCGTAATGCTTCCTAATGGCCTAGGAAGGCCCAGCCAGGCAGGGGCAGGACGGGGCTCAAGCCGAGGCTGCTGACTCCACACCTTGTGATATCAATCCACCAAACCCCACCGTCTCCTGGCGGGGAAATAGTATAGGCACGAAGCACTGGAGAAATGTGGGTGGAATTTGTGAGAAGTTGGGGGATCAGGGACAGGACCCCACACCTCATCTTTTGTCATCTGTCCTCCAGTTCTTGCATACCAATCCCAGGTGTCCACAGAAGTGTGTGTTCAGGGTCAGGGCTCGGGAGGAAGGAAATGTGACCACAAAGCCCGGCTGAACCAGGGTGGGTCTACAGTCAGCAATACCGTTCCTGGCCAGCCCCCTTTCTTCCTCTCCCCAAAGTACCTAGAATGTCACAGCTAGGAGAGACCTGACAGATGAGATCCCCTGAATTGACTCCAGGGCCACTGCTCTTCACATTAAGATCGGTGGTTTGCAAACTGGGTTCCTCGGGGAAACCCGGGCCTGTGGAGATGCCCTGGAGGGGCCATGATGGGGGGTAATGGAGGTTGGGTGAAAAGGACCTTGCCCCCTCTCCTCCATCTCCATTTTACTTAGAGCCACTCCCTCGTCTTTGATCTGTATTTCATTTCCAAATCAAATGTATTTTAACCCTGTGAAATTGCTGCCCTGCACTCCACCCAGCGTCAATCTCCTGCGCCCCCACCATGCCTCCCTCAGCCCCTCCCCTGCAGACTGTCCACATCGGGCCCTGGAGGGCGCTGCGCTCTTCTTCCAGACCACCTCCCCCTTCACCTCTAAACCCAAAGCCAGTCCTCTAACGAACCAACCCTAGTGGCCAATCTCTGCTAAAGAGAAGTGGGAGAGCCCTCCCATATATCGACATGTGTGTCAACCGGGGTCTTCTGGAGGTGGCGCCTCAATTTGCTTTAAAGTTCTCAGGGTAAGCCAGCTGGGGAGATGATTCTAGTCAAGGAGGCCTTTTGGGGCATCTTGCCCCACGGTGAACCCCCATGCCTGCTCGGCTGCCCAGAGCAGCCAGGGCGCTGTGCCTTCCCCACCGGGCAGCCAGACGGAGCGGCAGAGTCTGTGGGTGGGGTAGAGGAAAGGAGCACAGAGCCTAGCTCTGCTCTGACCTTGGGCAAGTGCTGTGCTTCAGTTCCCTGCTGGAAATGGGGGTGATGGCCAGAGCACCACCTCCAAGGATGGGCAGGAGGATGCCTTAGAACAGTGCGGGGCCCAGAGCACCCTCTGAGCTTGTGTTCGCTGTTATGGGTAGGGTGGGGGCAGAGCAGACAAAGCCACCCTGCCAGGGCCTCCCACCTTGGAGGTCCTTCCATGCCCCACACCCCAGCTCATGTAATCCCCACCATCTACTAGCACCCCCATTTTGCAGATGGTGAACTGGAGGCCCAGAGCAGGCCTGTAAACCTTCCCCAGGGCCCCACGTTGTTAAGGGGCTGACTCCCAATGCAGCCACCTCCCTGAATTGCACCTAAGCTGCTGAGGGCTGCCCGCATCTGCCCGTTCCCATGTCAGATTCACACCGGGGATCCCTGCAGCGAGCCCCTGCTACTTCCCTGAGGCTGCCCCCCCTTTCCCAGGCAGCCACACCTGCCCGCTCCCCTCTCCATCTCTGCTCACGTCCTCTTCTTCCAAGACGTGGTCTGCAAGCCACCGCATCCCTCCATCTGTTCTGTTCGTCCTCACTTTGGCTTGAGGGCCTGACCTGGTTTAGGGGCTGCTGGTCAGGGAGGAGTGTGTGTGTGTGTGTGTGTGCGTGCATGTGTGTGCATATGCATGTGTACACATGCGGGCATTTCTGGGAGCGTGTGAAAGAGAGGGAGCATGTAATAGGGTATAAAGTGTACCAGACGGGGGGGGGGGTGACAGTATCTGCTAGGGAATAGGTACTTAGTCAACACCCACCGAAGGGACGCATGTGCCCCCAGCACAGACCCCGGAGGGCAGCGTCCTGAGCAGGGCTGTCGTGGGGCTTTTCTCCTCCCAGGGAGTAGTATCTGTCATCTGTCGGTGGCTGCCGTCTGCGGACTGGGTGTGTGGGGAGGGACCTCCAGGTCCCCTGTTCAATGTCCGGTGTGGAGAGTCCATCCTAGACCCAGAAGCTCCCTCCCATTGGCGCCTCTCTGTCACAGGGCCAGCGCGCAGGGTGGTCGAGGTGGCTCACGTGAAGCTCCTTGCCCAGTCGGAGCTCGACACAAGCAGCTACTTCTAGTAAGCAAGTAGCTAGCTCCCGTCCCAGGCGGGCCAACCCGATGCTTGCCTCTGTCCCCAGCAGACTGCTCTGCAGCCCGGTGGCCAAGCCCAGGAGCTCTCTGGGCCGTTTGTCTTCCAGGGTTTCTTTGCCCCAGGCAAACACAGCACTGGTGAACTTCCCTCAAGAGTGATGTCATCCTGCGTCTGGGACAAAGCAGTCCCCAGCGCTACTGTCTGGGGGGCCTGGTGGGGCCGTGTGCCCGGGTTGGGAGAAGGACTGTGTGACATTTGGCTCTGGGGGCTTACGGTCAGTCCCGGGCTCCACCTGCCCTGGCGTGGGACAGAGGAGACAGGGTTCTGGGGCCAAGAGGCTTGGCGGGAAGCGTATACCTTGCTTGGCTACTGGTTGGGAAGGGAAGAAAGCTCAGGGAGCAGTGGCTTGGCCTGGGAGAGCCCCATCTTATTCTCATCCTGGTGTCATGGACTGGAGCCCCAGGGTGGGGGTGGGCTGTGAGTCAGGACACCCGAGCTCCATCCCTGACCTTTCCAGTATCCACAGGCAAAGCATGAGGTCAGTCTGGGCATGGGTTTCCCCACCCGTGAACAGGGGTGCCCTGCAGCACTCCTTCCAGCATCACCGAGGAGCTAAGACATGGGAGACGGCAGACCCCTCTGAGAACGACAGGTGCCACCTCGCGCCTCCTCTGGGAAGGCTTCCAGCCCTCTTGCCTGCCACCCTCCCTCCTTCATCCTGTCCGGACAGGGGCGAGTGGCCCAGGTGCCGAGCCCCTCCCAGAGCTGCCCGTGGCCTGGCACCGGCCCCACGGAGAGCACGTTTCTGCTCCATTAGGCAGCCATGAGATGTGTTCAAAGGTTCCTGACGGGAACAGAAGCTGCTACCACATAGAACATGCAGAAAATGGAACGCTCCTTTTCCTCCTGGACCCGGTATTGGCCGCTGTGTTCTTCTGTACGCTGTGTTCTTCTGTTCTTCTCGGAGCATGGGCTGGAAAGAAGCAGGATCCCAGCTCCCCTCACCGCCCCGGAGAAACAACCCGCTCGTGGCAAATAAAACGGGAAAGTTGAAATACAGTCGCAGTTTAGTTCAAGTTGGATATTAATAGCTTCAGGGGCAGGCCCAGAAAGAAAGAGGGGAGGGCAAGGGGGAGGAGAGGAGGAAGCTAAGAACACCGTTACCATCCAATTTCCTCAGATACTCAGGAACCCTCTGAGGCTCTGGTCTGGGGCTGGGGGGCGATGAGGTGCCACGGTCAGAGTGCTGACCTTGCGGCTTCGGGGGAGCAGCTCCTGCTGGGGGGTGAGGGGGGCCGGGTCGTGGCCCAGACGCTCACTGTTGCTGCTCTGGATGCGGAGGCCTGGGCCCCGTGGGGGTCCTCACCGGCCTGGACACCTGTCCCTGCCCCGGCTGCCCCTTCTCCGGGCCACTGTGTGCATTGCTCTCTGGCCAGCCCGCACATGCCCCGGGCTGTGGTCTCTCCCATCTCCCGACAGCGAGGGCGCTGGGCCCACACCGGTGGGGATGCTGTTGTGGCCTGCCCATCCCTGGTGGCGTGAGTGCGGGCTGAGGGCTCACAGCTGCCCCTTCTGCAGAGAACTGCCCTCTGCCAGGAAGGGTTACCTCCGGCTGCTCCTTGGGGCAGCCACCAGCCAACCAATGGCCGGCTGACCCAGGGAACTCTTGCCAGGAGCGGGGGTAATTTTCTTGGCTGATTTATGCTCTGGAGTGACCCATGCATCAGGCCCAGTGTTGACTTGCCCCAAGACCCCCCTTCCCTCTGTGCTTCCCTGACTCCTTTATGGGTTTTGGCTGAAGAGTGCTCCCTCAAGAAGTCGTGAACTGAGAACACCTGCCTCAGGCTCTGCTGCTGAGGAACCCAAACCTAAGATCAGCTGGGTGGCCTGGAGCAAGTCATCTGACAGTGTGCACCTCAGTGCCCTCAACCACGAAGCGGGGGACAGCATCTGCTCATGGGATTTGCTGGGACAAACACAGGAGGCGCTGTAGGGAGACTCCTTGTCCTCTGCTAGGTCACTTTCAAATTGAGTGGCTTAAAACAATACACATTGATGATCTCACAGTTCTCAGGGGCAGAAGTCCCACTTGGGTCTCACGGGGCTGAAATTTCAGGTGTCGGCAGGACTGCATTCCTCCCTGGCAGCTCAGGAGAGAATCTGTTCTCTTGCTTCTGGAGGCCTCTGCATTTCCTGGGCTTCACAGCCCCTTCTCCCCATCTTCAAAGCCAGGAATGGCCAAGGAAGTCTTCCTTGTGCTGCGTCACTCTGAGTCTGACTCTCCTGCCCTGCTCTTTTACCGATAAGGACCCTTGTGATCACATCCCCCCACCCCCAGATAATTCAGGATATTCTCTCCATCTCAAGATCCTTAACCACATCTGCAAAGTCCCTTTTGCCACGGAAGGGAGCATATTCAGGGCTCTGGGAATAGGAGGTAGACACTTGGGGGGCATTATTCTGTCTATTGCAGACCCAGTGGATCTCACTCAATACCTACTCATTTCCTCTCTTTAGGCATGTTATCTCACCTCTTTGAGACTATTCCTACCTCGTTAAAGATCACAGTGGGGATTAAAGGGGATCATGGGTGTGAGGGGGGATTGCAAACGGGCGTAGAGAAGTAGAGGCTAGTCCTGTCGACTTCTTAATCTCCCCTCATGGTACCCACTCCAGATTCCATGCCCTGCGCGTTCTCTTTTCTTCTGAAGCCCTCCTCCCTGCCCTCCTGGGTACAAAGTTTTCTGGGGATCCCTCTCTAGGAGAAGAACCCGAAGATGCTCTTGAGAATGGGGTTGAGAGATCAGGGCTTCTGAGCCTGTTGTGGACAGGGGCGAGGGGTGCTAAGCCCATTTCTTACCCACCGCTTGCCCAGAGCATGTCTTCTTGGTGTGAATTTTCAGGAAGGGGTGGGCATCAAGATGGAGATGGAGGAATGGCTGCAAATGAGTTGGGTTCTGGGAGACAAGCAGGCACGTGGGGTGGAGTTGCCAGTCATGGCAGGAGCAGAAATTCGGCCCGTGGCAGCCAGATGGCTGGTAGTTTTCTTTATTTATACTTTTCAACTTCCAGCTAACTTCCTCCTGAAAAGGCGCTTGCCAGCTGTGTTGAGGAGAAGAAAAGGAAGGGGTTGGGTTTGGGAAACACTTGGGCCAGGGAGAGGGGCAGCAGGGTAAGGGGACAGGGGCAGCAGAAGTGGAAGTGGGGGCCTCCAAGGGGAGGCAAAGCCATTCAGGGGCATCACCTCCTCCAGGAAGTCTGGCCCAGGCTGGGTTGAGCATGCCCTACTTGTCTTGCTGCCCCATTGTAATGATCTGGGTAGGGATCCATACACCCTGCTGGAATGAGCTCCTGGGGGACAGGGGTGCTGCCCTGCTCCTCTGGCACCCCAGGATCCCACTCTTAGTCACCATTCACTGAGGCAGGAGGCCAAGGAGGGAGCAAGGGACTACCCACACTCCCATCACGTCTGCCCCATTGACAAGTCTGTTGTGACAACGAAGCCTGGTCAAGACCAGGGCCAAGTCTCCCTAAGTCTCTGCAGACCAAGTCCAGCCTTCCTGTGGCCAATTACATACTAAAAATAGAAACTTCTTGAAATTTTTCGTTTGGCCTGAAAACCATGGTGTGAGTCCTGGCAGGAAGACAGATTTAAGATTAAGACCCTAGTGGGTTAGAATTCTCAGCCGGACCTTGGGCAAGTCAAGTCACTTTCCTCTTTTTGATTTCCTTTTTTCCTCCTCAGTTTCTCAAGGGGTAATTAACAAGTAAAATCACAAGATACTTAAAGTGTACATCATGGTGATTTGAAATATATATACCTTGTACAAGGATCCCCTCTCCTAGTTAATTATCACGTATTTATCTTTTTTTTTTTTTTAAATGTGAGAACTTCTAGTCGCTTAGCAAATTTCAATTATGCAATACAGGGCTATCAACTACTGTCCCCATGTCATACATTAGATCTTCACACCTTACTCATCATGTAGCTGAAAGTTTGTATCCTTTTCCCAACTTCTCCCTATTTCTTCCCAGCCTCAGCCCCCTACTTTTTGTTTCTATGAGTTTGGTGTCTTTTTTTTTGTTTTTTAAAAGAGTCCACATATGTATGTAAATGCAACTGATTTTTCTTTATATATTGATTTTGTATCCTGAAAATTTACTGAATTTCTTTATTTTCCTTCCTCCTCCCTAACCCCTTCTCTTCCTCCTCTTGCAGTTTTATTGAGGTATAATTGACCGACAGTAAACTGCATATACTTAACCTGTTCAAATGGATACATTCTGACATATGTATTCAGTTGTGGACCATTGCCACAATTAAGATACTGAGCATTGAAGGGGATACAGAACATGCCACTTCAAAATATACTGCTTTTGCTGATTGATTATTTTGAGCTGGAGACACTTGAGAAACAGCAGGTGCCGAAAAGGCTCTCTGACCTCCCCTTTCTACCTAAAAGCCGGTCACAACATTTCCCGGGAGAAAGATGCCGTCCCTGTACTGGGCAGAGGAGAACACTCTTAGCTCCAGAAACTGAGAGTCAACACTGAGATGCTTCTGTGCAGACAGACCTACCAAAGTAACCCTGATCTTCCAATACTTTCCCCACGTCTCCCGGTCATTGTGCCACAGCTTACTGGCCCTGGTCTAAGCCCATCTGGCTCATCACACCCCCACAAGATATCATTCTTTATTTAAAAAGGATACAAACATCGGGGCCTAATGGTTTCTTTGGGTTTTCATTTTCCTTTTGAAGATCCTTGTGTACAAGTAAAAATGTTAAAAAAGTGTGTATGCTTTTTTCCTGTTTTCTCATGTCTCATGTCATTTTAATTATTAGGCCCAGTCACAGAACCTTAAGAGGGCAGAAGGAAGTTTTTCCTCCTTTGCAACATATCCACCTCCCCCCAGAGTTTCTTCCTGCCCACTGGGAACCCCTCCTGCCTGCTCCTTCCCTCTTCAAAGCCTGTGGTTCTAAAGTGAGTTGATGGCCTCCGTTCTGATGGCAGGAATGAGGGTTTACGAATTGAGAGGGTTCCCTTCTCAAACTTGGGAGAGGAGGTGGGCACAACTAGATAGTTTCTCTGCAGGGATAAGGTGGTGGTGGTGGGGGGGGGGTTGGGGAGAGGACCGGAGAGGATGCTTAATTGGCAAAGCCGGGAATTTGGTCAGGTGATAATGTTATGTGTGCTAATAAAGATGAAAATTATCTTATGCATTAGAAAGCCCTCTCTTGCCCTTCACCCAGACGCACAGAGCTGGAGGACAAAGAATGGAAGAGAAAAGGAAGGATTGGTGCCGAGCCTCAGTGGAGCAAGAAAAAAGGGACTTGAGAAGAGGAGGAGGGTGTATCCAGGAGAGACTGGGGGTAATAGGATTTTTGGAGGCAAGGGCAGGCCAGGGCAGACTAGGAAGGAGAATTCTCCTGGCAAAGGTGGGGGCTCTCAGCTTTGGTTTCTTCTATTTAGTTGGTTTTTTTTTTTTTTTTTTTTTTTTAAAGATTTTATTTATTTATTTGACAGAGAGAAACAGCCAGAGAGGGAACACAAGCAGGGGCAGGGGAGTGGGGGAGGGAGAAGCAGGCTTCCCGCCTGAGCGGGGAGCCTGATGCGGGGCTCGAACCCAGGACCCTGGGATCATGACCTGAGCCGAAGGCAGACGCTTAACGACTGAGCCACCCAGGCGCCCCTATTTAGTTGGTTTTTAAAAAAAGTATATATTAAGCACTCGCTATGTTCCAGGCACTGTGCTAAGCATGGGGAAATATGGTCTCACATAGGAGACGATGCACACATAGATGTATGCCTTCGATCTGTGATAGAAATATTCACAGAAGAGCTGGGGCTGTTGTGAGGGATGAGCAGTCACAGCCTGGAGGTTCTGTGATTTCTTTGTTGTGAGTCCTGTGCCTGTACAAATATTGGAACCAAAGACGGCTGAAAAGTCACTCCTTGACGACAATCATCACTGCCCGAGAGTCTCATGGTGAGGGGGAGGGGGACAGGAGACCTTGGGAGCTGAGACCAAATCCACGATACCTGGGGCAGGCAGGTGAAAGCATTTAGTGCAGGGAGTTCGAGCACCATGTTAAATATCTTTGGGGGTGGCAGGGCAAAGGGACATTTTGAAGAGATAACTATAATAGAATATTCCTGCCTCTCCATGATGTCTCTCTATGGACATGGATTGTGCTGTTATTAAAATGTAAATGGTTACCAGTGTTTTTCCAAGAGTGGCCCCAGAACCAATAGGACTTACCTGACAGCTTGTTCAAAAGACAGATTTTGGATACACCATAACCAAGTGGGATTTCTTCTGGGGATGCAAGGATGGTTCAATATCTACAAATCAGCTGATGTGAAGCACCACATTAACAAGATGAAGGATAATAATCATATAATCCTCTCAATAGATGCAGAAAGAGCATTTGACAAAATTCAACATCCATTTATGAAAGTAGATATAGAGGGAACATATCTCAGCATAATAAAGGCCATATGTGACAAGCCCCCAGCTCACATCATACTCAGTGGTGAAAAGCTGAAAGCTTTTCCTCTAAGATCAGGGAGAAGACAAGGATGTCCATTCTTGCCGCTTTTTTTTTTTTAAAGATATTTTATTTATTAGAGAGAGAGAATGAGCACAAGCAGGGAGAGGGGCAGAGGGAGAGGGACAAGCAGACTCTCCTCTGAGCACAGAGTCTGACGTGGGGCTTGATCCCAGGACCCTGAGATCATGACCTGAGCTGAAGTCAGACATTTAACCAACTGAACCACCCAGGCGCCCCCATTCTTGTTACTTTTATTCAACATAGTATTGGAAGTCTTAGCCAGAGCAAGAAAGAAAGAAAGAAAGAAAAAAAAAAGGCATCCAAATTGGAAAGATGACCTGATATTATATATAGAAAACCCTAAAGACTCCACAAAAAACTGTTAAAACTAATAAATTAATTCAGTAAAGTTGCAAGTTATAAAACCAACACACAAAAATCTGTTGTATTTCTTCATACTAATAACGAACTATCAGATAGAGAAATTAAGAAAGAGATCCCATTTACAATTACATCAAAAAGAATAAAATGCCTAGAAATACATTTAACCAAGGAGGTGAAAGACCCGTACCCTGAAAACTGTAAGACATTAATGAAGGAAATTGAAGAAGACCCAAATAATTGGAAAGATATTCCATGCTCATGGATTGGGTGAATTAATATTGTTAAGATGTCCCTATTACCCAAAGCAATCTACAGATTCAATGCAATCCATACAAAAATTCCAATGGTATTTTTCACAGAAATAGGACCAACAATCTTAAAATTTGTATGGAACCACAAAAGACACTGAATGGGCACAGCAATCTTGAGAAAAAAGAACAAAGCTAGAGGCATCATTCTCCCTCCTTTTTAAAAAAGAGTTTATTCATTTATTTGAGAGAGAGAGAAGGGAAGAGAGAGAGAGAGAGGAGAGAGAGAGAGCATGAGCCAAGGCAGAGGGAGAGGGAGAAGCTGACTCCCCGCCAAGAAGGGAGCCTGACATGGGGCTCGATCCCAGTGTCCATTGATGGGTAAATGAGGAATTTATTTATTTATATATTTATATATAAATATATATAAAATGAAATATTATTCAACCATAAAATAGAGTGAAATCTTGCCTTTTGCGACAACACCGATGGACCTGGAAGGTATCATGCTAAGTGAAATAAGTCAGAGAAAAACAAATACCATCTGATTTCTCTTACATGTGTAATCCAAAAAGTAATAAACCACAACATCAAAAAACCTCAAACTTATAGCTATAGAGAATAGATTGGTGTGGTGGGGGGTGCCTGGGTGGCTCAGTCATTAAGTGTCTGCCTTCAGCTCAGGTCATGATCCCAGGGTCCTGGGATCAAGCCCAGCATCGGGCTCCCGGCTCTGCGGGGGGCCTGCTTCTCCCTCTCCCACTCCCCCTGCTTGTGTTCCTGCTCTCACTGTCTCTCTCTGTCAAATAAATAAAATCTTTAACAATAACAACAAAAAAGATTGGTGTGGTGGTTGCAAGAGGTGGGAGGTGGGGAGGTGGGGAGGTGGGGAGGTGGGGGGGTGGGGGGTGGGGGGTGGGGGGGTTGGGGGGTGGGAGAAATAGGTGAACTGTTTTTTAAAAATCCATTTTAAATAAATTGAATAAAAAAATTTAAAAGTAGATTTGGGACCTGTTTACCTCCCACTCACCCCATTCCTTACCCACTGATACGGAATTTTAGAGGGGCCATGAGTGATTCTAGAATCCAAACTTAATAAATATCCAGATGTATCTTTTTAAAAGTTATTATTATTATTTTTAATGAGAGAGAGAGAGTAGGGGGAGGGGCAGAGGGAGAGAAAGAGAGAGAGAATCTCAAGCAGACTCCCCCTGACCTTGGAGCCTGATGCAGGGCTCAGTCCCACAACCCTGAGATCATGACCTGAGCTGAAATCAAGAGACAGTTGCTTAACTGACTGATCCACCCAGGAGCCCCCAGATGTCTCTTTTTTAATATAAACTTTTTAAAAAAGATTTTATTTATTTGAGAGAGAGAGAGGAGAGAGAGAGCATGAGCCAAGGCAGAGGGAGAGGGAGAAGCTGACTCCCCGCCAAGAAGGGAGCCTGACACGGGGCTTGATCCCAGGATTCTGGGATCATGACCTGAGCCGAAGGCAGACACATAACCGACTGAGCCACCCAGGCGTCCCTTTAATGTACACTTTTAATTAAAGAATACATACATAAATGTGCAAAGTCATAAATGTGCACCTTGATGAATTCTTACAGGGTGAACACACTACGTCTAGAAACAGAACATCACCAGCCCCTAGAAGTGCCCTTTGCCCTATTCCAGCCTCCCTCCTCCCTCCGCCAAGGGTAGTCCCCAATCTGGCTTCTAACACTGTAAATTAATTTTGCCATTACCTTTCCTTACCTTCACGGAAATGAAATCATAAATATGTATTCATTTGTGTCTGGTAAATTTCCCTGAGCAGTAGGTGAATCTGGGTAAAGGCTTTCTTCCCTCCGCACGATTATAGAGATTTATTTATGTTGCATATGGCTGTAGTTTTTCATTCCTATTGATGTATAGTATTCCTGTGTATGATTTTACACAATTTATTTATCCATTGATACCTGAAGGGTATTAGGACTGCTTTCCATTGCGCTGTTGTGAATCGTGCTGCGGGGAGCATTCCTGCATGGGATTTTGGTGCACGTATGCACATGTCTCTCTCGGAGTGGGACTGCGTCTTGGTCTTCACATTTGTTATGGACTGAATGTTTGTGTCCTGCCCCAATTCATCTGTTGAAGCCTTAGGGCTTCCCAGTGAGGCTGTGTTTGGAGATGGGGCCTTCGTAGAAGTAATGAAGGCTAACTGAGGTCATAAGAGTAGGGCCCTGATCTGATAGGATTAGTGTCCTTATAAGAAGAGATCAGGGAGCTAGCTGCCTCTCTCTTATTTGCTTTTATCGTATGTACTCTCTTACCACACTGCTCCCCTACACACACACACACACACACACACACACACTGCACACTTTTCTGAACCATTTGAAAGTGAGTTGCATACATTATGACCCTTTCCCCCCCAAATAATTCAGTCAGTATTTCTTAGGAATATTCCCTTACACGGCCCCCCCTACAGCTGCCAACTTCTGTCAATTTAACATTGCTATGATACTTCTATCTACCTCACTATCTGTATTTCAATGTTTGCAGTTGATCTAATAATGCCCTTTGTAGCATTTCCCCTCTTCCCATACAGAATCCTGTCTAGAATCAGGCATTGTGCTTAGTTGTCATGTCTCTTTGGTTTCCTTCAATCAGGAACATTTCCATGGCCTTTCTTTGTCTTTTATGACATTGACATTTTGAAGAATACAGTCCCTCCCCTTCTTCCCTTTTAAATAGAATGTTCCTCATTTTGTTTGTCTGGTATTTTCTTATGATTAGAGGAGATATTGCGTTGCTGACTGGCATCTGCATGAATGGTGTTATGTCCTTCTCCGGGGCTCACATCTGGAGCCTCTGCTCCTCATTAATGATGCTAATTTTCATCATCTGGTCAAGGTGGTGTCCAGTTATGATATTTTTTTTTCTTTGAAATGGATAAGCAACCTGTAGGGATATACTTGAAGACCCTGCAAATATTCCACTTCTCATCAAAATTTCCCCTAGATTAGCATCCATTGATGATTCTCGCCTGCACCAATCTTTACTATGATGGTTACAAAGGATGACCTTCTACCTCCAGCTCTCCCCCATCCTTTCCCAGCCAGCTGTCGGCATTATACTCTGAGCAGGAACCCTCCCTTTGAAGGTAGCTTAATTCAATGTAGTCTAACTTACTGGCTTTTTCCTTTATAGTGAATGCCTTTTGTGTCCAGTTAAAAAAAAAATTTTTTTTTGCCTACCTTAACCTCTAAAGATATTCTTCTATTTTCTTTTAAAAGCTTTATTATTATTAGACCTTCGACATGTAGATCTGTGATCCATCTGGAATTGAGTTTTTGTGTCTGATGTAAGCTAGGGGTCAAGATACGGAAATCCAATTAACCCAGATGTTTTTATTAATCATTTTTACTTACGCAAGAAATGTGTGAATATGTTCCCCCTTTAAAAATCCCAAGACATTACAGATAATGCTAACGTCCTCTTTGACCCACGCTCCAGAGCAGGGACCATGGAAGTAACCATTGTTATCAGTTTCTTATATCCTTCTGGACTTTTTTTCCCCACTAAGATGTTACATACATGCTAGTTACATACTGTTTTCTTCTTTCCTCCCATAGCTCACCTTGTATGAATCATTCTGCATCTCACCTTTTTCACTCAGCAACGTATCTTGGATGCGTTTCCTGTCGACACATCTAGATCTCTTCTTTTAAGCTGCTGCACTGGATTACATCTATGTGTGACATCTATCTATGACATATGTCACAAACTGTCAAGTACAGCCTGTTTAAGTCATTGGATTGTTTAGTTGTGGCTTTTTAAGTTGTTCCTAATTTTTTGTTTCGCTACCACGGCGATTTTTGTTCATACTGTATTTGAATATAGTATGAACTCATAGTGTCTTCAAAATATACGAAGTAGTCGCTGGGTACCACTGCTGTGAAAATTGAGGCATCCCAAAAGGGAGATGTTGTCCAAAACCCCTGAGAAGTAGATGAGGATAAGACCTGGGGTCTGGAAGGCACTGGGCTCGTCCTGGATTCAGGTCAAGCAAAAGAGCTTAGCGTCCGGTGACTGGCCCAGGCTCATACCACCAGCAAAGGGCAAAAATGGCAGCGACACCCATGTCTCGGGAAGCCAAGCCCAGGACACAGCAGACCTCCCGGGCCTGTCCCTGAGGCTGCCCTTTTCTCTCCCTGCTTCTCCTCCCTTCAGAGCCAGACTCCAATGTGGGATACCATGGGGTAGTGGTGGGGGTCTGCTCCCTGCCTCTTCCCTTCCCACTGGTGAGAGAGCACCCAACCCTAATGCCCTGTGGTCTCCCTTGGCGGAGCCAGGCCTACATCTCGGTTCTAGAGCCCGGCCTCTTCTGAATGTCCATTTGTTGAAAATCCTCTGCCTTCTGAGATGCCCCTGCGGGACAGGCAAGAACCAATTTGAATCAAGAGAAGCTGTGGCCCTTAAATCACATGTTGGGTAAAATAATCAAAGAATCTTCCCCAAATTTGTCAACCGCGGTGCTGGGCCTAGCGGTTCAGTAATGACTCGCACTTGATGACAGATCTCGAGAAAATGCGTTTTGGAAGCAATCAGTATATGCTGAATAGAATCCTATTTTACAAGCATTTTATCTACTCTTAAGGACATGGGAGATGAGGAAAACAGATAAGCCTCTCTATTAATATTGATTAGACCATTATATATCTGAAAAAGAGATTTTAGTCAGAGATGATTGCACCTTACCAGTGCAAGCTTCCTTCTTGAATTGAATCGCTTAATCTGCTGCTCAGCACTGGGGGTGTGGGAGGGAGGGGCACGTGGGCTTCGCTCCTTCACGCTGGGCAGAGGAGGCAGGAGAGGGACCCAGTAAGAGGACCAGGAGGGCGCTCGCATGCTTTGTTGCCAATCCCACAAGGGCCCAATAAGAGGAAGATTAAAAACAGTTAGCGGCAGGAGGGACTGAGGTCAGACTTCAGAAACAACTTTTTTTTTTTTTTTTCTAGAAGAGTCCAGAAGTTGAGGCTAGAGCACCTTCTTTTCTGGAATAGCTTTAAGAATGAAGCCACTACTCGCGGGTTATAAATAGGCTCTTTTATTATTCACTACAAAAGAAGACGGATAAACATGAAAGAATGTTTGACCTTACTAGGCATCAGATTTGAACGATGAAATATTATTTTTTGCCATCATGTTAGCCAAGATTTCTTTTTTCAAAAAAAAGCATCATTCCCAGTGTCGGGGTGGGTGCAGTGACCTGCACTTTCATGAATTACTGGTGGAAGCGTAGGTGAGTACAACCTTTTTGGAGGATAATTTGATGATATTTATAGAGACCTACTTTCTGTTAAGCACTAGGTAGGAACTGGGTATATAGTATTTAGTGAAATTAAGTCCTTGCCCTCACAGAGCATACCATTTAGTGCAGAGACACTGAAAATTAACAAGTGAAAATACAATTAAATATTCACACATGTGAAGGACCTTGAAGGAAATCAAAAGGGAGCTGGAGAAGCGAGCAGGGGAGGTCCGTGAAGGCTTTTCCAAAGAGGCAGAGTTAGGCTGAGTCATGGATGATAAGAAAGAGCGAAACAGCACATGCAAAGGTCCTGTGGTGGGAGAGATCTTTGATGAACTTAGAAGAGACCAGAGCGGACACAGTGGGTAAAGGGAGCACGGTGGGAAGTACAACTTGGGGAGGGATGCCTGCAAAGTGCAAGGGGAGCCCTGCTGGGGTTTCGGAGGGGTGATACCACCTGCTGTTACTGTTTCATGAAGAGCTTCCGGGCGCTGTGACAGTGGCCTGGGTTGGGTAAGTGGAAGCAGGAAGGATAGTCAGGAGCCTAGGGAAGCAGTGCAGGTGGGAGATGATGCTCACAGGGGGCCCTGGCAGGGGGATGGGGATCAAACCTCACAAAGTGTAAACCCCTGGGACCAGCAAGGCCACGGTGGGAATTTATCCCAAGGAAATAATCAGACGCATACGAGGATTTACATACAAATAAGTTCATTATGATTTTAGGTATAAAAACAAGAAACTGGCAACAACATACGTGCTCACTGTGAGAGGTTAAGTGATGGTGCTTCTAGACAGCAGCGCCACACAGGAAAATCATTGAGAAGAATACTGTGAAAAAAAATCAGGATACAAAGCAATGTAGACTAAGATGCCGCTTTTAAAAAAAGAAGCATCTATCTTTCTTTCTATCTAAAATAAGCATCAAAATGTTACAGGTAACTCTCTGGGTGACCTATGGGTGAGTTTAATGTTTTTCTTCATTTCAGGGTAATGTCTTCCAATAAGCATATACTTTTGTAGTTTAAAAAATAGCAAAAATATTTTGAAATAAAAAGGTACATCTCTTTAAAAGAGGCAAAGGGCTGGTGTGTGAGTGTGAAAGGGAGGTGTTTGGCGCGGGGGGCTAAGCTCAGCATAAGCGCAGGGTGAGTGCAAACTCAAGTGACCAATGCAGAGTTCAGCCACTCCCCACTTCTCACCTGGGCCCCTCCTGTCCCTGAAGATGCCTCCTAGAGCCTGCTCAGCTCTTCTGCTATCCACCTCTTTGCTGGTTTCCTGAGAGAGTCACTAGGATGGTCATAATGCACAGCCCGACGTGGGTCAGGTCTTCTGAGTGCTGAAGAATGCAGATGCCCAGGCTCCAGCTCCACCAGTTTCCAGCCTGAGGCTCTCCTCGCCCTGACCCCCAGTCTTCTCTATTCCCCTAAATGGCTCCACCTTCCTCCATAGAGGCTGTGAGCATGTCTGCTAGGAGTGTGGACTCTGGGTTGGAATCCTGGCCCTAGCATTTCCCTGCTTGGCTCCGTGCCTTCCACTGTAAATGGGAATTATAGTGCCTACTTCACAGAGTTGAGGAGATGGAATGAGTGAAAATATGTCTAACCTTCAAAAGGGTGCCTGTCACAGAGTCGGTACTATTGAAGTGGTAGCTGGTATCATCTTTCCAGTTACTGAGGCCAAAAACCCAAGAATCACTCTGGATTCCTCCTTCCCCTCAGCCGAGCATCTGACCCACCAGCCAGCCAGACTTCTAGAAATGAAAATCTGATTATAACTCCTCTGTTGGGGTTTAGAATAAAACCCAAACTCTTTACCATGGACTACAAGGCCCTACAGAATTTTCCATTAGAAAAGAAATAGACGTTTAAATAATAAAAAAAAATTTTTTTGACCATTAGATTAGAAAAGATTTTAAAAATAAGAGTGTGTGTGTGAGGATGGAGTGAATCTGTATTGTAGCCTGGGAACTTCCTGCTGGTCCAGCATTTTGAAGGAAGAGAGTGTTTCAAGAAGGAAGGTTGCCTTTTGGGTCAAAGGCTACAGAGAGATCAAATAAAATGAGGACAGAGAGCTGACTATGGCTTTGGCTGGAGTGGTTCCAGGGGAGTGATGGGGAGGGAAGCCATATTGCAAAAGGCGGCAGAGAGAGAACCCCACGAGGGGCAATAGCAGAGAGGGAGAGAGAGAAAGAAAGAGAGAGAGGGAGAGAGAGAAAAGAGAGAAGAGAGGAGACACCAACCTAAGGAAAATTCTGGAAGAAGAGAGCTCTCTGGGGTGGGAGGGGCTCTGGCTGAGGGGGAGGGTCCTGAAATCCCAGCCAAGGAGCCAGTAGGCAGCAGGAAAGTGGGAGGAAAGGAACTTCGGGAAGCCTCGTATTTGCTAAATGTCCCAAGGGGATGGGGCCCAGTTTAAAACTCATTAGAAAAAAAACAAAGGAAAGTGCCTGAGTTAGATGAGTTTGGTTCTCCATGGTAATTCCTGCTGGAGCCTTCTTAATTTCCTTGGTTAAGTCAGATTGCTTTGATTGCTGCCTTAGAGGAAACATAATTCTGATAAGGGACGTCTGGTTGTGTATCTGTGGGGGGATTCTCCACAGGAAAAATGAGCTGGTGATGCAAGGGCCCACAAAGAAGACAAACACCTGTGTGCGTGCTTGTGCATGTGCGTGTTGGGGAGTACGCGTGTCCTTTTCCAGTTCTAGCTGGGAAGGTAGGGAGGGGAGCCTAGGTACTTATCTTTGAGCCTATTTGTTGGATAGGATAGCTGGGTGAGGATCCGGTTGGGACTCTTTGGGGCTCAAAGCACAAATACTTTCTGTTTTGCTGTTTCAAAGTGTGTGTGGAGCAATATATAAGAAAGCCCCTCTTTCTGCCAATCTGTGTTCCACTTTTCCTTCCAAATCCTGCTTATAGCCTGCCGTCCCCAGAAAGCCTTCTCTCTCAGCCTCACTCTTGGTGTGACCAGTCCCTGCTTCGAGCAAGATTTGTGTCAATGGACCAAGGGTAGATGCTCACACTCCAGCATCTAGAGCAACCTCACCTCTCTGGGCTTTGGTTCCATCATTACTACATCAGAGAGGATGAGGGCAAGCCTGGCTCTTGGAGTCTTTCGTTCCAAGTGTCCACAGAGAGCATAAAGGTGGGCAGGGCAGACACCCCTGATATCCACAAACATTTGTTATGGACAGGATGTTATAACTTGCCATTTTCACGCATGGCCTTATTCAATTTCATAACAATCCTATAAGTCAGGAACTACTATTATCCTTATTTTGGCAGAGGAGGAAATAGAAGCTTCCAGATGTCAAAGGAGTGGCCCAAGGTTGGTTTGGCAGGCAGTGGCAGAGCTGAGTTTGAGACCACCACCTGGCCTGGGCAGGGGGCCTGGCCAGGAATCTGGGGAGGGGCCAGGCGGAACAGTAGCCATTCTCCAGGGGCGTTAGCAGAGATTCTGAGAGGTCACCTTGCCTCACTGATCTCTTGCTCCGCTGACCCTGTGTTCTCTATTTCTCCTAGCTGTGGAAATTCCTGGGGGTCAGAATTACATACCATCTTTTCTCTAGCTCAAGGAGTGAAAAATTCAATTCCTGAGGGCCAGGCAGTAATCACACAAAGTGGGACATGGGCCAGAGTAAGTGCAAATGTTTGTTGCCTAAGAGGTGGCCACTGCAGCTCCTAGGGGAGAGCACTTGCTTCTCGGGAGCTCCTCAGCTCCAGCCGACCGTTACTTCCTGGCATCAGGGCGCAGTGTCGTCAGAACCTCCAATCCTTCAAGAGAAGCTAAAACTTGACTTTTAAAAGTTGGTTCAAATCAGTTCTAAGCAGTATTTTAAAATAAGTCAATAAACAGACAAGATACATTTAAGGATGGAATGTGGCTCTTTCACGTGGCAGGTTTTAACCTCTGAAGTCTGAGCTCACCTCTGTCTTTCTCCCTGCAAGCTCCGCTGAAAGCCCCTCCTTCTCTGGGCACTCAGGAAATGGAGCCAAGGCCCTTGGCAGGATCATGGTTAGTGAGTTTTCCATGTGGTGGAATGGAAGTCTCTCAGAAGATTCTCCTCCCTTACACCTTTCCCATCCCCTTCACCCAAGCACACATCAGCACATTCCAAGAGTGGAGCAGACGTTGACAGGAGTGAGTCCCAGTTTGTTTCAGCTCTCTTTGAGTAGCTGAAATTCTAACTGGACTTTGAATAATAACGTGAGCTGGCACCGTGCTTAATGTCCTTCGTTCTCAGGTTTCTCTGAGAAGCTTGGAGACACGGTAGCTGGGGCAAAATGCACGTCCATCAGACATTCAAAGATGACCAACACACAGGGAAATAAGACACCATGAGCAAGAACCAGGAGAAAACAACAGACAACAGAAATAGAGTCACACAGACTCCAGGTATTGGAAGTATTAACATCAACTATAAAACAACTGTATGTAACAATGTTCAGAGAAATAAAAATCCAGCTTGAACACTTCAGCAGAGAATTGGAAACTATAAAACACACAACAGTTTTGGAAAAGGAATTCTAGGATGACAAATGCCACAGCTGAAAGTAAGAACTTGATGGATGGGTTTAATAACAGATTCGATAGAGCTAAGAAGAGAATGACTCAATTGGAATTTAAGTCAGAAGAAACTGTTTAGGATATAGTATTGAGGGACTGAAAGATGGAGGTACGGAAAGGACGGTCAAAGAAAAGGGGGCAGCGTGACAAGTTAATTTTTTTTTTTTTTTTTGCCTAGTGTGGAACCCAACATGGGGCTTGAACTCCTGACCCTGAGATCAAGACCTGAACTGAGATCAAGAGTCAGACACTTAACTGATTGAGACACCCAGGTGCCCCCAAAGGGACAAGTTCTAATATATGTCTCATTGGTGTCTCAGAAGGAAATGGGGAAGAGAAGAGAGGGGACAGGGCAGAAGAAGTGTCCAGATTTTCCATTGCTGAGGAAAGACATCAGCCTGTAGATTCAAGAAGCCTCCAGAGGTGAGTTGAGCTGTACCAGACACAGGAGGGCTCAGTCACTCACTGGTTTGGAGAGTCAGGAACTAGTACTTAGCAAACCCCCAAGCCTAGATGGGAATGGGGCCTGAGGTCCTTGCTAGACAGGAATTCCTCCTAGTGGGAGCTGGGGGAAGAAAAGTTTTCATTCATTTACTTCATGCACTTATTCATTCATCCATTTTTTTCATTGACTTATTCATTAATTCAACATGGATTTATGGACTACTTGGCCTATGTTGCTATCATTAGCATTTGGTCAGAAAATGGGAAAGTCTTAGTTTTAAGAGGGATGTCCATCCTTGAATGAAGCAAGAGATCTAAGGAATTTAGCCTCAGGATGCCCAGAAGAAGATGGCTCCCAGAGGTCTATGATGCTGGGGCTCAGAGGCTGGTTTGGGAAGAGAGGCAATTTGATGGGACATAACCCAAACTTGTGCCTATGAAGTTTTTGGCCCATTGGTGAAATAGCAGTTATTTCAGAAAGAGATCATTTGGGCTCCAAATAAACTGTTTGATACTCTGAGTGAAATCTGTAAGGTTTTGAGAACCTGGCTAACTTAATGTCATTTGTAATGTATTTATTTTCCTTCATTTGTCTGTAAAATTTGTTGTAATAGAAGAAGCCTGTGAAGGGGCGCCTGGGTGGCTCAGACAGTTAAGCATCTGCCTTCGGCTCAGGTGATGATCCCAGGGTTCTGGGATTGAGTCCCGCATGGGGCTCCCTGCTCCGTGGGGAGCCTGCTTTGCCCTCTCCCTCTGCTTCTGCCTCTCTCTCTCTCTCTGTCTCTCATGAATAAATAAATAAAATCTTAAAAAAAAAAAGAAAGAAACCCGTGTAAACTCTACTAAAAGGAAGAAACAGGTTTGTGTGCTGGTGTGGGCCGTGGAGGAAGGAGGTGCCACAGCCCTGTGAAGGCAGACATGGTGACAGCAGTGGGTGTGAGTGGGGGTGGGCCACAGTACCCCTTCCAGGGGCAAGCCAGGACTTTTTTTTTTTTTATGTTATGTTAATCCCCATACATTACATCATTAGTTTTTGATGTAGTGTTCCACGATTCATTGTCTGTGCACAACACCCAGGGCTCCATGCAGAACGTGCCCTCTTTAATACCCATCACCAGGCTAACCCATCCCCCCACCCCCCTCCCCTCTAGAACCCTCAGTTTGTTTTTCAGAGTCCATAGTCTCTCATGGTTTGTCTCCCCCTCCGATTTCCCCCCCTTCATTCTTCCCCTCCTCCTATCTTCTTCTTTTTCTTCTTTTTTTTTTTTTTTTAACATATAATGTATTATTTGCTTCAGAGGTACAGATCTGTGATTCAACAGTCTTGCACAATTCACAGCGCTCACCATAGCACATACCCTCCCCAGTGTCTATCACCCAGCCACCCCATCCCTCCCACCCCACCCCCACTCCAGCAACCCTCAGTTTGTTTCCTGAGATTAAGAATTCCTTATATCAGTGAGGTCATATGATACATGTCTTTCTCTGTTTGACTTATTTCGCTCAGCATAATACTCTCCAGTTCCAACCATGTTGTTGCAAATGGCAAGATTTCATTCTTTTTGATAAACCAGGACTTTTTGAACAGCTCTCCCACCTGGAGGTTTGGGAAGGCTGAGAACACTTGAGTCACGTGCAAACTTGAGCACTGGCTTCCTCTATGGCTTTCAACTCTTTTGGGGTCACAGGCCACTTAGCGAATATGACAAAGCCCAGTCCCAGAAAAGTGCACGTACAAACAACACTCCCTGTGCAGATGCAGGGGATTTATGGATTCTAGTCTGAAATCCTTTGGTCTATCCACTCCTTCATTGGAATTTGGGGAAACTGGGGTCTACCTTGGGGAAGAGATTTGTCCAAGTTGACACAGACAGTGGTAGAGTTAGGACTCTATCCCAAGTGTCTGGACCCTTGGTCAGGTGCTGGTCCTCACTCACTCCCCCAACAACCTCCAGGCTGTCCAGGGTGAGGTGGTGGCGCTGTCCATGAATGAGGGGCAGCTCTCTTTCTGGGCATTGTGTTGGGGATGGCGAGATCCTCTGGTTGCTTGGGGTGGAATCAGGTTCATGAGATGTATTTGGGGAACTATCAGTGGGTGGAGGACCCACGAGGGGAACCTCTTCTGGAAGAAGGGACCCTTCTCCTGAGGGGCCTGGAAGGTTAATGCTAGCTTCTTCATAACCCAAAAGGCACTGGGGAGTAGCAAAGGCTCGTGAATAGAATGACATGGTGATTTCAGTGCCACTGGAGGAGGTGATTCCTGCAGTCTATTCTCTCCTCTCTCCTATCAAACAGTCTCTGGAGCAACCCAGAGCTCTGGAGACAGCTCCAAACTCCCAGTGTGACCACTGCCTGGGCTCCTCCTTCCTGGAATCCACCAGAACACTGCTTTGAGCCTGACTCCAGCCTCAGGGCACTAACTCCCTTCTGGCTTTCTCTCTTCTGTCTTCTGCATTTCCCTTACTCTTGCCTCCTCCCTCCTCCGCTGCAGGGAACGAGGAGGGAGAGTATAAGCACCACACACCAAACTCTCATTTTCTTTCAAGAAAAAAATTATGATTATTAAAGATTTAATCTTTGAGTCTAAAAATACCTCCATGTAAATGCCTCTGGTCCCCCAATCCTCTTCCCTCCCCTCCCATTCCCTCTCCCTTTCGTAATCGGGCCCCCTGAGAGTTGCACTGGGGACAGGTGTGGAGGCCACTGGTCTCTCTGAAGCACAGCTGAGAAGTGGGGGGCCTGCAGGGTTGTGGGGAGGTGCGGTCAGGGCCGGTGCAGCTGCCGGAGAGGGGTGCTGGGGTCTGTGATGTTCACTGCTTGCTCTGGCCCGCGTGCACTGTGGGTGGGGCGGGGGACCAGCTTCAGCCTCCTGCTTCTGAACTGCTGAGTGGTTTCCAAGCACACTGTAGCTGTAGGCAGACCTCTTCCTCTTCCCAGCGAATGTTTGATTTGGAGTTTATTGATTCCATTTGCCGGAGTATTTTCCTTAAATATTTTTTGAGTCTAATGCACACCGCACGCGCACCCGTAATGGCTCTAGCTAGCCTTGTTTTTCTGTGGAACCAATAAAGCAATTTGGATGAGCTAAAATTGAACTCAGAGGCATCAGGAGAGGAATGGGCTTGAGATAAAAGAACCAGGAGGTGGAGAGGCATGAAGACACAGACAGAAGGGAAAGGATAGAAAAGAGGAAGGAAAAGTAGATAAGGAAGGGGATAAGGAAACATGGAAAGGTTAGAGAGAGAGAAAGGAAGGGAAAGATGAAAAATATAGTATGGCCGCCTTGCAATTTTGTGCGACCTTGGGGATTGGGTGAATTAACTCTATGGATTATTCAAATTACTTTGAAGGTTCTAATTTTAATCTCTTCCTACTCTCACCCGACTTTTCAGGAAAAAAGCAAAATTGACATGTGTTGGACAACACTGTCTGCTCCTCCAGCATCCAGTCACCCTCTGTCACTGTGTAGAGCCTGTTACTTGGGTAGGACTGAACTCCTGAGTTGGTCCCTAACTGACTTAAACCATCCAGGGGTCCAGGATTGGTTGAGGAATAGGCATGTGACCCAGGACCAAGCCAATCAATGCACAGCATTCTCCTGGCCCCCGTGATTGGTTCAAGGGCTACCTTGTCATCAGAGTTGGTCCAATCAGAGAGAAAGTTGGGATTTTTGTTAAAAAGTGGGGTAAGAAAAGTCTTTTACCCCTTCCTGGTTATGAAAAAGGGAGTGTGGTGTCCCAGAGATGCTGGCAACGGTTTCCCTACTATGAAGGGATTCAGTCTGGGAATGAAGCTGCTGTATTAGGAGGGCAGAGTGGAGGGAATCAAAAAGAAATGGAGCCAAGTCCTATGGGACATCACAAACCTCTGGATCAAACTCGTCCTGACGCCAACCTTTCCTCTGAACACTCCAATTAAATGAGCCAGTAGATTCCTTACTGTTCAAGTGACTTTGAGCTGGATTGTCTGTTACACACAGTTGAAAGTACGTCCTCAGGAGCAGGGATGTGGCTGGAGCAGAAGTATAGAGAATCCACATCCTGGATGATCAGGCCCTTCCTAGTCAACAGGGTAAACACATTCTCCCCTGATCAGCTCCAAGGCAACCTTCAGAGCAGCTTTCAGCTCCAAGTACAAATTCCCCAGCTTGGCAACCCAGGCTCATCTCCTACTGCTCCCCTCTGTGTACCCCACTGCCGCCAGACTCAGCCCCTTGCCATTCTCTGAACATGCCCATAGCTCTCCTTGCCTGCATACGTAGGGTTCCCTTTGCTTAGAACACTCTCTCTCACTCTTATCTGTTTGGATTTCACCCATTTTTCAAGTCCTGTTTCCATGCCACCCAGAGAGCCTCCCCTGACTTTAATAAACTATTGAGTATCTTCCTGCTAAGGCTTCATCAGAATCTACATGAAGTAGGGGTGGGAGGTGGCCAGGGAGAATGTGTAGTTTGAAAAATCATAATCAAGGTGTCTATTGTTTCTACATAAAACTGCTGAGAGTAAAGTTGACAAACTGTTCTTGACTGGTGGAATTATATAGTAGATAGCAAGAGAAAGGTAGCAGGGTCATGGGTTAAAACATACGTTGAGAACGGGCACTCTAATTGATGAGTCTTCTTCCTTGGTTGACCTTCCAAGGGCCTTCGTACCTCTCTCATGACATTTTCTGGGTCTCATCTTAGGCCGCAGTTATTTGTATATTGACCTCGTTCGCTTGCTGGGGCGTAGAACCATTGGCTGCCAGGACCCTGGGAGATGGTGGGCTGCAGAGATTCGCCACCTGTTCTCTGTGGAGTTCAGAGGTTCACCTTTACAGTGTGCTCCTAAGGTTACTTTGAAAACCTGGGTTGGAGAGCTGTCGCCCCTCCTCTTTCTTTTATACTCAAGAAAACACAGAAGAAAGGGAATGACTTGGAACAAAGAGGTCATTGCTCGGCTTTTTAAAGGCCTTAGTGAACTGTGGTCCTGACAGCCTCATTTGTAGAGATAAAATGCTCTTCTGCATTTAGGAAGCAACTCCTTACATTTTAAGAACAGAGCTTGGAGGTCTGAATGAGCAGAGAGTTGAAGGCGGGGGTGGGGGGTGGGGGTGGTGGGGGGGGGCGGTGGTGGTGGTGAGGAGACCCACGAGAGGGAAGGAGAGGAGAAGGAACGCTCTCTGGGCTCTGTAGGAGGGGAGGGGGGGTTGTGAAAACCCTCCATTCTCCGTGTCACCCTTTCTGCCTTCAAATCCAGAGCAGGTTGGGTGAGAGAGAGATGTTCCCGAGAAGCTGCGGGGAGCCTGAAAATACTGGGGTTTGGGCTTTGCTCTCCAAGGGGAGCCTGAGGAGAGGACACGCTTCCCAGAGTTCAGCTGCAGCTTCAATGCACGGAGGTGTCCGGGATGGGTTTGCGTCCGTGTTCCTGGTCGCATGCCCTGCATCCAGCTCACAGAGGGTCTCAGAGCAGGGGTTGATGGTAGGAGGCCCAAGGTCAGGATGAGGCAGCCACATGATTGGACGGCATGGCTGCAGACCTGGACTTCATCTGGGAGAGCACCTGGGATGTCAGGAAAGATCAGGTGGGGCCAGAGGATACCTGGTTGAAACCAAGGACAGGTGGCCTGGCGGGGGGGGGGTGGTATCTCAGGAGGCTGACAATAACCCAGAGGGCAGCAGGCTGGTGCCAAGGACCCCTGCCCCAAGGCTGTTTAAGGAAGGAGGATGGAGGGCAGAGACTCTTCAAGGCGAAAGAAATAGGACCAAAAAGGGCTTTGGTTCTTGATTGGCTATTTAAAAGGGAAAGTTTTAAACGTAGTTACTACTTGCTGGCCTGTTGATCTCCTCTCTACCACTTCCCTCCCTTCCCAGAACCCCACCTACCAGCAAGAATGGAGAACCTGGATCAAGAAGCACCTGGGGGCGGAAAATAAAGTTACTTGGTCTTGACCATTGAGTTGTTGTCATAAACATCCTCTTTCATTATAGTAACTACAATTTTGGGGAGTGATATACAAGAGAAACTGAGGGGCTTAGGGAATGTGTGTTGGGAGATCTGACCTAGTTTGGGACATCAGAGAGGGCTGCCTGGAGGAGGTGATGTTTAACTGAAACTCTGGGAGATGGTAGGAGTTAGTGGGATGCAAAAGGAGGGCAGTGCTCCAAGAGGCGGCTGTTCCTTGCTTCTTCACCCCATGTGAGGCCTCCACCAGAGTCCCCTGGGGTCAGCTGCCCTAGCCAATTGACTCCATCTCCTGGACACGGCCGGGAGCAATGGGATGTCTCTCAGAGACCCAAGGGCCCTGCTTGAAGGCCCTTTGCCAGAAAGGCATGGAGGTGGAGAGAGCCTAGGTCTGAGGCTCTGGCCAGGCAGCCCGACTGCTTGCTCTCCTGGGGAGTTTGGCCCTGGCGTCCCGGGCCATCCATAGCTGCCGGCACCTTGAGCCGGCTCCCCTGTGCGCTTGCTTTCTGAGCAGGGTTGGGGCTGGGCAACGCCCAAGCTCCACATCCCCTGCCAGTCCATAAGCTGGGCTGCTCAGCCAGGAGTCATGTATGGCGTTGGCTGCCCCACGTAATGGTCAGGAAAGGAGGTAATTTTGTCCCCATGTGCTGGCCGGGAGCTTGCGTGGAGGAAGCCCATTAGCTGCCACTGCTCGGTGCCAGCCTCGATTAGCCTGAGCAGGAGCAAAAGGCAGAGTGGAGCTGAGGCTTCCCTTCCAGGGCCTTGGGGAGGGAGGGATAGATAGCATTTTGGGGGATCTGCGAGGGGAGAGCAACAGAAAGGCAGGTGTTCGGCTTTCTCCTTGCTCCTGGTTTGAAGGGAAATGTTCTAGATCGGAATCAAAACCACAGGACAGGAAGTTCTCTCTCACTGAAAGCATTTGGACCAAGGCTGAGAGTAAATGGACTCTCATTAAAGAGGATAGAGGAGGGCTTACTGGGAAGCTGATTCTCAGAACGGCAGAGTAAGGGTGGGGTGAGAAGATGGCTGAGGCCCGGCCTGGCCTCAAGCCTTTAGGGGGCAGACCTGCTCGTGAGCTTGGCTGGGAGAGTAGGGGAGAGGGAGCTCTGGAATCATCTCTGTGGATGCTTCATGTAGGGTTTGTGAGAGCCAAAGCCATGGCCCAGGCTTTCCTGGAAGAACAGAGACCCCTAAACAGACCTTCCAGAGCCCTGTGGAAGTGTTAGAAGCAGCAGGCTGGGTCCTGTCTGCTGGGGGTGGGGGGAAGACTTCCCCCCTTGATCAGCCTCCTTTTCAGGATGCTTACCCCTCATAGAAGGTCCAGGGTGAGGGCTGTCAGACAAAACATAGAATGCCTCGTTAAATGTGCATTTTAGATAATTAAACAATAAATAATTGCTTAATATAAGTCTATCCCAGCAATATTTGGGACATACTTAGATTAAGCTATTAATCATCATTTATCTGAAACTCAAATCAAACTGGGTAGTTTGTGTTTTTATTTGCCGGATCTGGCAGACTCTTCAGGGTTTTTTTTCTGCTTCTAGGGAAGCAGGCAACAGTGTCCAGATTCCCAGCCCTCTCCCTGGGCCCATCCTGGGGGCGTGTGGACCGTGGGACATGACCTAGGACCCTGGCTGTGGTCAGTGTGGGGAAATGGCTTCATCAGCTGTGCGTTCTAAGCTCAGACTGGCAAAGGAGGTTTGGGAAGAGGAGGTGCTAAAGGGAGGGATAGGGGAGAGGCCCAGGCCCTTCCCCAGCCTGGCAGAATGGGGAGCAGAGCCTCTTTTGGATTCCTCCAGCTCCTTGCTGGGAGGCTCTCCCCTCCATTAGCTAGGCTGGCCTCCTTCAGTTGGAGAGATGGCAGGTATTTTTCCCAATCAGACTCCCTTTTACTCTGATGAGGGGAACACTCAGCATCTATCACTGGCTCTTACAAGCAGCGGCAGCTTTGGGCTTCCTGGCATGGGGGCCCTGGCCTCCCTCTAAATCGTACTTGCTGGAAGCCCGGGGCCCTGCGGAGCAGGAGGGAGACAGGCTAAAAGGAAGCATCAATATTCCAGGGCCCAGTGCCCCATATATTTAAAATGGGGAGCCGAGGGTTTCTCAATGCCCTGGCTGGGCCGCTCTGCTAACTTGTTCTTTTTCATCTGCAGCATTGAGCTTGGCCTCCCACCTCCCTAGGGCTCCAGGTGAGTCAGGCAAGGGCTGAAATTCATGAAAATAGGCCACGGGGCTGGCGACCAGGGGCCGGAGTGGGGCAGACCCTCACACACAGGAGGGCTGCCGGTGCCGGGAAATTGTGCCTACAGAGCTCATTACATACCCCGCCGGGCGCTGCCCCAGACGCACTTACACACACATCTCTCCCCGGGGCCGCTCCCCACGACCCGTGCTCTGGGCTCCGGCCCATCTGGCTTTAAATGAACAAAACAACGGGACCACCGCATCTTCCTTACGAGAAGATTCTGGAGGCCAACTGCCCTCAGCAGGAGAGGTTTGCTCCTGACCGCCAGCAACCCCGTTTTGTGATTTTTTTTTTTTTGGCTACTTCGTATCCTTCCCTGTCCCCAACCTGGATAAGCCTCCACCGCCTTTGGGCCAACTCCTAATCCCCAATTTCCTCAAAACTGCTAAAAATGGATGTCCTGTTGCAATTGTTTGGGATTAGCTACATTTGGCTCTGAGGCCGCTCATTCTGCTCATTCAGACCTTCCGCACCACCTCCCACAGCCCTCCGACCCCAGTGTGTCCGTTGCCGCCTGCCTGAGTCTCCATCCTCACCTCCCACCACTACAGATTCTCCCCGGAACAGACCTGCCGCTTCGTTCCCTTTCCCTTTGTGCTCACGGCCCAGTGGTTCCTGTCTCAGAAGGTATTTGATGTCCCTACGAGATGTCGTATTGTCTTTGGATTTGAGAATCTTTCATAAGTGCATGTCCTTAGCTACAATTTCTGTCCATTTCCACATCCTCACTCAAATGGCCAGATTGCTCCAGGCATCCCGGAAGGAGCGTCGTTCACTCATCACTGATGACACATTCTCTGAGATTTAGCTATTAGAATGAAGGGATACTAGGGTTTATCAGACACGCAGGCTTTCTCTGAGAGAGCTGGAACTGGATGGAATGGAGAAGTCAAGTTCTAGCGGCCACCCCCACCCTTGTGTTATTGATCTTGGGGTGTCAGTCTAAATCGGGTGTTGATGTATCACTGGAAATGGGACAGGCTGCAGAGAGGCGTATTGACTTGCCAAGTGTTCCCTGTGGGGAGTGGAAGTGATGGTCTGGAGGGATACACTGAACATCTGCTTGGGGTGCCGGGGGAGACCTCAAAGGGGCATGTTCAAGTAGTAACAGCTAACTGGTCCCTCGGTCACCTTTTGGGGAGGATGCCCAATTAGCTGCTGGCCTCTGGCTTTGCTTTGTGGGTGTGGAGTGCGCATCAGGGGCCAGAGCTAGAGGGGAGGCCAGGCCATGCCGTGGCCTTAGCTCTTACCTCCTCCCCCATGCTGCCCTTGACCTTACCTCTAAGTGCATGTGGAGTAAGTTTCCGTTTGAATGAGTGACAAATGGTGACTCTGTCTGGGGCAGCCGCGTGTTTCTGTAAAACTCTGGGGAGTCCAGTGCCGCTCGCTTGTTGTGTCATCTCAGGCGCCCCTTCTCTGTCGTCTCTGCTAGGTCCCGGAGCCACGCTTCAAGAGAAAATCCTCCTCGGCTTGGACACCCTCACCGACCTACTCCACCCAGACCTGTCCCCACGCATCCCTCTGTCCTAGCCAGCCACATCAGCCCCCAAGAGCCACCTGCCACGCCTGCTCTGCTCTGGCCACATCCTCATAACCCTCTCGTGTTAAGGGCAGTGGGTGCCCTGGGGCCCTCACGAGGTCTCTCTGGTGGCACGTGATGCCTTAGTGCGTCCGTTCACTTAAAACCTCTCTTTTCTCTTGACTTGTTCAATAATCTTCTTTCTTCTGTGGCTAGACTCTCTTCTGGATTGTACTGTCTGTCTCTCTAGGGGATTATGCACTCCCAGCACCACACATCACTTTATACCATTTACTCATTTATTTATCCATTCATTTGACAGATAACTGTGGGTCACTGGCTATGGGCAGGTCCTCCTCTAGGGCCTGGGGTGTAATGGTGAACAGACCCCAGCTCTCACAGAGCTTAGATCTAGTGCGTGTGTGCATGGGAGGAGTGTGGGAGGTGTGCAATGAGCAAGCTGATGAACAAGAAAAACACCGATAGCGAACAGCTTTAAACAGCAGGGCTGGGCGCCTGGGGGGCGCAGTCCATTAAGCATCCGACTCTTGATTTCCACTCAGGTCATGATCTCAGGGTCGTGAGATCAAGCCCTGCATTGGGCTCCGTGCTGGGCATGGAGTCTGCTTAAGATTCTCTCTCCCTCTGCTTCCCCACCTCCCCCCCTCCCCCACACACCTCTGTCTGCCTGTCTCTCTGGGGAGGCCGCCAGAGGAGCAGGGGGAAGGCCAGAGAGGAGCCGAGCAAAGGGGCAGCAGGGAGGCGGGATGAGGAGGCGATCCCTCACAGCTTTGCAAGCCAGGCAAGGGATTGGCACTTGATTCTGGGGGTGAGGTGGAGCCACTGGAGGGTTTGATGCTCTTCAGGAATGGGACCTGGTCACTGCTGGGAGGAAGTGGGGAGCTGGCCAGAGTGGGAAGGAGGCAGGTAGGGCTGTTGCCCTGCCCCTGCAGAGAGAGGAACGGGGCTCTGAGCAGGTGGAGGGAACAGGACACCGGGCCCGCCTGCCGTGGAGACAGGGCCCCAGAGGTGATGAAGGAGAAGAAAGATTCAGGAGTGCCTCTGGGGTTTGCCTTAAGCCACAGGACAAAAGGCCAGGCCACACATGAGCCCAGAGAATGGAGGGGGAGGGCATGGCCTCTGTCTCTATCTTCACCCTAAAACCTAGATGCACCTCAGGCCTGTCGCTTCATCTTTGCCATGCTCCTGACCTTTGCATTCACTTCTCCAGCCACCTCTGGCCATCTTTCAGTGCATTTTTCATAAGACCGTCAAGTTCAACATCCAATGGCTGAGCAGAGAATCAATTTGGGATTCACCTTCACTTCCTCCTTCTGATCCGCCTTTCCACACCCAGGGAGTCCCCGCGTCCTGTCAATCTGAGCATTTAAGTGCCCCTGGGCTTTGAGCCCACCCCCCAGCTTCTCTGTCGACTCCCATCAATTCCTCTTCTTCTCTGCAGGCTAAGGGATTTCTTTTTTCAGAGCACATGTCCCTGACCACGTCATTTTCTTTCTCAAAACTCCTCAATGACTCCCCTTGATCTTCAGGATAAAGTCCAAACTCTTCAGCTTCCTTGCCCCCTGCCTGACTCTCCATCCTCACCTCCCACCTCATTTGTGGCCCACCCCGCTCCCGCCAAGCCCAGCTCCATGAGTTCCCTAAGGGAGCTCCTTCAAGCTTCTAGGACTTCGCCCAGGGCCGTGGCCCTTCCCAAAAGTCCCCCTCAACGGTACCCCTCCCTCACCTTCCTATCCTATTTGCCTTTCAAGAGCAATCTCAGTTAGGACCCCTTGTTAGAAGCCTTCCTGAAACTCCTCTTCACCGTATCCTAGGGAGAACCCAGCCCTGGGATAAGCTGGATGTACCCCAAATCATGCTCATGGAACCTTTTGGAAGGGCTCTGGCTCCTATGTCACCAACCTGAGGTCATAGTGGAGGTAGAAATCCCTTCCTTCTCTTCAGCCTCCCCAGTCTGTCCACCATTCACCCAGCCAGTGAGTCTGACTAATTCCAACTCTAAGTATGTTCCAGGGAGCTTCTGTTTCTACTTTATAGATGAAGAAACTTGCCCTGCACAAAAACATTTACCATGGGTGCACTTTCCTGAGGGTGATAACGTGATGATGACATTTAAAGATGTCTGCCTTCCTGTCTCGACTGAAGGATCGGGAGAGCAGGGCTGTGTCTGCCCCGGCTGCCCCGCGCCCCCGGGACCCAGGAACCCCTGAACGTGTGTGCGTAAGCATTCGGGTTTCCTGGATGAGCACGTAGGCTTGCTCTATCTTTGAGTCCTCTAACGCTCGGGCTCCCTCTTGTCTTCCCCGTCTCCCACCCCTCACCTGATGACCCGTCTCTCACCCTTCAGCTTCAGCCCAAATGCCCCCTCTTCCGGGCCACCCTCCTTGACTTTCAGGTTAGGTCAGCTCTGGTTATACACTCCACAGCACTGTATAATTTTCTGTTCTCCAGCTTACCTGAGTGGACTGTAAATACACACTTCTCTGATTGTTTGCTCGCGTCTGTCTTCACTAGGCTGTGAGCTTCATGAGTCCAGGCACTGAGTTTTTGGTCACCCTGCACTCCCCATGCCTGGCACAGTGCCTGGAGCAGAGCAGGTGCTGAATAAATATTTGGTGAATGAATGGACAATCCGGAATCATGGATGAGGAAGGGCTTTACAAACTGTAAAGTTCTACCGGTGGTTCCCCAACCATTTGTAACATTGGCCCTCCACGGGGGTGATTCTTAAATGTTGTGGGGGACGGGAAGGGGGGATGGCAGACTTGTGGTGGGCATGTGTAATTTAGACCCGAAGTCAATCTGATACCTTCCCCTCCCTTGCACTCACACGCACACACACACACACACACACACACACACACGCACACACACATACTCTCTCTCTCTCTCTGTCACACCAGGGGCACGGACATGCTCCGGTGTGTGCGTGTGGCAGCGTGTTGTGTATAGGCGCGTTACTTCCCGCAGGTTGATCTTAGGTCTTGTACTCCCCAAGAGAAGGAACTGGTACCTACAGGAGTCTCTGGAAGGCTGTGAGTACTTGAAGGAAATAGGCACTGAATCCGTGACCAGCTAGTAAATTGCATTCAAAGCCTTTTTCCGTGGAAGGCAGGCAGGGAGAGTATGGATGTTACTTTGGGAGCGACGGGGGGAAGTGTTCAAGGACTTCTGTCTCCAGAGGGATCACTCCAGGAAGGCTGAATGGAGGAGGTGCATGCCCTCAGCGCCCCGGACCTTGTCTCTGTGTGGGGGACAAGTGCAGACGCGGGTGCTGGTGTCCCCTGCTTCCCGAAGTCCTGCTGTCGGATCATCCCTCTGCATTGTGGCTTGGTTTCCCTTTCAGAGCTAGAATTCTTCCAGCAGGCTCCCTGGCAGATTTCACACCGTCAGCCTCAGAAAGGGCCTTGAACACTGATCCAGCTCAGCTTGAACCCTTCCAGAGACGGGGAGCTCACTCCTTTGTGGGGCAGCCCCTCCCACTGCTGGTAGCTCATGCTCATTTCTTCCTTTTCCAGAGCCAGCCGTGCCTCCTTGGCACCAGCACGTCTGTCTGAGAACCTGCATGCATCTCCCTCTTGCAGGAAGAAGAGGGTTAATCAGAGGGGTGTGTGTGTGGGGGGGACCAGGGACTGCAGGTCACGGTGGGGGGTGATATCTCCCTCAACACCCTCCATCTGCACAACAGGGGACTTCCTCCTGCGTGCTCCCTCAGGCCCCGGGATCCGTCACCCAGCTATGACTTACCTAAATATGCGTCACTCAGGGGACGGGTACCTTGGATTGCTGGGGAGCATGACTTTTTCTCTTATGCCTTTCAAGAAGTAAGTCATGATTGCTCTAAAAATAGCCTGTGGAAATCAGAAGAAACAAACACACACACACACTCACACAAAATGATACTAAAAATCCAGAGTACCTAATTATAGGAGAAAGGAAATGGCTTGGCAGTGATGTTTTCATATTTTCTCTGAATCAAACATTGTGCAGGGAGAGTGAAAGACATGAAGCATTGTTAATAAATTTTCCTACCCAGAGACTCAAACATCCCTCTGTCAAGCTATTTACAACCTCCATGGGCATTCCTGAGTGTGTGGTATTTAGACTTGCTCCCCTCGCTGCTTTTTTCCTCGGGCAGCCTCTGCTTACCACCATAAACCTCACAACACGCATAATCAATCAGGCAGCCTGTCACAGTTGCTCAGTCTAGACACTGAGCAAGCACCTTAGGTGAAGAAAGCTCTGTAGAAGATACTGAGCAAAAATGATTGACTGGATGGTTCTTGAGTCCATGGGGCAGGGGGTGGGGGGTGGGGAAGGAGAGATCACTAGGAATCATCCTGGGTTCACCAAGCATGAGTCCAGCCAAAACAACCTCCTTTCTCAGGTGAAGAGGTTTCCTAGACTGGTACTATGTGGTGTGCTATGGACATTGCATATGTGGATTTCAGCACGGCGTTTTGTAAAGACTTTGATGTAATCCTCGGAGACAAGATGGAGAATTGTGGATTAAACAGTAATAGAGTTAGATGGATTAGCAGGCAAAGTGCAATGTGAGCCAACAGTGGGGGGAAGCTGCCAGGAGAGCTAATGCAATCTTGGACTATATCGATGGAAGCACCGAGCCCAGAAGAGGGGAGATCATGGCATGTCCCTCTGTGCTTGGCAGTGGCCAGACCACATCTGGAGCAATGCATTTCATCCTGAGAGCCATAGTGAGCAAGGACGTTGACAAATGGGATGGCATTTGGAAGAGGGGGACTGGGATGCCCCGGGGTCTTCATTCCATACCACGTGAGCGGTGGTGGAGGGAGCTGGGGACCTGAAGCCTGGAAGAGAGAACATCTAAGTGGATCCTGACAGCTATTTTCAAATATTTAAAGGTCTGCTGTGGAAGGCAGAGTGGAAATATTGGACGCAGTGTCAGAAACACAGCACTTGACAGCAAGGTGGATTTGGGTTTGGTCTGCAGCCTACGCAGCAAGAAGGGCGGAGCTCCGAGCCCTGCAAGGGGGCTTTCTGCCCTCAGCCACCTGTGTGCGTTTACTTCCCTGGAGCAAGACTGAGATGTGCGGCTTGGCCTGGGTCTCCGGCTCTTCATTTTTCTGGCTTACTAAAAACACACCACGCCCTGTGCCGAGCCTGGAGGAGGATAGACGGACACAGAGGTGCATAGGACATCGTCATGGCCCTCAAGGGCTTATGTTCGAGTCAGAGAGATAAACACACAAACAGCTACTGTTCATCCAAGGATTTCCCTGCAGAGTATAGCAGGAACAGCAGTGGATTGCTACTTCCCATTCAGGCTGCGAGCTAGCTGTGTGATCTGGGGCAGAGTATTCCATGTCTCTGTGCCTCAGGTGTCAAGTGGATTCCAGGGCTGGCCCTCCACCTTTGCAGTGCGCACCAAGCAGCTGGGATATTTGTTTAAAATGCGGCCTTCTGCCCCATTGCATCAGTGGTCCCAGGGCAGCGTGGCCGAGTGATTCCAATGCTACGGGCACACGGATCACTGGCAAATACTGATGGAGTTAGGAAATCATGTCGCCTCCAAAAGAAGTGTCCGTTTTCTGTTGAGAGTGAGGAGGGTGGGCTGGGGGAAGACCAACCAATTAGTAGAGGCTGTGGTTCTGAGCCGGGGAAGAAGGAGGGTCAGCCAGACTGGGGGCAGGGGGAGCCAACACACGAGGACGGGTCTCAGTGGAGACACAGAAGTGGGGAGTGTTGACGTGTGGGAGGAGGATGGAGCAACGTTGACATGACTCTCCGGGGTAACGCTTTACAATTGTTTGGCAGTTGGACTCTCCTTGAGGATGGGGATGGCGAGTGGCCGCAGTCTCTGGATTGTCGATTCCGACCATTGGTCTGGCAACCCAAGGGTCCCTTCTGGCAAGCTCCCTGGAAGAGGGGCAGGTTCTCAGGAACTCAGGAATGGGGTGCCTCTGGGGGAAAGGATCCTAGCCACCGGGTCCTGGCCCACGGCGGCCCCAGGGGTCTCCCCATCCCTCCTGTTCCCCCCCCCCCCCCGTCTTCTTCGCCTTCCTCCTCCAGGCAGCAACACCAGGGAAATAATGAGGTTGCCTAACTGACGGTGCGTGCGCCATCAGGGTGTAGAATGAAGACGGATGACTGTAGCGAAGAGACAATTTGAAAAGGGATAAATACAAGCAACAAGTTATTCACCACCGCAATTTGTAAAGAGCGTTAAAAACCTGCAGATGGGTTGTTTCACATCATCTCCTTTTCCATTTGCAGGCTGACAGGCCCGGGTAAACGACAGTGATGGATGGCCTGGGGCCCGCGTCCCTAATCTACAGCTCTGCCATTGATTAGTTTGGCTGGCGCCGCACCCCCCGGGGTGGTGGACGTGACCTGTCTCCTAGAATTGAGAGCCTGAGCTGGGCAGTTGGACGTGGAGGGGCTTCCGCGGGAAGAAGGGAGCGGGGCTGGCCCCAGAAGAATAGGGTGTGGGTGGGGAACAGGGAGGCCCCCAAGGGCTTCCTGCTGGAGGCCTGGAGGTGGGCAGAGAGCAGTGGGAAGTTTCTGCAGCAGACAGTTGACTTGAGGCCAAGATAAGGGGGTAGAGGAACAAGCAGAGGTCAGGAACCTGGAGTCCAGTCCTCCAGCCCAGCCTCCATCAGAGGCTGTGTCCTGCCACCACGTCCTCCTCGTGCTGCCCAGCACTGAGCGGTGATGAGCCCTTAAGGGCTCTTTTGTGGATTGCTTTTGGACTCTGTATCCCAAGTGCCTAATTAAGTGTCTCTCTGTGAATGAATCAGCAGGTAACATCCCCCCGCCCCTGCTTGTTATAAGTGGGAGGCTGGAGATCCCACGGATAATCATCTCGGGGGGCCTAGGGTGGGCTGATCCCAGGCTGAGTTAGGATGTCCAACAGAGTGTAGGCAGAAGGACCCTCGAGATGGCACAGAGGCAGGAAGGGTGCAGGCAGGCAGGCTGCTGCAGAGGGGATCAAAAGATTACTAGGCATCAAAGACTACAAATTTAGGGCAAGGTGAGAATGCACAATTCCCTGCAGCGCCTAAGAAATTAGGGAAAGAAGAAATATTTGAGGAAGAGTTATGGTGCCGTATTGGAAAAAGCATTAGGGTAGGATTTGGGGGACTTTGGTCTTGCCTCTCCTCCCCATATGGCTCACTGTAGGGTGCTGGGCAATGGCAGGAACTTCCCTGGGCTGCTGCATTCTGAATTTAAAAAGAGGGGTGTGGAAAACAGTAGCAGCTCACACTTGTAGCATGCTTTGCCGTGTGCAGAAGTGTTCTTACAATCACGATCCCATCTGATCCTCTTAATAACCAAGAGAGAGGGAAGAAAGCAAATTTCGATGTCCTCATTTTAATGTTGAATAGAAGCTCAGAGAGGTTAAGTAACTTGGCCAAGGTCACACAGCTTACAAGTGTGAACTCAGGCTCGAGTCTCGCCCCCGCTACACTGCGTGGCTCCATGGCATGTGGGAGTTGGGCACTTAGAGAGAAGCAGGGCCACTGAAATGCAGATTGGTCAGATTTTAAATGAACCCTCCCCCGAGTTTGAATCTCTAGAACAAAATGTGTTTTTCTAAAAACTGGGCAATCCTTGCCTGCTGGGCCATGAGTCTGAGTGCCCCTGAGATCCCTCAGTCTTGCTGGAAGGATGATGAGAATACATATCAGGACCGGTTTCCTTAGAAACTGACTGACCTCAGAATGAGATGACCAGTTCTGGGGGCTGGCATCCTTCTTGTCTGCTCCTGATCCAAAAGCCTCACCATTCATGCAAGTCTGGTTCAGGGCCCACCTCCTCCCTGAAGACCTCCCTGATAACCACACCACAATGAGGACTTTGTCTGCCGGGGGCTCAGGGTGCTTGATCATATACTGTCTTTGTATCACAAGTCGGGGAGGGAGCTGCTTAGTACATGTGATGACCTTGTGGTTCTGTTGGAGAGAGTTGGAATCGAAGACCTTCTGCAGCCCCCTGCCCCCCAGGTGATGACCCCAAGTGAGTCAGGATCAGGTAGTTGAGCCCTGTCTGGGCAGCTAAGCACCTGTCTGCCCTTGGACAGGCCACTTTGCCCAACACGGGTCTGTGGTTCTTGCCTCTAAATTAAGAGGCGATAGTGATACAGAAAGATGACCAAGGTCAGGGCCTCTCAGCCGTGGCTGTCCGTCAAAACACTTGGTGGAACTTCTGAAATCACAGAGATCTGGGGCTGCTCTTGGCCCTGCTGAATCGAAATCTCTGGGGATGTGGCCTAGGCACCTGGCCCTTTTCTTCCCAAGCTTGCTGGCTGGGTTTGCTATTCCTCCAGGGCTGCAAGTAGTGACCTCCTAGGAGAATGGGAACAGTGTCGTGACCGGAGGCCTCACCATAGGTCAGGCGCCATGCTAAGCCCTACGCTTGCCTTACCACGTTTAACCCTCCACAACTTGGCCACTCTCTCGGGTCCCTAGAGAACAGACTCCGAGACAGGGGTTTGTGCTCTGGAGGCTTTCTGGGGAGCACTCCTAGAGAACAACCCCCAGAAGGGAGTGAGGGAAGCAGGATGGGGCAGAAGAAGGGCGCTGTGATGTAGCTGCAGTAAGGCTTCAGCCAAGCCCAGTGGTCCTTCAGAGTCATCTCAAGCCCAGGGAAGGGGGTCGCCCCTCTGTACCCCTCATGGGCCCGTCGCTGGTTGCCGGCTGCCTCTGGGGAAGGTGCCTAAGCTTGGAGAGGACAGCCCCTTTCTGCCCAGGACATTCCCTGGGAACAGCCGCAGTGCCCGGGGGGCAGGGGGGCCGGAAGGTGGGGTCTGGGTGCTATCGCTGTACTACAAGGCCCATTCATGCAAACAGAGACCCCATGATGGCCTTGTCTGAAGCCACATTCTTGGGATGGGCTCCTCGGTCAACTCCAAATCACATATTCTTCCCACATGGCTCAAAGCTACATAGTTCTAATTAAAATATTTGCATAAAATTTGGAACCCTAGCTCGACACCCCATCCCCCGCCCAAACCCACACACGTGCACACACAGCACGCTGCAGGGAAGGTTGAGGGGCTCAGCCTAATGTCTCAGGAATAGAGTCCTCAGAGATTAAATGAGACAGTGGCACTGTATTAAGACAAGCCTAGGTCTGTGAAACTCAAAAGATTTGTTCCAATATTAAATGTATCTTAATCAAGAATATTTATCATTTCTGCCTAAATTCATACACCGAAGGATTACTTATTTATATTTTTCAGAATAGCGTGCTTTGACGATTGTGTAATTGTTAGGCCGTCTCTTGGGTGTTCTTAGGACCCCACCAGAGGCCGATAGTTCCTTTGTCCCCACCTGACTGGGGGGCCCAGGGCCTGCCTTTTTCTCTCGGGGACCCCCTCCCCATGCTCTGGTATGAGGGGCAGCCGCACCCAGGCCAGCAGGGTTGGCAACTAACTCGGGTGCCCTTATTCGGCCATCGATGGGGGCTGCTCGGCAGCCTCGTTCTTCCCCACGAGCAGGCCCGACTTGGCTGGGTCTCGGCCCAAGATGGCGGTGATGGGGGCGGCATGGTGCGCGCCCACTTGATTCCAGGCCTCAGAAGGCAGAATGGGAAAGGCGGCAGCTGTGAGCAGAGGGAGGCAGCAGCCTGTGTGGTGCAGAGACACCAAAATAGACGTGGTGGTGGAGCCAAGGCTGGAGGACGCAGTCTGAACCCTCACCTTGCGGAGAGCCAGCTCCCAGAGAGCCTGGGGAGGAAGAGTTGGACTGGGGAGGGAACAGAGGGGCCAGGACCCCCACCGTCCAGGGGGGAGCACCGTTGGGACCCTCAAAAGCTTGTGTGTCTGTGCACTGTCTAGTCACCTGTTTACCCGCTCACTCTCTCTCCATTAGCTCACGTACCCCCTCACTGACGCACTCCTTTGTTTCTTCAGGCTGAGGGTTCGTGAGCATGGGGACCAGTCTGCTTATGGTCCAAGGTCCTCTCCTCACTCAGCATAGTGTCTGACACACAGCTCTGAGTGTTTGTTGAATGACTGACTTGCCGCCTTCATTCCTTCATGTTCATTTATTCAACCACACGTTCATTCACTCTCTGTGAAGCGTTGGAGCCTTCCAAGGGCACACAGAGAGCCCCCAAAGGCATTTAGAGTGTGAATATTGGCTTCTTGGAGGTCATACCTAGTTGGGGAGTCAAGAGTCACACCCATGAAGGAGTCAGAGGTGGCATGAATGGTCTGGCCAGCCCGGGAGTCAGGGCAGGGGAGAGACCACCATGGGCTGGCCTGGCCTGGGGAATTCTCCCTCGTGAAGCCAGACCCTGCAGCGGGGAGGATTCAGGGAGGGTGAGGGGAATGGAGTAGAGGAGGAGTCAGGGATGAGCGAGAGAGGAGGTGGACCAGGTGAGAGGAGGAGTAGGGAGCAGTGGAGGCGTGATGGGGGCCATAAAGGGAGGACGTGCTGTCTTCTCTGGCCTTCTGGAGCAGACGGTAGGCCCTTGAATTTCTAGGCTCCACTTGGGTATGGCTAGAACTGGGCGTGGACACTTCCTGAGAAATGACCCCAAAACTGATTTTGAAGAATATGCAACCCAGGAATGAATGGGCTCATCATGAGCCGGGCGAGTTCCCCAGGCCCACCAGCTGCCAGTCATCACGCTGTGGGCCCTGGCATTGCTCAGGATGACTTTCTGGCCACAAATGAGAAGGCAATCTTGGACCAGATAAAACCACCTCCTCCCAAAGTGGAAAAGAAACCAGCTGGTCTCTCTGTCCTGGCCTATCAGGCACGCTTGGTCCTTCACGTTTGCTCAGCATCTATAATTGGGTCCTGTGAGAGCCGGCCTAGATCTCTAGGGCTCCCGCTCCCCCCACCCCCGCCCCCGGCGGGACTCGGGCCAGCCTCCAATGTCTCGTGCAGGAGGCTCCTGGAACTCACCTGTGTCTCCACCACTTTCAAGGCACAAGTGAATCCTGACGCCGCACAGGTGAGGGGCTCAGGGGTTCACGTGCTCGTCCCCTCCTGCTCACATCTCTCCCACCTTCTCAGGAGGAGGGAACCCTTCTCGGGGCATGGGAAGAGGTGGGGGATTCAGACCCTGTTGCCCCCTCTATTCAGAGGCCCTCAGAAAGAGGCAACTTCCTCCATTGACTTCTGGGGAAGGGACTGCTTGTCCTTAGTAAACAGGAGAAGCAACAGGGCCAGGAGCTTCAGGCTCTTAGGTACAGGTTTGCAAAGGGCTGGCCTAATCCCTAGCCTTGCCAGGATGCATGTACGAGGTGGCCCAGGGAGAGGAAGCCTGAAATTCGCGAAGTCACCTGCTGTGGAAGCCTCACTCTGGGGTTAGGGGCATGGGGGCGGGGAGGGTCTGTCGCTCTCTCTCCACCATGGCCAACCCCTCCCCATTGCTATTTCTCTTCCCTCGACCCCACCCGATGGCTGAGACTGCAGTTTCTACCTAGGGCTAAGGTCATCTGGTCGTCAGAGGAGTGGCCATCATTGCCTGTCTGTGTTTCTTCCACAGGAGGTCTTGTCATTGGGGCATCCACCCCCAGAGCACCCCCGGACCCCTAGCTCGAGGGGAGAGGCAGAGAATTTCATCACCAGCGGAAAGCTCCCCCCCACCCCTTGGCGGGAGGGGAGGGCAGGGGAAAGGTTCTGGGACACGCCATTCCGAACAGCTTTGGCAGTTTTGAAGGTCACTTTTTTCCCCCTTCCACGAAAGAATTTAATTAGGCTTCCATAAAGCAGTTAGATTTAGGAGCAGAACATTTTTAGCTCCCCTGCTAGGAGTGCTCATGAATATTAAAGACTGGGGAAGGAGGCAAGAGGCAGGAGCTGGGCCAGGTCCTACCCCTACCTGGCCCCCCTGGGGACTGCGGCAGGCATGTGGGCACAGGATAAAGGGCAGCTGGGTTCCTCTGCCGAGGGGGCGGGGGCGGGGGGCCGTGTCACTAAGACTTGTCACTAAGAGTTGAAGTCATCACTTCTTCCACTCAGGCAGGCCCCCGGGGTGGAGTGTCCTGCACAGCAGGGTGGGCGGGTGAAGGCAGGGTCGTGCTGGTCTGGGGGGCACAGAAGAGAGGGGGTAGGCCCAGGAATGACACCTAGGACCCACTCCAGGCCACTTTCTATTGCTCTTCCTGCTCCTGGGGAGAGGGCCAGTTGCCCAAGCAGTGGGCTTCAGGGGGTTCCTGGGGTGAAGGTCAGCCCTGTCTCCGGATGGGGCGCAGCTAGGTCACGTCAGAGAGCAGGGGTAGATCGAGTCCCTGTGCGCTTGGCACCGTGGCAGAGTCTAGAGGCGGTCACAGAGATGGACGAAAACTGCCCTGCAGGGGCTTCCAGGGGAACCAGGAGGCAAGACAGACTCCCCAGAGCTGTCCGAATACGCAAGTGGACAGGCCCAAACGTGCTGGAGACAATGGGTGGATTCTCAGTTCTCAAGAATGCGGGTGGGTGGAAGCCCGCTCGGTGTGCGTAGCTGGGTGCTGTCAGGGCGGCTCCTGCAGCACCCTGGGGAGCCCCCTCCAGCTCTGCCATTGAGGCCTACCAGGCCTCACCTTCTCATGCCTTCTGACAGGGTGCTGTACTTTCCCCTCGTCCCACAGGAGCCCCACTCCCCGGACCCCTGAGAAAGGCCGAGTGGGGGCTCTCGTCTCCCTCCATTTCACAGACAAGGAAATTGGGTTCTTGCAGAGCTGATAAATAGCAGGCCAGCCCAGCACATTTCTGCTCACAGTCAAGGTTAAAGACTTGTTGATATGGCTCTGGGCTATGTCAGGAGGAATTTGGGGGGTATCCCATTCCTCCTCTGTCTTGGTCTGCTCGGGGTACCATATCAAAGTACTATAGACCAGGTGGCTTAAGGAACAAACATTTATTTCTCACAGTTCTGGAAGCTGGAAGTCCAAGATCAAGGTGCTGGCAGATTCAGTTTCTGGTGGGAGCCCACTTCTTGGTTTGCAGACTGACACCTTCTTACCTGGCAGAGATCGGGGTGGAGAGAGGGAGCAAATCCCATCATGAGAGCCCCACTCTTATGACTCACCTAAACTAACCTAACCACTTCCCAAACGCCCCACTTCCCAGTACTATCACCCTGCGAGGGCTTCAACATAGAGATTTTGGGGTACACAATCCTTACGAGATTCCCACATCTTGTTATAGACAGAGCCAAGGGCAGAGCTAGGCTCAAAGAGGGGCTGACTGCAGTCAGCCTGATTCATACATACATCAAACTTCATTTATCCAGCAAACCCTGAGCACCCAGTAAGGGCCAGGCACCATACCCGGCAGTATTAGGTGGTAGAAGGATGGGAAGCTCAAGCAATGTGGAATAGTTGCGCATCTCTCTGGGTGGTGGGGGAAGATGCCCACAGCTTGGGTTTGCAGAGAGCACAGACCTCCGGAGCACAGAACCTCCTTGGCCTGCTGGGAAGCCTCCCCCCACCACCCCCCTGCCGCCCCGTTCGGCCCCTCTGCTCTCTGCCTGTTCCTGCTCACCAGCTGGACTCCCTGGCCACCCATCCATCTTGCCTATCGGAGAGCCCACGGCACATGCTCCCAACCTTGTCAGCTTGAAATTAAAGACTTGCTCCACGGATCTCAGTCCTCTCCAGAGACGCTGCACTTTGATTATCCCCTCAGAAGGAGCAGCTGATTTGGTTTCTGCTGCGGTGCTCTCGGAGTGACGGAGTGGTGTCGGGTGGGCAAGGGAGGAGGCGAGGGAGAGGGCAGAAGGATAGAGAATTTCGCTTCTCTGGAGCAGAGCACCTTGCAGAGCCGAGGTCTTTAAGGCGGCTGCCTGGCCTCCCATCACAGGGAGCAAAGTGACCTCGTGTTTTCCACGGCCATTGTACCAGCTCAGACTGGATATTGCCAGAGAGCACATCATGAGGCTCCTCAGGATGGACCCGCTGGAGGGTCCCAAGGAAAGAGGGTCCCTTGGCACACATGAATTTGCCGAGGGGCCAGCCTCCCTTCTTTGCCCCTGTGTTTGATGTTTCTCTATAGAGAAAATGCAGCTCAATCAGAGGCCACCCCGTCTCCCCAGAGGACTGCTCCCAGCCCCACGAGGGAGGGCTTCCCTCTGCAGTGCACTGTAAAGTGGGGTGCCCACGGGGACCTCCCTGCCTTGGAAGATCCGTAACGCTGGCTTAGACCCTGGTTGCACAGCCTATAAAGCTACTGTTCTCTCCCGAGACTTCTAAGAATTTCCAGAGGTGAGTCTGAGTCCCCAAGAGTACCTCGAACTTAGATTTCTGCTGAATTTGCTCAGTTTATGGATATGCCCCCTGTCCCATCCATGCTGTCCCAGTTCTGGAGTTTCTGCTTAGATGCGGATTCAGTTCCTGCCCTCCAATTCTCCCCCAAGACCCCTCACCCAAGCCATTCCACCTGCGTCGGCCTTGACTGAGGTGTGGGGAGATGGGAAAATGTGTTTTGGGGGGGTCAGTACCTGTTGAAAGGTAGGGGAAGTTAAGACATCGAAAAGCACGAGAGACCAAAAAAAAAAAAGAGGGGATCAAATTGGTATAAATGACTTTTAAAACATTTCAACAGCTTACTGAGGCGTAATTAGCACACAATAAACTACACATATTTAAAGGGTTCAGTTTGTTAGGTTTTGAAATCATCACCACTGTGAAGATAGTAAACAAACTCCCCCACCTTGACGTTTCCTCCTCCCCCGAGCCCTGGGCAACCACTGATCTGCTTCCTGTCCCTATGGATTGGTTTGCATTTCCTAGAGTTTTATAGAAATGGAATCATGTAGGGTACTCTTTTTTGAGACGGAGAGGTTTTATATCCCAGAAATGTAAACAGCTTTGTGTTGAATATTTGACATAGGTATTCTTAAAACGCGCTCTGCCCACTCCAAAGCACTGGGCTGTTGTATTTTCTGCTGCCCCTGAGTTTTGTCTCAATTTTAATGCAGAGCTATTCAGCTGTCTTTGTTTCCTTGACTTCTGTTAATCCATATCCTTAGAGACTTATCAAGGTAATTTCCCGAACAAAAGAGACTTCCCTCCCTAAGATCAATTCCAGTACCAGCTGTTAGGATAAATTTTTCTAGCCTCTTATGCCTTGAGTGTGAGTGTGTGCATGTGTTTGTGAGTGTGTATGTGAATGTGCACTGTGTGTGAGAGTGTGTGTGTGTGTGTGTGCACATTTGTGAGGAGAAGCATGAGTAGGGCAGAGGGGGCTATTTCTTTTTTTTAAGTAGGCTACACGCCCAGCATGGAGCCCAACATGGGGTTTGAACTCACCACCCTGATCAAGACCTGAGCTGAGATCAAGAGTTGGACACTTAACCAACTAAGCCACCTAGGTGCCCCAGGACTATTTTTTTTTTTTTTTTTAAACACTGATGCCTTCTTTTACTGGACACTAGGCTGCTAAAAGTTTTCATTCCTGATAGAATTTTGTCCTCATGTGACACAGGGATAAGAATTCACTTTGGTGGGAAACTGAGATCCAAAGAGGCTAAATAAATTGTCCACAGACAAAAGCAAAGCTAAGACCCAAGTCTCTTGGACTCCAAGCTTGGGGCTCATTTCTCTGCATGGGGCACAGTTGATGGGGAGGTTGACTCCGTGCCGTCATGAGCTGAGCGGGGATAGCTGCTTGGAGAGCTGTGTTGAGAAAGACAACACAGTTGAGTCTGGGCTCGGCAGCAAGATTGGCAAAATTGATTAGTGATGTCTGCATGACTGTGGGTGTGGGGGTGGGGTTGGCCTGTTGTCTGGCTTTATACCATGCTTCTTTGGTTCTTCCTGTAATGCAAAATTGAGTTACTCTTTGGCAACAGGTGATTCAAAGCATTGATCTCTGGAGGAGCACCCCCGGGTTGGCCCGGTTGGCCCCTGTTGGTTGGCCCTGTTTGATGGCTTCTCTCCAGCACGATTCCTTTCCTGCCCGTGGTCTTCACACTGGATTTGCCATTCAGGGGCTGTTGCTGTGAGAGTTCTCCTCACATTCTGTCTCTAGCCCTTCCTCTGTAGGAACCCCAGGCCCCCCAAGACCGCCATCTTGCTCGCTCCCAAGCACCAGACTTCCCTGGCCAGCCAGCCAGGCCTCGGGGCCAGGCCCGGTTGGGACAGCGCTCAGACCTCGCTCCACTGCCGTTCCTAGTCTCAATGCCACCAGCTCTCATCTGGACTGCAGTAAGCGTCTCCGCTCTGGCCTCGGGACAGCCCGTTCTCCTCAAGGCAGCAGGAAGGATCCTTCTAAGATGTCTGTGGGATCATGCCGCTCACCCCATTGCAGCCCCTTCATGGCTTCCATCCTGCTAAGTTTAGACCCTGACTCCTCCCCGTGGAAGCCTCCGAGGGGGCCCTCCCCTGCTCTCTCAGCTTTCGTTGTTCCCTCCACTCGGGCAGCCCTGGCCTTCTCTGCATGGTGTGAACACACCCCACTCAAGTTTACCTCCAGCCTTTGCACCTGCTTAAATGCCACCTCCTTAGGATAGGCTTCCCTGACCACCTCTCCCAGTCCCGCACCCTGTGTTAACGATCGCTTACCCCCATTTCCTTCAGAGCACTTAGCACAAGATGCTAATATGCCCGATCCCAAGCTCTATGGGAGCAGGGGTCCTGTCTTTCTTTGTTTCCCCCTCAATCTAGAACAATACCAGGCACCCAGAGAGCATCAGATACCTGTAGAAAAAAAATAAATCCAAAGCACTTTATTATGAGCATACGTTTTATTACAAGCCTCCTCCGGTTTTTATGAAACTGGAGGGGAAGAGTAATGATAAATAGGAAAGGCATGAATGTCTGGGGGACCTCGGGGAGGCCATGTCACCAGCTTGGACTGTAGTGTCCTCACTTGTGAAAACGGCTTGCAGCTGGTCCTTGTACCCGCATGGGGCGGAGTGGGCCGGTGACAAGGCAGGGAAAGCCATGTACCCAGGGCCGGATCACCATTAGGCTTCTCAGGAATTTGCTGGGGCTTGATCTGTGCTTGGTGTCAGGCGCTGCAGCTTTGGGCCTTGGAGGCCCCTCTGTCTTTCCCCGCCCCGGGCCAGAACCCGAGACTGACCTGGCCTCTCCCCAGCCCCAGATTCAATCTCAACCTCTCTCTCCCTCCCTCCCTCCCCCTCCACTGCCCTCTTCTCTGTGCAATTCCCTGATCCACCTCCTTCATGCACAAGAGGCCCTTCGGGGGGCGGGGGGTGGGGGTGGGGGAGGATTCCTTCTCTTGCAAAGGTCACCTCTGTGCACGCGCTCCGCTGACCTGCACCCCTGCCGCACTCATTACCTCCTTCCTCCTCCATCTGCAGGAAGAGATGGAGTCTACATCATAGGAAAACTGCAGACAGCACTCGGTCTGGGAAGAAAGTGAAAGGGCTGGGGATGGCTAGCTTCTGGACATTCCCAGATGCTAATGGTTTCTTCTTAGATGACCCCATCTTTTTTTTTTTTTTTTAAGATTTTATTTATTTATTTGACAGAGAGAGAGAGCACATAAGCAGGGGGAGCAGCAGAGCGAGACGGAGAAGCAGGCTCCCTGCTGAGCTGGGAGCCTGATGTGGAGCTCGATCCCAGGACCCTGGGATCATGACCTGAGCCGAAGGCAGACGCTTAACGACTGAGCCACCCAGGCGCCCCATATGACACTATCTTTGGGCAGCGGCTGCTCAGTGTGGGAGTGGCCTCCAGAAAGCCGTCCGGGGAGGCAGTCTGGCTCAGGGAGCACGGCCTTCATTTCACTCCTGCTGATGGAGTCTCTGAGGAGTGGCCCTGCCTCTGCCGGCCTTGGTTTATCTGCCCTTGTATTGGGCTGATGCAGCCTGAGGCCAAGTGGTAATGAACATCAGGGACAAGTCTTCCACTGGTGGGCGGGGTGACCTCAGGCAAGTCCCTACCCTCTGTCTGCTGGAAAATGAGGGGTTAGAACTAGAGGCCTGGGGATGATATTTGCTCTAAGAGACTCCCACCCCATCCAGGGCTAAGGTGTGATCGACTGTTCCTTGTTTCGTGCAGGTGAGCTACTTTTTGTGCAGAATTCCCTGCCTCTTGGAACCCGCGGTTCTCAGTGCAGGTCGGGCCCGCTCTGGCTCAGTAGCAACCTCGGTCACCGTCTGTTACTCTTGGTCACAAAACCGCCATTTGTTAGCTGTTTCCGTGCCTTGCCTCGCTCCTCTATGCAGCAGATAACACTTGCTTTTCAGAGGATGAAATTAAGATCCTGAGACTTGAATAAAGTGGGGACTGATCAAGCCAGGATTTTGCCTACTGCCAGGGCCCCACTCAACCTACAATGTAGGCCCCATGCTTGGCCCCACGCTTGGCCCCTCCGGCCTCCTGCTGCATAAATATCCTCAGCCGTGAACACAAGAGGGAGGGGGTTGCCCTTCCCCGGACACCTTGGGAAACAGGGCTGGCAGCTCCCTTTGCCTCTCCCAGAACATTTGGGCGAGGACGCGAGTATTTGCAGAGATACTGGGGCTGTGATGGAAAATGTTATCAAGGGACGGACTTTCTGCCAGCCGTGCCGTGTTCCTTGGAAGAGCAAAGGGCTAGCGAGACAAGCATGATCCAGAGACAGCCGCAGGGATGGGTCTGAGCAAGGATAAACAACACGCTGGTTGGTGCAGGGAAAGCAAAGAAACCGGGACGAGTAAATAAGGAGACAGATGCTGAGCATGGTGCCAGGGGAATGAGTGAGCAGAAGGGCGCTGGGGCCAGGGAAGCCTGCTTGTGCCTGACGGAAGTATTTGATAGACGAGGACAGGTACGAAAGGCGGGGGGATGAGCTTTCTCTCTGTTTGGAGATGAAAGGAGATGGGGTCTCTGAAGCTGGTTGGTACCATTTCTTTTCCCCCTGGAGCTTCCAGCTCCTTGTTCTGAAAAGCCTGAGAACCAGAAAGAGCTCATGCTCCCCTTGCAAGCAGAGGTAGGGTCTCTGGGCATCCAGATGTCCCCTACTCCCACCCCAGGAGGCCCGTCCCACACCAGACAAGCGTTGTCAATACTTAAAGGCAGAGAGATAAAGAAGGTAATAACAAATCAGAAGGTAATAAACCAGTCAGATGGTTTCTTTCTCAGGCAGCTTTACAAATAAGAATACAATATGCCAACCTAAAAATAAGTCTTCTTGATCTGCACCCTCCCACCCCCGACACACTGGAGAGCAAGAGGCAGTCAAGGCAGTGACGTGGGCCTCGTTTGCCTGGTAGAGTCCATGGAAAACTAACAGCATGCCAGGGTGTGGGCCCGAGGGCCAGCACATTCTGTAGCCTTCACATCTTGTACTATGCTAGGACAGGAGTCCACATGCCATCAGCTGGTCTGGTTGAGATGCTCTAAGTTGGTTCGTGGACCCCAAATTCTGCCTGCTTTGTCTGCCAGGGACAAGATGCCCTCCAAGACCACCCTTAGGGCTCCAGCTAGAAACTGGAGAAGCCAGGGCAGAGAGGCTCTATCCTCTTCAAGATGGCCCCAGAGCTCTCGAGAGGGAGGTGCCTACCCCTCCAGGGACCGCAGGCTGATGTCAGCAGGGACAGGAATCCATGTGCCATCAGCTGTAGATCTTGAGAAGACACATCCATCTGATAGCCCGGCTGGTTCATTTGTATCCATTTGGTGTCCTCCTCAGATGCTGGGATTTATCTTCGTTAAGGAGGGAAAGAGACATTTTCTGATGAGGTCTGAGAGACTGCTTCACCTTCATCCTGCCTCACCCCAAAGCTGGGGCAGTGGGCAGGGTGTTTTTCTGAGATCTCAGGGAGAGATGGGTCCTTGTCCCTCTCTAAGAAGAAAGTGTCTCTGGACAAAGGGAGGCCTGGGCAGAGGGTCTCTGGTTTTGTGCCCACCTCAGGACCTTTCCTACATTCAGGGGAAGAAACCAAAGACTATCCATCCCTCAGCCTGAGGGCTCTGCGTAAAAGGCTCTGAACACATTAGTGCCCTTTGTTCTGAGGAGGACGGATGTATTAGTTATCTATTGCTGTGCAATAAATCACTCCAAAACTTAGTGACGGAAAATGACACTAATCATTTATTATCTCTCCCAGTGTCTGGTACTCAGGAGCAGCTTGGTTGGGTGGTTCAGGGTCTCTTATGAGGTTGCAATTGGGATGGTCCTGGAGTGGCAGTCATCTGAAGGTTGGACTAGGGTGGGGGCCACTTCTAAGATGGCCTCTCACATGGCGGGCAAATCGCATCTTCTCAAGCAGGCTCTCCATGGGGCTCCTGAGTATCCTCCTAGCATGGTGGCTGCTTCCTCCAGAGCAAGCAATCCAAGAGACCGAGGCAGAAGTTGTGGTGCCCTTTATGACCTAATTGAAAGTCCCATGCTCCCGCTGTGTTCCACTGGACACATGGTGCAGGCCTGCTTCAGTGTGGGAGGGGACTACACCAGGACCTGACTCCAAGAGCATTGGTGGGGCCATCTAGGAGTCTGGGCATCACAGCAAGGATGAGAAGTTGCTTGGGGTAGGGATGGCATCAGGATGAAGGCTTCTCCCAGGACTGGGAGCCTAGGGAATGGAAATGATATAAAGAGCACTGACCTCAGAGTCAGAAAGATCTGGGATCGAATCCCAACTGAGTCACTTGCCATCTGTGTGACTTTGGGCAGTAACCTTGCCCTCTTAGCCTCAGTGTCCTTATCTGCTAAAGAGAGTGAGTATCTTGCCTTATACTCTGCCTTTGATGAGTGTAGGAGACACGTAGTCAGGCTCAGGAAAAGATCATTCTTTCCTTCCAGTGTCTTGTCCTCCTAATGCCATGATGAACCCCACAAGCTTTCTGGCCACCTACCATCCATCTTCTGGGGGCCACTAACCAGAACAAGCTCCTGGAGCTCACTGCACAGGAGTCTGAGGGCTGGGATCAGAGGAGGTATGTTTTCTATCTCTCCTGGTCTGGTTGAGATGCTCTAAGTTGGTTCGTGGACCCCAAATTCTGCCTCCTTTGTCTGCCAGGTGAACCCTTATCTGGGGTGATCACAAGCCCACTCTCCATAATGCTGCACTTGTTAATGCCTGGAATGCTAATGCCTGCTAGAAACAGCTGCTTAAATAGCACCAGGAAGGAGCTGCTGAACAGCCAGCCCCAAGTGGGGTGGTGGGGGAGGGCAGGAGCCGTGGTGGGCCGACTCCAGGCCCCGAGGTCCTGAGCTTGTGCCAGGCAGGAGGCATGGGGGAAGTCCATGGCTTTGACTTCAGGGACTCTGGGTCTGAGTCCTTCTCACCCCTTCCCTTTAGCTCATCCGCTCAGCACTCCATGGCCAACGTCCCGGGGAAGTTGCTAAGTGCTCAGCATTGACCATACACTCTCTCTGGCTCTAGGGCCCAGACAGAGACAATACCCCCAACCCCTGGCAGAGAGAGCTGGTTGGTTCTTGGGCCACCTGTGCACCAGGGCGCCTTGATGTGTGCCCAGACCCTGGTTCCAGACTAAGCTAAATCCACATGGTCTACATCTGTGCCTCAGCAAACTTAGTACCTACTGGACCTGTTGTCACTTCCAGACCCACCTCCCCGGGAGGGTATTTGCAGTGACCCAAAAGATGCCATTCGGTTCTACCCAACATACTTCTCTTGAGTACCTACTAAGGGAATAAGACCCAGCTTGTTCCTGCAGAACCAGGGAAGCAAAGAGCTACCATTTTGAAACAAAGAATTGTAGGAGCCCATGGAGAGAAGACTTGACTCTGCCTCAAGATGGGGGCTGCCAGGGACAGCCTCTGAGAAGGGATAATATGTGAATTGGGCCTTGAAGGATGAGTTGGATTTTTCCAGGTGAAAAATAGAGTGAGAGGTGGGGAAGGGGAACAACGGATGGGGAGAACAGCATGAGCAAAGGCCCGGGGGTGATGGGTGTGATGTGTCTGGAGTGTAAAGTTGGCGGTGCTGTGAGATAGGGCTGGGATCGCAGGTCGGAGTGAGTCGTGAAGGTCTTCCCTGCCAGCTAAGCATCACACCCTTTGTGCATGGGGCCAGGGAAGCTCCAGGAGGTTTCTAAGCAGGGGAGGGCAGCATGGCCCGAGTGCCTCTTTAGAACAACCAACATCAGGAGTGCCCAGCTCTGCTTTCTTCTCGGCCCCTCCTGTCAGTATTCACCTGCTCCCGGCCACCCCCCCAAACCCAGTGCATCAGAGAAAGAGGGGCCAACGGAGCCGCACTACTGAGTTAATACAAACCCCCCCGGCGCCAGTGCCACGCCAGCCCAGGAGGGAGGCAGCCGTAACAAGAGAGGAGATTACAGATAAGAGAGGAGAAATGGCCACAGCAAGATGAAGGGAAGGCAGAAACTGGCAGAAAACAAACCAAGGTGTCAAGACAGAATCGATAACCATCACCGCGAAGAGAAGAAGATGGGATTCATTACAGAGAGGGTAAAACAGACATTACCCAGCCTGCCCACGCGGCTCACTGCCCGAGTGGAGGAACGTTCGACGAGGCAAGTGCTGACGGTGGGAATACTTGACAACATGGCAGCAAGGGAGAGAGGGAAGGGAGAGCGGGGAGACGGAGAGGAGCAGAGAAGGAGACACACGCGGTGGTCTGGGAGACAGCCCGTGCGCAGGGGACCACCAGTCAGCTTGGTGCAGGTGCAGAGGGATGAATTCGTGGTGGCGTTGGACTTATTTTGTGCCCCGGTTCTTGAGCCCGGGGTGTGGAGGGGCAGGGACCTTTCACACTATGGGGAGCTGGGACAGACCTAAAACTGTCGGAGTGAAAGCTAACGAGGGAGACAAAGGCACGCAGAACAACACAGACCAGTGTGCGCGGAGGCCCCTTGGAGGACAACCCACATCTTCCCGGCCGAGGGGCTGAGAGCTGACCATGTTCACATCTGCCACCTTATCTCGTGCAGGGAGAATAGGAATCTGACCCCTGGGGTGGAAAGGTGTGCAAATGGGAGGAGGCTCTGTGTCCCGGGCCAGGACTAGGATTCCCCTCCCCTTCCTTCCCAGAGGCAGGCAGGACAGAGCCTTTCCCCCACACAGGCGGGGAAACTGATGCATAAGGAAGAGTCGAGTCTTCAGGTCACCCGAACTGTAAAGGCAGAGTTGCTGCCAGGTCCCAGGGGAGACGGATTCCAGGGCAGCCTCCTCTGCAGCTGGACCAGGCAGAGGGGCAGGGTTGGGGTCGGGGGTCAGGCCGCCCCTGGGGTGGGAAAGAGGCTGGGTGTCAAAGCTAGCTGCAGGAGCTCAGCTAGGCAGAGGGGCAATCTTCAAGCCAGTGATCACAGTCATGACTACTATGGATCCAGCACCCAAGATGGAGTAGCTGGCCCTGATGGGTGGGTGGAATGATGGAAGGGGCAGCAGGGAGCCTCGGGGTGCTCTGGGGCTGACAGCAGTATCCTAGCCCTGGTGAGGAGGAGGTGTGAGACTAATCGAGCAGAGGCCCAGACCTGGAGAGACCAGAGTCTCAGACAGCCTAGCAAACATAGGGCCTGGAATACCCGACCCTGCGTTATCTGTCCCAGAGCCCTGCAGACCAGCACTGGGCACCATGCTGGTGTAACCCAGAGCATCAGGCCAGAACCGCTAAGATCTACCAGTCCTATTGCTGAACCCAGGCCTGGGGTGGAGCCTACAGGTGGGAAGAGAGGAAGGGGGATGCTGTGCAGTGAGAAATCCCAGCCTCCGGAAGAGGCAGGCTGCAGAGGTCAGGACCCAGGCAGGTCCCGGGACCCAAGGCCCCACCCTCAGGCCTGCCTGGATCTTCTCCACCCTGGGTTGCTAAGACGGGCTGGTTGAGAGCTTACCAAACGATGCACAGGGCAGCTGTGGGTAGGGGTGTCGGCATGCCAGAGGACAAAGGACCCAAGAGGAAACTCTGGCTGGACTCTGCACCCCCTAGTCATCCTGCACCTAAAAGGCAGGCACCTGCTATGGCTTGCCTGGAGAGTGCTGGTGTTTAAAGAGTGTACCTGTCAGGGCCAATCTGGAGAGTGAGCAAGATAAGAGCTGGGAGAGCCTTCAGGCCCCAGCGCACTCACACCAGGAGAGGCCGAGGCACTCAGCCACATGGTTGCTGCTTAGACACGGTTCTGCCAGGCAGGGAGCCCAGAGAGTAATAATAGCGCCACCCAGCAGTTACGACGGTGTACTCACTACGTGCCCGTCACCGCGCTCAGTGCTATATGTACTTCCCCTCGTTTGAACCACACACCTAAGAGTGTGCCCGTTTTAAAGAGGAGGAAACAGGTTCAGAGAAGTGATGGAACTGGCCCAAGGTCACACAGCCTTGAAGGGGTAGAACCAGGATATGAACCCAGACAGTGTGGCTCCAGAACTCAAACCCTTACCCCATTGGGTTGTCTTCGTCCAAGGGCAATCCCTAAGCTCTTCAGATTTCTCCTTTTCCAAGCTGTCTGCAGCTGGACCTCTGAGCTGGCCCCTGTCCTACCAATACCTCGCAACCCCAAATCATCGGGCTTCTTGGCGTCACCTGGGGGTGGTGGGCCAGGTGCCCCTCAGCGATCCAGGTCTACCCCACTCCTGGGCATTCCCCATTTCCTGGAAGGAAGGTTCTGGGCTCCCTGTGCCAGAGGGGGTGAGGACCAGTTGGGTTCCGGGTCCCCTCTCCGTCTCCCCACCCGCATCCCACCTCTCCATCCCTCCCACGGTGGGTCCCTTCATCCCTCCTGTCTTTGTCTCTCCCCCTGCATCCTGGCTTTCTTTCCTTTCTGTTGATCTTTTTATTTGTCTCTGTGTTCCTTGTAGCATCTGCACCTTCCTCTCTGTCATTACATCCTGCGTCCTAGCCCGTGTCTTGCCTCTATCTTCCTATTTCTTTTTTTTGTGCTTTCTACGTGCCTGGATTTGCCTCCGCCTCCCCTGCCTGTCATTCTTGTACACCTTGCAGAAAAGCCCTAGCCATCTGGGGTGATGTGCTTGAGAGATCTGCTGCACGCAGGTATGGCCTATAGGCTCTCCCCCACGCCCATGACCAGTTTCCTTCCCTTTCCCGGAGCCCGGCTCAGAGCAGGCAGGGTCCTGGGCTGAGCAGAGGAGCTCTTAGGAGAGCGAGGGGCTTTGATCACCGGCAGTCAGCATGGAGACAGCATCCTTGGCCTTTGGGGAAAGAGTGATGGGCTGGAGAGGAACAGGGGTAGTTGAGTTGAAAGCACACGGATACCAACAAAACTCTGGTTAAAACAATGAACTGGTGAGATATAATGAATACTGGTCCCTCTGAGCTTGGGGTGCTACGGATGTGTCCTGTCCTGCCCCACAATAAAGGATGCTCAAGCCCAGCCCCCACCCCGGGCCCGCCATGAGAGCAGCAAATCCAGACAAGCTCCTCCCTGGGGGCCCTAGGCCTAATGACTGTTTGCAGGGGAAGAGCCAGACTCACTGGCACCTCAGGGCCTCTGCACTGGCCCTTCACCTGCCTGGACCGCTCCTTCCCCAGAAATTTGCATGGCCTGCTCCTCACATCACAAAAGGATTTTGCTGGGATGTCCCCCTGTCAGCTAAGCCTTCTCTGAAAACCCCATTTAAAATTGCCCCTGCCTCACCATCCCTCTCCCCTCCCCTGCTGCAATGTGCTTACCTTGTTCCACCTGTGTGATTCGGTTACTCTATGCCCTCCAGCCTGCGTGTCACCCCTCCCATCTCTCCGACTTACTGCCTCCCGAGAACCTTCCCTAGAGCCCGGTATGTAGTGGGTACTCAATAAATATTGGTTAAATAAATGGGTACTCTGTATACCTGGGTTAGAAAATTTTGCTGTACCATGGAGATGGTTTGGCAATCTTTATGCATTTTTAAACATTTTTGTCCTTTTTTTTTTTCAGAATCTGAGTTATTTTCTTTTGTGTTTTTTTAATTTCTAATTCACATTCAGCCTATTCTTACTACTCCATACTGTTTAGATAATATAAATGGTCATAAAAAGTTAGAAATAACCCAAATACCCAATAACAGAGATTAGTTGGAAACCTATCTAGTATTACAAAACAGAATATATGATGAGGTTCTATTTTTGTAAACTAAATCGGTAGGTATAGAGGTATTTATCTCTCATTATTTGGCAAAATGTTTTCTCAGGAACACGAGTATGGTTATTAATAGCTGCCAGATGAAAAGGGGACTCTAGAGTCAAAGAGTTTAGGGAACAACAAAGTTAAACAGATTTTTTAGCTGGGGATCTCTCCAGAGCTTTAAATTCATTTATGATGAATATCACAATGAATATTCATTACAATGAATATTACAAGCTCCAAGAAGAAAATAGAATACGTAATACTTTTCAACCTTTGACCAGGTTTGTCATTGCTGTTAATGTTCCTGTTTTACAGCATGGAGGGACTGAAATTCTAGAACTTTGTTTGGGAAAGAGGTAAAATGTACACACACACACGGAGAAAAGAATCCAAGGTGTGTATACCAACTGGTTGTGTCTGAATGGGTGGGCTTATAATTGTTTGTTATATTCTCTTTGCTTGTTTGTATTTCCCATCACATGTATCTTTTGTAATAAGATAAAAAGAAGCATAAACAAAAAATAAAACCAAGTAAGACACTATTACGGGAAAATCTCTGGAATGTTTCAATTTGGCAGTCTCCTCCCTCTTTTTTAAACATTTCTGATTTGTGTTCGACCTGCCGTGCTCTGCTTTTTATGTTTGCAATATTTTTATAATTTTTATCTTGAAAATTAGTTGAAAATGGATGTTTCCAATCAACAGCCCGTATTTTTTATGACCCATTCATCATCTTGACCAAAGAGTCATCTCTGGACCCAATCAGGCAGGGGGATGGGAGAAGGGGTTTGTGGGGGGACAATTGAGAGAAGAAGTGTAGACAGGTGGGAAAAGAGAGGGGGAGGGGCGGGGAGATGGGAAGGAGCGGGAGGAAAGAGGACTCAGAGAAATGGTGGAATAAACAGGAGGAGAGGAGGGAGGAATGGGCAGCGGTGGATATTCCCAGGAGTGTCGTCACGTGCCGAGCGTGGGGGCGGGGAATGGTGCACAGACCCAGAGAAGTTACTGTCAGCACAGCCCCACAGGTGGGGCTCCTGAGGGTGGTGGCGGTGCCCACCTGAGCTGCCCTTTCTCCTGGAGCACAGAAGCGGGCAGTGCCCACCTGAGCTCCCGGCCAGGGTCTCCACGGAGGGGCATAATCCAGCTGGGTGGGGGCGGGAAGGGCTGGGCCACCTTCTCAAAGCCGCACGTGCAGCGAGCACACTGTTTTTACAGAGAATGTTTGTTATAAGTGGACAAAAATAGATTTTTTTTTTAGAATCGCTCTTATTCACATGCTTTACATAAGATTGAGAAATGTCAATTGCCCACACCGGAGAACACATATTATGATGATGATGTGGAGACTGGAGGATGTTATGCTGGGGTTAAAGCTGCCCCCGTCCCCAGCCCAGGGCATGGCTGGAATCGGTGCGGTCATGTCCTGCTCCAAACCAGGAACGGGGCGAAAATGGCCTCTGGAGGCCCCTTTCCAGCTTGCCAGTCCCTGAATCCGCACTGTGGCGAGGGCCAAGCCTCAGCTGCACCCCCTTCAGCCCCCAGGCTTGCCCTGGCCCTCATCATAATTACTAGGTCGCATTCCTGGTGGGACCACCAGCGGCCAGCACGAATCCTACCCCCCCGCCCCCCACTCAGATTTCATGTTTCTGATGGAGGGCTCTGGGGTGCGAGTGTGAAGGGAGAGGAGGAGAGGCTCCAGGGACCCAAACTTAGTGTCTGGAAAGGGGGGCAGGACTGGGCACTGGAGCCGCTCAGCACGACCCACCTCCCTGGAAGGAGCTCCAGTCCCTCTTCCCGACCTCTTGGATTTTAAAACCCAGGAAGAAAGGCAGTCATGTCAATGAATGTAGATGTGACAGGTCCAGAGGTGTCCCGGGTGGGACAGTGAGAGCAGGTGAGCAGGGGAGGGGCAGGGCCAGAGCCTGGGCCTGGAGGAGGCTCTGTGGCCATGGAGAGCACGGAGGGTGAACCAGGCAGGGTCTAGGGCTGGGGAGGCTGAGAGGGCACTGGGAGTGGCTGGAAGGAAAGAGGAGAGTGTGTGAATGCGTGCATGCATGTGTGTGTGCATGTGCGTGTGTGTGTGTGTGCGTGTGTGTGTGTGTGTGTCCTCCATCCACCTGCCACCCGTGGCAGTCAGTAGGGTAAGAACTCCAGAACCAGACTCCTCACTCGGGATCCTGACTATATCTGCCCTTGATTTGACCTTGGCCAAGTTCCTTTACCCTAACTTGGTGCCTCAGCCTCTTTCTCTGCAAAATGACAGTGACGGCACCTTCCTGGCAGGGTTATCGGTTAGGATTCCGTGAGGTCATCGGGAGCACTGAGATGAGAACTGACACATGACAGGTCCTCAGCACATGTTAATAGTAATACTGTCATTGACATTATTTTATCTGTCAGGAGGAGGACGTGACTTGCCCTAGGAAAGTGAAGCTTGAGATGCAGACGCCCCCTGCCAAGGCCCCACCCTTTTCTGCTTTGGGCAGGTTTTCAGCTGCACCCACCCCCATGGCATCAGAGAGGACAATGGAAGCATCCCCATGCTCCAGGGAATGACCTGGGATGGAGGGGGCTAAGGTGTAGCACCCACCTCCCCATCCCATCTGGAGAAGCCCCGCAAGCAACCAGTGACAGATGGCGGTGCTTTGAGTGACTACTTCAATTTTAACTCTTTTCGATAATCCAGTGCCAGAAAGCCACATACTTTAAAACTGTCCCCGGATCATAGATCAGCCCAAAGAGACCGAGTCCAGTTCAGTTAATAACCTCTGGAAACCCCATCAATCACTGGGGGCAGCCCCTCCTTAGTGTGCTCTATATTGACTCCTGGCAGAGATGAATGGACCACGACTCTTGGCGGTCCCTCTTGGGTGTTTGCAGCTCGCCTTCCTACAACCGCAACTTGGACTCATCTGAGCTGAGCCCAGGGTGGCCAGAGGAGCAAGGGAATGACTGTCTCTTGGAGAGAAGAAGTTGGCATCTCATCCTGGCCCCCTCGCAGGGGACTCTCCTCCTTCCTGACCTCTCAAGGGCGGGGCCTCTCCTTGGCCCCCCAGCAACTGGGTAGAGCCCCAGACGGCGTCCGCCTCTCCTGCAGAAAACTCCTAAGACTCTGCTCCCCGGGGAGTAACCACACAGGGGAGAGCCAGGGACGCATGAACATGGTGTGCTCCCCATTGGGTGGGAGCCCCCATCTGCAGCCAGCAGAGCTCAGGACTGTTCTGTTTTGCAGAAGCTGGGCCCTTCTCTGGAAGCTGTCTGGCCAGGGATGACATCCCCTCTGATGGAGACACCCGAGGCCTATGAGATCCTCTTTCCTGCCATCTTTTATACCCAGCCCTGCTGCCACCTGAGGACCTGTCCACACACCTGCCTCCGAAATTGTCACCCCACTGGCCTCGCGTCAGTTCTCCCACACACCCAGCCAGAGGCCTGTTGGAAGTTTAGACCCATCCTGAGCACATCCCTCCTATATACAAAGCCTCTTTTCCAATGTCTCCCCACTACCTAGGGAATAGGGTCCAAGCTCCTTAGCCTGGTGTTCAAGCCTAAACTGACTCTGCCAGTTGGCTCAATACTTATTCCTCAGCCTGAACCCTTGGCTCAGGTCAGATGAATCATTCTTCTGTCGCCCACTGCCATCTGGTACATTTCAGCGTTCACTCCTAACACTCATGAAACCTCCTCTCTGCCCTCTCCACCTATCCAGTTCTACCTATTCCATAAGTCCCAGTTCAAGCTTCACCTCCTCCATGAAGTCCTCCTTGACTAGTCCAATCCTCACTCTGGCGCTCTGGTGGCATGCACTGTGCCACATGCACCTGGGCATGTGGCATGGGCAGCTCGGTATTGTAGCCCATCCTGCAGCGTCCTTGTCTTTGATTCTTTTACCCCAGATCTATCTCTGCATATCCAGCTACCTCCCAGGCTTCACAGTGGCCTCCTCTAGGACCCACTGGCTCTTTGGAGGGTGATGGAACCAGATGGAAAGCCCAGGAGGCAGGAACTATGTTGTCTTTTCACCCCCATGTTCTCAGTACCTAGCCCCGAACCTATCACATAGAGGACAAAAGATATGGCTCAGTTAGATTGCCTTGAAATTCATCTTTACATCTTCAGTGGTACTAGTGCCTTCCGCCTTACACTGCAAATTATATTCTCTCTTGTTCTGTAACCTACTCACCATGTGGCTTCCCCAGCAATATCAGCAAGGTGCCTTGCCGCAAATGCCAAACACTTGGATGAACCCCGGGATGAAGTCTCCTACAGGCATCCTTGAAAGTTCTCTTTGACCTATGGTAACCTAGATGCATGTGGGAGGTGCCCTGTTTAGGGGTCCGATGTGCTTGGTTAAACAGCCCCTATCCCAGTACACGCATACACTGCATCTTCTTTACCCATTCATCTGTCGATGGACATTTCAGTTGCTCCCACATTCTGGCTATTGTGAATAGCCAAGCCAATCTATTGCTGTGATGGAATATTATTTTCTTCTTTTTTTTCAGATTTTATTTATTTATATGAGAGAGAGAGAGAGAGAGAAAACACGAGCAGGGGGAGGGGCAGAGGGAGAAGCAGATTCCCCGCTGAGCAAGGAGCTTGATGAGGGACTTGATCCCAAGACCCTGAGATCATGACCTGAGCCGAAGGCAGATGCTTAGCCGACTGAGCCCCCAGGCACCCCGGAATATTATTTTCTTCTTAAAAAAGAAGAAAACCTTATCCTATGTGACAAGATGGATGAAACATTAAGACATTGGGTTAAATGAAATAAGCCAGTCACAGAAGTACATGTACTACGTGACTTCACTTATAGGAAGTCTCTAAAGCATAGAAGCAGGAAGTAGAGTGGTGGTTGCCAGGGGCTGGAGGAGGTGGGGATGGGGACTCGCTGTTTCATGTGTATAAAGCTTCAGTTCGGCAAGATGAAAAAGTCCTAGAGTTCTGCCGTAACCGTTGTGCTCATAGTGAACAAGAATGTACTGTATACTTAAAATTTTAAGGGGGTAAATCTCACGTTGTGTGGTTCTTTTCCCTACAATAAAAAAAAAAAAAAGAAGGAAAAATGTTTAGAGGAATGAAAGCAGTAAATCCGTTAAAAACAAAGCAAAACAAAACAAAGTAGCCCCTCAGCCTCACCATGCCCCTCCTGGGCCAGCAACCCTCTTCCTTCCTGCTTCTTCCTGCCCAGGACCGGCTGCAGACACGCAGCGTTGTGTTCTGCAAAGAGCTCTGAGCCGAGACTTGCAAGATTTGGGTTTCTTGACTCTGCTCCTTACTAACTGTGTGGTGTGTGCAAAATATTTAAACTCTTTTCACTGAGCTTCCTTATCTTTGAAAACGGGGAGCATAGACATACCCAGTCCTGGCTCCCTCACACTGTGTCTGTGTGAATCTAATGAGCTCATGTTTGAGAAAGCACATTGTAAATAATAAAGCATTATACAGGTTGCTATTATCATTCCAGTGAAGTTTCTGGCCAGATGGAGGCTGGGGGTCAGAAGCCGTAGCGCCTCTTTCTGTTCACTCATTTGAATTAGGAGCAGTCAAGATTGCAATAGAAGATGATCCTGGAGCCTGAGCTGCCCAGGGGCTGCGCTCCAGGTGGGACTGGATTCAACTACAAGTAACCAAAAGAACAGAAGCTCCTATAAGGTAGGAGTTTATTTTTCTCTCACATGAAAATCTGGAGGCAGCCAGCGAATGTCAGGGAGGGACACTTTGGTCCATATATCTCTCAGGACCCCCACGGTCCTTCCCACTTGCTCCTCTATCCCCCACTCAGAGCCAACCTTTGTCCTCACTATTCAAGATGGCGACCGTCACAGCCATGGTCCAGGGGGCTTCACTGTCAAGTACGAAAGGGGCAAAGGGCATGCACACCGGCTATAATTTAGGGAAGACTCTCGGAAGCTGCCAGAAGATACTATTGCCTTCGGGCAGAACGTAGACGCACGGTCACACTTCGCTGTGAGGGAGGCTGGGTTATGTAGTCTTCACTCTGGGCGGCACATGCCCAGGAAAATTCTACTGCCTTGGAAGGAGAGGAAAACGAATGTTGGGAGGAAAACCAGCATCTCTATTGTGGGATGGAGAGGGGACAGCAGGGGAAGAGAGGCTGGTCAAAATCCATGTTTTCCAGTTGGACTTGAAAGACTTTTATTACCACGTTTCTTTGCGCCAAAGACCTGAAGAGAAGGTTAATAGTGTGGACGCTGGTATTTGCCCCTTCAGACCAAGGAGCCACGGGGATGTCCCAGATTTCAGGACCCATGGTTTAGAAATGTGCCTCAGAGGCAGAGGTGCCCAAGTTATTTTTTCTGATAAAGTCAGAAGCAGGCTAGGTGATAAATGTGGTCTGGGACTCCTATCTCTATCTGTCCATCTGTCTGTCTATACATCACGACAGAGAGACCAGTGTATGAGGCTGTCTTAGCACTAAGTTGTGGGCCGCGGAACAACTGCCTGGAAAATAGTGGCCCCAAGCACTTCCGCATATGCCATCGTGTCCATTTCACAGAAGGAGAAACTGAAGCGCTGAGAGATTCAAGTAACTTGCCCCAAATCACATCGCTTGTTAGTAAACCGAGCCAGGTGTGAACTTAGTGTCTTGCCTTCGGAATTCATGTTCTTACCACTGCACTGGGCTCTTCCTCCATCCGTGTGCCTGTGTGTCTGTCTCGTCAAGACAGACAGGGCTCCCCGTACCTCCCCTCTGCCTCTCCGCAAGGCCCCAAACCAGCCCTTTTCCTGAATCAGAAGGTCCTTTCCCAAGCCCTGCATTGCTCATCACTCTTCTTAAATATCACTTCCTCCAGAGAGCCTCCCTTTAATAACCCACGTGGTCTGGTCATGTCAACCCCGTTCATGCCCCTGTCCAGCAGGGGCTGGCTGGGCCCTAGTTTATGGGCCCCTGTAGTAGGCGGCCTGTGTATCTCTCCTGTGTTCCTGTCCTGTCTGCCGACCCTAGAGTCAGTGGGCTCTAGTCACAGTGTTGGCCCCGGGGAGTCTTCTCTCCGCCCTATGCAGACCCCTCCTCTACTCTGTGAATCTGGCCCCCTCCCCACAGCCCCGGGAACTACACTCCTTCCACCAGTCCCTCTGCACATAGAGCCCCCCCTCAGCCTCCCCTCTGGCCCCTACCTTGAGCCCATAAAGATGCTCAGGTCATCCCATGTGGTAAACAAAACTCCTCACTACCAGGATTCCTTTCCGGTTGCTGTTCTTTCTCCTTCCCTTTCTCAGCCAAGTGTCTTGAAAGAATAGTCCATACTTGATGCTTCTTTTTTCTTATTTCCCTTATCTCCTCCACCAAAGGTAGCCTGGCTGCTGCCTTTTTATGCCATTGACCTTATCTGGCCAAGGTCACATACGATTTCATATTGCGTATCAATGGGCCCTTCTCAGCCCTTATCGTCCCATTACTCTCTGTGGCATTCGATGCTGTTAATTGCTCCCTCCTTCTGGAGACTTTATCTGGCCAAGTTAGATTTGGGAGGTCTTAACCCAACCAAGGATGGGGTGCAGGTACTTGGATTGGCAAGTGTGGAGTTTAGAGAGGACTTAGGGCTGGAGGTGTGGAAAAATCTTTTCCCTGTGGAAAGCCCTCTCATGGCTCCCCTTTGCCCTAAGGCCAGAGTCTACCCTGGGAGGGGCCCTCTCAGCCCAGCCTGGGCAAGTTGGAAAAGTCAGGGGGTCCAGCCAAGCCTGGGGCCAAGTAGGAAACCAAGTCCAAACCCGAAGAAAGGAGGTTCAACTAGGTTATCAACATCCAAGAGGCCAAGAGCAAGGGCGGCATTAATCCTTATCTGTGGTTCTCAGTTCAGTTTTTAGTACTTCTGAAAAATCTTTCCCACCTCTCTGTTACAAGCCTCTACGGCACCAAGCACGTAGCTCCCCTTCATAGCACGGCTTCTAATTGACATTCGCTATTTACATTTCATATCTGTAATTTTAAAAAAATCACACGGATATTGCATTTGATATTTGTGATCTACATTTACGCATTTGATTATTAGATCGATGTTTGCCTCTTAGACTAAAAACTGCATGAGGGCAAGAGTGCTTCCTGTCCCGCTTTCTGCCGTGATGAGAGAGTAGAGGGATTGATGAGTATCCAGAGGAATCCCGGAGGTGGAGGAAGAAGAGCACAGAATGTTCAAGGTCAGGAGCAATTGCCTGGAACATGCATTGTCTAAGACTGTTTTTTGTGGGTTAGCGGAGGTGGGGCGTGTGGGTGGGGTGGGGTGTGCTGGTATAGGGGCGGAGTGCAGGATCTTTCCTCGCCTGGCTCCTTCCTGGCCTGGAGCCTCACCCCTCCCCACCTCCATCTCCATCTCCATCTCTGCCTCCATCTTTATAATTCTAAGACACTGTTTGTAGCTCCCATGAGTTGTAATTTCATACCCTCAACCTTTATTTATTCATGCTCTTTCCTCTTAATCTTCTGTTCTTACCCATGGCAAATTATTGTTTATCTTCCAAAACTAAACTCAGATGTCTCCTTCTCCAGACAGGCTTTCAAATCCTCCCAGACTTTGACGCTTTCTTCTGTTCCACACTATTCGGGGTCATTCTGTGTAAACGAACTGGCAGCTCTGTGAAGGCAGGAGCTGTGTTCCTAGTCTTCACTATGCCCCAGCACCTGGCACACGGTAGGCGCTTAATAAGTGAGTGAATGTGTGAGTGAATGAATGGCAACCTAACCCAGATTTTTGGAAACAGTACTGAGTTCAAACAGCCTGTCTTATCATGCCTTACATGGATTCGTAGTTGTCACACCATAGGTCCTGATTTTTCTCCTGGAAATTGTGGTTGCTATAAAAATTGCACAGTATTTCCCAACCTAAGGTCTTTGGACCCCCAGGGAAAGTCATAATAAAAGGTTCTGAGAGCTTCTGTCAATGTCTCAAATAGCCCAACAGAAATCATACTGTTATCTGCACTCGGGCCACAAGGCTTACCTAAAACATCGGCTTTCTCTGCTTTTAACTGGGATTGTGTCAACTCCGTGCGCTAACAGTGGTTATCTCATGCTCCTTGGGAGCTATGATTGGCTGGGGATGACATCATAGGAGTCCCTGGGGTCTGTGGAAGGAAAAACAATAAAAGAGATCCTGGGAAGTTAAAAGGTTGGAACCACAGCAGGGAGGATGGGGCTCTGGGCTCAGAATTAGGAGACAGGAGAGCTGGCCATGGCTCTGGTTAAACGCCCATCTTCTCTGTGCTCCCCACGCCCACCCCCCCACCGCGTCTCTCCATCTGGAGAGTAGGAACATTCATCTCTGCCTTGAAGGTCAAACAAGGGCAAAGGTGCCTCCAAGAGGGCGCAGTGCTAATGGAGGAGCATGCCACCCTAGGAGGTCCCCAGGAGAGTGCAGGCAGAGGGAGAAGGAGAAGTGCTTCCTTGAAGTTGGAGCACGGGATACAGAGAGGGGTGGAGTGGGTGTCCTGCTGGGGGAGGTGGTCAGGCAGGCGTCAGATTGTAAAAGGCAGTGAAAGCACACTGAGGGGTATGGACTCTACGGTCCTTCATAGAAAAATCCAAAATCCGTATTGGCCCTCAATTAGGGTGGACGATGTGGATCCCAGTGCTTCCCTCAGTGCTTCTCAGGGGGTAATTTGGACTCAGCATCCACTGCAACCCCCCTCTTGCACTGTTGATTTCAGCCTGAAGCTCTGAAGGTTTCAACCCAGTTGTGGCTCCCAGCACGCGGAGTCCCCGAGTCCTGAGTGCTCCCTGCAGAGGTGTGCGTGGCAACCAGCCAGGTCGCTGGGACCAGATACTGGCAGCATGGCAATGAGGGCCAGAGCCGGCGGAAGCCCCTGAGGATGACAGGGGGCCCTTGGCGGGAGGTGTGACTGTGCCCCAGCTGTGCTCTTCTGTCCAGAGCAGGGCAGAGGGAATACTCAGAGCTGCCACTCCCCCCCGCAACCCCCGCGCCCCCCCACCCCCCACCCCGCCGCCACCTCGGGTGTGTTCTGAAAACCCTTCATTCCTGGAGACCAAAGAAAATGCTGCCTTCCCAGGGGGGAAATCCCACCTTCCCCAAGTCCCAACTCAGAATGAATTCATTCTTTCTCTGTGCTCGTACAACACCTTTCGGACACCTCTCCTTGCTACTTACTTTGCTCTGCCTCCTGTTTGGATGATTTCCTTTCTTGCCTGTCTCTCCCCGCCGCCGCCCCCTCTCCCCCACACCGAGCAGGGTTGCACCTCGCCTGCATTTGTATCTCGAGCCCTGAATGCTGAGCCCGGCAGCTAGGGCAGGGACCCAGTAAAAGTTGTTGATCGCGAGAGAAAAGGTCTTTTGTGGCCACATCTGATGTCTGATTTGAACCTGGCCTGGAAGTACCATGTATACACGGAGCACCATTACCCCTCTCTCAGGCCCCGTTCTTCCTTCGTGTTTTCTCAGTGTCTACAGCGAGAGGAGTTGAAACGGTGCCCAGAGGGCTCCTTGGAGAAGGTTTCCTTGAAAACGTCAAAAGATATCTCCAGTGAGGACAACACAGAAGTCACCCCAGAGAAATCAAGGTCTACCGCTAAAATTTCCCAAAAAGGTGATGATGTCAGCACTACCCTTTGGCCCCATTTTGTACCGAGCAGATTCTTGGAAACACAAAATCCTTCTGGATGTCCCCCTCCTCCTCTCTGAGCCCACTTCCTACTAGGAGCGCCCACATTGCTCTCCCCTCTCCACCCGGGGTGGAGGGAAACCCGCAGAGACCTAGCTGGTGCCTTGGCAGGGGTAGGACCAACTGAGGGAGTGTGTCTGCTGGTGGCTTCAGCAGGTGGGGACTTGCTTCGGGACTGTGTGATTCGGGGGCAGTGCCACACTCATCTTGAGGGACAAGGGAGCATCTGAGAGCAGCTTTTCCTCCCAAGTTCCCTCCAAGTCACTGCGCTGGAAAAACACTTGCCTCTGTCACTAGGCTGCACCTGTAAATAAATCGGAAGATAAAAGAGGCCTTTCTGCTTTTCAAACGGTGACAGGCGCATCCCGGTAAATTGCCTTCATGCTTTTTTAATAGAAGTAAAAAGGTTTGGGTGGATTGCGTCGCCTAATACAGAAGCACTTTTCTCTCATTTGAGCGGCCGCAGATGGGATAATGAACACATTTTTATCTGTGTCTCTAAACAGAATGCAAAGAACCCGGAGTTAGACAAACTTTCCTTTATGGCATTTTGAGGAAAAAGCTGGGAGTGGGTGGAAACCTCTTGGTGACAAACCTTGCAGGAACTGGGAGCTGAAGTTGAGGGATTTGCTCCCCCAAAGAGCAGGCAGCCTTCTCCTGGGCTGGAAGTGTGTTTGCTCCTGGGATGCAGAGACCCACTTCTATATTTCAACCTCCATTTATTTACCTGCACGATGGAAGTCAGGTTCCCGATTTCTAGAATTATTGGGAAAGCACCGGCCCAGTTCAGCCACGTGGAAAGTGTTGAGTTAGCGCCAGTGAAAGCCTATCCTGGTTTGGTATCAGGATGTCCACATCACCCAGGCACACGTTCCTCCCAAGAAGCAGCCATTCAAGGGCAACCCCCTCCATAAAGAAGAAGGCTGGGTGAATGGTCTCTACAGGGCTGCCGGACGCCACCCATGCGGTCTGGCCACTGGGGGCCCCCCACATCTCTGCAGCCCCTCTCAGGGGCGTGGACTTTCTGGAAGCTCCCTCCATCAACCCCTCCTCTGTGCCATTGCTTTGCATGTCCCATACTGCTCTGCCACTCTTTACCTGGACGTCGGTCTTTCCTCCAAGAGTGGGAGAAAGCGAGCAAGCCTCATGCTGTTGGTGCTGTTATGCTCAGCACCCAGGGCAGTGCTGACAAACAGCTTGTCAGGGACGGAAGGTTTGCGTCCCCCAAACTCCTATGTTGGAGCCCTAAACTGCCCATGTGATGGTATTTGGAGGTGAAGCTTGGGGGAGATAATAGGGTTAGATGAGGTAACGAGGGTGGACCCCCATGTGGGATAACCCCCCACCATTATCTGAGCACACAGCAAGATGGCAGCCGCCTACAAGCCAGAGAAGAGACCTCAGAACGAAACTACCCTGTTGACACCTTTGTCTTGGACTTCCTGGCCTTCAGAACGATGAGAAATTTCTGTTGCTCAAGCTATTCAGTGTATGGTGTTTTGTTAGGGCATGTTTGTGGGTGAATGAATGAGTGGCCCCAAGAAGTCTGGTCTTCACACACTTGGGGTGAGTAGTCAAGCCGACCGAGGAGCCTGGGAAGCAGGATGTGGCCGAGGCTCCGAAGCTGAGAACTCAGTCTGTCCCTGTGCCCACCCCGCCACTCAGGGTGTGTGACCTTCGCTTCTGGCTGTGTGACCTTTAGTTTCTCATCCACCTCAAGGATATAAAAACAAGATGCAGAGAGATCAGTGAGGTTGGGAGGCTTTCTCTGGAAGGAGCTGTCGGTGGGCTGTATCCCACCTCCCCCCATGGGAGAGGGGAGGGGGCTGCTTCCCTCCCACCTCCCCAAATGAGGGGACACGAAGAGAGCCCCTCAAGAGCTTGGCTAAGACCTGAGAAGGTCTAAAGGTGAAAGGATGTGGCTGGCCCGGGCGTGCAGATGCTGGGCAGAGAGGGACATGGTGGCCTCAAACTGCAGTCCTCCTAGAGTCTGGAAAGGGCACCAAGAGAGCCTCCTTCCTCTGGGCTGGTGCCGGCCTTGCAGACGGATGCTGGGAACTTTGTGGTTTTTTTTTTTTTTTTTAAAGATTTTATTTATTTATTTTAGAGAGAGAGGGTGGGAAAGAACATGAGAGGGGAGACGGTCAGAGGGTGAAGCAGACTCCCCATTGAGCAGGGAGCCCGATGCGGGACTCGATCCCGGGACTCCAGGATCATGACCTGAGCCGAAGGCAGTCGCTTAACCGACTGAGCCACCCAGGCGCCCAATGCTGGGAACTTTGAAGGCTTCGCGCCGGCACCAGAGGCTGGGCTGTGCCCTTGGCTGCAGGACTGGAGGAGGTGGGGGGTCATAAGCCCCCAGGAGAGGAGGTGTCAGCACATTGAGGGAACCACAGGTGAGAGAACACACATGAGCCCCTGACAAGGGAAAGACTTGGCATCTGGAATCTGCCATGTCCAGAGGGTATGGAGGCCGTATTACCATCCTACAAGTCAAGTAAGACCTGCCCTGGCCTTCCCCCTCCCCCACTGCCCCATCTCCACCCTATCTGACCTTGGTGGGGGGGTGGGGGGGTCCCAACAACAGACCCGAGTGGAGGAAGAGTAGAATGAGAACATAGTGATAAACCCGTCCATCCCTGTGCCCACTCTGGGTTTCCAATGAGCGCAGGGCGAGCTGGGGGATGGGGGTTGCAGGCAGGATAGGAACTAGAGGCTGATGTTAGAACCACCTGGCCTTTTTTTTTTTGTTTTTTAAACGGAGAGTCACTCCAGAAGCTATGAGGTTTTTCTAAGAGGTCCTCCAGTGGTCAGGGAAGAATGTGCTTGAAGGGGCTGTAACACAATGACAGAATGAAGCTGCTTTCTGCTTGCACCCCGGCAAATGCAGCTCCCCCGGCGGACGGATGGTACCGTGTCCTACCTGAGTGCTGGGGGAGGCCCAGGAGCATGCTACCCAGAGGGGCAGCGGTCAGGGAGAGCGCTCGCAGCAACTCCTGGAGGTGTGTGCTAGGTCCTCCGGCCGGCAAGCACCCGATAGCCGGCCTGATCCGGCCTACCGCAGAGTTCTGCAAGAGAGGGAAGGGGGCCTTCAAGATTTTCTTCCTAATCAAGACATGGCACATTTTTAACCTCATTAGAGGATAAGTCAGGCACCATGAGAGTTTAGAGGGAGCAAGGGCACATTCATTTAGGCTGTTCCTTTACATGATTCTTTGCCTGGGGTCCCTTCCCAGCATGAAGTGGGTCCAAATAAGGGCAAAGAAAGGACTGTTGGGAGATTAGCCTCTGAGTGGTGCCTTTATTATTTTATTTATTTTTTTAATCCTCAATGTTCATTGCAATTTTTAGTTTCAATGCTCAGCCAATCTGGACAATCCATTTACATATGGAAAGACCCCCAACTCAGTCAAAACCCAATAGAAATTATCTTTGAATTAACCATAGTTTTCAGGTTATACGCGTGGCTCCAGAAATTGAGAATTTGCAGTATTTATTTACTGGGTCAGTTTAACCCCTTCCAGACCACCCCTTCCTTTAATTCTTCCCCATGATGAGGACACTCTTGGATAGGGGAGGAAAATAAACAGAGAGAGGGCTCTGGCTGGGCAGCGAAATGGAAATGTGTTTAAAGGGTAAGGAAAAAAAAAACGATTTTGGGCAGTGAAGTTGGCAGAAAGAGATAAAGGGGATTTGGTTAGAAGTGAGAGTTAAATGATAGTAAAGGTCTAGAGAAGCTGTGATCAATAAATATAAAGTTCAACCTCATTGCTTTTTTGTAGCTGAGAAGGGCCGAGCCCCTCCTGCCTCCTGCCACCGGGCCTCCGGCTGCAGATTTGTGCTGGTGGATTCAGCTGATGAGGCCCTCCGACCCTGAACTTGAAATTCACTGAGTCTGGCCAGAGCTCTCGCTGAGGCAAAGAAGAGCGGACACCGCGTTCCTTGGACTTATTTGATGAGTCCAAGGTCGTATATGCAGGGATAAAAGTATCGGTCTCTGTACCACCAAGATAGGATTTTGGACCTGGGTGCATGGCTGCCTAGGGTTCCCCATCGGTGCTCTTCGGGAGGGCCTGCAAGCCTGTCATTGAGAAAATTGTTCATTTTAACATTTTTCTGAAGTTTTCCATTTTCTTGTGACCCTCAAAGAGGCTTGGGCTTTCCCAAAAGGAGAAAACCACTGGTCTATCAAGTTCTATAATATCTATGAAGATACTCTGTCATATACGACTATATAGACCAACAGAGATAGGAATATTGAGGAAGTGAGAAGGAGGAGGGGGTTTTGTTATATTGCTTCTTAAAAGCAGGGGAAGATGCTCTGGGGAGGATTTCCTTCCATCTGTCTGTCCGTCCATCCGTCCCCCATCGATGAATGTCTAATGTGTGCCAACCCTATTAAGTCCAGAGGGTTTAGACACGGACGGCACAATGTGGTGGGGTAGATAGGTATATGCCATAAAACGAAAACTGTGAAGTAATTTCTAGAATTGATGCCTTTTGGGGTACAAGTGGAGGTACACTGCGGGGAAGGAGAGAAGGGGCTCTGGTGGGCTTCGTAGAGGCTGTGATGCTTGAGCCAGGTCCAAAAGGAAAAGTAGAGGCGATAGAATCTTTTTTCTTGGGTATCTTTAAAGTAAAGATGCCCTCCTGGCCAAAGGCCGGGGCCAGAGAGCAAGACTTTAGAACAGCTGACTGTGCAAGGGAGGCCTGGGGATGTGTGCATGCTTGTTTGCACACACTGTTGGCTGTGTGTTTTGTGTGCCTCTTGGGGAGCAGGCAGGGGAGGAGGGATGGAGAAAACGGAGGGGCTCTGTGCTCAGTATTCTCTGGCTTCCTGTTTTGCGTGGTCCCAGGCAGAGAGAGAACAGCATGGGGCTCACTGGTGATTGACATGTCTTTTGGAGGAGAGAGACAGGCTAATAAATGGAGCACAGAACAGTGGGAGACAATCTGGGCAGGACACTGCTTCCTCATCTCCATCCCCAGCTGCATCTTGAGAGACAACGGATGGTGACCAGGCTGGCCCATAGATTGGAAGAGGCCAGAAGTGATTTTTCTCTCTCTCCCTCTCTGTCCACCTTCCCAGCAGGACCAGGAGTGGGGGAGGGGGGCCTCTGGGTAGTTGGCTCCTCCCCTAGGAGCAGGTGTGAATGAAGGCGTGGATCCAAGGAGGAGTGGGGGGCAAAGCGTTACTAAACATCTGCTCTTTTGGGTTTGGTTGGGAAGACCTTTCACAGCTGGCTTCTACGAAACCCACCCCATGCTAATAAAAGATTGAGAGAGGAAAAGACCAACTCAGCCCCTAGCAGGCTGGGGGCCAGGGGAACTGTTGGCCGCCTGGAGGCGGGGCAGTCTTAGCGCTTGCTAACAGGTGTGTGGATGAGAATCCAGAAACAAAGACTTACTCACAGAGATTAACCAGGGGCTCCTGCCCTGCAGGGTCCAGCTCTGATGAGCTCTGATACAGGGTGAGAAGGCAGGGGGAGGGACTTAAGACCCAGCTCTGTTCCTCTTGCTAATGGACGGGAGACAACAGGTGTTTGGAAAGAACCGACAACCCCTAAACCTGGAGTTAGACCCGTATTTTCACACTTAGAAGTATTTTTTAATGTCCAATAGTCTCCACGTCCGTTTGCTCTTCCCCGGAGCCCTGTGAGGCAGGTGTTTACATTAGTTAGCTGTCTTTCCAGACAGAAACACTGAGGCGCAGAGAGTGCTTTGACTTCAGTTGCAGGGCTAGCTAGAAGTGCCAGGTGCAACTCGGACTTCGAAGCCTTCTGGCTACAAAGCCCATGTGCTTTGCAACTAACCTGCCCGGCCCTTCGGAGCTTCTTGGAATTCACAGCTTGCCCCCGGCTCCCCAGGAGCCCCAGTACAGAGAGGCTGGAAACCTGTCCTTCCTTCATCTGAGGAGGGTAGAATAAGAGTGGGTGAGCCAGGATGTGCACATACCATGCCCTCAGCAAATGCAGGGAGGAACAATGAAAGGCTCACATTTCTTTTAAATTATGCAGTGATATATGTAGTTACATTTAAAAGTCCACGCAGTGCGGATACAGCCTAAGTGCCCCTTCTCCCCCCACCCCCCACTCCCAGGTCTTCCCTAGTGACAACTGGGGGATTGGTGTTCATCCTTACAGACAGGCGCCTCTATCTCTAGGCACAACTAGAAACACTGGGTCTTTGTTTTTTACATAAATGGTAAAATGTGGTATTACGGCTTACAATTCACTCTTTGCACTTTTTTGCTTAACCATATGACTTGGAGAGATTTCAATTTCACTGCCTATAGAACTACCTCATTTTTAAACAGCTAAATAATATTACATTACTTAGATATATATGTATACTTTACATATATGTATACGTGTGTATATTGTTTGACTATCTTCCTCTCTTGGACATTTGGGTCACGTGTTTTCCCACTGTTAGAAATAACGTAACAACAAAGAAACAACATAACAAGGGACATCTTTGTCCATGCTCTTCCATACACATAACTGAGGAATTCTCTAGGGGAGACACCCAGAAGTAAAATTCTTGGTAGAAAGGTAAGCGCATATTTAATTTGAATACTCTTTGCCAATTTACACTCCCAACAGCAGTGTTTCAGACTTCCCATTTCCCCACACCCTCTTGAACACTAGATATTATTAATATTATACTTTTTTGCCAAAATAAAATATTTGATTTGATTTGATTTGAATTTCCCTGATTTCTATTAAACATTTTTCATGTGTTCACTGCTTATTTATCTTTCCTCCTCTATGAATTACTTGTTTCTATTTTTTGCTTATTCTTACCATTTTTGTGGAAGCTCTTCATACATCCTGGATATTAATTCACATCTGTTATGCACGTTTCACGTATTCCTCCCAGTCTGTCAATTACCTTTTAACTGTGTTTATAGTTTTTTTTTTGTCAGACAGAAACAATTAGTTTTGACACAGTCAATTTATCAATTTTTTTCTTTTATGGTTTTGGTTTTATTGTGTCTTCCCTAAGAAGGTCTTCGCTACTCCAAGGTTATATATTTTTTTGAATTTTCTTCTAATATTTGCATAGTGTTCCCCTTGCTTATGAAGCTTAGTCAACTTGAAATTTATTATTTTGTTATGGTGGAAAGTGGGCTCTATTTTTTCCAAATCGATAGCTTCCATGGTCATTATTGGTGGCCCACCTAGTGTTTATTTCCACTTTCTCTAGATTTTCATTTAGGCATTCACCCCATCCCCATCTATCCCCTGGGCTTTGGGGCTAGGCCTCTTGAGTTTAGGGGTAATCCCATATACCTTGCCTAAACATCAGGATGGCGCCGTCTTGGTCATGGTGTTTCTTTCGGGATTATCAGTATGACACGGTTAGGGTGAGGGGAAGTTCACAGAGTGCACCTGGGTGAAATACTGTGCTCACTTCTCAAAGATAGCACTGGGAGGAAAAAAAAAAAAAGCACTCAGAGAGGAAAAAACAAAACCCAACAAACCCTTTCTTCCTTTGGACATCATGGTTTGTAGCTATGGATCCAGAAGCTACTGTAGCTCTTTTGCTAACCGTGAGAGAAGCCAGCCTGAGGATGAGACCACTTGCAGAGATGGGCACGGCTATGAACGAAGCCTCGAGAATGGAGTCAGAGCCACTGGGTTGGGCCAACCTTGAGGCCTTGCCACCACCTTATCTACCTCTGGGCTTCCTTATGCAAGCAATATGTTTCCTTATTGTGGAAGACTAGTTGAGTCAAGATCTCTGTTAAGGACAACAGGCAATCAGTTGATACAATGAGCAATTGTCCCAGTGCCACCTGTGACCCATTAGTCCATCCCCCCATCATTGGTTAGAAATGCTATCGTGCCATCATATACACCTGTACATGCATGAATTCTGTATTATCTGTCTGTTCTCGGGCTGACATCTTGTCGTTCTCAGGACTGTGGCTGATGTAATTATACTATCTTTCATACTGCCAGGGTAGATCCCTCTTGCTCGTACTTCTTTTTCAACAATTGCCTGGCTATTCTTGTTCTCTTCCAGATGAATTTAAATTAAGTTGATCAAATTCTGTAGAATTCGGTTAGGATTTTGACCAGAAGTGGCTTTGAATTTGGAGAATCATCATTTACCCAAGGCTGAGACTCCCTAGCCAGGAACATGAGATGCCTCTCCATTTCTGTAGATCCTCTTCTGTGATCCTCAGCAGAGTTTTATAGTTTTTCCATAAAAGCCTTATTCATATCTCACTGGGTTCATTCCTTGGGACCTTAGAGGAATTTGTTGTTGTTGTTTGCCTTGGGTTTCTATTTTGCATATCTGTTTTTTTAAGTGGTGGCATGGAGGGAAGCTTTGGGTTTTGGTGTTTGTTCTGATACTCGACCATCACGCTGGAATCTTATTATCTAACAGTGTGTCATTTCATTCTTTTGGATTTCCTAGGAAGATAATCATATTATCTGAAAATAACATTTTCCTCATTCATCCTTCTTTTATTTGTTCTCCATCCTTCTTTTTCTTCCCTCAATGCAACCTCCGGAATCGTGTTTGAACAAAACGGGCATCCGTGTATTGTTTCCAGGCAGAATGGAGATGCCTCTAATGTTTTTTGGAAGTTCTGGAATTAAGCTTAATTTTCTTCCTGCATTGTTGAGCCTTTTTTTTTTTTAATGAGGAAAATATATAGAATTTTATCAAATGCTTTTTTGGTGCGTACTGAGACAACCACATAGAATTTTCCTTTATCATGCAGTGAAGTATATTAACACATTTTATGATGTTGAATCAGCCTTTATTAGTAGGTTTGGGTTTATTAGTAAACCCAAATTGCTTACGAGGTATAATTCTTTATGCATTGCTCAATTTGATTTGCTAATATTTTATTTTGGATTGGGGCAGCAAAATTCAAAAGTGAGATGAGTCCTTAGTTTTTCCCTCTTGCTTGTTGCGCTCTCCTTATCTGTTTCGAATACGTCGCCGGACACTGCTTCTCAGTCCCTTTGGCTGGACTCTAACCCAGCATGCTCCGGGGCTCAAGCTTTGGTCTGCTTCCCTTCTCCCTCCACACCTACTCCCAGGTGATCTCCCCCAGACCTGTGGCTTTAGTACCCTCTATATGCTGGCAGCTCCCAGATGTATAACTTGGGCCCAGTCTTGCCCATTTCCAGACTCATATAACTAGCATTCGTATACCCTTAACATATCCAGAGCAGAATCCCTAATTTCCCCTCTGAAAGATGCTCCACCCACAACTCTTCCCAACTGCAAATGGCAACACCATCCTCTGGTTGCTCAGGCCAAAAACGTTGGAATCAATCTTAACTTCTCTTTGTCTTTCATACTTCACATCTAATCCATCAACAAACCCTTTGGTTTTCCCAGGACCTGAGTGATCCCCATTGCCTCCAGCCAGCCCAAACTCTTATCTCATGTAGATTATTGCAATAGCGTCTAACCATCCTTCCAGCTTCCACTCTTGCTGCCCTTCAGTCTATGACACAGCATGGTGCTCCCCAACCCCTCCATCCTGGTCACTCTTCTATCCATGCTGGCCTCCATGTTTTTTCTCCATCATGCCCAGTGTGCTTCAGCCCCAGGGCTTTTGCACCTGCTGCTTCTTTTCCCTGGATCACCATATGTCTTTCTTCCTTATTTCCTTCAGACCTGTGTTCAAATGATTCCTTATCCCGAGGATTTCCACAACCACCCTACAGATCATCGCAACCCTCACTTCCACACTCCCTACATGCCTTATGCTGCTTCTTTTTGCCCCATAGCACTTACCTCCATTTGACATACTATATATTCATTTGTTCGCTCATTGTCTGTCTCCCCCAAATAGGATGTCATCTCCATGAAGGCAGAGACTTGCCTGTTTTGTTTGCTGCTATATCTCCAGCACCAGGAATAATGCCTGCACAAAATAGGATGTCTCACGAACATTTGTTGAAGTAAAGAACTATTTTTTCTTTTGCATTTGTGGGTTGACTCTAATGCCAGAGAATTTTACATGTATATCTCACTTTTATCCTTGAAAAATATTTGCAATGGAAAAGAGGACAGAATCATAGATGATGCTTTTCTTTTTCTTTCCTTCCTTTCTTTTTCTTTCTTTCTTTCTTTCTTTCTTTCTTTCTTTCTTTCTTTCTTTCTTTCTTCTTTCTTTCTTTCTTTCTTTTCTTTTTTTCTTCTTTCTTTCTTTCTTTTCCCCCCTCACAGATGTGAAAGCTGAAGCCCAGAGAGCCTCAGGGATTTCTCAAGGTCAGGAGCCAGTTGATGGTTGTGTTGGGGTTGAATCTATACCTCGTGTAGACCTGAGGGACTCCCAGGGTATCAGGGGCTGGGGAGCTGTCTGCAGCTGGAAGCATGGATCAGGTGAGATGAGAAGACTCTGTGACCCATCCTCCCTTACCTGCTGTCCTACTTTCTTAGAGATAAGACATTAGACAAGCCATTCGAGAGAGCACAGGTGGAGGTTCTGGCTTTGTAATCAGTTGTTGACTCTGGGCGCTTGTAAACCAGGATGTTCCTATCTTGTGTGTGCTGACCACCTGCTGTTGGCCTCTCCGGGCCCCTCTCCACCCTTCCTCATCCTGCTCTGGCCCACCCCACCCCCAGGCTCGCCCACTTGCACAGAGTCAATGAGCTTCCTTTCTCCTTGGCCCCAGATTGCTCTCTTGCAGGTGGCACCGACACAATTTTGGAGGACAGAACAGTAAGGTCTCGGATTTATTCCCCTGACTCCCTCCTTGCAGGATCCCCACAAGCCGGCTGTGTCCCTTGACTAACGGCCACAGCTCCTATCAGGCAGCCCCCTCCCCACCGCCCTGAAAGTTACTCTCTCCCTGCGCCAGTAAGTTCTCCTTTTGTCATCCCTTCAGGCCCAGGGGAGGTGAGGGACCCTTCTGTTGCCAGTCTAGGGACGCTGCACTGGCCTTGGTTAGTTTCCTTAACCCTGCCTGCACCTCTGTAAATAGTTGTCAACTTCATGGGATGGAGATTGAGTGTGCCACCGCCCCCCTGGGGTCCCCGACTGACATTATGGCTCTAAGGACTCCACAAGGTAACGTAAGTGCCAGAGACAGCCCTTGGCACAAAGCAGAGGCTCTCCAAATGACCCTCTTCTCTTCTGGGAGAGCTGAAAGGGATGGTCGAAAGGCAGGACATGGAGGACGGGGCTGCAGGGGGGAGACCCGGGCTCTGCATCGTGGTGTAAGCACCACAGAAGAGAGAGGACCACTTCCAGGGCAGCGTGAGAGGAGCTCGGGTCCCCTCCTCCTCCTCACCTGTGTCCTGCAGTCAGGCCGACTCTGTAGTTGCTTTCAGGGCAGGAGGTGCAAGGTGAAGGAGGCAGGTGGGGATGGGGGAGGGTGGAGGCAACTTCCTGCAAACCTGCTCTGCTGCCATCTCGTAGCAATTAACAGCTCCTCGGTCCCACTGGCCTCCCCCAGGCCACCAGCGGGCTGAGACACAGCTGCCCATCCCCAGCCCTCCCTGCCCCGAGCTGCAGCCTGGCAGCCTCCGTCCGTGCCCCAGCCTGGCAGCGGGAGAAAGGGCTGTCAGATTGCATCACATCACTGCTTGCGCAGGAATCCCAGCTGGGCCAAGTGACCTTGTAGGTTTTGAGGATCATGGGTGGTGGGGAAGGAGATAAATAGCCTGGCTGGATGTATAGCAACTTTCCAGCCAGAGGGAGGTAGGAGCCAGCTCTCCCTTGAATACCAGCCACTCTCCCCCCTCCCCACCATCTTGCAATCACTCTTTGGGATCTGTACCTTCAGGGACCTTGCAGCAGGTGGGAGTCAGGCTAGACTTCAGGGTGACCATTCTGATTCTCAAGGCGACAAAGAATTCCTTAACGAGGGAAGGAGAGGTTGTTCAGGGTAAGGAAGGTTCAACTCCTCTTGGAGCCCACATTCTCCGATGAGTGGTTGAATTACCACAGTTCACTTCTGCCAAGCACTTTGGTGTTTTAAATGCATGATCTCTCTTGAGCTTCACAACACCCCCACAAGGCAGGAATATTTAGCAGTATTTACTATAGCGGAGGAACCAGAAGCCCAGAGAAAGTTAAATGAACTGTTCAAGAGGCAGAGAGGAGACTCGAATCCAACTTGGCGGACTCCATAACCAGATGACGACTTTCTCTGCAGGTTATTTTAAGTGATGAGATCATTCATTTGCCTTTCTCTTCCTCCTCCCTCCAGCTCATTGACTGTGGGCAGCATGGAAACCAAAGTTAAGTCAAGGTTTGGTTTAATCTCATCTAGGTCAACTTCCTGGAAGAGGTGATAGGAAGGAGGTACGGTTGAGAATACCTTCTGTAGATTGGGGATCTTGAAAAAGAACAGCCATTCTGAATCTCGAAGGCCTGCTCCAGAGAGTTCACCGATCATCCCGAAGGAGCCCTTCCCCAGCTCGCCTCTCCCTTGGCACGTGCACTGTTTTCCTTCCCCCATCTCTTTGGTGTCTTGGCAGCAGAAGGGATTTCAGTTAGACTTTGGGAAGGACTTCCTTATTCTTCCATTGAGAACCATCTTGTGCATCTTTATAACCTTCCAGGGAGATCACGGTGTGGATCAGGTTGCCGTTATTTGCCATTGTATTTGGGTTGAGCCAGTTCTCCTTTTGTCTTTTGTTTTTGCTTTTTCCCCCCTAGTTGCCTATAGGCTTCCCTGATGCAGAGCAATCACCCCATGGGGCATGGCCCCGAAGCTGAGGGGTGGAGTGGAAGCTGTGTTTGAGGGTGACGGTGACATAATCTTGAAAAAGCTCCATCTGTCATCTCTGGCCTTTTACTGTTGTAACAGCACTTATGGTCCCCGCCAACTGCTGAGGAATCTGTCGGTGGTTTAATTAGCCTATAACTCCAGCCTCCCCCACCATGCAAGAAAGCAATAAACAGCTTCCATCCTCTTAGTGGGGCTGGGCAACCACGGCAGGGGGAGCCACATGAGGCTCAGGGCCAGTGAGGTCTTTGAGGGCAAATGAAGGACTCAGGGACCTGCAGGGAATGAGTCTTGACTCCCGCCTCCCCTCCCTGCTCGGGCCATGGGAGACCAGTTGGTGCGTTCAAAGGAAACATTAACAACGACAATATAACAATCCCTCGTGTATCTACGGTGTTTTCCATTCAGCAAGAGCTTTCTCTGACACTTTCTCATTAGGTACCACTCTGGACCTCAGTTTCTTCTTCTATGAAATGAAGGCATTGGGCTCAACGATTCCTGAAGTCTTTTCCCCATCTGGACTTTCTGTGGTTTCCATTATCTTAATAAAACCCCAGGGACGCAACTGGATCTGGTGTCAGTAGCCTCATTTTATAATTGAGAATACCGAGGAGCAGAGAAGGGAAGTGATTTGCCCTAGGTCACTCAGAGAACCCTGCCAGAGCCGGGCCTGGCATGCGGTGAGGTGGCAAGAGGAAGGAGACACACCTTGACTTCTCAGCTCAAGGAGAGAGGAGGCAGAGGGGTGCTTGGAGGCCCTGAAGCTGTTCCTGGACCATTTTTGAGGAGGGGCCTGCCCTACTGCCCTGCAAGGAAGGGTGGCTGGGGAGCTCTGGGTGGTGGGGGACATAGCCAGGAATTTGTGCCCGAGAGCCTCCTTTAGAATGCCTGCTCCGCAGGGATGGTCTGTCCTGTTCACTGCCATCTCGCCACGGCCTAGAACAGTGTCTGCATGTAGGGGTGCTCCAAAAATGCTAGTCAGTGAATGTGTGAGTGCATGGGCCCGGTGCCTGTGATCTCAGGGCCCCCTTCGCAATGCCCTGTTCTCCTTGTGCGGGGCCCGGACACCGGAGTGCGTGCTGTCAGCAGAACATACTGGCCTTGGAGGGTTCTGAGATCAGACAAAATTCCCACATTTTTCTGGCTGCCTATAAGCACCCCCTGACTTCCTGCTTGCTTCCCTCACTTCACCCAGGCCCCTCAGAATGTGTGATGGATGCTCTGCCAGGGAGGAAGGGTTTGATCTGGGTTTCCAATCTCCTCTGGATGCACCACCGCCAAAATACAATACACAATTACGGGGATACGATACATCAGTGATCACTGAGGAAAAGAAACCCCATTTGGACGGCAGAGCTAACGGCTGGTATCTAAACTTATGACTAGAGTCAGCTCTGAGCCCCTCTGGTTCTGCGGCAGGAAGCCAGTAGTCGCCCCCAGGGAACAACCCGGCATTCCTTCACAAAGCCCAGCCACGTCCCGTCCCTCCTTCCAGGCCCCAGAGCCCCAGCTCCTTCCATTTCCCCTCCGGTGTGGCTGCTCGGGCCCTCGGGCTTCTCTGCCCTCCAGCATGCCTATTGCAGGCACACAATCTTCCTGATTGCCCCTCTTTGCTGCCTTCCAGAGCCAGAACAAAAGACCCTCTCCTTCCAGGAGATGATCTGCTGGGCCACTTGGAGAACACAGTGGAGGTGACCAAGATCCCACCAGATAAGAGGCAGCTGTGGGGGCACCACACAGATCCGAGGGCCACGGTTCCTGGCCTCTACCCTGCTGACCACTGGCCTCTCTTCTGCCCAGAGACCCAGAGGCCTGAAATCACAACCAGGGGAGCACAGGAAATAAAAACAAGAGCCCACTCCAGAGCCTGCCTGTCTCAGGGGCTGACCAGCTTCTGGATGGCCTCCTGCCATCTGTCTGGAGGCTGCATCTTCCTCCGTGGGGTACACCCAGATCAGCCCAACAGAGCAGGTCCTCCCCTCAACATGCCCTCTTCTTCGGAGTTTTGAGACCTGGGGTGCATGGTCAGGAACCATTGAAAGTGCACCACAGCTTGGGTGCATGTGTATGTCTGTACTTTTTCTGGCAAGAGTTTTCATAGCCTTCATCCGTTTCCCCCAGCCCTTTAGGACAAAAACATTGCCTCTGCCTATGAAGGTGAGCAAGAAAGCAGAGCTACCTCAAATTGTGAGTAGGCGTTTTGAAGTTTATTTTATTGCCTTGAGCCTTGAATTACATTTTCTTGGCACGTGGATGGGTCCTCTTTTCTGGTTTGATAAATAGGTTGGTCATTTGCACCCAGGTGCACACACAGAACTAACCTGCCCCGGAGCCTGGGTCACGATTCAACCTTGGAACAAGGAGGACACCAGCTAAACAACATCAGAGTGGAACCCAAGCCCCATCACAGCCCACCCAGCCCCAGGACCCAGTGCGCAGTTGATAACCAGACTGGACACCCACTGGGGTGACTGCCGTCCCAGGCCAGGGGTCCTTGGAGCACACCCTCTTTCCCCAAACCTGTGGGCTTTTGGGGAGACATAGCTGAGCCCCACTGCTAGCCAGCCCATGAGGACCCCAGGCAAAGCTGCTCATTTGTTTATGATAAGGCCTTCAGTCTCTGGATATTCCAGGAAGATAGCACTGAGCTCACTTGTCTCGCTGAGAAAACAGAGGCCTGGAGACCAAGAAGCATCCTCGAGGTCTGTTGATAAATACCACAGCTTTTCAGCCTGGTGAGACTCTATGATCTTTGTTGAATCACCTAATCTACTCAGCTAATTATGCCCCTTTTCCCTTCTCTCTCTCTCTCCTACTCTCCCTTCCTCGTCACAATGTGGCACTTCAGAAACCCTCTCAGAGGAATTTCAAGGAGCCGGCTGGGTCTCTGTGGAGTACACCGCATTATCTCATTACCATCTCGCCTGGCGATCGGATTCCGTTAGCTGACTCTCTTTATTAGCAGGCAAAGGCAAACTTATGAAATACCTTTAAACCTGGATTTCCTTAACAATATATCATTGGAGAACTGACAGCCCTTGCTCGCTTCCCTCTGCCAGAAAGAATTAAGATTGTTCCCAATTTAATCTCTCTTCTGCATCGGAGGTGGATATTTGTTGTTTCAGCAGCAAACTTGTAGTAGAGGTTCTGGGGGAGGAGGCTTTGGATTGTCTCAGAATAGCTTTGATAGGTGTCCCGTGTGCCGTTAGCGGACAGGGCTGGCCCTGGCTTCGAGGAGCCTGGGCAGAGGTCCCCAGTTCTACCCTTGATGGAAACAGCTACCGTCTCTGTAGTTCCAGGGACAGGTGTTGGGGTGATGGCTGGGCTCTCACAGACACTTCTCACTGTAATGCACGGTAGTTCCTTGGCCTTCTGGCTTTCTGGAAGTCAGAGTCACCAGGCTGGCTCTTGATGGGGTTCTGACTGAGTGGTGCCCTAGCTCTAAACCCCGGGGTACGGTGCAGGGGTGCTCTTGGTGCCCTGCTCAGATCCCCATAGCTGGACTGGTGCACTCACCCCCCAGCTGAGTGTCGGCTGCTAAAGCTCACAGCTGTCCCCCTTCTCTAGAGAAAGAGCCTTAGATGAATAGGAGCCACCTGACCCCAGAGGGTAGCAACACACTGCACTGCTCACCTTGCCTTAAGCCATTAGACTACGACTGACTCACATAGGGGCACAAAAGACCAGCCCCCTTGCCCCAAGGTGAGTCCGATTTTGCGGTATAACCCATGCTCCTGGGGTCCCAGTGGGACCAGGCTGAAGCTGATCTCAGCCCAGACCTCGTTCCCTCACCTGCTTCTCTTCTGCTTCCCCAGTAACTCACATTCCCTAGGCTCAGCTTCTAGGAAATGGTTGCATTTGGGCTGCTTGGATTTCTGGGCCCTGATGGGCCTCATCTGGAGTCAGACTCGGTGCGTGTGGCAGGGAGTCACCATGGACAGTCAAGGCTGGTGGGACCGTGCAGTCAAGCCATGAGCAGTCACTGAGGCCCCATGGGCACTTCCCGAGCACCTTACCCCCATAATGGACAGGTGTGGCTGGGAATGCCGGGGCCCCTAGCCTGCCTGGCAGGGGCTGCCTAGGACGCTGTCCCCCCCACCTCCCTGCCCACCCACCCTCGCCCCTGCCACCTGCTAGTGGAGCACATAAGCCTCCCTTCGAGGCAGCTCTGAACCATGGCCTCTTAGATCTGCACGGCCCCCGCCAGAGCCGTGGAGCCTGACCAGGGCGCACCCTGCCAAGCACATCACATCCCTCCAGGCGCTCTGCATGGAGATGTGGAAGGCTGCAGAGGAGAGGGGGGAGGAACTGTGATGGAAAATCCTATTATCTAGCCAGGCCCCCATTGATAGCCCATGCATGAAACCAATTTACAAAGTGTTGAGTCAAAGCCTCGTGGACCGCCTGTTCTCACGGGAGCCCGGCAATCACCCTGCCCATGGCCTCCGCACACAGAATGCCAGGCCGCCCGCCGTCCACGCTGGCTCGCTCCAGAGCTGTCAGTCAGTGCCCTGGCTCCTGCTAATGTCGGGAGAATTTATTACTGTGACGGAGGAGAGACACTTGGAGGAAAGCATGATGATTTTCTGATCTCCACTTTGCTGGTGGCTTAAGCGAGCCCAAGTGAGATTCTTGGGGCTGTGAGCATTTTCAGAAGGTCATACTGTCTGTCCGTCTTCTGTCACTGGATTTGGGCAATGCCGTGGAGGCTCAGGTGGCACTTGTGATCTGGGACAAGGCACTTAACCTCCCTGAGCCTTGGCTTCCTTCTCTGGAAAAGGGAATGCCCTTCCCAGCTGAGGTCAGGACTATACGAGATGGTTGGTGCCCACAAAAGTGTCCGGCGCATAGTAGGTCCTCACAGACACGTTTATTATCATTTTTCACCTCAGCCAAAACAGTTCATACAGTGGGCCAGGGAAGAAGAGGCTACTGCTTTTCTTTGTAGAATATTCTCTTAGGTCTTACATGTGTAACAGTCAAGAAACTCGTTTATTTAGCCGCGGTGTCTCCTGCTGGAAATTATTCTGGCCTCAAAAGAGACTACTACTCCTACTAGCTACTGCCACTATGGTCCTGACTGTGTGCCGGGCCCTGTTCTGAGTATTGCGCACACATTAAACTACCTCAGCCTCCCCATGTCCCTACGTGCTGGGTACTGTTACTATCCTATTTTATGGGGAAAATGAAGAGCAGCAATTGCCCAAAGCCATAGACCATAAGATGCATATCTTAAAGATTTTTTTTTTTTTTAATTTGACAGAGAGAGAGACAGCGAGAGAGGGAACACAAGCAGGGGGAGTGGGAGAGGGAGAAGCAGGCTTCCCACCAAGCAGGGAGCCCGATGTGGGGCTCGATCCCAGGACTCTGGGATCATGGCCTGAGCCGAAGGCAGACACTTAACGACTGAGCCACCCAGGTGCCCCAAGATGCATATCTTAAATTCATTTAGCTGATTCGTGAGCTTCTCCCCTTCTATGGGAGAGTCTCCGCTCTGCTTCACCTTGTGAAGTGGACCCACCATCCCCTCAAGACTGCTTCCCTCCACAAATTTCTGTCAGATTTGAACAGAAATTGGGCCACCTCATCTTTGACCTTAGCCCCTTCCTAAAATGTCCTGGTGGAGTGGGGAGGGCATCAGAGACAAGGGCCGGGCTGGGTCTATCAACCTCGCCTCCCTGCTCCAAACTGGGGCTCTGTCCGCTAGGTCATATTTCACTCAACAGTCAATAAGGCTCCTCTTCCCCAGTCTCCCTCTCCAGGGGTCCTGCTCCTCAGTGGAGTGTATCCATCCCCCAGGGAGAGGGGCTCTGGTGCTTTCACCCAGGCAGTAAGAGCGTGCCTCCGGTCTTAGTGCTGAGCGTTCTGGAGCTGACACAGAAGAACACACCAACACAACATGCAGGCTCTTGATGCAAGTCAAAACCAGGGCCTCAAATTCCCCATCTGTAAAATGGGCCTGAGAAAACAATAGCAGTATTGGGGGTGGTGTGGGAGGATTTAATGTGTCAAATGCAGTATCTGGCACATAGGTTAAATAAAGCTTGGCCATTACAGTAGCCAGACTCAAGATTACAAACTGCCTTTCCTCCGCAGTTCGGGTCATCCCATTTATCCAGAGGAAAGTTCACATTTTTTTTTGTTCAAAACAGCCATAAAATTCAGTGCATTGAAATCAGTGTGAGGCCTTTTTCTCCCAGCTTGGTCTACAACTCAATGCCAAGCGAGAGAGGAGAGTGGGAGGGAGGAGGGGTCTGGAGTGAGTGGGCAGCCCGGGTACAGAGAGGAGAGATGTCCCTGGAGCTCAGATGTTTAGCGGTCTCCAGGTGAGTCTGTGGAGACCAGAGCTTGTTAGAAGCCTTTGCCAGCTGGCAGCAAACCAGGCCCCATTAGCTAACTAGGCCATCTCTGATGGGGCTTAGGAGGGCGGCTCTGACGGTCCGAGTGCATGACATCCTCTAGACGCAGCTACACGACTCTTGTTCTGTGTGACAGTTTGCGGACCATCGATGCAGGACCCCTCCCGGCCCTCCAGACTCCCCCAGCTGTCTGGGTGGGAGCAGGCGTGGAGAGCCCCCAGGGACTGAAGAAGGAGCACGGCTGGGTGCAAGTTCCCAGGATCGTGACCCTGCTCCGCGATCTACAGAACCTGAGCTAGCCTGGACAAATGCCCTCTTCATGGAACACAGAGGACCGCATCATGGAGGGAGAGCAGATTCTCCCAAAGGGGACCCTGCATCTCTTCTGTGACAGGGGAGGTCCCATCAGCCTCTCAGCCTGGTGCTCTGCCCCCCAGAGCTGGGCACCAGCCTCTGTTCTTTCTGTCACGAGGGTCCTCAGAATGGATCCCCGACTCTGTGTTCTGAGAGGTTGCTGACCTGGACGGACACCGTGGGCCTCTTTGTAAAAGCCAGGCAGGCCTGGGGAACCCCGGGGGGGGCGCCGAGGGGCATCTGAACTATGTGAAATGTGGATCTGCTCTGAAAGGAGTTTCTCAGCCACACAGACAAGAGGGCACCTGAGCCTATGGAGAGCAGGTAGCCGAAACGAAGGCCTCCGTTGACGGCTAGCACCAGTCCTGCCTGCCTCCGGGCCTTGGCTTTGAGGGGTGAGAAAATGCAGAGGAGAAGCCGCAGGGCCTATCCTCCCTTGGAGAGTGTCGTGGCTCTTGCTGAGCTGGATTTAGAGCCAGCAGGTCAGAGAGAGCTTCTGAATTTCTCTCTACCCGAGCAGGGCCTCTGGGTACCCTCACGTTCTCACGGGCCGGCCTCCACCTACCGCCTACGACCCTGGTTGGAATTACCTGGGGGCTTTAAAAAAATACTGATGTCTGGTCCCCACCCAGAAATTCTCATTTTAGTTAGAATGAGGTGTGGCCTGGGCGCTGAGATTGTTAAAAGCTGCCTGGCCACGTTCAATGTACAGCCAAGTCTGAGAACCACTGGGGTCTCCACACACATAAAGACAGGGAGGGTTCTGGATTCTGGCTTTGTAACAGAGTATCTATCTCATCTCAAAAGTTGTCCTCAACTTCCCCAAATAGTGTTAGTATACCTTACTTAACAAGGAAATATTTTGTATGAGATTATTTTGGAGGAAATTGAGAAATTAAGCAAAGAAGGAGTGCCTTTCATTAATAGAGAATTAATTGTATAATAATTAAGTATACAGATAACTGTGCTCAACAGACAACATCTGTGGGTTGTAACCAGAGGGTGGGGTTACATGTCGGGAGACAGGTGGTCTGATGTAAATTACAAGTGCATGTCCTTGAGGCCTTGGAAAAAACAAAAGAGTTTTATTTGTATTTATTTATTTATTTATTTATTTGAGAAAGAGAGCACGAGCAGGGTAGGAGAGGGGAGCAGAGGGAGAGGAAGAGAAACTCAGGCAGACTCCCTGCTGAGCACAGACCCCCCAGGGGGCTCCGTCTCACGACCCTGAGATCATGACCTGAGCTGAAATCAAGAGTTGGACACGTAACCGACTGAGCCACCCAGGCGCCCCAAAACAAGACAATTTTTTAAAAATGCTTTTTAGGGCGCCTGGGTGGCTCAGTTGGTTAAGCGACTGCCTTCGGCTCAGGTCATGATCCTGGAGTCCCGGGATCGAGTCCCGCATCGGGCTCCCTGCTCGGCAGGGAGTCTGCTTCTCCCTCTGACCCTCCTCCCTCTCATGCTCTCTGTCTCTCATTCTCTCTCTCTCAAATAAATAAATAAAATCTTTAAAAAAATAAAAAATAAAAAATAAAAATGCTTTTTACTTTGAAAAAGTTATGGTTTCACAGGAAGTTACAAAAATGGGAGGTCGCATGGGCCCTTCGCCCAGCTTCCCCCCAACAGTCACATTTTATAGAACTATACATAATATAAAAACTAGGAAGTACACATGGGTGAATCCACAGACCTTATTAAAATCACAGACTTTTGGTTGACCTTTCATTCCTTGGTTTCTTCATTCCTTCAAAAAACCTTGATCAAGGTACCTGCACAGTTGTATCCAAGTGTGGCCTGTGGATCACATGCGTCAGATTCATCTGAGAAACTCATGAGAAATGCAAATTCCTGGACGCCAGGCTCAGACCTACTGGATCACATGGCACGGGAGTGGAACTGGAAAGTCAGCATTTTTAGCAAGTTTCCCAAGTAGTTCTTAGGTTCACAAAAGTTGGCAATCCTCTAACCAGCTCTATGGCTGACACTGGGCTTAGCACAGGAGAGACACTTAGGAAAGACTGGTTGTTGCCCTCCCAGGATAGAGGAGACAGGTCCTAACAGCAATGACAGGGGCTGAAAGAGAGCCATGGGATCTAGCCATGTGCTGTGAGAGCACAGGGGAAAGATCTTTTGGGGTGGGGAGGATGGGCAGGAGTTGTGTAGGTTGGGCATATTTAAGTTGGGTCTTGACGGATGAGTAGAAGTTTGATAGTTGGACAAGACTGTAAAATCTCAACCATAGCTTTGGCACATTGTCTCCCGCTGCCTTTGAAGCTGATTTCCTGCCATGTGGGCTCCTTCCCAGCAGGGAGGTGTCTTGTCCATCTGCATATCCCTGATGCCTGGCACACTGAAGGTGCTCAATAGATGTTTGATGAATCGAAGCACGAAAGCTCTGGCTGGCTGGGAGGATGGCGGGTGACCGAGTGGATGGGTGGGTGAATAGCTGGGGGATGGCTGGGTCCTTGCCTGAGCAGCCAGAGTGCAGCTGGGAGAGGCTGCATCCTGTCCCGAAAGGCTCAGCGGTGCTATGCCCTGAAGCCCTAAGGGGAGGAGCCGGAAGCCGTGTGAGAAGATGCAGCAGGGCTCATCTTGTAGAGCTACGCCCTGCAACCCCCAAGAACCCAGGGAGACGGCTGACTTGGAGTGTGAGCTAAGTGGCCTTCACCCTGGGGAGAAAAATAAAAAAGACATTTACCCTGAAAGCACTCTCCTGCTCCTTAATAAGTATATTAATTTTAAATGCCCGAGGCAGACTCGTAAACTCTTTCTTGGAGGATTATGGCCAGAGCCCCGCTTGCTGGAGAGAGCTGAGAGCCGGCCACTCCCGCTCCGGTTAGCAGAGAGAGCTGGAGTCCGCCGTTTCACACGGGGCCTTGCAAAGGTCATCCCTGCCATGTGGCGGACTCGGAAGGAGCCGAGGACCTCTGTTGCCTCTTTATTCTCCTCGCCTCTCTTGCTGGGCCTCGGGAGTCGTGAAGGAGGGCCTCTGGGTGCCAGCACTGGATCAGAGGATCCTGGGAGGAGGGGGGGCACATCTGACCGGAGGCAGAAGAACGAACGGCTGGGGGGAGCTCTCTGTTCTGAGGAACCCAAAGTATGATGCTTCAGCCCCTGCACCTTAGCCTCCGACGATGCTTCTAGAAGATGCAGTCTGCAGTGCTGCCGGATCAGACTCCTGGGGTGGTGAGCACCCCAAAACTGCCTGTCTGCCATGCTTCTCAAGTAAATCACAGGCACGCCAAAGTTTGAGAACTTTGCTGTGGGGAGACCTTCTCACCAAGGCTGGATCTAAACAGCCCCGGAGGTGGTTGTGGGAGACAGCTGAGGTTGCCAGCAAAGGAGGCAGCTGGTGAAGCTGGAATCGCTCAACCTCTCTGAGACCCTGTTTGTCCGTTAATAAAACGGGAGTCATGGCCCCTACCTCAGAGGGTGGCGTGCCGATGAAGGGGGAGTTCTGAGCAGAGCGCCGGTGCGTAGAGGCCCCGAGTGTTGGCTGGGACAGGGCCAGGCACCGGAAAGCGAAGCCGGTCCCAGGGCTGGTGACTCGGGCCTGCAAGAAGTAGTGTGAGTTTCAAGAAATATATGTGCTGGGGGCGCCTGGGTGGCTCAGTCGGTTAAGCGTCTGCCTTCGGCTCAGGTCATGATCCCAGGGGCCTGGGATCGAGCCCTGCATCGGGCTTCCCGCTCAGCGGGAAGCCTGCCACTCTGCCTACTTGAGCTCTCTATCTCTCTGTCAAATAAATAAGTGAAATCTTTAAAAAAAAAAAAAAAAAGAAATATATGCGCTGGCCCCCCCTGAAATTTGTCATCTACCTTACATCCATTTCTCTTTTGCCAGCTGGGCTCTTTTTATGGATTCTGTTCTGTTATCTATAAAAGTTTAGGGACTGCTAGCCAATGATGTCCTGCTTGACCCCAAGCCATGCACTCGACATTTGTCATTAAGCATATTGTTTTATGGGGTGCCTGGGTGGCTCAGTTGGTTAAGTGACTGCCTTCGGCTCAGGTCATGATCCTGGAGTCCAGGGATGGAGTCCCACATCGGGCACCCTGCTCAGCGGGGAGTCTGCTTCTCCCTCTGACCCTGCTCTCTCTCTCTCCTCTCATTCTCTCTCTCTCAAATAAATAAATAAAATCTTTAAAAAAAAAAAAGAGCATGTTGTTTTACTTAATGATCTTGTGTGCTTGGTCTAGGAGGGCCCCTTGTCCCCTATCAGTAAAGAATGTGAGAAGCTTTGTTGAAAGGTGAAAAGCCAAGGTGCTTCTCGGATGAGGTCCCTGCGGGGAAAGAACGAGAAAGAAAGTTTCAACCGTTATTCCAGTCAGAAGTGCATGAACCATCATAAGAGTCTGTGTTGCTAACTTTTCAAGACAGGTTTATTGCATAACATATTGGGGAACGTTATCAACATGGTTTATTTACTTCATTCTTGTGCCCATCCCATCTCTGACTGGAGGACACTTGTCAGAGGAACTCACCAGAATGTTTTCTCAGCACTGAGAGACCCACAGGGTTGGATGCCCTGTAATTCATTACCTTTTTTTTTTTTTTTTTTAAGATTTTATTTATTTATTTGACAGAGAGAGCACAAGCAGAGGGAGCAGGAGAAGGAGAGGGAGAAGCAGGCCCCCCGCCGAGCAGGGAGCCCGAAGCGGGGCTCAATCCCAGGACCCCGGGACCATGACGCTCAACCATCTGAGCCACCCAGGTGCCCCCTCATTACCTTTTTTTAATTTTTATTTTTTTCCTGAGGAAATCTGAACACAGAGAAGTTGAACCTGTGGGGGGTGGAGGGGAGACTTCTGATCTATCCTAGGACATATAGACATTCAGACAATGGGGCCAGGAGGATTGGGCGGGTGACAAGGGGAGACTGTGCTCAGTTCCCATCGATGAAATGCCCAGCTCAGTGGAATCTCATATTTTAGAGAATTGCAGAGCTATTTGGTAATAATAAAGTCACGGTTTCAGAAGTGATTCACAGACTTGGATGAACATGAGGCATGATTTAGGTTTTGGGGTCATTTTTGGAGGTCCAACGTCAGGACATTCTGAAATGTCATAGCTTGTCACTAAGACTCCACAGTATCTCCAGAACTGTGGACTCAAATGTGTGACCCTTAGGCCCATCTTTGGACCATAGCAAGTTCTAGGAAAGCATCTTCTTAAACCTGGAGGCAGAAATGAACACATTCCACCATTCTTCGAAGAGTTCCGGGCATTAAAAAACAATATTCTCAGCTACTTGATCAAAACTGATCGATGACCGGCACCAGGCCCATAACCGTGCACTTCGATAGGAATAAAATTAATTAAATGGAGTGTGCATTTTTTCACCCTTCAACATTTGTACTGCTGCTAAAAAATCTATACTTTTAAATATACTTCATTGTTATTCATTAAAACTGCATGCGATCTGTAGTTACAGAGCCTCAATCACACAGGCCATCGCGGAAAAACCCGGGTATCTCAGGCTAATGTGCTTCCAGCAAGCAGATTGCTGTGTTCCCCAAACTGAGCAGCATTCTGCTTGAGGAGACAGAATAGTCATACGGCTAGGTTGAGCTGGCTCTTTCATAAACCTGGCAGAACATGATCCACAGACCCCAGAGGACTCACTGTTAAACTGGGGCTGCAATAAATTGGCGGGCATAAATCAGGGCCAGGGATTTAGAGCGGTCGCTTTCATATACTGTGATGGGCCATCATTCCTTCCTTGTAACTCTGGCTCCCTCCCCGGCCTGCAGCTGCCCCTGGGTCTCCAGCCCTCTGTGAGATTCTCAGGACATTGTTCTTCCTTTAGCCCTTGCTTCTTCGGGGTCTCCCATCCCACATCTCCCGGTCCCCATTGTTCTCCAGGTCCGGCCCCTCTCCCCTGGCCTGCCTCCTCTAGCTTGGGCTGGCTTCCTCCCTCCTCCCCTCTGAGTTACTTCCAGAATGTTCACTGTCTGGGGGGGGAAGTCTCCTTTGATGCCCATGGTTTTTCTATGATTCTAGCAAAGACGAAAGAGATGGACCAAATGCCTGTGGTCACAATCAAGTGAAGTTCATGGGCAAAGTGTGCCCCAAAGAAGCAAAGCCTAGAATGATCCATTACAGGCAATGGATTAATATCCGTGCTTGTTCTGTGCCTCGTGTCAAGGAGAGAGAGCATTCCCCTGCACTGTGCTTGGTGGTTCAGCTGATGCACGCCCCATGACAGGGAAGTAGGAAGCGGCACCCAGAGATCTGGGGTTATAGCCAAAGAGTTGCTAGCATTACAAAGAGTTGCTTTGATGTTTCCTATTTTGCCTTTACAATTCATTAAAATGATACAGGTGTCCCCAGAATGTCTTTGTTTAATATAGTCCTTTTCTCTAATATCTTTGGGTAAAATATATGCTTGAGGAAAATACACACCTCCCACCATATCACCTCGTAGGCCCAGGGTCACAGCTCCCTGTTTGAGAAACAGACGTTCATTATCACAATTAATTTTTACCCGTAATTCAGTCGTGCCCATGAGGCGAGTGAGGGAACTGAGACTCATGAAGGTCAAGTGATTTTTTTCTGGGGTCATCCAAGCCTCGGATTAAAACTGTCATCCCAAATCCTGATGCCTACCCACTCCCATTCAATTGCTGTACTTTGCTTTCCCGTCCTGCAGGCCGTCCTTGTCACTTGAAGAAGCAGCCTAAAACTTCCAAGCTGCTCAGGACATCCAGTTTTCAGAGAGTGTGGAGGGTGACCCCCCAAACCCCTGCTCCCCATGTCCCTGCAGCCACAGTGACAGCACGCAGCTGACCTGTCCCTTAGAGAGGCAGCTGGAAGTTCGGAGGGAGCGGAACATCCGTATAGTCAGATGGTGGATTCAGCTGTTGCCTCCAGGAATGACAATGGTCAGAGTCACTGGGGGCTGGGTAAGTTGGGTGCCCTTCGCAGAGAGGGGCTGTCCGGACGCCCTGGGGGCTCCCCTGCGGAGGCTCCTCCGGTCCCTGGCAGCCTGGACCAAAGCACGGCTCTTGCTTGGCCTCCTGCTCCTGCCCGCGGAAGCCAGGTCACGGCTGGGGCCCTTCCTCCTTCAGGCATCAGCCCAGGCAGGGCCAGCTTGGGGGGTGGGGCAGGTGGTGGCGGCCGCGGAGGTGGTAGCCTGCGGCCCCGTAGGGCTGACCCCTGGCTGCGGTCTGATGTCGGGCAGCCAGGAGGGAAGCAGGGCAGGCTCTGGAGCTCTCCCCACACAGCGTCCCGGGGCTGCAGCCTCCGTCACCTCCGTCAAAGTCTTGATGAAGTTCAGGAGGACTGTTTGATGACATAGACTCCTGGCCACCCTTTGATGGACCCCCCTGCCCCCCAGGATGCAGTCTAGGTGCCTCCATCCAGCATGGTGAATTCCCCTCTGGCTCATTGCCCACCCTTCCTCCCCTCACTGACCCTTAGCCGCCCCAAAGCTACCACTCCCTCGTGCTGCCCTGGTCCATGCTGGCCCCCGCTTATAGGGTAAGATTCAGCTTGAGCACTGCCTCTTCCAGGAAGGCCTCCCTGACCATCCCAGCCAGGGGCAGGCAGTCGGACTCTGTGCACCCACAGCCTTCACCCCATTCACAGCTGTTAGCTCTCCTCCTGTGTCTCTAGCACTGGACTTTGAGCTCCTTGAGACCTCTTTTTCTCCGGTGCCATGTGGGAGGTGCTGAGTAAAAGTTTTTGGGTAAATAAACTTGCTACCGCATGGATTTGGCCAACAAGGAACCATGGGAGCGTGCCAACAATAGCCATAATGGCTGCCATTTATTGACCACAGACTGCGAGCCAGGCCCTGTGTGGGCAGGTGACACATATCAGCTCCTCAAATTCTCAGTGCAGCCCCGTGAGATCTGTCATTCCCATTTCCCAAGTCTGGAAATGGAGCCTTAGTTTGCCTGAGGTCACGAGGCAAGGGGGCAGCACAGCCAAGATTTCCACGGAGGTCTGTCTGATGGAAAAGTCCACGCTTTGAGGCAGCATCAGACTTAGCAGGTGCCCAGTGTCCCTGGGTTCCCCATGCCACAGCCTACAGTGTGGGCTTGACTCGCATAACCCCTTGCAGACATCTGGGACAGCGCCTAGGACCCCAGGAGGACTGGGGACATCTTCCCTGGGGATCTGCCACAGCAACGGTGTCTCTGTGACTGAGTTGCTTGGTGCCCTCTGCTCTCCCTGGTGGCTTTCGTCCCCACAGCCCCCAGCCCCGCCCCGTCTCACTGCGGGGGAGGAGAAGATAAGTGTTAATATTATATGATCCACGATGGTTTGTGTGACAAGGAGTCGATGCGTCTCTGAGGAGACTCGTCCCGGCCCGAGCAATGCTGGGCCTTGTCCTGTCTGCCGGAGCCCTGATGTTGATGAATGAGTCTTTCAAAGTCAGTCCCCGCTTGCAGGAGAAGCCACATCTCCCAAGGAGTGTGGTGGCCAGCCCCGGTCCACAGCCCTGTGGGCAAGGTTGTGGCAGTTGGCTGGATGCCCCAGGAACCAGTCCTCAGAGAAGCAGAGGAGGGAGAGGACATGGTGGCCCTCGGCCCTGTGTCCCTAACGTCACATTGCAATGTTGTCTCCACCTTGGGCATCACTTTCCCCTCCTAACCACAGCTCCTGAGCCAGCAAGCCTGGGCCGGCCCTTAATCATGTGTGCTAACAGCAGGGGCGTTGTGGCCTGGACAGTTGACAATGGCAGATCATTCAAACTCAGTCCTCATCTTCTCTGCACTGCGGTTACTTGGTTTGCAGCCTGTGTCTGGACACTGGCCACCTTGGTGCTGACGAAGCTCAGAACGCAGGCACTTTTTGCAGAAGATGAGAGCTGCCATCTTGCTCCCAGACCTCCCGCTCCTGCTTTGCAGTCTACACTGGGGTGTGGCCGCTCAGGGGGAGTGGGGAGGAGCCGAGGAAGGCAATGTGCCATGGGTTATTAGTTGACAAATGGGACTTTCACTATTGCTTCACTGAGGCTCCAAGCTGAGGACGGTGGGTGACAAGTTCCTGCACATCGTGAAGACAGGGGAGTGCGCTGGATATCCCCCCCTCTCCCCAGTGTATCCCTGGAGCACAATTCTTCTCTACCCTGGTCCTGCCTGGCTGACCTCTACAGGCAGCATCAGCTGGCCTCCTTGGCCCTGGGGTTTCGGGCTGACCTCAGCCAATGGGAGGCACCTGCAGGAGAGCGGAGGGCAGGAGGACAGAGGCCACGGTGTTTATTCCTCTGGTTCCTCTCTGCTTGGCCATGCTTTGAGAGGGGCTGGATCCTTCTAGTAAAGGCTGTGCACCTGTGTGACAGTCCTAGATCTCCTAAGGGTCCAGAAACATCTCCCTCCCTTTGCCCCTTACACTCAAGATGTTTCCCAATCCCTCATAGTTTCCCGAACCCTGCCCACAGCTTTATAAACAATCGCTTCAGTTCTCTTCAGTTGTCCCCTCTGAGCATGCCCTGTTTCCTGCCAGGACCTGGCCCCGGAGACGCACTGCCAGACATAGCCAAAGCCTTACCGAGAGAGGGGGAAACAGGTTCTGCAGCCCTCATCCCATCAGGCACCCCTCCTTGCAGAAGGAAGACAGTCTGACACTGAGAATTTTGGAGGAGAGCTGGTACTGTGAGTTTCCATTCCTCTGTCTATCCCAAGCCAAGTAAAGGAAGCTTCCAGAAAATCACATGTAGAAAGATTTTGTCTCCAAGCAGGAACAGTGGCACCCCGCCCCCCCCCCCAACGCCTTGCTGGATGCTTACACTGTAGAAACTGAGAGACCTGTTTCTAATTCTCTTGGAGTGGAGCTCAGTCAAGCACCCGGAAGCTGCCTACATGGACAGAGCTTGGAGGTGCAAGGTTACCTCCTGAAGGCCAGATGGGTCATTACAGGTTGGCCAGGCTTGAGCTGTCTTGAAAGGTGCTACATTGAACACTGGCTGGAAGGGGAGACCAGGCAGGATGTGTGGGGGCACCGCTGAGTTGCAGATGATGGGGAGTCCTGAGAGATCAGTGGGGAGCCCCCTGCCCCTGTCAGGGAACCGTCTTATGCAGAAACTGTCTTGTTTCCCGGAGAATATCTCAAAGGCCCCACAAAATCTCCACCCACCCGAGACAAAGCTTGCCTTTGGACATCTACCCGGTCATTCGGTAACCAGAGAGCCAACAACAGCTTAAACCAAGTAAAAGGATCCTGGTCTCCCTGCCCTGACCATGGAGGAGCCAAATGAAGCAGAGAGTCAGGGCGGAGGAAGAGAAGGGCCAGGAGGAAGGATAAGCAGCAAGCTGCTTCCCTTCCCCACTGCAGGGTCTCAAGCCTGGGGCGGGTGCGGCCGGGGAAAGTGGGGAGAGCTTTCAATTGGATAGGAGACTGCGGTTTTTATTTGGGTTGAAATGGATTTTTTTTAACAAGTGAAAATAGACAATACTGAAGTTGATGGAAAAGTTATAGAATCATTTGGTAGTTCAATTTTAAATTTTTGGAGGAACAACTATACTGCTTTCCATAGCAGCTCTACCATTTGCATCTGCACCAAGAGCATACAAAGGCCTCCTTTTCTCCACATCCTCACTGACATTTCTTATCTCTTGTCTTTTTTATAATAGCTATCCCAATAGGGGTGAGGTGATAACTTGTGGTTTCAATTTGCCTTTCCCTGATGATGAGTGATGCTGAGCGCCTTTTCATATACCCACTGGATTTGTATGTCTTCTTTGGGAAAATGTCTATTCAGATTCTTTGTTCACTTTTTAATTGGATTATTTGCTCTTTTTTTTTTTTTTTTTTTTTTGCTATTGAGTTGTATGAGTTTGTTATATATTTTGGATATTACTCTTTCTATATGGTTCGTGAATATCTTCTCCCATTCCATATGTTGCCTTTGCAATTTACTGATTGTTTCCTTTGCTGTGCAAAAGCTCTTTAGTTTAATGGGAGTGTATCTGAAGGAATTGAAATCAGTATCTTGAGGGGGTATTTGTACACCCATGTTCATTGCGGGACTAATCACAACAGCCAAGCTATGGAAGCAACCTAAATGTCCTTCAGTAGATGGGGAGCCTGGGTGGCCCAGTCTGTTGAGTATCCGACTCTTGATCTCAGGTCTTGATCTCAGAGTCGTGAGTTCAAACCCCACATTGGGCTCTATGCTGGGCATGGAGCCTATTTTAAAAAAATGTCCTTCAGTGGATGAATGGATGAAGAAAATGTGATATACACATATAATGGAATATTATTCAGCCATGAGAAAGAAGGGAGTTCTACCATTTGCGACAACATGGATGAATCTGGAAGGCATTGTGCTAAGTAAAGTAAGCCAGAAAGAGAAAGAAAAATACTGTGTGGTATTACTTATATATGGAATCTTTTTTAAAAAAGCCAATTTCCTAGAAAGAGAGAATAGAATGGTGGTTTCTAGGGGTCGGGGGAAAGAAGACATGGGGTGCTATAGGTCAAAGGGTACAAATTTTCAGTTATAAGAAGAATAAGTTTGGAGGATCTAATGTACAGCATGTGACTGTAGTTAATAACATGGTATTATATCCTTGGAAGTTGCTGAGAGCAGACCTTAGTATTTTTACCAGACACACACATACGCACACGCAAAGAGTTAATTATGTTAACTAGGGGAGGTGATGGATGTGTTAATTATCTTGGTCTTGGCAATCATTCTACAATGTATATGTATATCAAATCATCACATTGTATACTTTAAATACATACAATTATGTTTGTCACAAAAAAGAAAAAAAGAAAATTTCTAGAATCTGCTTCTTGTGATGTGGGTGGGTGTGTGGGCAGGGAGAGGACATCTGAGAGAGCAGGTCTGAATGTGGTAGAGAGGGGGAAAAGCTGTATCCTCATTTTCCCACCCAGCCCGGTCATTTGATAAACTGGCTTTAAAGTCATTTAAGTCTTCGGGATTCTACGGACTAAATAAAAATATAAAAGGAAGTAGTTATCCAACACAGGACTGAAACATATAGAGCAGGTGCTGATGTGACTACAAAGTTGAAGGGAGAGTGACAGGTCACCACCTGCAACCCAGGTCAGAGGACAAACTGCAGGTGGGATCTGCGTTCGTCAACATGGCTCTTATAACTCGTACTGAGCAGGGGCTATGCTGTGCATCACTGGGGGACACGTGTGCCTCGGACAGAGACACAGACATGAATGCCAGCCCGGCCTCTGGGAACTCGCGGTCCAGTGGGATAGTTGATTAATCTGGTCCTTTATTGTTCTATAATTGTTCCCTTTGTTTCCCCCAAAGTAGTCAACTCCTGAGAACAGAATCCACTGCAGACAATCGCTTACACATTTACTGAACATCTACCACAGGCCAAGCTCTGCACTGACCTCGGACCTGACCAGGCACCAGCCTGTCCTAAGTCATGTGACTCTTAGCGCATGCTGGGCTCATGGCAGACACGCAATCAAAACTTCCATTTCCCTGCATAGATATGATGGACAGCAAGCAAACCCATCTGGGCAGGGGTGTGCAGGGTCTGTGTGAGTCCCTGGTTTCTTCTGGGCTGGCTTCATGCACCATCCTGGATGTTTATTTTCCAAGCTTTGCTCGAAGTCCTATTCTTTTTTTTTTTTTTTAAAGATTTTATTTATTTGACAGAAAGAGACACAGCGAGAGAGGGAACACAAGCAGGAGGAGTGGGAGGGGAGAAGCAGGCTTCCCGTGGAGCAGGGAGCCTGATGTGGGGCTCGATCCCAGGACCCTGGGATCATGACCTGAGCCGAAGGCAGACACTTAACGACTGAGCCACCCAGGCGCCCCTCGAAGTCCTATTCTATACGAGGTACACGGGAACATAACCATGAATAAGACCCGATCCCTGCCTTCAAAGAACTTGGTACCCAGCATGAGAGATGATAAGTAAGCCCTAAGAGCAAACACACATTAGGCGCCACATAGAAGGTTGGGCTTCAGGGGAGTGTGGCGAGGGCAGGGATGGTTGGACCAGGAGAGGCTTCTAGGGAGGCAATGCTGAAGCTGAAAAGTGAAGGAAGAGAAGAGCATTCCAGGCAGAAGGGGCTGCTCAGGGAAATCCCAGAGTGCACTGGGGAAACGGTGGGTGCGGGGAGCTGGGCGAGGGGCACACCTGGAGCCGTGGACAAGGGCCACATCATGCTCCACTTACAGCCCGTGCTGAGGGGTTTGGATGTCCCTCTTCCAGAAGCTACCTGTAAGTTTTCTTTTTTTTTTTTCTTTTTTTTATTTATTTGATAGAGAAAGACAGTGAGAGCAGGAACACAAGCAGGGGGAGTGGGAGAGGGAGAAGCAGGCTTCCCGCTGAGCAGGGAGCCCGATGCGGGGCTCGATCCCAGGACCCCGGGATCATGACCTGAGCCGAAGGCAGACGCTTAACGGCTGAGCCACCCAGGTGCCCCTACCTGTAAGTTTTAATTTAAGGAGGTGCTAGCGTCCAATTTTCATCTGGAAAGATATCCTCTGGTGGCTGAGTGGAGCATGGGGTGTCAGGGAGGACGGAAAGTAGGAGGACTGGTTAGGAAGCTTGAAGCTGTGGTGATCATCCCGTCGAGACACAGGATGCAGAGGTAAGCCCAGAGGCCAGAACTTTCCAGACAAAGAATTGACCAGAACTAGCAGAAGAGTTGGGGGACTTGGAGGGGAGTCCAAATGGCTGGCGGACAGGTGGGGAAGCCTCATTCCAGCTGGTTCTGATCTGGCCACACTCCTGGAAGTAAACAAACCCCATAGCATAGGGAGGGAAGGCTAGGACCCCACCTGGGTGCTCAGAATCAACCAGGCCAAGCCCCCAGGGCCCAGGGCTGGCATCTGTGGGGCCCAGGATGGGCATCTGTGCCCCAAGCAGGCATCCTACAGGTCCTCTGCCTGGCCCAGCTCTGTCTCCAGGCCTGGAGGCTGCAGCAGTGTTCCACAAAATTACATTTTCCTCTTTGAAGGCAGCCTTCGCAAACAGAGCATTACTTAATCGAGAAGATATTTAGATCTGTGTATCTCTTGTAAGGTACACGGCTCCCCATGGTGACATCTTAATGACCAGGGGCATGAAGAGGCAGGTAAATAATCTTTACCTTTGCTGCAGCCTGGGAATTCTCCTCGTTTGTCAGATATGATTAGCTGTTACCCTTCTGGTCCCCGCTTGTCATTCAGGTCCCCGCTTGTCACAGTCACACCCCTTTGGATGCTCACGCCTTGCTTTCTCTCCAGCTCTCTCTCCCTCTGGTGGCACCCTGACTGGCTAGTAATTTATGTATGACAATATGAGACTAATTCGGTTATTATGTCAAAGGGAAATTGAATCTAGGGTTTTAGTGCCGCATCTGGGAGAAATCTTCAAATGAATCTGGAGTGGAGAAAAAAGCCTCCGAGTTCGATTCATCCGCTTGTCACCCTGTCGGCAAGATTAAGTCATTATAGAGGGCTAAGCCAGGGCCAGAAATGGGAAAGGAGAGGAAGGAGATAAAGAGAATGGGAAGGGGGTGGGGGAGCCAACCGAGCACAGGGGGAGGAGGAGGAGAAGGCTGGTGCTGGGCTGGGCTGTGGGAGCGGAAGCCTGGATGCAGCGGGCCTGGGAGGAGGAGGAGGAGGGCTTCCTGCCTCTCTGGGGACTCCTTTATTTACCCACAATGGCGGTCCTAGCTGTGTGAGAGCCAGGGGACAGATGGACAGGGAGGAGGTTCAGTGGGAGGGCATTTATGCAAACATTAGCTTGTCTCTGCTCTCGGGTGTCTTAAACATTGTCTGAGTTAAAATCGGCCTCTCCTGCCTTCCGGGATGAGGGCGCTTTGCTCGGAGACAAAGTGGGCTGGTAGCATTTCTGGAGGCACCTAAGCTGCGGGATGAGGGGTTCCCCAGCCTCCGCACAGCAGCGGGGCCAAGGTGCAGAGTGCACCATGGGCTCGCGTGTCTAGGGGGCCGTGTGCATGTTCACTTTCAGTCTGGCGAGAGAAGAGGAGGTGGATGAGGCGGGTTCCTGGGAGCCTGGGTTGGAATAGTGGGGAAAGTGGACCCGTCAATGTACCTGCGACTTGAGGATCAAGGGATCTGATTCTCGGGAATTATGAGAATATTTTATAAGGTTTTCTGCCCTCCGAGACACTCAAACTCTGCTTACATTGGTTCAGTTGTTAATTCGATTTATTTTCGCTGCCATGATGGTATTCTCCACTCTTGAGCTTGTGGACATGTTTAGGTTCACTCTCACTGGTGGGTACGTTTCATTTCTCTCTCCCATACTATGGCTTTCCCACTCTTGGTGAACTAGGGTCTCTAAGTAACTCCTTCTAGCTGCTGGTCCTTCCTTCCCCAAAGGAAGATCATGGGGGGATTTGGCAAAGGGAGCCACCTTCACACCAAGAACATGAGTTGCCATGTTGGTTTCCTATGGAAATTTGGGTACCCAGATTTGAGTGTTTTCCTAAACTTCGGATTCCGATTCTCATACATTGGGAGCACCTACTCACATGGGGAAACTGAATCGCATGGCTACCATGACAACAGGTCTCTCCTCCAGCCTCAAAGTCATCCTTCTTGCTCCTTAGACTCTCTCTCCCAGCCAGGAGGGGGCGCCAGAAAAGGATGCCGGAGGGTCCTCGACCTTGCCACTTCCTCTAGGCAGGATTTCAGGGGAATGATCAGGCTAGGAATGAATCAAGGCTCATTCCTACGTTTGTCCTTCTCTACCAGCCCTCTTCTTTCCCCTTTCCTGGCCTCTCCACAGAAAAACAACTCCCCCCCCCCGCAAGAAAAAGGAGGAAGCTCAAATTAAAAAAGAAAGAAAGAATTCAAAATAACCCTCAGTTCTTAACTCACGTCAATTTGACTGTTTCTTCCACCACCCACACATCGGCTTCGACCAGACACCCACCTACCAGTACTTATGCAAAAGATATTGGCAACTGCTACTAACCCGAGAAACGTCTCGGCTCTGAGTGGTTTTGTCACCATCCCTCTCTCAGGTCTTTGTGCGTCGGGGGCTTTTTTCCATTCTAATGAGGGTCCCGGTGCCCTCAGAAGGACCTTGGGCTGTTGCAGTCTTGCACCCTCACTTCCTGAGCAAGTAAGATGCGTAAGCGACTACCCCATCTCCGTCCCCCTCCACTATGCTGTCTAATACTAAGCTTCTGTTAATTGGACTGTGTGATCTCAGGGATGGTTATTTATTAATAGGTAATTTGGAGCCCTGGACAAGTTCATCATTACAACCCGAGGATCTGAGAGAAGCCAAGGAACAGATTGGTGTTGCTGAGCGTCAGAGGTGGGGTCTGTCTGAATTCCAGGCAGACCCTACCTTGAGTGTGGTGGAGAACCAAACCCTTCGTAATTCTCGGAGGGAAGTGGTCTCTATCCATATTAAAGCATATTAAAGTATTAAGTCCATGTGGTAGGCCTGCCCAACCCCATGGAGGGGCAGATGTCTCCTTAAGTTCATGGACATCCCAGGAGCCCTCAAATCCGCATTCCTGATAAGCTCGGTGTTCCTAGAAGGGCAAATTCTAGGGGAGAGCAAGCTTGTTGCAACCACAACACTTCGTTCCAGTCTGATGGGTCCTGGCATGGGCTTGTCATCAGGGGGCATTTCGTTCATTCTCCTGCTTCCCGGCCCAACTACAGATAAAATAGTCCGACAAACTATTGGGGGTGGGGGGTGCGGAAGGAGCTCTCCTCCTTCTAGAATATTCTGGGGAAAGAGATGACACGGCTCCCTACAGTCGAATACAGCAATGCTGGCAGACCCACTCCTGAAATCCTCCCCAAAGCATCATACTGCAGATTCAGCCAGAAGAACCAGATGGTCAGAGTAGTCTGAGTAGACAGGTAGGAGGTGGCGATGCCCAGCCAAGGGACCTCATGCTGACTGCCCCCCTGCCCCGTCTCCCACCCTGGCTGTGCACTAGCTCTGCTCCCAGAATGTCCCTCATGGGAGACTGAAACCAACACCCAAGCCACCTGTCAGTGTAGACCCTCCTGAGACCATGCAGGTAGTCCATTCAGGCCACTTGCTTCAGGGCAAGGGGGCCAAGCATGGCATTTCTGGAGACCCCAGCAGAACCCGCACGCCCTTCCCACTGTTGCTGGGAGGGGACCACCAGTGTCGGCTATCACTCTTGTAGCAGTAGGGCCAGGGGGGGATATAGCTCCAGGAGCAGGGCCCAAACTGGGCAGCGAAAGCTGAGGGGACAAGAGGAGGGGCACTTGGACGAGATCCAAGTAGAGAGACTTTGGGTCTGCAATAAGGACAGGACCCCAGGGCACTGGCTGTGGGACACAGTTCTAGGACAGAACTAGGGACCGAAGACTTTTAGGGGCTGGGTTGAGGCTTGTGGGGGAGGCTGGGACTGCGGCTGAAACCAAGGGCCTTCAGCTGTGGAGGGAGGAGGGGCTCTGAGGGAGGAGTGAGGAGACATGCAGGCTATTTCTGAGGAGGACTGATGCCCAGCCAGAGAAAAACCCAAATAAACCAAGGCTGGATTTAGGGATGAACTGGTTTACATTTTGTTAGTGGATCATTCTCTCTAGCTTTGCTTTCCTTAGGAATGTATTTAATTTTTAATTTTACGAGTAATACATGAATACATTCTTGTAAAAATTCAAAGAATACAAGGGAAGCAAAACTCTTCATTACCTCCCTCCATCCCTCTCCCGTCCTTGAAGGAAATCCCCATTTTCAGTTCACTGTTTAGATAGATGGGTAGGTAGGTAGATAATAGCTAGAGATAAGGAGATACAGGGGGGTCGATGTTTATGGGGCTTGCCGTTTTCACTTGACAACTTCCTTGGTGTGATTTCCATGCCAGTGAAGAGATCCCCCTCATTCACTTAATTGTTTCATGGTGTTCCATCAGTAAGTGGTACCCACGTTTAACTGGAACCCTATTGATGGATATTTACTTTGTTGCTGTTGTTCTCTTATTATGTACAATAAGCATCCTTTTACACGGCTATGGCGGATTTGAAGATGGGTTTAGGGGTGACGGGTGGAGATAGGAGGCCCTTGGGATCGTTGGGGGGCCTGGGGTGTGGAGAAACTGGGCTGGGATTGAAGCAGGCCACAGAACACTCTCCAGACCACGCCTGTGCCTTGGCCAACTTCTCAGAGCAGCTGCTTCCAGTGGAGCCTGGGTGGCTCGTGCGGTTGGGTCTCAGTGCTGCCCCTCGATGGCAACCTGGAGACTCAGACTGTAGCTGGTACAAGAGGCCACGTTCCACCGTGACCGTCTTGCAGGACATGTGCCAACTCTGCAGCCCAGCCAGCCTCAGGCCAGTTAGAGTTTGAGCCTGACCCTGGCGTGAGAGCCTGAGAATCATTCTCTCCCTGCACCGATTTCCAACAGACTCATTCTTTCTCGAAAAGGATCACAAACCATATTCCTGCAGCGGCCTCAGCTGAGGGACAGGTGCTATTTTGAGCTGTTTTCAGGAATTGGTTAATGCAGGGATGAGTGGGAAGGAAGGTACAAGGGCCTTTCTGGATGCAGGGCTGACGTCATGAGTGAGTTTACAGAGACGTGGTTTCCTGTGTGGCTTTGGGAACTGTTTCTTCCCCTGATCACGTGTTTCTGGGACAGTTGGGGAGGAGGTGACTTCTTTGTTTGCAAACCTTTCATGCAGCCTCAGGCCACCTTGGCCTTTGGTCTTGGTGGGCCATCTTAGTCAGAGTCAGGTGAAAGACACAGGCAGCCTGCCCAGGAGCCCAGAGAAAAGCAGTGAAGGGCAGGGGGTCTCCTTGTTTGTGTGCTATGACATCTGTTGCGATCCCTTGTCTTTCTCCTGCTCCCCAATCTACCTGCCGATTGATGGACCTCCTCCCATGGCCCCAGCCTAGGGCAAGATGCTGTCCATGCTGCTGGCTGGCCTTGGAGAGGTAAGAGCAAGGGCGCTGGAGTCCCACATCAACTGAGTTTATATCTCGCCTCGTATTCTTGACACCTAACGTCTCTGTGCCTTGATGTTTCCATCTGAAAAATGGGTGCAATTATTAACCTACTTCTCCCCAGAGGGTTATAGTCCGGGCTTGGTGAGAGGGAGCAAATGCATCTGGGAGCGCAGTGCCTGGCAGATGGCAAATGCATAAGAGCTGGCATGATTATTGCATTGTGTTGTAATGCTCTCTTTAGCTTTCTGTTTCTTCCACCAGGTTTTGAGCCTTTCCAAAGGTCAGAATCATCTTCCTTGTCTCCTCAACACAGGTCCTCAAAATGGGTTTAATGAAAGGAAGTGCAGTGGGGGAAATATGGCCTCACTTCCTTTGCAGTTCCTCCCACCGAGGGTCTATTTCCCTGCCCCTCATCTAGTCTGGCCATGCAACCTGCTTTGACCAGTAGAATCCAGCAGAAGTGATGCCACGTGACCTCGGAGCCCAGACCTTACAAGTACTTGCAGCTTCTATGCCTTGGTTCTTGCTACCCTGTGGCTACCAGGTAAGGAAGCCTCCTGGAGGGTGTGAGACAGGTGGGGACAGAGGCCAGGCCACCGTCCCAACCATCCTTGCCATCCTGCTAGCCTCCAGGCATGCGAGCGAGGTGCCTGGAAGAAGCCTGTCCCCCAGCCATGTCTCCGATGGCAGTCACCAACCTGAGACCTGGTGAGACCAGCAGAAGCCCAGCCCAAACTGCAGAATCATAAGCAAATAGATGGTTGCCATTTTAAAACACTGAGTACTGGGGTGGGTTTTTTTTTTTTTTAAATGTAGCCATAGACAAATGATATGGGAAGCTTGGGGCAAAGCCTTAGAGTTCATAAGTGACGAGAGGGAAAGCTAGGCATAGTCAGAATGGACCATAGAATTTCAGCAGGTAGAGTCGCCCAGGTTCAGAGAAAACAGTGTCGGTCCTATGGGCAGAGGCTGTACAAGGGAAGATGGCTCGGGAGGGCTGAGGCTCCCAAACACTGAGTTCGGTTGCTGTGATCACAAATGAGGCTGATGGAAAAAGGGAGGCAGCATGTAGGGCAATGCCCCAGTCCAGGAAGAGCTCTGTGGTGAGCTCAGGCTGTAACAGGGGGCATGTTTCAAAACAGAGGGGAGGTGGGTGGGGAGGAGGGTCCACATCCCAGGCAACCAGCAGCTTCGGGAAGGGTACAGTGACACCACAGTCCCGGGTGGCCTGGGAACACCAGGGACAGTGGGTACATTAAAGATTTTTAAAGCCATTACAAGTGAGTGAGCCCCATTCTTTAGGGAGGATATTATAACATTGAGAGAGGCCCAAGTGAAACCACATCCCTACCCTGCTTGTTTCCTATGAAGGAAAACATTCAGCATACGTGTTGCAGGGAGCCATGATCAAGGCAGCGGGCCCCTGGAGCAGTGAGTGGCGCCACCACGCTCCTACCCGGGGAACTGCACGCAGCCTCTCAGCCTCCAGCCGCCATAGTTTTTGGACTGTCCGTGAGCATCTGGGCTTCATCTCAATTTCTTTTGTGCATCCATTAGGAAGACATGTCCTAAGGTATCAGAAAAGCCTAAGAGAGGTTATTTTTGGGGGTCTGGGCACACCTAAACATTTTTCCATATAAATGAATGGTAATGGCTTCTCCACTTTGCACCACTTTGGTTTACAAAAGGTTTCATAGGAACGCTACTTTTGGATAGCAGAGGAAACCTGTATTTGCTTGGGATTTTTATTTCCAGGCTAAAGTGTGTTTCATCCCAATGCTCAGGAAGAGCTTCACGCAGGATGGACACATCGTCATCATCCCAGGGTGGTTGACCCACTGGCATCAGAATCCACCTGGACACTCTCGTTGAGAGCAGATTCCTGCCCCCAGCCTTCCCTTACCCAGCCTGAATCATCAGTCTCTAAGGTTGGGGACTGGAGACATCTATTTATTTAGCCAACACACACATACCACTTACTGGCACCATTCTAAACAATTTATACATACCTCTCCTTTAATCATCATAATGATTCCATGTGGGAGATCCTCTCGTTACTTCTATTTTAGAGATAAGACAGCGGAGGCCTGGAGAGACTGAGTCACAGTAAGTGACAGAGCCCAGATTTGAGCATGGGCAATCTGGCTTCTGAATCCCCCATGCTGTGAACCACGATATGCCATGCAGCCACTGGTAGATTTTAAACACAGGTATCCCTCTGGCACACTTACATTTGCAAATCACTGCTTTAAAGGATCCTGGGACCAGAAGAGGTAAATGGTGCCCCCATTTATTTCAAAAATGGGAGGGAGAAGAAGATCCCAGAGGCTGTCATCCTTGGTAAAACTCTAGCATTGGTTTTTTAAATAATAGATGGTTTATTTGGACACGAAGGGAAATGGTGAACCCCAGGAACCAACGCAGGCTCACGAAGCACGAGCCAAGCCAAAATCATCTCATTTATTTCTCAAGAGTGTGGCTGGACTAGAGGGTTGGAACGTAGTGAACATTTCCTGACATCGCTTCCACCCCCAGATGACTGGTTCAGTTTGAGGCAGACCTAAGAGAACCGAGCCAAGGAGACATGAAGACAGACTTGCTCAGAGCTTTGGAGAAGAGACAGTTTCTCTCTCCCTGGATGGGAACGAGGCGTGTTGCTCCAATTACTCTGGGAGCCAGCTTGTGAGCATGAGGGTAATCAGACTTGAAGAAGCTAATGCTGTGTGTCTCTTCCACAAACAGTGTTGGGAAAACTGGACAGCAGCATGCAGAAGAATGAAACTGGACCACTTTCTTATACCATACACAAGAATAAACTCAAAATGGATTACAGACCTGCATGTGAGACCTGAAACCATAAAAATCCTAGAAGAGAACACAGGCAATAACTTCTTTGACATCGTCCGTAGCAATTTCTTTCTAGATATGTCTCCTTGAAGCAAGAGAAACAAAAGCAAAAATAAGGTACTGGGACTACATCAAAGTAAAAAGCTTCTGCACAGCGAAGGAAACAATCAACAAAACTAAAAAACAACCTACTGAATGGGAGAAGATATTTGCAAATGATGTATCTGATAGTGGATTAGTATCCAAAATATATAAAGGACATATAAGACTCAACACCTCAAAACCAAATAATCCAATTAGAAAGTGGGCAGAGGACATGAATAGACATTTTTCAAAAAAAGACATACAGATGACCAACAGACACATGAGAAAATGCTCATCATCACTTACCATCAGGGAAATGCAAATCAAAACTACAGTGAGATATCACCTCACACCTGTCAGAATGGCTAAAATCAACAACACAAGAAACAACAGGTATTGGTAAGGATGTGGGAAGAAAGGAACACTCATGCACTGTTGGTGGGAATGCAAACTGGTACAGCCACTCTGGAAAACAGTATGGGGGGTTCCTCAAAAAATTAAAAATAGAACCACCCCATGATCCAGCAATCGCATTACTATTTACCCAAAGAATACAAAAACACTCATTCAGAGGTATACGGGCACCCCTATGCTTACAGTAGCATTATCTATAATAGACGACTTAATGGAAACAACCCCAGGGTCTATCAATTAATGAATGGATAAAGAAGATGTAATATATATGATGGGATATTACTCGGCCATAAAAAAGAACGAAATCTTGCCATTTGCAATGACATGGATGGAACTACAGAGTATTATGCTAAGCAAAATAAGTCAGAGAGATAAATACCATATGATTTCATGCATATGTGGAATTTAAGAAACAAAACAACAAGCAAAGGGGAAAAAAAGAGAAAGGGGGGCAAACCAAGAAACAGACTCTTAACTGTAGAGAGCAAACTGCTGGTGACCAGAGGGGAGGTGGGTGGGGGATGGGTGAACTAGGTGATGGGGATGAAGGAGGACACTTGTGATGAGCACCGGGTGATGTATGGAAGTGATAAATCACTATATTTGTACACTCGGAGCTAATATTACACTATATGTTAACTAACTGGAACTTAAATGAAAACAAACAAACAAAACAAAGCAAACAAACAAAAAGGTAATGTTGTGGATGGCAGACGAGATGGATAGAATCTGAGCCTCTGGGGACATCATCAAGCTACCGCATAGACCAATCCCGAAGCTGCATCCATCTCTGGGCTTCTTGTTATGTGAGACCAACAATCCCCTTACTGTTTAAACCAATTTGATTTAGGGTTTCTATAACCTGCAGGGAAAAGTCATCCTGATATAAGGGGAATGAATGCCTTACCTATGAAACACTTCAATTTTAGAAAGTTATTGACCACAGTTTTCATCCTTATGGGCAAAATGGAGAAACAAGGGCTAAATAATATCATCAAGAAGATTCACAACCAGTAGATCTAAAGTTGACCAGAGGCCAGGTAGAACAAGGCAGGTGGTACCTTTAGAGACAGCCAGGTGCGCACTCAGAAAGGCATACCTGTGCCTTTAAAAGGAGCCCCAGGCAGTAGGATTCAATCTTCTGGAATTCATTTGGACATTGCCTAAATGGGCTCATTTGTGGTGCATGCCTTAAACTCTAACTTTGGTATATAATCCCCTGAGCTACTGGCATTTCCAGACCTGATGCCACGACCCGGCACCCTTGCCTCCCGGACAGGTGTGATTTTTACCGAGTTTGGCATTTCTCCCTTGACCTTACCCTTTTCTTCTGGATTGGAATTGACCTTTGCCCTCCACTTCTCCCAAAGCGACCCCTGGCGTATCTCTAGTCTTAGTCCAAACAGAGCTGTGACTGGCCTTTGACATCGGGACTGGAGTAATGTTTCATAGATCAGTGTCACCTGGTAGGCAGTCTCTAGTAGATGGTACGAGTCTCAGCCCTTGAATCTTGGCCTGGCTTTGATCAATGACCTGGCATAGAAACTCAGCTTACCCGATTTGCAAACACCTCAAGCTGCAAGGCTAATGTACCACCTGACAAACTCTACTTCAAAACGATCTTAAACATAGCTGGAACAATAAGCTGAAAGCATTGTTTTTGTTTTGTTTTGTTTTTTTAATCTCAACTACCGAAGTAGCTGATAGTAGTTTATGTAAAATAAAATCAGCTAAGTCAAATAAAACCCCGCAGTTTGTTTAAAACGGTCAATGATGTGATGTTGCTGCCCAAAAGGTCAGTGGCATTTTAGGGATGCGCCCTCCAAGTAAGGTGTCCAAACGATGGAGGTGATATCCCACAGAAAACAGAATTCTTTTGGGGGCTGTGTTTGGAAAAGGGCATCAAAGGAGAAGGACAAGTGTAGAGAGAAGGGAGATATGGGTGGGGACAGGTGGGAGCCTCTGCAAAGCTTGAGGTCAGATCTGGGGTCAGTTATAGGAAAGCAGAGTCTGGTTTATCCTGAGCAACAGTTTCCTACACAATATAACTTAAGGCAAGTTAGTGTGACCTGACAGGGCAAGGACTATGGAGTCAGACAGCCCCAGGTTCAAATCCCAGCTCTGCCCCACCCTAGACGCGTCACCGTGGACAAGCCAGTTTTTATGAGGCGCAGTCTAAGCTCCCGTTAGACGGAGATTAGAAAGCTTACCTCGCTGGCTCAGCTGCCAGTCTACCTCACGTGCTTAGCATGGCACCGGGCACACGCTCCGTTCTCAAGAAATGATAGTTCTTAATAACAACAGTCAGATGGGGTTCCAAGTCGGGTAATAGGTTCTCCATCATTGCGGTGTTAAGCAGAGGCTATGTGTCAACACGTCAGGATGTTAGAGAGGATTTTTATGCTCTAGGTTGGAGGTTGAAATAGCTGATTTGTAAGGCCCCTTCGAACTAGAATTTTGTGATTTTAAGTCATTATGAGAGCCCAGACTTCTGGTGGGGTCAGGGACAGTAATCTATTAGTGGGATGGAAATCCCCTGGTGGCCCAAGTGGAGAGAAGTTTCGCTGTGTGAATTACTGTTCAAACATGCCACGTGCATGCGAGTGTATCTGTGTGCGTGTGCCCTTACACGGGTATCTACGTGCACCTGTGTCTCCGTCCACATGGGAGCGTGTGCGTGCCTGTGTTTGCGTGGGAGCGAGCACCACGCCAGACAACACCCATGCATCGTGTGTGGCAACACTCTACTTGATGGCATAATACAAGTAGATTCTGCAGTGACCCGGGTCCATGTTCATCCCTGCGCCTCTGCCGAATCTACTGGCAGGAGGCGTGTCCCTCTGTTGATTTCTGGGATGTTTGTACTTGGAGGGGAAGTTTATCAATAAGGGCCACTGAGGGTCAGGCCTGTGAGCTGGCATCTGAATGCTTGGGGTTGGTACCCTAGGCTGGCCCTTCCGAAAACATTCTTCAAGCACCTGGGCTTTGGGTTCAGCCCCATGAATTCCTTCTCTAGACTTCCTAGACTTTTCCTTCAGCCCCACTGATTCCCTCTCTAGAATTTCTAGACTTTCCCTTCAGCTCCATGGATTCCTTCTCTAGAATTTTCCCCCTTTAAGAAGCTTTTCCCGAACCCACGTGAGGCACCCTGTACCAATCTGCTACCTCACCCACCCCCTCCTGGAGGAAAAGCCTTTGACAGACACAGCATTGCTGGTGGTTCGTGCCCGAGGAGGCCCGCCTTTACCCACGGGATCACTCGCTCACTGAGCACAAGCGTGCGTCAAGACTGTGCCTACTACCACCAGCAACATAGGGGCTTACAACTCACCAGGAAAGTCAGAGGCCAACAACCCCGTAGTATAAAAATGTTTCAGCCGTGGCTCAGAGGCCAGGTTAAGGAATGGGGAGGAAGGAGCCAATCCCATCTCTCCTAGGATCCAGCATCTCCATTCACTTCTGCCCCGGGGTGGATGAAGGTCGGAATGCTGGTCCTGGGGTAACTTGGGTGTGGCAAAAATACCTTGGAAAAGGAGGCGTTCCTGGGAGACTGCCCATCATCCCACACGGGTAAGTGTCCAATAAAAACTGAATATTTTGCAGCAAGCTTCTGCAGTCTTCTCTCAGGTGATGTCTCGTAGCCACAAATTAGCTAGCACAGTCCCCATTTTGCAGACATGAAGCCCAAGGCTCAGGGTGGTGGTGTGACTAGCCTTTCACCAGGTATGAGGTTCCAGAGCCAGGACTTCAAACCAAGTCCTTGAATTCCACATCCCATGTCCTTTCCAGCACATCTGCTCTCTCCTGCAAGCTGCCAGCGGGATGGGCCCTGGCTGTGGCTGGTCCATCCCGCGCTGTGGCATCCATCCCTCCTGGGCTCTCCCACACGTGACTGGTGACTGGCTTGAGGGCCCTTGGGTGGTATTTCACTTGGCTGCATCTCGAGCTTGTTGACACCATGCACCACCTCTGGGGAACTCCTTTAGCTTAGCCTACTCACTCACTTCCCGTCCCAGCTCCTAGCACAGGCAGGTTCCCTTTAGAATGCCATCTGGAACACCCATGGCCACTGGACAGGCTGGTCATGCAGCGGGGTGGTCGCTCCCCAGAGCAAGCCTAGAGGCTGAGTGGATGTGGGCAGCATGGAAGCCTCTCTCTGTTTCTGCATAATTTGGCCCTGCTGCCATGGGGTCCTTTATAGACTCTCTCTTGAGTTATTCCCTATTTATTGTTGTTATTACTATTGATCCAGCCTCTAAATAGCAGAGACCCCAAGGCTCAATTGAAACCATCAGTCACATCGATAATTCCCTTATTTGTAATATTGTCACTTCTGAGACTCTTGGGTTGCCTCCCAATATCCTCGAGAGGTGAAGGAACTGGAAAAGACTATTTCTCCGAGGGAAACTGAGGCACAGAGAGATGAGGAGTTTGGCCAAAGTCCACAGAACAGAACGGGCCCCAGGCTCCTGATACTCCGCTTCCTTGCTCAGCTCCTGATAGTCTTGTCTCCTCTCCTGTTATGGGATGTTCTGAGCTGGGTGAGATTCTCAGCTCAGTCGAAGATTCCCCAGGGCCCCCACAAAGGCAAGGTGCCCTTAACAACAGAGTGCAGGCCTTCTGTAATTGTCTCTATTCCCCCAAGGCCCTGGTGGGCCTCAGCCCTGCCTCCCTGCTTTGCGCTTCAGACTCAAAGGGGATACAGTGAAGAGCTTTCCTGTTTTCTTCCATCCCGACCCCCGCCCCCCGGATATTGAGAGCTGCTTTGTGAAAGCCACAAGACTCTTTTTTGTAAATAGGGTTGGGGGGGGAGAGCTGGGGGTGGGTGTAACATCACAGATGCTTGCCTTTTCCATTCTGAGAATATTGGCAGGAGAAGAGGAGTTAAGGTGGTACGTGGGTACCCGAGTTTCCTTATATGCACAGAACAATGTGTCTTCCGGTGGGGGCATGATAACCTCTTTCGGCAGCCAGTGGGGAGCTGTTCTCTTCTTGGGGTCCACAGGCTGGCAACAGTGGCACCATCCCCATCCTTCTGTTTCGAGGGAGAAGCTGGTGGCAAATGTGCGCAGTGTTCATGCTGGTTATTCAGCTCCAAAGTGTTTATACAAGCAGCATCCAAGACAGCTTCCGTGGGGGACAACCACCAAGTACCTGCCTCTTCTCTAACATACTACTTCGCTCTTCCTTGGCCCTGTTTGTTTGAGTTCTAGGGGCATTTGTGCCCCTCCGAGCAGCCACGCCCTTCCCTGAGGCCCCATTTCAACTTCAGGCCAAGGGAACCTCACCTGTTGGGAGAAGCCGGCATGAATCAAGCCCCCGTTTCCAACCTTCCGGGCTCATAAAACTCGCCACTCCATGCAGGATGGGGTGGTTCATCCCCTATTTCATCTCTGGGGGAGAGCAGGCGCAGATGCCGCTGATGGATGGGAAGTTTAGAAAACGAAGTCTTGGAAATCGATAGAAGAATATACAAGCTATGTATCATGTGAGCGCCTCTTCTCTGCTTGGCCGTAAATCAAAAGTAATGAATGGCAGGCTTCCGCAACCCAGGACCCCTGCCCTTCCCTGAGGGTGGGGCTGGCTTCGTGCTTGGGTTTTCATAGTCTGAGCACATATTTTCTACTTCAATAGGCCTAAAAATAAGGGCTTTTACTGATTTTTTTCTTTTAGTGTCTCTGCCCCCACCTCAGCCCTTTTCCTCCATAATTTCCACGGCGCAGGCACTTGGCGTCCCTTGTAGAGGAGGGATGTATTTCGAGATAAGCGGCCTCTGTGGCTTAGCGAATGGCCGGCTCATCCCCTGGGCTGTGTTCCTGCGATATTAGCAAACTCTGATCCTGCTGCAGTTTGAACACCTCGGCGCCTCCAAGATGATTATCTCTCAGGTTCCTCAGACACGGGGCTGCGAGCAGCACTTGGCTAAGGAGCCACTCTGAGGAGATTTGCCCGGGGGGTTGGAGAGAAAGGGGGCAGCTGGAGGGCCTGGGGCCACACCTTCCCTGGGACCCCTGCAGACCAGGTGGGGTCCATGCCTCTGGCTCACAATCGGCTGTTCTCTCCCCCGCACCCCGACCATCCGTCCACACACCAGCCTCCCTCTGCCTCTTCTTTGAACACACCCTTCCCTCTTTCGCTAACTGAACCCCCCCTCTCTGGCTTCCTCCCCACGGCCCCCCACACATAGGGGCCTGTTTTCTTTCCCTCCATCCTGGGGCTGGAGGCAGAGGAGGGTCCTCCTGGCTTCTCACTGCTCAACTCCCTGCCAATATCCTTCCCTCCTCCTGACAAACACCCAGATCTGAATCTAGGGTCAAAGACTCCACCACTTTAAATTTATGATCCCTCAACTCAAGTGGGTGTTGGCTGCCGGCTGGCATCATTCATCATTTCTCTGGTCCATTCATTCTCCCATTCACCCTTCCTCTCTCTCTTTAAACCTCCAACTCCTCCCCTGCATCCTCATCTCCACGAATAACTTTGCTATCTAGTCACTGGAGAAGTGGGAAGGGCTTGAAGACAACCACAAACTCTCTTCTCTACAACTGCCCTCCCACCTCCTCTGTTTGCAAATTCTGCACCCGTGCTGTGGACTGACCGCCCCTGCTCCTGGCCATGGCCAGCCCCCACCTGGCTTGTGCACCAGCCCCCACCGTCCCCCAGGCAGGGTCATCACCTGAGCATGGTCCCTACCCTACCCTACCTACATCACTAGTTTCTTATTCTTTCCTGGGCCACTCCTATCAATGTGCAAACCTGCTGTTATTTCTCCCCCATGAGAAAAGAAAAGAAAAAAAAGAAAAGAGGAAAAGCACTCTGTGCCCAGCTTCCTCCTCCAGCGGACAGCTACACTCCTCGAAAGAGCTGTCCACCTTCGCGCCTCTCATTCTTTGCCTCTGTTCTCCTTTAGAGCATTCAGAGGCTCGTCCTGCCAGCCTGCTCTGCCCCTGCATTCTTGTCAAGTCCAGAACGTTACATTCCCCCGTGAGCCCCTAGTCTCCACTCTACTTGACCCATCGGCAGCGTCTGGTGGTATTGATCACTCCCTACTTGTTCAAATGCTCTCTTCACAAGAGCGCAGGACCCCACACACTCCCGGTTTTCCTCTTTCATCGCTGGCTCCCCTTCATCTTGACATTGGAGGCCCCCAGCGTTTAGCCTGTGTGCCGTTTCTATTTTTCTCTCTGCACACAGCCTCTGGGTAATCTCATCCAGACACACGGCTTTAAGTTGGCTTTATGTAAAATCTATATGGTGGCGACTCCAAATTTATGGCTCCTCTGAACTCTGAAGTGCACCTTGGACATGTCACTCCCGGCCTAAGCCCTTCGGTGACTCTCACTGCCTGCAGAATAAAGCCCCAAAGCCTGAATGGCCCATAAAGGTTCCTTTAGGCTTTTCCCCACTCCCTTTATTTCCCATCCTGAACTCTTGGTCTGGCCCTGCCCTGCCCTCCTTGACACTCTGATTCTGTGGCCATGCCACGCTGCCACTCACTCAGGCCCTTGCACACTGTTGTCCCCACCACAGACCCCAGCAATGCTCCCTCTCCTCCTCTGCTTGGCTAACTTCTACTTCTTCAGGTTGCACGGGCCCCTGGAGTGCTGTTCCTGCCACCACCCTCCCGGGGTGAGGGTAGATGCCCCTCCTAATGCTCACACGGCACCCTGGATTCCGGACTCTGGTGATGTGGAAACAAACAAGAGTGCACTCCCCTCAGGCTAACCCTCTCCACTTACTTTCCTGTGATCCACAGATCCAGAAAAGATCCGGTTCCTTTTCTGCTGAACACAATCCTAACCCAAACCCATCCCCAGTGCTGGTGGCACTCCCGGCCTCTGGAAGACGTGATGGTGAGGTGCAGGACCGGAAGGACCTACTGTTCTCCAAACCTACACCCTTCTGGCCCATTTTCATCTACCGAAAAGAAATTTCTCTTTCACCTCCCAGCAGGTATGCCTCCTCTTTAAGTTGGCGCTCACTCTTTCCAACCTCTGCGCTCCCAGATTTATTAATGTTTCCCACCCATCTGCTGGCTCAACCCCTATGACTGGCACTGTGGCCACTCACGGCCGATTCAGGACTCCCTGCTTAGAACGCCCTGGGGAGTGGGTGGTTGCGTGTATCTACCCCTCTGCATCCCGCACCCCATCCAGAGCCAGAACCCCTGCCTTCCACATCATAGGTCATCAATAAGTGTTTTGTTTTTTTTTTTTGGGTGAAAGGTGTGCTGTTCAGTGACTCAACCCACCTTCTCAGGGAAATCGTTCCTGACCGTGGCCCCCACTTCCCGCGTGGCTCTTCCAGTGACTCGTTTCTGTTGCTTAGAAATACATGGAAAGCCCCAGTTTGGCAGGAAGCACATCCAAGTCTGCGTCTCTGCTCTCTCCTCCCCATCCCCCAGGCATCACCGGCGCCTCGTAGGTAGTGGGGGCAAAGCATGCTCCAACTGGGGCCGAGGCTGACGATTGCTGTTGCTGGGGGGGGCACAAAGCCTGCCTGCCTTTCTGTCCGAAGGCCTTCTAGACGCATAGGACGGTTTTCAGAGCCTTGATTCCTAAGACCTCATGCAGAGATTCCGAAGCACTCTGGAGACTGGCTTGTATTTCTCAAAGCAGGCTTCCTACAGCTCATCGCAATTCTTGGTGGCACAGTCTCTTTTGACCCACCACACGCCCCTAGTTTGTCATCAGGTCGGTCCTCTCTCATCCACTTCCTCAGGGGTCCTTCTTTTGTCATAGGATTCTGGCTATGAGGGAGCTTCCCACTGGAGGGGGAGGGGCAGATTAATTCTGGGAATCTCTCTAGGGGCCTCCCTAAAAGTGTAATTCAAGACAAAATGAAACCCCAGGACCTCATCCTTCAGAGCTCAGAGGCAGGAGATAGTCCCCGGAAACAGAAGTATTTAGCCAGTGAATTTGAGGAAGAATCTGTGCCCTTGATTCTTGGAAATATGAGCCCATAGACTGATTGAGCAGAGGATGTAAGAGATCATTTGGTTCAGGGGCCCAAAATCAGATGCCACAGGGACCAGGAAGGGGATGGGAATGAGTAAATATAGGGTTCAGATGATAAATGACAACTGACACATGTCTTTAATGGTGGAGATTGTCTTTGCTTGGCTTCCCCCAGAAAGCAGAGCCCGAGGCAGAGGCTTATGTGCCATGATTTTATCAGGGAGTGCAAGAGTGAGGGCAAAGGGAGAGAGGCAGGGAAGAATGGTGAGGCGATATGAGGGTGTGTTATCCAGCTGGCCACCACCATGGGCCACTCATTGCTCAATCTTAAAGAGTTACTCTCCAAAACCTGCAAAAACTGTCTGTCCAGGGTGAGACAGAAGGAAGATTTAGCCACCAGCCACCAGTTCCAGTATCCTGTTAGTCAAAGGTTGGCCCCACTGAGCACAAACTTCCCTTCTCTTCTGGACTGTAATCCATGAATGCCTATCCCCTCGGCACCGCGAGTCATGGTGTCAGCAGGGCTGGGGGTGAGAGACATGCAGCGGGCAGCGCAGACCCGAGGCAAGACCCTCTCGGGTAGCACCTGCGTGGTGTCTGCTGACCCCACGCAGAGATGCTCACCACTGCAGCAGGAAGAGATGTGGGTCAAGGCCAAAGGCATCTGAAGTGGTGCCCAAGAGATGTAGATATAGTCCACCCCTGGCCGGATCCACCTTGACTTTCCAACATATCTGGCACTCAAAATACAAAATAAGACCTCTTTTTTTGTGAGCAGAGAACTTCCCCCTTTTCTGAAGAGGGGATGTCCTAGAATGTTCCAGACTCCTAGACCCACAATGTGGCAGACCCCTGGCTTTTTGTCTGGTTATCTCCCACTTGTGGTTAACGAGTGTCTTACCAGGGCCTCCAGGTACAATCGGCATGAAGGCATCGTTGCAGTGAAACGGTGTGATGTTCTGCAGAATTCAAAATGATCCGGGTCCCTTTGGACCGCATTGTGACAGAGAACAAGAGAGTTAGCGTAGCCCTGGGGGAAGACAACAAATGTGTCCCCAGCACATGAAAATGAACTGCTTTTGATCCTCCCTATGGATGCAGAAATAGGCGTTTGCTTGATCAATAGTCTCATACAAATGCCAGGGGCTATTTGACCTACTCTAGTACAAGTACCACATCTGGCAGGGAAGCTGCAAGCGCGGCTGCCACCTGGTTAGGTTTATGTTCGTCCATAGCCGCTCCCCATGATCAATTTGGTCTTAGCAGGGCCAGAACGGTGAGCCGAATGAGGATGTGATGGGGAGCACCAGTTCTACATCCTCTAAGTTTTTAGTGGTGGCACCAATCTCTGCAATTTCTCCCACAATGTGGCAATAATTCTTCTGATTTACTATCTTGGCTGGAACTGAGCTGGAGGGTAGTTTCAGAGCCTCCCACTTGGCCCATCCTACCATAATGGCCCTTCAGTCACATTAGTGGAACCAAATGCGAGGCTTCTTCCAGCTCCTTAGTATATCTATCCCAATCACACACTCAGGAACCAGGGAAATAACCACGGGGTTGGCCCATGGATCCATTAAAAGACAGACTTGGACCAAAGTCCCTTTGCCACCCGAGCTCCAGAAGCCCCCACACTAACTGGGTGCCCACGATGGCAGGCAGGTCAAGTCCCATGTCAGTGTTGGCTCAGATGCAGTACCCAAAAGTCCCTGGAAATGTGGATGACATTGCCCAGGGCCTTAGATCTGGAAACCAAGGGAGGGTCTGATGTCATCCTTCTGCTTACCATTTCTTGATATTTAAAAATGTTACATAAGTTAAGGACTACCCTTGCCCACTGTCCCTTGTTCTCACATCATGGCTGATTAGTCACCACCAAGTATTCTTACAGGTCAAGGCACCCTGGTTGCTATTCTAGCCTTGCTCCCCATTTTGTCTCTGACACTGCAGTGTTCCTACCTGGCCTCTGCCCTTCTAAAATCCTATCGTGTCCATTAGAGACAGGGAGCCCAGTTTGACCATCAGCTCCAGCCTGGGGGTGTTCCCCCCTGTCCCAGCCCCACCGGGGCATCCCTTATTGTCTTAGTGAGGGGCAGTTCCTCTGGGCATTCCTGCAGTTTCCAGGGCTGCCATAACAAAATACCAGAACCAGGAGGTTTAAAGCAACAGAAATTTATTCTCTCACAATTTTGGAGGCCAGAAGTCTGAAATCAAGGTGTTGGCAGGCTCTCTCCGAAGGCCCTAAGGGAGGATCCTTCCTTGACTCTACCAGTTCCCTGGGCTGTGGCCACATAACTCCAGTCTCTGTCTTTCCTTCTCTGTGTGTCCTCTCCTTATAAGGACACCAATTATATTAGGACTCACCCTAAGGACCTCATTTTAACTTGATTACATCTCCAAAGACCCTATTTCCACACAAGATCACATTCACAGGTGCTGGGAGTTAGGACTTCAACACATCTTTTTGGAGGACACAGTCAACTATAACTGTTGACAACAGTTTCCAGGTCCTATATAGAAAATCCATTCTAGAATTCTCTCTGAGCCTCCTGACCCCTTCTTTGATGATAAGCCAAGGAAATTCTGGCGTTTCTACTCAATTTCTGTAGCTTGTTGTCATGGCCAACTCTAAGACGCCATCCCATCATACCGTCAGGACCAGCTGTGAGATGACACTTGATCCTGAGTCCAGGGTGAGTGCTCCCACGTACTACATTCTCCCCTGTGTAGCTTCCCCTCCCCCACCACCTTCCTCCCCCCAACACTGTCAAGCCCACGTCCACCTGTGCTCATCTAGCCCTGGCAGCTCTCGCTAGTCAGGACCTGCCATTCATTCAGCATATAAGCTCATTCCTCCTGGAGCAGGACTGTATTTTCCAGCTCAGGCTCTTTGGAGACCTAACCCTGGTCATTGGCCCAGAGGCAACAAATGGTGATGGGGCAGATTTTGAGGGAAACAAGAATCATCTTGAGAGGTCCCTATCTCAGGTGAAGTCACTGCATGCTCTCCAGGCCAGGGGAGGCTTCTCCCTCTTCAGGGGGAAGGTGAATCCATTTGCCAGCATGACATGGCCAGGGCCCTGGAGATTTAAGATTCTTAGGCTCATCCATCCATATATTCCCATCCTGCGGGCTTCAGGATTCCGTGCTTGAGTTAGCAAGAGCCTATCCTTTCTTTTTTTTTTCCCAAGGCTTTCGAAATGCAGTTGATAAAAGGTTTTGTGCCACACAATCATTACTATTACTATTGCTCCAATACTGTTCAGATACCATGGCCCCGGTATATCCCAATGCTTTACCTTCCGCCTGCTCATCTACCTAGGATTCCATAGTAAATGATGCCTCTGCATGCCAGGGGTTTTCCACCCAGCTGATCACCAAGCGATGGGGTTCTTAATGCCAGACCTCAGTGAGTAACCCAACTCTAAAACCCCACATTGAGGGGCAGCAGTCTACGGCCACTCCTGATACCAGTGTCTTGGCGTGGGTTTCCGGAAAGCAGAGCCTGAAGCAACGGTCCATGCACTAGCTACTTCTTTACTAGGGAGTTCAATCCCAAGAAGGAAGAGGAGGCAGGGAGGGGAGAGCCACTAGAAGGACACATTACCGAGCAGGCTGCTGCCAAGTGCGACTGATTGCTCAATCTTGCAAGACCATTTCGAGAAGCTGTATGTCTCAGGAGCATCTGCGGTGAGGGAGAAAGGGAAGAATTTTCCGCTAGCTCCCACTGTCCATTGATCAAAGTTTTGCCTCACTGAGCATTAACTCCCCCCACTTTTAGGTTGCACAAGTGTGGGTGCCAAGAGGGGTTCTGCAGGGTCCATAGCTCAACATGGCAAGGGAAACCCAGGGGTAGGTGGCGAGGGGCCGGGGTACAAGGTGCAAGCCCCGACTAGGCTCTGCCTATGTCACCTGCATGAGGTCAGGCAGAGCCCACCCAGGGCTGGGAGCGGCGAAGGCTTTGAGACTGGAGACAGGCGGGGCCAAGAGGATGGAAGGTGCTGCATGCTCAGGGCTCAGGGAGGGATTACGGTCCCGTGGGGCCCATGGCAAAGCGGACAATGTGTGCTTCCTAAGGGAAGGAGCTGTATGTAGCCCCAGCTGACTGCACGATCTGCTAGTTGTTTTTCAAGGAAGCTAGTGAGCTGAGTTTTCTTTTAACGTTGACCATGAATTCAGATTTACAATATGATGTTTGCCAACACTGTGCGGGTCCAAGGAAGCATGTCTCGCTTTTGCTGGGGTCGGGGTGGGGGAGCGGGGGGCGGTGGGGAGGGGGATGTCTGCTGGTTCGTGATTTCCTGTTCACTCATCTTATGAAACCAGGGCCACGAGGGGGAAGGGGGTGGGTCGGGACCTGGTGTTAGGCCTGCTGCTCCCAGACCAGCGCTCTTTACTTTGGCAAGGTGCTGTCTTAGCGCTCACGGCCCCTAGCCTCTAGAAAGATCCCTCATCTTCCCTGAGCTGCCTCAGGGGCCTTTCTTCCACTGGGACCTAACTGCACAGGGGTGAAGCATCTTTTGGCTGCAAAGTGAATCCACCCCCTGCCCCGTCCCTCGCAGTGACGGCCCCTTGGCATCACATTGGTGCCGAGTACACACGCCCCTGTGACTCTCAGCCTTGTTGGCCTGGCTAATGAGATCGAGCCGGTGGCTTCCCACCAACACTGCCAACCTGAGACCCGGGACCCATCCATCCTGCTTCCCCATTGCTGAGGATGCCCCGAGTGACGGATGAAGGGCCCCGGCCATGAATCATCTCCCTTACATTTCCCCATCTCCCAGCCAGCCTCGCAGAGCAAGGAAGATGAATGTCTGCAGAATCTCACCTGCTCTCTTGAATAATTCCCCTTTAAAAGAGGCCACTTATCAGTAATTCATTACTGGGCTTTGTTAGCATAAACAAGGCCTGGGAGGTGGGGAGGGGGAGGGCTGCTCCCCGCTCCTCCTCCCAGCCCCCGCCACTTCTGCTTCCATCAGTCCCGTCACATGGGTTGACCTCCAACCTCAGCTCCACCTTCCTGCTGTGGAGAAAAGCAGAGCCAGGGTCTTGAGGAGAGCTGCTCCAGCTGGTGGTACCCATTCCGGCAGATGGCATACAGCTGTTTCTGGTGACATCTGGATGAGCACAATCAGTTCCAATTGACGATTTCTTTTAATCTTGAGTTAAATGTCACATGTTGCCTCTTTCTCTTATGGCCCATATTCACCCCTGTCTTGTGTTGACTATAACCATGGCATAAGATATTACTGGCTGGGGACCACTTTTCTGGAAGGCAACCTTGTCCCTCTGTAGCCTCTGTCAGTAGGAGCGTGAGGAAGTACCTGGAACAGCAAGACTGAGCCTGGGAAGGATGAACATCCAAATCACAAAACAAGGGCCATAGCAAATGGAGGTCAGTCTGGGCTGGTCCTGCTCCCCTGGGGACCTTCTTGGCGGGGGTGGGGGCACCTGGAGGTGGTGGTTTCTGCAGTAGGTACATATCAGAGGGGTGATTCCAGAGGTGCCCTGTGGGGGCCCAGACAGGCAGGCAGGCCCCACTCCTCCTACTCCACGCAAAAGCAAAGAAGACAAGAAGAGGACCTCAGATCTCAGCTTAGTTTGTCCCCCAGTTGGAGACCATAGCTAACTTTTTTATGCTGCTACCAGGGGACTGGGAAGCAGAGATTTTTCTTGTGACCTCATCCCTCAGATCCAAGTCCCCCTACCCCCACCCCCCGCCCCGCTTCTCATATCTGGCATCCCACAATGACCATGTTAGCATCACAGGGGCCATTCAAGGACACCAGTTTTATAGCACTCCCCTACCCCATCCATTCTCCAGCAGCTGTGGGGACATCTTGAAATCATAAATCTGAACATGCCACCCGTTCGATTAAAAACCTTGAATGGCTTCTAGTCACTGCCTTCAGGATCAGGCCCAACGTCCTGAATATGGCCTCTCATGTGCCCTGGCCTTTGCCTGCCCTTGACTCTCATCCTGCCCCTCCTCATCCTCCTCCTCGTTCATGCCACACAGGTCTTCTTGCAGTCTCTAGGGAGCCGTTAGCTTTTCCAACCCCAGGACCTTTGCACTTACTAGTGCCTCTGCCTGGAATGCACTTCCACTAACATAACTCCTATTTATCTTTTAGGTCTTAGCTTAAGTGCCAGGGCCCCAGGACGCCTCCTTACTGCCCCAGACTAGACTAGACGTGCCGTGTTCTCCTGAAGCTCCCTGACTTCTCCCTTTCGTCAGTGCACCTAAAAATGGTTTGCTTATCCATTCTCCCCACCAGACCACATGTCCACGAGACACGGGCACTGTGTCCTGTTCCTGCTCCTTCCCCAGTGGTGAGTACAGAGATGGCCACAGAAGGGCCCTTGGTGGAATGAATGAATGAGGGAGCACGCACACGTGGGAGAATCGAACCCCAGGCCTGACCAACATCTTCATGGTGGTCTCCCCACAGACTCCCCTCTCCCAGGCTCTGCCTCCACCATCCAAGAGGTCTGCCCTCTGTTCACACTCCCTCAGCCATAGCCATGTCTCCTGGTCTTTTCTGGTTCCTGGAAGGGCAAGGTCCTGGCTCTGACCTCAAGCCCACCTCCTCTCAGGCTTCAGGGTGAAATGGCTTTTTAAGGCCCAAGGACCCCAGCCCCACTGGCCTCTTCCTCCGGGGAGGGTGTCAGACGGCATCCTCCCCACCCGGCCCAGCTGTGTCTCCTCCTCCCTCGGAAGTCTGGGTCCTCCACGGCTGGCCGGCTTCCACCCCCTCTCAGGGAAAGGCCCAGAGCTCACACTGCCTGTCATCTGGCTTTTCAGACTCCCGTCTGGGGTCATAGTTCATCTCAGACAGCACTGGCAGAGATTAAACAATACAGCACATTTGCAATTCAATTGCCACTCCATCCTTTTGTCTCCGGCGGCCTGAACTGAGACCTCAGTGTGGCATGATTTTAGGGAGGTTGGAGGATGTTTGTCACTGGATGGTGGTGTAATGACTGGTATCCTTGCTGCTAGAGGCCTGCTGTCCAGCGCTGGGTGCTAATATCCTTTCTCTGGGAACCCTGAGAGCATGGCTGTGGCATCATTTGCATAGATTTGCATATCCACTGCTGCCCTCTCACCCAGGATCTGCAACCTGGGGCTGGACAGCCAAGCTGGTCCTGGTCGTGGACTCTGCTGCTACCCCTTCCGTGACCCTCGCAGGCCACTCTGATGGTGTTGCTGCCGCTTGCTCATCCATGGTCCACCAGACAACGGCCGCTCACCTGTGCCTCCCAGGGGTCCCCAGCCCACCCACGGGCACTGATACCCTGGACCTCTCCCAGGAGGACAGGAGTCCCCACCCAAAAAAGCCTCCTGGAACCGGCCCCTGCATTTCCTAGGAGCAGAGAGGGGCTTCTCACTCCCATGGGCACGTTGGGGTCTCAATAACCGTTTTTCTTTCTTGACTTCTGATCCCAAAATGTGAAAGGCAGACAGGGCAGCAAGGAGGGAAACTGACCATGAAGTTACTCAGGGTTGGCAATGGGAGAGCCAAGTTCCAGAATGGGCCCAGTCCTGGGGAACTCTTGAGGGACTCTGGTCATGGCCCAGCCTCTCTGAGCAGGGTTGTCTTCTGGCCAATCCCCAAGAGGCCAAGACACTAGGCAACGGTCTGAAGGCTTCAGTGGGCAAGGGCAGTTTCCCTTTCCTAGGCCTACAGAGGTAGAGACTTCATCAACATCTTTCCTCTGGGGTGGTCTCTCCTCCTCCACTCCCTGTTTCTGTTGGAGACCCCTGCGGCTCCCATTCCTCCTTCTAGGACACTGCCCTCCCTCATATGGCAGCCCACGTCCAGAACGTCACCACATCCTGTCCTGTCCCACTGTCTCTGCTACCATACTAGCTGAGGCTGGAAGGATCTCTTGCTGCTGCCACGAGTGCAGGCTTTTAGCCCATCTTCCTGCCCTTTGATCCCATGGCCAGGTTAAAATTCCTAAAACAAAATCGTATCAGCACCTTTTCATTCAAACACTTTCAGTGCTTCCCTAAAGCCCACAGAATAAAGTCACTTTTCACTCTTAGGCCACAGGTTTTCTTGTAGCACCTAGCACAGTGCCTACTACAAGGAATAGTAATGATGGTTAACATTTTGGTATAATTACTATGTGCTAAGCACTATTTTAACTGTCTTATATATCTCATCTCTTGTAATCTATTCAGCAATCTGAGAGGTAGCTACTAATTATTACATTTTTACAAATGAGTAAACTCAGGCCCCAAATGATTAGGAAACTTGCCCAAAGTCCCATAGCCACTAAGTGGTGGAGCGGGGATGTAAAGCCTGTGGTCTGACCCCAGAGCCCCCCGCTTTCAGCCACCATGCAGAATACACGAATACACCCAGAGAGGTAGAGTTAACATGTCTTGTGAATCCACACATGCATTCATGAATCAGTAAGTGAAAAAATGAGTGAAGGAATGAATGAAGTTACTCCACCCCTATGTCAGCAGACAAATGTTCTAAAAGAGTCTTAGTCTGTCCTCTTCTGAGTAGAGACAGTATAGCATCATGGTTAGGGATGTGGGCTATGGAGTCAGACGGACCTGGGTTTGAATCCCAGCGCCATCTTTTATTGGCTGGGTCAATGGGGCAAATTATTTAAGCTCTGCAAGACTCCACTGCACATCTGAACGTGGGAATGACGAGAGCACTTCTTGCGGATGAAATGATATTAGGTGTATCCGGCACATCACATGGTGCTTGGTACACCGTAGGACCTTAATACTTGGCCGCCATCATTCCCATGGGAGACTGTCCCTTGCTTCCCACTGCTCCTATGGACAGTCTGAGCAGAAAGTTTAAAAGGTAGAAAAAGTGATTGTTTTCTGTGGGCTAGCGACAGCAGGTAGGATGGGTGATGATGAGGACACCTAGGGACAGAGAGGGGCCGTAGGAAGAAGGTGACCCCAGCGAGATTCAGGACAGGGCTCCAGCTTGGAAGGAGGGTGGATAAACAGGAGAGAGGAAACGCCCACCATTCAGTACTCTCCTCACACAAAGAGGGTTCTGCAAAGGCTCTCCCCTGTCCTTCTGATTCATATGAAGCACAGTGAGCATCAATGGAGTCATTTTTCAAACCATAAAGCACTGCAAACACATTTGTAATATTTTTCTTCTGTGCCATAGGTAGTGTTTGGGTTTTTCTTTTTTCTTTTTTTTTCAGATTCTCTGCTGTTTAGCAAACACAAACTGTCTTCCCCAAAATGTAATTCTGGGGATGGACACCTTTAAAAATGTTATGCTCTGGTCAAATCCGTAATGACTATTTTGTTCTATTGATGACTCCTCGTTTCAGTGAGTCACTGGCCAAGAAAACTCACCTGGAGGCCAGAATTGTCTCTAATGGCCAGTCTAAGACAAGCATCCCAGCTTGAATCCTCTCCCTCCCAGGTGGTAAGCTGCTTGGGAACTAGGATTGGATCCTTCCCATCTTTTATCTCGAGAACCCAGCACAGTGTCTGGCCCGGGTCAGACTCTCGGTGAGAGCATGGGGGATTCTGGTTCTGAAGCTCTACCACTCATTGTGTGAAGTTATTTCATGCTTTTGTGCCTCAATTTTCTATCTGTAAAATGGGAATGATCTTAGTAACCTATTTTATAGGGTTATCGTGATGATTTCTCCCTCCCTCCCTCCTTCCCTTCTCTCTCTGCCTCTTTCTCTCTCCCAATTGGACCCAAACAGTTGTTCTGGCACTCAAAATCCCATGTGCCCTATAGCACGCTGCAGTCCACAGGGGCTCTCAAATACATTATCTCATTTATTCTGAAATAAGGGAACAAGAGCTTTTCCACCTCTCAGATGAGGATGCTGAGTTCAGATGTGGCCAGGACCATATAGCTAGTAGTTAGCAGATGTAGGACTCAAACCAGGTTTTCTGACACCAAGTCTCGATTCCTTTGGGTTAAAAAAAGCCAGGCAGTAGTTCTGACATAAATGACATTTCCTCAGTCTGGTTCTAATACAGCTCCCAGATAGCCTGTCACTTCACATGGGGAGAAATCAGTCAAACCGGGTGTTTGGCACTGAGGGAAGCAAACAACCAGTGAAAAGGCTGAATTTTCCCTTTTTCCCCAGGGGGCTTTTGGGGTGGGGCTCGGGGGCAGCCAGTGGAGGCAGGAGCTCAGTTTGACGTCCATCAGGAAAGAGCTGTGGGCGTGTCTGCAAGTGACCTCTGAGAATCGGCTGCCTCCAGATGCTGGGTTCCCCAAGATGAAGCAGGGAAAGAAGGGGACACTCACCGAGGGATTTCTCTGGGACAGGAGTGTCCCTGTGTGGGAGCACCTCTCACCCTCCTGACCACTTTCCTAAGAAGATAAGATGGTGACTGCTCTGGTTTCCCATTTTTAAGATGGATAAACTGAGGCTTGGCTTGCTCAAGGTCACGCAGCTAGTAGGTAATGAACACCCCACCGGCTGGGCGCACCCTCTCTTGTCTTGTTCTACAGCCCACCCTCGTTGTTTCTGGGCTCCAGAAGGGGCTCATGGACACCAGATGGCTCCCGTCACCAAGCGAGTCTCTGTGACGGGCCGGGCATACAAGCCGGGTATGTGGCCTCCCAGCCCCAGGCTGCTTCTTCGACCTCCCTTGAGGGTTTTCGGCACCGAAGAGGGAGCACTGGCTGCAAGACCCCGGGAGTCCTGGAATCCCAGCCCTACCTGAGAAAGGAAAGTTCCCGTCCGCCAAGGAGGAGCGGGGCTCCTGCGAGGCGCGAGCTTCTGGGGCGGCTACGAAACGTCTGGTGACAACATTCGTGTCTAAAAATACAGCAGCCGAGAACCAGCTAATTACAGCCTCTGGAGTCATTCATAACTTGGCGCGTCCCTGTTAAGCCGATCTCTCGCACGGCTCCTCCACGGCAGCAACCACAAAGGAGGCCTCGTGTAGGTGGAAAGACGGTCAGGAGGGCCCAGGAACGGCCCTCAGCCCATCCATCCTTCCATCCTGGTAGCTGCCCCCTCCCACTGGTGCCACAGAGCAGGAGTTTCTCGAGCCAGCTCCGCACCCCCACGCATGCACACACACATGCCCTTGGCCACGCGCCTGTCGGGGGTCTACCCCACCTGCCGGGGCCCTCCAAAGGTCAACGGTCTGGGTGTAACCTCATGATGAGTGAGCTCAGGAGAGATGCTCAGGGCCCAGCAGCGTGTTGCTGGGGGGCCTCTCTCCTGGGGCTGATGCAGGGTGCAGAGGTCCTGTGGGACTGGCATGTGGGCTAAGCAGGCATCGGACCCTACCCCTCCCTGCTCTGGACCCCCCTTTCTCCTAGCGCCTCTCTCAGATGGTTGGAGCCTCTCCTATCAGGAGGCAGGCCATGACTCAGTTGCAGAAAGGGTTGAATGATCTGAGGGGAGACCAGGCACAGCCCCTAGGGTGCCTCATTCCTGCCTGAATGCTCACAGTGGACACGGGGCACAGCAGAAGTGGGAGAACGAATCCCACGTGAGGGGATGTCCCCACCCCCTCCAGGAGAAGGGATTCTTTTTAAATGAGGGAGGCATTCGGGGCGCCTGGGTGGCTCAGTCGGTTAAGCGTCTGCTTTCGGTTCAGGTCATGATCCCAGGGTCCTGGGATCATGCCCTGCCCCAGGTCGCTTTGTGGCTTCAAGCTCCCTGCTCAGTGGGGAGTCTGCTTCTCCCCCTCTCTCTGCCCCTCCCCCTGCTCGTGCATAGGCTCTTGTTCTCTCTCTCTTTCTCAAGTAAATAAAAAAAATCTTTTAAAAAAATAAATAAATCAGGGAGGCATTTGAAAATACAAGGCCTAACTAACACTTGGATGGTATGTTTGATTTGCCGTCATAGACACAGTGCTCTGTGGTTCCCATATTAATTAGATGCAGTGGTATCTATGATTATGTCCACTTTATAGATAATTAAACAGAGATGCTGAGATGCTAAGTCATTTCCCAAGGTTACCCAAGTCATGACTAGCCTTGACCTCAAGGCTCAGCCTCACCTCCAGGAATCTTCCTGCTACACCCACAGGCCCAACTACTGCACCCCACGCCCACCTTTGAAGCTCGGATCGCCAGGCTGATTGCAGAAGACGCCACACTTGCTACTCCCTCCACACGGCACCAAATTCAACCTAAATTCAGCTGTTTGGCTTCGGAAATACATTTTAATCTCCCTGGGAAGCTGGATCCATTAGCCTATGACCTAGAAGAATAAGCCAGAGCCTAAGAGAAAGCAGGCAAAGGGAGAATAGGCAGGAAGGGAAACATCGCAAGAGTTTTCCAGAGGGAGGCCATCTGCTTGTTGGTCAGCGCCTCTGACGTGCCTGAGCCAGGTCAGGGGGGCTCCGAGGGGTCAGGAGAGCACCAGGCCTGGCCCCTGGCTATGAGAGGCTGGGCTGTGGATGACACCTGACCCCCCAGGAGAGCAGCGCCCCAGGAACGGGCTGTTGCACACCTTCTTGCTAATCAGCACCAGGCGTGATGGAGCACCTTGACATTCTTTAGCGAAAGTTCAGCAGGACCACGACTCAGGGCTCTGCATGAGGAATGAGGCTTAGGTGCAATCCTGGAATCCAGAAATTACAGATGAGAAAGAATGCCGAGGTCAGAAGCAGCCCATCCCCAGGGGCCGCGTGCAAGTTCTTCCCGGTAATAGACTTCCCCCTTATTCCTCCCGTTGGGGCTGCTACCTCCCTGAAGACCACTCTCCGGTGTTTGTGGAGAAGACACAGTTTGTAGGAATGAGAGGTCTGCGCCGATCCGTACTTGATTTGTTATGAAATGTATTAATCATTCAGAAGCCGGTGAATAGGGGCGGACTGAGAGGCCTGAGCAGGGCAGGGAGGAGCACTGGAACATTCCGGAGCTGGCTGCCGCCCCGGGGCAGTGGGGCACCGTGCGGTCTGAGCACTCACTTGCTGTGCAAACTTCGGCAAAATGTGAACCTCTCTGAGCCTCCGTTTCCCTATCTGCAACCTAGGCTGATGAGGTTCATGCACAGGGCTGCAGGGAAGATTAGGGGGAGTTAGTAAAGGAGAGCCTCGCTTGTGCCCGGCCCGTGGGAACTACTCCACACATTATTATCATCATTCTCCTTCCCTTTCCAGATCCACCTCTGTGTCTGTCAAACAGGGCTAATCAGGCTCTTTGTTTTGCTCACTGCTCACTCCACATTCCACCAACTTTTGCAGAGACACTCCTACACGTCACACTCGCAGAGTAATGATGATGGAGACAGACAGGTTCTCTGACCTCACTGAGCCTACTGTCTTTATGAGTTTTCTGGAAAAAAATGGCTAAGAAGCTAATAAGGATGCTTCCCATTGGATGTGATGGCTGTCCTGCACAGGTCGTGACCCTGTGACCCCTTGGGGACAAGAGACGGGTCACAGAAACAGGACGGCATTCCAAAGACAGTGTGGAGTGTGGTCGTGCAGCTTTCCCCCTCTGCCCCCTCCAGTGGCATGACTCCAGCACCATCCTATCCCAGCTGCTTCCCTCGGGCCCAAGGTCACCATATCCCCTAGCACACCTCGGCTGGTATCGGCTGGAGGATGCTTCTACACACACACACACACACACACACCTTCTAGTAGCATCTAAATCGGTCACTCTTAACCTTGCTGCACATCAGTGGTTCCCACCCAAGGCTGATGCCCAGCCACATCCAAGTCAATTAAGTCAGAATGTATAGGAGTGGGACCCAGTCATCAGAATTATTTCTGGGGGCACCTGGGTGGATCAGTCTGTTGAGTGTCTGACTCTTGATTTTGGCTCAGGTCATGATCTCAGGGTCCTGAGATCGAGTCCCAAATTGGGCTCTGTGCTCAGTGCAGAGTCTGCTTGAGATTCTTTCTCTCCCTCTGCCTCTGCCCCTTATCCCTGCTCTCTCTTTCTCTCTCTCTAAAATAAATAAATAAATCTTTAAGAAAAAAAGAATTAATACTACTAACTAATACTCCTCTCACCAGGCGACAGTGAAGGTGAAACCAGACTTTGGGAGGGTGCTCTGGGAAGGCCTGCAGTGTGAGCCGCCTGGGCCCTCTGACCCTCCCAGCAGGCGCAGGCCAGGGAAAAGCAGCAGGTATGAACATTTCCTTGGGGGCTAAGCACTGAGCGCACACCCAGGGATTGCATTGCCCAAGGGGATGCTGGGAGGGTCACCTTGGTGAGTGTCCCATACGGAGCTCCCTTCTGACTAATGGGGACAGTCACCCTGAAGCTGAACTGTCAGCCCCCCTGCCTCCCCTCCTCCACCTTCTCGCCTTGTCCTCTCTCCGCTCCTCCATCCTGGCCCCGGTCCTGCTATCTCTAGATGCTGCATTTCCAGTACCTTCTGCCCAATAAATATTTGTCGCCGGCAGGTGTCAGGGTTCGAAAGGGGCCTGTATTAATCACAGTGAGATACGTCCTGTCAAGAGTGCAGCCAAGGTCGTTTGAAGAGCGCTGGAGGGGAGCTGCCAGCCGCCGGCCGGGCCCACCAGACCAGTGCACGGAGCCCTGTCTGTGGCCTCAGGCCTGGACGGTCACCGAGAGGGCCGCCCGGATAGTACAGAGCCGTCCCTGACCTCACCTCCTTTATAACCTATATCGGGAGTGACACACGCCGGGCTTTAAAATGTTTGTAAAGCAACATACAGACAAGTGCAAAGTAGTGAATCAGGGCTGAGGAAGTGGTGAGGAGGAAATTTCAGGTGAGAAGCAGACCTGGGGGGTGGGAGGGTGGGGTAGGAAGAGGCCTAGATACGGAGTATCAGAGGAGGTTATGCCCTGCTAGTGGGGAGACCATAGGGAGGGGAGGGGAGGGCATTTGCAGGCAGTTTTATGAAACTTTCGTTTCAGTTTTGTGGGATGTGCATGCATGCATGCGGGTGCACTAGGCCCTGATAGAAAATGTATTTCTTACCGTGAATTGTGGTCTAAAAAGTGTGCATCACGGGGAGTCGGGGAGTCAAAACTCTGGGTTTGAGATGAGCACAGGACTGACTTTGGTCCACGTGACTTCACCTTTCAGCAACTCCCTTCCCTGCCAGAAAAATGTGAATGCCTCCCCCTGCCCCACTCTTTACCTTCCCGGATTTGCTATGAGGCTGAAATAAGAATCTATACATGGAAGTGCTTTGTGTGCTGAAAATTCCAAGTAAGAAGAATCCATTCTCATTAGGTGAAGTCACTCAGAAACCTATTCATAAGAGGCAGAGATAGACCTGGATTCTGAAAAAGATGGTGATAATGATGATCAGGACAGCCCAGCCTCAGACGGAGCTTGCCAGGTGCCTAGCATTGTCCTAGGAAGGGGCAGAATGTGGCCTGGGGGCAAGGAGGAGGCCAGAGAATCGGGACCAAGCCAGGTAACCAGAAAGCCTGGGTGCTGGGCCAGCAGCACATGGTGAGTTACAGCAAACGGAAATGCTAAGATGGGGTGCTGGGTGCTCCTCGGCACAAGGACAGCTAATCTGGAGAATGAATCAGCTAGCTACATTGGGGTGTCCCCAAAGCCCCCAGCAGGGGTGTGCTGAAATGTGTCCATCGGGTTCCCTTGCTGCAGGAGAGAGAAGAGCTGCAACCTTACTTTGAAGCCTGGTGACCTCCTTCAGCCAGCAGGGAAGCACCTGTTAGCTGTGAAGCTACTTGGAGCCAGAGTCTCTCCTCAGGAAAACCAGAGGCATCGCTCTGGGCAGACAGACCCACCTGCAGCCAGGGAGATACTCTTCTTCCTGGCCAGGGGCCCGCGCCCACCTCGGATGAGCCTGCCGAGGAGAAATCCCAGACCCCAGTCGGAAGGTTGTGATCAAGGAGCAATTGAACACTTGCTGCAGGAAATTGGAGCTGCCAATCCCCTAACAATTGGGGTATTTTTTTACACTCAGCATTTCACGAATGTATGGTAAGTGCTTGGGAATCACAAAGGTCCTATAAGTGCTCTGTATTACAAGTCAAATCCTGTTACCGCAAGTACCATTGCAATGAAACTTTCTGTATGACAAAAGCAATTTCCATGTCCTAGTCGATGGCGCACTTATTTCAAACAATATTCAATATGCTGACAGGGATAGTTCCCTTCTCTGAGCGCTCGGCTTGCTGATTGTCCATTCTACTCACTCTTTAATGCGCGCATGTACCATCTTGAACCATTCACTGTTGTTGGATGCTTATTATTCTTGCCGGCCCATCTGGATGAAGAAGTCCTCAAGGACGGAGCTGGTCCTGCCCTGAGGACCAGCATGTGTGGAGTGGAGCATGCTAGGCCTTTGCTGGTTCCCGCACCATATGTTTCCTGCTCATCCACTACAAGTGTTACACTGGGTACGAGATGACCATACCAGTAAGATGCAGGTCCTGCTCTCAAGGGGCTCCCAGACTGGCAGGGGGAATAGACAGCTAATTCAGGATGAGAAGTCCATCTTATAACAGGGCTCAGAGCAGGAATACTTGGAAGTGGCACCTCACACAGATCAAAGGGATCCAGGAAGACTTCCTGGAGGAGGTGACACCTAAAATACAACTTGACAGATGAGCAGGAGGTATCCAGGCAGGTTGTGGAAGGGGAGGGTCAGGGCAGTGGAGGGAGCTGGACTAGAATCCAGGGGTTGCATCAACACCACAGTAACAGCTCACTTTTATTAAATTCTTGCCATTTCCAGCTCGAAATATAGGCTGTGATGATTTTATTTCATTTAAGCCTCACGTCGACCGTACTATCCCCATTCTACAGATGAGGAAACTGAGGTTTTAAGAGGCTAAATATTTTGCCTAATTAATTTGCACAATCTGAGTATTAGCTGTCATTATTATTATCATAATAATCACAGTCAGTCTCCCAGCCTAAATTCACCTCTTCTGGTAAATTAGATTTCTGATTAACCTCACCTACGGACAAGGTCGCACTGCTAGTAGAGGGCAGAGTCAGGTTTTGAACCCAGTACTTAAGGCTGCAGAGGTGAGATCAGGACCCAGAATGGCTCCGGCAGGGGTGGGCGGGGCTGGTCACGAGGTAGGCAGGGTTGGCCATGAGTGGCAGCCCTCCAAGGGGTCCAGGTGCAAAGGACATGCCCACCTGGGGCTTTAGAAAGAGTCCTCTGGCTTCACCACAAGGAATGTGTTTCGGGGGCACATCTGGAAGCAGGGAGACAGGTTAGGAGCTGTTTGTCATCTGAGCAAGAGAGGTGGGCAGCCGAATTCAGGCCTCATTTGCATCCAGAAGGGAATGATGAGGGAGCATTGCAGGAGGTGGGCGAGGCGGGGCCCCAGCCACACCGGCTGGTGCGGAGAAGGCAGCGCGGGCCAGGGAAGAGACCCAATTCCAGAGGCTGGCTCTGCGGGGCGCGGCGGGCATCCGGAGGTCCCACTGCCCATGCCCAAGGGCGCTGGCGAGGCAGAAGGGGCTCTGGGGGCATGGTGGATATTTGGGTGGCAGGTGATGCTTACAGCCAAGCGGCAGTGGCCTCTGGTTCTGCGGGACCATCCCCTTCACCGCAGTGTAGACCGCAGTGAAGTCCCCAGCTCCCCGGTGAGGATAAGGGTAGGCATCAGGTAAAGCCAGGCAGGCTACTTTCCAAATAGTCGGGAGTCAGAGGGTTAGGTCCAAAAAACAAGGACTAACTGGATCACCATGAGCAGGTTAGGGTAAGAAGTGTTAGGGCTGCAACCCTGGGGTTTCAGGGGTGCCTGGCGCGCCCCATAGATAAAGACAGGGCTGGATTCATGGTGCACCCAAGGCAGCTGCCATCCTTCCTGAGGACCAGGGCACCAGTGACTCTATGTGGCTGGGCCCACAGGGGCGGCGTCTTTGTCGGGCCCAGCCCAGTGGGGAGGGGAGCGTGGTGGGCACCTGGCAGGTGCAGGTTAGAGCTGCGGTCTGGTATCAATTCCCAACTTACATCCCCACCCCCAACTTTTGAAGTCTGTGGTATTGACACTGTGTAGTGTTTGGAAATCCTAGAAGGAGACAAAGTGCTCAAGGGGATGATTCTAAAATAGGTAGTGATGCTCCCCAGCCAATATTTTGTGTGTTGTGGGGAGAGAAATACATCCAGAGACGGTGACACGAGAGCGCTACAGGAAAGCTCTAGAGAGAAGCGTCTCTTCTCCCCCTCATTAGGAGAGCACAGCAGTGTTCTAAATTCTTTAAAGTGGCTCTTCAGTCAAGGAGGAGTTTATAAAAATAATTTCTGCAGCAGGGAGGACAGCGGGTGACAGGCAGCAGCTGGGCGAGAGGTTGAGAGGTTGAGAGGCAGTTGCTGGTGGGTAAACAGGGCAGAGCCCTTAACCCCAGGGTTGAGCGGGGCAGGCTCCATCACAGGCAGCGCTGGGCGGCCACGCGGCCCGCAGCAGGGAGGGGCTCGGCGGGCTGATGGCTGGGCTGACAACTGGCGGGTCCCCACCGCTGGCCTCTCAAGTCCCATCAGGGCTGGCTTCAGGTTGGTCACTCCTAGTCCATACAGAGCCTCTCCAAGTGGTAGGGCCAGGAGAGCCCGCTGGGCAGGTGCAGCTCTGTCCCAGGATGCAAGCAAGGCACAGCCGAATCTGAGCCCCTTGGCCGGGTGCCCTGGTGTCGCGGTCCCCCGGGGACAGAAGGGGCATCCTGGTGACACGCTGGGAAAGAGAGCCTGCAAGCAGAACTGGAAAATCATAGCAACCCAAGAGGAATGAAGGCATTTTAAATGGGAAAAAAAAGAAAAAAGTACAGAAGCAGAGAAGTCTCCTGATTAGGCAAGGCAGCAATGGGGCATGGGGCAGGGGGAGGGGACAGCCGGAGCAGTCCCTTCCACAGCTAGAGCGGGCTGCCAGTGGCCGGGTGCTATATTAACCGTAGCCTCGCTAAATCTGCACCCATAAACGCCTGGTGGAGGGAATGTTATAGAAGAGGAAAACACAACTCAGGGGTTCTCGTGATTTCCCGAGTCCTTTCAACAAAGCCAGGGAGAAATGGGAACGCAGGTCATCTGACTTCAAACCCAGCCCTTGTGTTAGGCAGCCTCCATGGTGTGGCAGATTGCAAAGGTGGCCACCAAGGCGTCTCCCCTCCCTGGACCTGTCTGCCCCTTCTCTGTTAAGAGGTCAGATTTATTCCCCGTCCCCTTGACCTAGGCTGGCCCTGTAACTGGGCTTTGGCCAACGGAATGCGGCAGAAGTGACCCGGAGCCGGGTCTAGGCCTAAAATCGGCACCATGCAGAGACACACAGGCTGGACTGCTGGCTGCCGACAGACCACACGGCTCGGTGGGGCACAGGGAGAGGCAGAAGCCGGGCAGCCCTCCAGCCACCCCGCGTGCCAGACGCGGCAGCGAGGCCCTCTTGGATGCTCCAGCCCCAGCTAAAGGCAGCCTCACGAGGAGCCAGGCTGACACCGCACGGAGTAGAAGAGCTGCCCAGCGGAGCCCAGCTGCCCCCGGAATGGTGGTAAATAAGTCACTGCTACTTCTTACACTGCACCGCACAACCAAGACACCCAATTAGCGCCAGCCTCTCCCCCTGGGGGGCTGATATTGGAAGGGTGCCCAGGCTGCCTTCCTGGCTCTGGTAACTGAACGACACCAGCCGGGAATGCTCTAGAGCGACTTGACGGCCATTCATCTTGTCCTTGTTTATCTAGAGAGACCCCGCTCTGCATTTAGGACTGTGCCTGCCCTGCCCTTCTTCCTCTCTGTCCTCTTGCCCACCTTGGGCTGGGAACTCCGCGAGGAGAGGACAGTGCTGTGCTCTGCTTTCTCTCCAGACGTGCTGACAATTCTCTACACACCAAGGGTGCTTGGGTGTGATGTCGGCCCATTAGTCTGCCCGTCTAACTGGCTGACTATTAAGGTAAATACCCAAATCAGACTCCGCTGACCATCCACTGGAAGGAGCTCTTTAGTGGGTGACTTATTTCAGTGGGATGATTCAATTTCAGTTTGTATTTTGCTGTTAGAGCAGGAGAGCTTGGTCCGGCTGAGGAGGGCAGGCTTTTCAGCTTTTGCTGTATTGGTCTTTGCTCCATGGAAGCCATCCTAAGCGACCCAGAGGTTCCAGAATATGGCCTCACTCCCACCCCACCATCCACTAACTGGTGGTACCTTGTCATGCATGCTGCGTCCCAGCTAATAACGTGTTGTCATGTAAATTAATTATAAAATGACTAATGTCAGTTTCCCTTTCATCAGGGCAGGCAGAAGGACTGGGCACCTGGGGAGGGGATAGGAGAACCGTAAATGGAGCCACATCTTTTCCGTGGAGAGAAAACTCCACAGGATCCGGGCACTCCCAGCATTTCTCCACCTCCAGCCGCCTCCGTGAGCCTCTGCAGGGAGATTTTTCTGAATAATGGAACATTTTCTTGTTTTAATCAGATGCAATTTTGCAAGCGGTTTTTATGATTTAGCAAGTCCATTAAAACTGGCATTTGTTCTGCTCTGACACTCGAAAGGGGCTCCACAGAGCATAAACATTGGAAATTACTTGTAGGGAAAGACAGTATGAAAATTCCCCAGCCTGGGCCTGTTGTCTGAGAAATTCTGTTATCAAGCATCATGCCAGCTACCATGAGAGTCGCATGAGATATATGCTGCGTCCTCTTCACACACTAGCTGGGGTGCTGGAGCTCAGGCAGCAATAAAGACTGGATGTTGTTCTCTTTCAGCACTTTTGGGCATCAGGAGGTGAGTAGGTTTTAAAGGGAACTCACTGGAAGGGCAGGTCATAAAGTGCAAAATCTCAAGGAAGAGGGTGGGTGAGCACATGCTTAAGGGCAAGCCTGGAAATTGCTTTCCGGCCCACAGTGAATGATAGGGTATATCAGTACGTAATTAAGAAGGTCAGTTTATCAATTACACTTCGTAGTCAGTTCTCAATTATCCGTGTACCGACAGATGACCGGGGTCAAATGAAAACTCTAATGAAACTCTCCTATTGCTCTCTCTGCTTCCCATCGGCCCTTGTCTCTGCACTGTCTTTGGGGAGCGTTTCTGCTCTCCCAATCAAGGCAAAAGCAATAGCAGAAAGGTAAAACCTGGCAGATCAAACTACATGAAAATAAGAATTTATGCAAAAACCAAACACTTCTTTGAAAAAACAAACAGTGCCGGGCCAGCACAATAATCGATGTTATTGACCCACTATAGTACACTATAAAAAAATATTTTTTTAATTTAAAAACAAGACTAAAGAAAAATATTTGCTCCCAACCTTCAGGCCAAGTGTTAATGTTTGAATATAAATAATTGATATGTAAATTGAAAGGAACATTCTAACAGTCAAGATGGGGTAGGGGTGGGGTGTGGAGAACAAACACAAAACAGGTAAAGGATATGAATGGCAATGCAAAGTTTTTTTTTAAATGAACATATGTTAGAAAGCGCAAGCTCACTTGTAATTAAAGAAATGTGAATATAAGATATAATTTGGACTTCCAGCTAACCATGGAGGATTGGGCATGTGTTTATTTCCTCTCCCTTCCAAATCCCCACTGCACTGAAAATAAGGAATAAAAGAAAGGCATAAACTCACAAGAGCCCAAAGAATAGGAGGGGAGGTGGTGGAGGAAGCCAAACACTGAAAAGAGTCTTCGGGAGGATGGGCAAAAGCCTGGGGGTTGGCCACTGAGCCCCAAAGCTCAGGAACTAGAAAGCGCCAGGGCTCAGGAATGGCCAGGAAAAACTCGGGGGGCAGAGCAGAGGTTGGAGAGGGCTGGAGAGAAGGATGTAGGGGTGGGTCGTTGTGGGATTTAGGGCTCAGAAAGAAGGGGCAGGACTTTCAGTTCAGCAGTGGGATGGCCTAGATAAGCAGATGCATGCCCAGGACAAAGACCTAGAAAGGCAAGTAACCCAACTGACTTTTAAGACAGTAAGAAAATTCACCTGAGAGCCAGACACAAGGCACCTGGGACAGAGCAGGAGGCACTCGAATTGACACGTAGCAATTGTGTGATTTTGCCAGCTTCGGTGACCCAGGATTTGGGGTTAGTGCTTACGTGGGGCCTGAGGACGAGGCTTTGGGCCTTCTCAGAAGGAGTGCTGGAATTGAGATCCCTGCATAGAGCCTTGGCCCTCAAGCGGTTATACTTCCACTGAAGAATGGGATAGAAAAGTCCACTGCCAGTGCAGAAGGATGACAAGGAAGCTTGTCCCAGGAAGAGTGGGGTAGAGGTCTCATCTGGTAATTTATAACCAGGGACCAATTCCTCATGCAGAATTGGTCTTCGACTTCATCCTAGCTTCATGCACAGAAATAAACAAGCTGATTAATTTATATTAAAAAGTGGTCCTGGGGCCGCCTGGGTGGCTTAGTTGTTAAGCGTCTGCCTTCGGCTCAGGTCATGATCCCAGGGTCCGGGGATCGAGCCCCGCATCGGGCTCCCTGCTCCGTGGGAAGCCTGCTTCTCCCTCTCCCACTCCCCCTGCTTGTGTTCCCTCTCTCGCTGTCTCTCTCTCTGTCAAATAAATAAATAAATAAATAAATAAATAAATATCTTTAAAAAAATAAATAAATAAAAAGTGGTCCTGGGTTGGTGGATAGATTTGGGACTCCTAACATAGGCAAACACGAGATGTCCTTAAAAGGACATTTTCTCATCTGGGGTTGCCCAGGATCCTAGAGATGAAATGCTGGGAGAGATGCATTTACAACACAAGTTAAAAACACATGAAGACCTTGGTGGTAGACGAAGGGAAGAAAGACGATTGCCACAGTGGAGACAAGAATGGGAATGTTTGACAGGTCTCACAGTAGTTAAAGGGGGGCAGGTTAGGGACGTGAGGGCAGATGGTGGTTGAGAATTTGCTGGAATTTATGAAGAATCCCAAGTAGGATAGATGAAACTAAATGCACACCAGGAAACATTACTGTGAAATTTCAGAGCACTAAAGGCAAAAAAGATCTTTGAAATCAGCAGAGATAAAAGACACAGATTATCTAAAAGAACATTTGTACTGAAAATAGTGGAAGATTTGTCCAGAAAATACCAGGAGAATATATCTAAAGTTTGGAGAGAAAATAACTGCCAACCTTGAATTTTATACAACTCGAAGTCATTTTTTTCAAGAGTGAGGGTGAAGTAAAGACATTTTCAGATATGAAATGATGGAGAGTCTTTAACTGCAGGGCTTTGTTGAAAGTACTACTATGGAATGCACAAAAACACAGCAAAACCATCATAAAAAACATGGTACATGTCAACAAAATGAAAGAATCCTATGCTGCTCTTTAAAATAAAAGAGACAGACCACATAGTAATAATGACAAATTGAAGATAGGAATCAAAGAAGAGTTAAACAAGAACAGGATAGAGAGGTTGGGGAAGGGGTGATGGGAGTTAAAATGAGGAGTTCCGAGATCCTCATTTTAGTTGAGAGGAAAACAGAGACACTGATTAACTTTGGATTTTATGTTACATATAGATATTAAAAATTTAAGGGTGCACACTTTTTTTTAAAGATTTTTTTATTTTTAAGTAATCTCTACATCCAGCATGGGGCTCGAACTCACAACCTCGAGATCAAGAGTCACATGCTCTACTGACTGAACCAGCCAAGAGCCCCAAGTCTACACACTTCTAAAGTCAAAATAGAACGTGTAACTTCCAAAACCGTAGGTGGAATAAGAGGATACCCTTTTACAAGCCTCAGTTGTTCCAATAGGAGGCAAGAAAGAAAATAAAGCAAATAAAAAGTAGAGCGTGGTGGGTTATATTTTCTGAAAATGTCTACAACAATATTTCCAATCCCACATGTCCTTCCAGAACGTTGCCACTCCCCACCAAGAGGTAAAGTCTACTACTCCTCCCCTTGAACCTGGGCAGGACCTTGTTATTACCTTGACAAACAGAATGTGGCGGAAATAATGCTCCATGATTTCTGAGGCTTGAGCATAAAAGGCAACATGCCTTCCACTTGGTGCGCTCTCTCAAGATTCTTGCCTTTTGAACTTGGCCACCAGCTTGTGAGGAACCCCCAGCCATACAGACAGCCTGTGTGTAGGTTGTTTGGTCTGATAGTCCCAGCCAACGTCAGCCCCTAGGGGGCAAGTTCTGAGACAAGTCCCACCTTCAGGTGTCCCAGAGGAGGCCCCAGATGTGGTGGAGCTGTGCCCTGTCCAGTTTCTGACCCACAGAATCCAGGAGGAATAGTAAGTGTCTGCTTTGTTATGCAAGGCATAGCAATTGAAGTACAGTGTGAGTAAAAAAAGCCCAAAATAAGATGACAGCATTAAATCTAATATATAAATAATCATAAGAATGTAAACTGGTGAAACTCACTTGTTAAAACAAAGATTGTCAGGTTGAGTTTTTAAAAAAGGTTCGTGTTGTTTAGAAGTGATACATTGTGAAGAAAAGGCACAGAAAAGTTGAACAAAAAAAATTGGAAAAAAATATACCTGTCACATACCAATCCCAAGAACACTGGTGTGTAAGTATTTTATTGTACATTAACATAGCTTTTATTATTAAGAATAAAGATGGACACACACACAAAAGAATAGAAATGGACACCATATAATATTAAAAGGATCCATTTGCCATGAATATATAGAAATTCTAAATTTGTGTGAAGCTACTAATACAGCCTTAAAATATATAAAGTCAAGATTGACAGAATTCCAAGGAGAAATTTACATATCTAAAATCATAATGACAATTGTAACATAGCCCTCAGCAATTGATAGATTGATAAGCAGATAAAAATGAATAAGGATTAAAGGTTTGAAAAAATAAAACCAAGATTGAGCTGCACTTAACAATTGGAAGACACATCTCCTTTTCAAGTGCTCATAACACACTTATAAAAACAGACCACGTGTGGGGTCCTAAAACAAGTCACAACAAACACCAAGGAACTAATATCATAAAGGCTGTGTACTCTATCCAGAGTATAATTAGGTTAGCAATACATTTTTAAATCTTTTTAGAATATTCCATGCAGTTATAAATTTTTTTTAAGTAGGCTCCACACTGGGCTTGAACACAGGGCTTGAATTCATGACCCTGAGATCAAGACCTGAGCTGAGATCAAGAGTTGGACACCAAACTGACTGAACCACCCAGGTGCCCCCAGTTATACATTTTAAAACATTTTTAAATAACTCGTGGGCCAAAGACAAAATAAAAAGGGGGAATTAGAAGACATTTAGACCTAAAAGAGAACAAATATATGAAGCATCAAAATATGAGGGATGCAGCTCTAGCAGTAATGCATGGGGGAGTATATAGCCTCAGATGCTTAGATCATTAGGAGGAAAGATTAAGCAGTTAATGAGCTAAGAGTTCAATTCAAAACGCTGGAAAAAGAAGACAGCGTAAACCCAAAGAAAGTAGAAAGAAGATAAAGGCAGAAAATAATGAAATAGAAAATGTTTTAAGAGAAGAAGTCAATAAAACCAGAACCTGGTCCTTTGGAAAGACTAATGAAACAGACAAACTTCTGGCAGGATTGATGGGAGGGTAAGGGATGGGGAGACAGGGGGTACACACAAAGGTGGAAACGGAGATGTAACTCCAGATATAGCAGAGAATTGAAAAATCATAAGATTCATATGAATTTTTTTTTTAAATAACTAATATTCTAAGAACCATAGATAAAATGTGTTTTCTAGAAAAAAGTAACTACTAAAACTTAGAAGAAAATTAAAAGGCAGAATAAGCCTATAATCATTGAAGAAATTGGATAAGTAACTAAACATTCACCTATATCAACAACCTTAGCCATGACCACAAAACATCGTTCTCAGGTGGTTTTATAGGACGTGTCTCCCATGTATTCGAGAGACAGAGAATCCCAGTCTTATACAAAATGTTCTAAATCAGTGCTTCTCAAACTTAAATGTGTGATCAAATCACCTGAGGGTTGTTCAAATGAAGATTCGTAGCCGGTGGGTTGAGGGTGGGGCTTAAGATTCCACATTTCTTTTTTTTTTTTTAAAGATTTTATTTATTTATTTGGCAGAGAGACACAGCGAGAGAGGGAACACAAGCAGGAGGAGTGGGAGAGGGAGAAGCAGGCTTCCTGCAGAGCAGGGAACCTCATGCGGGGCTCAATCCCAGGACCCTGGGATCATGACCTGAGCCGAAGGCAGACGCTTAACGAATGAGCCACCCAGGCGCCCCAAGATTCCACATTTCTAAAAAGCTCCCAGGTTGTGTAGGTATTAAGGCTTCTAGAAATCACTAAGATAAGGATAAGCCAATAGAAACTTGGGCAAAAGTTATATACAGACATACCTCAGAGATATTGCAGGTTCGGTTCCAGACCACCACAATAAAGCACATATCATGATAAAGTGAGGCAAAGCATTTTTTGGTTTCCCAGTGCCTATAAAAGTTATGTTTACACTATACTGTATTAAAGCATGCAATAGCATTATGCCTAAAAAAGCAACATACATACCTTAATTTAAACATACTTTATTGCTAAAAAATGCAAACCTCATTTGAGCTTTTAGTGAGTCATCATCTCTTTGCTGGTGGAGGGTCCTGCCTCGGTGTCAACGGCTGCTGACTCATCAGCGTGGAGGTTGCTGAAGGCTGGGGCGGCTGGGGCAAGTTCTTAAAATAAGACAACAATGAGGTCTGCCACTTCGATGGGCTCTTCCTTTCACAAACCATCTCTCTGTAGCATGCGATGCTGTTTGATAGCATTTTACCCACAGTAGAACTTCTTTCAAAATTGGAGTCAATCCTCTCAAACCTGCCGCAGCTTTATCAACTAAGTTAATGTAGTATTCTAAATCCTTTGTTGTCACTTCAACAATCTCCACAGCATCTTCCCCAGGAGTAGATTCCATCTCGAGAAACCATTTTCTTTGCTCGTCTGTAAGAAGCAACCCCTCATCTGTTCAGGTTTTTAGCAACTCAGTCCCATCTTCAGGCTCCACTTCTGATTCTAGTTCTCTTGCTGTTTCCACCACATCTGCAGGTACTTCCTCCGCTGAAGTCTTGAACCCCTCAAAGTCTACATACGCGTTGCAATCAAATTCTTCCCAACTCCTGTTAGTGTTGATACACCGACCTCTTCCTGTGAATCACCAATGTTCTTAATGGCTTCTAGAACGGTGAATCTTTTCCAGAGGTTTTTCAATTGATTTTGCCCAGATCCATAGAGGAATCACTATCCATGGTGGTGATAACCTTATAAAATGTATTTCTTGAATAATAAGACTTAAAGTCAAAATTACTTTAATGGTCATGGGCAGCAGAACAGATGCTGTGTTGGCAGGCATGAAAACAACATTCACCTCATACTTCCCCATCAGACCTCCTGGGTGACCATGTGCATTGTCAAAGGGCAATAATGTTTTGACATAAATTCTTTTTCTGAGCAGTAGGTCTCAACCGTGGGCTTACCATATTCAGCAAACCATGTTGTAAACAGGCTTTGTTGTTCCATTTATAGAGCTCAGGCAGAGTGGATTTAACATAATTCTTAAGGGCCCTAGGATTCTGGAGTGGTAAATGAGGACTGGCTTCAAGTTAAAGTCACCAGCTGCATGTGCCCCTAACAAGAGAGTCAGACTGAACTTTGAAGCCAGGCTTTGATTTCTCTCTAGCTATGAAAGTCCTAGATGGCATCTTTGTCCAACAGAAGGCTGTGCAGTCTACACTGAAATGTCTGTTGTTCCGTGGAGCCACCTTCACTATCTGAGCTAGATCTTCTGGAGAACTTGCTGCAGCTTCTACATCAGCACTCGCTGCTTCCACCTGCACTTCTACGTTATGGAGACGGCTTCTTTCCTTAAACCTCATGAACCCGCCCCTGCTAGCTTCACGCTTTGCTTCTGCAGCTTCCCCACCTCTCTGAGCCTTCACAGAATTGAAGAGAGTCGGGGCCTTGCTCTGGATTAGGCTTTGGCTTAAGGAAATGTCAGGCTGGTTTGGTCTTCTATCCAGACCACTCACACTTTCTCCACATCAGCAATAAAGCTGTTTTGCTTTTTTATCATCCGTGTATTCACTGGAGTAGCGCCTTTAATTTCCTTTAAGAACTTTTCCTTTGTACTCACAGCTTGGCTAACTGGTGCGAGAGGTGTAGCTTTCAGCCTGTCTCGGGCTCGGACATGCCTTCCTCGCTAAGCTCAATCATTTTGAGCTTTTGATTTAAAGTGAGAGATGTGCAATTCTTCCTTTCCCTTGAACATTTAGAGGCCATTGTAGGGTCATTAATTGGCCTAATTTTAGTATTGCTGCATCTCAGGGACTAGGGAGGCTGGAGGGGAGGGAGAGAGATGGGGGGATGGCCTGGTTGGTGGGGCCGTCAGAACACACACAACATTTATCAGTTAAGTTTGCTGTCTCACGTTGGTGTGATTCGTGGCGTCCCCAAGCAATTATAATCATAATACCAAAGATTGCCCATCACAGATCATAACAAATCTAATAATGATGAAAAAGTTGGAAATGCTGTGAGATTTACCAAAACGTCAGCAGCCCATCCCCACTAAGTGAACAAATACTGTTGGAAAACAGTGCTGAAAGTCTGGCTCAGCACAGGATTGCCACAAACCTTCAATTTGTGAAAATTGCAATATCTGCAAAGCATAATAAAGTGAGGTATGCCTGTGCATTGAGTCCACAGAAGAGGAAGCTTGAATGCCAGTAAAAAGATGCCCAACCTGATTGTTATAAGCAAATGCAAACTAAGAGTAAGCTACTGTTTCACACTAACCAGATTAGCAAATCTGGTTGGCTAAAAATACGAACCACTGGAAAATATGTGGAATAAGAAAGCCTTCCATTGTTGCTGATGGGTGGGAGGATTAATTGGTATATTTACTTTGGGGAACAATTTGCCAACGTGTGTGAAGTTGAAAAACTATATATGCCATGACACAGCATATGGGTCCAGAGAAATTTTGCACATGTACTCAGGGAGAAAAGTACAAGAATGTTCAGACTAGCAACTGTACGTAAGAGTGAGAAATTGGAAACAATTTAAATTTCTGGTAACAGGAGAATAATTGAATGATTAAACGCTACACACCAGGAAGGCTCCATGTTGGACCTCAAAAACTGTTGAAAGAAGTAATTTGAAGATTCTTAGGTATACTTTGATACCCTTATATAAATACAAAATATTTAATGTAATAACATATATTGTATATCACATATATGTAGCAAATTATAAAAACATGCATGGGAGTGAAAAATACCAGTCAGCTGTGGTTGCAACTAGGGAGGCAGGGAAGGAGAATGGGGTAAGGGTTATACGCCAACTAAATCTATCACATTTTATTTATTTATTTTTTTTAAAAGCTAGGAAGCAAATATAGCAAAATGTTATGAATGATTTAACAAAACTGAAGGGAAATATATAAATATTTTGACATTATCCCCCATACTCACCTATATGTTTATAATAATTTATAATTATAATAGTAATAATATATAACAAAGAGAATGAAAGAGGGTATAGCAAATGAGAGATAATCTTAAATGTCTTAAAGGCAACAAGTGGTGAGGTGGTCACTGATAAAGCTAGAAAAAGAGGGATCTGCCACAGAGAATGTAGCCAACTTGTCCAGGGGAGCAGATTTTGATCTCAGATGTAAGGGACAACAGAGAATGAGAGTGATATTTGGAGCTATATCAGGGAGGCTGATTGAAAATCCATGTACCAAATAGTAGCAGCCCATCCCCACACTGTGTAGAGTTCCTGGCAACCATATTTCTACCCTCCAGATCAAAAAAAGTTTCTTCTAAAAATAAATTGAATAACCCTAAAGCAAAGATCCTGCTTTACTGTGATACTTAGGTGTCTCCCGGTAAAAGGACTGGTTCATAGCCCAATCATCCTGAGATGAAGTGCATCAGCCAGCCAGTCCTGTCCGTGAACACAAAGCCCCTAAGTGGCTTTTTATTTTCTCATTCTTATATATGAAAAGATATCCAAGAATCCCAAACACTTGAGACTAAAAAATAATAATAACAACAAAGAAAAACAAACCCCAGAAGATGACAATTCAGGCAACAGAAAATAATTTTAAAACAAATACTAAAAAGATCAATTAGATCCTCAGGGAAATTAAGACGATATTGTGTACATGTAACAAGAAGAGGATGCTATGAAAAAGGAATAATTAAAACAAAAAAGACCGTGAAAATGTATTTTTGTATATATTTAAGATTTCCTAAATTTTAGAAATTTCATAGAAAGTTAATTTCAAAACAGTGTTATAAAAGAATTTCCCAGAATTGGAGAGGATAATTTGGATTCAGTGGTTCTATGGGGCACTCAAGAAAATGAGTGAAAATTGAGAAGGCTAAGGTTAAAGAAAGATGGGGTGGCTAGAACAGTTATATGGGGGGAGGAGATAGTAACAGGTCATCTACAGAGAACTAGCATCGGACTGGTGTCACATTTTTCATCTGTAACATCGGGCTCCAGATGGCATTCAAGCGAGTCTTCAACGATCTGAATGGGAATCACTTTCAACCCCAGGAACCTAGAATTCTATACCTAATTGAGCACAACAGCCAAGCAAATATACTTTCAGGCACAAAGGACTCGGGTAATTTATCTTTCATGTGTGCTTTCTTAGGGATTTAGTTGATGGTGTGCTCCTGAAAAATGTAATAAATCAAGAAAGAGGAAGATATGGGCTGGGGAAAGCACCGGATCTAACCCACAAGAACAGTGAGACGTAATCCTGGGATGGCTGTCCTGGTCATCCAAAGAGCAACCAATCCAGATTGGAACAGGATGACTGAGGTGTCCAGGAAGAGGTTTTCAAGAAAAACAAGAAAGGCTTATAGAATACCTGATGTGATGAAACACTGGAGAAAAACAAAAACCCAAAAACAAAAACCCGAGGAATTCTATAAAGACAAACAATGCAAGACAAAAAGAAAGGAATTAAAAACTCTAGGGAGAATAAAAAGTTGTACAGAAAGGATGTGCGACTAATTTGATGAGGCAGTAAACAGTATTTCCATAAGCAAAGTAATAATTATTTATTGATTTTTACCAAAAAAAGTAATCGTGGAAAGATGAGAGAAGGAGGAGGTAAGATAATTAAACACTCAACCATCATCACAGGGCATCAATAAATAATGTGTAAAGTACATAAATCAAGACATATCAGTAAAAACAGTATTTAGAGATACAAAAGTATTTACCAGAATAAATCAATTTAAAAGATAAAAAATGGTAGCCCCTCGGGAACAGGACTGAAATTGTTGACAAGGGTAGAACCAAAGACTTTTGTGGTTCACGATAAGCCTTCTGGTATTTTTGGCTTTTTAAATCATTTGTCCTGTTGTTTTTGTTTTTTAAATATTTTATTTTTTTTTTATTTTTAAAAAAGATTTTATTTATTTATTTGTCAGAGAGAGAGAGCAGAAGCTGGGGGAGTGCCATGCAGAGGGAGAAAGAGGCTCCCCGCTGAGTAGGGAGCCCAATGCGGGACTCGATCCCAGGACCCCAGGATCATGACCCGAGCTGAAGGCAGATGCTTAACCGACTGAGCCACCCAGGGCCCCAAAAGATTTTATTTTTAAGTAATCTCTAAAACCAATGTGGGGCTCAAACTCACAACCCTGAGACCAAGAGTCACCTGCTCCGCTGACCCCTTATTTGCCCTGTTCTGATTTTTAAAAGTGGCTTCTTCTTTCAGGTCCTGGCCGGCTTTGAATGCTTCCAGACTAACAGACTGCATTCAATTCTGTATGCACGGGGCAGCCATGGGAGGTTTCAGAAGATAGAAGGGAATAATCAGACCCAGACTCTGGTACAGCAAAGTCCGTCTCGAAATGAGACTTCCAGGGCTGAACACGCTGCACCCAATGTCGACATAGCCAGTGCACAGACCTATAGCAGGGCTACAGCAAAGCAACGGCACTTTTTAAAAATCCAATCTTTTATGCTTCAAACGTCATCAAAACCGTTTTCAGGGGAAAACACAATTTTCTGGACTTTACCTACTCTTACTTTGTGGTCTGCTATTGATTGATTTTGAGCGACCATGAGCAGGTGCCCCGTTATACTTTTTGGTTGCTTAGAGTCCCTAAAGTTTTAGTTCAAGTCTAGCTCTGGAGGAGTTGAGGTCATCTTCACCTCTGTATCCTGGCCCCTGTATTCCATTATCGAAGCCCAAGATTGTGTTGACCTTATCAACAGCCACACATACTCTATGGCTCAAGTTGAACTTCGAGTAGGCTAAAGCCTCACGTTTGTCCCCTCCTTCCCCCATTTCATGAACTGCTGTCGAGTCATAGTATCACTGTTCCTTTTTTGTTTTTTTTTAACAATTCCTTTTTTAACTCAAGTATGGGATTATCCATGCTGCTGTAACATTACTTCTTGGTTTCTGTCCCATATTATAATCTGCTCAGATGGTTTAAAATTTGACTCTAGCATCTTTCCCTCCCGACTTTAGGTCACCTAAAAATTGGATACACCTGCTTTCTAGGTCGATCTTCACTCCAAATCATTGATAAACATGTTGAACAGGATCGAGTACAAAACAGTCCTGTGGCATGTCCCCTAGGACTGCCCTACCAGTTGGGGATGGCTAGTAGGTGGTGTGTGTGTTCTGACTGATGGCTGAGGTCTGCTTGGAGCCCTATGCCAGGAAGGATCACGAAGCTCCATCTGGATTCAGGGGAGAAGAGTGATGCAGTTGCTTAGCAATGCCAGCTTTGGGGAGGGCATGGTGGGGTCGGTGTCACAGATTGTCTTCCCTGCTCCAGAACAGCCTCCCATCCATTAAACAGTGTGATTTGCATTTGTTGTTCAATCTCCCTGAAGTCCACCTTTACCAAGTGCTGTCCCTCGGCCCACATTTCTCCACCTTGTTCATAAGGACCGGAGAGGCTTTGTCAATAATACTGCGGAATCGATACGCATTATGTCTGTAACATTCTCCTTATCTACCCGTCGAGTAACTTCATCCGAGAAGAAAATGAGGAGAGCCTGGGAGACTTCATTCTGGGTGAACCTGAGGCAGAGTTCCTAATGACCATCACTTTATTTTCTAAAATTGGGTGCAACATCTTTAGTTGCCTGTCTCCCAGATATTTTACCAGCTTCCAGGACTTCTCTAGATTTGTAGACAATGGCTCTGACATCCTATTTGTAAGTTTTCAGCACCAGAAAAGTAAGTCACTTGCACCTGGAGAGATGAATAGTGAAAGCAATCAATTCCCTTATTACCTTTACACCTATCAATTGCCATTTGTGTCGCTGTTGTATTCATTATAGAAATAATGCCTGTCTATTAGAGAAAACCTGGACACTATGGAGAGATGGAAGGAAGAAAAATCACCCACGGTTTCAGCTCCTTTTCCCTTGTACGATTCTTAAGAGTTTGCTTTTGTGTCATTTTATAGAGCTGTGACCATAATGTATGGGCGACTTCATCTTTTGAGTTTTCACATAACATTATATCTTCAGAATTTTTCAAGTCGATATTAATTTTTAATCAGCATAATTTTTAATAGCTGCATAATATTCCATCTAGGGGATGTGTCATGGTTTATTTCACCATTCCACGACTACTACTGACCACTGAGGCTGTTTCCATCATTTTCCTACTTAAAATGCCCATTCTTTTATGTATTCATTATTACTAAAGTGGATTATGTGCCAGGCACTATGCTAGATGCAGAGATGAGCAGCCCTCAGGGAGTCAACATGGAATGACAATGGGAGAAGGGCATGTGGGGGGGGGTGCATAAGCCCTCCCCGTGGGCAAGCTCGGGGAGGCTTCCTAGTAGAGGGAGGTGCGTGCAGATGCTTACGAGCTTCTCGTGCCCTGGTAAGGAGTGAGATGCAAACCCAAGCAAGCTGCTAAAGCACTTCAAGCATGGTCAGAAGCCCTAAGTGTGAATTCCAGCTCTGCTCTTGCAAGCCCAGCACCCTTAGGCAACTCACGTAATTCCTGGGTCTCATTTTCTCTTTCTGGAAATTGAGGATACTAATTTATCTGCTACCTGCCTTCCAGTGTTACGGTGAGAATCAAAGGAAGGTAATCGGTATGAGTTTTGTGAACTGGAGAGCACCGTAAAAAATGTGAAGCACTGTAGGAGAGGCTGGATAAATCCTCGTAGAGTTGAATTCAATTCTCTCTCAGAAACCTGACTGCAAGTGGGGGCGGGGAAGGGGAAAGAGAGGACAGGGCTCAGGGGTCTGCTCCTCCTGGACACTTTTAGCACAGTGATGGGAAGGTAGAGGAAGCTTGATCAAAGAGAGGCAATGAGTCAGAGGAGCTGCTTTCCAGACGAAACGTCTAGGCACAGTCCCTGTCCCCAACCCCCCTCCTCCAGGCGTCAGAGCCCAGCTACACCCCTGGTCTCTTGCTTTCCTTCTGGTACCAGGGTATAGAGTGAGAGCAGAGTTACTTCAAAGGCTGGCCTTCCTCCCGAACCCCTCCTACCCCAATTAATTCTTGCCAGGAGGTATTTGAGCTCTTTTGATCTTCTCCAGTCCCACTATGTAGCAATTTACATGGGAGCCTTGGAATGACATCTTGGGGAAGCCAGTTCTCTCTCTGTCCCAGTGGATCATATATAATACATACATTCATGCACACATGTACACACACACACACACACACACACACACACACACACACTGTGGAAACTTGCTGAAAAGTATCACTTCATAGGGCTGTTTATAAGCATTATCTCATTGGATTCTTACAAGCACTGTAAGAAGAAAATAATGGGATATTATTATCCCTATTTCACATAGGAGGAAGCTGTCAAACAAAATTTGCAAGGAGGCTGCAAGGCAAACAAAATTTATTGGGGTCTTTGGAATTGCAATCCGGGGAGACACAGATTCAGGAAAAAACCCAAATAGTGCTCTCCTGAGCGGGGGAAACAGAGGGTCTTGAAAGGCAAAAAGGGGAATGCCAAGAAGGTTTACATAAATCGTTTGGCAAAAGTACGATTAGCGGAAAGAGTCTAGTATCTGTTGAATTTACATCTTGTTGTCTAGGGTTGCAAGAAGAAAGATACTGCAGTTTGGCAACGAGCTATATACTTGAAGTTCATGTTCTGTGCAGGGGTGGACATGCATAAACCCCACTCCCCTCATGGCTTCCCGGTTCCATTTGAGACGGGCTCTCCCAATGGGAGTGACCCCCATTTCAGGCTTTTCCTTTACAAAACAGAGGCTGAGAGAATTGAGATATCCTGCCCAAGAGCAGACAGTAAAAATAAGAAGTCAGTCTTCTGACGTGATGCCCTGGACTTTTCTTTGCACCCCTCTAGGTCACATTTAGCAGGCAGGACTCAAAAGAGGTGGCCTCCAGCTGGGATAAAAGGATGGTGGGAGATGGACCTTAGCCTCACTCAGGAACCTTCCCCCAGCACCCTCCTTCTACCGTTTCCCGGCAACTTCCCCCGTGGGATGAGGGCTCGGAACAGATATTTTAAGTATGAAAATCTGCCCGTGGAAGCCCGGGAAGGCTGCAGTGACCCCAGAAACCCAGAAAGGGCCAGCTCCCCCTTCCTTCAGAATTGGACTTCGCACAACCCTCGAAGCCAGCAGATGAAAGGGGGACCTTGGGATATTTGGTGTGTTGCAATAGCACGACAGACTCCAAACTGTCTTGGCAAGATCAAACCCCAAGGCTAAGGCTATGTAGGTAATTCCATCCTGAGGAATGTCTCTTGTTTCTTTGTTCTGGTTTTCACTTCTAATTTGAGGCAATAGGATAAATAAGCAAACAAATTTGAGTCTTAGGGAAAGAGATGCCTTGGGCTTTGACATTCTCTGCATTTTTGTCCCTAAGCTTTTGCAAGCTACAACTGTCATTGAGGGGACGTGTGGGCTGAGGGTGCCAGAAGGGCCAGATTGTCTTTGTCCAGAACAAAGCCATCCCTGTGGGATCTGAATTCTGGACAGAGGTGTTGGGGGTGATGGCAGGGTGCTCAACCCTACCTCTGCCCAAACTCCCTGCTCTGATTGTCTCAAGGGACAGATAAGAGCTCTGGGGCCCATCTGTTCTCTCTCCCCTCCCCACAGGTATCTTGGGAAGGGCCCCTGAATAGACCAAAAGCCCTGGTGTCCTGTCTAGGGCCCCACATCTGAATTCCCTCTTGGCCCTCATCAAGTCGTGGAGTATTAAAAAATTACTCCGACTCCTGTGCTCAGGCATTTGTAAAGAAAACATCCCTGGTTAATGATTGGATCCATCTTTGGGGGGGAATCTTTGAGTTTAGCTGTGGGGAATGCATCTAAGAAGGTGGCATCTTGCCAGAAAAAATGTGCTATCAAAGAGAAAGAGGGTCTTCCCTCCAAGAGACCTGCATTTGTGAGGGAGACTTGGATGCATGTGATGGGCCCGGATATTGAGGAGAGTGAAGATTTTATCTGAGCTCTGCCAAGTGATGGTCACTAAAATGGTGTCTGCCCCATGGAGGAAAATCCAGAGATACGGAACTCTTGAAACCAATGGGGATAGGATGGGACCTTCAAGTCCTGGAGGGCCAGTCGTAGCTGGAAACAAACGGCCCAGCTGCAACCCATTCTTCCCCTTGGCAATTCCCTAGTTTCTTGAAAGTATTATTGGAACCAAGTTCCAACTTTGTCTTCCCTATGCCATGGGGAAGAAAGAGGAGAATTCTGCCCCTTCCCTGAGGCTGAGTGTTATGAGAAAGCAGGCTAGGGTCAGCTGGAGCCAGATTGGAGGACCCCAAAGTAAAGAAGACTTTTAGATGCAGACAACACACATGGCCATCCACCCCCACTGTACCAAGAAAATCTCACCAGGAGCCACTTTGGAAATTCTTGGTCTTATTTTTATTAAAGAAAGATGGCATTTATTTATAGTAGTACACTGATTAAAAGTTCATTTAGAATGATTTTTCCCTTGAACAAAGGGACAAAGGGCGGTAGGGGGCCTAGGAGTGAGAGATAGATACACTGGTTTGCAAACTTTTATGTTAGCCACGGAAACTTCTCCTCTTACCAAGATCTTCTGTGGGATGTCATTATTGAAGACGGAGCAAAGTGGATGTGTTCTGGTTGAAGAGGGACATGAGGAAAAGTCTTTCCCACTTGGACTCTTTCTATTTCTCCTTCATCACCAATCATCCCTGAGGAACTTCCCAGAATCCTCAGGCTCTATAGCAAGCATTTGAGAAGCATTAATTTTATCCAAACTCCCCACTCATAGATGATGAAACCTAAGTCCAGAGAATTGAGGTGACCTGCCCAGGCTGGTTAGCATACCAGTGGGACGCCAGCTCAAGGGTTCCAAAGTAGAGTTTCCCAAACGGTGGGCCACACCGCACTGATGAGCTATTAGTAGGTCTCCAAGCTCGGCAGACCGACAGGTGGGGGTGGGGGCTGCTGAAGTGCCCTTGCTAAGGTTCTTTGGAAAATAGCAGGAGTGGAGCAGGGTATGATGGTGTATCTTGTGGTCCTCCCCAGCAGTGACCCTGAGCAACTCCATCACACTCTGCCACACTGTGACTTGCTAAACCTGGCCCAGGAGATAGATGCTCCTCTACCTGGCTGTCTACTCGAATTGCCAGCTCGGAACAGGCCACCGCCATTTAGTTGCTGGGTGAGTTTTGGTTTGGAGCGCCCAAGTGCATGGCATAGACCCCATGGTGCTGCTAGACAGGGCTGGGGGCAGGGAGGGTGGGTGGGGCTGCTGGTAGATGCACTTCCGGCTAGTGTGTCTTCACCATACACTTCAACTCTGTATCTTCACGAATATCAGATGCTTCTAAACATTTACAGCCCCTGCGCCTTTTTAGTGGCATCCAAGCAAAGATGCAGGGCGAACGCTCTAACAATGCACACATCTCCTCCAAATTAGAGCCTCGGCATCATTTTAAATACTTGATATGAAAAAGCTCCATAGCATTCAAATACATTAGCATCATCACAAGATATTTTAACATTACATTTGTCACTGAAAGAAAAGGCAAAGCTCTCCGAGTGGCTTTAAATATAATTTCAACGGCCGTGAAATGTTGAATGTGCTGCTGACTTTTGCACATAAAGTTTCTTGTCAATGAAGATTATCAAGAATTTGAAGAGATCTGTATTGAAAACCTGGAACAAGAATTACATGGAGGCATTTCAAACATAAAACCCAATACAAAAGGTTATGTTCATGGAAACAATATTAAACTACCGTCTAAAAATTAGAAAATGTTTTTGAATTTCCAAAATCTAAATTCTCTGCAAATTTAACTTTTTTAATATCATCCCTGATATTTTGTATTTTTATTCACTCCTTCGACAAATATGATTGGAGAGCCAGGCAATATTCCAGCTTTGGGGAATATATCCCTGAACAAACAGACAAAGACCTCTGTCCTTTGGAGTTTATATTTTAGTGGAGAGAGGCAAAGAAAAAGTAATAATATAATATAGCATGTGAGGTGATGAGTACTAAGGAAAAAATCAAGTGGAGTACAAGAGATGGAGGAAAGTGGTCAGGGCAGGCCTTATCGAGAAGGTGACATTCAAACAAAGATTTGCAAGAAGTGAGGAAGTAAGCCATGCAGACATCTGGGCAGAGGAAAGACCAGGGGCAAAGGCCCTGAGGCAGAGCACGTTTGGCATGTTCAGAGAACATCAAGGAGGCCTCTATGGCTGGAGAGGAGTGAGCATAAGAGAGTAGTTGAAGACAAGGTTAGGGAGGTGATGGAGGACAGATTATAAGGGGGCTTGTGGGACATTTTAAGAATGTCGCTCTTCACTCTGAGTAAACTGGGGAGCCATCTGGGGCTGGTAGCAGAAAAGCAACATTATCTGACACTCTCTAAGGATCACTCTGGCCATTGTATTGGGAAAAGCCTGCAGGCGTGGAGATCAGAGTAGGCGGACTGGTTAGGAGGCTATTGTAAGAATTCAGAGGAAAAGTGACAATGGTTTAGAAGAAAATGAGAGCAGTGAAAGTGGTTAGTTTGTGAACGTATTCCACAGGCAGAGGCCAGAGGATTTTCCGAGGTAGCCCGCGTACATATGTACTACGGAATACACACATCCATAGAATGTGTAGAGGATGTAGAACCTGAAAGAACAAGTAAAAGGTGACTCCACAGGTCTTAGCTTGAGCAGCTAGAAGGATAAACAAGACCATTGACTGAGTTGGGAGAGACAACAGATACAGCGAGCTGGTGGTGACGGCAGGGGGCCCAGGTGTTGAGACGAAGATACGCCATTTCTGAGATATCTATTATACTTGGAAGCGGAGACATCCAGCAGGTGGTTGGCTATCAAAGCCTAGAGTTCAGAGAGATTTTATTTTATTTATACCATAATAATATAATGTAAGGAAAATGTAATGAGCTTTCCCCTACCAAGCCATGCATCTCCCCCACCTCTCTCCCTCCCTCCCTCCTCACCACCCCTCCCTTTCTCAGTTGTCTCAAGTTCACCCCAGTGTGCCATCAAGTATTTTCATTTTCTGTGGAGAAGTTTGGGAAGCATGTTCCCAATAACATGGGTTCCTAGGCTTCCAGGAGCCCTGAGTTCTAATTTTGCTTTGCGTGTAGAATGGATAATCAGCATTGGGCACTGCCACGGAGGAACCCTTATTTCTGGTGGTGTTGCCTCAGACTGACCAGAGTCGGTGGCCCACCAGTTGTTTGATATTTTGAACTTCACCACCCTGGGGGCGGTAGAGAGAGCATGTCACTTGGAGCCAGGAAGACATGGCTTTGTGCTTGCTTGACCTCTCACCTGCTGTGTGGTGGCTGGGAACACCGGTCTGGTTTGCTAGGTCATTAGGTGTTGGCGGCTCAGTTCTAGAATCCCCTTTCTGTATTTGGGAGCCCGTCAAGTGATTCTTGGTAGGAGTCGGGATCCGCTGAAGGTGCCCTGACCCTGGCAGCATGACCTACTAACCCTCAGATGATACCACTTGGCACTTTGGATTTTAAGATAAGGATATAAAGGCACGGAACTCATTTGAAATGCAGTGGCCAAAGTGCCATCCAATGTCCAGTGTGGTGGTCTCCTGACGGACTCTTCTTGGTGTGGTCTTGACCCTCACTCAGCCATCTTGGTTCATGTGTGTCTTCTAAGCTTCCTATCCATTCTGTAAGCTATCAGCATCATCCCCTCAAGTTTTCTTCTCTATTAAGTTAGCTAGAGTCAGTTTTTGTTGCTTGCCATCATGAACTCTGAGGCACCGACCTAGGGCAGGCTACTTACCTCCTCTGAGTCTCAGGTGGCTCTTGTTCTCAGTTCTCTCTACACGGAGGTACTATTGATCGTACAGAATGCAATGAGACAATAGCTTCAAGCACCGAGCATAGCACTTGGCAAACAGTAGCTACTCCAACACCATTATTTCCCGATAATAGAATTCTCTTTCCCTTGGCTGCCCTTGGTTCCTTCATCTTGGAAGTGGAGATGACAGAGAATGCAAATTCATCTTATTCTCTTAAAACTCTTAAGAGGACAGCAGACTGGTTCATAGGGTCACAAGACATGGGTCTGCTTAAAAGGCGAGAGAACTGGGAACAGTGCAAAATGAGGGCAGGAACGGGCTTGCTGGTGTCAGGAGGAGTCTCATTAGCTAGTCCATAACTCAGCAGATCATAGCATATGTGCCCCTGGTTCCTGAGTGTTCTACAGTGCGGGGGATGCGGCCTCATCCATCAGCCCGCCGTGCAGAAACGCAGACAGGAGAAACCGCAGTGACGCTTGAGTCAGCCGTGGGGCAGTTAGCTGTGGGACGGAGGCTGAGGCAGAGTGAGGAGCCCGTTCCTCCAGCACCTGGCGTTTCTAAGGCTGTATTAGCAGGGGGCTGTCAATCTCTGGGCAGAAAAACAAGAGAGAGAAGGAAGAAACAATTGGGAATCAGACAGCATCGAGAGATGGAGCGAGAGGCTGGAGGACTATTTTAAGTAATGTTTGATAAATTACCTGCCTGTCCTGGCTTCCCTAGAAAGGAGATGCTGTGGAGCTGATGTTTGCGTTTGACAACTCACCGGAACAGCAGGCCACGGGGATGAGACAGGCCAGGGCTGAAGGAGACAGCTGTGTGCCGAGTAGGGGCTCAGGTGCGGGGCCGTGTCCATTGGTCACGGCGCACCTGTGACCTCACGTGCAGCACTGCGAGCACGCACACACACGTCTGTGTGCAGAGGGACCGTGACGGCCATGCTCGTCCTTATGCACAGACACACGTAAAGTACACAGGCACGCCCACTCCATACTCCACATGCTACCCACGAGGCCCTCCCCCTCCAGGTCAAGGACAGTGGCAAAAGGCATTCACTGGCGGCCAGGGTGCTGTTTCCAGGGAGGCAAGAGAAGATGCCCAACCAGGAGTAGGCACCTTAATTGCTGGAGTGGGGAGACGGGGGGCATTGCAATTTTCCAGAAGTTAGCTGCTCCCTCCTGCATCTTGTCTAGATCTTTGTGCTGCCCTAGGGAACCCCCCAAAGCCTATTAACAAGGACGATTAATTTAATTAACAGCCTTCTGTGAAAGTGGTAAGAGAGCTGTAGCAAGGAGGCTTCTAAAGAGGGTACCTAGGCCTGAATGGACACACAGCTTCTGCCCTGCCCTGCCTCTCTTGACATCTAACTCGCCCTCCCTGCTTCCCCCAACAGAACCATCTGGGCACGGGGTGAGCACATCGGATTCTCCATCTGTGAAATGGGGATACTATTACCGACTTCTGTCTGCCTCCCAGGGTTGTTATGAAATGAAAATGAGATTATGTCCATAAGCATGTTTTGCATTTCGTCAGGTGTCCTGGGGAACATACAGGCCAGCTGCTAAGAGAAGCTACAGGGTGTCATGCAAATTTGGAAGACCCTGGTTGGAGTCCCTGCCTTCTTGTGACTTAAGCAGAATGCCTCAAGCTCTTTTCTTCAGTTTTCTTGACACCCACCCTAGTCTACCTTGGTGTCATGAGGCTCCAACAAGACCACGCATGTGAAAGTGTTTTAAAACTGCCATGCAAGCCAACTTGGCTTGTTAAGCTAGTGATGGGACCTGGAACACCTGGCCTTTGCTGGGGCTGGGGCTGGGGCTGGGGCCAGGGCGGGGGGGGGGGGCGGTTGGTGTTAGAACTAACTCAGTCATGGGCTAACAGCCGGGGTGCTGGCAATCTACAATTGCAGGGGGGCCTGCTGCCCAACTAAAGCCAGGCCCTTCTCGTGGAATATTCCAGAAGCCCCTGACCTGCTGGAAGGAGCTCAGTGAGGCTGTGACGTCCCTTTTCTGGACCTCATGGCCAGAAAGGAAATGGGCTGGATGTTTCTTCTAGAAATCCCGCCAATGCCATGGGCTTTGCAACAAATCCAGTCTTCATCTTTCCTTCCTTTCCTGTAAGCCTGAGGATTCCCTACAAGTAAGGTCTAGGAGACTCTGGACAGTCTGGAGGAATATAAACCGTAATGCCTCTTGAGTCTCCGAATGTCCAAATGCACAAAGCCAGGCAGTGCTTGGGTTCCCTCATCTGTAACACGGAGACAGCATCGACCTCTCAGGGAAGCTGTGAAAATTCATCAAGAAAGGCCTCACCAGACAGACACGAGGCAAGGTTCCCACATGGCTCCCCAGTAACCGGGACCTCACTGCTACTCACCAGCCTCTTGGCACATGGCAGTCACTTTCCTGCCTCCGCAAAATGACAAAGCCTCCACGTGGAAGGCCTCTGGGGACAATCACACATGGCCAACATGGAAATGTTACCTCTGGGATGCCCTTTGGAATTCCCTTATGACAAGTAGCCCAATGGGAATCGGAGGCCTTGACGTGAACAGGGCTCGACCCAAATGTCACACAGTCCAGAAGATCGTGTCCCTGGACTAGAATCAAATGTGCCCTTTGCTATCTTTGGAGCCTCCACTGGCTTTTCTGACCAACAAGACTAACAACTGTGCAAGGGGGATGCCCTGGGAATGATGTGTAAGAGGATCCAGGAGCCTCAGCTGGGTTTTCCTGAGCCTTGTCCAGAGCAGGGGAGCAGGGCAGTTGAGAGGCTATAGCCAACACATGGCTGGGTGGGCTGGGAGGAAGGGAAGAATGTGCTGGATTGTTCCAACCTTCCAAGAGCTGTGGTAGCCAGCTGTGCGGTCTGGCCAGGGTGCCTCCTGCTCACTTCTCCGGGCCCTGCCCCTACTGATAGCTGGGGCCAAGGAGAGAAGAAGACTCTCGAGTCAACAAGAGATAGCAGAAACCTTACCTTTCATCTCTCACCCACTTGCTTTCTTGCTCGTGGGGGAAGATGGCCCAAGCATTTGTTCTTCCCTGAATGCTTACTGGGATCAATGTGCAAGCAGGCCCAGAGGGGAACCGTGTAATGGGAACATCGTCTTCCAAGTTCCAAGCTCTCCCCCGGGATTCCAGAAGGCCTGCCGTGGCTGGCTGCCCAGTGAGAGCCCTACACAGATTTCTGCAGTATTGTCAGGATTCTCACCATAGGTACCAACTTGCTCCTCATCGGGCGGACACATCCATCTCTGCTCTGCCTGGGAAGGAACGGGCTGTAGTGGGAAGAACACAGAACTTGGGGCAGGAATCCCAGGGCCTCGTGCACCTCGGCCACTGAGTCATTGGGAGTGAGTCCTCATCTATAAAGTGCGATGCGTAGTATCTGCTGCGCTCGCTCCATGGGCTCAAACGAAACAGAATGCAAAAACACTTTGAACGAGGGAAGACAAGATTTATGCATGGAACACCCGCTCCGTGGCAGGTACTTCACCTGCGTCTCCCCTCCTTACTGATCACTTGACGTGTGTCATCTCTGCGGTCCCCTCGGTGGCCTGATAGGTGGCTGGCTGTTCTCCTCCCCATTTTAGGGATGAGGGACTGAGCCCTGGAGAGATTAAATAGTATGCTCCGGGTCTCGCGGGCAGGAAATGGGGAAGCTTCAGCGTCCTGCCGCATCCGCACCCTCCGGGAGCTGGTAAGGAATGCAGACTCTCAGGCACCATGGCAGATCTAGGAATCACAGTCTGCGTTTGAACAAGATCCCAGCTACCTGCTCTACACCATGTGGGTGTCTGTCAAGTATTCAGATGCAAGCCCAAAATAAGGTACTGCAAATAATCAATCATAGCATAATAACCTTTGGGGCAAACTCTCCCTGCAGGAAGGGTTTCTGAAAAACTTGGGTTCCTGTTTCTTGGAATCAAATCTTACTTTCCCTGGCAATTTATCAGGAAGTCAGAAGCCGCAGCCCTGACTGGGATGCTCCAGCAGCCCGGACAACAATTTCCAGCCCCACCCTGAGCCTGCGGCCGCTTCTCCTTCCTGGAAGTGAGGCAGGAAAAAAAAATGCTGCTTGGATGATTCTGGAACTTGCTTCCCCGAGGAGTTTCTAGCCGGGAAGGCAGCCTTTGAAGCATTTTTCCTCCCCATTTCACACTGCCGGGCCCCCCACCGGGTGGTGATTGCCTGCTTGGCCCATCTTGCAGGAGCCCTGCTAAGTGACTTGATCTCAGCTCCCTGCATCGACTCAGAGAAGCAGGCCAGCTGCAGTTGCCCGGGCCTCCTGAGCCCCTCTCGTGGGAGCTTTCCAGCATTTAGTTCTGCCGCAGCCTCCCAGCCAAAATTAACGGAGTCTCCCAGGGGCCCTCAAAGCTCTGCACCCACCCAAACACTCTGGCCCCCTGGCATTCAACAGCCAGCCAGTGGGGCGCAGAGCTTGACTCCCCTCCTCTCCCTCACTGTCCTCCAGGCCGCGGCTGGGCTGCTCCCAAGAAGAAGCCAGCCTAGACTGGGGTGACAAGCCCTGCCTCTGCAGCTTGGTGCAGGGCCTGCGCCGTACAGAGGGACTGCCGGAGCAGCATAGAGGCCAAGCCTCACCTAGGAGGCTGGGACACCTGCCCAGGGAGCGAGGCCAGGTAGGTTAATCCGGGGGCTGGGTTTGTGGTGGTGACCGTGTAGCCCAGTGATCCAGTGGCCAAGCATTGGAATTGGACACCAGGGTTCACGTGCAAGTGTTCAGCAGTTAACCTCTCGAGCTTCAGTTTCCCCATCTGTAAAATGGAAATAATAATGCTTAATAGTACCTGCCTCACCGAATGAGGATTTCATGAAATCATGAATGTTCGGGATTTAGCAGATGCTTGACAAATAGTAAGCACTTAATAAATTATGGCTGCCATTATTGTTCAGTGGGCTTGTCCCTGCTGCAGAACATGCATAAAAAAGAAACTCAAAAATAAAGAAACAGCTTATAAACAGGAGCCAATGAATATAGTTGTTCATTCAGAATGCCTACTGTGAGACCCTACTGCGCTCGGGGCATAGGATGTGGCCCTGCCTCGGGAGCTCACAGAGGGGAGCGGACTGGTGGTGGACATGCTTAGAATACAGGGTGAGAAGTGGTGCCCTGGGGGGGCATTTGACCTAGCCTGGTGACTGGGGAAGGGTTCTTGGGGGAAGGGGTTCCAGAACTGTCTTAGAAGATGAGGTAAGGAAGCCAGGAGGGACTGATGGAACAAGGGGGAGAAGGTAGAGCGTCACAGGAAGGAGATGGAGAGCACTCAGGCCCCGGAGGGTTAGAGCACTTGGCCCAGGGTGGGGTGGGGGCACAGGGCAGGGCCAGACCATGAAGGACCTGGTATGCAGGCCGGGGAGTGAATTGAAAGGACTTCATCCAGAGCGCCTGGTGCACAGTAGGTACTTGATAAATATTACTGTCGCTGAAGAAAAGATAATGCTAAGCCTCTGAAGGATTTTAAGCTAGGGAGTTACATGGTAAGTTATCAATTCGGGAAGCTACCTCTGGGTGGCAGGGAGAGAGGCTGGCTGGGAGGAGACCCACGCCTAAGTCCAGGAAGGAGCTGACAGGGTGGGTGCAGGGGCCTGGGGAGCAGGGAGCGGAACCAGCACCAGAGAAAGGTGTGGTGGGGTGGGGGTGGGGGGTCAGACAGGACGGCTCTAGAACACATTGTGGAGACACGGAAAAACAATAATCTGGGAGAGAAGAGAAAGCTAGTGGCTACCAGTCTGGGGGAGGAGAAGCGGGCAGGAGAGGGGTTTGTGTGTGTGTGTGTGTGTGTGTGTGTGTGTGTGTGTGTGTGTTGGGGGGGTGGTAGTAGGCATGTGGGAAAGACAGATTTGCTCACCCAGAATGTCCAGAGGAGAAGGACCATTGAAGGGGATGAAAAATCAGGACAGAAACGATTCCCTTGTGTCTGTCCCTGCGGCGTCAGCTTCCAGGCCCCTCCTGATCATCCTTCATGCCTCGAGCACTTACCTTGGGCCAGGCTCTGTGCAGGGGCGGGGCAAGCAGAGAAGAAACATCTTGGCCCCTGTTCACCAGGCCCTCCCAGGGCAGGAATTGTTGACAGAGCAGTATCACCGTTCTCAGCTGTGCTGTAGAAGAGTCTCGGAGCTTGTGACTGCTCTCGACAGTGTTTGGGGCAAAGACGCTGCTGGAAGCTCCGTGTTTTGCTGATAAACATGGCAAGGCTTTCACTAGAACATTCCACCACTCTGGAAGAAAGCGCCCAAAGAGCAAATTCTGCTGGTTAAAACCCTCCCTGGGGTCCCCAAATGGTTAGACATGCAGGGACAAAGCATCAAAGTGAGGATGCAGAAGGTTATGATGGGCTTGAGGGTGGGAGCCACAGGCCATAAATGCTCTACACAGGTAGAAAGTAGCACACCCCAGATTTGAACCCAGGTTAATTCCAAAGTCAGAAGTGCCAGACCCTACCTAATCACCGGCGTTCACCACAGGTCTTTACAGAATTTTTTAAAGGGTTTCTACAGGTGCATATGACGATGCTTCTCCTCTGCATGCAAAGTCCTGCATGGAAACGCTGTGAAGGCCCACACTCCTCCTCCCCGCCTCACTCTGGCTGGCGGCCCCTCTCGCTCCCCTGTGCCCCCTCTGCCCGTGTCCCTTCCCTCCGCTACGGAGGGGGGGCAGGGTGTGTGGGACACCCAGGACAGCCAAGCCATTGTTTTGAGATTCATTTATTTTAATAACAGTTAAATCTCGCTGCATTCCCATCCGCAAGCCATCGATGTTTCAGGACTATTGCTCATCCCAGGATGGCAGAGATGGCCCCCTCCGTGTTGGAGGGTGGCTTCCAGTTAAAAGTTCACCACAGAAAATTTGATGCCTAATAAATTGGAGCCTTCCCTGCTTTAAATCATTTTTAAACCATGATTGCTGCACAAAATATAATTATTACAAACTGGTCATTTGTAACAGAGAAATCTCATTAAAACGATTCCATGCTGGAAAGGCAGGTGGGAGGGGGGCCGAGGGAAGGGGGTGGCGGAGGCAGGCGGAGGGGCCTGAAGGAGCCAGGAGGCTAAGGAAGGCTTGGAAAGGGCTGGGGGATGCTCTTAATCACAGATTGATTATTTCTGGTGATTGAGCACAGAATATAATCAACTCAACATTTCCAGACCAGAGCAGAAAGGGTGGGGACAGGCCGGATGACAAGGGGTGAGGGATCTTCCTGATCTCTATTCTGAGCCCAGCAGCTGGCTAAGGGGCGGGCTGCAGATGGGTCAGAGGGACACAGTGTGGCACCAAGCCTCCCCCATCAGACTTCTGGCTAACCCCTTCTGGCTACCACGGAGGGAGCTGCAGCGTTTGCTAGAGTTTTTGCTTCATCCATAGTAGAAAGGGACTGCAATCTTGTTGGAGCTGTGGCCAATGATCAGGGAAACAGGATGTGGGACCAAACTCAAAGGGTTCACATCTCAGCTCTGACCATTGGGAGCCAGGACGTGAGTGCATCGATTCACCCAAAGTCCCCGAGCCTCAGTTTCCCAGTTTCCCAGTGAAATGGGCATAGTCTTGCCCTCCCAGCACTGCAGGGCTGTGCTAAGGATCACCTAAGACAAGGTTAATTACTTTAGCTGGCATAGAACACATCCTGGAAAATCTGTCCCATCTAAATTTCCTGACAAAGACTGAGATGTGGAAAGAAGCTGCCAGAATGAAATTTCTTTCCTGGGAGAACGTTAAGAAACAAGACAGGCCCTTCTCTCCCAGGCAAGGTGTGGGGAGTCCTGGGTGGTCCTTCTCTGAGGCAGGGGCGGGGGTGGGGGAGGTGGAGTCTGGCCCTGCCCTGCCGGGAACCAGCACGTGAGGGGCTCTGGTGTGTTTATGGGGTCGGGGGCTTCACTTCACCTGCTGCTGCCCCCTGGGATTGTTTACCCCTCCTCCACAGCCGCTCCGGGAAGCTCCACTAGGTACAGGGGGTGGGTGGGTGGGGAGACACAGCTCCATCTCCGCTTGTCTGGGAGGCAGCCAAGGAAAGCTGCCTGGAAGAGGGGCAAGAAAATCCAGAGCAGCTTCCCTGTCTTTGCCCTCAGCTCCACGCCTGCTGAAGCAAGTGCCCTGAGCTCTTCCCCTTCGTTATCCCAGTGCCTCTGTCCCCAGCCCAGCTGCTGCGGTGGGGTTCAGTGCAGCCCAGCATACCCCCCCCCCTTGTTTCCCAGACTTCAGCCCCTCACCTCCAGGCTCAGCTCAGCTCAGGCCTTGGGAATCTGAACCAGGAGCTCCTTACTCCCTCCTTGCTCCGAGGAACTCCACTGGGGAGGAGTTCCAGGCTCCTGCATCGTGGCGGGAACTGGAAAGAATACGGGTGATGTCTCAGTCCACTCAGGCCGCTACAACAACATGCCACAGACATTCCTTACTCACCGTCCTGGAGGCTGAGAAGTCTAAGATTAAGAAGCCAGCAACTTTGCTTCTTGGCGAGGGCTCTTTCTCTGGCTTACAGAGAACCACCTTCTGTACATCGTGGACGTCGAGGCAGAGCTTGGGTCTCTCTTCCTCTTCCTCTTCTAATAAGGGCACTAATCTCATGATGGGGGCTCCACCCTCATGGCCTCATGTAAACTGAGTCGCCTCCCCTAGGCCCCACCTCCTAATACCTTCACATTGGGTATTAGGGCCTCCAGGTATAAATTTGGAGGGGGCACAAACATTCAGCCCATCACAGATGGTCTCAGTCCTAGCAGGGTCTTGGGGGCAGGTGACCCTCCATCCCAGGGGACAGTTGCCTTCACATCTCCAGGCCTCGACACAGACAGTCAATCCCCTTACAAGGCGGGACCCCCCCCCCCCCAGTTCTCTGTAAGCCTATGGAACATGGGCAGGTAGCCCATAGGCATGCGTGTGAGGACAGGTGTGCGCACACCTGCGCTTGCCCTATATCCCCCAGAAGCCGTCCAAGGGCAGGACCACAATTTCTCCCTGTTCCTAACCCCCACTCTGCCTACACGTGGCAAGACCAACGCACGGGGACAAAGATCCTCACTTGGACCTGACCTTCCCCAGCACACTGGGTCTGAGCGCCGCTTCCAGCCACGTGGCCTTGAGTAGGTCTCTTAACCCCTCTAGGGCTCAGCTTCCCCTTCTGTAAATTGGAGATGATGATAACAGCTGTCCTGCTTATTCAGGGAGGACAAAGGATAGGCGACGTGGCATTATTACGAGTGCCTTCATCATACACCTTATCACTGCATGGCCCAGGGTCATGGGGGAAGCAGAGGAGGAAGAGGCCGTCCTCCTGATGGGAGCTCCTCAGTCCTCCCTGAGGACTGGAGGAGGAGGCGTCCAGGCTATGCTTACCCCCAGGGTCTCTGCCTTGGGCATGCATTCTGCAGGCATGTCTCCGTGATTGGCCGGTCAGCCCAGACCCCTGTAGGCTGGACGGGTTCAGCCAAGAGCCCACATGCGGGGGCCGGAGCGCACTGAAGGGGCACCCGTGTGCCTGTTGGTGGGACTGTGGGTGGCTACGTGGGCAGACGCCTCCGTGGCTCCAAAATAGCTGTGCAGTGCAGCGGTGGCCAGGACCAACCAGTACGTGTGGTCCGGGGTAGGCTGCTGCCTGAGGGTTGCCAGGGAGACCATGGCTGCAGGGGCCCCCAGCCACTCGCCTCCCTGCCATGTAGACAGCGAGCTGGAGGCAGCAAGTCTAATGGAACAGGTGGCCCCCGCCATGGGCTTTGAGAAACCTCAGCAGCTCCCACACCCATCACTGGGGGAGGGGGCGGCCTCGGGATCAATTTTCCGATTACAAAACCATGTTCAAATGTCAATTCCTTCTCTCCTGCTCGTGGGCTTTCTCCCTCCCCACCTCATCAGTCTATCCCTGTCCCTCTCTCCTGTTCCTGGCTTGCATTTCATGTTAGCACGACGCTGATCTTAGAAGAATGAAATTTGGCAGCCACCGAGTGCCTAATATGACCTCATCCTGTCTGGTGTTTTCGGGGAAGGACGCCTCCTGAAAGGCGGGGAATGCATGGGGGTGGGGCGCACAGGGTGACAGGCCAGGAAACCACGCTGGGGTGCTTGTGGGCTCTCTAGATTTTAATGGGCCTCCTGCCCACGCAGGGGTTGGGAGGTCTGGGACTTTTCTCCTCAGTCAGACCCCCGGAGCCCAGCTTATTTCCATCTCTAAGGAAGACCAGGAGTTTGGGCCAACTCTGGCAGTTTCCAGAAAACTCTTCAAACTTCTTCTGTAGCAACAGCACATGGGTTCCCTTCCAGGTCTTCTGGTTAAGAACTGGGCTAGGGGGCTCTATTAAGGTCATCCCATCCAGCCCTGGTCTCCCCCACAGTGTCTGGGAAAATGGCTGCCCCCTCCAGGGCCACCAGCCCTCTCTCACTGCAATATAAGCCCCCATCTGGGGGTCTGGGCTCACCAGAGAGGGAGAGAGGCGCCTGGCATCTCCTTAAAATGAACACCCAGGCCTTCATAGGAAGAGGGACCCTTCCAGCTTCTCCCCATCTCTGCCCTTTACATGGGCATTTTCCCATTAACTTTGTTAATCAAGCAATGTTAGTTTTTGGTTGTTTATGTTTAACATGACCCATTGACTATTTCTCCAGGTAAGCTGACAATGGAGAACTATGACTCCTAGAAGTCACCAGCCCACAGGGAACAGTTCCTCTCATCAGCTCCTCAGGTCCTGACCTCTCAGCGGCCACCGTGCCCAGCCCCCCCACCATCTTCAGCACAGCCCTGGCCCCTCAGTTGGATTCTCCACCACACTAGCATCCGCAGCCCTTCCCCCTCCTGCTCTGGGTACCCGGTTGTTGGCCCGCACACCCTGCCCACTGGCCCCACTCCACCCCACCCTGGCCATCTGTCCATCTGTTGGGCTTGCTGACTTGTCTCTGCCTGTTTGATGTTCAAGCCGTCAGCTGTGACAATCATATCTGATCATTAATAATGCAATAATGGAACAGTGACTGGAGAGACACTTGGATAATCAGCTAGCGTAGGCTCATTAGTGGCACAGAACAATCACAGCGATGTAATAACAGATCCCAGGAAATTTCAATTAAACCTGGAACTTTGTTAGGGTTTCATTTTATTTTCAGCACGACGAAGGACAACGTAATTGCAATCAACTAAAGCCAATGCAAATCTCCAAAAGAGACCCCTTCCCCTGGGTATGCTAAGGAATTAAGTCTCATTCTTCCTTAGCTCCTGCCCGTCTTAATTCTGAGCCATTTAATGAACTCCTTCTCTGCCCTGAAGAATGTTCCAGCTTCGGTCCCTAGCTTCTCTTAACAACAGGATCATTCTGGCTTCTGGCCGTAGTGGGAAAGATGATGATGCTAGGATTTAGCATTCATTGAGTGCTCAACATATGCTGGGCGTCATGCTAAGCCCTTTACATGGATTATCTCATTTAAAACTCAGTACAGTGTATAGAGGTACTCGTTAATATGGTCACCATTTTACCTACGAGGTCACTGAGTCTCAAAGTTAAGAAAGACTCTCTGGGTAGCACATCTTACAAATATTAATGGTGTGGCCAGATACCCAAGCCAGATCCACACGGGTCCAAAGCCCACGATTACTTGCTCATTCCTTCTCTCTCTCTCTCTCTCCCCTCTCTCTCTCTTCCTCCTTCTCTCTCTCTTCCTCCCTGTCTCTCTCCTTTCTCTCTCGCTGCATTAGGTATTGGGGAGCCTAGAAATTTCAGAAAAAGGGTGGGCAACCCAAGTACTGTACTGCGCAACCATCTCATGTGGGATCCTTGGCCTCCAGTCTAGGCTGGGGAGATTTTTAAAGAACGGTTTCTGTAAATGCTGCCTACATCAAACCATCCAATCAGACTCTCTGGGCATGGCATCCAGGCATCTTTATTTTCCCAAGGCTCCTTCGGTCATTCTAAAGTCCACTGTGCTTAAAACCTCACCCAGTGCTTCTCCACCTGGCTGGTGGGGACACAGATCTGGGCCACTGGCCTAGCCCTGCACCCCATGGGTCTGAGAGGGAAAGGGAGTCAGAACAAGGTTCCTTCTGAGAAGGTGTGTGATGACTCCCCTTCTATGACTTCAACTCCGGCTTCCATTTCCTCCTCCCCGACAGGAAGGGTTGGACCTGGCGGTCCCTAAGATGCCTGCTAGCTCCGGCGGTCTGCAGAGGTTTCCTAGAACAGGCAACGCCGTATCTTAAGTTCATGAATTGCCATGGGCTTGTAGGGGAGATAATTCAGGGCCAGGAGTACCTTCCCAGAACCCCTTGTTTCTCTAAAGTCAAATCTCGTTATTTCATACTTGCCCTTAAATCGATTCACTTTTACTGAAATGTTTTTAAAAACGAAATTTTACCTCATTATTATATATGGGAAGCCATATCCCCTGCCACAGATCGAAGGTAACCATAAAAAGTTTACCATTTAATTAATCTATATCATCAGGGGTGTGCAGAACAGCCCGTCTAAGCTCCGTTCTGCAAGCATGATCCCGATGGTGAACCAGATCCAGGTGGACTGCAGACCCCCTCCTCTCACTCCTACAGGAAAGAACCCTGTGGGAGGGTCTAAGCCTTGAAGGGAAGCTGTCTTTTTGTCCTACTGTTTGGGTGTCTTGTCCTTCCAGTGGGACGCAGTTCTAAATCTGCAGCATGACCCTTCTCTGAACCTCAGTTTTGACACCTGCAAAATGGGTGTCATGAGACACAAGATACATCTCGTGGGCTTCATGGCAGTAGGAGCTTGCTTTCTCCTCTCCCAGCTCACAGGGGCAGGGGCAGAAGGGGCTAATGGAAAGAGAAGTCAGATGATTGTGTGGTGAGTGGAGGCACCTTTGAAAGGTCCTTGAACTTCAAAGTAGCGACCTCTCCAAACTCCCAGGAGACAACTTATCAGCCACAAAGCGCAACCCAGAGTTCTGGGAGTAGAGACCACTTCGACCCATCTGGGCCTCCTGTCTTCATCTGCAATACTTGTTACAGACTTGTTACTTACTAAGCCTCAGCTCAGCACTCACTGGAAGGACTATGACCCAGCCCTGCCGTTCCAGAGCTCCATTCCGGCCCTAGGGCAGATGCATGAACAAAGGTGCATGCGGCACTTCGCTAAGTGCTGCCTCAAGGGGGCTGATCGCAGGGAAGGAAAGGAGTCGCTCAGCACACCTCCACAAGCTCTTGCCTTGAACTCCTCCATCGGAACAGAGCCTACACTTTCCCTGCATGGAATGCGAGTCTGTGGTCTTGTCTATTTGGGGTCCATTTATGAGTGGGAGCTTGCCTAGAGGTTAAGAGCACAGGCCTTGGGGCTGGCTCATTTTAGGATTTGTGTCACTCCAGGCAAAGTATTAACCTTTCTCAGCTTCAGGTTCCTTATCTGCAAAACAGGGACGCTATAAAGATTATGTGATATGATGTCTGTAAATTGCTCAGCAGACAGCATGACACAGCCCTCCAGAAACATTACTTGTAGTTATTATTGTACTTTCTGATAGAAATTCTAGTTTTGGCATGGGACAGCCCTGGATTCAAAGGCTGGGTCTACAGCTTGCTATCCATACGACTTTGAGCCTTGAGTTCTCATCCATAAAGAGAAGCAATTACAGTGGCTTCTCAGGCAAGGCTACAAACACAAGGTCCCTAATGCTGCCCAACTCCTTCCCCTGCCGGGCGCAGAGAGGACGCCACATGCCCAGCAAGCATGGGGCAAGTCTAGGCGAAAAGTTCAAGGTTCACCTGTATGCCCCCGATTCCCATCTACTCTGCCCTAACTCAGCCCAAAGTGGGCCTTCAGACGTGCTGTTGCTTTTTTGATGTTCACTTTCATCACCACCCTGAGCCCCATGTCACTGAAAGGACAGACCCACCCTCCACAGCCAGATCAAGGCTGGCCACCCAGTGTGGACAACACTGCCGTTGACCATGACAAGGGCCGTGTGCAGCCCATGGAGGAGGGGGCCGCTGCCCCAGGTCAGATCAAGGTGCAGAGCTGCAGGAAGGAGAGGGAAGGAGAAGGAAAGAGAAAAACATTCCCTCCTCTTCTTCTTCTCTCAATCCCCCATTCCCTACCCGCTCATTTAAACCCTCAGAAGCTTCTCGAAACACTTCAAGGGGACACTGTGGCTTCCTCGCCGAAGACAGGTGTTTGAATTCTGTTTCTGCCTTTGCCGGGTGAACTTGGACGTCCGTGCTCAGAGCTGGGGAGGGTAGAGCTCTCCTCCAACCATCACCGTGAGCAGTAAATGAGACATTTTCAGAGATGCAGCTCCTCTTCTTTCCCCCCTTTCTCCTCCTTTGAACCCATAGCTTTTTAGAAGCTACAAGATCTTTACTTCCTCTTCCTTCCCACCTCTGAGCCCCTTTCTGTCTCCCAGGCCAGGACACCCTCACTGCCACCCACCTGGTGATACAGAAGCCATATTTTCAGGGGTCATGAACTCCTGGAACATTGGGACACTGACGGTGTTATTAATCGTTCATCCTCTGGGTGCAGCCCACGGTAGACTGAAAGGCCCCTTTCCCAACAACTGGAGAAGATCCCTGCCCCACCAACACTTAGACCAGAGTGCATGAACAAAGACATGATACCTCAGAAGGGCACATGGCACTGCCCAGTGCTCCTGAGCCAGGAGATGCCCTCTCCGGACCCCATGGAGCCCCCATCCCTCTCGCCTGGCATTTCTGGCCAGAAGCCACCAGCCCGCGATCTACTCTGTGGCATCCCACACTCCATGCAAACAAGAGCCAGTGTGCAGTAAAAACCCTCCAGCAATTACCTGTAGAAACAGGGTGGAGAGTGTTGGGGACAGGAAGAGGAATTTATTTATTTGTTCTCTGTGCTTAGAGTTCATTTTTAAATTGTCCTTCTGTAGATAAAGGCATCTCTCCAGCAGCTCAGCCCAGATCACGGCAGCTAATCTGCATCCGGCAGATCAAAATAGCCTCCAAACCAGATGGAGACCCAGAGTACACCAGGAAAGCAGAACCGGTTCTAGTGCTGAACGTGGGGATTTAAATAGAGTCACGTGAAGCCTTTTTGGGATTTTTCTGGGACAAGAGAGGGTAAGGAGGGGAGACTGGGATTGCCAAGACTGGGAAAATGCAGGGAGGAGGGGGCAGAAGTTAAAGAAGGAAAGCAAGAATTCACACTGGCACTTGCCCCATAATTTTCTTCCCACCTTTGAGTGGGAGCAACCTTCCAGGAGGTCAGGGTATTCATGTGTCTGCAGTGCTCAGAGGGGAGCAAAGGAGGTGGGGGCTTTGCGTGTTTCCCAGACACAACAGGGTGCTGGAGAAGGCATGGCTCTGGGGCCAGACCTGCTTATGTTCTGCCCATGTAAACTTTGGATGAACTAAACTGCTCCCTCGAGCCTCAGCTTCCTGGTCTGTAAATTGGGATTATGATGTTTATCTTTTAGGATTTTGACAAGGCTTAAGACAAGGAATAGGTATCTATGTCTTCCCCAAATTCGTATGTTGACGTCCTAACTCCCAAGATGATGACATTAGGAGGTGGGCCTTTGGGAGGCCTTTAGGTCATGAGGGTGGAGCCCTCAGGGATAGGAGTAGTGTTTTTATAAAAGAGACCCCGGAGAGCTCTCTAGCCCCTTCCACCACATGAGGACACATTGAGAAGGCTTCCTGGCGTCCATGAACTAGGAAGTGGGCTCTCACGAGACACCGAATCTACCGGCACCTTGATTTTGGATTTCCCAGCTTCCAGAACTGTGAGAAATAACTGTTTATTGTTGAAGCCACCTGATCTAATCCAGGATTGCAATCCCGGAATCTGCCTCAGGGATGGGTGTGTAGGGGGACAAGATAGAACTCTGCCCAGTAGAAGAGGAGAGGTTCCATTTGGGTCCTCACGGTCTTGACCCAAACTTCAGTCTCTTCTTGGATCCAGCCTCCCACATCCTGGGGGCTCTGGTGTGCTTTCAGGCTGACAAATGGATGCTTACTTCCAGATTCAGGGTCCACTAGAGGGAAGGGGCCATGTCTGTTCACTGTATCCCCAGGGCCAAATACAGGGCCTGGGACATAGGGGACACTCAGTAAACACGGGCTGATGGAATGATGGAGTGAGTGAGTGATTCCGGAACAGGAGGAGAGCAGACTCTGACCAGAACCAATGACAAAACTTTGGAACAAGGCAAATGACTCTTTCAGGGCATTGTAGGAACTTCCCCAAATGCTCCCATCTGGCAGCTGCCCCAGCCCAGCCCCAGCCCGCGGTCTGTCTGACTCCCTGGCTTGGGGTCACTCAGAAATGAACACAGCCAACCTGCCCTGTCTTGGGCTGTCTCCTCTGTGTTAATATAATCATCTGGTCTGGGGGGTCTGTGTTCCTACTGGAATGGGAACTCTTTGGGGGCAGGGAGAGTCTTGGGAAGCTCTAATCTTGGGTGCTGGGCACAAGGCCTGGCAGGTATTTGGTGGGAGGGCCGGCAGGAGAATGGCAGGGAGTGGGGGGGGGCAGGTGCTGCACCAGGTGGGACAGGGTTCCGGCCGGTCCTGGGAGGGACTTGAAGCCCGGCTCCCACGGCAGCCACAGCGCAGCCCATCTCGGGCTTGCCCTTCCAGCCTGCTCTATCTGCATCCAGCATCCGACCCCATGGCTCGCTGTGCTCCCCACAGCAGCCTGCCCTCGCGCCCGGCCTGGCCTCCCACTCACATGTTCATCCGTGACCAGTCCCCGGGGGCTGCCAGGACTTAATCAACTGCCGAGCTGCTAAGGCTGCCTTTGTTCCCAGCAGTTCAGGGAGGAAATCGATACCGTTAATGGAGAAAATCTGGGTTGTGATGTGGAGACTGGGGATGGGCCCTGTGGCCCTGAGAGTGGCCCACCTGCTGGGGATGGAGGGACTGAGCCCCGCGGGGAAGCAGAGAGAGCAGTCAGGCCCGAGGGCTCCGGGACTGGGTTGGGAGAGCAGAGTGACCGCCTGAGAAGGCACAGAAATGCTAGAAGGGGAAGCTGGAGTCCCAGCAAGCGAGCAGCACAGGTCCCGGTGTGCTGGGGAAGGGAGGGGGCAGAAGGCAGGAAGATGGGCGGACTGGGAGCTGCAGGGAGGACGTTGGCCTTCAACAGCCCGGGGACAGGAGCGTCAGGATGCCAGCCAGCCCAGTGAGCAGGGTGGCGTGGCTTACACGGATTCCTCCGTGCTGAGGAGCGAGGAAGCCGGGGAGGAGTCTGAAACTGGAATGGTAGCAGCCGGCGTGATGAGATCCACTGGGGAAGAAGAACCTGAGCACCGCCATGCTGGGCCCCAAGAGCGGGGAGGACGCACGGGGAACCACCACGCGGTCCTGTCTCGCTCACCCCACCCGTGCCTGCTCGCCCGTCCCCAGGCCCGCTGCCACATGCTGTCACTGTCAAAGGCCCCCACCCACGTGAAAGGCCCGGGGCACGGACTTGGTCAATGTCTGCATCAGCACCAACTGGCTCTGTTTCGCCAGGCACCATGCTCCTGGGTCCTGCTCCCTCCACCCTGGCGCTCAGCACAGGGGTGATGGTGACATGGCCTGCAAATAGCTCTGTGTTTCCACTTTACACCTAGCGGCCGCCTGTCGTCTAAGGCAGCCTCCTTCCCACCTGGCCATCTGGCGGGGCACTCGCAGCTCTGGGCTCCCAGGAGGCCACTCAGCACTCCAGCCTCCCTGTGGGCTCGGGGCTGCTCAGCCCGCACTGGTCTTCTGCTTCCCCGGTCAGACCCAGAGCGCACGTCAGGGTGGGAGCCCGTCATTGCTGCATGGACACAAGGGGCCAGCACTGGAGGCCTGCCCTGCACCTGCTCTGGGCCCTAACTTCATGCAAGTCCCTGCTCCTCCCAGATCCTGGGCTTCCTCACTTAGAAGGTAGAGGGTGGTGACACTTGCCCTGCCACCTCACAGGACCCTGTGGAGCCCCTGAGTGGGGGAAACAGGTGTGCAAATACCGTAGCAAGTGCGGGACATAGGCAGTTATAAAGGCCACGGGTACACACACACTTCCTATGACTCCTTCTCCAATCACACTTTACGGGAGCTCTTCCCCAGCGGCCAGAACGACCCTGAACTCTGTGAGGGGCACCATCTGACCCTGCAGGTGTTTCAGGGTCAGAGGAAGCTAGAGGACGAAACATCACAAACATACACAGAAATGCACGAACTTGCTCTGTGCCTCCGCCACCCCCCCACCCCCCCGCCCACAGCGTCTCTAAGGATGGAGTTTCACGGTCCCAACTCAGAAAAACAGATGCTCTTCCCAACGATCCCCAGGATTGCAGACACCCGAGGCCTTGGTTGGAGGTTGGGGGCCTAGCCAAGGGGGTGGGAGATGTGCTCGGTGTCCCTGGCCCGGGAAGTGCAGGGAGGCAGCAGGTTGCAAGAACAGGGCTCCTGTGCTAGACAGAGAACAGGGTCCTTCGGCCCCTCGCCGGCCCTCAGACTATAGGCTGGCTCCCCCCCACCCCCCACCAATCTCCGCCAAGAGCACCCAGGTGGAGCCCCATCTGGCGCTTTGCAGACTGGCCAGCTCTCACACCTGGGAGGGGCATGAGAGCTCAGTGTCCCCCCACACCCTAAGAGCAGCCCCAGAGAACAAGTCTGGGTGTGTGGACCATCTCCATCCTGCATTGTTTCCTCCCATTCCAGTGCCGCTGGGCCTGGCTAACGGCAAGAACCACTGCCTCCCTGTGGGGGAGGGGAGGAGGCAGGTGTTCTGAGGCCTGGAGCCAGTGAGCTGTTCTCAGAGGGGGCAGGGCAGGGGTCTGATGTTGTTGTCGGGGAAAGACGCCAGCCGAGGGGGTTCATGCCAATGGGACTTACTGGAGGCAAGTCTCGGCAGGGCTTTTTGCTCAGCAGTCTAGAAAAGCGGCCTCAGCCTTGTCCCCAGCTCTGACCCAGGAAAAACCTCCCCTGGGCTTCCTAGCCAAGGCCTGCCACCCCCCTGGGGACCTGGGTCCGGGGCCAAGCAATGGTCAGGGAGGAGCACATTCCTACGGCACGCTCACATCCGACGTCCCCTCAGTGGCCAAGGCCGCCTCCATGGCCTCTACCCAGCCTCGTCCCTGGGCTTCTGAGCTCCATGACCATGGCCACAGCCACAGAATCTGCTCTGCCACTCAGCAGTGAGAGGGCAGAAAGGTTTCTGAAGATGCTCGTTTTCCCATTTTTAACCACAGGAATCAGGATGGGCCCATGGCACAAGTGGGCATGTTAACCCTGGAATCAGAGCCACATGAGAGCTGGAAGGATCTTTAGAGTCATTCATTGCACATCCCTGATTTCATGGACCAGAGGGGCGCACATGCCCAAGAGTGCGTAGCTGGTAGGGACAGAGCCCATCCCGGAGGAAGTCCAACCTGTCCCCAGCCTCCTTCCCACTTGAGGCCCCTCTTCCTGCCTGTCCCTCAGGGTCCTGGGATGGGATCTCAAGGGCTGAGTGGTCCGCAATGCTTCTTGGAAACGTGCCTCTCAAAGGAGGAGCCCCGTGGGGACAGGTGACAATGGCAGGATCAGAGAGGAGCCAGCTGGAACTACCACAGCTCTGGCCCAGCCGCCCAGGCAATTCTCCCCTGAGCTGTGATGTCACAGAGGAAGCACCGGCCGTGAGTCGGGAGACTGAATCTGCTACGTGGAGCTGCGAGTAATGGAATCTCTCCAAACCTCCGTGCTCATCTGGAAAATGGGCGTGCTCTATCTCCTTCTCAGATTCATCGAGAGGGTAAAAAAGCACCCACATTTAGAATGTGCAGCCAAGTGTGTGGTTCATAATAGGCACCCAACCATTGCTGGCCATTCCTCTTTGCACCCCCCTTTCCCTCTGTGGATTTGAACTGTGAAAGGGAGAAGTGAATTAAAATGATTTCTATTGTATCTATGACCGCCATCTCCAACCCGCGAGTCATTTTTAAAAATTCCCAGTGACTCACTGGAGCCACACACACGTTCTGCAGAACAGCCCTTTGCCATACGCACACACAAAGCCACACCGGGCTCTCTGACTCTGTCACAAAACGGAATTTCAATCCTGGGTTACACGTGCCCTGTGAATATAGCATTCATGGGTTTTCAGGAACAGTTCTGATTTGTGCCTGTTCGTCATCCCAACTGTGACGTTTTTAGAAGGAAAGTGTTGCCAGGACAACAGGTATAAACCTAGAAGGGCCTTGGGAATCCTAGGAATACTCATCTGGGCCTCGAGCCTCGGGGTCAGGAAGCCTAGGCCACGCCCCTGCCTGGGATGCGCACGACTCTGGGTCTCTGCTCTAAAAAGTGTCCCGACCTTCACAACTCCCCGCTGCCCTATCATCAGCCACTTACTTCTCTGCCTCTCCCACTCACCCTGAGCACCATGGGCATCCTGTCCCTGACACTGCCTGGCATATAGTATATGCTCAATAAATACGGATGGCAAGGAAGAATGGATGAAGGCCTTGGCGAGGAGAGGGAAACCAGGCAGAGAGGAGGGGGTTAATGCAGCTGCTGCTGGAAGCTGGGAGAAGTCAGCTTAGCAGGAAAGAAGAGAGCTATTGTTTCCTACCAGGCAAGCCAGAGCAGGCTTCTTCTGCGCTTTCCCCTCCATCCCCGACGCACACATCTCTGAGCATGGCACCTGGTGGTTGGGCAGTGAGCTGACATCTTTGTGCCCACAGGTGACAGGCCTAGAGGGCAGCCAGTGCTTTGTTGAAAGGCTCTCAGAGTTGGAAAGTCTCTGTGCCCAGAAGAGGGACAGAAATTCAGAACCCCGAGGGGATTGCGCCCTCCCTCTCCAGACAGGGCCCGCCCCAGCTGCAGCATCCAGAGTGGGTCCCCCGTGTACCCTAGTGGGCTGCCCAGGTGCTGTCACTTGTCACTTGACAATGGAGAAGGATGTTTCTCTATTTTCCAGCTCAGATGAGCTTTCGAAGACGCTCTCTGGCTGGGATATAAATCCATTGAGAAAGCCCTGGAGGGAGACCCTTGCAAAGCCCTAAATTGGACACTAAAAACAGATAAAAGCCAATGGTTTAAAGGCTTTGTGTGAGCTCCATTTGGGGGAAGGAATGAAAACAGGGATTTTGTTTGTCCTCTCTCACCAACACACTTCAGGCGGGTGTGGCCTGAGATTTTTTAAATCCTTTGTGTCCCTGTTGCGTGGATCCGAGTGGCCAATGAGCCAACGCTGGAGCGGGGTCCCGGAGCTAAGACAGCCTCAAGGGCCTGTTCCCCTGACCTCTCCACCACCGCTGCCCATACCCCGGTTGGGATGGCCAAGTACAGGGCTCAGCACTTGAACGACTGAATGCACCGACCCCAGCAGCTGCCCAGGGTTGAGCCGGGTCCAGGAATGCAGCATTTCCCTCGGGCGAGCCGGTCAAGTCCGCACCTGCCACCTGGGCAACCCCAGGCCCTCGCTTCCCGAGGCCCAGTCAGAGGACAGGCATGTCCAGTAAGAAAGTGTTGCAGCCTGTCTGGACATCACCTGCTCACACACTTCCGGCTTTCTCGGCTGCTACGCTGCAGCCAGCAGACCCGGAACGCAGCAAGGTGGAAAGGCCAAGATGAAAATTCCGAGTGGGTTTTGGCCCACCACACAGCGCGCAGTGCAGGCTGGAGTGACCAGGGCACATGTCATCCTGCAGCCCTTCTTTAGGGTAAATCATGAAAAGTGCGGCTATTCTGGTCAAAAGGATGGGCCGTCACTTCTGCAAAATATTGCGAGGGAGGGAAGAGGCTCAGTGCTGATCTTATTCTAACTCAGTGGTTCTCAACCCTCATATTAGAACGCTTCCCAGGATGCATTTTAAAATCCCAACATCGGGGCCACACCCCAGACCCACGAAATCACAAGTTCCGGGGTAAGACAGAGGCGTCAACAGTTTCAAAGCTTCCAGATGATTTCAACATACGGCCAAAGCGGGCAACCACTGTTCTAATCGGCTAGACCTGTTAATGACCGGGTAGAGGCTGGGGTCAGTGGTTTCTGTATTTCTCAAGACTCTTGTCACTCCTGTCTTCATCCCCATCATTTAATTCAGACCTGAAGTGGAGGGAGAGGGGCTGGAGGGATGCCCAGTGATGAAGGTTAAGAATGTCACTGTTTCTTTCCCCCAGACACGGTGAACCTGACCTCAGTACAGTCTGCATTGGGATTTGCAGACTATGGAAACAGGCCGCTGGGTCTGGGATTGTGCTGGACATGGAGGGATGTTGGAAGTCATATAGGTCAACCATCCCTCTAGTTTTATAGGTGAAGACACCAAGGAGAGTGGGGATGTGGCCTACTAGGGTCACTGAGCACTTGTCCGAGTCCTGCACTCTATCCTTTACACGATAACACCTATCTTGGGGCTTCCAGCTCTGCACTGAATGGTGGGGGCCTGGGACAGCAAAGCCTTTTGGCCTCTGGTAACCTCTCTGTGAATACATTCCCCAAGACAGAGAGGAAAAGAGGAGTTGTCATAGCACCAAGTTTAACAGACGTGTTCTTGAAACTTGGCCCCGCCATTTAGAGGCTCTGTGACTTTGAAGCCACTCTTAGCCTCTCTGAGCTTCTGTTCTACTCATCTATAAGAAAAGGAAACTGTAATGATCGCACAGAGCTGTTCGGTAAGCATTATGTGGGATAATGTGTCTAAAGTATCTGAGCTACATGAAGAGTTTAGCAAAAGCTACTTTCCACGCTTCCCTTCCCTCCTCCTGGTCCTTTCCTAGAACCAAGATGATGCTTCCTGCAGGCAGGATCGCTGCTCTCAGCCCCTGGAAGGGTGCTGACCTGAGCTGGTGTAGGATGTGTGTCCCCAAACACCCATAGAAAGCAAGCTTAAGGACCCTGCTCTTTCACCAAGAGAATCCCTTGCATTATACAGAAAGGGTAGGTCGGCTTCCTTTAAGCTTCATAGGGATGTTCCTAGCAGGTCAAGCCTCTGAGCAGAAGGTTCAGAGTTTCTGGCTGGCCCCTCCAGCCCCAGGTGTGGCATCCTTTGCAGCCATTGACCTAACTGCCCTGGAATTAAATGAAATAATTAACTGATTTATCAACAAATACCAATGGAATGCCTGCTGTGGGCCAGGGATAAAGGAGCTTCACCTGGAGCTTCCAGGTGAAGACAGATGCTAGACAAGCAATTTCAGTTTGGGGAGTATGTGCTATGATGGGGGAAAGAGATGGAGCTTTGGGAACACTAATGAGGAAAACTTACCCAGGCTCAGAAGCCAGGAAAACTTCCTGGAGGAGGTGACCACTATGCTAAGAACTAAAGGATAAGTAGGAATTATCTATGAGAACTTCCAGGGGGCTGAATCATGTTCTAGGAAAAGGGAAGAACAAACATAAGGGGTGAAGACTGTAGGTTCTAGAGAGAACCCTAGGCCGTGGAAGATCTGGTGGATTGTTGAGGGACACGCACACAAGAGCCAGCTAACCACAGACCTTTCCGTGCAGTGATCCTCAAGTCTGAGCATGTGTCAGTCACCAAGGAAGCTGGTTAAGCACAGATTGCTGCCCGGGCCCCCAAGAGATTCAGTAGGTCTGGGGAGGGGCTTGCAAATTTGCATTTCTCCCAAGCTCCCAGGTGACACTGAGTGGCTGGGCCATGTGAGGTCGTGAGAGGGCTTGAAGAGGAAGGAGAACCATGAAGTATCTTCAGCTGAAGAAGTAGTCAGATCCCACCTGGCGGCAGTGCTAAGACCGATTGCTGTGGGGTGAGTGGGCACCTGCGGGCAGGGGACCTCAGCATCCCCTGTTGCTCCCCACTGCGACTGGGAGTAGACTCTCCACTTGGAACGGCTTCTGCTCGAACTAGATCAGGAGCACTCCGTAAGCAGACAACTTTCCATAGGCCCCTTGCATTTGGGCAGGCCTTACGATTAACTGGCTTTATTCTGACCATCTTTTCGAGAATATTTGTATAGTGAGCAGCTTTGGAAGATGGAGACAGTGTGTCTCTGGAGCAAAGGAAAAGCTAGCTTAGCGTCCAGCATAAAAAAGATAATGTCTCCTTCTGGGGCAAAGGTCAGGTAGGCTTCTATCCCATCATAAAAGGTTCAGGTTCTCTGAGCTCAGAATTCCTTCTGGGAGAGCAGACCACTGCACGGGCAGGTGTCACCTGGCCCTCTTCTGGTCACCCCGTAGGAACTGGGGAGCCGTGCATGCTGACCCTCTGGCTACTGCCGTCGCTCTGAGTAACGGCCTTTGGTCCCTCACCCGAAGTCTCGTGTCTTCTGCCGGCATCCAGGAAGCTGTGGTGGGCTAACTGGTCAGCTGGTGAGTGTAGTAAAATCCGAGACCCGCCCAGCTCTCAACACCACCCCCCCATCCCATGGCTCCCCTCTGCCTCCCCCAGTGGCCTCTCCTGGCAGCCTCCCCCACCCCCACACGCCCACATAAAACTGCACCAGCCCCGCCTCCAATTCAGATTCTGCAATATCCACATGTCAGAGACTCCTCTCCAGGACATTGTAGCCGTGGTTTCTGCATGGACCCTCCATGTTTGTCTGCAAGTGGGTTTTCTCTGAAGACTTCCATCCTCCAGGAATCCAGCGCTTGGGGGCAGCAATGGTATTTTCGTTTCTTTCTTTCTTTTTCTTTTTTTAAGATTTGATTTATTTATTTGAGAGAGAGAGGCAGAGAGAGCACGAGCAGGTGGGAGGGGCAGAAGGAGAGGGAGAAGCAGGTTCCCCGCTGAGCAGAGAGCCCGACACTGGGCTCCATCCCAGGACCCGCGAGATTACGACCTGAGCCAAAGACAGACGCTTAACCGACTGAGCCACCCCGGCGCCCCAGCAACGGCATTTTCATAGTCCCACATGTGCTTGGCTTGTACAGATCCTTAGGTACTTGTGCATCCATCACTGTATTTGACTTTTCCACTGTGCGGTGGGGTGGGGGGGCGCTGATTCAGTCCCCATTCTACGGTTAGGGAAGCAGATGCCCAGACATTGAGACGCATCATTAGCAGGGGCAGGACCAGCTCCAAATCCCCTGGTCTTTTCCACAACCCCACAGTTGTTGCTGTTTTCATGTTTTCATGTCAACCTGAGCCAAGCACGATTAGGTAGGTAAGGTCTGATGGCAGTTAAAAAAAAAAAATTCTACAAAGCCAAAGAGAAATGGTTCAGGAATTACATTAGCATTAATAATCGAGAGCTGACTGCCTGTACATTTAAACATTTCCAGACTTAGCTTTTACCCAAGGCTGGGAACAAAGCATGGGCCCCATCACATGCCCTTACACAAGGATGTGGTTGTAGGTGGGGGGGGGTCCTTTTTAACAGTCCAGGAGAGGGGCTGTGCTTCCCAGGTAGCGGTGGGGTTTCAGGGGGCAGGCTGCAGGCTCGCTGCAGGCAGCAAATCTTGTTTTTGAACTGTAGATTGCCCCGTGTGATTGGAAAGTCAGAAGTGTAGCCAGGCCCCCTGCAGACCTATTTATGTAGAACTGGTCTCCTCTTTGAGGCTGAATAAACATCAGAGACTGCCCAGCCTATTGTCAAAGCAGGTGCCAACTTCAAACCAAAGCTGAACATTTGGGGAGCGCTGGAGCCCTGAAAGGCCCCCACCCCTGCCCCGGGTGTGCTCAGGATTTCCTTCTCCGACTTCCCGTCTGCAACCAGCCACATGAAACTTTTAGCACCTGCCTCCTCCTCGGCTCCTGTTAAGTTCAGTCCCTTTTTTTCCTCCACCACTTCCGTTTCATCTCTAAATGATCTAATATTAATGTTCTCGTCATTACAGTGTTCAGAAGAAAAGAACAGGTTTTGTCCACAGAGAGAGGGAGTTGAGAAATTAATATAATATTTGTTCAGGATTGATTTCAAGCTGTAATCCCTGCTGCCAGAGAGACCCATCTGTTTAAAACTATCAGACACTAATTACCCAGAGCTCAAACACAATAGCAGGATTGAGGAGCGATGTCCTGATACTCCCACACACACTTGCAATTTAGCATTGTTATTTATTAAGAGGAAAAAAAAAATCTCTTCGTGAAGACGGATCCCCCATCCACTTGACTGGCAGAGGTTCCCAGAGGACCGAGCGCAGTAGGGAAGAAGCCTGCAGAATTTCTTGATCAAAGACTGCCAGGAATTGCATTCATCTGGCTATAAAGGCCAAATCCACTCCAAACTCTTGTCCTCTTGCCTCTCCAACCCAGTCGGACACCCCACAGAACCAAGTCTTTGGTGAGAGTTAATAAAGATACCATCATCCTCCAGGTAAACCAGGGTTGAAACCGCTGATTCATCTTTGAGTGCATTCTTTCTTTCATCCTCCTGAATAATCAGGTGCCAAGTCCCACAAAGTCTGTTTCTACCACTTCCCTCACATCTGACCCTGCTCCTTCATTTTCAAGGCTAACACCCAAGTTCTTGGACAGTATTCCAAGTCATAGGTGTCCAACTCCTGTCTCTATCTCCTTCCAGTTGATCTATGTTAGGCTCCATTGTTACCTGAGTGGGAGAACAGTGAGGGGGGAGGGGGAGGAGGGAGAGAAGGCGGGGGAGGATGGAGAGGAGAAGGGAGAAGACGGAGAGGAAGAGAAGGAGGACAGGGAAGGATGGGGAAGAGAAGGGGGAGAAGGGGGTAGAGGAGGAAGAGGACCAAGAGGAGGAGGATGGAGAGGAGGAGGAGGGGGTGGACAGAGAGGAAGCAAAGGAGGATAGGGAGGAGGAGGTGAAGAATGGAGAGGAAGAGGGGGAGAAGGAAGAAGAGCAGGGAGAGGACAAAGAGGAGGAGAAGGAAGATAGGGAAGAGGAGGGGAGAAAGGGTGGGAAGGAGGGAGAGGGAGGAGGGGGAGGAGGAGGGAGAGGACGGGGAGGAGGAGAGGGGAAGGGGGAGAAGGGCAAAGGAGGAGGAAGAGGAGGAGAGAAGCAGAAAATTGGCAGTAACATAGCTAATTAAGTCATTCACCTGTTCAAAAACCCTCAGTGGCCCCCCTGGGCCACCAAATAATTGGATATTTAACACCCTCCAAGCTCTGGCCTCAAGGCATTTCTAGCTTTCCTTCTTCCTACTCTTTTCATTCTGTGAATATATAATATGAAGTGGACCGTTCTAGTCCCCAGATTCACTGTGGATGTTCCTGTGTTCCCCCCTTTGTTAAATTCATTCTTACTCTATGGAAGGCCCGACCCTGCTCCCTATGCCCCCTCCTTCTCCAAGCCCTCCTTATCCCACAGCCAGACCTCTCTCCCTTCTCCTCTTCGTCACTGTAGGATTTTATTTGGGTCGTGCTTTACCATACCTATAATTTGCCTAATATCCGTGTGCGTATCCCTGTTATACTGGTCCTAGTAGACTGGACCCTTCTTGAATTGCTGATCAGTATTCACGGAACTCCTGTTCTGTTCCAGACCCTGAGCAAGGTGCTGGGAAATAGCCATAAATGGAAGAGTTTCAGTTCTTTTATGAAGAGTACAGTGTGGGAAGATAGGCAGTAAATCACCCACGGATGTCACACACCACCACGAGGAGGAGCTCTGGGCCCTAACCAGGGGATGTACTAGCTGGGGTTGGGGGGTGTCTCCACGAAGAGGCAATGTTTAAGGTAAGGATTATCGAGGCAAAGAGAGGAGAAGAACCTTTTTGTTTCTATTTTTTATCTGGAAGAAACAAGTTGTATCCAGGCTTTTCCGAGATCACACACAGGGTCCAGAAAGCTCCCGCTGGAAGCAGCATAGAGCACTGGAAACCTAGTGGGGAGGCTAACATAAGAGCTCGGTTGTGGGGTAATAATGACCTAACCTCGGCTGGGGAGGAGGGGTCAAGTGTAAGAGATACTGAGGAAGGAGAATCACCAGAACTTCATTTCCAACTTGCTATTGGTGGAAGAAGAGGAAAAAGTCCAGGTTTCTGGATTTGCGGTGGATAGCAGTGCCCCCATCCAGGAGAGGATGTGTCAATATGCGAAAGCCCACTGGAAGTAGGTCAGAAAAGGAGTGCCATTTTGGATATACTGAGTCTGAGATTCTGCAGATGTTAGGAAACTTTTAGCACTTTCATAGGATCTGCCATGGGATTATGTGAAACCACTTTATTGAAATATAATTGACATATAATAAACCGCACATATTCAAAATGGAGTTTGGTAAGTTTTGACCCAGACCTACACCCACGAAACCATCACCACAATCAAATAGTGAACATACCCATCACTCTAAAAGTTTCCTCCTGCCCACTGTAACGCCTCCTTCCTATCCCTCCCCACCTCTCCTCCCAGGCAACCACCGATCTGTTTTCTGCCACTATAGATTAATTTGTTTTTTTCCAAGATTTTATTTATTTATTTGTCAGATAAGAGAGAGAGAGAACAAGCAGGGGGTGCGGCAGGCAGAGGGAGAAGCAGGCACCCAGCTGAGCAAGGAGCCCGATGCAGGACTTGATCCCAGGACCCTGGGATCATGACCTGAGCCGAAGGCAGCTACTTAACGGACTGAGCCACCCAGGCATCCCTAGTTTGTGTTTTCTGGAGTTTTACGTAAATGAGAGCTTATAATACATACTCTTTCTTTGTGTGGCTTCTTTCATTCAGCATGATTATTTTGAGACTCTCCATGTTGTTCCATGTTTCATTAATTCATCCTTTTTTTATCAATGAGTAATATTCCATCGATTGGATATACCGCAATTTGTTTATTCACTTACTGATGGGCATTTGGATTGTTTCCAGTTTGGAACTATTACAAAGCGAGCTGCCGTAAACATTCGTATACAAATCTTTCACCTGATTAAAAAACTATGCATTTCCCCTTCTCTTGAGTAAATGCTCATGCGCATGGCTGTAATCCCACAGTGGGATTCTGGCAAACCGTCCCCCCCCCCAGTTCATGCAGGCTCCTCGGACAAAGGGCAGCGTCTCCCCTAAGACTGCCCTCGCATCAGATGCCAGTCACAAGTTTGGGGATCCCCAGGCCCCCTGTACTTCTGACCAATTGGCCGCAAACCCAGACATTCTTACAACTTCCTCAGCTTTGATCATTCACCAGATGACCTCACAGAACTCTAGAAAGCATAATACTTACAGTTTATGATAAAGGATGCAAAGCAGGGCCAGCCAAATGAAGAGACATACGGGAGGGGAGAGGGTCTGGGAGGGTCCCGAATGCAGAGCTTTCAGCCCCTTCCTTTCTGGAATCCAGATACATTGTCCTCCTAGCACATGGATGTCTTCACCAACCAGGAGGCTCCACTGAGCATTGGTGCCCACAATTTTTATTGGGGTTTCATAATGTAGAAAGGGCTGATTGCATCCTTGGCCATGTGACTGAACTCACTCTCCAAACCTCCTTCTCTCTCTGGAGGACATTCAGGCCAAGTCACATAGCTCCAAGCCCAACCGTCTAGTGACAAGAACCAGCCCCCATCCTGAGTCATCTTTTTAGCATACACTCAGGTGTGGTCCCAATAACAAATGTATTCCTTTCAAGGATTTAGAAGCTCCCTCCTGGGAACCAAGAATAAAGATCTGTCAAATTCTTTGTGTACAACAATGGTGTTCTATAGTCAATAAATCTTTGTTAAATGTATTAATGACTAAATTAATAAATGAAAACCTGCAAAAAAATGAATGACCAGGAATAACTCTTTTTCGTTGCATACGAATGAAAACCATCTCCAACTAATTAAGCAAAATGTTGGCTTGCAGAGTGGAAAATAACGAAGAGTGTTCAAAGAACGAAGGGCTGAAGGTATCCAACCACCAGCAGCCAGAATCAGGAACCGGGGCCATCAGAAATCTGCCTCCCTGCATCCAGATCTCATTTCCATTTGTCTATTCCATCAGCAGAAAGGCTTTCGGTCCCCTTGTGACAGGGAAAACAGCCTTCAAATGCCCTGAGGCATAGCCTTTTCTTTTGCTTTGGCAATCTCTTAGCACAAATATGTAAGTTTGAGGGAAGAACTCTAATGGGCCCTATTTGGGTCATGTACTCAATTCTTGGTCTGATCACGGTCCCAAGGGAGGAGGTGACAATCCAGGCAGGGGTCACTTGCCTGTCCCTGTGGCCTGCTGTGGTGATTGACACACCAGTGAGAACCGTGGGGACTGGCGGGTCCCCCAAGGGAGAGATGGCAAACAGATAAACATCAAATATGCACTATACTTTGTGTCTATGTTCTAAAGTCTAGAAAGTGCTTCCACATATATTATTCCACGTAATCCTCACAGTGGTTAGGTGAAGTAGGATTGCACTTCACAGATAAGGGACTGAGGTTTGGTGAGGTTTAAGTTCAACTGAAAAATCAAGCTGCAGCTGGGACATATCGATTCCCTGGCTCCTCAGCCCCGACCCCCAGCCCACCCAGAACACCTCCCATAACCTCGAAGGCTCCCTCTCAAACTCCTTGGTGATGAGCTTGCCAGGTCTGAAATGTGGAGGAAACCAGAAGAACAAATGGGAAACACCCAAACTGCAGCTTGAATTATTGCAATGTAAGCAAGGGCACTCTTTCCCACTCTTCTGACAAAGAAATCCGGGATTCTCTTTGGCAGTAGGATCATTTTCACCTGGCGAGGGTGGTCCCGCAAGGACCGTGTGTGCTCCAGGGGCAGAGACATTGAACTCACCAGGGTCTGTTCCAACTCTAACCTTTGAAGCTGGGATGGAAACCAAGCTTGTTTCTGGCTTTTGATCTGAAGAGAACATAGAGAGAGCTGCATCGCTATCCTTTGGGAAGCTGGCCCTGCCTCCATGGTCGTCAGGAAGCCGTGTAGTATGTCCATGTCAGGACCGACGACTCCTCTGGGAGACTATCAAATTAAGACCCATCAGTAAGAAGGCCTAATGCTATTGATTAAAGAACAGAAGGCAAAATCTGGACTCCCTGGCCCTTGGCCGAACAGATTTATGTTCTCCCTGCCTCTAAATCTGGAGCTAGTACACACGTGTACTAGGCACTCGGCACTCAGACAATAAGCAGAGCCCTCTCCCCTTTTCCTGGAACATTTCTGCATCAGCCTCGGTGAGGGGCTTGTCCTGATTCCAGGGCTGTCTTTGTAGCCTGGTGTCCCGCGACTTTATGAACAGCCACAAATATCACACGCAAGAGACCCTACTCAATTAAAAGAATTTGCAATGTATTTCATAATTTCACTGTCTTTGCAACTTTGGCGCTCTTTGCATTGAGACAAACACCATGGACAGCTATTGAAATTGACCTGCTGGTCCAAACAATGGAACATTCTTCTTGACTGCCTGTCCAGCTCCCGTGTTTCCTCTGAAGGCACGGCTCTTGTGGGATGTGTGATGCCTTCCCTTGGTACATACAAAGCACTTATCACACAGCCCTGTGTATGTATGCATTTGTCTTCCCCAAGACTGTGAGTGCTTTGGGAAGAACGACCATGTTTTCTTATCTCAGCAGCCCCACCCCTGCTTTGCCCTGTGACAGGCGGGGCTGGAAAATCAGCAAGTTGTTCAATGAAGAATTCAGTGAATGGATAAATGGGTTACTTGAGCAGATCAGGGCCTTTCCTCACTTTGAAATCTCTGTGGCCACCGGTCACAGGTTGGAGAACATTGATCAGAATCTCAGCCTAGAGCAACTAGTATGGGGGTCTCAGCATCCATTGACCAGTAAGCCCACAAGCTACCTGTGCTCTCTCTGAGAAGCTATCTCCATTCCCACCACCTCTGGGGATTGTGCACGATGAAACAGAGATGCTAACAGGGAAACAGCCATTTCTGGGGCCTGCACCGAAGACGGAGGTGAGATGGAGTGATGTGGATAGAAGCCACAAAGGACGAAGGGACTACTGCCCGCAAAGCCTCACCTGCCAGACTCCTGGCCCTGGGGACAAGGGCAGCGAGACAGAACACAGCCTGCCTGGTCACTTCTAAGGGTAACTCCTAAAACTGCAGAGGGCAGGATTTAGGTTACACCAATTCATTTGCACAGCAAGACCCCAGAAGTGGGGAGGTGGGGGCAGACAGAGAATAGAATTTCCTTTTCTTCAGTTCTTGGAAAAAGCTGTGACTTCTGCCACACCGTCACTCTCCCCAACCCAGGCAGAGAAGCCAGGGCTCAGTCCTGCCTGCAGGCAAGGGGAAGAGATTGGAATCGCCACCAGCAGAGAGAGGGGGTTGTGGGAATAGCCTGGCATTCAGTCGCCAGCATGCCGGGTGGCCACCGGGACAGCGTGGGGGGCTTCTCCAAGCCCCCATTCCAGGCTCAGCAGTGTCATAATTAGAGGGCTCTCCTTCCTGACCTGAACAGAAGCGAGTGTACCCAGAGAGGCCCAGTCTTACCTGGAGGGAGGTGGGGGGGCTGCTGCTGGCTGTGATCCTTCCTCCCCTCCCAGTGGGTGTGAGGCTGGCGGGTGTGAGGCCGAGCCAGGTGCAGGAAGCAGCTGAATTAAACAATGTCACAGGGGTGGGAGGAGGGAGGGAGGGACGGTGGCGCTACAAGGAAATGCTCATTCTGACAAAAGGAAATCAAAGCCCCAGTGATCCCACAGGGAGGAAAGGTGAGCTGGAGGGAAATGAAATGGAAAATAGCAACAAATTGGAAATCAGGCACAGGGGTGGAGGGAGGGAACGCGGAGGCTCTCAAGCGGGGAGGCAGCTCCCTAAAGGGCTGGACTTTCTGGAGAGGACCTGAGACCCCAACAGGTGGGAATCGCATTTCCCTGGACTCAAAGGGAGCCCAGAGTCTGCCGCTGTTGCCCAGAAGAGGGGGCCCGCGCGGAGGCACCTCTGGGCCTGGCAGTCCTCCCGCTGTTCCATGCGGAAGTCAACTTAGCAGTCACCTCGCAAAGCTGGTGGAGTCTATTGCAAAGAAGAATCTCCTGGGAAGGCGAAGGGCCTCCTGGGTACCCTTGAGAACATTCCCGATCTTGACTTCACTTCAGGGAAAGCGCTGGTAGCCAGAAACATCTGTACAGGTGCACAAAGAAGCCCGCGTGCAGTGTGGGCTCCACCAAGTTCCGCATCCAAATGGTCCCCTGGCCTTGGCAGGTCCCCTGGGGCTTGAGCATCCTTACTAGAAGGTTTTTATAGGCACAGGGCTCCTCTGACAAGGCCTCCTTCCAGGGTCCCGGAGCCACCTGCGGATGGCCCAGCTCCCTCTCTAATCTCCTGTTCCCCCCAGCATGGCCTCCCAGCTTCCTCTGTGCCTGAGTCTCTGGCTCCTGCCTCCTGCACTGGGAAGGGCCCTCCTCCAGCATGTTGTCCCTGCTTCCTCCAAAAACCTTGGCAAGGGGCCACTGGGTGCTTCCTCCACGGCACTGCTCTGGGTGCCCTGTGCCTGTCACTTGGTCTCTCTCTCCTGTTTCTTCGAGCCTGCCTTAACCCGAGAGGCCCTTATAGCCAGCTCAGTCTCTTCCTTCCGTGACCTCCCTCCCCTCTAAGCCTGGGGTTCAGGCCCAGAGTGAGTGCCCCACCAGCTGATGACTGGCTCCCCGGGGTCTGAACACCACCAGCAGGATCAGATTTGCAGGGCTAACTTGCTTTGGGGACAGCAGTTATGATGTCACTCTTATAAACCAACATGCTGGCCTCAGGGTCGTTCATGAGACCTGCGAAGTCACCTGGAAGGAAGGAGTCTGAACTGAGATGGATTTCCAGTGTTCATTTCCAGTCAAAAGGACTTAAAACTCTGTGTGAGAAGAGCCATTTAAGGAGCTAGGGCTGTTCTCCTGGAGGAGGTTTATGTGCTAACACCTTCCAGTGTGAGCCAGGCTGTCATGGAACCGAGATTAGACTCCATCCTTGTGCTTCAGAGGGTAGAACCAGAGCTGGGATGGCGTGGTGGGGGGTACCAACTCAGTGTGGACAGACTTCAGCTCAATGGTTGGAAAAGCCATTAGAACTTTTCAGGCCACCCTGAGCCTGAAAACATACTGATGTTGTTTTCAAGCGGGGAGGCAGCTCCCTAAAGGGAGCTGTTGCCAGAAGGTTACAAGTGCAGTGATGACCAACTTGTAGAGAAGGTGTAACTGTGGAATGGGGAGAAGGGTAGGCAGTTGGCAGAGAGGGAGAGGAAAAGAGACTTTCAAAGTCTTTTCAGCCCTGGACCATCTGACCATTACTATAGGACAATGGCTTCAAACAACAAAGGACTTCAAAGGCCTCCAGAAACAATGGTCCTAATCACGCATCATAAACTCCAGAGGTCATCTTCTACCACCTCCCTGTCCTAGGTGGTCCCGTCCAGCTTTGAGTGTATCAGGGCACAGGTGGGATTTCTGCGGGGGACAGTGGGAGGCTTGGTGACAGCAGGCGGAGAGGAGGCGAGCTCCCGGGCCGGGCACCGAGCTAGGGAAATCTTGCTGAGGGCCCTGTCCTCCGCCATGAATGGATAACAGCCCACAGATGTCCTCTTCGGGCTCGAGGGAGCTCGGCTCAGCTGGTGGCTGGGAGACAAGTGTCCCTCCATTGTAGAGCTGCCTCCCCAGCTGCTGACAAAGGCGAGTTTGCAGACAGACTGAACCTACAGACGGATGAAAGTCGCTCGGAGACAAACACACACACACTCACAGAATTTCCTGAGCTTCAGCTGTTTGGAAGCTCCTGTCATAGACGCACCTCCAGAAAAGAGAAAGGAGATGAGCGGGAAGCGGCAGCTGCCGATAAAGGCTGGGGAAGTTTCCCCGGGGCTGGGACTCCTCTAGAATTCTCCTCCTTCATCATGGAAGCTTCCTTTCATGGGAATTGGGGAGTGGTGTGATTCATGATTGCTGTGCCTTCACTCCTCCAGGAGCAAGACGCTGGCTCTCGATGGAGATTTTCCCAGAACCCTCTGGGGGGCTAGCTTGTGCTGGCTAATGGGACCTGGGATGCCAACCCTCAGCCTTGGAAGCATCTGGTGAGCCTCCCCCTTTCTGTACAGGTGGTTGGCGTCCTATGGGCACAACGACAAGATCTCAGAGCAGGTCCCGGGCCAAATTGTCCTCCCGATGGTAGGACAAGGAGATTAACTGGGCTGAGGCCCCATTGCCCGAGTCTGTGCTGCTGCTTAACTCTTGCTAGCTGATCCTTCAGACTCTGCTCTGCTGTCACCTCCTTGGCCCTGAGCCCCACGCCTGGTTGAGACGCCACCTCTTTGTCCTCATCACCCGGACCTGCCTCTCCCTCTGCAGAGCACAGAATATAGTCTGGTTACTGTTCTACCTCACCCAGGAGACTCAGAGATCCTCCAGGGGCCTCTGCAGGTCTGTTAAACGGAGTGAGTCTGCACCCAAGATTATAAATGGCTCAAGAGCAGAGCAGGGCGGGGACGAGGGTGAACAAGTGAGGCGCCCACTCTGGGGCTCCCCCAAGCCAGGTCGGCACCTGAGAGTGGATGCTTCCCTGTAATGCCTGGGCTCACTCAGCTCTTGGCCCTGGGGCGCAGAAAAGGAACGAATATTCACTGCTAAGAACCGACCCCATAGAGACAATATGTTATTTCACGTACTCCTCAGAGCAGCTACTGAAGATAGGTGCTGGCCTCTCCGAGGAAGCATGAAGCACTGGAGGCTGGGTACAGCCTTGGACCTTGCTGCTGGTCCCAGAGCTATGATAGAAGCCGAGCCTGAGCCCCCAAGTGTTCCGAATGCCGAGGTCCATGCTCTTTGCAAGAACCCCACTGCCTCCAGAAACCATGAGCAGTTGCTGCCCCAGGTCACGTCAGAGCAGCTCTGAAGGGGAGTCTCTGGGGCTTTAGAGGTCCCGGCTAACCCTGAGGGGACAGACGCCTACCACTCCAGACTTGACAGGAGCGAGGGTCGCTCTGGCCAGTGCCCCCCAGTCCTGACTCAGTAGTTCCGGCGGGGGCCTGGGCTCTCTGTGTGAACCAGGCTCCCCAGGAGATTCCAGTGCCCGCCTGCAGGGGAGGCCCCGTCCACAGCACCTCCTCACTGCCTCTGAGCCACAAGTCCTTGCTTGGGTCTGCCCTCATCTGTGAGCCGTGAAATGCACAGCCTCCCCTCTCATCCAGGCCTCCGTGGAGACCCTCTGCAGGCGCTTCCTGTCCGGGGCTGTCCAGGCTGCTAGCTCGCACTGCTGCTCAGGTGGGACCCTGGGGGGGGGAAGTGCGCGGGGGGGGAACATTTGTTTTGCCCGTTGCCACAGGCTGAAGGAGCAGCCCCTGGAGGGGGCCAGGTACTACGGGGACCCTGCCCAGACTCAGAGAGCTGAGCCACGGGTAAGCATGGAGATCCATCAGCAGCACTACTGGGCCTGGATGGTTCTGCATCCTTGGCCCCACCACTCTGGCTTCTGCCTTCACTGCCGTGCTCCCTTTCCACCAGGGATGGCCATGGAGAAGTGGGAGCAGACAGGGGGTAACAGGATGCACCGAGGAGACCACTGAAGGGGTGCAGGGGCTCTTGGCAGCCTGAGCAGGTCCCGTGAGCTCCCGAAAGCTGGGCCCTGGCAATGGCAGAGACCAGCCTTGCTCCAGGTTTCCAGAGAGAAGAAAGCATCCAGCGCTCAGGATGGATTCCAGGCGGTGCGATCAGCAGGTGGCCCAACTTGGAGCCAAACCATCTCCCCTGATGGAGCAACCAGAGGCCCACCAGGAGAGGATTTTCCGACCCCTCCCAGCCATCACTACCTTCGTTACCTCTCCCCTGCCTGAAGTCCTGGGGTAACAGTCCTCCATGGACCGCCCTGCCCCCCACAGGCTGCCTCCAGCCCAAACTACAGAACTTCGAACTTCGCATATTTACCTTCCAAGGCACAGTGGAGAGAAGCCACAGGGTGCCGTGAAGGGGGAGCTCGGTACCACACAGAGACTCCAGGCCCCTGCCAGAGCTGAGTCGGGATTGGGGGGCACTGGCCAGAGCGACCACCTGCCCACAGCCCTGCACTTACTGAGTTGAGAACCAGCCCCTCAGCCTGGCTTTCCTAGGAATCCATGGTCCGGCCCAGCCTTCTTCCACCTTGTCTGTCCCCAGGTCTCCTGGAGGAGTCTCTGCTGCCCCTTCGACCCACCCCTCATTTCCCTATCTTCCACCCTCTTCTTCTGGACACCCCAGTCGCCTGCGCCCACCTCCCCTTGGTTCTATTCTTCACCCGCTAACATCTGACTGATCTTGAAGATCCATGTCAAGTGCTACCCACCTTCCCCTTCTCCTGTGCCCTAAGCCTTTGACCTCCCAGAGCTCTCGGCCTGGGGCTTGCCATGGCATTTGCATCAACCCCCCTCCACCCCGCCCCCCCAGACACCCCAAGCTAATCTATAAGGTCCTCGAGGGCGGAGAGCCCCCCATCCTCACTGCTGTGCTCCCCGCTGCCCACCTGACCCCTTCTACTCCAACAGTGCCTTCAACAACAGAGGCTCTTCCTTTCGCTGACCTTTGTAGACAGGAAGTTCTGCCTTATGTCTAGCCTAATTCTGCCCTGCCTGTGGTTCATTTTCATTCCTCAGTGGAGATGGAAAACAGTGGATTATCTTCCCCTAAATAATAACGCTTCTTAGGCTTTAAGGCTATTATTAAATCACCTTTGAGCCACTTTCCTTCTCCAGGCTAAATAATTCCAGTTCTTTTCATGTTCCTTCAGAATGTTACCCGCCCCCCCCCACCCTATTATTAGCTTGGCAACACTTCTGAATCGGCCCCAGCTTCTCTACACCTGGAATGAAGAAGGCATTCAAGAGGGTAACAGAAAGAACTGAATTGAGGGCCTACTATGTGCCAGGGGCTACCTTCTCCCCCACCCACACACACACTAAATATCTTCCTAGCTGTAATGAGGTAGCTGCTCCTCACCCCATTCTATAGATGAGGAAACAGAGACTCGCTATGGTAGACACGGTTTCTCAATCTAGGCACTATTAACATTTGGGGTCCCACCATTCTCTGTTGTGGGGGCTGTCCTGTGCACTACAGGATGTTTATTTAGCAGTATCCCTGGCCTCTACCCCATGATGCCAATAGCAAAATCACACTCCCAATTGGGACAATCAAAAATGTCTCTGGAGGGGTGGCTGGGTGACTCAGTTTGTTAAGCGTCTGATTTTGGCTCAGGTCATGATCCCAGGACTCTGGGATCAAGCCCCATATCGGGCTCCCTGCTGAGCAGAGAGCCTGCTTCTCCCTCTCCCCCTACTCATGTTCTCTCGCTATCTCTCTCTCTCAAATAAATAAGTAAAATCTTTAAAAAATGCCTCAAGACATTACCAAGTGTCCTTAGGGGGACAAAAATCACCCCTTTTTGAAAACTACTGCATTAGGGGGACTTCCCAGAGATCACTCAACTCCTAAGTAACAGACACTAACCTCAGCTCTGTCAACTTCAAAGACTTTTCTTTCTTTCTACTACCTCCTTACAACCTCCTAAGACAGAGTCTCACCCGGGAAAATTATGGGAGAATATCATTATGTTTTCTGCTTTATCACTCCCTACCCTAACATTTAGTTCTCTCTCTGGGATCAACTAATAGATTACTTTGCTCCAGGCCTAACTAACCCCACACTCTCCAAGTTTACCTATCCTCAATTTGAAAACATTAGCTTGGGTCCACTGTGACCACAGGAACTTTATTAATGTTCAGTCAATTTCTTTGTACCATTCATTTCAGTCCCACTGCAGGCACCTGGAGGCAAACAGCAAACTCCTCCCACTCCCCCAAGAGCCAAAGGTCTAACCTAGGGACTGGCCGTACACAGGAGCCGTTCCAACACTTTACTGGGAAAGGCACACACCATTCTTGCACCAGCCCTAAGCAGGCATTTGGAAAGTAGGAACACCAAGTCCACCGAGCAGTTGCTTAGACTGGAGATTCCAAGTCATTATAAATAAGACGTGACGTCTGGGATTTATTTGGACTGCAAATTGTGACGGGGACATGCGTGCTGATGGGAGGCGGCGTCACGCGAGCAGGGGTCTGCATGCTGCACTTGCCATTTCTGTGCTCCAGACCAGCCCAGGGGCCCACGCTCTGCTCTGAGGCAGGTTCCCCGCTCCAGGTTTTACCTCCTCTCTTCCAGGTGCCAGAGGTGGGGGAAAATGCCAGGCTTGTACACAGCGAACTTTTCCCTCGTTCTCCCGGGCGTTCACAGGAAGCCAGGCCCAGCCTTCCTGTAGCCCCTTCTTTTCCCTCCATCTGTCAAAATCAGACTTCTGCTCCAAGACCCATTCCAGCACCGCCCTCCAGCCCCTGTCTTTCAACCCCGCCAAACCAGTCTGCCGGTCTCACCCAAACATACAGTTTCCCCCGAACGTTCCTTTTCTCATCCATTCTCTCAACAGAGACCTTCTGAGAATCTTCTCTGTCCAAGCACCATTCTAGTCAGCTTGCAAAACAGACAAAAATCCCTGCCCTCATTCTTGGGGGAAAAGTTGACATTCTGGAGTTATTATTTCTACCTGGGTGCTTTGGCCTCATCCACCCCCTCTGAAACCTTAAAAACCCAACCCTTCCTTCAGCCATAGGTCTGACCTCACCTCCTCCATGAAGCCCTCCCTCTTCATCCCAGGCAATGTCACTCCTCATTCTGGACTTCTGTTGTCTTTCCTGTATGAGCCATGCTCACAGTGTCTGCATGTAGGCATCACACATTGCCTTTTATTATCTGTGTGTGTTTTGTCTCCCAACTATATGTAAGCTCCCCGGAGGGCAGGAAACAGGTCTGTTTTATCTCTGTAGCCTTGCAGCACCCAGCAGAGCAGCCTGTGGAGGGAAATGGCATATTAGAAAAATAATAATAACTAGTATTGATGCATGCTTACAAAGGACCAACTGTTGTCCTAAGGACTTAATAAGTATCAGCTCATTTGATCCTGACAACAGGCCTACAGGGGTGGGGGGGAGGGGCTCGCGCAGGGGTAGGAACACAGGTGGAGGGGGCGGTGGCCGAAGCGGCAGAATAGAAAATACTGCGTGCCAGGAAGAGGTGGTGGCAGGACATGGGCTTCGGAGCAGGACCTGGACTGAAGTCCTGGCTCCGTCACCTCCCAGCTGGGTGACCTTGGCCAGGTGACTTCTCTTGTCTTGGCTCCTGTGTCCTCTCCAATGATGGGATGGCGACAGCATCCACGTCATAGAAGCGCATGACAATGACATGAACTAGTGCAGGTGGCACGCCCCAAGCACAGCGCCTGACCCCCCCCAGAAGCACTCAACGCACGTGCCTGCTATTAGTATTGGCCTTATCGTCGTTGTTACTCCCCCTTCGGAAAATTGCTCACACCTGCTTCCTGTCCCATGGCTGCCCCAGCTCCCTGTTCCCGCTCCACACACACACACACACACACACACACACACACACACACACACACACACACACACACACACACACACACACACACACACACCCTCCTTCCCACATCCTCGACCGAGCAGAGGAATCCTTGAGTGCAATATACCGAGAAGAGCCTCTTCAGTTGCCACCTTATTCCTCCCCTCCCAACAAATGAGCCCTGAAACAAATAAATCCCAGACGTCACGTCTCATTTATAATGACCCAGGCCCCTGGGGCCAGAAAGGGGGCGGGAGCTCTCCCTGGGCGTTGCCAGAGCATCGAGGGCTCAGAAATCCAAGAAGGCAAGGGGACAGCCCGGGAAGCCAGCTGCCAGGGAGATGCCACCACCTCTTCCTCAGCCACTACGGACATCTGGACATCGGCTGGCTGCTTGCACGAGAAGGCTCGTGCTGCTGCAAAGAAACACCAACGGGCTCCAAATGTGGGCGTAAAACAATCTCCTGGGGGAAGCAGCTCTATTTATGTTGGCTATTCGTGCTAAGGGCCCGGTCACCCATTGTCTCTGTGGGTTGTGTGGCTCCGCAGCCCATGACCTTTGATCACTCCGTGTTTTGCAGGGTACCAGGAGCGCTAAACCCTCCACGTGGCTCATACTGTATGGCGGCCTCCTTCTCCCTGGCTTTCATCTATGCATCCCTCCATTTCTGCCTATGGCAGCGAAGCATCAATTATATACTCCAATTATGTGATTATACATATTTTCACTAATTAATAATAATTCTTGCTACTCATCCTGCCAACTCCTGTTGGAAGACCTCAGAGGCCATTCGAGAGGAGAACTCAAAGCTTTGACACCAAGGAACGAATGAGCAAGGCCTGTGGAACTTCTGGGATGAAAGGGAAACTGAGTCACCATGAGGCACCTCCTCCAAGTCTGTGAGAGAAGGGACCACTGATTCTAAGACTTGGTTTTGTCTGGGTAGATTATTTACCCCAACGTACGGGACTGCTGGATGGTACTACTGCCTAGAGAAGTGGCAGGAAGAAGAAAGTAGTTTGGCCCAGGGGTGGTACTTTGTGGGTGTCACATTGGCTGACGTTCAGGTTAAAAGTTTCTCCTATTTACAGAAATCTGGATTTTTTTGGTTACATATCATACTGTGTCCTCCCCTCCGGAGACTTATTAATACGCTGTGAGGGAAGTTATTTCATGATCTGGACAAGAGCTTTGCTATATTTCCCAGGATCATATTTCAGATCAAGATGGCCCTGGGAGATCACCAGGTGCCGCCTCCTTGTTCTTCACAGAAAAAGCTTGAAGCCCAAGCCCATAAAAACTACAAGTATACCTCAACATCTCATCCATTGTCAAATTTAATTATCGAAGCAACACTGTGAGGTAAATTTTACTATCCCCAGATTACGGAGAAAGCTGGGGTCTTATGGACTTGGCCCAAGGTCCCACTGCTTCTAAGTGACAGAGCTGTGACTAAAACCAGGTTCCAGTACATTCCAAAACCAATGACTTTTTCACTGTGTCATGTTGATAACACAGCCAATTAGTGGCAGAAGACTCGAGCACTGTGATGCATATGACAAATCCATGAGCTCTTGGAATAGAAGAGAAGCCAAACTGACAAAAAGAACAAGACATTCCATCCTTAAGCTGAGTCTTCCTGAAGCCAAATTTCATTTTGATTGGTACAGCCAGACAGCAGTCCTAGTCATTAAAAAAAAAAATCAATCAAAGCAGTTTGCAGACTGAACAGACTGATCCATATAAGGGACCTGATGAGTTTGGGTCCTACGGTACATCCAGGCCGAGTTAAAGCCTTGAGTGATGTCCGGCTTAGATCTGCACTTCCTTCAGAGACAACCTCACAGGACTGAATCCCACCACCAGTGTGCCGTGGCCCAGCTCCCCTACTGCCCAGCTGCCTGGGGCCCGGACCAGCGGGGAGAGCTGGGCATGGTGGTCCCTCAGCCCTGCCCCCAGCCACAGTGGGGAAACCAAGGGTCAGGACCTTGTTCCTAGTGACTGTGGCTAAGAGCAGAGTTGGCTTCAGTGGACTTGGAAGTCAGAACTTACACCCAGGAACAAGAAAACCTAACAAAAGGAGGTAAAGCTCTGGGTCAGCCACTCCTCTCAGCAACCCTCCAACCCCACAGGTTGGGCAGGGGATCCCAACAGAGAGGGGGCCAGTAGTCAAGCACTGAACCATCCCCATCACAGAAAAGGGTCTGAGGCCCTGGCCCCTGCCCCAGCTGCTTCGTTCTGGGAAAACGACAAAACCCCAGCATTCCACTCCTGATGGGAGGTCGTCTCCCTCTCATACCTACATCTTTTTATCAATTCCTCTCATAGAACTGATTTGCTGTACCATGAATGAATTTTCTGTATGATCTTCTATTGCCTCTATTAGAGGTTGAGAGAGTTGGTATCAAGGTGCTATTATGTACACATAGCTAAATGAATGGCCAATAAGTACGTGAAAAGATGTTCAACATCTTTAGTCATCAGGGAAATGCAAAATAAAATCATAATTAGATACCACTACACTTCCATTAGAATGACTGAAATCTAAAAGAATGAAATGCTGAGTGTTGCAAGGATATGGGACACCACACAGCCCCACGCAGTGGGCTCTCATCCATTACTGGTGGGAGTGTGAAATAGGACAACGCCCGTGTTGGGGAAATAGACAGTTTCTTAAAAAGACAAACACACAGTTACCCATACACTAGACCCAACATACACTGAACCCAACATACACTAGATCCAACCATTCCACTTCTAGGTATTTACCCAAGAGAAATAAACATGTCTACACAAAGACCAGTAATGTACATTCATAGCAGACTGATATGTAATATCAAAAACTAAAAACAACCCAAATATCCATCAACAGGTAAAGAGATAAACAAACCATAGTTGTAGTTATACAATCAGCGGAATATTGCTCAGGGAAAAGAAAAGGAAGGAACTGCTCACACATTCAACACAATGGATGCATCTCGAAAAAAATTATACTGAGTGAAATAAGGCGGATAAAAAGAGTACACAGTATACGCTTCCATTTATATGAAACTCTAGAAGAGAGAAATCTCAGCTAGGGTGACAAGAAAGCAAATCAGTGATTGCCTGGGACCTTGAGTGGTAGGAGATCGGACAGAAAGGAGCACAGGGGAACTTTGGGGTAGTGGATATATTCATGTCATGATCGTGGTTGTGCTTATGAGAAGGGGGTGCATCTGCCAGAACTCACTGAGCTTTACATGCTCAAAATAGGCCTATAACTTCTACCTCAATAAAGCTGCAGAAAGGCCATGTACAAGATTATTATGAACAACCTTAAGTTTGGATTTAACACCTTTAAGTTAAGAATATTTAAATCTAACCCAAACTTAAATACATTTTTTTTAAAGATTTTATTTCTAGAAATCAATGAAATAGAAACCAAAAGAACAGTAGAACAGATCAACGAAACTAGGAGCTGGTTCTTTGAAAGAATTAACAAGATTGATAAGCCCCTGGCCAGACTTATCAAAAAGAAAAGAGAAATGACCCAAATCAACAAAATCATGAATGAAAGAGGAGAGATCACAACCAACACCAAAGAAATACAAACAATTATAAGAACATATTATGAGCAACTCTATGCCAGCAAATTAGATAACCTGGAAGTAATGGATGCATTCCTAGAGATGTATCAACTACCAAAACTGAACCAGGAAGAAATAGAAAACCTGAACAGACCTATAACCACTAAGGAAATTGAAGAAGTCATCAAAAATCTCCCAAAACACAAAAGCCCAGGGCCAGATGGCTTCCCAGGGGAATTCTACCAAACATTTCAAGAAGAATTAATACCTATCCTTCTGAAACTGTTCCAAAAAATAGAAATGGAAGGAAAACTTCCAAACTCATTTTATGAGGCCAGCATTACCTTGATCCCAAAACCAGACAAAGACCCCATCAAAAAGGAGAATTACAGACCAATATCCCTGATGAACATGGATGCAAAAATTCTCACCAAAATACTAGCCAATAGGATCCAACAGTACATTAAAAGGATTATTCACCACGACCAAGTGGGATTTATCCCTGGGCTGCAAGGTTGGTTCAACATCCGCAAATCAATCAACGTGATACAATACATTAACAAAAGAAAGAACAAGAATCATATGATCCTCTCAATAGATGCAGAAAAAGCATTTGACAAAGTACAGCATCCTTTCTTGATCAAAACTCTTCAGAGTATAGGGATAGAGGGTACATACCTCAATATCATAAAAGCCATCTATGAAAAACCTACAGCGAATATCATTCTCAATGGGGAAAAACTGAGAGCTTTCCCCCTAAGGTCAGGAACGCGGCAGGGATGTCCACTATCACCACTGCTATTCAACATAGTATTGGAAGTCCTAGCCACAGCAATCAGACAACAAAAAGAAATCAAAGGCATCCAAATCGGCAAAGAAGAAGTCAAACTCTCACTCTTTGCAGATGATATGATACTTTATGTGGAAAATCCCAAAGACTCCACCCCAAAACTGCTAGAACTCATACAGGAATTCAGTCAAGTGGCAGGATATAAAATCAATGCACAGAAGTCAGTGGCATTCCTATACACCAACAACAAGTCAGAAGAAAGAGAAATTAAGGAGTCGATCCCATTTACAATTGCACCCAAAACCATAAGATACCTAGGAATAAATCTAACCAAAGAGGCAAAGGATCTGTACTCAGAAAACTATAAAATACTCATGAAAGAAATTGAGGAAGACACAAAGAAATGGAAAAACATTCCATGCTCATGGATTGGAAGAACAAATATTGTGAAGATGTCAATCCTACCTAGAGCAATCTACACATTCAATGCAATCCCCATCAAAATACCATCCACTTTCTTCAAAGAAATGGAACAAATAATCCTAAAATTTGTATGGAACCAGAAAAGACCCCGCATAGCCAGAGGAATGTTGAAAAAGAAAAGCAAAGCTGGCGGCATCACAATTCCAGACTTCCAGCTCTACTACAAAGCTGTCATCATCAAGACAGTATGGTACTGGCACAAAAACAGACACATAGATCAATGGAACAGAATAGAGAGCCCAGAAATGGACCCTCAACTCTATGGTCAACTAATCTTTGACAAAGCAGGAAAGAATGTCCAGTGGAAAAAAGACAGTCTCTTCAACAAATGGTGTTGGGAAAATTGGACAGCCACATGCAGAAGAATGAAACTGGATCATTTCCTTACACCACACACAAAAATAGACTCCAGATGGTTGAAAGACCTCAATGTGAGACAGGAGTCCCTCAAAATCCTAAAGGAGAACACAGGCAGCAACCTCTTCGACCTCAGCCGCAGCAACTTCTTCCTAGAAACATCGCCAAAGGCAAGGCAAGCAAGGGCAAAAATGAACTATTGGGACTTCATCAAGATAAAAAGCTTTTGCAAAGCAAAGGAAACAGTCAACAAAACCAAAAGACAACTGACAGAATGGGAGAAGATATTTGCAAATGACATATCAGATAAAGGGCTAGTATCCAAAATCTATAAAGAACTCATCAAACTCAACACCAAAAGAACAAAGAATCCAATCAAGAAATGGGCAGAAGACATGAACAGACATTTTTCCAAAGAAGACATCCAAACGGCCAACAGACACATGAAAAAGTGTTCAATATCGCTCGGCATCAGGGAAATCCAAATCAAAACCTCAATGAGATACCACCTCACACCAGTCAGAATGGCTAAAATTAACAAGTCAGGAAATGACAGATGTTGGCGGGGATGCGGAGAAAGGGGAACCCTCCTCCACTGTTGGTGGGAATGCAAGCTGGTGCAGCCACTCTGGAAAACAGTATGGAGGTTCCTCAAAAAGTTGAAAATAGAGCTACCATATGATCCAGCAATTGCACTCCTGGGTATTTACCCCAAAGATACAAAAGTAGGGACCCGAAAGGGTACGTGCACCCTGATGTTTATAGCAGCAATGTCCACAATAGCCAAACTGTGGAAAGAGCCAAGATGTCCATCAACAGATGAATGGATAAAGAAGAGGTGGTATATATATACAATGGAATATTATGCAGCCATCAGAAGGAATGAGATCTTGCCATTTGCAACGACGTGGATGGAACTGGAGGGTATTATGCTGAGCGAAATAAGTCAAACAGAGAAAGACATGTATCATATGACCTCACTGATATGAGGAATTCTTAATCTCAGGAAACAAACTGAGGGTTGCTGGAGTGGGGGTTGGGGTGGGAGGGATGGGGTGACTGGGTGATGGACACTGGGGAGGGTATGTGTTCTGGTAAGTGCTGTGAATTGTGCAAGACTGTTGAATCTCAGATCTGGACCTCTGAAACAAATAATGCAATATATGTTAAGAAAGAAAAAAAGAAGAAGAAGAATGTAGCAGGAGGGGAAGAATGAAGGGGGGAAATCGGAGGGGGAGAAGAACCATGAGAGATGATGGACTCTGAAAAACAAACTGAGGGTTCTAGAGGGGAGGGGGTTGGGAGGATGGGTTAGCCTGGTGATGGGTATTGAGGAGGGCACGTTCTGCACGGAGCACTGGGTGTTATGCACAAACAATGAATCATGGAACACTATATCTAAAACTAATCATGTAATGTATGGGGATTAACATAACAATAAAAAAATTAAAAAAAAAAGATTTTATTTCTTTATTTGACAGAGAGAGACACAGCGAGAGAGGGAACACAAGCAGGGGGAGAGGGAGAGGGAGAAGCAGGCTTCCCACCAAGCAGGGAGCTCGATATGGGGCCCGATCCCAGGACCCTGGGATCATGACCTGAGCCGAAGGCAGACACTTAATGACTGAGCCACCCAGGTGCCCCTAACCCAAACTTAGAATAAAATGAACAAATGTCAAATAAATGTTCAAAGAAGAATACACACACACACACACACATGATATTATTGATGGACTCTGTCCTGCGGACCCAGGGATACCTGAAAGCTATCCCTAGGGAGATTCTTTAAAGAGATGGCATATAAACAAAGGAGGAAAGCAAGACAAAGAGAGAAGTTTTTTATCAGCCATCGTGTTGGCCCCAAACTCCACTGTGGAACCCTAGTAAGCTAGCCTGACCTGTGTCGAAGTGTCCATTTGCTAAGCCAGGTGGTCTTGAATAGCATAAAACCACATGAGCCCCACCCCACTCTTGCTCCCAGTGCTCAAACCCAGGTCCTTGAATCTGCTCAGCTCCTGTAAGCCATGGCCACCAGCACCAGAGGTGACAGAGCCAGAAATGGGCTCACTCAGGTTTATTTCATCCCCTAGAGCATCACCCACTGGCACCTGCAGCCTAATCCATGGCCAGCACATCCTTACTCTAAAACAGGACTCACAAATCAAAGTCCTACAAGGGTCCACAAATAAGGTAAAGAAATGGGCAAAGTGGGAATACCGTGAGACAAGAGGGAGTGGTGGGGACTGCAGTGGGCCCAGGAATACCCAAGTCCTATGTGAATGGAGCACCATTCTGCAGGGCCAGTCCATTGTTGGCAAGTGTTGTTAGGCCTTCTGATTTCTCAAGAGAAGCCAAAAATTCAAGCTTTCATGTGAACCGTCTCAATTTTAAATATTGGCAATGAGTTTTTAAAATTTTAAACATGGTATGAGCCAAACAAAATACATGCTCAGGCCAAGGCAATGAAGAGCCACCAGGTTGTGATACTGGTCTAGAGGCTGTCGTGGTAGTGTCTAAGCGCTGAATTCACTACTGAAAAGATGCTGCTTAACCTCCCAGTCAAGACATAAATCCCCTAGTCAGCATTTCCAGCAAGTTGTTTGCCAGCTCATTCTTAAAACCTCCAGTGACTGAGAGATTGACCATTCCATCATGGGATGGGTCAGTTTATCCTCTACCCCCTTCAGCTGGCTCTGACTCTTCCTCCAGGACTCAGCCAAGATGCTACCTACTGGAGGGAGCTTCCCCTGACCCCCATACTTAGACTGGATATTCCTCATGTTTACTCCCATGGCCCCCTAGACTTCCCCATCTCAATACTTTCCATATTGCATTACTTATCTGTCTGGCGCTAGGTGCAGAGCTCCTGGAGGGTGGGAGTTGGGGGAGAAGGTGTATATCCAGTGATTAATGCACACAATTTCTGATTGCAAGTGATAAAAATCTATCAGATTACTTAAGTAATCTTTAAAGTAATCTTTACTTTGCTTAAGTAAAAAGGAAATGTATTCTCCACGTAAGTGGCCAGGAAGGCATAACCTGGACTCAGGCATGACTGAATCAGGGGTTCATACGATGTCTCGCTCCACTTCCAGCTCCGCTCTCCTCTACACGCTAACCTCCATCTCAGCATCCAGGTGGGAGCAAGATGGCGGCCACAGGGCGGTGATGCAAAGTGTACATGCGCATCATTATTATCCCCATTGTATGGATAAGGAAATGGAGACACAAGGTACTAAGTAACTTGCTCCAATCACACAGCTATGAAGTGAAGGAGGAAGGAGACAAAGGAAGCAGTTTGCCCCCAGAACCTGTGCATTAGACTCTATGTAATCCTCCCCCTCAAGATATGCCTTTTCCTTATTCACTTCCAGATGTGGCCTCCTAGGGCCTGCAACCTTTGTCTAAGTGATGCAGCTAACATCCCCTCCCTGCCCCCTATAACATCAACAGTATATAATAGAGAGAACAGAGTCAGTTCTGATAAGCAAGAGAATGGGAAACACCGATGCAGGGGTGCCTGGGTGGCTCAGTCATTAGGCGTCTGCCTTCAGCTCGGGTCATGGTCCCTGGGTCCTGGGATCGAGCCCCGCATCAGGCTCCCTCTCCCACTCCCCCTGCTTGTGTTCCCTCTCTCGCTGTCTCTCTCTCTGTCAAAAAATAAATAAAATCTTATTTAAAAAAAAAGGAAACACCAACACAGGGGGTACCGACCCATAGCACACCCCACTCTCAGTACCTGGTGGATAGCAAGGGTCTTTGCCCTTTGGTGTGTTTTCTGGGCAAGCTCCCTTGCCCACTCCTTCCATGGCCATGTTTGAGGTGGACATTGGGCAAGATGTAACCTCTAGAATGTAGCTCTCTACTTTATGAGGCAGGAGGGACCTGAGGACTGCCCTAGATGATGGTAACTTATACAGATTATTCAATAGATTGGGTGTTTCTCTTATAGAATAATTCCCTTGGGTCTTTAGTAGACTGTTGGTATTTGCTTCTGGTCTGGTCCATGGGTTTGTACCTGAAGCCAGAACTCTTGCTGAGGCACAGTCCTTGTCGGTACAACCTGGCTGGTGCTCTGCCCATCCCCCTAGCGAGCAGGTTCCCAGCCTCCATCCTGGACTCCACCTTCCTAAGGTCTTCGCAAACAATGGCCTTGGGGTACCAGGGGATTATTTAGCTCCTTGACTCCTACTGCATCCTTTTCATGGAGCAGGGGCTCATCACAGGAGGTGACTGGGAAGGGCCTAGGGGACCAGTGCGTTCCCCAGGACCCAATCTGATTTCTGCAGTTTCCCACTTTCCTGCCCTTACTCACACTCATTTTAGGTTGGGAAAGATAATTTAGATTTCCAACCTTGCAGGCCTTCAGATTTTTGGATTCTCAGCTGTTTTGGATTTCAGGTCACAGGCAGGAAGTGGCTCTCTCAGTCAAGCCTCCCGGAAAAGCCCTCTGCTTTCAAGCAAGCCAGTTTCAACCTAAGCTTTGTCACTTCTCAATCGGGCCTTCCTGGAGGTCACTTCTGTGTGACGAGGCCCCATTCTTTCGGTCCAGGGAGCCCCATCCTCACTGCCCTGCACCCTACCCCCTCGCGGAGTGGTCTGTCACTTGCACGTTCCCACTCCTGGAACTAACATCTGTCCCAGTTTGGTTTAAGAGTAACAGGGTGCCTGGGTAGCTCAGATGGTTAGGCGTCTGCCTTCGGCTCAGGTCATGATCCCAGGGTCCTGGGGTGGAGTCCCGCATCAGGCTCCCTGCTCGGCGGGGAGCCTGCTTCTCCCTCTTCCTCGCTCTCTCTGTCTCTCATTAATAAATAAATAAAATCTTAAAAAAAAAAAAAAAGTAACAAAAGTGGGGGGAAAATGCGTTCGCTCATCGATCTGAAAATCCAGTGTCTGGTTCCAGGCACAGCCGGATCGAGGACCTCACCACAACGTCCCCAGGACATAGTCGCTCTGTTTCAGAGGTTTTTTTCTCAGGTTCCCTGTGGTTAGCAACATGTCACCCGTAGTTCCAGACCTGTGTCCTCATCGATTAATGTCCAGCAGGTTAAAGTTAGAGCTTTTCCAGTAACCAAACAAACCACCCCCGCGCCCCAGGGTCCATTCTCAACTGGACCAGACTTGTCCCGGGTCCATCCTGCAATTGACCACAGCGCCTGGAGAAGCAGTGCTCTGATTGGCCAGGCCTGATCATGGGCCCGCCTCCGGAGGCGGAGTCAACTACCTGTCAGAAAGGGAAGGCGGTAAAAGGGACCTTCTTCACAGAGAAGCTGGGGTGCAGTTGCCTCCTGCAGGGCCGCTGGAGGCCAGGTGACCAAAACAGCAGGAGTCCATACCGCTGATACTCAGGAAGTACTTCTCCTCTGAATGAACACACGAGGGGACTCAGCCTCTGAACAGGAGTGGGAAAGGATGCTGGAAATACATGACCTCTGTTTTTTCTTCCTTACTCGGAAGTCCGAGCCAGCAAACACAGTGTGTCCTGAGAACATGTTTACACTAACGGTGAATTCCCAGGGATCCGAAGTGACAGATTCTCTCTGGATTATCCAGGTCGTGTGTTTAACCCTCGGCCAGTGTCCTCTGGCGCCGCAGGGCTCCAAGCAGAACCCACGACGCCAAACGAAATGACTTTGAAGTTCCCTTCATTCAACAAGGCCTTGCCCCGTTGCTCGCCCCCAAATTCACACGATGGAGCCCCAGCCCCAGGGTGACTATATTTGGACATAGGACCTTTATGGAAGCAATTAAGGTGAAAGAAGTCCTAAGGATAGGGCCGTGGTGCACTAGGATTCACACACACACACACACCAAGGAAAGGCCATGTGAGCACAGAGCAAGAAGGAGACCATCTGCAGGCCACAAAGCGGCTCTCACCAGGAAGGGAACCCTTAATCTCAGACTCCCCCTCCTCCAGAACCGTGAGAAATAACACCCATTGTTTAAGCCACCCGGTCTATGGTATTTTGTCATAGCAGCCAGAGCCGACAAGACACCCATTTCCCAGCCATCACACAGTGTGCCCTCGGGGGAGGAGCTCATTAGTCAGATGTACACATGCCTGCACGTGAGCACGCACCTCATGTGCGGTCTGGGTTTGTCTGCCTTGCGGTCTCCAGCCACTGGCGTGGATACTCAGGACCTGACCGTCGTGGCGGGGCCACCACACTGTCTAACCCGATCTAAAGTAGGAAGTGGGGGCGCCTGGGTGGCCCGGTTGGTTGGGTGTCTGCCTTCAGCTCAGGTCATGATCCCAGCGTCCTGGGATCAAGTCCCACATCCCTGCAATGGGCTCCCGGCTCAGTGGGGAGCCTGCCTCTCCCTCTGCCTGCTGCTCCCCTGCTTGTGCGTGCTTTCTCTCTCTCTTTCTCTCTGACAAATAAATAAATAAAATCTTAAAAAAAATAAAAAATAAAAATAAATAAATAAATAAATAAAAATAAATTAGGAAGTGTGTGGACTCACTGTCGCTATCCATGAGCCTCTTCCAAATGTGCTTCGGGGCTGTCCTAAGCTGGGCTCCTGAAAAAAGGAAACACGTGCAAGGTATTTATGAGAGCAATGCTCCCTGGAGAAGCCAATCAGATGGTGGGGCCATTAGTCAGCATGGGGAAGAGAAGAAACCAGGAAAGATTGTGATTTCAAGCAAAGCCCCAACTTCAGCCTGATTCCATGGAAAGCTCTGGAATGTAAATGACACTGCTGAGTTTTTTTTCCAGCTCGAGGCAAAGGTACTGGGCTTTTGTGCCACCATCTCGGAGGTGGTGGGTGAGGGTGAGGGGTGAGGTCCCTTCCCAGGCGCGTCCAGGTGAGGGGGCTCCAGGAGCCCCAGAGCCATCCTCTGGAGGCTGCCCGTGCAAGCTGTGAGCAACGGGGAATGCAAGCAGGGGCATGGGTACACAGAAAGATGAGAGGGACATGAGGGACCTAGTCCTCGGGTTCCTAACTCTGAGGCATTTCCCTCTACCTCCTCCACCTGGCTCCTGGTACCTTCCTGCTATGTGGGCTTTCCTTCGTTCCATCTCTCCAGACTGCTCCAAGCTGGAGATGGGGTGGCTTGCTGGAAATTGCCCTTGCGCTCGTCCACCCCCCAGGTCCCCAGCGGCGAGGAGCAGGACACTGAGTCCTGATTTCCCCTACATGTGCCGCTCTGTCAGGGCTGCCTTCTCAACAGATGGATTACAGCAAGTTCGCTTTCCATATCAATCGCGTCACAAATCATTAAGCATATTGACAGAGAGAGGAGCCAGCCTGTGTGCCCGCAAAGGGGTTGGTGTTTTTCCACTGCTGAGATGGAGGGGCCTCTTCTGCCCTGTTCTCAGTCAGGGGTCTCACCCCCTCCAGGGCCCAAGGCCAGTGGCCCCACCAGGCTCCTTAGACCCACAGGGTGGGCAGAGTTCACGGTGATTTATCTATATCCCTGTCAGGGCCCTTCCACAGGCCACAGCCTTGCTCAGGGGCAAGCCCCTTGGCAGGGCCACCACAGGGCAGTCCAGCTCTGAATTCATCCAATAGCAAAAGTTGGTCTCATATATACTCAGGGCCTCAGCCTGTGTAGACTGGGATCCACACCTTCAAGGAGCCCCCAAGTTACTCCAAGGTCATATCGTCCAACCCCTACCACTGGGCAGGACCACATTTTTTGTACCATGAGAATCTCAGCACTTTCTCACATTATCTCCTAAGCCTCAGAAAAACCCTACACAGTTCGTATTTTTATTGGTGTTTTACAGAATTGGCCCAGAGAAGTCCAAGGTCACAAGGCTAAAAAGCAGCAGGGGCTGGGTTTCCAACTCAAGTATGTCTGGTGTTACAGTTGGTATTGGTAACCACCACGCTATATTCTTTGCCTTTCAAGTCAGATTTCCCCCCTGTAATCCTGTTACACAGTCCTCAGTATACCTACCTTCTCATATCTAAATTAATTCCCTCTATTTGTACCAGAAACCCACCTCCTGTCTCTTTCATAGAGTCCACCTTTATAATAAACTTAATTTACTAGTGGATGGATGGATGGTGGCTCAACCCACTGCCTTTCCTTTTCCAGATACACTTGTTTTTCCCCCAAAGATTTTATTTATTTATTTGACACACAGAGAGGGAGACAGTGAGAGAGGGAACACAAGCAGGGGGAGTGGGAGAGGGAGAAGCAGGCTTCCCGCCGAGCAGGGAGCCCGATGCGGGGCTCGATCCCAGGACCCTGGGATCATGACCGGAGCCAAAGGCAGACACTTATTGACTGAGCCACCCAGGTGCCCCCAGATACACTTTTAATGTTTGAGCACACATGGAGGAAGAAGGGAGAGGAGAGGAGGAGGGAAAGAAGAGGAAAGGATTATGTGGACAGAGTGACCCCCTCCCCTTAAAGATGTCCACAGGCTCATTCTCAGAACCTGGGAATTGTTACCTTACCCGGTGAAAGGGACCTCTGCCAATGTGGGCAAGTGAAGGATCTTGAGATGGGAAGATTATCCTGGGTTATTTGGGTGGGCCCAGTGGAACCATAAGGGTCCTTAGAAGAGGGAACAGGGGTGTATCAGTGCCAGCAGAGGTCAGAGAGGGAGATTTGAAGATGCTACATGGCTGGCTTTGAAGCAGGAGGAAGAAGACACACACCGGGACAGGAGGAAGGCTTTGAGCACATGGAAGAGGCAAGGAAATGGGTTTTCCTGTCAGAGCTTGCAGAGAGAACGCTGCTCGGCTGACATCTTGACTTGGGCCCAGGGAGACTGATTTTGGACCGCTGACCTCCAGAACTCTAAGACAATAAATCTGTGTTGTTTAAAGCCACTCAGCTTGTGGTCACTTACAGGAGCAAGAGGAAGTTAACCCATGGGGTAAAACAAGACCATTGTCTAAACAGTTAGGAATCTGTTCTGGTGGCAGATTTCCACAGAGTCATAAATCTGGGAAGAATCCTGAGAGCTCATCCAGCCTCACTTCCTCATTTCATACGCACAGGAATAAACTGTAACATTGACAATTCTTCTGTACCTCAGTGTCTTCATCTGTACAATGGGCACGTCGACGGTCGCCTCTCAGGAGTTTGTGAGCAGTAACTAAAAGACCATCTGTCTGGGGGCACCTGGGTGGCTCAGATGGTTAAGCTTCTGCCTTCGGTTCAGGTCATGATTCCAGGGTCCTGGGATCGAGCCCCACATCGAGCTCCTGGCTCAGCGGGGAGCCTGCTTCTCCCTCTCCCTCTGCCTCTCTCCCTGCTCATGCTCTCTCTCTCTCTCTCTCTCTGTATCTCTGTGTCTCAACTGAATAAATGAAATCTTAAAAAAAAAAAAAAAGACCATCTGTCTGTAAGCTATTGTCCCAGGGAGAGAGAAGCCCGGAGAGGTGAAGATTGCCCACGGGCACGCGTTTAGCGGGCTTCAGAGCCGGGTCCCCGACGCCAGGCTAGTGAAACCTCTCCCTGGTTCTGCACACTCAGCACTCCATTTCGTCAGCCAATAAACAGAGATTTGAGGTGGGAGCCTGTAGCGAAGGGAGTGTGGGGAAAGCTCCTCAAAACATTGCCAGGAGTCCCTCTAGCACCAGCTCCCAGGAGCCTGGACCCCTGTCTGCTGAGCTTGACCTTGCAGGCTTGTGCAACCACTGCAGTCCCTCGGCGGATGCACGGAATACATTCATGGCCAGAGCATCACAAACACAGGGCATGCAACACTCCCTTCCCTCTGCCACAGTTCGAAGAGCTCTCCAAACCATCCCGGCCTCCTCCTCCAGGAAGTCTTCCCAGAGAGCAAGAGGAGAGTCCTCTGCTCCTCAACCTCACCTTCCTGGACAGGGCACAACCATGTTAGCCTAAACTCAGTGGCTGTGCTCTCTGCCTGTTCTCTGCACATTGTCTCCTTTTGTCTGTATCATGGGTCTGTTGGGGGATTATGAGCCAGGGGCTAAGTCCACGGTGTCCCCTTGGCACAGAACCCAGCCAGCACCCTGTGCCAATGAGAGTCTACTTGCACGACACCTCCTTAAATTCTGTCCCCCAGGTGCCTCATGCCTCACCCTAGTCCAGGCCTGTGGGACAGTGTGCGGGCTCGTGCCTGTCATTTTGCCATCCCTGAAGTCCTCCCCGACGGCTGCCCCCGTTCCCCCTTCCTCTGACCCCTGACACACAGAGCCTTCCATCCTTTGCTCCATGACCCCTCCCTCCCTGGAGCCCCCCCCCCCCGAACTAATGCATGAAGCCCCACACAGCATCCTCCCTGACACTCTCCTCCTCTGGCTCATGTGTCCTGGGTCCAAGAGCAGAATCCGTGTCTCTTGCAGAAGCCACCACAAAAGAATTGTGTTGTGATTTTCAAAGGAAATTGAAATCCTCTCTTTACTGCTTTCTAAATGAACCTTATAATTTTCCCCTGTCTACGACATCCCTATGAATTGCCGTGTGTGTGTGTGTGTGTGTTCATGTGGGAGAAAGCGTGCGCGAGCTCAGTGCCAGCCAGCACCAGGCTGGGCATGCATCTCTGGTGGATCAGATGAAGGACCACCGCCCTCACACGGCTGAGTGTGTGCTCCGTGGCCAGAAGCCACAGCTGTACCAAGCAGCCTTTCCCCACCCCACTCTCGGCCCCTCAGATTGGAGCCTCTGAAACGGAAATGGCTCGACCACATCTGGCCAGGGGATGGGACTAGCCCAACCTTTCAAGAGAACTCAAGGCTAGAGGGGTACAGCAGGGAACCCTGGAAAGAATTAAAGGGTGGGAGGAAGGTCTCAGGAGACCAAGGACAGAGGTGGTCCTAGCAGAAAAGTCACAGAAGCATCTAGAAGAGAAGCAGAGGGCTGGGGCCGGGAGGAGAAGAAGGAGCCCAGGCCAGGGCAACATGGGTGATGGACACATTGACTATACTTGTGGCATCTAGGTCTCCAGAAATCCCTGACCCTCCCTAAGTCTTGCCGCTCATCCAAGGAGGCTGGGAAATCGGGGACCCCCTTGTCAGTCAGCAGGAGCAGGGAAAGGTGAGTCCAGGCAGATGGTGAGTCAGGGCCATACCTGCCCCATTAGGAGCCGGCCGGTCCCCAAGTATCCCGCTCCATCTGAGGACAGTGGTCTTGGATATTTGGGCTATGAGTCTATAGAACATGGAGCCAGACTTTTTCTGCTACCCCAGAGGAGGAAACTAGGACCCACCGCTGAAAAAAGGTATCAAGACTCTCATATCCTAAAACAATTAGGCTTAGACCACTCCTCAGGGTGTAGGAAGAGGCTACCCTGCTGGCTCTGTCCCCCTCATGCTCCGTTTCTGCCATTGCTCCCTTCCCCGGGCGTAGGATCCACACCCCTGCCAGACAGAAGGACAGACGCAGGAGGAGTTGGTGCTCATCATGGCATGTGGCTGGGACGGATACATCGTCCATGGGTCAAGGGACACTGCAGAAGGTAATGGCCTAAACCACCTTGCTGGTAGCCGCCCACAGGAGGGCAGCCCACCAGGCCAGGGGACCCCCAGAAGAGGATCAGCCAGAGAAGCAGCACCGCCCCATGGAGAAAGGACCTCCATGCCCTTAGTCAGTGCTAGGTGCAAGGCACGTGTCCCTCCCCTCCCTGTCCTCACCTCCACATGGGAAGCCTCCCGCGGGGAGGGGGCTACAAGCATGGAGAGGGAACCTGCTAGAAGGAAGCTGTCCCATCCCCAGCCCCCTGCACTCCAGGAGGAGGAGGAGGAGTGAAAAGCAGACCACCTCCGGCCCCACTCCAGACCCCAGGGCCACAGGCGGTGAGGAGAGGTGAGTTGCAATCAGATGCAAGATGTGGATTCTTCAACTTGATTTATTTAATAACCAGAAAGAAGTTACAGAATCTGCCCAAGATATTGTCAAGGGACAGAAGAGGGAGATTCAAAAGAGTTCAGTTGAAAACAGTGACTTGAGAAAAAATTTTTAAATAAATATTTTATATTTATGCTGAACTGAATTGAGCCTGAACGATAAACCAGTTACACAAGGGGCAGACTGTCTTCCACCCGCTCAAGGATGCCTGGGGGGGTGGGGGGTTGGGAATATAGTTAAGGAAACAAACAAAGTAATACGTAAGGAAACCAGAATCCCAAGGAAGTCTTAACAGTGGGGCCGAAACTCCCGGATAGGAGAACCCTAGGGCTGTTCAGAAGCCGGAACTGTCCTGGACCCAGCAGAGCTTTGTGGTCGGGATTCAGATCCTGGCTCTGCCCTTAATGGGCGATGTGAGCTTGGGAAAGCCATTAAGCTCCCCAGTGCCTCAGTTTTCTCATCCATAAAATAGGAGAGTAGCATCTACCCATAGGGTAGTTGTGAGGATTCAATGAGTCAGTACGATAAAAGTTCTTAGAACAGTGCCTGACCATGGCCACTTTCCTTCCCTCTGGTGTTCAGTCTTTGTGGCTTAGCTACCCTCCCCGCACCTGCCTCTCCCTCTGCCCCTCCCCCTGCCACCTGCGCCTAGCCCCACCCTCCACCCAGGCTTTTCTCTACCTCCCGGCCTCTCTTGCCCATCCCATCCTGACCCAGCCCGGCCCAGAATCGACATCAGGGCCTCTTGCTGTCTGTGCTCAGGCTCCAGCCGCTGCTTCGGGGCTCACCATCTGATGCTTCCTGGATTCCTGGTTCAGGGGCTCAAGCACAAGAAGCTGGAGGGCCCAGCCATCCTGGTTTAAGCTAGCTCCTCCCAGGCCACCCAACTCTTGGGGCCAGCATGGGGGCAGCACGTGATACAAAACACGGCCAAAGAGGCTGCCCCTTCAGCAGAGGCTGTGGGGGGGGCGCGAGGAGAGGGGCGCAGTTTCTCTTAGGATGAGCGGTGTGTGAGCCAGGCAGGCCTCATGATTCCCACACCTTGCACAAACAAGGAGACTTGTTCAGTCTGTCTCAAGGTTACCGTGATGGGAGGACTGGAAGAGCGTTAGGAAGACTCTACCAACAATAATGTGTCAGATGCCGTCTGCGTGCTCAGGACAATGCTGTGTGACCTGCAGACCCAGCCGTGCAGGGCGGGAGGAAGGGGTAAGGGTGGTTCCAGCCCTCAGGGGGGGAGGCAGATGGGGTCGGACATAGACTTAGTGCCCCTTAGTACCCCAGGGCCTCTCCTTCCCTCCCTCCCCCCCACAGCACCACTTGCTCATGTGGCAGCTTGGACTTCCCCAAGCCCAGGACCCTGGGAGACTGGGGTCCCTGCTCCCCACCCTTCTTCTACCCCTTCAACACAGGGGCTCCTGCTGTGTGCGGGGGCTTCTCTCCCCAAACCTGCCAGGTCTACTTCAGAGGAAGCTTTTCCTACCCCTCCCCACCCCCAACAGCCATGCAATTTCCGGGGCCCCCAGGTGGCCCACCTTTGTGTCTTTATTTTGTTTGCGTACTTACATATCAATCTAACTGAGTTCTTTGAAGGCAAGGATCATGGCTCATTCATCTCTATATTCTGGCCCCTGGTGGCTCAAAAAAAAAAAAAAAAAAAAACACCTTTGTAAAATGAATAGCTGGCTACAGAAGGGCTGAAGTTGTCTGGGGAAGCTTCCCTAAAGATGGAGAGCTCCGAGAGGGGGAGGACTGGGACGGGAGAAAGGAGGCAGGGGAAGATACTCACGGGAAACAATATGGGCAGAGGCAGGGACAGGGGACTGGGGGAGTGCAGAGTCACGAGGGGGCCCTACAACAGGGGCATGCAGGGGGAGCACGGGACAGTCGTGTCCCCCCACCCTCTGCCACCTCAGCCATCCGTCACTGGGCTCCTGCCTCTCCCGCCCCACCCCAAAGTCCTCCCAAGCCTCCTGACTTGACCCCTGCCCTGCATGTACCAAAAGGCTGTCCAGGGCAAGACTGATGCTAGGAGATCTCCCGAGGGAGCGAGCCGGCTCTAAGTGCCAGAGCAAACCTGCAGGTTGATTGGCTGTCTTTATCTTGACAGTGGCAGGATGGTCCTTCCCAGGAACCTGCTGGGAAACTGCCTCCACACCTTGTCCAGCCAAGTCCTGTCCTCCTCTGGACAGCTCCCTGCACCTGTTCCTCCTGCGACCTCCAGCGTCATTCTGGTGTCATCGATTTCTTCTTTTTAAAGTTTATTTATTTTTAAATAGTCTCTTTTTAAATTTTTTTATTGTTATGTTAATCACCATACATTACATCATTAGTTTTAGATGTAGTGTTCCATGATTCATTGTGCATAACACCCAGTGCTCCATGCAGAACGTGCCCTCCTTAATACCCATCACCAGGCTAACCCATCCCCCCACCCCCCTCCCTTCTAGAACCCTCAGTTTGTTTTTCAGAGTCCATAGTCTCTCATGGTTTGTCTCCCCCTCCGATTTCCCCCCCTTCATTCTTCCCCTCCTGCTATCTTCTTCTTTTTATTTTTAAATAGTCTTTACACCCAATGTGGGACTTGAACTCACAACCCCAAGATCAAGAGTTGCATGCTCTCCCAACTGAACCAGCCAGGCACCCATTCTGGGGTCTTCTTTGATACCAGTGCTGGAGGGCTCACCCACCCAAGGCCCCTTTACTCGAGATCAGGCAAACCAATCTTGTCACTGGCCTCAAAGAGAAAAAAAAAGAAAGCATAAGATCTTAAAGGGATTCTTGCAAACTCCCACCATCCCTCCCTTTTCCTTCTTGGAGGACATTTCCTGTTTTGCCATGCTTCTCAGGTCTCAGACTGTCTTTTCTGGCTCAGCTACCGTCGTAGGGACTCAGTGCAATGAGAGTTGGGAAGATGCACACCGCCTGAGCTCAGACTAAATGCCACTGGCTTGGTGGCATCACCTCACTTAAGCCACAGCGGGAGGTCTGAGTTCCCTCAGGTCACCCCTGGGAACTCTGGACCTTTCGCAGAGGAAGTCCTGGGATTTCAGAGGTTGGAAGAAAGCTCCTGTTGCCCCCGGGTTCCCCCCTCCCTGCCCATCCCCTGCCGCCTTCCCCGGCTATGGAGGAACCACCTGGGAGATGTTTGGATCATGAGATGCCCAGGCCCCAACCCTACAGATGGGGCTGGGGGAGTCTGGAGTTAGCCAGGCCTCCCAAAGGTTGAGAAAACAGATGAGGACCCAAGGATCAGAAGAGAAGGGACTCGCCCCAGGTGAGTACTGAAGGAGGCTGGTCTAGAGGCTGGTCCTCCTGGCTCCTTGCCCTGTGCATCCTGAGCTCCTCCAAGACAGCTCAGCAAAGGCCCTGTCTTCTCCAAACCGGCTTGCCCCATCAGCCCTCAGTGGATGGCACTGCTGGTTCCTGGGCCCCCCTGGCCTCAGCCTCAGCTATCGCAGGACAGAAGGAGGGTTCCCATTTCATGCACTGCCTTGAATCGCCCGCCGCAGACGGAGACGCTAGCAGAGAGGGGCCCCGACTCCCTATCCCCAGAGGCTGGCCCCGCCTGGTCATGTGGAAGGCGTTCAGTATTTGTTGAGACGGTCTATTGAGCCGCTGGGTTCACGACTTCACTCCTTACACTTGTGAGGACATTTGCCAGTTTTAAGGCCAATGCTTAACCCAAAGGCATCGCATGTTAATGGTGGGATTTTTGACAATTCTCACTCACCAGTCACCCCCCATTTCCTCCTTGTGGTGCCGTGGAGTTCTTGACTGAGAAGCCGGCTCCCCTTCGCTCTGCTCCTCATCCCTCCACCTGCCAGTTGAACACAAAGCCCCAGGCTCCACTCATTTGTGATGCCCTGCTTACGGATTTCTAGATTATGCGCAAAGCAAGGGAACCTGACAGGCTCATTCAGCAGCCTCTTCGGGCCTTGGCCAGGCCAGCAGCCGCCTCTAGCTGGGGTGTCCAGGAGACTGCTGGGACAGAGGGAAGCAAATTCACTTCTGGGGGGGCGGGGGTTGAACTGATGAGCATATTGGTGCCTCTCACCGGCTGACTCCTTCTTTCTGCGGATAATCTCACGGGCCATGGAGCTTCCTGTGACAAGAGAGAGGCTTGGTTCCGGAGACAGTGCGGGCGGGCAGCTCGTGTTGGAAGGCTTGCGAGATCTTCTGTAACCCTGCCAAGCCACCTCTTCACTGGAGCTGGACTCGTGAGAAGGAGGGGGGCCGGCAGAGATAGGAGACAGACATCTGCTGTGATCCCAGCTACGCCAAGTGGAAAAGGCCATACAAGTATTTTCCAAGTGATTGATTCCAAAGAAAGGTGCTGGTGAGAAAGGAAAAAAGGAGTCCCTTCCTGGGCCCACAGTCCGCTTGATGGATCATACACGTAATGACACAGGGCATATCTGCTCATTCCCCACACCCCACCCACATCTGTCCCTAAAATGGGCTCTCTGGCCCCCTCCCTCCTCTGCTTCCCAAGGGCGTCAGAGTCCTTCTGCCTCCCTAACCCAGAACATCTGGGATTCCAGGACCTGGAAAACTCACACCCTGGCCCTTCCTTGTCTTCTTCCTAAACAGCATTCCCTGAAAGCCACATCATGGCTTCTAACCCCACCCCACCCCCCAGCCCTGAGGCAGGTTATCCTTCTCTTGGACAACTGAGGCAATCAGAGCTCAGAGTAATTAAGGAACTTGCCCAAGGTCGATGTAAGCAGCAGAGCCAGGAACCCCAACCAGGCCTGTCTGGGTTTCCACCCTGCCTCCATGAGAACAGAGACCCACACACAGGCCTGCTCTGACCCAGCTCCTTCCACTCCTTCCTCTGGGTCCTGCTGCCCCAGGAGCAAGGCAAGGGTTGGGGGCGGGGCAAGAAGTCACCTTAAATCTTTTCCAGAACAAGATGGGGCATGAGCCAAGCAAACTCTAAGTGTCTACGTGAGAAAAACTGAGATATTTTTCATGAGGCCTGAGAAGTGTGTTAGGGTTCATCTCTGTGGGTTCAATAATTCTGGTCAGAAGACTGACTTTTCTTTTACCTCTCAACTTTTAACTATGAAAAAAATGTATACATACAGGAAAGCTCAAAGAAGAATACAGTTAAGAACCCATAGGCCCCAAATTTACATTCTACAATTAACATTTTGTCAAATTTGCTTTATCCAAGTATTTTTCTAGACCACTTGAGTATAAGTTGCAGACATCAAGAGATGTCCTAAATACTTCGGCCTCTATCTCTTAAAGAGAAGGACATTCTTCTACGTAACCAAATGTCGCTCTCACACCTTAAAAAATGAATAATTTCCTAATATCATCCAATATCCAGCCCATATTCAAATGTCCACAATTATTCCAGAAATGTCTTCTATAGCCGTGTTTTAATAGCAGACGCCAAAGGTCAAACATGGCATTTGGTTGTTCTATCTGTTGAGTCTTCTTCCATCTTAAAAGTAGTCCCCCCACCTTTTTTTTTGTCATGACATTGACTTTTTGAGGCGGTTGAGCTGATGGGCTGGCAAAATGTCCCACTTTTTGAGCTCTCGGGGTTATTTCCTTATGGTGCCATTGAACTCCTTGCTTTATTCCCTGTATTTCCTGTAAACTGTACCTTAGATCCTGGGCTTGATTAGATTAAAGATTTTTGGTGACAAAACATCGGTGGTAGCAGCTCCTAAGAGCCCCGCCTCCTGGTACTGACACCCTTGTGCAGTTGCCTCTCCTGGAGCGTGGGCTAGACTTTGGGATGCGCTTCTAATACATAGAATACGGCAAACGTAATGGGTTGTCACTTCTGAGATTAGATTATCAGAAAGCTTTGGCTTCAGCTGTCATGGGTGTTTTCTCTTACTTTTGGGTTGTCCATCGTAGAGGAAGCTAGCTGAGACAGCCTCATCTGTCTGCCTCTCATCCTTTACCACATGCCGGGCAAACACTCCTGCCTTCTATTCAGCTGTGTTGAGTCAAATTACTTAGACTTACCTGCCTTTACCCATACCCTAACATATGTCAGGACTGTGAGGATGAGGCAAGCATCTTTCTTTTTTTTCTTTGATGCTTTGGTTTTATTTTATTTTTTTATTTTTTAAGACTTTATTTTTAAGTAATCTCTACACCCCACGTAGGGCCTCGAACTCACAGCCCCAAGATCAAGAGCTGCATGCTCTGTGGACTGAGCCAGCCAGGCGCCTGGAAGATAAGTCAGGCATCTTTAAAAAGGAGCTTAGAATGTAATAGGGAAGATATAGATCGATGGAAGAGAATTGACAATGCAGAGATAGACCCTCACAGTTAGTAACTGGGTTTTCAACAAGGGTGACAAGACAATTCAATGGAGAAAAAGATAGTTCTTTCAACAAATGGTGCAGGAGCAAATAAATATCCACAATGAATAAAGTCAGATTACTACCTCACACCATATACAAACATTAACTCAAAATGAATCAAACATCTACATGAAAGAGCTAAAAGTATAAAACTCTTAGAAAAAAAATATAGGTGTACATCTTCATGATCTTGGATTAGACAATGGTTTCTCTCAAACAACAAAAGAAAAATATAAAGTGGATGTTATCAAAATGTCAAAGACACCATCAAGACAATGCAAAGGTACCCACAGGATAGAAGAAAATCTTTGCAAATCATATATCTAATAAGGGACTTGTGTCTAGAATATATAAAGAGCTATTAAAACTCAATAATAAGAAGACAAATAATCCAATTTAAAAATGGGCAAAGAATCTGAACAGTTCTCCAAAGAAGACCTATGAATGGCCAAGAAGCACATGCGAAGACGCTCAACATCATTAGTCATCAGAAAGATGCAAATTAAAACCACAATTAGGTGCCACTACACCCATTAGAATGGCTAAAATCTAAAAGTAGTTTAGATTTAAATTCAAAAGATGTTACAAATCAGAGTAACCTGGGTAAAGGGCACCAGGGTGCCCAGGATCTCTCCGTCTTATTCCTTACAATGGCATGTGAATCTACGATTATCTCACAATAAAAAGTTTCATTTTTTAAAATCCCATGCTGTTTATAATTTCATAGTGCAAGCTCCAGAAGATTAAATGGGGCTTTAAAAAAGCATAAGTTATGTGTATACGCATAACACGTATCTTATGTTTATCATCGTATGTGTGGAAACACACAGGCCCACATACACAGAGAAGGGGGCATGCGGCTTCCATAAGTATGTGTTCAAAGCCCTTTGAAAGCCCAAAGGAGAGAAGATAGAAAACCACTAAGGGAAAGATTGCCTGGACTTAGGAGTTAATAGGATCTCATCTCCCTGATGCCCCTGAGGAGGGCATCACGTGCGCACCTGGGCATCTGCCTGCCACCTCCAGTCAATACACAACGTCTTTGTTCCCTCTCTCTTGCTTTACCTCCCCTTTGTCATTGTCCTTCACTCACCAGGCCACTACAGAACTCTATTAGGATGATTAATGGTGACTCTAGAGCAAACAATCCCCAAATCTCAGCATTAACTTCTGCTCAAAACATGCACTTGGGATGTTTCTGATTGGGCAGCTCTCTGGGGAGGTTCTTCTCTTAGCGGTGGTCTGGACCTACACTGCCACCATCTCGTGGCTTCCAAGGTCACGCCAGCGCTGTCCAGGCAGCAAAGGAAAGAGAGAGCGTAGTAATTGAATTGCACGAGGAGGAGGTGAGCACTAGAAGCAGAGTACTACACTTCTGTCCATATTCTTCTGGCTGTAACTTAGAAATATGGCATCACCGGGGCGCCTGGGTGGCTCAGTCGTTAAGCATCTGCCTTCGGCTCAGGTCATGATCCCAGGGTCCTGGAATCGAGTCCCACATCGGGCTCCCTGCTCCACGGGAAGCCTGCTTCTCCCTCTCCCGCTCCCCCTGCTTGTGTTCCCTCTCACTGTCTCTCTCTCTCTGTATCAAATAAATAAATAAAATCTTTAAAAAAAAGAAAAGAAATATGGCATCACCTGTGAGGGAACTGGGACATGCAGTCCTCCTGTGTGCTTTTATGGCATCGTTTCTGCCATGAGGATGCTTCCTAGTTGGTCCTACCAGGGGTCTGCATAGACGTCCGCGCCAAAGATGCTGTGCCCTGATCCTCCCATAACCCGTCTTTGAGATGCCGCAGCAGGGAGGATGGCTCACTCGGCACTCTGTTCTGCACTCTGCTACCCCCGGCCTGGGACTGCTCGGCGTGTACCCCAAGTTTCACAACGTGCCCGTGGAAACAGCTCCTTCAGCTTCGGGCTTCAGTCCCCTCCCCACGTGAACCCCCGCTCCCCACCGTCCCACTCACTCGTCCCCCTCCGCCTCCCCAAAGACTCACACAAAAAGGAACTTCTTCCCTTCTCTATTAGCCTAAAAATAAAACACCTGGCATATCATTTCAGAAGAGTAACACCCTGAGGGGCTCCAGCCCTCCAGGCGTGCAAGCGGCTGAGCTCTGCCCCTCATTCAGCAGTGGCCTGGGAGCCCTGCTCCAGGGGACAGTGACGCAATGGACCCAAAGGTGGTAAGGGAGGAGCATTGTGGTGTGAGCAGGATCGAATGGACTCCGGCTCAGATGTCTTGTACTTACAGCGCCACGGGTGGGTGCATATATGGCTCTGAAGCTCAGGAGAGAGACCTAGACCAGGGTACGCTATATACCTTACATGCGCTAGGAAACAGATGCAGCTGCTGTTACAAAATGTGAAATAACAGTGGCTTGAATAGGATGAGGTTTCCTTCTCCATCATAAGCACAAGCAATCCAGGCTGGTGCGGAGCTCAAAGGAGTCGGGGCCCAGGCTTCTCCTGTCTCGTGTGTGTGCAATCCAAGATGACTCGCTACCATCTGCATTCCAGCAGACGGAAAGGGGACATCGGGCAAGGGAAGGGCAAGCCCCTTCCCTACAGGGCATAACTCTGAGAGATGCACTCATCACTTCTGCTCACATCCCAGAAACTGGTCACAAGGCTACATCAGGCTGCAAGAGGGTGCTGAGCAATGTGGCTACTATTCCAGGCAGCCATGTGCACAGACCATTTCTAGTACCGCGGAAGAAGGGCTGGGTGGACGTTCTGGGATGACTGGGAATCTCTGCCACACACCCCATCAGTAAAAACATTGTTGAGCACATACCCCCCAATATATGTGTATTTGTTCATAATTCATACGTGTCAGTATGTATATTACATATTTTTAAAGATATTTCCTTGGGGTCCCTGGGTGGCTTAGTTGGTTAAGTGGCTGACTCTTGATTTGGGCTCAGGTCATGATCTCAGGGTCATGAGATTGAGTCCCGCATCAGGCTCCATGCTCAGTGCAGTCTGCTTGTCCCTCTCCCTCTGCTCTTCCCCCTTGTTCACATTGTCTCTCTCTCTCTCTCTCAAATAAATAAATAAAATATTTTAAAAAAGACATTTTCTTTCTTACTTTTTAGATAAAAATAAAAGCAATATTTTCTTTTTATACCTCAAGAGATCCTCTAGCACACACCCCCTTGGAGAGTACTGGTCTAAACTAAAGATATAGATTTATAAATCAACAGCAAATACGTAGCAAATAGCTGAAGCTCTACCTTTGGATAAGATCGTCCAAGGAGAGCATGGGCAGAGAAGGAGAAGAAAGTGCCAAGGATGGGAGATTGGGGAACATCAACATTTAAGATTTGGGCAGAAAGTAAAGAAGCAGGAATGATCTGAGAAACTGAGCAGGCCTCATTGAGAGGTAGGAGAAATGAAATATAGCGGCCATAGGAAATCTGGGAAGAAGAGAATTTCAGAAAAAGCCATGCACAGCAAAGACAGAAAGGGGGCTGTGATTCACACATGTGAAAATCACTGGTAACCAGGCTGGGAAGCGACAAAACTCAGGATGAGTAAGTAAGGATTAGATGGTACTAGGAAAGAGGGAGCCATGGAGGATTATTGAGTAGGAGCGTCACAGGAGGACAGCTGAATGTAAGGAAGATGCCATGGGCATTTGTATGAAAAGTGGGTTAGAGGGGCCAGAATCTGAAGTCTGCAGACCCACTAGGATGTAAACTCAGACCAGGCTGACCAAGTCAAAATGGCCTCAAACACATTGCTTAGGAGAAATGGAAATGACCCAGTGACCAACTTGATATGGAGACTTATGGAGAAGGAAGAGAATATGGGCTCCAAGGTTGTGGGCCCTTGGAAGCCCATAGAGAGAGCGGAGAGAGCGGAAGCACGATGATGGTTCGGTGAGGTTCTGGTGGGCAAATGCAATGCCGATCCCTGAGTGCCTGGTCTCCTGTCCCAGGCTCCTCTCGCATTCCTAGGCTTAAAAACTCTCATGGGCAGACTTCCCCAGCCCTGCCCCATGGTGCCAAGAATGTGGTCATGACTGCATAGTATCCTAGAGACCCACCGAGCAGCCAAGCCAACTTCCATGTGATGCCCGGGGGCTGTGAGATCGTCACGGAGGGCAGAGAGCTCTTCCTTCCCATGCAGAGTCAGGCTCCACAAGGTGCCAGCAGCAAAGGCCCCGTCAGCGGGCATGAAAGCAGGACACATCCGGGCCACAGCGCACCTCATCTCTGCGGCAACTGCACACCCAGCTCTAGGAGTCAGGGCATAAACCAGCGCTTGCTAGAACGACCCTCAGCCCTTCACATGGCCTGTGTCTCTTGCCTACCTCCCATCATCAAGAAGTGGGTAAAAGGAAAGAAAATGTAGTGAATCTGTAAGCACTTGAGGAGGGAGATGCTGTTCTCGACAGCAACAGTCTCTGTCCCTGAAGGAGGGCCCTCCACCGTGCTCTAGCCCTGGGGGCCTCCCTGCGGGATTCTGGTCCAGTTGGCTTATGGGCTACACTGCAACAGGACCGCCCCTGAAAGCTCCCCCTGGGGAGGCTCCACGACTGCTGCTTTCCCAAGCCCTCACGGACTGGATGGGAGTTGGATTGCAGGACAAGTCTGGCGAAAGGTATTCGGGGAGCTGCTCCATCGGACCTGGATGATTCTGGGCGCCAGGAGGGAGGTACACTGTTCTCCCACCTCTCCCGGCCATGTCTCGGGCTCGACCTGACACTCTCCAGGGTGAGGGACTTCAGTGTGGTCCTGGGTGCTGAGGAGGCCCCTCCCTCAGGGGTCAAGAGAGGCCCCAGCCCTGGATGGAGGTTCTAACTAAAGACTAATGGGGAGGCCCACCGACCTCCGCATAAGGAGCAAAGTCTACCGACCCAGCTGCCTCTGCATGATCCACAAATTATCTTAAAGATAAGATGGGAAGCAATGGATCTCATACAAAGGGCTAAGTTCTGATATTTGGGCTAACTAATGCTAAAAACGTCAAGGATAAAACAGCTATACGGTACCCTGGGTAAACATGTTGGGGGGCACCATGGATTTCCTTGAGTATCTCAGAGGGTGGAATTCACTTACACTTGACGAGTCTCCACTCTGCACCCTGCCCACCCTCTGGATCTTGAAGGACTAAGGAGTTTAAGCAAAGAGTAGAAGGTGTCCCAGGCTGAAGGAACTGCTTGTCTCAGGGGACCAAGTGAGAGAAAGCATTCTATGCGGGCAGGATGAAACACATAGTGAAATTCTAGATCAGTCTGGCCGTAGCAGAGGAGGGAGGGAGGACAGCCGTAATCCCAAGGCAGGAGAAGCTCTAGCCAGCTCAGGACATGCTTCTGTGGTGGGAGTTTGGGCTTTATCCAGAGGGCAATGTGGAGCCACTGAAACATTTTAAGCAGAAAGGAGACATGATCAGATTTGTTCTAGAAATATAGCAGGGTGGTTTGTTAAGAATGTAATGTGGCAGAATAGCCTAGTGAAAAACTAGCTGCGTCTTGCTTTCTCCATTATGGGCTCCTTGGTAAGGAATGAAAGGTATTTCCACCCCTCTTCCTCCTCACTCCCACCCCAGGAGGGGAGCCAAGCCATTGTATCTTTGAGGCCCGGGCTTTCCTTACCCACAGGGGGGAACTCACAGCAGTTTTGTGTGTTATAAGACAAGAAGGAAGAAGTTGCCAGGCCAGTCTGCATCTTTGTTTTAGAAGGCCTGGGTCCAGCCTGGGAGTGTTTGTGCTAAGAAGTGAGGAACTAGACCCAGAGGTTATGGGATGTGTGGGGACCTCCAGACAGTCTGAGAATAGCTGTGAACCCAGAGGAAGGAGGAAATCTCATGGCTACCCTGCTGCCATGCAGCCCATTGTTCTCTCCTACCCAGGTGTTGATTCCCGGGGTTGGTTCTGAAGGTCGCTGACCACTGTGCATGGATGGGAAGTCCCCAGAGCAAGCTCCAGACCTAGGACTCGGGGTCCTGGCCCACCACGAAGCTCCGTGTGAGGTGGGGCCCATAATGGGCTCTCGGGCTTCATTTTCCTCATTGGTAAAACTCGTGCTTTGGACTTGATGTGGCACGCAGCTCCTTCTGGCCCGCACGTTCTGTGAGGTCCAAGCACACGCTTGAGTGGCCTAACGGAGCAGAATGCATTGTCAAAGCACAGTGACAGGCACACAGAGCAGCCCAGGGGAGGGCCCAGAACCCCCCAGGAGTCTCTGGAGCCCAGCATCAGGCCCTGTAACTGGGGCACAGGAGGGCAAAAGCACCTGCTCCCGGGGTCCCGAACACACTAGGGGCAGCCACCCACAGGGAGGCCGACACCAGGAAAGGCCGTGGACTGTCAGACTGTCTCCAAAGTGCAGAAAATACTGCCAGGTTCATAGAAGAAGAACGTGGGAGAAAGGCCGGTGGGTCCGTGCAGGTGGGTGGTGCATGTCAGGCCGAGCCTTGTCCTGGGGTGGGTCACACGGGCTCCTGCTGGCCTCGGGGCAGTCCCTACTGCTTAAGGGGGTAGTTTCAGCTTTTGCTTCAGGGTCTTTCGCCTGAGTTTAGAGAGCCACGGGACAGAAGAGCTTAACCAATTACAAAGTACGGACTGAGGTCAGAATGGAGGTAGTTACGTCCTCTTTCAGCCCCTGGGTCGTAAGGACACTGAGAAAGCAGCCACTCCGCGGGCGCCTCACGTGCAGGCGCTCCGCTGGGTGGACAAGTGTCCGGCACCGGGCAGGACCCGGCAGACACCAGTGCCCGCGTGCTGACGGCCCCGAGAGCCCACCAGGGTTACCGACCCTGACTCCGCGGCCGCCCGCTGCCTGCTACCTCTCAGGGACGCCCTTCCAATAAAAAGGCAGTTTCAGAGGCTGTGGCTCATTTTCCATTCTCTTTCTCCAACCAATTCTCCTCTCTCTTCCTACTCGATTATCCACAAATCTTCGTTTTGCCGATTGCCTTCCCCGGGGAATGGACTCCCCCGGACCAGTTGGCCGGATGCCCTGGACGGTGGGAAAGGGAAGCAGTTAATGGCAGGAGAAATGTAACTAACTTGATTGAGGTTTACAGTCTCGCCACATAGGATCGTCATTGGAGGGACTGTTATCCCCATTTTACAGATGAGCAAAATGAGGTCAAGGAGTAACATAACTTGCCCAAGATCACAAAAGCAGTATGCAGGGAGGAAAAAAAAATATTTTCCTCTCTCCAAACTTGGTTCTTCAGCTATGGGTCTGTAATGAGACTGACCAAAGACAGATTAACAAGAGAAAACAAACAGAAATGTATTCGTGTGTGCACCCTCCCATGTACACACGGGAGCACCCAACAATGAGTCACCCAGAGGGGTGGATAGACTTGGACTCACGCACCATCTTAGACCATCCAAAGGAGAGGGTGCTTCTGGGCAGAGGTGGCAAGCTGTCCGAAGGTGACCAGAAAAAATGGGGATGGGGGTGTCCAAGTTGTTTAGTAGGGTTTGGTTTGCAGATATAAGTCCGTGCATGGTCCACTGGAAGGAGTCCTGAAGAGTCTCCTCCCGCACAGGAGAGGGAGACACGTTTCCAAATGGAAATGGCCTTCATTGATGTAAACTCCCTTTACAAAGAAAACGTGTTCCCTGTTTTAGAGCTTTCCCTATACCTGCCAGCTCTCCATGGTCTTTAGCTCTAAATAATCCGTATGCCAGAGACATGTTTTGGGGGGGATCTCAAGTAATATCAGAATTTAAGTCCAGATATCTTTGGCTTTCTTTGAGTTTCCCTTCCCAGTCTCCCCCCAAATGTTTACTGACCATCTATTTTGTTCCAAACCCTGTACTGTACTCCTGGAGAGTCAAAGACCAAGGATACCACGTGCAGCCTTCAGGCACTGCGATCCGGACGGGGGGACAGACCCCGAAACAAATCGTGTGAGGTTTGGAGCGGGGGACTGGGGAGTGGACATCCCAGGGGTGTTCCAGAGGGTGGCCTGCAGTCTACCAGGCAGAGAAGGGGTCAGCACATGGGAAGGCTCCCGGGCGATGCCGTACCTCTGCACCTCCTGGGCTGCCATGCTTCCCGCCAACATCCCTGGATGCCAGGACTGGTGTGAGGGTCACGGTGGTGCCTTTCCTCCCAGGCCCCCTTTCCAAGGGGCCCGGGCCTAGGACTCTACCCCCAAGCCTGGCTTCCTGGGGGATGGCTCCGCTGGTGCGTGAGGCCCTCCTGACAGCCGCAGACCCCCTCCCTCCCTCACTCGGATCTTCAGTTTAGCTAAGCTGCTGGGTCCCTTTGGGTTTGATACCATCTAATTGGTTGTGGCTAATCCCGTATTAACTCTCCCCACAGAAGCTAGAGGGCCTCTCCCCACCCTCCATCAAGTCCCAGCCCCTACAGAAGCTTCTGTTATCATGTTTATGAGCCTCCACAACCACAGACAGGCAAATTTGCATATAAATAACCTGCCGGCGCAGGAAGCTGAGTGAGGCACCTGGTAACGACTCTGTTTATTACTCAGGAGAGAGAAGGGGATCCGGAAGGCCTTGTGCTGGGTGGCCCAGTCGGGACGGTCACATTTCCACCTGCTGATTAGCTGAGAAAGAGGCTATGACCCTCAAAGTGCGGAGGAGGAGCAAACACGAAGGCTCTCAGTTCCTCCCTTTTGGGAAACCCTACACCAATCTACTCCGTCACCTGAGCCAGGAGGGCCCACCCTTGTCGCCAAGGCCCGCCCGGCCGGAGCATTCCATTCGAGCAGCCAGGGGTGGCCCTGGGCTTGGTGCAGTTCGGAGATATGATGCAAAGGGAGATGGGTCACATCCTCAAAGAACGGTGTATGGCAGAGGACGCGTCACAGACCTAGCAGGGGACCGTGAGCAGACAAGACTTTGGGATGAGGGCGGCGCACGGTCTGGCGAGGCTGGGAGGTGCCGGAGTGAGTCCTCACACCTGAGAAAGCTCCAGGGCGGGGGCATCTGGGCGGGTCCTTGAAGAAACAGAGACCTTGGTGGCCTGGGGGAGAGCAGAGGAGGAAGCATTCCAGTCCAGAGGGAACGAGGTCAGCAAAGGCACGAAATGAATGCATCACCAAGTGGATGATCTGTCGGGGGTGGGGGTGGGGGGGGAATAGGGAGATAAATTGGAAGAGCAGCAGAAGTTATGGCCTATGGGGTGCGCACATCACTAAGTTGTGACTTCATCTCTTAAACCTCAAAGGTTTTCGAAGACGGGAGTGACGTCAGTGGGGGGGGGGGCAGGTCTGTGGGCTAAACCTCCCCCAAAATGTGGGATAGCCTCACAGTTAGCTAAGAAGGCAGGGACGAATCACCCTTAGCAGAGGTCTGACATCTGTTAACACACCAACAAGGCTTAATTCAGAATAGGCTCTGCCCCGGAGACTGGGAAACTGGACATCAGTGAGCACCCAGAGTCTTAGAGGAGGCAGGGCTGAGGAGCACAGATTCAAAGGACAGGGAGTCTATGATTGGACTGTAGAAGTAAAATTAGAAAAAAAATCTCTCAACCCAGAAAACCTCTACAACGGTAGTGGGGACAGTTTCCTTATCGAATAAGCATTAAACCAGAATGTGATGCATATCACAGCTTATCCCCTAAGAGACTTCAAAGACAAAATGGAATCTCACCCCCTTGTATAGCGCAGAGGAAAAAACCCTTTTTCTCTCTACCCTCCTAGGTTCAGTGGCTGGGTTCAGTTGGTATCAAACTGATAAAAGACAGATTAACCAGAAAATAAAAACGGTTTTAATTACACACACTCGCGCGCGGGAGTTCACAAAGAAAAATGTAGCTCGGAAAGGGAGCCAGAATTTAGGGACTTACTTCAGGCTACACAAAGAAAAATGGGCTTGGGGCTTGGCAGGGGGGAGGAGAGTTATGGGAAGGTGACCAGGAAACATATGGCAAACAAGGGTTGTTCAGTAGGGATTGTCACCCAGATTGAAGTCTTTTCCTTTGATAAGAGCTGTTAAGAGGCTCCCCCTCCTGCTACAGGAGACGGAAACACTTGTACAAATGGAAATTTCCTTTACTGATGTCAAGTTTCTTGACAAAAGGGAAACTTATGCTCTGATTTTAGAGCTTTTCCTGCTTCTGCTGTTCCTCAGTGGCCTTCCAAATAATCCTTATGCTGGAGGGGCATCCTTTGGGGTGGCATATTCTGGTCCCCTTCAGTAGCCCGGCAGATACAACCCATTCTATACATTTCCCTTGTTTATACACCATGATAGACAAGAACTCGTCCTCAAATAAGAGGTCTTGACAGCACCATTTGTCACACATATTTCTTCCTGCCTCTACCTGGTAACTGGGCGACCATCTGCATTAGCTTATTGGCTTTATCCAGAAGAAAAACAAACGCATAATTTGTGACTGGAGGTGGTTCTGCAAATGGGAGCAAGGAACCCACCAAAGTTAGGCTCCTAGCCTCCCACAGGAGCTCAGAGAGAGGGGGCCTATCTCCCTTGATGTTTGCATTTCAAAAAGGTGGCTCTCAGGTCTTTGAGGAAATGCCTGAGCTCTGAGACCAGCAGGAGACTGATCTAGCCATTATAAAGATTTCCCTGCATTTGACAAGGACACAGGAAAAAACTCTGAAAGAAAAGTGAGAGGAGGAAGACGTCCTCTCCTTATTTTCAATAGGGAGAAATACGCCTCCTGTTTTAATTTATATTCGCCCTTCCCAAACCAATAGGCTCAAGAGTAGCTGGGTCCTCCTGGGAGCCTCACTGACCGCCTCGTCAGACCAGTTCGAATCCCACCTCTGCCTTGTGCCCGCTGGTGGACAAGTCAATTCTCCTCACCTTTGAAATGCAGATTAGAATTGCCACCTCATAAGGTCGTGAGGAATAAATGAGGTAATATTGTAAAATCAGCTGGGGCACATTGGGCATTAGGAAATACTGTCCTTTGAAATTAAAGTGTATGCTATCATGAGGGCTGGAAGGGCGGGATGAAGGGTAGGTAGTTCACCAAATCCCAAAGCACAGAACCCGAGGGGACTCCTTGAACACTTACATCACATAGGTATGGAGCAGATCGAGGGGACCGCTCCTCTGAGCAGCTGGGCATAAATTCAGGGAGCTCATTTCCCTAAGAGGTGTCACAGTCTGTTAAGGAAGCGTTTAGGACACTCACGAAGGCTGGCTCCAGAGGGGCTGTTAGGAGAGTGGCAGGTATTGGGGCATGATCCTAACTCTGAGGCTGACAGCTTCTAGGGCAAAGCCGTTCCCATAAAGTCTGGGCAACACTGTCACAGGCAAGCTCTGGCCAGACCGATGTATCACGGGTTTGGACTTAGAGGATAATTCTTCTATTTCTGTGCTCCACAGCTCACAGGTCCCCCAAATCCACCAGGATGACAGGCTGCATTTGCAGTGGGACGGTCTCTACTGCTCCCTGGCCCCTTCTGCCATAAAGCCCGCGGCAGGACCCCCGCCCACCTGTGCTCCAGAAGGGCCCTGTCCCTTAAGATGGGGGGAGGAGGGCCCAGCACAGCCATCGTGGTCAAATTTCATGTCCCTCTGCACTCTCTGGCCCCCTGCCCCTTTTGCGTCTGTGGGGGCTGCCTTCTTGTTGCCATGGCAACTGCGTTCCCAGGGAGGAGCTATCTTGGGATAGACATGCAGCCCCAAGATGAGGCCGCTGGAGCCAGAGGGAGGGAGTATCCTGTGGGGAAACCGCACTCTCTGGGCTTTTGACTGTTTGAGGCTGGGGAGAGGTTGAGAAGAGCCTTAGGCCACGGTGGCCCGCCGCTCTGGGGCTTTTCCCAGCTTGCTTTGGTGAGGGCAACCCACCTTGCCAGCACCTAGGGAGAGTCTGGAGGCTGCGAGGAGGAGAGACCCTCTCTTCCTTCCCATCTTCCCAGCTACCCTCTCTGGGAGTCAGAAAGTGGCTAGGGTAGTCCCAGACCAGAGCACTGGGTGGTAAAATCTGATGCCAGGGAGGGCGGGCTGGGAAGGAGAGGAGCCGGGGTGACAGAAGGAAGTAGATTTTCATCTGGGGTGGCTGCAGGGCAGAGGGGGGCTGGCAGAGCAGGTGACCGGATCAGGCCGGGTGATGGGGGTGACAGAGCCCACGGGGAGGGCTGGAGCAGAGCTAAGCCGTGCGCTGGGCGGGGGGGGGGGGGGGGGGGGGGCGTGATTGAACGGCAGCTCGGGAGGGATTGAAGTGGGAGACACAGGATTTGCTGCAGAGCCCAGCGCCCTGATGGAGCACAGGACGCCTTGATGCCCAGGCCGAGATCGCAGGCCTGGAGAGGGGGGTGGCGGGGAGGAGGCTGATCGAGCCCCTTGGCAGGCAGGACTGGCTGGACACGTGCTCCGGGGACCGAGCTGCGGGCTGAGCCCATCCGTCCCTCGCTGAAGGCGCGGTGACAGAGAGGGCCCGGCAGAGGGCCGGCGGGCGGGTGGGCCCAGAAGCACAGAGCTGGCCCCGGAATGCAGCCTGCAAGCACGTTTTGCCCTTAATGTTCAAACCAATTCCAGGGCAGCTTTTCTCCGGAAAAGGAAGCGTGGTTCAAAGAGAACATAATGAATTGGCTGAAATAAATAGCTGATTAGTTGCAGATAATCTCAGAAGCTCCAGAGTGCAGGGAACAGCTCAGCAGCCCTGGCAGCCACCTCCCCCCCGCTGCTGGACACAGCCTCCCCCCTCCCCGGGGACAGGGCTGCAGGCTCAACCCGAAAGGAGGTCTCAAGGCCTGCAGTCTCAGACAGCAATCCTTCGCTGCTGGGACAGCCCCCTGGCCGTCACCGAGGGACCTGGCCTGTGGGGAGAAAACTAGGTGTATAGAAACAGTACGTGGGGGGCTGGAGTCCAGGCTCTAGAGCTACCAACTTAGACAACTTCAATGGCCTCCCTGAAAAGAGAGATAAAATTAGGGGTGCCTGGGTGGCTCAGTCGTTAAGCGTCTGCCTTTGGCTCAGGTCATGATCTCAGGGTCCCGGGATCAAGCCCCGCATCGGGCTCCCTGCTCCACGGGAAGCCTGCTTCTCCCTCTCCCACTCCCCCTGTTTGTGTTCCCTCTCTCGCTGTGTCTCTGTTAAACGGGTAGGTAAGATCTTTAAAAAAAAAAAAAGAAAAATTAAACTAATGTCTGCCCTGAGTGCTCCCAGGGCCTTTTAGAGAATCAAATGAGAAAGAGTATGGCACAAACTCTGGCAATTGTTATGCATTAGACACGGGCCCCCCTAGGGGAAGGGGGTCTGTTTTGCTCACTTTTGCACCCCCCCCCCACCGCCCGCATGTAACCTAATGCCTGGCACAAGTATTTGTTGAATGTTCTTGAATAAATGTGGACCATTCACGACCCCAGTGGTACCCCCCCAGTCCTTCACAGGTGGACTGGGCACCAAAAAGTTGGGGGTCTAGTCTGGGGGCATTTGGTTGTGACGCTGCCCTAAAGCCAACCTCAGATGATGTTGGGATTGGCCATCATTTTGAATTAACCATAACTCTGTTGGCCCGGAACACAGAGAATGGGGAGTTATTTAAAATTTGATGGAGAAGGTGAGCCATGCACTAGATTTGCCTTCCGTGGTCCAGGAGCCTCACATCAAGAGCAGAGCTGGGCTCCTCCTCCGGGAACCCCTCTTCACCTCTTCTCCTCTTCTCAAATCTTTTGCCTTTTCCAGCTTTCTGATTCAGAAGCAGAGATGGGGAGGGACGGGGTCATTTTATGACCTCCATCTGCTATTCAGTCTGATACTTGGAGGCCACACAATGTATCAATCATCTTAAGCTGCAGACACACTCCACATTAATTATAATTTAGAATAACTGGGAGTTGAGTTAAGTGGCAGTTGACTAGTTGACATGTTTTGTAGACATGTAATCAAACATTTATTAATTTTGATTTTGCAGTTTTCTTTTGGCTTTGTGGGGCCAATCAGCTCTCTTTTCAGAGACCAGACACTTCTTGAGGTCCTTCACTTCAGAGGACCCCGGCACCCAAGCAGCTGGGGAAAGGGGGAGCCATCGGGGTGCCGAGATACCCTATGCTCCCCTAGAGAGGGGAGAAGCAGCATGGCCTGTGGCTTCAGCGTTTTCATAGGAAATAGGACACATGCATCTGGGCCTATATGCTGTGTGACCCTGGACAAGCTTTGTGACTTGTCTGGGCTTTAACTTGGAAGCCTTTGGAATAGAGTTTGAGAAAAAGGGATGGAGGCTACAGGCAGAGAGTGGTCACTGGGCCTTTTCTCCCCCAGATCAGAAGATATGACTGCGAACATGTTGTGGAGGCTCAGGGCAGAGTGGTCTGGACACCTGCGAGATGAGCTAAACAAGGGGCGCCTGGCTGGCTCAGTCAGTTAAGTGTCTGCCTTCGGCTCAGGTCATGATCACAGGGTCCTGGGATCGAGCCCTGCATCGGGCTCCTTGCTCAACAGAGAGCCTGCTTCTCCCTCTCCCTCTGCTGCTCCCCCTGCTTGTGCTCTCCTCTCTCTCTCTCTGTCAAATAAATAAATAAAATCTTAAAAAAAAAAAAAAAAGATGAGCTAACAAGCCTGTTTCCCCTGGGGAGACCCTGTGGGGGGAAGGTGGGGAGCTGGTACAACGGAACTGGGGTCTGTCTATGCCCTCTTTTGGTCTCCAGTGGCCCTCACCAGTCATTTTATATAATTATTACCCTGTTTCCTGTCAGTCCGTGCACAAAGGGCCTGACAAGGTGGGGCTCCGGCAATGCAGTTGTCTTCTTTCTGACAACAACTATGTGTGGCTTTTCCACACCACAGCCCATCCTGCAATTCTCTGCAGCCAACCGGGTGTCCTATAATTCAACTCTATTGTGACACTAACCACCCAGAGTTAGCGTCAGACCCCACAGGTTTCAGGGCTCGGCCCCACGAGATTGCCCCCCTTTGAACACCAGTCGCAAAAGTCCTGGGGACCACCCGGACTTCTGACTGACTGGCTATAAATCAGGGGTTCTCACAACCTCCTCTCGGGTGCAATAATTCCACAGAATGACTCACAGAACTCAGAAAAACGCTTTATTTATGTTTACCAGTTTATTAGAAAGGACACAGCCAAATGGCAGAGATGCTCAGGGCAAGGTCTGGGAGAAGGGTGGGGAGGGCAGCCTTCCATGCCCTCTTTGCCCGCCATTTTCCCAGCACATCAGTGAGTTCACCAACCTGGAAGCTCTCCAGGTTAGGGCTTTTTTTCTTTTCTTTTTTTTTTTTAAGATTTCATTTATTTATTTGAGAGAGAGACAGAGATAGCGAGAGAGAGCACACGCGGGGAGGAGAGGGAGAAGCAGACTCCCCTGCTGAGCAGGGAGCCCGATGCGGGGCTCCATCCCAGGGCCCTGGGATCCTGACCTGAGCTGAAGGCAGACGCTTAACCGACTGAGCCATCCAGGCGCTTTTTATGGAGGTTTCATTACGGAGGCATGACTGAATAGATCAATAGCCATTGGTGATTGGAACTCAGCCTCCTGTCCCTCTCCCCCTCCCGGGACTGAAAGTTGTAACCCTCTAATCCCGGCCTGGGCTTTCTGGCCACCAGCCCCCATCCTGAAGCTGTCTGGTCCCCCACACACATTCCAACCCCGCTGGAGTCATAGCATCAGCACACAGAAGAAATGACACTCTTGTCACTCAGGAGATTCTGAGGGCTTTAGGAGCTGTTGGCCAGGAACCCTGGACGAAGGCCAGGGGTTTTTATTTTATTTTGTCTCACAGTCTTTTTTATTATACCACAAGCAACTTGCAGCATTATCCTGCAGTCCTTGAGGGAGGACTAAGTGTGAGCCGAGCTTGCGTTTCTCAAACCTTCCCCTGATGCACATCTTTGGACCCCCAGGCAGACCCCAGGGTTTTTTTTTCCAGATGTTTTCTAAGCCAGCCCCGTCCTACACATCATCTTGTTAGTCAGGCCCTAAGAAAAAAGACCTAGAGAGACAGAAAGGAGGATAAAGACACTCTCCCATCTCCTTTGAGCCCCTTTCTCAAGCACCCGAGTGTCTGTCCCCCTCTGTTTCCATGTCTGGGGAGTAGGATCCATGCATTCTCTGACAAATAACAAGGCTAAGCCCAGTTTTCCCAGTTTGCCTGGCCTAGATGTCATGATAGGGACTTCTCTTCCTCCCTTTCCCACTCAAACATGCAAACACCCTGTCTCCCCAGAGGGTGGAGAGGCCAGAACAAGCTTCTGGGAGTGTGTGGACAGAGAGATGAAAACAAACTTGGCCCTTGGTGATTTTCCTTTTCAGGTTTTATAAGCCAGCCCAGTTTCGGAGTGAAATCGGATCCATGTGGGTCCTGATTCATTTGCATACTGGGGAAGGGTTTGTGCATCAGAGAGATGGAGATCCCAGGGACCCCTTTTAGTTGATTTAACAAATCCCTTTCAAGCTTTTATTTTTTCCTTAGGAAGCAGAAGTAGCTTGTTCCCAAACGTACACACAGGCACATACACTTCCCCCCAACCCCCGGAACTGGTTTCAAATTCTATACCTTTCCTAGCCCTGCAGCCTGGAATGTTCCCATGAACCAAGAGTTAGGGGACAATTTTGCATCTTCTCCACTTAGCACCTGCTGAGAAATGGCCCAAGAAAGAAGTCGAGGAAGAATGTGCCGGAACTGGGTGGAAGGAGGCGGGTGCCCTCCGTGCTGGGGAGGCCGGCACCACGAAGCCTCAAGACAGCGTGGCTGCAGGCCCCCCTCTCATGTCTGGGTTCAATTTCAGTTTGGTGGGAGGGCCCCAGGCTAAGAACAAAAACTCAAAGGGGATGAGGGAGCCCTGAAACACACTCATGTCTTATGTCCTAAGTGGACCTGAGCATGCTGTCCTGTGACAATCTCGTTGTCCTGACTGACTGGGTGCACGCGCTCCGCACACAGCCCGATGTGGGAGAATGAGCTTGGCCGGGAGGGAGGAGGGCAGGATTCTGGGAAGGCCTCGCCTCTGAGGCCTAGACCGCACCAAACAGCACAGCACCTCCATTGCCCAGCAAGCCACAGAGCGAGGTCCCTCTCCTTTCTCCCTCAGAAGGAAAGGAATCGGAGCAGCTTTGACTGGTTTTCAAATCAGTGGGTGTGAAAATGCACCCGGATCTTGGGCTATGAAATATGTCATTTTCATCTGTGCAATGTGTCCCCACTGACCTTACATCCTCCCCAAAGCTGGGGGACTTCCTCACCTCCTCCCTCCGATCTGCATCTGATTTGCTGGCAGACCTCAGACCCATCTGCATCTCTTGGAGCCATTTCCTTCCACTTAGGAGTAAATGGTGGTTCTAGGGAGCCGGGCTGATGGGAACCCCATTCACCCCAGTGGCCGGCACTCCTTCTGCCTTGCCCTTTTAGGACCCCGCCTAGCGAACACGGGGGTCCCAGTATGCCGAGATTTGCAGGCTGCCTCTGTCTGCACCCACAATTCAATCACACGACCTGTCTGTGAGCATAAAAACGGATTTTCTCTTCTAATGACTCCCTTAACTGAGCTGATGGCCGCCCTCCCTCCGGGCCCTGCGGGCAAGAGTGCGGGAGAAAGATGGTCCTCTCCCCTCTGCATCCCTCCGCCCCTCCTCCCCACCATGTCTTTGAAGCAGAGGTGCCCAGATGGACACATTCCTTGAATGGGCCCAGAGCAGGGAAGAGGGGCGAGTGCGCTGAGCGACAGGAGGTGGGCTGCATGGTCCCCACGGGGCTCTCCCTCTCCTGCCAGCCCTATCTCAGTTCCATTAACCTTGCTCTGCGTGCGCTGTGTTAATGGGCTGAGAAGGACAGCTCACCCTGCTCGCCTGCCGAGAGGAGGGGCTGCTACTTGTTGCCAACCTCCCATCGGCTGGGAGGGCAGGACTCAGGGCCCAGGCAGGCCCCGACTTGTGGCCTGGTTCCCCGCTGCACCCCCAATCCCTGCCCCAGGGCGACGTGAAGGGCAGCCTGATGCTGACAGGGCTGGAGAGAAAAGTCCCCCCCTGATCCTCAGAGCCCCTCCTCAACAGCTAGGGAGACTCAATAATGTCAACTTGCTAAGTGCAGTTAGAGTCTCTGAAGAAACATCCCTTTGATTAACTCTTCCACTTCCGCTGGTGGATCTCATAATTCACTTGGACGCTCGCGAGGAAGAGGAGGCAGTGTGGGGAGGATCCGCTGAAGCAGAGGGACAAGCCACGTGGCAAGTTGAATGTCACAGGCCTGAGCGGTGATGAGACCCAGCACGGGTGGTGCTTCCAGTGTCCTGAGTTGGAGATTTCTCCTTGCCACATTTCACGGAGTCATCTCTGAGAGTGGGACTAGACCCAGTTGCTAACTGAAGCTGGATCACAGTCTCAATGGACAAGGAAAGAATAAAGCTGTTGGCACGGGCTGGAGAAGTGAGAAGCCACAGAAGAGAAGGCAGGGAGAGTCTGGAAAGAAGAGCCATAAGCGCTGGCCGTTGTGGGGCCTTGGAAACCACATCTCGAGACTACCCTACAGCCCCCCCACCTCACCTCGTCTTCCTGTGTAAGGCCCATGCCCCAGCTCCTGTCCTGGGATGTTATCATGAATAGTCTTGTAGTCAATCTCCATGTTCTGGACAGGCTCTGGATAAGCTGGGGAAATAGCCCAGGGTTTCCCAAATTTACCTGATTCGAAATCACTTGGGCAGTTTGTTAAACCTACAGATTCCTGGATTCTTTCCCAGACCAAGGAACAGAGTCTCCAGGATGGATCAGTATATGCACTTTTCACAAACACCCAGAGTGGGTCTTCCAGCAAGTTGGGGAAACACTGGCTTACTCTCATCCTCCTTAATTCATCCATGCAAGTCAGCTGAGTTGAATGTGTAAAACCACATTGCTTTTAAAAGAGGGGGAAATGCCCATGTAGGGGCACAGCCGGGCAAAAAAAGGAAGTTGCACAAATTTCTTACTCCTGTTCCTCCCCAGCTCCAAGGCAGGATATTCAAACAGTTGGAGCAGTTCCCCCCAGGATGGGTATGATATCCATGACCCTTCCAGGACCATGAATGCACTGCTGCTGAGTTACCATCTTCAGTGGTAGGAAAGAGGAATATTTCAGTTCTGTATTAACTCCACTTGTCACCATATATTCATTTTCCTCTTCTGTGGTAATAGAATTTTATTGTGGTAATAGAATTTTTAGCTGAACACATAACAGCCCAAATAAAGAATATATTTCCAGCCTCCCTTGCGGCTATACGTGGTCACGCAATTAAGCTGTAGCCAACGGGATGTGAGCAAAAGTAATGTATGCAACTTATGGGTCAAGGCTGCTGGAAAAGGTGCATGCCCTGCCCTCCCCCTTTCTCCCTTCCTGGTTGGAACACAGAGCTGTGGGGAGGCATCCTGGCTCACATGAACAAGGGTGTATCAGACAGGGTTCTCCAGAGAGACAGAACCAATAGGATGTGTGTGTGTCTACAGAATTAACATATATACTTGCATATATATTATATATTTACTTATGTATATTAATAGACACACACATAGATATAAAGAGATTTATTATAAGGAATTGACTCATGCAACTATGGAGGCTGACAAATCCCAGGATCTGCAGTCAGCAGGCAGGAGCCCCAAGAGTGGTGAGGTTCCAGGTTGAGTCTGCAGGCCTGAGAACCAGGAGAGCTGATGGTGTGATTCTAGTCCAAAGGCTGGCAAGTTCGAGGTGCAGGAAAAGCCAATGTTTCAGTTCAGGTCTGAAGGCAGGAAAAGACCAATGGCCCAGCACAGAGGCAGTCAGGCAGGCAGGAGGAACACCCTCTTACTCCAGGGAAGGTCAACCTTTTGTTCCTCGGGCCTGCAGCTGAATGGATGAGGCCCACCCATATTAGGAAGGGCGATCTGCTTTACTCATGCTACCAATTTTTTTTTTTAAATTTTATTTATTTATTTGACAGGGAGAGACACAGCGAGAGAGGGAACACAAGCAGGGGGAGCGGGAGAGGGAGAAGCAGGCTCCCCGCCGAGCAGGGGGCCCGATGCGGGGCTCGATCCCAGGACCCTGGGATCATGACCTGAGCCGAAGGCAGACACTTAACGACTGAGCCACCCGGGCGCCCCTCATGCTACCAATTTAAATGCTGAATTTATCTGAAAGTACAGAAACACCCAGAATAACATTCAACCAAATATTTGGGCACCCCATGGCCCAATCAAGTTGACACATAAGATTAACCATCACCAAGGACAACTTTAGGGATGCCAGAGAACAAGACTAAAAGGGCCTGTGGTGCGCCTGGGTGGCTCAGTCGTTAAGCGTCTGCCTTCGGCTCAGGTCATGATCCCAGGGTCCTGGGATCGAGCCCTGCATCGGGCTCCCTGCTCGGCGGGAAGCCTGCTTCTCCCTCTGCCACTCCCCCTGCTTGTGTTCCCTCTCTCGCTGTGTCTCTCTCTTCAAATAAATAAATAAAATCTTTTAAATAAAAAAAAAAGTCTAAAAGGGCCTGGGTCCCGGGTCCCTATACTATGACACTCCCATACCAGCTCTGTGGTAGGAAAGAGAAATAAACTATTTTGTATAAGCCACTATATTTTGGATTTTGTTACAGCATACTGCAGCTGTATCTTAACTACAGGCTCTTAGTGTAATTTTTACCCAAGAGGTGTGTTCACCACAGCTGTCCCACTTTTATGGTGGGACTCAACTGTCCCTAGAAGGTTCCCCCAAATGCCTCCTATCCATCACAGCAGGACCTGCGCTTCATAGGTCCTTGTTCCAAGGGGCGGGACATTGGAAAGAGAAGTTGCCTCCTATGGGTATATCCAGTGACATCCTAGCATATTCCATATTCAGTGGATTTTTAAAAAAACCTTTCCTATAGTCAACAAAGTTAGTTTCAGTAATAATCATGGAATGAAACTAAAAGTACAGAAAAGAAACACAAAGAGTAAAAATGTTCTTATATTGAACTATATATATACATAAAATCAGTCCAATAAAAAAATAATAATATTTTAGGTAAATAATTTTCTAGTAATTAATAAGTGAATTTTAATAAAACCCAAACATTTGCAAATGGCACAATTTAGGCCATACTAAATTGCACCAATGATGTTATATTTTATCTTTTGGACTCATTCTTTACCTTTAAAACCATTAGCAATGAATACTTTTTAAAGAATAATACATTTTCATTTTAAAGATTTTTTTAAATTAAGCAACATATTTCATCTATTAAAAAAAAAGAACGGATAAAAGGATTTAGGAATTCTTTATCGTTGTCATCATTATTGGTGCAGCAGCATTATATTTAATCAACAAGTATCTGCCAAGATATTTGTTCCGTGCCCAGCGCTATTCTAGGCCTGGCCAATTAGCAGTGAGCAAAACAGAAATCCCTGCCTTCATAAAGCTCAGTTCTGATGGGAGAGACATAGGCAAATATGGGAGTGAAAAGTTCCAAGAAGAAAACTAAGTCAGAGTCAGAAGGTGGGTGGTGACAAGGGTCCTGTTTCTACGGGGCGGGGGGAGGGGGTCAGGGAAGGTCTCTGGGAGGAGGGGGCATAGGAGACTTGGACCCCATTTCCTACCTCCCCAGCTCAGGGCGTCAGGCCCCCTGGAATCCAAGACCGCAGGCCCTGAACTGAGCACCTGTTACCAGGAGTGATGAGCACAAGGGGACCTTGGTGAACCCCAGGGCCTGACTACCTCTGAGTTCAGACACACGTTGTGGGGAGACGGGAAGGGGAAGAGACAGCCCCTGCCTTCAAGGGGACAGGCAAGCACAGGAGGGAGGGCATAAGGCACGCACACAGGAGCAGAGAAGTAATACTAATTAGCATGATGCAAACTGTCCATCTGTCAGGCAGGCTGCACGGGGGAAGGGGGAGCATCAGTGGTGTCTATGGTGATTCTACATCCAAGTCCAACCCACATGTCACAGGCTTCCTCGTTCAGAAGTCAAAAAGTGGTCCCACTAAACTTAATGCCTAAATCTCAAGGCTCCGAGCCCCCAGCTGCGTGGTGGCAGGAAGGTCAGTCTTTTAGGGTGTCACTGCTCCCATAGCGTGCTGAGACTCTTCAGGGAAGTCCCATGTGGGCTTGGAGCCACTCTGGCCTTGTTCTCTGCACCCACCACCCAAGTTCCAGGGCCAGCAGCAGCCCTGCGGCATTACTTCTAGGGCTCCTTTCTTTTTCTTTTTTAAACTTTTTATTGTTATGTTAATCACCATACATTACATCATTAGTTTTAGATGTGGTGTTCCATGATTCATTGTTTGTGCATAACACCCAGTGCTCCTTGCAGAACGTGCCCTCTTTAATACCCATCACCAGGCTAACCCATCCTCCCACCCCCCTCCCCTCTAGAACCCTCAGTTTGTTTTTCAGAGTCCATCGTCTCTCATGGTTCGTCTCCCCCTCCGATTTCCCCCCCTTCATTCTTCCTCTCCTGCTATCTTCTTCTTCTTTTTTTTTTCTTAACATATATTGCATTATTTGTTTCAGAAGTACAGCTCTGAGATTCAACAGTCTTGCACAATTCACAGCGCTTACCAGAGCACATACCCTCCCCAGTGTCTATCACCCAGCCATCCCATCCCTCCCACCCCAACCCCCACTCCAGCAACCCTCAGTTTGTTTCCTGAGATTAAGAATTCCTCATATCAGTGAGATCATATGATACAAGTCTTTCTCTGATTGACTTATTTTGCTCAGCATAACACCCTCCAGTTCCATCCACGTCGTTGCAAATGGCAAGATCTCATTCCTTTTGATGGCTGCATAATATTCCATTGTATATATATACCACATCTTCTTTATCCATTCATCTGTCGGTGGACATCTTGGCTCTTCCCACAGTTTGGCTATTGTGGACATTGCTGCTATAAACATTGGGGTGCACGTACCTAGGGCTCCTTTCTACTGCGAGTGTCTTGCCACTGCAAAGGCCACCAACACCGTAGTGAAGAAGGCCTAGGGCGGAGACCGGGAAGGAGGCCCCTGATTTTGCCAGCCCTGGGGAAACTGAAACTCAGTACGGTCGCTGTCGCAAAGTGAAAAGGGCAATGCTCCCAGCACAGAGAGAAGGGCAATGTTCTCCAGATAGTCAAGCAGCACTCCCCTGGACAGGGTCGGGGGACGGCCTCCACGATGGCCCCATCCCTGGTGGCCATGCCAGAGCTCACAGTCCAGAACAGGCCCTGTTCCGATGAGCAACTCCCCCCCCGCCCCCGCCCCGCCCCGCTTCTCCCCCAGCTGCAACACTGACTTTGCAAACAAGGAGAATGCGTCTTCTTCCTCAGTCAAGGGCGGTCCCACGGCAAGGTTCCTGAGCACCCACGGCTTACAGAGATCTCAGTTCAAGGGCACATACAGCTCTTTTATCTCAAACCATACACATGTTAGCAAGGGGCTGGGGCAGGAAGACTGAGGTGCAGGACCAGAGACCAGGTCTGGCTTACCGTTCCTGATACCTTTCTCACTCAGGTGAGTTTGTTTTGAGTGTCCCTGACATTCTCTCATGTTATCTGTTTCCTTTGGGTCTCATCCCTCCCCCTGCTCCCTCTAGCCCCCTATCCTTCAGACATGTTTGCGTCCATGCTCCAAGAGTAGACCAGATTTGTCTTTTAATCCCTGGAAGGTCCCTGGCCTTCACATACATGTTGGGAGAGGGCCCCCCCGCGCCCCTAACAAGACCAATGGTCAGAAACACTCAACCCCAATACGAGGAGCAATGGGACCGAGTCCCAGCTGATGCCAAGATGCTCAGAATGTCCTGTCGCCCATGATGTGCATTTAGCTTCCAAAGGGAAAAGTCTCCACAGTGGGTGCTACCATCCTGAAAAACAGCACGCCTTTCTAGACAATTGGTTGAATATACTCTGGCACATGCATACAGTACCATGCAGCTGTAAAAAAAGAAAGAGGAAATCACTATGAATTGATATGGAGTGATTTCCAGATGTTATTGGGTGAAAAAGGCAAAGTACAAGAGAACGTGTGTGGTATGCTATCTTTCGTGTGAGAAATAAAGGAAAACAAAAAAATGTACATATATCAGCTTAGGATTACAAAAGAAACACAGGAAGGTTAAACCAGAAAATAATGAGGTGGATTATCTACAAGAAATGGGAAAGAATGATGCTATCGATGGAGTATTTGTGTCCCCCCCACACCCAGATTTCATATGTGGAAACCTAATCCCCAATGGGATGGTGTTAGGAAGTGGGGCCTCTGGGAGGTGACGAGGCCATGAGGATGGAGACCTCAAGAATGGGAAAACCCGGCCAAAAGGACCTACCGTCTATGAACCAGGAAGCAGGCTCTCACCACACACCAAAATCTGCTGGGGCCTCAATCTTAGACTTCCAGCCTCTAGAACTCTAAGAAATAAATTTCTGTTGTGTGTAAGCCACTCAGTCCATGGGATTTGGTTATAGCAGCCTGATCAGACTAGACAGATGGTAGGGGGGAGGGTTATGGGAGAAAACCGTACCTCTGAGTGTATCTTTTATTTTTTTTCAATCGCTTTGACTTTTGTAAGCATGTCAATAGTCTACAAATTCCAAAAATAAATTAAAATCAGTAAGAATGGGGAGAAAGGAAAAGACGGAAACAAATGAGCCTAATTATATTTCAAGAGAGGATCATAACCACACTGAAGGGGGGAAAAGAGAGAAAGAACAAATCCAAGTAACTTATAAAAATAGTTTTTGACTGTTTACCCTCAGTCTGGGGCAGGATAGGGTGTGTGTGTGTGTGTGTGTGTGTTGGGGTGTGTTTTAAGAAATACACACTGAAGTGTTTAGGAGTAAAGAGCCACATGTATGTAACTTACCACAAATTGTTCAGAAAAAAATTATGTATGAGCATACAGACATATAAAACTATGTGTACATATAGTATATATACATATATATACACAAACAGAGGGAGAGAGAGAGAATAAAGAACAGAGTAGATGGGGTAAACTGTCAACAATAGGCGAATCTGGGGCGCCTGGGAGGCTCAGGCCGTTAAGCATCCAACTCTTGGTTTTGGCTCAGGTCATGATCTCAGGGTCATGAAATCAAGCCCACGTCGGGCTCTGTGCTCAGCACAGAGTCTCCTTGAGAGTCTTTCCCCCTCTGCTCCTCCCCCTCTGCTCCTCCCCCTTGTGCACTCATGCTTGCACGCTCTCTCTCTCTCTCTCAAATAAATAAATATATAAACTCTTTTTAAAAATGGTTAACTCTAAGGAGAGGAGGGTTAGCTTTCTGTTAAAAATAAACAATAGGTAAATCTGGGCAAAGCATATGTGGATGTTCTTCGTATTATTTTTAGTTTTGCAACTTTTGTGAGTTTGAAATTCTTTCCAAATAAAACGCTTAAAAATACCCTTATATTTGCTTTGCACACTTGAATTCTTTTTTTTTTTTTTGGCATGCTCCAATGCGCTGGTTCTTCTCATCCTCCCAACAACCCCATGAGGCGGCAGGACACGCCATGTTATTCTATGTCCCATTTTACAGATGAGGAGGTGGACGCACGAGGATGCTGAGACACTGGCCAAGTATTACCCCTGTCAAACGGGGTGGGGACCCTCCCCTCCAGGTGCCAGGCGTCAGCTTCCTCCTGTGACAAGCACATACATTCTCCCATCCTCTCAGAATCCATTACGGTTCCTGCTAGTAATCTCTCTGGGAGGTAATGAGTTCCATAATTCTATTTCTGTGAGTTTATTACTCAGGCCTTTGAAACCCAAGGCGGGAGTCCACTTCTTCACTGATCCCCTGGCCCCGGTGTCCCCTCCCGCAGCACGCCAGAGGTCCCTTATTTGTTCTCCCCAGGGCTGGGACACACACTTACTTCAGAACGGCTTGCATATTCTGTCCTTAGGTCCTATTTGTTTCTGTTTGTCTCCCTAAAGGGCAGGGACCCAGTATTGTTCCTCTGACCCTGAGCCCCGAGCTCTGTGCCCAGCCCTGAATGCTTGCCCAGTAAGAGGCTGTGGTGATGAATGAAACCTCCTCTTATTTGACCCAAACTCACCTCAATCAAGTATCAAAGTGAGCCTTTCATCATGCAATTGGAGTTAAGTAGGATTCAAGTTAACACTGTCTTGGCCGGCCTGCCTCACCAGCTCCTTTCTCTTTCTTGCAGAGGATTGCAGATTAAGGGCGAGTCCAGGCCACACAGAAGCAGGGTGGGGTCCCCCTCCCCCGAATACAATAAGGAAGAGCTTTCTAGTGGAAGTGGTCCAGAGGGGAGCAGAAAGCATCGAGTTCAGGGGATGGAGTGGACAGAGGAGTAAAAGTCTGAGGAGGGTGAGTAGGAACCTACCACAGACTGAGTCCCTGGCTCCACACGAGTCCAGGCTTCAGCCCTGAGGGAAGTGGGAATTTTGGTGGAGCAACATTTAACACAGTCTAGGTGACCACCTCCCCCCACGCAAGCAGCCCAGAAAGTAGCCCAAGGAAGACACACTGCATGCCCATCTCTGGGAACGTGATGGAAACGTGCCTTCCTGAGTTGGCATGCTCGGGGGACAGGGGGACTGTGGTCTGTGGTCTTCCCAGCACGGCTCCGTACGGAGTGTGAGAAAGTGGATCTTCCAAATAAACCCCTGGATCTGAGACAAGGCTGAAATCTTATCTGAAGGGATTTGCTTTCGATTTCATTTTTTAAAATGCATTTTTAATAACAAGCCTATTCAATCAAAAAGGGGTATTTGACTGCTTGGAACAGCAGTGGGATCTCCCCCAACATAATTTGGATCTTTTCCTAAACCCACTTCCTTTGATTCTGCCAGCTCAGATCTGTCTTCAGTCGGTAACTCACAAAGTCTGTCGTCAGTGGTGAGGAAGAAATTCAGTGAGGAGCGCCCCTAAGTACATCTCCGGACCCATCCCTGTAAGGCAGGAGAGTAAATTCCCGTTCACTGGACAGCAAGTGACATCACACAGATACTTTAAATGTTAGAGGGGGACGGACCCTGGGTCATATGGGCCCAGCGCCTCTCACAGCACTGAGACCCCCATGGCCGACCTTCGGGACCACCCATGGGGATGGTCCTGTGGCTGACCTGTCCTTCCTCTCATCGAGCAGGAGGCTGGACGTTCCTGGTTTTCTGGATCATGGAAGAAGCAATGAGCTCTCCGATCTGACAGGCAAGTCCAGAGACTCTTGGATTAACTCTCCAAAGGAAACCAGGGAGGTCAGAGGTAGTGCAAACCTCTGGGGTTGAGCTGCTCTGAGTCAGTCTTGGTTGGGCCGTGGAAGTCAGCCGAAGGTCAGAGAGCTGGAGGCCCTGGACCTCGAACAGATCTCAATTAGACACAGCAGTTTTGCTGGGATCCCTCCAGCTCAGAAGAGGGAGCTGCGATCTAGGCCTCTGCGGCGAGCAGCGGTGTCCCCGTGGTGGAGTGGCCAGGGACAGGAGGTGCTGGCAGAACCCCACGGCACAAAGACAAGCTGCAGGGCTTGGGAGAACTTGACCAGGGCAGGAGCCTGGGTGTCAGAGCTGGCCGTGGCTGGCACCCCTAAGGCAGGGGTGGAAGATGAGGCGACGGTCATACCGAGATTGGGCCAAGTCAGCCTCTTCGCTCATGGGTACAAACGTGTGACACGTTCAGCTCAATGTTTTCCTAGAAACGTTCCTATCCTAGCAGAGTTTAGGTCATCTGGTAATCATATGCACCTTTTCCAGTCCCAGGACAAGGACAGAGTGAGGACCTAATGGAAATTCGATGTATTCTCAACACAGTGGCCCGAAGGATCCCAGAAGAGCTCTCCTCTGTCAAATCTCCCTGTGGCTTCCCAACACACCCCCAAAACCCTTATAGTAGCTGCAAAGCCCAGAGTGTTCTGGCCCCATTACTTCTTGGCCAGCAACCCCTGTGGCCCCCCCTCCCTCATTCCAGCCAAGCGGGCCTCCCCCCTCTTCCCCCAGCTTGCCAGGCCTCAAGGCTTTAAGCTTGCTGTTCCCTCTGCCTGGGTCTGCTTCTCCCAGATGTCCCCATGGCTCTAACCCTCACCTCCTGCCGTCCGCTGAAGCATCATCTCAGAAAGCCCTGCCTTGCTCACCCAATTTTAAATTGCAACACCCCCGCCCTCCCTATGCCCCTCCCCTAAGTGTAGACCTTATTTCCCATCTGACGCACTAGGTGTTTAATGATCTGTTTATCACCTGGCTCCCCCAGTAGAAGGCGAAGCTCTGTTATGGTTGGAATTTTTGCCTGTTTCACTGACCACTCACTCATGACGACCTAGAAGAGTGCCTGGCACACAGCAAATATAGCAAAATATCCACAGAATGAATGAAGGTGAAGAAGGTGAACATTACTGGCTCCTAGCTTGACCGGCCGTGTCGGCCTGGGCCCCTATCTGACCACCTTCTAACAGGGTTCCTCCCCCAGACCCCAGATTGGCTTAGCTCAGTTCCCGGCTCCTGACTCCCCTGCCTGCCTTCTGCCCTCTCCCACGGCCTAGCTCAATCCCGTCCCATCCCCATGATAACAGAGGGGCTGACACATGTGGGCCTAACCTCAGCATTTCCCCATTTCCCACAGCAGTGGATCCACCTGTCTCTATAACAGCCTTCCTTGATTTGGAGACTCAATTAGCAACCCAGTCCCTCTGGCCTCTTTCAAGCAAAGCAATCCCAATATCGTGTGTGTGTGTGTGTGTGTGTGTGTGTGTGTGTGTGTATCTTGGACCATGATACTTAGGCAAATAAGCCATCAATTTGGTCACAGCAGGTGACCCTCTAGCCACAAGGGAAGCCACCTCCAAAAGAAGGCTTGCCAGGGGGCAGGCAGGCTTCCTTCCCAATAAAGGCCTGCCTCGTAACCCTCTGCCATGGGCAAACGTGGCCGAGGCCTCCTCCCCACAGACTCATCAGTGAGCCAACACAAAAAAGAGCCCCTTTTTGAGCCTGCTCCCTAAATCAAAGGAACGTCTGCTTTCAGAATCATAAAGTACATGACGACCCAAAAGAGAAATTCAGTAGACACACGTTACATTCTGCCAGAGCAATTCTTTCAAGGCTCACCGACATTAACATCCAGAACTGGTGTCTAAACAGCCCCGCACAGACTCAAGGATTCTTTAAAGCAGTAGAGCAAAACAGAAACACCAGCCATCTGTCTCTTGAAATTTTCTAGGAGGGGCACCCCGTAGCTGGGAAGCCACGCAGAGGCAGGTTTCCAGTCGGAGATGCACCACACTGAGTTCTGGGAGCAGGATCTTTCGGGAAGCCTTCCCTCCGCTGTTCTGGGCATGAAGCAGGTGTATTTCCCACCCACTGCCTGGCCCCTGTCCACATCCAGTGGTCACAGCAGTGTGGGACCCTGCGGGAGCCAGAGAGAACCTACAAGAATGCTGACTAGGGAGAACAGATCCAGGCCCCCATCATTCTGGGCCAAATTCAGTGGAAATGAGACACTTTTCAAAAACAATTTCTGGGTAAGTGGTGGAAAAAAATAAGATCACCCTAAACACGTGGAGCAGAGAAAGGAGCAGCCCCATGAGTGTAGAGATGGGTCCTCGGCCCTCAGGGGGGGCGAGCCCAGAGGACCGTTCCTCACACACCTTCAGTGCAGAGGCATCGGCTTGGACAATGACTTGTGTGGGTTGTCATGACGATGAAATTGAAACTGGGATAAACAATAGCCACTCAGGCAGCAGCCTCACCTCCAAGCTGACCTGTCATTACGCTAGCAGCTGCCTGGGTCTCAAGCAGGCATCAGGAGATGAGCATCTTGGGGGCAGGTTTTCATAACAGGTGGCCAAACATGAGGCTGGAAATCAACCGGGCCTTTTTGCTCCTTCTCGAGCTCAGCTAGGGAATCCAGCGGCCTCCTAGAAAAGGTCCCCGGAGCCGATGGAGGGACAACAAAGCACAGACAGTTAATGCAATGGGCCCAAAGACCCACAGCATGCCAGCAGGGCAGGCAAAGAACTGGGACCTCATCCTAAGTTCAAAACCTCAGAAATCGCTGCTCATGGGGGCGGGGGGCGGTGCAGGGGGCACTTCTAAAGCTCAACAGGACGTCCCGGCATTCCTCACCGAATGGACCAATGCGAAATTGAATTATTGTCCTGTTAGAACTTGAAAATCCCTCTGTAGTTCCAAGGCAGATGCAACTGCAGTCCTGTGGCACTCTGTCCCACCCTCGCCGCCGGCTCTGCATGCCTCAGACTCCCAGCCTAAGCCCTCACCCACATCTGCAGGAGCTGAGCGCCAGGAAAGAGAATTGAATATGCCCCATCGGGCTCAACTTGGCTTTACAAAATGGTATTGTTATTTATATTTAATAGGGGCTTCAGAAAAAGCTGCAAATCCTAGGGCACAGCAGAAATGTAAATGCTAACTGATTGTTATTCTTACAGAAACTTAGAATTCAAAAGTTTAATCATCCTCATTAGCATAATTTGGGTGACTTCAGTCCATAACCTTACCCCAGACTTGATTATTTATGGCGCCCTGAACAGAAGTCAAAAATTAACTTCGATTTAATGTAACAATTCCATCCCCAGTATAATTTATAATGCAGATACGTTTGTCAAAAATAAATCAGGCTGCTTTGCCCATCTCAGAACAGGAAACCCAGAAAGAAATAGGAAGAGAATCCCTAATCTTTGGTTTCTGTAGTTGTTCGGGCTCACCCTACCCCTCCTCCAGTCTGTGCCTGCCCAGGGACAGGCTTTGGAGTAGGCTGAGGGCGTCAGTGTGCAGAGAAATCTATAGATCAAGACAGACGGGCCGGGTGGTAGTGGGCATCCCTCGGGATAGACAGCTTGCTTCTCCTAAGGGTTTTATATCCAAGTAAGCAGTTTTCTAAGAAGATGCAAGGAGAAAACTTACCACAGGGGCTAGTCTGCTGGAAAGGCTGTGTGTGGAGAGCATACTCTCATGTCTTGCATGTGGTTGAGGTATATCTGTTTATCCAGCATTCCTGTACTCAGTCTTCACAACAAGGGCTAGGGCCGATGGAAACTGAGGCCCGGAGAAGTTAAGCAACTTGTCCACATCCCATAGCTGGGAAAAGGTGGGGCTGGCCCTGGAATGCTGGGCTCCCAGCACCATCTGTCAGCAGCTGGTCCAGGAAGGCAGAGTATAAGCACTCCATCAAGGGCTGGGGCTGACAATGGGGGACACTGCTCCCAGAGCAGACAGCAGTCATCCTCAAGACAGCACCAGCTCACCAATTCCCAAGAACTCAGAAGTGGCATTCACTACTCCTGCTTTCTAGAAAAACCCAGAAAATGTAGGTTTCCCAACCATGCAGCAAAAAGTACTGTATAGAACGTCCCCAGAGGATGGGGTCATAGTCATGCTGGGATCCCCTTTATCCCACTTCACATAAATTTGCCTCTGAGATGTCCCAAGCTCTCCGCCAAGGAAGAAAGATCTTTCCACGGCCAGCACCAAGGAGCTGGGCTGGCGTGGCCATGCAGGCTCTCCCTCCGTGCTAATTCTCTGTCTGGACTGCTAAAACCACCCAGACGTGCCAAGCTTTAGCGGCAACAGGTTTGCCTGCCAGTAACCAGCATCCTCTGCTTCCTCTTGCAAGCACCTACAGGCTGGGCAGTGCCAGCCCCCCTCTCCACGCCAGGCAGAGCCGGTGCCCCCTCACAATGGGCAGCAGAGCAGTAGGCCAGCCGCCAGGGCCTTGGCCAGTGGCTGGCAGGAAAGTGACCAAACTCAGATGATGCCATTTGGCTCTTTGGCTTCTGCAGTGGGAAAGATCTGGCCAAGAAGAGGTAAAAGCTATTGGCAAACTATAAAGTTTGGGTTCTCTTGGTCCCAACTCAGCGGGGATAATCATGAGCTGGCATAGCTTTTCCTTGTGTGAGTGTGTCTGTGTGTGTGTGTGTGTGTGTGTGTGAGTCTGTGTGTGCGTGCACACGTGTCCTCATGCTTAATCACGTAGCTTTAACAGTTATGAAATTAAGATGAAACCAGGCCACCTGAAACTAACATAACACTGTATGTTAACTAACCAGAATTAAAATAAACACTTAAAAAAAAAAAAAAAAGACAAAACCAGGCCAAAAGATGCATTGTGAAACAAGGCACCCAGGGCCCTGTATCCAACTGTGACCAATCTCAGATTGGGTCCCCATGATGCCAGAAAAATGAATTGATTCACCCAATTAGAACCACCAATTGGTTCATCCAGTTCAAATAACCACCTGATCCCAACATTGGAAAAAAAAAAAGTCAGTTGTTAGAGCTCTTGTTAACCAAACACTCAAGGAGTTGGCTGAATTTGATATTTTACCAACTAAAGGTGATGATGCTTTGGACCCACCTCCTTCAGGGTGTCACTTTGCTGAATGAGAGGCCATTCCTGCTTCCATTTCTGGAGATGCAATATTAATAATGACAAGAAAGCATAAGAGGTGCATCTACCACCAGCCAGTTCTCTATTGTGTCCTCCGTATATGTTCTCCCAAGTAACCTTCACAACTCTATGAAAGCAGTGTTTTTATCATCCTGACTTTAAAGCCGAGAAAACTGAATTTCAGAGCAGTTAAGTAGCTTGCTTAAGGTCACAGAGCTAGTAAGTGACATGTGCAAGGCCCAGACCCATACCCATCCGGTTTCCCTCTTTACACTTGTTTACATGGATGCAGTTGTCTCCCAGCTAGACTGTAAGGTCCATAGCAAAGGGATCTGGATTCCCACATCTAAAACAGTGCCAGCATACAGGTCCGGAATAGGCTTTCAATGAATATCTACTAAGTCAGTAAACGATTGAATGAATAAATGAATGAGCCCCACCATCACTATGTCATGAAACCAAGTAGCTTTATACCCACACCCTGACCTGACCACACCCTATATCCCCAGGGCAGAGTAGATAAGGATGGACACTGGGGGGGCAAGGGGGAGGTGCCCCCACGCCCTCTGCTCTCTGCAGGGTACAGGAGGGCAGAGACTGCCAGCCATCTTGTCTCCTGGATATTGCCCTCACCACTCCGCCGTGCAAGTTTTCCCGTCCGCCATATGTCTCCCTGATGGGCCCCTGTACTGGAACGCCCTGTGCCCCTTAGCGCCCGTTATCATGGCTTCATCTTTGCACAAGAGCTCTTAGGCCTGGACGGCGGATGGCTTCGACAATCCTGGAAATCCAGACAGACAAGTTTCTACCTGAACTGGGGCTCAGTCAGTGACTGGATAAGAGGAGCCAGAAAGGAGACCTAGAAAGGAAGGTGCCTTCAGGTTTCTCATTCCCAACCACGCAGGGCCAGGGGCAAGGGACGCGCTAATGGCAGTGGGGAAACAGCAGTGGGAATATACCTGTTTGGGACCGATAGGAGCTGGGGTCTCCCATTCACCCCCTTGCTTCCAGGCATGCCCGCACACAGCTCATCTGGGACACGCCTGTTCTTCCACAGCCCCCGGACAGGAAGCTCTCTGATATCATATCTCTCCGCCACGTTCAGAACTGGGCAAGGCCACAGGAGTGGGGACATCCAACAATCTGACGATTCCCTCCAGGGCTCAGGACAGAACCGGCATCAGTTCTCAGCCTAGCTTCTCAAATATATGTGTTGTTACTGCTGCTGTCTTCAAAGACCCTGACTCCATTTATGCCTTGTTCCTTGCTCCTCCTCCTGGGACAAAAGACACGGAATAAATAAGAAGGCAGGCTTAACCCCTCCCTTGGCAGGGATAGGAATTTGCCAGAGTTGGGTAGGAGCAGAAAGTTTGCAAGACAAATACCTTGGGCTTGCAAAATGCTTTATATTTGACAAAGCATTTTCTCATTTGAGCCCTGAAGCTGTGAGATATCAAGTCCATACGACAGATGAGAACACAGAAGCGAGGGGGCGCCTGGCTGGCGCAGTCGTTTAAATGTCGGGGCGCGATCTTGGGGTCCTGGGATCGAGCCCGGTGGAGGGCTCCCTGCTCAGTGGGGGGTCTGCTTCTCCCTCTCCCCCTGCCCCTTCCTGCCCTGCTCGTTCTCTCTCTCTCAAATAAATAAAATCTTTGGGGGGGCGGGGAACACAGAGGCTAGGCCAAGGCCACAAAGGTTTTCTAAGCCATCTTTCCGCTCCTCGTCACCTAGGTTCTCGGCCCCTGGAGAGCAGGAAGAGACAGTGAGGCTAAGAGGCCCCATCAACAGCACATTGCCCCCTTGGGAGAAGGTCGTGTGTCACGAAGGCTGCTGCGTCCTGCTCTGCTTCTGCTCTGTGAGGGCTGGGGCGGGTGAAGGGTTAGTGGGCCATTATTCTGGGTGTGTCTGTGAGGATGGTACGGGAGGGGATTACCATCTGAACCCCTAGAGGGAATCAGGCAGACTGCCCTCCCAGTGTGGGTGGGCCTCGTCCAATCAACTGAAGACCCAAATAGAACAAAAAGGAGGAGGAAGAGGAAACTCCCACTGTGTGCCTCTGGAGCTGGCGCCTCCGTTCTCTCCTGCTCTGGACTGGATCGAAACATGGGCTCCTCCTGGGTCTTGAGCCTAGCGGCTCTCGGCTGGAACCAGCCCACCGGCTCTCCTGCAGACCCAGCTTGCCCACAGCGGATCTGGGACTTGTCAGCCCCCATAATCACGTGAGCCAATTCCTTCCTGTAACTCTCTCTCCATTTCGATGTATCTGCATCTATGCCTGTCGGTTGTTTTCTGGAGAATCCTGACTCTTACAGGGTCCTGCCCAGGCTCTGAATGGGGAGATGAGCTGCAAAGCCAGGCTGAGCTGAGGTAGGCAGGCCTCCCATCCTGGCATCGATCAAGAGAGGAAGTGTTTTCTGCTCTCTTGCAAGGACTCCTCCTCAGAAACTGCCCTTTCTCCCACAAAGCATTTCTTCAAAAATATTTATTGACACCCGCCTTGGGGCAGGCGCTGTTTTTGGAGGATGGGTATATCCGTGAATGAAACAGACGAAGGTCCCTGCTCTCATGACACTCAGTTTCCATGGCAAATGTAATAAGGAAATTAGATAATATATTACAAGGCGAGAAATAGTATGACAAAAATTAAAAATTGCCTAGGGTGGGGGGGACCAGGTGTGGCAAGGTGGGGGGACAAGTGTTGTGTTGGCCGGTGACGAGGAAGGCCTCTGGGGGAGTGAGGTTTGAGTGGAACCGAAGGAAGCAGAGAAACTAGCCCAGCAGGGACTTGGAGGAAGACAATCCAGGCAGGGAACAGCCAGTGCAAAGGCCCTGAGAGGAGAGCTGCCTGGCGGGCACAAGGAACCGCAAAGAGGCACAGTGAGGACAGAGGGGCAGGCGATGGGGACGAGGCCACAGAGGCGGGATGGCGCGGGGCCACTGGAAAGCCTTGAAAGGGGAGCCTCGGCAGGGCTTCCGACAGAGGAGGAGATGATCTGCTTTTAAAGGGATCTCTTTGGCTGTCTATTGACCCCTTCTGCAGGGGGGTCAAGGATAGATGCAGGAAGACAAGTCAGGAAGCTCTTGCCAAAATCCACGCCAGAGATGATGGTGGCCCTGCTCAAGGTGGTGTCAATGGTCAGATTCCAGATGGAGTCCGACAGCAGGTGGAGAGGCCCCCCCAGAGTGGAGCAGGCAAGTTCCCATCTTGGGTCCTTCTGCTCCCTGCCCAGGAACGTGCCCTACAGACACCTTTGTCCCTGGGTCCCCCCAGGGGATATGCCTAGTCACAGCTAGGAATAGTTTTTTATGGACAGAGTTGGGGAGGATGAGAAGGCCAAGCTCTACCCTCTTCCCCAACATCTGGAGCAGACATTAAGTCCATTCAAGTCCTAGAGCCAGGTGGGGGGCAAAAAGGAAGAGGATAGTGGTCAGTGGTATGCTGATAAGTGTTCAATGACTGGCTCTCTAGGAAAAAAAAATGTGGGTGTATGTGCATAATTTTGCTGATATAAAAAATAAGTTGCAAATATTTTAGAAATACTAATAAAATGTACAATACCCTTTACTTTAAATTCTGCATAGCCTGTGGGTTCTCACAAAACGCTTCTGTTGATTTTTGCAAAACTCGTAGCCAACCTATGGTTGCAATTGACAATGAGAGTAGTTCCCACCTGAATGTTGGTTGATATTTGCATTTACATTAATGGGTAAAAAGAAAGAGAAACCACAAAGGTGTTCATCGGGAACTTTTTTCTGTTTGTCACCGATGTGAGTGACTTCTTCCCTGCATCTGATAATAGTCTTCAATTACTGCAAGAATATTTCCTCGATTTTTGGTGCCATTTACAATGTAATAGCTACACACACAAAACACTTTTAAGTTCAATCTGCATTATTAAGATTTTCCCCATCACTGTTAAAGTCTAAACAAATAAAAAAACAATAAATGAAGACCTGACTCAAAGCATCTGCTAATTTCCATGTTCTGAAGACTCCCACCCTGGCTGATTTCAATCTACCAACGTGACATTATCGAATGTGGATTTGGGAAGAGATGCTTAGCCATGCGCCATTATATAGTATTTCCAACATAGAGATACAGTTGATGTAAATAACCTCAGGAGTATAGATAATAGTAAAATGGAGTAAAATAATTAGGACTTAGTAATGAGTTTTGAGTATTTATTACCTTTGTGTTCAATATAACTTATTTAATTGTAAGTTTGTGTAATTTAATTTTTAATAATGGCCGTGTTTATCAACCAGCTTGCAAAATCACTGAAAGTTTAATAATCGTGGGCCAGTTCAAGGCAGCTCTAGCACCCGGTCGACTTTTTCAAACATCACCCATCTTCCTTACTGAGAGATCCAGTAGCTACCTGTCAAAGAAATGGGGAAACTGAGGCAGAGGGGATGAGGTGAGATGCAGCTGAGGTCCTAGAGCAAGGCGGCCTCAGGGAGGAGTGGCTGGTCTCAGGTGGGGGAGGGTGGGGGAAATCTGAGAGAGGCAGTTTCAGATGAGGGCGGTGAGGTCCGCGGAGGTTGTGGATGCGAAGGCGTTCGAGTCCATGCCCACATCGCCACCACCAGCTCCCCTCAAGCTGCCTAGGCCAGCCTCTTCGAATGGGATCTTCTTAGTGAGTCTTCATGAAGAGACAGCCACACCCACGCTGGAGGCTGTGGTTGATTAACAAATTAGCTGCAAATGACTCGCCAATCAACATTCCTAACAAGTTCGCCAGCGTGATGGAAGATCTGCCCGTGCCACCCGGCTCACAGAGTCAGCATATGAGGATCGGGCCACAGGGAGTCAGGCGGAACGTCTGGCCCCATTGGCCCAAGGCGTTAGTGTATCGGGAGCTGGCAGCCCAAGGATCCCAGCTGCACCTGCCGGGTGGGACCTGCTCTCCCTCGAGACAGCCCACGCCTCGTCCCCCTCAAGCCCTTGGGGTCCTGTTTCAGTTCCCCAAGTTCCTTCTTCACTCACCAGTACCACCAAACTTGACCTTCTGGGTCCCCAAAATGAGAGTCATGGTAGCAATGCCAGGCCCTCCCAAGCTCCCCAGGCCCACCCAGGACTTGAACGTGAAAGGAGAGCAGTGTGTCGTCCCGAACAACCAGAGATGATGAACAGTGGCCTTGAGCACACTCGCCCTGAGTCTGGCTCAGCTTAGAAGCCCAGGGCACAGCAGGTGTTCTCAGGTTCTGGATCCTGTAAGAGGTGAGGGCTGCGGGGAGAGCGGAGCCAGGGCCCGGCCAGAGAGTAGTCCACACCCCGGCTTCTGACCACCCAGCCCGGAGCCGTCTCTTCTGACTCCATTAGCTGTGTGACCGTCGTGGGCAGGTTGAAAAACTTCTCTGAGTTTCCCATTTCTTCATGTTAAAAAATAAGTTAATAATACAATACATCCTTGGCTTTCATAAATTTAATATTTGGCCTTTGTTTGTTGTTGTTTTTAACTATCTAATGATCTGCCTGTTTGCCTGGGAAGCACCCACTCGCTGGCCCTGTTTGCCTTCCCGGAAGTCCTTGGTCTCCAGCTTCACCAGTCCTGATGAAAGCTTGGGAAGAAGGACCCAATGCCTCCTTCTAGCCTCCGGCTCCCCACTCCTCAGTCCAGAAGCTCGTTCCCCCAGTGGGACTTGGAATCTGGGTGCCTGTAGCTCACGCCTTACAGTTGATGGCAAAGCACCGGGACCTCCACACCGGGATCTGTGTGGCCCTAAGTGGGCCAGCTCTGCCTACTCTCCTGATGTCCCTATTTTCCCAACCTTGGGGATGAGGGAACACATGGGCCTGGGGGCCCCCCCAGACCGTGGGGCTCGGAGCTGGTTCTGCTACTGAATGGTTACTGAACACAAGCACGTGACGTGCCTTTTCTCTCTCCAAGTCTCCTTCCTGCCTTTTTCATGAGGGGCCTTATGGAAGATCACCTGGGACCACAGAAAGGACTGCCTGCCTGGGACTGAGGGCGCGTCTCCATCCTGCTCTCCCCTCCCTGCCCACCCCACCCCCTCAAGTTTCCCAGCCACTAGGGACAGCTCCGCTCCAGAAAGGAGCTGAAATCAGGCCCAGCTCAGCCTTGGGCAACTCCTGGCGGGGAGAAGCAGGGGGAGGTGAGCAGCAGGCTGGGAGGAACAGGGGTGAGCGGCAGATCAAGGGCAGCCGACACCAGAATGGGAAGGTAGGAGGGGAAGGAAGCGCTGACACAGCACTCAGTCTGCGAATTTCTGCCATAAATCACTCTCTGGAGCAGCCTGCGAGCCCTCACAGCTGGAGGGAGGAAATTCTAGATATCCCAGATTCTAAGCCTAGAACATTCTCCTGGAGGGCTGGGAAACTTGGTCAGCTCTTTGTTCTTGCTGGGGGGGTCCTCAGTTTACCCCACTGCAAAATGGGGAGCACTAGCCCCCTCCTCTTAGGCTCTGTGCAGAGACAATGTCCCCAGGAGCACTGAGGTCCCCACACAGAGGTGTGTACATAAGCAATGGGATTGTTATTAGTGATTATTGTTCCTGACAGCATTAGTAAAAAAAAAAAAAAAATCACACCGAGCTCAGGAACATGCTTGCTCTGGGGTGTGGAATCATAACTCATGTTTATGCAGCGCCTCACAGCATGAAAACCCCAGTCATGTGTATTTTTCTCATTTGATTCCCACAACAAGGCAGCAATGCAGTTAAGGCGGAGATCTTTCCTCTGGTTTTACAAACGGGGAGTTTTCAGTCTCTGGAGGTAAAAGGGCTGTCACTGGCCACTGAACCAGGTCGCTTGGGGGAGCGAGAACAACAACTCACATTTTCCCTTTCCACTGCCTCAACTCAAGACACTGGGAAACAGGGAACAAGGCGAATCCTGGGAAAGGGGGTATCACAGGCCTTTGGGGTCCAGGTTTGGCTCCCAAATGTCCTGCTTACCAGTGGAGTGGCCTCAGCTACTCCCCGGTATGATGGAGGTCATACAAGCAGTCCCCACCTCCTGGGGTCCTTGGATGGGTTAGGAGAAATAATGGATCAGGGGCTCAGCAAACTCCCAGCGCAGAGTAAGTGCTCAGTTAACACCAGCAACCGGCTTTCTCATTCTTAAGCCTTAAGGGGGATGTGCTCTTGGTTTGCTTGCCAACTAGAGGCCGAGGGATGGATGTGGTGACAGCCCCCCCACCCAGTTCTCTCCTAGTTTGAGGGGCCCAGAAAGTCATTTCCATGTCTTTCTCACTTTTCCCCTCCAGGCCCACAAAAGCTGGCCTCACCAAAGGGCCAGAGGACATCAGCAAGGTGATGGGCGTCCTGAGCTGAGGCAGAGGGAAGCCCGGATCTAGACCCTGGGGAGTGAAGAAGCTTCTGCTCTCACCCTGGGTTTGGAGCTGATCTGAGCCCAAGGCAGGCCCAGGAAAGAAGATCTGCTTCTCACCCAAGCCACGGAAGGGAGGAAGCTTGGGGGCAGTGCCAGGAGCACGGGCTCTGGGTCCCGGCTGATCGGAAAGCTAACTCTGCCTCAGTTTCCTCAACTGTAAGGTGGAGTTATAGTACCATAGGGAGGATTAAATGTGGTTGTCTGGTAGAGAGGTTCCCTCTCTTCCTTCCCTGTGGAGGACAGACCACAAGGCAGAGCAACCTAACGACCTGGCTTCTCTGTCTGTGAATGTCGCTGGGTAGGGTTCCCGGGGCTGAGACCCTCTCATCAGGCAGGACTGACAGACGGGAGCGCTGGCCATGGGAGCGCGCAGGGGCCTCTCCCACGTCTTCAGGGCATACCAGCTGCCTCCGCCTCTCAGGGTGTGCCCGCCCCGGACGTGATGACCCTCAGACACTGCCCTGGACCCTCCATGGCTGCCTGAGTTCCCTGGTCCCTGGCCCTCCTCCAGGGTTCCCTTGGCCTCCATGCCACACTCGGGCATCGCACATGGCCTCGTCCTGCCCTGCTCACCCCCACGGAGCCACCTGCATTCTGTCTCGCCCAGATCCACCCACCAGCCTGCACCGCCTCTTCCATCCTCAGCCCCTACCCACGGTCCCACTTTCATCGCACGGCCTTTGGTCTGCTGCAGCTCGGAGTCTAGGCTAAGCAGAAGCTTGCCCTGAGGGTGAAATGAGAGTATTTGCTGACAGCATTTGACAGGAGTCAGCCCTGGTGTGTCAGGCACCAGGCAGGAGGGGGGTGTGGTGGGCATCACCGGAAGCAGGGTCGGGCTCCGCTGTGATAGGTAGGGAACTGGTATCATTCCTATTTTGCAGGTGAGACAACTGAGGCCCAGAGAACTTGCTAAAGATGAGTGACCCCATGTCCGTGGGATTCTGGAGCTGAGAGCCTCGGTGGTGTATTGCCTTCCCAAGGTAGACAATCAGGGTGTGTTGAATGAATGAGTGACCTCACTGACAGGGACACCTTACTACCCCACGAAGCAGTCCGCTCTATTGCTGGATACTTCTAGTTCCTGCAAAATTCTTTCTTTCGTTGAGTAAACACTGTCTGCCCTTTATCATACCTCCTTCCCGCTAGCCCTGGTTCTGCCCGTAGCAGTCCCCTGATGCCGAGGGGCTCGGGTCACCACTGCTAACTCCAGCCCCAGGATCCAGTGGGGCCCCTCCCTCCCCCACTCATAGCCTCAGGCACAAGCCCAGGCCTGCCCAGGGACCACAGGGCTGAGTCTGGGGAGTGACTGCCTCCCCCTGGGTGCAGAGAGAGCCAGAGCCCCCTCCCTAAGGAGCAGGAGCTAAGGCCTCCACGGGGAGATGAGGCTCTTGTCACGGTGATGTGGGAGCCATGGGTCCTGGCTTTGTAACCTCCCTCAGCCACCGGGTCAGGTTATGGCAGGAGCAGGACCCAGGTGAGAGCAGGTGGCCGGGAGGGGGTGCCCACGCTCATTCCAGCAATCTGAGCAATCCCACGCTTGGTTAGCTCTGCAATGACATGGCTTCGGAGCTGACCAGTTGTGGCCCCGAGGCTGACCTGACTCGTGAGACCCAGTCTCAGGCTGTGAGGCCTCCACAGCACTTGGGGGGCAGGTGGGCAGGGGGTGGGGAAACGTCAGGGCATGAGCCTCCCCACCCCCCACCAAGGAGTGCCACCAGCCTGTCGTGAAGTCAGGCAGGGGAGAGCACCCGAGTCCGCAGCCCGCCCCTCCAGACACGGTGGGAAGTCCGCCGGCCTGCAGGAATCATCCTGCCCCGGCCACCTCACCACAGCAGGGGTCCCAGCGCAGGGGCCCCCTTCGGTCTGCCTGTGAGGAGTCAGGCTGGGTGGGACAGGCTGGGACTGCCACCTCCTGCCTCTGGGACTGAGACCCTCAACAATCCAGGGCCTCCGGCCGCGTGCTGGATGCCGAGGGAGCTCCCCACTGACACCGGGAGCCTTGAGAACCATCGGTTCCAACAACACCCACCAGTCAGTGTGACAGTCGCGAGCCTGGGGCGGGGGTCAGGGAGAGCCGAGCTCGAATCCCGCGCCTGCAGGTTACTTCACTGCCCTGGCCTCAACTCGCGTGTCTGTAAAGTGTGGATGTGTGATGCTTACCTCGCCACCTCACAGGAGTCCTTCAAGCCAATCCCAAAAGCCGACATACCCTGTGATTCTATTTGTTTGGCATTCTTGAAATAGCAAAATGAAAGAAATGGAGAACAGATCAGTGGTTGCCAGGGGTCAGGGAAGAGGGGGGAAGGGGAGGTGAGGGTACCTATGGAAGGACAACAGAAGAGACCCTCGTGGAAAGAATGGAAATCAGGAGGGCGCCTGGGTGCTCAGTCCATTAAGCATCTGCCTTCAGCTCAGGTCATGATCCCAGCGTCCTGGGGTCGGGCTCCCTTCCCTTCTCAGTGGGGAGTCTGCTTCTCCCTCTGTCCCTCCCCCCACCCCCGTGCTTGTGCTCTCTCTCTGTCTCTCTCAAATAAATAAATAAAATAAAATTTAAAAAGAATGGAAACCAAGGAAATGCTCTGCACCTGGACCACATCACTGTCCATAGCCTGCTTGTGATATTGTATTTGGGTTTTGCAAGATGGTGTTATTGGGGGCAACATGGGATCTCGTTGTGTTATTTGTTACAACTGCATGTGAATCTTCAACTGTCTCAAAAAGCTCAATTTTTTAAAAATAGTTATTTTATGTTTGGCGAAGATTGAGCATCTATAACATTCACTATTCATGCTCCCCATCCCCTTGTGTTCCTCTATGAACTGGTGGGCCTGGGGAATTCACATAAAACTGTCATGGCAAACAGGGGGGTAAGAAGAGCCTGACTAGGTGTTTAGCATTTTTTATTTCCCTGCCCTCCATGAGTGCCTAATAAATGCGCAGGTGATGGAATGAGTAAGTGAGTGAATGAACGAATGTCCATTACAGCAAGACAACTCGTAACCTCTCAGGAGATGAAATGAATTGGACTTAAAGGAAGAGGTACTTAGGATAGGCACAGGAGGGATCTTGCAGCCCCGAGACTGGCCAGCCCGAGTCCCTGCCTGGCTGCATCCACCCCGGGCTGCACCATGGGGCGTGTCAGGGGAGGGGGAGTGGGCGGCGGGCCTCCGAGGACAGGAGCGCGACACACTTTAATTAGCCCAAGAGTAAATTACATCAGACGTAGAGAGCCCCGACTTCTCCCGACGGCTTGGGGAAAATGGAAGCCTAGCATTTTCAATTTAAGGTTTAGTTAGATAATACCTATTGGTGCCAGTAGATTACAGAGTGGATATTAAATCCTTCAGGATTTGGAATCGGAGCGTACAAATGGAATCCATAAATAGGGGGAAGCTGCCGGAAGGAGCGGGCCCTCTGTCCTCAGCTAAGGAGAAAGCCTCTCTGTGAAGGCTCAGTCAGCACAGACCGGGGTCCTAAAGCTCCTACCAACGGCTCCAGGGCGGTGAGCGGGGGTTGGTGATCATTCTGGGGGCTCCCTGAGCAAATTCTTCCCACGTTACAGGCACGGATGCCGGGCCCCCGTGCACCCCACATTTTAACAATCAGAACTGGAACTCACACCTCAGCTCCATCCAGCCCTTCCTCTCCTCTCCATCTGGTCAGCTCCTACACTACCTTCAAACTGGCTCAAGCCTCCCTCCTCCAGGAAGCCCCGAACTCCACTCAGATTCCTCCCTGAGCCCAAGGAGCCTCGACTTCGGGGTGTTGCCTTCACCGACGGTTATCTTCTTCAAGGACGACCTCGTGCCCTCACCTCTCAGTCTTGAAAGGGAGTGACATGATCTATTCTGCACCCTCACTCCTAGGTGCACAGCGAGATCCAACCCACATGAGCTGCACAAAAGGGGTGTTTACGTTACATTTGTATTGATTTTTGGGCAGCTGATGCATTTTGAATATGCGATACGTTCACAGCCTTTGAGACTCAGAAAGTAGAGAAGGATCTGGGGCAGAAGTCTCCCTCCACCCTGCTTTGCAGGGCCCCAGCTTCTCCCCAGGGTAGCCAGTCTCTGGTGTATCCCTCTGGGCTCCAACCTCCAAGCAGATCGGGATGTCCATTTGCCCCTTTCTTAACAAAACAGCAGGACACATTCCACGTTATTTCCCTCACCACCTTTCTTGGAGACTGTCCTCATTCCTGCGGGGGATATCTTCAGGTTTCCGTCATCTTTGAACCAGGAAGACCCTGCAGCTCCAGGACGGGGAGCCAGTGGGACAGGGGGCTGTGAGGATGGACTCCAGGGTCCCCCCCTCTGCCCCCAGATGGGCATGAGGTTGATTGGGCGCCTTGAGATGGCCTCTGAAGCTGACCTGGACCAGCAGGCTTGAGAGCATGAACACAGGGCCTCGGAGCCTTGGGCAGAGCCCATGGGATGGCAGTGATGGTGTCATCATGGCTGGATGACATCCCTGGCAGGCCCAGCACGAAGTCTGGGGCTCAGTGAAGAAGGAGGCTACAGCAGCTTATTAGTTTAAGCAGGATGAAATGCGTAAATTAATTACCCCGGCCACCCGTGCATGTAGCGGCTGGCCCCGCACTCGGGAAAGACAAGCATTAGCGTCCGTTCCTGCGGCCTGGTAACCTGGCAGACGCGGCTGGGAGGGCCCCTGGCCCCCTGCCCACCCGGGGGAGGAAGGGTCCCAGGTCAGCCCGGCCGCAGGAGCCAGAGCCGGGTGGTCCTGCCGGATAATCGGGTCCTTCCCTGGGATGGTGAGCTTGAATTCTGTCTCCACCAGCAGCAAAAGCAGGGGTCAGAAGAGAACGGGCAGAGGGGGTAAAGGGCCCACCCTCTGTCCTGTTCTGGGCACCTGAGCTCTTATTTATCAGGTGATACAAGGTGCCAGTCACTGTGGTGACCTTTTACTAGCTTCCTTTCATTTGATCCTCACAAAAACCCCGAGTGGACTCCATTATGAGCCCCATTGCACAGACGAGAAAACCGAGGACCAGGAAGAATAAGTAACTTGTTCTACTGACCCAGCGGCCAACTGGCCGTGTCGGGATTCAGATCCAGGACAGCACACAGCCTCCCAGGGGGACAGACAGGCAAGGAGCCATCTCCGGGGTCATGTCACCCAAATGTGCCCTCCTGCTTCCACACCCCTTGGCAGGAGTCCCTCCCCGCCCCCCCCCCCCCCCCCCCGTAGCTCGGAAGCCCCAGCTGTTGAGCTGTGGCCTCCCTTCCCCCGCAGCTGGGACCTGCTCGCCCACCCACCTCACCGGCCCAGGGGCCCTCTGCTCTCAGCCGGTTTCCCAAACTGCCTCATCCTCCTATACTCCTAGCCTCCATGGCTCTGCCCGTTCCTCCACCCGGACGGTCTACCCGCCACAATTGGCCCATCGTCCGTGTCTCCGGCCGGCGTCATTGTCCAGCTGGACCTCCACTCTCCACAGCATCACCATCCATCCCAGAGCCCTCTTCTTAGGGCGCTAATCTGATCCCTCACCATCCTGCGGTGGCAGCACCACACTTAGAGGAAACCCCAACTCTCCGTGAGAGTTGTGTGATGGGACCCCGCCCCCCTCACCGCTGCCCAGTGTCCCCTCCTCAGCACCCCCAGCCGGCTGACCCCTGTCCTCCCCACACTTGCAGAACACACTCTCCAACGCAGGTCCCCTGCTGGACGATCCTTACCCCCAGGTCCACCACCCCCCCAGGAGAGCCCGCCTCCCTCAGCCCTGCTCCCCCATGTCCCTCTGCAGGGTACTTATCGCATCTAAATCAGCCCGCATTCATTTATGGCTTTATCCTCGGCTTCCCTGACGGGCAGCGCCTCCTGGCTCCCCGTGCCGAGGTCTTGGCACGCCATGAAGATTTAGGAATGGACAAGGAAACCCCCTCTGTCCCACCATGCTGAATCCTCAACCCAGCCCTCTCTCTCACCTGGGCTTGCACAGTGGACCCAATCCTGGACTTCAGGTTATCTGGTCCACGTCCCCCTCTAGGCAGGTCCCCACCTGAGCCATCAAAGACCCACAACCTCACCTCCCAAGGAATAATCATGAGTCCTTCTCAGGGACAGGCTCTCAAGGCCACGCCTTCCACTGATGGATCCGCCTTAGGCAAGCTGCCTGTAAGGACCAGGGTTTGCAGTCCACTAAGGGTCTTAACACGAAGATGGAACCAACCTCAGAGAAATGCAGTTTGCCCCCCCCAGGCCAACCAAGAAGCCAGTGCGGAAACAAATTATCAGTCCACTTAGGATTAATTTCTTCACCACGTGCGAGCCAAAGACCTCCCCAGCCTGGCTTCTGTCCTTCCTGGAGAGCCCCAGGGACTAGGGTGTCGTTCTCAGCCCTGGGGAGGGTTCCTGCCTCCCCACCACTCTCCCTCTTGCAAGAGGGTCTAGTGGTTCCCACGACCCTCAGCCCCACCCCCTCCTCCTTGCCTTTGCCCTTCTCAGCCTCCGCCTTGGCGGGGTGATGGGTTAGGAACCAGGGGCTGGCCCACGCACTCAGCAATTAGTGTTTTATCTCCCTCATATATGCGGCTGAACAACAGTTCATTTTCAAACTTAATAGTCAACATTCAGAAAGATAAAACTGCCTGGGTCCCTCCTGGGAGGCAATTTGAGGATTTGGTGGGAAGACCTGGATAGGAGCTGGGCTCACATCTCTGCCTCCAAGACCCTGCCCCCTCTGGACATGCGTCCTGGCCCCAGCTTTTACCCTTCTGATCTCCCCGCACAATCAGGAGCAAGATACCGATCTCCCCACCTTGCAGGCAGGAAATCTGAGGCTGAAGGAAGCCAAGGGACTCTGCCCCTCAATTTTCTCCTGCCTTGGATTTTGAGGACTCTGGCTTTCTATTTACCACCTGGCTTGGTAGGCTGACCTGTAGAGTCCCCTCAACCTTCAGGGGCTGCAGAACCCAACCTGACATGCCCACCAGGCCCCCTCCCTCAGCATGCCTGCCTGCAGGGAGAGTCCAAGGGCAGCAGCCCCCCACATGGATGAGACCCTTCCCATGCCCCACACTGCAGTCCCCATGCCAGGCTGGGCGGGGTGTGGTGGGGTGAGCAGCAAGCCTCTCATTCCTGCTCGGCTGGGGGACTGCCGGCCTGTAATCACACATTCCACAGCCTGGGGCAAGGTCTATTTAGCTAATGAAGAAGGAGTGGAGAGAGGGGCTCCCTGGTGGGAGGGCTGTGGGGCCCCGGTCCTGACAGTAGCTTGGGGAGGGAGGCTGAGTGCCCATAAACTGCAGTGAAATGCTGCCACCTGCTGGCCATGTCTCAGAACTACAGGGAGCTGTGAGGCTGGTTCCGGGGCTGGGAAAGTGGAAACTGGCCCCCTTCCCCCAACCCCCCCATGGTCCCGAAAAGGCTGGGGAAATCGAGCTTGGTCCCGGGTTGGGATGCTGTTGGTGCTGCTGTTGTTGTTAGTCCGACAACAATAATATTACTGTGCCTCAATTACTGAGCACTTGCTGGGGCCAGGTGCTTTGCGCATTGTTTTTGTGTCCCCAGCAATCCTCTAAGATGCTGTTTGCTTCTGACAGGCTGCGTAGCTAGCCGAGGTCACACAGCTGGTGAGTGCCATGGGCGGGATTCTAACTCAGGCAGTCTGGCTCCAAACTGTCGCCCAAAGTCTGAATTCCAAGTGTCAGCTCCCCACAGGAATGTCCCGGATTACCCGCCCCCCCCCCATAACTGCTTCTTAGCCTCCAAGGCCTGCCCACATGCCCACACCCTTCTAGAACAAAAAGGAATAACCCCTGACGTCATGGAGTCCATATTGCAGTGGGTCCTGGAGATCCAGGCCCAGAGCAGGACTCAGATGCTTCTGAGGCCCCCAAGCCCCCTCACCCCCTGCCCTTGTGAGCAGGGGAGGCTTCTGCTTGGGGAGGGGTCCAATCCCTGACTGGCAGGGTGTGGAGCTGAGGAGGGGCAGCTGGGCTGGGTAAGGGGCGCCTCGGGGATTTGAGAATCCAATCCACCTGGCTCTCAACCCCGTCCTGGTCACGGAGCCCCAGCTGGGATGGGAGCTCAATTTTCCAGTCCCTCCCAACCACCCTTGCTGCTGTGATCCTTACCCCACAAACTATTACAGCTGGGAGAGGACCTCAGGAATGATCCAGTGAAAATACCACCAACTTCTGTTGATGGGGAAGGTCAGGCCCAGAAAGGGCAAGCAGCTGGCTCAGATCACACAGCCCAAAGTGACTGAGCCAGGAAGAGAACTCCTAACTACCTGGCTAGGGCTCCCTGCTGAGCCCTAGTTCTGCTTCCCTCCTCCCCCAGCCCAGCCCCCTGAGGGTCCTCCCCCATCTGCCAGCAGGCTGCCCACAGCATGCCTGGAATTGCCTAAAGCCCAGATCTAGTGGGGACCAGACACAGGGGAGCATGGACCAGCCTTGGCTGGTGCTGAGAGGAACAAGAATGGAAACAGTCTTGCTTCTCTCCTTTCTCTCCCTTTCTGGGGAGAGATGGCTCCCTTCCCCTCGACTCCCATCCCGGAGCCTGCAATGGTCCGATGTTTTCACTCGCTGAGGAGGGAGGCATTCACAAGAAATGGAAGAAAGGATTCCCCCAATTGCTTTCTAATCACAGCTCCAGTGGTAATGGAACTGGTGGGGAATGATGGGGAGAGCATGGTGCTCAGGGAACATCCCCACCCAGGCCCCAGCCAGGGGCCCAAGGCCCCTGGTTTTAGTATATGTGCTGCCGAAGCGAGCACGGCCCAGGGCCCCTGGACACGGCTGTCCTCCTGTCCTCCCACCATGCCAGCCTCCACACTACCGGTGGCAGCTCCTGGTGAGACCCCGGCCCAGGACAGGCAGGGGTCCAGGGAATTCAGCTGGACTCGGTCCCTCCCCTTCTTCCCTACTCTGGAGCTGCGGCTTTGGGAAGGGCCCCAAACGTGGGGGGCCAAGGCCTTTCGCCGAGAACTGAGCATCCCTAGAGCCCAGGAGCGTGACCCTCCTCCCCATCACAGCCACGGGGATTGCAGGTCCTAAAGCAGGTCCGGGAGGCTGCAGGGCACCGAGTGCTGGCCTGGGGAGGTGCTCCAGAGAGCATTGCTCATGGAACCAGACCCGGATCAGGGGCTGGGGAAACAGCAGCAGCCGATCCAGGGCACACTGTCCTCACCGCTCTCAAGGGAAAGCACGGAGGTGGGGGAGCATGCTGGTTCCATGGGAGGCAGCCTCCTTCCTGATGGCGCTGCACTGGGCCCCCTCACCATCCTCTCCTCTCCTACCCCCTCCCCTCTGCCCTCTTCATCTGGCTCATTTTTCCCTTTCCTTTTCTGATCCCAAGGACCCCCCACCTCTACCTCCGGAAGCCTGGCCACTGGCCCAGCAGGGTGGGGAGAGGGAGGAGGGAAGGGGGTTGCCCCTCCATGATGCGCCAGCAGCTAGCTCATTTAGGTACTTTTACTAGGTGGCAGGGGAGAGGGCTGCTCCCCTGGTGTGGTTTGGCCTCAGGTGAGGAGCAGAGCAAGGAAGGACAGTGAGAATGAAGGGGCCCGGGGGGGCGGTCCTGGCCACACCAAGGAAAGAGTGCGTTTTGCTTGCACCCTCTTTCCCTCTCTTCCAAGTCATGCTTCCTCCTGTCTTGCTTGCCTCTTCCAGGAAACCTTCCCTGACTACCCCTCCAGGCCTCTCTGGGCTCCTCTCCTTCCTGCATGCCCCAAGCCCAAGAGGGTGCTGCCCTCAGGAGCCTGGTGGTTCTTCTGCCAGGCCTTGGCTGTGGGGTCCCCCTGCCCAGGAAGCTCTCCCCACCACAGAGAAGCCCCTGACCAGTCTCCACTCCAGCCTATACACAGCCATTCCTGGGGTCCTGCTCCCTGCCGGGGATGGGGATGGGGACAGGGGATGGGGACAGGGGACCCAGGATGGGGACAGGGATGGGGGTGGGGGATGGGGACAGGGGACCGAGGATGGGGACAGGGGATGGGGCGGTCTGAGCACTCACAGGCCTCAGGGTATTCAGCGTACCCCAGGGTGCCCTACTCCCCCCCATCCTCCCTTCTGTTCACTGTTAGTGAGGCCCACGAAGAACAAAGGTCCAGTCTCCTGCACTGCACCCCAGGGGCTCTGATGGGGTGAGAGGGAGACTTGATGGAGCCATGTCTTCTGGAGGAAAGAGGAAAGATGACCCCACACTAATCAGTGGTGGGAAAGTGTCCTGAAGACCTGCAGCCAGTCCCTCTGGGGACCCTCTAGACATGTTTGTTCAATACAAAAGAAGTCCGTGATCAATGGTTTATTCCAGAGGGGAAAGCCCAAGCTGAATGCCCCCCTTCTCCCCCTGGCCAGCTGGCCCCCGCCTCCTTGCCCCCAGGGCCCTTGGGAGGGATGGTGAGAGGAGGAAGGGCCCCACCTTGCTGCTCCTACTTTGGTCCCTCTCCAGGCCCTGCGCCCCATGACAGCATGCGACATGGAAGGTAGTCAGAGGGAGGAGGAAGACGGATGGGGGCAGTGGATGAGGGTGGGAGGTGGTGGGTAAGCTACCCTTAGAAATAACAGCAGCAGTTACCTGGAAATTGCAAGTGACCAGCCGAGACACACCCCTGGCCTGCTCACTTGCTGTCGCCAGGGAGGACACAGAACAGCAGGACGACCAGAATTCCAGAGGAAAATGGCATGTCCCTTGGGCAGCTGGGCCAGGAACTATGTTCATGGATGGATTATATCATGTTGAGGGAATTGCTTATCTCAGCAGGTAGAAGAGGGACCTATCTTGGCTAAGACCATCCTTGCAGCCAGGAGAGCCCATCCCCAGGGACCTCGGGACTCCATGCGGTTACGGTGACGCCTGGCAAGGTGGGGATGATGCTGAGACCCTGCGAGCTTCCCCTCCAAGGTGGCCCAGGGCTGCAGGCTCGGCCTCCTGATGGGACCGGGCTGGTGGGAAGAAGTTAGGCCCACGTGGATGAGAGACAGGCAACTATCCTGGCCAAGCACCTACTGACCACATCACGGGGAAGGAGCCTTGGAGAGAAACGGCCAACAGGCCTCATGACAGCAGCGGCATGGGTGGGAGAGGCAGGCTGCCACCACGTGGGCCCCAGCAATCCCACCCAAGAGGAGGGTGGTGGGTTAGGGGAGAGAAGCCCACCTATCTCCCACCCCTGCGATGGCTGGTGTCTGAGCACAGGAGAGATGGTGACCGTTAGAAGTCCCAAAGCTGGAGAGGGGCCTGGATGGGGCCTGGCTGACGGGGGGAAGGAGGAGGGGGTCCCCTTCCACGCAGATGAGCACAGTAGCGAGAGCAGCAGGATCAGCCGGGGAGGGCAGGGGTGCCAAGGCCGCGGTGTGCTGCCTGTCTGGAACTCACGGAGCCTCGTTGGACCCCATCCCATTGCCTTTGTTGACATAGAAGGGCCGGTAGTGAGACTGTCGGGGAGGGGAGGGAAACAAGAGTAGTTAGGGAGGGCAGATGGCAGCGGAGCCGACCAGCCAGACCCCCCCTAGCCTCACATCCCCCCGGGGAAGCAGCAGTCCTCTGAACCCATGGTTCTAGGGGCCTGTGGCCCAACCCGCAGGCTCTATCTACCCAATATTATCAGAGTCTCCGGGTTCATATCCCACTCAGAGTTCATTCTCGCCAGCCGGCTAATGAGCATGAACCTCAGCCCCTCATCCAACCTTCTCTCCGTGGCCTAGGAGCCCCCCTCCCCGCCCCAGCACCACCAGCTCCCTTTCGCACAGCATTTTCACCTCTCCAGAACTGCGCCATGCTGTTACGTGTGCCCTGTATGGAAGGACTCGTGGGGTTTTTACAGCCGCCCAATTAAGTGGGTTACTATTATCATGTCCATTTTATAGATGAACAAATCAAGGCACAGAGAGGCTAAGAAACTTGCCCGAGGCCACCCAGCTGGTGAGTAGGGGAGCTGGGATTCAAGCCCTAGCAGTCCAGCTCCACAGCTCCCCCACGACCCCCCGACCCCCACAACCCCAACCACATCTCCAGATTACTCCTTGAGTCTCAAGGGCATCAAGCATTTGCTTCTGGGCTCTCTGCATGATTCCTCTGACAGAGAGGGTGCAGAGAAGGCAAATAACTGCCCAGCCCAACACGGAGGTGGGGTCCCCAAGCCCAGCCCCTTCGCCTCTCTCATCCTGGCCCCTCATTCAGGGAGCGGTCTCAGCACAGAGCCAGCAACAACCTTCCCAGCTCTGCTCTGCTCCCAGTCAGCTCCCTGGTTCAGGGTCACAGCACGTCAGAGCTCGATGGGCTATAGAATCATCCAGGCCCCCGACTCCTGTTACAGTTGTGAGAACTGCAGCAGAGGAAGAAAGGCTCACAGGAGGCCACACAGCAAGTGGGTACAAGGGCGAGGGCCATACCCCAGGCATCCTGACTCCCAGGACAACCTCCCTCCCACGCGAGCACCTGCATCCATTCTTCTGGCGCTGCACGCTAGCCACAGACATGGGAACCCTGCCCTGCCAAGCAAGTGTCTCAAGACGGTAATGAGCTTTCTCTGCTGAGACCCAGGCCCTGGGAGGTGGAAGAGTGTGTGGTAGGGAGGGCAAGGACTGAGTCCAGGAGCAAAACACCTTTTTTTTCTCCCCATATCTGCTTTTCGCAGTCCTGCTCTTGCAATGCCCCTGGGCCCAGCTCCAAATTACACACGCAATCACTTAGCTCCCATCACCAGCAAATTAAAGATTCTCTCCAATTAAACCAGCCCCAGTCGCCGTGGCCTGGAGCAAATCACCTCCCATGCTCTGACCTCCAAATGCAAAGACAGCAGGGAAGTGGGGACCCTAGCCCCTGTCCCCAGCCGAGCCCCTGCTGCCACCCATATCCCAGGGCAGCTGTCTGTCTGCCTCGGCCCCAGGAGAGAAGCTTTCAGGGCGGTGGAGTCATAGCCTGTGAAGGAAGGCCCTGCTCACTGAGGTCCTGGGTGGGGGTCAGGTCGGAGGGGCATCGGGGACCACCGTATCTCAGTACTGCATTACAAAACTGCAGAACAGAGTCTCAGAGAGGGAATCTGACTCACCTAGGATCCCCTGAGCTGGCCAGACCCCAAGGCCACGCTCCCCTCTTGTGTGGTTCTTCAATTCCCAGTTCAGGGACATTAGCCATTGAGCCCCTAAATATCTCTATTCCTGACTTTACAGCCTCTGCCTCATCACGTTATCACCCCAACGGCCTCTGTGCTGTCAGAGCTGGGGAATGGCCCCAGGAAGGTGGGACCCATCATTAGGACGGCCGTCCCCTGGACTGAGCATTTCACACTCGCAGAGCTGATGGGGCCAAAGTCCCCATTCAGCAAGTACAGACACCCAGCAACCATTTGCCAAATTAAAGAATCAGGGCTGCCCACTTTACAGATTAGAAAACTGAGGCCCAGAAAGGGCATGCTTACCCAGATCCACTGCCTGTTAGCCCTGGGTCTCTGCTACCTTTTACTGAATGCAGGAATTCAGGCCCTGCTGCCCCCTCCCTCTGTCCGATGGCCCAGAGAGGTCACATCCTCCCACCACCTCCCCTGGGTGATTGATGACCAGCTGCCCCCCGGGGAGCCCCGTTCAGTGCCCATTCGGGACATGCCTATGCCCAGACAGGCTGTCCTGGCAGCCCCTCACTCACCAGCAAAGTCTGCTTGCCAGATTTCCAAGTCTGGGGCTGGGCCTTGGGGCTCTGGCTCCTGATGAGGGAAGGATAGCCTGCAGAGACAGGAGGCCCTGGTCGGAGGAAGCAGGGCTGGCCGCTGGGGCCTCCGGGGACCACAGCAGCACGGGTACCGTCTCCAAAGTGACCACCAAGCTCCAGCCAGCCCACTACCAAGTGCAGCGACCCCTGAAGAGATGTGCAGCAGCTGGGGGGTGGGCACCGGGGAAAATCCTGGGGAGGCTGGCCAAAGGGAGGAGGCACCCAGGCAAACAGAGGGAGGAGGAAAAGGCCAGGTGGGCTGGGCCAGGCGGCAGGGGAGTGTTGCCTCCAAATCCAGGTCAGGATCAGGATCACATTATTCCGCAAGGATTTCCCCCCATGAGCCCTGAAGGTTCACACCACTGACCCCGCCCCTTCCCATGAGCACAACTGGCCAGGGTTTCCACCAGGAGGCGCCCTTTCCGACGGCCTATGCTGCGCGGCCAGTGCTCCCCCTTCCCCACCGTGCAGACCTTCGCACAGGTCTTCTCGTTCGTTAACCCTCACCCCGTTTCTGGGAGAAGTTTGCCCTGAGCTGCACCGCCAGGAAGCGGCAGTCAGGATGCGAACCCAGGTTTTGCTGGATGCTGAAGCCCATCCTCATGTTCCTCCTGCCCGGTTCCAGGGCCTCTCGCCCGTTCTAGGAGCAGGAGGCTGGGGCCAGGGACAGGCAGTCATTTGCCAAGTGGCTAAGGTCCACAGTTAAGACCGCAAGCCCACGGGGCCCGGAGCATGTGGGTGCTATCTGGGCCTGGTCCTCCCACCTGCCCTGCTCCCCCTCAGCCCAGTGGGATCTGTAAGGAGCTCTGGGCCACAGAACTGTGGAAAGCACTCCTGGTCTCAGCCATGGGCCTGCAGGGACAGGCCTCGGGGCCTGGGAAGGAACAGACTATGACCCCGACAGGAGAAGCTCAAGAAATAAATAGGGTCTGTCCTTGGCTGGGGCAGCCCAGAGCCCTGTTCCGGCTGCTCTAAGGGAGGATGAGCCAGCCAGGCTGACCCTTCCCACCATTTGCATTTAGCAAGAGGGTGGAGACGGAGCAGAGAACCCGGGTCTCTCCCTGCATTGGGGGTGGGGGGGCAGCCTTGGAAAGAGGGTTCCATGGGTCCTGAGTGGGAGGTGGAGAGAGGAGGAATTCAGATCTCAATTCTCAGTTCCCAGAAAGAAAAACCCACGCCAGCCACGCAGGAGAGGTGAGGATGGGGATGGGGGCGGGGGGTGGTCCAGAAGACCAGCCTTGTGCAGCAGACAGAAGTCCAGTGGAAGGGTGAGCTAGGGATGGTGCTGGGGGTGGGGGGGATGCATCCCTCTTCCAGCAACTCTGGGGAGGAGGACCAGGACACCCTAGAAGTGGCAGAGAGCCCCAGAGGATGTCCCATCTGCCCTGCTGTGGGAGAGAGAAGGGGAGGGAAGACAGGCAGGTACCAGGATTATTTTTTAACCGCCCACTGCCGTCCAGTGGTTTGGAAAACTCTCTGGTGGCCTGTCCCAAGGTGGTGAACTGATAGGGGGCTTTCCCAGTGCCTGCTGGGAGAGAGAGAGGCATTAACAGCACAGCCTGGTCCCAGGAGGGGCCAGCAGCAGTCACACCTCAACCTGGGGTGCTGAGATGCGGGAGCCTCCCTCCAGGACTGCTGGAGTAGGAACAGGTGGGGGCCAGCCTCACGGGCGGGGCTCGGTGTATTTGAGGAGGGGCTCTCCTAGGGCAAGGTCTTTGCGGCGGGGGGTGGGGGGGTGGGGGGGCGCTGCAAGCCGATGGGGAGATACTCTGGAGCGTGAAAGCTCCAAATCACACCGGGGGTGACCGTCTTCCCTGACCTGTAGCCTTTGATCTAGGCTTGACCAGAGAGCCAGGAGGGACTGCTGGGAGCCAGACAGGTCAAGCCACATGCCAGAGTTTCCCAGGCCTGGCTTGGGGAGAGGACATCCCCGGGGGTCTTGCAGGCTGGGTCCCTCCAGTCATATTCACCTTCTAAGGTGAGCAAGGTGAGCTGGTCCTTCCAAGAATCACTGCCCTGGGGATAGGCTGGGATTCCAGCCTGGAAGGGACAGCTGAATGATAAAGCCACCTTCGGAGGCCACTGCTTGGGGGCCTGCCTGCCCTGCCCTCTCTCTTCCCTCTCCCTGACCCCAGCCAGCCTGGTATCCTTGCGTCCAGGCCAGATGTCTCGGGCGTCAGAAGACAGACTGGCTTACACCACAGCGCACAGAGCTGCCCCTAGGGCCTTTCCGAAGAGACAGGAGGGGCCTGGCCAACTCAGCCTGGTCTGGGGAGCTGAGTCAGACTCGGGAGGCTTTAGAGATCTAGTCTAGTCCTGCCTTTCTGGAAAAGGGCCTGACAGGACTCTGGCTCTGCAGGATGGGGGAGGCTACTACGTGGCCACAGTGTTCTAGAGTCAACGGAGGCCAGCCGGCGCTGGCTGAACAAAGCTAAACTTTCTGCAGCAGGAGGACTCAGTTAGGCCTGATGGAAGCCCGCTGGGGATGTCAGGGGCAGGGGTGGGGTGTGGCGTCCCCACCTCCCTGACAATGCAGCTCATTGTTAGGGACCAGCGTTCGCTGAAACAAGCCCCGGGGCCCAGGCTCCCCTGACAGCTGAGACTCGGATGGAGGAGGCAGCTCCCTGGCTCTCAGGCCGCGGTCTGTCCCCTCCAGGGTGGGCGGCTGGTGAGGGAGGGAGCAGAGGCCAGAGCAGAGCTTGGAGAGGGACAGGAAAGGCAGGGCGGGGCGGGGAGAGCTCACCTTTCAGGGAGAAGGAGGAGCTGCCTTGGACTGCAGGCCCCTCGTCAGAGTTCTGAATGGTGGAGGAGTATTCCCAGACCCTGGAGCTGTAGTTACCTGGGGGGCACAGCAAGGCGCATCAGACCCTCGCAGCCTGGCATGGGGGTGGCGGGCAGGACGAGACCATTTCTGTGAATCCGCCCAGCCCCTCGGCATGCTTCCTGCCAATCCTTCCCACCATCAAAGTTGTCCTAAACCACCAAGTGTCCGCCCGTCCCTGCCGCTCCTGAAGGCCCACTGTGCTCAGACTCAGGTACCTAGTCCTTAACCAGCACACAGCTGATTTCGGGGGCTGCTGCCTGCCTGCCCCCCTCACCACCACCTCCACTTCCTGGCTTCACCTCCCTCAGCTCCCCTCCGACACCCCCCTTCCATCCGGGCTGCCTCTGAGCTCCCGCCAGCACCCCAGGCTCTCTCTTGCCCTAGGCACGATGCAGATACTCCACCTGCTTCCCATCCTTAACAAATGTGTTGGGTCTTCTGGTGTCAGCTTCCCTGTCCTCTTCCCCCAGTCTGTGTGTGCCTCAGCCCCAGGCCTCACATCACTCTGCTCCCCGTTTGTCCCCCCGGGTTATAGTGGCAAGTTTAATTGGGGGCAGGGGACACGCCTATCTGGCCCAGCATCACATCCAGCGCCTGGTGTGAAGCCTGGTCCCTAGGAGATTTCATTGTATGGTTGATGGGTGAATGAAAGAACAAATAAACAAATAAATATAAACACATGCTAAAACTTGGGGACAGAGGCAGCTGGTACAAGTCCTGAAATTCTGTTTGCCAAGTGGAAGAGGCTGACGAGGGTCTGTTTAGAAGGATGCCCCTGCAGTCTAGAGGAGAGAGGCAGTGGGGAGGGTGTGGAAGGAACAGCAGGAGCACCATGAGGGCACTCGAGTCTGGGGGCTTCAGAGCCCCCCACAGATGACGTACCTGCCCCGGGCCCACCCTCTCAGCAGCCCGGAGCACTGGGACTCTCCCCAGTCAGCTCACTCCGTGGCAGAGGGCCCAGTCCTGGTTGGTGGTCCTCTCCCACAGCCGCCTGCAGGAGGGCGGGGGCCTGACATTGGGGCTCAGGAGTCAGAGGCGACTGGGGGTGTCTGCCCGCCCCACTGTGAACCCCTGCCACATCCCAGTGGGCCCCTAATGAGCCCATCCACCCAGAGCTCCAAGGGGCCAGAGGCCCACCCTTCATTCACTCATTTGTCCACCCCTCCTCTCTTTCGACTCATGTTCCCTGAGCCCCTCCTTCCGGGCCCTGGGATTGCAGTAGTGAGCCAGAGAAACCCAGCTTCTGCTCTCCCGGAGTGCGCAGTCTGCCGTGCATGTGGGAGTAACCGTGGGCATCCAACCCTGACACAGAGGCCTGGCCATTGCCCTGTCTACAGGTGCCCCTGGCCCTCCAGATCTCTCAGGGCCCGTGTCCTCACTGAAGAAGCCCCCCACTCCCCACCTGAGACCTCCCGGGGCCATGTCTGGTGGAGCTGCCCCAGGCCCACCCTCCCTGCACATGTCTGGCAGGCACCCCAGAGCCTCCAAAACCCTGGGCTCTTCGAGCGCATGGCCCTACACTTGGCACGAGGGTGCCCTCGCCACACTGGGCAGAGGGGTGTCCGTGCTCGGCAGCTCTCCCTGGGGAAGCCACGGCTCCACCCCTCAATCACCTTTTCTGGGTCTTGAGGACGTGTCCCTCACCTGGCATGGCAGCAATACGTCCTGGGTCTCCAGGGACGGCCCTGCTTTGTGTCCTGCCATCCATCCCGCTTACAGCAACTCTAGTCTGTCTTAACCACCATGATTTCTCAACACAGACGTGCACCCATCAGCAAAGGGCCCAGGTCCTCTGCAGGTCCTTGGGTCACGACACTTGCTAAAGGAAGCTTCTACACATAATCCCCACTTCCGGTTTCCCTGACTCACTGTTGAGGGAGAAGAAGATCGTATGGACTCAGGGATTTCCAGGCTGCCTCCCCACAGCCTAACTGATGATGTCACACACCATCACACACACAGACACACACACACACACGTGCACACTCACGCACACACACTTTGAGCTCAGTAGGACTCCTCCCTGCCTGTCTCTGGGCCCCTAAGCCCATCCCACCTCTCCACATTCCCCTCACACTGGGGAGTCCAGCCCCCTGGCCCCTGGCCCACCCCCCACAGGCCCTGCCCCTCCTTGTGCTGAGCCACTCTCTCACCTTTGGTGCCGTAGAGATTGTTGAAGTTCTTCTGGTTGGTCTCCTTGGAGAGGCGGCCGGGGGACCCCGGCTGGTAGGCTGTCCTGGTCCCACCTGTGAAGCAGATGAGCTGAGTCAGCTTCAAGGCAGGCCCGTGGCTTCTGACTTGAGGGGGTTATGGGGGACTCCTTGTCCCCAGACAGCTCCCACTGCCTGTCCCAGGACCCGCTAAGACAGCTCCTCTGGGTCTAGATTAGGCAGCTGTTTAATTTGCCCTCCTGATCAGGACACTTAAGAGTGACAGGAAGACTATTAGTAAGTAAGCAGGAGCACCTGGAGCCTCCTGCGTAGACAGGGACATATGGTCACCCTACTTGGGTGGCTTTGAGGATCACCAAGGCCGGAGAAGCTGACACCTCCCTCCTGAGCCAGTCTCTGTGTGATGGAGACCCCAGAGACTGGGAGATGGGGTGCCTGTGACAAAGGAGGATCATGGCAGCTGTGGGGGGGCACAGGTGTTGGGCCCTTGGCCAGGTGAGGGCTCACCAGTGATGATGAACCGGTGGCCACAAACATCTCCCAGGTGCTCCCCCTCCAGGGACAAGACCTCACATTGCTCAGGAGCCTCCAAATTTGGGTTCTCAGAACAATCTTGAGAGGCTGGCAGAGTGGGCTCCATACCCCCACTTTACAGATGAAGAAGGCATGCTCCCCACATGTGTCCGGGTCCTTCGATCAGCTCCTCCCCTCCCACCTAACGAACACCCCGCTCCCAGATCTGGCCTGCCTGGCCAAGCACCTGCTGGTCCTTCTGTAAGCCTCTGCACCTGTGGGTCCTCTCACCTGGATGGCCTCTGTCCATCACGGTCGTGCCTCTTTACTGAGCACACTGCCCGTCTTTCAGGGACCTGGAAACCAGCCTCCACTGGGAAGTCTTACTGCCTGAGCTCACTGCCCCAGAGCCCCCAGACTCATGCCAGTGGCCCTTGGGTGGCCTTGTCTCCCAATCCCCTTGCTGACTCTCCCTGGCCCTTCCCTTGCCTCTACCCTGAGCCTGGGAGCTCCCAGAGGGCAGATTTCCTCCTTCCTCCTGTCCTCAGTGCAAGGGCAGGGACACAGGATGAACCTGTTTCTTCCACCTACAAATGTCACCACCTGACTCAGTGACAAGCTAAAAGACTTCCTAGCATCTGAGCCGAATTTCTCTCCTCTCAGGCCCAAGGTCCCCAGGTCCTGGCTCAAGGGCAATATCTTGGCAGGTGTTCCTCCCTCTATCCCCTGTTGCTGCTCTGTTCCTCTCCCCAACTGCAGTGGAACCCACACCCCCCTCAGTCCCCTACAGAGCTGGGGGAACCAAGCAGGGACCAGCTGAGGGGATCAATGCACATCGGGGTCCTCAGAAGGACCGACCAGGGCAAGGGACACTGGGGAGGCTGGTTAATGCCGCTCACCGGCTCAAGGACTGGGCTCCAAGGACAGCGCCCTGGGAAGGGAAGGGGCCAGGCTGGCTGGCCTGGCCCACACCAAGAATGTGGGGCAGGGGGGACTCGGCTGCCCAGGTGCCTCGCCAGGCCTCTGCCAGGGCCCAGGTGTTGTTTTCAAGTTGGGTGGAGCAACAGAGGTTCCTCCCGCTGAGCTCATCTCTAAATCCCCTACGCCCTTCCCATGGTGTGTGTGTGTCTGAGGTGTATGAATCAGCGCTCAGGCCTGGGCGCTCCCCTGTCCCCAGCCCCTTCCCCACATCTCCCTGTCTCCTTTCTCGCTTTTCCCCACACCCCCACTCTTCTGAAGACCACTTCATCACGCGCGCACACACACCCCCTCTATCTGAGGGCTGACACACCTGGCACACGCCCCCCCCCCCTTATGTAACGGTCATTGTTGTGGTTTGTTGCTGGTGCAAAAAGATGCAATAGGTTTCCCCAGGCCAAAGACAGGCAGGCTCTGGTCTATACCTCCACCCAGGCTGGCACAGGCCGGGACCATCCAGGATCCAGAGAGGGAGGGCTAAGGGCCAGGCGGCATGCCGGGAGGGAGAGGTGAGGGAAGGTAGACCAGCTGGCTGTCTCCCTGTCCTCGAGGAGCAGAATGGCCCTCCCCTAGGACTACAACAACGCAAGCAGGAGCAGAACACAGCTCAGGCCCGGCAGATGGTTGCTGGAGAAAACAGCAGCCAGAAGACCCTCTGGAAGGAAAGGGAAGGACGTGTTCAGACTGGAGGCAGGGACTGGAGGGGAGGGAAGCCAGGAGGGGCAGGTGCCGGTAATTTATCTCTAACCCGGATGCTTCTGAGGGAGGAAGAGGGGACTGTTTTTGCTTCCACTGGGACAGCAGGTATGCGCCCAGACTTCCGCGGGCAAACGCAGTGACGGTCACTCTGGCAGAGTGGAACCCGGCTGAGTCTCCGGGCCCATGGCCCTGAGGGGCAGGCTGCTCTCTCTTACCCTTGGGCATGAGGTACATGGAATATCTCTTCATGGTATCAGGTGTGCTCCACTCGCTCGAGTAGTTGTTAGTGTAGGTGCTCATGTAGCGGTGGTCAGCCCCTGGGAGGGACAGAGGTCGGTCATCAGAGGGGCAGGTGGGGAGAAGCGGGCCCTTGGGGGCACCCTGGGCTCTGCTGAGTCAGCCCACAGCCCCTCTGTCCCAGGCAGAGGCGACGTTCTCCAAACTCAGAGAAGACCACACCCTGCCCAGCATCCCCTCTGCTCCTGAGCTGCTAGGACGTGAGAGAGGGTCTGCAGGGAGCCATCTACTTCCTGGGGCTGACCCCCATGAGTAAGACCGTAGGCACAGCACTTTGCAGTTTACAAGGTGCCACCGACATCCATTTCTTCTTTGTTGGAGATCCTCACGTGTCAGACCAGGAAACTGAGGCTCAGGAAGTAAGTGAAGTTATTTGCCCAATGTCACATGGCCAATAAGGGCAGAGTTGGGGTGTGAGCCCTCATCCCTACGTCCTCACTTTGTCCCAGCCACCGTCAGCAGCCCACGGGGATGGAATGAGGTCCTAGCGTCCGCCTCCACGGCCAGGGATCCAGGCAGCTGAGCAGAGGCGCGCAGAGGGGAGTGAGCTGTGCGGGGGGGGGCCTGACTCTCCGCACTCCACTCCCCAGCCACCAGTGTACCCTCAAACCCAGACAAATGGGTGGTGCCACGCTTGCCTTCCCCCAGCTGCCCCCCACCCCATTCTTTCCCCATCTTCTACATTCCCTCTGCCCTTCCCTCTCCCTCTCCCCCGGGCAAGAGAAGGAATGAGTGGCTCAGGCCCTTATCCTTCATCTCCATCACCTATACCTAGCAGGGGTCTGACACACAGGAGGGCACTCCACGACAAACACGTGTCCTCCCAGGTGTTGGTCCAGCCCTTCCCACAGTGCTCCCCACCCCTGCCTACCCCACAAGCTCAGGATGATGGTGGTCGGTCCCTGGGCCTTTGGGGGTAGGACTGAGTCCCTGGTCTGATGGGTAGGCTGGCATCCAGGAGGAGAGGAGGTCTGACTCTCTGGCCTCCCATCCCCCCCACCCCGCCCTATAGCCAGACACACTCCCAACAAACCAACATGGAGGCCCAGGGCCCCAGGCCCAGGTGCAAGGCTGCTGACGTCAGCAGCACCCACCCTACTCCTCGCAGCGCCTCCCTGCACACTTGGCACAGGGCACAGGGCCACAGCTGCTCAGAGGCCATGGTCAACACAATTATGACCTAGAAATGGCACAGTGCACGGGCGGCAGGCAGAGGTCCCTGAAAGGCTCACAGGCCACCCTGGCCCAGTCAGGGCCACCCTCCTCCGTCTGGGCAGACCTCAGCGGAGGGGCTCCACCCCTGGGTTTGTACCCCAGGGACCGTGATCCTCACACTCCCCAACCGCTCTGCTTGGCCACCAGCCACAGCAACTTCCCAGATGGGAAGACACGGGAGGCTGAGTAGCAGAGTGTGAATCCTAACTACATCCCCTGCTCAGCTGCGTGCCCTTTGAAAAGCTACTTCTCTGAGCCTCAGGCTTCTCATCTGTGAAATGCGGTGCATCCTGCAGGGAACGTGAGCCACGGTAAGTAAAGCGCTCACACAAAGCCAGCGCACCGGGAGTCCTCGGTCACTGTCAGCCACCACGGCTAATGCCATCATAATTGTCATCAGAAGGAGGATTGCCGGATCCGAAAGCCGCTGGAAGCCTAACGATTGTCTTGCTGCAGTGGCTCAGGGATCCTCAGGTGTGACTGAATGTCCCTCACATTTCACAGGGACACTGTGTGATGTCACCATCACCAAGCTGTATGGATGCCCCCCTAAGCCCCAGCACATCGGCACACTATTATCCCCTTCTCATCTCCAAAGAATCACATGCTCTGCCTGGAGACAAAACACAGGGACTGCTTCCTTTTGGGTGTTTGGGGCCAGAAGTGTCCTTAAAGCCCTGTGCTGGGCCTCGGCCACCGGGTGGGGCCTTGGGGGAAAGTGCTCCGGCTTCAGGCCCTGAAGGGACTGGGCTGGGCTGCTGAGAAAAGACTTAATGGGTTAGTTTCTCAGATGAAGAGGCTTTCGGTGAGGTGATTCAATTGGCCTCAGTGGGGGACGGGACAGCGTGACTCAGAAGAGAAACTGTCTTCAGGGGAGCGCGTGAATCACTGAGACCCATGTGTCCCATTGTCCCCAGCCCAGCCCGTGAGGCCAGGTCCAGCCTCCGGGTTCAACACCACTCAGTGCGGCCATGGTGACAGGTCAGGTCTCCCTCCCAGCGTGATGCAGTTCTAGGTCACGCCTACTGGAGTCTGCAAAGTCACCAGGTTAGCACCTGGCCCTTACAAGTGGCAGCATCCACACAGCTGCTGGGCTGGGCCCCATAATCAGATGTAGCTCTGAACGAAATCAATCCCTGGGTTTGATGGATGACCCACAGAGAGGAGACATTTGTGCAGCTAATGCCCAGATGCTTGCTGCCCTTGGGGGCCCTCGTAACACCACATAACCTTGGCAGCCGGTTCAGTGGAGGGTTACAATCCCTGAATCCTAGTCCCTACAACTTGCGTAGGACGGGTGGTTTGGAACAATGAGAGGCCGGCTGGCTAGATGCCAGCCCAGGCAGCAGGGATCGGCCTGGGAGGAAAGTGCCCATGACCATGGGGCAGGCCCACAGAGGACACCTACCGTTCTCCATGTGGTTCCTCTCAATGAAGTTACGGCTCAGTTCCGCCTTGCACATCTTCTCAACATGGCGCATGCACACGTTGAGCAGGTCATCCTTGAAGTTGCCAAGTGACTGTCCCAGGCCCTCCCCCTCCAGCAGAACATGGTAGGTAGGCAGGGGTGGGGGGAGGGAGTAATTGCTCATCAATGCACCAAATTCCTACCAAGGAAGGAAAGAAGCCATTAACTTTCTAGGTCTTTAGTAGCTACGGGAACACTTCTCTGCAGGGAGCTCTCAGTCCAGCTGGAAGGCTCAACGCTGGGAGCCTTGTGGGTTCTAGACACAGCTCGGCTATGAAGTAGCTCCACTTGTCCTCACCTCATACCTTTCTCCTTCTGTAAAATGAAAGGGTTTGACCAAACTCCACTAGATGCTAGATCCCTGATGGTGCTAGTAGTCAGATATATGACTCCACGGTTCCCACCTCTTCAACTGGACACGTCATCCTACCTCACAGGGGTTTCTGAGAGCGACACAAGCCGTGACATCTTTGGGAGTGAAAGCACTAAGGAGATGCAAGGTATTTCTAGAATGTTCTGGGTCAGTCATCGTGCTACCGCCACCTTTACAAACTACCCTCTAAGCCTGCCTCTGCACTTTGTGCTTTTCACCTCCCTTCTCCCCTCGCTGGAGAGTGTCCCTCCTCTTTCTGAAACCTTTATGGGCCTTCAAGACCCAGTTCAAATTCCACCTTCTCCACAAAGCTGTGTTAGATCACTCCGGCATGCTTGCCCTTCCCAGAGCTTCCATGGGCACTTATCTCCTGAACCACACGCTTTATCATTTAATTACATACTCTTCTATATTGCTCTCTAATTGTACAGGTCTTATCTTCGCAGCTGGATTGCAGCTCCTTGGGGGCAAAAACCATGTCTTATACTTCTCTATTCTACGCAGCACCTACCAGAGTCCTGGGCATGCAGTGGTACCCAAAACACTCTAGCAGTTGGAAGGGTGAGTGGATGAATAGACAGACAGATAAGGTCAAGGATAACACATAGGCAGCACTTCTATGCCACGCCCCATACCCAAAGCAGACCTCACTAATCAACCCCACAACTCTTTCCTACTGAGCCTGGAGCACTGTTAGTACATATCAACTGAAGTTGGTACAAGGTGATATTTGCGTGCCATCTCTGGGGTAGGTAGTGAAATGGCTCGGATGGAAAAATTAAGTGGGCAGATGGAATGGAGCTTGGAAGGAAGGAAGGATGGATGGATGGATGAAGGTTCTGGGAATGTGGATGTAAGGATTGAGGGATCGAATGGTAGAGGAGTTGCTTTGTACCTGCAGAAACAGCACCGAGTCACTGATGCTTTGCATCTGCTCCCTGGTCTGCTTGTCCTCATGCAGCACCTTGGCCCTCTCATCCAGAGCATCCACGATCACCTTTATTTGGTCCACGGCATCCTGCTCCCGCTGTTCCAGTGTAGCCCTCACTTCCTCCTTTTGCTTCTCCAGGTCCCGCACCAGATCCTGGAAGTTTTGCTCCAGGAGAGACTTCTCACTGGTGGTGAAGCTCTGGGTCCAGAGTGAGAGGAGAGAGGAAGGAGGGTTTCGGGAATTTTAAAAACCTCCCGAGTGGGGTGTATCTTTAGGTTCCCAACCCAGAGTCAGAACCAGGACATTTCTACTGCCCCAATCCAGCAAGCCTGTTTGGCTAAGGATCTCATTCAAAGGCATCTTTGAATGTCAATAGAGATGGCCAGGTTCATTCACAGCCCACTCTTCTTTATCTATCTATGACTCCTCCCCTGGGTGGGTTGACTTGAGCCATCATTCCAACCTTGGGCAACTCCATGGACCCAGAAGATCCCCCATGAGTCAGGTGGCACTCAGTGAAACCTCAACTAGAACCAAACATCATTCAGAAAGTGAATTGACAGGCTGTTCATGTAGCCAGGGTCAAGAGTCAGTGATTTCAGATAGTGGTTTGCAATTACTCAAACCATGGCAGACATGTATCCATCCAGCCATACTGGCACCAATAAAAGGACAACGTCATGCATTTGGTGGCTGTGTGGTCTGGTGGATGGAGTAGACACTGGAGGACACACCGGAGGACAGGTTGATCTAGGTTCTTTATTTGCTGGGATGGTGTCAACTGAGCATTAGGTGACGGACGAGATTCCACCTGAATGCCTGGCCCGGACTTAGAAAGGGAATTGGTGGGGATGCCAGAGGGGTGGGAGAACCCAGAAGAAAGAAGTGTGGAGTATAAATGGGGGCCTGAGGCCTGGAACAGGAGGCAACGCCTGCCCCCTCCCAGGTAGGACAGGCGGGGTGAGCATACAGCAAGACCATGGCCCCAGGGGCGGCTCACCTTGATGCGGTCCTTCTCCTTCTGCCACTTCTCAGCTTCATCCTCAATCTCGATGATCTTGAGCTGCAACTGTTCTTTTTGCAGGGACAGCTCTGTCTGCAGGGAAGGAGCCAGGGTTAGAGAAGTCCAGCAGGGGTAGGGAGGTGGAGGAGCATCAGAGAATCAGGGAGTGGGCCCAGCCAGGGAGCCAACTTGGGCAGAGCTCACCACTCAGCCCTTCAGCCTGTATTCTGCAAACAGTCACTGGGACCTCGGATATGCCAGGCCCCAAGCCTGTCACCAGGGATCTGGCAACAAGTCAAACTGTTGGATGTATGTCGCTATAAACTCGGGCCTCGGGGGCTAGGCATCCCAGCCATGTCTTTATAAGGACTAAACCTCTGCCACGTCCCTCCACCCAAAGTGAGCAGGAAGGTTAGTTCATTTATGGGGTTCCCACTCCTTTCAATGGACCTGAGGCCACCAGGGAGGGAAGGAAGCTTCTACCTCTTTCAAGCTTCAGGGAGAAAGGGGACCCAGCCCAGCCCAGCCCAGCCCAGCCCAGGGAGTGTCCCATGGCAGGAACAGTGTGCAGCATTTCTCTGCCATGACGTGGGGCCTGTGTTGCAAGCAGGAGCCCAGGCTGCAACCAGCAGGGATTCCGTCTGGACAGGCACAGCTGTAAACCTGTTTATGGGAAAGGCCGTGCAGTCCGCAGTTTGGGCAAGACAGGGACTTCTGTTCGGGGTCGGTGAGGTGGGGGAGCCAGTGAAGGGAGGAGGAGAGAAGACAAACAGACTCCAGGGACTCCCTGCTCAGGGGAGGACGCAGCCTGCTGGGGTCTGGGGGTGGGGTTGGGAAGAGGACCGACGAGGTGCCTTGAGACGTGAGCTCTAATGGATACGGAAAGTATGGATAATATTTTCCTTCCATTGGGTTAATGCCTTCTCTGGAAAGCAGCTACAACAGAAACAAAAGGGGAGGCATGAAGCCAAGGCCAAGCCAATTCAGCCAGGCCAAGAGGCACCTCTTTGTTCTGCTGGGATCCCTCCCTGCCAGTGATCTCAAAACACCTTCCAGCTTAGAAAGACTGGTGGGTGATCTCCACCCTGCAGGCAGGAAGACTAAGGCATCCAAGAATGCCTTAGGGTGCTCACAGTCTCCCCACTACCTTTTGAGCAGAGTTCCACGCCTTTCTCCAGCTATCTCTTTGAGGAACCCACAAGAAAAGTCAAGATGAGGAAGCCACAAGCCACTAGGAATGTGAGCTCTGTTGGCAAGGAGTCCTGAGCGGGGGACAGATATGTCGCACCTCTGGAGGGTTCCACCAGGCCGACGGGGTGCTGACTGGGGTCCCTCCACAGACACCCAGGGAAGTGGATTGGGAGTGGAGAGAGCTTCCCTGGCTTTCTTGGAAAGGCTGCCCAGAGGGTCAGGGAGCAGGTGGAGAAGATGGGGAAGGCCCGGACCAAGAGCTGTGGAGGTCCCGGACAGAAAACCCCTGATCCCACCCCGCAACCCCTCTCTGCCCACACTCCTGGGCTCTCCCGGCAAGGAGACTCCAGGTTCTCAGGTAGCATGTGCCCCACCAGCAATGGGCAGCAAATCCCGCACCATGGAAAATGCTATCGCCAGAGATGGACTATGATTGTCAGGAGGAAAGGAGTGAAAGGAGATGAGGGTGGGATTTGGCCTAGTTTCTGGAACAAAGCTGGGGAGAAGCCAGGAGCCAACAGACACAGTGCTGGGAGGGTGGAGAGCAGAGGACAGAGAGCCAGGACACAGCAGGTGGCAGATCCAGTGGCCTGGAAGGATCTGAGCCATAAAGAAGAGACAAACGGCTGGACAATGGGTCTGTGCCAGGCACCTTGCCCATCCCAGGAGAGCTCCCGAGCAAGGCCCCAGGTGAAGGGGAGAGCCGGAAGCCACCCCACTGCAGCTGACACCCCCTGACCCGGCTAGAGAGGGGGCATTGGTCCCTGGGTCTCTCAGCCCTACCTCAGCACCCCCAGAACAAGGTCTGATGGATGGGAAAGCAGAGAACGAAAGTGCATTCACTCCCATGCCCCGGGGCCTGTGGCTGAGGGTGGGGAGGGCAGCCCTCCCATGAATGAGCACGGGTGAGCCAGGAGGGACCCCACCCAGAGCTGGGACTGGGAGTCCAAACATTCGAATCCAGTTACCACCACTTCTAAGCAGGTGGCCTCTGCAAGTGACTTAAGTTCTCTGTGCCTCAGTGGCTCTATCTTTCGTGGACATAGTGAGAGGTCTGCCCCCTAGAAGCCATGGGATGAGCTGGGAGCTGGGAAGTGGAGCTCTCAGAAAGTGCCCGGCACAGAGAGAGCCCCGGCCAGTGGTCCAGCATCGCGCTGTGCGGGGCACGGTCCATGCACTAGGAGCCGTGCCGGGTGCTCTCCCTCCCACCAGGCTTGGAAGAGAGGGTGCAGGCCAGTGGGGCACAAGTGAGCGGGTGGGGGGGGGTGGGCAGGTGTGATCAGGTGAGGCCTTGGTGGTGTTCAGCAGCGAGGACAGCAGGTGCCGCTGTATTGGGTCCGGGGATAGTGTGTAGGCTGTCGGGGTACAGGGAGAAATGTGGGCCCAGAGGCCTGCGTCGTGGAGAACTGACACTTGGAGGACACTGGGGAGAACAGAGCAGAGGGAGGGGAAGGGAATGAGGGTAGGCTGACCTTGCCCGTGGGAAACGGTATGACCAGAGAAGGTTAAGGCCAGAGGAGTCATATGGCGTGAGCAGAGGTGCCGGGGCTACCTGCCAGGAGCCATGGGAGCAGGAGGCTGCGTCGGGGCCTGCAGGTGAGAAGTCTCACCCGACAAGCGCGGATTCACTGGCCCAAGAGCAAGTGCAAAGGAAGGGGGTTAGAACAACGAAGAGCCCAGGCCAAGGGCAGAGGGAGTCAGACACTGGGGGTCCATCCTGCAGAAGAAAAGGAAGGAAGCAGGCAGCAGGGCTGGCTGAGGTGTGACGAGGAGGGCCAGAGGTGTTGGCCAGTGACCCAGGACAGGAGGGCGGGAGCAGCCGATCTGGAAGCATGCGAGGGCAGGGTCGGAAGCGGAAACACACTGTCTGCGGCAGTGGGCGGAAGACTCAGGCGGGAGGAGAGACTCGGCTCCGTGTTTCTTTGGGGCACGGGGGAAGTCGGACCCAGGCTGGGAGGGGGCCTCGCAAGACCAGACTTGCAGGACACAGTGGGCCTGGGGAAGGGGCCTTGGACTGGGAGCTCCGTGCGGCTACAAGGGTCCCTTCTCGCCTCTGGGATGACGGCTCCCCTCTGCGGAGGAGGGTTTGGGGTGAGACCCCTGGGGATGTATGCAGCATCTGTGTGGCTCTTGGCAACTTTTCCCTGCTAACAGGGCTGCCTGAAGCTGGAAAAGGCAGGATGTGGGAAAGAATATAACATAGGAAGGCTCCAAGATAGTGGGTTCCCCCACAAAAGTAGGAGAAGGAAGGACACTAATTGTATTATTGAGCACCAGCCTTTTTCTTCTTTCATCTGCAAGTGGTGTTACCCCATTTTACAGATGCAGAAACTAAGGCCTGAAAAGATTAGGAACTTTGCCTGAGTTTTCAGAGCTAGAAAGCCATTGAGGCCAAAATGTAACAACAGGAATCAGATCTCATTATGTGCCCTCTTCGCCTCTAGGCTCTTCTCTGAATCTTCCAGACATTGTCCTCCCCTTCACGCCTGCTAACTTAAGCCTGCCTAGGCTCCCCCACCCCACAGATGTACAGTTTGGCCATCCTGCCTCTTTCCTCGTCACCCCTTTTTCCTCCCCACACCCTCCTTCTCGCCCCCTGAGGCCCCAGCTCTCTCTCTCCCTCTCCCTCCTCCCTTGGCATCTGACGAAAGCCCCTGATATCTGATGGGACCTCAGCTCCCCCACCCCTCCATCCCCATCTACACCTCCCTCCTCACTTCCTCCCACTCCCGGTTCCTTCCCTCCACCCTGCCCAGGCCTGTCCCTAAATGCCTCCTTTGTTCCTTTCTCCCACACTCGTCCAGTTGCCTCTCGCTCTGTTGCCTGGGATGGGCACTGAGGAGGCCACCCTGCCCGCAAATCCCTCTGGCCTTGGGGGAGCAGAGGTTTCCCTGAGAGCAGAGTGATGGCACAGCAGCGGGGGGCGCCCCAATCCGATGGGCCTTCCGCTGCAGACACCCCTGAGCACTCACCTGGACAGGTGGTACCTGCACGGCCCCAGGGAAGGGGGGATGAGGCTTGATTTAACCACATGGGCCGTTGGCTCTGATATTTGCCAAATGAGCCAGTTAATTGCCAAATTTGTACTCTCAGACAAACGGTAATTATCTGGATAAGAATCTGAAATGCTGGATAGATTTCCCCATTTCCACCCAGATGTCAAATAGCCCAGTACTAGTCTGCGTGATGGGGGCTCCCAGTCCCTTCTGCTTCCTCGGGTGTCGGGACAGGGACCGTGCAAGACGGGGTAGACAGAGTAGCACCCAGCTGTCTCCAGACTGGCAGTGGGCCCTTGAGAAAGTCACCCCACGTTTACCACGCCTCGATTTCCTCCTGGTGATGTTGGACAAGATACCTGATTCCCAACCTGGCTACACATCAGCATCACCAAGGGAGACTTAAAAATACAGATCCCAGGCCCCAACCCCCTGAATGAGAACCTCCTGGAGAAAGGCCCAGGCAGCTGAGTCTTGATTCTCCAGGTGATTCCAATCTGAGGATGCGCTCCCCCCGCCCCGCGCCCCCACGCTCCCCAGGATAGCCTGCCATCCTGTGAAAACAAAGTGTAAAATGGTAGAGAGGAAACTGCCATCAGAAGAGTCTGAATCCTGGCTCTGCCACTCCATGCTGGGACTCTGGAGAAGTCTCTTGGCATCTTTGGGCCTATGTCTTCATCTCTAAAATAGATGCAGTAGCCCACACCCTGTGGTGCTGTTGTCAGGAGTGACAGGTAAAGAGCAGGTGCTCCATAAAAACTGGAATGTCTCTTTCCTCCCCTGCCTCCTGTCTCTAAAGAGATTCCAAGATAAACTGCTTCCCCTCAGCATCCATGGAGGTCACCCCTCTCTGTTCTCGCCCACCCTGTCCCAGAGCAGGAGCTCCCCCACCAGCCCCTAACAGGATCCTTCCTGATCCGATGCAGCGGGAGGGACTTGGGATAGACAGAAGGATGGGCCATGAGACACAGAAAAGGGTGGATACGTACACTGTAATCTCATCAGCCTAATCCAGCCTGGGGAATGGCCAGAGGCAGAGGAGTGGACATCTGTAGGATCCCTTCTAACATTCGGAGTGGAACTGGAACATTCTGGTCTTGGATCCACCAGAGAAGGATGGGCATGTTTTCACATCAAGTGGCCTTTGCTCCAACATGGCCCCCGCTCGGAGGCTACAGCAGAGTCGAAACCCAGGAGATGAGCACCCACGGCCCGGCTGTCACCTGCAGCCTCGTGCAACCATTCAAGATCGGTCTCAGATGACCTCACCCGGGCCTTCACCAGCTGGCCTGCTGAACAGGTTCTGGACAGGGCTCCTTGCAAAAAACCGTGTGTGGGCTGATGTTTGGGTCTACGGGGGATGCCTCCAAAGGAAGCCAGGATTGACATGCTTATTCATTTCAATCAGTCAACCCACTAACCCTGCTCGGTACCAATGTCCCCCACGTCTGACATTCCAGCAGAGCCAAGCCTAGACAAACAGCTGTGCTCCAGCCCAGTCTCCTGGCCACCCTGCACCACTCCTTGACCATCCCTACGCCACTGGGGTGCACGTGCAGACAGACAGACACACACACACACGCACGTGCGCGCGCGCACACATGCTGTCTGAAGCTCCCGCTGTTTAAGTCACTCCAATTGATCAGGCATTTTCCCCTGAAATCCCTGTAAAGCCCACATATCCTGAATCCCATCTCCTCAATGCCCTTCCCCTCAGTTGCTCTCAAATATTGGAAGAGAATTAGGGGACTTCTTCCTCACCCTCTACTAGCTTGGACAGGTCCCTCCCTCTCCCGGGGCCTGTGTCCCCGTCTGCAAGGTGAAGGAGGAGACGGAGGAGATTGCTAGGATTCCAGCCAGCCTGCCATCCCGCCTGCTACAGTTTGATTTTGATCTACAGTTGCTTCTGTGTAACTGGGCGGATGCTCCCCGGGCTTGTTTGTGCGTCTGAGCTTTGCCTCCTGACCTACATCGTGAGCCCTCAAGGGTGAGGGCTCTGTCTCTGAGTCCTACGGCAGCTCTGAGCACCAGAAGGTGAACTCCAAGTTCCCAGCGCGTCCACAGAGGGCTGCCCAAGACCCTTCAGCCCTCCAGGGGTACTCGGGTATTCTTTAGGTGACACTCTGGTTTCAGATGCAATTTGCGCGCAAACCCGACATATAAAACAGATAAATTAGCGTGTATATTGCTTGAAGTGGAAGTGGGCACCTGAGGCCACCGCCTTCTTGGCACCAATTTGCCCCCCTCCTCATCCCTGACATTTCCAAGAATCCTGGGACTCCGTGGGGGAATTTGAAGACCACCAATCTAGTCCAACACCTTGGGTTCACACACATAGGGAAACCAGGACTGAGAGAATGGAAGGGACTTGTCTGTGGTCCGACGGCTAAGTAGAGGCAAAAACCAGGGCTGGAACTTGGTTGGCTCTCCCGGAACCCAGTCTGAGGCTCTGCAGTTTTTTGGGTTGCACCAGATGAAGATGATTGCCCCCTTGGTTCTGTTGTGGTTTCCCAAGGAAGCTCCCGAAGGATGGGTTCCACCGCCCTGCCCCGTCACTGTCTCCCAGCCTGAGGCTTGAGGCCAGGCTGGGGTGGGGGCACCGGGGAATTGGGAACACCTTCCTGGGCCAAACAAGGCTCCTGAAAAGGATCTTTGCGTCTTTTCCCATTTGTAACCTGTCTCTCTCTGCCCACGGGTGTGGGTGAGGGGTACAGAAAAAGGATCAGCTAACTCTTGGCCAGGAAGCCTGGGCGGGGAGGGGTCCCGGGCTGCCCCAATCGGAGGCGTAGAGAGAAGCTGTTGAGGAAGGCCACGTCCCCCACATTGAGCACCAGGAGGTTCACCCCAGCGGGGGGCTGCCCAGTATCTGTGGGGCAAGGGGCAGCAACCCCAGCTGAGCCTTTGGCCCAGAACGCCTTCTCTCCGTGTGCAGCCCTTTCACAAGCCTCCACAAGCTTCTGCTCCTCCCCAGGGAGGTCCGGGCACCGTCACACGGACAGCCATCATGCAGATGCACTTGCCTGTCCCGTATGCAAACACAGGCACCAAACGCCCGCTGCATATACAATATAGACACATATATGTGCGTCCCACCCACCCACAAACTGCAGCCCTCCCGGAGCAGCGTCCACCGACAGGCACGTGCCTGCAACCACACACACAGAGCACACAGAGCCCAGCGAAGGGGACAGAGGACGCCGTTGGGGAAGTCAAGAGACTGGCCGGCGGGGGTCGGATAAGCAGCCAGAAGCCCCTATACTGCAAATGCAGAGTCTAAAGCCAGAGGGGGAAAAAAAAGCATTTAAGTGGACCCCAAATTCCCTCCTCCTCACCCATGACCCCTGCCCCAGCGCTCAGTCCTGCTCAGGTGGTAAGAATTCTCTCTCCCTAAAATAAAAAATAAAAAAGAAGAAACACTGCAGCCAGGCACAGAGCCCAGGCTTGAGCCCGGATGGATTCTCTGATCCGATGTGAACTTATCCTGTGACCTTGATCAAGCCCCCAGTCATTCCTGAGCCTCCATTTGCTCATGTAGGCAATACCCCTGTCTCCTGAGGCCTTAGAGGATTAGGGAAACCCCCTCTGACCCCCAGCCTGCGGGTGCAGAGGGGCGACAAATGGATTCGGAAAGAGCCAGGGACAGCAGAGACTCAAGGCCCCAAGCCCAGGAGCACCCAGGGGAGCAGATGCCCCTGCGAGTTACCTCCTTCTCGGCCTTGGCCTCTTCGACGGTCACCGTGCTGTGATTCTTGTGCTCTTGGAACATGCAGAGGTAGCAGATGCAGGTCTGGTCCGTCTGGCAGAAGAGCTCCATGGTCTTGCCGTGCAGGGGGCACTTGCGGGCCTCGAAGTCCCGGATGGGCTCGAGCAGCTTGTGGTCGCGGAAGGCGGCGCCCTCCAGGTGGGGCTTGAGGTGCAGCTCGCAGAAGGAGGCCTGGCACACCAGGCAGGACTTGACGGCCTTCTGCTTGTTGCCGATGCAGGAGTCACACAGGACCTCCTCGGAGCCCGACTTGGAGCGCAGGAGGAGGCCGCCGTCGGCCCGGGGGTAGCTGTTCCGCCGGGCCTCCCCGGGCTCCACGATGGACACCATGGGCTTTCGGGGCTCCGAGAAGATGGACTTGCGCAGCTCCCCCTTCTCGGCGAAGGAGAGGGGCGGCTTCCTGCTGGCCCCCAGCTGGAGCCCGGCGTAGGGGGACCTCTTGCCGTCCCCAGAGTCCATGCTGAAGTAGCTGGAGCCCTTGTCGTCCACGGACTCGACAAACTGGATGATGGGCCGCCGCCACTCGTTCCCCGAGAACAGGGAGCTCTTGCCCTCCCCTGTCTTCAGGGCGCTGCCCAGGCTCTTGCCCTCGGTCGCCTCCCCGCCGTGCCCGTTGGTGGTCTTGGCATCTTGGCCTTCGGCCTTGGCCCCATTCTCCAGGGTGTTGGGGCCCGGGGGGCTGCGGGCGTCCCTGGCTTCCGGGCTGGCCCCGTTGCTTCTGGAGGCATCTGTGGCTTCCATGGCCCGCACTCGGCTGGCGTGTTTGGGACTTGCTGGGGCTGTAGGTGGGTGACCTCTCGGGCTGGCGTCTGCGCGGGGAGTGGGTCAGGTAGCCAGAACCCAGAGACACACCTATAGGGAACAAGGGGGAGGAGGTGGGGGAGGAGGGGGCGGAGGAGGGGGCGGAGGAGGGGGAGGGGAGAGGAGGAACAACCAGCCCAAGCCTGACGCAACGGGCCCGGAGAGCCAGCGGCTGGCTCCCAGAGCCAGCAGAGTGCCTCATTACACAGGGGGCCACGCCCTGCACATTCATACCTCACCCGATTTCCAAAGGACGTGGGGTTTTGTTTCTCCCCTGGTTTAATTATTTTCCACAGCTCAGCAACCAGTCCGCCTGCTCCTTTCTGACGCACCTTCTTCTCCGGAGGAAGCAGGGGACCTCTGTCCTCCTAGATGGGCAGGCTTTGCTGAGCCAAGGGGCCCCTGGGGCGAAAGGTGAGGTGTCTGCCGAGGTCTACGGGACAGAGGGCTATTAATTGGATCACGCAAGCCAAATAGCCTTATAATTTGCGGGCCCGGATTTCAGAGGAGAGATTTCCCACCCTGGGACAGTGGAGTTCCTCCTCACCTTAAGGAGAAAGGTGGGTCTGGTTGGATTTGGATTGGAGGATGGGCAGTGCAGTGACCTCTGATTACTGAACCCTACTTGCCAACTTCCAGGCATTGTCCTAGGTCTGTCGCCTACAGAGGCTCCTTTCATCCCCACCACAACCTGGTCAAGTATCCTATTTCATAAACAAGAAAACTGAAGCTCTACGAAGCTGCCTCACTGGCCTCAGTCAAGTGCTAGGGTTGAGATTTGAACCCAAGACCTTTGAGCTGCCAAAATCCCTTCTTTAGCTAGGGTGTCAGGGAGCCGCCCGAATGTCAATGACGTCTAGAAGTCCTGCCTGGCCCAGCGGCCCTAACGAGATGCATGCGGCCCTTAGGTCATTTCTTTCTTTCTTTTTTTTTTTTTAAATTGGAACTTTTTTCATATTTTTTAATAGTTATTTTTTTTTACTAAGTTTTTTATTTTAATTCCAGTTAGTTAACATCCAGTGTGATATTAGTTTCAGGTATAGAATTTAGTGATTTGACGCTTCCATAACAACACCCGGCGCTCCTCACAAGTGCCCTCCTTTCCCCATCCCCCTTCTTCCCCCCTTCCCGCCCCCTCCCCCCACTCCCGTTTTAGGAACCAGCAGTTCGTTCTCTGTAGCTAAGAGTCTGTTTCTTGGTTTGTCTCTCCTTTTTTTTTTTTTTTTTTTGTTTATCCTTCTCTGCTCTGTTTTGTTTCCTAAATTCCACATAGGAGTGAAATCACATGGCATTTGTCGGCCCTTATGTTACTGCCATCAGAGCAGGTCAGAGCCTGTTTGGACCGAAAGGACAGAGCAACATTCATGAGGAGAATGCAGGCAGCAACAGGCCAGGTGGCTGAGGCCCCAGGGCCCAAACACTTCACTCTCCTCTGTCTCCACGGCAGTTTTGCTGTGTGACTCAGAAAATCCGCCTGCCCTCCCTGGGCCAGGCCACAGGCAATACGCTCCAACAAGCAGCTGGTGAAGTGTAGCACTCGGTCAATCTCAGAAGTGAGCTGTTGGACTATGACAATCATATAAATACAGACCTCAGGGAGCAAAGTGAGAAAAACTGCTCCCTCCGCTTTCTCTCTGACCACCCGCAGGAATACTGAACCCTCGGCTCTTGCCAAGACATGCCACCTCGTCACCTCTGGCGACAACCCACTGCCTTGCTCCTGGGCAGCCAGCACCCCCATCGAGGAAAGGGCTGGATGGGGCCCAGCTGCAGTGGCAGGCTCTGGGCTGTGTGGAGGGGAGTCGGTTTCCCGGTCCTCCCCTACCATCTGGGTGGAGTTCTGGGAGCCCTGCCCCTTTGGCTCACTAGGCTGAACTCGCTAATCCTTTGCAATAACAGCCTCTGGGAACAGGAGCAGAGACAAGCTTTTCACAGAGCAGCCAGAGTTTTAAGAAGAGGTGTGGGATGGTGCTGGAGGGGTGGGGTTTCCTCTTACCTGAGGACTCTGTCCCCAGGCCCCACCAAGCCCCCTCTTGTTTGTACTCACTGGTTAAGTTGGCAGCAAAGGAACGTTTTCATTTCTAAAGGCCTTGGAAGAAAGGGATCCCATGAGCAACCTCGGTCACTCATCTCTCATCTTCTCCTGTTCACCCTCCAACCTCGCTTAAAGCCCTCCTGTTGCAACGCTTCTCGCTATGCCAGGTGCGGGTGGACTTTGGCTACGGCCCCTACCCTGGCCCTTGCAGGTTTAGGAGGTGAGAAGAGTGGGCAGGTGGGGCCTTCAGGGAAGTGTCCTTATGGAGCTGGGATGAAGTCGGCTCCTTCAGACGAGGCAGGCCCAGCCAGCCCCCATGGGGTCCCTTTCTCCCACGCCCACCTACCTGCCAACCCCAAACTTCCTCCCAGGCTTCTTTCATGAGGCATCTCAAAGCTGTTCCCCTCCTAGAAGACTCCCCTGATTCAGCAGGTGGCACGACCTCACCCACCCACAGCTGTGGCCTGGTAACCCTTGGCTCCATCACCAATCACCTCCAGATGAAAGAAGAAACCCCTTACAAGGAGGAAACTCCTCTGGCTTCCTTGGGATCCCAGGGTTGGGTGGCAGCTGCTGCCTCTGAACAAGACTGTATCTAGAAGCGTCCTCTAAAGGACTCGAAAGGGAAGAGACTTCACCACCTCCTTCAGCCATCCACATCAAGCTGGAGGACTGTTCACTGCTGGAAGTTCTTCTTTGAGTCTAACTTAAATATTCTATAAGGAAGGGAGTTAGCGATGAGGAACTGACCCTCCAGCCCAATGAAGGGCGAGATAGGGGACAACTGTATCCAGGAGGGGACAGATCTAGTCCAGTCCGAGTGCTTTTATGGTTCTTTTGACTCCCTGGCCTCTCTGTCCTAGAGTCCCCTAGTTGTGGACAGCAGCAAGAAGGCTGTGGTGATTCAAAACTTTATAGCAGTAAGAAAACTTCGGAAGTCTCATTTTCTCATTTCTGCTATCTTCATAGTGTGGAGTTTATCCTGAAATCGGGAGGGTAGACTGTATATTAAGAATTCTCTAGATTGGGTGGGACTATTCCTGCTTTCAAATTATCTTCTTAGACGAACTTTAAAAACGGGACTGATCTCTACCTGCCTAGACTGTTCCAGGCCTCCACCTGCTGGGGAGGGGGCAAGGGAAGGGGAAGGGCCAGACACCTATGCACATTTTCAGTGAGCCATGGTCCGAGCCTGGGGTGCAGAAGAAATGAGACACTGTCCCCACCTTCAAGGGCCCTTTGGCCTACTGGATCCTCAGGAATCAAGCAATAGTCTTCTTACACTTCCTCCTACTCCAAGAGCCCCTCCTTTGCTCCTTCCAGGCCTTTCACCCCCTGAAAAGACACTGGGTCCTAACTGTAACTCTTAAGTTAGCAGAAGCAAGGAGGGGCCTCACCAGGGGCAAGTGGTCAGGTCTGGGTCTGGTGGCATAACCCTGACCGAGGACACCTTCAAGATGAGGAGGTCCACAGTGGGATCTGCCATCCCCATGTCCCCTGGCTTGGCACCTACCCAACACTTGCCTAGGACTCTGGGGAAAAGGCCCATTGGATCAGATTGACTTCTCACCGTGGCTCCCCATCAACACCCATAAAGGAGGGGTGTGATCATTAGCTTTATGCGTCAACTTGGCAAAGCTGTAATACCCAGTTATTTAATCAAACACTAATCCAGGTGATGCAGTGGAGGGATTTTGTAGACGTGGTTAATACCTATAGTCAGTTGACTTTAAGTGAAGATTATCCTCTATAAAGTAGTTGGATCTCATTGAATCAGTTGACAGGACTTAAGAGTAAAAACTGAGGTTTCCTAGAGGAGAAGAAATTCTGCCTCAAAACTGTATCAGCAGCTCTGGCCTGAGTCTCCAACCTGCCAGTCTGCCCTCCGGATTTTGGACTTACCAGCTCCCACGATTACATGGCCAATTCCTTGAAGTAAATCTCTTTATATAAATATATGTCCTGTAGATTCTGTTTCTCCATGAAGTCCTGGCCGAGTCCTGCCACAGCCCCGCTCTGGTCACCTGGGGGACTTGAGAGGCTTCTCATGAGAAGGGGCCCTCCATCAGGGCCCTCAGACATCGGCTCTCTGTGGGTAGAGCTGGGTTGGGGTGAGAGTAGCATGCGGGGTAGGGGGTGCAGGGTTGGGGTGAAGGAGCCCTGGGACTCTCTTGGTGTGTGAATTTGGGCAAGTTACTTAATCTCTTGGAGTCAATTTCCTGGCCTACAAAATGAGGCTAATCACAGCTCCTTGGAAGGACTGCAGAGGGATTAAGGAGGTAACAGTTGTGAACATGCCAGGCTGGTGCACAGCTCACAAGAACTGCTCGACAGGGTTCTGTTTAAGGAAACATGAGCAGGGCTTTCCTCTGCTGGAGGAGGAGCTGTCTAGGGGACACTGGGCTTCCTTCCCCACTCCCCCCAGCCCGGGTGGGGCGAGGCCTTTAACCCTCTGTGCCTGGCTCTCCCCCATGCATCTCCCAGGTACCTTCCAGCTCTGAAATTCTATGATTATAGGGTTGCATCCCACAGAGAAGGGCAGTGAAAATAATTAAAGACTTGGAAAACGCAACCGGAGAGGAAAGGGTGAAGGCACCGGGATTATTTAGCCTGGAGACGGGTGGCTTAATAACACCCTTCTTAACCAGGGAGGGTTATTTGGATGTAGGCGCTGGCTGGCCAACTTCTCTCCCCTTCTCCAGAGGGCAAACAACAGCGAGCAGACACACAGCACCAGCTAGAGGGACTGGAGTCGGTCAGCGGGGTGTCTGTCCCACCTGAGCTAACGTCTACTCCTTTAGAGGGTGGGGGAGGGGGTGCTGCGAGGGTGCTTTGCAGACCCGCCTTGTGGTTGGCCATGGATTGGGTGACCTCTGGGTTTCCTCCCTGCTGTTTGATTTCTGGAAACTAATTTCCCCAGAACTGTGAAATCTAGAAGGAAAAGAAAAACCTGAGAGCAGACAACAGGTGTGGTGAGGCCAGCCCAGAGGTTGGGAGGGGGTCAGTCAGCTTGAGCCCCATGGAGCAGGGACGGTCATCAGAAGAATTCTGTGCCCTGGGCTGCTTCTAAGACCTCAGGAGGCACCTGCCCTCCCCCTCCCCATCCCCCTCCCACACACATTCAACCCGAACCTGCCCAGGTTCCGGCAGTGCTAACATCTCAGAAAGACATTAAGGAAAATAAAATGCACTTTTCATCCTGAGGCTGTGGTCAGTAGTTCTCTTCTTCCAAGGAACATGCAGACATGTCCAGTGCCCTCTCGGACCCCTGAGCTTCTTCCCCATCTCCATCATCAGTGACAATACCGGTACTATTTCTAACGGAGGGCAGACTCTCTGCCCCGCACATTACACAGATTACCCCCGATTTCACAACTCTCCCTGGTACATGATTCATGGTTCAGCTGAGGAAACAGGACAGAGAAGCCCAGAGAGGTGAAGCGGCTTGCCCACAGTCACGAAGCAGAGCTGGGACTCAGTCCTGTGCCATCCATCCACGCCACACCAAACTTCGCCACTAATCACCGAGATAGCATTATCCCCACCTTCCCAATGAGGAAATTAAGACTGAGAACTGGTCATGAAGACACCCCAGCGGCCAAACCTGAACATTTCCCCTAAAAACCTGAGGATGATGGAGGGCACCCCCTCCCCCCATCTGCAGGTCTCTCATCCCCACATAGGGAGGCAAGAAATCCTGCGAAGGTTCTCCAGTGGATGGCAGACAAGGTCACTCCCCTGTCCTTCAGAGGGATTGGACAGAGTAATATTAACAAACAGCATTCCTATCACTGCTTATTAAACATGTACCATGTAGCAGGCTCAACCCTGAACGTGGATTAGCTCACTCAGCACTCCCGTGATCTCACAACGTGGGGACTTCCATCCTCCCCATGTTACAGAGGAGGAAACTGAGACATGGAACAGCTAAGTCACTTGCCCAAGGTCACAAGGTTAATAAGGAACAGAAGTGGGTTTTGAGCCCCACAGAATCTGGGGGCCGAGCTCTCCTTCCTACCCCTTAAACCGCATGATTAATCTGTTCCTCTGGAGCTAAGCACGCTAACTGATTTTAGAGTCGTACAGCTACCTCGGTGATGTCCAAAAATTCCTTCCGTGTCTTCCATGTTTTTCCAGTCTCTACTCCACCCCATGGCTGCCGCTGCTGCCACCCCGGCTCAGGCGTGGGGGAGGCCCCTCCGCAGGAGAGGCTGTGAGGTCAGATCTGCCCTCCCGGCCCTGGCAAGGTCTGGCTTCCTGGGGACGGCCTCACCTGTGGGCATGACTGAGCCCACAGTTGGAACCGGAGCCAGACCCCCACCCATAGCACAGTCAGACCCGGGGCTAGAGCCACGGCCAGAACTAGACCCAGACCCAGAACCAGCGCCACAACCGGGATCAGAACAGGGACTGGAACTAGACACAGAGCCGCAATCAGAACCCGAACCAGGGCCAGAGCACTCCCTGAAAGGCAAGGGGGGCCGAGGAGGCCGCCCGACCCCCCAGAGGCAGAGGCGTAAGTCACAGGGAAGAAGATGAGGCCAGCTCCACCTGAGTCCTTGCCTGGCCGGAGGGCTATCTGGAGGGAGGACTGGTGGACAAGGACGGGGCACAAACTGGGGAGCACCCAGGCACCAGCTCAGCACAATCCCACGCCGGTCCTGTGCTGTTCCAGGGGAGGCCGGCCCACCTGGGAGTCCTCCCGACCCGGGCAGAAGCACCAGTGCCCAGGGGAAGGGGAGCACAGGGCAGGCTGGGTGTGGCCGCTCCGGCGGGGGAGCCATCCTCCTCTCCTGGCCAGGCCCACCCTTCACACTCAAAGTCTAACCAAACGGAACTTTCCAGAAGGCCCTGCCATTGAGGATTCACCCTGGGCCTGTTTCACCTGCTGCAGCTTTGCACCCACCACTTTGGGCCATCTCTATGGCCACCAGTGTCTAATTCAGTGCCTGGTACACAGTGGGTGCTCAGTAAATTCCTGTCGAGTTAATGGATGGTTAGAACCGAAGAAAAGAGAGAGCCGACTGTAGGCATCTTGTGTCCTGCCCTAAAGCTCGAGGGTTCCGGAGCCGTCCCAGGCGCTCAGCTGGTTGGTGGCAAGAACAATCGGGGAACAATGCTGACAACAAGCATAAGGCAGTTACCCCCATGGAAGACGGGGTGGGGCGGGGCGGCTCTGGGAAGGTGGTGGACTGGGGTGCAGGGAGGGGAACCCGGCTCAAATTCCCCTCAAATCTGACAGTTTCCAGGGAGGCCAGGTGAGGCGACATGTCCGGGCAGAGGCAGCCTGTCCGTCCTGTTACAGAGCGCCGGCTCGCAGAGAGCCGTGTGCAACAAGAGCAGCCTGCCTCCTCCCAGGGGAGGTGGGAGGTGACAGAGCTGTGGGGAGCAAGAGAGGAGAAAGGCAAGAAGCAGAGCCTTCCGTAATCTCCCCAAAGCAGGGCGCTTGCCACGCAACCAACAGCGTCAAGACAACGCCCTGACCCAGACGGCGGCCGCCAGCGCCCTGGCTCAGCATCCAGCGGGAGCCATGGGCGGACGAAGGGCAGTGGGGTGGGGAGGGGAGGTGGCCAGGCAGGTGAGAAAGGGAAAGGGACGGGTCGGAGAGCAGTAGGAATGATGAAGCCGAACAGGAATGCAGCAGAGAGCAAGACCCCGAGTGCAGAAATGAGAGGGACAGGGAGGCAGATCAACGGGACAAAGCTCACGTCAAAATGAAATGTACTTCCCAGCCTACAAAACCCTTTCCCCAGCATTGTCTCACATAACGCACAACAGCCCCGCAAGGCACAATTATCCTTTCCTTTCCTTTTATTTCACTTTTTGTTATGGAAAACTTTCAAAAATACACAATGTAAACATAATAGTATAATTTAGATCCCTAGGTACCCATCACCCCACTTCCACAACGATCAAGCTGTGCCATTCTCTGCATTTCCACTACCTTTTTACCCACTCAATTTTTATTATTGACATTGCTAGTTTTTAGAAAAATTTGCATACATTAAAATGTACAAATATTAGCTGTGAAATGTTGATAAATCTTTTATCCAAGTAACCCACATCCCTGTCATAATATGGTACATTACCAACTCACTGGAAAATTCTCTCCTGTTCCTTCCCAGTCAATTCCACTACCCACCTCCACCCCAAATTAATCTCTTTTTTTAATTATTATTATTATTACTTAAGACCTTTATTGACAGGTGTTTGCTGTTTGTTGACTTTTTAAAATCAAATTGTAACTTTTATTACAAATTAAAACTGAGGTTCTTTAAAAAATCTCAACTTGACCAGATATAAAACGATTTAAAAACCTTTAAAGACGTATTGAGAAAAACCAGGCTTTACACACACACTTACTTGTTAATTACTAAAAAGAGACCTCTTTAGATAAAAATAATAAAAACCCCAAGCTGCACAGACATCACAGATAGTTCTAGTTATCCAGTCAACGGGGAAAAATCACGCAACTTGAGGTCTTCAGCTCCAACCTTGTTCATTTCTTACAGCTGAAGTTAATGTTCATTTCCTCTTGTTTGACTAACCCGATGATGGTAGCCATGGGAGGCCGCCATTGACTCAGCCCGCCCTGCTCAGCCTCAGGAGGGATCAGACAAGCAGACGAATTCTTAAGAGTAGAATTACCCAAAGAGTAGGTGTATGTTGAACTTTATAAAAACCTGTCAAACCCTTTTCCAGAGAGGTTACCCTGTTTTGCATTCCCACCCGCATGTGTGTGCATTCTGGTTGCTCCACAGCCTTGTCAACATTTGGTGGTTGCCAGGCTTTTAAAATTTAGCCATTCTAGGGGCACCCAGCTGGCTCAGTCAGAGGAGCATGCGACTCTGGATCTTGGTGTCATGAATTCGAGCCCCACGTTGGGTGTAGAGATTACTTAAATAAATAAAAACCTAAAAAAATAAAATAAAATAAAATTTAGCCATGCTGGTGGGTGTGTAGTGGTTGTAATGTGCATCACTCTGATGATTAAGGATGTCAAGCAAGGGTTCGTGTGCTTATTGGCATTCACACATCTTCTTTTCTGAAGTATCTGTTCAAGTCTGTTGTCTATTGTTAATGGAGTTGCTTGCCTTTTTATTATTGAATTATAGGAGTTCTTTATATATTCTGGTAACAAGTCCTTTATCAGATATTGTTTTCTGGCTATTTTCTCCAAATTTGTGGCTTCCCTATTAATTTTCTCAATGGTGTCCTCTTATCAGATTTATTAAGGCATAATTCACATAAGATTCACTAATTTTAAGGGAACAATTCAATGAGTTTTTAACAAAAGTGTAAAGTTCTGGAACCACCATAAAATGCATGATCTGGAACTCCAAAAAGTCCCCTTGTGCTCCTTTGTAGTGAATCCCACACCCCTAGCCCCTGCAAATCATCAATCTACTTTCTGACACTATAGTTCTAACTTTTCTAGAATGTTGTATAAATAGAATCTTGCAGTATATAATCATTTAGGTCTGGCTTCTTTCATTCAGTATAATGTTTTTGAGATTCATTCATGTTGCCTATATAAAAAGTTCCTTTTTATTGATGAGTAGTATCCCACTGTATGGATAATCCGCAATTTATTTATCCATTCACCACTTGATGGACATCTAGGTATTTGCATTTGCAGCTAATATAGATAAAGCTGTTGTGAATACTTACAAAAATGCCTTTGTGTGTTTATTTTTATTTCCCCTGGGGAAATACCTAAGAATGGGTTTGTTGGATCATATAATAAGAATGTGTTTAACTTTAGGGGCACCTGGGTGGCTCAGTCAGTTAAGCATCCAACTCTTGATCTCAGCTCAGGTCTTGATCTCAGTGTCGTGAGAGAGAAGAGTATGTTTTACTTTATAAGTAACTATCAAACTGGTTTCCAAAGTGGCTATGCCATTTTTTATTCCCATGAACTAACATGACTTCCAGTTGCTCCTCATCCTGCCAACACATGGTAGAATCAGTCTTTTTAAATCTTAGCTATTCTAGTGGTTTTGTAGTGGTACCTCAGTGTGATTTTAATATATGTCTATCCAATGATTCGTGATGTCAAGCTTCTTTTCATGTGTTTGCCATCTGCTTACATCTATGGGTGAAATATTTCTCTAAATCTTTTGCCCAGTTTTTATTTTTATTTTTATTATTATTATTATGTTATGTTAATCACCATACATCACATCACCAGTTTTTGATGTGCTCCACGATTCATTGTCTGCGTACAACACCCAGTGCTCCATGCAGAACGTGCCCTCTTTAATACCCATCACCAGGCTAACCCATCCTCCCACCCCCCTCCCCTCTAGAACCCTCAGTTTGTTTCTCAGAGTCCATCGTCTCTCATGGTTCATCTCTCCCTCCGATTTCCCTCCCTTCATTCTTCCCCTCCTGCTATCTTCTTCTTCTTTTTTTTTAAACATATAATGTATTATTTGTTTCAGAGATACAGATCTGTGATTCAACAGTCTTGCACAATTCACAGTGCTCACCATAGCACATACTCTCCCCAGTGTCTATCACCCAGCCACCCCATCCCTCCCACCCCCCACCACTCCAGCAACCCTCAGTTTGTTTCCTGAGATTAAGAATTCCTCATATCAGTGAGGTCATGTGATACATGTCTTTCTGTGATTGACTTATTTCGCTCAGCATAACACCCTCCAGTTCCATCCACGTCGTTGCAAATTTGCCCAGTTTTTAATCAGGTGGTTTGTCTTCTTATTAAGCAAAGAGAATTTTTTTTTTAAATAATCTGGAGCCAAGTCCTTTATCAGATACATGTTTTGCAAATATTTCTTACCCCATTGTCACTTGCCTTACCATTTTTTAAAATGTGTCTTTTAAAAAGCAAATGGTTTTCATTTTGATAAATCTAATCTATTGATTTTTTTTTTCTTGTAAGAGTTGTGCTTTCTGTGTCCTATCTAAAAAATCTTGGCTAACCCAAGATCACAAAGATTTTAGGTCTTTGACCCTCCATTTCAAGTCAATTGTTGTTTATGGTATAAGACAAGGTTCTTTCTTTCTTTCTTTTAAAAGATTTTATTTATTTATTTGACAGAGAGAGAGACAGCAAGAGAGGTAACACAAGCCGGGGGAGTGGGAGAGGGAGAAGCAGACTTCCCACTGAGCAGGGAGCCCGAAGCAGGGCTCGATCCCAGGACCCTGGGATCATGACCTGAGGCGAAGGCAGACGCTTAACAACTGAGCCACCCAGGTGCCTTCCTTTCTTTTTCTTTCTTTCTTTTTCTTTCTTTCTTTCTTTCTTTCTTTCTTTCTTTCTTTCTTTCTTTCTTTCTTTCTTTTTCTTTTTCTTTCTTTCTTTCTTTTTCTTTCTTTCTTTCTTTCTTTCTTTCTTTCTTTCTTTCTTCTTTCTTTCTTCCTTTTTAATATTTATTTATTTATTTATTTGAACATTCAGCTGTTTCAGCAGCACTGTTTGTTGAAAAAACTATCATTTCCCCCACTGAATTACCTTGGCACCTTTGTGAAAAATCAATTAACCATCTACGTGTAAGTCTGTTTCTGGACTCTCTGTTCTGTTCCACTGATCTAAATGTCTACTCTATACCATAAGACACTATCTTAATTACTGTAATTTCACTGTAAGTCTTGAAACCAGGTAGTAATTCCTCCAACCTTGTTCTTTGTTTTTCACATTATTTTAGCTATTATAGTGCTTTGCATTTCCATGTGAATTTTAGAATCAGCTTGTCAATTTCTCAAAACACCTAGTGGGAGTTTGGCTAGGAGTACGTTAAATCTGTAGATCAATTTGGGAGAATAGACATCTTACCAATATCAAATCTTCTGTCCACATACATGGCATATCTCTCTATTTAGATCTTCTTTAATTTCTGCCAGCAGTATTCTGTAGTTTTTAGCGGCTATATAAATTTTGCTAATTTGTCCGTAAGTATTTCACATTCTTATGCTATTGTAAATGTTATTTTTAATTTAAATTTTCCAGTTGTTAATTTCTAATATAGAGAAATACAACTAATTTTTCTAAATTGAATTTGGATGCTGCAACCTTTCTAAACTCACTTATTAGTTCTTAGTACCCTAGCTTTTTTATGGGCTCCTTAAGATTTTCTAAACAAAAAAAATCATGTTGGCTATAAATAAAGACAATTTTGGATCTTCCCTTCAAAACAACATACCCTTTATTTCTTTTTCTTAAGTTATTGCATTGGCTAGGACTTCTAGTACACTGTTGAATGGAAAAGTTGTAATGGCAGGAGTAAGGGAGATGGGTGAAAGTGGTCAAAAGGTACAAACTTCCAGTTATAGTATGAATAAGTTCTGGGAATGTAATGCACAACATTGTGACCATAGTTAATAATACTGTATTATATATTTGAAAATTGTTAAGAGAGTAGATCTTAAAAGCTCTCATCAAAGAAAAAAAATTGTAACCATGTGAGGTGATGGATGTCAACTAAACTTATTGTGGTAATCATTTTGCAATATTTATATTTATCAAATCATTATTCTATATACCTTAAACTAATACAATGTTATATGCCAATTGTATCTCAATAAAATGGGGGTAGGGGGAATAGTTATAACAGATATCCTTGCCTCTTCCTGATCTGAGAGGGAAAACAATTAATCTCTCACCAAGTATGATGTTAGTTGTAAGTTGCTTTTTTTTAAAGATTTTATTTATTTATTTGACAGAGAGAGACACAGCAAGAGAGGGAACACAAGCAGGGGGAGTGGGAGAGGGAGAAGCAGGCTTCCTACAGAGCAGGGAGCCCGATATGGGGCTCGATCCCAGGACCCTGGGATCATGACCTGAGCCGAAGGCAGATGCTTAATGACTGAGCCACCCAGGCGCCCCTAGCTGTAGGTTTTTTATAGAAGTCTTTTTTTCAGATTGTGTAAATTGTCTTCTGTTCGTAGTTTGCTGATGTGTCTTGATGTCGTTTTTCTTATTTTTATTCTACTTGGGTTCATTGGGATTTTTTTTTGATCTGTGGTCTTAAGCTTTTTATCAAATCTGGAAACATTTTAGTCATGGATTTTTCAAACACTTTTTTCCTGCCCCTTTATGAGACTCTAATTACATGCATGTTAGACTGCTTGCCATTGTTCCATAGACCACTGAAGCTCTGTTCATATTTTCCCAGTGTTTTTCTCGCTGGGCTTCATTTTGAATAATTGATACTGCTGGATCTTCAAGTTCATTGATCCTTTTTTCTGCAGTACATAACCTGCTAGTAATCCCTTCCTATGTATTTTTTATTTCAGATATTACATTTTCATCTCTGGAAGTTCCATTTGGGTCTTTTTATATTATCCATTTCTCTCACATTATGTTCGTGTCTTCCTCTACCTTCTGGAACCTGTGCAGCATCTTTATAATACCTCTTTTAACATTCTTGTTTGCTAATTTTATTGTATATGTTTTTCTATTGGTTGATTTGTCTCCCGATTATGGGTTGTATTTTCCTAATTCATTTATACTTAGAAATTTTTATTAAATGCTAGGCATTGTAAATTTTATGTGTTGGGTGGTGGTTTTTGTTGTGTGCTTTTTAACTTGTAAGCAGTTGGAACCTTTTAAGCCTTGTGTTTAAGCTTCATTAAAGTGGATCCACAGCTGCCTTTAGACCAGGGTTAATTTAGCCCCACTCCTAAGGCAATGCCCTTCTGAGCATTCTAGCCAATGTCCCATTATAAGGTCTCTCCACTCTGGCCAGAGGGATAACAACTTCCAAGTTCTGTGTGGACTCCAGAACTTGTTCTGCTCACTCCTTTCCCTAGTTTTGGGCCATTTCCTTTCACATAGTATAGATCAGTAACCAGTCGAAGACTGAAGGGACCCCTCTGCAGATCTCCAGAGCTCTCTCTTTCTGTGTAGCTTCCTCTTCTTTGGCACCCTGCCTGTAAGTCCACCGCCTTGGCTCCCTTCTACACCAGTCACTTTCTCCTCAATTCAATGAGGACACTAGGCTCTATTCAGCCTCTCTCTCCCTGTTCTGTGATCTGGAAGCTCCCTCCAGGAAATAAACTGAAGTATTTGTAAGGTTCACTTCATTTGTTCCCCTCTTCTCAAGGATCATGGCCCTGTGCTGACTGTTGTCTAGTATCTAAAAAAATCTTTTATTATGTATTTTGTCCGGCTCCTTAATTGTTTAGGGTGTCATGGTAGATCTGGTCCCTGTTACTCCATCATGCTGAAAGCAGAAGTATTTATTGATAAACACAGTTTTAGTTGTTGTTGTTTTAATGAAAGCTAATTTATTATTTTTTTCTTTTATGGTTATTGACTTGTGGGTCCTGTTCAAGACTTCTTTGCCTACCTTTGGATTTCAAAAATATTCTCTCTTATGCTTGCTTTAAAAAGTCTTTATAGTTCTAATTGCTATATTTATGTCTGTGATCCAACAGACTCTAATTTTTTTTATATATGGTATAAAGTTCAGTAGTCAAGGCTTACTTTTTTTTCTAGATAAAGATGTGCAATGTTTCAACACCACATGTTGAAAGGTTTTCTTTTCTCTATAGAATTGTTTTGATACCTCCATCCAAAATCAATTAGCTGAGTAAGTACAAGTCTATTTCTAGAAGCTCTATTGTGTTTCATTGATCTATTTGTCTATCCTTATGCCAATACAACACGGCTTTGATTGCTACAGCTTTATAGTAAGTTTTACAGTGATCTACCATAAATTCTTGAGCTTTGCTTTTCTTTTCCAGGATTATTTTGGTTCTTTTGAACCTCCACATAAATTTCAGAATAAGCTTATAAAATGCTACCAACAAAGCCTTCTAGGATTATGATGGGAATTACATTAAATCTGCAGATTAATTTGGCAAAAATCACATCTTATCAATGTTGAGTCTTTACAAATATTGTATATCTCTTCATTTATTTGGGTCTTCTTTTTTAAGATTTATTTATTAATTTGAGAGAGAACGCACACGGATGCTCACTTGCTCATGAGTGGGGCAGGGACAAAGGGAGAGAATCTTCAAGCAGACTCCCTGCTGAGCATGGAGCCCAACTTGGGAGTAGATCCCAAGACCCATGAAATCATGACCTGAGCTGAAACCAAGAGTTGGACACTAACCTGGCTGAGCCACCCAGGCATCCATAGGTCTTCTTTAATTTCACTTAACAATGTTTCATAATTCTCAGTGCACAGTTCTTGCATATCTTTCATTAAGGGCTTTCCTAAACATTTTGTTATTTATAATAAGTGGAATTTTTTGTTTTCCAATTTTTTGCTGCTAGTATGTGAAATTACAATGTACATGTTTATATTGACCTCGTATCCTACAACTTTACCAGATTCACTTATTAGTTCTAGGAAGGTTTTTATCCATATAAACTATGATGTCATCTGTGAAAACATGCTGTTTTACTTCTTCCTTTCCAAAATTTATATTTTTTATTTATTTTTCTTGCCTTTTTGCAGTGACTATGATCTCCAGTACAGTGTTGAAGAGAACTAGTAAAAGTAGACATCCTGATCTTATGGGGAAGTGTTCACTTTTTGCCAGTAAGGATGATATTAGCTGTAGGTTTCATAAAATGCCCTTTATCAGATTGAGAAAGTCTCTTATTTTCCTAGTTTACTGAGAGTTTTTATCATGAACAGGTGGGATTTTGTCAAATGCTTTTTGCACATTTATTGAAATAATCATGAATTTTCTCCTTTATTCTGTAAATGAGGTGGATTATAATAATAGATTTACAAACATGAAGTGGACAAAACTTATATAGTCAGATATATTTTATATATTGTTGGATTCAACTTGTGAATATTTTAATACATTTTTTACATATTTATATATATTGTTGGATTCAATTTGTAAATATTTTTTTCAAGACTTTTGTATATATGGGGTTTTTTCTTTCTAATTTTTATTTAAATTCTATTTAGTTAACATACAGTGAAATATTGGTTTCAGGAGCAGAATTCAGTGATTCATCACTTACATACAACACCCAGTGCTCATCACAAGTGCCCTCCTTAATACCCATCACCCTTCTAGCCCATCCCCCACCCACCTCCTTCCATCAACCCTCAGTTTGTTCTCTGTCTTTAAGATTCTCTTAAATGGTTTGTTTCCCTCTCCCTTTTTTTCTTTTACCCCCCTCCCATATGTTCACTTGCTTTGTTTCTTAAATTCCACATACGAGTGAAATCATATAGTATTTGCCTTTCTCTGACTGACTTATTCCACTTAGCATAATTCACTCTAGCTCCATCCATGTCGTTGCAAACAGGACTTCATTCTTTTGATGGCTGAGTAATATTGTGTGTGTGTGTGTGTGTGTATACACACACACATATATGTATATACACATATACCACATCTTCTTTATCCATTCATCAGTCTATGGACATTTGGGTTCTCTCCATAGTTTGGCTATTGTTGATAATGCTGTTATAAACATTGGGGCGCATGTACCCTTTAAAATCTGTATTTTTGTATCCTTTGGGTAAATACCTAATAGTACAATTGCTGGATTATAGGGTAATTCCATTTTTACCTTTTTGAGGAACCTCCATACTGTTCTCCAGAGTGGCTGCACCAGCTTGCATTCCCACCAGCAGTGCAAGAGGGTTCCCGTTTCTCTGCATCCTCACCAACACCTGTTGTTTCTTGTGTTGTTGACTTTAGCCATTCTGACAGGTGTGAGGCGGTATCTCATCGTGGTCTTGATTTGTATTTCGCTGATGATGAGTGATGTTGAGCATCTTTTCATGTGTCTGTTAGCCATCTGGATGTCTTCTTTGGAAAAGTGTCTGTTCATGTCTTCGGCCCATTTCTTAACTGGATTATTTGTTTTTTTGGGTGTTGACTTTGATAAGTTTTTTATAGATTTTGGATACTAGCCCTTTATCAGATTTGTCATTTGCAAATATCTTCTCCCATTCCATAGGCTGCCTTTTAGTTTTGTTGATTGTTTTCTTCTCTGTGCAGCTTTTTATCTTGATGAAGTCCCAATGGTTTATTTTTGCTTTTGTTTCCCTTGCCTCTGGCGACGTGTCTAGTAAGAAGTTGCTACAGCTGAAGTCAAAGAGGTTGCTGCCTGTGTTCTCCTCTAGGATTTTGATGGTCTCATGTCTCACATTTAGTTCTTTCATCCATTTTGAATTTATTTTTGTGTATGGTGTAAGAAAGTGGCCCAATTTCATTCTTCTGCATGTTGCTGTCCAGTTTTCCCAACACCATTTGCTGAAAGACTGTGTTTTTTCCATTGGATATTTTTTCCTGCTTTGTCGAAGATTAGTTGACCATATAGTAGTGGGTCCATTTCTGAATTTTCTATTCTGTTCCATTGATCTATGTGTCTGCTTTTGTGCCAGTACCATACTGTCTTGATCACTACAGCTTTGTAATAGAGCTTGAAATCTGGAATCATGATGTCTCCAGTTTTCTTTTTCTTTTTCAGGATTGCTTTGGCTATTCAGGTTCTTTTGTGGCTCCATACAAATTTTAGGGTTGTTTGTTCTAGCTCTGTGAAAAATCCTGGTGATATTTTAATAGGGTTCGCTGTATATATGTTTATGAGAGATAGTGGCCTATAATTTTCTTGTCTTTGTCAAATTTCTGTCTCAAGGTTATGTTGGACCCTGACAAGACTTGAGAAATATTTCTGCTCACTATATTTTCTGAAAGACTTTGTATAGTATTCGTATTATTTCTTCCTTAAATGTTTGATAAACAGTGAAACCATCTGGGCCGGGTATTTCCTTTGTGGAGAAGTTTTCTGTAACAAATTCAATGTACTGGATAGGTATAGGACTCTTTTGATTTTCTATTTCATTTTATGTGTGTTTTGATAGGTTCGACACTGTGGTAATCAAGAAGTAATGGAGTCGGGCGCCTGGGTGGCTCAGTTGGTTAAGCGACTGCCTTCGGCTCAGGTCATGATCCTGGAGTCCCTGGATCGAGTCCCGCATCAGGCTCCCTGCTCGGCAGGGAGTCTGCTTCTCCCTCTGACCCTCCCCCTCTCATGTGCTTGCTGTCTCATTCTCTCTCTCTCAAATAAATAAATAAAATCTTTAAAAAAAAAAAAAAAAGAAGAAGTAATGGAGTAGCAGGATGGCCAAAAAAGAAGAGATAGAATGTTTCCATGAGATCCAGCAGTTCCTGGAGGAGACCTATCATATTTCTCCTGGGAGAGAACAGGGGACATTTCAGGCACTAGGGAAGCAGGTTCTATTGGAGGACAGGGGGAATTCACTGGGTCTCACTAAGGACTTCCTGGTGACACTTTACAACACTGAATGAACCATCATGTGTTTCTGAATACGAGCCTACAGAGAAACCTCAAAACTTAATCAGCATCCCAGAGAAGCGCCATATTTGGTAGACCCAAATATTGCACATGCTTTACATTCATTACGGTAATAGCTAACTTTCTTGGTACAGCTGTGTGTGTGTGTGTGTGTGTGTCCTCAATATTTGAGTCTGCCAAATATGGTGTGAGGATGTCTTACAACCTGCGAGAATCTTATATGCTGCATTGATATTATGCTTCCTGTTTCAGTCTCCTGTAAGTTTGTTTATCATGAATTGGTTTCCTGGAGATAGATTGCCTCCAGGTGCACTGACAGAATTAAGCTTCAGGTTGTGAAAGCAATGGACACACTACAGATTTCAGTGATACCCCTCCCCCCCACACACATACACACAGTAGGTACTGCTCCCTTTTGAAGGCCCGACACGGGATCTAGCCTGGCACACGGTGGCTTGAGGTGGTACAAGAAATAAGAAGGGGCTGGACCAAGGGCTGAATCCCACATACACATGTCGTCTTGGGCATTGCATCTGTGTGAGCCTGTCCCCGTCACCACCCTGGACTTGTCAGGAGCCCCCTGCTGCGCTCCCCACAGTGACTCGGACCCACTCCAATTCATTCTCCATTAGGCAGCCAGAGGGAACTTTCTGAAACAAATTTGATCTTGCATTCACCTCCTTCCTTCACATGCTTGCCCAACCGAAGTCCCTTCATGACTTCCCATCTCTCTCTTGGGTAAAGTTACCCAAGTCCCTAAGATGGTCCAAAGCCTGCAAAGTCTGGCTGGGCCATTGCATCCTCAGAGCGTAACACACAGCAGAAGCTTATTGAATGAATGGCATCCTTAGGTGACGAATGCTCTGAGTGCCATCCTAATACCCCCTCAGTCTGTGGTGCAGATTAAGTAACTCCGGTGAAAGTGCTCCCTAAAGCTGGAAAGCGCTACAAAGTAGCGTGCGTCTTAATGAAGTGGAACGTGGGAAGGATGGAAGCGGAGGGGACGGGCCCGGGCGCGCGGGCGCCCCCGTGTGGCGAGGCCGGGCCGGTGCGGCGGCGGAGGCGGCTGGGAGCTGGGAGGGTGGGAAGCCGGTGGCGCCCAGGCTCTCAGCGCTCCCGGGCCTGCCCTGGCTCGCTCGGCTTTGATGGCTGTTCCCGCCCCCCCACCCCACAAAGGCCTGTTTCATGCCCAACGCTGGAATGGGCCTTGTGTTTGCCCTCGGGCTCCCGGCAGCCGGCGGATGGGGGACCTGAGTTCGGTGAAGAGTGAGCATCTGGGGGTGGCAGGGGCCTGAGCTCCAGAGGTTCTGTGGAGCATGGGAGGAGGGGCGTGGGGAGGACGAGGCCCAGCCTGAGCAAGGCGGCTAAGGGCTGTTCTGAAATCCACCGTCCAGCCAGGTCACCGGAAAGATAAAGATGGTGCCCGTTTTAAGCGGCAGTCCAGCTAGTATCTGCGGGTGGTGTGTTTTGTACTGGGCTCTATGCTGAGCCCCATTCATTAAGTGTCTCGGTTTCTGTCTCTGGGTCTGCTTCCCTGCCCTGGGTCCCCTCCTCTCTTTGCAGGCAGCCATCATGTAGTATTAATTCATTTCCCATCCCTAACACCAATGACCACCCAGCACAGCGCAGGATTGCAAAGGCTTACTGAATGAGCAAATGTACTCATATAATGCTCACAAGTATCCTCTGCCATGGGGGCGGGGGCCTGATGAGGAATCTGGGGCCCGGGGAGGCCACCTGCCCAGGATCGGGCAGCCAGAAGTGAGCAGGTGCAGCAGAGCTGGATAGATAAAATGCGTTTCTCATGGGAGTTCCCCTGAGCTCCCTGGGCTCTAACTGGCCAGCTCCAGGGCAGAGAGCCCACCCTGACCGACGGGCCCCCAAGCACTGCAGCGCGGGAATGGCTGGTGGCGAGGAAGCAGTCATGGTGGGGCTGAGGCAGCATCTCACGTTCTGAGCTCCTGGAAGGGTGAGCGGTAACCTCAGCCTCACTCAACCTAAGATGCCCAGCTCGCCCCTGGATCAACGCCCTCATCGCTGAGGTCGGGGCACATGGGCAGAGCAGACAAGAACCCAGGGAGGCCCACTGGTTACACAGAAACCAAGAACGGCTGGGACTTGGGCTGGACATTTAAGAGCTGAGGACTAAGCAAAGCCTCGGTTGCCCGCTGTGTCCACAGTGTCCATCAGGACAGCAGTGTCAGGCTCTGCACAGTGGGGACCAGCCTCTGGTGGTCATCTGAGCACCCCAGGAAACAGTTCCCTTCCTTTGCCTTTACCACTGAAGGTGGCCCAGACAGAGATGGTTTCTGTGCCATCATGGATCCATCTTCCACCCAGGAAGTCCCTCCTGGTATCCAACCGCAATGCCTCCTGCTGGCGTTAGCTCACTCATCAGGTTCTGACCTGAGAGGTGATGAAGGCTGCCTCTTCACTCTCCTCCCTGCCCTTGGCCCAGGGAAGGTTGTCGTAAAGCTGAGGAGGGGAAGTGTTCTCGAACATCAGACTTGACGTCCAGCTGGCCGTTCCTTGAGGTTCAGGAGCCTGGCAACCAGATGCCCTACAGCTCAGCCTGACCAGCTCTGGGACTGACCCATTAGGCCGAGCAGTCTGGCATGTCGGGGCCACATCCTGGAATCCCTTATCTGTCACAGACATGCAGGAACACGTCGACGCGCGGACTGGCCCTGCCAGTGTCACATTGTGACAGGTCCCTGCAGCGGGGAGCTAGGGAAGCAGCTGGGGCCTGTGTGCTAAGATGCTGACCTGGGGGCCTGGCCTCCTGGGGCTGGCTCTAGCATGTTCCAAGGTGAGGTCCCACCCTGGTCCCTGGGGACAGGATCCCAGCCCAGCCAGGCCACACCCACACCCAGGGACGGGAATCAAAGCAGGACCCACCCCCTGGCCGCCTATCCTGCCCAGCTGGCTCCAGAGGAGGAAGAGACAACCCTGCTGTCCCTTTTAGGGGGAAAAGAGCGAGGGGAGGTAGCAGAGGCAGCTCTCCTGAACACAGCTCGGGTGCCAGATGCACAAGGCTACACTCACCCTCTTCTCATGAACAATCCCCTAGTGAGCCTCCTCGGAGAACCAAGAACAGTGCGGAAGAAAAGTGGGTGCCATTGGGACCCTGCTATAGCAGTCCCAGTAGGACAGGGAGGGCCTCGAGGAAGGCCAAAGCAGGGGGGGCTGGGTCTGAGAGTCCTTGGAGGAGGCACACCCCGCACCCGAGCCCTAGCCTGGAGACAGGGCAGTCGGAGCAGTGCCTGAGCCCAGGGATGCAGAAGGGCGTCCCACGGCCCCGTCTCAAGCTGCCCTTTGCCGGTCCCCTCTTGCCCAGGTCACCTGGATTCACCAAGCCTATGATCTCCTCTTTAAAATGGAAGGGAAATGCCCCACATCTGCTCCAGGTGCCTGGTCCTGGGCGAATGGAGGGGAAGTGGCAGAGAAGGGAAACAGGAGGGCTGGCAACCCACCTCTTCCCACCTCTGGTTCTGCCTCAGTGGCCTGAGTTGGGCTGGCCAGAGAACGAGGTGTGGCCAATCAGCTCTCTTGCTACCACCACCCCCCCGCCCCCCCGCGGCCGAGATGAGCTCTAGCTCCCACCTACTTCATGTCAGGAATAAACACTCAACAGTCCCAAGTCCACTGCTTTTCGTGGGGGAGAGTGGCAGAAAGCCTTGCTGAGCCCGTGCTCTGTAGGTCTGTGCTAGCTTCGGGACGGTGGGCCTGACAGAACCCCTCTATAAGTCGCCAACCTTGATTTGGTTCCTAGCGTGTGCAAGATGTAAGGGTAAGCACTTTGCCCTCAGCCCTGCAGCAACCCTCTGAAGTATCCCATTTCACGGGGTCCAAGAGGTTGCGTAAGCTGCCTAGGTCACGCAGCTGGTAAATGGCAGAGGTAGAAGGTGGACAGCCCCACACTGAAGGGGGCATTGGGCTCTCTACCTCCCAGAGCTTCTGTGTCCAGCAGATGAGATCTCAGGTGGGAAGCACCTGCCCGGCACAGGTGAGAACTCAAGGCAGGCTCATTCCCCTTTGGCCCCATCACCTTTTTAAGGGACCCAGACTGTGGTTCCTCGTTCCGACCACAGGGTGTCTCCACGCCCCTGCTCGACCAGCCACCCCAGGGCCCTGGCTGCCTTTGACACAGCTCTTCATGGGTCTGGCCTAAATCCTTCCTGCTACTAGTTAGCACGTTTCCCCCTGTTTGGTCTTCAGGGGAGAAGGTCTTGTAGACTGTTGCAAGCACAAGGTATGTCACCGTCCACACCCCACCTTACTGGGTTGAGCTGAGTGGCCTGGAGCAGAAGGTGTTGCTTTCCATGTGGCATCCTGTGGATCCCTGGGTGGTGGGTGACCTCCTCAGGTTCCAGCACCCCCTCTGTGTCTTGTCAGCAACTCGAGAATCATGGTGCAAGGAGCTTTTAGGAAATCCTGTGTGCGCGCATGCGCACACACACACACCCGGTGGGCCTTGACCAGCCTGGAGAGAGGCTCATGCCACCTGCTCTGGCGACCCCTCCCCAGTCTGGCCCAGTAACTGGTGACCTGGGTACTGCTTTCTAGTCTCCCCCAACCCAGGTTCTCATGAACTTCTCCCTGGGAGGGTAATTAGAAGAGCCATAATTATCCCCTTTTGGAAGATTAAGTGAGGTTAAGTAGGTGAAAAATATTATGTAAGCTTTTTATTACAATTTAAACGTTGGTTGCCAAAGATAGGGAAACTGAGGCCCCACAAGCCACACAGCACGTTAATGGTGGCCACAGGGGAGAAGCCCGGGCCGCCGGATCCCGACCTAGCAATTCTGCCAAGAAATCACATTCGGCTTCGGAATGGTCCCCTCTGTGTGACCGTAGTGCGGGGGTTTGAAAGGGAAGCAGAACAGAGTTCCAGGGGGAGAGAGGAAGCCAGGGACGAAGGGGTTAAGGGGGCCTGGAGCTGGATGGCTGTAGGCTATTAACAGACCAGTAGGAGAGGAAGAGGCCAGAGAGGGGGTCTGGCTTTGATTAGGTCCCAAGGCCATCTGGAGAGTCAGACTCTGGAGATTGGTTGGTTTTATAGGGGGCAAATGGCATGAATTATAGGGGAAGGGGGCTCTCCCCATGGTGTCTCTGAAAGGGGTCGGGGTGGGGCCTCTTCCCTAGCAGCCTGAGCCAACTGCATCAGCTCCCGGCCCTGCTGTGCCTTCCTGCCCACAGGACGGTACCCTCCCCTCCACGCCCCACAGTGCCCACCCCCTGAGGAGTCTGGGAGGATGTGCCCCAATCAAAGGAGAAAGAGACCCTCTGTTCTCTCTACAGAAGCGACATCAGCAGGGGTACCAGCCAGGAGCCACTGTGCGATGGGTGAACTACCACAGGGCCCAGCGAAATACGAGCAGCCAGCTTGCCCCCGAGCTAACTGCAGACCTTAGACAGTAATCCAGCCATATCCCTGTTGGTGAAGCTCGGAGACCATCCTGTCCAAACACTTCCACAGAGGCCCGAGGCCGCACAGCTAACCGCTCAGTGTGGACTTGAACCTTAGACCCCCAACTCTTGAACCTGTCCCTTTTCATGACCACACTGCAGCACCCAGCCTCTCTGGGTCTCAGTTTTCCTTCCTAACCAACAATACCTGTTTGGCCTCCCTCACAACTGAAACGAAATGAAATGTTGAGTGCAAAAGGCTTTGAAAAATTAGATCCACCATGCATATGATTGCAGTTGTGTGACTAGAGCTGGGAAGCCCATGGAGCCCCCTGGGGGCAGGCCAGCCAGCAGCCCTGCTCTGAGGAGCCCACCTGACACCCGCTGGCACCCACAGTCCCCCTTCAGTGTGGCTCTGCTCAGGGGAAGCAAGCAGTGGTCAGCCCAAGCAGACATCATTATGGGGAGGGGCCATTCTGAAAAACAAAAACAAAAAAACAGCTCACATCCCAAAGCAAGAGATGATTTCTTATCACCCTTGGGGGAAGTATTCCCCCCCACGCCCCGGTGTCCCAGATGGGGAAGGGGGAGGGATGCAGGGTTGACAACCCATTCTCCCACCACTTTGGATATAGTCTTGGCTAGGCAGAAAACAGCCTGAGGATTGTCTCCCACCCCAAGGTATATTTCTCTGACACAATTCCTCTTCTACAAATCTACCCCTCTTAGATTCCCACAGATGTGTTTATAGAAGGCTGTCCATTACAGTTTTGTTCGTAATAACTAACAACTATCATTGTTGGGGTAAATACATTATGGTACATCCATACTATATAATACCAAAGAATGAAATAGATGTTTATGCGTATATAAATGAATATATGATCTCTAAGATACACTGTTAAGAACAAGTCAGGGGGGGTCGGTAGAACGTGTAGCTCTTGATCTTGGGGTCATGATTTCAAGCCCCATATTGGGTATAGAGCTTACTTAAAAAAAGTCAAAGAACAAGTCATATATGGAAGAGTATGTATAATACGTTCCTATTTACCACCAAAAAAAGGAGATGCATATAAAGCACAGAAAATCTCTGAATGATACACAAAAAGTTGTTAATAGTAGTTGCTTCCCAGTTGGGAGGCAGGTGGTCTGTGGTAACAGAGGACTTACTTTTCAGTATGGTCCTATTTTAGCATTTGTATATGTGCTGCTTATCCAGTTAAATGAAGAAAAAAAGAGGCAGTCTAGAAAAATAACTGCTTGGACTCAGCTACATCCCTCAACTCCATCCCCTTTCCAATTTCCAAAGTTTTACCTCTGCTTCCCTCCCACCCAGCTGTGACCCACACCAGCCCAGAAGGATGTTTCCACCGGAGCCACAGCCCCTGGGGGCAGCCACCCTTCATTCTGTGAGGCCCAAGGCCTCCCTTTCATGCCCAGCTGTAAGAGGCATACAAGGCCCTCACATGCTTAGAGAAGGGAAATTGCCCCAGGTGGGAGCCGTGGGAGCAAGCCAAGGGGCTTGGTTTCCTATTAAGTGCTGGAAGGAGTGGCAGTTAAACACCAAGCTTCAAAGAGCCTAGGATTTTCAAAAATCGCTTTTGGGGAATATGCAGCTTTTATTGGAGGTGTCAGACATTAATGAGAGTTCTGGATCTTTCCCAGCCTGAAGAGCCCTCTCCCTCTCTTCCCCACCCCCACTCCTTCCAGCAACCAGCTAGCCCCCTCTTTGATGAATGGAGAGAGCCTGAATGTTCCAGGGGTATTCCTGTCCCACTCTTGAGCCCACCTGCCTCCACCCTCTTTCCTTCTAGAAGAAGGTGTGGAAGCTGAGAGGATCCAAGGGGAGGGGAGTGGGAACCCAAGGGAAGGGCTGGGGGGGCAGGTTGAGACAGAGGCAAAAAGACCAGCCTTGCTTACCTTCTCCTTTGGAAAAGGTTTCATGGCCAATGATTAGGAATTCTGAGGCCTGCCCTATGCCAGTTGGATGAAACCCTCAACACACAATTGCTCCCTCTGGGAAATGATCATGCTCTTAGATATTTTGAGATCCTTAAACAGAAGGAATTGTGGGAGCTCCATTTTGTCTGAATATGTAGAGTTACGACTGAGCCTTACTTGACCACATTGTTAATGCTAGCTCATTTCCCCGTCTTGGAATGTACCTAGCGTGCTTGAAAAGCAAGCAGGATGTCCAAAATAGAGGGGTGTCTGCCAATAGACTCTGAACAGAAGACACCGCAAAAATATTTGTAGGACGAATCTATGCAGAAGTGAATGAGCATCTTACCTTTATCTTTATTTACAACACGAAGACATGAGATTATACATTAGAACTTATACATTAGATGATATTAGATATGTAAATTAGACATTAGAAATTACTCCTGTTAGTGAGGCGCTGGAACCTCTGAAAAGACTATACCATGAGTTCTTAAAGGAAAGGATCCTTGTCTTACTTATCTTTCAATAAATGATGGATGGATGGATGGATTGGTGAATGGATGGAGGGGTGGAGGGGTACATAGTCTCATGATTCCTGGAGATACAGGGTAAGTAATCTATATAAGACAGTAAGACAACAATATATGAAAAGTTACTCTGGGGGCGCCTGGGTGATTTAGTTGGTTAGGCAGCTGCCTTTGGCTTGGGTCATGATCTCAGGGTCCTGGGATTGGGCCCCTCATTGGGCTCTCCGCTAAGCAGGGAGTTTGCTTCTCCCTCTCCCTCTGTGCTCTCTCTCTCTCTAATAAATAAATAAAATATTTTTTAAAAAGTCTGCCTAAGACAGGGGGAGGAGGAACAAGATGAGCTATTGGGTCTGTTTCCAACCCAACTATCTACAGCTAGAGTGAGTATTCAGGAATATTTGTATCTAGACTCTGAGCATATGATGTTACTCGGGTTTCTCAGAAGTTATTCCTTGCCAGCCTACGAGCAGCCATCAGGGAACTCAGTCTGTCCACTGAATGAGTAGGGTGCAGTGGTCATTGCCAACTACTGGCCCCTGCATCCCTCTTCTGCTGCCAGTAACCATGGTAACTCTACCTGGTAACCCACCAGGAGTCAGTGCCCTCTAGTCTCATCTCAGCAAAATTCCCTGCGTGAAGATGGGGAAAGAGTTCTGTCCTTTTCTCAGTGCCTTCTTCCCAGAGAGTGTCTCAGGTCAAACAGAGAACTAAAATGGAGATATGCAAAGTTGATTTGTTCATTTCATTCAAGGATCAGGTAGATCTTAATAGCAATACAACCTTAGAGGAAAGTTAACTGGTTAATTTCCAAGTACCAACAAAGAAAGGAGGCAAAACAGCCACCTGCCTTGAGATACACTTCTGTCCCCTTCCCCCCAGATCTCTTTGTCTCTCTTCTTAATTTCCCATCCTTTCCCTAAAGTCCCTTCTTTCAAGGACCAGTGTCCCTACTCCTTCCCTCCCCACAGAAAGCCCTCGTATTTATGGCCTCAAATTTAGCCTGATGCTCATGAAGACTCTCCTCTTGGCAGCAGGTGCTAGTGGGTCTCCCATGGGAGAGCTGTGGCCAATGTCCTCATTAGCCAAGAAGCAAGCATGTCTCCAGTCCTGGTGAGCAATTGGTCTTTTCCCAGAGCCAACACAGTCTGGTCTCATAGGAGGAAGGGCTATTTTCCCTCTTAGCTTGTCTTTGACCCTGCCCTTATAAAACAATAACTCCAGCATTAATTTACCTAAGAAAGCATCACTCATTCCCGAGCTTGGCTTACAGTAGAAGCGTTACCACATCAGTTGCTAAGTGTTCTCAGCACCTCGAATGACTAATTAGATTCCTTCTAATTTCTAATATCCCCTTGATGAAAAGTGGGGAGGCCACCAGGTAGTTCATTCTGCCATAATAATAGTTATCATCTAGAATGGTCCATCCAGCTAGATCCTGTCTCTGACCAGGGTACAGAGAGTATACTGTTCCCATAATATCACCAGTGGGATGCTAGTGGGGGGAGGGGGGGAGTGCATCCAAACATTCCTTATTCCCCTGGTGGACATTTACCAATGACTTGACCCTTTACAGTCTGCCAAGCGTGTTAATGTGCATTATCTCTTCTAATCCAACTCCTGGAAGGATGATAGTATTGTTATCCCTATTGCCTAGTTAAGGAAAAAGCAACTGAAATTCAGAGACTTGCCCAAGGTCATATAATTGGTAAAAGACCAAGTCAAGCCGAGAACACAGGCCTCCTGACCCTCCTGCTTTCTCCACTTTACCTTTTTCAAAAGTGTTTTATTTCCACCCAGGCACCACGATTGGTGCAGAGATTGCTACTGTGCATGGGAAGAGTTACAAAAGCATTTCCCTCTTCCCGAGCCAGGGCTGGATGCTGGATGTCCTGAAATGCAGGGAAGCAAATGCCGGCATTTCTGATCTTCTAATGCCTAGAAGGAAAACAGGCCATGAACAAAGACAGCCCATTACACCCTCGAAAGGGGAGAGAGAGGAGGAAAGGGAAGAGAAGGAAGGAAGGAAGGAAGGAAGGAAGGAAGGAAGGAAGGAAGGAAGGAAGGGAGGGAGGGAGGGAGGGAGGGAGGGAGGGAGGGAGGGAGGAAGAAGGGAAAGAAAAGGAAGGGGAGGGGAGGGGAGGCGAGGGGAGGCCAGTAACAAATCCTCTAAGGATTTCTGCAAAATCACATACACTCCAATGCACGAAGCTCACACACACACACACACACACACACACACACACACACACACACACACACACGCCCTGCGCATCTGTATGAGGGGGTAATGGAATGAGCACAGGCTTCAGAGCCAGGTGGACCTGGTCAGTTTCCCAGCTCTAGCATTACTGGCTGTGGGTCTGTAAGTAAATCACCAGATCTTTCTAAGTCTCTGGTTTTTTCATCTAAAAAATGTGGGAAGTTAAGCCCATCCAAAGACCGCAAAAAGCTCAAGAAAAACATGGAGCCAGAGGCTGGAGGAGAGGGGGAGTCGGGGAATCTGAGCAGAGGGAGAAAGGGAGGCCCTAATGGGAAAATGTTTGAGAACCTCCGATAAGCATCTAAGAAGTCCTATTGAAGAAACCATTCTCTAGAATTCACAAACCCCAGAAGAAAGTTCAAATTCTTTTCTCCTTACGATTTTGATATCAAGCCCAGCTCCCCTCCCTCTTGAGAATCCTTTCCTTCCATCCCCACCCTAATGTGTCCTCCAGACTTGGCAAGAGGACTCTCCCAGCTGCCTCTCTGTGGCCATGCCTCCTCCTGCCTTCACCCCCAGCTCCCGTGCCAGGACCTCTCCCGGACGGGAGAACCTGAGACAGACCTGAGCCTCCTGACCCCGGCTGGCTTCCCTGTGGTCCACCACAGACGCAGCAGCCGAGGGGAAGAAGGCTCAACACAGGGAGGCCGATGGTGGGACTTGGAGGGGTCAACCTGGAAGGAAGCTTTGAGAAGGGCCAGGGTGGGGGAAGGGCCAGGCCCACTGTCTTCAGTTTGCCGGCCCGGGCAAAGGCCAAGGGCAAAACTGAGAGGCAGACGCTGAGGTTACTGAGCCAGACAAGCTTGGCTGAGTCCAGAGCCATGCTCAAGGACGAAGGGCGGCGGAGCTGGTGCTGAGGCCCTGAAGACACCGTGGGCCAGAGCAGGGAGCATGGCGTGGATGAGGCGGACGGTCGGCAGCCACAGGTGGCCCTGGGCATCCACACAGTGGACTGAGTGAGCAACCCAAGCTGGAGGCGTGGAGAGGGCACCTGGGCCTGGAACAGGCCTCTTCAGAAGCAAGCGCAGGCAAGGTGCTGGGTAGGACAGAGACCAAGGCCATTCCATCAAGGAGGCCCCGTGAGAAGCCGAGGTGGTAGCAGGCCCAGCGGTCTTGCACCGTTCCCAGCGAATGATGCCCAGGGCAGCTTTGATCCCAGCAGCGTGGCCAAGCATCACGGGGGTGGGCGGCCTCTGTCCAGGGAGCCAGCCCCTCTCCTCTGCTGCCTCGTTAAAATGGATCCTCCCTCCCCACCCCTTCCTTGTGCAACATCCTAGACTCTCCTCTGCCCCCGGCTTCCCCACGACACCCCACCCTCACCCTCCCTCTCCTATCCCACCTGCTGAGATCAACCGCTCAGCCTTTCTTCGGCCTGAGTCAGCAAGCGTGCAAGCTGCCTCCTCCAGGCCTAGAAGGGCAAGAATGGACACCCTTTGAAGGCTTCTGCTTGACAGCCTGGCTCTCCTCCTGGCTGTGTGACCTGGAGCTTTCCACATCATCTCTCTGTGCTTCATCCCTGCAGGGAAACAAGGAAGGTTCTTGTAAGCCCCTGTGCTCTGCAGTTCTTCTTGCAATATTAGTACAGCTGGGATCTCCTGCATTCTAGACACTGAGCCAAGAAGTCTTCAAGGCAATTGAAGTTCAGAGAGGTTTAAACCGATTACCCAGGATTGCACAGCTGAATCTAGACTCTGATCTGTTTGTCTCAGGTTGGATGCACAAGAGCCTCATTGAGCATTGGCTGATTTGCTGCAATGAATGTTCTAACAGTGACAGACGGGAGAAACTCAGTGGGGTCAGCAGGCTAAAACAGCTCCGGGTCCCCAAGGCCTGGGGCTTTAGTGATGTTGCCCCCAGGATGGAAGGTCTCCCCAAAGGCGGCTGAGCCTATTCCCAAGAATCTCTGATGACTGCCGTGCACCCATCCTGGACCCTCTCTCTCTCCCACTCAGAAAAGCACAGCTGTGCAGACTGGCCATGAACAACAAAGATGGTGGCACGGGGGGCACCCACTGCACTGCCCTCTGGGAGATTCCAGCCCTGCAAACAGCCTCTGAGTCCTTGTGCAGGGACAGGCAAGGGGAAATCAGCCCAGCCCTTGCTTCCTTCTACAACACCCCGGCAGCCCAGAGCCTGGGTCAGAAGCCTAGGCTTAGGAGGTCCTGGGCTTGCTGGGCACTGAGTCAAGGCCTCATTCAGGGGAAAGTTGCCTCTACCATGCTGGGGCCTCAGCTTTCTCCTGTTAATTGAGATAATGATCCAACTCTCAGGGCTGCTTTAGCTTGAAAGGGGCTTTGAGATGCTGGGATGAAAGGCACCAGAGTTGAGTACAAACCAGCACAAGCTGTCCGGGGAGTGGGAGGCCTGGCCCTGAGCCTTCTCCAGCCCCCGTGCTGAGTCACTTCCTCCTTCTTGCTTGGATTTTGCCTCGGTAATCCAGAGACACTGAACTCTCCTTTCAGGACAGTTAGGGGGTGGGGTGGGGTGGGGCGGGGTGGTCTTCCCAGAGAGTGTATGCAGGACACAGGCCAGGCATGAACCTCAATTCACCATCACTGGGCCCCCGCCCGGGAGATGTGCTGGTCTGGATGCTGGTGGGGAAGCTACCATGCATTTATAGCTTTATGACTCTCTCTTCCCGTGGTTGGGGAGGGTGAGGCGGCTCAGGGAGGGGCATCCTTCTGTTACACCTGAAGAAAGTAAGGAACAAAGAGGTAAGGAAGCTGCCCAAGGTTTCCCAGCACATCTGAGGAGAGAGCAGATCTGAAGCCTTCTGACCCCCTGTGTCCTTCCCTCAGAGGGTGGCCAGACCCCAAGTTACTCATTCTTTTAAATATGAGGCTCTCCTACGAGCTTCTTGGCCCCATGCTTTGGGTTACCAGCACCTACACGGGCTTTGCCTTCAAGGAATATCTTCTCCTGGTCCACCAGTATCTCTTTAGTACATGGAAGGATCACTAGATATTTCAGGATAAAAAACAAAAACCTGAGGCTTGAGCAAGGGAGTGAGGTCTTCCGGAAGGTCAGAGGAAGAGGTGAGCATTGCCAGGGGCAGGATTCTGGTGTTGGCCTCTGCCCATGGACTAGAATTGCAAAGTCCTCCAAGAAAGGCTCCTCTTGCAGGCCTTCAGTTGGCCTCCCTGAGATTCCAGAGGGCTTGGGTTCCCTTCACCCGGTGGACCTCAACTCACCTCCCCCCAAGAGGCTGGGTTTCCAATTCAGCACCCCCACAGGGAGCTAACAGTTAGCCAGACCCCACTCTGGGCCAGTCCTATGCTACAGACAAATAAGACACGCTTCCTGCACTTAAAGAAGAAACATGAGTGGGCCACCAGAGCAAGAGAGGGAGGAACAGATGTGAGCTGGCAGGGACCACGCTTTGGGGGCCGAGGAGGAGGACTGAGCGAAAGCCCAGAAGGCTACTCACTGGCACTTTGGAACCGAACGCTCCCCTTTTCCTTGTTTAGGCAACACCCCCAGTTCAAGGGGGTGGCATCCCTTAAGCCAGCAGGACCTAGCTGAGTTCAGATGGAGCTCTGGGTGGTTCTCCTCCTGTGAGCTTTCTCTTCCCCAGACACCCAAAGAGTAGGGGTGATGATACCACCGGCTTAGAAAGCAATGGGAGGGGTTTGCGTGATGAGGAAGGAACTCTCGGAAGGAAGGCGAGGGTGGATAAGGCCCAGAACCACCAGCTGAGGGAGATTGTGTAAGGACTTTATGGGAGGGCTTTCCAGGAGGCTGGGGCTTGGGCCTGAGGCTGGGAGCTGTCCGCAGTGACCTCTCAGGTGTCCTGGGGCTTGGGCAGGTCTGGAGGCCGCAGGCGGCGCACAGGACCCAGAAAGAGTGAGTGTGAGGGAAAACCCCGCAAAGGGTTTGTTTTTCCTATTTTTCTGGGCTCGGGGCTTGCTCCTCCTGGCACTGGTCCTTCCTGGGGCCCCAGCTCCAGCTTGTTAGTTTTAACTGGAACAATTTCCTTTGAACTCAGCTTGAATTAGCATCACCATGGCGATGGATCCGAGTTTTCACTAGCCGACCTGGTCTTCACCCCTCAAGCAATTAGCTCCAAGGAGCAAAGCAGAAGGAGGAGGAGGAGGAGGAAGGGAGAAGATGAAAGGGGGAGGGTGGAGGGAGACATGGGGAGGGAGGGGATGGAGGTGGAGGAGGAGGGGAAAGGTAACGGAGTAGGGGAGCGGGGAGAGGGATGGGTGAAAGATGAGGAGGGGGCGGGCAGTGGGAAGCTGGAGGGAGGAGGAAGGAGGTGAGGAAGTTGTAGGAGGGGCTCCCAGAACGGCTGCTGGCTGGGCTGCACCTGCCTGCGGGGAAGCCAAGCAGCGAGGGAACCAGCAGATGCACCTTCCACACGTAGCCTGGGAGGCAAGGTGCACTGTTCCCACTTTCTTAGGGGAGAGCCGGCAGCCAAGCCCCTGGCACAGTCACCCCCAGGCAGTAAGCCTGAATCCTGCAGGGACCAGGCTGGTCAGAGCCAGAACAGAGCCTCCAAGGCTGAGAACTGAGGAGGAGTCACAGATCCCACACTTACTGGCCCCACGACCTTGGTAAATGGCAATGGGGGAGAGGGCCCAGTGGGAGGACTACCCTGGCATGGTGGTCTCTGTGAGGTCATTGCTGGCCTGCTTCTCTGCTCCCTGGCTGGTTTGGGAGCTTCCAGATGTCTTAGTCATTGGTGAGTTCCCGGACATGAGCACCAAGCCTGACACGCATTAGGCAAGCAATAAGGGTTTTTGCAAACAAAATAACAAGTGGATGAACTATTGTTTTTTTAATGGGTGATGAGAGCAAGGAAAGGGGCATAGCAAACCAGAATCCTCCAGAATTTGATGGAGTTGAGATTCTCTCTTTTGTTCCACCTCCTCCAGGAAGCCCTCGGGGACTTGTCACTCCTCCTGCCACCTCCCCAGGCTCCTCACCCGCCCTGAAGCCCCTGAAATCATCCCCATCACTCATCCATCTCCCCAGCTAGGTCGGGCTCCACAAGAACAGGGACTGTGCCTCGTTCTCCAGCTCCTTGCATGCTCCAAGTACCAAGTCTGTGCTCTAAAAATGTCTGTGAATGCATGAACCTGAGTATTTGTGGAACGCCTGGACCATCGTTCAGCTGTGGCCCGCGCAGGGCCAGGTGTCAGGCTTCCGGAGGCCAGTCAAGGCGATCCCTGGGTGAAATAAGTATGTAAACAGGACTGGAGGTGCAGCAAGCCAAGTGAAAACCAGGGACCCCGAGAGGGTGAGGTCACGGGGGCAGGGGTTCTGAGGACGCCTGTTCCTGTCTGCTCTCCAGAGAACTCAGGGGGAGAGGTGTTTCTTAGGCCCTTGAGGGCACAGAGCATTCGAAGAAAGAAAAACGTCTGTCACTTCTCAAAAGGAGTCAGATGGGGGCGCCCGGGTGGCTCCGTCGGTTGAGCCTCTGACTCTTGGTTTTGGCTCAGGTCATAATCTCACGCTCTTGAGATCAAGCCCCAATTCAGCTCCCTGCTCAGCGCAGAGTCTGCTTAAGACTCTGTCTCCCTCTCCCTCTACTCCTCCCGTTCATGCTCACTCTCTCTCTCTCTCAAATAAATAAATCTAAAAAAAATTTAAAAAGGAGTCAGATGGGAAATGTGCTCTATCAAAGTCTGTGTGGGACCTTCTGAACTGACCCTGAAGGGAAGGACCCAGGTGTGGTTCTATAGGATCAAGAGTGGTCTCTAGGGGATAACGACAGCCCAGGCCCCCTTGGCCGGTCGTGAGGATTGGCTGAGGCAGGGCTGGCGAAGCACCTAGCACAGCACCCGGCGTGCAGGAGAGCTCAGTCAGCCTTGGTTGGTGTCACCCGGCATCCCTCTGAGGCTGGTTTCCGGCGTATAAAATGGAAGTAAGATCCTTCCCTGCCACTTTGTTTCATCCACCCCCTGCCTCCACACAAAGGAGCACCTTTCTCTTCCTCGGCCCTCTATCCAGCGCCATCAGCATTCCCATCCATCCCAAGACTGCCCTTTTCTCCCTCTGTCCGCATTTCTGGCCCTTAGCTCCCTTGACATTGTTCCACCTCCCTCCCAGCCTTCTCTTCTCCCAAGTCCTGCCTTGGGCCTGTCTGTCTCTCCCTCCCCTTTCCTCCTCTGCTGCTCATTATAAAAAAGAAATCTTTCTAAATACGCCAAAAATGCACTCATCCCCCACGGACCCCAGTCTAGCACAAAGGGCTGGTTCTTTCTGGAGGCTCCATGTGGCCTCCTTCTTGCCCACTGCCTTTGAATCGTGGCCTCGTTCACATGACTGGAAGGGCTAACTGGGGATTTTCCCATGTGGCTGGGTGGGGAGGAGGCTGGGAGGGCCTGGAGTTGGTGAAAGAGGGTGGAGACAAGCAGGCTAGGATCTTCCCTGAGTTTGGTTTATTCTCCAGGGGAAAAACAAACTGCTTGCTTGATATCATGAATAGCTCCTTGAAACCTGAAGAATTTCACTGGATTTGAGGGAAGGATTCAAGTTAGTAAATCAGGAGGACTGTGCTGGACCAGGCTATCAGGTGGAATGTTAGGTCTCAAGGACAGTGCAGAGTTGGCCCTTCTCCTGGGGCAGGTTGGCAGTCCTTTGGCCTAGAGGCAGAGGAGGGCCTCCTCCCCACCCCACCCCCTCCCCACCCCCAGTGCTCTCTGTCCACAGGGGCACTGACCCAGAGGGTGAGCAGCCCCTCCCCTCCAAAGCCAGGATGACCTTGCTCAGGAAAGAAAGACAACTGACGCATTCAGGAATGGAAGAGGAAGACAGGGGCAGAGGAGGGGGCATCCAAGGCCTTCTCCCAGGGGCTCTGAGACAGACCCAGGCGGGGCTGGCTAGTGGAGGGCCTCAGACTTTTCTGTCCAGGCTGGAGAAGGCCTTGGCCTCAGCATTCCTTGCCCTCAGGTCCCCTGTGGATTTCTGAATTTCCCACTGTCCTTCCAACATTTTCCCTCGGCCACCTCCCCTCCCTTCCCCACCCCACCCCGCAGCAGCTGGGCTGCTGGAAGTTAATGGTGTTCCTGAGTTAATCAAAAACTCCTGTACTTTGCCCTTGAATCAAGGCCATCGTTCCTTTGTCCCAGGGCGATAGGGTCAGCTTGCTCTCCTCTGGCTTAAATAGTGTTGGAAGAGTGAAAGGCGGCGAGGAAAGGCCCAATGTTTAGCAAGGCCTCCTGCTATTGGGCCCTGGGCTGGGTGCTCAGCAGATGCTGACCTCGTAACTGTCCTCCTGATGGGCAGGGGCAGCTAAATGCAAACTCCAAGTTGCACTTGAGAAACTGAGGTGCAAGGGCACCTGGGTGGCTTAGTCGGTTAAGCGCCTGACTCTTGGTTTCTGCTCAGGTCATGATCTCAGGGTCATGGGATCAAGTCCCGTGTTGGGCTCTGCACTCAGAGGGGGTCTGCTTGAGGTTCTCCCTCTCCCTCTGCCTCTGCCCCTCCTCCTGCTTGCACGTGCTCGCTCTCTCTCAAATAAATAAATAAATAAATAAATAAATAAATAAATAAAATCTGAAAGAAAGAAAGAAAGAAAGAAAAAAAAAAAGAAAGATACTGAGGTGCAAAGCCTTACAGAGACTTGCCCCGGATCTCATGAATATGAAATGAAGGATGGAGTGTACCTGGAGGTTTCCAGTGGAGTTCTGAGGGGGTTCCCAACCATGATTAGGTTAGAAACCCCTGTGATTGTCGAATATGGACAGGAAGCTGAGAATGGCTGCCATGTGGGATCAGGGAGAGAGAAGGGGGGTCTGTGTGCAGTCTCCACTTGCAGGCAGAGGGAGGGCCCCAAGGGGGATTGGGAAGGCCCACAAGGTTGGACATTCCTTCGGACCTGGAGGCCACCAAGACAGCCCTGGGTACAGATGGGGGGCTAAAGAGCACCCCAGGCCTCTTTAGGACCCCCCTCCACTAGGAGCTCTGGAGCATCCTGGTCCGGCTTGAAAAGATCAGGAGTTTGGGACACATGGCTGGAGAGGCCTGTTCATAGGTCTTGTCCTCACGTGGGCCAGGTGGGGCCTTAAAATGGTTGCCCAGCAAAGCAAGGGGCACTTGGGGAGCACAGCTCTGTCTCTGCTCCCTCCACACCTGCTCCCCTGGCCACCCACCCACTGGGCATCCTGCCACAGCACCAAATGGGCCCCTCCTTCCCTCCTAGGCCCAAGTAAAAGTCAGGTCCTTTGCTTCTCTCCACTTTCTCTTTCCCACGTACCCTCTCCCCCTTCCTCTGCCTGCTCCCCTCCCCCACCCCATCTGCCCTAAAGAGCAAATTCCTATCCTGACTGGGGGAAGCTTTGCTGGAATCTGGGAGGCCTGGTTTGGCTAAGGGAGAAGAGGCAGCAACTGCAGATCCAAGAGGAGGCCTGAAGGAATGAAAGGGGCAGAAGGAGGGGTCAGCAATGGGGACAGATGCGGGGGGAGGGGGAAGGCCGGTGAGATGAACCCACGAAGCTCCTGGAGAGATATAGGGTGCAGGAACGGAAGAAGCAGGTCAGGATAGGGGGTCCTCGGGGACCCCTGCCTTACAGAAGGGTCCCACGGTAGGTGGGGGCCCTGGGGAGGCACTTGGGCCCCAGCTCAGCCCATCAGGGTGTCTGGTGTAGGCTGTAGTGGAGCAAAAGCAGAGAAGAGGGGCCCGGAGTCAAGGGAGGCTGAGGAGCGAGCAGAAGACAGGCTGCGCTCCAGGGGCTCGCCAGGAACGGTGGCCACGCTGACTCAGAGTGCTCACTCGGGCGGGCCCCTCTCCTAGCTCTCCTCCAGGCCTGTCAGAAAACAATCTCAAGGCCCAGCAGCAGGGCTGGCTGGCCCCTTCCACCAAGGTCCGGGTTAACCCTTGCACCACTGGGCAGCTTCTTCCTGTTTCAGCGCCTCCCCACCGCCCCCCCTCCCCCGGCCCCTGGCACATCTAGCCCCGGCTTCTAGCATCCCAGCACATAGTGGCCTTCCTCTGCCTGCCCAGCCAGCTCCCGGAGCACTGACCCCTTCCCTGTCCCCAGTTTGCTCCACCCGGGCCCTGCCTCTGATACTCCCAAGAACCTGGCAGTTCTGCCTCCCCAGATGGCCTGAGCACTGGGACCGGGGAGGGAAGTAGCCTGGGCCTGGCCCAGTCAGCCCTAGAGAAACAGGCTGAGAGGATCCAGAGTGTCAGAGCAGAAGGGCCCCGGCAGCCCCCCCTCCGCCCCGGTCTCCCCGCCCTTTGCAAGGAGACCACTGAGCTCCCGGGGCACACAGGTGCTGAGGGCAGCTCCTGCCGACCGGAGGAGGAGGAGATCCAGGGTGCCCAGAGCCAAAGAGGAGGTGAGGGGCAGCCTCTATCAGGGAAAGAGCTAGAGGATGGGGAAGGACAGGGGCATTCCCAGGCTCGAGAAAGTACCTGGCTCTTCCAGGGGAGGGCAGGCCTAGCCTGTTAGCTGAAAGGGCAGGTGTCACCTGACGCTGGGACTGGCTCGGGGTGGGTTTCTGTAGGAGGCTGGAAGTGAATCACACCTTCTGCGTGCACTGCACGGCCGTGTGTGGGTGTGCTGAATCAGCATCTGTCGTCCTGCCTCCCTGCGGGGAGAGGCGTCACACGCGCGTGTCAGGCCCCAGGGTGCCGGCCCTGTGTGTGTAAGTGGGCCCCTCTATCCCGAGGAGCCCTGCTTGAGAGTGTTCTCCCAGCGTGCTGGCACACCCGTGTGCTTGTGCGTCCCGGGCCTGCCTCTGTACGTCAACCGAAATGTTGGCTCCAGGAGTGGATGTGCGTGTGTGGGGGCGTGCACGCCGGGAGCAGCAAAGGAAGAACCCACCGCGTGCGGTGTGACAGTCGCGCACGGATGGGGAAGCACCAGTGTGCTCCGAACTCCAGGAAACTCCAGTTCCTGCGTTTCCAGCTGTCCCAGCTGCCCGGCACAGATGTGTGTGTCGCTTCTGCCGCAGCCATAAACAGACCTCCCAGGATTTTTCCAGAGGAAACAGAAATATTCTGGTGTCTGCTCTGGGCAGTAGGATAGGGAGTGGGGATGGTGCTTGAGGACGGGGCTTCAAAACGAAGGGATCGTAAATCCAAGGAAAGCTGAAGAGCCCAGGGTGTCCCCCAAAAGGCCAGCAGAGAGGGCTGGGCTCTGGTGGCTTCCAAGCCTTAATAAGGCCCCAGCTACCGCCCGGGAGAGTGAAGTCCTGGCTGCCAGGGCCCCCAGGAGCCCGGCCTCTCTCTGGGGCGCGCAGAGTCCCCGGGGGCCGGGCGAGCGCCCCACTGCCTTCTGGAAGATCACAGGAGCACCCCTCCGCACCCTCCGCAGCCCAGGCAGCACCCCGACGGGGACAGCGGACACACGCATGCGCGCCGGCCACCGCCGCTCTGCCCCCGCACACCCAGCCACACGCACGCCACCACACACACTCACACACACGCCATCACACACACACTCACACACACGCACGCCACCGCACACACTCACACGCACGCCACCACACACACTCACACACACACATGCCACCACACACACACACACGCCATCACACACACACACACACACCATCACACACACTCACACACACACATGCCACCACACACACACACACGCCATCACCACACACACACACCATCACACACACTCACACACACACATGCCACCACACACACACACACGCCATCACCACACACACACACACGCCATCAGCACACACACTCACACACGCCATCACCACACACACACACACGCCATCACACACACACACACACACACGCCATCACCACACACATACATGCCATCACCACACTCACTCACACACACACGCCATCACCACACACACACACACGCCATCACCACACACACACACACACCATCACCACACACACTCACACACGCCATCACCACACACACACACACGCCATCACACACACACACACACACACACACGCCATCACCACACACATACATGCCATCACCACACTCACTCACACACACACGCCATCACCACACACACACACACCATCACCACACACACTCACACACACACACGCCATCACCACACACACACATGCCATCACCACAGTCACTCACACACACACGCCATCACCACACACACACACACGCCATCACCACACACACACACACACCATCACCACACACACTCACACGCTATCACCACACACACACACACACACACGCCATCACCACACACACATGCACACACGCCATCACCACACACACACACACCATCACCACACACACACACACACAATCACCACACACACACACACCATCACCACACACACACACACACACAATCACCACACACACACCATCACCACACACACACACACACACCATCACCACACACACTCACACGCTATCACCACACACACACACACACACACACACGCCATCACCACACACACACACACACGCCATCACCACACACACACATGCCATCACCACAGTCACTCACACACACACGCCATCACCACACACACACACACGCCATCACCACACACACACACACACCATCACCACACACACACACACACCATCACCACACACACTCACACGCTATCACCACACACACACACACACACGCCATCACCACACACACATGCACACACGCCATCACCACACACACACACACCATCACCACACACACACACACAATCACCACACACACAATCACCACACACACACCATCACCACACACACACACACACACACACACCATCACCACACACACTCACACGCTATCACCACACACACACACACACACACACACGCCATCACCACACACACACACACACGCCATCACCACACACACACCATCACCGCGCACACACACACACACACACACACACATCCTATGCCAATATTTCAGACACAGTCACAGACAGCACACAAACAGTCCCGCCGCACACAGACTCAACAATATACTCTGGCAAAGTGCACCCCCACCCCCAGCACGCAGTGATCCCACACACCCAGCCCCTACTCTTCATCCAAGTACATATACCAGGAAAAATCCCCCCACTCCCATGCATAGTTCCAGACCATTCCAAGCCAAGAAATAGGCATGATACTCTTCTTAGGCTCCTTGTCAAAGCAAACTATTTAAAAAGTTTAAAAGAATTTGCCTTGTTCCTGTCTGAAAATTACTTGGATTGGTTTAAATCCCCCACCCCTGGGGATGAAAGTTCCCATGTAAATGTGCTCCTCCCTCCTCCCTCCTCCCTCCCCAGGGGACAGAGGGGGCCCTCTTCTCAGCCAGTGACTGGGGGCTGGGCCCCCTGTGCTCTAGGCTCTGGGGTCCGAGAGATCCTTGTGCATTTTCCCAGCAGTTCCTCCACGCCTGGCATGCGCTGGGCAAGTGAAAGGCACAGAGCTGGGGGAGATTATTTCTCTCCCCTCGGGGAGCTCATAGCTCAGCTGCCCAACGGGACTCGACGGTCTGAGAGCCACTGCGAGCCCGGCCAGAAGGCAGATACAGTCTGGAGGCAGATGTGGGCGGGCTTTCTGGGCCGCCCTCACCTGTGCACCTCTTGGGGCTGGGGTGAAGAACTGGGCCTCACTCCCACCCCGCATCACCCTTTTCACCGTACCCACTTACCTGAATTTACCTTGCTTGTTTGAATATCTGTTTGTATCTGGCTCCAACCCAGCCACGTGAGCTAAGCAAAAGCAAGTCCACTGCACTTAGAACAGGGTCTGGAGCTCTTTAAATAATGGAAGGAAGGAGGGTGGAAAGGGAGGGAGAGAGCCTCGTATGCCAGGGCGTGGGGACATGGAGGTCAGCCTGGCAGGAGGAGGATGGGGCTGAGCTCTGAGGGCCAGGCTGAGGAAGGGAGACTCCGAGCACAGGGCTAATGGGGAACCACTGAGCTTGCGAGCATGGCACTGATGTGAACAGACCAACGGGTCCCTGGGCCAGCTACTGAAAGTGTAAAATTCCTTTGATTTGGGGCATCTGGGTTTCAGAGGAGGCTCATTGGTAGGTAAGCTATATAGTAACAGGATTCAAGAAATCTATGACCTTTAGCATTAGTTTATACACAAACCTATTATACAGCATTATGGCTGACGTTATAGGGGCAGGCCAGGCAGAAACAGATCCTCAATAAACAAGACTAACTCAGATAATCTTCTCTCCTTAGCTCCACCCTGAGACCAGCCAACAAGAACCAATCTTAGATGGAGGCAAGTTATGAGGCAAAAGTCTTATCTTGGAGAAAACACATTTATATGGAGAGCCACATGGGTGCCTTTATCTAGAGCACATGAGGAGTGCGGGTGCAACGTGCCCAAAAGGGAAGTGTCTTAATCACTCACCCTGTCCTGGGAGCGCCCTGCCCCTCTTTGGAGTGTGGACTAAGCCAGTGCCCAGGGCTCACTGCTGCTAGGGAACAGCTCACTCAAATTCAGGGCCCAAGGGTAGGTGGGAGCTGAAGGAGAAGCCTTTTGTGAGCCAGCTACCTGTCTGCTTTCCCGAGGTGGGATGCTGGGGGGAGGTTTCCCTTTTTAAACTTTGTCCCGTTGGAGGGAGGCTTTATCTCAGCAAACACCACCCAAGAAGGCCTGGAGGGGCAGGTGGGCACTCCCCAGCATCGAGCACGTTAGCCCGCTGTGTGGTGTGTGTTGAGCTCCCTGATAGACCTGTCATCCCAGCTGGAGCCATCTGAAGACTCCCAGTCCCGGAGCAGAAAGCTCCAGAAACCCCTAGAGAGGCTGGGTGTGGGGGGTGGGCAGAGCCCTGTGTTCCCAGGGACACCCGATTGGAGCAGAGCATCTCCCATGTCCCTTGGAGCCAGCTTGAGTCAGATGCCTCCGGGCTCCCGGAGGGAAGGGTAGAGCAGCAGAAGGGAGCGGATCAGAGAGACAGAGTGGGGGTGGGGGCACACACTCTGAACTCTGAGAACCGAATGTCAGCCCCGCCTCGGCCACTGGTCAGCTCTGCTTCCTCAGGGAGGTCACTCCCGCCCTCTGCACCACAGCCCCCTCATCTGTAAAACGGAGACACCCATCACCAGTCTGCCTGCTTCAGAGAGAAGCCATGGGGATCAAATAAGGTGGGAGACAGGAGTTCGTGCTGCTCACCTGGGAAAGAGGTCACTCGCGGCAGGGAAGTAGCAGCAGGAGGGACTAGAAAGGCCCCACACTCAGGATTAATTAAGAGGCTTAATTAGGAGGCCCGAGTGCCAGCTCCATCACTCCCCAGCTAGGTGGCCTTGAACCAGACATCTCAGCTCAGCTCGCTGGGCCTTAGGTGTCTAATCTTTAAACTGGGAGAGAAGGAGCTGATGCTAAGGATTGCTAAGCTCTGCACTTGATCCCCAGTCCCTCCATCCCCAGACTCCAGGGTCTGAATTCTCCCATCTGCCCTGTCTGAACTCACAGCCGAAGGGAGGATGGGGAAGGGAGGGTGGTACCTGGGCTGCCCGTGAACCCTCCACCTGCTGGCTGCTGAGCATGGCTGCAGATGGGCACAGAGCCTGGGACTCACCAAGTGCCAGGAAGAGCAAAGGACCCAAATTGAGCCTACAACTGCCTCTTACACAGCGGGGTAAGAGATGGGGGCTGGGGGTGCCCACAGGGGAGGCTCAGGTGTGACCTGGCCCTTCGTCCTTTCTTCGGCACCACCTTCCGTGTCATTCATACACCTGCTGCGGCAGCAAACCTTTGTAGAGCCGCTACTATGTGCCCAGTGCAGTTCTGGGGGTTGGGAATCCAGGAGCGTGTTCACAGCCCCGTGGGGAACGAGAGAGGTAAACAGCTGGTGCTCACCAGGGTGAGCACTGCTGGGAGAGCGGCCCACACTGGGCGCTGAGGGGCACGGAGGAGGACCTGCACCCAGCCAAGTGGGACAGCTCTCTCCTTTGACATGGCAGTCGGCTTGCAGAGATGATGGGAAATACAGAAATTGCTTGGTGCTCCACAGCTTAGGGGGTGGTAAAGAAAAAAATGCCCACGAGAAAGGTTACCAGGTGGGATAATTAATGTTTTGCTAAGGAGGAAAATATTAGTGTGTGTTGCTTAGCATGCAAACACCTCAACTAACAAACCACTCAGAGAAAACAAGTGGAACCGCAGGATTTTTCTCACAAAGACTTTTTTTTAAAAAAAAAAAAAAGAAAAGAAAAAGACAGCCGTCACGGAGATACCTCCTTTGTGGCTGAAAGAACATTCCCCACCAGGTGAGCAAAGCAGGGCCCAGCCCTGGAAAAGGGCCTTACTGCTGTTCCTTTCTGGGTAAAGGCCTCCTGCATGCAAACCCCGCTCCCCAGCTCCTGACCCAGGCTGCCATTTCGTGTCAAGGCACTCAATCTCAGTTACTGAGGTGAGGGGAATTTCTGGCTGAGTGTGTTAAGGAACAGAGACTTCTGATTCCTGAGGCTGTATTCAGCAGGTGCTACTTTCAGACACCTGCCTCTTAACCTTCGTGGGCAAAGTTGCATTGTCTATAGCTCATGCTCACAGGGGAAGGACCTGTTTAAAAGGAGAAGAGAGAAGAGTTGTTTTTGTTTCTACTTATATGAACTGTAAATATGTATTCAGAATCTTCAGGGGACAAGGAGGGCTCAAATGAGCCACTTTGCAAAGTGATGACAAAGCTTGACAGGGGATGCCAATTTGTGCTAAGAAAACCCACCAGAATCAGGGCGCTGTCTGCTACTCTTCCCCACAACCATTCCAGGGCCATCACCCCTCAGGGGGACAGCTCTAGCCTTAGGCTTCCCTCTGGAACTGGATCCGGGCCTCAAGAGACAAAAGCTCAGGAAGGGTCTGCTTTCCATTGTCATCTCCAGAATGTTCCAGGCGTTGGGGCCTGATAAGGGAAAATCTGTAAGACGGGGTTGTTGTTTCGGCAGCAAACTGACCTTGAACTCCCCCTTGCCGCCCTGACTACAACCAGATCAGGCCCCAGAGTCCAGGCAGGAGACGCGTGCTCAGCTGGGTGAGGGCCGGAGATGCCTCAGAGTCCCTTTCCCTTCCCTGGGACAGGGTCAGGCCTGGGTCTTGCCGACCAGCTGGAGCATGGGTGAGCCTTCTTTGTGTGCCTGGGGGAGCCAGCAGTCCCCACCACACAGGCCGGTAGGGAGAAGATTCGGGGCTTGCGGCTGTGGCTGCCGCTGGCCGGGCCTGGAGCTGTTGGCAGCTCTGGTTCCAGACCCCGTGGTCAGCCTGAGCTCTTCCCCCACCAGAGCTGCCCGCTGTCCCCTTGGCCGTCAGAGCCTGCCGCAGGCCGTTGCTGTTCTCCCCTCTCTGCTCCCCCCACCTGCACCTGCGCCTGAGGTATGAGTGCCCCTCTCAGGGGGGTTCGCATCCCTACCTGAACACAGTCTTTGGCCAGTCAGCTCTTTTCCACTATAGACCCCACAGGTCAGGGTCAAGGGTCTCCTCCACATTCTATCCAGTGGGCAGAGAGCATCCTCCAAGTCACTGTGGATCTGGATGAGAGTCCCAGCTTTGCCAGGTACTATTCAGTCTTGACAACTTCTTTAACCTTTCCTCAACAATAAAATAACCAAAATGTTGGGGCGCCTGGGTGGCTCAGTCGTTAAGCGTCTGCCTTCGGCTCAGGTCATGATCCCAGGGTCCTGGGATCGAGCCCCGCATCGGGCACCCTGCTCGGCGGGAAGCCTGCTTCTCCCTCTCCCTCTCCCCCTGCTTGTGTTCCCTCTCTCGCTGTGTCTCTCTCTGTCAAATAAATAAAAAATAAAATCTTTAAAAAAAAAAATAACCAAAATGTTTATTTCATAGATTTATTATCTATTATTGACTATCCCACCCCCCACCTCAGAAGGGGTCATAACCTTGGGCAGCGCAGCCCCCTCCCTCCCTTAGCTGAGGCGGTTCTGCAGGCCCAGAACTGTGAGCTTCCAATGAGCACCTCCAGCCTGATGGGGGCTCTGGGCCCTGGGCCCCCGCGCCCACTACTACAACCTCCCACCTCTCTTCTCCTACCCCAGGCCTAATGCCAGTTTCCAAGAGGGAGTTGGATTCCCTTATAGCAGAGAGGCCGACTGGGAATGAGGAGCCTGCCATTCCTATTTGGGCCCAATTCTTACTTAGAGAGCCCCCTCCTTACCTCTCCTTTTTTTTTAAAGGGTAGGGAGGGCAGAAGGAGAGAGAGAGAATCTCAAGCAGACTCCACGCTGAGCATAGAGCCCAATGCAGTCCTCATTCCTTTTATTCTTTCTTGTGCCTCTGTAAGCTCATCCCTTCCTGTGGCAGGCTGTGCGTCATTTTGGGAGGTGAGGAAAATGGACCACCATAGCCCTGGCACCCCCCAGACGGCCTGGAATGCTCTGGTCCAGGCCCGGTGACAAAGCCGCTAATTACAGGATCGGAAGTGGGTTCGGTGTGCAGGCAGCAGGCCCTGAGCCCCTGGACGCTGTCCTTGGAGGGGGCTTTAGTCTCAGGCCTGGCTTTCTCAAGAGGTTGAAGAACAGTAGTGGAGGTGCCCGGAAAGGAGACGGCAGATGGGGTGCACTGGGGTGCTTCCCGTGAGCACCTTGTGTTGGTGAGCCGTGTCCTGCTGGTGAAGCCAGGGGCCCTCCTGGCCCACTCCCCTCCCCACCCCTGCTCCTGACTCTCAGGAAGTCTCTGAGTCTGGTTGGCCAATTCCTCCACCATCAGCCTCCCTCCCTGGGAGTGAGATGTGCCCAGAATCACCCTTTAATTCAGCAGGGCTGACTGTACCCACTCCGTGTCTGTCTGGCCCTCCGAAGACATGAATCATCCTTCCTTCCCCCAGCCCAGCGTCATTTCTGGGTACTTCGGAAGCCTGGCTGTCCTGCCTTTCCTTTCGACTCATTGTCCCGAACTGCTCGTCTAGACCATTTCGCCCAATTTAATTCCTGCTTTTTTCTCTCCTCACCCCCTTTTTCACTAACCCTTTTTGGTGGGAGGGAGGGAGGCCCTCCAAGGAAACTGAACTTGCCACATCAGTGCCCTCTGCGGCCGGGGAGCTCGTGGGAGGTTCAGAACCGGTGTTCCACTAAGGCCCCAGACCAGCTCCTTGTGCACCCGTGGATGCTGGCTCTGAGGCTCCCAGGTGACTTGGAAGTGGGAGCACTCGAAGCTTGGAGTTGGCCTCAGCCTCCCATTTGCTTGAGCTGCAGTCACGGAGGAAAAGGAGCCTGAATTCTGGCAAGACCCCTCTCGCCACAGGGTCAGCATCACCTGAGAACTGATTAGAAATGCACTTCCCGAAACTGTTCCAAAAAATAGAAATGGAAGGAAAACTTCCAAACTCATTTTATGAGGCCAGCATTACCTTGATCCCAAAATCAGACAAAGACCCCATTAAAAAGGAGAATTACAGACCAATATCCCTGATGAACATGGATGCAAAAATTCTCACCAAAATACTAGCCAATAGGATCCAACAGTACATTAAAAGGATTATTCACCACGACCAAGTCGGATTTATCCCTGGGCTGCAAGGTTGGTTCAACATCCGCAAATCAATCAGCGTGATACAATACATTAACAAAAGAAAAAACAAGAATCACATGATCCTCTCAATAGATGCAGAAAAAGCATTTGACAAAGTACAGCATCCTTTCTTGATCAAAACTCTTCAGAGTATAGGGATAGAGGGTACATACCTCAATATCATAAAAGCCATCTATGAAAAACCTACAGCGAATATCATTCTCAATGGGGAAAAACTGAGAGCTTTCCCCCTAAGGTCAGGAACGCGGCAGGGATGTCCACTATCACCACTGCTATTCAACATAGTATTGGAAGTCCTAGCCACAGCAATCAGACAACAAAAAGAAATCAAAGGCATCCAAATTGGCAAAGAAGAAGTCAAACTCTCACTCTTTGCAGATGATATGATACTTTATGTGGAAAATCCCAAAGACTCCACCCCAAAACTGCTAGAACTCATACAGGAATTCAGTCAAGTGGCAGGATATAAAATCAATGCACAGAAGTCAGTGGCATTCCTATACACCAACAACAAGTCAGAAGAAAGAGAAATTAAGGAGTCGATCCCATTTACAATTGCACCCAAAACCATAAGATACCTAGGAATAAATCTAACCAAAGAGGCAAAGGATCTGTACTCAGAAAACTATAAAATACTCATGAAAGAAATTGAGGAAGACACAAAGAAATGGAAAAACGTTCCATGCTCATGGATTGGAAGAACAAATATTGTGAAGATGTCAATCCTACCTAGAGCAATCTACACATTCAATGCAATCCCCATCAAAATACCATCCACTTTCTTCAAAGAAATGGAACAAATAATCCTAAAATTTGTATGGAACCAGAAAAGACCCCGCATAGCCAGAGGAATGTTGAAAAAGAAAAGCAAAGCCGGCGGCATCACAATTCCAGACTTCCAGCTCTACTACAAAGCTGTCATCATCAAGACAGTATGGTACTGGCACAAAAACAGACACATAGATCAATGGAACGGAATAGAGAGCCCAGAAATGGACCCTCAACTCTATGGTCAACTAATCTTCGACAAAGCAGGAAAGAATGTCCAATGGAAAAAAGACAGTCTCTTCAACAAATGGTGTTGGGAAAATTGGACAGCCACATGCAGAAGAATGAAACTGGACCATTTCCTTACACCACACACAAAAATAGACTCCAAATGGTTGAAAGACCTCAATGTGAGACAGGAGTCCATCAAAATCCTAAAGGAAAACACAGGCAGCAACCTCTTCGACCTCAGCCGCAGCAACTTCTTCCTAGAAACATCGCCAAAGGCAAGGGAAGCAAGGGCAAAAATGAACTATTGGGACTTCATCAAGATAAAAAGCTTTTGCAAAGCAAAGGAAACAGTCAACAAAACCAAAAGACAACTGACAGAATGGGAGAAGATATTTGCAAATGACATATCAGATAAAGGGCTAGTATCCAAAATCTATAAAGAACTCATCAAACTCAACACCAAAAGAACAAAGAATCCAATCAAGAAATGGGTAGAAGACATGAACAGACATTTCTCCAAAGAAGACATCCAAATGGCCAACAGACACATGAAAAAGTGTTCAATATCGCTCGGCATCAGGGAAATCCAAATCAAAACCTCAATGAGATACCACCTCACACCAGTCAGAATGGCTAAAATTAACAAGTCAGGAAATGACAGATGTTGGCGGGGATGCGGAGAAAGGGGAACCCTCCTACACTGTTGGTGGGAATGCAAGCTGGTGCAGCCACTCTGGAAAACAGTATGGAGGTTCCTCAAAAAGTTGAAAATAGAGCTACCATATGATCCAGCAATTGCACTACTGGGTATTTACCCCAAAGATACAAAAGTAGGGACCCGAAAGGCTACGTGCACCCCGATGTTTATAGCAGCAATGTCCACAATAGCCAAACTGTGGAAAGAGCCAAGATGTCCATCAACAGATGAATGGATAAAGAAGATGTGGTATATATATGCAATGGAATATTATGCAGCCATCAAAAGGAATAAGATCTTGCCATTTGCAACGACGTGGATGGAACTGGAGGGTATTATGCTGAGCGAAATAAGTCAAACAGAGAAAGACATGTATCATATGACCTCACTGATATGAGGAATTCTTAATCTCAGGAAACAAACTGAGGGTTGCTGGAGTGGGGGGTGGGGTGGGAGGGATGGGGTGACTGGGTGATGGACACTGGGGAGGGTATGTGTTCTGGTAAGCGCTGTGAATTGTGCAGGACTGTTGAATCTCAGATCTGTACCTCGGAAACAAATAATGCAATATATGTTAAGAAAGAAAAAAAGAAGAAGAAGAAGAATGTAGCAGGAGGGGAAGAATGAAGGGGGGGAAATCGGAGGGGGAGAAGAACCATGAGAGACGATGGACTCTGAAAAACAAACTGGGGGTTCTAGAGGGGAGGGGGTTGGGAGGATGGGTTAGCCTGGTGATGGGTATTGAGGAGGGCACGTTCTGCATGGAGCACTGGGTGTTATGCACAAACAATGAATCATGGAACACTATATCTAAAACTAATGATGTAATGTATGGGGATTAACATAACAATAAAAAATTAAATAAAAAAAAAAAAAAAAAAAAAAGAAATGCACTTCCCTTCTCGGGCCCCACCTCGGACCTGCTGAAACAGAACTCTGGCAGGAGCCCCCTCTCCCCACTGTAATTTAATGGGCCCTCCAGGTCATTCTTACTTCCACGAAAGAAGAGCAGGCAGGAATTCCTCCAGCCCACTCTTTCTCCTTCATTCCACCTCAGGTGAGCATGAGAGGCCACCAGCATCACTGTCAGGGAGTCTTACAGAGCAAAGGTGGTTGTGGCCTCCCCTCAGAGTGTCCTGGTACGGGTGGTGAGGAGGGAGTCCAGAAGGATTCCAGAGGAAGGTTCTGGAATGAAGCCCATTATTCCTAGGGACCTCAAGACCTGGGCTGTTCCACAGACCCCAAGGCAAAGGGGTCATGATTCTCCCATGATTCTACATGATATGCAATACCATCCACCCCAGAGTCGACCTCCTACAACGGCTTCATATCCCAGGGAAAAAAACCCAAGGCCCTGGGGGGAAAAAAAATAAAGAACCAAAGTTAGTCCCTTGCCCAAGGGGTCTCAGCAAATAACTGGCAGAACCAGACTTATGCAGAAGGGAATGGATCTGAAAGAAGTCCCAGCCTCTGGGGTTACAGGGATTTGTCGATCTATTTAGTCATTTGACAAACAGCACCTTCAGACTGCCACGCACCGCCACTTGCTGACCTACACCGAGCCTGTGTGGCAGAGTGACCATTCCCATTGTTCTGATGAAAGGAATACGCTTCCAAAGGTGCCCTCGCCCTCCCCAGATCTACGGCAAGTAGCCGGGTCAGGATTTGAAGCCCGGTGGCCAGCCGTAAGCCCAGAGTTTGACCCACAGCTTATTTCTCCCATGAAATAATTCTAATGGCCAATGCCACCTGCTCTTCTTACCCTTGAGAAAGCCCATGAATGGTGATCTGTCCCCAGTGCCCCCTCCCCCCCCAGCCCAGGGACATAAGCCAGCTCTGCTCCCAGCGCCAGGCCCGGCCCGAGAATGTGCAACGAGAGCAGAGGAGAATCAACCAGAGGGAGGGCTTTGGCTGTGCCCTTACACTTGGCTAGACCCAAGCCTGCCTAGGACCTCCACCCCACTCCCTGAGCCTGGAGTGCCTCCCCACCCCCAGTTCCGAGGCTTCAGGCAGGGCCCTGCCGTTAGTTCCAGACACCACGTCTCCTCTATTTATGGGGTTTTTTCTTTGCTTCTGTGGTTCTCCCTGGATGAATGCCCCCTTTCCCTGGATTTACAGCATCCTCCTGCGGTGGGGTTGATGTCCCTTTAATGAGAGTTACAGCTGCCTTCAACTGTGACTGCCACATTCCAATTTCTCGCCTGGCCTCCAGGAGCCCAGCAGGACTTCTCTGGCGGGGAGGGGTGGCCTCACTCTCAGGCCTGGGATTGGGGTGGAGGCTGGGGGGTGGGGGGGACTGATGTCTCCTCCTTGTGTCTGTAGCCTGCCAACCCCAGCTCCGAGCTAGGGCTCCGGGCTCCTTGGTGAACCCTGAGCCCCAGGGAATGGTCAGAATCGGGACCACAGGGAGGGATGGGGCCTGGTGCAGGTTTTATCCCAACGCAGGAGGTTTGGGAAAAGAGCTCTCTCGGCTCTCCAGACCCCTTCTCCCCACATCCACCCCCGTGAGAACCAAAGTTCTGAACTGGAGAACTGGAGGGCAGAAGAAGGTGGAGGCCTTCACAGAAAGCCTGTTGTTCGTTAGTTGAATCCAGATGTGGAGGAGGGGCTTGGGGGGGTAGGAGAAGGGAGGGGGTGCTGGAGGCAGGCCTGAGGGAGGAGGGGCAGGAGGAGGGGAACTGGGAAAGCAGAACTCCTAGTAGAGATGCCCGGGATGCCCTGGAATTATTTCTGGCTTTCAGTGCCTCTGATTGGGGTCTACAAGCGTCACCCCAAACTGGCCTCCATTGTCCCTAATTAATAAATATGGGACAATGTTGCCAGTGGCTCAGGAACCTACAGAAAACTCCTACGGCTTGTATGGCCATACAAGAGGCTTGTTAAGTACCTCTTACTGTGCAGCTGAGACCTCCGGGCTCTGTGGACTTTTCCCCTTGCCCTGCACCTCGGCCACCAGCCGGACTGCAGAGGTGAATGCCCGGCTCTGGCCAGGAGGCAAGCCCTTGGCCGAGTGGCCTGTGTCTGATGCCCCAGCCAGCTTAATCCACCCCCATGCTCTCCTGGGAGGTGGGAGTCACCTCTCCAGTAGGGAAGCCAGTGCTGTCCCAGAGGGCACAGGGTGCTGATTCTCCTATAGGCTCTTGACCCTGAGGAGGGGAAGGGCCAGTCCCTCCCCTATGCCCCCCCCCCCCCCCCGCTGTGGCATCGCCCTTTGCAGGAACAGAAAGTCCACAATCAGGTCCAAAGTCACAGCTGAGAGAGGGATCCAAGGGCTGCAGCAGTATGCACATCTCCCTCTGCCAGCCCCTCTGTGGGACCCAACAGAGAGTGAACACCTGGCCCTGGGCGAGAGGCCGTGACTAGGGCGGGGGGGGGCGGGGGGTGGTGAGTGCAGAAGGCCCCGGAGAGCAGAAGCAGAAGCTCAGACTTAGGAGTCAGACGGCCCGGGGTTTAGCCCTAGTCGGCCACACTAGCTGTGTGTGACCTTGGATAGAACACCTTATCTCACTGTGCCCCTCTGTAAAGTGGCGAAGTCATAGTTCTTATCTCCTGGAGTGCAAGTGGGTATTAAGTGGGGTGCCATATTTAAAGCATCTGGGCTAGTGCCTGCATGTAGAGTGCTCGAAAGATGTTAGCTCTTACTGTTCTAAATCCCATTTCTCATACCGCCGCCGTCGAAGCCAGCCCCAGTCTCCTTATGCTTGCTTGGGAAGAAAGATCCTGAAACCATTCAGTTTCCTCAGGACTCCCCAAACCTCTCATTCCAGGGACCCAAAGGACCGTAGAGGTATTAATTAGCAAAGCCTCAGGACAGGCCCAGGCGGCGAGGGAGCCTTGTTGACGTTAATTGGCACTATCAGATCTTTGCCCAGTGAGGACGGAGCAGTGCAGGCTGAGACAAGGTCTCTGCCGTTGGGATTCGCAATCTGCCCGAGACTGCACCCCTGTGCCACGGCTGTGGTGGGCGGAGAGGGCAGGCCGCTCCCCCCTCCCTCTCCCTCACAGGGCCCAGCAGGGGAAGAAGGGCAAGGGGAAGGAAGGAAGCAGGAGGGTTGGGACCAGGCTCTCGGGCCGCCCAACACTCTCTGAGGGCAGCCACGGTGCAGGGACCTCACGCACACCAATGCCAAGGGCTATGAAAGATGCCAGGCTCTAGCAATGGCTCTCGACTTGTTTAATGAGCCCAGGAAGCCTGTTTAAAATGCACAGTCCCAGCGATGCGCTCAGCGGCTGAGGTGCAGGGCGTCTGTATTTTTAACAAGCACCCATGAGATTCTAACGAGGCTGGTCTGTAGGACCACACTTTAAAGAACAGCGGTCTGCTGTTTATAGGTCCAATATTAGTGCAAAGCCAAGCACGTAGTAGGTAACAGTAAATGCCGACTGATGGAATGAATGAATGAGCGAGCGAGCCAAATAGAAAGAGACTACAAAGGGTTCTGTAAGGTCTTAGCCAGAAGTCTGACTTCCCCTAGGAATTCCCTCCCTCAGGGAAGAGGTGGGTCCTTCATCTCTGCTTCACTCCCTTCTGTGGTTGGGACCAGACTTTTCCTACGCAAGTTGCAAGTTGCTAAGTTCAAAGAAAAGTTCTAGAACGTGTGCAAGAAACCTCACCGGGTCCTTCTCCTACCTCATATCTATCAGGTCAGGGATCCCTGAGGTTTCTAATTCCAGAAAAATACACACAAAGATTTGCCTCTAATTTCCAGAGTTCTGGATCCTGAAGTTACCCATGGTTAAGGATCCCTCCTGGGGGTGTCCTTTGATCTGTGAGTCATTGCTGACAGCAGGGAGCTGGACAAAGAGGAGGGGAGGGCCAGGAGGAGGGTCTGGGCAGAAACGGGGAGTGGCCAGGGCACTGCCCCAGGAAACCAGGGTTTGGCTTGGGTTTCTTGGCTCCCTTGTCCTTCTCCAGGAGAGCTCAGGGATACTCAGGGGCAGCAGGTTGGAGCTGGGGGTCTGAGGGACAGGAAGGGGACAGGAAGCAGCTGAGGTGACCCAAGAGTGTTACAAGGTGACACTCCACACTTGCTTCGGGACCAGAGGACAGGGAAGGCAGCAAAGGAAGGGGAGAGGAAAAGGTTTTACTGGACTCCATTTGGGGCAGGGACTGGGCTAATAATGTATCGCATCACATTTCCACACTGTGATAAGCCACCGCCGCAGGAATTAACATCCCTGTTTTACACAGGAGGGAGCAGACTCTGCATGAGGGCAGGGCTGTCTCTGGCCCAGTTTCACATAGCCAGTTAGATGGTAGGGCTGAGATTTCAAATGCAGACCCAACAAACACCAAAGCTGGGATCCCCCCTAATCTAGGGCACTGGGACAGACTCAAACTGCAAACCCATTGGCTGCCAGGGGGCAGTTCCTGCTCTCGATCCTCCTCTGATACCACCACAAGCCCTTCCACACATCCCCTTCTGTTATTTGCAGGAAGTGATAGGGAAGTTCCGAATGAGCTGTGAGCACCAGGTCCCTTCCCCTCTGCCCTCACCCTGATGGCCTTGACCCGGTCCCCCCACCCGCATCTTACCCCGGGTCTTGGGTTTACAAGCTGCTCTGGTCTTCCCTGACTGTTCAAGGTCATCGGGGCAACCACAAGTACAGAGAGAGGCCTTCCAGGTCTCCAACTTCCAGGAGGCAGCAAAAAGATTTTTTTTTTTCTTAATTAAGAACCGTATAGTTGACACAGACACCAGGACATTTAGGAGGGACGGGAGGCAGAGCCCGAAGCCCAAGACCTTGGAGTTAGACTTGGGTTCTAGGTCTAGCCCCACTCCTTTCCGGTGTGACCCTGGGCAAGCGTATTCACTTCTCTGAGTTTCAATTTTCTCCCCTATTAAATGAGTAATAATAACTGCCTCCCAGAGGTATTAGAAGAATGAAGTAATGGGGCACCTGGGTGGCTCAGATGGTTAAGCGTCTGCCTTCGGCTCAGGTTATGATCCCAGGGTCCTGGGATCGAGCCCCGCATCGGGCTCCCTGCTCGGCGGGGAGTCTGCCTCTCCTCCTCCCTCTGCTTCTCCCCCTGCTTGTGCTCTCTCTCTCTCTCTCTCTGTATCTCTGTGTCTCGAATGAATAAATAAAAAAAATCTTTTAAAAAAAAAGATTGAAGTAAGAAGATGAACCCAAAGACCCCAGGCTCCCAGCAAGCAACCTGTGCATAGCCACGTAGCTTCTCACTGCTTCATTTTTAATCAGTAGGGCATTGGGGGGGAGGTACTTTGAAATTCCAAATAGGAAACAAATATAATGAGAAATAATTTTTAAAAGCTGGGGTTGATTGGACACTCTTCACATCTGTCAAATGGAAATCATAGTAGTACCTACCTCAGAGGGTTGTTTGGGATTTGATGAGAACTTACGAAAAGCTCATGACATTCTCTAATAGAATATTAGCATATGTAAATGATTCCTATTACTGACCACACTCTCCTGATTTGCACAGGGACACCATATACAGGCGAGAAAAAATGGCCACACCGAGAACAAAGTAGAAAGCTTAAATTCAAGGAGATTTGTGTTGTGCTTTGGAAAGAACTTTCTAATTGCAACTTGTGTGTAATTAAGTCCCCTCTGGATATTATGGGGTCTTTTCCCTTCACGGGCATTAAAAGAGAGATGGAACACTCTGTCTCTGGGGCTGCTAGATAGGGCCCTGGATGGAGGCCAGGCTTAAAGCTTATGTCCAGGAGATCAACCTTTGCAAAAAGCATTGCTATTATTCATACTATATTGATGCATTACAAATCATATTCTGATCTCCTTCTAAATCTTTTCTGCAAGATCATATAGTAGAAAAATAATAACAAATGACTAAAGTGAGCTATCAACTGTTTACTCGATGGCATGCTCTAGAACTATTAGAAATAACATGTGAACCAAGTCAATATGTGGAAATCCACAGATGAAGTAACGTTGAGAAAAACAGAATAGGAAATGGCATGAAGTGCTAACTTTATAAAAGCCACAAAGCTCAGAAGGGCATTTGGAATAAGTATCGATCAGGTTTTATTTTCTCTCAAGTCGCCAGAGGCCATTATAGGCATCTTAAATATATATCTGTAATGGGATGATAGGTGCGTTTAGGGTAGTGGAAATACTCTCTCTAATACTGTAATGGTGGATACATGTCATTATACGTTTGTCGAAACCCATGGAATGTACACCACAAAGCATAAACCATAACGTGAACTACAGACTGGTGATAATGATGTGTCACTGCAGGCTCGTGATTGTCTCAAAGGCACCACTCTGGTGGGAGATGTTGATAATTCGGGGAGCTGTGTGTGTACTGGAGCAAGGGGTATATGGGGGTGTTCTTTTTTTTTTTAAGTGGGCTCCACCCCAAGCATGGAGCCCAGTACAGGGCCTGAACTCACAACCCTGAGATCAAGACCTGAGCTGATGAGGTGGCTGGATGGTTCAGTCAGTTAAAGCATCCAACTCTTGATCTCAGCTCAGGTCTCAATCTCCGGGTTGTGAGTTCAAGCCCCATGTTGGGCTCCATGCTGGGCACATGGAGCTTACTTTAAAAAAAAAAAAAAGACCCAGGCTGAGATCAAGAGTCAGATGTTTAACCGACTGCGCCACCCAGTTGCCCCAAGGAAATGCTCAATTTTCTACACAATTTTGCTGTGAACCTAAAATTGCTCAAAAGAACAAAATCGATGAAAACAATACAAAGCTCTGTTGGGATATGAATTGATAATGCACTAAATGTATATATTATCATATATATGTTATTTTCCCTTCAATAAACCTGGTATCTTGCCATTTGCTCAGAAACATAAACATAAACATAAACATAAATCTTAGAAAAAAGAAGTCATGAAAGTGATGGTGGTTCTGAGTTTCTGGTTTGGGAGAGAGGGCCCCCCTTTTCCATCAGATAAGGAAGAGATGTGATCCCCACTTTTGGCCCCTACTGGGACCTGACCCTCCCTCTCTGGGTAACCCTAGGCCCTTCCTAGGCCATCCTATCAAAGCCCCGATGATACCACCAGCCAGATGGGAGCCTGAGCACATGGAGATGCTACAAGGACCCAGCAGCAACTGTGACAGGCAAAGCCGATGGCTCTGGTCTGAAACAGCCCCCCTCCAGGCTCAACCTGCTCATACCCAACTTCCTGATGAGCAGGCAGGACTTCCCATCCCAAGCCATGACGTGTTCATGAGCTTTGTAAGAGCAGTAAGAAGCTGGGTAAAAATCCAACCGATTTTTTTTTTTTTAGTAATAAATTTTCCTCAGAGTTTTGCATAAAGAAAAGAATATTTAGCCATGAAAAATATAATAAACACAAGGCACACAGCCCTGCCCGGCCCCCTCCTCTTGCTGCAAGCATACTAAGATCTCTGCTGGAGCTGAGGGTACGGTTCCACAGAGCAGGGGCAAGGCCCCTCTTCTTTAAGGTCTCCAAGGGCACTCCCTGGTGATGGAATCATCAGGGCATGAGGAGACAGGATGCCCTCAGGGACACACATAAGTGTCTGCTGTGATCTGTAGTATACTCTCTACTTTTTGTGGTTATCCAGGGGTGGGGAGCATTACCGGCATGTGCAAATGGCCTGAGGTCTTCTGTTTTGATGAGGAGGCCCAGCCTGTTACCTGGAGGTCCCTATTCTCCACGGACCACACACCACTAAGATTTTTTTTTTTTTAAGATTTTTATTTTATTTATTTGACAGAGAGAGAGACAGCAAGAGAGGGAACACAAGCAGGGGGAGTGGGAGAGGAAGAAGCAGACTTCCCACGGAGCAGGGAGCCCGATGCGGGGCTTGATCCCAGGACCCTGAGATCATGACCTGAGCCGAAGGCAGATGCTTAACGACTGAGCCACCCAGGCGCCCCACCACTAAGATTGTTGAGGGCAGGGGCCTGTGCCCCAGATTCTCTTCCCCACGGCAGAGTGCCAGGAACACAGGGCTATAGAAGATCTCATTTTTGAGCATCCTCTGTACCAGTCTCAAGAGCTCGAGGTGGTTACAAAGATGGGCCAGATCCAGTATACCCTGCCCCCGGCAATGAAATGGAAACCCCGTGTGGGGTCACAGAAGGAGGCTAGGCCTGGCTTCAGAATGCTAGACTTCTAATCTGAGCCACTAATAGCTGGCCTCTGTTCTTTTGTATCTTTGGTTCAAGTACAAATGCTGTGAAATCATTACAACAAAAGGCAGAGGATGCAGAGCTACCAAAAAAGTCATCTGAGGGCTCCTCCCCCAACTTCCCAATCTCAGTTCACAGTGCCACCCAACTGCCCAAGCCAAAACCAGGAAGTTGTCCTTGACCCTTCTCCTCCCTCACCCGCAAGTACAAAGAAACATCAAACCCTATTTCCAAATTCTACTTCCAAACCACAGCTGAAGTCCGACACGCTTTTCCGTTCCCGCTGCCACCACCATGGTGCAAGCCACCATTATCGCTCATCTGGACAGCTGCAATCAATCTACTTCCAGAATGCTCTTTTTAAAATGCACATCTGGTCATGTCACCGCCTTACATAATACAGTGACTGTCCACTGCTCTTAGGAAAACAAAGCCCACATCCTAGCACCGCCTGCATTACCTGGCCAAACTCTCCCGGAGTTAACGACTGAGCTGCTCTCCGCCCCTATCACTCCTGGTACTTGGCAAAGTTGCCAGGGGGCCCACCAGACTCAGGCCCTATATATAAGCTGTTCCCTCTGCCCGGAATCTCATCCCTGCTGATCCATCCTGATTCATCGTTTAAGTCAGCCTAGACATTGCTGCCTTCTCAGGCCTCCTGGTCTAGGCTCGAGTCCCCGCTAATTCTTCATGGTACGAGCTACAACAATTGTAATTTAAATATTTGCTTTCACGCTTATTTTGTTAATGCCTGCTCCCCATGTAGCTGTAGGCTCCATCCCAGGGTAAGGAATTGCTGCATCTGCCTTATCCCACTGAGTAACTATAGCATCTAGCCGAGTAGTGCTTGACCTTGGATGGATGGATGGATGGATGGATGGATGGATGGACCAGTGAGCATCCAGGTGGGGGAGCAGGAAAGGCCTCCTGGAAGAACTAGCATGGAGAAGAAGATGGTTATGTTCCTGACCTTCCAGAGTCACAGGCATGGAATCAGAGTAAGACGTACCTTGTCTTGCAGCTCTGATTACTCAAGCTTCCTTTTCCTTTCCTGAAAGTCACTGATTCAGCCCGACTCTATCTAAACTTCCCCTCTGCTGGGTTTTCTGCCTGGGGAGAATGGATGCTCACCCAGCTGTTCTGGCTCTTTCCTTGCCACCCTCTACCCCGGCCTGCTGCCTCTCCAGTCCACTTTCCCACCACACCCTTGGGTTTATGTAACTGAGTAATTGTGTAATGCTGTAAAGCTAATTGGCACCTCTGCTCAGGCCGTGAAGTGACGCGCTTTGCAGCCTCGAGAGGCAAAGGAGAGCAAGCATCCCGTCGCATCCCCAGTTCCTCTTCAGACTCGATGCACAGGTGGCCAGCCCCATCCACAAGGGCCCAGTAACTGAGAGCCATACCGTCACCCAAGCCAAAGGCCAGCCACAACAAGAAATTGAAAGAAAAATCTTTCTACTGCCGCAACGACAAGCTTCGTATCACATTCTCCCCCTCTCTGGATAGAGGTGACTTGTTCAGTTTCCCTTTCAACCCTTCTACAGGACCCTGTCAGCACCTGTCTTCTTGATCACCCAACTGAGGCACTCTAAGACCAAAAAAGCAAAGGGGAGACTCCTCCCACCCGATGTTTGGTGGCCCACTTCCCAGTTTGAGAGGTCCTGAGCGATATAAAACCAGAAGACCTAAAGAGAACACAGAGAAAAAAAGTGTTCTTGAATGAGTGTGTGTGTGTTTAGGGGGTGAGCCAAGAGAGGAGAGGGTCGTGTGCAGGCCACACAGGGATTTAATATTTGATACAATGGGAGCGAAAAAACAGTATTAAGTAATAATAGCCATGGTTTATTGGGCCTTTACTATATGCCAAATGAAATCTTTCATTTAATTGTCAAAACAACCCAGGGAGGTAAGCATTGATGTGCCCATCTTACAGATGAAGAAACAGGCTCACTGAATCATGCAGCTTGGGAGTGGCCAAGCTCCAGGGCTGAGATCCCGATGTCCCTTGCTTTGAACCACTACTCGCAACTGCTCTCCTAGGGCGATAGATCAGAAAGGAAAGGAAATTGGTTTATGGTGGGGCAGAGGGCTTGAGATTAGACATAAAGAATGTCCTGACAATGAGGGCTGTTTGGTCGTAGTCAGGGTAATTAGGTTCGTTAGAGCTCTTCCTCTGGGGCCTTTACAGTTACAAAGAAGGGATGCTTCTATGCCTGTCTGGTTTAAGGGACGCACTTGTGTTCCAAGCACGGGGGCTGGCCTATTTGAACGAACTGACAGCCTGGCTGGAGTACAAGACTACCACACAGGAAACCGTTAGATTACAAGAGGAGATAGTACGGCATGGGTGCCTGAAGGGGGCTGGAGGCAAGCAAAGGCCACTGGCAGGAGTCACAGGCATGGCACATACTGCTGCAGTTACAAGCAAGGGCTCTGTGGTCAGGCAGACCTGTGTTTGAGCCCCTGCTGGCCCCCCTCCTTGAGCGGCCTTGGGTACATGACTTAACCTCTGTAAGCCTCTGTTTCCGGGTCAGTAAAAGAGAGGCTAAGAATAGAACCTACTCTGGAGAGTTGCCATGAAAATTAACTAAGATGATACACGTAAAGAACTTGGACATAATAAGGATACAGTGAACGGGAGGTGTTATCATAATTGTTATTGTGGGAGTCCAGAGGCCAGAGAGAGAAGTACAGGGCAGAGCTGTAGGTCAGTAGCTGAGAAAGTCTTTCTGGGAAACTCCAGTTTTGTCCTGGATCTTGAAGAGTGGGTTGGGTAAAATCAAAAGGAAGGACTGGGGACAGAGACGGGGGGCTCACACGGTAGAGCGAGACTTCAGATTCTGTATCTTAAAGGAAAAATCTAATTTGGTCTGTGGTTACACTAAAGGAAGAAGCTGACTTGGGCAAAGGGGTGAGAGAGGAAATGAGGTCTTCTTTGTTTCCAAACCCAGAATTTGCATAGAGGTAAAGACAGCCCCCAGAGACTTAAAAAAGAAGCCAGACACACAGGGCTTTTCTGTTTACTTCCGGGCTCTCCCTGGGGTGAAGGGGAAGGGGCTTGGGAACATGACTTGGGGCAGAGTGGGTGATGGATGGGGGACAGGCCCAGAAACGGGGAAAGTTAGGAAATGTGGGTGAGGCCCTAATGACCTAATGACCATGTGGCCTGACTTATGTGAGAAGACCCAGCTCTAAGGCTACATGGAGATGAGTAGCCTAACAGGCAGGAAGCCAGTTTTGAGACCCTGGGCATCTCTTCTTCAGTCCTGCCAGCTTGGGGTGGAAGGGCCCAGGAGAGCAGTCTTTGTGCTAATCCATTATTCTCTGACCGCCTGCCTTATCTCCCTGATGTGAAGATCAACTCCTTAGGGGCCAAGGTAGTTTTAGATCCTCTCTGCTCAACCCTCTGTCAAGTACCAGCTGTCAGACCCCTTAGATCAAGCATCACCTGGGCTTTTGTTAAACATACAAATTCTCAGCTCTTTTCTCTAGGGAGTCTGTTTGGCTAGATTTAGGGACCCAGGTGTTTGTTTTTTTAACAAGCACCCAGATGATTCTTTTGATAAGGCAAATTTGGAAGACACTGAGTTACAAAGTCTCTTGAATCCCTTTCAGTCCTATCAATGTAGGCAGCAGAGTTCAGTAGGAAGAGCCGTGGGTGGGCAGTAAGGAGACAGGTTTTAGGCCCAACCCTGCAGTTCACAGGATGGGGGCCTGCTATGGGTGCCCTTACAGTACCTGGCTGTCTGGGTACCTGTTGTCATCTTTGATACTAATAAGAACATTGTGCTGGGGTTAACCTGGAAGGGAAGGAGGCTGCAGAGCAGAGGAGACTATTCACCATCTATGATCAAGATCTCAGAAGGAACAGGGGACCGAGACTAAACAGCAGTGAAATGGACATCAGGGAACAATAGGTTCTGAGGCTCTCCCTGGGGCTCTCTCTTCCATGGAATTGGCAGGACGTCGTAGGCCTCAGCAACTCCCACTATACACAGGGGAACACTTAGGCCCAAAGAATTTTTAAAATGTTCCCAAAGCACACAGCTACTCAGAGGAAGCAGGAATCCAGATCCCCCTGCCCTCACCCAGGTTACCGTTGGGGTGCACGGCAAGGCAGTCATATATTCTTGGGACTTGTGGGAAAACCCCTGTGGGTCAAGCGCCAGTGTCCTGAGTCCCTAGTCATTCTCCTGAATTTCCCTGGATTTGCTGGGAGGGAGGATGGGGGTTTGGGGAGGTGGGCAGGACTGAGGACAGGCCATGAAATCGGCGAGTGAGTGAGGGAGATGGGACTGAAAAGAAAAGCAGCCCTGGGGTTCACAAAATGTGGGCAAGTCGAGGGCCCCTTTCAGAGAGGTGGCCTGACTTATCAAACTATCTGACCCGAGGGACAGCAAAGCGGGAGGAGAACCTCAGCTCATCTCTCCAGACCCAGGGCAATCAAAAGACTAAAGGAGAGGTGAGGTCTGAATTTGCAGAAACTTTTTAGAAATTCGCTGTCAGAGAAACTAAAACACGAAACAAAACCCCTAAAACAACAAGCCCGATTATTTCGTCCACGTGGCACAAGAACAAGCCAAAAGGAGGGGGGAGAGTCACCCGTCCCGCCCCTGCTGGGAGGAAGGGATTTGCCGGGACAGCCAACTCCTGACACAGCCAGGTCGCACGGGGCGCGGCAGGGAGGAAGGGAGACTGAGAAAGCCCTTCTCCCACAAAGCCGCTGTGCGGCGGTCCCCGGTCCCCGCCCCCTCCCCCGGGCCCCGGCCGGAGTGCGGGGAGCCGCCGCGAGCCCTTTAAGGGCCGAGAGGTGCGCGGTCTCTTTAAGGCAGGTCCTGGTGGTTTCTGTTTTCCGAAGGAAGTGACGGGGGGTGGGATTGAATGAAAAGTGCAAAACAGAGTCTCGGAGCGCCGGAGTCGGGGGCCGCGGCAGTCGCGGCGCTGGGTCGGTGGGCGCGCGCGGGGGCCCCGGGAGCGCCGCGTCCGCCTCGGAGCCGCCGGGGGACGCGCGGCGGAGCTCAGCCCACGTGCGTCCGCGCCACGTCGCGGGCCCCCGCGCCCGAGCCCCCCGGGGAGCCGCTGCCCCGCGCCCCGAACTAGCCGGTAACTTCGCGCGAAGTTTGGCAGCGCCCCTCGCCGCGCGCTCGCGGCGGCCCGGGGCCCCGGGGATGCGCCCGCCCGGCCGCCGCGGGGTCCCCACGGCGCCCCCCGCGCTGCTGCTGCTGCCGCTGCTCGTGCCGCTGCTGGGGGCGCCGCGCGGCGTGGGCGCGGGGCCGGGCGCGCCGGCCGAGCTGCGGGTCCGCGTGCGGCTGCCCGACGGCCAGGTCACCGAGGAGAGCCTGCAGGCGGACAGCGACGCCGACAGCATCAGCCTCGAGCTGCGCAAGCCCGACGGCACCCTCGTCTCCTTCACCGCCGACTTCAAGAAGGTGAGGCACCCTCGCTCGCCCGGCGGGACCTGGGAGCCCGAGCGCACTGAGGCCTGCAGGTGGAAGGCGGGCCGCCCGGAGGGGCACGCGGCTTCGCCAGGGTCACGTCGTCGGGCTCTTCTCTACACCCCTGTGCAGGCTCCCCAGCGCCCGGCCCTTTCATTCTGCCCCCGGGAATTCTGCCGCCGCCCCCTCCAGCCTTTCACCCCTTTGCTCGGGGTTCCCAGGCCCCTTCTCACTCCCACTCGCCGACCAGCCCTTTGCCCACTTCTCTTCCAGCTCTCCCAGGGCCCTCCAGGTGCTGACTCCCTTCTTGGGGTAATTTCCCTGTGCTCTAGAGGAGAAAGTCCTGGGCTAGCAATCAGAGATCCTGGGTTCTTGCCCTGTGATCTTGGGCAAGTCCCTTTCCTTCTCTGGGCTTCCTTTTTCACCTCTGTACAGGTCAGTGCGGTGGCTCCAGGCCTCTCAGCCCTGACACTTTGGAGTCTATAAACCAACTCTCCTGTTTCACTTTCCTAGAGTGGAGACATGGAGGGGGGGGGCGGGTCGTGGGGTAAGAGCTGATTGTCCCCTGTCCCTCCGGAGCCAAGGAGAAGCTACCTCTCCTCTTTGGTCTGGAAAGCTGGAAAGCTTGCAGAAGGAGGACCTGGGGAGAGGCCCCACATGAGGTCCCCACTCTCTCGAGAGCTGCCACTCCTTACCCTGCCTGGCAGGACAGCTGGCCAACCTCCGTGGTTTGGCCCAGATTGCAGGAAGGGGGACAGAAACCAGCCTCTACTCAGGGTGTGTGTAAGGAACCAGAGGGAACCTTGTGGAAGGACTGGAAGGTGGACCTGGCCCCCAAGGTTGCTGGGGATGGGGGAGGCAGTGGAGGAACTGGGGGTTTATCAGCAAATGGGCCTGGAAGGCTAGCGAGGGACTAACAGTGACCCAGCAGCAGGAATTCTGGAAGGAAAAAGGGTGGGTGAGGTGTGGGTACTCAAAGGGAGTCTCCTGATCTATACACACACACACACACACAGCAGAAATTCTGGAAGGAAAGAGGGTGGGTGAGGTGTAGGTACTCAAAGGGATCTACACACACATACACACACACACACACCCAGCCCCTTTTCTGCTAAAAAAGAGGCCCTGTCTCTGGGGGACTGAAGAGGCGGGGACAGTTAGATAACTGGACAGCTGGAGAAGCTCAGGGCTGTAGAGGCTGGCCCAAGCCACCTCTCCCTCCTCCCCCTTAGAGAGTGTGAGCTTGAGAGGAGAGGGGGCAGACTTTGGGGAGTCAGCTAGGGACCCAGCAAAACTGCCATAGAGAGCATGGGCCAGGGTGGGGGCATGGGGGGATCCAGTGGACAGTGGAGATAGGGCTTGACTGCTGATCTGTCCCCAGACTACTGAGTTATCACCGACATGGGACATAGGTGGACCGTGGGAGTGTGGGGGGTGGTCACAGGTGGGAAGACTTTCTAGCCCATCCTTACTGGGCAGGCACAAGCTAGGTTCTCCCATTCAGGCAGGGGCCTGGAAGGGCAGCTTTGAGTGTGGAGAGAGGGAAGCTGACAGGGCCGGAACACCTCCTGCCTCCCCACACCCATACGCCAGGCGAACTTTGTCACGTGTGTTCTTTTCCTGGGAAATCCCAACAGTGGCTGGACCCCTCAAGAGGCAGTGGTCTAATCTTCCCCTTGAACCCTCCATCGAAGCCCTTTGTCCTTGAGAGCGAGCCTCTGGCCCAGCTGAGAGTCTCCTAATTTCCTGCCCCCTGCCCATTGTTCTATGGCATCTGGAACCCTGGAGAGAGGCTTCCCCATTCCTGGGACCTCTCCTAGGCTGTGGCTAGGGCACAATGGGTAGGGCTGAGCTTTTATAACCCCTGGCTGCAGCATGAACGATTTTATTGCTCTACCCTGCAGGCAAGGAGAGGGGAGAGCCCCTGTGGCAGTGGGGGGAGGACTGGGGCCTGGAGCTGAGAGTATAGTTGGGGGGCAGATGGCCCAGTTAGAGAATCCATTTGGAGCGGATTGCAGAGCCCCATTTTAATCCCTGCAGTGGTTCAAACCTCCACCCAGGTTTCCAAAGTCTGCTTTTCAGGTTAGCCTCTGCCCCAGAAGCTGGCATTTCACACCCTCCCTGGCATCTCTGATTTCACCAGCAAGGGCAGGAATCGGGGGCGGAAGGTACAGAAAGGGAAGCAGCTCTTTGCAGTCTCCCCAGCTCCGGGTTGCTCACCTGGCCTGTGGCGGAGCAGAATAGCCTTCACCCCTGCCCCAGGCCACTGTCTACACTGGCCAGAGCAGCTTTTATATGCGGATCCTTCTGGGGTGGCTGACCTCTCCTGTGGCTCACTTAGTTCCCAAGGCTTCCTCGTGCCCCACGGTCTTTGGTAGATTTGCACAAGGTTCTATCCGGAAGGAACGATTTTTCCTGTTTCCAAGAAATCTTGGGCGTTGTGTTTCTTTTGTGTACCAAACACATTTGGGGTGCTTTGGCAAAAGTCCCAAGTCTACTTAGGAATAGTGACCATTGCCCTTTTCCCACCTTTGGGAGACAGTCCAGGCTGAAGTGAACAGACCTGGTTTAACCTGGGCAAGGTACTTGATCTCTGCAGGCCTTCATTTCTTCATCTGTAAAATGGGGGCGATGATGGTACCAAGCCATGGCTTTCAAGAGAACTAATCAGGTAATACGTCTGAAATACCCACTAGGCGTTTGTTGCTGTGCTAAGTGCTTGAGAAATAGAAGGCCGCTAACTTTCCTAATCGTTGCCCACATCGTGGCTTCTCCCTGCTGAGCTTGGACTCAGAGAGGTTGAAGGATGGACCCAGAGTCACACACAAAGTCAGCACTGACTCAAGTGCTCAGGGTGCCTTGAGCCCCTCATCATAACCTTTTCCTTGAAGCACCATGTATTGGAGCTCTCCAGAGAAACAGAAACAATAGGACATAGAGCAAAAGATAGAGAGAGAAATTTATGGCAAGAGATTGGCTCACATGATTTTGGAGGCTCAGAAGTCCTGCGATCTGCCATTTGCCGGCTGGAGGCCCAGGGAAGCTGGCGGCTTGGTTCCAGTCTGAGTCTGAAGGCCTGAGAACCAGGTGCACCAGTGTCTGAGGGCAGAACGTGGACGTCCCAGCTCAGGCCGACAGCACGCTTGCCCTTCCTCTGCTTTCTGTTTTGTCCACACCCTCACCAGACGGGATTATGCCCCTCACACTGAGGAGGGCCATCTTTTTTACTCGTTCTGCCAATTGAAATGTTCGTCTCTTCTGGAAACACCCTCACAGGTACACCCAGCAGTAATGTTTTACCAGCTATCTGGACATCCATTCATGCAGTCAAGTTGACGCATAAAATTAACTGTCACACTCCTCAATTGCTGGCCAGCCCCTCCGAGCCCAGAACCGTCGTTCCTGTCCTGCCAAATACACAGGGCTATGGGGAGTGCCCCTGGGCTGGACGCATCCCAGCCCTGGGTCTGGCCCATCCCAGCCCCCCCCCCCAGCCCCCTCTCTCTGTTCACCTCCTCCAAGAGGCAGGGTTCTAGCACCGTCTGGCTCTCCCCACATGGCCACGCTGGACCCGTAGGCGGTGAGGCAGTAAGAGTATTGAGAGTAATCGGCTCGCTGTAGGACACATAGCCCGGAGCCCAGGCAAGGATTATAAACTCCGCAAGTAGCTTGGAGCTATCAGTCGCCGTCATGTGTCACTGCGCGCCCTGTCCCAAGGCTGCTGACCATCAGGCAGACGGAGCTGAGGTTTTAAAAAGAAGTGCCATGGCTCAGGGGCTCCCAAACTTTGATGCCCATTAGAATCACCTGGATTGCTCTGGAAACTCCCAATGCCTGGGCTTCCTTCCACAGCAATGAAATCTGATCTCTGAGGGCAACAGTATTTTTAAAGAGGCCCCAGGGATTCCAGTGGGCAGTGAGTTTGGGAACCACTGGCGTGGCTGCTCCAGGGAGGGGACTTGGAGGAGGGCCCAGGTTAGGCTGTTAAATGAAGGTAGAGCCCACACTCACTCACCTCTTTGCAACCTGTCATTCTACGCACAATAACCCTAATGTGTTTGAAGCAGCGGATCGGCGTTAGGCCTAATTCCACATGCCCTCAGTACACACGCTGTAATTCATAATACACACCCAACAGGCAATACTCTCCTTTATAATCCGGACCCTGTGTGTGTAATTATACCCGTATGTGCATACTCACTGGGCATATCTAACACCAGGCACATCACCACCCACCAGGCTCTAAGCTGGCTTTTTGTCCATCAACCCTCTTGGCCCCCCCCGCCCAAGCTCGTGTCCCTGTCCAAGTTCTCTTTCCCCTTTACCCCCAGTCTGAATGTCCAAAAGCTGGGGGAGGGGATGAGTCATGTTCCAGGCGGCGTGGTTTGGTGCTCACCGGATGGCTAGGGTGGGGCTGAAAGATAGGGGAAAGTCATGTGCAACTGTTTCGGGGTGGTGGGTACAATGGGGGGTGGTGGGAGGAAGGAACCACAGACTCCAGAAGTGCGGCGGGAGGGATCCTGAGGGGCTGTGAGCTGGAGCCAAGATAAGGGGAGCCATATGGTGGTGTGGGTCAGCCCAAGGTCACTCTGAAGGACCCAGAAGGAGTGGAAACGTGAGCCCTCCATGCCCTGGCCTAAGCACCAGTGGGTGAGTGGGAGTCAGAGGAAGGAACAGTCCAGAGAGCACCAGAGTCCCTGCCTTGGGGGCTCCTGGTTGGGGTGGGGGAGCAGCGTGGGAAGCCGTCTGGAAGATGTGGAATGTGCAAATGACCGCGCCGGGTGCCGGAGGCTGTTTATTATAACAGGATTGTCACATCACACAGAGGTCAGACAGGAGAAGCTTTTAGACACCAGTCTCCCCCTCCCCTGTCTCTGTGAGGTCCCTGAAATGTAGCAGTTTGGAACACAGGCGTGTGATGGATGGGTTATCTTCCTGGGGAACAGAGGGCAACAGAGATGCTTTCAGGAGAGGCCCAGACATTTCTGGAGTCCAGAGCATTTCCTCATAGGAGTTTATGAGAAGTCACCAGATGGAAAGACCTGGCTCATGTCCGTGGGGCCCTCGGATCTAACAGCGGTCCTTCTGCCATGTCTGAGGAATTCCTCCATGGATCAGGGATCATTGGGCCTGCCTGAAGATGCAGATGTGCTCCCTGGAGTTTGACAAGCATCTCCCACCCTTCAATGCCAATGTCCAGGGGGAGTCCTAGCCAAAGATCCTGGATCAGGCAATGAAGACTGCCCCTTGGACCAAGGGAGGGGTGGCTACTAGAAATAAGATGGGGAGAGGCAGACTGGGGTTCTTCCCTACCAGGCTGCCCAAGCTACAGAGAAGCAGGGGCGGTAATGGTTGTAGAAAAACTCAGGACAGACTCCTGTTCCCAGGAAGACAGGGTGCAGCCTTGTGATGGGAAATGCACATCCCCGGATCTCATGCACTGAGAGGTCACTCAAGTCACATGCTGTTGGTTGCTTTGATGCACAGCCTCATCCGATTCTCCCCGCTGCATCGTGAGGCAGGTGTTGCCCCCGTTTTGCAGATATGCAAACTGAGGCTCAGAGCTACAAAGTAACTCTGACAAGATCAAGTAGCTAATGATCCAGGATTCCGATCCAGGTATCCTTCCACTGTATCATGATTGTGCGGGCCGTACCATAAGAAGGCTCCTTCCAGAAGGCTGAAGAAACCGGAATAGAGGAGAGGAAAGGCAAGGAGTTTGACAGAAAACCTTAATGCAGAATCCTCTGTAGAGACTTGGGCTGGACCCCTTCCCCCCGAGCCCATAACCCCCAGTGGATGTGAGTATTGACCCCTTGGGAGCTTTGTGCCGGAGACTCTTCCTCTGGAGAGGTGGGGGTGCAGGGGCGGTTTATAAAAGATCTCACAGAGACCCCCGAGTACTCGCTGTGTACGTTTGTCTGCCCTTTACCAGTCGTGCGCCTGGACAGGCCGCTCACCCTCTCTGTGCCCCAGGCTCAGACGCAGCACAGGCAGGACGGAGACAATAGCATGATGCTCACAGGCTGGTGAGCGGTGAATTCTAAGAGGCTGTCGCCAAGCGGAGGCCAGCGGAGGCACGTGAGGAGTCAAGTAGCGGTGCCAGCCAGGGCCCAGGCAGCCCACCCCCCCCACCCCGCCCCAGCTCTCCTTCCTCGCCGGGAAGCACATCCTTCCGGCACCTTTGTTTCCGCTCTAGGGGCCAGAGCATCATTAGGAGCTTCCATCCCTTAGGTTGGCAAGTGTTTAAGCGGCAGCCACTTGCACATTCCAATAAAGGGCAGGGAGCAAGGGAGGCATTGGGGCTGGGGATCTGGGTGAGAGAGAAGTCGGGAGCCCATCCTAGGAGCCCTGAGTCAGCGGGACAGTGGGGCGCAGTTGATCCACATAAAGCCTCACATTGTTCCCTGGGGCAGTTGGAACAGTAGTGACCTTTGCAATTTGGCTGACAGAGAACTGGGGGCTCAGGGGGCCGCTGCTCATGGCTGGTGGCTGCGCTAATACCCCCTTAACAAGAAGCTTTTGTCCCAGGACTAGCCCTGAGGGTATACAGGCACCCCTAATGGGGCCAGCCAGTCCCAGGGCACCGGTCTGGGAATGGGCTTGGCCTGGCTTTGGGTTGACTCCGTTCACCCCTGTTCCTGCTCGGGGGGACTGGGCAGAGTCGCCAAGGTGCTCCCGTGTCTGCCACGGGGCCGCCAGCATGGGGTTAGGAGAGTGCTGGTTCCTGGCTGCCTCTCTTCATGGCCACAGCCCCACGAAACTGGCCCCGTCTCTAGCCATGAAGCAGCTCCAGCCAGGAGCAGAGGGATAAATATTTAGATTGGCTCAGCCCGGGCCTCAGAATCATGCGCTTTTTGCTGCGAGAGGAAGGGGACAAAGATGGCAGGGCACATTCCCAGGGACAGTGCCGGCTGTCCGGGAGCAGGGAGCAGTGGGGGATGTGGTGCTCGGCGAGAACCCTAGAGAAGGCCCCCCGCCTGGGTGTCCCGGAGGGCAGTGAGGGACGGGGCGGCTCCCCACCCCGGCCCCCTTAGTTTTGGGCACCCCATGCTGGAGGGCTGGGCTGAGAGAGCAGGCGGGCTCTCGGGAGGAGGGGGCTGAGTGGGACAGCAGTGTGAGGACCTTGTTCGACGTGGCTGAGAGGGTGTATGAGGGAGTGCGTGAGGCTCGGAGAAAGGGGTGACGTGGAGGCTCCACGGGGGACACCGAGGGAGGCAGCGTGCTCCGTGAGCAACCGTGGGGGCCAGGGAGAGACGGGAGCAGCTGTGTGTGAAAGAGATTGTTCGGGAAGCAGCAAGTGCACCAGGAAGATGACAGACATGTGGCCCGTGAATGGGGGAAAGCAGGTGAGCAGTTAGGATTGCGCTGGGCTGTAACATAAAACCCCAGCGGCGGCCCGCATCTTCTGCGAGGCTGGAAGTGGGCAGCGGAGGGCAGGGTGCCGGCTCCACGGTCATCCCCGCTGAACTCCGGGGGCTCTGTGCAGCGTGGCTCCCCCTCCGGGCAGTAAGCTTCCCCTGGGGCCTCTGGCCAGGCAAGCTGCACCTGGGCCTGGCACAAGAGGGCTGGGCCCCTGCTTGTCCCAAGGCACCTGTCCGTTGTCCTCCTAGGTGTTCACCCCGAGCCCCAGCCTGCCTGGGCCAGCACAGACTTCTCTCCCTGAGATGCAGTGGATCTCAGAAGTGCAGCCTGGCATGGGGTGAACACAGAGAAGGAAGATATGTGGACAGGGGCTGACGGGGGTGGGAGGGGGGGCCCGGAGGAGCATAAGGATCCCTGGACTGTGAGTCAGGAGGTCCGGGCTGCTGGTCCTGGCTCTGCAGCCGCCTGACTTGTGAAGGTCACTTCCCTAGCCGGAACCTCACTGGGTCATGAACTAAATGATCCCCTGAACCTGCTGAAAGCCAAAATAGCAGTGGTAGAACTACCAGTCTTCTTGCTGGAGGCGAGGCAGCGGTTAGAGGCCCCAGAGCGCACATGCAGGCGGGCATTCACTCAGCTACTGAGTGTTGAGTTCCGGCTCTGGGCCAGACCCTGAGGTTACTGCCTAAGTCGGGTCTAGTCTCTGCCCTTGAACCAGGAGCAGATCTCAGGCGCGGCCTGGATGACTTGTTGCCGGGGCAGAAGATGCCACATGAGGATGGGGTCCTCTATGAAGGCATTTAAATCAGGTGCACACTGGACCAGCACAACTCACGTTTCGGATCCAGCTCAGAACCCACCCACGGGGCCCACGGGAGTCCAGTGACTTCGGGGGATCTGCTAGCTGAAGCTCAGACTCCTTGGCTGGACTCAGGCCCGCTGCTCTGCCCCTCGTACCAGCCTCTTCCTTTGATCACTCTGCCCTCCCTCGCCCCACCCCGTCCCAGGTGGTTTGCTCAGGATGCTTCCATGCTCTTGTTTGTGTGCTCCTTACCAGGCACTTGTTGAGCACCTGTTGTGTTCTAGGGGGCGGGGAATCACTGCAAATAAGATGCTTTCCCAGAGGGCGCCTGGGTGGCTCAGTCTGTTAAGCATCTGCCTTCGGCTCAGGTCATGATCCCAGGGTCCTGGGATCGAGTCCCGTATCGGGCTTCTTCCTCAGCAGGGAGCCTGCTTCTGCCTCTGCCTGCCGCTACCCCTGCTTGTGCTCTCTCTCTCTCTCTCTCTGACAAATAAATAAATAAATAAAATCTTAAAAAAAAAAATAAGATCCTTACTTTCCCAGCCTCACGGAGCTGAGTCTGGAAGGTAAGGCAAGAGGTGGTTACACAGTGGGCTTCGTGCTGTAGAGGTTAGGAGCTGGGGCCGGCTGAGTCTGCTGGTGGGTTGGTGAGGGCAACATTGGGAGGACAGGCCAGAGGAGGGGATGCATGTGAACCGAGCCCTGAGAGATGGTAGGCACAGGGAGAGAGGGCATGTCCAGCAGAGGAATCAGCTCAGGGACAGGCACAAGGCTGGGAACTGCTCATTCTGGGAATTGCCAGCTCTTTAGTTCAGTGCTCAGGGAGTGCAAGAGGGGCTGTCAGTGGAAGTGGATGCCAGCCTTGGGAGGGTACACTTTAGGGCGAGGGCAAAAGGAGCTTCTGAATGGCATTAGGCAGATCAGTGACAACGTGGAGGGACAGACTGGGTGGGGATGTTATGAGAGCCTCACATTTCCCTGTCTTCTGTAAATTCAGTTCTCTCTCTTTGCTAGAAAGTACCCCCTATCCTTTGACTATCAGGGACCCCTGAAATGTCCCTCACTCTGGAGAAGTCTTCCCTCCTTCCCCGCCTCCCAGTCCCATCCTTAAGGGAACAACAAATGCCCCTTTATCCATCCTTTGCCCCATAGCACTTGTCCCCCGTAAACCTCCACCCCAGGCCTTATGTGGTGCACTGACTGTCGTAGGAGGGTCAGCATCTCCATGAAGCCCCTTGAAGACAGGGGCCTCGGCCTTGATCTTGGCCATTTTCCCACCCAGCCTGGTGCCTGTGAAGGCTCTGCCCCGGGTAATGCTAATCAGTGCTCTCCCATGGATTTGCTGATTCCCTACAAGCCCCAGAGGAGTCCCCCGACCTCTCTGGGCCTCAGGTGCATCTTGAGGAGAACAATCTTTGCTCCTGCTTCTACAGGTCTGGAGTGGATCACAGTTGGAGCAAGTCCAGAGATTGCAACAGTAATAAACAAAGGGTTCAGCCCGCTCTGTTCTGAGACCTTTCACTGATTTTTTCCCTCACAATAATCCCTGGAGCTGTAGGTATTGTTAGTTTAACTCGTTTAACAGATGTGGAAACTAAGGTACAGGGAGGTGAGCTCCCCCGAGGTTACGTGGCTAATATCAGCAAAGCCAGCATTGAACACAGAGCCTGTGCTTGTCCGGCAACCTACCTACTCCTGACTTAAAGCCACAGAGGACTTCAGCCACTGCTCACGATCTCCATGGCGCATGTGCCACCCCTGACACTCAGGTGGCTGCCCTGGTGTCCGATGCTCTGCATCTTCCTGGTGGCCCACTCCTGGTGGGCTGGAGGTTCCCAGGAGCTCATGCGAGCAGGAGCCTTATAGAAACTTCCATCTCGGGCGTCGTAGCCTGAGTCCTGGACCTGAGAAACCTGCCTCCAGCACCCTGCCATCTCCAGCTGTGCCATCTGCCTTGGGCATTAGGCCACATCCAGGTGACTCATCCCAGGGCACTCTTGGACGAGGAGGAAGCTTGGGAGCCAGGCTTCCTTTTGGCCTGGGCCTAGCATCGGGCCAGATGTTTGCCGAAGCAGGGAGACCTCTCCCCCTGCCCTTTGTGCTGGAGGGAAAGGGGCCCCTGGAACCTTGGCAGTTAGTTGGAGGTGTAGAGAGTAGAAGGTAGGAGGGACCCTGGTCAGGATGATGGAGCGAAGTTCATCCAGAAGCTAGGGGTGCCCACTCCCTTCCAGGGGTCAGCAAGTGGAAGGTGGTTTTTCTAGAGAAATAGGACCAGGAAGACTGGAGAATGTGGGGTCCGCAAAGGTTCTGGGCAGGTAGGCAGGCAGGTGGAGTAGGAGGGTGGCCCGGCCCCACGTCACCCTCCTATCTGTGTCAGACGCTCGTTCTTGTTAGTCATGCAGAACTGTGAATGTCAGCTGCCACACTCCCAGGGCAGGTCTGCACAGGACTTCTAGGCATGGCTGGAAGAGGGAACTGAATTCTGTTCCTGGCCCTGCCACTTGCCAGCTGTGTGGCCAAAGGCGGACCACCCTGCCTCTCGGTTGCTTGAGCTAGGCATCAAGGACATCTGGGAGGCAGTGGGGGCCTTGTGGTTGAGAGAGCGCAGGCTTTGGAGTCAGACTGCCCGGGGTTAAAATTCCAGCCACATTTCCTCCTAGTCCCATGACCTTGAGCAAGTAACCCATTCCCAACTAAGTAATAATCATCCTCCCTACCTCCTATTGTTGTAAAGATTTTAAACAGGACAATACATCCTTTTTGACTCATAATAACAATGACTTGTCCCTTCCAGTTATAAACTTCAATAAATCTTTGCCCTCCACAAGTAAATCTTCTCTCTCAATGAGAAATCCTCAGTCCCTCTCTTCGCCCCCATCAGATTCCCATTTTGGTATCATTTTGCTGTTGTCGCCAACATTGTTGTTTAATATAATAGAGTCAGGGAAAGACTCAGAACAGGTGTGTTTTTTTCTTTTTTTTTTTATCCTCCGGTCTGGTGCAAGAGTTCAAAAGCTTTCTCTTAACGGTGGGCAGGTGATATCTCCGAGCAAAGAGACCGCAGGGTATAACACGTAGCTGTGGTTTTGGAGAAGACGCTGTGACTATTCTAGATAAGGTTCTTTTTTGAAGAGTCATTGCTGAAAATCCCCGGGAAGTAGACATTGGCTCCTGCCCCGGGGTCCTGCCAGGGACACCCGGCTGACTCAAGCCCTCGGAGGGGAAATCTGGTATCAGGTCTCACGTGGCAGGAAGTGAGCCCCGAGTGGAAAATACACTAGTGGACTAGCCTCCAGTGTCTCCTCAGCCGACCCGAGCGAATGGAAGATCGGGTGGCCCAGGCTGGCAGGGCGAGGAGATGCCAGCCTCATGGCCCAAGAACGGATTTCCTGTTGAGAGGAAGCTGGGGTTCACCCGAGCTCTGATTCACCTTCCCCATGAGTCTGGCATCAACAAAACCCTCATGGGGCCATTCTCACCAGCTGGGCCTCGGTTTCCATTTCTGCACTATTAGATGGGAAATCTTCCCATACATGCCCACACCTCCTTGTCCTAGAGATCATTTATAGTAGAAGGAAGCAAGAGAAAAGTCCTTGTAGAGGCAAGGAACTTCACCAGTGCAGGGGGCGGTGGGGGGGGCGGGTGGCACTCACTGGCTCCGAGCACCTGCAGGGAGGAGATACACCACAGCGAGCACCTGCTGAGCATTGAGTCGGGGTCTGGATAAATGGCCCAGTGTTCCTGTCTTACAAGTGAGGCTTACAGAAGCTGGAAGATATGTCTGGGGCTTGGTTATACGTTGCAGAGTTGGGGTGCAGCTCCCCCTCACTGCCTTGCAGGCCCTCAGCCCCCGTTTCGGAGCACTTGTACTCTAGCAGGCGCTCAGTAAGCCCTGCGTGAATGCGGGCTCTCTTAGTGGGCGAAGCCAGGGCATGTACATTGGAAGATGAATAGCTACGCAGGGCTGTCTATGCTCAGTGCCAAGGCAGGGCCGTTGGGTTTCTAGAGGGGCATGGTCATTATGGCCAGGGTGCCTCCCTGGCCGGGGGGTCTTGGCAGATTTAGACCCCTTTTGACCGGGACCTGCTAATTTCTCACTGGGAGCAGTTAGCCAAGGCACAGAGTTGGGTGAGAGCGGGGGTTACCTTAAGTGTAGGTGGGTCAGAGCACAGGGTTCCAGCAGCCAGATGGGGAGGGGGACCCCATCCTGCCCTGCGGCCCCCTCTCCCTTCTTCCTCTGCTCCCCTCCAGTCTTCCCCATTCATACAATGAGTGAGTAACAGGAAGGAGCCATTGGCCTGCTGGTAATGCCATTAGTAAGCCGCTGGGGAAAGGGGAAGTGGGGAGGGGAGGAGAAAGGTGAGCCATCCCAGCTCCCTCAGGCCAGAAGTTGGCGACAGCTGTAGGCAGCCTGAGCTGCGTCTGCCCTGAGCCCTGTCCTGTGCCCTCTGGAGTCTGGCAGATCGGAAGCACTGAGGCATTTTTTAGGAGCACCAATTTCTGGGCCTTCCCCCACACCTCCCGAATAAGAACGTCTGTGAGAGAAACTCTGGAATCTATACTTGTAAAAAGTTCAGCCCTTCCCCTATTAGGCCCTGGTCAGGTAGTTTATAGCACCTGTGACCCACCCTGATCTGGGTGCCACAGGGGTGGTGCCACCAAGGGGCCGCATCGGCTGTGAATGAACCAGGCACCCAAAAAAAGTGCTGTTTCTTTTAAGGCGAAGTTCTATACTTATAAACAGCTCTGTTTTGAAAAGCTTTTTAGTGGTTCACTATGTGAATTTTCCAGGAGGTTTTGGAACATCTGGGGTGTGTTCTTTCTTTTAAGTCATGGGTTTAAATGGAAAAGATAAAAATTCTTAGACCAGCGGGAGGGAAATGTCCATTGCAGGGCAGGGTCCAGGCCTGCGTCCTGTCCGAGGCCTGAGCAGAGCCCTGGGTGGGCTGGGAGGGGGGCCCCACCCGCTCCAGCTTGTCCCCATCCTCCTGCCCTTTCCCATCAGGATGTGAAGATCTTCCGAGCCTTGATCCTGGGGGAACTGGAGAAGGGGCAGAGTCAGTTCCAGGCGCTCTGCTTTGTCACCCGGCTGCACCACAATGAGATCATCCCCAGTGAGGCCATGGCCAAGCTTCGACAGGTGAGTGCTTGCCTCAGGCCTGCCCTGGCCCAGCTCTTGCCCCAGAGCCCCCAGCCCTGTAGCCAGCCTGGCTCCAAGCCCGGACCCTACCCCAACCTCAGTCTCCCACCCAGCACCCGACCCACCCTGGCCCTCATCCCTGGCACCCTACCCTCGCCCCGTACTCCCCATCCCCCTGATTTTGCCCCAGGCCAAACCTAACCCCAATACCCCAGATCGATAATCTGCACGGACCCCCAACTGCCAGATCCCTCCAGTCCCCTAATCTCAGCTCCTCCCCCTTTATGGTGGAGGCTGGGGGCTTGGACTCTGAGGTCAGATCTGCCTTCAGCCCCAGCGACACCACTCTTCATCCAGGGGACATTGCAGGAGCGACCTCGCCTGCAAAGCCTCTATTTTCTTATTGAGAAATGAGAATTTCTGGGAATTAAATGAGCTAATGCATGCGGTGTTCAGAATGCTTCAGCCTGTTGGCCTGTGCCCCGTCCCTTCCTGGACCCTGGGCCTCTCCCCAGCCTCACCTAAGTTCCCTAAACTCTCCAGCTCGGCCTGCTCTAGGCCCTTCCCAGAGACCCCGCTCCCTGCGTGTTGGAAAGTCTAGGACCCCAGAGGTCCTCTGCCCTGGGACAGCTTGCCTGGCTGCCCACCAGCACCACTCCCAGCCACTGTCAGAATTCCCCATCAGCCCCAGACATCAGCCAGTGACCAGCTGGAAAGGTTTGGCTGTGCCCTGAGCATTGGTTTCTCCACCAGTTAGAGGCGATGCTTAGTGGCCCTTGACTGCCAGCCTGCTCCAGGCGACCTGCCTCGGCTGGACTGACACTCAGGCGTCAGGCGAGGGATGGGCAGAGAACATTCTGGGGCCAGGTGGGAGCGGCTCTTCCTCTCCACACAGAAGAATCCACGGGCGGTGAGGCAGGCGGAGGAGGTGCGGGGCCTGGAGCACTTGCACATGGACATCGCCGTCAACTTCAGCCAGGGGGGCCTGCTGAGTCCCCATCTCCGCAATGTGTGTGCCGAGGCCGCTGATAGCATCTACACCCGCCAGGAGGACGTCCGGTTCTGGCTGGAGCAAGGTCAGCGGGGTGCCACGCATGGTGGCCTCGCAGGGCCCGTGATAGAGAGTCATGACATACGGGAGATCAGAGGAGGGACCCCTAAACCGGGCTGGGATTGGTCAGGGCAGGCTTCCTGGAGGAAGGGGTGCCTGTGTGGCTCTTCAGTGAGAGGAGCGACCCTTTCTGGGTAGACACACAGAACTGTGACTTGCTAGGCCCCCTGGAGGGAGATACCCGGGCAGCACCTACCTCGTTCCTTCCCTTAGTGAGAACACAGGTGGGACCTCATGGAGGGAGGCCCAGGTAGCAGGGTCCGGGTGGGGCCCAAAGACACCCGTTCCTACCCACCCACGTCTGCCGCCCCCCTCGGAAGTCAGCGCCTCTCTGTTCTTCCGTGCCTCCCCTGGTGCCAGCATGTCTCCCCCACGATCCCTGAGCGCCCCCCCATCTCTGTGTGCTCCCTGCCTTTCGGCCCGTGTGGCTTTACTGCTGGCGTTCCCAGGACTGTCCTCAGGTCCTCCGTGGAGAGGGCACAGGGAGATGGCGCGGTTACCAGTCCAGGTCCCTGGTCCTTCTGCCCAGCTGGCTGAGCACTAGGCAAGTGCCTGCCCCTCCCAGGGCACTCCTGGATTTCGAAATGGCCAACAGAGCTGTGGTCCTGCCCTCTGCACACAGCGCTCCCCGGGGAGCTGCACCCCACGCTGAGGTGCAAGTCTGATACCATCCCCACCCCACCCCCAAGGCCGGTCCCTCCCGTGGCCAGAGACCAGGTCACTGCCATCTCCCTCCAGCACCCCCGCGTGTGCCCTGGCCACGCGGACATCCCGGCATGTTCGTGCTGGCCCTCCTCGCAACCACCTCCTTGAAGCAGCTGTCCTTGACTTCCCACTCATCCCGTCGCATTCTAGTCCAGCGAGGTGTCTAAGCGCGGGCGGCAGCAAGCGCCACGTGGAGGCCTTGAGGTCAGACAGCCCAGGTTGTGTTCTCTCTCTGTCCTTACTCTGCGACCTCAGGGAGATCGCTCCACCCCTCCGGGCCCAGACTTAGCTGCTGGGGGTGACGGGAGGCCCCGAGAGGCCATGCGGGGTGCGGGGGGGGGGGGCTCCCGCTCTCTCCCCGCCGCTGACCCTGCCCCTCTCCGCCAGGTGTGGACAGCTCCGTGTTTGAGGCTCTGCCCCAAGCCTTGGAGCCGCTGCGCTGCGGGCAGGTGGCGGACTGCGGGAAGCCGTGCGTCTGTCGCTACGGCCTGAGCCTGGCCTGGTACCCCTGCCTGCTCAAATACTGCCACAGCCGCGACCGGCCGGCCCCCTACAAGTGCGGCATCCGCAGCTGCCAGAAGAGCTACACTTTCGACTTCTACGTGCCCCAGAAGCAGCTGTGTCTCTGGGACGAGGAGCCCTAGCCGGGGCGGGGGCGCAGGGGGTGGTCCCCGACGTAGCTGCTCCGGGTCCACCGCGCTTCCCCCAGCCTCCAGAGGGGGTGACAGCGCCCCCTCCCCCACTGAGGCCTTATTTCCCTTCTCCCTTCTTCCCCGGAGCCTCTGGCCCCATCATGCTAGACTGTGAACAGGGGTGTGGCACGGCAGGGGTTAACTCGTGAAGGCAGCCCCCCGCTCCCAGCCTGTGCCTCCCTTGGGGACAGAGGGAAGGGGGCTCTCCAGATTTGCCCCCCCCCTTAGTCTCCCCTGAAGTGTTCTCTTTCAAGCAACCAAAATGTGATGGCCCGTGATTCTATTTAACTCTTTGAAGGCTTAGACCCTAGAAGGTGTCTATGCCTGTGACACGACCTCCCCCCCCACACACACCACCCCACCCCCGGACTCGCCCGTCTGGAAGGAGCCGGCCCCTCTGCACCATCGAATGCCCAACAATGAGGGGATCCCTGCCCCAGAGAGGGGGCTGTCCGGGACGTTGCCATAGTCCCTACGCCAGATCACAGCGCATTCTTGTCATTGCTGGCTCCAGCGCTGGGGCAGGTGAGGACCTCCCAGCCCTGAGACGAAACCACGCGTGCCTTTCCCCAGACCCAGACTCTGTCCCCCAGACCCAGACTCTGTCGAGACAGCGGGCACCAGCGTGCCCCCCCTGAACGGAAATATTTTTGTAAGGCTCTGGGGCAGGGAGGGAGCATGAAGTATGAGGAAAACTTGAATTCCAGATTTTTAATGCAAAGTATTTATCATTTGTACCAGAAATAAAAGTTTAAATTTTTATTTGACTGACAGCGCCCAATGCAGAGTTCTGCGAGAACTCTTGGCCAATGCTGCCACCTGGTGTCAGAAGGGTTCCATTACTCTACCGGTGACCCGGCTTGGGACACCTTCTAAAGCACCTGCTGTGTGCTCAGCCATTGTGCAGCGGAGAGGGGAGAGGATGGGGGAGGGGGGGTGTGCATATTAAGGAAGGATAAGACAAAACTGCACTTAAGAAGAAGAGGCATACATAGATGAGCAAGTCAGACAGTAATCAGCATAAGCTAGATTAAGGTAAGAAATAAGGCCTAAACTCCAGAACCAGACTTCCAAGGTTCAAATCCTGGCCTTGCTTCTTATTTCCTGTGCAGTCTTGGGTCAAGTGACTTTACCTCTCTGTGCCTCAGCTCTCTCAGCTATAAAATGAGCTTAACTGTGAGACTGACGTGGGTTCATACACGTGGAGTGCCCAGCACATAGTGCTCACTGTATTCGCTGTTATTAATATCGTTAGTGAAAAGAGCAGACATTTCCTCACCTGTAAACCTGAGACAGCTAAACCAGACCTCTCGAAGGCCTCTTCACATCATAAGTACCTCCCAGTATAAAGAGAGGAGATTGCTTGGAGAAGGCATCTCCCACCTCCCACCTTATATGTGCCTTATTTGCTGGGGGTGGGCTCCCCAGGTCATATACTTTTCTCACTCACTTTCAAATGGCCAAAAATAAGGCTGTTTTTTGAAGAGTGCTTTTCTAATCTTCCTTGGGAATAACTAGCACCTCCCAGCCTGCCTGTCCCTGCCATGAGGGGGCTTCTGGACCCTGTCATCACAAACTACCCTGCCTGGTCTTAGGGCATGGGGATGAGAATTAAGATGCCCTGAAACTTCAGGCTGATGCCACACTCAGGCAAAGCCCACACTCCCGCTCATTCCAAGCGACCCTCCCCCCTCCCTGCCCACCCCCTCGCTCTCAGGTCCCTCCAATGCCACCACCACAGTCACTTGTCTGGCAAGGGTCTCAGGGTTCTGTGTACCTCAGAATCACTCAGGAGTGCAGCTCATTAAATACATGTCCAGGGTCAGCTATTTGAGAAACACCCGGATAAGGCTTTACTTTCCTAAAGAGGCCTTTGTGCACTGTGAAAACCCTCGGGGGAGGTAACGTATCTACAAGGAACGCTCATTTCTCTGGTGCTTCCGAGCTGACGAAGCGCCTTCCTATCAAGTAGCTCATCGGTTCGTTTGTAGCAGTTCTGTGACACTTTATGGATGTGGCTCACCAGTAAAATTATGTGACCTGCCCAAGGTCAGACAGCTAGTTAGAGCACCCTTGGGATCCAACCCTCAGCCTTCTTACGCCACACATACCTACTAACCCTAATGGGTTTATCAGTCTGGCCCCCTAGAGCCCTAGAGAGCACAGCTCGCCCCACCCGCGGGGTGGGGAGAGGGGGCGCAGTATGAAGTGTGCAGCCCCCACTGGGAGGGCAGTCTGGCAGTAGCAAGCACTGAATATATGGGGGTACGCACACTGGTCCCCTGCGACTGGAGCCGGCAGGAGCAGGCTCCTGCTTGGTCCCTTTGGCCAAGGTAAGCAGGGCTCCGGGTGGGAGGCCAGGGCCCTGGGCCTCATGGGAGCCTCTTCAAGCCAGAGAACCACAAGTGGTACGAGGCGCTCCCTGGCAGGATCACCCCAGCCTGGGCTGGGCCTTGCTGTATGTTCCATGGGTTTTCTTCAGGCTCCTCTCTCTGCAACCTTAGTCAATGAAAGTCTTGTCCTGGAACCTAGATGTGGTGATTTGAGCCACCAAGGAGCCTGGCAAAAAATACGGCAAGGACCTCTCCCAAGAAGCAAAGCTTGAGGGTAACAATGCCTGTGAGGAATGGGGGTACCGGCCTCGTCTGAGCTGTGTGCAATCTGGGGTACGTCACGCCCGTCACCAGCCCCCAGTTCCTCATCTGCGAAGAGGCGGCCGTCTCGAAGGGCTTCCAGACCCGGCGATCAGTGTGTCCTTGCGGGCTGGCGTTCTACCTCGTATTGTTAGGCATGTGGCACTGGTGGACGGTTGAATTGTCCGTGACTGGTTCTTCCAAGCCGTGCTGTAGAGAAATGCTAAACACGGAGCGCTGCAAAGCCCAGTACTTGGTAGAGACTTACGAACTGCCCTCCACATGGGGCGGTCCCAATTTACACCCTCACCAGCAAGTGCATGAGCGGTCCGTTTCCCCACATTCCTGCTGCATCAGTCGGGGTTCTCTAGAGAAAGAGAACCAATAGGATACACAGAGAGAGAGATTTATAGTAAGGAATTAGTTCACGTGATTGTGGGGTCTAGAAACTCCAAAATGCTGGCAGCTTAGGCAAAAGTGGATGTTGCCGTCCTGAGTCTGAAATCTGCAGGGCAGGTCAATTGGCTGGAAATTCAGACAGGATTTCTGTTACAGTCTTGAAGCAGACTTCCTTCTTGGGGAAACCTCACTTTTTGCTATCAATGTCTTCAACTGATTGGATGAGGCCCACCCACATTATCAAGGGCAATCTCTCTAAAGCCAACTGATTGTAGATGTTAATCACATCCACAAAAATACCTTCCCAGCAGCATCTGGACTCGTGTTAGACCAAACAACTGGGCACCATGGCCTAGTCAAACTGACATGGGAAATGAACCATCACACCTGCTATCACTTGATCTTCGCGTACGGTGTTGGCCATTTTGACCTTGAGAAACATTAAATAAAGCATTCTGGGGTTTCCTCTCAGATCTCAACTATTGACTGAAGCCAGGTGACAGGTAGGTAGCCCTGCTGGTTGTTCCGGTTTGCCCCGCCCCATTCATTCCCTACACTCCTCTGCTCTGCTCTGTGCCCCAGGACACCAACCTGTGGATCGGTCTCACCTGGGCCCCTTTTCCTCGGGCTCAGCCAGTGAGAAGCACCAGAGACCAGAGGGCAGGACGAGAGGAATTTCCAGGCATATATCCCTGCTCCGTGCTGCTTCTGGACCACACCTCTGCGCTGGCTTCCTTCCTCCAAGCTCCAGACCTCCTTGGGCTCCTAGACCACGGTTTCCTCCTCCTGCCTCTTCAGCCCCAGCCTCTCAGCATCCCGACTCCCTGGTTCCCTTAATCCTGCTCGCGCCTCCGTGAATCAGCAGCACCTTCATTAAAGGCGTTCCTCGTGTTGCGTTGATTGTTTCCTCGCGGAGACCCTGACTGCTCAGACGGCAGTCCTGGCTGGGGACCCAGAAGAACGGACAGTGGGAAGGAAGAAAGCAAAAGGGAGGTGAAGGAAAACATAGGCTCACGTGGCAGGGGCTCAGTGCATCCCTTCTCCTTGGAGAAGAGCCCGGCCTCGGCGGGGAGTGGGGTTCAGATGGAGCGAGGGAATGAAGGCGCATCACAAGCTACCTCAGGCCCCAGGCCCGGCGGGTGGGGTGTCCACCTCCCCTGCGGTGACCTGCTGCCCTCCTCGGCCGTGGCTCCGGCTGTAGGTCGGGCTGAGGCAATGTCCTGACTCCTGAGCAGGGAGAGGCGGGATGAGGGCCCACTGCACTCGTGGCTCCCCCTCTCCTGTGTCATGGGAAGCGGGCACAGACCGCCACATCTCTGCTGGGCCCGCATGCCCACAGGCCTTTCCTGATCCCCTCCTGCCGTGATGGTGCGGGAGGTGCCCCCCCCCCTCCAGACCCCAGGGCTCTGAATCCCAGCCCTCCCCCACCTCCTCCCTGGGGAAACTGTCCCCTCGCTCTCTCCCACTTCTCTTTCCTGCCTTCTTCCCATCAGCCCTGAGAGGATTTAAATCTTTCCCACCTCAAAAACAGAATAACAAACACCTCATCCCCAGGTCCCTCTCCACCTCTGCCCTATTTCTCCCTGTGTCTTCGGTCACGCTTCTTGCCAACGTCCTCTTCCTCAGCAATTCCCAACCTCGCTGCCTCGACTCAAGGCTGTGCTGCAATCCATAGTAGCAAGACGCCTGTTCCTGACACCAGTGAACTACTCCCACTCAGTCAGGCCCTCCCTCACCCGGGCTTTCCCGCTTCTGGCGCTCTGTGATGTCGTCTCCACTGCTTCAGGGACTCCGGCGCCCCACGCATCTGCCGGCCTTCGCCGGTACTGCTGACACCTGCTCCCACTTCCTTCCCCTCTGCTCGGGGTCCCAGCTCGGAAGTCTGGTCCTCGAAGAAGCTCTTCCTGGTGCCCACCCCCAGATTTCGGTAGGTCATGCTCCACAGCAGGCCCCCATAGCACCCCTCCGTTTTTCAGTTAGAGGACATGCTCCAGTATCAGGGACTTGCCTTCCCTGTCCCCCGCTCCGCGAGCATCACCAGGCTGTGAGCTTCCTGAGGACAGGGTCAGTCTCCATTACGTTTCCAGCCCCTAGCTTAACGCCCAGCACCAGTGGGTACTCACTACCCTCTCTGAATGGATGAATGGGGGAATGGCCGCTGACCTTCTGTGTCGGGGTGTAGCTCAGAAGCCCCGGAGGGCACTGTGGGAGGTAGGATATTTTAACCAACAGAGCTGTCCAGCAACAGGATGGCCACCAGACAAGGCCAGGACTCCTGTCACTGCACTGATTGGGCTAAGGCTGGCTGACTCCAACTGGGGTTCCATGGCAAAGTCTGGCATTTGATGGGGAGCGCGGACCAAAGACCCAACAGCACTCTGAAACCAAGATTCAATATCTCCGCCATGCCTGGCACTGGGGCCCTCACCCATAAGCCCCCCAGCCATGGAGGGGACACTCAGGGCGCCACAGCAGTGAGATGTCTCCAGTCTTGCAAGTGAGGATGCTCGAGCCGAGGGCACACGCCCCCCGATCACCGCAAGAGGGCGCGCTGGCCTTAGACTTGCCCCGAGCGAGCGGGGGGACCTGGAGGCTTACCTGGGCTGAAGTAGACCCAGAGAGTCCGGGAAGGACTGAGGCAGGGTTCTGCTGAAGGTGTCATCAGAGTGGCCAGACCCAGGCCCAATGCAGTCCCCGAGACCAAAAAAGCTCATTGGAAGACAGTTGTTATGCTGTTTTAAAATCAAATCCGTATCATTACTTTTTTTCAGAACGTTCAAGTGCAAGTGAGCAGTGAGTTTATGTGTATACTCCTCCCTGTAGAGGTGAGCGAAGGCTTGGTATTGGGGGGGGGTGTCCGGGGTTGGGGACTCAACATTAGGGATATCAGGGGCAGGGAATAGCTCAGTGCCCTGACTCCCTTGTCCTCTCTGGTCCACTCCCCAGAAACAGTGGCTTTATCCTGGTTCCCAGAGCACCTCTCACTTTGTCACCTGACACTAGCCCCCCCACCCCCATTCTGCAATACTCCTCCTGGCAATGGAGCCATCAGATTGTCTCTGAGGTGTGATTTTAAAAGAGGCTTGCAAGTTCTTCTTGGCCTCTACTTTCCTTCCATCTGCTCTTTTGGGAAGCCTGAGCTGGGATCCATTCCATTCCCTGTGGTTGCCCCAAGGCAGGGAGCTGACCCCAACCCCGTACCCCCACGCTTTGGGCCCTACAGCCCATCTGGCAGACAGAAGGAGCTAGAAGGGACTTGTTGTTTGGTGGCCTTCCAGGATGCCTCCCTCCCCACCCTTCTCCCAACCCTGACAACTCAATCCAGCTGACATGACAGGAAATGAGAGTGAGCAACAGGGCCCACAGCCAAGAAGGCCACTTCTCTTTGCCGAGGCGGAGAACAGGGCCAGGGGCCCACCTCCCTCCCCTAAGCACCTTCTCTCAACGGGAGGTAGTGCATCCAGCAGTGTGTCTGAAAGGGGAGGCTGGTTCCTGGAGGCTTCTGTCCTTGAAGCAAAAGAAGCTGAGGGCCTGCTCAAGTAGAAATGGGGCCTCGGGAGCTAGCGACTTCCAAGGGGATCAGATGTCACCCCAGGAAGACCAGGAGGACCTGGAGCAGAGTCAGAGTTGATCACAGTTTGGGGACTACAGTATCCTGGAGTAAGGTTTTGGCTACTCTCTGAAAAAGTCCTCCAGCTGTTGAGAAAGGGTGGGGGTAAGGGGAGCAGGGAGTGCTCATTTGCATGTCATTTGCATTGCATTTGCATAGGCCTCTTTTGATGTCCAAAGGCAATGAAATTTCCCCTCCTTGTTTCTTTTTCCCTTTCTTTCCTCTGTTCCTTTTCTAACCTCCAGGCAACCTCCTATCTCTCTTCTCTTTCCCACAGCTTTTCTTCTCCCAGGCCAAACAGAGAACACGGAGTATTAGGCCCAGGGGTTGGCACCTTCCCCAGGATCTCCCATCTGCCCAGAACTCAAAAAGCTGGTTTCATGGAGATTCTGAGTTCTGGGAAAGAAGGAGGGATAAAGAGGTCTTTTGCACTCCCATTCAGTTCATCTAATTGAAATGATCATCAAGCAAGTCGGCGAGGGAAGGAATAGAGATTGTCCAGCTTTGCGCATTGCCCCATATTTGCATGCCACTAACACACCTGACCTGCTAAGACTCTGGAAGAGCATATGAAGGAGGAGCAGGGAGAACAGAAAGGTCTCTGCTCTGCTGTGACTTATCCACCTGCCCCGTGACCCTGGGCAAGTTCCTCCCTCTGTGGACCTGGGTTCCTCATATGAATGATAGTCTACATTCCTTCCACCTCGAGTGACATGATCACAGAAGAGAAGGGGAGACTTCAGCACAGACACTGGAGGGTAGGATTAAAAGCACCAGCTTTAGGGACTCCTGGGTGGCTCAGTGGGTTAAGCGTCTGCCTTCGGCTCAGGTCATGATCCCAGGGCCTGGGATGGAGTCCCATGTTGGGCTCCCTGCTCAGCGGGGAGCCTACTTCTACCTCTCCCACTCCCCGCTTGTGCTCTCTCTTGCTATAACTCTGTCGCTGTCTCTGGCTCTCTCTTTCAAATAAATAAATAAAATCTTTGAAAATAAAAAATAAATAAATAAAAGCTCCAGCTTTGGAGTCTGGCAGACCTGTTCTAACTCCTAACTCTGCCATCTACTAGTTGCATTAACCTCCCTGAACCTCGTCTATAAAAGGAGTCTCAAAACTGTATCTTCCTCCTAAAGGTGTGCTGAGTAAATAAGAAGGTGCATGCCTAGCATGTCGCACCTCTCTTGGCAGATAGGAAGCACTCAATATTTATTGAATGAATGAGTCCAGGGATGAAGGTGAGGTAATGTCTGTCACCCTCTCCCCACCCCCACCCCCTCACCCTCCCATCCTCCCACCCCCTGTCTGGAATCCTGTGCTTCCAACTGTGAACCTTCAAGGTCCCACCTCTGCTCAGTGGTTCGCCATCCCCAAGAGCTCTGCCCCCACCTCATCCCCAGGGCCCCAGAATCCTAGCCTGCTGGAACTAGAAGGCCCTTGGAAACCATTAGTCACATGCCACCACCACCCCCCGACCCACCCGCAACCCCGGGCTTCTGGAAAACCAAAGCCCAGAGAAGAAAGGTAACTCTGCACATGGAAAGAGAAGCAGCAGGTCCCAGATACGGTGGTCAGAGAAGCAGACCCTCGGTGTACGCAGTCAGACAGATGCTATGCAAATTGACATATGGAAATCACAAGCACGTGGGGGTATATGAACTATGCGCCGGCATTTTTCTAGCATGATGGTAGGCGAAATACAGCTGTAGATGAGAAAGGGACCTCAGGGAAGGAGCCAGACCTGGAGTGGAGGAGGGAAGGGAAAGGAGGAAGAAGAGGAGGGAAGGAAGGGACAGGGTAGAGGTGTCCTGAGAGGTATCCCTGGGTTCAGGGGGCCTCCAAGGAGCCTTTACTGATCTCTTCCCCCAGCCAAAGAATCAGGAAGAAAGTCCTCTTCCCTCTTGCCGAGAGTGGGAAGAAAAGTTGATGTGACTGGCGGAGCGTGGTTCATATGAACCGGAACAGGGACTTACTGAGCACTTCCTACTTCTCCACGGCCTCTGGGGCACCCACTGAGCCCCCCCCCCCAAAGCCTGTGTGTCCTGGCACTGAGTACAGGCAGCCAATTAGTTAACGACTGGGAGGCAGGGTAAGCAAAGTCCCACGGAACCCACCACAAGGGCTACGAAGCACACTGAAGTGTTATGCTAATTTAGTAAAAGATCAGATCATTTCCAACTTCAGAAAGGAGGTGGCATGTGAACTGTGCAGAGGGAGTAACGTGCAGTGTTTCAGAACAGGAGCCCTGGTACTTCCTGGCTGTGCAACATCGGGCAAGTTCCACTCTCTAAGCCTCATTTTACCCACCTGTTAAATGGGAATAATAAGAGTCCCATTTATGAGTTGTTATGAGGACTACACAAGATCGGAAGCCTTTAAAGTGTTGGTTAGCACAGTGCCTGGCACAGAGCGAGAGCTCAATAAATGCTGGATATTGGGCGCCTGGGTGGCTCAGATGGTTAGGTGTCTGCCTTCGGCTCAGGTCATAATCCCAGGGTCCTGGGATCGAGTCCCACATTGGGCTCCCTGCTCAGTGCAGACCCTGCTTCTCCCTCTCCCTCTGCCATTCCCTCTGCTTGTGCTCTTCTATCTCTCTGTCAAATAAATAAAATATTTTTAAAAAAATAAAAAAAATAAATGCTGGATATTATAATAGGGATCATTGGGGTGGGGGGTGGGTAACGTGTCAGATGAAAGACACCGTAAAGATGCAGAGAGGCAGAAAAGCTCAGGACCTGTTCTGTGAGCAGGAAAGAGTCCTTGAGACTAAGATGAAGGTAGGTCAGTAGGGACACCTGTCTGGAAGGAGGGCAAGGTCCTGTGCTCGTGTCAGCCCATGGCTCTCTGGGCTTACAGACAGGTAAGCCCTTGGCCTTAGCACCACTTCCTGGGACCTAAAGAATGGAGGAGAAGAGTGGGGGGAGCTTAGATGATGAGTTTATAATGGGTGCTACAAAGAGCACTGGAGTGGGAGTCCAGAGACCTGATTGAGTCAGGCTCCTCGCTAGGAAATGGTATGCCTTTGGTGAGTCCCTTCCCACCTCTGTAGATGAGGCAGGTGTCTGTCCCCACAATCCCTGACCTTGGTAAATAATTTTCACATCATCTTCTCATAGAAACTCAGAGCTACCTGGGACCTGGAGGACAGGCAGGGGACAATGTCTTCACCCTGAAAACGGGATAATAAGCTGGGCCGCATCTAGCTCCCAGGATGTTGTGAGCACGTTTGGGGTGGGGGGCGCGCTAGGTGAGTTTGGCCACCTGCTAAACTGCGTATAGATAGATGCCAGTTGTGATGAGCACCTGCCCGTTTTACAGATGAGTAAACTGAGCGCAGGAAGGTGAAAAGCCTTGGCTCTTGTCACCCAGCTGGTAAGCGGTGGAGAGAGAGGACTCCAAAGCCAGATTTTTTCCAGAACACCCCCACGGCTTTTCTAAACGCTCTAGACTCCTTGGCAGCGCTTACCCTTTGGGAGTCTGTCCAGGCAGCAGCTCAGGCCCCGGCTGGAGAATCCATCAGGGGTTCCTAAAAAGGGCGAGCTGGACCAGGAGTCTGGGTGGCTGTGGGCGCCCTAGGGAGAGGCTGCCCGGCCAGGTTAGAGCGGACAGGTGTTCCCCAGGGTGGGGACCCGCCCCGGCAGCAGCCCCTGTCCCCCTCCCCAGGTCCCCAGCTCCCCGTATGCAAATCGCTGGTTTGCATGGGCCCGGGGCCAGGCGCGGGGGCCCTGCCAGGGGGGCGTGGCCGGCGGCCCCCGCCCCGCGCCGCGCCGCGTGCTCACCTGGGGAGTGTGGCAATCCTGGCCGTGCGGAGCGCTGCCCGGGCGGGAGCAGCGGAGCGCGCGACAGCGGCGGCGACGGCCCCGGCAGCGGCTTCCACGGCGGCGGCGGCGGCGGCGGCGGCGGCCGGGGGCGGGAGGAAGGAGACCCTGGCTTCCCAGGGGGCCCGGCTGGGGCAGTCGCGAGGGGCCTGGGGGGGCGCTGGCTTTGGCCCCGCCTGGGGCAGGATGGTGAATCTGGAACCCATGCACACAGGTGAGGGGCGGAGGGAGTGAGCGCTGACAGGTGTCAGAGAAGGGGCGAAGGGGGCGAAGGAGAGGGGCACCGTTCTTGGGGGGGTTGTCTGCTTCCCCAGCGACCAGGAGATGGCAGTGTGGGTAGCGGGTCACCCAGGGGCCGACGGCGTGGGTAGGTGGATGTTGGGGGACCCTGGAAAAGAATGGAGGTGGGGACTACGGGTGTAAGGGGTGGGAGGGCTTCTGAAGCCTCCAATCTGGAGAGTGGCAGATGTGTGGGACTTGGGCATGCTGAGCTGTTGTAGTCTGGCTGAAGTTCTGTTCACTGATCGCAATAGGGTGGCTCACTCACTCAGCCAGGGGTGTGGACCTGGGAGTGCACAAGTGAGGAAAATACTTGTATCCACATGTTCCGTGTTTTGTGTCTCGGTCCTTTATGTGAAGTGGAGGCAGAGTGGGCATTTGTAAGGTCTGGTGGGGGTGCGCTAGGAGAAGCGAGTGGGGCCTGGCAATTACAGAGACACACCTGGGGCAGGTGCGATGTATTGATTAGGGCTTGTGGAAACATGTGTCCCTGTGTATCAGAGGTGAGTCTACTGTCCTCCTGTGTGTGTGGGGGGGTGGAGCAGACCCCACGTGTGAAGCGGTGCCTACCCACAGGCTCTGTGGGTATACTGGTGGTCCTACAGGTGCTTCCATTCCCGTGTCTCAGAGGGGCTGGTGAGAGGTCCACCCTCTGTGTTCCATGTCACATGGATTCAGATACAAAGCCCCCCTTTCTTCAGGGGAAGGAAGCTAGGGGATGCAAATGCTTTTCCAGGAGTCAGTTTCCCCTATGTGAATGGTGTGTGGGCATGGCGTGAACCGAAGCCCCTCCACTCACCCTGCTGATCCATCCTTCCACAGATGGGCTGGGGCAGGTGCTGCTAATCCTGAATGGTCACGTTTGGTGTTAGGGTGGGCCTTCTAGAGGTCTGAGGCTTTGAGTGGAGAACAGACTCAAGGTGTAGAAGGCTAAAACTGATTTGGCCATTTCAAACCAGCAGTTTGCCTCTCAGAGAGGGAGGGCGGCACCACATAACTTTTATTTAGGATTTCAGGGCTGTCGATGGGAATTTTGTACCTGCTCTCCTTTCTGGAGGAGTAGGGAGGAAGAGTGAGGAGAGGCAATTTTCCTGACCCACCCCAAAGAACAGAGCAGTCTGGAGGCTTTGGCCCTTCCTGGGTCCCACCAATCCTGAAAACAGGCAGCAGCAGGTGCATGAGGAGACCCAGGGTCCACAGTTCCCCAAACATGGTCCTGGCGGGGCTGAATGAAAGTCAGCCTCACAGAGAGATGTTGACTCTGCGTGGATCCCCAGGTGCCAGGACATGCCAGAAAGGGCCAGATGAGGCCAAAGGAAGCATCCAACTGGGTGTCATCCAATATCTGGAGAAAGTCTGTTTCCAGACCCTGTGGCACCAACATGGAGCTGGGCATTCCTGGGGGCTGTTCCCCTGCTCTCCCCACTTCACTTCCCATCAAGAAGGCCTAGGCTGGAATGGGAGCAAGACCTCAGAAAGGTGGGCCCTCAGTGGGAAGTTCTTTAGGGACAAGATCAGAGACTTCCTAGGGGTTTTCCACTTCATTGTCTCCTGGAGGCTCCCGCTCTAGAGGAAGTGGGAGGAGGTGGGACAGCTGGGACCCAGCAGGGAAATGCCTAGGGGCTAAGAGGATCTGGCAGAGAGGAGGCCTTTGAGAGGGCCAAGCCCCCCACACCCTAGCCTTGGAGGAAGCTCCAGGCTGACGCCTCCCTCACCATCTCCTGGTTCCAAATGCAAAAGGGGAGATTGAGCTAAACCCAAGATACGGTTCCCATCTACCTTGGGTGGGTTTCCTGACTCACTGGTCTACATTTACTTGCGGCCCCTCCCCAGCCCACTTCTTTAGTCGACCTGCACCACCCTGAGAGCTCTCTCAGTCTCGGCCCCTCAGTGGTGTCTGGTTCCCCTTTAGTGGCACCTCAGAGGGATCTCTCAGCTTGGGACTTTCTGTGGATCTCTCTGACTGGGTCTCCATTCAAGGGTTTTCCTCGCTGGGTCTTCTCGGGCTTTTCAGTCTGAGGTCATCCTGTGGGGTCTTTCAGTGTGGGGTCTGAAGTGGAGGGTCCCTCTGTGGAGTGTCTCATTACAGGTCCCTCTCTAGGGTCTCTAGTCCAGGATCCTCTTGGTGGAAATTTGGTCTCTTCTGAGTCTTACCTCCTCCCCCCACCCCCCCGCTCCCAGTAATTCTGTGTCCTGCTGTTTCTTCACAAACAGCACTTTCTCTGTGAATTTCCAGTCCTGGGCCCTTGGGGACTCCTCCTCAACTGATTTTACTGGAACAGTTTGGGTGAGGAAAAGAGCACACAAAATAGGGCACGGGCTCACACCGAGTCCCGCACTCAGGTCCACGAGCTCTGTGGCCCCCGAGTCGGCCCATCTTTCCACTCAGATGACCTGGGTGCAAGCCATGATTCAGGTCGGCCTGGGGTCTGGGCACTTTGTACTTTATAGAGCATTTCTCTCCAGGAGCATGAATCTCTCCAGGACCTGAGCAGGCATGAGGTCACCAGACACGGGGGCACCCCAGCCAAGATGTGGGGCGGCCTCCCTACTTCCCGGGTCAAAAACAGGCAAAGGGGTAGACAAGAGTCAGACAGACAGCTGGGGAGGGAAAGAAACAGAGGAAAACAGTGGGAATCTGGCCGGAGGGGAACACCTGGTTGGCCCCAGGGCATCTCTTTTTCTGTCTTTCTCCTCACTGTTGCCTATCAAGGTTGGGATCAAGTCTCACAGACTGATACCAGTTACAGCTCAGCAACACCATTTGGGTTGGAAGGTCTCATTGTGAGAGGAAGTGGCTTCATCTTAAAGAAGTGACAGAAGTCTATTCCAGGAGACAGTTGGACTCATGACTAGCTCAGAAGTAGGACTGGTGGGCCTCTTGGTTTCCTTCTGGTAGAAGTGCCCCCATTGATGAGCCTGTGAGGAAGAAGTCAGGAGGGAGCTCCAGTCCCTTCAGAGAGATGGAGATGGACAGTAGGAGAGAGAAGGGTAGGCTCTCTGCTTCCCCCAACCCCCGGCCCCGGCATAGTCTGGACCTGGGGGTTCAGCACAGTGTGGACACTCAGCCTGCAGCCCGGGGGAGACGCTTCCTCTCGGACTTTTCTCCTTCAGGCTCACACACCCATCCTGTACACAGATGTACGAAGAGGGGCTGCTCGTGGGTCAGGCCAAGGCACAGGGAGGGCAAGGTCAGCAGGTCTTGCCCCAGCTTCAGAGTGTGATGGTGCCAGTGAGGCTGATGAGGGTCTGTGTCTGGTATCTGGGATCTTACACAGAGCAGCTAGGCCTCCCCAGGGAAGGGAGTGATGGCAAGGAGCCTACTCAGTCGCCTGCCTGCCCAGATAAGAGCTGAGAAGACTAGCCCCACCCCACACCTCCCTCACTCACCCCCGGCAAGTGCTGTCGGACAGGCAAAAGGCTATGGCGTCTTGGGGAGTTTCGGTGTTGGCCCATTTTTAGGCTGAGACCCAAGAGTTCGTCCCACCCATCAGCCTCAGCCTCCTACCCACAAGAACTGGTTCTCAGTGTCTTAGCATCCTGTGGGACTCATGAAGAGCTTCTATAGATCATCCCAGCCTGCCCCGCCATTCAGGCTCCAATCCCTGTCCAATCCCAAGGTGTCACCATGTCGATCCCATAATGGGTACATCAAAGGAGAAGCTCTCCTGGCAGAGTATGGGCCTTTGCCTCCTTCAAAAGTCATTTTTAGACATGATTAGGAGTACCTTTTAAGCTAATTCAAAGGCTGAGTGCGAGATGGCTTTTGGCTATATTTAAAGGCAATGCAGGGAAAGGGTGTCAGAAGGGAGTCTGGGTTACAGGCATGAAATTGTGGTTTAGCTAAACAGTTACCCTTCTTAAATATCAAGAATTTGAAATAAGTTGATTTGAGAATCTGGTCATCATCCCAGCCTTTACTGCTCTTAAACCCATACTGTCCCCATGAGCTCTTTCCCCATGAAGTCAGAATTTAGAGAATGCATATGGCTTCCCAGGTAAAAGACAAATTATGATAGCACTGAGACAGAAAACCAAAGCTATTTCTTGTTATGGGAGAAGAGCACTAACAGAGAAGCCTAAGTATCTGTTTAGTTCATTTTTCTATCGAGAGCTTACTTTGCGCCAGGAAATGAGCCAGGCGGTTTTCATTCAGTATTGTTTGCTCCTTAAAAGAACTCAGGAAGTATTGTTATTCCCAATTTTTAATTTTTTAATTTATTTTTTAAAAATATTTTATTTATTTGACAGAAAAAGCGAACACAAGCAGGGCAAGCAGCAGACAGAGGGAGAGGGAGAAGCAGGCTCCCCGCCGAGCAGGGAGCCCGATGCAGGGCTCGATCCCAGGACCGCGGGATCATGACCTGAGCCAAAGGCAGATGCTTAACCGACTGAGCCACCCAGGAGCCCCTCATTATTCCCAATTTTTAGATGAGAAAACTGAGGTTCAAATATGTGGCCAGGGTCCCCTGATAATTAGCCATAGCGCTGGGATTAAATCGAGGTCTGCTGGCCACCAAAACCAATGCTCTGAGGCCACTCTAGATGCTACTGAGGCCGCTTAGAAAACTGGGGGGCCAGTCTCTGCCTTTTTCCTCAGCACCGTTGAAGAATCCCTATGGGGAAAGCGGGAGCTGAGCAAATCTGTGTTAGGCCGTGCGTAGCTCCAGGGGTCGTACGAAGCAAAGCCCATTTCTCCATAGGAGCAGAAGGTGAGCAACAGCTGAAGCCCTTTGCAGATGTGTCCAGGTGACCCACACTAGTTCTGCATATTCACACATGACTGACTATACAGAAAGTTTCAAACTACAGCAGGAAGGACTTAGGTTAGGCTCAAGAAATGACTTCCTAAATGTAGCACAGTGGGACAGGTGGTGAGGTGTGGTTGCAAGGTCTCCCCTAGTGGTCTGTGACTGTGCGGGACATGGAGCTCCAAGTATTTACCTGGGAGTCGTCACTTGGGTGGGTCTCAGAAATATTCCTCAAACCACAGTGGCTCCCGTAGTCGCTTATTCCATCCTCTGCTTCTGGGGTGTTCTAAGAGCTGGAGAGCCTCTGAACCTCCGTCTCTGCCTTGCTTGGCATGGCAGTCACCCCTCCCGCACTGCAGTCACTACACCCCCAGGGGCCATAATTTAAATCTCTGCCAGAGCCACACACATCATTGCCCTAAAAAAAAAAAAGTAGGTTTCTCCCCGCTTTTCCCGCTTTTCCTGGGGCGGAGGTCCACCCTTTTCCCTCATCCTGATCATCTCCAGACCTCAGGCGTCCTGACTGCCAACTGCCTGATTACCTGATGCAAATTAAGACTGCATGCTTAACTGGGATTGGCTGGGGAGCCGGGTATGCAAATTGCCTCACCAAGACTTTATCTGGTTTGAAAGAGTTAAAGTGCTGCCCCAGAGAAGAGGATGGGGGTGGTGGTGGGGGGGTCAACACGATTTGAATAAAATATTCTTCTGTCTTTAACGGCTTCAGTATTTGGGTGGTTTAATAAGGAGAGGAGCTGAGAGAATGAGTTAGTTCAAAGTTGCCTCTTTGCTTCTCTGCTGATCCTGGAGGAGACTTAGGGACCTCTTAGGTGGTGGCAGCTGTCTGTTAGGGGTAAATGTTTAATTTATTGAAATGAAGCAGGGCAGCGAGGCCGGACCAGCAGCACTAGGGGGCTGAGACCGGGCCTGGTGTAGGTATTCTCTCTCTGCAGGGCACTGACCCGCCCACCATCCCTTTCTCCCTGAGCACGTTGAAGGAGTAGGAAAGAAGGTAAGGATCCCAGAGGAGAAAGATCTCCGGAGGGCCACACAGGAGCTAGGATTTGATCCCCAGACAGTGGGCTGACCACTGAGAACCAGACAGAGAACAAGGCCAGGAACTGGGCAAGAAAGGTGAGAAGGGCAAGCCTGGGTTCAAGGGTACTCTTACCTCCCAGGGTAGGGTTATTACGGGGCGGGGGGGGGAAGGGAGACGGATATTTCTTATGCTACTTAAAATAAATAAATAAATAAGTCTTCCAAATCCCAAAGGCAATGAGGATTGAAAATGGGAAGCATTCTCCCCCACCCCCCACCTCGCCGTACCCCTCCCCTTGTTAAATTTTTACCAACTGAGCCTGGTGATTGAAGGAAGTGACAATGAATGATGCAAAAGGTGAGAGATCCCACAGTAACAGCAGAGAAGGGGAAAAGAAAGGCCAGGGAAAGGAGGCAAGCCTGGGAGGAGGGGATTTGTGCCCCGAGCTTATGAATATTCTAATGGTTGTATGTTCGGGAATCAGGAATTTGAAAGTCTGATGGTTGTTGTAATTACACATTCATCTTTGCTGTTTAGTTAAAGCCACATATGTCATAGCAAGAAAAATTGTGACCTGTTATTAAAATCAGTTGTGTTTTCCCTGCAGATATCAAGATGAGTGGGGATGTAGCAGATTCCACGGATGCTCACAGTGCCCTCAGCCAGGTGGAGACAGGTAAGGGTCTTCTCTTCTGGGGAATGAAACAAGAAAGTACGGGTGGGAGCGAGTTGTTGCAAATCATCATGGAACAATGCGGTATCTTTTCTTGCTCAGTCTTTCAGCCAATCAAACCCCAAAGCTGGGGCTTAGGCAATGAAGGAATTCCCTTAGAGACATAGGATGTGACCCTGGAGGCTTTGAACAGTAGATATTGGTCTAGAGGGGGACAAAAATCCCTGGAACTAGGCTAGGAAAGGGCCAGATCCTGAAAAACAAAATGGAAACAGGAAAGTTAGGGAGATCAACTTCTTGATGTGCCATTCCAACACCCGGAAGCAGCAGGCTGTGGTCCTAGCCGCTCTGACTGATGGAAAGCACTGTGTGTCTTTAGTAGATGGGGACCAAGGCCTTTTAACCCCAGATTTCTCAACAGGCCTACTCAAGGAACCAGCCAAAGAGGCCCGTGCGCAAGTCTTCCTCTTCCAAATTACATGCATGTGGGTGGTAAATAGACCCAGAAAGAAAGGCTCGGTGCCTGGAAGATGACTTTGCTTTGTAAAGAAGAGAAAGAGGGCAGGAAAGAATTGAGAAGAAAGTTTCATAGCTCTCTGCTTTTAACTCCATAGCCCAAGCTTTGCTTTGAAAGCTCCATATAATTAAAAAGAACTTAAAGAAATATGAGTATAAATTGTAACACCACCCAAATAACTTTAATAGCCTTCCAACAAGACCTCAATTAGTCTTTCATCTGGATCATTAGAGACATAGAAATTAGAAGTGGAAGAGAATCAATGTCCCCCAGAGCTAAACTCTTTTCCCAAGTCTTCAGGTGCAGTCTAATCCCATTCTTGAAGCTTGGGTCAGGGGCAAGATAATTGGGGGTCCTGTGGAGGGCATCTGCAGGATACACTTACCATAAACTTTTCTGCCCCACAATTTAATATTAAAACAATCCTATTGCACAGGTAACAATACATGTTAGAGCTGTAGGTTCTATGGTTTTCTTTGTGAGTAGGGAGAGCTGGGCTAGGAGACTCTCTGGGCCAGTTGCACTCATTTTTCAATTGACTTAATTGCTGAGTATGTTTTACTGAGAGTCTGTGGAGGGGGGCACTTGTTCTCCCCAGTTGAGAAGAAAATGTCCTCCAACCCAAAGAATCGGAGCAAGGTTTTAAAATCAGTTCAGCTGGGGGTGCCTGGGGGGCTCAGTCAGTGAGGCATCCGACCCTTGATTTCAGCTCAGGTCATGATCTCAGGGTTGTGGGATCGAGCCCTGCGTTGGGCTCCACACTCAGCGTGGAGTCTGCTTGGGATGCTCTCTCTCCCTCTGCCTCTGCCCCTCCCCCTGCTCACTCGCTCTCTGTCTCTCCATCTCAAAATAAATAAATAAGATTGTTAAAAAAGAAAATAAAATCAGTTCAGCTGGAGAGGGATAGGCAGTCTCGGCTCTGACACTCTTCCCTGGAGAAGACTCAGACTCCAGAATCCACTATCAGGAGAAGCTGGATTGCCCTTTCCTGGTAGCAGGCTGGCTGGAGCCAGTTCTGTTCACCTGGGCCAGGTCTACTACCCCAGGTGTGTGGGGACACAACTAAGACAGTGCCTATGTGGGAAGAAGACCACACTTAGCTGGCTGGCTGGCACGGGCCTTCTGTGACTAGCTAAGCGACCGAGTCAGGGTAACCGTGTTGGGAGTGGGAAGGAGCTACATGGAACCCTAAAAGGTGAGCCAGGAGAGAGAGTGAGTTCAGATTCTGAGTGGGGGTTGGGAAGAAGAAGGTGTTAAGAGATGATCTGTGCACATTCTGGCCTCCTATCTGGAACTCTGGGAGCTATGTATAGACTAAGTTGAAGGAGAAAGAATCCAGACATAAACTAGCACTTTGGGGATCTGTTTGCCATCCCAGGGCTACTCCCAGTTCCGTATGCGACCTTTTCCCAGCTACTTTGCCTCCTTAGGAGGCAAGAACAGATGATCTTCGAAGGGTATGGATTTAAAATCACAGCCTAGCTGCTCACCAGTTGTATGATCTGCTAAGTTAGTTTAGCCTCGTCTCTTCTGTAGAGGGGGGTTAATTAATGTAGCTGAGATGACGTTTAAAGCCCTTAGCACACTGCCTGACACAATGCAGCTGTGATCATCATCCCGTCTAATGACATCTTCAAGATCCTGTGATTCTGTAGTTTACAGAAGGAGCATCGCTGCTAAGCACTTGGGGGCCCTAGGTAGCTGGGATGCCCTTCTCCCGTTCACTCCGGCCAAGGGGGTCAGCCCCGGAGGCTGGTTTTTCTCGTTTCCCATTCAAGAAATGATTCTGTGTGGGTCTTCCTCAACTCCAAGGAGACCAAGAAGTCCGTGCTCTGTGCTGTCTGGAACTTCTCCACCCCTAGATTCTTCACTTCTAGGGACTCAGCGCCGTGGCTGGTAGCATCCATACTTAGGTGATCATCAAATTACTGTATGTTTTTAAGGGCGAGAAAAAAGAGGTAGCTAATTAAAGTAACCAAACTTCCTGGAAAGTCATTCTGACTCATTTTTTTTTTTTTACAGAGAAAAGCTTATTATGAGTCACAATGGTTACCAACTTGGTTAAATGGCTTCCTTTGGATTTTTAAAAGGCAGATCCCCCTTCCCAGCAGTGCGTGAATTAGGGGGTGGTTTGTCTCTGAGTTTTAAAGGAACTACAAACAAAAGGTGACCTAGAAACCCCCAGCTCCCTGAGAGCACCTTCTGTGTTGTGTGAAATCCCCAAGGGGCACAAGGGCTGGGAGCTGGGAAAGGGAAGTCATTTCCCCATCCACACGGGCTAGGACTGCGAAGGAGGACGTTCTCAGGTCCAGACATAGACCTCCTGGCTGGCAGAGACCTGACAGGCAGCTCATTCATTCTTCCCTTTCCTCCTGCTTATAAGGAGCTGAGGCATGGACAGAGGATGAACTGCCCAAAGCCTCCGAGTGTCTTTGTGGCAGCACTAGAGTCCAGAAATCTCCTGATCCCCTGTTCAGTCCTCCTTCCCGACACCCTTGGCATCCCCCTCCCAGAGGACTGGAGCCAAGTTTCTAGATTTCTGAATCATCAGCTTTTCTATCCTTTCTTTTATGTCCCTGTTATTTTTCCTTCATTCTTGAGACTGACAACATTTTCTTTCCCTGTTCTCAACTGAGTGGTTGATAAGAATATGCAGGCTTACCGACATTTCGAAAGCCCCCGCGTCTGTAACTAACAAACCCCAAGCACCCATACAGCTAACCCTGGGACTTTTCACCACACGGATCACAGAGTAGCCTCAAACACAGCGGAGGACAGACATGCTGGGCACGGGAAAAAGGAGAGAAAGTCCAGCCACGTTCACGCAGCCTCTTCCCCATACCTGGGCACATGGACGTGTGCCTAGGATTTCACGTGCATCATCTCATTTCATTCTTATGATCCCTGTTTTTATCAAGGAGGAAATTGTGGCTAAAGAATGAGAAACTGACTTGCCCAGGATTGTACAGCTTTGAACCAGGAATCAAACTCAGGCCTGACTCCTTTGGATTCTTATCTTGGCTCTGCCATTACCTCTCTGCCCAGATTACTGGGCAAGTGTTTCTGCACCAGGACCTTTGGATTTGGGCTGGATAATCTCTAGGAGCTGAATCTTGAAAACAGTGTACACGTTCTGCTTTTCCAAATTCTTTGCCATCACTTTCCACGTCGTGCATTTGTGTAAAGGCTTCCCCAGAGCTAAGCCCTCCCTCGCTACCGCATCGCCCTCAGCCCCTCCCTAGTCCCTTTATTCCAGTTGCCTTCTCCGTGTCCCCTTGGACACCGCCAGCCTCCTTGCTCCATTTACCTCTGATCCTCCGCTCTGACCTAGCTGGTAGTCCTGTAACCAACATCCAAGGAGCACGCTAGTGTAGACCCTGGGCTCAAAAAGATGAAGAAACAGTCCGTGTCCTCAAGGGGCTTTCCCTTCTATCACAGGAATTCATGGCGGAAGGGATGACAGTGCCAATTGTGTCTAAAAGAGCACAAACATCCAATGCATTTGGCCTTTCCAACAGTTCTGTGTGGGTAGATGGTATCATCCCACTTTGAAGATGAGGGATTTGAGGCTGATTTTCCCAAGATCCCATACCTAGCAAATGATAGAGTTAAACCTGGGTCTTTCTACTGACTTTCTACCCAAAGATGGGGGTGGGAAGACTGGGGACCAACACAGGAGCCAGTGATAGAGGACACAGGAGACTGGTAGCATCAGGAGAGGTCCCAAGATTATGGAGGGGGCACCAGCCAACAGGGCTGGAGGGAAACCAAACCCCTGGAAGGTGGGTTGATTTAGTCCAAGAGGCAGAAGACTTATCTGGGGCCAAAACATGCTTCCTGGGGAAGAGCAGGAACTCTGGTGAAATGGGGAGGGTGAGAATCTAACCTCAGAAAGAATTTTCTCCTTCCCTCTCATCCTGAGCCAGCCTCACTAAGGCACCAGTCTCCTCCCGCCCCCAACCCTCTGATGGGACACTGGGATGGGGTTGCGAACCGAGATGATAGTAGAGCAAATTCCTTGGCACCCTTGTCCTGCTCAGAGATATGGGAAGGAAGATTTCTGTGAGGAGAACCACGGGAGGGCAGGGAGCTAGAGATGAGGGAGGGACTGAGCTTTGTCAGTTGTCCATTTGGGCAGCTCCCCTCCACCCTCAGTTGTCCTGTCAGTGAGGCGGAATGGCTAACACCTGCCCTACCCTCCAGAAGGACCGCCAAGGCCTCTTAGCTCTCTGGGGACCCTTTTGCCCTTCACCTGAGAACTTCCAACATGGTTTTAGGAAGGAATGGGCATGACCATGTAGGGAGTACAGATAGGCTGGTGCCTCTCGTAAGGTCCCACAGGAAGAATGAGTAACTGACCCAAGACTAGAAAGTCCTTCTCAACCAATTCATTCCTCACCATCTCCACCCTACTGAGTCCTCAGGAAGAGAAGCCAAGGGTAAAGAAACTATGTTTCATCACAGCCAAGAAGTGAGGTTCTAGGCAGAAACAGGCAGAAGTCTTTTAGAGATGTGTATGGCTTTCAGTCCAAATATTTATGGAATAAAACCATTCTTTCCATGACAGAGAGGACAGCAGAAATCTAGGAAGTACTTGGGGGGGTGGGGGAGGTGAAGAAGAGTCCCCTATTCCTAGCCCTTTCTAAATGGGGTACACGTGCACACACACCCGCCCCTTTCATGATTAAATGACAGAGTGGGTATGAACGTGCTTCGCAAAGGGTGCACCACTGTACAAATACAATCCATCATCAGGTTAAAAATTATCAGAAACATTCAGGAGACAAGACAACGCTCTGTCACTGAGCCACGTGGGACATGTCTACCTGTGCCCCAGACTTGAGTTTCCTCGTTGTAATAGGGGGAGGAGGGTGCTAGAAGGGGATGGACTAGTAATCTCTAGGATTTGCACTTGCTGACCCTGGTCCTGCACCTTCCTCTCTACCTGCTCTGCCCCTCACCTCTCTTGAAGAGGAAAATGAAGCCACAGCCCTTCCAAGTGTCCAGGGTGGGGGGCGGGGATTGATATGAATTCCTGATGGTGTAAGGACTCTGAGGATGTAGGGATTCTTGTCTATGCCTCTCTTCCTTTGGAGACATTTCAAAACCATCCCTGGAAAATGAAGGAATCTCCTGGTCTTAGAGATATTTTCCTTAAGAAAAGCTAACCCCACGATTTCTCTTGGCCCCCTATTCTTGTAGGATACAATCCTCAGTGCCTAGAAGTCGTTCTCATCTCTTTCCTGAGACCCCCAGCATAAGCCTGTTGCCTCGTTAGAGCCTTCTAAACCAGAGTGTTTCCAGTTTCTGTGCTAGGGAGATTAGAAGGTACTAACTCACTCCCCAGGCTTCATACCATGGCTCCACGTGCCAGAAATCTCGGGAGAGCAGCCTGTGGTGTCTGGAATTGCCTGTCTGCCCCTAGCAATCAGAGAACCCTCGCAAACAAAACAGCTTCAACAACTACTCTCACCTCTACCAGCCTTACCACTCACAGACTCTTGCTCATCCATGATCCCCAAACCCAAGCCCCCAGGGCAAACAAGGCAGCATCGAGCTGCCCAGATGAGCCATGGGTGACTGGGCCAGTCCTGCCTGGTGCCGGCCCTTCCTTTTGGAAGGAAGTGGCTCCCCACCACTCTTGCCTCCATCTTTGCGGTCCCCAGAAGAACATGGACCTCCTTTCTCTTCAGCCTAAGAGGGGACAAAGAGAGGGAGCCCAGTGGGGGGCATCCATGTGCTGTCTTTTACCATCCGTGTGGTTTCATCGCTGGGCATTCCTTAGGGGGCACTGCCTCTCCAACAAGCTGGGGTACAGGACCAGCTGTTCCGCTTCTGGTCTGTCCAGACCAGCACGCGGTCCCACCGCGCAGGACAGCAGGTCATACCCGCCACACACGATCGAGCTAGTCCATACCTGCCGGCGACAGGGAGAGCCCACTCATCACATGCTGGGGGCTCTTTAACATTTCTAAGTTCACTCTCTGTGTTTGTATTATCGGGTCTCAGACTTTCACAAACAGCTGGCGGAGCAGCCCTGGCCGTTTGAGCACACATCGAGGGGCCCTGTCTTAGAGTTGGCCTTGGTGTCAGAATGTCCCTGTCCTTTGGCATGCCGTGAGCGACGGGTACTTCCGACCTTGGGTATATCTTATGACCTTCACATTCCTCCCCGCCCGCTGTGGGTATCGTGGGTGTGATGCTAGAGAGATCCAGCAGGAGAGGTGGGTCCCAGCCTGTGCTCTGCGGGCAGGGGTGCGTGACCCCCCCCACCCCACCCCCACACACAGAGTGGGAGACTCAGACCACTGCCGCTTGCTGGGCCTCAACCCTTCATTAAGGCACCCCACATTTATAGCCCACCCCCCCCAGGTGTGAGTAAATGCTTTTGGTCTCTTGGGTCCACCCTCTTCCTCAAGAAACAATTAGGGCAAAGAACACCTGGTGTGGAAAAGTGCTGACCAAGTGGAAAAAGAATTTAAAGAGAAAGGAGCTACCAAAGTAGGATGTGTTTTAGGGGCTTGAAGAGCAGCCCAAGTCCAGGCAACTGAAATGCAGTCCCACCTTGCCCCTCGGATCCCCATCACCGCTCCCAGCCCACAGACAGACCCACTTACACACACTCACAAAATCTCCACCTCCAAGCCCTCCGGCCCCTAGGGGTGCATCCACTGGCAGTCTTCCCTCCTGGCAGAGGCTGCTCTTTCAAAGGCAGCCTGGGGATCCTGGGCAGGGGTTTGTGAACCTCTGCTGCAGGCACCGGGGAGACCTGATGTCAGAGTCTCAGGCCAGCATTTGCTAGTGGGGCCCCATGTTGAAACACCTCCCCTGGGAAGGGCTTTGCCTGGAATCACCCATCCTTAGGAAAAGTTGCTGAGAGGGAGAAGCAGCTTTGGGAGGAGAGGGAGGGGATCAGAGCTGAGTGTCCTTACAAGGGAAGCTGCCTGAGGTCACCCCAGCTAGGGCTGGTCCGCCCTCGCTGGAGCCCCGGGGGGTTGGCTGGGCCGGGCGGGCTCAGAGAATGAGGCGGTAAATTTCATTTCCAGGGACTTCAGCCACTGACATTTCTGTCCCCTCCTGCCTCCTCCGTGGGCTGGTGCTCACTGGGGTGGGGGCACTTCTGGGGTAACAGGAGGGCCCTGGGAGACTCAGGGAAGGCAGGCCTTTGTGCCAAGCCAGGAGCATGGGAAACTGAGCTACCGGCATCTCCCAAAAAGCACCAGTGCAGTTGACTCAAAAAATAATAGTTGTTAATTTGCATGGCATTTTACATACAGGTTCCATGCTGGGCTTTTCATCTCCTACCATGGTGCCATGGAAGCCCCCTAGGTCTCCCCTCTCCCGCCACCTCCTTTGGGGGCCTTTCTGTGTCCTCCAGACTCCAGAACTTCCCCCCCCACCACCTAGCCCATCCTTGGATTAGCCCCGGCCAGGAAAAAAACACAGCGGCTGGCCTCGCTTGGGTAGGCTCGGTCCGGTCCAGATTTGCGCCAGGAAAGCATGCAGGTGGGCTGGCAGGTCTGGGCCCTGCTGGCCACCTTAGTTAGGGGTGCCCCACCTGTCTGCTGTGGGCCACAGCGAGGCCGCTGGCAGGGGGCTTGCCCACCCCGCTCCCCCACCTGCTCCAGCTGGGAAGAGGAGCAAGCCAGAGAGCCCAGAGAGGTGCCTAAAGGAGAGGAAACCCAGTGGTTGCTATGACGATGGGGTCTTGGCACCCGATTTGCATAGGGCTATGATTTCCATACTGCAGGGTGAATTTCCATATCCCTGCCTCAAAGCCTGTTGGGGCGGGGAGGGGGAGAGGGGAGAGGTCATTTGAAATTCAAATGAGGATGATTAAGGTTTTCTTGAGGAGGGAAGCTCGGACAAAGGGGGTGAAGCCGGCTGGCACTTGTCTGCCCCAGGCTCAAAGTTATCAAAGGGAGGCAGCACTGGGCTGACTCCCTCCCACCCCTGCCTCCACAGGCCAGGGGAGAGGTGACAGAGGTCAGGCTGGGCTGGGTGCTAGTGGCCTTTGCCTCCTGGGAGAACTGGGTAGGTCCCCCTCCTGCCCCTGGACTCAGTTTACCCCTCCATGTCCTGAGGACGCTTGAGCTCAGGGCAACCATTGAGTGTGTTCTACTTCTGGACTCGAGCCTACCTCCCTCTGGTGACCACAGACTGGTCATCTCCGTTTTTCTACCCATGAAATTGGAAAAACAATCTGTACTTTCTCATTCGGCTGAGGAGATGTGAGGACAGACGGATTCTAGCCTCTACCACCCACCTGTGCTCTTAGACAATCGCTTCCCATCCTTGGGCCTGAGCTTGTGCATTGGATAACAGGTGTGACCTTGAGGGTCTCTAAAATTATTTGTAAGATGCTTGGAATGATGTGAATTGCTGCACCCCTGCCCCCAGCTCACCAAGGTGCAGTCATGAGGAGCTTAGACTTCGGAGTCAGAGTCTGTATGTGAATCCCAGCTTCTCTGCTTACTAGTTATGACCTTGGGCTAGTTACTTAATGGTTCCCTGCTCAGTTCCCTAGTCTGTAAAATGGGGATAATAATTGTACCTATCTCATGAGGTTGCTGTAAGGATCGAATGGGTCAATATTTAACTTAAACACACTTACCTCAGTGCCTGCCATAGGGTAATGCTGTTTGCTGGTATTAGTATCAGAAGCAGCAAGTGTCCACAGAGTGGGGCAGGGACTCAACAGCCGATCCAGGGAACCTCGAGTAGTAATATAGGCTGTCTCCTGAGTAGCCCTGCCTAGGAACTCATTCACTTTGGCCAACAGGCCGTTGTAGCCACTTGCATTTGGGAGTGGGAAGCCTGCTTCAGGGGAAGGGCCCAGGAGCAGCCCTAGCTAAGTAGTCACCCCACTGAGCGCCTGCCCGGCTAGAGGGCTAGAGGGGCCAGTCACCTCCACCCCTGCGGGCTCCTCATGTGGATCCTGACTCAAGCCTGTCTTTACTTCTCAGAAAATAGGGAAATGACAGGAGGAAGGGGAGGGAACAGGTGGAGAGACCCCCTCCCCCCAGGACCCAGTGCTAAGGCACAGGCCAGGTTTAATGAGATTAGGGGACATTGCTAGTTCTGGAAAATCTAAAGGTCCTTTACTTCCTTCGAGTTTCTACAGCAACCACATGTGACGCTCCATTTGGAGATGGTGTGATGTAGTACGGACAGCCTTGCCTGGTGGACAGACGTGGGCTTGAGTTTCTGCTCAGCGATTTACTAATCAGGAAACTTGGGCAGGTTGATGAACCCCTCTGAGCCTCCTTTCCTCATCTGTGAAATGGGGATAATAAGAGCACCTACTCATAGGGTGGTTATAAGGATTAAATGCTGCATGTGTATAAAATGTTTACTGCAGAGCTTGGTGCGTAGTAAATGCTCAATAAATGTCAGCTACTAATTATTCCTTATTATTTGAAAACAGTGTTCTGCTGCCAAAATGTTTGAAAATGCTCTGATCTAGTCCTATTCTCCCATTTTATGGGGGGAGAGACTGGGGTCAGAGAAGGGGAATGACTTTCCCAAAGTCACAGTGGGGATGTGAGAGGGAGGTATCTTTAGGAACACTTTCCCCCCACCCCAGAGGCAGTATCCTCTGTCCTTTGTTTCTGTTTTGTCCTTTCCTTGGATTAAGCCTCTCCTCTCTCTCCCCAGCACCCTTCCATCAGAGGCGGCCCCTGCAGCCCCCAGAGGGGAGGACCACCTTACTCTACAAGAAGGAAAGCAGAGAGAAAGGTGGTGGGGTCTGGGCTCCGCAGTGGGCTGTGGGACCTATAACAAGCCCCACCCTCTCTGAGCCTCTAGTCACTGGTGAAACAAGAGTCCTGTCATTCCAGCCCTGTAGACCTCACAGGCAGGTGGGGTGGGGACCACATACGAACTGGAGATGGAAATGCACAGCACAGTAGAGAAGCAAACCCAGTGCGTGTCACTGTGATCAATGTGTGTTGGCAAGGGCACCGGCCCTGGAGCCAGAACTTGAGATCCAAGTTCCTGCCCCTTCCCCCTCCGCACCCCCCACAGTGCTGGTGCGGGGACCCAGCCTCGGTTTCCTTGTCTATAGAACAAGCCATGAGGAAGGAATGAAATGAGAGCCTACCCGTGGCAGCTTTTGGACGTGTGAGTTGTTCCGCAAGTGTGAGAGAGCATCTCCTGTCCGAGCTTGCTTTCTACGCGCGCACCCCTCTGAGCCGCACAAGGTCATGTGCGCACCCACGGGAGAGCCCGAGCCCAGCCACGTGGCCCTCCCAGGCATCTCCTCCTGCCCTTCTCAGCCCGCTTCACTCTGTGCCGGGAAGAGGGCTAGGGTAGAGCTGCTCAGTCTCCGACTGACCTTAAGCCTCTTCTACCTCTTCCTTCCCCAGGCTGGGCCAAGGGCAGAGTGGTGCTGGTCTGGAGTCGACCTTTAAAGAACCCCCACGGGTGTCGTGCAGGGTCAAGTCTGGGCATTGAGCTCTGGGGAGTAGTTCCTGTTGTGCCGCTTGTTACCTGTATGACCTTTAGCTCATCACTTGTCCTCTCTGGGACTGTTTCCTTCCCTGTAAATGGCAGGGATAGCACTAGGAGTCTCTAGTCCTCTTGAGCATTTAATACTCCTGATAGAAAAATCGCAGGTGAGGCGCTTCTCTGAGATGTGCTCATTAGTGCAACCAGAACCCTGGGCTTACTAACAGAGTTCTTCCTTTGGAGTTGGATTTTTCTTGTTTTCCAGGCTCAGGGGACTATGAGTTGAGACTTTGGCGGGGACCTGGCTCTTCTGGCCGCATTCCTTGCCGCAGGGACCTGAGTCCCTGGCCTGTTTTTCTGGAACTTGGTGCATCTGCCCGGATACTGCTTCCGCGTGGCCTCTGACGGTGCTGCCCACTTTGGGCCAGCAGGAGGTGAGGGGGCACTGTAGGGGAGCCCCGGGGAGTCCCATCTACAGCTCAGGCTGAGAAGCAGTGGGGATTGTCAGGCCTAAACAATGAGAAGACCATGTGAGGAGCCTTTCATTTGTCAAAGAACATCATGACGGATGGCAGAGGGAGCTGGGAGGATGCTGGGCTTCCCTTCCAGCCAAGGGGTGCCATGGGGCGCCTTGTGTCCACTGTGGCTCAGCCCCAGGCTCCTGATCTGTGGGAAGGGACCGGAGAGCAAGGCTTCAGGGTTCAGTCTCACAAGGGTGTGTGTGTGTGTGTGTGTGTGTGTGTGTGTGTGTGTGTATGGAGAAAAGGCGTCAGTCAGGTCGCTCACCTGGGCCACGTCATGAGGAATCCCTGAAGAGATTTGCTCTACCTTAGGGTAGAGAGGAAGAAGCTTTAAATCATGAAAATTCCCAGCTCCACACATGGTCAGAGGTCAAGGGCACCTGAGAGATCCCCCTGTCCTGGGGTGGTAAATGGGTTTCTTCTGGAGAGCTCATTCTGACCATCAGTGGTGGTCGCCGAGGTAGGGACATTAGAACAAGGAAGAGGGTGCAGTGATGCATTCGTGACATGTCCCTGGGCATGGCTTGCACCCACGTGCATGTCTGCATTTGCTGTCTACACCCCCCGAGGTAAGGTGACTTGACTGAGGACACTGAGCTAGTGGAGAACTGGGAGTCAGATCTCCCCCAACCCCTAAGCTAGGGCTCTTTCTCCTCTCCATCCCAGGTCCTGCATCCCGTTCTTCAGGGGTCTTCAGGGGGTCCTCCTCAGGGTCCTCCTGGGCATTTCCTTGCCCCTGTAAAGGAGGTGGCAGGAATGCAGACAGAAACTTTTTTGTTTTAATATTTAAGGGAAATTGAAGGCTACGGAGATTAAGCCACTTGCCCCAAGTCCAGTGTAAAACAGCCTTTGAAGTAACCCTCAAGCTCAGTTTCCCGTGTGTTCTCTGTACAGAACTCTGACCATTAGGCAACACTGCCCGTTCCTTGGAGGAATCTCAAGTAACAGAAAAGGTAGGCATGGTGTCTGTGGGGTCCTGGAAAACAACTGCTTTGACTGGTTTAAGTGACTGCGCCGGGAAGTCTCTCCTGGTTTGCTCTGGTAGCCGGCGCCCAGGAGTGTTTCCAGGGTCCTGGGAGCTTTAAGCATGGCTCTCCCAGGAAGTGCCCACCAGCTGCCAAGTGGTCAGAAAGTGGCACTGAAAGTCTTACTGGGTTATACCGGGTGCGGAGCTGGTGAGAAGAGAAGCAGTCCAGAATTGGGAGAGGTTCAGCCCCATTGCCGAGCACTCTGCACTGTTTACCAGGCAGAAGTGAAAAATCCTGCTTGGACAGTTCTCCATTCCTGTGCTTCCACCCCCCTCACCCAGAGAATTGCTCCCCAGGCAAACTCACATCCCGGTGCTGCCAAAGCTATGAAAATCAGCAGGTCTGCTGCTCAGAGGTGGGAATGCAGAGGGCTGGTGTGTCTCCTACTGTCTGTTGTGGGCCCCCCGGGGTCCTGATAGGTTGTACCCATCACCTAACCTGGCTGAGACTCAGTCTCCTCATCTGTGAAATGGGGTGAATAATAATGCTTCATCTTCCCAAAGGCAGGGAACTTGCCCCGATGATCTCCTGAGGTCTCCCCCAGGCTCATGAGCCAGGGTTTCAAGGTGTTGGCTCTCCTCCTGCTTTCTTTCTGGAAGCTTCATGGCTCAGAGATTGCCAGGGGGCCATGAGAACCCAAAGAAGCCTGGAGAGACCCCAGTGGGTGCCCTTCCAGCTTGGCATAGATCTCACCCATTTGCCCCCAAGACCTCCAAATGGGGGATTCTAAAGCTTCCTTCTCAAGCCCTGTCTGCCCTCCCCCCTGCCTTCTATGTCCTTATCTTTTGTTTGTATGCAGAACAAACAGGACAGAGGGAAATGGTAAGAAGAGCTCTTTGGTCCTTCTTCTGCCTCGCTCTGCCTATGCTGCTTACAGGGACCAGTTTCTGGGAGGGGAGAAAAAATCTTGGTGCATTTCAACCAGCTGCATTGAATGGAAAGACTTCAGAGATGGAAGGAATTTTAGAGATTCCCTGAAATCCCCCTCTTGATGCCATCAAATTGTCCCTCGATTCCAAAACCACTTCTGTAACATCGCTGGATACAAGCAGCCCCTGGCTGAATGTTCCTAGCAATGGGGAGCTCTGACGATGTGAAATTAGTTTCACTGCTGAACCCATCCACTTTTCACAAAATTCTTCCTCCCACTGCAATGAAGCCTGCTTTCCAGCAGCTTCGCCCTTGGCCCTGCTCTGCTCTTTGCTGCTTCAGGCTAAGCTTGGTTCACTTCCATGCCAATATTTGGAGAGGAAGGAAAAGTCCACTGATATTTATTTAAGCACTTACTATGCACCAGGCACTATGCCAAGTGCTTTCCAATGTTCCCTCATTGAATTGTACTTAGAATTTTTTATTTTGCGAAAACTCAGACGTATGGAAAACATAGAAAACAGTTAATGAACAGCCATATACCCATCACCTGGATTTAGTAACTGTCAACATCTCGCCATCCATATTTGCTTCATCCATTTGTTTCTGAAATCCCTTTTTTTTTCTTTTCAACTTTCCCTTGTGGACATTTTCAAACACACATGACAGCAGAGACAAATACAATGAGCCCCCATATACTCATTGTCTCCTCTCAACAACCATCACATTTCTGCTCTTCCTGCTGCTGGAATATTTTCTTATACATTCTAGAAATTGCAACATTTCCATCCTAAATATGGCAAGGATGCATCTGTAAAACAGAAGGAACTTTTCCTTCTTAACTACAATACCATTATTATACTTAAAACGAATTTCTCATTTAATTCTCATGGCCATGCCATGAAGAAGTTTTTATGTAAAGACAAGTGTTGTCATCTCTAGGCTAAATCTCCTTTCCTCATCTGATGTGACATCTGGGCTCCTTACCATCTTGGTCCTCATGCTCGGCAGCCCAGTTTATCAGCCCAGTTCATCCCTTTTTCAAATTGACGCCCTGTACTGGGCACAACGCTCTCAGTCAGGGATCTGCCTTGATCTGCCTCTCCATTAATGAACGGGACCGCCTTAGCTTTTTAAGCAGCTACACCACACACATGCAACACACTTGGGCTAATATTGAGCTTTGGCCAGCTCAAAAATCTCCTTTTCTGTGGTTTCTTTTCCACGTGGGATACTCTAAAGCCAGCCTCCCCTTGTGCCCCCTCCTCGAAAGGTTTATTTCCAAATAATGTCTGCCAACAAACAGAAATGAGAATTCTTTCTTCCTTTTTGTTTTTCTTTTTTGGCAGGGGAGACATATCTGATTTCTTTAGGAGATTCAGCCTCTCTCAAAATGTAACATACAGAGGACAGACATTTTGGCGGCAAAATGCCTGACACTCTGCATGCTTGAATTCCTAGTCACCATATGTATCCGCTATGACTATTGCTACTGTAGTTTGAAATTGGTTATTGGTATGTTGAAAAAGCTTTTTATGAGGCTTCCAATTATAGCACGTAGTATGGGGTTTTTTTCAGCTTTATTGACGTGCAAGTGATAAAATTGTAAGAGATTCACAGCGTACATCATGGTGATTTGATATGTGTATACACTGGGAAATGATCCCCTCCATCTGGTTAATTATCACGTCCATCACCTCACCTATTTACATTTTTTTGTATGTGAGAGAACCTTTCAGTTCTCCTCAGCAAATTTCCATTATACAGTAGAGTCCTATCAACTATAGTCACCGTGCTCTATATGATATCCTCAGACTTTATTCATCTTACAGCTGAACGTTTGTACCATTTTACCAACCTCTTCCTATCCCCCCCACTCCCTCAGCCTCTGGCAACCACTTTTCTACTCTCTCACGCTCTGTTTCTATGAGTTTGACTTTTTAAAAAAAATTTTTTTGAGATTCCACATGTAAGTGATACCGCGCAGTATTTGTATTTTTCTGTCTTATTTCACTTAGCATAATACCCACAAGATCCATCCATGTTGTCACAAATGGCAGGATTTCCATTTTTCTCGTGGCTGAATAATATTCCAGTGTGTGTGCGTGTGTGTGTGTGTGTGTTTTAAGATTTTATGTATTTATTTATTTATTTGAGAGAGAGCATGAGCGAGGGGGGGAGGGGCAGAGAGAGAGGGAGAAGCAGACTCCCCGCCAAACAGAGAGCTGACGTGGGGCTCGATCCCAGGACCCTGGGATCATGACCTGAGCCGAAGGCAGACGCTTAACCTACTGAGCCCCCCAGGCGCCCCTGTGTGTGTGTGTGTGTGTGTGTGTGTGTGTGTGTGTGTTTAAATAAACAACATCTTCTTTATCTATCCATCCATCGATGGACACAGATTGTGTCCATATCTTGGCTGTTGTGAATATCGCCACAGTGAACATGGGGGTGCAGATATCTCTTTAATAGCATTGTTTTCACTTACTTTGGAGATATACCCAGAAGTAGGATTGCTGGGTCATACGTAGCAGATAGTCTTCTAGTTGGGTAGAACTTTGTGCAATTTGACTACTTTAGTGGACTACCCAACATAAAGTAGAAAAGCAGATTTCTGGGCTAGCTTATTTGTTAAAACAGAATTCCCTAATTAAAAAATAAAAGTCTCTAGTTTACTTTTTGTCTGTTGCATTTTTGTTGAGGTAAAAAAAACCACATAACATAAAAACTAAATATAAACCATTAAATTTAAACATAAAATTTACCATCTTAACCATTTCTAAGTGTACAGTTCGACCTCCCCTGTCTTTTATATATATATATAAACAGTTGATTTTGTTTAACCCAAGTACAGGGCTTTACATTTATTCCTGTTACATTTTACCTTGTTGGTTTTGGCTTCCTATTAGAACATGCCAAAATATTTTCTAATCCTGATTCTATCATCCAGTTTTCTGCATTCATCTCCCTCTCTGCTTTGAATCATTTCCAAATTTGATCAACATTTGTTTACCTAAGCTGTTGATCAAAGTCAAACCCTTGGTTTCTCTGTGTCGGCCACTGGATGCAGTGCCTTTTTTTTTTTTTTTTTTTTTTTTTTTTTTTTATGTAAGCTCTAGGCCCAACATGGGGCTGGACCTCAAAACCCCAAGATCAAGAGTCACATGCTCTACTGACCGAGCCAGCCAGGTGTCCCATGCAGTGCCTTTACTGGGAAAACTGTATGAGTATAAGAGTTGAGAAATCAAGCTTTGGTCTTGATTCAAGTTCTCTGAGGCTGTGTGTCCTCTGCAAGGTGCTTCCCCTCTGAGTTTGGACTTCGGTGTCCTTCCAACTCTTCCTTCTGTGTGTCTGTCCTGCTTTGTTTTTCCTGCAAGTGATTGCTACCTTCCAAAGACGGAGCCAGGGCTTGGAAATATGATATGTTCAAACTTTCGGCAGATGGTGGCACCTGTGACTTTCTCAGGTCAGAATCAAAGATTGGTTTTTGGAGCAGTTCCTTAGTAATTTGGATCAAACACATGGTCATTTGGCACCTACTGTGTATTAGATACTTTTAGGCACTTGAGGTTCAAAGATGAATAAGATTTATAATAATGCTAACCTCTAGGAGCTCATGATTTCATGAGAGAAACAAACACATGAACCACTGGGTCTAAAAATTGTGGTATGTGCAATAAAAGTCATAAATAAGAGGTGTGGAAACACAGAGAAAATCCCATATTTTGCTTTGGGAAAGTTTCATGGAGGATGTGACATTTGAGTTTAGTCTTAGAGGACGAGTGTGTATTTTCTAGGGAGAGAAGGGCACAGCACATGCAAAGTCCCTAACATAAGACCAGGCTTAGCCTGGATAGGGGAATGGCCCAGGATGTCTGGAGCCCAGCTCTACAACTGGGGAGTACCTCCCAGTGCACGAAGCATGGTCACCAGCTTTCTCTCCTTTGAGCTTTACTATAATCCTGGAAAGTGGGTGGAATGGGAATTATGACCTTATTTTGCCATTGAGAAGCCTGAAGCCTCTGGAGCTGCCTGCCTTGATCAAACTCACACAGCCCGGGAGTGATGGAGCCAAGCCTTGAACCTCAGTTCTCCACTTCAAGTCCAGGACTGTTTCCAAGTACACCCTTGCTGCTTCTCCACAGAGCATTGCAAAGGGGTATAAAGTAAGTCTCTGATGATCGTGGACCAGGATTTCGCCTAATATGATAATTACATCCTCTCATTTCTCCCTGAAAGAGGAGCACCTACCTCACTGTGTCAAAGATGAATAAATTGAGTCCCAGAAACGGCTCACCAGTCATCTTTCAATCTAGAGCATTAGCAGTAGAATCAGAATCAGAACCGGAATGGCTCTGGGGAGCTGAGCCCTTCCTAAGTGCCCAGCACTGAGCTATAGGGCACTCTTGACTCTGTTGGAGTGTCATGGGGCCAGTCTCCTTGGGAGGTCCTGGCCAACCAGGTACCTCATTCACTTAGGCTGGGTTTCAAGGAAGATTAGGTACAGATACCAATGCAGGTAAGAATGAATTTGATGAGAAGGAGAAATGTCCTCACTAGGCTCCAAGTGCAGCAGGTGCATCCTCATGATAAGAGGCCTCTTGAGAAGGGCCATGGAAAAACTTCTAGGCAAGAGAAATTATTAATTTTGTTGGCTGGTGAGTTTTAAAATTAAACTCTGAATTCTGCTTGCTCATCTTTTCCATTTTGTGGATCTCATAAACAACATGATAATTGCATTCACAGAAATCAAAAGCAAAGACCTTCTTTAATTGTCCACAAAGCTGATGACCTCCTCCAAGTCAAACTGTTTTGGCCCTCCACTGTTTCTCTCACTGTATTAATACCTCCTCCTGGAAACATCTTCCCCTTTTACCTCCCAGTCACCATCCTTGCCTGGTCTTCCTCCTCCTCGAGTGCCCACTCTTTCTCCGTCTCCTTCACTGGCTCCTCCTCATCATCCCAGTCTTGACTTTTCTTTCTTCTTCATCTGGACTCAGTTCCTTTGTAACCTCACTGAATCCTGTGGCTTTAAATGCCACCTATAAGCAGATAACTACCCAGGTTATACTTCTGACCTCACACTTCTCCTGAGTCCAAACTCACTTCCCTGCCTCTCCTGGGATATCTCACTGGCATCTCAAACTTACCTCCTTCAAAAACATAGCTTTCGACCTTCTACCCCCAGCCTGCCCTTCCCTGAGTCACCCCCATCTCTGGTAATGGCACCACCGATTATTCCATCGAGAAAGGCCAAACCCTAGAAATCATCCTTGATTCCTCTCTTTCCCTGCACCCCACCTCCCATCCATCAGCCAGTCCTGTCAGCTATCAATTCAACATTCTAAATCCAAGCTTTTCTCACCACCTCCACTGTCGCTGTCCCTTCCACTCTGCTGCCCTTTCTCATCTGGGCCACTGCAATGGCTCTCAACTGGTCTTGCTTCCTGCTCTCTAACCCCCTACCAGCTCATCACTGTAGGTTTAAACACTGAAGTCAGATCATGTGACTCCTCTGCTCAAACCCTCTATCACTTCCTGTCGTCCTTCAGCTTTCACCATCACCTGTCTGCCAGATCCACGTCAGCTTGCCTCTGATTACCCCATTCTTCAGCCCTACTAGCCTCATTACTATTCCTCAGCATGCAAGCCTGCTCTTGCCTTAGGTCCTGATACTTCTGTCTGGAATGATCTTCCTCAGACCTTCGAAAGGTTGGGTCCTCACTTCAGTGAAAACCTCACCTCCCCTCAGTGGCCTTCCCAGACCACCTGCTTATGAACAGCCTCTGACACGCCCTCCCCCTGACAAAGTATTATTGTTCTCCACAGTAATTATCTCTAAATGAAATTCTATATTTGTTTTCTTATTCCTTTTATGTCTCCTCAAGTCGAAAAGAAGTCAGGGACTTCTGCTATCTTCTCCAGGATTGTATTCCCAGCGCCTAGAACAGTGCCTGGTACCTAGTGTGGGCTGAGTAAATGCGTATTGGATGAATGAATTTGCTCTTGTGTCAAGTTTTAAAATTACTCCTTATTAGGCCAACTTTACAATGTCATGGAAGGATTTTTTTTTTAAAGATAAAAGCTCCTCAAAAAATAAAATCTAGAACTACCGGATTATCTAGCAATTCCACTTCTGGGCATTTATCCAAATAAATGAAGACACTAACTCAAAAAGATATCTCCCCCCCCCAGTTCAATGCAGTATTATTTACAATAGCCAAGACATGGAAACAGCCAAAGTGTCCACTGGTGGATGAATAAGTAAAGAAAATATGCTGTGTATATGTCTATATGCACACATAACATGGGACATAGAACATTATTCAGCCATGAAAAAGAATGAAATCTTGCCATTTGTGACAACATGGACAGAACTTGAGGGCATTACGCTAAGGGAAATAAATCAGGCAGAGAAAGACAAATACCATATGATCTCATTTATATGTGAAATCTCAAAAGCAAGCAAGCAAACAAACAAACAAACAAAAACAAAAGCCAAGCTCATAGATACAGAGAACAGATTGGTGGTTGCCAGAGCTGAGGGGTGGGGATAGGTGAAATGGGTAAAGGGTGCCAAAACTTCCAGTTATAAAATACAGTAAGTCCTGGGGATGTAATGAACAGCATGGTGACTGTAGTTAAAACTGGATTGCATATTTGAAAGTTGCTGAGAGAGTGGATCTTAAAAATTCTCATCAGAAGAAAAAAAATGTGTAACTATGTGTAGTGATGAATGTTCGCTAGACTTATTGTGATGATCAGCGTGTTCACAATGTATACAAATGTTGAATCATGCGGTACACCTGAAACTAATGTAATGTCATTTGTCAGTTACACCTCAATTGAAAAAAAAGGTAAAAGCAATTTTGCCTTTAAGTCTATCTGTCTATGTGCAACTGCTTTCAGATTGTGGGCCCTTCCTACCTTTAGCTCCCCTTGCAGATTTTACGTATTATCTTCATTGATCTCAAAATCAGGCTGCTATCCAGAGGTCACTCCATATCTCCCCGTATGCCCTTCTCAGGACCCCATCCCTCTTCATCCTCTGCTCTCATCTTGCTGCCCTGGTTGCTGGAGGAGATGCCCTCACAACCATAGAGGAAAGGGCACGCTTTCCCATCCTCATTTAGAACAGAGCAGGGCAAGGGGTTTAAGTTAAAACTCCAGAGGATTCTCTTAGGTCCCATTCATTGTTCTACCAGGCATTTCTTGAGACACTGCGCTATGTTAGGAACCGTGGTGGCCATTGAGAATGGAGGTCATGTCCCCATTTTCATGGAACTCATAGACTAGCAGGAGAAAAGCCCACAGAAAAGGAGTCCCATGATGTGCCATGCAGGGACAGCGAGGGCTCCTGGGGTCCAGAGTGGAGCAAGGCTAAGTGTGGAGACAGGACAGGCTTGGTATGTTTGCACCTGAGCTCAGGGTGCCTGGGAGGGAGCGAGGTGGGATCCTGAGGGACAGTCATATGGGGATTTGTGTGTTGTGCTAAGGGATGGAGACTTTATTCCAAAGTTATTGAAGAGCCAATGAAAAGCAGAAGAATTTTCTGATTGAAAGTCCTGAATTCATTCACTTGTCCATTTATTCTTTCATTCAACCAGTATATTTTGAACCCCTGTTATGTACTAAGCCCAGTGCTGTGCCCTGAATGTATGGTATTTAGTCAGTAGTCATTGTCCTTGCTGTCACAGAGCCAGCCAGCCATGGCGCATAAAGGAAGCTGGTTCGGTGGCTCCTGCCATAGTTTGGTGGCGGTTTTGGGGTTTGGTTTTTTTTTTTAAGATTTTATTTATTTATTTGACAGAGAGAGAGGGAGAGAGCACAAGCAGTGGGAGCGGCAGAGGGAGAAGGAGAAGCAGGCTCCCCGCTGAGCAGGGAGCCCGATGCCGCTCGATCCCAGGACCCTGGGATCATGACCTGAGCCGAAGGCAGACGCTCAACGACTGAGCCACCCAGGCGCTCCACTGCCATAGATAATTATAGGAAAAGGAAACTTTATTATAGCTAACAATAGAAGCAAGTCCCCCTAACAATAGGTGTATATTTAAGCAAACTACGGTCCCCAGAATGGAATATTAGGGAACCATTAAAAACGATGTTTGCAAGCGTTGGAGAAATAAAAGATTTATGGTGCCTCTTAATAGTAGAGGGGAAATATTAATGATGTTCACTGGGAAAAGCAGGGTAAAATTTATACAGGGTGGTGAATATCAATGAGGAAAAACAAACATAAAAAAAAGATGATAACATATACAAAAATATGAATTATAGCTGCCCCTCGGCAGAGTGATTTTTCTGCTACTTTATACTTCTCTATAACAAATATTTTTCTCTATTAAGCACACATTTACTTCTCCCACCATAACTTGTTCCGTTATAAAAGGAAAGAGATGAACAGACAAGAAATGAAAGCCAGAGGGGAGAAAGCAAGGACAGACACCTGTCTATCTGACATGACTTAGGTGTCATGTCCCCAGGAGGACTGGGATGGGGCAGCCGTGTTAGGTGGCCGGTCATCCCTTGCTTAGCCACGACAGCTTGTTATCTGTCTGAAGGAGTGCCACAGAACGTGCACTCCGGGATGTCAAGTTCCATCCCGGGTGACTCTGTGTGACCTCGGACAAGTCACTCTTCCTGGTTATCCACCACCCTGGAGGAGATTTTCCAAAGACCTCTCCGGGAAACAGGATAAGTAGGAAGAGCCTGGCCACAGGGGAAGCGGGTGTTCCTTTTCAAAATCTAGACAAGCTCCTCCCCCACATTGCCATTTCCCTCTAACCTTCAGTTCGTCCCAATCCCACTAACAGCTCATATTTTCGTTTTTATCTCTTTCAGGAAATGATCGAAATGGCCTAGATTTCAACAGGCAGGTAAGGTCTTTCAGAAAGCAACCTTTATTCTCTAAATGTTGAGGGGCAGGGGCGGGGGGCGGCCACTTAGACTACGCCAGGTGCGGGAGATATAAAGAAGATTATGTCAAGTTTGAGGGTGTTTATTCATAGGCTCAGTAGCTTTCAGGGGCCTATCAAGGGCCTTTGTGTCCAGCCCCTCCCCAGTCAACAAGCCAACGTTGGGGTCCCCACTATCCCCTCAAAAGAGTGCTGACACCTGGAGCACTTATTTAGGACTAAGTACTCGCCTGATGTGGTGCAGAATCTAAAACCACAGCTCTCTTTCCGTCACGGCGTTTAGTCCGAGTTTCCTCTTGGGTGAGTCGGTCTGTGTGGACCAATTGTTCAGAGAGGAATGTATGGAGGTACCAAGGATGGAGGACCTGAGACCCTCAGGGAACTCCCGATTGAAAGGGGAAGATAGGGGACAAAACAGGAGGAACAGAACAAGAGAGCCCAGGACAAAGTGTATAACCTGGCTCCGTGGGACAGTGTAGACACAAGCTTGGCGCCTTTGAAGAAAACTGAGTCGTGTGGGGTTCGAGTTAGTCTGGGAGGGCTTCAGGTGGGGGCAGATGGTGTTGGACAGAGTGCGGGATGGACAGATGTGAAGGGAAGGATGGAGCAGAGGGAGGGGACTTTCCCCCTTGAGATCAGGCTGGCGGGAGGCCGGGGGGAGAGGGCTCGGACAGGGCATGATGCCAGGGCAGATGTGGGAGGGTATGTTGGCGGGAGGAAAGCTAAGGTGGTCTGAGTTTTCTCAGCTGAAAAATTAATTGATTCCCTAAATTTGGCCGGGGGTGGGGTGGGGCATATACACTATGCCAGGTGTGGGAATACAAAGAAAATTAAGACATGCTCTCTGCCCTGCTGCAGCTTATAGTCTAGCATGGAGGGTGCAAGAGAGAGATAAAAGGAGAGGGAGGAGAGAGAGACTCCTCAGGGAATAATTCTAATACACTCGCAACCCTGCTTTACTAGAGGTGTGTAGAAAGCATGGTGTCAAACAGAAATGGAAAGAGTTCATTCTTCCTGGGAGCTCAGGGCGGGCTTCATGGAGGAGGTAATATTTGAACTAGCTCTAAAAGGTGAGTAGGACTCTGTCAGGCAGAGAAGAGTGCGGTGGAAGGGCAGAAAATCCTGATGTGGGGGTGCATTGGAGAATCACGGGTTCCTTCTTGCTCTGATATTCTGCGTCCAAGTTTAGGTGACAGTCTGAGGTGGGACTGGAGATCAGACTCCTTTATCTATACAGTGATTTGAAGTCACTACTAATGTTTCCTAAAGGGCTGGGTACTTTCTGGGTACATCCTTCATGGTCAGAGAGAGCAATAATCTGGAGTCCCAAGCCAAAACCTCTCAGGCGTTCTGCATTTTGTTCACTGTGGAAGTCATCTAATGAGTGGAGGCAAACTACTCTCTCTGTACACGAGGCCTAAAGTAGAGGGAGGCTTCAGACTTAGGACTTGCCACCAACATGGTCATTAAACACCGGAACAGCCACCAAGGGAAAGAGACAGTAGAGTCAGCTTCTCACCCATGGTCTTTGCATATGAGACAGAGTCTTCTCTCAGGGATAGTTTTGCCAGGTTTGCTTGCAGGGCGGGAGGATGGAGGAGATTCCCCAGGATTCTGTGATCCTGAAGGAGAATCCTAAGCAGGTTGGGATGGGGCCTGTGCCCTATGCTTTCCACTGTGAGGAGGCAGGATGGCAGCCTGGGACCCACCTTTCATTGTCCCAGGCCCTTGGAGAAGATGCACAGGGAGGAGCCCATTCCACACCAAGATGTGACCACACCAGCCCAGTCCGGAGGTGGCCTGCTCCACAGGCCTGGTGGGTTGAACTGCCTATGTGATCTTTTGGAAGCTTGAGAAACCCTTGTGCTTGGGACAAGGCTGGGGGGAGCCCCTCTGGCCTTAGGCAGCATCCAGAGAGGTCCCTGGCTCTTTGAACATCTTTTGGGGTGTGGTTTCTCCAACAGTTGGGAGAAAGCATGCTGGCTTCTTCCAGGAGTGGACCTCGCTTGAATTTGCTTCACTTAGCTGAGCCCCATGGGGTGGGCTGTTCCCTCCTCCCTCCCCTGGAAAGGGTTTTTGGATTTCTCATTACTGACAAGAACAGACATGACAGATCTTTCCTTTCAAGAAGGGGAGAATTTTGGAGAAAGAGGCTCAGCCAGGTCACACTCCTTTACACTCTTAGGCCAGAGCACTCCTCTGCTCACGCGCATACACATCCATACCCCCCCTCCGCCGCCCATGGCTCCTCCCTGAGACCAGTCACTCTATCCCTCAGTGCCATCCGACACGGACACCCACAGGTTCACGTTCATACCAGCTCGCCTGCAGACCTACAGGTGGGCACCCAGGATCCTCGAGCCGCTGCGTTGACCGTCATCCCTCCACACTTCACAGGGAGGGAAGTAAACCAACATTCACTGCCTGTCAAGCTCTGTGGAAGGGGCTTTGGGCACTTTATCTCATTGAATTCTCACTATAGACCAAGGGTTACTATCCCCATTCGACAGGCTAGGAAGGCGCCTCCCAGGCAGCCCCACCTTTTTTTGGCGAAGGATTTGGGAGATGAACTAATGTGCCGAAGGTCACATGATTGGCCAACTGGCAGAATCAGGATTCGAACCCACATCTCTTGCACTCCAGAGCCCATCTTTCCCATGATGGCCTGCTGCATCCTCCTCTACAGTCTCTCCACTCTCCGCTCCCGGCACACACACCATGCTCAGGGAGCGGCTGGGAGCCAGGGGCTGAGCGTGACCTCACTGTGACTAACTGGGAGGAAATGGGAGGCAGAGGGTGTGGGGAAGGGAAGAAAGGGTGGTTGTGAGGAGCAGCCTGGTATGGCACAGGGAAGGGGTTGGCAGACACCGGAGAGCAAAGGCTGAGCCTCTGCCCTCGGTGAAGCCCCAGTTGGAAAGCCTCAAGCCAGTTGGTGCAATTGGGAGTTGTAGCCAGATACTGGCTAAACAGTCCTACGGTTGCATGAGCAAGGGACACTGGCTCATCAGGAAGTTTCACGCTGAGCCTGTTAGCTTCCCGGTCCCAGGAAAGCAGCCTGAGCCTGTTTGGAGGAGAATTGTGGGAAGACCCAGGCACCCAGAGGCAGGGCTACCCTGCCGTCCCTAGGAAGGATAAGAAAGTGGAGGGACAACAGGATAAGCCCAGATCCCTGGATGGGGAGGCAGGCGTCCTGGTGCCGATGCTATTTCTCTACCTCTCACTAGCCGTTGTCCTTAGACAAACCTCTCCATCTTCCTGGCCCTCAGTTTCCTCCCGGATAAAATGAAGAAGTTTGCAGGGGGTGATCTCTCAGGCTCCCGCAATCTGTCTGTTAGGTTCCCTTATTTCTTTCATGACCTATTCAGACTGGTTGGTTTGACTTCCACTCTCCTTTCACTTTTTTCTTCGAAGAGAAATAGGGAAGAGAGTGTCCATTTCTTCACCCTGAGCTGGAGAGAGTGGGGGAAAATAAGTCCCATGATATCTTTCCAGTCTTTATGATTTTGTGTGATCCCGTGAAAAGAATCGTTTGGAATGTAGGGGCAGAGGCAGAAGGACCCAGCTGGCTGGATTTGGGGCCCATCATTCATTCTTTGAATACTTAGTCATTCCGAAGCGCTGGAGAGGGTGTGTCAGGAGTAAGAAGATAAATTGCAAAACTGCTCAGTGAATTCCATGAGAGACGGGTAGCGCTGAGCTCCTGGGTACCTGCCTGAGGACATCACCAAAGAGATGCTGTCTGAAGTGGGGGACAGGGGAAGTGTAAGGGATTTGGCTGGCTGAGAAGGGCGGCAAGAGTATTTCAGGCAGAGGAGCCAGTGAGTGTGAGGGCTCCCTTGAGAAAGGGCGTGGCTTCAGGAGAAGTGTGAGAAGATGAACATGGGGGGAGATGAGGCAGAGGAAGCAGGAGTTGGGGGTCGGGCCACGTTGTGAAGAACTTTGAATGCACACCAAAGAATTTTCTCCTGTGGGCAGTAGGGAGCCATTAGGCGTTTTCTAGCGTGACTAGTTTCATTTAATGGAAGGGCATTAGAGGGGGTGTGGGTGAGGAGGGAAGGAAGGACGAAGGAGAGGCCTGATGGAATGCTGTTGTGGTATGAAGAAACGGGCAAAGCTCAGGAGAGGCATTATAGCAAAGAGGTCAAGCACACGAGCACAGAGGCAGACTGCCTGGGCTGGAATCGTGATCGTGTGGCCTTGGGAAAATTCCTCACCTTCTATGTTCCTCACTCTCCTCATCTGGAAAATGGGGAAACTAATGGTACCTATCTCACAGGGTTGTTGCAAAGGTCAAATGAGAGGGCGTGTGCCTTTTAGACAAGTGTCTAGAACCTAGGAACTGTGTACGTATTCGCTATGTTTATGACCGTGTCAGTATGCATGGAGAGGCTCAGATTTGAGAGAGAGCTCTGAGAGAAGATCAAGAGGATTTTGGCAACAGGTTGGACGAGATGGCAAAGGAATGGGAAGCGTCCAGCATGATTCTTAGATTTCTGATTTGGGATGCTAAGCATTGGAGGGACTGCAAGCAGAGCCCAAGAAGCCAGAAGGTAGAACAAGTATGTCCAGACGATGGAAGGAGCTGGAAGGCTATGGGTACCAGTACAGTGACAAATCGGGATCTGGAGTCCGGGGCACAGGTCAGGACACCTATCAGGGAGTCACCATTGCATCGTGTTAACTGAAATGGTGGGAGGGAGGGAGGCCCCCTAGAGATGGTGTGCAGAATGGGATGGGGACGCTGGGAAGACCTGCAGAAGAATCACATGTGGGACAGGCTGAGGAGTGGGTGCCTATAGACAGGATGAAGAAGACGTGGTTAAAGGGATGGGGGTGGGGGTGGGGGGAGGAAAACCACCCCCACAAAGGAGAGATTTTCATGGCGCTGGGGAGAGCCACAGTGTCAAGGACTGCAGAGGTATTGTAGAGCCCAAAGCCTGAACACGGTTTCTGGCTTGGCAGTGAGACGAGCAGCGATGTTCTCATCTGGTGTGTGTGCTGAAAGCAGATGCCAGATTGCTGCAGGCGGGGGGCAAGTCGGAGTTAAGGAAATGAGGGAGATGTGCTCATGAGGTGACAAAGGGGTGGGGTGTTGGCCTAAAGTGGAGACACTGTAAAAGGAAGGCTTTGGAAGACGGGGGAGACCTCGGTGGGTGTGGGCTTGGGGAGGGATAGGAAATGCCATCAGCAGAGGAGACAGAAAAGACAGAATGCAGACAGAGGACCCACTGGAAAGGGTAGCCTAGGAGAGGAGAAGGACTCGTCCGAGAGGGTAGCAGGGCTGGGTGCCCTGTCAGTGAGTTCAGGAGCCCAGGGGACAGCTCTTCGCCTCCCTTCCCTGCTCTTTGGACCAACAGCTAGCTTCAGAAGGACATTGGAAGGTAGAATTGGCTTCAGGGGGCTTGGACAGTCCACAGTGACAGGTGCGCCCCTGGGGAGCCTCACGCTCTTCTGTCCTGGTGACTTCTGGATCCCTCGCTCCCCCCGGGCCACAAGTTTCCACCAGACAGATCAGAGCAATGTTTCCACATATGTTGTTGAGTGCCACTTTGCCAGAAGACTCCAAAAGTTCTCTGAGGCCAGAAGGATATCTGACGCAAGTTGGCAGTTGTCCTTGTCCCTAAGCTTCCTGCCACCAAAGCTGAGAATCAGTGACCTGAGGTTTTCTCTCCGTCCTAGGCTTGATAGCTTTCTCAGCTCACCTGCACCAATAGATGATTCCCCCATGCCAGCCAGCCAAGAGCAGTTACCCCAGCGTGCCCCCATATAACATTTAGCTTTAAATTGGATGGGATTTTCCTTCACTGTTTTCTTGAGCATGAACCACCCTGGTTCTCTGGCTGCTCCCAGTATGTGTTGATTTGTACTGTTTAATTGGCTCAGTGAGGCATCTTCTCTAAAAGCAACAAAATTCAGCCCAAGGAAAGGTCTCTGAGGGTCCAGAATGATGGAGAGGCTTCTCCAGGGAGGCCCAGGAAGAGAACCACAGGCCAGGCCAGACCAGGCTCTCGAGCTGGCAAGGGAGGGTCTGCCGGGACAGCCTACTCGGCGCTCGCCCCTGGGAGCTCAGGGAGCAGCCTCGGGAGAGCCAGCACCGGAACGGCTGAGCACCAGGCGGCAAGGTAAGGAACTGAATGACCAAGTTCAGCCATTTCGTACCACGGACCTGTGCGTCGGTGGGTAGTGAGGAGTCAGAGGGGACTAAACATGGGTCCTGCCCACAGGAGCTCCCTGCCAGTGGGGAAGAAAACACAGCGGAGGAGGCAGCAAAAGAGAGGGAGGTCCCCTGCGCTGTAATATTAATGCCAATGGGGCTGGTTCTGCAGGTCTCAGAAAGCTGGGCAGGCACACATTGCCAGGCATGGGTCAGGGTAATGAGCCGGAGGGCAGCTCTGACATCTCCCCGTAGGACCCTGGGGGCGGGGGTGGGAATTAAGGATGGCAAGACTGTCGGTCCTCTGAGGCTGGTTTCCCTCTGCGGGGCACCCAGCTTCTGCTTCCACGCTTCCGAGTAGAGACAGGATTACGGGGGTGCGGGGGCAGGCTAAGAGACAGAAGAAGATGAGGAGTCTGCAAACCGCATTTTGCCCAACCTCAAGTGCTGATACAGAACATCCTTCGTTGTTTTCCCCTCTGAGGTGCCAAAGCAATTGAAAATCAGATCCGGGAGCCTGACGGAACTGTGTCGGGGACATGGTTTTGATGTAAGGGCTACAGTGGGCTTCCAAAGACCTTACTGCAGAATTAAATACAGCGTCCAGGCACAGGTGTAGATCTGGGGGAGGACAGACCTTAAAGTCCCCTGCTAGCCAACAGGCAGTTCTGAACAGAGGGACCAGAAGGGACCAACCCCCAAACACCCACTTACTTCTAAAACTGTGGTTCTCAGCCTTATCAGACCCAATGTCCCTTGGAACGAGGATTCTAGAAAGCCCCCTGAATCTCCTAGAATGGAATTTATAGAAAACACAAACATCCACAGGATGCTCTGATTTGAATAAAAGAATGAAAAAGAATTTAAAATAAAATAATAGATATTTCAACAAGGAAATCCTTGGGCACACTCCCCAGGAGGGTTCACCGGGCCAGTAGCATGCTAGTGCTCAGATGACAGACTCAAACACAGACTGATAATGGCATGTTCTATTGGCAGCTCAAAAACCATGATTTTCCAAAATGTTAACTCTGCATAAAGGTCCAAACAAAATAAGATAGAAATCTTTCCTCAATTTACACAGAAAATGGCATCCCCAGAAAAAAGCCAGTGCCTATTAAAAGTATGCAAAAGATACTTGGTGCTCCTATAAAAAAAATGAATTGGGTTCTAGGCTCCCACGATTATAGGCAGGCTACTCACTGACACAGATGTCCAGTGGGGCATTTGGAAGTTGAATGAAAGTTGCCCGGAACATAAGTGTTTCTTGTTCAATATGTCCTTCTGCATTGCAGCAGGTCTGGAATGCCTGCTCTCTGCCCAGTAAATGCAAATCAAGCCTCCCCATTAGCCAGAAAAACCACCCCACAGGTTTCAGAAAATGATTTTCAGGGGCGCCTGGGTGGCTCAGTTGGTTAAGGTCTGCCTTTGGCTCAGGTCATGATCCCAGGGTCCTGGGATGGAGTCCCACATCAGGCTCCCTGTTCAGTGGAGAGCCTGCTTCTCCCTCTCCCTCTGCTGCTCCCCCTGCTTGTGTTCTCTCTCTCTCTGACAAATAAATAAAATCTTAAAAAAAAAAGAAAGAAAGAAAAGAAAATGATTTCCAGATTGGCCATCATCCCCAGTAAGGACAGCTGACCCACCAGGGGGACAGGTCCCTTCCACCAGGAGAGCAAGATTTACCCGTGGCTGTGTAGAAATACAAGGTAGTGGAAAACAGAGGCTCCCCAGCAGTGGAAGGAGGCGCCCCAGAAAGAACACACGCGGCCTCTGCCCTCGGAGAACATACTTGCTGTCCAGTGAGGGAGACAGGTCTGAGAAATTCCTAAAAATATCAGGACAAGGGCTATGTCAGCCAGGGCTGCCGGAACAGGGGTTAAGCTGGGCTCATCGAATGGCTTAGCTAGATGTGCTGCAGAATTAATTTTTCGTCAGGAGGTGATGGGTAAGATTAAATGACTCCTTTCTCCAGAGGGATTTCCCCACTGTGGTCAAGATAATATAACAATAATCGTATTTACTGGATCCTGCCTGTGTGCAGGCCCTGAGTGCAAAATGCATTATTAGCTATTATTATAATGCCAAATATCCAGTATTCCATTAAATACTTCTGGCAACCCTGTGAGGCAGATGGGGTCATTCCAGGCCTATAGATAAGGAAACCGAGGCGCTGAGTGGTTAAAGACTTTCCTGCAGTCACGCCATCCAGAGGCGAGCTGAAAGCCAGCCCGCCGGACTCCAGAAGGCCCGGCCTCGCCCCCTCCACAGCCCTACTTGTCTTGGGGGAGGCATCAGACAGCAGGGCTGAGTCGGTTGTATTGTGCTTCTATTCCTCATCCGAAGCTGACAACAGTGAGAGTTTCTCCTTCCTAGGCATGTCGTAAGGATTAATTACAGCTGAGATATGTAACTCAGCATGGTCTCTGACATACGGTAATCGACCAATAAACATTAGCTCCTATTACTTTCTGACGAACCCATAATTTTCTCGTCCTCTTCTCTCCCTGTGTGGCTGCTGAGCTGGGCTCGCCCCAGTTTAGATGAGCTGCAGATGCTACTAGAATGGTAATTTTTTTTCTGCGATCCCTGAGCTCGCAAGCTAAGCCTCCCACCCACCCCAGGCTTGGGTGGGAAGCCCTTGATAAGTGTCTTTGCTTTTGGAGAGGTGGGACTTTGTCTTCCTTTGCCAGCCATGCTTGGCTCTTTGGCTCGAGGCTCAGATGTCAGCTGCTTAGCGTTTATGGCCCTGGGCATCAGCCCCAGTATGGATGGACCGAGCCTTGTTGAGAGCAGGGCAGGGAGGAGGAGATAGGAGTGCAGGAGCAGCTGTGGATTCTCAGGAGGCCTGTCCCTAGTGCAGTCAGGGTTACCTGATTGCGCCACCACCGCAAAGCCCCTCTGGGGCCCTGGCTCCAGCACTGGCTGGATGCGTCTAGACGGGGCACGGAGATGGACTATTCCTCTCTGCGCAGGTGCGGGATGGAGAGCAGCAAGGATGCCAGGCACCCAGCATCCGGACCCTCTCCCTGGTTCTACAGGGATGCAGAGGTGGACTTCCCTTGGAGATTTCAGTGAGTTGTCTTTGGTGGATGCAGACTCCGGTGAAGGGCCAGCCCTTCCCCCTCTCACGCAGGAGTCTTTTTGGAGCAGCCGTGTTGAAAGGGAAGCGGGATTTGGCCCCAATCACCGAAGAAGCTAATACCATTTCCCGAGCCCTCGGCTTAATGAGCACACTGGGTTGAGTCCTTCATAAGTAGTATCTCATTTAAACCTGCCAGCAACCCAGAGCAGTAGCTTTTATGCTCTTTATTTTACAGCTGGGCAAACTGGGTCTCAGAAAGGTCAAGGGCCTTGCTTAGAGCCAGGATTCAAACCGAGGATGATGGAATGCTCCGGGCACTTTACATAGAGTTATATCCTATTCGCTATTACTTAATTCTTACGACAGCCTGGTGAGGTGAGCATTATTATTCCCATTAGATAGCTGGGGAAACTATAACTCAGAGGTGAAGTAAGTTACCCAAGGTGGAGCTCAGATTCACAATAGGTCTCTCTGACTACCAGACGGCGAGAGAGAGAGAGAGAGAGAGAGAGAGAGAGAGAGCACGCTCCTGTGGGTGAGACATGACCTCACGTTACCCAGAGCCCGTCGTTCGACACGGGTACAGTACTTTTCCACATTTCCAGAACCTTCTCACTCTTACCGGCTCCTGCAGACCTCTCACAGCCACGGCTTGCCAGCCAGGATGACAGAGATAGCATCTGCAGGCTCAGGGAAGGGTGCCAGGTGAAGGGTGGGGTAAAGAAGGGTTCCCACCCAGAGGGTTCCCCTGGCCCCACGAGAAGCACCCCCTCCCTGGGCCTGTGCGTGAGAAGGGTGCAGGGAGAGGAGTGTTTGCCTGGGTATGTGCCTGCAGGGCAGGGGGTGGGACCTGGCTTTCTCTCTGCCCCCGAGTCAGAGGGCTGTCAAGGCAGCTCTAGTAACCAGGAGTTTACTTCTCCCAGACTCACAGCTGCAGCTGAAAATACACTTTTCCATCTCAAACTTCCTTCTCCGGGTCCAGCCCCGAGAATGGCTTTGAAGGCCGCTCCCAGGGCTCAGGGTTCAGTTCCCTAAAATGGTGAAGTCACTTGCAGGGAGGTGGTCGAGCCAGGGCATATTCAGTTTACCTCGATGCAGTGTCTCCTTGCCGATAGGCACTGTCTTCAGTGCTGGTCTGCTGTCTCCAGATCCAGCTGGTTCTGCTAATCGCAGCTGCCCACACTGTGCCCATAGTTCCCTGGACCTCTGCTGCTTGGGTGCACGTCAAGCTCCTCTGCCCTGTGTGGCCACTAAAATCCCCTTGGCTCGCAACCCCCAAGGATCCTTGGTTCACATCCTGTTTTGCTTTTGTTTCTTGGCGGCTCCTCTCCTGGGCTGGCACCCAGATTCTCCTGGTGTGGACTGCTGCAGGGTGTCCCTGGTTTGAGGCTCACAGATGACAGCGTGCTGGTCAGAGGTCCAGCTCCGGCATCACACAGACCTGGATTCTCATCTTGGCTCTACCAAGAGGCTCTGTGTCCTCTGGTCACTTCACTCTCAGCCTCAGTTTCTGCCTCTGTAAAATGGGGGGAAATAATAGCACGAACCTTAGAGCATTGTCAAGAGGAGGATTCAATGAGATTTTGAATGGAGAGTATCTGGGACACGGTAAATGCTCGACAGACTTGAGTTATCGGTGCTCTTGCAGTAACAGGGGTCTGGAGGCCTGGGCTTCACCTTATTCCAGACGGCAGTTCTGCTCAGATTCCCCCAACTGCTGGCCTTCCTCTGAGGCTTTTTCCTTGTGCCCTGGGACCTGACTCAGCCCATTACTGGAGCAACAATAAGAAAAATAGGCCAGACTTGGTCTGTGCCAGGTAAACACAGGCCTGTCTCACTACCTCACTATACCTAAGAGGGTGGTTCCTGATATGCCCATAAGTTGAAGTTTTGTAAACTAAATCTTATTTTCTTCACCAAGAGAGCCTGCTATTTAAAGGAATATTAGACTGAATCTTTTTTTTTTAACTTAAAGATTATATTTATTTATTTGAGAGAGAAAGAGAGCACGAGCAGGGGGAGGGGCAGTGGGAGAGGAAGAAGCAGACTCCCCGCTGAGCGCAGACCCCATGCGGGGCTCGATCCCAGGACCCTGAGATCATGACCTGAGCTGAAGTCAGACGCTTCACTGACGGAGCCACCCGGGCACCCCTAGACTGAATCTTTTCAAATAATGAAAAATGCCCTTTTACAGTCGGTTAGAACCAAACATCATCTATAGCATTTATTTGCTTAAAGTGAGTTATATGTTAATCTGTCCCGTGACATCTCTCGGAGAACGTGTGGGATCCTTACAAGAACAATGTTTCAACTTTACACTTTATCCCATCTGTCTGGATGGGCTCATCTGAGGACTGGGAAGTAGGTTTTGTAGACCACTCGTGTGGCTGGTAAATGAGGCCTGGAAAGATTTGGACACCCGGTCCCTGGGGGTAAACGTGGATTCCTGCAGTGGGCAGGGGTGGGGTGCTTCTGCGCCCCCTAGCTCTGGGCTGGGACCCTCAAAGAGAGGAGCCATCGAGTTGCTGGGGCGAGAGCAGGCCAGAACAGGTTAATAGCATTCTATCTCCAGGAAGAAACAAGGCAGCTACCCAAAGGCAAGGTCTCTTCCTCTCTGACATGAACCGGAACCAACTTCCTTTCTGAGGACTTGGTGCTTCCCCTCTGCACTCAGTCTGGCAGCACCGAGGGAAGCTTCCTGGCTAGCAGGGTACTTCCCAGAGCGTGGCCTTGCCCAGGGGCGCGGGAGGGACGGACACTTTGCTGGCATAGAGCAAAGTGGGACTAGCAGCAGGACCTAGGGGTCGGCCCTTGCCCGGGATCTGGCAACTCAGCAAGGGCCCAGCATTCTCAGGGAATGCTCAGGCAGGCCTCGGAGGGAACAGGATCCGGAGAGTCCAACTTCCCAAGAGGCCATCAGGTGCCGTCTTGCCCAGATCCCAAGGACATCGTAAGTTTTGCTTGGGTGCTCTGAAGAACCAAGGAGAATCCTCTTGGAGGTGATGGAGGTGTCCTGAAGGTAGAGAGAAACGGGAATTACACAGGCAGCTTGACTCTGTTTGGAGTGAGCCCTGGCGCCGGCGTCTACACCCACTCTCACCCCCTGCCCCGTCAGGCTCTCACTTATCTTTCCAGACCCAGCTCAAAGGTCTCCTTCTCCAGGCAGCCTCCCAGGGCCATCCCCTTGACCTTCTGTGTCTCAACAGGCTTCTACCATGAGTGGGTCTGTCTCTCGGACCAGACTGTGAACTACTTGAGGAAAGGGTCTGTATTTTATTTATTACAGTAGAGCAGTGTCCGGCACGGGGTGGACGTTCGGCAAGTGTTTCCCAAATAAATGGATTGAGGGATAGTTGGCATGAACCTGCCCACCTCCCCAGCCATCCCTCGGTCCTGAGGACCATGAACTCCGTCTCTCTGCTTTTCAAGACCCTCTGTTCTTCATGCTGCTCTGCTCCCTGTCATCCTTTTCTCAGCAAGTGAGCCACAAAAACTCACCCCTTTCCCCAGGAAGGTGAGCTTGTTGGGATTATGCAAATAGAGTATGTCATGGGCTCCATCCAGTTGGCTTTGGGTAAATATTTCCCAACTCCACTTGCTGGCTGGGCCCCGGGAGCCAGGAGCTGTTGGCTGAGGCTCAGTGGTTGCTCCGTGCTAGGGCTCCCCGTCTAGGGATCCAGGGTCTGCATAGAGGACTCTGACCAACCCAGGGTTTTAAGTGCTTTGAGGATGGGCTTCAGCACCAAGCCACGGAACCCAAGCCTGAAGGGGCCCCTTAACAAAGGCTCTTTAGGGTAATGCGGCTCTCCTGGGACTGCCCTCTCCTGGCCACTTCATGGAAACAGTGGGGGCAGGATTACCCAATGATACCTGCTATCACTGTGACTATTTTTCATCAGCAAATTTGGGATGAATCTCTAACTCTAGAGTGAGTCGAAGCCACACAGAGCCTCAGGGCCGAAGGATCCCATAGGTCAAAGGTCCCCTGTTCCCAGAACGGCTCCCCAGACCACTGCTGTCCCCCACAAAGGCTTTTTCTTCCTCCCTTCTACCTTGTATGTCAATACACTTACTTATTCATAACATAACATCTTACGACTAAGCTTTCACTGTCTGCGGTGACATTTTAAAAGAAGAAAATAGAGCAAATTTTTATGAAGTTAAATATATTCAGTTTTTACCGTTTGAGATTTTGCTTTTTTTTTTTTTTTTTGGTGTTAAAATATTAGTTGTATGTAATGAAATTATCTCACACCCCTGTCAGATGGCCCTTCACCCCATGTCTCTGCCAAAGCTCACCCAGGGAGTTCGGCTTCACCGCCCAAAATGCAGCCCACTCCAGGGTTGAGAGGATGGCACCATTCGGCCATTTTTTTCTCCTGTTAGACCCCAATCAACCTCCCTGTGGTCACCATCTCTGGAGTTGTCACTCTGCTGGCCTTCACTCCAGGCCCCGAGTTCTTCCCCTCCACCTGAGAGCCATTCCATATTCGAGAAGAGCTATTACCCCGAAATCTTGCCCTTAACATGCAGATATCCACAAGTCCCCCAGTGGATCCACACATCAGGTTTCTGACCACTTTCCTGAAAGCAATTACACACATAATACAGGAATACCTTCTGGTTGTAAAAAAAATTTAATAATAGAGATAAAAAGGAAGACTTTCGAATCCTGCCCCATCTCAGCCCTCTTCCCAGAGGTAACTCCTTTTCCCAGTGTGGCGTGAATATGTCTAGAAGGCTTTTCTTTCTGAGCTTGCACGGACATGGGTACAAATGGAAATGTCTAAATGCTTGTGGGTTTTTGAAAATGCATATATACGTACATATATGTGTATAAATTATACTGTGTGTATTCTTCTGCAACTTTCTTTTTAAACTTAAAGATGGGATTTATAGATTGTTTCATGGCAAGACATATCGTTATATGATTTTTGTTAATGACCACATAAAATTCTATGGTTCCAGTACAATTTTACTTTTTTATTACCCAATCGACGGGCAGTAGGTTATTTTAAGTATTTTTTTTTTCAGTGCTCTGATGACCCCCTTGAATTCCTATGTGCCTTCATGCCTTTATATGCGTATATTTCGGTCTACCAATCACCCTCTTTAGGCATAATACCCATAGGTGTGCAACATCCAATTGTCAGATGACATCTGGTTAGGCCAGAGCACAGTGGGGTCCCTTGTTCATTCGCTCATCCATTTCCTCATTCAACAAGCTTTTATTGAGCAGGTACTCTATCTGTGTTATGCCCTGATAATGTCGTTCCAAGCGCAGACAAACCTGTAGCTGGCCAGTCTTCATGGAACTTACACGGTCAGACAGGGGAACCTCCCTCGATCCTCTACTTCCGTTACTACAGCCTAGCCTACAGGTTGTTTTAAAAGATAATTATATCACACTGTCAACTTACGTGCTCTTAGAATTCATTAATGTCTCTCAAGTATTTTTAAATATTAACTGTTGCCTCAACTTGTAGAGCTCATTTTCATATTCTAAGTAAAGGATTCTTATATTTGCTCCTACGTTTTTATCTTATTACTTTCTTCCCATCCTTCCCTTTGTATTTTCAAGATTTTTTTTTTTTTTAATCTTGATATGTTGGGGCAAAGTACTAGGTAGCCCTGCTCCTCCTACAGAGATTTATGAAGTATGCAAGCTATATCTTCATCCCATTTACTGATCACATTCGTAGCAAGACTGGACCATGCGCAGAGTCCAGTGGCATGCCATGGGAGACGTCCCTCCTGGATGGCAGTGACCTGTTAATTAGTCCTATCTCGACCGTATGACCCCATCTTGACCTCCAGGGGTAATACATACATGCATACGTGCGTACATACAATAACTGCAGCATTCGCCTGATCCTCATTTCAAGGAACCCGATAGGAAAGGAAATCAGCCTAGTTCGGCATGGCTTTTTAAGTAAGCATGATACGGTGGAAAGAGGGTTGCTTCTGGATCCAGTCAGACCTAGGTTCGCGTTCCACCTCTGCTACTTCCTGGCTGCAGGACCTTTGGGAAGGCATTTGACTTCTCTGAAACCCAGCTTCCTGTATTCTAGGATTGTCGGAAGCATTTATGCATTAATCCTCCCCATGGATCTAATAAGCACCTACTAAGTAACAGCATCATGCTCTGCTGGGCAAGCCGTAGCAAGCAAGACAGGTCTCCCAGGTAATAAATGAGCACCATCATTATCTTCATGTTGTTTTGGGGGGCAAAAGCAAGGAACGCCTTCCTTGGAATATATTTTACAGACATTTAGCCCAAGTCCTTGAGACCTGGGTAAGAATCCGAGATTATTTCCCTTTTCTAGGTAGGGAAATAGATAGATGGTTAGAGAATCCTTTGACTCAAGTTCACCCAACATTTTCATAACAAATTTGGTAACGACTCCCGAACCTTAGAGAATTTAGCTTATGCTGTCAATTGCAAGGGTTCAGCCAACCATTGTCCCTGGAGCCCTATCCCTGGCTAATAAGGGTAACAGGATAGATATGTATTCAATAAAAATAGAACCAAAGGGTGAGCCCAATGTTAAAGAGAACTCCATAGAGCTACCGCAGTGCAGAGAGCCCGAAGCCTCACCTGTTTAGAACCCCGCTAAGAATAAGAAGGGAGAAGACCAAACCCTTTCTCAGAGCCTTAAATTTTTATTTTAGAAACAGTTGTAATAAGCTTAATGATCTGGTTTTTCCAGCCCTTAGCAAATAAAAGCTGCAAATTTGAGCTACTATAGGGGTTGCTAGAAGCAAACATACCAACAGTAGCAGATAAAAATCTGGTGTGAGAAAGTAGTTTAAAAAGCAGAGCTGCAAAAAAAACCACAAACAAAAAAAACCCCCCCAAAACAAACAAACAAAAAGAAACTACTGGGGGCCGTTTAGTGCCTGGGCCAACAGAAGCCAAACACTTTGTCCCCCTGAGGGCATGATTGCTTTTAAAAGGAGTTCACAATTATGACTTGAGTCATTCACTAAATTATCTTTCAGGGACTCTTCAAGGGAAAGTAGAGATGTATCTGTCACCTTTTAGCAAGATCTCTGTTCAAAATGAAACCAATCAATATCTATCCCTAACTGAAATAAAAATCTTTGGAGCTGCAAGGGGAGAAATTTTGGGACTGAAAATCTGCTTATGCGGGAGCGGTGGGAAGAATCCTAAGGATTCGAAAGATGTGCTGGATTTTAAATCAGAAGACTTGGGTTCAGATCCTAGTTCTCCTGCTAGCCAGCCATGTACTTTGGATAAATCTCTTACCTTTTGTCAACTTTGTTTTCCTCAACTGTAGGGTGGGAATAACATCACCTGCCTTTTCAATCTCGTGGGAATATGCTGAAAATCAACCAAAATTGCATGTTTGAAAGTGCTTTGTAAACCGTAGAACATCACGGAAAGGTCTAAGGGATGTCTGTAGGCCACATCCCAGGCCATGCCTGCTGGTAGATGGTGACTTAAGATGCAAAAAGAGAAGGATTTGGGTTATTACTTACTGCTAAACACACACGTACACACGGGAATATCCGGGTACGTGTATGTGTGTGTGTGCATTGCCATCACGTGCCCCTAAACCTCTCAAGTGTTTCCTTTCCCCAGGCAAAAGAAGAAACTCTGCAACTAACTTTAACACCTCGTAAACTAAAAAGTTCTACATGGATACATGACATTTGGAGTGCTTCTGGTTTCTAATCTTCTTTTTCTTCTCATTTAAAATTAATAATTAGCTTTTGAAAATTAAACAGTGCAGAACTGGGTGAACTCACAAGTGCATGCCTTCTGGAACCCCAGCGGCCCTCCACCCCATCACCCATCCAGCAGTGGGGTTGGCCGTGGCCTTTCAGACTGGTGTCTGGGTTGGTTCTTTCGGTCCTGTGGGCACCCAACAGGGAATTCCCGAAATCGACAGTCCTTTGTTATGAAGGAGAAAGCTTCAGGGGTAGAACCATGTTTTCTGTCCCTAGATCTCTCTGTGCTGTTTTGGCCTTGGGCGCCTCCTCACCGGTTCTTAGCTGGACAGTTGCACTCGACCCCCTTTTACCAGCTGCCCTGCTTGTGTTGTATCCTTTTCCAACCCATACTCCACACCACTGTTGGCATAACGGAGCAGAACGGCAGTCTCTCCGTGCTGTTCCCCTCTACCTCCAGGGGCCCCGGCTGCCCATCCCGGCCTCCCTCTCCCTACCCCACATAGCAGCTGCTCAATTGCTTGTTGCGCTCGTCCTCTGCAACTCTGGACGAGCTCTTCCCACCGCCTGGCATGCTCTTCTTTGCCTTCTCGTGGTGAGCCCCCTTCACCTTTCAGGACTGCTCAGAAGGACTTTTCTTCTGTGGGGCCTTCCTTACCTCACTGCCCTATCTCTAGCAGTGCTCTGCCCTGCCACGGTGAGTGACAGTCTCTCCACGCGACCACTGTGCACACTTCTGATCACTGCAAGCATTGCACGGCAGCTGGTTCCTCCCTGTGAGCTGTCTCCTGATTCACCTGGGAGGCCCCCGTTTGTCTTTGTGATGCTAATTCCCCGGAGTATACAGTAGGCGCATACTAAATGCTCTTTGCGCTAAACTGAACTGGGAAGGGGACCTTTATGGGACAGGAAACCTGTGTTTCAAGCATGCCACATAGGAGACCAGCTGATGCCACTGCTATTGGAGTAGACCCAGTGTTGGAGGGTCACGAGGGGTGCCTCACTTTATCTGGGGGTGCCACAGGAGTGCAAGACACAAGGACCTCAGCCTTACTAGAAGACTGTTCTCAAAGATGAGAACTACCAGGGAAAACCGTTTACTTTTCATTGATAACCAATGCTCCGACTCTCAGGGGCAGGCTTCCCGGTGCCGGGCAGCTACCCGGGAAATGCCAAAGAGAATCCCATTCAGACTTGTGGCAGCCTTTACTTTCAATAACTATGGAGGCCCCACGTACATGTAGCAGTCTCAGGCTCCCCTCGTGGAAATGTTTACACCAACCATGGCCCACATGTGACAACAATTTGGCACACAGAGCAGACAGGGCTTCCGCAGGCACATTTCTGGGTGGGAAATTCGGGAGGGGGATGCCCAATGGGGTTGCCTCACAGAGTGGTACAGACAGAAGAGGGGGAGGGTCTGGAGGTGAACACCCCAAGTAGAAGGTCAGGCTGTGCTCTTCCTGGCTGTGTGATGGTGGGCACGTTACACACATTCTCCTAATTGTGTCTATATCTGGATAAACGTTTGATAAGATTATTTCCCTCATTGAATTATCATGAAGAATAAATGATATATTTGAAAGTGCTTTTTAATCTCTAAAGTGCTAAAAAAATATTATGTTCTCTCTTTCTGGAGCTGAAGCTCTTGGAACTAATCTGTGGAGTGCTTTGCAGCCACAAACTGGTGCTGTGTGTGTGTGTGTGTGTGTGTGTGTGTGTGTGTCCAGGACAAGCAGGACATCTTCCTTACATTACTTTCCTTTGGAACCCACTGTAAAATATACAGTGGGATGGGGATTTCATGGCATGGCTAAACCTTCGCTTTTCCCTCCCTATTTATCTTCCTTATAATGAGGGAGGGAGGGAAAGAGCAAATATCAAGCTCCTGGAGTGCATTCCTACACGTCAAGGAAATACGAAGGCTGGTTCTTAAGCCAAGTATGTTATGTTATCATATCTAGTAGATTTGTGCTTTATCTGGACATAAACCTCACCCCGTGCAGGGTGCAGTAATCGAGAACTTGGAGTGGGGCCTTTCTTTTGATGAAATTTCATTAGAATAGTGGGATTAAGGTTACTGCTGAGTTATGACAGGAGCCAGGGTAGGTAAGGACCATGGGAGTGATAGGAATAGAAGAACGAGCCACACCACAGTGCAATGGAATGGATGGAGTACTGAGTGGGGAGTTAGGAGACCCATCCTAATGGGCCCTGGCTTGCCGACAACTCTAGCTGCGTTGCCCCAAGCAACTTATTTCCCCTCTCTGGGCTTCAGGACTCAGACTTGTGAAATGAACTGTCTGGACCAGGTGATAGCTGCATTTCCTTCCGGTTCTTTTTTTTTTAAGGTTTTATTTATTTGAGAGAGAGAGTGAGCAAGAGAGAGAGAGCACGGGGAGGGAGAGGGGCTGAGGGAGAAGCAGATTCCCCGCTGAGCAGGGAGCCCAATGCGGGGCTTGATCCCAGGACTCCAGGATCATGACCTGAGCTGAAGGCAGACACTTAACCAACTGAGCCACCCAGGCGCCCCTCCTTCCAGTTCTAATGGGGAAGGAAGGGCATCAACACTTGTTGAATGTCTGCCTGGCACCTGGCAGGCCTGCACTTTGCTGCCTTGAAGAATCTATATGAGCCTGTGAATCCATCACACACAGGTGAGAGTTAGATTTATGGAGAACTATGGAGTCAGATCAACTTGGGTCGAAATCTCAGCTCTATTATTTACCAGCAGTGTGACTTTAAGCAAGTCTCTCAATGTCTCCAAGCCTCAATCTTTTCATCCGTAAAATGGGTCTGGTGACAAGCATACTTTATGCTCCCAAGTGTCCTCCTCCCACTCTCTTTTATACATTATGAATTTCTTACACAGATTCCATCTAGTCTCCTTCCCTCCTTTTGTGGAGAAACAGTCGAGGGCCTAGAGAACTGAATGAAGTCACTGAATATTAGATCATGCAACTAGTTAGAATCAGGGATGGAACCTAAAGGCAAGATGCCTGGTTGATCCTGAGCCTTGTGCTTGCTTTCTGGATGTCTTTTTTTTTTTTTTTTTTTCCTTTTAAAATAATCATCCCCCGCTCTGGGAAAGACAGCAAAGTTGGTCCATGATAGGCAGCCCAGGCGTATGCAAAAGATCCCAGTGTGATGGCAAACTGCATTCACTCACCAGACCCCTCCCAAGAATAGCCACTGGGCTCAGGAACCGTTTTCAGGGTTTGATTTAGAGACCATGCTCAGCATTTCTTTCCCCACTGCACCTCCTACCTCCTGTACTTTCATTCATTTGGGGGCAGAACAGCTCTCTGTGTGGGCAAATCAACTGTTCTGTGAACTCCTCCCTAGACAGTCATAGCTCTGGGCTCTTCTCCACCAGGTGGGCTCCCAGGAGAACCAGAAGAGTCTGATTCAAAGGGGATCAGGGTCAAAAAAGAGAGCTCCCATCAACCCACGGAAGGGAACGCCACAGGCATCTCAGGAGGGCTCTGAAGGAATGCAATGTAAAGTTGCTCAAGTCCTGGGCACCAAGAAATATTAGTGAGGATGCGTCCTCGGTGAGGGCACAGCCCCTTCCCAGAGTTATTAAACTTGAATGCATGGACTTATGTGCCAGAGGGAGAAGAAAACTTTTATGGGTTTAAAATGATGGGGTTTTTCACGCATGTGTCAGCACTAGCAATGCTGGGTCTTAAGAACTGAAGCCAAAGCATTAAATAACACGACTGATAAGCTTGTTGCATTTCCAGAGTAGGTGCAAGCCAGAAAAACAAGGATGCCTCTTTGAAAAGTTTCTTTCCAGGAGGTGGCAACTCCAAGTGGCCCAGGCTTCCTAAGAAGCTATTAGTTTATTCAAGGGCCCCTGTCTCTTCTCCTCCTTTGCCTAGAAGTTTGATGCGGTCAGGAAGAAGATCCCAGTGTCCATAGGCAAAGGTGCATCTAGGCCGGTCTGTCGTAGGTCCGACTAGAGACCAGGGAATGGGTGAGGCCATCTCCCCAGGCACTTCCCAGAGGCATCTGAAGAGGAGGGAGTCTTGGACTCCCAGGAACCAACCAAGAACGACGGAAAAAGGAGAGTCTCCCAAGTGAAGACACAGCCAACATCTCCTGGGGGACTCTCAGCCTTGTTCACTGAGATGAGCTACCTGCCTGCCCCCTTCCACCGCTTGAAATATATTTTTAGGATGTTTTCATGAGCAACGTGTTTGCTGCCAACCCTTTATAGACCAGTTACAAAACAGAAACTCTTCCTTACTTCCTCGGGAGAAGTGTAGAAGGGGGGGAGAAAGAAAGAAAAAAAAAAGTCTTGCCTGTAATTGAAGGCAGGTTGGGAGATGTTCACGCTTTGAAATTCTCCTTCTTGTGAAATGTTTATGAAACACTTTCCACAAACGAGTTATGCAACCAAGACAACAGCTTTGATCGTCTTCATTGCCAGTGATCTGTTCATTAGCGTTGGGCTGTTTCCCCCAGAGAGAACCATGTGAAACTGTCATGGGAGGGGCTAAGGAGGAGTACCCCAGCACCCCCTGCCCCATCACATGACCCCAAAACAGATGGTTCATAAGGAGGTCCACGGGTGTGTCTGGGCCAGAACACCACCTTTGTCATCACCCATAGTCTACGCTGTCTCCTATCCCTGGGAAGTCTACAGTACTGTTTTGTAAAAAGAGCACCAGGAAAAAGTCAGAGGATCATTCCCTTAAGGGACTTTTGCCAGTGTCTTGTTATGTAACTTTATACGGATCTCTGAAGCTCTCTGGGCCTCCATGAGATGGGAAGGTAAATACTCGTCCCCACACCCCCCCGGCTGGGAGGCGAAGCCTAGTAGGAATGTGTGAAGGCTTCCAGCTCCTCAGAGGGGGCTCTCTCCTCCCAGAAGGAGGCTCCTGCTTTCTCAAGAAGGTGATGTCAGGGAGTTCATTGGGATTAGAAAAGATAATCATGCATGATGACTTTTTACCTCCCTGGTCACTGCCCAAGACTCAGTGTAATACCTGTGCACAGTGCAGTGGGCGGAGAAAATTCTGAACTAATAAACCTTATCTAATACATGGACAGGATGGTCAGTGACTGTGACAGGACAGAGCCCTCTGTGACAGCCCATATCCCCAAGGATTAGTCCGTCCTGAGCAGAGCCTGGAGAGATTCCATTTGCGTGAGAAGAACCACCAAAGGGACCCTGGAGACAGTCTTCGAGATTCCAGGCAGGCTGTGGGTTTGGTTGGGTTTTCACAAGTACGGGGGAAATTGGATTTTCACCCAATTTGCCTCGGGTTCTCACATTAGAAGTCAATGGGATTCCAACAGAAGCCTCTCTATCTCACCATCCAGATCCACAGCCAACACCCAGTTGCCTGGAAAGGCTCCAATCTTTTCCATTCGACAGCAGTGAAAGGGATTTTTTGATTTGGGAAGGGCTTTGTTTCTTAATATCGTAGTTTCTTAGCCCATGGACTCTTAGAGAATTGCCAGAGTGTGCTGGAGGCTGGAAGAGCCCTGGATGTGCCTTTCCTCCCTTCCTCTCTTTCTGAGACCCACCCACCAAAGCAGAGATTTTAAGAACTCGTCCTCGAAAAAGGAATCTCCTTTAGTGTCTCTCAGTTTGGCTTGCATAGGACTCTCTTCTTTGGGGGTTACTGCCAGCCACTCACACCCAAAGGCTAATGAAGTATGAAAAATGAAAGAAGAAAAATGTTGGTGAAGCACAATGTCAGGAGAATGACACATGAGGTTTGGGGTGGGGAGGGGGTTGTCAGAACGCCCCAGATGAACGCCCAAAGGGATTTTCTGCTATCAGTTGCTTCATTTGTAGAACTGGGAGGTCGGCAGTGCCCCTAAAAGGGTTTGGAGGGCAATTGATCCAGGAAGCAGATGAAAGGGTGCGTTTTCTTTTATGATGGCGCTGGTTTCTGAAATTAAGTGTTGCAGGAAGACCTGGCACTGATTCTAACAGATAGCACTCAGGTTGGAGGCAAAGCACATGTTTTTGAGCTCTGTCATAGCTGCACCTTCTTATCTCCTTTGCGCATAATGAGTCTATAAAGGAACCCTGCCACTTGCCTCTGAGCTGGCGCCATGCCAAGCCGCCCGCGGTGGACCGGAGTGCCTTTGGCTCCAACTTTCCGCACTCTCCCTCTGTCCCCCTTCCTCCATCCTGCCTCACCCAACCGCCCCCCCCCCATGCCCCGGGATGAGGGATGCCCTGGGCCAGGAGGGGGATCTAGAAGGGAGATGTGGGGAGGGGAGGCTGGTCCCCAAAGGCTTTGTTTCAGTAAAATCTCTTAGAGCAAACCTTAAGGGTGGTGGTGGTGGTTGGTGGTTTTAAATAAGTAGTCTTATCTATTCCTAGCTTTTTTAAACCTGCTAACAAATGTTTCCCTGGAATCTAGGATGTGAAAACTCTAATTTCTAGGGGAAGAACTAGGACACCAGAGCTTCTTAAACGGAGATGCCAAGCGTGGGTGGGAAGAGCTGAGGGGCACTGGGGGGTAGGGATGGGGGCTGTCTTGGAAATCCCTCCCACGTGGCCATGCCTTTAGAGTTTTCAGAAAGTCTCAACTCTCTGTCCCCACTGTGCGACTTCCGGTCTCTCTCCCTTCCTCCTCTCCGCTTCCAAGGCTCCAGAATAGGTCTCTTTAGGTGAGAGAAGAGAGGAGTGATTTGGAAAGATGGTCCCTGGAAGAAGCACCCTCTTACCAATTTTGGTGTAACCCCAGCTTGTTGGTGCTGTGTAGGTCCGCTTTACCTAAGAACATCACAGCAACCTGGACTAGACAAGTCTGCCAAATGCACTAGGGAACTGGAACTTTTAATTCCATTTTAGGACTGGAGGAGAGAAAAATCAGATAGAATCATAACGGATGGAGAAACTGAGTCTCCTACAGGCTAAATGATGGCTGGAGGTTGCAGAGTAAGTTAGACTCGGGGTTAGGACTTAGAAGCAGGGTCTAGCTCCCTGTTCAACGTTCTCCTGACTGTATCCCGCCGGAGACTCTAGAGAGATGGGTTCTCTTTATGTCTTTTATTCAGTTAACTCACATGAATTCCCACTATGTGCAAGGCACCACATTTAGGACACTAGCTCTTTTCTTGGTCTCTGACGTCACTCAGTAGGATCTTCCTAGCTCTCCGGCCAAAGGGAAATCTTTCTTTTGTGATCCAAAGACCATTTCCCTGCAGTGATGAAGCACAAATTTTGCTGTTAATCTGAACCTTTAACTTGGGTTAAACTAAGACAGGAGAGATTCTAGGATGTCAGTGACAGTCCCAGTGTAGACCAAGAAAATGGTTCTATGGCCAAGAATTTCCATCAGAGGGTCTCCCCAGTGTCTTTTAAAAGGTATGGTCTAGATCCTATGCTTTTTGTCATATTCTATGAATTCAGTCACTTGGCTCCCCCCTCTCCAGTGGACTTCCCGAAAACCTGCCAGAGGGAAGTTTTCTCTGGGTGGGAGGAGGGGTGTCATCCTGCCCTGCCCTTGGACACCTGGGAAACCCACAGGTGGGTGGTTGGTGTGCTGTCATCAAAACGTGGTGGATAGAGGCTAGAGAGGGTTTAGAAGCCATCGCAGGCCCCTCGGGCTGCAACTGCAGTAGTGACTATGAGGGAGACATGTCCCCACTTGTAGGGAGACAGGCAAAGACTGTCACCAAAGCCACATGGGCGAAGAGGCAGCTGAGCACGCAGAAGATGGATAACTGTGGAAAACAAGTTGGGGATGGAAGGGAAACTGGCTCCCAGACTTTGGGATTTTGTGGACCAGGAATATAAAAAACAGAGTATGGGGAAGATTGATCAAGGGTTTTCATTTTTTTTTTTTTTTTTACATAATAAGGTGGGGAGTTTTTATTTATTTATCTTTTCAGATTTATTTATTTGAGAGAGAGAAAGAGTGCAAGCAGGGGGAGGAGCTGAGGAGAGGGAGAGAGAGAATCTCAAGCAATTTCCACACTGAGTGTGGAGCCCGACACAGACGCTCGATCCCACCACCCGTGAGATCATGACCTGAGCCGAAACCAAGAGTCAGATGCTCAACTGACTGAGCCACCCAGGCTCCGCGAGGTGGGGAGTTTTTAAAATGCCATTTACGGGGTGCCTGGCTGGCTCAGTCGGAGGAGCATAGGACTCTTGATCTCAGGGTTGTGAGTTTGAGCCCCACATTAGGTATAGAGAGCACTAAAGAAAAAATAATAAAAAATAAAAATAAAATACAATACAATTTAAGATCAGCATCATTTCACAAAAGAAATTCTAACATCTCCCCTAAGGGAAAAAACAAGAACATCATCTCAGAATTTAAAAGAAATATTTGAAGTCATTACAATATACTTAGTTTTTCTCATCTCATTGAGGAAGAGGGTAAACTGTACTCCGTCCCGGCACAGCCCGCCGAACGGTGCCTGGGGATGATAGAGCTCAGGGAATCCTTCCCCACCTGCTTACAGGTTGTTACTCCAGAGCACCACTTGCCTCTCTCTTACCAGCTGAAGGGCACAAGCAGGCAGGAATATCAAGCTGCAGCCCATGGGCACCACAAGCACTGAGCTAGCTCTTTACTCTCTGGGCTTGTCACTCATCCACTTTGACCTTTTCCAAGTCTCTGTTTCTGCCTGCCTGGGGGAGGCCCAGAACTGATGCTCTCGTCCTGCTTTCACGTACAGATTAAAACTGAGGACCTCAGTGACTCCCTGCAGCAGACCCTCTCGCAGCGGCCATGCCACCTGAGTCAAGGACCCACCATGATGCCTGGAAACCAAATGTCCGGGGTAAATGCCAGCCCGTGCCAGGGAGCCCTGATAGTCTCAGCGGGCCAGTGAGTTTAATTCAAGCCTTCTGCAACATGCTTCACCTCTAGACCTGGCTCTCAGTGAATCCAGATTGGTCTGAAAAACCGCCCTGCGGGGGAATGTGACGAAGGGATGAAGGCCTGGGGTGGAGGTGGGATGACAGGGGAGCCCTCTTAAAGGGAAAGCCTGGCTACCTCTACCTCTCTGGGACAAAAGGGAGCCGATCTTGCCAAAACAACGGACCTCGCAGCTAGGGGGCTGGTGTCTGCCAGCCATTTCGGGGGAGCCCTATGCTGACATCCACTGCTACAGATATAGAGCAGATCTGTCTCCAGTGAGCCCACTCTCCTCCCTCAAGCTTTTGCATCAAAGCCAAACTAGAACAGAGTGCTGTGGGGGGAAGAAGGAGGCACCCTGAAACAGTAACGACAAGTGTCTGAGAGGGCGGATGTACATGTGGCCAGCCCCTCTCTGGGTCTGGATGACCTGGGGAAGAAATACTACCCCTTTTCTAGAAAGATTTAAGATTAGAATGTGCATCCATTCCTTCTCTTCTTCATCCAGCAGGGGTTTACCCCGTCTCTGTGCACTGAGCCTGGGGGTCTGGATCCCCCAAGCATTGAGATTGGTATTTACCCTTTGGGAGCTGGTGGGAGGAACCCAGGGGACACGGACTTTCTGTCTAATCAAACTGCTTGTATTAAGACCTAATAACTTGCTCCTTCGTCCAGGAAAGGTTCAGGCCCAGGAAATGGCCAAGACATGACTTTTAGCATAGTCAAGTGGCGTGAGATTAAAAAAACAAAATTAGACGATTGGGATTACGTGTCATTTCTAGGGCGAACCTCTGAGAGTTGGGTGATCCTCAGCCTGTGCCTCCGACCTTTACTGTCTAGTTGGGAGACGAGACTGACAGACACCAAAGTTGAATAACAAAGCGAAGTTTAAATACGATGGGCTGCAAGGCACTGCTTGGCTGAGTACAGAAGCTGTAACAATGCCAGCATTAATGGAAAAGCCACTACGTGCCAGGGACTTGAGCTACACAGGGGTATAAGGCAAGGTCACTGCCAACAAAGTCTCCGAGTCTGGAGACCCCGTGGGACAGATGGAGCCAGCACCCCCCGCGTGTAAATTCTGTGATGTTTGTGCTCCCCCCCCCATGTGCAGGACATGACCTCCCTCCATCCGCTCCAGCAGCTCGTGCTGGTTCCTGGCCACCTACAGTCGGTATCCCAGTTCCTGCTATCTCAGACCCAAACTGGGCAGCAAGGTAAGAACCCTGGCTGGCGTTCCCCACATCGGCCAAGTCCAGCAACGTGCCGCCACTGCTTGCTGGATGAGGGAGCCCAAGTGTGGGGCATGGGGTGAGTGGCTCACCCCTCTGGCTTTAAGACCAGCTTGTCTACCTTGGCACCTGGGGGAGGGACGCCTCGGCATTGCCCCTCCAGGCAGAGGATCCTTCTCTGCTTCTCCCTCTCTGTCTTCCTCAATGTCCTGGTCAGTACGGACTGAGGTGCAAGGTAACCAGGAGCTGGGGGCAGGGGGAGGGGCGGCGGTACAGGGAGGAGGAGCTTCTGGGGATCTGCAGGGCGGGCAAGTCCCAATTCCTTGGAAATCCTTCATCTCCGCAAAGTGGGCTGCGACTCTGTCTGGGTAGAGCTGCAGCGCCACCCACAGGCTGTAGAGGGGGTTTTCAGGTGTTCTTTGGCAGGGAAATGGCTACCAGAGAAGGTCCCCTAGGCCAGGAGCAAACAAATTAGAATATTCATAATAATAGCTAGTATTTCTTGAGCATGATATGCCAGGAGCTCTGATGAGTGACTTTCCTGACATTTTTCAAAATAACCTTGTGCGGTAGATAGTCATACTATGTCTCCTGTGACATAATAAAGTTCTGCAAATTTGTCTGAAACCTGTGTTCTTGGCCATTGCCCTGTACTGCTTCTCTCTCTCTCATCTCTACCAACTGGCCCAAGAGAGGGAGGGAGTAGGAGTTTTCCACCAGTGTACGAATCCCAGGTAGAGGCTTTGGAAATCCAGAATCCAACTCTGTCTTCTGTCCCTAGCACCTGCCCGAATTACAGTCCCTATCCCTAGGTTCCACGGCATCTCAGAGCATTTTTATAATGACGAATAAGAACATACTTGAACCTCTAAGTATCTATTTTAGTCAAGCAATGTCTATCATACTCCTAGAATAGGAAAGAGAAGGTAACAGTTAATTCCCTTCCTCTTTAGAAGATAGTGATATCAAAATGGCCCAGACATAGACATATAACCAATGAGGACAGTGTATGATACAGGGGGGGACACAAAGAAACAAACAAAAACCCCTCAAAATTTGGAGTCAGAAAACTCATTGGTTAAATTTTTTTTTTTTAATTTAAAAAAATCACTTACTAGCTGTATGTCCTTGGGAAAGTTAACCTAACCTCTCTGAATAAAAACAAAGTAAAATGAAACAAAACAGAATAATAATAAAAAATAGAATAAGAGTAAAATTCTACCTCACAAGGTTATTGAGGGTTATTTGAAATAATGCATATGAAATGCATTTGTACATTTCAAAATGCAATATACGTGTTAGATGACTATTAGTATTCAAGCCTCTGACTCCCGGTTCAGAGCTCCTCATAAGAGCTTTTTGTTTATTTTAATAAGAAAAAATTAAGCCCTGCCTTTAACAGACTGGGGAGCATAAAGGTCAGCATCAGCAGATCGGTACATCAGTGGCCCGGAGCAGCTTAGGGACAACAGACACCCCAAGGTTCGGGTTTGTGCTGAGTGATCTGGGCGACCTGCCCCATTGTCTGCTTTGGTAGCTTGATGGCTTCATTCCTGCCTCGAGAGCAAGAGCTCCCTGCTGTGGCCCTTCCGAGGGAGGCCACAGTCATGACCAGCAACCAGGCAGAGCCCTTCATGGACCATTTCCCCGGAGAGGGAAGGAGAAAGTGGTCCTCAGGCAGTACAAGGAATGGGTAGAGGCCATACCACCAGACAGTTTCCAGAGGCTTGGCCCCTGGTCTTCCGTTCTCTCTGTGACCTTCCTCCCAAGTAGAAAATGTCCTCATTCTGCCAAGAGCCCCTGGCCAATGGAGCTGTCTGGCCCCGTCCACTTGGTCTGGCATCCTTGCAGACTTGCCCAGGCCTTTGCAGCCCACTGCTGTAGGCACAATGGAACTCATCAGCGCCTCAGCTCCAGCAGCCTTTCCTTCCCTGTTGGATTTCTTCAGGCGTGGTTATCAGATCCCAGAGCGGGCTGCCTTGAGCCTCCTGGGCCCATGCACCAATCCAGGCTGGCGGGCAAGCGGAAGGACTGGTTTGGGGATGGCTGTTTACATATTTATCCCCATGTCTCATTCACCTCCACCTGTGTGTGGCAATGCCAGGGCCGTGCCTGTGGGGGCCCTGTTCATGGGGCTTGGGGTGGGTTGAGGGGACCTGACCAGGTCTCAGGGGGTGGGGACAGTTATCTCCATTCCAGAGCTGTGGAGCGCGTCTTTCAGATGGCCTGGATTTTATTTGTTTGTTCCTTTGTCCCTCCCCTTTCACCCAGGTCTGCAGCCAAATCTTCTCCCCTTTCCACAGCAACAAAGCTCTCTCCTCCTCCCGCAGACTGGGCCCGGCCTGGCGTCCCAGGTAAACAAACACATTCTTCCTGTTTCCTCCAGGAATGCCTCAGCTCTTGACAGAGCAGCTCACTGGTTTCCTCCCACCCCCTGGATGGGGCACGTACCCCTCTGGGAAGAGGGACTAGCAAGGGATTATCCCTGTTCACACTTGGGGAACACAAGCCACAGCCATGAGAAATGATTGACCCAGTATCACCCACGGAGCCAGAAGAAGAGCCCAGAGATTTCAGCTCCTAGGCTATCCTGCTCTGTAGAGCAGGCCCTCCACTCCAGCCTCGAATGGGCCCTGGCTTCACTCACTCCCCTTAGGACCAGGGGTCAGTTAACTCTCCAGGGATGCCACGGTGACACCGCCAGCCCTGCCACGGGTGCTCTCAAGCCCCAAGGAGGAGACCAGAGTCCCATAGGCCTGATGTCCCAAGACCGCAAGGCCACAGTCTCTCGCCTCTGGGTCCCTCTCAAGACCCACTGTTCTAGACTGCCTCCTGCAGTGTGTGCGCATGTGCGGGTGAGCAGGTCTGCGATCTGCGAGGGGGCAGTTTGCAGAGCTGCCATGTTTCCACGCAGCACCTGGTTGCCAGTTAGAAGGAACCCCTTCCTCTGGCCAGATAGAGCCTCATGCCAGGCGTGTGGCTTGCTAAGAGCTGGAGGATCTCTATGGGGGCTGCCTCGCCTCCCCTCACCAGGGTGCCCCCGTGCAGTTAATAACCTGCACGGCTGCAGGGACAGACGTGCAGAAGAGCCGGGAACAACTGCAGAGCCCCAGTGTCCCTTCTCTGGGCTAAGATCCCCCACGCATCACTAAGGACCCTGGCTCTCGAGGGCTAGAGAGGGCACTGAAGGCATCTGGAAGGGGAGAGGGTGCCATCTAGTGGCTAATAGGAATGGGAACACGGGAGTCCTGAACTCTTCCACTTCCTCCTGAGGACTCAGAATCTCATCATCATAGACTTAGGTCTGGAAGAGATCTTATAGAGGCCTAAGATCAACTCTTACATCTTACACTATAAGAAGCAAAAAAAACTGTTCAGAAAGTTATTAAGATCGTCCTGGGCAGCGGTAATAAGGGACTTGCTTAGGGTTGTGGCAATAAGAATAGAGAGGAGGGGGCGAACATGGAGATGTTTGCGGAAGTTAAAGGAATGCAATTTGGCATCTGATTGGATGTGAAAGGGAAGGAGAAGAAGGTCTAGCAAAGAACTCAGTATTTGTCAGATTACAAAACAAATGAATCAAGGAAAAGGAAGTCTCAGGAGGGCTGAAGCTTTGCCCTGAGGGCCACCCCACCCTACAAAGCAGGATCAAATCCATAAGGCTTCTGAATCATTCTGTTCTAAAAGATCCTTCACCAGGGAAACGAGTCCTTCACTTCTCTCTGGTCCTTTTACCTTCCTCCTCTTAAGGATGCCCATCTGAGTGGTAAATCTGCATGTCTTGGAGGAGAGAAGGAGGAAAGTTAACCCCAGTCCAGAAAAAGAGTGAGCTGGGAAAGGGAGAAAAGAGGGCGGACCTGGACGAAGTTGTCCACATGGGCAGTGGCCCCAGGACTGGACACGGTGCCTGGCCCCCCGCTGGCCTGGGATTTGCTCCTTGTGAAGCGATGCATGTCTTCAGGAGCTGGATTCACTCCTGACCCCAAAAGGGCACAACATGGACTCCAGGTTTTAAGGTCCATTTTTCTATGAAAATACACTGAAGGAAGACTATCTCCTGACAACCGTAAATGAGATCAAGCTATATGTAGATGGCACTGGAATATCTCTGATTGAAAAACAAACAACAACAACGAAACACTCTCATGAAAGAAAAGGATGGGGTAGAAAGTATAATGGCAGTCCCAAGAGTTTAAAATTCTATGGAAATTCCATTAATATAACAAGTCTCAGATGTCCTCTGTTATCTTCAGTTAATGCCTGTTGAACCCCTCAGTTACTTGGCTTTGTGGAAAAGAACAGGCAAGGCAAACAACCTTTTCCCCGTCCCAGTCTGAGATTTGTTTTGAGAATCTTTGTAAACAACTCCTTTTACGGTGGAAAACTGAAAGAAGGAAGTTACCTGCTCAGAGTCAAACAATGAGTCATAGCCTAAAACCCAGAAAGGACACCTCCCTGTCTTGCACTCCTACTGTTTCTACCCAACTATTCTAGCTATTTGCTGTCCCTTCATAGAAACCCTCAGTTCTCACTTCCACACCACTGAAAAAACAGGAATCAAGTGTACCCAGGGGTCTGTCATCCTCTAAGTGGACCTGTTAGTACACAATAACAGAAAATGCCATTTGATCAGTTGATTATTTGTGGATCTGTTCGGCATGTGTTCCCTCTTAGGCAATTGGGCGCCCCGGGCTGCCAGGATCTTCTTTAGAACCTCATCTGGAAGCGTCCCCGCATCTCCCAGTGCCCAAGCATCTACCCAGCTCTGGAGGGGCTGATGAGCCCAGTGACCTGGAAGAGCTGGAGAAGTTTGCCAAGACCTTCAAGCAGAGGCGCATTAAGCTGGGCTTCACACAGGTCTGGTTTGCAAGGAGCAAGAAGGAATTAGGTTGAGTGAGTGGAGACGGGGCTTCCCGAGTGTGTGTTTCAGGAGCAACCTGAGGTTCGATGTACTTGGGGCAAGCCCATCGTGTCCCTGTGTCCCCAGAGAATAGGGCACAATTGTCGTGGGTAAGGAAACTGAGGACACTGTGGGGGGACAGGGGAGGAATGAGAGCCAGTCAAGGGGTTAGGCCCATGGGCACAGCCCACTCGGAGTCTGAGGAGGGAAATGAACCAAACTGCCCCTGAGAGGGAAAATACCTGGAAAGGAGCCAAGGTGATGGGTGGGTGCTTGGAGGTTCTCCATGTGCGTGGTTGGTGCTAGGATGGTGGGACAAAGAAAAGAAGGGGCCTGTCTCTCCAGCTTCTCCCTCTTGATCCCTACGTGCAGGGAGATGTGGGGCTGGCGATGGGAAAGCTTTATGGCAATGACTTCAGCCAGACCACCATCTCGCGATTCGAGGCCCTCAATCTGAGTTTCAAGAACATGTGCAAGCTCAAGCCGCTGCTGGAGAAGTGGTTGCATGATGCAGGTAGGTGGCGGAGACACAGGGGTGGACAGTGCCCTAGACGATTCTGCAGGGAAGGGGCTAGTGGCTTGTCTGTGTTGGGGTTTGAGGCAGTCATTATGTAAGACCCCTTCTTCTCCTGAGTCTGGAACCATTTGAGAAATAAGACATGGGAGACAGGCAAGTGGAGATGGAAATGTCGGCTTCATTCCTGAGAAGGCCCTTTGGAGGACATGGCTTTAGGTCTGTGGCCCATGAAGACTTGGCCCCATTCTTTTCTCCACCAGAGACCCACCCAGTCTACACCTTAGGGCAGCACCCCAGAGCGAACACACGTATCCACCTTGCTCTCTGGACCATGTCTAGGTTAGGAAGATAGGGAAGTGGGTCCTCTAGGGTCTCATGGGGGAGAGGGGAGGCCATAGACACAACACAAGCCCTTTATCTGGCTAATCTTGAGTAAGTCTTCAGAAGGCAGGGAGTTACGGTGCACTAGACTAGTGGGGAAAGCTTCCAGCTGGAGTGGGGTTAGCAGGATTCAGTCCACAGGGTGACCTGGGAGGCATTCCAGGAGGTCAAGGGTGTAAGCTGAGGGCCAAGTGTTTGGAATACTGGATGGAAGAGTTTGGTGTCGGGGAGCAGTGTGGGACAGGGTTTCCCCACGGCATTATCGATTTCTTGGGCCAGAGCACTCTCTGTTGTAGGAGGCTGTCTTGTGAACTGCGGGGTATTTAGCAGCATCTTTGGTCTCTACCCACTAGACTCCAGCAGCACCTGTCTCCCACTGAGACAGGCAAATACGTCTCCCGATACTGCTAGGTGTTCCCTGAGGAGGGGTGCAAAATCGCCCCTGGCTGAGAACCAGTGGTGTGGGCAGAGAGAGGAGCAGGGTCTGTGCTGGGCCAGACTCTAGTCAGTAGATACACGTGGACGAGTGGTTACTGTGGAGAGGAAGGATAGGCAGCCAAGGGGGTTACCCTCTCAGAAGTTCCTCCATGTGAACATAGGAGGGGCAAGGAAGCTGCTCCCGACAGGCTGTCCCTTACGCAACTCTTTTCGGGTCACCGAAGTGAGAGAGATGACCAGAGGGGCTGAGGACCTTTGGGAAGAGGGCTTATAAGTCATTTCTAGTGTGACCCCCTCCCTGACGCCTGAATCCTTCCTGAGGGGTATCCCTGCCCATCGGCCCTACAGCCTCAGCTCCAACACTTAAACACTGAAAAGAAAGTGACATCGACACCAACATTCTGGCACCGAGTGCCATTGCTTTTAGCTCAGAACACCATTTCCCACTTTACTCAGTATTCACGTCCAGGCATCCAGGCACCCTTAGGGAAAAGACAGACTCCCGAGCGTTCCTTGTAGGAGCTCTGCCTGCACCCACTCACACCTACCCATGCCGCCGATGGCCGAGTGTCCCTGAACCATGACCGCCTGCACCCACTCACACCTACCCATGCCGCCGATGGCCGAGTGTCCCTGAACCATGACCGCAAACACTGGAGGCGCGGAGGACCTTTGCCCAGAGCCAGGAGGAGAAGCAGGATGTTTGGCCTGTTCCAGTTCTGCTGGCGGTGGGGGCTGGTCCTAAAAGAACCACTGCAGAGCTCACCAGGAAGTGGTGTTGGACCTCAAGGCCATGAACACAGAGCCTGACCCAGCCAGTGCATTCTCTTCTCTGAGCTTCCTTTGCCTTTCCACCTCCCTACAGAAACCTCTCCATCAGACCCCTTGATGAACACCCCCAGCTCTTTCCCCACCCTCAATGAAGTGTTCGGTAGGAAGAGGAAGAAACGGACCAGCATCGAGACCAATATCCGCCTGACTCTGGAGAAGAGATTTCAAGATGTGAGCGGCTCCCCCGGGTGGGAGTGGGTGGGCTGATGTACACAGTTGGATGAGCGGACACACTCAGGTCCCTGCGCACCACACCTCCCCCGGGAAAGGGTCAGAAAGCAAGCACACACACCCTCTGCAGGCCCCCACATATGCCAATGAAAGGGACTGCCAGGAACTTCTTCCCCCCACTGACCCTTCTTGCCCTGATATCTTTTGAGGGCCCAGTGTCCCTCTCACTGGGAGATTTAAGGAATGGGGTATAGGGTCCCAGAAGAGGGTGGATCTCTGTCTTCAACTGAGGTAAACCAGAGCACTGTATAAAATTCTTTCTTTTTTCTTTAAGTATAGTTGGCCTATAGTTGACATATATTATGTTAGTTTCAAGGGTACAACAGGGATTTGACAGTTTATACATTACAAAGTGCTCATCATGATAAGTATAGTTACCATCTGAAATTCTTTACTTTCTATGCATGAATTTGTATTTTTTTAAATTATAAATGTAGTAAATGCTCATTGTGAACAATTAGGAAAACACAAGGAAGTAGAAGGAAAAAAATCTACCATCAAATGGCATCTACCTGTCTTTCCTTCTTTCTTCCACATGTATTTAAATGCTTGTGATCATATTATACATACATTTGTTTGAACTTGTAGCAAAAGCATATTCCTGAGCCAGTATGTGGCAGCTAATAATACCAGCTACGTGCCCCATCGAGCTGGGGAAGGGAAGAGGGGAAAGCAGGTGTGTCAAAACAGCTTCTAATCAGGATCCCTTAGGTACCAGCTTCCAGAGCCTCAATCCACACCACACCACACATGTCCCTAGAGGAGGTGCCCTTGGCCTCATTTAACATTGTGGGCCTGGGGCCTCCAAGACTGCTGCCCACTCCGGCAAATCCACCAGGGCATCTGGCTCAAGGATTTGATGGCCACTTCTGGCAGGATGACAAGAGCCGGCTTTTCCTGCTGATTAGTTTCTTGGAGCAGCATGAGTAAGGGAAGGGGGTGTAGGAAGGAGGGAGAGGGGCTGAGATCAAAGATTGGGTGGAGGGAGAGGTTGGAACAAGAGAATGGAGAGATAGATAGATACACACATTTATAATATATACCTATATATAATATAGATATATTATAATATCTATATATAATATAGATATAGTGTATATATATAATATATACAATATATAATACATATATCTCCTCAGTCTCAATGGATCCACATGCTTTGGCTCTATCTTTTCCTATTTTGAGGTAGGACAGGAAGTAATAACACAAGAAAAGGATATCAGGTCATGAGGGGAACATGGGTTTCGGGTGCCCCACCCAACTCAGCAGGAGACTCCTCTTTTCAGAACTTCTGAAGGAGGAAGTGAGAGAAGTGAACCACATCTATGGATCCTCTGTTCTGTGGCAGGCCCCATGCTGGGCAGTTTACACACATTTTCTCATTTTATCCTCACAAAAATCCTATATAGTAGACATTATTATTCTCACTTCATAGATGTAAGACTGAGGCTCAGAGAGGTTAAGGCAGTTTCCTAAGGATACACAGTAACTGATAAAGCAAGCCAGTATTCCATCCTGGGTCTGATTCTAAAGCTTTTGATCCATCTCTTGTTCTATCTTGTTTCCTTGGAACATCTGGCCCCCATTCCCTGATTCTTGACCCTATTCCCTTTTCTTGCTGACCATTCTATCCCTTTGGTCTCTGTAGAACCCCAAACCCAGCTCCGAGGAGATCTCCATGATTGCAGAGCAGCTGTCCATGGAGAAGGAGGTGGTAAGAGTCTGGTTCTGCAACCGACGTCAGAAGGAGAAGCGAATCAACTGCCCTGTGACCACACCCATGAAATCACCCATCTACAACTCCCGCCTGGTGAGTGACTGGGAACCAAGCTGCCACCAAGCCCTGGGGGGAGGGACAGGAATGGTGCCTGGAGGGCAAAGAGTCTTCTCCATCCTGGGGAAGATGGCAGTCGGGAGTTGCGAGGGGCATGCCATAAATAAATAAATAAATAAATAAGCAAAAATATGCCGTATATAGAATCTACATAATATAAATGAGAATAAAGAAGAGTAAGGGGATTGAAAGTAACTGTGGGGAGATGCTTTTTTAATAGAGAGGTCAAAGAGGACCTCCCTGGTCAGGTGACATTTGAGTGAAGCCCAAAGTGTTGAGAAGGAAAGAACTATCTAGAACAAAGAGTGTTCCAGGCAGAGGGACCCGTAAGTAAAAAGACCTGGCATGTTTGAGGGAGAGAAGGAAGCCAGTGTAGTTGGGGTAGGCTGAGGAAGGAGGAGAGAATAGGAGGGAAAGTCAGAGGAGTAACAGAGCAGACCACCCAAGCTCATGGAGGTCAATGAAAGGACCCTGGCTTTGAGTTTGTATGAAGTAAGCCACTGGAGAACTGTGGGCAGAGAAGTCTGAGCTGGTTGAGGTGGGCTGCTGTGTGGAGAATAATCTAGAAGCAGGACACGAGTGAGGAGAACTACAATACCCAGGCTGAGAATAGAGGTAGCTTAGGCTAAGAAGGTAGCCATGGTGGTGACAAGAAGTGGTTGGATTCTGAATACATTTCAACCATGGAGCCAACAAGATGTGCTGACAGCTCAGATACGGAGTATGAGAAATGAAGCCAAAGTGACTTCAAGGGTTTTGGCCTGAGCAACTGGTCGGAGGTGTTGCCATTTTTTTTTTAAGGTGATGAAGAATGCCGGAGGTACAGGTATGAGGGAAAAGACTATGAATTTGGAGCTGGTCAGATTAAGCTAGACGTGCATCTAAGCATCCAAGAGGAAGTGTCAAGTAGACAGTTGTATCTATGATTCTGGAGGTCAGGGCTGGGAATAATTTGCAGTTTAGGCAGACTTGGAAGTTTGGGGAATAAGAAATATCTTCTCCATCCAGGGAGAGATAGTGCCTGGAAGGTAGAGGTGGGAAAGTTCTTCTTCATCTTTGGGGATGATATATATGGTTAGAAGGTTAAGGGAACTGAGGACAATGGCATTGTCCTCAAATCTTCCAGCACTCAAAGATGGGTAAAAATCAGCCTTGTCTGGGGTGGAACATAGCTGTCTCATAAAAATGACACCATTGTTCATTCTTTCACCAAACATTCCTTGACCATCTACTATATATTGATCTTTGTGCAGAGTGCTAGGGTTACACAAATAAATAACATCTCTCCCCTGTCCTGGAGGATCTCACCGCCTAGCAGAGGAGACAGACAAATAAACAAATGATAAACAACATGATAATTTCTCGAGGAGAACTTAGCAGTTGCAGCTAACAAAGCCTTACAAGGTGGTGGTTAGAGTAGGCTTCCCCAAGGAGATAATTAATACCTGAGCTGAGTCTAAAAGGACAAGGAGTGAAGAGGCAAATAAGTGTAGGGTGGAGTTCTCATGGGGGAAAGTATGAGAACAGTAGGATGGAGCAGGGAGAATGAACGTATGACACGTTCCCGGAACTAAAGGTGGTTCCCTGTGGAGGGATGTTGAAAGATGAGGCTGGACAGACCAGCAAGGGCCAGACTGAGGTGACGATGTGCAATGCTAAGGAATTTGAAGCCTTAGAGGAGTCACTGAAGGATTTTGAGCAGGCCATTGGCACCATCAGATTTGGCTTTTGGAATGATCGCTCTGCTGTATAAGGGGTGGTTTTGAGAGACGCAAGGCTGGTTGTAGGGAAACCAGCCACAATGTGTTTGCACTTATCCGGGAGAGAAGTAATGAGGGCCGAAGTAAACCTAGCGGGTAAGAATGAGGGGATGGGAGAGACTCAAGAGATAATTAGAAGGTAGAATTATTAGGTCTTGGGTAATGAATGGGAAATAGGGTGGGGGCAAGGAGAACGATGAAGGAAAGGGAATACTCTGACTCTTGGCCTTCAGGTTGGGTTGATGGGGCAGGTGGTATGCCATTGATGGAACAGAAAGACACAGGGGGGGGAGCTGATTTGGGAGTGGGGAAAAGGGACGATTCCCGTTCTTTACATCCTTATAATGTACAGTGAAGCCTGTGGGACACCCAAGTGGGAATGTCCTTGGGCACCTGGAATTATGGGTCTGGAGGTCAGAAGAGAAGGCCAAGATAGAGACATGGATCGGGGAATCAGAAGCATAAGGTGGTGGCTGAAATCCTGGGGGAGGAGGAACTCAGTTACGGAGTTTGCACAAAGGAACCAAGAGAAAAGTCTAGACCTTAACCCTAGGGAACACCAGCATTTGAGGGACGGGTAAAGGAAGAGGATCAAGGGAGGACACTAAGAAGGAGGAGTCAGAAGAGGCAAGACATTGCAGTGAAGGTGTGAGGAGCCCTGTAGGGGTGCTCTGGGAGCCCAGAAGAACACAGATCAAAGACACTCCAATCAGAATGGAGTTTGGGAGGGCTGACCCCCTAATTTGTTTGCAGAACAAATTAGAAGTTAGTGAGAACAACATACCAGGCAGAAAGAACCATCTGTGAGAAGGCACGGAATTATAAAACAACATGCTGCATTTGGGGAATCGCAAGCATTTCCATCTGGCTGAAGCAAAGGCTTGGGGACTAAGAGAAGTTGATGAGGGCTGGATCACAATGGGCCACAGATACTAAATTACCCCGCAAGCTCTAGGGAACCATTGAAAATTTGAAGTTGGAGGCAACATGATATTCATTCACGGTTCCTTTCTTAAATATTTATTGAGTACCCACCAAATGTTTGGCATTGGGACACGGGGGTGCACAGGACGCTTAGGATCCCTGCTTGCAGTCCAGTGGGGAAAGCAGACATTGAACAAATGCCCTCTGGGATAAAATCTCCAGAGGGGATGCAGGAGGATTTAGAGGACCTAACCTAGGGCAAGGTGTCAGGGGCTTCTCAGAGGAATGATGCTCAAACTGACGGCCAAAGCCTAAGTAGACAGTAATGGGGGTGGGGGTGCACAGGGAGGAGAGAGTGTAGGGAAGAATATTCTAGGCAGAGGAAAGAGTGTATACGAAGGCCCTGAGGCTGGGCAGGGTGGAAAGAGGAAGCGTAGCAGGCTGGAATGGGCTGGAACCAGGGGAGGGTGAATGAGGAGGCGGGAGTGCTGGGCGGGGATGAGGTTATGTCGGGCGTGTTAAGGAAATGGAGCCATGTCAGAAGAGCATTGAAATCTTTAAACACAGGGCTTTGGGAAATAGGTTCTCAATTTGGTTCAACCCCAACCCAGGACACCCACATGGAGAAAAGCAGTGGGAAGCATAGAGGAGCTGGGAAGGAGCCTGATTCCTTCTCATCATTCATGCAACACATATTTACTGAGCACCTGCAAAGTTCCAGACATGGTAGTAGACACTGTGGTAGAACTCCTCAGGCATCGTCCTGCCCTTGGGAAGCCGACAGCCTAGTTGGGGAGAAAGAGGTTAAATAAGTAATGACCATTCATGCTCGTGATGTTATGAAGGAAGCAGAGGGAGAAAATGTTCTGACTCTATCTTCTCCTCAGGTCTCACTGGGACAGTCTCCTTGGGACTAGGACATAGTTTCTTCTGCTCTGATATGAAATGATCTCCAGGATATACAGTTAAGCCAAAAAAAAAAAAAAAAAAAAAATGGCACCAACCACTGTGGGCAGAATGCTACCATTTATATAAACAATTAAAAAGGGGGAGTCATATATACCAAGATATATATATCTGCTTGCATATGCATAGCCTGCCTCCAGAAGGAAACAGAAGAAGTTGGTCACAGTGACTAAATACATTATTTATTTTAAAACAACAACAAATTTCTCAGGTGTGCCAGTAGGGAAGGGAGGAGGAGGAGGAGAGGGAGAGAGCTGGTTGATAACATCTCTTACCACACGGCCCCACACCTGTCCCCACCCTTCGTGGGCCCCCTGCCTACTGAGGAGGCTCCTTGTAAATGGGCAAGTAAGTGAAAACAGAAGAGCCGCAGCTGATTAATTGGGAAATGAGTACATGCTGCATCCTGTTGGGATGGGATGATCCAAACCAGGGAGGGGAGGAACATCTAATCCCAGCTCCCCGAGCAGAACTTCCTTCCAACGTCCTTCCCCTGTCCTTGCCCTGTCGGCGTGAGAAGAATGAAGCAGAGGCAAGGTATGCAGACTTCAGCTCAGAAGAAGAGGTGAACAGCGTCCAGAGACAGTCGGCGACTAACTTCAGGGAGGAAGGCAACTAACATTTAACAAGCCTGGCGCTCTTTGTCAAGCATTGAGGGGGAAGCTTTATGGAAGTTATCTCATTAAATATTAATTAAAAGGAAATATAGGGAAGGTATTAGCTCTGTTCCATGAATGAGAAAACCAGATCTCAGTGGGGTTAGGTCACTTGCCCAAAGTCACATGGAGCGTTATGGTGGAATCAGGTTCTCACCCCCAGATCTGTTGGGCCCCCAAGTCCATTCTTCCTATTACATCTTGTTCTAGGTTGTGCTAAGGGAGTAATCTGAAGGGGGAGAGTCCTGAAGGGCTTAAACTGAATCCTCTTAAGTTCCTTCCCGATCTCAGAGTTGATGATGCTGTGAGGTCTCCAGGGCCAAATGAAAAGCTTCAGCGTCCAAAGTTCAGCCCCTTCAGTTTTTTCTGGGGAGTTGGGGGTCCTCTCCTACATCAGGCTGGGAAGCTGCTGGGCTCTGCTGCCCTGAGCAAAGGGATCTTTTATAAAAAAAAAAAAAAAAAAGAACTGGGGACTGGCGAATAGATAGCCAACAGACAGTGTCTGCCCCAGCAGGAGCCGAGAGGTACCGCTCATCACCCCACCTGGCCGTGAGGAAGAGCCTTGCCAGGGGCCACGGCAGGGAAGGCAGGGCCCGGTGTCGGCAGTGGGCAGCCCCTGCCGGAGTAGGCCAGAGCTGAGCCGATGCTGCCGTGGTCCAGAGGCCTTCTTGTGGAAGCGGGGGATGAAGTGTAGGTTTGGAACTAGGCAGTCATCAAGGAAGCTGAGCCCTGCTGTCTGCCCTCTGGGGGCCCAGCACCCTGGGAGAAGCACTCAAGATCGGAGAAAGAAGCAGACACAGACATTTACAAACTTCTGTTGCCTTTCAGGTCTCTCCCTCTGGGTCTCTGGGCCCCCTCTCTGTCCCTCCTGTCCACAGCACCATGCCTGGAACAGGTGAGCTTTGCCATGGGGTTTCTGAATAACTCCAGAAGTCCTTTCAACAGGGGGATGGTAGAGGTGAACGGTAACTGCTTAGGTCAGCATTCCTTAAATGTCTTTCGAAGGCTAGGAAGATCTGTGCTAGGAGAAGAAGGGTTCCACCATCGAGTAAGTTTGGGAAATGCTGGAGAAGCCAAAATGAAAGCAAGTGTTTGCTTTCTGTCTTAGTTGCCACACTTCTCAGCACCGGAGTGCATTTAACATCCCTAAAGGAGCTGTGTGGAAGGCAGGGCTTTCCAAACCAGTTTCCTACCGAACTCTATTTTTCAAAAAGTACTTAGAGACTTTCAAAGAACTAGGAGGGTGACCATCTGTCTGGAGATGCCCAGGACAGTCCCAGTGTCTGCCTCTTGTCCTGACATAATGTTCGACCGCACTGCCTCCCATTCCTCAGAGTATCTTGGCTTGCTTGGATGGTAAGGTATCTGTCACCTTACTCCCGGAACGCTGTTTAGGAAATCCAAAAATGAGCATCCAAATCTGCCATTTTACAGAGGACAAAAATGTGCTTCGGGGAAGTGAAGCAAGGCACCATGGGCCAGAGTTGCTTAGTGAATGGCCAGGGACCGAGACTTGGGGCTCCTCTCTCCTGGCTGTGCTCTTTCTAGAAGCCTGTGTATCTTTTTTGTGGAAATGGGCACACCAGAGAGGCTGTGCTCTCAGATTCTCTTTCCCTCTCCTGTTCACTGTTCCCTCTCTCTCTCCTGCTCCTCTCCTCCTTTCCAAGAGTTCCTGTTCTTTGGCCCCTCCCCTGTCTTGGTCTGGGGCTACATATGCCCAGCCCAGGGTGTGTCCTGGAGTAGGATGATTTTGGCATCTGTCCTTTTGCATTTGGCAAGTCTCAGACCTGCAGAACCAGCCATGCCACTCTCCAGGGCCCGCGCTGAGAGGAGTATTTATGATGAGAGCCCCTCTGGGGCCGGGTGTTGATGCTAACGTGGCAGGAGGTGGGCAGGTGGGTGGGAGGCAGGGAGAAGTGGGAGTTCTCTGGGGAGACATGTCTGAGGGCCGTGTCAGGAGGTCCCAGGACCCAGCAGCATCATTTTCCCCTTGTCTTTGCCTCTCTTCATCCTCAGTAACGTCATCCTGTTCCCCCGGGAACAACAGCAGGTCTTCATCTCCCGGCTCAGGACTCCAGGCCAACAGCCCCACTGCATCTCAAAATAACTCCAAAATGGCAGTGAGCTCCTCCAGTTTTAACTCTTCAGGGTAAGGTGGAGGAGAGAGTACCGCGACATCCTAGCAGGGTCAAGGGACACGCGAGAAGTTGGGTCCATAGCTCTGGAAAGAAGGCTCGTCACAGGGCTGGAAAGGGGAGTGGGGTGGCAGGGGTGGGGAGAAAGAGTGGACAGCTGGGCTGGACCATATCCCTGGGGAGTGGGCTTTAAAGAGAAGCTTCGGCCAGGGAGCAGTCCTGGCAAGGAGCTGATGTCAACAAAGCCAAAATTTCCATCCTCACTGGGAGGGTGGAAATTTCCAAACACTCCTGTTAGAAAGGGCCAGGTCCTTCAGTGGGCTTAGGAGTGTTCTTCTTCATGCCGGGAACCCTGTTCTTGAGGTGTTCTGACGTGAGCCGGACCGGCCAAGTGTGGCTGACAGAACGAGAGAGAAGGACTACCGCTCCCTCGCTCGAGCTCCCACCTGTGATGCAGTGAAGGCAGCGGCCTCCGGGGCCCACGAGTCTGCTCCTTTTGAAAGCTATTCTCACAGCAGGTGCCTTGAGAGATTCTTCCCTGAGTCAGAACAAAGCAGAGATTTGAAAGTTAGGCAGTCACCCTGTGGGAAGAGATGAATCCTCTTGTCCAAACCCAGGCCATTCAGCAAGGCAGCAGCTCTTACCAGCCCACGGTTGCACAGCCCAAAATATTGGGGCTCCTCAACCTCTCCCACCAAAAAAGGAGGAAAAAAACCCCATATAATGTACATTTTTAAAAAATGTTTTGAGATAGAATTCACCTACTGTAAAAATTACCATCTAAAGTGTATGACGCCTAGATTTTAGTGTATTCACAATTTTGCATAACCATCACCATAATCTAATTCCAGAAAGAAACCCCATACCTCTTAGGAGTTTGCTGCCCATTTGCCCCTTCCCTCATCCCGTTAGCAGCTTTAGGATTGACTTGCTTTTTCTTCCTTCCAGATCTTGGTACCGATGGAATCATCCCACCTACCTCCACTGAGGCCAAAAAGTTTCTCCGAATCCACCTGGCCCTGCATGTCCCCTTGGGAGGAAGGGAATCACGCCCTCTCTGTATGGACAGATTACTGTCAGAAGAGTGGAAGAGAATCCCCACTGTCAACCCAAACTCTTGCTTCTTCAAGAGTGAGGGCCTCCAGAGATCCAAACTGTGACTAAACCATGCACTGGCTCCTAGTGCTCTTGAATCACATCCCCCCCCCACCAGGTGTTCACCATTTTCACCTTCTTTCCCTGTGCTCCAATCCTTGTTCCAAATACTTCCCATGGCTTCCCTATGGTAGTAGTCTTTCTGAGAAAGGACACCTTGCCGTTATTTTCCAACTCATCTGTGGGCTTCTGGGGACAGCAGTTTGCCTGGTGTGCCAAACAACCAGAAGGAGAGATCATGGTTTTGACTCCAAACTTGGCCACAATCTCTGAACCGATCTCTAAAATCTGTGAAAAGATTGGAATCTGATGTCTCCACCAAAGCCTGGATGCTCTCTCTGTTGAGCAAACTTTTCTGACTGACTCTTCATTTCACCCCATGTTCTCTGTAGCCCCGCCCCCTTTTCTAGAACCAAATCCACTCATGATGGCCTTCTCCAGGATCCCTCCTCTTTACAGAAGCCTGAGCCACCCTCAGTCCCCTGGGCGCAATTCTCTGCCCACAGGTGCTCTTCTGTGTTCTACACCTGCCCCAGAGTTCAGGAGTGTTTATTCCTTCTCTCCTTCCTTGTCCTTATCTGGTCCTCTCTCCCTTCCCCTGGCTGCAGGAGGAAGAACAGAAAAGCAAACACGTAACAGTTATGTTGGCAAAATACCTGTGTATAGCCCCTTCCTGTTTTTGCAGCTACGTTCTCTCCTTAATGTGGAATTTTCCAGCAAAATGTTTAACTCAGGTGTGAATTTTGAAGATATCTCTGTAATATTTTATCTCCTTTTTAAAAAAAGAAAAAGAAAGGAAAAAAAATGCCAAAGTGTGAAATACTGTGCTACCTTCCACAAGAGAGTTCCCACATGGGCTGGGAATATTTGTTGACTTCTCGGGAACATTATCTCTAGTCTCCTTCTTTGTGGGCCAGTGTGTAGAGATGTAACGTGAAGCCATTCCAGAAATGGTAAACTTTAAAAAAAAAAAAAAAAAAAAGACTATATCCAAGAAAATGTTGAGATTCAAAGGAATCTCTCTGTTCCTAAATAAATTTGTATAGTTATGATAAAAATGATTCCACTATTGATAAGAAGAGGGTTAGGTTATTGTTCTGTGTCTTTTGTTGAGGGGAGGGGATATGAGTGCATATAGTGAAATGGGATGGGGGGGGCACCTGGCTGGCTCAGTCAGTGGAGCATTCAACTCTTGATCTCAGGGATGCAAGTTCGAGCCCCACATTGGGCGCAGAGATTACTTAAAAGAAATGGGATGGGGAAAAATGTTTCAAATTGGTGCAGTAAGTCTGTTACTCTCCAGACTGATGCTAAAGAGGACAAACATTAATACAGGGCTTTGAAGAGTTCAGAGTTCTTATTCTTTTTGACAGAACTACTTTGAGGGCAGAGTAGCAGGAAACTGGTGGGAAGATTTTTAAGTGGGAGGATGGTAAATGTTTAAGGCCAAGTCATTCAGACTTTAGAGATGGAAGCAGAGGCTGAAAAGCTCATATTGCAGATATCCTGAAGGTCAGTTATTAAATATTCACAATGGGAAGCAATAGATATGTAAAGCAAAGCATAATCCAATAATCAAATATATTTGGCTTTTGAATGCACTGTGACTTTTGCTGAGGAGCTTGAGGGACAAGGAAGCTCTCCCGGTGGTTTTTCTTAGGTTAATAAAAATTTAAATAGCTACCATTCCTGAAGGAAACACTGACCTGTGGGAAAGGGAGGCCCTTCAAAAATGTAATGGCTCATGGGGAAAAACTGAAATTGGGACGAAACATTTGTTGTAAACAATATCCAAGTGGGAAATCTATATGTAAGAAATTAAGACTTACCTATTTCTAATGTTTGCATGGGCCTTATATTCAGACAAATATTTCATGTCACGAAGCTGGAGAAGAAAGCCTACTGGTAGTGGTTACTGTCTCAAGAAAAGATCCAGTTGGAAGGGGCTAGGTATGCAGCAAAGAGACATCAAGAGGAGGCTTTGGGACTCATTTAAATATATAAAGGGACAACTCTGTGACCCAGGAGCCCATGGGTAGTTACACTGTTCACAATGCTGGTTTTCTTTTCTTTTCTCTCTTTTTTTTTTTTTTTGGCATCCCTGGATGGGCACGAACCACATGCTGGTTTTCATTCATTTCATCTTTTTAAAAAAACTTTATTTTTTTAGAGCAGTTTTAGATTTACACCAAAATTGAGAGGAAGGTACAGAGATTTCCCATACAGTCCTGCCCCCTCACGTGCATAGCCTCCCCCATCATCAACATCACTCACCAGAAAGTACTTTTTTTTTTTTAAACCAAGGAAGAACCTACATTGACACACAATAATCACACAAAGCTCACAGTTCATCTTAGAGCTCACTCCTGGCGTTGCACGTGATGCAGGTTTGGATAAAAATATAATGACATATACTTATCACTGTAATATGCAGGGTATTTTCACTGCCTTAATCCTCTGTGCTCCACCTGTTCATCTAGCTCCCCCCTACACCCTGCAAACACTGATTTTTTACCATCTCTAATAGCTTTGCATTTTCCAGAATGTCCTATAGTTGAAATCATAGTACATAGCCTTTCCAGATTGGCTTCTTTCACTTAGCAATGTGCATTTAAAATTCCTCCATGTCTTCATGGCTTGATAGCTCATTTCCTTTTAGCACTGAATAAATAATATTCTATTGTCTGAATACACCATAGTTTATCCATTCATCTACCAAAGGACATCTTGGTTGCTTCCAAGTTTTGGCAGTTATGACGAAAGCTGCCATAAACATCTGTGTGTGGGGTTTTGATGTGGACAGAAGTTTTCAGTTCCTTTGGGTAAATACCGAGGAGCGTAATTGCTTGATCATACGGTAAGAGTATATTTTGTTTTGTAAGAAACCTCCAAACTGTCTCCCAACAGAATGTGGCTGCACCATTTTGCATTCCCACCAGTGTATGAGAGTTTCTCTTGCTCCACATCCTCGCCAGCATCTGGTGTTGCCAAGCGTTCTGGATCTTGGTCATTCTAATAAGTGTGTAGTAGTAGCTCAGTTGTTTTCATTTGCATTTTCCTGATGACATATGATGTGGAGCATCTTTTCATGTGCTTATTTGCCATCCATATGTCTTCTTTGGTGTGGTATCTGTTCAGGTCATTGGCCCACTTTTTAATCAGGTTATTTATTTTCTTATTGTTGCATGTTAAGAGTACTTTGTCTATTCTGGGTAACAGTCCTTTATCAGATGTGTCTTTTGCAAACATTTTCTTCCAGTCCATGGCTTGTCCTCTAATTCTCTTGATATTTGTCTTTAGCAGAGCAGATATTTTTAATTTTAATGAAGTCCAGCTTACCCATTATTTCCGTCATGGGTTGTGTCTTTGTTGTTGTATCTAAAAAGGCATCACCATACCCAGGGTCATCTAGGTTTTCTCCATCTAGGCGTTCTCTTCCTGAAATGTTATAATTTTGCATTTTATATTTAGGTCTATGATCCATTTTGAGTTCATTTTTGTGAACTCAAGGTTCACAAGGTATAAGGTCTGGGTCTAGATGCATTTTTTTTTTTTTTTTTTGCATGTGGATGTTGGTTGTTCCAGCAGCATGTGTTGCAGACACCATCTTTTCTTCATTGTATTGCTTTAGCTCCTTTGTCAAAGATCAGTTGACTCTGTATGAGGGTCAATTTCTGGGCTATTTGACCACGGTTTTTATGAAAGAAATGCAGAATTGTAGCCTCACTGCTCAGCCTCCAGTAGCTTCCATTATCCATTGTCTTGGACAACTGTTTAACAGAGTCAAACCTGGAAGCGGGCACTGATTCACTTTCCATGTATGCATGATTCTATAAAATTCCAGTGAAGTTTAACCAAACCTTGGTTAGCTTCCTCAGCAGCTAAAAAGCAGCTAAAAACTAGGCACAAGAGAATCTATGGGCAAAAACCAGTCATTGCCCAGGCAGAAAGAAAGAGAAGAATTGCTCCTGCTACTTTTCAAATTTTCATACTTCAGTTTTTAGTTGACTCGACTGGTGGGCCCAGCTGTGGGCTTCTAATACTAAGGGCTTTTGGTGAAACTCAGAGAATGAACTTAGTTCCAGGACTGAAGTTAGGAATTCTGCCCTGAGCCCCCAGGTTTTAGGCTCAGTGCCCCTCCTCCCTGTGCACTCTGCATGCACCTGCTGTATCTTACGTATGCATTTGCTGATTCTTCTGCTTCTCCTTCTAGACTGTGGGAAGCTCCTTATAGTGGAGGCTCTTTTTCTCTATATCCCCATGATTAACACTGTGCCTAATACTATGGCGCCTGGGTGGCTCAGTCAGTTAAGCGTCTGCCTTAGGCTCAGGTCATGATCTCAGGGTCATGGATCGAGCCCCATGTCAGGCTCCCTGCTCGGCTGGGAATTTGCTTCTCCCTCTTCCTTTGTCCTTTCACCTGCTTGTGCTAATTAATAAATAAAATCTTAAAAAAAAAAACCCAACACTGTCCCTAGTACATAATAGGCAATTAAGATTTTTGAAAATTAAATTCCTTTTTTACCTCTGAACAACTTCTAGTGCCCTTCACTGAGGCTAGGAGCTGTGAATACCTAATAATACAGTACACATCTGTAGGGGATTCTAGTCAAGTTCAGGCAGCATATCTTGGTGGTTGAGAGCATGACCTCCAGAGCTATACTGCTTGGCTTCATACTCAAATCTGCCTCCTACTAATCATGTCACCTTGAGCAAGTTCCTTGACTGCTCTGTGCCTTAGTTTCTCACCTATAAAATGGGGATAACAATAGTACCCATTTCATAGACCTGTGAGAATTAAATGTTAATAATATACATAAAGTGCTTGGAACAAAGCCTGGTACAATAAGTGTTGTCTATTATTATTGTGATTATGATCACAATTATTGTCATTATTATTCTAATAAATTGGTGGAGAGCTTCCTGTTCCCTGCTCTCCTTTACTTCTTGGGGGGATGCCATTGTTGACTAGTACCTGATTTGGTAGAACAAGGGTTATGGCCAAACATATGTAAATTAGTAAATTTATTCCAAGGTAATGAAGCTTGAACCTGGACTATTAATCACCCTAGGATAAAGGCCCATTAAAGGCTCCAATAGAAAGAACTTTCCCTTATCCACCCAGCCTTTAGACCCCTGAAGCCTTTTAGTACTCTGTTCTTCCCTGGAAAATGGTGGCAGCAAGAAAGTAGTTCCAAATTCAGATACTATAAGAAGAAAAAAATACTACAACAATTATAAGCAAATGGGGAAAGTTGAGATTTGCATAGTATCCATTTAGTGAAATGGATCCTTCCCCGTTCTCTTTCTTCAGGCTCTCATTACCTCTTATCTGGTCTGTTCCAACCCACTTGAAGCAGGCTGTCTTCTCCAATTCATCTTATAATGACTTCAGTTGGGTGCATAGCAGTGATTCTCAACTTCGGTTACACATTGGAATTCTGAGATTCTGTGTTTCTACCAAACGCCGGGAGCTGTGGATTTTGCTGGGCTATGGACCACACTTTGAGTAACAAGGGCTTGGAGAACATGGTAACATTATCCCCTTGCCCAATAACATCATAGGCTTCCTGTTACCCACATAATAAGATGCCTCAGTCTAGCATCTCAGGCTGGCAACAGGGTCATTTAACATCCTCTGACAGCAATGGTTCTTAAACATGACTAATATCTGAATGACCTGTGGGTTAAGTTTTAAAAGATACATATTCCTAGGCCCCACACTAAGCCTACTAAATCATACTTTTCAAGATACAGCCTACAAGGGTATTTGGAAGACATTTCCTAAATGGTATAGAAGATTAACAAGGTTTAGGAGCCCCAATATGCTTCCAAGACACTTCTCCAGGCTCATTTCCCATCCATCCAACCAGTGAACATCTAGCACATCAGCCTCCTATCAGGTATTAGACAAACAAAGATGAAAACAGTTTGATCCTTACTCACGAGAGATTGGCAAGATAAATGTCAAAACTAGATTATTCACTACTCCCCAGCCATGGTGTAAATGCTCACACCTCTACTTAACGACTTCTCTTTTTAAGACTGTCTGGGCCCCTCAGCATCCCATTGTTGCCCATCCTAATAAACCAATCCACATACCCTCTTTACCCCATTTGAGCCTCCATACTTGTTTGGTCATCTCTTCCAACTGACTTTCCGCGGTATTAAAATAGATCTCAAAGAGGAGAAAGGATTTACCGGAAGTGTCACCGACCACAATAGTTAACATTTATATAGTGACTTCCTGGGGCCCGCCATTGTTCTAAGCAGTTTACATAGGTAAAGCGTGTAAAATTCTCACAATGGCCTTATAAGATGCCTATTATTACTATCCCCGTTCTGTGTTTGAGAAAAATGGAGGCACAGAGAAGTTAAGTAACTTGCCCAAAGACACAGAGTCAGTAACCAATCCGGGTTTATTTTTAAGCCTTATATTCTACTGCCAAGTTGGTGGCAGGGCTGTCACGAAAAGGACTACTAATTCCCAAGCCTAAGCACTTTCCTGGCAAATTAGTGATTTGTGTGCTTGTTTCACAACTGAGACTCAAGCGTGAGAGCAGCGATGAGATCTTGTATCTCCCACAGTGCCTAGTAGGGGTGCGAACCCTCAGTTACCGGATGGGCTGTCCCAACCTGGGGGGGGACGGGGGACGGGATGGGTAATTATTCAAACAAACAAACAACAAACACGCAAACAAGGGCAGCAGCCTGCGGGTCTCACGTGACCACTAGGTCACACCCCGCTATCTCCCTCCCCCCCCCCCCCCCCAGCCCGGAGCGCTGGAGGAGCACCCTCCGGTTCCATCGTCCAGCTCGGGTTCTGCGCTCCGTCCTCCCAGCCACAAGGTGCCCCCAGACCCCGGGCTCCTCTTCCGCCGCCGTCAGAGCATCGTCCTCTCTCCCTCTCTCCGCCGCTTCCTGCTCCGGGGATCCTCGCTCTGAGCTCTGGGGCCGAGGCGCCCGAGGCTTCCCGGGGCGCTCGGCCAGGTAACAGCGCGGCGCGAACGGTCGGACTGCGGCCGCCGGGCTGGGCTGGGGACCAGGGCGGCCCGGTCCGCCCGGCGCGCTGGTGGGGAAGGAGGCGGGCAGATGGCCCCGCCTGGCCGCCGAGGAGGGGCTGGGGGCGGGGGGCGGTGTTCTCCTCCTGCCTGCGGGCGCGGGAGGCCTTGCCACGCCGGGCTCGGGCGGGCGGCGGGAGGTCCGCACAGCGGCGCGGCGCAGGTGCTCGCGAGCCGGGCGTGGCCCGCGGTCCGTGGGCGCGTCGGAGGGAGAGGCGCTCGCCGTGCCTGCGGGGCGCCCGGCTTGCCGCTCGCCCCAGCCACGCCTGCTCCGCGGTCGCCAGCCAGGTGGGCCCGCCCAGCGCTCCTCCTCCCGAATCTGGCCCTGGAACGGGAGGAGCGAGGACCGGAGCTTTGGAATTCCGAGCTGGAGCGGCCACCCCAATACCCTTCCGTTCTTTTACCCAAGAGTTAAAAAAAGAAAACAAAAACAAAACCGAAATCCAGAGATGGAGTGACTTTCCCAAGGTCACAGACTTGTATCTGCCCCTTACAAATGTCTATTCTTTTATTTAAGTGTTTGTAAATAGACTGTTTCCTCTGTTCTGCCAGGGAATTAGGATTCAGGGAAGAGGACTCTAAAAATACTAATCAGCAGATCCAAATGAGCTGATCCGTATTACTGGCCGGTGACCCTGGCATTTAGAAGGAAATAAGCGAGGACGGTTCTTTTCATTCTGGGTACTTTGTATTTCTGGCCCTTGCTCTGAAAATTGGCCTAGATGTTTTACAAAATTTATCTCAGAACTCCTTGTCAGAACTGGGCCAGATTAGAGTTTTCAATCCTCTTTTCTTCTCTCTTCCCCCCATTTTTTTAACGGAGGCTCAAGAGGTGAAAGTGATTCGCCCACACTTTTATGCCTAGTTAGGGGCACAGACAGAATTGGAACTCACGACTGTGATTGACGCCTACTGTTTTCTTGAATAGAAACCTGATTTCAGATGAACGCTTTACAGAACTTGACCTTCATCAAGCTCTCTCTGGATAGCATTCTCGGGAGTGCTTTGTGTTGGTCCATGGATAGTATTTCACTTGTCAGAATAGGGTTAAGCAATAAGTGTAGCCATGCAGAAAATTCCTGCTGAGATGAGACACATATCTGCAATGTTTTCGACCTTTTTATTTGTACTTTCAATAGAGGAGCTAACGAGTATTAATAACATCTTGGTTACTTTAAGATTTTAGTCCTGTATGGCCAAATTGATTCAGTTACAGTCATTCTTGGCTTGATATATTTGTCATCAGTAAAAATTTCAAAGCGTAGCTTTCTGACTTTGTTTGATGTTTAACTGAATAACTGCCTTAAGGATATTTTTTATATCTCAACAAAAATTTCCCACTTATACCTTCTGCTTCCCCCTTGATCAGTCTTTGAGTTGGATTTCAGAACTAGGATTTTTTTTTTCCTTCCGAAATACCTAGACTCCTTTTAGTTCCCTATTCAGGTTTACCTCAAGTTTTGATTTTAATTGATAAACCTGTGACCCAAATCCAAACTTCAGTTGAATTTAGTATCAGCTTCAAACCACACAAAACTGCTATGAGTCATATGACCTCTTGTAGAAACCACAGGTGGTGGTACTGTTTTTTTCGAGAGAGCTTCTTATTGGGATTTTTGAAGTGTGAACACATTATCTAATACATGTGTTGTATTCAAGCTCAGTCACCACTGGCAGGTGATTGTTGACATTTACTCATCGTAACAACACGTTATATCAGGCAGTCTACCAACTCAGAATGCAGTTCCTGGTTTTCGGTTTAGAGCTTTTATCAGTTCTCTCTAAGGAACATGGAATCAGAATTACAGCCACGCTTTAATGGAAGATTCTTGGCTGTGTCGAAAGGAAGAAGTGTTTCAGTGAAGGCGGTATTTTTGTACTATCCTAGAGTAGGAATGAAGATTATATGCAAATTGACCCAATGCTGTTTTCTTAGGGTGCATCCTTTGTTTTTCTGGTTTTGGTCTTTTCATCATAGGATGGCATTAGCTCTGTGTCCGCCGGTGCTGTGCAGCCTGGGGGGCTGGCTCTCACTCTACATTTCTTTCTGCCACCTGAATAAGCACCGAAGCTATGAGTGGAGCTGCCGGCTGGTTACATTCACCCATGGAATCCTCTCTATAGGCCTCTCGGCTTATATTGGCTTCATTGATGGCCCCTGGCCTTTTACCCATCCAGGTAGGTGGGAGACATTAGAGGATTTTCCCTAAGGGGATCATAATTGGGGCGTAGTCTTGGAAGGAAGGGACATTTTCACAGAATTTGTACAATATTGGAGAATGTTGAAGAATAATTACCATTGTAATTTGTATTGGGCGTCTTCATTTTTACCTCTTATACTGTATATGTCCCTACTTCTGCTTTTCATAACTCTCTACTTTTAAAACAAATTTTAAGTGCGTGTTACATTGTAATCCACCGAAATATACAAAACATAAAGCCAATATCAACATCTACCACCCCCTCCAAACAGACGCAGATGGCCTGTATTATACATACTTTTTGATAACCTGCAATTTTCACTTGATTGTATATTCAGAGGACATCTATGTACATAGATTTCTTTTATCCTTCTTAATTTGTGATGTAATATTGTGTTGTATGCATATACTATCATTTATTTAACTGATGTCACATTATTTGCAGCACTTATATTGATTTTTTTAAACTACTAGATGTACAAGTATTACCTCCTTAGAATAAAAAAGGTTGTATCCCCTTGAATTAGTTTGCTGGAGCTGCCGTAACACAATGCCACAGACTGGGAAGCGTGAACAACAGAAACTTACGTCTTCACAGTTCTTCAGGCTAGAAGTCCAAGATCAAGTTGTTGGCTGGTTAGGTTTCTTCTAAGGCTTTTCTCTTTTGCTTGCAGGTGGCTTCCTTCTCGCCATGTCCTCACATGGTCTCCCCTTTGTGTGTGTCTGTGTCCTGATCTCCTAAGTTTTATAAGGACACCAGCCATATTGGATAAGGGCCCATCCTAACAACCTCATTTTATCTGAATTACCTCTTTAAAGGCCTTCTCTCCAAATACAGTCACATTCTGAGGAATTGGGGGTTAGGGCTTCGACATAAGAATTTGGGGGGTAACAATTCAGGCCAGAAGTCCCCTAGGATATGATTTTTTTTAATTTCTTATTTTTTTTTTTTTTTTTTAATTTCCTTAAATTCCTATATTTAGCTTCTGAGGTTTTCCCAAAACTATTCCAACTGATATGAAAGCAGCTATTAAGCTGTATGTCTTATATGAAGGTCTTAAGTAGATTTGAACATGTCATGTCCTCGCACTTGATTTTCTTGGGCTGGGAATACACTAACTTCTGGGGTTCTTTCCAAGGTCCACTTTCAAGAAGGGTAGGGCCACCAGCGTCCAGACAATCTAACCCATTAAGCTAAGAAATTAATCCAACATCCAGGGCAGAATAACTAAAAGAGCTTGGAAACAGACCTTTAAAACTGGTCAAATAAATAAATAAATAAAATTTTAAAAAATAAAAAAGAGAAAGAAAGAAGCTGTAGGATTTTATTTTATTATTTTTTTATTTTATTTTATTTATTTATTTGACAGAGAGAGACACAGCGAGAGAGGGGACACAAGCAGGGGGAGTGGGAGAGGGAGAAGCAGGCTCCCCACTGCGCAGGGAGCCCGATGTGGGGCTCGATCCCAGGACCCTGGGATCATGACCTGAGCTGAAGGCAGATGCCTAACGACTGAGCCACCCAGGCGCCCCAAGAAGCTGTAGGATTTTAATTGAAAGGACAAAGCAGCTCAGTTTTATGCTGCTCCATAGAGAGGACGCAGATTATGGCTGGTGCTCAGATCATTCATTGAGATCTGATTCATCAAAACAGAATTTCCCAGGCCTGTGACATTATTGGGTTTGATAAAGATCAAGGTTTTAGATTTTAGTCTTTCTTGGTCATCACTCAGATGCATGTGCCTGCCTTTGTTTTTGCTCTCGGTGGTTCAAGAAAGCTTGGGAAACGTTGGACCCCAGTGTCCCAGTGCAGGGTAGCTCAATTCCCAGCCACTCAGTTTGCTTCTGTCTTGGTTTATTTCAGGCTCACCCAATACTCCTCTCCAGGTGCACGTTCTGTGTCTCACCTTGGGCTACTTCATCTTCGACTTGGGCTGGTGCATCTACTTCCAGTCTGAGGGGCCCCTCATGCTGGCTCACCACACACTGAGTATCCTGGGCATCATCATGGCCCTGGTGCTCGGGGAGTCCGGCGCAGAGGTCAACGCGGTCCTCTTCGGAAGCGAGATCACCAACCCCTTGCTTCAGATGCGCTGGTTTCTCCGTGAGACAGGCCACTACCACAGTTTCACTGGAGATGTGGTGGACTTCCTCTTTGTGGCCCTGTTTACTGGAGTGAGGATTGGTGTAGGAGCTCGCCTCCTTTTCTGTGAAATGGTCTCCCCGAAGCCCAAGTGGTTTGTGAAGGTTGGGGGAGTAGCGATGTACGCCGTGTCTTGGTGTTTCATGTTTAGCATCTGGCGCTTCGCGTGGAGGAAGAGCATCAAGAAGTACCACGCCTGGAGGAGCAGGTTGAGTGAGGAGCGGCAGCAGAAGCACAACGGCCATCTCAAAACGCACTAGCCAAGGCTTTCTCCAGACGGGGGATTGGGTTCAGCCAGCCACGGGACCCAGGTTGGAGACACGGCTGTTACAGGATCAGGCTTACAACGAACTGAGGTTTCACAAAAGGGCTACACCTTATCAGTCAGTTTGGTCAGTCTTTGAGTGGAGCCCGTACCAGTATTAGAACACTAACGTCTACCATGGCGAGGTTGTAGAAAAGCGAGACTACTCGGTGGTAGTTGTGAGTACGTCAGCGCCGTGAGGTGAGCAATGCTGCATTCCTGTTAGTTCCTGGTGTCCCTGGATCCTCTTGTCTCTGGGATGCCTGATGGCTAGACAGCTCAGGGAGGAACTTGAGAATCCCTTCGAGAATTGACTCCTTGAACAAACCCTTATTCCCGCTTTCCATGTAGCAGTTTAAATAAAGTCACCCCATTTACTATAAAGGGAGGGACTTTCAGGAAGATGAACGTCTGACATTCTGAGCATCGGATCAGGGAACCGGATGTGCTCACACAAAGGGAAAGAGCTGAGAGGAGGATGGGGTGAAACTGGCCTTGGTAATGGGTCACTTCTTGAGGCCTCCCTATACCAACTGTTGAGGGTCCCCAAGACCCACCCCCCCCAGTTTTGGTGCTTTGCTTGGGGGATTCACATGACTCAGAATGTAGTCAAGCTCCTAGCTGTGATCAATTACAGTGAAGGGGTACAAAGAGGGCAGCAAAGGGAAAAGGTGCCAGGGGCAGAGTCGAAGGGAAACCAGGCCCAAGCTTCCAGAGTCCTCTCCCAGTGGGATCACCCAGGATGTGCTTCATTGCCCTAACAACAATTTGTGGCCAGATGTGTAAAATGGCCAACGAGGAAGCTCATTAGCTGCTCAGTGCCCAAGTTTTTTCTTGGGGGCTGGTCATGTAGGCAGCCATTGCCTGGCACGGAGCAAAATTCCTGACTCCCAGCAGGAAAGTAGGTGTTCAGCATGAACCATATTGTTTGCACAAACAGCTGAGGCATGGTGAGCCATTCTCAGCAGTTAGTGGAGGGAGCGTTCCCGAAATCTAAGTTCCCAGACGCCAGCTAAGGGCCAACCTTGCAAGTTGGCCTTCCCAAGGACAGGAGTTCAGGCCTGCCCTGTTAACTCTTTTCTGCACAAAAACCAGAGAGCTAGGACTTTGGGTGAGAGATGAATGAGGTGTGGGCAGATTTACCAAGTCCTGTTGTACGGGTTCTGCCCTACCGGGAAAACTATGCCAATTCTCAGGGCTTTTGTGCATTAATCTCCCAGGCATGAGAGGCTGTGAGTGAATTCCATAGGGATTTACCATGTGGATTCCACTGTGCTTGAGATGGCAGTTCAAGTTTCAGCTCTGCTATACGTACTGCAAACCAGAACCAAAGACAAGTGTATTGGCCGCAGGGTGGTGAGGCTAATTTTTTTTTTTTTTAATTTCATATACATTCCCTTTAGCCCTCTTAACTACCTTTTCTTTTCTCTGAAAAAGATGCCCCTCTCTATGGATGAAGTATTATGACAAGGGCAGTCTTGGAAGGGAACAAAATATTTCTTAGTGCAATAGTCTCTAATCTCACCCAGGGAAAGCGAGAATGTAAGCTTAGAACGAGAGGTTAGGAATCAAGACTTCCTGGGTTCTTTTAACTAATTTGGCTGCTCACTTGCCAGATCAATTGGGCAGGTCACTTGTGTACTCTTTGTCTCGGTTTAAACCCTGTGGTGAATGAATGAAATACCCTGTTGTGTATTTCACAGCGACACTGTGGCATTTTATTAAGGGGTGTCTTTAATGTAGGACTTTTATGGAAAAAAATAAGTATTATTTATTTATTTGCTGTTTATTTATTTATTTGATTATGTATTATGTTATTGAGACCACTGGGGATTGATCTCAGTTAGTGAGCAAACGTGTGGGGCCACTGAAGGCTAAGCCTAGGTTGATAGGAAGTCTCCACCCATTCTGTGGTCACTGGTAATACTAACCTAATGAGTGGTCTTGAAAATGGATGTCACTGGCCAGGCATGATGGAGCGTTGGAACCGCATGAAGTCATTGTTGCTCTGGCAAAAGCAGCTTTCAAGGCATGTGAACAGCGGGTCTTTCAGAATGACTGTCATCTGGTTAACGAGTTTTGCTGCACATGGAAATAATCTGACAGTAGCGTCTCCTTCTCTTTTCTTCTGTGATCGGGATCCCCAGAATGCTGGTGAGCTTCTTTCCAACAAAACTGTGGTCAAAGTTGGATGCTGGGGAATGCTGATTTTAGCAAAAGCCTAGTAAAAAAGAGTGGCTTGGCGCAGGAGCTTAAAAAAAGAAAAAGCTGGCTCTTGAATTTTGGCACGGTGCAACCTGTTTCATACCAGACAAATGAATAGGCTTAATCTGGTACCAATTTTTTTTTTTTTTCCTTTTTACTCCTCAGAAGTGAAGGGATTGCAGACCTTGCTGTTTTAGGGGTACTCTCATGGGAATGTACATAGGTTTCTTTTGGGTTTTGAATGACCTAAATAATAAGAGAAGAAAAATTGTTCATTTCCGCTTTTCTTGATGTCTTAACTAATAACTATGAAGGAACCTCCCTGAGAGAAAAATGGGACATTAAGGTGAGTCAGCAGTTAAGATGCTATGTTTCTACATCACAGGTAAACGAAGGGCTAATAATTAACATGTATGGTCAGACAAAATGAAGTATTTTATTCATTTGCCTTTGGATTACTATGTAATAATTGCAAACATTGCTCAAGATTTATACTTCAATGAGATTTGTACTAAATTTTATAAAAATAAACAACTTTTTATCAACCCAGAGTCTGCCTTTATATCTTTATTGTGGTTTTGCCAAGAAGTAAAAAAAAAAAAGTCTTTTGGCTTGTAGAAATGTTGACCCATATTTATACTTATCTGTGAAACACCTCATCTGCTCTTACCATCAACCATTCCTAATAACTGTTTACTTTTGGGGGCAACAATCTACATACAGGAAAAAGATTGCCAAAGAGAGAGGAGGAACTAAATTTCTTTATTTTGCCACCCATTTGGGCAGTTGCCTTGAATTTTTATTTATTTATTATATTGGGTGGGGTAGGGGCAGAGAGAGAGAGAGAATCTCAAGCAGATACCCTGCTGAGCACAGAGCCCAACAACGTGGGGCTCAATCCCACAACCCTGAGATCATGACCTGAGCCCAAAACCAACAGTTGGACTCTCAACCGACTGACAGGCACCCCTGGGCATTGCCTTGAAAATGATGATGTTGAATGGGCTCCATGAGGACAAGGGCCCACAGGTCTCTTCAGAACTGTTTAGAATGCCTAGAACAGTGTTAGACACATAGTAGGTGCTCAATAAACGTTGAAAGAACGGATGAGGATGTGGTTTAGAATAACCACCCTGCCCCCCTCCTGGGAGGGGGGAACCTCAAAGAGCATGTGCCATGGATTGTGTCACCAGTGTCATTTTTTTAGGTAAGGGACTAATGACCGTGGGCACTGTGCTCTACCTAGACTGGTGTGACTCTTCTGAAGGCATTCTATAGATAGAGCCTTTAGAACAGTCTAGAGCTACCAACAGCTCTAAAGAGGCTTTCAGGGATGTTTTTACCATTAGAGCTTTGTGGGTGAACACAGAGATTTTCATCATTGAAAAAAACAGTTCTGGAATGAATAACCACTGGCTTAATTAAATCCTTTGCTTACCATCTTCTGAAGTTTTCCCACAGCAAATGCCTTCTTTGCTCACAGCTAGAACTTTGGGTCTGTTTAAGTTTGGAAAGATCTTGAAAGCAGCCTGCCAAGAGGTTTTGTATGCAAGGAAGAGAAGGTGAATTAGGAAACTTTCCCAGTTTGTTTTATTCCTGAAGCTCAAGTAAGTGAGGCATTCTTGAAGGGAAGAGGAGAACTCATTTAAAAAAAGGCATGATTTGATGAGTCATTGGGTCCAATTAATTTCATACCTACCCTGTAAATTATTAGAATCTGGCAAAAAGATATTTAGTATGTTTAAGGAAGATATATGTTTGGGGATAAAGTTTGCACTTTGGTCATTTTATATAGCTGGACGGATCTCTTTCCAGTTAATATGCAAAAAATACGCAATTTAATAACAAGAGTTCTCAGGGTAGAATTATGCTAGGGTACACCAGCAGGTGGCGATGTATCCTGGTCTGATCATTAGGAAAGTGGCTTGGAACGTTAATCTGCTGCTATTCTTTCCCAAAATAAACATTACAAAATTAGCTGGCTGTGCCCTGAACTTAAAAAAAAAAAAAAAGAAAGCAATAAAGAGTCATCTTTGGCCTCTGTTTATCTTTTCCTTTTTTTACCCCGTTCTAACGTCAGCCTTAGCTCATGCATCTATTCAGGGATAATGATCTTTTCATGAACTGTTGCAGGTTGACTTTTAGAAACAGCATTGTTAAGAGGTAATTGTTTCCCCTCTCCACATCCACTGTTTATTAAATTTGCTTTACCACTTGATTTCCACAAAAAGGCTGAGGACCCTCACCCACCAATACAGGTTTAAACCCATTAAGTCTGAAAACAGGTAAAGGGACAGCCACTTTAGACATTGGCAGGCAGAACTGAACAATATTGTATGTGGTACTTAAATTGCTACACTATGGAATTATGCAACCATAAAACTAGATGGATATCTAAATGTACCCGGTAGGAAAAAAAAAAAAAATATGGGAACTCTTCAGAGAGAACTGCAATGCTTTCTACTGGATAAATACTTTATTTGCTGCTCCCATTTCTCTCCACAGCAAGCTTGTGAAGTCGCTGTGGAAAGCACCATGCTTTCTCCATTTGGCAAATCATACATTTCATTTTGCCAAGGCAGAAGCAGCCCCAAAGCAATATTATACCAAGAAATCCTGGCTCCGATTCCCAAACTCTCTTTCCCCCCAGCCCTACACACCTCCGTCCTCTAACTCTCCCCTGGCAGCCAGGATTTGTGCGTGGCGGCCCCTGCCCTGGGATGAAGCCAGCAGGTGCCCCAGGTGAGCGTCCAAGGCCAAAGCCTCTCTTTGCTGGGGTTTGCTGCGTTAGAGAGGGACGGTGTCCAGGTACCTGGACCTGAGTTCTTCGCTTCCATCAGTCACAAGCGGTCTTTACGTGTTATCAGAAAATAAGAACAAGTACATTCCATTAAGGAATAAACGTTTCCAGAGCAAGGGGGCGGGTAATTCCCAAAGAGCCTCTCATCCCGGACGCCTCGGGACCGGGGGAGTGTTCTTCGGCGGTCTCCGGGGAAAGCCGAGTTAGTACAAGCCAGGCTCCAAAGTACAGCTCTCCGGCGCTCGCGGGGCCCTCGGGGGCGACGCTGGGTTGGTGGGTGGGTGGGTGGGCCTCCCGGGGCGGGTCGGTTCCCACCTCCCTCCGCCTCGCAGAACTACTTTTTCGCTCCCCCAAACAGGACTCCGGCGGAGGCGTCCGCGCGGCCGTGGCGCGCGGGGAGGCGCGGGGGCGACGACGCGGCCGGGCGGCGAGGGCGGCGGGGCGGCCCCGCGCGCCGCGGAGGGATCCCGGGTGAGGCGGCTTCCCGAAGTCAGAGGGGAGGAGGCCAAAAAAAGTCGGCGGGGGAGGGGAAGAGCGAGCTCGCGCTGGACGCGGCCGGGGCCGGGAAGACAGAACCGGAACCGGAACCCGTGCGCGCGCCTGCGATCGTCGCGCGGCCCCCACCGCCGGCGGCCTCCTCCGCCCGCCGCGCGCGCTCCCGCGAGGGCCCCAGAACCCGGCGAGCCGGCCCCCGCGCTCCGAGTGGTCGCCGCCGCCGCGCTGCCGCCGCCGCCACCGCCGGCCTCCGGGGCCGGTGTTTCGAGGCCGGGCCGGACGGGAACCTCCCGCCCCTCGCGGGAACGGCCGCCTACCGGCGCGTCGGGGAGGAGCCGCCGCCGCCCGTGCGGACTGCGGAAGAGTCCGGGCCTCGCAGGGATGGGGAGCAACCCGCGGCACTGAGAGACCAGGTTCCTGTCACCTCTGGCTGCGGGACCTCCTCCCCCGGCGCCCGCGGTCGTCCCAGCGCCCGGAGCCTGGTGGGGGCGGCGAGGAAGACGAGAGGGGTCCCCCGGCCCGGGGACATGGAGCCGCGCGAGCCTGGCGCGGGACGGCCCGAGACGCGGCCGAGGCTGCGGCCACGAGCGGCCGGCAGCCCCAGATAGAGAGCGGAGAGCTGAGCGGCCGGCCCCGCGGCGGCGGGGACTCGCAGGCCCCCGACTCTCCGGAGGAGGAGCCGACACCCAGCCCCGCGCTGATCCCGCCCCAGCCCCGGAGGGATTCCCGGGCCCCTTCCCCTACGGCTCGCCGACTTCCCTCCGTGACGAAGTTTTCTCCTTGTGCCTTCCCGAGGATTGAGCTCTAGCTCTCGAACTCGCCTTCTGGCGGACTTCCTCGGTTTGTTTTGGGAGATAACCTGTTTTGCTCCGACCTACATCCCCTTTCCTTGACCCTTCCAGTCGGACGTTCTAGATGACTGAATGGAGTTTTGAGTTGGACTTTTGTGTCCCTTACGGAGTCGGGCCTGATCCCAGAGCACTGGGGGTGGGGTGGAGGTGTTACTGTAAAATGCAAGTTGGATAAAAGGAGGACCTCTCGCCAAGGGCCCCAATGAGTGGCACACAGTCTACTATCACCGACAGGTTGGTATGAAGCTCCCCTTGCGCTTAGCTTCCCTGGATTCGGCCTGACCTAGCAGAGAGTCAGTGATTGCCGATTGCCTTTGACCAGTGAAGTTGACAGGCATAGGAGAGAGGGTTGTTTAGGAGCTCTGCAATTAGACTGGGGTTGCTGCCAAGTTACCCAGTTGATTGAATTTGGAAATGTAGCTTTTTTCCGGAGAGAAACTTTTCTCCAGATTCTCAGCGAAGGGGTAGGTAAAGCCATGATTGTGGTTTTTCTGTTTGTAGCGTGCATTGGGATTCTGTACTTATTTTGGAACCAGAGGAAGGTCATTTTGGGTGAAGGTCAGTGCCCGAAGTCGGCTGGGGTATTGGTGCATCATTGGTTTTCCTCCTGCCCTGTAGTTCTCTAGACACTGTTAGATTTTAGGAATTGCTGTTTGTGAACTTCATTCTGAGACTACTGCATGATGATTTTTGAACTTGGTCTTCTTTGAATATTGAGCTGCGTAGTGTTTATTATCTAATAATTTTCCAGAATGTTGAAATTACTAGTAAATCACAGGCTCTTGCTGGAGCTAAAAAGGGGGGAGGGAAAGTCATGGGGCTTGATTTTAATTGCTGCATTTTTAGTATTTCATCTTCCAGAAGCATTTGCATTTAAGGGATACAAACCCTAAGCGAATTAGGTAGTACAAGCATGGCAGGTGGATTCGTTGAGTTTGAGTCCTTTCTACTACTTATCTATGTTGCCTGGTGGTTGGTGAATTGAGCTAGACTATGTGGTTTAAATGGAGCTTCTTTACTCTTAAGGGTTATTCTTTGGAATATTAGGTTAAACAGTAAATTCCTTTACTGTATTTTATTTCTCAATTTCATTATGACATTGTATGCTGGTTCCAAATTTCAGTCAACCTTTTTTTTTTCAAGTCAGTATTCAAACCATTACATCATTTAAAAAAAAAAAAGATCAAATAACTGAATTAGGGGGCCAAAGAAAGCACTTTGATGAAAAGCGCAACAATAGTGCTTCTGCAGAAAATAGTTGAATTTCCTAATAGGAGAGTTTCACCCAATCGTCAGACTCATTTGTTGATTTTAAAAAGGCCAAATTCCATTATCATACCATAACAGCTACTCCAGAAACAGAACTTCCTCTTCCTGTTGATGCTTTCCAGTGTCACGTGAATGTTCACCTAAAAGATTCCATTAAATATTTAAACTATATTCTTTGTTTGTGTATTTTTTTTAAAATGCAGTTTAGTTTTCAACTTTTCAGATTGTACCCATAACAACGAGTAGCAACAATGCTTATCCCAATTTCTTCGGGTCATCCCCATTCCTGTTCCTTTCAGGGTGTTTTGCTACTGAGAAATCACTGTAATGGGTTTGTGGGTAATTGTTTTTATTTTCCTGGTTCATTCAATTCTGGCCCTCTGTGTTGAGCCTTTAGACAAGAAGTCTTATTAGGAACTAACGTAGTGTAGGTAGTTTTTATTGTCATACTAGGGGTGGTTAATTTTGTAGAAATAGAACCTAGGGTCACCTGCTCATTTCACATGAAAATCACCTGATAGCACCCACATAATAATCTTCTTCCTCTCTGCTTCTCAGAGATTTTCTTGCCTTTTTTAAATTATCTTGGAAATAAAATCTCAGGATTTGGGGTTTTTTGATAAGTTAGATGGGGGATAAATAACACAAACACGCAGTCAATGAATGTTCTTTGCCAGGCCCTGTGCTAGGCACAAAGGATTAAAAGACGGGTATTCCAAGTATAAGATGAATCTGCAAATTGGTTTGGGTATTAATATCCTTGAATTAGTTCAGGTGCTGGCTGATTTCACATACTTTTTTAAACGGGGAAGAAAAAACTTTAAAAGCCGCTTAATTTAATATGCATTGCGGAGACAGTATGGATACCTGTATCTTAGGAATTTGTACTAGTTTTTGTTTTTTTTTTTAAACAAGATTATTCTTGGGTGACTGTTACATTTTCTTTAAACACATCTTACTCTGTAAATATCAGGCATTCATTTGCTCACTAGGAGAGTAGTTGTCCCTGATTTGAATATATGTTGGGGTGAAATCTGGAAGTGCTGGTTTATTTTTTTTCCAGGGTACCTTAACAAAGTTATGAGTATAGAGTAGTTCTTAGCTTCTTCTCAGCTCTATCTATCTCATCCTCTTTTCTCTCTAATTCCAGTGTCCTCTAGATATATTTTGCTGATTCTAGAGCTATTGGCAAATTAACAGTGCCAGTAAAGCTTTTTAAAGATCCTTTCAAGTTTGAAGTACTGTATGTGGTATGGCTTTGTTTTGTAGAGTGTGCAGACCCACCAGGCCAGCTGTGTGAGTTAGAGTTCTTTCATTGTGGTGCTTCTGACTACAGAGTCTGTCTGTCCTCATTTGAAATCAGACTAGCTGGTTTTGGGCGTTGTTCTGTTTTGCAGTTTGCGGCAGGCGACACATGGCTGAACAAGATAAGAAGGGTTTTATTCTTGTGTTAGGGACGTGCTGGGGCTGGGATGGAATTCAGCTATGTTTAGGCTCTGATTGGTCACTGTGGATACTCAGAACTCTGTTATATCCTGTTATTATTTTACAGTTAAATTAACACATTCATTTACTCCCTTCTCTTCCTCTTCATCTTCTACTCTCCAGATCCCTTACCCCCTCCCCCCTTTTTAAAAGGTGTATTCATCAATTTAAAATCCAAACTATGTTCGTGGTAGCGACTGTTTTTATGTAGTGTGTCTGAATAGTGTTTTTTTTTTTTTTTAATTTAGGCAGCTTATGAATACCATCTAGTGTCTTGCTTTGTAACTTCCGTGAGACGTATAGTTTTCCACTTTTAGAATCAGCACTTGTAAAGTGGTGGAAATATCTGATTGCTGTTCTTCAGTTTGCATCGATTGCTTTATTCAGTCCTGAAATACATCCTAATTGTTTGCAGTCCTCTTAGACACCTATCTTCTGTCCCTGAAAGTTTAGGAGTCTTACGGCACTTGGAATTTCTTCTGAGAGATAGGGGAGAACGCCCTTTCAGTGGATTCACTAAATGATTTCAGGCTAGATTCTAGAACAGTGAATTTTCAGGGACGATACAGGTGGGGTTTTGTTTTAAGGGTCTTACTTGAAATAAATGGATCTTTGTTTGGTCTAGGACTTACCTAGGAACTAATGTAGTTAGTTTTGATTGATAGATAAACAAAGGTTTTTGATGTATTGGCATTTTCTTAGTACTAAGTTCAGGTGTAAAGTTGTTTAACTTAAGCAAACTTCTGGTGAGTGTGTAAACCTGTGACTTTATATGCATACACGCAGTAATTGACATTTTCATCCAGGTTACTTTTTCTGCCATCATATAATGCTTTTGGTTAAAAAACAAAACAAAACGACTCCTGTATGTGTACCATTTTCAAGGTTGCCTGAGTCATCTGCAAGCTTAAATTATGTGTACCATTTACTTGTAAAGTCAGTCATTTGATAAATACAAAATTGAGATTAGGGACTAGGATCACAGTGCTAGCTTTACATTCAGTTTAATGTTCTTCCAGTGCCGTATAAAATCCTGGTTCATACGGACATGCAGTAGTACAGTCACTTGTACACTTTTACAGGAGTCAGCATGTACAGGACCAAGTAAACTTTTTAAAAAAGTGCAGAGCTGTAGTCTTCCTGCTTAGTGGCACATTTACAAGATGTTCATATTTATTTGGTGAGCTGACAAGAGAATCTGTCTGAATCACTATAAAAATATGGTAACCTGGAAATGCTGCTTAACGCATTGGTGGCTTATCGTTAAAATGTAGTAGATAACATCGAGTTAATGTACAGGATTTTTAAACTAAATTTGAATTTTCAGTTTAAAAAGTGAAATTTGAGACAAACTTTGATAAAATCCATACAGGGTGGATTTTACATATTTTTCTGTGGAGCATTATGATTCCAGAGAAAACAGAAAATCTTTGAGTGAGCGTATGTGGTGACCTCTTCTGAAAGCCATCTAGAAATGGGTATGAATTGCCTACCGAACTGATACGGGTCGAAGAAAGCAGGATATTTTAATGGTTTTCCGGAGGTCATTGGAGAGACTCTTACGTTATGGTTGTCTGACAAAATTATTAGAAATGTTTCTTATCATATAATTGCTTATCTCCTAGAAATTGACCACGTCACATTTCCAGGAACAGGGAGCTGGAGCATAACTTCTTTTAGTCTCCTTTGTTAAAACTTGATGATATTTTAAAGTTGAAAACATTCTCTTTTCCCTTTTAATAATTTAAGAGTCCTCAAAATAGTGGCATTTGAACTGAAATTTTAAAATGAGCAAAATTATAAATATTTTGTTTCTTTTTGAGTAAAATACTCTCCGGTATGTAACGATATCTTATTGCAGTGTAATTCTTTAACATTTATAATGTTTTGACTCCCCGTAGGGCAGATTATCATTTACATTTAGGCAACTCATAGAGTTTAAGTCAAGATTATAAAACTGGAAAGGAGAGACCCATGATTTTAACCTAGATTTTCTGATTCTCAAGTCCCCCCCTTTATACTTTAAATTATTGTCTTTCTATGTGCATTATTTTTTTCTGTCCTACTTTCCTTTAGTAATTTTCCGATCTGGCCAAGTTAGTGTTGGCTTTTTCTCTTATAAGATGTTTTCTAATTATCTATTCTAGAGGATCAAGCTCTGGTCACTTCCTCACGAGACTGAACAACAATCTGATCGATCTAGTAGTCAGGAAGTTTTTCCTCATCTTTAGCTCAAACTTTTAATTTGTCCTGTTACTTGTATATACATGCTGTAGCAGGCTAAATAATGCTGTCGTCCCATTTTGTGTTAATGGTTAATGGTCTAAATGGTTCAGACAGTTAACCAGCACCTTTTCCCTACCCCCACCCTTATTCTTTGCTTAGCCAAGTTGTATGTTCTGTTGATTTGTCTAAAAATCAACCTGTCCATCTTAATGTCTTATTAGCTTTTCCCCAATTGCTCTCCTAGTGCAAAATGATTTTTTTCCTCAGATGTGCTCCTAGGACAAAATGTCTGTATTTTATCTTTACCCATATTCTAGAGCAACAAGTTCCAACTTCAGTTTAATGTAATCAGGGGGGCTTTAGTTTTCTCTAGGCATAGCCCAAGATTAGCGCTAAAGAGATTCTGAAGTTCATTTTAATTCACTTTTAAGTTAGATAGTTTTTAGAATGGATATGGGAGATGTCACGATCAAATAAAACAATAAATTTATACAAACAGCGTAATTACTAAATCAACTAAGCAATTACTCATGTTATAAAAGGCTTCTTTACAAAGCGATTCTTTTAAATATGAGTGCCCCTAATGTAAGAAGTGTTATCAATTATGTGACAAATGGGTAGCAAACAAAAATAATAAGCATTAGGAGCCACCCTTGGTTGAAAATCAATCAGAAGTGAAGATAAAACATCTCTGAACTTGTAAGTAAATGAAGAGATGTGATTGTAGCTCTGAAGTATCTGTTGGAATGTGGTGAGATACATCTGGAAGTTGTTATTTTTTTTTATTTTTATTTTTTGCAGAGGTTTTTCAGTCTCACCTTAAATTGTATGTCACTTTTTCCATTTTTTTGTTTATTGAGTTTTGCCTTATTTTTTGTTTTTCCCCCACATATGAGTGAAAAGGACTTCATCTGCAATACTTAGCATTATTTTTCCCGTGAAATACAGTATGGTTAAAATTGAAATAACATTTTACTTTTTTGCCACTGTATTTATACGAACTACTACTAATGATAAGAGGCCATAAAAGAAGGAAAAAGTGCATATTTAAATTATAAAATACATTAAGATTATAGAGCTCTTGAATATTTTATTGATAGACCTTTTTCATTGATAGTAACTTAGTTTAAAGTCTTTGTTCTTTTGTATTTTGCTAGCAATTTTGTTTCCTCAAACTTTAGAATTTTGGAAACATGCCAAAGTTAGGGCATTTTAATTTTTCAACTTAGAATATGTGGAATGCCAAGATAGCCATATATGAAGGATTTTGTGAGGCAGCTCCTGACTCCAAGAGAACCCTATGAAGCTAGTGCCTTAGAATAATTTTTAGCTTTTTGATTCTATGGAGGTAACACACGATGGTCTGAAGGTCGGAGGCTTTACCTAAATTGCATAAGCGTACGTTGTTGACTTTCAGTAAAAGAAGAAATACACTAAGTTTGCCTTATTGAATCAGCATGCACCAATGCAGCTGACAGTTTAGATTCATACCAAAACAGGATCTTTTACTAATTCAAATGCTGAATTCTGGTTTTTGAGATCATAGTCACATGATAGGCCTGGGTTTCTTCCCAGTGTTGAAAGACAAGCAAATCTAATGGCCAATGAAAAATTAGATTTCCTGTCTTGGGACTATGAGTAACAATTCACGAAGAAATTCACAAAGAAATGTAAGAAAACCTGGTTTAGTTAATGCTTACAATTGATTAGCCACTTGTTATACTGCTTTTTCTTTAATGTTATAAAACCTATTCTAGTCATTTAAAGATACTGCTCTGAGACTACAGTTTTGGTCAAGTATTTCATTTAAATGTTCATTTTAGGTTCACACCCTCAAGAAATCAAAGAGGATTTTATAGGTCATCTTTGGATTCAGAAAATGTAGATTTTATATATATTGTTGAAAAACTGGTGATTTCATCAGCATCTGAAGAAGTTATATGTGAAATTGATCATGTAACACAGAAGTTGGCTATATCTTGTCTAGAAGAATAACAAGTCCAAAATACAGATCATTCCCAACTAGCAATGGTTTGACTTTAAGATAATGCAGAGGAGATACGCATTCAGTAGAAACTGTACTTTGGATTTTGAATTTTGATGTTTTTCTGGGCTAGTGGCATGCAGTACAGTACTCTCTCTTGACGCCGGTTAGTGGCAGCAGGCCCGCTGCTCTCAGCCATATGATCATGAGGGTGAACAACCAATATACTTAAAATCATTCTGTACGCGTATAATCGTTCTATTTTTTACTTTCAGTACAGTATTCAATAAATTACATGAGACATTCAACACTTTGTTATGAAATAGGTTTTGTGTTAGATGATTTTGCCCAACCGTAGGCTAAGGTAAGCGTTCTGAGCATGTCTCAGGCTAGGCTAAGCTATGATGTTCAGTAGGTTAGGTGTACTAAATGCACTAAATTCAACTTACGGTATTTTCAACTTACAGTGGGTTTATTGGGACATAACTCTATCATAAGTTGAGGATGATGTCCATACTTAAGTACATATAGGAAATCTCTTGAAGGGGCTTAGACATACCCTTCCGTAGATTTTAGATGGGTTATCTGCCTGTGTTCCAGACACAAGCTGGTATGATGTGGTTTGCCCCGTATAGTCTCTGTGGTTTAACTCAGAGGAAGTGGTTCTTGTGGGTGAAGGTCTGATCTTTTCAGAGATTGTTGGTGGCACATGCACCGTCAGCTTATTTCCTGTTTTATTGGCTGTTTGGGTAAGACCTTCTCAGAGCAAGTACTGCTGAAGGGGTATTTAAATATTTTGTAGTGGCAGGATAGATGGTTATAATGTTGTATAATATCTACCTCTCAGGTGATATGAGGGTTAAATTAATGTTTGTGAAGTGCTTTGAGATCCTAAGATGAATAGTGCAGACATGTTCCTAATCATGTTTGCAAGTTATTGCTATGTTCAGATATTGCTCAAATTTAAGGAAAAACATGTTCATGCAGTAAAGCGTTGCTGTGTGGACCTTGACTTTTGTAACCATTCAAGTGTTGTTTAATCACTGTAAGAGTCATGGTTAGGATTTTTTCCTTTTTTTTTTTTTTTCTTCTAACTCTATAATTTTACCCTACATGGGTTAACTTAATGGAGTAGATACCTTGTCTATAGTACTGGTTAAAGCTTTTTTACAAAACTTAATGGTTCAAGCATGCTTCCTCACTAGTTTAACTGGCATACTAAAATAATAGAATTTAGAGAATTTCCTTTGAGATCCGTGGTTGTACCACCCATATACAAAACCCTTTGTTGGCTTTGCTGGAACCTTAAGATGAACAAACTGATCAAATTGCAAATGTCATAGTTCTGATTTTTTTTTTTTTTTTTGCCTTTGCATGTAGCCTTTGCCACTTAAAAAATTAACAATGAATATTTTTGGGGAAGAGGCTTTCTTTAAAGCTACATTGTCAACTAAGTTTTGAGTTCCTCAAGGGTAGGAAGATAGTTCTTATTCATTTTTAAGTAATTACTATTTGCTTTATTGTATTTTTGTTCCTTTTTTAATATTAAAAAGCATAATGAAGATAAAATAGCCCAAACTATTCAACTACTCAGACAATGTTGTTCAGGTTAAAAAAAAAATACACAAGAAAATGCAAATGATATATAATGGTAATAATAAAGTCTCCCTCTGATCTTACCTCTATCCCCATACACCTACCACTTCTCATACTCTCCTCAGAGGTAACCATAGGTAGGTTTTTTTGGTCTGTCTTCCAAAACATCCTTACAAATATAGCAGCCTATTATTTTAATATTCTTTGTATCTACCCCATAGTAGGTACATCTATCAGTTTCTGCGAGGTTGTGCTACCATAACAACAGCTTCAAATTTCAGTGGCTTACAACACTGGTTTATTTCTTGCTTACATTACACCTTGTCAGCTGTGGATTGGCTGCAGCATTTTTGGAACCCTGGCTGAACGAGCAGCCCCTGTCTGCGATATGTCATTTGCATGGCAGAGGGAAAGAGCAGGAAAACTGATGCAAACATGTAGGGTCTCTTAAAGCTTCCCCTCAGTCGTTCACACTAAATCATTCACATATCTTTGGCCAAAGCAAGTCATATGGTCAAGCTCATTGTCAGTGTGCCAGGGATGAATGCTCCTCCCACAGGTGGCATTGCAAGTCACATAATAACGGGTAAGGGTGTATAATCCTCTTAAGGAAGGGAAGGGGAGAGTAAAAAGTTAGGAGCAATAACGTAGTCTATCACAGGAAGTGCTCAATAAATGCTTGTTAGATGGGTTGTTTTGAATCTGTGTAAGTTTTTTTTTTTTTTTAATGGACTATTTCAAACATACACAGAAGTACAGAGAATAGTATGAAGAACCTCCGTGTTCCCATCATTAGCTTCAATAATTATCAATGCACGGACAGTCTTGGTTCATCTGTTTCCTTGCCCTGCTTCTCCATCAGATTATTTTGAAGCAGTTTCCAGAGATTTCAACTATAAATATTTCACTAAGTATCTCTGAAAAAGTCCGAAAGTGTGACTTGCTTTAGTAAATTCTTACTGTCTAATAGTTTGAGGTAATGGTACTAGGGACGGACAGGTGTCAAGTAGGAGAGGATGTTCATGGAGTGCATCTGGAATTTGACAGCCAGAAACCTGTTTTGATTTCATTTTGAATATTTCTGGAGGAGGCTTACAGCAGAATGTCATGTTTTTCCCAGCACCTCCTTTTCTCCGTGTGTGTATGTGTGTGTGTGTGTGTGTGTGTGTGTGTGTGTGTGTGTGTGTATGTATATAGCAGAAGCAGGTAATTAACCCCTGGAAAAAATAACATTGCAACAGATTTGATTTGCAAGAGGTTTCATTTCTCACTGAGCCTCTGTTGGAATGATGCCAACTGAAAGGAATCACAGCCCTTAATGGCTCTAAGTCTTCTGGGAGTTCCCAGTCAGTGATGTTATTTACTCTGAAGGAGGAACATCAGAACCATTTATAAAAATCTTATATTCACCTATCCTGTTTGCTGTGCAGAGAAAGGCTCTATCAGTCTTTAAGGAGATCCCTAAGATGATCTAAAAGTAAGGAAGAGAGTCTAACTTTAATTTAGAAATAATTGACACCTGCTCAGGTTAGTTGTCTGAGGGACTTAAAGCCTCCATTTTGACTCAAGACTACAGATGTTATTAGCATGCAGGATAATACAGTAAGTTTCATTTCTTCATTATGCATCTAGGATCATCAGCTTCACAGGAAATTCTTTGGGGGAAGGGGTGTTATGTAATCAACAGTGGGAAGCAAATTAAACAGATAGAATCCCTTCTTCGGTTTGTAGATTGGCAGGTGACAGTGAGGTGATCAAAGAAGATTTATACAAACTAGTGAATAAATTATTATATATAACATGATGAAAGTAGTTTATTTTAGTATAGTACTACTAGCTAATTTTGCTTTCTTGATGGGCTGCTTTTGCTGTGCTTAGAGACACTTAGGTTAAAATGGTCTTTCTAGGTATCCAAATGGTTTGTTTTCTTTAATTAAGTTATATTGTTAGTCTCATTTCAGGATCTGCGTAGTAACTGCAGTAGAAAATGCTTGGCTTGTAAAATCATTGGCTTGTAAATACAACTTTTATTTAAATTTGAGTTTTTCTTGGCATTGAACTGATTTCTGGCTTTGGTTGCTTGGGACAATATAGTCTATTTAAAATGTAAATAGTTTTTTCCCATGGAGAATAACTCTTGGACTTGGCCATTGTTCATGTTATTTTTCTGTTGTATCACAATAGAAAAACATTCGTTTTCAGAGATAATAATTTGTCGGTACCTTTGTCAGAATAATATATTTGTACTTCAGTTGCATTTGTTAGTTGCACAATTTGGGGAAAGGTTTATGGTTTCCAGTTACTGTATTTACCCAGAAGCTCTACAAGATCAGAATTCTTGAGACAGCATTTAAAAGTAAGTTGGGTGTGTTGCCTGGATGTGACTAGTAAAAAAAGAGAAGCTTCTCCCATGTAATTATTGCTTAATAGGACACAAGGTACAATTCTGTTTCCAAAAATAGGAATTAAGTAGAATATTATATGGATAAACATTAGCAATTATATTAATTTTGACTCCACTGGCAGAATTCTTTTTGAGACTATCTTTGTCAGAAATTAAAAGTAGTTGTTAAAGGAAAAGATATTTCAGCTCTTAATTTTATGTGTGTATATATATTTTTATATAATATATACATGTATATATATTTACTTTCGTAAAAGAGATCAATAGAAGAGAACTGATTGAAGATGATGTAGAAAAAAGAGCTTCCTGGGCTTAGTGTGTCTGACTTGTTAGCATGCTTATTGTAACTGGGAGACCATAGGTAATCTCTCTGAACGGCAGTTTAGTTTCGTCATCTGTAAAAATGAGGGTAACAATACTTAATTTTCAGAGCTGTTGGGAAGGTTAAGTGAGAATGTGTTTAAGTACCTACTGTTTAAATCTCTGAAGTTAGTTTGGTTTTCCTAAAATTTGATTTGTGCATGTAAAATGATTTTGAATTCACATGTATTTGCTGTTGCTACTACTGTGACAGTGTTTTCTCCTTGCTGTGATAATATTCCCTATCCTTTATATTCCAGATTATAGGTTGTTTTTAGAATTAAGATACATTTGGAAGGGAGGAATAGACAAAAGAGAGAGTTATTTCAATTTAGACTGAAACAGTAACCCCTCTAGTTGCTAAATTGGTAAGACTGTTAGGCTTGGCAGTTGATGTTTAAATCTGCCTTTGATCACTCAGGATTTGTCCGGTTCTATCTTTACAACATTAGGTCATTTGTTTATTCATTTATTCAGTAAATAATGAATGCCTGCTCTGTATAGGTCATTGTGTTGGCAAAGTTACTTTGAGCTCTTGCTACCTGCAGATTTATATTTAACAATTAAGAAATTTACCTGTAAGAGTGATATTCATTGATTCATGCTAAAGATTAAGGTGCGAAGTCATGTGTATTTTGGGGAAATAGGGGTATGAAATTATCAATGATGAAATTTATCTTGTTTTCCAAATTAAATTGTTGTGTCCCATCACATACTATCCTGTTATGTTTCCTTTTTATTTTTCAGTTTAATTTTATTTTGATGAGTTACCTAAAGTGAAAAGGGCAGTGTTTTAAGTTGAAATTTAAGAAGCTTTAGATGTTCGTTGCTTTTGAATAGAAGAAATCACATTTCATTGATTAGTATTGCTTTAGTCACTATTTGAAAGAGAACCTCTCTACTCATTAGCTACCTCTTTGAAGGTACTAACAACCTGTTAAGCCTATACTTTGTACATCCAATGCTAAATATGTTGATTTGATCAGTCAAAGATTCTGGAAACTACAATAGTTCGTTTAGCAAGACAGTCTTAAATCCTGATTACTTGCTGCACTAGCGTTTTATACTTCAGAAAGGTGGAAAGATGACTGTGGGTGAAAAGGAACATTTTAAGGTAGAGGAAGTTTAGTCTCATAAAGAAATTTGGGATGTGGGAAAGGGTTTTATATTTATTGAGTACATAGTAAGTGCTAGGCACTGTCCCAGGAACTTTCTGTGCATTGTCATTTTTAATCTTTTAGCTGTTTAAGTTAAATATTGTCCCCAGGTTAAAACAGAGAAAAATGAGGCTTTAAGACATTCACTAATTTGTATAAGGCAGAAGAGTTGGGATTATGATTCCAATGCTCATTTTCTTTTGGCCTTCTGGTCTCAGGCTTGCTTATACTGAGTAAGATTGGCTCATCTGGATCAGTCAGTTGATCTTTTGAATCAGTTGGATAAAGCCCAGAAAGTGGATTTTTGTCTTCAACAACACCATTAAGTGTTGTCTTACATTATAATTTCATAACTATATTTTATTCTTTCTATTTTTAATCACCTATTTGCTTACTCTCTTTTCCAGATTTCTGACATGAGGGATTTTTGTCTCATTTCCTCTAAAGAATGGCTACATTGTGTTTTGGTTTCTTATTCATTGCTTTAAATATACACAAATGTGTAAACACTGGACTCTTTTGAAGCCTAATACACATTGCTTATAGATCATTTTCCATTATAACTGTTCTAAAGTTCTTTTAAGAAGTAAATTTAAGGCCCATCTAGAACAACTTTTGTGAGTTTGTTTTGTTTTGTTTTGGAGGGTTTTTTGTATTGTAGGCACGCAAAGCAGTAAGAAGGGACTCAAAGAATTGTTATACTGAGTATCTAAGAGGAAGAAAAGGCAGCAAATGAATGATTTTAATGCTAGGTGATCAGGCCTTTGTGAAGTATAAGTGATTTAAGCAAATTGGGTTTAAGTTAAGTGGCAGTGGAGATAATACTTTCTTTTTAAGGATTTCTTGTTGTAGTAATGATCTTCCCTTTATATTTTATCATTCGGTTTATATTTTCTACCACTTAAATATGTAAATATCCCTTTTATTCTAAAGCTGTAGATTTATCTTCTGAACCATAAAACAGTTACTTTTTCTTCATTTTTTCTTTGTAAATGACTTTTTTGTTGTTACTGAAATTCTGTGGCATGAATCATTTTAGTTCAGCCACTTTTTATGCCGTAACATTGGAAGGAAAATTTGCTTAAGAGATATTTAAGTGTGTTTTCTAACCTAATCCTTTTTAAGTATAAATTGTATTATTATTATTATTTATTTATTTTTCTTGCATTTTCTTAGTAACATCAGAGAATCTAGAACAGAGGTAGGCAGATAGTTGATTTAAAAAAGAAGCCTACAAACTAAATCTTTTATTGAATAAGTACTGCTTCTAGGTAGAGAAAGAGTAGGAAATTACAATTTGAGAATTTTATTACTAGGTTTAAAACCCACAGAGAGGATGCATGCAAAAAAGCAATGCCCTTTGAAGCATTCTTATGGATGTGGAGACTTTTCTAGCCCTTAGGGACATCTACAGACATCCGCTATGCTCAGTTCTGGGAAGCTGCTTTTTCCCATGCTTGCAGCCTCCCTGTGGGGTAAAGGTCTGTTAATTTTGCATAAATATTTACCATATCTCATTTTAGCTAGCATTGCTTCCTCACACTGTTAGCAATAAGGAAACCTTTGCTTATCCAGCTTGAAAAGTTTACTGTTCGCGATATGACTAGTCTAGAGTATGTTCTGTTATGTTCTGAGGGTTGCTGAAGTTAAAAAATCAGATTGGAAAAAATAGCAAGGGGGTAAACAACCAATTCATAGTCTATACATAATCTGGTTATTATAGAAATATTTGCCCACCCTTATTTTTGTGTATTTAAAAATGAGGTTATTATCACGCAGCAGTGTGATTCACTTCAGTCTTGTCACATCTAACAAGTCAAATTATTGTCACTTTCATATATGTATTTGTATGATGCTAGTAGTAGTTTACATTTGCATTTACTATACTTTTACAACTATTTCTTCACTTAGTAACAATAACGAATAGTTTCTGTTTATCAAGCATCATTCTAAATGCTTTATAGGCATTATATTTAATACATATAATAACATCACAAGGCAGATATCATTCCCATTTTACAGATGAGGAAAAACTTAGATTCAGAGACATTCATTGACTACTAGTCCAGTATTTCCCAGCTAGTACATTTTTGGAGCCAGGTTTCTAATCCAGGTCTTTTGACTCTTGGTTCATTGTATTTGCTACTGCACATAATTTTGGGTACCTATCATTTTCATAAAGTTAGAATCCAAACACAAATAGAAAGTATAAAATTCAAATATAAGAAGTTTCAGTCAAAGAAGGTTATTTAGTTTCTTTTCATATAATTTACAGCAGCAATTTCTAAATTGTGATCCAGAGAACATCAGGACACTTTAATAGAAATACAGTTTTTTATTTTGCCAAATTATCTTATGATCCCTACATTGTCTCAGGCACTCAAGGCAAAAGGTAGAATGTAAAATGGAATCAATGTGTCACCCCCAAACTTTTATTTTATTATTTTAAAAAGGTCCAATCTGTTTTATTAGTCAAAAGCGGTCCAGTATTTGCAATTTCATATGATTTATCTTGGGAGCTTTATCAATATGAATACATCTTAGATCTTGTCATTGCTTGGAAGGATTCTACTTTCAAATTTTTGTGTTTTTCTATCTCTTACCTTCTCTTCCTTCTCCCTCATGCCCTTTTGGATGTACTCTTTCCCTTCATTGTCATCACCAGGCTTCTCATCTCTCCTGTCTGATGCCATCTAGAACCTCTGCGCTTCTTCAACCTTTTATTAATTTCTAGTTGAGTCCTTTTGCCATTCCCTGTACTTTTCTGACCACATAGTATACACCCAATAGACTTCCTGGATTACCTATCATTTTTCTTTAGAGTGGCCTAGCAAAAGTTATTTCAAAGATGATACTTTCTATTTTGACGTTTCTTACTCTTTCTTTACCTACCTAGGAGGTAGTAACCCAACCATTAATCTCTCCATCCAAAATGTATTTATTGAGTAAAAGTTATATAATAGGTACTGTAATATTTTATGCGTATTATTTTACTTAATTTTCATAATGACTCTGTGAAGTAATGGGTTTTGTTATAAAATGTCCATTTGACAGGGGAAGAAACAAAAGCTCAGAAAGTTTAAGTGGCATGCCTAGTGAGTTGTAAAACTGAGATTTTAGTCTGAATTTGTCTATCTTTACAACCTTTATTCTTGAATACTATGCTATACTACCAGATATAGTCAGCATTGAATCAGGTAGTTTCTGCATTTTAGGATTTCTAGTCTAATGGAGACAGACACGTAGGCAGCTAAGTGCACAAGGTATAGTGGGGACTCGAGAAGAATCAATACTTTCTGGATAAATCAGAAATAGCTTCATAGAGGAGGTGAATACTTCCTTTGAATCTTGAAACAAGGGGTGTGGTTACCAGACAGGTGAGGGATAGAAGAGCATTTCAGGTAGAAGAAGTAGCAATGTGAACAAAGGCGCAGAGGTGAAATAGCTCATGTTTTCTAGGAATGCATGTAGGTGATTAGAGCAGGGAGGTTGATGATGGGCACAGCAGTTGGTAAAGTTGCAGTGATAGGAGGCACCAGATTATTTTTATGTTCTGAGGAGGTTGGGTTTTATCCTCTGGACTATGGGAAGCCACTGAAGACCTTTTATCAGATGGGAAATAAGATCAGTGTTATATCATGAGAATGATCATTTGGGTAGCAGTGTGAAGAATGGGTTAGTCTCAAGAAGCAGTTTTAGGGGCAGACAGACCACTGGGGAGACATTTTTCAATAATCCAGATGAAAAAAATGAAGTCCTAAACTGAAATTGTGACAATATCCAGAAAAGAGAAGAGACAAATAGAGCTATTTAGATGTTAATACCAGTAGTATGAAAAGGGAAGATGGTGAAAATGAGGACCTTTCTGGCTTGGGTGTGGGTGTTGGTACCATTTGCCAAGATGGGGAATATAAAAGGGAGGAGGCACAGTTTTGTTTTGTTTTTTTTGTTTGGTTGGTTGGTTAGATGAATATTGAGAAGAGAACAGATACAGCAAGGGGCAGATTTTGTTTAACGTACTATAGTAGTTGTCTGTTGCTGCATGTAGTAACGTACTACAGTAGTTTGTTGCTGCATATAGGTTATCACAAATCAGTAAATACACTTGCACTATCCAACATGGTAGCCATTTAAAGACACATGTAGCCATTTAAATTTAAATTAGTTGAAATTAGGTAAAATTGAAAATGTAATTCTTCAGTCACTAACCACATTTGAGTGTTCAGTAGCCACATGTAGTCAGTGGGTACTGTGTTGGACATTAGACATAGAACATTTTGATCAGGGGCCTTGGGGAGCTCAGTCGGTTAAGCCTCCAGCTCTTGGTTTCCACTCAGGTCATTGATCTCAGGGTTGTGAGATTACGCCCTGCATCCGGCTCCACGCTCAGCGCAGGGTCTGCCTGTCCCTCTCCCTCTGCTCTTACCCCCTCTCGCTCTTTCTCTCAAATAAATAAAATCTTTTTTAAAAAAGGAACATTTTAATCATTGTGAGAAGCTCTGTTGGACACCGCTGCTAAACATTTATTATCTCCTACAGTTTGCTATGATCAAATCTGGGAGCAACTTAGCTGGGTGGTTCTGCTTCAGGGTCTCTAATGAGCTTGTAGTCAAGACATCTGCTACTGAAACAAAGGCTTGAATGGAGCTGGTGGATCCACTTCCAAGGGGACTCACTCACATGCTGGGCAGGTGAGTGCTGGTTGTTGGTAGGAGGCCTCAGTTCCTCATCAGGTGGACCTTTCCATAAGGATGTTTGAGGCAGCTGGCTTTACCCAGAGCAGATGATCTTAGAGAGCAAGGTGGAAGCCATAATAACCTTTATGGGCAGACCTTAGTCAGAGGTCACACCGTCATTTTTGTACTAGTCTGTTGGTAACACAGATCCTTTCTATTCAGTGTGGGGAAGGACCTATTCAGAGCATGAATTCCAGGAGGCAAGATTCATTGGGGGATATCTTAGAGGCTGCCCACCACAGGTACTTACGGAATATCCAGGTGTAAATGGCTAATCAATGACGTATGTGTCATCTATATAGAAGTGAGGGCTTGGCTACTGCTATTGTGTTTGTGATGCTAGTTGAAGTAATTTGAATAGGCGAGTTCAAAAGAATGAGATTACACAGGAAGGATGGCCAAAATAATATCTTGGGGGAGGAGAGAAGTGTTCTCAAAGGCTATTGAGAAATGGTTACAGAGAATCAAGGCAGTGATTACAGAGGAGTAGGAGTACCAGAGAGCACAGTATATACAAAGGAAACTTCAGGAATGGATGAAAGTTGAAAGTAAAATGTAATTAACATTGCTAAATGATACAAAGTAGTCAAGTAAAACATAGGAGAGTTATTCTTCCAAAAATTATGTATTGAATAACTATGCTAAGAACCAGAGAAAGATACGTAGCAAATAAGACAAAGTTTCTAATAACTTATAGAGGCATACCTCTGAGATATTGTGGGTTCAGTTCCAGATCACTGCAGTAAATTTTGTAATAAAGCAAGTCAAATGAATTTTTTGGTTTTCCAGTGCATATAAAAGTTTTGTTTGCCTCATACTGTAATCGGTTAAGCGTGCAGTTGAATTATGTCTAAAAAAAAGTACATACCTTAACTAAAAATACTTAGTACTAAAAAATGCTAGCCATCATCTGAGCTTTCAGCAAGCCCTAATCACTGATCACAGATCACTATAACAAATACAATAATAACGAAAAAGTTTGAAATATTGTGAGAATTACCAAACTGTGACACAGAGACATGAAGTAAACAGATATTGTTGGGAAAATGTCACCAATAGGCTTGCTCAATGCAGGGTTACCACAAACCTTCAATTTGTGAAAAATGCAGTATATGCAAAGTGCTATAAAATGAGATATGACTGTAATCGAGTCTGAGGAGATATGGTTAAGGGAAGTTTTCTTGGAGAAAGGTTAGATGTTTGTGAACAACCTCTTTAAAAGGTAAGGATTTGAGTTAGGTGTTTAAGTGTGTGTAGGTGGTGGTGGTGGTGATATGGATAATAGAATGGACATTTTAGACAGAAAGTATGTTTTTATGTGTGGAATATTGCTAGAACATGAAATTTGTGATGAAGGAAAGTGATGAGAAAAGAGACTGGAAGGATAATTAGAGTGGTCTTGAATGCATGTTAAGGAACTTGCCTTTATCTTGTAATCTCTTTTTTTCTATACTTAAATTATTTGGGTACTACCTTAATAACTTGCCATAGTCTTATAATCACTGAACTATCCGTTACTTATTTTTTAAAGATAGAATATTATGTTTTATTTTGCTTGTAATTTTAACTTGAGTTGTTGTAATGTTTCTTAACATTGCTTTTTAAATTGAAAATCCATTTCTAAAGGAAACTTTATTTCCTTATTATAAATAGAAAATCAGTATTTTTGCCACTTATAGAAGCAACAGTAGAAAATTATGCACTATTACTAAATTTTTAAAAATTAAAAATGAAATACATAATGCATCCTTTGGTTTACTGAAATGTCTGCCTGAAAATTAGTTCCTCAGTGAGAAAACTGGTTTTAGTCAGCAATGAAGGGATATTTGTTTGGACACTGCTTGGTGTATAACTAAGATGAGACTTAAGATCATTAAGACAGATGCATTGTTAAAATTTTGATGTTAACAAATACTAAAATCTTAACTCTCAAAGTATTTGTAGTTGGAAAGGTCAGAAGCTAGTTAATGGACAACTTTGATCAGCAGTTATATACTAATAAATATTAGGTCTTTTGTTCCAAGAAATCATCTAAAGGAATTTTTAGAATCTGTTCTTCTGAATGTGTCAAGTTATTTATTAGGTGATGTTCATGAAGTGGAAAAAGGGGTTCCTCAACTACTCTTTGCTGCCATCCAGTTTGGGAAAATTCTTGTGAAAAAATATCAAATCTTTCAAGCATCTTTTATAACATTCAGGATATTTTCAGTAGTTTTTCAGAGGAGTCCTCAAGTAGTCCTTTCAAAGAAGAAAAAAAATCCAACTCACATATCTTGTGATTCTAGTTTTGCAGTTATCTTGTTCACTTTGTTTTTTGTACGGGGAATACTTAAATTTGTCAGGATAAATTTAAGTTCTTCACATGAGCAGATATATTTGTCAAGATGTGCTTATTTGCAAAGCTTGTCTCAGTCACGCATATGATCTCACAAATTGAAGATTTCTTCCAAAATATTTGAAATTCTTCCTGCATCTCAAATGGATGTGTGAAGACTTTTCCACTATTTCTGCCAGACTATACATAGTTCCAGTTTTGAAGTTAAGATAGGGAATACTCTCATAAGATTTTTAATGAATGTTTTCGAGCTGTAATGCTGACAGAAAGCATGCAAATAACAGCGTTAGAGATGCTGCAAAAGTGCCCAGGAAGAGTATCATTCCTGATGTTAAGATACAGTTTTGGAGTGTCTTAAGGTGGCCGGTTACAGTTAAGGAACTGTTGGAGGAAATGTGGTAAATATGGGTGATCATTTAGGAATTCATGAAGTCTTGTAACATCCAGGGTAGCTAAACATGATCAAGTCATGTGTGATCAATATATTTAGGAAGAAGAGAGGGGAGAAGCAATAGTTGAAATCTCTTGGTCAACCTCACTTTAATGGACTCACTCCATTTCCTCTGTAGAGCATGACTTTTACCTGCAGTGGGTTAAATGCTTGTGTGCAGGAGGCCACTCCATAGTACGTCTGAATACCTTCTGCTTCCGTTTGAACTGCATAATCCCAACCTGTTGTACTTGTATTGGAATTAGATAGTTTAGTTAAATATTATGAAAACCGATGAAATATGAGCATAAAAAAGAAAGGCATTTCTGTGACAACTGAGTTGTGTACCCCTTGGAAATGCGAGTAGAGACGTATCACTAAAGAAATTGCTGTCCTATTAGATGTGACTGAAAAACAGCTATTAGCTATTTGGGAAAAGTAGAGTCTAGTGAGTATTTTTAGTTTCTTGCTCCACTGTAAGGAAACTGAAACAGGAAATAAATCATAGCTGAGGTATTTTAGTATAGTTTATACAAGAAAGATAATAGGGCACTCCAATCAGCACATCCTTATTTAAGGAAAAGGCCTTGATCCTACATTTAAAAATTGGTAAATAAATGTACACTTACGAATTTTAAATTGAAATGAAGCTTCAGGTATATATGGGTGTTTATTTATTTACTTTTAACACTTCCTTACTTTAACTGCTCTTTTCCATTAAATGACCAATCACTAGTATCAGTGAATTGAATAGGACAGTTTTTACTCTATGGCTAAAGGCATGTCATGACTTCAGGAGATTTGAAGAGAGGGAAACATTGAAATGCTTTTTCAAGGCTGCTGTAATGACCAGGTAACAAGTGTGCTAATTGTTAGTGTTCCTACTTCCAAGAATGCTTTATTTGCCTTTCACTTTTACTTTTTTAAAATTTAATAATGGTTTTTGTTTTTGTCCACTGTTGCCTTCCATTTGTGGCAAATAATATTGGCTTTTTATTTATAATAGTGAAATAAAGCTTCCTTCAGAAATGAAAGCAATAGTACTTAAAGGAAAACATTAAGTAACTGATAGTTCAGGGGTTATGTGACTGGCAGATTAGTAAGGTATTATTTAAGTGTGGGAAACAGTAGCCTATAGGTTAAAGGCAAGTTCCTTAACATGCATTTAAGACCACTTGTGATATGGCCTTTGTCTAACTTTTCCAGTGACATGTCTCACCTCTTTCAGTTATCTCAGAGATCATGTTGGTCAGCATAGGGACAGCCTCGTCTCAAGAATTGAGCCCAGGGCACCTGGGTGGCTCAGTTGGTTAAGCGACTGCCTTCGGCTCAGGTCATGATCCTGGAGTCCCGGGATCGAGTCCCACATCAGGCTCCCTGCTCAGCGGGGAGTTTGCTTCTCCTCTCTGACCCTACTCCCTCTTGGGCTCTCTCTCTCACTCTCTCTCTCTATCTCAAATAAATAAATAAAATCTTAAAAAAAAAAAAAAAAAAAAGAATTGAGCCCAGACTGGATCCAGAAGGTAGTTAGTCTGGAGGGAATTTGATAGCTCTGAGGACAATGCTTTGGATGGAGAAATCATGGAACTAATTTTTCCAGCTTTACTGAGCTTGTCTGTCTGATTCACTTTTGTGTTCCATACCTAGAAGGCAGTAGGCAGTAAATATTTGAATAGATGAATGAATAAACAAGTAAACCCAAAGTAAGAGTTATAGCGTTCTATAGCTTAAGGCGTTGTATAGCTTAAGGCGTATCTTGAGTACCAAGCAAAAAAATTTCAGAAGAATCTCTGAGGCCATGCCTTGCTGTGTCAGGAACTTTATCTTTTTTCTTTCTTTCTTTTGTTATTGTAATTTAAGCAAATATGTCATGCCAGGGAGGATTGTGGTAAAGCAGTGTTTTTTATACTCTGCAATTGAGCATATAAATTGGTTTTAAACTTTATAGAAAATAATTTGACATTATAGCTCAAAAGCCTAAGGAATATTTAAACCTTTTGATCTAGTAATGCCAATTTTGGTATGTATCTCAAGACATAAAAGGAAGTAAAGCTTTAGTTGTCAATTTTTATGCAGAGATGTCAACCCCACCATTATTTGTAGTAGGGGCAAAGAGGAATCAATCTAAGTCTAGTGCTCTCAAGAGACAGACCTAGAAATCATAATGGCAAAGACTGTCAGGACACCAGTGTTACTGTATAACATTTGATAGAATATTATATATTCAAGAACTGAAGATATTTTCAGGTAAACTTTAATGGGAAAATGTCCATGGCATGTGAAAAGTAGGAGATAAAACTTCAAATATCATGCCAATTATGTTTTAAAAAACATATATAGTGCTTAAAATTTAATATATAGACTTCTAGGTCATGTAGTAATTTTTAAAATGTTTCTGCGTTGTGAGATTATGGGTGATTTTTGTTTTACTTTTTATATTTATCTGTATTTTCCAGGCTTTCAATGATGAATATATGTTGCTTTTGTAATTAGAAGTGTTTTGTTTTTAAGTGAAAACTCTATCTAGTTTTTATTTATATATTTATTTATTTGATTTTTATTTTAATGAAAAACTAAGGTAAGTATTCTGAAAGATGATTAGAGGGAAGTAATTCTTTGGCCCAACGTGGGGCTTGAACTCATGACCCCAAGATCAAGAATCACATGGTCTACCGACTGATCCAGCCAGGCCCCTGAGAGGGAAGTAAAGAGACTAGGAATGCAGTTGGGAGGCTACTGTGGGAGACAGACGTTCCTACTGTGAGGCAGTGGTGATAGGGTTGCAGAGGACTGTAGTGACCAATAAGATAGAGGGATATAGGAAAATGAGGGCTGTAGGAAGCCCCTGCTCTGGATGTTTAATGTAAATGTAAAGAATTTGAGATGAAAGTTTGGCTCTTAAAGAATGTATTCTTTTTTTTTTTTTTAAAGATTTTATTTATTTATTTGGAAGAGAGTGAGTGAGAGAGAGAGCACAAGCGGGGGAAGGGTCAGAGGGAGAGGGAGAAGCAGACTCCCCTGCTGAGCACGGAGCCCAACGTGGGGCTCGATCCCAGGACCTCAGGATCATGACCTGAGCCGAAGGCAGCTGCCCAACCAACCGAGCCACCCAGGTGCCCCTAAAAAATGTTTTCTTATTTGTGGAACATATAAATTTCATGTGGTCATTAACAACTTCAGGTTCTGCTTTCTTTATACTTCTTTAAATCCTCTCTGTTATTGAAGATCCTATTTCTAATTTGTTAAGGTTAAGATCAGATATGTGATAGGACTATGAAGATATGTTTCTGACATTTGTCACCCTGTGGATTGCCAGTCAGTGGACCTGGTTGTCCTGATAGGTATTAGCTGACTCACTCGCCGATTTACGTGCACCACTTCTGAAGCTATAATCTTAGTCAAGAAGGGTACCTCCCAAGTAAGGAAGCATAATTTTTAGGTCAAATTGGAGAAATTACATGTACCCCTGGTAGCACTCCTAACAACAACAACAAAAGAGGCAGAAATAATATAACCTGCCAACTATCCCTCCACTGCAGGACTCTGGAAAAAGGGTCAATTAAAAACAAAACAATATCTTTCTTGATGACTCCAAATTTAATTTAAATTTAAACATATCTGGGGGCATCTGGGTGGCTTAGTCGGTTGGGTGTCTGACTCTTGGTTTTGGCTTGGGTCATAATCTCAGGGTCATGGGATCGAGCCCCGTGTCGGACTCCACACTCAGCACCGAGTCTGCTTGAGATTTTCTCCTTCTCCCTCTGCTCCTCACCCTGCTTGTGCTCTCTCACTAGTGCTCTCTCTTTCTCTCTCTCAAATAAATAAATAAAATCCTTAAATTTAAATGTATCTGCTTTGGGAGAGTTACATTAGATTTCTTTTTAAAATCTTTTCATGATGCTGTGGGCAATAAAATAATACAGTGAATGCTCTGTTCTGATGTATCAAATATGAGGTTCCTTATTTTTCCACAAAAGTATGAGCTGATCTCTTCCCTTTTCTGACTGTGAGCAGCAGGTAAATTAATATGACCACTGTCTGACCCCCAAATCCTGACTCCAGTTACCTACTTCTAAACTTACCTGTCTTCCTTTCTTGGAGGTCACATGATAACGTATATTCCAAATAGGTGGATAGAGACAAATAGAAAAAAGATTTTATCTGGATACTACTACATTATGGCAAAGTAGAGTTTTAGGAAGCTTCATTGCTTCTTACTTGCAGTAGATGTACTGCATCTGATTCTTTTGGGGATTACACAAGTAGGAATCCCACAGCATGGGAAGGAAAGAGTATATGACTCATCTGCCATTCTGCTATGAACATCTCAGAACTGTTGTGATATGTGAATACTTTTGAGACTTTTCTGTAGTTTGGGGGGAAAATATGTCAGTGGGACTTTTCCGAGGATTATATAAAAGCACAAAAAGATTGTTCCTGTTGTTTACATGCTTTTAATAATTTTAAAAAATATGTTGGAATACCTTTTTAATGATAAAATAAGATCCAAAGGTTGCATTGTGGAATAGAGAAGAAAACTTCGGTGGAATGTGGAATTTAAGATACTATCTTTTATTTGAGAGGCATTTTTATGAAAGGGAGTCAGCATTTGTTTATTACCTGGTATGTCCTAAGCACTGGGCTGTATGCTTATCTCATTTAATCCTCACAACATTCCTGTAAAGCAAGTCCTTAGTTTAATCATTTGTGAGGAAATAGAGGTTCAGTGAAGTTCAGTAAGCGTCTCAGGGTCACCCAGAGCATTGAACAGCTGTGCCAGATTTTGGCCTCAGTCTGAATGATACCAAAACCCGTGTTTTTTCCTACATATGTTTCCCTTTTAGAAAAGTTTTATAATAAATATCGTCTGGCCTCCAGCATTTATAATACATAGGTGTTATTCTTTAGCTGCTGAAAAAGTAGAATTGGTTTTGTCCTTGGTTTCTAGCTATTTCCATGATAGCAGTGTGATCTTATATGGTGACTAACGACTACAGAAGTGTACACATAAATCTTTTGTTTTTAATTGAAAACTTAAAATAAATTTCAGAGATACGGGACAGCTATTTCGGAACTGGTGCTTGCTGATAAGTTTTAGAGAGTTTTAAGTCAGTGAACTGGTGGCATAAGCCCTTTTAAATACTACATTTATCATTTTATAGAGATTAATTGGAGTGATGCAGTTTTAACAAAAGTAGGATTTTGGAGGAATATAAGAATATTCTTTCAGTGAATTAATTCTAAATTTAAAAAAAGGAAAAACCGATGCTTTCTCAGTTTTATTAAATAGAAGCCTCAATTAGCTGTAACATCTAATTTTAATATTTTCTTTTCCTCTCATTTTACTTCACTGTGAAATATTTCAAGCATAAGACAAAAAAAAAAATATAATGAATATTCATGCACCTGCTACCTAGCATCATCATTTTTGGGAGAAGGGGAAGAACTAAAATTTCAGATAAAGTTGTGTCTCTCCTGTGTACTTTTTTCCCTAATCATCTCTTCTCTTCCTCTGTGGAAGTAAACACTATGGTAGATTTGGTGTTTGTTGCTCTCATGCATGTTTTTATACTTTTTCTAAATAGTTAATGCATCTTCACACATTATAGGCTTTGGGGGGCATATTTTTTAACTTCATAAAAATTGAATTCATGTTGAATATATTCTGCAACTGGTGTTTTTAATTAATAAAATATGATTATGGTATGAGGTAGAGATTGTTTTATTTTTCTTTACAGATCACCAGTTGTCTTGCCCCCTTTGTATAGTCTGTCTTTTCCCCATTGATTTGCTGTGCTAAATTTGTCATTATATCATGCTTCCATATTTTGTGTTTGTCTCTTAGCTTTTTGTTCTGTTCCACTGGTTTGACTGTTTTTGTGTTTTTTGTTTTGTTTTGTTTTTTTAGTTTCAGAGGTAGAATTTAGTGATTAATCAGTTGAATGTAACACCCAGTGCTCATTCCATCAAGTGCCCTCCTTAATGCCCATCACCCAGTTACCCTATCCCCCCCCCCACCTAGTAACCCTCAGTTCACTGGTATGACTGCTTCTATACCAACGCCAAACTGCCCAAATTACTTAAGCCTGTAAGTAGAGTAAGTCTCCTTACCCCAGTTCTTTTTCAAAATTTTCATTGCTATTCTTGGTTTTTTCTTTTCCCATATAAATTTTGGGATCAGCTTCTCAGGTTTCATAAAAAGCCCTTTTATTATAATTGCATTGACTGTTTAGCTAAATTTAGGGAAAACAAACATCTTTATGATACCATCTTCCTGTACTTGATCATGGTATTTCTTTAGAAATTTCAGGTCTTCTTTTATGTTCTTCAATAATAATTTGTAATTTTATTCATAGAGGTCTCAAAACATTTTTTGTTAAGTTTAATTCCTAGAGCCTTTATGATTTTCATTACTGTTATGAATGAAGGTCAATTGGTCTCCCTCTTTTCCTTCCCTCCTCTTTCTTTTTTTCTTTTTCTTTCTTTCTTTCTTTCTTTTTCTTTTTCTTTTTCTTTCTTTCTTTCTCCCTCTTTCTTTCTCCCTTTCTCCCTTTCTCCCTTTTTTTCTTTTCCCTCTGCCATCCCCCATTCCCATCTCCTTTCCTCTGTCCTTCATCATCTAATATTTTAATTTTATGTTGTCCTGGCTGAAAGCCCTATTTAAGGTGGTGTGGTATAGAGAAAAACATACGGGAGTCAGAACTGCTGAAAATGAGTCCCAGCTTTGTCCCTCAAAGATATGTTAACCTGTCAACTTTTTTGTCATGTTTTTTGAGCCTACCTCTCCTAATCTATATAGGGAGTATCATACTTACCTTTACCCTGTCTACCTTACAGGTTCAAATAAGATTAGATCATTTTTCAGAATTAAAAACTTGATGTGAAAAAGAGTAATTTCTAATGGGGGAGGAGTCTATTTTCCAAAATCAGACTATAGATATTTATTAAAACCAGTACTATTAAAGAAAAATACCTTGAATACATAAGCTTATTTTGACTTTTAAAAATTATTTTTATTTGTTTTTTTTTTAAGTAGGCTCCACACCCAGGGTGGAGCCCAGCCTAGGGCTTGAACTCAGAACCCTGAGATCAGACCAGAGCTGAGATCAAGAGTTGGACCCTTAACAACTGAGTCACCCAGGCACCCCTAAAAATTATTATTATTTTTTTAAAGATTTTATTTATTTATCTGACAGAGAGAGCACAGAGAGAGAGAGGGAACACAAGCAGGGGGAGTGGGGGAGGGAGAAGCAGGCTTCCCGCGGAGCAGGGAGCCTGATGCGGGGCTCGATCCCAGGACCCTGGGATCATGACCTGAGCCGAAGGCAGACGCTTAACGACTGAGCCACCCAGGCGCCCCCTAAAAATTATTTTTAATACTTATACCCTATATCCCATCCCAAAGGATGTGGAATGGTTTATAATAAAGAACACACATGCACACATAGACACACACAGATCCCAATTAAAGACATTAAAATGAAAATAGAAGATCAAGTTTTTACAGCGATGGAAATGCAAATATGATAATTATGACGGTTGATACAACCACTGTGAGTAAGCTTTTCCGCTTTCAGGATGCTGTGGGTTAAAAAGTTAAAAAAAATTGGAGACACTTAACTATAGAGAACAAACTGAGGGTTGCAGGAGGGGAGATGGGCGGAGGGATGGGGTAACTGGGTGATGGGCATTAAGGAGGGCATGTGATGTAATGAGCACTGGGTGTTGTTTGCAATGGATGAAACCTAAATTTTACCCCCAAAATAATAATACACTATATGTTAACTAGCTTGAATTTAAATAAAACAAAAAAAATTTTTTTTTAAATCAGGATGCTGTGGGGAAAAGATAAATATGATTTGGCTGTTAGTGGGTGTATTTCCTCCTTTATAACAAGCCACATTTTTATTATTTGTCATTAACTTCATAACAAATTACTATTCACATAGATTTCAAGACAAAAATGGGCTCAGTGTCTCCTGCAACAGTTTTATAACAAGTTATGAGCAACTTTTTAAATGTCGTTTCTAATGACCTCTAGTAAAAACCTGAAGGGATAAGAGTGTAACTCACCAAAACTATTCTTTGCATGGACTAAGCTACTGTTACTTGTATATTTTATAATCTATAAGGCACGAACTTGGATTAAAATCTAGAAAAGTGGTACTCTAAACATTTTTATGTTACCTTCATACTTTTGAATATTGGAAGTTTTGGTGGCACCCTGAAAGCCACTAAAGTTTTTAAGAGAACACTAGGTAAGTAGTAGTAACTACAAAGTAACCACTACTACAGTAAAGATGCCTTGTAAATTACAAAAGATTGTAAATTACCTCATTATTTAAGCAGTCACCATTAGCACTGCTGTCTGGGTTTCAGTAGAACTGTTCACTGCTCTGATCTGCTGATGAGGTTTTCTTTTGTATTCAGGAAGTAAAGTTCTCATATATTCTAATAGAGATACCATCTTTAACATGGGCTTGATATTATTTAATGCCTCTGAATTATATTTCTTTGTGCTGCAGTACACTGTGTCATATACCAGCCCAATACAGAGTTCTTCTGGCAGACCTTTGCCCCAGGGTTACTAATCAGTTTGCTTTGCAGGGTTCAATCTGCTTTCAAATATAGCTTGATCTTCCTAGGCAAATGAGCAATAGAGTATAGGAATCCTTTCTTGGATTTGAAAGATTTATTTATGGGAAACTGAAGTTTGTTTCTTATAAGACAGGTGCTCAATTTTTGTAAGGTTTTTCCCCACAAAATTTTCCAGCTTTTGATAGGAAACAGAATTTACAATCAGATATGTCTGTTTTCAAATTCTCTCTCTACCATTTGTTAGCTGAGTGACCTTAAAATTACTTAGCCTCTCTGACTTAGCTTTTGTCTCTTTATCTGTAATATCTACTATAATATCTACTTCAAGGGATTTTGAACAATATATTTTTTGATTATTAAATTGTAGGTGGTTGGTAATTTTTTGTTTAAGGGAGAATCTAGCTGAGATACCTACCTCTAGAATTAAAAACGAATGCAGACACAAACAAAAGGCTCTTCGGGATGAAACTAGTCTCAAACATTTTTTTTCCTTAGAAGTGTATGTAAAGTACACTTTTACGTGATTTTATAACGTAAAATTTTAGACGTACATTAAGTTAGAATAGCATAGTGAACCTTCATATACCTGTTAGCTTCAGTACTGAGATTATAGTTTGTTTTTTTTTAATTTATTTATTTGAGAGGTGGGGGGAGGGGCAGAGGGAGAGGGAGAGAGAAACCCAAGACAACTCCACGATGAGCGCCTGATTCAGGCCGGATCCCAGGACCCTGATATCATGACCTGAGCCGAAACCAAGAGTGGGACGCTTAACTGACTGCATCACCCAGGCACCCCTAAACCTATAGTTTAGGTTAATCTTTTTCAACTATCGAAGAAAGTATAAAGTGACAGGTTCCCTCTCTTCAGCCATTTGCTTAATCTCATTTACCAGATGTAGCAACTATTAAGTTGCTTTACACAAATGAAATTATATGTACTGTTTTGTAATTTGAAGTTTTCATTTAGGAATATACTTTTTAAATATGTTTTATTTCTGTGTGAGTGCCTATGCTTTGTGGCTGTACCATATTTTATTATATAGCTATATAATAATTTCTTTAACTAGTAGAATAATGATGGGTAGTAAGACTTTAGGTGGTTTTCTTCCTTTCTGTTTCTTTTCCATATTCTTTTCAGTGAACAACTATTTTATAGTGATGGAAATTAATTTGAGAACAAAATTAAAATACGAAAAATGTATTTTTATGGTTACCCATAGTCAAATGTCTTACTTTATTATGCTGTCATTAACCACCTCCTCCTGCATGTCTCCTGGGTCCTTCTCCGGTGATCATTTCAGAGTGTAACCTTTGTTCAGTGTAGGAGAGATGCTTTGACTTTTAGATACGCTTTTTCTCATAAAAAATGAATTGCATAGTTAGAACTTTTTAAAAAAATGTAACAGTTCTGTAATTTTGATATTGCTGGCCTATTTCTTCCTTGGGTAGAGAAGAAACCACTAAACTCCTTTTGATTTAATCACCAGTAAAGAGTGGGGAGGTACTTCTGGAGATAAAGTTGGGATTGTGGTGTACAGCTAAATATGTATGTGAATGTTAGGATACTTGATTATAAACGGCTTTATTGAACTGAGAATCTCTGGCTGATTTTTCTGTTCAGCTCCAAAGGTTCACAAAGCTAAGAATACAGCATGGGATGCCTCGGTGGCTCAGTCGGTTAAGCCTCTGATTCTTGATTTCAGCTCAGGTCATGATCTCAGGGTTGTGAGATTGAGCCCCGAATCAGGCTCCAAGCTCAGCTCTGAGTCTGCTTGTCCCTCTCCCTCTGCTCCTTCCCCCACTCTCTCTCTTTTTCAGATAAATAAATAAAATATTTTAAAAAAAGGAATACAACATAGCAGAAATTACCTTCCAAAATGCAAGATTAACCTTGTGAATTTTGGTATAACAATCAGTTCTTATGTAGTTGCAAATTTAGAAACAAAGAATTTTTAAGAACACATTTCTCTTGGGATAGTGAAGATTTTATATGGCGGTTTTAGCAAAGAATATGCTTTTATGAATAACTGATTACATCGAATCATACTGATTAGTGATTCAGATCACTAATATAACACTATTAAGTTAAATCTACCATACAAAGCACAGATACTGCAGACTGAAATTTCAAACATTTTTGGGTATCAATCCTCAGTTGAGGGCACATTAATAGTTTGCTTTTACCCAACCAAATCTTTCTCAGATTTGTAAAAGAAATGAAAGAGATTGGTATTTCACTTTAGTTTCCCAATGAAGATTAAGAATGAAAAGATAAATGACTTAATGGGCTGAGAGAGAAGACTTCCTTTAAACTCAAATGAGCATGTTCAAAATGACCCTCTCCATTTCTCCTGCCCCCATCGTTAGCCACTGTATTTCTCAGATTTTAAGCAAAATTAGTCTTCTCATCATGGAAACTGTGAACATTCATTAACAACTGGGTTTCACTTTGAAATTTATACAGCAAACACCAAAGAATGAATTGTTGTTATAATCCATGGGAGTCTTGAGATTGACGTCAAAACACCAGTACAGCTGTACAAGCATTGGGAAGAGTATTTTTAACATCCCTGTTAGGTCATCTTTTGACCTTTCTTTTTATGCTTTCTCTTGTTCCACTAAATAGTTAAAAAAAGAGAGCGAGAAAGAAAAGAAAAGCTTTATAACGTAATTTTCTACCCAAGCTGTACTGATGTTCTTTAAATTAATACCTGTACAATCTTTTTCTTGATTCTCTTCCCTTGGTATCTTTCCTTTCCTTTTCCTGTTGTGTTCTAAGTTCTTCTGCTGCGATGGACTTTTTTAATTGGTAGTGGAGGGGGGACGAGTGTTTTTTTAACAGTTTATTTTTTAGAACGGGTTTAGATTTACAGAAAAAATAAAAACCTAGTACAGAAAGGAACATGTACTTCATACTTGCACACAGATTCTCCTGTTATTAATGTATTACATTAGTATGGTACTTCTGTTAAAATTAATGACTGAGTTTTAATACATTATTATTCATTAAGTCCAAAGTTTATTCTGATTTCCTTAGTTTTTACCTGTTGTCCTTTTTCTGTTCCAGGATCCCATGCATGATACCACGTTTCATTTTTTTTTTTTTTTTAAGATTTTATTTTATTTTATTTTGATAGAGACACAGCGAGAGAGGGAATACAAGCAGGGGGAGTGGGAGAGAGAGAAGCAGGCTCTCTGCAGAGCAGGGAGCCCAACGTGGGGCTCGATCTCAGGACACTGGGATCATGACCTGAGCTGAAGGCAGACACTTAACAACTGAGCCACCCAGGTGCCCCGATACCACATTTCATTTAGTTGTCATGTCTCCCTTGGCTCCTCTTGGCTGTGACAGTTTCTTAGACTTAACCTTGTTTTTGATGATCTTGACAGTTTTGAGGAGTACTGGTCAGGTATTTTATAATATGCCTCTACATTGAAATTTGTCTGTTTTCCTCTGATTAGACTGGAGTTAGTGAGTTGTTGGGAGAAAGATAACAGAGGTATAGTGTCATTTTCATCACATCAACATGGTTTATGACTGTTGATGACCTTGGTCACCTGGCCGATGTAGTGTTTATCAGGTTTCTTTAGAAGTGTTTGTAATGTTCTGGTAAGAATATCCTAGTTGGGTGAATTGCTCTGGTAATTGCTTGGGCTTTAGGTATTGAACTAAGTCATCATATTGATATAGTGCTCATTGAAATGTTAAGTATTTTTATAAATAACACGTTCAGAGCTAAGAATTAAATTTTTAAAATGCTCAGCCTTTCAAGTTTTATTTTTGAAATAAAGGTTTATTTTTCTGTGGAATTCTAAAGATTTTATGTTAAAGCAATAATTTAAGTTTTATATTTTAGGTAGGGAGTTAGAGAAATTAGTCAATTTATCAGCTATTTAAATTATGGACTTAGGGACACCTGGGTGGCTCAGTCGGTTAAATGTCCTATTCTTGGTTTCGGCTCAGGTCATAATCTCAGGGTCCTGAGATCAAGCCCCACACAGGCTCCGCGCTCTGCTTGTCCCTCTCCCTCCTGTCTGCCCCCCCGCCCAAGTGTGCGCAGCCACACACGCTCTCGTGCACACACTCTCTCTCTCTCAAATAAATAGTAAAATAAATTCTGGACTTATTCTGTTCATTTTATCTTTAAAAAATTAAATTTTGAGATACAACTTATCTATGATAAAGTTCGCTCATTTTCTTTTTCTTTTTTTTTTTTTTTTAAGGATTTTATTTATTTATTTGACAGAGACACAGCAAGAGAGGGAACACAAGCAGGGGGAGTGGGAGAGGGAAAAGCAGGCTTCCCGCGGAACAGGGAGCCCCATGCGGGACTTAACCCCAGGACCCCGGGATCATGACCTGAGCTGAAGGCAGACTCTTAACGACTGAGACACCCAGGCGCCCCAAAGTTCACTCATTTTCATTGTGTATTTTGAAGAGCTTTGACAAGTGTATACAGTTTTTAACTAACACTACCATGATTAAGATATAGAACATCTCCATCACCCCAAAAAGCTCTCTCATGCATCTTTTCATTTAGTTTCCTACAACCATTGATCTGCTTTCTGTCACAAGAGTTTTTGCCTTTTCTGCAGTGTCATGTAAGTGCATCATACAGTGTGTATAATCTTTTTGTGTCTGTCTTTAATGCTTTTGTGATGCATCCAAGTTGTTGCATGTTATGGTAGTTTCTTTTTCTTGCCTTAATATTCCATTGTGTGAATATGCCAGAGTTTCTTTATCCACTTACCTGTTGATGGACATTTGAATTGTTTCCAGTTGGGGCTATTTTGAATAAGTCTGAACATTGGCACTTGAGTTTTTTGTGTGATTTACATTTTCATTTTCATTTCTCTTTGGTAAAAACCTTGAAGTAGGATGGCTAAGCTATATGATACGTTAACTTTATGAAAAACTGCTGAATTGTTTTCCAAAGTGACTATCATTTTACATTCTCACTAGCAAGGTAGGAGAGTTTCAGTTGCTCCACATTCTCATCAACACTTGACAGTCTTTTTAATTTTAGTCATTTTAGTGGGTATGAATGGCCATCTCATTGTATTTTTTATTTGCATTTCTCTTATTAATGATATTGAGGACTTTTCATGTGCTTTTTGCCATTTGTTTTCTTTTATGAAGTGTCTTTTCAAATCTTTTAAAAATTGGCTTGTCTTCTAATTATCGAGATGTAAGTTATGAGTCCTTTATCAGGTATGTGTTTTGAAAATATTTCTCCCAGTTTGTGTCTTGTCTTTTTATTTCCTTAACAATGTCTTTCGAAGAATAGAAGTTTTTAATTTTGATTAAGTTCAATTTGTCAACTTCTTCTGTTTAAAAAAAAAAAAAAGCAAACTATAAAGTTTTTGCTTTTTGGGTCCTATCTGAAAAAATCTCGACCTAACCCAAGGTTGCAAGAATTTTCTCCTCATTTTTTCTAGAAGTTCTATAGTTTTTCTCTTATTTTTAGTCCCATGATCTATATCAAGTTAATATTTGTATATGGTGTGAGGTAAGGATTAAGGTGTGTGTGTGTGTGTGTGTGTGTGTGTGTGTGTGTGTGTGTGTATGTTTTGTCATGCTCCAGTGCTATTTACATAAAAGACTATTCTTTTCTTGTTGAATTACCTTGTCATTTGTGTTAAAAACTGAATCAATCCTATTCATATGCGTCTATTAATGCTATCTCTGTGTTGTGTTCTTCTGATCAATACACCTATCCTTATGTTTTGAGTACCGTAACTTTATCTTAAATCTTAGAAAGAAGATAGTGTAAGCCTTCCAGTTTTGTTTTTTTCTGAAAAAATTGTCTTGGCTTTTCTAGATCCTTTGTATTGAATGGATCTGAATTTGAGAATCAGCGTGTCAATTTGTATTTTTTTTTTAATGCTGTGATTTTTTTAGGATGATTGTGTCAAATGTAGATCAAGTTAGGGAGAATCAGTATCTTAACAGTATGAGTCTTCTGATTCATGAACATAATCTCACTCTTCATGTACTGAAGTCTTTTCTCTCAAAAAATTCTATAGTTTTCAGTGTATAGGTCTTGCACAGTTTAATTCAGCTCTGTATATTTCATGTGTTTTGAGGTTATTATAAATGGTAATTAAAAGTTAATTGTTCATTTGTTGCTAGTATATAGAAATATAATTACTTTTTGTATATTGATCTTGTGTACTGTTATCTTGCTAAACTTATTCTATTTTTTATAAATATAGATTTCTTTGGATTTTTTTTTAAGATTTTTTATTTATTTTAGAGAGAGAGAGAGAGAAAGCACAAGCAGGGGAGGGGCAGAGGGAGAGGGAGCAGCAGACTTCCTGCTGAGCAGGGAGCCGGATGCGGGACTCAATCCCAGGACCCTGGGATCATGACTTGAGCCAAAGGCAGACACTTAACCAACTGAGCCACCCAGGCAACCCGATTTCTTCGGCTCTTTTACATAGATGATCATGTCATCTGTGGTTAAAGGCAATTGTATTTTTTTCAGTCTGTAAACTTTTTATATATTTACTTGATTGTCTTATCTCTCTGGCTAACATGTTAAATAGAAATTGTGAGCATAGGGGCGCCTGGGTGGCTCAGTCGTTAAGCGTCTGCCTTCGGCTCAGGTCATGATCTCAGGGTCCTGGGATCGAGCCCCGCATTGGGCTCCCTGCTCAGCGGGAGGCCTGCTTCTCCCTCTCCTACTCCCCCTGCTTGTGTTCCCTCTCTCTCTGTGTCTCTCTCTGTCAAATAAATAAATAAAATATATTAAAAAAAAAAAAGAAATTGTGAGCATAGACATGTAGACATCCCTGCCTTGTTCTCAATCATAGTGAGAAGGCATTTAATTTGTTACCATTAAGTGTGATGTTATGTGTTTGTTTTTTATAGATGCCTTTTATCAGTTTGGGGAAGTTATCTTCTATCTTAGTTTGTGAGATATTTTATCATTAACAGGTATTGAATTTTGTAAAATGTTTTTTTGGCATCTAGTGAAGTGATCATATAGTTGTTGTTTTTTTTAGACTGGTGATATGGTGAATTACATTGAATGTTGAGCCAACCGTGCATTCCTGGGATAAACTCCATTTCGTCATTATGTATTATTCATTCTGTATATTGATAGATTTGGTTTGCTAGTATTTTGATGAAGATTTTTACATCTATGTTCATGAGGGATATTGGTTTTCATTTTCTTAAAATGTCATTGCTTGTTTTGGTATTGAGTGTAATGTTGGCCTCAGAGAATGAATTGGGAAGTGTCATGTGTTTTCAGAAAGAGTGTGTGTAGGATTGTTATTATCTTTTCCTTTAAATGTTGTGACAGTCACCAATGAAGTCATTTGAGCCTGGGGTTTTCTTTGTGGGAATGTTTTTAACCAACAATCCAAGTCACTACCTAAGAGCACCTACTATACTGACTTTCTAGCATTATATACTAGTTATTCAATAACTTCTTTATTTTGGAATACTTTTAGATTTACAGAAAAGATGTAAAGATAGTGTTGAGAGCTCCCATATACCTTACACCTAGTTTTCCTCGTTGTTAACATCTTGCATTACTATGGTTCATCGACTAAAACTAAGAATACATTGGTATTAACTAAACTATAGACTTTATTTGGATCTCACCAGCTTTTCCACTAATGATCTCTTTCTGTTCCAGGATCCAATTCAGGATTCCACATTGCAGCTTTCATGTTTCCCAAATCTCTTCTGGTTTGTGAAAGTTTCTTAGGCTTACCTTGTTTTTTATGACCTTAACAGATTTGAGGAGTACTGGCCCAGGTATCTTTTAGAATTTCCTGCAGTCTGGGTTTGCTGCTGTTTTTTATTATTAGGGTTATGCGTTTTTGGAAAGAATATGACAGAAATGAAGTGCTCTTTCATTTTGTATCAGAGATACATGATGTCTACATGACATCTATATGACCTCATTGGTGGTATTAGCTTTGACCACTTGGCTAAGGTAGTGTTTCCCAGGTTTCTCCCTTCTAAAGTTACTCTTTTTCTCTCTCTATACTTTGTTCTTTAGAAGCAAGTCACTTAACATTCAATCCACACTTAGGGGAGGAGGAAGTATCTACATATATGATTCAGAATTCTTCTGTAAGGAAGATTTTTGTGTCTTCCTCCATTTATTTATTTATTTATTTATATCAATGTGGACTAGTGTATATTTGTTTTATACTTTGAGTTCTAATCCAATACTATGTTTTTATTTTGTTGCTCATATTGTTCCAGCTTTGACTGTTGGAAAAGCTTTCAGGTTGGCACTTGCCTCTATATTTTTTTGTTTTTTGAGTACTTCCTTATTTTCTGGTACTCTAAGATGCTCATTTTATATTTTCTTTGCCCTAGTTTCAGCCATTTTCCCAAGGAGCTCCTTTTATAGGAGAATGGTATTTAGAAACCAAACTGTGGGTGCTGGGTATGCTCACGGCTATTGGGGTGCCAATGCTTTTAAACCCTCTCAAGGGACAGAACTAGGTAATGTGTATATACCTATGCATACACACATATCTGTAATTGTTTTTGTATCCATTTGTATATGTATTAAGCATGGGTTCTTCCTGGTATATCTGATTTTAATCCAGTACCAGGGTTCACTCTAGTCTTCCTTTCTTGTTTATGTGTGAATTTCACAGTGAGAAATTTGGCTCCAACCATGTATTATCCATTTACTTATTTGTTCAGCTCCAGTATATATGAAAAGCTATTTCAGGACTGTTAACCTGTGTACCCATGAGAAACAAACCTTCCAATTAGAGTCCAGTGTTTATTTTTGTCGTTAGTCCTACAATTTCCAGTAAAAACATCACTTTCCAAGGTTAGTTAGGTCAGCTCATTCCCCCCCCCCCCCACCTCTTTGGTGCAGTTATGTCATAATTTGTAATGCCGTTAGATTCATTTATCATGGTTCTACATTTCATCTTGGAGTCTTCCAACATTTTGGTTGATGGATTTTTATTGTTGTTTGGTCAGCATTCATAGAAGCTCACTCTTCAGAATGTGCAGTTCTGTGGTTCCTAACTAAGGAGTAGAGTCGTGTATCCATGTCCCTAGTATCGTACGGAAAAGGTCGCGCACCCTAAATGTGTCCCTGGGCATCCCCTTTGTAGCCAACCATTCTCCCCTCCCCTAATCCCTAGTAACTGCTAATCTGTGTTTTTGTCTAATTTGTTTTTAATTTTGCTTTTTCCAGAGTGTCCTGTGAATGTAACGATATGAAAATCTTTGGATTTTGCATCTGACTTCTTTAACATAGCAAAATGCATTTAAGTATTATCCATATTGCTGTGTGAAATGATATTTCATTCTTTTTAAATTGTTGAATAATATTCCATGTATGAATGAATCATGTTTGTTTATCCATTCCCCCACTGAAGGACATTCTGGTTACTTCCAATTTTTAGCACTGATGATGAGGTAGTAAAGCTGCTATAAACATCACAGATTTTTCTGTGGACAGAAATTTTCACATCATTTGGATAAAATACCTCAGAATGCGATTTCTGGGTCACATGGTTGGGTGGTAAGTTGTATCACTGCTTCTCTATTAAGTACTTATAAATCATAAATTCAATAAATTTGTTAATATTGTCCAGGGAAAGCCTTAAAATCATTAGTCTCTAGTTTACCAAACCTAAAAATCTACTCATCTGTCTATGCTTTGGTTCTTCTTCCTTTGTTTATTTTTTACAAACTGCATTTGCCAAGGTGTGGTTCCATGGAAGCTGATTCTTCATAGATCACTAACTGTGACTCCGAGGTTCTGTGAATTTGTTTAGAAGTTTACAGAACCCTAGGCTATAATTTAAGCGAGTGCCATGATTACTGGGTTTTCACTTAAAATTAGATATATTCAGATGTTTTAGGGAATATGTTTTATCAAACAAAGAATATGTTTGTTATTCATTACTAATGTAGTAATCCCAGAAATTACGTGTGTGCAAATTGTCAAATTGGGTTGATGCTTCAGGAAAGGAAAATAGAGGCTAACGAGTCTTCTTAGTGTGGCAGTGCCTTTGTTAGAGAGCAGTATTTGAGGCAAATTACTGTTTTAGCAAAATTACATGGCTTCCAGGGATTAAATTGAATGAGTGTGTGTCTCTGTCCCTCCCTCATTGTACTGTAAGTGGTAGGGATGCAAGTTAACGGAGTGCCAGACATCAGAATGCCTGGGGCATAGTTAGAGACCAGGGAAGATTTACAATAATCAAACACAGACAAAATAGCATGAAGAAATTTCAATCCTCCCAGCCTTGCTTACAAACTTAATTAGGCTTATTGGGGCAGAAAGTATTTTTCCTCCTCCCGTTTTTTATCTGTTCCTCCTCCATCCCCACCGCCTGTCCCAGATTGCCGTTGAGGGGATCACACTACCAACAAAAAGAGACCTTTTTTTGTAAATCTTCATTTATTTGGTTGATTTGCCTTTAGGGAAGGGAGCAGGAGCAGTAACAAAATTTTAAGATATTTGAGGAACTCCATTTTTCATAGAGACACTATGTTTTTCTAAAAAATCATACTTTATTCAGGAAATTCTGAAGAAAATTTTTGTGGCTCTACAATTAGATCTTTTACGAGAATTTTTAATGTTGTGGGAGCTGCTTGGCCTCCTCCCTTAAAAAACTTGTCAGCTAAATCTTTGCTTTCTTTATCTTTTAAATATTTTTGTGGTTGTGACCTAGAGTCGTGTTCATGGATGCTGTTCTTTGCTTTTTTCCTTTAGCAGCACAGTGTTGGGCTTTGGGTGATGATGGTAGACGACTGGGGGGTGGGAGAAGAGGTGGGGTTTCTTCATATCATCCCTCTTGTGGGCAGTAAAATCATCCGGCAAATGCCTTTCCAAGGATGTCGAGTGTATGTATAAAGGAAAAGCCTAAGGTTGCTAAGGGAATGGTGTTTTGGTGAGGATTTCATTCTCTTTTACTCCATGGAAACAAGCCTTTTGAGCTTTTACTTGTCTGCTGATTTGTCCGGTGATCCAGGTAATCTATAGCAGTCTTTGTTTTCTCGGTGGTGTATGAAATGTAGGAAAATGGTAGAAAAATAGCTTCAGTGAAAGGGATGTACCTATCACAGAGGAGCAAGATAGAAAAAGGAAGAGGATATCTTTACATTGTTCATTATTCTTAAAATAGCTTTTAAGGTTTTTTTCATGTTTTAAAAAAGCCTAATGTGACGTAAAGGAAGAAAATTTCCAGTTTTGAGAATCTGTGCTTTAATTGCTTAGCTTGAGAACAAAGGTTTTAACATCCAGCATTGCAGGGATATTTGTATTCAAAAGGATAGGAAGCAGCATCCTTCTTTTACCTTTTTAGAACTGAATTGACATAACTTCTCTTGAATCTTAGCTAGGGACTTTGATTTATTATTCTCTAAATTGTGATTTAATTATCTGAAGCTTCAGGATAGTGGTTTCCCTTTGATACCCAAGGGACCTCGGATGGGGTATGGGAGGACAGGGATTAATCCTATGGTGGGGGGAAGGGAATGTTTTTATAGGGTAATCTTCATGATTGTTTTTTCATTTGAAACTAAAATGAAACATACAGTCATTTGGAAAAGGTGATATCCATGATGCCAAACACTCTTATCAATTTGAGTTATTTTATCCTTTGTTCGGTTTGTGGGATTTTTGCCTTTGTCAGCTAAAATGTTGGTTATAAATATGAAGAAGCTGCCGGATTGCTATGTGATGGCATTGGAATTGCCTTCTGCTTTTTTTTTTTTTTCCTGCATTCATATCTGTGAATACAAGAGCAGAGGCATGAATGTGAAAAGAAGTGGTATAAAATCCTGCAGCCTTTTTTGTTTCGTCCTGAATGTGTTTTTCATGGTGGAAGTTATCTTCTTGTGGACAGAAAGATTCAGGACCATAGTTTACGACACTAAAAAGTGTTTAGCGCTGCAGACAGCTCTGTTTAGAAAAGACAGCCTGAAACCATTTTTAAGCATACTCTGAAGCTTTCAGTTAATTTGATCATCTCCATCAGGGTGATTGGAGTTATCCTACTGTTTGCCACATTTTGAAAGCTGGTCGACCCCTTAGAATGAATATTAACAAATTAACAATTACTTATTGAGTGTTTATATTATGTTCTGTGCTTTAGATATATATGAGGTTTATAGTCTAGTGAGGCGTATAAAAAACTCATGCATATGATGTACTATTTTTGGTGCTAGGATACGAGTAGTGGTTATATAGTCATGTGCTAACATGTAGGTATTTTACATAAGCTGCTACATTTAATCCTCATAACAACCCAGTCGCAAAATTAACGACCGTCCCTTTTTTTGGATGAGGAAATTTATATTTTGAGAGATTAAGTAATATAAACAAAACCATGAAACCTGGGCCAGTCAATTCCCAAAACTCCACTGTTTCCATATGAGCAGATTGAAACATTTTATCACAATTATTTGACATCACAAAGAGTGATGCCAGTGGAGCAAACAGGAGATAGGGATCCTAATCTCTGCCAAGTACTGGGTGATTCTGTAAATAATTTAACATCATCTGTCAAGTGTGAGATTGGACTAAGTCACCTTAAAGTTCAGCTCTCACATTATGTGATTCTATTCAGTGTAAGAGATTTTCATGTGCGGCTTATGGAAATAAGCCTCATTAATGTGTCATTACAAGGTGTATCACCTTCTAACATATTACAGTATATATTTATTAAGATCATTATTGTCTGTTGTCTCCCTCTTCCCTTTACCCCAAATATATTGCAAGGACCTCGGTTAGTGCCTGACTACAGAGTATGCAGTAATAAATTCATTTATTGAATAACGGGATGAATGAATGAGTAATAGACTTGTATAGTACATCGGTAAAATATATAAGTGACTTTGTACTTTTTAATACCAACACATTCTGTTGGGGCTAAAATTATTATTACAGTGACCTTTTGAAGAATTAATTAGTGAGAATCTTGAAAAGAAGAGAACCTATAAAACAATCAAATTTAGGCAGGTAAACTAAGTTTGCTGAAATTTCTCCATACAAAATTATTGATAGTATAGAATTTGATGACCATAGGCTTACCCAATATTATATTTAAAAATACTTTTCTAAAGCATTATTGGATTATTCCACCTAAGCAAGCAAACAAACAAACAAACCCAGTAGCAGAGTTCCTCTTTGATATATCCTTTATGTATACTCTCAAATCCTATTCGTTTACAATGGGTAGAAAATATTCAGACCATTGAGTCTTTTACTTAAAATATTTCTTGAAGTATGATATAATGCTTACTGGCAGTTTTGGTTCATTTGAACATTAGGCTTTTTGAGATTTTAACAGGTGTATTGAGGTATAATTGTTGTGTAATTAACTATTTATGTTTAAAATACACAGTTTGATAGGTTTTGATTTTTGTATACAATGGGGAGACTCTCCACTATAATTAAGGTAATAAACATATTCATCACCCCAAAAGTTTCCTTGTGCCTTTTGCAGTTCTTCCCTTTGAATCCTCCCTACCCATTCCCAGCTACCACTGTTACTATCATTATGGATTAGTTTGCATTTTCTTGAGCTTTATATCATGGTATAAATATATACATGGTATGTGTTCTTTTTGTTTGACTTTTTAATTTCTGCATAATTATTTTAAGATTTGTCCATGTTACGTGTATCAGTAGTTCATAACTTTTTATTGCTGAGTAATACTCCAACATATGGATAAACCATAATTTGTTTATCCATTTGTCTGTTGATAGTCATTTGGTTGTTTCAAGTTTTGGCCTATTAAGAATAAATTTACTTTGGACATATAAGTCTTTGTATGGACATATTTTTTCATTTCACCTGGGAGTAGAATGGCTGGATCGTGTGGAAGGAGTATATTTACCTTTTTAACAAACTGCCAAATTGTTTGTTGAAGTGGCTGTATTGTATTAAGTTCTTACCAGCAATATTCCATTTGCTCCACAGCCTCACCAGTACTCGGTATTGTCAGTATTTTTAATTTCATTCATGTAAGTGGGTGTATAATGGCATCATATTGTAGTTTTTATGTGCATTTCGCCTAATGACCAGTTAATGTTGAACATTTTTCCATGTGTTTATTAGTATTCATATGTTTTTCTTTCACGAATTGTTTAAGTTTTGTTTTTAGTTATGCTGTCTTTTTACTTTTGAGTTGTAAGAGTTCATTATATATTCTGGATCTGAGTCCATTATGAGATACTTGTTTTGGAAATATTTTGTTCCAGTCTTTGATTGGTCTTTTCATTCTTTTAGTATTCTCTCTCTCTTTGTAAATAGCTTTATTGATAATATAGTTTGTATTTCAAAGATCAGAAGTTTTTAACTTTGAATTCCAGTCTGTCAGTTTTTCCTTTTATGCATTGTGCTTTTGGTATACATATCTAAGAAATATTTTCCTAATCAATATTTTCTTCTGTGCTTGCTTTTAGAAGTTTTGTAGTTTCAGCTTTACTTTTAAGTCTGGGATACATTTTGAGATAATTTTTTAATATGGTGTGAGGTATAAATTGAAGTGTATTTTTTTGCATATGGATATCTAAATATTCCAGCACCATTTGTTAAAAAGACTGAATTTGCTTTTGTACCTTTGTCAAAAACCAGTTGTTCATATACATGGGGGTCTCTATTCTGTTGATCTGTTTGTCTCTCTTGACTCCCAATACCACACTGTCTTGACTACTGTTGCTTTATAATAAGTCTTGAAATCAAGTAGAGTTGGTCCTCATGCTATGTTCTTTTTCAAAATTGTTGGCTCTTCCAGGCCCTTTGCATTTCCATGTGAACTTTAGAATCAGTTTATCCATTTCTGGAAAAAAGCCTGTTGGGATTTTGATTGGAATTGCATTGAACCTATAGATCAATTTGTGGATGAATGACGTTTTAACATTGAGATTTCCAGTCCATGAACATGGAATATAGCTCCGTTTACTTAGGTCTCGGTTTTTCTTAGCCATGTATGTTTTCAGTTTACAGGTCTTACACATCTTTTGTCAGATTTACCCTGTGTATTTAATATTTTAATGTTATCATGGGTGGTATTATCTTTTTAATTTCAGTTTCTAATTGTCTGTTGCTAGTATTTTATATGCAGAAATACAGTTGGTTATTGATTTTTGAATCTTGCAAACTTGCTAAACTTATTAATTAGTTCTAGTAGGTTTTTTGTTGATTTCATAGAATTTTCTATGTAGATCATCATGTAATCTATATAAATACAGTTTTACTTCTTCCTTTCCAATCTGGATGCCTTGTATTTCTTTTTCTCTTTTTCTTTTTCTTTTTTCTTTTTTTTTTGCCTTACTGCACTAGCTGTAATAATAGTACAGTGTTGAGTAAAAGTGATGAGAGGGGACATCCCTGTCCTGTTCCTGATCCCAGAGGAAAAGCCTTCTGTTCTTCACCATAAGTATGATGTCAGCTGTAGATTTTTGTAGATGCCAGTAATCAGGTTAGGCTTTTTATGAATGTTTATTGCTATAAGAACTAGAAATATAATTCATAATACTCTTGTTCAAATTAAGTAAAAAAATTTTAAGTAGAAAACACCACATTTACATTTTTAAAGAACAAAGATTTTCAGTATTTTTCAGTTATGATAATACTCTTTTTAACAGAGAATTCTACCACTGCCAAAATTCTGGCATTGCAAGAGAAGTTTTACAACTAAACAATTTCTTAGTATTTTCTCTGCTCTGTAATAATTGTGACATAAAGTTGAGTTCAGATATATTATAAGAACATGATGAGGAAGTAGAAACTATAGATATATAATATGAACTTTAAAATACAGTTGACCCTGACCCTTGAACAACATGAGGGTTAGGGGCACTAACACCCCTGTGCTATTAAATCCATGTATAACATTTGACTCTCCCCAAACTTAACTACTGATGGCCTCCTGTTGATTGAAGCCTTACGGGTAACATAGTCTGTTAATGCATATTTTATATGTTCTATGTATTATCTACTGTGTTCTTAAAAATAAAGTGAGCAAAAGAAAAGAAAGTGTTACTAAGAACATGGTAAGGAAAAGACATTTACAGTGCTGTACTGTATTTATCAAAAAAATAATCCTGGGGTACCTGGGTGGCTCAGTCGGTTGAGTGCCCAACTCTTGATTTTGGCTCAGGTCATGATCTCAGGGTCCTGATTCAAGCCCTAGGTTGGGCTCCACGCTCAGCAGGGAGTCTGATTGAGATTCTTTCTCGCCCTCTGCCCCTCCCCCACTCTACACACACGTGCTTGCTCTCTCTCTCTCAAATAAGTAAAATAAATCTTTAAAAAAAAAATCCACATGTAAGTAGACCTGTTCAGTTCAACCTTGTGTTGTTCAAGGATCAGCTGTAATAAACTTTTCGTTAGTTTATGGATTTTCTTTATTTCCTAAAGATCAGTAATAATGAGTAAAATCACATTACTTTAGAAGTGTCTTTCAGATTGAGTCTAACCCTTACATTTTACAGATGATGTTAAGTGGATCTCTGGGGGAATCCCACCTATTCTCATGAACAGTGCTGTCATGTTGATGTCATCTCAATCTGAATTTCCGGACTGGTCTCTTCTCTGAACTCAAGTCCTTAGTAGACATGTCTCCTATGGTGTCCTGCAGTTACCTTGACAAACAAAACTGCTTCTTACCCAAACTTCCTCTGCATTTCTTTCTATGGTGATTGGCACAATCAAATGTTTTGTCATCTAATACAAAATCCTGGGAGTTTCTTTCTTTTTTTTTTAAAGATTTTATTTATTTATTTTACAGAGTGAGAGAGAGAACAAGTAGGGGGAGCAGCAGAGGGAGAGGGAGAAGCAGGCTCCCCGCTGAGCAGGGGCTCATCCCAGGAACCTGGGATCAAGACCAGAGCCGAAGGCAGATGCTCAACCGACTGAGCCACCCAGGTGCCCCATCCTGGGAGTTTCTTTCACTCCTTTTCTAGGTTTGCTAGAGGTTCAGTGCTTATTTCTGTAATATTTTTTATATTTATTCCTTTTTCTTTATTGCTTTTGATATTGTTTAGATCCTCATCATTTTTTAAATCTTTACTATTACTATTTTCTAATTGGTTTCCTGGCCCACGGTTTCATTCTTCATTTTGTTTCCAAGGTGTTATTTCTAAAATACATATTGGATCATATTACTGCCTGGCTGAAAACCTGTCAGTGTTCCTGCATTGTCTCTAGCAGTGGTTCTTTGGAGGAGACCTCTTTTTAATGGACCTCTTTTGAGACTGTCTCTAGAGATTTCCTTACCCCATAATGTTCAATACCTATAGAAGCTGAAGTCTGGGTTAAGAACCTTTCTATTCCTCTGTATGGTGTATAGTTCCCTCTTCAGACATTATTACTCTCCCCCAACCCAACCCTCATGCTCTAGCCATTCTGAGCTACTTGGATTTTCTCCAAACACATCAGCATATGCTTCTTCCCTTGCTTAGAATTTCTCCACGTGTCTCTTTTCCATGGTTGAATTATTAATTCATTCAAGAAATATTTATTGAACACCTTGAGGAGCTGTGCCAGGGGCTGAATTTACTGTGTACTCATAGAGCTGCCTAATGATATAAACCAACATTAAATACAAGATAATTATAAAATGTGTTAGAGAGAAAGAATAGGGTAATTGTGGGAGACAGTAACAGGAGGAACCTAATTTAAATTGGGGAACAGAAGTCAGGAAAGGCCTTTCTAAAGTAGCAACCTTTAAGCAAAGACATAAAGTATACTCAGGAATTGGGTTAATAGGGAGAGGGTCCCAGATCGAGCAGCAGCAGCTTCCCTTTTTGGGGGAAGCATGCATGTAAAGCACTAAAGGAAGGCCACTATAGCTGGAGCATAGTAAGTGAGCAGGAGAGTCGTAGAAGTTGAAATTAGAAAGGTAACAAGAGCTGTATTTTAAAGATTTTATTTATTTGACATAGAGAGAGACAGTGAGAGAGGGAACACAAGCAGGGGGAGTGGGAGAGGGAGAAGCAGGCTCTCCACCGAGCAGGGAGCCCGATGCGGGGCTCGATCCCGGGACCCTGGGATCATGACCTGAGCCGAAGGCAGATGCTTAACGACTGAGCCACCCAGGTGCCCCAAGAGCTGTATTTTATATTTGGGTCTTGCATGTCATGTTTGGTGTTTGGATTTTTTTTCTAAGTGCAATGTAAAATTATTGAAAGAATTTAAGCAGGGGAGGGACACACTAAGATTTGTGTTTTGGAATTAAATGGTTCCTGTATAGGAAAATGAATTGGAGGATGTGTGCAAGAGTAGAAGTGGCAAGGCCTGTTAAATTATTACAGTAGTCTAGGCTTGGGACCAGGTGACTAGCTCTAAGCTAGCAATGGCGAAGGCCAGAAATAAACAAATCTGAGATATCTGTTGAAGGTAAAATCAGTAAAATGCAATGATGGATGTTAACTCCATGAAAAAGGAGACTTATTTATTTTCTGTCTTCAGTCTTTAGAACAATGTGTGGTATATAGTAAGTGCTCAATAAGTATTGTTGGGTGGATGGAGAGTTGGGTGTATCGGATGTGGGGAAGGAGAGGAAGTGTCATTGATAACTTCTAGATTTCTGACTAGATCAGGTAGGTAGATGAAGGTCTGTTTGTTGAGATGGAGAAGCAAGTTTTGAGAGGCAGAGTAAGAATTTAGCTTTGGATTTATTGAATTTGAGATGCCAGTGGTATATGTAAATGCATATGCCCAGATAGCAAAGCTTTAGAGCCCAGAAGATAGAAGAAGTCCATTTGCCTGAGTCTAATGCCCATTGTATCATTAGACAAATATTTATTAAGTACCTGCTCTGTGTGTAGCGCTGCCCTGGGATGTAGAAGTGAACCAGAGATCAGGGAGCTTATATTCCTGCAGGTGGGGTGCTGAGTTGGGTGGGTGGTATATCAGATGATCTTTTTTTAAAACATTTTTTTTTAATACTGTGTGCACAAGTACCATATAGGGTATAGCGAGGATACCAAGTTAAGACAAATTCTCCATTGAGGAAATACTAATGTTTTATTGAATGGCAGTAGGGGTGGCTTTTGTTACAGGTATTTATTAGTTTCTGTATGTTAATTGATCCAGTGCTCACCCTCAGTCCGTTTACTGACCTTCTATATTCCTGAGTTCTTCATTTTGAGGATATTTTTTATTGGGTGCATTTTGTCTGTAAGTAGTTTTTTTTTTTCTCCAAGAAGGGCTCATAGATGCTTTGTTTCCTTATTTCTCTATAGATTCCTTGTATCTTAATTTCCAGTATGCATAAAAATTTTTTAAAGAAATTTTAGACATTGTGTCATTATTTTCTCACACTGGAGTCATATCTTATGGCATATAGAGTCTTTTTGTAGAGAAATCTTGGGGCTAACTTAATCTTTCCCACTGGTACATGACCACATGACTTAAATTTTTTTGTAACTCTATTTTTTAAAATTTTTATTTTAATTCCCGTTAGTTCACATACAGTGTTATATTAGTTTCAGGTATACAATATAGTGATTCAACAATTCCATACATCACCCTGTGCTCATCATGACAAGTACACTCCTTAATCCCCATCACCTATTTCACCCATCCCTTTACCCCCTCCCCTCTAGTAACCATCAGTTTGTACTCTGTAATTAACAGTCTCTTTCTTGGTTTGTCTCTGTCTCTCTCTTTTTTTTCCTTTGCTTGTTTGTTTTGTTTCTTAAATTCCACATATGAGTGAAATCATACGGTATTTGTCTTTGACTTATTTTGCTTAACATTAGTCTCTCCAGCTCCATCCATGTCATTGCAAATGGCAAGATTTCATTCTTTTTTATGGCTGAGTAATATTCCATCATATATGTATGCCCCAGATCTTCTTTATCCATTCATCAATTGATAGACACTTGGGCTTCTTCCATATGGCTATTGTAAATAGTGTTGCTATAAACATGGAGGGGTGCATGTATTCCTTTGAATTAGTGTTCTTGTATTCTTTGGGTAAATACTCAGTAGTGCGATTGTTGGATCATAAAGTAGTTCTGTTTTTAACTTTTTGAGGAAACTCCATATTGTTTTCTACAGTGTCTGCACCAGTTTGCATTCCCATCAACAGTGCATGAGTGTTCCTTTTTTTCCACATCCTTGCCAACACCTTTTGTTTCTTGTGTTGTTGATTTTAGCCGTTCTGACAGGTATGAGGTGGTATCTCACTGTAGTTTTGATTTGCATTTCCCTGATGGTAAGTGATGTTGAGCATCTTTTCATGGGTCTGTTGGCCTGGATGTTGTCTTTGGAAAAATGTCTGTTCATATCTTCTGCCCGTTTTTAAATTAGATTATTAGTTTTTTGAGTGTTGAACTTTGTAAATTCTTATATATTTTGGATAGTAACCTTTTATCAGATTCGTAATTTGCAATTACCTTTTCCGTAGGTTATCTTTCAGTTTTGTTGGTTATTTCCTTTGCTGTGCAGAAGTTTTTTATTTTGATGTAGTCCTAATCATTTGTTTTTGCTTTTGTTTCTCTTGCCTCAGGAGACACATCTAGAAAAAAAAATTGCTTTGGCTAATGTCAGAAAAATTACTGCCTGTGCTCTCTTCTAGGATTTTTATGGTTTCAGTTCTCACATTTAGGTCTTTAATGCATTTTGAATTTATTTTTGTGTATGATGTTAAAAAGTGGTACAGTTTTTCTTTTGCATGCTGCTGTCCAGTTTTCCCAACACCATTTGTCGAAGAGACTGTCCTTTTCACATTAGATATTCTTTTCTGCTTTGTTGAAGATTAATTGACCAAATAGTTGTGGATTTATTTCTGGGTTTTCTGTTTTGTTCTGTTAATCTATGTGTCTGTTTTTGTGCCAGTGCCATACTGTTTTTATACTACAGCTTTGTAATACAACTTGAAGTCTGGAATGGTGATTGATGCCTCCAGCTTTGCTTTTCTTTTTCAAGATTGCTTTGGCTATTCAGGGTCTTTTGTGGTTCCATACAAATTTTAGGATTCTTTGTTCTAGTTCTGTGAAAAATGCTCTTGTCCTATAACTCTTTATTTAAAAATCGTATATTTTCATAACTTCAGCAATGTATGTGTTAGTGTTGATTATTTTGTGTCTGTTTTTATAGTATGGTGTGTTGTTTAGAATTCACTTATTTTGTATTTTGGGGGATTTTTTTCTGGTATATTTTTGAATATTATTTTTACTTGCATAAAGCGTAGTGATTAAGAACAAGAACTGTAAGGTCTGGGTTCACATCACAACACATCTTAGCTTCTCTGCTTACTAATTGACCGTGGACAAATTTCTTAATCCTTCTGTGCCTTAATTTTTTTCATCTATAAAACAGGGATAATAATAGTATTTACTGAGGATTAAGTGAGTTAATATATGTAATATAGTTACAGCAGTTACTGGCATATGTTATATGCACAGTAAATGTTAGCTGTTAATATTAATTAATCCATTTTTCTGTTGCTTACTGTTCTTTTCTGTGTTCAAAAGGGCTATGTGGTTCACAGCAATGTTCTTGAGGTCACAGGGTTTTCTGTGTTGTGTTCTTTTTTTTTTTTTTTTTCTGTGTTGTGTTCTGATGGCAGGTGCTCTGTCTTTCCCTCATTATCTCCACTTTACCTCCAGCAGTATCATAAGCCTAGGAATGTGTCAGCATGATTTTCTTCTTTAATTTTATTTCCTCCTGCTATCCTGGGTCTCTACAGAGTCCCCTATTCCCTTGTTCTATCCCTGCACTGGATATTGACTTCCTAATCAAAGGACAGTTAGATCTTCATTTCAGATCTGTGATCCTTATGTTTCAAGAAATTGGTTTCCTGTTCAGGTCTACCAAGACTTTTTTGGTATAGATCCAAAATTTAGTAGATTTGGCAAGTATGTTTTGTAGTTAATGGTTTAAGGTTATAATCTATGACCCTCCTTCATAGAAGATGGATTTTTTTCCCCTTCTGTTTTTGCTTTTAGTGTTGAGGAAGGCTGGAAAATTGTTTTTATTATCTTTCATCTTCACCTGGAATTTAATGCATATTTATTGAAAGAACCAGTGGTTTGTGAGAGTGTTGCCTTGAAGAAACACATTCAGGTGGAAACAGGTTTCCTTTATGATGTGTAGCTGGCAAGTTGCCCATATGGCACGTAGATATTAACTGAATTCTCCACTCAGCTTTGGGATTTGGAGACGCAGATTCTATAGGATTGGGAGTTCTTTTGTAACCAGTTTATGTTGGTTTATCTTTTCCTGCAGTTATATAAAGGGTATGAATACCTTTCTAGCTAAATATTTTGTAGTTATACCAGATCTAATTTTCTGATTCTCACTAATGTGAAAACTTTTGTTTAACTATAAAAAACTATACAAAGGGAAAATAATGTTTTGTGGTAATGCAGTAGTCTAGGGGTTGAGAACAGGGACTCTAGATCACAAAGGTTTGAATCAAAGGTCCTCTATCTACTGGTTATGTAACTTGTATAAGTTACTTTCACCTCTTTGAACCTCACATTTCTCTGTTATAAAATGAGGTTAAAAGTGGTATTTATCTCTTAGAATTATTGTTAGAATTAAATTAATATATGTAAAGTACTTAATGCAGAGACTGACATATGTTAATAACTCTAATGAAACTAGTCAAGTAAAGTTTAGCTATTATCATGCTTTTAACTGTTAATCATTATTCTTATGAATAATGGAGGACATATATTTGGAGCAGTTTGCCTATGATTTGTGACTACCCAGTGTAACGTGAAGGTATTGTTTCTCAAGTAATCATTCTTTCCAAATTGAGTATTTTTCAGGGAGTCCAACCCCAGGAAATATGCAATAGCTTACTGTGTTATTCTTCACCTCTCTAATTTACAATTATTTCCAGCCACTTTATCTCCTCTTTAAAAACAAGTTCAGTAGGATGTTTTTTCCTCATAAGAATTCAGAAACCTTTGTTCTGATGATGAGCTCATTTAAATTTGGGTTTGAGCACTGATAGAAAACTAAGCTGGGTTCCCTTAATGGGGAATCTGGCCATTCATCCTCCTTCACCCTCCCAGGGTAGAATTTTTTTCAGGAACTAAATAGCTTTATCTAGCAGGGTCTTCCTGCCGTTAGCAGTGGAACAGTACAAAGGCCACATTGAGCATAGCTGCTGGGGAAACCCTTTTTCCTTCTCTGGCCTGTAAATGCTGTTCTGTCTCTGTGAAAAGCCCTGACATCAGCTCTTGGAAAAATCCAAATACTTGTGTTAGAACAGGACTGAAACACTTGCCTGGGCAGACACTAAATGCTGAACTATAGTTCTAAGTTTACCAGATGCCTATTAGTCATGTTATGGTTTAAAAAAGAAAAAAAGTTACATCTATGAGTTTCAGACATTATCTAGAGAAATTAGGATAGAAATGATAATTTAGCAGCCCCCCCTCCCCATCCTCATTTTATCCTTTAAAAAAAATAATATCTAACTTCAAGATAATGTGGAATTCATACATGGTGGGGACAGAATATAGCAACATTATAAACTTTGTGTAGTGTTCTTCACATATTAGGTGTTTCATAGGTATTTGATGTTTGGAGCAGAATACACTGCTACTGTAAACAGACTAAATTTGACTCTCTTGGTGTTCAGCTCTGTGGTATATGAAGGTTTATTCATCAGAGTGTTCCTTTTAAAACATCAATTAGGTCATGCCTTAAAACCATCTTGTTTTCATTGTGCTTTGAATAAAATCCGAATTCATTGACATGGCTCACATTCTTACATTATCTGGCCCCTGTCTATATCTGTTAATCTCATCTCATTACTACTCTCTTGGTCATTTTCTGTGCTCAAGCCACAGTGGACTTTGTATTTCTCAAATATACTAAGCTTCTTCTCTTTTATGACCTTTGTCCTACTATTACCTTTGCCTATAATTCTCTAGCCCCAGATCTTCTCATGGCTGGCTCCTTCACCTCATTTAGGTCTCAACTCAAATGCCCTAGAAGTCTTCTGTGAGTAAACAAAATTAACCCAATTAGTCACAGTCACATCTCTTTTATTTTTCTCATAGCACTTATCATTATCTGAAATAATTTGGTACAATTATTTGTCTAGTCTGTCTTCTTCTTGTAGAATATAAGCTTCTTGAGAGCAGAGGCTTTATCTGTTCTTGGATGTAACCTCCAGTGACTAGAACAGTGCGTGGCACAGATTGCTGTTTGTGTAACTTAGTGTGTGTTTAGTGGCCTGTAACAGAAAACCTAAGTAGTAAGGACATTTACTGGCTCACATAAAAAGAACACCAGAGGTAAGGTTCAGGGATTTTTGATCTAGTGGCTTACCGGGGTGAAGGGCCCAGGTTCTTTCCAGTTTTCCACTCTTGCCATCCGTGTCAGCTTCATCTTAAACTAGTTCTTAAGGATGGATGCTAAGTAGCAGTCAGGGCTACTTGCTTCCTCATTCCTGTCCAGTGGGAGAGAGGAAAAGAAGTTTCATGTTCTTTCTTAAGAGTAGGAAAATACGTTCGCAGATGCTTTTAGCAAACTTTGTTTCTATTCTTTTTGTCTCTTTCTGGACCAATCACTTACCCACCAATGGACTTACCATTCAGTGCAAAAAAGCCCTTCTCTGTTCCTGCAGATGGAGTCAGCTTCCCTTGAATCATGTCAGCTCTGAGGAAAGTGCTAGATAACTGAATAAAATTGGGGTTAGGAGGAGGATTGTGGTCTGTATTGGGAATCACTTATGTCTTCCATAATTCTAAATAAAAGTATTTTGAATGAATGAATTCATTTATTAAATATGTATTGAATTGTCTAGTATATGCTCAGTACTATACCAGTAAATTAGAATAAAAAATCAGATAAAACATGGTCCTCACCTTCAGATAATTTAAAATCTAGTGAGAGAGACAAGTTAACAGAGTATTAAAATTATTTAAAAAATTAATTGATTAAAATAATTTAATCCAAAAGAAAGCAAAAAAGGTAAAAAGGGGAAACATAGAACAGATGAGACAAAAAGCAAATCACAAGATGATAGACTTAAACATATACATATCAATAATCACATTAAAGGTAAATAGTCTAAACACCCCGATTAAAGGCAGAGATTATCAGAGTGGATAAAACAGCAAAGCCCACCTATATGCTACAAGAAACACACCTTAAATATAAAGACATATATATAGTTTAAAAGGATAGAAGAAGATATGCCATGCTAATATTAATCAAAGGAAAGATAGAGTGATACATTAATATCACTAAAGTAAACTTCAGAATATTAGGGATAAAAAAAAGTCATTACATAATGATAAAAGCATCAAGTAAAAAAGACATAACAGTTCTAAACTTTTATATATCTAATAACAGAGCTTTAAAATTCATGAAAGAAAAACTGATATAACTGCAAGGACAAATAGACAAATCCACAATCATTACCAGTGATTTCAATATCCCTCAATAATTGAAAGTAGAAAATCAGTAAGGGTATAGAATTCTTAACACTGTTGACCAATTTGATCTAATTGCATTTATAGAACATTCTATCCAACAACATAGTACACTTTTAAAAATTTTTTGGTAAATATCCATGAAACATTTCCTAAGACCGTATTATGGGCATAAATAAGTTTAAATAAATTAAAAGGATCAAGTCAGGGGAGCCTGGGTGGCTCAGTTGGTTGAGCATCGGACTTGGTTTCAGCTCAGGTCATGAGCTTGCAGTTGTGGGATCAAGCCCTGTGTCTGGCTCCATGCTGAGTGCAGAGTCTGTCTCAGATTCTTGTTCCTTCCCCCTCTGCTCCTCCCCCCCTTGCATGCTCTCTCTCTCTCTCTAAAATAAATAAATAAAATCTTTTTTTTTTTTTAAAGGATCAAGTCATATAAAGTATGTTCTCTGACCACAGTGGAATTAAATTAGAAATCAATAAAAGAAAGATCTCTGGAAAATCCCCAAATATTTAGAAAATAAACAACACACTTCTAAATTACGTGCGGGCCAAAGAAGAAATCAAAAGGGAAATGGGAAATTATTTTGTGCTGAATGAAAATAAAAACACAATTTATCAGAATTTGCAGGATGCCAGTAAACCATTACTTTAAAAAAACATTAAACACTTGTTAGAAGAAAAGCCTGAAGTCAATGACATCAATTTCTGTTTTAAGAAACTAGAATAAGAAGAGCAAATTAAAAACAAAGTAAGCAGAAGAAAAGAAAGAATAAAGATCAGAGTTGGAGTCAATGAAGGAGAAACAGGAAAACAATAGAGAAAATCAATGAAAGCAAAAGCTGGTTCTTTTGAGAGTATCAGTAAAATTGTTAAAACTCTAGCCAGGCTGATCAGGAATAAAAGAGGGAAGACAAACATTACCATTCTCAGGAATAAAAGAGGTGACATCACTACAGATTCTACAGATATCAAAAGGATCATAAGGGAATATTATGAATAGCTTTATGCCAATAAAGTTAACTGACATGAAATATGGCTTAGAATTTTATAAATTTCACCAATATACAAACATATATGTGTATATAACTATTTTTTATGTATAGGAACATATAAAATACATGTATGTGTATATGTATGTGAGCATACACACTTACAGTTGTATGTATATATACACACCTACATACATACATCTGTACATATACACCTGTATACACACACATATATGTAAACATATAAAAAGAACAATACATCATGATCAAGTGGAGCTTATCCCAGGAATACAAAGTTAGTGGAAACTAATTTTCTCACTGTCAGATAGGGGACTCAAGCAAGAGGGAAGATGAATGAACCCTATAGTACTGGAGTAGAATTAGAAACATCAGTATGAACTCATGTTTAGCTTAATATAGATATAGATATAGATGGATAGATACTGAAGCAATTATCGATTTTCTAGTTCTGTCTGCTGAGAAAGCATAGAACAAGCAAGCACACCCAGAACCTAGGTCTGGTTTCTAAATACCATTCCCCCAAAAAATGGCTCATTGGAGAAATGGTTGATTCGCGGGTTGGAGTAGGGAAAATAAAAGATGAGTCTAGAGCACCTTGTAGTGCCAGAAGCAAGGAAGTGCTCAAAAAACACAAAAGGCTGGGGGCATGTCAAAGGGAAACTAGTGCCAAACTAAAATACCTCTGATGGCTTAAGCTGAAATAATTTGAGCAATAAAACAAGTAATATAGTATTGGATTAGAACTCATAGTATAAAATAAATATACATGAGTTCAGTATTAACATAAATGATTGCATAAATAAGTGAAGGAGACGACTGAAATATTCCTTATGGAAGAGTTCCAAATAGCATGTGTACATTCTCCCTCATCTGGGAGATGGAGCTTAATCTTCCCAACTCCTGGTGTGGGTTGGATTTAGTGACTTGCTTTTAAAGAATAGAGTATGAAAAGTGAAAAAACGGTAACTTTCCAGGGAGAAGTCTGGCAGACACTACCTTGACCAAATGATCACGGCCAACATTACTAGTGACAGGTCATATTGATATTGTACACCCCCTGATATGTGTTAAGAAGGAAACTTCACCTCTGTGGTATTCCAGAAATAGACCCACATCTATATAGACAACTGATTTTTAACAAAAGTGCAAAGGCAATTTAGTGGAGAAAGGATGGTCTTTTCAACAAATGATGCTGGAACAATGGGATATTCATATACCAAAAAAATCAACTTTTATCCATATCTCACATCCTATACCAAAATTAATGCAAAATGTCATAGACCTAAAAGTAAAATTGAAAGTCATTAAACTTCTAGAAGAAAATACAGGAGAAAATCTCTGTGACTTTTGGTTAAGCAGAGGCTTCTTAGGTATGACATCCAAAGCATGTGCAATGACCCTATTTCCAAATGAGGTCATTTTCACAGATACCAGGGGTTAGGACTTCAGTGTACCTTTGTGGGGGACATAATTCAACCCATAACAAATGCAGTAGTTCCCAGTTTAGGGATTGCTTTCATGTTTAATGCAGGGGAACCGAGACTCTCTATATGCACTTGGTGCAGTTCCCACACTGCATAAGTAATGCATCTTCCACATCTATGTTTACTTTTTTTTTTCAAATGTAATGATGGCGTTATAATTAATAAACTATACATGTAGCTTTTTGGTATTTATTCAATTTGTGGATAACATGCCTCTAACTGGTTTTATGTGGTTCCCTGCTTTGTTTTCACTTTTTAAAAAAAAAATATTTATTTATTTTGAGAGAGCGAGCAGGTATATGTGTGTGGGGGGGGGAGGCAGAGGGAGAGAGAATCTCCAGCAGACTCCTCACTGAGAATGGAGCTCTATTCCACAACCCTGAGATCATGACCTGAGCAGAAGCCAAGAGTCAGATACTCATCCAGCTGAGCCACCCAGGCATCCATTGTTTTCACTTTTTTTATTAAAAGATTTATTTGTTTTAGAGAAGGGGGGCAGAGGGAGAGAATCTTCAAGCAGCCTCCCCGCTGAGTGTGAAGCCGCACGCATGGCTCTCTACCTATGAGATCAAGACCTGAGCCAAAACAAGGAGTCGGACTCTCAACCAGCTGAGCCACCCAGGCAGCCCTGTTTTTCAGGGTTGTTTTTTTTTCAATATTTATTTACTTGAGAGAGAATTTGAGAGAGGGGTGAGGGACAGATGGAGAAGCAGAACCCCCACTGAGCAGGGAGCCCGATGGGGGGCTGTATCCCAGAACTCCTGGCTTGTGACCTGAACCAAAGGCAGACGCCTAACTGACTGAGCCACCCAGGTGCCCTGACCCCCCTGTTTTTCACTTTTAACAGAGAATCTCTCTCATGTGTCTTGTGAGAAAAATTTTGTCAACTTAGACACCAAAGTAATGTTACTCTGGCCCTTTGTCTTACAAGGTCTGTTCCCAAAATGGCTCTTTCAGCTTCTTGCTGCTGTGTCTTTCGATAAGGGTTAAGCATGGGTCCATGGGATTGAGTTAGGGGAATAGTGGCTCCTCTTTTCTGTTTACCTGGTACACACACAAACTCCTCTTCTAGTCCAAACTCCCATGTGGATTCCTTATTCTAGATAAATTCATCCTAAGGAAGAAATCAAGAGGGAGTGCATAACTTGAGTTACAAGGTTATTTGTTACAACAATATCTGTTTTACTGAAAAAAAACTGGGCCTAGTCCAAATATTTAAAAAGAGAATTGGTTAAATTAAGTAAATAGCCATATCTCAGACCACTTTGCAGCTATCAGGAATTAGTTGTTTAGAGATCTTTTTCACATCTTTATTTTATTTAGAAGTTCAACATATAAAATAAATAAAGCTAAGCAGCTCTAGGGGCACCTCGGTGGCTGAGTTGGTTAAGCGTCCAACTCTTGGTTTCGACTTGGGTCATGAAATCAAGCCCTGCATTGATCTCAGTGGAGAGACTGCTTAAGACTCTCCCTCTTTCTTTGCCCCTCCCCACCGTGCTCTCTCTCTCTCTCAAATAAATAAATCTTTTTTTTAAAGCTAAGCAGCTCTGATGTATGGGGAACCTAGAGTCCCCATCTACCCACTTTTGCTCCTTGAGGGATATCTTTTAAATCCTTAGGGTTGTGTGCAACACAATTTAAAACCAGTGCTGTAGTGAAATATTTAATGATGTAAAATTATGTCAGTGTTTTATTAGTTAAAAAGGTTACCAAACAGGGGCACCTGGGTGGCTCAGTCATTAAGTGTCTGCCTTCGGCTCAGGTCATGATCCCAGGGTCCTGGGATCAAGCCCCACATCGGGCTCCCTGCTCCGCGGGAAGCCTGCTTCTCCCTCTCCCTCTCCCCCTGCTTGTGTTTCCTGTCTCGCTGTGTCTCTCTCTGTCAAATAAATAAAATCTTAAAAAAAAAAAGAAAAGGTTACCAAACAATATGTCCTATATGCTGTAATTTTTATTAAAAAATTTTGTACCTTGTATCTACACCATATGCAGATAGAGAAATCTGAATCTTTAGAAAAGATGGGGAAAGTATTCATAAAAATGCTGGGTATTGAGTTTATGGGTGATTTTTATTTTCTATTTTGTATTTTTTAAAAAATTTTTGTACATGTATTTTTTTGGGGAATAAAGAGAAGATATATCTTTTTAAAAAAATATTTGAGAGAGAGAGAGAAAGAGAGAGAGCACCAGCAGGAGAGGGGCAGAAGGAGAGGGACAAGTGGACTCCTCTGCTGAGCAGGGAGCCCAATGTGGGGCTCGATCCCAGGATCTTGGGATCATGACCTGAGTTGAAGGCAGATGCTTAACCGACTAAGCCACCCAGGCGTCCTGAGAAGATATTTCTTCATGTTAAAAAGTAGAAAACCATTGCTTTATAGGAAACTTTACACTTTGGGAAAGATAACAGTCTCATTCCTCAGTTCCTTGAGGGAGAGGAATTAGCTTGAAAATTTATAAAAATAGTAACATAGTTCTGTTTAGAAATTAACGTCAGTAGTCTTAACGTGTTAAAAGTGCATTAGGATAAGTCACATTTTTAGCATCTAAAGGAGAAAATAGAACTGAATGTCAGTGAATTAAAAATGACCTGAACTTTGTAAAACAGTGATGTAAGAGAATGTCTAAATATTTAATACACACTTTCTCTCCAACTTCCCAAATTCAATGCTGTGGTGAGCCATTGTTACTGATAAGAGTATACCCCCTACTCTAATTCTATGGTTTTGGGCCAAGAAAAACTCTTGTAGAAGAAAGTATGGAATAGCATGCATAGAACTAATTTTCTCACCTTTTCCCCTCAAAATGAGAGGTCTTTTTTCCTTTGTGCTGGTTTGAAAGTTTGGGGTATTTAGATTTGGTATAGAAAATGTGATTTCAGGGGCACCTGGCTGGCTCAGGCGTCTGCCTTCGGCTTGGGTCATGATCCTGGGGTCCTGGGATTGAGCCCCTCATCGGACTCCCTGCTTGGCAGGGAGTCTGCTTCTCCCTCTCCCTTTGCCCCTACCCCCACTCATGTTCTCTCTGTCTCTCAAATAAATAAATAAAATATAAAAAAGAAAAAAAAAGAAAATGTGGTATCATGATAAACTAAGTGGATAGCTAAGAGGAATTGAAGAATTGTTAATATTTGATGCCAGAACCAAAGCATTTGTGAAGAGAAGTCTCTAGTTTAAAGCCAAAAATTGCATTATAACATTCATTATATACATAGCTAGTAAAAGTAGTTTTAATGAAAAATAATTTCCTTAGAAGAAAATAAGACACTTTTATGAATATGGGGTGTATGTTATATAGAAGATTTAATTGTAAAGATATTGGCTATGATCAATTTTTATTAGTCTTTACCAATATTTTATATTCATATAGCTTGTTTTATTTACTTATGGAAATATTTCACCAACTAAGGCATATGACATATAAATTTAATGATATGCAATTAAAATACTCATAATGTATTTCTTATATAATTTAAAATATTATAAGTAGAGAACATGGAATGTGAACAGTCCTTATTCTCTTAGAGTTCTTCCTGGAAAGTATATGAAGTTTTTATTTCTTTATGAGAAATAGGCCTATGTTGGTTTAGTTCAAGGAAATTGTGAACATTTTTAGAGTATATGGAAACTAAGTTTATACTTCTCTGACTCCCTATGTTTCCTTGTGCTGTGATTTTTTTTTTTTTTTTTGGCAAATCCTTGTCTGTTCAGCTTTGTGGAATAGATATGATGGTGAATTAGGCTTCTTTATATTCAAGGAATGAGTGCTTACCAAGTACAATACCTGAAGGTAAACAGAACTCATGAATAATACTCTGTGATTTGGGTGTTAGTGTAATTCTGACTGTTTTTCCTTCTCCTAAGATTTTCAAAATAAGATTCCTGTTCTTGTAATTGTGTTGGTATTTGGTAAGAAATGTTTAGGAACATTTAAGATAAATCCATTATAATTTGTTTTCTTGTTAAATCGGTATTCTTTGCTATGGAATGCTATTTTTATGGATGTTTTAGATTTTTTCTTTAATAAAAATGCAAACAGATTGCACATATATATGTGCTTTAAAGTGATACGTAAGAATTTACATTTTGAGTAGAACTTTTTTACGTCATAGAAGGTATAGTATACTGTTATTTGACATTTTATGTTTTAATTTTACATTTTCATAAAATTCTCAAGTTCAGATTAATGGTGGAGTTTGTCTCAATGACACCTCAATACGAAAGGTAAAAGCTAACTAAAACTTTCCACTTTTTCAGAAGTGCAGTTGTATCCTTTGACAAATCTGCAGAAAGCAGCTTATCCTAACAAATTTTGTACAGTTCTCACTTCAGTTTACAAAATTTGAACATTCAATCTTATTTTATATAAAATCTTTATATAACTCTTTGAGAGAAAAAGTGTGTGCATGTGTGCACATGAGTGGGGGGAAGGGCAGAGAGAGAGAGAGAGAGAGTCCTCAAGCAGACTCCCTGCTGAACATGAGCCCAACACAGGGTTGGATCCCAGGACCCTGAGATCATGACCTGAGCTGAAACCAAGAGTTAGTTGGCTGCTTAACCGATTGAGCTACCCAGGTGCCCCTATTCTGTTTCCTGAAGTATGCCTGCATTGCTATGAATTGCCCTCTTCTAATTGCTTTTGCTGTATCCCATAGATTGTTGTATGTCATATTTCTGTTTTCAGTTGTCTCTAGACATTTCTTTTATTCCTCAGATTTCTCTGTGGTTGGTTGGTAGCATATTTAATTTCCATATTTTTGTTTTTTCGTTTTCTTTTGTAATTGATTTCTAGTTTAATACCATTGTGGACAAGGTGCTTGATGGGATTTCAGTCTTCTGTAATTTATTGAAACTTGTTTTGTGGCTTAACATGTGATCTGTCCTGGAGAATGTTCCATGTGCACTTGAGAAGAATGTGTTCTGTTGCTTTTGGATGGAATGTTCCATATATATCTATTAAGAACATCTGGTTTAATGTGTTGTTTAAAGTCAGTGTTTTCTTACTGATTTTCTGTGTGGATGATTTATCTGTAGATGTCTACTATTATTGTATTGTCAGTTTCTTTAGGTCTGTTAATATTTATTTATTTTGGTGTTCCTATGTTGGGTGCATATATACTTATAAATGTTATATCTTCTTGCTGGATTGACCCCTTTATCATTATGTAATGCTTTTCTTTAACTTATTAAAGTCTTTATTTTTTTAATTTTTATGTATTTATTTTTTAAAGATTTTATTTATTTATTTGACAGAGAGAGACACAGCAAGAGAGGGAACACAAGCAGGGGGAGTGGGAGAGGGAGAAGCAGGCTTCCCTGCTGAGCAGGGAGCCAATGCGGGGCTCAGTCCCAGGACCCTGAGATCATGACCTGAGCCGAAGGCAGACACTTAACGACTGAGCCACCCAGGCACCCCATGTCTTTTTTTTTTTTTTTAAAGATTTTATTTATTTGAGAGAGAGAGAGTGCACAAATGGGGGGGAGGGGCAGAGGGAGAGGAAATAACAGACTCCCTGCTGAGAGTCATGACCCGAGGCGAAGGCAGGCGCCTAACCAAATGAGCCACCCAGGCACCCCTAAAGTGTTTATTTTAAAGTTTATTTTTTGTGTTACAAGCATAGCTACATCAACTTTCTTTCTTTCTTTCAGTTCACATATGCATGGAATATTTTTTTCCTTCCCTTTACTTTCAGTCTCTATGTTACTTCTGAAATTATTGTCTTATAGGTAGCATATATATGAATCTTGTTTTTTTAATCCATTCAACCACTCTGTACTTTTTGGTTGGAGAATTTAGTCCATTTACATTTAAAGAAATTATTGATAGGTATGTACTTATTGCCATTTTACTAATTGTTTTCTGGCTGTTTTGGTAGTTCCTCTCTGTTTCTTTCTTCCTTTCTCTTCCCTTGTGGTTTGATAACCTTCTTTAGTGTTATGTACAGATTTGTCTTCATTTTCTTTTGTGTATTTACTGTAAGTTTTTGCTTTGTGGTTACTGTGAGGTTCACAAATGCATCACAGCTTTTTATCTTATGTGACATCAAAAATAAAACATGGGGGGGTGTAAAAATGTAGTTTTAGAATGTATTCAAATTTAAGCTGTCATCAACTTAAAATAGACTGTTATATACGTAGATGTTATTTGTGAACCTCACAGTAACCACAAAGCAAAAACTTAGTTTTTAATGAATTATTGTAGTTATTGATACTTTTACTACTTTTGTCTTTTGACCTTCATACTAGCTTTGTAAGTGATTAATCCACTACCTTAACTACATATATTACCTTTTTCAGTGAGATTTTTACTTTCATATGTTTTCTTGTCATTAATTAACGCCATTGCTTTTTCGCTTAAAGAATTCCTTTTAACATTTTTTTAAGGGCAGTTTAGTGGTGATGGACTCCTTTAGCTTTTGCTTATCTGAAAAATTCTTTATCTCTTCTTCTATTTTGAATGATAACCTTGCCAGGTAGAGTATTTTTTCCCCCAGGTAGCATATTCTTGGTTGGAATTTTTTTCCTTTTGGTACTTTGAATATGTCATGCCACTCTCTTCTGACCTGCAAATTTTCTGCTAAAAAATCTGCTGATAGCCTTATGGAGTTTCCCTTGTATATAACAAATTGTTTTCCTCTTGCTGCTTTTCAGATTCTCTTTTTATCTTTAACTTCTGACATTTAATTATAATGTTTCTTGGTGTGGATTTTTGGGGGTTTGTTTTGTGTAGAACTCTCTGTGCTTCCTGGACCTGGATGTCTGTTTCCTTCCCCGGGTTAATGACGTTTTCAGCCATTATTTCTTCAAATAAGTTTTCTGCCCCTTTCTCTCTTTTCCTTCTGGGACCCCCCGTAATGGGGATGTTATTCCACTTGATGTTATCCCATATGTCCTTTAACCTATCTTTATTTTCTAAAGTTTCTTTCTTTCTTTTTTTTTTTTTGCTGCTCTGTTTGGGTGAGTTCTGTTGCTTTGTCTTATAGCTCACTGATTGTTCTTCTGCTTCATTCAGGGTGCTGTCAAACCCCTCTAGTGTAGTTTTTTAGTTCCAGTTATTGTATTCTTCAGCTCTGTGACTTCTTTTTGGTACTTTCTTGTATTTTCTCTTTGTTGATGTTCTCAATGTGTCTATTCTCCCAAGTTCGGTGACCATCTTTATGACTGTTACTTTGAACTCTTTAACAGGTAGATTATTTATCTCTGTTTCATTAAGGACTTTTTCTAAAGTTTTATCTTGTACTTTTGCTTGCCACCTATTCCTGTCTCCTCATTTTGCCTGAGTCTCTGTGTTTGTTTCCATTTATTAGGCAAAACAGCTACCTCTCTGGGTTTTGAAGGTGGAGCCTTCTGTAGGAGCTGACCCATGGGACCCAGAAGTGCAGTCTCCCTGGTCACCAGAGTCAGGCTCTCGAGGAGCATCCCCTGTGTGTGTTGCGCATGCCTGCTGGCTGTGGTGGGGCTGTGACTGTGGCATCAGGAGTGGAGGGGGGTTGCCTGGCTGTGGCATGGTTAGGCACTGGAGTGGGGGATACCAACCTGCACTAGCAGGTTAGAGGGAGATTGTAAAAATTAGCAAGGTAGCATTAACAAGGTAGAATATGATCACAAAAATGGTACTTCCCAATGTTTCTGTTTTTGGAGAGAGTCCCAACAGGTACCTGCCCCTCTGGCAGTTGCTTTAAGATGAGTAATTGGGTCTGCTTCACATATGGTGTAGGAGCTTTTCAAACTGCTGCTTTTGGATTGGGTGTCAGAGCGAGTAAATCAGCCTGCAAACCCTTTAAGAGTGTGTTCTCAATTGCCTACATTTCTGTGGTTCTCCTGGACCTAATCCCTGTTTATATTAAGTTTTGGGGGCTCATCTCTGTGGTGCATGACCCAGGGTTGAGGTGCCTGATGTGGGGCACAAACCCCTTGCTCCTCAGGGAAAAGTTCTTATTTTTTGAGATCCCTTCTGAATATGGGTCACTGTGCCTGGGGTGGGTTTTTGGCAAAAGCATGTTTCTGCCTCCCCCACCTGTCTCAATGTGGCCCTTTTATCTTTTGTTGTGGAGGAACCGTTCATCTAGTTTTCAGAACTTTTTCAGAAGAAATTGTTGCATTTTAGCTGTTAAATTTTTGTGTCCATAGGAAGAGGTAAGTTTAGGATCTTCCTATACTGCTGTCCTGAACCACCTCTCCAAGCAAATTCTGAAATCGGGAATTGTAAAATAAGATTAAGGTTTAAATCCCTATCTGCTAAGCAAAATAAGTCAAGAGAAAGACAAATACCATGATGATTTCACTCATATGTGCAATTTAAGAAACAAAACAGATGAACATAGGGGAAGGGAAAGAAAAAATATGACGAAAACAGAGAGGGAGGCAAACCATAAGAGACTTTTAACTCTAGGAAACAAACTTGACGGTTGCTGAAGGGGAGGTGGGTCGGGGAATAGGGTAACTGAGATATGGGCATTAAGGAGAGCATTTGAAATAATGAGTGCTGGGTGTTATATGCAACTGATGAATCACTAAATTCTACCTCTGAAACTAATAATATAGTATATGTTAATTAAATTAAATTTAAATAAATTAAATTTAAAAATATTTAAATTCCTATCAAATGAAAATCATTACTGTTTTGTCAATTTTGAGATTATTCTGTAGAGTCCAGTTTGTTTATTGTTTTTATTGTTTAATGATGTTAATATCTCATATAAGCATAGATTTGATAGTTTGAATGGTGTTGAATGGAATGAAGATACTAAGTAGTTTGAGGTTCTCATACTTTTTTCTGGCAGTTCCCTTTGCTTGGTTTTTTGAAGTGAATAATTGGAAGTCTAAAAAGACACTGTATAAGTTAATGATGTACCCATGATCTCAAAGGAGAGTAATATATTTAGAAACCTTACAGGAGATATTCCCAAAAGTGATACTGTTCCAGATTGTCCATGAGGAAAAAAGAGCCTGTAATAAGATATTATTTTTATTATGAATTACTTTTCCCAGTTCAGAAACAACCAATATCCGATTTATAATATCTGGCAGAGGCAATTAAAATAATTTAGAATTTACTGTTTGATTTGTCAAAGTATGTCCAGGAAAGAAGAGCCACTTACTAAGGGTTGTCATGTGTTTCAGTTCTTCAGTAAAAGTGGCAGTATCCTAAGCTATATTTAAGAAGTTAATTTGAGATCTTCTTACATTACATTTTAGTGAATCATTTTTGAATTTTACACCAGAACTGAGCCTCCCTGGTCCTCATTTCTGTGGTTTTATATTGCAAGGTCCAGAGGTTTAAAACTAATAACAACACCATGAAAATTCTCCGTGAGTCATCCTGTCAGCTGTAGCTTCTGTTTGAGTCTTTCTGATATAACTAATGTTACTGCCAGCTCTGCTAACAACTTGCCATGCTTTAGATCTATATCCTAATAAAAAGGTACAATGGTAGATAATTTTTGAACTTTTCTTTTTTCTATTTCTGTAATTTTTGGTTCTTTTAGTGAGTCTAAGCTAGACCAGTTATAAATTGTAGCTGGTGAAAAGATTTATGACTGGTGTTTTTTTTTTTTGAGGGATAGGAGTGGTGGTGGTCATTACTACTTTTGGTTCTATGAATCTTACTGTCCAGAGATCTAAAGATTGAATTAACAGTGTAGCTGAAGTCAGCAATATGTTCTAAATCCCTATACTTAAGGGTACTTATGTATTGCAGACAAATGCCCTTTTAGCTGTTTTGTTTGTTATTTTGTGAAAAATGATATAATGCTAGGACTAGCTGGTTCATATTCACATTGGACTAATTTCAAATTTTAGTGTTGTGCCTCAGGATCTTTAAATTATTTTGTAGAAATAGATAAATAAAAAACTTGATTTACATCCAGGACACTGAATGCCTTAATCCTTCTTGATACTTTAAAGGAGATGCAGAAATAATGGACTCTCTCTCAGGTATGGTCAATGCAATTTCACAGGCTTTAAAAAAAAAAAAAAAATCCCTGGCCCTACTTGCTAGGAAAATTAAAAGTTTTGGTTGTAACCTGATCTTTTCTCTTACCCTGCAGCATCTGGGAAGTTTGTTAACTTGAGTATTGACGTTAATTTTATATGACTTGGCAAGTTAAACCTATAGTTTCATCATTGACTCTGAATTATGCATTTCTGTGGATTTTACTGAGCTAAAAACCTATTTGAATATTGTTAGTCTTTAAGTTTATTTTTCTTTTCTACTTAATTTGAAATTAAGTCTCTAAAGTTCAGATTTTATTTTTGTTCTAACAGTTAATAATAATTAAGTGGTTATTATGTGCTAGGCAGTGCTTCTCATTTAATGCTTTGCATTTTCTAATTCTCAAAACAAATGTCTAAGGTAGGGACTAGTCTTATTACTATTTTACAGAAGATTGTTAGAGAGCCTGAGCACCTTGTACCAGTGTAAAAGCACCTTTTAAATTGTGAAACTAGAATACAAACCTCATTGTTGTTGTTTTTTCTGAGGAGCCCCTGTCCCTGAGGCCTTGGGATCCCATGCAGTTTTCATTGACTGTAACAGTATTGGAATGCTGTATTTTTGCCTTGATGTTTGTCATCATTTTATGAGGATTGAGCCTTAGACTTCTCTTTACTGTGTTCTGTTTTGCAGAGTTCTTTGTCTAGCAACTCTCCTCACTGGCGTGAATTCCAATAAGCTACTGCTATATTTCATTGATTCCAAGGTGCACAGGCTTTTCATCCTGCCTTTTAACATTGCTAAGATCAGGATGTATCTTACAACGGAATTACTGAGAATTCTAAATTTAGTAGCTAACGTTGTTTGCTAATGAAAACTTGCCCACTATCCAGCTTAGGTAAAATACCCTGAACTTAACTCTCCTCATTTCAGTCATCTCTTATGAAGAACCATCCAGAGTCCCAAATTCTTCATCATAAGTAAACCCGAGAAAAAAAACATCTAATACCTTGAAGGAGAGAGAGAGGGTAGGAATTAAGGTTTGAATGTGGTATTTCTATTTTTTCTTTCAGGAGTAATGTCAAAGGCTAGTTCTTTTCTCACAAAAAGTCATCTATAAAAGGAAAAAATGACTTCTAATAGACTATATATTATAAGCAAATATGTGTTAACACAAATTTTGATGGCCCTTTGTAATGTTTTTAATCTAGAAGAAATTCTGTTTAACAGTCTTAAAGGGATATCCCAATTAGAAAATCATGTATATGTATGTATGTATTGTATTGTTAAATATGCATGTGTGTGTGTGTGTGTGTGTGTGTGTATAGTTAAACCTGGCTAAAACTGGAATTTTACTAAAGTAAATATTATTTATTGGGTTAGGGTTATTTAATTACCAAATCACAACTCCTTTTACACTGTAATAACATATTGGGAGGAGTATGAAAATAAAAACTTTGGGGAGGCTTCTCTATCTTTGCTACCTAGGGCTTTAATATTAGAGCTCAGAACTTATATAAGAAAAAGGCATCCTGAGTCAAGTGAGTAAATGTAATTGTGACCTTTAAGGCTCTTGGTTAGGATTTGTGGCACTCAAGTATGCTTAGTATAGGTAATCAAAAGTAAGGGCATCTAGTTATCTTATCCTAATGGCTCTAATTTCTGACAACGCTTTCCTTTTTAAATTATGGTTCTTCATATTGGTACTTGGACTTCGTCTTACATCTGGAAAAATACATACACACATGTAAATATGCACGAACATGTCCATTGTTGGCTAAATGTCCAAGTCATCAATATATTTTCGAAAGCCAGATACAATTTGATTAAGCACATCCAACATAATTCATCATTCAACTACAGCTCTTTTCCATAGATATCTAACCAGAGGAGGTTGTCACAGTTGTATGATTGCATTACAGAATGGACAGGAACTTGAAAATAGAGGATTTTGTGTACCAGAATTGTTTCATCAGCCTAGTGTTGGGCTAATTGTGGAATTTAGTGATTAGAGAAAAAGTGCTGTGATTTAAAAATTTTTGTTTGAGAGAGGCTCTTCACCTGTACTTTAAGAATGTAGTACAGAAAATATGTTAAGCAAATTTTACCATACAGTAGTCCTTGTTCTTCATCTTTTCATTCCATTTTTATCCTCTTTCCCCTCCTTTTCCATTCCCTCATAAGAGAAGGCAGCTCAGGAAGCTGACTTACAATCAGTAGTCTGGGAACTTCCGGGATTCTTTACCAGAATCTCCCTGGATGTTGCAGTCCCTGACGCAAGCAGCATTGTTTGGGGCTAGGAGTTTTTATAATGGCTATCAGGAAGAGTGGCTAAGGTTGCTAACTGCAGGTATTATCCTTTGTAGAAACTCAGTTGGGAATTCTTTTCTGCCAGCTCTTATGTTCATTTCTAAATTAAAAAAACATACTCCCACCTCCCCACACTCCCCCAACAAGTAAGGATGGACTTCCTATTTCTGAAAATCTGATGATCTTTTGTAGTCGGTCTATTCTCTAGAGCAGTTTACTCTTACCCCAAACCTCTTTTCCTTGTTATCCCTAACTTTGTTGTGGTTAACATGCACTTCTTATGGAAGTTTTTAGATTCTTTGTCTTTGTCTTTGGATCAGTTCTGGTTTATAGAGGAGTTAAAGGAAATTGTAATTAAACTTGTACTTTAGAGTTTTTTTTTTAACTAAACTATCTCCATGATAAATAAGTCATTTAAGTATTGTTTTATGTTTGTTTCTTACTATGTTTACTAATAACCTTTTTTAAAAAAAAAAATTTTATTGATAGTCTTAATAAATCCCATTTTTGTTACCCAGGCTAAATAATCTTTACATAAAATGTCATGGGTTGAGGTAATTTCTGAAATGACAGATCTGAAAAGGGGAATGGGAGGAGATCCAAAAACACTTATAGACTTAGTGTTTATGTGTAACAGCAAATTCTTATCAAGAAGCCTCTAGTAATGTTTCTTTGAAAAAAGGCAACCAGGAGGAAATGCAGTAGTTCTTTTTTTTTTTTTTTTTTAAGGTTTTATTTATTTATTTGACAGAGAGAGACATAGCGAGAGCAGGAACACAAGCAGGGGGAGTGGGAGAGGGAGAAGCAGGCTTCCCGCAGAGCAGGGAGCCCGATGTGGGACTCGATCCCAGGACACTGGGATCATGACCCGAGCTGAAGGCAGATGCTTAATGACTGAGCCACCCAGGTGCCCCAGAAATGCAGCAGTTCTTAATAGCTTATAGAACTGAAGAAAGAAAAGATGTACCCTTTGTTATCTACTTTTGGAACATATTCTTAGTACTGCAATGGTATTTTCTCTAGATTTCTGTTATAAATGCTAAACATAAATAAATGAGAATTTGTGATTTGATTATGATCAAAAGGTAGTAGACACAGATCAATAGAACAGTAATTAGCACCCAGATATCTTGGGGGATGGGGAGAGGTGATGGACAGTAAGAAACTTTCCTTGCTAGGGAAGCTAAGTATAATATTTTAATGGTAAGATATTTCTCTTTGCCTTAGTTTTTTAAAATCTGTAAAGTGGAAATATCTTTTATTTTTTTTTAAAGATTTTATTTATTTATTTGACAGAGAGAGAGTGTTAGCAAGAGCAGGAACACAGGCAGGGGGAGTGGGAGAGGGAGAAGCAGGCTTCCCGCTGAGCACGGAGCCCAATGCAGCGCTCGATCCCAGGATCCTGGGATCATGACCCAAGCCGAAGGCAGACGCTTAACGACTGAGCCACCCAGGAGCCCCAATCTTTATAGATATTTAAATGAGATAACACGTGTCAACAGTTTAGAATAGCGCTTAGCATCTAGTAAGCCCTCAAGTAAATTTAACTGTTGCTATTCGTATTTAGATTTTTAAAAAGAGAACCCATACTCAGTGACAGATCATGGTAAATGCACCTGCAATTTAAGATTTAACAAAGGAGTTATTAAAAAATAGCATCCAGCTCCTTATTCCACCTGTTTGTTGAATCTTGCTTTGGGAATGTTAGCATAAGATTTAAATCTCTTAATCTGATTTAGTAGAATGAATAAACCTAATAACAATCTTATAAGTGAAATAACTGCATATTTCCTTTTTTTTTTTCTTTGTTTCAGGTTTCCCCTCAAAAAACCTATAAGGTAAGTTGTTCAGTTGCCCTTCATACGCTTAGGTTAAATCTTAATTAGAAGCATTCCTTTGAAATTATGGCAGAGTTTTGTGGCTTTTGAAAATGTGGATTTAAGTAGTTTAAAATATCAGAATGTTTTACAAATTTAAAATATAACAGGTGTTGCATATTTTTTCTGGAAGACAGCATTGTTTTGATAACATTTTCAATGTTTTTAATATAAGCATTTTAAAAGTTTGTTCAAATTGATAGTTAAGGTCACTCCCTATGAAGAGATTTAATTTTAAAATCTATTGTGACTGTTTTCAGTTGTGAGTAGCTTGGGGAGTGTAAATGGCTTGCCAGTTTTTGATGTATTTTATCACTTGGGTAACTACAGCTGCCTTTAGTTAATGAACTTTGGCAAACTGAATCAGTCTTAATTACTTTAAGACAGTAAAGGAAAAAATCCAAAATGCTCAAATACGCCTGTGGTCAACAGCCATATCTCTATATGTATTCAGATCCTGGGACTAAATGCCTTTTCCTCAGTGCTTATTCTCACTGCTCTCTCATCCTAGTTGTCATGAATATTATTTAAAATGTAGGTAGTATATCATTCCTAATTATGTTAGTACTTTTATCATTTTTAGTGACAGCATGGTCCAGGATACCAATGCTAATCTTGGCATTTCAGTTAATTAGTAGTGTATGTATTACAGTGAGGGTCTTATTTGCTGCCCTGCCATTATCTGATCAGTATAATTGGGTAGGCCATAGGAAAAATAATAATTCTGGTGTCATCTGGGCCTGCCTGACTTCTGTAGCTAGAACTCTAGTGAAATTTGCCTAAGATTTTTTTTTTCTTTTTTTTTACTCTTCTCATCCATGCTACATTTATTTACACAGTGATTTTGAACCTGACCATAGAATATGTAGGGTCAGGTCAGGGGAAGTGTTAAGGTGTTGAATTAGTTTCAGGCACTGTTTTCACTGTTTTCTTACCTGTTCAGTGGAAGTCATAGTAACCTGTGAAATCCACTGAAAGAATTTAAGTTATTTTATTTTATTTTTAAAGATTGTATTTATTTGTCAGAGAGAGCACAAGCAAAGGGAGTGGCAGGCAGAGGGAGAAGCAGGCTCCCCACTGAGCAGGGAGCCTGATGCGGGACTTGATCCCAGGACGCTGGGATCATGACCCGAGCTGAAGGCAGACTGAGCTGCCCAGGCATCCCAAATTTAAGTTATTTCTAATACTAAATGCTATTTCTAAGTTATTTCTAAGAATAAAATAGACTTAATACTAAATACTACTTTTATTATTTTTAAGCACTTTTTATAACTAGATTCTTTATTACACATAGCATAGACTGAATTTAAAACTTCTTGAAAAATATAAGTTAGATTTATGAGGATGTATAAGGTAAACTGATTACTTGGATTCTCTTTGTAAGACACACTTGCAATTTTTTAAGTTTTTATTCTGTTGATTTGCTTGTAGTAAATATTTGACTGCTTTACTTTAATTTAGGCATGGGAGTATTTTGAACCGAGAGTCACCAACAGATAAGAAGCAGAAAGTTGAGCGCAGTGCATCACATGATTTTGATCCTACAGGTAAAACATTGTTTGTTCTTCCAAAGAATATTGAGAGTAGTTTAGTTCAGCATAATTGAGCTTAAGCTGTATAACTACCTGAAATACCCAGGAGTTAGTGTTTGGTCTGTTTCCGACTCTTCCTTCCTCTTCGATGTTAGAATACAAAACCTGTGCTTTCAGGAGGAATGCAAGCATTTTTAACGTTCAACACTATGGATTCCACTGTGGAAGCATCATTGTAGAGTATATTTTATTAAAAAATAATGATGATAATAAAAATTGTCATTATTTCATAATTGGAGATTCTAGTCAGACCAAGGACTTAATATTAAAATAAATCATTAAGTGTGAACGGTAGTATCTCATAAAATCAAAGCTCTAACAACTACAGATTTCTGTAGTCATTTAAAAATTCATGTGTGATCATGGTAAATTGGAGTATTAGATAAAATCCAACTTTAGAAATTAATGATCCTCTAATTTTAGAGTAAGCAAATGAATAGAGATCCCTTTTTCTTCAGTCAAAAATATTCTGAGCTCAGAGAATCTTTTCAGTAGTGTTGATCTTTCCTAAGGTTTTCATGTTAGTAGACTTCTGACTATTTATATTCTTAATTTTATATAAATAGATTGAATTCCTGTTGTACAATGTGGGCTTTTGCTTTCTCCTTATAAAGTCACTTAGTATTTAGTTTATAAAAAATGCTGGATAATTTGCTTTTGTCATTTGAAACTGATAAGTGTTCTTTGTGTACATACTGTTTTACTCAGTTGTATGTTCCTATGACAAAAGATAAAGTAGGTAATTGCTAAGGTCATGGATACATAAATAAAATGTATCTTTTTAGATATTTTTGTTTAGAAATACAATTTTTAATAGAGCATATTTTTTGTATCCAACTCAGATGTTTCATACTTTTAGTATAAACCGTTATTTTGAAAAAACATAAGTATTATCGAGGAAGGGAAGAATAGGAAGTGAATATCTAATAATTTACCTGCATCTTGGGTCATAGGTAAAAATGAAATCCTGATCATCAATTTATTTAGGCTTTGGTGGTGGGGCATAACTTCTGGATCTCCATTAAAAGATAATTTTTTTATTTCTGACACCTAATTTTGACATGATGGGGCTCAGAGGCTTTTATTAATATGATTAGTTATTATCTTGCTAATGAGTTTCTGCCCTATGTTCATATAGACATTAGAGTCTTGTTAGATTGACTTATTCCTCTGTGGTGTGCCCATTTCCAAAGACAGACTTAGCCAAGTGGTATGCAGTGCTTCAAAATGAGATTATTACAGCTTTTAGTGCTTTTGTCATCTCTATGATTGTCAGATGATATATTTTGTAGACTGTTCATGTGTTGTTTTGTTTGAACATATTTTTATTGCACTGTCTTTTCTTCGATAAATCTTTAAAATATGTCATTACTTGTGCTGTTCGTGACTGTTCTAAGTGCTATCACCTGTGATGTTCATACTTTGTGTTTGCACGATTTAACTTGATCATGATTCATTCTTTTTTTCCCCCATGAATTTTTCCCCTCACATTGGTCTCCATATTTTCTATATCTCTCTCCTTTTCTCCCGCTCTTGTGCAGAAAGCTCCTCCAAGAAGACAAAGTCTAGTTCAGAGGAGAGTAGATCCGAGATATATGGTAAGCTAATGTAGCCAATTCAGCCTTGCACCTTTGGAGCTTGCTTCATGCTGTTTCCTTTTTTTTTTTTTTTTTTTAAATAACTGCAGCCTTCCTTGTGTCTGCTCTGCATGGCATGACCTACTGCAGGGAAAGGGAGCCTGGGGTTTTAAATGTGGCTGCCACTGGGAAGCTTAAGGTTGCTAGAAACTAACATCATAGAGTAAGAGTAGGCCACATGACCCGTCTTCTCTTTCATCTTACGTATGATGGGAAAGTGATAATGTCTAATATGTTTGAGTTGGGCTCCTCCATATAACATGGGTGGGCTTTTATTGGCATCTTCTTCCCATGTCCCATTTGCTGAGTTTGGATCATGTAGAATTTCATGGCACCAGTCGTTCCCTCTAAGCATAGCACTGGTGTGACTTAGAGCTGTTACCAGTTCTTTGGAATGTTTATTTGATTTTTTTTATTTGTTTCTTTTTATTGGCCTCATCATCTGGAAATGCTGTTCGTGTATGATTTATCCACAACAGCAAAAATACATTAAGTATTTTATTTCTGTGGCTTGAAGAATTTGTTTATGCCTTTCATAAGTTTCCCTGCAGCTTATTCTGAATGGGAAAATGTCAGAATGACACCTTTTAAAAATAATTTTCACAAAGAGCAGGTTTAATCTGAATGGTTAACTTTTGCAACAGATGATTGAAGCACTAATATTTCGAGGCTGTGTCCTGTCTTCCAAAGATAATTTAAACCATGTTTGTGAAGTTCATACACGTTTTTCCCTTTCCTCTGCACAGTTTTACCTGCCCTCTTCCCTTGTTTTGGCATCCGATTAGTGCTTTGAGAAAAGTGAACAGGAGAAATACTGCTTGGAACCAAGACTTTTAAAATAATCTCTGAAAGACTAATAAGTTATTCCTTTTTAAGAAGATTCCAAATTTGGCCTCAAAGGAAAACCAGGTCTTCTTTAAAAGAGCCAAAAGTCTATCAAATGGAAGTTTCCCCAGATGTAGCTGTGTGTCCTAGCCTGATAAACATGAAAGGAAAAAAAAATATATGAAAGCGCCCCTCCCCCCCAAGACATTTTATATCTCCTGACACTTGAGCCCCATAGTGTCACATACTTTTTAATATTATGAGGCCTCAGTGTTTGCTTTTAAACAAGTTATTGCTTCTATGTTAAATAGATAAATATAGCTCTTTGCTTCGGTTTTTGTGACCAGTGCCTTTTTGTGTGTAGTTAAACCTTTTACAGTTAGTTCAAGACCAAATGTGTTCCATGCTGTATAGCATGGCAAGTGTATGTTTTTTTCTTCTGTCCAAAGTATTTGGCTCCTCCTAAGTAAGAAAGAGCTTCCGAATTTCTCAAGACATGTCTCTCTGTTCCATGTAAAGAGCTTCCTATGGCTTATTCTCTCCTTAGGAATGTGAACACTATCTTTATTGGCTCCCTTCTTTTCCAGTAGCCTTTGAAATGTTGTATTTCACCTCCCCCACCATTTTCCTAGATCTGTGGTATGTATGCAAAAGCTTGCTATTTGCTTTGGATGCTAGGATGTTTGCTTTGGATGATAGGTATGTATGCAAAGGCTCGCTGTTTGATTTGGATGTTAATATTTCAGTGATAGGAATATTAACACTAGTTCAGACATGCCATTCGCTTGTTAGTAATAGAAACATTTTAAGTGGTAATGGGGAAATAAGGTGTGGCTTCTCTGTATGTTTGTTTCTTGAAAACCCTCGAAATACCTTTTTTTGGAAGGAACTGAGCCATGGGTCCTTCAAAAGCACTTATAAAAGGGATGACTTGATCAGAACAGCATTAGTGTGCTAACTTAAATCTCTTTGACATTACAAATATTTTATCACCTGTGTGAATAGACTTCCTCAGACTTTGTGCCGTTAGCACAGATGAAAAAGAATCTCTAGGGAGTCGAGAAAAGCGTGGGAATGATGGAAGATGATTGAGTAGAGTCATGGCAACTGCTGACTTTGCCTTAGTGTAGGATCGATCTCTGACCAAGCCCACTTCTTAAGTTTTGAGATTTTACACTGTCTTGGGGTAGAATTCATTAGCTCGATACTTCGACAAATGCTAGTTCTTCCCTTAACAAATTGTTTATTTTGAACTCTCTTAGCTATTTTTAGAGCTGTTTTGGTGAGATAGATTTACTCGGCTCATTTTAAAAGAAAACCAAGTGCTTGTTTTGCATTGACTTCTTTTGTGAAGTTTCTGCCTGGGGCAGGAGGTCAGTATTTATTCCATTTCTTCTTATTTTTCCCTCTGTACCTTTTGGAGTCTATTGATCACATGCAGATCATGTTTCTGATCTACAATTTCAGTTATACTTAATTTTCTATTTTTCTCATGAATCTCGTAATGGAGAAATTTTGTGGATTTTTGTGGGACATGAGAGAGTTAGCGAAGGAATTTGGAGTTTCACAGCACCCTCTTCTTGCCTTCTGTCTTGGCTTCATGAAGAGATCTAGTTGATAGGATTATATACAAAAAAGTAAGCCATGTCTTTTTGAAACTATCTTAATCTGCTGGGGCTGCTATAACAAAATACCAGAGACTTGGCTTAAATAACAGAAATGTATTTTCTCTCCCTTTTAGAGGCTAGAAGTATGAGATGAGGGTGCCAGTTTCTGGTGAGAGCCCTCTCCTGGCTCACAGATGGCCCCCTTTTTGCTTTGTGCTCACATGGTCCTTCTTTGGTGCAAGCGCAGGTAAAGAGAGAATAGTCTCTCTGGTGTCTCTTCTTATAAGGACACTAATCCCATCAGGAGGTCCCCACTCTTATGACCTCATCCAATTCTAATTACCTGCCAAAAGCCCCACCTCCAAATACTATTACATATTAGGGGTTAGGGCTCAGCGTATGAACTGGGGGAGGCGGGAGGGACACAAACAGTAGTCCGTAACAGAAACAAACTGTTAGTACTTGAACTGTCCTGGTTGGATACTTCAGAGTGTATTTTTTTTTTTTAAGATTTTATTTATTTATTTGAGAGAGAGAGCGCAAGCATGAGAGAGAGCTCATGAGCGGGGGGTGGGGGGGGGAGGGCAGAGGGAGAAACAGACTCCCCACTGAGCAGGGAGCCCGACATGGGACTCCATCCCAGGACCCTGAGATCATGACCTGAGTCGAAGGCAGACACTCAATTGACTGAGCCACCCAGTTGCCCTTCAGAGTGTATTTTTAAAAAATTCTTACCTTTTTTAAGTTCAGCCTTCTCCAACGTATAAAGGTAAAAGTCCCCAAGTTATTCTTTCTGCTTTCTTCGTCAGCCTGGCAGAGAACACTGTAAAACAGGAACCTTCTATGTCCTCATAAGTCCCTCACTTCCTAACCTCTTCAAGTCTGACTTCTGAACACATACTATCTGGAAGGTGAACCAAAAGATCCTACTTGAAAATCTGTGAACTTTTTCTCAGTTCTCACCTTCCTCTGAACAAATTGGCAATGCTGATACCCTTTTTTTTGGTTTCTGTAATATTACATTAATCTGGTTCTTTTCTCTCTGCAATTGTTTTCTCTTTTGTTTACTTGATTGCTTTTTCCCTTTTATAGATGTGGGGGTGTCCCGCGTTTCTGTCCTTGATCTTTTCCCCTTGTCAAGTGTTCTATTTTTAACTGTTTACTGAATACTTTCACTCTGACCATCTTTCAAATTCAGAATAACCAATGTGCAATTCATCCTTGTTCCCTGTGGCTAGAAATCAATCTTCCTCATGATTCCCTGATTCTTTTCATCGCACTACCATTCTGCCACTCACCTAGTCTCGTTTTCTTCAAGTTATCTTTGACTGCTCCCTTTCCCCTGTCCTCGGGAGTCAGCAATTGGCCAGGTCCCGTGGATTCTACCATCACATTATCTTTCATCCCTCAGTCTTTGGTTCTGTCGCCACTGTTTTGTTCAGTTTTCCATCGCATCATGAGACTATTTGCAGAGACTCATAACTTTCTTTGACGTCGATTTCACATTGATTCACTTCCTTTTCTCCATTCCACTCTCTCTGTTAGATTAATATGATTAAAGTAAGGATTTGGTCATTCACTTAGGAAAGTACAAAGAGTTAATTAAGATGTGCTGTAATTTGTTTCCAGTTTATCATTCTGCCTTAATCCACTGCTCTTACTTCTCCTACCATTTACCTAAAGGTACCAGCCTGTCCTCCAGTTTTCCCTTTCCAAATATGGCTTGGTATTCTTCCTTTGCTCATGCCATTCCCATTGTTTTGAATGGTTTACGTCCTATAATTCTCCACCCTACAAGGCCCAATTCAAATACTGCCTCCAGCACAGGGCTTTCCTGGGTTTGCCCCGAGCCTCTGTGGTCTAACCTTTGACATCCTGCTTTGTATCTAGTTATTTGTGTTTCTGTCTGTCTTTGCATCTCCCACAATGCTTGCCACAGTGGAGGCACTCATTTAATGAGTTTTGAATGAGTGATTATTGATATCTGAATGAAGTATTTTAGTAAGGAGAACTGATAGCATAAGCATCTTGATTGGATTTTTCTTCTCTTCAGAGAAATTTCAAGGTACAAGAAAATGTAACTTAGAAAAGAGACTTACTGCTGGTAATAGTCTAAAAGAATGAAATCAGCATACTTGGAAGTTAAAGCTTCCTCTTGCTGGCAGCATTGTGCATTTAGAATCCAGAAGCTTCTTAATCAAAGGATTATCTGAGGTCTTACTCATAAAACATGTATGTCTGGCAGCAGTTTAAAAATGAGCTGTTTTTATGAGGTTGCACATGGTCTTTCTCCACACCCTTCCCTGAAGCTAATTCTTGAGAGGTGAGACTTAGAGAAGTTTGGTCATGTAATAAAATGAAAGGTGAAGAAAGACTAGTGTGCTTCCACTAGAATAAATGCAGTATGGAAGGTTTGGCACGTTGCCTTGCATATTTAACACTCCGTTTTCCATAATTTGCTGTTTGGTACTATTGTTGTTGCTTTTTTCCAGGAGTGTATTACAGTGAAATCTGAGAGTACTTTCTCCTCTTTTTCAGAGTACCTTTTTATGACTTCTTCCGCTCCCCACTCCAAAGCCTTACAAAGGCTTAATTTTTTTCACTTTCAAAATACCATCCTTGGTAATTATCTTTTGAGTAAGAATCAATTGTTTTGTGTTGGTTTCAAATACCACACTGTCATAACAAGAAAAAGAAATGCTCTTTGTTATAAAGAGAAAATAAAATTTAGGAAAGGATAGTATTTATATAAATTTTATAGAACATTTTTACTTCACTGATGATATGAAGCATGAGATCTATTATTGGCTTCCAGGTGAAATAGCATAATCCTTAACAGACAGGAAATAAATAAAAATGTATTGGTAACTAGAGGAGTTATTTTAGGGTAGGTGGGAAATCAAATTGTTTCAGTTAGAATTTAGGCAGGGCAGGAGGAGGTTAGTGTCCTTCTAAAAGTATTTCTCTACTTGGCATGGTTTTCAGGGCTATGATTTTACTTTTTCCTAGAAAGTGATTGGGTATGATTTAAAATTTCCTGTATCTAAAATGAATTCAAATTTACTTCGTAAATATTCATTGATTACCTGTTGTATGCCAGGCACTATGACAAGGGATAGAGATACAAAGATAATAGGATCTGTACCTGCTTTCTAGGAGTTCACAGTCTAGCACAAAAGAAGAATCTTAATACATTGTGGTTAAGTACATGAGATATGCACTTGTTTACCAATACTCCATGTGCCCTTAAAAAGTAGATAGTTGTGGGAAAAAAATCTTCTATGGCACTAAGAACGATGAGAATGAAGAAATATTACCATGACCAAATTTCAGGGGAGGTTGAGCCTCATCATTATCTTATTTATTGGACACTCTCTGCCTGTCTTCACACACAGTGCTTGGATGCAGCTCACAGTAAAGTGATTTGTGACCTTATAAAAACTCATATTCAGAGGTAAACACATTATATGGTAATTCTAATAGACAATAAGTAATTTAGCATAACAAACCAGCCAGCAAACCATGGACTATATGTGTGTGTAAAAACCAGAAAAAGTGGGGCGCCTGGGTGGCTCAGTTGTTAAGCGTCTGCCTTCGGCTCAGGTCATGATCCCAGGGTCCTGGGATCGAGTGCTGCATCGGGCTCCCTGCTCAGCCGGGAAGCCTTCTTTTCCCTCTCCCACTCCCCCTGCTTGTGTTCCCTCTCTTGCTGTCTCTCTCTTTCTGTCAAATAAATAAATAAATAAAATCTTAAAAAAAAAAAAGTAAAAATGATGGAAGGTGTTGGTTGGTTGGTTGGTTTTAATTAATGAAATGTGAAAATGGCTATTTTGGAGTTAGGGCTCCACTTTTAACTTTCCCTTCTTTCATAAAATCTATGGGGCCTGTTACCTGTCCTATACTCTGATTCTTCATTAGACATTGCCATTGTTTCCCTATGTCTCTGTTGTCCTTTCCTGCCAAGATTTTAAGTTCTTTGAGGGCACAGACTTGTAATAAGTTTTGTCTTCCTCACAACACCCACAGACTGCAGTGTTAAATGACTGATAGATGTTCGATGCAAATTTGCTAAAACAAAAAAGTGGATTTTTGTTTGTCAAAAAGGACACTTCATCGATGTGATAATTTAGTCCTTGGTGATTTCAGGTTGGTGTATCGGTAATTTCAATGTGAAGTATTGCTGATTTCAGTGTTAAGGGTGTGAAAGGTGGAATTTATCTTCTGTGGTGGGTTAAAACAGCTTCTGGTCTACAACAAGTAGAACATTTCTCTCAAGGAAAGAAAAAGCGTTTTATTTGATTTTGAATGGGAAGAACATAATAGATCTAAGCATTTGAAAGACTGGATTTCTGAATTTTGAAAGACTGGATTTCCAAATTTTGAATGGCATGGTAGCTTAGTTTTTTTACTTAATTATGACCCCAAGTCCAAGTTCTTGCAGATGATATAGATTCCTAGGACAAAATAGTATCATCAGTTTGAATTGCATAGATTCTGAATTGGCTGTATACAGAAGGCATGTTTTCCTTTTGTATTGTTTTAGTGATTCTTATGATTCTATATGATCTTATATGTTAAGTACATCAAGTTCTCAGATTAGCAGATAGACTTGGAATAATAATAAAGGGACAATATAGTGGGGTTGGGGAGAGGAGAAAGATGAATAGGATATGCACACAGCTCTTTCTCTGTTTCCTCCTTATCCTTTGTTCCTCCTCTCCTTTTGATGTAGAATTAAGAGGGAAAGTTATCAGGCTGGACAATTTTGAATCGTAGAAAACAGGTTTGCAATATTCTGAAGTAATCCTGCTACATTTACTCAATTTTTAGCAGTCTGTTAGGACCCTAGGCATATTTGCTAAAATTGACTCTGTCAATAACCTCCCTCTCTGAGCTTCCATCCATCTCTAGACCTCCCAACTCTTCTAATTTTTATTAATTCATGAGCAATTAAAAAAAATTCCTTCTGTGTCTGAACATTTGCCAGTTCCTGAAATAAGACTGTAAACAAGAATAGAGCCCCTACATTCTTGAAGCATATAATCTAGTCAGTGGATAAAAACAAATAGGTATCAATTGGGAGCCATAGTGTTACTAGGGGAGTAAATAGAGGGCGCTGTCTGTAAGGGGGAACCTAACCTGGTCTGGATATTTAGGAAAAGCTTACAAGAGAAGGTGATTTATTTCTTCAGGCCTTCTTGCTGTCTCCTATATTCTAAAGTTGACTTCTTAGAAGAAGCCCTGCTCCATAATATTTCCCTTCTCTATTCCTTCCCCATCCAAAACTAGTTTGCTTGTTTGTTAAAACAAAACAAAATTTAGACAAAGACATAAATGAGGATTGATCCTTTTAAGGAGCATTTGCATTAATGATAGGAGTTTAACATAAAAGTGTTTTTAATTGATGGCATGGATAGATGAGTAATATATTCCTGAGCAGGAAAATCCAAGGGCGTTGTAGCCCTAATCATAATAAAATACTATGAGTCCTTATTTGTATCAGGCATTAAGCTAAATACTTAATATATATTATATACAAGTGAAATACACAAACGTAGAGCACGAACGGGGTGGGGGAGGGCAGAAGGAGAGGGAGAGAAAATCTTGAGCAGTTCTCCGCAGAACGTGGACCCGACATGGGGCTTGGTCTCACAACCCCGAGATCATGACCTGAGCCAAAACCAAGAGTTGGACGCTCACCTCACTGAGCCACCCAGTTGCCCCAAAACGTAACAAACTCTTAATGCCAACTACTCCTCTCCCTCATTTTTTACAAGCATCCTATTCTCTACAGGGATCAGAAAAACAGTCTGTTTAAGAAGCCCAGGGGCTTAGCACAGCAAACCCCAACGTTAGAAACGTTTAATTCACTGATTTTCATTTAGCTCTTAGGAGGTGGGATGGGAGAACTGGGGAACATGGATATAGTATGAGAAAAATATTGTGTTGCAGTTGTCTTGATTTTTATTTTGAAGTCACAATAATTTATTTATTTTGAAATTTTAAAGAATTGTAAAGGAGATCATCAAATGTTTATGTTTCCAAAACTGGGCATGGATTTTAAAAGATTCTGGTAAAACATTGTCCTTATTCTATTCTGAAGGTCTTAATTCTTATATTTATTGTATTACATAGTAGAAATTAATAAAGAATGCTTTTTCCTTGATTTTATGTATTTATACCCATTCTAGTTACAGTTTTTTCCAAATACTTGAAGGAGGCAACATTATGTCAAAGATTGAATTCTGATAGGTTATCTTTCCTCTGCCCCCATTACAATTTACTATTTTGTGGGAGTGGTGCATTTGTTAATTCAAATACTGTTTGGTGTATAGTAGTCTCTAGAATTGAGGGCTAACAAATTTTGATGTGGCAAATCATCTTTCTTTAGGGACAATTTACATAAAATAAGATGTCCTTTTAAATGTACAGTTGGATGAGTTTTGACAAAGGAATACATTCATGTAACCATTACCTTAATTAAGATATAGAACATTTCCATCACCCCAGAGAGTTCCTTCATTTCTCTTTGTGGTCATGTTCACCCTTCCTCTCCACTATGGAACCACTAATCTGCTTTTAGTTACTATCCTTTAGTTTTGCCTGTTCTCCACTGGAATCATATAGTATGTACTCTCTTTTGTGTCTGCTTTCTTTTGCTTAGCATGATGTTTTTGTGATTTCATCCATGTTTGTTGCATGTATGAGTTATTACTTTTTTTCCTCGCTAAGTAGTACTTTATTATAATGGATAAACAACAGTTTGTTTATCCATTCATCTGTTGATAGATGTTAGAGTTGTTTCTAGTTTTGGCTCTTGGGGACAAAACTACCATGACTATTTGTGTACCAGTCTTTATGTGGACATGAGTTTTCATTTCTCTTGGGAGTGAAATTGCTGGGTCATATGTAAATGTGTACTTACCTTTATAAGAATTTTCTAAACTGTTTTCCAAAGTGTTTGTACCATTTTACACTCCCACCAGCAATGCATGAGAGTTCTAGTTGCTCCACATCCTTCTCAACATTTGGTAATATCAGTCTTTTTATTTTTAGCCAATCAAGTTAGTGAACAGTGGTATCTCATTGTGGTTTTAGTTTGCATTTTCCTGATGACTGCGAATGTTGAGCACCTTTACATGTGCCTTTTGGCCATTGGGGTATGTTTCTTTGTGCTGCGTTTGTTCAAATCTTTTGTTTTATTTTGTTTTAAAGTAATCTTTATGCCCAACACGCAGCTTGAACTCACAACCCCAAGATCAGGAGTCGCACACTCTACTGACTGAGCCAGCCAAATGCCCCGAAATCTTTTGTTCTTTTTAAAATGTGTCCCCCATTATTGAACTGTAGAGTTGTTCTTTTTAAAATATAATCTGAATACAAGTCCTTTATCAGATATTTGTATTATGAATATTTTCTCCCACTCTGTGCCTTGCCTTTTCTTCTTCTTATCCGTGTCTTTAGAAGAACAGATATTTAAAATTTTGAGTCCAATTTCCTGGTTTTTTTCTTTTATGGTTGGTGCATTTTGCATCCTAAAAGATGTCTGCCTACCCTAAGGTCTTGATAATTTTCTCCTGTATTTTCTTATAAAAAGTTGTAGCCTTTGTGTTTAGGTACATGATTTGCTTTAAGTTAATTTTTTGTTTAAGGTTATGAGTAAGTTCATGGTTCATGTTTTCTGTACTGTGATCCACTTATTCCGGGCTTTCATTTGTAGTAGGCTCACATACTTGTGACATTTCATTAACAGCAAGAAATATATGTATTCATTAATATGCAGTCTTTAATATATCCTTTGTTTTGTACATCAGACTTACTTAAAAGGTCATGCTCTTTGTGTAAAAATCCTTATTTTGAAGAAATTTTTATTTTCCAACCATCAATATACTTGCATTATTTTACATTTCATATATTGATTTTTGGTGAAACAATTAGATTCTGCAAAGCTGAAAGTATTAAATCTCTGGCTAACACAGAGTTCAGGATCTTAAGATCTTGATCTGTGATCAAACAGCCCTAGGTACTAATCAGGGTTCTGTGATGGGACATCCCTGTTCCTTTGGTTGTGGTCCTCTTTCTTTCATCTTGCCTTGACTACTTTTGTTTGCTGTTTGCTAGAAGGAAAACAAATTCTCCTGTAGGAATCAGGTAAGTAAGTGAAAGAAACGGATTGGTTGAGCTCAAAAGTTCTTTATCTTTTCTACTTTTTTCTCCTTTCTGTTTATTTTTTCTATGAGCCTAGGTCTTTCTTCTCTTTGAACATGTTCTTTCTCCCTTTTGGGAGAAGAGCTGCCATGCTCTGCAGGCACCTCCTTTCTTTAGATAGTGTATTTTTCTGAGAATGAGATTGGATTTCTCTGGGGTTTACCATGGGATGCTTCTAGCCTAATGTCCCAAAATGTTTGATTTTCTAGGGTTTAAACATCAGTTAGAGCACCAAAAACACAGGGCAGTGGGGAGGATTTCATGTTACAAATAAATAGCAGAGATGTGAATAGGCCTTCCTTCTGTCTCCTCTCTAATACTTCTTTTCCACTTTGCCATAGCTGTGTTTAATCTCGGAGCAATTCTACTCTACCTCTCCAGTGAGAAACCAATACATATGACTTTGTTTCATTTATGGGGTTAGTACTGTGGTTTGTGATAATGGGTTTCACGTGCCATCTTGTGTTTCTCCAGATAGAATATAGTTTGTTACAGTTCATTACTAATATGTAATTATGTCTTTTTCTCTCCTATTTTCTCTTCTCTCTTTACCCTGTGGTTCTTGTGCAGGTCTTGTTCAGCGTTGTGTGATCATCCAGAAGGATGACAATGGATTTGGGCTGACGGTCAGTGGAGACAATCCAGTCTTCGTACAGTCTGTCAAAGAAGGCAAGGCATTTTTTAAAACGGTCTTGTCACTTGGGAGCAAACAGAGTAAGAAGAGAAAAGCTTCATGTCTATTGCCCAGAATAAAATAATCATATACATTGCAGGTCATATGGCCTGTTTTAGATTGGTGTTTAGTGTCCTAGTTATAGGCATGAATTCACCCCAATTGATTTTCTTTGTACGTACTAGAAAGAAAACAGTCTTATATAGTTTTAGAAACTATATGACTCCTTGTTCATGTTGCTTTATACATCATCACTTAGAGAGGTTTGTGGAATTTTATTTCTTCATGGCACCAGAGATATTTGGTAGACCAGATTAAAGAAATGGTTATATGCTCCAAAACATCCACTTTCCCCAAAATGACAATAATATGTTCTATTACCATATATTGAATACTTTCTTTATGTTGGATGCTGTAATTTGAGGTAGGTATTTTTTACCCCCATTTTACAGGTGATATTAAGGCTTAGAGTGAAAAAAAACATAATCCGTGGTCACACAACTAGTGAGTGGCAGAGGCACATGTTTTTAACCATTTGGTTATTCTGCCAATTGCATGTACTGAAAATTATCAGTGCATGCAAATGAATTACATTTTAAGTAATTAATTTCTTTTACAGATGGAGCAGCCATGCGGGCTGGGGTACAGACAGGTGATCGAATCATCAAGGTAAGAGGAAAAGACTATTACGGAATTTATGGTAGATTTAAAAACAGCATATATTAACCATATTTTATTTTTTTCACTTGGATTTTTACAAAAAGCAGTACATTATATATGATACATTTGTTGACTGTAAAAAGCATTTCATTTATTTTAAAATTAATATTACTTTTTACTGAAGGGCATAATAAAAGGTGTGAATAAATGGAGTCATGTGTGTTCTTAGATAGGAAAGTAACTCACTGTGATAAAGATCATTTCTCTCCAAACTAATCTGTTAGTAAGAAATTCTCATCAAGGGTATTAAAGAGGGCACGTTCTGCATGGAGCACTGGGTGTTATGCACAAACAATGAATCATGGAACACTACATCAAAAACTAATGATGTAATCTATGGTGATTAACATAACATAATAATAAAAAAAATTCTCATCAAAATATATTAATATGACTGGGGAGATGTGTCATTTTTTGTCAAACTGATGAGTCTTCCAAATGAATTTTACAGAGGTATAAGAATAACTTAAAAAAAAAAAAGTGTTATGTATATAGGTATTGTGTGAGATGAGATGGTAGGGATTAATTCAAAACAAGTTGCTCTAGTCTAGATGTAGTCCTATCAGTCCAGCAACAGGCCTTGAATTCTGACCAGTATAGGAAGAGTGGATTGGTCAGTCATTACTCTTGAGACGGTTGAGTAATTTGAATACTTAAAAAATCAAATTATTATACAGGAAAAGGCACCATGAATATATTTACAAACAACTATCTGGAAAAAATTATTTGAAACTACAGAGTAGAATACCTTACTTGTAAAGAGCACTTTTAAATTCCTAAGAGAAGAATAAATAAATAAATAGATAGATAGATAGATAGATAGATAGATAGCCTGATAGAAAAAAAGACAAAGAATTTTATCAGGTAGTTCCCCAAAGTAATTGAAATAAATAATGTATTAAGGAGGATATGTCTCACCTCACTGATAACCAAAGAAGTAGAAATTAAAATGATAGGTGAAGGGGGACCTGGCTGGCTCAGTTGGTTAAGCGTCTGACTCTTGATTTTGGTTCAGGTCATGATCTCCGGGTTGTGAGATTGAGCCCCATGTTGGGCTCCGCACTGGGCATGGAGCCTGCTTAAGGTTCTCTCTCTCCCTCTTCTCCTCTTCCCCTTTTCTCTCTCCCTCTCTAAAAAAATAAAATAAAATAAAATAATAGGTCAAAATATATTTGGTTGTCAGAAATGGTATGTTTTGTCATTTTTAATGGTTAGTTATAATGTCCTTTAAATCAAGGCCTTGTTTTGTATTCAAGTTCATTTTGTTGCTGAGTATACCTTACAGAAGAATTGATAAAAGTGAATATTGAACCAAATATATACATATTTTAATATAGTTCTCAGTGCTATATTATATTATAATTGGTTGTATTATGTATAATAATTCCTAAAGTCAATATATCCATTCTCAATGGAATGTATCTGACATGCTATTTTCATTTTCTTACAGGTGAATGGAACTCTGGTGACTCATTCAAACCATTTGGAAGTGGTGAAGCTAATCAAATGTAGGTGAATGTTATTCTCAGTTTTAATTGGTTTCTGAATGCCTTAAAGCAAGGATCAGAAAACACTTATGTAATAAGCCAGAGAGTAAATATTTTAGGATTTGTGGGCCTTATGGTCTACTACTCTGTTTTCTCTTTGTAGCACAAAAGCACCCATAGGCAGTATGTAAATGAATGGGTATGGTTGTATTTCAGTAAAACTTTATTTTGTCAAAACAATCTGTGGGTCAGACTTAGCCTCTTGGCTGGAGTTTGCTTTAACCCTGCATTAAAGGAAAGTCTGAGGTGAAAATTCTTAATTAATAATAACTATCTTTTGTCCACTTCATGTATGTGGTTGATTATAATATCCTTGTCACTCTTGGTAATATAGAAAGCATATATTTGAAAGAAATGCATGAGTCATCTGAGGGGGAAGAGACTGAGAATTCAGATGGAATGGCCCGGATGAACTGAAATGGAACTTTAAAAATCATCTAGCATAGTCATGTTTCCTCAGATAAGTAAATCATTAAATAAAAACCAGGGTAGTGATCTCTTGGAAATCTCCAGGGTTAAGAATTTAGAATCTTCTGCATCAAAACTCTTCCACGGTAGACTACAAGTAAGAGATAGTTGTTTATGGCCAAGCAGAAACACTACTATTTTATTTAATCCTGTTTTTGTTTCATAGAGTGGACATCTTTAGAATAAATTTAATAAACTGAATTGCCCATCTTACTGTTTAACTAAAGCAACGCCTGAATCCTTTTTACCTTTTCATCAGACTACCAGGGCTTTAAATCGTCCCTGTGATCATAGTTCTTCACTTTAGTACTTTGTAAAAAGAAATGGGATGATCAAAATTAAATCCCCATTCTTGAATCAGTTTGATTATTTATGTAATGAGATTGTGGTTTATACATTTTTATGTGCTACATTAATATGGTGGTTTTTGGTAATAAATATATGCCTGATAACTATTACAAAGAGTAAGATTATTTCTTTAGCTTTTTAGGTTATATATTTTACTCATTCCAGTGTAAATTTTACTTAAAAAAAGTAAATCCTAGCACTGTAGCAGGTAAGATGACTTATCCAATACTGAGAGCCTGTCTAAAATTTTAAAGTAAGGGTAAAACACTATGAGCCTCTAGAACAGATCTAAATTTGCAATGCCTCACACCTGGGTACTCTACTTGTACTGGTCCCTCATGTCCTACTGTGTAATGCATCCTCTGGACATGATAAAAGGGATTTTAAGTGAAAGCAGTTTAAACATAGCTGTAGAAGAGAGGGGAAGAAATAGGAAGCTAGTGGAGGCAAGTAAAGTAAATAAGTATATTTACGTATGTATAAATATATATATATTTACTTATACATGGATAAGTAAATAAGCTATAATACATAACTTTCTGACAGAAATACAATTGAAAAACCTTAAAAAGTGTATGTCCCTAAAATACCCCCATATCATAGCACTTATGACCATTAAGTGTAGAAAAAGGCTTTTAGAACATTCTAACTCAAACACTGAAATAATTGACAGTGAGTTCCATGGGTGGTTAAATAGGGAGAAAAGTGTGAAATACATTTAGAAGTTCTATTGGAAAGTCTAAGAGGAAGATTTTGTCATTCAGAGGTCAGTTATCTAGAAAAGTCATTGCTTTGGAAAGTCTCCTTTCTTCTTGATGCTAGATAAATAACGAATGTCTGTTGTCGAGTCTTTCTGGTCAGGGTTGGTTTTGCTTTCTGTACTTTCTTCCTCCTGTAATATGCCTAGTGAAGTTCTGTCTTCTCCGTATTTTAAAAATAAAACCTTACGGGGCGCCTGGGTGGCTCAGTCATTAAGCATCTGCCTTTGGCTTAGGTCATGATCCCGGGCTCCTGGGATCGAGCCCCGCATCGGGCTCCCTGCTCAGCAGGGAAGCCTGCTTCTCCCTCTCCCACTCCCCCTGCTTGTGTTCCCTCTCTCACTGTGTCTCTCTCTGTCAAATAAATAAAAATCTTAAAATAAATAAATAAAATAAAACAACAAAATAAAAAAACACATTTATTGTGTGTTCTTTTCTAATTTTTGTGGGATATTTTTTTGTCCTTCTCATTTTTTTAAGTTAATTTAAAATTGCATCATGATATTCCAGAAAATCAGTTAAACCCTACCTAATTAGTATCATTTCAAATTATGATTACTTAAATCTAAATGTACATTTAAGAAATTAATTGAACATAACCATTAGTATAAGGTTGCTGTTAACTCACCCTTCCCTAAATTAAAAACAATTCTTGGGATTATAAGTTTTATTTGCCTTTGTGTAATATCTGATCTTATGAAAAGTAATTTGCCATCTGAAAATGGCATTGTTCTTTTAGATTTTTAGGGGAGTCATAAAGAAGAAATGACAAGTTGGTTTCTTTTTCTGTGGAACAATGGTTAGCAGATGATCAAACTTGCTCACATAACTGGATCTTATAGAACTGTCAAAGGGGAAGTAGCAAAATGCTGTAAACAAGCTTTTGATAGTGTTATTTTTCCTTCCTCTCTCTCTCCACCGCAAGCTGGTTCCTATGTAGCTCTCACTGTGCAGGGACGCCCACCTGGGTTGCCCCAGATTCCACTCGCCGAATCTGAAGTAGAGCCATCAGTCATTGGACATATGTCTCCCATCATGACATCCCCTCATTCACCTGGAGCATCTGGGAACATGGAGAGAATTACTAGTCCTGTGCTCATGGGGGTAAGAGGGGAAAACTTCTTTTAAACGCTCAGTTTATAATGATGCCTTTGCTTTATATTAAGAGTTTTAAAGTATTGATCTGATAGATTTAAGTTCAGGATACTGGAAAATAGCTTCCTAATATAAAAAAAATTATGTCATAGTTTGAGATGATTACAGAGTGTTGGGATAGCAGATTGAATTAAGAAATATTTAACACCTGCCATGTACAAAACAGGGTGCCATTCACAAAAATATAATTAAGATACCCTATGTTCAAGGTCCTTAGTTATCTTAGAATATATACTCTCAGAGGACAGAGTTTTGTTTGTTTATTGTTATGTCCCCCGGACCTGAAATATTGCTTGGCATATAGTAGATACATAAACCCTTGTTGTTTGAGATAGAATCAAGAGTATACGAGTAATTATAATACCAAGGCAGAATGTAGACATTATGAGGGGGAAATATTAAGTTCTGTGACAATTCAGAGGAGGGAGGAAGCACATCCGGTTGTAATAAGGAAGGACTTTATGGAAAGCTATTACTTGAATCGAGCCTTGAAAAACAGGTAACATTTAAGTGGTGGCAATGGGGAGGAAAGGAGCCCAGGTAAAAGAAGTAGAATAACTACAGAGAAAGAGCCAAGAAAGCACCAAGTATTTGGGGGAAGTTCCAGGACTTTTGTTTGGCTGGTGCCTGTTAAGGATTTAAGTAGTGGGAGGCTTGAAAACAGTAGGACTATTTATTTTGAAAAATCACAACTACCAGGCTAATTTACGTGTAACTGGAGAGGCAGTAAGAATCCATTAAAATTTGGGGGGGGGGGTCAGAGAGTGATGTGATTGTAGCAGGATTTGAGGAAGGCTAATTAGATCAAATATCACAAGGTTGTGAAACTTCTAAGAAGAGATGGTGGAGAGGAGTTAGGGAGCTGTCTGAGTATTTCAGTCAGGAAGTACTGGGAAGTTGAGTCATGCATGGGGATCGACAGTACAGATCCAAAGGACGGAAAGTGTAAGATATTATTCTTGTACTTAAGGCGACTTCATTTCCCGAGCTAATATCAATATTTAATGTTTTCTTGAATCTAGCTTAGTAAAAATGAAATAGAAGGGCTGAAATTTCCCTGTAACCTTCCGACTTTGAGTGTCATGTCTCACAGCCTATCTCTATAACCGCTGTTTATTTTAGCTTCACTTGCCCTGTATTGGTTGGTTGGTTGTTGTTGTTGGTTTTTTTTATCTCTTTTCTAGGAGGAAAACAATGTGGTTCATAACCAGAAAGTAGAAATTCTGAGAAAAATGTTACAGAAAGAACAGGAACGGCTGCAGGTACTATATTAGAAACGGGGCAGTTTACAGGCCAGTGAAAATGTGAGTGGGCCTAGTTGAGTTGGTATTTGTCGTGATCACAGTCAAGCAGTATTGTAATCAATGCCATCCGCTATTTTATTAAGAATGGACTTTTTCTATATTTTCTTGACATAAGTAATTAATTCTCAAAATATTTTTATAACTTTTCAGTTATTGCAGGAAGATTACAACCGAACACCTGCCCAAAGATTGCTAAAAGAGATCCAAGAGGCCAAGAAACACATTCCTCAGCTGCAAGAGCAGCTATCCAAAGCCACAGGCTCTGCTCAGGTAGCATCACTATTAAAAGTGCTACCCAACTTTTTGCAGGAGATTTTTCTTCTGGGAATGTGTTAGAGAATGTTGCAGTTGCCTTTTTTAAGAAGTTATTTTTTCTAGCATAGGCCAAGAGGATGTCCTGTGTAGCATGTTACAGAAATAATGATTAGCTAAAAGAAATGTGGGCTTCTGATTCTTTGCTTGCTCGTGGTATCATGTTTCTTTGTTCCATAATAATTTTAAAAAGAATGGAGTGCCCTTGCTTTGTTGTGACAAACTACTAAAATGTATTTAGATACATATGTTTACATTTCGAGGCTCATTCTCCCATTCTCCCATTTTGAAAGAGAATGGCAGTTATGTTTTTAAGTAGGAACATAAGATTTTGTAAAATGACAGGCATTATGCTAAAGACAGAGACAAGTGTTTTCTTGCCAATCGTCACTGCAACCCCCTGAGATTGGATACTACTATTGTTTGCCCCCATTTTACATATGCACTTAGAGAAACTCAGAGAAATTAAATAATCTGTCTCAGGTCATGTAGCTTAAAAGCAGTGGAACTGGAATTTCAACCCAGTCTGATGAGTTCAGAGCACTTTCATATTCTTAACAACTATATTTTTTACTGAAATTTTAAACTAGATTTACACAGAATTTGTTACACAGGTGTAAGTTATGGAGATGGTGGTCTCATTAGAAACAATGCTCAACCACATTTCTACTCTATAATATTCAGGTCTGGGATATGAGAAGCTCCTTATAATCTCATCTTAAAGCAAAATGGACATATTCCTGTACCATTTGAAATGAGTAAAAGCTCTTGATTTATTATGCTTCCTGAGTCTGTGAGTGAAAGCCCCAGTTTCATAGAACTCAAAGGATTCTTTGAGATCATGTATCCTCATCTGCTCGTTTTAAAGTCAAAAAATCATGTGATTGAGAAAATTAGGGCCTAAACAGGTTAAATGACTTAGCCAGGGTCACACAGCTGAATGATCTCCTGACTTCCTGGTTCAGTGTACTTTCACTTACACAGTATTTAGCTTTTTTCATTACTTTCAATCCCATTAGCTATATGAGATTTTGAGTATTATGCCTCAGTAATGTTGACAGTTTTATGTTATAATTACTGAGTGAAGATGACATTCTTATTCTGTTCAAACAATAAAAACGTGGTTCCTGGTCTAAAAGCCTGTATTATATTATAGCATTGTGTCCCAGAATTGGAAATTTATTGAAATTCTAAAGTGTTGGGAGGCAGTTAACCAGAAGTTATAGTGTAATAATCTTTACTATAATGGGCAGGAAATATGAATTACGTAATTTAACCAACTATTTTATCTTTTTGCTCTATTCAGAAGTTTGAACTTTTTTTCTCCTTGCTAAAATATCACTTTCCCTGTCTCTAAGATCATGCCATTTTAGAACCACAGAATTAGTAGTTACTTATGCTTTAAATTTTTAGAGGCTTAAGCATTCTTGATCACATCAAACTGGCCAACCTTTACCAGTCTCCATTTAGATGACAGTGCAAGTCTGTTTCTTCATGCAGTCAGTAATGCATTTTTTTTTATTGTGTTGGTGTGTGTGCCTGTGTCTAATCCGTTTTAGGATGGAGCTGTTGTTACATCCTCCAAGCCTTTAGGTGACCCCCTGACAGTCAGTGAGGTGGAAGCCGATCCTGGTGACGGGCTAGGCAGGATTGACTCTAGCAGTGGAGATGCTTCTCGGCCCAGTAGTGACAGCGCAGACGTAAGTGTTCTACGTCTTGATCTTGTTTTCTTCTTTACAACTCCTCCCCGTATTTGATTTTAAGTTATGTGAATTACGAGTTAAGTGAATTAGAGGCGTTCTCTTATTATTTACTTTTTATCACCACCACCCTTAAGGTAGCATTTTGATGAGCAGAAATTCTGGACACTGTTGTCTGTGAGCTTTTAATTCCAGAGGTCACTTTTTCCCTTAGACACACGTTGCCAAATGTTTCTTTTGAGGAGGTGGAATTTCCCAGCAGGCCTCTTGTTTGTGGGTTGAGAAGTTAATAATGCTAGTGTTTTTTTACTGAACCAAGAGGCCAACTGTTGATATCTTTAAGAGCATGTTAATATTCCATTTGTGGTCAGAGTGACTCAGTCTTGAATCATGGGGCACTTTGCCATTACAAAGAGGAAAAGCCTTAGTCCTGTTAGATAGACTTGAGTTAATAGCCCTTGTTTAGTAACACTTTCTTGATTAACCCCCAAATTGCCAGATGAAGATGGATTATTTGTTAGGAAGATCATAAGAAAACATTTCAGGTTGATTATGATGTACCACCGTAGTCATATGAATACTTACCAGCTAAGGTCACTGTTGCTTGCTGAACAATCCTTTGTAAGTAGTATGCAGTGATAGGAATAATGACTTAAAAATAGATCACCCTCTTTAGAAAAGTGATGAGGAAAATAGTCTAAACCAGTTTTTTGAAACTGTGGATTGTGGAATCAATTTAGTGGGTTGGGACTAGCATTAAAGAAAAGAATAGAATAGGAAATAATGTGTTTTGCAAAATGCAGATAAGGTAAGTGCTACTTCTTGTGATTTTTGTTAGACACACACATGCACGTGTGTGTTCGCGTGCTATTGACAATGTAAAATTTCTTATTGAGGGTCATGGTAAAAAAAATTTGAAAGCCACTGGTTAAAGCCATCATTCAGGCTACCTTCTGAGGCTTAGGCCCAATGAATCAGAACTTCATTCAAGGAAAATTTGAGGGTTTTTTTTTTTTTTTGGAAAGATAATGTTAGCAGTCTTATGATTGGATGGGCTCAAGGTTTTAATGAGAAATTTCAGTTTTATCTCAAGAAAAAAAATTTATTGGGCATACATGCCATATGCTGTAATGAGTGTTTTACATTCCTTATTTTAGTTAATTCTCAAAACAACCTTATGAAGTAGTACTATTGTTAACATAATTTTACAAAAGAAAAAACTGGCCAAAGGGAGTTAACTAATTTGCTAACTTACCCAGATAATAGGTAATCTGCCTACATCTAGCTCTAAAGTACCAGTACTCTAAATATAAACAAAGGTACTGAGGAATAAAAATGCATAACATTTTGGGAGACTGGTGAAAATTTTATTGCTATATTATGGTTATGGATGGAATGGCTAAAGTTTATCTTAGAAACAAAGGCTTGAGTTCAGGTTGTAAAAGGCTTCACGTTGTAATAGCAGTACTATGCTTAGGAATCCTTCTTGCATTCTCCCTTTAGACTTAGTGCTACTTCTCCTCTCTGTTTTCATGTCTCTACCATTAGACAGTTTCTTAAGAGGACAGGGACAGTCTTAATTTGACTTTATGTCTCCAAAGCCTAGCAGATCCTACAATTAGGAATTCACAACAAATGGTACGAAAGAAAAATTTGAATTTTATCTTGTATTTAGAGGAATGTTACAATAAAATGTGTGGCTTAGAAATAGAACTTTATGAAACACAGAATGAATTGGCAAGTGTAGAAATAGGCATTCCAGTGACTTGAGACTGTTTGAGATGTAGATGTTTCATAAGTATTTGAATGAACAACAGAATGAATGAGAGTTTGGGCTTTATCTTGCTTGCAGAGGAGAAGCACAATCAGGAACATGTCAGTGTGGAAATGAATTAGAATAAAGAGACAGGGAGATCTGTAAGGACAGAGGACTGCTTGGGTTAGTAGGCCCTTAACAAATGTGCGCTGAATGGCTAATAAATAGTTAACATTTATTGGCTACCTCCTCTGTGTCAGCAGTTGTGACTAATGCTGTACAGATACTCTTTTAAATTCTCCCAATAATATCAAAGAAGTAGTATCACCATTTTATATAGAGGAAACTGAAGCCAGGTAAATAATAAACGGACGTTGTAGAAATCCAGGGCAGGGATGATACAGTACAGATAGGGTATTCACTGAACTCATCACAAACTAGTTTAATTCCCACAAGCATCTATTTGAAGCGAAAGATGTGCTGCTTTTAGCTTATGGATTTCCACATTTGTATTAAGACTGTAGGAACCAGTCTTCCTGTCTTTTCAATCAGTGCCTTTAATTTTTTTTCCCATTTTCTGCTCACTTTTATAAAATGATCTTCTTGTAATGTTTGTGATATCATTATTATTGTAAAGCTCCCTGCTTATGCTCATCTCAGAGAAGGCTTTGAAGAATACCCACACACCCAGTCCTCACAACAGAAGCAGGTTCATCACAAATCATCATCTAAAATCTAGAGCATCTGCCTCTCTGATTTTTGTGAATTTGTGGCTGATGTTTTTAAAAACTTATTGCGGAAAAATTTTAAACCTATTCAAAAATAGAGACTAGCATAACAATCCCTTCTATGTACCTGATCACCCAGCCTCAGAAGTCATCAACAAGTACTCAGACTTGTTTTGTCTGTGTCCCCCATTCTTCACACCCTCCAAATACTGGAGTATTTTCAAATAAATCCAAGACATTATTTCATTAATCTGTGTCTGTAAGAGAAAAGACTTTTTCAAAAATACAGCCATAATAACATTATCATAAAATTAAATTTCTTAATATACAATTTGATTACCCTAATTGTCTCATAATGATCTTTCTGCAGTTGGTTTATCTGAGTCCGGATCTAGTCAAGGTCTTCAGCCTTTGGTTCATAAGTCTTTTAATTTATTACCTCCTCTTTTTTTTACCTAGCTATTTTTTTGTGACAGAAACTGGGTAATATGCCCAGTAAAACAAACTCACATTTTTAATTGTATTTTCATGGTATTGTTTAATGTGTTCATCTCTATATATTTCCTGAAAGCTATTAGTGAGATCTAGAGTCTTGATCAGATTAGGAGCTGTTGTTTGGCAAGAACAATTCATGGGTGGGACTGTGTTCATCCTGTTACATCACATCAGGAGGTGAATGTCTGGTTGTCTTTCTGTGACTGTAAGTTTGTTTAAGGTGTTCAGATGATGTCAGCATGGTTCCTTCATAATCAACTTTTCCACTAAGCTTTTATGTAATGTTCTTACCAGTCACTGATGATCAAAATGCCTGCATCCATTATTTAATTAGTGGTTTCAAAAGGATGATATTATAATTTTGTCATTCCTTCTGTATTTACTAGTGGAATTATTTTACAAAGAAGAATCTTTTCTTACTAGCTTTTAGGTTACCCTAAAATATAGCTTATACAGGAAATGCAGGATAAATACTTGATTCGTATCCCTCTATATATGTGTTTCCAGAGGAGTCAATACCCTAACAAAATCTAATGGTCACTAATGTGGGGGGGTGGTGTGTGCACATGCATATGTGTAATATTTTGAATTCGTAGACTTTAACATATTTGTTTATTGTGTTTTAGTCCATTGCAGTCATTATTTTTTGTTGTTGCTGAAACTGTCCCTCTTCTGGGCGGTGGGAGCTCCCTTGAGTTGTCTTCAGTATTCTTTTAACATGACATCCCAGTACCTTTGGTAACTTTCTTACTTTTTGGTGTGACAAGGTTATTCTAGCTTCTTCTTTTATATCTCTTGCCCAATACCCAAAGTCCTCCATTTCTCCAAGGTGGGGTTTATATTTGAAGCTACTATTGTCTTTATCTTGTGCTGTCTTGATATATGTATAAATAGCACGCATCTTCCCTGTTGGCATTCACACAAAAATCTCTTGTACCTCATTTTCAGCTGCTCTGAAGAATGGCTTCCTTGCTTTGGGGTGTTGCTTATCATCCAGAATTGAAGTTCTGCACATCATATTGTTTCTGGTTTATATTAGGACATCCCAAACATACCCTGCAAATTTTATAAGCATCCACAAATCACTTTCACATGATACTCACAGAAACATAGACAGAAGCTTAATTTTATTCATATAAATAGGCCAGAATGCTTTTAACTTGCATAGAAAGAAGAGTTGGGGGCGGGGGGGTTAGAAGAGGTGGATAAAGACAGAGTTTGACTTTAACATAATGAGTTTGAGGTACGTAATACATCTAGTTAGGGTTACTTGGTAGAAATTAGCCTGTAGGCCTGGAGTTCACGAAGTACAACTGTTCTCTTAGTGTGATGCTGTTTATCAACATAAAACTAAAACAGCTGAGAATAAGTGTCTTGTCAAAGTCAGGAAAACAAATAGTACAGCCAGGTATTATATGAAAGATATTTAGTGGTTTCAAATACAAATGTGAAATTCAGAACCTATTTCTTCACCCTATTTTTCCTTATCCCTTTTTTGGTGAGCCTATTGAAATGAACTGAATGTCTTTTTTTTTTTTTTTTTAGAGTCCCAAGAGTGCCCTGAAAGAGAGGATTTATCTAGAGGAAAACCCAGAGAAAAGTGAAGTGACTCAGGACACTGTGAGTATGAAATCCACGACATGGTCGTGCTTTCTTTAGCTTTCCATCTACAGAGACAGACACACCTCATATTTGTGGATTGGGGGTGGGGGTGCGGGTTGGGAGAGAAAAAGTTTAAAGTTACTAATAAAGACTTGATAAATGGAGAGCTACTCCATGGTGGTTGGTTGACATTAATAGGTGGTTTAATGTTATTTCGCTTATTGTAGTAAAATACACATAATATAAAATTTACCATTTTAATAAGTTTGTGTATACAGTTCATTGTCATTAAGTTGTATTGTCACTGTTGCACAGCCTTCCCCGTATCTGTCTTTCCTCTTCTCCGACTCAAACTCAGTACCCATTCGACACTGCCTCCCCACTACCTCAGCACTGGGCAACCACCATTTTCCTCTGAATTTAACTACTTTGGGGACCTTATATGAGAAGCATCATATGAGTTTGTCCTTTTGTGACTGGCTTATTTCACTTAGCATCATGTCCTCAAGGTTCACCCGTGTCGTAGCATGTGTCAGAATTTCCTTCCTTTTTAAGGCTGAGTAATAAGCCATTGTATGTATAGACCACATTTTGCTTATCCTCTCATCTGTCAGTGAACACTTGGGTTGTCTCCACCTTTTGGCTATTGTGAATAATGCCACTATGACCATGGAAATACAAATATCTGTTAGGTTCTTTCTTTTGGGTATTTCTTTTGGGTATTTATTCAGAAGTGGAATTGCTGGATTTTGCATATTCTTAAGTGAATACTTTTTAGCATTCTGATTTTGTTTTTTAATTAGATTTGTATCAAGTTTTATAGTAAAAGATTTAACAGCATATTGTGACCCATCAATTATTAGCAACATAAGGACTACTGAAAAATCAGAGACACTGAAACAGCTATAAAATCAGAAGTTGTCTGACCACCACTCTAAACACATTTCTCTTGTTTTACCATATTTTTAAAAAATGACTACAGCCTTGGCGTTCAAAAAACAAGGAGTAAGAAAGGCAGAATCGAGTTTAGAAAATGCAGATACAGAGATCTGCATCACACCTAAGGAGGGGAGACAACAGCTACGGAGTATTTTGTTTATAACTGGATCCATGTGCATAGCTTCGGCTCGGACTACTATACACACGACCCCCAAATCAGGATAGCCCCGCTCTCCTTGCTCAGCCCCACATCTTGCATGTTCAGCTGCTGTCAGGTTTGAGCCGAACTCATTCTTTCCCTAGATCTTCCCAAATTTGTATTTCTCTTCATACTGCATGGCCTTAGATTTTAGTATTTGTGATCTTCAACCATCCCATATTTTTTACATTATACGTTAATGCCCTTACACTGCCTTTTTCATGCTAAATCCAACTTTGTAAGTGAGCTGACAAATGGATGAGCTATTATTGCATGGGAGGGAGCTCTGCCAACCTACAATTTATGTTTGCAATTTTGGTTCTTTGTTTCTATACAAAATGATTTTAATTTTGTGTGATTACTTGAAAATTTTGTTGCATTATGCCAGCGATTTTCAACCAGGAGTGATTTTGTCCCTCAGGGAACATTTGGCAGTGTATGGAAACATTTTTGATTGTCATGACTGGGAGGCTGCTGCTGGCATGTAGTGGGTGGGTAGAGGCCCAGGATGCTGCTCAACATCGTACAATGCACAGGACAGCCCCCACAACAAAGAATTATCCGGCCCCAAATGTCAACAGTGCCAGGGTTGAAAAACCCTGTATTATGCACTTACGAAAATGAATTGAAAATGAAAAAACAGGGTTCAGGGACAGCTTTCAATTATGCGATGTTAATAGAAGTCTTTGTATTAACCTCTCTCCTCACTTCGTCTTATCATTTCTACTCTCGTTTTTCCTTTGTCCTGTGGTCTTCATTCACTTTTCTTACTGTCTCTTTAGAATTCTAATTATTTACGTAAGCCAACTTTCTGCCTGTGACAAGGTTTATATGAAATGAATGGAGTACACACAGTGATTAGAATCAGATATCCAAGAGTGTAGTGAGCAAAAGGTGTTAATTATTTCCAGAGGAAATTTTTTTTTTTTCTCTCCAAGAACAGTCGATACTGTTGTGGTTTTCTTTGCTAAAGTGATTCATTGCCTTGAAAATTTGAGAATCACTTCTTTGAAAATAAAGCACTTAAAGGAAAATAAATAAAAAGGAATCAGTTTTAGTGAACCATTTCTTTTTGATGATTTGGCTTCATTCTTTCTCTGATTTGACCAACAGATAATTTTTCTGTTCCTTTTCTCTAGGATACTCAGTCACTCATCGGGAGTCCCTCTCCCCGTATAGCACCTCATATTATTGGAGCAGAGGATGATGATTTCGGTACTGAACATGAACAGGTGATGACATTTTTTTCTAAAACACAAATTATTAATTCTTCAACATGTTTGATTTTTTGTGAAAATGAATGCTTTTTGGAGATTGAAATTCTGTTTGTAAAGATTTAAGGCCGTGTCTTAAAACTAAGATTAATTGTTTAATTGTTTGGATTTTTATTTTAACTTTGACCAGTAGAAATGACTTTGCTTTTAAAGGTGATAAGGAGTGATGGATTTACACTTAAGTACTTCATTTTGGGAGAGGGGAGTGTAATTGTAAATATATATTCTTTTGATTTAAAATTCCAATTGTTTATTGATGGTGTATAGGAATATGACTGGCTTGATTCCTGTCCTTGTATCCCATGGTCTTGCTAATAAATTCACTAATTCTACAGGCTTTTTAAAATAACTTTTTGGGATTTTCTACATAGACAACCGTATTTATTTCCTTGTTTACTTATTTGTTTCCAGTCTGTTTATCTTTTATTTCTTGTTCTTTATTGCACTGGTTAGGACTTCCACTGTGAGATTGAATTGGAGTGGTGAGACAGGACATTCTTGCCTTATTTCTGACCTTGGAGAGAAAGATATTTAGTCTTTCATCATTAAGTAAGATGTTAATGATAGGTATTTTGTAGGTACTTTTTATTAGGTTATGGAAGTTTACTTCTATTTCTGGTTGCTGAGAATTTTCATCATGACTGGATGTTGAACTTTGTGGAATGATTGAGATGATCATGTGGGTTTTTGTTTTTTTTTAACTTAGTCTCTTAACATGGTAAATTACATTGATTGATAATAGCATGTTGAACCAGCTTTGCATTCCTGGGATAAACCACAGTTGGTCATAACGTATCTTCCTTTGTATAAATTGTCGAATTCAATTTGCTATTATTTTGCTGATGATTTTTACATCGGTTTTTAAGGGGGATATTGGTTTGTCATTTTCTTTTTTTATACTGTCTTTGTTTTTGATATTTGGGTAATGCTGGCCCTTTTTTTAAAGATTTCATTTATTTATTTAGAAAAAGAGAGAGAGCAGGGGGAGGGTCACAGGAAGAGGGAGAGAGAGAATCCCAAGCAGACTCCCCCCCTGCCCCACCCCCCGTGCACGGGGCCTGACGCTGGGCTGGATCCCTTGACCCTGAGATCATGACTTGAGCTGAAATCAAGAGTCAGACACTTAACCGACTGAACCACCCTGGCGCCCCTAATGCTGGCCACTTAAAATGACTTTGAGAAGTGTTCCCTCTTCTTGTATTTTCTGAAAGAGATTGTGAAGAATTGGTATTATTTGTTTAGATTAACTTTCTTCTCTAATTTATTTAGAGATGTGAGAAATTAAATGGAAATTGTGATTCGAGGTTACTTTAGGTTTAACTAGTAGTTTCCTGTGCTCGGTGTAGTTAGGGAGCATAGAGTTCTTCTCAGAGTCATCTTGCTTAAAATTATACATCTCCATTTTCATACCACCATTTCTGCATTAGCTCAAAAGAAAAGAAAGACGTCTATTTCATTAATAGGCAGAATGCCTCCCATTTCATTTTTAAAAGTGTTGTTAATGCTGTTTTTTGCATCCTGATATGTAGATATCTGAGCTCCTCAATCATCTTCTTCTAAACTTGCGTTCTCCTAAGGTAGTCTTTCTTCCAACCTGTTTCTATGAGGTTATTAATTTTCAGGGGAAGAGATTCCATAAGCCTGTATGCTAATACATTCCCATGGAATTTTTAAAATCTTGAACTTTTTTAGGGTAGGTCAAAGTGAAATTTGGATAGTTGTGTTTAACTGAGCTTACCTTACATTTTGCACCTGTGTGGTGGAGTTCTTGATGTGTCGGTACTTCCTCTTCTAGATCAATGGGCAGTGCAGCTGTTTCCAGAGCATCGAACTGCTGAAATCTCGCCCTGCTCACCTGGCTGTTTTCTTACACCACGTGGTCTCACAGTTTGACCCCGCGACGCTGGTAATGTGTTTTGACTGTTCAGCCAGCTCAGAGTTCTTACACTGATTCTTACACTATAAAACCTCTCACTTCTGCAAGATGAGTTTCTAAACATACCAGGATAGATACGTAAGATAGTTAAAAAGAAATTAAATAATTTTTTAAAAAACTTGGTTGCACGATAATGATGACATTGCTCGTAGTGGCCTACTTGTTGGAAACTTTCCTCTTGGTGAAGATCTAGCAGATGACATTTTTCATGATTTCTCCCTTTTTCTCTCTTTTCCATTTCTTCCTCTACTACAGCTTTGTTATCTCTATTCAGACCTGTATAAGCAGACCAATTCCAAGGAGACTCGTCGTGTCTTCCTTGAGTTTCATCAGTTCTTCCTGGATCGATCTGCAGTAAGTTACCAATTAATATTATATAATCTTTGCTGTAGTACATTGAGTTATTGGACTCCTACTTCCAGTCTTCCTTCCCCTGGTTTTGGGCTTTATTGTTTTGGACTTTCTGACGTTTGTACTGTATCTCAGTTACTGATTACTCTTGACCATTGCTTTTATCATTTCTAAATGAGTTGTAGGCTATGAATTCTCACAGTAGGTGTTAGGGGGTACATATATATATTGGGGTTTATCTGTGTGCATAATTAAGAGAGTGCAAAAGAGAACACAAATGATACAATACATATGTATTAGGATCCAAAGGATAATACTTGCATAATGAACTCTGGTTGGCCTCTTTGAAGTTCAGAGGCACAAGTTTAACTAAAAAGTGGTAGGAAACATCTTACATAAATGATAATAGTGTTTTATTTTACCAGTAGAAATCTTTATAAGGTTTTTAAACTAATGAGTTTTATTATTCTTAGCCTTTCCATAGGGTAAGTCACAACCCTTAATGCTTCCTGGGTAATCGTGCTGCCGCTCCCCAGGCCTTCCACGGTTTCACTGCTCTTTGATGACTGTTGCCCACTTTCCCTCTCCCGAAACCTCATCGCTTCCTTTCCTGTCCTTTCTCAGTGGAAGACCTTGCAGTTTCTGTGAGAAATTTGAAGTATCTGCAGAAGAACTTCTACCACATATATCCCCTACCTTCACCGTCCTCTATGCTCTGGCCTTTCTCCTGAAGCCACGGAGAGCTTGCCTTCTTTTCTCCAAGGCCTACTCTTCCCTGTTCACCTTGTATTTCCTTCTGCCTGATGAACAGCGGGACCTGGCCAATTGTCATCCTTCCCTCCAGCATCACCAATTTTTTGTTTTCTGCTGAATGGTTCACATGAGCATGCAAACATTGTGAGTTTATTTAAAACAGACAGACACAGAAACATTTTGGCTCCACTCCTCCCTCCAGCTCTTGCCCCGTTTTCGTTGTTTTCCTTTACACAGTTGCCTACACACCTCCACGTGGTGGGATACACTTACCTTCTCAGGGAGGCCATCCCTGACCAGCCTACGTGAGATTTTACCCCCTTCCCTTTCTGTCACCTTTCCTGTGTTATTTTTGTCCATAGAACTTTTATTTTATTTATTTATTTTGTCTCTGTCCCTGCTCTTCTGGAATGTACAGATCCCCTGAGGGCGGATATTTTTGCTCTGTTTGTTGCTCTTTCTCCAACACTGAATAGATCATGGTACAGACTGATCACTCAGATATTTATTGAGTGAATTCATTAGGGTTCTGATAATACTGCCATTGTTTAAAATATTATATATTATACTTGTTAAGATAATTTACTTCCTTGAAAAAATGACAGTGTATTGAAATATATTTGAATTTTATATTCCTTTCTTGAAAATTGAAGTACCGTTGACATTCGGTATCATATTAGTTTCAGGTGTACAACATAGTAATTCAACAATTACATACATTATATAATGCTCACCATGAAAAGCGTAGTTATCATCTGTCACTATAGAAAGTTATTACAGTATTATTGACTGTATTTCCTGTGCTATACTTCTCATCCCCATGACTGACTTACTTATTTTTCTTTTAAGCTTTTATTTTAATTCCAGTTCATTAATATATGGCATTATATTAGTTTCAAGTATACAGTATGGTGATTCAACAATTCCATCTATCACCCAGGGTTCATCACCACAAGTGCCCTCCTTAATCCCATCCCCATCTCCTGTTTAACCCAACTGCCACCCCACTCCCTCTGGTAACCCTCAGTTTGTTCTCTTTAATTAAGAGTCTGTTTCTTGGTTTGTCTCTCTCTCTTTTTTTCCCTTTGCTTATTTGTTTTATGAGTGAAATCATATGGTATTTGTCTTTCTCTGACTGACTTACTTCACTTAGCATTATACTCTGTAACTCCATCCCTGTCATTGTAAATGGCAAGATTTCATTCTTTTTTATGGCTGAATAATTTCCATTGTCTGTCTAGGCACCATCTTCTTTTTTTTTTTTAAGATTTTATTTATTTATTTGACAGAGAGAGACACAGTGAGAGCAGGAACACAAGCAGGGGGAGTGGGAGAGGGAGAAGCAGGCTTCCCGCCGAGCAGGGAGCCCCATGTGGGGCTCAATCCCAGGACCCTGGGATCATGACCTGAGCCGAAGGCAGACCCTTAACGACTGAGCCACCCAGGCACCCTAGGCACCATCTTCTTTATCCATTCATCAATCAATGGACACTTGGGCTGCTTCCATATCTTGGCTATTGTACATAACGCTGCTATAAAAATAGGGGTGCATGTATGCCTTTGAATGAGTGTTTTTGTATTCTTTGGGTAAATACCCAGTAGTGCGACTGCTGGATTGTAGGGTAGTTCTATTTTTAACTTTTTAAGGAACTTCCATACTGTTTTCCAGAGTGGCTGCTCCAGTTTGCATTCCCACAACAGTGCACGAGGGTTCCTTTTTCTTCACATCCTTGCCAACACCTTTTGTTTCTTGTGTTGTTGATTTTAGCCATTCTGACAGGTGTGAGGTGATATCTCATTGTGGTTTTGATTTGCATTTCCTTGATGGTAAGTGATGATGAGTTTCTTTTCATGTGTTTGTTGGCCATCTGTATGTCTTCTTTGGAGAAATGTCTGTTCATGTCTTCTACCCATTTTCAAATTAGATTATTTGTTTTTTGGGTGTTGAGTTTTATAAGTTCTTTCATATTTTGGATACTAACTCTTTATCAGGTATGTCATTTGCAAATATCTTTTCCCATTCCGTAGGTTGCCTTTAAGTTTTGTCATTTCCTTCGCTGTGCAGAAGCTTTTTATTTTGATGTAGTCCCAGTAGTTTATTTTTGCTTTTGTTTCCCTTGCCTCCAGAAACATATCTAGAAAAAGATTGCTACAGCCAATGTCAAAAAAGTTACTGCTTATGTTCTATTAGAGTATTTTATGGCTTCAGGTCTCACATTTAGATCTTTAAAATGGTTTGAATTTTTGTTTATGGTGTAAGAAAGCGGTCCAGTTACATTTTTTGCGTGCTGCTATCCAGTTTTCTCAACACCATTTATTAAAGAGTCCTTTTCCCATTGGATATTCTTCCTGCTTTGTCAAAAATTGGTTGACCATATAGTTGTGGATTTATTTTTGGATTTTCTGTTCTGTTCCATTGATCTGTGTGTCTGTTTTTGTGTCGGTACCATATTGTTTTGATCACTACAGCTTTGTAATATAACTTGAAGTCTGGAATTGTGATGCCTGCAGCTTTGCTTTTCTTTTTCAAGATTGCTTTGGCTATTCAGGGTCTTTTGTGGTTCCATACAAATTTTAGGATTGGTTTGTTCTAGTTCTGTGAAAAATGCTGTTGGTATTTTGATTGGGATTGCGTTGAATGTGTACTTTGCTTTGCGTAATATACACATTTTAACAATATTTTTGTTCTTCTAATCTTTGAACATGGAATGTCTTTCCATTTCTTTGTATCATCTTCAGTTTCTTTTATTAGTTTTCAGAGTACAGGTCTTTCACCTCTTTGGTTAGGTTTATTCCTAGGTATCTTATTATTTGTGGTGCAATTGTAAAGGGGATTGTTTTCTTAATTTCTCTTTCTGCTGTTTCATTATTAGCGTATGGAAATGCAACACATTAAGTAGATGACTTAAGTAGGTATACGATACAAATAAGTTGATTTTGTGTCCTGAGACTTTAACTGAATTCATTTATCAGTTCTAGCAGTTTTTGGTGGCATCTTTGGGTTTTCTGTATATAGTATATCATGTCATCTGCAAATAGTGAAAGTTTTACTTCTTCCTAACCAATCTGGATGCCCTTACTTCTTTTTGTTGTCTGCTTGCTGTGGCTAGGACTGCAGTACTATGTTGAATAGAAGTGGTGAGAGTGGACATCCCTGTCCTGTTCTTGACCTTAGGGGGAAAGCTCTCAGTTTTTCCCCATTGAGTCACATGTTAGCTGTGGGTTTTTCAAATATGGCCTTTATTATGTTGAGGTATGTTCCCTCTAGACCTGCCTTGTGGAGGGTTTTTATCATGAATGGATGTTGTACTTTGTGACTTATTTATTTTGTAATTGCACGTTTGTACCTCTTAATCCCCACCACTCATTTCACCTATCTTCCACCCCATTTACCCTCTAGCGGCCATCAGTTTACTCTGTATTGATGAGTCCATTTCTGTTCTTTTTGTTTGTTTGCTCATTGCTTCATTGCTTTTAGTTTTTAGATTCCATGTATAAGTGAAATCATATGCTATTTGTCTTCTCTGGCTGGACCATTTTCCTTAGCGTAATACCCACTTGGTCCATCCATGTTGTTGTGAATGGCTAGATGTCATTGTTTTTTATGGCCGAGTGATATTCCATTATGTGTATCTACCACATCTTCTTTATTCATTCATCTATTGATGGGACACTTAGGTTGCTTCTGTATCTTGGCTATTGTAAATAATGCTGCAATAAACATAGGGGTGCAGATATCTTTTAGAATTAGTGTTTTCATTTACTTCAGGTAAATCCCCAGGAGTTAATTTCACATTTCTTAAGAGCTCCAAGCTAAGTCAGATCTTTATTTTGCTGCTCATGATCTGTATTAAATTTATCAACATTAAAGTGTAAGAACCCTGATAGATTTATTTGCTAATTATTCTTTTATACCACAGGTGATATTTGTTTCCTATAAATACAGAAACGAGCATGTAAATCCTTTTTTGCATTTGTGCTAGCAATACTTCTAGGACACTTGATTTGAGCTACTGTGTGGCAACTTCAGTTAAAGAGAAAGCTTTGACATCTATTTCACTGTTCTTCAGACAAATATTAGAGATCTCGTAATTTTCAGCAATGACTTATTTTCTAATATAAAGCTTTAGATCTAATAAGAATTGTTTAAGTTCTGGAAGTAGATGACTTAAGTAGGTATACAATACAAAGTAAGCACAAAGTAGTTAAGATTATTTCTCTAAATGTAAAATAAGTTTTTTCCCTAAGTCATTTCCCAGATTGATGAGAGAGAAAACACAGCTATGTGGTAATGGGACCAGAAACTACAGTTATTATGGGGAAAATCCTAGCTAAGTAGAAGTTAATTATGACTCAGTTACCTTAGTTGGCTCAACAGTAGAAACTGCAGAAGGTTATTGGCGATTTAATACTCCAAAGCCTCAACATTGACATCCAGTACCTCCTCACTGGGGCGTGAATGTTGTGAGGGTTCTTTAACTTTACATAGGAAATTACTGGCAATGTGGTCAGTAGTCTCAAATACAGCAAAAAAAAAGTCATGGTTATATATGACCAAGTTTTTCATAAAATATACACACAGTTTAGGTTTTAGCCGTATTGATTCAAATGATGTATAACTAAGTATATCAACCAGTGACTATAGATGTTTTCCGTATAGCATGATCCTTGGGGAAAGGGCTTATTTTCAAGTTTAAACAGTGGGACCTTCCAGAGCTGTGACATTTGGATGAGATAAGTGAGCTTATACCTGAATGTGATTGTAAAAATAGCTATCCAAGTTGCATCTCTTCACTTTATACAAGTACTTATATATACATCTTGGAAAGTCCTTAGTGGTGTTTGACTTTCTGTTTGCATTTTTGTTTCAGCACCTGAAAGTTTCTGTGCCTGATGAAATATCAGTAGATCTAGGTAAGTGTGGCGCGTCAGTATCCTGGAGAATTACATCTCTGTAGAGTTGTGGCTCAATTCATCTCTAAAGGTTTTATCGGTCATGTGGTGACCAGTAGGGCATCTGAATCACAACGGAAAGAGCATCTGTAATACATTTAAAGGATAGTAAATGAAATCTGCATTGTGAGGTAAAATACATAAAATGCATTGAAGAACTTGTCTTTGTCCTACTGCAAGTTCGCACCAAATAACATCGATATGTTGCCAGTTGTAATGCACAGAATATACCTTTAAATCACATAACTCCTTGGCTTTTCTTTATGCAGAAAAAAGAAGACCTGAGCTTATACCCGAGGATCTGCACCGCCACTATATCCAAACTATGCAGGAAAGAGTCCACCCAGAAGTTCAGAGGCACTTGGAAGATTTTCGGTAAGCTTGGTGGGTGATATAAGCTGATATGGTCATTCTGAATTAACCTTTTTTTGGGTAGGAAAAGGTTACACACCTAGCATGTAGTCTTTATCACTGTGATTAAAACATAAATGGACACCTGGAGTCAAAGAGTTGGGGTGGTGCTTAGTCCCTAGTCCCCATTCCATAGGCTTTCAGGATTTGAGCTCACTGCTCTGCTAGGCTAAGTGTGCTCCTTCAGGATGCGTGTTCTGTTGAGTGATCGCCTCTAGAATTCTTTTTCTCTGGTGTCCTAGGTGACAGGGGCCCCAAAATAGAAAACTGTGACATTTTGCCATTGCTAGCTATGGAAACTCTGATAAAGCATCTCCAGAGAGAGATCGTTCTTCTCTAGGCTACCTTAGGAAGTTTGTTCTGTTCCCTTTAGGCAGAAGCGTAGCATGGGGCTGACCTTGGCTGAAAGCGAACTGACTAAACTCGACGCAGAGCGAGACAAGGACCGGGTAACTTTGGAGAAGGAACGGGCATGTGCGGAACAGATCGTTGCCAAAATTGAAGAAGTGTTGTAAGTAACAGAAGTATATGGGGACATGCCCTCTCTCCTGGGATGCTCATTATGCTTAAAGCACACTTTGAGCAAATTTAGAAGGGGTGTCAGATTGTGTATGTGGAGCTATGTATGGGGGTTTTAAAGTTTTAATTTTTGCTGATGTTTTAGAAAAGTTCTTGTGTTTCTTTTTCTGTGTATTGGTAAAACGAGTAACTATAAAATTTCCAACTGATCAGAAACAGGTTGAGCACTTTCAGTGGTTTCAGTTCATAGGCTTTGAAACTATTTCAGGCCAGAGAACATTGACAGTTGATGACATGAGTGAGAAAAGCCTGTAGTCCGGTGGTTTGAGTTCTTCTGGTATTTTATGCCAGGTGACAGAGATTGAGGGTGGCCCAAAGCATCCAGTGCTATTCTGTTGTTTTGGGTATCTAATAGCAACTTATTTAATTTTGAAATATTTTTATTTTTAGGATGACTGCTCAGGCTGTAGAAGAAGATAAGAGGTAATATAACTGGGTTTTTTCGCCCCTAGAATTTTATGGAAAAAAAAAAAACCAACTATCTTTTCTCCTGTTGGTCTGAAATTAGGATTTCTTTCTTTTAACTTCAGAATTCGGACTATCTCCCTCTGGTGGCCTCGATTTTATTTGACTAATATTCTAGTGTCTTGAGTAGAATCCTTTTCTATTTGCAATGAACAGATACCTCCTTAGTTTTTACTTGATGAATGAATTCTAAGGATTCCAGCATTGGGGTTTTTGAAGCCATTCGATAGCTTTATTCTGTCCACCCTCCCTTTTCAGAATTCTTATTTGATTTCATCCTTTTCCTCTAGTTCAACAATGCAGTATGTTATCCTTATGTACATGAAGCACTTGGGGGTAAAAGTGAAAGAACCTCGAAATTTGGAGCACAAGCGGGGTCGGATTGGATTCCTTCCAAAAATCAAGGTGAGACTGGATAATAATGTGTTCAGGTCTCTGTGCTTCTTGACACGGGCTACAGTGCTTTTCTTCTTAGTCCTTCCTGTTTCCGTGGGCTAGTGCTAGGCATGCTGATAGGTGTGCGATATGGCCCCTGTTCTCAAGAAACTCAGAAATCTAGCAGGAAATTCAGGCATGTGAAGTAATGGTGAGACGGTGTGAAGAATGCAGATGGCACTTTATACAGAGTGCCGTCCCAACCCTGTCACGGCCTTTGCCTCTCCTTGTATGGCACCTGTCACAGTTTGTCATTACAGATGTATCCCTTTACTTTTTGTGAGGCTGTGGAGTTCTGTGAGGGCAAGGGCCCCCTTCATCGTGTCCCCAGCTTTTAGCACAATGCCCTCACACATTAAGAGCTTATTAAGTACTCGTTCAACGGATGAATGAACTGCTTGGAACAAGCTCCCAGTAGATGTGTTATAAAACTACCTCTTGGTTTTCCAAAATTGCCAGCTCTAAAGGGGTTGAAAAGACATCTTGAGTTTGATGTGTGTGCGGTACCACGTGCCGACCTCTACCAAGTGCTGTGTGTGAGTGTCCTTCACTCCCGTTTAACCAGTTCTTCCGGCTGCGCATTAGAATTGCATTTGTGTGTTTGAAAGCCACAAAAGAAATCTACTCTGTTATGTATCTTTCACCTCTCTGATTGCCCCTCAACTCTAGCAGAGTATGAAGAAAGATCGAGAAGGCGAAGAAAAAGGGAAGCGCAGAGGATTCCCCAGCATCCTGGGACCCCCAAGGAGACCAAGCCGTCATGACAACAGTGCAAGTATGTTAAGCTGGAAAAGCGGCGTTCTCACCAGCCCCTGCCGTCTTCCCTTCGGAGGCTCAGTTAGCTAGAATGAATTGCTGGAGAAAGGTGTTCTTGAAATGGTCCCACTGAGCTTCCATTGTGCCTTGTTTATGTTCAAGGTTATTTCTGAACTAACTACCCCCATGTGGGCTCTGTAATTATCTTAAACATCTTCTTGAATGGCAGCATCTTAGCAGTTGTCCATAACATAATTTACTTACCTAATCTGATTTTGTTTGCATTCAACTTCTATTTGTTAAATTAAAAAAACAAAACGTGCATGGATTTCTCCACCATTCTTTGTTTCATCTTTCTATATACAGATTACTCGCTCTCCATACTTCTGCAATTTCTCCGCCTCTCCATTGTGCTTTATTTCCTGACCTCCCTCCACCGTCAGGTCTAATGGAGAGCGATCAGCCCACTGATCTGGGGAGAATTAGGGAGGGTGGTACCTCAGGGAGGGAAATCAGGTCACGTTGTGGTCTTCGACTGGGCAGGACCACGTTTGAAAATACTGGCCAGGTTGGAGTGAGGGTGGTATTGTGGTACAGTGACACGGATGTTCTGCACCGTGAGGAATTCTCAGTCAGATACCGGTAGTGCCCCTTGTTGAGAAACACTGAGGAGATGAAGGAAATTCTTAGAGAAGAGGTTGAGGAGAATGGAGTATCTCACAGATTCTGACCATGAGTTCCAAGGCATGTAGAAGAAGGATTTAGGAATGAGGGAAGGAAGAATTTTAGGATCAGGGATGTCCAGAGCTGCATGAGGGTGTGCGGCAATGTGGGCAATGATGACGTGAGTGGGTTTCACCTCTTGTGGTTCCCGACATGAACAGGGCTCGTGAGCAGGCTTCGAGCAATCTCCATAGTCTCTGAGGCACGTTGTGCTGATGAATCTGCAGGTGTTGGGAAGGGGGGTGGTGTGGGGGGGCTTACCACGAGCTCACAGAGCTAACAGTCTTCATCCTCACTCTCACAAGTGAGTGCAATTCTGTGTACCTCTGTCTCTCAGCATTCCCGCCCCCACCATTGCTCTCATCTCCTTTTCTCCCTCCTGTCTCTCGCCATCGTCTTCCACCTACTCCTCTCTTCTCTCCAGCCCTCCTCCACCTTCCCCTGCCTTCCTCTCTTTCTTTCCCTCTCTCTTTCTTCCTCTTGCCTTTCTTTTCTTTCCTTCCTTCCTTTTGCTCTCTCCCTTTCTCTCTCCTTCCTTTCTTCCATTTCTTCCTATCTATCTATTCCTCACTCTGCAATAATCCATATTTTCCTAGGGCCCACCATGTTCCAGACATTTTTTTAGATCCTTTAACATCGTCTTTTTTTTTTTCTTTTTAAGCTTTTCTGCAACACAAAGTGTTAACACTTGCTTTCTGTTCAGTTGGCAGAGCCATGGAGCTACAGAAACAGCGCCACCCAAAGCACTTACCCGCACCCTCTTCTGTAAGTCCTGAGCCTCAGGATCCTGCTAAGGTGCGCCCGAGTGGGTCAGCAGGTGAAGGAACAGACGTCGGATACCTGCCAGCCAATTCCATGTCCTCTGTGGCATCAGGAGCCGCTCCTTCCCAGGAAGGAGGGAAAGAGAATGATACAGGTGAGCTAACGTTGCAGTGCGACTTAACTAAGTATCAAGATTTTACAACAGTCACACTAAGTAACAAACAAGGCGGCATATTTTTCTAATCAAGAATCCCAATTTAATTTAATTTTAACATTCTAATGTTCTATAACCAGTGATAAATCCATGCTGAATGATAATTTTGAGTTTTCATCCACTCAGAAATACTGACTGAGCTCTCTGTCATGCATTAGCTTTGTATCAGATGTTAGCACACAATAATTATACGGAGATTCTTGCCCTGCACCGCTGAGTGTCATGGGGAGATAGTCACATAAGTAAAAATTCAAATTGTGCCAAATCCAGTAATGGAAGAGAAAAGGAGTGTTGGGGGGACTTAGTCAGTAGCTAGAGGCAGATGTGGGGGGGTAGTCTGAAAAGACTTTTTAAAAAATCTGAGTTACTAAAGTTTTTTTTTTTCTAATACTAAAGGGAAGCCCATTGAGAGGAAGAGGTTGAAGAAGCAGGTGGTAAACTGTATATAACTAATAGGACAAAGTTTTGAGAAGGAGAGCGGAGATGAGAGGCAGAGTGTGTGTGAAGGTCAGGGTTATCAGCAGAGAGAGAAGGCTTAGCGAGAAGGGAAAGGGGACTTGAAGAGTAGAGAAAGATGTGAAGTAATTACAGATCATTGAGAGAAGAGCTTCTTACCATATTTCTTCATACTTGTTTTAATGGGTTTCTTAAGCAAATGAGCTGGGAGAATCAGTGATTTTATTTGGAGAAGGGAATGCCTATCTGTATTAGTGATTTTGGAAGCAGTCCAATTTCTGGTATGACATGGTCAAGGATAAAGCTGTGGGAGTGGTCACTGAAGTGGCCCAGGGGAAGTTACTAGAGATAAAGAAAGTAAGGAACCAAGAAACCAGGAGTTGGAATACCTTAACATCTCCAAGTTTTGAGGTCACCTCATGTGATACTAGCAGGGAGAGGAGAACTATGAGCCAGCAGCTGAAGGTTCAGTATTGCTAGATGATTGTCACGAGGAGGGGGAGAGCGTGTGATAATACCTAGAAATGAGAACCTCAGTGCAGCAAGGGATTTTTATAAGAAGGCAAGATATGGTCTAAAAGTAGCATTGAGGAACAAGGGTATCTATCTCATCTCCACCCTGAAGTACACAGTGTCTGTTGGAAACATCCGTCTCTCTTTGAGAGGGCTGTAGCAGAACGGGGTGGGGGGGGGGGCATGGATTTAAGACAAAGAAGGAGGGTGATAGTTATAGAAAAATCTGGAGGTTTTGTCTTATATGGAATTCTGAAGATGTTGGGTTGAGTACGTGCATGAATTCATGGCTCCCAGCTCTCATTGAACTTAAAAACATGGCAGATAAGTAACCAATAGCAACTAAATAAAAAACACGAAGAGAAAGGAAGTAGAGGAGGAGAAGATGTTATCAACAAGCAAGAGATTTCAACAAATCTGGGGGAGATTAAAAGTGGACAAGCATGGTTGGAAGGATAAAACAGCATAGAGGAAGCCGGAGTCCATAACTTGTTCAAGGAGTCCCATCCCAGGTGGAGGCCAGTTGGCCCATTAGAACCCTGGAGAGACTTTGGGCTCTGAGTTGGCATGTCTTATGGAGTGCATGAGTAAGAAGTAAAGCTGGAAATAATGAATTAATTGAAGGTCTGTAATCAAAACAATGATGTCAGCAGTTACTGATCCTTGCATGGTAGAATATGAGCTGTCCATCATTTATGTACCCGAAGAAAATGAGTGTGCTCTCTTTTAGAGAAGTTGAATGAATTGTGCAGGGAAAGGTAAGTCCTCCATGGTATCAGTGCCCTGGAGTTCTAACATTTGGTGGCCTGAAGCCTGGCAGTAAACATGCCAAGCTCTCACCCTGCCCAGAGAGCTCCCAACTGAAATGGACCTACTTCATATAGCTGCAAAGAGAAAGCCGGAGCAGCTACCCAGTCTTGCATACTCAGATATGAATAGTATTACTCATTCTTGGCAAAATTTGCTTGTTAGAATCAAGACCTAAGATAATACATAATGCCAAACTTACTAATGACATACAAAAGAGAATAAAAATAAACAGAAAAACTGCCCCTAGCAGAAAACAGTAATTTAGGTGTAAAAGACAAGAACTTAGAAAAAAATACCTCTAAATTAGATAGTATACTTGGGGAAATTTTAAAAATTATTATATCTATAAAACAAGAATAATGCTATGAATAAAAGAGCATTCAGAGACCAAAAAGAAATGATTTAATATAACTATTACATATAATACAATAACTACTGTATTTGTTATCAACTGCTTTGTGATAAACTACCTCAAAACTTCATAGCTTAACACAAAAAACACGCATTATGTCACGTTTTTGGTGGGTGAAGAACATGAGAGCAGCTTAGCTGGGCAATTCTCTCTCTCCTGTGGTTGCGGTCAAGGTGTCAGTCAGTCATCCGAAAGCTTAGCTGGGGCCAGAGATGTGCTTCTGCGTTCACGCAGGTAGCTGGTAGCAGAGGGGCTCAGCTCCTTGCAGGAGGCCTTGGCTTCCCACTGTATGGGCTTCTCCATAGAACTACTTGAATGTTCCATGACGTGGTAGCCAACTTCCCCCAATGTGATCCAAAAGAGAGAGCAAGAAAGGAGCCCCCATACCTTTAATGACTTAGTCTCTGTGGATGCACATTGTCATGTCAGCAAGTTAGAAGCCAGCCCCTAAATCTAGCTCACACTCAAGCAGGGAGGAATTAGGCTCCACCCCTGAAGGGAGAGAGGAGTAGCAAAGAATTTGTGCACATATTTTCAAACCACCACAGCTGCCAAGAGTTAAAAAAAAAAAAAGGTCCCTAAAAATAAAGTCAAGGAAATATTTGAGAACATATATCAGAAATGTCGAGAGATAGAAATCGGAAAGACAAGAATTACATAGTGAGCCACTTGAGAGGTCCGACGTCTGCCGATGTCTGTCTCTTTGACGAAACATCAGCAGAGGAAATGGAGGAGAGGCAGTTGGAGAAATGATAGAAGAAACCATCTCAGAGGGAAGACGACTTGTCTTCAGACAGAAAGAGTTGACTGGGAACCACCTACGATGAATAGTAACAATAGTAATAACAATAATAAGAACAAGAGCCATACCTAGAATGTCTCTGGAAATTTCCATGCACCAAAAGAGAGCCCCGAAAGCTTTGAAGGGAAGGAAAATGGGAATTACGCTGCCTCACATTTCTCATAATCACACCAGGGGCTAGAATACAAGGGAGCCAGGCCTTGCAACTTACTGAAAGAAAATTATCGAACTTAGAATTCTATGTCCATCCAAATTTCCTATCAGAAATGAAGGAAGATACAAAGACATTTTCAGATATGCCAGGATTCAAATGTTAACTGAAATGTGCCCTTTCATTGAACATGATTTGTAGATACACACTCCCGTAAAATGAGAGAAAAATGAAGGAAGAAAATGTTACGGGGTCCAGGAAGTAGTGGAAACATCCCAGGGAAGTGGTGAAGGGCAGGCAGGTCTCGGACGATAGTTAGGTCACAGGCCGAGGGAGCAGCTGCCCCAGATTGGAACACAAGGACTAGGGGATAAGAAAAAGGGAGATTTTAAGCGGTTGGTAGTATGATGTAGCAAATGAAGAAATCTGAGACTTGATAAAATGATAAGTGCTTTGACAGCAATAAAGTCGTTTAGAAATGCTAAGATAAACAAAGTTGTTCAAGAAAGTTAAGTCATGATTTAAATGTGAAACAAAATACTCCATTGGAGATTACCCAGGCTCCAGCTGTGGCCACCATACAAGGAAGGAAGGAGGGAAAGAAGTAAGGAGGGAAAGGGGGACATGGGGAAGTAGAGGAAAGGAAGAAATGTAAAACAAAATAAAACTGGCGTAATCTTGAAGTAACTGATGGAGTATATGACCTTGATGGAATGAACATTCTATTTCAAGTGACCCAGGAGTTGCATCATTGGACCAGCAGAAAAGGAAACCTAATCCTAACATACCTCCTAACCTGGCAGGAATAATATGTATATGTAATACATTATATGTTGTATTTTGTGTATGACAGTATGTAGATTGGCAAAGTAAGGTAAGCACTCTGGGTTTTCAGACTTTTAGAATCAACCAAATAGGCAAGGCAGAGAATATTTAGTTGTGGCCACAGATCATGGAAATGTAAAAAGTCCTTCTAATGACACAAGTAAAAATGTAGTTGAAAGAAATGAAAGGTAGAAGGAAAGAAATACAATTAAAGGGAAGGATAGGGATACTAAATACCTAATTTGATATAGAAGAGAGTTAAGGTACTAACTCCTTGATGGAACAAGTATAGATATAATTCTATCACTTAAACTTAGGTAATAAGCATTAACCCAACTAGTAATAATATTATTACACACTGGGAAGAAATGAGGGGAAAGTGAAGGTGGGAAGTATAAGTGGGCAGAATCCTCAGAGGAGGAAGAAATAGATATTACCTAAAGATAGTAAATCAAGAAAAAGAATTATGAGGTCATTATTTCGAATTAAACCACCATAATAAATAAAATTTGGGTGAAGAAGATTGACACGGGGATAGAAAAAGATGATGTAAGAGAATGTTTCTCCTCATCATATGCTCTTCTGAGTTGTTTCCATGTCTTATGTTGATGTTTAAAGATTTTATTTATTTATTTATTTATTTATTTATTTATTTATTTGAGAGAGAGAGGGAGTGCATGATCATAGGGGGAGGAGCGGAGTGGGGGCAGAGGGAGGGAATCTCAAGCCGACTCCACGCCCAGTGTGGAACTCCACACAGGGCTCAATCTCACGACCCTGAGATCATGACCTGAGCCGAAATCAAGTCTGAGGCTTACCTGACTGAGCCACTCAGGCCCCCGTTACGCTGATTTTTTAAAAGTTGCTTAAAAATGATATTCCTGTTTTTTTTTTTTTTTTTTTTTAGGGCATTTTAAAATTTTATATATTAGAATTTTGGTTCTAGCTAACATGCAGTTGTTTAAGAATGTGGCTGTGGATAGGTTGAATTTCTCTTTGGGGACTGATTTTTTTTGGGGGGGGAATTATTATCTTCATTAACACCATCTGAGTGTCCGAATTTTGTCTTTTCAGGATCAAAGCAAGTTGGAGAAACACCAGCATCTGGAGACTGCATAGATAGCACCCCTCGGACTCCCAATACTGTCTTTGATTTCCCACCTCCTCCCTTAGACCAAGTGCAGGAGGAGGAATGGGAAGTGGAAAGGTAATTCAGTGATATCTTTGGGGGCAGGGGAGGGTAAGAGTAGCTTCAACTGTTTCATTGTATACCATTGCCATACTTTGTAGCATTTTTCCCACATGTGGTTTTTTTTGGTGGGAGGAAGTCCTAGAACTTACTGGTAGTAAATATTAGGTACTGAAATGTTTTTAGTTTATATTAAATCATTAGAATATCCAGAAGAATTATTTATTAGCTACTGTAATTTAATCCAGTTTTGAGTATCCCTGGCATAAATTTCTTTTTTTTTTCCTTTTTATTGAAGTATATTTGACATACAGTGTTGCTTTAGCTTCAGGTGTAGGACATAGTGATTGAACAAGTTTATACGTTATGTTGTGCTGTCCGCGGGTGTAGCTGTTGTCTGTCACCATACAACCCTGTTACAACACCGTTGGCCGTATTCCCTATGCGGTGCCTTTCATCCGCTTGACTCACACATATCCATTAACTGGAAGCCTGTACCTGCCACCGCCCTTCACCCATGTTGCCCATCCCCTCACCCCCTCCTCTCTGGCAACCACCAGTTTGTTCTTTGTATTTATGGGTTTGTTTCTGCTTTTCTTGTTTGTTCATTTGTTTTTTTAGATTCCACATATAAATCATATGACTTATTTCACTTAGCCTAATACCCTCTAGGTCTATCCATGTTGTCACACATGGCAAGATGGCATATTTTTTATGGCTGAGTAATATTCCATTGTGTAAATGTACCGCGTCTTTATTCATCTGTTGATGCACACTTAGGTTCCTCCCATATCTTGGCTATTATAAATCATGCTGTAATAAATGTAGGGGTGCATGTATCTTTTAAAATTAGTGTTTTTGTGTTCTTTGGGTAAATATCCAGTAGTGGGATCTACTAGATTGTATGGTATTTCTATTTTTAATTTTTTGAGGAACCCTCCATACTGTTTTCCACAGTGGCTGCACCAGTTTTCATTCCCACCAACAGTGCATGAGGGTTCCTTTTTCTCCACATCCTGACCGACACTTGTTATTTCTTGTCTTTTTGATACTAGCCATTCTGACAGGGTGATATCTCATTGTGGTTTTGATTTGCATTTCCCTTATGATTAGTGATGTTGGACATCTTTTCTTGTGTCTGTTGGCCGTCTGTATGTCTTCTTTGGAAAAATGTGTGTTCAGGTCCCTTGGCATAAATTTCTTGATTACCATTTTGTTTTCGTGTTGACTCTTTGTTCTCCATTGTTTTAGGGTGACTGAACATGGGACACCAAAGCCCTTTCGAAAGTGAGTAATCCTAAAGTAGCTTTCAATAGAGGCATATTTTAAGAAATATATCTTTTTTCTCAAACATCCTAGTTTTAAAGGAAAAGAAAACCTGTACACAGATCTGTTAGATAGTATAAAAGAAAATTCTTAATAAACACAAGTCATGCAAAAGATATTTATAGAGGTATATATAACACATGTAAGTCATTTTGTAGGAGAGGGTGATGTTTCAGCCCTGTGCTAAGCACTACTTCAGAAATATGACTTATCTACCGTAATATAAAAATCTGTGCTATTTCCCATTGTCCATCTGATGTCCTCAAATAGAATTCATCATTTTTATTTTTCATCAGGTTTGACAGCATAGCTTTTGGAGAAAGTCAAAGTGAGGATGAACAGTTTGAAAATGACTTAGAGACAGATCCACCCAACTGGCAACAGCTCGTTAGTCGAGAAGTATTACTGGGACTAAAGCCTTCTGAGATCAAAAGACAGGAAGTAATTAATGGTGAGTTTAATTAGATTTTGTTGTTGTTCACATATAGTGAGTTTTATTAGACTAAAGCCTCTGAGCTTTAGAGTTTGCTTCAAAATTTCTGCTAGCCTTTTGTTCTATACAAAGGGAAATTAAACTAGGTAGATAATCCTTGAGCTTTCCAACTCAAAAAATGCAAATGATTCTACAATTCTTAATGATAATTTGAAAGGAAAAGGTGTTTAGCTTTCAGGATATTTAAGATTATAGATCTTGAACAGTCATTAAGACAACCTTGGTCCGTCACTTTACTTTCATCCAAAGTTATTTTTATGCCTAGATTATAAATGAGGAAGCTCAGGCTCAGTGTGATTAGTTGAATTAATCAAGATCATACAGCTAGCTGATAAGTGATAGGGAGGAAACTGGGATCCGGGTGTCCCTTTATGCTAGTGTGCAGGGTTCTTTATTTTACCCTAGCATATATGTGACAGAGATGTGGGTGACATGGGTGCTGTGCCCTCCACTGTCTTTAGGATGCAATTTAAATAAATCCCCTTCCGGTGTCTGGTAACTTTGAGTTTTAGTGAAATAACAAGTCTGGCCTCAGAAATGAGGGTTTATAGGCCAATTAGATAACCAAAAGTACTGTTCTTTCTAAAGAGGGCTCAACTGAAAGTCTATATGCTGTTTGGGCTTACAGCTTTCCAATGTTGTAGCTGTGATTGGTGGGTAGTATTGTGAAAAGACAGAAGGATTTTGGAGTACATTGTTAACTTTAATATACAGAATAGTTTTGGGTTTTTTTGGTTTTTGTTTTAAAGATTTTCTTTATGTATTTGAGAGAGAGAGCAGGAGTGGGGGGAGGGCCAGAGGGAGAGGGAGAAGCAGATTCTCCGCTGAGCAGGGAGCCCTGATTTGGGGCTCGATCCCAGCACCCTGGGCTCATGACCTGAGCTGAAGGCAGACGTTTAAATGACTGAGCCACCCAGGCACCCCCAGAATAATTTTGAATGATATTTTTCATTTGCCAGCATTCATCTCTTAGAGCCAGTATGTAGGAGGGTCCCATGGAATCAAGAAAGTGACATGAGAGATACTACATCCTTTCAAAACTATAAATAATTATTATAGAGCTCATTTGTTGCTTAATTCCAGCTAAAGCCTGTGTTTGGTCTCATGGAATTATTCTAAATGAGGTAACACTTCATATTTCCTTTTTTTCTGCTTAGAATTATTCTACACTGAAAGAGCTCATGTTCGAACACTGAAGGTTCTTGATCAAGTATTCTATCAGCGAGTGTCCAGAGAAGGAATTCTGTCACCTTCAGAACTACGGAAAATTTTTTCAAACTTGGAAGATATTCTTCAACTTCATAGTAAGAAAATCGACTCTGATCTTTGTCCCTAACATTTTTAATAGATGAAAGATTGTGAGTATATAAAAGCACCATAACAATAAAATCTTCTAAGTGTATCCATGTTAGCATTCCTGAAATTATGTAATTATACATGAGCACATCACGTAAAGAAGTGATCAGATCGTTGAACACCTCCCTCCCCAGACACTCACCTGCACCATCAGCCTTTTGTATATAGTGTTACCACAGGACTTAGGGCCTAAAGTTAATGTCTACGATGAAAAATATGAATACTGTATGGTGACTAACATAACATAATAAAAAATAAAAAAAATAAGTAAAAAATAAAAAAGAAAAATATGAATAATTAAAATTACCCTTGGAAATGTCTTATCAATTGCAGTGTATATGTTTTTAAATATATCCCATATAATTGTATGTGTGTGTGTGTGTATATATAGTCTATGTAATATTCAGTGTGTAATTTCATGATGGGGTAATTTTCAGGAATTAAATTCTTTTGTTGTTGCTTGAAATGCTTGAGTAAATATATAAAAAATTCTACCTTGCCAGCTTTCCTTGGTTATAGTCACCTCAGACTTTTGTAGACACAGGTCCTCTCTCTGTAAGTCACTGCTTCTCTGTGATCCTTAATTCTCAAGCGTTCTTTCGTCAAGGATGCCATCACCACCTGCCCACACCTGCCTACCAAACTGATGCCTTTCATGTCTTTGTGGGTGATCTTAGGTTTCACCAGCATGCATTGACCAGTTCAGGTTGATTATATCCACTGCCTGTGAACATAAACATTTTGAGAGGAACAGTGGGCAGAATCACCTGTTCTATTTAAATTTCTTCATGAGCATGGTTATGATGGGGTCTTGAAATTAACTGCATAAGTGATGTACCTATACTGTATGTAATGTGCTATTTCCACATTGTTTTATGCTTTGGCACCTGTTTTTCAGATAGAGCTCACAGATATCTGTATGCATAAGAATTGTGTTCAGATTTATATTTAAGGAGACTAGAGGCAGCTATACTACTGTGAAAATCCTTTTTTTTTGAAAATTTAGGTTCTCAGTACAACCAGTAATGCAGACTAAAATGAGTGCGTGCTTAATTATTTTCCGTTGTTTTTTTTTCCCCCCTTAGTTGGATTGAATGAGCAAATGAAGGCTGTTCGAAAGAGGAATGAGACATCAGTTATTGATCAGATTGGAGAAGATTTGCTGACCTGGGTAAGGAAATTGGCTGTTTCATTTTAATGTTTTTATAGACACTTAAAGATCAGATTCACGGTTGAGTAACTAATCTTTCCAAATATGCAAACTCATCCATTTTGCAAAGCTACTGTAAAGATGAAAGGGGTCCAAGTATGTATTCTCTTGGTTAGTATCTTTTTTTCATTAATATTTTTCAATAAGTGCTCATTTGAACTAAGTGCTCTTTTTTCATCAAATTAAAGATACTAGTTCTCTGTGTTTTAACAAATAGAGAATCAAATGAATCTTGATGAAAATAATGTAACTAACATAGAATTTTCATCTTCTGTTGTCCAAATCTCAGAATTGGACTGTAAAACATTAAGCAGTTGTAGATCCAGAACTACCATCACAAAAGTGGAAAAGTGACAATTACTTGATCTTATTTACAGTACAAGGAAAGAGTTCAAAGACTATCCATAGCTGTTTGTCACATTCTGTTTTTCTGTCTGACTCTCTGTGAGAATACCCCACAGTATGTACGCTGTTCGAGGTGCTGGGGAGACGGTGGCAATCACGACAGACATGGCTCCTGCCTGGGTGGCGCTTATAACTAGTGGGAAAACAGTCATTAGTCCTTTCAAGTGTGACAAGAGTTACAAAAAAGGGAGAGTACAGTTTGTTATGGGAAGATATAGCAGGGAAACCCACACTAGGATGTATAGAAAATTTTCCTAGGGGAAAATGGGTTTGATCCAAACTTTAAAGAAAGTACTGTAGTTAAGGCTGCGAGTAATAGTGAAGCGTATGACATAGTTCTCCAAATATTAACACAGGTTGAACAGGAACTGTTTAGATATGCTCACAGAAACTTACTTCAGTATGCAGATTACTTGAGGAAATGCCACGGGATTTTGGTAACTGTACAATGATAACTTTTTAAAAGATTGAATACTAGAAAGTTGACTAAAACAATGTTCATCTTACTCCTTTTGTTGATGTTGAGATCATGGCTAAGAATCTACTAATCCAATAGGAGATCTTTCAGCTACTTGACTCATTGAAAAGATCAGGGAATCACGGTCCACTCTCACCTTGTATTTACTCAGCTTTCCAAAGCATCTTCTCGAGGCCCGCTCAGGCATTATTGTTATCAAGGAGATTTAACTTCCTTGAAAAACCCAGCTTACTCTACAGCTACTCGGTGATAGTGTGGCTCATTTTGTTTCTTGATCTCAGGGTAGCAGTGAAAGTTGTAACTGAGTTCTCTTGGCTTGGCAGCACACTACTCAACTTGAAACAATTTTTTTTTAAGATTTATCTATCCATCCTTCATAGAGAGAGAGAGCAACAGTGTGGTGAGTGGCCGAGGGGGAGAGGGAGAATCTTGAGCAGACTCCGTGCTGAGCATGGAACCTGACTTGGGGCTTGATCCCAGGACCCTGAGAGCATGACCTGACCCGAAACCAAGAGTTGGATACTCAACCAACTGAGCCACCCAGGTGTCCCTGAAACAGAAAATTTGTAGTATGACACAGTAAAGCATCAATTAGAATCCCACAGAGTTTCTTCCTGGAGCAGTTAGTAACTTTTGTGAAGCTGTCAGATTCTAAGACAATCAAATATCAATCTCAGTCTTTAAGCCTTTTGTGTCTTCTATTCCCCTAGTGTTAACCTTTCTGTTTAATTTAGAAGTGGTCTAGACTGGAAAGGTAGTAAATTGTGAGAGGCTGTGAGCAGGAAAACATTGGAATGTGACCAGAAGAGGTCTGGGTGTGTCCGCGTCTGACCTTTTCAATGGAGAAACACTGATAGTCCACAGAGATATGTAGGTCTCCGTTTCTTGTCACTTGAGAGCACTTAGCGGAATATTGAAAGGATCATGGTTGTCTCTCATTTTGCCTGGCCTTCGATAAGCTCAGTCTGCCATTCTTTGTTGTGTTCTTTGCATTCTTGGCACAGTTCAGTGGACCAGGGGAGGACAAGTTGAAGCACGCCGCTGCTACCTTTTGCAGTAACCAACCCTTCGCCCTGGAAATGATCAAGTCTCGTCAGAAAAAGGATTCTCGATTCCAGACCTTTGTGCAAGTGAGTTGAGTGAGTCATGTAAGAAAATAAATAGTGCAAATTTTTTATTGAATAGAGAATAAACGGGGAAATCTAAGACTAAGATTCTTACAAGGATTATGTTAACCCTTTTTAAAGCCATATGTTAGTTCTTAAATTCCTGGAGAGTATAAAGGTGATATTGGAATGATAAATAATGAAGATTATATGTCAGGGTTAAAATACTTGACAGAGAAGTCCACCTTGCCGTGGAGATATTGTCAGGAAATGTCCCATGTAAGCTATTACAATAATATGGTCAGAACATGAGAATGGGCTCATAACTAGCCCAGAGTGTGCCAACAGCCATGCTTATTGAGGTCTGTATATTGGTGTCTATCAAGGGTCAGTAAACTAGGGCCCACAGTTCCTATCCAGCCTCTTGCCTGTTTTTGTGGGGTTTTACTGGAACACAGTGTAGTAAGTTTTTGCTGCACTAGAACAGATTACCACAAACGTAGCAACTTAATGCAAGAGTATTATGTCACAGCGTTTGTGGGGTGGTTTAGGAGTACAGATACTGTTTGGCGGGGTCCTCCCTTCGTGCTTGCACCAGGCTGAAAGGAAGGGGTCGGCTGGAGCTGCAGTTCTCCTCTGAGACTTGGGGTCCTCTCCTAAGTTCCCTGGTGGTTCACAGAATTCATGTCCTTGTAAATGTGTAACCGCGATCCCTGTCTTCTTGTCGTCATTGGCTAGAAACTGCTCTCGGCTCCTAGAGAATGCCCGTGTCTCTTTCACGTGGCCCCTACAGGTAGTTTACAAGATAGTTTCCTTTCTCGCAGGCCAGAAGGATCGTGTCTCTCTGGCAGCTTTCTTGTAAGGGCTCCTCTGATTAAGTCAGACTCACCTAGGAAACACTTTCCTTTTTGATCCCCACAAAATTAACTGATAGTAACCTAATCATATGAGTGATAACCCGTTGTGTTCGCCGGTTCTGTCCACACTCTGGGGGAGGTGATTATACAGAGTTTGCCCACCAGAGAGTGGGAATCTAGAAGGCCATCTCAGAGCTCTCTACTACACACAGCCACGTTCATTCATTTACGTACTGTCTGTGGCTGTTTTTGTGCTAAAACAGCAGAGCTGAGTAGTTGTGACAAAGACTGCAGGGCATGCAAAGTCCCAAGTATTTATTGTCTGGCACTTTCCTCAAGTTTGCAGACGCCCTGTTAGAGATGAGCTGGGGTATATCCAGCCTGAGGATCCATCGTACCTACCTGGAATGGCAAATAGCAAATCAGCTGACTAACTTTTGGTAGGAATGCCAATCATAGGAATGAATATGTGAAGATAAAACTGTTTTATCACAAGCAAGCAGTTCTTAGAGTTGATTATGAGTGTTCTCAATTTTTGCTTAAACAGATAAGAAAGAAGCCACTGGCTTAGTGATAAAGGCTCCCTGCCCCCATTGTGTGAGTAAAGGAGAAAGCAGAAGTCTAGTGTGGCCATGGTATACCTTGCTTGTTTTAAGTCTTGATTTAATAACCGGGACGGTGATGTTGTAGACCCATCCATGATGAATATATGGCACATGATGGGTAACTATAGTCCTGATAAGAATCACAAATTCACTTATCTTAATTTTAGGATGCTGAGAGTAATCCTCTGTGTCGTCGTCTGCAGCTGAAGGATATCATTCCTACCCAAATGCAGAGGCTTACCAAGTACCCTCTTCTGTTGGATAATATTGCCAAATACACAGGTACAGCGTTCTCACTGAAATTAAAGAGCTTAGGAACAAAACAAAAAACCCCACGTCCTGCTGAATAATCTCTCACCGCGTCCTGGTGCCCAAGGGTTCAATTTCCAGAGTCTGGCAGCATTTTCTAACAAGATCCAATCCAGTCTTCTTGAGGCTCTTTGATTTAATGTGCTCCATTAGAAGCACATTAAACACAGCATTTGGCAAACTACGAATCGTGGACCAAATCTGGCTCATCACCTATTTTTGTAAAAAAGTTTGATTGGAACATAGTCGTGCTCATTGGTTGACAAATTGTCTCTGACTGCTTTTTGCCTACAACAAGCAGAATTAAGTAGTTGTGACAGAGAGCAATTTAGCCCCTCAAGTGCACAATATTATCTGGTGCTTTCCAGACTAAGTGCTCTTTGTACAGTCCTTCATATAGCGTATGTTGTATTTGCTTTGAAGAAGTCTTATGCTGGGTGAAGAGATGCTCTGTGTCTATACATGTACTTTAATTAAACCCGACCAATGCGTTATCACCCCAGCTCTCCTGTTTTGAACCAGGAAGTGAATCCTAGTTTCTCAGTTGAGCTTTAGGCTCTTATACTCAGTTCTCATTAATAATTTTATGCAATCAAACTCCTGTTTCTTATGCCTGAGAATTTGAAAATACTCCTACATGTTAATTTTTATACTTTAATATACCTGTTCAATATAGGTGGACTGTTGTTCAGAGGATTGTAATTTTAAATATTCCAGTTTTGGCATTCTTTACAATGTAGGCCTCAATGTAATCTCAACACATTTTGGTAAATTTCATCTTTTAATGATACAAATGCCATAATCTATTTTCTTTCCTTAAATGTAATCTCAAGTGGCGCCTGGGTGGCTCGGTTGGTTAAGCGTCTTGCCTTAACCTCAGGTCATGATCCCAGGGTCCTGGGATCGAGCCCCACATTGGGTTCTCTGCTCAGAGGGGAGTCTGCTTCTCCCTCTCCCTCTGCCCCTAATGCTGGCACTCTCTCTCAAATAAATAAATAAAATAAATATAATCCAAATTCAAAGAAATTTATTCTGGAGTTATTTTGAATTATGTTATCATTTAAAAATTATTGCTTAACAAGTCCACTGGACATAATCACATAGTCTCTGCACTCAGGGGAGATTCTAAGGGGAGAAGGGGTCCCATTTATATAGCTTACAACGTGAATGAGACCCACTCCCTGGAGTGCATAACATGGGGGGCTGATACTTGATTTAAAGCATCGCTTCTTGAACTTGGTATTCTATACAATGGCTTCTTTTTAAAGATGAGTATTTATGTTTTAGTGTACTGTCATAAGATGTCTCATCTGTCCAAAGATTATCTGAATTGAGATTCTGCCATAGATTTTAGCCCGGTATAAAAATATTCAAGGTCGGGCGCCTCGGTGGCTCAGTCGTTAAGCGTCTCCCTTCGGCTCAAGTCATGATCCCAGGGTCCTGGGATCAAGCCCTGCATTGGGCTCCCTGCTTCCTCTCCCACTCCCCCTGCTTGTGTTCCCTCTCTCACTGTCTCTCTCTGTCAAATAAATAAATAAAATCTTAAAAAAAAAAAATTCAAGGTCTTAGTATGTTTTTGTAACTGTTGACATCAAATGATATCTCATTTACATATATATATTTATGTTCTTTTCTGATTTCTTTTATTTTACATTCTGGATTCTCCCCGCCCCATGCTTAGAATGGCCAATGGAAAGGGAGAAGGTGAAGAAAGCCGCAGATCACTGTCGTCAGATCTTAAATTACGTAAATCAGGCTGTCAAGGAGGCAGAAAACAAACAGGTAAGAAGGGGGAAAGCAAAGATCCAGGATGATGTAGTGAGCGTATTGAGTTAGTGTTATCTGTGATCTGTGAAATAATAATTGAATTACCCTTACATAATTGACAGATGGGGCATTTGGTAGCTATTCATGTAGTAGGTGGGTCCGGACCAATTTTGTGGTAGAACATCACACTTGTATTTGGCTTTTTTGAGCATCTCTAGCTACTTGTTTGCTCTCTCATTCATCTATCCATTCAGCAAATATTTCTAGAGCATCTGTATGCTGAGTGGATGCTGAGTATAGGATATAGGGTGCTTAAATAAATAAATAAGTGCCCACACTGAGCTTATTTTCTAGCAGGATAGAAAGTATTGAACAGATTTTAGTGCAAGTATTTTATATGAGTTGTGATAGCTGCTATGAAGGAGAATTTTGGGATGCTAGGAATATGTAATAGTGTGGGGGGGGTGGGGTGAGCCTGGTTTGAGGGTGTTGGGTGGTGGCCGTTGGAGAAATCTTCCTTCAGGAATTGACATTTAAGCCAAGCTCTGAAAAGTAAATGGAAATAAACCAAAAGAATGTGGAAGGGGGGGCAACCTTACAAGTAGAGGGAACGGCATATACAGAAGCCCTGGGGTAAAAAGGAAGCATGGCCTGTTTGAGGAACGGAAAGATTAGGTTAGTGTGGATCGTGCCTAAAAAGCAAAGTCAGAGTGGTGTGAAATGAGGTACAGTAGATCAGAGCCAAGTCATACAGGGCCCTACTGTGGACAATGTTAAAAGATTTTGATGTTGAGAGCAGTAGGAATTCATTATAGACATTTAAGAAGAATGACGTGTTCAGATTTTTCGCCTTGTAAGTACCACTCACACCAGTCTATGGAGAATGGGCTGAAGGGGACAGAGGGGGTGAAACAGCTCAGCCTAGTCTGTTGCAGCAGTTCAGGACAAATGGTGGTGGCTCAAGAGATGCAAGAATTGGAGAAGTATTTAGAAGGTAACTGATAGGATGTGGTGACTGATTTAGAGAAGGATTTGAAGAGAGATGTGATGGTAGGAATAAGTCCCAGGTCTCTGGCTTGCACATTTGGGTGGACAGGCTGAGGGAAGAAGCCCTGGATTTGTGGGGCAGATGCAGAGTTCAGTTTGGGATATGAGGTGAAAATGTATAGTATGCATTTGGCTATATGGATCCACCTCTGAGAGGACTGTGCCGAAGAGAAAAACGTAAATTGTGAGCATATATAGAACTAATTGAATCCCTGGACCTGGATATAATTTCTTAGGAACTGAGTATGACGACAGCTCTGTTGATGAGGCTGTAGGAAAACAGGAACTTTCAAATGTGTTGTTTGGAGTGTAAAATGATAAAACCCCAGAGGGCACTTTGGCAATATGTACCTAAATTAAAAATGCACATATTCATACATCTGCCCTTTGACCCAGCGATTTTGTTCCTAGTGATCTACCCAGGAGAAATGAAGATCTGTGCCCACAGACTTGTACAAGAATGTTTGTAGCATAAACCGAATGAGGTATAGTCATAAACTAGGATAATAAATTCCAGCAATAAAAGGGAATGAACTCCTGATACATACGACTTGAATGAATCTCACAAACATGATGCTGAGTGAAAGAAAGCGGACAAGAGTGTGTGTGTGTGTATAATTTTATCTCTATGAACTTCTAGAACAGACTAATCAGTGGTGGGAAAAAGGTCAGAAAAGTGGTTGTCACTGGGCATGTGGGGACAGATATTAACTAGGAAGAAGCATGAGGAGACGTTCTGTGGTGATAGCAATATTTCGTATCTTGCTAGGCATTTACGCAGGTGCATGCATATGTGAAATCTTGTGGAAAGGTACACTTAAAATATATACATTTCACTGTATGTAAATTTTACTTTAAAAATAACTAAATATCAGACTCTTGTTAATGATATGCACACTAAAATGTTTAAAGGTAAAGTGTGCTTACATTTGTAAGTTATTGTGAAATGCACTCAAAATATATGGTGGATTGAGGGATAGCTAGAGGAATGAACAGACCTATGATAAAACAAATATATCAAATATTAACTGGAATGTAAGTGGTGGGTATATGGGTGCTCACTATACATATTCAGACTTTTCTATATACTTCGACATTTTTATAATCTTGGGGAAAATACACATATGATTTGATATAATAGTTGTTCCTTTAGAAATTTATCTTACAGGTATGTCTACACGTATCTATAAAAATATATGTTTTAAGGCCATGCTATGACAGTATTTATTTGTTATGGGAGAAGATTGGAAGTAACTTCATCTCCATCAGTAAAGTGTAGTTAGATAAACTGTAGATCGTTCATAGAGCTGAATACCATACAGCCATTTAAAGAGTGAGTTCTCTCTGTATGTGTTAATGTAGAGCACTCTTCAAGATACATTGATGAGTAATAAACACACAGAGATGTGTGTGTGATCATGTCACCATTTGAGTAGTACATATATTAATATATTATGCTACCATATCTTTTTTAAAAGGATATATACACACACAACATGTACAGAGACAAGCATACTTATATATGCATATATTCTGTTTGCTTAGAATTTTTCTCGTAGGCTACCTAAGAAATGGGTATTAGAGATTGCTTTTTTAGAGAAAATTGGGGGTGGGGAGGCAAGAGGACAGGATTGGAGGGAGACTTCATTTTCATTGTGTGCCTTATATTACTTTTCAAATTTTGTACCGGGTACATACTTATATATTCAAAAAATAACCATAAGCTAGTTAGAGGTCAGTGAGTTTGAAAAGCAGATTGAGCAAAAATAGCCAAAGAGGGAAGAGGAAGACTAGGAGGGTGTGATGTCTCCAAAGCCAGGGAAAGGGGGTGGTTTCAGAAAGAGTGAGCTGTGGGGCACCTGTGCGGTGCAATTGGTTGAGCGTTGACTCTTGGTTTTGGCTCAGGTCATGATCTCAGGGTCCTAGGATTGAACCCCTTGTCAGGCTCCATGCTCAGTGCAGAGTCTGCTTGAGTTTATCTCTCCATCTCTCCTTCTCCCTCTGCTCCTACTGCCATGTGCTCGCTCTCAAAGAAAGAAAGAGCTGTCAGTCATGTCTAGTGTTGCAGAGAGCTCTGTAAAATGCAGGTTAAAAACATCCATTTGGCTTCGGAACAGGGAGACCATTGATACCCAAAGCAGTAACCTTGGCTCCATCTCGTCTTAATTTTCAGCGTTTAGAAGACTATCAGCGTCGTCTGGATACCTCCAATCTGAAGTTGTCAGAGTACCCAAACGTGGAAGAGCTCAGGGTGAGAGATGGTCTAATCATAATTTAAAAAATAATAAAATACAATTTACTAAGGACCTGGCAGGGTATTAACATCTCAGAGGGGCATCCATCACCTGAAGAAGTTCTTATATCATAGATTGTCTATATTTATGATTCTGTTCTTCCTTTTCAACGTCTGGTCTATGTGAAGATGACTTTAGTCTTTCATTAGAGGAATATTTTGTGTAAAACTAACTTTATGTAACGATTTGTGGGGGACTTAAGGAACGTTAGTTATTTAATTTTATTGTGTTCTTATAGTGTGAGTGAGAGTAGGGGTGTTTGCTCTGGGAACTTTCCAGATTATTGAGTAAAACAAGATAATGTTTTCATGAAGCTCTTCAAAAGCAGAAATGTTGAAACCATTACAGGAATGATAGTAAAGTATTTTGTAATTGCCATTTCTATCATGTGGGGCTTTTGTATTAAGGAACTGCTTGGGATTTTCAGTCTTTCTTGTACTGTTTCAGTAGGTGGTTGTTTGAGTAGATTTATTTGGTGGCTAGTAAACTAGACTTTTATATCATATATAGCAGCTTATCAAAAGCATGCTTAATATGCTCAGCCCCTTCACTTCCAGAGAATGAGATTTTTCTAGAGCTACCTATACTAAGAGATGATTCTCTTACTAAATTATTAGTATTTAGGGGCGCCTGGGTGGTTCATTTGGTTAAGCGTCCAACTCTTGGTTTCAGCTCAGGTCATGATCTCAGGGTCCCAGGATCAAGTCCCACATGGGGCTCCATGCTCAGCGAGGAGTCTATTTGGGTTTCTCTCTCTCCTTCACCCGCTGCTCCCCCCTCCAAATAAATAAATCTTTAAAAAATAAATAAATTATTAATATATGGAGCAAGGTCAAGTACTACCTGGACTTTTTCATGAGTACTATTCCTTAGAACTCTGTAACTAGAGCCTGGCACTCACGGGCCTCTTACAGATAGATAAGCTATGCATTATCCTCATCTAGTTATTCATAGAAAAATTAGGGGATGGGCTACAAATCCAGTGGCTGAATGTTTGTAACTTCATTTTCATAAGCAATTATCATATATTTAGTGTGAGAGTTAGGAGGCAGCACTCCTGAATGTTTTTCTACAAGATACCTCTAACTTAGGAAATTGTATGCAGCTTACTGTAACTTAGTCTTTATTCTATGTTCAGTAGTTGGCAGATACCAGTAATGATAGTGAAAGTAAATGGTATCTTTTACATGAGGAATTTCTTGAAAAGAGACTCTCTGGAATATCATCACAGTAAGTGCTTGGAAATAATCTCTGTGTAATTCTCTTTATTTTGGCAGAATTTGGATTTAACAAAAAGGAAGATGATCCATGAAGGGCCATTGGTCTGGAAGGTGAATCGAGATAAAACTATTGGTAGGTGTAATGTCTGTCAGTTTTGGGGAGAGTGGAGGAAGTAAAGTTCCCTCGGGCGGAAGATAAGAGACAGCCATTTACGGGTTTCAGTGACAGCAGTGAGCAGTGCTGCTCTGTGTTATTTTTGCAGAAGATCTGCTTATGTTATTTTGTTCTAGGTGAAGTGCGTTAAATATTCACCGAGGGCTGAAGCAGAAAAATTTGTCATGATTCAGTCCTGTCTCCAGCATTCATGTATTCCAGTGAGCTTTCTAATAAGCTTTGTTTAAACCACTCCATTTCAAACTATCTATGATGAGGAATCATTGGGGTTTTTTTATTTCTTGTCAGTCATAGACTGACACTTTGGTGTGATACAAGATAAAAATGAATTATTAAAAAATGAAACTAAAAAAGACAATAGCAAGTCAATTTTTAAAACATATTAGATTTAACGGAAATAAATTTTCTCTGTCAAATTGTTATAAAGTTTATAAAACACATCTCAATTTCTGTGCTAATCACCTTCTCCCCACTTTGGTTTCTAGATCTATACACATTGCTGCTCGAAGACATTCTTGTATTGTTACAAAAGCAGGATGACAGACTGGTGTTAAGATGTCATAGTAAGATTCTGGCATCTACCGCTGATAGCAAACACACATTTAGCCCTGTCATTAAGTTGAATACAGTGTTGGTTCGACAAGTGGCAACAGGCAAGTATGTCCACGGGGTGACAGTAACCCTCAGGTTCATCATAAAGTTGCACGAGATGTTCGGTATTGTTCAAATAGCCTGACTAGTATAGAGTTTTGTTTCTTTGTATTCTTAGACAAATGAAATGAAATGTATTTACTGCTTAGAAAGTAAATTAAGAGTTTATACCCCCAAATTACTTGAGAAGCCTAGGTTCCTCTGAGCAGTTTTCTGCACTTGAAAATTTCCTGCACGCTACTTTGATCTTTATTCCATGTTCAAATCATAGACAGACACCAAGGAAGATGGTGCACTGAGAGGTAATCCCAATGAAAAGGCTTTCCTTAGAGTGGTATGCTTTTTGACTTGTGATAAAAGAGCAAACAAACAAAAACGGAGAGGTGGGTGTAGTTTGGGATTTTTGAAATCAGTTTAAGTTAGCAAATTATATATTAACTGTGGTAACAGTGGAGTCCCTTTTAAAACCTGTTAGTTCCATAACAGCAAGATAAACTGGTGACCTCTTTTCTCTACCATTTATTGAATATTATTAAGTAACTGTTTAGCAAAAGGGCAATTCAAAGTAAATGCAAAAACGTCCTAGTGTTCAGTCATTCAGATATATGGACACCTCCTTGTTTCTATGAAGTTACTGTGGAATCCCTGCTAGTTTTTATGATCTTGGTTTTGTTGAAGTATAGTATATACAATGTAGCATACAATAAGTCACACAAATTTTAAGTGTATAGCTTGATGAATTTTTACAAAGTGAGCCCATTAACCTTTACCCAGATTAAGGTGCATAATGAACCAGGACCCTAGAAGCATCATCCTTCATGGCCTCTGTAGGTCATATTCATGTTGTTAGAGTAATTTCTGTCTTCTTTCTTCCAGATAACAAAGCTTTATTTGTCATCTCCATGTCAGACAATGGAGCCCAAATTTATGAACTGGTGGCACAGACGGTTTCCGAAAAGACCGTGTACGTATTAGATAGCGCTACCTTTCTCTAGTAGTTTTTATTATCCTGAACATACTATTCTATCAGCTTAACTTGGTTTTTGTAATAGTGCTTTGGAAACCAAAAACTACTTTGAAACAAGCACTTCTCCTGTTTCCTTTTCGAGATGTTTTTCTAAGAACGTGTTCCTTTTTAGATTGATGTCCCATATTTTGATTCTATACTACTGAAAGTATCTTTTCTAAAGAAAAATTCTCAGAAGTGCCAAGTGAAGTTTTTTAATGCGAAGTGTATCCATAATGTTGTTTGTTAGCTTTTTCTTTAAGGTACAGCCATTTTTTATAATCTCTACTTACGTTGCCAAAATAAAGACACTCTCTGGCGGAAGGAGGGTTTTTTTGTTGGATTGGCTTGCTTTGGTTTCTGGTTTGTTTTTGTTATTATTTCTTTCTGAGTGTATTTAAAGCGCTTTTTTTTCCCTTTCCCGTTTGGATTTTGGATCCTTTTCAAACTTCCTGCAGCTGGCAAGACCTCATCTGCCGGATGGCTGCCTCCGTGAAGGAACAGTCCGCAAAGCCGATCCCATTACCACAGTCACCACCTTGCGAGTGAGTCGTCGTCTGCTTCGTAGTCGGACTGACTCTGGGCTTTGGTCAGGAAGGGAATGGATGATTCTCACGTTTCGTTGCAGTGATGTTTAGGCACCTCATGAAGCTGAAAGGTTGTTTTCCTTCTTCCACAGAGGAGACAACGATGAAGAAGCAGCTCCAAAGTTAAAAGTGGAACATCACAGCATTTCGGTCCCTGGTCTACAGAGTCCAGGTAAACTGATCTGTTAGGGTAACCTGGAGGAATGTAGTCTGTGTGTTACTTGTGAAAAGGCAAAGAAACTCGAAGTCTTTTGATTTATGCAGATTCTCGCATCAGCTGTTTACTTTCGCAAACTTCGCTTGTGAGCCTTCTGTGAGCCCTTATAACACTGCTCTAAGTGCCGTATATTTTACTTAACAGCCGATGATCTCTGTACTCATGTGGTTATTTTTGTTCCAAGTATTTCCTGAATGCTTCACGTTAAAAATTAAAAGCTTTGTTTAAGATCTATTCTGCTTTTTCTGTTCCATTGAACAGACAGAGATTTGGGATTAGAGTCTCCCTTAATATCGTCAAAACCTCAGTCTCATTCACTCGGTACCTCTGGGAAATCCGAGGTAGATGATCTGTTTGTGGCTGAGAGACAGTTTGCTAAGGAGCAGCATGCAGATGGGACTCTGCAGGAAGCTGGAGCAAGTTATCAAATCACAACCCCAGACCCACACTTGCCTGCCTCAGAAGAACGGTGGGCATTGGATGCACTAAGGAATTGTAAGTCTTACTCATAAGTTAACCCAGATACTTGCCAAGTACCAGGGTTGTGTCGTGTACTGTGCAGCCACTTAGGGAGAATCCAAAGAAGTGGGAACTCTGGCCTCTCCCTTAAAGAATTTTACCATCTAGTTGGGAAGATGATAGAAAACCTCCCACTTTTTAAAGTAACCAGTACAGGTATGTCAGAATTGATCTGGTTGTGGTGACCGGAGAGGGAATCGTCAGGAGACAAGAGGGAGGTGATTATTGCCTTGAAGAATGGGTAAGACTCAGATAGGTATGTAGAGAATATGCAGGTAAGAATAATGGTAGGACCAGAAGTACAGAGGCAGGAGGCCCCAAGGGTGCTCCGAGAGCCACGAGCAGACCACGTTAGTGCAAGGTGTGGGAGAGAAGCTTGGAAAGGTAGGAGACAGGATGCTGAGGCCAGCCGCTGTGAACCCTGAACACCACATTGAGTCCTCTGGATTTTAAGGATGGCACAGCACACGGCATCTGGGTGGCTCAGTTGGTCGAGGGTCCCACTCTTGATTTCAGCTCAGGTCATCATCTCAGGCTCGTGGGGTTGAGCTCCACATCGGGCTCTGCACTGGGCATGGAACCTGCTTAAGATTCTCTCTCTCTCTCCCCCTCTCTTTCTCTCCCTCTCTCCCCCACTACCTCCCTCCCTCCCTCCCTCCCTCCCTCCCTCCCTCTCTCCCTCTCTCCGTCTCTCCTTCTGCCCTTCCCTCCCTCACACACACACACACACACACACTTGCACACATGCTCGCTCTTTCTTAAAAAAAAAAAAAAAGGATGGCAGAGCACGTGCCAGAGCACAGATATTCTTCTTATTGTCTTTAGAGATTGCAGTACTCTCCACCCTGGCCCATCCTCCCTCTCTCTCTCCCTCCCTCCCTCTCTCTCTCTCTCTCTCTCACACACACACACACACACACAGCGCACACCCACAAGGTGGGTGGCCCTTGCCACTCTGTTAGCTCCCCCCTCCCTCTCCAGCCTGGCTGAGAATCCCTTACAAATGGGAGCCTGTCCCGTCTCGCAGGTGTGCTGGAGGAGGGGAAAGGCCGAGAAGGGTGGCTCTGGCTGCCAAGAACCATTTGAAGTTTGGAAGCTCGGGTATGACTAGTGAGAACAGACGGCTCAGGCTGAGAGGGTGGAAGGGTTGGGATGGGGGGAGGCCAGGAGGCTGTGGCTAGTGTGAAGGCGCTAGTGTGAAGGGGCTTGAGGCTGATGAAGGGGTCTGGACTAGAACGGCATCAGAGGAATAAAAATCAAGTGAGGACGCAACAAATACTCAAAACAATCGACTTGGTACAAGGGCAAAGAAAGGGGAATATTTAGATGATTTCAGCGTTCTTGTCAGAAATCAAAGTCGGAAAGGACCACCACAGCCCACTGCCACACTTTCTTTTTTCCCCCTTTTTTTATTTGCCAGAGATTATGGGCTCAATTTTAAAACTGGCAAAGCTATTTATAAAGGAAGTAACCGGCAGGAGGTTGGAGTTTTTAAGACTGGGGCTTCGGTGAGAGGGTAGGGGAAGGGATGGGTTTGAGTGTCAGAGCCGTAGGAATGCATAGCATTCTACTGTACCTACGCAAGGTGGGTAGAGCAGAAGGACAGAGCGCCAAAGACTAGTGGAGACTGTCCAAAGAAACAGAAGATAGAAATTCAGCCAGAGTTCAGCGTCGGGAGTTGGTCACATTCTCTTAAGATCTAATTTATTGTCGATTCTCCTGAATGAACAGTCAGAATGATTTCCGATGCTTTGACGGACACTGTCGTACTGAGTCTGTCATTGTATGAGTGGCCGCACAGCATACACCTGCCCGTTGAAAATTGAACTGCTTCTCTTTTCAACAGCCCAAGGAAGCCGTGCCATCAGTAAGGTCGTTTTTAAAAACCCATACACATTTTCTTATCCTTTGAAAGTAGACATGCTACCAAATCATTGAAAGTAAATCTCATTGTAGGCCAGCTTTATTGTCTTCACCATTTAAGGAGATTCCTTGGGTTATTATAAATGATAAAATAAATGTTCAGAGTGTGTCTAATAAAATTAGAAAAAATAACGCCTGTGTATACAGTGTCTGCTTCTGGACAAAGCAAAACTTTGAGGGCTTCTTTTCTAGCATAACACAGCTTTTTAACATCCTTTTAAGAAGGACCTTGGGGTATTACACAGGTTATGTGGAAGAGAAAAGAGAGGAAGGCATGGTGTCAGAGATTTAGGAGTGCCTCGCCACTCAGAAGGCGTACATCTTTCCAAGTCTCCTTTAATATTACATCTTCTCTAGATGGTGCCTTATTTCATTTTCCAATACAAAACAAAAAAAAATGATCACACGAAATTAATATTTTGACTCTATGTTACTAAAAAGGTACTTACTCTTGGAAGTAATAGATAAGTCCGCACACTAATTTAATTCCAGCAGTCTGCGGTTATTGGTGTGAATGGATTTTTCCCTCCCTCCCTGAACCTTCCAGTGGGCTTGCTGAAGCAGCTGCTCGTGCAACAGCTGGGTTTGACTGAGAAGAGCGCTCAGGAAGACTGGCCACATTTCCCAAGCTACAGGACAGCGTCGTCAGGGGTGCAGACAGACGGTGGGGCCCAGAACTCAGAGAACAGTAAGGCCTATCCTCCTGTCGAAGGACAGATGCCCTTTAGAACTGGAACTGGTGACATTGCAACTTGTCACAGTCCACGGACTTCAACTGAATCTCCGGCTTCACGGGATTCAGTGGTACTGGCCTTCCAAGATAGCCAGGCAAGTACCATCTTCGTCATGGACCACATGCTTATGACCCCAGAGATGCCTCCTGCAGAGCCAGAAGGGAGTCTCGATGAGAGTGGAGAGCACTTTTTTGATGCCCGTGAAGCACACAGTGATGATAATCCATCAGAAGGTGATGGAGCAGTTAAGAAGGAAGAGGATGTTAATTTGCGCATCTCAGGCAAGTTTCTTTCACATTTAAACTTTGATTTTGATCGTTATCTGTGCTGTGTGCTGAGACGAATGTTGTTTGGGTATCCACGCATCATCCTCTGCGTGTGTGCATGTGCGTGTGTGTGTGTGTGTAAGTGTGTAGCTTACTCTTTCATGAGATAAATAATTACTGAATCTGCCCTGTGCCAGACCCCATCCTGGGTGCTGGGATAGAGGGCATTGACTAAAACCCAGAAAGTCCACTATCCTTGTGAAGCTTAAGTACTAGTGAGGACAGAGTCGTGGTAAATAAGTAAACCAACAGATGTCAGATGGTCAGAAGAATTAGGAGGAAACGTAAGGCAGACCCAGGGGCAGACAGGGCAGTCGGGTAGCATGGGAGCAGAGCAGCGTGGGCACTGAGGGAGCAGGAGTGCAGCAGAGAGCCGGGGCGCACATGGTGGGCGATGAGGCGCGAGAGCTCTGCGGCCGGGAAGCAGAGGCAAGATCATACGGGGACTTTGTAGTTTCCAGCTCTTAAGATGCTAACTAATCTGAAATTATTCGGAAATCACATGAAAGTTTGCTAAGTTTAGCTTCAACCTGAAGTGAGAAGATTCTGATGTACTTAAAACTGAACTCGGGAAGTGGGGAATTAATGGTTTTTCTCCGTCTCTAATGGCTTTTAAGGTTGTCAGCATATCACTTCATCTCTCTTTTTTGATGTGAGGATGGCAGCACGAAGCTCATCAGGCTGCTCTGTGTCTGTCAACAGGAAACTACTTGATTCTGGATGGCTATGACGCGGTGCAGGAGAGCTCCACGGATGAGGAGGTTGCCTCCTCGCTTCCCCCGCCACCCGCGACAGGCATCCCCTCCATGGACTCTGCCCCCCCGCAGCATCACTCGCCCCAGCGTGCCCATTCCGATGGGGCAGCTTCACCGTTCACCCCAGAATTCCTGGTCCAGCAGCGCTGGGGAGCTATGGATGATTCCTGTTTTGAGATCCAGAGCCCCCCTTCTTGTGCAGACTCACAGAGCCAGATCATGGAGTACATTCGTAAGATCGAGGCTGACCTTGAACACTTAAAGGTACCTCAGACCTCAGCGTCCTCACGGCTTGGGTAAAGAAACGTATTTCACAGAGAGGAGGTAGAGAACGACCACAATGCTGAAGCCAGTGAGCTTGTTCAGGTTCTAGGTTTGCTGTTTTCCTTGACCATTACCCGTGAATAGACTTGGGTAAGAAGCCAAGATCAGCACAGTGCATCTGGTTGCAGATCACAAGAGCAGCAAACATCGTAGTACTACATAGATGGCATGTTTGGGTGGGTTTCTCAGTGTAAGAACCCAGATAAATTTGGGATGATTGGCTGGCCTCCCTGAGAAAATGAACAGCAAGCCGGTGACACAGGAGGGCTCGTGTTGGTATGAATGTCGGCTAGAAAATGCTTTCACTTACTAATTATCCGTGAATTGTTAGGTGATGTGGGTAGTTTCCCAGACGCTCTGACACACAAAAGTTGGCTCCAGTGGCCCCCGTGATCTGGAGAGCTAGACTTGAGTGGAATTCTGTGAATTGGAGTTGAGGTCACTGTTGAGGCTGCTATTTCAAAACTGACTTCAGTGGTGATTCTGAGAAAAGGACTTTATCCTAAAGTTTGGCATCGGTAGACACAACTGCTAGAGCCCAAACGTTTTTTCATGATTTCATTTAGTTAGAGGCTTCGGAACATTAAAAGTGTTCTTAGCCGTTTAGCTAAAGACTGATGTCCCTTAGTTTTTCTTTTAACTTCACGTGATAGGTTTTCCCTTCTTCATGTGATTGTACGTGGTGTCATCCAGGGGCTGATGAGGTATCTAGAAGGCCATTCTGGGCAGGTTGTCCCTAACACAGCTCATGTCACCTGTGGGACCATTTTCAGGGTGACTCTGGGGGTAGGAGAATCACCTTTACGTGACAGAGTTTTAAGTTATTCACTCAAGGGAGAAACAGGTAAAAGGAATGCAGTTCACTTTTCTCCCCCCACCCCACTAACAAAATTCTTAACGACGTTAATGTTGAAATCTAGAAGCACGTACTGGTAATATGAAAAAGCTTGCCTTCCTGTTTGCATAAAGAAAAATTACGATGTTCAAATGGCAAACCGATGGGTTTTATTTTACAGAAGGTGGAGGAAAGTTACAGCATGCTTTGCCAAAGGCTGGCTGGATCAGCCCTCACAGACAAGCACTCAGGTATGTGAAAATTGTGGATTCCCGACTCTCGAATCATTCTGCCTGAACAGTACATCGAATGAAATGATTTATTCTTCTTTAAAGTGGAAACCTCCTGAGATTCCATTTCTTTCCTGTCTTTAAAAAGCCGCTTGTTTCCAAACATCGTAGATCAAGCAGAGGCTGTTATCTGCTGACTCTGCGCTTCTCCTTCTACAAGGAGCTGTGGCTGTCTTTTTTCTGCGCCATCCCGCCCCCACCCCCTCCTTCTTTACCTTTGCAAGAGCAGAACACAGGGCAGGGGTAAGCCTGGTAAATCCTAGATTCCTGAGAGATTTGCCATGCTGATGTGAGGGAGGCTCGTGCCCCGTGGGCCTTGCTGTGCCTTGGTGTCTGTCCTAACGGCGGGAGCGCCGTCTCCCCGTGACTGCAAATGGATCTGTGTTCAGTGCAGCAGTTTGTCCTCATTTGCTTACCTGTTTTCCAGTGAGGCCTTTCTGATCCAGAGAGACATACCGAGACCCACAGATGGCAGGTGTTCATTTGTTCTTCTTAATTTGATCTCCACACATCTTTATTCTTCCCAGATAAAAGTTAGAGCCGTGTGTCCTGGAGGTGACTGAAGGTTGTTGGACTCTGAGCATCGGCCTCGCATCACCCATCCTGGCTCCACCGTGGACGCAGAGAGTGTGTGTGACAGAGGGTCTGCCTGTGAAGCCCCCAGGGGTGGCCGCGTGCCCGGGCGCCCAGAGCGGGACTCGTTCCTCACCGTCCGGCAGCTGCACGGGTCTGTCAGGGAGGGAGCCCTGACTCTCTCACTCTGCTCTCCTCCTATCGGAAATTCATTTTGATTCAGAACAAAAACCAAATGTATAGAGCTTTGGGTGTAGGATATGAAATTTTACTTAGACTTAAGAAAAAGAGAAAATCAGATGTATTTATTTGACTTCATTCCGTATTTGAAAGCACATTTTAATTTTTATTTTGCCATGTTTTGTTTTAATTGAGTAGTGAGAGTTTTAGCCCTTCGTATTTAGTACACCCGAGGGTCAGTTGCTCCTGAAGCCAAGAGTTCCGGATGAGGTATTAGGAGGCTGGGTGGGGAGGCAGAGAGGAGGAAGTAAGCCGGGGAAGGGAGGAGCACCCAGCCCTCACGAAACTGTATTCCATGCCCTCTGCCGCCCGGTAGGCACTGTCTTTGAGGCTCAGTATGCCCATGGCTCCTGCGTGCAGAGGACTTGAGCTGTGTGCTACCCAGGTGGGCAGAGTTAGGTAGGCTTCCTCCCACCTGAGGCAAGCACCTCTTCTCTGTAGCTGGGATCCACCCCCAATTAACAGAAAATCCTCAATGTACTAAATAGCAGGCACTTGAAAATGGGTGTGTTTTCTTCTCTTCTTTTCTATTGAGGGTAGGGATTTGGGAGGGAGAGGAAAGCAAATTTTATTTTCTTGGCTATAAATTTGTTATTCTTGGTATTGTTTCATTTTTATAATTATACATTAGACTTCGGCACTTGTGTAAAATTATCCCTGCGGACGAAGCAGGAAGGAAAAACAAACAAATGGAGACGCTTCAGATGGTGGCGGGGTGGGGTGTGGAGGAAGGGCGGGAGCGGGGGCAAGAGTGGGAAGGTTGGCTGACTGCATCACTACTGAGTTGGCTGCCGTTGGCCACGGGTACTGCTGAATATAAGGCCAGTAACATTTTCGTACCTGGAGGTTTGACTCTGATATTACGTTTGCACTGATGGTGCCAAAGGGCTCTTTGAGTTAAGAGGAGAGCCACGAGCGGGGTGGTGAGGATGTGGTGGAGCAGGCAGGGCTGCTCAGACCAGCTCCAGAACCACATCCTCTGGTTTCACTGCCGGAGCTTTCTCCACACTGGTGCATGACTGACCTTCACCACTGCAGACCAGAGCATACACTGGAAACTGTGGGCAAGGGGTTGCTGACTGCCTGCTCTCGAATGAATCATAGTACCGCAGCACCCTACAGAGGGTCAATGTTGCAGAATCGCGACTCGAGAACTCCTTCGGCTATATTGGGTTTCTGTGGTTTTCTTTGTGCATCGGGTATATATGTTTCGGAGTATTTTTGCCAACTAGCACTAAATCATTTGTCAAATCTTCAAATTCTGTTAATATGCAAACCATTCCTCCACCGCTCATATCTTTCAGTAGCGCCCTCTGAACCTTGTGGGGAATCGGGATGTCATTTTGCTCTTCCCCTGCACTCTCATGGCAAGTGATGAGGCTTCCCTCCCTACTTCCATAAACACCACTATAGCTTAACCAGCTCATCCGTGTCCGCATTCCCGTTTCCTGCCTTTTCAAACCCGATCTAGGTTTTTAAGTAGCCCAACTCGGATCGTTGGATCTCATCTCTAAATTAGAATGCTATTTTGAGTTGTAGACCAAGTATCAATTAAACCAGAATGGGAGTAAAAATTTTGGAAGCAGAAGCTAGTAAGTGAAGCTTGGGACTTGAGCTTTCTGTAGCTCTTAAGAGAAGCAGATAGAAACGGAATGGTTACGTGCGGCTGGAAACAGGTCGTCACTCCCGGCTCCGCAGCCACATGACACCGGTGTCCTCCGCTGGCATTTAATCAGGAGAAAGGTAAATAAAAAATAGAATTTTCACCTTAAGTTCAGATAGTCCAGGGGTAGTCACGTGATTCTCTAGCATGCATTTAAGAAACTTAGGTTTCTGTTCTAGCTCAGCCAGATCTTGTCCTTAACAACGATTTGCTTTTCTTTTCCTGCAGTTTAACCTCTCCTTAGAACCGGGCTAACTGGAAAAATACTTTGACCATAGCTCTAGTACTTCCAAATAAATTCATATCTAGATTTTTAAATGAAGCCCCACAACAAAGTCTTAAGTCTGAAAAGATTCCACAATTTTGAGTGTTCTTTTTATCTTAACCAGCCTAACTCCTCCCCTCCTCCTTCCTTCTCAGCCTCGCCTCCCACACCCTCCTTTTCTTTGGGCCTTTATAATCACATCCACTTTACTTTGATACCGTATCTGCCCTTCAGGATGATGGAATTAGATATTCATCCTGTCTTTGAGTGACAGTGGTCACCATCAAAGCTGTTTTCTCAAAGTTACTTGACTAAAAGCTGGATCCAAGGGTGGTGAACAAAGCAACCTCCCCAGAGCAGGAGAGCTGGGTTTTAGCCATTGAAGTGACCTGCTGTGACCCTGGGCTCTCTTCTGTGGGCCTAATGGGTCCTTTGCTATTAAGTGGCAAATTACACTTGGAGTGTCTCCTTCCTTTTCAGAGAACAGAGTTAATCAAGGCAAATCAGCAAGCCCCCAAAGTGCTATAATTTAAAATCATGATTACAGCCCTAGAAGCCATATATTTTGCATACTTTAAAATCAGCTAACTTGGACTGCCTGAGTTGTCTTGGCTTTTAGAACCTAAACTGTAACTATTTATTATGTTTTACCGTAAGAAGGTATATTTCATTAGCTTTTTGGCTTCCCGTTCCCCAAAACAACTTCTAACCACTGTTAGAAAGGATGTGCCTCTTTGTCTTATTTTTTTTTTTAAGATTTTATTTTTAAGTAACCTCTACACCCAACGTGGGGCTCAAACCCACAACCCCAAGATCAGGAGTCACATGCTCTACCGACAGAGCCAGCTAGGCACCCCAATGATGCGTCTCATTAAAAACAGTTTTTTATTTGTTTTTGGAGGAGAGAGGGGGAACCTAATGTGATTAAAGGAGAAAAGCTTTTTTTTTTTCTTTTTAGAAGCTAAAGAAAATAATTATGCTTCCTGTGAGTTGTCTTTTACTTGCATACTTTTTTTGTGTGATGTTGGTAAATTTGGTATATTACATGGAGCTTCTGTATTTCAAACTGGAAACTGTCTTCTCTGAAGGTGGTATATGATGTTATTTTGAGCTACTAGAGCATTGGTCAATATTTCCTTCCCTGTATGTCACAGAGGGTATCACTGAGAAGTGTGTACAGAGGACCTCAAAATAGAAAATTTGGCAGGACCTCCTGGTCCTCTTTCTGCTGGCTGGTTTTTTCCCCTCTACCATTAGAGTTTTTGTTTTGCAAACCCTGTTTTCTTCTGACTGTCGCACCCCTTTTCCGAGATCTGCAAAATTGTTCTTTCTTCAAGAAGAGTTTCCTTTGCCTCGTTCCTTATGCCTTCCCCACTGGTACTGATGGTTTTGATAATAAATTGGTAGAGAAAAAAAAAATGTACGTCGTAGAAGGAAGCCCTGTCTGCCATTTCCGGGTGCCGATGGCTAAGATGTGCTGCAGAAGTGGGAACTGTCATGTGCACACTATTGGTTATTTTTAATAAGCCTCTTCCTACTAGAGCATTTTATTTTCCTTGTTCACCATACAATCATGTACTCTTTAACAGAAATTACTTTTAAAAAAATCTGGAACTATCTTTAAAAAAAACTTTATTAATAATCATGTATTTTTACTGATCACATTTTGAAATGCCTAAAAGACTTTATTGTTCTAATTATCCAGATGTACCTTTGTAAAATAGCTCTTTTATGAATTAGCTGATAAGGCTGTATGTTTCTGGAACAAAATATTGGTCATCTAAAAACTTTCTGTTTTCTGGGGTCTGGGAAAATAGAAAATGAGAGTTCAAATATTAAATATGCTTAAAGGAACCAAGGATGTGACTCTTTATTTATATTCTTCTTGATCTGACTTACACAAGTTACGTTGGAAAAGCTTAGGCACCAAGGAGGCCTTAATTAATCTTACTGGCAGTGAGCGTCCCACATCTTGCTGCTTGTGAGAGCATCTTTTCTAGTGAGACCAGCCGGCTGACCGCTAACGTGTGAGCCTCCGTGAGACCAGCAGCTGGGAATGCCGCGGCACCTGGGGCAGTTTTACTGAGTGCACATAGAGTACAATTCACTCCTTTCAAGTGTACAGTTCAGTGATTTTTGGTGTATTTTTTAAAATTGTAAAACATATGCACATAAAAGTTGTCATTTTAACCATTTTTAAGTGTATAAATCAGTGGGATTAATGGTTCACTTGAAAATAATTTGGGCTTCCTGCTACCCTAAATGAAAATCTGATGTCTTTATTACCATTCTTATCCCCAATGCTGGACTAACTAAAGGAGCAACACTTCTATGCTTTTATTGATCCCATTTCAACTCTGAAGGCTCGCTGAGTTTGGCTTTTGGGTATGTTGTTTTTGACATAGAGGTATCATTTGACTTATTCTTGGGATGATATTTGAATTTTCAGTCATTCAGGGGCACATTTGGCTGATAGATCTAATAAGTGTAGCAAAAAAAATGCTTTGTATTTTATAGGATTTTTTTAGTTCAGCCTTTTACAAATTAAGGCTATTCAAATATACTTTGCGGAATTAACCTGTTAGTAGTTGCAGGTGTGTTTACGAGGATAGCTGGGAGGGGGGATGAATACCTCCTCCATTCGCGCCTGCTCCTGGATGGCCATCTTCTAAGGGGAGCACTGTGTCTGCGCTTGAGCAGTTCCTTTCACTTTGGGCTGCCCTCTTCCAGGCTACAGGACCGGCTCACCAAAGGTTCAATACCAACTTGAAAAATAAGAGGATCTATCCCCATGAGTAGTTGCTTTTCAGTGGAACATGATGTCTTCCTACTATGACGAATGTCCTAAAACATTACAGATAAATAGCTAGATGTAGGTGTTTCTCATTTTTTTTCTGTCATGTCAAGTATAATTCATCCCGCTCACAGCAAGCACTTGCCTGATTTTAGCCATCAGGGGGCATGTTTGCTTTGCTGCCTATTGTTAGCGAGACACAATCGTTCCCTGAGCGTCAGCCGAGGCCTTGGTGTGAAATCACTGAAGGTAAGTAGAGCTCTGTTTCTATTCTAATGTCTTTCCCCTTATGTGATTAGGCTGCTTTTGGACCTAGGTATAACTAAGGCTTCCCTTACAGCATTTTATTCCAGGGGATCCTTTTCTTTGTACGAGGGACCACAGGGTTGGGGCCACCTGAACGCATTCTGATCAAGAACAATAATTAGGGGACTCTGGGGTGGCTCAGTCGGTGGAGCACCTGCCTTCAGCTCAGGTCATGATCCCAGGGTCCTGGGATAGAGCCCAGCATCGGGTTCCTGGCTCAGCGGGGAACCTGCTTCTCCCTCTCCTTCTGTTGTTCCCCCTGCTGTGCTCTCTCTGCCTCCCTCTCTCTCCTGTCAAATAAATAAATAAAATCTTTAAAAAAAAAAAAAAAAGAAGAATTAGGGTACATCTTGGTAATTATTAAAATTTTTTGGAGAATTATCTGTACAGGTCAATTTTTTTCTGCTATCATTATTTTAAATGATGAAGGGCAGCAGTGCTCAATCGTTTTGATCTCAGGATCACTTCATACTCTTAAATTAAAATTATTGCGGGCCTCCTGGAGGAGCTTGTGTTCGTGTGGGCTGTACCTAGTGACATTTACCTTATCAGAAATGAAAAAGGAACATTTAATATGAAAAATGAGAAAGCCAATAAAAAACCAAAAAAATTCCTATAAAAATAATCGTAAACCCATTACATGTTTTTATGAAAAATTTTATTTTCCACAATAAAATTATTCATGAGAAGAGTGTTTTATAGTTCCTCGAGTGTCTTTAATTGTCTGTCTTAGTAGAAGACAACTGGATTCTCGTATCTACTTCTGCATGCAATCCGGCGTGCTATGTTGTTTTGGTTGAAGTATATGAAGAAAATCCAGCCTCACACACATATTTTAAAAAGGGAAAAGTATTTTAATAGCCTTTTCAGATGATTGTGGATATTTCCATACTACACTGAAACTTGACAAGTGGTAGTTTCTTAAAAGAGAGCAGCAGTGTGGAATCTGAAGCCCTGTCAATGAAATTTTTATACCTTGTGACACTAAAATCCATCAGTCCATTTTATACTTTCAGTGTGCGAAGAATGGTATCTTTTACCTATGCGTCATTTTGTAATATCCTGTATCGGTAATTTGGAAAATACTGGTTTATGAACTATGCAGACCTTCAAATGTTGACACATTGCTTTATATAGAATCAAAAGCTCACATGTATTGATATCAACAACTGATCTCATTGGAAAAGTCTCACGGTGGACACATGTTTCCAAATTTGTAGTTTAACGAAAATAGTTATGACTCCCTGTATCCCTCAAAGTCTTGGGGACCACCAGGGTTTGCAGACCATACTTTGAGAGCTGTCGGGGTGGTGAAAAGAGCCTGAACAGTTGGATTCAGTTCTAGCTCTTGTGCTCACTTGCTGCATGACCCCAAGCAGATTACCCCCTGGGTTCCATTTCCTCAGCTGCAGATCAGGATCAATAATACTTAACGGAGTTGGGGGAAGTGAATGAGAAACTTCCAAGCATGTGATCAGTGTCTCTCTAAAGTTGGTGGTGGTGGTGGTTTATTCTAGGAGTTAAATAATTAAAGCAGGAAAGGTGGAAAATGATTAATGAATTTAGAATTTGTTAATCTCTCTCTTACTAATGCAGCCATATTTCATGTTTTGTAATGGTTTTGTGTGTCCAAACTCTAGGCTCACGTGTGTGTGTATGTGTGTGTGTGACACAGAGAGAGAGGGAGAGAAAGAGAAGGAGGGGGAGAATGTATGTTCATTTTTTAAAACTTGGTTGCTAGTCTCTGTTATAATATACTTGTTTAAACTAGTTCTTTTAAATATAAAGAAAGAAAAAAAACTTGGTGATTTAGTAAGAACCTTGTTTTGTTTGTTGTTGTTTTAAGATTGTATTTATTTGAGAGAGAGAGCACGAGTGGAGGGGAGGAGCAGGGGGAGAGGGACAAGCAGACACCCTGCTCAGACGGGGTTCAACCCAGGACCCCGAGATCATGACCCGAGCTGAAGTCAGACGCTTAACTGACTGAGCCACCCAGGCGCCCCAAGAACCTGGTTTTAAGAAACTTGTATATTGGACTTGTGCTACTTTGGTGCTACTGTTATAAGGGGGTGGAGTGTGGTCATAGTAGATGTCCCAGAAATTTCACAGTCACGTGTAACTAGTGGTTGTCTTGCTAAAAGCCTCCTTCCATTTGCAATGGGCTGATACTAGGGTTTATCTGCCAGTTTAGCTAGATCTTGGTAGTTTGGAAACATCTTTATTTCCTTGAAATGTATGAGCTGCTTTCATTTTTAATTAATGGGAAACTGAATTACATTAGGGTTAATGAGACTTTGTTTTATCTTCCTAAAAATGCATGTATTGCTATATCTACTGCAGTAAGAGCATAAGCTATTTTTATATTCACATATAAATATGAATATGAATTTGATGTACTTTGAGACCTTTTCTGGAGAACGCAAACCCCGTAGCCCAGACATCATGACCTGAAGGGCGATGTGGGCAGGGTTTCTGGGGTTTTCCCTGTCTTCCCTTCCTATCCACGGGGAGAGAGCCATCCATAAGACCAAGGAAGCATGACCAAACCAAACTTAAGTCCTTTCTGCTCTCTGCTCTCATGAGCTCATTGTCTAACCTGGAGCGAGTCATTTACCTCATCTGGACCTCTGCTTTCTCATCCTCTACTGAGGAAGCTCTAGCCTCCCCTGGCCTCGTGTGTTTCTCCAAAACAAGAGTATGATTTTCATGTCACTCGCTGAAGTCTGTCCCTGGAAATTTCTGTTTCTCCTCTTCTTCTTTGGCATCTCTTCTTTTGAGAGAGTCCTCTCGTTCGTTGAGCATGACCTACAGTCTGATGAGGCATTATTTACATTTTTCCTTTTGTCCCGATCTCACTGCCAGTTTACAAGAACCTTGAAGGCTTTTGTGGAAGCAGATCTGACATTCCTGGTTCAGAGGAGACTTTTTGAGCATTGGCTGAGGAGAGACTGACAGATCTTTTTTTTTCTTTCTTTTTTTAATATGGAACGCTTCTCAAATTTGCGTGTCATCCTAGCGCAGGGACCATGCTAATCTTCTCTGTATCATTCCAATTTTAGTATACGTGCTGCCGAAGCGAGCACGAGACTGACAGATCTTATCTCCATTCCTGCTCCTGTCCTGATGGATGGCCTCTTCCGAAAGGTTTATGAAATTTGGCGAATTCACGAAAGTTGAGTGCCCAGAACATGAGGCAGCTGGATTGGTTATTACCTGGCAAATGCACCATCCAAAGAACTGGTCCAGACAGCAAGAATAAGTCCCAGAGAACTTGGAAGTTTCATGCAATCAAATTTTTATAAACAGCTAAAGTAGAAGAGAAAGAGGCACAACAAAATCTTTCCTATGCTTTGCCACCTATTAAAAGTAAAAGCCTCAGATTTTCTCGACCTTTTCCTCTTCCTTTTGGAAAGTGGCCCCTTTGAGATAAATTCTAACTTGATTGGGCCGTCAGTGACATTTGGCTGTGATACACATGGAGCCTAATGTTTGCTTCCTGTGGGGGTATCTGCAGTCTAATAGGAGTGTGTGGGGAAGGTTCTGGAGCTGTAAGTGTGAGTTATGATAGATTGACTTACATTCTCAACGTTTTCCTTCCGGTCTCTTCAGAGAAGAGCCGAACTGCAATTAAGACTGGGTACCCGTAGGTGGATTAAAATAACCAGGAATCTTCCCATCTTGGGTCAGAGTACCTTGGCAGCGTGACTGTAGGGTTGACTGACGACTTGGTCAGTTTATTCCTAGCTCTGTTTCAGAAAACGAAGAGTTGGAGGAGTGAGGTGTTTGAAGATGTTTTGAGAAAAAAAAAATTAAAAATGTTGGCCTTAGGGGAAAGAGGCAAAAAGTCAGGATCATTTACAGTATTTGTTACTAGGATCTGTGATTCTTTTTTTTTCTTCTTTCAAACTGTCTTTCTGATTTACTCCTTGCTCTGTTCCCACCGTGGCCAGGTCGTGTTGTACATGGGGATATCTAAACCACCAGCATTAGACTGAGTTCCTGCTCTTCCCTCATGCCCCTGGCTTCTTATCCCGTTTTCCAAAAACCCACAGCTTCCCTCATGTCACTCTCCTGCCCAAGAACCATAATGGCTTTATGGGGACTGCTGTAAGGAGATTGAACCCTACTTGGTTTCTGAGATGCCCACAATTCATTTGGCCAACTTGATTTTCCCTCTCCTACCCATCATGACCCTTCGCCTCCAGTCAGGCTTAGCCTCCTCCCTGCCCCCCTCCCCTTGCCTCCAGGTGGTCCTTCCTCATCCTTTGCTCTGACGCCAGCCAAGAACAGACCTGTCTATCCATGTCTGGCTCATCTTCCCAAGCTCCTTTTCTCATTTTCCACAACCGCTAGTGACCATTCTCTTTGCCCAATTCTTTCTGCAGTTGGGGATTCCCCCTGTATTCCACCAACCCCCCACTTGCACTTAGCCGTACAAGTATATTTGGGTACCCTCTCTGCAGAGCAGTGCGCCACATCTTGGGGAGGACTCAGCGGTGAGGATGAAAGTAGTAGCTACAGTTCACTGCGTACAAAGTACGTGGCAGGTGCTGTCCCTTTATGTACGTTACCTCTAATCTTCACAAGCACCCCGAGAGGTAAGTGGTTTTTCTCCCTTTTTTTTTTTTTTTTTTAAACAAATGAGGTAACTGAAGCTTGCGGCGATTCTGATATCCCTAGTGGAATAGCTAGAATTCAGGAGGAGATCTGGCTTCCACCGAAGCCTTGTCTTTATGACCCTACTGTGGAAGTAGTTTTTCCCTTAAAGGTGTGTTTACAATCAAATAGCGAAGACAAGTGCATGACTATCGCTTTTCTGCCTTTCTCCCTTACTAAATTGCAAGTTACTTATGCTGGACCAAGGGGTAGAAATTTGCACTTCATTTCAGCTGTTTGATCTTGGGACGGGTTTGGACCCAGCTGAACATAAAAAGAATAAACCCAACAACTGAATCACACTGAGCAGAGTAGAAAGGGGACAGGTAGTAGACAGGGAAGCTAATGGGAAGCTACACCAATAGCCAACAAGAGGCTTGAAATCGGTCGTGACAGATTAGGGGGAAATGATATAGTCGAGGTAGGGTTTACAGATACTGCAAGAGAAGGAGGAGTTAAAAAAAAAAAAAAAGAAGAAGAAGACTGTTTCGTGCACCTGAGAGGTTGGTGTTGCCATTAACAGAAGTGGGGAAGCATGAAGGAGGGAGGCTGTCAGGGGAAATTAGGTCCATTTGCCACGTGGAGTTTAGGCAGCAGTCTATCAACAAACCTGTCTGCCAAGAAGCTGCAATTGTGGTCCTGGAGCCAAAGTGAACTGAGTCCCACATGTTAGTGTCCTGGCTGGATATAGAACAGGAACCCTGCGTTCATAAAACCTCGGAGTGGAAAGCACTTCAGAGTCCATCCGCGGATAAGCTGGTCAACAAAATGGCGCATCCACACAATGCAATGTTACTGGCCATTAACAGGAATGATGCACGCTACCACATGATGGTCCTTGGAAACTTCACGCCAGGTTACAAAATACCACAGATTGTATGATTCATTTACATGAAATGTCTAAAATAGGTGATTCCATAGAAACAGCAGATTACTGGTTGCCAGAGGCTGGGAGATGGGAGAATACAAATGAGTATGGAGGGATCAAAATGCTCTGGAATTCGATGGTGGTGACAGTTACATAATCTCGCAAATACACAAAGAGCCATTGAATGGTACACTTAAAAAGGGTGAATTCTATGGTATGTGAATTATATCTTTAAAAAAAAATGAAAGAAAAAAAATTACCTCAGAGATTGCCTCCTTTGTTCCCCTACTGAGTGATTCAAGGCTTTCATCCTTCCCCTACTTACACTCCTTACACATGCTTCACCAGCCCCCGTCACAGGGAACTCACCGTCCGCACACCTCATAGGGTTGTGTTGATGAAAAAGAAGGAGTAAATGTAAAGCATCTAGTACCTAGCACATAGTCAACACTTGATCAATGGCAATTTTTTTCCTTACTTCTCGCCTGCCCTTTACAACAAGAAATACCTAGGAAGAGCTCAATCATTACATGTATTTGGTCATCCAATAGCCTAAAAAGCCTATAGCACCAAGTGGAAGGAATGACCTTGTTGGAATAATCTGTGAAATTGTAAGGTTGGTTAGCGGTCTTGTTTTTTAAGAATCTCGATGGGGTCTGCTGATGCTTTGACTGCCAATGAGGTCAGTTGGCTAGTAAGCTTGTTTTTCCCCTTCATGAGGCACACGCCCAGTGTGGCCAGAGATCGGAGGCGCTGTTGGATCGTGACAACTGCGGGAACGCCCATCAAGATGCGGGGGAGCTCTGTGTTTAGTTTCAACGTTTCAACCCCTTCCCCAAAATGCCAATGATGTTAAGAGCTGAGAGCGGTCTTAATCAAACATTAGACCGCTGACCCGAACCTTCCTAACAGCCCTCTGCTTTTTGGTAACTGAAAGATAAAACAAACCTAGTTCGTAAAGGGGTGAAAGTAGTGAGTTGCTCCCTAGATTCTCATCCTGGTCTCAGACTTTTTCTCCCAGTTTTGGCTAAGGTCAGGCAAATACGATGAAATGATACGGCACCAAAATCCTAGGCAGGAGACAGTCTATTTAGGTTCAATCATCTAGGGGATTTGGGCACCTTTTATAAGCCATTTGTTATACGATGTTAGTCCAGTGCAACCTTGGTGGTGGCTGAAGATGTCTGGGTAATCTCTTGGATTGCTTCATTAAACACTGTAACAAACCCAATAGGAGATGCCCTCAATAGCTTTGCACCAAGGGGGCGCCCCTCCCACCTCTCATTTCCTCCGCTTCCTATTCCCCACCCCCTCACCCACCCGCGATGCTGGGCAGCTGGAACCACGGAACACCAGGGTTCCTTTCAGAGGAACGAAACACCCGAAATGTCCCCACCTGCTTTATTAACTGGTCAGTTGGTTTCCACATGTCAGTAGTGTGAAGTATTTTTCCTAATCAATGTTTTAACCTCCTCGGTATTTATTCAGCTAGATTGAATATACTCTATTCAGTGGAACTCGACGGACGGGAAAATATATCTGAATTTCGCTTCTCTGGAGACATCATAGTATTTCTAATTATCTGAGGTTAATGTTTTGCCAAGACGTTAACGGGCTGTTTGCCTGCTGGGGATGTCATTGCTTCTTCCTTCAGCCGCCAAACAAAGGGTTTTGAATGAACTTGGAAACCAAGCTTAATTTCTTGACGACTCCTCTGGCTTTGAATCTCATTCTCTGTTCCTTGCCATTGTAGATCATTTGGTGCTCCTATCTGTCCATTTCCTCTGACCCTTGCCACTGATAATGATTAAACCCTCCATTCTGTTGCTTTTCATTTACTTCAAATTATCGCTGATTATGTGTGCTGTATTTTCTTTATTTAGACCCAAGGTATAATTAGGGAAGAGAGCTGGACAAAGGAGTCTATTTTTTTCTGTCTCTCACCATGGTGTTGGGTGGAAAATGCTGCCCAGCTCGTCCGGTAAGATCCCAGCTAGTCCATGTCTTTTGTGGCAGTCGGGGCGGACGGCGGAGGAGGTGCCTAGCTACTCAAATCCAGATGTGTGATGGTAGCTTGTTTGTCTTACTTTGTGTTTAATGAGATTCTTCAGATATTGTTACTTTGAAGTACTGCTTCTATTTTATCTAAAATTCATTAAATGTCAACCATGTGCTCTGTTGCACACGAACAATAGTATAGTTCTGCCTGGATTAAGAATCTAGAATGCTTGTGGGTTTAGTTTCAATGCCGGTGACTAAAAATATATATCTAGTGGACAGTGTATGTCATCGTAGGGTATGTTTTCCAAATATTTTCTATGAAATTAATACACATTAGACCCTGCCCCTGGGAGAGACATATATAAAACAAGGCACAAGGAGAGAGCTATAAATAAAATACACTGGAACTTATTTTAAAAGTCAGATTGATCTAAAAGTGAGATTTAATTTTTGCTCTTGTTTCGAGTGATTGGTTGAATTTTCTAGCTATCTTGGGTTTTGGTCTTACCAATGTTTTCCATTCTACAACGAACGTTTTGATCTTTGCGTTTGGCCCAAGGCAGAATGGGTGGCGGGGCTCAGTTACAAGGCGCAGAAGTGTGGACTACAGCTCACTTAACCAAGAAGTGGCATAGCTTTGTTGCATTAAACACTTTGTTCCTCAGGTTCTATATGTATTACACCAGTGGGGGTGCCTGGCTGGCTCAGTCTGTAGAGCGAGTGACTCTTGATCTCAGGGTCGTGAGTTCAAGCCCCACATTGGGCATGGAGCCTACCTAACGTAAAAGTGAATGAATGAAAGAAAGAAAGAAAGAATGAATGAATGAAAATAGATAGGTATTACATCAGGATGGCAGAGTGGTTAAGATAGAACTGCAGTGGAAGGGGAATTTTCTTGTTTAAAAAATCAGAAAATACACCTTGAAGGCTTATTGTTTACTACTACTTGGGTGATGTTCCCATCTTTGAAATGGGGATAACACCACAAGTCACAGGGCTGTGATGAAGAACACAGATCTATGATGGCGGCAGCGGCGGTGAGAGCACATTATAAACTGTGAAGTGGGGTGCGAATGTCAGTTGTTAGAATGGTAGGGAGATGGCCCAGAGACCTACATAATAACAAAATTGAAAGGTATGTATCTTGAGAGTGCTTTCTGTGTGAGCGGTTTATTTTGTTTTTCATGAGTAGGGTGCAGGGGCAGCAGCGTGGAGCTGAGGACCGGATTTAAGGGGGTGGACTCCTAGAGAAGGGCCTCTCCTGCCTCATCAGAAGGAGTGAGGGGGCTTCCGGAGGGCAGGGACCACATCTCCTCATATTTGCCTCCCCAGCACCTAGGACAGGGCCTGGCACCCAGCAATCAGTGAGCAGAATGTTCATGAAACCCCAACTATACCATAAAGCAGATCCTTATAGGAGCATGAGAAAATACACATCTTGTCTCTGGGGGTTAGGAGAGAGAAGACTTACATTCTATTCTGGTTATTAAATATCTAAATATTTATATTTAGGTATTTTTGCTTGGGTCTGCTGCATTTGCCTTTTTTTTTTTTTAATTTAGTTTCTCTATTTTCTCTTTCCCCGCCAAATTTTTAAGTCACCTCTACAGTCTGCCTAATTAGCATTTGAAAAGCAGTGCACTCCATCAGACTGGGGGGGTGGGCAGGGAAGGATAACTTAGAGTCGATTTGTATTCCGAAGAACAGGGTATTACCGTGCGTGCTGAGCTTCACCCAAGTGCTTAACGCTTGAAAATGCATGAAGAAAACCATCCTTCCTCTAGCAGGGGTACAGTCTGATTTCAAGGCATAAAAGCAGTAGATATATTGAGATACTTTTTCATTTTTCTCCACTCACTGTTTTCCTTCCTGAATGTGTATGCATATGTGCACATTATAAGAAGTCATTTAAAAAACAAGCACGATGTTCATCTATTCAAATTGGTCTTCTTTGGGAACTATCGTCCTGTCTTGTAAATAGATTTCCTTCTTTAACAAGGCCATTAATGCTATTTATCTAGTAACACTTGAGTGTATCAATAATATTAATTTTGTCAATAGAGCATTTAAGTGACTATTGTATTTTCCAATATTAAGTATCTTCACTGCATTTAAATAAAAGTGCCCATGCATCTAAAGAGAAAAGCCCAAACACATAAGGCATGTGTTTACTTTCAACAATAGGAGTTATGTTTCTCCAAAGATTGACTTTTTTTTTTTTTTGCCTCGGGCCAAGGAGACAGACTGAGAACCCAAGAATTTAGAGATGGAAGGAACCTCATTCACCCTCCTAATCCAATGCTGGAATCCCTTCTCTGGCAATCCTGGCAGATGGCCATCCATCTGCTTGTATACTTCCAATGCTGGGAAGCTCATTATCTCCTGAGGCAACTCATAAATTCTTTCTTATTTGAGCTAAAATCGGCCTGTAGCTACTAACCATTGGTCCTGCTTGTGGAGCAAATAGGAAAGATCTTCAGTGTTTGAAGACAGCTACCACATCTTCCTTTAGTCTTTTTTAAATTAAGATAACTGGATGCTTCTAAATTAAGACTTTCGCCTGGAATCTGGAAGAGTAAGGATGTAAACAACTGAGTGTTAAACCAGGCAGTACCCAATACAAAACTTCTGCTACAAAGCACCTAGTGGGTAAGCGTCTCTTTTATATTCAAACTTGGCCATAGTCCACCACACAGTACAGTTCTCGAACGTAACTCCATCCCTCATTTAGCTAGGAGTAGTAAGAAATCTGTCCTGGGTGAATAGAAATCCTACTATCTTATTCTTTTTACTATTCTGAATTCCTTCAGAGGGCACAAGCTCCAAAAATTGCTATGAGATAAAATGTAAAGGTTTTCCTTTAGAAGGGAAAATTAAATGCACCAGAACATATATTTTTGAAAGTAGGAACTATGTCCAGTTTTTCTTTCTGTCCCCCTTAGTGCCTAATATCATTCCTGGCAGATGGAAGCTGCTGGCTGATTTACTGTTTTATTGAGCTGAAAAAGAGAACCAGCCAACATTATGTTGAAATATACATGTATTTGGGAATGCACATGCACACACATCTGTCTATCTATCTACCTATCTATCTGTAGAGAGACGTATATACACATGCATATGCACACACATTTTTTTTTACCTTTATACTATCCTGGGGTTGTTTTGTAATAATTCATAGGAAGACTTAATGCCACAGTGCAGACCAAACTGTTCTCTGGATAAGCTGCAAACCCCAACTACCTGGGGTGATGTGAAAAGTGGCATCGTATTTATTATTTATTTATTTACTTATTTACTTACTTCTTTTGGCATCTTATATATTTTTTAAAGATTTTATTTATTTATTTGAGAGAGAGAGAGAGAGAGGCAGGGGGCTGAGGAAGAGGGAGAGAGAGAATCCCAAGCAGATTCCCCACTGAGTGCAGAGCCCGACACGGGGCTGGATCCCAGGACTCTGGGATCAGGACCCAGGCTGTGACCAAGAGTTGGACACCCAACCAACTGAACCACCCCGGGCACCCCTTGGCATCTTATTCTTGTATCCTGAGGTTGTTGCGCCGCGAGGGCAGACCCTCTCCTGTGTCCCCTCACTGCTAAAGCGGTCGTACTTTGCTCCCAGGTAGAATGTGCGCCCCTGTTCCTCATCTTCCCTCACTCTTCCTCCCGCTCGACTGTAGAGCTTCTTCAGTTCCTCTTGTTCTTGGAGACGGAAAAGAACAACAGTGAAAGGGTGAGAAAATGTACAACTTCTTTAGTCGTTGCTTAGCGCTTCACCCAATTTGACCTAAGTGGGCTTATCCCCTTCTCACAGAGGATTTGCTCAGCGTCCTTCACTCAGGGTGCTTCCCTCCCGGAGCCAGAAGCCCTGGGTTTTAACCCAGCGTTGCCACCTCCTTACTGAGTGATTTGTGTCTGTAACACGGTATCGTGAAACCTGCCTAGACCGTGAGCTCAAATGAGAAAAGGTGGGTGTGGAAGCAGAAAGCCCACCACAAGGAAGATGCTGCGTATAGACGTGTGCATAGTACCTGCTAACTTGGCACCAGGTACCAGCCTGGATGGTGCAGGTGAGCGCCATGCCCCTTCCCACACAGGTGCAGCCCAAGGGGCAGGCCTCCAGCCGCAGCGTAGGTCTGTAGAAGATCCAGGCGGAGCGTTACGGTGCGTACCCAAGCCCGTCCCGTGTGCTGAAGACCCTCGGTCCCAACGCTGGACTTGCTGTAAGCCACGGGTGCCCGCTGCTTGCCTCCCCCCCACCCAGTCTGCCAGCTAGACCATCACCATGCAACGGAGTTCACTGTGTATGAAAGAGCACACAGAAAATACCTGATATCAGAAAGTACCAGAACTGTGAGAAGAGACAATATTTTTTATTTGACTAAACCCCAAGAGGCCAAGCCCTGGATTTGTCTTGTTTTCTATTCCGTCTCCAGGGCCCGGCACATAATAGGGACCGAAGATTTCTGGAAGAAGAACAAATTGCCATGGTGGCTTATCTCCTCTGCAGAGTAGTAAATGGAAACTGAGACACAAGGTGGGGACAGATTAGGTTCTGACGTCGGGAGCAGAGCGGCCTACAGAAGGAGAGGCAGGTTGTATTCTGATCAAGGAGGAGCCAAGTTTTCACTGTAATTTCAGTGTGAGCAGAATCCTGTATGCCCAGACTAATAAAACGGAGATAAGAGCAGTTGGGGGAAGGGAGCTGCATCGGAACAGGGCCGTCAGGTGGAGGTGGGGCTTTATCACATAGTGGAAGACATAGTCTTTGCACTCAGCGAGGCTGGGCGATGTGCCGCCTTGGGGCCTAGGGGCTGTGCACATCGAAACCCGCCGGTGTACCTATCTGCTCTTTGCCGACACTTGGCCACGATGTCATTAAGCAAAACCACTGTTTAGTGCCTCCTTTAAGGCAGGAGTAAAAATCAAAGTAAAATCAAAGAACAGTTCTCTTTCTCATTTCAGTTCTGCTTCTCAACTGGTTCTGTTAGACATTACCCTTTAGGAATGAACCATGTATCCCCCAAACAGGTGGCAAGAAGGACAGAGAATTATTTCGTTTAACTTGGAGTTGGAGTGTTGCTGCATTTAACACCGTGGGGCCGAAAGGGTGTGCGGTCAGGCTCTTGCTATCTTCAACCTCAAGGCCCTCAAGCAGAACCTTACGTTCAGCTTAGGTTTGTAAAGGCTTCAAGCTTAGCGGGGACCAATGGTTCACACTGCCCATCAGGACATCCCATCTGGCTCACTGAGACCAGTGACGGAAGCAAATTCAATGTGCCAGAACTGCAGACCTTACTAACCCCTACTTCATGTTGGTTCAGTCACTCAACACATTTACTGAGCACCTACTATCCCAGGCATTCTGCTGTTGATATAGATTTTTTTTAAGTCCGTACTCTCATTATGAACTTGTGATTAACCTTCAAAGGGATCTTCGGAAAAGAGGTGGTAGGTAAATTTAAGAACAACTGTTCTGTTCTATGGATCTACCTGAGGCAAACACAAAGAAGAAGCTATCAACAAATCCGAGAGAACAGACTCCTTCCCGTGGGCTCCAGCCTCCAAAGAACCCAGATCCACGAGACTTCACCATGACGCCCAGGTCCAGGCACTACTGAACCCTGGCTAGGAGGGATGCTTCAGTTGAGAAGTTCTAGGGGAGGGAGCCCCATTTCCCAGCTCCTCGGGAATCCCCCAAATGGTCTGGACTAACCTCCCCAGTCCATCCCCACCCCCCAGCTGAGCTGGGGAGCTTAGCTTGTCTGGAATCAAGTTCTGATGGACCAGGGGCACTGACATTCAGGAGAAAGGAAAGTGGAGAGCAGGCAGTGAGCACTGGACAGCCCATCAGCTGGTAGCAGAAAGAAGAGAGGTTCTCTCTTTGCAAACCCCCAGGGTGGGGCTGCCAGTGGGCTTCTCTGGCCCTTCCCCCCACCCTCTGACTTGTAGAGGGCCCCTTGCTTCTAGTAAGGGCAGAGGCCTGAGGGGCAAGACAGAATCATCCTTGCAGGAAGGGGAGAACCTGGGGTCCTCATTAGGTCCCAGCCCAGGCTACCTCAGACCCATCAGCAATCTCTCTGACCTTGTCAAAAGCTCCTCCCGCCTCCTTGGTTAATAGGATGAGCTCACCAGGCAAAAGAATAAGATGAAGTGTTTCACATAGTATTTTTCCTCCCAAACCCTTAAGCTTCTATGGTCTTGCTGATCTTGCATCCTTCCCGGAAAAAGGGCCCTGGATCCATGCTTGGCATTTCACAGTTCGAAGTCACTTTAGCGATTATTTAGTTTGCTATTCTTGTGTTTAGAGATGTGGAAATCGGAAGCCGAGGGTCCTGAAGTCTCTTGCCCAGGATCCCAGGATGCCCCTCCAGTGTACTTCCTGCTTGGCCCAGTGCAGTCCTTCTGTCCATTTGGCAAATGACACCCAGCCTGAGGGACTAGAGCTGGAATTAGAACTCAGTTCTGTGTAGCCTATTGACCCCCGTGGTTTGGTTTGCAGGCTTCTTCCTCTGTGCAATGGGGTTAGTGCCACCTGGCAAAGTTGATGCAAAGATGATCGGAAAGACTGTACGTGCTGTCCTCGGGGCACACAGTAGGTGCTAAATAATGTCCTCCCTAAGGAGCGCGGGCGCGGCCAGCGTGGGGAGCTGGGGGATGGGAAGTTGTGAGCCACATTGCTGCCTGCAGCCTTGGTGGCAGGGAAGTGGCAAGGGCCGGGCGGCCAACCCTCCCTGGGGAGTTCAATGCCAACCAGTATTCTAATCCCTTCGAGCCCAAGTCCCAACCGCTGTGGCTGAGAACGAGCCGCTCATGGAGGATCCCATCAGGCTGTGGGTGTGGGGCCGCGGCCCCGAGGACCAGACGGCTCTGTGATCAGTTCCGTTGTCAGCCCAAGGCCAACGTGTGGGGTGGAAAAGAGCAACTAATGTTTGCGGACCTCACATGGCCTTGGCCCTCCTTCCCCAGCCTCCTCCTGAGGGCAGCTGCGCTCCAGCAAACCGAGCACCGACCGCGTGTCGGATGGCTTGGTTGCCCTCCGGGTCCTGCCTCTCGCTACCTCGCTCACTTGGGGCCCCGGGCTCCGGGCTGGACTGTGCGCCTCTCCGGGCCTCGGGGTCCTCGCGAGGAGACAGCTCCTCCTAAGACGTTTGTATTCATCAAACAGCGCCCTGGAACTACTAGACGGGCGCGGGGTCTCTGCGGCCTCCTGGTTACAATTCGCTCTTCCATCTCCGCACGAAACCTCCCGCTCTCCATCTTCGCGGCCGCGGGGCCGCAGTCGCCGGCAACCGGGCACGCTCGTCCCCCGCGCGGTTCCCCCGAGCCCCACCAGGGGGCGCCCTTTGCCCGCCGAAGCCGGCCGGGCTGTAACTCCGGGGGCCGGGGCGGACTGCCCCTCGCGCGGGGCGGTGCAGGGCGCGGGTCGCGCCCGTGTTCCCCCCCCACTCCCCCCGCCTCGAGGGCGCGACACCGCAGCGCCCGCCCCTCGTCCCGCGGCCGCCCGGCTGCGCGCGCCCCTCGCGCCCCGGCCCCGCGCCTCCCGCTCGGCCTCGGCCCCCCGGGGCGGCGACAAGTTTGCCCCCGGCCGCCCGGCCCCGCCGCCGCCCCGCTCCTCCTGCACCTCGGCTCCGGGGCGCGCCGGGCGAGGCCCCTAGCCGGCGCTCGGGGCGTGCGGGCTGCCCGGCCGCCGGGCCCCGAAGGGGCGCCCCCCCGGGCGGCGTGCGCGGGCCGCCGCAGTTCCGGCGCTGGCCGCCGGGCGGCGCCCCGCGCCTCGGCCGCGCTCCTCCCGCGCTGCCCGCTCCCCGCTCGCTCGCGGCCGGACACAGACTGCCTTCAGCTGCCGGCGGATCGCGCTGGGGCCGCCGCGGCTGCTGCGGAAGCAGGGAAAACCGGAAAACAACAGCCCGGCGGCCCGGCCCCAGCTCAGCCCCCGGAGTGCGGAGCCGCCCAGGTAAGGGCAGGGCCCGCCGCGGCGCCCCCAGCCCGCCCCTTGGGCTGCCCCCCCTCCGCGCCCCCCGCGTCCCCCGCGTCCCGGCCGCGCGGGCCCCGCGCGCGCCCCCTCCCGCGCCCGTCCCCCCTACTTCTGACGTCTCTGCCTCTCCGTCCCCCCGGGGCCGCTGCCCCGCACCCTTCCCTGCCCCCCGCCCCCACCGCCTCCCCGGCGCCCTGCCTCTCCTCTCCCGCCTTCAGCCCGCCCGTCCCCTGCGCTCGGATCCCTGCGTCTCCCGGGCTCTGGACCCCCATCGCTCCGCTGCCGTAGTTCCTCCAGTCTCCATCCCCGTCTCCCTCCCTCCGCAGCCCTTCCCCGGGCTCGCGGTCCTCCCGCGCTGGTCCTCCCCTTCCCCTGTGCAACTCCCAGCCCTGCCTGTGCCCCCTGCAGGGATGCCGGCCCCTGCCCGCCGCCGGCGCGCTCCCCCAGCCGCCGTCACCTCCGCTTCCCGCCCGGCCCCGGCTGCTCTGCCCCATCCCGGCGCGGCCCCGGAGCCCGCGAGGCCCCCTCCCCCTTTGCTCGCTGCCATCTGCCTCCGCTGCCCCCCTGCCCCTGCGCTGGACTCCGGCCACCACCACACCCCCACCCTACACGCCGGCTCGCTTCGGGGGGACCGGCGTCCTATCAGAAATGCCCCTCTTTCCCTGGACTAATGAGGCTCCCACCCATCTCACCCTAGTTCACCCGAGTGGGAAGTGAGGGAGAAACTCTGGAGACCTGCATTTGGGCGTGTGATGGGGGAGGGGGCTGAGGAGAGGGGGGGAGGGGAGCTGATTGAGATTCTCTCCAGTGAGGACTGGCAGAGCGCTGAGCTGCTCAGACCTGGCCAGGGCGGAGGGCCGGCTGGCGACAGCTGGGACAGGGGTTTCAAGGCCCGGAGAGCACCTGTGTCTCTTTCCCCGGCTCCCTGGAGCTGAAGAAAGTGAGAGCCGAGGAGCTGGAGCCCGGGGGAGAGTTGGCCGGTCGCGGGGGAGGCGGCGGTGGGGGGCTGGGCCGGGGCCCTCTGGCCGGCCTGCCTGCCTGGCAGCCGTGGGGCACTGCGGCCTGAGCTTCTCCCCCGCCGGACCTTTGGCTGCACAGCTCTTGGCATCTCTACTTTATGCTGCCATCTTCTTCCTGGTGCTGTTGTCTGGTGATGCCACGAGGTGCCACCTCCCTGCCTCCCTCCAGTGGCTCTCCTGGGCATGTCTCCCAAGGGCCTGGGTTGTCTGGAAAGAGGAGGGGAGTTCTGGGCATGGCCGGGGCCCCTCAGAGGCCAGACCCAGTGGTCCTGGGGACTGGCCCGGAGTACCGGAGTACCGAGCCCTGCCAGGAACGGAGAGCTGCCTTCGCTTAAGCTCCCTGCGGGTCACCTGGGTGACAGTGACACTTCCAGGAGCACCTGCAAACAGCATGGCATCCCTCCCTCCCCTGGGATAGAGGCTGTCTGGGTTGGCCGGGGGCATCTAAAAGAGCAGTGTGGTCCCGCTCTGCCCCCCCTAACCGAGTATCTGTGCTCCTGTGATCTGGCCCGAGGGGCCTGGGGAGGTCGGCTGTGTTCCGCTCCCCCTCCACCCCCCGCCCGGGAAGGAAGCCCCAGGAACTCCACTGGGCATCATCAGGCTGGTTGTATTTGGTGAAGCTGCAGCCCATGCCTCATCATTAATCAGGTTTATTATTTTCCTCACTGGCTGGATGTGTTCCTCAAGGTCGCGACCCTTTGGAGAGTTAATCTAATATGCACACATTACAGTGTCTGGGTTTGTTTAATTTTCCGTATTTTGTTCCTTTCTTGCGAGCGAGCCTTCCGTGGGGAGCTGTGGTCCGGGCTTGCCCACCAGCCTCCTGCCCGCCTGGCTGGCTCTGTCCCCTAGCCCTCTTCCGGACCTGCCACCCGAGACCAGAGGCAAGGCTGGTCCCCAGAGCTCTTGGCCCTGCCTCGTGGGGAAGAGGGAGGAGTGAGTGGAGGGGCGCTGGGGAGGACATTCTGGTTTGTCTTTGTTTTCTCCATCCCCCCCCCCCCCCGCCTCGCCCCCCAGGCATCTTGATCATTGGCTGACATTTTCATCAGCATCAAAAGTTCTTCCCAGAGCCCGGGTCTGCGTCTCGGTCTGGCTTTCCAGTTTGGTTTTCCTCCCCTGAGGACAGAGAGGGAACTTTGGCGGAGTGGGTGAGAAGTGGGGACCCTCATGAGGGGATGCGGGGGGCTCCTGGAGAGCTGGTCTGAGCCAGACCCAGATGGAAGGAAGGAAGGAGGGCAGGAGGACCTGTCCTGGGCGAGGGGAGACAGTGCTGGAAAAGCAGGGGAGCGGCGGGCAGGGGCAGGTGGTTGTGCGGCTGGTGTGGGCCAGGCGGTGGCAGGGAGTGTGTGGGAAGAAAGCCTCTGCCGTCACTTCTGCATAGTACGAATCCCTCATGTGTGTGAGGAGCGCCGCCGTTTTCCAAATGCTTTTTAGAATTGCTTCATCTGATCTCTACGAGGCCCTACAAGCGTTTCATCTGCACTCTCACCCTCCAAGGAGGTATCACTGATCCCCCGGACGCTGAGGCCCGGGGAGCTTAGGTGACCCGCCCAAGGCTCTGCGGCCACACGGGAGGCCTCCGGACTCCCGGCCCAGTGCTCTGGTGCTGCTACTTGTCGCTGGTGAAGGTCTCTGCTGCTCAGCCCTCCCTCTCCCCATCCCGAGCTTCAGTTCGTCTTCATGTTCTCCAGGGTGGGCTCCCCACTTTCCCCTCCCCGTGGGGGCTGGCAGGTGGCCCGCACTCCTGGCCCAGGTCTTGGATCTGGCTAATTCTTGGCTCTGCGTTCTCAGCCCCTAGACTGGCTGCTCTGGCGTGTGTGTGTGTGTGTGTGTGTGTGTGCGCGTGTGTTGGGGGGGGTTGTCCCACCAGTGTGTGTGTGTGTGTGTGTGTGTTGGGGGGGGTTGTCCCACCAGTGTGTGTGTGTGTGTGTGTGTGTGTGTTGGGGGGGTTGTCCCACCAGTGTGTGTGTGTGTGTGTGTGTGTGTTGGGGGGGTTGTCCCACCAGTGTGTGTGTGTGTGTGTGTGTGCGCGTGTGTTGGGGGGGGTTGTCCCACCAGTGTGTGTGTGTGTGTGTGTGTGTGTGTGTTGGGGGGGGTTGTCCCACCAGTGTGTGTGTGTGTGTGTGTGTGTTGGGGGGGTTGTCCCACCAGTGTGTGTGTGTGTGTGTGTGTGTGTGTGTGTGTGTTGGGGGGGTTGTCCCACCAGTGTGTGTGTGTGTGTGTGTGTGTGTATTGGGGGGGTTGTCCCACCAGTGTGTGTGTGTGTGTGCGCGCGCGTGTGTTGGGGGGGTTGTCCCACCAGTGTGTGTGTGTGTGTGTGTGTGCGCGTGTGTTGGGGGGGTTGTCCCACCAGTGTGTGTGTGTGTGTGTGTGTGTGTGTGCACGTGTGTTGGGGGGGTTGTCCCACCAGTCCCACCCCGGACAAGCGCTTCCTCCTGAGTGCCTCCGGCAGAAAGTTCCAGGTTCTCCCAGACACTGGTTGGGGAAGCGCAGACCCTAGGCTCTGTCTTCTGCCTCCGCCTTCCCCACCCCACTCCTGGGCGCCTTATCCCTTTGGCGCTCGGTTCCTTCCGGCACGTCTGGTGCCCAGCCTGACCCTACCTTGCGCACTGCCGCTGTCCCACGCGGGACTTCAGCGACTCAGCCCCGGTGATGTTGACACAGCCTCCTCGCTGGGTGGCCCGCGGGCTCCGCTTCCAGGCAGCCTGCTACCACCCCTGCTTTCCTACAAAGATGGCGTTTGTGATGCGTGACCAGGTCTCAGGAGCCTCGGTGTCCGCCCCCCCCCCCCCCCGCACCTCCTGGACACGGTTCCCTGTGGTAGCTGGGAGTTCATGGCCTTCCACCTGTGGCCCCGCTTTGTGCCTCTGGACCTGATCCTCGGGCCCCCTCTGCGCACCCTCACACCGGGGCCGTGACGCCCTCAGCCTGCCCTTCCCTCCTCTCTCCTGCCCACCCGCACTTGCGCAGCCTTCAGGGTGTGGCCTGGGAAGCCCTCCCCACGCCCCGCACCCGGCAGTCCCAGCAGGACGTGGTGGCGACGTCGGCAGCTAAGGGTTGGGCAGATCTGGCTTCCTGTCCTGTGTCCCTCTCTGGGTGACTTTGAACAAATTGCTTAACCTCTCTGAGCCTCTCTTGTCTCACCTATAAGATGGGGACCATCTCCCCTGCCTGAAAGGGTTGTTGTCAGCACGGCTGTATTTGGGGTGGGGAATGTGATTTGTCAATGTGAAGGCCACCCAGGGGGCTCCTCTCACGCTGCGTCTTGGGGTGCTCGTTTAGCTCCCATCCCCTGCCTGCTCTGGGTGTGCACCTGTCTCTGTCTGTCTCCCCGCCCGGAAGGAGCAAGGCCTTTGCCTGGTGCCGGAAGTTTCCGTCCTTGGCTCCTCACCGAGCGTGCCCTGGCTCTCCACACCCATATGTTGGCTCCTGCTTATAGTAGGAGTGGAAGAAATAGTTGTTGCTTGATTATAACGTTTGGTTACATAAAATAGGGTATGCCTTACCTTTAACAAATCCAACGTGAAAAAACAATTTATGCCCCAGTACGAGCCAAGGTAAATCATGGGAAGGAAGGAGAGAATCAATTTAACGCCGTATTGACTGCACATCCTGCTCATTTCACAGAGTCACCCCAGCTCTCTTGTGCGCACCTCCATATTTACAGATGAGGGAAGGGGGCCCACAGGGGGCCCCTCTGAGTCCCGCCATGGTCCAGGGAGCACTCCAGAACCCCACTTCCTTCCCCAGTACATGGGCCTAAAAATGGGAGGGAGAGGCTCCTTATGGAAAGATTTGATACGGGTTTTCTTTGAACACTCAACACTTCCATCATTTACATAAGCAGGGATTGGGTAGTTGGAGGCACCTCAGCGAAGCAGGTTTAGGATTTGGGGGGCGAGCGCAGGAGGATGCACCACAGGATGGGAAAAGGAGGGGTGCAGGGGTGCGCCCTGGCCACCATGGGCGCTGGCGGTCGGATGGGGCTGGAACTCAGTGAGGAGGAGGAAGGACTTAGCGGGGGAGGAGGGCTGCCCAGGCAGAGTGGGGGACAGGGGCGGCCTGGGGACTGGGTGATGGGTGCGGTGGGACGAAGGGGTCCTGTCTTCAGGGAGTCAGGGTGGGCAGGGGTAGGGCAGAACTAACAAATTCAAGAGGACCTTGAAAGCCAAAGAGAAGAGGTTCAGCTTGCTGCATCGGGTTTGGGGGACCCGGAGCATCCGGGGCAGACGAGTGAGTGCCCAAAGGGGGGTTGAGGGCTGGGGGCGACGGCAGCAGGGGGGTGCATTGGAGTGGCATTTCCAAGGAGCAGCAGACCATGCGGACAGATTGGGAACAGCAGATGAGGGAGCAGAAAGTGTCGCAGAGAACTTTGAGATTGGAGCCCTGGAGGCTCGGCAGGATGGCGATGCCACTTCAGAAATAGGGAAGCCAGAAGGGAAAGCGGGCCTGAGGGAAAGCTGAGGAGTGTGTTCCCAGACGCGCTGTGAGGCAGGCGCCGGGAGCATTTGGGGATGGAGCCTGGGTGGCCTGTGGACTCCAGGATGGCAGCTGAGCAGTCTTGTGCTGGAAGTTATTCCCCGATGGGTCTGTCGCCTCCATGGGCCCCTGAGCAGAGCTTCCCTCCAGCCTGGCTCACAGGAGTAGCCCCAGTGCCATGCACTGAGCAGGTGCTAAGTAAATATTTGTCTTATTAAAGTGGCTCCAAGTCATGTTTAACAAATGTTTGTTACAGAGAGAAATTCCTGGTGGAAGGTGGTGGGTGAGGAGGGGACAGGAAGTCTGAGGGGGCCTCTGGCTTCCGGGAATGGGGTGTCCTGGGGCTCCCCCCCTCAGAATCCAGGCTACTTCTTGCTGCCTCAGTTTACTCTTTGTGATCTCTGTAATCTCAGGCATATAACACACTCGACCTCAGGGACAGAATCGCGGGCAGGCTCCCTGGCAGGGGAGGGGGTGCAGGGGGGCGTGACCCCAAGGACAGGGGCATCACAGTGGCGGCCTGGGAGAGTGACTGTGGAGTAAACACATGTTTAGAATGGGAGTTTAAGGGCCAGAGTTAAAGAGGAGGATTTAATAGAATGAGAAATCAATAGCCCAGAGGAGGTTAAGATGTGTAAGTGAGAGGTTGACTACAAAGCGCACTTAATAAAGAAGAAAATTTTAAGAAGCCGTGGAGGATGGCAGCACATCTCGGGGCAGCTGGGGTAGTTGCTGCCCTCCAGCCCAGAGGCTCCTGAGTAGGGAGACCGGGTTTCGGGAGTGTAGTTCGGCTGTCACCTTTTGGGGGCTGCTCTCTGTCTTTCTGGGTGGCCGGAGTGTGACACCCGTGTCCCTCCAGCAGAGGCTGTGTGGTGCCGTGGTGGGCCACACCCGGCTCAGATTGCAGGGGACTGAAATCCTGGCTCTTCCAGCTGTCGGGCCGGGAGCTGAGGAGGCTAATCGCGGCCGAAGGAAATCTCAGCAGGTGCGCTGAGCGCCCAGGGAATGGTCACAGTTGTTGGGGTTACAAGTACGATTACATTCTCATCTTTACAGAGTTTCTCCTAGACCAGTTCGGTTCCTGGTGAGAGGGTGGGGATTGGGCGTGGCCACCTGGTCCAAGTTACAAGGTGGGCAGTGGCCAAGCTGGGGCGCCAGCCCAGGGCTCCAGGCTCCCCGTACTATGCCCCTTTCCATGGGCTTCATGGCCCTCCAACAGGAGCGAGAGGGCAGGCAAAGAGAGATGTCAGTAATCCATTTGGTCCCATCTTGGCATCCAAACAAAATCGGGTTGGCACTGACCAGGAACACAAACTTAACCCTCTAAGACACTTAGACTGGGAGCCCCTCGGGGTCAAGGAGACGGCCCGTGTTTTTGTGTCTAGCAGTAGGCTCACGTTGTAGGTACTCAGTAAGTATTTGTTAAGTGGACAAATGAGTTGACAGCAACAACACTGATGGCAATAATAATAGCGAGTATTTTTCAAATACTTATTATTATGTACCAAGCACGACACAAAGTGCTTTCCGTATATTATCTTAGTTCATCCCCTTACTAACGTTAAACTTTAGGATACTGTTTATGCCCAAAGAGGTCACTGGCAATATTGGGGAATCGGTGAAAGACCCCCCTCATCAGAGCTCCTGAGTGGGCCCTGAATCATGGGCCAGTCTTTTCCCACACACGGGCCATCCAGGCAAGGGCTGGGGGTGGACGCCATGAACCGTAGATGAGACTCTCTCATGAGTTGAGAAGTTTGAGGATTGGTGGCACTCAGGGGACACGTGGCTCCTTGAGGTCGCAGCAGCCCCACCCTGCCCGGACCATCCCCTTCAGGGCCCTGGGGCCCAGCTGGCTGGCGTGCGTGGCTGCCTGCGTCATCAGTTGGGGGATCTTGCTGGGGTCTTGGACTCTCAGAGGCATGATGGGGTAGCTCTGGAAGAAATCTGATGGAGCACTTCTGTCACAGTTGTGGTTATTTATCTCTCCAGCATCTCCCCAGGTCTGGTTCCATTCCTAAGATCACGACAGAATGTCCCCAGCAAGGTTGGTGACAGGATAGGAATTTGGGCATGTCTTTCTGGAGGCAGGAGAGACGTTTTCCGAGGTAGAGAAGACTAGAGTCGGTGTAGGGAGGGCCAGAAGGCCCCTCTGGAGTCCTTTTCTGGGGGTGGTTGTGGAGTTTCTCACCAGCTGTTCACTGCTCCTGAGTTTCCATCAGACGATCAGCCCTCATGCTGAAGCTGCTAATGCTGCTTCCTGGTGGGTGTCACATATTTAAAGGCTTGCAATGTTCTTAGTGATTTCTGCCCTTGCCCCCAGGATCTCTCTCAGACATAGAGAGGGCAGCTAGGAATGATCATCTCAGACTCCCAGAATTTCAGGAATGAGCTGAAAACCAGTGTTATTTGGTTGAAGGGTTGGATCAGGATCCAGGACTCCGGCTCTGTCCACACACCCAGGGCCTTCTGAAAGTCACCCATGGGCCATGCAAATAGCTGAGGCAGTGGTGGAGAATATTCCACAGAATGAAGCAGCATTTGTCCAGAAATGATAGTGCCTATTTTATTGCTGGGAAAACTGAAACCCAGGGAGGGTACTGAAAAATAGAATCTTATTCCTGGAAGGAACTTGAACTCATTCGTTCAGCATCCTACCTGACGCTCTCCTCTTGTCTACACACGGAATCTCCGCTGGCTAGTTATCCAGCCCCAGTTGCTACCTCTTCCCTTCCTTCTCTTCCTCCTCCTCCTCCTCTTCCTCTCCATCTTCTGAGAGCTGACATTATTGAGCACCGATTACGTTCTAGATGCTTTGTGTGTATTAAGTTGATCTACTGACAACCAACCCTATGAGTGAACTGAGGCCCAGAGAGGTCATGTAGCTTGCTCAAGGTGACACACTAGTAGGTGGTAGAGCCAGGCTGTAAATTTGGTTCCCTGGGCCATGCTCTTGACCATTCCTGAGGCAGTTGTAAACGAGGGAACATGTGAGGATACCCAGCACGCTGTCTGGCATACAGAAGGGGCTCAGGAAATGCTAGTGATTTTCTTCAAAAAATACCAGAAGGTTTTACTTTATCCTGAGCCAAATCTACTTCCCATGGGTCCTCGTTCTGCACCCCTCCTTGGAACCCCATAAGGCACTTCTACCCCATTTCCTGTTCCAGTCCTCGGGCTGTGAAGGTACCTCATGAGCAGAAGCAAAGCCAGGATTCAGGCTCTTCCTAGCTGGGTTTCTGTCCAAGACTCTCTTCCCCACACTGAGGCCCCTGGCTGGGAAGATGATGCGGGTGCTCGGAGAGACGTCTAAGACTCGGACTCATGGGCGGGTAGTTGCCTGATCCTTGGCCACAGGCCGGTGCAGGTGGTTGCCCCACATCCATTCACAGGGCACGTTTCCGGAATTCCTCTGGGGTGCCGTGCACGGCCACAGGGTGGCACTGGGTGCGTGCACCCCACGACCGACCCCGTACACCGTGCCCGCACAGATACGGAATCTGTCGGATGCTGCACTGGGCCTTGGGTCCTGGGGGCAGGGGGCTGAGGCCCGAGGTGACCACCTGCTCCTTTGAGCTCCTCTGAGGCGAGATGATGCGGCAGATACCCCTCGCCCCGAGAGGGCCAGAAAGTTCAGGTGACCCAAATCTAGAGTACAGAGTGGGCAACTGGATGGAGAAAGCTCCCCAGTTTATTTGAGCTAAAATAGCACCATCCCATTCGCCTTTGAAAAGTGAGAGTCCTGCCAGAGTCCAAAGTGAATAGGCTGGAACATGCGGCCGGCCAGGTGGGGTGCGGATTGGAAGTAAGCAGGCCACCGGGCTATGTAGGTGGTGGAGAGTCATGTCCGTCAGCTGAGAGAGTGCACGTCCGTCAGCAGGAGGCTGGCCAGGCCACGCCATGGCTGGCAAGCTCTCTCTCTTCCCCTCTGCTCCTCTGTGGGGAGGGCGTTAGCCCGGGGTGGGGGGGAGGGGTGCGAGATGGGGGATACTTGACCTGGGGCCTAAGTTGCTGGGATGGGGCCGACCTTTGTCCCATGTTCCCGGGCCCGTAAGGGCTGTTGCTCTTGCCTCGTGTCCATTGTCCTGTGTCATCGCTGGACCCCGCGGCAGCCCTGCCCCGTGGGGGTTATTTGTTCCATCTGACCCAGGAGAGAAGGGGTGCTCCTCGAGCCCTAGAGTAACTTGCCTAGGTCTCACCGCTGAGCTGTTGCATTGCCCTTTCTCCCTATCTGTGGCTTCTCCTCCGGGGCCTGTGCTTCTCCGAGGAGCCAGTAGGTGTCTCTGTTCAGCCTCCAGCTCCTGGCAGGGGAGGAACTTGAGCAGCTCACCCAGGGAGGGTCAGGCCACACCGATGGCCCGGGGAGGTGGGCAGAGGTCATCATGTCCATCTCCCGGACGAGACACCGCTCCACTGGCACAGGGGTGTGTCTGTTTCTCAGCTTTGCACCCCCAACGACTAGGACAGTCCCAGCATATAGTAGGTGCTCAATAAATACTTGCGACATGGATGGCTGCGTTCGTGAGCTCCTTGTCGGCAGAGGCCGTGGATCGGCTCTGGAAAGAGGCTCTAGCTCTGGAAAGCTGGGATGGGCTGCTGTAACTCAGACGGGTGCGGCTGAAGAGTCAGTTAGTTGTGTGGATCTCAAAAGACATTTTCTCCTTGGATCGGGGGGTTAGCGTGACCCGTAATGAGGCACTTCACGCCGTCCTCAAGCCCAGCTGAGCCTGGCATGAAGGGTTGGGGGTGGAGGACCGGACAGGGGTGTCTTAGTGAGAGCAGACGTGGTGCACACAGGGGAGGAGCTCTGACCTGAGATCGGGGGAGGGGGTGCTGGTGCTCCTATGAGTTGGGGCGGGGGGCTCCAGGAGCAGGGGCCTGAGCCCCGTGGATGCTGCTCCAGACACCCAGTGTGACCTGGGACCGTGTGCACCCTGGTGGAGTGAGCTGTGTGGGAGGGCAGTGGGTAGGGAGGCATGTGGGGAATGCAGGCGCAGAGCCTAGGAAGAGGCTGCCCTTGTGTGGGGACCATGAAAAGGGACCCAGGATCTAGGGGATGAGAGGAGGTCCTGTTTGATATTTCATGCCCTGGGTTCTGGGGCATGATCAGGAGCCATGTGGAAGCAGAGCCTCAGGGACTCTGGCCACCTGCTGCTGGCCATGGTCAGCCGGGTCTGCTGAGTGCCCCCCCCTCCCCCCCACACCGGGCCTATTTCTGCTGATTGGCAACAGTGCCCACAGGGCTGAGTTGAGAGGGGTCTGGGGCCGAGTGTGGGCTCCTGGGACGGGGCCCAGTTTGCCTTTCGTCTGCCGCGGGCACAGGGCAGGATGAATTTGTCAAGTGAGGTTTTGGCCAACCATCTCATTTTACAGATGAGGAAATTACTCCGAGAGGGGAGGTAACTCGCCCAAGGTCACATGGCTTGCAGAGTCAGGATTCCCCAGACCCCTGGTTTGTTCTGTCTCGTGCCTCTGTGACTTGCAAGGAGCCTCTTATCAAGGCAGGGGACCCAGTGCCCTGCTCCCATGCTCCCGCACCGTGGCTGGGGCCCTTCCCAGCTTCTAGCCAGCTCCCTCTGCCTGGGCAGGATGTGGAATGAGTCACAGAAGCAGGCCCTGCTCTCTGGGAGTTGTGACTCCAAGAGGCGTATGGAGGAGAGCCAGGCTGAGGCATCCCCACGACAGGCAGTACACACACTTGTCAGGAGCACCCCCGGGCTAGGGCTGCATGAACACTCCGAGTCCAGGTTGAAATGGGCAGAGCAGGACAGGCTGATGACTCTCCTTTGAGCAATCCACACAAGCTTCTTGGAAGAGGGGGCTTCCTGGCAACATGAGTCCCTGTCTCCTTACTGACTGTGGAGCCTTGGACCTGGCAGTTAGCATATCTGAAGCCCCTGCGCAGCAACAAAATGGGGCCAATAAAGAGCCTATTCTCATAGCGCTTGGGGAGGAACAAATCGGTCACATCTCTAAAAGTGCGTCTTAAGTCATAAGGTTCGTTCATTCATTCATTCTTTTTTTTTTTTTAAATATTTTGTTTATTTGTTTGAGATAGAGAGTGTGAGAGAGAGCAGAAGCCGGGGGGCAGAGGGAGAGGGGGAAGCAGGAGAAGCAGACTCCCCCACTGAGCAGGGATCTGGACTCGGAGATCCATCCCAGGACCCTGGGATCATGACCTGAGCCGAAGGCTGACACTTAACCGACTGAGCTGCGCAGGCGTCCCCATAAGGTGCTTTCAGCAGATACCATCTTGACTTTAGTTATATAAGATTCAAGACCAGGCAAGGTAATATTTGGTAATGGAAGTCAGGCTAGTAGCTACCCTGGGAAGGGGGCAGGAGGGGGCCCTCCAGACCATTGGGAATGCTCTGCGTCTGCATCTGAACTGATTGTATGGGAATTTCACTGATCTCTACAGGTGCGTGCACTTTTCAATACATACATTATATGTCACTTTTAAAAGTTTTTGAAATTCTAATGGCTAGAGTCTGGTCACTGGACAGAATGCCTAAGAGGAGGCCTGAATGACATTAATAGAAGTAGCATGGTGATATTTGTTGAACCCATTGTAGGCAGTGAGCTAATCATTCGTATGCATTTTCTCATTCAATCCTTGCAACAAACCCCATTTTACAAGGCTCCGAGAGGGGACATAAATGACCCTGGTGTCACACAGCCAGCCCATGGCCAGGTCTGACTGCAGAGCGGGCCTTCTCGGCTGAGTATGAAGCCCTCCGGTGCTGCCCTGACCCCCAGGTCCGTCCCCTAATGGGGGGTGGGGGGCGAGCGTCCTGGGCTGGGTTGTCTTTGCCCCTCTGACCGCGCGGGCCTCCTGCTGGGCGCGGCAGCTGGTGCTGCGATGGGCGGAAGAGCCACAGTCGCTGTGCTCGTCCCAGTCTGGAGATGCCCTTAGAATGGAAGCAGGTGGGAAGCAGGAGCCAGAAGGAGGGCGTCTGTCGGAAGAGTAGCAAGTGCCGGTGTGCTCGGTGGGAGGGTCTCCGAGGGGCACGGTGGGGAGGGGGTGTGGAGGCTCCAGGGGCAAGTGATGGTGTGCTCAGTAAAAAGCCTCCAGGACAGATGCCTGCCAGGTGAGGGACGGAAAAACCATTATTTCTCCCAGCAGTTGGAGGGAGGAGGGAGCTGCTCTGCATAGTGCGAATTCCCTCCCTAGCTCCCGCCAGCGCTGGGGGATTTGCATCTTCTCGGAGAACTCCGTGCTCCCTGGGAGAAGCTGGGAGAAGCCAGGAGAAGCCGGGAGAAGCCGGGAGAAGCCGGGCACATGCGGGCATCTTCCCAAAAGCTGGGGGCTCGGAGGAAGCTGGGAAGCCAGGCGCTTTTGTTGCCTGTATTATTTGGCGAAGCAAGTCAGCCGAACTCAGACTAAGCCGCCCGGATGTGTGGCCTTGTCGAGGGGGAGAGAGGTAGGACTGTGTTCACGTTTATATGCAACTGGCAAACCAGATAAAGCCTTACTGTTGTCCAAGGCTTCCAATCAGATGGGGAAAAAGAGGGCCCAGTGGCTTCATTCAGGGTGCTGGGGGGCAGACAGCTTCATAGCAGAGGAACCTGCTCACCTCCTCTGGGAGGCCTGCCCTGATTAACCCCTTCAGCCCCTTCCTGTTACATCTCAGTCCTCAGCAAGGACATATACACTGTGAAGAGAGTAATAAGTACATTAGCAAGTTCTTGTTGTTGAGGATTGATTTTTGTCTTCAGTCTATCTCTGGTACCTTGATCCTGTTACCCGCCTTTGACTGGAGGCTGGCTGAGGGCAGAGAGTATGAGGACCCTTCCTTTGAGCCTCTCTTTGGGATTCCCTCCTTTGAGCAGGTGCCCATCGAGCCCAGCTAGCTGACTCTAGTTCCCCAGTGCAGCTTTGGCTCTCTGCCTCACGATGTTTGCACATGCTGTTTACCCTGCTTGGAACCCCTTCCTCCACCGCCTCCCCTCCTCTTGCTTCGCTCCTGTGCATGGCTTCCTCCTTTGGGCAGCCCTTTCCTGCTGCCTCCTCCAGGCTGAGTGAGGCCCGTCTTGTGTGCTTTGAAGCCTCCAGCGCTCCTTCCCTTTGGAGCTCTCCCCACGCCACATTGTAATGGCCCATTCAAGGCCCCTGACTGGGCCTGAGCTCCGGGGAGCCAGGGATTGGATTGGGCTGTCACGGCCACTCCTGGGCCCCAGGCCCTAACACAGAGCCCCGCACGCGGGAGAGTCTCTCTGGATGTTTGTGGAAAGAGGTGAGGCCACTGAGTGCCAAAGAGAGGAGCAAGGTTCTGGAGCTGCTTCTTTGGGAGCCCAGTTGCTGGGCCCAGACGCGTCAGAAGGGTTCCCCTCGTCTGTGCGACTCCTTCCAGCCGAGTCTGAGCCCCAGAACAGCTGCTAGAGGCAGGTGTCGAAAGCCCAGCCTGGGTACCAGTGACCACATCGTTTTTGCTCCGCACCGAGCTCCTGACAGCCGTGCACGGATGCGGAGTAATTGTGTTCCACAAACATGCCTGGATGTCAAACGGGTAAGACCCCTGTGGGGAGTGGGGAGGGGACCAGGAAAGGTGCTGGCCATCATTTATCCTTCCATGGCACCAGGTGAGGGTGATTTCAGGTATCCTGCAGTTCTTGGTAGAGAGAAGCCTTCCTCCCTCATGCCCCTCACGGCCACTGTCCCCGCTGCGTGCACATTGGCTTTTAGGAGCTTTCATATCCAGCTTGTTCATGTAATACTCCCAGCAACCCTGGGAGGCGAGTGTTGTTGACCCATTTTACAGATGAGGAAACAGAAGTTCAGAGTGGTTATGCGGACACGTTTGCCTCATGGTGCTTGGCTGGTAGGTAGTAGAGCTGGGATCCAGCTGTTCTAGCGTTCCCTACCACAGCTGCCCTTCCTCCCAGGCAGTTCAGCGCCCTGCTTAGGAATCAGGGAGCCCCAAGTGCGAGTCCTCAGAGCAGACCCCTGCGCTCTTGCTTGGCGCCTGGGAGTCCGTGACCTTGGAAGGGCCTGTGTCCCGACCACAAAGTGCGGGTGGGAGGGGCAAATCTGGCTTTGACAAATAGCCCTGTGGTCCCAGGACACGCAGGCCTAATTCAAGTGCAAACAGTGTATTAGTATTTATTACTCATGCTTCACTGCTAATAAAAGTCGAGTTTTAAAAACAATGGTGAGCAAATGAATTGGTCGATGGCCTGTGGGAAGAGGATGCAGGGAAGGATATTTCATGGAGAGGAGAGACCGGGGGACTTAGCTCCTGCAGGTTCCTCACTGGGGGGCTGGGCGGGGGAAGGATTCTTACTGGGAGAAGTTCCTCAGACAAACGAAGCGACACAGCATAGGCTCTACGATGTCTGAGGATGTGGGAAGAGGGAGAGAGGGCCCTGGGGTGTTGAGGGAACTCGGAGCTGGATAGCCCTTTGGGGTGAGGAGAGGTCTGATCGTTACACCTCCTCTCCTCTGCAATAGACAGCCCCCCTGTCCCCTGTAATTCATTGGTCCTGCTTGTGTCTCAGGAGCATCATAAGCTGGTAAAAAATGTAATTTAAAAAAGACAAGACCTGCTACTGTGTGACTTTGAGCAAATCATTTAACCTTTTTGGGACTTAGTTTGCTCATCTATAAAATGGGAATGCTGAGACCTGTCTGGCCCATCATGGGATCAAGAGGGAAAACAGGGCTGTGTAAGCGATGGGATATCATGAGCCAGCCCATGTTCGGAGACAGCGCTCACACTCTCCTCAGGAAATTGCTTTGCTTAAAGCCGGGCTTTTGGAGGGCTTGGAAAATGTGAGGGGACTTGCGGTTTGTGTGTGTAGGTAGTGCTTGCAAGAGTTTTCAGTACGTATCTGTCAGGAACGATGGAAGGGGGCATGGCGTTTTCCTCCCTTCGCCTTCCCTGCCCCCCACATGCACCTGCTCTGTGGTGCTGTCCCGAGAAGGGCTGGGACACCCGATGTCACCGGCCGGCACGCTGCACTGGGCGCTCTGCCATGTGCTGTCCAAGTCTCACCCAGCCTTGGGGTGGGCACCAGTGTGGTCCCATTTCAGTGGAGCGGGAAACTGAGGCCCAGAGCAGTGCGGGGCCTACCCAAGGTCACCGTTAGAATTGAGCTCTGCCTGGTTCCTTCAGCACTCTGTGCCCTCGAGGTTCTGGCCCGGGCATGTCATGCCAAGTGTTGTGTCAGTGACCTTGGGGTGACCCTGTGGAGTGGGTACCTTCCCTTTTCTCTCCCCTGTACCCCAAAATGGAGACCTGCCCCACCTCTGGATGCCCTGAGCATGAAGATGGACTTCAGTGCACCTGGCAGGTGTTTTGCCTTCAAAGCACCGTGGGCTGCAGGGAGCAGGACTTCCAAAGGCTGAGCCAGGGTCTGTGGCCCCTCAGATGCCTGCCTGATTCTGATTTTGGCCTCTTGGAGTCTCTGCTGGTTCCTCTCCACTTTCAGAAGTGACCCGGCCATGTGCTCTGAACATCCTCGCCCCAGCCCCGGGCCCTGCTCCGTGCACCTGCCCAGGCCCACCCTTCACCCCAGGATCTCTCCATCTGGCTGTCCCAGTGGGGTCTGCCCTGGGCGTGGGCAGGGTCGCCCTGCAGGGTTAGCAGGGAGTGTCCCACCCGCTGGGAGGCATTGAATCAAGATCTCCCTGGAGGGGGAAAGGGTATTCTTTAGACATTTTGTGTAAATTAGTAATATTGTAACTGTTAATTGAATGTCCATCGATTGCCTGTCAGAAGTTTGATTTAATCTGTCCTTCCCTTCCGAGTCTCAGTTGACCGCTTCAGTGGTTTGCTTGCTTTGTCTCATTTTTCTTTCTCTAATGTGGACTCCTCCCCCGCACCCCCCAACCTTGGTCTCATTTCGCTGGCTTCATGATGAGCATCTTCTGTTTTCTGGCACTGGCCTTGGCCTCCCTGTAGCCACTAGTCCCTCCCAAGTGGATCCGCATGACTCATCCCTCAACTGGAGTTTTCTCTGGTATCTGGAGACCCAGGCGAAGACAGAGTTGGCCTGGTGTATTTCTTTTGGGATTTGAATGCTTTGAGACGTTCTACAGGGGTCTGGAGACTTATGGGGTGAGCCCTGGTTTTGCTGATTCATTCATTCATTCATTCATTCATTATTTGGGGGGTGGGTATCAACTTTATGCCAGGGCCCGTGTTCAGCTCTCAGGGAACACATTCCTGAGTTCAGCATTTTGTAGTGAAGATGGAGCACTGGATAGATAAATCAGGGCAGCGTGATGTGCTGAGGTGGAAGTCAAGGCACAGAGCCAGGGGGACACAGAGAGGACATGGAAATCAGACGTGGGAAGCAGGGAAGCCTTCCTCGAGGAGGAACAATACCTGTAATACAGCCTGAGCTGATTTCAGAGGACAAGCAGGAGTTAGTCTGGCAAAGAAAATGTCAGAGGCATCTGCGAGCACTCCCTAAGCATCGGGCAGTGGCGAAGGGCTTTCCTTGGATTATCTAGTTTGTACCTATAACAATCCTACCTGCAGGTGCTAGTAGCATCTTTAATCTCTGCGGTGGCAGAGCCCAGATCCCACATGTCCTTGGTAGGAACTCAGGCATCTGATTCAGGGGTGCTGCTTCCTCCAGCATCCCACGGCCTCATGGCTGTTGTCTGGCCCTGGGATGCTGTGCCAAGGGTTGGGTCCGTGACCTTGGGGTATCCCCGTAGCGCCAGATTATGGAGGGTCTTATGTGTGTGCACTAAAAAGTATAAACTGTATCCTGAAAGCTACAGAGAACCACTGAGAAATTTTAAACAGAATAATAGCTCGATCAGATTTGTTTTTAGAAATAATCGCTCTTGCTGCGGGATGGAGGAAGGATGGGGCGTGACCCCGACCTCAGTTGCAGAGAACAGAGAGCAGTAACTGAGTGTGGCAGTGACTAAAGGCTGGGTAGCTGCCTAAGGCAGGGGGATGGGGGCTCGGGCGGCACAGAGGGCTCAGTGAACCTAGGGGTCAGTTGAACTTGGGTGAGGGGTGCTAGGTGAAAGGCAGGTGTTTAGATGATTCTCAGATTCTTTTTTTTTTTTTAAACCAGAGGTTACAAACATTCATTTTTGTAAAATACATGAATACATATCATCACAATAAAGTCTTGTCAATAGCCAGATTATTACCTGTTATAATTTCCAAATCAATGCAAAATAACTTTGTTGATCCTGGAAAGGCCTCACGCCCACATTCCCTAAAATGAGAAGGCACGTGCGTGTGTAGCCGTGGTGTGCTGGTCCTCCCCACTGACGAGGAGACTCTCATGGGGCATGGATCTCACACTGAGGACCATGAGTTGATACACCGTCAACTCACTGGCATTATTTATTGCATTGTTTCCCCCAACACGGAAAAGATGCATGTGAAAACAACACAGGGTGAAAAAGAAAGCCTTCCGGTACTTCATACCCTCTCAATGTAACCGCAAGGCTCATTAGCTGCAGAAATTCCTCATAGCCTACCCCAGCCAGGACAGGTGGTTTCTTCTCCCCAGTGTTACTGAGATGTAATTGACAAACCTCGCTGTAGAAGTTTAAACTGTCCGGCATGATGGCTTGACGTACGGATATTGTGGAATGATTAATGAATTTGGCTAGCATCCATCAGCTCATAGATACAATAAAAGGAGAAAGCAAAAAAAAAAAAAAAAAGGCAAAAGAATTTGTTTCCTTGTGATGAGAATTGAGGATCTACTCTCTCAACAGCTTTCTGTGTCTCCTACAGCCGGGTTAACTACGGTCATCACCTCATACATGACCCCCCTAGGACCGATTCATCCCATAACTGGAAGTTCGTATCTTTCTTTCTTTTTTTTTTTTTAAGATTTTATCCATTTATTTGACAGAGAGAGACACAGCGAGAGAGGGAACACAAGCAGGGGAAGTGAGAGAGGGAGAAGCAGGCTTCCCGCGGAGCAGGGAGCCCGATGCGGGGCTCGATCCCAGGACCCCGGGATCACGACCTGAGCCGAAGGCAGACGCCTAACGACTGAGCCACCCAGGCGCCCCGGAAGTTCATACCTTTCAACCACCTTCCTCCAATCTTCCCCAACTCCCCCCACCCCGCCCTCCACCTCTGATAACCACAAGCTGATCTCTTTTTCTGTGAGTTTGGATTTTTGGTTTTGGTTTTATTTTTATTTTTTTAGATTCCACATAGAAGACTTATTTCACTTAACATAATTCCCTCAAGCTCTATCCATGTTGTTGTCAATGGCAGGATTTTCTTGTTTTTCGTAGCTGAATAATACTCTGTTGTATATATATACTACATCTTCTTTATCCATTCATGTGTTGATGGACACTTGCACTGTTTCCGTATCTTGGCTGTTATAAATAATGCTGCAATGAACATGGGGGTGCAGATAGGTCTTTGGCATAGTGTTCTCATTTTCTTTGGATAAATTCCCAGAAGTGGGATTACTGGCTGATATACTAGTTCTCTTTTTAATTTTTTGAGGACCCTCCATAGTACTTTCCACAGCGGCTGCACCAGCTTGCAAGCCCACCAGCAGTGCACGAGGGTTCCTTTTCTCCACATCCTCGCCAGCACTAGTTATCTCAGATTCTTCTTTTGGGGCAGCTGGGAGTCATTCACCAAGGCCGGGCATACAGGCAAGGACTGGATTGCAGTAGAAGATGATGGACTCAGCCCTGTTTTAGACTCGCTGATTTGCAGTGACCGTGGCGATCTCCAGTGAACAGTTGAATATGCCTGCCCAGAGCCCAAGACAGAGGCAAGGGCTGGGGTGGAGATTTGGGAACTGGGGCAATAGGGGGCACACGGGTTTGGATGAGCTCCCCGTGAAAGACATTTAATGGGAGAACAGAGGGGGGCTGGTGATAGCTCTGGAGACTGTCCACTTGGAGGGCCTGAGTCCACAAAAGGACCAGAAGAAGTAGACAGAGGTAGAAGGACCACCGGGAGAGAAAGGTGTCTCAGAAGGCTGGGTAGACGTGGGGGACTGGTCCCCGGTGTGGAACGCTGCAGAAAGGTACATACAATAAGGCAAGAGCAAACAGTGCTTTGGGGTTTGGCAGCTCAGGGGTCCTTGGTGACCTTCCTGGGAGAGGATTGGGTGGGGCAAGGGAAGGGGGAAATTCAGGAGGGGAACGGTGTTGGACAGGACAGGAAAGGACTTACGACAGTGGCCTCTGCAACCTGGCTGGGAGGGAGGAGAGACCAGGAAAAGCCGTGGGTGGGGGCAGAGGGTCCAGGGAGGGCTTCTCCAGCCTGAGAAACCTGAGCCCGGTTTACTGACTGAGGAAGATCAGCAGAGGTAAAGAAGGGGGGGTGGCAGTGATCAGCCATTCAGTTGCCCAGGACTCAGGGGCTTCCTGGAACTTGGACTAAACCTGGGATGATCACAGGCAAACTGGGACAGTTGGTCATTCTGGGAGAGCTTACTTTCTCTGGTGAGCTGGTCAGTGTTTGACAAAGGGCTCGTGTGGGGGAAGCCCTGATGCATAGTGTTTACTGAATGCCATGGGTGTGAACACTCTTGCCATGGGGTGGATACTCTTGCCTTGGTGTGAACACTCTTGCCACAGTCCATGTTAAGCTACCAATGTGACATGGCTGAAGGCAGAATTGGGAAATCTTATGAGCTGGTCTGGGCTGGCTCCAGCACCCATCAGAAGAGAGCCAGAGGGAGGGGCCTGGGGGGCAAGAGGGGCTTCCCCGCAACGGGGACCAGAGGAGGAAGGAGGGCTCTGGGTGAATTTCAGACCCGTCAGGAAAGTGAGACCCTGCTTGGAGGGGGTGGAGTGGGCCAGGGATCAGAGGTGAGCCTGGGAGGGAGCCTGACCCACTGGGGCTGATGTGGTCAGGGGCGCAGGTGGTGAAAGTATTGGAGTCGGTGCGGGTTTGGGGAAAGAAGAAACAATGAGCAGGAGCTGGGCGGCCCTGAGGAGCCAGGTTCAACGTGAGGCAGAGGCCACAGGTGGGCAGCCAAAGGCACGTTTGGACAAGCACGTCTGTGCTGTCACTTGGCTGCTAAGAGGGACAATGCGGGGACCCTCTTACTCCGTGGGCAAGGTTGGGGTGTGGTGCGGCAGCACTGGGCCAGCCTGGGGAGGCAGGAGAGGCACATGGGGGAGCCCAGGAGGAAAGCACCTGGTCAGGCCTGGTCACGGGTTTTGGAGCCTCTTTCCTCAGCCACGCCCCCCATTCTGGCTGCAGAGCTGAGCGCCTACCCCGGGCACCAGCCCACATCCCAGGACTGTCCAGGCTCCCCGTCTGGGACAGGGCTCAGCTTGGAGAGTCCCTCTCTGCTCCCTGTGCTGCACTTTGTCTCTGCTCTCGGGCATGTTTGGGGGCCGACCCAGACAACAGGACGCTTGGCTGGTGCAGCTCTAGACTCATGACTTCCGGGGTGTGGGGAGGCAGCACAGTGGCCTCGGAGTCAGAAAGACGTGGGTTTGAGTCCCAGCGCCATCATTTAAACTCTGTGGGTCCCTGGTCAGGATGCTTAACTTCCCCAAGCCTCAGCTTTCTCATCCATGAAAGGAGAATAACAGTAACCCTCACCATAGAGACCTACGAGGATTCGATGAGATAATCCGTGGAAAGCACTGGGCACCATGCTTGTGCGTGTAGACATCGCTCAGTTAACGTTAGACGTGATCTCCGGGGACAAGTGTCCACTTCAGCTGCGCCTTCAGATGTTCTTTCTCATCTGCATCTACCCCCTCAAGTGAACGGGATGATCTTGGCTCCCTGTCCCTCCCCTCTGCTCTCTACTCCCTCCCCCCCTTCCCGACTCCTCCCCGCAGCACTCACTACCTGCTAATATGCTATATATTCTACTTATTTTATTTATCGTCGGTCTCCCCTCACTAGAATGTAAGCTCCATGAAGGCAGGAATGTCTGTGTTTTGTTCACTGCTCTATCCCCAGGATCAAGAAGAGTGCCTGGTATACAGTAGGTATTAAATAATAGTTATGAATGAATTAATAAGTGAAAGCCTCCAATGACCTGCAAACTTTATTCTTGGTATTTGTGTCAGCTCTTAACATCCCCATTCCAGAATCTTTCACTATTTATGAAGCCTGATCTGGATGGTCTTGTTCTAGTATAGTGCAAACAGGTAGGACCAGGAGGGAGGGAACAAATCATTCTACCTGAGGTGAGACTAGGACACGATTCACCGAGATGCATTGAACTAGGCTTTGAGGGATGCATAGGAGTTTTCTGAGTGGGCGGAAGAGGAAAGGATATTCTAGGCAGAGCCAGTAGCAGGAACAGAGAGGCACAGTAGTGTAAAAGTCCATGGCATGTTTGCAGAGCAGTGAAGAGTATCTGGATATAAGGAATGTGACGCATGCCGTGGGCTGGAGGAAATGCAGTGGAAGGCTTGGGACGGGGTCTGGCTGATGTATGGAAACATGCCTCAGAAGAGGCTGACTCCAGGGCCAGGCTGCATGGGTCCCCAACCCAGCTCTCCTGCTGCCAACGACATGCTTCTGTTTGCTGTGAAGTGGAGATAATCACAGTCCTCACATACAGGGCTTTGGTGGGGATTAAATGAGTAAAATGTATGGAGCACTTAGTACCTGAGCAAAGTGATATAAAATATTAACTATTATTATTACAGCAGGAAGTCCGTGAATGCTGAATTTTTTATATGCACGTCCATGCACATATGCTCACATTTGCATTGCCACTCATATGCATCCCTTGCTCATACATAATGAGCAGTCCTTAAGATACGAAAATGACGCTATAACCTGCTTTCAAATCAGCGGGCACGGTTTTAATTTTTCGGTAGTAGGCATGAATGTACACGAATACGGTATTAGTAAGCTCGGCTGGCTCCTCCTGACCACTGGGCTGCATTTATACCTCGGTGGGCCAAAGCCAGGAATAAATCTGAGACCCAGACAAACAAAGGTAATCATAAAACCATTCTTAGAGGGGAGGAGCTGAAGATTGTAAATGCAATTCTGGAAGCATCGCGCTGAGAAATCGTGGAGAGGGTGAGAGGTGCCGAAAGCCTGCAGACGGGCAGATGTTCTCACAAAGAAGGAAAAGGTAGATTAGAAAATATTATAAAGCAATAAGTGTCATGCCATTTTCCTCCAACATTTTGAAAGAGTTTATGAAGCAGATGGTTTTGGAGCTCTGGGAAAACAAAGAGGTGCTCACCAGGGGTTGGCAGGGGTTCACGAAGAACAAGCCAGGTCAAGCCCCATCTCCCTTTCTTTTTCAAAAGCTTGCCATGTTTCAGTATCTTAGACATGGGTGTCTTAATGTCAGGGAGCCTTAAGCCATGTCTTGATGGTGTCTTTAGAGATAAGATGGAAAGCTATTACAAAAAAAAAAAGAAGGAAAAGCTGTGAACTGCCCTGTGGCACAGACAGGTGGATTCATAGCTGGCAGAACAGTCAGACCCAGGGGATCGAGGAAAGGTCAGGGTGGACCTAGAGAGAACTCACATTCATCTGTTTATTCATTCGGTTGCTCATGTTTTTGTATGACGAATGTTAATTGAACCCTTCCTATAGGTCTCTACTGCCAAGGATGTCATCCTCGGGCCCGTCCTAGTGACATATTTGTCGATGTCTTGGATGGGGAGAGGGAAGGCAGACTGTCAAATTCACATGTGGCACCAGGCTGGCCAGGAAAGGAGCTACACGGCTGGCCGACATAATCAGTATGTAGAATGATCAATAGGCAGAAACAATGGGCCCAAACCAAAGGAGATGGAATTAACCATGAGTGAATGAGAACTCTTGCATATAGATTAAAAAAAAAAAATCAATTACCTGAACACAGGCTGGGGAGGCCTGGCTTGGCGTCCTCCAGGGCAGAGGACATTCCAAGCAGTGGGGCTGACCACAAGCTCCATCTGCCCAGTGCGTGCTGAGAAGGGCACCTCGTCGGCAGCCGAGGGACATGTTCCTCACCCTGCACCCCCGTTAGAGTATGCTCAGGGGTACATTGTGCCCAGAACTGAGAGCCTCACTCTGAGACACATTGATAAAAGCCACCGTGCATCCAGGAGCAGGCCGGCAAGATGGCAAAGGGGCTGCAGGAAGGTGGGAGAGAAGATACAGAGTGGCTGCTCCAGACGTTTGAAGGTTTGCAGTGTGGCTAAAGGAGAGAGCCTGACTTCTTGTGTCATTCTCCCTTACTCTTTGCCCCGCCAGTGGACACATAGGACCCCTCCTTTTCTTTCCCACACTTCCGTCATCCCCCCTACCTGGCTTGTGGATCCTTTAGAAATGAGGGAATGGAAAGCAGGGGGAAATGTGGGTTGTGGGCAGCGGGGGAAGCACCTCGCTGGAGAAGTTTAAGTGCCCTTGGGCCCTAGCCATGGAGCAAGCTTCAAAATAGTCACTGTCCTTGATAGGGATGTTGCATTGCTGTTTATTGGGCACGAAGACAAGGCAGATGAATGTGTACAAATGAGATCTCTGGGATCCCATCAGAGCAGTTTCTATACTGCCTGGGGGGTTCTACCTGGAAGGAAACGCAAATGGCTTCTGGAAGTTCTTTCCAAACCTGGAGCAGAATTAGTCATTCCTTTTTCTCTGGTTTCCAAATACTTTGTGCACCACCTCTATCAGGCGCATACACACACACACACACACACACACACACACACACACGCTATGTGTCTACGCTATATATATATATATATATACACACACACACACACACACACACACACATATATGTATGTCTACGTATAACGAATATGCGTTTGCGAGCTACTCCCCGCCCACACCGTGAAACTGCCTTCTCCTAGTTCCAGCTTCCACCTTGGCCCCATGCCATGCACAAAGTAGATGCTCAATAATGAATGAGTGAATCTGTTGTAGAATAAATATACGTTCTTCTTCGTACAAGTTGGAAGGTATACTTACTTGTTCCTAAGAACAACCCGAACAAACAAGCCTTTGAATGGGTTTCCCTTATTAAGGGGATGGACCCAGGCTGGAGGGCAGGGATATATATATTTATATGTCCTACAGCAAGGAAAACCAGAGAGCAAGTTTGTAATTTATTGCCAAGGCCAATGTTTAAATAAAAACCTTGTCTTAAGTATTTAGCTTTAATAAACAGAAGCATGTTTTGATGTCCCCGCCACAGACTTTCATATATCACACAGCCGTAATGAGAGCAGAAGTCTTTCTTTAGAGATAGGAAGAAACAAACATTCAACACCACCCACCATCTCTGACACCGTATGCATCCGTTGGGATGCGTGTCTGTCTCTGGGATGGGTCTGCTTTCCCAGACAGGTTTGGCACTGGGTCTGTGGGGAGAGGGCATGTTTTTGGAGATGCTGTCCCTTCCTGGGAAGAAAGAATGGAGCCCAGGAGTTGGTTATGGGCAGGCACTTGTAAGGGAAGTAGACACTGTCCTGGGGGCACCCCCAACCCCCCACCCCAGTCCACACCAGGCAGGTGTCTGATTCCCCACCATGAGGTCTACGTTGTAAAAGGCTCACTCTCCCAAGGGCATGCACATCCAGCATTGGGACTTAACATTCCAAGCATATTTTCCCTTTCTTTCTCCATGAGTTAGAATCAATTTTCACATTAGTAATGAAATTGTGTGTATTGCATTAGCCATTATCATTGGCTTCCTTGCCGCTGAGGGCTGGCTGGGCAGACTGTCTCAGGTCCCTTATCCTCCTGAAGTACGGAGATAGGCCAGGCACTGGAGTTGGCTGCTTGGCCGAGACCTTTAAACCGGCAGCCTACCTGGTCAATCACCTAGCTCATCCCAGAGAAGGAGAAAGTCAGGAGGGAAAAAAGGGTGGTTTTTCCATTGGTGCGTCAGTGCAATTCGTTGGTAAGTAAAGTGTATAGGACAACAATGCTGAGTCCAGGCCAGGGCTCAGCTCTGACTGTATCTCAGGATGAGTGAGGGGTCCTCCTGTGGGTGTCATTGGGAAGGTCAGGGTCCTCACTGGGCCAGGGGCCAGGTTAGAGGTTTCTTCTCTCCTTATTCTCTGGACTGGGAAATTCTGAGTAAAGGAAGGAACGAAGTCCTGATACCTGCCCCCCAAAGTGTTTGGGGATCCCCAAGGCCAAAGCCACTTCCAGATCAGGTGAAGGGCACTCAACTCAGGCTCTGGCTTCGGGAGGGCTCCCTAAGGTGGGAGATTAGCACCTGGGTCTCTCTGCCTAGGGGAAGGCACCCTCGGGGGACCATCTCCCTGTAGGAGGAGAGTGTAGCCCCCTTGCTGGGGTTGGAGTGGCTTTTGGAGACCTGTGGGATAGTCCTGGGCCTTGTGTCCCTGTGGTCTGGGAGAGGTTCTGAGGAAGAAGTCTGGCAAATCACAGGGTGGACCTGTGTGGATGAGCCATGAGCATCTTAAACTATCCGTGGTAATTATCCCTTACCTTGGTATCCACTTAATAGTGGGTCAGCAAAAGAAGCAGTTTTGCAAACAGTCCCCTCGCTTTTTTACAACACCACCATGGGAAAGAGTACTATTTGCACCTCTTAGCAGATGGACTCTGAGTCCAGTGCTCTGCCTGGGATACACAGCTGTCCCTGTGGCCGCCTGCTATCAGGGAAGCTGGCCAGGGACCTTACTGAAAGAACGTTAGGTCCCACAAATCTTATTTGATCTGGAGCTTAATTAGAGCTGCCATCAGGAAAGTTATTATCAATACCAATGTACTTAAAGTGGTTAAATATTTAAAGCCATGTCAGCTTCTCCCGACTGAACAGGGTCGCCAGCCGCAGCAGCCAGACGTCTCCCCTGGGAGCCAGACGGTGGTGGGTCTCTGCAGGGGCCGTGGGTGCTGGGTGGGTTCAGTGGAGCAACCTGAGGGGCAAGGAGGCAGCCAGGTAAACGGAACCAGGAGCTCTAACCTACTTGGCTTTCAAAGTCCTTCCCAGGTTGCCCCACCAAAGGCAATTTTAAAAATACTTGAGATTCCGTGGGGCTCTGAGTTTGTCATAGGTGGAGAGAATGTGTGTCATCAAATAGCACAGGGTGGGGTGTGGGCTGGTTTGTCAGGGGCTCTTCCAGGCCTCTGGGGAGAGATCACCGAGGTCCTACAGGCCTGCAACCTGCCGAGAAAGATCAGGGCAGCTTTATTGTGCAAAGGTATGGCATGTTGCTTTTAGGGGGAAGAACCCAAACCACAGAGCGCAGGCTCTGAGCAAAGGGATGTGGCCATGTTGCCAGGTTTCTTCCTGAAGACGCTCGTCTGGCGTTTATAACCTGGGGTTTATAAACGTGTAGGGGTCCCTGAGAGGGTTCAGGGTTGGGGTACAAGGCCGATAACATTCATCAGGTCCTCAAGGAGGGCTGTGGCCTCAAAAATACCAAGAACCACTTGTTTGTTTGCTGTGTAAGGCCCTCCCCAACCTGCCCAGCCAATTGCTCCCGTGTATTTTATCCGCCCCACCCCACCTCTCAAAGCCTGGGGTCTAGGCACAGGATTTAGGTATAATTTCTTGAACGTTCTATGCTAGTTCAGGCTCCAAGGTCTTTGTTGGTGCTGCTCTGTCTTTGCCTCCTTCCCCGCCTACCAAACTCCTCCTCATTCTCTATGACCCAGGTCAAGCCTTTTCGGAGCCCTCCCTCTGGGCAGAGCTGATGGCCCCCTCCTTTGAGCCCCAGGAAACCTTAGCCGGATTTCCTGGATCACCTGTCACTCAGTTTATTCCTGGGTCTGTTTCCTCAGAAGACGAGGCACTCTGGAGGGCAGGGGTGGTCCTCTTCACTTCTGAATAAGCTTGTATGAGTAGACCTTCAATGCAGTGAGGTAGATTGACCTAAGTCCCTTCAACCACAAGGGTCACAAGAGGTAGGTGACAAGAAAAATGCCCTTTGTTTTAAACTTGGAAATTGGGGAAGTCGGCCATCCTGACACCCTTAAACTTGGAAATTGGAACAGTTGTAGCCTGCTCCTCGGGGTTGGAGCAGGCTAAGTTTGAGTCACCAGGGTGACAAGGAAGAGGGACATCTCGTGGGTCATCAGAACTCTGGTCCTAAAGTAGGGGAGTGAGGTCAGGGCTGGACCTGGGGGGTTGGGGATAATCACCTGCCATGTCATCAGGGAAACCATGTTTGGCCCATGTCACCAAGGGAGTGGAAAGAGGAAAGTGGGAAGAACTAGGAGGGAAGAGGACCCAAGGCTTGTTGAGCACAACCCTGGTTCCCAGGATGGGGTCAGACAGGGTGTCTGAGGAGTCTCCTTTGATCGCCACAGCAACCCTATGCTGGAGTTCCTGTATTCTCTCATTTGTGTGTGTGGAAACTGAGGCAGAGAGCTTGCACAGTTCCCACGGCCACGTGGCTGGTCAGCAGCCGGGTCAGAACTTGGCTGCAGCGGCCCACTTGGGAAGCCAGAGCGCTCCCGTCTCCCGTGGTTGTGTTGGGGAGCCATCTTGGAGCTGGAGGAGGTCTGGGCTGGCCATGGCGGTCACCACGGGGCTCTAATCCCTCAGCCCTAGCTGTGAGGAAACCTAGAACACTTTTGTGTGTTACAGAGGCATCCCAGACATGGAGCCCGGCTCACTCAAAACCAGCTTATCTCCAGTTTTTAGAATGTTCCTATGGCTGCCACTATATTAAGTTAATTTAATTGAAGGTTATTTTCCTAAGATGCTTTTTTTTTTCTAATTATAAAATGATATATGCTCATTGAAGACAGCTTAAAAATACAGGGAGGCAAATGTAAGGGGGTGGGAGTCATCCATCATCCTACTGTGGAGTAGTAAGCACCATTCTAAGGGCTTGAAGATGCTATTATTATTATTAAGCCTTCTGCGTATGTGAGGAAAGCAGATTCTGAGAGGTTAAGTAAGTGGGCGAAGGTCACACAGCCAGGAAATGACAACAGTGTAATAGATGCAGTTGGCTCCAGGGTCCCTGCTCTTAAATTCCTTCCCTCTTATGTGAAGTAGCAACAGCAATGAATTTTGAAAGGGAGGAGTTGAAGCTGTTTACTGGGTTTTAACTACTCGGGACTCCAGAAATCTTGATTATAATTGTCAGGTGGGGACCACCGGTTCCAGGAATCTTTAGATAACAACACCTAGAGGTTCTCTAACTCAGGCTTAATGAAGACAGAGCAAGAGTTATTGGGAACCACCGAGCTGCATTCTGTCATGAGAAGTTCCTTAGGCTGACGCTGTGTGATGAGCTAGGGAATGAACAGGCTCCTTCCCTCCTCAGAGAGGGGCGTGGTTCGGGGCCACTTCACCTATGGGCCCCATTTTGTGGTCAGGTGTCCCAAAGTGGGGCCTGGGTACCCTCGGGTTCTCCCCATTGTGCCCTTTGGCCAGTGACCCAGAGGCCTTGGTCTTTGTGCGTTGGTCCAGGTGTTGGCCCTGAGACACCGCAGTTCTGTGTTTCCCATGGGGTCCCTCGGGGCCGCATTCTCCCCAGGAACCAGTGTGTGGAGGAGACAGGCGGGAGCCCTCACTTGAAAACCACCCTGACAGCTTTAGCTTGGCCATTTCAGTTTAATTGATTCATCCCCAGTTGATGGGAGTTTGCTCATGGATTTCTCAGGCCTGCACCCTGAGAAAGATGAGCTAAAACTAGATCTGGTCCAGAGAAGTGATCAGGGGTGTGTTCCAAGGAGGCCGAGGGGGTGGAGAGAGGGTGAGCCATGTGAGAACAGACCAGACAGTTTGGGATGGTGCCTGCCCACTTCCTGCCAGGCCGGGGGTGGACGGCTTCTATACCTGCCAGTCCAATAGCCCGATTCCTTCTCCCCAGAGATCCACTCAGAGGAGGAGGGCTGCAGCCTGGACAGCAGTCCAGCACCTTGAAGGGGCTGGGCACGCCGTGTCCCCCTGGGAGCCCTGTCACAGAGTGTGTAGAAGGCGACGGCGGGAGTCTCTGGCATGCACATGGATGGTGCATGCGGAAGGCCTGGGGTTTGAGTGCTTTAGCCTGTCAGTCCCCTTCCTGAGTCAGATACCCTCCCCCACCCCCCACCTACCTTCCAGAGTCCCCTCCCCACCCTGTGGCTCCTAGGACTAAGGATGGAATTTGTGGTGGGCTTCGGGCCTCCATGGACAGGACATAAAATGGAAATGCAAGGAGTCGATTCAGAATCTTGCTAGAGGAACCAGATACAACTTTGACCTCTATCTCAGGTTCTGAAACCGAGCACAGCTTCCAAATGGCAAGAGCTTTGGCATCACCTGACCGTCCAGCTTAAGGCTCTTGCATGCAGAGCCCCGGGAGCCTCCCGGGCACCCTGCCTCCTGGGCTCTTGCAGCTTTGCCGCTGCGTGCTGGCATCTTGGTGTGCCTCAGGCCTTTGCGTGGCTGTCCCATCTACCGAGTGTGCTTCTCCTCCCCCCTCTTCCTCAGGAGCCGCGGGCGCATGGTCTCCCCCATGGAGCTTCACCTGGAAGACTTCCCTAGAAACACTCATCTTCTCTTGCCCCCACAGCACCCCGCATGCCTCCAACTGTGGCCTTTAGCATCTGAGCTAGTTTGTTTTCCAGCTAGACTGTGGGCCCCGGGAGGCCAGACATCTCCACATGTCTAGCTCCTAGCACACAGTGACCTCAGCAGGTGGCTCTATGGCTGGAGGGATAGACGGACGAATGTGGGGAAGTGGGGTCACACCAGCCTGAAGTCTCACACAGACCTTCAAGGCAGTAACCAGATAAGTGGGGGGGGGGCGGGTTGGGGGTTGGAGCTGGTGAGACCAAACAGGGAAGACTTCCTCTTGTTTCCAGCCACACGGTGATGGTTTTTGTCCTAACAAAACCACGCCAGTTTTCTACATAGAAAATCTGTCTTAGGGAGAGACCAGAAACATGAGCTCGTCATTATTTTTTAATTAAAAGACAGCAACTGCCAGTATTTGGTAAATTCAGTCTCCTCCCTGTGGGTCCACTAATGTGCCGAATTTATTTTTTATAAGAATCTGTTACTGAACCTGCTCGGTGGAGAGAGCCTTGTTAGAGCTTTAAGAAACTTCTCATTAGCAGGATAAATGTGCCGGGTGCAAGGGGAGTGTGCGGCACGCAGCTGCTGGGCTCCTGCCAGGGTGAGCAGGCTGCCTGACCTTATGTCGGGGGCACTCCTGAGCCTTCCTGTGGGAGCACACACGTGCAGGGGGGAGGACGCTAGGGAGATGCACGCATAGGCATCCGGTGTGAGTCGTCACCCATTACCTGGTGCCAGTAGGCAACTCTGCCTGCTGGTAACGCAAGACTGCCAGACTCCCCAGGCCAGCCCCCTCTCCCCCCTGCCCTGCTGGCTCCAGGAGTGCCCTGAAGGGTCAAAATGGCCATCAGGCCGTGTTACAAGCGCTGGCCTTGGGAGGGGTGTAGAAGACCCAGGGCATGAATGTCCAGGTGATGGGCTTCTAATTCTGACTACGCGCTAGGGGTGGGCGAGGATGCACAGAGGACATGATGCAGAGCCTTGATTCTTTTTTTTTTTTTTTAAAGATTATTTATTTATTTACTTACTTGAGAGCACAAGCAGGGGGAGAGGCAGAGGCAGAGGGAGAAGCAGAGTCCCTGCTGAGCAGGGAGCCCGAAATGGGGCTCCATCCCAGGACCCCAGGATCATGACCCAAGCCGAAGACAGACGCTTAACTGACTGAGCTCCCCAGGCACCCCACAGAACCTTGATTCTTAAATAGAATTGCACGGGTGGAGGCACAGGGCACAGAGGCCAAGGAGAGATTCTAAGCAGAGGGAGCATATGAGCAAAAGCATGGTGGTGTGGAAATAGGAAGGGGAGGTCAGAGAAGGGCCCAGTGTCTTGCTGGGCTGGACATCAGCCTTGCGGGAGGCAGGAAGGAGAAGTGGCTGGAGGCGGCTTGGTTCCTGATTGCCTTGCTGGGGGGTTTAGACATTCTCTTCTAGGCACTGGGGTCTGAGAGAAATGACACCATCCTGTTGGTGTTTTGGGAAGAGCGCTGTGCAGGCAGCATGGAGGATCAACAGGTGGAGAGAGGAGGGTCTCCAGAGCAAACACCCGAGAGCAGCGGCAAGTCCTTGGGCCACCTACCCCAGCCCCAAGACCCCTTATGTGGTCCGCAAACTTCTTCTTTGGGGCCAGACGTTTGGTGTGGAATCACAACTCCAAAGTAGCATTCTAGGCCAGAGAAGCATTGCACGGTAGACTTGGAATAGGCCCCAAGGCCACTCTCCCAGCCCCTTCATTGTACAGACAGGACACCGGAGCCCCGAGAGGCTGCGATTCCTCAAAAGTTGCTCAGCAGAGGTGGCAGAATTTGCAGGGGAGGAAGGGCGCCCTTGCCCAGGAGAGAGCCTCTGCTCAGGGGCGCGTGAGCCTGCGCCCACACAATGCCGGTCAGACAGGTGGGTGGGCACACAGCCCGAGGCGGGCCCGGGCACCGTGCGTGGTCTGGTACGTGGTCTGGTTCGTGGTCTGGTACGTGGCCAGGTCGCGTCCCCCTTCCCGCTTCACCATTGCCGGCAGCCGTGGGAGCCGCGGGTTCCGAAGGATGCTCTGTTTCTTGGCTAGTTCTCACAGAAGACGCATGCCCCCAGGGGGTCCCGTTCGATGGCAGTTGTGAACAGACACCAAGTGTAGCGAAGAGAGAATGATACCTTCACGGGAGCTGCAGTGCATGCGTTGAAAGGCCTCTTTCCTTCAAAAGGACGCAGAGAGGGAGAGAGGAAGGGGCGGTGCAGCGAGCACCCCGGCCCTGAGCCTGGAAAGGGGGGGACATGCCCTGAAAGGCAGCTCAGCTCACCGCAGGAGCCCGGGACAAGAAAGCCCCGAGGTTTGGGGGGCGGCGGCGGCGTGGGGGCAGCCGGTGGGGCTGGGGGGGAGAGCAGGAGCGCGAGGGACGGGCCTCTGTGAAGGGAGGGCAGGCGAGGGGGGGACCTCTGAGCGGACAGAGCCCGTCGTGCCTGCTGCCACTCCTGGCCCGTTGTGCCATGTGGAAAAGGCGCCCCTGGATGGGGAGGTGTGAAGATCCGAGCTCGCCCACAGCTTCGGCCATTTCGTATCAATAAATTAGCTTCTCTCACCTAAGCCCGTTTGAGTTGGGTTTCCTGCCACGTGCATGGATTTGGTTCTCAGTGCAACTAAAGCCGCTAAAGGATTTTGAGCTGAGGGGGGCCGGGATCTGATTTCTACTTTAAAAACGTCACTCTGGCAGCCGTGGGGACAAGGGGCTGTGGAGGGGCAAGAGTGGGAGGCGGACCACTCAGGAGGTGGGAGAGGCAGCTGAAACACGAGGGTTGGTCCTGGCAGAGCGGGCAGACGCCAGGAGTCACCGCACGAGCCGGGACAGAATCAGCGGGACTGCTGCTGGTGGCTTGGAAGGCTGGGGGGCGGGGCACTGGGGTGGGCGGGGCTGCTGAGTGACACTGGAGAGGAGCCGAGTGTGAGGAAGGCGTGGCTTGGGCGCGAGGGGCTGGGGTTCTCTTTTGAGCGGGTTACATTTGAGATGCTGGTGATACAACTAAGTGCAGAGCTATCATGTCAGTGGTTGGATTCGGGTCTGTTGCCCAGGCTAGAGGTCCAGGTTGGGGAGTCGCCAGTGATGAAGAGGAAAGACAGTAATGTGGGGAGAAAAAACTACCGAGGAGAAGAAGAGGGGTGAGGACAGAGCCCTGACAGAAGCGCAGAGACCGGCATGGAGATGGCGAAGTCATGGCCAGAGAGCGAGGAAGCCAGGGCAGTGTGGTGCCCCGCATGGCGGGGAGGAAAGGGCCCCAAGAAGGGGGAGAGGAGGGAGCGGTCAGCCGCATCCATGGTGCTGAGGGGTCACATAGGTGATGAGTGCAGAAGCGTCTGCAGGGTTTGGCAACATGGGGGCCCAAGGGGGCCTTGATCAGAACCCCAACCGGAGCGACACAAGAGTGAACAGGAGGAGGGGGCTGGGGGAATGAGCGCGAGAAGGTCTTTGAGGGGTGCTGTGAGCAGGTGCAGGGACAGGAGCAGTGGCTGAGGAGGGGGACGGAGATTCCAGGGAGCGCATTTTATTTCTAAAGACCAGAGATGGCAGAGCACGTGCGTACAGTGATGGGAATATGGGGTACAGGACCAAACTGATAATAGGGGAAAGAGGGTCACTTCCAGAATGAAGGACTTGAGAGAGGGACGGGTTGGAAAACAAATGGTTTGGTGTCTGATGGGAGAATAGTCAGGTGGATGACAGAGAATGTGACGACAGACAGAGGCAAGTCTGTAGGTTTGGTGGGGGGAAGTTTAGGGGGTTCCTGTGTACTTGTTTTCCCCATGGACTTCGGGGCAAGGCCATGAGCTACAAGGGACGGGCAAAGGTGTAAAATGCCAGTCTGAGGGAGTTGGGGTCACTTTACCAGGGATCTGTTGGGGGTGGTCACAGGGCAATGATGGGTGCCTGTCGAAAGCTTGTGGTTATAAACTAAAGAGCAGTGGTCAGCCGGCTGTGTGGGGCTGTCTGGACACATTCGGGTGCTGGGGTACAGGCATGGAGAAGATGCTTAGTTGGGTGCAGGTGGACGTGGGATTTTGCCAGGTGAGAAAAAGTAAGGAGGAAGGTGCAAAGGATTAGAGGTTAACATGCAAGGGACAGATTCTAATGAGCTATAATTGTGCATATCCCCAAACTGTCTAGATAGAAGACTCGGAAAATGCAGGTTTGGGGTCATCAGCTAATAGGCAGTGGTGAGGGTTTCGACAGGTGGCCATGGGCGTGTGTGGGGTGAGGAGGAGGAGGGCCAGGGACCAAACCCGGAAAGTCAGCATTTAAGGAGTGAACGGGAGAGCCTTCCGGGAAGACCGACGGAGGAAACCCAGGCGAGGTGGTGCCGTGGAAAGCACGAGGGAAGAGGAGAAGCTGGGGCCGAGCATGGGGCTTGCTTCCAGGCAGTCCCAGAGGCTGGAACTGTTCATTTGGAGGCCACCCCAGACTAGACGAGAAGGTTTTCAGAGGAGAGGCGGAGGGGCTGGCCAGAGCCAAGAAGGGAAGGGAGGAGGCGGGAAACAGTGAGTAGGGTCAGAGGATCAAGTGTTAGATGCGGAGGGAACTGGACCCTGGTCTGGAGAAATGAGAAATCGGTTAATTTTCCAAGAAGCCGTAGGAAAAAGAAGTTATGATCTGAACTCGGGGGTTATATTTGGAATCAGAAAACAGCACTTGGCTTTCAGGGCCAGGAGCTGTGAGTGAGAGAGCCCTCTGGGCCTGGAGAGGCGGGGAGAAGTTAAAAGGGGTCAAGAGAACAGGCCGGGAGTGAGGACTGGCACTGCTGAATCCGAACCAGCCGCCAGCCGAGTAGCTGCACCCGCGCCCCGAGGTGGCTCACCCCTCCCCCAGTACTGAAGTAGATTGTGCATTCCCAACACCTGCTGAGTGGGGGTGGGGCCAAGGGAGGGAGGACTCTGGAGGGCCCAGGCCCCAGGGTCAAGATCAGGCTGTAACCCCAAGAATCCACTTTGGAGGGAGGTGCTGATGAGCCGGGCTGGATGCAGGGATGCTAACATGAAGTCAAATGTTGTAGGCTTCACCCCCAGCCCCCAGTACCTGCCCCAGGCTGTTGATACCCACAAGGCTCCAGGAGTGAAAGAAAGGAGGATGAATATCTGACGTTAAAAATTTAGGGTCAGGGCGCCTGGGTGGCTCAGTTGGTTAAGCGACTGCCTTCGGCTCAGGTCATGATCCTGGAGTCCCTGGATCGAGTCCCACATCGGGCTCCCTGCTCGGCAGGGAGTCTTCTTCGTCCTCTGACCCTATCCCCTCTCATGTGTTCTCTCTCAAATAAATAAATAAAATCTTAAAAACAAAAAAAAAAAATCTAGGGTCAGGCCCAGATGGGGCCTGCAAAAATATCTGTGGGTTGCATGAGTGTTTTGAGTCCAGGATTTCACTGGCAGGGACAGTTTGTGCTCTAAAACAGCCCTGGAGAGTCGGGGCGGGGAGGGGGGCAATTCATTATTCTCTGCCGTGAAAGCCTTTGCACATCTCACGGCCTGTTCTGCCCTCTCTTTTTGTATCAGGGTGGGTGGTCAGGTCTCCTCGTGGGAACACAGTATCAGCCTTGCGACCCCTGCAAGGCCTTCTGCCTCCCCTGGGTTTTCTTTTTCTCCAGGTTTCTCTTCCCACTCCCCCAGCGGGTGTGTGGCATAGAGTCAGGGGGGTGCTCTGGGTCCCTCTTCCTTTGCAGTCTCCTGGGAGGGGCTTGGTTGGAGAGCCCCTGTGCATCTTTTCATCTCCTGGCAAATGAGGGATGTGCTCAGCTTGAGGGTGCAGACGGCACGCAGTGGTGGGGAGGGGAGACTGCAGCCACATTGCTGGAAGGGTGGGCCCCCGAAGCCCACTGGGTGGGGCGGTTGCTCCCGCTGTCCGGGACACCACAGATTGCTGCCCGCACATCCTCGTGGGCCACGCACGCTTGGGTCAAAGTGCAGGTGTCACTGTGCTATCTACCCATCTTTACCATGGCTTCATGCTTAGCTCCTGCAAATGGATGCATGAAGCCCCAGAAAGCACGGTGGTCCTGTGTTTTTCGCAGGCTAGGCTTCCGAATGCAGAGCCTGGCTAGTGGCTTCCTGTTTATTCATTAGATCTGGGAGCTCTCATTCCTGAGTGGCGATCCAGAAGCCACCGTGAGGCAGTGGGGCCAGATGAGAAGTGGAGAAGCTTCTCTGGAGCTGACACAGCACTCCCAGGTCCGGCTTTTGTTTCTCCAAGTCTGATTTGCACTGAGGTTGCTAAGAAAGCTTTCTGCCGGGTCTGCTATGCACTCGACTCACTTAGCCAGCACTCCCAGACTTTCTCATCTTCCCTCGGTGGGATTCACGGTGGGGCTGAGGCTGCTGCCAGATGCGCACAGCGGGCATCCTTCTCTCTCCCGGCCCACCTGCCTTCCCTGACCTACCCACTCCTAGGCAGTTGGTTTGGCAGCTAGCATTGAGAAGCAGCCAGGGTCCTGATGGAGAGGTGGGAGGAGGGGCAGAGAGCTGTGCCCTCCACCTGCCGTCTTTCGCCTCCCAGGAGAGCTCGGAGTAGCACCAAGTATGCAAGTTCCTTTTATGTCTGTCCCCAACCACTCTGTCATCACGAGAGGCCTTGGGGCCCATTCCCACCGTCACCGTTATGGATGCCCCTGCCCACTGAGAATCATGGCCAGGCTGAGGCCATTAGTCTCAGGGGCAACAGAAATTGCTTTGCCTTGGATTTGACGATTTGGGAAATGACAGCGTTTAAACGGGCACTTCCTACCCATGTACGGGTCATGTTTCTAGTGGTTTATTTACAAATTGGCTGTTGGCTACTTGAAACCAGTTCTTATAGAATTATGTTTTCAGGTGGGTGGTTAGGTTTCCAAGGCAGCACACACAGGGCTCTTTCACTTGGATCAAAGCCAGGGATCCGGTAGTTGGAAGGGGCAGGTAATAGGTCAAGGTTTACACTGAAGAGAGGATAGGCAGGGGTGGGGGTAAGCCTGGGTGAGGACAAGGTCCCTGCCCCTGGGTCCATGGAAAGCCGGCAGGTTGGGGCATTCATTCATTCGTGATTCCTTTCTTCACCTCATACCCATATCAGTTCCCCTTTGCTCCATCCTCAGAATATACCCCAAATCTAACCCCTTCTGCTAGCTACCACCACCCTAGTCCCAACTGCTGTCCTCTCTCCACCTCCTGCTTCGTGCCCCCTACCCCCCCTCCCCCCCCGCCGCCCCCAGCCAGAGTGAAGCTTTTAAAATGCAAGTCAGCTCAAGTCATTTTGCAAGGATCACACAGAGCTGGTCCAGGAGGCAGGAGACGGCACCTACCCGTCCACCCTCCACCCTCCACCCTCCACCCTCCACCCCATCAATCCCACTTACCTGCGGCCCACTCCACCGAGAGGTGGGGATCGAGGTTTCTCAGCGCCTGCTTTCTTTTGGATCTGCCTGGTTTCCTTGTGTCCCTATGTGTTCCTGCTTACTTCCTCAACGTCCTGGGTAACGACTGTCTTTGGAGCGGGCTTACCACCTACCCTTTGCTTTAGGACAAAAAAATGGCACCTCCCGCCTCTCACCTGCTGTGTATACACCCAAGAGGACAGGAAGAGACCTTTCTTTTTTTTTTTTTTACTGTGTTCCACAGGTTCATGACTGCAGTAACTCATCTCTTCTGCGCTCCTTCCTTAATTGTGAGTGGCAGTCACGTTCCCGCCCTCGTGTCAGTTTAGCTCAACTCCGTGCACCAGGCCTTGGATTCCTCCTCATTAGTCACTCTGTCTCCCCTGCGTCTCACTACCCTTCCCTCCTGGGCCTCCAGCCTCCCCTTCCTGGGGCGAGCTGACACCCCACCTTGAGCTGACCCGTCTGGGATTCCTCCTGCCCCTGGAAGGCGCCCACCTCTAACTCCCACTGCCACGTTGGCCTGATAGGCTTAAGTCCCCCTGATTCTCAGGCAGGCGGCCGCTTCTTGGAGCTGCCCCAGAGCAGCATCCGAGGCTGACTGTTGTCTCCTGTGGCTTCATCAGTGAGTTTCTGGGCCCCACGACACGGCTGCGTAGAATCTGGGACTGCAGGAGCCCCTGGGGGTCATTTTGCTCCTCCCTCGCCCTCTGCCCTTCCCACCAAGGAAGAACCTTCTTCCCGGGCCTGGGACTGTCGTGTTCAGCATCCTCCTCCTGCATGTGCCTGCAGGCTTCTTGCTGCGGGCTCCTGTCCTTGCGTCAGCGGAAAGACGGCAGTAGGTCCTGCTGCTGGAGCCGCCCACCTCTGGTGCTGCACCCCCCCCATCCCAGCCTCCTCTCCCGGCCACTTGTTTACAGCTTCCCAGCCTCTCTGCCATCTGGGTGATGGGAGCACCCAGCCAAGACAATCTGAATTAATTTTGCAAGTAAAATTTCATCAGACGACCTATCAAGCGCTTCACTAAATCAAGACATATTACATCTCATGTGTGCCCTGAGCCCATTTATCATGAAAGTCACCCCTGAAATGCCAGACAAGCTTAGGCCAGAAAGGAGGAACATTCTTATGTGAAGTGAGAGGGGTCTTCCTTGTCTCTAGATGTGTGACCTGAGGGGCTTCGCTCTGCTCTTTTGCCGGGAAGGCATTGTTGATGGTACTTGAGATTCAGGGTCAGGTGGCCCTGAAACAGAACCCCTGCTTTGAGGCTTCCTCGCTGTGCAACTCTGAGCAAGTTGCTTAACCTCTCTGAGCCTCTGTTTTCTTGGGTGTGAAATGGACATCATATCTACCTTAGAGGGCTGTTATGAGGTTAAATGAGATGAGACTCCACAAATTCTCTGTATGATAGCAAGGGCTCTATGAAAATCCATTCCTTGCCCCCATACGAGGTAAGTTACAAACCCCATGGACATTTTTGGTTCCAACATGCTGACGTGGAAGTATCTGCATGCGGCATGAATGATAGGACATTAACAAGCGAGTAGGTGCTCTGCACGTGGGGGGTACCTGTATGTAGTTGAGAGAGGGGAGGGCACAGTTTCTGTTCACACAGAAAGAAGGTAGGCAGAAGTTGTCACCTTCCAGACACGGCATGGGTTCCGTAGGTGGGTCCCTCTCTTGTGTCTTACTTTGTTTCTTGCCCTGGCTCATCACCTGTGAGTTGTTGGTCTTACAGAGACTTCTGGGATCCTTGATAGGGCCTCACTACGGTGATATTGATGGACCCTCCCCTTTCTGCTTGGTTGTTTGGCTTTGTTCCTGTCATCTTTGCAGGCAGCGGTTGACTAGAGTCATTTAGGAGCAGGCAAAGGGAGAGAGAGACACGTGCTCTCGTATCTGCTGACGACTTAGGTTAGGACTCCTTCCAGAGAAGTCTGGAGGTGGTGACCCCCGTGGGATATAGCAAAGACCCCCTTCGTGACAATTCTACTCTAAGCTTGGCCTCCTGGGAGCTGGGAAAGTGAGGTGCTGGGCTCCCCAGGACTGGTTTTGGAGGGAGCCCAGGCTCCCCAGTTCCCTCTGCCTTCTCGGCTGTGCAAGCATGGGGCACGTGGGCACGAGCACCCCTGTGAAGGTCCGTCGTCTTTCGTTGGGTGCTTACCAGTGTTGCGCCCTGAGCCGAGAGGGCCAGACAGAATCTTTCTGTCCACCAGGAGCTCCCAGTCCTGACTGGCTGTGGTGCCGAAGGACAGAATGAGTTACAGGATGTAACTTACTTCTTTAAGCACCAAAATTTTAAAAAAATATATATTTTGGCCACTTTAAATATTTCCATCCAAATGGACCCAAGAAAAGGATCACTAATATGCATCTCTCTTAAACAGTATACACGGAGCACAATTTGATCATCATTCTCATTACTCAGGGTCATTAATAGAAACATCAGCTACTATGCGGATATTCTATGTCCCACACCAAGTGGCCCCGAACTGCTCATTTCTTGGGTTCTTTATCCATTTTATGATTTTCACTTCTCTCCTGCTTTATCAGTTGCTTCTTGTTGCTTTTGCCAGGCTGTCTGCCTCCCTTCTGTTTTGCATTTAGTGTGAATAAACTCTATCAGCATTAGGCATAGAATGGAGTCTGGGAGGGTCTCTCTTGTTTATTTATTTATTTATTTATTTTTAAAGAGAGCGAGAGAGCTTGTTGGGGGGGTGTTTGAGGGAGGAGGGGCAGAGGGAGAGAGAGAATCTTAAGCAGGCTCCACGCCCAACGAGGAGCACGACGCAGGGCTCGATTTCATGACCCTGAGATCATGACTTGATCTGAAATCAAGAGTCGGATGCTTGACTGACTGAGCCAGCCAGGCGCCCCTGTTGTTTCTTCTTTTATCTCAGTGGAGTTGTGTCCCCTGGGTAGGTGGTGGTATCATGCTGCCTTGTGTTGATGCTGTGTTGTTTGTGTATATACCCAGTTTTTAATTTCATTTTATTTATTGAGATGTAATTGACATATAACATACTAGTTTCAGGTGTATGAGATAATGATTCGATATTTGTACAGATTGTGCAAGAATCACATAGGACCAATTTCCAGATAGATTTTCAGATCGTGGTAGACAAGGGACCTCGAGTCACATTTGTTATGCTCTTCCCATAGCAGTGCTCCATGTAGGGCAGGGACCTCACACATATGTGCACTCTGAATATTTTTTTTTAAGATTTTATTTATTTGAGAGAGAGAGAGCATGCATGAGCATGGGGAGAGGGAGGGGTAGAGGGAGAAGCAGACCCCCCCAACTGAGCAGGGAGCCCACCGTGGGGCTCCATCCCAGGACCCTGGGATCATGACCTGAGCCGAAGGCTGACACTTAATCGACTGAGCCACCCAGGCGCCCCCACACTGAATTTATCAATGAATCTACTTAATGAAATAGGGAATGAAATTGAATGTATCATAGTTGTATCACTAGAAAGCAAGAGAGTATTTCCATCAGCTATACAAAAGAGACAGTATGATAGTGGGTTAAGACTTAGTAAAATTGGGGCTCTCATTTCAGCCCTTCCATTTACTAGTTGGGTGATTTTATTTATTTTTTATTTTTTTATTTTTATTTTTTTAAAGATTTTATTGATTTATTTGCGAGAGAGAGAATGAGAGAGAGAGAGAGCACATGAGAGGGGGGAGGGTCAGAGGGAGAAGCAGACTCCCTGCCGAGCAGGGAGCCCGATGTGGGACTCGATCCCGGGACTCCAGGACCATGACCTGAGCCGAAGGCAGTCGCTTAACCAACTGAGCCACCCAGGCGCCCCTAGTTGGGTGATTTTAGATTACTCTGTGCCTCAGTTTCCTTGCCTCAGAAATGGGATGATTATAGTGGTTGCCTCATAGAGTTGTGAATTAAATGACAAGATAGCTGTTAAAATTGCTTAGCACATATCGGGCACATAATGAGCATGGGGATGTTAATAACAATGATAAAAAAAAAAAAAGCCTAAACGTTTGATTTGGTGGAAGAGTGGTGAAGATGGTATGAGCTTTTTTGGGGGGGTTCCTAGGGACCATTCCTCTCTGCCCAGGATTTCCTCCTCCTCCTCCTTCCCCTCTTCCACGCCTCTGGTAAGATCTTTATTTGGTCTCAGGGCTAGATGATTATTAATGCAGAAATGTTAGGGCTGGAGATTTCCACAGCCTTTGAATAATAGGCATTTGGAAAATTAAATATTTCTGTCAAGTATGCCATAAATCTTGGCTGTTTAGGAAGGTGAGAAATTAAAATTGCAAAACAGCCGGGGAGGGAGTGCGTGGTCTAGCCCCTGTGTGTGGTCTCAGGGTGAGGGTGGGCAGGGCGGCAGCCGCTTGGGAGCAGGAACCTGAGCAGGCCTGGGGGAGGGGAGTAGAGGCAGTCCAGAGAAGGTTGCTTGCTGCAGGTCCTCAGTCTGCCAGACTTTGAAGTTCAGATGGTTTTGATGGACGCTTCCTGCTTTGTGTTCTAGATCTGCATCTGGCCGGCTCCTGCTGGGCTTCAAGCCTTCTTCTCTTCTTTCCCTCCCACTTTGGCTTTCCTGCCCACCCACCAGCCCACCAGCGAGGCCCCCTGCCCTCGTCCTGCCTCAGAGGAATCATGTGGCACCGCGGACAAGAGCCTTTCCGTTAGTTCCTTCTGCTGCTGGAAAGCCACCCTGAAAGAGGGCAGCCCATTCTGGGCATCCCCTGCTCCAGCAAAGGCAAAAGCTGTGAGAGGGTCTTGTGTAGATAGAGGGTCTCCCTGACCACACAGAGGGGCAGCACACGTATTTTTCCCCAAGGGTCAGGAGACAGCAAAGACAAGGAGATGTGGGTGAGGCCTCTAAACATGGGCCACTCTGACTTCCAGAAGAACACGACCATCCCCGCAGCTCCGTCTCCGCTCCCTCAGCCCCAGGAGGACCCAGAGACCCCCAGCCTCACCTGGGTTGCTTTCCTGCCTTCTTACCTGGTCACGTATCAGGACTTGACTCTTGTCTACTACACTGCATACATATGGTGTTAGGAGTGTGAATTAGTCACCAGTTTTGGGGGGACCCACATGAAAAGGGCAACCAGCAAAGCGAAGCCTCTCTAGGGGAGAAGGGCCAGGGGTGGTGAAGAGACTCAGAGCCACGTCATGTTCTTCTTTTCACACATTCGCTTACTCAGTTGGCATGGATGAGCTGTTGGAACATTCCTGATATGCTGGATACCTAGGAAATATAAGTAACAGTGAGAACAGACTGTCTTACCTTGTGTTGGACATCGTGCTAAATCCTTTAAATGCATTAATTCATTTAGCCCCAAGAGTTCTTAAGATAATACTGTTATCCGTTTTAATAAGGAAGCTGTGATTCAGAGAAATGAAGTGACCTTCCCAGATGGAAGAGCTAAGAATCAAACCCACATCTGACTTTCATTTTTTTTAATATATATTTTTTAAGATTTTGTTTATTTGAGAGAGAGACAGAGAGAGGGAGAGAGCACGAGCTTGAGGGTGAGGGGCAGAGGGAGAAGCAGACTCTCCGCTGAGCAGGGAGCCCGATGTGGGGCTCGATCCCTGGACTCCAGGATCACGACCTGAGCCCAAGACAGACGCTTCACCAACTGAGCCACCCAGGTGCCCCCACATCTGACTTTTAATCACTCTGGATCACTTGCCAATAAGGCCTTGTTGAAAATTCAGCACGGAGTCCAGGCTTGCTCCTAAGAAGCTCAGTCTAGAAGGAGAGCAGGTGAGTATGTTCGAGGGGCAAACTCAGTCTAGGATGGTTGGCCAGGGACTAGGGAGGTCTTCCTGGAGGAGGTGATGCCTAAGCTGAGTCCAGAGGATGCACAGGAGCCAGCCCAGAGAAGAAACAGAGGTAGGTTGTTGTGAGGCTGAGGGAAGAGCTTCAACAAACACCCAGCCCCGAGTGAGAATTTGTGTCGAGGTAACAGGAAGCAGGCTGGAACTAAGGTACGAGGGAGAGAGAAGAAGCCAGAGAAGTGGCTGAGATCAGACATAAATGGCCTTGTATGTCAGGCTAAAGGCACCAGGAAGCCACTGGAAGGATTTACCCAGAAGGGGACAGGTTGAGACCCTCTGGTGGTGGTAGGGCAGCTGGGTAATAGGAAGCAGAAAAATGAGGCTGTGGCAGATATTTATGAGAAATGTAGGCTTACACTGAGGTCTGCAAGTGGACAAACTTGAGAGACTCTCTAGAAGGCAGAATCGACGGGACGTAGTGCTGATAAGATATGGGGGGAGGGTGCCATGGGTAGAGGAGGGAGGAGCCAGGTCTGAGGGACCAGGGTGGGCCCCCTGTCCCCACATATTTATGACCCACCTGCTTGGTGGCCATGGGGATCCTCACCATTGACACGAACCCCGTTCTGGCCTTGTATGGATGAATGGGATGCATTCTGAGCACTGGGCTGTGGGATGCATGTGATTATTGAGATGTCAGTCATGCAGGCAGGGGCCCAGCTGGCCCAGTCCCACCTCTTAGTCCCCTCCAGGCAAACCCCTTCTCTGTCCTTTACAAAGGAAGAAGGCTCTTTCTGTATTGGACATATGGACGGTGTGATTATTGGCCTCTTTTCCTGTATGGCCTAGAGGTTGCTTGGCCAGCCAGCACTGCGCTTGGACCTAGCTTCTTCTAGGTTCCTAGCATATGGCCGGGGGGAAGGCAGCTGTCAGAAAGCCCCCAGTCTAGGAGCTCTAAGTCCCAAGTTCCCCTACACCCCAGGTTCTCTGGGCTCTGGAGAACACTTTCTGGGGCCTGGATGAACTGGTGCCTAAGGAGAAGCCTGTAAAAAGGAGAGAAGACAACCCCTCTATTTCTGGGTTCCTGCGAAGAAAGCAGGGTGGGTGGCCACCTTCACTTTCTGGAGTAAAATGTGAACTTTTAAAAACTGAGGACCGAAAACTAAGTTCAGCCTTAGCTCAAGCTAGGCTGGGGGCCAGGAGGCCCTCTCGAGGTTAAGGCTGGGATGGGTGGGCTTTGTCCCTCATCCAGCTGGCTTCTCTCAGCTTAGCTGACCTAAGCACTTGGGGAACTCTATCCTTTGGTCCTCCATCCAAGGAAATTAGATGTGGCGCTCCCGGTTACTGGGCTCTGAGTTCCCCCCCACCCTTCCTGGAGCTTCCGAGAAGCCCACCTCCTGTTCAGAGAATTTATGAATCCTACCTGCCTGTTCTCCTGGTTCTGGCACCTGCCACACCTGGGATGGGTTATGCCTCCGGGGCCTGCCTTCAGCACCAGTCACCAGTCTGGTTTGACTCCTGACGGCCGCCCGAGGCCCTGGTACATTATCTGTCCACCACAGAGGAAGGGTGGCAGGTGTGTCTCATGAATTCAATACAAGCTCTCAGGGAGCCTTTGGAAGGCTGGGGATTGGGGGTTGGCGGCTGGGCGGGGGGACTGGAGGGGGGTCGTCATCGTCGTGAGAGAACGTATGCAGTGAGAAAGTTGGGGTGGGGACCGGCGCTGTCCAGGAGCCCTGGATTCGTGGCCCGATGAGGAGCCCTGGGACCTGGCGAGCCTGGAGCCCCCGGCCCGGCTGCCTCTCACCACGTGTGCGCTAGGCCTTCGTTACTCTGGCAACTCGCCCCGCTCAGAGGGCACCAGGCAGCTGCATCCAGCCCCTTGTTACGGGGGAAAATGCTCTCATTGAAGCGCCCGAGCGGAGCTTCTCTGCCTTTTATTGCGACCGGCGCCAGCGGCTTCCATTTGTAAACTTATTAGTGTGCGCGCGCGGCCAGAGGGCCCGGGAATCCGGGCGGCGGCGCGGGGCGACGGAAGGGGGCGACGGCCGCCGCATGCTAATCAGGGGGCCGGGCCGAGCCGAGGGGTGCGCAGGGGCCGCCCGCTGCGAGCGCCCCCGCCCTGGCGTTGCCCTTGGCCCTGCCAGCCCCGATTCCCTGGGAGTCGGAGCAGCGCACGGTTGGAAGGGTCTTAGGACCCAGAGAGGAGACAGGTGTCTCCCGGGGGCAGGACCCCCCCTCCACCCCCACCTGGACACCGGGAGGGGCGGCCCCCCGGGGGGGGTGCCCTGGTCCCCAGGCCCGGGGTTCCCTGCAGGCACAGCCCGTGGGCGCTTGCCCGGCCCGCGAGGGGAGGCCGCCGGCGCCCGGAATGATAACGCGCCCGCGCGCCCTTATTCTGAAGGGGCCGCCGCCCGGCTGCCGTGGCAGGTCGTTAGCTCGGCAGGTGGGGCCGGGCGCCCTGCTCGTGCCGGCTCCCTGAAGGCTCCCGAGTGGGCTGACGAACAGCGTGGGCCTTCCGGAAGCCGGCTGCTCGGGACCCATCTCCGGACTTCGCACAAGGGCAGCTCTTTGTTTACAGCGCTCCTTTCTCTCCCCCCGTTTCCTTCTCTCCCGCCTCCTCCCTCTTTCCGGTGATCGGCTCCACGCGGCGGGGGGGGGTGGGGGGGGCGGGGGGAGCCTGTCTGAGCGACCCCCTCCCAGTCCTGCCCGTTCTGCTGGGGACCCTTCGCCGGGGAGGTGATGCTGGGGCAGGCGTGGGAGGACGGACTGCGGAGCCCGCGTCATCCGGCCGGTGGGGAGCGCTGTGCGGGCGGAGAGGCCCCCCCGCCACCGCCACCGAGCCAAGCCCGGAGCGCGGCTTCGCCTGCCTGGTCGCCTCCAGCTGCTGACCTCATTAGGGCTGGTATCCTGGAGGAGCGGGCCGGTAAAAGGACCAGAAGACCGGAACCAAGTGGCTGCGAAGATATCGACAGCCTCCCTGGAAACTCGCTTTCCAATGAGCGCTGCATCCCCTCCTCCTTTAATTAGCAGGAGGGAGCTGGACAAGTTGTTACAACTGCAGGGAAAAGGATAAAAGATGGCTTTGTATTAGTGTGGCAAATTTTATTAAACTGAGAGAAAGGGTAACTGAAACATGACAGCCGTGTGTGTAGTGCCTCCTGAATTTGTAATAACCCAATCTTGTTCTGAATCATCCCTGCGTTGGCAAACGGAATATAAAGCATTTAACAGATCCAGTATTGTAGGAGGTACAACAGAGAACAGCCGAGTGGGGAGGGACAGGTAGGGGAAGAGGGCTTCCAACCCAGGGCAGCCTTCACTGGTTAATGAGACCCGAGCAGAAATACAGGGTCTGGCTCCTGGCTTTGTCTCATTAATTTCTCCTGCCCCCCTGGCTCTTTCTTACATCTCCGTGTTTCCACTTATAATTCAGAGGTAATAATCTGGCCGCAAGAGAAAACTTAATAGCACATTAGTTGGTAGGGAATGGACAAAGCCATCTTTTCCTAATGGGAGTAAAAAAGTAGACAGGAAATCGGGGAGGAAAGAGCTCAGCCACATGGTGGTGCTGGGCTTGGGGGATGACTTTGGTACTCAAGCTGGAAGGGGGGTGATGCCATGTTCACCGTGCATTAGCTGTGGTGCCCATGGCTATCATTTTGATGATAGACATGTGGGTGAGGCCCAGACAAGTTAAGTCCTATGTCCAGGGTTTAGTAAATAGCAAGCTTGATCTCACACTTTGGTCCTTCAGCCTCCAAAGCCTATGCTTTGCCTGTTACCCTAGGTCTTAGATTTCAGTTGACTAATGAAAAGGGGGAAAAAAAATTCATTTGTAGAGGCCCTTAAGTGAGGAATTGTAGCTCTTGAACTCTAGGGGATTTCAAGATCTTCTGATCTAGGTAAGATATTATTTACTCTTCTTTTCAGAGGAAGTGACTGGGTTCCAGAGATGTTAAGCCACCTGTCCAGGGTCATGCAGCCAGGAGGTGACTGAGGAGGGAGATCAGACTGCACATTCCTTCCTATTGAGTAAGGCCTCAGATGTCAGATCAATCCATGCTTTATTAAAATAGGTTCTGGGGGGGGGGTGGGAGGATGGGTTAGCCTGGTGATGGGTATTGAGGAGGGCACGTTCTGCATGGAGCACTGGGTGTTATGCACAAACAATGAATCATGGAACACTACATCTAAAACTAATGATGTGGGCGCCTGGGTGGCTCAGTTGGTTAAGTGACTGCCTTTGGCTCAGGTCATGATCCTGGAGTCCCGGGATCGAGTCCCACATCAGGCTCCCTGCTCAGCAGGGAGTCTGCTCCTCCCTCTCATGCTCTCTGTCTCTCATTCTCTCTCTCGCAAATAAAGACAATCTTAAAAAAAAATTTTTTTTAAACTAATGATGTATGGGGATTAACATAACAATAAAAAATAAAAATAAAATAAAAAAAATAAAATAGGGTCTATTTAAGATGATTGCAAGCTAAATCTGTGGACCGAGCCTGACTTCTTACTCCTGCCATTTCCTACTGTTCGGTCCTCAGTGGAGACAGAGACCTACATCACTGTCTTTCCTGTCACTCTTCCTCGAGTTGAAGGCTGGCATTTAAATCTGACCTCTCCCCTTGCTCAAATTCTTCCTGCCAAAGACTGAGCTAGACCCTCTTGGGGGTTTCACTTCCCACTCAGGAGTGATTAACGTGTCCCTTTTCCAGCACATAGAGGAAATGAGCAAAGCACTTCTGTTTGAAAGGAAAAAAAGGGGGAGAGAGAGAGAGAGAGGACAAAAATATGTAACACAACCCCAGGCTCCCGTTTGGGTTTGCAAAGTGGAAAACAAAACAGAACCATTTTCCAGGTACTTTTATGTTATTGCCTCTGTAACGTGCCCAAAAATATTTTCCAAGTGATTCATCTACAATCCAATAAGAACAACGGCTGTTGCCATTCCTATGAAAGGAGCCCGAGAGCATTAGTGAGCCGTTTTATTTTATGAAGGGGAAGAGGCGCAGGTGTTTGGAGCCATTTGCCTGAGGCATCGAGGCCGGTGCCCCGGGGCGTCTGTAGCTCCGGGCGGGGCAGCTGACGGAGCCGCAGGTTGGCTGGGACACCAACAGACAGTACCCCACGGTTAATGCCGGTCGGGGCTGCCCATGGTGGAGGCTTTCAACTTCAGTGCACTGGCCTCCCGCCACTCAAAGCTCTCTTTGTCATCTGCTGATTTTCAAAAAGTATCATTAACCGTAATAATTCACATTTGTAAGGGACTTTGTAGTTTGCAGTGCTGCCTTTTATCCATCTGGTGTGATCTTGATAACCACCCTGAGACTGAAACAGTTACTATCATCCCCATTTTACAGATGAGAAGACTGAAGCTTTTTTTTTCTTTTTTTTGATTTTTTTTATTATGTTATGTTAATCACCATACATCACATCATTAGTTTTTGATGTAGTGTTCCATGATTCATTGTTTGCATATAACACCCAGTGCTCCATGGTGGGGGGTGGGAGGGATGGGGTGGCTGGGTGATAGACACTGGGGAGGGTATGTGCTATGGTGAGCGCTGTGAATTGTGCAAGACTGTTGAATCAGAGATCTGTACCTCTGAAACAAATAATACATTATATGTTAAAAAAAAAGAAGATAGCAGGAGGGGAAGAATGAAGGGGGGGAATCGGAGGGGGAGATGAACCATGAGAAGACGATGGACTGTGAAAAACAAACTGAGGGTTCTAGAGGGGAGGGGGGTGGGAGGATGGGTTAGCCTGAAGACTGAAGCTTTGAAAGTTTAGTGCTTTGTCCAGATTAAGAGGCTCCCTTCCACCACCACCCCACTCCCCTGGCCGTTTCCGTATGTCGGTGTCCTCCTTGTAAATGTTGGGGATTTTATGTTGAATTCTTTTTTAAAAAATTTTTTATTGTTATGTTAATCACCATACATTACATCATTAGTTTTTGATGTAGTGTTCCATGATTCATTGTTTGTGCATAACACCCAGTGCTCCATGCAGAACGTGCCCTCTTTAATACCCATCACCAGGCTAACCCATCCTCCCACCCCCCTCCCCTCTAGAACCCTCAGTTTGTTTTTCACAGTCCATCGTCTCTCATGGTTCGTCTCCCCCTCCGATTTCCCCACTTCGTTCTTCCCCTCCTGCTATCTTCTTTTTTTTTTTCCTTAACATATATTGCATTATTTGTTTCAGAGGTACAGATCTGTGATTCAACAGTCTTGCACAATTCACAGCGCTCACCATAGCACATACCCTCCCCAATGTCTATCACCCAGCCACCCCATCCCTCCCACCCCACCCCCCACTCCAGCAACCCTCAGTTTGTTTCCTGAGATTAAGAATACCTCATATCAGTGAAGTCATATGATACATGTCTTTCTCTGATTGACTTATTTCGCTCAGCATAACACCCTCCAGTTCTATCCACGTCGTTGCAAATGGCAAGATCTCATTCCTTTTGATGGCTGCATAATATTCCCTTGTATATATATACCATTTATGTTGAATTCTGATATGGAGCAGGATGTGTAGGCTTCTCTAAATGGTAATGCTGCGCAGTATCAGTCACTGGAACAAGAGGAAGGTTGTTAGCCAGGAAACAGGAGTGGTCAAGAGGACCTCAGGGTGGCAGGGGAGAAACTCTGGGCCCTACTCTGGTGAATATAGACTTGGAAGAAGCTGGGCATAGGGAATGGTACTCTCTCCATGCAGGTGGGCGGGGGCTAGGAAGGGTGAAGTGGGAACCTCAGAGTGGGTCTAAGTGGACCAACAGAGGCCAGGTTGGGTAGATGAGTGTCCCTCTTGTTCCTTTCCCCTTCCTATTTCCAGGCTGTTAGAAAAGTCTTATTGAATCATTCCAGTCTCATGAGTTGTGCGTTTGGGATTAAGGCGAAGGACCTGTGTCCCCAGCAAGGCATTCTTTGAAGGGGGTGGTGGCTGTTTCTGATACCACCCTGTTGATGTCGGCAGTAATAAGTGGGACAAGATGAAGCTTAGGGGACAAGGGTCAGGGAAGAAAGAGCCTGCTGCCTGCCTCACTGGAAAGCCTCCCTCTTCTGCCAACCACGGAAGGTTAGGGTTTGAGGATTTTGAAACCTAATTGTCCACAACAATGTGAATTTACGTAACACTACTGAACTGCACACTTGAAAATGATTAAGAAGGTAAATTTTATTTCGTGTATTTTACCAATAAGAAAAATAACTAACAATGGCTCGTAGTTTATGAGTCAAAAGGCTTATAAGGGTTCTGAGAATAGACAGTATTTCTCTGCCCTATCCTTCCTTAACCCCTCAGCCTCCCCTCTTCGAAGCAACGGCATTCAACGTTTTCTCTCTTTTTTTCTGACATTTACATATCTCTAGAGTTCTAAATAATATGTATGTATCACTTAGTTTAATGCATTAATTATATTATCCATTGACTTTCTATTTATGCTAATGAGGATTTAGTTCTCTTACGCTGCCATCCCCTCTGACTCTTACCCTCTATATAGAGTATTTAAGCTAGTTAAATCAATATTCAGGATTTACATTGTGCCTACTTGACTATGATTCACAACTGACTATTATATTATGGTTATGTTTCCTTTTTTTTTTTTTTTCTTTCTTTTCCTGAAGTTCATAACCACCTTGCTTAACTTTTTTGCTTTGATTTTCTTTGTACTTACCAATAGCCTCTGAGAATAATTTTCCTGAAGGTCAGTCTCATCAATCAATCCGTTCCGACACGTGTCTTGGAGACTTTGCTTCTGGACGCCGCTGTCGTGTCCGGTTGGCTTGTGCTTAGGTCTGTGGCACGGCTCTGACCCTAGGACTTCCCTCTGCTCTGGTCCCAGGAAATCCCTTTGCCTTTCTGTAATATACATTCTTTATTTCTAGGATCTCGCATCCTCTTCTTTTTTGGCTTGCTCCATTGTTTTGATGGAGCACATTTACCAGGAGTGTTCTCAGGTTCAAAAGACGTGCAGTAGCCAAAGGCCTGGTGAGGACAGGCCGTGGTGTGGCGCTATGCACTCTGGGCTGGTGCCTTCCGAACCTGGGGCACAGCAGCGTCCTCTCCCCTGGGTAGGATCTCCTGTTTTCTGTAGCCCCCGTGGTCTTTTTCTTATCCTTTCATCCTGCTGCAGGATTTTGATTTTTAGGAAGGCAGCGCCCTCACCCATGTCACACTAGTAAGGGGCAGAACTGTGACTTGAACCCAGATCCATGGGCTCAAGTCCAGTGTCGTCTTCCGTCTGAGCTATGATCTGTACTCCTTCTACCGTAGCCAGGTCTAGTGCAGTCTGGTCCTCCCCACTCATCAGCCATCCGGCCTCACTCAACACACCTCACCTCTTCTCCCCTTCCTCCCTAGCCAGCCCCATTGTGGATGCGTGTGTCCCCAGCCCCCTGCACCCGTGCCTGGGCCCTGTCCAGGGAGGGCATAGTCTCCCAGGGGAAAACCCCAAGGTCTGTGAGATGACCTGGCGTTTTGTCCTTTTCTCGGTGGCCGGTCTGCTTGGCGGCGGGGAATGTGGTTTATAAGGATCAGAGTCATCCCTGCCTCCTCCCTTTGTCTGTCACACAGCCCTGCTCAGGCCCCTTTGCATTGGCAGGAGGTCAGTGGAGGGGATCCCCTCTACAACATGCCTGGTCGCCTTCCCCTGGAAAAATTCAGGTCTGAGTCAAGCAAGGGAAGGAATAGCGCATAGGGAGAGAGTCAGGCTCCTCTCCATCAAGTCCCTTGTAACTCAGTAGGTGAGAGCGTGTCGTGGCAGCAAACAGGGTGGGAGAGCCTGTCCTCCTTGCGGGGCTGTCTCTGGGAGGCCTTGCCTGGCTGACTCCTCCCTCCCCTCCTAAAGCATCGCCTTCCTTGGGAAGTTTTCCAGGCGGTGTGGAAGCGAGATGGCCATGCATGCCGGAAGTCATGCATAAGTAAAATCCACAGATAATTCCCAAGCTCTGCTTTAGCCATTAGTTTTCATCTTTCTTCCCACGAAACCTTTCTCCGAACTGCTAAGGGAGCAACGCTGGTTGATTTGTGCCTTTCCCCTTTATGTTTCCTCTGCTCCCTCCCTCTGCTTCTGATTAAGATAGAAATTAGCTACGAAATGACCCAAGTAAGGCCACGACATATTCTGCAAGAAGATAGACAAGCAAGAGGCCTCAGTAATCTATAAATTAGATAATCAGGCCCAATGTCATTGGAGGTGACTCTATGCTATTTACTCATTCATTCATTCATTCATTCTATGATATCTTCTTGATCGAATAAAGTTCTAGGCTCTGGTGTGATGAAATCTTGCTTTTGAGGTATTTAAAGTGTATTTGAAGCAGCGTGACCTCTTGCAGATTGTAGTCACCCCAAGGTCGCTGGCCCAGCTGTTTTGCTCACTCGGTATGGGGTCCTCCGGGTCCGGCTTGGGCTGCAGGACAGGCAGTTTGCTCAGAATGAGAGCCCCGTAAATGTTTGTTGTTGATGGTGATGCTTGATCAATAAAGCTAATCCTGCCATTGTCATCAGGGGATAAATCAGTACTCGCGTGTGTGAGAATTTCCCCTTGAACGTGTTTCTGAGGATGCTCAATCAGACTCTTTATGGTTTCCAAGAGCTGGGGCATGATGAAAAGGGCCTTGGCAATTTGCTGCTGTGGAGAAGTTGAACAGAAAGCAGGGAGTCAATGAATTAGGGCCCCGCGGCTCACCCATGCTACCCCACAGCCGCTGAGGACCCTGGGCCTCCGCTCAGCAATCTTCAGCTCAAGCTTGCGGGTTCTTTGATGGCAGCTCAACTCGTCTCTCTGGGTGGGAGGAGGAGGTAGACGCAAGGATGGAGAGTTGGCACTGGAGTACTTGGGCCTCAGAGTGGTTGTGAGCAGGTATGTAAGAGAGCAGAGCAGGAGTCTGTAGGGGAGCGGCTGGGACTGGACTTGGACTCAGCAGGCCGAGGTCCTCCCACCACAGACAGTGTGTGCATGGGCACGAATCAGGAGCCAGGGACCCACAGAGGTCCAGGGCTTGGGGTTCAAGAGCCACTCCCAGCCCCTTCTGTGTGGGATGGCCCGGCCTGACCGCCAAGCCTGTGCTCACACTCCGGCTCCTCCGTACCTCAGAGTCCTGGATGGAAGGTGGCTGAAACACAGCTGATGGCAAGGCCTTGGGACTCCAGCTGACTCTACTCCACCGGCTCAGGGACTGGGGGTGTCACAGCTCCGAGAGCATCTCCTGTGACATGTCCTCTCCCCTCCGGGACCAACCCCGGGGCCTCCAGGACAGATTCCCTGATGTGAGATTTAGTTCTTTGTTACCTGTCTTCTCTGCAGCCTTACCTGAAGCTTCCTGAGAACAAGTCAGGAAGCTCTTCCCTAGTCCAGACGCGCTGTGACACGCGCCAGGCGTGAGGTAGGGGCTCCGTAAGTGCTGGGTGAATGGAGCAGGGCACTGCGTGGTTGTACCTGAACAGATGGGGGGCAGGGCAGGGAGCAGGTGTCCACGATGGAGTCACTGGGCGAGATGGACCGCCGTGGTTCTAGGTCTTCTTCCAGGGAGGGAAGGACGGAGGGATGGTAATGACAATGAGCAAACACTAGAACAGGGCGTGCTCCGCACCAGGGCCTCTTGGAACGCCTTACACAGGTGCCCTTGTTGAATCCTTTGTTTTCCTCATTTAATTCTTAGTGCAGCCCTATGAGGCAGGTGTTCTCATTACTCCCACTACACAGATGAGGAAATGGGAGACCTGGCTTCCTCGTGTGCGTTCTTCACATCTCTTCCTTGGCGAAGGCTCAACTACCCTCTACCTCCCTGTCACTGCATTTCTTACTCTTTCTGGCTGTTTGTGTGTCCCGCTTCCCTAGGACTGACTGTAGGCTCTGTCTGCGCAGGGACTAGGCTTGTCTTGCTCATATTGAACCCCTGGTGCCCGGCGTGCCGTTGGTATGGAGTAGATGCCCAGTACATGTCTCTGAATGAATGAATGAATGAACAGACTGCGAGAGTGTCACTTGCTCTCCACTGAAGCATTCCACCAGGCTGCAGGGAGGATGGCTCTTTCTTCTGTGACTCCCCACAGGGCCCATGAGCAGAGGGGCGTCCCAGGACCAGGCACCTCTGTTGAACCCATGTTTGTTGAGCGCCTACTGCGTGCCGCCTCCATATTGAGTGCCAGGGAAGGCGTCCCTACCATCAAGGAGTTTCCAACATCTTCTGCAAAGAAATCCCTTCACTTGAATCTCTCCTAAAGCTCTCTTGTGCTTTTGGCGAATAGCCCCCACTTTGCCTTCTAGGGCTTCTAGGAAGGGGCAAATGAGTGCCATTCTCGGCAGCCCTCTCAGCCTCAGAGGACCCTGCCACAGCCACCCCCCGCCTCAGGTAGACCAGCCGAGATGATTCAGTTATGTACCTTAATGCTTGGATCTTTTGCTTGCTCCTTTTTGAGGACATGAATATTATTTTTTTGCAAAATCTGAAGCATATATTTTCTGCTCAGCCTGTGGCGGGCCGAGGGTATCTTTGCATTTACTGTCTCCAGTCTCTCCTCTCCTCTCCCTGCCCAGCCACTGCCTTGTACCTGATGTAATGTTCACACCTTACTTGGTGGCTCCTCATGGAGCTCATCTGCATCCCTTCTCTCTGGCGCCTCGGTCTTCCCACCATCTTCCACGCTCTCCTTCCCCACTGGGACATTTTTGCAGGAGATGCCAAGGGTTTTCTGAATGGGGTGTGCTTGTGAGAGTGTGAATGTGTCTGGGGCATGTGCCTCCCACCCTGCCCCAGGCACAGCTCTATATACAACTCCTACTCTTGGCCAGTTCTCTGCCCTTTCCCCTCCAGACACCACCAGCCTCTCTGACCCCTGCTCGGCACTGCCAGGGACGCTGGCGGGCCTCGATGTGCTTATGGACTGAGCAGCAGACAGCTATTGAGGGGGACCCTGAGCAGAGTGGCTCAAACATGGTCCACACAGCATTTCGCTGCCGCTGGAAGACACAGCCCCTTGCATTTTTGAGGCGGCGACCATAGGAAAACAAAGTATGAGTGGTCATAATTTCCTGGGCTCCTGAGCAAATTTGTATTTCATTCTGATTGTTGAATGTGTTGCCTAATTGTAGCTATAAAAAGGAATAGTCCATCTTCCCCATGAAATCCTGGTGCTGGCTAATTGTTGTTTAATTAGTTGATTCCAGTGGTTGAGGGGTGAGTTTGGAATTACAATTACAACTCCTATTATTTCAGGGAGATTGCTGAATTAATTAGTGGGACAATAGGATTCCTCGTTATTGACATCTTAAGAATCCACAATAATAACTTTAAAATGGGTTGCAATAATGGAGGTTGGTCATAGATTTGTCTTCTCTGCTGGGTGAGGCTGGACTTCAGGAGGACCGGGGCCTCCCGTTCTGCCCCTCCTTCCAGGGGAGGGGATGGGAGTCTGGAGAGGCAGGTGCTCTTGGTGAGAGTTTTGATTCTCACCAAGTTTTGACCAGGGGTAGTAGGGGAGGCAGGGAGGGATCTCACAGCTGTGCTTGGCTTTCTCATGACCTGAGCGGGTAAAGGCCAATGGTGATGTAAGATGGGAGAGAAGAGGAAGGAAAGGGTCCAGCCAAGAATGTGCAGGGTGTAATTCAAGGTCAATGAAGAGGAACTTTGCTTATAGCTCTGATGATCATGGACAGCCCGTTGGACAGGGGCAAGTGGCAGGGCTTCCAGAGAGTCAGGCCCAAGTGGTGACAAGGCCAAGGTCATGCAAGGAGCTCTTGGAGCTGGGTGGGTCCTCGGGAGCCTGTGTTCCCAAAGCCCCTCTGTGACTATCAGCCTGTGCTGGGCCAGGGACAAGGTTGGTTGTTGTTTGGTTCCAGGTGACCTCCAGCCTTCTGCTTCAGATCTTACCTTAGCTCCTGCTGGGCATGCCCAGGTTGGGGTGGGGAGCTGGGAGGATTCTGCCCCCTCTCCTTCCTTGTCATTTTGCCCCCTCTCCCCAGGAGTCTCCAGAAGCATCTTCCACTCTGGATATAAAAGAGAAAAATTGCACTGTAGCTTCAGCAAGAGAGGTGATAATGAGGATATAGGAGAAACTGTTTATCTAGGTAGTTAATATATGAATCATCCTGAAGGTCACGTGGCATCTTTCTTTCAAAGAGAGATTCCTACCCCTGCCTTAGCTGCACACATGGAGAAGTGGGGCAGGGCATAGTTCTGTCCCGAATTCTGGATCTTGTGGAGTTGGAGCCTGGAGACATTAAGCCTGGGATGGAGGTGGGGGCAGGTGAGTGGGCTGTGGCCTCAGGGGAGGGTGGGAGGGAGTGAGGTCCTGTGGAAAGCACTGCATGGGGTGATGGAGATCTCTTGGTTTGGAAGGACCTTCTTCCTTCAGGTTCTGAAGACAGTCGCCCAATGAAAGCCGGATGGGAGCCCATTCCAGGCACCATGTCCTGGGTGTGCATCTTCCCCTCTCCCCCACCAGTGTGCCACTCTGCTCTTCCAGGGCTAGGCGTCCTCCAAGGGGGCAGAGGGCCAGGGGTTTCTTAGAAGGCACATCATTAAGATTTAATGGGACATTTCCTGCCAGACAGGGGGATTGTAAAATGCAGCTAATTCAGATAGCTAGGGGAGCACAGAGTCATTTTGCCTGTCTGCTAGCAAAGGCCAGACATGAAATTATGCCAGTCCCTGTTCTCCTCTCTCCAGCCCTCCCCAGCCTCACCCCTGGGCTGCAGCTGGGCTGCCCCCGGAGCCGCTGCCGGACAGTGTCCCTCCCGACCGGCAGCCCAGTGTGCCGCTCAGCCCACAGAGGGTAGATAGCAGTGCTGAGAGCTTAATGAGGAACGCCACGCCAGGCAGGGTCCAGGCGGCCACGAGCCCCTGTGCAGTGCAGACTCCTTGGCTCTGGCCCTGGGGACCACAGCCGCAGCCCAGGCATCCTTTTGATTCCCTTGATCCCCTGCAGCGGGTTTTCCAGAGCCTTGATCTGTCAGGATCCTATCCCTTTGGCAGGGGGAGCGAAACAGCTCAAGGAAGTCAGTTGGAGAAGGGGGTGCGGCGTGCGAGTGAGTGCATGTGTGTGCATGTGTGTGCGAGAGACAACGAATCAGGGACAGGCAGACAAAGGGAGGGAGAGGGGGCAGAGCGGGAGAAGGAGAGAAATAAGGCTGGGGGCAGGGAAATAGAAGGGCAGTGGTGGCCTTCCCCAGGACAGGGGTATTTGGCCAAGGCTGGTCTCATCTGTGAGTCTACACCCATAGGAGCTTAGAAATGAGGACATGGAGGGACAGGGGTAGGCACAGCCCACGGTCCTCTGGGGCTCTCTGGTCCGCGCCTCCACGATTGGGCTGAGAGCGTGCTGGATTAAAGACTCCCAAGAAGCCTGAGAGAGGCGGGGGTTTAGAGCTGCCCGTATGTAGGCATGTGATGGAGCCATCTCTAGATGTGGACTCCAGAAGGCTCTGCCTCTTACAGTGGGTGTGACCTCTCTGAGGTCACATGAAAGTGAGGATGCTGTTGCCAACCTCCCAGGATTGTTGTGGGTGAACATGAGACAACACAGCCAGAACCTCTGGGACATACCAGTTAGGCGATGACGTCGGCCACCTTCCCTCCCTTCTGTGCGAGAGGTGCCTAATGCAGGCGTGGCTCTCAGTACAAGCTGGTATAATCAGCCTCTGGAACCCGAGAACCATCTGGGAGCTGCCCAGCGGGACGTGGGCTGGGCCCAACCTGCCAGCAGGCCCCTGCACCGCCTGCCACGTATCCCTTCCTTTCTTGCGTGGCCCAACTTTGCCCATGCCCACAGGTACCCAGATGAGAGGTGGAGAGGGTGGCCGACGCCAGCTCCCCAGCGGCTGGGTTTGAGCCCACTCCCTGGCCACTGCAAGTTCCAGGTTAGCTGCTCCATCCAGAGCGGGGCTGAGGCTGCAGCATCCCACAGGCCGTGCGGGGCCTTCCCTGTGTCTGAGGCCCACAGGCAGACTCCTTCCTGAAGATACATTTGTGGAGTGTGTACTGTGTGCCAGGCCCTGCCCCTGGCACCGAGGATTCTGCAGAGGGTGAGACTGGCTGAGGATGACCAGGGGTGAGTGAAGACGATCAGGATGTGGTAAGTGTCATGGCAAAATGAAAACCCTGGGACGGATGAGGTGTGGGGCTTTCCAGGGGGAACTGACGGGGCACCTTTCTGAGGAGGTGACATTTTTATGCTGAGACCTGGAAGGTCAGAAGGAGCCCTCCACACAGAGGTCAGCACAGAGCCTTCTGGCTGAGGGGAATTAGGCTGGAGCAAAATCCCCCACGTGGGTCATGCTTGGTGTCCTCGAGAGACGGAAAGATAGCCAGAGGGGCTGGCTCATGGCAGACAGAGGGTGGGGGGTGGTGTGCGGCGAGGTCTTGCGGGCCGGGCAGGAATTTGGATTCTACCCTCAGATGAGATGAGAAGGCAGTGGAGTTTGAAGCAGGGAGGGACATAATCTGATTTATATTTGCAAAAATAATTCCGACTGCCCTTTAAGAATAAATTATAGGGGAGGAAAAGTTAAGAAGTGACGGGCAGTAGGCTGACTGCGAGCTGACAGAGGCTTGGACGGAGGGCAGCCCTGGCGACCACAGATGTCTGTTGGGCGGGATCCAGATACGTGTGCCTTCCTTTCTGATGAAGGTACACTTCACATACGCTAAAATGCACCGTGGAGTGTGAGGTTCTGTGAATTTTGACAAATGCACACATTGTGTGACCAGAGCCACTCAAGATACGGAACGTGCCCGTCACCTCACACATTCCCCTGTGCCCGTTGTCAGCCCCTCCTCCCACCTCCCACCCCTGGCCAACCACCGACCTGGTTTTGTCCCTATGGGTTTGCCTTTTCTAAAAAAGTCATGTAAATGGAATCATACGGTATGTGGTTTTTGGAGTCTTTGTACAATGCGTTCCTTCAGTTAGCGCAAAGCATCCGAGAGCATGCATGAGGTGTGCGTGTGCAGGTATAAATACGTAACTCACTCCTTCTTACAGCTGGGTAGTATTCCATTCTATGAAAATACCAGTTTTCACCACTTGAAGGACGTTTGGGCTGTTTTTCATGTCTGGCAATGTCAAGTAAACCCTCGAGTACAGGTTTTTATGTGAATATAAGTTTTCACTTCACCTGGGTCAACACCAAGGAGTGGAATTCCTGGGTCATCCAGTAAATGTAGGTTTCACTTTGTCAGAAACCCCTGACCTGTTTTCCAAGGTACCATTTTGCATCCCCACTTAGCAATGGATGAGAATTCTAGTTGCTCTGAATCCTTGTCAACACTTGGTGTTGTCCATTTAAAAAAAAAATAAAATTTTTTCCTCCATTCTAATAGATACATAGTGATATCTCATTGTGGTTCTAATTTGCCAGTCCCCAAGGACTAATGATGTAAGTGTCTTTTCATATGCTCATTGGCAATCCCTCTGTCTTCTTGGGTGAACTATCTGTTTAAGTCGTTTGTACATTTTTGTGTAGCTTGTTAGTTTTCTTATTATTGAGTTGAGAGTTCTTTATATATTCTGGATGTAAGTTATCAGAGATGTGATTTGCATAGGTTCTCTCCCACTCTGTGGTTTGTCCTTCCTTTCATGCTCCCTCGCTCTTGCTCACTCTCTCCTAAGTCACAAGATCAAGGATATTTATGAAAATAGAACAAAGACTAAAGCAAACATAATTCTTTTATCACAGACCACTCCTCTGTTGTCAGTCAGAGCATGGTTTCAGAAGACAGCCTCTATGAGAATCTTATCGCGATGGACCAGATCTTGTAGTTTCTATGTTTTTTAATTAGAGTAAAACACACATAACACAAATTTAGTATCATAGCCATTTTTAAGTGTATGGTACCGGAGCACTAAATACAGGTACATTATTGTGTAAGCACTCTCTAGAGCTCTTTTTATCTTTCAGAACTGAAATCTTGGCATCCATAAAGCAAAATCTCTGCATTCCCTGCTCCCCCAGGCCCTGGCAACAACCATTCTTTCTGCCTCTCCGCATTTGGCTATTTGTTAAGTGGAATCATACAGTGTTTACCTTTTTGTGATTAGCTTATTTCACTGAAGATAATGTCCTCAAGGTTCACCCGTGTTATAGCATGTGACAGATTTTCCTTCCTTTTTAAGGCTGAATGCTATTCCAGTGTATGTTTATGCCACATTTTTTTATCCATTCGTGTGTCAAAGGACATTTGTTTTGTTTACACTTTTTAAAGATTTTTATTTATTTATTTGAGAGAGAGAGAGAGAGAGAGGGCGTGCACACATGCGTGAGCAGGGGATGGAGCACGGGGAGAAGGAGAGGGAAAGAATCTTGAGCAGACACCCTGCTGAGGGCAGAGCCCTGACATGGGGCTTGATCTCACGACCCTGAGATCATGACCTGAGCCAAGATAAGGAGTTGAATACTTAACTGACTGAGCCGCCCAGGCGCCCCTTGCTTACGCTTTTTGATTATTGTGAATAATGCTGCTATAAAATTGGTTGTAAGCATATCGCTTTCAGACCCTGCTTTCTACTCTTCTATATTCTTTTCATTCTTTTGCCAGGGCCTTTTGAAGAGCGCAAGTTCTTAATTTGATAAAGTCTAATATGTCAGTTTTTTCATTTATGGATTGTGCTTTGGTATTGTATCTGCGTACTCATTGCCTGATCCAAGGTCACAAATATTTCCTCCTACATTTAGATTTTATAGTTTGGCCCATGATCCATTTTGAGCTTTTTTTTTTTTTTTACATGGTGAGGGGTGTATGGGTTAAGGTGTTTTTGTTTGTTTGTTTTGTGTTTTGTTTTGCAAATGGATATCCAGTTGTTTTTAGGACTATTTGTTGAAAAGACTATCCTTCCTCCACTGAATTATTTTTATATTAGGTATGTTTTTGAGCTAGGATTGATAGGACTTGTGTTTGGCTGTGGAACACAAGGGAAAGAGAGGAATTAAGGACGACTGAGTTTTGGCTCAAGCATCTGGTTGGATTATGGGGCCATTTTCTAAGATGGGGGAACATAGAGGAGAACAAGTTAGGGAGTTGGGAGTTGTGTTTTGGAAAAGCCCATGAGGCATAAGAGCATTTGGCAAGGAGACAGCTGACAAAGGAGTCTGGAGTTCAGGACGGAAGTAAAGGCTGGAGATAGACATTTTGCAAGTCATTGGTGCATAGAGACAGGTAAGCCAACACTGAATGCCATGTGCTGAGTGCAGCGATAGAGCTTTGTGCGAGGGGGGCAGGGATCTGGGTCAGAGTGAGGCGGAAACATGGAAGGGCCTTAGAGGAGGCCAGGTGAGTGGGTCTTAATGAGTGAGTAGGAATTTGCCAAGAGAGGACCCGGGGAATGGCATTTCAGGGGAAGGATCAGAATATGCACAGGTGCAGGGGTATGAAGCATAGGGTCTTCAGGAAGCTGTCGGGTTTGGCGCAGCCAGAGGAAAGGTGCACAGGTTAGGAGGATGGGGCGGGGGTGAGTCTGGAAGAAGACAAGGCCAACTCAGGAAGAGCCGGTTTGCAGAGAAAAGAGTTTAAACTTTCTCACGGAGACACTGGGTGAAGCAATGACAGACTTTCTGCGAGGTCGTGACCATGCCTCTGCCCTCACATGTTTGTTTCAGGTAAATAACCAGGGCCATGGTGACGAGTGGGGACCATGCGACAGGAAGGGGGAAGGTCAGGGAGGAGGAGTTTGTTGCTGATGTCTGCACTTGGCAGTGGTGGGAGGGATGGGAAGTTAGAGGGGACAGTGAGGACATTTAGAATAAGTGCACTCCTCTTATAGTGTTCCCTCCTTTGGCCCTGCCAGCCAGGCTACCCTTCCTCTGACGTAGAATGTGTTTGTCCCTCGGGATCCCTGATTAGATCAAACCCCACAATTTAGATGACTCTCTCTGTGCTCTGCAAACCTGATGTGTAGTTGAAATCAAGGCACCTGCTCGCTCCCCCTCCGCCCAGGCACAGCAGCGAGGGGGGACCAGACACAGGCCTTCAGTGGACGGCTGTTGGGTCTGATCCTTCATCTGTCGGCCTAATCAGACCCCGTCTGTCCTGACAGGAATACAGATGCGATGCTTCTTTTTCACTCTGTCTGAAATTGCTTTGTAATAACAGTAGGAGTTAGAGAGGCATTTTTATTGATTAAACAATCGAGGCGATTTGTCTTTACAAAACTGAAAATATAGAGGTGTCTCTTTCTCCCTCTGTATACATTACGCATGCTTATTTATTAGAGGCAACAGTCTCTGCTTATAATCAAGCTGATGTTTATGATGGGGCTGCTTTACAATGCCAGGCTGAGATGATATAATGGGAGCTGGAGTGAAAAGAAGCCTAATGTAATGACACTGACAATCAGGGGTGAGAGGCCTCTGGGGAAGGCAGCGCTGGCGGGGATGAGTGGTTGGAGGGAACCATGGAGCCATTTTGATACGGAAAAAGGATTCTTATAATGTCACATGGGGAGAACAACATGGTTTTGGATCTGATGGCTCAAGGTTTGAATCCTAGCTCTGCCATTTATTGCCTGTGTCACCTGGGAGAAGTTAAAGTCAGATATTTAAAGTCTCTGACACCCAAAATAGGGATAATGATGTCTAATAGGATGGCATAGGCAAGTCGCTTACACAGTATTAGATGTATGGAGTTATTACCTTGATCTTTTCAGAATGGGGTCCTAGGTAGGAATGGGTGTGTTAAGGTGCTTGGGCTGGTAACTTGTGTAGTGAGCAAGTTAGGAGCTGCTCAGGCAAGTTCAGGCCCAGCTCATTCATCTTAGATCCTGCTTGCAAGGCTGGCCTGATGGCTCAGACAGGCAGGTACACCTCGTGTTGTGCTATCTGGAGCCCGCTGGATTACTGGGCCAGGTACCGGTTAGCTGTGCTGCTAGGTGAGTCTTCAGGGGGAGGGAGCAGGCAGCCGGAGGTTGGTGACTTGCCTTTCCAGTTGAGTGGGTAGAGTGTGGCCTTGTTGGACAAGGATGCCGCTGCTGGAGCCCCGAGCTCCATTAGTAAGAGATCTTTCTAATTCCAAACTGATGTGGTGTAATTGTTCCAGCCCTGCAGGGCTCTGTAGGAAAACCACTGGCAGTCACTTGGCTGTTGGGTTTGCTAAATCGTTTTCCTGAATTCAGTTTATCACCCTCGATTGTGAGCTTCGGCACACAGACCATGGGCATGCAGCCTCACGAGGGCAGGCGGCTGGAGGTGAGCAAGACAGATGTTCGGAGCACCCATCTCTACTGATGTGTGGCTGGACTTGGCCTGCTCTTGGGGATACCCAGAATCCAGAGGGAGGTGAAAGAGCTTAGGTGGGGTTCTCTGCATGCTTCTGGTTCTCAGGCTTCTTGGTGCCCGGATTCAGGGTCTGTTGGGGCAGAAGCTTCTTGGCGTATGGTATTCTTGGTGTTGAAATGTTAGGGTGAGGTGACCACCCTGCCAGTTACCTTCCTTTCTTACTGCCTGGCAACTGATCAATAATTGCACACTGGTACGTACTATGTGGAAGCACAGAAGGGGATAGGAGCGGGAGGTGGCAAGCATTATACGAGGTCTTCACTGGCTCATCTGGAGTAGGTTTTCAGAGGGCAGGGAGTTACTGTGCATTAACTAGCCTAGTGAGGCAGGCCTTACAACAGGAGTGGGGTTTGCAGGATTCAGTCTGCAGGGCGGCCTGGGAGGCATTCCAGGAGGTCAAGGGTGTAAGCCAAGGGCAAAGTGTTTAGAATAATGAATGCAAGAGTTTGGTGTCAGGGAATAGAGCAGAACAGTGTTCTCAACATTTTGGGTCAGATGATTCTTTGTTATGGGGGCTGCCCTGGCATTGTAGGATACTTAGCAGCGTCTCTGGTCTCTACCTACGAGATGCCAGTCATATCCAAGCCCTCCAGCCCCCAAGTTGTGACAACCAAATATGTCTCTAGACTTGCCTGACATCTGCTTGCAAAGTCGCCCCCCTGTTGAGAATCGTTGGTGTAGGGGATAATCAGAGATAAGAGTGAAAGGTTGGCTGGCCATCTGGAAGGGCCTTGGGTTTCTTGTCAAGGTTGGGACTACAGCTCAATAACAACAACAAAATCAACCTGATTAAAAAATGGGCAAAGGACTTGAATAGGCATTTTGCCAAAGATAAAGGACCAATAAGCATATCAAAAGGTGTTTGATATCACTGATCATCAGAAGTACAATCAAAACCACAATGAGATATCACTTCATACTCATCGGGATGGCTACTATCAAAAAAATAAAAGTATTGACAGGGATATGGAGTTGTACACTGTTGGTGCGTCACTGTGGGAAAACAGTATGGCAACTCTTCAGAAAATTAAAGGTAGAATTACTGTATGATCTAGAAATCCCACTTCTGGGTATATATCCAAAAATAATTGAAAGCAGGATCTGAAAAGATATCTTCACAACCGTGTTCATAGCAGCAGTATTCACAATAGCCAGGAGGCAGAAGCAATGCACATGTCTACTGATGGATGGTTGGATAAACAAAATGTATCATATACACAGAATGGAATATTATTCAGCCTTAAAAAAGGAAGGCAGTTCTGTCACATGCTACAATTTGAATGAGCCTTGAAGACATTATGCTAAGTGAAATAAGCCAGTCACAAAGGGATAAATATGGTATGATTCCACTCATATGAGGTATATAGTCAAGTTCGTAGATATATAAAGTAGAATGGCGGTTACTCGGGGCTAGGGAGAAGGGGCAAAAGGGAGTTGTTTCATGGGTATAGAGTTTCAGTTCTGCAAGAAGAAAAAGTTCTGGAGATTTGTTTCACAACAATGCAAATATACTTAACATGACTGAACTGTGTGCCTAAAATGGTTAGGATGGTATTTATGATAATGTATTTTTTACCACGATAAAAAAAAAGTTAAAGGGAGTTGGGACATTATTCTGGAAATAAGGGGGAGATATGGGTAGATGATTCATAGAGGTTTTGCTGCATCACCAGCATCCATCTCCAGAACTTTTTCACCTTTCAACCTGAAACTCTGTACCCATGAAATACTAACTCCATTCCTCCCTCCCCCAGCCCCTGGAGTCACCATTCTGCTCTGTCTCTATAAATTTGACTCCTTTAGCTGCCTCATAGAAGTGGAATTATACAATATTTACCCTTTTGTATCTGGCTTATTTCACTTAGCATAATGCTTTCAAGTTCCTCCCTTTTAAAAGCTGAATAATACTCCATTGTGTACATACCACATTTTGTTTACCCATTTATCTGTTGATGGGCATGTGGTCACCAAGAGCTTTTGCTCTGTTCAGAACTACCTTCTCTGCCAAGGGTCCCCAAAGACAGACGCAGTATGGGGCCCACTTGGCTGGTAATATAAATGCAACAGGCCGGCCAAGTGGAAGGCAGTGCTTGTTAAACAGCTTGTATGGGGGCCCAAGAATGACCCCTATTTAGTTATACTACCTCGGTGTTTCTTAGGCTTTACCAAGCCATCCTCATCATGTGGAGGGCTGGTGAAAACACAGATTGCTGGGCCCACCCCCAGAGTTTCTGATTCAGTAGAGAGTCAGAAAATTCGCATTTTTATCAAGTTCCCGGGTAATATTTGCACGGCTGGTCTGGGAGAGCAACCATACTACGTAATTTTAACTCATTGCCCAGGCCAGACAAAACACTCTGCAGGCTGTGGGTGTTCAGTGCTTGGCCTCTTCCTAGCAGAGCTCAAAATCCTGCCTTTGGCCATCTTCAAAATAGTGAAGACCTGTCTAGGGAGGGCTTGACAGATTGGAGACACCTGCTTTTGGCTCAAGATAAAGTCTTAGGAACTCCTATTGGCTTAGCCACTGGAACTTTCTCAGTGCTGGCTACCCCATTCTCTGGAGCCTCTTGAATTAGATGCAGCGGCTGGAGGACAGAGCTCAGAATGTTTGAAAAATGCACAGAGGCGTTGAGCCTTTGACCCTTCAGCTTTGGGAGCATTTCCTGTTTGCACTCCCTGCCTGCAGGGGGATATCAGAAGACAAAACATAACCCTTCGCATAGAGGATCCCCTTGGGCCTCTTTCTCCCCCCTGCCTGCCTTGCCCCTCTGGCCACAATCACAGCTGTCCTCAGCAGGGCAGAGCACATTTGTCTCTTTTAATATATATTTAAAAGGTATTGATGGCCAAAGGGGCCAGAGGGACCCATACACAGCCCTGCCCGGGCGGCTGGCATTTTCACATGTAAAGGCTTCTGTCTCCCTCACTCCTAAGAGGTCAGAGCAGGAAGGGGCCTCAAAGGTCATTCTACCCAAACCCCCAAGGCCAGAGAGGGAGGTAAGGGTCATAGGGTCACGTAGCCGAGGAGGGGCAGAGTCGGCTCTGGGACCCTGATCTTTCTTACTGATGCATCTTGCCAATTCAAGGATGTACCTATACTGAAGGTCAAGGTCTGGGGCCAGGAGATCTCAGTGGCCTTTCCATCCATAAAGGATTAATTCCCCATTGACTTTTTCTTCTTTCTCTCTAGTGTTTCAGCTCCACCTCAGCGCCTACTCCTTACTCTGCCTCTACTTCCCCTCTCAGCTGGCCTCCTCTTACCCACAGGCCCTGGCGCCACAGTTCCTGAGTTCATCTGGCCTGGGCAGAACATCTCCTTGAAGCCTCAGACTGTCTTTCCCAGGGAAATAGCATGAAATCGTCTTACAGCCTCTGCTGTCCTCCCCAGAAGGTGGCCTTGGCTGCATGGATCAGCCTGGTGGCCTGGGTCTGTGGTCCCAGACGAATTCTCAGTATGGATTCCCTGCACCCTGAGGTCCCAATACCACCTGCTGCTGGGTGGTTATCTCCTTCACTGCTGTTTTTCTAGGCTGTGCACAGGGCCTGAAATATGATTGTAGAGTGATAAGTGGATGCATACATAGGCTTCGTTCCTTCCCTTGAGTTGGATTCAGGTCTCTTCTTGGGAACCCCAAGTCTGACCATACAGTGACTCAGGCATGACTGAGTGACCCATGTCGGTGGGATCTTAGGCCCTTCATGCCACAGGGTCCCTTCCTCCAGGCCCCGGTTAACCTTCATTTGGGGAGTTACCTACCAATGCCAGGCACCTGCTAGGCGATTTATGCAATATTGTTGATTCTCTCAGCAGCCCCTATGGTGGGTACTGCTATCTTTATTTTATAGGTTGGTTAAATGAAGATGTTGAGAGGTTAAGGAACTTTTAAGAGCCTTGCCTTAACTACTCCTCAGCTCCCTCCCTCCCTTCCCTGGTTTTCTGTTGCCTCACCCTGACCTAAGGCTTGAGACAGTCCCACATTGTAATGGTTATTGCCAAGAGGCGGTGTGTTCAGCGGTTAAATCACAAGAGATCTGGCTTTTTCACGTGCTTCCTTCTTTTCTGGGGGATAAACTGAGGCAAGTCACCGCACTTGGAGGATCCGGCCATTTTCTGGGGACTGGGCTCTCTCGCCCCTCTTCCCAAGCCTCTAGCTGGGCTCTGGCAGGTGGGCCTGGGCATGACTGTGCCCCTGCTGGGCAGGGGACCTAATGCATCCCGAGGGCCATCCTCCGGCCGCCTGCCCTGAACAAGTCTATGCAACTCCGTGTCACTTCCCTTCCCTCCTCTTAGTATATTCTCATCCTAGCCAGAGCACCGATCGTGTCAGGAGTTTAGGCTAAGAACGTGTTGGAAGGGTGAACCCCAGATAATCAGGGTGCATCCCCCCCTCCTTCACTCCCTTCTCCTCCCTCCCTCCCCTCCACTGCCACCTCTTCTCGGAAGTTCCGTGGGTTGGGACGGTCACATGCAGCTCTCCCCTGTCTTCGTCCTATGTGGCCCTGGTGTTTGCCTCTGGACTGATGCTCACAGACACACATTTTTGGCACCAGCGAAGGTTTGATGCTTCCGTCTCGCTGAGTTGGACAGTCCCTGTGCTGGGCCCTCCTCTGAGCTCCCCTCCTTGTCTGTATTTGCCGGCGCTGGAGCTCCTGTTCCCATCAGATGAGTCAGGGGAGAGATCTTGGAAGAGTAATTAATTTGAGGTGTGTATCAGTGTCCCAGGAAATAAGAGATATCAGTACAAGCCAGCGGTGCTTGCTCTGACCACAGAGCCCCGGAAATGCAGGTGGGCCTCTCTTTAGGAAAACCCACTAGGTCAAGGCTGTTCGCGTTACAAAACAAAACAAAACAACAAAAAAAACACATCACTTTACTGAAGGATTTGCTGCTAGGTTCTTTAAAACCGGAGCTCTTTTAGTTTATGTAAGTGATTTACAGGTCATTAAGTACTTGACAGAGGGGCTTTAGGGACAGGAAAACTTTATGTTCGAGCTTAAGAACCGGTGCCAATTACACATCCTTCAGAAATGAAGATGAAGCATCTCAGAAATTGTCTGTAAGCCCTGGGGGAAATGTGTCTGGCTCACCAAAACAGGGCCCCCCCACACCCTTTTAGAGATGGTTGCCAGGGATTCCTACAGAAATGTACCTGTTTCTCTTTAATGATGAACTCTGCGCCCCTTTCCCGACTGATCCCCTACTCAGTGCTACACCCCCTCGGCTGTGAGGGGAGATTGCCCAGCTGAAAAATCAGAGTTCAGTTCATGGCCTTTCAGGATTTACTATCCTATGCTGTTTCTCTAGTGGACTCCCTTTCTGCTCCCCAAGGCTCCCTTTCTTACCTTCTCTCACTTGGGACCTCCCTGCTCACCCCCACGCCCTCAGGCTGAGCTCAGCACCTCACCCCGGAGCTGGAAGAGGACACAGGGAGGACATGGAAGGCCTGGGATGGAGTGCCCTCGTCTCTGCGCCCCGCTCTGCAAGCCTGCCGCGGCTCTCACACGTCCCTGCTGGAGCTCCAAGGGCGGGTCCTCCCGCCTGTGCTCTGGATCGCAGCCGGTCACCTTCTCGCCCACCTCCCCCTGGGACGGGTCCGGCAGCATATGGGGCCATGCCATCTCATGGGCCATCTCTGAGAAAGCCCCCTGCCGCTGCTGCTTCTCTCTCAGTGTCTGTTCCAGCTCTGCTCCCTCTCTTGGCCCTCCAACTGAGAGGAGTTACGGGCACGCTCAGCCCCAACTCTTTCAGCCCCCAGTCACTCTCCTGCCCACTTCAGTCTGGCCTCTGTCCCCACCACCCCACCACCCAGCTTGTGGGGGCCACTGGTAGCTTTCCTGTGGCCCAGTCCTGGGGACACTGCTCATCTGGGCTTCTCAACTGCATGCAACACCCTCTTCTGCTTGGAGATACTTTCTCCAGACTCTGGACACAGCATTCCCCTGGCTCCCTTCCCACCCCCTCTGCTTGTTCCTCCTTTACTCTTTTCTGCATATTGGAGGTTCCAAGTGTTGGCCCCAGGCCTTCTTCTCTGTCCTCACTTCCGCGCTCCGTGTTCTTGCAAGGTGAGCTCACCGATTACCAAGCTTTAAATACTCTCTATACAGTGATGACTTCCAGAGTTCTCTCTTGATCTCTGGTCTTGCAATTCTGTGTATTCGAATTTTTCATTGGAATGTTCTAGAGGTATTGCAAACATATATATAAAAAAACCCCAACAATGCAAACTCTTAATTTCTTTTCCCAAATCTGTGTCTCCCTAAATCTTCTCCTTCTCAGTAAATGGCATCCACCAGTTTGCAAGGCCAGAAACATGGGAGTCAGCCCCGATTTCTCCTGTCTCACCTCACATCTCCTATCCCACCAAGTCCTGCCAGTGTACCTCCTGCGTGTGGCTCATATTTATACCCCTCTCTCCATCTGCCCTGCCACCCACCAATCCCCAGGCCACCATCATCTCTTTCCTGACCTAAGACCGTAGGATTGGATTGGTCTCTCTACTTCCATTTTTGCTTCCTGGTCTTCACAGAGCACAGCATTTTAAAAACATAAGAGGTTGCACGTTACTCCTCTGCTTCAAACCCTTCAGTGGTTTTAAGGATAATGAATAAAACCCTAACTCCTTGCTGTGCCTTATAAGGCTCTGTGTGATCTGGCCCATCCATGAAATCATCCAGCCTCAGCTTATATGCTCTTCTTGATTGGTTGTCCTCCCAACAACCCTTCCTCCCATCTTCCATTATAGCAGAAGCCCGACTGTGTTCGGGCTGGGGGATTTTTCATGAAAGAGGTGGTGAAATGTTCAGGGGAGATGAGCCCTTCTCCCCTCCACCTCCACTCCAGGAGGTGACCATGGTGAAGCTGAGCTAATCATGATAATGTCGTGACTCATTGCCAGTGACTGGTTTCAGGGTGGGTGTGGGATTGGTTCTGTGCCTTGGGACTCAAGGAATGTCTACTGGCCATGTGTAGGAAGGATGTGCTGCCCTCATGAGAGAGTTGTGCATGGGGGTGATGCCTCCGTGACACCCTTCCTGCTTTTCAAATGTTGGGTGAGGATGTGGTCCTGGACACCATGAGGGGAGATGCTGCCAACACTGAGGGTGGCCGATGGGGGGGCAGGTCCTCAAAGAGATGGTTGAATGGCAGAATCCACCCTGTAATGGACCATCTTCCTTGAATGGGGTAATAGATGTCTTTATGGTTCCTTCTGGTCACTTTTAGGAAGACTTCCATTGCTTGTAACAGACCCTGTCCTAGCCAGTATTCTTCCTCTTCTCGCTGTGTTTTGCCCTCATTGCTCTGTCAGCCCCTGGACAGGCCAAACTTTTTCCTGCCCCAGGATGTTTGCACATACCCCTCTGTTTGGAACCTCTCTGCCTGCTTTTCCCATGGCCAGTGCTTGTCCATCCTTAGGTCTCACATCGCTCTCACATCAAGGCTTCCCTGCCCCTATTATTTTCTTTTCTATACTCTGATTAGTTTCATTTGTAGCTCCTAGTGGTATTTTTAAAGTATTTCTTGTGTTTACTTTTTTCTTCCCCTCTAGGCTGTAAGCTCCATAAGGGCAGAGACCATATGTCTTGTACACCACTTTGGCCCAGCCACCTTGCAAAGTACATCATGGAAAGAAGGTGCTCACCTCCTATGTGCACATTGATTGCATGAACGGAAGAACGGTCTGATCCATACTAATTTTCCCACTGTATCCTCTGCTACTCGGTGACGTCTCATGCTTTATACTCTAGCCCTGCTGACCTATGATATGATAGTTTGTAGAACGTTCTGTAGCCTCTCTCACCTCCAGACGTCTACATATGCCTGGGACAGCTCTTCTTTCTTCTCCCAGATACTCCCACTCTTCCGTAGGTCTTGGCTGAGATTCCACCTCTTCCCAGAGCTTCCCTCCCCAGATCAGGTGCCTTTAGGATGCCCTTCTGACCCGCCAAAGCACTTACCAGACCGTAGGTCCCTAAGTCTGCCCCTCCCCCCCAAGACTGTGAGCTCCTGGAGGGGATGCCTTCTTTATCACTTCCTTATCACTGTATCCCTAACACCCAGTTCATAGTAAGTATTCAATACTTAGATGTTGAATTGATTCCTTTGAGTAATACTTCTGAGTGCCCACTGTGAGTCCAGCATTGTGCTAAGTGTTTGGGATACAAAGATGAATAAGAAATTGCCTTTACTCTCACATTCTAGAAAGGGACACCGGCCTGTTAACCTGTAAAAATAAAACAATGTGGTGAGTGTGGGAAAGGGGTCTGTGGGGACAGACGTGAGGGAACAGTGAATTCTGCCTGGGGTGCTGGGAGAGCTTCAGAGCCAAAGTAGGAGAACAGCTAAAGGGGGGTTCAAGCCCACAACGTTATTTCCAAAGAGGAAGGATGAATATCTGTATTTATATGTATTAGGATCTATAGAATGTAAAGAAGGGGCCAGGCTAGGGAGATATGTTGGGGTGGGGGCTTCTGAAAAGGGCCTTCAGCAGCTAGGCTTTTGTTCGATCCAGTTCTCCCCTCACCTGAGGCTTCTTTATGTGTGAATACTGGGGTAGTGGGGTGGGGCTTCAGGACCCTGGCTTAGTCCGTGGCTCCTCTCAGAGAGCTGGGAACAAACACACCAACCCCATGCCAGTCCAGCCTCAGATGACTCTGTTCCTGGGCTCCCTGGTTGCCAGAAGCATCTCTACTCACCTCGGAGGGTTGGCCCCTTTCCTTTAGGGTTCCAGTCTGGTTCTGCTCCTTACCTGCCGGGTGACCGGGGACAGACCCTTCCCACTGTGACAGGACAATGATGCTTCCCAAGTGGGGGTCTTGAGAGGCCTCCGTGGGCTAACAAAGCGTGCAAAGCACTGTGGGAGCTCCGTGATTGCAGATCCCTCCTTCTTCATCCCCTCCTTGGCTGGCCCTTCCCCAACAGGTGTTGCCTTGCCCCTGCTCTTGCCCCAGCCCCCAGGCCCTCAGCGGAGCCCCGTGGCGGACAGCAGAGTCTCCGTGTGATGGAAAGGCCATTTCTTTAGCTGCTTCTTTTTAAACAACAAAAATAAAATTGCTTCTCCGTCTTACTTGGCTGCCTCAGCCAAGTGCCTTGCCAACGTGTTTACATTAAGAGATCGGCGGGGGGGCCCCCAGGTTGTGGGCTGCATGCATTTTGTCTATTTGGTGCGGCTCCCGCTTTCCTGATATGGTGCGGCATGCTAATTTTTTCTCTTAAGGTGTGAGAGGGAAAGGGAAATTGCGGCTCTGGATGAGTCCCTCCTCAGCGGCCCCTGTGCCATCCCCCTCCCCCCCCAATGTCGTCCTCCAGCCCAATTAGAAACCTGCTTGACTTTTAGGAGCCAGAGTGCCTGCCGAATTCCTATTCCAGACCCTAATTACCGCTTGATGGAATGAATAAAGACATTGTGTTTCCTGCATTTTACTTACAGAGTTGCTGATGCAGTGAATGTTGGATGAAACGTCTCTTTCCTTGGAGAGATTAAAAACCAAGTGCCTCAGCGACTGATCCAAGTGGCTGTTTTGGCGACAGACTCCCCTCCTGCCCTTGTGTGACCTGGCAGTTTAAGCGGATCTGGGGCCAGGGAGGGTGGGTCCCGAGAGGGACCTGCATTTTCTCCTCTTCTTCATCACGGTGGAGGACCACTTGACCATCTAGTCTGCTGAATACAAAAGAGAGGAGGGCTTATGGAGCACTTGCTGTGTGTTCAAGGTTTTTACTCATTCTGCCCTATCGATGTTTTGCGAGGCCTCGTTAGCCCCACTGTGCAGATGAGACGGCTCAGGATCCTGCCTAAGGTCACACACAGCTAACAGGTGGCAGAATGGTGGTTTGAAGTCAGCCTTGCGGTGCCGAGTTCATGGTCTTTCCTCACTGGCTCCTGGACATGTGCCTGGCCTGCTTGGTCCAGTCTAGCTCCCCCCTAGCCCTGCGGGAGACAACCAGTTCTTTCCCTTGAGAGTGGATGGCAGAGTATAGTGGAAGTTAACTTCCACTGCATAACAAACCTCCCCTAACCTTAGGGGCTTAAAGCAACAAACTGTATTGTTTTTCACAGCGCTGTGTCAGCACGGTTGTTCCTTGGGTTTGGACTAGCTTGATGAAGGCCACGTCAGGGATGGCCTCACTCAGTCTCAGCTGGGGAAGAGCCATGCGGTCTCTCACTTCCCCAAGGGGCTACTCTGGGCCTCTTGGTCCATATATTTTATATGCAGATGTAATGTAGACACAGTTATAGGTACCCATCCTTCCTCTTTGCAATAACTCTGCTGGCGTGAACCCTGTCTGTCTTTAGTCATTTGTGAGGCCGTGGAAGGTTCCTAGCAGCGGAAGAGGGAAACCCTAATGGACAACCACTTCTAGAGCTATTTTATGTTAGCTAATGTCTGGTTGGCCAAAGGAGGTCACCTGTCCATGCTCAGATTCAAGAGATGGAGAAGAGATTCCTCCTCTTACCTGGAAGGGCCAGCGAGCCCCATCAGAAAGGGTGTGCATCCCAACATGGGAAAACTGTGATCATTTTGCCATCTACCATAAAGGGTAATGTTCTTCAGAAGGCTGTTTCACCATTCCTGGTCCTGTCAGTGGAGGGCTTGGAGAGGGGGGCGTCTCACGGAGCCTCTGTATCTGGACAGGATGTCACCAAGGCTGTTCCAGACAGATGTTTCTTTTCTTTTCTTTTTTAACATGCAGGGAACGAGAAAACAAAACCTCCCTGTGGTAATTTATCCACATTCTCATAACCGGCTATTATCTTTCATTATTTTTTATTTCTTGGGACCAGATGCTTCCGATGCCTGGGAGTACATGTTTGGACTTGGTGGTAGGGCCCATCCCTGCTCCGTGGCTTGTCACTACAGGGATGGTGGAGGGGACAGCTCTGTGCTGCATGCCTCCTCCTCCTTCCTCTAGGGCTCATGGCACGCTCTGGTTTCTCCATTGGAATTTTACCTATTTCCCCCCATTACCTGGGAAATGAAGACCAGAGAGTTTTAGGCTCATTGAAGGAGGGAGAGGTTCCGAAGGATCGGTGCAGTGACTGAATGACTGAATCTCTAGGTATCTTGCCAGCTCAATGTCAGAGTCTGTGTTCCTGCCCCCCCCCCCCCGCCCCGCCCAACCTCTCTCCTGCCCCTCCAAGGCCATGGTGACTTGTTTTCTGAGTAGAAATGGTTTTCATCAGAGATTTGTGGAAGCCAGTTCCAAGGCAGCCTGCCTTGGGTACTTTTGGGGTGTGGGCCTCATTTCAAGATTGCTCTGGAACTCTCCTTCCACCAGGGAGAGAAGAGGGCAGTAGGAGCTATAAGCACCTTGGGCCTTTCCCCAGCTCCACCTTCTTGGGTCAGTCACTGTGGGAGCAAGTCAAACACAGCAAGGCCCCCCAAGGCCTGTGACCCAAAGGCAAATGCTTTGGGGCTGCTTCACACTATAAGCTGGTTTTGGGTTTTCTCCTTTCCTGCATTGGCTTGGGCACCTAGCCCTGGGGCCTGGCCCAGGAGAAATGCTCCAGAGGGGAACTCACCTTTGACCCCCGTGCAGGTGGCTGAAGGCCCCTGGGGGGAAGGCTCCGGGGAGGATGGTAGCGGCAGCTCTGAGGTGGATGGAAATGCAGCTGGTCGCTCCTGGTTGCAAGGAGGGGAAGAGGAGAAGGGGAGCTGAGACCCTCAGGGTGGGGGCCCTGAGGCTACACCACTGAACCCTACTTGCACTCCGAGGAACTCCCGAGGCTCCCGCTCCGGGCCCCAGCCTTCTGGCTTCCAGCACGGTGGTTGGCTCCTGGTGCTTGTTCACTGTCAGCCTTTATGGGTCCCATTAGAGCAAGAGAGTAAAAGGTTTTATGAGGGTGTTTTTTTTCCCCTTTGTCTTAAAAAAAAAAAAAAGGTAAAGTGTTTTCCTGCAAATTAAACAAATGTCAAATCAGCTTTGTTTGCCCGAATGGCAGCCTTCCAGAAACAGTGCCTCGGGCTAACCCAGGGAAGCTGGGGTTTCCCCTCCCAGGGCCTCCCCAGAAGGCCTGCCTGGTTCTAGTCGGTTCCGTCAATGGAGGGCTGAGGAGGGATGTCAGGCTTCATCCTGCTCCTCCAATCAGGGCTGCAGGAGATCCCGTCCAGGGAACATTTTGTATTATGTATTGAGAGTGAAATTGGGGGAGGGGTAAATCCATCACACCTTCAAAGAAGTCCGCAGCCCTAGAGAGATGGAGGAGGGCTCATGAGCACTAGTCCAGCTCTCTCACTTTGGACCAGAAGAACCTCAGGCCCAAAGAGGGCAAGTGACTCGATTCGAATCACACCGAACCTCAGTGGTTTTTTGTTTAAAGATCAGATCCCTATGTTCAAGGGGAGGGGGGCCACAGTGAGGAGGCGAGGCTTTTTCTCATTTGCTGGCGGTTTGCAAGGCAGCTTGCTTCTTAATTGATTGTGTGTGGTGGTGGTTCTTTTTGTTGTTGTTGTTGCTGTTGTTGGAATCACTCCCAGAAGTAAAGGGGCTGAGATGAGCAAAATAAATAAGGAATCAACAGGCGCATCGTGTGGGGGATGCAGAAAGTAAAAAGCCGCTGTGAGTTTGGGGGTAAAACTGACTCAGAACTGAATGGGCCACGACTGAGGTTGGGCCGGATGTGTTCTTCATCCAGAGTTAATGAGATGGAAAAGGAGCAGCATAAATGATGAAAACCTGGAGCGAGTTTCTGTATTTTGTTTTCTGCCGCAGTGGGGCCAGGGGGTTGGTATTTTCTTTAAATGAGGAGCGCCAGGCTTTGGTGTGGCCCCCGACTTTTGCAGGCCCCTGCAGGCCCGGAGGACTGACATGGAACTCTCTAGCCTTCTGGGCCATTGATCCTCACCTTTGATTTTGCCTGGGTCCCCTCCTCCCAGCTCAGTCACCCTCCGGGTACCCCGGGGCCATCCTTCTCCTTCATCCGGGGCGGCTCCTTACATTTCCAGCTTGCACCACTTACAGTATTGATCCTGGAGCTCCTGGGGGCCAGCTCCACGCAGATGCGCCCCTCCTCTGTGTTACCTTTGACGAGCCGTGGCTCCCCCACTTCTCTCTCTGTAATGATGAGGATGTTGAAAACATCCTTTTGCGATTCTCAATTGATAAGAGTTTTTGCTTCCTGGGGCCAGTCTCCGTTTAGTGGATACAACAGAACTCTATAGGAATTGATTACCACCCTGCTGGTGCCTCATAGGCCGGCAGCCCCGTTCAGGGAGGGCCAGCCCCTTCCTGGGAATGGGGGGATGGCCGGATTGGGGCCTGCCCGAAGAAGAAGGAGGAAGGAACCAGCTTGGCATCTTACAGACATTCCCAAAAGCTGGTGTCATCACAACCCTTGGGGGTGGGCATTGATAGCCCATTTTGAAGATGAGATTATTTTCTTTATTTCAGCCCAGAGTAGGGAAGGAGCATCCTCCAGTCTTGACAGGGGGAGGCTTGACTACGGGACTGTCTGAACCCGGGGCGGTGGAAGGCCTGTGTGTGAGGGTACCCTCCTTTCCTGACTGTGTTTTCAGTAGCATCCCGTTAATTCTAGAAATATGTCCACTGTGTTCAGTGCTAGCGCTGATAACAGAGGCTGAGGGCAGAAGAGAGGGAGGAAGAAGGCTGAGGAATGGTTTTTGATGGGGAATCTTCAGAGCAGGGATCACAAATGGGGGGGTGGAGCTGGGTCCCGTGGGCAGACATGCTTTGTCCAGAAATGCCTTTGCTTTGAAATGACTTTGAACACCTTTGAGCAGGGCAGACATTTCCCAGTGAGGCCACAGGCCCACCTTTCCCTCCTGCCACTGCCTGCCCGGGTCACACTTACTGTATTGGCTTGGCTGGCTAGGGAGAGTGATTCTGCACATTTCGCCCCAATTCCGCATTCAGCAGCATCGGGCCGGTAGCTTGAAATTGGCCATTTTGGGCATACTCACACCATAGAAGTCAGAAAACACGACGAATCAGAGCTTTTTATTTACTTTAGTTGGTGGTTTATCATTTGAGAGCTCGTATACGTGCACACCACTATGTGTAGGCATTTGCTTTCGACACTTGCTCTAAAAATCTCCCCAATTTGTTCTGGCATGTTCACCCAAGTTCATTTATTTAATTCAGTCTCATTGACTTCTCTCAAAGACTCTGCATGGGGAATGTTCACTGACCCTATCTTGAAGACAAAGAAATGCATGCAGGGTAGGGCAGAGCTGGGATTCAAAGACAAGTCCTTTGCCTTCAAGGTCAAGGCTCCTTGATGGCTCAGCTCCTTGGTTCTCCATTGGGGTTAGTTTTGCCCCCCAGGGACACACAGCAATGTCTGGAGACATTTTTGGTTATCACGGGTGGAGGTGGCTCTCCTGGCATCCAGTGGGCAGAGGCCAGGGATGCTGCTACAAATGTGTTGTGCAAGGGACAACCTCCGCAAGAAGGATCCAGCCCCAGATGTCAGGAGTGCCAAGGTTGAGGGCCCCTGGCCGAGTTGGTGGTGCCCCCTTGAGTATTTCCCTTCCTTTCCTGTCTCGGGAAGAGATGAGCTAAATAAAGGGAACCTTCATCTTGGTCAGGAAGGGGGAACACCTTTCGGGAAGAGCCAATGTCCAGCCGAGGCAGATTTCGGAATGGGGCTGGTTCCGCCCTACCTGGTTTATGCCCAGACCTAGGAGTCAAAATAGGGCTGGAGAGGCTCACAGACATCCCTGAGCAGAGGGAGCTGGGCCCCGAATGAAGACATGGGAGGATTTCACAAGAAAAAGAAGTTGGGGGGAAGGTGATAATGAGCAGAAAGAGTTTCCTATCCCAAGAAGGGGCCAGCTGGATTCTATTAGCCTTAAAGTCTGAGCTGGAGAAAACAGCCTCAAAATTCAGATGAGAGGTTTAGAGGGCCACATCGGTGGTTCCCAAATCTGCCTCATCGTCAGAATAGGCCAGGTGGCTTTAATAAGGAGAAAAAAATGTATGTGGCCAGTCCCCACCTGGGACTTAATTGGAAATGCCAGGAGTGGGGCCCAGAACTCTGAGTTTTTAAAAATTTCCAAAGTGATAGTGATGACCCACCAAGTTGGAGGGCCCCTGGGATAGATGGGTGTGCGGGCTGTTACACATCAAAATGAGGATTTGAGGGAGGCTAGGAATCAGTAGTCTTTCATGCACCAGATATTTGAAGACTTGACCCATGCCATGCCCAGCTCTGGGCTCACAGCGGGAGGGGGCACGGGCCTCCTGTCCTTTAGGAGTGCACAGAATAGTGTTAGGCAGAGGTGACAGAGTCTCTCTGAGTCTCATTTAACTCTCCAGTTAGATAGGACAACTACTACTTAGAGCACAGGGTTTTTGTGAAGAGCAGTGTGAAAGCCATCAGCAAGTTCCTAGCCGAGCATCTGGACCACCGTGGGTTCTTCAGAGCCGCTTGCTGTCTGTGGTTCTTGGTGTAAGAGCTTCCTCTCTTTCAGTTCAAGTTCCACGTGGATTGAGGGTCTCCTCTGTGTCCGGGATGTTCCAGGCTCTGAAGGCTATTGGAGTGAGTGAGACCTGGTCTTGATCATCAAAGAGCTTAGAGTGTGGTAGGGGGCAGGTGCGTAAGGCCCCCAACCGTCACATACAGAACGCCAGGCGCCCGTGTGCACAGAGCGACGCATGCCCTACTTTCCGTGGGTCTGGGGCAAGAGCGTACAAGGGCCAAGGGAAGCTGCTTAGAACTCCTGAGGAAGTTGCTGGATTTTGCAGGAGGAATAAAGTTCTTTGGACAAGGAAGGTGCAAAAGGCTTGTAGACAGCCTGTACAGAAGGTGCGAGGGAAGGGGGCAGCTTAGAGCGGGTGTGTCCAGGGGGGTCTCCAGATCTCACCTTCCAGAGTCTCTAGGCCCATCATTCTTACCCTTGCTTTTTCTCTTTCTTCCTTTTCCTCCTGGGGAATGGCGAATGGCACATATCAGGTGCAGACACTTGAGAAAGTTCATCTGCTCGGCGCTTGATTTATCGTTTGAACCTTCAGTAACCGATTTCCAGTCTCATAAAATATTAAATACATCCATATATTGAATATCACATTTTGATATGTTTTCACGCCTCATTTGCCACCGAAGTCAAGGACAGACTCACATTTTTCGTGGCATGGGGCCCAGATTTATCCTCGTACGATGTTTTATTATATCCCCTTTCCCACCCCTCCTCTGCAGACCTGCATTCCTCAGTGTCTCACTTAAGCATCCACACTGACGCCCACTTGGCTTGGACCTTCACAGGCCCAGGGCAGAAAGGCCACATATATCATCCCCAGGAAAGGTTATTTGCATAGCACTGTAAACATTTGCAGAAGGGCAAGGTCTCTGCCAGACATCTCCAGATCCTATATCGGACGGTGGCCAATCCAGTGGCAGAGACTAAGGTGAAGAGGCTATACGTTCATTCTTCCCACCCATTCCAGGTCTTATGCTTGCAACCGACATTTACTGAGCACCTGATACGTGTCAGGTGCTGAGCTGGGCCCTGGGGATTTTAAGGTGATAAACCGTTGCCTTACCTTCAAAGAGAAGGTATGTATGCCATTCAGGACATGACAGTGCCACAGGTGTCTGGAGAGAAGCATATCATAGGGACTGTGAGTGTGGAGGGGAAGCCATAGAGTTCTCTCGTGCAGGGCACGGGGAGGCAATGGGTGGCAAGATGGACTTCATAGAAGGAGGGATCCTTGAGCTCAGTGTTTGACAAATAGTGCATGTGCAGAAGGCAGAGGGAGGACACAGACAGGCCTCGGAGGGGTGAAGCAGCCTGTTCCTGAGCTGGGAGCTCCTCAGTAAGGCTGGGTGGTAGGGCTCAAGGAGGAGCCTGATGAAGCTTGAGTGTGGACAGGGGTGAGGACAGGTCATGGAGAGTCTCTGAAGCCATGAGGATAAAGGTATTTGGTCTGTGTCCTCTAGACAGTGGTCTCTACTCCAGCGTTTCAGGCAAGAGAATGCTTTGTGATCAGATGTGTAATTGGAGATGGTTTTGAGCAGGACAGGCCCGTCGGGAGGCTGGTTCTGAGGTCTAGGTGGGACATGATGAGTGTGGAAGCAGGTGCAGGAGCAGGATATGACTTTGAGACATGTGGGAAGTGGGCTTGACATTGGTGACTAAGCCAGGATTGGGTGAACAGTGAGGCGGGGTTCCCCCAAGAGCAGACCCTGAGACCGGGATTTAGGTTGTAAGAGGTTTGTTTGTGGGAGGTGATCAATGGCAAGGCGAGACAGGGAAGGGAGCCGATGCAGGGAGAATTAAAGAGCAGGTTATAGCTACAGACACATGGGTTCAATCCCACTGGGGTCTCACAGAGACAGTGGGGGAAACACAGCTCCAACATATCCCACCTGAAGGGCCAGGAGGCTGGGGTCTTCATCATGCAGTTCCCACATGGCATTGGCTCAGGGTTATATCTGCGTTGAACCCCCCAGCGCTGTGGTCTGCGGGAGGAAGTCCTCAGACAGGAAGTCTGGGTACTTGCAGTATGCGGATGGCACTTGCCAGGGGATGTGGGCAGGGCACCACCAACATCTGTGTGGTGGGTACGCAAGAGGGGCATGTCGAGAATGATTCCCGGGACAACTGGTTGGGTGGTGATGCCCTTCAGAAGGAGAGACTTTGGGGTAGTCATTTGGGGGCACAAAGGGGGATGATTAGTTCAGTCTGGACATGTTGAGTTTGGGGTGCCACAGGGAAGCATCTAATTGGTGCAAGTAGCTAATCGATGGGATCTAGAATTCAGGAGAGGGATGTGGGCTCGAGACACAGATTTGGGCTTCGTTTGGGTAGAATTGCAGCCAAAGCCATGGACTCAGAGGAAGTCACAGTCACATTAGGGGTAAGAGGAACAGGTGACCAAGGAAAGAACTGGGGAACACAAGAATTTATGGAGCAGGCTAAGGAAGAAAGCTCAAAAGCCACCTGAGGAGTAACCAGAGAGGTAAAGGACACACAAAATCAATCCAGGGAACCCAGGGAGGCAGTTTCCACGGGTGGTGGTTGGAGGTGACAGGAGCTGCTGAGAGAAGGTTCAGTAAGGTGTGATGGAAGGCGTCCTTTGGGCAGTGAGGGGCCTCTTGGGGGAGCATTTTCAGTTGAGTGGTGGGAGCAGAAGCTCAGAGCGGAGGCAGCTGTGTGAAATTTATGAGCAAAGAAGTGTCAAGGTCAATGTGGCATTTTAGAAGATCATTCTGGAACAGGTGTACAAGATTGGAGAGGGGGAGGCAGCGAGGAGGCTGCTTCAGGCATCGTGGGTCCTGGCCTGGAATGGAGCAGTGGGCTTAGAAAAGAGGGGACAGATGGGCGGCAGCTTGCAAGGAAGACTTGATGGGGCTCAAACTCGCTAGGCTGAGCGGGGCATGTTTGCGGCAGCTCTTAGGGCCGGCTCCGCCGGTCACACTCTGCTGGGAGCCTGCAGACTCTGCCGTATCATGAGCGTGTGTGCGTTCCGGGGCTGAATGCTGTTGCCATTATCACACGTAGTCGCTGCCCTCCCCCTACCCGGAGGGTGACCTTGGCCGTGCCCTTAACCCCTCTGAAGCTCACAGCGTGGAGGAGATGGTGATACCCGCCTCGCCCACCTCCTAAGTTGTGGGGGCTCAAGTAGCTCATCTTTTCAAAGTACTGCCTAGGGTGTGATGACCCGTGTGGGTTTTTAAGTATGGACAGAATGACCACCGGGGCTTGTATCTTTGGAAGGCCCGGGACGGTAGCCACCGAAGCCGACCCTGCTGCCTCTTGCCCTGCTTCTCTGCTCGCTGGGCTCTGAGCCCCCAGTTGTCCCCTTCTGGAAGCACCAGTATGTGCTGACCTTGGCTGCTTCCACCTCAAGGTGGACAGGCCTGGCTGGGTGGCAGCCTGTGGACAAAAAGGTGATCTGCCAGCAGGAGCCCTTTTCTCTCTTCCCTCTTCAATTCAGGGCTGGTGTGTAACCCACCGGCAGGGAGATTATTGAATCTGATTTGCTGAAGTACAATAGCAAATTGATTTTGTAGCCACCAGCACCGGTAACAAATTCCAGGTGAAGTTCGGATAGCACCATTGTGGGGTAATGACATTTTAATTGTGTGTCATATTTAGTCTGGCTACATTTTGGGGGCCTAGGGGCCGAGGCCCAACCCCAGCTCCTTCCTCCCCCTAAAGCCCAGTCTGTTTGTCCCCGATCGGAGGTGTTACACCCCTTCTCCCAGCCGTCTCCTACCCTGGGGATTTGGTTGCTGAGCAGTTGGGGGTGACATTGGGGCCAATTCTGGGCTGGCTGGCTCAGATGTCCCCCCTTCCTTACTCATCCTTTGTCCTTTCTTCTCTGCTGCTTCTTTCTCACCCTCTTTGTACTTCTTTACAGACCTGTCTCCTGCCACCTTACCATCCTATTGCCTTGTCCTCTTCTGCACTCTGTTTTTTACCCCTTCTTTCCTCTCCTCTTCTCTCCTCTAACCCGCTGTGTGATCTTGGTCCTGTCACTCACCCTCTCTGAGCCACAGTCCTCTCATTTATAAAACCAGGCGGTTAGACTCAGTGGATTTGGTTCCTCCATGTGTCGCTCTTTCCCTCCCCGTGCCTTCTCCTCCCTCTTTGGATTTCTTCCTCTCACTTCTTGGCTTTAGTTGTATTTTTTTTTTTTTTTTTATGACCAGCCTGCGTGTGGGCCAGGCAGCCATGCTGATGGCCGGGAGCAGGACCTTCCCGTCTCCATGGTACAGGTGGAGGCCCAGGCTGCCTTTTATGGCCTCCGAGCTGTCCACAGGAGATGGATTTAGGAGGCAGCTGACTGCTCCCCTCCCCCAGAACAGCCAAGTAATTGAAGAAAACATGAATGTTAATGATGCATTTAGCATTTGGAAGTTAGAGGGGTGATTAATATGTTGTAAGTTGTATATTAACACCTTCACGGTGGCATAATGAAGACAAAATATATACTTGGAGATGAGATTGTTTATTCTCGTGTGCAGCACTCCTGGATCCCAGTGCCTTAAGCCTGAGAAAACACGGTGTTGCTGTGTGTGTGCGCGGGAGGGAGTGGGTAGAGGGACAGCTTTCTGGCAGAATGGGTCCTGCTAGTGAGCTGTCCCTCCCCCCTGTCTCTCACCTGGCCCAGCAACTGGGAGCTGGGCATGGAGGGCGGGAGCATGGCAGCAGGGACCTGGGGCAGCGGGGGGGGGGGGGAACCAGATGGGAGAGAACACTGTCCTTGAGGAGCAGCATGCCCAGAAGACAATGCAGCCTGTCCTTCGTGCCTCGTGGAGTGGACTCCAAGTCTTTGAAGGAGCAAACGGACAGGGTGCTATCTTCAGACAGCACCACCTCAGAGAGGGTGAAGTGAGGGAAGGTGAGGGACATGGGAACCCCCTGGGGCATCTTGAGCCTCAGGGACTTTGGGGGTTTGCACCCCCTGCTCTGAGGTGGTCTCCTCTCCTGGATGGGGGATCCTTGCTAAGTCACCGGCTGGCCCACGTGAGACACGTTGATGGGACATTCTGACTAGCTTCTTGTCCCCTGCCGATGCCGCGGTGGGGCCTTTTTGACAAGAGCCAGAGGTGGAGAATGTCAGAGCAGGAAGTCTCGAAAGAGCCTCTAGTCCGTGTCTCATGGTTGACCCTTGGAAATGAGGCAGAGCTTCAGGCAGAACCGGGTGGCCCCCCTTGCTTGCTCCTCCGGGATTCTAGACCACAGTGCCGAGACTGGAGCCTGGGGCCCCTTGGCTGGGTCACTCTTTTGGCTGTGTGGACCTGTGGACTGCTCAGTTATCCAGGAGGCCGGGGAGGAATTCGTTCCTGACCTCCTCCCACCCTGCTCCCCCCGCACCCTACCGCCCAAATTCCAAAGTGTGGATCAGTAGGTGGAACGGGGGTGGATTTGAATCTCAGCATGACCACCTGCTAGTTGTATGGCCATGGGAAAGTCATTTCATTTCTCTCCCGTTTATCCAACGGGATAATAATATTTCAGATGTAGTGCAGTGGTAAGGATCACTTGTTTCCCAAACACACGTACTCAAACGTGACTAGAATGGATGTGTTCGTGTGTACGTGTGCGAGGGTGTGCGTGAAATGCCAAGTACCGTTTCTGCCACAAAAGGGAGGCCCCCCTAAACCGATGGTACTGATGGTGCATTCTAATTCTTGGTACTATTGTCATCATCGTTCGCTTTCGTGGCTACACAGCGGGCCTGCTCCCTGTGATTCAGGATTCAGCTTAGTCATGTCCTCTGGGCCTGTCGCCTTGCCGCCCACCCCCGGAGTCTGGAGTTTTCACACTCGTGAGTGTGGTTCAAGCGTTTATCCATCCGTCCTGTCGCCAGAGTCTGCTTGTCTCTTCCGCCATCTGACTGTAAGCTCGGTGAGGGCAGAGACTGTGCCTCGTTCTCCCCAGCATCCTCAGTATCTTCCTTCGGCAAATGTTCAGTGAATGAATGAGGGCTCTAACCCCAGGCCTGGTGAGCACAGCGTGGAATGACGCCAGTGGGCATGAACATACCAGCTTCTCCTTTTCCGAGATTCATCCTATGTCCTTTCATGCTACGCAGGGAACAGTGTGCTTTTGGGTTATAGGATCCCCTCGTAGTGATGGGGAGCCTGAGACTCGGCTTACCTCTTTATATGGCCAGTCGTGACATTAGCCTGCTGCTTTCGCAAGACCTTCCCTGCTCATTCCGTCTTGTCTGTACACACTCCCAGGGTACATGGTTCATTCTTCTTCTGACATACTTGTCGTTCTACTTAGTCCTCTATTCACTTGCTTACATAGCCTATTTCCCCCAGGCTCTTTGGGGATATACCCCATCTCTATCCCTATCGGACACCTCTCACCACTTTGAACTATCCGGGTGTTTGTCCGTAGTAAACTCTACTGTGAGTATCATATAAATGGTATTTCATTGAATGAATGAATGAACGAATGAATGATTCTTAGATTTCTAGTGCAGGAGCCCGTCCACCTCTTACCTCATTTTTTGTGATGCTAATTTTCTTACTCATCCAGGGTTCTAAGCTCTCAGAAAGGAAGGATCTTTTGAATTATTTCTGTGTCCTCACAGTACTGGGCAAATAATATTTAATGGGTAATTAGTTACTCATTGATTTCCTCAGATTTTCTGTCCTATTAAGACTTTTGAAGAAAAAAAAAATCTTATTAGCCTTGTTAAGGGATGACAGCATTTGGGAGAACTGACTGAGCCTGAGTCCCAATGATGAAACATATGGCACATGGGATTCAGCATGACGGGTGGAAATCCTAAGAGTTTTTTTCATCGTTTCCTGACAGGCCCCGATTCCATTAATGAAGGCAAAAGATCTCAGTTAAAGGGAATGGTTAGACTTGACAATAGAAGCTGTAAATGCATCTCTCAATAACGACTTGGTTAATTGAGCTCGTGGTGGAGGGTAAGCGGTGCTGGGGCTTCCCCTGTGACATCTGTCAATGAAAGAGAGGCTCTCTGCTCGCTCCGGGCCAGGCGGAGACCACCCCACGGCTCTGAGCTGCCAGCGTGCGTGGGGTCCTGAGCTAGGGGTCCTGGTGGGCCTGGGGAAAGAGAAATGACCATTGTCAACTTAGAGTCCAGGGAGGACGCAATCACAAGATGTGAATCGGAGGGTCTGTGTCTGAAAAAACAGTTCAAAACAGTCCTGCACTTGGGAAGTAGAGCTCTGTGTGTGAATGGTGGGGATGTTGGGGTGAACAGTCGTTCGAGGCCAGAAGGGCTGGTCTCTGCCAGGTCATCTCAGAGTGTGAAATCATGGGAGTGATAACTATCTGTACGCAGTCGTGGTTAGGAGTGCGGGTTCTGGAGGCTGGAGAGACTTAAGCCTGTGGCTGAGCCCAGCCACTTCCCAGCTGCTTCGCCTCGGGTCAGTCACTTACTCCCTGTGTTTCTTCCTCTCTTGTGTGGGGTATCATAGTAATTACAGGCACACCTCGTTTTATTGTGCTTCGCTCCATTGCACTTTGAGGATATTGTGGGTTTTTTTTTTTTTTTTTTTTTTAACAAATGGAAGGTTTGCAGCCGCCGTGCATGGACCAAGTCTCGTGGTGCCGTTTTTCCAACAGTATTTGCTCACGCTGGGTCTCTGTGTCTCCTTCTGGTACTTCTCACAATATTTCAAATTTTTTATTATTATTACATTTTATTTATGGTGATCTGTGATCAGTGATTACAACTCCCTGAAAGCTCAGATTATGGGTAACATGGTTTTAACCATAAAATATTTTTTAATTTAGGTATGGACACTGTATTTTATTTTATTATTATTATTATTTTTATTTTTTAAAGATTTTATTTATTTATTTGAGAGAAAGAATGAGATAGAGAGAGAGCATGAGAGGGGGAGGGTCAGAGGGAGAAGCAGGCTCCCTGCTGAGCAGGGAGCCCGATGCGGGACTTGATCCCGGGACTCCAGGATCATGACCTGAGCCGAAGGCAGTCGCTTAACCGACTGAGCCACCCAGGCGCCCCTTTATTATTATTTTTGAAGATTTTATTTATTTATTTGAGAGAGAGAGAGAGAGCATGAGAGGGGAGAGGGTCAGAGGGAGAAGCAGACTCCCCGCTGAGTGGGGAGCCCGATGCGGAGACTCGATCCTGAGACTCCGGGATCATGACCTGAGCCGAAGGCAGCCGCTTAACCAACTGAGCCACCCCGCGCCCCTGGATACTGTCTTTTAGACATAACGCTCTCATGCACTTGACAGACTACTACAGGATAGTGTAAACCATGACTTTTATGTAGACTGGGAAACCAGAAATTCACTTGGCTTGTTGCTTTGTTGTGATAGTCGCTTCAGTGTGGGGGTCTGGAACCGCACCCGCTGCATCTCTGAGGGATGTCTGTGTTTCTCTGCGTTTTGTAGAAGGAGACGTGTCTCCCCACCTGGGACTAGAACCCGGGTGTAGTTAATTCATGTCTTACGCTTTCCACACAAGACAGCCAAGGGAAAGGGGACTGTGTCTGTTTAATTAGCTAGCGTTTGTAAGAGCTTTGGAGATACAAAGCTCTTGATAAGAGCTAATCCTCTTAATCTTTGTAGGGCTAATGTGTGAATGAAATACACAAGGCTATTTGCCCCGGGGGAGGGGACCAGGAGCGCAGGGCAGCCCAGAGAGTGAGAGAGGGAGGGAGGGAGGGAGAATGTGTACATGCATTTGCCCACGCACACACGTTGGTATGTCTGAGTGCGTGTACCTGTTGTTTATTCTCGCCTTGAGGGCACAGCAGAAATGATGGATGGGGAATAATGTATCACATGGGATTTGGGGGAATTGTCTTCCGTGTCTTTCTATCACAGAAATTCTGATTCTATCCTTGGTTGGCAGGCGACCCCAGGACTGGGGACAGGGAAGCTCCTAAGTTCTGAATACACATCTATGTGGTCCAAGGGAATGATCTCAGAGCCTGGTGCAGGGTTGGCTTTCTGCATGCCCCCCACTCATTGTCTCAGGATGTCTGGAGAACTTAAGAATTGCGCTGATGAATCCCTCTGGCAACGTTGCCAGCCATGCTGTAGCCTGGAAGTGGGGAATCTGTGAATGCTCTGGTCTGCTTTGATTCACAACCTTTTCTCCCAGGGGTCAGTTTCGGTCTTAGTTATCGGTGGGTTCACCCTCTCCTCTGTTTCCTCCTCCTCTCCCTAAGAAGCCTCTTCCCACATCCTTGCTAGCTTCCTTCTTCCTTCCTTCCCCCTTCCCTCTGCTAGGGGATGAGAACAGACCCCCATCACCACGGGGCCTGGCCCACACCCTGTGCTAGACTTGCTCCCCCAGAAGCAGAGCTGGTGTAAAGATGTAAGTGCAGGTGGTTACTTGGGACATGATCCCAGGAAACAGTCATTTGCCTGAGAAACAAGATAGCAGAGAGAAAGCAGACAATAAAGCAGTTATAGGTTATCACCATGGGCACCCAGCGCCCAGTCCACTGGGTGTATGAGAGAGAGAGCAGAGCAATGGGCAGGGTATCCCGATGGCCACTGGCTGCACACTGTAGCACTGGGGTCTGCCTACGTACATGGGCTGCATGGGCTCCAGAGACCAGACGGTTCTCAGGTGAGCTGCCCATGCCCACAGCTGGGAGGCCTCCAATCGTTGGATCGCTGAGTGTGATGGGCAGTGGGCAGGGCCCCACGGCTTCTCCTGGCCATTCTGAACCGAGCTGCAGACCGGACCCGTGCTTGGCCCACTGGGGTGAGGGTAGCTCCCATGGCCATAAACTGCTCGCTCGTGGGTGCCAGCTAACCTCTAGGTTTAGGAGCATTTCTACAATTTTTGTTGCCTGAAGAGCCTGGCAGTGATCTGGCTTATGAAAACTACAAACAAGTCATCATTCCTCCAGGGGTTCCTGTGTGCCAGACGCCGTGCCAAGGGATTTTCCTGCGTACCTTATCTTAGTTCTCGCGGTATCCCATGAAACAGGTCTCGTGATGCTTATTTTCCATTTGAGGTGACTGAGGTGCGGTGGTTCAGGGATTTGCCCCCGTTCACACTGCTTGGAAGAGGCAGATGAGGGACTCTAACCAGGCCCTTGGTCCCACCCTGCACAGTCCTCCCGCCTCATCTCAGGCTCTGGGAGCTGGTGTATGCCCGTGGGTGGGCCATGTCTGCGGGCCTCCTTGTGCAGACACCCAGATGAGATGGAATTCATCTAAAAGCCCATTAATTAACCCCTGGATTATGGATTGATTGGTATGTGCCCCTGGAGGGACGGCAACTGCCTTTAAACCAGGCTCTGAGGAATGGCCCAGCCTCTGGCCCTTTGATGAATTTATCTCTGCCTGGCAGGGCCTGGCAGCTGCCCGGGCCCCCTTTCTCCTCCAGTCCAGGAAGCCCAGCCATACCAGCTTCTGCTTGTCACTCCCTTTGTCCCAGGGAGCCCCTGGAGACCTCTCAGGAACACATTCTACCTGTTGGGCCTGGCTGGCACTCTCAGCCCCCAGGGCCTGCTACAGTGACTCTGCCATCAGGCTTCAGGATTGTAGCTCACAGACAGGGGACCCCAGGGTCCTCTTTAATTGGGTGCTCAGTTTTCATTTGAATCATACAGCTGAGGAGCCCTGGAGTAGGAGATCTTGATTTAAATCCCGCTAATTGCTTGTATGTTCTTGTACTTCTCTTCTCTGGGCCCTAGTTTCTTCATAAGTAATGGAATCTGGTATCCCTTCTAGCGCTCAGATCCCAGGAGTCGGGGAGACGTGGGATGTGACTGGGTTACACAGAGGGAGGCGGGTTAACAGCTGATTTTAGACGCAGGTCTCCCTTGGGTCACAGCCATCTGTCAGCTGATAGTTCAAGCACCCAGGATCCTTAGAACAGTCCCAGAGACCTTGGATCCCGCCTGTCCTAGGAGCTTGAAAAAACTGCTGGCCATCGATCTTCATGGGGATAAGGGGCAGAGGGAAAATGTGGAGACCTGTGCATGTGTAGTGTAGTTGGGGAGGAGAAGGTCTGTGGACACAGCCAGATTTGAGCCACTGGAATGTGGGCCAGCCCCAGGAAAGGAGGGGCTGGTGGAATGGACCAAGACATGATGGATTGTACCCGCTGGGCTTCTGGGTCAGTAACCCCTTCAATGAGGGATCCCCAGGTACAGCTTAGCCAGAGCTCAGTCATAAAGACAGCACTGGAGAACAGAGCTTGCATAAGGGGGTCCTGAGGAAGAGCCCGTTAGATTGTTTTTTCAAATTGGCTATGAGAGACATGGCCCTCAAGGAGCCATTATGAGCTCTCTCTCCCATCAGATGGAAGCTGGCTACTTTGTTCCAGAAGATCTGACCCTAAGCTGTTCAGCCATGGTGGATGGAATTGGAGGTTGGCCCCTACGGGGCCTCAGCCTGAGGGCACGGGGCTCAGCTAGCATGCCTGAGTGTCTTCTTCAGCTCCCCAGCCTGCCCTCAACCCAGCCCTCTCTGCCCGTAGTCTCTGCTTTCCCAAAGAAGACCGAAACATTAACCAAGCACCTGTTAGGGGCCTGGCACTGTGCGAGGCTCTGGGGGAGCCCAAGGTAGATCAGACGGAGACCCTTCCCTCAAGGGGCTTAGCTCCTATGGGTAGAGACAGGACATGTGTAAGTGTTCCCGGCCCCCATGGAAGATGAATACAGAAGAGAAGAGAGTACCACGGACTGGGATATAGGTGAAAATTCCCCAGGATTCACCCAGGTGAGGGAGAGGCAGGGGTGGGGGTTCCTCTCTAGGGCAACTGCAGAAGCAAAGTCCTGATGGCAGGATTTCGTCCCTGCCCATCTTGGATGAGCTGGGGGGGAATGAGGCTAGGTCTGGAACAAGCATCTGGGAACAGTGAGCAGCTCTGGCCCGTGTTCTAGATGGGAGGCAGAGCCTTGAGTGGGCAGGAGAAGGACTGGAGATGGACAAGCACGAGCCACTGACCCCTGCCCAAGGGTGGTCAGAGACCCAAGGCCAGCAGGTAAAGCCAAGTGGATAGCTTGAGGGAGCAGACAGATAGCAGACATGGGGTCGGGCTGCTCGGAGTTTTACCAGATAACCCTCTGCCCCAGGCAGTGAACCAATGAGCTTCTCTTATTCTGAACAAGCCTGAGATACACTGTGATGACCTGGGCAAGTGATTCCAGTATCCCCCACCGCATCAGGCCGTTTTTATGGGGCTCTGGGGTTCCTTGAAGGCTCCTCTCGGCCTCCGTGAGATGGGTCAGGAGGGGTTCCAGGGGTGGTCGTAGACAAGTGTGGCTGGAGCAGAAAGTTCACCTAGGACAGAGATTCTCACTGACCACCTTCTCTGAGCCCCTTGAATGTTGGTGAAATGTTACGTATATGTAGTGATGCGTGTTTTTCTGGAAGAGAGTCTGAAACTTTCAATCAGATTCTCAGAATGGACTTTCCCTCCCCTCAGCAGCTAAGGTTTAGAACCTCAATAAGCTCCGTGAGAACCTCTCTCTGTCCACCTTGCTCTCCCCTGTATTCCCAGACCTAGCTCAGCACCCGAGCTTGTGTGGGCTGCTACAACAAAATACCATAGACTAGGGGGCTTATAAACAATAGGCATTTATTCCTCACAGTTCTGGAGCCTGGCAGTCCGACGTCAAGGTGGCAGCAAGTTCAGTAGACCCATCTTTCCCCTACGGTCTCACATGGTGGAAGGGCCAAGGGAGCTCTCTGGAGCCTCCATAATGGGTCTGATCCCATCCATGGGGGCTCCACTCTCATGACCTCATCACCCCCCAAAGCCTCCCCCTTCCTAATACCATCGCATTGGGGGTTAAGATTTCAACATAAGAGTTTTGGGGGGATACATTCAGTTTATAGCAGTGCTTGATAATGGTTGGATGACTAGATGATTCAAAGGAATTATCGTTCCTTTGGATGGGGTAAGAAAGCATCTAATGCAGACATTCCCAGCCCTGTGGAAAACTTCTTGTTCAATTTATTTAATAAGTGTCTCTTTAGCTCTTGCCATGTGCCAAGTATTACAGTATTGTTACTGCTACAGTGGTTCTTTCTAGCAGCTCCCATTTACTGGGCATCGTGATGTGCCAGGCATTGTGCTAAGCCCTTTACAAGCATGATCTCCTTAATCCTTATGATAGTCCAGCGAAATAGACATCATTACCACTCTTTTACAAATGAGGCTCCGACCACAGTTAAGTCACTTGCCCAAGATCACACAGCCAGTAAGTAGAAAAGCTCGAATTCCAGCCCAAGTTTGCCTAACCCCAAAACCTGGATCCTCAGCCATTATTTCAGGGCTCGGTGGCTCAGTGCTGAGAAAGAGGATTCCTTTAGCCTTGTCCCTGTTGCCCCAGATTGGCTGAATTCTCTTTGGCTGAGTGATGCCATGGAGCAGTCTACACAGCCTGCCTGGCCCAAAGCCCTTGGCAGCTAGGAAAGGAACACGATCACTCTGAGTCCCGGGTGAGGTCAGGAGTGTTGCCAGGGCTCCACGGTGAGTCTGGAGGATTGGCGGGTGATCCTCAGAATCCTCTCTCCAGTCGGGCCTTTTTCACAGTCCATCCTGTTGTCTCCGGTTAGCTGGCTGCTTGGATGCCTGCAGGCTCTCCTGCTAGACAGGATCAGGGGATCAGGCACTTGGAGCTGTCAGGGAGAAATATTGGAATCATTTGAACAGGTAATCATAGGATATTGTGAGCTTGTTCAGTGCAAGGAAAGCTCATTGGCGCAGAAACCCTCTCCCGGATAATCAATGGACATGGCATCTAAGGGATTTCCTGTGGGTTGGACACAGAGGAGGCCTGTGTAGGGCCCTGCTAGTGGGACAAAGGCCTGGGCTGGAAAGAGGCCTGTAGGAGTGGTAGCCACGGTGTCCTAGGGGCAAATAAGAGGTTAAGGGAGTTGGAGTTATCGTGCCTTTGCCTTAGGAGTTCAAAGACTAAGATCCAGTCCCATCATGGTCATTTTACTAACCACGTCACCTTGGTCAAGTCAATGTTCTTTGGGCCTCAGTTTCCCCCTCGCTGAAATGAAGGCGCATGCTTGCATGATTTAGTCCATTCACTCTACAATTCTGCCATCCCTCGAGGCTTCTCAGCTGGAGAAGCAAAGGGCCTTTGTGATAATTAACATGGCATGGGGTATGGCTTGTGCCTGTCTCCCCATGTGTCTGGTATCATCAGCGTTATTATTAACCATAGCAACAAATATGCGACTACTAACATTCCTTGAGGATGAGGTACGTGGTGGGCTCTGTGGGAAGTGCATGATTTCATGTCATCCTCACAGCCCTTATTCTAGAGTGCAGGGGGGTAAGTGACTTGCCCCAGGCCACATAGCCTGTAGGGGACAGAAGTGAGTTATTTGTCTGCACTTTGACTCCAAAGCCCAGGATCTCAGCCACTGGGCCAGTTTTTCAATCTTCCTGAACACGATCCACAGCAAGAACTACGTTTCAGAGCCCAACCCAGAGGACCCACGGATAGATGTATTCTTGAGCTGAGCTGCTATGTCTGTGTGTTCTGGCAGTCCTACCTCCCCTGCTCTTGGCTTTCTCTTTTTGGGTTTCATTATTGTATTAGTTTCTTGTGGATGCTGTAACAAATGACCACAAACTGGGTGGCTTAAGACAGTAGAAGTTTAGGGCGCCTGGGTGGCTCAGATGGTTAAGCGTCCGCCTTCGGCTCAGGTCATGATCCCAGGGTCCTGGGATCGAGCCCCGCATCGGGCTCCCTGCTCCGCCGGAAGCCTGCTTCTCCCTCTGCCTCTGCCTCTCTCTCTCTCTCTGCCTCTCATGAATAAATAAATAAAACATTAAAAAAAAAAGAAAGAAGTTTATTCTGTCGCAGTTCTTGAGGCTGGACTTGTCAGAACCGTGCTCCTTCCAAAGGCTCGAGGGGAGGATCTGTTCCATGCCTCTCTTCCAGCTTCCGGGGGCTTCAGGCCGTCGTTGGCTTTTGACTGCATCCCTCCAGTCTGCATGGTCACACCGTCCCTCACGTGTCTGTCTCCTCTGGATACAGGTGATTACATTCAGGGCCCACCTAATAGCCCAGGGTCAGCCTTCTTTTCAAGATCTTTAACTGAATGAAACCATTTGCCATATAAGGTAATATCCCCAGATTCCAAGGATTAGTACATGGACTTAGGTTTTGGGGGACCCCCTTTTATCTCACTACAGTTATGGACTCGTGAATGGTTCAGTGTATCTCCATCAGTTATCCTCACTCTTCTTCTTGAAGCTCAAATTGTCCCATCCTCAGCCAGTGGGAGCCCCTTCCGGTCAGCCCCTTGCTCATTAGGACCCCAAACTAATATAACACTGTATGTTAATTATACAGGAATTTAAAAAAGATCAATTAAAATATTTACAAAATTTTAAAAAAAATTGGTTACGACCTCCTTAGTCTAGGAACAATTCCTTGCCCTCTGGCACAAGCTGTCACAGGCTTACCTGGGCATTCCTTGCCTCTGACCTGGCCTTTGTCCAGGTTGCCCTGATTTCTTTCTGTAGTGAGCAGTATTTCTTTTGCAATACAGTTCATTCTATGCCGTTAAAAAAGATATACTGATTGCAATCTAATATTTAAATGATTTCAGAGACCCGCAGTTTGAAAATCACTGTGGTGGGCTATTCTGCCTTTCTTTGCCCTTCCAACAGATTTTAGGAACTTCTATCCCATTTGAATGTGAGGTACCCCAAAGGCAGGACCAGATCGCCATTCACTGGCTCTCCCTTGGCCCCAGGACAGGGTTTGTGTCTGGCTCCTGGCCAACAGCCCCCCTTCCCCTCCCCCTCCTCCCCCTTCCCCTCCCCTTCCTCTCCCCTGCCCCCTCCTGCCCTCCTTTCCTTTGCCCCTCCCCCTTGCCCCTCCCCTCCCCCTCCCCTCCTCCTCCTTCCCCACCCTTCTACATCACTGTAGGGCCTCTGATTTGCCATTCTAAGAGGCTAATGTGAAAATTGCTCACAGATGGTACAAACAATGTGGAAAAGAGCCTCTCTCTTCATTAGAGCAACACAGATAGTGTTTTTAAATGATTAAATTGTTATTGAAATAATTATGCCGGAATCCAAACATCTCAATGTGCTGCTCCAGCCTCTCATCAATGGCTCCCGAGGCCCCCATGGGGGTTCTCTGGAAGCAACACCTCCAGAGAACCCAAGGATGGGCTGCCCAGTCCTTTCTGTGGCCTTCAGTGTGGGACCCCACATGGACAGAAATCCGGGCTGAGGGGTTGTCTCCCCTGCAGCCCCTCACCTGTGACCAGGTGCCACCAGACCGGGCTCTAGCAAACTTTTGTCTTTAGTGGCCGCCCCTCCCTCAGCAGTCTCCTCCTTGCCCCACACCCAGGCTCTGAGCTCTAAATTAGCCCACAGGCCCTCCTGGAGGGCTGGTCCTGTCTACCCCTCTGTGCTGACCACCCTGGCTTCTAGAATTCATGGTTCTCTCAGCGCCCTCTCTGGAGTCAGAGGGCTCAGAGCAAGGAAAGGAAACTGGGTGAAGTCCTTCACAGGACAGACACTTGATCTCTTACCCTCCCCAGAGTATTTGCATTTTTGGAGTGTCTTGGGGATCGCTGGCATTTCAGCCCTCCCTCCTTACCCATTAGTGCCTAGGTTGGTAGGGGGAACTCTCAGGTCTTCCTTCCAGGACTGGGAACTGCCTTTGCTTCCCCTCTTGCCCGCCAGTCCCCACCCCACCTGCTGTCCCGGAAAGAAAGCTCAGAAAACCGCACAAAAAAAGAGATTCAAGCATCCGGTGATCTGAGGGGGAGGCCATGGGGTGGAAGAGAGACTTAGGTAAGGTGAAATGCACCCGTGTTAAAAAGTAAAGACTAGCCATCAGGAGACTGCCTGGCATTAAACAAATATTTAGAAATAGATTTTAATTTCACAGTGCGGTCAGCTGGGAAAGAGATCGAGACGGAGGGCAATAAAGAAGGGAATGGTCCAGGAGCAGCTGGGAGGGAAAGAGGAGCCGGGGGAGGCCTAGAGAGAAGTGGGTCAATTATTAACAGACTGCTTCTTTTTAGGTTAGGAATTCAGTGTTACCGCTTCTTGTCGCTAACGTTGGAAATGCTGATGGGTCAGCTCTTTAGCTGTTCTTTTTTTTTTTTTTAAAGATTTTATTTATTTATTTGACAGACAGAGACACAGCGAGAGAGGGAACACAAGCAGGGGGAGTGGGAGAGGGAGAAGCAGGCTCCCCGCCGAGTAGGGAGCCCGATGCGGGGCTCGATCCCAGGACCTGGGATCATGACCTGAACCAAAGGCAGACGCTTAACGACTAAGCCACCCAGGCGCCCCTAGCTGTTCTTTCTTTTTAGATCTTTCTGTCCCCCCCTTTTAATAGCGACAGCTCCATCTGTCCAGTAGAGGAAACATTTTGGTCTGGGTTTCAGTGGACAGAAGTCTGCCCTGGCTTGTATATTCTTCTCGTCCTCAGTTCTAAGCAGAGTGCCAGAGATACGGTATCTACGGTGTGTTTGGTGGGAGGTGGGTGAATCAGCACTTCCAGGTAGAATTGTCATGTTGGGGGACCAACTGGTCAGCAGGGGGAGACCGGCCTATAGGGGTGTGGGGAGGTGTCAGTGGGGGCCACCCCTGTCCCGCCCCAGGCTCTGATGGACAGACACTGCTCCATCCCTCTTCCATTCAGATTCTACATCTGATTAAGGGCCCTGACACAATATTTGAAGAAATATGAAAAGCCAAGTTCATCTGCCAGGATAGAATTACATTAAGGAGGATGAAATTAAAGGCTTTTCATGGAAAGAGATCTCTAGGATAATTTGAGGGAAGACTTTAATTATTTCAGAGTGCCCCCCAAAAAAGAAGCTTTAAAAAAGAATTCGTTTGGGGGAATCACATAAAAATATAATGTAGGAGTAGCTCTTTGAGTTGTTACAGCTGCTATTGATCTAGAGCCTGTTGGCAGTCCACAAAAGGGGGCTTCAATTCCCTGCCCTGTCCCCTATGTGCTGGTGACAATTGAGGCAAGACTCTGCCACCAGGGGAACAGAGACCAAGTCATGGGAAGTGGGTTTCAATTACTCTGATTAGACACCAGGAAGGATTTTGAAGCCATTTTGCCTGCTTTAATTGACTTGATGTAGATACTTGTTTGGAAGGAAGCTAATGAGTTTCCCCTGCCGTGGGAACACAGAGCAGCAGGTCTTCTGTGAGTTGGGAAGCACTGTCCAGAGGTCGTGTTGTCTCAGGGCCACATAGGGTAGTGGTTCTAGGACCCCGTGTCCTGTGGCCTGAGTACCTTTCCACTGCCAGACCAGTACTGCTTGCTGGTGCGCTCCTCTCTCAAGCTCCTCTCAAGCCAGGCTTTTCCCAGGGAGCACCGAGCCCCTAAGGACCCCCAGCGTTCGTTCAGTCCATCCATCCGTCTGAACCCCCATTCGGATCAGATCTCAAGAGTGACCAAGCTGCTGTCCATTCATTGCTCGGCACCCACACAGTCTAGAAAAGCCTCCCACTGCCCTTTCAACCCATTCTTCCTTGTTCAGGGCTTTTCCAGAAGGCTGGTAGAGTCAGCTAGGCAGACCTCTGTAGGGTCAAACAGATTAGAATGTTTGCTAGATAGTCTGCTCTGAAGAAGCACCTGCCTGATGTGATTGGCAGAGAGCCAAGCCTAGCAGTGAGAAACAGACGGTCAGCACCGCGGTTCCTGATGTGCCACCTGACACCTGGAGGCTCAAGCGACTCTTCTGCCCGAGGCTCCGGGCACACCAGTCAGTGATGCCTGGGAGCAGCCCTGTCCATGCTGATCTGGTCTTGGGAGCCCCTGGGCAGGACCTGGGGGTGCATCTGGGCTTGTATGGTTCAGTGGCCATCTGCATTGTAGTCCAGCTTATTTACTGCCGCATCCCCAAGGACAGAACATAGTAGGTGTTTCGCTCATATTGGTGGGTGAATGCACATTATGGAGCTTAAGTTAATCCAGTTCTTTATTCATCAGAAATCGTAACACTGGCCATTTACTCACAAAACCGACATGAGATGGAAACCTTCGCTCTCTCGGTCTTCCCCGGAGAAGGCGCACATTCCGTGCAGGGAGAGCACTGGACGGAGAGCCATAAAGCTGAGCTCTAGCCCCAGCTCTGCCTTTGTTGGCTCTGTGAACCCCGTCTCCCTGCCTCTCTGCGGTGGGACAGGCGGGCTCTGCTCCCTCCCTCCAGTTTTAGAGAATCCTCTTCTTCTTTTTCCTGCTCCTAGTCGGCCCTTTGTTTCCCAGAGCCCCAGGCTGGGCGGTGGGATGAGGCCTGCAGGACCAGCTGCGCCAAGCCGCCTCCCTGTCGTCCTCACCTCCTGCCTGCTTGCTTTGTATAACTGAGGCCCCGTCAGTCCTTCAGTGATCTGCTGTACACAGCCCCAGGGCTGCCCGGCAGCTCCCAAACCCAAGTCACCTCCTGGGGAGAAAGGACACCTGTCCTGAGGGGCAGGCGCTGTTGGAGCCAAGCTATTGTCCTCTCGGCTGCTGGGCTCCACGCAGCACGAGCTTGTGGCCTGGGGGCACCTGCTGGAGCTGTGTGTGAGGGCCTGACTCGTCCCGGCTGGAGCAGCTGAGCCAGACAAGTGGAGAGGGGCCCTTAAGAGCGGCCCCCATCAGGCTGCACACTCCCCAATTCCAGCATGAAATCATTCTTCGGGTCATAACATACTCCTTGAAGAATAAATGTCAAGGCATGCTTCAAAGAAGACTCCCGAGCTCGTGTCAGGGTGCTGCTAGCAATTGCTATGCCCCTTATTTCCCCCGAGCCTCAGTCTCCTTGTCTGCAAAATGGGCCTAGGATGTTCGTGATGAGGTGGTAAGAGGCAAAGCTCGTGAAAGTGTTTGAAGAGTGTGGCCTTGGGGCGTAGAGGCAGCCTGCGGCAGGGGTGCTGAAGAAGGCTGGGGGCAGCGAAGGCATGCCCCATGGAGGGGTGCTAGAAAGATGGCTCAGATGTGGGGAGAAAGTCAGAGGCTTGGCGAGCTGGTAGGTGGAGGGAGGGTGAGCGGACTCTGTCTTCATCCCCTGGCCTTTCATCTGACATCTCTGGGCCAGGCTGTTTGTGGATCTGAGTGTTGTCTTCTTCCCGGCCTAGAGGAGTTATCACTCTTGCCCTAGAAATAGATCTTCAGTCCGTGGCATCAGGAGACCCCAGCTACCCCCGACACTACTCACTGCCTCTCAGCTGCCCGTTCCCTTGGCAGAAATAAGGAATCTGACTCTTGAAAACCTGTTTATTTGTTGTTCATTGGGCCTCTCTGACGGCCATGTGCCCTTTTGGGTAAGAGCTTCCCTTGGGGATCGTAGGTCCCCCGAAGTCGGGAACTGGGCTCCCAGCATCCCCCTGACAACATATAGCCTGTGCAGAGAGGGACTTGTGGGGCAAAAGCCCACGATGCCACCGAGATTGCCAGCTCACCCCTGCACTGGTCCCTGTCACCGCCGGATGGAGGAGGACGGGAGAGGGCAGCTCCAAAGGGTCCTGCGGAAGCCCGCTCCACGGACCCAGGAGGGCCTGAGGGTAAAAGCAGCCTCGTCAGCTATTGGGGTGGAAGGCTTCTCCAGAAAGGGTGAGAAGCCCTACACTCAGTTCTCGTTTTTGTTTCCTATACCATGAAAAATAAATGTGAGGTAAAGAGGGTTTCAGGAAAAGATCCATCCCTCTTCCCTCCCGCCCTCCCTTCCTTCCTTAAATATTTATTGAGCAAGCTGTGTGTGCCTTACGTTATGCTAGGACACCGAGTGTGAGGAACATGTCTCCTGCCCTCTTAGGAACTCACAGTCTAGTCAGGAAGATGAAGTAACTACCCAACAAGGCGGTCAGATAGGGCGTGCAGGCACCGAGGGGGGTGTAGCCATTCCGGCCTGGGTGGAGTCAAGGAGGGCAACGTGGAGGAGGCGGCCCAGAGGTGGGCCTTGGGCGATCGCGGGGATCTGGAGAGGTGGGAAAGGTCGGAAGCACGTGGTGAGAACAGAACGGGTTCAGGGTAGTGGTTGGTGATCTGAGTGTGCATCCTGGCTATACCACTGAGTATCCACGTGGTCTCAGACCAGTCACCTTCCTATGTGAGCTTCAGTTTCTTCATTTGAAAAATGGGGGCAATCACGATATCTACCTCACAGGGTTGTTTGAGGATTCGGTGAACTAAACTACCGAGCACGTGGGGCCAAGCTGCTCCAGAGGACGCACACCTTTAGGAAATGGAGGCCATTGCTGTTCCTAGGACCGCCGGTGCCGCTGTCCGCCCTCTGCCCAGTCGTGCCCTCCCAGCCTCCCCACGGCTCTCTTCTGGGCCACATATGCACCTGCTTATGTACTCAGGCCCTTGGCCACTCCCCTCCCCCCAAGCAGAGGAGGCCAGAGCACCTCAAGCAGGGGTGAATTAAACCCAGCTTCCCTCCTGCTCTGCTCCAATTGTCCTCTCCGGCAGAAAGTAAGTTTCCCTGCGAGGCCGATGCTGTTTGTCTTGACAGCCCCAGCCACCTTTACCTCCCTGGCGTCCCCCCGCCATGCTGGGCGGCTGGGGAGCTGGCCTTCTGCGAGGAGAGGGGGGCTGGTCTGCCCTCAGAGGCAGCGTCTGCCCACCCCCTCTGGAGCCTGACATTTTGTCTGCACCAGGCCAGAGGCCTCTGTGCTGATTGGGCCCGTCCCGGCGGTCCTGGTGTTAATCCAGGGTCATGAGCCTGCAGGACCCACTGTGGACTCAGGTGCAGAGGGCCCCGCCTGCACATGAAAAGCACCTGGTGTTTGTGTTGGTGGGAGGGCCACCTTGGGGCCCGGGGCGGCTGCCCTTCCCAGCCGGGGTCTAGGAGCCCACTGAGCTCGTTCTGCCCTTCCCTGGGAGGGTCACAGGCTACAGAGTCACTCCTCTTTCCAGCCCGTCAGGGCCCTGGCCCTCGGCTGCCGCTCACCTGTCAGCCTCTGGGGTGAGCAGAAGGCCCTGCAGCCCCAACGTGGGAGCTGAGCCCCTCGGGAGTGGGCAAGCCAGGCCTCCCGGGGCCTGCTCTTTCGCTGAAAAGGTTGCCTGGCCACTTTGTGATGCTCTTCTGAGAGTGTTTCTGAAAGAAATCGAAATGTGCCTGAAGAAGAACGGTGAATCAGAATCTCCTTCGCTTGTGTGTGCTCCTGGCAGCCCGCTGGGAAGAGGGGACAGTCCGGACTTTGAAGCAATACTTCCGCCAGGGCTCTGAGCTCGCAGCCCTCTCCACCCTTCCCTGCGCTGCATCTGAAGAGAAGCCGGCTCCTGACTCTTCTTCCCTGGGCGCCGGGCTGTGTTCGGGGTGGCTGGGACCCTGTCTCGGGAGCTTCAGGTAAGGGAGAGACTCTCAGGAGCGAGCTTGTGTTATGGTCCATGAGTCCACATCGCGTTGAAGACAAATGAGCTAGGGATTTACTCCAGGCCCTTTCGTGCAACACCATTGGATGCTGGGGAAGGGCGGTGTAGGATTCTGGGAAGTACACCGACCAGGGTTTTGGGGTCTCGGCTGTGGGATCTCGGGCAGGGCCCCTTCTCTTGCTGGGCCTGCTTCTTCATCTGTAGGATGAGAACGTGTGCCCAGGTGACCTCCGAGCTCTTGGAGAAGCACTCTGCTTCTTACCTACCTCTGCAGGAAAGAACGCGGCAGGGGCCGGGAGTGTTGGATGGTCTGGCTCCGGGTCCCAGCTTTGTCATTTTACAAGGTGGCTTAGCCGGTCTCTGCCTCAGTTCTCCTGTTTGCAGAATGGGAATCATCCCAGCACCGGCCACTCCGGGCTTCTGTGGGAATTGGTAGAGATGCACAGAGCGCCTGGGACTCCGAGACAGCACCTGGAACGTGTCATCTGTCATGTCTGCTCTCGCATTGTCACCATGCCTTCCAGTTCTGACAGTGCTGGCTGTGAGGCTGGTGGGGCGTTCCAGAACACTTTTCAAACTTTAATCTGCTCATGAATCACTTGGAGACCTTGTCAGAAGGCAGATTCTGACTCAGTAGGCCTCTGAAATGGAGCCTGAGGAGGTGCATTTCTCACAAGCTCCCTGGTGACGCCGCTGCCACTTGTCCCTAGGCCACGCTCAGAGTGGTCAGGCTGCAAGTGCACGGCTCGGCCATCGAGGCACAGGGTGGGTCCGTGTGTTACCCGGGGCCAGGCCTCCGAGTGGGATGGGAGCCAGGTGGGGTCCAGGAAGAGATGTGACCAGCCTGGTAAGTTCAGCAACCCTGCCATCAGAGGAGAGAGGGAGAGGGCGGAAGCCTCTGGGGGGGCCATGAGGTCAGGAGAGGTCTTCCCCGCTGATGTCATGAGAGTTTGAAGAGGATTCTTTTTGTGAACTCTTAATTTTCTCATAATTTAGAGCTGATTGTTATGATTGCCTCATGAGTCTTGGGCTTGTCTCTCAAATTCTTCTGAAAGCTCTTTGAGGATAAGGGTCTGTCTCCTATTCCTCTTGACCCCAGAGCTCCCAGAATCTAGGTGGGCTTGTAAGAGGGACACATCTGCCTGGAGCCCCAGCCTTGGAGCTTGGTGGGGTGGGTGGGGGTGTGAGGATGTGGGCTTTGGAATTGGGTGACCCCGACTAGTCCAGCATCGTCATGTGCTGTCCAGCAGCTGCCGGGGGCACGTATCTTTCCCTCGGCAGCCTTCTGCATCTGGAAGGATAGAGATGGCAGAAGCCATCTTAGAGCTTTAGCAGGATTAAGTGAGACGAAGGATGGAAAGGACCGAGCTCCTGGGGGGGCTTCAGTACCCAGCTGCTCCCATTCTGTCCTCTTTATCTCCATTCTGTGTCTTCATCCGTATTTTCAAGCTGCAGCATGCCTTCTTGGAATCCTGGAGCCACTTAGAACTCCATGCTCATTGCCAAGGGCATCACTATGTGGGCCAGTCCTACCTCCGGGTTAGCTCTAGGCCATGGAAGGTCTAAAACTTGTCCCTCCTTTCCTGAGGGTCCCTCCCCCCTCCTGCCTGCCCCCTGGTCATCTTTTATTTTTTAACTTATTTAAATTCAGCTGGTGAACATAGAGTGTTATTATTAGTTTCAGATGTAGAATTCAGTAATTCATCAGTTGCATGTAACACCCGGTGCTCATTACGCCCCCTGTTCATCTTGCCGAGAACTTTGGTGTTTCAGGAATGGTGTTCAAGTCGCGCTGCTGGCGAGTCCTGGGGGCGGGGTGGGGGAAGCTCCTGCTGAACTCCGTTGGGGATTCCCAGTCCCCTATAGCCCTCTGCACTACCACTGGCAGCCCCCAGAGGCCTCCGTGTGTTCATGGTGAACAGGCCTTTCTGCAGGGCCCCCGGGCACCTTCGTTGTGTGTGCTGGGAACGGGGCATTGCTGAGGGACACCTGGGTTGGGGGAGTTGCTGCTAATGCCTTATTCCTTGCTCCTGTCTGTAACCCTCGTAGAGTTCCCACGTGGTTTCCTTCTTCCTCACATAGAACCCGGGAGGCAGGCCCACTATTTCGCAGATGAGGAGACCCAGAAGTCACCTGGTTCACTCAGGCATGCAGTCACATGGTGGCACCTCTGTCCCCTGGCTCTAAGTGCCTTGCCTTTTGCCGTGGGTGACCACTGTCCAAGGGGCCACCAGCATAGTGGCAAGGATGAGCATCAGCCAAGGGCACTGTCTGTGGGGTAACAGCGATTTCCCAGTCTTCTTGGCCTGAGCCTTCACTTGGGATGAAATGCCATCAGCAGGGTAATTATCATTATTGGCATATTTAAAGTGCTTAAATATCTGCAGCCGTGTTGGGCTTGCACAGCTCCCTGAATCAGAGAGGTAGCAGCTGGGGGGGCCAGTCTCAGGAATCGCAGCCCTCCCTGATTAGGAACAGAGAGCAGGCCGTCTTCGGGAATGGCCCCGTGTGTGTTTGCGTGTATCGGTCTGAAAAGTCCTTTTCAGCACATGACCCCGTGTCTGAAGTTAGGCTGCCGCACCTGTCGGTGGGGTTCAAGTAGGGACCCGAGAGGCTGTTAACTTTTATTATTTAAGAGAGAAATTCTAAGCATTAAAACTGTACTGATATAGCTTTTCCAAGTAAAGAGGGACGTGAAAATGATGTGTTTCCTAGGGGAAAGGGGAAGGGCTGTGTTGGGGCCTGCAGTGGGCAGGGCTGGGAGAGGGTATGCAAACTTCTCTCCCCTCTGCTGGCTTCGTGGTGGTTGCTCGGGGGAGCCAAGCAGAGACAGAAAGGAAGCATGGCTGGGTTTGGAGATGTTTTTGGGAGAAGTGCCCCACTTGCAGAACACCTACCACGAGGATGTGCAGAAAGGTCATGTGAGCCTCTTTGCTTATGCAGCTGAGTAGCTGTGAGCACGTGAGGGTTAGGGACAGCTAGTGTCGCGGGGAGCAGTGCAGGCTCTGGAGGTGGCCAACTGTGGGTTCAGACCCCATTGCTTCCGCTTGAAAGCTCTGTGAGGTCAGAGCAGCAGCTCTGCTGCTTATTCTGCACCTTCCCGAACCCCGTCTCTAAATGGGGCTCTTTAGACGCGCCTTTCAGAGCGATAATGTATGCGAAGCACGTGGAGTGGTACCTGACATGTTTATAAGTCCCCTAATAAATGGCAAGAGGTAGACTCTGGTGCCCTGTGTTTGATGGCACTCTCTCTGTCTCTCTAAGGTGGTTCGAGTGGTTGTCGTGGAACATGACCACTAACATTCACTGACACCCGACTACGTACCAGGGCCATGTCTGAGGTCCCACAGCCCACAGAAGGTGGAGGTGAATCCCACCTTCCCAGGCGGAAGCAGAGGGAGCCCGGAGAGGCCTCCACCTGTCACACAGAGTCTCCTCCTCCCTCAAGGGTCCTGCCCCAGCCGGCTGGCCCTTCTGGAAAGAGCCCTCCCAGGTGCGAGACGCCTGGCCTGCCAGCCTGTCTTCCCCAAGAGGCACTTCAGAGAGAGTCTTTGTTCCCCTGGGGACCTATTCAGGGCAGAGTCTGTCAGACCGGGGACCTGTTGCTATGTCTGGAAAACCCACTGATCTGGAGACAGCGGGTTTGGGAACAAAGTCAGGAGCTCGGGAGAGTTTCCTCTCCAAAGCTCTCATGAGACCCTCGCAGCAGGAGGGGGCGATTCCCCACTGCCAGGGGTTTCTCTCTCTCTCCTCTCTGCCAGTCTCCTTGCCCGAGCCAAGCCTGGGAGAAAACGGAGCAGTGAGACCCGGGGACCTCGAGCAGCCCAAGGGGTTTGCTTTCAGGACTGAGAAGACGGGAGGCCAGCAGTGGGCAGCAAGGTGTGGCCAGCAGCAGTCCCCACGGAAGCCTTAGGTGCTGGTCCCCACGATGCATCTGGCTCCTGCTCGGCTTGCTGTGAGTTTTTGTCAGAGATCACACACCTAACCATTCCCACGTGCTCAGAATCGGGGAAATATTTGGATAATTCTTAGAAACACGATAGAGCTGCCCAAAGTACACCCAATCAGCTATGTAAATTAAGAGCTATAGGTCAAAATCCTGTTTGTTCTTTGGCAGTATAAAGTTGCAGAGTCCCTGGCAAGCCTTGCACGGACACACCCATGACATCCGCCAAGTCCCCATCTGTACATTTCTGTCGCCGACTCTCCTTACCTTGGGGCTGACCCCAGGGCCCCTGCAAAAGGTGCCTCCCCCCACTGTGGCTCATGCTGCAGGAAGAAGCAGGACGCTCAGCATGTCCCACGGCCTTTGGATTAAGCGATGGCATCAGGTGCGTAGAAGGTGCTGGGGAGGTGCCCACCGCCCCACCGCTTAGATCTCTCTGCTCCTGCCTGGCAGTGGTTACTATTTGGAGCTCAGGCAAATCTGCTTTATCAAAAAGGAACTCCCCCAGGGAGGGGTAATACTGTTGAACTGCTTTTAGTCATGGACAATTTAGTGTGAATTAATTAATCTGGTGCTTTCTGGTGTGACTGTAGATGAAGAGGTACGTTGCAGATTGGAAGAGGCATAGGGTCACTTGGGTGACTGAGAGCGAGTGAAAGAACGGCGCCAAGGGCTTTGAAGACAAGCAGATTCTCTGCTTTGCCAGCTTATCTCTTATTTGCCTTAAAATTTTTTTTAAATGTAAACTTTTTGGTGGAAGTCTATCCAGTGTACCGACAAATGAAGAAATCATAAGTGTACAACTTCGATTTTTTGCAGTGAACACACCCTTATATCCAACACCTGGGTTGAGAAACTGCACAGTTGACCCACTCGGACCCCCCACTGGTCCCCGTGACCCCACGGTCTCCAGTGTCCTGACTCCCAGGACCAGAGATAAGCTTTGCCTCTTTCTGAAGCGCATGAACGTGGAATCATATGGCATGCATCTTTTGTGTCTGGCTTCCTTTTGTTCAGCGTTCTCTTTGTGGGATTCATCCATGTTGTTATAGTTTGTTCATTTCATTGCTGTGTTCCATTGTGTGAACATACTGCAATTTATCGATTCTGTGGTTGGTGGACGTTGGGAAGTCCAGTTTTTGACTTTCATGAACCGTGATGCCTCGAATATTCTTGGACATGTCTTTCTTATTTCTCTTTTACATCTCAGGTTAGATGGTGTTCTCCTGGGAACCCTCCTCTGACTTCCGTCTCCAGGGGAGCTTTGGTGCCCCTGTGTTTGCCGCCCGCCCCCCCCCCCCCCGCCATGGCACTCTGTAGTACTCCATGAGGGCAGGACTGTTGAGCAGTAATATTTTCAGCTCCTAGGCCAGTGCGTGGCACTGAGTAGATGCTCAGAAGTGTTGGTTGGATGAATGAGTGAACAGATTTTATGTAGATCACAGTTTTGCCCGGGGCTGGTCTTTATACCAGCTGGTCTAAGAAAAGCAGCTTAAGAAAGCTGTACTGGGGGGGCACCTGGGTGGCTCAGTCGTTAAGCGTCTGCCTTCGGCTCAGGTCATGATCTCAGGGTCCTGGGATCGAGCCCCACCTCGGGCTCGCTGCTCGGCGGGAAGCCTGCTTCTCCCTCTCCCACTCCCCCTGCTTGTGTTCCCTCTCTCGCTGTGCCTCTCTCTGTCAAATAAATAAATAAAATCTTTAAAAAAAAAAAAAAGCTGTACTGGAGTGTCCTGGGGACCAACCAGGATTCCTCCCTAGAGACAGTGTTGCCGAGTGTCCTGAGTGTCCCTGAGAATGGGATGAGTCCAGGACCGTGGTCAGAGGTGTCTGGCTGGGTAGGAGCAAACTTCTCTGGAAGTTTCACAAAGACCCAGAGACTAAACTGATGCAAAATGAGCTTCTGCCCCCTCTGTGTCTCGGAGGGCCCTGATGCTCTGGGCTGCTCTGGACATAGGCCTTTGGTAGCCAGCAGGGAGGGAGGAGTCATGAAGAACAGAAGAGAATGAGAAGAGGTAGGAAGGAAGGGAAGAGAGAAAGAAGGAGCAAGAGGGAGAGCAGACACATGAACAGATATTTTTCCTTTCCTTTCTGGAAGCAAGGCATGGGGACAGCCACACAGGCATGGAGCCTGTGATCTCCGGGGGAAGCGAGTGACCTCGTGTTTGGGCTGTATTGTTTTCACTAGCAAGTGACAAAGTAGAAGCAGGAACACAAGCCTGTAGAAATACAATGTCAGGGTGCCCTCGTGGGATGGGCTTTTCCTCCCCCCACCTCGGCGCTTGGCAAACCTCTTCTACAGGCAGAGTAGCTTCTCAGGCTCGCTGGCTGAGCGGTGTTGTTGGAGCAGGTTATTCTTTATTCATACACCTTTTGCTGAGCTGCATAGCAAATGTGCTGTAAATTTCAGTGCTTTAGAGAGAGAGCCTGATACATAAAACAGGACTTCCTCCCCTAATATCACAGAGGCTAGTCAAATTCCACATACATCAGAACTATTTGGGGTGCCTTTGCTGTGTTTCCACAGGAAACATAACTTCTTGAAGAAGATCCACACCCAGAATAATTATTTCTCAGAGTGATCTGAGGCTAAAGCTGGTTTAATCTATTCATTTGGCTCAGCCCTGTATTTTCCCTAGTGAGGAGCGCCGGAGTGCTCTAAGCCCACACTGCAGAATGCTCCTTCTTTCTCATGGGCCGCTTGGTCTGCGGAACCACACCTCCCCCACTCCCAATTATCTCGTTCCAGGTGACGGCATCTACATCCCCGTGTTATGCATGTATTTTTATTAATTTAACAAGTATGGAGTGCTTACTGTCTGCCAAGCCCTCTTCTAAGCTCTTTAACAAATGTTAATTCACTTAACCTTCACAGCTCTATGAAAAGGCACATATTTTTAACCCCATTTTCCTAATAAGGGCAACAAGGCACAGAGAGGTTAAGTAACCTGCACAAGATCACACAGCTAGTCAAGGTGGTGGAGTTGGAATTTGTCCCCAGCGTCTGCGTTCTTCATTACCACGCTCTGCCGTCTCTCAATTGTGTCTTCTAAAGTGGCATGAGAAGCAGGGGCCTGCCTTTTTTCAGGAGTGAGAAACAACTTTCTGTGCCTTTGTGAACATTCTTCCTCTCCACGATGGCCCCTTGACCTTAGAAGAGCAGAGGGTCAGCCCCTGGGGAAGAAGTCACAGGCTATGAAGTACACCTACCCAAAGGCTCCGCTGAATTGGGAGCATCACGGACAGGTGGAAAGGTGACCTTGGAGCTTAGGCCCAAATGGTCTGAGCTCTAGATGGAAGGATTTCAAGGGCCTGCTGTTTACTCTCTTCTTGCTCGACATGCATACTACAGGTGCTCTTGGCATCTCGAGGTTTGCTGTCCCTTCCTCCTGATTGTTGGTTCCTCTGTTCTCCTGGGGTGGGGTGTCATTCCCCAGCCCCACCCCTACCTGGCCGCCCCTGTCTCTCCCCTGGTGGCACCAGCATCCACACAGGTGCTCATTCTAGACGCCTTCTTCTAGAGTAGTCCTTCCTTCTGGTTTCTTCACGATCTGGGTCTGATCACTGTCAGCCCTACCTCCTAAAACGGTCTCAAATGCAAACATGCCTCTTTCTGTACTGTCTCTACGTTAGTTCACATCATCCTAGTCTCTGGCCAGCACGCCCATCCAGCCGATAGTCCCAGACTCCAGACTAAACCCTCTCAAACTATTCAGGTTGCAGCCAGAGTGATCTTTCTATAAGTAATTCTGATAATGTCACTCGTTTACTTCTAACCCTTCAGTGGCTCACATTACCCTTAGGATAACATTCAAATCTCTTAGCATGGCTGTCAAAGCCTTGGATGGCTGGGTCCTGCCTCCCTCTGGGCATCGTTTCTCACTGCTTTCAGATCCCTAAAGACCCCTGTTCCCTCCTCCCACCGCTCCCCTTCCCTCTGACTGACTCCAGCTTAAACATTCTTGCTTCTGAGGAGTCCTCCTGATGCCCCCACTGTGGCATGCGGACCCCTTCCCGGTGTTCCCACGGCAACCAGGCCACACTTCCTCCATGATTACACTGTGCACTTTATATGTGAATTTGATGGCTGCCTGTGTGTTTATCTGTTCTGCATCGTGTCTTGGTTCCCAGCACCTAGTGCAGCGCTGGTTTGTGGAGGACAGTAAAAAAAAAAACCCACCAAAAACCACCCCCAAAAAACACACAAAAAAACCCTGAAACATTTTAATGAGCGAATACTACATGAAAAGGGCATTGACCAAGCAGTCAGGAGACTTGGGTTTTAGAACCTGCTCAGGCACCAATTCTTGACCTCGATTAAGTCAGTGTTCCCTCTCCGAGCCTCATTTTTGTATCTGTGAGCATAGGAGCCTGTGCTAGGTGATTTCCAAGGTCCCTTGCAGCATGGAGATTCTGGGATCTGTCTTCACCAAGAGTTTGGTTTTCCCTGACTCAACTCTCCAGGCTGTGAGGACCCACCATCCCCGTGGCCCTTCGCCGTGTTCATGTCCCTTCAGGGTGTGCTGATAAGCAGAGCCTGGCTTCCTGGCTTCAGCTGGGTTCTGACATGGCCTTGGGTTCTCCTTGTATCCTGGACAAGAACGCCTTGAAATTCTCTGATGCCCTTCTTCTCACTCCATCTTGTTTGCTGTCAGAACATTGTAAATAGGGAGCTTCTAATGTTGCCTTTGTGTCTGAATTGTCACTGTAATCAATAGGCAGTCCTCCGATCTCCATGCTCCTGAGGCTGCCCTTCCCCCAGCAGATATGGGAAACTCCTGCTGGCCACAGCCCCCTCCCCAGAATACACACGGCCTCAGCACTCTGAGTGTGCAACGTTAATACCCATTTACTGTTCAGAGGTTTCTCCTATTCGTTCAGCACCTTTATTGAGTGCCTGCTGTATGGAGGAACAAAGGAGACCAAATTCTTTCTCTTGGGGAGCTTACATTTTAGAAAGCATGTGTCGGGGCAACCCATATAAATAAGAAACATAAAGAAGTCAGCAAATTACATAATAAGCTAGGAGGTGGTAGGTGTTATGGGAAGAAAGGAAAAGTGGGATGGGGAGGATGAAGGCCTCCCGAGACTGGGAGACTGAGAGTCAAGGCCCAGAAGAAGGTGAAGGCATGTGCCAGTCTTCTGGGGGAAGAATGTTCTAGGCAAAGGGCAGGACCCATGCAAAGGCCCCTAGGTGGGACCCTGCAGGGAGTGCGCGAGGAACTGCAGGGACTTGGTGTTGCCCTTCAGAGCGCACTGCCGGGTGCGTAGTAAGTAGGCCCACCATCAGGCTTCGTGGAAGGTCAGAGCCCCGGCCGCTGGGCCTGCAGCCAGACAGGCTACAATTAATCAGAACTGTGCCACGTACTAAATCTTCTCTGGCCCCGTGGGAGAAGCTGGTGGGTCTGAGTCAGACAAACTGTTTGCATCCTGGCCCGTCGCTTATTAGCTTTGTGATCCTTGGAGAATCACTTACCCTTGCTGAGTTTCTCTTTCTTCGTCTTTGCAGGAAGGAGGGTTCTGATGAGGGCCTCAGAGGGTTTTTGTGGGACCAGATGGTGGAAGCACACGGAAGGGGCTAAGTCACCCGTACGCGCATGGTGCAGAATGGGTGCCCAGTAACGTTAGTCCCCGGGACACCCCTCCCCTAGCCTTTGGGCCAGACATTTATTTTCTCTGAGCCTCAGTTTCCTCTTCTAGAAACAGTGTAGTCATTACTCTGCCGCCGCCTGCCTAGACTCATAACTACCAGGTCACACAGTGTGGATAATAGTACTTTCAGGGGCTCCGTGTTTCTGTGTGTCTGCACAGCAGTACGTGCATATGCATATATATGTGTGTACGATTGTGTGTGTGTGTGTACAGCTCGGCAGGCCACAGGTGGGTTTCTTTTTTATGATTCATAAATGCTTCAAGGACAAGGACACTGTCATTTCGTATTAGACCTTATGCTTCCACACACTAGGTGCTCAGTAAATCCTCGTGGAATGAATGAAATCATGCTGATGAAAATGTTCTTTGCTGGATTAAATGTGTGGACCCGAATCGGTAGAGCTGTTTCCTTCTAGGTAGCAGGAATGTGCCATTGTGGATTATATTTGGAATATATTTACTGGGGGCTCAACTATGTGCCAGGCACTGTCCTAGGCACTTTATACGCATTTCTCATTTAAAACTGCCAACAGCCCTATGAGGTAGATGCTGTTATCGTCACTGTTTTATAGGTGAGGCAGCCCAGGCTGAGAGGTCAGTGTCTTGACCCCAGCTAGTAAATGAGGGAGCTGGGATTGGAAGCCAGCCTTGCAGAGCTGATGTACCTGCCTGCCCTTCTGATGGCTTCCTGAAGCGTCACTGCCCCCCTTTCATGGTCTGATTTCTCAGGAGGAGGAAGAGGAAGGGCTGCCCTTGCAGCCAGGGCCCGGAGGGAAGTCCCTGCTTGTAAAGGCACTTCTCAGGTTCTTGGCAAACATTTCCAGTAGAGGGGGGAAAGAGGAAGGGCTCACCTCTTGCCTGCAAGAGACGGTGAAGATGGTCAGAGACAAGGCTTGTTTTCTGCTGTGCACCTGAGTTTGTCCCTTTCCTTTTGGCTTCAGAACATGTTAAGATCTTGGTGGGACTATGAGAGCCTTGGGCTCCATGCCTCCCTTTTAGATGCCGAACACGTGGCTATGTGTGTATGTACGTGCACACATGGTACATAGTGTATGTCTGTGTGAAGGGTGCACGTGCGTGCATGCATGCGTGCGTGTGTGTATCTGCATCCTTCGACACCAGCATCATGGTCCTTGCCTGGGCCATGCCAGGGCATCACTAGAGCTCTCTGCCTAGTGGCAGCACTGCTTTGTGTCTTGGCTGTGTGACTGCCCGGCCCAGCCTGTGCCCAGTGACGGATGTCTGTGCCTGTCTCTCCTTGAAAGAGTGTCTCATGTCATATTAGCTTTTCCCTCACTTGCCACCAATGCCTAATAAACGCATGCCCAGTGTATGGATGAAGAGATGAACGGTCTTCATGCCACCGTGGCCTATACCAGCTTCGGTGAGCGCATCGTTCTACCCCTGATCGCTCGTGTGGGGGTTACTGTCAAGGAGGGTGCCTTCCCGTGGGGTGGCGTACTTGGCCATGCCAGACATCCTTGGCATCCAAGCTTACGGAGAGATATCAGGCAGCGTGGAGCTGACCCAGCTGTTCTTCCCTTGCTCTCCGATCTGTGGAGGGTGCTGGGCTGGACAGCCAGCTGTGGTCTGCTGGAAGACCTTTCTTCGGCAATTCTGGAGCATTCCCCGTCTGGTGCCTGCTAGCTTCCTGTCCCCTTGCTGGCTGGCTTCTCCTTGGGTCTGTGTGGAGAAGGAAAGCCTTGGGAAGTCGTTTAAAATGTTCCCTGCCTGCTGTGTCCCCCTGTGCTCAAGTTCCGGGCAATTACCCTCCTGCCGGGTTTTGTTGCTGAGCACAGCAGGTGGGCCTTGTTTGTAATTCACTTGCACCATTAACGCTGGGTTAGCACCATAAGGGCGACTGATCCACTCAGTGCCCCCAGCCCCAGATGCCACTTGATAGCAGGTTGTTAGATTGGCTTGGGGGTCGAGGCATTTCAGAACTCCACATAATGTGTTTTCTCCAGTTGAAAGCAATGAGAAGCTTGATCTATTGGCAGTCACAGAGCACACACCATCATCCACACTAATGGGAAATCTGTACCCAAATGCCAGTCCTCCCCAAATCTCGGTGATTTGGCTCTGGACAATAATGGCAATAGTCACAATAACACAATAATGACTCTCAGTAAGCTCAGTATCAGGGCAAGCATGGCAAGCTTTCTCTTTGCGGCCACAGTGCTAAGATCACAGGGAATCTTTGAAAGCAACCTTAGGAAGATCTAACATTTTCTCCATTTTTGTGGGTGGGGAAACTGAGGTTTGGGGAGATGACTCACTTGCCCAGAGTCACTGAGAGTAAGAAGCAGAGCCCCGACTCAGGGAATGGTCTGAAGCAGACACAAAGTTGTGCTGTTAACCTCTGCCTTCCTCCTCTGGGAGGAATTACGTGGAGTTTTGTGAATGAAGATGGGGGGCAGGGGAGAGATCTCCCAACCTGCCATCCTAATTATTTTTTTTCCTAGTGTTGATATTAAGATGAGTCACTGAGTAGGGGAATGATGAGTAGGATTAAAACATCCTCTATAGATTCACTTTTATTAATTAATCATAGATTTATTGAGCTCCAGCTAGGTGGAAAACATTGTCTTAGGTGTTTTATAGAAAACAATGATAAATCATTCATCTGTTCAATCAGTCTGAGAGATGGGGAATCAGACATATTCTAGGACAAAAGACAGGGAAAAAAATGTTGGGGATGGGGGTGGAGGAGGTAAGCATGAACAAACCCCAGAGATCGATTTAGAAGAAAATTTTCCTGACTTTCTGATTACATGTTATGAAAACATTTTGGACACATAATGTCCCCTTTGATTTTTGAACAACCCTGTGCCCGTTTTATGGACACCTAAGGGGTGGAGAGGCTGCAGGACCCGACTACACCATTATCCTGCAGGGAACAGTGGCCAAACCAGGTTTGAAAGCAGGCCTCCTGACTCCCAAGTCCAGACTCTTCCACAGATTCCCTCCCCTTTGGGCCTCGTCCAGGTTCTGCCGAATGTTTGATGTCCCATGTCCTGCCGAGGCTGGCTTTGGGGCTGCCTGGGGCTCTGCTTTCCTTGGACACCCATGTAGTCTGTGCTCCTGCCCAATGCTTGGCAGCCTAGAACGTTTCTTTTCCAGTCATTGGGCAAACCCTAATGTTTAGGCAGTGCAGGGACCGTTCCCTTCCGGGTGCTGACGAGTGGCCCAGAAATGCTGCGAGGGGCCTGGGCAGGCCCAGCAGTCAGTCACTGAGCACTTGAACCTGAGGTGTTATTAGCCTCACTATACAGAGCAGGAGGACCCAGGCTCAGGGGCTTAAGTAACATGCCCACGTCTTAGAGCCAGTCATTGAGAAAGTTGAGATTCTTTATTGTTTTTTAAATTATGAAGTAGATTTCTTAATTGAAAAAGCAATCCAATCTCTTAAAATGCACACAGAGAATGCTTTAGAATGAAAAGCAAGTCTCCTTCCTACCCTGACTGCCATTCTAGAACCCTCTCCAGGGGACAGCTAGTCAGCAGCCAGTGACTGTTCTCTGTCCCTCACGGAGCCTGGTGCCAGGCCTTCCCAAGTAGATGGCTGTCAGTGCTAACAGAGCTGGATGGCAGGGAGGGGCGGATGGACCCTTCACAGGCTCTTCGGCAAGTCGCAGAGTCTTGCTTAGCTTGGATGACCCCCGTAGAATAAGTTCAATTGCTTTGCATCTTGAAGGGGACACCACTTGCTTTGTTATGCACCTTTATTTTACCATATCTGGTTTTCTTCTCCTCCTCACCCCCCACTCCTCCTCTACCCAATGCCCAGGGGGCCCATCCTGGGCTTCCCCAAGGAATGCATGCACCTAGGGAGGGCTGCATTGGCCCCTACTCTGGCTAGGACTTAAAAAAAGAGGACGGGGCCTTGCTTTCTGACCGTGGTATCAGAGACACCAAAAAACTAATATGTACGTGAAGTGACTGTGGGCAGGGAGGTCTCCACTTGGGCACGATGGAGCCGGGCCAAGGGTGGCTCCGTGTCTGCGACCTGCTTCTTTATCACTAACATCGGACCACTTTCCTCTGGCTTTGACCTCAGTGAAGCTGGAGATTGTCTGCATTCCATCATCCATGAGTCTATAGTAACCCATCTCTGGCTTCTGATCGTTAAATTCTGATGTACCTGCTCTCCCGCATCACACAGTGCTCACCCAGCCCAACCGGCTCTTTGCAGATCTCCTTAAGGAAGGCTGCAGTGCATACAGCCTCACTCTGGGGCATGGCCAAGCCTCTCCAGGACGCCCCCTCTCCTCCCAAACGCCCAGACAGATCCTGAGCGGGGGGGAAGACCTGTGTTTATCTGGAAGTAATTAAAACGCTGTCCTTAAAAAGCAGTTTCTCTCTGCATCTGCCTCGTCCCCTGCTCACTCTCTATTCCTCTGTGGGCACTCCTGCAAGGTCTCTCTACTCTAAATGTGTTACCAACAGCTCCAGCACCAGGCAATTTTATTTCAAAGCCTCAGCTCACGTGGTCTCTGCTAGGAGCTCATCTCCCCCAGGGCCCAGCCTGGTGGCCTCAGATAAATGCCAGGAACATTTTTCACCATCCCGAGCCAGTCTTGTCCTTCACATCTGACCCTGGGATCCTCTTCCCACCTCCCCCGGCTCACTGAGGCTGGTGATTAAGTCCCCATCTTCTCACCTCTAACCACCTCCTTTGCACTGGAAAGGAGATCCGGATGCTGTGCCTTCCTCACCTTGTCTGGGAAGATGGCTGGGTCCAGTGCGAGGTTCAAAGAGACAGTCGGCTTTAGATGCAGAACTGCATCCAGGACCTGGGGGCGCCTGATGAGGGAGACTGGATGTAAATACAACAGATGGAGAAGATGTTTCTGCTTTCCATCCTCTTGGACTCCCTGCCATTTCCAAAACACACTGTGCTGGCTCCCACCAGAGGCCTCTGGATCCCCTCCATGTCATTCTTCTGTCTGGGATCTTCTCCCTGCCCACCCTGTCCCCTTTGAGAGATCTGGCTAACTCAGGTCAAACCTTTTGTCTTCAGGGAAGCCTTCCCTTCCCGCCACATGATGTCCCCCTGCCACACACTCCATAGTATCCTGTACTTTTCCCTTCATTTTCTGTAAGTATGGCATCCGGTTTCCTGGATATGGGATTGATCTCCCTCCCCTGACTATAAGCTCCAGGGCCTGAACAGTCCCTGGTAGTAGGCGCTCAGTAGAATTATTTGTGGAATGAATAAAGCATAAATCCCGTAGTGCTGTTAAGTATATTTATATGCTTTGGCCAGTCTAGAGGAAAGGAACAACATACACCATTTTGCTTAGAAAGCACTTTACTCATCTGCGAAGTAATGCTCCACTCATTTTCTCATTTGGTTCTCTTAGCAACCCTGTAAGGGAGATGGTAGAAGTACAATTTCCCCATTTTATAGAAGAGAGGTTAAGAGATAGGTTCAAAGTCAGCTTTCCACCTCCAATCCCTGGTTTTGTTTCTCCACGAGGCTGAGTCTGAATGAGGAAGGAAAACTAACTTCTTCAGAGAAAGCTTCTGGGATGGGGTTGACTTGGAGCAGCGTTTTGGGGATGAGAGGGCTGTGCAGTATTATTGGCGAGAGGCATGGGAGGCTGTCTTGTCGGGAGAGGATGTGGATGTGGTTCCAGGTGCCTGTGTGTAGGGCTAGAGGGAGCCCTGAACGGGAGGATGGAGAGAGGAAAGAAAGAAGTTCACACTGACTGATTGCATTACAGCTAAAATCTATTGCAACAACTTTTCAAGGGAGGTGCCATAGTCCATGGTTCACGTTTGTGGAAATGGAGCTCTCAGAGCTTAGGTGACCAGCTTAAGGACACAGAGTGGCCTCTGGGATTGGAAGCCAGGGACGTCTGCTCTGGCCTCTGGTGAGGGGCAGTTGTTTAGAAGTGGATTGAGGGCTTCAGTCTGAAATCTATAAGGGGGGTGGCTTGAAGGGGAAAAGAGACAGTTTATTCCTCATGTCCTGCTCACTAGTGTCTGAGAAGGGGGGACAGCTATCCCTCGTCACATGTCCCGAGTGCTAGCAGATTCCTGTGATTGCTGTGCTCCCTGAATACCGTTCCCCAATATCAGGCCTGGGCGGGGCCAGCCACCGCTCTTCAGTTTATCCTGATGACTCAGACAGACCAGGTCCAACTCCCAAGCCAGTGCAAGCTGCCTTAGGCTAACCTGCCACATTGTAACTCATCACAAACTCCTGGGCGCATCTCCTGATGGTAAATCCTAGAAATTGAGGACTCCCGGGCTGATCATTTGGCCAGGGGACACTCTCAGACTCCTTTCTCTGTTGCTTGCTTCCCCTGATGTGAAAATTGTACAGATGGGCCCTGGATCGACTTGGATTTGACTCCTCTTCTTCAACATGATGATAATCATTATAATCACATTCCAACATTTCCTCAAGTACCAACTGTGTGCCAAGTTCTGGGATACAGAGAGAAGGCACGTGTAGAGAATAGTGAGTAAGAACTGGTCTTGGAGCGGGTGGCCTGTTATTCTCATTGGCCAGCCAGCCGACCTTAGCGGGTCTCACTCAACCTTAGCATCTTCGGTTTCCACATCTACAGGTGGAGAAAGTGAGAGGATCTGCCTGACAGGGCTCTTCTGAGGAGCACTGAGGCTGAAATAGTACTTTGCACATATTAAGTATATATTCGGTAAATGTTAGCATGAAGTAGAATTCCTAGAGCTGCAGAATTACACCACTTAGAAGAACTTAGAGATCATCTAGGCCAATCCCCTCATTTTACAGAACAAGAAACTGAGGCTCAGAGAGGTTATCTCCCAGAGCCCGTGAACACCTGGGTCCCTGCCTCCCAGGACAGGCCTGGGTCCCGGCATCACACTATTTGCCGGGGAGGTGGAAAAACATACACATGCTGCCCAGCTGTATCAGGCCCCGGAGGTTGATTCTCCCTCAAGGAGACCACAGGGTCTGGGGTGGCCCCGCTCCCCTGGCCACCCTGCCATGCTGGCACCCTGCATACTCCGTCCAAGCTGCTGGCTGTTGCTGGGAGTATCTTCCAGCCGGCGGCGGGCGGGGGGGGTGGGGGGTTGGAACAGCAGAGAAGCCCACATCCATTTGTCTTGGGGAACCTGGAGCGTCATGAGGAGTAATCAAAATCTTGTTGCCCACAGACGAGAGAAAACCTGTAATTAATCTGGCTGCCCCTCTGATTTCCTCTGTCATCCCCCCACCACCAAACGCCGTCCGGCGGCTGTCAGCTGCCTCTCGGACCCACCCTGGAAAATCACGATTAATAGTGTAACAGCCCTATGAGGACGAGAGAGAGAGAGACGGGGAGAGGGACTGCTGACAAATCAGGAGAGGGGAGGCCGTTTAGCACAGCTGGGCCGGGGGGTCCAGCTCACTGCCTGAACGCCATCAGCCGGCGACACGCTGTGCTGTGTATATGAACCGGCGTGGGTTGGGGATCCACAGACACTTCCTGAGCCTCTACTCAAGTGTAAGCACCACAGCAAAGTGTGTCGGGAAGATACGTGGGTAGAAGAGATGTTCCTCTGCTCCCCGGGAGCTCACGGTCTGGTTGTGGAGAGAGGACATAACTAAGCACAGGGTTAAATAACCACTCATGCCGGCCTTGCACAAGGCCTGTTTGTGGCCGCGGGGGGGGGGGCCGGGCGCTGTTCTTGGTGCTGAAGGCCTGGCCGAGAGCTGGAGGGAGAAGGGCCTGCCCTCACAGAGCCTGAGCTCAGAGTACAACCGTGGAAGTGGGCCAGAGATGTCTGGAGACTTTAGGGACCCTCTGGCTTGAGGAGGCTGCCCCGGCCTGAGATTCTGGGAAAAAAAAAAAAGGGAAATTATGTTCTAATTAGGTTCTTCTTTCGGAAGAAGTGGGGATGAGCGTTTTTTGGTGTTTGGGTAAGGAAACCGCCCCGGGGCTGGTAAGCAGGAGAGCCAGCTTGCCCCGCAGCACGTCCTTCCGGCGCTTGGCGCAGTGGGCAGTCAGACCCTGCCCGCCACCATGGACGCTGAGGGCCGGAGCTTCCCAGCGCAGCCTGTGCCACAGAGAAATGGGGTCTAGATTGTAGGCTCCTTACGGGCAAGGGCTCCAAATGTAAGTCATGGGTGAAGACTTCATACTGCCAGAGCCTTTTCCACGTGTGTTATCTGACTGGATTCTTTCATTATCTCCACAGATCTTTTTTGAGTGCCTACTATGAGCCAGCTAGTGCTAGGCATTGGAGACACAGGTGGAAGATCCCAGCGTGCTCCCCGCTCTCCTGGTGCTCATCACCCTGAGAGGTAGGCATCGCTGTGCCCATGTTACTGATGAGGAGGTGGGCTGTGAAGGGAGTAAGCCGCTCAAGAGTGTTCCCTCAGTAAGGTCCGGAGCCACCTCCAGCCTGGCTTCTGTCCTGGTGTGGCCCGATCAGGAGAGCTACCCCACGTCGTCCAGAGCAGTGTCTTCAGTGACACGGGAAAGGGCTGCGTGGCGACTCTCTGCCTTCCAAGTTCCCAAAAGTCCAGGAGTGAGGCCCAGCTCTGGTTAGGTGGGGCCAGAGACCCCCAGAGAGCCAAAGCCATGCTTAGATGCCTGCTTTGAGCTTAACTTCTGCCAGAAAAGAACAGCACATGCTTGCTTCCCTCCCCATGCTGTGCCCAGATCCACACCATGATGTCCCCTTAGATTGTTTGAACCACAGCAAATACACAAAATGTACAAGTCAACTGGCAATTTATTTCATATTGGTGTAAACTGAGCAAACATCTTTTTTAAAAATGGCCCCTTTATTTTTTTTTTAACTAAACTACCCCCAACATAGGACTTGAACCATGACCCCAAGACCAAAAGTCGCATGCTCTACTGACTGAGCCAGCCAGACACCCCAACCAATGTCTTTTGGATGCCATCTGTTAATATTTTCTTTTGGCCAATATTAACAGAGCACCTACTACGTGCCAAGTAACATGCTAGGTGCTTGTCACAGTCCCTCCCATCACCACTGATGGTTCTGTGGGCAGACAGCATCCTCCTAGCAGGCTGTGTGCCCTAAGGAAGAATGTTCCAGGTGTGGTGGCAGCCTGTGGGGAAGAGATCACAGAAAGCCTCAGAGGGGAGGTAATGCAGTGAGCCAGCAGAAAACTGTTTCTAGGCCATCAGGGGTTGAGACCACATCTCATGTGGAAGCTCACACAGAGCTGGCATATTGGGGAAGTCGGGGCTCAAGCTCCGCTGGAGCGTCCAGTGCAGTGGGCTGGGTGGTACGGACAGATGAACAGGAGCCAGGTCATGAAGGGTTGGCCTGTGGACTGAGGAGTTTGCCCTCGATCCCGGAGGCAGGAGAGAGCAAGGGGAGACTGGGCCTGGGTGTGTCATTATCATTATCATGTTTGCATTTTAGTAAGAATCCCCGTCACGCAGCTGAATGGAGAACCAGCCCGGGAGGGAAAGATCCAAGGGAGGGAGGCCAGGAAGGCTGCTCTGGCCAGGGTCCAGGTCATTGCTGACAGACATCTGGATGGGGGTGGGGTGGGGGTGGCAGTCCATGAGGATGCAGAGACAGTCATGGGGTTTAAGGGACAGAGCTGTCCAGATGCGGTGACTGATCAGAACGGGGTGTGGGGAGGGAGCCATCTGGGGGTGACTCTCAACTTTGTGGCTTGGGTGATGAGTGGGGTGTGGTGCTGTCTACTAAGAAGGAGGGCAGAGGAGAAGCAGCTGGTGGGCACAGGGGAGAGGTTACCCTTTGCCTAGGACAGGGTGTGTCTGAGGTGCTCTGAATCGCGGGAGGCAGCTGTATACGCCGAGCGCTGGGCATTGGATGCTGATTTAGAAGCCACACCGTGCAGGTGGTAAGAAGCCACAGGAGGAGGGGAAACTTCCCAGGGAGGGACGGTGTTAGTGGGAAGAGGGCCTTGGTGCTGTATCTCTTTTTCCTCCTAAATTATTCAAATACTTTTAGTTGATAAAGGCTGCCCTCTTTGGTTCTAAGACCAGATTCATCTAAACGTGAAAATGAAAACAAGACCTCAGATTTCTTTGCGCTTTTTGATAAAGAATCTGAAAGCCTCCTCTTTCTGTTCTTCTATGTAGACAATAAAGCCGTACAAGAAAAGCCGGTGGAGTCAGAGACCTGGCTGTCCCCGGCTTTGCCTCCTAAGAGCTGTGTGACCTTGAGCTAGGCACTGCTTCCCCTTTCTTGGGCTCTGCTTCTCAGCTGTACCAGAGCTTGTCCTGTGGATTAAAGAAGAAAGAGACCGTGGAAAGAGTTTTGCAAACCGGCGAGCCTTACAATCATGTAACACCATGGTTCTTTTTATTCCTGTAAGGTTTGGGAGGAGATTATTTCTCATCTCCATGCCCCAGGTTTACAATCGAGGCCCCAGAGCAGCCCAGGACCTCTGTGATTGCTGTCCTTACATGTGGTCTCCAGGGTTAGCTAGGCTTCCGGGCCATGAATGACGAGAGTCAGGGCTGCACGAACGGAGTGTAGTTGTGTCATCAAATAGAATTTACACAGGCTAATCTGACACCTATTTAGCAGTCTGAATAATAATTACTGTGCGGCGTGCTGATCCGGCATAAATGGAAGGCATTTGACATAAATGATTATAGTTCGGATTGCTTTTACATAGCCTAACCAGATTTTTACAGTTCTTTCCTCTTTGACAGCTGATTCATTTATCCATTCAACAAATATTTATTGAGACTGTAATATATGCCAGGCCCCGTTCTGGGCCCCGAGGAGACAGACGAACAAGCTTTCTGCTCCCTGCCCCACCTCCTTTGTTTGAGCTTGCATTCCAGTGGGGAGACAATCACTGAACAATCAACTTTATCCATAATGAGTAAGAATGTCAAGCTTCTCTCGAGACCGTGTGTGCTGTAATCTATCCTTGCACCAATACCCGTGAACAAAAGGACAGATTCTGGGCCTGATTTGCCAACAGCAGAGTTGCCTTTGTCTTAGTCCTTTACCGTTCTTTAACTCTGACTCCCAATAGCAGGTGACTGCTTGAGCCCTTCTAGTCATCGAACAAATTCATACTGTGCACCTGTTGTGTGTAAGTAGACTCTGGGGATACAACAGCATGCTGGCAACTGTCCTTGCCCTTAAGAAGACCACACCGATCCCACGTGTGGGCATCTAAAGGACCAGCAGTGGGAGAAAGTGCTGTGAGAGCCACTATAGTCTGCCACAGTGGCACAGAGAGGGGCTCTGGATTCTGGCAAAGGGCAGGGGTCGGGGAGAGGAGCATCAGGCCGAGGGAAGCAGGTGTGCACAGGAGGCTTCCTGGTGCTGGGTGTGGCTGGAACATCAAGTGTGTGGTGCTGGGGGGGTGTCATTAAACAAAGACTTACTGAAGTATGTAACACACACACACACGAAAGTGAATATAAGCATAAGTATACAGCTCAGGGAGTTTTCACAAACCGAACACACTTGCATAACCAGCACTTAGAGTAAGAAACAGGACATCAGCAGCACTCCCAGAAGACCCCACATGTCCCCTTCTAGTCACTGCCCGCCCCCAAGGGTAACCACCAGCTGGGATTCTAACAGTTTTTTGTACTTTTTATAGAAAGAATCATATTGTATGTATTCTCTGTGCCAGGTTTCTTTCAGTCAAATTATGTTTATGAGATTCATCCAGAATCTCAGCACGTGGTTGCTGATGATTAATTTTCATTTCTATGTAACATTCTGTTACGTGAATATACACCGTATTTCTCCATTCTGCTGCTAGGCATCTGAGTAGTTTCCAGTTTGGGGAAATGCAAAGTGCTGCTCTGAACATTCTAACACATCTCGAATACATCTAACACATCTGAGCACATAGACACACAATCTGTTGGAAATATGCCTATTGCAGGGTTTCTGGGTCCCTAGGGTACATGTAAAACTCTGGGTTTTGAGAGCATAAAGACCAGTTTTTCAAATCAGTTCTATCAACTTACACTTGCCTTGACACTGTATGAGAGTTCCAGTTGCTCCACATCCTTGTCAACACTTGATATTGTCTTTTTTAAAAAGTTATTCTGGTGGGCATATATTGGTATCTTATTGTGGTTTGAAATTGCATTTCCTGATGCCCAGTGAGGTTGAGACCCTTTTTAAATGTTTATAGGCTTTTGGATACAGTGACTAGTGGAGTGTCTGTTCTAGTGTTTTGCCCATTTTTCTTTTGGATTGTCTGTTCAGGGGGTACTTTCCTGACCAAGGGTGACCTGGGGTTAGCATATCCAGGTGCTTACCAGCCCCACTTTGACCCCATTGATGCACTGCAGCTGGCAGGCTACAGACTCTGTTCTCAGGGTGTCAGAGGTCTCAGGGGGAAGGGGGACAGGCAGGGGACAGCACCCTTGCCGCCTGGGGGGAGGCAGTCCCCTCCAAGGCTCTGGTTTTGACATCAGAGGCCCATCGGCCCCGACTGGTGGAAAGGATGGGGAGGGGTTCGTTTTCGGCAGGTAGCAGGAGCAGATGGAGAAACCAGCTGATGACCTGGTATGTGTGCTCTGCCCTCAGTATTTGCTGAGACCAGACCTCTCCCATCTGGGCCAGGGAGGGACTGATGGTGTGTAGCCCGTCCTTCAGGCCAGGCCTGAGCACAGCTGCTTTTCCCCTGTTATCTCAGTCTGCGTGCTGTTCACCTCTCCTACCCGCGTGACGCCATGCTAGTTTTACCTGTGAGGAAACTGAGCTGAGGGGCTGAGGAGAGTCCTCATGAAGGCCACCTAGCTAGCATGTGGAGGAGCAGGACTTGAAGTTGAACCCGGTCCCTTCCCCACGCCACTCCCCAGTGAGCAGTGCATGTGGCGTGTCCCCGGGGCAGTGGCCTAACCTTGCCACCCCTCCTTCTCCAGCTCACTCATGGCTCTTGTTTCTTAAGAGCAGATGAAGGTTTTCATTCCCAGTTGGAATTTCAAAACAGTGGAGCCCCTTCATTCAGTCACAGTTACGCCCATGGGCCCCCAACTGGATTGGGGGCTGGAGTTCGAACCTGAGCCTTCTGTGGGCCTGGCATAGGGAGGAAGGACAGGGGCCTGGAGCTGGCCTGGAGCTTTCCCACAGGTCCTGCCAGCCATTCTGCAGGGGACTGTGGGCCCCCCGCAGAGGCTGTTTGGGTGGCAGCTCCGGTCACGGGGCCGGGTGGGTGGCTACCTTGCACAGGCTTCAGACTCACAGGCTCCCACCGCTCTCTCGCAGAGTTATGTCATGCCCAGACCAGCAGAGGGCTCCATGAGGATTTATAGAAGATGCCCCGCGTCTCGGCGCCTTTGGTGCTGCTTCCGGCGTGGCTCGTGATGGTCGCCTGCAGCCCGCACTCCCTGAGGATCGGTAAGTGCTGCTCACATGGCACCCTGGGGGCAGCCCAGCTCTGGCTGATGCCCCCGCCTGTAGCCCAGGTGTCCACAGGGGACATCTGCTCCTACACCGTGCCCTCCCCGAGTTTAGCTGGACTAGCGGTGGTGGTGGGGGTGCAGCCGAGGGGCTCACAGCTCCGATCCGGCGGTCGATCTGTCCGGCCCCCTTGTGAGGAGAAGAAAGACGTTGAGTCCCTGTTGCAGTGTGTGATGGACTCAGCCTGGCACATTAGGGGGCAGCTGTCAGATGAAGAAGGAGGGTGGGAATGGCCATGGGGATTCTAAATCCAGGGCTGGAGATTAGGGAAGAGATCACCTCTCGTTTTCTCTGATCAATCCAAGAGGGCTTCCTGGAGAGTGTGCCTCGGATCAAGTCAGGGAGTGCTCTCAGGGGCCCTGGCCGTCTGCTTAGCAGGACCCTTGACTTGGTGTGTCTGTTCTCCCTGGCCTGGTTCTGGAGAGGGAGGGCAAGGCCACTTCAGTGACCCATGTTCTCTCCCTGGCCCTGCTGCTGTGGGGATGCCCAGTCTAGGTGCGGCAGGCCAGCTGCTCCCTGCCCCATCAGCAGCCCCTTTCCAGGAGGGAGGCCTTCCTCCCCTGGGAATCTGGGAGTGCCTAGGTAGTCAGATGCCTCTTCTTCCCCAGGACTGTGCAAGCCTCATTCACTGCAGGCCTAATCTGGGTTGTAGGGAAACATCCCCGGCTGTAGGGACAAGGAGATAGTTCAGTCCAGCATGCACTGTGTGGTCATCTGACAGCCCAAGACTGATGTGGGGTGTCAGGGATTGGGGGATTGTATGTATATGGGGAACAGATTCAGTGTGGACAGATGGGTGGGGGCACAGCAGTGAGAAGCCCAGGCAGGTGGGTCATTGTCATAAGAAGGCTGGATTAACAGCAGGACCCCTGAGGCAAGATGAGGCAACAGCCCCAGAAGGACTCAAACGTAGGCAGGTTCTACAGCCAGGTACCCATCTGATGCCCCTCTTCCCAGACTGGGGTAGGGAGTTGGGGGGGGCTGTGGGGGGAAGTGGGTGCTGCCAACGAGACAGGATCCTAGATCCTAGACCTGAACCTGAAAGTGTTAGAGGCTGATTGAGAAGGAAGGTATCGGTATCGTGACACCGAGTCTCAGGAAATTGGCTTTAAGCCGGTTGCAGTCAGGACTTTCCAGAGTCCCAGAGGTTGGCCTACTGGTGGTGGTCAGGAGACCCCGGGTGGGCAGAGGCAAGCCAGAAGCTGAGACCCTGGCTAGGCCATGCACCACGGGCTGGAGGCCGAGCTGCAGGTCTCTGGGCTAACCCCGTGTGGACCTGTGGGCACATTTCTCCATGCATATGCAGCAGCAGCTGATTAGAATCAGGAATGCAGACAGGTGACTTAGTTCTTCTCACCCTGCCCTCCGCTCACCACTCTGCATGCTTAAAGGCAAGGAATTAAAAACAATTTTCTCTCCCTCTTCCCTATTCATTTCTACCGAAACTTCAAAACCTCATTTAATTCTGCTTAGCAGCAAAGCAAAACGGTTCGTATCCTTAAGATGCTTAATTTATAAGATGCCTACAGTTATTCAGCGTTTGCTGTGAGGTTTTCTCCCTGTCTAGATGAGTGGATAAAGCAGTAACCCATCAATTTCCATTTGTCGCTAATGGGAAGCGGAAAGGGATTGAGCCAGAAACGGCAGGGCCTCACGGCCTTGGCTTTCCTGACACTGGTTCTCCGGGAGGGAAGCAGAAAGTGGAGCTGACAGATCCCTCTCTTCGTGGCTGTGCTGACAATGGAGGGCTTCAGAGGGACCCCGCCCCCCCCCCCCCCCCCCCCGCTCCCATACCCACTCCCATACCCACTCCCGGAGCATTGCTTGTCCAGTTGTGTCAAGACGCTGGTGGCCCTCTGTTTTGGTTCACGCCAGGCCACTTGCAGCCCGTCTCCAGCCAGGCGCCCTGCTGGCTGGCAAGGTCAAACTGGGCCTCCAGGCCAGGAAGCAGAGTAAAGCCAACAAAGGAAAAGAAAAGGAAAACCCAAACCCGCAATGCCAGGACCCGTTTTCCCCGTCTCCTTGGTTATCCTGGGAGCCAGGAGCTTTCTCAAGTCTCCTGAACCTAATGGACGGGAAGGTGTTAATTACTGTGGGCTCCAGAGGGGATCTGGAGTGAGGCAGGGATGGGAAGAGAAGTAGGTCAAGAAAACAAGTAGCTGAGCTTGGCAACAGGCAGCCTTGAGCACAATGGGCCGGACCAGCGCCGGTGGTGCTCGCATCTCCCGCGGCCCCCAGAGGTGCATGGGAAAGGGAGGGGTGCGGCTCCCCCCCTTCCCAGGGGTCACTTCTCCCTGCATTTGGTGTTTTCCCAGGGTTCCTTCCAAACCCCTCAGCCTCAGGATAGATAGCTGTGAGAGCGAGGCTGCAGGAAGGGCTGAGGAGTCTCAGAGATGAATCGCCCTGCCTGCTCCATCCTCAGCCCTGCTCGTCAGCCGGTGACAATATGGATGTTTGCAAAGAGGTGGCCAAACCCATTACCCTGCCTGGGGACTGCTGTTTTTCATTCAAGTGAGGCACAGGGTGGGAGATCCAGCCAAATTGTCTATTACGGTGTCCGGTGTTTACCCCCCGAATGAGGTTTTGGGTAAGAGAAAGGGATTTTTATTTATGGCTATGAGGCTGCCCGCATAAATTCCCCAAACTCTCACACATATGTCAGCCCCCTTCAGTCATCCATCCTCTGAAAATGTCTTTTGATTTTGCTTCTGTCCCTATGGGTTCTCTGAGTGATGACTGTGGGAGCCACAAGTTAATAAATGCCCAGAGAAGACCCCCCTCCCATCTCTCCAGCCCTATATTACTCCAAGTGATCATCATCTTCTCTTAGAGCCGTGAAGGATTCTGAGGATCCCATTCTCTAAGCCGCTCGTTTCACACATGAGGAGGGAGGCCTCGGGGGGATGTCGCGAGTAGGTGGCCAGGCTGGTGGCAGCCCACGCTAGAACCACTAGAGTCCTTGACTCCTCCTGGCCCTGCTCGCTTGGCCGCCCACCTGCGGGCTCGCCTGGCCACTGGGGAAGCAGGTTGGCCATCGGCAGTGTGGTCTCGGGTGCTTTTCTGCCATCCTGTTCCTGACGTTAGGAATGTTACCCTTGCCCCGGACACATGAAGTACTCAGTAGGGATTTGTCAGCTTTCTAGACTGTCTGCTGTTACTCCTTCCTTGGCCCTAGTTTCAGCCACACGGAACTACTGACTGTTACCCAAATATACCAGGAAGGTTTACTCTGGGCTTTACCCATCCCCCTCCCGTGCCTGGGAGCTGCTCTTGCCATTCCAGCTTCTCTGCCTGGAAAACTGCTACCACTACGTTTCCTCTTCCTCTCCTCCTCCTCCTTCTCCATCACCATTCTCCCAGGCTTAAATAGCTCTTCCTCCGCAAAGTCCTTTCTCATGATCACCCTGTCCCTCCCGGGGAGAAATCATCTTTTTCCTGTCGTATTTCCCATTCCCTGGTACTTAACACCTCTTCCAGCACCTACTGGGTTGTGCTCTGGTTATTCTGGCATTTTCCCACCAGACTCTGAACTCCAAGGGCGATTGACCACCTGACACACTCCATGTATGTAAACGTATCACTTGGATTCAGTGAATGGGAATGTGTGGATGGATCGTTGCCTGTTGCAAGACCTGGTTCCCCAAGAACACGTTTTGGTATCATTGTTTTAACTTCCTGTCTTCAGGTCTTACGTATGCTTAAAGACGTAGACTTACTGGAGGAAGGGGAAGAGAAAGGAGAAAAAGGAGAAGGAGAAATTGTGCTCTGTCTTATCTAGAACAGATAACCAGAATGGGCTGAGGATCCTCCTTGGGTTCTTATGCAGATGTTGGCTCTAATAATAAATACGATGATTCAACCATCCATTCATTAGTGCACTCGACAGGTGTCTGTTGACTGCTCGGTGCCGAGCGCTGAGGACTCGGGGGCATGATTATAGTCATCAGAGTACCTCCCACTTGGAAAGGCCTTCCTCCCTGCCATGCACTGTGCTATGTATTTCATGTATATCAGGCAATCTCCACGTCAGAATTAACCACCTGATGTTTAAGATGAAGACATGAAGGCTCGAGGAGTTTAAATAACTCTTCCAAGATCACCTAGATACGGAAATTTGAACCCGTCTCCAAAGCTGTCTCTTTCTACTCTGCTCTCCTGCAGCTGGTACACCCCTGGTGACATTAGGGATATCCCATTATCAAAGCAGTCACGTGGACGGTACCGTGTTCTACCCGGGAAAGGAATTGACAGATGGAGTCTTTGCCTCATAGTCTCTAGCTCTTCGCTGATTCTTTTCCCTGCAAATAATTTCCTAAGGGCACAGAGAAAGTCCGTCTGACCGATGGGGAAACTGAGGCCTGGGGATTTGAGAAGCTTGCTCGTGGAGGCACAGAAGTCCCGATGAGCGTGGGGGGCGGCAGACACATGAGCAGGTCATGGGAGCCATTGCCTTTCATGTTTAGAGTTTCCCTGGCTGGTAAAGCAGCGAGAACCTGGATTTATTTGATGCTCTGCCTTACTAGGACACCCAGGCACTTTACAACTACCATTTTTTACTTGGTTTGTTTCCCCCAATGAGTTCCAAGTCCTGTAGAGAGAACGTTAAACATAGAACATTCAAATGTTATAAAGATGGAGATAATAAGAGAACTGGGGGAAGGAAGGGGGAAGAATAAAAAAACACCATTTTTTTCATCCTCTTCTGCTGTGTGTTAAATATATTTGAGACACCGAGATCCAGATATACCAGCAGAATTGTGCGCCTTGCCAAGGATTCACCATGGGTTTTTTGTTTTTGTTTTTTTTTTTTTGAGGAGTGGTCTCCCCTTAATAATGTTACCACGTGATGGTGATTTATGGAATTTTGATGGGCATGTAACTTTTCATCTCTTTTCCAAATTGAGTCACCCGGGTAGGCAATCAATTGGTCTTTTACATTAGTGACAAACAGAAATTGATGACTTTCTCCTTCATCTGTCATCTAGAGAGGGAATATGGAAAGATTTCCGGGACATAGATCTCTCCCCTGCCGAACACCTTAGGGGATCTGTGTCTTTCTTTATGTCTGTATTCCTGGGTCTAGCCCGGTGCCTGCCCCAGAGTGGTGCCTACCAAATGTTTGCTAGATGCATGCTCTGATGGCAAGTTTTTGAATCTTGAGCTTGACCCGTCCATTTTCAGATTTCTCTCTCCCCAGATATTGGTCAGTGCTCAAAAACACCAAGCAATATCATTTAATGATAAGTCCATGTGTGTGTGTATGCATGTGTGCCTGCCCCAGGCTGTCTCTCCCTGCTTCCCACCCCACCCCTGCTGCCGCATCTCTAGTGGGGAGGGAGGAGCCTCCAGGCCAATGTGCTGTGCAGAGTCACTCGGGCCAGGATGTCATCATTTGCCTTCACCTGCAGCTTGTCTTCTTCCAAGAACACCACACAGGACGCTTTCGGGAAGTTTGGATTTTCTGTCCACCTTTCCAGAACGCTTTTGTGAAGTACGACCTCAGGCCATAGTCTCTTCTGCTGAGACGTGAGGATTGAGTTCGGTCCAGATGGGCTTCATGTTACTGATAAGGAAAACTGGGGTCCCCATAAGGTGAAGTAAGCCAGCAAAGGGCCCCTTAGGCAGTGCCACAGTCCTTACTCCCAGCCGCCTGGAGACTTCTGTGCCATGGTTTGCAGTGTGTAATGTGTTCTCACACCCGTGTTAGGTCAATTTCCCCAACAACCTGCAAGGCAGGTAGGAGTGAGCCCATCTTATGGAAGAGGGTCCTGAGGTTCAGAGTTTGTGACTTGCCCAAGCTCATCCAGAGCAGGGTGGTGGCCTCGAAGGGAGGAGAGGAGAGGGCATGTCCCAGGTCGGGTAGCAGAGGGGTTCTGGGGAGCAGAGTTGGAGGACAGCCAAGGTGGCGGAGTCCTGAATTGCCTTTCGGCAGTACGTTCTTGCTGGGTGGGACCCAAAGCCACCAGAGACCAGCGTGCCAAGACCCAAGGCCTCCCGAAATCCAGCTGAGCTAAAGAGAATAGGCAAGTAACAGTAGCAAACATTGCGTTTTCTTAAACATATCGTGAATGATCTCTGGGAGGAAACTGGGAAAGGTCCCAGGAGCTGGGGTATCAGAGCAGAGGAATGGGGCTATTGTTCTCTAACTAAAAGTTCTAGACAATAGAGCTGATTTTCAGATTAGTTTTGGTGTGTGGCTGCGTGGGTTCACTTGTGCTAGAATGGCCTGGTTTCCCCTGGGCTCTCATTTTGCCCCTTCACACATGTGGTGGCCTGACGGGAGCTGTTGCTCTGCTGGACGAAGCCCGGCCTGGCAGAGACGCACGTGGTTTGGGAGAAGAGTCCTAACGGTATCGAGTTAGACTTTTGAAAACCTGTCTCCAGCTCTGTGAGATTGTTTACAAAAGTCTTGAAATGGGGAGTGAGTCATTAGCAAGCTCTATTTTTTCCCCCCTGTGGTGGTTTGGGGTATGTGTGGGGAAGGTGGAAATTACAGAGAGAAATTTGGATTTGATGTCAAGAAATGTTTATCGGACAGATGGGGTGAGCTGTTCTGGGGACTGAGGCTCCCACAGCTGGAGGTGGCCACAGATCGGTTGGACAGGGATTTCAGCCTCAAAGTGGGGGTTTGGACCTGTTACCTCGAAGGCCACTTTGAACCTGGGATTCTGTGAGAGAATACTTTTGGCCTTTGGTTTGTTCTCATACTTCCATAGGGAGACATTCCATTATCCTTGTGTCCTCATTAACAACTGTTAATAAGGGCTTAGAATGGAGGCAGCCACCTACTTAACTTAAGTCCTGACCCCATCTGGCCCCAGCTGCTTGGGCAAGCCAGATAAGACATGAAGCCCTCCTGATTCTTTTTACTTTGTCAGTGTAGACCTGTCTGCGTGTTTCCTTTCTCCCTGCGGCCACTGATGGGGGAGCTGGAGAAGCACGGGGGATGGTGGGAGCTGCTGAGTGCCTGAGTGGGTGGGATACACATGTGTCCATCGCCAGAGCCCAAACATCCTGCTCACAGCCTCGCAGCTTGGTTCCAGGCGTGACAGCGGTCACACGTACTCTCACTGGTCTGTGGGACTGGACACACGTTCCACATCAGCTTGATGGGGCCTGGGCCTCGGCTGCTGGGGAGCACTGGGCAGCGGGAGGCCCCAGACACCTGTCAGGCCGCCCAGCAGCACCGCCGTGTCTCCTTGTGGCTTTCTTCCCACGGCGCTGAGTCCTGGCGCCCAGCTATCATGGTGGCCAGGTTGGTGAGGCCCATTACGCTCACACTGATGAAGAGGGTTGTGGGGAGGGAAGAGAGCCCAGACCGGTGTGGGGGTGCTCAGCATGCAGCTCTGTTGGCATGCCCAGGTGGATGGTGCCCCCGTCCTTGACTTGGGAGGCACTACCGCCCTGATTGGGGCTCTCTGGAGTTGAGATTCTCTCTGTTAGCATGACCGTTCTCAGAGGAGAGGTTCACTGTTCTGAAACTCTAGCCCAGGGACAGACATTGGCCACATCCCCTCAGCTCCTCTCACTCCCTCCCTGTATTCCTACTGGGGGTGAGTGGCCATTGGTGGCGGCCCACGAGAGGGTCCCTCGGTGTCTCCTCCTCCCCGCGCCTTCCACCCAGACTCTCCCAAATGTCTTCTGTGGCTATTCCAAGCTGATTGGTGTGTGGAGGGCACAAGGAAAAGGGAGCCAGATGTGTTTTGGGTAGCACTGGGGTTGGCTCTGGAAGGCTCCAGCATCGTGAAGGGGTTGATGCCAGAGCGTGGACTCTAACCAGACTGCCTGGGTTTGAATCTGAGCTCCACTCTTTATTTGTTGTACGACCTTGGGCAAGAACTTGATATCTTAGTGCTTTAATTTCTTTATCCATAACGTGGGATAACAGCAATCCCCACCTCAGGCTTTCACGAGAGTTCAGTAAGTGACCACAGAGAAAGTCCTTCGAGCCTCATCAGGTGTGTAGTAAGTCCGGGACAGCGATGGCTGGGATGACAAGGAGCACTTTGGGGCCACCCTGTCTCCGTCCAGCAGCCGTCCCCTGCTTGGGGCCCCCTTCTGCACTCCTCCACCAAATGCTGTCTTTCCCTTTTTTCTAAAGCCTGCTTTAAATTCATCTCTTTCTGGGAGCTGGAACTCTGCACCTGGTTGGAAAAGCTCTTGCTTCCAGAATTTTCAGAGTGCAAGTCGTGTGCATGCTCATGCGTGCACCACACTGTGTTCACTGATGCACACCTACCTGTCCCTTATTTGAATTCCATCTACCCCACAAGCCTAAGAGCTTCCCGAGAGACGGAACTCTGTCTTCTCCACCCTTGAGGTGGGCTTTCCACACTGGGTGACGGTCCCAGGTCCTGGCTATGGGATCTGAAGAGTCTCCTAGCCCCACATCCTTCTTCAGCTAACGCCCCATTTCTCTCCTTCCCTTTACACAGAAACTCTGCAAGAGAATTTCCTGCTCAAAGCTGTCTCCATTCCCTGTCCTCTCTCACCCTATCAGTGGGACTCCCTCCCGTCAGAACGTCGCCCCCACCATGATGCCCACTGGGCTGCATCTGGTTGTCTGTCCCGAGGCCTCAGCTTACCGGCATTGATGTAACCTCTCCCTCCCTCTCCCTTGAAACACTTCTTGCTCTTGGCTTCTGGTCACGCTCCATCCTGGTTCTTGCCCTGCCTCACTGGCTACTCCCTCTCAGTGTCCTCTGCTGATTCCTCCTCATCTCCCTGACCTCTGAATATGGATGCGCCCCAGGGTTCTATCCTTACACACCTCTCTCCACACCCACTCCTTAGTGATCTCACTCAGTCTCAGGGCTTTACGTTCTTATGGCTCATCTCCTCTCATCTCCAGCCCCGACCTCTCCCACAACACCAGACTCCTGAGCCTACTCACCATCCCCACGTGGATGTCTGAGAGAAGCTCAAATGTGGCCTATCCAAAATCCAGATGTGGATGTCTCCCTCCATGCCTGTTTCTCCTGCTGTCTCCCCCATCTCATACATGGGAATGCCATTCTATCTGTTTGGACTTAGATTCCAACCTTTGGAGTCACGCTTCATCCTCTCTTTCCCTGGCATCCTGTATCTTCTCCACCAGAAAATCCTCTTTGCTCTACTTTCCAACTGCACCCAGAGCCCAACCACTTCTTGCCACTTCACACGTGTTTTCCTGTTCCAAGACAGTATCATCTGGCACCTGGGTTACCACAAAGCCTTCCTCCTGGTTTCTTTGCTTCCTGCTTGCCCGGTCACTTTTGTTTCTCAAAATGGCAGCAAGAATAATGATTTCAAAATGTAAGTTGGATTATGTCTCTTCACCTCCCCAGGGCCTTCTCATCTCAGAGTAGAAGAAAACATCCTTACAGTGTCCCACGAGACCCTCCACGATCTGCCCCACTGTTGTGTTACTTTTCTATCCCATCTCTTACCACTCTGCCTCTTGCTCACCCCACACCAACCCTGACCCCACTAATTCCCTGGCTTTCTCTCAGACGTGCCAAGTACGTGCTCACCTCAGGGCTTTTGCACATGCTGTGCTCTCTGCCTAGCACACGCTTCACCTAGATACCTGCCTGGTCTATACTGCCACCTCCCGCAGGCCACGCCCTGCCCCACAGCAACCCCCCCCCCCTCAGCCGCCTGCCCTCTTGCTTGCTTGATTTTCTCCATAGCACTTATCGCCACCTGACAAACTGGTTCTAATTGTTTCTCTCTGAGTTCTCCCATCAGGAAAAGCCCTTTGTTTTCTTCTCTGCTGTTTTCTCAGCACATCAGACAGTGCTTGGTGTATAGAAAGTACTCACTAAATAGCTACTGGATGAATGAATGATGCAGCCCCAGAGGGGGTCCCAAAGGAGCTTCAGATTTGCCTGCCATTGGAAGCCAGAGACGATGATGGTCTCCCTTGTCACAGAAGCAGTTCTGAACAGGTGCTCCTTGCTAGGTCCGTGCAATGGATCCTGCTGGCTCCCTGTCCCTACATTCTCTGGTCCCTGCAGCAAACTCCAGGTCCTGGGGCCGATCTCAATCCCATTCTGAGGAAGCCCAAGCCAGCAGCTAATGACTCAGCATCACAGTGAATCTTGGCTGTTGGTCTTCCTTCATCCCCTCAGATCCAAACACCAGGCTCTTGACTTCTAATCACCCCCCCCCCCCCCCCCCCCCGCTGCATTGCTAGTGCAATGCCCAAGATTCTCTCCCGTCGGTAGGTCTGAGACCTCACTCTGACATTCTGACTGTGCCCAAGCTCCGCTGGGCCTAGGACCCACTCTCCCAGCTACAACCCTGCCACCCGCTTCCAGCTCTTTCCAGAAGCTACCAGTGTTGGCTGGGATACCTATCTGTTGTCTGCCAGCAGATGTTCCCAGGGCTGTGCTCCCCGCCTGTCTGTTTGTGCTTCGATTCACAAAACCTTGATGGTGGCTGGGCCCCCAGTATAACCCATTCCACTTCGAATAATGCCGACTATTGGTTTTTCTATCAAGCTCAAATCTGTCTGTCCGTCTGTGCCTTCCACCTCCTGTCCTAGCCCTGCCTGTGCCTCAAGAGCACGCAGAGCAGGTGTCTGCCCTTCCCGGTGATGGCATCACTGAGATCCGAAACACTGTCATTTCACAGCTCCTGGCATCTCCTTTCTTCCAGAGATTCATCATCAGTGCCTGCGTTCCTTCCTTCTCAGCATCCTGGTCACCCTCCTCCAAGTGGGTTTTCTCTTTTCTTCTTCCCAGGCAGTATGTGGCCCCCAAATCAGAGGCAGGCCCTCCCCTTAACTGCTTCCAATTGAACACAAGCACCTGCTCCGGCTCAAAGCCCCTTGTTGGACCCATTCCCATCGAGCCCTGGCTGACCAGTCTTGAGGTAAAGGAAAGCCCATCTAGGTGATGGGCTCCCTGCCTGTGAAATGCTCCCCCGCTTTGGCTCTTCACAGGCTGGGCTTTGCTCTCAGCCCCCAGAGCTGGTGCCACTCGGTGAGAGCCTGCAGTAGGATGGCCCAGGGTCACCCGTGTAAAGACACCTGTGTTAAAGAGCCCGGTGCTGGCGGTCCGCCCCGTCGCGACCCCTGTGGCTTCTCCCAAGATGTGCTTTTCTCCATCCTTTCTAGTACATGGTCTTTCAAGCAGGGAGTGACACAGGCAGGGGAGGGAATGCCACTTTGCTGGCAACACTCATAAATTCCCCCCAGTGGCAGGGATCTGACAACATGAGACTTTGAGCTTTCAGCTCACAGATGAAAGAGCAGGGGTTTTCCCCGAGATGACAGAAAAGGGAAGCGTACAGCCCCTGGGGCCTCAGCAGGAGGCTCTGCTAAGGACTTGTCCCAGAGTGGCATCAGCTGCCAGTTTGTGTGGGAGTCGGTTTGCCCTGGGTGGCCCCAAACCTCTGGGCAGCCACCCTGGAAGTCTTAGGCCAACAGACCAGGCAAGGGGGCGAGCTTTGCGAAGGCCATCAGTAAGGAATGCTCCTTGTACCTTCTGGAACTCCTGGGGTTTCTGAACCTAAGGGGACCTTTACCTGGAAACGGTGGTTGAATATGACTCTCCCCTTCTGAGCCAATTTGGAACGCCAGGAGGGTCCAAGGAATTAAGGTTGTTAAGTGGGCATAAGTGCCGTTGGTGGAGATGAGTCAAGGTATCTGTGGCTTGCTCCTATTGGAGCTCTCCTTATCCTTAATTAGCTTCCTCCTCATCGCCCCCGGGGCAGGCTTGAGCAGGGCAGGTGGGGCCAGGCTCTCTGGGAGCCCTGCCGCTGTCGGTTTGTGGTTCTAGCCTGGGCGGGGGGCTCCCTTTTGGGTCACGAGCCGGTGCCTCTCTTGGATTAAAAATTCCTGGGTACGAATCTCCCTTACTGGCCATATTCCTTTAGGCACATTACTCAACCTTTCTTGCGCTCAATTTCCCATCTGTACACCGGAGATAACAACGTACCATAGGAGGTTATTGTATTAATTGAGAGGAGATATGTAAAGTACATGGTGTGTGCATCTAGTAATATTTAATAAACATTTCATTTCCTTTTGTTTCTTAAAAAATAGTAATATATACTATAAAAATAGCAACAATTTGCTCAACATCATGGCAAGCATAGTTTTTGGATGTTGTCATAGGGTAGTAGAATAGGGATGGGCTTTATTGACAAAGAAAGTTGGAAGTGAATTATAGTTTCAACATGTGACCTTGGACAAATTACTTGGCATCTGTTTTCTCCTATAAAAGGGGAGTGATATTACTTACCCTGGATGATTGTTGAGGTTGGTGTGTGATAACATATGCAAAGTAGCTAGCAGGGTGCCTGATAATTTATAGGTCAATAAATAATAGTTATCAGTAGTTCTATTAATTATTATTACCATAGTTAATAATCATAATTATTATTACTGTAGTTTTCCATTGCTGTCATAATGAATTGCAATGAATTCAGCGGCTTCACCAAGAAACATTCATTATCTTCCAGTCTGTAATTCTGATGTCCAACACGGCTCTCGCTGGGCGAAGAAAACTACCATGTCGGCAGAGCTGTATTCTTTTTGGAGGTTCTAGGGGAAAATCTGTTCCTGCTCATTTGAGTTTTTGGCAGAATTCAGTACTTTGCAGTTATAAAATCAAGGTTTCTGTTTTATTGCTGGCTGTTGGCTAAGGCTGCTCCCAGCTTCTAGAGTCCGCTGCATCCCTTGGCTCGTGGCCCCCTTCTTCCAACCTCAGAGCTGGGGGTCAAGTCATTGTCACATGGCAGCTCAGCCAGGGAAGGCTCTTTGATTTTAAGAACTCATGAGATTATATTGAGCCTACTGGGATAATCCAGGATAATCTCCCCATCTCAGGGTCTGTAACCTTAATCACATCTGCAAAGCCCCTTTTGCCATGGAAGGTAACATATTCGCAGGCTCCAGGCAGTAAGAGGTGGACGTCTTTGGGGGCCATTATTCCGCTCCTCTGTTTGGACGGCCTCCAAGATGGGAGGCTGAGCCACTTGCAAGCCTCCTCCTGAGCAGAGCCTTGTGCAGGGGGCTGTGCGTGCACTTGGAAACTGTCCCCAGGCCAGTCCTGGGCCCGAGCCGCCTGACTCCTGTTACGGTCAACCATTTTGCATGAGAACCGGGCAGCGCAGAGCACCAAAGCCAGTGCATTTCCTTGATGGGTAGAGGGAACCCAAGAGGACAGCCATCTGACGGTGACTGAGATTGTAGCACATGGGGGGAGAGAGCCGGGAAGAGACTATGTAACAGGAAGCCCTTCATCATGTTGATTTAACGTGTCGGGTTCTAAAGGAGTAACCTACAAGCTGAGTGTTATCTGAGTCCGCGTCACGTGGGCTTTGCTGGGCCTGGCTTGGAGTGATGTGTTTATTTCCTGTCATAGGGCCCAGAGAGAATAAGATCCCCCCAGAGTCTCAGCAGACTGTCTCGTACTCTGCCTGTCATCCTTCCAGAAAGGGACAGATCCTCCCTTCAGTGCTTTGAGGAGCACCACATAGGAAGGTACTGCTCTGAGCAAGGAATTAGGAGACCTGGAAGCTGGTCCAACCTGTCCCTCCGTCCCCCGGTACTTACTGAATGCTGACGGTGCCCTGCAGTGGGCTTGCCTCTGTGGGACATACGGGACAGAGAATATTTTGTTAATGTTCTAAATATGGAGACGCAGGACTCTCAGACATGAAGGAACCATTGGGCAGTACCAAACAGGGAGGCATCCAGTGCTAAAGGGTCAGCAAGCAGCAGGGACGTGGTGATCCAGGGACCTTGAGAACAGTGGCATTTTGGGCCTCTGTTGCCCTTTTTGATGTATCTCCTGCTTCCATCTCGAGTGAGCTTAATGGAAGGGTGGTGGATCAGCCCTTTCAAGGGTGTTAGCACAGGAGATGGAATGATATTCACGTTTACCGAGCATCTAATATGTACCCATCATTTCCTATGGATTACGTACTTAACATTTTGCAAGTCTCCAGAGGTGATAGGGTTGATAATGGCTGGTATTTAGGGATGGAAACCGAGGCTTGGAGAGACTAAGGTCACTCATGCAGAACCTGGAGGACCCTGGATTTGAACCCAGAGTTTTTTGGCTGCAACCCTGTACTCTGTCCTCCACACCAGGCACCTCCCTTTCTTGCCCCCACCTGTGCTGCTTGCCACAGAGCCCCCGGGGAGAGTTGTGGGGAGAAGGGGGGCATGAATGAGGTCTGTCCCCCCAAGGGCCCTGGGACACGTCAGTTTCTTCAAGGAAGCAGAAGGCAGATGCTGCCCCTGAGCCCTCCTCCTGGTCTTACCCTTGCAGGCTTCCTTTTCAGACATTTGGGAGAGAGCAATAGACTTGAAATTGAACCGTAGGAGGAGCGCTGAAGGCACCTTTAGGCTAAAAATAAGAGCAGAACCTGCATGGCTCAGAGAGGACAAGTCTGCATGCTGCCTTTATTTATAGCCATTTATTTATTAGGTTCCAAATGATGTTTAACCAGGAATCATATGGCAGTGATCTTTGATTACTTATGCGGCTAATGGCTGAACATATATTATTATCGCTATTTATTCAGCCCTATTAAATGTACCGGGTACTGCTTTTCCTGAAAGGCACCAAGGAAGAGGGCCCAGAGAGTTCTTGCTGTGTAAGATCAGCGTGGGGCCCCAGGGGAAGGAGAATGGAGAAGGAGGCTTGGCAGGTGGCCCTAAAGACCAGGCAAGGGGCCCCACTAGGATTTTTATATAAATGGGGCAATCCTGTGAGGTAGAGGGAGTGGGGATGGGAGTGAGAAGGAACATTCCAAAAGGGAAAGAAGAGTTTGGGGTAAGATTTGGGTCTTTGGGGGCCAGAAGTATCTAGCCTTATAATAATAGCAATGTTTAATGAGTATTTATTACATGCCAGGGACAGTGCTGTTCAAAATGATTTAATGTTATCATCATGTCCATTTTATAGATGAGAAAGCTGAGGCTCAGAGAAGTTCAATAACTTACCCCAGGTCATACAGCCGGTATGGGGATGGAGCCCCATCTGCCTCTGGAGACTAGATGCCCATTACACCATCCTGCCCAGCTTTAAAACCAGTACCCTTCTCCTCTTTTGACGAAGCTTAACTTCTTGAGTAAACAGCTCAGGAAGATAATGGAAAACTTCTTGTCCCTGGAGCCCGGCAAAGTGTGGGGACCGGAATTCTTGGCTTCTCTGTGCTCTCCCATGGCGCTTTACAAGCCGCTCAGGATGAGCTTTCAGCCCCGGGGCACAGCCCACCCACCTAACACAGACCTGGAGGGAGGGGCACTTGGGGAAGGGCAGGGAAGGCGACATTTGGGGTGCTGAGTACAAGTTTACTCAGACAGTGGGACCCCCTTCTGCCTAAGCTGTGGGGCATGACAGCCAAGAAGGTGGCAGGGTCCTGGGGGCGTCAGGCCCTGATGCACCAGGATCCAAAGCCAAGGCATCCCCACCCAGAAGTCTGAGGGGAGCAGGACCTGCCTTGCGGGGAGAGCTTGGCTCACTGAACGTCCCCACGCCCACTGCTACCGTTCCCGGCCCCGGCCACCCTCCCTGTCACCTCTCACTTCCTGACTCTTTCCTAGTTTTGTCTTTCTAGAAGAAAGAGCAGACTTCTTTCCAGGGTATCTGAAGCCTTTATAAGCAGGCTGCACACTCTCTAGATGGCATCATTGCTCAGTATCACTCCCTCCTCCCCATATCCTGCCCCATAACCACTCACTAGCATGCCTCCCACTTGCTAGACACACAGGAGTCTCCAGAACACCCTTGCCTCTCACGTGTCTGGACCTTGGCTCCCTCTGCCTGGAATGCTCACCCTCTCACCTTGCGGGCCGGTGGGATTTTATTCATATTCAAGGCCTTGCTGACCTATGAGCTCCTCCTGTGACCCCCCCCCCCGACCACCCTTTCTATGTCAAGGACTTTGGCCTCTCCTGTGTTCCCCTTCCACGGTGTGTGACTCACAGAGACCTAGTGACAGGAGTTGCCGGCTTTGGTTTCTCTTTTTACCTGCACTCCCCTGGCCTTGCTCATGGCAGGTGGTAAATAAACATCTGTGGGATGAATGAGTAAATGGATGACTCATTCTTATCCTGGGCTGCTGTGGAGGTGGGTATTTGTTCCACAAGGGGCCATATACCCACTGGCTTTGAAAATGGGGACATTGGGGCAGGAAACAGGGACTAAATGAGCTAAGTTATGCATCTCGAAATAGAACAGCAAAGAACATTCTGGTTGGGGGGGAGGGGAGCTGTGGACTGGCTGTCTCGGGGTTTGGAAGGGAGGGAAAGAGACCTGGGGCGGGGGGAGGTGGGGGGATTTCAGGAGCGCCCTCCCTGTGTCTCGTCCTCCCTGTCATTACGACGGGCCGTCTCCAGGCTTTCCAGTTATAGTGGAATACACTGCGGGAAGCATTTGACCTTTAGAGATGGTATATGCTTGGCCCAGCATCACAGGGGCCCCCTGCCCTGCTTGGCTCTGATGCCCGAGTCCCACCCGGGGAGGCGCCACCCCGCAATGGGGTGGGCTGACCTCAGGCTTTGTCACCCTTCTCCCTCTTCCCTCAGTGCCCTTCCCTTCATCCCTGCAGACACAGCCAGGGGCTGCCAGGGGTTTGGCCAGAGGCCAGGGGTCTGAGAGTGAGGATTCTCACAGGGTCCGGTCGGGTTGGAGGAGGAGTAGAGAGGCACTGGGGAAAGGGCAGGCTGGGGCAGGAAGGGCGGCTGGAGTAGCTCAGGGCTTGGCAGGGAAGCCCTGGATGAGAATGAGTCCTGGTCCGGGGCACCTGCTGCCCCTCAGGGTCACGGCGGCTCTCTGGGCCTCCGTTTCTCAAGCCGTGGTCCTCCAGGTCGCCTCCAGCCTGGGATTCTGTCCTGTGCAGTTCCTCTCCGTCTCTCGAGGCTGCAACAGACGCGTTTTAACCTCCCCGTCGTCGTCCTGCTCTGCTGTTTTCTCTCCCCTCCCTCTCTTCATTCTGCCCCTCCAAGTATTTACTGTCCACCTGGGTCTAGATTATCCCCTGATTAAGTGCCATTTAGCTGTTGGCTGCCTGTTCACTCAGTTTTATAGACACATTCAGCATGGCACAGAGGCCAAGACCTGATTTTGGAGAGGGAGGGTAATGAGAACAGAGCACAGCGGCGGCCCACTTAGATTGGATTTTAATAAAGTTTCCAGCTAACCTAAATCATCCTCGTCACAGGCTGCCTAGAGACCACAGAGTGGTCAGCCCAGTGCTGCCTCCCCAGACTGGGGCAGGCAGGAAGGTGCAGAACTGGGGGGCGGGGGGGTGCTGAAGGCAGGGAGACCTGTCGGAGCAGAAGTGCCCTTCCCTAGCAGAGGACTCGGGCCCCCCTTGCGGGCAGGGGTGGGGCTGTGGTAGAGGCTCTCAGAGGGGAAGCCTGTTGCCTTCTCTTGGAGCAGCTGTTAATTAGTTGCAGATGATGAGATAATTCATAAAAATTAGCAGTGATTTCCTTCATTGTGTTAATATCACTGGGCAATAAAACTGCTGTTAAGGATGACTTTTCTCTGCATCAAAGAGCAGGATGTCAAGGAAAAAAAACAGCCCTCCGCAGGGGTAGAGGGAAAAAAAGGAAAACAGGACCACAGAGAGAATGACAGGGGAGCGATTTCCAAGCTTTGGCTGGAATCATTGGAAAGAAATCAAATTGAAATGCAAATCCTGGTGTCTCTCAGAGCACTGGCTGGGAAGAAATGCATTTGATGGTGTCACCTTGGCGTTGATGGGCAGACAGCTGGGCCTCAGGGAGGGCTTCCCTGGCCGCTCACGGAAGGAGAAAGATGGCAGCAACTGGAGGCCATAGCTTCAGCTTCTGCCCCGACCAGGCCCTTCCAGTTGGCCTAGAAATTTCCAGGAAAATTCTCCAGAGAGGGGACACATTTGCTTTGGAAGCCTAAGAAGCATGATCTAGCCTTGACCCCTTCCATGTGCATCTCTCCCTAAGCTCTGCCCACTCTGACCTGGTGTCTGGTTCTTCAGCGTGCCCAGAGCCTTCTTGTCTTCGGGGTTTCACGCGCACTGTTCTCTTTGTCTGGAAAACTATTATTTGCCCTGCTGCTTTTTTTTTTTTTCATCTGGCCAACTCCTATTCGTCCCTCTCGTAAAATGTCATTTCTGCAGATAAAGCTTTGGACTGTACTTCTAGTTCCTGGCACAGTTCCCACATTGCATATGGGGACTGATAGATAGATGGATAAAGAGTCCTTTCCTTGCTTAAGCCATTTCCAGGCTGCCTGTTACCTCCAGGATAAGGTCCCAACTCAGGTGCACGTAGTAGTTAAGTTTATAGTAGCAGCATTAATTTTCTAGGGCTGTCAGCACAAAGTACCGCAGACTGGGTAGCTTACACAACAGAAAAGTATTTTCTCATGTGCTGGAGGCTGCAAGTCCAAGATCGAGGTGTTGGCAGGTTTGGTTTCTCCTGAGCCCTCTGTCCTTGGTTTGCAGATGGTCACCTTCTCACCATTTCCTCACGCGGCCTTTCCTCTGCGCATGTGCACGCCTGGTGTGTCTCTGTTCATCCGAGTGTCCTCTTCGTATACGGGCACCGGTCAGAGGGGATGAGGACCCGCCCTAATAACCTCATTTTAGTTTCATCACCTCTTTAAAGGCCCTCTCTCCAAATACAGTCACGCTCTGTTGTAGAGGGGATGAGGGTTTCAATATATGAATTTTAGGGGAACATAGGCCACTTTATTATGGTACCCCACATTCTCTGGCCCCTGCCTACCACACCAGTCATATCACCACTTCCCCTCCCAACTCTGGGCTGTGCTCGATGCTCCCTGAAAGCACCATACTTTTCTACCTGCCACCATACCCAGAAGACTTTTGTCTGTAATTCTCGAAAATGCCGTTTAAATGTCATGTTCCCCATGTGGTGTTCCCTGTTACATTTTCCCCTCCCTCCTAGTGCTCATACCCTTCTTCTGTGTCATTATGCCTTATAAATATCTTTAGGGGCACCTGGGTGGCTTATCGGTTAAGTTTCTGACTTCGGCTCAAGTCATGATCTCAGGGTCCTCGGATCAAGCCCCGCGTCAGGCTCCCTGCTCAGTGGGGAGTCTGCTTCTCCCTCTCCCTCTGTCCCTCCTCCTTGCTCGTGCGCGCTCTCTCTTTCTCAAATAAATAAATAAAATCTTTAAGAGAAAATAAATACCTCTAGTGTAGCAGGTTTGCTTATGGATGTTTCCTGAACTTCTCCTGCTCTTTTGACTAACACAGAGTAGGTACGGCCATCAGTGGTTGAATGAACAAATGAACTCATGAGTTGAAAGATCAAAACATAGTTTTGGGTACCATTTAATAATCGAGGCCGGAGATGATGTTGGCTTAGATTAGGGGGGTGACAGTGGCGATGGTGAGAAGTAAACAGTTCTTTTTGAAGTTGAATCGACCAGTCTTGGTAGTAGACTGATGTGGATGAAGGAAAGCTCAGGAATTACCTGGTTTCTGGCTTGAGCAGCTCAGTAGTCTGAGGGATCATTTAGGAAGAAGGGGTGAATGGGAAAGGAGCAACCCTGGTTGGGGTGGAGGGTAAGGAAGGGGACATCAAGGGTTCCATCCGGGAAATGTGGAGTTCTATAGACATCCAAGTGGAGGTGTCAGGGAGTCAAATAGAAATAACATGATATTCAGAAGGGAAGTCTTGGACAGAGATATAAATAGGAGCGTAATTATTAGCAGTCTTCTAGGGAGAGAACAGTGTGGAAGGCCTATGACTGAGCAACCTGCAATGTTTGCTCAGAAAAGAAAGATGATCAAGGCTCATGGGCCATTTTGCAAAGTAGACCTCGTCTAGTGAATCCACAATAAATCACAAAGCTAAAGTATGTGTGAGGGACGTGCCTGGGTGGCTCAGTTGGCTAAGCATCTTGACTCTTTTTCTCAGCTCAGGTCTTGATCTCAGGGTCGTGACTTCAAGCCCCACATTGGGCTCCACACTGGGTGGGAGCCTACATAAAAAGAAAACCAAAAACAAACAAACTAAGGTATGTATGAGTCTCAACTAGTCAAAATATTTTAACCAGCAAGAAAGAGGAGAACGTTGTGAATTTTGTGTCTGGGGAGAATATCGGCTAATGATGCTAGGTTGGCCATAGAAAAGTAAACAGTTGTCTCAAAAAGCCAGTATGTCTTCTGGTGACCAGCTGACACTATGTTATGCCAGTGTGGCCTCCCATCCTGCCCTGGATAAAGCAAATGTTCGCCCTGGAGTATCTGTTTGCCAGGCTAGGAGAAGTTTTCCCTAGTGATGTGTTGGACAATTCTCAAGGGATACATCACGAATGCAGACTTGCAAGTAAGTACAGAACTTTCCCAGACCATTAACGCTTTCTTGTAAGCATTCTTTGTTCCTGGGAAGAAAGAGTGAAACAAATCGAATATGCATTTAATTGATGGCTGATCCAGTCACTCCTTCATACTCAATACTATGAGCAAACCGCAAGTCAAGATTAAGAAGTAAAAGGGTAGTATTTGATCCCTGACATCTGAGAGCTTGTGGAGACAATACTGACATATGAAAAATTGAAGGGCCATCCAAGACAATCTAATAACTACAGTAAGGCAAAACACATCTTAAGTGCCCAATGAATAGTACAATATATGGTATAAGAGCCTAGCAGAGAGAGAACTCACCCTCACCGTACTGCAGTAGTCAAGGGAAGCTTTTCTGTGCTCACCTGTCCAATTATGTATCTTGGGAGAGTGAATAACTGATGCTCTTTATGGTGCATAGGAAGTCCAGATGGAATGGAATGGAATCTGCACTTCTATGGAAAATGACGTTTAGATCTGCTGCCATCTGTTGGTGAGTGTGGAAGGGAGCCAGGAATGCAGTCCTCAGATGGTAGAAAGACAAAAGCTGCCAGGAGCCAGGTGTTGTTACCTACCTGTCTGGGACAAGTAAGCCTTGGTCTGCTCCATTGTCATTAAAAATATGGTTCTCAGACCAGCAGCATTGACATCACCTGGGAATATGTTAAAATGCAGAATCTCAAGCCCTGCCCCAGACCTACCAGTATCTACAGTGTAGACAAATCCCAGGTGATTCTCACCATCATTCAAGTTTGAGAAACACTGAAATAGTCCTGGTGATTTAAGAATTTTTTGGAGGCGCCTGGATGGCTCAGTCGGTTAAGCGTCTGACTCTTGATCTCAGTTCAAGTCTTAATCTCAGCTCAGGTCTTGATCTCGGGGTTATGAGTTCAAGCCCTGCATTGGAGCCTATGAAAGGAAAGAAGGAAGGGAGGGAGGGAGGGAGGGAGGGAGGGAAGAAGGGGAATCTTTTGGGCTGCTTCCCAGACCCTCCTCCCTGGAAATTCTGATTAGTGGGACAGGGACAAGACTGGAAATTCATATTTTTTGATAAATATCCCCAGATGCTGCCTGCCATCAGGAAAGTTTTGAAAGCTCTCCCTCTGGTATGGCCACATCCTTGGGTCAGGCCAGCTTTCTCATCATGCATACAACTTGCTGTAGGCTTTCTTCCCTCCATGAAATCATTCTGTTGAATCTTCTTTTGAAGAATGCCGCCAACCAAATGGCGCTTTCTTGGTCTTCATCCTCTCATCCTTCTTTACCTCTTTGTGACCAGTACAGTCTTGACTACCTCTTCCTTTTTGATCTTGATTTCCATTCAAATCTCTGTTGATCATGGTTTCCATTAGACCAGGGTCTTCCTTCTCCTGACTCCTTCTCACTTTTTCTACTCCTATTTCTTCATCTCTTTTCTGGTTATTCTTCTTTCTTGAGCCCTTTACGCTTTGCTCACCCTTTCTGGGCTGTCTTGTCCAGTCTGTGGCTGTAAATACCATCTCTGTGTAAACAGCTTCCAGGTTATCTGCAATCCTACCCCTCTGCAGCTCCAGCTGTGTGCAGGAGGTCCCCCATGTGCGGAAGTACCGCCCAGGCGGTGGGTCAGTGATGCCACCCTCAGGGAGCATATGGGCTTTAGAGCCAAACACATTTGGATTTGAGTCCTGCTCTCCACGTGCTAGCTGAGGGATCTCAGGGAAATTAATTTACTTTTGAGTCTCAGTTTACCTCTAAAGAGTGAGATTAATAATACGTCCTTCCGAGGATTATTTCCAAGTCCAGTTGGGGTAATGGATATAAACTGATAACACATAGTAAGTGTAATATATTTCTTTTTTAAAAAAATTTTTATTCATGATTAACACCTCTGTCGAACTGAACTCAATTCCTTGTACTCATCCTGTGTTCTCTTAGCTCTGTGCCTTTGCTCAAACTCTTCCCTCTAATTGGATTATTTCCAATTTTGCTGCCTTTCAAGGCAAGATCTGTTGCTACCTTGGCCAAGTCTGTGATCAGCTCAAGCCCAAATCAGCTTTCCCACAAATTCCTGTACTTCTTTAACTTTAACAAGTGTCACTCTGATGTCACTTTATACCATGTATTGTAATTATTTGGATACATGACATCTTCCCTATGAGGCTAAAAGCTACACTTAGGCCAGCCTATGACCTTACAACAGCTTTATTCTCTAAAAGGCCTACCACAGTGCCTGTCCATTCCATGCCCTTGAAGCTCAGATGTCCTACTGGTAGGGGGTGGGCTGCATTGCCTTCACATGTGAAAGTTAATCATTATTCTCCATTACATATACTAGTGGAGTGTGGAGAATCAGAATTTACTGCTGTTGGCTTTGGAAGGCATTGAGGTATTTGTGCTTCAGATTTACCTTGCTGATTATGTTTCGTCTGGCAGACATTAATGTAGGTTTGCATTCCATGAGCATGCACCATCTGGAAAATGAAGGGGATGATCCAGAAGCATGCTGAGCAGTGGGGGAAGCTAGGTTAGGATTTTCAGTTGTCTGGGGATAACCCACAGAGTGAATACTCAACCCCGACATAACTGAGCATTGGCTGTTTTATGTTTATTTCTCTTAGCTTTCTCTGGTCAAAACCCTTTATGACCCTGTGGGCACTTGTCAGGGGCATGCTAATCACCTATCAGGGACATAAAATACTTCTGGTGTTGGAGCAGAAACACTTGGTTTTGAATTGATGTCAGACTGTTATAATAATGGTAAATTCCATTTGTATAATGATTGGTAATTTATAAAGAGCTTTCATGTATGTTATTTAATTATATCTTCTGATGCCCTGAGGTAGATAGAGTAGCTCTCTATCGTTTTTGACAGATGGGGAAACCAAGGCTCGGAGAAGTTAAAGTGACTTCCCAGACTCTCTTAGCTAGATATAGGCAGAGCCAGGGACCACAGCCATGGCCTTTTTACTCTTGGGTCTCAGTGCTTTTCCCACTTCACCATGTTCCTTTCATAAACCTCCAGTTCTTTAAGACATTTATTATTAGTCACTTGTAAAATTTCTGGGTGATTCTTTTTATAGTTTTTAATTTTCTGGTGAAATTCTTTATTTTCATCTGTTTTCTACATTTTCTTACCATTTTTGAACAAATTTATCACAGAGTCCTTTTAACTCTGATATCTGGATCACCCATGGGTCTGTTTCTATCATCTGTTTTTTTTTTCTTCTTCTTGGATTTTGGTCATATGAGTCTATGTCTGGGCATGCCTGATAATTGTATAGGCTGTGGACACTGACCTTCAAGAGAGGGTTTACTTTTTGCTAGGCAGAGTACAACCAATGATATTAATCCAATTAAAGACCCAACTGAGTCCCAGCTGGGTTGTGTTTTGATAAGGTTTAATCGACTTCTGATTCACCCCTTTCTGAGGAAATAGCCTGCATTGATTGAGGGCCTGGTGTGTTCACCAGTTCCCTTCTCTGCTGGGTCCTGATTCTAGTCTTGTCTCCTCAGCACCTTGAGACTGCAGGAAAAGCTGTTTTATAGAGACTTTCTGCTTAGGTTTTTTTGTTGTTGTTGTTTATTTGTTTGTTTTTTGGCCTTCTGCTCCATTCAGCTTTAGAATTCTATAAATGACCTCAGGGGAAAACGGGCCATGCATGTGAGGCCCCTTACATTTCTAATTTCCTCTTTATAGTCCTAAGCTGCCGGAAGTTCTCCTGGCTTTTTTGTCCCCTAGCAGCAGCCCTGTGCCAATGCAAAGCCTGGACTCCCAGCCTCTCATCCTGTGCCCAAAAATGGCAAATCCCTCCAGGTTAGAAGCAACTATAGAACATCAGCTTAATTCCCCCCACTTTCCCCTCTCTGTCATCCTATCCTCTCTGATCCCTGTTGCCCCAGCAGGTCTGTGATGCCTTAAAACAGATGATGATTGTATTTTATTTAGCATTTCTACTTGTTCTCAGTGCAAGTATTGATCTGCCACAAACTATCCCACCCTACCTGAAAGTAGAAAGCAAATGTTTATTATTAACTCATAAAAGCCACAGGATTACAAGGGCAATTCTTAGCTGGGGGTCTTGATAGGTGGCCCAGCCAACTGGGGGTGGACCTTCCTTGAGGCATTCACTAGAGTCTCCAGACTGCCCAGCCAGAAGGAGGCAGGGAAATGGATGGGTTGTAAGCACGTGCCTGGGAGGAAGGCATTCATTAGGCTGAGGAATGAGTGTTCGGCAAGCTCAGGAGGGCTCACCACTCCATCAGGTTTCTAATGATTTTGTCAGAGTGTTAATCCCCCGGGTGAGCAGCTGCATTTTGATATCAGCAAACAGATTGTGTTTCAGCCCGGATAACCCAATATGGAGTCCTGCATGAGAGCTGAAAACAATTCATCATATTTTAATGGGGTGGAGAGAGGCTAGGCAGGATAATTTACACTGGAAATAGGGTGATGGGGCTCGCAGTGAGGGTGGGATGGCGGAGAGGCATTGGACATGGGACCGGCCCCTACGTGTACCCCAGTGGAGTGTGCTTATGTGTGTGGGTGTGAAAGAAAGAGAGAAACTGTATGCACAGAGTGCTCCAGGGACGTGCCCAGTAGGGACCAGGTCCTGGGAACACAGAGATAAGGAAGACCTTATCCTTAAGGACCTCACAGTCTGATGGCGGAGGTCGACAAGTTATCAGATGACGATTAACAGTGGTACTAGGTGCTGGATGGAGCCCAGAGCAGGGACAGGGCTTGAGTGGGCCAGGAAATGCTCAAGCTGACCTCTGAAGTGAGCCGGATGGATGGGGTGCAAGACACTCCAGGCAGAAGGAACAGGTTGAGGAAATGGGCTGCTCCAGTATTACCATAACGTGCCCACGATTTTGCAGAAACAGAATTCCACATTGTCTCTGCCACTGCCCTGGTTGGGTCTTTCTGACCCCTTGCCTGGGAGAACCTTCCACATGCTTCTGGTCTCTCACTTCTTGAGTCTATTGTACATGTCAAACCCGTGTTTTCTTTCTAACCTGGCTCCTGTTATTCACAGCTCAAGAACTTCCTAGGGTTGCTCTTGTTTATCAAGTAAAGTACATAATCTTCGGTGTGCGTTAAGCCCTTCCACCATCTGACCATAATGTACTTCCCTTTTACCATCCTCCTCTGTACCCTCCCTGGCCCTACCCAGGGCTTTGTTCTCTGCTCTGGTCTTACTGGGCCACTCACTCTTCCTGTCAACAACCAGCATTCTCCTGCCCCCCATGGCTTTGTTCATGGCATTTCTTATACCCGATGAAATTCCATTCTTTACTCAAGACCCAGATCATATGTCACCTCCTCTCTGAAAACTTCCCTGATCCTCCCCATCAGAATGATTCATTTCTCCTCTGAGTTACCTGATAGTTTGCTCCTCGGTTAAAAGCCCTCACATTCTGCCTCTCTTACTGCTTTTTGTGCTCTATTGATAGCAGCCCGACCCACACCATGGCAATCTCCTTGAAGGCAGGGAGAATGCCTTTTTCATCTTGTAGCCTCCATCAACCTCACAATGCCCGTGTGTTCCCGGTGCTCGATAAATATTTATTGATCGAATGAATAAATGAGTATTGAATGGGCTTTCCATGTGTTTTGCTCCAGGTGTCTCTTATTGTAATTAAAGTTTTTTTTTTTAGTTTCAGGCAAAAAGCAAGATAAATTTTATGTGAGCTTTGAGAAGAACTGTAAAAGGGATTTATGGTCGGGGAGGAGGATCTGTGCAAACAGGTTGGGGAGATGCTCACGGGCAGCACCAGCAGGCTCTTGGCATCCCTCCAGACCCCTAGTGGAGAGGCACGGGGCCGCCCTCAGCAGCCATGGCCAAGGCTTGGGGCCCTCAGGCAGAATGCAACCCCCCACCCTCCTGGCATAGGAGAGGCTTTAGTGTGTGGTGTTGAAGTACTGGATAAAAACACTCACTTCTGAGAGAGTGTGTTAAGGTATTTATGAGTAGCTTCCACATGTAATGCTCTTGCAGCCCCGTGTTCGGGGATGGTCCTTTCGTGCGGGGCTTGTGCTCTTAGGCACATTTATACCAATGGGTATAGTTCTTGTCTAGCACATTCTTGCACTACCACTCTGGCAAAGCCCACGTGGGGCTCCGACTGTTGACCTTGGCCTCCTGGCCTCATGCTCCCGCCAGCCGGGCCAACAGCTGAAGGTGGCCTACACCTGTCTCTGTTTCAAGAGCGAAGCTGAGGCTGGGCAGCTGGAGCCAGGGCCCTTCCTGTCATGAGTCGGATGCCTGGAAACAGCAGTTCAGCGTGGAGAGTGAGAACACCTTCTGAGAAGCCAAGATGGGTCCCGAAGGGGCCATTTCTCCCAAACGGGGACAACAGCCCTGGGACCTGTGGATTTCGCTTTCTGATGACTTGGCACCAACAGCCAGGTGCTGTCTTGTCCCTCCACTACCCCGTATCAGCCATCGTTCCCAAGGTCCAGATTTAACTTTCTCTTATTTTAGTTTCAGGCCATTTCTTCTTTTAATGGTGTCCCAAGCTGCCTGAAATAATTCTTGCCCTTCTTTTATGTGGCTCTGTCTTGCATATTTATGGGAAGTTATCATGTCTTCGCAGGCCCTGGTTCTCTGGGTTCCATGTTATGTGCCTTTAACCTTCATTTATAGGTCAAGTCTTCTAATTCCTTTAATCATTTTTATTACCTCCTTTTGTATTCAGACTCCCTCCTTAGCTTCTTTTAAAAACAGGAAGGCCCATACTTCAAAGTGTGTTCCAAGAATGACCCCAATGGGGGGCAGTCAGGGACCCCTGTTTGTGGGGGCTTTTTTGCTCCTTTCTCCCGATGATGCTCTTATGTATTTCTCGCTTTATCTTGGCCTCACTGTTCTCCAGTCATCTACCCTAAACTTTACCTTCCCGTGTAATGGACTTAGTCTCCCTGTGGCCCAATTCCCAGACTTGCGATGGGGATGAGAAGTCTTTAAGAGTGTGGAAGCTGAGGTTGGGAGGATTGAGGGTAGAACGAGGTGTGAGCCAGCAGGTAGTGAGCGCCTGTGATGTCCCAGGCACAGGGTAAGACACTCCACGGAGAGTGGCTTCACGATTCACACATGAGCATGTGAGGTATAAGTTCTGTCTTTTGGCAGTTAAGGAAACTGAGGCTCAGCATTGTAAAATAACTTCCCGTAGGGCATATAGCTAATAAATGGCACATCTGGGATTTGAACTCGGGCCGTGAGATGAGTCCAAAAAGCTTTTCTTTCCACTCGATGCAGCCTCCTCCAGGAAAGTGGGAGGGGGATTTTGCAAAGGGAGCACTATAACTCAGAGCAGCTTTAAGGTGAGGACTTTGTTTCCTATGGGGGACTAGTGCCTTTCCTCGGGCGTGGTCTGGCAGAAAAAAAAAAAAAAAACCCAGAGGACAAACTCACTTGTTGTAGTCCTAATCCCTGTTCCTGAATCCTGAACTCGGGTTATTTCCTGCCTCTTGTGCAATGGGATGCGTGTGCTTCCAGCCTCCCTATCACTGGCCTGAGGGGCATATTGGGGTTACTGTTGTACTCGCCGCACCCCTACTGCTGAGCTAGATGGAGAGCGTTCTCTATCCTAGAGTTTGGGAGTTTTCCCCATAGGTTGATGCTGCACCTATCCTTCTCTGGCTTCCTGCCGGGGCTGCTGTGAGTGTACCCTCCTATGACCTATGCATTGGATTGGCCTGAGCATGGCCCCTCTGTGGGGGGGCCTCCCATCCCATCCTCTCTGAGACCAGCCAGGCAGCAGAGGGAGGACATGATGGCCCAGCATGGCCAACTAGCTAAGTTTCAATAGTACCGAGTGTAGGCTACCTTCTCTGTTGTTTAGTGGGAGGTAAGGAAGGGTCTACCATCGTTCTGGTGCCCCGCCCCCAATCCCTCTGCCTATCATAAGCGTAAACACACAAGAGCAGTGCCCCATCACGACATGTCAAGGGAAAGGCTTGGCTCTTCCACGGTGGAGACACCCCTCCCTCCAGAGCACACTCAGCTCTGGGGAAGATTTCTGAGTCCTTGGTTCTCAGAAATAACCACATGGGGGCACATTCACTCACTTCAAACCCAACTGTGGTCATTATGCTGGTCTTTGTGCTGGGGAGACAGATGAGTAAGGCATAGGACTCGTTCTCAAGGAGTGAGCAGTCTAGTGGGAGAGATGACACATAATCCGTACATGATAACTCAGTGTGGTAACTGCAGGGATGGAGATTTGCAGTGTGGAACCAGAGGCAAGGCGCCCACCAGCCTAGAATAGGGGTGGCAGAGGCAGGAAGGGTTTCTAAGGGAGATGTCCCCTGAGCTGGGTTTAAAAGAAGACTGAAAGTGGGTCAGGTGAACGAGAAGCATATGCCACAGGGGAATAAAAAGTAGGACAGTCAGGGAGGTGAGACTGGAGAGGAATCCAGGGCCAAGGCGTGGAGACCCAGTGTGCCAAGTGTGCCAGAGAACTTTGGGAGTAACAGGGAATTCTTGAAGAGGGTTTTAGGTGAGGAGAGCAATTTACATTTCAGATAAGTCATCTTGGTGGTAAGATGGAAGGCATATTTGAGGGTGATAAAATTTTAAAAAGAGAGACCAATCAAGAGAAGTTTACAGTAGTCCATCCATCCATCCGTCCATCTATCAATCTGTCCATTCATTCTTTGAATAGATATTTACCAAGTACCCACTATTTGCGGGCACTTGGAGAGTGGTGGGAATACAGAGGTAGGTAAGAAAGGCAGAGTTCTGCCTTCCAAAGCTGATATAGGAGAGGTGAGGAAGTCTGGACCTGTCTTGTAGAGCAGGTAGAGGAAGGAAGATGAAATAAGGAGTCATTTTGGAGGTCCGTTTAGTTGGATTTGGTCATTGATTGGATGGGGTGGTGGTGAACATGAAGGAGGAGGTAAGGATGTCTGCTGTTTTCTCCTCTGGGTGACTGCAGGGGCTGAGTCAGGAGGAGATCTTCTATTACATCCTCAGCACCCCGATTAGGTATATAACCTAAGGAAAAGCAGTGTGCCTGCCATGCAGACTCAGCTGTAAGACTGAGCAAGAGGATGGATCAGTGATCGTTCACTAGCCTCATTCCCCCTTTCAGCCTGACTGCCTTTTATTCCCTCCTATAAAAATCCTGGACCTGCCACTGTGTACCTGGGTGGCTGGATGGACCATCGCGGAGGCTGGCATCCAGCAGGGGCAGACGGCGAGCGGTAGATGTGGGGGATAGCAGGTGCCCATGGACATCTAAGTAGAGACATCCGGCAAACGCTGATACACAGCTCTGAAACATGAAGGAGGGGTCTGGATTGGAAGTATAGCTTTGGCATTGGCAGCAAAAGAAACGATGAGAGCAGATAACATGGTTGGCAAGGGGAGAGGGTGGCATCAGAAGAACAACCCTGGACTAAATGTCAAGATACCTTGGCTTGAGTCTCAGATTTGTCATTCATTTGCAGGATGACCTAAGCTCTTCCCCCTTGGAGAGCCTCAGACACCCTTATCTGTAAAATGAGATGATCAGACCAAACAAACTTGTTTTTAGTGTTTAAATCTTTTGTTCAAATAAAATCACACACAGAATCCCCATCGGTAAAAACTGAGCCGCTGTGGTCGAAGCAGGACATCAGGGGCTGGGGATTGGGTTCCCTTCTCCCTACCTCCCAACACCCAGCTGTGGCCCCTGAGGGCATTCTGAGGAGCACACTTTGAGAACCAGAAATTAATGAGATTTTTTTGAGCTCCCTTCCATCCAGCGCCAGCCTCCTGGAGCCTGATTCATAGGTCACTTGGGTGTGGTCAAGCAGACACTTGAGTCTCCTGGAGGTCACAGTGGGGCTCGTGGGAGGCTGGGGAGGAAGCCTATCTTTCTGTAGCTTCATTAAAATCCAAGTCCTTTAATTTGTTTCCCTTAAAAAAAAAAGATTGAGAAGCAAAGAAGAGCAGTACAGACCATAAAACACGGCAGCCTTCCCCTAATGTTTCCCCATTCCCTCCTGCAGTGAGAGTTCTTCCTACTTTATCATCCTCAGGCTTGATCACAGGAACCTGATTATTTCCTTTTCCCCTCCAGAGCGTTTAGGAAGGTTAAAAAAAAAAAGAGAAGAAAAAAAAGAAAAGATCCTGAGCCTCATCTGAAGCCACTTCTGAACCTCCCCCCTCTCCTCCCGTCAGAAGCCTGTGCTATTTATGATCCACAGCCCCACAGGAGGAGACCCAGAGACCCCTGGCTAAGGGCCCTCGCCCCAGCACCCCCCCCAGGCCCAGGAATGGCGGGGCCTCACACAAGGTGGGGGACCCGTGTCCCTAGCTGTGAGTTTGCTAGCTGTTGCCCGACCCCAGAGGGGCTGTAAATAGGCCGACGGCCCCCCGCTCTGGGGGCCTTGGGCTTGTGCTGGGAGGCAGGCTGCCGGCCCCCCTTCCGGCCTGTCAGGGCGCCAGCCTGCTCTCCCCAACAGGCCCTGGCTCTACCCCCTGGCCAGCGTGGCTGCCGTGACCTGCCGTGAAGGGCCTTATGTGGCTCGCCTCAGGATCATTTCCAAGATACATATTTCACCCCGGCCCCCGCGAGAACGACTCACTCTGCTCTCCCTGCGAAGAGAGAGAGCGGTTTCTTCGGCCACATCAAGACGTCAGCTCTTCAGTGCCAAGGGAGCTCGAGGCCATGCTTGTCAGAAGTTTCATTTATGCAGAAAAGGAAGAGAGGTCAGCCCGCCGGCCTGGAAGGCAGCCACGGGGTGGGGAGGGGGAGACGGGCAGAGCCGGCCCTGCCTCGTTAGCGCAGCCAAAGCCCGGTCTTGAGCTGAAGCGGCAGCGGGCCGACCCCCTGTGTGACCAGGGTGAGCCTCGGGGTCATGAGCAGCGCAGCCTGGCTGCATGTGGGTGGGCCCAGCAGAGGCCTGGCGGGGTTGGCAGAGGGGGTCGCAGACCGCTGCCCATGGACCCTGCTGTGGGCCGCCCCGGGAAGGAGCCTTCTGACATGAAAGCAGCAGAAAGGGCCCGAGGGACCCCACACCGCTCACACAAAGCCCTGCCCTGTGGACTGGCAAAGCACGAGGCGCTCACGGGCCTCCACCCCGGGGGCCTGGTGGCGCTCTCCTCCTGAGGGCACCTCCCTCGGTGCTCTTCTCTCCAGTAGCCAGGCCTCTAGCTCTCCCTCGCGGGCAGAGGGATCCCTACCTGCTTCTGCAAGATGGGAGCACCTCTGTGACTTGTCCTACAAATGACAATAGAGCTAACAAGATCTAATTGACTATTAAAAGAGAAAGCAGCCCTGTAGATGCTGCAGGCTAATTAACCCTGGGAGTGCAGAGCAAGAGGATGGATCTCTGCAGGGGCTGCGCGTGAGCATGTCTGTGCTGAAGTGTGTCTGCCCCAGTGGCAACCAGGGAGAGATACACCCTGAACGGCAGAGCTCAAGCCACCCACACGCTGTCCTGGAATCCTGCTCAGTGGGCAGGGAGAGGCAGGGCCCACCCCAACTCAGAGCCCGGAGCATCAGACCGAGTGGAGCCTCAGGATCAGGTCCTATGCACTCATTGTACAGATGAGGAAACTGAGGCCCAGGGAGGAAGTAGGACTTACTCAAGGCTACGAAGCTAGCTGGCTGGTGATGGAGTCAAGATTGCACTTGGGGTTTGGGAAGGCCAGGCTTCCCTGACTCATGTCTGGGACGGTGTGTGAGGGTCCCCTGCTGTCTTGAGGTGTTCAGGGTCTAATGAGGGAGGCAGTCTCTACAGGTAATTATAACCCGGTGTGCGTAGCCCTGGAGGCACAATCTGAACTGAGTAGCGAATGCTCTGTGCTGGGATACAGGAGGGCTTCCTGGGGGAGGTGACATCTGAGCTACTTTTTGAGCAAGATGGTTCTAGAGAGAAATGTCAGGGGAGGGCATGTGGCAGAGGAGCCTGGGAAGCTCAAATTCAGTGAGGTCTGACATGAGAGACCTGAGGTCAGAGAGGGGCTTAGAAGCCCTCCGTCCGGCGTGGAGTAGAGGCATTATCCTGGGTGCCGTGGGGAATCAGCGTAGGGGGAGGCTTCTTCCTATTTCTATTTGGAAGAGAACTAGAGGCAGCCAGATGGGCTTGGGGTGGCGGTAGGGCAGGGGCAGGGAGAGCTGGGAGGAAGCCAGTGCTGCAGGCCAGGTGAGCAGCGTTGAGAGTTTGGCCAGGGCGGTGGCAGCAGGGATGGACGCGTGGGCCAGGAAGGAGCCTGGGGGTGACTCCCAGACCGTGGCACTTTCCGCAGTGACACGGAGCCCGCTCTGCTCTCACCGTCCTTGCCAATGGGCTCCCCAGCTCATAGGCTGTCACACCTGAGCAGAGGCCTTTAGAGGTCATCTGGTCCAGCTCCTTCATGTTTCAGAAGAGAAACTGAGGCCCAGAGAGGAGATAAGATGTGGTGGGACAGCCCCCCGTCTGGAACCCTGGTGTCTAGCCCTTGTCCTAGTGTGTTTGTTTGTTGTCTCTTAGGAGAGAAGCTGCCTTCTGTCTCCGCCCGTCCCTCGTCACATTCCTCTCCCAATTTTCCCCTTGGTCCCTGTGACTGTAGCCCTCCGGTCCCACCCAGGGCCACCTCTGCCTTGCAGCTCAACTTGGATTAAGCGGCCAGTTCTATTCTCAAAGAAAGGGCCGTTAGAGCCCTTGGTTGGTCGTGGGAGTGAAGGGGAGCAACAGGGGACAACCCGAAGCATCAGCCATCTCCAGATCCTAAATGCCTGACAGCACACTGTGTTCAGCCTTGTCTCACTAAGTCTGACCTTGAAAACAGTGTGTGTTCCTTTAGCACACGCCGGCTACCAGAGGGAAGGGTAGCTCACTCCACAGGAGCTAGGAGTGCGTCACGAAGCACGCCAGGGCCAATCTACTGTGGGCAGAATATGGCTCCTGTGAAGGGGTCAGCGGCACAGTCAGGGGCGTGGGCCTCCACACACTCCCAAAGGTGGGATTTATACTGGCCTGGGGGTGGGGCTGTTGGGTTGGGGGGCCCGCCCCCCTGGGAAGGGCTGGCCGCAGTGAGTGGGGGCCCAGAGAGGTATGGACAGAGGTTCTCAGCTCCTGCCCCTGCCCTGTCCTCCTTCCTCTCTGCTCCCAGGGTCCCAGGGGGAGGGGTGGAGTGGTTGGGCCAGAGCCACAGGGACGCCACTCACACCTTTCTGGCTCCTTGTGGTGTGGTGTTTCCCAGTTCAGTCCAATCCATTTTATATTAAGTATTTTGAAAAAGTCCACTTTTACTGTCCTAAAATGAAATTCAGAGATACCGTAGCCTTTCTGCACACATGATTTAAAAACTCATCATGTCCTAAATATAACATAAAGGATAAATTAAAAGGAACTAACAGAATGGATCTCAATACATAAATGCTTAGACGTTACTACACGGCGAGGGCAAAAATGTGCCCCAAGTTCCCAGCAAGCCTCCTAGGGCTCCTGTTAAGAACCACTAGCTTTGGAGTTAGAGGGACTTCTATTCAATTCTGTCCCTGGTGCTGATAGCTGGGTGACCTTGGGCAGGTGAACCTCTTTGAGCCCCAGTGCCCCATCTGGTGAATTGCACGGAACTGTGGCTGCACCCTGGGGAGATGAGGTCTTAACAAGATGCAGTATTTTAAAGCTCTTTATATGGCGCTGAATTCTCCCCTGCTTCTTTTGCTCCTGATACGCATCTCCTGGCAGTATGTGTGATATCCTCACCCTCACCTTTGTTCTCTATTTCACCTCTGGAAACAATTTTGCGTTGTCATGCCCTGGCCGCCTGCTACTTCCCACTCCCCATTTCTGTGGCTCCTTGCAGCCAGCTTGGCAGCCCAGTCCCTGCTTCTTACCTGCCCTCCAGCCCTCTGTCCTCTCAGACCTCCCTGAGCCTCTGACCATCCTTATGCTTCTTTGGCTCTAACACCCTGGGGCGGAGGGAGTACAGATCTCAGGAGCCCATTTACCCCGCACCCTGGGTACATACATTTTCCTATATCGTCAGCGCATCGTTGTAATCAGGGGAAGTGGGCTCTTGGCTTTCATCCGTCCCCAGGGAGGCATTGCCCCAGGTAAGAGTTTTTAATAAATACTCCATCACCCTCCCTGCCGTACATCATGGGGAGAAACCCTGTCTGGCTCAGGGAAGTCTTCCCGCCTGCGTCCCTAGCAACCCCAGACACATGCTCCATCTCAGGCTTTATAGTTCCCATTGCTACTAGATGCTAATGGAACCGATCGTTCCAGTTCGCACGGCTGCCTGTGGCCCTCTGGCCCTGGGTGGCAAGGCACTGTCCAGCTGTGCTGACCCTCTCTTGGTGGCTCGTGTTCCAGCCCCCCTCCTCCAAAGCCAGGGGCAAACTGCTCTAAGGAAAGATCTGACTGGCTCCTTCCAGGCTCCTGCCCTTGAACTTCGGGACTCGTGGGTGGCCCCTGGGGATCACTGCAGGCTCCATAAGCCCCATGAAGGGTAAGGTCTACACCAGGGCCTCTTGGTTCACTCATTCACTGAACAAATATTTATTTAGTGTTTACTATGGACCAGGTACTGCCCTAGGCACTGGGCATGAAGTGGTGAATTAAAACTATCCCTGTCTCATAAAGAATATAAACAATAAATCGTGTGCATCACGTGTGTGTGCACATGTGTGTGCGTGTGTCTAGTCTGTTGGGGGCGAGTATTAAGGAGAAAAATGAAGCAGGGAAGGGGATAAGGAGGGCCCAAGGGAAGGGGTGTGAACACATTAGGATGTCCTGGGGAAGCCTCGCGGAGAGAGTGACGTTTGGATAAAGACTGAAAGGAAGTGAGAGAAGGAGCCATGCAGATGTGAGGGGAAGATCATGTCGGAGGGCGAGCAGCAGGTGCAAAAGGCGCAGAGACCCAGAGGCAGGAGTGGGCCTGGCCCGTTCAGGGCACAGCCTGAGGGGCGGTGGGGGGGGGGGGGATGCTGACGTGGTTGGTTGGCTGGGAGCAATGGTGGAGCGGCAGGAGGTGAGGTCAGAGATGCGGGCATGAGGGTCAAACCACATGGGTTCTTCAGAGTAAAACAGGAACCAGTCAGAAGGTTTGGGGCAAAGCAAGGCCATGATCTGACTTAGATTTTAAAGGGATCGCTTTGTTGCTGCGTCGGGAAGAGACTGAAGGGGGCTGGGGGGGAAGCAGGAGGCCCGCTGAGGAGGTGCTCGCAGTGCTGCAGGTGAGAGATGGGGGTGGCTGGCACGGGCAGGAGGAAGTGGGAGAATTCTGGACAGATTTTGAAGGTAAACCCAGCAGACTTTCCTGACGGTTTAAATATGCGATGTAAGAGAAAGCGAGGGGGCAAGAGTGACTCCAGGGCTTTTGGCTTGGCTCCGGAAGGATGGAGTGGGCATTCGCTGAGACAGGGAAGGGGCCCATGCTGGTGTGAGGAGAAGGCGCTCCCTTGACTTCAGTCTTGGGCTGAGGCCGAGATGCCAGTCAGAGGACCGTGCACTGGCAGTTGGAATGTGAGTCTGGAGTTCAAGCCACTGGACTCTGCCAGAGACACGGATTTGAACGTTATCAGACTATGGATAGTACTTAATGCTGCGAGCCTGGGTTTGTGTGGAGAGAGAAGAGGACCAAGGACAAAGCTCTGGGACACTGCAACATTAAGAGATTAAAGAAAGGGAAAAAAAAAAAGCTTTATTAAAGAGATGGAGAGGTGCAACCCGGGCATAGTGGGAGAACCAGGTGAGTGTGGTCTTCTGGAAGCCAAGGGAAGAGTGGTTTGCTTTAACAAAGGCTCCTAAGAGATCCAGGAACATGTGGACTGAGAGGTGGGATCACTCCGGTGGGGATTTTTGTTTTATTTTTTTTATTATTTTTAAATTATTTGTAATGATTTATTTATTTCAGAGAGAAAGGGGGAGTGTGCGTGAGTCTGGGGAAGGGGCAGAGGGAGAGGGGGAGCAGACTCTGCATTGAGTGAGGAGCCCAACTCAAGGCTCAATCTCACGACCCTGAGATCATGATCTGAAACAAGACCCAAGAATTGGCCACTCAACTGACTGAGCCACCCAGGTGCCCCTCATTTTGCTTTTTAATGCTCCACATGGTTTTGGTTCCATGGGTCACAGCCTGGGGAAGAGTAGTGGAGACAGGGGTGGAGAACGTTTCTGAAGGGCCCAGCCCTGCAGAAAGCAGATAGGAGGTTGGGGGAGGAAGAGCTATTGGATCAAAAGGGAAAGAGGAAGATACTGACATAGTTGCAAGTCTGCGATCTCATTTTATTCCCACAGCAAGTCCTGTTAGGGAAGTATTTGTAGTGTTATTCCCATTTTAAGATGAAGAAAATGAGGTGCAAGGAGGAAACCTAGCTGCCTTTAGGTCTTGGACTTTTTTTTTTTTTTTTTTTTAGAGGCGGTGGGGGGTGTGGGGGGTGGGACAGAGGGAGAGGAAGAGAGGGAATCTCAAGCAGGCTCCACGTCCAAAAGGGAGCCTGGCATGGGGCTCGATCTCAGGACCCTGAGATCATGATCTGAGCCAAAATCAAGAGTTGGTCGCTTAACAGACTGAGCCACCCAGGCACCCCAGGTCTTGGACTTTTAAGTCAATGTTGGCTAACACAACTTTTGGTGATGATGGAAATGTTCTGTGTGTGCTTGGCCCAGTATTGGATCTGTGGGCTACATGTGGCCATTGAGCACTTGACATGTGTCTAGTACAACTGAGATGTCTTCTTAATTGTGTTTAAGTTAATCTAGATTTAAATTTATAAAGAATGACCTGTGGCTAGAGGCCATGTTAATAGACAGTGAAGTTCTAAGTGGTGAAAACTGGATTTAAACTCAGGTCTTCTGACCCCAGGCCTGGGGTCTTCTCAATCTGCCCTCTGCTTCCCAAGAAGGTGGTAGAATGTTCCAAAGAGGTAATCTGGCCTGAGCAGATTGATATGTTTTGAAGAGAGCAGAGTGCGAGAATGAGATAATATATATATAAGCTAAGGGATCCCCTAGAGTTCTTGTGTTTATTGGTCATTTTATAGGTTCTCCAGGGGGTCCTAAAGCCTTTGGTTCCTACTGCTTAGCCCAGGCTCTGTGAGCTGGGTGGACCAGAGAGGAGAATATACCTACTACTTGTGATCATTTATAAGTCCTGCCATCCATCCATTTCCTCTCCTTCTTGAAGCTTTCCCTGTCTCTTGTATTCCTAAGCCATTCCTTTGAAATATTGTTATTTAAATCTCTTTTGGGGCACTAGGCTGTACCTGGTGTTATTGTCACTGTCTCATTAATGTCTGTGTCCTGCTTTCTGAATCACTAATAAACTCCTGCAGGCAGGTGAATTATGCCACGTCCTATTTCCTGTTCATAGTGGATACTGGATGGTGTGGTGTAAAGAGCACTAGTCTCCATCATCATTGTGTCCTTAGAGCCTAGAATGATGCTTAGAAAATTGGGAGAGCTCTGTATATATCTGTTTAATAATTTGATGGTTAACCTTGGATTCATATAGTCTGGGTTCAGATTCCTGGGTGTCCATCCACCAGCTTTGTGAGCCAGCACAAAATACTAAGCTCTTTGAAACTCAGTCTCATCTATCAAATGTGTTAACAGACTTTCTTGTGTTCCTGTGAGGACTGAATGAGGTAATGACTGTGAAGTTTTTGTATAGTGCCCAGCACCTATCAGGTGCTCATTAAGTGATAGTATTTTATTGTTTCTGTTACGGTGATGTGTCTTTGGTTTATTTTTCACTAGACTGTGATCTTCTGCAATGTAGGGACTGTATTTTTACTTACCATTGTCTTCTATAGCACTTACATTGATGCTCCAAACATATTAGGATTTCTGGAAGAGCTATAATATTGATTGCTTGCTGGACACTTTTGGCCCCAACTCAGGAGATGCAGCTGAGTGAGACATGACCCAGAGCCAACAGGGAGCATTTAGGTGAGCCCAAGCTTAGAGGATTCAGGGCTTCTATCTCAGCTTGGAAGCCTGCTTGTAATTTACAGACAGTCTCACAGCTTCTCCTCCCCACGGGGCCATTGAATTTCTTTAGATTGCAGGACTGTCCTGGATAATTCCCTACTAGAATGTAAGCTCCATGAGGACATTTTAGTCTGTTTTGTTCAATGTTGTATCTAGAGCAATACCTGCTACATATGGTAGGTGATCAGTAAATGTTTTTTGAATGAAGGAATGTCCACAGGTAGGTATGAGAAGCAGTATTTTATATAAGGGTCTACAAACTTTTTTTTTTTTTGGTTGTTGTTGTTGTTGTTGTTTGTTTTTTGGTAAAAGACCAAATAATAGATATTTTAGACTTATGAGACTTATGGGCTATATCATCTCTGTTGTGATTTACTCAATTCTTCCATGATAGCACAAAAACAGCCATAGACAAATGAGCAGGGTATGTTCCAATAAAACTTAATTTACAAGAACAGGTGGCCTGTGGTATTCCAATTGTCCCAGCACCATTTGTTGAAGAGGCAGTTCTTTCCCCATTGAATAGTCTTGGCACTCTTGTTGAAAAACAGTTGGCCCATAGACGTTTGAATTTATTCTGGATTCTCAATTCTATTTCATTGGTTTGCGTGTCTGTCTGTATGCCAGTACCATGTTTTTATGACTATAGCTTTGTAGGTATTTTTGAAATCAGAAAATGTGAGTCCTCCAATATTTTTTTCCCAATATTGTTTTGGCCATTCAGGGTCCTTTGCAATTCTATATGAATTTGAAGATCAGCCTTTCCATTTCTGTAAAAATGCCATTGGAACTTTGATAGGGATTGCATTGGATCAGTAGAACACTTTGGAGAATACTGCTATCTTAACAGTATTAAGCCTTCCAATCCATGAACATGGGATGTCTTTCCATTTAATTAGATCTTCTGTAATTTCTTTCAGCAATGTTTTTTAGTTCTCAGTGTACAAGTCTTTCAGCTCCTTCATTTAATTTATTATTAGCTACTTTATGCTTCTTAATGTTAACATGAATGGAAATGATTTTTAATTTCTTTTTTGGATTACTCATTGCTGGTATCTGAAATACAGCTAATTTTTTAATGTTCATCTTGTACTCTGCAACTTTGCTGAATTTGTTTATTAGCTTTAGTAGTGTTTTGGTGGATTCTTCAGGATTTTCTGTACATAGAAAAATGTCATCTGCTAGGAATGAAGTTGGGCCCTTACTTCATATACAGAATCAAAGTCAAAATGGATCAAAACCCTAAGTATAAGAACTAAAACTATAAAACTATTAAAAGAAAACATAGGGGTAAATCATCATGACCTTAGATGTGGTAGTGGATTCTTAGATTTTACACCAAAAGCATAAGCAAGAAAAGGAAAAAATAAATTGGATTTCATCAAAATCAGAAGTTTCTATGAATCAAAGAACATTATCAAGAAAGTAAAAAGGCAACTTAGAAAATGGGGGAAAATATTTGCAAATCATATGTTTGGTAAGAGTTTAGTATCTAGAATATATAAAGAACTCAACAAAAAGGTAACATAATTTAAAAGTGGGCAGTGGATTTGAATAGTCATTTCTTCAAAGAAGATCTACAAATATCTATCATCTGTGCATGAAAAGATATTAAACTTAATGATCATTAAGGAAATGCAAACCAAAACCACATCCAATAGGTTGGTTATATGAAAAAATACGTAAACATTAAAAAAACCCAGAAAATAACAAGCATTGCCAAGGATGTGGAGAAATGTGAACCTTTTGTACACTGCCAGTGGGAATATAAAATGGTGCAGCCACTGTGGAAACCAGTTTGACAGTTCCCTAAAAAGTTAGCCATAGAATCATCGTATGGTCTACCAGTTCCATTCACTGGAAGGTACCCAAGAGAAATGAAAACATGTGTCTGCACAAAAACTTGCATGTGAATATTGATAGCATCATTAAAAGGTGGAAAGAACCTAAATGTCCATCAATAGATGAACCAATAAGCAAATAGTGATCTATCCATACAATGGAGTACTAATCAGCCATAAAAGGGAATGGAGTCCTGATACATGCTATGACATGGATGAATTTGAAAATACTATGTAAAGAAGTCGGTCACAAAAGGACAAATATTTTATCATTCCCTTGTGTGAAATATCCAAAATAGGCAAATCTGTAGAGACAGAAAGCAAATTAGTGGTTGCTAGGGGATGGGGGGAGGTGGGATGAGGGTGATTACTGAAAGAGTATGGGGTGTTCTTCTGTGGTGATGAAAAGTTTTGAAACTAGAGAAAGTGGGTTGCACAACACTGTAAGTGAATGCACCAAATGCCACTGAGTTGTACACTTTAAAATATGTGTATGAAATCATAGGAACTGTGTGAATTTCACCTCAGTTATTCATCTGTGGGCCATAGTTAGCCAACGCTTATTCTAGAGCACTGTTTTCCAAACTGCAGGCCAAGACCCATTAGTGGGCTGGGAAATCAATTTAGTGGGTCACAACCAGCAATTTAAAAAACTAAAAAAGAATAGACTAGAACACACCAGGGGCATCACAGACTGTAAAGAGTTATTGTTTCATGAAATGTTCTTTCTGTTTTATACATACATCTAGGTATGTGGGTCTTGGTTAATGATGTGATAGATATTTTTTCCTATGGGTCATGGTTAATAAAACTTCAAAGCCACTTTTTGCAGAGTTCTGGGGCCTCTTTTTTGGGCCAAGTCCATTTCCAAAGTCTAAGGCCAATTGTGCATTTTCAGCTTGTCTTCCCTGGAGGCCCCGTGTCTCGGGCTCCTGTTTGACTTCCCCCTTTAGCCACAGTGAGGCCTCCAGGACATCCCACCCCCAGCATTGGATCCTGAACACCAGAGAACTGCTTCCCTTGTCCAGCCTGGTCTGAGTAGCGCACCATTCCGTGCTCATGGACCATGACCACGTCCATTTGGTATCCACTCAGGAGAGACACAGAAACCCCCTCCTGTCTGTTTGCAGGAGTTTGATGATCCACCGTGAAATCCATGTGTCTCCCAGGAAGGGATTGAGGGCCCTAGATCTGACCCTGATGTCTGCCTTTAACTCTCTTACCATGTTTTTACCCCCAACCCTACCCCTGTGTAGATTTCTGGTCAACATTCTGTCCCAGTTTCTTCTGGTCTCCTGGCTGATTCAGGCCCCATATTTTGTTCCTAGCTCTCATTTCCCGCTTCCCCACCCCCTTCATCATGCCCATGTCGGCTGCTGGGGCTCTGAGGGAGTGGGTGTGAATGTGCACGTGGGGGGTGCACTCATGTGTTGTATATGAACCTCTGCTCAGGTCTGCCTGGGTCCCTCCCCTTCTGCAGGACATAGGAACATGGTGGCCATGGAGAAGCCATCCAGGGAATGGGATGGAGGCTGGACTGGAAAGGCTGACAGGCCGTGTATGTGGTTTTCTGAAGTTTTAGGAGCACAGGGGACCCCTCGAAGGACTGGGGTTGATCTCTGACCCAGGAGATACTCAACCTTCTGGGATCTTTATCACTCCAGACGAACAGGAGTGGGTAGTCTGTTCCATGCAGTGTCAGAGCAATATGGGAGGTTCAAAGACGAGGGCTTATGACCAAGGCCCTGGGGAGCTGTGGCTGAATTGATGGCAACTAGTCCCAAGCCCTCTGTGGCTGCCTGCTCAGGGGGCCTCCTGATTTCTATTTGGTGGCTGGCCTTTGTCTCTCATAAGCACTCTTGTGTTTGTTATGGTCACCGTGTTAACATACCAGATGCTGACAGCTACACCCCATTGCCACGGCCCAACACTGTGTCAGTCACCATGAAAGGAATAAACACCCATGGATCCTCGCTGTCTCAGGGTTCTTGTTACAACCAAGTGGGGCATTTTTGTCTTTATCAACATTGAACCCCCGGGCTTGGGTGAACCTCCCCACATCAGGCTTCTTGGGAGGATGCTGCAGTGTGATGCTCATTTACAGAGGCCCAGAAACAAGAACTCTGGAGAGCTACGGAGCGGGCTGAGTACACGAGTTAGAACCACATGCCCTGGGAGCTGGGGCTTGCAGCTCTTCAGTATCAGTGCATTGGCTGAGACCCACTCACTTGGCACCAGCCTGCCAGGCACAGCCCCTCTGCTCAGGGAGAACCATCGAGGGGAAGCCTGAGGACGGACCTGTCTGAGTGGGCTGAATCAACTTTGAACTGCCCCCTGTAGATCCCACACATTTGTCTCTCTAACCTCAGAAAACTCCTCTTGGTAGGGGACTAGCAAAGGTTAGGGGGAGTGACTGAGAGTCTGGGCAACCCTAGTGACCTAACACAACCACAGTCATTTATTTAGCTCACAGATCTTCAATGGGGAAGGCTGGTGGGGGGGGCGGGCTGGGCTGGGTTCAGAAGGCTCCTCTCTGATCCACGTAGCATTGACTGGGGTGTCCGATTGTGGGGTGCGTGTGTTTGGAACTGGATAATCTGCTTCAAGATGGCTCACTTCCAGGATGGGCAGGTTGTGCTGGCTGGAGACTGAACAGAACTGAGGGCCAGGGATCCCTCTCTTCCCCTCCACACGGACCTCTCCATGTGGGCGCCGCTGCAGGCTACTTGAACTTCCTCACGGCACCGTGGCTGGGTTCCAAGCCTGAGCAACCCGAAAGAACAGTGCAGAAGCTGTGTTGCCTTTTACGGTTGACCTAGCAGAATCATAAAGCATCACCTCCACTGTAGCCCCAAGCCCACCTAGACTCCAGAGGAGGGGCCACAGACCCCACCTCCCAATGGGCAGTGTGCCAGGGTCACATCCTAAGACGAGCATATGGGATGGGAGATGTGACCATTTCTGGAAAATACAATGTCCATACAAGCCATGGAGAATGAAGAGTCATTTGGATGTTATCTCATGCTTGGAATCCCAAGGGTCTTGATGACGTAGTAATGGGTATAAAGGCAAGTGCTGAGGAAGTGGATGTTGGCCACAAAGAGCCCTCGGTTCAGCTTAGACGGTGGGGGAGGGGGGAAGGGGGCGGCACAGAGCTTTTGATCCGCTTCTTTGTTCTATGTGAAAGACCCTTTGTAAGAGAAACACTAAACGGGATTTGTGTGTGTTGAGTCTGCCTACCCCCTCCCACCTCTATCTCAGCTCAACAGAAATCCCTGATGAATAATCCTGATCAGGGAGAAACCAGAAATATCTTCCTACTTAACCGCCAGGCAGAGGCGGGGATGAGCACAGGGCTCGGAGGTGTAGCCCCAGCAGCTGGTAGCCTGGGTGTTGTTGTTTTTTCCTTTTGAATCTCTAGGCCCTGGAACAGAGCCACAAGCAGGGAGATGCCCTCAGCCTGGTGCTCCTCGTGGGGCTGTGAACAGGCTCCAGAAGACAGAGGCAGCTGCTTGTTCCAGAAATGAAGCTGCCCCTCTGAAGGTTAATTGCCCTCAGCTGTGTTGGGCCAGAAAAGAGTTGCTGAGCCCCTGTGTCCTCCCGATGTGCTCCTCGCAGCCTGCACAGGCCGAAGGCTTTGGTGTAGGGCAGGGCGGCCCGGGCAGTCCGGTACTCCGGGGCAGTGGCCACCAGCCCAGAACTGCTGTCCACAGATGCTCCCCTTCCCCTCCCAGCTCCCTCCTTCTCCCGCATGGTGGGAGGTTTGTCTGTGTGTTCCTAGGACTCCAGCAGGGCCGCTGGCTCCTCGCTAATGGCCCAGAGTCTGAGCCAAGTCTGGGTGGGAACATTTACCTGGTGGGCCTGGGGATATTTCTAAAACCCAAGAGCTTGGGGGCAGACTCTGTGGACAGGAGACATAGTAATAGCCCTCTGGAGGACTGACAGCTTGGGAATTCAGGGTCCTTTCTGAGCTATATTTTTCAAAGTTGGGGGTGGGGGCAAAGATTACCTATTTAGAATGTTCCCTGGAGAACTTACTTAAAATGCAGATTTTCTGACCTAGTGAATCTAGAATCTCCAAATCTGGCATTTGCTTTTTATTTATTTATTTTTTTAAGATTTATTAATTTATTTTAGAGAGACCACCTGCACACGAGAGCGTGAGGTGGAGGGGCAGAGGGAGAGAAAGTCTCAAGCAGACTCTGCACAGGGCATGGAGCCTGATGCGGGACTAGATCTCATGACCCTGAGATCACGATCTGAGCCAAAACCAAGAGTTGGACGCTCAACTGACTGAGACACCCAGGCGCCCCTGGCATTTGCATTTTAACAAGCACCCCAGTGATTCATAGGAATTCTGAAGTTTGATACCCAGTTGTAGTCCCTCACCCCAATGTAGAATGCCAAAGGCAGCGCTCCCGTGACCTCTCTTGAGTACCCACTCTGTGCCTTGGTTAAATAAGACATGGTACCTGCCAGGGAAGGGATACTCCAGAAATAGTTCCAGAAATTCCTGGACTAAGTGTTATCATCTGAAAATGAGGATTCACTTCCCTGACCCTTCTCATCACCTCCTACCAGCTTTTGGAATTATTTCCGAAGGGATTCTACAAATGCTAACTAGCTTATAGAAAATAAAAGGTCAGTTTGAGAGGAGTCCTGGGGAGTTGATGGCATCTGGTTTTTGCAGTGTGGGATTTTTTTTTTTTTTTGAAGATTTTATTTATTTATTTGAGAGAGAGAGAATGAGAGAGACAGCACATGAGAGGGGGGAGGGTCAGAGGGAGAAGCAGACTCCCTGCCGAGCAGGGAGCCCGATGTGGGACTCGATCCAGGGACTCCAGGATCATGACCTGAGCCGAAGGCAGTCGCTTAACCGACTGAGCCACCCAGGCGCCCATGCAGTGTGGGATTTTAATAATAACCATATTTTACTTTTATATGGCACCTTTGACTATCCCTGCAAATAGACAAATCTAGAAGTGTTTGTGTCATACTCAGAATGCTTTGGACAGCTGTTCACATGTTTCCCAAAGCTCCTTCCTTTCCAAGGCTCTTTTAGGTTTTCTGATTATACCAAAGAGAGTCTTCAGTTTTCCATAACCAAAAACGAAACAAAAAAAACAGAGTGGTGTAGAAGAAAGCGTCCTGGACAGAGAGTAAGAAGACCAGGGTTCAAGTCCCCTCTGGGCCACTTATGACCCATGAGACATAGAGCATGTCTTTCTGTCTACATTCTCCCATCTACCACACTGATACCCCCGACCCCCCTCACGGTGATCAGACGGGGAAGGCAGATGAGGGTGCTTTGAACACTGGGCGGGAGCCACGCGCATGCAAGTGTTCTGATTAGGAGCAAGACCTCTGTGCCTTGATTTCAGAATTGCCCCAGGTCATACCTGTGAACGGTGGTCAGCAAGAGGCAAGGCAGACACGAAATGAAATGACTGACCCCCTGTCCAATCTTAAATCCTGCATCCACAAGTCCAGGTGTCCTGTTTCCCAATAACACTTACAGCAACGTTGAGAAAGAGGGAAGACAGATGTTATCTCTCAAATGAGGAGATTGGACCAGATATTTTCTGGGGTGTCTTCCAGCTCTAAAATTAAATAATTCTGTTATTTGTCAGATGAGAAAATGGAGTTGTTGAACTGAGCGGGGGCAGGGGGAGGTTAGGTCTGGCTAAGACACGCAGCTCCTTAAGGACAAAAGTCAAGATGTGATTGGTGCCTCTGGTCCCCCATCCATGCTCTCCTAGTAGGCTGCAGTGTCTCACCTTGACCCTGCACTGACGGAGCAAACTTGCTTCTGAGTCTGGTCTTCTGCTGGGGTCCACTGGCCCCCAGTTCCCGCTGTGCGAGGCGCTGGCTGTGTGGGCCCCTTGCTCCCAAGCTCTGCGACTCACGGTAGAGTCTTTCTTAATAGATTGGAATGAACGGGCGGTTTCTGGCCTCAGGGGAGCGAGGAGCACCTGGCGTTTCTCCGAGGAGGAAAGCACACTTCTAGACACTTCTACACCTGTAAAGATGGAGGCCTGCACGTCCCACCCCTGGCTCCTCTCTCTCGGCTGCTTTGCCACCTCAGAGAGTAGAATGTACTGTTGCCACTTTACTATTTTAAATGTTAATGATTTGTATTATTTTAAAATCTGTTTGTGTGCCCAGAGGCCTCTTTGCCAGAGGCCTGGTGACTAAGGAAACAGGCAAATAAATAAACAGGGAGCCTTCAGCAGACTTCCAGGGGCTGGCGTTCTCCGGAGGGCAGTGCAGAACCCGAGCATCCCGCCTCCCAGCCGTACCCAGGATGCCTGCAGCAGGCGGGGAGGATGCGTTGGCTGCTGTGGGGCTCACGGTGGGCCCTGCTGAGCAACGAGAGGCCGTGAGGCCCACGTCAGCCTCTCTGATAAATGCTGTGCCAGAGCTCGTTATGTCCGGGAAGCACGCCTTCCTCAAGAGACGTTAAATATTAATAGCAACAACAGCAAGTAGAGGCCGAGGGTAAACAAAAATGAGTTATAAAATGTTCATTTTAAGGGCCACTGTGTTCACTCCTGAGAGGAGAAGGAGCATTTCGGGAGCAGGACAAAGGAAGGCATTTAACTCCTTGGGTCTTAACTTTCTCAGTGAGCTGACCAAGTGGAGGTGAGTGTTCTGCATTTTATCTGCTGTCCCAAGTGGGAGACCCCCCTGGTGCCCCTCATCTGTCTCTACAAGCCAAGGTGTGTGGGGAGAAAGAGCGTATTCACGCTGGTGTGACTCATGCCTCTGGGCCTGAGGGTGCTGCGGATCCATTTCATAGTACTGCCGAATCACATCCTGGAATGGGGCATATGTTCACGTAAGGGACATCTCCCAGGATAGCCCAAGTTTGGGAAGATAGGCCCGCCCTTCTAGAATCCCAGGGCAGAGATTCCCAGGGCAGGCAGGGGACCATCTTTTCCGATCTCTGGCATAACAATATCAAACAGATCAATCCTTCCTGTATTCCAGGGAAGAATTTCCCCAAATGTCTCTTGCAGGACTATCCAGTGGTAAAGGATAGCTAGCTAATCCACCTAGAAGCTGCAGAAGTCCTATTGGGTTGGAGGGGACAGGGGCTTCCTCCCCAGAGCTTGAGCCCAGGGCTTAGAAAAGCCTCAAAGCTGATATGCAGGAGACAGGAAGTGGGTTCTGAAGGGATGAGAGGCTTGGAAGTCGTAGTAACCGAATGTACCTATCCATACTGTAGTCTGTGTCCCTTCATTTCAAATTGGTTCATTCGTACGTTCATGCGTTCAGAAATACTTACTTTGCACCTGCAGCATGCCGAGCACTGTGCGAGGCGCTCCAGATATAGTAACGAGCAAACCCCACAAGGTCTCTGCCTTCCTTCAGCCTTGTGCAGCAGGGAAATTAGATAAGGAAGTGGTAACTGACAAGGGGTTAAGTATTTCGTGCTAAGGGAGTAGTAAGGGAGTACTTTGTGCCATAAAGGGGAAAGTCCTTCGTGCTAAGGGAGCTGGGATGCAGGTTGCTGGAAGCCTCCTCAGAAGGGCTGATGGAGAAGCTGAGTCCTGATGTCCAGCCATGGTTTACCAGTTGGGCGGAGTTGGTATGCTGGTTTGGGGGTTGGCTGGAGAGGGGGCAGAAATGGCAGAAAATGCATCCCGAGAGGCAGGACTCAGGAGAGGAGAAGGAAATTGGCCTGCTGGTCTCTGGAAGCACCTTCCCCAAAGCAGCCCGCAACCATTCCGTGCTCCATCGGGAAATGCTCCAGCACGCTTCTGTGCTCTGCCGAGGCAGTACCAGCCGAGGTCACGGGCTCTTCTAGGTTTGTTTTCTCCTGAATTCATCCTCTGCTTAAATCCTGCCGGGGACTGGGTGCTCGCTGCCTCTTGAGGAGCAGCCCTGCCTGTTGGTCAGTTTTTCCTGACGTCAAGTCCAAATCTGAGACTCGTCACATCCCTCTTCGAGCCCTGGTTTGAACTTGTGGGCCTAGGGAAGTGGGGTCCGAATTCTTCGTGATGGTCCTTTACACGCTTGAAGTCAGCCACCGTGCCGCTTCCAGATTGGGATGAGTATTTCCTGCTCCTCCAGCCGCTTGATTTCATTTACGCCACTAGCCCAGACTCTCTCCTCATCTAGCTTGTCATTGTCCCTCTGAAAGCGGTGACCACACTGGTCACCCTGCTGGGCATTAGTCTGGCTAGAGCAGAGAACAGAGAGGCAGTCCCCTCCTTGTCCCAGACATTGTGCCATTATTAATACAGCCCAAATGGCACTTAAAAAAAAAAGCAGTTGGTCCTCATCAAGCTTGTGGTTTTAATAACAAAAGAACAAGCAAAGCCCACATGTTTTCTTTTGATAAACCTACCCAGGCCAGGTGTCCCCCTGTTTATGGGTCTGCTATTGATTTCTAGAAATCAAATGTAAAACTTCACATTTTCCTCCCAAGATTTTATTTTATCGGGAGCCCACAGTATTCTTCTCCGCTGGTCATTTTGAGTTTGGATTCTGTCACCTGACAGGCTGCATGCAGACCCTCCGAGATTTGTGTCCCCTGCGGATTTGATTGGCAGGTGTGGGCTCTTGTCCTCCCCAGCACCTGCTGTGAGCCCCCAGACCCCGCTGGTAAACTCCATATAGGAGCGGGAGGAAGGCCGAGTGGGCACCCCTTGCGTGGCGGACACTGGGCTACTCAGTCATTGTCACGTTGTAATTGGCAAATGCAAAAACAGCAGCGTGTTTTGTGCTCCAAGCCCTTTCCCAGGCTAGGTTTAATTGCGCTAGGATTTATGACCAGAGCTCGTAGGAGGTAATAGATGTGGCTGTGTCTCTTTCATCCTCACTGGCTACAGAGGATTTCTAAGGAGGGAAGACAAGTGGGACTGGAACTGGAACCCTGCAAGGTGCAGAGGTGGCTACAAGTGACTTGATGAGCGGCCCCCGCGAAGGTCGTCCTAAGAGATGTATGACATGAATATTCATAGTTCCGTTCGCCTAGGTGGTGCGTGTCTGGCCTTATCTCTCCATGGCAGCCTGGGAAGAGAGGGGAAAGGAGGACTCGAGTCTCCATTTTACAGAGAGGGAAATTGAGTCGAGAACGGATTTGCTGCCGGCTCGAGGTCCCACTGAGAGGCGAGAACAGACTCGAGGCAGGGATCTGGGTCTTAGGCTCTGATCTCCTTGCCCCGGGGTGCACTGCGCCTCCCATATTACTCTTACTCACAGGATTCCACCTCTGCTCGTCACTCATCCCTCTTCCACCTTCTGTGTGAGATAAAGGGCGTGACGGGCACGCTATAAACTAACGCCTGGCGGGGCTCTCCACCGTGTCCGCTATTAAGCTGAGAACTTGCTGCATGCAGGGCACCCTGCTGCGCCCCACGCGGGATGCAAAGTGTGGGATGCACTATCCTGGCTTTTAAACGGTAGGAATGATGTTTAATAATGGCAGGACTTCACCCAGCCTGGAGGCTCATCTTGACTTCAGATCTACACCTCGGGGCTTTTGGAGAAAGGAAAGCGCTAGTGCTTGTGTCTGGTGCAAACTAAAGACAAGGGACTCCCAGAAGGAAAGGATTAACCTCTTTCTTCCCTTTCCTCCTTCTTCCCCTCCTTCCCCCCTCCCTTCTTCCCTCCCTTGCCCCCTTCCCTCCATATCCCCCTTCCTCCCTCCATTCATTTATTCTCCCAATTCTATTTTCTATCAGTGACTATTTATTAAGCACCTGTTGTGTGCCAGGCACTGAACCAGTTGCTGTGGACACAGTGGTGAGCAGGCAGACACAGTTTCTAGCCTCGTAGGACTTAGAATCTACTGGAGGATACAGAGGACTAAGCACTCATTGAAAAGTGTCAAACACATCCTGATAGGCGAAATATGGGGTACTGAAGGGTCACTTAGCAAGGGCCTGTGACCTGATCAGGCTGCTAGAGAAGCCCTCCTAGACGGAATCCTAACTTAAACGGAGAACTGGAGTTTAATAAAAGGTGGGAGTTAAGCACAGGTGCAGAGAGTGTGGAAGGGTGGTGTAGTCAGAGGGAAAAGCATGTTCACAGGCTCAGGCGAGAGAGAACATGATATTTTCATGAAATGGAGGGGGCCGGGGAGGTGGGAAGAGGTGGACCTGGTGGGGTAGGTAGGGACCAGATCATAAAGGGCCTTAGCAATCCTGTTGAGGAGGGTGGGACTTTAGCCTAGTACAGGGGAAAGCTACTAAAGAGTTCTAAGCAGGGAAGAACATGATCAGATTTCTATTTAGAGACACTCCTCCAGCTGCAATGAGAAGAATGAATTAGAGGTGTTCAGTTGGAGTCCTGCTGATTATGAAATGCTTCTGGGCTTCCCAGTGGAGCTCTGCATTCTGTAGGTCACTTCATATGTATGTGGGTCTGGAGCTCAGAAGACAAGTATGGCTGGCCATAGGAATGCACCACGTCTGTGTTAGCACGGGGGCCCTAATGCTGGTCCTGACCAGCTGCCAGGAGTCCGCTTCAACCGTAATTGAGGCCATGGGTGTGGATGCTCCCACCAGAATGGAGCAGAGAGCCCAGGACAGAATCCTGAGGAGCACCAACCTATGAGGGCAAGCAGATAATCCAGGAAAAGGAAGCCCATTTTGGAGTCACAGTGGAATCCAATGAAAGCTGTGAGTCCTCTCTCAAAACAAACTAACAAACAAATGAAGAGATCCAAAGCTCATGAGCCTCCCAGAGGCTGATGAGTGAAGTCTGATGAAGAACCCCTGGCCCAGGGCACCTCCCTAGAGGGAGCATAGGTCCCTGCTCCTTCACCCTCCTCCGCCTTTTCCTAATTGCCCGCTTCCTGCTCTCCCCCACCTTCTTTGCCTTCACATTTCCTTTTCTAGACATTCGTTTTCCCCACCAGTGACTTCCCAGTCAGGTATGGAGAATGACATTTGCAAAGGGCTCTAAGATTCTCAAATCCTGCTGGCCCCAAGCCATGCTCCTATAGCTTTCGCTCGCACCAGGCAGCACGGGTGACTCGCTGGCTGGCTGTCGTGGGGCCAGTGGACTCGGGGGCACAGATCCCACTTTGCAGGTAGAGCTGGAGAGACTGAAGCAGAAAATACGGCACGGCTTCCTCTGGGTTCTGACTTCAATTAAATTCAGATGAGTTCAGCATACTCTTCCTGAGCCCCTGCTTTGTGTGGAGCACCACGGATTCCAGATGGGGGAAATAACCCAAGCAAAGGCACTGGGGCAGCACCCCCCTGAGCAGAGAAGGGGCTTCGGGGTCGCTTAAGAACTGGGTGCGTGGGAAGTTGCCATGAGGGGAGTGAGGCCAGAGGGTGGGCTGGAGCCCGATGCTGGCGGCCTTAAATACAAGGAGGGTGCAGAGTCCAGACTGTTCTGTTAGGCAGCAGGGCGCTGGTGGCGATTTCAGAAATGGGGAAGGACCATATCAGAGCTGAGGAACGAGAGCCTGATTTGCAGACGCTCAAACCTGGGTTTGCGCAGTTACAGAACTCATTAATTTACCCAACATGAATCGAATGCCTGCTATTTGTAGGCTCAGATCTCAAACCAAAGCATGCAAAGATAAGATGCAGCCGGTGCCTTCAAAGAGTTGGCAGCCTGGCTGGGAAAACAGAAACAGTGTGACAAGTAGATGAGAAGGAAGCTCAGGCCCCCCGGCACGCCCCCTCCCCAGCCATCACCCACCCTGCACAGGGTCCCTTCCAAGAAGGAGAAGAAGGAGAGAGAATCTTTTCCCCCGGGGGCTTCCTGGAGAGAAAGCCTCCCTGAGCAGAGACCTAATGATGGATTCGCAGGGAGGAGGTGCTAACCGCACTTAGAGGCTCAGGGCCCTTGGTACAAAAGCCTGTCTGCATGGCCCCGAACTGGGGTTTTCGCTTGGAGGGTTAGAGAGTGTCTTGGCAGGGTTTAGGATCCAAATCCTCTAAACATTTGCTGGTGGGACCACTTCATACTCAAGTGGGGAGGGGATGATGAGGAAGCAGCCCCCTGGTGCTGGGACTGGCAGTTTGGGGCTGGACCAGGAGATTGCAGCCTATGACCGAGTGACCTTTCAGTGGAGGTCACATGCCCCCTGCTTGTTGCAGACCTGGTCACCTTAATGCCAGCCGGGGGTGGGATTGCCTGGCTGGGCTGACACCGAGGAGCCAGAGGGCTGAGAAGCAGGAAGGGACTGCACACACCCAGGTGGTGGGCAGCAGGAGCCCAAGAGCAGATGCTTCCAGAAAACTGACTGCTCTAGGGTCCTGTTGGAAGTGTTTGCATTATCACCAGGCTGGGGACCCCTGCTGCCGCTTTGGGTTTTTACACCCTCGTCCTGTCCAGTGAGTCTGCTCACAGGTGCCGCGAGCCTGCCGAGGACCCGGGAATGCTAAGGTAGCAGAAGGACAGGGCCCGCTTCTCCTCTCGGCCACCCCCATCCCGACCTCCTCGCCTGTTTCCAAGGACCACGTAGGGCCAGGCAACGTGAGTCCCGGAGCCAAAGCACTGGGTTCCCGGGTGTGATTGGTGACTGTGCCTATATCAGCTGAACCCTTCCGTCCTCACTTCCTCGTGAGAAGGGAGATAATCATCCCGCTCCTGTCTCACCGAGATGATGTGAGGAGGCTGAGCGGGCTGGTGAAAGAGCGCATCGCTGGGAGCAGCCTCCGTGTGTGTGTATGTGGAGGGGCTTCTGTTCTGGAAACCTAGCCCGGTGTGGCGTTCTAGCTGACTGTGCACGCGGGGGCTGAGCTCCGCGCCGGGCTGCGGTAGAAAATCACCAGGCACTCCTCCCAGAGCCTCCTAGTGCCCGCCCTGGCCCTTGAACGGAGGCAGTCCCCTGCTGCAAGAGGGCTTGAGGAAATGGCAAATAGAATTAAGTCAGGGCGGCTTTTCCCCTCAAGTGTCTGTCTAGACACACACCTGGTTCTGGAGAGGAATGTCATAAGTCATGCGCTTGCCGCTCTGGGTGCCGAGAAGCCTGTTGCCTCCCTTCTATTCGGTTGCCTTCCTTCCTCCATCTCGTCACCAAGAACAAAGACAGGGCTCAGCACTGGAGCCAGGAGACAGCAGCCCTGAGACTGTCACTGGAGTTCCCAAGGGAGCGCCCCCCACCCCACCCCCACCCTCCAGCCCCTGCGATGCGTCTGAAGGCAGTCGGGGCCTCCCGGCCACCTCGCCTCTGTCTTTCCCCGGGCTTTCCAGAAACAGCAGGAAAACCTGCATCTCCGTAGACTGAGGAGTGATGTGGCCAACGTGTCTAAGTTGCTAAAGCATCCATATTCAGGAGTGGATGCTGGCCAGTTTCCATTTTCCCTGAGGACCGAGCGAGAAGAAATAGACGTAGACAGCCACAAACCGGATTTAGGCTGGGGTGAAGAAGGAGCTCGCTGCTATTGAATAGAGTGATTTGCTCAGCTCCTTGCTGCTGCTTCTCCTTAGTATTCTAAGCTGGGGACACTTAACCTCCAGCTCTAAGTACAGCCTTGTCCCAGCATGGGATTAATCCTGCTCCCAAGAAGGAAGAAAGGAGGGAGAGCATCGAGCATGTATTGAGCATATATTGAGCACCGTCTGTATGCTGAAGCTGAGCATGGGGCTTTTATCTCCTGTGCAGTCCTCAGCTCCAGCAGACAGATGGACATCCAGGGCTGGAGTCTGATGCGTTGGGAAGGTTAACCCAGCTGCTGTTGTCTCTAACCCAGCTCAGGGTCTGCCAGCGCCCCTCCTTGACTTGGTCCTGCCTTGACTTCACCTTCTTGCCTGGGTCCTTAACTCAAGGCTGTAGGAACCTCCTTACTCTGTTTGCTGCCTGCCTCCCAAGCTGGCTTCCTGGACCTTTCCCCCCTTCCCCGTCATCCTGGCTGGTGTCAGTGCTGTGATGACTCCATTCTGAATCATTTCATGACTGGCTGAGCCTCGTTTTAACGAGTTGCTAAAACCCTCCAGTCCTTTCTAGAATAAGGTGGTGCTTAAAGAAGGAAAGTAATGGGTTTTTAATAGACAGGAAGAATATAGCCACTTCTGTGGACACACAGGAAGCAGTATTTCCTATATTCTGGCCTAACTAGAGGTAGGGGTGGGGATGGTAGTTGAACAGTTGGCCTCCTCCCAGGAACAACCTAGTAGAAGGCGAAGGCTTTAGAGTCAGATCTAGCTTCAGATCCCAGTCTGGACACTCACCTGTCTTGTGCGACCTTGGGCCAACTCCCTGATCCCTTGGATCTTGAGTGTGGTCTCTTTTGGTAAAGTCAGACTGATAGTAATACCTACCTTGTAGTTGCGAAGATGAGCTGAGACGTGAAGTCAGTCTCCTGGAGGCCTGGCATCCTCATGCATATACTTACTCCCTCCTACTTGACCTTCCCATTTTCCTTCAGGCCGCAGGAGTCCAGAGTTGTTTGTAGACACCCCTTCTCATACTAAACAGAAATTTCATTTCAGAATCAGATTTATCTGGAATGAGAGAGTTAGAAAAGCTTCTCTCCCACCTCATATTCAAAATCGAATTTACAAAATAGAAAACTAAAGGACAACGGCTAGACTTACGATGGAAGAAAGCTTCATTTTGCATGAAGGTATTTGCTGGGGTCCTTCTAACCGCAGAGCATTTTTGTCCGTGTGCCAGAGAAGCTAAGAAAAGAGGCTGAAAGCTAAAGGCTTACATAGGAAATTTGAGGGATCTCTGTTTCCTAAAGATCAATCAGAGAAAGGGATAAGTAGATCAGAAAAGTAAGATTTGGGGAAACTGGGATTCGAGTGATAAAAATTCAGATTGTTTTAGGAAACAACTTTTATGTAAAGCAAAGTACGCCTGAATCGAGGAGCAGTACGGCGCTGCCCTATGTCTAAAAAATGGAGCACATTGTGTGTGTGTGTGTGTGTGCACGTGCGCGAGTGTGTGCGCGGGCATATGTGTGTGTTTAGAGAGAGAGAGAAAGGAGGGAGAGGGGAGATTAAGAAGCGAGGGCCACTATTGGCATGACCATTAAAATTACTTCTGCCGGCCACAGTCATAGCATATTAAGGTCTGCTAAGGCAAGATTGGTCATGAAATCGATCAACACTGCATTTTGTGTCTGACTCTGGTTTATTGTAGACTGTTTTCTCCAGACATCCTCTGATGCGTCTTTGGCTGTGAGCAAACTAATACAGATTTCCCCACCACATTCCAGGTCTCAAGGCTGAGTCCCCCACCATTCTACAGCTCGGGGTCGGGGGGGGAGAAGGAGCTGTTTGGGATGGTGCCAGAGCCCACCCCCCCTTCCCCAATCCTAGGCCTGGACAGTGTGGGAGGCAGGATGTGAGTGTCTGTGTGCCCTGCGATGGTCAGGATTTGCTCAGGACTGGGAAGGCAGTAAACTCTCAGGTGGGAGATGCTGGTGCACAGCCACGGGTAGTTGGAAGAGAGGTGGAGGAGATTGCAGGGGGGAAGAGGTGCTAATATGAGGATGAGCAACTGGGACTTCATATTTATTTCAGGAGAGCAGAGGCTGGGGAGGGGCAGAGAGGGACATAGACTGAAGATTTTAGTTATGTTTTAAGGACTTGAATGTGGTGGGGCGCAGTATGGGTTGGAGGGGGAGATACCAGACTAAGGGAAATGGAGGAAGGGGTAACTGCATTGTTTCAGAGCGTGATGGGAAGGACAGAGGATCAGGGGTGGCGGTGGAGGAGGAAGGGAAGAGAGAGGAATGGGGAATGGAAGAGAGAGAGGTGAAGAGTTGAAGATGAATGAGTTATACAAATTGGATGAGTGTGTTTCTGGTAATAGATACCAAGCCCCAGGCATCATGCCGCATGCTGGAGGGAGGACACGGCTTGAGCTCTCCTGGGTTGACTTTCTAATGGAGGGTCTACAGCCACAAAAACAGGAGGATGACAGTAGCTGTGGGAGCACATGGGAGGGGCACTGGTCAGGGGCTCGGGGAGGTGGTTCTGGAAGACTTCTTGGAACAGGTGATCTCTAAACTGTGAGCTGGTCAACCAAGCCAAATACTAGAATAAAGGCAAGAGAAAGAATAGACACGGATGAGGTTTCCTGTTTGGTGATAAGACATCATGGGTGACCTTCGAGAGAGCAGCAGTCTAGGGGGGAAGGAAAGCTACGACAAAGGCAGTGTTTTAAAATACAGGGTGTTAATAAAAAACTTGAGGAACGGTAAGGCCAACAGATCGGGAGAGGACTGCCATTGGAAGGATGGTTTGTTACTCGCAGTTCCGCAGAGGCGGGGGCATGCCAGACCAGGGGGTGAGGGGCACATGGGGAGACACCAGGGCTGGTCAGGAGGCAGAGGAGTGAGCATAACACGTGGGCAAGAACGTTTATTGTGGTTTTTGTGGGAAGGGATGGGTGAGGCAGGGTGGGCGGGCTTAGGTTTGGCTCGTTTGAATAATTTCAGTGGGTTGTGGAGCATAGGGGCTGGCCCTTATTGCCTGGTACCTGGCCCTGGGATGATTAGGGCAGGTGGATGCTGGAGTCGAAGCATCCAGTGAGGGAGGTGGTTGGGGGTGTGGGCTCAGGATTGGTCGGTTTGTAGTTGAAAAGTGCCTCTGCAAGAGAATTGTTTACTCTCTTTAGGAATTGGCTAACCCTGGGAGGGTCTAGTCCAGTGTGTGGTCTGTGAGGCTCCAGACGTCACAGCCTCGATACAGAGAATGAAAGACATGGTCAATCCAGACATTTAAAGGAATGATCGTGGATAACATTTAATGACACTGTGCATCGGTTACTCTTCTCGATAATTTACACATTTTAGCTCAGTTTTCACTGCATCTTGAGGAATTAAGTACTAGTTTCCGGATGAGGAAACTGAATTCAGAGAGGCTTAGTAGCTTGAGCTGAGTCACACAGCAAATAAATAGCTGTGGTCCAACCCACCCAGCACTGGGCTTTTAGGCGAGCTCCCTCGCTGTGTCATACCCATACAGCCACTCTGGTGGGCCCCAGGCAAGGCGCAGCAAAGATCAGGTGACATTCCATCAGCAGTGACCAGTTTAATTAAAGCGGAGAATTTCTTGCATTTCCATGTGGCATTCTTCCTTTCAAACCTTTCCACTTGAGCCTCCCACTTTCACCGAGATAGAGGTAATAGCATTTTGCAGCAGGATTAAAGGAGGATCAGAAAGATTTTGAGGCTTTTCCAAAGAGACATCTTGACTTAGTCAGGAAGCCAGACTCCCAACTTTGCTCTTCTGCAAGGAACTGGCGCTTCCCTCCCTGGGCCACGCTAGCAGGCTTCCCCCAAACATTGCTCCTCCTTCATTTGCATGCGCACAGAGTGTCTCCAGACTTCAAGGAATCTTTTGAAGGGGTAAAGGCAGTCTGTGCCAAAGCCTTTGGAGCATTGAGTGAACCCAAATGAGATTTACTTGGTAATTATGTTTTCCTTAAGGAAGTGTAAAGGAGGCAGTAACTAACAGGGCTTTATTCACCAGCCATTGCTCATCAGTAAATGGAGCTTCAGGAGCAGAACCATAAACAAAAGATTTTGAAGGGTTCAAATTCCAAAGGCTGCAGTGAGCTGAAGAGGGAGAAAGGAAATCCTGAGGGTTGGAGCCTATATTTCGAGTTCCCATAACTGACCTTGCCTCCTGTTTGGGTGGCGTGGCTAAGGTTCCAGGGTCTTCTTGAAGGTACACTAGAAGGTTCACTTGGAGGCTGGAGCTCAATCCCCAGCCTGGGAAGGCCCTCTGGAAGTCTGTGATGTGAAGCGTCTTCCTTTACTTCTTACAAGGTAGTTAGTCAGGCAGCCTTAAGGAAAGACTGAGCCCCTTACATGTACTGTAAATGGGGCAGAGAAGGGAAAAAGTAGCCCCTGGGAATCCCTGGGCTGCTGGTCATTAGAAAGAGGACCTTGTCAAGGTCAGGACAGTTTGCAGCAAGAATGACCTTGACTTCTGATTTTGTCACTGAGTTGCCTTGCCCAGACGTGCCATCTTCTGGACTTCCCACTGCAGGAAACACTTCCCTCCGTGCCCAGTATCAGCGATTTCCACCCACTGCTGGGCTCTGTTCCCACCTCCTGTCCTTTGTGTGACCCTCAGTAGGAGGGCACAGCTGATGGGTCTCCCTTGTGCCTGGCCTGTGAGACCTTTCCTCATTATTAGCACAGAGAGGGCAATGGGTAACGATCAGAACTCCGAAGCCTACCATGAACCAGCCTTTAACAGGGCAAACTGGTGACTCAAAGAAGGTCAGGACCAGCAGTTCAGAAGCTGAGGTTCAGAGGAGAAACGTACTTGCCCTGGGTCGCACAAATATACCCAAGGGGTCAATTTTGGGCTTTGGAACCAGATCGTCAACCGAAGTGCTGGTTTTCCCACATGAAGTCCCATATGGTTTTGCATGTAGCTATCCTGCTTATTTCCAGAACTGGGTCAGTGAGTCTTGCCCAGGCTCCCTCACAGTGGGCAGGACATGTGGAAATGCTTTGAAGCTAGGAAGCTCTGTACCAGTGGTTCTCAGTGGGGGTGCTACCGATTTTTTTTGAACACTTAAAAAATTTGAGGTATAATTACATACAGTAAAATTCACTTCTTAGAGCATACAATTCTGTTCATTTTGGACAAACGCACACAAGCACATAACCCCCACCGCAGTTAAGATCTAGAACAGCGGCATCACCCCCTGGAAATTCCCTTGTATCATTTCGTTGTCTGCCCTTCTCCCTGCCCCCAGCTTCTGGCAGCCACAGATCTGTTTTCTGGCCCCAGAGTTTTGCCTTTTCCAGAAGATCATAGAAGTGGAATCATGCAGTGCTATAGCCTGGGAGGTGGTTAGGTCCTGAGGCTGGAGCCCCCATGAATGGGATTAGCGTCCTTGTAACAGAGACCCCAGAGAGCTCCCTCCCCCCTTTCCACCATGTTAGAGAAGATGACCGTCTGAACCAGGAAGCGAGCTCTCGCACCAGAAACTGAATCTGCCGGTGCCTTGCTCTTGGACTTCCCCGCCTCCAGAACCATGAGAAACAAATTTCTGTTGCTTATAAGCCACGTAGTCTCTGGAATTCTAAGACATACAGTATTATAGCCTTTCAGTCTAGCTGTTCTTCGCTTAGCATAATGCATTTGAGAGTCAATTGTGTTGTTGCCTGCAACACAAGTGTATTCCTTTTCAATGCCCAGGAGTAGTCCTTTGTGTGGATGGGTCACTGTGTGTCTTTCTATCCATTCACCAGCTCAAGGACAGCTGGGTGATTGCCAGTTTTGGGCGACCATGAGCCAGGCTGCTATTTTATGGTAACACAAACAGAGCAGGCATTTTGTCAGGGTGTCGGGTCGCTTGTGGTTTCACAATAATTGAGGAGGGGGCACTGCTGCCATTTGATGGGCCAAAGCTCTTCAAGATTCAGGAAGGGTCCAACACGATGAAGACGCGTCCCGCTTCCTGCAAGACATTTAGGTGTTCTACTGGACGTGTATGTAAGTGATAAACTTACTGACTTCTAAATACCTGAACCTAGAAACTAAGTACGTTGTATTTTGGAAAAACAGAGTGTGCACTGAATGTTCTATTAATGCAACTACTAAGTAACTTTGTTTTGTTCTGAACTTTACCAAAAGGTGTTTAGCGTTTTGGAAAATCACACCACTCTTCATCTGTCTGGCCAACTCAGCATATGGCATTTGAGTTGCTAACACAACATTCCCATATTTGTCTGTCTTTATAGTTGCTGTGCTCACGGTGATTCAAATAAGGTGCAAACATCTGACTGCTTCATTGTGTCTTTTGGTTTAGTTATAGTCAAGTATTACATAATAAAATACTTATTACAGAATACTTTTTAAATTATTTCCTTGTATTATAATTAGAGAATTATGTGGATTTCCCAAAAACCATGAGGCATATGTAGTTATATATGGATTTCATTTCAGAATAGAAAAGGTGTGTTATAAAATATTGGTTATAGAAAGGGAGTGTTGGTTCTAATAGAGTTCGTGACTACTATTTTTTACGTGAATTAGGTGGTCCAGACGCTTTGTCCAAAGCCTAGACAGGGCCCTGTCCTGAGTGAAAGGTTTAGATTGGCAGCCAGCAATTTTAGGAAAATGTTCATGTTCCAGAGTTTGCTGGGGCACAGGGCTTGGTTCCCTTGGCCATATCCGGAGGTATTTGGGAAAACAATTCACTGATAAATATTGATTGAGCACCTATTAGTATCACTGACCACAAGGAGAATTCTCTCGGTGGGGGTGGTGGTGGGAAGGTATGCATACTGACAATATTTAGATATACAAATAAATGAAAGAGATCAGTGCAGGTGCTGTGAGTGCTGAGAATAAGATAAAATAGTTAACAGTTTTGCGTAGGCTATAAAGAAAGGCCTGAGTTCAGACCTATATGGTGAGAAAGAGGCAGCATTGCAAAGGTGTCGGGAAGAGCATTGCAACCGCAGGGAACAGCAGGGGTAATGGCCCTGGGATGAGAAACACATGGGGATGTTTTGGGGACAAAAAAAGAGAAGAGCCAGGTGCCTGGAACATAGAGAATAGAGAGAAAGTGGAGGGAAATGGAGTCAACGGAGACACGATGCTCCAAATTACTCAGGGTCTCACAGGCCACGGTTAGGTGTTGGAATTTGGTTGCTGGTGGTGGCAAACCTTTGGGTTGTGTTAAACATGGGAATGAAATCATCTGAGTTATGCTTTAGAAAGACCTGAAGGGAGAGGGGAGGCAGAGAGACCAGGAAGCTCGTGCAGAAGTCCAGAAGAGGAGGCCTAGACCAGGTGAGAGCATGGAGGTGGGAACTAGTCATTGGATTAGGGATGTGTTCTCGAGGGAGAATGGCCAGGGCCTACGGATATGATTAATTTTGGGATTGTGAGGGTAAGAGACTTATCTCCTAGGTTTTTGGCCTGAGCAACTGGGAGGGAAGTGGTGCCATTTATTGACAAGGGGAAGATGGAGAGAGATGGTAGATTTGAGGAGGGAAATGGGCTGCTTCTGGCCGAGTTAAATTTGAGGCAACCTGATGGAACATCCATGTGGACATAGCCATTAATAGTCCGGATATACAAGGTCAGGGTGAGAGATGTGGTCTGGAGGTAAAATTTGGAAGTTAGCGGGAGAGATTTTGGTAAGATAGTAGCAGCGGAGTTTGGGGATTGGATCGTCTCAAATCCCCACATAAAGCAGACAGAACAATGGCATAGCAAAACTGAAATGCCATAGGCAACACTGATAATAAAACTGGGTGATAGGGTATCCCCAGAAACTCCAAGTTACAACAAGCTGGGGAGGGCCCGTTAACAAATACAGGACTTGTCTGTTATTGATGTCCATACATGATAAGCGGGAAGAATAGAGGAGAGATGGATCCGAGATCAAGAGAACGTCCAAGGAGCAACCGGTATTCAGTGAAGATGATGGTGGGACACTTTGAGAGGAGCAGCTAAAATTGGGGGGCTACCCTGGTTCCCTGCAGTAGCAGGTGAGTGCAGGGAGCCCAACAGGTGGACCAGTATAGTTCCTGCATATTCTCAAACAGTACCTGCCGGGGCTTCCTGCTGGGATCCCCACTGGAGAGAAACTGCAGGGATTGGAATCAAAACCCAACAGGTAAGAGATGAGGAAGGGAAGAGGACCAAGAAATCTCAGAAAGCAAGCCACTATATTTTTAATATTACATACACAGTAGAAGAGGGAACTCTGTGGAGTTAGAAAGGGCACTGACATGAAGCCTCTTTCTAAAAGTTCAGGAAAACTCAGGGCACCTGGGTGGCTCAGTCAGTGAAGCATCCGACTCTTGATTTCGACTCGGGTCATGATCTTAGGGTCCTGAGATCGAGTCCCAGGTCGGGCTCTGTGCTCAGCAGGGAGTCTGCTTGGGGTTCTCCCTCTCCCTTTCTGTCTATCCCTCCCCTTATTCATGAAAAAAAACCCAAAAACCAAAAACCAAAGTTCACGAAAACTCCTTTCACACAAGAATGAAATGATTATATCCAAACCCCATAAAAGTTACTATAAGAGAGAATGAGGAAAGTAACATCCCTGGTAGGCAGTGAAAGCAGGGGTGTCCAAGCAGGAAGACATGCTCCAAAACAAACAAACAAACAAAAAAAACCCACCCTCTATCATGCTGTTTTCCCAGTGAGCTAAAAGGCATTTAACAACAACACAAGAAGGGAAACAGAACACAAAATGGGGATTAGAAAAGCTTAGCAATTGAGTGATCAAATTTAAGAAAGAATTAGAAATAAAAGACAAAACCATCATTTTATAAATGAAGGCTAATGACGAGGAACACAACAGCAAATAAACATTGTCAATAATGTCTTATAAGAAATAGAAGGCATAAAGGAAGGAAAAATTTAAAACCAAAAAGAAATTGAGTAAGCAATAAGCATGGTTTGAGAGGAAGTGACAAATATGGAAGAAGGCAAAGAAGATTCAATGCATGGATAATAGGTATCCCTGAAGGAAAAAACAAAAAATGAAAATTAAAGTAAGATCATGAAGCAAATCATAAAAATTATAATTCAGAAAAAAATCTGAAAATAAAAAAATATATTTAAAGTGGCATGTTGAGAGAGCATACTATGCTTGAGAATGCTGACCCAGAAGAACCAAGACATTCTAGTACAATTACTGAGCCTTAAAGAAAAAGAAAAAAGTCCTTTGGGCATCTAAGCAGAAGAGCGAGTGGCTGATAAGGGGAAGAAAATGATACTATCATCAGACGTCCTGCAACCCCGTGTCATGACAGAAGAAAATGGAGTGACATTTTCAAGGTACTCCAGACAAAGTAAATATGAGAGGCAAGGATTTTATACTCAGCAAAATTGACCTTCAAGTATTAAGAGCACAAGCTCTCATCAAAATAGCATGTACAAACTCAGAGAATTTTGTTCCCATGAGTTCTTCCTTGGGAACCTGCTAGAGAATGAGTTTAGACACCAAATGACCAGACACACATTGACATGAGCCCAGAGGGGTGAGCATTAAACATGCAGTTCCTTATAGCGCCAGAACTACGTGAGGGTTGAAAGGGTTATATTGTATGGTGCAATGTCAACATGATCTGACAGTAAGACATAGTATATTAAGAAAAGCAGAAATAGAGATAGCATTTGCAAAAACATTCTAAAACTTTCATAACACCCGTTGTGGTGTTCCTGTTGCTACTGTTTTTCTAAGACTGTTGTATGTATGGTGCGGGGTAAAGCAAATGAATAATTATGGGTTATTCTAAGTCAATCATTTCTGTGTCCTTGAGAGCCAGAATTCTCAGTGCAAAAGAATGGAAATACAGACATGGTAGAGCAGGGGCAAAGTAAAAACGCTGTAGACCTGAATTGGATTTTTTTATTTTATAAACTTTGTATATGTGTTTTACATACATTATATGTCATATATAACATATGTGATATTTCTATCTCTATTTGTCTATTTTGCCCCTTAGCTCTGTCCACTGAAAAAGGCATAGAAAGTATGACCAAGAGATGCAACCAGATTATGGTCTTGCTGTACCATTTCCCAATGGAAAACCAGGGCTTCTTGGAGAAATGTCTGATCCCATTTCTAGGCAGGAAATGTACAAAATAAGCCTGGAACAGGTCATGTCAGGCCAACATAAAGGGACTCCTGCTGGACAGAAATGAAAATTTGAACTCTAATAAAGATAATAATTGCAATGAATTAAAACCCATGTTTAAGGATGGGTTTAATATGTGTATATCCATGAGTTAATAAGGACATTTTTAAGTTTGTTTTTTTTTTGTATTTTTTGGGTTTTTTTTTTTTTTTTAGTAATCTCTACACACAACGTGGGGCTTGAATCTGCAACCCTGAGATCAAGAATTGCATGCTCTTCTCCTTATTTTTTTTAAAGATTTATTTATTTATTTATTTGAGAGAGAGAGAGAACAAGCATGAGCAGGGGAAGGGGCAGAGGGAGAGAGAATCTCAAGCAGACTCCCCACTGAGTGTGGAGCCCCATGCAAAGCTTAATCTCATGACCCCAAGATCATGACCGGAGCCGAAATTGAGAGTCGGACACTTAGCCAACTGAGCCAGACAGGCGCCCCCTCATAATGATATTTTAAAACTTGCCTAATTGGTCATCATCAGAGGATGACAGGGAACTAATTTATTGTCTTGAAAACCAGGTGAATAAAAGGAAATGCGCATGTATCCTATCCTTCCTATATGAACTGTGCCCCTGGGTAACTAAATAATAGATAAAGGGGAGCATCTCTGTAGAAAATTATCCAGGTTGATCTATGAAAACTAAAATGAATTAATGGATCTAGGTCTAGATTTTAGACATTGAACAGCAATAGCTGCTAATACAGAAAAGGAATAAAAGGCGGACATTGTGTGCCTCCTGATGAAAGGGCAAAGCTTCACTTAGAGACTTAGCTAAAGGTTTGGACTTGAGCTTGTTCGGGCCTCCGGATCCAGCTGCCAGTTCATGAGAATAAAGAGACAGAGTTGCAGGCTAACTGCTCCAGGACCCTGCAGGCCACGGACTCGAGGCTGTGGGAATCCCCACAGGGCGAGTGAACTGGATAAATTGTCAGGAAGAGAAAGAGATGAAGGAGAAATCTGTAAATTTAAGATAATTAAAAGTTTCAAAAACTGGGCAAGGAATCCGCTTGGATGATAAAAGCATGAAAGAAAAAAAAAGAACACAAGAAATTACTATAAAGGTCAAGAAAGTGGTTATGTGTGGAGGGGAGGTTGGGGCTCTGCTTGGGTCGGGGACCAGCGGGCCTTCTGGGTGGCCAATAAGGTTCTATATTGTAACCTGTGTAGTTATTATGAGGACGTTCACCTTATAATAACTCACTAAGCTATTTACTTGTTTTGTGTGGTTTTCTGTATTTATCTTTTATTTTACAATAAACAGGTAGAACAATATTTTTAAGTCATGAATCTGTAAGTGGATTTTAAAGCCATGGGAATGGTGAGGTCAACTGAGAGTGTAGACAGGGAAGACAACCCAGGACTGAATCTTGGCGGCACCCCAACATTTGGAAGTCTGGCATGAAGGAGAGATAGAGAAGAAACAGTCACTGAGGCAAGAAAGCAAAACCACAGCTAGGAAAAATCAGGTGAGCGAGCTATCAGGGAAGCTTCGGGAAGAAGGTATTTCGCCGGTGGATGCTTCTGAGAGACTAAACAGAGGGAGGATAGATTACCCACGCGCTTCAGCGGATGTAGGTGATTGGTGACTTTAGCCAGCACTGCCTTGGAGTGGAGGAGATGAAGCCCAACAGGGTGGGTTGAGGTGAGAATGAATGTGAGTTGGAGACTATAAAGACTACACTTTTGAGGGCATGTTACATGATATGTATGGGGGGGAGGGATGAGTCAGCAAAGCCCTAAACTACCTTAGTGCCAAGCAGGAAGGGCATCTGACCCAGCTCCATGACATGGACATTCTCCTCCGAAGATGAGCTACATGGCACGTTCTTCTGCCAACATCCATCACCCTCCACCCCACACCCTGCCCTGTCCCACCCATGCTCCACCAGTGCAAGAGGCTGAGACCTGCAGCAAGGGGGCCAGCTGGTGTTTTCTGTGCTGGGCAAGCAGGGCCTGAAGGGCAGGAGGTACCCTGCTTGTGGGCAACAACAGCCGACTGTTGAGAGGATGCTACTCAGATCAATGAGCCATCAGCCAGGATTTCTGATCTCTCTCCCCACCTGCCCTGGCAAAGCTGAGAGGGCCAGTTCTCCCTCCCAGTGTCTTGTTCATGCCTTCCTTCCAAAGCTCAGCAGTGGCCCTTTCTCATCTCGATGAGACAGGAGGGTCTGGCGCCTGATGACAAGGCAGGCGTGGGGGTGGGGGGTGCTGTTGGAGACAGCCAGTGGGGAGTCAGCTCTGACTTGTCCAAATAGAGAAGCAGAGTAGCCCTTTGTTCATGGAAAGATCAGAGCCAAAAAGTTGGAGCAGAGAAACTTGAACAGCAGGTCTAGATGCCTTCTTCAGAGCGGTCTGGCAATTTTAAAAGGAGCATTGTAGCCCTTGATCCATACCTGTCCCCCAAGCTTCCACTGCCCAGTTTGGTTACTGAGGCTGCGAATCCGTCCATCCTGTAGCCACATGCCTTGCAATGGGTATCGTGATGGAGAGCCAGACTTGGGGTTCCTCATCCATATGGAGATGGCCGCAGTGCCCACCTCAGAATTGCTGTAGGAGCAAAATGGGTTGCTGTCCTGAAAGGGGACAGAGCTTGCCACACCGTGGGGCCAGTTTAGCTGATCTGGCCCCTGGAGTTTTCCATGGGTTCTGTCTGGACACTTCTGTGAGTCTGAGCCTGGGCTTGCCCCCAGCCCTGCTCCACATAGCAGAGCATGCACGGGGCTGCAGGGCTGCTCAACCAGCCTGCCCACTGCCCAGGGAGTTGTGAGGTGCAAGGGAGCCCAAGGATGATTTTGTAAATCAGAAAACCGAGGCCCATAGGGGAGAAATCCTTCTCTATGACTTCTAGAGTTCTCTCTCGCATTCTGTTTTTCTCTGAGACAAAACGTTTAGCTATCTCATATATATATACTTTGGAGCCAGAATTCTACATCGCTTTGAAGATAAATACCCTTTCTCAGGTGGCAATGCTCAGCTTGGTTATACATACGAAGTTGTCATCCAGTATTTGTGGTGAATTCACATGGAACTGGCCCAGTCCACGCCTGCCTAATATCTAAAGGGCAAGCCTGGGCTAAAGGGTGACTTTTGTGGCTATAAACAGAATCACACTAACAGGATCATACACCCACTAAACCCATTACCCATGTCATAGGACTGGGCTCCAGCCAGCACAGACCTCACACGTGCTCCTCCTTGTCCCCCAGGACAGCCCATCTGGTGGCCAGAGTCTGCGTTTGGTAAATGCAGATGGCTGGTTTGCATGACATTGAACAGCTTGGGATCTGGACTACATGGACCATTGGCTGAGTTGTGCAGATCCAACCAGATGTCTGGCATCACATAGATCTAGCTTGCTATCCCTGCCCCCCTTTCTGAGCCTACTTTCAGCCTCCGGGAATTTTAATAAAATGCCTGAGCCTGGCGGGACCCTAGAATCTACAATCTGTTATACCTGCACATAGCAGTGGGTTGTAGTTAGGCCACCGGGACAGTCCTATGCTGCCCATGCAGCTGCTTTTGATCTGAAGATCGAGGGGACTGAGGACAATCACAGCTGGTTTCTCAGTGGCAGTAGCTCTCCGCCCCTGGCTCTCTACCTCCACATGAAGGGCAGAGCCTCCAGCTAGAGTAAGGGTAAGGACTAGGGCATCCTCTCAGGAACCTGCCCACCCCACATCATTCACAGCTGCCCCATGGCCCTGTCCCAGCGGGGACTCTGAGCATCATGATCCACCATGCACCCCACCCACGGAGAGGCCCAGTGGGCAGAGGGTAGGGGAACTGCCCAGGAAGCAGTCTGCCATGGCCCGGTGACCTGGGTAGCTATCTTTGATATCTGTCTGAGATCTGGGCTTCCCGAGGTTGGTCTAGAAGGGATGGTCCCTGCCACTGTGTTCCCATGGAGCAGAGTGACTAGTGAGGGGTGGGAAGACAGTGACGTTTCCCCTCTTGCCCATCAGTCAATCCCCCTTCTTGTGAGTGCCTCGCTTAGTGCATCTGTCAAGTGCGGTGGCCTCCCTCTCCCTTCTCCTGGCCATGGGCTTTGCAAAATGCTCTGATTTTGGGCCATCTCCTGTGTCTCTTCCACACCTCCTGTGCACCCTCCCCTTTTCATGGAGATGGCGTCTTCCCTTGGTTTTATATGAGCCCGAGAGCTGAGACTGCATTGAGGGCCTGACCCTACCCACCCTATATTTCTGGGTCTTCCAGCTGGGCCGGGGACCTAGCCATTGGAGGGAGGCGGGGCCTCAGAGAACTGCGGGTTGTGTCTAAGTGATGTGCTCCAGCATCAGTCCCTCAGAGGGATTCCCAAGGCTCCCTCTGATCCTTGGGATCAGAGATCTCAAGCAGATCTCTGGTAGATGCTCCAGAGCCCCCACTGCTATGCTGTCCCCTTCCCTGGGGTAATTGCTAGCATTGAGCATTTAGCAGAGGCCAGGTGTCATTCTGAGCCTCTGCATGCATTAACTCAGTTACCATTCACAGCATCCCCTGTTGTATAATTGAGGAATTGGGAGACTGGAGACGTTAAGAAACTGGCCCCAGGTTTCAGAGCTAGAAGGTGGAAGAATAGGCAGTGTACTCTTAACAACTGTGTAATCCTGCCTTTCCTCAAAGGACGAGCATACAGACTTCCCTCCTCTGGTGGCTTTCTGTTCTTGTGAATGAATGCCACAGATGGGACCTTAACCTTCCAGGTCAGATGTAAAATGCCTCTGTTCTCCTGGGCATCAATACACAGGCATGAGCTCACGCATGCACGTACACAGACACACGCATCAGCAGTCATCGCCTTGCTCTTCATTCATTCATTCATTCATTCAAACAACCAGAACCTGTTGAGCCCCACTGAGCCTGGTGGTGGATGCTGGGGCTTGAGAGATGAGTAAGATGTGGTCTCTGCCCTGAGGGAGTTGTCAGGCTGAGAGGACAGACCCAGAGACAGACAATGGCCCAAAGTAGTTGTAGTTGTAGAGACGTAGAGGCATGTGCCTGATCTGGGAATCTGGAGAAGGGGATCTCGTCCAGGAATGGAGGGAAGTTTGGGTGTAATGGGATCTCGGAGTTAGCGTAAGGAGGGCATGGGCTCTGGTCCTCACCCTGCCGATGACTGGCTGGGGAGTCGTTGCAGAGCTGATGCGTCTAAGGACGCAACGTTAGGTTTAGCGTGGACAAAGTCTCATACGTGTTTTTTTAATTTATATTTTTCGACCAACTAGCTTCGTGACCTTGAGCAAGTTAGCTAATCTCCTTGAGCCTCAATTGTCCCATGTATAAAATGGGAGCAATCTTATCTGCCTTTGACTACCTTTAAAGTAAGGAACAATCCATGTAGTTCAGATGGAAGCGCTTCAGCGTGTGAACCGGCCTCTTCACCATAACAGCTGGCCCGGCGTTGTGCGGAGGGAAGCCAGGATCTCGGCTTGTGGCAGGGCGTGACCGACGTAGTCCCTTTAGGTGCTCTGCAGAAGGACTGCGGTGACAGCAGCTGTTGGAGTACAATTCTTCCAGCACCCTGGTCTCTCCCATGCAGTGGCAGAGTCTTTGTAAATACTTCGTAATAACAACACCCTACGTGATTTCCGGGGGGTGGAGGGGGTGAGGTGCTGGAGGGAGCCTGAAGGAAGCTGTTGGGTGTCTGCTAAAGCCAGGCTCCCGTCAGACTCTGTGCAGACTTGGGAAGAACGTTCAGGAAGCTGGGGGGCTCAAGCCTCCTCCTTTCCCCTGGGCCTGGACGTGGGGCACAGCAGGACCCGGGATACCATGGCCCCCGACTCACGGCAATCAGTTTGGCGTTTTGTTGTTGATGCAGTTTACTTGGGGGATTTAATTAGCACTAAGGAGGCAGGAAAAAAAAATTGCTGAAAGGCCTGTTCTCGGGCTGGTGGAGGGAGTCGGGCCGCAAACAATGACAATAATAATGTTAGCCATTGTTGGCTCTGGGGGCAGTGTCATGCCAGCTGCTGGCTGCTCACCTGGGGCACGCAGCGCTCTTTTCCCGGGGAGAGGAGATGGAGACGCATCAGGAGCAGAGATTCGTGGAGGGAGTGGGGCGGTGCAGGGTGGAAGGAAAGACGTTTGTGAGAAAGACTCAGGAGGAGATGTATGGAGAACGTAGTGCTGGAAAAAGCCACAGTTCTAAGTGAATATTAATGGAATCCATTTTCTTGCTGTTTCCTGCAGGAACACTTTGGAAGTGCAAGTGAAAAAATCACTTGGCAGTAATAACTGTTATTTATATAAGAGAACAGCATCGGATAGATCAAAATGTGAGGTTTCAAGGTAATAACTGGACCCTCACAATCATCATTATCCATTTAAAAGGCAATTTCTGGGCTAGCAAATTGATAGGGGAAAAAATGGCCTGATCCTACTGTGGTGGTAAATAAATTTACGTTTCAGTTTTATGATTTGATTTCATTCTGAATCAGAGGGGACTTGGGGGCTGAGAGAGTTGGGTAAGGATGTAAATAGGAATGACCTTGCCCAGAGCATCTTTACTGATGTCCAAAGAGGACAGCTGGGGAGAAGCCTGGAGCTTCCATCCCCATCCCAGCTGGAGGGCAAACGGTGGAGACAGGAGCATTTCCTGCCAGACCCTCCTGGACATCTTCCGGAAAGTTTAGTCCCAGCCCCTGTGTTTCCCCTTCTCTCACCTGCCAGCTTAACCACCATGTGGGAACATTCCTCTGGATCTTTTTCTATTCATACTAAATCTATACACTTTTCTCCTTTCCAAAACAGACAGCGTATCATCCTATACATCTTAGATTGCAGTTGGCCTTTTTCACTGTACTGTGAACCGCTTTCTATGTCAGTTTATGTAAATATACCTACTTTTTTTAAAAAGCTGCATGTTCTTCCTTTATATGAATATTCTATTGTTTAAGTAACAGTTTCCCCTTTTGATGGACACGTGGGTTGTCTCCATCCCCGTACATGAGTCTCTGTACATTTGCAGGAGATTTTTCTGAAGAGTAATTCTTCGAAGTGAAAGATTTGGAAAGTTAGAGGGTATGAATGTTTTACATCAAAATCAACTAGAGCATTATTGACCTTGCAAAATGAGATCCGACAACCTCTGTCCTATATGTCAGATGGATTCTCAGGATGTCCACCAGGTGGGCAAAATTGTGAAAGATCTTTCTGGAAATTGTTGCTTTTGCTTATTTAGGGGCCAGGACAAAGGCTGAGAAAGGAGATGGAGCTGGGTTTGGAATACAGGATGTCGAGTCCCATCCCCACTGGATGCTGTCAGTGGTGTGACCTGGAAGGGATCTGGGGGGTGATGGTAACTCCCTTTGCTACTTCAGTTAGTGACAGTAACACCTACCACTGAGCACTAAGCATGAATGAGGCACTCGGGACTTGCCGTCCAACACCAGCACTGGGATTCCAACGGGGCTGTTCATGAGCTCAGGACTTGGATGTGGTTTTTAACCTCTTCCTGGGGTGAGACAGGTACCATCACACACAGCTCACAGAGCTCTGCTGTGGGTTAAATATTATAATTCTTGTAATATTGCTTTGTAAAATAGAAAGCACTACTGAAATGCCAGTGTCTTTATTGATGATGGATCTGAGGTTGATTTAAAGCTGACCAGTCCTCCCCCACGTGCCCCCAGCCTCCACTGCAGTGTTCAGTGTCCTAGGACCTCAAGAACAAGTGTGTGTTTTCTCTTCTTTGCTCTTTGACCTTGGGGAAGTTACCAAACCTCTCTAAGCCAGAATCTCCCCTTGAAAACTTGAAGGAAACACAGTTGTTTAAGAGGCTCAAACTCGTGGCCAGAGAACACCCATCTGGTTTGGTACACCTAAGCAGAGGTGCTCTGCTGGTTTTTAGATAGAGTGTGGGTTAGACAGGTAAGTAGGTAGGACAGGTAGGTAGGTAGGTAGGACAGGTGGGTAGGAAGAAAAGGTAGATAAGTAGTAAGACAGGTAGAACAGTTAGGTCGGACAGGTAGGTAGGTAGATACATAGGTCATGGGAGCAAGATGAGAAGAGCTAACTGCTTCTTCCTCCAAACGCCTCTTCTATCCTGGCCAAGAGAGGAGGGCCCTGTGCCCTCAGAGACGAAGGACCCAGAACACAGAGCCCTGGCATAGAAAACACCTTAGGAGCCAAGGAGCTGTCCCAGATAGCAGATGGGCCACAGCTTGCACATAGGCAAATGGTAGAATAAAGCTTCCATTTGTATTCAGCCACATTGTAGAGAAATCAAGAAATATTCAGGAGTTGCAAGCATCCGATGAAAAGGTCTCTCTGTCATCATCAGGAATCCCAGATTCCTCAGAAGAGAGGCCTAGAGCTCGGGCTTTCTCACCTTCTCTTAGCATATCACTCAGTAGAATTTCAAGCACAGACCACTCTTGAATTAATGAAGACACTGTGTGTGAAGGCAGGTGTTGGGGGAGGGGGACAGCTCAACAGACTGGTTAAGACTGTGGAGTGGGGGGGGCGCCTGGGTGGCTCAGTTGGTTAAGCGACTGCCTTCGGCTCAGGTCATGATCCTGGAGTCCCGGGATCGAGTCCCGCATCGGACTCCCTGCTCAGCAGGGAGTCTGCTTCTCCCTCTGATCCTCCCATCTCTCATGCTCTCTCTCTCTGTCTCATTCTCTCTCTCAAATAAATAAATAAAATCTTTAAAAAAAAAAAAAAAAAAGACTGTGGAGTGGGGATTCCTGCTCTACCACTGGTAAGCTGTGTGACCTTACGTAAATCACTTAACCTCCCTGAGCCAGGGTTCCCACATTTCTAAAACAGGGGTAATAATACCTTCCTGGCAGGCTTGCTATGAGAATTAAATGAGGTAAAATGCCTAGAATAGAGCAAGCTCTCAGTACGGGGAGCTCTGTGAGGGATAGCACCCCTGAAGTAAAGTCTGTGTATGCCATCGCTGAACTCCTGACAACCAGTTAAGGCCCACCAGCTCAGGCCTTTCCCAGTGCCAGCAGACACTGCCTTGATGTGCTAACAGCCCCTAATGAGTACCATGATCATCAGTTCCATAAACAAACAATTAATGGGCGAGCAGAAGGCTCTTCCTCAGCATTTCCTATTAATCTGCTGGTCGTTAGCTCACATTAGCTGGAAGCTGATTAACAGCACGTCCTAACAGGCACTGGACAACCTCAGTTCTGAGCGAGACCTGTGCATCCCCGGCCTGTCTCAACGCGCCACAGTCCCCTCCCCTCCGAGGGTTTGTGACAAACCCAGTCAGTGTTAGGGATGGTGAGGATGTCTGGAAGGAAGCCAGGGAGTGATGGAAAAAGTTCCAAACCCCCATAAACGGATTACCCTAGATGTAAAGTCAGGAGTGTTAAGGTGGTTTGAGGCTTGTGAGAAACTTCGACAAATAGCTAAGGCTTTAGAAATGGCTTCAGAGGTATTCAGAACAGGGCGGGGGTGGAAGGGGCGAGAGGAGGCGTCCAGGCTTCTGGGACTCCTGGTTCCATACCCCAATTTGCCATACTTCTGCTTAATGACCTATTGTGAGCACAGCCCAGTATTACTGTTAATATTTTTAGTATTGTGGTTAATATGGCAAACATTATTGTCAGATAATTTATTCGGGGTTTTATCAAGGTTTCTAGAAACAGGGCCTGGCACAAACACTTTGTGAGCACACACACACACACACACACACACCCCAGTTCTGAAGGCTCACCCTCTCCAAGTATGCTTTTCAAATAAGACCCAGGGTCAGGGCCATGCAGGTCTGAATCCTTAACATGACATGTGAACTTGACTGTTTGCAACCCAAGCCCATGATCCAGTAACGGAATGGTTTGATTAAGCTTATAACTGCTGCTCCGAGCCAGGCGCCTCTGTGGATTAATGCAGCTAATTCAGTATCCTCTTAAGAAGCACCATCCAGGAATGTGATTCTGCTCTGAGAACCAGCCTTCAGCCTCTCCATTCACTACCAAACCCTGGCTGGGGTGTTTGCAGTTGTCTCCCAAGGTGGTCTCTGGGAAGCCTGTGGACAAGTGAACCGCCCCCACCTCCCTCGGTGGCCCTCCTCAAGCACTTGGCTGTTGGGTCCACTGCACACCTTCCCAGCCTCCCCCCTTCCTCCTTCCATCTTCTTCCACCCCTGCTGAGCACTTTTAATTTGCTTGGAATAATTGATTCTGTCTTCTTCTTGCACCTCATTTTCTGCTCACTTTTATTTATCACTTTTAAGCCTCTTCTTGATAGAAATAGGCCCTGGTGTCTGCAGGGAGAAGGGAGAGTAGGGTGCGTGTCTCAGGCTGCTGTGTGGCAGACGGACACCCGGGGCTCCTCTGGCCCTGGAATCCACCGTTTCCACTTCCCCGATCCCCCCTGCCCTGGTGCCCTTGTGGCTGTGACCTCAGTGTCTAGAAAGCACCTGGCGCGTGAGAGAGTAATAAATAGCTGGACAGAATGATGAATGAATGGGTGACGAAATGAATGAATGAAACATGCCTTGTTTTTTCCTGGCTCTGACCTTTGTACCTGGCTCTCATCTGATGGCCAGTGCCCATCCCTGCACCTCACCCCTACTCAGCATTCACAGTAGGACTCCAAACCGACTTCCTCGGCATCACCCTCACTGGTTACCAGTGGAAATCATCTGGTTCCAAACTTATTTCGTGAAAGAGGAAACTGACACTCCCAAGGGTCCCCATTCCAGGATTGCCCCACAGTGGACCTAGGGCAAGGATTCCAATCTGGAGACTCCTTTGGAGCTCCATGCTTCTCTCTTCTGGCACTTTGTTGTTTCTCCCCCTACAATTATTTAAGTTGCTGCTGGGGGATTGATATCGGGTTATTGTTCTTAGAGACCCTTCACAAGATAGATGGCTGTGTTCCCAACCAGTACTGAGCCTCCCATTAATATCTGCCCAGGGTTATGATAATGATATTAATATCGTGCATCTGAGAATTTCAGTGTCCCATAGATATCCTATAGCATTTTGCATGTAGAAGATACAGTTTCTATTGAAACCCCTGGACAGTGATTCACCCAGGGTCCTTTGGGAGCCAGAGAGGCTGGGCAAGCTGCAGCCTTCCATCCGCCTAGGATTATGATAGAAATCTGCTGCTCTTCCCCAGTACCCCTTACAAAGCATCCCAGTCTTCCTCAGGAAATTGGTAATGCCCTTTAACCAAATTTGGAGCAGTCTGTATCCTTGGTGTGCGTGCTGGGAGTACGGCTGGGGGCTTGAGGGCAAAAGAGCTTGAGGACCTCTTTAATCCAGTCGGCCCTGTATGTGCTGCCGACCACCCATCACCTGGACTGAAAATTTTGTGGGTTCCTATTTCTAACTCACTAGCCTTAGCTCAGTGGCTGTTCTCAAGTGTTTTAAGCCACCATCTCCTCCTTCGTCTGCTGCCTCCTGAGGAGTGGAAATCGGCCTGAGGCTGAGGTGGGTATACTGAAGCAGGGATGAGAGTTCCAAGGGTTTGGGATTTTGTAGGAGGAGTCACATGTGTGCTTGGCCCCTGGTACTTGTTTGTGCCCTGGGGGAGTAAAACACTTCCTCTTCTCCCTGCCCATCAGTCTTCTGCTGATCTGACACAGCTGGGGAAGACGCAGAGCCCCCCCCCCCCCCAGAACTCCACAGAGTAGCTGCCCTCTGGAAGCTGATGGCTGGGGTGCCAGGCTAGAAGGGAGCCCCCCCCCCCCCCCCCCGCTCTGTGACCTGGGCGCTGGGGGCGTGGCTGGGGGGAGGAGGCTGCAATAGGACCAGGAGGCCTCTCTTCGCCCAGCTCACATAAGGTGACAAGGGGCTACAGAGAAGGTAACAGTCCTGCTGCTGTCCCAGTGTCCCCCCCACTTGGGGCAGCCATGCTGCTGTGTGGATCAGAGCCACCTGCGGAGCTTTCCGGGCAAGCTGAGGGGGTGCAAACCAGAGCAGATGAACTCCCCAAAAGGGGTCAGACCCCAAAGGCCTGGGTTTGCTCAGCTGAGACTCGGAGGCTTAACCAAGTGCAGTTAGCATAGCCCCAGAACCCCAGAGAGGCGGCCGAAAGACGGGCAGTACGCACCACTGCTCTGCAGAAGGGTGGTCCCACCGAGGCAGCCTGGGCATGACTCCTGGGAGGGCTGATGGGCTCTGGCGGGGTGGCGGCCAGTTTCAGAATTCGTTTAAAATTTACTTTTATTATTTTTCACTGATGGATGAGAAAGAGAAATCAATCTGGCGGTAGGCCCCAAGTTTCGTGTTGTTGTACGATGTGTGCACGAGAAGCCTTTGTTAATGTGCGTTCTGGGCGGTGCTGGGGGAGGGAAGGGAGGGCAGAGCCTTGGGTGGGGCATCCCAAAGTGTTAGCACCAGGCAGCCTCAGAGGTCCTGGTGTGACCTCCGTATCTTACAAGTGGGAAAACTGAGGCAGAGAGCTGCAGTGATTAATTCCTGGAGCTGACACAGCTACTTTATGGCGGAGCTGAGACCAGCCCCCCCTTCCCACCAGCTGCTCCACTCTGTGGGAAGAGGAGGGATAAGCTACTGAGCACAAAGATGGAGCCTCTTTGTTTCTCCCGTGGTGGCTCATGGCAGTCATTAAAAGCTTGTTATTGAATTGAAAAAAATAAATAAATAAAAGGCAACTGTTGGGTGCTTGGGTGACTCAGTCGTTTAAGCGTCTGCCTTCGGCTCAGGTCATGATCTCGGGGTCCTGGGATCGCGTCCCGCGTTGGGCTCCCTGCTCAGCGGGAGGCCTGCTTCTCCCTCTCCCTCTGCCTGCCCTCCCTCTCCTTGTATGTGCGTGTGCACGCTCTCTCTCTGTTAAATAAATAAATAAAGTCTTAAAAAAAAAGGGAAGAAAAACAATTGTTGAAACCCGTGGTCTTGGTACATGCTGACCCTTCCTTAGTTGTCAAAAGGGATCTTCAGATTGGAAACCTCTCTCTCATCCTTCTATCTCCTTGTCTAGAGCACAAGCTCTTCAAAGTGAGGTACTCCATGTACCATTTTATTTAAATAGTATAATAATAGTCTCCTGATTAGCTATTCTGTACCAAGTACTTTAGATAAATTATTCCCTGTAATCTTCGTCAAATCGGGAGGAAGGCATTGTCATCCTCATCCCTGATGAGGGCATGGAAGTTCCGAGAAATTAAGTGATTTGTTCAGAGTCCCGTGGCTGGTTTGTGGTTGGGCTAGGATTTGAACTGGGATCTGTAGGTCCCAAAGAAATACCTGGGCAGTCAAGCCTTCTGCAGCGTGCAAGGTAAGCAAGGAGGTGTCCTTGCAACATGCCCACGTCAGATTTGACCCGCCCGTGTCTGGAGGAGGCGGGGGGGGGAGACTCCTGCATGAGAACCCCAGTGGAGAGGAAACAGTGCATTCTCACCTTGGCAAGACCCCCCCCCCCCCCCGCCAGCCAGACCCCCTACTCGAGCACCATTAACCAGCTCTCCCGTGGCAAGCACAGAACCCAGGCTGGTAGGAGCGAGCAGGGCCCTGCCCGTGGCTGCCGGCAGGAAGCACGTGGCAAGGAGGCTGCTGAGCAGAGGGCAGAGGACCAGGCAGAAGGTGTTGCAGTGTTATTACAATTAAAAAGGAAAAAAAAAAAGGAAGGGGGGGGAAAAAAAGAAAAAAAGCCTTGGTGGTTCTTGGCTCTGAAACCCAATTTGCATCTCATCTGGGAGTCATTTGCATAGGAAGTCCTACCGGTAGCTTTATGAAATAAAATAAATAAAATGAATGGGCTGGTGAAGCTGCCAGGCAGACTCCCAAAGCCTGTGCTCTGAGAGGGAAGTTACTGCTTTATTGGGTTCTCCTTTGAGTTCCCAGGATCCCTTACTACAAGGCTGTTTGGGGGAGGGGTATGGGAGCGGCGGGGGGGGGGGGGGTGGCGGCTGGGGGAGGGGTAGGTGGAGCTTTGCGGAAGCAGGCAGGTCAGGGACACAGGAGGACACCTGCCTGGACTCAGAGCAGAACACCGTCCTGCAGGCTTCTCCCATCTTCCTGCATGGGCCCTGTCCCTCCTGTCCCACCTCCTCCGGACTTCCTGGCTGGGTTCTGTGCCCGCTGAACGTCGCTTCTCCCAAGTTGAAGGAGCACAATAGTCCTGGGGAAGCTTGTCGAAATGAAGGTCCCCTGGTCCCATGCCCGAGACTGACGTGGCATGTCAGGAGTGGGGGCCCAAGGATGTGTACTTCCAGCATGCAGCTGGGGGCTGGGAGGTCACCCTTTGAGGACCCGTGCTCCAAGGGGCAGGGGTGGGTGCTGACAAGATGCCCAGTGTTCCCCACAAGGTGACAGCATCCTCGCCCCAGGGCAGCTGCATGCCCCCCAAGCCCTGACCTCACACCGAGGTCTCTAACTTCCTGTGCCAGACCAGGAAAAGACCTTCAGATGGGCCAAGATCTGCCCAAGGTCACTCCGCCAGGAAGCAGGAGAGTTTGATTTAAAATCTCCTTCTCGACACTCAAAATCCTGCTGTGTTTTAGTAGGAGGTCCTTGAAGAAGCAGCAGCAAGCTCTCCTGGTGGACTTCTGTGGTCATGAGTGGGGAGCGGCGGAGGGTGCGACCGCGCGGGGGGCGTCATCCTCGGCGTAGGCCCTCCCACAGTAACTGAGACCTGGCGGCGGGGGTGGGGCCAGTCCACCATCTCGGAGCTGTTCTAGAAGTGATGGTGGTGATAGGTGCATACACCTGTGAACATACTAAAAACCAGAGGAAGGCCAGAGGAACCCCAGCAGAGTGGGGAGTGGAGATCTCTGCTCTGCTCTTGAGCCCAGCGGCTCTTCTCACACTCCGGGGATAGTCTAACAAAGCTGGCCTTTAAATGACTCTTAAAAGGTCATCTGTTTAAATTTGTTTTTTCCTTTTAAAGTGACCCCACTTTTGTAAATCGATTATGTCTTCTGTCTATGTCTTTTTCCTTCTATGGCAGCTGGGGGGCGGGGCAGGGAGCATGTAGCTTTGCCGAGGGGCCAGGACTGGGACACAGTCTCCTGACCCCCCAGTTCAGAGATCTCTTCACCGGTGCTTCTCCTTTGTTCTGCTCTCTGCTCCTGAAAGCAGGAGAAAGGGCCACCTGTTGTCACTGTTTGCGCAGCCAAGGCACAGAGCATGGCCTTGAACAGGGACCCCCAGCCTGCTTCTGGGCCGGTTCACCTTCTCTCCGTGGTGCATCCTGGGTCAGAGGAAGCAGGACGGCTGCAGGCCTTGGTGGGAAGGTGCTCTTGAGGTGCCGCCTCCTTGGTTTGCCCCCCCCATCTTGCAGCCTGCAGGGAAGTCATCCTGAGAGTGCAGGGTGCTCAGCGGGGCGGGGGGGGGGGGTGCTCACTAGTGCTCCACCTGTCACTGTTCCTCTCACCGCGTCCTTGGCAGGGGAGAGGCTGAGCTAAGGATGGGTGATTTGGCAAAGACAGGAAAGCTCTGGAGCTTTGCCTAGCTTTCCCTAGCGCAGAACAAAACTGTTTCGCCTGAGCCCTGCTCTGCATTCAGCCTGTTTAGGTGAATCTGAGAGGTCTCCAGGGCTTCTGGCCTGAGGCTGGGGAGCTGAGGTGGATGCTGAACCTGTCCAGCAGCTGAACGGTCAGACAGCAATGTGTGGGGTGTGTGTGTGTGTGTTTGTGTGTGTGTGTCCGTGAGGGACAGAGGGAGTAAATTAGGGGAGCTTTGCCTAGGGATGGGAATAGTAGACAGGTTATCAATACTGGAGGGGCGCCGGGGTGGCTCAGTCTGCCTTCGGCTCAGGTCATGATCCCAGCATCCTGGGATCGAGCCTCGCATCGGGCTCCCTGCTCATCGGGAAGCCTGCTTCTCCCTCTCCCACTCCCCCTGCTTGTGTTCCCTCTCTCACTATCTCTCTCTCTGTCAAGTAAATACATAAAATCTTAAAAAAAAAAAAAAACTTCTATAAAAAAACACTGGAGTCTAGCCATTTACTCTGGTGTCATTCACCAACTGCTGCCTCAGACAGGACATTTAATTTCAATGGCCCTCGATTTCCTCTTCTGTAGAATAGAGATCATAACCATCCCAGCCAGTTGCGGTTGGACAAAAGTAAAATAGGTAAGCACGTCCCCTCTAGAGGTCAGGAGATCATTACCCTGACGATACTGAATTTGGACGAGAGGCCACATACCCTGTTTTCATTTTGGGCTGAAAGAGTCATTGCTTTCAACACAACAAAGACCTACTGAGTAGTTATTCAGCATCCAGCCCTGTTTTAGATGCTGGAGGGGATTTGAGAAGGAAGATTCAGTTCAGACCCTTGTTTACCCCTTGTGGCTATTTCAGATGAACTGTAGCGGACAGGATGTGGCCTTTTCCGTCGGGATGCTTTTGTGTAGCATCACGATTTCCAGGCTCATCATGTTGGAGCTTGTGTGAGGACTGCATTCCTTTTTATGGCTGAATAATATTCCATTGTGTGGCTAGGCCACATGTTATTTATGCATTCATTGGTTAACGGACATTGGAGTTTTTTCCCACTTTTTGGCTATCGTGAGTAACGCTGTTCTGAACATGAGTATACAAGTTTTCGTGTGGATATGTGCTCTCATTTCTCTTGGGTATATTTCTAGGAGGGGAATCTCTGGGTTATCTGGTAATTCTGTGTTTAACTTTTTGAGGAATTGCCAAACTGTTTTTCAAAGGGGCTACACCATTTTTACATTCCTGCCCCTGTGATTTCTCCGCATCCTATTTCCTTTGTTTTTGATTTGCATTTCCCTAATGGCTAAGAATGTTGAACATCTTTTCATGTGCTGATTGGGCATTTGTGTATCTTCTTTGGAGAAATATCTGTTCAGATCTTTTGCCCATTTTTAATTGGATGATTTGTCTTTTTATTAAGTTGTAGGAGTCCTTTATATATTCTAGATACAAGTCCTTTATCATATATAGGATTTGCAAATCTCTTCTCCTTTCGTGTGGATTATCTCTTCACTGTCTTGATGGTGTCCTTTGAAGCAAGATATCTGATTTTGAATTGCAAAAAAATGTCCATGTTAATTACATTGAAACCTCATTAATTTGAACTCTGGTAATTTGGAATTAGTCAGGGCAGAGGTTCAAAGTCTGTTCATTCAACAAACAGTGATGGAGACTGTCGGTGGTCAAGGCCTGTGCTAGGCACTGAGGAGGGAGGGGTGAATAAGGTGGTGTCTGCCTTCGCAGTCCACAGTCAGTATGAGGAGAACACTCACGCATTATCCAGCCAGTGGGCTGAGCCCTGATGGCAGAGCCCTGGGGAAGGAAGAGCTAAGGCTGCTATTCAGAAAAGATTTACTAAGCAAATGAGCAGTGAAAACTATTTAGGAAAATAAAGTGCTTTTGAAGGCCCCTCAATCCCCGTGATGGCTTTCATTTCTATGCTAACAGAAGATGCAGTTGACCTGGTCCTACCCAGGGAGGAAACTTGGCTTGGATGCTTCTGCTGCTCCTTGTGGGGCCCAGGACATTCTCCTATCCTTGATCTTCATGATGACCTGGTGGGTAAACTGTTAGTGTTGCTGTTACTTGGGGAGGTTCAGTGACTTGCCCAAGGCGACAGCAGTTAATTGTTGGGATAGGGTATTGGAGGTGTTCTTCCTCTAGCATCGTGTTGCTGTGTTCTTTCTCTGGATTCCAGAACCGAGCCGACACCAGCAGGGTAAACATGGTGCCTTCCCTAAGACAGGAGTGATGCTTCCTGGCCTGATGGGAAAGCTTGTCACAGGCACTTCCCAGAACCGATGTATGGCATGTCTCTTGCAGTGTGAGAGGTTCTCCAGGCCACACCAGCCTGAGGAACAATAGTGTGTTGTTGGCCTCCTTTATCTATCAGGCCTCACCCTCCAGCAAAATGCTAAGACTGCATGCCCCAGCCTGCTCTCAGGTGCTCTGTGGGTCCCGGGGGCTCCTGGCGCATCTCTAACTCTGACCCTCAAGTACTCTGTGGTGTCCTGATGTAGAGAAAATGTGTCACCCTCTGCTGCACAGGGAAGGAAACAGGGCTGCCTTCTAGGCTCAGTATCCGAAAGAAAACCTCTCTCTTGTTTTTGCTTGTTCTTCGTTGCATGTTCTCTGGGGTTTGACTCAAAGCGTGTGTGATATCCATGAGTCATGCTGGACCCCAAATCATTTTTCTTCCCGCCGGTTCTTAAACCCTTAGACCAAGATTACCATCACCCTCTTCTCTCTCAGGGAAAATGGCCTCTCTTGTGTCTTCTCAGTCATGCCCATGGATCCCAGTAGTCCGACCCCATGGGTCTTCCAGATGTTCCATTGGCCTGATGTGAGCCCACGGCGCAGATTCCGACCCTGGGATTTGTGGGCAGTTTCATCATTTCAGAGGCAGGAAGCACGTTTGTGGCGTGTCTGGGCCCACCACACCCTGGCGCTGTGACCCAGGGGAGGCTTCCACAGGCACCTTCTCTGCAGGCTTCATGCGGCCCGCATAACTCAGCTCCCTTTCCACCTTTGCCTCTCACCGTACCAGACATCCGCAGCCAGACATCCAGTCTGTGCTCAGCTCATTTCCTGCCTGAAGAACACAGTTCAATGGAGCTGATTTTCCTGCTCTGGAAGGAGGTACAGAATTCCACCCTTGAGTGAGCCCAGTGTACTTGCTCATCAGCTCAACGGCCTGTAAGTCTCTCATTAATGGCATGGCGGCAGCATCAGGTGAAGCTGCCTCCTGTCTCAGCTGGGGAGGGGCTCCCAGAGTGGGCCCAGGAGGCCGCTGGAGGCACGTTGTTGGCCATCAGGAGCCACCAGCCCTGCAGAGACACCAATAGATTCCCTGAAAGCAGCCTCTGGGGCGATAGAATGGAGAGGGCCACCAGGCAGGGCCTGGCATGTTTTGTGTATTGGGCCATGATGCCTGTCTTGAGGTTTTCTGGAAGGTGGTGTTGCCCACTGGAAGGAGAATGGGCTTCTTGCCAAAGCCTGGCTTTAGTTTTCTCTGGCTGTGTCTTTGGGTAAGTCCTCTAACTTCTCTGAGCCTTAGGTACCTTATCTGTAAAATGTGGGTAATAGTACTACCTGTCTCACGGGGGTTTAAGAGGCAAAACTGTAACGCATGGAAAATTCCAAGGATGGTGCATGGCCCAGGGAGGCCTCAGTAACTGTTAGTCTCTCTTTATCTATCATCTGTCCACCTCCAAAGCTATAAAAGGGAGAAGCGCTCTGGGGTCAGGCGGCCGCTGTGACACCTCAGTCTCCCAGCCCTCTCTGTTTTATTTTTGGGGTTCCATAATAAGACTCAGGCTCCAGAAAGGAGGAGAGCTACATTTAAATACTGGTTTTCCCTCTCGGGCACAGAGCCATCGGTCTTCCTCCCTCTGCGGTGACCAGAGGGCCGTTACCAAGTCTCACTTGTCTGTGGAGGAGAGATTGGATGGGGGGACATGCCAATTCCATGGGGGTCCTTCTCTCGGACTTCTGGGGACAGGCTTTCGCCGCTCCCACCTGCCCGGGATGCAGTCAGAAAACAAGAAGGGAATCCGTAGCCTTGGGCTTTTCCACCCAAGCTCTCCTTGGCGGTACCATAATGGAGGAGTTTGCAGATGTCTTACAGTTTATGGAACTGACAGCGTGGAGACCGGTTTGTCACCAGCAGTGAGGAGCCATGCAGAATAAGTGGCATTCCCTGTGGCCCCCCACTTCACCGGAGGAATCCATCTCCAGCACCAACAATCTAGGCTTCAGGATGCTTTAGCTCCCCACCCAGGATGAAGGTTGGGCTGAGATGCCTGCCGGGGATTGTCCTTGGCCTCCTCGTGACCCCTGCAGATCCATGTGCCTGGACGTCCCTTACGCTCAGTGCAACGCAATCCGTGCCCCTTCCCCCACCCTGGAGCAGGGGCAGCATGGGGTTCAGTGCAATAAGGACACAATGTGGCTGCAAGACCTCCTCTTCACTCCGCCCCCACCTTTGCCTATCTGCCTTGCTTTTCCCACTCTGAGGACCTAGGGGTCCCTGGGCCTAACATCTGTGTTTCTGGAGTGCTTTAGCAAACTGGCTGCTTGGTGCTGGAGACTTCTGAGGACCTCTTAATGCTTTGCCTCTGCATTGTCTTATCCCAAAGGCTCTAAGCCAGCATTGCACAAATTTTAAAAGAAGCCAGCGCTAAACCTATAGAGTCCAGTAGCGTATGACTTGCTTTGGAGTAAAGGGTACCATTGTCATTGAAGTTTGGGAACTGGTGCATGTTATACTCCACTCTCAGCAGCACCGAATCAGGGCCTCAGCGATGCCCAGCACTGTCACGAGGTCTCTGAGAAAGCCTGCAGTGAAAACAACTGCTTAGCTTTGTTCCTTGGTAATATTTAAATATTAAACCTGGAACACTTAATAACAGTTGAGTCTCTCTTGAATATATAGGCCATATATGACACAGAGTGAAACATTGCCGAAGATAAAGGCAGTAGCTGAAGATAATCACCAGATGTTAATTGGTCTACAGAGGCATAAATAGTGAGGATGTCTTGGGTATCTCACCTAATAACATCTCATGGGACACTGCTATTCCACAAAATGCAGCCTGGGTAATGCTGTTTTTATGCAATTTACTTGTTTACTTATTTTATTGGAAGTATTTTATTTTATTTATTTTAGAGGGCAGGGGAGGAGCAGGGGGAGAGGGAGATCATGACCTGAGCTGAAATCAAGAGTCAGAAGCCCAACCGACTGAGCCACCCAGGTGCCCCTGTTGGAATGCTATTTAGAGAGCACCTAACTGCCAGGCACAGGGATAGAGTGGAGAACAAGACAAACATGGCGTGGGCTATAAGGGAGCAGGAAGACTAGCAAGGAGGCAGGACAAACACTGCATAATAGATATGTGCCATATGTTACAGAACGGTGAGTCCAGGGCACTGTGGATGGAGATGGTGTATGGCGCTGGCGTGTCATCTTGTCTGGGATGTCGCAGATGGCCTTCCTAAGACATTGCTATTTATTGTGAAACTTGAAAGATGAGGAGGGCTGGCTGGACAGGGGATGGGGAGAGGAGAACTTTCTGGGCAGAGGGAATAGTATGGGCCAATGGCCAGAATTGAGAGCTACTTTTGATTGCAAGTAACAGAAAACCAAACCCAAAGCAGCCTAATGGTTAAGAAAATGCATCGGCTTTCATAACAGGAAGGGGACAGGTGGGCGGGCGTCTGGTTGCTGGCTGTCTCTGGTGGCTCGGTGAAGGTGGCAGAGACTCAGGCTTTTCCGCATCTCTTTACTCCACTGGCTACAGCATCGGCTTTATCCTGACGTCGGCTCCCCCTCATACTGGGGGCTTTCAGTAGCAATTTTTTCAAGTCTATCAGGAGAGTGAGAACCAGACAGAGTTCTCTCTCTGCAAGTTTTAATGGGCCAATTTGGAGCAACCTAACCACCCTGAACCAATTATTGTCACTGGGGAATGCCTGGCTCTGAATGGCTTAGTCTGGATTCTTACAAGAAAAACACTGGTAAGGGATTACTGCAATTGACTTAGATCAGGAATCACCAAACTTTTTCTGTAAAGGGCTAGATAGTAAATATTTTAGGCTCTGTGGGCCATAGAGTCTTTGCATATGGTGCTTTGTAGCACAAAAAGCAACCACAGACAAGACATGAGTGAGTGAGCCTAGTTTGTGTTCCAATAAAACTTTATTTATGGATATTAATATTTTTGTATTACATCATTTTCATGTGTCATGAAATAGTCATCTTCTTTTGATTTTTTTTCCAACCATTTTAAAATGTCAAAAATCTTAGCTTGCAGGCCATCCAAAAAACCTCCCAAAAAATGGGTGGCAGGCTAGATTCCGTTCATGGGCCACATAGCACGCTGACCTCTGATTGAGATGAATCTGCACTCATTCCTGGAGCAGGATTCAGTCCCCAAACCACGTTGCTGTCACACGGGGTGGGAGGGGTAGAATGGATCGGGAGTCAACCTCAGTGTCCTTCATGGGTCCTTTTGAGGGTCTGCAGGAAGTCCAGTGGCTCCACGGTGGAGACTGAGCATTACAGCATCTGGGCCATGCTTCATGGTGCATAAAGCCTTTGTTAACAGCTCATGGGCAGCCCTTCCTTCTCCCTGCCTGGCTGCCGCCACAACACCTTTCCATTGAGATTTAACTAATATGCCATTTAAAGAATTAATTTTGGAAAATTGTGGCTGGGCAATCTCCCTGTCATTTCCCAGTAACATCAAAATTCATGCACGTTAGCAGGGTCTTCGTGAACACAGGGCCCGCACTTTTGTTGCCAGACCCTAAGGAGTGGCTGCAATTAGTCAGTAAGTAGTCACTGAAACACTCACCATGTTTGCAGCCCCCCTGGGCGCAGTAGGGGAAGCAGGAAGAGTTGAATGATTCTCCTTTATAGCGAAGGCGTGGCATGCAAAACAAACACACACAAATCTTTCCAAACTCTGCGGCGCAGAGCGACCGGATGACAGTGGCTTGATAAAACGACCTCCACTCCCAGCATCTGTTTATGCCACACAGTGAAAGTTAATGAGGGCTGACCCCCAGCAAAACTGGGAAGTCAACCAAAGTGCAGCTTCGGGCTCCAGCCATCCTTTCTGAAGATGCGTTTCCGCTGTTAGTGGTGAACTCTTTCTCAGCCCCATCGCCCTATCAGGCTCTCTGTCCTTTCTGACCTTGCTCTGTCCTTTATAAACAAGGACCTGCTGTTGCCCAGTCCCACCGGAGATGGGTTGACAGGGTGTACTTTGTTTTGAATTTCAGTTGTGTTTCTCACATTGTTTCTCACATTGACGTTTTAGTATTTTATGCTTAATTTTATATTTTATGCAATGAGACATTGTCTCTGGACCAGATAATTTCAGGCCAAAGCAAGCATGTGGTGGGGATTGATTTGGAGCTGGGAGAGAAAGGGCAGAAAGCAAAGCAATATTAAACAATGTTTGGGTTTTACTTCATCGTTTATAAAGTACCCATGCACACACACACACACACACACACACACACACAGAGTTTCTCATAAAACCCTGAGGGGTAGTAAGGCTATGACAATGTTGTCATCATTATACCCATTTTATAGGCAAAGAACTGAGGCTCAGAGAGACTAGAAGTGCAGAGTTGCTCTGTAGCTTGTATATTGGTGGGACAGATAGTTGAACTAGAAGTTCAGACTATGTCAAAATGTATGCTCTTTCCATTGAGATGCTGCCCCTTTCCTAGCCCCTGGCCATCCTCACTTCTCTCTTGGCCTGTTCGTCAGGATAGCCATGAAGATAAATCTGGTTAGGACCTTTTATAACTGACTCATTCATATAGATAATCCCAAGGCTTGAAGTTTTGTCCTCCCTCCCTCCCTCCCTTTTTTCCTCCCTCCCTCCCTTTCTTCCTCTCCTTTTCCTTTTCCTTTTCCTTTTCCTTTTCCTTCCTTCCTTCCTTCCTTCCTTCCTTCCTTCCTTCCTTCCTTCCTTCCTTCCTTCCTTCCTCCCTCTTGGGACTAGGAATAAGAAAATACTGTGAATATTGTGCTGTCACTGGCTTCTAGTCATTCATTTATTTAATCAGCATTTGTTGGGCACCTAACTTATGCTAGGCTCTGTGCTAGATACTAGGGATGTCAAGAGGAGAGCTATATTCCCCAGCCTCTAGTAAACAGACAATTACCATGCAATACCTAAGGATCGGGACGGAAATTCGGGCAGGAAAACAGTGGCTCATGGGAAAGAGCATCTAACCCAGGCTCAGAAGGTCAAGAAAGGAGTTGGTCCAGAAGCTAAATTTGGTGAATAGGCCAGGATATGCAATTAAAAGACATACAGTCAAAGAAGGAGTGTGTGCACACGTGTGTGTGAGTGTGTGTGTGTGTGTGTGTGTGGTGTGTGCATGTTTTACACAGGAGAAATGAGGAGGGGAAGGAGGGATGGGAAAGTGGAGTTATGAGAGAAAGGAGAGAAAGCATGTGAAGAGTGGAGCAGGGTCGGAGCTAGGACCGACCTGGAAGGACTGGTCTTACACAGGCAAGGGGTATCTCTTCCCCTTGGACAGCAAAGAGAATTGGTATAAATATCGATGCATTCATTCACTCATCTAGCCATATTAAGTCATTAAATCTGTATTGAATGCTGTGATGTGCCAGCATTACTATGCTAGGTAATGAGGATATAAAGTTGAAAATAATGAATTCAGTACATATTTGCCAAGCATCTATCTACTGTGTACTGTCCTAACAATAATAGCAATATGTATTAAGTGTTTATCGTGGTGCTTGCTTTCATTTGAAGATTTTAGCATCTATTATCTCATTTAATCATCGTAATGGTATATGCTAATGTTATTGCTATTTTTAGATGGTTAAACTGAGACGTAGAGATTAGGTAACCTGCCTGATGTTATCTAGCTGGTAAGTGGCGGAGGTAGGCTTTGAGCCCAGTCAGCCTGTGCTCGGAAGCCCGTGCTTGTAAGCACTGAGTGTGCTGTCTCAAGAAGCTTGCAGGCCCAGTGGGGGTGGACAGATGTTCAGGCAGATAATTAAAATACAGCAGATGTCTATTTCTGACAGTATAGTTGACTAGATAAACTGAAAACGCCTCTCCTAGAAAATACCAAGAAGTGCTGGATAAAATATAATAACAAACCTTTGAACGCTAGCTGAACAAGAAGGAAAGTAAGGAAACCCACAAGGGACCAAAAATGAAGAGAAAGCGGAAAAGCGAAGCGGTAAGCATATAAATTGAGGCTGTGGCAGCCTGCAGTGGGGGCATGGGGGGGTATTGCTAGTCTCCAGATTCAAGGAGTTTGGATTGCAATGGCCATGAAGAGGTAGAAGGTAAGACCTTGGAGCTGTGTAAAATAAGAGAGGTAGAATTGAGAATCCCACATAAAGACGCCCTCAGTGAAATGGGACTTATAAAATAGCCTGCTCTTAAGCACAGGGTGATAACTTGGGCACTGAGTGAGAAAAAATGGTCTCTCTGAGACTTTATAACCACGGTACCCTTAATGGGTTTGAGGTGTGAATTTATACTTCCTGCTGGCCCAAGAATTACCAAGTAGCAGCATCGGTATAAAAGGTGGTAACAGGCTGGTAATGTTCCTGAAGTTTCTGGTAAGCGAAGCAGAGCTCCACAAATGGACAAATCTTCAACCCTGGCTGCAAAGGATTTCTGCAGATAAAGCCCATGGATGAGAGTTAGCAGGTGCAACAGACATCAGGATTAGACCCTCAAGAAGTACAGCTTGGAAACTATATGTTAGACCAGGTGGACTTAACAGACATTTACAGAACAATCCATCCAGCAGCAGCAGAATACACATTCTTCTCAAGGGCACATAGGACATTCTCCAGGATAGATCATATGTTAGGCCACAAAACAAGTCTTAATAAATTTGAGAAGGTTGAAATCATATCAAGCATTTTTTTAACCATAATGGTATGAAACTAGAAATCAATTACAAGAACAAAACTGGAAAATTCATGAATATGTGGAGACGAAACAATCTCTTATTGAATGACCAACAGGTCAAAGAAGAAAATTAAAGAGAAAAAAATATCTTGAGACAAATGAAAATGGAAATACAATAGACTAAACCTGTGGGACACAGCAAAAGCAGTTCTAAGAGGAAAGTTTATGGTGATAAACCCCTACATTGAGAAAAAAGAAGAATCTCAAAGAAACAATCTAATTTAACAACTCAAGGAACTAGAAAAAGAAGAACAAACTCAGCCCAAAGTTAGTAGAAGAAAGGAAATAACAAAGTTCAGAGCAGAAATAAATGAAATAGAGACTAAAAGATCATAGAAATGATCAGTGAAACTAAGAGCTGGTTCTTTGGAATGATAAAACAGACAAAACTTTACCTACTCTTATCAAGAAAAAGAGGACTCAAAAAAAATTAGATATGAAAGAGACATTACAGTTGATACCACAGAAATACAATGTAGCATAAGAGACTACTACCAGCAATTATACACAAATTGGAAAACCTAGAAGAAATGGGTAAATTCCCAGAAACGTACAACTTACAAGACTGAACCAGGGAGAAATAGAAAATCTGAACAGACCAGGTACTGGTAAGAAGATTTAATCAGTAATCAAAAACATCCCAATAAACAAAAGTCCAGGACCAGATGCCTTCCCTGGTAAATTCTCCCAAACATTTGAAGAATTAATACCAACCCTTCACAAACTCTTCTAAAAAGTAGAAGAAGAGGTAACACTTCCAATCTCATTTTACAAGGCCTTACCTCATTACCTGAGACCAAAATCAGACAAGGACACTACAAGAAAAAAAAATTATAAGCCAATATCCCTAATTAACATAGATGCAAAAATCCTCAATGTAATATTAGCAAACCGAATTCAGTGGTACATTAAAAGGATTGTACATCATCATGATCAAATGGGATTTATTCCAGGGAGGCAAGGATGGTTCATCATTTGCAAATTAATCAGTATGATATATCACATTAATACAATGAAAGGCTAAAAATCATAGGATCATTTCAGTAGATGCAGACATCCTTTCATGAATAAAAACTCAACAAACGGAGTATAGAAGAAGCATTCCTCAACATAATAAAAGCCATATGTGACAGGCCCACAGCTAATATCATACTCATTGGTGAAAAGCAGGAAGCTTTTCCTCTAAGATAGGAATAAGACAAGGATGCCCATTCTTACTACTTTTGTTCAACATGGTACTAGAACTCCTATCCAGAGTGATTAGGCAAGAAAAAGAAATAAGGGCCTCCAAATCAGAGGAAGAAATAAAATTGTCTTTATTTGCTGATGACAAGATATTATATATAGAAAACCCTAAAGACTTTGCCAAAAAAACTATTAAAACTATAAACAAATTCAGTAAAGTTGCAGGATACAGAATCAACATACAAAAATTGGTTGCATTTCTATACACTAACAGTGAATTATCAAAAAGCAAAATTAAGAAAGTAATTTCATTTATAATAGTATCAGAAAGAATAAAATACTTAGGAATAAATTTAGCAAAGGTGGTGAAAAATCTGTACGCTAAAAACTACTATAATTTATGAAAGAAATTAAGACAAATAAATGGAAAGCTATTCTGAGCTTGTGGGTTGGAAGAATTAATATTGTTGTAATACCCATACCACCCAAAGCAATCTACAGATTCAGTGCAATTCCTATCAAAATTCCATGACAGTTTTTACAAAAATAGAAAAAACAATCCTAAAATTTGTATGAAACTACAAAAAATCCTGAATAGCCAAAGTAAAAAGCTGGAGGCATTATACTCTTGATCAAACTGTATTCCAAAGCTATAGTAATCAAAACAGTGTAGTACTGACTTAAAAACGGTCACATAGATGAATGGAACATAATAGCCCAAAAATAAACCCATGTATGTATGGTCAATTAATTTATAAGAAAGGAGCCAAGAATACATAATAGGGAAAATATAGTCTCCTCAATAAATGGTGTTGAGAAACCTATAGCCACATGCAAAAGGATGAAACTGGACTTGTGTTTTTCACCATACACAAAATTAACTCAAAATGGATTAAAGACTTAAATTTTAAGAACTGAAACTCTAGGGTGTCTGGGTGGCTCAGTTGGTTAAGCGTCTGACTCTTGATTTCCGCTCAGGTCATGATCTCAGGGTCATGAGATCGAGCCCTGTGTCAGGCTCCATGCTGGTATGTGGAACCTGCTTGGGATTCTCTCTCTCACTCCACCTCCTTGCCCTCTTTTCTCCCTCTTTAAAAAAAAAGAAAAGAAAAGAAAAGAAAAAAGAATTGTAACTGTAAAACTCCTAGAAGAAAACCTAGAGGGTAAGCTCCTTGACATCAATCTTAGTAATAATTTTTTGGGTTTGAGACCAAAAACAATGGCAACAAAAATAAAATTAAACAATTGGGACTACATCAAACTAAAAACCTGTTGCACAGCAAAGGAAACCATCAACAAAATGAAAAGGCACCACATGGAAGAAGAGAGAATATTTTCAAATCATATTCATAAGGGGTTAATATCCAAAATATATAAAGAATTCATGTAATTCAATAGCAAAACAAAACAAAGCAAAAAACAAAATAACCCCAATCTGATTAAAATTGGGCAGAGAAACTGAATAGACATCTTTCCAAAGAAGTCATTCAAATGGCCAACAGGCAGTCTGAAGGCAGAATTTCTTCTTCCTTGGGAATCTTAGTTTTTTTTCTTGTAAGGCCTTCAACTGATTGGACGAGGCCCACCCACATGTTGGGGATGTGTCTAGAAATGCAGCTGGAGTTGGGCAGCTGAGGGGAGTGGTGGGAGTGGAGCTGAGGGGAGCTCATCCCTTTGCCACCTGTGTGACTTGAGCAGACCTAGGCTAACAGCCCTTGCCCCCTAGACCTCACTAGGTTATCTAAGGATCTAATAATGAGTTCACTTTGTGAATTATAAAACATGACAATAGTGATAGGTACTATTTGTAGATGCTTAACGTATGCACAGAGCATAGAAAAGGGGAATTTCCATTGTCCCGGTTGGAGGGGGATGGGGTACGATGAGACTCTGATGTCATCTGGGGGAAGACCTTTCCCAAGCACGTGCTGTATTCCAGACCCTGTGGTGGGTATATGATATTCGGCTGCTTATTTAAACCCCACGCAACCCTAATGACAACCCTTGGGTCAGACAAACCAAGTAAGTTGCCCGAGGGCAGACACTGCGTGGTAGAGCGGAAATTGGAATTTGAGAGTGCCTGACTGTCTCCCCACCACACGGTGTACTCTCTAGGGGTATTTGTGAGGTATTCATTCTGTCATGAGGGCCTGGAGATGTGATGCACAGCATAGTGATTATAGTCAACAGTGCTATACTGTAAACTTCAAAGTTGCTGAGAGACTAGATCTTCATTGTTCTCACCACAAAAGGAAATGCTGAGTGATGCTGATGTGAGCTCACACTGCAGTAGTAATCATATTGCAGCACGTAAGTGTATTCAACCAACATGCCCTATGCCGGAAACTAACATGATGTGATATGTCAATTATATCTCCATAACAAAAAACGAAAATGAAATATGGTTGTTGGGGTCAGGCCGAGCCTCTTTTGCTATCTGGTTGTCACCAGGTAGATAGTAGACCACGTGGTAAGATGGCAGGCTGGTTAGGACTTCCCTGAGAAGGTGTCTTGGTTTGTCTGAGAACCTGGGCATGACGGCCTTCTTCTTCTTCTTCTTTTTTAATATTTTATTTGAGAAAGAGAGCGTGAGCAGAGGGAGGGGCAGAACGAGAGGGAGAAGCAGACTCCCCACTGAGCAGGAAGCCCAATGTGGGCTCGATCCCAGGACCTAGAGATCATGACGGAGCTGAAAGCAGATGCTTAACTAACTAAGCCACCCAGGAGTCCCTAAGGCCTTATTAAGAGTGTTAACAAGGGGCACCTGGTGGCTCAGTCAGTTGTGTGGCCAACTCTTGATTTCAGCTCAAGTCATGCTCTCAGGGTCATGAGATCGAGCCTCGTGCGGGGGTTCCACGCTGAGCACAGAGCCTGCTTGGGGTTCTCTCTGTCCTTTCCCTCTACCCATCCCCCACTTGCCCTCTCAAATAAATAAATAGAGTATTAATAACACTTAATAAACATGTCCGAGAAAGGCCAGCTTCCAAGTATTGTTCCTGCCCTGGATCGTCAGTTCTGGTACTGCCGAGTAGACTCTGCTGCAGTACCCTGTGACGAGTTCAGGAATTAAGTGTGTGGGGGGGGTGGCCGGTAAAATGGCCCTGTGCTCCGTCTCTGCTGCGCCTCTGGGACCCGCGTGGGCCACAGTGGCAGGCAGGCAGGCAAGCGCCCCAGAGCTGGAGAGAGGGCTGCATGCCCCCGCGCAGCAGGGGGCTGGCCTCCACGCAGTCTCCCGCCCACTGGGCTTAGCAAAGGCCGAGCAGAAGCTCCCCTTCCTTTCTGCCAGACCTCTTTAGGATTAGTGGCCTCTACAGAAGTGACAGCCTCCATCTCTCTTCTCGGCTCTGTCCCCACGGTGGGGGTGTCCGCCGGATGCTCTTGAAGGGGAATTAGGTTGTATGAGTGACCGACCGCTGCCTAACAAATCATCCCGAAACTTAGCGACTGAAAACAATGCTTATTATCTTGTGCAGTTCCTGGGGGTCAGGAATCCAGGAGCCACTTAGCTGGGTGGTTCTGGCTCAGTCTCTCACAAGGCTGCAGTGGAGGTCTTGACCATGGCCACGGTCTGCTCCAAGCTCACACACGTAGCTGTTGGCACACCTCGGTTCCTTGCTGGCTGTTGACTGGGGGCTCTAGCACCTGACGATGTGGGTCTTCCCACAGGGTTGGTCACGGCACAGCCGCTTGCTTTCCGCAGAGCGGGAGGGGCGATGGTGGTGGTGGTTTTGGTGGTGCATCCCAGTCCCACCCTAAGATGGAACACAGTGTGAGAAGTGACATCCCATCACTTCTGTCATTTGCTGTTGGGCAGGTCAGCCCCGGGAAGGTGTGAGGGGTGTGAGTTCCAGGAGGCTGAGATGGCTGGAGCCTCCTGGGGGCTGACTGGCACACAGCCTAGCAGAGACTTGACTGGGAAAGCTGCCAGGGAACTAGAAACTTCGCCCAGAGGTCCGCCCTACAATTCTAAAGATGCTGTTACAGGTTTCTCAACTAGTACCCTTGAGATCAAGTTCAAGTCCCTTTAAATGGCCTAAAAGGCCTAAAAGGACCCTCACAGCCCACCTCCCTCACCACCAACAGCTCCAGCTCATTTTCTCTTTCTTGCTGGGTGCTCAGGGAAGGCTCGCTGCTACTCTGACACAGAGCAGGGACTGGATGGACCTGAGGATTGACTTGGGAGGACATTTGGGGACAGAGTGTTCTGGACCTATCATGTTAGAATATTTGCTTTCACTTCTACGTGTGATTTCTGTACGTTCTTTGAGAGCAGGGACCAGGAATATGTCAGCTCTGCATCCCCACTGCTTTGCCCAGTGTCGGTGTGCGGCAGAGGCCTGAGGAGTGATGAATGTCCTTTTGGTAAGTGGGGGCTGACACATGAGAGAGACAGGATCGGACAGTCCGCGAACTCCCACAGACTCCGGGAGGACTGATGGGGGAGAAAACCAAGAGAGGGAAATTTGTTTTGAGGATTAAGGGCTCGCTCTGTAGACGTCCCTGTGTTTTATAGACAGGGGTGAAATGAACGTGAATTTAAATAAAGACTAGTCTGTCTTTAATGATGTAGTTATTAGACTGCATTTGGCAATGCGTCCCCTGACATAAAGTTTTAAAATCAGCCTTTCAAACACTAAATTACCCTTTGGGTCTGCCAGCTCTAATGATAAATAAAGTGCAAGTTGACCTCATTACCATCAGATTCATGGAGTGGGTTAACGTTTGGTAGATTAACCAGTTCTGGGTGCCGAGGAATGAAAGCTACAAAATGATAGATTCTAATGGAGAATGAGGGGCTGGAGCCACATTTGCAACGAAGTTCATTACACAGGGGTTGATGAGCCTTTGTTTCTAATCAATGGGAGCTCAGATCCCTCCACACTCTTGTAATAGAGTGGCCTGCAGATGCCTTTGGCTCAGGCAGCTCTGAAGTAGTAGACTCTTTGGAGGCAGGAATGGGAGAAAGTACTGACTTGGAAAAGGTGGTGTGAGATGTCTTTGTGGGTCCAGAGAGTGGGTTCCCTGGGAACCCTGTGCTTTTGGAGGAGTCTGTCCAGCCCTGCATGGGAAGCACCCGTGCTGCTCGTCTGTTAGGCTGGGGAGGGATGAATGCTGGTTTGGTAGAAGAAGGCAACAGAACCTCCATTGTATGTTCCTTCAGGAGGGAGGGGAAGGGCTTCAAGAAAGGCGTGGTTGACTGGGAATGGTTCTTCTCTGCCCCCTGAGAAGTCCCTGAGAGGTGTGAGTCCCGTGACACAGAGGAGGGACCAACCATCCTTGGAGGAGATGGTCTGTAGTCCTGTGTGAGGAAGGAAGGCAAAGTGGAGGAGAAACCCCCACAAGCCTTGTCTCTCCTCATCCTCAAAGCCTAGACAGACAGGGTGGTCAGGACAGGGCAAAATATAGCTGGTGGGTGGGTCCATCGGGGGGGAGAAAATATCAGGAAGGTGTCCCCTTTCAATTACAAATACCCTGGTGGGGTGGTGGTGAAGGAAGAGAGAGAGTTGGGTTGACTGCCAGCCAGAGGCAAGAAGACATGGATGCCTCATGTTGGCCAGCAGACCTTCTAGAGCATGGAGGCCGCTGTGTTTGCTGGGAGTGAGAGTCTGGGCCCAGAGTCACACAGATCTGGATTCAAAGTCACAGTGGATGTGGTCAGGTGATTTAAGGGGTCTACTTTCTTTGTCATTGTCTGTAAAAAAATAATAGTAATGCCCACCGTATAGGGTGTGGTATGCAAAAGTTAAGAGGAAAAACATATGCAAACTGCCAGACACATGGAAACATCCAGAAAATAGTGATTTTCCCTAAATCATGAGAGAGGAATCTTCCTCAAGTCAAATAATTCCTTCTCTTCCTTCCTCCCTCCCTGCCTTCTTTCCTTCCTCCCAACTAGCCAGCTACTATTTATACATCACTTAGCACATAAAAAGTGATTTACTACACAGAACATTCCAGGGCATGTACTGGGCAGCATATTGTAGTGGAGCAAAGGATCTGATGTTTACTTTTAATTTCTCGCCACATCAGCTGCATGTTCTTGAGTTGGCTTAATCTTTCTGGGCTTCTGCATGCTCACCTCTGAAATGGAAATGGCAATATTTTACTATTATCTCCTACATTATTATAAGATACAAATAAGATCAGACATGTGAAAGTGCTTTATAATCTGTAAAAGAAAACAATTCTTTGGGCGTGCTTAGGTGGCTCAGTCAGTTACGCATCTGCCTTCAGCTCAGGTCATGATCGCAGAGTCTTGGGATGGAGCCCTATGTCAGGCTCCCTGCTCAGCAAGGAGCCTGTTTCTCCCCCTCCCACTGCCCCTCCCCCGACTCGTGCTCTCTCTGTCTCTCTCTCGCTCTCAAATAAATAAAATCTTAAAAGAAAAAGAAAACAATTCTTTGTATTTAAAAAATCATTTTTAGTTGTGGTCAAATGTTTATTAACATAAAACCATCGTAATCATTTTTATGTACACAGTTTGGTGGTTTTACGTCCATTCACACTGTTGTTGTTGTTTTTTAAAGATTTATTTATTTGAGAGAGCGAGAGGGAGAGTGGGGGGGGGAGGGGCAGAGGGAGAGGGAGAGAGAGAATCCTCTAACAGACTCGCTGCTAAGCATGGAGCCCAACGCAGGGCTCCATCCCAGGACCCTGAGCTCAACCTGAGCTGAAACAAAGACTTGGATGCTTAACCAACTGAGCCATCCAGGTGCCCCCATTCGTACTGTTTTATAACCATTACCACCATCCAATCTCTGGAACTCTTTTCATCTTGCAAAACTTTCTACCTATTGAGCAATCATTCCCCATTCCCTGCAACCTCTAGGCCCTGGCAGCCACCTTTCTACTTTCTGTCTTTATGAAGTGGAACGCTCTTAGGTATCTCATATAGATAGAATCATACAGTATTTATCTTTCTGTGTCTGGTTTCTTTCATTTAGCATAATGTGCTTAGGGCTCATCCATACTGTAGCAAGTGTCGGAATTTCCCTCCTTTTTTAAGGATGAGTAATATTCCAGTATATATATGTACACCACATTCTGTTTATCCAGCCGTCTGTCGATGGACCCTTTGATTGCTTCCATGTTTTGGCTATTATGAATGATGCTACTATAAATATGGGCATACAAATATCTCTTTGATATATACCCATATACATCAGACTCTTTTGGGTAAGAGATGGAATTGCTGGATCATACGGTAATTGTGTTTATAATTTTTTGAGGAACCATCATACTGTTTTTCACTCTAGCTGCACCATTTTCATTCCCACCAACAGGGCACAAGGGTTCCAATTCTCCATATCCTCACCAACACTTCTTATTTTCTAGGTTTGGTTTTTTGTTTTGTTTTTTTTTAAATTTTTCTTCTTGATAATAACCATCCTAATGGGTGTGAGGTGAAAGGGATTCACAATATTAGTGGTTCATATAAGCACTTGATTTCATTGTCGCTTACCTCCTTCAAAACAGAAAACAGAAAGGGATTTTTAAACAGATTTATTAAGGTGAGATCCCTCCCTGGTAGAGGTCATGGTTTGGAAGGGAACTGAGACTCTCACATGAGTCTGAACAAAATTCGTGTGATGGTTGGGCAGTGGGGAGGGGTCCGTTTGCCTGGGGTGACCACTGAAGGTATGTGTGGGAGTGAGTTTTTGAGCCAGACCTTGAGGACAACTGGGTTTTCAGTACATAGAGATTTCAGAGGAGGGATGGAGTCGTGGATAGCCTCCAAAGGAAAATAGCATGATCGGAGACATATCTTGGAAGGAGTCGTGTTTGTTCCGAGTGTGGTTCCTGGATTAGCAGTGTTAGCTCCTGGTACGTTGTTAGAAATGAAGATGCTTGGGTGCTTCCCACACAGATGCTGAATCAGAAACCCTGGGAGTGGGACCTGGCGGTCTTTGTTTTCATACCCCTCCAGGGACTTCTGGTGGTCTTTGTTTTCATACCCCTCCAGGGACTTCTGATGCAAGCTCAAGTTTGTTCAGAGGAGTAGAAGCCGATGAAGCTGGGTGTGGGTTAGAGGTTAGTTTATGCAGCGTAGAGCTGGGTCAGGGAGTTCAGGCTCTGCTTATAACCCTCTGGTGACTGCCCATTGCAGCCAGAATAAAATTAAACTTCTCATTATGGCCCACAAGGCAATATGATCCCGTCTGTCCCCCTCTTCACCTCACCTCCTTCCATCCTTCCCGTCATTCACTACACTCCAGCCACTGAGCATCAGCACCTACAGTATCTGGAGGCATTTGGGGGTGTCACACCTGGGGAAGGTGCTCCTGGAATCTAGTCATAGTGACCTCCAATTTACTGTGACCCTTTAGGACAGCCCCCCCCCCCCCCCCCCAGCAAAGAACCCTCCGGCTCCACATATCAGTAGTGCTGAGTCTGAGAAACACAGCTCTAAACTAGGCTGCTGGATGCAGGAATGGAAAGAAAAAAAAATGAATATTTCTATTCGGCAGGGTAAGATTTTGTCACCATCTGTGCCTACCATTGTGACTTTCAATCTTTTTTGCAACAAAATCAGAAGACCCCAAGCACAGAAAATTCCTCTGGGAATGTTGTGTGCCATGCTTTTGTCCTGTTTCATTTGGCACCTGTCTCGTGCTCTTGCCAATCCTCGTTTTTTCCTTCTTCCCCTTTCCCTTTCTCTTTCTTCCTTCTTCCCTCACCCTTCCTCTGTCCTCTTGCCTTTTTCTTCCTTTCTCTTTCTGCTCCCTCTCTCTCTTCTCTCTCTTAGTTAACTGCCCATTATGAAGATTTGAAGTTTAGTGGGTTTATGGTCTCAGTCCTTAATTTTTAAAGCAGGTAATTGCACAGTCTATACTAAATTAAATTTACTTGCTTTTTACTTCTGTGGCATATGGCATCTGAATGGGGCTGCTTTTTATCTCCTGCAGGTTAGTTAGTGCTATTTCTTTTCCCTTTTCCCTTGTCCCTCTGTGCATTTTGAATATTCTGATGACAGCCACTAAGCAACTCTTTCAGCCAACGACCTGTCTTTAGGAAACTCAGCCAGTTAGTGGGAGGTTGCTGAGACTGAGACCTGGTGTGCGGAGTTGCGATGTGGAACCTTGGGCAGATGCCTCCTGTCGGAGTGCGCCCCTCGATGTCTTGGGCTGCTCTTCTGGGTTCTAGGTTCTAGGGCTGTTGCTATTCCCCAAAGGGGCCACATCACTCCTCCTTGCTCTCCCTCCACAAAGTACTGCGTATACAATTCCCCAGGGACACCCTGAGGTGCCCATGGACACCTGCTGAAACCTAAATTAGCCTCATGGAAAACCAGGGTGCATATAATGGGTGTTTGAAGGAGGATAGACCTGAGAGGTATTTGTTTTGGTGAGATGCCATAGAGGGTGTTTGAGACCTCTGTAGACTATGTGGGAGGTGCTGGCCTCAGGGAGGCTGATGGGGAGTGAGACAGAGTTCCTTACCTACATTCTAGATGTAGGCTCCATGGGAACTTTGCTTTCCAGCACAGAGAACAGGGACTGTCCTCCCCAATCAGAAATAGTAATTACAATGTGAGTTAGAAGTTTGACACATTTTGTTGATATGAAGCTCCTCTCTTCCCACGTTAGGGAAAGGGCAAGAGAAAGAAGATGATGTTATCTGAATGCATTTTTTGAATGAATGAGCAAATGACTAGTCTGTTCTTCTCCCATTGCGGGGCCCTAGCTTACTCTCTAAGCCCCAGTGTCCTCCTGGATAAATGTTCCCTGTCCTGGTCTCACTCCCAGGGAGGTGATGACAATGAATAAGATCTATTACTTGTGCTTTGATCTCCTGGGAAAAGAGATAACTCCAAGGTGGAAGCAATCAAAGTAATGGCCCTGTGGATTTTTCTGCCATATTCTTGCAAAGAACTCAAACCTGTTCTAATCGGTCATTATTGCTTGCTTGCCTCTTTCTTTGAGTGGAGGGACATTAGCATCATCCAAACATGTCAAACTTCTAGCTCCCATTCTAATTGTCATTTCCGATCGGAGGTGATAAGGTCCCGCATTGTAAACTGTAGCGGGCACGGTCCTCCTTTATTCACAGCTGTGGGGAAAATGGGGCACTAAGAACCCCTCAGTGCTATGATGGTCTAGGGTCTCTCCACAAACTCAGGGAGGGGGTCTGAGGGAATGATGACGTGACCAGATGGAGACGGACAGGTGGGTCAGCAGACCACACACAGTGCTGGTGACCCAGAGGTGGGGGGATTCTGGGGATGGCACCTGTCCGCTTCCCCACTGAGCTCACCTTTCAGAGTCCATCTGGCACACTGCTTGTGCTTTCTGCCTCACTCCCCACCCCTATCACCATCTCCCCAACTCGTCCCTGAGTGTTTGAGAGCAGGGGTTAGAGTCGCGTTATGTCTCCACGTCCTGTGTTCCTAGCGGTGTCTACCCCACTAGAACCTGGTGTCAGATAGGTGTTCAGTCTGTGCTCATCGAATTGAATTCCCCCAGATGGTGAAGCCGACCTGGGCTCAGTGTCCTCTGGGTGTGAGGCAGACTCCCTGGCATCCTTGGACGTGCTCGACCCATCAAGGCTCCCGGCAGCCCCCATCACTCCCCGAGCCTCTGCCTTCACTCTGCTCCAGCCCGTAACTCGGCCAGAAGGCTGTCTCCGGCAGCCATTAGAGAAGACAAAGGGGCAGCGCCAGGACCCACTGTTTCTCTCCCCTGCCTGGCTCTGTGTGCAGTGAGCCTTGAGTGTGGGGATGCCGGGCACTGCCTGGCCACAGTCGTGCATCTGGTCCCACCCAAGCTGGCCAGGGGAGCTGCCAAGGACAAAGCTGGTGGCTCCCTCTGTGACCATGAGAACACATGGGGACCGTCCTTCCCCCAGAGAAAACCTAGAGGGAGGTGGCACAACCCAGAGAAGGAAGCCAGCTCTGGGTTACCTGGGAATATCAATGGGGTGTGCAGAGACCTTACAGAGCGGCTGTATTAATAAGGCACTAAATGCAGATGTAATTGCTGGTCACGCCAGGGACTTTGTTCATAAATTTTTTCCAGGGATCATGTCCTTTGGTTAACTGTGGGAGGATGAAGGATGAAGGGATGGAGCTAAAGGTGAACCATGTTGTGAAAGTCTCAACAGTCAACACACATCACGATCGGTGCTTCTAACAAGTCTGGGAGGCACGCGTCGTGCGTAGCGTTTGCCCGCGTCTGTGCTGAGTTGTGTGGGGGGCACAGGGGGTAATGAGATGTGGCTTCCGCCCTCAAGGTGCTCAGCATTCAGAGAGCTGTCTCGTAGCACCAGGAAACAGCACTCTGTCCCCCCTTCTCGTGCACTGGCCCCGTCGCCCACCTTCCCTGGGATCACGTCCCCCTTGCTGCTCTGTGCTTTCTCCCCAGCTTGTACTCCCTCTCCAGACCTCCCTGTAGGCCCTTTTCAGCTTGCCATGGAGCCCCATTCTGGGGAGAACCCACATCTGTCGGATGGAGTGCTTTCCTTTTACCCATCTCCAGAAGCAACTGCTCACGGGGCGGGGGGGGGGGGGGGGTCGCTGGATTTTCCTGCTCCCCTTCCTGCCTGTCCTGCCTTGTTCCCCAGGACAAGTCTCCACTCACCTGGCACTTGCAAGTTCTTAGGTAGGGCTGTGCTTCCTGGCTCACCGCCTCTCTCATCTCTACCTTTGCTCTCGCTTGATCGTCCCCAGCGCCCTTGGGTCCGTTGTCTCGTGACATTGCCTTGAGGATACTTAACCTCCATCTCCAGTGGCCTTCTCCTCTCCATGTCACTTTCTAACCCACACTCAGGATTGTGGCAACACTGGATGCTCTTCTTCCTCTGAAACCTGGAATTTCAAAATCCCATGGTCTGCAAACAGTATCCTATGCTCCCCACTTTCACCGTCTTGCTCCCACTACGAAAGCTCTTGCCACATCCACATATCCATGTACTCCCCAGTTCTCCATCGCCTCTCAGCCCTGCGGGGTCTATTCATTTGGACAACTTTTGCTGGGTTTCGCCCCCTTTCCTGGTCATGCCTTCAACTCCTGTGTCCCCTCATCCTGCCCACTCAGTGACTCCCACCCTTGATAGTACAGACATCTACCTGCCTTGCTTTTATCTGTGTCCTGAGGCTGCTTGCAAAAAAAAAAAAAAAAAAAAACCACACCAACTTCTCTTCATTCCATCCGCACCCAAACAGAAACACGGTTACATGTCGGAGCACCTGTTCTCAGCTTTCGCCTGAAACCACCTACACCATCGTTGCCACTCTTGCTCAGGAGGTGATGATCTTGCCTCTCTTCAGAGACAATAGAAGCTGTCGAACTCAGTCCCTCTCAACTCCCCCTTCCCCCAAATATTTATTTACAGCTGTATTGATCAGTATTAGACTGGCCCTGTCCGGTATGGTAGCCACTAGCTACTGAGCACTAGAAATACGGCTCATCTGAATTCAGATGGACGGTTTTTGTTTTTAAAGATTTTATTTATTTGTTTATTTATTTATTTATTTATTTTAGAGAGCATGCGCTCATGCAGGTGGGGGGGGGAGGGACAGAGAGAGAGAGAGAGAGAGAATCCCAAACAGACTCTGCACTGAGTGCGGAGCCCCTCGTGGGGCTCAATTTCACGACCCTGAGATCATGACCTGAGCCGAAATCAAGAGTCAGACAAGCTCAACCCACTGAAACACCCAGGCGCCCCTCAGATGTACTGTTAAGTACCAAATACACACTGGATTTTGAAGTTTTAGTATGAAAACAACACAAAAGTTCTCAATGATTTTATATGGTAGAAATGGTCATATTTGGAAATTTGGGTTAAATAAAATACATTATTTAAATTAATTTCATAATTTCACCTGCTTCTTTTTTTTTTACTTGTTTTAAATGTGGCTGCTAGAACATGTGAAATTACAAGCATGGCTTGCATTGTGTTTCTGTTGGACGGCGCTGGGCTGGAGCGTGGGCTGGCTCAGGAGCAAAGCGAGCTGAATTCACATGCCGTATTTCAAAGATAGAAGGGTATTTCTCTCGGGTGTGAGTCTGCAGGTCGGCCATGGCCCAGGGTGGCCAGGGGTGTGGGGGCAGGAAGCAGTGTTGTCCTCATCTGTAGAGTTCCCATACATTCCTGTTGTCAGCAGCAGCTATATTTACAGTCAGCAAAAAAAGGGAAGGAGAGTCCAGGGCAGGGGGATGGACTGGAAGTGTCATGGTTGTTTCCACTCAAACTCACTGTCCCACTTCAGCTCCTGGCCTCCCCCAGCTGCAGAGGAGGCTGGGAAGTGTGGTGTGTAGTTGGGCAGCCATGCATGCAGGTGATACTTAGGGTGGTTTATGATTAAAAGGAAGAAAGGGAGAAAGGCCCTGGGGGCCAGCGAGCCGTCTCTGCGTGACTTCTCCCTTCTCTTACCTTGTCTTCTCTCAGCCCACGTGAACCTACACCCTGTGCCCCAGGCTCTTTCTCTACTGGCTTTTTTGCAGCACTCGCTTCAGAAAGTGACCCCTTGCTTCTGACATTATCAGCTTCTCCCTCCCCTCTGGCTCCTTCTTCTGAGCCCCTTTCCGGTGAGTTTAAAAACCCTTCCTTGGGCAATGTGATTCACCCCATCTACTGCCCTAATCACACTCTTTCCATTGAAGACAAGCTACTTGACTCATTCACCTTCTTCGCCCCTTCTTGAGCAGCTGGATCTGCTCACCAGGGTCTCCGGTGACCTCCTTGTTGCCAAATCTCATAGAAAATTCTCAGTTCTTACTTTATTTGACTTTCATCCAGCCTCACTGCTGTGTCTTGGCCTCTTGCATCAGCTTCTCTTTCTCTACACGCTCCGCAGATGTTGAGTCCGCAGGGCCTGAGCCTCATCCCTCCTCTCTCTCTCTGTGCCAGATCCAAACTGTCATCACCACCCTGGCCCTGCGGTCCCCCAGGCCTGTGTCTTGAGCCCGGATGGTTCTCTGGGGAGCCAGGCCAGTGACTGCTGCCAAAGAGCGTGCCCCAAACTTAACAAATACGACCCCAGAGTCATCATCTGGGTCCTTCTCCAGAAACAGAACAGAACAACCTTCATCTTAACACCTCTGTGCTCTCAATGCTAGTCAGTGATGTCACCATCTAAATAGTCAAGCCAGAAGCCCTTCACATCTCCTCCTACCCTCCACAGCCAGCCACCCTGCTCATTGCACCTCGTGAATTGTGCTCAGATCTGCCCCATCCCCTTGATCCTCATCATTCTGCCCCTCAGTACCTGCCTCATCTCTTTTTCCCAGGCTCTTAACATCACCCCAGACTCACCTTCCCAGCTCATATTTCGGTTGCCGCTCCAGTCTATCTTCAGTGCCATGAGTGATGGCCCTAAAATGCAAATCTGATGATGTCACCATCTGCCGAAGGTCCTCCTGTTGTTACCGTTCCAGTTCCGGGGCATGACACACAAGGGTCCTTCCTGTTCAGGCTTCTGTCCCCCTGTCCCAGCTTCTCCTGCCAGGTGCTTGGGCCCCTGACACCTGCTGAAGCAGTCATGCTTTCAGAGGCTCTGCACGCTGGAACGCACTTCGGTTCCCTGCTTCCCTGGGAAGCTCATGGGCCTGCTTCCAGGTTGTCTCTTCTGTGAAGCCTGGTGCGGTACCCGGGAAGCGGTAGGCACTGGACACCTGTGTGCGATAGATAAATGCATGAGGCCTTCCCAACAACTTCTCTCCGCTATCCAGAAGAGTCTGTGCTTCCTGGGAACTCTGTGATTTTCTCTCTTAAACCACTTATTGTCTCCACCCCTCCCCAGAAATGTCCTTGAGAGCCAAAGATACACTCATAGTTTTCTGGGATTTCCCAGCACTGTGGGCAACTGGATGGCTTATAGATGGATCATAATGGGGTTTGATCATATCACTTAACCATATTGGGTTGTGGCTATTTGATTTCATGGCCATATTCTCTGGACACTTTGAAAGCAGAGATACATCTTATCCTTCTCTATGTACAAAGTGCCTTGGTTAAAATAGAAGTTTTAATAGGTATTTGATGAATTAATAAATAAAGGAATGATTAAGTGGATGAATGCATTGCCTGTATCCGTTACAAAGCCCAAGATTAAGTGCTAAATGAGTGGCACAGACTGTGAGCGCTTTGGAGGATTCGAAGAGGGCAGAATCAGTGTGGGCTGGAGTCGTCTGGCACATGCCTGGGTCAAGGCAGGAGTGAACTTAAGAATGGCGCATAATTTAGACAGGATTTGGATATGGGTAAAGCAAAGCTGAATGCTTTCCAGGAAGAAGAGACCACCTTGAAAAAAGAGAGCGCAAAGTGACAGGCTCTACTCAGTGTTCAGCAAGGGCTACCTTGATGTAGCTAAGTGGTCAAAGAATTTGGTAGAATATGAGCCTAGAAAGGTGTGTGGTGCCAGATTGTGGAGGGTGTGGGTGCCAGGCAGGTGAATCTGCACCATGGAGAAGCTGGGTTTGCACAGGAGAGCCTGGAGGAGGGAAACAGGTGAGGGGTATTGCAGGAGAGAGGCGGGGGTGGGGGTGGCAGTGGGAGCAGAAAGAGAGCAGAGGATGGGGGCGCATCCCTTGGTGGTCCTCAGTGACTGAGCAGGTGGAGTGGCGGAAGGGCTGGGGAGAGTGCAGGACCACTCTGCCATGGATCGCGTGTGGGAGACAGACCATTAATGAAAACTGGGAAGGCAGAAAGAGCCCCCCGTTCTATGAAAAGATAATGGTTACATTTGGGACATGGAGTTTGGAAAGACCTCCAAGGGGACATTTCCCTTTAGCAACCAGAAATAAGAGTCTGATGTGTGGATGGGGAAGTAGGGCTGGAGATAGAGGTTTTGGAATTATCTACATAGAGCTGATGGTTGAGAATGAATTCTTCAGGTTTTGGAATTACCTACATAGAGCTGATAGTTGAGAATGTATACTTCAGGGGAGAAAGTATACAATGAAGAAAACGTGGACTGAGGACTGAATCCAGAGTGTGAGGTTTAGGGAACACTGCCAACTAGGGTTATAAAAGGGGAAGGAGTTGGAGCTCGAAGGGGCTTGGAAAAATGTGATCAGAATGAAAATCAGACCAGTGTCATATCAGGGATGTTAACACATGATAACCCAGAAAAAACCTCCAGTCACATGTGATTCAGAGCCTCAAAATCCTAAAAAACCACAGAAATATTTGTAAGGAAGGAGAACCTTAGTGAATTCAGAGATGGTGGAGGCTGAGGATGGAGAAGATGCAGTGGAATTGGAGGCAGTAGGTATAGATCACAGAGTTTAAGATGTCTCACTGGCCATGGGTGAGGAGAGAGGGTAGGAGAAGGTAAGAAAGAGCCAGAAGAATCTTTTTTCTCATCAGAGCATTTTCTAAAAAATTGAGGTATCATTTACGTGTAATAAACTGCCTATATTTTGAAGTATCCAGTTTGATAAGTTTTGCCATGCATACACCCATTACACCATCACCACCATCAAGATGATGAAATTTTCCATCACCCAAGAAAAGTTTCTTGGGGCCACTCTAATTCTTCATTTCTGCTCCTTCCTGTTCTCACCCCTCCCCTGGCAACCACCGATCTTCTTCCTGTCACTACAGACATGTATTTTCTAGAAGTGTATATACATGGAATCATAAAGTCATAGTCTTTTTGTCTACTTTTTAAATTCCATTTTATCACTGGGTAGTATTGTGTTGTATGGATATACCACAGCTTGTTTATTCATTCCCTTATGGGTGGTTGTTTCCAATCTCTATCACAGAGCGAGTTGCTATGAACATTTATGTATGAGTTTCTGTGTAGACCTCTGCTTTCCTTTCTTTTGGATAAGAGTAGAATGGCTGAGTCATATGGTAGGGGGAGGTTTAACTTCTTAAGAAATGACCAAACTGTTTTCCAAGTGGTTATGCCATTTGATGTTCCCACCAATAGTGTATGAAAGTTCTAGTTCTTCCAGATCCTCACCAGCTCGGTGTGGTCGAGCTTTTTAATTTTAGCCATACTAGTAGATTAAGGGTGAGATCTCGTTGTGGTTTTAATTTGTATTTCCCCAATGACTAGTGATATGGAGCATATTTTCACATGTTTATTTGCCACCTATGTAACTTTTTTGGTGAAGTGTGTATTCAGATCTTTGGCACATTTAAAAAAAAATTGGTTTGTGTGGGGGGGTGCCTGTGTGGCTCAGTCATTGGAGCATGTGGCTCTTGATTTCGGGGTTGTGAGTTCAAGCCCTATGTTGGGTGTAGAGATTACTTTAAAAAATCTTTAAAAATTGGATTGTTTGATTTCTTATTATCGAGTTTTGAGAGTTCTTTGTATATTCTGGATATATCTTCATCACATATATGCTCTTTGTATAATATTTTCTCCCAGCCTGTGGCTTGTCTTTTCATGGTGTCTTTTGAAGAGCAGATATTTTAAATTTTGATAAAGTCCACTTTGTCAATTTTTTATTTTCTTAGTGTCATGTCTAAGAAATCTTTTCTAACTATAAAAGCCCCAAAGATTTTCTTCTAGAAGTTTTATAATGTTAAGTTTTGCACTTAGGTCTACGATCTGTTTTGTGTTAATTTTTATGTATGCACAAGACGGGGTTGGAAAATTCTTTTTTTTTAAACGTATGGATATCCAACTGTTCCAGTGCAATTTGTTGAAAATACCATTTTTTTTAACTGTGCTTTTGTCAAAATCAGCTGGCCATATATGTATGGGTCAGAGTAGTAATTTTGCAGGAAGGAATAGAAGTTGGCATAACATCCCTCAAAAGCCAAGACAAATTTGGCTCAAACATTTACAGAGTGCCTCCTGTTGTCAGGCAGGGTGCCAGGGATTGGGGATAGAAAAGATTAAAGAGGGGAAGTTAAAGATGAAACTGATCATTTGAAATAGAGTATGCGTGGGATTCTATGGCTATACATACTTGCAGCCCTCGATCAACTTCTGTATTCAGAGAAAGCTTCCGGAAGGAGGGGATGTCTGAGTTGAGGACTCATTCTGAATGAGAGTGGCCAGTGAGCAAAGGTGGGAACGCAGAAGGAGGAGCATGGGTAAAAGTGCACAGGGACACAACAGCATGTGTGTGCATGCACACACACACGTGTGGGTTTAGGCGGCGCTATGGTAGGTCGCTATTTCTAGAAAGTAGAGAGGGATGAGCGGAGAAGCAGAACAGAAGGTTTGAGAGAGAGAGCCAAGTCTCGTGTGCCACACCAAGGAATTCTGTTTATTTTGATACCGAAAGCTAAAAGCAGGGGTTTGCACCTTGCGGTGACTGGCAGCTGCGTGTGGGCATGACTGAGGATTGCCAGGTGGTAGTTGAAAGGGAAAACCGGGTGAGAGGCAAGAGGTTGCAATTGAGTAGTCGAGAGGAAAGGACTGAACTTGGACCATGGTGTTGAGCTGGAGAGAAGGGGACAGATCTGGGAAATAGCGAGGGGCAAAGCCAGAGCCATTGGAGGTGAGGGATAGAGGTGAGGCCACGATGCCTGGGTGGCTGGTGCTGTCATAAGCTAAACTCAGGAAGAACGTAAGAGGGAAGAGGGTGCTTTTGCTTTGGGTCTTAATAAATTTGAGATGCTCATCAGACATTTACATGGAGATGTCATCAGGCAGGTGGGCGTAGGTAAAGTGTCGAGATCACTGAGGAAGCCTGTGGGAGTGAGTCAAGAGGAGGGCTCTGCACAGACCCTGGGAGCTCACCAGAATTGAAGGCTCAGCAGGAGACAGTGGACCTTGACACTATGGTCAGAGAAATGGGAGGAAAACCCCAGGGGCTTCGTGTCATGGAAGCCTCGGAAGTTGAGGGTCTCAGGCAAAAGACTCAGGACTCAGGACCCCAAACACTCAGGACTCAGGTTCAGAGGAAACCAGGAGGCAGCTTAACCGAGCGGTCTGGCAGCTCACGGGCTCCGAACCCAGGCTGCCATTAAGAGCTGTGTGATCTCGGACAAGTTGCTCACCCTGCCCCTTTCTCGGTTTTCTCACCTGTAAAATGGGGCAGTATGTTGTAGGGTTGGGTGAAGGCTAAATGAAAGAACACATGCGATGTTCTTCAAACGGTCCCTGGCAGACGGCGAATAATAATGCCAGCTAGTGATAGAATCAGACAAAGAATCAAAGTGCCCCCTGACTTCGCAGCAACGGCTGTTGCTGGTGACTGCACGTATAGCCTGAGTGGGCTGGTGGGAATGGAAGGCAGATTACAGTGGTCGAAGGGGATCTGACATGACGTGAGGTCAGCAAAATGTTGAGCAATCAGTCACTTGAGAAGTCTGGTTTGGATTGAAGGTAAGATGGAAGGGAGAGCCAGAGGGCCATATATGGTCCGTGTGGTCCGTGGAGGGCCCCTGAGCACGTTCTAGCGAAGGGGAATGAGCTGGTCTGGGGGAGAGATGGAAGGTCAGGGGAGAAGGGAAGTGTGGTGGGGCTCTCCTAGAACTGGAATCCTCATGATCTGAGCCCGTTGGAAAGGGGCACATGTGACTCTTGATTCTGGAGTCATGAGTTCAAGCCCCGTGTTGGGTGTAGAGATACATACATACATACATACATACATACATACATACATACATACATTTTTTTTTTTTTAAAGAGATGGGGGCACAAAGTGTAGGCAGTTCCCTGCAAGTGGCCTCCGATCAATCTCTCTGTGGACAGAGAGAGGGGGTGGGAGCTGGGTAACAGCTAGAGGTGAAAATCCAGGTTATGGGCTGACTTGTGTCCAATTCCCCCCCCATTCATATGTTAAAGTCCTAACTCCCAGCACCTCAGAATGAGACTGCATTCGGACATAGTGTCTTTGAAGAGATAATTAAATTAAAATGAAGTCGTTAGGATAGGCCCTAATCCAGTATGACAAGTGTCCTCATAAGAAGAGGAGATTAGGATATAGCTGCGCACAGAGGGAAGACCGTGTGAGGACACAGGGAGACGAGCGGAGGAGGGAGGCCTCAGAAGAAACCGACCCTGCCCACACCTTGATCTCCGACTCCTAGAAAATAAATTTCTGTTGTTTAAGCACCCCTCGTCTGCCCTACTTTGTGATGGCAGCCCCAGCAAACAGATAGAGTCTGCAACGTGAGTGGGAGCTGGCCAGGTGAGGCCAAGGGCAGAGGATGGTCCTGTGTTGCCCCCCAGGTGAGGAGGAAGCCTGTGGGTTTGGGGTGGAGTGGTCTGCACACTGGCGTGGCTTCCTCCAGCAGGCGGATGACCGGGACCCACAGGGGTCAGGGGTACGAAAAGGAACATGAGAGCTCAGAGGTGAGCTGGGACAGCTGGTCCCAGGTGAATGGTGACGCTGGGGCTGGGAGCAAAGCTGACTGGCTCCCTGGAGGCTCCAAGCATCTCTTCCGGTTAGGACAGGGCTCTGACCGGCTGGGCCACACAGCTGAAGGCAGAGCTATGTCAAGACTGCCTGTAAGACTCTCCTGTAAAACCTCTTTATCCCCCCTACCCCCCCCTTAGGAGGTAAGAGTTATCAAAGTGCTTGGAAATCTTCAGGAGGGAGATTCTGGAAGACCCGAAGGATTAAGGGAGGCTGATTTTCCAACCTGAGGGGTCACTTCTGGGCTGTTGAGGGCAAGCCCTGTTCCAGCTGACACAGGTTACTCCAGCTTACAGCAGAGAGTAGAAGCGCCAGCCGCCAGGTGCCCGGGAGGCCCCCACACCCACCCTGCACCCTGCAGCACTGGTTCGGGGAGACCACCCTCGGCCTGAGCAATAGCTAATACTTCTGCACCATGTCACATTATTCTTTCACTCAATAACCATTCATTAAGGGCCTACTGCACGCACGTCTGGAATTGTGCAAGTACAGAGATGAATCAGCCACAGCCTTCAGCCTCAAGGAGCCGGCTGCCTCGGGGAGAAAAGACGGATAAGCAGATAGGCATAATAAAAAAGTCAAAAGTGATTAGTGTCTAATGAAAGGTACAGAGAAATTTCTGTGGGAGTTTTAAGGAAGAGGGAATTAAAGTGGGATGGGGAACCTGGGAGTTTCCAAGGAAGGAGAGATCACGCTGAGCTTTTCAGGTTGCAGCTAGCTGAGGGAAGTTTTAGAGAGAGATGTAAGGGTAAGCACCCCTCCAGGGCAGTGAGTGGTCTCTCGGGAAATCTAAGGAGTCAGGGAGGACTTCTTGGAAGAGGTGGGTCTGAGGGGAAGAAGGAGAGTCCTTAAGGAAAGGGGGAACAAGGGACAGGGCTGGTATCGGCAGAGGCATGGAGGCGGGAAGGTCAGCCAGCCCTGGTCCTAACATGGGGGTGTTGTCGCTGTGGGGATGGAAGGGGGTGCTGCAGCTAGAAGGGCATTTGGAAGCCAGACTGCAGAGGGCCTGGTTCCATCCTAGACACTCAAATGGGACCAATCCTAGGATAATGGGGAAGGCTGAGGATTTTGAGCAGGTGAGTGATAATTGGGGCCACACTCACGGGGTGTGCCAGAAAGGATTAGAGTGGGCAGAGCCAGGCCTGCCAGCCCCAGCGTCCAGGGTAGACATAGGCCTGGGCCCAGAACATGGAGAGAAGACCTTGGGGTAGAGGTGGGCCCAGAGTCAAGAGGCCGCCCTTTCCTTGGCACGAGCCTTAGAGAGAACTGGGCAGAGGTAAAGCTGTTGGCCTGTGGGGAGAAAAGCCCAATGTCAATGTTAGGGTTCACCAGCTCCCCGGGCGCGAGAGAGGCCTGTTGAGTACATGCGGTGTAAGGGTCACTGTGCACAGAGTCTCCACGGCTGGAAACACTGGGGAAGACCCTGCTCCCTGATTGCATGTCCCCATCTCAGCCTTGTCCTCGCTGTAGCCCTAGACCTCCCAGCCTTACCATGCCTACTAGCTGACTTCTCTGCAGAGCAGTCCCGGGGATGGAGGACGTGCCAGATGATATTGCTCCTCGTTAGGCAGCAGCTTGGAGCTCTGAGCATCCTGGCCCAAGCTTGATCGCCGGCCTGGGGGACAGAGCAAGGGGCCAGGAGCCTCAGCTGCACACTCAGTCCTGAGCACACTGCTCTCCACCCACGGGGCCCCTCGCTGGGGACTGCCAAACTGGGAACATGGTCTTCTGGTGTCCTAGCGGGGCCTGAGCTGGTCCCTCATCCTTTGTGTCCAGCCCCAGAATCTGGGTTCCTGTTATCATGCTGATTATTCTGATCCCAGTATGTTTGATGCCAACCAACCACCCAGCTGAGGCTGTTCCCAGACAGGAGTTAATCATTGTCTAAAACCCAAAACCTAATGAAAAGTACCCAGAGCACAGAGGTTGGGTGGAGTGCAGAGCCCTTCTTTGGACACTGTGGGGGAGGCAGAGAAGGAGGAGGTACTCAGGGGACCTCCTAGGCCCCTTCATAGAAAATCCCCACATTCCCTACTCCCCACCTGGTCACGCCCCCTCTGTCTCAGAGTATGTCCAGTGATGCTCTGTGAGTTGATTATGTGGTGTCCCATGGCTGGCTGGTGTCCTGTACATCTGGGTATGTGTTGGCACGTTATTTCTGTCGGCTCGGGCTGCCATCACAAGACACCGCATCGACAACAGACATTTATTTCTCCCAGTTCTGGACGCTGGAAGCCCAAGATCAAGGTGCCAGCAGAGTCAGTTTCTGGTGAGAAAAGCCTGCTTCCTGGCTTGCCTTCTCTCTGTGTCCTCACCTAGCAGGAGAGAGAGAGCCCTCTCCGGTGTCTCTTAGAAGGGCAATCACCCTATCCGATCAAGGCCTTACTCTTATGACTTCATGTCACTTTAATTTCCTCTTCAAGGCGCTGTCTCTAAATGTAGTCACATTGGGGGTTAAGGTTTCAACATGTGAATGCGGGGGTGGGGGGGAGACATATTCAGTCCATGGCACGTGTCCTGAATGTGTACTGTTCAAGAAGAGAGCACACAACCCTGAAACAGACTATCAGATGTGTGTTACCTCCTGTGGTTTAGGTGTGATTAGTGCCCTGATTGTCTACTGATGGGACAGAGGCAAGTCCATGTCTATAGCCTGAACAACCTTATCAAAACATTCCTGAAGTAACCCCCCACACCCCGAGAGAGCTGAGTTCCTTTCTAGATTTACGGGGGACGTGGGCGTTTTCTGAGAGATTATTTTATTACTTATTTTATTGCAAGTGATTTCCTAATATTTAAAAGTCATATGGTCCAAAGAGAAAAATGCCCCCTCGTCTAGAAATCTCATGGGGGTTGGGAGCATTAGCTAGGGGAATGTCCAGAGGTCCAGGGTCCTGCCTGTTAGTGTTTCAGAGTTGATTTGCCTTGGTGAGACTTTCTTTCTTTACAGTGGCTGCGAAGCTCATGTGCCCCCCCTGCTATGGATGGAACTGTGTCCTCCTAAAATTCACGTGTTGAAATCCTACCCCCCCCCCAATAGGATGGTATTAGGAGGCGGGACCTTGGGGAAGCGTTCCCTTTAGATGAGGTCATGAGGGTGGTGGGGCCTCCACTATAGGATGAGTGCCCTTATCCAGAGAATGTTGTCCCTTTCTCTCCACCCTTTGAGGACCATGTGAGAAGGCAGGTGTCTGCAAACCAGGAAGCAGGCCCCTCGTAGAACCCAACTCTGCTAGCACCCTGATCTCAGGTCCCCCCCACCTCCAGAACTGGGAGAACTAAATGTTTGCTGTATAAGCCATCCAGTCTATGACACCCCCTTCTCAGCAGCAAATCCCAACGAAGACAAGATTTACTAGAAGGAAAATGAGCCTTAGTTCTGGGTACAGAGTCTGCATGAGGCTGCTCTGGGTCACCTTCCGCCTCTCCCCCTCGCCAGCCCTGTGAATGTGAGCAGGTCCCTTCACCTCTCTGACCGTTTTCTCATCTCCAAGTGAGGATAACAGAAAGAACACACTTACCTCACAGGGTCATTGCAGAGATTAAGTGAGATCATGTCCGCTAAGCATTTACACTAATGTCACTGAATAAATGTGTGCCTGCTCACATAAAACCCATGTGCCAGGGATCCCGTGCCTCTTTCTCATGATTTGTGCGTGATGGCCGTGCCAGTTCCTAAAGTTTCAGATGTCTCTTTTCTATGCTGTAGGGCTGGACTAATGATTTCTATTATATTTTTAACAGTGAAACATTTTTTCCCCCATATCAAGTCTTCTGTAGAACCCCAGTATCCAAACCTGATGGGTGTGGAGGTGTGCTGGTTGGAGCTGGCAGGGGCCAGAGACCCCCAAGCGGCCTCTCCCTCTGCTTCCTAATGGAGCCCAGGGCCCTCCAAGGAACATCATCTGAGAATCACTTCTATAGGCTGCCCTTCTTCCTTTCTCTTCCCAGACTCTTCCTCCTGGGACAGCACAGTACAATCGTTTAGGTTTCTGCTTCCTGAGTAGCATTCCCATCCTGGTCTTGCTTTCCTGAGGTCACCTGGGTAGGTATTTTGGGTGTCCTCAGGCTCTTCAATCACACATTTATAGCCCTTTGGCCACTCTTGCCAGTGGTGATCCCACCAGGTGTGTGAGGACTTTGATACCTAATTCGCAGAAACCCACTTTAGCGGCTGGGTCTTGGGATGTGCCTCTGTTGCCCAGTGTAACTTTTATTGGGCATGGCTCATTTTTCTTGTTCAGCAAGGCAATGCATATAAACACATCCACAAATCAGGAAAAAAAAGTCTTTGTCATATTCTGTGTCCCGGTTTTCGGTTTGGAAAATGGGTCCCAGTAGGTATGGGAGCAATGTACAGAAAAGACAGCGTGGGACCTGGGTCTCTTCTGTCCGCGCCCACTGCAGAGATTCAAGGGCCACATGTCGGTGAAACCTATTCGGCTCGATTCCCCGTGTCGCTTTTCCGAGCCTTCAACCTCTGAAAAATAAGCTTGATATTTCTTCTTTTCTTTTTCTGTAAGAGCTTTATTAAAATATAATTCATGTATCACACAATTCACCCACTTAAAGTATACAACATGGTGGTTTTTAGTATATTCACAGTTGCGCATCAATCACCATAATCAATTTTAGAACATTTTTCAACACCCACAAAAGAAACACTGTGTATGCATTAGCAGTCACCCCTCGTTCGTTCCAGCTTTTCCATTACCGCCACTAGGCAACCACTCATCTACTTTCTGTCTCTGTGGATTTACCTGTTCTGGAAATTTCTTATAAATGGAATCAGCCTGTATGCAGTATTTAGTGTCTGGCTTCTTCCGCTTAGCATCGTGTTTTCAAGGTTCATCCATGTTGTGGCCTGTGTGAGTACTTCGGTTTTTTTAATTGTTGAATACTATTCCATTGTATGGATGTACCACATTTGGCTTATTCACTCATCAGTTGATGGGCATTTGGATTTTTTCCACTTTTGAGCCATTATGAATAATGGGGCTGTGAGCACATATATACGAGTTTTTGGTAGAGATTTTCAGTCTTGTAACTTCCTCTACCAAGAGAGTGAATGGTACCCAGAGCTAGATTTGTTGAGTGTTTCAGGTACTGTGCTAAGCACCTCACACAGACTATTCAGGTAATCTTCACAATGGCCCAAGGAGTGGGCTCTCTCCCCATTTTACAAGTGAGGAAACCGAGGTCTCAGAGCTGATACAGGGTGGAGCTGGGCTACCAGAACACTTACCCTGAATGCTGCTTCTGGAAGTTGGGCAGCTCTTGGAACTATACCACTGCAACCATTCATATTAAGGCACGCCGATTCAATTCGTGTGATGTGTCACTTACATACATTATCTTACTGAATCCTCACACCAAGCCCCTGAGGTTGTCTTCCTACTCTTCCTGTTCAGTGAGGAAAAGAAGTTCAGAGAAACTGCCTGGCTCACGGGCTGACATGATGCGTCAGCGTCTGAGCCTGGAGAGCAGGTGTTCAGCAGTATCTGCCACGGCTCTCCCTCTCATGCCCGGTCTCCTCTCACCCTCTCTTGTCTCAGGGAGATTTCTGCAGATACCCAGAATACCATTGTCAAAGGCGGCCACTGCGTCCCTTCCTTGGCACATGTGTGTTGGTGTACCTCTAAGCTTTTCACCATGTCTGGGCCTCGGGGCCTCCTACACATAGACCCCGGTGGCCTGTCGTGACATTACAGGGTTCCTGAGGTGGATTTGCACATTAGAATTCACGGCCGCACTTGGCTACGAACCAAGACCCTCAGCACATAGAGAACTTGCTTTGGGACTAGTTCCAAGGATGGCAGGGGCGGGGGAGGTGGGGAGCTGCCTGGCAGAGAAAGGTGGCAGAGGGGGGGAGACTGGAGAAAGAGGAGGGTAACGGGAGAGGGTACCAACTGTCTCCGTGTGGTTGCCTGCCCACAGCTGCTATCTTGGATGACCCCATGGAGTGCAGCAGAGGGGAGCGGCTCTCCATCACCCTGGCCAAGAACCGCATCAACCGCGCTCCTGAGAGGCTGGGCAAGGCCAAGGTCGAAGTGGACATCTTTGAGCTTCTCAGAGACAGCGAGTACGAGACTGCAGAAACCAGTACGTAGAATGAGCAGGTCTGCCCTCTGCTTTCCTTGCTGGCAGGAGGGGCTGATAGTGTGAGCTGCACCATCACCAGGCCTGTGGTTAGATAGTCCCCAGAGAGGGAGAGAAACATGCACCAGCAGGCCCCGTAGGGCTCAGTCTGGAGGAGATCCCCAGGTTTTGTTGCCAAGTATGTATGGAGTAGAATTAAGACAGGATACTCTTTCATTCATTCATTCCTGAACTCATTCATTCCTTCATGTATGGATTCATTCATCTCCTGGACATACTGTACACAAACCCCTGAATGAAACCTTGTATGTGATTAAGAAAAGAGAGAGATAGCCAGCCCGGGGGTTGCTTAGTCAATGCACATCTGATCGCCTATCTTGCTTGTTTATGCTGAGGGCAGTGTTGTGGGACTCGGGATGGAGTCTGACCGCTCTGTGGGTGACCTTGGACAAATTACGTACCCCGTTTAAACTCAGTTTCTTCATCTGCAAAATGGGAATGCTAGGCAGTACTTTGCAAATCTTGTAGGTTGTTGTGGGATTTAAAGGACATAAAATATAGCAAAATCCTCTGTGAGTTGCGGTGCTTTACAGACATACACAATAGGGCACTCGGGTCCCGTGTATGGAGCCCCTACCATGTGCTGGGCACGGCTTTTAATTCTACCAACACGAGAGGTAAGTGTCCTTGTCCCCACTTTACAAGAGAAGCTGAGGCTCAGCGACGATGAGCACCTTGCCCATCCAGAGAGCGAGTCAAGGGCTGAGCCGCTCCTGAACCCTGCAGTCATGAGCTCACCCTGCAGGGCCACGCCCAGGCCACGACGACCTCCCTGGAACTCTCTGGTGTGTTGCTGGTGTCACCTTGACAACTTTCCAGGCTGAGCTTCCCAGTCAGTGGGCCGGTGGCTCGGAGCCGAGCTGGTGATGAATAACCCCCGTGCAGAGGGAAGGAGAGGAGAGGAGCCCCTCAGCCCGGAGAGGCGATAATGTCTCTTCCCTAAGACTTCGCCTCATCTCCTCCCTTTGTCACCCATTTCAACCTTTGGTTATACTCAGTGGCAAAAACAGACAAAAACAAAAGAACAACTTGCTCAGGTATATATTGAGACAGCTGGTCTTCTGGGGGAGGGGGGGCTCAGCAGTGCTCCAATCTGGGCCATTAGCAGTGTGAGAGAAGAGACACATCCCACTGGCCCAAGTGCAGTAGTTGGGGTGTCCTAAGGATCCAGAGAGAGCAGGAAGGGAGGAAGACAGCAGCTCTGTCTCTGTTGCCTTTAAGGCTCTTAGAGCATCGAAGCTGTGCTCTTCCCTCCCTGGCTTATCGATTTCCCTGGCTCATTCATCATGCACCTGTCCCATAGGGGGGCCACACAGGCCCAATTTACTCTTTCTCTATTCAGGCAACTTTTATTGAGCATTTAGTCTCTTTCAGGCGTGATACAGAATAGCATGCTTTGGGAACTGTGCAGAGAACAAGGTAGACACAGTCCCTGCCGTCAGGTGGCTCACACTCTCTCCTCAGTGTGTACATCAGTGACAGCTTCGCTCAGCGTCTCTTGGTTTGAATTTACAAGGTAGAGGATCTGATGGGTCCAGCTCATCTTGCTGTGGCCAATCTTACCAGTCACAAGTGTTGGCCAGATGGACGTAATAACTACCCGTGGAGAGAGCGTCCAGGCTTAGGGACCAAGGGTGGGTTCATGCCCTACAGAACAGGCCTGGCGAGACCAGAGGGATCTGTGGACACGGATTCCTCCCGATGGGGGAGTGGAGGAAGACACAGGTGCCTGAAATAACCACTTGCTTATTCAGTCGGCCAGGCAACACACATGTAGTGAGCGCCGGCTGTATTCTGTTCTAGGCAGGGGGGATTCAGCAAGGAGCAGCTAGAAATCCTCGCTGGCCGAGAGATGAAATTCTAGCACGTGACGTTCTTGGTTGTGGGGAGCTGAGGCTCTGCTCTAAGTTGGGGCGGTAACATTCCGATGAAAGTAAGATTCCAATTTCCCTGCCATCTTCCGAATGAAATCAGAAATACCAGCGACAACGTCTTGTGAATCTCCTAGTCCGGTCTGTAGTGGTTCCTTGTCTAGGAGGACAGGTCTCTGGCAAGGATCCAGATTCTTAGATAGCGCTTTAGAGCATTCTTCCAAAAGCCAACGCCTCCTGCCTTCCCTTTGGTTCTTCAGGGCTTCCCTGGCGGAGGGGAGAGCACAGATTGCGCATTGTGGGTGGAGATCATTAGCACATGTAAATTTCCTCTCCCCGTGACCCGTGCAGCCTGGCTTCTTAAAGTCAATACTTCTAAAATATTAAGCCAGATGAATCAGGGGAATAAAAGAAACTGATATTTTTGTTCCACGTTAGAGAGCTTTGGGGCATCTTTTTCATGCCCTTCTTTTAGGCACCAAGTATTGTATTAGCTAGTAACCCTTGGTTCAGCTTTTACATTTCAATGTGTTTGAGGCATGATTAGCATTTGTTAGAAACAGGGCTTCTGGATCTTTCTACCCCAAAGGCCTTTCATCTGAAGCCAGAGCTCTTCCCCCACAATGGATTTTAAACACCACCCAGATAGTTCATAGGAAGGTTCCAGCCCAGCTATTTCCCTCCCAAAGTAAGGGCGAGAACGGGTGGTGGGTTAGTGCTGTGGGCTACAGCCAGACAGGGACTGGATTTCAGTGACAGTGTTGGGGGAAGGAGATAGGAGGGAGACAGGGTCCCTGGATCAAGGAGAGACCATAGCTCTGTGAAGCCTACTTTGGGGCCTCTGTGTTATAAAGAGCAAGAACATGGGTTTTAGAATCAGACTGGCCAGCTTTAAATCCTGGCTCTACTGTTTACTAGCTATGTGACTGTGGACAGGATGCTGACCCTTTTGCACTACAGTTTCTGCGTTGGTAAAATGAGAGTGATGGTGATGTCGCCTGCTGGGGTCATGCGGAGTACAGCACGGGACGGTGGCGGTGCGGCGCCTAGCTTCGGGCGTGTAACTGGCATTCAGGAAGCGGCTGCTGTGGACTTCGCTGTGGGCTCCCACCCCCTCCTCTGAGCAGGCTTCCTTCCCCTCTTACCATCGTCTGCCTCTCTCCTCTGTTCAAAGTTCAGCCATCCCTACGCAGCAACACCATCTACCAGCTCCTCCCAAGGGGCCCGTCTTAATGTCAGCACACCTCCCGGGGCATCCATCGTAACTGGACATTGCCTTTCTCTTTCCAGTTTTCTGGGCTTGATGCCTCTGACAGTGTTGAGCCTTTGGAAGTTGCCGTGGGCCACCCAAAGCCAGCTGCCGCTCAGTATCACGGGCTGTGTTTTCCCCAGGCTAGGGGTCCAGGGCTAATTTGCATTATTAACTTAAAGCTATCTGAGTCAGTCTGGAGCCCTGAACAGTGCCCCCAACCTCACACCTGTCACCCCTGGCCAGACACTCTGCTCCCAGGGGGCGAAAGAGACTCTAGCGGTGATGTTCTTGGTTGTGGGGAGCTGAGGCTCTGCTCTAAATTGGGGCGGTAACATTCCAACAATGGACAGTAGTACCGACTTGCAGCAGTAGGTGAGTTTCTAAAAGCTCTGTACAAATTGCGCTTTCATGAATCATGTTCGGGGTGGGAGTATCCGTCGAGGGGAACAATGACTATTTCAAGAATCCAAGATTGCAAAGTGTAAAGAAACTGAAGATGCCGGCGTCCCGAGTTCCACCTCCTCATCTGATGATTCAGAATGAGGCTGGGAGGTGGGAAGTACCAGCCGGGGGTATCATTAATAACAACCCCGGACACTGGAAAGTTACAAGTACAAAAATCACCTCCTGCTGTGCCTGGTTCACCTAGATGTTCATATAGTGGGTTTATGTAAAGCAAGGGTCACCCGTAGGGCTTCCTCAAACCCAAGTCGGGTTCCCTTCCCCTCCCTGCCCCTTCATCATCGCCCCAGGCTTCTTGATGTTTGACTCCTTCCATGCAGCTCCACCGATCTGAAATAAGAGGGCTAAACAAGACCCATGAGGTCATCCCCCTCCCACCTGGCCCTTTCCTTTCCCGGCGTCTGTATCTTATGTCCACCTCAGCCTTTCTTGTGCAGGGAGGGTCCCGCAGGCCTTGCCCCCTCTCTGTTCCATAGATCAGCGTGTCTCCCGCGGCTGCCGAATTGGAGCTTAACGGAGTGCCCACCCCCTTATCATCCAAACACCCGGAGGCACCTGCTGCTGCCAGAGCCAGTTCGAAGTTTAATCTACTGCAGAGCTAGAAGCAGGGGCCTCCCTGTCAACCCCCACCTCTGCCGTGGTTTGTCTCTGTGAGCCCAAGCGTGCTATCAGCTGTCCACACTGTTTCCCCTGGAAACCCCAAGGCGTGCGGGTTATCGGCCCCACGTGGCCCCTGTGTGCTTGGACAGGGGCCCGGCGTGTGGTGTTCCCGCTGTGAGCTTGCTCCTCCTGCCCGAGCTCCCCGAGCTTCTCACAGGCTCCATGGGAGTGACCTCTGGTGATTGGGAGCCACCTCTAGTAAGAGAGGGCGAGCATCCCTCCATCAGTTCAATAGAACAAATCCAAGGCAGCACAAGGGGAAAAAGTGAGAAGCCACCAGAGAAAGTCACACATATAGTGATGAGTCATTCAACAAACATTCCTTGCTCCCCACTCTCTGAACTCCCCATGTCACGTGTGCAGAATATGGACTCAGAAATGCATTGAGGTGCAGTGCTTAGAAATCATCTGGTCTGACCTCCTCATGGTTGGGGATCAGATGGGGAAACTGAGGCTCATAGTCTTTTCCAGGAGGCGGTTAAAACCCAAACATCCAAAGAGTGACGTAAAGTTCAGTAGTTCTGCCGTGTAGCTCAGACACGGGCAGAGGGCGGTCGGAAATAGGTCTGAGGTGTAGCCAGGAGTCAGGTAAGGCCTTTGGGCGGGACCGCGGAATGTTTGGTGGGCAGAGAGAAGGGAAGCAGGCACCCATGCAAACCGTATAGGAGCGTGAGCAAGGGCTCAGGGCAGGAAGCAACTGTGCCTTGGGCTCAGTGACAGATGGGCGTGGCTGGAGCAGAGAGTTTCTGTGGGGCAGTGGTGAGGGCCCGGCTTAGAGAGCAGTGTAGGATAGGGGTCAGGTTCTGGAGTTGGACACAGCAGGATCCCAGTCCTGGCTCTACCAGCACCTCGGGCTTATCTTCTGTGCCTCAGATTCCTCATCTGTAAAATGAGAATAATAACAGTTCTTACTTCAAGAGGTTATTTTTTTAAAGATTTTATTTATTTGAGAGAGTGAGAGAGGGAGCATGAGCAGGGGGAGAAGGAGAAGCAGAAGCAGAAGCAGAAGCAGGCTCCCCGATGAGCACGGAGCCCCGCGGCTCAGGCTCGATCCCAGGACCCCAGGACGCTGGAATCATGACCTGAGCCGAAGGCAGACGCTTAACAGACTGAGCCAGCCATGCTCCCCTTCAAGAGGTTTCTTAAGGATTTTTTTTTTAAAGATATTTATTTATTTATTTATGAGAGAGAGAGAGAGAGAGAGAGAGAGAGATCGAGATCGAGCACGAGCAATGGGGAGGGGCAGAGGGAGAAGCAGACTTTCCGCGGAGCAGGGAGCCCAATGCGGGATTCGATCCCAGGACCCTGGGATCACAACCTGAGCTGAAGGCAGGTACTTAACCGACTGAGCCACCCAGGAACCCTGGTTTTTTGAGGATTAAATGAGATGATGCCCTTGTAAGACTTGGAGCTGTGCCCGATATAGGGTGAACTCTTGATACATTTTACATTGCAGCAGTAGTAGAAGAGGAATTCGTAGAGTAACTCCTCCCTGGTGCCTGGCACACGGGATGCCCCCGGTAGGTGCTGCTCTCGTGGTGGTTTGGGGCCAGGCTGAGGCCATGGGTGAGGGGGAGCCAATGACAGTTCTGCGATCTCTGACCAGGGAGAGCCCCACCGTGGGGCGTGACGACGCAGAGCCTGGCACTCTCGCCCTCACGCGCCCCCCTCCTCGGCTCGGGGACCAGCAAGGCCCTCCCATTTGGCCCACTGTGCGCTCTCGGGCGGGGGTCGAGATGGGGCACGCTCCTGCAGGCTCTCGCACAGGTGTGGTTCTTCCAGGTGGATCGAGGCCGTTGTTTGCTTTGCGCTGGGACAGTCCGGGCTTCCCTTTGTGCTGAGTGTGCAGCACCACCAGACCCACAGAGAGACACCTTGCCCTCCGCCCCACTTGGCTTCAGCATCGTGACATGTTTTGATGGGAAGCGCTCTGGGTTCTCCCAGCCCCCTCTGGTCCACCTCATTGTCAGCTCCCGATGGCCAGGCCCGTTCCCTGCATGGGCTCGGGGAGTCGCTGAGTAGCTCCCCGGAAGTGCTGTGCTGTAAGTGAAGAGGACCATGCCCCCCCGCCCAGGAGGCCACCCCTGCCCTAGAGGGCCTAGTGGTGCCCATGGTTAACCTGTCTATATTATCTGCATCACAGCCAGACCCTTCCTCTCCCTGCGAAGACTCAGAGAAGGACTTGGGATCCAGGCTGGAGCTGGTATCTTGAGGGGAAGAAATCCTCCCCGCTTACAACACCACATCAGGGTCGTTTATTCCAGCAGCTTCTCTGCCCCTTGTCTTCCAATGCCTCGCTGGCTGGGAAACTTTGTTGCCATGGCAATGTCACTGATGTCTCCCCATTCCCTCTCTTCCCTGCTCCCTGGGAGGCAGAGGTAAAGTGTACCTCCCTCCCCTCCCGTCCCTCCCACAGACTGCTCAGGGCCCTCACGCAGATGGCCTGGGCCTCTCGAGTCTGGGTCCCCGAGGTTTCAGAGCTGAGGCCCTTCATAAACAGTTTCCATTTGTCTTGAGCAGGGCATCCCTCCTGGGGAAAGAGAGAGCAATTCCCAGACACCAGGAAATCCTCGGGCCATAGGGAATGGATAATTTTGCATCATTTCAATTCAGTTGAGCAAACATCTGTTGAGCAATTCCTTTTAGCCAGAGCTGAATTGATGTGACCTGAGCCCTCAAGGAATTCCTGGTCCAGTGTGGGAGATGGGAGATGGACACTCAGAACGGAAGGCACAGGTCCACAAACCCGCAAGGCTAGATGTTTTTAGAATCCAGAACTTCCCAGATATTGGAAAAGTCATGTGGTACATACACCATAGCTTAAGTAACATCTCCAGGTGGGACCTGGGCCAGAACCCCATATTCAAATACATGCGTACCTATATTCAAATATTCACATACTATAAATAGCCTCACATCTGTCCATTTAGATCAGATTTGCCACCAAATGAGCTTGATGAAAACCATCCAACTTCAGAGCCTTTTGGATTTTTGGAATTGGGAATAAGGGATTTTAGCCTTCTATTAAGAATTTATTTTTAGGAGAAGCTTCTCTCTATTGAGGCCCAACATAATGAACCAGCTTGGGGCAGAAGCTGGCCAAGAATTCAGAGAACAGGGAAGCTGATCAGCCTCAGCAGCTCCAGCGCAGAGCTGACTCAGAGCCACAGTGTGATGTGCATATAAGGAGGAGGAGGTGTCTTCTTGCCTAGGGGCAAGATCTGAACTGGGCACTGGAGGATCAGTAGGAGTTTGTGAAGCAGAAGGGCAAGAGAGGGCCTAGACCATGGTTGTGTGGAAGTGCTAATGGTGCTAATGGACTCCTTCTCAGAAAAGTGTTTTTATTCTTTTTTAAGATTTATTTATTTATTTTAGAGAGAAAAAGCACGTGCACAGGAGCAGTGGGGAGGGCAGTGGGAGAGGAAGAGAATCTCAGGCAGACTCCCTGAGATCATGACCTGAGCCAAAACCAAGAGTCGGCCACTCATGCAGCTGAGCCACCCAGGTGCCCCACAGAAAAGTGTTTTTAAATGAATAAAATAAAATAGATAGGATGACCAAGAAAACCAGCTATATGGAAATGCAGTTATAATATTTTTATAATGATATATTTTATAATATATATTTTATATTTTATAATATATTTTATAATGATATATTAAAAATGTGTTTCTTTATTAATGTACTAAATAGCCAAGCCTAGCAACATGTCCAACTGCTAGTCTAATTTTGAAATAATAATATAAATGATCTCTTAGGATTATCTGTAACACTTCAGGGTGACAGGAAAACATTTGTGATGTTTGTTGGTGACAAAGTCAGAGGTGCTGTTAATATACTGTGGTTTATTGCCTATGTTCAAAATTGAAGGAAATTCTAGAGTTCAGTTAGGAGAAAAAATAGTGATGTCATTTCCGCCCCCCCCAAGGTGTTCACAGACCACTGACTTCCACCCCAGATCTGAGGCAGCAGGTTAAGAATCCCTGGGCTGGTCAGGGAGAACTACTTGGGAACAGGCTTGAGTAGGAAAATAGGAAGCATGCTCCGGGTAAGCTGGCGTGAAGTAGCCGAGAGCACAATGGGAGAAAGGTGTGGAAAGGTAGTATCTTGAGGAGATCACATACAATTGGATTTTACTTGCTCCTCAGAAGAAACTTTTCTTATGGCAGTCTGTATTTTATAATGACATGTTATGAAAGGAATACATGCTCATTATAGAAAGTGAAGGGGAAAAAAGGGGAAGAGAGTCATACAGTGTCAGCAGTCCCCATGAACGTCCAGTTAAGCCCCGTGAACCACGGGAGGCTGCGTGGTACAGTGGTGAGCGTGCTGACCCGGGGCCCAGGGATTGAGGGTGTGCATCCTGACTCTGACCTTCAGCCTTTTTGTCCTGTTTTCTCGTCCGTGAAAGGAAATAATAGTTCCTGTCTCATCGGGTCATTCTGAGAATTAAATAAGTCCATTTGTACAGAGCGCTAGAATGGACCATAATTAGGACTCAGTAAACACAGGCTTTTATAACATCTTCCCTTCATTCCTGAGCTCATACCTGGTTTTTGTATTTGCTTAGTTGTAGCCTTCCTATACCTCTACGTATAATTTTATATCCTTCTTCTTTCTCTTAATATTATTTCATAAATATTTTTAATACTCTTATAAACTGTTTATAAGCATTTTAAATACCTAAACAATATTTCATGTGGGTATATGACCCACACTTTTAGGTAAGTATTCCCTTATAATTGGACCCTTAGCTTATTTCCAATTTCCCACGGAAAATGTTGAGCAGGCTTCCGTGTGGTTCACCAGCTATTTATTGAGCACGTAACTCTGAGTCAGGCCCCGTGCTGGGTATGGAGAGTGCAGAGGTAAATAAGACACGCTTTGTGCCCTGCAGCAGCACACACACACCTGTGTTTTAGGATTATAATTTGTCTCACAGTCTGGAGAATGGATTGGAAATGAAGAGTTCTGGAGACAGAGAAACCCCTGAAGAGGCAGGTGGAAAAAGGGGCTGACTTCGAACAGTCACAATGGGAGTAGAAAGGAGGGGACGGTGGGCAAGCAGGTCAAGGGGTCAGAACCCGGCCACTGATGGGTTATAGTGAGTGGATTCAGTGAGGGAAGCCAAGGAAAAGTCACAGGTGTCTTCCGCTGGGAGCTTGCGGAGCTGAGTGGGGTGAAGTGGAGTGGTTCAGGGCTTTGGTGCCCAGTGGATCTCTGAGTTCAAGCCCAGCTCTGGCATTTATTACCTGTGGTCTTGAACAAGTTCTGTCGATGTTCTAAGCCTCAGTTTCCCCATCTGTAAAGAGGGACAAATACTGCATCTTCTTCCTAGAAGCATGACGGCCCAATCAGATTATGAGAAATATCCAGCACGTGTGGTGCAGTGGGCATAATGAGGCCGTGTGGCAGGTCAAGGCCATTCTAAGCACTCCGGGTGTATTAATTCACTCTGATCCTCCTGCCACCCCTACTGTTAGAATCCCTGTTCTAATGATGAGGGAGCAGCCCAGAGAGGTTTGGTAGGAGAATTAGAGTGAATTCTCAGGGCCTCACAGCTAGAAATGACAGAGCCGGGACTCAAACCCAGGCCGTCTTGCATCAGAGTCCAAGCTCTAAATGACTGCTTTCTGCCTCTCCGCCATGGACATGGTGAGTCCCTGTGGCAATGTCCCTGTGGCAATGTCTGGCAGGGGTTTGGAACGAGATTTTGTAACCCAGGACGTAGGTCAGAGTGCAGGATCACCTGGGCACAGACGAGAGTGGAGGTCAAGGCAAGGGTGACATTGCCCAGGGAGAGGGAGGCACGGATCACACTGGATTTAGCAGGTGGAGAACGAAGAGGAGTTGGCAATGGAAGTGAGGAAGACTGATCAGAGAAGCAGGCAAGAATCAGGGCTGGGTGGTGTTAGGAAATTCAGAAGAGCAATGCCATCAGTAACATCAAATGCTATGAAGAGTAGGATGAGAACCGCTAAGAAGTCACTGGTGACTTTGGGAAGCAGATTCAGTAGAAAGAGATGGGGTGGGGACCTGGTCTGAAGCACTGGGAAGGGATGCGTGAGGTGGCCGCAGGAGGTGGGTGGCCTTGAGAGAGCAGAAGAAGCACCCGACAGGACGGGGCCAGCACACTCAGCTTCAGATAGCGGTTCTGACCTGTGTGAGGTGAGTGACCCTGGAGGAGTCACTGGACATCCCTTGGATGCTGTTTCCTTATTGGTAAAATCAGGAACTGAGATTCACCCCTGAAACTGTTGTCATCTGATGGCCGATGACTTAGGACACCTCACAGGCAACAAGAGCGAAGCCTGCTGAGATCGCGTGAGCTAACTTACACGGAAACTGCTTGAACCAGGCAGAGTCCTCTTCGGAGATGGAGCCTGCCCGCCGTTACTTTGTCACTGGGAATGGTTCTGACACAGTACAGACGGGCCCCCCTCTGGTACCCAGGCTCTCTTGGGCAGCTGAGATCCGTGGTGTAGATCTGTGGTTTGCATGGTCAACGCTAGGATTTGGATCTGACGTTCTCCCCACTGCCTATACCCCATGAGGGTGATCACGTGGCCATGTGGGCCAATGGTTAGGACCCTACCCTAGGGGAAAGAACATCTAGATAGCAGGGGTGGCTTTGTAGCCGACTCAGCGAGGAACCTTGCACTGATCCCTCAACCTCAGTTTACTGACCTGAGAAATGGCTCAGCCTGATTCTTGACGTGAGTAGGAAGAAAACGTGTCCAGAGGCAAGCTTTGAGTTTTGCAGGGAAGAATGCCTTACAACGTGTCAGGGAAACTCTGTGCATATTCCACGGGGCAACTCTTGGGTTCTGATATCACGTTGTGTGTCCTGAGAATTATCTCAAGTTCTGTCTGTCATCTCCTTCTTCTCCCGTCTTTCCTTTCTTGGTCGCTCGTGTTTTAAAATCTGAGATTCTCTCTTCTTCTGACCACGTAGCCCACCCATCCATCCATTCATTCAATGAATATGAACTGGGCAACTAGAAAAACATGCGCTGGCCACTGAGGAGGTGAGAAGTGGGGCTTTAGAGAGAAGGATGGCTTAGCTCCTGCCCTGACGGGGTTTGAAATCTAGTGGGAGCAGAAAGACATCTAAGCAACAAGCTGAAATAGGCACATTTACAAGTGTCTTAGTACAGAGGGACAGACCGGAGGCCTCAGGAGCCCTGGGGAAGATTAATTCCACATAAAGGAGCCGGGGAAGGTGTAAGGAGGAGACATTCGAGGTGCTCTGTGACAGGAGAGTGTCCAGAGTAGAGGAAGGAAGGGCTCCTTCTCCACAGGGAAGCCCAAGACACTCAGGGAAGCAGGGGCAGTGTGCAGGGGTCTAGGTGAACAGGAGGGGCAGAGGGTGGCATTGAGACATGAGACCCCCTTCTTGCCTCTCACTCTCTTTTTTGTGCCTCTCATTTTCTTTTTCTTCTTATGTCTCTCCTACTCCTTTTGGCTTTAGCTGAGTCTGATTTCTCCTCTCTTGTCTGTATCATCCTCACCACCCTTCCTCCCTCTGCTTGTCTGCCTTTCTTCTTCCCCTTCCTCTTTATATTTGATAGGCTAACAGATTGCACGGCAGGTGACTGTTCCGTGAGCGGGGCCCTCAGCCCCTGTGTCAGCCATGCCTAGCCGTACCTCCCAACACCCACACTGCAGGCCTGGTGGGATGGCGTCTGCAGGTTTCCGCCATTAGCCTCTGTCCTTCAGTGACAGCCAAGAAAATTTATACATCCTGTTGGCTGTGGCCGTATGTTGTCATAACCTGGGTCATTTCCTCATTTAATACCGTCCATAAACTCCAATAAAACTGTTCTGGAGTCCCATAGTCCAGAAAAGGAGAGGCACTGGGTTTGGAAGCGTGTGAAGGGGAAGGGAGTGAGGAGGGGGGGTGGAAGGTGAGGATCCAGCAGGTGAAGGTTAGACTTGAGCCTGAAACCCAGGCAGGGCACCCAGCCCACATCCCACCTGATGAGTGCCTTGTTTCCTTTCCTGCTGCCCACGCTTGGTCCTGTTGCTGACTGCAGTGTGTCAGATCCTCCCCAAGGGGGTGGTCGCTGTCCTGGGACCCTCCTCCAGCCCGGCCTCCAGCTCCATCATCAGCAACATCTGTGGGGAGAAGGAGGTGAGTGCTCTACCAGGTTGGGGGACCATCTGCGGGCTGGCAACCCGTGCCCCGGGCCCAAAAATATCACGGATCCTCGAGGTCTGGAAGAGCCTATTTGGGTCTGGTTGGTGTTACCAATAACAACAACATCACAACATTGAAAAGAAGTGGTCCTTTGTTGGGCATTTATTTTTCCCAGGTGGCTTGGGTGGAGGAGACACAGAGGAGAGGTGTCACAACAGGATTTTCAAACTGAGCTCCTCTGGGTCTTTGAGTCCCCAGGGGGCCCCTTGTTAGAGGTGGTAGAGGGTAGAGGCTGTGGTAGGTAGTAGTCCGGGAGGCACCGAGAGGGCGGGAGTCTGAGCTCCCCAGGAGCTGCTTCCTGACTATCCGTTTAGATATCGGGATTCTGGCGAAGAATGCCTTCGGGAGGAGGCACTTCTACATTTTATTGCTAAAATAAAGTTTGAAACCTCTGTCTTATAAATTCTCTAGAAAAAAGTTCTCTTTCATTTTCTACCCCATTCACCAATTCCAGTGTTTACTTCTTCCGTCAGTGAATTCTTCCTCAAGTGTCACCTGGACCTGGAGCCCCTCTAGTTTCAGTGTTGAGTTCATTTCCTTTGGCTCCAGCTCCATGGGGGATAAAGATAGTCGGGGATGAGTTTCTGAGTAACAGCCTGCTCCCTGTTCCATCAGCTCTCTCCTTCCTCTTCCCCTGGAGAAAACAAAGTCAAAAGTTTGTTTTTGCTTAGCTCATTGCCGGAATCCTTCCTAGCTTCTCCTAGAATCTGTCTGCCCCTTCACAAAAATCCCTGGGAAACGGTGGCAAATATCCGCTCAGCCTCTCTCTGGCCTCAAGGGCCTTCTAGCCAGGTCCTTGAGAACAAAATGAGCTTGGTGGTAGGGGACGCAAGATCAGGAGCCAGGGAAGGGGCAGGCCAGAGGGACAGGGGAAGGAAGGATCAATCTTGCACCTCCTGGGGCCTGGAGGCTCAGCCTTCCAGAAACGTTAGCTTTGGGAGGATCTGATTCTAGACATAGGAGAAAACCCACTGTAGGACAGACACCTCCTCAGCAAGCTGTCTCTACCCCACACCCTCTGGAACATACCCCCTTGACACCACCACTTCTTTTTATGATCAGTAGGCTTGGCGAGTCCCTGTCGCTTGGGGCAAAATAGTTATCTTCCCTATTTCATGAACCCACTCTCAGCATCATGACCTGCACTTTAAAGTGTTGGGCTGCCCTACCCCAGTCCTGTGGTTGGTTTTGCTGCCCCAGGGCTGGGCCACTGCCCTGTAGACTAAGCCCCCTGAGCCTTTTTGCCCCGGGTCAGGTCTCTGTTGAGAGCTCCCCATCCCTACCCCCTCAGATGTCCTGAAAGATGACTCTTGACCCATCCCGGCCAAAAAAGGAGCTTCTGCCCCTACTTTATCCCCTCCATCCACGCATATCTCAGAGGCCCTGGCCCCACAAAGTTAGAGCTGATGTTTAATTTAAATCTTTCTTGCCATGCTCCAAGTAGCAGCTCAGATCTGTGGCAGGCTGTTATTCCAGCACCAGTCACTGGGATCTTCACCAAGTGAGGTTGCCAAGACTTCAGCTACCCATTTCCTCTTTTCTCCTCCCTCCCTGCCTCCCATCACACTGCCTCACTGTTCCTTACGGTCACCCTCCCAACCCCCACTCCAAAATGGCCTCCTTTGGGCTTCAGTGCCACGTTTCCCTTAACCCTGTTTGGCATTTCAGGCCAGAGGCAGAGACCCTGATTTACAACCATCTCCCCCACCCTGCCACTTTGGCCCCTGTGCCAGTGACCAGCCAGCCAGGTCGTGCTGCCCTGGGAACGGCCAGCCGGTTACCCCTCCTTTGTCTGGTCATGTCCCTTCCAGAGTAACCTCTCCTCTCCGTTCAGATTATGCATTTCTTTTCATATTATATGAGGCTGAACTGGCTCACACTGATTCCCCTCCACTCCAGGGAAAAGAAATGGAGTTCTCACCAAGGAGTTCATTCCTTTAAATGCCGCTAACAGCTCTTTGGCCTGTGGCTGGCTGCGTTCTGCCTCACCTCTCCTTCCCCACACACCTCCACAGTGACTTGCTGGGATGCATTTGCAATTGCAAATCAATTATGGATTGATCTTTGTCCTAGAGAGAATCAGCAGGATCCGCCTGGGCCATCCCTGCCTGGGCCCATCAGAGCAGCTCGCTGATTCTCCAGCAGCCTTCAAGATGGCAAGCTGTGCTGGAAACTTCCCACCAACTCCGCTTCCTGGAGGGGTCCCTCATCCCTCACCCCCCTGCAAGGACAGACTCAAGAGCTTTTCCAGGAGCCCCTAGATTTGGGGAGAAAGGGGGAAGGAAAGGGGAGACAGCATTGCTGGAACACTTGTAACATGTTAGGTCCTGAGCTATAATGCCCTTCGTATGCAGGCTCTCATTTCATCCTCCCAAAGAGCCACAAAGCACCCATTAGCATATCCGTCCTAAGGAAGCATAGACAGGTTCAGCAGTTGGCCCCAAATCATACAGCAGAACCTAGATGCAAACCCGAGTCTATGACCTGTAAAACCCATTTGTCCTTCATTTTCCTGAGTATCTTTCCTGATCCATCTCTAGGGTCTGTGGCTTGAAGGGTATTTCTACAGGTACATTCTGTTGGGGTAAGTTAGCTGGAACCCTGTAGGCCGGATGGCCACACACAGAGGGCCTGGGTCAGAGATGCTCAAATGTGTAAGCCAGCCAGCCTGGCCCCCCTGCCCCCCTGCCCCTGCCTGGCCTTGGCCTCCATCTTGCCCCTTTGTGACCTGTTTTTCCTTTCAAGGTGCATTTGTTATTCTTTTTAGACAGATTGTATGGAGTGCAAAATACAAGCTGGGAAGAAAGACCCTTTATGACACTCCTCAGATCAACGTCCCTCTTCTGAGTCTTCTCTCATAACTCACTAGGCTTTCTCCAGGTCTGCATTTTTCAGTCTCTCTGTGGTTCAAGGGCTAATCCTAGTTGGATTCAGGAATTTTCTCCCTAGTTTCTGCTAAATCTTTCCCTTCCCTTCCCTCAGTCTCAAAGGAGCTCCGGTCTCTCTGGCTGACCTCTCCCGGAATCTTAACAGGACAAGGTAGCAGAATCCTACAGACACCATTCAGCATCCTCCCAGACTCTGGGCCAGCCCCAGCCGAGACAATTTCTGCAGTCATTTCTAAATAACCCACTCTAGGGGCGCCTGGGTGGCTCAGTAGTTAAGCGTCTGCCTTCAGCTCAGGTCATGATCCCAGGGTCCTGGGATCGAGCCCCACATTGGGCTCCTTGCTCCGCAGGAAGCCTGCTTCTCCCTCTCCTACTCCCCCTGCTTGTGTTCCCTCTCTCGCTGTGTCTCTCTCTGTCAAATAAGTAAATAAAATCTTTAAAAAAAAAAAAATAAATAAATAAATAACCCACTCTAGGAGCCAGTGAACTCACCACCAGGAATTTCTTCCTGCTCTCTACCCTCAATCTTACTTGCTTTAACATCATTCAAAACCCATGCTCGCTGTGACTTGGCCCTCCCGTAGCACGCTGGTCCTAAGGGAGGACATGAGTTGAGGTTTCCTGAGTCCATCTCCGGTAGAAGCACCAAGTAGCTCTCCTGGCTCTGGGTACCAGGGATGAGGGTGACAAAATAAAATCAAGGTGGATGGCAGCTTATTACGCTTTAACTTTCCTATTACCTACCCAATAGCTTAAGCTACCAATACAGCAGCATCTGGGCCTGTTAATATCTCTTCCCGGGAGAAGAGAGGCAGGAGGTGGGGACAATGCCTCCTGGAAATGTCAGTAATAGATACAGAGGGAAGCTGACACTGTCCTAATGAAGCCAGATCACGTTTTTATTTACCTGGCTCCACTTGGAGGCTCTCTGGACGGCTTCTCAGCCTGCGGTGCTCCCCGCTCCGTGTGCATGTCTGCGGAGGAACCCATCCCAGGCTGTCACACAGGAAGTTTGCTGGGAGCTGGTTTGTACACATTTGTCGACCAGGCTGGGCTGATGGGGCTCCTTCCTTAGTCCCCAGGGCAGTGTTTTTCTCTTTTTGCCGCCTCTGCTCTGATTTATTAACTACCAATAAAATATCATAAGGATTATGGCTTCGAGAGCCTTTTGTCTGGCTGCCTAGCAGTGGGCAGTTGCTCTGAGAATAAAGACCATGATTTTGCCCCCTCGGGGCCACAGACCCAGCACCAAGGTCCAGAGCACATTTATACAGGTCTCTGGCCAGAGGGGTTCTCATCCTGGGTGTTCCTATTTTAAGCATCGTCCAGGACGTCATCTTGTCTTCCTCCTGGGGCGTGGGTGTCCTGAGTCCCGCAAGCTCCATCTCCACGGGAGCGTGGCAAAGGTCTTACCTAGAAGAACCCGCTGTCCACAGCCTCGCCGTCCTCGTGCCTGCTCTCCTTTGCATTCATTCTGGATCCTCCCTGCTGCCTGTTTTTGCTCCTCCTCCCAGGTCCCTCATTTCAAAGTGGCCCCCGAGGAGTTTATCAAGTTCCAGTTCCAGCGATTCACAACCCTGAACCTCCACCCCAGCAACACGGACATCAGCGTGGCTGTCGCTGGGATCCTGAACTTCTTCAACTGTACCACCGCCTGCCTCATCTGTGCCAAAGCAGAATGTAAGCTTTCCCCCGCCGCTCCGCCCCAGGCGTCCCCACTTGTTTGTGGATTTCACCCTGGTGGCTTTGGCCTTGGCCGCGGATCCGCCAGGAAGGGGAGGGCTCCCTCAGATGGCGGGGGTGATGATCAGCCACTTCAGGCATTCCCATGTGTCCTTGGCTGTTTGCCTGTGTGTGTGTGCATGCGTGTGTGTGTGTGTGTGAGAGAGAGAGAGAGAGAGAGAAAGAGAGAGCGCGCGTGCAAGCAGTCCAGAAACACCCTTTGCCAGGCATGGGTGGAACAGAGAGAACTGGGTTACAGGGAGACTGGCCAACCTCTCAGCCTTTTTGCATCTGCAAACTCAATTCCCACATTTTCAGCCTCATTGTGAAGGAGCTACAAAAAGAGAGAGAGAGGGAAAATATAAAATTGGATGCATTTTGTATTTGATGGGCTGAAGAGCTTCTTCCCCTGGAGAGCGGGTTTTGCTGATGGAACAAGGTCCAAGGGCAATGCCTGATAAAGCACTTTTTTGCAAATGCAGGTTTTAAAAATACGGTTTATCTGACTCTCAGACAATTTGTAATGTAAACTTAGTGTTTATGAGATTTAGCTAATTTGAGCCAGCACTTTCTAGCAAATCTGTGCATCTGCCTGCTCCCGGTGACCGCTGTGCACCCACATGTGGTCAGGCAGCTGCTGGGCACTGCCTGCCTCTGGGGCCCTGTACCCGAGCCCCATACATCTGTATCCTGTGCAGCTCGCCTGCAGGTCCGGGTGGGCTGGCCGACGAACGTCCTCCCCGTCAGGGCTCCTGTTTATATGGGTTCTTAGAACTGCTCTCCCCACTTAAGTCCTTTCTCCGCCCTGGAATTGCTCCAGCATCTGTAAACAACAGCCCCCTCCCAGTCAAGGGTCAAAACCACCTTCTTTACGAGGCATTTGCACCCAACTGCCTCCCTGTGATGTGCGTTCAGTTCCCTTATTTGCATAAACACAGATTTAAGATTTACTCGGTGCTACCCAAGAAAAAGAGTAACTGAGCGCCAACTATGTGTACTTTTTATATAGCTTATTTAATTATCACAATGACCCAGTGGGTCCAGAGGTGTTGGAGTTCCCCGTGTCAAAGTTGAATCAAACTCAAAATCAGTGCAGACACGGAACATTTCCATCATCAGAGAGAGTTCTACTGGACAGCACTGCTTTAGATGTTAAGTGTTTTGTGGCTGAAATAAAAAATAAAAAGGAGAAATGTTTGGATAAACACTTCACTCTGTTTCGCCCCTACGGAGATCCACAGCACACATTAGCATGGATACGCTGAGTTGTCCTCTGGCCAAAACAACTGTTTACCTCGTCTCTTCCAAATAGGATGGACCATAAGTCCCAAAAGGATACTGATTGAAAAGGCCACAGGATGCTAGTATTTGATACAACATTGTTGGGGAACATGGCATTCCACCAGGTGGCCCTCCTCCTGTGGCATCTTCCAACCACTGTGTGGTGGAACCAAACCAAGGATTCTCTCCCTGGAAATTTCTGCCACCTGCCCATTCAGGCAGGACCCAACTGGTGGGCCCCATGTGTACAGCAGGAATGTTAAGAGACAGAGGACAGGCCGTAACGCTCTCCTGGCAAAGATTCTCCTGCTGCCTTCCTCCTGCGGGGTCCAGTGTCTCACCAACCTGATGGGAAGTTCCTTCTTGTGTCAAGCCACAGTCCCTCTTGCTCGTAGGGTGAGCCCTGCTCTCTCCGCTTCAGCTCCTCCTGTTTGCTGAGCATCTACTGCGCACTGAGCTCTCTGCCTCCTGGGCCAGGGCTCTTTCCCTTAGAATCATGACCTTCCTTGACGTTCATATAATTCCTTGCAGATGGCAAAGCACTTTCGCATACATTTTCCCATTTTATCTCCCTCCTCCCTAGTCATTCTAGAGCCAAGAAAACAGAGTCTTGGAGATGTTAAGGGCCTTGCTTGAGGTCACACAGCTGATACATGGCAAACCAAGACTCTAATTCAGGTTCTTTGACTTGGGATTTCTTCCTCCATGGCCCCTCCTACCCTCTGGTCCGCACAGACAACCCCAGAACAGCGGCTCAGGGCAGGCTCTGCCTGGCAGGTCCGGTGTCCTTCGAAGGGCAGAGATCTCTCTAGAACAGTGTGTCCCCTTGCTCCCTCGAGCAGGGTGCAGGATGGCTGAGCACAGACATGGTCCTGAAGAGGCTGAGCCTGCCTGAGAAGCCAGAGGGACCAGGCCACAGCCCAGGCAGGACTCATCAACCACACAGTACTGCCTCTTCTTGAAGAACTCATCCACTGAGGCTGCCAAGTGACTCTGGCCCCAAATACCGGGGCCCAGGGAAGGAAGGTAGGGCAGAGCAGGAGAAGTTCAAGGGCAAAGAGGATTAAAATCTAATCAAAGGATGAAGAAATCAGGGACTGAAGGGAAATGCAGCTCAGAGCTGGGGAGGAGACACTCTTCCACCTTCCTTATTAATACAGGGCCAATAGACGCTGCATGTTGAATTAGAAACAAGCATCTAATTCTTTTTACCAGCCGTCAAAATTAGGCATAACAGAGACCATTCCCCAGGGAATCACACCACTTTTTTTCTTTCTTTCCAAAAGTAGAGTTTTAATAGGCAGGTTTTGGACCAAGTAGAGTTGTATTGTGTTTTATGTTATTTTTCTTTAATGGGGAAAAAATCAGGACATCTGCAAGTGCCTCATTCTAATGAGGCTGGGGCATGGAGGGAGATGTGGTGTGGGGGCCAGGCATGCTGTACTGGTCATCACCATCAAGCATAGGGGACTCGGCCATTTGGGGGTTTCCAAGGAGAGTTGGGGTTCCCCACCATGGCCCTTGAAGGCCCTTTGGTGAGATCACCCAGCCTTGCCACAAGGTTACCTTTTGAGACTCTCAGGATGGACCCAGGGCCTTCGATTCCTTGTTGTCACAAGTACAACATGCTGGATATTTTCCTGGTATCTTTGTGCAAACTCAAATCCTATTTTTTTTTTATGTTTGCCTTGGTGTTTCTAAGTATTTTAATGTCCTTTTTGTGGCTATGTGTCCTTCTGCTTTCCGTTTACCACCTCTGTGACCTTGGGAAAGTAACTTAGGTACTCTCCAGCTTCCTGTTTTCTCCTCTATAAAGTGGGAATGATGATGCCTCCCTTGCAGGGTGGCCGAGGGGATTAAATAGGACGAGATACACAAAGAGTATGACAGAGTGTCCACACCTGGGCAACAAGAGGCACACGTGAGTTTTTCTTTCCTTGCTTCCTTGGATCCCTTTTGAACAATGCCGGGTCAGGACCTGGAGCAGAATGACCAGAGTTCAGCTCTGTCCTTATACCGTCCCTGTGTTTGCTAAACTCTGTCCAGGTTGTTGGAGAGGAACAGACTCTGATCCTGGGGAGGAAGAATAGCTGGAGAGTAGTGCAGAATGGTGCAGTAAAAAGAACTGTCTTTGGAGTCAAACCAAGCTGCTCCACCACTCATGAGCTGTGTGATGTCAAGCAGATCACTGTACCTCCCTGAGCCTTAGTCCCCTCCTGCATAAAGTGGGAATAATACTGCTTTTCAGGGTATTTGGGTCGAAGGAATCTGGGCCCAGAACATAATAAACATTTATTTACTTTATCCTGTGATCCTGGTTGTGGCAGCAGGGGGTGGAGGATGGGAGAGTAGGGGTGATATTCAGAGCCCCTTGTGAAAATAGTGGGACACTAGCAGACCTTTCCCGTACCAGCCCCAGGAGGCACACGCTGTGAGAGGCCTTATACTTCTAGTGTTACAAAATGAACCATTTATTGAACACTTACTGTGTACCCAGCACTCTGCTCAGGCTTTTGAAATTATCCCATTTGAACCTCACGATAACCATCTAAGATAGACTCTATAAACATTCCTATTATCTGCATGAGGAAAAGAGAGATTAAGTCTATTTTCAACACCCATAGTTCTTGTTACCTCCTCTCCCTGCTTCTCCGAACGCTGTGGAAAAGACAGAAGGGAGGGGCCATTTTTTCCTATTTTATGGCTGGTTTGAGGCCTTGCCATGCCAACTCAAGTGAGGAATCAGAGGCCGGAAGTCAGAATCAGGAGATCTGGTTTGGGTCTTGGCCTGTCACGGGTTTCCTAGCTCTACGATCTGTGACTACACCTCCCCACCCAGGAGCACCTGCCCTCCCAGACCCCTGGGGGTGTTAAATCAATTTTATGTGAAGGAACTGAGGAAACATGGAAGACTGCTCAGGGCAGGGACATCTGCTGAGCCCCCACTAGCTGAGGCCCAAGCTGGAGACATGCCCTGAAGTTGGGAGGTGGTGGGAGTGCAGAAGCCAGCTTCTTCCCACGCCCACCCTTTCCATCAGAGAAGAGGACAGTCTGCAGGGCCAAGCAAGGCAGAGCACAGTCTCCTGCGAGCAGGAAGCCTCCCCTTCTCCCCCATCCCCTCTCTGTCTCCTCCGGCTCCTGTGGTCTGGTCTCCCCAGCCTGTTCCCAGGGCCAAGCCCAGCTGTGGGATGAGACAGAACCAAGAAGCAGGTGCAGTGCATCATTCAAGCCCTTGAACTTCCCCACTGGCCACTCCTTGGACTCTCATTCCCATCTCCCCATCAGAATCTGCTCGTGGAAAAGGTCTCAAAACCACACACCCTGAGGCATGCGGCCTGGCAGGGGGAAGGGAAATGAAGCCTTATCGGGTGTAGGGCAGTGTGGTCACCATGGTGAACCATGTCATCTCCCTAAATCCTGGCCATTGTCCCCTGAGGTCAGTGTTACATCCCTGCCTCCCACAAGATTTGAAAGTGCCGTCCCTCCCTGGAGTATTAGCATTTTCCAGAAGCAGAGCCCGCCGCCAAGGGAATCAGCCCGTGGAGAGGGACGGATGCCAGTTGAAATGGGTGGTTATTCTTATTTTTTGACACAAGGGTCCTCTGTGTCGCCCGCAGACCCATCACTCAGGTATTTGTGTCCTTGTCCCACGACCGTGTCCAACCCAGCTGTGCCTTTCATGGCCTCTCCATCCTCCTCCGGCCCCGCCTGGCCCCCTGCCTTCCCATTGCAGAAACCAGCCCCCCTCCTGCTTCCCAGAACGGCCGGCCTGCTGAGGCTCTCATCGATCCATCCCGTTGCATCCTGAGTGAGACTGATAGGTTCCCCAGGTCCCTCTCAGCCTTGGACTTGGCAGGCAGACCTGCTGCTGGGCCCAGGGCCCCGCAGGACAGGAGGGCTGGGGTGGCGGCGGAGGGGGAGCTGGGAAGAGAGCAGCTTTTAACCCCTCTGGTGGTAGCTGCCTTTGGTAAATCCCTTAGTTCCATTGAACAGATAGAAGTGAGGAGAATGACGTTTGGAAAATTCTACACTGCACGCAGAAACTCCTAATGTTCTTAACGTCGCTAACCCACACTTTCCCTTCTGCAAATTCCTTCCACTGCCTAGCATAAAAAAGGATTCCTTTCTGATTCGTAGAACTAGAGAATCCCTGCACTGGAAAAACACCAATGTCCTTCTAGTCCAACTTTCCATCCAACTGGCTTAATTCACTCTCTGACAGTCAGCAAGAGGGGCTTCAGTCTTTCCTTAACTACCTCCAGTGACAGGGAGCTCTCTGCCACTGCATCTTCAGGCAGCTTGAACAGAGCTAAGTCTGTCTCCCCGTGACCTCCATCCACCCTTTGTTCTGGGGTGTAGTCCTTGAGGCTGCCAGGAGTAGGTCTGTCTCATGATGGTCCTTCCCACTCTTCCTCAAGCCAGGCACCCCCTTCCTTCAGCTGCTCCTCAAGTGACATGGTGTCCATTCCCCACCTGGTACTGCTGATCCCCTACTCTGTTAGGATGTAGGGTCTTGCCCTTCCCCCACAGCCTCAGTGTCTAGTTCAGCTCCCCAGCAAGCCCCGTGCACCCTGCCTCACACTGGGCATGTGCAGGAGAGTTTGAAATGGGAATTCCTACCCAACACCGTGAAATACTTCATGTTTATGTATTTCCTATAATATATATATGCATGCATATATGCTACCACGTATTTTGCTTGGTTTATAAGCAAGGACTGTATTTTGTGGATTGGATAATAACCCTGGTAAGAGGAGGAGATGGGGGAAGGACAGTTAGGATGTGAGTGGGTAGGGGAGGGGGTGAACAGAAAGCAGATTTGTGAAGCATCTTCTAGGAGACAGACATTGTCCTGCTTCCTTGGTCTCTTTGTACTAACCCTGTGCGGTAGTAGTTGTCCTTACTTCACAGATAAGGTCACTGAGGGGCAGAGGGGTGGAGGGAGTTGCCCCCACCAGCCAATCCCAGCAGCCCTAGAGCTGGGACTCACCTGGGGACTCACCTTCCACACTGTGCTGTTTGCTGCTCCAGGTGCTGTCCAGGCTGGGAAAGGAGTGACGGATAGGAGATCCTGGGTGGCATGCAGACTTACCCCCACCCTCCACCCCAAGGACTCGCTGCCCTTCTCCCCTCCCCATCCCCACCCTACCTTTCAGCACACGCAAGAGAGTATGCTGGATACGATGGGGATGCTGTTTCCTTGTTTAAAGGGCAGCAGAGCACCCCACAGGTCAGTCAAATGGGGTACACCGGGCATTGATCGGAGCAGGGGCCCCAATTTATCTGACATCTGGGAGGTTCTTCCCTGGGAGCGCAGGGCACCTGCCAATTTTACAGGGATGAACGGTCCCTGGACTGCCTTGGCCAGGCATCTCCATGCTGTGCCTAATCCTGCCATCCTCCAAGCTTCCCTGTCTCGTCCCGCTGAACTTCACTGCCCCTCTGAAGGATCCCAGAGGATTTGGCCTCTTTCCCAGCCAGGCTCTAGTGACTCTCCCTGCTACGTTCCGGGACCTGTGGCATTGTCCTCGGCCACCCCTCCCTCGCCCCTCCGGCTGCAGTGCTCCTTCCCCCATAGCACGCCCTTGCAGATCTTTTCTTGAGCCGAAGAGATGGCCAGCACTCCAGGAACACCAGCTCCTGTGGCCTCCCCTGACCTTCTCACAGTGTCTTTGGGGTCAGGTTCTCCAACCTTTATGCAAGTCGGATTTTGCTTTTCGTGAAAAAGGAAGGCTGTCTCTGAGGAAGACGCTGTGGATATTCTCTCCATTTTACGTATAGACCTAAATGAGGCTGCCCCCATGGAAACCCAGATGATTTAGGCCATTAAACAAAATATGGGTTTGATTTGAACTTTGTCGTAGACTTAGTTGCAAGTCCCTACACCCTAAGCTCCCAGAGGGCAGGGTCTGTATCTGATCCACCTTCTCTGCTGATGTCTTGGCGGCCCAGGGCCTGGCACTTAGGGCGCACACAGTGTCAGTTGAACAGACTTGTACTTTGGTCCCTTTTTGTTCTGCCTCGGCGAGCCACACCTGCCCTTTGAGCTGTTGTGGGGATGAGTAAATGCAGGAGGAGCAAGTCTGAAGCCATACGTCCCAGTTCCTAGCATGCTTCCACATAGCATCTCTGTGAGTTATCCCATTTTACAGATGAAGAATGGAGCCTCTGAGAGGTTAGATGACTTCTCAAGGTCACACAGCTGGGGAGGGCTGACCCTGAGCTTGAATCCAGATCTTCTGCAAATCAGGGTTGGCAGGAAGTACCTGAGCAGCGTCATTGCCCCTCCTGATGGGGGCGGTGGGGAGGGGCTGCGGGGGACACAGATAGAGGGGTGAGATTTACAAGTCTCCTTTGAGGTCCTGTGGGGGAAGGAAGGAGAGGCCAGTGGGCTCTGAAGGCTCTTGAATGACAGCCCCTCCCAGGGTTATCCCCTCCCGGCTGCGGCCGCCAGCTTCCCAGACCACCTTGTTGGGACCCATGACGGGAGGATGGGGGTTGGCAGGACCCTCCCAGAGCTCCTGTCTTTATCGTGCCAGGCCCCTGGGCTCCACCCTGCTACCTTTTCCTTGTTAGAAAACACACCCAATGTGGGTTTTTCTCCCCAAGTCCAGAGATGCACGCCCCCAGGCCCCTCCTAGGCTCTGTGCCCGCGGCCCCTGCTGCTCGTGTCCTGAGGGGCGTCTGGTCTCATGGGAGCAGGGCTGGCTGGAGATGAGAAAGTAGAATCCTGGTCCCAGCGGTGTCCTTGTGTGACAAGGCAAGCCTTAGCATCTCTACAAATCAAGGGAGGTGGCTGCGATGCCCTTCAGAGCCCTCTCTCTCACCTTTTCATCTTCAATGATGTAGGAAAGACGTTAGAGTTCAAAGCCGACAGCCAAGAATGAATTCTTGAGTCTTTGGTGCAAAAAGGTGGTTTCATTAAAGCACGGGGACAGGACCCGTGGGCAGGAAGAGCTGCACGGGGGTCATGAGGAGTGGCCCATTGTATACTTTCAAGTTGGGAGGCAGTTGGGGATAGTGTAAGTCTCTAGGGAATTTGGGAGCAAGGTTTCCAGGACCTTGAAGGGGCTAGCTGTTGTCAGGAAAAGGTCATTTATTACCGTCTAATAAAACCTTAGTCATGAGACCCTTCAGATGTAGATCGATGGGCCATATGCTTGGAGGGGGGTGATTGCTAACATGTTTCTTGGGGGTTTAGAGATAAAGGAAATTTCTAAAGGAATTTTTATATGTGAAAGTAGACTCACAGGCTCTTGGGGGTCAGCGGGGGAGGGGAGCGGGTCAGACTAGGATTGCCTTTTGCCCTTAGCAAAGTGTCAACATCAACGTAGTTGAGTCCCTAGAGGAAGGTCACTCTGCCTATTTCAAGGACTTGTCAGTGGGCTCTAGGTAGTAAGTAAATTTAATAATTTCTCTTCTGCCTTTGTTTCCCACATCACTCAAAGGTCAGGAGGGTGAGGAACCTGTGTGGGGAAGAGTCTAGGGTCACTTTGAAGACATCCCTGCAGTGACTATCCTGTAGCTGGGGCAGGAACTGGAGCACGGGGGTCTTGGGTTAGAAAGCCAACCGTTCCCTTGCCTTCCATGTGCAGAACCATGTCAGGGAGCTGCTCATCTCCCTGTCGCATGTTCCCCTCTGTGTGTGAGATTAAAATGCGTTGTAGGATTGTTGTGAGGACTTAGACAAGCCATGTGGAATATTTAGCTCAGTATCTGGAACACAATAAGGAATCAATAAACGTAACTCCTGTCGTTGCTTTTGGGAGCAAATGCCTGTACTTTTCTTTCCACTGGAGTGGAGACCGCCTCTTCCCAGGAGACCCCACCCCTCACCCACCACCCCCACCCTCTTCCTCACCTGCCTTGTTAGAGGCAAAGCTGGATTAAGACCCTTGTGTCTCAGTGGCATCATTCTGGAAAACCTCCTCCCACCCATGCTCCTAGATAGCAGCTAGCTGGGGAGAGCAGGGGAGAGGCCTTCGCTCACAGTCCCATATTTTCGTTTTGTTCCGGGCCTGCATTGTTGCCTGTTGGAGTGCAGTTCAAAGCCTGTCCTCTTATAATCATAATAATACCTTGTCTTAATGCAGCTACTATGCTCTGAGGAGTTCAAAGTGTTTTTGTGAGAACTATTTCCTGGGCCTTGTGATCTTGAGGTAACTGCTGTCCACCATCTTCGAGGAAAACAAAGGCCTGGCTCTCGTTAGAGCTAGATGTAACATTTGTGGTCATTTGCGATGGGCGAGACACCAGCCTAAGCACTTCATGTATTACTTCATTTAATCATCAACATGGTCCTGGGAGCTGGCTGCTCTTATTCTTGGTTCTCAGATTAGGGAACTGAGGCCAAGAGCCCCAGCCATGTGAAAAGGTCACTTGGTGCGTAAGTGGCCACGTTAGGGGGGGAAGAAACGGGCCTGCTCGCCTCTGAACCCAGGTCTTGGCCACTGGGTGGTGCTGTGGGCAGGAGTGGGGATCCTCTCATCCCACTCAAGGGACTTCAATCTCTCTTTAAAAGAGCATTCCTGAGGGAGTTGGGGGAGACCGCGGGGGCTTAGGAACATTCTTTATTTTTTTTTTTAATGTTATGTTAGTCACCATACGCTACATCATTAGTTTTTGATGTAGTGTTCCATGATTCATTGTTTGCATATAAAACCCAGTGCTCCAAGCAATACATGCCCTCCTTAATACCCATCACAGGGCTCACCCATACCCCCACCCCCAACCCCTCTAAAACCGTCAGTTTGTTTCTCAGAGTCCATAGTCTCTCATGGTTCGTCTCCCCCTCCGATTTCCCCCCCTTCATTTTTCCCTCCCTTCCCCTATGATCCTCTGTGCTGTTTCTTATATTCCACATGTGAGTGAAACCATATGATAATTGACTTTCTCTGCTTGACTTATTTCACTTAGCATAAACCCTCCAGTTCCATCCATGTTGATGTAAAAGTTGGGTATTCATCCTTCCTGATGGCTGAGTAATATTTCATTGTGTATATGTACCTCATCTTCTTTATCCATTCATCTGTTGAAGGGCATCTTGGCTCCTTCCACAGTTTGGCTATTACGGACACTGCTGCTATGAACATTTGGCTTCATGTGTCCCTTCTTTTCACTTCATCTGTATCTTTGGGGTAAATACCCAGTAGTGCAATTGCTGGGTCATAGAGTAGCTCTATTTTTAACCCACATTGACATACCACCTTACACCAGTTAGAATGGCAAAAATTGACAAGACAGGAAACAATAGATGTTGGCGAGGATGTGGAGAAAGGGGAACCCTCTTACACTGTTGGTGGGAGTGCAAGCTGGTGCAGCCACTTTGGAAAACAATGTGGAGGTTCCTCAAAAAGTTAAAAATAGAGGAACATTCTTTTTACTGAAGATGGGAATACAGGGCATCTGGGTGGCTCAGTTGGTTAAGCGACTGCCTTCGGCTCAGGTCATGATCCTGGAGTCCCAGGATCGGGTCCCGCATCAGGCTCCCTGCTCAGCAAGGAGTCAGCTTCTCCCTCTGACCCTCCCCCCTCTCATGCTCTCTCATTCTCTCTCAAATAAATAAAATCTTTTTTTAAAAAAAGATTGAAGATGGGAATACAGAAGCCCATAGAGGTTGAGAAACTTGCTCAGGTCAAGGTGCTGTTGCCCGGCACCAGCAGCGGGGTCAGACCCATGGCCCTGCCTCTGGCCTAGGGCTGCGCTCGTCCGGCCTGTGCGCCCATGTCTCCCAAGGAAGCACTGTGGACCCTCAGGGGCTTCATCCTCTCTCTCCTCCAGGCCTTTTAAACCTGGAGAAGCTGCTCCGGCAATTCCTTATCTCCAAGGACACCCTCTCGGTCCGGATGCTGGATGACACCCGGGACCCCACCCCACTCCTCAAGGAGATCCGGGACGACAAGACCGCCACCATCATCATCCATGCCAACGCCTCCATGTCCCACACCATCCTCCTGAAGGTGGGACCCGGGGGGGGGGTGCGCGGTGGGCTCAGAGCATCCTTCTCCCTCCTCCCTCCCCCTGAGCTGGTATGCTGCTCCCTCCTTGCCTTGGGTGTCACCGGAAAGGAAAGGCACGATGAGGGTGATGTGGTAGAAGTATTAACTCTGGGTGCAGCCAGACAGCCCCAAGCCAGAACCCTCCCCACCAGGGTCTGTGGGTTCCCACAGGGCACTTGGTGGGCTTGAGGCCGAGGCTCTGTGCCGAGGGGTATAGAAGTATTTCTGTTTGGACAACCAGGGCAGTGTCGTCAGTGTGTACAGCTGAGCATCGGCCCTCTGTGTCATCCCCGAACGGTGTACTAGTTTACAAAGCTCTGCCATGTGACTCCCCAGCCTGATCCTCTCAATGACGAAATGGGGCAGGTACCCCGTCTTCCCTGGACGGGTGAAGAAACTGAGACTCCGGGAGATGAATGGCTTTGTCCGAGGCCTCGCTGGTGAGGAGCAGAGCTGAACGGGTACCTATTGTCTCCGATAGCCAATCAGCAGCTCCTTCTACCCCCAGAATACAGGGGTCAGAAAATCAGGTGTGGCTGGGCAGGGGGTAGGAGGGGTCCACGCTGGAGAAACAGTAGGAGACATCTGGGCAGGCTTGGAGTCTGCTGGCACCAGCTCCTGGCCTGGTGGCTGAGCTAGGCCTGCAATTCCAGATAGATGGACCCCGCTTGCACGCTCCTCTGTGGCCCCCAGCAGTAGCCCCAGCCCCTCCAGGCACATTGGCCTCTTGTAATGCCGTTCTAATTGCACATTTAAATGCAACCCGCCATCTTCCAGGTTGCGTTTAAATGTGGAGCGAGGCTCCTTGTTAACCTCTGCCAAGCTGTGAGGAGCGGGGCAGACACTCAGATGATTGTCTCTCCTTCCCCTTCCCCACACCACCCCTCCCCAGCTAGTTTTTGTCTCGGAGTTAAGAAGAGATTTGAATGAGTTCTCTGAGTACCGAGGGCTGTCCCTCCAGCCCGTTGCCATAGTAATTCTCCACAGCTCCAAACCCACGTCTGTCTGGGTGCATATACTCCACTCACACACACACTCAAATGGAAATTTTCTCTTTTTCGCTTGTCTTGTGTCTGGGCCTATGATCAATGAAGTCATCAAGGATGGAAGAGATCCTCTAAGTTTCAGGGCCTCAGAGAGATAGGCTGAGGAGTCCCCGGGGAAGATGAGGGACGGGGAGGGAGATAATGGTCCCCCCCAACGCCCCTTGCAGAGGGCAGACAGAATGCACGGTGCCCCCTGGTAGCCGGAGCTTGCCTGAACAGCCCCCAGGTGGAAGCCTTTCGGGAGCAGCCCTTATAATAATAATGTAATAACCTCAGGAATATTTCATGGCTCCCAGCATATGTGGTTGGGCTCTTTTTGAAAAAATCATACGTCTATTGTTGAAATTTTGGAAAGTACAGAAAAGTACAAAGAAGAAAATAAAAATCATTATAGCTTCTTCTTTCTTTCTTATAAGCCTTTACTTTGGGACATGATAGAAAAATCTTACAGATACACATGGAAAAGAAAGACATTCCATCACCTGGAAACAGCCACTGTGAAATTTTGATGTCTATCCTTTTTGCCTTTATAGACACATTTGTTTCTTTTCAAAATTATTATCACCCTGCACATACTCTTCTATAACCTGCTTTTTTTTTTCACTTAAGTATATGTCCCACATTTTGCTTATGTCAATTCATATTTGTCTACAAATACTTTAATGGCTACGTCATTTCTTATCATATGGATATGCCATAATTTATTTAACCATCCCTTTATTGTTGGAGATACAGGTTGTTTTCAATCTTTTGCTCTAATCAACAATGCAGGATGCACATCTTTGTACATAAATCTTTTTGCACATTCATGAATATTTTCTTAGCATACATTTCCAGAAGTGAAATTACTCAGTTAAAGATATGTATGCTTTTAAGGATTTTGATATGATTTGCCAGATTGCCTTTTAAAAAGGCCATAACAATTTTTACTCCCACCAGCAGCGAATAGGTGTCTTACGGGACCCTTGCCAATACTGGATATTTTCATTAACAACACTTTTTTGTTGTTGTTTTTAATGGCTGTGCTTTTGAAGAAAATTCTCCCTGTAATGATGATTATTAGCAAGTGTTTCTGCTGGGTGGACAGTAGCAGGGTTTCCTGAGACCACCTATTGGCCCCAGCCCCTGTGACCTTGGCACCAAGCCCATCACTGACCAGCGAGGCTTTGGAAACCAGCTCTCTTTGTTCCCATTTGACTTCCTAGTGCCCCCAGCATGCAGGCCCTGCATCAGGCCCTGGACTCGGGCTGCAGGCTCGTCCTTGCTGGGGTTAACAGCACAGCCTTGGGAGCGCCCCAGGGAGGATGGACTCAGTGTGGGAAGCAGTGTGAACAGAGAGCACACGGAGCTTCCGGGAGACTCACTGTGCCCATGTGAGCCTGGCCCCGGAGCTTGGCAGCGCTCTGCTGTCTCTCGATGTCCGAAGGATTTGCGGAGTAATCCCCTACTTTATTGAGCAGCTGTTCCAGCAACAAACTTCATGTTTACCCAGAATTCAGGTCTTAAAAACCAAGGATCTCTTGTCTTTTATCTTTGGGCAGCAGATTTCGCAAATGGGTTTTAACCATCTGACGGTGCCCTCTCCCCACCCCCTGGCCCCAGCCCATCCCTGTGACCAGGCTAACCGGGGCTCCCACCTGTCTAGGCAGTGGTGACAGACTCTGGCACTTTTCTGTGGATGGTGCTGAGTGTGCGGGGAAGGGAGGGGCTGGGCAGAAGGCCGCACCAGCCTCTTGGAAGTGGAGGAGGAAACGTAGTTTTGCTTGGAGGAAGAAGGGAGGCCTTGAGCCCCCTGTGACCCCCGTATCCTCTTGCCCCAGGCCTAGAGCCCTTCTGTACTTCAGTTTGCATCGCAATGGTGGCAATAGAAGGACCCCAGACTGCCCTTCAAGGAGCCTGTGAGGGTTCCTGTAAGAATGCTCACAAAATTATTGGAGCTCCTTGAGAGGTAAACACTTTGTAAGAGGAAAATGTAGTCACCCTTGGCCTTGTTTTCCCCTCATGCACCTCAACAGGCAGGACAAAAGCGGTTTCCCGGGGGCCCTGGGGCTGCAGGATGCATGATGAATATCTGCCTGTCAGAAGGCACGAGGGCCCTGGGGAGAGCTGGCTCATTATTTACCTGATCTACTTGTCGGTGTCCGTAGCACCTGTCACGCTCAAAGTCGGGCACACGGACAGGGGAGGGTGGTGAGGGGCGTCTGTGATGGCTACAAAGATCAGACCAAAGGGAGGCTGTTCTGATGTTGCAGCTTCCCAACCCTGGGATGATGACACGGGGGTGTGCTGTGATCAAGGGTGAGGCATGTCACTGGCAACTTGTTCCGTACTACTAATAAAGGACCAAAGTTTGCAAATGATTCACTTGTTTCCTACATTACTGCAGATTCAAAGACTCTGATGAGTCTCGCTCGCTCACCTTTGACAGGGGCTGCATTAATTTGAGAATCACCCGTAACCCGCAGACTCTCCTATCTCTGCCTCAGCCCCAAAGAGAGCTGTCAGGACTTCCATCAACAGCACGGTCCTCCGGGGAGAGGACAGTTAGGTTAAAAGGACTGAAATTAGGCTGCCTGGCTTTAATTTCATCTTTTCCACTTAGGATACATGTGATCTTGTGCAAGTTACAAGGCCTTTTGGTGTTTCAAGAGTCTTCAGCTGTCAGATGGGGGTGGATAGAGGAGGAATGATAACCCTACCGCATCGACTTAGCCCAAGTGAAATGCTTTCTAGTACCTGGCCCATGCTAAATAGTGGGTACATGGTAGCCACTGTGATTGCTAATAGTTTGGGAGATAATGATTTTTATGTTTTATTATTTGCTTCATTTCCTTGAAAGTCATTTTGGTTTCCCGTAATATCTGGTTATGTCCATGGGAATGTGTTGTGCATGAGAACGTCAGCTTCTACGAATGTCACTGCAAGGGTAGAGAGCAGGGTGGCAGTGGAGACACCCTACTCTAGAGGCCAGTGTTTCTGTTCTCCATCCTCCAAGTCAAGGGCAGCGTAAGAACTGAAGGGTAGTGGGTCAGACAAATGACGGACGCTTGGAACCCTCACTGCTCTTTCACTTCCAGTGAGTTTTTGTTTTCTGTCTAATCTCCCTCTCTTCCCTTTGCAGGCAGCTGAACTAGGGATGGTGTCGGCCTATTACACATACATCTTCACTAATCTGGTAAGACATTTTCACAGCTCACCTCCTTGGCATAGAGTATGAATAACTAGGGTCAGTGGGGTGTGATGGAATGAAGCTTGGGAGATGAGGAGTGGGGGAAATCAAAGGAGAGGAACAGAAGTCAACCAGAGAGGCAAGGCATTGTAGAAATGTTACTGGCCTTGGGAGGATGGGAATTTGGGGAGTCTAATGCCTCCATCCAAATGCCACCGGCTACCTAGCACTGATTCCTCTGATGGATGTGTCTCCTCTGTAGGTCCAGTTACTGGCCTGCTGTCCAGTCGCCACGTTGCCAGACCCTTATGCTAAGTCAGAAGTAGGACAGCTAGGGCACAAAAGTACACATGTCATACGGTGTTAGAACTGGATGCACCTACAGGGGCTGTTGTGGCTGAATCCCCTCATTTTGCAGATGAGAAAACAGGTTTATAGAAATTGTATTGAGTCAGGTTGGAGCACCAGCTTTGCCACACACCAACTGTGTACCCTTCAACGAGCCCTGAGCCTCAGTTTCCTTATCTGTAAAATGGGGATAAGAGCACATATGTTGTAGAGTTGCAGTCATTTTGAAATGGCGTAGTTTAATCTCCATGGAAGCATTTTGAAGCTGTAACATATTAAGAAATGAGAATGGTCATTGTGAAGGATACACACTCAGAGAATAGAAAGAACCTCGGAGAACTGGTTTTTAAAAAAAAAAATGTTATGACTTTTTCCTTGAAATGATTATAGATTCACAGGAGTTGCAAAGATAGTGCAGAGTGGTACCATTTAACTTTAACCACATTTCCTCTGGTAGTTACATCTTACATAATGGTCATATGATATCAAAACCAGAATATCAGAACATCCAATCTGTCCATCCTACGTAGATGTGCGTCAAGCCCACTGGAACCAGGACAACACCATCCCACCACCACAAAGATCTCCCTCATGCCGCCATTTTATGGTCTCACCCATGGCCCGCCTTCCCACCATCCCTAACCCGTAGCAACCACTAATCCATTCTCCATTTCGACACTTTTATAATTTTAAGGATGTTATATAAATGGAATCATGCAGTATCTGACCTTTCTCACTCAGTGTAATGCCCTTGAGACCATCCGAATTGTTGCCTGAATCAATAGTTTGCTCCTTTTTATGGCTGAGTCGTATTTCTCGGTATAGATGTACCACCGTCGGCTTAACCATCCACCTATTGAGAGACATTTTGGTTTCTTCCTGTGTTTGGCTGTTACAAATAGAGCTGTTGGAAACAATCATTCAGAGAAGGGGTTTATTTTATTTTATAAATGCATGAGATGTCAAGAGCACTTAATTCAGTGGCCCGTCCATGTCGACGTGCTTTTGAGCACCTCTTATGTAGCAGGGACTGGACCAGGCATTAGGGATTAACATAGGAATAGGAAACAAAGGCTGCCTTTGAAAAACTCAAAGTACTTATTGTAGTGCAAAGTGGTAAATTCTATTAGATGTGTGTATAAAATGCTCTAGATCCTGGAGCAGGCAGGAAAGGCTTCACCAAAGAAGGGGCCTTTAGGCTGTGCCCTAATAGGGGGGTAGGGTTTTTTTCTAGATAAAGAAAAGAAGAGCATTCTGGGTTAAGGGACAGCATATCCACATACTTGGAGATTTGAGATTTGGCCTGTCCAGGAAACAGTGAGTCATTTCAGACTTATGGACTGCTCTGGGGATGGGCATGCCAGTTAATGACTATCCACTTATCTATTTACATCCATCCTTGAAAGTTACCTATTTAGAGGATGTAAGGCAGATGTCCATTAATTTTAAGATCCTTGCTAAGTTAGGAAGCAGAATACAACCTCTACAGATTTGACTCTTAAATCTTAAAATGAGAAAGGTTCCTGAGCAGTTATGACTTTCTCGGTCAGCATGTGTGATAGGGTGACCTAGGAGATGGTGCAGTGTCCCTCCCTGGATGGAGGGACCAGATCTCCTGAAATGGCCTGCGAGATCGAGAAGATGCCTGTCCAAAGAGACAGCCTCGGACCCTATAATCCTTCTTCATTTCCAGCCATAGGTTTTTATGAACAGCCTTTTCTTGGGGCCGCTGTGGAATTGTTAACCCTGAAGCATCCTGAGGCCTTTGCTCTCAGAGTAGAGACATCTTAGAGGAATTGAGTGTAGCTTCTTTTCTGGTATAGGGTCTCCCACCATAACAGACTTGCCAGAGAGCCATTCAGCATTCCCTCATTCACTGCCACCACCACACAAAACTACCCGCTCCATTGCTGGAATTTGTACTTGAATTCTAGCATGCATGTGGAAGACCACACAGATCATATGTGCACAGCCCAGGGAACATTTTCCAAGCGAGCACACCTGTGTAAGCAGCACCCAGATCCAAAAATAGAACCCAACCAGCACCCTAGAAGCCCCCCTCCCGCCCCCTCCCTGGCGCTACCCCGCAAAATGGAAAACAGAAGGAATTTCTTTGTTTGCTTATTTATTTATTTTTTTCTACTGCTGCTGTAAATTAGAACACTAACATGTAAAAAGGGAGAAGAGGATTAGACTAGTCCCAGAGCAATGCAGGAGCATTTGCTTAAAGTAAGGAGACGTCTGGGGGAGCCTGGGCAAGTTGGCGGAGCAATAAAGGGAGATTAAAATACAATTGGACTCCATCTGGGGAGGCTGGGAAGCAGAGGGAAGAGGCAGGCCAGGGGCACCCCTCACATTAGGCAGCCACATCAGCAGAGGAAGACAGAGCTGAGCAACAAGGAAGCACAGTGGTGACTTAGCAGATGGAAGGAGGCCAGTCATTTGGAATGTGAGTTCCCAGGACAGTCCCTAGAATAAGGTGGAGTTGCTTGGCTTGGAGATTGTGAAGAAAGCATCCCCCACTACCTCTTCTCAGGACTGATAATAATGAGTGTGATGATTTATCTAGTGAGAAAAAGCACAGGCTTATGAAGTCAAGAGACTCAGGTCAACACCCCACTTTGCCTTATACGCTTTGGAGGAGTCTCACTGACTCTCTAAGCCTGTTTTGTCATTTGTAAAACAGGGATACTAAAACCTTACAAGGATAGGTAAAAATGCATTATAAATTGAAAAGTACTACGGGTTTCTAAGGCATGGTATTTTTTTATAACTCTGTGATACTTTCAGGTTTCAAAGAGCTTTCTCCTTTTCTGGGGGCATGGAACTGAACAAGCTGAGCTCTGGGAACCTGCCTCAGTCAGAGAGTTCTTTGAACGTAGAATTAACAGGACTCACACAGTTTGTAAGTTTGCAAGGGGAAATCAAAACAGTAACTGTATGAATGATGATGGCTGAGTAATATTCAGGAAAATAGAAGCAGGGCCACTGTAAAAATCAGTCAGTGGGAGGATATTCTGGAAGCCTCTTGTGAGTGCTTTGACTTTCTGGAAAGGACAGGCCCCTATTAAGAGGAAAGAAACTACCTTTTAAGTCCATTCTTCCTGCCCAATTGGCCTTGGAGTCTCGGAACAGAGGGAGAGGGGCTCTGTACAGAGGGAATGAGTTACCCTCCGTGCTTCTCCCGTCCTTCCCCCCCGGCCCCCATTCAGATGCCACCCAGCCTTTCATACTTCTTTATTTCTATTCTGAATTCCTCAGGGATATCCATCACGGCCCAGCTCTGATCTCTGCCACAGTGATACAACAGGTGGTCAGATTAGCTTTTTGAAAGTTAGTGCATGAGCTGGAAAGGCATGGGCCTTGGCATTAGGTAGACGTGATTTAGAACTCTGGTTTGACTAGCTATCGGCTGTGTGATTCTGTGCGAGTAACTTAACCTCTCTGAGCCTCAGAGACCTCGTCTGTAAGTGGACGCTATTAATATATGCCTCAGGCGGTGGTATCCACATAGCAACTGGCTCATAATACAAGTTTAGTAAAGAGGAGGTATTATTTTATGAAGTCCTGTTTATGCTTCCCATGTGCTAAAAAGAACAAGAGATACTATTTTTTCTGCCCAGCCTCTAATGGCCAGTAAAAGTGACTCTTATAATGCCATCTGATTTGTTTGCAGAGAATGAATCGGACTTGGTAGTTTAGGTATTATACGTGACTGAACTGACCAGAGTAGGGTTTGTGTGTGTCCGTTCTCATTCCTCATTCCCATCCAGGCATTAAGAAGGCTGATTGATACCTCTATTTTTAGTTTTTTGAGGAGCTGCCATACTGTTTTCCAGAGGGGCTGCACCAATTACGTTCCCACCAGCAGTGCATGAGGGTTCAGATTTCTCCACGTCCTCACCAACACTTGTTATTTCTTGTCTTTTTGATTTTAGCCATTCTGACGGGTGTAAAGTGATATTTCATTGTGGTTTTGATTTGCATTGCCCTGATGATCAGTGATGTTGAACATCTGATCATGTGTCTGTTGGCCATCTAAGTACCGTTAGATCCAGTAATACAACTTCTGGGTCTGTTTATCCAAAGAAAACGAAAACACTAATTCAAAAAGATATACACACCCTCTATGTTTATAGCAGCATTACTTACAATAGCCAAGATATGGAAGCAACCTAAGCGTGCATCGATAGATGAATGGATAAAGAAGATGTGGTGTGTGTGTGTAATGGCATATTACTCAGCATAAAAAAGAATGAGATCTTGGGGCGCCTGGGTGGCTCAGTCGGTTAGGCGTCTGCCTTCAGCTTGGGTCGTGGTCCCGGGGTCCTGGAATCGAGCCCTGCGTCCAGCTCCTTGCTCGGTGGGGAGCCTGCTTCTCCTTCTCCTCCCTCTGCCTGCCGCTCCCCCTGCTTGTGCACACACTCTCTCTCTCTGTCAAATGGATGGGTAAAATCTTTAAAAAAAAAAGAATGAGATCTTGCTATTTGTGATAACATGGATGGACTTAGAGGGTATTATGCTAAGTGAAATAAGTCAGACAGAAACAAATACTATATGATTCTATTTGCATATGGAACCTAAAAAACAAAACAAATTGAACAACAACAACAACAACAAAAATAGAGACTCAAACATAGAGAAGAAATTGGTGGTCGCCAGAGGGGAGGCCACTGGGGGATGGGTGAAATGTGTGAAGGGGATTAAGATGTTACAAACTTCCAGTTATGAAAAAAATAAAGGGATGAAAAATACAGCATAGAAAATATAGTCAATAATATTATAATAACTTTGTATGGTGACAGATGGTGACTACACTTGCCATGGTGAGCGTTTCGTAATATATATTATTGTCAAATCACTATGCCATACATCTGAAACTAATGTAATTTTATATGTCAATTACATTTCCATGAAAATGAAAAAAAATTTTTTTTTCATTTGAAAAAGAAGGCTGGTTGAGTTAGGGCTTCTGTAATAAATAAATCCAATTGACTGCTCTAGATTTGATCAGCTAATTACCCAACATAAGAGTTGGGAGAAGAATCTCCATCATGAGTCAAACTTCTAAACCTTCAATGCAGTTGACCCTATAGACGTACAGATTTTTCTCTCTGTCAGGGTGTGGCCAGCAGGAGAGTGAGTGTGCCAGCCCTGAGCTTTGGGGACCAGGGAAAACTGACACGGGAGAGGAAGTGAGCCAAAGCTAGCTGAGAGAACAGATGTCCAGCGCTTTTATTTATACATCTATTTTGAAATGCGATTTGGGGTAGTTTGTACTGGTTTCAGAGGTTCAGTTGGCAAAACAGCTTCTTGCCCTGCTTCTGGTTGTGATGGGTCAGGACTCAGTCCCAGCAGAGCGAATCTCTGATCAACAGGTGGGAATGGGCCTCTGAAGGTACCTGGGTAAGGGGGGAGGCCAGGGCAGAGGATTAGTAAACTTATTGATAACTTTAATGGTAAGCTAAGAGCCATGATGTGCGTTTGGTCAGAGATCAGGAGAGGAACCAGAAGGAAGCAAGTCTTGGCGGGTAGACCAAGGTGAGGGTTCAGAGTCCAGGCCCAAATAGGGGGCAAAGCAAGGCAACCAAGAAAATGACTCTTTAGAGTCTCCAAAGACACAGATGCATAAGCATAAGCAATCTGAGCACTGGTTCCTGCCTTTATCCAGATTTCTTTCTTTCTTTCTTCCTTTTTTTTTTTTTTTTCCTGAAAGTTTTTAGTGTGGTGAAGCATATGTAGCATGAGATTTGCCATTTTAAGTTTACAATTCAGTGGCATTAATTGCATTCACAGTGTTATCCGACCATCATCACTATTTTATTTTATTTTATTTATTTATTTTTTTTTTTAAAGATTTTATTTATTTACTTGACAGAGAGAGACACAGTGAGAGAGGGAACACAAGCAGGGGGAGTGGGAGAAGGAGAAGCAGGCTTCCCACCGAGGAGGGAGCCCGATGTGGGGCTCGATCCCAGGACCCTGGGATCATGACCTGAGCCGAAGGCAGACGCTTAATGACTGAGCCACCCAGGCGCCCCCATCATCACTATTTTAAAACTTTCATCACCCTAAACAGAAACTCTTTATCTGCCGAATGGTGACCTCCCATCCCCCTCCTCCCAGCCCCTGGTAACCTCCTATCGCCTTTCTGTCTCTACGCATTTGCCTCTCCTTAGATATTTCATAGGAGTGGAATCAGACAATATATGTCCTTTTGTATCTGGCTTATTTCACTTAGCATCCTGTTTTCTAGGTTCATCATGTGATAGCATGCAGCAGAACTTTATTCTTTTTTTTTTTTAATATGGTCAAATATACATAACATAAAACTGACAATTTTAACCATTTTTAAGCATACCAGTTAGTAGTAATAAGGAGTAAGTTTTGCAGCCATCACCACCATCCATCTCCAGAACTCTTTTCAGTTTCCTGAACTAAAACTTCACACCCGTTACAATAACTCCCCATCCCTGCTTCTTCCCGACCACTGGCGATCATCTGTCGCTATGAGTGTGCCTATTCTGAGTACCTCTCAGAATACAAATACCTCTCAGAAATACAAAATTTGTCCTTTTGTGTATGGCTTATTTCACTTGGCATAAAGTCTTCAAGGTTCATTCATGTGTCAGCATTTCCTTCCTTTTGAAGACTGAATAACAATCCGCTGTATGTATAGACCACATTCTGTTTATCCATTCATTCATCAGGAGATACTTGGGTTCCTTCACCTTTCTGGCTATTGTAGATAATCCTGCTATGAACGTGAGTATGTAAATACCTGCCTGAGTCCCTGCTTTCAGTCATTTGGGGCATATACCTAGGAATGGAGATGCTAGATCATATGGTAATTCTGTGCTTAATTTTTGAAGAACTGCCACACTGTTTTCCAGAGCGGCTGCACCATTTTGCGTTCCCACCAGCAATGTATGAGGGTTCTGGTTCCTCCATATCCTTACCAATACTTGTTTTTATTTATTTTTTTAATAATCGCCGTCCTAATGGATGTGATGTGGTCAGATGTGTTTCTCGTTTCTGTTTGGAGTTTGCAAATCGAAAGAGGCAAGAGTACATGGCTGAAGTTGAGAGTCAAGCTGATGAAGAAGCTTTGTAATGAAAGAAAGTAGCCAGTGTATAAAAACCCAGTCAGACCTGGTGAAAACCCCCAGGTCAGGAGCTTCCTAGCTGTGCAGCCCTGAAGCTCTTGAAGACCTCAGTTTCTTCATGTGTAAAATGGAAATAATAATATCCATCTCAAAAATTTTTGGTAAAATTAAAAATTAGCTGTTGATCGCACTTTGGATCTGGTAGATAATGCCAACTGCTATAACAGATAAACCCCCAAACCCCTTGGATTTACACAATGAAAGTATATTTCTCATTCAACTCACGTCCCCAAAGGATGTTCCTGATCAGTGGGCAGCCTTCCATTATGTCATGTGGAGGCCTAGGTTTCTTCTGGCTTATAAATAGGTCCTCTTAGGGGCCAGGAATGGGAGACAACCATGGAGGACCAGACACCGGAGGATGTTATGGCCCAGGCCTGGGAGCGGCGCATAGTATTTCTTTCTCCTCACGATTCCGCTGGCTAGCCCTCAGTCACAGGCCTGCACCTACCAGGAAGGGGGGTTGGAAAATATAGTCTACTGCGTACCCAGGCAGAAGAGGAAATGGGCTTGGTGATCAGTTAGTAATACCACCACGTTATTAAATTATTAATCATTGTCACACATCTCTCTCATGTGTGCCGGAAAAAGCAATTAACGTGCTAAGCCCTGGCAAGTCTGTTTAGAGGGCAACTGATCCTGTCCGTGGAAGTCTGATTAGCACCTAGATGCAAGGGTATCAGCTCTCTCATAACTGGAAGGGTCTGTGCCTCCAGGTGGGGCAGGCCTGGGACAATTACAGATTCACTGAGCTTGTTCCATGCCTGAGTGTGGAAGGAGTCTCTGTCTTCCTCTCGGCCTCAGGCTTTGGCGGGGATGGACTGCTGTTCTACAAGACTGATGGAAGTTTGGACAAAGGACACGAGGAATTAAGGCCCTTTGGGCAAAGCCCAGGTGGCTGCTGGGACAGCAGAGATGCCATCCAAAGAGAGGAGGTAAAGGAGGAGGCGCCTTTGGAGCTAATAAATCTGGAGGGATTATCCAGCTACTAATGAACCCAGGGAGATTTGCAACCACTGCCTAATAGGAAAGATAAAATCACCCTAATCTATTGCCGGAGGGTGCAGATGGGCCCTGGGCCAAAGGAACGAGCTGCCGCCGTGGCGGGGAGTGGTGTCGAGATTTAAGGTTAAGGGTCAAAAGTGGTGAAATGTTAGCGGAAGGCAGGAGGTCACTGGGCACTGGAAGCAGGAGGTTGTGCCACCTGGGCTGGCAGCTGGGTGCTGGGCTCACCCCTTCACTGTTGTGGCCCAGGCAGGGCCCAGGACTCTGGGCTCCGGGGGGCACCGCCGTGCCGGAGGCCAGGCTGCTATCTGTGGGGTGTAGAGAGAGGCAGCGGGCACGGCAGGGTTTTTCCCTTGGGGAGTCTAGAGAGAAGGGCCCGGGTGATGGCTGTGCCGTGCTGGAAGGCATGGGGCAGGGGTACGGCAACAGGAGGCCTCATCCTCTAGCGGACAGGCAGTGAAGCAGCTGTGCTTCTAGTTACAGCCCTGCTGTGAACCACCTGAGTGACCCGGTAACAGCGATGCTTGACTTCGCAAATACCTTCTACATTCAAGGCTCTGTAATAGGTGCTTCTCCGTTATTTTCGCACGTAAACCTCAAAACCCTTCTAGCAGAAGACAGTGTTTTATCCCCATTTTAGAGATGAGCAAGCTGAGGCTCATAAAGCTCAAAAGTAGTGGAGCCAGATCATGAGCCCAGGCAGGAAGCCCTTAACCACTTCACTCTGTCGCATTGGTCTAGGCGAGCTATTGCTCCTCGCTTGGGCTTCACTCCATCATCTGTAAAATTACGGCGTTGTGTTAGGTGATCTCTCAGGGTCTTTTCAGCCCTGAACTGGTTTTATCCTACACCCCGTTGGGGGCATTTCACTTCCCCACACCCTCGGACTGAGATGTTTCCTGGAGATGGGGGTGGGGGACAACCACGAAATTGGAGGGCCCACGTGGCCCATGGGAGTAGTTTCTGTTCAGCTCACAGCTCCTCCGATCCCCAAAGAGTAGCCGGATCCCAGTGAGTCCTGCAGGATATAAGCCTTCTCTGCCCCTGCCCCTGTCTTGTTTGGGCAGAATGAATCTATGCAGCCAATTTTTCTCCTCTGGGTTCATTTTATTGTCAAGCAGACCAAGCCTATGTTTATTTTTCTAGAGGTCTATCAGAGAGACTAGCCATAAGTAATTGAAATTGCTAAAATTATTACAGAAAGGGGAGTCGGGCCAGACAGGGAAGAGAGAAACCATTGATGCCAGAGGAGGGGAGTATGCTCACCGTCTGTCCCTTCTGATCCTTGCTGTGGTGAACAAGACCTACTCATCTTTTGGGTCTTATTTAAATGTCACTTCCTTAAGGAGTCTCCCCTGATACCACACTAGGTTGGGTCCCCTGTGACACTCTCCCGGCACCCTGTGTTCTGTATTTTGTAGCATTCTTCTCAAGTGTGAATTCTTTCTTCTGTATCTGACCCCTCCACCAGACTTTGAACTTCATGAAGACGAGACCAAGTCTGTCTTGTCTATCCCTGTACCCCAGGTGCCTATTGGCACATAGTAGGTGCTCAATAAATACTTACTGAGTCAGTGAATGGAGCAGTTCATAACAGGGTAGCATTCTTGGACCAGGAGGGTTGGCCAGGTGAGATAGCTTATCTCCTTGCATCCAGTGGGAATTCAGCACATCCCCATGAAGCTCATGAGCACAAAGGTCTGCAGCTCAGCCAAGAGGAGTTGGGCCCAGCGTCCCCTTTGCTGAGATGCCTCCGCACTTTCTTAGACCGTATGGTAACTACTCAGTGTCGTATGATGCCCTCCCTCCATTCTGGGCTGGACAGACTTGAAAGTAAGAACGTGTAGGACTCTCAAGGGTGTTTTAGTTCAAGATCCAAGAGACAGGATTCCAGGGAGTTCTGATGAGTGGCAGCAGTGTCAAAACCTGAGCCCAAAGGTCGACACCAAGAATGATCACTGAAGTCGGAAGAGGCTGAAGAGTATAAAGATACTCCAGCTGATTGTGCTGAGTGCACTGTGTCACCTGGGGCTGCTTTCTCTCCTGGCCACACCGTGCGCAGACCAACCTTGGTCAAGTGGCCTCTTCAGGCCAGTGCCTGCCTCATGGAGCCAGAACACAATGCTCTTTGAGACCAAACCTCTCCTTCAGGTTTTCAAGGTCGTTATGAAATTATCTAGTCCTGTCTGCTGTCCCCACGGTTTGGCACACGAGCTTGGGTAGGGACAGAGGATGGAAGCGTGGTTTAAGGGAAGCAGCCAGGGCCTCAGATTAGAGAGGACATGAGTTTGAAGCCTGGCCCTGCCATGCATTAGATGTACATGGGGCACGTTATTTCACTGGTTAGAATCTTAGTCTTTCCTTTTGAAAATGGGAATAACAATTCCTATAACATCATGTTGTGAAGAACACGGAGAGTTCCTCATCCTCAGTGGGCTTATTCCCTTCCCTCCCTCCTTGCCCACTCCCCTGTTGGGGATTTCCATCCTTAGACCTTAGTTTCCCAATGTCCTGCCTCTAGTTTTCCAAAACTCCGAAGCTAGAATCGGAAACATTTCCAGATTGGCCTCTGACCTAGTCAGAACCCCAGTTCCCATGGTGCTTGAGCCCCTTCCATAGCTTGCAGTCCTTTCTGAAAGCACACACCATCCATGTCCACACACATGCATACACACATACTCACATTTCTACACACACACACATACACACGCACACACGCACACACACACACAGCTAGCCCACAGCTACAGTCCATCAGTCAGACAACTTTCTGGTGCCAGAGCAATTGATTCTAAAGTGTAGTTCATTGTAAAAATTATTAAGTCTATCTATATATTTCACCTTTATCAAGCCTTTTAGGAGAACCACTCTGCATAATACCATACACTTTGGTGAATAAATATGTTTTTAGTGTAAGGAGGAAAAGAGTAATGGAGTGAGTGAAAGCTCTACATGTGTCTGTCTGAGCCTCCAAGCACCACCACCCCCCACCAAATGCAAACCCTATGAGGTAGCAGGTCTGATAGGAACAAATCTCTCCGGGTCACCCACACGGGTATACCAGCATCTAAAGGAGAAACTCTTAGTCCAAAATTGTGCTCTCTGGCTGCTAGCCCTCCTGTGTCTGTTCTCTGAGCTAGGTCATTGGTAGGGAGGGGGTGTATTCAGAAGGAGAAATGGCAGAAAGAATTAGAAGGAGATTCAGGAGGTATTGACTAAAGAATTAGTCTTTACATTTGCACTTGGGAAAACTGTAGCTGGCTGCTGGAAGCCACTTGGCCCAAGTTACAGGATTATAAAGTGCTTAGGCAGCCGTGATTTAGTGACTTACCTTTGCAAAATGCTGCAATCAACTACACGTACGCCGTGAAGATTTATAAAGTGCCTACTGTGCGCTGGGGGAATGCCAGCAGCAGCATGGGGGGGGGGCGCTTGGAGGGCTCCAGCTGTCAGTGCGAGGTGTGGGAGGCCAGAGTGGGGAGCACTTAGGGCCTCTGTGGGAGCATGAGGAAGGTTTACAGATATGGTTTCCCTTAATCGTTTATTGAGGGATGGTTAGAGATGAGAACGGAGGAGTGACACGGGGGCGGAGGTACGGGACGGGTCTGAGCGAGAGCACAGTAGAGCGCTGGGGCTGGAGAAGGGGGGGGGGGACGCAGAGGGACAGAGGCAGAGCCAGCAAAGCAAGGTTCCGGTCAGATGACACCCCATCTGCCCTGCAGAGCTGCTGGACTTCTTAGCCCCGGAGCTGGCATTGGCAGGCTCAGGGTCTTGTCTTGGCTGCCCCGCTAACTGCCCGCGCGTGTAACTTTGAACAAGTCCTTTCTCCCCTGGTCTCCAAAGACCTCTCAACTCTGATGTGCTGTTGACTCCATGGATTGGATGAATATTGATGAATGGCTGAGTGACTTCTCCAGGCCAGCATGTTTTCCACGTGAAGGAGGTGACTTTCCTCTACGTGGCTTTTCAGGGTCCTCCAGTGCCCCCCACAATCCAGGTCCCCGAAGTGGGGCAGCACCCCTGACTTGTGAGCCAGGTGGGTCTTTCGCTTCCCCTTGCCCAGCAGGAGCCGGCCTGTCTCCCGCGCCCAGCCCGTCTCCCGTGCCCAGCCCAGTCTCCTGCTGGGTGATGGGCCCTCAAAATGAATGATGATAGCATCGAATTGGGGGACCTTTGAGAGCATCTAACTCAATCTCATTATTTTCCAGTTGTGGAGAATAACTGAGGAGGGTGCATGACTTGCCTGAGCTCTCAGAGCGAGCCAGGAGTGAGGCGGCCCCCTGGCGCACAGGCCCACTCATTCACTGGATCAGCACTAACTGAGCACACACAGTGTCAGGGATGCAGAGATGAATAAAGTCCCATCTTCGAGGAGGTCAGAATAGAGGGGGAGATAAATCCAAGTAAGTTATTGTAAATCAACAGGTGAAATAAAGTGATGATGAGGATATTCACAGGGCATTATGGGGCCTTCAAAGAAGAGGCCCCTGGCCTAGCCTGACAGGCTCAGAGAAAGCTTCCTGGGGAAGGCTACCCCCAAAGGGCCTTAAAGAATCTATGGGGCTCAGCCAGGTGGAGATGGGGGATGGGCAAGACATTCTAAATGAAGGATACACACGGTTTAACATCCTAGACAACATTTGCTTTTTAACCGAGGCCTTAACCAAGAAAGTGGGCAATATGGAAAACTGTGAAGGTGGTGAGGAAGGTTATTTTGGGGTGGGGAGAACCTTTCAGAGCCTTCATGACTTCACGCACATGCAGGCCATTGATTTACAACTATCCCGTGGAAGGCAGGGCAAGAGGGGAGGTTGAGTCCCAAGCAGACCTGAGCGAACACTGTGAGACGCAAATGCCTGAGACACTTTGGGCTCCCTTGGGCAGCTGTGAACAGTTGTCCCCCTGCAAGGTGATGGGCACCACCGGCCGAAAGAGAGAACTGAAGCCAGGGCTGCCTGGGGGGGAAAGTGGGGTGATTTGGCCAGTCCTACAGGCAGGTTGGCCCTGATGTCCTCAGGAAGCAGCTGCTAGTAAGTATCTGACGGGCACACTCTTCTGCCAATCCAGAGTCTGCCCCATTCCTTATCGTGAAGCAGGCTCAGCCTGGCCCGGCAGACTGGCCCCTTCTCTGCGCTCCCCCACTGGTAGGGCCTTCCAAGCCTGAGCCCTCGGGAAGGAGCCACTCCTTCCTGGAGAAGGAATGCTGTTGGCAGCTGTGGCAGCCGTCCAGGGGGCGGAGGACAGTGGGCACGGGTCCAGACCCAACTCAAGATGCCAGGTGGTGTGGATTAACTTCAGCTGGGGCTCCAGGCAACCCTGGACTGGCAGGGCTCGTTTCTCATCCTCGGTCCACCTGTGTTATCTCCACGCTTCCCATGGCCACTCCTTCCGCAGAGCTTCTGGAAGTTCTCTCTCCGTACTCTGGATAGTACGTGGTGCAGGGCTGCGGAACAAGAGGCATTTGAATCAAGCCCCTGTCTGTCTGCGCTGGCGGATGCATGGCTACTCACTGAGTCAGGCTGGGCGAGGCCCCGCCCCTTGGCAAGCCCAGGTGACCACAAGAGTCCTCCCAAGGGACATGGGAGGCCTCTCCAAGAACTACCCTATTTGAGATAGTCCATGTGTGTTCCTTCATCTGCTCTCTACCCAAAGCAAGAGTCGGTCTCAGCTGGGGCTGATGAATCCGTGGATCTGGGTGGGGAGGCGGGGGGGGGGGTGCGCGGAATGAGATATTGTTATCAGTTATCCTGGAAGAACCAGGCGCCAGTAGGAGGGATGCAGGATCATTGAAAATGGAAATGACCCAATTAGGCCTTAATCCCAGAACTTGGGTTGGGGGGAGGAGCCTGGCACCTGGGCTTCGCAGCGGGCTCTGGTTTCCAAAGCTGAGGCAGGAGCTTCCAAATACACTTGAATCCTTACCGCACGGGGCAGGGGATGTGAGAACAGAATCGGTATTGCCAGGAAAATCGGTGGAAACCGAAGAAGCATTCGATAGGGGGTTTTGAGATCCTCACAGAGGTGAAAAAAACCGCTTCACCTCGAAGGAGGCAATTATCAGACAACCCCTTTGCTGATGTTTGACAAACAGCATGACAGTGAACGTGGGTCCCACGGGGCCCTCAGAACTAAAATTGAGATATTTGTGTATCATCCATTTAATAGAAATCGAAACTTACTTGTTCCCTGTATCTGCCCCAACACACATACCCACACACGCACACACACTGTCTCATCCACGCTCGTGTGTGTCGCTGACTGGGTGCACCAGACTGTGTATATGAAATAAATCAAATTGAAATAAGAACCAGGCTCTGGGGACTACTCTGGTTCAGTATCTCTGGAAACATAATGGAAACGTCCCCCTCTGACTGCCCAGCCTTGTGTCTGATAGAGCTCTGGGAGAAGGGAAAGCCTGCCTTGCCCTCAGTCACGAATTTGTTAAAGATTCAGAAGTTGCATTAATTCAGTGACAAATGCCTTGACCTTCCCTTCTGTCCAGTGACCCAGTAATCCCCCATCACCTCCAGTCAAGAGTCTGATCATAGAAATCTACCCATTTCCACAGCTGGGATAGTTGGAGCCGGCACCGATGTGCCGGACGCCATTCCAAGCTCTTCCGTTCAGGATCTCGAGTCCTCGAAACATCACTCCCGGATAGGTGGTCCAGTTCCACAGAGCAGGAAAGCGAGGCCCAGAGAAGTTTGAGAGCCTTGGCTAAGGTCATTCAGCTGACACGTGCTGAGCTTGTAGAGCTGAGAATTTGCCCTTGACCTCCCAGGCCACACCTTGTCCTTATCAAATTGATATTTATGGCTTTTCCTGTGCTGCATTAATTTTCTGTTGCTCTACAACAAATGACCACAGAGTTAGCAGCTTAAAATAATGCCAGTTATTAGCTCACAGTTCCGTAGGTCAGATGTCCAACATGGTCTGGCTGGGCTCTCTGTTCGGGCTGAAATCGAGGTGGTGGCCGGCTCTCTTCTCATCCAGAGTTCAGGGGCTTCTTCCAGGCTCCTTTGTGTTGGCAGGATTCAAGTCCTTGTGGTTATAGGACTGAGATCTCTGTTTTCTTCCCACCTCTTGGCTGGGGACCGCTCACACCATTCAGAGACCACTCTCTGGTCCTCGCCTGTGACCACCTCCATGACATCCCCCGCTCATCTCACCCACAGGAAACCTCCCTGTGCGCCAGGCCTTCTCATACTTTGAATCTCTGTGACTTCCTCTTCTGCAACCGACCAGAGAAAACTGTGTTTAAAGAGCTCATGTCCTTAGGTCAGAGCCACCTGGATAATCTGGACCTTATAACCTAATCATAGAAGTAGAACTGGCCATAGCCGCAGTCCTGGCGAGAGAGAGAGAGAGAGAGAGAGAGAGAGAGAGTGTGTGTGTGTGTGTGTGGCGAAGTGGGGCAAGTTTTGGGGGCTCACCTTAGAATCCTGCCTACCTTGTGCCAACCTTGTAAGTCCGTTTATATCTTTTGCCATCCACCCCCCCCACACACTATCACCTGCAGAAGGGGTGGACAAGGAGGGATCTAGCCAGGGAATCAGGAAGAAGAGACTGGAGGTCTTGGGGCAGGAAATGGCACATCCCCTGGGAGGTGATACAGCCAGGTTCTCTCTGCTGGCCCACTGCAGGGCTCCGGGCAGGGAGCACCCCTGGCCCCTGAGAGAAGACTGAGAGCTGGAGTCCAGGGGGGAAACTGAGGCCACTGGGCACTGCTGTAGCTATCACAGAGGCGCCTGGCACTGAGGAATTTGGGCCCTGCTGAGAAGAGTGTTTGGAATGTAATGAATGTTTGGAAAGCGTAGGGAGTCTGAGAATAAAAGACATTATGGCAAATCATATTATTATTATTATTACATTATAAGTGCTATTGTATTACAAGTGCCATTAGGAGTAGCAAGTGCTGTTATTACTAAGCAATCCAGCTTCTCTGTCCCCAGCATCAGACTCCACTCAGTGTCAAAGGCATCAACAGCTCAATTAATCACCATCTGAGGCTTCCCCCAGCCCCGTCTTTGTGGTTCTGACACCTCACGTTCACAGCCCCAGCGGTAAGCAGGACACCTGCCCATCTGGCCAAAGCCTCCAGCAATAACCCACATGGTGGATTCCTCTCCTGTGAGTTGCAAAGCTGAATTTTTCTCTTGCCCGAGCATTAAGATCCTCTTGAAACCATGCCTGGTGCTCTCTCTTTCATGCTTAGAACCCTTCCATATCTCCCCATGACCCTCAAGATAAAGTCCAGAGCAGCCTCTTAGGCATTTCCCTCTGGGCTTTACCCTGCCCCAGTCCCCACCACCCACAGCTCACTCCAGCCAGACTGCGTTCAGAGACAGTTCTTTGAAGGTACCACACACCCTCGCTCCTGGGGTTCTGTGCAGGCTGTCATTTGTCTGGGAAGCTCCTCCCCCCACCTCTCCATCTGGCTGGCTCCTGCTCATCTTTCAGGCCTCGTCTTGCAACCAGCTCTCAGCTTAGGAGAATCAACAGAAATTCTGATAAAAGGGACCACCTTTATCGGCACCTCAAGCACTCACCCTGACCCACCATCTGGGACTTGCCCTCCGCTTGCTGCTAAGTGTATGCGCCTGAAGACGGGGACGGGGCTTGTTGTATATCTCGTGCCTAAAGACATGTATCCTGCAGGTGGTGCTCACGTTTTTGTGGAGCAAATGAGGTGAGAAGGGCCAAGGTCTGAAAATCTCCCATTAGGTCCATTGCTCTCACCCGTGGGAAGATATATCTGAGAGCCCAGTGACCTGAGTCCTGGTCCTGCCTGAGTCACATATGTCCTGACTGATCTTGAGCATCCCTCGTGGGAGCCCATCCTTTGGTCCTGCTGCAGAGCTGCGGACTGGCAGAGTCAGTAGGAGGCCGGGGCTGCTGATGAGAGCACCACTCATCTTCCTCAAAACCTCCTTAGACCCCGGGTGAGATGGGGATGGGGGTGCCTGGAGTCTCTACATGCCTGAGGCTGATGAGTTGGCACCTGGGAGGAGAGAGGTTTTGCACCTGATATGTAGCCAGGAGGCCTGATCAATGGATCCTGAGTGTGGGGGACCTCGGATGTAAGGACTCGACGCCTGATGAAGGAAGCAGGCCTGCAGAGAAGGGGAGAGCACCGTGTCTACTATTTCTCATGTCAGGTCAACCCGTGGAGGTTTCAGCTTCCCAGTTAATAACCACTTATTGAGCCCCAGAGGCACAGAACAGTCTTCGACATACAAAATGAAGATGGTCTCAGCTCCTGAGGCGCAAGTGGGAGGGTTCTTCCCCCCCCACACCGGCCTCTGCCTTCCTCTTCCTGGGAGCAAAGCCCGAAGGCTTTGGAAAGGTGGTCCCACCCTGATGGGTGTTTACAGGTGAACATTAATTCATTTAATGAATGTGTAGTGGGCATTTGCTAAGCCCAGGCATGGGGTAAGGTACAGGGAACAGATCAATGAACAAGACAGAATATGGTCTGCGTTTGGGGATTCACGTTGGGAAAGAAAAGCAGAAGAGGGACAGGGTCCCTGGGAGGAATGGATATGCGTGTTTAGGTCATGGGGATATATGAATAGGAAGCATGCAGGGAGAAGAATCCAGGAGATCTGGGGGCTGAGAGGTTTAGGACCAAATCTCCCATTAAATGGAATTCACTGATGGGTATGAATTAGCCTCCCAGCTGCTACTTTCTTCAAAGACCTACTCCACAAAAAGCAATTGCCCAGCCTGCAGAGAGCAGAGGCTTTGATGCAGATTAATAGACAGACAGGAACCTGGGGGTGGGGGCGGGGGGCGGTGAAAGGGTACCCAGCAGACTCTGGACTCCTGGTGGCTCCACGGTTTTCCTGAGAAAGGCTGAGAGAGCACTTGTGAGACACGGGTCTGGAGCCGGACCTCTGCCATCCCTTGGGTCCCCGGGAAAGATGAGTGGCTCTAGCCCTAAAGAGGTCCGGACTGTCAATGGAGTAAAATGAGGGACAGCCTGATAGGTGCTCCCTGCTTAAATTTATTCAGTTAATAGTGTTAACTTTTTTTAAAGATTTTATTTATTTATTTTAGAGAGAGAAAGTCGGGGCGGGTGGGGAAGAGAAGAAGAGAGAGAGAGAGAATCCCAAGCAGACCCCCCCATTGAGCATGGAGCCTGTTGCGGGACCCAATCCCACAACCCTGAGATCGTGACCTGAGCCGAAATCAAGAGTCGGATGCTCATCCAACTAAACCACAAAGGCGTCCTAATAGTGTTGACTTCTTTCTCTGTGGTGTGCACCAGCGTAACTGCTGGTAATGTGAGTGCATTTGTCTCCAGAGCACCCAGTCCTCAGGAAGTAGCTTTGAACAAACACATGTGATGAAAGGCTCTAAGTGATGATAAGTATAGCTGTGAGGTAGAGTGGTGGCCCAGTTGAGGCAATGGCCAGTTCTGCCTGGTTTGGGTGATGGAAGAGGTCAAGGTGAAGAATGAGCAGAGGGGTAGACAGGAATCATAGCATGAAAAGACATGTGTGTCAAACTAAGGAGTTAGTTTTTGTCCTGTTCGCAGTAAAGAGCATTGGGAGGTGGAGAGGGACTCATGATTAAATGTAGGGGTTAGAACGATCCCTCCAGCAATAGCACCAAGAAGGAGCTTGGAGAAATGCAGGACTGGAGGAAGGGAAACCAATTAGTTGGTAGCCCAAGAACAAGCTGGTGAAGATCTGAATTGAGGCAGAGGTGATGGGGATGGAGGAAAGGGGAAAGATTCAAGAGATCGTTGACGATGTAAAATGTTCTCCAGCAGCCATGAATACATCCTCCCAGGAATGAATGAGATGGGGAGTGTGAGAGAATGGAAGAAACAGAGAAGGAGTTGCAAATTCTGGACCAAATGATGGGTGGATAATGGTCACATTCACAAATAAGCAACCAAGGGAGGGGATCAGATTGGGGTGAAAGATAAGGAGTTCAAGTTTGGGAGTGATACAGTCTTAAGGATATCTTCCATCAATCCAGCCTCATAATAATGGCTTAAGAAATTGGAATCTTCTGGTTCCAGTTCCTGGAGTGAGAACATTAGAAGTTGTCAGTCATTAACAACCTCAATGAAGGGCGCATGCATTTGAGTTTGTTCTGTGTCTCCTGGTGACCTAGTTCTGAGTACACAGTTGGGAAAAATGGGATAATCAGCACTGATCTTATAAGCCAGTACCCAGGTCTTAATCCCACCTGTCTTTTGGGCAAGACACTTAACTCCTTGTCACCTTAGTTTCTTCTTCCCCCGAATGGGAATGTGAATGTCCTGTCCACTCTGACTGTGCCTGTAAAGACCAGAAGTGATATCTGGAAGTGTCTCGTAAGCTAGGCTGAACCATGTCAACAGAAGTAGTTAATGTTATTAACTCCGTAATCAACTGATGTTTAATAAATGGCTTGTGATTTGGGTGATGCAGGCTGCTGGCCTCCCCTTTCAGGCAGGGAGAAGCCAGGGCTGGGGCACGGAGGTGAAGGGATCAAGGGCAGGGTCTTGGGTGAAAGCAGACAAAAAAGCAAGGGTGTGTTTGAAACACCACTGTTAAGACTAGAAACCAGTTCTGGAGTGGAGGGTCTGCAAAGACAGTCACAACCTGATTGGGTCCAGGTGGCCAAATCTGGGGAGATTTCAGAGGTCGTCAGGCATCGGGGTGGTACTGCTAAGGGGTTGCCCGTGGGCCTGGCAAGAAGGGAGCTGTTAGGTTCTTGGACCACCGAGGGCTGAGGGCTTTACGCAGGACAGGAGAGGCTCACCTTTGTGGCACATCTGGTGGCCTCCCCCCCAATGCCGTCTCCTCCCTGCCTGTTAACTAACGATGCCTCAAAGCGCATGCAAGATGCATTCCTTGAGCGATTTTTATCGTTGCTTCTACTAATACTAGTAACTCAATGAATTAATATCATCCTTTGAGTCTATGGAGGGCTTTTCCTGTGTATTGTCTTTTTTAAGCCTCACATCAACACCGCAAAGTGTTATTTCCCCCACTTTGTACCAAGAAAACTTGTCTAATTAAAGAGATAAAAATAAAGAGATTAAAAAATGTAAAAACAAAGACTGGTTTTGGAACATGGGGTTATAGTGAGGAAAGTCTAGGACTAAATACCCAGAGACAATATATGACTTCAAGTGTTATAACTCCACACTGATACCCGCTCTGTCCAGAACAATTATTCTCCTAATCATTTCATTAAACCAGTGAGCCAGCTTTTGGTGTCACTGACTTTTTCTAGGCAGTAGGGACATAGCAATGAACGAGACAGCCCAATGAGTGAGACAGCGGGGAAGCATCTGTGGCCAAATGATGGTGACCGTAGAGGGATCTTGGGGATGACTGTGACTCCTGAATAATTCACACAAGATGGCCAAGGTCATGAAGCAGCATCACTGCCTTCTCTCTGCACCTTAGCCACACACATCTTCAATTATACCACCTTTATTCCAGACACCACCCCCCCACAACCTGCTTCACCTTGGTCTTTGCTCATATCCCTTCTCCGGGCTCTTTGTGCTGAACGGTGTGGAGCAAACCTCGGCTCTTCCATGTTCTCAAGATCCTTGTTCAGTGGCTCAGTCTGTGGCCTGCACCAAGCCCCAGACCCCTTTGTAATTAAAATGCTTCTCACGCGGAGATTTAGTTGATGTTTGGTAATCCCTTTACTCAGACTACCGGTGTTCATTTTGTAGCCGCGAATCTTCTCGTCGGTCTTTAAGTTGAGGTGTGCGTTCTGAAATCAGTTGCAACTCAATTTTCCAGCCGTTTTTACAGCATCTCACGGTGAACCCAGAGGGCCGCTGGCCCTGGGTGCTCCCCACATCGAGGCCACGCCGGGGTGAGTGGGTGGTATGAGAACATGGAGCACTAGCTTTGACGTCAGCTGGGCCTGGGTTTGAGTCCAGACCCCTTTGTTTACAGCTGTGTGCCCTAGGGAGAGCCGCTTCACTGTTCTGGGTCTTGGTGCCTTCAGGCTCGCAATGGCAATCATAGCTACTATCATCAGTCAGAGGGCTGCTATCGGGAGGAATTGAAATCCTGCACAGAAAGGGCTTAGTTTTGCCAGGCACACAGCTGGTGGTCAATGCATTGTAGCAATTATTAGTATTCTAAGTATTGCTTTGTTATAATTATTTATGGTTGGAAGATCTGGAACTTTAAGGCTTCTGTCTTGACACAAATAGCCACACTAAGCAACTGACACCTTATGGTGACTTGTTTAGCAAAACTTTTCTCATTTGACAAGTAGCTAAGAAAAGCTTCTTAGAGAGTGAAAGGCAGGAGAAGCCCCCAAGCCAAATATTTCTCCTTGTCAGGATCCAGCCATAGCATAGGAACCAGGAAAATGAGAGAGAAGGGGGCAGCATGGAGGATGGCCTGCATTTGGGGAGAACAGGACTCACATGTCTTGAACGCCCATGATGCACCAGCCACTTTCCATGGATTATCCCTGCAAGGTAGATGTTCTTACCTGCATTTTACAGGTGAGCAGGCTGATATTCAGAGAGGTTACTGACCTGCTCAGGATCACCCAACCAGTTTGTGGCCAAATCAGGATTGGAACCCAGGATTGTCTTATTTCAAAGCCTGTGTTCTTTCTCCTACATCCTGATGTAGTACATAGTGTCCTGATGAGACCGCCACTTTGCACAACTTCAGGGGGCGCCACTCTCACTGCCATCGATGTCGATGGCACCTGGGAATTGGGCAATGGAGTGGCCATGTCTCCTGAGGTCAGAGGTGTGGTCTCAGGTAACAGGCTGTTGCAAAGGAGAAATGATGAAGGCCTGACCTGATGGGGCTGGAAAGGGAGGGACAGACTCAAGAGACGTTCAGGGAACATTCGAGAGACAGATTTGACAAAACTGGCAACTGGCTGGAAGCGGAGTTAAAAGATGAAGGAGAATTTGGAGTTTCTAGGTTACGTCACCGGGGTAATAGTAATGCGCTTCCTGGGTAAGGAATACAAGAGAGAAGGGGCTGCCGGGGAGACAGAACATCATAGAATGTCACCTATGCTACTTCCTGTTTCACTCAGGCGCCCAGGTCCAAGTGATGTAGGGGTAGGGGTTGGATTGTACCCAGGAGCCCATGATTTATCTTCCTGCTTTTCTCCTTAAAGTCGAGCACCAGAACTGAATCTGGATCATCCAAAGCTCTTGTGCTTTTAGCTCTAGTCGACCGACCTTGTCCCCCGACTCACAGCCTTCCCTTGCTTCTGGCTTGGTGGTTGAGAGCCATGAAGTCTCTGCAGGTAGCTGGTGAGTGGATGTCTGTTGGTGGACCAGGACACTGGAAATGTCACACCTGCTGGAGAAAGTGAGGGGCGCCCAGCTGGGTTGTACCATTCCTGATGACCTCTCCGTGTTGCTCTCCAGCCCTTAGCCATGAGGCTTTCCTTCTGGGCCTGTTCAAAATGCCCCTCATCCAAGGGTAACCATCCCCTGAATCCATCTGTGGCTGTGACATGACCTTCAACTGTAGTTATGTAGTTCCCCGCAAATCATTGCACACTCAAGAATTCACACACACACACACACACTCACATGCATGCATACACATTTAAAAAGGTTCTAATGTGAAAGCCAAGTGATGAGAAAACAAGCTGTCAGGAATTTGTTTTTCAAAATACAGTAATGCAACCTCCAAAGGATAATCGGGGTGGTGCAAATTTTACTCATGTTCTTACACCTTCTGTAGGATGAAGACTGCAGACTAGTGGTAAGAGTTAGGCACACTGGGGACCCCAGGGTGCTCAGCTGACAAGAAATGTCTTCAGTCGACAGTCTTCAGCCAGCATTTACCAGACAGCTGCCGAATATCAGGCACTCTGCTGGGTGCAGTGTGAGGTTCAAAGACAAGGCAGACATTGTTGTTCTCTGGGAACATACGGGCCTTTGGAGAGAAAGGCCACACACGTGAGAGGGTGATGGCAGCACAGGGGCTGTTATGAATTCATGCAGACTTGGAGCAATGGAAGATTTGGTCTTGGTCTGCTCTGCTGCTCGGCTTTACCAGGCAGCCCCCGGCTCTATTCTTCACCGTGATTTCCCTGGTGTCACAGCAATGGACAGGGTACTGAACAATGGCACCGTTTAGGGGTTGCCCGTGGGCCTGGCAGGAAGAGAGCTGTTAGGAGTGGGGACCCTTAGGATTTCCCTTCCTGAACCATTTGTAAGAAGAGAATGAAGGCCCCACCCCACCCCCTTAAGAACCCGTTCAGCCCCACGGCTTCCAGCTTCTTCTCTCATTTCAAGTAAGGTTGCAGCCAGCCAGCCTATGTGGTTGGGGGAGCGCAGGGGGCCGAGCGAGCCAGGTGTGCGTTCTTAGAGCTTGTGGTGGGCGGCAGGAACCAGATGGCTTTTAATCCCCTCCAATCCTGAAATTTGTTAATTTTATGAAATATCCCTCTCAGCAAAATGTTTCTGCCACTTGATTTGGGGGTTATAATCCATGTTTCCTTGAATGTGTTTAGAGTAGCATTTTCCAGGGCTCCTGGGTGGCTCAGTCAGTTGAGCGTCTGACTCTTGATTTCGGCTCAGGTTATGATCTCAGGGTCATGAGACCCACCCCTGCATCCTCCATGCTGGGCGTGGAGCCTGCTTGAGAGTCTCTCTCCCCCTCTGCCCCTCCCCGCCCCCACTCGCACACACACAGCCTCTCTCTCTCCCTCTATCTCTCTCTCCCCACCCCCCTCAAAAAAAGAGTAGCATTTCCCAGTGTATGTTTTGTAGAACACTACTGTGAGACCCTCATAGGTTTTGGGAGAAAGAAGTGTCCTATGGTAATACATTTGGAAGGTTCTGGGTTGAACAAAATTTTAATAAAGCTGCTTTCCTGCAGGACTTCTTTAAACCTTTAACATTGCTAGTATGTGTTATAAATCTAGAAGAGGTAGATACAAATAATATACAGTGTGTTCTCACCTCAACGGGGAACCTTGTTTCTGTGAAATTTCTATTAACATCCTGGAAAAGCTAGTGTCCCAAGGAACACATTTTGGGAAACACTGGCTTAGAAGATGTTCATCATGTAGAAACCAGCAGTGGTCAGCTGTTCCCCATTATTCATTTAGAAATCAACCTTCACCAGCAGCAGGACAGTCCAAGTTTAGGCATAAAGAGGCACTTCCTACCTGAGAGGGCACTCGAGGAGTAGAGTCTAGAGTGTCCTGGGAAATTATGATAACAGAACACAGCACCCCCCTTCTTGTCCTTTTGCAAGCTCTCCCATGAGTCATTATAAATAGAATGAATTATCAAGGAAGCTCCTGGATCTTTTTATCTTAAGGGGGCCTTTGAAAAAGGATATAATTGAGGGATAAGAAGGTAGGAATTAAAAGCAAGAAGACAGATGGGCTGACTTCTGGAAGGGCTGTCTCTAAGTGTCTGTAATTAACTCATTCAGTCTTCCTCTGCCCAGAGCACAGAGTTGAAGGTAACACATTCCCGGAACTGACGTGGAGGGCTGGCATGTGCCTGAGATCTCAGGGTTGTATTTCGGTCACTGTCATACGTTGAGGGCTTCCGTGTGCCAAATACCATGCAAAGCCTTTTGTGTGCATTTTCCGTGTTCCTTGAAACAGCCTGTCGGGTTGCTGTCATGATGGCTCCCATTTTACAGAATGAGGATCTGAAGCCCAGAGAGGTTAAAGACCTTCCCTAAGGGTAGGGGCGCCTGGGTGGCTCAGTTGGTTAAGCGACTGCCTTCGGCTCAGGTCATGATCCTGGAGTCCCGGGATCGAGTCCCACATCGGGCTCCCTGCTCGGCAGGGAGTCTGCTTCTCCCTCTGACCCTCCCCCCTCTCATGCTCTCTGTATCTCATTCTCTCTCTCAAATAAATGAATAAAATCTTTAAAAAAAAAAAAAAAGACCTTCCCTAAGGGCATACGTCCAGTACGGTGTGGAACCTGGATTTGAACACCAAAGCCCTTATTCACTATATGCACCTACAGCCACGGGGAGTCTGTAGACATCTCAGATATCAGGGCTCCCTTGAGATGGGCCTCCTTCCATCAACCTGTGTGGGGGAAAGGGCAGAGGGGAGGGGTGATGATGGGCCACATTGACAAGGAAGCCAAGGGAGAGGGGACATCTTCCAGCTGGTGAGGCCCCTCGGTTGCCTGACAGCAGCCTGGCTCTGTGCCCCTGCCACCTCCCCCGCCCCTTGCCAGATGCACCTCTTCTTATTAGGCATCTGCCCCTCGTGCTGCTGGTGGCCCACAGCGCATAGGCAGGTGTCCTGTTCAAGAGCCCAGAGATAATACCAATTTATGAATCAATACGTTCCCTGGCACGTCTGTGTTCCCCTAATGGGAATGTGGCAGGATCCGAAATACACTTAATCCTCATCTGATTCCACACTGTCAGGGGTTGGAGGCTCCAGAGGAACCTTTGTAATTCCAGCCTGCAAGCTGCAGTTAATCAGGCTGGACTCTGGGCAGGGGAGCTGAGGTCTGCGGCCTCAGGCCTTGGCAGTCACTACACAGAAGTGAGGATACAGGGGACAGGCCAGGGCCCCGGAGGAGCTAAGTCTTAAGAAAAGGAGTCTGCCTGAACAGAAGCAATGCTTCTGCCCAGCCAGATAATAAGCCTGGGGCACCTGCCATCTGTTCTGTCAGGCCGAGTGGCTGTTGGGTTCGTCCTGGGCTCTGTAACCACCATGCCCCCACGGGGTGTGGAGCTGTGTGTGGGGTACTCGGAATGAACGCGTGATGGATGTGACTTCAGGGTGTGAAGATGACCTGACCTGCATTGGAAGCCATTCTTCCAGGAGCAGGATTGGTGAGCTGAATAAATGGACCCCCTCTCTGCCTACTTTCCTTGCATAGAGCCAGGGAGGGCCTGCACGCTTGAGCTCAGCCCTGCCGGAGGAGGGTGATTCTTCTCCCTTGGGCGCTGACTAGCCTTGGTGGGACTCATGCCTGCAGGCTTTAGCTTGCTGAGAGAACGGCTGACTCCAGCCAGGGCCCCGGAAGAGGGGCGTGGGTCCTGGGAGAATCCGATTGAGCCTCTAAATGTCACTACCCTGGATGGGGTCTCTCTGACTCCCTCATCTAAAGTTGCAGCACACCCCCCCCCCCACACACACGGTGTAGCAGTGCTCCCATAGATGGCTGAAACTCTGTTTTTGTGTGTGTGCGCTTATAGTCGGCCTCCACCATTAACCCACAGCCTCCTTGAAAGCAGGACATGTGTCTCTCTTGTTCATATCTTTTGTGCCTGGAACATCTTTTGTGCCTGGGTCTGGTTCATGATAAGCACTTAAATATCTGTTAAATGAATGGGAAAATATAATAATAAGTGAAGGCACAACTCTTTGTGCAGACCTTCAGGCTGAGATTCTTCAAAAGCAAATTTGGCTTTGTCACTCCTCTGCCGACAGTCCCCTCGGATCCCATCCTCTACAGGATCAAGTGCAGGCTGCCTAGCCCGCTAGCCAGGCTGCTGAGCTCTGGCCCCTGCTGACCTCCCCAACCTCATCTCTCACCGTTCCCTCACCCCCTGCATCCCATGTGCTCACCTAGCAATTCCCACCTGTTGCTGCGTACGTGACCTTGGGACCCGCTGAAAAGGTAGACTCCTGGCCCTCAGTTCAAGTGATTCAGATTCAATTGGTGCTGGGTGGGGCCTAGGAATTGTCACTTTTTTTTTTTTTAAAGCTACCTCGGAGATTTCTAATGGAGGGTACTCTGGGGACCACACTTCGAGGAGCGATGCCCTGTCCGAGTACATGGCAGGCAGCTGGTTGAGAGGGCCACACTTGCTCACCTCCGTGCCTTCGGATCACGGCCACCGTGGTGACTTCTTTCTGGAGTCACCTTTGTCCATCCTCATTTGCCACCCAGAAGACGCCTCTGCCTCCTTCAAAGCTCAGCTCAAAGGGTCACATCTTCTCTGGACACAGTCCTCCTTCCCAGGCACATTAGACTTTTCCTCTCTCTGTGCCGTGCACGTTACACATACCCCTTTCTTAGAGATCATTCTGCTTATTTCTTTTCCTCCTCCATTCCCCCAACACCATGAGCTCTCAGAAGAGCAACCCGTGGTTCTCTCTGGACCCTGAGTACCTAGCAGAGTGCCTGCTAGCAAGTGTTCATGGGACTAGACGGAGAGCCCCGGACATGCTCCATCCCCACGCCTCCACCCTTGCTAACCCTGTTCTCTGATTCATGGATCTTTTAGGAGTTCTCGCTCCAGAGAATGGACAGCCTTGTGGATGACCGTGTCAACATCCTGGGATTTTCCATCTTCAACCAGTCGCATGCTTTCTTCCAAGAGTTTGCCCAGAGCCTCAACCAGTCGTGGCAAGAGAACTGTGACCACGTGCCCTTCACGGGGCCTGCGGTAAGTACCCGCCAGAGCCCTCCCTGCGCCCCTTCGCCTCCGTGCACACGCACCCTCCTGGAGTCTAGCCCTGTTGGGCCCCTGCTCAAAGAGAAGTGTGTACCAGTGCTGGGAAGTGGTTATAAGGGAGAAGGTTTGGGGAGGAGTGAGCTGGAAACAGCAAGCCTCTTGGAGGTCCGCAGGGAGAGCCCTGTGCAGAGGGAGGGATCTGTCATTTAGTGATGTCCTCATGTCCGTCTGTCTCCTACAGCCAGACTCCCAATCACGCTGTTGCTGAGAACTGCCTGAGTTTAGGATCCAACAGTCCTCCTCTTGGAAGGCACTTATAGCTCATCTGCTTCCTCGTTTTTCAGGATAAGAAACTGAAGCCCAGCCTGGGAATGGGGCTGAGCATGGGGACGTGGAGGTCTTGTTCAAAGGCAAATGCCAAGCCTTTTGCAGGGTGACACTAGATTCTAAGATTTCCTGACTCCTGGTCCAGGGCTGTCTCCATCACGCTGGGCCACTGCCCTGAGTAGGAGCTCATGCAGAGAGGCTTTCTTTGTGCCCTCACCCACATTCTTCCTCTTTGTACTTCCTTCTCCTGCTGTGTGTGTGATGGAAGCAAAGTTTTCCCTGGCATGCTGCCCTGTGTTTGATGTCCTTACTCTGTGGGGCAGGTCAGGTATGTGGGCTCGTGTCCATCTGTTAAAAGGCAAGTTCTCAGGAGACGGGGATTGCCTGGCTTTCTAGGTCCTGTCCCAGCCGTGTTACATTTAAGCAGCTCACGTGATGCTCCCATAACTTTTCCGAGGTCTGCTATCAGTATCTTCACTTTGCAGATGATGACACAGAGGCCCAGAAAGGTTGAGTAAACAGCCCAGGGTCACACAGCTAGTAAGCAGAGGAACTAGCTTCAGAACCCAGTTCAAAGTTTTACCTGCTATGCCCTTTTCCCCTTTCTAGGAGCATCATTGTGATGCCACTGCAAATTGGCCTGGCAAAGTGAAAGCAATTAGTGGGTATTCATCAAACGAATGAGTGAATCAGTGAGGAAGGCAGAATAGTGAGCTAGAGATAGAAGGAACTGGAAAAGAAGTAGTCCTGAGAGGTGGCAGTGGAACCGGGCACCCTCCTGGAATGGGACCTTCCCTGGAGGCTTCTAAAATAGGAGCGAGACCTGTCTTTGACACATGGCCGGGGGCGAGGATGTTTCCGGACATCGGCACAAATGGACACCTAGTTAGTGGTTGGCCAAGGCGGTCATCCAGCAGTGGGCTTCCTGAAGGAAGGGGCATGGACAGAGTGCCCGTCCAGCAAGCTGTGTACCTCCGTGATTGCGTGGCCTGGCGGAAATCCTAGGAAGGAAGGAGTAACGAAGGGGTCAGAGCTGATGCAGAGCTCAGGGAGCTATGATCAGGGAGTCAGGGAGGAGAAGACCCTTGAGAACTGAGTTTCAGGAAGGGTTTAAGGAGCACATCCCAACAAGGTATTTTAGACCTGAAAGAGGTGAGAATCCACAGGAAGGACCTGGCAGGGGTGAGACATCTGAAGGAAAGCGGTTCTCACCACCAGTAGATGGGTCAGGGACAGTGAGGGACATGCTCAGGCACAGCATCACGGTAGGCCTGGACTTGTCCCTCCCAGCCGGATGCAGGCCTGGCCCCCTGGTTTCCCAGCGGGTCTTGCTGCCTTGGCTCCCGTATTCTAATGAGGTGCTGGCAGACTGGGAAGGCCCGCAGCATAATACCAGGAAAGGAAACAAAGCCTGCTGCCTGCTCTCCAACCCAGACTGTTCCACATTTGGCACCTAGCCTGGGTGAAATAAAAGGTCCCTGTGCCATATTTCCAGTTGCTCTCGGAGGAGCGAGCCCTTCCATTAGCGCTCACACTGACCACAAGCAGGCAGATGAGAAGCCCGCCCAGGACCCCACGGGAGGGCTTGCAAGGACCTGACATGCAGGCCAGTCAGTGCCTTTCATGGGACTCTGGGGCCAGCCGTGCTCACACGCACCCGAGAGAGCACTAGCCTCGGAGACCTAGGACCTGGATTCAAATACCAGCCTTGCCATGTTCTTGCTCTGTGATCTTCGGTAGTTACGTAACTCTTCTGAGCCTCAGATTCTTTATCTGTCATTTGGGGCTGATTCTGCTTGACCACCTTAGGAGATTTTTGTGAAGATAAAATGGAATATAATTCTACCTTCAAATCACAGTTATTCATCGAATGAGCTAATTTAACATGCTATATGGCAGCCACAGGGATAGGCATTTACTAATGTATCGGGTAGCTTTTGCTGTATAAATGCTGGGTAACAGCCAACCCCCAAATGTCACTAGCATGTGACACCAAGCGTCTGTGTAGCTCATGCCTCTGAGCTTCAATCAGCTAATCTGGGGGGTGAGGGAGGATTAGCTACGGATTCCTAATCTAGCTGGGGGTCAGCTCATCTGAGCAGTTCACCCCGTGAATCTGGGCTGGGGCAGCTCTGGCTCCACGTGCCTCTCATCCTTCCCCTGGCCCAGCAGGCAGGCCAGCCTGGCATATTCTCACGGTGATGGCAGGACAGTGACGAAGCAAGTAGGAACATACCAGACTTTTAGTGCTAATTTTCCAGAACGGGCACACGGCAACTGCCGACTCATGTTGTTGGCCAAAGAATGGCACACAGACAAATTCCAAGTCGGGGAATGAGGAAACAGGCTCTACTCTTTTAGAGAAGAAAAGTAAGGAGTCACATGACAAAAGGTCTGAGTCCAGGGCAGAATGAAGGATGGGGGCCCATCCCGTAGTCCATCCTGGTGAAGAAGAGCCAAAGCCTCTACCTTGCGGGGTTCATGATGTGGGAAGTAAGATCTGCCTCCACCTCTAGGAAAATGGTCCCATGTGGGATCCTGTCCTGTGGAAGCAGAGCGAAGCCCCTTAGTTCTGCCTGGAATGATCAGGGAAGGCTTCCCAGAGGAGGGGGAAGTGAAGACCTCACGGCTGCTCAGTTAGTGTGCGGGACGCTGTGCAGGGTGTGAAGACATCCAGGGTGGAGCTGGGGCTGCATGTCTGGTCACACGGAAGCAGCCCTCCTGACCTCATTTTTGTCCTTCCCGATCCAGTCCTGGACCTCCCAAAGCCTCAGCATCCTATGTTCCCCAAGAATGTTGGGGAACGTTCAGGGAGTGGGGGGTTCTCTGGAGGCTCCCTCTGTGTTGGGGGTGGAGAACAAGAGTACAAGCCTACTTCAGAGGGGTGGCGTGAGGAGATTAAGGGTGAGCCTGAGACCTAGCCCTGGTCCCCGGGAGGGGACAGTCAGTTCTGGGTCCCAGATTGTGGCGCTTCCTCAGTCAGCTTTCTCTTGGCCAAGCTCTGTTGTTTTCTTGCCAGCAAAATAGGGACGTGTGTTCTTTCTAGCTCAGGAGACCGGGGTGCTCATTCCATTTGTTTCATCTGTGCACAGAGCTGAGGAATACTGGAGCACTTCCCACGAAATTATCCCACCTCGACCCCCTTTTTCCTCCTCATGGCATGCTAATAGCAGATGAGAATGGTCACACACCCCTTGTTTGGTAAATGGGGAAACTGAGGCACAGAAGAGGGAGATTAGAGCCCAAGACTGCCTCTCGGTGCCAAGAACCTTGTAGCCACCGTCTCTGTAGCCTCCGAGGAGGAAGGGGAGGTGTTACCGAAACTCCTCACCTGGAAGAATAAGGAAGGAAAGCTCACAGCTTCAAACAGCAACAAATCCTTCTCGAGGCTTCTCACTTAGCAACTGCCTTTTGAAAAGCAGTGCCTCTTCCTGTCTCTTTGGGGGTTGAAATTCCCAGCACAAACAGCCCAGCCCTTTCATTTGCTGGGGAGCTGGAAGGCGAGAAATAATCAGTTCCAGGAAAGCCCAGGCCGGTCTGTCTCCCCATCCAGCTTTCTCAAAAGGCTGCAGCCAACTCCTCTGCAACGACCTGCTCTCTCCTGCCTCCAGGGCCCTCTTCTCTCCACAACCCACCCCCCCACCCGCATTCCCCTCTGCCCTGTCTCTCTGTCTCAGGTCCAGTCTCTCTTCCTTCTCGTGTCTTCTCCCCGGCCTCTTCCCTTCCCCTCTTCTCCTCCCCCAGTCACCCTCTCCTCTCCCCTTTCCCCTTCCTCCCCTACGCTCCATCTGCCTTCTGCACCCTTGGCATCTCTCTTGTCCGTTTCTCTTCCTCCCGGATTGTGTGCCTCCCCGCCCCCGTGTGCCCCAGGGGGCTGCTGGAAAGGGGGCTGCTCTGAGGACACAGAGAGGGAGCATCTGAGCTGAGGGGTTAGGAACCTCGAGAGAGAGAGCTGAGCACCGCCACCCAGGCCCGGGCTGCACCTCCAGGTGGCTGACAGCGCGCAGTTCCCCTGCTTCCCACCTGACGCTAGGCGAGCTGTGGATAGAGACACATACCCACTATTTCACATGCCGTTCCCATTAATCACACTGCAAAGAACAAAAATCGTAGAAAATCGTTAAAATTACAGATGGCTAGGTTAAGTAATTAGAATTTCGACTAAAACAGATGTTTGTAATTAAGTGTTTATTTCATTGAATAAAACCCAGATTGTATGGACTATTCGATGAGATTTTAATGGCTCCTGTCCTGGTCTGATTTTGGGGGGCAGAGTTTAAGCTACAGAGGTTCAGAGACAAACGGGCATCCAAGAGAATGGGAATCCAGTGATCTGGGCAGGGGAGCTGCCGGGGGGTGTGGAGGATGAGGGTTACAGGTGTGTGTTTGGAATATATGCTTATTTTTCCTTCAGGGGAGGGGACGGAAACTCAGCCTCTGTTCCCTGAGTCAGATTGATTCATCTTAATTTATACAGAGTCTTTCGTTCCCCTAAACAATTTACAAACAGCTCAAAAGAAAATAACAATGAAGAACCAAGTGAAAATATAAAAACAAGGGAATTGAGAGTCCCTTGCCAAGCAACATTTTGGTGCCAAGAAAGAGGAGAGGATTTTAAACAAAGATTGAGCCATTTGGGGGATTTAATATTTAGAAGATCAGGGACAGGGGAAGCGGAGACAAGACGAGAGAGGCGTGCGCACAGATGGGGCACGGAAGCCACAGAAAGACAGAGGTGGGTGGTGAAGGGAAGGGCGATGGGTTAGGATAGGAGGCGGGAAGGTGGGGGGACGGAGGGGACTCTCCAGCCGGACTAGAGACATGGACGGAGCGCTGCCCCAGAGCCGCTTTCCCCCAGCTGCAATCCCAAGTGCTTGCCAGAGCTAACTTAGTAAATAATAACAGAGAGCAAAAGCAAATAGGAGAGCAGCAGGTTGCTTTGGGATGGAGATCTGCAGTGAGCTGAACAGTTGACGAGGCAGAGATTACAGGCTCTCCCGCCAGAGGAGAAATTGGCTGAGATTGGCATCTGGGGGCAGATAAGCAGGAGGAGCGCAGGATGGGCAGCAGAGGCTCAGAGAGGCAGTTGGAGGATCCAGGTGAGAGGCCCGGGTGCGTTGTCAGGAGCCTGTGAGACAGGGGTTATGTGTGGAGGACCCTGAGGAGACCCAACTGGGGCAGATGATGTTCAGGGTTTAGGAGGTTTCAGCTCAGATGGGCCCAGACTGAGCCACAGAGAGGACCCATGAAGCCCAGAGCGCACTGGGGACCGCCACCATGTCACCTCTCTGAAGGCAATATGCAGATGGAGAGGAGACAGGAGCCTTGAGGCTGCCCCCCTTCCCCACCCACCCCTGCCCCCAGCATCCCTCTCCGGGCTATAATTCCTAGAAGTGCTGGAAAAATCTTGAAGGTCCCAGAGCACAAGATGCCAAAAGAACACCCCAAACAGGCACACGCCACTCGCCCGGCATCCGGACCATTTGCTAATAAGGGAACATCAGCCAAGAAAACCGCATCCCAGACGAGTGGGAACAACAAGAAGCATGTGGGAGGGTGTGAGAAATGGCGTGGTGAGCTGTGTCTGCCAGTCTGTGGAGACTGGGGTCTCTCGGGGGCCGGCACACAGCCTCCTGAGAAGAAGGGCCTGTAGAGGGGGATGAGGAGGCTCAGGCCTCTCTGAGGGCCTGAGGCAACCGTGCCCTGGGAGGAAGGGGGTCCCTCGGGCCTTTGTATTGGTTAAGGTGCATTCAGCTTCCAACAATGGAAATCTGGTATTAAACTGCCTTATGGAGAAAAAGGAAGCATGTGACCTTGTGTCATGGCAAGTTGAGAGGGAAGGCAGACTCTGGACTGATGTCTTCAGAAACCCAGTTTCCTTCTATTCCTCTCTGTCCCCCTTGGTGTCAAGTCCATCCCTGGGCCGGAGCCAGGCTGGCTGCCGCAGGCCCAGGCATCATGTCCTGACATGGTAGTGCCGAGACGAGGAGGAAGGACTGCCTCTCTCAGAGACAGGAAGCTTTTCTGAGACGTGACCCCTCGCCCCTGGTCTCAGTTCGTGTCTCACTGGTCAGAATCGGGCCACTGATCGGTCACATATTGGTGGGGGGATGGGAGGACTCTTGGACCACTCCGGATCCCTGGAGAGCTGGGGCTGGATTAGCCACCCCTGATGGCTGCTTGGGGGATGGAGGATACGAACAAAATGGGGGTTCTGTTGGGGAGGAAGAAGGGGAGAATGGGTGCTAGGTAGGCAACTCATGGTCCCCTCCCACTGTCCCCTCTGTCCTGTTCTAACAACATTTCCAAGTGGCTCTTCACTGAGAGGCTAACATGAGGACAACCAGTCGGACCAAGGGGCAAAGTGGGTGATGGCCAAACCCAGGACAAGAGAGAGGCCTGCCCACTCCCCTTCCCTGCCCCCAGCTCTGCCCCAAGAGTCTCATGCTCCTGTCTGCTGTTGAGAAGGTGACCACGTCTAGAAGATTGCCCATGTTGTCCCAGGAGGCTGGGCATGGGGATAAATCTGACAGAGTAATGACTCACTGCCGGCTTCTCGAGAGGATGGAAGGACAATGTTGCAGACACAGAAGGAAACCAGACTGGAGAAAGGGTCCTGGGACTCCAGTCCTGGCCCTGCCTCTGTCCTGCTTGGTGACTTCGGGCAGGATGTGAATTCTTCGAGCCTCAGTTTCGTCATTGGTAAAATAAGAGAGTTGGACTCTTTGATTTCTAGGATCCTTCCCAGTCTAACAGGCCAAGATTTTGAGACTCTCTGAATGGACAGATTAGCTGGGAGACAAAGGAGAAAGTGGGACAGAAATTAGTTTACCATATCATTTAAATAGCCAAACAGAAGGATCTAGGGGCCAATGTCAGTAGCGGTAACCAATGCCCCCCCTCCTCGGGTCAATGTTTGTCTAAGCTGGAAAGGGAGAGTCTGTAGCTTTGATCATTTCCATATGTCCTTTTGGCAAGGAAATGTGAGAGGTCCATTAATAAAGGAGCCACATGTACTCGGGGAAATGAACAAAGGACAAGGACAGTTGTGGGCTCGCCGAGAAGCATCGAGTGCCTTGCAGGTGAGCCTGGAATCAATGAAGAAGGAGCCGAGCTGCAGAGGGGAAGGCGGTGGGGAGGAGAGAGCGGAAGGTGATGGGTGGGAGGGACCTGAGGGAGGTGGCTGGTCAAGCATGGCTCAGCCCAACTGCAGAGCTTTCTCCTGGTCCTGATCACTCTGTTTAGTGCCCCTACCTGCTTGGTCTTTAGGCCACAGGGCACTTCAGGGCCAGGGGACAGAAAGGAGAGGTGATGGAGCTGAGAGGGATGAAGGCCCAGCCCAGGCACAGGGAACACAGGGGCTCCTGCCTATATGGGTGTCTCGGAGGAGAACAGGAGAGGTTGAGGTCTCCAGTGCTGCCACATCATAGGAGCTGAATAAATGTGGGAAGAAGGAAAAGAAGCAGGTGGAAGGAAGAAAAGAAGGAGCAAGAGAGGGATTGAGAGAGGGGAAGAAGGAGGAAGAAGGAATACACGGGCCGGGCAGTTTTGCAATGCGAGTGAACGTGGATTGGGGCAGGGAAACTCTCTTGGGCTGTTCTCCCCTGTAATTGCCTTTTAGAAAGATGATCCGAAGTCAGCAAACCCCCCCACCCCCCCACCCCCGCCAAGTCGCTGTCACAGGACTCCTTGTCCAACAGGCAGCCGAGCTGCAGAGGGAATAAGTCACTCTTCCCAGCTGTTTCCTGCCTTGAGCTCCTTGTTCTTGTGACTCTCTGTAGCCTTCGTTCAGCCAGCACCTGCTTCCCGAGCTGACACCTGCCCTCACCCAGGGGGTGCACAGTTTGCAGAGCACGTTACAGACCTGCGAGCCAGGGAGGCTGCCTCTCATTTACGGGAAACCGGTGTTCTCTCCAAGGTTCCACAGCTCCAGATCGCTCAGCACACGCGTGAGGGCTGGGATCCAAACTCTGGGTTTAGTCCTCCCGGTTTCGAGCTCTTTCTCTTGCACCTCCTGCCTCAAGATGCCTCCACTCTGTCTTGAGAGCTTGAAAAAAATCCCAGAGGTCAGGAGGTGGCCTCCCTGCCTCCCTCCTTGGAGGGGCCAGTCTCCTAGGGCCTGGCCAGGGAGGAGGAGGTTGTAAGAAGTGACAGACCCCAATGTCACTGTTCCCATGGGGCCTCCCCTCAGGGGTCCTGTATGGTTTGTCCCTATTGTCATTTACACTCAGTCGGTTTTTTTTGTCGGGGACTGTATGTGCACAGCCTGGTGTCTTCGCCTCCTTAGATGGCACACTCCTCAAGGGCAGGCAGCTTCTGTTTTTCTGCCCCTACCCAAAGCTGCTAACCTCAAGTCAACTCACTGGGCAGTGCTCTGGCTGAGCCTCGGTGGGCAGATTTCACCCAAAACTTAATTCAATTCTGGAAATATGTCTTGGGGGAGCCTACGACATGCCGGGTCCCGGTGCTAGGGGCTGTGCAGGATATAGAGATGAAGGCCCTGCGTGTTCCTGCCCTAAGAGCTTGCAGTTGAATAGGGAGATGAAGATACGAACAAGCTTCACTGGCTTCTTCCCCGGGCTCTGACTCCCTCCGCAGACCTGCCTACATTGCTGATTTGTTGCTTCTTCCCCTCCCACGCACCCCCCAAGTGTGACCCACACTTTCCACCCCTTTGTGTGGGCAGTGCTACTTCTGGAGTGCCTTTCCCCTGTCCCCAGCTGCTCCCCCTCCCAGATCCAATGACGTTTCTACCAAAATCCTTCAGTGCTCAGTTCCAACACTATGTCCTCCAAGAAACGTTTTCTTGATCAGCCAACAGGATCTTCCTCTTTGGACCCCGCCAACCTTTTTGTGTCCACTCACTCAGTTTCCCGTTACCCTTGTTTGGGTCCTGTCTCCCATACACCCTCTCCTTTCCACTGTAATCTATTGCGGGAATCTTCTGCAGCCTTAGAAAAGCTGGAGAAATAGGAACTGATGCGCTAATTATAGCAGGAAGCAGGAAGCCCGCCTTCATCGTAGGGCTTTGCGTTTACCATGTGCTTTGTAAGTACCCGTCACACTGAGTAGTACAAAGTAGTAGACCGATAGTAGGTATATCCAGGAAGATGCCATATCCTGGGGTCTTCTAGGAGTAGGTGACCTTCAGTTGAGCATCGTAGACTGGGCAAATCTGAACGTAGCGTCCAGGTTCCTTCCTTCCTTCCTTTCTCCCGAGATAGGCAGCCTCATCCCCTTCTTAGGGATTTCTGACAGCAATGGGAGTTGCCACCTCCCTGGAGCAAAGAGAGAAGAGGATATCCTTGAAATCAGTTGGGGCTCAAAGGGACACCTGGATGGTCCAATAGCAGAGAAGTCTTTGCCACCACTGTCTGCCTCGGGCAAGCACTTGAACCCTTAGGTGAAGCAGAGCTGGCCCAGAGCCAGGCGGTGGGCCCCAGGCAACAAAGAAGTGCCCTTATTTCTTCTTTGTTTCTCTTTTCTCTGGTCCCCCTCCCTTCTTTCCTTCCTCCTTTCCCTTTCCTTCCCCTCCCCGTTCACACCCACCCCTCCGTCTCCCCGGGCCTCCTGCTGCTGCCACCCGCCCGCCGTCCGCCCGCTCCCAGCTGTCCTCGGCCCTGCTGTTTGACGCTGTCTACGCTGTGGTCACCGCGGTGCAGGAGCTCAATCGGAGCCAGGAGATCGGCGTGAAGCCTCTGTCCTGCGGCTCGGCCCAGATCTGGCAGCATGGCACCAGCCTCATGAACTACCTGCGCATGGTGAGGGGCAGCTGGGGCCTCACAGGGCAGGGTGGGATGCTCTGTTCGCGGCCCTGTGCCCGCAGGCCTCCTCAGGATATCACAGTCACAGATCAAACAGCCATCTGCGGTGACCCCATTCCGTGCACTCTGGGTCACAGTTGTTCCCTGATCCCCAACGCCCCGCTGAGGAGGTATGGTTTGGAGCTGGCTTTCCCAGCCATGTCTCCAGCCGTGTCCCCTCTGGTGGGGTGAACGTGGATCCCTAGCCCACGAAGAAGACATCTCCTTCAGAGAAGCCTGGTGCAGAGTAGCTTCGGTTTTGCATTTAGAGTCAGGTCTTCCTGACTTCCTGCAGACCCAAAGGTGGGTGAGCAGCTGCCCAAAGAGGGTAGATTCTATTAACAGCCAACGGCCTGGAGGAGGGACACTGGAGAATTGGAGTTCAGGCTGCCATCTTGGTATTGTGTCGGTTTATGCAGTGGCTATGTGGTCACTGGGTGTGGGGCATCCTCCTCCTCCTCCAGCCCCAGCCAAGTCTGAATTCATTCCAGGAACATGGCATTTGTAGTCACGAGATCCTGTGGCTGAGAGACAGGCAGGAGAATGGACCTTGATGGCCTGCTTTCTCTTGGGCATCCTTAAATAGCCCATGTGTGGAATGCTTGGAGCCAAGTAGAACACGGGGCCCATTTGGTGCTGTAACTCACTCTCTCTTGGACAGGTAGAATTGGAAGGTCTCACCGGCCACATTGAATTCAACAGCAAAGGCCAGAGGTCCAACTATGCCTTGAAAATCTTACAGTTCACCAGGAATGGTTTTCGGCAGGTAAGTCTGGCTCTGCCGCCATGATAGTACATCCTTCCTCATTGTCCCTTTCTGTGTCCCCAGCCCTCCCATCCCATTTCTCCTTGGCATGCAGGATGGCCCCTGCTCTCAGTTATCCCCAGGAACTGCAGGCTGCTTCCTGTGCACGGCTCCTGGCATGCACTGGCCTCCCCCACTTCCTGCCACTGAATTCGCTAGTGTGGGATAGGGACGGCAGCTCCAGCAGAATACCAAGAGGGAGGCCTTCACCTTCTGTAGGGACAGGGGGGCAAGAGGGTATCACATAAGGAAGGAATTCCCAAGCCATGCCCACTATTTTGGATTACTCTGCTCCCTGAATTTCACCCTAACCCTGGAATCAGTGTCAGACTCCGGAGAGCGTGTGGGCAAGGAACCAATTGGGTCCCTTCGGCATTGGAGGGGACGGCCAGCTCCCTCCTGCTGGCTCTTCCCTGACCGATCCACGCCCGCCTCATGCCGGTCACAGCCCTCCCCTCCTGTCTGCTACCTGTCTTCTCCCGTCAGCTCCGGATGGCTCCGTCCTCTGAAGCTCCTTTTCAACCCCCCCGCCTTTTCGTCCACGAGCTTATTCTCCCTCTGTCCCAGGTCCTCTCACATCAGTGGGACAGGGATTCTGACAGCCACTCCAGGGGCCTCCCTGAAGTTCTCCCAACCTCCCCGTCGACCAGATAATCAACCCCCTATTCTTAGGCTAGGCCTTCTGCAGCCTTAGAAAAGCTGGAGAAATAGGAACTGATGTGCTAATTATAGCAGGAAGCAGACACACTGGAGGGCTCCCGGCTGTCAGAGTAGCTGAGCAAGGGAATGTGCCTGTGAAGGGGCTACAGTCACCTTTCCCAGAGATTATTCAGATTCTTCGTCCTCTTCCTCCTCCTCTTCCCCTTCCTCTCCTCCTCCCCCATCATCATCATCGTCATCATCATCATCCTCATCCTCATCACAGAGCATCTTGGCATTTCTTTTTTTTTTTTTTTAAAGATTTTATTTATTTATTTGAGACAGAGAGAATGAGAGAGAGAGAGCACACGAGAGGGGAGAGGGTCAGAGGGAGAAGCAGGCTCCTTGCTGAGCAGGGAGCCCGATGCGGGACTCGATCCCGGGACTCCAGGATCATGACCTGAGCCGAAGGCAGTCGCTTAACCAACTGAGCCACCCAGGCGCCCCGCATCTTGGCATTTCTTAAGCTCTTACCACCGGCCATAAACCATATTGGTTGTGTCATATGTGTTTTCTCATTTAACCTTACAGGCTAGGTGCTTTCAGTTTATTTTTATTTTAATTGTTTGTCACCTGCGCATAGAGACAGTCTTCTTCCTTTCCAATCTGGATACCATCTATTTCCTTTTCTTGCCTGGTTCAGTGGCTAGAACATCACGGTTCAATATTGATAAGCTGTTTTTGATCTTAGGGGGAACGCACTCAGCCTTTCACTGTTAAATGTGCAGCTAACCGTAGGTGTTCTGTAGATGTTCTTTATCGAGTTGAGGGCGTTCCCTTCTCTTTCTAACTTCCTGAGAGTTTTTGCCATGAAATGGGTGTTAAATTTTGTCAAGTGCTTTGTCTGGGTCAACAGATAGAATCATGTTATTTTTCTTCTTTAGCTTGATCATATGGCGGATTACATTAATTGATTTTCAAATGTTTAACCAGCCTCACACACCTGGAATAAATCCCACTTGGACACAGTGTATAATTTTTAGGCATTGTTGAATTTGGTTTGCTAACATTTTATTGAGGATTTAGCATCTACGTTCTGAGTGATTACTGGTCTGCAGTGGGCTTGGAGGGTTTTTTGCTTTATTTTTTTACTCCCTTTGTCTGCTTTAGGTATCAGGGTAATACTGGCCTCACAAAATGAATTGGGAAATGTTCCTTTCTCTTCTGTGTTCTGGAAAGAGTTGTATACAAGTGCTGTTAATTCTTCTCTAAATGTTTGGTGAAACACCCCAGGGAAGCCATCCGGGCCTGGAGATTTCTTTTTCAGGAATCTTTAAATTACAAATTCAATTTCTGAAATGGTTATAGGACTATTCAGGTTATTTGTTTCATCTTAGTTAGGGTTTATTCATCTTAGTTGGTAGTCGGTGATAGGTACTTTTTATTAATCCCTATTTTATAAGTGAGGAAATGAACACTCATGGAGGTGGCCAGACCTGGCCCTGAACAGTTAGTGATGGCAACTGGTTTTGCACCCAGACATCTCTGACCCTGAAGCCCACGTTCTTAACCGTTATGACAGACAAATCATGCATCAAAATCACCTTGGTAATTTGTTCAAAAAGCAGATTTTTAGACTCTACCCTACAAGGGTCCCATTGGGTAGACCTCAGATAGGACCCAGGAACTGATATGGCCACCGAGGGCTCAGGGGGATCCCAGTGAATATGCTAGGCCACCCTTCTTGGAAAACAACAAGGTAAAAGGAGAGAGTCCAGGGTTAGGTAGATAGCCAGAAACACTGGGCTAGAGTATCACCGAATGGTCATCTCATTTATCTAACCAATAGATGAGCATTTGCTCAGTATGAGTATGAGTTCTGGCTTCCCCAACTACACATTTATGCAGAAGAAGCAAGTCGTTATGAGTGTGGATTTGACCCTAGAGGGTCAGCACACCTACATTTTTCTGTACAATTTTTCCTAGTAGCTATTACATTTCCACTCTTGGATCTAGAAACAGAACTGCTTCCTTCTGTCAGGCACTGTGCTGGGCTCGGAGGAATCCAAGCTGCAGAAGGCACAGTCCCTGCCCTGAAATAGCTCATAGTCTGGTGATACGGGAAAATAATAAGTGCAATTTGGGGGTTATGAAGTTGAGATCATGCCCTCGGGCTCCTAATTCCCTGAACAAATGAAGCCTCCAGCCTGTAGGGAAATTGCCAGGCTGACTTCTGTGAGCACAGGTTTTTAAAAAATGGGCAAAGTGTCAGCTTTTCTGGGGGCCATATTGTAGTATGGGACAAACAATAGGCAAGCAAATCCATATATAATACAGTGTCAGTAGTGATAAGTGCTATAGGAAAAATAAAAAAGGGCAGGGAAATATGAAGTGCGTGGGGGTAATCATGGTGGGGAAGCAGTAGTTAGGAGAACATAATGCTCAAGCCGAGCCCCACACTTACTCCACAGAAGGCCCAGTCCCAGGCTCTGAATATCTCCCCATTGAACCTCAGGCCTGCGTTCGGAGTGCTCCCCGGAAAGAGCCCCCTTCCAGCCCCCTTCCATCAGGCAACCTCGGGTGGCAGAGTTGGCTGGTGGCGCTGACCCTACCCTCTGCTTGAATGACAGCTGATTAGGCTCAAAGTACCTCTTCCCCTTTTAACGCTGCTTCCCAGCAGCTAAGTCTCAGGCTGGGAAGAAACAGCATCGCCAGCCCCTAGCTCAGCCCAGCCCAGCCCAGCCCAGCAGGAGATTCTGCTTGGGGGCATCCTAAACAGCAGCTACTGGTCCTTCTCCCTGGCAGCACACAGGGTTGGGGTAAGTAAGGCATCTCAAACCTAGGTGTGCACAGGAATGACCCAGGGTACTTGCTGTAATTGTACATTCCCAGGCCCCACAGCTATAAATTCTGAGTCAGCAAAACGGGGTGCCTTCCAGGAATCTGCCTATTCTTGGCTAGCGCTCAGATAAACGATTACAGTGTGGCAGGGGGGCGGGGGGCACAGGCTCTGTTTTGACAAATAGTGCCCTCTGTGCATAGAATTTCCTCTTAACCTCCCCACAGCCCACCCCCATCTTTTTGAGCCAAGGAGTCCATCAAAGAGGATGGTGTTTTTGACCTTCAGCTACCCTAAGGGAGACACATTTTTCTAAGTTTTTGTTTTAATACCGACTTGTTAACATGCAGTATAATACTAGTTTCAGGTGTCCAATATAGTGATTCAACACTTCCATACATCACCTGATGCTCATCACAACAAGTGCGCTCCTTAATCCCCATCACCTGTTTCCCCCCTCCCCCTCCCCCCCTCCCCTCTGGTCACCATCAGTTTGTTCTCTGTAGTTAAGAGTCTGTTTCTTGGTTTGCCCCTCTCTCTCTTTTTTCCCTTTGCTTGTTTGTGTTGTTTCTTAAATCCCACATATGCATGAAATCATATGGTATTTGTGTTTCTCTGACTGACTGATTTCACTAAGCATATACTCTCTAGATCCATCCTGTTATTGCAAATGGCAAGCTTTCATTCTTTTTTATGGCTGGATAATATTCCATTGTATATATACCCCACATCTTCTTTATCCATTCATCAATGGATAGACACTTGGGCTGCTTCCGTAAGTTGGCTATTGTAAACAATGCTGCTATAAACATCAGGGTGCATGTATCCCTTTGAATTAATGTTTTTCTATTCTTTGGGTAAATACCCAATTGGATCATAGGGTAGCTCTATTTTTAACTTTTTGAGGAAGCTCCATACTGGTTTCCAGAGTGGCTGTACCAGTTTGCATTCCCACCAACAGTGTAAGAGGGTTCCCGTTTCTCCAGGGACACACATTCTTGATTGGATTTATAAAGTGGATTGCGATAATCCTCTTTATTACCCATTTTTCTTCAACAGATCTGGTGACTGTCCTGCTACTTTCCTGTCTCGCTCAGGCTCTGTGAATACCGGTGAATACCATGCAAGGTGTATCATGGGCACAGACGTAGCTCTGCAGCCCTGGTCCCCAGGTCCCATCTCAATCACCAGCCCAATCTTTGCCTCTTGATAGGTGTCTTTCCCCTGATTATTACAGGATGAAGAAATGGTTTGGGGAGTGATAATTAATTGGGCTTCTTTTTCAGGGTGGGAGGAAAGTCAGTATCTCTGCTCCAATATTCTTCCAATGCCATCCAAGGTGGTGCTGGCAGGGGAAGGGGGAGTGACCAGGAATAGAGGAAATAACATCTCTTGAGTACCTGTTGTGAATGAGACACCACATGTGCACTTTGCACAGATCCCGTCTGACCTGGGGGACTGCCCTTGAAGGTGGATAAACTCCCACGTCACAAATAAGGAAACTGACGCTCAAGGAAGATAAGGAACTTGACCCAAGTTCACTATTAGCAAGGACTTTGGGCCCGGCTAAAATTCACGCTCAGGCTTGTCCAACTCCAAAGCCCATGCTCTTGGACCTCCTGCTCTTGGCTTTTGCTCACTTTCCTGGAATCCCTAAGCTCCCAAATCAAAACACTTTACCCAGGTCTGTTGCTTTGCTGTCACCTGCTCCCAGGGACCTGCTGGGCTGGGCTTTCTTTAGTAATGGTGTCTTCTCATTTGGATTTGGTTTTGTTCTTTCTCTGCCTGTCTGGGCGAGCGACTATTAAGAACTGGTTTTGATTACTTAGAAAGCACCACACAGGGACCCAGTGGGTTGTAATTGGTAAAATGTCTGAACCAAATGCTATATTCCCAGCTGGTGGCTGATTAAGGGATTATTACCATTTTAAAAATAGTCTTTCAGGATTCAGGGTTATTTTTTACCATTTAAAAAATTACTATTTTGATTCTGTTTGGAGAGGGTTTTCCATCTTGGAATTCTGTGGAACTCCCACTGGAGACTGTTTGGAGGGAAATATTCCCTAGAGTGTCCCATAAGTGACATTTCTGAACCTGGACCGTCTCCCAGTTGCTTATTTATGGGCCTAGAAGTCAATGGTATTGCTTCTGGGTTCCCTAAGTCCATCCTCTAGTTCTGCCTATGTGAGCTCTCCCTTCTCCATCCCATATTCTCCCTTTTCACTTCCCAGAAGATGTCCTGGATTGCATTGGAATAGTATAATCTCCCTCCTTCACTTGGGATAAATCAGATTTGAAAGAGACAAGGGAGACAAAAGAAGCACGGCCTTAAAGGGCCCTTAATTTCCTTCATTTAACTTAGTCTAAAGATCAGAGATTCTGAGCAGCCCCCAAGTGACTTTGTTAGGGCTGTAATAGAATGAGCACACCTTTCATCTGAGGATCGGAAATGGCTTAACGGGCTCTAATTAAGCCTTTGGGAGAAGGAAGGCTGAGGCATGGGGGCCTGACATCCCTAGCTAAAGACGCAGATCTCACATTTCCTACTGGATCAGTGTGCATCACAATGGGGGTACTTCATTTTTCTTCCTCTGTGTGAAGATGGTAACCCCTCAACTTTTGGCCTTGTTAAACCCAAGGATTAATGAAACTAGATTTGCATGGCACTCTCTTTTGCTTGCCTGTGGTTAGGTAGAATGCTGGATCTCTGACGTAATAATGATAATAGCTCTCCTCCATGATGCCCCATGCTGAGTGTTGTACATAGATATTTAAAATTTCTCATTTTGTATCAGCTATGCATAAAGGCTACTCCCTCCATCTTGCAAGTAAAGAAACTGAGGCAGAGAGAGATAAAGTAATGTGTCCACGTCCACACAGCTACTAAGTTCCAGACTTAACTGAGTCCAGGTTGGGCTATCTTCAAAGTCTGTGGTCTTTCCACTCTGCAGCTTGGCCCCAGAATGTGTTAGGGGAGACCTCCAAGGCCTCTAGTCTAATCTTCCATCCCAGTGCAAGAATGCTTTCCATGCTGTCCCTGAGAGAAGCAGTCACCCAGCCTCTCCTCGAGCTGCCCTGGGCTGGGGAGTTCGCTCCCTCCCAAAGGACACATTCCCAGGTCTTCCAGGCAGAGGGTCAAAATCTGCCTCCTAATTCTGCCCTCCGAAGCAGCTAGAATGGCCCACTTTGTGTTTTTTTTACCAACTCTTCAAATATTTGAAAATAGTTTGATTCTCTTCATTCATTCACTTCTTCCTGAAATTTAGCATAACACTGTTTGAGCACCTTCTCTGTGTCCAGGGCTGGGAATGCGAGATACATGAGTCATGGTCCCTTCGAGAGCTCATAATCTTTGGGGAAAGGCAAAAACTGTAGTCAACAATTACCATGGTGACCCTCTGATATATTTCCTTCCGAAAATAACAGCCCATAGCTGTTCCCAATGCAATATGGCCTCCAAATCTCACACCATTGATGCTTTTGGGTTTGTTTAGGTCTCTATTAAAACATGAAGCCCAAATTGAGGACCACATTCCAGATGGGGTGAAATGGGATAGAGCTAAGAACACCACCCGCACAAACACTAAATCTCCACTCCCCGCATTAGCTTGCTTACTGGAATTAGCCTTCGAATCTTTGATTCATTCAGAACTCCGGACCTTGGGGTCAATTAATTTGTTCCAGTTGCCCCCTCCCCACCCCCCAATATACTCGGGGTTATTTTCACATGAACTTTTCATAGAAACTATGCTTGAGCCACCCCTTCCTTGGACCACTTATGTACTTAAGTCTGTTCCTATGGAGATGGAGAGAAATGCAGATCTGGCCAAGAGTGGGCGAGGAAAAAGCCTTGAGAACTGATGGCCATGTTTCGTTTTCCAAAGCTGATATAAACTCAGCTTTTCAAGGGGCTGGTTCTCTGGAATGACTTGAGTGTAGTTCTAACGAGGCAGGGGGATGAGCCAGATGGCTTTCGTGAGTCACCCTCGCCAACCAAGAACTCAGGGGTCCCATGTCCTCCAGAAGATTCAGGGAATCCAGCTCCAACTTCCTGAGTTCCTGCCGGGCCCACCAGTTGCTGGGAGGACAGGCTGCCTCTCTCGAATTTCCTCTCCTGCCACCTTCCCCGACAAGCCCCCACACAGACACGCCTGCTCCCACCTCCAGACCCTTTTCCCCGCTTCAAAAGCAAACAAACGAAGAGCAACAGAAAACCCTAGAAAGACCCTGTCCCATGAGAGTCTGCGCCACCATTGTCTGCAGGTGGCATTGGGGGGCGCAGTGAGGAGGGGGTCTCCCCTCCGTGGGCATCTGTGCCCTTTCGCCCAGCCCCTCCCGTCATGAGCCTCTGTGACAGCGCGGGTCCCAGGTCCCATCCGCGCTAACGACAACAGCCATTAAGGCTCAGACAGGTTGCCAGCTGCTCTGAGAGCGTCCTGATTGCTACTGTCTAATACATTTTCAATTTGAGGAAGGAGTTTACCATAAATATGCAGATCCTTTGAAGCTGCCTTTGCGGAGCCTGGCTCGGAGCGCTGGAGCGGGGGTTGGATTGCTGGAAATCCGCAGCCTCGAGTGCCAGCTCCCTGGCTGGGGGACAGAGCTGACAGGAGTGGGCCGGCCGGGAAGGCTGCTCGGCGGGCCATTCCCCCTGAGCCAGCGAGCCAGTGAGCACTTTGCCTTTGATGAGGAAATTCTGGGACAGCAGTTCTTGGGGAGAAGATGGGGGCTGCTTTGAAGGTTACTGAGAAGTCACTTGCGTCTTCCTTTTAATTAAGGAGCCGGGAGAAGGGGAATGGGCATGAGGTTTGAAATAGCTGATGTCTCCTAGAACGGCGTAAATTCTTAGAGCCCGAGGAGACCCGAAGGGTCATCGGGTCTAGCTCTCCCTCCGGAGAATGCGGATGGGCGTGTGTCACTCCAGGGCTTGAGACCCCTCGGGGGCCCCATTTGCTCCCAGAGTGAAATTGCAGCTCCCCAGCAAGGCCGTCACAGGCTGGGCCCTGCTTCCTCTGAGCCTCCTCTGGTGTCACGCGGCTCAGACACTCTGCCTCTCCTGTGGGTTCGCTGACCCTCATCCTTGAGTATGGACGCAGCCCTCCCCTGCCGAGAGTGGGCCTCAGCACAGGCCTGGAGAAAGGGATGCGCCAGCGAACGAGGGACTCATGTGTGGGCAGAGCCAGGCACTGGGGCCGGGGCAGTATGCAGGGAACATGCTGGACGGGCCATTCTAGCCCCGAGGAGCTCATGTCCAGCAGGGCCGCCAAAGCCCTGGGGGCCTAGGAGTTTGTCATGAGAGCTCTCTAAAGCTACTCTTCCCCAGTTTGTTCAAAGTGTTCCTATGACAAGCCTCTCCACTGGCAACTTGAATTTGAAGCTGTGAAATGGGAGGCCCCTCAAATCATCATACACGTCTTTCCCTTCTCCCAGAGCACCACCCGCTCTAGTGAATTAAAGGGCTCTTCCGTCCCTCCTCCTGGGAGGGCATCTGGCTTTCCTGGCCACCCCCAGATGACACACAGCTAAGGGGCAGATGAGCTGGCTTTGGAAGGGTGTGACCTGCAGGACCCTCTCTCCTCCTGTCTCCCCAGCCCGCATGCATCTGGTTCTTTCTCCCAAAGCACTGGCACTTCCTGCTTATCAGCTTTGATGGGAAATTCACTGACTGCAGAAGCTTATTCACACATCAGCCGGCAAACAAATTAGAGCTACTTAAATTTTCAAACGGGGGGCTGCTTTTGGGCAGAGGAGCGGGGTTGCAAAGTGCTGCATTTTAAATACATTTCTTGTAATATGCCCCATCACGCATCCTGAGCCCAGCCTGGGGAAGTTTGCCAGTACGGAGTGACTCTTCCCCGCGCCTCTTCAGCCAGCTCATGCCTGGGAGAGCTAGAAGAGGCTGAGCTGCTAATTTGGTCTCATGAAGCAGCCCGCGTCATCAGCTCTGCTGAGAGGTGGGCACGCCACAGACCAGAGGTGTGGGCAGTTGAGGGCAGGCAGGTCGGGTGGCGGGGGGAGCCCAGGGAGGTGAGGGGGAGCCATGTGCAGGGATCCTAGCATTTTATTCCTCCGTGCCCCTCCCTCCGGTAAAATAGGGCTGATGGTCCTAATGATATCAGCTTTATGGACTTTATAAAATTATTGTGAGAACAAAACGAAAGCCTGTTTGTAGATGTGCTTGGAGGATTCTGCTGTACTGTGCAGAATTGAGTCCTGTCCTCTCTCTCCTGGGGATGTCTGGGTATATATTTCTCTGTCTTTGTATGTGGCATTCCTGGAGTCTTGCTCGTAGCCTGGTTCAGGGCAGAGAGAAGGACAAAGCAGGGCTGAGCCATGTGCTTACGTCACTCCTGCTCCAAGTCCAGAACCCTGCGGGAACGCACCGAAGGCCAGCCCGTGCTTGAGGGAGCTGAGTTCTGCCATCCAGCCCCTCCCTGCTGCAGGAGGGGCTCCCCATGGCCTTCCCCTCCCCTACTTCTCTGCTTCTCTGTCCCTAACCTCTGCCCTCCGTCTGCTCCTTAATGCGGCAGCATCACCCCTACTACGTGGCAGTGGCTCTGGGTGGGGCGAAGATAAGACCCAGAAGTCACGGGTCTCCCTTCCTGGGAGAATCTACAGAACATCTAGGGCCTACCTAACACAGCACTGCTCCGACGAGAGCTGCCGACACCCCCAAACTAGAAATTTCCCATCTGCCCAGAGTGCAGTGAGGCCCCGCCACACGCCAGCTTTCTGTGAGCCCGCCTCCCGGTAGGGGCAGGGATGGGCCGTTCTCAGCCCTTCCCTGTGAGCTCAGCATCCTACTGACTCTTGAAAGACAGGGAGCAACCATCCTCCTTCAGGCCCAGACCCTTCATTAGAACCATTAGTTCAATTGGCATCTGCCGCTCAGAGCTCAAAGTTGTGTGTTATTAGTACAACTGCTTTCCCAAGATACTTCTCCACCTGGCGAGTTTAACAAATGAAGTCAGGCGCTCTCCATGCCCCAACCGTGGCATGTTTATTGGCAGTAATTCCCTCAGAAGATGAAAAATCTCAAGCATGCCTGAGCTCTCTGATAAATTCTCTCCTTGGCAGCTCATTTGAAATCCCTTCTACCTTCTGGGAGGTGGGAGAGGGACGTGCAGCTGGGTTTTCCTATTTACAGGCTCTGCCGTGCACTCGGCCCCTGCCAGTGTGAGCCAGACCAACTTTGGTCATCCCCCCGGAGAGGTTCGGAAGAGAGTCTGTGAGGTTGTTGACCACACCAGTGAAAAGGAGGGAGTGATGGAGGTAAAGGAAATTCTTCAACTCACGAAGTACCTCTGTCCAAAAGGAGAAGCAAAAATACAAGAAGGAAACACAGTCCGGGCACCCTCGCTGCCCTGTGTCGGGAGATTGCCCTTCTGGAGCCCCAAGCTCGTGGGAGAGCCTGCGAAGTCCCACGAGCATGTCTCTGGAGGGCGGCTTTTTTAGTCAGAGCAGCCTGCCGTGCGCTGAGCTGCCCTGGACAGTCTTTATCTGTCGCTAGAGTCCCTGAAAATAGCCGCTGTGGGTTTGTTCTCTGGCAGCAGGAGCGGTGAGGGCCGGGCCAAACGCCACTTCATATCCCGGAGGGCGGGGAGTCGGGATGGAGGTCTGGGCCCATCTTGGCAAGAGCCAAACGCTCGAGCACACACAGAGTGCAGCTGACTCCTCATTATTGGTGGATTCTGCTTTTGCAAACCCATCCACCCCCTAAAATCTACCTGTGTCCCAGAAACAGTACTCGCGGCACTTCTCCGGACTGGGAGAGGAGTGAAAAATGTGAGTCAGCGGACAGGCATGTTCCCAGCGTCTGTGTCTGCTTTCAGCCCTCGTACTGTAAACACATGGCCTTTTTGCGGTCTGCTTACTGTCATGCCTTTCACACCGGTGTGTTTGTTCCTGGGGACTTCGCTGTTTAAGATGACCCCCCGCCCCCAGCTGAGTGCTGCAGTGCTATTTAATGGACCTAAGCACCAGAAAGCCGTGATGAGCCTTACAGAAAAATGCAGGTGTTCCAGAAGCATCATTCAGGTGTGAATTACAGTCTGTTGTTCAATATGAGGGAATCGACAATATGTATAACGTATGGTGTGAGGAAGCAGAAACATATAAAATGAGGTTGTGTGTTGACTGTTGAGGAAAACGTTGTAACAGAGCCTCCCAGGACCCTAACCCTGCATCTCCCCTAGGAGCAGAGGCTCGGCATCCCCGAATTCAGTATTTGTGGCAACTTTATTGAACGTAATCGCTGCAAATAATGAGAATCTACTGTAGTGAGATTCAGCCAGGAGAGAAGACCAGGAATGAGTGCACCTAAGAGTTGTTGAACTTGTCCTACAGTAGCCTTTTCTCTCTGCATTCACTACCCCATACTCCTACCCTCTTGTTTTCTTATAATATCTGAGGGTCTCCTCTGTTCCTTGATGCCCTGGTCTTCCTCCTGGTTCCCCTAATATAGAAGTAGAATCTAGATCCTACAGTCCTGGGGCCAAAACGAATAATAAAGGTCCTCTAGACCATTGCTTTAATCAGATGTTTGGATTCTTGCAAATGTGTTCTCATGAAGTAGAGTCTGTGCTTGAATGCCTCCCGTGTCGGGGAACTCACTACTTATAGGAAGTAGAAAGCTCTCATTGTTAGAAAGATTTGCTATCTATTGGGCAAAATTCCTTCTTTCTGAAGCCTTTTCCTTTTGACCTTATTTCTGTTTCCTTGGTCCACACATCTATTCTATCCTTCCCATTGTCTGTGTTTCCTTTTTCCTTATATAGTATGACTTCAGTCTCCTCACCTTCCTGGTCAGTATCCTTGGAATACACTCATTTATCACTTAAAGAGCAGTGTCTGGAACAACTTGCAGTATTTCAGGTGTGGTCTGAGTAGAAGAGTACTGTCTTCCCTCACCTCAAACCAGCCATCCCTTTGTCAATGGTGTCCACAATGGAGAAGTGCTAACGCTGCCAATTTATTTTCATGTTAACCAAACGGAGTCTTGGCTCCAAGACCAGGCTCTACTGGAGGAATGCCAGGTATCAGCCACAGGGCATAGGGAGAGCTATTTCATGGCAGGAGGGAGAGGGCCCTTCCTCACACCCCCTTCTTGGTGGCCACCTTCATGGTACTTCATCTTCGAGCCTGTGCAGCTGAGCTTCTGGTCACCTGTCCAAAGTCTCTGTGTTGTCCCTCTTGGGCCTGTCTCTCCCTGGCTTTGCCCCCAAGGCACTTTGAAAAACCATACCACATTATAAATACAGCCATCATTTTTAGGAATTCAGGTTAGAGCTGGATAGGACTGCACTATATCCTTCTTTTATAGGTGAGATAACTGAAGACTAAAACAGAAGTGACTTGCCCGAAGGAATTTCATAATACAATTAGGCAGATGTTTATCGAGCACCCATTATACCTTATAGGCCAGGCACTGTCCTGGGAGCTGGAGCTACATAGGGGAATTTATGAATGCAATCACTAACTGTTTACTAAACACTGATTCCCTGCTAGGCATTAGGGATATTAGGGAGCAAGACAGAGCCTCATCATTCATGGAGTGTACTGTGTAGTGGGGGGAGATGGGCCCGAAACAAATAATAACTGAAATAATTATATGATTACAAGCATGATGCGTGCTGCAAAGGAGAAGCGTAGGGCCCTCTGCGTGAGCCCCTGCAATGGGGACTTGACTGAGTCAGAGCGGGTGGGCATCCCCCAAGTAACGGGGAGCATGACTCACCTGAGCAAGGGCCTCCTAGAGCTAGTGGTCTGGTGTGAGACTCTGAGACCCGAGCCGGTTGATGGCAGAGCCAGATTGGGAAGCTGGAATTCCTGAAGCTTTACTTTTCCCACTGTTCTCTTCCTCAAGCTTTATTTAAATATCCTGTTGTGGGGCACCTGGGCGGTGCAGTCAGTTAAGCATCCGACTCTTGGTTTTGGTTCAGGTCATGATCTCAGGGTCCTGGGATCAAATCCTGCATCAGGTGCTGTGCTCAGCATGGAGTCTGCTTGAGATTCTCTCTCCCTCTCCCTCTGACCCTCCCATTCATGCACTGTCTCTCTCTCTCTCTCTCTCTCTCAAATAAATAAATACATAACTTCTTCCAGGTATGGAAGTCAGAATCAAAGACAGGGAAAAGCAAAAGCTGACTTCAGGGATGTGGACTCGCAGACAGGAACTTTGTAGCAAATACCAATGGGTGAGGAATAACAATTCAGATGTTTACTAAATGGTTATGATCCATAGCCTGGGAGAATTAGTATCTCAGGGACAGTGTAGTCCAGTGCACCTGCCTGTGTCTGAATCTGAACTAACTTACCCTTCCCGAGTCTCAGTTTTCAAGTCTGTAAAATGGGGATGGTAGCAGTATCTCCCTAGTAGTGTGGTTGGGAAGATTAAATAAGATGACGAATGTAAAGCATTTAGTCTAGTATCTGGCCTGCGGTAAGTGTTCAAAAGTATTAGCTTGTATAATTTTCTTAGAGTCAGTCCTTGAGTTATACGTGATGAGGACTAGGAATTTATGGCTGCCAAAAATGTGTTTATTGAGCATCGGCTTTGTTCCAGGAGCTCTGCTAGGGGCTGATTATAGTGAACAGGCAAGGTGTCCACATCCTTTGCTCCAGGCACTTTCATACTTTGGGAGCATGACTTGCACATGGGTTGCAACTCAGGAACACATGGACACCTGCCTGTATGTAACTGAAACCAGAGCTTATGAAGCATGGTGGCCCCTACAGAGGGCTGTACTCTCTGATCAAGTCTGGATTTAGATTTCATTTTTAAGGTGCAGTTCTTAACCAACCAAAGTGATTTCAGAACCCACTAATGGGAAGCAGCCACACTCGAACAAAACACTGCCTTAGACCAACTGAGTCATGGCTTAATAAGCACAGGTGGACATTCCTTTGATGCAAAGTCTTCCCAGTTTTCTCAGGGCTTGTCTCTGATCTCTTGCCTTTGGTATTTGCTGTTGTTGTCATTTGATCCTGAATTTTCACAGCATTCTGTATGTAAGCATATATTTTGTGTTAAAAGAATATTTTGGCTAAGAGAACAAGGTCTTTGGCCAACATCAGCAATGCCTTTTGTTCCCTAAATCACCCCCTCAGATAGTCAACTGGGTCCATCCTTGTGACCCAGTCTCCCGTGTAAACTAAACTTTAAGATTGGAGATATAGGATGTAAATTCAATAAATGCTTAATTCCTTCATGCCAGGGGTATTTACGGTAGGGGTTTACATTACAAGCCTTTGAACTGACCTTCAGTCAAGCCAGGTACAGCCCTGTACTGTAGACTCTGAAACTGTAACTCAATCTTCATTAATTCCGGGGATCTTTAGCCATAGTGTCTCATTCCTGACTGTCGTTTGTCCTGCCTGTAGGTCAAAATCAGTTCTGTGCACTCAAGGAGATGTTCATGTATTACAGTATGCATCCTTCCTCGTGAGAGTTTCAACTTCAAACCCTGAACCCGAGGTCAAAAAAAAATGAGTCCTTGGTTATGGTTTATCCAACTTTGGATGGTCCCAGAGAACAAGGATCTGGAATAAAAAAAGAGCTTGCATTTGGATAGGTCTTTAAACTTTTGTCACATCTGGGATTACCTCAGATCATCGCAGCAAGTGGAGAAGGGAAGGAAGACTTACCCTTACCTTCTAGGTAGCAAAATTGACTTCCCAAGCCACATGGCAAGGGCATGATGAACTTGAAGTCAAATCTGATTTCTGGTCAGCCGAATTGCTACCAGACAGACAGTAGTACTGTTAATCTTCCATTCCCATGGCTTCTTTTGGCTCATCAAAAGCCATCATAACATTCTCTCAGTTGATTATCCACAACAGTGCTGTACTATGGGCAAGTGGGTTCATTTATTTCCATTTTACAGATGAGAAAGATTTAAGGAGGTTACGTGACTTGCCCAAGATCACACAGCTAATGCATGGCAGAGTAGGAAAGAAAATGTGGGTCTTCCGGTTGCATCCCCCAACCCTGCATCCCCTTGTGTCAAGCAACCTCCCTGCACCTTGGCCTCGATTTTGTGGCGTCTTGTAGGAGACTCTCCTCAGGGCTGTGTTGTCCAAAGAACAAGTTTATAGTGATCAGAGAGGTATGTGGAAAGGCCCAGGTCCTAAGATCAAGATAGCCTACACCTGCCCCAACTTGACCAGACGGTATAGTAATAAATAGAACATGGCTTCAGATCCCAGTTTAACCTTCTATTAGCTGGAATCCACAGCAAGTTGTCTGACATCCCTGAGTCTCCATTTCTTTTATTCTTTCCTTAATTCATTCAGTCATTCAATAGTAACTTGTATCAAGTGCCTATATTAAGCATTATTACTGTTGTCTGAAGTGTCTACATCTCTCAGGTGGGAAAAATAACAGAATCAGGGAAATTTATGTAAGCAAACCGGTGGCTGAGTGCCCAGCATGCAAAGGTGATCAATAGGTGTTTGCAGACTCTGGCTCTGGATTAGAAGGGCTTGCCTGGCCTGGGAGTGGTGTCAGCTTCTCTAGAAGCTAGATCCCGGCAGCGCAGAGTGCAAAGAACAATCACCCAAATGTACATAGAATGTTAAATGTTACAGAGTACATACCCACAGACACAGGCAAGGATGTGAGGAAATCCCTCGGGGCTTTAAAAATGAATCCCTTTTTACCTACTTGGGAGAGAACAAATGGGCAAAACGACAGCCCTGAGTGATTCCAGGCGGGCCTGAGAGGGCTGTTGGGGAGGGGCCCGCATGGCTTCTCTGGGCAGGACCGACCTCCTCAGGTGACAGCAGAGGGCTCGCCCTTGGTGGCATAGCAAGAAAGATAGGCAGTGAGCAATGGTCTCGTTGCTGAGTGTATAATTAGAGCCTGAGACAAATGCTCGGGAAGGGAAGAGAAGATGGTTTGGGGAGAAGTTTGACTTTGGGAGAAAAAGGAAAGAAAGGACTCCTGGAAGGAGTGACTTTTGACCTGCAGCCTGAAGGACTCCCAGGTGTGGCCTAGATCAGGGTTTGGAAAACTTCTCTGAAGGTCCAGATGATAAATAGACTTTGCAACTCTACCCTCGTAGATGAATGCAGTCACCGATAATACGTAAGTGAACGGGTGTAGCTGTGTGCTAATAAAACTTTATTTCCTAAAACAGGCAATGAGCCAGGTTTCACCTGTAGTCCATGGTTTGACAACCCCTGAATGGCTGAATGAGGCCTGGGGTCAGGGTGGGTATGCAGCAAGGAACATTCCAGAGGGGAAATGTCATGCACACAGACCCTGGCAAGAAGGGGCTTGTTGCACTTGAACACGTCGGTGTGACTGCCACACAGATAAAGCTGGAGGAGATAGTGTGGGATGAGCATGGGCAGTGGGCAGAGGCCGGCCTTGCAGGGCCTGATAGGCTGTGGGAAGGATCTCTGTCCTTAAACCAAAATGGGAAGAATTGCAGGGTTTTAAGCCGGGGGCTAGTGGGGTCATATTGGAGATTGTGTCGAGACAACTGCCCGCTGCTGGGTGGAAAACAGAACAAAGGGCCAGAGTGTCACCTTGTCCAAGGGGAGCTCAGTGGGAACTAGGACGAGAGTGGAGGCCAGGGAAGGGGGAGACTCGGGGAAGTTTGCTGACTTGCTCAGGGCCCCTGGGCCCCGTGGCCACAGCATAGATGCTAACGTGGGCCTCCCCACCCCACGTGACATGCTACCAGCTCTTTCAGGAAGCAGCAGGGGACCCCTGGGGTCATGGCCCTGGATAAGCATTTCCCAAGGCGGATTGCTGAGGGAGTGATCAGCTTGCTTACACTGACCCAGGGTCACACCCAGATTAGATGCAGGTCTCCGACACTCCTTCAGTTGTCCAGCAGTGGCCTTTGCAAAGGACTGTGGGTAGTCTGTATTGATGCCCTGGAATCCATTCACTGGAGCCCTGTCATCCCATCCAGCCTCATCTGTGTTCTCCTTACAGCAGTTCTTTCGAGCTTGGTCCCTTGGTTGCTCGCCCAGGGCTTAGACGCAGCTATCCTGACAGCAGTCCCGAGTGACAGTTCACAAGGAGAAGAGACGCTCTGAGAAGTGGACAAATTAACTTATCAAAGCACAGAAATGAAGGCAAGTGGCCATCCACATTGCAGTAACGCATAGCAACGTTATATCAGAGCACTGCCTTCATAACGATGACACTGAATTAAGGCCAAGACTCTCACTCTATTTAAGAGGACCGTGGAACATGTAATTCTCTTTGAAAGAATTTTTGGGAACAGTGCTTTCAAATAAATAATTAAAATCTCCAAAATTTTAGTGCTTGAGGAGCAAGATTATTATTAATTCATATGAACACAAATTAACGTAAATCCTGCGTCCTTTAGGAATGTTGGATGAAGGATACCTTCTGCGTACACGCAGACACATCCCGTACCGTTTATTTACAGACATGTTCGTATTTGACGAAACACTCCGATCATGAGATGTTTCTCCCGGGAGCGTCAGAATCAGTTGTGAGAAGAGGTACACATTCATTGTAAACATTATGATCTCCGTGAAGCGGCACATTTGGCCTTGTCTCGAGTCCTGTTTTCTTCCACTTACCAGCTCTGTGACTTGGGTCAGTAAAGCCTGCGGTAGGGGCACGGGAGAGATCCCACCTTCTGTCTCAGACCATGGCATTAAAAAGTAAATTAACGAATGCTTGCATAGTGCTCACACACGTACCATCTCCTTTAGTCTCGTTAAGTAGTCTGTGGGGTGATAATCACTATTGTCACCTCCATTTTGTAGATGGAGGAAACTGACGCTCAGGGGGATTGAGTCACTTCCCCAAGGTCACACAGCTCATCAACAGAGAAGCCACGTTAAACTCAGGTCCTCCCACCCTGGGGCCACCGCATTCATAGTGCAGATGGTGCAGAGCTCAAGAGCGAGGACAGGTTGGAATCCAGCACGCCCAGCCGTGCACCTGCGTGGCCACATCGGCCCAGCGGAAGGTGCCTTTTTCTTACCTGCATTAAGGTGTTGTCCAAGTCCATGGACATGGTACAAAGGCAGGGCAAGTGGGAGAGACAGAAAGTACAGAAAGAGGGCCACGGGAAGACATCATTTGAACATAATCAGGCTGGCACATGAAGGCATGTGGAAGAGGCTGACAAAACAGCTGTTCCTGCAGGAAGTTTGGGGGGCAGGTGTCAGCAGGTGGAGCAAGGGAATCCGGCTGGAGGCAGAGCAACAGATTGTCATCCACGAGAGCTGTGTCTCCTGCCCACCCCTGGCATGTGCGTGGTGTGGAAGGTGCCCAGTGGGTGGGGCAATTAGCCAGTATCCCAGGGCGCCCGGCTCTGTCTCTCGCTTTCCCTCCCACCGCCTTTCTGCAATTAGATTGCGCTGGGTGATAGCTGCCAAAGCCGCTTTGTTGCATCTGATGAGTTTATTAATTTCTTGGGGGCTAATGGGAGGGTGGGTGGGAGATTCATTTCCTGACTAGAGCTTAGGGGCTAATTAGTCTCTTTGCTGTGTCCCCAGAGGTTGGCGGCGGTGGGGGGGGACACATTGCTCAGACTGTCAGATCTGGCTCCGAGTAAATCATTTCTATCCCTGGCTTTTGTGGGAACCTATCTGATGGCTTGGGTAAGATGAGGGAGTCTGGGGCTGGGGCAGGTGGATAGTGAAAATCGGGTCCCCTGAGAACAGCAGAGGTGGGAAAGTAGGGGTGGGCGGAGCTGAGGTCTTGCTGGCCCTTCTGGTGTGAAATACACATTGAGGTGACAGATCGGACTCTAAGAAGTTCAGTCCTTGTCTCACACGTCCAAATGCTGACATCCAGCCCAATTGTTCTTTATGTCCTTCTATCTAAATCTGGCCCTTCCCACCCTAAGAGACCACTGGGAGCCAATTCTAGCCCTTTTGAAGACAGGGAAATGAGCCTCCAAGAGAAGAGTCATCTCACTTGACATTGGAAATGGAGTGTAAAAACCCAAGAGAGAAAGGCTGTCCAGGGTTCTTGCTTTCTCTGGTTCTCCAGGCCTGCTTTCATGGAGCCCATGTTGACATCCCCGCCCAAGAGACAGCAGCAGAGACAGGCAAGTCTCGTTTTAGGAGTCCGACAACTCCAGATTCAAGCCTGTGCACCACTACTAGGTGGGTGACCTTAGGCAAGCCGCTAAATCTCTCTGAGCCTTGGTGTCCTCATAAATCAAAATGTCGGCACTCTCCACAAAGTTGGGGAGAGAGTTCAAAGAGATGATAGAACACATCTAGCCCAACAGGTGTCTCGTCACTATTGTCCCCTTCCACTCTGTGCTTGAAAATCATCCTTCCCACCCAATATGCCCTGCAGAGAGAGGCAGGTAGGGGGGCTCCAGCAACAAGCTGATGTGGCTGGCCCCTTCCAGAAGCAGTAGGTGCTCTAGAGAGCTAGTGGGGGCTCACTCGCCTTCTGCCCACACTCCATCAGCAGCAGCAATCTGCTGATATGAAATGCTGGCTTCCCCTGCTTCCAAGTACCAGCCCCCAAGCAAGATGTTAGGGTATGAGCATAAACCGGCCAGCCCCACACAGGCTAGTGGGCAAGACAGGCAAACGAAAATGTGCAGTAGGACACTGGAAGAGCCAGACAGGATGGCCATGAAGGCTTGCTTGGGAAGATGCATCTGGGGCTGAAGCTCGGGCCTCTCAGCTGATGGGTGAGGCGACCCTAGGACAAGGTGGAGGGACTCTTATCTCAGCATCAGTTTATCTGTCAAATGGGGCCTCCCATGTGGCTATGCATGAGACTCTGCTTGTAAACTAGAAATGAATGAGTGTATGTCCAGGACCCTTCTGCCCTTGCAGATGTGGAGAAAGCTGCCCACCCCTCTCCAAGTGACATCCTCATAGGGGCTCGGAGGGGAGTTTGGGGTCATCTCCCCTTTGGCAGATGAAAGGCTCACCTATGAGACCATCACAGCTTGGCTCTCCCCTCTTCAAGCTGCAGACCATGATGACAGAGAGAGGGTTACTGCTCCCCAACACCCTACTGGGTGGGGTCAGGGGCCAAGGGTGAGATATGTCTTCATGTTGTTCGATTTTTCACAAGAAGAACCCGGAGCCCAGCTCTGGTGAATCCGTGGAACTTGGGAGGGTTTTCCAGGGAAGCTGCTGCTGGTGCCTGGAGGTGCCTGGCAGAGGTGGATGTGTGCATTTCATTGGGTTTCCAGCCAGCTGTCAGCCATGTTTCCTGGCTGCCCACCTCCAACACTCAGCAACAGAAATGATTTGCCAGGGGCTCTGGCTAGTAGAAATATATTGGTATCACACACACACACACACACACACACACACACACACACAGGCGTGCATATTTGTAAAAGGGGTTCCACTGAGAAAATAAACCATCTAAAAACCCAATGAGATTGAGTTTAAGTATAGGCAACTTTCTAGAATGGAGAACTGAGTCAATTGTGCATTTCCCCCCCTTGAAGACAATGGGGAAGAGGAAGGAAAATAGTGTCAAATACATTCTCACAAGGACCCAATGACATTTCTGTGATTATTCACATTTTATAGATGAGAAGACATGCTCAGAGGGGGTCAGTCAATTTTTGGAGGTTATGCATTTGAGACCCATGCTCCTGGGCCGGGCTGAATAATCTAGCATCAAACTGGTGCATCCAGGATCTCGGTTGGCTCTGAGGGCAAACGTTAGCACCCCCACTGATAGATGGGGAAACCGTGATTCGGAGAGATTTAAGTAACTTGCCTAGGTTCTCACAGCTAGTAAGTTAATCAACCAGGATGAGAACCTGGGTCTTCCCACTTCCAGTTCATTCACCTATTGAACAACTCAAGCAACATTCACTGAAGGGCCAAGTATATGCCGGTTCTCTCCGCTATACCGTTCTGATTCTTATTTAGGTAATCGGAATTACTGATGGTAGGCTGAAACAAAAGAGCTTTGTGGCTCATTCCTGACTCAAGATAATGTGATTCCCCATGTTTCATTCCCTTCCGTGTGAGTGAACATCTCTGAAACGCATTCCATTCTTGATTTTTCTGCTTTCCTCTTTCACCTCTCCTGGGTCATTACCCCTGTCTCTCCTTCCTTTCTCAGTGCCCCCCATCTTCTCTGACCCCCTCAACCCTATGAAACAGTAACCCTGCCTTCGTCCAGCCCCTCTCCATACTCCATATCCCTGCCTCCTTCTACAGCTTCTGTGTGGCCCCAGCCAGAGGCAGGGGACTGGCCTTTCAGCTCCTTCCAACCCTGGAGGCCCACACATGACCTCAGCAACCCTGCTCCCCAGCCGCCTCCTAACCCCATCTCTTCCCAGCCCTCTCTCCTGTGTCTCCTCAGATCGGCCAGTGGCACGTGGCAGACGGGCTCAGCATGGACAGCCACCTCTACGCCTCCAACATCTCCGACAGTCTCTTCAACACCACCCTGGTTGTCACCACCATCCTGGTAAGTGGGGGGGCCCCGGGCCTCCCAGCTGCAGCTCCCCGGGGTGCCTCCTCCAGCTCTAGGAGCGCCCGGACTTCCCAGGGAACTCAAGATGGGAGCTCTAATCACAGCACCGAGGCCAATTTATGACAGTGTAATTAAACGCAAGTTGCTGTTTCATATGGAAATGATATTTGATGAGTTCCAGAGCAGCTGGGGAAGAGGGATGGAGTAGAGAGACACCACAGTTTGTGGATGCCTCTTCCAGGGGCACCCGGTCAGTCAAAGTGGCTGTGCCTGGCCCAGGGAAGGGGACCTTCTGACTCGGGGGGTTGGGGGGTGGGGGAGAAGCCCAGCAGGGGGCTGGATGCAGTCCACCACGGTGGCCCCCACTCTTTCACGACAGCCTATCTCACTTGGCGCCTGTTGTGTATAAAAATGCGCCCTGCAGTAGATACCCGAATAACATGCGTGCCCCCCCCCATTAGATACCCGAATCTCAGTAGGTTTTTATGACCTGTTTCTTCATTTCCAGATGGTCAAAAGAAAGTTCTCAATCTATAGAGCAAGGGACCATCTGCCTTTTTTATTTGATTCAATTCTCGTCAACAATTACCAAACCCTTCTCCGCATGGGTCAGGCACTGTGCTTATTCCTGGAGACACAAAGATGAGTAAGACTTGGTCTCTAGCCTCAAAGAGGTTATAATTTAGTAGATGGCAGAGGTCAAGTGCATTCATGGCCAAGGTCGTCGTCTTCTTCCCCTGTGAGGACCTCAGGTTTTAGAAGATTTGTCAATTACCCCAACTACATATATTAAGCAATAATTAGTTTGTTCCTCTCCCCTCGCCCTCCCCTTTTAATGAATCACAAGCGTATTTCCCGGTCTGGCACAGTGTCTTATCAGCAGGAGATAACCACTGTTGCCACGTTGATATAATTCCAGCCCAAAGCAGAGACTTGATGTACTAGTTAGTCTGCTCAGCCTTATCATTGCAAATTGCGCAAGGTCTGCCAATGTGTCTTGTTTCTTTAGCCTTTTTGAGATAATGAAAGGGCTCTGGGACCTCCATCCCTACCTTCATGAACTCCTGGGGCACAGGAACATTAGACTGGAATTTTTGATCTACTGTGGGCAGAGTGCAGGAAGAGCCAGGAAAGAGGGGAACAGCTAGAACTCTGGGGTTTGCAGGAGGGAGAGGTCCCATCCCATCAGGAAGGTCAGTAAAGCCCCCCCCAGAAAAGAAGGGACACTGGAAACAGGCTCCTGAAGACAGGGAGAGATGGGGAGGGAGAGATGAACAAAGGACAGCATTATGGGGTGTTTAGGAAGTGCCGAAAAAGGCAGCTTCTCCAGGAACTAGGCCTTGGTGGAGGGGGAAAGGATGAGGCCAAAAAAGTGGGCTGGGCCCATAATGCTTCAGGACTTGGATGCCACGCTGTTGAGTTTTCCCTTCATGGTAGGAGATGGAGTCAGTGAATATTTTCATGCATTTATTCAGTGAATATTTGGGGGGCACTACTGTATGCTGGGCATTGTTGTAGGTGCCCAGGAATGGACAGAACTGGAGGAGGGGAGTCAGGGTGCTGAGAGCGCAGGTGTCTGTGTGGACCCCATTGAGCCAGGGAAATCCCAAGTAGAGACCTGACTGGGGGAGGAGGGAGCCAAGCGGCCCTCTGGGAGGGAATATTCTGGGCAGAGGGAATGCAGAGCAAAGGATGGAGAGAGCAGTCCCAGCTCCCAGGGTTTTGGTCACTCTCCCTCTCAGCTCCAGCCTTAGCCTGTCTGAACCAACGTGGAAATGCCAGAAAGATTGGAGGCTGGTGGTGTCACCACCACCCCTCCTGAGGTCTGGTAGAACCTGGCTGCGCTGGGCGATGGCAAGCTGCCATCCTGGCTGAGCAGGACGGCGGGGACCTCCCTCCTGCTGGCTTCTCTACCTCTGCTGTCCCCTGCTGTCTGTCCCTAAAGCCCATGACCTTCCTGAGGCCCATTTCCCTCTTTCACCTGAGCGTGACCTCCTTAGAGGCTCTCTTCCCAATTGCTCAGTCTACCCCCCATACTCCCTTCCCCTTTGTCAGCATGGTCTTTCTAAGGAGGACCCACCACCCCTGCATTTAGAATAGAGACCCCTCATCATCAGGCCCAGCCTGCCGTACCTGCTTCCGCTCCATGTGGCTTGGGGTCTGGTAGTCCGGGACTGCCTGCCATTTCCTCACCGTATCATGCCATTCCCTGCCTCTGCCTATGCTCTTCCCTCAGCCCAGAATACCCTTCCCCCTCATTCCCATTTCCAGCTGGAATGCCGGTGCACCCTTCCAAGCTCTGTTGAGATGTCATTTCTTCCATGAAGTCTTCCCTAACCTGACTCCTGCCCTCTCCCCGTGTCTAGCATTTTGCCCACACCTCTCTTGTGGCATTTCTGCTGTTAGAGGTGTCTGCTTCCACCCTACTCCCCTTCTAGAATGAGAGCGCCTCAAAGATTGGGGTTCCTGACACAAAGTAGGAGCTCAATGATTAGAATTTGAATAAAGGAGTTTCTTCCAACAGGGTAAGGGGATGTCCCTTAAAAGCCAACCAGGGTTTGAGAGGGACGTGGGGTCAACGCTGGGTTATATTTCTTTCCCCTCTCAGGGGCTGGACTCGGACAGTGCTCAGAACTTTGGCATGGACCCGGGACACTGAGACCACAGGGTTGTGTTTCTAGACCGGGAAAGGCAACGTGACTCTGTGTGTATGAGCGCATGTGCACATGTGCACGTATGTGTGCGTGTGTGTGTGTGTGTTGTTCACATATGCATATGTGTGTTCACAAAGGGTGGCAGCAGGGCCCCTCTGTGTCAGGTGACATTTAATAACACGGTAAGTACAATTCAGACCCAGATCTTGTCTTGTGCATGTGTGTTTCAGATGGCTGCTCTAAGTCAATAACTCACCAGGACTGATGATCTTAATTTAGTCCCTGGGGACCATTTGTGGGTTATCCTTGGCAAACGCTAATCCGGAATGACTTATTCCTTAAAACTCAGCATACATCCCTGTTGTCTCCTGTTGTTGTGGGGGTACACTTGGGACATGTGAATGATGTATTTGCACAGAATTAGCAGTAGCTCTCACTCCCTGGACACTTAGCCTGTGTCAGACCCTGAGTTAAAACTTTTTGCCTGCTTTACCCCCTCCATTCTCGCAATGCTCTTGCCAAGACAGGGACTTCTGCTCCAGGCCAGCACGCGGTCCCCACATACTCCAAAGTGCTGGTGAGCCCCAACCTTTCTGACTTTTTGACTTTCCCACCCATCTCCTCCCTCCAAGATTGGCCTTTTGTATGTTTACTTTGAACATGTCAGTGAATTTCTACGTTAACTTGGGAGTAGAGAGTATCTGGGGAGAAGAATTTCATGAAACTCGTTGGGTTAATTAAAGGCAGGTTGAGATGTTGCCAGTCCAGGGGTGGGATCCCCAGCCAAGCCCTGTCCCTAAGGCCATTTGAGCGCTGTTCCCTCAGTCCACGAGTGCCTAATGCTGGAGCCAGATGAGGGTCTTAAAGAAGGGGAAAGGTCCATCCAGGCCCCACTTACACTCTCCCGGGGAGCACATTCTAGAGAGTAACTGGACCCTGTGGGTCCCTGGCTGTGAGTGCAGCAGGAGTTCTGAGAAGTGAGTTGGCACCATGGGAGGTGATGGGACCCCAGAGACAGAGGTGAGTTACGTTAAGCAGAAGAAGAGGAGGGAGAGTGCTTGGGGCAGAGAGAAACCCTTGAGCTGAGGATAGCATGTATGGAAGGCAGAGTCCAGCCCATCTCACTGACACGGCAGTGAACTTGGTCATGAAGCAGAACCACATCACCTTCGACTCAGAGCTCCCTCTCCCTGACATACAACCTTCTGCCTTCTCTCCTATTTCACACCCACAAAATCACTCTCCCATACCATCCCCTCATGACCTCTGGTCCGTCTGACTCTCCATCTTCCCCAACCCAGCGTGAGCTCAGCAAACCAGCGTTTCAGCACTTCCGTCTCTTAGCTTCTAGCACAGTCTCCACCATGATGCTCAGCCCTCCCACCTCATGTCTGTCCCAAGCCCGGGTGTCCCTGCAATCCCTGCAATCCCAGCTCCCTGTCTACAGTCAACCTCCCGACTTCAGCTGGGCCTTGACACTCCCTGGGCTCATGTCTTGTTCCTTCCCTGTCCTAGGCCCTGAGCAGTTCTGTCAAACCCTTCTGCACACCAAGCCTTCAATCCTGCCACCAACACAACTCTGTGGGCTGGCAAAGACTGCCTGCCCTCCGCCCCCTCCCCTCCTCTCTGTATCCACGTTCATCCATCTCTCCACCTCACCTCCAGGCCCGCTTCCCAGCATCACTCTCACCTTGGCCCTGTCTTCTTCCATTCATCCCTGGGACCTTGCTGCACCAGCTAGCACTTCTCTTCCTTTGCTAATCTCTCCTTCCCCCGGGATTCCTCCCCTCTGCCTACAAATATACCCGGGTCCCTCCCATCCTCCAATACCATCGCCACCCCCTACCCATGCTCGGCTGCCCCCCCCACCTACCCTCCAGTTTAGAGGATCATAAATCGTGGTGTCAGTGGTTTACAGGTGGGGAGCTGAAGCTGGAGGAAGACGTGGCTGGTAGCCGTCAGGAGGAGAGACAATCTTCCCGCCTTCCTTTATCCCCTAACTTCTCAGAATTCTGGTCCCTTCTCTTGTGCACCTCTCATTTGCTCCCCATTCCTGCAGAGTCCTGCCAGCCCCACTGAACCTGCCTCAGAAGGATCGCCAGCGACACCTGGCCCAGGTGCCCCTTCACAGCCCTGTTTCATCTCTGTGCGGGACCGTCTGCATGCTCCTTCCCCAACCTCCTTCCTCCTTGGCTTTCATGGCCACATTTTCCTGATTCTCAGCTTTTCTGGCTGCTTCTGCTTTGTCTCTTCTATGGCTACTCTTCATCTTCCCACGGTGCAAGCAAGGGACAAGAGGGTCTTGTCCCTCTTCTGTCCTCCCTCAGTGCTTCCCCCTCGGTGGCCTCACGTATCCTGCGGCTTCAGCCATCCCCTTCTTACAGAGGCCTCCCAGGCCCTGGCCCAGTCTTGCTCTCACTCCCCAGTTTAAGCATTCATCCAGGCCTTTCCTCCTGGATAGCCTACCAGCACCCCACATTCAACATGTTCCAAGTCCTCTTCCCTTCCAAACCGTCCATGTGAGTGATGACGCCATCCTCAGTCATCCACCCATGCTCCACCAGCGTGAGGGCCCCTACCCTCTGCATCCCACACCCACCCTGCTGTCCAGCCTGACTCTCTTGGCGTCTCTTCCAGCTCCCAGCACTACAACCTGAGCCAAACTAGGCTCAGGACTCAGTGTCTCACATCAGGAGAGAGTCTGCCCTCACCCCCAGATGTCTGTCTTATGACTTGATATTCTTAACCCTTAAGTCTTGCAAACCCTCCCTGCTTCCCTACTATGTATGTACAATGTGCATCCACCTTGTCCTGGCTTCCAAGGCCCATCAGACCCTAAATCATCTAATTTATCCTCACAGCCACCCCGTACGCTCCAGCTGAATGGAGAATCCATTGTCCCCTGAAGAGGCCATGCTCCTTCTCACTCAGGATCATGCCCTAGGTCTTGCGTTTCCCCTTCCTATGGTGCCTCCCTTCACACCTACTCTATCCATCTTCCATCGCCCTCTGGAGCCCAGCTTGGGTTCTGCCTCCCCCATGGAACCTTCTCTGGACATTTCAGCAGAGAGCCCCACCCCTCTTCCTGGAGCTCTCATGGCTTGACGTGCTCTGCTTTGGGGTGCAGTTGGTCAGTGGGTGTTCTTACCCCACCTGCTATGTTGTCGGCAATCTAGTATCTCGTGATGCGCTGTGATAGGTCTGCATGCAGGAGACAAAAGGAAGGAAAAGGGAAGGGATGGAATGGGGGGTGAGGTCAGATGATGACCTTAAACAAGGTAGAAGGGCTTCAGCTCGACCCTCTGTGCACTGGGGACCCTTGTGTGTTCCTGGTATGAGAAGTGCCTGGAGGTCGGGAGGGGAGCTCCTTGCCACCTCCAGGGTAGCCCCCCGTCACCTGAGTCACTTCCCTCCCGCTCCCCTCTCCTCCTCCCCAACCTCTGCCTTGGCACCCCCATCCCTTGTGGCTGAGACACCAGGGCTAAGATGAGAATGACAGCTGCCCAGTTTTGCTGCAGGAAAACCCGTATTTAATGCTGAAGGGGAACCACCAGGAGATGGAAGGCAATGACCGCTACGAGGGCTTCTGTGTGGACATGCTCAAGGAGCTGGCAGAGATCCTCCGGTTCAACTACAAGATCCGCCTGGTCGGGGACGGCGTGTATGGTGTTCCTGAGGCCAACGGCACTTGGACGGGAATGGTCGGGGAGCTGATCGCGAGGGTAAGGAAAGGGCAGATGATCTGGACTTGGAGGTGGGCTGGGGAGGGAGAGGGAAGGGCCTAGGGTCGTGCCGTATGCTCATGAACCATCCACGTATTCAGGCAATCACGCATTTTTCATGTAGTTGTCTGTTCGTTGCGCACATCATTTCTGAGTCGGCACCAAGCCAGGCATTGGTGGTACACAGTGGTGAAGAAGACCACCGTGATCCCTGCCCTGTGGCTCTCCCAGCTCAGCACCTGTCCCAGGTGCAATGGAGGTGTTGACCAGTCAACATGGATTTGAGGGTTTGGGGTCCATTTCTGGAGGAGCTTGGTGCTTTTGTGTGTTCTGATTATTTCACTGCTCGGTAGCACCCCCTGGCAGAGCTTGGACAGGCCTGAGAGGGTAGAACACACCACATCCTTTGACTCTGACACTGGACAGGTGCCGTCAGGGGAGATATGGTAAAATAATAGGGGGAAAGGGATGGACTGTCAGAGCAGTTGGTCGTGGTTACGGTTCTCTTGTTGCTCTTTGTCTTTGTCTGCTCTTGTTAATGTGCTCTCACAGACCCAGAGCCATGGTGCACTTGGACAGGCTGTAGGTTTCCAGAGTGAATGTAGGGACTTGGTTAAAATGCAGGTGAGCATCACAGAATGTCAGTCATCTGTTCAGTTAGAGCAAGGATCGAGAAAGTTCTTCCAGGGGGAAATCTCTCGTTTTCTTGGTACACACTATTAACACCTGTAAAAGTTAATTAAATCATTACTGATTCACTGTCCATGTTTCTATAACCGAGTTTTTGTGGTCAGGTCCGCCTGGCAGACACTCCGTGCCGAGAGCTCTGACCTGGCTTCTTAGTGTGACCTTGAACCAAGCCCTCTCCTCCTCTGTGTTTTCCAAGTGGAGAAGGAGCTCCTGCAGGGGTCCTGCAGCCTCCCTCTGAATGCCAACGTGCAGGGTGCTTACATACATTATCTCTAACCCTCTTTAAACATACCTTTTAGCTAGTTGTTACCCTCATTTTACAAACGAGCCATCTGAAGCTCAGAGGGCTTGAATGGCTTGTCTGAAGCCGCAGGTTAATGTGAGACGGGGCTGGGATTTGAACCCAGATCTGTCTAACACCAGGGCCCACGTTCTTTCCCACTGCCGCTCACCACCGCAGCTGGACTGTGATGTCACCAAGAAAGGTATCCTTCAGTCCAGGCCCTTCCTTGCCCCCTTACTTTTGATGCTCCCTCCCTCCACATCTCCCTCCCCTTCAGCCTGGCTTCCTTCTTTTCTTTCCTTCCTTCTTTTTTTTTTCCCCCTGCCCTTGATCTCTAAAATTAATATGATTTTAACCCTTCCTACATGCCACACATGGGACATGAGACAAATTTTTGCCGTCCTAGTCTTGAAGGATAAAAATGTTAGTCGGGCCGTTAAAAAAAAAGAAGTCCTTGGCAGTGCATCATGAAACGTTCTATCTGGACAGGAGCATGGGAAGATATTTAAGAGCTGAGGAGGGATGCTTAGAAAGGGTTGCCTGGCAGGATAGACAGCATTTGCAATGACCCAGCAGGGTACACGGCGAGACTCGTGCAGAGAACTGTGGATGCTCCAGGGTGAGCTGATTCCGAAGTGAGGCCTTGCTCGCAGGGAGAGGCTTGCCCACAGAGGACTGATCAATCAACAGAAGGCCTAGAAGGAGCTCTGGGAGCATCTCACAGGGGCAGGGGGTGAGAGTGATTTCTTCCAAGAGCTGTCTGCTCTCTTTGAGACTCGAGCCCACCCTGCCGACGATGCCCTTGCTGCAGCACAAAAGGATGTGTCACTCCTCTGTTCAGTCCCAGAGCCCCTCCTGGCACAGTTTTCTGGTCTGCATCTCACTGTGGAGCCCAGTGGTTAAACCCCAGAAAGCTCAGCTGCTGAGCCTTTTCCTCCTCCTCTTCCCGACAGATGTGGTCACCTTGAGCCCGTTTCTTCAGCCCCCTTGGGCTGCCTGGTGACTGGTAGGGTGACTTCAGGGATGCCAGAGTTAGTGTAGAGCCAATCCCCTTATCAGCACCCTAATGAGCTGTGACATGGGCTGGCAGGGAGAGGAGAGGAGTCTGGGACACGCAGTTCCATACCGAATGACTTAGGCCATCAGCCAGGGATCTTAAAATTCATCCCAGGTCATCTTTCAAGCCAAAACACTGCTGCTTTGGTCTCATCAAGACCTGGCTACATAATATTAATTAATTAGTTAATTAAACCATTAATTCCGTAACTATTTATTATATACCTTCTGCTATTCCAGATGCTGGAGATCCGGTGGGGACAAAACGAGCACAGATACTCCCCCATGAATCTTACCAGTGAGAGACAGATGTTGACGAAGGATCATATTACTATATAATTTCCACCATAAGTGCAAGGGAGGCAAAGTCAAAGGAGCTATGAGAACGCATCTGAGGGCAGTAGGATCCAGTCTTGAGAAGCAAGTGGGCAGGGGTGGGAAGGCTTCCCTTGGGAAGTGATGTCGGGGCTGGTGTCGAAGAATAGGAAGAGCATTCCAGCCCGGAGTCTGTCTGAACGCCACTGGGGTTGGTCCTGGGCAAGAGTGGGTGCTGCTGGGACCCCCCCTTCCCTTGGTTCAGTGCTTTGATATGTCTGCCAAGATGTTCCCCTCGGTTTAAAGTTAGTCCTAAAGCCTGGATCCGTCCTGCGTGACCTCTTCCCCAAGTCACGCAGGGACATTTTAGAGGCTGCAACAGCAAAGCCTGGAATGTCCCACCTGGAAGAAACTCCCGAGCCCACCACCCCTAAATCTGTCACTTCTGCCGACGAGAAAGCCGAGGCTCAGAGAGGTTAAAAGATCACATAGCTGGTAAGTGGAGAGTCAGCACTGAAGCCCGGGTCTCTCTGACTTTAGCGCTCATGGTCTCGGAGGACACAGATCCTGATGCTAGACAGACCTGAGCTTCAGTTTCAGTTCTTCCCCTTCCGGATGTGCTGAGTCTCATTTCTCCTTGGCTGAGGTTCACTCCATGGAGTGTCACCTCCCCTATGCTTCTGGGTTGTGCTTCAGAACCCTGGGGCCGCCTTCAGAGAAGTCAGATCCTGAGGTAACAGTGACACACCCTAGGGCAAGCCACAGTGGATGGGCGTGAGCCACTGACCCGCCTCCCTGCCTGCGGCTGGACGAGCCCGCGCAGCCTGGTTCCCGGGAGGCCCTGCGCACTCCTGCATCCCAACAGCCCCAGGAAGCCTCAGGGCAGGAGGCTGGAGGCATGGGAATAAGGGGTGAGGGGAGGCTACACAAAGGGTCAGGAGGAGCAGACGGTGGGCCAGGCCAGCCGCGAGAGTGGAATGCCAGGGTGGCAGGGCCCCAGCCACCAAGGCAGTGATAGAAGGTGCCAGGGATTATCAGGCCACCTGCCTGGGGCCACGGGTAACACTGAGCAGAAGTCCTTGTGGCTGGGGGAACCCGGAGGTGAGCATTAGCTGGTTTGGACCAAGAGTGATTTTTTTTTTTTTTTTTTTAAGTAAGCTCTAGGCCCAGCACAGGGCTTGAACTCACGACCCGGAGATCAAGAGTCACACGCTCTACCGACTGAGCCAGCCAGGCGCCCCTCAGGAGTGATTATTATTAGGCTCATTCAGGTACAGCAGCTCGTGTCTCAGGAACCCCCTTCTTGTTCAAGGAGATTGCCTTTCCCCATACAGAAAATGAGACTAAGCCAGTCATCTGTTGACTGCTAAGAGTGAAAATGATTGTTCACAGCACCACACCGTGGTAAGCGTGAGACTTCTTCATGGGGGTGTAGCGGTCCTGCGCCAGCGTCTCCGTGCCAGGGCTCAGGGCTCGTCCTGCAGACCTGTGCAGCTTTGGGGGAAGAGAGTGTGCAAAGGGGGAGGCACCCGGTGGGTGTGTGTACAGGGCTGCCCAGCAGCTCCCCCTGGACAACTGGCAAGGCGAGTGCAAGTAGAACTACCCCAGGAGAGAAGAAGGCTAGACATAAAGGGGGACCACACCCCACACACGGGGGGCTAAGGAATCTCTTCCTTTAGAGAGTTTGAAGAACACAGCAGCCTCCCGCACGTGTGAGTGATACGGAGAGAAGTACAGAGGTGTGCACCATCTCCAGTGGGTGTTCTAGAGCCTCCGAGTTCATGTCCATTATCACCTGCTTACCCAAGGCCCTTGGGCCCGGACACATGGCGTATTAGTTGCAGAAGTGCATTCGAGCATGTTTATTGCATCTGTTTAGAAATCATCAGAATATGTCTCTTGGCACAAATCCCATGACAAGTGGGAGTGTGGTTGGAGTGATGAGTGAATTCACATCAACTGGACCAGGTGGATGGCCTCTCACTCTGGTGCTCTGTTTGAGCAGCGGAGATGAGAAGGATGACTATTTGGGGAGGCTGGCGGGTTTGGATTCATTTTGCCCGAGTCAGAGCCTTCCCCACTGAGCCCGCAACAGGCCTGCCCACAGTGATGGCGTGTGTCAGTGGAGGTGTACTTGGCAGAGAGGAGGGGATGGACTAGAATAGTGTGAAGCAGGAGGTACCCCAGGAACAGTCTCAGGGGGCTTCCTGTATCACTCCAAGTTTATTTAGAGATTTCATTGAAACGGTTCGAGGCATTCAGATACAAAGATGAATGAGATAGGTCCCAGGTCACTCTTTGATGGGGACAGTTGGCTGAAATCTCAATGAGAAAGACAGTGATGGGGAAAAGCAGGGTATGGGGAGGGGGCTGGAGGACGGACTCTTAATTCTGCTGGTGATGTCTAGGAGAGATGCCTGCAGGAGGTGATGCTTGACCAGAATCTTTAAAGATGAAGAGAGGTTGGCCAGGCATGAAGGGACATAGAGAAGAGCATGTCAGGGGGAAGGAGCACGAGATCCTAGGCTGAAGGTGCATGGATGTTTCCGTCTTAGGTTAGAATACCCAAAACAGATCATGGTGGGAAATGAGGCTAGGAACTGAGCAGTGGTCATTGATGAAGGGCCCAGGTGTCCTCCTGCAATGTGGAGCATGGACGGCTGGGGGCGGAGGGGAACAAGACAGAGGCAGGGGAACCGTGGAGAAGGCTTTACTGTCACAAGAGATGATGAGAACCAAAAGTAACTTGGGAGTTCAAAGAAGGTACACATTCAAAGGCTAACTGAAAGGTAACAGTTTTTCTTTTATACAGAAGAATATAATCTTTTTAAAAATATATGTTTTAAAAAACAAAATACGACATATAATTCCACCATCCAGTAGTACCCCTGGTTAACATTTTAGTTTACCATCCCTTCTGATTTCTTAACAAATATATATATTTTACACAAGTAACAATGGGGTCATAGTGGATGTACTGTTTTGTAACCTGTTGAAAACTATTTAATAGATCAATCATCAAGACTCAGGGACCAAATGAGTGTGGACCATGCAAGAGAAAGAATACAGTAAGAAGACTCCAAGATTTCTAACTTGGACATCGAGGTGGATGATAGTGCCAGTCATTGAGGTAGAAAATTCAAGAGAAAATCAGGTGTGGGAGGAAAAAGGAGGATGAGTTTAGTTTTGGAACTGGGAACTTTGAAATGCCTTTTGGATGTCCAGGTAGAGGTGTTCAGCAGAGAGTTGACTACCGTGGACTTGGCACACTGAGGCTATAGCTTCTAGAATGCCCCGTGAATAGGAGGTAGCTGCTGAAGCCATGAGCAGTGAAGAATCACCCAGGAGAAAAACACATGCTCAAGAGGCTGCTAAAGGCCATGGAAAGAAAATGGATATAAAGAAGTTTTGCAGCCCTTGAAAGGAAGTACAGAAAAGCATTCCTCAGTTTTAGCAGTACAGAAGTCACGGGCAAGAACAGTCTCAGTGGGTGGCTGGACTGAGATCAGATGGCCATGGTCAATGCTGGTGGAATGGTCTTTAAAGAAGCCTAGCTTTTGTGGGAAAGCAGGATGAGGGGGTTGTAGCTAGAGGGAGCTGTGGAGCGGAGGGGTGGGCTGTTGTTTAAAATGAACTCACCATGGAAAGGGCTGCTCAGCGTTCAGAACTGAGAATAAGGCCTGGGAAGGAATACAGGGTGGGGGGGGTGTGGAGTCCTCACCAAGACTGGAGAACTTCTCCCCATGGCAGTGGATCGCTGGGTAGCCGTGCAGTCAGGTGTCTCTGTCCAGGGTGCTGTCTCGGCAATGCTTTACATTTGTGCAGTGATTTCAGGTCCGAAACCACTTGCGCGAGCATTCACTCTTTACCTTTCACCACAGCTCTGTGAAGTAGGTATTACTATCCCAATTTTATAGATAAGCAACCTGAGGCTTAGAAGTACAAAATGTTTCTCCCAGTGTCCCACTGCCAGCGAGTGGTGGAACAGTGTCAGGTTTGGGCGCTGAGTCCTAGTAGTCCACCGCAGCACATGACCCCACCTCACTGGAATGGCAGCAGGTGTCATTCACTTCGGAGATGTCCTTCTAGGCAGAGGATTTGGAGGGTGCCCGGGACTTGGTCCCCAGATCTGGTTCTGGCCCATGAAGGGGTGGCACTTCATCCTGAAAGTGAAAGAGCTGGGCAGAGGACCTCCAGGACCCCTTCCTCTCTCACCCAGTGTGGGTGAGGCATTCTTGTCGGTGTAGCCCGGAGAACTGGTATCCTGGAAGGGGAGAGACTGCATTTCGTATCCCCAGGACCCAGCTCGAAAGCACATTCAGGAAGAGAAAGAGTCCACCTCCAGCTTCAAAGTTCAGAGCCAACCACCCTGTTGGCATTCAACACCATGTTGGCAGAATGGCACATTTAGGTTCAAAGGGAAAAGGGCTTTGGAAGGCTTAGAATCAAGGCTCATAAGCCTTTGACATCAAATAGCTCTCACCAGTGACATTTTGATGAATTAAGTGTAAATGAAGCTGAAATACCTCATTCCATTTCCCCTGCTGGGCCCCTTTGAGAAGGGATTGTGGAGCGAGTTTGCCAGGGACCTGGTGAGGTGGGCCATACGTGGCCTCGATCCACTGGGAAGGTTGTCCAGAGACATTTTGCTGAACTAAAAAAATACCACAGCGAGTCCCCTGGGATTACTTTTCACCATGAAGCCAGAGACTATTTTAACTGCAAATAGGTCATAGAATTCTATTCTTTAAAGAAAGATACTGATCCAGGGGCTAAAATTGAGTCTTCAACTCTTCTCCCCCATGCAACAGCTAAGCTCAGGGAGAATTTTACTCTCAAGGCCTGGTTTCTGAATTTACTCAAATCAGGAAGAGATGAGCTTCAATGATCATTCATTGACTCATTGATTGATTGATTGATTCATTCATTCATTCATCAAAGTGCCCACTCTTTGACAAGCACTATTTGGATGTGAACAGTTGCCAGTAAGGAGTCCAGCAACTACTCTAAGAGGCAGACAGGTAAAGCAAGAATTATGGTACAGGGTGATACATGCTATAATAATAATGGCTGACATTTATTGTTTCCTATGAGCCAGGCACTCTTCTAAGCACTTGACCGTATTAACTCATTTAGTCCTCACAACAACCAAATGTTGCAGATGAGGAAACTGTGTCACAAAGCAGATGAGGAACCTGTTCAAGGTCAGGTGGGTAGTGAGTGGCTGGGGCAGGTCTGGTAGAAGTATGGGCAGGTGTGAGCAGGGAAGGGCTCACCAAGGAAAGGATGTAGTGAAGATGGAGAAGGATCATCTTGGTAGGAAAGAATATTCTAGATGCAGCAAAGGCCGAGACACAGACTGAGTCATGTGAGTGGTTCTGTGTGGCTGGAGTCAGACATGGGAAGGAGCAGAGGAGAGTAGGGCTATAGGCAGGGGCCCGTTGTGATCGGATTTATGTGTTTGGATATTTAAGCTGTATCCAGAAGACTCGGGGGAGCTGTTGAAGAGCAAGGTGGTCTATTTTGCTCGAAGAAGGGAGTGGCATAATTGGCTTTGGTTCCCGAAGGTTCCTGTGGCAGGGGAGAGGGGAATGGTTTGGAGGTGGGAAGACCAGATGTGGGCATACTCATTAGACAGCTGCCCCGTGATCCAGGTGGACGGGAGGGGGCCCCGAGGTGGGGACGATGCCCAGGAAGAGATGGCGACATGTAGGGATTTCAGCATGTGATTATAGGACCTGTTGCGTGGAGTGGGCTTCCCTTCCTGTAGGCCTCTAAGCACGGGCTTGGGAACCTGCCTCTCCGGGGAAGAGGGATAGCTGCCTGACTCTGGGAAAGGTCCTTTCTGGAAGAGCATCGTGAGGGAGGCATGTCTTGTAGCAGTGCCGGCATACGGCTCCCAGAGACCTAGGAAGGGAGGAAATCCACCTTGTCTGACTCATTATTCACAGACCATTGTCCTTGAGAAGAAAAGGGCCAGAGCCCTGGACCACATGTTGGGCCACAGCCGCCTCCGCCCTCCCTCTCAGCAGTCCCTGCCTTTACACCACTCTGTCTCATTTCCAGTTCTCAAAGCCGCCTTTCGGCCACGCGCCTCCTTTTACCTACCTGATAAAAAGCCAGTAAAGTGGTTTTGAGATTGCAGCCACACTCCCGTCCTTTGGACAGGACAGTATCGGCGGCCACCAAGGCAGAGGGGCTCTCCTGTCTACCTTCATGACTGCTTCCCTCTCCCCATTCCGGGGCGCCCTGCATGCACCCCACAAGACTGGGGCTGCAGAGCCACAGGTCGAGATCAGGGAGAGCCCCCAGATTCAGCAGAGGGTTCTGCCGAAGCTTCAGATGTTCTCCTTCCTCTCGCTCCCCTTGGCTGTGTGTGTCTCCTCTGCTCTGGACACTTGGTCACATCTCTGCTTAGTTCAAAGCTGAGCCCCCAGGAGAGAAAGAGAGTAGGAGTGTCAAGGGCCAGATGCTGTAGAGGAGCTCGTCTTGCTGCACTGCAAGGGGCCCGTGAGAACTGGTGACTGGAACAGGGAATGACTTTGGCCGAGTCTTCCTGTCCTCCGTGTCTGCTTGCTGGAATAATGGGGAGGAAGGAATAGGCTACTCCAGGAGAATGGCAGTAAGGGAGACAGCTCTGAGTGGCCGGCTGGAGAGGGACACTTGGCTGACGCTTATATTTTAACCCTATTATCCTGGAGGTGAGTGTTATGGTAACTGCTTCCTTTTTACAGACTTAAGAACGCAGCCCCAGAGAGTCCAACACCCGGGAGTGCTAGGATTTGAAACCAGGTCCCTTCCCTTTAGGAGCTCTCCAGCTAGAAGGGCAGGCAGACAAGCAGAAATTATTTTAACATGAGGTTATATGGGATAAGTGCAAACTACATCGTACTTGAATAGCAGTGTAGAAGGCAGGAATTACTTCTGAATGGGGGTTGCTAGGATGGATTCTTAGTGGAAGGAAGACTGGCAGCTCCTTGAGGGCAAGCACAATATCTTATTCATCTTGACATCCTTATGCACCTAACACAGCGCCTGGAACACAGCAAAGCATTAATAACCAGTTCCTTCGAATCCTGCAGAACAAGGCGCCATGTGCTAAGTATTCCTTGCATAAACTTAGGGAGCTCATCCCTTATCCTTTGATGCCATCCCTTAATGGCAACCCAGCTGGCAACCCAAGGCTTAGAAAACCAGGCCAGCAATTGAATCGTCTGAATCAGCAGAAGGTAATTTAACACCTCCTATGTGTAGGTCCCAGTGCTAGGGGCTTGGGGTCAAAGGGCAGACCAGATTCGGTTCTGTCTTTGAAAGGTTACAGTCGAGGTGGTGTGGAAGTAGGGGGAGTATGGGCACATCAAAGAAATGTTTGCTCCGGTGTGGCCACGAGAGATGGGAGTACATGGCCAGGGGAGCCCCGAGCCGGGCAGGACCAACTAATGACATCGTACATCCTCTGTGAAGGTGAACAGCTTAAACCTTTATGTCCCCTAAAGCAGGCTTTGAGAGCGTGAGGGCCAGAGAAGATCAGCCCAGATTCAGGAAAAGACTTCAGGGCTCTGTCTCCCCGTCCTTCGATCCCTGTGGTGGTTCTCTTCCACGACAGGAGTGGAGGTGGGCATCTCAGGGGGATTGGAGTTTGGCCATGTTCACGGCTATGTCAGCCGCTTCAGACTGGGAACTCCTCCAAACCCCATGGGCGTCTAGAAGCAGCCCGGGAAATTGTCAGAAGGCTCACTTCTTGGGAATTATTTCCGCCTTCCCCACGGAGTGCCATCCGTTAAGGGGAGTGAGGGGTCTGCAAAAGAAATGGAAATGTATTAATTAAGGCATCTCTAAAAGCCTTGCAAGAGATTGGCCTGCCGTTCAACAGAAGAGACAGGCCGCAGGGCATTGATTTGGGGCAGGGGTGGGGAGGGAAGCTATAGAAAATGGTACCTTATTATCTTCTGAGGGTCCTGTTGTCCTGATTGCGCACCCCACCCGGCAGAGGTGAGGTGTTATCTGCAGGCTCATGCAGGCTCTGGGCTCTAAGGAGAGCTTTCGAGAATTCCAGTTCGGCATCAGGAACCTAACTTCTGTCTCGGTCCCCAAAGCATGTTCTCGTTCACCACCCAATCTTAGTAATTCAGCTCCTGATTATTCTTTAAGCCCGAGTCTCTTGTGTGGCTAACCCTGGTCCTTGGGCTCCCCTTTTCTCCAGGAGTAAGGAGCCTATCCCTGAACCTGAGGCCAGGGCCCTACTCGCCCGCTGATATATTCCCATCCTCAGCCAATATTACCTGCCCCTGGATATGTGGATTCAACGTCAGTTGTGGCTTCAGGTTGATGAGACACAGTTCTTACTTTCACTGAACTCTCATGCCATATACACAGAACCTCCAAATACAGCCATACAGGTTGTATATTGTACAAGGAGTGAATGGGGCCTGAAACCTAGCCTCGCGCTACTCACCAAGCATGTACTGTGGTCTGGGCGTGTATCTACCTGTAGATTCTCTTCCTACAGAGAGATGCCTTTCATTGCCCAAACCATGTGCCCACTAAATCTACTGGGAGGATCAATTTTTATAAGTCATACTATGGCCCCAACTACACTGGGAATGAGGCCTGGTGTATAAAAAAATAATGAGACCATACGTGTGATATATGCAAAATAGAATCATACAAAACTTTATGGGAACATGGAGAAAAAGGGTAACAGTTCACCCCCAGGAAGCCAGGCAGGACTTTGGAGCAGAGCTAATGATAATAATAGCTATTGTTTACTGACTGTCTACTCCTTGCCAGGCATTTGTCATAGATCAGTTCCTCTCCAACAACAATCTGAAAAGATGACTATTATCATTCACATCTTATAATGAAGACACTGAGTTTGGCCCCAGCTTAGCAGAGAGGCTAATTCAAGGTCACACAGCTAACAAGGGATTGATCTGGAATTCAAAGCCAAGGCTGTCTGACATCAAAGTCCATAGTCATTCTAACTCACTATGATGCCTGAAAGGGAGGTATAGTAAAGCTGGACCTTGATGGACAAGTAGGAATTTGATAAGCACCAGCGGGGAGAGTTGCAGGCAGGGAACTGCATGGGCAGACACGGAGTCTGAAATATTTGACAGCTTTAAGGAACATGAGTCATGCCCTGTAGGCTCCTCACAAGCTGAAGTGAGGTCAGTAGCTTGATGTTGGTGATGCTGGAAAGGCATACCTAGGCCAGGTGGGGAGGCTCACCGTGAGGAGCTGGGGCTCTGTTTTAAAGGCAGCAGGGAGCCCCTGGAGTTTTGTAAGCAGAGGAGTGACATGATTAGATCCTTGGTATAGAAATAGGTTCTAGAGCCCTGGTTCTCAAACTATGGTCCTTGAGCCAGCAGTGGCAGCATCACCCAGGACTTGCCCGAAATCCAAGTTTGGGGGCCCCATCCAGACTTACTGAATCAGAAACTCTGGAGGGGGGCCCAGCAGTTTGCCTCTGAGCGAGCTTTTTAGGTGATCGTGATGCACATTCAAGTTTGAAAGCCCTGGTCGGTGCCCACGCATCTCCAGTTTGGGAACCGCTGGTGCCCATGCAGCTCAGTAGATGGATGGCGTGGGGAGGCCCTGGAAGCCATGAGACCAGTGCAGAGACTACTGAATAATCCAAATGAAGACGTGAATGATGGTAGCAGCATGGAGAGTCGAGTCGCGGTAACGGATGAAGCAGGTGTTGCAGAAGTGAAATGGATGGGCTTGGTTATTGAACGGGGGGAGAGCAGGGAAGGGAGGGCGAGGGCAGACTCCAGGCTGACTCCCGCTCTCTGTTTGGTGGATGACAGGTGGCTGGTAAAGTCATGAACTGAGAAATAGTACACGGAAAAAGAGCCGCTTTAGGTGGCAGAGATGTATGTGACGTGAGTCTGAGGGCGAGAAGGACAGGAAGTCATGGGGAGAGGCCAGAAGGAGGGCAGAGCTGGGCCTGCTCTGCATTTGGGAGTCATCGGGATACACGGTAGAGAAATGGAAGGACTGACCGCACTCACCCCTGTCCTCACACCCCTTTCCCGCCCCCCGGGCCACCTGTGCAGATCCCTGCCCTACCAGATGGGAGCTGTGAGGGCAAGTCCCCTGACATTCCTGACCCCCATGTCTTCATCTTCAAAATGGAAATCAGAGCAGCCACCTCTGGGTTAGTGTGACGAATCCATGAACTCCAGTCTCGGCAGTGTGCCTGGCATATGGTAACTCTCAGGGAGGGTGAGCCCTCTCTCTGCTGTCCCAAGAGTCTGTTACTCATCTCTCTAGAGGAGACTATGCTTGCACTTCCTCTCTGGGCCTAAAGCTCAGGTCCTCAGCCTCCCCACCATCCATCCCTGCCCCTCCGACACACGCATGCACGCACGCATGTCCACCTGCTCCCTGAGATGTAAGCAGCCCGGGCCGGGTTCCTCCCTGTCTCGAGTCTTTTTGCCACACTGTGCCTGGACACTGTATAAGCTTACCAGATCAACCCAGAGCAAGCAGCCCACGTCCAGTCCTGCTCCTACAGTGGGGAGGTCCAGCAGCCTTCCAGAGGTTCTATGCAATGGTGGTGGCCTGCTGTGCTGTTCTGAACCCCCTCTTTTCTTGCCCTCTGTGGGAAAAGGGGGCACCAGAAGCAGAAATTCCCTCCAGAGGGAGGGCTCTCTGGGCCATCTCTTGGGGGAGGAGGCACCTCTGTTAAGTGACAAGGGGCTGGTAAGTCCACGTATCCTCTTGGGTTGAGTTGCAAGTCAGGGTCTTTCCCTGAACCTTAAATTAGTGGCTGAATCTTCCTGAGCTACCGTTTGCTCACCTGTTAAATAAGCATATCCATCTCCCCCATGCTCTGCCTTGCATCTGCCACAATTTTACCAATATTCCTGGGGTCTGAAGGACTGATGCCGAGGCCCTACCTCTCTCATCACTTGGCTCTCACTCTCTATGCTGCATCCCTACTGGCCTTGTCTTGGTTACTTGGACACAGCATGCTTCATTCCAGCATTTGGAAATTTGCTCTTCATTCTTTTTTTTAAATATTTTATTTATTTGAGAGAGAGCGAATGAGCAGTGGGGAAGGGCAGAGTGAGAAAGAGAGAAGCAGATTCCCTGCCAAGCAGGAAGCCTGACATGGGGCTCGATCCCAGGATCCAGAGATCATGACCTGAGTTGAAGGCAGACGCTTAACCAACTGAGCCACCCAGGTGCCCCTATTTGCTCTTCATTCTATCGAAAATCTGTCTTCCCCCAAGTCTCCAATATGCTGTTTCCCCCTCATTATCTAGGTCTAAGCCAAGTGTCACCTTCTCTGAGAAGCATTCTTTCTCTGCCACCCTAAGGGACCTCCATCCTTTCTCTTAGTCACACTCTACCACATTACTTTGTTGCATTATCTTCCATGAGATTATCATCATCTAAAATCATCTTGCTTATTATGGGACTACTTTATTCTCGTGTGTCTCCCTTCACTAGAATGTAAGTTCTCAGAGATCAGGAACTACATCTGTCTTATTCATCTGCATAGTGGTAGCACCTGGAACAGGCCCAGAATACAATAACATTCAGTAATTACGGGATGGATGGATAGGTGGACAGAAGGTTGGATGGATGTGTGAGTGGATGGATGGATGATGGATGGATGGATAGATGGGTAGGTGGATGTTTGGGTGGATGGATGGACAGACAGACAGATGGACAGATGGATGAGATGCTGTGAAGGCAAAAGAACTAACCATTACAGCCTCTGACCCCAAAGAAGTTAGAGCCTGGACAGAACAGCCCAATGCCAAGAACCAGCTATAGATTTTCAGACGACCCGTTTGACTGGTAATAGGGAGAGCACACCAGCGGCCTAGGTCTGCTGCTGCATTCATCAGGCTGGGGTTGTAGAGCTGGTGTCTTCCCTGGGGCTGCCCTTTCACGCAGCCGTGGGGCCTGCATAGGCTTCCTATAAATCTCTGCCTCCCCTTCCTGGTCTCTGCCTTCCCAAGCTCCCCACAGCTGGGCCTCCACCTCACCCCACTGCACACCCAACCCCACCCCATTTGCCACGCCAATATTGTCTTGAGAAAGAAGAACTTAAGCAACCTCACCCCTCTGTCTTCTCCCCAGGAGGTGGGAATGTCCAGGGTTAGTTGTCTGGCTCTCAAATTGACCCCTGGGGCTCCTGATTTGTTCCCCGAGTCACAGATCTACCACTGACCACTCTTCAAGCTTCAGCTGGCCTAACTGGGTATCTGCTCAGCCCCCACCGCACACACATTTATCTTCCAACTGCCTTTGGAGTAAACCTTGTCCCGTTGTACTTGCTGGCTTTGTTTCCTGAGTCTGTGTGTTGAGGGGGGGACAACGGCCTGAACATCATGGAGCAGACTCCAGGATCACCTGCCTGGACTTCTGAGTTCCCTCCCCTGAAACTCAGGTGCTGGGCTCCGGCCCTTGTGGTTCCCTCTGCTGACCTTCTGCCCGTGCCTTGGCTGGAAATCGCTCTAAAGATAACCCTGGGCCTGTTGGCTGAGCACTTGCCATGTACCAGACAGTGCTAATAATTGCTTTCCAAATATTATCTCATTGATTCCTTAAAGAACTTTACCAGGTGAAGTTTCATGACCCCCGTTTTGTAGATCAGCAAACAGGCTCTGAGGCTAACTCATCCGAGGTTACGTGGCCGTGACGTGGCAGAATCGGGCTCCAAGCTCAGATGGGTCCCTGTTGTGTTCTTTTAATTACTGCACAGACCTGCCCGGAGCACACACCAGGCTTTGCTTACCTAGCCGTACCTCAGTCATCAAATCCTGCCGCCGTGGTTCCCTGCCCCGCCCGAGCAGGCAGGCCCAGCTCATCTCTTCCCTTCCTGTGAATAAATAGGCCTGCTTCAAAGAATCCAAATGTGACAGCTCCCTCCGTCCTCCGGCCATCCCTCTCTCACAGAAATGAATTTGCACCAGAAGGTCTTGTGGTGTTCAACTTGCTCATTGCCGTGGCTTGGCCTCCCCTTCTCACAGCTCCTGGCCAGCATCATGATATGCTTTGAGGGGCTTATTCACAGACTATTTTTCTCGCCATCCTAGAGCTTGTCAGGAGCAACTGACCTCCCGCCATTTGTCAGCATGAGAACCAGGCCTGTCTGGATCGTGCCAGTGGATGCATTGGCAGCGATGGAAGCAGCCGCGAGCCCCGTTCTGCTCCAGACCTTTCCAGAACCCGAGGAATTATTCCTCCTCTTCTGCAGCCCTCAGATATGCTCCCCTGCTTGGTGACAAACTCCTGTTCCAGCTGTGTCTACATTTGCAATGTAGGCAGCCAAACAAGGGCCTACATCTTTTAAAATGGCTGCGTGTGGCCCAGTCAGTGAATTTGGACTGCTCCGAAAGACACTGTCCACTCTTGCCAAATGGATCCCTTATCCAAATCCAGGAGACACCCGGAGCAGACCTGCCATGTCCTGGATGACGGTGGAACGGTGGGCTGGGGCCCTAGCTGGCAGCCGGGGAGTGGCGGACCGTGGGTCGCAGGTGGGAGACCCAAACGGAGGAGATGGGGTCAGGAGGTATAGCTAATGTGCCCGTCGGTGTCATTCTGGCCGAAAGCGAAGAGGAGTCAGCTGGAGCAAATCAGGTAGAAGGGTTCAGCCTTCCGGAAACCCCCACCAGGCAGGATGGTGCAGCCCAAAGCAGAGGCCAGATCCTGGGGGCTTCAAAGGGAGTAGGCAGAGGACAGAGGCGGGATGTCAGCATCAGCAATGACGTAACAATGGCAGTGAGCATTTCCTGAGCCCTGAGCATTGACTCTGCATCAGGCCTTGTACCTTAGCTCATTCATCCTCACAACCCCATGAAATAGAAGCCGTTACCCTTCCTGCTTTGCTCATGAGGAAACAAGTTCAGAGAGGCTAAGTGAGTTGCCCAAAGTCACATAGCTATCAAGGGGCAGACTTACACCCAGGGCCCTCGGACAGCCCTCTGTCACAAAACACGACGAGAGCATCGCTGTTGAATCTGTGACGGACTGGTCTCCCTCTCCTCTGGGTTTCAAGAGCCACCTCGAGTGGGGGCTGCCCGGTGCTGGAGGGTGATGGCAGCTCCCAGCAGGGAGGCCTGGTGTGCAGCGGACAAAGAGTTGGCCCCTCCGGAAGTTTCGTAGTCTGTTCAGCTGTTTGGACCAGACGGGGGATCTAGACTTTTCTGCATCCAGATGCAAATGCAAATCTAATTAAAACATCCAGCTGTTCCTTTCCACCCTTCTTGAGTTAGAAGTCGCCCAGATGTTTACACAGAGATGCACAGTAGACGCGCCGTGCCTGAGCTTACCTTTCTTGGGGTGTGTGAAATCCCCAGACTGTGGTACAGTTAATGCAGGGACTCCAGCACCCCCCCCCCCCGGGTATCTTCTGGGCTTTCCTGTCCCAAAGAGTCATCAAGGTGCTCCGTGTCAGGCTTGAAGGGGGCCATTCTTTCTTCTGCTTGGGCAAATCACTTGACTTTTTCAAAAATATTTAGATTTAAATATAGATATAGAAGCGTACACAAATCTTTAGTGTCAGCTTCATGAATTGTCTCAAAGGGGACATACTTGTGTGATCACTATCCAGGTGAAGAAATAACACCATTACTAGCACCCCGAAGGCCCCTTGTCCCTGCCCTGCTGACATACCTCCTCTTTCTCTCTACACCCCTTCCTGCCCAAAGGTAACCATTATCCCCGATTTTTTTTTCTTTTTAATTTTTTATTTAAATTGAATTAGCCAACATAGGGTACATCATTAGTTTCAGAGGTAGTCTTCAATAATTCATCAGTTGCCTATCACACCCAGTGCTCATCACATCACGTGCCCTCCTTAATGCCCGTCACCCAGGTGCCCCATCCCCCCACCCCCCTCCCCTATCCCCGATTTAATACCTCATGACTCTGCTGAGCCTCATTCCCCAGGCTCTAAATTGGCTTCTGCTGACCTGGCAGGTGTTGTGGGGCCGAATACAGTCTCTGAAAAGCACCTTGGGGATGTTATTATTGGTGGGCACACGAGCCATGTCAATACAGTGGGACACCTCCCAGAAGTGGATCAAATGCACTTTGTCACCCAAGAAGGGTGGCCAGAGGTTCATGCGACTTCTCTCGCTCTCCTCTTCAAAAAACTATAGGGATCCCTGAGAAAATGCCCTGCTGCCCTTTGCGAGGGTTTTGACTTGTGCATAGACTGATAACAGATGAGAAAAAGACTGGGTGCTACCGACATCCTGGATCTGATCGGTCGGATCATTGCTCACCCTTCCTGGTGCCATTGGGTAGCTCAGAGCAAGTGTGAGGCAGGGCTGGGACCTGGCTCCTTGCCCAGCAGGACCATGAGGGGTGGGCAGAGCCGTGGAGGGGGACTTATTGGCTTGGAGCTGAGAGGGAGCAGAGGGGAAACCTCTGGAAGTTCAGCAATGCTTCCAACAACTGGTGGTAGTTGATTTCATCCCACAAAAACCATCCTAATAACAGGGCTGGTGAGTGACACTGATTTTCATTACAAGGCTGGCAGGTGACAAAGGAAATGAAAGCAAGACGGCCCCGTGGGCTAGCAATACTGTCAGAGTCCTCCAGCCGGAGCCCCTTGCCTGAGCCTGTGTGAACGTGCTCCCGCAGTGTTGACTTGGAGCCTCAAGGCCCCAGACAGATGCAGAGCCAGAGTGGTCATTGCAAGCCCTCTGCTTAGGCAGTCAGGGCTGCAAGTTTGAGCCCCCGGGGGATCCATGGTGGGGCCCCACGCTGCACCCCAGCACTCACCCAGCTCCTTTGGCAGCCAGCCAGAGTGGGAGACGGGCCCAAGTGTGCAGACTTGCAAGTGGCAATTCCGTGCCTCTTAATGCCTGGCCTGCTGTTGACTTCACTGTCACATGGACTGCAGGGATTTCTCGATTTGCAGGGGGCAAAGGGGTGTTTGTATTAGAAATGAGCATGTCATCCTGCACGTTTCAACACGATTCTATTTTCTTTATTTGACATGTGATTGCTGGCGGGTCTTCAGAACGTCGGGTGTGATGGGGAGGATGATGATGATGGTGATGCGGTGTAAGCAAGCAGAGCTCGGGCATCTCAGGGCTTCAGGGCACAGGTATAACCTGCCTGGACCCAAATCTTGGTGCTGTTCCTTCTTGGTCACATCCCAACCACACAAACACCATGTCACGCACATAATACACATCGGTTTTCCAGTCGTGGGATTTCTTTGCATTCTCTCAAAACCTATGCCAATGTTTTTGAAACAGTATTTTTTTAATAGAATTGAAGTTGATCCTTTAATGTGAAACCCACAAATAAAAATATTAGCTTATGCCTCTCTAGCATCTCCTATTCTGGGCACTGTTCTAAGTGCTCTTCACATATTAATTCATTTGGGCTTCACAACACACCTATGAAGTTTGTATTATTCCTGTCCCCATTTTCCAGATGAGGAGACTGAGGTACAGAGAGGTTAGGTAACTTGCCTAAGATGCTGTGGCTGGCGAGTGGCAAGGTCGGCCCTGGAGTGTGTACTCTTAGTCAAAACACGACTACAAAATTGCTCCCCCAGTTCAGAATCAAGGTTAGAGAATGGCATGAACAGAGCTCCTACTTTCTTTGATTCACCTATTCATTCATCAGATGTATTGGGTGCCCACCACATACCAGGCACTGTTCTAGGCTCTGGAGATACATGTGCATACAAGGAAGTATAGGCTCCTGCCTCCTGGAGCTTGCATTCTAAACAATAAACAGCTAAATGAATAAATAAAGAAAGAAGACCATTTTGCATCATAATTTTTGCTGTGAAGAAGATAACACAGGATAATAAGACAGAGAGTGTCAGGGAGAGCGGTCCTTTAGATGGGCACACAGGGAAGCCCGCTCTGAGATCTGAGCAGTGGGAAGAAGCCAGCCTAGCCGAGGCCAAGGCCAGGGTGGAGCACTGCGGCCAGAGGAAGGAGATGTGAAGACGCAGATGAAACTGCAGGTATTGGAGGAGCAGGACGAAGGCCAGTGTGGCCGGCGCATGGCGAGGGGGCAGCAGGGCGCAGTGGGCCGTGGTCAAGAATGACATTTGGCCCTTAAATAACATGGGTTTGCACTGCGTGGGTCCACTCATACACAGATCTTTTTCTGTAAATACGGTACAATATTGTAATACAGAACAATGTATTTTCTCATGATTTTCTTTTATTTATTCAATTAATTAACATACAGTGTGTTATTAGTTTCAGAGGTAGAGTTTTTTTTTAATTGTTTTTTATTGTTATGTTAATCCCCATACATTACATCATTAGTTTTTGATGTAGTGTTCCATGATGCATTGTTTGTGCATAACACCCAGTGCTCCATGCAGAACGTGCCCTCCTCAATACCCATCACCAGGCTAACCCATCCTCCCACTGCCCTCCCCTCTAGAACCCTCAGTTTGTTTTTCAGAGTCCGTCGTCTCTCATGGTTCGTCTCCCCCTCAGAGGTAGAGTTTAGTGATTCATCAGTTGCATACAAGACCCACTGCTCATTCCATCACATGCCCTCCTTCATGCCCATCACCCAGTTACCCCATCCCCCTACCCCTTCCCCTCCAGCAACCCTCAGTTTGCTTTCTATGATTAAGAGTCTCTTATGGTTTGTCTCCCTCTCTGATTTCATCTTTTTAAATTTTTCCCTCCCTTCCTCTATGCTCCTCTGTTTTGTTTCTTATCCTTAGATTTTCTTAATAACATTTTCTTTTCTCTAGCTGACTTTATTGTAAGAATACAGTAGAGAATACATATAACATACAAAATAGGTGTTAATCGACTGTTTATTATCCGTAAGGCTTCTGGTCCACAGTGGGCTATTAGTCATTAAGTTTTGGGGGCAGTCACATGTTACGCATAGAGTTTCGACTGTGCGGGGGGCCAGTGCCCTACTCCTGCATCGTTCCAGGGTCAGCCTGTTCTGTTCATCAACTGGGAAATCTTTTTTTTTTTTAAAGATTTTATATATTTATTTGACAGAGAGAGAGAGACAGTGAGAGCAGGAACACAAGCAGGGGGAGTGGGAGAGGGAGAAGCAGGCTTCCCGCGGAGTAGGGAGCCCGATGCGGGGCTCGATCCCAGGACTCTGGGATCACGACCTGAGCCGAAGGCAGATGCTTAACGACTGAGCCACGCAGGTGCCCCAACTGGGAAGTCTTTACGCGTTCTTTTCTTGGGGTCCGTGCACACCCAAGGGTCTGAGGATAGCATTAAGACAGACCATAAACTCAGAAGGGACAAATTGACATCTATTTTTTTTCTAAACTTAAACTGAAATGTGTTACTTCCTTCCATTGTGGCTGTGGGCAACAACCCGTGGTGGTGTTTGCACCACACCTGTCCTGTTATCACTGGTGCTGTCAATATGGTGCTGCTCTTAGACCGACCTCTAGCTCTTCTATGCCCGGTAGTGCAAAAATGGAAAAATATTTTGACAACTGTCTTTCTGCGTCCTACAGTTATGCAATACAGCAAATGGCATAAACATCTGTAAACATTTCTAAAGAAGGGGTGAAGAGACCTCCCCAGAGTACGAAAAGGGTCCACGGTTGTAAAAAAGATTAAGAAGTCAATACAGAATAGAACAGCATAATCTGCTTTAGTTTCTCAAAAAGCCGCCTCTGGCTATAGTCGGGAGAGGGGATAGTAAGAGGCAGGACCACACCTGAGCTCCATTTACATAGGTTAGTACTTCTAATCCTCACAGCAACCATAAAAGGCATTATTTTGCCCATTTGAGAGAGGAGGAGACGGAAGCCCAGACTTGAGGTAATTTGCTTAGCTGGTGAAGGGCAGGGCTGGGATTTAAACATACATCTGTCTGACCCCAAAGGGCAAGAGGGTCCATGGCCCGTGAATGGGAGACCGTGACAAGAGGTGAAAGGTAAACAACATTTGCTTGGACCCCTGCACCCCACCACCTCACCGTGGCTGAATGGCCAACCTCTTCTTACTTTAAGCCTGGTTCTTTCCTGAAATCTGCCCACATAGGCCAGTAATGCAGCCCTGAGCCGAGCCAACTAAATATTTCATGGGGATTTTAATTTAACTCTAAAGAAATTCATCCAACCCTGAGAGTAGACTGTCACTTCGAGAAACAGCACTGGGGAGCACTTGGACCTACGAATGACATGGCCACTTCCCCGGGAATGGACCTCCGCTCCCCGAGCATGACCGAGGGTGGACTCGGCCCACAAATGTGGGCTTAGATTGGTTTGTGAAAGCCGTGATCAGAGCCTCCCTCTGAACAGGGAGAGGCCTTCTTTGGGGCCTGGGTACTGGCTGGGTTGGGGTGTGTGTGTGTGTGTGTGCGTGTGTGCGTGCATATGCGTGTGACAGGTAACTGCGTGCTATTCTCTATCCCCTCATCCTTGCTTCCATATCCTGGCGTGAAGGAAGGGAGGAGTGGTGGGGCTGGCATCCAGCGTCCCCAGTGGATGAGGACACTGTTTTGCAGGTGCCGTGTGAGCCCCAGAGCGAGTTTATCCTTGGCCCCAGTGCACAGCGGGCGGAGTGGGTGTCAGCCTGCCTCCCGCCGCAGGAGAGCAGATGTGCGCACTTCTCAGGCTTGTTATTAGGAAGGCCTAAATGATGAATTTTGCTGAGGCTCGAGCCAGGAGTGGGAGTGAGCTTCCCTGTCTCCTTCAGATCCTGCTGCCTCTCGGCCTGGTGACCTCCGTGAGTCATGGCAGGTTCCCTGGGCGTCTCGCTAGGCGGGGGCGGGGAGGGGGAGGGAGAAAGGCACCCAGCAGGTGAATCGATCCAAAGACAGGAAGTAAGCAGATAATCTAATTTGAAATGGGCTGAGCTGCAGATGTTAATCTGCTCACTGCGCAGCAGGAAAGGACTGAGGGCCAGCAAGAGTCTGGAAGGAGGTCCATGGAGCCAGTCCTGCCTCTTCTCGCTGGCCGCTGGGCCCAGCGTGGGCCTGTCCTAACCATCCCTGTGCTTTCCTGGGGGAGAATTAGAGCACCAGGCTGGTTCCTCTCCTGCGTGGGGCTCCAGGGCACTAGGCCTGGGGGGGGCGTCAGGGGGAAAGGGAGCCCTCTGGCCAGGGATGCGGGGTGTTGAGTCTTCTTTAGGCTGGAGGAGGAGGATTGCATGGATCATGACCTGAATCTGGTTCTACCATTCTGACTTGCTGATAAAATCCCTCCTACATACAGGTACGTGTCAGGCTTCAGCCTCATTCTGCGGTCAGCGAGAAGGCACTCGAGGGTAGGCCACGTTTGGTGGGTTGTCCTCCTGTGTCCCGCGATGTTGGCTGCGCTGGTTGTTCATTTAGGGACTTATTGGGTGCCCACTTTGGGAAATTCCCTGTGAACAGTGCAGCCATCAAAAGCAAAGGACATAGTCCTGAGACTACATGTGGGTCTGAAGCTAACTTTCTCCATGTCCTAGCTATGTGTACTCGAGCAAGTTATTAACCTCTCGGGGTCTCTGTTTCCTTGTAAAACACGTTGCCAATGGCAACGTTGAAATGGTATATACGTTAAGTATTTTAAAGACCTTGTCCCTGCTTCTTATAATCTGATGGGGAGTTAAGATGGGCACGTGAATGCCCACAACGACGGTAATAACAGGAAGGGCTAACATTTATGGAGAGTTATTCTGTGCCAGGCCTAGGCTTTGCATGGCTCGCTCATTTGATTCCCATAGAGACTCCGTGAAGGTGGGAACTGTTGTCACGCCCCCCTTTATGGAAGAAGAAACTGAGGCACGGAGAAGGTGAGTGCAGAGCTGACACCCAGCGAGTAAGTACAGAGTTGGAGTAGGAGCCCTGGGCCCCTGTTCTAATCCAAGGCAATATATGACACATGCCCCTTGAGTGTATAAGCAGTGTCTTATCGCCTTTGCTGATTGAGCAGAGGAAGGGCTTATTCCTGGGAAGGTGACAGACGTTCTTGCAGAGAAGGTAAACTGTGAATGGACTTTGAAGACTCGGTGTCGCAGGTTGGACGCTCTAGGTGGAGGACACAGCGTCCTTGGAGCTATTGCTGTAAGAAAGCGCAAGGTGTGTTTGAATTCAGCAGCAGGGGGCCCCAGGGGATGCTGGGAAGTGAGGCTGAAGTCCCAGGAGTTCACGAGGGCTGACAAGGGGAGTGAGGATCATGGATAATTGTTTAAGAGCGAGGACAGGTATAGTTGTCATGGTGCAAAAGTTAATATTTTTAGAAAAATGGGGCTGGTCCTTTCTTGTCCCTCTTTAGTGTTTTTTCTTCACTAGAGCCAATTGAATTGGTTGCAGGTTCAGGATACAGTCTCTGAAACCAAACTGCCCAGGTTTGAAACTGGTTCGGCCACTTACTTGCTGGGCAACCTTGGGCAAGTTCCTTAACCTCTCTGAGCCTCATGTTCCTGATCTGTAAAATGGGGGTAATAATAGTAACTTACCTCATAGGGATCTTGTGAGCGCTAAGTGAGATAACACACATAAAGTGCTCAGTCCGGTCCCTGACATGCAGGAAGGGCTATAGGTGTTAGCCATGGTAGTGTTACAGATCTTATCTTGTAGGCCATCCACTGTTTAAAATACTCAGGGCCACCCGATTACTCGCTAACCTGTTGCCTCTTCTGCCTGCCTCTTCAGCCTCATCTTACAGCATGCCCCCCAGCCCTATGTCCTCCAGCCACTCTGGCTTTCTTCCAGCCCCTAGAATGCACCAAGCTTCCTCCTGCCTCAGGGCCTTGGCACATGCTGTCCCTTCCACTGGGAGCGCTCACCCCAGGCCTTGTCACAGGTAATTCCTGTTCAGGCAATTGCATTTCATCTTGGGAAAACCCCCATGGACCTCCCACGGACCTTCTGGACTCTGTCAACCCTCTGTTCTACCTTCTTACGGTGCCTTCTATGACTGCTTTATAAAACCTATTACAGCCGTAATTTTACAAACATTTTCTCTGACAGTCTAATGACTGTCCACCTCCCCACCGGACACTAAGCCCTCTGCCGTCAGGGACCATGCCTGTATCTCAGCACCTGGCCCACTGCCTGGGGCAGGGTGGAGAGTCAGTAAAGAGGGGTGAGGGAATGCTGAGCATCGCAGAGGAAGAGGGCACATTGAGTTCCGTGCACTGTCTCTGCCTACCCCGAGAGCCCACACCCAAGTGGGGGGATCCCAGGACACAGCATTTACCAGGAGCCCGATGAGCTCAGTGGCCCCATGTCATCCTCAGCCAGAGCCTCATGTGCGTTATCCCTCCCTGGCAAGCCGGGCTTGGTGGACTCGGAGCTCCTTCCTATCCGGGCATTTACACGGTATGGCAGCTTCCGTTCTCACAGCCTTAGGCTGGCCTTGCTTGGAATTCCATAAGCCTTCTCAATATATGGGGGATCTCCAGAGACAATTACCTTGGAATGAAGGTTTCCAGGAATGCTCAGTACAACCTTATTCTGTGTAGCATTTTCTCATTCCATCTGTAGCCTCCCAGAGCTTTCCAGAGTTAAGTAACACAATTACAGAGTTAAATGACAGCAAAGAATGTGAGGCACCGTGGGGCCTGAGCAGCAGGTGATATAAAGTGTGTGCAGGCCGGGGAGCAGTCGGCTTCCCCAGGGGGCAGGAGGCTGGGGACGTGGGGGCTGGGGGGGCGGGCTGTAAAAAAAGCCAGAGAGAAAAGATCTGGAAGCTGATCATAGATAGCACAGTAGATCCGAGAAGTCAATGGAAGCTGGGGAGGTCATTTAATCTGTCCCCAGAGGAGCATCACATAACAAAAAAGAGACTGTGGGAAATGACTGGGTTTGGTCTCCAAGTTGGGTGTCAGTTTTTTCCTTGAGTTTTCTAAGCAGTGGGACAGGATGAGGCCTAAGAGGATCCTTGTATGAATCTTCAGAGACAGGCAGTCACACCAGTGTTAACACAGCTCCGTGCCTGTCCCTGGGTCACCCGGGAAAGACCACCAGGGGCCAAGTGTCTGGGGCCTCTGTCATACATGGAGCTAGAACAGGCCTGGCTGCCCTCCCGACGTTCCTGCTCAGCATGGGTTAGGATACTGTCTCCAGAGGCCCTTGTTGAGATTAGCCTCCTCACGGCAAACATGCACTGGGTACTTACTTTGAACCGGGCCCCATGCTCGGCGTGTACAAGCATCATCTCATTCAGTTGCTCAGCAATTCTAGGAGGTAGGTCCTATTATTATCCCCACTTTATATATGAGCAAACTGAGGCTCAGGGAGGTGAAGTGACTCGCCTAAAGTACACAGCAAGTCCAGAGAGGTCCATCCCACCCTGAAGGCTGAGCCTCAGCCACCCATTCTGCTGCCTCCACAGCTGCCCCCAGGCCTGCCAGAGCTCCGCAGGGTGTTCGGGTTAGAAGACTCTTCCACATCCATCCATCACCCCCCCTTGACTCTCCCAGGATGGTCATGGGCAGGCATTGCCCACACCGTCTAGCCCAGTAAAATGAGTCCCAGAGAGGCTGAGTTGCTATGGGCATGTGGTCTTCTGCCCTGTCCCATCCTCTCCTTAGCTTGGCTCTGTGGAAGGGAGGGGCTGCCAGGCAGGGCAGGGGGGAGGCTGGGCTGAGGCCCCTGGCGGTCAGTCCGTGCTGCTGGGGCCCTGCTGAGGGGAAGGGAGAGCATTTTGCCCGAAAGGGGGCAGCAGCTCTCTAAAAGAGGAGGAGGACACTGGAGAGTGCTTTGTTCCCTGCAGCGGGTCCAGGAGCCAGTGCGGCCATCCCGGGGGGTAGCGGGGTCCTCAGGGAGGCGCCTGGTGGGAGCAACAGGCTCAGGCGGATGCAGACCGGAGCGCTGCTGTGAATTTGCTGCCGTCTTCCCAGCCAGGGCCCCAGCGCCCAGGAGAAGCGCAGCAGCAGCCACGCGGAGCCTCCAGGCTTTGATAGGAATGGTGCCAGTTGCATGACCCCTATTAAACTCCATGAGGCAAAGGATAGTCTGTTTTGGAAGTCACCTCCAGGCTGCTCCAGCCTGCTCTCCCCTTGTAAATTCCACAAACATCCAGGAGATAAAAGAGGGGGATCTCTCAGAGGCAGAACATGAAGCTCTTCAAAGAACACTTTCAATCGAAAACAGGGAGGAGAGAGGTCTTTCTCTCGGAGGGAATGTATTTATATGCCCCTGTGCATGCACGCGCATGCACTCACACACACGCACTCCAAGACTAGGAACACCATAATGTATACAAAACTTTCTGCCAGTTCTCTTTTTTTTTTTTTTTTTTAATTTTTTTATTGTTAATCCCCATACATTACATCATTAGTTTTAGATATAGTGTTCCATGATTCATTGTTTGTGCATAACACCCAGTGCCCCATGCAGAACGTGCCCTCCTCAATACCCATCACCAGGCTAACCCATCCTCCCAACCCCCTCCCCTCTAGAACCCTCAGTTTGTTTTTCAGAGTCCATCGTCTCTCATGGTTCTTCTCCCCCTCCGATTTCCCCCCCTTCATTCTTCCCCTCCTGCTACATTCTTCTTCTTCTTTTTTTCTTTCTTAACATCTATTGCATTATTTGTTTCAGAGGTACAGATCTGAGATTCAACAGTCTTGCACAATTCACAGCGCTTACCAGAACACATACCCTCCCCAGTGTCCATCACCCAGTCACCCCATCCCTCCCACCCCACCCCCCACTCCAGCAACCCTCAGTTTGTTTCCTGAGATTAAGAATTCCTCATATCAGTGAGGTCATATGATACATGTCTTTCTCTGTTTGACTTATTTCGCTCAGCATAATACCCTCCAGTTCCATCCACGTCGTTGCAAATGGCAAGACCTTATTCCTTTTGATGGCTGCATAATATTCCATTGTATATATATACCACATCTTCTTTATCCATTCATCTGTTGATGGACATCTTGGCTCTTTCCACAGTTTGGCTATTGTGGACATTGCTGCTATAAACATTGGGGTGCATGTAGCCTTTCGGGTCCCTACTTTTATATCTTTGGGGTAAATACCCAGTAGTGCAATTGCTGGATCGTATGGTAGCTCTATTTTCAACTTTTTGAGGAACCTCCATACTGTTTTCCAGAGTGGCTGCACCAGCTTGCATTCCCACCAACAGTGTAGGAGGGTTCCCCTTTCTCCGCATCCCCGCCAACATCTGTCATTTCCTGACTTGTTAATTTTAGCCATTCTGACTGGTGTGAGGTGGTATCTCACTGAGGTTTTGATTTGGATTTCCCTGATGCCGAGCGATATTGAACACTTTTTCATGTGTCTGTTGGCCATTTGGATGTCTTCTTTGGAAAAATGTCTGTTCATGTCTTCTGCCCATTTCTTGATTGGATTCTTTGTTCTTTTGGTGTTGAGTTTGATGAGTTCTTTATAGATTTTGGATACTAGCCCTTTATCTGATATGTCATTTGCAAATATCTTCTCCCATTGTGTCAGTTGTCTTTTGGTTTTGTTGACTGTTTCCTTTGCTTTGCAAAAGCTTTTTATCTTTTTTTTTTTTTAATTTTTTTTATTGTTATGTTAATCCCCATACATTACATCATTAGTTTTAGATATAGTGTTCCATGATTCATTGTTTGTGCATAACACCCAGTGCTCCATGCAGAACGTGCCCTCCTCAATACCCATCACCAGGCTAACCCATCCTCCCAACCCCCTCCCCTCTAGAACCCTCAGTTTGTTTTTCAGAGTCCATCGTCTCTCATGGTTCTTCTCCCCCTCCGATTTCCCCCCCTTCATTCTTCCCCTCCTGCTACATTCTTCTTCTTCTTTTTTTCTTTCTTAACATCTATTGCATTATTTGTTTCAGAGGTACAGATCTGAGATTCAACAGTCTTGCACAATTCACAGCGCTTACCAGAACACATACCCTCCCCAGTGTCCATCACCCAGTCACCCCATCCCTCCCACCCCACCCCCCACTCCAGCAACCCTCAGTTTGTTTCCTGAGATTAAGAATTCCTCATATCAGTGAGGTCATATGATACATGTCTTTCTCTGTTTGACTTATTTCGCTCAGCATAATACCCTCCAGTTCCATCCACGTCGTTGCAAATGGCAAGACCTTATTCCTTTTGATGGCTGCATAATATTCCATTGTATATATATACCACATCTTCTTTATCCATTCATCTGTTGATGGACATCTTGGCTCTTTCCACAGTTTGGCTATTGTGGACATTGCTGCTATAAACATCGGGGTGCACGTAGCCTTTCGGGTCCCTACTTTTGTATCTTTGGGGTAAATACCCAGTAGTGCAATTGCTGGATCGTATGGTAGCTCTATTTTCAACTTTTTGAGGAACCTCCATACTGTTTTCCAGAGTGGCTGCACCAGCTTGCATTCCCACCAACAGTGTAGGAGGGTTCCCCTTTCTCCGCATCCCCGCCAACATCTGTCATTTCCTGACTTGTTAATTTTAGCCATTCTGACTGGTGTGAGGTGGTATCTCATTGAGGTTTTGATTTGGATTTCCCTGATGCCGAGTGATATTGAACACTTTTTCATGTGTCTGTTGGCCATTTGGATGTCTTCTTTGGAAAAATGTCTGTTCATGTCTTCTGCCCATTTCTTGATTGGATTATTTGTTCTTTGGGTGTTGAGTTTGATGAGTTCTTTATAGATTTTGGATACTAGCCCTTTATCTGATATGTCATTTGCAAATATCTTCTCCCATTCTGTCAGTTGTCTTTTGGTTTTGTTGACTGTTTCCTTTGCTTTGCAAAAGCTTTTTATCTTGATGAAGTCCCAATAGTTCATTTTTGCCCTTGCTTCCCTTGCCTTTGGCGATGTTTCTAGGAAGAAGTTGCTGCGGCTGAGGTCGAAGAGGTTGCTGCCTGTGTTCTCCTTTAGGATTTTGATGGACTCCTGTCTCACATTGAGGTCTTTCAACCATTTGGAGTCTATTTTTGTGTGTGGTGTAAGGAAATGGTCCAGTTTCATTCTTCTGCATGTGGCTGTCCAATTTTCCCAACACCATTTGTTGAAGAGACTGTCTTTTTTCCATTGGACATTCTTTCCTGCTTTGTCAAAGATTAGTTGACCATAGAGTTGAGGGTCCATTTCTGGGCTCTCTAGTCTATTCCATTGATCTATGTGTCTGTTTTTGTGCCAGTACCATACTGTCTTGATGATGACAGCTTTGTAGTAGAGCTGGAAGTCTGGAATTGTGATGCCGCCAGCTTTGCTTTTCTTTTTCAACATTCCTCTGGCTATTCGGGGTCTTTTCTGGTTCCATACAAATTTTAGGATTATTTGTTCCATTTCTTTGAAGAAAGTGAATGGTATTTTGATGGGGATTGCATTGAATGTGTAGATTGCTCTAGGTAGGATTGACATCTTCACAATATTTGTTCTTCCAATCCATGAGCATGGAACGTTTTTCCATTTCTTTGTGTCTTCCTCAATTTCTTTCATGAGTATTTTATAGTTTTCTGAGTACAGATCCTTTGCCTCTTTGGTTAGATTTATTCCTAGGTATCTTATGGTTTTGGGTGCAATTGTAAATGGGATCGACTCCTTAATTTCTCTTTCTTCTGACTTGTTGTTGGTGTATAGGAATGCCACTGACTTCTGTGCATTGATTTTATATCCTGCCACTTGACTGAATTCCTGTATGAGTTCTAGCAGTTTTGGGGTGGAGTCTTTGGGATTTTCCACATAAAGTATCATATCATCTGCAAAGAGTGAGAGTTTGACTTCTTCTTTGCCAATTTGGATGCCTTTGATTTCTTTTTGTTGTCTGATTGCTGTGGCTAGGACTTCCAATACTATGTTGAATAGCAGTGGTGATAGTGGACATCCCTGCCGCGTTCCTGACCTTAGGGGGAAAGCTCTCAGTTTTTCCCCATTGAGAAGGATATTCGCTGTAGGTTTTTCATAGATGGCTTTTATGATATTGAGGTATGTACCCTCTATCCCTATACTCTGAAGAGTTTTGATCAAGAAAGGATGCTGTACTTTGTCAAATGCTTTTTCTGCATCTATTGAGAGGATCATATGATTCTTGTTCTTTCTTTTGTTAATGTATTGTATCACGTTGATTGATTTGCGGATGTTGAACCAACCTTGCAGCCCAGGGATAAATCCCACTTGGTCATGGTGAATAATCCTTTTAATGTACTGTTGGATCCTATTGGCTAGTATTTTGGTGAGAATTTTTGCATCCATGTTCATCAGGGATATTGGTCTGTAATTCTCCTTTTTGATGGGGTCTTTGTCTGGTTTTGGGATCAAGGTAATGCTGGCCTCATAAAATGAGTTTGGAAGTTTTCCTTCCATTTCTATTTTTTGGAACAGTTTCAGAAGGATAGGTATTAATTCTTCTTGAAATGTTTGGTAGAATTCCCCTGGGAAGCCATCTGGCCCTGGGCTTTTGTGTTTTGGGAGATTTTTGATGACTGCTTCTATTTCCTTAGTGGTTATAGGTCTGTTCAAGTTTTCTATTTCTTCCTGGTTCAGTTTTGGTAGTTGATACATCTCTAGGAATGCATCCATTACTTCCAGGTTATCTAATTTGCTGGCATAGAGTTGCTCATAATATGTTCTTATAATTGTTTGTATTTCTTTGGTGTTGGTTGTGATTTCTCCTCTTTCATTCATGATTTTGTTGATTTGGGTCATTTCTCTTTTCTTTTTGATAAGTCTGGCCAGGGGCTTATCAATCTTGTTAATTCTTTCAAAGAACCAGCTCCTAGTTTCGTTGATCTGTTCTACTGTTCTTTTGGTTTCTATTTCATTGATTTCTCTGCCAGTTCTCTTTTATCAGCCCTCCTTCTCTTCCTCTGGCTCTGGGGGATCCACACCTTTTCTGGTTTCCCAGCCCATGGAGTTACACTCCCAGACCTGCTATCCAGATGGTGGTGTACCTTCCTGACCTTTCTAGATTTCTTTCCCTAAAATGTCCCCACCTGGGGTCCCTCTCAGCTGCTGTTCTTTGCTGACTAGTCTGAGAGTTTCTTCCTCAGAGCTCATTCTCCTCATCTGCTCCAGAGCATTTGATTCTGCGGACCACCATCATCTTCTTGAGCGAAATAGGGGCCAGTGAAAGTAAGGTCTACCTGTTCGAGCCAAGCGAAATGAAAGTGCGGGGTTTGGGAGCTGGAGAAGAGAGTTTAGAGGGCATTTAGTTACGCCCTTTCATTTTACAGGGGATGAAACTTCAGCCCAGAAAATGGAATAACTCGCCGACGGTCACAGTGAGTTTGTGGCCTGGCTGCAACCAGAGCCCGGGCTTCTGATGTCCTGGCTACTGCTCTTTCTGCCAGAGAGCAGCCCTCCTGTCCCGAGCGGCCAAAGACGCAGAAGGGCTGGGTCGGACTGGAAGCCTGCCCACCCCTCCCACCTTCCCCTACACTGACAGTAGCTAGCATTCTACACTCCCAGCCCCCTTTGCTTGTTAGTTTGGTTTCGTGGCATATTATCTCCTCATCTAAGACTGCTTTGTAGCATAATGTCTTTTTAACTAAGGTGAAATAAAATGAATGTGCGTCTTTTGGAATAACCCGATCCCGAGAGGTTGTTGCTGATAACTTTGGGGTATATTGAAGCCAAGGTAGATAATTACTATTCTATACTGAGTTGATTAAATAGGAAAAAAAAAAAAAACACCACCACAAAACCTCCATGGTGTCTTTTAGCTTGCCACTGCTTTTTTCCATCCCACACCTCCTTCCCTGCCTCCCCTGCCCCCAACTTACTCTTGACGGGGGTGCAAAAGGAAGAGGGAGTCAGCAGTGTCCACATGAGGTGGTTATTCTGTTTGGCCCAGTTTGGGAAGTGTTTCTCTGTGAGTAGACAGGGATGCCCTGTCCGAGCCTGGGGCACACACTCTCCCTGGGTATGCGGTCATTCTGCATGCATCCGGGAAAGGGCCGTCCTGGGACACTGTCCGTTTCCAGCATTCTCTCCATATGGAATGGTTTTACCATAACGTCATTGTTGGCCAACTTTTATAAACTTGTGAACGGATTTCCAGATTCCAATCCAAAGTTTGCCCTTTTGGGGGGAAAGCTGTGGGTGAGGTAAAGAACCTTGGGGGCAGAGTTGTTGAGTTCAGTTAATTTGGGAGGGTGGGATATGTGTTTTTAAATAACCGGAGAGGGACGCCTGGGTGGCTCAGTCGTTAAGCGTCTGCCTTCGGCTCAGGTCGTGATCCCAGGGTCCTGGGATCGAGCCCCGCATCGGACTCCCTGCTCTGCAGGAAGCCTGCTTCTCCTCTCCCACTCTCCCTGCTTTTGTTCCCTCTCTCACTGTGTCTCTGTCAAATAAATAAATAAAATCTTTAAAAAAATGAATAAATAAATAAATAAATAACCAGAGAAAGGAATGGGAGTTGTGTTTACCTTTGCCCATTTCATCTATTTTGGTTTTCGTCCTCTTTTCTTCAATTCCTTCAATCCAACCCAGCTGACTCTCGTCTCGTCCTCCCAAGGTTCATGCAGGGCTTGGCTGCCGACTGGCTGGAAACCCGCACACATGGGACCGGCACTGCGCCTGCTGGGTCTTTGTGCCGGCTTGATTTCTCTTCTTCTACACCTGTGCTCTCGAGCGAGCGGAACTGCAGTCAGAGCTACTGTCACGGAGGGGCCGAGGTTCTGAAAGGCCCAAGCAGCCCTCCAAAGAGTCCCCCAAATGAAAGCATTAACAATCTTCTAATCAAACTTCATTTATTAATCTCAAGGGTTGATTCACTTGATAGCAGCAATCAGCGCTCTCTTGGAGAAATACAGAAAGAGCACAATGAGGCATTCACGTTTTTCGTTTTTCATTAAAAAGCTCTTACATCGGCACCCTCATTTCTTTTCTTTGAGCCTGGCCTCCCTTTATAAGGCCCTAGGTTCATTAACCTATGCCAGATCACGTGGCTGCTCCCTCAGACGGAACGCGATCGGGAGCAGAGGCTCAAGGTTGAGATGCAGGAGAGACTGACCTTTGCCAATAGATTTATCCCTCTTGTACACACATCGCAAATTCCCTTGTGTGCAGAATGAGGGCCAGCGTTTCTCTCTCTCTATTTTCTTTGTAGTGATTTAGGTAGACTCGTGTACGTGTGTGTGTATGTGCGTGTGCTCGTTCAGAACTGCCTGGCCTATTTGCAAACTGTTGGATGCTTCACTTTTCCTCCTTTCTAGAACTCTTCCTCTCTTCCATCAGCTGCTCCACCAGAATCAGAAGAAGGAGTTAAGCTGAAATGGAAACCCGTGGGGGCCAGTCTGAGATACACGCCTAGGTTATAAAACATGGTTCTTCAATATTAGTGGAAGTCGGAATCAGCTGGGCAGCTTGTTACCAATACAGATGCCCATGTCCTGCCCACAGTATGATCCAGGGGGTCTGGGATGTGACTCAGGAATTCGCATTTTAATCAGCCCCCCAGGTGATTCTGATGCAGGTGGTCAGAGACGGGATGTTGAGAATCCCTGTTAGAGAATTACCGGGCAGGGTCCTAGCACTGTCTTCACCTCACATCCTTGGTTTAAGGACAAAGTCAAGGACGCTAGGGATGTGAAGTGATTGGCCTAGGTTAGGGGGTTGGTGAGGGACCAGAACAACACGCCGGTTCTGGGCTTTTCCCCTTTGCACCATGCACAGGGGAGCGGACCAATAGGAAGTGAGTTTGCTTTGCCAGGGGAGGGGTTTAAATTAGGGACAAGGAAGAACTGTCTGGCAAAGAGGAGTACTGAGGAATTCAATAGTATCTCCTTCCCAGAAGGCTTTAATTCAGACTCTCATCAGATGTGGCCATCTGCGGTGTCATGAGGGGGCCGAGAGCAGGGAAGGCAACGTCTTCCGAACAAATTCTGATGACTTTTGCATGGAGGGCCAGAGACCCTTCTTTTACTTCTTTGGCACCTGAATTGTAACCTTGGCAGCAGCTTTAAGTGTCCTGGGGTCCGGGAGGCCCGAGGTCCAGTCCCGGCTCTGACGAGGACAAGCTCTGCACCGTGGGGCCACCTGCTCAGTTCCTTGGTGGTGTTAGCTTGTTTCTCACTTCTGTGGTGGCATCCGTTTTCTCTTCCTCTCTAACTGCCCCCCACCGAGGCTCCTCTTCAACCTCGCACTTCCGTCAAGTTCTGCAGACTGAGCAAATTAAGAAGTTGAATTTAAAAACTATTTACTGTTGAGAATCCAGCAGCCTGTGTGCCGGTTTTCCCTCCCCTCGGGCATTCTGAGACTGTCTCTGGATAGTCCTCTGTTGTTTATACTTACTGATGTATTTAGAGGCGTCTGGCTGCAAAAGTGCCTGAGTTCCAGCTTCAACACCCATGTCCTTTTGTGAATGATATTCGGGTCGGAGATGGATCAGGACTACCCAGAGTCACTCCCCACGCAGAGAAGCCGGACCAGAGTGACATCTTCCCAGTGGTGACGACCTCTGGCCACAAGTCCCTGTCCCTGCATCTCACCTGGCCACCCCACTGATGGGCTCTCTCTGTCCCTTCCAGAAAGCGGACCTGGCCGTGGCGGGCCTCACCATTACTGCGGAGCGGGAGAAGGTGATAGATTTCTCCAAGCCATTCATGACTCTGGGAATTAGCATTCTTTACCGAGTTCATATGGTAAGAGACTTATTTTATAAGCATTTATGTCATTAAAGCTATTTGCATGCAAACACTGAGTTATATGGTAATAATGAATGACTCACGGAAATATTTAGATTTCAAGACTTAAATGCAAATGAGCTGGGCTATTTTTTCCCCCATCAGCTGCGCGGACTTACAAACAGGAAGAATGGAAAAGTCACACTTGTGGGCTTTCCAGTAAAATTTGCTTCTGCCTCACTGACTAGGGATGGCCGAGAGTGATCTCTTCACCCTGGGTGCATACAGTGTCGGGGAGTGGCCCTGTTGGTCACTCTGTTTCCTCCTAGGGACAAGGTCCCCAGTCCAGATGAGTCACCCCAGCATTTTCAAGGGCTTTGCAGATTCCCAGGTGCACCTCTGTTCACTCCGAGCATTGCGTCTGGTGAAGGAATGCAGACTCCTTCCTCTCTGGGTTCGTCATACTGGTGAATAAATAATGTCACTTATATCTGGCCTGTCCACTTTTCTGCATCCTTCAAAAAGAGAGAGAGAGAAAGAGACTTCTCTGGTTAGGTTGCCTAGAGTGAGTGTCTAAATGAGTTTGTGAAGGCACACCAATGGGCATAAGGACGGACCTGACAGAGGACACTGGCTGGTGGGGGATGTGGGGAGCATCAGGAGAGTAATGCTGGCTGAGCCTCATCCACAAAGAGGATAATAGTTATGTTGTCAGCACATAGTTGACTGAACCAGAAGAACCCTCTTCTCATCCTTTTATCCAAACTGGCTCTAAGTGCATAGCTATTATATGGATTTCCCCAATACTCAAGTCATTCTCGGTGTCCAAGGTCACGCTAACATAGTAGATTCCAGGGTGTTACCTGGCACCACAAGGCTGCCCAACAGGGAAGGAATCAAGCGCTCATCCCACGTGCCTGCTGAAGAAGTGACCCCTTCTCAGGCCCCAAATCCCAGCCCTAGGGAAAGGGGATTGTCTGTATTCGCTATCCCAGCCTGGGCTCACATAGCGGGAGCTGCTAGGGCATCAAGAACCGCAGCCCATTTCTGTAAGAGGGCAGGTCCCCTTGTCACAGAGCCCGTTCGAGCAGCTTAGAGGAGCGTTGTCCTGTGCTGGACCTCAGCATCCATCATGATCCCTGCCTGGCTTAGAAAAGGAGGCCACATCATCTAGAAGAAGAGGCAGCATTGAAATCCCAAGCTCCCCAGGCTAAGACAGAAAGCAATCTGATGATTTGGTCATTGTAGACGCTGTCATTGATGTGTCTGTCTTGTGAATTAAGGGTGATAGTCTTTTTCACGATGATGAAAGCTCCCATTCATTGAGCACCTCCATGTGCCAGATGCTCTCTCGGGCACCTGTGAGGATGTAGACTATTGTTATGGGTTGAATTGTGTCCCCTCAAAAGACATGTTGAAGTCCTAAAAGCCCCAGGACCTGTGAATGTGACCTAATTTGGAAATAGGGTCTTTGCAGGTATAATCAAGTTAAGATGAGGTCACACTGGATTCGGGCGGGTCCTAATCCAAGGAGGGGGTCTTTATAAAAAAAGGGAAATGTGGACACATGGTAGAAGACCATGTGAATTTGGAGACAGAGTAGAATGATGTCTCTACAAGCCAAGAAACGCCAAGGATTGCCAGCAACCACCAGAAGCTAAACACCAGAAATGACAAGGAGGGATCTTCCCCAAAGCCTTCAGGGGCAGCATGGCCCTGCTGATGCCTCAATGTTGAACTCCTCACTTCCAAACTATGGGACAATACATTTCTGTTGTTTTAAGCCACCCAGTTAGTGGTACTTTGTTACAGCAGCCCCAGGACACCGGTACACTTTTGTTGTTCTTATAAGTAGGTGAAAGAGCAGAGTTCAAACCCAGGAATGCTGTGCCTCGAGCATGTGTTCTCTCTGGGACACCAGGCGCTCCCCCTCATTTGCATGATCTTTGAGTAACTTGTCCTGGAAAGCATTCTTGTTGTACCTTTTCTCATCTGGTCCTTAGGACTGCTCTTTGAGAAGGAGGAAGGTATTAGAATTCCAACTTGACAGTAAGGAAACTAAAGTCACACTTGGAACTGACACAGGGCTGGGCCTGGAAGCTAGGTGTCCTAAGTCTCAGGACAGTGTTTTTGTCATCCTTACACCTGTCTGTAGTCCCTAGGTGATTTTCCAGCTAGCACCATGTGTTGAGCCCACCTCACCCCGTTCCTGTCACTGAGCCTCAAGGCAGCATCCCAAAGAAGTGGGGACATAGGACCTTTCTCCAAACCATATTGCTATGGCCAAGCTGTATGCCTTGATTTCTTGATTAATGCCAAGGATACTAGAGCCCGATGGACCATGAGGATCCATGTGGGTGAAGGCACCTGTTCCCTAGTGTTTCTACTCAGTACCTGGGAACACCCACCGCTAGGCTACCCTCACCAACGGGGACACCGCTGTCCAGAATATCAACCCCAGCCAGAACCAAACTCCCATTCGCCAGTCCTCTGGACATCCTTAATTGGATTGTTGGCCACAGGTTACCTACCACCATAAATCTATGACTGTATTAGTTCTTGGGATGTGAGGTTTTATGTGTCAGCCTGCCTAAGCTATGGTGCCCAGAAGTTTGATCAACCACTAGCCTAGATATTCTATGAGAGTATTCTGTAGATGTGATTAGTAGCTATGATCAGTTGACTTTAAATAAACGAGGTTACCCTTGATAACCTTGGTGGGCCTCATCCAATCAGTTGAAGGCCTTAAGCGCAAAAACAGGTTTCCTGAAGCAGAAGGAATTCTGCCTCAAGACTATCACTTAGAAATCCTGCCTGAGTTTCCAGCAGGCTCTATAGATTTTGGCCTTAACTGCTCCCACAGTGGTGTGAGCCAATTCCTTAAAGTAAATCTCTTTATATACACACACACATACACACATGTGTGTCCTACTGGTTCTGTCTCTCAGGAGAACCCTAAGTGATACGGTTCCCCTTTCTGGTCAGGATTCCTCCCCTCTTCCAGCCTCCATACTGAGGCACTGATATGCCACATGGCTGCTCAGATCTGATTTATAACAGGGGGCCGAGCTGAGTAAAAACTGAGTGCTGGCATGAACAGCTTACACTAAGCAGAACTGACAGTTTATGCATTTATTCAACAAATATTAATTGAGTGCATTTGGTGTGTGAGGCAGTGTGCTTAGAAAGGAGCAAAAAGTCAGCTGGAGAGAACAATCCTGAATCAATGAAACCGGGGGAGACCTGGAGAGAACAGGTCTGAGGTGAACTTTGCTGTATCTAAAACATCTGTACCCTGAGTTGGCAGAAACAGCTAATGCCACTGGATGGCCCAGTGCAGTTCACCACGAAAGCCTCCATCTAAAATTACGTAGAGAAGCTGTCTCTCATATAGTAGTGTTACGTTAACAAAATTAAGGTTGACTACTGGGTGTTTATTATTTTGTGAATTTTTCTCAGGTTGATAGTGATTATTTTGTGAATTTCTCTCAAGTTGATAGTTTCTCAAGATGATTAATTTCATTTTATAATCTATAATGACCTAGAATCTCTATCTTAATTCTATATCTGACGTCACCTGAGTCATGAGTGATTATTACCAAAATGTGAGCATCTGGTGATGATGAAACCTGTGTGCAGAGGTTAAAATAATTAACCCAAAGTATAAATGCCTCTTTCAAAAATATTGCAAAACCCTCCGAAGTAGTAAGGGGTGGCAGGTACGTGTCTGAAGTCTAGAGACAATCGGAAATAATGTGTGGATTTCCAGCCATCTAAGATTACCTAGGATTAGTTTTTCATGACCGTGGGATCACCAAGAGTCAATGATGTGGTATTTTCCTCTTCTCACCGTTGGGGTATAATCTATGTGTCTGCTCAGGCATCTCTAGGACCAAAATCAGAAGAATGTTTTGCTCTTTGGACCACCTACTCCTTGCCACTCAGAGGCTGGCTGAGAATTCTGACTTGTTACTATGAATCCCTCCCACTTTCTAGAACTCCCTCCATTCCTGGGGTCCGGGTCACTGTTTCTTCTTGATGTTCCTCCTACCGCTCTGATGGTGGCCAGCCCCCCAGCATTCCAGTTGACCCCCCCTCTGCCTGCCCCATGGATGTCCCTGGTGCATTTCCCTTCTCTCTTGAACAGCTCTCTGCCTGGCTAATGTCACCCACTGCCACATCTATAAATCTGACCCGGGCCACTCCCCTGAATTCCAGAAGCATATTTCTAACGCATGACTAGACATCACTTGACCATCTCTCAGGAACCTCAACTATGGTCTCACAAACCGTATTCGGTAGAATTCTTCCTCCTCTTCCCCTGCCCCATCTCACATCATGACATCTCCACCCATTCCCCTGAGTTGCCCTTCACCTCTCTTACCCCACACGTTCAGTCGGTCTGCTCACCTCCTAGATAGTTCTCAAGCGTGCTCTCCACCCCCACTGAATCCACCTTGGTTCGGGCTCTCCTTATCTCTGACCTGAACTGCTGCCGTTCTGGTGGCCTGTATCCTCCTCAAGGTCAGGGTGTTTCTCATCCAGCACCGTATCCCCATCAGAGGGTCACAGTCATTGCCAGCATTCACTAAGAAGCAGGAGAAGTTTCTGGAGCCAGAGCGGCCATGTACTCGCTGCATGTCCCCTGTGTCTCAGTTTTCTCATCTGCGACAATGGGTTGTCATGCAGACTGAATGAAGATACGTAAGTACTTAAGTAATGCACTTACAATGGTGCCTGACCTGTGCATAGTAAAGCGTTAGCTTTTATATTTCATAAATGTATGTGACTTGCTAAGAGTTAGTTTTTAGTTTACTGTTACTTTTTTTTTTTTTTTTTGCAAATGGAATCATATCAGCCGCCTATGTAAGATCATTCACTGGCTGCCCATCACTTACAAGACCAAGTCCATCCTTTTGAGCATGGAGAATAAAGCCCATCTTTCCTGTTTCATTTGCAGCTCCTGCGACAGGCGTCCTCACCCCATAGCGCTCACTGCTTCACCATCACCCCAGCCTCTTCCTATCTAGGTCCGTGCCCGTCTTCTTGTTTCTCGGCCATGGAACAAACTCCTCCCGAGCCTTCAATACCCAGCTCAAATGGTACTTGCTCTTCAATGTGACTCCCCTAGATAGAGCTGATGGTCTCTTTCCCCAAGCAGCTGCCCTCTGTCCACACCTCCGATACGGCATGTACATGCTGCATTGTACTATTCTTTGTTTATCTCTTTCTCCCTAAGTGGATCCTAGTGGGACATACATTGAGGAGAAGGTACCCTTTTGTCAGGCCGGGAGCTTTTCTGATACGGTTTTTGGTATAGAAACGTGATCATCCTAAATAGGCTGTATTGGCCTCATAATTATAGAAAGAAGAAATGCAGGAGGGAAGGAGCAGGATGAACGACCTAACTAGATTTCTTATTTTCCTTTCTGGCCTTGACTCCAGTGGTCTGGAGAACAAGAAGAGATAGGAGGCAGATGTTTCCGGCAGCCCAGGCACAGCTTCTGCTCCAGGCCTGCACGGCTCCCCCCGGGACTCACTGCTCTCTCCCCACCAATGCCTATAGATCCCACACACAGCCTAGCACCCACCCGAGAAAGCATCGCAATCCCTGGGCGGGGCTAGATGAGCTTCCAGAACATACATACGGAGTCCAGCCTTTAGAGCCTGGGTACTGAATAAATCTGAGTACCCCTGGTATTCCAAGGATAGGAATGAAATAACAGGACATCTGAAGTTCAAGACTCTCTTGATTTCTGTGGCACATCAGCTCATTCATTCTTACTGAGAAGTTCTGTATATGCTGGAGCAGTAGAAACCCAGAGGCATCTGTACTCCGGGGTTTTATGATACTGATGCACGCTGTGAGCACTCCAATATCTGTGTGAATGGAGGAGAGAAGAGCACAGGAAAACGAAAACATTCATATTGAACATTAGAGCGTATCGTGTCGTTTCACTCTCTCTCTTTTTTTTTTTTCTGCAGCAGCAATTTGCTTAATGATGTTTTGCTCCGATTAATATTAAAGTAAGTTTGTATTCCTCAAGCACACACTGACTGTTGTAGAAAGGCATCATCCGAGTGTGCCAGACCTGAGATTTGATACTTGGCATATATAGCCCCCAAATGGGTAATTACATTTAAAAAGTTCAGTGTTGACATATTCAAGGAGGTTCGGTATACGTCCAGGATACTTGTGTGTTGACTAACATCTGTCTGGCGTCTCTTTATTTATGAAGCACTTTCGCATAGAGTCTCTGCTTTAATATGGCAACCCCCAGGGGCAGGTAGTGTGATTTCCATTTTACACGGAAGGATGCTAAGGCCGTGGTGGCTAGTGGTGCCGTGGAAAGAAGAGAGAGCACAATGGTTGGGGGAGGCGTTGAACCCAAGTTTCTGGTCCCCAAGCCCATACACTTCCAACTACCCATCTTTATGGGACAGTTAGGTGCATTTCTCCATGTCAAGGCTGTGTGTCAGGGGAACATTCTAGATCCTTTCTAATCTGAGGATACTGTCTATCCCATAGTGTCTCCACCCAGCCAGAGCATCTAAGACCCCCTCGAAAATGTGACTTTGTTATTATCCCCCTACAACATCCTACTCCACCTTTGATTAACAAATGGGAAAGTTTTATACTCTGTTCTTTTTCTCTTCTTAACTCTTAACTAGAGTCTTCTCTGTCAAGAAAAGTAAAAAAAAAAAAAAAGGCAGACAGTGATTAAAAAGTAAGAGAGACATAAATGCCAAAATTAAATTAATGCCCCACATTTTCGCTGGATATATGACCCGTTTTTTTCAAGAAGGTCTGTTTCATTTCAGAAAGACTGTCTAGAAAAATGGAGAACAATGCTAAGTAAACCAGTGAATCATTTCTAATACTGCTTAATACTCTGCTATAAGGAAACAGAAAATGCAGAGTTCTATTCCTTAAGGCTAAGTAACATGATAGCCCATAACATGGAAATATGGTTTCCTGGGTGTATCATCATTTTAATATTGGCTATGTATTGGACGCTCCTATCCCAAGAAGCTCCAGGTGTTCTATCAACATTACTGTAGTAATTCTCACATTCCCCCTTCATGTTGATGGCTGGGGCCCATTTTCCGGAAGACAAGGGCACCCAGAGAAGTTGAGTGGCCTCCCTGGAATCACACAGCAGGCCAAAGTCAGTGCCAGGATTAGAATTTAGATCTCCTCATACTGGATTTCCAACCATCAGAGTGAAAATAGATATGCTAGCGTGTGGGTTACATAGGCAACAAACTCATGTGGGTGTTTTATGTGAGGAGGAATTAAGTGCTTGCTTCTTTTTCCCTCTTGGCTTCAGAGGTGGGAAGTGCATGCTAAACCCAACTATCATCAAGACAGTCTGTTGCAGACACCCAGAGGAAAGCTACCCGTGGGTTCCTGGGGCGGGATAGGAGGAAATCATCTTCTTCTGCCTCTTCCAGAAGGAGACACGGGCACTGCCTCCTTTTATCTCTTCAGCCCTAAAGAGTATTTTATTGATTGTCGACCGCCGCTGAGAATTGAAGGAGACCTCTGAATACGTTGCCATTTAGTTGTAAAGACCACCTGGAGGACAGGAGGAGCCTTTGTCCTTGGCTCTGAGGGAGAGGGGAGGGGGTGCAGGGAAGGAAGAGAGCCGGTACCACTAGTTTGTGTGGTGTCACCACGAAGGAAAGGGGGACCAGGATGCACAGCCCTTCCGCGGACACGGGAGAACCCACCACACATCTGACCCACTCCATCTGTGACTTGGTTGGGAAGGCTGAGGCGGAACTGAGGTTGGAATCATTGGCCTCTAAGAACCATCCTTCCAGAATGGCGCCTGGTATTGCCCTAATGGCTTCCCTGGAGAGCCCTGGGGAGCCCTCATGACTCGTGGAGTATAACCCATAGAAACTCTAGGAGTTTTGGAATGTGACTGTGGCCACATGGCATTCTCTCCCCAAGCATCGTCCGCATCTGTCACTGTAGGACAGAAAAAGGTATTTCTGGTCCGTTGAGGGAGAATCAATATAAAAGGAAGTTCTGTCCTTTGTCACATTTCCCCTCCTCCCTCCCCACGCATTCATGGCTACCATTAGACAGAGGGGAAGCCACCACAAATGGCTGTTACTATGTGTTAACTCATCCAGCCCTCAAAACACCCCCCTGAGGTAGGTTTTATTGTTACCCTCCATGTTACAAAAGAGGAAATGGAGGCCCAGAGAAGTTAAGTACTTGTTCTGGGTCATACAGTTGTAAATGATAAAGCCAGGATTCAGTCCTGGGCAGGCTAGCTCCAGAGTCTGTGTTTTAACTTACTGCCTGTCCTGCATTACCTGGCTCTGGGGTCTTTATACATCTGGCTGCCGACTCTGGGAAAGCAACTGCATTCTCACTATAATGTCATTTCTTCTAGTACATGTAGAATGAAGTATCTGTGCGTCAACAGATTATCTTTAAGGACAAGAGGAATTTTCGACATGCAAGGGGCATTTAGTGCCACTTTGCAGCTCTATGCTAACATTCAAAGGGTCTCCCCACGCTGGGATGGTGATCAGTTGGTGACCAGCCCCTTGGGTCTCTCCCACCATCAGACAGCATCGAGAATGCTGGCTCTGGCGTGGTCAGCCTGAAACACAGTACAAAAGTCAAGGAACTATGGCCGCCTGGGTGACTCAGTTAAACGCCTATCTCTTGGTTTTAGCTCCGGTCATAAAATCAGGGTGGTGAGATCCAGCCCTGCGTCGGGCTCCGCACTCAGCGCAGAGTCTACTTGAGATTCTCTCTCTCTCCCCCTCTGCCCCTCCCCACCACTCGCTTGCATGCTCTCTCTCTCTCAAATAAATAAATCTTTCTTTAAAAAAAGTCAAGGAACTAGTTAAATTTTGGTGCTGTCTAATTTTCAGCTCCATCTGCAGGGCTTGGCCTGTCCTGGACATTTGGGGCATAGACTATATATAACCAATTATCTACCTTCAAAGTGGTTGTAGTCACCAGAAGGAACTGGCCCAACTTACAGCCCACAGGACATGTATAAATCAATACAAATGCCTATAAATACAACAGAGTGAAAATAAATGATGATGGGTGTAAATAAATAATGTTGAAGAGGACTTTAAGGGGTTGAGATAAGGTAGGATGGGATTCTGCTGGCATTGGGGAGAAGGCATGAGATTAATTAGGAGGTTTACTGGAGCAAGTTGCAAAGATAAAAAGGAGAGGAAGGTGCGGTCCAGCGGCCATTTGAATGAAGGAGGGGTGGCATATCTGTGGCGCGGCGTGATGAACGAGCACCAGAGAAACTGAAGCAATCACCAATGATTTGAGCAAGGCACTTAACCTCCCTGGGTCTCCATTCTTCCATCTGTCAATATAGAGAACTGGGTATTGAAATCAAGAGAACATAGTGAAACGTTTTGAGTTCTTCGGAAGTATCGCCATCATATATCCTCTGGGTTAAGGAGAATCTGTTATTTGGAGGAAATGCCTGTGGCATATGACACCTGATTTGCCCCCAAGCACCAGTAACTCAGATGTCTTTGGGGGAAAGAAGCAACCAAAGCAACCGCATAGAAAAAAATAGGAGGAGTTCGGGGCCTGCAAATAACATACTTCTCTTTGCCGTTGTATAAACAGCCTGGGCTCAGCCCAAACCATGGCAGTATAAGCCCAGACCCAACTCTCAAATAACTGCCCACTCCTTGCTCTTTTGGTTGGCGTCAGTCAATCACAAGTAGAATCAGATGTTCTCTTGCCAACATGACTGATATGTTTCCAGCGGAGCTATGTTTATGTCTTGATCTTGTTTGTGTGATGCTCTATGTTTTATAACTTGAGTCTCCAGGAATTTTTCCCACGACTGTGCATCATTCCTTATCACCCATAACCAAATACGGCAGCTTTAAATAGTGCTGTCATTTTCCTCAGTTCACTCGTTGTGATATAATCAGGTATAGATTTCTGACATTGAGCATCTAATGGGGTTTCAGATTCAGAAAGCAACAATGAAAGATTTTTCTTTTCCCCCCTGGGTATCTCTCAATTAGCAGACGTGGAGTGAAATAGTCATGAGCGACAGGGCACTAGAACCCATGTCCATTTGCCCCGAGAAGCTATGGGGTATGGAAGGACAGAGGGAAGGAGGAGTTGGAGAGAGCAGGCTGCATGTAGATGGGGCGACCACCACTGAGCTCCAGGCCATTGGCGATTTAGGCCCAGAGTTCCCAGACCACCCCGTTTTGTGAAAGAAGCCAGAAATCTGGATTTTTATATGAAATCTCTCAATCCATGATAGTAACGAATATAGAATGAGCGAACACGGCAGGGTAAACAGGCAGGTGGTATGAGAGCTGTCTGTGATAAGACAGCGGTGTGGTCCCTTTGATCTAAAGGGGCTCCAACCAAGGCCAGAGAAGGGCGTGCACTTGCTCAAGACCACACAGCGACAGACAGAGGGGATCAATGAACTCCATCCTGCTCATTCCGTTTCACTTTCCTCCAGAAAACGTCTGGGGGCTTGGTGCCTCGGTTTCTGTTCCTGGCCCCACCCTTTGGCTCCCGTGACTCTGGCCAGGCACACCCCTGGGCTGGGGACAGACCATGTCTCCCCACAGCATGATGGTACCTGAGCCCTGAGCTTGGTATCAGAAGACGTGCATTTGAGTCCCAGCTCTCCCACTTACTAGCTATGCGACCTTGGACCCACATCTCTCAACTGCCCTGGGCTTTTGGTTTCTTCACTAGTAAAATGAAAATCATAACCTGCCTCACGGCACCGTTTTGAGGTTAACGTGAGAAATCTCACTGTGCGTCAGATCACCCTGCAAACAAAAAACCAAGGTGCCTTACATTAGCATCCTCATGAGAAAGACAGGAGCGTCAAAGAGGGGTGCTGTCCAACTCCAGCGCTGCGGACACCAGGGGCTCTAAGGTGCCTCTGAGCCCACCATGCCGTCCCCGGGAGGTGGGGGGGGGACACAGGGCAGTACATGAGGGACGCTGAGACCTGTTCCCTTTGCTCAGCACAAAGCCTCCGTCAACCTAGGAAGTGACGTGGCCCCAGCTGTCCCTTTGTTTGGTCTGCTGAGATCAGGGCTGGCTAGGTGTCGGAGCGGCCCCTCTACACCTTGGGCCCCAGTGCCATTTAAACCAGTCACCCAGGACCCCGGGGGGGCAGGGCCGTCTGGGGCCAGACCTGCACCCCCCACACCTACTCTGGCCTGCCCCACCCTGCCCAGGGGCCATCCTGACCGACCAGGTACAGTGAATCTGGTTTTGTCTTCATTTCCAGGGACGCAAACCTGGCTATTTCTCCTTCCTGGACCCATTTTCTCCAGGAGTCTGGCTCTTCATGCTTCTAGCCTATCTGGCCGTCAGCTGCGTCCTCTTCCTAGTGGCTCGGTAAGCTCCTCGCCCCTTCCCTGTCCTCGCACCGCCACCTCGCGTCCACCTCTGAGAACTGCATGGGAGGGGTGGCGAGTGGGAGGGACGGGGTCAGAAGACCTTGGGGCCACACTGGAGGGGTGGGAGAGGGAGTTGGGACCTGACCTGCTCTCTGCCCTGCTGTCCACCTGGCACTACCCATCCCCCCACCTATGCACACCTTCCTTACCTTGCAGAGTGCAGACAAGCCAGCTTGTCTGAATTGTCTTCTGTACTCTTGCCTCTCCCCCCTCCCATTCCCCCGGCTCTAGGCCCCCTGTTTGTGTGGGGGCCTTAGGAGATAGAGGACGGGGGGTGGGGGGTGGGGAAGGTGACAGGAAGATTACTCTGATTAAGCACTATGCGTTTGCCTGCCCTGGCATCAGACCTTGCCAGGATCTGCCACAGAGTGCTGAATGACAAGAACCAGAGCGGGGGGGACCGGAGGCCTCAGGGCATGGGCGAGGGAGAAGGTTTCCTCTGAAGAGGGCCTGGCCCTTCCCCAGCCTGGATCTGCCAGTGAAAATACAGCTGCCTTGTTGAATGAGAGCTGTGGAGGATGGCATACGACAGGAAGGCGGGATGGAGAGAGGCATTTGCAAGTAGTGTTGAGTTGCAACAACTGGTCCAGATCAGGGGTTGGGGACAATTAGGCCCTCCGCTTCCCCTGGAAACAGAAACTGTCCCTGGGCCTACAGAAGAACCTGAGGGCGTCCCATGGCTGAGGCCTCCCATGAATGTGGACAGAGAGGGTTGTTGCTCTCAGAGCCTGGGCCATTGGATCAGCCTGGGCTTCGGGAGAGCCAGCTTACTACCCAGAAGCAGAACAAGCCCAGCGGCTCAGGGCTCACTCATTCAGAATCCCCGCTCTCTGCTCAGTGCTCAGCTGACCATAACGGAGGACCAAAAAGGGCTGTTACTCAGGAGCAGAGAACCACAGGATGAGCTTCAAGAATGCTAGTGGAGACTGTTCCAGCTGTCTCCGTAGTGGTCTCCTTTGCCTCGGGGCCACAGTGGCAGGACCAGATGATTCCGGTGTATGTCCCACCTCTGCGGGGCGAGGTCTTCCCCCCGAGCATGTCTGCTCAGCGGTTCAAAGAGAACATGTGCTCCCTCGAGTTAGAACACGGAACCCCAGGGAACCCCAGAGTGCCCAACCCCCAGGGCAGCTCCCAGCCTGCCCAGGGAGCATTGTCTCACCTGGTCTGTGCCTCTTCCAGTGGAGATCAAAGCCAAGTTCAGGAAAGTCAGCCTGAGCCCATGAGATCCAGCCAAACAGCCGAAGGCCTGGCTTACAAGCTGATGGTCTTCAAAAGGCTGCTATGTGTTTCTCTCGGGTGCCACGTACCCCCCTCGGGCCTGGAGGTATTGCCACGGCCAAGTATCTGTTGTCAGTGACAATGGGCGAGACGTGGCAGGAGGCTGGCGCGCTGGATGACACGTCCCCTCTCCACTTCACCACGCTGTCTGCGGCTGCACTCGGGAAGCTGTGTGCTGAGCCCTGGCTCCGGGCTCTGGAATGCACTCTGGCGCCCTTTGACTGGGCCCCCGTGTGCAGCTAGCCCAGCTCTCAGGGGACCTCGGGGGCCCTGGAAGTGGTCGGAGGGCTTCGTTACTAGATACACAGACACACAAGCCTGCTTTACCAGGCCTGCCACAGCCTGAGGCTTTTCAACCAGCCCCGGGGGCTTAAACAGCCCCTCTTCCCTACCCTGCACACACACATGCACACACACGCACACGCAAACTGCCCCCAGGATCCAGCATTAACAAAAGGATTATCAAAAAAAATACCCCCATATATATCTATATCTATGTTATATCATATATATATATATATATATATATATATATATATATATATAATGCATGAACCTAGGCTAATTTACCTACCTTAGGTAGGTACTAGTTTTCAAACAGGGTTCCATGGGGCATGAAGGCTCCTGGGAGGTGCCAGAGACTTTGGAGGGCTGGCGAAGAGGCTGGGCTCTGAGGCCTCAACTCCTCTTCGTGCAGACCAGCTCCACTTTTATCTCTTGACGTATTGTACTTCTGGGTGAGATTTTGGAGGGGGAAAGCTATTTGGAAACCACTAATCTAAGGCAGCCATTCCCAAGCCGGCTGATGTCAGAGTCACACAGGGAGTCTTTAAAAATGTGAATTCCCAGGTCCGATCCTCTCAGCACCTCTAGGGACAGGGAATGTGTATCTCTGAAGCCCACTTCCAATAGCCTGTGGGCTTGGAAACCACCGAGGACAAGCCAGCTCCGTAGGCCACGGGGAGAAGGAGCACATCTCGGGACACGGGCCAACGATGACACACTGGCGTCCTATTCAGGATCTAGAGGGGCGGTGGCCATGTGGGTGAGCCACGGCAGAACAACAAGCAGGCTAGGCCGAGGGGAGGGACGGGAAGGCCGGTGATGAGAACAGCACCCGGGGAGCCCGTGAGCGCACAGTGCCTGCCCTGCTCGGCACACACCCATATGCATCCGTCTCGGCAGAGCCGGGAGGCTTTGCGTGGGAGACGGGCCGGGGCCACGGATCCGAGGATGGAAGGCGTGTGTCTGGTGGGCGGGAAGAAAGGGCCTTCTGGACATCGGAGAGTGCGGCGGGAGGGAGGGGCAGGGAGCTTAGAGCAGCCCTTCTCAATCCTGGGTGCCCATCACACTCACCCGCGGAGCCTTAAGAAAGCACGGTTGCCCAGGCCCCAGCTGGACAGATGAAATCAGAACCTCTGGGAGTGGCATCTCGTCATCGGTGTTTCTGTGAAAGCTCCCAGGTGAGTCTGACACAGAACAGGGCTGAGACCCACAGCCCGAGGGACTGTCTAGGTCAGGGTTGCTCAGTGTGGGCCAGGGGCGTCAACGTGACCCAAGAGCCTACAGATTCTTAGTTGGCACCCAGACTCCCTGAATCGGAATCTTTGGGCGTTGAGCCCAACAGTCTGTGTTTTAACAAACCTTCTTGGTGATTCTGATGTAGGCTCTCATCTGAGAACCACTGTTCTAGGCTGAGGGTTTTCACACTGGCTCTGTGGGGCCCTCGGGTCCCTCCGTGACCAGTTTAGGGGGCTGGGGGTGGCAGAACACCCCACTTCCCAGCCATCCCCTCCTGCCACGCCCAGCTTCTAGTCAGGGACCTGCACTTTTATCTGTTTCGTGTTTGGAGTTCCACATCATGGTTTATTTTAAAAAAATAAAAATGTTTTTTTAATTAAAGAAAAGCAGTACAAACACAGCCAACGTAGTCCAAGCCCCTCGGTTTTTGGTTGGGAAGATCCCGGTCCAGCCAAAGCCACAGGCCAGGGACTGAAGTACAGAGGTGAGGCCAGAAAGGAGAGCCCCTCCCACTGTCCCCAGCATGTTCCGTCACACCCACCCTCCCTGGCACTGGTCTGTGCTCCTTTTCTCCTACAGGTTGACCCCCTACGAGTGGTACAGCCCCCACCCATGCGCCCAGGGCCGGTGCAACCTCCTGGTGAACCAGTACTCCCTTGGCAACAGCCTCTGGTTTCCCGTTGGGGGCTTCATGCAGCAGGGCTCCACCATCGCTCCCCGAGCCTTATCCACCCGCTGTGTCAGTGGTGTCTGGTAAGATCGGGGGCAGAGGAGGGGCCAGGCCCGGTGGGGGTGGGGAGGGACCCCAAGGGGGTCCTCAGGTAAGCCCTGCTCTGGCTGTGGGTAGGCAGGAAGCTCACAGAGAATTCTCCCTTCCAAAACAGACTAGCAGGGAACTGGGCTGCATTCCGCCAACTCCAGAAGGCTTGGGAGCACTGTCTTGGGAGCCCTGGCTTGGGCACACTTTGTACCATCTTTTCCTCTTCCCCTTTCCCTCTGCCTCGGAGGTCTGGAGACAGAGGGGAGGGAGCCAGGGCAGGAAGGGGATGCAGAAAACAGCCTTGCAGGCACACAACGAAGCCATTATAACTTCCTGACCTGAAAATGACCTGAGGTTGAGCGGCCCGTCTGCCAAGGCCTATGCAGATTTATGCAAATCGGAGTGTTCCGCAGGAAGTGCCTGCTGGAAGAATGGAAAGCCGGCTGCAGTCACATCTGGTCCCCTCTGCCAGCTTCCTTGAACTCCGTCCCCCTGGGCCTGGCTCTGGGTCCTTGCCGAAGCTGTCCACCTCAGCAGGTGTGGGCAAAGGCAGGCTCTTGCGGCTCAGAGTTGGACAGGAGCTCCGGAGCCGTCCACGTGGGCAGCCAGCCAGCCTCCGGCTGCAGCTCCCTTCTCCTCTTGGCTCACCCAGGGCAAAAAGAATACGGTTGAACGATTCGATGTGTGGGAAAGCAATCTGAAAACTCGAAAGTGCTACATAAATATGTGGACTCATCATTGCTGTTAGACCATTATGGGGAGAAATGAAACCCACACACACATACACGTGTTGTATATGGATATAGCAGACAGAGGCAAAGCTTGCAGAATCCCAGCTCCCCAGCCTCGCTTAAAAACCCACTGTGGGTTTGGCTGTCCCAGCCTATAGGACTTACAGCCTTGGTTCTCTCCCCTCTTCTCAGCCTGTGTAAGCCAAAGGAGAAAGGAGAAGTGGTGTTTCCACCTTGGGCACCAGTGTCTGGACAGTTACCAGAGGGACACTGGACTGGGACTGATGGGAAGGTAAAAACGCAGCTGGGACAGTGACCCCTACCCAGCTGGGGTTTTTGTTTTCTCTGATAAATGATAAATACAGTAGGATTTAAGACTTCTGGGCGAGGTGCTCACCCATTACCAGATAGTGCCCAGAAATCACCACATAGATCAATGGGAAGGACTGGGTTTTAACGTTCCTCAGAAAAAGGGACGGTCTTGGCAGGGAAAATCACAGAGTTCCCTCAAAATCCTGGAGATCTGGACAGAAGCTGTACAAATGAGCAGAAGTCAGCCACAGACTCTGATCTCTTTCTACCTGGGGATTTTCCTTCCAGAGGGTGGTGTTTCTATGCATTGCATGGAGGGCCCCATTGTCTGCTTCATCCACCTGTCAGCTCCCCAACCCCCAGGAATTCCCTCCTCCACAGGAATGTCTGCCTGAGAGCCAGGGAGGGCCACCTGTCCCGCAGGCTGCTCCGCCTTGGCCCACTGGCTCAGCAGTACTTTAAATAGCTGTCCTGGGGGGGGTCCCTTATGTGTGTGGGAGGGGGGCCCTTGAGTTGTTAGGGAGCCCCTCTGCCTCTCGGAGTTCTCCATTATCAAATCAAAGCCTCCGTTTGGTCAGCTCCCTGAAGGAGTGGGAGATCCGAAGAGAGGGCCATGGCGGCCTGCCTTAGATTCCTCTCCCAGAGCAAATGACGGAAAATGCCACGTTGCCAACATGAATGGCAGCCTTTCAGACTGGAGCAGGGCTCCACTGACCCCTCGGGAAAGAGGGTGTGATTCGCTTTCTCAGCAGAGACGATAGGCTTGCCCTGAGCTACTTGGCTCTCTGAGCCGTTCCTTTGTGACCAGTGGTAGAAAGCACCACACGGCCACCCAGGGTGGGACAGAGGCCGGGGCTCCACACCCAGGGCTCATGAACCCACAGCACTAGCCAGGGTAGCTAAGCCGCTTTAGAATCCTGGCCTCAGCGTGGAGATGGCTCACCTTGCCTCCCCGGCCCCTACTGGATGGTCACGAGAAAGAACTTCCAGCAGAGTGTATGAGCTGAAGCAGGAGCAGGGAAAGCAGGTCTTAAGGACGGAAGGACACCTGGCACTTACAGGTCCCAAATAGGGAAGGTGGCCAGATGCTTTTCATCCCATATTCAGTGGGAGGGTCTATCTCTCCATTTCTCTATATCTCACATTCATCTGGTCCTTTACAGAGTATTAGTCACCAGTGACATACTATCTCATTTGATCTCACAATTCTCTGAAGACAGGCAGAGCAGACATTATGATCCCCGAGCAGATGAGCTCGGAGGAGGTATGTGGCTTTCCCCCCAAGGTCTCACAGGTGGAGTGCAACAAGGCCAGAAGTAAAACCAGGTCACCTCCCTGGTGGTCTGGCATATGGAGCTACCCATTGAGCTGGTAGATGGCCCTGTCACTTCCCACCTGGGAGGCAGCCCATGGGAGTCCTTGGACACAGTGGTAAAGGAGACAATGGGACTTCCTGCTCTGAAAAATCCCCTGGAAGCCGCCGGCCTCTGAATCTTGTGGCAAACGCTATGCTTTAGTTGACAATGTCTTCATAATGAGGAATGCCTCATTAATTCAGACACCACTGTTTCAGAATTTGTGATTATCCAACCTCAATTATGCTTGGATGTGTCTTTGAACCCCTATAAACAAATGGACTGGGATGCAGATCCACACTGCTGACCAGATGGTAGAAGGCTTATTTAACCTACTTAAGTGAACAAACTAGTTGTAATGGCTTTAAGCATGGATACTGCCTGAGTTGCAAAATTATTCTCATTTTAAATGAGTTCGCACTACCCAATAAAGTACTCTCCTATTTTGAAATAGCTTGCCCATTGCAAGAGTAGTTTCTTTTTTTTTTGCTTTTTTTAGATTTTATTTATTTATTTGAGGGAGGGAGAGAGAGAGAGAGAGAATGCACGCATGAGCAGGGGGGAGGGGCAGAGGGAGAAGCAGGCTCCCCACTGAGCAGGGAGCCCAGTGCAGAACTGGATCCCAGGACCCTGAGATCATGACCTGAGCCGAAGGCAGATGCTTAACAGACTGAGCCACCCAGGTGCCCACAAGATTAGTTTCTAATTCCAACTTCTCAGCAGTTCAAAGGTGCTTGTCACCGGTTAATCTTAAAGAGTTTCTTGTTGGTAAAACTGGATTTAAAATATGGATTTATCTGTGTGTTACTTGGCAAGTTCCTTTGCTTCTCTGAGCCTCCGTTTCCTCGTCAGCAAAATTGGGATAAGAATTTTACCTCCCTTAGTTGTAGGGAGTACGTGAGATGGTGTGTGTGGTTCATGGCAGGTGCTCAGTACATGGCGATGCACATCTGATGGTTGGCAGCATCATGAGAAGACAGGGGCAGCCACCCAGCCCCAGCTCTAAACAGAGCCCTCAGAGCTGTCACCCTTAACTCATTCACTAGCTCATTCTTCATGGTCTCCGAGATGGTCTCATGTGCATGGACATACCTCTTTTGAATAGCAACCCAATAATCACCTCTTTTAAGAAATGAGAAAAAAAATTAATGGTCTTCTTTCAAGCAAGGCTCACAAACTCTGTTTATTTCTGTTGACATCATATGCCCTGCCTCCTCTCTCTTCCCCCATGGAGCTGGGAGCTCCTTCCTAAGAGGGACACCTGGTCTTTCCTGTGTCGCTGCAGGACTGGGGATAGGGGCTAAAACTCCTGGGGGTACCCGGGTAATGATGATTTCCTGGTCTTTTCCTACATAGGTGGGCATTCACGCTGATCATCATCTCATCCTACACGGCCAACCTGGCAGCCTTCTTGACTGTGCAGCGCATGGATGTGCCCATTGAGTCAGTGGATGACCTGGCTGACCAGACCGCCATTGAGTATGGCACAATTCACGGAGGCTCCAGCATGACCTTCTTCCAAGTAAACCATTGGGCTGCTCACCAACATGGGGAATTGGGCAGAATAAAGTTGAGATGTTTGTCCTCTAAAGATAAAAACATCAATCTTCATCCCATTATCTCTTTTGAACATCTAGCTTGGAGGTTCACTTGGGGCTCATTTATCCCCTGCTCTACAAAGTACCCTGGAGTTAATAGGTATCTAACCAACCTACTACCCAAGACGTCCATTTTCACATGAAACAAGTCCAAGGCGTTCAGTTTTCTGTTTTCCATACAAGCCTCAGTTCCTGTTGGCACCACAACCACTAAAGGCATCATGCAGAACCACAGGTGTGGATAGACACACACACCTCCCCTCTCCCCACAGCCCCCCCCGCCCCCCCCCCCCCCGGCCAAATGCTCTCAGTCTTCTTATTGTTTGTAAAAATAGAGGCCAGGGCTTGGAGTTCACTGCCTCCAACCTAAAGGACAGCGAAGGACACAACCAGAATTTCCATTCTTCATTCTGCCAGAAGCCAGAGGTTGGCAGTGGAAGACTTCTCTAGGGTAGATGGGGCAAAACCGATTATCAAACCACTAGGCAGAGTTTACAGTGCCTTAGGGCCCTGTTCTTTCCTTGCCTTCCTGTGAAAGATATCAAAGGCACAGCCCCCTCCTCCTGCCATGATACAGTGGCCATTGAGAGACGGAAGGGAAAAGGCTATATTGAAAATAATGAGGGGATTGAGTAACAAAAGGGCCAGGATTTTCAGGTCCACTTTGATTCCCTCCCTTTTAATGCCAACATTTCCCTTCTCTTGTTCTAACCCTGCTTCCTTGCGTTCTTTTCCCAGAATTCCCGCTATCAGACCTACCAACGCATGTGGAATTACATGTATTCTAAGCAGCCTAGTGTGTTTGTGAAGAGCACCGAGGAGGGAATCGCCAGGGTGTTGAATTCCAACTACGCCTTCCTTCTGGAATCCACCATGAATGAGTACTACCGGCAGCGAAACTGCAACCTCACTCAGATTGGGGGCCTGCTGGACACCAAGGGCTATGGGATTGGCATGCCAGTCGGTATGCAGGAGAGGGACAGCCCCTTTGGGTAGCACCATCCAGGCAGGGTCAGAGTAGCTAGGACCACTGAATGCAGCACTGAATTCGACAACCCTGTTCTAGAACCAGTTAACAGTGACTTTAGGTGGGCATTCTCCAGGTTAAAAAACAAAAAACAAAAAACAAGCAAATCCACATACTTCTACTGATCAGCGATCCCATTCTCAATCTTTAATTATGGAAGGGTGACTTGATTAGTTATTAGCTGATTAATTACTCAAGGGCATCTTGATGCCCTTGGTGGATTCTTCAGGGCTTTTGTTCTCCCCTCTTCTGCTTCCTGCCTTTTGGCCCTTTCTCTGTTGATGGACCTCTCTACTAGCAGTGGGAAGGAGACGGAAGAGACGGTCAAACTTAACTAATTTTGCTATTACTGTCCCTGGTGAAAGGCTTATTACAAAAGGAGACTGACATGATGAGATAAAGTGGTTTTCAGATCATTTGTGGGTCTCACGGACCCATCTACTCCAAATCAGCATAGGTCATTGAGAAGAAGGAGTAGAACTCAGTATTTATCTGGCTGTGTACCTTCCTGGCTGTTATAGCATGGTAAGGATGTTTGGCTTCCAGAAAGGTCTCCCAGCTGTGCTTTCTAAAGGATATTCACACTTTGGGCCTTCCCCAAAAGGAAGGTGAGGGGAAGCATATTGAACTGCTTTTTGGATTGGCGAGGGAATCTGAAAATATTCCTTGGGTGCTTGGCACATACACACTTCCCCCACCCACCGTGGAGAGCCACATTGTATAGGGCTGTCCTCACTCAACACTGTTCTTCTACAAGTTTATCCTGTACAAGGCAGCGGGGGGGAAGCAGCAACTGAGGCCATCAGACCATGTGGGGAAAGCATGGACATCTTTGCTGTTATCTAACACACTCCTTCTCTTGATCTTTACCTAACCCAGAACTCTATTGGATTCACTATACCTGTGGAGTGTGAAAAGCATGGGTTTGGAGTCAGGCAGACCTGGGAATGCACCCGGTTCCAGGCTGTGGGACCTCAGATCATTTAAGCTCTCTGAGTCTCAGTTATTCCATCTGTAAAATTAGGTTTCTAATACCTGCCTCATGGGGTAATTAAGGGGTAAACCTAATAATCCAGTCAGGTGCCTTACCACAGCATCTCCCACTTAGCCTGCTTGTGGGGAACATGAGTGCCCTCCCCATCTTCTCCCTAATCCCCTATGTTATCTGATAAAAGCAGATGACTTCTTAAAGATGGGTGGGAAGCCAAGCCAATGAGCATAGACAATGATACAGTTCCTTCTTGAGCTCAATGAATTCTGACACCAGCAGTTGTATAAACCAGAGCCCTCACTCCGGGCACTTGTAAACCCACATACTCTCTTACCATATTTCATTGATATTTGTTAATATACAGATTATGGGCCTCTTTGAGAAATTTATTGGCTTCTATTTTGTTTCAAGATGGTGGAGTGAACCACAAAATAAACTTTTAAGATGCACCTTGATCAGGATCCAGCAATTTAAGAAATTTAATTGAAATCTCAAATGCTTCAAAAGTTTTCCTGGAACAAACCTGTAGAGAGTTGACACAAAGCAGACCAACTCTAGAAATTTTTATCAATAACGAAGGAAAAAGGGAAGGAAATACATTTCTTCTGTATCTGGCATGTTGCTGTTTTTCACATGTCAGCCCACCTGCGAGGTAGATGTGGTCCTTCTCACCCTAGAGGAGAGTACAGAGATTCAGAGGGGACAACTTACTTGTCCAAGGTCACACAGTAAGTAGAGGAGCTGGGTTTGAGCCTAGACTGCCTGTCTCCAGATTCAGTGCTTCACTTTCCAGACCATGTTGCCAGAGGGTCCCACTGGTTCAATAAGAGAATAGGTGGGAAAGTGAGCTGTGAGCTTGTCCAGGTTCTCAGCTCAGGCTGGGAAGAGCATCACACAATCCATTGATGAGACAGAATTTATATCCAGCTGAGGTTACATCCAGGAAAGACGACAGCATGTGTATCATTTTTAAGTGGGAGGGGGAGGGGATAAGGACATAACCAGAGAATAAGTAATGTGCTTGGACCCAAGAAAATTAAGAGAAACAGAACAAGGAATGAGATGGGAAATGAGTCAAGTGGTTTACGGGCAAAGCAGGCAAACATGGGGCAAACCGAATAATCTTTTCAGGGGGCCCCTTAGGTGCTGTTGAGGTTGGGTTGAAAATGTCTTGAAAACTGCTTGAAATGCCTGGCTGGGCTGGACAGTTGTCTGTAAACCTGGAATGTTCATTAGTCTCCCCACCTAGCACCATCTGTAAGTTCAAGTAGCCGTCCACCGCACATGTGTATTGAGTACCTATATACATGAGGCGCTCTTGATGTTGGCCCACATTGCTTGCATAGACACATTCTACGCCGCAGGCTTGGGGGTGTGCATGCCCAGGCGTAGTTGTATCTCCAGTAGGGAAGCTTTCCTCTGTGGAGTCATGGGCTGTCAGAGTCCAAAGAGATCTGGGAGCTGATCTAGTCCCTGACCTGTCAAAGTGCAGTCTATGGCTGAGCGGCAGGCCATCCCCTTGGAGCTTGTTAGAAATGCACAATCAGAGGGCGCCTGGGTGACTTAGTCAGTTAAGCATCTGTCTTCGGCTCTGGGGTCCCGGGATCGATCCCTGCATCGGGCTCCCTACTTAGCAGAGAGTCTGCTTCTGCCTCTGCCCCTCACCCCACTCATGCTCTCTCTCTCTCTCTCGCTCATTCTTTCAAATAAATAAGTAAAATATTTAAAAAGAAAGAAAGAAATGAACCATCTCAGGCCCCATCCCAGACCCATGGAATCAGAGTGCAGGTCAACCAGATCCCCAGGTCATTCCCATGCATATTAAAGTTTGAGATCTATTTGTTCCAAGCTTCTGCCTGAACCCTTCACCGTAGCCTTTTCCCCTGAGGCATCTGTCCACATCAGGCCTTCACAGAGCTTGAGCAAGAAAACTGAGCAGCTTAGTTGGTTTCCAGCCTCTTGGCAGCTTTTTCTTTATGATCTCTGGCCTCAGCCTGTGCTGAGGCATTGAGCTTTCCATGGTTTCATTTAAGCCTACTTTTGTGATTAAACCTAAATTCCAGAACCAAAGCTCCTTGACCATATTCCATTAGAAAAATTAAAAAAGAACTGCCCTGAACAGAAGCCTTCTGTCTGAGGAGGGAGGGAGGAGCGGTGTGCACAGGGTGATGGATGGGGACGGGGGGCCGTCGACGACACTGAGCGAGCAGGTGGGAAGGTTGGAGCTGCCCGTGACTGGCTTCTGCACACGGATGGTGGAGAGGTGGCTTCCGTCACTCTCTGGGGTGGCTCTTCTCTCACTGGGGGTGCTCTGGGTAAACAGTTGTTCAGGTGTAATGTAGCAAGAGTTACAAGTGCCTGGGAAATGAATTTAGATCAAGTAGAAGACAGACCGCTGGCCGAGCGAGAGGTGTCACAGGTTTCCCACCTTGGCCTCTCGGAGGCGGATGGGAGGCCTCGTGACCAGCTTCCCGAGTGTCCGTGGGCAGGTCGGTTAACCTCAGTAGAAAGTGGTGGGGAAGTGGGGCTCCACGGGTGCCTGGAAGGTCAAGCTGTCACTTGAGCGTCACTGGGTTCTCGGCGGGGGGCTGAACATGGCGTCAGTGGAGAGAGAAGGCAAGTAGAAAGGCCCGAGTGCCCTGCGTACAGCCGGAACTCCCTCCTCTCTGTGGAGGGTCCTCAGAACCAGCCAGGCGGAGAGCCGTGCTCCTGTAGGGACCCCTGCCACGTCTGTCCCTCTCCTCCTGAGGTGAAGTGGGCAGAGTGGCGCACCCCGGTGTGCCGGGGAAAGGAGCGGAGTGACGCATAACAGGCACTTACACCCTGTGTTCTGGGCTCTCCTGTGACCCCACAGGTTCAGTTTTCCGGGATGAGTTTGACCTGGCCATTCTCCAGCTGCAGGAGAACAACCGCCTAGAAATTCTCAAGCGCAAATGGTGGGAAGGCGGCAAGTGCCCCAAGGAGGAAGATCACAGAGCCAAAGGTAAGGGGGTTCAGGGGCGTCCCCCTCCTGCTCTAGAGGACAGCAGCTTGTTTCTGGTGTCCAGAGTCCAGATGATGATCGTTGGAACACACCGAGAGCAAGCCTTGGAAGGAACTTAGGGCTGGGCGGGGTTGGGCTGAGGGCTGGGCTGAGGAGGCTCCCCCAGAGAGGCCATCCTTGCCCTCACCCGTCTCTCCCATCACCTGAGCTCTGCTTTGGTTTTCTTGTCAGGCCTCATCACTCCCTGATACTATATGTTCTATTCATTTATTTGTCTACTTCCCATTTCTTCTACCAGAATATGTTTCATGAGAGCAGGACTTAACCTTCTTCACAGGACTATCCACAGGGCCTGGCATATGGATATTTTATTGAATGAATGAATGAATGAGTGAGTAAACGAATGAAGTTTAAATCACGCTGGATAGAAAGCAGTCACTGACTGATAATACGTGGTTGTGGAGTGTCCAGGGTCCCTGAGCACCCAGGATTTTTTGTAGGGGGTTTGCCCAGGATAGTCCCAGGCTACATCTGTTGTCGATCAGTTAATGCCTATTAGTTATTTTTAGAACCCTCTTTAAGTCTCATAATGTCCTGGTTTGGACAATAAATCATATGATCACCCTAGTCATCTATTGCAGCCTTGTTAAAATACATAACAAATTTACCTATACACACTATCCCCTAGGAAGGCAGCTGAGGAGTGAAATGAATAATACCATGTGCTTCCCTCTCTGCTCAGCGTGAGTGATTATCCATGATGAGACAGTGAATGAGTGACTTTGTATTTCCAAGGGTCTCTATGTGGGTCTCTGTCTTGCAAGGAGAGGTCTCGGAAATATGGACCTATGGGTAATTTAGTGGCCTTTTGTAATTTAGAGGAAATGCTGCCCCTTCCCACACAGGAACCCATGGAGGCCACACATGTCTTGGCCCTCCACTCCCCAAAGATCAAGTGTGGAGGAGACTAACTCTGTTCAGGAAAAAAAAAAAGCAAGAAATGAGGGTATCAGAAAACTTTTGTGGATTTGGTAGAATGAAGGAGATGTTGAGGATGCTCAGGACCTGAGCAGGTAGGGAGGGTCGGGGGGTATTGCAGACAATGAGCCCCTCGAGGAAGATGCGGCAGGAATCCGTGCTGTGGGCCGGGGCTCTATGTGGTGCGGGTGGAGCAGAGTGAGATTCCCGTGGGGAGAGTTGAGCTGCACAGAGGGTTTGTACTGGGAAGGTGTGGGGAGTGAAATGCTCTGCACCACCCCCTCCCCGCAAAAAGACCCATGGCTTGAAAACAATCTAAATCTGACTGGGCCTGGACTAGTCAAAATAAAATGAGATTATTGATAAGGTAACTTAGGCTAATGTTGTTCTGTGATTACAATGAACTTCAGAGCAGTGGGATAGCACACCATCTTACCAAGCAGGTGGAGAGAACCAGTGGTGGGTTTTGATCTGGAGCAATCTGAAGAAGAAACAGAGAGGTGGATCTGGGCCCCAGAGCGGAAGGCCCTTGAGTCCTTCCCCTGACCGATGAGTGAAATAGGAGAAATGTCCAGGTATCTCCCTTCCTGGAAGCCCTTGGTCCCCCTCCACCCCCACTCCCCCAGTGGGTTGGGTGCCTTCTGTGACTTTGGACGGAGCACTCAACACACTACATTGCAGCTCCTGGTCTCCTCTGCTTGGCACCGTAGCCGTGGACCCAGTCTCATCTGTTTCTACGTCCCTAGCCTCCCCTGCAGAGCCTGGCACATAGTAGGGACCCAGTAAATATTTGTGGGATGTGTGACTACAGCTGCTGGCTGGTAGTTGTCAAAAGCTACCAATGGCTGTGTTCTCCTGGGTCACATTAGCAAAGGGACCAGTGAAACTGATTCGGTGACCTTTCTGCGCAGCCTTCAGTCCGAGCTCTCCACTCAGTCAAGTCGTTCCTGCCTCTGAGCAGCTGACCCAACGGGTGTGGTGACACAGAGACACTGTGGATGAGGGAGGCTGAAACCCAGAGGGAGGGGGCCAGGAGCCAGGGCTCAGAGCGGTGCAGGGACCCCCACAGACTCCTGCATTGTGTCCCCCACCCCAGCCGGCAGCCAGCTCTGCCAGCTCCAGATCTCCCTCCCCTCCTGTTCCCACTAGCTGTGGGTTTCCCCAGCTTTCCCTGCCTTTGTCAACCGGATGCCTGTTTGATCTCTTGGAGCACATTTCCCCTTGAGGCTCACTGCTGAGTTGCTCCCATGTCTCCAGTTTCCCCCTTTCATCCCTGATCCCGAAAACCGGCCGCCGGTCCTTCTCTTTTGTGCACGTATGTCTTTGCTTGTGTTCGTTTATGCATCCTGCTAATCCTAGAGAGAAAAGTTGGAGGGCAGCAGAATTGGCAAATACGATGATCTGGGTGCCTTACCATGGTCACTCACGGCCCCCCATCTGGATCAGCTCTCTCCTACTCACGGTGTCACCCGAAGTCCAATGGACTTCCCCCAACCCTCCTCCCACCCTCCAAGAAGGGAGCTCATCAGACTTTTACTCTCCTGCCTACCTGTTTGTTCTACCATCAGCCACTAGGATAGCTCTCTTCCCTCGGGCAGTTTTGATAGGGTTCAGGATCATGGGCCTTAGTTCAAATGGACCCCACCCCATAAATGGCCTTGTTACAGACACTAAAAAACATCTTTGAGCCTCAGTTTCCTTCTCTAAGAAATAGAGATGATGATTAATAATTATGTCAGCTCCCAGGGCTATTGTGAAGATCAAATGACATAAATCATGTTAAATAAACCCTCTGCAAAAGTGCCTGGCACAAAGGAAGTGAGAACTAATTTTATTCCCAAATCTAGGCTTCGAGGAGCAATTAAGGCACAGTAAGAGGTCTGAACAGTGTCCACAACCACAAGTATGCTCACTCATCACATGCTACTTGAGACTAGATAGCTCTTCTAAAATCCACACTGATGACATCTATTTTGCATCTGTTGACATTTGTCCCCCATGGACTATAAAAAACTCAAATGCAGGGACTGTGTCTTATTTATTTTTGTATCTTGCTGACTAGCATTATCATCTCACATCTGTGTCTGATGTAAGGATGAACAGTGAAAGAAAGAAAGAATGAATGAATGAATGAATGGAGTGGGCAGTCATCTCAAGGACCTCCAGACTGGTCCCACTTCCTATGTCTGTTGCCTCCCAAGCAGGAACCCTGACACCCCAGCTGGTGGCATAGAAAGTGTTCACATAGCCCCATTGCATCCAGCATACATTGTAAACCAGTGCATGTCAGGCCCTCTGCTAGGCTCTGAGATTACGAAAAGGACTAAGACATGGCCCCATCCTCAAGAGGCTTAGAACCTAGAGAGAGGCACAAATCATCACTAATACTGCTTGCACTGTAGGAATGCTTTACGAGAACCATAAAGAAAGTGTTTATGAAGCCCAGGGGAGGAAGGGATTAATTCTGAGCAGTGGTCAGGGAAGACTTTAGGGACATTTGGCCTGAACCTTGAAGCATCTATCAGGAGTCACTGTTTTAGGAATGTTGTAGAGCAAAGCTGTTGCATTCAGAAATTGGTTTGAATAAGTAGGACGAGGTTGGAGTTGAGAGCCTTGAAAACCAGGAGGAGGCATTTGGACTGCAAACCGGCCTATTGTAAGCTTTTCCGTGGAAGGAATTAATAGCAGCAGACACTAAGCCTATACTGTTGGGGGCCGGGGAACATCGTCTAAAACAGCCCACCATGCTTGGAATATCCTTGGTCTTCTGTTTTATCCTAAAAACACATGAGTTTTGCAACTTATGACATAACATAGGCATGTTTATTTAATGTAAAAATGCTTTTTCCACCTCAACTCTAAGTAAAATTAGTGTCCCAGGGAGATGCTCCATAAATATCCCAGAGCATTGTCTATGTCTCGGCACCCTGGACTGAGTTGGAGAGTGTTGGCTCCAGACTTCAGAGGTGCTGGGCTAAGACGGGGCATGATGAAAGCAGGTGCTGGGATGGAATTCTGAGCTGTCACTGGCATTCATGGTGTCAGGGGACAGTCCTTGCCTCGGGAGGAACACAGAATCAAATTATTGACTTTAAGTTCCAACAGTTCTTATAACTCACAGAGACAGTGTTGTTAGAAGTCAAGGTTTTTGATTTGCCAGAAGAGTATTTTGCAATACAGAAGCCTAATACTTAAAGGAAGCTTGGCATGAAGCTGGCACTAGAATTTAGAGAGTAGAAAAATAAGAGAAGACCCAGGCCACCTAGTCTGCAAACCAGATTTAAAAAATAAATAAATAAATAACACCCTGGCCAGAACAGGGAGCTTCTGAGCAGGAAAAGGGTATATAAAGATGTGGAGGGTCCCTGAGAGGGAGCTTTGTGCCCTGCTGGGACATAAGACAGTAGCAGATAGAACTCCTAGATTAGTTGGGGATTCTAAGAGGTAAAGAGATTTTTGCTTGCTTCTGGAGTTTGGGAAGCCCCAGAAAAATGTGTCATGCTACAGTGAAGAGGGGGCATGAGAGATGGGACATGAGGACCCAGGGCAGGGAGGCCCCAGTGACAGGCCTGCATTTTCCTAGGCCCCACAAATAGTGGAAATCTAAGTGGAATCCCACATTAAGACCAGATACCTGACCCACCCCCATGACACATAATCTCCTTCCTATCCTCGGACCTGAAATACATCCATGGGTGAAGCAGGAACAGAGAAAACACTGCATTTAGCTGAATTTAAACCCCAAATGACTGAGAAGTCGCTATGTTTTTGGCAATCGGGTGGAAATGGGTAATTTATAGAAAACTTAAGTTAGAATTTTTGCCAAGTGATTGGCTTTGGAAACCCTTCCCCAGTCCACAGAGGCTGAGGAAGACTGATCTGACGGCAGAGCCCAGGAGGGATGGAGGGAGGAGGCATACAGGGAGATCGGGTTCCCAGGGAAGATGGGGAGGTCATACCGGGGGCTCCACTCTGCACTTGGGGACCAAATGTTTCCTACCACAGAGAAGAGAACGGAGCAGATGAAAAGGGGAAAATAAAGAGCGAGGTCACCCTGCCCAGGTCCCAAATGCTTCAGGAGATGCTAGGGTTCTGTCACCTGGCCCGTGTCAACTCTGTGCCACTGTCCTTTGGAAGGAAAGGGTGAGCTGTGTTAAAACATCCAAAGGGCCCTGTCTGGGAGATGCTGTGCAAATCATCATAAGAGCCAGGGCTTCAGCAGCTAGTGCCAGTTTAAGCCAGTGGCCCCATTTCTGCATGGCCGAAACCCAAACGAACATGACTCAGAGAGGCAAAAGGGCTTCCTAGCCAAGCGAAAGTCCGCGTGACCTCCTCCAAGCCAAGCAAGAAGCACTAGCCTGGAGCGAAAGGCGCCAGCGCTTGGCCTCTCTCTGGCAAATTAGCCATCAGACTTCACGGAATATAACTTCCTGCTCCAGGGAGCCCCTCCTGGGGCAGAAGAACAGGACCAGCATGACCCGAAAGATCTCTTCCTTTAAGTCTTTAAATGGTTGCCAGGAAAGGAGCCACAGGAACTTTTTTTTTCCTTGCTTCTCAAACCGAACAAAGGGCAGTCGTATTAATTTGCTTTCCCAGCGGCTCCTGGGTGATCTTTCTTTTCGTGATGTGAGTCCTTTGGCTTTCTCATGAGCCTAAAGGACGGGGGAGACTATGGAGCAGGCAGAGAGGGATGGAGGCAGGATCCCCTCCAGGGATGGAGGTAAAGGGAACTGCGAGGAAGGCCCTTTTGTCAGAGGCTTCTGAAACTGACCGTGGCTGTAGGCACTTGGCTTTCAAGTACAGCTGGTCCCTGACTTACGACGGTGTGACTTAGAGTTTTTCAATTTTATGGTGTTGCGCAAGCGGGCCGCGTTTTGTATACAGCGTACTTGGAACTTGGGGTTTGGATCTTTTCCCAGGCGAGCGATGTGCGGGATGATCCTCCCCCGTGATGCTGGGCAACAGCAGAGCTCCCAGTCACCCCGAGGTCACCAGGGTCAAGAACCGATACACGGACAGCCCTTCTGCACCCATATAGCCATTCCAGTGTTCACTTTCAGGACAGTGTTCAACCAGTTACAGAAGATGTTCAAAACTTTGTTACAAACGAGGCTTTCTTGTGAGACGATTTTGCCCAACCCTAGACTACTGTCCGTGTCCTGAGCACGTCTCAGGTGGGCGAGGCTAAGCCATCATGTTCAGTAGGTTAGGTGTATTAAATGCATTTTCCACTTAATGATATTTTCAACTGACAATGGGTTTATTGGGACATAACCCAATCATAAGTCGAGGAAGATCTGCAGCGTGTACTAGTCAGTGTACACTAGCTAACACAATCCTTCTCCACTTTGTTATCCTATTGAAATGCAAGAAATTTCAAAGAAAAGGATCTGGTGCTATCCTATTTCTAATCCAATATTATAGCTCAAACATCAGTGCCAAGTTCCAGAGAAGAACCCTAACATTGGGATGATGCCACCAAGCCTAGTCTTTTTGCCAGGCCTCCCTTGGCTCTAGTGCGAACCACAACATTACCCCTTCACCGTACCTCCCAGATTTCTTTCCCTGCCTGGAACTCAGTGACCATCTACCTTAGTCCGCAACTGAAAAATGAAATGGTAGAGCGTATGGAAGGCTTGATTCCAAGCTCTTTCATTTTCCTCTGCCCTTTCTTTTCAAAAACACTTATTTTATTTATTCTCTCACTCAGCCCCTATAAAAAGAAATCTCCGTTAGCCACTCATAAATGCCGGCACCCTGATTCAAGGGGATTGGGTTACTGAAGGCTTTGCAGAACAATTGTGGGACGAAAAGATAGTTGGTAAATTCCAAGGAAATCAAATACCTTTATCTTGAAAAACACAAGCTCACAATTGGGCTTCAAAGGAACATAAATACACCACCAGGCTGTGAAAATCAGGGTCCCCTTTCAAGGATGGAAAAGAGGCCAGTGGTATTGACTCACAAAATCCTTAGAGAGCAGGAGTTTGCTGTCTGGCACAGTGGGAATGAAAGTGGGAAACATCTTAGCGAGAGTGGGGGTGAGGGATGGGTGGGGGGTGGAATCGGGGGCCGTTTTCCTCTCTGTCTCTTCTCAGGGGCCCAGCCTGATTATCCCGGTTCTCTGGTTTCTCTGGAGAGAGCCAAGACTGGAAACCCAAATATGGGAGTTTAGATAGTGTCTCGGAGAGATGCTTGCAGAGGAAGCTTCTCCCTAATCAAAGCAGATGGATTGCTGAGAGATGGAGAAACTCCCAGGGGATGCCAGTTAGCAGGATCAGGAACAGAGGCAAATGGTGGCCCAGTGTGTCTGCATTAAAGGAGGTCGGCGACTATAAAGTCTGCAGCCCAGCTTTGTGTGGATCCTGAGCCAAGGGGAAGTCAGTAAAGCATCGATTCAAACGTTTGATGTAATGTTGTCAAGGAGAGAAGGGAATTTTGTAAGTGGAACTCATCACCCATACATACACCCACACATCACCCATACACAAAGAGTGACCCTCTTTCCTGGTTACTCTGGGTGGGAGGCGAGGTCCCAGGAATGAATTCAGTCATCAGAGTATGGGGTTGCTGTCTGTAATCCCATCCCTGTAGCAGGAGGAAGCCTAGTTCCAGGGAGAGGCAGCGTGGGGTAGGGGTAGGGACGCAGGCTCGGGCTTCAGTTCGGATCTGGCCCTTGCTGCTGGCCATGGGACCACGGGCAAGTTACCCGACTCCAGTATCGTGGTTTCCTTGTCAGAAAAATGGAGGCAAACGTGGTACCAGTTTCACAGGGATTCAATTAAAATGTTTAGCCTGGTCACCTTGCTCCTAGGAAGCAGTCATAAAGGTCAGCTTTATTTTTATAAAGAATATTAGCAGGGCAGTGAGATTTATCTAGATTTCACATCTCAGCTGTGAACATTTGGGCCATTTAACGTTTCCTGAATTCCTGTTTCTTCCACTGGAAAATGCCAACAGTGGGCCTTCTTTAAGGTGTTTTTAATGATAATTGAATGAGATAGCAAATGTTTTTAAAAATGAGGTGCTTGAGCTCGTATTTTGATAAATTGTAAAGTGCCTCTCCCAAGCTTATGTTTTGATAAATTGCAAAATTTATCAGATGCCTCTTCCATCCCTCTTCTACGTCGTGTCCATTTGCCTGCTCTTCTTCCATCACTGTCTCGAGACTCTGCTGGGTCTAGTCAATGAATGTCGTGGGAGGAGTAAATGGCGCACTTGCTCTTTCTGTCCTCAGCCGTGCAAACCTGACGAGTCACTTCGTATTTTCTGGGAAGGTCATACCGGTCAGCTCACACATGGTCTCGTGAAGTTGCCATTTACAGTAAATAAGTCCAGGGAGATGAGACCATTTAATATATTTGCATGGAGGTAGGTGAATGTGACTCTGAAATAGTGCTCGAAAGTCATTTTGGTCAAAGAATTCATGGGCTTGTCAAGTGTTTTCAGTGTAGAACGCCGCACAGAGCTTCAGCACACAGCATAGTGCTCAGCTCACGGAAGCTTCTCAAGAAAGATTTGTTGACCAACGTCCAAGAACAAATACGCTCTCCCTTGCTGGGATCGTGGCGCCAGTCTCTTTTCTCTCTGTACCCACCTCCCTGGCTCTTTGGCCTCGGCCTCTTTGCCTCCCAGGCTAGACCTACCCTTTCCTTGTTCAAAAGGAGCATCCCCGCATCTCAGTTGCAAATTTCCATAGTGCTACCGGGAGATATGCAAGGGTAGTAAGGCACGTGAATCCAAAAATGATTACTCTCAGGTCAGAACTGAAGGCAGGGCAGGTGGGTGGAGATTCAGATCTGTTCAGAGGGACTCCCTTGCAGGTTGCCATTCCCCACTGGAGTTTTAGAGACAAGGAAAGTTGTTAGTTTGTCAGCCATAATTTGTATTCGTGGACAAGCTAGGAGCGACACCAGAGTTAGTGTTTAATCAACCAAGAGTTTGCAGGGGGAGTTTCGTTCTGTTTCAGCTGATACGGTCTTATTGCTGGGACATAGCCGAGGCTCTGAGACTCAGGTGTCAAGAGAGACTCTCAGTCTGAAAGCCATCTGTAGGTGGCTTCTGTGGAGTCCAGCTGAAGAAGGGATGGGGGCGGTGATTAGCCAGCCCTCTCCTTGCAGGGGCCGAGGTGGCTGTGAGCGCATCGAGGGCCTGTGGTCAGACTGGAGGGTGTCCGTGCCCGAGGAGAGGCTGTGCGCTGCGGAAGGCATTTGACTTTAGGAGAGTGACTGATGGCAGTGTTAAGTAGAACCGCTGTGCTCTCCTAGCGCTCGCTGCCTGCTCCCACTCCATCTGTTTCTCAACTCTGACTCTGCCAGCTATCTATTCTTGCCTCCACTTTCCAGTAAGTTCCTAAAGGCTCGGGTGGCACACAAGCCTCGCTCCTGGGAGGGGAGGCCGCCCAGCCAGGAATCAGCATGCTGGAGCTAACAGCGTGATTAACATGCTGGCCCTGAAACATGAGAAGCTGGGAAAGCAAGACCTGGGGGTGTTTCAGTGACGCATGCTTTCTACTCGCATCCTGTTAAAACCTCAGCTCCTCCGAGAAGCTTTCCCTGATCTCATCAAACTTAGCCCGGCCCCGATCACCTGTCTGTGTATAAACCTCCCCCGATCACCTGTCTGTGTATAACCTTGCACCCGCTGGGGACCCGGTACCGTGGGTCCACGTTGTGGATTAGCCCATGTCAGTGTTCAGTCCACCCTTGGCCAGCCACTCTGCAGTCTGGGCCATCTGCCTCTGTGACCAGGCTCCGAGCACCTGACAAGGGCTGTCGCACTTTACTATTATTTCAAACAAAATTTAATTAGGAGTGGATACATTTCACAGTATGGATCCAAAGCTTTTGATAATACAGGCTTCTACATAGGAGACGTCTTTATCCTCTTAGTTTCTGTTCATTCTTTCCACAAACATTTATTGGACTCCGATTATGGACCAGGCACCATGATTGTGGGGTTACAGAGTTGAAGGAGACCTGGATATTTCCCTCAAGGAACTCATAGTCTAGTGGCAAATCCAGAGATAGCAGATCAAACTAGGGTATTATCTGATACAATGTTAGATGGATTCACAGTGCATTATCAGTGAAATACCAAAGCGGCATATCTAACAGAGCTAGGTAAGATCAGAGAAGGCAACCTGGAGGAAGTGACCATTCAGTGAAGCCTTAAAGGAAAGGTTAAGGTTAGCCCAGTGTGTGTCTGGGGATTTGGGGTAGGCACCAGGCGGAGGTGCTCACAGGAGTAAAGGTACAGAAAAAAGATAGGGGCAACAATGCTGTGTGCCGGGAACTGCGAAGAGTTACTAGAGATGTGTCGCAGTTAGAGTTTGCATTTTGGGGAGATCACTCAGGCAAACTTAGTGGACGGTAGAGTTGAGCTATACGGCTGCAAGCAGGAAATCATTTCTGAGGCTGCTGAATAGTCCAACCAAGAGACGGTGGGAGCCTGAATGTGAATGAGGGAAGTGGTAGCAGGGATAGAGAGAAGGGTGAGAAATTGAAAAGTATGTAGGAGGCAAAATCAGCAGGACTTGGTACCAGCCAGTGCAGGAGGGAGAAGCAGGAGACCAAATGCAGGGCAGTGAGGAGACAATGTGCCTTAGAGCAGGCAAAGGCATTGAGAAGGTTGCAAGAGAGCAATGTCTTTATAAAAATCCAAGAAGGGGGTGTGGTTGGCAATGCCAAGTGCTACAAGAGGTCACTTAAGATCAGGACTAGAAAATTTCCAACAGGTTAGAAACGTAATGTTCATTGGTGATCTTGGTGTGGGTGGTTTTAGTGGTGCAAGACGGAATTGCATGCGGTGATGAGTGAATAGGAAAAACAAAAGTCAGTTCAGATAGAACCACTTTCTTCTTCAGCTACCTTGGGCCTAAAAGCTTTTCCAAGCATCCAAAATTATGTTTGAGGCCTGAGAAAATTTATTAGCTTCAAGATGCAAAAAAGAACCTGCAAAATTAAGACATGTTTAATTAAATATCTCCAAAATGTAACATTGTTTCGACTTCATTAATTTTTAAATTTAATATTCATAAAAGCTTCATTACATTTAGAAACAATTTTTTTGGTTAAATTTTTCTCATTTTGCAAACATTCCCTGGTATGCACAATGATTGCTGAGAAATCACAGCGAATTATAAATTAACTGTTGCTTGCTACTCAGTCATCTCACAAGCAAAATTTTAAAAATTCATTTAACATAAGATGTGGGTGCATTTTCTTCTACTTGCTTTTATGTGAGATGGGGCCTCCAAATGTACGCTTTTTAAGGGCTTTAAAATGTCTTTAAATAGTTCTGATATAGACAACTGTTTCAAAAAGCTTGGACAGGGAAGGAAGGAGAGAGAAGAGGTGTTCACTAGACAGAGTTGGAAGGGGAAGGAGGGTTTCTTATTTTCTCTCTGAGAAGGGAGGCATGTGAGTATGTGTATATGCTGAGAGGGAGTCAGGAGGAAGAAGAGAGTCAGGAGGGTCGGGGTGGTGCTGAGACAGGCAGGGGAAGCAGCTAGAGCCCAAATGGCAGAATTGGCCCCACTGAGGGGGTGTTCCCCTCTGTAGAAACAGGAGGAGAGGTTGAGGCCTTTCAGGGGGATCCTAGTCTTTTTTTTCTGTATCAGGCGGAACCATCCCAAAGTGATCAGAGAGTCTTATAGTACCTTCACAGTCACTTGGGGAGTCCGTTTACCTGAACAGGTAGGCATCCTTGGTATCACTGTGGTCACTTCCCCTTCACTGAGGCCTTCCATCCAGCCTTCTCCACAGCTGGAGTATCTAGTTCATCCATGATACTCAGATGCACATCACAATACCCATGCATCTGTTGCTGGAGCGGGTCCCAGAATACCCCAGCCTCTGTGCGCTCTTCTTTCTCAAGTGTCCTTTGTGGCTGCCCCATTCACGTGGTTCCCGATGTTTCCCATGGTCAAAATCTTTCTGCCCAAATGATCCCAGGTTAGAGGGGCAGGTGTTTAAATGAATCCCAAGCACCTTCCCCCCACCCCATGCACCGGAAAGTAGAAATTCTACTCCAAACCCTATATGCCTTCCCTTAGAATTGAGTTTTTAAATATCCCCCTGTTTGGGGCTATTCAATAGAGAGGATCCAAATCTGCACAGTTCTCAAAAGTCAACCGTGGGGACCTGCAGGGCACAGTACAGAGCCTCTTTGTTGCATTCACGACGGGAGCCTTGGTAGCAGATGATTAGTGTAGGCTGCCCCTGCACCGGGCAGGGCTGTTGTCAAAACAAAACAAAACAGAAACAGACATCACTCGAGGCTTTGTGGGAGGAAACCTGAGGCATCTTGAAATGGCTACGTAGGGCTATTTTTCCAGCTCTCCAAGATGCAGAAATAGGGTCAGATTTCTGCTGCTGAACTAAGCTCATCTTGTAGTGGTGTGTGAGGTTGGCTTTCCCTAATGCTGACATAGCTCCGTGTCCTACGACTGATTACACAGACCCTCAAACGTGTGAGCATTCTGGAATAGCACAGGGCGTAAGCCACCCTCCTGGCATTTTCCTGGATAAAAGATGCGTTTTGATTTACGATTGTGGTCCCTCTTGAATCAGGGTCTCATGGGCTTATGACACTCCCCTAAAGTTTGGGTTTCTCTGATACCAAATAAAGCATCCAGTGACATAGGTAAACTCAGTGTTTGACACTGTGGAAATGAAACAACCATAAAACCCTACAAATATTTACTGAGTATATGCTCTCTGCCAGGTATCATGCTCAGTGGGGAGGATACAACTGGAAACTGTGCCTGATGTCAAGGAACTTCATGGTGTACATTGCTTCTAAAAATACTAATCTGCAAACAAATTTTAGGTCTGGCTGGGAAAGAATCACCTGTGAAATGTATTTTCAAATGCAGATTCCTAGGCCCCACCTCCAGAGATGTGGATTCAAGAGGTCTGGTATAAGGACAAGGAATCTGTATTTTGAACAAGCTTCCCACATAGTTCTGATGGCAACCACTGGTCCGGAGGGATAAAAAAAGTTCTGTCTCAATAAGTATTTGAGTAACCTATTGACGCAGATACATAAATGGAATTTTTTCTATCCATAGCTTGGTTGAAACAACTGCCTTATATCCAGGAAACCCAGTATTGTAAAGATTGACTAAATTTTTTATGAAACCTCTAGAATTTATAGGTATTTTGGTATTATCATGTCTCTGGAGGCTGAGTCAAATTTTCACTGACCTTTTCTTAAAAAAAAAAAAAAAAGTATTTATTTGAGAGAGAGAGAAAGAGAGTGAGCAGGGGAGGGGCAGAGGGCGAGAGGGAAAGAATCCCCAGCAGACTCTGTGCTGAGTGCAGAACCTGACGCTGGGCTCGATCTCACTACCCTGAGATCACAACCTGAGCCGAAACCAAGAGTCGGACGCTTAACTGACTGTGCCACCCAGTACCCCTGACCTTTTTCTTAAAATGACTCTCACCTCCCACCCCCACAGGGCCTTTTGGAGGCTTCTCACTGGTCTCCTCCTTTTGCAACTGGATCCTACTTCCCCTTTTCTACTCCAGCTCTGCCACACTTTTTTTTTCAAAAGAATAATTATATCTCCTGCAAGGAAGATGTGTGTAAATCATCTACAAGACTCAAGTTCTGGTTGGTTAAACAACTTTCAGCATTTTGGTAGAATGATTATGTCTTGTAGCCCTCTTACGTTACTTTGTGTTTGTTCTCACTTTCTTACAGGACTGGGGATGGAGAATATTGGTGGAATCTTTGTGGTTCTTATTTGTGGCTTAATCGTGGCCATTTTTATGGCTATGTTGGAGTTTTTATGGACTCTCCGACACTCGGAAGCTACTGAGGTAAACTGTCAAATGGGTACGACCTGTAGCGTTGGCAGATGGGCTCACGCACCTACAAGTCATTTCAGACAAAACCTGTGAGATCCCATAAGAGGGTAGGGCACCCACGGGACAGTGTGGTGGAAAGAATCCCAGTCCCACGGGCAAGAGATCTGGGTTAAAGCTTCATCGCTTACTAATTATGCAGCCACAGAAAGTGCGCTTAGCCCCTGAGCTTCGGATTCTTTTCCACAACAGCCCAGCCGATAAATACATGATGGGTGTTTTACACACAATGAATTCTTATACAACTATAATTTAAGATGCAGTGTGGCAAAGAAAAACAGGCCAAAGTACCAGGCTTCCAGTGAAAGCGAAGACTGGTTCTTCCGTCTTCAGTATGTTTTCGCCTTACCAGTAAAGACGTTTAGAGATATCCCAATTCACATTAAGCCAAGAAGTACATCATCCTTCACAGGGATTTTGAATCCATTTAATTCCCGAACCTGTGGCTTAGAAACTGGGTTAATATAAATTTCGCACAGACTGAGAAGTCTGAATAGAAGGAAGAAGACTTTATCCCATTCTGTCTCCATTCTACCTGAGAGAAGGGGCACCAATCCTTACATGCTGATGGCATTATTCAGTTTTTAAAGTACGTTAGCTTCTCTCTCAGTCTCTCAACTCTCGGTCGTCGTAAGTCTCCTCCTTTAACTGATGCTGGAGAAACAGGGGTGTCCATGCGCCCCTCCATCTGTCGAGTCCAGCCTCAGGTGGGGCCTTAATACAGCACTGCCTTCTGGTCCTTTTACTTTTCTGTGCTCAGACTCTTTCCCATACCCACTAGGACTTCCAAACCATCACCCACTCCTCATATTCCTTTGCCCCTTCATGCATAAAGGTTAATTTTACCTCCCACCCACGCCCACGAAATCAGGAGTGGCTAGCCCCAAATTAAAACCCCCGTGAAAACTTGACCTACAGCTAAGGCCGCCCCTGCAGCCGCAGCAGGTGCCCCTGGGCGTCACTCTGTCTCTGCCCTCGTCCCACTTGCCTTGGCTACTCTAGGATGTTCCTTTTTTTCTCCTTTATCTTTGTTTCCTGCTCTCTCCTCAAAATCTAAAATTATGCTCAAGTTTATCCTCTATTTTAAAATAGTAGTATTGGGGTGCCCGGGTGGCTCAGTAGGTTAGGCATCTGAATCTTGATCTCAGCTCAGGTCTTGATCTCAGGGTCGTGAGTTCAAGCCCTGCATTGGGCTCCACGCAGGGCTTTAGCAAAAAGCCATAAAATCATAGCAGTGTTCCTATTGCTCTTGCACTATCCTTCTCCTCCTCCAAACCAAGGGGATCTGGCTGTCTCCATTTCCTGACCTCCCATCCAGTCCTCAATGCAGGGCAGTCTGGCTCCTCCCTACTCCTGCACTGAAAGGTCATTGCTGAGGGGTCTAACCCCTCCCAATGGACAAAACCAAAGAGAACCCAATGGGCCTTATTGGACCTCAGTGTGCCCTTCACAAAGTGGACAGTTCCTTCCAGAAGCTCTCTCCTCCCTTGCCTTGCCTGACACCGAGCTTTCTTGGTTCCCCTCCTACTTCTCCCTCCAACTTTACTGGCTTTCTCCCTTTGTCCACTCCTAAAATAGTGGTGCTACTTACTTACTCTATAAGACTCAGTTCAGGTGTTCCTTTCCCTATGAAACCTTCCCCAGTTCTCCTGCCTTCTTCCCTGGACAAGAGGAGTTGATCATTTCTCCTCTTTTCCAACACCATTGCAACCTGTGCGTCAAGCACTTATACATTGTGTTGCAATTATTTTTGTATCAGCCTCCTCACTAAACATTGCACTGCCTAAAAGTCAGGACTGTGTCCACTATCTCTGTATTTCCGTGCAAAGCACAGTGCTTGATACATAGTTGACAGCCAATAAATGTATGTCTTGTCACATGTAATAGATTAGGCAGGTGCTCTTGTTTTAGCTGTTACAGTTATTACTGCAAGCACAGAGATGTTAAGGGACTTGCCCAGAGTCTCTGATATTTAGTAACAGGTCTCAATTTAGTAAGTCTAAATGGGCCATATCCCATTAGGTGATACTACTTCTCTGCAGCCACTTCAAGTAGAGGATCTGTGCACATTTGGTTATTCTCAAGAGCTTAAGCACCTTGATGTACCTTGAAAAATTCAGTGAGGACTTCCAAGAGCTAAAATGAAGAGTAAAGGCTCCATTAGCTATTTGGCTCTGGTAGAACAACTGTTCCATTGATAGAACTCAAAGACTGGAAGAAAGACCATGAAAGAGCAGGTTTCAAACCTAAAAAGCTTGGAAAGTTCCAAATTTTTTATAAATTTGTTGCAAAGTACACTTGGTGACAAAACGTGCATAGGTCCGAGGCTAACGTTAATGTTTATGGTCTTTATCCCACTCAGTGTAAAGGTCCATATGTTTTGCTACGGAAATGCTAATGTGGTCTTTTCCAGTTTTATTGATAATCGACATATATTACTGTGTAAGTTTAAGGCATACAAGATAATGGTCTGATTTACCGATGTTGTGAAATGATCACCACAGTAGGTTCAGCTAGCATCTATCATCTCATACAGATACAAGAAAAAGAAAAAGGAAAGAAGGAAAAAAGGAAAACCAATTTTCTCCTTGTGATGAGAACTCTCAGGACTTACTCTCTTAACAACTTTTAATGTGCTTGAATATAGGGTCTGCCCCAGACTCCATATACTTCATGTGTGTTGTATTACCTCTCTAAAATCGAAAATATTCTGAAACATGGCTGGACCCAGGGGTTTCTTTTCAGGAGACTGTGGACCAGTAGGCGTGGCGGTTGCTGTCGCTTTTGTTGTTATAGTATTATCTCTAGCTATAACCAGTTGACCCAAAGAGTGAGAGTCTTTAGCCTGAGAACAGAATGTTCTGTACTTTTTCAAGTACTTGAAAGACGGACCTGCAGAAGAGGGCCTATTTATTTAGTAGGCTTCACGTTACAAATTTAACTGGGACAGATGGAAAATTTCAGGGAGACGAATTGTGAAGTCTGTAGAAGGAAGCACCATTACATGGGCTCTCTCCCAACATGGTGAGGACATTGTCTTTGGAGGTGTCCAGACAAAGACTGGATGACCAGATGGCGGGGCTGTTGAACACTATGGTATGGAGGGCCTTCAAATGCTAAGTGGGAGGTGGAATGAGAGGATGGATTGAAAGGTCCTCCCAATATCTCCATACCTACGATGATATGATTCGGAGACCCTTCCCCCCAGCCCCCACTGGAACAGATAGGCAAGGGACGTGCCAGGGACCCGCAGGGGGTGGTTCTGAGAGGTTGGGCTGTGACCTCCTCCTTCCCCCCAGGTGTCCGTCTGCCAGGAGATGGTGACCGAGCTGCGCAGCATCATCCTGTGTCAGGACAGTGTCCACCCCCGCCGGCGGCGCGCCGGGGTGCCTCCGCCCCGGCCCCCCATTCCCGAGGAGCGCCGGCCACGGGGCACGGCGACGCTCAGCAACGGCAAGCTGTGCGGGGCCGGGGAGCCCGACCAGCTGGCGCAGAGACTGGCCCAGGAGGCCGCCCTGGTGGCCCGCGGCTGCACACACATCCGCGTCTGCCCGGAGTGCCGCAGGTTCCAGGGCCTGCGGGCGCGGCCGTCTCCCGCCCGCAGCGAGGAGAGCCTGGAGTGGGAGAAGACCACCAACAGCAGCGAGCCCGAGTAGCCTGGGGGGCGCCGGACACGTGCAGGCCCGGTGGGGAGGCGGGAGGGCCGGCCGGGGGTGGGGTGGGGGGCGCTGCGCTCCGCGGGGAGCCGAGACTTGTACAGCGTCCATGCTTCTCGCCGGAGCCTGGATCCAGGAACTTGACCGAAAGAGCGCAGAGCCTGCCGCCCCAGCCAGAGCCAGCCCCCAGGGCCGGGAGCTGGGGCCACCCAGAGACGTTGCACCCCAGCGGCGAGGGGACGCCCTCCCTGCCAACCAAAAGGACCCATCTTCTCCCAGTGGGCCTTTCCCTCCCGCCAGAATTACAGAGTCTGGGGTGGGGGTCCCTGCCCAGACCTGTCCAATGAATTAATTGGTGGAATCATCAGTGGAATTTCCCCTGGGAAGGGGCCGTTGTACCCTGGGTCTAGTTCTTACAGGAGAACAAATTAAACTCAACAGGGAAGTTTTTCTTTTCTGGATTTGTATATTTTTTGTTAATGTTCTTTTGTTTTCCCTTCTTCCCCACTTCCCCCGCCCCCACCCCACTTTTCTTCTTTGTTGTCCTCTCAATTCTAGCCATTTGTTTGGGGAGTGGTTTTTTGTTTTTGTTTTTGTTTTTTGGAGGGGGAGGCTGGGTTAGGCAATGGAAGTCTAAATAATCCTTTTCTTTTTCCTAAATTTTAGGACATGGAGCGGCCAGTGCATCGGATTTCAGGTGCCAACCTCTCTTTTCTGAGTGGGAATTGGGGGCACCAGAGAGTGTAGAAGGGTCTTGGGAAGGATAAGGTGGAGAGTCTCAAAAGTCCATTAAAGTAATTTTTCAAATGCCAAAATCCAATCAACTCCTAGTTTACTCAGAAAGACCTTGAAATGCCTGGGATTTCAGGGGTTACTATGTCTTCTCTTTCTCTTTCTGACTTTCACTGTCACTGGGTTTGATTTGGTCTTTTGTGAATGTGATCTCTAAAGGAGAGAGACAGGGGAGGAGAGCAGAATGCAGGAGGTGTCCTAGGGCCTTGCTTAAGGAGCAGAGTGGGGTGAAACACTTTTCCCATACCCTGGCCTTGGCTTCAGATGGAATGTGCTAGTCCCCGGGGGGGGGGGGGGCACCCTGTTGGTATTGTGCAGCCTTTGTGAACGGCATCTTTTTTTAACCAAACTCAGTAGCTGCCTATGAAGCCAGACCCCCAAGGCTATCATGGATTGGGTGATTTCTTTATACTAGACGTGAGACTTGGGTGCAAGCCCATATGTGTGTGTGCGCGCATGCGCACGTGTATGTGTGAGTGTGTGCTGTGTGTGTTTATTAAATGGAAAGACCTTAAGTAATCAAGAACTTGCCAGGTTCCTAGGAGACAGGTGGAGTCTCAACAGCTGATACACAGGCCTGGGAACTGGGGACTCTTGAGCCCTAACCTCAGCTTGGGCAGAAGTCCCCTCACTTGAGTTTAAGTAAAGCATTTAACTTCTCTTCCACTTCCGAAATCAGAGTTACTGATGCTTTCCAGGCTCTCAGATGGCTTCTAGTTACTGCTCTACTTGTGGGATGTCTGCAGGGTCCAGTGCACTCAGCTGATGGGAGGGGCGAGGCTTCCCAGCAGCTGCGTGACCTCTGCTTGGCTCTGCCAGTTGGGAGTTTCACGCAGAGAGTTTTCATCTTCTGATGGAAAACAAATTCTATGCAATTTCTGATTGTAAACTTAGAAAATTCAGAGGGAGAGAGAAATAAACAGCCCCTACCACCACCACCACCACCACCACCACCTTGAATCGAATTGTCCTCACATTTCTGTTCTGAATGTACTAAAATAAAGACATCTTTGGAAGATGATGAACTTAATTCCATGTTTTGTTTTGTTTTGTTTACCATTTGGGTGGTTCAACATCTTCTGTATGCCAGGCCAGTTAGTTAGAACTGCTATCCTGGGGGCCAATTGGGACCCCGATGATTCCCATTAAGGATGCCAGTTTTGTCCTACGCTGACCTTCTCTCTCATGAATTTGAATCTTTTTTTTTCTTTTCCTCTTTAACCATCAAATGATGGCAAGCTCTGAGAGGACTCGAGTATTTTTTTCAACCTTGCCTCGAGTCTCGTGGATTGGGTGGGAAGGGCACCGAAGGCCACCTGATCGCAGACCCCAATGGTGCCACGCTGTTCCAACCCACAGCTCTGTTCCTTGCTTCCAACAATGTGGTCTCTACTGTCAGATCACACCGGGGGCAGGAAGGGTTGTTTTTTTTTAAAACTCGTTTTTATGAGCAGGATATCTTGATCAATAGCAAACTTTTTTTAATGGATTAGTGAAATAAATGTCCCCATGAATCATTTATAAAGTCTGTTTCTTTCGCCGCGTGGAGTGAAGATAAGACTGACAGCGCTAGACAGTTTCTATTAGCTGCTGGGACTATCGCTGCACCTCACTCAAGCTGGTCGGTGAACCTGCAACCGGCTAGTCCTCTTCCTTGGTTTGTCTCCACTTTTTATCTGTTGGTTGTTGGCTTTCTTTTCCATTCTGTATTTTCTATCTGACTCTGTATACTGTATAAAGCAGTTTTTTCTTGTCTGTTTATCTTTCTTCGACTGGAATATTTACAATAAAACAGAAACAAACCCTGAAGTGTTAGTGATGGATGAAAGCTGTTTGGGTTTGGGAAGGATAGTTTGGTGTGTCCAATATCCAGGTACTCTAAAAGCAAATAAAAATATAAACCCACTTGGTGTCTTCCCCTCCACCTGCCCTTCTCTTTCTCTCTTTCTCTCTCTCTCTCTCTCCACTCTCTCCCACTCCCTCACCCCCTTCGACTCTTTGTTCAGATCCCAGAACGGTCTAGGTGGTTTCTTTCAATTTGTAGTCCTGGGAGTCTGAGCCAACCCCCCTCCCCTCCAAACGGATACACATGTTAATGAAGTTTGGGATTTGTAGGGTTTTGTCTTCCTAAATGCACTTTCACAGAATAGCCATCTATTGATGCCCAGGGTAACTCTAGTCAGATATCACCCCAGATTCCACTGGGAGCTTGAAGATTACATCAATTAAAATATAATACTTTGCTTTATTTCTTTTAATTGCCTTGCAGGGCCCCAACTGTCACAAGATCTCTACCCCAGAACCCAGGTGGGGTGTAAGTTGAGCGTGTAGATGGCCAAAAATCTTTTGGCTTCCTCTAATCCAATGCTCATATGAGAATATTCATCCTGGGAACTTGCCAACCAGCCACCTTATTGGTTAGGTGAGACTGACATATCATGATAACCAATCCACCAGGGGCCACTCTGTGAAAGTTTATTAGTTTTGGATTCCAAGGAGTTGAATTTTCTTCTGGAATCCAAGGGGGACTTCCCCATGGTGTAGGAGTCAAATACATGAGGCCAGCAAGGGCTGGGGCATTTCAGACACGGCAGATTGGTGGTTGGAATGGAGCTGGAGAGAACCATTTGTGGCTCTCCCACCAATGGGGTGTGCACAGCAAGGTAAAATAGTCTGGAAACGATAAGGGAGATTTAATTCCCTGACTGGTTGTTCGCTCTCTTGGGGTAATAACAAAGAGGTCTGTTTGGAAAATTTAGAAAAGAATCCTTTCATAAAGATTTTGCTGAAAGCTGGTGCTTCCTATGGGGCCCTCTCAAGACAGAAGTTAAACCTTTAGTTACCTTGAGCTATGAGTTATTCCCTTGCTTTCTGTGAAAGATGACTTTCTCCCCATAGGCAAGTCCCTACCATTACCCAAAGGGTGCCCCTAGGGGGTGTCAGCCTGGTCATCCAATGGTGTGCCTTAAAGATTGGTGATAACATGCCTTCAAAAAGCTCTTCTCATAGAGAAAAAATATATATTTTACTTTATTTTATTAAAATATGTGTCTTATATAAATATGAATATAAATATGAATATAAATATTTATTTATCTATATATCTATATATAAGGAGAGATATAGCTCTATTTTACAACTTGGTGTGGTTTCCAGAGGAAAAAAGTGGCCAAGTTTTAAAACTGAAGGGGTCAACAAACCTGTTATAATTTAAGGACCACCAGGCAAGAGAAGTTCTGTCACTCTTGATAGAACATCATTGTTCAAATTTTATTAATGCCATACTCCTAAATCTGAAGAATGAATGAAAAAATACTAATATCACCATTACACAGTTAGCACCAGTGTTGAGAAAGAAAGAAGTCTACAAAGGCAATAAAATGGAAAACAACCTCTCTGGTCAAAAATGGCAGAAGACTTGAGGCTCTAAGAAGGAAGGAGCATAAAGAAACTGAGCCTATGATCTGTCCAGGTATTAACTAAGGGCAATGCATATAAATATATCCCTGGCTGGGATGTATGGAAGCGTGTCAGGGAATCAGTGCCTTATGACTGAGGTTGTGTCTGGGGATTTAACCGTAGTAACAGGTAAGACTGTGTAGAGTCCATATTATGGAGAATGGAGATCAAACATGTGAGTGCAATGACCCTCCTGCTAGAAAATTAGCTGAAAGATCGTGCCCACTTTCATATTCCTTGAGCCTAACCTAATGTTCTCTCTTGACTATGCCAGAGAAGTCAGAGGGACCAAAGGACCTCTCATCCTGTTGGCACATTTTTTAGGTTGGTGAGTGACCTTGAGAGGGTATTTCTTTAACACACAGCACCACATTAGATTCTGTGGGATGTAATGAAGAAGTGGAAGAGATTATCCGTACTCTGCCTAGGCAGACAGAGCTCACCTATGAAGAACAGTGGAAGCAAGGCATGAAATACCCAAGTGCTGGAGTGTGTGATTTGGCATATAAACCATGCAGAAATTCAGAGGGGCTAAGGACTCTGTCTAGGTGGTTGAGACGGGCTTAGTGGAGGAAGCAGGACTGTGACTTGGGGTTGTTAAAAACAGTTTTCATGGATAGAAAAACAAGGCTTTGCTTCATCTCCCTTGGAGTGCACTATGGTTAATTCACGTTGAATTGAGCGCTCTTGTGATAAGAGATAGCTTGTTGTTCCTATTGTTTGCCTTCATCCACATGTTCCTTTTTGTGGGACTCCAGCTCTCCTATTATGCCCCTTCCTGTTCGCTGCCAACACTGGAGATTTGTACCTCTATCTCATTCCTGGGCTTCTTTAAATTATATTAGTGGGATTAGTTGCAGAGACAGACAGCCTAGCCCCACAGAACACAGAAAGACTAACTGAAATAAGCAATGAAATGGTCTGAAGTGGATGATGAGCTCAAATATTTTTTAAACTGGGGAGAAGGAGTGTGAATACAGAACTGAAGGTGTGGAACCAATGTGAAAAATTAATACAGAACCAAACCCCCCAATTTGTGATGTATAGGAACATCGAGAATGATTTTCCTTTTCAGTCCATTAAACCATCCCGTTATCCATAGCACCCATCGTCCGCCTGGAAAGTTATTCTACTTGGATTGTTCTGATTAGGTTTGTGGTAGCTTTTCCATTAAGAATAACAGAATGTAACTTCCATTTCTACATCATCTATAATCCTGTAGCACTAACTGAGCATAGAAAAGCATTTCAAAGCACCAAAACTTGGTCAAATGTGAAGGTCAGGGAGAGAAGTCACAAACAGGTAAACAGCATCCAGCGGCAGTACCAGGGGACTGTGCATGCCTACGCACTCAAATGTGAGGACAGGACTTGAAGAACTAGCTTAAGGAGGATCAGGTGAAAAATGGTTCTGTACAGAGAGATTTAAGTTGTGTTTCTTTGCTTCTTCCCTTTCCCCGTATGTAGGCTGAACCGTGCGTGTGTGAGGGGTGGGGGGAGTGCATGTGTGTGCCTGTGTGTGTGTGTGTGTGTGTGTGTGTGTGTGTGTGTGTGGTTTAGCACAGACCTGCAGGTTCTGTCAGTGCTCCCTATGCCCATTTCAAAAGAGAGAGGATGCTTTGCATTATCACTTCAGCCTTTCTCCATGCTGCTAGATAATATTGCCAGGTCTAGTCCTCTGGCTTAGTTCCCACTGAGTGATCTTTGATGTAATTTATTTCTAAGCCAACCATATATGTAGATGCATGAAGTAAAAGATGTTTTTTCCCCATTCCCAGTTGAGTGTTAAGAGGCCTGAGCTGACTTCTTAAAACCTCTTTCCCTCCATCCCCATCAGCTGCCAAGCAAAGTCCCTCTAGTATTAAGAAGTGACCAGACAAAACACAAAGCTGATAGTGTTACTGAACACAACCTGTAAGAACGAGAGCAAGGCGGGTCGACTTCCATTTACACTCTGTACTTATCAATAGCCATGTCCATTTTAAGCAGAAAACAACTTTCAGAAAGGTCAAGACAATGGCACTGTTAAAATTTGAGTGGTTGGGTTGGCCAATAAAGTACAGAATTCAGAAATAACATTTTTATTCAGCTAGCACATCTTTTGTTCCAAACAAAGCAGCAGATTTGCTGAGGCTGCCATTATTTCCAGAGGATTTAAGGTCCTCCCTGATCCAGCCCAGGCTGATCTTTCAAACTTCTCCTGACAGTTTTCTCACCTACCTTCCATCCACCCTGCAGTCAAACCATACCACTTCCCATTCTGTCTTCATCCTGTTTATTCTGTGCTTTTCTTCTATGTCTTCACTTGGGCAGTGCTCACCTCCTGGAATGCCCTTCCCAGTCATCTCTATATTGCCAAAGCCTACCTATTGAAGAGTTAGCTCACATACCATCTCCCCTGTGAAGTCTTCAAGGATTCCCATCACCAAAGGAGTAAGGAAATAACCTCTCCCTCTCCTGAACATTCCCAAACTTTTTAAACAGCCCTTAGTACTTCCGTCATTGAACTATATTTACTTGATACGTATGTTGTTCTTACCCTCACCTTCCAGAGTAAGGCACTGAAAGTGCAGAGAAATTGCCTTTTTCATCTTTTATTCTTTCAGTGTAGGATTCCTGGCACATATTGAGTTCCCATGAAGGAATGCATTGAATGAGGCAAGTTCAACCGAGACCAAATGTACATAAAAATGCTGCGGGTGGGACACTGAGTGGCAGGAATTTGTTAATATACCCTTGATCTAAAGCAGTCATGCATAGAACAACTTAATAATATATACCAGGCAAAAATATGATTTCCCTTATTTTACTGGGGCATGAACCGAGTGGGGAGAGCAGGTTGATAACATTCAGAGGCTGATGGAGCATTGGTTCCAGTCAATAAGTACAAGGGAATGTTTTCTTCCAGCCATCTACATGCCCTCTTTATAGGTTAGAAGGATTCTGCCTCCCAACTCCCACACTGGCTTTTGAAAAATCAACCAGCCTTCTCCCTTCTCTCCTCATTATCCTCAGAAAGTGATTTCTGCTCAAAATAAAATTACCAAAACATGGTTCATGGGCTATCCATTTCAATATAAGTCCATCAAAGTGGTACTTGCTCAGAACAAATGGGATCGATCTTCTTTAACAACATAATCAAAATCAACTTCAGTCTCCTCATACTTGCCAAGAAAACCAAAACCTTTCCCCTTGGTGGTTTTCTTTTAAAATGTAAAACATCCTCACAGTTTGAAGGTCAACAAATTACAACTCTAGCACATAGACTGATTACCATACTGAGAAGTCTCATCAGTTTTGATGAGTTTCAAAAATGCTGTTTTCCTTAACATATACTTTAAGGTTCAGGTTTTTTTATATAATTAATAAATTAATACACATGCATTATAGAAAATTTGGAAAATCTAAAAAGGAGAAGAAAAAAACAAAGGAACCCAAATGGCAGTACCTAAAGAAACTCAGTATTAAAATTTTGTCTTCTAGTGATTTTTTTAATAACATATAATGTATTATTTGTTTCAGAGGTACAGGTCTGTGATTTATCAGTCTTACACAATTCACAGTGCTCACCATAGTACATACCCTCCCCAATGTCCATCACCCATCCACCCCATCCCTCCCACCCCCCTCCACTCTAGCAACCCTCAGTTTGTTTCCTGAGATTAAGAGTCTCTTATGGTTTGTCTCCCTCTCTGGTTTCGTCTTGTTTCATTTTTCCCTCCCTTCCCCTATGATCTTCTGTCTTGTTTCTCAAATTCCTCATATCAGTGAGATCATATGATAATTGTCTTTCTCTGATTGACTTATTTCATCTAGCATAATACCTTCTAGTTCCATCCATGTCATTGCAAATGGCAAGATTCTAGGTTTTTTGATGGCTGCATAGTATTCCATTGTATATATATACCACATCTTCTTTATCCATTCATCTGTTGATGGACATCTAGGCTCTTTCCATAGTTTGACTATTGTGGACATTGCTGCTATAAACATTGGGTTGCACCAAAGATACAAATGTAGTGACCCGAAGGGGCACGTCTTCTAGTGATTTTTATTTGTTTTTGAACCATTGTGATCTTACTGTGTGCTACTGCATTATCTTTCTCTCCGTACACACTGAGCTTATCCAACAAGATTGTGAGCTACTTGAAGGCAGAAATTAGGTACCACACTTCTCTGGGGTCCCTGGAGTAGCAAACAATAAGCCTTGCTCAATGCCCTTAGCCATAGTAGGTGCTGGAATAATGAGTGGCTTAGTCACTGATTTGTTTATCAGTCAATGAATGAATAAAATCTATAAAACAAGGTTCTTATTCTTTGAACATTTACAATCTGTGTTCAAAGGCAAATGTATAAACATTCTCACCTATATGTCACAATATATGACTGTCAAATGAAGGATGGGATACTTGTAGGATACTTCTTAGAGGTGACACGTGGTGAGGAAAGTGGCCTGGGTGGGACATACCTGGAGGGGGTAACTAAGATGGAAGAATCTGAGCTTCTTTTTTTTTCCAACCATCCAATAAGCCCCCAGTAGAAACAGGTTGATCTACCTCCAGCCAGTTCCCATTATTCTACCCAGAGCCAAGCAGCCTCTCCATGGACTCACTATATTCTATACAAGCAAAAGAAACCGGAGCTCCTCTCTCTGCACAAGGGGAATTACCCAGCTAGTGTCTCCTCTCAGCTCTGGGACAAGGAGGGAATTCTAGGCTACGGAGGCATGCGGTGGATACCTTTCTCCACTGGTCAACCTAAGAGAAAGGGGTTTTAAAACTTTTCATAGTTCTTTCTCTTTTAAGTTTGTCTGCTCAGGCAGAGGTGCTGAAACAGTACTCTCTGCTGCCTGGTTATCTGATCATTGTGGTCTCAGGGCCCCCATTATGCAACCTGTGCTGGAACATTCTGGAGCTGGGTAACTTGCTTTAGCTCTGATGGGCAGCATGTGAGGGACACCCCAGGGACCTAGGGGGCTTCTCAGATGGCCTGAATTCAATGAATAGTTCCCAGCTTAATCAATAGGGGCATAGCAATCAGGTGGATGTAAGTAGGGCTGGATCTGAAGGATTTCCAAGTAATCGTATTGGAGGATTGCCCTGGGTATAAAGAAATGTATAATATCAAGCCACATTTGGCACGCTCCAGTGAAGGTTGTGGCAGCTTTTCTGACAGGGTGCCCGCCTCTTTAACAGCTCTTTTAATTCCAGATGAAATGAAAATTCCCTCCTTAGTAGTCATTAAGGCTCCAATTTTATTTCTCATTATTAAACCATGAAGTTGGCCAAAACATTTAAATTAAGCAACATGAAGAGATTTATGGGCAAATTGGAGCCTAGGTGAAAAATTGAAGCCTAATCTCCAAAGATTAAGAAAAACACAATAACCACACTATTGGAAAAAAAAAAAAAAAAGCAAATCTCAGAGTAAACGGGGGAAATGTTCTTTCTTATTTTTCCCAAAGAACCAGCTCTTTAAAATTGAGTTTTTAGATGATGATTTCATGCTTGGTAATACCCACATGATTCAAGAACTGTTGGAACAAGACGTAAATGGTATTTTAGTCTCTGTGTAGAACTAGAGAAGTATGTCAGATTGATAGCCCTAAGCAGCCGACAGCCTCCTGCAGAGAAAGAACACTCTGGTGAGGGCAACATGAATGATTTCAGATCCCCCTTGCCCTAAAGACAGACTCCTGCTAGGTGGCCAGTGTGGGGGTCAGAGATTAAACTTGTTTCATCTTCAGTTTCTCCACTGAGCGTGTCAGGAAGGGGCTGTGGTGCCAGAGGGGAATATGTTTCTAGCCAGCTGGGTGTTCGTGGGTGAGCATAGGGCTGAGGCCCTGTTTGGATTCCTTATTAGAGGCCGCCTTCCTCCCAGAGGAGGATGCTGCTGCAGGGGCAAATGTGAAATGCTAACTGAGAGATGGAAGGTTCCAGAGGCCAGCCAGACACAAGCCAGCCAGCCACCATTTCAAGCATTTTAATTTAAGACCAAAGAGTGTCATGGATAATGATAATCTCATCTGTTGGTCCTAAACCTCTTCCAGCAGTGAAGAGAGGCAGTTACCTTAAGGGCAGTGAGGACAATGATTAGCTCCCTGGGGGCTTTCAGAGAAAAATCCATTTACTTCCAAACGGAACGGTTAAGGCTTGTTCTGAAGGTAAGTGGTATGATCTGGAGGCTAGTGTTAATTACTGCCGGACTCCTACTGTCCCCCAGATACTGCATCTCCCCCATAAATCTGCTGTGGTACCTGAAATTGTCAATAGAATGTACGATATGGAGCTAATCATTGTAAGTCAATTGTTACCCAATAGCAGAGACAAAGCCTGGGAGAAGTCAACTTCTGTGAAGGTATGAAGGCTCATGCAAGGTGCGGGGCCAGCAGACCTGCCTCCAAGGACGCTTAGGGGGCTGGGGGTTGCCGGGAAAGCTGGTCCCAGAGACGGAGGGGTAGGGGTGGGGGTGGGGGAGGAAGGGAATGAATGTTTCTTCCATGTCTGTTGTGTTCCAGACATTATACAAGGTGCTTTCACCTAAGCGATCATATTTCATCCTCACAGTACTTCTGGAAGGCACGTACTCTTACCCTCATTGTAGAGCTGAGTAATTGGGAGGCTCAGGGAGCTGAAGTAATTTGCCCAAGTTCACAAACCTTTCCCAGCACGGATGTGAACTCAAGTTTGCTGGCAGCAAAGAGCACGCTCTTTCTGTGGCATCATGCCAACCCCCTGGAAATGAAGAAACGGGGCTTTTTCACAAGTGAGTCAGCCAGGATTCACCTGCCTAGCAGCCTATAAGGGAAACTGTCTCCCTTTACAACCCTTCCGAGATTAGAATGGAGGTAGAATCTCTACATAGAACAGAAGACTGGATTGATAACCAGATTTCAGTCCCCTCAAGATTCACCTTTCCCTTGGAGTCTTGTCACCCATTGCTGTTGCCGCCATCTTTGTCTCCAGGGCCACTTCTGCTCTTTCACAAATCGGACTCAAGAGACTTAAGACTCTTTCCTTCATTCCTTGTAGTAGGGCTGCAATAAGGCTAAAATGATGAAATAAGACTTAATTAAAGGCTCAGAGATAACAGAGGGAAAATAAACACGGATTAAGAGGCAACTTACTAACCAGGCCAGGGAGTTGTGGCTGCTCCCCAGAGCATGACCCAGCCTCACAGGGCACCTGCCCGCCCAGCTTCCAGGCTGCCTCTGCAGCGCAGGGGCCAACCCCTCCACCCCACCCCACCCCACCCCACCCTACCCCAAGCACCCAAGAACATCTTCAAGCGTGTCTGAGGAAGTTCAGCACTGTTTAAAGTCAGTCTTCACGTTCCCCTTTTAAAAAAATTTTTTTTTATTTATTTGTTTGAGAGAGAGAACACAAGCAGGAGGGGCAGAGGGAGAGAGAATCTCAAGCAGACTCTGAGCTGAGAGCGGAGCCCGACGTGGAGCCTGATCTCATGACACTGAGATCACAACCTGAGCTGAAACCAAGAGTCCTGCCCTTAACCAACTGCGCCACCAGGTGCCCCCAGTCTTCCCATTTCTAAGCAACTACTTTCCTCATGCAGATGGATGCCAATCTTGACTTATTTATCTATTGCTAACACCAAATTCATAACCCAATCTGAATAGAAAAATGTAAATAGCATAGGAAAAGGGGAAGAACTTTTTACAACTTGTTAAAATATGAATACCTGTGACATTTTTATTTTTTAATATGACCACTCAAAGCACTGGCAGCAACTGGTTTCCTTGACCACAGTCATTGGACCTCATTGAATAAATTCTTCTCATGTACTATCTGTTTCATTCAGAACAAGCTCTATCTTCACAGAGGTACCAAGTCAGCTATTATCAAACACTTGAAGACCTTCAAAACTACAAAGGAATATTTCACACCCATCAGGTAGGCAAAAATAAATAAATAAAAATCTGTTAAAACCAAAGGTTGATGAAGACGTGTGGTCAAAGAAAGTCTCCTCCACCTACCGCTGCTAGGAATGTAAACTGGAGAACAATTTGGCAATAGCTAATAAAGGTAAAGATGAGGAACCACCCAGTGAATCATCAATTCCATTTCTTAGCATGTACTCTAGAAAAATTCTTGGAAATGTTCCCAAGTAGACATGAAAGAGAATATTCACTGCAACAGTTTGTAACAGCAAAATAAACAGACCTTTTTTAAGAAACTGGAAAAAAAATTAAATGTACACCAATAAAGGGATAGATATTTTAAATTATGATTTAATCAATGCACTGAAACAATTCACAGTTATAAAAGTGAATGAACCAGCTCTACATATTTCCATATGGATAAGCCTTTATGATACAATATTGAGTGGGAACCCTGCATCCCAGGTGAACTATGCAGTCTCTCAAGTTTAATCATTGGCCAGGAAAAATGCTTGCTCAACTATTCTTTCAAAGCAGTATTAATTATATAGACATGGCCGCAGCTAGGTATTTTGGACGGTGGAACTTTCAATCTCAGGTCAACAAGGACGCTTTTCCTTAAGGAAACCATTCATGGTTGGAGTACATCTGTAATACATGGATGGTCATTATACCAGTGCTGGCATGCCCTAGATGTGTGCTGAAGAAATGAAACAGGTGCAAACAGGAAAGCAAACCCCCAAAGCAGCTCCCTATCACAAATGCGCAAAAGGGGCAGTGACCTCAGTACAGGAATGCAGATAAGTGGTTTTTAATGAGAATGTGTTAGTCAACAGAAATCTGGATGAGACTATTCAAGAACTTAGATTGCACTGTTGCTACCAACAGAGTACAAGGGTTGAGAAGTGCTTTCTCCCTCTCTCCTAGAGTATTAACTCTACTCAAAAGATCAACAGAGTGATTTCTTTTTTCAAATGATGTTTAGTCCTCTTGTGCCACTGGGAAGAAAATCATACAAAATAGAAAGGGATCGTAAGACATGGGGGGAGAAGGGAACCTCCTAATTAAATGGTAGAAATATAGAGGCGGCCTGGTATGGTGGAAAGTCAGAACTGGAGTTGCAATCTGCTCCACTACTTAATGAGCTCTGGACAATTCATTTCATGGCTATGCAGGCAGACCTGGCAGGTATTGGGGGTTCAATTCCAGACCCCCACAATAGAGCACATCAGATGAATGTTTTGGCTTCTCAGTGCATGTAAACGTTCTAGTTACACTTTACTATAGTCTATTAACTGTGCAATAGCATTATATCTAAAAAAAAGTACATATCTTAATTTAAGAATACTTTATTGCTAAAAAGTGCTAATCATCATCTGAGCTTTCAGAAAGTCATAATCTCTTTTTGCTGGTGGAGGGTCCTGCCTTGATATCGACGGCTGCTCACTCATCAGGGTGGGGGTTGCTAAAAGCTAAGGTGGCTGTGGCAAGTTCTTAAAATAAGACAACAGTGAGGTTTGCTACATCACCTGACTCTCCCTTTCATGAACGATTTCTTTGTAGCGTGCGATGGTGTTTCATAGCATTTTACCCACAGTAGAACTTCTTTCAAAATTGGAGTCAATCCTCTCAAACCTGCCGCTGCTTTATCAACCAAGTTAATATTCTAAATAGTCTAATCCTTTGTTGTCATTTCAACAATCTCCACAGCATCTTCCCCAGGAGTAGATTCCATCGCGAGAAACCACTTTCTTTGCTTATCTATAAGAAGCAACCCTCATCCATTCAAGTTTTATCATGAGACTAGCAATGCAGTCCTGTCTTCAGGCTCCACTTCTGATTCTAGTTCTCTTGATGTTTCTACCACATCTGCAGGTACTTCCTCCGCTGAAGTTTTGGACCCCTCAAAGTCTACATGAGGGTTGCTATCAAATCTTCCCAACTCCTGTTAATGTTGGTATTTTGACCTATTCTCATGAATCATGAATATTCTTAATGGCATCTAGAATGGTGAATCCTTTCTAAAAGTTTTCAATTAACTTTGCCTAGCTCCATAGAGGAATCACTATCCATGGCAACTATAGCCTTATGAAACGTATTTCTTGAATAATAAGACTTGAAAGTCGAAATGCCTCCTTGATCCGTGGGCTGCAGAATGGATGCTGTGTTAGCAAGCATAAAAACAACATTAACCTCGTACATTTCTGGCAGAGCTCTTGGTTGACCAGGTGCATTGCATGAGCAATAATATTTTGCAAGAAATCTTTTTTTCTGAGCAGTAGGTCTCAACAGTGGGCTTAAAATATTCAGTAAATCATGTTACAAACAGCTGTGCTGTCATCCAGGCTTTGTTTTTCCATTTATAGAGCTCAGGCAGTCGATTTAGTGTAATTCTTAAGGGCACTAGGATTCTGGAGTGGTAAATGAGGACTGGCTTCAAGTTAAAGTCACCAGCTGCATGTGCCCCTAACAAGAGAGTCAGACTGAACTTTGAAGCCAGGCTTTGATTTCTCTCTAGCTATGAAAGTCCTAGATGGCATCTTTGGCCAATAGAAGGCTGTGCAGTCTACACTGAAATATCTGTTGTTTCTTGGAACCACCTCCACTATCTGAGCTGGATCTTCTGGAGAACTTGCTGCAGCTTCTACATCAGCACTCGCTGCTTCCACCTGCACTTCTACGTTATGGAGACGGCTTCTTTCCTTAAACCTCATGAACCCACCTCAGCTAGCTTCACGCTTTTCTTCTGCAGCTTCCCCCACTTCTCTCATCCTTCACAGAATTGAAGAGAGTCAGGGCTTTGCTCCGGATTAGGCTTTGGCTTAAGTTTTGATCTTCTATCCAGACCGCTAAAATTTTCTCCATATCAGCAATAAGGCTGTTTCACTTACTTATCATTCATGTGTTCACTGGAGTAGCGCTTTTAATTTTCCTCAGGGAATTTTCCTTTGCATTCACAACTTGGCTAACTGTTTGGCTCGAGAGGCCTAGTTTTCTGCCGATCTCCACTTTCGACATGCCTTTCTTGTTAAGCTTAATCATTTCTAGCTTTTGACTTAAAGTGGGAAACGTGTGAATCTTCCTTTCATTTAAACACTTAAGAGGCCATTGTAGGGTCACTAATTGTTCTAATTTCAATATTGTGTCTCAGGGAATAGGGAGACCTGAGGAGAGGGAGAGAGAGAGATGGAGGAATGGCTGATTGGTGGAATAGTCAGAACACACACAATATTTATCAATTAAGTTTGCCATCGTATGTGAGCACCCCAAAACAGTTACAATGGTAACAACAAAGATCACTGATCACAGATCATCATAAAGAATATAATGAAGACAGAAGATTAAAATATTGCAAGAATAATCAAAATGGGACACGGGGACATGAAGTGAGCAGATGCTGTTGAACAAATGCCATGATTGTCTTGCTCAACACAGGGTTGCCACAGACCTTCAATTTGCAAAAGATGCAACATCTGCAAAGCACAATAAAGCGCAGCTCAGTAAAATGAGGTATGTCTGTAATCTCCAATGTCTTCTTTTGTAAGATAGTACCTCTTGCAGTGTTACTGGGAGGATTGCAGAGATAATGCATATAAAGTGCATGTGTACAGGGCTTAGGAAATAAGAAGGGCCCAAGAAATGGTAGAGCTTGTGATGATGATGACTATCCTTTTTCAGGCTGCTATTTCTCATTGCTGTCAAATATACCCTGCTTCTAATATTTATGATGCTGATGGGAAAGGCATAGGCAACTTACAAACTGATCAAAATTTAAGTCAGTAAAGCATTTACTAGCAAGATGTAATTTTCTGCATTCAGATGATAGCCAGTCAGTCCATTTTATTAATATAGTGTTTTCTGGATTCATTTTGACTTTATCATTTGCACATTATTGATCAGCAGAGAGCTGATTCTATAGACTAGACTGGGTTCTGGTAGAATTATTCTCACGGAATTACCCTTTGGTGAGATGCTTCTAGCTAAGATGGAGGGTCTTTATAAGGAACAGCCCAGTGAACCTCACTGACTCTACTCAAGACTTTATTTGGGTATGATATTCACTGCATCATATGGTGTCCATTTCAGCAGGCCTCTGGGGAAAACCTCCTACCTGATTTTAGTGCCAAAAATGGCTAAAAATCCCTTGAGCAATTGGTTTGATCCTGTGGATACTCTGAACATACAAGGTTCCCTTCCTTCGAATCCATATCTGGAAAGCTCAGCATGAAGTCTGCAAACTGTCATCACCGTGCGCATGTTTTAGGCCTCACCTTGGAGTCATCTTTGTTCCTGCCCCTCTTTTCTCTTCTTCTTTCACCCTGCTTTTAGCTGAGAAAAGACACATAGAGACATACATATATACCATATAGTGCTCCATACTAATCTATAAAAGAAATTATGTAGTGTTGTCATTCTGGGTGGTGTAAGGATAGATTAGTATACAATAGACTAGTCTGAGGCTTTGTTTCTCCCATAGACCCTTCCTATGCACATGTTAAAGCGCAGCTCTTAAAAAGGCAGTTAAATTGTTAAATTGTTAACTCCCATCCAAATCCTAAGTAAGTGTTTTCCCAGGACATCATTTATAATATAGTGTTGCACCTCGGGAGATGAGGTATTGAAGTGCTGCTTGAGACGTGCTGAGAAAACGCTGGAAAATAACTTACTAAAAGGAGAACAGTTCAGGGAAGCAATTTTATCTTCCATTTTCCTGGTGGGATTCTCTCTGGGATGGGTTGCCATTGTTTATGTGTAAGCAACAATCTATTTCATATGCTGAAAGAAAGAGCAGAGCAGTGCCCATCTGAGACATTAACCAGCAGCACTCAGCAGATCATTTATGGGGCAGAGTCAAGGACTTGTACTTCCCCAATCATTGTCATTGTTATGCATGAAGGACCACCATTACACTTTCTGACTTTTGCTCTCTGGTGTTTCTGCTTGAAAAAAAAATTATATATATTAACGTTTGCCGCAGGTTCAAAGGTATATCTTAAGACATTCAAATCACATGCCTTGTCCCTGAATGAGAAGAGGACACACAATTCAGCATGATGACTAAAAGTGAGGTAATGGGCCTCCATTCTGAGCCACGCATACTCCCCTTTTAGAAAAGGCACAGGGACACATTCCTCCGGCCAGACTATTTTGCTTCATAACTGTTTGTAATTCTTTTTTTCCCCCCCAATTCTTTTTGAGCCAAGTACTGGTGAGGTGCGGTGGCATGGATGTGATGTCACGAGGGGAAAGTGTGAGGAAAGGTCCCTCTTTCATGCCTTCATTTTCCTCGAAATGCTGGACTGCATGCTTTCTTTTTTAATTGTGGAGTTAATGGAGAAAAGGGGAGAGCTTGGTCTTGTGGAAGAGAGGTCCACAGAGAAGTTCCTCAAGAACATGTAGGAACAGAATTAGCTGCCATAAAACAGGACACAAAAATCTCCATTCTTTCCTGAAAAAGCTCAAACCTACGGCTTCATTCCCTTCAGGACAGGTTGCTCAGATGAGGGCTACAAAGCCCTAACAGTTGAGCTGTGGGCTCTGTAGGTTCAATTCCCAACTCTACCACTTTATATTGTGTGGCTTTCCGCAAACTGTTGCACTTAATTTCACTAACCCTCATTTGTCTCACCTATACATTGAAGATAGTAATAATAGTCCCTGCTTCATAGGATTGCTATAAGGATTAAATGAGACAGTCTCAATAAAGCAATTAGTATAGTACCTGAGCATATTAAGCACCAAAATATGTCAGTCATTATTATTTATAAGATCAAAGTCATTTTAAGGATGGTTGATCCACAAATTTTTACTTATAAAGATCACTTTTTAATGAGAAATTATTCTTCATGCTCCCACATAATAGGATCACAGTTATATGTTTAGTGTTGAGTGATTAAGAATTGGTATTTTTAAGATTACAGATGTTGACATACATTTTTTTTTAAGCAGCCATGTGTATTTAGGTGCTGTTATTTATTCAGGGTTTGGTGCACACGGGGATTTGCAGACCCCTCACCAAGTCTGAATCCATAGCTAAGGAAACATGGCCTCCCTGTAATCAATCCTCTGTGTTTTATGGAACAGTAGGGTGCAGTGACATGTTATAAGGTATTCCATGACAAAGGGCTCCAAGGCCAAACATGTTGGGGACATGCTGTATGAAATAAAGTTAAACCATTTTTCTCTACCGAAGGACATCTTGGAGTATTTATAATGCAAATATGTTCAGTGATTCTCCAAAAGATAAGATGCTGCTTCTCCCAGACATTTTTGACCAAAGGTGTGTGTGTGTGTGTGTGTGTGTGTGTGTGTGTGTGTGTGTGTGTGTGTAAGAGCACCTATAGCAACTTGAGAACATGAGAGCTTGGAAACTCACCTTCACCAGACCTCCTTTTTTTTTTTTTTTTTTTTTAAAGATTTATTTATTTATTTATTTATTTGAGAGAGAGAATGAGATACAGAGAGCATGAGAGGGGGGAGGGTCAGAAGGAGAAGCAGACTCCCCGCTGAGCAGGGAGCCCGATGCGGGACTCGATCCCGGGACTCCAGGATCATGACCTGAGCCGAAGGCAGTCGCTTAACCAACTGAGCCACCCAGGTGCCCACACCAGACCTCCTTTTGCTGGCAGGAATGCTCAGTAGCTTCTAAAATTCCCCTGCTGCTTTACTTCCACCACCAACACTGCTGTTGACCTCCATGCTACCTACTTCAGAGCGCCCCTCTTCTTAAGATACTATAGCCCTTTAAATAGGCTCTCCAAAGTGTTGCCTCACTCTCTGCATTTACAAACTCTTCCATAAGAGTGTTCCCAAGGAGTGGCCTTAAAGAGTTTTCTGCCTGTTCTATGTGAGCATTCCTTTCTGCACACCACAATGTTGTGACTCAGAATGATCTAGCCACCTTGACTCTTCTCTACCCCCAGGCAAGTTTCCTTCCTATCCCAGAAGCTGGGGAAATATTTTTCCCACCTCTTTTTAGTGTGCTTTAATTCCAGTGTCTTCTGATCCTGTTGACAACAGGAACACCAACTTCTCATCCCATAAGATTCACAGGAACCTGTTCCATGTTTCTCTGGTGGGCAAACATAAATCTTTTTCCTATTTGTTTGTTCATTAAACAAATATTTATAGAGTTCCTATCTGAGTCAGGCATCTGGAGATAGAGATAAGTATATTTTGGAGGTAGACAGCACTTGGTAGAGTCAAGAATGAATTCCATGTTACTGGTTTTGGCAGCTGGTGTGGAAAGCGGTGCTGTTTACTAAGATGGGGAAGATTAGTTTGGGAGGGAAAGCAGGGACAGGACTGAGATTCCTTTGACACATGTTAAATTTGAGATGTCTAAGGACTATCTACATAGAAATATTTTGGAAATACAAGTCTGGGGGCTGAGAGATATCTGGGCTGGTGATTTAGAATTCATTAGCATGAAGATGTTCTTTAAATTCAGGGCAATAGATGACATGATCTAGGGAGAAATGGGAGAGGACAAGGAAAGAAGAGGTCCCGGGAACCTTAAGGAACTCTAATATTTGTAGGTAGGGCAGAAGAGAATAGACTAGTCAAGGAGACTAAGGAGGAGCAGCCAGTGTGACAGAGGAAAACCAGGAGCAAGTAATGTCCCAGAGGCCAAAAAGGGAGAACTTGAGTGAACCAAATGCTACTGTGAATTTAAAATGAAAACAGACCATTAGTTACCCTCACAAGAATGGTCTGTGGAGAGCTCTGGAAAGAGAATCTACATTGGAGTCAACCCAAGAGGGAATGGTGAGAGAAGAAGCAGAGACAACAAGTGTAGCCAACTATTGTGAAGAAACTTTCCTGAGAAAGGAGCAGAAAAATAGAGCAGTAGGAGAAAGGGTATAGAATGTGAAGTCAAGAAGATGGGAAATACTAGAGCATGTTTATGGGAATGATCCAATAGAGAGGAAGACATTGGTGAAGCATAAAAAGAAGGGGAAAACCAGAAGGTAGAAGACTTTGGGTGGCTGAGAATAAAAGAAATCTGGAACACAAAGAGAGGAATTGGCCTTTGATGGGTAGAGGGATACATCCTCCATTTTAGCAGAAGAAGAAACAGGGGCAAGTGCAGGTCTTTGGGGGGAGGTGTAGAAAGATAAATAAGTTTCCACTGATGGTATTTATGTTTACTAATGAAATCTGAAGTGAGGTCATCCACCTAGCAGGAAGGCAGGCCAGGGATATAGGAAGTCTGAGGAATGAGGAAGTCATCTTAAGGAGTGGGGAACTAGAAAATCTCAGTAAGATGGGTGAGCAGTACCAAGTGTCCACTTGCAGTTAGAAATTAAAATGCATCCAGTCAGCTCAGTTGTGTGGTATTCTCTAGCAGCACTCAGCTCCTCTAGTCCTAGCACAGTTAGGTTCACCCTCAGGCACTGCAGTTGGGGATATTTGCAAGGGGATGAGTATATTGATAGACCATGGGGTCTAAACTTTATAACACCCCCTATGGTGACTGGTACACAGTAGACAATTATGAACTAGTGAAGAATGTACACCTCCCCTTACATGGCTTCCACAATTCATTTATATATCCTCAACAAAGTTGGAAAATTTAAGTCTTGTGAGTGGAAAGAGTATTTGGGCAGGGACCCAGATTCCATAAATTCTCGAGTCTTATCCTACTATAATCATCTAACTAATTCTTCACTTTCCTTTCCTCATTATGGTATTTGATGTACATATATATCAAATACACACACACACACATACATATACTTACACAAGAGACAAGGATATTCTTTATTTTTGTGAGGTCTTTGCCTTAAACCTTCCCCTTGAGGAATGTGGGGTCCAAGGGTGGGGTGTCACATATATAATAGGTTACTTGTCAAAACTATAATAGGAGAATGTGAAAAGTACTTGGAAGCATAATGGAAGGAGCAATTTAATTTTTTCTTGTAAATGGGGATGTCTTCACAGAGGAATTGACATATGAGCTCAGACTTAAAAGACAAAAGTTTCATTTAAGCCTTAACTGTTCAATAGAAACTCACTTTCCAGTATAGAAAGAACTTATAATAATAGCTAACACTTATTGAGTGTTTACTATGTGTGTGTCAGGCACTAAGCACTTTATATACTTTAGCCATTTAATCTATAAATAGGTTCTATTTTGACTCCTATTTTTTCTGATAAAGATTAGAGAGATTGATCACTTTGCTACTGAGAGGCCCAAATGGGACTCAAACCAGATCTTAGTGACACTAAAGCCCAAGAAGAGGAAATAGCACCAGCAAAATTGTGGCAAAGGTGCAAGTGCATGAGATGCCTGTGTAAGGGAGAGCAGATTGGACAGGGGCAGAGCAGGGAGAGAATACAGGAGTGGGGACAAGAAGAACAAGGAAGATGAGCTAGGAAACCTAGGTTGTGACTAGATTCTAGTCTTCAATTATGAGTGAGTTCTAGTTGTCTATTCGCTGTACAACCAACTTCCCCAAACTTTGTGGGGGAATCATTTTATTACACTCATAAATTTGGTGGGTCAGGAATTCAGAGAGAACACAGTGGGACAGCTTGTCTCTGCTCCATAAAGCCTGAGGCCTCCACTAGGGATACTCAATGCTGGGGGCTGGAAATATATGAACGCTCAAGGCTCACTTACATGTCTGGTTGTTGACGTTATCTGTTGGCTGAGACCTTAGCCAAGGCTGTTGGCCAGGGTTGTTCCATGATCTGACCGTGTGGCTTCCTCACAACATGGTGGCTGAGTTCTAAGCACAAGTGTCCCAAGAGAACAAGAGCATAGTATGTGGCATTTTACTCCACTGACTGGGGCAGACCAAAGGCCCACTCAGGTTCAAGGAGAGAGGACACAGGCTCCACCACTCAGTGGAAGGAGTGTCAAAGAATTTGTGACATACTTTAAAATTACCACAGAGTCAGTAACTAAGGTCATTAAATAAAGAGGGATCTTTAATTTTATGAAAAACTAGTCTACTACCACTGAGGTGATGTTTATTGCTATACAACTTCCTCACGTAAAATGTACGGAATAATACTAGTTGTTCTGCCAAAGACCCTCTTGAACCTTTCTTTTTCTCATTTCCTTTCCCCTTTCTGGGCTACCTTACTTCCCTCATTTATAACTTTACATGAGAAGAGCCAACTTTAAAAGAGTCATATGGGAGTACCTTGAAGGTTCTTAGAGAAAAACAGCTATAAAATTCTAACAAGTAAATAATGAAATAACATAATGGAATTTTATATTGAAGAGGATTAGCTTCCCAGTACCTCAATAGTTGGCTGAATCTTTTGGGCTAACATTATGTATAATATTTTTAATTACACTCAGTGTTATTTCAAAATTGGTACAATTTTTTAAAATGACATATTCATATTGCTCAGTGGAACCTCCTGAGGTAGGTGAACAGCTAAACTTTCCAAGACAGATGGATACCTGTGAGCAATATTTAATCTTAATTGCAAGCCAGGTTTATGTATGACATGTTCCTGGCTTGGAAGCAATGCTTACTGGGACACAACTTTGCTGAGCTAAATGGTTACAGAGAGTGAAGAACAAACAGCTGCATTATTGTGAGCCAGCATTTAAATTGTGCCTAAGAACACATTTGCTTAGATGCTTCTATGCATCTTCAACTGTGCCTACAAATGGTTCTTTAAAGTGTAACTCAATAATACAATTACTAGTTCAATTACATTCCGACATTCTTTATTAATATGTTTATTCCACAAATTTTGTTGCCTAACTACCATGACCAAGTCTTGAGCTAGTCACTGAATGCTATCAACAAACTATAGATCAAGGAGTTTGTCATTTTTAGAGAGATTCCCACTTTTGTGATTACTCTTTACTGGAGAAAATACGTTGGCTTTGCCTAAAATTTATCTTTAGAAGTTAAAGGAGTAAGTGTATGAAAAGCTAAGAACAATATCTGGCTCTAGCAGGAGCTCAATGCATGTTCAGCTGCTATTATTATTAAGGCCAAAATGCTCCCTAACATTCTCTCAAGTTCCCATATCCCTTCTCACTGTCTTTCTTGAATTAGGTCAGGGACTAGTAAAAATAGCAAAAAAAAAAAAAAAAAATGTTGTGGTAGAAATGATTTGGCAACTTCTACTTCTAGCATGAACCCTTGGAAACTAAGTCTCCCTTTGAAGACAGCTAGAAAAATTGGACAAAAAATTTTTTTTTAATTTGTTTGTAGGCATCAGATAACTAGTAAGGTAAAGAAAGGGATCAAGATTCAAGGGAAGACAGTACCCAGAGAGGCACTGAAGCTGTTTTCCCCTGGTAGTGTCTGCTGATTCAGGAAGAGACCACTGAGAGGCTTATAAACTGAGCAGTGTTTCTGACAGCTTCATGGGACTAGGAATACAAAACTGAAGACAACAATTTGTCTGAGACCTGACAAGGAAGGACTTGATAATCTACCATGTTCTAGTTAGGTCTCCAGAGAACTACTTCTTAGAAGGAAGGATGAACTGGAATTAGACTAGCTCACAAAGATTTTGAAGCCTAAATTCAAATAATGTCTAAAATTGGATTAGAGTGCTCAGAGATTACTGGTGCCCTAGTTACATGCCCAAGGCTAATCTAAATTCTTTCTGGAGAAGTATCGCCATTTCCTTAGGCCTTAAATTATTGCCACAATGTTTAACCTACAATTCATGTCCTGTAATTAATCAGGCATGTGAAGAGGTAAGAAAACATGAAGGAAAACCAAGAGAAGCAATGTAAGACCTATGAATAATAAGCTATAAAGCACAGACTTTAAAATAACTATGACAAAATATTTAAAAAAAATAAAAGATTGAGAATTTGGGCAGAGAACTTTAAATTATAAAACTCAAAAGTTAAAAGAACTCAATGGATGGATTGTAAAACAGATTACGGACAGCTGAAGAGAGAATTAATGAACTGGAAGACAGGTTAGAAGAAAATATCCATACTAGATTGTAGAGAGATAAATACATGGAAAATTCCTAAGACATAGAGGATAGATCAAGAAAGTATAACATACGTGTAACGAGTGTCTCAGATGGAAAGAACAAATGTGTCATATAGTCGGTAAAATTTTTCAAAATTGATGACCTTCCAAAAGAAACAGTGGAAGCTAGAAGATAATGGAATGATATTTTCAAAGTGCTGACTGAAAATATCTGCCAATCTAAACTGGTACAGCCACTGTGGAAAACAGAAAGGAGGTTCCTCAAAAAGTTAAAAATAGAACTACCCTACAACCCAGCAATTGCACTACTAGGTATTTATCCAAAGGATAGAAAAATAGTGATTCAAAGGGGCACAGGCCCCCCCAATGTTTAGAGCAGCAATGTCCATAATAGCCAATCTATGGAAAGAGTCCAGACGTCCATCAACAGATGAATTTATAAAGACGATGTGGTAACTATATACAATGGAATATTACTCAGCCAACAGAAAGAATGAAATCTTGCCATTTGCAACAACATGGATGGAATTAGTGGGTATTATGCTAAGTGAAATATGTCAATCAGAGAAAGACAAATACCAGATGATTTCACTCATATGTGGAATTTAAGAAGCAAAACAGATGAACATAGGGGAAGGGAAGGAAAAATAGGATAAAAACAGAGAGGGAGGCAAACCATAAGAGACTCTTAACTCTAGAAAACAAACTGAGGGTTACTAGAGGGGAAGTGGGTGGGGAGATGGGGTAACTGGGTGATGGGCATTAAGGAGGGCACTTGCAACTGATGAATCACTAAATTCTACCCCTGAAACTAATAATACACTACATGTTAAGTAAATTGAATTTAGATAAAAAATTAAAGAAAAAAGAAAATATCTGCCAATCTGTAAGTCTAAACTAACAAAAATATCTTTTTGGAATACAAAGGTTAGATAAAGACCTTTACTTAAGACAGAAGTGAGAAAATTAATAACATTTGGTCTATTGCTATAAGAAATACTAAAGGGTGTTTTTCACACAAAAGAAATGATTCCAGAAATAAGGTTGTAGATAATAGGAAGGATGAAAAACAATAAAATTTGAGTTACGTCAGGAAAACAGAAGACTGGGAAGATCCAAGATTTTGTTTCCCCACAAACCATTAAAAAAAAAAACCCAAAACTATCTGAATAAACTTTGTAGGAGCCTTGAAAACAATTAAAGGTTTACAGCAATCAAGCATGTCTAATCAAGAAAAAACATCTTCAAAACTGTAGGAAAGCGCTGTGGTGCTTTTGCTCATCCTCATCCCACCACCTCCCTGATGCCGTGACAGTCTTGGTTTTCAACACCAGCAACCCAGTTCTCCATCTTGAACAAAAGGGAGCAGAACAGACTTTACCTGAAAATTACTGTGTACTCAGTTCTGACATGATTGACTCACTCATTCTGCCTTATACACTTTGGACTATAGGTGGGGAAACTGGTGGGCATGGCTAGTAAAAGCTATAAGGGGGCTATAAACCCACAGACCCCCGAGGCAAGAGATTCTAGGTAGAGACATACAATATAACATCAAAGGCCCTGGGAAGAAGCTGAGGTGAGACTCTGGAAAATTAGGACATTCAAAAGCAACCACATATACAGAGGAATTTAGAAGTCACATGCATACCCAGAAAAAATCCATTCTCAGAAAAGTCGTGAGAGGACTTTAAGTTTTCACCTTAGGCTGATCTCTAGGCTCAGAGGAAGTACAGCTAATCTGTAAAGGACTGCTCAGCACAGATCCTATCTTCAAAGACTGGGAAACAAGGTTATTCTCTCTCTCTCCCTCTCTCTCTCTCTCCCTCTCTCTCTTTCTCTCTCTCTCGGGTGTTTGTGTGTGTGTGTGTATTTCTGTGTATGTTTGTGTGGTATTTGTTGGTTCCTAGCTTTCAAGGAAATCTCCATAAAAACCTTGGCTGAACATGAAAACAGAGACTCAAGTGAGCTCACATGACAAGGAATAGTCCTTCTGAAAGTAGTTTGTAAAAGCCTCAAAACAAACAAACCTGCAACAAGTTATAGCCTTCAGCAATTAAAAAAAAAGAGTAAATCCTAGGGAAGGGTGAGAACCTCATTTCCAGAATTACCACATTATAGTAATCAAATATCCAATTTTCAACAACAACAAAAATTCACAAGGCATACAAAGAAACAGAAAAATATGGTTCATTCAAAGGAATAAAATAAATTGACAGAAACCATCCCCAAGGAAGTCCAGACATCAGGCTTACTAAAAAAAGACTTTAAAATGAATGTCTTTGGTGCGCCTGGGTGGCTCAGTCAGTTACGTGTCCGACTCTTGATCTCAGCTCAGGTCATGATCTCAGGGTGGTGAGATGAAGCCCTGTGTCGGGCTCTGCACTGAGCGTGCAGCCTGCTTAGGACTCGATCTCTCCCTCTCCCTCTGCTCCTCCCCCCACGCAAGTGCTATCACTCTCTAAAAACAAAAACAAAACTGTCATAAATATGCTCAAAGGCCTAAGGAGAAAATGGACAAAGAACTAAAGGAAATCAGGATAACAGTATATGAACGAAATGAGAATATCAACAAAGAGATAGAAAATATAAAAAGGAAGCAAACAGAACAGAAATTCTAGAGCTGAAAAGTATAATAACTGAAGTGAAAAAAAACTCACTATGGGGGTTCAACAGCTGATATAAGTCAACAGAAGAAAAAAACTCAGTAAACTTGAATTTAGGACAATTGAAATTCTTCAGTATGATGAGCAGAAAGAAAAAAAAAATGAAGAAAAGTGAACAGGGCTTAAGGGACTTGTGAGACAACATCAGGTGGATAAACATATGCATGATGGGAGTCCCAGAAAGAGAAGGAAGAAGCAGAAAGATTTTTCGAAGGTAAAACCTTAGACAAAACTCCCCTAGTATGATAAAAGATACAAACTTACAAATCCAACAATCTCAACAAACTCCAAGTAAGAGAAATACAAAGATGCCCACACTAACATATATTATAATCAAATGTTCAAGGCCAAATACAAAAAGAGAATCTTGAAAGCAGTGACAAGCAACACATCACATATAGGGAATCCTTTATAGCTCTTCTCCCCACCCCATTTTATGTTATTGATGTCACAAATAACATCTCTATATACTGTGTGCTAATTAACAAAGATTTATAATTATTTCACACATTTGTCTTTATTATTTTTTAAAAGTTTGTATTCATTTGAGAGAGAGAGAGAGAGAGAGAGAGAGAGAGAGAGAGAGAGAGCATGAGTGGGGGAGGGGCAGAGGGAAAGAATCTTCAAGCAGCCTCTGCTGAGCCACCCAGGTGCCCCTCATGCATTTATCTTTTACATCTTGTAGAAAATGAAAAGTGAAATTACAAAATGACAAAATTTACAAATTTGAAATTACAAAATTACAAAAATTACAAAAGATAGCAATAATATTAACTTTCATATTTTTCCATGAATTCATATATTCATACTGTTTCAAGTTACTGTAGAGCATCCTTTCATTTCATACTGAGGAACTCCCCTTAGCCAGGTCTGGTGGTAATGAACTCTCAGCTTTTGTTTATCTGAGAATGTGTTAATTCCTCCCTCATTTTTTTTAATACTTTTTGTTTTAAGTGGGCTCCACACCCAGCATGTAGCCTAATGTGGGGCTTGAACTCATAACCCTGAGATCAAGACCTGAGCTGAGATCAATAGTCAGACACTTAACTGACTGAGCCACCCAGGTACCCCGAAAGATATTTCTGAGAGGGAGATTTTCTCCCTCTGCCTCTCCCCCCACTCATGCTCTCTCTCTCAAATAAATAAATAAAAATTTAAAAACAATAAAAGACAAATGTGTGAAATAAATTATAAATCTTTGTTAATCAGCACACAGTATATAGAAATGTTATTTGTGACATCAATAACATAAAATGGGGGAAAGAGCTATAAAGGAATACAGTCTTTGTATGCAATTGAAGTTAAGTGGGTATCAATTTAAAATAGATTGTTATAACTTTAAGATGTTATATGTAAGCCCAAAGATGTTATATGTAAGCACAAAGAATGTATCTATAGAATATACATGGAAGGACTTGAGAATGGAATCAAACCATGTCACTGCAAAAAAATCAACTAAACACAAAAGAAGGCAATAATGGAAGATATGAGACAAAAAATCTATAAGGCATATAGAAAATAAATAACATAATGGTAAAATTAAGTCCTTCCTTATCAGTAAGTTCTTTTTTTTTTTTTGATGATTTATTATTTATTTATTTAAGAAAGAGAGAGCGCGCACGAGCAGGAGGAGGGGCAGAGGGAGAAGGATAGAGAGAATCTGAAGCAGACCCCCACTGAGCCTGGAGCCTACCTTGGGGCTTGATCTCAGGATCCTAAGATCATGACCTGAGCTGAAATCAAGAGTCAGATGCTCAACAGACTGAGCCATCCAGGCACCCCCTTGTCAGTAAGTACTTTCAATGTAATTGGATTAAATGCCCCAAGAAAAAGACATACATTAGCAGAATGGATAAAAAACCAAAACAGAATCCAATGACAGTCTCTAAAGAGACTCCCTTTATATCTAAAGACACACTTAGGTTGAAAGTGGAAGGATGAGGGGCGCCTGGGTGGCTCAGTCGTTAAGCGGCTGCCTTCAGCTCAGGTCATGATCCCAGAGTCCTGGGATTGAGCCCCGCATTGGGCTCCCTGCTCAGCGGGAAGCCTGCTTCTCCCTCTCTCACTCCCCCTGCTTGTGTTCCTGCTCTCGCTGTCTCTGTCTCTGTCAAATAAATAAATAAAATCTTAAAAAAAAAAAGAAATTGGAAGGATGGAAAAAGATATTCTGAGCAAATAGTCAAGAGAGCAGGGGTGGCTATACTAATATCAAAAGTAGACTTTAAAGTCAAAAACTGTTATAAGAGACAAAGAAGGGCAGTATATATCGATCAAAGGGTCAATTCACCAAGAAGATATAACAATTATAAACCTCTATGCACAAGAAAATGGAGCTCCAAAATACATGAAGCAAATATTGACAGAATTGTAGGGAGAAATAGACAGCTCTACAATAATACTAGGAGACCTCAGTATCCCCGTTTCAAGACTGGACAAACAGGAGAGCACTAGGGAAACTGCCTTGATCCATTTGGGCTGCTGTAACAGAATACCATAGACTGGATGGCTTATAAGCAACAGAAATTTATTTCTCACAGTTGTAGAGGCTGAAAGCCCAAGATCAAGATACTGACAGCCCACTTCCTGATTCATAGATGGCCAGTTTCTCACCATGTTCTCACATGGTAGAAATAGAAAGGGAGCTTTCTGGGGTCTCTTTTATAAGGGCACTAATCCCATTATGAGGACTCCAACCACATGACCTAATCACCTCCCAAAGGCCCCACCTCCTAATACCATCACATTGGGATTAGGACTTCAACATAAACATTCATTCCAACAACACTGTGGACCAACTGGACCTAATAGACATATAAAGAATACTCCACCGAACAATATCAGCATACACATTTTTCTCAAGTACACATGTAACATTCTCCAGGATAGATCATCTCTCAGGCCACAGAACAATTTTTAATAAATTTAAAAGACTAAAATTATACCAAGTGTTCTTCCTTGTCATAATGGAATGAAATGAAACCAATGGTAGAAGGAAAACTGGAAGATTTACAAATATGTAGAACTTAAACAACACACTCAAACAATCAAATGGGTCAAGAAAGAAATCACAAGAGAAATTAGACAATATGTTGAGATAAATGAAAATGGAAACATACCGAACATTGAGACGTAGTGAAAATAGTGCCAAGAGGGAAATGTATAGCTATAAATGCTTCCATTAAAAAAGAAGATTTCAAATCAACAAACTAATTTATACCTTAGGGAACTAGAGAAAGAAGAATAAACTAAATCAAAATGTATTAGATGGAAATAAATGATAAAGATTAGAGCCAAGATAAAATAGAGTATAGAAAAATAATAGAGAAAATCAAGTGAAACCAAGAGTTGGTTCTTGGAAAATATTAACAAATGTGACAAACCTTTAGCTAGTTTGATGAAGAAAAAAACGAGTCAAGACTCAAATAACTAAAATCAGAAATGAAAGTAGGGATATTTATACTGATTTTACAGAAATAAGAAAGATTATAAAAGAGTATGAGAAACTGTGGTATGGCAATACAATGGATATCCTGGATGGAATTTACAAATTCATAGAAACATACAGCTTACCAAGACTAAAGCTTGAAGAAATATAAAATCCGAATAGGCTTCTAACTAGTAAGAGGATTGAATCAGTAATCAAAAACCTTTCAACAAAGAGAAGTCCGGACAAAATAGTCTTTAAGCTAATAAGCACCACTGGAGATAAGTGGGATATTTCACAGTGAGAAAGTTCAACTTACCAGCAGGAGAATACAATTTGAAATTGGTGTTTATCTTATAACATAGTATCAAAAGGTGCAGATCAAAAATTTTCAGAACTACAAGGAAAAACAAATTTATACATAGTCATAGTCAGAAATTTTAACATACCGCTGTCGGCATCTAATGAAACAAGGAATGGATCTGCTTGTAAGAATTGTTATAAAATCAATTGCTAACAAAAAGTCAGTAAGAATATAGGAAGTTTGAACAACACAATTAACAAACCTGATCTATTGCTTAAATAGTACATTGAACTCAACAACTGTTGTATACATATTTTCAAGCACTCAGAAAAATTATCTCAAGTTTATCATATGCTTAGCCATAAAGCTAAGCTCAATAATTTCCAAAAGATTGAAATCCTATGACATGTGTTCTCTGCCCACAGTTTAATTTGACTAGAAATTGATTTAAATATCCCTTTAAAATCTCCATACATTTAGATGTTAAGAAATATACTTCTTTTTTTTAATTAAGTTCAATTAGCCAACATATAGTATATCATTGGTTTTTGATGTAGTGTTCAATGCTTCATTAATCGTGTATAACATAACACATAGGTCAAAGACGAAATCACAAGGGTTATAGATTGCGTATTTGTGTCCCGCCAAAATTCATTATGTTGAAATCCTAACCCCCAATAGAATGGTATTAGGTGGGGCCTTTAGGAGGTTTGGGAGGTAAAATTTAAATGAGGTGTTGGGAATGGGGACCAGATGACAGGATTCGTGTACTTATAAGAAGAGGAAAAGACTACAGCTTGCTCTCTGTCAGCTGAGGATATGGGGAAGGAAGGTATCAAAAGCCAGGAAGTAGGTCCTCAACAGACACCAATCTGCTAGTACTTTGATCTCTGACTTCTCAGCCTCCAGCTTGTTGTTTAGGTCACTCAGTGTGTGGTATTTTTGTTATAGCAGCTTGAAGTGACTACGACAACAAGTGAAACATGAACTGAGTGAAAATAAAAATACAATTTACCAAATTTTGTGGGATACAGTAAAGCAGTGCTTAGTGGAAAATTTATAGCATTGAATGTCTGTATTAGGCAAAGGAGTAAGATGTAAAATCAGTAATCTAAGCTTCCACCTTAGGAAACTAGAAAAAGAAGTGTAAATCAAATCCAAACTAAGCAAAAGAAAAAGGAATTAAAACAGAAATCAATAAAATTGAAAACAGGGAATCAATAGAGAAAATCAATAAGATCAAAAGCTGTTTCTTTGAGAAGATCAATAAAACTGATAAGTCCTTAGCCAGGCTATCTAAATAGAAAAGAAAGGAAAAATAAATTACAATGATCAGAAATGAAAGAGAGGACATCACCATGGACTCCATGCATGAGAAGGAAAATAAAAGAATACACCAAACAACCCTATGCCCAGAAATGTGATGACCCAGATGAAATGAACCAATTCAGTGAGATGCAATTTGCCAAAACTCATGTAGGAAGAAACAGACAATCTGAATAGCCCTAAATCTAAAAAAGAGACGACTCAATAATAACCTTTCAAAACAGAACTAAGCCCAGAATTCACTAGTTAATTCTACCAAACATTTAGGGAAGAAATTATATAAATTGTCTACAATCTCTTCCAGAAGATAGAAGCAGGAGTACTTCCTAACTCTATGAGGCCAGGATTACCCTAATACCAAAACTAAACAACGAGATTATAAGACAAGCAAATTATAGACCAATATCGCTCATGAACATAGATGCAAAAATCCTCAAAAAAAAAAATACAAATCGAATCCAACAATGTGTAAAAAGAATTATATACCATGACCACTGAGGGTTTATTCGAAGTAGGCGGGGCTGGTTTAACATTCAAAAATGAATTAAGGTAATCCACCCTACCAATAAGCCAGAGAAATTAGGAAATATTTAAAATCGAATGATAATGAAAATGCTACATATCAGAACTATGACACACAACTAAAGCTGTATTTAAAAGCAGATATGTAGTTCTAAATGTGTATTTTTAGAAAAGAAGAAAGTTAGAAAAAGAATAGTAAATTATATCCAATAAGAGCAAAAGGAAGGAAGCAATAGAAAATAATAAATAAGAAAAAATAGAATGGAGAGATTTGACAAAACTGATTATTAATTCTTTTAGAAGACCAACAAAATTTGTGAGACTAATAAAGGAAAAAAGCATGGCATAAGTAACCAATATCTAAAATAAAAATGAAATGTCACTGCAGACCCTGCAGCTCTGATAAAGATAATAGGATATTATAAACAACTTCATACTAATGCATTTGAAAATTTATACGGGGTGGGCAAATTCCTTGAAAAATACAACTTACTAAAACTGATACAAGAAGAAATAGGAAAATTTGAATAGTGCTGTAATTAAGAAATAAATTGAATCTATAATTTAACACTTCCCATATAGAAAACTCTAGGTCAGACGGCTTTGTTGGAGAACAATCAGCTAAGGAGTTAAAAATGCCAATATACAAGATTTTCCAGAAAAAAAAAGAGAATGCCTTTGAGTTAATCTTATGAGACCAATAAGAAAAAGACCAACTCAGTAGAAAAAAGGACCCAGACTCTTCATGAAAGAGAATATCAATTTGCCAATAAACATAAAAAGAGGGGCGCCTGGGTGGCTCAGATGGTTTAAGTGTCTGCCTTCGGCTTGGGTCATGATCCCAGGGTCCTAGGATCGAGCCCCACGTCCGGCTCCTGGCTCAGCGGGGAGCCTGCTTCTCCCTCTGCTTCTCCCCCTACTTCTCCCCCTGCTCATGCTCTCTCTCTCTCTCTGTATCTCTGTGTCTCGAATGAATAAATAAAATCTTAAAAAAAAAAAACATAAAAAGAGACTCAACTTCCTTGTCATTAAGGAAATGCAAATTAATCCAAATTAAGATACTAGTGCAGAACCATCAGAATGGCTAAATTAAAAAGGCTCACAGTACCAGGTTGGTTTGATTTTTTTAAAGATTTTATTTGTTTGAGAGAGAGAGAGAGAGAGAGAGAGAGAGAGCTCGACCAGGGGGGAGGGGCAGAGGGAGAGGGATGGATAAGCAGACTTCCCGCTGAGCAGGGATTCCCAGGTGGTCTGGATCCCAGGTGGGCTCAATCCCAAGACCCTGGGATCATGACCTGAGCCGAAGGCAGACGCTTAACTGACTGAGCCACCCAGTCACCCTCATAGTACCAGGTTTTGATGAAGATTTGGAACAACTGTAACTCTCATACACTGCTTTCAGGAATGTAAATTGGCACACAGCCACTTTGGAATACTGTTAGGTAGTATTACCTAAAGATGCTCCATCCAATGTAGTAGTTCATAGCCACATTGGTTATTGAACACTTGAAATGTGGGTAATCCAAATTGCTATAAATGTAAAATACATATTGGACTTTGAAGATTTAATATGTATAAAAGAATGTAAAATATCTGATTAATAATGTTGATCTTGATAACATGTTGAAATGATAATATTTTGGATGTCGTGGGCTAATAAAATGCATGCTTGGGGCACCTGGGTGGCTCAGTGGGTTAAGTGTCTGACTCTTGATTTTGACTCAGGTCATGATCTCAGGGTCATAGGATCAAGCCCCATGCAGGGCTCTGCACTGAGTGGGGAGTCAGCTTGGGGATTCTCTCCTTCTCCCTCTGCCCCTCCCCACTGCTCACACTCTCTGTCTTTCTCTAAAAATAAATAGATAGATAGATAAATCTTTTTAAAAATGCATGCTTAACATCAATTTCACTTTTTAAAAAACTTTTTTTAATGTGTCTACTAGAAAATTTTAAATTACATATGATGGCGACTTGTACTACATTTCTAGGACAGTTCTGATCCAAAGCTAAGATCCATTAATTTTATTCCTGGGTATATTCCCAACAGAAATATGTATATATATGCAGTAAAAGTTAAGCACAAGAATGTTTATAGCAGCATTATGCACAATAACTAAAAACTGGAAATAGCCCAAATGTCCTTCAACAGGGGAATGGATAAATAAGTGGTAGTGTGATTACAATATGAAATACTATTTAGCAACAAAAATCAGTAAACTACAGCTATATGCAACAAATGGATAACTCTCACAGCATTAAGCATTTAAATCATCTCACATGATTCCACTTATATAAAGTTTAAAAATGGGAAAATAAGCTACAATATTAGAAGTCAGAATAGTAGTTTGGGGAGAATAACGGCTGTAGTGACTAGGGAGGAGGCTTTGGGAAACTGGCAATGTTCGATGACTTGGTAGGGTGGTGTTACACTGGTTTTTGCTTTTGATAATTCATTGGGCTGTACATTTGTGTACATTTGTATGTGTAGTAATCTGTATGTATGTTAGTAAGGCTTACATCAATTTGTTGCCAATGATTTTTAATAATGCAAGACCTCCTTGAAAATTAAGCTCCACATGACTGATCCATTTATGTAAATTGCAGAAAAGCAAATTAAGAATTGTTTTTTTAAGACCATATTCTGCCCAGTAAGGAAATCTGGATACTTTCTAAATCGTTCTAGGTATGACTCTCCAGTTTAAAATAAAAATATCTCTGCCCTTTGCTTGGTCAGTAAGCTTGGCATGACAGTCCATTTCCTGACAGATATGTCAGTAATGTTGACAAAAGTAAAATATAGAATCTCAGAATTGCAGAATTTAAAGTGACAATGAAACCTAACATTTTTTTGAGTTGTGATTTCTTTGTAAATCTGATGGAATCTCTGACACTTTCTCTTGAAAATGCATGTATGTATAATAAAGGTATATACATAATATTTTAATTATTATTTAATTATAATTATTCACCCTGGTAGTTTTTCCAGTCCAGGTTATTTGGTAGATAAAGCAGGAAGAGGCCCAGTGACATGGCTGGTTAGTGGAAAAACCAGGACCAATATTGCAGACTTAATTTTCAAACCAATCATTATTCTTTCAAGTGAAGTGGTTGTTTTTCCCTTCTCCTGTGTTCCCATATGTGTACTGTTGTTGTTCTCATGTAATTCTCATATATATGATTGAATTCTCATATAATTCTGTCCTCATCCTATTGCCTACTTGAGAGATGCCTTCAGCTAAGAAGATGACTTCCCTTTTAAAATAATATACAATTAATTGTTCTCTATCACTATTATTTGAGTATATGCATTACCTTCCCAACTACACTGTAGGAGCCATGCCTTATCCATCTTTGTTTTCCCCAAACTACCTAAGTGCAAGGAATATATTCATTATAAAACCAACAGTTGTTACATTAAGAGGATGTGCAAATATATGATTGAAACTTCATGGTAGAACTCTATCCCTTAATTACAGGGTTATTACGAGCTCAGCTTCATACTGACCTAAATATGAATTCAGCCTCTGCCATTTGCTAGCTGTATGTTCTGGATATATTGCTTAACCTGAGTCTCACTTGGTAAATCCAAATGGACTTCATACGATCACTGTGGGGATTAAGGAAATAATCTATGTGAAGTATCTTGAGCAGTATCTGGTACATAGACTTTGGCTAGCTATGACTGTCATTATGGTCTACTCAACCCTTGAATTAAAGAATCAGTTGGAGAAACCCTGATTTAGATTCTTTTTTTTTTTTAAGGATTTTTATTTATTTATTGAGAGCGAGAGAGAATCATAGAGAGAGAGCATGAGAGGGAGGAGGGTCAGAGGGAGAAGCAGGCTCCCCGCTGAGCAAGGAGCCCGATGCGGGACTCGATCCCAGGACTCCAGGATCATGACCTGAGCCGAAGGCAGTCGCTTAACCAACTGAGCTACCCAGGCGCCCAACCCTGATTTAGATTCTTAGACTCAGACCAGTCAAGCAGTCTACCCAATCCAGGAAATACTCACACATTGTTCCAACAGAGTCTGCTTTGGCTTAACCTATCCCAGTGACAGGGAACTCATTAGAACCAACTGAAGCAGCTCCAATTCTTCCAAAGTTCTTCCTTACTATTAGGTTGAACCGTATGAAATTGCTGTTTCTAGGTCAAAATAATTGAATTATCAACAATTTCTAAAAACAAAGACAAAAACAAACAAACAAAAAAACCAACCAGACCAGAAATTTGCCTTTCTTTTACTGCCTCTCACTTTAGTTCAACACTTCTTCTTTTCTTCTACATGACAATCCTTTGAAGATAATGGAGAATCAATGGGGAAGAAGATAGACCTAGCTCCTGCCTTCATTGAGGCTTACATGCTTATCAAGGAGACAACAAAATAAGCAATTCTGTAGAATTTTCAGATTCAAGGAGGTGGAAGAAGAATGTTTCTTTTTTTTTTTTTAAAGATTTTATTCATTTATTTATTTGAGAGAGAGAGAGCACATGAGAAGGGGGAGGGTCAGAGGGAGAAGCAGACTCCCTGCCGAGCAGGGAGCCCGATGCGGGACTCAATGCGGAACTCGATCCTGGGACTCCAGGATCATGACCTGAGCCGAAGGCAGTCGCTTAAGCAACTGAGCCACGTGGGCACCCCATGGAAGAAGAACGTTTCAAGCAAAGGGCTTAGCTGAGCAAATTCCCACAGAATATATCATACATGACGTATTGAGAGTATAGAGCCGCACTGCACAAAGAACTTGCTATGATGATAAAAATATTCTGTATCAATAGAGTCCAATATGATAGCCACTAGTCACATATGGTTACTGAGCACTTGAAATGTGGTGTCATGTAACTCAGGAAATGCAATTTTAATTTAACTTAATTTTAATTAATTTAAATGTAAATAGCCACATGTGGCTAGTGGCTACCAGGCTGAACAGAGGGCAATAATGCAAGAGGATAAAAGGGCAAGAAATGAGACTGGAGAAGTCAGCAGGGTTCCAGACCCTGAAAAGCCTTGAGGAGCATGTTAATAATTGTGACTTTACCCTGAGGGTAAAGTCTCAGAAGGATTTTAAGTTCCAGAAAATAACATGATCAGATAGGAGTTTTAGAAACATAATTCTGGCCATCTTATGGAGATAGACAGGAGAAGGGTGGAGAAACTGATCTTGTCTTCAGGAGTTTGCTCTACAAGGAGAAAGATGGGAACAAAAGCAAAATGACTCGACGATATCTCAAAGAAACAAAGACATATATAACTAATCACACCCAATCAGACAATACTCATATATGTATTTATATACATTGTCCACCAGTGATCCACATTTCTTGCCTTTTTCTAGCTGCTCACAGGACATCTAGCCTCCTGAGTATTTCGGTGTGTCCCCAGTGGTACTTGAGCTCACAGGGAAGTCTATCAACAAAATATCCATGCAGCATCAACCTTGTTCTTCCTCCTCTGTGCACATATCCCTTTGTTCTTCTCTGGTCCTTGCCACTGAGGGTACTTTGAAGGTACGGCTCTGTTCTCTGCAGAAGGAGGAGGAAAGTCCCCACCTCAGCAACCTAAGTCACCCTGCTTGGCTCACCCTCCTCTTGATCCTCAAAGCATTTTCTTTGACCAGTTCTTTTGGAAGGGCACCTTGGTGGCTCAGTCAGTTGAGCGTCTGATTCTTGATTTTGGCTCAGGTCATGATCTCAGATCTTGAGATCAAGCCCTACTCTGGGCTCTGCACTCAGCGGGGAGTCTGCTTGAGATTCTTTCCCTTTGCCCCTCCCCCTGCTCTCTCTCTATCCCTAAAATAAATAAATCTTTTTTAAAAAGCCAGCTCTTTTGGGCTTTTATCCCCCTCTAACTTCTCTAAGCTCTACCTATGGGGTAAGACAAAACACGATGAGAGAGTTAGTAAGTCCCTAGGAGTTGTGGTGATAAGCTACCATTGGGTCCCCCTTAAAGAATTTTGTCTCCCCCACTCTAGGAACCAATATATATGTGTGCATGCATATCACAACTCCTCACCAGCTCCATGACACACACCACATAAAAACACACACACCTTATGTGTGTAGCACATAGACCTTTCCGATTCCTAGCACTTCAGCTGACATATCCATACAAGGCTGAATTCTCTTCAGGACCAGCCAACGCCATCCCTATTCCATTTTGTTCCTGCAAAAGAAATGGACAGATAAGTCCATAAGCAATCACAGCCCAATGGTCACATATAATGTATCTGGAGCTAGAGTAATAGCATGTCATAATGTGAAGAGCATGGACTTTAGTTTGGCGCCAGACTGACCTGGATTCAAATCTCAGTCTGATCACTTTTACTCACTGGATGGTCTTGGGCAGATCACTGAATCTCTGTGAGCTTCAGTTTTCAATTCTACAAAATGCTTACTTTTGCAAGTTGTTAAAATTAGAAATAGCCTGCGTACAGTGCCTAGAACCTGGAAGGTGCTCAATGCATGGAAACTGGTTTACTCCATTGGTGCCGAAGCGCTGAAAGCTCAGGATGCCACCGGCCTTGCAAAGGGGACACAGAAGAAAGGTCAGAGTGCTAGCACAACCTCATGCAAAAGCATCTTGGGATTTTTATTAGATTACAGCCTAGAGCTCCCCTGGTGAGGAAACTGAAGCCAGGGGCAGGAAGTGAGTTAATCAGGGTCACACAGAAAATTAGTGACAGAGCCAGGACAAAATTCCAGGTAAGTCTGCAAAGGTTCAGCCCAATGCTCCTTTCTGTAAAGCCACGGCCTCTCGGCTGCCCAGGCTCTGCTCTGACCCGTCCCCACCGCACTCTGATGGGACAATTTACTCCTCCTTGGCATCTAGGGTGTCCCCTCCGGACGGCCAAGCGGAAGAGCTGATGGAGTACGTTAGTATCGAGGACCAGGCCTGTGCAGGCCTCCCCGTTGCCATGGCAACCCGAGGTTGGTGGAGGAGGATCTGCTCCCGCGGCGCCCCCTCCCATTCACGCAGCGGACGTGACACGTGCGGCAGGGTCACGTGTTGTTGTTGGGCCGTGAAAGCTGCTTCCGGGTCAATGCAGGACACTGGGCTCCGGCGGCCAGAGTGGGGGACGAGGTGAAGCGGAGCCGGGCCGGGGCCGGCCGGGACCAGGCCGGAGGCTGAGCGGCTGCGACGGCAGTGGCCGGGAGGGGGGAGGAGAGGCGCAGCCCGAGGAGCCGCCGCAGCAGCTCCCCCGCCTCCCGGGCTGAGGGGTGAGTGGAGCCCGGGCCCGCCGGCTCCGCCGGCTTCTCGAGGCCCCAAGCGCTCCCCTCCGGAGCCGAGGCGCGGAGGGCCGTTTCTGCTGGGGCGCAGTGTGGGGAAACGCGGGGAAGAACCCGGAGCGGGACGAGGCCTACCTGGGAGGAAGGGAGGGATGGGCCACTTGCCCGCGGCTGGAGGGAGAATGGGGCCTGGCCTGGCTGGGGAGGCGCAGGGAGGGCCCTGGGCTGGGAGGAGGCGGAGGGCCTGGCGGGTGGGGGGGGGGGGGACGGGAGGAGGCAGGAGCCTGAGTCCCTGGGAGAATCCCGGCTTCTCACCTTACCAGGGGCGTGGGGAATGGAAAGATGCCCCCTGGGTGGTAGGAGATGGAGACGAGTGCTGGGGAAATAGGAAACTTTGTCTCTGAACTACTGTATCGGGGGGGGGGGGGGGGAGTAGAGGACATGTCCCCAGGGAGGTTTGGTGGGGAAGGGAGCTGGCGGGCATTTCCAGGCTCTTGGGACACTAGGCCTGCTCCTTCCAGGCGGCTGATGAAAGGATGCGTTAGTTTAAGACGGGCTTTTGGGAGAATCGTTTTGCCCTCAAGTTGGGAGACGCTGAGAGTGAGGGGATTGGAGTAAGATGGGGCCTGGGAGGAGTACCTTGTCCTGGGATCTGGGAAGGGGGCAGTGTAAGGGTCCTGTGTGGAGCTTCATTCTTTGTTGAGAACGGGGAGTGCAGAGTTCTAGATCCTCTCCCAGGAAGACATCTGGGAATTGATGAAGCGAGAAGATTTCATACTGTCTTCTCTTGAAACAGTGATTTTAGAAGTTGTAGTTAAGGAAAGTTGGTTGGAAGAGTTCAACTGTTGACAGCCAGTTGAGGAAGGAGGAGCTCTAGTCTGAAGGTTGCTCAGTTACGGGGAGCTTGTAGGCACCGCCTAGGGCTGTCGTTTGGGGAAGTTAGCAACCCTTTTAGGTCCAGACACAGGCTTAGCTGGGGCTGTCCCTGTTCTTTTTACGCTGCCCTGGAGCTCTTAAATTGGTTTCAAGAGGCCATCTTGAGCAAAGAGATTACGTGTAGGTGCTGAGGACTAATGAAAACACTCAGCCTTTGGGTCCTGAGGCATTAGAACTAGATCTCTAGGGTAAGAGCTTTCAGACTTTTTTTTTTTTTTTAATCATGCCCCATGTTAAGAAGTACTTTTTACATTATCATCTAGTACATACCTATATATGAATGAAAAGTTTCACAGAGCACTGTTTACCCTTATTACATGTGATGCGTTCTGATAATTTCTATTATGTTCCATTCTCTTTCATTAAAAATGCTGACTGAAATCCACTAAATTGATTTGTGGGTCACAGGTTGCACTTTGAAAAACGCTGTCTCCTAGGCACATTTCTTTGGCTTCAGTTAGTGTTCTCATGTTGTATGCTTCTAAAGAGCCAGGATGATTATAAGGAGATGGGTTTGGGTGGGGGTGCAACTGACTGCTTTGTTTGTTTACATATTTATGACGTAGCATATTTGGCATTTTGGAACATAATCTTAATCTTTGATATCTTAATCTGGCCTGATTATTTTATGAAATTTTTGAAGTGTATGCTTTAATTTTCTCTATCCTTTGCCATGTGAAAGAAAATGAGAGGCCTAATTCCATTTAGTTGACTTATCCCTACAATATACTTAAGGTAATTTTAATATTATAGTGTTGTAAATATACACTGATTTGCTTTTCTGCTATTTAAAAACTCTCAAGCTGAAACCTAAACTCTTCTTATTCCAATAATATATAGTTTAATAATTCTACGTAATTAAAGATAAAGGTTCATGGCTTTAGTATATATTTTAAACTTAATCATAAACCTAAGTGTAACTTTGAGTCAGTTAACATCTAATTCCCCCCGTGATGTTTTCATCTGTTTATAAAATAGATTAGGTCTTTATATGAACAGTATTATAATGAACATTAATAAGTATTGGTGAACAAAGTGAGAGACCTTCATGAATTTGCTATGTTTAAAAGTCTTTTTAAAGATTGTCATCCAGCCTATTGTTACATGATGTTGAGTGTCAAGTAATGTTGCCTGATTTCAGTAGGTAAATTTATAGGGTATGTATTTAAGACCAGTTTATTGGTGTTAATTCTTGTTGAGGATGCCTTCATATTATTTGGGACATGGAATTCCAAGTCATAGCCATCAGGAAAGAATTACCCAAATTAAACTTCATCATTGGGGCCATATTCTTGATGAGATGCCTTATGAAAGTATTTTTAATCATCTTCAAACTTTGTGTGTTGTAAATTATATATTTATTGACTATATCTTGGGTACTGGTGAGAGGATCTATGTTGGCATGTATCAGCCATCCTTTAAAAATTATCTTTTTATCAGGTGAATATTTGTTTTGAAATCTTTAGCTTTAAAGAATGTTTAAAAGCTTTCTTTTTGTGGTAGTTGCTTGGAACATGAAGGAAGAATCTCATTAATTTCGTTTTTCTGGGAATCATGTGTACCTGTCAATAAACAGTTGTGGAGAACTTACCCTGAGTGATTGTGTGTGCTTTTTTATAGTTTTCATTTTTTCCCTTGAACCTCAGACTCTTAGGTATGTCCACCTATAGCAGGCTCTTTTCTCCTAATTTTTGCTTCCAAACTGCTGTGGGTTTGGAAATTAGATGCTTATATTTGTTAGAACTTTGTGTAAAATAAGATTATGCAGCTCTGAATAATGTTCTTTCTATTGTATATGTATATATGTTTATTATATATACACAAATACTCTTTTTAGTGTATGAACTATGTGATATGTATTTTGGCTGGTCAGAGGCCTATTTACTGACCTCTTAATTGTGGGCTGTGTTTTAAGTGAACTCTTTATATACTTAGTCTAATTAGCTATATAAGAAAAAGTTCTAAAAAGTAACATGAAACTGACAGTGATACAGTTTGGACTTTGAGAGTGAAGCAATCAGCTGTGATTGTTGCCTTTGCCCTACATGCCTGAGTCATTAAGAGTTGCTGTTCCTTCCTTTCCAGTCGTTTTCGTTACCCTCTCCTGACTTTCATTTTTTTGAGATTAGAGTGCTAACAGCCTCACTATTGCCATTGTTTGTTATTCTCGTTCTACTTGATCTTGCATAGCTTCATCAGAGTACTCTTCCAAAGAACAACACCCGAATTTATCATTTCTCTCCTCAAAAACCATTAACTTCCTAGTGCCAGCACTGAATAAAGCCCATACTGTTTAGGTTGACATTGATGGTATTCTAGAGCCTCTATTTTTTTTCCTGACATTGTTTTTCCATCCTAACTGCAGATCCTCTGTTCCTGCCAAGCTGTCTGCTCATTGTGCTTTCTTTTGTAACATTATTCCTGAAAGTCTGGGAAATGTGTTCTTCATGAATTCCTACTCATCATTTTATTACAGATGACCCTTCTTCCTTAAAGTGTTTCTTGCCTGTACTATCTACATTACTTTTCCTACATTGCTTTGTATTATTTGTATATGTTGTTTGTACCCCTGTTAGATTGTAAATTCATAGAGGACAGGAGGCTCAACCTCTAATCTTTAGGACACCTAGCACAGGGTTTATCAGAGTTCATGGACCAAGTGAATCAGAATTGACTGAATTTATGGTGAAAATTGCAGGTCTCTGAAAATTCCACCCTCGACTTAGTAAATCAGAATCTTGGGATTTGCCTAGGTGGATCTTCTGTACAGTAAAATTTGAGAATTACTTACCTAGCATTATGCTTTACATTGCAGTAGGTACACACAGTTTTTGAGCTGTCCCATTTGTCTGGACTTCTTTCTCAGCATTCATAATAATAATAATGACAATTTGTTGACTACTTACTGCATGCCAGATACAACTAGATGCTTTAAAAACGTCATTTAATCTTCACAGTGACTAATGACTACAAAATAGCTATTAATAGTTCCATTTTACAAATGAGAAGGCAGGCATAAAGAGGTAAGTAACTTGTTCAAATTCCAGTGCAGATCTGTGATTGAACTTAGGCCTAACTGAAGCCCCGTGCTCTTACTCACAGTGCTCTTCTAAAAACAGATTTGAACAAGATGACACACTTCCAAAACTCCAGACTGTGGCTTTGTGAAACTTTTACTAATAATTCATTAATGGCCCTTAGGAATGTGATCTATTACTGGCACTGTTAAGAAAAGGATAATTTAAAAGTTCTGAGATTAATGCTCTTCCGGTGATTTTCTTAATTCCTCTTTCGATTTTGTCATACTCATCACCAGTATACTTGATTTTCATTTCACGGCCAGAAGGTGTTACATCAAAGTAAAATTCACTCTTTAATTCATTCGGCAAATATTTGTTGCCCTGTGCCAGATATTCCTGCATGTCACACTGAGCTGGACCTACAAATCTTTACCTTTGTGGGACTTAGGTTCTGGTGGAAAGGGACTGAAGCCCTAAATTAACATATAGTGGAAAGTGCCATAAAGAATGAGAAAGGCTGGAGTGATTGATGGTAGCAGTGGGGCTATTTTTGATGGGTTGGTCAGAGGCAGCCTTGTCGAGAAGGTAACATTTGTGTTTAAATTTGAGGCTTGGATGCTGAGATGAAGCCAGCAAAACCGAGAGCCAGGTAAAAGGCATTCCTGTGAGAATGTCTTAGGAGAGAATCAGCCTGGCAAGTTTTGAAAAGTAGAAAACCATGATGGCTGAAACCTAGTGGGTGGGAGGAGGTGAGGTCAGAGAGGTGAGCAGAGAACAGATTGGAGGGAGCCCTGAAGACCCCGATAAGAGATTGGGTTTCATTCTAAGTGTGAAGGGAACGAAGCCTTTGGAGAACTTAAAGGACATGATTTGACTTAGTATTTTGAAAAGATCACTTGGCTTCGTTGTGGAGGATGCGTTGTATAGTTGTGAGAGACCAGGAAGGGAGCTATCGCAGCAGTCCCAGTGAGAGGATGGAGGCTTCAACCAGAGTAAAGTAATGGAGATGGAAAGAGTTGGGTTTGAGAGATACTGTTGATAAACCTTGCTGATTAATTATTGCATGAGGGTGTGAGAGGAAGAGAGAAACCAAATACAGCTCCAAAGGTGGGGACTGGTGGAGGAAGAACAGGCTTGAAGAGGGAAATAAGAGTTCTGTTTTTGCCCTCTGTGTGCCTCTCCCTGATAATACATCCCTGCCCTCCAAGGATACCACAACCCTGAATTTTGGGTTTGTTACTCTCTGACTTTTCTTCATAGTTTGTATTACATTTGTATGAGACCCTAAACAGTATGATGATTAATATTCTGTTTTTGAATTTTGTATAAGTGGAATTGTACTATATATATATATATATATATATATAATTGTGATTATTTTATCCTTTCAACAGTGTTTTTTTTTTAAAAAAATACAAGTTTCATGTATACAGGTTTATAATTCACATCTGCATACACTACAGAGTGGTCACTACCATAAGTCTAGTTGCCATCCATCACCAGTCAGTTGACCTCCTTCATCTATCTCACTCCCCAGAGCCACCTTTCCCCTCTGATAACCATCATTCTATCCTCAGTATCTATGAGTTTATTTTTGTTGTATTTTGTTTGTTCATTTGTTTTGTTTTTTAGATTCCACTTTTGAGTGAAATCATATGGTGCTTGTCTGACTTATTTCACTTAGCATAATACCCTTACGGTCTATCCATATTGTTGCAGATGGCAAGATGTCATTCTTTTTTATGCTGAGTACTATTCCATTGTATGAATATACCACATCATCTTTATGCATCTACCTATCGATGGACAGTTAGGTTGTTTCCATATCTTGACTGTTGTAAATAACGCTGTAGTGAACATAGGGGTGCATATCTTTTTGAATTAGTGTTTTTGTATTCTTTGGATAAATACCCAAAAGTGGGATATAGCTGGGTCATATGGTGGTTCTATTCTTAATATTTTGAGGAATGTCCATACTGTTTTCCACAGTGGCTGCGTCAATTTACAATCCCACCAGCAGTATACAAGGGTTCCCTTTTCTCCACATCCTCGCCAACACTTGTTTCTTTGCTTTTTGATAATAGCCATTTTAACAGGTGTTAAATGATATCTCATTTTGGGTTTTGATTTGCATTTCCCTAATAGTGATGGTGAGCGTTCATGTGCCTATTGGCCATATGTATGTCTTCTTTGGAGAAATATTTATTTTGATGCCCTGCCCATTTTTTAATCGGGTTGTTTGGATTTTTTTTGTTGTTAAGTTGTGTGAGTTCTTTGTATATTTTGGGTATTAACCCCTTATCAGATATGTGGTTTGTAAATATCTTCTCCCACTCAGTAGGTTGCCTTTTGTTTTGATGATGGTTTCCTTCACTGTGCATAAGCACATTAGTTTGACGTAGTCCCATTTGTTTATTTTTGTTTTTGTTTCCCTTACCTTTGGAGTCAGATCCACAAAGATTTTGCTAAGACTGAGGTCAAGGAGCTTACCATTTATGTTTTCATCTAGGAATTTTATGGCTTCAGGTCTCACATTCAAGCCTTTAATCCATTTTGAGTTAATTTTGTGTATGGTATAGGATAGTGATACAGTTTTTTTCTTTTGCATGTGGCTGTTCAGTTTTCCCAACACCATTTATTGAAGACGGTCCTCCATTGTACACTCCTGTTGTAGATTAATTGTCCATATCTGTGTGGGTTTATTTCTGGGCTCTCAGTTCTGTTCCATTGATCTGTGTGTCTGTTTTTGTACCAGTACCACACTTAAAAAAATTGGAGTATAATTAATGTACAGTGTTATAATAGTTTCAAATGTATAATACAGTGATTCTATAATTCTTTACATTTCTCGGTGCTCCTCAAGATAAGTACCCTTAATCCCCTTTATCTATACCATACTGTTTTGATTGTTGTAGCTTTATAGTCTAGTTTGAAATCAGGTAGCATGATACTTCCAGCTTTCTTCTTTCTCAAGATTGTTTTGGCTGTTCCAGGTTTTTTATAGTTCCATACAAATTTTAGAATAATTTGTTTTAGTTCTGTGAAGCATGCCAATGGAATTTTGATAAGTATTGCATTGAATCTGTATTACTTTGGGTAGTGTGGACATTTTAACAATCTGAATTCTTCCAATCCATGAGCATGGAATATGTTTCCATGTATTTGTGTCTTCAATTTCTTGATTTTAAAAGTCATTCATTTTGATTAGAAAACCATAGAGAACTATCAATTGTTAATTTCCATTGCTCTGTAACATTTCATTTATGAGTATAATGTAATTTATCCCATTACCTGTTCTTGGATATAAGGGCCTTTTTCGGGCCAGGATTTTCAAAATTTCACGCAGTATTGTTGTGGACATTCTTGTGCTTGTTTCCTGGTGCACATATTACAAGTCCCCATAGATTTTACACTGAGAAGTAGAATTGCTATATTACAGGGTACGTGCATCTTCAACTTCACTAGACAATGATAAAGTGTTTTCCAAGGTATTCATACCAGTTTTTATTAAGGTATTTGTATTCCCACTAGCAGTGAAAGAGTTTCTGTTCTACATTTTCTCTGACACTTTGGTATTATCAGAATTTTTAAGTTTTTTTTTTTTTAAGATTTTATTTATTCATTTAACAGAGAAAGCAAGAGAGAGAGAGAGAGCACGCACAAGCAGGGGGAGCGGCAGGCAGAGGGAGAGGGAGAAACAGGCTACCCGCTGAGCAGGGAGCCCAATGTGGGTCTCGATCCCAGGACCCCAGGATCATGACCCAAGCCAAAGGCAGATGCCCAACCGACTGAGCCACCCAGCTGCCCCAAAGTTTTTAAGTTTTGCTGATTTATATAAAGTAGTATTTTACTGAGATTTTCATTTTCACTTCTGAATATTATTAAATTTTAACATCTTTTACATATATTAGTCATTTGAATTTTATCTTCTGTTAAATACTGCTCATGTCTTTTGTCATTTTTCTATTGGATTGTTTGCCTTTTTCTTATTATTTTTAGGAGTTCTCCGTATTAGTTACATGTGTTGGGAGCATCTTTTTCCAGTTTCTGATTTGTAGTTTTTCATGTTTAATGTCTTTTGATCAAAATTTTTTTATTTTTCTTGTTGATTTTTCCTTAATGGATTCTTTTTGTTTTGTTTATGAGATATTTCCCTAAATGAAGATCTTAAAGCTCTTCTCCTATTAGAGAAAAAATAACTATCTTCTTCTCATGGGGATAAAGTTTGACTTTCGCATTTTATTGGGAGTTGAGTTTTTCTGTGTTGTGAGGTGACGATTCACTTTCCTTTTCCCAGATTGATAATCACTTGTCCCAAGACCAGTTACTGAAGTTTACCTTTTTCCTACTGATGTCTTTGCCATTTGCTGCCATATTCACATGGGCCTGTTTGTGGGCTGTCTTTTCTATTCCATTGATTCCCCCCACCCCATTGTTTAACAAAGTACAGTCGGTTCTTGATTCTTGTTTTTTATGGTACTTATGTAAAGTTGCCATGAACACTGAATGAGTGAATATGGAAGCATTGCTCCTACAGGAGATACAAGGTTAGGTTCCTGCCAGCTTCTGATCATAACATTTTTGTCAACTGATTGCTACATTTTTTTTAAACTTTTTTTTTTTACTTCTTTTTTTTTTTGAAGATTTTATTTATTTGACAGAGAGAGACAGCGAGAGAGGGAACACAAGCAGGGGGAGTGGAAGAGGGAGAAGCAGGCCTCCCACCGAGCAGGGAGCCCTATGTGGGGCTCAATCCCAGGACCCTGGGATCATGACCTGAGCTGAAGGCAGATGCTTAACGACTGAGCCACCCAGGAGCCCCTTTTTTTTACATTTTTGTATGTGTGTCTGTTTAAAGACGCGTTATTCAATATATACTGTTGGGTTATTAACTTTGAATTCAGAGTGGATAGCACTGATAGTTCATGCCGCAGTAAATCTTATCTAACATGGATTTTCTCCATATGGCATACCACAGGCTTCTTGTGCGTAAGAAGACTAGGCAGCACTTCCGCAGTTCACTTTGGAGCCGTTTTCAGTAGTGAATTCACCAACCAAAAACACACAAAAATGTGAAAAACATGGCACTAAATCACGAAAAGGGCACTTGTTTACAGTAGGAGAGCTGACGCAGGATGACAGAGTGCGGCCCTGTTCTATCTCAGCGGGAAGCATGCACGTTGGACACCTCAAATTAGTATCTACAAATAACTAGGAACATGCTGCAAGTACTGATTTTGGGGTTAGAAACAAATTTTATGGAGTGGGCCAATTTGCAAATAATGCTGTAATAATGACGCTCGATTATACTATGAAATCTCGTGAGAAGCAGTTTTTCAGGACACCATTACCTTCAGCACTTTTTTTCCCTCTTTCATGCTTACACATGTCTTTATAACATTTTAAGAGAATAACTTACACATGTCTTTATAACATTTTATTTTAAGAGAATAACTTAATGCAATGGATCTCTCAGATACTAAGTTCTGATTGCTAAATGCCATTGTCTCAATAAAAACACTTTTTGTTAGAGAATATTTTTATTTATAATCTCAGTATCATTATTTAGTTCATAGATAAATGAATTTTAGGAAAGAATTGCAGCCCTTAAAATGTTGAAAACAAGTGTAAATTATTAAACTCTTATTATTGTGACTTTTGTGTGAGGATCATATTTTCTCATAGGCACTCTTAGTAACTTAGGGCGTAAGTTTTGTAAAGGCAAGTGCCCTTTGGAGGTTTTTAAAATGTTAATTTTAAAATTAACTCTATTAATTCCTCATCCATTAGTGATATTTCTCCATGTGAACATAGGTAAAGGAGTCCAAGAAAGATAAATGAAGATTGTATACTTCATAAATCAAACCTCTCACAAAATGCATTTATTGAGACTTGGCTAGTTTATCCCTTACTCACCATTTAAGATTTTTTTTTTTTTTTTTTTTTTATTCATGAGAGACAGAGAGAGAGAGAGAGGGAGGCAGAGGGAGAAGCAGACTTCCCGCGGAGCAGGGAGCCCGATGCGGGACTTGATCCCAGGACTCTGGGATCATGACCTGAGCCGAAGGCAGACGCTTAACCATCTGAGCCACCCAGGCGCCCTCACCATTTAAGATTCTTAAGTGAATTGTTGGTGTTAATTTGATAAGTGTGCTGAGAGAGTAATAACCAGAAATTTTGGGCTTCACCTATGTTCATCTTTTTTTACATACACAGCATATATTTTATTCCTTAATTTTTTGAAATATTTTTATTGTGGTAAAATATAAAATGTACCATTTAAGCAACATTTTTAAGTGTATAGTTCAGTGGCATGAAGTACATTCATGGTGCCATCCCTCTCCAGAACTTTTGCATGTTCCCAAACTGAAACTCTGTCTTCATGAATCAGGAACTCCTTATTCCCCACTCTTCCCTAGCCCCTGGCAACCATCATTCTACTTTCTGTCTCTATGAATTTGGCTACTCCAGCTACCTCATATAAGCATAACCATATGGTATTTGTCTTTTTATATCTGGTTTCTTTCACTTAACATTGTCTTCAAAGTTCATTCATGTGTCACAATTTCTTTCCTTTTCAAAGCTAAATAATATTCCATCATATGGATAGACCACATTTTCCTTATCCACTCATCCATCCATGGGTAGTGGGGTCATTTTCATCTTTTGGCTGTTGTGAATAATGCTGCTATGAACATTGGTGTACAAGTCTTCCCAAGTCCAAGCTTTCAGTTTTTTTATATATCTACAAGTAGGATTGCTGGATCATACCGTAATTACAGGTTTAATTTTTTGAGGAACTGCCATGCTGTTTTCCACAGCAGCTATACCATTTTACATTCTCACCAGAAAGGCACGTATATTCATCTTTAGTTACTGAACAGTGCCTATTGTTCTGAAGTATGGCAGAAATCATTAGCTTTTGTGTATGAAATGTAAAGTATATGGATACTAAAATAATCGGTATTAAATTTGTTGTGGCTATAGTTTTTGCAGAAGAATTTAACTTGTGCTAGGTAGCAAGTATTTCTGACTGCTCCTGATTCATTTCTCTATCATTTCATCTCTTATTTTTGGAATCTCCATGGAGAGGTACACATAATTATGCATTTCAGTGGTAGCTACGAAGCATTTTTGTTCACAAGTACTCAGATCTCCGAGTTTATTAATAAACCTGCTTTTTTTTATTTTGTAAAATACATTTGATATACACACTCAGAAGTGATTAGAAAACTCATTGATTAGCACATTTATGGAGTGCCAATTATATGCAAAATTCCAGCCCTTGATAGATACAAAGAAGCATTATGGTATGGTCATTTCCCTCAAGATCTATACAGTCTAAGGCCATGAGACACAAACACGTGAAAATCACATCACTGTGCACAGTTCAAATGATAATGGCATGTGGGACAAAAATGATGCCATGCCAACATGTGATTGATTAATTGCCCACTGAATGTTTTAGGCAACAGATTCCATGAGCTCAGCTCAAAGGAAACAGATCATTATGGCAGGCAATATCTGAAAACCTTTATCTGTGAAGTATATTCTGAGCAAGGTGTTGAAGAATACATAAAATTAAGTGGCACTAATTGGCATAGTCCCGGGACCAAAAAAAATTAGATCAAATCTATTTAACAAAAATATACCCCCAGGTGTATATTAATGCTCCCATGCTCCCGGGGTAGTGATGGTGGTAGTGATAGGGGTAGCAGTAGAAGCAATAGTAAATGGGTATTTATTAAGTGCTTTCTAGGTGCCAGACACTGTGCTAAACACTTTTTACCCGTTTTATCTCCATTCTTTAGCAACCCTATGAGCTATGAGCTAGGGGCTATCTCTTACCCCTTTTTATGGACAAGACTCAGAGAACCCAAGTAATTTGCCCACCACCACACAGAGTAGTGGAGTCAGTCCTGACTTACCTCCAGGCAGTTTGGTTTTAGAATGGCAGGTGTTACCCTTGGGCAATACCTCCATGACACTAAATGTGAAGGGGCTAGTGAATTTTTTTTTTTTTTTAATGACTTGTAAACTTTGCAACTTCTCTGTGTGGCTGATGTTTAACATTCTGGTAATCCCTGGTTATGAGCCAGAATGGTTTGTAAACAACTCTAGAAGGTTGCATGCAGAGTAGTGAACTAGTAGTTTGTTCCTAGTAAGGCCTTGTTTTAACTTGATAACTTCTGTAGGTGTTCAGGAGGAGAGATAATGGGGGTAATCTCTTCTGTAAACAGCTGAGTAATGACCTTAAACTTGTGTATTCACAGCTGAAAGATAGCCTGCGTATATGATTTTCTTCTAATGAAAACTACTCTGTTCAAGAAACTAATATCCGGGCGCCTGGGTGGCTCAGATGGTTAAGCATCTGCCTTCGGCTCAGGTCATGATCCCGGGGTCCTGGAATCGACTCCCGCATCAGGCTCCCTGCTCAGAAGGGGGCCTGCTTCTTCCTCTCCCTCCGCTGCTCCCCCTGCTTGTGTTCTTTCACTCTCTCTGTCAAATAAATAAATAAAATCTTTAAAAAAAAAAGAGAGACTAATATCCATTGCTTTTTGGTGAGAACAGGAAGTTGATAATTTTTGCGCCTTTGGTGACTAGACCAGTCAGTCCTGCTACTTAGTTTTGTGGTTCGGGTACATTGATATGGTTATAAGAGGTGTTTTGGCTGTAAAGGTTTTCAGTTATTTTAATAAGTTGTATTTCTATGATTTGTGTGTGATGCCATATACTGTTGACATGAAATATTCTTGTTTTTAGTAAAGATAGCATGCATGACTCAACAGAGTAGGGGTACAAAAAGTATGACTTAGCATGCTGATTGGGCCATGGAAACCCAAACAAGTCACCACAGTTTAGTGTCCTGTGAACAGAGATAAGTATTAGTTTGTCTATTTCAGAAGGTGGTTATGGAAATTACTAGGCTTTAAAAGATTGTGAATCTCGGTGTGGGGACACTTGGCTTTTGGGGAACTTCAACTCAAGAATAAATGTATCTACCTCTTGAATTTTGAGTGAGTGCAACATTAAAGCCTTGAGATTTTCCCAAATGGAATCTGGCCGCATAGAAAGGTAGGGCTGGATGCAAATTTGTTGGTGAAGGAGTCGAGAGGGGAAATTAAGAGGGGAACTCTCCTTAGAAGCCATTGAAGTAAAGGGTATAGTGAATGTTAAACTTTTTTCATTGTTCTTGTGATTGCTGAAAGTGTATGGAAAGTGCTTTTTTTTTTTTTTTTTTTTATTTCAGAATGCCTGATTTCATAGGATATAGACAACTCACTTAAGCCAACATTTCTGGACAGTAAGAAGCTGTGCAAATCAAGAAAGAAGTGCTTAGAAATATTTTCACATAAGGAGGTACTTAAGTCTAAATAGCAGTATTTTCTTTTTTATGTATGTGTTTATTTTTATTTTATTTTTTAAATAGCAGTGTTTTCTTAACTTTTGTCTTCTCAAATACTTTTCCATCAAAATCATAAAATTCGTGGGCTAGAGCATTCAGATCAGAAATTTCAAGTGCTGTGTTTACATCTAGTAGACCCTGGGCATGACAGGAAGTCACGTTTGCTAACGTGCTGTTGTAGATGAGAAAACAGACTCTTTGTCCAACATCAGACGTGCTGCGTGTACAGTGTAGTTCTTTAGTAGACGATACAGACAGCTCTGAAGTCCTACCTGCCCATAGCATAGAGTCACAGTTTTATGTACATCTTTGGTACCACTAATAATAATGAAGTAAATGAATCTGGGTTAGATATTTCAATGTCTGTCATGCTCTTAAGGTGAAGCCAAGTGCTGTGCTAAGTGAAGAGAGTAGCAGTGCCCTACTAAAAAAGCATAATCCCAAGGACCGACCAAGAGTCAGAATTCACATTTCATTTGGCAATGTTGGGTTTGTTTGGGGGTTTTTTGCTGGTTTTTTTTTTTTTTAATCGTCTACCAAGAAGAGTTGATGTGCCACATTATTACACTTGGATGTAGTTTAGTGTACAGCTGAGACTGAGAAACAGGGTGGTTCAGAGTAGGGTGTGAAATTGTGGTGGCATGGTGTGTTCTGATAATGGATTTATCAGCTACAGTCAAGTTGGGGACTTGGAATGCCCAGAGTAAATTTATGAATTACTGAACTGTAATTCTATAGACTAATTCTGAAGCTTTATAGTTTATTTTCCTTGTTTTTCATCCAAAGAAGCCATCCACTTAGGTGTATTAAGTAATGGTCAGGGGAGGTTAAGTAAGATAAAATTGCAGGTATACGTACTGTATGATAAATGAAAGTAGAAGTCATACAGGATGACACTGTCTAGCTTAATGATATTGCCTTGGACAGTGTCCCTGAAGTGTTTTTATGGGTGAGATAGCTGCCATTTATGACTTTAGCTGCAAAAGCTTGTTAATGGAATACTTTACAAACTTTAAAAATGATTATTATGTAGATATGTATTTACTGATATAGAAAGTTTTTCATGAGCTATTTAGCAAAAAGGCAGGTTACACAAGGACCTAAAAGTGAATCAGTTTTGTTTTAAAAAAAATGTATCATGGAATATTATGCAGCCATCAAAGGGAATGAGATCTTGCCATTTGCAACGACGTGGATGGAACTGGAGGGTGTTATGCCGAGCGAAATAAGTCAATCAGAGAAAGACATGTATCATATGACCTCACTGATACGAGGAATTCTTAATCTCAGGAAACAAACTGGGGGTTGCTGGAGTGGGGGGTGGGGTGGGAGGGATGAGGTGGCTGGGTGATAGACATTGGGGAGGTTATGTGCTATGGTGAGCGCTGTGAATTGTGCAAGACTGTTGAATCATAGATCTGTACCTCTGAAACAAATAATGCAATATATGTTAAGAAAAAAAAAAAAAGAAGAAGATAGTAGGAGGGGAAGAATGAAGGGGGCGAAATCAGACGGGGAGACGAACCATGAGAGACTATGGACTCTGAGAAACAAACGGAGGGTTCTAGACGGGTGGGGGGATGGGTTAGCCTGGTGATGGGTATTAAAGAAGGCACGTTCTGCATGGAGCACTGGGTGTTATGCACAAACAATGAATCATGGAACACTACATCAAAAACTAATGATGTAATGTATGGTGATTAACATAACAATAAAAAAGTTTAAAAAAAAATGTATCTACATAGCATGGAAAAATGGCCCAGAAAAAACACACACCATTAGGTGCATCCTCAGGCTTAACCTACTTGCTAAATCTGTTGACCAAAGCTTCCTGGTTTGGCTGTGGCTCTAAATATGCTATGATATGCTTCAGATATGAAAGCTTTTGGTAACACTTAGTTATATGCTTAGCTCACCTAATAAAAAGGGAAACTATACCTAAATGAAAACTATATGGGGTTATAGGTTTTTTGCTAATTTTCAATTGGAAATTTTAAAAAATTCAGAATGTCTATCACTTGTATTTTTTAAAACATTTAGAAAGAAGCTTATTTTTTTTATTATGTTAATCACCATACATCACATCATTAGTTTTTGATGTAGTGTTCCATGATTGTTTGCATATAACACCCAGTGCTCCATGCAGAACGTGCCCTCTTTAATACCCATCCCCAGGCTAACCCATCCTCCCACCCCACCCCCCCAGAACTCTCAGTTTGTTTCTCAGAGTCCATAGTCTCTCATGGTTTGTCTCCCCCTCCGATTTCCCCCCTTCATTCTTCCCTTCCTTCTATCTTCTTCTTCTTCTTCTTTTTTTTAGCATATAATGTATTATTTGTTTCAGAGGTACAGGTCTGTGATTCAATAGTCTTACACAATTCACAGCGCTCACCATAGCACATAACCTCCCCAGTGTCTACCACCCAGCCACCCCATCCCTCCCACCCCCCACGACTCCAGCAACCCTCAGTTTGTTTCCTGAGATTAAGAATTCCTCATATCAGTGAGGTCATATGATACATGTCTTTCTCTGATTGACTTATTTTGCTCACCATAATACCCTCCAGTTCCATCCACATCATTGCAAATGGCAAGATTTCATTCCTTTTGATGGCTGCATAATATTCCATTGTATATATATACCACATCTTCTTTATCCATTCATCTGTCGATGGACATCTTGGCTCTTTCCATAGTTTGGTTATTGTGGACATTGCTGCTATAAACATTGGGGTACACGTACCCCTTCGGATCCCTACATTTGTATCTTTGGGGTAAATACCCAGTAATGCAATTGCTGGATCGTATGGTAGCTCTATTTGCAGCTTTTTGAGGAACCTCCATACTGTTTTCCAGAGTGGCTGCACCAGCTTGCATTCTCACCAACAGTGTAGGAGGGTTCCCCTTTCTCTGCATCCCCACCAACATCTGTCATTTCCTGACTTGTTAATTTTAGCCATTTTGACTGGTGTGAGGTGATATTTCATTGAGGTTTTGATTTGGATTTCCCTGATGCTAAGTGATGTTGAGCAATTTTTCATGTGTCTGTTGGCCATTTGGATGTCTTCTTTGGAAAAATGTCTGTTCATGTCTTCTGCCCATTTCTTGATTGGATTATTTGTTCTTTGGGTGTTGAGTTTAATAAGTTCTTTATAGATTTTTGATACTAGCCCTTTATCTGATATGCCATTTGCAAATATCTTCTCCCATTCTGTCGGTTGTCTTTTGGTTTTGTTAACTATTTCCTTTGATGTGCAAAAGCTTTTTATCTTGATGAAGTCCCAATAGTTCATTTTTGCCCTTGCTTCCCTTGCCTTTGGCGATGTTTCTAGGAAGAAGTTGCTGCGGCTGAGGTCGAAGAGGTTGCTGCCTGTGTTTTCCTCTAGGATTTTGATGGACTCCTGTCTCACATTTAGGTCTTTCATCCATTTTGAGTCTATTTTTGTGTGTGGTGTAAGGAAATGGTCCAGTTTCATTCTTCTGCATGTGGCTGTCCAATTTTCCCAACACCATTTGTTGAAGAGACTGTCTTTTTTCCATTGGACATTCTTTCCTGCTTTGTCGAAGATTAGTTGACCATAGAGTTGAGGGTCCATTTGTGGGCTCTCTAGTCTATTCCATTGATCTATGTGTCTGTTTTTGTGCCAGTACCATACTGTCTTGATGATGACAGCTTTGTAATAGAGCTTGAAGTCCGGAATTGTGATGCTGCCAGCTTTGCTTTCAACATTCCTGTGGCTCTTTGGGGTCTTTTCTGGTTCCATACAGATTTTAGGATTATTTGTTCCATTTCTTTGAAAAAAGTGGATGGTATTTTGATGGGGATTGCTTTGAATGTGTAGATTGCTCTAGGTAGCATTGACATCTTCACAATATTTCTTCTTCCAATCCATGAGCATGGAACGTTTTTCCATTTCTTTGTGTCTTCCTCAATTTCTTTTATGAGTATTTTGTAGTTTTCTGAGTACAGATTCTTTTCCTCTTTGGTTAGATTTATTCCCAGGTATCTTATGGTTTTGGGTGCAGTTGTAAATGGGATAGACTCCTTAATTTCTCTTTCTTCTGTCTTGTTGCTGTATAGGAATGCCACTGATTTCTGTGCATTGATTTTATATCCTGCCACTTGACTGAATTCCTGTATGAGTTCTAGCAGTTTTGGGGTGGAGTCTTTTGGGTTTTCCACATAAAGTATCATATCATCTGCAAAGAGTGAGAGTTTGACTTCTTTGCTGATTTGGATGCCTTTTATTTCTTTTTGTTGTCTGACTGCTGTGGCTAGGACTTCTAGTACTATGTTAAATAGCAGTGGTGATAGTGGACATCCCTGCTGTGTTCCTGACCTTAGGGGGGAAGCTCTCAGTTTTTCCCAATGAGAATGATGTTCGCTGTGGGTTTTTCATAGATGGCTTTTATGATATTGAGGTATGTACCCTCTATCCCTATACTCTGAAGAGTTTTGATCAAGAAAGGATGCTGTACTTTGTCAAATGCTTTTTCTGCATATTGAGAGGATCACATGGTTCTTGTTCTTTCTTTTATTAATGTATTGTATCACATTGATTGATTTGCGGATGTTGAACCAACCTTGCAGCCCAGGGATAAATCCCACTTGGTCGTGGTGAATAATCCTTTTAATGTACTGTTGGATTCTATTGGCTAGTATTTTGGTGAGAATTTTTGCATCCATGTTCATCAAGGATATTGGTCTATAATTCTCCTTTTGGATGGGGTCTTTGGTTTGGGGATCAAGGTAATGGTGGCCTCATAAAACGAGTTTGGAAGTTTTCCTTCCATTTCTATTTTTTGGAACAGTTTCAGAAGAATAGGTATTAATTCTTCTTGAAATGTTCGGTAGAATTCCCCTGGGAAGCCATCTGGCCCTGGGCTTTTGTTTGTTGGGAGATTTCTGATGCCTGCTTCAATTTCCTTAGTGGTTATAAGTCTATTCAGGTTTTCTGTTTCTTCCTGAACTTTCTTCAGTTTTGGTAGTTGATACATGTCTAGGAATGCATCCATTTCTTCCAGATTATCTAATTTGCTGGCTTAGAGTTGCTCATAATATGTTCTTATAATTGTTTGTATTTCTTTGGTGTTGGTTGTGATCTCTCCTCTTTCATTCATGATTTTGTTGATTTGGGTCATTTCTCTTTTCTTTTTGATAAGTCTGGCCAGGGGTTTATCAATCTTGTTAATTCTTTCAAAGAACCAGCTCCTAATTTTGTTGATCTGTTCTACTGTTCTTTTGGTTTCTATTTCATTGATTTCTACTCTGATCTTTATTATTTCTCTTCTCCTGCTGGGTTTAGGCTTTATTTGCTGTTCTTTCTCCAGCTCCTTTAGGTGTAGGGTTAGGTTGTGTATTTGAGACCTTTCTTGTTTCTTGAGAAAGGCTTGGATTGCTATATACTTTCCTCTTAGGACTGCCTTTGCTGTATCCCAAAGATTTTGAATACTTGTGTTTTCATTTTCATTGGTCTCCATGAATTTTTTTAATTCTTCTTTAATTTCCTGGTTGACCCATTCATTCTTCAGTAGGATGCTCTTTAGCCTCCATGTATTTGAGTTCTTTCCGACTTTCCTCTTGTGATTGAGTTCTAGTTTCAAAGCACTGTGGTATGAAAATAGGCAGGGAATGATCCCAGTCTTTTGGTACCGGTTGAGACCTGATTTGTGACCTAGGATGTGATCGATTCTGGAGAATGTTCCATGGGCACTAGAGAAGAATGTGTATTCTGTTGCTTTGGGAAGGAATGTTCTGAATATATCTGTGAAGTCCATTTGGTCCAGTGTATCATTTAAAGTCTTTATTTCCTTGTTGATCTTTTGTTTAGATGATCTGTCCATTTCAGTGAGGGCGGTGTTAAAGTCCCCCACTATTACTGTATTGTTGTCGATGTGTTTCTTTGCTTTTGTTATTAATTGGCTTATATAATTAGCTGCTCCCATGTTAGGGGCATAGATATTTACAATTATTAGATCTTCTTGTTGGATAGACCCTTTAAGTATGATATAGTGTCCTTCCTCATCTCTTATTATAGTCTTTGGTTTAAAATCTAATTTGTCTGAGATGTAATGTATGGTGATTAACATAACAATAAAAATTTTTTTTAAAAATCTAATTTGTCTGATATAAGGATTGCCACCCCAGCTTTCTTTTGGTGTCCATTAGCATGGTAAATGGTTTTGCACTCCCTCACTTTCAATCTGGAGGTGTCTTTGGGTCTAAAATGAGTCTCTTGCAGACAGCATATCGATGGGTCTTGTTTTTTTATCCAATCTGATACCTGTGTCTTTTGATTGGGGCATTTAGCCCATTTACATTCAGGGTAACTATTGAAAGATAGGAATTTAGTGCCATTGTATTGCCTGTAAGGTGACTCTTACTGTATATTGTCTGTGTTCCTTTCTGGTCTCTGTTGCTTTTAGGCTCTCTCTTTGCTTAGAGGAGCCCTTTCTATATTGTAGGGCTGGTTTCGTGTTTGCAAATTCCTTTAGTTTTTGTTTGTCCTGGAAGCTTTTTATCTCTCCTTCTATTTTCAATGACAGCCTAGCTGGATATAGTGTTCTTGGCTGCATATTTTTCTCATTTAGTGCTCTGAATATATCCTGCCAGTCCTTTCTGGCCTGCCAGGTTTCTGTGGATAGGTCTGTTGCCAATCTAATGTTTCTACCGTTGTCAGTTACAGATCTCTTCTCTCGAGCTGCTTTCAGGATTTTCTCTTTGTCTCTGAGACTCGTAAGTTTTACTATTAGATGTCGGGGTGTTGACCTATTTTTATTGATTTTGAGGGTGGTTCTCTGTGCCTCCTGGATTTTGATGCCTGTTTCCTTCCCCAAATTAGGGAAGTTCTCTGCTATGATTTGCTCCAATATACCTTCTGCCCCTCTCTCTCTTTCTTCTTCTTCTGGGATCCCAATTATTCTAATATTGTTTCATCTTATGGTATCACTTATCTCTCGAATTCTGCCCTCGTGGTCCAGTAGTTGTTTATCTCTCTTTTTCTCAGCTTCTTTATTTTCCATCATTTGGTCTTCTATATCACTAATTCTCTCTTCTGCCTCATTTATCCTAGCAGTTAGAGCCTCCATTTTTGATTGCACATCATTAATAGCCTTTTTGATTTAGACTTGTTTAGATTTTAGTACTTTTATTTTTCCAGAAAGGGTTTCTCTAATATCTTCCATGCTTTTTTCAAGCCCAGCTAATATCTTTCAAATCATCATTCTGAACTCTAGTTCCGACATCTTACTAATGTCCCTATTGTTTAGGTCCCTGGCAGTCAGTACTGCCTCTTGTTCTTTTTTTTGAGGTGATTTTTTCTGTCTTGTCATTTTGTCCAGAGGAGAATAGATGAGTGAGAGAACAAAATGCTAACAGGGTAACAACATCCCCCTGAAAATATACACTAAACAAATCAGAAGAGACCTGAAACTGGGGGAATAGAAAGGGAAAGAAAGAAAAAAGAAAAAAAAAAAAAAGAAAAAGAAAAATATAAAAACAAACAAACAAACAAACAAAAAAACCAGACCAGAATATGATCAGATATGATCAGGCTGGTGCATAGATCAGTGCCACACACTAGATTTTGGGCATATTTCGGTCTGTTAGAAGAAAGTGCCTCCCAAAATTTTAAAGAAAGAAAAACTTATATATGTACAAAAATAAGGATTAATACAATGAAGGGATGGAATATGACTGTAATGAAAATTATAAAAGATTTTATAAAAGGAATTGATAAGATAAGAAGTTCGTTGAAAAAAGAAGATGATTTAAAAAAAAAAAGGGAGAGAATGTGATCAGGCAGGAGACTAGAACAAAGCCATACACTAGAGATTAAGGGTATATTTTGGTCTGTTAGAAGAAACGGTATCCCAAAATTTTAAAGAGAGAACAACTTATATATATATATACCAAAAATAAGGTTAACTACTATGAAGGGATAGAATATGACTCTAAAAATGAAAAATAAAAAAGATTTTCTAAAAAAGGGATTGATAAGATGTTGGTTGAAAAAGGGAAAAAGAAAAATTCAAAAAAAGAAAAGAAAAAGGAAGTTAAAAAAAATTAACTTTGAAAGACTGAAGAATCATGGTAAAAAAGCCATGGATTCTATGTGCGTTATTCCCCTAGTGCTAGAGTTCTGCCGTTCTCATTGATCAGTAAACTTGGTCTTGGCTGGCTGTTCTCGCTGATCTTCTGGGGGAGGGGCCTGTTGCCGTGTTTCCCAAATGTGTTTGCTGGAGGCAGAATTGCCCCGCCCTTGCCATGTCCGGGCTAAGTAATCTGCTAGGGTTTGCTCTCGGGAGCTTTTGTTCCCTGCAAGCTTTCTGTATAGCTTTGGAGGACGAGAGTGAAAACGGTGGCCTCCCAATCTCCACCCCGGAGGAGCCGAGAACTCGGGGCCTCACTCCTCAGTGAGCCCCCAGAGAAAAGCAGTCAGTCACTCCCGTCTCCCCGGTCTCCGGCCGCACTCTGTGCTCCCCCGGCCTGTGACCGAGCTTTTCTACCTCTGGCACCCGACCCCGTGTGGAGTCTCCAAACCCAGCAGATCCCTGCGGTGTGCTCCCGCGCCGCTCCTCCCGGGGGAGGAAGGGGAGTCTCCCCGGATCTGCCGCTTGTTGGGTCCCTGCTGGAGGAGCAGTGGCCCGACTGTGCCGCGGATCATGGTTTATGGCAACCCCGATCTGAGAGCCCGCGCCTGGGCTCCGTCTCTGCAGCCGGCTTCCCCGCTCTGATACCTGGGAGCTCTGCCACACTCAGGCACCCCCGGTCTTTCTGTGACCCTGAGGGTCCTGAGACCACACTGTCCCGCGAGGGTTCCACCCCCTGCTTAGCCACTGGAGCGATGTCGCTCAGCATAGCTGACTTCTAAAAGTTCCGATTTTGTGCTCCAGGGCTCTATCACTTGCCAGAAGCGGCCGTCGGAGGCCCCCTCCCCCGCCGTCTATCTTCCCAAATATCGCCTTGGGTTCACTTCTCCGCACATCCTACCTTCCAGAAAGTGGTCGCTTTTCTGTTCAGAGAGTTGCTGCTATTCTTTTCTTTGATCTCCTGTTGAGTTTGTAGGTGTTCAGAAAGGTTTGATCCCTATCCAGCTGAATTCCTGAGACCAGATGAAATCCAGGTCTCCTACTCTTCTGCCATCTTGCTCCTCCTAGAAGGAAGCTTATTAATAGACCTTTATTCATTCATTTATTTAATCTTTCCTGAAGGGAAAAATATATAACATACCTATATACTTTCCCAGAGTAATTATGTTTTATTGGGGTGCACTTATGCTGAAAATCAGAAAGATTTAGAAAATGAAACAGACTGGAGTCCCAGCTACCTAAAATGTCTAAGAATCTGGCAGCGTTTGGGTATAGTGGGGATTTTTCTAAAAAGGAAGCTCTCTGGTGATGATATTAGGAGTCCACAAAGCAAAAGTTAAGTGGGCTTTAAAAAGAACAAACTTGCAAAAATTGAGAAAGCTACTAATCTAAGAGATTTCTTTGAAGCTATTCAGGAGATTTTCCTCTTTAGACTTCTTTTGTCAACCTCTTCCCCCTACTCACACCCCCAAATTCAGCCTATAAATTTCTCTTTTGACCTTTTTAAAAAAGAATAAGATATAAAACTCTCTTTCTAAACACTTGGTGTTTCTTCATCAGTTGTCCCTCTTCTTCCATCTGAGCTTCTCAAAGGCTGGTCTATAATCAGTCTTCACTTATCTCCTGAATTCCTCATGCTATGATTTCTACCCCCTGTCTGTACTGAAAGTGCTTCCCTTAAGAGGAACAAACTTCTAACTGCCCAGTCCTTTAGGGATTAAAAAGTTCTCATCATTTTTGATCTCTTGATATACTTGGTAAAGATCGGTGCCCTCCATCCTTGTACTGCATTCATAGCGATCTATCAAAAGTTTTCTTTTATCTCTGTAAGAGGAAGTCAAACCTGAGCAAGGTCAGTCATGAGCTGACCATGTCCACCTCCTGCCTCACCTGCTCTCCCCACATGTATTTTATATTTTAGCATATCACATCATACCATGTCTCCTGTCTCTTGTGCCTGTTCACGTTCTATTATTTCCTGTGCCTGGAATGCGCTCCTCCACCCTGTTAACTTAGTCTTCATCATCTTTCAAAATGGCTCAGGATTTACCTTCAGCCTCCTAGATCATACTTCCAAAAGTGAATCACTTCTTCTGTTTGAATTCACTATTTCTGTGTGGCTTATTTCAGGTATTGTGTTATCTCCATGTATTTCCTTCTAGACTGTGGATGCCCTGAGGGCAGAATGTGGATTGTACTCATTCACACTTTCTTTCATGTTTAGTGCAGCATTTCGCACAGATTCAATGTCTGGTTCATCTTTGTTTTTGTTTGTTTTAGGTTCGTCTTTGTTGAATGAAACTAAATGAGATGGTAAACTTTGTGAGGGCACACATTTTATGAATAAATGAATGGGCAAATAGGCCTAATGGGAACCACTTGATAAAGTGTGAAAAAACAAATAGTAGAGAAAACTAAACATATTTGTTGTCTCCATTTTTATGAAACAAATGATAAAGACATTCCTGGTCTCAGATTGTCTTGTAAAGGAAATAGGCAGCTAAGTGGAGAAAGCGGGCTGGAATGAAGTGTCATCTGGCCAAAGGACCCAGCGGTGACATTGTAGAGCCTTTGCCAAAATGTTTAATTCAAGTTCTGTTTTCAAATATTTGGTAGCAAAATATTGGCAGGTAGCTTTTAGAGTGTAGTTTTTCTGCCCTTCTCTGATGAATAGATAAGATGGGTTGGTTGTATATAAATGGGTCCATGTCAGATGACTGAAAATAATTTTCAACCACCCAGGAGTGTTTCCCTCTTCTCCATTATTTTTTTTTTTTTAAAGATTTTATTTATTTGACAGAGAGAGACACAGCGAGAGAGGGAACACAAGCAGGGGGAGTGGGAGAGGAAGAAGCAGGCTTCCCACGGAGCGGGGAGCCCGATGTGGGGCTCGATCCCAGGACCCCGGGATCATGACCTGAGCCGAAGGCAGACGCTTAACGACTGAGCCACCCAGGCGCCCCTTCTCCATTATTTTTAATGCTCTGAAAACTCTTCCTTTGATACTTAGGCTCATCCTAAATTAATGCGTATTTTGAAGGATTACAATTTATTTTTTAGAACTGTGTATCGTTCCCAACTATTGACTATTGCAGGGATGTGAATCCTGCATGTTCAGCTTCCTGCGGCAGGAGGCACCACTCTTGCTGTTAGTCTCCACAGTGAGAGGTGACCAGGAGGCCTGGGGCTCCCAGTGCCTCCCTAGCCTCCTGGAGCCCGTGTGGTTCCCAAAGTCACAAGGGTTCTGGTACAGTTTGGGTGATTTGTACGAAATGTTTAGTTAACTTTTATTAACACATTTGACCTGGCTAGCAAAGGAAGGGACCCAGCAGGCCTGAAGGGTATTCTTTCAACCCTTCTGTACACATCCTAGTGGACTTTTGCTTTGCCTTTCCTAAGGCCGTGGAAAACCCAAGAGAATACTGTGCTCTGTCTCTGTTGTCTTACCCCCTCAGTTTATTCTGATATTTCATTCTTTTTCTTTCCCATGCTGTTTTATAAAACTATTTATTTCCTTTCAGCCACTATTTTATTTCTCTTGGCTTCCTCACTCCCCGATTCCTTTTTAAAATTAATATTATATATTTCACATGGTCCAGTTTGGAATTTTTTCACAGACAATTGACAGTAATGAGGAATTAAAAACCCATGTGACAAATTATTAGGTCATTTCCAGATATATCACTTAAAAATGTTTATATTTCAGAGAGATAATATATGAAAGCAAAAGATGATGTGTGTATGCAGTGAGTTCAGGTGGTTCAAGTGGGTGAACTTATTTCTTAAAGCAAATCTCCGTCCCACCCTTATTCTTCCTTTCCTCTCTCTGGCATCAACCATAGGTACTAATTTTACTAATTTCTATTTTATCATATGCATATATAAGCAGATCAATCTATTTCTTTGTAAGATTTAAAATGTATATTTTGAGACTCTATAGGGTGGTATTTTTGGTTTTTTTTTTTTAAGTTGTGAGTGAGGCCAGTAGTATTCATACTTTATGAAGTATGGTACTCTACCATAAAGTTTATTTGTGAAGTCAATACTGATCTTGCGTACCAGCATAAAGATCTATCTTGTATACCTTCCAGTGTTAGTGATCAGAAATGTTCTATTTTCGGTTGTGTTCAGTTTCATACTGATTTTGACCTGACCCTTTGATTGGGAACATAAAGTACAAATAGTTTGACAGGTATGTGGAGTTTTAGGTGACTGGATGTTCTATTCTGATACTAATCTATTTGGCAAAAACGTACTGAGCAGCTTATCCTCCAGTTTTCATTTCATCCTGACTTTCTCCAAGCACTTTATAAGAGCGCATTATAGTTAGGATCTGAGGCACAAAGCAGTTGAGATTTTCACAGGCACACCCCAGGACTTGGTAATGGAACCAAGCAACATCACCCAAGATTCCTGGCTCCTGGCTTTCTGAACCAATTCAGAATACTTTAGAAATGCATTAAAACTTTGCCAGCTGTAGAGGTAGTCAGATGTAATTTGACACCGGTTCTTTCCAGAAATCGTAGATTACACCCCCACCCCCAAAAAAACCTTTTAAAAGGCTCCAGTTAAAGATCTTTTTCCATCCTGTATTTCCTCATTTTTCAGTCTGTTTGGTTTTCAGTTTTCCTTTCCCACCTACTGTTCCTCCTAAAACTGCCCCAACAGATTTTACATAGATTTATGTTACTGATCCATTTTGCAGTCTTAATGTTCTAATTCAAAACTCGTGTATTAATGCGTACACTATCTACATTCCTGGAAAGTTATTCCAGTAGACTATCCTGGAAAATGACCAGGGGAAGGCTCCTGGCATTGCTTTTAAGTCTTTAGGGGAAAAAAAGAAGATACAAAAAAAACCAAAAACAAAACCCAGAGTATTTGGAAGAGTTGTTAAGGCATGAGGCCACGAGAAACAACTTGTTAAGTTCCCATGATTGCTGGCTTACTAGCACTTATTTTAAGAGACACACTTATTTGAGTGTGTCTGTAATGTTGCCATCCCTCGGTTTGCCTATATTTAAATTGTGTATGAGATTGTTGCCCTTGAATTGGTGGAGGTGGTTCTAAAGCCTCCAGTTTAAAGATGCTATTTAAACTCGGTATTATTTTGACAGTGTAGCACCCTCCCCACACACTTTTTATTCTTTTGAACTGCTAATTGTATAGAAGGTAGCAGTGTAACTTCTTTGACGTCTGTTAAACATATCTACAAATTCTGTTGGCATTCTGCTGGAGACAGGTCCTTGATGAGAACTGTACTGTCTGTCCCTGGTGGCCTAGGTCCTGCTCTGTGTCGTCTGCTGTTGGTGATAAGTTTACATTGTAAAAGAACCTTCCACCTGAAAGTTCCTGGAGTCTTAGATGAACACACACAGTTCAGTTTTGACACAATCAGTGCTGGAATAGAGGACAGTAGCGGACATTTATCACTCTGTGTGGACAGAAAGAACACACTGTCTTGTGCTAAAACTGGTTCTGTCTTTAAGCTTACAAATGAGGATCCTGACCGAGGGCAGCCATGAATTTTCAAGATGACCTGTGATATCCTTATTATGAAATGTACTTGATAGTCTAAACCTTGGTAAATGAAACTTTTGTTCAGTAGATGGACATGTGCTTATTAGTATCTTACTCTATGTTCTAGGCATTTGAGAATTGATTTCACAAAGTACAGTGGGTATGGTCCTGGTAGTAATCTAGGGAATGAACCAAGTTTAGAGACCACTTTTTCTTTTTTAACGATTTATTTATGAGAGAGAGAGAGAGAGAGAGGAGGAGCAGAAGGAGAGGGAGAGAGAATCCCAAGCAGACTCCACGCCCGGTGTGGAGCCCGACGTGGGGCTCCATCTCACAACCCTGAGATCACGATCTGGGCTGAAACCCAAGAGTCTGATGCTCAACTGACTGCACCACTCAGGCAACACTAAAGTCCACTTTTATATTCATGAGTTTTTTCAAATTCTTGTTACAAACCCAAGAGAAAAAATTAGCCCATTAGAGAGGTTACATAACTAGCTTGTGTTCTACCCAGCTAGTAAATAACAGCCTAAGTCTTCTATGTTCACGTGCTTTCTACCGTGCTACCACCTCCTGTAATGTATAATTAGTAACATCTGTGTATTTTAGAATATTACAACAGCCCTGCAATCCCAATAATGCATTTGTATATTTTAGAGCTCTATGGAAACCCTGAAATCCAAGTAGTATAGATATTCATATCTTACTTTACGAAGACGTTGGAGTCCTAGAAAATTGTGTCTTGCCCAATGACACAAAACTGTAGAACTGAGTGGGGCTTACACCTACTCCCCATCCTGAATTCCCTGCTCTTTCTACTCAGCACACTGAAGGCTAGTATCACTTCTCAGCAACATTTATTGAGTTATGTGTAGTACACTGTGCCAGATGCTGTGAATTCATGGGGGAGAAATAAAATGACACACCTACGCTCCCCTTTATAATGTAATGGCGGCGTTAGGACAGCCACATGAGAAAAATACCTACTGCTCAGTATCATTAAACTGTATAAGCAAAAGTAAACCAGTGTAACACAGTGAAGTAAATGTGTCACTTCCAATGGTAAACAGTTTGGAGCATTATCTGGCTGGTATCAAGCAGCCTTCTGAGAAGTTTTTAATGCTCATACCCGCTGGTTGCTTCTAGGACCATATACCAGTAGTCATCTTCAGCCTCTTCAGATCCACAGGCTGCTTCTCTGTAATCTATAACCATGTTCAGCCCTCTTCTATTTTAAGAGGAAAAATCTGGACAGTTGCCCCCGGTTCACTACTCCTTCCTGTTCCTGCCTCATTTATCAGCCCATGTCATCCTCCCCTGCTTGTCAGCTGCCCTTCTAATCAAAACTTCTCAAAATGTTGACTGTACACTCTTTTCTGGTTGTTCCTTTTATTTTCCTTCATGACCCTGCTTCCTCTGCCTGTCCCTTAAACATCAGTGTCCCAGAGAGTTCTATTGTTCTGCTGTTCTTACTAATAATATTTCCTATATGGTGATGATGTCACAATCTTCCCCTCCAGCTCACAGTTGTCACCCAACTGCAGACTGTTTCCTTGGATAGTCCACAAATGCCTCAGGCTGAATGTGTATACAGTGGGATTCATAATTTTCTTCTGCAAAACTCAATCTCTTCATATTTTCTGTTTACTTAATGGTATCATCAGTCACCTGGTCACCTGTACTAGAAACCTGAGGGTCAGTCTTTACCTTCTCCTCAGCCCCCATAATTCCTGAAAAGCTTGCTTTCTAAATTGACCTTGAATCTGCCACTGTTTTACTGTATCACCTCAGGCCCTCGTCATCTCTCTCCTGTTTTGTTTTTGGTGTTTTTTTTAAAAAAAAAACATTTTACAGCATTGCACTTTATTTTTTATTGAAGTGTAACTAACATATAATGTTATATTAGTTTCAGATGTACAGCAATCCTGTACATCACTCAATACTCACCATGATAAGTGTAGTTAGTATGCAATGTTATTACATGCATATAACATTATTAGAATATTATTACATACATACAACATACATACAACGTTATTACCATATTATTGACTATATTCCTTATGCTGTTCTTTTTATTTTATCTCCATGACTATTTTATAACTGGAAGTCTGTATCTTTTAATCCTTTTTATCTATTTTGCCCATCTCCCCACCTGTCTCCCATCTGTCAACCATCAGTTTTTCTTTGTATTTAAAAGTCTGGTTTTTGGGGCGCCTGGGTGGCTCAGTCGGTTAAGCATCTGCCTTCGGCTCAGGTCATGATCCCAGGGTCCTGGGATCGAACCCCACGTCGGGCTCTCTGCTCAGCAGGAGCCTGCTTCTCCCTCTCCCTGCTGCTCCCCCTGCTTGTATTCTCTCTCTCTCTGTCAAATAAATAAATAAAATCTTTTTAAAAAAATTTTTAAAAAATTAAAGTCCAGTTTTGGGGTGCCTGGGTGGCTCAGTCTGTTGGGCATCCAACTCTTGATTTCTGCTCAGGTCATGAGATCAAGCCCCGCATCGGGCTCCGTGCTCAGTGGGGAGTCTGCTTGAGATTCTCTCCTCCTTCTGCCCCTCCTCCCCCTCCCAAATAAATACATAAATAAAATCTTTAAAAAAAAAAGGTCTGTTTTTTTGTTTTGTTTTGTTTTCTAAATTCCATATATAAGTGAAATCACATGGTATTTGTTTTTCTCTCTCTGACTTATTTCATTTAGCATAATGCCCTCTAGGTCCATCCATTTCGTCCCAAATGGCAAGATCTCATTCTTTTTTATGGCTGCGTAATATTCCATTGCATGTGTGTATGTATATATATGTGTGTGTATATATATACCACATCTTCTGTATCCATTCATCTGTTGATGGATGCTTGGGTTGCTTCCTTATCTTGGCTATTGTAAGTAATGCTGCAATAAACATAGGGGTGCATATACCTTTTCAAATTAGTGGTTTCATTTTTGGGGGGTAAATATTCAGTAGAGAAAATACTGGATTATATGGTTTCTCTATTTTTAATTTTTGGAGGAACCTCCATACAGTTTTCTACAGTGGCTGAACCAATTGACATTCCCACCAACAGTGCATGAGGGTTCCATTTACTCCACATCCTCTCCCAACACTTATTTCTTGTGTTTTTGATAGTAGCCATTCTGACTGATGTGAGGTGGTGTCTTATTGTGGTTTTGATATGCATTTCCCTGATGATTAGTGATACTGAGCATCTTTTCATGGGCCTGTTGGGCCACCTGTAGTCTTCTTTGGAAAAGTGTCTATTCGGATCCTCTGCCCATTTTTTAATCAGATCATTTGGTTTTTTTAGTGTTGAGTTGTATAAGTTCTTTATACATTTTGGATACTAACCCCTTATTGGATATATCATTTGCAAATGTCTTTTCCCATCTAGTAGGTTGCCTTTTTGTTTTGTTGATGGTTTCCTTTGCTGTGCAAAAGCTTTTTATTTTGATGTAGATCCAATAGTTTATTTTTGCTTTTATTTTCCTTGCCTGAGATATCCTATATTTTTATAGTATCCTTCTAGCTCTTCTCCCTACTTTCAGTATATATTCCTTCATATTCATCAGCTATTTGATTGTCAGAATGAGTTTTCCAGAAGATTTGGTTGTTATATTCCCTTCCTTAAAACCTGTTAATTTCTTCTTCTTTTCTATGGAATAAAGTTCAGCTTCTTAATGTAGCACACATGATCTCCTCTGAGGTTCCTGTTGAGTTAGTCCTGATGCTGTTTTCTGTTAGACCACATATATTCACATTGTTATACCTTTTTTTCATGATATCCCTTCTTCTTAGAGTACTCTTTATTTTCCTTAGTAAAAAGCTTGTCATCTGATAGTTCAAACTACAGAAGTCAATTGCCTGTATTTTGATTCATATTTAATATAGATCATAGACCAGCCCCTCAAGATAATGGGTTAGCAGGCTGTCAGAAATTAGCATGTTTTTAATATTACCTGTTTTAACCTATGTATGAGTACTGAGAGGATGCTGGAGTTGGACCCGTAGCTGAAGTTAGACACTGAAGACTCTACCCAAACTCAAAACCAAAAGAAACGACATTCTGTATTAGTCAGGATTGGGTCCATTTGTAAGTAACTGAAAAATTGAACAGTGGCTTAAATAAAACAGAGGGTTATGTATCTTTCACTGAAATTTCCGGAGATGTGCAATCTAGCACCACTATGGCAGCTCAGTTCCATGAAGTCCTCAGGGACTTAAATTCCTTTTGGCTCGGGACGCCTGGGTGGCTCAGTCATTAAGCATCTGCCTTCGGCTCAGGTCATGATCCCAGGGTCCTGGGATTGAGCCCCGCTTCGGGCTCCCTGCTCAGGAGGAAGCCTGCTTCTCCCTCTCCCACTCCCCCTGCTTGTGTTACCTCTCTCGCTGTGTCTCTCTCTGTCAAATAAATAAATAAAATCTTAAAAAAGAAATTCCTTTCGGCTCTTTGCTCCACCTTCCTGCTTGGGCCCATAGTGCAAAGTAGCATTTGTTTTCTAGGCAAAAGAATCGACCCAGAGACAAAGAAGGAGGCAAAGGATACACTCTGGCTGTCTTTTAAGGATGATTCCCAGAAGCTGCCATAGACTATTTCTATCTCATCAACTAGAATTTAGCCATATACTCATTCCTAAGTACTATGTACACAGTTAAAAATTCTTTTACTGAGGTGCCTGGGTGGCTCAGTCGGTTACATGTCCAACTCTTGATCTCAGCTCAGGTCTTGATCTCAGGGTTGTGAGTTCAAACCCTGCATTGGGCTCCATGCTGGGTGTGGAGCCTACTTAAAAAAAGTTCTTTTCTATGGAAGAAGAGGAGAATGGATTTTGAGGGATAAATATCAAAGTAGTCCTACAAACTCTTTAGTCTGATGTTGAGTCTGCACCTTTTTTTTTAGTCCTTATTCCTCTTACTTACCACATAAACCCTATGTACCAGCAAAAAGTCTTCCTGTTACCCTTGACTGGAAATGATTGTCTCCTCATCTACATCTTGTGGCACTGTTAATCCGTATTAAAATTATCATATGCTGAACTGCATTGCTGTCATTTTTCTGCATACATAGCTCCCCTAAATCGTAAGGTCTCACCACAGTGTAAATTCCTGGGGACAGTGACCGTGTCTTATATGTCTGCAAGGCCTGGGCTAGTGCCTTATAAATAATTGGTTAGCAATAAAAGTTTCTTATATGGCCAATAAATAACTTTGACGATTTCTTGGTTTCTTGTAGAATTTTAGGAAAGGAAGATGGATCAGCCTAGTGGAAGGAGTTTTATGCAAGTATTATGTGAAAAATATAGTCCTGAAAATTTCCCTTACCGTCGTGGTCCTGGGATGGGAGTCCATGTCCCAGCCACACCTCAGGGCTCTCCTATGAAAGGTAAGAAAGATGTGACCTAAAACGTTTACTTACTGGAGCTTAGTACTTAGGACCTCAAACCAGAATATTGTCTTGTTTGCAGATTATTTCCTTTATTTCGGAATTAGAATTGCATAGTCTCCCTGGTCATGACTTCAATTTTTTGAAAAACTCAAAAGGATTTCTTTTCCTCCTGATTGGCCAGAAGGCATCTTAGTTGCACAAGACACAATATTTGAGTTGTAAGGTTTCAAATACGTATTCTGTTGAGGAGCTTGGAGGATGCGAGACAGTACAAGACTGGTGTGTGTCCTCAAAAACCTTACAGCCTAACTGGATTACAAGATATTCACATTTACAGACATATAACACAAGGCAGCTTATGTTGAACCAAATGATTGGCACAAAAATTTAGGAGAGTGTTAATTAGTATGATCAGGAAAGGATTCAAAGCTATGAGACTTGAACTAACCCTTTAAGAATATAGAACTTGGTTAGAGGGGAGATCAAGACATTCTAGGAGAAGGGTTATGGTGTGAGAGAGATCTACAACATGGAGAAATGTGCAAGGTGTGTCTCTCACTTACATCGTAGCCTCATTTGTATTTAATAGTTCTTGGAAGTAGTTCTTTGTGAGTATGGGAGATCAGGATGGAACAGTGTTTTAGTTCTTGTGTTCCTCAATACAACTTGTCTTACCACTCCATATAAACTGGAATGGCAGAAAGAAGTAGATTTCTTACTTGGTCATTTTTTTTTTTTCAGGATCCATTCCGATTCTGAAAAATTTGATAGAGAAAAGTACTGAGTTGAAAAATTATGTAATTTGAGGCCTCCATGAATAAAATATTTCCTGAGTCCTTATTTTATACCAAAGAGGGAAAAAGTGGTTGGATTCTCATGTCTATCCTTTCTACGAGGACAAATGTGGTTATTGACACATGTGTTTTTGAATCAGGCAGTAGTTTAACTACCCCAGTTTGACCAAATTCATTAAATAGTTTAAGACTCTGAAACAGTTTCTCCCACTACAATTATGTATTTTTAAAAGTCTGATTTTCATAAGGGACACATTCTATGTGGATATGAAATGGAAATGATTGATAGACAAGAAAGACCTAGATTTTTAAATGGATCCACTTAAGCAAGGAAGATTTCTTCAATGATATGAATTTGAAGAACAGAAGTGGTTTCATAGTAGACCATCTAATAGTTTGAGATAATTTTCAAGGGCAGCAATAGGCAGAAATACACATCAGACAAAAAAGAGCTCTCCAGAATGATACTTTTGAACTAAATTTAAAAAAAGAAAGAATTGAGGCCAATTAGAAGACAGTGGGAGTCCAGATGAATCACATGTTCTAGTGTTCAGATGATGAGATGACAGCAAGGATGATAGCTGTATTGTTGGTAGTTGAGATCAACCATCCTGCCAGGGGTAAAGCCTGCAAGACTGTTTTGGTGGTACTGGTCCAGTATTTTTAATCTCCTCCTGGGCCATATTTGGCGGTTTCCCATTAGAATTCAGTACCCTTGGACCCCATCATATTCTCTTTTTTTTTTCCTCAGGTCCTCATGTAATTTCACACTATTTGATTTTGATTCCTGGGGGCTGAATATATGTTAGACAAGAATTAGGCTGATTTAAAAAGTGTTGTGTTTCCCCCATGATTCAGATCGCCTCAACCTCCCAAGTGTGCTGGTGTTGAACAGCTGTGGAATAACATGTGCAGGAGACGAAAAAGAAATTGCTGCCTTCTGTGCTCATGTGTCGGAACTAGATCTTTCTGACAACAAACTCGAAGACTGGCATGAGGTAGTTTTTATATTCCTGCATTTTGGTGACTTCTGATGAATTCTGGTTCTCACTTGAGATTCTCATTTCTGTGTCTCAAGATAAATAATTGACTGCTTCAGCTGTTCTGTGGTGATTTTTTTCAGCTAACGTTGTTATTGCTAATTTGTTTTTCATTAATATGGAAAGCACTGGGGGGCGCCTGGGTGGCTCAGTTGGTTAAGCGACTGCCTTCAGCTCAGGTCATGATCCTGGAGTCCCGGGATCGAGTCCCGCATCGGGCTCCCTGCTCGGCAGGGAGTCTGCTTCTCCCTCTGACCCTCCCCCCTCTCATGTGCTCTCTCTCATTCTCTCTCTCTCAAATAAATAAATAAAATCTTTAAAAAAAAAAAAAAATATGGAAAGCACTGGGGAGCTTTTTTCCAGGCATCAAGAGGTTAATAAGACACAGAGGTTTAGACTGCTGACCATGCATTGGGCTTTTTACTGTCTCACTAGTGTACACATCCTGTGTTCATTCTGTACCACCACTTCAACATTTAGTGCTCTAAATTGACATGAAAATTGCCTAAGCTCGAAACTCAGATTACAAAAATATTTATTTTTGGTACTGAAATTCACTCCAAATATTTTAGAACTTTTCCTTATTTTATGAAGTCTCCTAGTTGTTTTGACATAACTGATGTCTTTTGACCTCAGAGTAAGGCACACCAAGTACACAAATAAAAATATTACAACATTCTTTCTTATTATTTATGTAACATTGCCTACATGATGATAACATTACCTCGTGGAAGCTATGCTTAAGAATCAGGAAAAATTAGTTCTTTCACCTTGATTCATTCCCCTGCCTTAATTTAGGATCTTCTTTCTTGAGAAAGCTTCCTGATGGATTTTCCTGCCTCTGGTTTTATTCTGCTTCCTGTAAGCTGTCTTCTATAGTGCGACCAGACTCCTTTTAATCAATGAAATAAGATTATGACACTCTTGCTTAAAGTCCTGTAGTTGCTTTTCACTGCCTAGAAACTAAGGCCTGAACTCTCTAAATGTAGCCTTCCACCATATGGCTCTTGCCTACTTTTAGAGCTCTATCTCCATCTTTAGCCATATGCTTTTTCTTGCAGCTCATGATAAACTCTTGACATGAAAAGCTTCCTTGCTTTTATTCATTCTGAATCTACTGCTTTTTCCTTGTCTACCTGATCTCCTCCTATGTATCTTTCAAGACTTGGCCCAAGTCGCTATTCCTCTATGAAACTTTCCCTGGTTCTTGCTCAGGCAGAGGCAGATTATTCCAGTACCTATATCATGATGCTGTGATAAATGCAATCACTTATCACAATGTAGTGCAATCTCTTGCTTACTTGACAGTTTTCCTACTAGACTGTGAGTTTATTCAAAGTAGAGATTTTTGTCTTTATTACCCTCAGCACCCAGAGTGTCATACTAGGTACTCAAATGTTTGTTGAATGCATTAATGAACAAATGATTGCATCTTAAGGATTGATCAAGACCACTTGGTCCAACTTTTCCTATGATCTTAAGAAACTCACTTAATCCTTTAGTGCTTCACTTTGCTCAACCCTAAGACAGGGCTGCAGATAAAATTAATCATTGAGGTGCTTTGTAGGTATTAAATGCTGTACAAATTCTAAGACAGCTTTTTTGTTTAAGAAAAATCTGTTTATAACCTAGTTTTCTTCAGCTTTTCTTACATTTATCTATTTCATAGTCTAGCTTAATCTGATAACTGTGCTTCTGGTTGTATTTCCTATTTTTATTGAGATGTTTACCAAATTCTTTGAGATGCATGTTGTTTGATTTTTAAGTGACTTGTTAATATATGCAGATTTACTGGGCTGTTCCAAGAAATAGTCTCTGTACATGTGTTTATTTATTAATTCATTTATCTAAACAACTGGTATAGTTCACTGTTCCACAAATTACAATCTGTGCCTTCTTGGTCCTTTGAGATGCTTAAGTGACGTGCGTGCTCTGTCCACACTGCACAGATGCCAAAAGAACTGCCTTGTTCATCCTCCTCCTCCCTGATTCCCACAGTAGTCTGCTGCTGAACGTCTGGTGAGAGTTTTTAACCTGCATGGGCAACAAGTCAGACCACATCTTCCTCTGAATCTTTTCGCCTATGTTCGTAGGCTGATTCCCTTAAATGTGTTTCTTTGGGAGTGTAAAATTTCAGAAAGGTTTTGTGCTTTGTGCTCTGACCATGTACATAAGCTAGGCTTTTGCCAACTGCCAACAGTTTCATAGTTTTATAGCTGCTGCCTCAGAAGAACAATCTATGTCAATATGGATCAGAACACAAAGTTCACACTAGGCAGTTCAGCCTTTTCTCTGCTTAGACAAAGGTCTACACTAAATGTTTTCCAGGCCACGTGGGCATATATGGACAGAGGGTCCTATGTTCCTTTGTGCTCAGTTTGTATCTTCTTACATGTGCTCTATAGTCTGTTTCCAGGCAGTTTTCAAATAAGTCTTCGCTGCTCTACCCTTTAGGCTTCCATCTTCCCATTTATTTTTGTTTTCATCATCCCTTTATTTTTTGTCCTTTGCTTTAACTGTAGTTGATTCCAATCTTCTAGAATATCTATCAGAGCACAGAGAGGTGGGAGAAGTACTGACAGCAGAAGCGTATTGATTTTTAGGATTGATTAAACTTTTTGCCAGGCTACTAATGCCTCATAGGTCACAGTTTTAAGACATTACATTTCAACCCCATTGCAACCCGTGTACCTGATTACCAAAAAGATAATTTGTCCCTGGCCATTAAGTAAGTTTATTTTGGCCTGTATTTGAGATAGCGATGTGGGACAAAAATAATATAGTTTGTTCTTTGAGTCTTTTGAGTGGTCACTAATGTTATAAGTAACTTCTTTTGTAGTTTAAACTACTGGCTGCTGGATATCCAGAGATAAAGATAAATACCAGTGAGAGGTGTAATACTGTGGAGGGAGGCAAAGATCTGTCTCCATCGTTCTAAAATTGGGCATCTGCGTGTGAAAAAAGATGCATTTTTTAGCTCTTGACTTGAATTTTAGCTAAGTACATTTTCGTCTCACCTTTCCCAAGGCATCTCCTTTTTCCTCCCTTCCTTATCAAAACCATTTTATAAAAGAAATTAAACCAAGTAGTTGAGAGGAGAGAGGAATTAGCCCCTCAGGTGAGGCAGAGAATAGCTTGGGTATAAGTTACAGATGGTTATCTTACAACCCTTTCCCCATTTTTCTTAAAACTTTAGTTTCTTCATTTTTAGAAGCCAGAGTTAGAGGGTCCTCAATTAAATCATAGAATTGTGGAGACCTAGAAGGTCATGTAAGTTCATCTCCGTGTTTCTGCACATGAACAACACAGGTTTGAACTGCATGGGTTTGTTTGCATGCAGACTTCTTACAGGACAGTACTGTAAATAAATTTCCTCTTCCTTATGGTGTTCTTAATAATATTTTCTCTAGGTGGGTGGGGCAGGGACTAAATGGGTGATGGGAATTAAGGAGGGCACTTGTGATGAGCATTGGGTGTTAATATGTAAGTGATGAATCACTAAATTCTACTCCTGAAACCAATATTACACTATCTATTAACTAACCCGAATTTAAATTAAAACTTGAAACATAAAAAAAAAAAAGGTTTGCTATAAAAGAGGCTCTCTCTCTCTTTTTTTTTTTTTTGAGATGGGGAAAGAGAGAGACAGAGAGGGCGAGGAGGGGCAGAGGGAGAGACAGAGTACCAAGCAGGCTCCACGCCCAGCACAGAGCCCAACACGGGCTCAATCCCACGACCCTGAGATCATGACCTGAGCCGAAATCAAGAGTCGGACACTTCACCGACTGAGCCACCCAGGCGCCCCAAGAGGGTCTCTTTTGTGTAAAATTCTAAAATATCTAGAGATGTAAGTGTATATGTTGGAATATGCATACATTTTTTTTTTTTTCTGGGAAGAATCACAAAAATTTCATTTGTTCTGTTCGAATTTCATAACTGAAGATTTTGTTATTGTTTTGTTTTGACGTCACTGAGGATAGTGGGCTGTTGAATTTATAGTGTTTTTTAGTTTTCTTTATATTTCTCTATATGAAAACAAAACACGTTACTAAAACAAAACAAAAGCAAAACAAAAAAAATTTTTCTCTACCTCACTTTAAGAATACAGTCTATAATACACGCAAAATACAAACTATGTTAATCGACTGTTTACGTTATCTGTAAGGCTTCCTGTCCACAGTATGCTGTTAGTAGTTAAGTTTTGGAGGAGTCAAAATTTACCTGATGATTTTCAGCTTTGTAGGGTGTTGTGCCCCCTAACCTCTGCATTGTTCAAGGGTCAACTGTATCACCGTAGCTAGACGAGTCTTTTTCTTCTCGCAGTCAAATGCTCTACCACTGAGCTATACCCCCACGAGTCTTTTTCTTCTTGATTTTTAGAATTTAAGAAAGGTGAGTCCGTGTACTGTCCCAGAGACTTCCTGAATGTTTGTTTGGCAGACTTTGCTGTTAGGACATTTTTATAAGTAAATTTCCCTGTGTAAATAATATACTTTCTAAAATCTTATCGTTAATGTAAGGTTACCCCTGAATCCTTTTTAACTTTAGCCTCTTAAAGAATGTATTTATTTATTTCTAAAATACATTATTTTTTCCTGTTTGAATTATTATACTGTAGTCCAGTTGCAATTTTTTAGACTATTCCAAAGCTAATGAGTCATTATTTTAAATGTTTATTATCACGGGACAGCTGCATAGATGCAAAATATGAAGAAGATTTTATCACATAATTTCTGGGAGAATTCCTTCAAAAACCTTTAAATTATCCATTTGGGGATATTTTTTCTTTTTATTATAAAGATAAAATACGAGGAATGGTGGTTCGCAAGAGGTTTATGTTTTGTTTTTATTTAACTGGGGTTATATGATAATTGGTTATTCTTCATGCTGTACTTGGAGTGCAATTCCTCGTCATCTTCTTTTGCCCTTAAAAGAGTTGAAGCCAGGCGGCCATCATCCCGTGTGGGAGCCCTTCACAGCGCTGGTATTCAGGCGGTAGAGTGAGGTAGAGGACCGATCAGTGTGTGGACCATTTAGCTGTGTTGTAGCCACAGACTCCACTCCAAACCCTGGCCGTACGTCACACAAATGCTTGGTACCATTCGATCACTAAAGGGATCAGGCAAGAGAATATGCGCAGACTGGTATAAATTACTTATATTTCAAACTGAAGCCTAGTGTGTTTTTCTCTAAAAAATAGCTCATTTCTTCATTTGCAAAATGAAGATAAAAATGGTCCCACTTCACAAGGTTAGTGTGTGGCATAGCTGAACTAGCATGAGGACCGGGCCCTCTGACCTACTCTGAACCTTCTTGGAATTAGTCCACTTCGCGGTGATTTTAGAGCTCCTGACCTGTGTGGTCCGCACAAATCTGAGGTGAAGTGCACATTACTTTTTCTTTCCACCCGTAGTTCTCAACGCTGGCTGCCTTTTTGGCATAACCTATGGGGCTCTGACAAGAAACCGAATCTAGGTCCCAACCATGAAGCTTAGCTCACCTTTGAAGCTCCTGATTTAGTAGTTTATGGTAGAACCTGGGAATTCGTGTATTTTTGAAATTATACCAAGGATTTTATTTTTATTTTATTTTTTAAAAGATTTTACTTATTTATTTGAGAGAGAGAGAGAGTGAGAGGGAGAGGGAGAAGCTAACTTCCCACTGAGCAGAGAGCCTGATGTGGGACTCAATCCCAGGACCCCGAGATTATGACCCAGGCAGCTATTCAACATACTGAGCCACCGAGGCGCCCCATACCAATGATTTTAAATAGGACATATTAAAATAAAGATAAATACAATATAACATATAGCTAGGGTTGACATGTTGGTTCATACTATACTTATTATGTTAGTAATAGTTACATTTACTGAATGATTTTGTGCCATTAATTTATTCAGCAAACATTAAGCGCCCACTATGCAGTAATGAACTAGGTAAGTACTATCCCCGCTTTCATAGAGTTTATATCCTATTGGGGAATAGGTAAGAAAATAAATTTCTAAAAGGTGTACCAATCACTGTGTTAAATGCTTTACACATGTATCTCATTTAATCCAATCCACAGTCCTGGGAAACAGGTGGGTCCTGTTTTCTCTGTGTTACAAATGAGAACACTGAGACCTGGGAAGGTGAAATAACCCATCAGACCACACAGCTAGGAAGTGTTGGAACCTGGTTTGAACCCAGGTTTTTTGACTGTGAAACCAATCCTAACTATTCTGTTGTACTTCTTTTCTCATAAAGTTTAGTTACCACATTGATGCTTAATCCATTTACTGGGCTTCTAACATTTACTTCCTACTTGTTTAAGCTAGTTCTTTCTTTTTTTTTTTTCGGGGTATATTTATAATTTACTAGTGGTGGTATGCTGGAAGAACAACGGTCTGATTTTTATTTATTTTTATTTTTTTATTTTTATTTATTTTTTTCATTATGTTATTAGTTTTTGATGTAGTGGCTCTGATTTTTAAATCCTAGATTTGGTTTTTGTGTCGCTGAGACCTTAGTCAAATTATTTAACGTTTCTGAGCCTCAGTTTCTTCATTATTTAACATGAAAATAGTTATCTTGCAAGTTGTTTTGAGAACTGAGTGAAATAGGCTATATCAAAGAGACTAGTACTATACAGAGCAAATAGTTAAGGTCAGTAATGCTGATTTCCTTTTTTAAAAAAAAATCTTCTTGCCTACCAAGTTGCTAGCCAAATTGTTAAATTGATGATCATGTTTTCTCTTTTCTTATATAGTTATGGATGCTTTTTGGTTTTTGAGTATATATATTTTGAAGTTCGGTCATCTTTGAACCAAGCTGAAACTGTTTCTAAGTGATCGTGGCTATGTAGTCAATTTTGAACACGTGAGCTGTTACCATGTGTTCTTCAGTAAAGCCTTAATGTTGTACTGAGGACAAAAGGAAGGAGAAATTCAAAGAGAATTACATGACCCAGTCTCAGCTCTTTAGAAACTTGCAGTCTAAAATGTCCTCTAAACTGTCTTTTCTCCATTTATCAAAGAGAATATCATATAGAACAAAATCAAAAACCTTGCCCAAGGCAACATGGAAGGTCTTTCTTTTGTACCATTAATTTTCAATTATGTCACTATTTCATAGAAAGATTAAATTATTTGCCAAGATTTGTTGAAATTACCTTTGCCTCTCTGTAGGTACCATCACTAACACAGGACTCCCTGATATGAATGGCCCCTTTCCTGGAGACCCACTTACTTAAGCTTTGTGAGCATGATTGCTATTTAAAAACTCTGATTACTGCCTGATATGCATTTCTTTTTTTCTCCCTAGGTCAGTAAAATTGTGTCAAATGTTCCCCAGTTGGAGTTTCTAAACCTGAGTTCCAACCCTCTGAATTTGTCGGTTTTAGAAAGAACGTGTGCTGGGTCCTTCTCTGGGGTTCGCAAACTTGTCCTCAACAACAGCAAAGCTTCTTGGGAGACAGTCCACACGATACTGCAGGAGTTACCAGAGTAAGCCTGGAGGCATGATGGAGAGGGGGCAGTGCCGCCATCTTTGTTAGTACATAGAATCACTGCTGATCTCCCATCTCAGAGACACTAGAACAGCAGAGTGGATGGAGAATGAGGTCAGAAGAACAAAGTAATTAGAACCAGGATGTGAGGGTCATTTAGTAGCGTTTTCATTGCAAGACTTGTTCAGTGTTGAGTAGCACCAAGACATAGGATCTGTCATCCTTTGGCAAGAAAATATCCCTGAGAAGCACTTATCATTTCAATATCAACCCACCCTTTCTCCATTTTAATCTTCTGATTACCTGATTTCAGAATTTTGCCTCAGTGCTTTTCTTTGGGAGGAAAAAAAAATCATAGTATCTATAAAATATATTAACACTCAGATGATTAAGTGCCTCACTGACCTGATGGGAAAATGGAGCTCTTTTCAATAATTTAAACAAGAAATTATGTCTTTGTTTGTCAGTTTAGAAATACTTTCTTAGATTTGTTTGTATCTAGTTTAGAGTATGCATGTAAATGTTCAAAGGAAGTAGTTTAAAGAAATATATGAAACTATAGTTTCTTTGTCTAACTACAGAAATGATCAAGGCCTTTTGAATCTGCTCTCTCCCCATTTATTCCATCCAAGTTTCTCAGTATCCCTCTAATGAGATTGGTTTCCTCACCGCATGCAGCATCTAGCATGCCATAGCATGAGCTTTTAAGTCCCAGTTCCACTTACTGCCATATGACCTCTGATAAGGTAATTAGCCTCACTCAGTAAGCTTTGTTTCCTTGTCTATAAAATGGACATAACTGTATCTACCTTGCAGAAAAAGCAGGACAGTCTATGAAGCACTTGGAGCAGGGCCTGCCTCAGGGTAGGAATTCAGTAAATGATAGTTATTATTTCTGTTTCTAAACATTTTGTTCATGCTGTTCATGGGATTTTCCTCTATGTCCTTGCAACTTATGCAAGTCTACCCTTCCCTCCAGGCCATGTATTCTTTCCTGAGTATTCTAACTGCAATTTCAGTGCCCCTCCTGTATGAACTGCTATTGTACTTGGAGTTAGTAAAGCTTTATTTAGCACTTGGTTATTTAAGCACAAAATTAATTTAGTCCTGGGTTATATCATTCTCTGCTGTTTTATGTGTTTTAGGTTTTGTCTTCCCAGCTGTATTTAAGCTTTAGGAAGACGTCTTTATATTTTCTCCACAATCCCTACCAGAGTCTCCCACATAGTAGGCACTTCCTTACTGAACAAATGAAAGTAGCTGCAAAGTAGAAACTTAACTGCTTTAAACAATGAAATATTTCCTTTTTTCTCTGCAGTTTGGAGGAGCTCTTCCTGTGCCTTAATGACTATGAAACAGTGTCTTGTCCTTCTATTTGCTGTCATTCTCTTAAGCTACTACATATAACAGACAATAACCTCCAAGACTGGACTGAAATCCGAAAGTTAGGAGTTATGTTTCCTTCACTGGATACTCTCGTCCTGGCTAACAATCATTTAAATGCTATTGAGGAGCCTGATGATTCACTGGCCAGGTTGTTCCCTAATCTGCGATCCATCAGCCTCCACAAGTCAGGTGAGTACAGGCTTGTTCTCGTTCTACGTGCAAATCGATCTGAACTTATGCATGAAATAAATGAAAGCCTATTTCTTGTAGTCGTGGCTCTGCCTTCTTACAGGATGCATTTTCACGAGTGACATGCAGATACCTATTGATTAGCTAAATTTAAGGCGTTCGTTTTCATAAATGCAGAGCATCCTATTAGCTATTTATATTTTATCTATTGAAGAGGTCCTGCTATGAAAGGAGTGAGATGAAATTGATGAATTGGACAGTAAAAGGCAGAGTAAGAGGAGTACAAAGAATTACAAACTAGACTATTTTGTCTGGATTTAGGTTAAGGAATTTCACCCTACTATGCCTTGTAAATGCTCACTTTTCTTTTCTAGTATTTATGTATGATCGATTACCAGTTTACTGCCATCTGGTTCTGTGTCTCACGGGAATGCGTATTTTTAGCCTATTTTTTTAAATTAATAAACTCCATTTTTTTAGAACAGTTTTAAATTCACAGCAGACCTGATCAGGAAATACAGCATTCCCACATCCTCCCTGCTCTCACACACGCACAGCCGTCCCACTGTCAGTGTGTCAGCACCAAAGTGATACATCTCTTATAATCGAACCTACGTTGTCACATCACCCAAAGTCCACGGTTTACACGGGGGTTCACTCTTGGTGGTGTACATTCTGTGGGTTTGGACAAATGAATAATGACATGTCTCCACCTTTATAGTATCATTCATAGTAGTTTCACTGCCTAACAACCTTCTGTGTTCTGCCTGTTCATCTCCCCATACCCCCCAATTGCTGGCAACCACTGATCTTTTTCCTGGCTCCATAGTTTCGCCTTTTCCAAAATGTCAGATAGCTGGAATCATACAGCATGTAGCCTTTTCAGATTAGCTTCTTTCACTTAAGAATATGCATTTAAGTTTCCTCCATATCTTTTCATGGCTTGATAGCTCATTTCTTTTTAGCACTGAGTAATGTCCCATTGTCTGGATGCACCACAGTTTGTTGTTTATCCACTCACAAACTGAAGGACATCTCGGTTGCTTCAAAGTTTTGGCATTTATTGAAAAAGCTGCTGTAAACCTCCGTGTGCAGGGTTTTGTGTGGACATAAGTTTTCAGTTCACTTGGGTAAATGCCAAGGAGTGCAATTGCTAGATCATATGGTAAGAATATGTTTAGTCTTATAAGATACTGCCAGCTGTCTTCCAAAGTGGCTGCACCATTTTGCATTCCCACCAGCAATAAATGAGAGTTTCTGTTGCTCCATGCCTTCATCGGCATTTGGTGCTGCGAGTGTTCTGGATTTTGACCATTCTGATAGGTGTGTAGTGGAACCTTGTTTAATTTGCCTTCTCTAATGACATATGACACTGAGCATCTTTTCATATGCTTACGTCCCATCTGTGTATCTTCTTTGGTGAGGTGTCGGTTCAGGTCTTTTGCTCATTTTTTTATTTGGGTTGTTTATTTTCTTATTGTTGAGTTTTAAGAGTTCTTTGCATATTTTGGATAACGATCCTTTATCAGATATGTCTTTAGCAAATATATGCTTCCAGTCTGTGGCTTTTCTTCTCATTCTCTTGACATTGTCTTTCAGCCTATTTCTTAAAATAACTTCGTAACTAAAAATAACTCTAATCTACAATTGAAAAAACATAGACAGTTTAATTTGCCATAGAAGTCATAAGAGTAGGAATTAGGTTTTAAAAACCATTATCTTGCATAAGGAAGCTGTTGATTGCACAACTCAACACCCCTTGAGCTAACTCTGTTCTTCCTCCTAGATGGAAATACCATTCTGAGGGGAAGAGAACAGTTGTGACTTGGGATAGTTACGCACCAGAGCCCTTGTATATTGCCCCTCTGCTTTTGCCCTTGCTGCAGGTGGATAGAAATAGGAAGGGACTGCATTCTCCGAAATAGATTTAACATATTATAAAATTGACCAGCTTCATTATTACAGGCATACTTTTCCTGGCAGGGCCAAGTATCGACTTGGATGATATATTTGCTCACAGCCATAAGAAGAGTTGTTTTTTTTTTTAGCATGAAACAGTTTTAATTTGTTGCATGTTCTTCTTACCCAATGGTTCAGGTTCTCTGTTTTTGTTTTGTTTATTTGTTTTACTTTTAAAATCTGTTTTCCCTGTCCCCAAAATGAGGACAGTTTGTAAGAAAGATAATATTTAGTTTCTGGTTCTACTGACCTTGCCCCATTTTAGAATTTGTTAGGTAAAAATTTCAGTCTGATGGTATCAACTCTGATCAGTAGTTCCGTTCCGTGAGTCTATATTTGATGAAAGAGTTGACCACATCACCTTTTTTATGTAATGACGGCATACGTCTTGCTTATTGGAACCACCAGAGACCCTCTTTACAAATCCTTTTGGGGGGAGAATCAGTACATTAGTGGGATGTTGGAGAATAAAGTTCTATCTCCTTGACCACTGGGACCACTGGGATCACACATTTATGGTGTTTAACTGTATTCTGTTCTTTCCTTGGATGAAGACAATTGTCAGGATCTCTAACTAGGTTATAAGGATTTTAACATCTCAGAAATTAATGGAAGTAATTTTTTTTTTATGTTCATCTTCTTATTGGTTTGCTTTTCTGGATTTACTTAAACAATATATTTCTCAAATTAGGTTTGCAGTCCTGGGAAGACATTGACAAACTAAATTCATTTCCCAAACTTGAAGAAGTGAGATTGTTAGGAATTCCTCTTCTGCAGCCATATACCACTGAGGAGCGGAGGAAATTGGTAATAGCCAGGTCTGTTGTCCTGATTACTCTCCTTTCTTCTCTCGGCCTTGTTTCATTAGAAGGGTAATGCACTACTGGGGGGAGTGCACTGTAAGTTTATCTGTCTCTTGAGCAGACAGTGCTTGAAGGAGCTGCTTCTGTAGCTTCAAATCCTAGAAGAAAAGGAACACAATATGGTAAAAAAGATGTAAAAGGTAATTGGCTTGCCAGGACCACTGAAACATTCCCTCACAAATCTATTCTATTTTTATACTTTTTAATATTTACAATATTCGAAGTCCTATTTTGGATTATGAAGAAAAACTAGGTGTAATAGAGAATGAGTTCTATTTTAGTTGTCTTTATTTTCTCTGTTAACATAGTGGTCATTTAAAGTGTAAATACCTAAAAATTGGGCTGTTTCATTAGTGTGAAACTTAAGAGGGCAGCATCTGTGTTTTCTTCTTGAATATACATCGACTCAAACATGACCACCACATCGTTATGTTCTTTCTCTGACTCCCCAGCCTTTTGTGTCACTGACTCTGCCTCCCAAGACCATTGAAATGAGTGTTGATTTAGGTCTGAGCCTTCAGCAACGCTAAGATTCTGGCTAAGATATAAAGGGCCATGGAGCTTTCATTCATTTTCTTTGTGTACTATGCATAGTAGTTTTGAAAGGGGCTTTACAGTTCCCTAAAGAAGAGTGGTTCTTCAAGCAGGGTGTTGATCTTCCTGCCCAGCTAACACCTGGCAGATCCTTACTGCTTTCCGGTTGTGGACATATACATTAATATCTCACTGAAGAAATACATTTCAGCATACTTTTCTTCTAAAAAGAATAAGGCTTGTTGTAGACCTTATGCTTTATTGTCTTTACAGAATTCTTTTGTAAAGATAATAAATTAATTGCTGAACAATAGAACCCATTTGTCCTGACTACACGTAGACCTGCACTGTCCACTATGGTGCTGTTAGCCCTGTGTGACTTTTGAGCACTTGAGTTATGGTTATTCCGAACTGAAAGGTGCTTTAAGTGTAAAATATACACTGGACTTCGAATACTTTATATGAAAAAAGAATGTAAAATATCTTATTAGTTATTTTTTAGTATTGATTGCAGGTTGAAATGATTGAATCCTTGATCTATTGGATTAAATAAAATATATTAATAAAACTATTTCACCTGTTTTATTTTTGTTTTTTTAAATATGGCTATTAGAGAATTTAAAATTATATATGTGGCTTACATTATATATTTAAGTTGGACAGTGCTGGCTAGAATCTTATTTTGAAAGGTAAGATATAATTGTAAAAGGTCAGTGTCCCATCTAAAAATGAAACTAGATATTTTTGGTCCTTTTATTCTATACCACTTTAGTTCGTGTAAGTAGTTGTACATGAGCAGAGTTACATCAAACGTGTCCTCTCAAGAGAGTAAGATGGGGCCTCAAACCAATGATTTTATTTCTAAAGCTAAATATTCTCACTGTCTTAAAATGCCTTTATTTTGGTTTTTACTTACAGATTGCCATCAGTTTCCAAACTTAATGGCAGTGTTGTTACCGATGGTGAGCGAGAAGATTCTGAGAGATTTTTTATCCGTTACTATGTGGATGTTCCACAGGAAGAAGTGCCATTCAGGTAAAAACCCCTCATCGGTTTAACAACATTTTAGCAAGTATTGAGGCAATTTAAGAACTATTGTTTTAGAGCAAATCTAATAATTTGTTACTGGACCCTCTTAGAGGACTTTGGTGATAGGTTAAAAAAAAAAAAAAAGGAAGAAACACAAAGCAAACCCATTTTATCTCATTTTCCACAGTGTATTTCTTCTAGCCTTGCACTTGTATTAAGAATGTTTGGGTAAGTATTCGACTACTTCCCCTCCATACTCCATATCATTGATTCCTGTTTGAGCCTCTTCTCCAGGGACACATCTCCACCTACCCCCAAAGCTGGTGTCTTCTTTCACATTGAGCTGCTTTCAGGATATACTAAGTTCTGCAGTTTGGAAGATTTGGCAAATAGGCATGAGGTTTAGAGAATATGAGGAGAGGACTAGAAAACAGACTCTTTGGGGGAAACACTAAAGGAATTAGGATGGTTGCATATGAAGAGAAATGCTGAGGGCTGAATTTGTAATTGCCCTCAGTATATGAAGAGGTAATATACATGGTTTGAGGAGGAACTGCCTTTTTTTATATTCATTTATTTTTTTATCTGAGTAGCGTTGGCACACAATGTCACATTCGTTTCATGTGTACAACATGGTGATTCCACGGGTTTCTGTGTTGTGCTCTGCTGACCACAAGTACGGCTACCATCTGTCCCCACACACACCATCACAGTACCGTTCACTGTCCTCCCTGTGCGGTACCTTTTATCCGTGCCATCGCTGGAAGCCTGTATCTCCCACTCCCCTTCCCCCATTTTGCCCACCTCCCAGCCCCCTTCTCCCTGGCAACTGCCAGTTCTCTGCATTTGTAGGTCTGATTCTGCTTTTTGCTTGTTTGTTTTGGTTTTTAAATTCCACATATAAGTGAAATCTTACGGCATTCGTCTTTATCTTATTTATTTCACTGAGTATAATATCCTCTGGGTCCATCCATGTTGTCGCAAATGGCAAGATCTCATCCCCTTTTTTTTTGGCTGAATAATATCCCATTGTGTGTGTACGTGTGTGTGTTTGTGTGTGTGTCTGTGTGCCACGTCGTCTTTATCCGTTCATCTGTTGGTGGACACTTGAGTTGCTTCCATATCTTGGCTATTGTAAATGCTGCAGTAAACATAGGGGTGCATATATCTTTTCAAATGAATATTTGTGTATTCTTTGGGTAAATACCCAAAAGTGGAATAGCTGGATTATATGGTAGTTCTATTCTTCATTTTTTGAGGAACCTCCGCACTGTTTTCCACAGTGACTGCACCAGCTTGCATTCCCACCAGCAGTGTGTGACGGTTGGGAAGGAGCTACATTTAATGCTCCATAAATGTAAAGGAAAGTCGCAGGTATGATATAGGTAAATACACAAGAAAAAAAATACCCCCAAAACTGGTTTCTAGGTTTTGGTAACTAGAACCACTTACCAAAAATGTTATATGCTTTCCTTAATCACTTTAACAAATAATATGAAATCACATTAGACAAATAGGATGCAAATTAGGAGTGTGCGTGAGTCAAATCGGTTGGTCCTTCTGGTTACAAATTTCTGCAATTCTAATTCATTCTTACTAAACATATCTAATTTTCCCCAGACTTTTCCATTATTTACAAGCTTTGAGGGGGTTAACCCTCTGTAAGGCTTAATCAGTACTATATAAAAAGATTTTGTGATTTTGTTAGTAGTATTTTAAAGCCTAAACTCATATGTGGAACATAAGCAATAGCACAGAAGGCCATAGGGGAAGGGAGGGAAATCTGAAGGGGGAGAAATCAGAGAGGGAGATGAACCAGGAAAGACTCTGGACCCCAGGAAACAAACGGAGGGTTTCAGAGGGGAGAGGGGTGGGAGGATGGGGTAACATGGTGATGGGTACTAAGGAGGGCACGTGTGTGATGAGCACTGGGTATTACACGCAACTAATGAATCACTGAACACCACATCAGAAACTAATGATGTACTGTACAGTGGCCAACTGAACATAATAAAAATAAATAAATAATAAATTTTGTTCATAAGCAAAAATAAATAAATAAAAAATAAAGCCTAAACATTTAAAAAATTAAGTAAGAATTTTGAAGATTGTTTTTTAAAGTTAGCTAAGAACAACCAAGTAGGGAGAAATAAATATTACTATGCCTTTAATACAACCTAGAAATACCAGGTTAAGCAGCATGAATTTTGTTTTGTTTTGTTTTGGTAAAAAATAGTCTAATATCTATAGTTTCATTTGATTCCGTCTAACTTATTAGTGGGAGAAGTAAATATTTGGGCTTTGAGCGTATAGTTTATTTAATTTCGTCTGCTACAGGGAGTAGTATATATATACAGGCAGTATGTTGTTTTCTGTCCTGTTAGCATAATTATCCTAAAGTGCATATAGGTCTCTGCACTAGTCTGTATTCTTAAATGCAGGTCACAGAAATCATCTTCAATCATAGGAGGAATTTATTAGAAGGATGTTGAGAAACTACAAGAATTGTTAGGCAAGCTGAGTAACCAGACGTAGACAGGAACCGGGGGGGCAAGGACAGCCAAGGTTTCACCGGTCTCTGCTGGCGCTGTCCTCCCCAGACACCACAAGGCCAGACTTTCACCCCTGGACGCTTGTAGCTCTATAGACCACGGGCTGTGCTGAACATAATCTCTCACTGACCTTTGCCTCATTCCCCAAGGGTCAGAAATCTGTGTCTGACCAACTGATTGGCTATGTTTAGGGTATGTGCTCACATACTGTCTTCAGAGAGATAAGGAGAGGGATTATCTGTCACTCTGGCTTCTGCAGTGAGAGGTAGAATCTTCCCCTGTCTTGGAACATTTCCCCAAATATGAACAATTAAGCAAAAAGAGCATCTCTTATAGTCTGCCATTTTGACTATCCAACATCTATGCATATACCTTTTCCCCATAGTTGTAGATATAAAAAAATTATCCTCACCTGTCCTAATGCAGTCCTTTTACAAATGAAAACACACTTCTTTCTCCATGAAGTGAGATAACCTATTTATTCTAATCCTAAAGACCGTGACCAATTAGCTACTGTAAAAGATTCAAGCTATTTTAATTACCACTCTGGCCTTGCTGCCTGTTTTGTAATGATGCCCACTTTACCACTCACTAGTGGTTAAATGTCACTGCTTAGTCTCTTCCATTCTTCTTGAAATTGAAGTGGGCAAACTGATTTCAGTATCTTCCTGGCCTATAAAATATTTTTCAAAGATGTGAGTGTTCTACTCAGTAATGTATTTTTCAAGGCCTTGGAAAAGGAAGTGTCTTCTGGGTCCTTTTAGGGTTCATGGATGGAGAATGGGTGAGAGGTCATGGGTGACAATAATTTCCATGATTCCTGTGTCCTGAAATGTTTTATTTTCTCCTTCTACATTATCCCCCAAATTCATGGCATCTCAGCTTCCTTTAGCATAGACCACCAAGAGTCCAATTTCTAATCATCCAACTAGATGAAAATTTAGAACCACTCTCAGCCACTGAAGCTAGCTTTTTGAACTCGGAATCTCTGGTAATGTACCTATATCAACAACATCAGCGAGATCTAAAATTGCTTCTCCTTTCTTGGTCAGCATGCTCAGAATCTATTCCTTTACTAATTTCCTATATTTTTGTCCATATAACCCAATTCTTATAATTCTTTTGATGTGTTTGTAGTCAACCCCACAGAGCATGCTGTGATCTGATGGTAGGAGAGCGCAGTGTATATGTGGAAGGATGAGGCAGGTGGGAATTCATTTACTCTTGCAAGCTAATTCCCTTAGTCAGGGGGGATTTTACTGCCTTCTCAAGCAAGAGAGGAACAGTCTCATTCAAACTGCTCACAAGGGGGCCTACGTGAGGATTAGGGATTCGGGATGTTCCCATCCCTCAGCGTCTTCCTGTCTGTAAACCTCCACTCCAATTCATTCTCCCCCACCCCGACCCTGCTCTCTTTCCAGCCAGTGCTTCAACTTTCACATAATAGTCCCAGTATGGATACAAATTTAACTGATCTGTAATTCAGCAATCCGGAGCATCAAACTGTGCATTGTTTTTATAGCTACCTCAGCTTTATTGTTGTAAGAGAGAAAAGAGCCTTTTCTTAAAAGTACCTGGGTTTCAGTCTGTGCTTTGAGCCTAGTTCATAGGTATTCAACCTTAATATTCTCTTGATTTAGGCTGCCTTGTGCGTTTAGAATAGCAGATGCTCTACCTCATAGTCTTGCCTTCTTCCTGCCCTTCACATTGGCTTATTCATGGCAACACTCTCTCAATCACCTGGAGCTTTCCACGGGACCACAAGTGGTCAACAGTTTTTTCACCGCTCCTTGTTAAGGCCTTTGCAGAATCCCTTCCATGAACACCAGTATGACACTCACTGGGCCCTACTAGGCCAGAAACCAATTTCAAATTGCCCATAATTACCTGAGGGGCTCTTGTTGATGATCTCCCTGCTGCTGATTTCTTAGTTCATACAACAAAAACCAACTCTGGCCAACTTAAGTAAGGTAAGAAGTGAGTAAAAGAATAATGAATACTGTGTGGCTCACAGAATTGACAAGAAGATTAGAGAATTAGGCTTGGGCAGGATTGATGGAAAGCCGGGCACAGCCAAGATTTCTGTATCTCACTCTACAGACAGTATGCTTCTGACACTGCTCACCAGCCAGTCATCACACACTGCTAGACTTCATTGCCCCCTGCCCCACCCTGCGACATTTATAGTCATGCCTTCGAATTCTTGATTCTTCTATATCTGCTCTGAATAAGCCTGTTAGACCTCGTGTCTTTGTATTTGCAGTTGTGGTTAGGTAGGTTTGTTACCTTTCTGTGTTCTGGCTTTCAGGGAAAGAAGAAAGAGAACATTTACTTCTCTTTAGCTTCTCTAGTGGAAAGTAGTTCCTACTTCTCGTCTATCTTGGGTTCCCCTCAATTCAGAAGGGCATTCAGATGCTGGATAGCCAAAGTTGACATATATCCACGGTAATACCTGTTCCCTAGTAGTTTTTTGTCTGTTTTGTTTTGTTTGTTTTAAATTTATTTTTATTTTAAGATGGATTGATTGATTGATTGAGAGAGAGAGAGAGTGCGCACATATGCAAGCAAGGAGAGGGCAGAGGGCAAGGGAGAGAGAGAATCTCAAGCAGAAACTGCACCCCACCCCAGCCCTGAGTGCAGAGCCTGTTGGGGGGGGCGGGGCTCGATCTCACAACCCTGAGATCATGACCGGAGACAAAATCAAGAGTTGGACGCTTAACCAACTGAGTCACCAAGGCACCCCTTGTTTTGTTTTCTTTTGTTTTCCTAGTAAGTCCTCTGGTAGAATGATCAATGTACTCAGCAAATATTTTTTGAGCCATTGTGATATGCCAGGAACTGTTAGGCACTTAAAAAAGAGCTATAATAGCATTCATGCTGATCTCAAGATAGAATGGTGAATGAACATAGAGGATTTTGTATTAAAATGCATTTATTATGAATTAAGAATACTGATCTATAAACAGGGTGTTTACTACACCTATTATCTTTTTAATTGTCTTCCAAATTATATGCATAATCTCTCCCTAACATACCAATGAACAGTGATTAGCCAAGTGTGTAGTTAGTAAAAGGTGAAAATTTGACTCTGGATAATTCGGTGTTTCATACAGAACCACATTTGAGCTTTGGTTTCCAGGTAGGATGGAGGGAGGTATCCATCTGTTTTGGAGGAAACATTCCTTTTCATTTGACCATGGGTTTTTTTTAAGTCAGTACTTAACTTGATTTTCCTGTAAATTCTAACTTCTACAACATCCTTTTCCAGTTGTTAGGTTCCCTGAGCTTTTCCTTCTCCTTCTATTTTCCTGTCTTGTGTCATTAAACATGTAATACCTCTACTCAACTTAGACATAAGAAAAATTAAGCAATATGTCTTTTGAGGGCATGAATAAAAAGCCATTATGATCAGTTGAATGTCCTTTATGGTAGCACAGTTATTTTGTGAGTCAGTTGGATTACTCACACACATCTGTTTCCATGTGATTAGTTGTTTTAGCAACAGGAGACTTTAAAGATGATCTAGAAATTTACATATTCAGTTTTTCTACCTCAGAATAAAATACAGGCTCCAGTTACCTGAATCATTTCAATTTTTTATGATGAACAGAATAAAATGTTTAGAGGGCAAAAGGGAGATGTACTTAATTAAGAGTTTTATAATTTCTTATATGTGCTCGATCATCCTTTTTTATTGTTTTCTACTGATATGTGGAGCTGGAAGTTTAGCTTCTCTACTATAGACGTTTATGGTAATAATGGACTAACACGAAAATCTGAGCAATCTCTTATGTGTTTCATGTTTATTTACTTTGTGAAATAACAGAAGGTGAAAGATCTCTGTTCCCGATTCTTGGCCTTTAAACATCATAGTGTTTGCTTTTCCAATCAATGGACTCTTTCTTCTAAAGCCTTCATCTGTGCCTTGTCTTTTCATGGCTTGTGTAGGAGTGGTGTGCTATTTCAAAATAAGTTCAGTGTGTGCTGCAGGGGGTTGGAAAGATGTCCTCATTGGGCCGGTCCTATTTCAATTATTGGGCCCTTATAGTTTACCAGAGGAACTTCTAGGAAATAACTCTGGATTCTAGCTGGGTTTCAAAGGACACTTTAATTTATTTACTGAATACTTACTACGAACCAAGAGGCACTGGGCCAGAAGCTGGAGACAAAAAGACAAAAAAGTAGTGTCTACTCCCAAGAAGCTTGCCACCTGGGCTACTCTTGAGACATATTTCCTTTGCTGGATCCTCTTCATGTTCCCAACTTCTAAAAATAAAGTTACTGCAGGATTTGGTCTTCAGACCTCTTCTCTTCTGTCCTCGTCCCTTAGATACTTTTATCCAGTCGTGTGGCTCTGCATGCTTTCTGTATTCTAATACCTGCCAGACTTACACCTCCAGCTCTTATCTGCCCCTAAATTCCAGCCTAGTATTTCCACATGCCTACTTGACATCTCCACCTGGATGTTTAAACCTAATGTGTTCAAAACCAAACTTTTGATCGCCTCCCTTACCTTTCCCCGACCCCTCCTCTACTGTCACATCTCCTCTGCAAGCTTTCCATCGCTCCATTTTTCCAATTGCTTGGGAAAAAAACCTCAGAGTCATCCCTGATTTCTTTCTCCCATACCCCACATCTAGTCTTTTGGGTTTTTTTTTTTCTTTCTTTCAGTAGTACTTGCAAAAACACAGAGAGAATCTGACTGTTCTTACACCATTCACTTTAGTTCAAGCCTTCACCATGTCTCCCTCCTGTTGGGTCTCCCCGAATCTGCCATTGCCCCCTATAGTTTATTCTCCACATAGGAGTCAGTTTATAAGAACTCAAGTTTATTTAAAAAACAAAAAAACCTTCCATGCTGTTCCCGAAACACATCAAGCACGCTCCCACCTCAGGCCTCTGCACTGTTGTCCCTCTTCGGAATGCACCAGGTTAGCTCTGTGGCTCTCTCCCTTGGGGATACCTCCCTACCAGCCGATCTCAAATAGCACAGCTCTGTCCCCTACGATTCTCTCTGTCTTTTTTTTTAAGATTTTATTTATTTATTTGACAGAGACACAGCGAGCAAGGGAACACAAGCAGGGGGAGTGAGAGAGGGAGAAGCAGGCTTCCTGCTGAGCAGGGAGCACAATGCTGGGCTCGATCCCACTACTCTGGGATCATGACCTGAGCCGAAGGCAGATGCTTAACCGACTGAGCCATCCAGGCGAGCCCCACCCCGCCTCCACGATTCTCTTAACCCACTTGTATTTTTCTTATTTAGCAATACCTAACTGGCATTTCTTATATACTCTTGGCCTCCCCACGCTGTACTATAAGCTCTGTAAGAGCAGGGACTTCTGTTTTGAATGTTGCTTATACCCTCAATGCCTAGAGTGGTGCCTGACAAAATAGCAGCTGTTCAATAAAATGACTGAATCTTCACGTTATGCTCACGGAACACGAAGCAGGGTTACTTAGCTCTCCTGGAAGAGGTGGTACTTCCTAGAGAATGATTGAGTCAACCTGATGAAAGTGAGGGAAGAATATTCCAGACAGAACGGACTACATGGGAAGTAAAGACACTGTGGTAGGAAATAACTCCTATGTGCAGTGAAGTGCGGCAGTTTGATAGGACTCCATGAAAAGTAGTAAGCGGGAAAGAAGTAGTGGCAGATAGCGCTGGGTAGGAAGGTGGGAGCCAGGGCAGGCCCTTAGAGACCTTGCTATGCCCTGCTGGAGACAAGGACTTTTTCTCGAATGCAGTGGGAAATCATTGAAAGGTTTCAAGTGGGGAAATTCCTAGGGCCGATTTTGGTTTATATTTAGAGGGAGAGGCAGAGAGAGCCCTCGTTAATAACTGATACTTTGGTAAAGGAAGTGTGCGTTGGAGGCTGCTTATGTCCTTTGACAGAGGTACACATGTTAGGACTGAATTTCGCTATAGAATTTGAAATAGTCCTTTAAAAACACGCTGTGAAGTTCTACTTGTTTTCTGATATTTATGGCCCTGATATCTCTAGGGGTAGAAGAGTATCATTTTTAGAGAGAAAGAAACCTCTGCGTTTATGAATCTGTACGAATCTATCATTACGTTCCATTTATCAAATGTCTGTCCACATTGCCTATGTTTATCAGTTTCCTTTATGTTGTATTTGCTTTATCTTTTAATTTCCTCTGAGAGAGTGAATTTAAATTGCTTATTTAATACTGAACTAATACCATTCTTCTTCTGTTGAGTTTTAAAGAGAGACAAAAAGAAAAACCATGTAACTTTTCTCTTAGAAATCAACATACCATGTATCTTTTGGGATTGAACTGTTTCTTTGTTTTGTTTTTAAGTTTTTATTTTAATCACCTGGTGCTCATCACTAGGCATATACTCCTTAATCCCCATCACCTATTTCACCCACCCCGCCACGCACCTCCCCTCTGGTAACCATCAGATTGTTCTCTATAATTAAGAGTCTGTTTTGGGACCCCTGGGTGGCTCAGTTGGTTACACGTCTCCCTTTGGCTCAGGTCATGATCCCAGGGTCCTGAGATCAAGCCCTGTATCTGGCTCCCTGCTCGGCGTGAGTTTGCTTCTGCCCCTCCCCCTGCTCATGCTGGAGCTCTCTCTGTCTCTCTCTCTGTGTCTCTCTCTCTCAAGTAAATAAATAAAATATTTTTTAAAAAGAAGAGTCTGTTTCTTGGTTTGTCTCTCTTTTTTCCCTTTGTTCCTTTGTTTTGTTTCTTAACTTCCACATATGAGTGAAATCATGTATTTGTCTTTCTCTGACTGACTTATTTCACTTAGCATTATACTCTCTAGCTCCATCCGTGTTATTGCAAATGGAAAGATTTCATTCTTTTTTTATGGATGAATAATATTCTGATATATATAAATATGTCACCTCTTCTTTATCCATTCATCTGTCGATGGACACTTGGGCTGCTTTCATATCTTGACTATTGTAAATAATGCTGCTATAAACATAGGGGTGCATGTATCCCTTTGAATTAGTATTTTTGTATTCTTTGGGTAGTACCTAGTCATATGATTGCTGGATCTTAGGGTAGTTCTATTTTTAACTTTTTGAGGAACATCCATACATTTTCCAGGGTAGCTGCCCCAGTTTACTTTCCCACCAATAGTGCATGAGTGTTCCTTTTTCTCCACATCCTCGCCAACACCTGTTGTTTCTTGTGTTTTTTATTTTAGCCATTCTGACAGGTGTGAGGTGATATCTCATGGTAGTTTTGATTTGCATTTCCCTGATGATGAGTGATGATGAGCATCATTTCATGTGTCTGTTGGCCATCTGGATGTCTTCTTTGGAGAAGTGTCTGCTGCCCATTTTTAATTGGATTATTTGCTTTTTGGGTGTTGCATTTTATAAGTTCTTTATATATTTTGGGTACTAACTTTTTATCGGATATGTCATTTGCAAGTCTTCTCCGGGTTGCCTTTTAGTTTTGTTGATTGTTTCCTTCGCTGTGCAGAAGCTTTTTTATTTTGATGTAGTTCCAATAGTTTATTTTAGCTTTTGTTTCCCTTGCCTCAGGGGACCAATCTATGGCCGATGTCAGAGACATTACTGCCTGTGCTCTCTTCTAGGAGTTTTGTGGTTTCATATCTCACATTTACATCTTTAATCTATTTTGAATTTATTTCTGTGTGTGGTACAAGAAAGTGGTCCAGTTTCATTCTTTTGCATGTAGCTGTCCAGTTTTCCCAACACCATTTGTGGAAGATGTTTCTTTTTGGTTTTTTGTTTTGTTATATTTTGTTTTAAAGATTTTATTTATTTATTTGAGTGAGAGCACAAGCAGGAGGAGCAGCAGGCAGAGGGAGAGGGTGAAGCAGTCTCCTCCCTAAGCAGAGAGCCCAACTTGGGGCTCGATCCCAGGACCCCAGGATCATGACCTGAGCCGAAGGCAGATGCTTAACCAACTGAACCACCCAGGCGCCCTTGTTTCTTTTTGTTTTTGATGGTAGTGGGAAGCAAGTAAATTCACTAATTTGGGGTGTCTCTCTTTTTTTCAGACTTTAAAATTTTGTTTTTCATAAAGACTTAGAATGAGGCATAGCTCTAGTGAACAATTATGTGCTGGGAGGAAACACTGTTGTCAGAGACAGAGTGGCAAAGCCAGAAATAGGCTTTCTTAAAGGGCTTTGCTTTACTTTTATTCTCCTTCGGTACCTCACTTTCTCTTTGTCCCAAGGAGTCCCTAAACTATACCCTGGGAAATCCTTATTTATGATGTCAAGGATTATATTAGACATTCCTCAAATGCTTATTGGATTGTAATTAGTGGTAGGCTTTTTAAAATATGGAGAGTATGTTTTTTCCTCCTTCAGACTAATGGCGTTTCTAAATACTGCTGATTGTATCTTCACATTATTGTGAGAGCAGGGCAGAGGCTTGTATCCAGACACCACCTCAATGAAGGCTTACTTTGTCTTGGATGCTGGAGAAATCCTAGTGTACTGTGTCTGTTACCTCATATTCCTTCCAGACAGAGGACCTGCTGTTGTGAAGGAACATTCCTACATTGGGCATGAGTCTCCTGGGGTTCTCCATATTGCCAGGCTCCATCATCCTCTGACAAGGGCCATGACACAGCACTCCTCACATTCAGCTTCCAGTCTCCTGAGAAACAAAAGGGGCTTTCTCCCTTGCGCACCGTGGAGAGCATCTGAAATGTTAGCTTTCCCTGTCGCTTACAACCTTTGTCATTCCAATTACCTTGGACTTTATTTTGACTTCTTGCCACTTTCCCAGCCCAGCAGAAGAGAGGCTCCCTTCCTAATCTTGATTGGAGTTATATATGAGAATTTGCATATACCTGCAAAGGAGAGAAAGAATAAGAACCATCCCTCCCACCTCATGGTCTTGGGGGAGATTATCTTTGGTGTCAACTTTGGTTTTGGCCGGGGCAGGGGCCAGTCTTATCTTTTTTGTTTTTGTTTGCTTTTTAGGATTAAAAAAATACCGAGAATAATAAAAATAAATACTCATGTTCACATTATTCAGAACTGGTGATTACTAATATTTTACTACTTCAAGTTTATTTTTTAATTAAAAGAAATAGTATTACAGATAAAATTAGAGTCATTTTTTGCCCCTGTTCTCAATCCTATTTATGCCAAGAAGTAACCCCTGGCAAGAATTTGATGTGTATACTTGGTGTCTACTTACTATATTTTATATATCCATTGAATTATAAAGTGGGATTTTATAATTCTTTGTCAGTATGCATTACAATTTCTTCTCTCAGTCTGTAGCTGATTCCCAGTCTGATGTTTTTACTTTGTGTTTTGTTGAAAAGAAGTTTCAAAATTTTAACATTAAATGTATCAATCCTTTATGGTTTATTCTTATTCCATCTTATTTAACAAAATCTTTTCCTTTCCAAAGATCACTTAAGATAATCTCCTGGATTTTTTTCTAAATGTGTTTTCACATTTGTGTCTTTGATCTGCCTAGAATCTGTCTTTGTGTATGGTGTCAAATAGAGATGTAAACAGATTTTTCCCCCCATATGGGGTTTTTTTTAAAATTTTATTTTATTATGTTATGTGAGTCACCATACAATACATCATTAGTTTTTGATGTAGTGATCCACGATTCATTATTTTCATATAACACCCAGTGTTCCATGCAGTACATGCCCTCCTTAATACCCATCACCGGGCTAGCCCATCCCCCCACCCCCCTCCCCTCTAAAACCCTCAGTTTGTTTCTCAGAGTCCATAATGTCTCATGGTTCATCTCTCCCTCCGATCCCCCCCCTTCATTTTTTGCTTCCTTCTCCTAATGTCCTCCATGCTACTCCTTATGTTCCACAAATAAGTGAAACTGTATGATAATTGACTTTCTCTGCTTGACTTATTTCACTTAGCATAATCTCCGCCAGTCCCATCCATGTTGATGTAAAAGTTGGGTATTCATCCTTTCTGATGGCTGAGTAATATTCCATTGTATATATGGACCACATCTTCTTTATCCATTCATCTGTTGAAGGGCATCTCGGCTCTTTCCACAGTTTGGCTATTGCGGACATTGCTGCTATGAACATTGGGGTGCATATGGCCTTTCTTTTCACTACATCTGTGTCTTTGGGGTAAATACCCAGTAGTGCAATTGCTGGGTCATAGGGTAGCTCTATTTTTAATTTTTTGAGGCACCTCCACACTGTTTCCAAAGTGGCTATACCAACTTGCGTTCTCACCAACAGTGTAAGAGGGTTCCCCTTTCTCCACAACCTCTCCAACATTTGTTGTTTCTTGCCTTGTCAATTTTTGCCATTCTAACTGGTGTAAGTATCTCAGTGTGGTTTTGATTTGAATTTCCCTGATGGAAATGATGATGAACATTTTTTCATGTGTCTGTTAGCTATTTGTATGTCTTCTTTGGAGAAATGTCTGTTCATGTCTTCTGCCCATTTTTTTTACTTGATTATTTGTTTTTTGGGTGTTGAGTTTGAGAAGTTCTTTATAGATCTTGGATACCAGCCCTTTATCTGTAGTGTCATTTGCAAATATCTTCTCCCATTCTGTGGGTTGCCTCTTTGTTTTGTTGACTGTTTCCTTTGCTGTGCAGAAGCTTTTTATCTTGATGAAGTCCCAAAAGTTCATTTTTGCTTTTGTTTCACTAGCCTTTGGAGATGCATCTTGAAAGAAGTTGCCGTGGCCGATGTCAAAGAGGTTACTGCCTATATTCTCCTCTAGGATTTTGATGGATTCCTGTCTCATATTGAGGTCTTTCATCCATTTTGAGTTTATCTTTGTGTATGGTGTTAGAGAATGGTCGAGTTTCATTCTTCTGCATGTGGCTGTCCAATTTTCCCAGCACCATTTATTGAAGAGACTGTCTTTTTTCCATTGCATGTTTTTTCCTGCTTTGTCGAAGATTATTTGACCATAGAGTTGAGGGCCCATATCTGGGTTCTCTATTCTGTTCCATTGGTCTATATGTCTGTTTTTTGTGCCAGTACCATGCTGTCTTGGTGATCACTGCTTTGTAATATAGCTTGAAATCAGGCAACGTGATGCCCCCAGCTTTGTTTTTCTTTTTCAACATCTCCTTGGCGATTCGGGGCCTTTTCTGACTCCATACAAATTTTAGGATTGTTTGTTCCAGCACTTTGAAAAATGTCATTGGAATTTTGATCGGGATGGCATTGAAGGTATAGATTGCTCTGGGTAGCATAGACATTTTAACAATGTTTATTCTTCTGATCCATGAGCATGGAATGTTTTTCCATCTTTTTGTGTCTTCTTCAATTTCTTTCATGAGTGTTCTGTAGTTCCTAGAGTATAGATCCTTTACCTCTTTGGTTAGGTTTATTCCAAGGTATCTTGTGGGTTTTAGTGCTATTGTAAATGGAATCATTTCTCTAATTTCTCTTTCTACAGTTGCATTGTTAGTGTATAAGAAAGCAACTGATTTCTGTGCATTGATTTTGTATCTTGCCACATTATTGAATTGCTGTATGAGTTCTAGTAATTTGGGGGTGGAGTCTTTTGGATTTTCCACATAAAGTATCATGTCGTCTGGGAAAAGAGAGAGTTTGACTTCTTCTTTGCCAATTTGAATACCTTTTATATCTTTTTGTTGTCTGATTGCTGTTACTAGGACTTCTAGGACTATGTTGAACAATAGCGGTGAGAGTGGGCATCCTTGACGTGTTCCTGATCTTAAGGGAAAGGCTCTCAGCTTTTCCCCATTGAGGATGATATTTGCTGTGGGTTTTTCGTAGATGTATTTTATGAACTTGAGGAATGTTCCCTCTATCCCTATACTCTGAAGAGTTTTAATCAGGAAAGGATGCTGTATTTTGTCAAATGCTTTATCTGCATCAACTGAGAGGACCATATGGTTCTTCTCTCTTCTCTTATTAATGTGTTCTGTCACGTTGATTGATTTGCGAATGTTGAACCACCCTTGCATCCCGGGGATAAATCCCACTTGGTCGTGGTGGATGATCCTTTTAATGTATTGTTGGATCCTATTAGCTAGGATTTTGTTGAGGATTTTGGAATCCATATTCATCATGGATATCGGTCTGAAATTCTCCTTTTTGACGGGGTCTGTGCCTGGTTTGGGGATTAAGGTAATGCTGGCCTCATAGAATGAGTCTGGAAGCTTTCCTTCTGTTTCTATTTTTTGAAACAGCTTCAGGAGAATAGGTATTATTTCTTCTTTGAATGTTTGGTAGAATTCCCCAGGGAATCCATCAGGCCCTGAACTCTTGTTTTTTGGGAGGTTTTTGATCACTGCTTCAATCTCGTTACTGATTATTGGCCTATTCAGGTTGTCAGTTTCTTCCTGTTTCAGTCTTGGGAGTTTATAGGTTTCCAGGAAGACATCCATTTCATCCAGGTTGCTCAGTTTATTGGCATATAGTTGTTGATAATAATTTCTAATAATTGTTTCTATTTCCTTGGTGTTAGTCGTGATCTCTCCCCTTTCATTCATAATTTTATTAATTTGGGTCCTTTCTCTTTTCTTTTGGATAAGTCTGGCCAGTGGTTTATCGATCTTATTAATTCTTTCAAAAAACCAGCTTCTAGTTTCGTTGATCTGATCTACTGTGTTTCTGGTTTCTAATTCATTGATCTCTGCTCTAACCTTAATTATTTCTCCTCTAATGCGTGGCTTAGGCATCGTTTGTTGCTTTTTCTCTAGTTCTTTAAGGTGTAGACTTAGTTGGTGAATTTGGGGTTTTTCTATTTTTTTGAGTGAGGCTTGGATGGCTGTGTATTTCCCCCTTAGGACCACCTTTGCAGTATCCCATAGGTTTTGGACCGACGTGTTTTCGTTCTCATGGGTTTCCATGAATTGTTTAAGTTCTTCTTTGATTTCCTGGTTGACCCAAACATCCTTGAGCAGAGTGGTCTTTAGCTTCCAAGTGTTTGAATTTCTTCCAAATTTTTTCTTGTGATTGAGTTCCAGTTTTAAAGCATTATGGTCTGAGAATATGCAGGGAATAATCTCAGTCTTTTGGTATCGGTTGAGACCTGATTTGTGACCCATATGTGGTCTATTCTGGAGAAAGTTCCATATGTGCTTGAGAAGAATGAGTATTCTGTTGTTTTAGGGTGGAATGTTCTGTATATATCTATGAGGTCCATCTGGTCCAGTGTGTCATTCAAAGCTCTTGTTTCTTTGTTGATTTTCTGCTTAGATGATCTGTCTGTTGCTGAGAGTGGAGTATTGAGGTCTCCTACAATTAACGTATTGTTATCAATATGACTCTTTATTTTGGTTAACAGTTGGCTTATGTAGATGACTGCTCCCATGTTGGGGGCGTAGATATTTACAATTGTTAGATCTTCTTGTTGGATAGACCCTTTAAGAATGATATAGTGTCCTTCTGTGTCTCTAAGTACAGTCTTTAGCTTAAAATCTAATTTGTCTGATACAAGAATTGCTTCCCCAGCTTTCTTTTGAGGTCCATTGGCATGGAAGATGGAGCTCTATCCCTTCACTTTCAGTCTGGATGTATCTTTAGGTTCAAAATGAGTCTCTTGTAGACAGCATATGGATGGGTCCTGTCTTTTTATCCAGTCTGTAACCCTGTGCCATTTTATGGGAGCATTTAGGCTGTTCATGTTGAGAGTGATTATTGAAAGATATGAATTAATTGTCATCATATTGCCTGTGAAGACCTTGTTTTTATAGATTGTCCCTGTGTATTTCTTTTCTATATCACTCTTGGGGGTCTTTCTCCTTTTATAGAACCGCCCTTAATACTTCTTGCAGGGCCGGCTTAGTGGTCACATATTCTTTCAGTTTCTGCTGGTCTTGGAAGCTCTGCATCTCTCCATCCATTCTAAATGACAGTCTTGCCGGACAAAGTATTCTTGGCTGCATGTTCTTCTCGTTTAGTACCCTGAATATGTCTTGCCAGGCCTTTCTGGCTTGCCAGGTCTCTGTGGATAGGTCTGACGTTATTCTGATGTTCCTCCCTCTGTACGTAAGGAATCTCTTCCCCCAACTGCCCTTAAGATGGTTTCCTTGGTTCTAAGATTTGCGAGTTTTACTATTACATGCCGAGGTGTTGGCCTGTTTTCCTTGATCTTAGGAGGGGTCCTCTCTGCCTCTAGGACTGGAATGTTTGTTTCATTCCCCAGATTAGGGAAATTTTCAGCTACGATTTGCTCAAATATATCTTCTAGTCCTCTCTCTCTCTCCACCCCCTCAGGGATTCCAATAATTCTGACAGTGGAACGTTTCATGGTGTCACTTATTTCTCTGATTCTATTTTCATGGATTTTGAGTTGTTTTTCCCTGGCTTCCTCTTTTCCCTTTTTGTCTGTTAATTGGTCTTCTAGGTCACTAATTCGTTCTTCTGCCTCACTTAACCTAGCTGTTAGATTATCTAGATTAGATTGGATCTCATTGATAGCATTTTTAAGTTCTGCCAATTCAGCTTTCATTTCTGCCCTTAGAGACTCTATGTTGCCATTAATTGATTTCTCCATTCTAGCTATTGTCTTCACAATTGCTAGCCTGAATTCCATCTCTGACATCTTGGTTATATCTGAATCCATTTTTAAATCTGTGGCATAAGTCATAGTCTCTGAGTCTTTCCTATTTTGGGGGTTCCTCCTCCTAGTCATTCTGTTGAGAGGTGGTTGAGAGAATGTATAGAGTCCAAATTATTGACCAGAACCCAAGCAAGATGCACCTGTTTTCTAGGGACCTTAGGGTTGCTGGCCTCTTGTTTTCCCAGCCTGTCTTCTGGGAGGGGGGCCTGCCGTGCTGTTACTCAGGCAACCCTGTTTGGGCAGAGTTGCCCTGCCCCCTGTGGTGGGGGATGGGCTTAGTGAAACCGGTTTTGGGGGGCTTTTGTTCTCTGGCGGCTTTTGTTCTCTGGCGGCGTTCCCTGGCAGCTTTGCATCTCTTCCGAGAGTCAGTGCAGAAGAGACCGTTTCCAACCCTCCGCCTCAGAGCAGAGAGATTGCAGTCTGTTCTTCAGTGAGCTCTCCAGGCCACACTATCTCCATTTCTGTGTGTGCTGCTATAAACTGCAGCATCCTGGGTTGTGTGCCCCTCAGCAGCGCTCCCAGTCCTCGCCTCCAGGTCAGGGCTCGTCTCTGCCCTTTGTGCTTCTAAAACCGCTAGCCACCCCCAGTTTGCACACGTGGCCCCGCCAGTCTGGGTTTCCATGAGGGGGCTGCCCTAAAGCCCTTTCCCCGTCGCTACCAGTCTGCGAGTCTGTGCCCAGTCCCCAGCGCGGGAGGCTATCACTCTCCGGCGGTATAGGATCTGGGCAGCTGGGCTCCCTCCCCCTTCCGTTTATCCTCCGATATCTGCCCACAGAATCACAGCTCCCCGCTTCATACGTGGAAACCAACCGCCTGCGATATTCTGTTTGTAGAAATCCAGATCTGTCTTCTTACATCTCAGGCTGATTTTGTGGGTGTTCAGAGTGGTCTGGTAGATATCCAGCTCAATTCTGGGGACTGGTTGAAATAGGCTCCCCTACTCCTCCACCATCTTTTCCTCACTCCCCCATATGGTTAATTGGTATTCACCACTGATCTTTAATACCACCTCTGTCATATGTCTTGTTTTTTATATGCGTTTGTGTTTCTGCCTCCACCCTGTTCTGTTCCATTGGTGTATGTGTCCATTCCTATACCATTACAAAATTGCAAAATTACATTGCTAAATTGTAGTGAGTATAAATTCTCAGTAAGTTTCCACACCTAATTGTTTTTCAAGTTACCTTAGAGATTGTAGCCCCTCTTCCCTATGAATTTTAGGAGAACCACAAAAATCCTGCTGTAATTTGGATTCTGATTGCATTGAATTCACTGACTAATTTGGGAGAATTGACAGCTTGATGCTATTTTGTCTTCTTATCTGTGAACATAGGATATCTTCCCATTTAATTCAAAGCATCTTTTATGTCCTTCAGCAGTGTTTCTAATTGTCTCTCAAAGGCCTTGCACATATTTGTTAAATTTTGTTTCTAGGCATCTTATGCATTTTGTTGCTATTTTAAATGAAATCATTTTTTCTGTCACTGCTTTCTAATTGCTTCATGTTGGTGTATAAGAATGCTATGTATTTTTGCATGTTGATCACGTATCCATCAGTCTTGCCTGTGTAAAAAGTAATCTTTACTTTCTTTTGGGTTTCTATGTAGACAGTCCTCCAGTATAATATTACAAATGAACAGTGAAAGAGGTCATCTTTATCTTGTTTCTCACTTTAAAGGGACTACATCAAAGTTTCAGTTTGAAGTATTTTGATATGAAATGTGACTTTTGCTGTTGTTTTTTCAGTCTTTCATTTCAGGTTAAAGTAGTTACTACCTCTGTTTTTCTAAGAGTTTCTTTTAATATGAATGAGTATTGATTTCTTATAGAATGTTCTTTCTGTATTGAGATGAACATGTTGTTTTGATAGGTGAATCTGAATTTGAGGGATACACTTTTCAGATAATGAACCATCTTTGCATTCCTTTCAACACTGCAGAATTTAATTTGATGATGCTATTTGGTATGTTTCCATCTATTTTCATATTTAGATGAAACAAACCATATTTCATATTGGTTTGTAATTTTCTACTGTTCCTTTCTGGTTTTGTTATTGAAGGTTAATTAGCTCTATAAAATGAAATGGATTGGTAATTTTATATTTTTCTATTAAAGTAACTGTTCCATTTAGTTTTAAAATTTTACAGTCATTCATAAAATTCTTATGATTTGGGAGTAGCTGTTTAAGTTTTTCAATTATTTTATCCTATTTAATTCTCATTTGGACTAGATGATACTTCCACGTGGAACCCAATTAAAACTTTTTGAAATGGTGTAGACCATAAACCAAGTCTTATTCCCACTTTTATCCTTAGCAGCTATTCAGATATTTGGTCCCCGGGCAACTACTAACACCATTTTCTTGTTATAGTCACCATTGCTATTCAGTGCATAATTTTTGTACACAGTCACAAAACAATATACATCTTGCTTTTTTCACTTAACAGATGTTCAGTAACATTCTACAATGCCCTCATTATATATTTGCCCTCATATCTCTATTTCTTTCTATGTATCTCCTCTCTCTCTTTTTGATTAGTCCTGCTAAATGATTATATTTTTAGAACTATCCTTTGTTTAACACCAGGGCTATTGAGGTATAATTGACATAGAGTAAGTTTTACCAATTTTAAGTGTACATTTCTGAGTTTTGACAAAACTACAATTATGTAACTATTAACACAATCAGAATATACAGCAATTCTATCACCCAAAAAACTCTCCCTGACTCCATCATCTGGCAACCACTGATCTATTTTCTGCCCTCTAGTTTTCACTTTTCCAGAATGTCATATAAATGGAATCATATAGTATGTAACCTTTTCTTTCAATTGAAAATTTTATTGAGATAATTATAGATTTACATGCAGTTGTAAGAAATAGTAAAGCCAGATCCTATGTACCCTTTACCCACTTTCCCCCAATAGTAAAATTTTGCAGAACTCTAGTACAGTATCACAACCTGGATCTTATCTGATTTCCCCAGTTTTACTTGTACACGTGTGTGTATGTGTGTGTCTCTGTGTGTATTTTAGTTCTCTACATCTTATTGCATATGTAGGTTTACATATCCACTACCATTGTCAAGATAGTGAACAGTTCCATCACCAATATCTCTCAGATTGCCCTTTATAACCACACTCAGCTCCCTGCCAGCTCCCCTACTCCCATCTCTACTCCCTAGCAGCCATTGATCTTATCATCATTTATAAAATTTTGCCATCTCAAAAATGTTACATAAATGGAATCATACTGTATATAACCTTTTGGGATTTTTTTTTTTCACTTAGCATAATTCCCCAGAGATTCAGCTAAATTGTTGCATGTATCAGTAGTTTATGCCTTTTTATTGCTCAGTAGTATTTTGTGTTATGTATGTACCACAGTTTATTTAGCCATTTGCTTACTGAAGAATATCTGGATCAATTCTGGTTTGGAGTTATTACAAATGACATAATTATATGAATATTCTTGTATAGGTTTTTTTGTGAACATAAGTTCTCATTCCTCTGGGATAAATGTCCAGGAGTACAATTGCTGAGCAGTGTGGTAATTGCATACTTAGTTTTATAAGAAACTACTATACGGTTTTCTAAAATGGCTGTACTATTTTACATTTCCACCAGCAATAAATGGGTGATCAAGTTTCTCTGCAGCATTCTCTTGCTAGCATTTGGTGTATTTTTATATTTTAGCCATTCTAATAGGTTTATAATATCTCATGATTTTAATTTTCATTTCCCTGATGGTTAAAGATCTTGAATATCCTTTCATATGCTTATTTGTATCTGTAAAACATCCAGTGAAATATCTCTATGGTTTTTGCCTATTTTTTTATTGGATTGTTTCCTTACTGTTGAGTTTGAGAGTTGTTTATATATTCTAGATACTAGTTCTTTTTGGATATGTGGTTTGCAAATATTTTCTGTTAGTATGTAGCTTGTCTTTTTGGTCTTTTCACATGAGCTTTTATAGCACAAAAATTTTTAATTTTGATGAGTTTACCAATTTTTCCTTTTATGAATTGTGTTTTTAGTGTCAAGAACTCTTTGCCTAGGCATAGATATTGAAGATTTTCTTGTTTTTTTTTTTCCCTAAAAGTTTTATAGTTTTACATTGTACATTTAAATCTATAGTCCATTTAGAGTTAATTTTTGTGCAAGATGAAAAGTTGAAGCTGAAGTTCATTTTTTTGACCTTTGGTTGTCCAGTTTTCCAGCACTGTTTGTTGAAAAGCCTGTCTTGCCCCATTGCATTGCTTTGCAACTTTTAACAAAAATTGGGAGAGTATATTTGTGTGGGTATCTATCTGGATTTTTTAATTCTGTTCCACCAATTTATGTGTCTATTGTTGCACAAGTACCACACTGTCTTATAGCTATATAATAAACTTTCATATCCTGTAGAATGATTCTTCCCACTTTATTCTTCAAGAATATTTTAGTTATTCCAGGACCTTTGCCTTTCTATATAAATTTTAGATTAAGTTTGTCTCTGTCTACAAAAAATCTTGCTGAGATTTTGATAGGAATTTTATCAAACCTGTAGATCAGTTTGGGGAAGATTGACATATTTACTATATTGGATCTTCCAATGCATGAACACAGTATGTCTCTTCATTTATTTAGGCCTTTTTATTTTCTCCCATCGGCATTTTGTAATTTTCAACATACAAGTCTTATAAATCTTTCGTTAGATTTATGCCTGAGTATTTCATGTCATTTGCAAATACAAAAATTCTATTAATGCCTTTCCAATCTGTATGACCTTTTTCCTTTTTTCCGCCTTATTGCAGTGGCTAGAACTTCCAGTACTGTCTTGCATACAAGTGGTAAGAGTGGACATCCTTGCTTTCCTCCCAATCTTAGGGAAAAGCATTCAGCCTTTTACCACTAAGAATAATGTTAGCTATGGATTTTTCTAGATGCTCTTTATCAAGGTGAAGTAGTTCCCCTCTATTTCTAACATGCTGAGAGTTTTTATCATAAATAGATATCAGATTTTTTTCAAATGATTTTTCTGTCAATTAATATGATTTCTCTTTGTTAGCTTATTGATATGGGAGCTATATTGATTGATTTTCAAATGTTGAACTGGCATTACATATGTAGAATAAATTCCTCTTTATCATAGTGTATGTTTCTTTTTATATATTGTTTGATTTGGTTTGCTAATACTTTGTTGAGGATTTTTGTGTTTAAGGTCATGAGAGATATTAGTATGTAGTATTCTTTTCTTTAAAACAAACAAACAAACTGTATTTTATGTGCTTTTAGTATCAGGGTAGCACTGGCTTCCTAAAGTGAGTTGGTAAGTGTTCCTCCTCTTTTGTTTTCTGGAAAAGATTGTGTACAATTGGTGTTAAATTTTTTTTTTTTTTTTTTGTCATTTAAAAAATTCTTTTACATTTTCATTGTAGTAAAATACATGGAACAAAATTTACCATCTTAACCATTTTTTTTAATTGTGGTAAAATGTACATAACATAAAATTTACTGTCTTAACCATTTTAAAGTGCACAGTTTGGTAGTGTTAAATACATTTACGTTGTTGTACAGCAAATCTCCAGAACATTTTTCATTTTGTAAAACTGAAACTCCATGCTCATTAAACATTACTTCCCCATTGTCCATTCCCTCCCACCCCTTGCAGTCACCTGGCAATTATTATTCTGCTTTCTGTCTCTATGAATTTGACTACTCTAGAGACCTTATATAAATGAAATCATACAGTATTTGTTTTTTGTGACTGATTTAATTTCACTTAGCATAATGTCCTCGAGGTTCATCCATGTTGTAGCATGTGACAGAATTTACTTTTTTAAAAAGGTTGAATATTTTATTGTATGTATAGACCACATTTTGTTTAACCATTCATTCATCAGTAGACATTTGGGTTGCTTCCACTTCATGGCTATTATGAATAATTCTGCTGTGAACATGGGTGTGCAGATATCTCTTCAAGACCCAGCTTTTCAATTCTTTGGATCCCAGAAATGGGATTGCTGGATCCTATGGTAATTCTCTTTTTAATTTTTGAAGAACCACCATACCATTTATGTCCATAGTGGTTGTATCATTTTACAGTCACGCCAACAGTACACAATAGTTTCAACTTCTCCACTAGCTAAAACTTGTTATTTTGTATATGTGTGTGGGGGCTTTTTTTTTTTTTTTAATGTAATCATCCTAATGGGTGTGAGGTGGTATTTCATTGTTGTTTTGATTTGTATTTCTTTGATTACTAACAATGATGAACATCTCATATGCTCGTTGGCCATTTGTATACCATCTTTGGAAAAATGTCTATCCAAGTCCTTTGCTATTTTTAAATCAGTTTTTTAATTTTTTTGTTACAGAGCTGAAGAGATTCTTTATATATTTTGCATATTAACCTCTTATCAGATAAATGATTTGCAAATATTTTCTCCCAATATTATGTAGGTTGGCTTTTGCTCTGCTCATCATATCCTTCGATGTGCACAAATTTTTAAGTTTGACGTAGTCCCATTTGTCTATTTTTGCTTTTGTTGCCTGTGCTTTTGGTGTAATAGCCAAGAAATCATTGCCAAATCCAATGTCAATGAAATTTTCCCCTATGTTTTCTTCTAGCAGTTTTATAGTTTTGCATTGTAATATTTAGGTCTTAGTGCATTTTGACTTAATTTTTGTATAGGGTTAAAATAAGAGTCCACTTTCACTTTTTGCATGCACTGTTTGTTAAAGAAACTGTCCTTTCTCTATTGAGTGGTCTTGGCACCGTTATTGAAGATCATTTGACCATGTACATGTGGTTTTATTTCTGGCCTGTTTATTCTGTTGCATTGGTCTATATGTCTGTCCTAATGCCAGTACCAAACTGTTTTGATTACTGTGGCTTTGTAATATGTTTTGAAGTAAGGGAGTGTGAGTTCGTCCAACTTGATTCTTCCTTTTTGAAATTATTTTGGCTATTCAGGGTCCTTTGATATTCCATATGAATTTGAGGATGATTTTTTCTTTTTCTGCAAAAAAAATGCTGTTGAAATTTTGACAGGGATTGCATTGAATCTGTATATTACTTTGAGTAGTATAACTTCTTAATAATACTAAGTATTTTAATCCATGAACACGGAATGTTTTTTCATTTATTTGTCTTTAATTTCTTTCAGCAATGTTTTGTAGTTTTCAGTGGTGTTTTCCTTTTTTTTAAAAAAAAAATGCCATTTTGATTTCCACTCTCTTTATTATTTCCTTCCTTTTGCTTGATTTGCTCTTCTTTTTCTGGTTTCTGAGGTAGGAATGTAGATTATTGACTTGAGATCTTTCCTAATAAACATGTAGTGCTCTAAATTTCACTCATAGCACTACTGGCATCCTACATGCTTTGATATGTTATATTTTAATTTTCATTCAGTTCTTTGTCCTTAAAAAATTATTTCATTTGAGTCTTCCTCTTTGACCTATGGATTATTTAGAAGTTTAATTTCCTAGTATTTAGGAATTTTCCTAAATTGTTATCTTTCTGTTGCTGATTTCTACTTTGGTTCCGTATGGTCAGAGAACATACTCTGGGTAATAGCAATTCTTTTTAATTTGTTAAAGTTAATTTTATGGCCTATCTTGGTGATTATTTCATAAACTTCAAAAAATGTGTATTCTGCTGTTGTTGAGTGTAGAATTCTATATATGTCAATTAGATACTGTTGATTGATTGTTTTGTGCAAATCTTCCCCATTCTTGCTGATTTTCTGTCTAATAGTTCTATCATTTCCTGAAAAGAGATGTAGGCAGCCTTTTGAGTCTGCTTTCTTTTACTTAGCATGATGTATTTGATATTCATCTGTCTTGTGTGTGTCACTAGTGAGATCCTTTTTATTCCTCAGTAGTATACTTTTTCTTTTTTTTTTTCTTTCTTTTTTTTTTTTCTTAAGTAGGCTCCAAGCCCAATGTGGGGCTTGAACTCATGACCCTGAGATTAAAAGCCACGTGCTCTACTGACTGAGCCAGCCAGGCACCCCAGTAGTATTCTTTTATATAGATGTAAAACAGTTTAGCCATTCATCAGCTGAAGTACATTTGAAGTATTTCCTCTTTTCTTTCTTTCTTTCTTTCTTTTTTTTTTACAGTTTATGAAGAAAGCTGGGATAAACAGTCACAGGTTTCTGTGTGACTATTAGTTCTTATTTCTCTTGGGTAAATACCAAGAACTGGAACTGCTGAGTCACATTGAAAGTGTATGTTTAATTTGCCAAGCTGTTTTCCAAAGTGGTGCACCATTTTGCTTTCCCCCCAGCAACGTGTGAAAGTTCCTGTTGCTCCACATCCTCATCAGCACTTGGTATTTTCCGTTTTTTTGTTTCTGTTTTGTTTTTGTTCTGTTTTTTTGTTTGTTTTGTTTCATTTTTTAAATTTTAGCCATTCTAATAGATGTGTAGTGGTATCTCATTGTGGTTTTAATTTGCATTTCCCTGATGACTATTAATGTTGAACATATTCTTATGAGCTTTTTTTGCCATCCAAATTCCTTCTTTGGTGAAATGTTTGTTAAAATCTTTTGCCCACTTTTGTAGTAGGTTGTTTTCTCATTACTGGCTTTTGAGAGTTCTTTATATACTGCAGATATATATTGCTTCCCAGATATGTGTTTTGTAAATTTTTTCTCTCAGGCTGGCTTGTCATTTTCATTCTTTCAAACAGTTTCTTTCAAAAGCAGAGTTTTAAATTTTGATGACATTGAACTTACTGACTTTTTTCCTTTATGGATCATGCTTTTGGTGTGATATCTAGGAAATTTTTGACTAACACAAGATCACAGAGATTTTCATATATGTTTTCTAGACATTTTATAGTTTTAAGTTTTCCATTTAAGCTTTTGATTCATTTGAGTTAATTTTTGTATATAGTGTAGTGCCTGAGTTTGTGTGTTTTGTTTTAACTTTGGCATATTAGTGTCAATTGGTCTAGCAGTATTTATTGATAAGACTATCCTTTCTTGAATTGATTTTACACTTTTGTTGAAAATCAGTTAACCATATAGGTAGACTATTTCTGGATTCTGTGTTCTTTTCCATTGATCTATGTGTCTGTCCTTTTTGCCAGTATCACATTGTCTTGATTCCTGTCGCTTTATAGTAAGTTTTGAAATTCAGATTGTGTAGGTCCTCCAACTTTGATCTTCTTTTCAAAGTTATTTTGGCTATTTTAGTTCCTTTGCCTTTTAATATAAATATTAAGATAAGTTTGTTGAATTATAGAAAAAAATCTACAGGGATTTTGATTGTTGTTGTGTGGAATCTGCAGGACAATTTGAGTAGGACTGACATCTTAATAATATTGAGTCTTCCTGTTCATGACCAGTAGATCTCTCCATTTATTTCTTACTTGATTTCTTTCAGAAATTGGTGTTTTGTATTTTTTCCACATATAGATCCTGCTCATATTTTGTTAAACTTATACTTAAGGATTTCATGTATCTTAGTGCTGTTATAAATAGTACATTTTTAAAATTTCAATTTTCAATTATTCATTGCTAGATGTAGAAATACATGGGATTTTTGTATATTGACCTTGTATTCTGCAACCTTGCTAAAAACTTATTAGTTTGAGTAGTTCTTTTGTAGATTTATTGAAGACAGTCATATTGTCTGTGAGGCACGGTGTATGTTTTCTTCTCTTTTCCAATCCATATGACTTTTAAAATTTTTATTTTTTACCTTTCTTATTCTTTTTCTGCATCTGTTGAAAATTTATACAGTTTTTCTCATTTAATGTGTCAATATAGTGAATTATATTGGCTGATTTTTCTTTAATGTTTAAGCAGCCTTAAATTTCCAGGGTAAATCTCAGTTGGTTATAATGTATTATCTTCTTTATACATTGGTGGATTTCATTTGCTAATATTTTAATGATTTTTGCATCTGTTCATGAGGCATATTGATTTGTAATTTTCTTTTCTTGCAATGTCTTTCTCATTTTAATATTGGGATAGCACTGGCCTCATAAAATGAATTTGTGAGTTTTTGCTCCTCTTTTCTAAAAAAATTTTTGTAGTGTTAATATTCTTTCTTAAATATTTTGTAGAATTTTGTTGGTGAAGCCTTCTGTACCTGGTATTTTCTTTGCTGGAAGTTTTAACTATGATTAAATTTATTTAATAGATATGATGATTCAAGTTACCTATTCCTTTTGAATGAGCTTTGGTAGTTTGTGTCTTTGCAGGAATTCATCCATTTCATCTTAGTTATTGAATTTATGGGCATAAAGTTGTTCATAATATTCACTTATTATAAACCTTTAATGTCTATAGGGTCTGTAGTGTTGTCCCTGTGTTCAATTCTGATATTAGTATCTTCTTTTCTTGATCAGTTTGGCTAGAGATTTATCAAATTTGCTCACCTTAAGATCCAGATTTGGGGGCACCTAGGTGGCTCAGTCACTTAAGCATCCAACTCTTGATTTTGGTTCAGGTCATGATCTCAGGGTCATGAGATTGAGCCTGGATCAGGTTCCATGTGGAGTCTGCTGAGGATTCTCTCTCTCCTTCTCACTCTGCTCCTCCCTGCTGCTTGTGTGCATTCTCTCTCTCTCTAAATAAGTACATAAAATCTTTTAAAAATCCAGATTTGGGTTTCATTGGTTTTCTATTTTTTTCTGCATCCTATTTCACTGATTTCTACTCATATCTTTACTAGTTCTTGTTTTCTTACTTTGGGTTAAATTTGATCTTTCTCTAGCTTCTTAAGGTAGAAGCTTAGATCATTGTCTTGAGACCTTCCTTCTTTCTCTTATAAACATTTAATTATATAAATTTCCTTCTGAGCACTGCATTAGTTACATTCTATACTTTTTTGTATATTGTATTTTCATTTTCATTGAATTCAGAATTATTTTCTAATTTCCCTTGTGACTTTCTCTTTGACCTATTATAGGTTATTTACAGGTGTGTTGTATATTTTCCAAATACTTGGGGATTTTCCAGCTATCTTTCTGTTAATGATTTCTAGTTTAGTTTCATCATAGTAAGATAACATACTTTGTATTATCTTAATTCTTTTAAGCCTATTGAGGTATGTTTTCAGCCTAGAATATGGTCTGTTTTGGTCAATACTCCATACATACTAGAAAAAAATGTGTGTTCTAATGTTGTTGAGAAGTGTGTTTTATAAATGTCAGGTCAAGTTTTTAGTAGAATTCAGGTCTTTTATATTGTTAACAGTACTTTGTCTGCTTGTTCTATCAATTATTGAGAAAGGAGTGTTGTAGTCTTCAGCTGTAATTATGGATTTATTTTTACTTTCAGCTCTATCAGTTTTTGCTTCATTATCTTGAAGCTGTGTTGTTAGGTACATACACACTGAAGATTGCTAGGTACATACATACATCTAGAGCTGTGTTGTTAGGTACATACACACTGAAGATTGCTAGGTACATACATACATCTAGAGCTGTGTTGTTAGGTACATACACACTTCCTGTTCGAATTTACCTCTCCCTACCTAATGACTTTGCGGTTGTCTCTAACTAGCTCCCCAGACTCCTATCCCACAGTAATTGCAGTTAGTACATATCTAGCCACCTAAGCAGCAGGTGATTTAATGCAATTCCTGGTGGTAGAGCTATCTTTTTCCTTCTTTTATCTAGATTCTTTGCTCTAAAGAGGTAGCCCTAGGCAGTGGATCTGCAGCAGTTTTTTGCATTCTTATTTTATGTCCAGCCTCACATCCCTCCAGCCCTACCCCTGCTTCACGCAGTGAAACTGACTCTTTTAATCTTTTAATCTCCTTTGCCTAACAGGACTTTAGCTCCTGACTGCCATTGCCTGCTTTGGATTTAGAGTCCATTGGTTCTGTGGTTAGTTGTATGCTTTGTATTTCTTTTCTGTGTCTGGTCCACAGAAATATCTATTATTTTTGAGCCTGTGCTATGTCTTCTTCTTGGAATTCAACCTTTCATATTTTATCCATTTTACTCTATGTTTGGAGCAGAAGTGTATTAAAATGTGAATTTATGGAGTCATTTTGATCAAAATCCTAATCATACTGATAAATATTGATCAAAATAATTCCTTTAACTGCTGTATAGTATTCAATTATCCATTCTGTTTATCCATTCACGAGGTAATTTTGACAGCACTTGAGTTTAAGAAATAGTGAGGTGAAACAAATTCTATGACTTAAGCCTTGATTAAATACTATATGAAAAGTACCAAGTTCAATTCAAGATACTTTGCTATGTATGAAATGTGAGAATAAATATTCCTGGAGGTAGGTGAAATACAGAAGCTTGAAGAAGACAAGTGGGAAAATATCTCTGGCTTAAGCTAAGTAAGAGAATGAGATCTGTGATGGAAGATTATAAAGAGAAAAGGAAGGAGAATCCAGGAAGGAATCTTGAGAACTACCCAAGTGTAGATGGTCAAAAGAGGAATGAGAACCCATAAAGAGAGATTGAAAAGGGGCATTTGAAATGTAGAAAGGAGAAGAGAATTTCTAGAACAGTATTCATTACTCTAGCAAACCACTGAAGTGATGAGAACCAAGACAGAACAATGGTCTGAGAGCCTTCCACCCTCTACTCCCCAGCTACTAGACTTTGGGTTAACAAACTGGCCCCAATTACTACATCTGTAAAATATGTAATAGATGATCTCTAAGGTCCTTTCTGTGTCTAAGATGTGATGTTTATATGTTCTAGTAAGTAGTATATTGGCGACCGTGAGAAAACTGTTTCAGTGGTATGTGAAAGCCCAGTTGTAAAATGTTAAGGAGATTTCTTTGATATGCCATGATATGACACCATATCAAAATGAGAGGAAGCATACCATAGCAAGAGAGATTAAATAACAGCAATCAGATGTGTGGAAAATATTTTTAGTCCTTCATAATGCCTTGGGAAACGAAGTAAACTAAATGAATGTTTTTCTTCTAGTTATACTTAAGTGATTTGGTTCAACCAAAACAAATGAACCATCAGAGATATTTCATGTTTTATTTGTCACATTTCTTAGAGAGATGTATGTATTAGGTATTTATTTTGGAGTAAGATGGTCTTTTTTAAAATAAAGACTCCAGTTGGTTCAATATGGGTCTGCATTTGAGGAACAATATATTAACAGAATTGTTAGCTTATGACTACTATATAGGCCACATTTGAGTATACCTCTAGGCAGTTGTAAGGGCTAGATACTTATTGTTCCACTGCGGTCTAGGCACCTGCATAAAATGTAAATCCCATCACTTTTCTCTAGGATGTTCCTTGAGATTGTAGCTATACATACATTTATGGAAATGGAAACTGGAAGTCCAAATGTGGAAGCTTTCTGCTGCCTAAAAGCCCCTGGTCTAAGCTTACTTTAGTTCTCCAACTTCCTAAATATTATATAAAATATTTACTGTTTGTATTATTTAGTTTATAAGGCTATTCAGAACTGAGAATGAGTTAACCTTTTGTCTCCATCCATCTTTGAGTTTTAGGTTTTATTCTAAATTCACCCTCAGATTAAGATTTATGGTAAGAAATGCAGTCTAAGTAGTGTGTCAAGTCTTCATTTATTCTAGAGTCATAGACCTGTGACTGAATTGTGATTGAGGAAATGCTCTCAGGTAACTTAGGAGTCAAGAATGAAAATGGGCTATAGGAAGAAGGGGCGTACCTCTCCCAGCCTGACTGTCGTGCTGCTGAAATCTGCTCATGTGTCTATCACATCAGGCAGGTGTGCCACGGCCCAGGAGCCCCTCGTGTGTGAGGGCTTGCCTTTGTGCCCTGGAAGCAGAGCTGCTCTCGCTCCACTAAGGTTGGCTCCATTCCCCATCCCTCTCTTTGTCAGTGCCACCTTCAACCCCACTTTACCAGCAGCCTGTTATCTAACTGCTCGTGATTCAAAGACCCTTCAAATTGGAAGGAGCTGTTCTCTCAGTGGGTGTTTTTCTTTAATAGGAAGAAAGAAAAAAGCACGATGCCAGTTTGCCTGTGGTAGTCTTCACAAGGTTGCACCTCGCGTTTGGTTTCCATTGATCATTCTCAGTTGCTCCTGTGGTCATGTTGGTCTTTATGCCGTGTGTAGTAAATTTTATTTCTCTTGAGATTGGTCATTTTCTGTTAGAAGGTCATGGTGGAATGGTGTTTAATATTCTTAATCAGTACTTCTATTCTCAGTCAGAAGTACTGATTGAGAATATTAATATAAATCAAGATTATTCGTTTTAAAGAATACTTAGTCATCAGAAACCATTTACTCTCAAGACTGTAGCTTTGGGGCTGATGATAAAAGCTCAGATAATACCAAGGTTGCAGCTATAGTTCAGCTTGGATAGACTGTTGAATAATGAATAAAATACCTAAACTGGAAGACTAGGAAAAATTTGGTTCCTGAAATTTACTGAGCATTTTGTAGAATCATGATTTCTTATATTTACTGATTTGCCCTGCTTAAAGATAATACAAAATAAGAAAATGGGGATTAAACATATTATCTTAAAATCATACTTTCATGCTTTTTAGGGGCTCCTGGGTGGCTCAGTTGGTTAAACATCCAACTCTTGACTTTAGCTCAGGTCATAATCTTGGGGTCGTGAGATCAAATCCCTTTTCGGGCCTATTTAAGATTCTCTCTCTCCCTGTTCCTCTGCCCCTCCCCAGCCTCTAAAAAAAAAGTCATAATTTTTACTTATGTAACTTTTAAGGGAGCATATTTAGTGTGTATAGTGATACACAATTCTGATATTTTCCTTCATTTTTATAGAATAAAGAATGAATATTTGTTATAGCCCATATCAAAACTTTATCCATATACAAAAGTCTATTGGCTTTACCTGCAAATTAATAAATAAACATTGATTTTAAGATTTAAACAAGTGGAAAGGCAGGTGCAGAAGTGGTAATGTTTATGGTACAAAATAAGGATGGAAAGTTATGAAGGAACCAAATAATGAAGGGCCTTTTATAGGTCACTTAGTTTTCTATTGCTGCTATAACAAATTACCCTAAACTTAGTGGTTTAAAATAATACGTACTTATTATGTCATGGTTTCTGTGGGTCAGAAGTATGGGCACAATGTGGCTTAACTGGGTTCTCTACTAAGGGTCCCACAAGGCCAAAATCAAGGGGTTAGCAGGGCTGTGTTCATTATTGAAGGCTCTGGTGAAGAATCACCTTGCAGGCTCTTTCAGGATGGTGGGAGAATTCTGTACTTTCTCCTGCTTTCCATGTGGCCACCTTCATCTTCAAGCCAGCAATGATATAGCAAGTTCTCTCATGCTTAGAATCTCTCTGACTTCCTCTTCTGCTGCTGCCTGGAGAAGCTTCTCTGCTTTTAACAGTTGGTATGATTAGATTAGTCCCATTCAGTGAATCTCCCTATCTTAAGGTCAACAGTGCAATATAATATAATCTTGAGAATAGCACCAGGGGATGAAGATTGTAGGGGCCAAAATTCTGCCTTCCACAATCATGATAAAGAGTTCAGGCTTTATTCTGATGGGCTTTGTGTGATTTTCAGTAGAGGAGTGATGTGGTCACATTTGTGCTTTATAGCAGTCACTTTGGCTGTAATGTAGACAAGGGTCAGTGTGGGGCCGCCCTAAAGTTATGGGAAACCTTTGGAAGGAGTATCATTTGGGATTTGGTTATAGATAACAGAAGTCATGCAAGCTATGTTAAGAAGAAAGGAATTTAATACAGGGAGTAGGTGCTTAACAAAAAATTTTGGAAGGGCTGTGTCGCTAGGATTGCCTTAAAGTGCTACCACAGAACCGGCCCACTAATGGCACTGCTGCCTCTGGTGGGATCAGATAAGGAGACATTCATGAAGCTGCTGTCCCTGGTGCTGGATCACACCAGCTTAGCTGTGATCTGGGGGCTCAGCAAACTGCTGCCAGGGGTCTTAACTCCAGGAACACAGTGTTTGAACTGCAGTTTGGTAATTGGGGAGCCTATACCCAAACCGTGCCCACAGCATCTGCTAGATCCATTATATCTGTCCCCAGGGCTGCTGAATGTAACTGATAGAAGCCAAATCTCACCTGCAAATGAGTGTGGAAAATACCGTTTTTACCTTCCCAGTCTTCGCAGTATGGGAGGAAGGCATCCCAGAGGAGGCTGGAACAGATCCCGAGGAAGCTCATCCACAGAATGTTCTAGCACTCCAGGTTATTAATGACAGTGGCTTGAATTTACAAGATTACAAGTGGGCAAGAGAGGTGCACATAGATTCAGGAAATATTTGGGAATCAAATTGTTAGCACATGGCAATTGATTGGATCAGAGAGGCAGAGAAGAGAGAGAGGAAGGAATCAGGATGACTGTCCAGCTACAGCCTAGGATGAGTCGATCATTCCTGGTGCCATTTACTGACATGAGAAAGACCGGAAGAGATGGTTGGGGAGTGACAATGAATTATCTCTGGATGTGTCAATTTGAGAAAACTATGGGACCTTGGTGTCCTAATTTATAGGTCATTTAATTTGTAGATGGACTTGGCCAGTTGTAGCAAGTAGGCCAGTTTCTGCCTGTGGATCATAATTTTGTGTACAAATCTGTTTATGGTTGAGATTAATTCAGTTGGCCATAGTGCCAAATATAAATAAGTCTAGAATTATATAATGATTATTGTAAGTTTTAGTTTTATATTTAAATAGATTTAGGGCTAATCACTAGTTTTAATCTCATTGTTGAGCAGAGTTTTTCTTTTTCAGAAGGAAGCATGGGTACCCTATTCCCTAAGTTCTTCTTGTTTCAGAATAGTTGGCTTTTAAATTTCTTTCTGAACAAAGCTTGGCGAGGTATACTATTCCTGGGTCACACTTTCTAATTCATTTATTTGGTCAACAGTGGCATTGTTGTGTTCCTCAATTTGTTTCATCTGCGATCTGTCTTTTCATCTCCTTCTGTTTATCATTTGTCTTTGAGCTCTTGTTTTATTAAATTCATGCACTTAATAAGTTCTGGACCGCCTGCCTTCAATTATTTTTTCTTTCAGTTTGAGTTCTGCCTCTGCATTTTACTTACTGTGTGTTTCTTTCTTTTATTCCTTTTGCTGCGGTTATGTGTTTAGTTGCCATTTTGTCTCCTGCTTATGCTTAAAAGTGGGCACCTCTCTCCAGACCATCTCTTTACTGAAACATAGTATAAGTAAACTCTCCTTGACCCCTTCACCATTGTTTCTTTTGTCCCTCTGAGGCAGAGTTTGAGAGCTGGGGTATTACAATTCGACTTTTCTGTAGTCTGAAGGGAAAACATCTCTGAGTTGGGTTCACCTTCTATTTGACCCCTGCTGTCTTTTCTAAGATTTTGTGAAATTATCATAGCCTAGTTTCACTTGTTTGAAGGCATATAGTAGGAGATAGGGGTAGGGAAAGATACCCTTAGAGTTTGAATCATTTCACTCTTTCAATTTGGAAAATTTCAAGTCCTGGTGGTTTTGCTTTTTGGGCTTGTTTTGTTTTGTTTTGTTCACCTTTGCTAAGATCCTGACATACTGGTAGGGGGACATAGAGGCTTCTTTTTTTTTTTAAAGATTTTATTTATTTATTTGAGAGAGAGAATGAGATAGAGCATGAGAGGGGGGAGGGTCAGAGGGAGAAGCAGACTCCCTGCTGAGCAGGGAGCCCGATGCGGGACTCGATCCCGGGACTCCAGGATCATGACCTGAGCCGAAGGCAGTCGCTTAACCAACTGAGCCACCCAGGCGCCTGGGACATAAAGGCTTCTAGTCCCCAAAGTGTTTCCTCAGGCTTTCTCCTGGCTTACTCCTTAGCCCTTCAGCCCCATTTTCTCTAAATTGGGAAGTGTTAACACACTCAGGAATTTGCTCTTTATCTTCTTCCTCCATAGTGGATTCTGGGGGTTAGGATCTTTGCTTAGCAGAACCACATAGTACACAGCTTCTGGTTCCTTTTAAATAAAGCCTATCATAATAAGGTTATTCCCTCTCTTCTTTTGTTAATTGTTGCTGGTAACATTCTTACCCTTTAAAAAATACTGTTTTTGACACAAGTTCCGGGAGAAGAAGATTCTGTAATCTGTTTTATCATAGCACCATCTTTTCAAAGAAGTTCTAAATAGATTTCAATCATTTATTTTCTAAAGGGGTGTGTGTATTTTAATAATGTAAATTCCAGAATAGGAGTGTAATGTTTATTTTTTATTTGTATACAGACTTAGAATTTACAAAATACTTATTCATCTATTATGTTATATAATACTCTTGACTGTTTTATAAGGTAGGAAGGGCAGACTTTTTAATCCCAGTTTTACTAATGAGGAAACTGAGATATGAAGAGATTGATTTGATGAGTCACACAGCTAATTTTAAGATGGAGTCAAGACTCTGAAGTCAGATCTTCTGACTCCAAAGCCAGGACCATTTTACCATATCCTGTTACTCCCTTTAATGAAAATGATTACCTCCGTCCTTACCCACACATGTCTTACTCCATCTTTAATATTCCTACCAAACTTTTAACACTGATTTAACTGAGTTAAAGCCAAAAGTAGGGTGGGGGGATAATCTTACATGACCATTGTATTCTGATCCTGAATTAACCTCAGGATTTCTTGGTTATAATAAAGCTGATATCAGGTCTTCTCATCATTTTTTCCTTCTCTGATTTGTAGAAAATTGCTCAGCTTTCTTGGTAAAATCAGACCTAGATCCTCCAAGGCTGGCAGTGGAGACAGGATTTTCCACATGGGAAATTTGACCTTATGGGCCCTAGTTTCACCTCTATAACTCACTTTCCTCTTAGTATCTTCTGCTCTTTATTCCTGCCTTGATCAAGGAACTTGTATTCCTCGTTTGCCGTTTACCACTTTTTCACAAGATTGTATTCTTTTTTTTTTAAGATTTATTTATTTTTTTTGGGGGGGTGGGGAGGCAGAGGGAGAAGGGGAAAAGGAATCTCAAGCAGCCTTCCCCACCTAGCATGGAGCCTGACAGGGGGCTCGATCTAATGGCCCTGAGATCATGACCTGAGCAGAAATCAAGAGTCAGACACTCAACAGACTGAGCCACTGAGGCACCCCACAAGACCATATTCTTGACTCTTCTACAGAGACCTTATATTATAGCCAATGAGACTACACTGGAACATTCAAATAAAGCATCACTGAAAAAGCTAGATTAACAGCTCACATACAACTAGATTTTTTATTGTTGTTTGTAAGTTGTCTTCTCTGATGGTCAGAAACTGGCCATCTTCCTTCCATCTTCCCATCTGTCACCAAGGAACATGTGCTTAGATATATGCCCTTGATGATGACACCCAAGAAAGCAAGTTCTACAGAGTGATTAGACTTCTCTCTGTAATCCTGTGCTGTCTACTTTTCTAGGTTCTCCTTTCCTCCCTAAGTCTGTTCTTCTATAACGATTAACAGCAGGCATGGTGGCCATCTTTAGGACAAACTCTTCTCCTATCCACAAGAATGTGGTTTTATTGTGGCCTCAAAAGGGCAACTGTATGAGATCACAGATACACAAATAGTTCATCAGGCAAATAGATGGAGATGATATTAGGATAGGGCTGTAGCAGTGTCATTTACTGAAGTTCTGAAGAAGTTCGTAGTTCATGTGCTAGTGGCTTAAGCTGACACTGTTTTTTTATCCTTCTAGGTATCATGAACTGATTACAAAATATGGGAAGTTGGAGCCTTTGGCAGAAGTGGACCTAAGACCCCAGAGCAGTGCGAAAGTAGAAGTCCACTTTAACGATCAGGTGGAAGAAATGAGCATTCGTCTGGACCAAACAGTTGCAGAACTAAAGAAACAATTAAAAACTCTAGTGCAGTTACCCACAAGCAACATGCTTCTCTACTATTTTGACCATGAAGCACCCTTTGGCCCAGAGGAAATGAAGTACAGCTCTCGGGCACTGCATTCTTTTGGCATTAGGGATGGAGATAAAATTTATGTGGAATCCAAAACAAAATAACCTCGACCAGCCTTGTAAAAAACACATACATAAGGACTTCTTGCAGGGCATTTGTTTCCAATATGGTTTCCTTTAGGAGGGAGAAAGTTGTTTTTGTTTTGTTTTGTTTAGGTTTCAGGGGGTTTTGTATATTTTTTTTCCCTCTAGGATGGGTAGGGGGCTGTTTTTGGTATTTTCTACCACAGATTTCTTCAGCTCACCCAGCAGAATTGGCCACGTCTCCAGTCCATGTGCCCTCCCTCATGAAAGATGACCAAGAAATCACCGACTTCTTACTGTGTTCACTGGGCTGTATCTACCACTTGGTTATCACGACCATTTAGGTATATTTGTGAAGATAGCGTGAGCAGTGTGTCCCCCCTCAGAAGGGCAACTTGTGGGATTTAAATCGGGAGCAGGGATCTTGAAAGGAAGGGCCAGCACTTCTCTCCCCCAGTTCTTGCATTGTCCCTCCCTCTCTCCCTCCTTTCCTGTTGCGGTTCAGTTTTTCATTTTGACTCCTGTCAGCACGTGTTCACCTGATAGTTTTATCCTGCCCATAAGTAACTTCTCATTTCTCAGTGTGGGCAATTTTTTCTTCATTTCTCCCTTTTGAAGTAATTGTAGTGCTTTAAGCATTTTCAACCTGATTCTGAACTCAGGTATTCCGTAAGAACCTGGAACTCTGTTAGGATCTTGAAGAGGAGCCGACGGAGAGTTAAAACCCTGGGAAGACTCGCTGCTGCCCTGGCCCCTCTGTACGTGCCCAGGCCCGTGTCCGCGTCCTGCACACCTGATGCCCACCCCCACTTCCGTAATCCAAAACGTGTCACGTGCCCCAGTTCTTTTATTCTTGCTTGTCCAATGTATTTCCTCATCTCTAGCGGTCTTTCTCCTTACTCTAAACCATTGGGACTAGAGGCCTGACTTTCTGAGGGACCCAGGAGAGTAAAGGATACACGTGCCTGCAGAGTGGGGAGTTAGCGAGCTGACTGTTCTTGGTGCGTGTGAGGGAGTAGAGTGGGAGAGAAGTCCAGCCATCCAGGAGAAAGCGTGTTGTGACCTTCCTGCCCGTGTCGTCATTTGAAGCCCCGGCTCTTGCACTTTGCATTACAAGTGGGAAAGCTTAATCAAAGGGATTTCTGATTCCCGGTTCTTCCCTGGGATTCTGTGATGTCATAATTGGACGGTTCTTTTTGTTTTACGTTTCAACTTAGCTGCCCCTCCCGAAGAACAACTCTGCCTAATCTATGAGTAAAGTCTAAGTGTCAAAACTTCAGAATTGCCTCCAAGTCATATTTTTTGCAGAAGCATATTTAAAGCACTTTTCTTTAAAAGCCCGTTCCTCACCTGCCCTGAAGTCTTTGCATTTGTTCTTGTAGTCCTTCGTTAATCGGGTTAACCCCTTTCTGTGACAGGCGTCTTTCTTGGTCCGCCATGTTTACAGATGGGAGACTCGGGGAAGACTTGGCATCACTAAGGGCAGGCGATGTGCACATGAAGTATTTTTTCCAAGAATGTAATCATTATCTGATTGCATTTGACCTTTTGACCTTTGTTATAGGATTCCACCGCTCCTACAAAATTCTTTAATTTCGTAACGAAATTTTTAGATAACTCTTGTAAATTCTTCACTTCTGCAGAGTTGTGATTATTATTGCTATTTTTAAATTTTTCCTATGCCATAACAGCAGATGTTTATTCTCTTAATGCACTTCAGGTTCAGTATCTGTAAAGCCTTTGACCCAGGCTTACTGAGTCAAGTCTACATTCACTGTAACATTAAAGGTGGAAACCAAAGGGTTTGAGAAAGATGAATGAAGCCTGTTCTCCTTCTGCTGCAGACTTGATCTTTCAAAATCCTAAGAATGAGCAATGGAGATCCAGGCTGGGTAGAGACAAGAATAATTATTTTGCAATCACATTTTCCGGACAGATTTTTGGAAGTTGGAAAAAAGTGTGGAAACAGTGTCATGAAGATAAAAACTGTGGGTGCTTTGTGTATGTGCGCATGAGTGCAGACGAGTTTGAGAGAGAAACTGTGTAATTGAGCCTGTCCCTTTTGTCAGCCTGGGAAACAGATGCACTCTTATTTTTTGAGGTAGTATGACCCCTGATTGTCCCGCAGCAGAAGGCAGAGCAAACACTTGGGTTGTGCTTTAATCATAAGTGGAATGGTCACAATTAATAAGATATTTTATATATGACGAAGTTTTATGAGATGCTTTTTTACTATCAGAGACCTGTTCCTTCTGTTACGACAGAACACAGTGTCCATCAACTGCAGGATAATTCCTCTCTTATACAGTTGCATGTCAGGGGAACATCTCATCAAATTCAGTGGATGTGGTTATTTTTAGGGCATTGTAATTGATGGTTTTAATAGTTGCTGAACAATTTTTGATTGAGACAAAGTCTAATGCAATTACCGGTCTTTTAGAGCTACAGAACAGAAGTAAAAGAGAAAAGCTATTTGAGCATGTGTACTTGTAGATTTATTTGGGCGGCTGAGTAAAGATGCTGCTTTTGAAATAAAATTGGTGCTGTGTAGACACTTGTAACCCAAACTATTTTTGTAACAGGCCAAAAAGAAGGAGACACGAGACCATGGACCTTTGAGTCTAAAAGTTATGCATAATGGATGGCTGCAACTTCTCTGTGTTTTAATATTGACTTCATCCACATACAGCGAGAGCCTGTTATTGACATTTATAAGGCAAGATGCTGTCAGAGCCAGTATTACAGATATGTTGCTGCAGCCACAGTGTATAAAACATATCTTTTCTAAAATAGAAATTCTTTTCAGTGGAGAAAAAGGAAAGGAGTAATAGAAGAAAGCCAGATCAAAACCAAGGGATCCTCTGTGCCCACATGTAGCTGCCGAAGCCACAACAGAAATCAGCTTTTGAAATGGAATTGTTGAAATATCTCAGATTGCTTTAAAGGAGGGAAAAAAAAGTTTAGAGTCCTGTGTCTTTTATGATTTTGATGATTATTATTATTAAAAGTTTCTATTGTTTCTGCAACCTATTGCCACCATGTCCATAAACACATAAGAAAGCAGCAGATATCCTACAACACCTTGTTTCTTGAAGACCTTTAGCTGAAAAGAAGCCCAAAACATGAGCTATGTGTAACAGAGCCACATGTTACAATGCTATGTCCTAAAACTTTGTTCACTTAAAGAAATGCAAGTTCAGTCCTCACCAGATGTTTCCGCTCTGTTGCTAAGTCAGCAGTGTCCAGACCAGAGAACACTGGTTGCGCAAGGAACTGACCCCCATTCGAGGCACGCCGCTGATGGCTCTTCCTAATGCATGTGTGAGCATGACTTGCTCCATGGCAAGTGCTAGGCTCTAGGGCACATAAAACAGGAATACAAAATAATAGATTGTTCTAAGCAATGTCATTTCTGTTTATGAATTTGATTTTTCCCTTCATTTCATGTTAGATTGAAAATGCAAAACAAACTGCTTTCCAGTACCCCCAGAAGCTATCTATCTGTGTGACCAGATGTGTTGCGAACACTCTATTTTTCATAGGTGCTTCCTTTACTATAATATGTCCGTTGTAGTGATGGAGAGGGACTGGGTTCTCTCAGGCTCTTTACTTGCCAGTTGTCTCCTGCAGCTAATGGAAATATATATTTTATTTTAGAGTATAATTTAAACATGAAGGTCTATTCTTTGCACTTTTTATTAATACGTGTATATATATAGAGATAATCTTTAAAAAAAATTAAAAATCCAAGTCCACTTTCTCTTTGTGTTCTGATTTTTTCTGGAGTTCTGGGGTCAAGATACGTGCTTATTTTTATATAGCTAAAGGTTGACATCACTGCTGTGGTTGAGTCCTCTGGGGAATTGGCCAAAGCCGGGAAGACTTGGACCATTTTGACAAATTTCATTGGAATTTTGCCAGTTAGAAATGAAAACTGCAAAACAAAGATTTATAGGAAGCATGTCATTGCTTTTGTGTTAGCAAATTCTTATACTTGTAACATGTAGTTGATAATTCCTTTTTATCCTTTTAAGGATAAAGACCTCCCTTTGAGATACTTGGCATCCTCTTTTTTGAGTAAGGATGAAAACCTCAATTTAATGCACTAAAAATTTACATTTCTTTCAAGCGACACTTTTGTGCCTTCAGAAAATGATTTCCTGTAAGAATTAGAGTTTTGGACACTTAAACCCTACCCACTTGTCAATAATTTCTTGGTAAACTGTAATGAGTTAACCTTATATCAAGAATGAAGGTCCAAGAACTATACTTTATTTCTGTATTTAGAAGACAGAGACCATTAACTTCTCTCTCAGTGCTCCAGAAGGGTGTGAGTATCATGATCTGTTTAAATTTAAATATTTCTGCCTCTTACTCAAATTTCAGAGAGTATACTTTTAACTTCTGTACTAAATGCTATTTAGTTATTTATTGTGAGCCTCTCCGAGTATACTTACAAAGTAGACATATGTCAAGACACCCAGTACCCACTGGACTGAAAGATATTGTGACTCCCACCAGTTTCTAGAATGCATGTAAATCAAGAAAGTTAACCTTCAAGAAATGAAGTCACTTTCTCTTTCCAACTCTCCTCTGGAAAGGAAGTTAGTTATCTGTGGTCTCCAACTTAGTTTAGAGCTCAAATTCAGCCAGATAACTTTTATAACCTGTATAGGTCATTTCATATACTTATAACTTTTTTTTTAAGATTTTATTTATTCATCAGAGAGAGGCGGAGCCAGAAGGAGAAGCAGGGTCCCTGCCGAACAGTTGGGTAGCAGAGCCAGGATTCAAACCCAAGGAATTTGGCTGGGGAATCCAGGCATTTGACATCTATTATGTAGTACTTGCTGCTAAAGTTCTCCATAACCCTACACACACACACACACACACACACACACACACACACACACACACACACACACACACACACACACACACACACCTTTATTGTTAGTCTTTGAGATGCTCCTCAGTATCCATTTGCTAAATTGATTTGCTCTATAACAAAGTCACTGATGTGGCTGATGGCTCTAAATCCAAATTGGAATTTGTCCTCAGGCCACGTGCAGAATTGTGAGATGACCATTGGTATGTACCTACTGTCCTCCCTGCCCCTCTGACGTGCCACTTGGACACTTGTGATGGGTGCTGTTGACAAGAATAAATGAGACAATAATATGATGCAAGAAAACTGAAAATTTGGTTTTTAACCTGAGGACATTCTAGAGCCTTAAAACTTTGTTTCAGTAAACAGAGGTGAGAGAGGTCACTCAGTTCAGACTCAGACTTCTGTCAGAGGCAAGAGTGTTTAAGTAGACTTAAAATGGGTGTTTATAGAGGGAAAAAAGTTTTATAATTGACTGCAACCTGTTGGAAATGTTTTGTTACAGGAAAGGATGAGGCTGTCACTGCTATTGTTCCTCCTTAAAATGTAAGTCAGCGCCTTGTGAAGAATATAAATGTTGCTTACAAAATAGAGGAGACAGGCTATCTATTATGGTCTGCAAGATCTAGATCTGCCAAAAAAAGTACAATGCAATTTCAGTTTGTCAAGTCTTACACAGACTCTTCATCCTTGAATGCTTCGTAGTCACTGTAAGTAATACAATTAAGGTGCTAAACAAATGAGAATAAAAGGAGGCAGACAAAAAATACAGACAAAAGAGAAAAAAATGTTTTCTGAAATATCTGGTATATTTGAGGGCAGATGTAAGATTTACTCCACTCCAAAGAGTAGAAACGGGACATTATGAATTGCTTTGGCTGTGTTAAAATTTTGTTTGGTTTGATTTTCAATTTGTTTGCAAAAAGAAGTCTCTTCAAAAACCATTTGAATTTATTTTCTAAATAAAAAATATTCACATGCTTCAAAAAATCAAACAACGTAAAGATGGTATACATTGGAAAATCCCACTCTAACTCCCTGTCCTTCACCGTTTATTGGTTTCTTATGTGTCTTTCCAGGGTTCACACAAATAATAGCAAATAATATATATTGTTCCCCTTTTATACAGCAAAGTTAGCATATATACACTAACATGCACCTTGCTTTTTTCACTTGAAATATATCTTGAAGATCTCTCCATAGCAGTATACAGGGAATCACACTATCCTTTGTTTGCAATATAATATATAATATTCCATTTATAGACATAATTTATAATTTGTTTGACTCAAACCTCATTGATAGACATTTGAGTTTTTCTTCTCCCTCCCTCTTTCTCTCTCTCTCGCTCCACCCCAATCTCCCTCTCTTTTATTTACTATGTTCAATTTGCTGCAGTAAACAGCATATGTTCATATTTGAAATGAATCTATAGAATACATTTTTAGAAGTGGGATCATTGGATCAAAAGGTCAATGTGTTTATAATTTTGGTAGATATTGCCAAATTGTTCTCCATGAGAGATACATAAAAAGAATTTTTTTTCCTGGCTTTATTATTTGTCACATCCCTGCAAAGTCAAAGACTTTACTGATCTTGTTCTTGATATATGAATCCTGGTTTGTGCAACTAAGAGAGGGTTCTACCCAATTAGGCATGCAAAGCTTGGCACCTGAATTCAACACATAGATTTGCATGAGCCATGCACATCGTCTATCTTATTCCTCTGGAATCTAATTTTTAATCATTGGTGAGATTTCCCCTCTGCAGGAGAAGGTATATGTATTATTTATCCATAACAATGTATGAGCATTTGTTTCAGCTGAGTGCTCTTGAAAAGTGATGGATTAATAGCGCTGATACCCTCTGCTTATTGTCTACAGGAAGCTTTGATCAGAGCTGCTTCTTACAGATCAGTGAAATTCTTTTAGAGGAACTACTTGGTACTACGTGGTGAATAGGGAATATAGTGTGTCTGCACCCCCCACCCTTTCCAGCTTTATTGCTAATGTGCTGGCAAGGATGTTAGAATAATGCCAATTGTGAGCTTTTTTGATTATATGGGTCTCCTTAGAATTAACTCTTCCAAACTTCTTGGCTAGATACAGATACTAAAGTTGCTTTCAGAAAATATCTTTGAATGCTTATTTGGATTTCAGAGATGACCATCTTTTATTAGATCTTAGATCTAGAAAATCTTGCTGATTAGTTAATAAACATTAATGTCATTCAATGTGGTTTTCAAAGAGCCAATGCCATTTTTTGTATAATTAAGCCATATTTCTTAGCTTAGTCCAAGTTCAGGGTCTAGAATGAATAAGGCCAGCCCAAAAAAGAAATAATCCTTAAAGGCAAATAATATTAATTCTTTAAAAAACATATTCCAGATCATTTGTGCTACAATTTGAACTCCTGATGTTTTCAGCTTGCAGTTAAATGATTATTACCATGATACTAATCTATATGAAAAAATTTAGAAATAATTTTTACATCAGGATTGTTTTTTTTTTACTTTGCTTTTAAGAAACAAAACTACTGAATGGCTTGTATCAAAAAGACAAGAAATAACAAGCGTTGGTGAGCATGTGGAGAAAAGGGAACCCTCGTGCACTGTTGGTGGGAATGCAAACTGGTACAGCCAGTCTGGAAAACAGTATGGAGCTTCCTCAGAAAACTAAAAATAGAAGTACCATAGGATTCAGTAACTCCACTTCTGAGTATTTACCCGAAGAAAACAAAAACACTAATTCAAAAAGATATATGTTTATTGCAGCATTATTTACAATAGCCAAGATATGGGAGCAACTTAAATGCCCATTGATAGATGAATGAATAAAGAAGGTGTGGTGTGTATACATAGTGGAATATTACTCAACCATAAAAAAGGAAAAGCTTGCCATTCATGACAGCATGGATAGACTTAGAGGGTATTATGCTAAGTGAAATAAGACAGAGAAAGACAAATACCATATGATTTCACTTATATGTGGAATCTAAAAAGACAAACGAGCAACAAAACCAGAGAGAGAGAAACAGACTCATAAATACAGAGAACAGGGGCACCTGGGTGCTCAGGTCATGATCCCAGGGTCCTGGGATAGATCCCTGCATTGGGCTCCCTGCTCAGCAGGGAGTCTGCTTATCCCTCTCCCTCTGTCTCTCCCCCTGCTCTTGCTCTCTCTCTCTCTCTCTCTATGTCTCAAATAAATAAATGATATCTTTAAAATTAAGTAAATAAATACAGAGAACAAACTGGTAGTTGCCAAAGGAGAGGGGGTGGATGAAAGGGGTGAAGGTGATTAGGAGGTACACACATTCAATTATAAAATAAATAAGTCACAGAGATTGAAAGTACAGCATAGGGAATATAGTCAAGAATATTGTAATACTCTTATTGTGGTGAGCATTTTGTAATGTATATAATAGTTGAATCACCATGTTGTACACCTGAAACTAATTTAATATTATATGTCAACTATACTTTGATTAAATTTTAATTTTTTTAATTCAGAAAAAATTAAAACCCAACAGACTACGTGAACATCCCATTTTATGAACATTAATCTAGATGTCTAAGAATGAGGATTCCAAGGCAGTAAGAGAAGTAAACATCCAGATGTGTGATGTCCTTCAGAATCATTTCATTCTGAATGTCTTTACTGTTTAGGAGAAGTCTTCAGAAGCATAACTGCTTCCACATGACCTCATCCATTTCAAGGATCCTGCTATGGATAACTACCATTTTTCAGGGAGAATGTAAGTATAGCCTTAGATGTAGCCACCTTATTGAACTAGATCTAGGAGGTCGAATGTCATCGAATCAGTGATTAAGGGGTAGAAACAACTACACTACAGAAATATCTGGAACCTCCATGACAGATCATACAACAAAGCAAAACATTCCGTTGTAGAGGGCTTGCAAACTTATTCAAGACACCAACATCCCAGATTCAGTTCTCTGTGAAGCAGACATTAAGGTAGAGTTAGAAGTGCAAAGGGCTTATTGGGGAATAACCCCTGGGAAAGTGAAGGGGTACAAGGAGAGGCCACAGACCATGCTGTAGACCTGACAGTCTGCCAGCCCAGTACGATGCTCTGGAGCAACGAGGAGTCCTGCCTGGGGCCCACGACCAACGCTTTTCTCAGTCATCAATTGGGGAAACACAATGAGAACATAACTTCAGCTTGAACACTGATGTAAATCCTGAAGGAGCCAATGGCTGGAAGCTGTCAGCTAACCATACTCCTTGTGACAGGAAAGCATTCCTTTCTTGAAGGGGGATCTGAGCTGTGCACCTTTGTATCTACCACAGACCACTCCATGCAATGTATAGATCCAGTTCTCCATGATGAGGACCAGCTCCTCTCATGCTCCGGGGGCTCTCTCTTCCTGAGTGGAACCTTAGAAGAGGGAGGTTAGGGGAATGAACCATAGCCCCCATCACTGCAATTGATTTCAGGGGCACAACTGGTACCCATTGTCTCCCTCTTCGACTGTCCATCTTATCACCTTAGCTGTCACCTCTGCTGGTCTGTGTTTACCTAGTGGTTTCTCCCAAACCCTAATTCCTACATAGCCTGAGCCCCTGGGAACCATATGCTGCTCAGACTTGGGCAAGGGAGTACTGAGAGCCACCAAAATGGGTCACCTGAGCCCCACACACATTATCCCTTGAATCCGTCATGTGACATCAGCCCCCCCCCCATCAAGGTCAGTGACACCTAACAGGATGGTAGCCCATCTTCTTCCCAGCTAGTCTCTGAACACAGAGCCCAAGTGCCCACACAGCATCACAGCCATAGTGTATAGCTCTGTGGGACTCTCGCTGGATCCCCTGGTGAGAGTGTGCCCTCTCGGGGATGAGGATGTCAAACTGCACAACCCAGAGACAAGGGGTGGGAAGCACAAAGTCCCTCAGTTATCACTGGGAGTAGTGGCAAGCAAGGCCACCTCTGCTTCCACACGTCGGTTCCCAGATCCATGTATTCTTCCTATGGGGGACACTGACTGCATCACACAAAGGTCTCGATACATCCGCAGTATCCTGGAGGGTGGCACCTTCAGGAGGATGCAATTCTATGCCTATAGGTCAGGCATTCTGCAAGCCTCTTATTAATGGTAATGGCTGAGGTCCTGTGGGCAGGAAAGGCGAACCCAGAACACAGAGTAGAGGTCTACTCCTGGGAGAAGGAGCTACCGACCCCTCCAATGTAGTCATTTTGCCTCCAAGCGGCCAGCTGGTCTCTCCAAGGAACAGAGACATGCGGAGGGCTTAGCTTTAGTCTCTGTGATTGGCAGGTTGTACACCCAGAGGCAATGGAAGCTAGTTTAGCCTCGCTAAATGGGAGTTCCTGCTCCTGGGCCTCTTCATAACCTCCATCCCTGCTGTGTGGCCACTTCATACATGTCGCCCATTGTACCAACACTGACAGAGGCTGCCTCACAGCAATTGGCGAAGTCATTTTGTCTACTTGGTTGTTTAGTCCCTCTTCTGTAGTGGATGCTTTTTTTTGCGGGTGTTAACATATGATACAAAGATCTTCACACTTCGTGTCGATTCCCATCTGTCTATCCACATGTCTCTATTCCAGGCTCCTTGTCACTGATTTTCCAAGCTTTATTCTTCCAGGTCGTTGTCTAGCTGGCTATATGATTCACCACTGCCTACAAGGTTGTGCATGGTCTAACCTCAGAACACTTCTCCTTTGACACAAAGTACACGACAAGATATATTGCCTCAAGTTCCAACACATTAGGAAGATGTCCCCTTATCACTGTGTTTCAAAGCTACCCCTGAGTGAGGCTGTAACAGCTACCATCTGCTTTAGGCTTTCATACGCACACCAAGCTGAGTCATCCATACACCAAGTTTAGGCTCTTTCCTCCTCTTTCAGCTCATTGTGTGCACCCCCCACCCCACATATAGCCGTATGTGTAATTTGGGCTAGGGGAGTGCTGGTGCAGCTATGGCAGGTGGTGTGGAGTCTGTGCTACTAGTCAGGCAGCTCGCCATTGCCAGTCCCAGATTTACCATTTCCATCTTATGATAGATTGCTATTGGATCCACCTGACTTTATGACTTGGGGGATCCAATAGGACCCAGGTCATGATGGGACGTTCTGGACACATGGTCACTTGTATCTTGGTCAAATGTTCCATCACAAAGCCCAGTTTCATGCCATGAGTGGGTTTTCAGGAGATGTGGTTATTCTTTGCTGCAGATGCCATGACCTTGCTCTAAAACTCCAGGTGCCTGCATTGTGGTTCTCCCACTAGGGTTTGCAAGAAACTCCCCATTTTATCTTTTTTTCCACCACTGACACCTCCAACAAAGGGTCTACTGAACATATGACCCAGTGTCAAGGTTACTTGCATTTCAGCCTTGAGCTACAACAAAGTTCTTTCTGCTCTCAGCCCAAGTCAAAGTTGGCTGAATTCCATATCACTTGGAATGGGGGCTGGAGCAGTTTTCCTAGGTATGGAATATGTGGCCTCCAGAACCCAAGGAAACCAACAAAAAAGGAAGAATTTATTTGTAAAGAGGTTGCAAGATATAGTAATTTGCCTTTTACTTTGGAGGAGAGGTCTCAGCATGTCCCTGACTACTGGATTCCTAAAAATTTTACTGAGGTACTAGCCCTGGATCTTTGAGGGATTTATCTCCCATCTTGTGGAGCACATGTGTCTTCCCAAGGCCTCTTGGCTGTAGCCTTCTTTTGCTCATTATGCCCAGTCAGCTTGATGTTACCGGAGTAATGAATCAAGGTGATGTTCTATAGGATCCAAATGGTCCATATCTCAGCCCCAGGGCAAAACTATACACGTATATTGCTATCTGTCCCATTTGAATGTGAACTACTTCTGATTCTTGTTCCTGATTCAGACAGAGAAAAAAAGTATTTGCCGAATGAATGGCCACATACCATGTACCTGAATCCATATTAATCAGCTCTAGCAAAGATACCATGTTAACAGAGGAGCTGTAAATTAGCACTACTGCTTGATTGAGCTTGCAGTAGTCAACAGTCATTCTTCGGGATCCATCCTGGCCAGGTAAATGGAAATACGGTAGAGTCCACCACCCTTGCTCTATAAGAGTGAGCTGATCTTTACTATCCTCCTCTGACCCCCAGTGCAGTACTCTTACATTTGCTACCTTAGCTGGAGTGGGGAGATCCATTTCCTTCCTTGCTAGGATAGCTCTTACATCAAAGACAAAAGGCCCAATGGGCCAAGTACAATTACAATCCCAATTACAATTAGGACTTGGAAAATGACATCCAGGTGGGTCTGTAGCCCCTGTGGACCCACTATAAGCTGGACTTGGGCAGAACCACTTTTTTTCCTAGTCCCTAGGTATTCCCACTCTACCAGGGACTTTGGGTATCAATCTTAACTCAAACCCCTTATCCAACAGTCCTCCAACTATGTAGGAATACTTCTTACCTCTTTCTACTAGAGTCCCTAGAGTAAATGGCCATAAGTCTTTGGGGGAAGGAGTGGGAGAATCATTACCACACATACATGTCATGGTCTTGAAGTTTCCTTCTCTTTGGGGACCTGGTTACCTTTTTAGTGTATAGGATCCAGGTTTGAAAACTGACTCAGATCTATCAACTGAGCAAGGGATCAAACATTTGGAGGGTGGCAAGACAACTGCCTTCAGTCTCTTGATCAACAATTTTTGTACTTTTTAATTATATATGGTAAGCAATCCCATTGTCAGCGGCTCATCTACTTTGCCCTGGAATGCCAAGCTCTATTAATCATCTCCTTTATTCTCGATGGATCAGGCCCCCTTGGCTGCCACTCTGATCTGCTTGGTCACTATGAAGATTATGACCTCCTTGGCTTCAGGCAGTAGAGTGCTGCCCCCTGGTCTCTATCATTTCAGGAGCCCATCTCCTCCACTGCTATCAGGTAGCCAAGTTTTATGATCACCTGTCCCGCCATCAGCCCTGGCCTGCAGAGGGGAGCCACCCCTGAGTTTCTTAGTGATGCTAGTGCTTCTCTCACCAGTATAGTTCTGCTGGCTTTGGTGGAGGATGTGTCTGTCCTCTGGGCCTTAGCATGGGACATGATCATTTGGTGGGTCTCCCAGACTCACATAATATATCTGATCCAGCATGTTTGCTTCTCTGAGCCTTTAATCCCTTCTACCATCTGCCACAGTAATCCAGACATTTCAGCATCACTCAGTGTGGGCCTTCACTTTTTTTCCAGGCTTCCAGGAGCTGACCTAGCAGCGAGTTTGCTCCACCCCCTGGGGTCCTTGCATGTTAAGGCCTGTATCCCTAGAGAGTGCCCCCAAATCCAAAAACCTTCCTTTATTCTGTGTTATGGCCCAGTCTCCTTGACTGAGCACCCTCACAATCCAGTCCCATGGATACTCTCCTCCCCCGTCCCATGCCAGGATATGTTGGTAGGTCCTGCAACTCATTTGGAATGTGGCCCCTTTCCTCCCTCGTCAGGCCCAACATGTCCCTGGCTGGGTTCTGCTGCCACTTGGCCTTGATTATAGGCCTGGCAGTCAGAAGAGGAGATGGGAGCAGCTTCTGAGGGGCATGAATCGTCTCTGTTGTCTTCCTGTGCTAGGATAAATGTTAGCTCTTAATGAGGTGGAGTGGGACATGTCTGAGGGCTTGGAAATTTTGAGAAATCTGGAGAGTCAAAATCTATCTACCCAAATAATGCCATCACACACACACACACACACACACACACACACACACGTATGAGCGTGTACATATATATAATAAATTCTATATATGTAATTATATTGCATTAAATATACATATACAAGATTTTTCCAATTAGGTCCTGATTTTGGCATACTGGAGCTGCCTCTGTTGAGTACTTGTGTCTTTGTCAGCTCAACTAGGCTCTCCAGAGCAAAACTGCTCATTAGAGAAGGCTTGCTTTGGGTGGAAAGTGCTGGACTCTTGTTCTACCACCTGCCCAGTCAGTGGCTGGGGGCTGCCCCAGGAAGAGTATGCCTTTTGCTCCTCCACTGAGGCTAAGTCTGAAGGAGCTAACATCTGGAGACTGATGGCCAACCACGCTTCTCACTCCATCAATTCCCACTGGCTCAAATCTGACGATCTCTTTCATGGGAAAGGTACAGGAAACCTAGGAAATATAAAACAAAACAAAAACAATCAGCACATAAGGTCCATTCCACTTGTTTTTAGGGAGTTACATTTTTTGGTTTTGTTTGAGGCGTCTTTCCTCCTGTCTGAAAAGCAGCATCGATCTTTGCCACCTTTGCAAAGTGCATGCATCTTGGGTTACTAGCTCCAAGCCCCCCCCCCCACCACCACCACCTTCGGTCTACATCTTGTCAAAAATCTTCGCTCACTTCGCACCTTCAACAAAACAAGCCCTCCTGCCCACATGACATGGCAGAAAAGAAAATTTTTGTCATTCCCCCGTCTGTGACCGTTGAGCGGACACCCAGAACACACACTCACTGACCAGCTTCCCAGCCCAACCAGTGATAAGCCAGGCCAGTCTCCCCTCAAGCACCTGGCACCAGCCTGCACCCAGATTCTCAAAGTCACTCTGACTCACTTACACCACCATCTTTTGTATTTGGTTATGCCCAGATGGGATTTATCCCAGTGCTGTCTCAAGGATGCATTTAATAGGGGTCAAAAGGGCTGAGATATTAATATCCTTGAGTACACAAAGAAAGAAAACCAAAGCAATTAAATGTCACTAGCAGTTTTTCAAATAGAGCCAACCGTTTTGCTATAAGACATTTAGGTTGACTACAGGAGTAAAGTCTTCATACAGACTAGGCAAGGAGAATGCTTTTCTAGGAGGTCTTAGATTTGCATTTAATTTTATTTTAAATCGGCACCCTAAAAGTTAGATTTTCTGTTATGTATACATGTGCCTTTCAGATGCAAAAGTCCTTTCACATCTGTAAGGAAATCTACGTGGAGGGTTCATAATAGTAGTGATAGAGTAGGCTTAATGTGCAAAACCTACTAAATTATCATAGGTTTGGGGGGAAATGTTGAATAAGATAGACTAAAAAATTAGTTCCCCAAGCACTCTTGATCATTTTAGGACAACTTGCTCAAAACTGGAATTACGGTTTTTCATACAATGGGCATTTAAATGTCTAGTCAGAGAAAAATCTGGAGTAATTTTTGAATATTTTGTCTTAGTTTATGCCTTTAGGCTGTTTTCCTCATCCTGAATCAAATCTAACATGTACAATGCCTCTTAAATTATTTACTTACTGCAAATTTTCATCAGGAGGGGTCTGTCACCACCTTCTCCCTCCGAGGACCGTCCTGGGGCCTCAATGGAGGTTTTCAGGACACAGTTTAGTTCTTTTCCTGGTGAAAGAGCATGCCTTACACTGGTTACCTCCTTCCCTTTTACAGGATCGTGCCCTGGCCCTATCATGCTGCACAGTGGTGTATCAGAGAGAAAAGGGAAGGAATAAAACCTAGAAAAGTTTGAGAAAGTGCCTTTAAATACTTCATGCATACCTGTGAAAAAACCAGAGTAGAGTCTATCTGTGGCAACTGTTCAAAACCAGAGACACACACACAAAAAAAATGTTAGTAGGAAACCAACTTCATTTAAATGTTAGAGGCAGCAGCTTTGTTTGCAGTTCTAATCCCATGCGGTGGATGCTAATTCTGTAACATTATACAGTTGCCTTTTTTTTGGGTACAAAGGTAGAAGGGGGGTTTTCTTTTGTGTTTTTCAGTGCAAAGTGATTCTGATCAGAAAGGACCAAGGTTTCAGCTCCAAGTACCTGACATTTCCATCTGAATCTACTTTTTTTTTTTTTTTTTTTTTTTAAGAGGGGGAAAGAAAGGTCTAGTTTTTCAGGAAAAGAACCTCTCTACGCAATCCTGAAACTGATCTTTAGATTTTCTTTTCCTTAATCAATAGAAAAAAACTTGATTGCAACCTAATACTTATCTGACTCTAGCGCAGGACTAACTGAATTTTTGGTTTTACGAGGAGGGGATTCAGACATCATTTCAGGAATCAGAAATAATTGGCAGCAAGTAGGAGAGAACTGACATGAATTCTTGTTTTACCTAATTTTTACCTGGTTTACCAAGATTTGGCTTAATATTTCTGACAGTTCCTCCAGTCTCTACAGAACAGGTTAGTGACATTTTTTCATAAATACAAATACTTAAATGCATCCTCCTTACTGCTCTCTGAACTGTTTCCCTAAGGGCTTAAGTCTTCACCTCACACGGCTTCTCACTCTGCTATAGCTGCGTGTGATCTCTGCTAGTCTTACTACCATTTTCAGCAAATGGACTAATATTTATCATGTGCTTGAGATCTCAATGTGTCTGTCTGACATTGAAGATTTACAATAAAGCTCTCACAGGGTAAATCCACTGATTTTCCATGGAAATTTGGCTGAAGAATTGCAATAGCTTCCAATAATAAGAGGAGGGTTTTTATTTTTGAGAAATCTGTCGGGAGCAAACTGCACGTTCTCTCCCATGCACTTGGTTCTCGCGCAGGTGTATGCAGAACTTGGAGCTTTCATGGTGTTTGCGTCTCAGCTTTGTGGAACGGCACAGACCATCCACGCTCCTAACGGAGGGTAAAGCTGCCAGTTCAACTGATCGTAACTAAGATGAAAATGAGTTCACTTTTGTGATGTTCCTTCTTTAATTAATTTGCTGGATTGGCTCCCTACTATAGAGAAGGTGATGGCCAAACTCACTAACTACAGAAACACATTGTGCTTTAATCGACTTTTATTTGATCCTGATTGAAAGCTGTTTTAAAAATTAGGAGAGCCAGGTCTTAGAGAGGATGGATGTTTGTTCTAGAGACACAACACAGGACCTGCATCTTTAGAGTTTGGTCCTATTTCTTGTGCTTGGTAGCTGCAGGATGGATGGGTTTCCTTTACTCTTTGCCACCCTCATTGATTCCATATAATTTCCTGACAATTTGGATGATCTTGTTATACTTCCAAACTGGCTTCTCCTAGGGGGAGTCTAATTTGTTCATGAAGCATTGAACGTAGGAGGACCTGCCAGCATTTGGGGAATTTCAACCTGACGCAGAAGTGTTGATGTTGTTATGTGAATTTATTCTATGATGGTTGTGATGTGTCTTGGGATTTGCCACCAAACACACCTGGTGTTCTATTTACTCTGGCAAGCTGGGGATTTTTTTTTTTTCTTTTTCTTTTTCAAATTCCAGGATGAATTATTCATCATTACTTAGAATTTGGGTCTCTTTCATCTTCGCACTCGTACGGCACCAAGGTGAGTACTACAGAATTCCATAAAGCTCTTGATAAGCATGTTCTTGAATTTATAAGGAGCTACTTTGGTTGGAACTGTAACCGTCAGGGCAGCTGTACATGTGTCTGCAGATACAACAAGAAAAATGTAAATCAAATTCTGTTGTCAAGGGCAAAATACATTAACTTTGAATGATGTTCACTTATATTCTTACTTTTTCTTATTTAACTTCAAACAAAATTTATATATGCCAGGTTGCCCCATGTTAATGGAAGAGGTCTTCAAAAATAATGTGAATAGTTTTCATTAAAAGTATATGGTGTAGGTAATGTGTGCATCCCATACCTGATGATTGATCCCAATTAGGACATTTAACTGTGGCATAAGTTTTAAAGCGTATTCTAAAAATACATTTGTTTTAGCTCAAATCAAGAAGTCCCGATGGCATTAATGTCTTTAACTTGTGAATCAGTGGCCTTTTACAATGGCAAAAATCTAAAACTTTTGGGAAGTGAAACAAGAAAATTCTTCCCCTCCGTGATTCCTTCTTCTCTGTGTAACTTTGCCCCGGGGTAGGCGAGAGATCACAAACGTTTCTTTCTACGATTTTTGTATTTTAGACAAGAAAGATGGGAAGGTCTATATAGATTTGAAACATTTATGACTAAAATTCTAAGGCACCTTTCTTTGTTTTGTTTGTTGAGGTTAGCTGGCATGTGATTACAAGTCTAAGTATACAGATCTGTAAGACATGCGTGGCCCTAATATTTTTCCAGGGTTGGATAAATTTAAACAGTAATATTATATAAACGACAATGTGAAACTGCATAACAACAATGAGAGTCCCACGGACCCTAGCCTCCTACTCCTGCTCTAAGAAAATTGTGTTTTATTCAGTGGGAAAAAAAGTTCTGGGAACATAGTTAAGTTTATTGTGAAATTCTCAGCCTAAAGCCAGCATGGGTAGGGATAGTCTTTCTTTTATTAACTCTGATGCTAATGATAGGCCATGCTGTTTACAAGTTCTATTTTTATAATAGTAGTGGCTTTGAAGGTAGAAACTACTGTAGTTTCAACCTCCTTCCCTTTATAAAGCACCTTTCTCATTCAACACATATTGATCAAGTATTTATGATATTGGGTATCTTTACTATTTGTATTCTTCTTAAAATAGAAAAATTTGAGCAGTCCATTCATTCCTGTTTAAAATCATGAACTAGTTAGGATCACTCATGAAGAGAAGAATCTTGCATATTTGCCTTACTTTTGGAGCAGAGAAAGAAGTTAGGGATAACCTCCATGGACCATACTTTCTTCTCTCCTCCATGAGAGGTATGGATTTTCCTGCTCCTAGGCAGATGGGCCAACACTTCCCAAAACATGAATTAATCTTTTCATTAAAACGATTACAATTCAGTGTGAATTCTAGCTCTTATTCATGCTTGGGCATGACTCCTGAAATGTTCCCCATGGAGGATAAATCCATGACATGATTTGATTTGTTATTATTAATTTGAGAAAGTACATCGCCCTTCACATATAATAAGTACCTATGTATAATGCTATATGATAGGGATTATAAAGAGATTTAAAAAAAATCCTACCTTCTAGGAATTTGGAATTTGTTACTTCTGTGTAAATACAAATTTTAAAGAGCCCTTTTGGCCTACTGATTGTGGCATTAAATAAAGAACGTCGACTCAGGGCCCCTCTAATTACACTAGCTACAGCATTCCTTACGATTCAGATTTGGTTGGCTTCCCAGAAACTTCCGGGGCTTGGGGATCAATGCTTATGCACTAATGAACTGGGCTAGTTTCCCCACTTTCCTCTGATGATAGCCACTGGAAACAGATTAGCTCTCCGACCAGGCAGATCTCTCTGGTTCCCTGCTCCAGAAGGAGAGAAGCTGGCCCTTGGCCAGGCACTGCTGTCCTGCCTTCTGACCACTCTGCATTCTCCCTTCCATGAGCTGTTGTATCCTCGATAAAAACTCCCAAAGGAGCAGGATGGTCCTCGGCCAGGTGCTCGCCAGCCTCTCAGCTCCATCGGCACAGAGCGGGGACTTTCCAAGGAAAGGCCCTGACCCGAGAAGGGGGTGTTAGCATCTGGATTACAGTGAGGAGATACCTCGAGTACTATGGCCAGAAGCCCCTAGTGGATTTGCCACTGTCCCTGAAAACTAACAATTTAAAGAAAAAGGAAGAAAAGATGATGTTCTATTGTTCTATTTTCATTCAAGAGAAGAAGGGATGGCGGCAGAGAAAAGATGCACCCCAAATGTCGGTTATGTCCTAGATGCCATTGGACCTGATCATGAGTAACGTAGACCCTGGGAAAATTGATGAATTTCTCTCACTGAACTGGGCCCCCTTTGCAAGCCTTGGGACGAGAAACTTCTGAGGAATAAGCCAGGTTGCCAGGAAGGGTGGTGGTGTGGTTTACCGGAGGGGAGCTGTGTGTGTTTGTGCAATGACTCTCACCCTTCACCAGGGTAATGAGTAAGAGCCCCATGCATCCTCTCCCAAGGGTTCTTGGGGCCCAGCCTCCCTTGTCCCAGAGGCTCCCATGTCTGTCTTTTGTAAACAGGAGCTGGGCAGAGAGCCCTCTCTCAGGGCCAGGGCTCAATGGAGGTCATTCACAGGCCAGTTACTACAAACCCTCTCCTCCCACTTCTGTCCTGGTTCCAACTGCTGTTTATTTCCTTCTGGGATCTGGTATCTTCCCCTACTGTGTAACAGGAGGGAGGGGACTCCTTTCAGGAAAAGACACGATAGTAGAATGCTGGAACCAGCAGGGAGGTTCATAGCCACAGGGCCACCTTCTCTCAACCTGCCTTGTGGTGGGAGATGAAGCTGTCCTACACCATGCCAGACCGAGAGGCCGGCTCTCAGGGTTCTGAGAGCTCCAGGCTGGGGTGATTTCACAACCTTCCAGCCAGTTTTAACCATTGCTCTCTCCAGAATGTATGGAAGCATAGCAACGAAGCCTGAAGTGATTTCTCCTAAGGAGAAATGGCATCGCTCCCATTCTCCCCTTTCCAGAGGCAGAAGATAATGCATTGTGTACAGCTTAGGGTTAGGATAAATGAAAAGGCAGCCTGAACTGCATTTTGTTTGTAAGACTTACTGAAAGAAGCTGGCTTTAGCGGGTGGGAGGGAAGTAGCTTGCCAAACAGAAGACGGCTCTGCCATCTATCTAACCACCATCTCTCTCGACAGCTCAGCCTGGGGAGCTCATGTATCCATTCTGGCAAAATGACACCAAAACCCCTAAAGTAGATGACGGAAGCTCATCTGAGATTAAGTTGGCCACCCCCATTTTCTTCTTTGGCGTTCCTTACCGCACCGTCTATGTAAGTGGAGGGGCAGGCCAGCTGTGGCTCTCTGGCTCTCCCCTTTGTTTGTCATTAAGGAAAACATTTTAAATACCTTCATCCAGGACTCCGGGAATGGAAGATTTATTGGCAGCCAGAACGACAAGTTCTGAGATTTCATGAGCTGATAGGTTTTATGATTAAGAAAGTCAAAGGTATATTTAATGGCTAATGTTCATAGTAGAGGAGTATACAGGGCAATAAATTGATTTTGTGGGTGATTAAACACAGAAGTGAAGCAGAGGCCCCAATGCCATGAACATTATTTCTGCTACTCGACAAGATAAAAAGATACACTGAACCACAATAGGAGCAATATCATTTTTCTTTCCCTTCTGGGGGTGTGAAAAGTTTAGGCATCTGTTGTTCTTAGGCTTCCTACCAATTTGGAACAGAGCCAGAGCATAGTAGAGGGGTAATCAACTATTATATATAAATTGTTCGCAGAATGGGCCGTCCTTGTTGGGTCTGAGATATGCCACGGGGTCCCATCGTCAAACCTACAAGAAGAAATGGTACCGTTTGCTGTCAGAGCCCTCCTGGGCACCTGTGTTCTCAGGCTATTTTTCTTCGGATCCTTGAGTTTGTTGCTCGTGAGACTGTTGCACATTGAGAAGGTTCAGAGCAACTGAACCTGTCTTTATCTTGGGCTTTAAAGCATGGGGCGAGCCCTACGTCCATTCTGTCACACCCTATTCTATTCTGCGTCTTGCCTTGAAGGAAGAGCTGAAATTCCCACGCCTCTGTCTCTGGCCATCGCTGCATCTGGGACCTCTATATTCCCCAAACTTTGTTGTATAGCTCAGGACTGACTCCCATCAGAAAATAATTCCCTTGTCCATTACCTAACCAGTGGTCCTTGAACCACACTGCCTCGGTGCCTGTTAGAAATGCCGCTTCTCGGGGCCTACCTGCAACCTGCTGAATCAGAAACTGGGAAGGGAGCCCAGTCATCTGGGTTTTCATGAGCCCTCCAGGTGATTCTGATGCCCACAAAAGTTTGAGAACCCCTGACCTTAACTACGGAATATAAGCAAAATACACCACAGTCAATACCAACTCCCTCTGCTAGTCTGTGTTTTAAAGATAGCTGCTCCTCCCTAGCAAACACATTGCTCTGGCATCCCAAAATGCCTTTTGGGTTCCACTTACAGCAGAGCCTTCTTGTCCTATAATAGCTGATGGTAAGTTTCAGAATGTGTGGAGCTGACTTTGGAGATGAGGGAGTTGGACAGGACCTCCATTCTGGAAGCCTTAGTCTCCCAGCGCTCTAGAAGATATGTATTTCATTGAGCTCCTCTCTCTCCTCTGTCGTACTATGGAGTCTGAACAATTATTGCCCTTGCAAAAGGAGGGTCCTTAATTTGGAGCAGACTTATTTAAGGGCAAATTGTTCCCAGGGTTTCCAGTTCTTTGAGTAGTGCAATCTTTTTCAAGCCTCTGGGTTGTTCGCTATCTCTTGCAGACGATAGATTCTTAACATCCTCGCAGCTGGGTCTCCAGCTTCCTTTCCAAACCCCATACCCTTGCTTCCAAAACAGGTTGATGGACCTTTGGCCCAGGTGCTGATAGCTTCCCTCTGGGATCTGGGTCACTGTTAATGTCCATTATATTACTAATTAATAGGAACATACCAAACAACTGAAATGTATAGGAAAGTGATCTCCAGGTTTTCTGTATGCAGGAATTGCAAGTGTCCCCATCCCAGACATTTCTGCTGTTGAAGCCATACAAGCCACAGGGTTAAATCAATCTCGTGGAGCTGCAGACACAGGCAGAGGCTGAATTGTGTACAGGTCTGCGTCAATGGAGTATATATATTGGCTGTGATTTGCAGCAGGTTTAGTCATTTAATAAGCTTACTAAGTCTTTTGCAAATCATGAAGAAATCACCATAGGATAGTCATTTATATATACAATGTAAAGATTTCATGTCTCCATTTTTATGCAGAGATTATACAAAGAAGGAATCACACTGCAAGAGCTTTAATGGAATTGGGCATCTGTAGGTTGTAACCTCGTCCTTGCTCTGGGTACAGGGTGGTTGTGAAGTCAATCAAATCAATAGAAGTCCTTTAAATGCCTCATCCAGAGCAGGATATGGTTGATCCTGAGATCTGAGTTCGATAATGGAGTGTTTGATTTATCTTTTACTGACACTCTTCTTTTGTCATATACTAGGAATCAAGGTCTAATATACAGCTCGACAATTTTTTAATTAAACTTTTTGCTTCCATGGGTTTTTTCTGTTTTTCTATCTATCTTGCATCTGTGATGCTGGATCTTTTTTATGGTCCACATTACCTCCTGCCTGGCCCAACACACACACACACACACAGAGACACACACACACACACATTTGATAAGTGTAAATAGAGATAGGATAAAGAACATGAAAATGAGACTGATTATTAATAAGAAATGAAACTGACCACAAATTGAAAGTGAAAGAAAACCAATGAGTTGTCTGGAAGTAAATGAACCTCCTAGTTGAGCGATGGAAGCTGGTGCTTGGGGGTTCTAATTCGGTCACCTAAAAGTTGTTTTCATTCATATGATTAGGCGAACGTCTGTCTTGGTTTGTGACTGAAGTTGTCACATTTTCAGATGCACTGTGCCAAACCTGTCTTATTTTCACAGGTCAATAACAATGGAGTAGTTTCCTTCAATGTGCTAGTGAGCCAGTTCACGCCAGAATCCTTTCCCCTGACGGATGGGAGGGCCTTCATTGCTCCCTTTTGGGCCGATGTTCACAATGGAATTCGAGGCGAGATCTATTACAGAGAGACCATGGACCCTGTCATCTTGAAAAGAGCCACCAAGGACATCCGGAAGTACTTCAAAGACATGGCAACCTTCTCTGCCACTTGGGTTTTCATTGTGACATGGGAGGAAGTTACGTTTTATGGAGGGAGCAGCACCACACCTGTAATAATTCACATTTTCTGTTTTCTGCTTCATATCCTGACATCTAATTCTTGTCCATCCTCACTACTGTGACGCAGTCTAATTGTGAGAGCGGAGGAATGTCAGTTTCTTGAGTTAAACTAATGAGTCTTGCCATCCACTTTCCAGGAAACAGAGGGAGCTATCATACCTAACCAGGCCAGTCAGCTGTGATATCTCAGACATGTCACCCCAATCACTCATCATTATGAATGTCTACAAAGAGCCCCTCCACAATTTTCTTGCAGGAGGTAGCATTCCTATTTTGCAGGAGAGTGATTGAGGCCCTGCGACCTCATCCAGGCCACATGATCAGGGACGCATCAGGAACCCAAAGGTCCTTTATTCTTGCCAGAGGCACAAATGCTTCTCTCCATCGGTTAATTTCCTTCTCCCTCCCCCGCTTTTTTTTTCCCTTTTTTCACAAAGCCTGGTAGGAAGAAGGAAATAGAGGGCTGGATTTGGGTACAAATGACCTGGCTCATTTTATTATGTTATGACCTTTTTTTTTTTTATTGTGACCAGGTCTGGAATTATTCATATTTGATGCTAATTGAAGTGGGCAGTTAAAGCGTTTCATGAATAAAGTTTCAACATCTGCTCTGAAATCCCAAATGAGCAGTCAAATAAAAGTCAAATAAGAAAGATTATCACTGGCATTATCATAGAGATAATCAACTTTCTACATAAACGGACAGAACATGGTTTTCATGAAAGCCTGTGGTTCATTTGGGTGCCTTTGGCAGTGGAGATATTTGAAGTCGTAGACACGTCTCCAACTGTATAATTTCCAGTAAGCAAAGACACTCAAAAATCTGCCCTCTGCTTTCTTAGCATTATTTCCAATTCCATCTGTTTTCCAATTTCCTTGGCAATGAGTCATTTGTTTAGGGATGGAATTGAAACTCCTGAGATAGAGACAGAGGTGGACAAGTGCAGGGCCAGCCATCCCTGGCTGCCCCTCGGTGAGCACGATGTGTTTTAGCACCTTCTGACCAGAGCATGAAGGTGCACTTTATCGCTAAGAGGTTCTGGAGAACAGAAAGACACAAGTTTAAACAGTGGATGCATTGGCTGGAAATAACCTCTCAAGAAGCATACATTTCCCTCTGTCATGTTATGGATTGCTAACGACTCCTCGGGTGATGTTTTATGTCTTTTAAACCTCATACCTTACAACGTTAAAATGCAGGATGCCAGTGATCGATAAATTCTAGTGTCAGTAGGCGGAAAAAAAAGAGAAGAAGTGCCCATCAAATGCTGACCACTATTTTTTCAAAAAAACTTCCGTTGGCCATAAAAATGGCAAGATAATTTAGATACTTTCTGCTTTATACTTTGGAGTAAATTTCTGGGCTAGGTAAGAACTCTTTCAATGAGGATGAATGAGGTAGCATCTAAGTGCTTTGGGCTCCTTGGAGAAAAGATGGTACGTGTCCATCCATCCTGATCTTTGAAATTGACTCGTCTCCCATCTCCCATCACCCCAGAACTCCCCTCCTCTGTAGGAACACACATCATCAGGCCAACTAAGCACTTGGCATGAGAAGTGTCTTAGAGGCGGAGGGTGCCAGGGAAGCCCAGTAACGAGAGAGAGGGAAGGGGACATGTTTACTTTAAGTAAGGAAAACTAATATTTATTGAGGGCTTACAGTGATAAGCTATTTATGTGTATCATCCCACAATATGTTGTGTAGTAAACGGAACTCTCTCTGCCTGAAAGGTGAGGGAATAGGCCTAAGAAGTTAAGTGATTCGCCCAAGGGACAAGCAAAGAGATTTGAACCTCACAGGAGGCCAAGCAAGGTTCAAGCTAACATCTTCTAACTCCCAATTCCTGACCTGTCTCCTCCAGGCATCACTGAAAGTCCTCTAAAGTATAAAGGGGCTTTTCAAAAATTGAAAACATAGTTTCTTTTTTTTTAATTAATTAATTTATTTTTTATTATGTTCAATTAGCCAACATATAGTACATCATTAGCTTTTGATGTAGTGTTCAGCGATTCATTAGTTGCGTATAACACCCAGTGCTCATCACCACACGTGCCCTCCTTAGTACCCATCACCCTGTTACCCCATCCCCCCACCCCCCTCCCTTCTGTCCAAAAATGGATCTGGAGGAGTCTTAGAGCAAATGTTGAAGAGATACATATGTGTAGGTTATGTGAGAGCAAGCCAGAACGTGCATGCAGGTGAGCCATCCCTTGTAGTATTCTTAGGGTAGTTGGTTGGTTTTGAGGTGACTTCTGGGTTGTTCTCAAGATCCGCTTGGTCCAGAGATCTTTCCAATTTTATTTTAGGAGAAGGGATTTACTTCCTGAAGGAGAATCCTGGTCTGGAGGAGGGTTGCACTTTAGACCTTGTGTGACCTTGACTTGATGCCTGACTCCAGAACCTGACCCTGCGGTGATCTTAGAACAATCTTGAGCTGACTGTTCGTGCATCTCTGCGCCCCACTTAACTCTTTTGTTGAGCTGGGCCCAAGAATGGAAGCATATACCTCCAGGACTCTACCATAAACGCCATCGGCTGTGGCCAGAACAAAGCCTGAGGAAAGAGCTCTCATTTATAAAAAAGGCTTTTCTTCCCTTGCACCTCGTCTCCCTCCCTGGGACTGTCTAGGATGGGAGATCTGGGGCTTCCAAGATCCTCTACCCCAGTCTGATTACACAGGATAAGGATTTGGGTCTTCCTCTGTGTCTGACTGGATGTTAACCAGCGTGGTATCAGACAGCTGGGAAAAGTACAAGGCTTGAATGGAAAAGGTCAAAGCAGCCTCTCCTTTAACTCTACTTTTGTTTACGTTGCCTGAAAACCTGTGTCAAGGGGTAGGGGTTAACAAAGGGAAATAGTAAAGGACAGAGTTTGCTATAGCTTGTTTCTGGAAACTGTGCAAGGCTTGTTTGGATTTGTAAAACGTTTCTATCCCAAGAAGGTTAAAATGAAGACAGCGCGTAATGACAACACACGAAGAGACAGACTGGGGGCTCCAGCTCGAATCCCATTTTCTGTTGCTGGGTCCTTGTGTAATTTCCAGCAATTCATTTCCCTTAGCCCTCAGTTTTTAAGCTCTCGGATGGGAAAATTGCCCACCTTATCCTTGATCTGAGGTACAGACGGGTGTTGAGATTTTGGCAGATACAAAGTGATACATAAATGCTCAATTAGAAGACCAATTTTTTCCCACAAAGTGCTTTTTAAAAATCATTTTCCAACTTCTACTTTAAAAACGGAAGACCTCTCACCAGGATTTGTGGCGTCTTCTAGGAAGCGAGGGAACACACATTGCAGACCTTGGCCTTAGTCACACTGAGGAGCATTTGGTGGCTCTCCTCCCCATCTCCCTACGCCCCACCCACCCTGCTCTGGGAACAGGTGTTTGAGCAGCCCTTCCCCGGCCTGGACCACTTCCTATAGTTTATTCTCATGCTGCCATCTATAGGTGCTCATGCATTATCACAAGCTGAGCCGGGCCTCTGACTTTCCTGTCTGGTTCCAATCAGAGCTGTTAAGAGGGGCGCTGAGTCAGCCTCTGGGTTCTTTTCAGGCGATTTCTCTTTCAGGTGCATGCTCCCACATGTCTTGCTTTCCCCAGTGGGGGTGAGAACAAATTCAGAGGGGAGGCAGAGTATGAGGGCTGGCATTGGAGAAGCTCTGAGCTGCTTGGGGGTAGGGAGGGTGCAGGGGAGAGGGGGCTGGGGAGAGGACCTTCTAGGGAGGGAAGTCATGAGACCGTCCATTCTCAACCATCCTGTAGGTGAACACCTTCCAGGCTGTCCTGGTGTCCGATGGATCCTATACATTCACGCTCTTCAATTATTATGAAATCAACTGGACCACTGGGACGGCGAGTGGCGGCGACCCCCTGACAGGCCTTGGGGGAGTGATGGCACAGGTAGGTGGCTCTCCATTTCATCTCCATCATGTTTCCAAAGCACTGCTCTCTGCTTATGTTGCTCAGCCTCCTGGAGGGAATCCTCCCAAGCTTCTCTAGCTCTTAACTAGAGAAATGTGTCTGATTTTGCAGGTGGAGCAAGAGGCTAATCTTGCCCATCTTTGATATCTTCATCGGGGTGTGGCATGAATGAGGCAAGCCTTTCTTACCTGGAATGGTGGCCCCGGGGACTCCAGGAGAAGGGGTCTCCTGATTTCAGTGTGCCAGATGCTGCAAATAAGGTGCTGGGGCCAGTTAACCAACAAGGGTGGTGTTTGTGTTCAGGTCTCGTCTTCCTTTTGTGCTCTAGGCAGGATTTAATGGTGGAAACCTCACCAATTTCTTCAGCCTCCCAGGGTCAAGAACCCCTGATATCGTGAATATCCAAGAGACCACGAACGTCAACGTTCCAGGCCGCTGGGCATTTAAAGTTGATGGGAAGGAAATTGACCCAGCCAATGGCTGCACCTCCAGAGGTAAAGGATTTTCCTCTTCTCCATGGCAAAGTGGGGTTTGCTTAGTGTAGATTGACAGGCAGGCTTTTAAGCCACGGGGGCGGGCTCATTCCCGATGCCTTCCTCTTTTGACATCTCTCAGCTGGGTGATGGAGATCAAGGTAATTTTAGCATGCACATTCATCACATCAGGAGCTGAAACCCTGCATTTGCTCCACGGTGGTTTCTGTAGTCTCCGAAATAACTCCAACGTGGACATGGCTCTCGAGTGATTGCTCAGCCAGAGGGACAGAAGGGAGCCCTCCTGTTTAACATTATTTTTGTTGTTATTGTTGTTGCCACTTCTCCCCTCGCCTTTCCATTTTTCTTCCCCTCTTTACTCCTGCCCTGCCATCTGCACTTTGTAGATCTGCAGGAGTGGGTGAGCTTGGAGCGTTGCCAAGTCTCCACAAGAGCAAATCAGCACTTCCTAGTATGATTAGAAAGCAAGGGGAGAGAATGTCATCCTCTTTAGGGTGGCTTCTCCTCAACTCCTCTCTGTAGCAGCAAAACAGGCAGGAATTGGGGGACAATCAAAGCTGTGTCAGGTCTGTGTGATCAAGAGGTAGTAAGAGCCTCCCTCAGTTTTCTTTACATTGACATCCAAAGTTTGGGGCCTTCTCTGAACTATCAAAACCTCTTTGCATGTGCAAAACAGCCCAGGACTCTCCCAAGAACATCCTGGCTTAGAGGCTCCTGCTGCTCACGTGTCGGAAAGTGTTCAGGAAACCGTGTTTCTGTTGGTATTTCTGGAGTGGAGGCTACAGCAACTAGAAGTAGGAAATCATCCATCTAGCTCTCTGTCCATCTACCCAACCGTCTACTCATCTATCCATTTAGCCAGCCAGCCATTGCTTCTTTCCAAAGAACATTTGAAAGCTCCAAAAAGGTGCTGGCCACTCCACTAGGTGTTGGAGATGAAGGTGCTCTGACTCCCACAACATGGCTGGTAGAGAAGACAGCCACGGGAACAAGGATGACACAATATAGGACATACTGTGATGGGTGCATTGGGAGGGGGCTGCAGAAGCACAGAGGAAGACCCTGGAGACAATGTTTGCAGATATTTAAGAAAGTTTTGGGTTGGGATGCAGATTTTAGGTGATCTCTTGTCCCCTCCGATAGAAAGCATGGTCTGGGGACCCACGTGTCTTAGCAGCTCTGGGAGGCCTCAGGTTTCTCTTTTGACTCAGCTTTAGTCAGTGTAATATAAAGAAAAACCACATTCCCCGGGCCTGAAATGCCCACGCTCTTGGCCCCATTCGCTGCATTGCGGTCAGGCTTACCAAACCTCTGGACTTTTGCTCTAATGAAAGGTCATCTGTACAGATGTCCCTGCCTGGGCATCCTTGTCTCTGTGGACTCTGTGAAGTCCTCCATGTTCCGAATAGCAAATAAATGTTTTGGAGCTGGGTGGGAAAGAACCTAGCTCTAAAGCTCATCCGTCTTTCAGAGATGGTGCCCTCCTCCCTTACAAAGTGCAAGACAGCTTCCCTTAAGGTCTGCAAGAGATACCAAACCAATACCACATTATCTCTCTCCCCTTTATGGCCTGGACTAGGGATCTACCCAGCACCTCCGCCCCTGTGTCCAGGCCTCACGGAGCTGCCTGGCCACGGTCATGCAACCTAAGTGCCCGGTGACAGCCTCTCGCCCGAGTCCTGGGAATGAAATGCCGTGATAATGGAAAACATTGGCTTGCAGAGCTGTAGAGCTGGTCAGATGCCAGCCACAGATGAAGTCTCCACCTTGACTTCATTCTTTCCCCCCCTGAGTTATGGGTTTGGGTTTCACATACAGGACAAATTCAATATCTTTCTACAGACTGCTGTGTATTTTTATGCGCCACTGTACATATATCAATCTAATGAGAATTGGGTTTGGCCTGGGTGATAGCTGGGGGAAATTTGCATCGAGCTGGTTTATTATATCATCATTTTGCAAACAAAATTATCTCAGTGAGTCTACCTTTTGGTCCGAACCTCCTCTGTTCAAAGGCGTTTTCCTCTCATTTATTGGAAGCCTGAAAAAACAGAGGCTGGAAACCATACTTAGTGGAGGCTGTTCAAATGCATGCAGCCTGGACCAGTGCCAAAGAGCACTGAGCTTCAGCGCCCGCCTTCAGGGCTGATGCATATGACCTGCTGGGAACGTGAATAAATCTATTATCCCATATTTGGGCTCTATTCTCAACAGGTATGAAACATCATCGTTGCTGTTACACAGACACCGAATGGACTGTTCCCGAGGCAGCCATGCCTTCTGCTTGGGTTAATCTTGCAGCCCATGCTCTTCACTAAGTATTCAGTTTTGTAGCAGAATGTGAGACATCTTTCCAAACTACAGTTTCAAGCTACCATGAACTCCTGGCATATGACATTATTTACGTTTCTTAATGCTGTGTCTTTGATATGTCCCTTTTCAGGTATCGATTTACAAATGCTTCTCCCTCTCTCCACATGTGCCCGCTTGTGAGAGTCTCGCTGTTCCCCATGGGACAGGGACGAGCAAATAGCACTGCCCACATTTTACAGGTTGGAAACCTGAGGCAGATGGAAGCAAGCCAGTAGGCTTGGAAGCTGATTGCAGAGCTATGACCACTTTCCAGGTCTCTTGGCTCTGACACCCAACCAAGGACAAGATCACAGGTCCCAGCCCAGACATGCTTCTATTTCCATTGAGGGCTGATATTAACAACTGGCAAAGTTTGAAGTTTTCGGTGGGGGGAAATCATTTATTTAGGGAAATGGTTTTAAAGACTGATTGTCTACCAAATACATAGTAGTAAATAATTTCAAATCAGCACACCCCTCCCCACCCCCATTCCATTCTCCTCCTGACCTGGATTCTGTCGAGAAGTTCTGCCCCGTGGATAAAGACACAGAAGTACTAGATTTGGACAAGGCCTGGGGTGAGAGAGAAGACAACTTGTATAATGCAGGTTCTGCCTAAGCAGTGTCTGCAGGATTTACGAGCCCTTGAAGTCAGAGTTCAGCCCTTTTCAGAATCCTCCCGGGGAGCCTGGGACTTAAACTTGTGTGGCTGACTCCTGATTCATGCTTATTGATCTCTTCTGGTACATACAGGGCCCCCAACAAATGTTTGCTGAGTGAATGGGTGAGTGAACGAGTCAACAAATTAGCACATGAAGCAACTGTGTTGCTAAGTTACCAGGGTAAACTGGGTCTGTTTCTGGAATACCCTTCCTCTTATTCCTGAAGGGAAGGATATGACCCCTGTGGGTCGTAGCCTTTGCCATGGACTAAGGCGACATGTCCTTCCTTGAACGAGCATGTGGTCACCAGCCGTGGAGATAATGATGCCACGAGGTAGACTGGATGCCCACGGCCTCAGTCTGGGACCTGGCTTCACCCCTGAGTGGCTGAGTGCTCTGAAGCCTCAGTTCCCTTTTCTGTCAAGCGAGGTCGATAACACCTGCCAAAGAGGGTTCTTGTGTGGATTACATGGTATGAGGCAGGGAAAGCCTCAGCCCCATGCCTGGCACAGAGGGTAAGTGCTCAGTTTGTTGGCTTTAATGTCATTCTTCCCCAGGACAGTTCCTTCGGAGAGGGGAGGTGTTTTGGGATGACCTGAACTGTACCAACAAGTGTCGCTGCCTGGATTTCAATAATGAGATCTACTGCCAGGAGGCCTCCTGCAGCCCCTACGAAGTGTGCGAACCCAAAGGCAAATTCTTCTACTGCAACCCCGTGGAGACCAGCACATGTGTGGTGTTCGGGGAGCCACACTACCACACTTTTGATGGCTTCCTCTTCCACTTCCAAGGCTCCTGTGCCTACCTGTTGGCCCGACAGTGTTTGCAGACTTCCAGCCTCCCCTTCTTCAGCGTGGAGGCCAAGAACGAACACCGCGGGGGCTCAGCTGTCTCCTGGGTGAAGGAGCTCTCCGTGGAGGTCAATGGCTACAAGATTCTCATCCCCAAAGGAAGCTTCGGAAAAGTCAAGGTGAGACCCTCTCTATCCCTCCTGGAAAGATGGAGAAGCTGGAGATTCTTCAGCCTGGGGAAGACTTTCTCAGATCTGCTCGTTCTGCTGTGTGATGTTTATACCGAAGAGATGCATGGCTCTTCTTTCCTTGCAAATATCTTGTAAAACTTTTTAACGAGGCTAAATTTTATTTGTACAAGAGCCAACCTAAGCTCTCTCCTTGATATGCCTATCTGCTCTATAATTTAAAGTACATTTACATTCCTAGTTACCTCATAAACATGGGTATACACAGACACACATGCACACACACACACACACTCTCACACATAGACACACACATGTCCAAGCTCAGAAGTAACTGGGAAGAGAGGTAAGCTCAGTGTCTCATGGACCTGGCTTGCAATAGTGGTAGCCACAGGGTCATGCCTAGGAGATGGTGCAAACACAGAGTACACACTAATAACTCAGTACAGCCTGTCATTAACAATCCTCACCCATCCCCCATCCTGTTTGCCCAAGAGCTGCTTCTTCCTTGTTAGAGAAAGCTCCAAATTGATCGGTGTTTCCAAAGGCACATGCAGGCACCGCGAGTGGGCTTGGTGAACTCTTTAGTGAGGCAGGGGCGGGGGAGGTTCGGTGAAAGCTTTGTCCAAACACCCTCTCACGGGATCCCCACTCTTGCCTGGAAGAAGAGCGAAGAAAGTGGCTCTCTGCTGGTCTGTTTAGCATATGCAAATGATTCCTGTCACTGTCCACCTGGATTTCAAGCAGGGGCATCCATAAAGGAGGGAGAGCAAAAAGCCGCTAGCAACTACTCAATTTGTGGAGGCCCCAATTTTCATAATCTTCATGCCAACCTTGTTGCAACCATGTATTTATTCCAGCGATAATAACCGAGACCACGCGGGGTTGATGGCTTCAACCCCGTGCAGTCCTTATCCCCATGCATGGAGGTCATTATGGGGATTACAAACCAGAACCGAAGCCAATGCAGGGATTTCTTTTTTTAAAAATGGGTTGTAGTTTTAATTAACACAGCATGTCCAACAAAAGGCAGGACCAAAGAACCAATTCCACTTTTCCCAGCTCTGCCCGTCGTAGGGCTGTACCGCTTATCATGGTCATAATTAGAAAAGTGAGCTTTTACTGTGGCTGCAATCCCAGTTTGCCTGTTATTTAGTTAGTCTCTCTGGAGGCAGCTCTGCATATCAAATCAAGGTAAGACTTTGGGTACAGAAGTGTGGAGTTTCTCCCTTTTAAATTTCTATCATGCTGTTGAGCTCGATACTTATCCTTGTAGAGGATTTCAAGCTAGAAAAACGTTCTCCCGCATTCCCCTGCTCGCCTGAATTCTGGGGATGATGTGTACAATATCTGTAGGTGAGGAAGAAAGCTTTATGCTTTATTTCTATTTTCCATTTTGATTAAAATTCTTTTTCACTCACAGTCAGCCTCTTTTTTCAGAAGGAAAGGGACACTGTCATCTCTTTCAGGCCCAGCAGCTCTGCTAATTTTGTGTGGCTCTTCTCTGTCGTCCAAGCATAGGGCATGGATTCCTCAATTTTCTGTAGCGATAGGGAGATGTGGATGTGAATGTAAATGTTTCAGAAAGAAAAGGTTATGTGACTGCAACTGAGAACTAACAATGGCTTCCTTTTCCTCTTGCCAAATGGCTTCCAAGTGTCTCTGGATACACCTGCTCTGCTGGGAGGGTGGCTGTGTGGCCGGCGGAGCCCCCACCCAGGGTGAAGTGGGGACAGGCAGGGAGAGGGATGGGAAGCAAGAAGGAAATGTCTGTGAGGCAGCTGACTTCTGCAGACATGCTTGGCCTGGCCGGGAATGGCCAGCAAGATCTGTTCTTGCAAAGTACGGATCACCTTTCTCCATATGCTGGGGACTGGTTTCTGTCTATGGATTTCCCCTCTTTGGATTGTTCTCAAATAACAAAACAAGCAGTTTAGGATTGTATATGCTAATGGGGGCTACAGCCAGCCAGCTAAAATCCGTATATAATAGATGTCTCCTTCTAGCTAATACTGCTCAGTTTTCCTATTTCTCCCCAAAATAAACCCAAGTAGTTTAGGGTGCTGCAGTGAAAAGACCATCGAGGCCTAATAGCAGGTAGTGATGAAGAACTCAGACCCTGGGGTCAGATCTGCTTGGCATCTGTGCCGCCCCTGTCGGCTGAGTGTGCTTTGAGCTTCATTTTCTTCATCTGTAAAATGGGGTAATAGTGTCTAGGAGGCAGGGATCTAGGGCTATATTTGGGCTTGGCTACCTCTAGCCATCACTGGGACCGAGGCAGCAGAGAGCAGTAGCTTTGGAACCCAGCTGCTGAGATTCAGGCCCTGTCACCTACCAGTCTTCAAGCCTTGAACCTTAATTTTCACATCTGCAAAAGGGGAAGATGCTAAGGTCCTTCTAAGTTTGTCACGAGGATGAAAAGGAACAGCCACATGTGTGATACCTAGTACAAAGCCTGGCACACAGTACATGGCGCTTCCCACATTGCCGTCACCACCAAAATCCCTTTGAGTTCTGAGAGCTTAGGCTTCTACAATTCTCCTTTTCTCTCCTAATCTCCCCCCTACCCACATCCTGTCAAAGAGGAAATGACTTGAATACGGGGAGAAGAAGAGAGGCGAAGAGGTGAGGTTCATCTCCTGCTGGCTAGTCGAGAGTTGAGACGTGGGACTGGAGGAACGAAATAAGAAATCACCCAGGACCACCTCCTCTGAGCACTGTGGGGGACAAACACAGTGACTCTAATCTGTGGTTTAAACTGAGACACGTTTCGTGTGGGAGTGAACGGGAGTGCAATGAACACATACCAGGAAGGAAGGTAAAAACTGGGCCAGGTGGTGCCTGTGGTCACCCTAGGGCTTAAGTCAGTCTAGATCCGACGCAGAGAAACCGGGTGGGGGAGGGGACCGTTGGAATATCCAGAGACGGTCCACCCCATGGCTCCTATTTCGAGACACGGAAGACTGCCCTTTGTTAGCAGAAGCTTGAGTGAGAGTGGAGGAGGGCGCTTGGCAACAGGCATATTTGGAACTTACAATTATACCAACCTTGAGGAAGACTTCATTTCCATCTCAGCATGGACAGCACGTAAAAGTCACCCAGTGCTCTTGCAAGACGACCTTCCTCATAGTATGGCTTTTCCCGCCTGTGTGGGCTAACCTGCTACCTAGAAGACAAGGATGGATCAATCAATCCCCAGGTTTTTCTTTCTACTTGTAGCTCTCTGTAGGGTGGCTTATTTCCCAAGCCTACTTTTTTGTCCCCTCCCCCATTTAGTCCTACTAATCTCTAGAGACAGGCAATTGCGCATGGCATCTACCACAGTAAATTTTGGAGTGATGTTTGGACAGGCTACTGCCTCACTTCCTAGAAAACTCAGAGAGTAGCACAATGGAGGCCATGAAGACCCTTGTCCTTCCTGGGTGCCTGAAATCAGTATGGATTCAGTGCACTTACAGGCTGTCCCACCGAGGACTGAGCTGGGCTAACCATCCCATCCCAGACACAGATGTGATATCTATGGGTGCTAGGCATGGCAAAGTGTAAAAAAAGAAGAAAGTGAGCTCTCTCTGCTGGAGGCTTCCCAAGCCATCTACTCACATGACCCACACACATGGGACTCACTCTCAACTGTTTCCTCCACTTCTTTCTCCCCACTGCAAAAAACCCACATGTCCTGCCGAGTGGACTCCATGAGCTCGTCCCACCCTCGAATGTCAGTACATAGCTTAGGCCCTCATGCTCCATTCCCCTGGACTTTGGCATCCGCTCCCTGTCTGTTTTCTCTGCTTCTCATCTTTACATGCTGGTCAGAGTGGGCTTTCTGACATGCAAATCTGACTCTGTCATTCCCTTACTTAAAACATTTTGGGGGCCTTGTCTGCAGAATAGAAATCCAAGTTGTTCTGTTTTTGTTTTTGTGGAGTTTGTTTTGTTTTAAAACATGGTTTAAAGGGCCCTCCAAGGTCTATTCCCAACACGGAGGCCAGAGGAATTCTTTTAAAATGGAAGTCAGATCATGTCAGTCTTTTGCTCTGGACACCCTCTTGGCTCCCCATCTTGCTCAGAGTCAAGGCCAAAGTCCTTTCAATGGCCGACAAAGGTCTCCCTGTTCTGGCTGCTCTTATCTCTCTGGCATAACCTACCACCGCCCTCTCCTTGCTGTCTCTGCTCCAGCCATGCCAGCCCTTGAGGTCCCAGGAGCACCCAGGCACACTCCACCTTAGGGCTTGGCTGTCACCTCCGTGGCATCCACTCTCACCCAGGATAACAGCATGGCTTGCTTCCTTATCTCAAACATCCCCTTCTCTGACCATCCTCTTTCAAGTTAAAAACCCTCTTTCCTAGCACTTCCCTAGCATCTATTTTATTTATTTTGTTTGTTTGTCGTTGGTCTCCTCAACCAAAATATACATTCTGTGGGGCAGAGATTTGTGTCAGTTTCATTCATTGCTAATCCCCAACTCTCTGAACGGTGCTTGACACACAGAAAGGCCTGAATCGCCATTTATTGAATGAATGGACCATGGACCTTGCCCATGTCTCTAGCTTCATCTCCGGCCACCCCTCCCCCCCTGCCATCCAGTAACACCCTGATGAATGTCCCCATGCTCACGCAGCTGTTTCTAAACCCCTGCCTTTATTCTCTTGTCCTGGAATTCCCTGCCCCCACCCTTCCTTTGGCCACTTCTCTTCATCTTTAAAGACCCAGGGCAAGCTTAACTGCCTCCAAAAAGTCTTGTAGGACTCCCTGAGGCTGGATATAGGATTCATTTACTGTTCTCCCATTGCATGATCCATTAATGCATATTTAAAACAGTATAAATACCTATTTGTGTCTCTCTTCCTCAGTAGACTGAGACCTCCATGAGGGGCAGGACAACTATATTCTTTGTTCTTTATTTTTCAGCACCTCACATAATGCTTGGTACCCAGTAGGCATTTAAATTTGTTGGTTGTTGGGAATGATTACATGACATAGCCCTGGCATCAGGAGGTAACAGAGTGAAACACTCAGAGAATAATACCAGGGCAGCTTCCAAGCTAAAGTGTGGGGACCAGTTTATGGTACACATTTCAGCTGGGTGGAAGGGTCAGGGAGGGCTCTAGGCAGTGACTAGGTCATGGGAAATATGTGACTTCAGCTGAGACTTAAAGGAATGAATTTAGAGGAAAGGAAAGACAGGCTAACTAGTCTTTCGTGAAAAGCTTTGAAGCTAGCCCTAGAGCCAGCCAGGAAGGGTTGACAGCCACCTGGTCCCCGGAGGAGTCTCGAGTGGTAGTGGCCATGCATGTCTTCCTCCGTAGCCTGCACTGTGCTCAGCTGGTCCACGCCACCCTGCTTCTGTGGGCTCCCCCAGGCCTCGGGCTTCATGGAAGGCAAGCTTACTGGAGCCCCAGCAGTTTGTGTGTGTGTGTGGGGGGGGCATTGTCTCCGGAGCAGTGACTTGCTTTGCTTCCCTTTCCTGACCTCAGCCGGACCCATTGCCCTGGCACCTGCTCACCTGCCTTTTACCATTACTGTTGTTGGCAGGTTAATGACCTAGTGACTTCCTTGCCGGTCACGTTAGACTTGGGGGCGGTGAAAATCTACCAGAGTGGCATGTCTACTGCCGTGGAAACAGATTTTGGGCTCTTAGTGACGTTTGACGGCCAGCACTACGCCTCCATTTCCATCCCAGGCTCCTATATAAACTCCACGTGTGGCCTCTGTGGGAACTACAATAAAAACCCCCTGGACGACTTCCTCCGCCCGGACGGCAGGCCGGCCATGTCCGTCCTGGACCTCGGAGAGAGCTGGCGGGTCTACCACGCCGACTGGAAGTGTGATACGGGCTGTGTGGACAACTGCACCATGTGTGACGCGGCCACCGAAGCGCTCCTCTTTGGCCCCGACTACTGTGGCTTCCTCAACAGGACAGACGGCCCCCTGTGGGAGTGCGGCACTGTCGTGGACCCCACGGCCTTTGTGCACAGCTGTGTGTACGACCTGTGCAGTGTGAGGGACAACGGGACGCTCCTCTGTCAGGCCATCCAAGCCTACGCGCTCGTGTGCCAAGCCCTGGGCATTCCGATCGGAGACTGGCGAGTCCAGACGGGGTGTGGTAAGCTGGCATCCTGCCCAAATGGAAGGCTGCGCCGGTGCAAGGAGGCCGGGGAGGGGGTTTCTGGGCTCCATCAAAAATCTCCTTGTTGAGACCAATTGCCCAAGAGTGAGGGTGAGCTGAATATAGCCAGACATTAGGAACGGTCAATGCCCACCCACCCAATACCATAGTCAGAAAACGAGAAGCCATTGATGAGCTTCAGTGGTCTAGAAACACGGAACATGTGGCAGGAAATGCTTGGCCACAGGAAGGTCTGGTCCCAGGGATGGCTATTCCAGACTTAGGCAAGATGGTGGGGTTTTCAGAGGTGGAGGCGGTGATCTTTGTGGCCATTGAATAAACACAGTTGCTGCTCTGAGTAATCAAAAGCAGCTTTGGGGGAAATAACTCACCTCCCAAACGGAACCAACAGCATTTGTCCCGTGGCTCTTTCTTCTCCACCTTCCATCCCTCTAGATTCTGTGTCTCTGGCTCTGTAGCCTTCCTCTGACCCACTGGTGTTGGGGAAAGGGCTGCGGCAGGGAGCAAAGAACATCAGGAAAGAAAGCCCTTTATCTGAAATGCTAAGTGGTTAGGAAAAGCCCCAACAGTGTGGGGAAATTCAGTTTCTTTTGAATTACCTTTTACATTAAACATTTTTACCATTTAGTTGTCTTGTTTTCTCTTTCTATCCCACTTAAACTCTCTTATCCTGTTTATATAAATTTTTAAAATAAGCAAACAAAATAACAGCTTCTTGGAATTCTGTGGGTCTTTTTTTTTTCCTGGCCCTTGGTTTTCTCCACAAGAGTACCCAGAACATTATATCCATGCATTTTAGATTCCTATGCAGATAAGAAGGTTTCAAAGTTTCTTTCAGTTCCAAGGCTAAAGGGAGATTTTTTTTCCTATCAGTATAGGTTGGATTCAAAAATCATCATGTATCAGATTCAGTTCTTTGAGAATTGATGAAACCATGAAGAGACTGTTTTCTTGTTGCTTGGTTGTGTGATTGACCAACCTCTATTATGCCTGGAACATCCAAATCCTGACTCAATTTGAGATTGAAGATGGCTTTTTTGGTATAATCTAAGATCCTTGTATAATCTAAGAGCATCCACTTTGCCTAATTAAATCACTTGTAATAGCTACTTTTTCCCCTGGTGGTACTATTTTCCTATCTTTCACATTCCCCACCCCTCTCTCATGTTAGTGGGAGGAATTCTAGTAGATTCAGACAGCTAGTTTACCAGTCCCTTGAGCCCCTGACTCTTGGATTCAACCAGACTCAAACATTTATGTAGACTCAGATGTTCTTAAAATAAGAACCAGAGGCTTCTGAGGCAAGAAGGGCCTTGAGGAGGCATTTAGTTCCAACCCAGTCTCCTGGAGGAACAGGCACACACATTCTTTTCAGATAACCAAGGTTCTGTCTTATTTTTAAGATCCCAGAGTATTCATTTTCACAGTCTTCTTTCGTCACTTAGGTATTTCGAGCACCTCCCTGTTAGAAATTTCACGTTTTCAAGTGGCTCCTCCCACGGTTACATTTTTCATTTGTCCAGCAAGTTGGATTTATTTCCTTCTAAGAGTGGGCCATGCTGTTTAAGATCAGATCAACTTATATGTCCATCAATCGAAGATCTTAAAGCATCTTGCTGGTTGTAGATCATCCAATAATAAATCAGTGTTGAACAATCTGTCTAGTTAGGATAGCAACCTGAAGTTTAATTCGGCCAGGATGATCAAATGAGAGTCAAGTTCACAATCGCGTTTCCCAGTGGCTATCACAAAGCAGTGGAGCTTGTTTGTACAGATACCACCTCAAGTCTCTTCCGTGATGAGTGGCCGCTGGGCCCTCATTCTAGGAGCTAAGCGGGTCCAGAAGGAGCGCCCTTCCTGCGGTTCCCTGTGAGTGCTGGATCCCTGTGGTTAGCACCTGGGGCACTCACCTGTTGTCCCGCTCTCTCCTCTCCCCCACGTCAGTGTCCATGGTGCAGTGCCCGAGCTTCAGCCACTACTCCGTGTGCACCAGCAGCTGCCCGGACACCTGCGCTGACCTGACGGCCTCCCAGAGCTGCACCACGCCGTGCACGGAGGGCTGCGAGTGTAACGAGGGCTTTGTGCTCAGCACCAGCCAGTGCGTCCCACTGCACAAGTGTGGCTGTGACTTCGATGGCCACTACTACACCATGGGGGAGTTCTTCTGGGCCACGGCCAACTGCACGGTGCAGTGCCTTTGTGAGGAGGGTGGGGACGTCTACTGCTTCAACAAGACCTGCCGCGGCGGGGAGGTGTGTGCCGTGGAGGACGGCTACCAGGGCTGCTTTCCCAAGCGCGAGACCGTGTGCCTGCTCAGCCAGAACCAGGTGTTGCACACCTTCGATGGCGCCGCCTACGCCTTCCCCACCGAGTTCTCCTACACCCTCCTCAAGACCTGCCCCGAGCGGCCCGACTACCTGGAAATCGACATCAACAAGAAGAAGCCCGACGCGGGGCCCGCGTGGCTGCGAGGACTTCGCATCCTAGTGGCCGACCAGGAGGTCAAGATAGGAGGAGTCGGGGCTTCGGAAGTCAAGGTAAGACTCCTGATGCCCTTGCGGCTTTTCTGATGAGTCTCGCCAAGTGAAGGAGCCGTAGTCTTCAGGCGTGCCCTTCTGCCTCTGACCACGAGCGGATTCCAGGAAGGCAATGACTCCGAAGTGGGGGCATTTCCGAACGTTCAGCACCAAATCAGTCTCTCAGGGGGGTGAAACGGAGTGAGGCTGGAATCCCACAAATTAGGGATAGCTGTAGTAGAACTGGCTTTCTCTGTAACAGCCGATGCTTACCGGACACTTACTATGTGCCACGCACTATTCTAAGCAGGATCACACCTAATCTGATGAGGGGTATGTTTTCATCCTCATTTACATTTTACCTATGAGAAAACTGAGGCACAGAGAGGTTACATAACTTCCTCAGAGACACACAGCCATAAAGTGGCATTTGAGCCCAGGCAGGCTGGCTTCAAAGTCTGTGCTCTTTACCCTGTACTATACTGACTCGTCTACCTATAGATGGGAACCCATGTGGGGTAATGCAGACGGTACCCGCAGGGGCACCTCCTGCCCTTCTGACCTGGTCTAAAATATTCATCATTGGGCATCCAGATCATTCGTTCTAGAAGGATCATTAGGAATCATCTAGTGCCACTATTTGTTTGTGCGTGAAGATCCCAAAGGGCTCAGTGAGGGATGGGGGACCTCACAGCTAAGTGGTGATGGAGCTGGCATGACGGGAGGGCAGATCTCCCCACTCCCAGCCCAACACGTATTTGGTAATATCACAGGAAGTCAAATTTAGAAAACAGAAGTCAATGCAGTCCTGTGCTAGGAGATCAGAAAACACATGTCCAAGGACTGAAGAGGCCGTTTTCATTCCCATCGACACACTGGCAGAGATTAATTTATTCAAAGAATAGTAAAAGGTAGAGATAGGTGGGTGGACAACTAGATAATTAGATAGAAACTCTATGCTCCCAAGGGGCTGGGGCACAGGAACAGTCAAACTTGAAGGAAAGGAAGAAGCCAGAAATGTGGGGAAGGAAGGGTGCCATCAGTGAAAAGGAGCTGTCATGCAGAAGGAAGAAGCCACATATATGTCAAGACAACTTCTGCTCACATTTCACTCTTTTTTTGGGCTACCTTAGGGTCTTATGTATACGCAAATAAACAGCAAGTGTGTTGAATCAGAGGAGCCGAGAAAGAAAGAAACAAGAGATGCCCATGCAGAAACAGTTTGTGTATGTCTGTGTGGTTCCCATAGCGTGCCAGCTTCTTGACATTTCTCAAAGGGAGAGTCACGGGGCAGAACCGTGTCTTTATTTCAGAACCTAGGAAATTGTGGGTACACTGTGTGCATCTGGAATTGATGATAGTGATTTGGTTTTTCAGCTGAATGGTCAGGAAGTGGAATTACCTTTTTTCCATCCTTCGGGGAAGCTGGAAATCTATCGAAACAAAAACAGCACGACGGTAGAGTCCAGGGGTGTTGTGACCATCCAATACTTGGACATTGGTCTGCTGTACATCCGGCTCTCCACCGTTTATTTCAATTGCACGGGCGGGCTGTGTGGCTTCTTTAATGCAAACGTCAGCGATGAGTTCTGTCTCCCCAATGGCAAGTGCACGGACAACCTGGCGGTGTTCCTGGAAAGCTGGACAACCTTTGAGGAGATCTGCAACGGGGAGTGTGGGGACCTGCTGAAGGCTTGCAACAATGACTCGGAGCTGCTCAAATTTTATCGGAGCCGCTCCAGGTGTGGCATCATCAATGACCCCTCCAACAGCTCCTTCCTTGAGTGCCACGGGGTGGTCAATGTCACCGCCTACTACCGCACCTGCCTCTTCCGCCTGTGCCAGAGCGGGGGTAATGAGTCGGAACTCTGTGACTCCGTGGCACGGTATGCAAGCGCTTGCAAGAACGCCGATGTGGAGGTGGGCCCCTGGCGGACCTATGACTTCTGCCGTAAGTCGGGGCTCCGTGATGTGGGAGGCCACCTGGGAGAGGCAGGAGTTGAGCTTAAGGACAGTCCGATGCTTGTGTGTACCTTCCTCGTCTGGTGTGTCCTTTGGAAGGCCCCTCACCCCAAACCCGACTGGTTCTCACCTTTATTTCTGTTTCTGCTTACACGGTGTCTCTTCATCGTGGAGGGATTAGCCATCCTATTGACTCTTGGTTTTAGCTAGTGGAGGATATGCGTCATATCAAAGACTAGAAGTCTCTGTGATGGCTCCATCAGGGCCTTCTTTCTTGGCAAAGAACGGCTCCATTCTTTCCATAGAAGGTGATCAGTCAGAGCGCCTTTCACGGAGTAGAGATTAGCGCTGCTCCCTGGGGCAAGCCTAACAATGGCTATGAAGAGAGTCCCACGTTGCTTTTTTTTCATTTTGTCCCCCAAGTATCTGACCCCTCTCAGCAGGGCGGTAGCAGTACTAGTAGTAATTAGAATACTTGCTGAGAAGCCCTGACATATAACACCCGGGGCAATGGGGGAGGCCAGGGGGAGGAGTGAGGTAGAAGGGGCGGGAGGCATGGCCGAGAGGGCAGGACCCATGCCCGGAGCAAGGACTGCCCCACCTGGGCTTCAGCACCCATCCCTTTCCCACCAAAAAATCAGCCCCAAACCCAAACCAATGCTACCATTAGGATTCCATCCTCTGCATCTGTTCATCTCTCTTGACTAATCTCCTGCTCTCTAGTTTATTTCTCAAAACTTTTTATTTTGAAATAATTGCAAAGTTATAGAAACATTGCATGAGTGTCTGTGTACCCATTACCCAGATTAACCCACAGTTAACATTTTGCCCCATTTGTTTTATCATTGTCTCTCGCACTCTCTCTCTGCATTTGAAAGTAAGTTACATACATCATACCCCTTTGCCCCTAAATACTTCAGTGTGTATTTCCTTAGAATAATGACACTCATTTACAGAGCCACAGTATCGTTACTGACCTTAGGAAATTTAACACTGATACAATCATTTAATATCCACATTTCAATTTTGTCAATTGACTCATGATGTCTTTTATGGCTTTCCCCCTTCAATACAGATCTAGTCTAAGACCCCATGTTGTGTTTAGAGCTCTCATGTCTCTTTAGTCTCCTTTAATCTGGAATAATTCCTTAGCTTTCTTCTCTTTTATTGTCATTTTTAAAGAATACAGCCTCCCACCTTTTAAAATAGAATGGCCTTCCATTTGGGTTTGACATTTCCTCGTGATTAAGTTCTGCTGTGCGTTCCTCTCAGACTCCTGCGTAGGTGACATCTGTTTTCCTCATGGTATCAAGTCACATGCAGTGCATGCTCTGTCTAACCTCTCAGTGGAGATGGGCACAGTGGTCCCCTGGTCAGGTGTTGTCAAATGTCTCCATTCTGTGGTCACATTGTTTTTGTTCTCTTACAACTAATCAGCTACAGGTGGGGAGATACTTTAAGACAATGCAAGTATCTTGCAGAGAAAGTGTGAGAGAGGATGATAAAGCAAATGGGGCAAAATGCTAACTGTAAGCTAATATCAAAATCCCCCTCCTCTATTTAGTGCCCATTGATGATCTTTGCTTGTATCAGTGTTTTTAGCATGATGATTACAAGCTAATGGTTTCCAGCTCCAGTACTCTGTTCACTTATTTACCAAAGTATAGATGTCATTCTACTATAAGCAAGAGGCTTGCCTTCTCGTCTGTGTGTCTGCCTGTCATCCATCCATCCATCCAATCATCCATTTACACATCCACCCAACCATCTTACTCAATCATCTTTTTATTGAAGTATAATTAACATTTGGTGTTATATGAGTTTCAGGTGTACAATATGATTCAACAATTCTATATACTTCTCAGTGCTCATCACTGTAAGTATACTTCTAATCCCCTTTGTCTATTTCACCCCTCCTCCCATCCCCTTCTGACAACCACCTGTTTGTTCTCTGTATTCAAGAGTCTGTTTTTTTCTTTGTTTCTTTTTTTCTTCATTTGTTCATCTGGTTTTTTCTCTTAAATTCTACATAGGAGTGAAATCATACGGTGTTTGTCTTTCTCTGACTGACTTATTTTTCTTAACATAATACACTCTAGCTCCATCTCCATCATTGCAAATGGCAAGATTTCATTCTTTCTTGATGGCTGAGTAATATTCTATTGTATGTATATATACCACATCTTCTTTATCCATTCGGCTATGGATGGACACATGACAACCTGTGTCTGTCTATCTTATCAATATGGACACACACATTCATAGTTTTTCAATTATTTTTATTTCATATTATATTTGTTCATGATTTTGGTGTTAAAATTATTCCGGATTTGGCCTGCGGGAGCCCTTCGAGCTTCCTCTTATGTCCTTTGGGCATGCCTTGGTCACTTTCTTACTTTTTGGTTTAACAAGATGCTCCACGTTCATCCTGTAATCTTCCCTGCCCCAGACTAGAATCAGCCATTGCTCCAAAAAGCCCTAATTTCCCCCGGTGGGGACTTTTCCTAGAAACCAAGATCTGGGTGAGGCTTATCCATTGCTACGGGGGTATTCTTGCTTTGCCACTAAGCCCTTTCAACAGAAACATCTTAGAGCTAAGAACTAGCACACACACACACACACACACACACACATTACACACATACATACAGGCTTGTCTTTTTACATCTCTGGTTTCTGAGCTTTGGGAGCCCAAGGAGCATGTGGATGGTTTGGTGGCTCTCATCTCAGAAAAGGCAGTGATATTCTTGGTGACCCTTAACCTCACTGGGGAGGGATGAATAGCAGACGCTGTGAATCCTGAAGCTGGAATTCTGGGAGCATTCATATGTCACCTACAAGGAGAAAAGCTTCAAGGTCTCTCCTGACCACCACATCTAGTGGGACCTTGTAATACGTTCCCCAAACCTTCTTTGTAATCTGCCTCCACATCCTCTCTGGTCCTCTCTGCAGCTTATCTACTATGATCTCTGTCCTTCTCCTGCTCTCAGCTTTCTGGTTGCAGCTCATTCACGGTTCAGGGTTACTGAGCCTGACCCCTACCAAATCCATTTTTGTTGCCCTGCCACGTCACCATGTCTGCTGTCCTTTCGGACCATGACTTCCATCCAACAGGCAGTGTTTCTGGATTGCTTTTGCTGTGCGCGGAGCATACTTTGGTCGCATCGGCGGTGCGAAGCACAGTGGAATGGGGATGATTCCCTCTTTTCCTGGGTGTGATGGTTGCTGAGAATAGCTTCTCACCACCCCTCCTCTGCAGAGCTGGGGGAAGTTCTTTTCACTGCCTTTTTTAGAGAGAGAGAGACATGTGGACAAAAGCAGCCAAGGGTCTGGCAAGAAGGACCGGAGCGTGCATGTTTGATCAAGGAAGACTCGGGTACTAAGGGGTTAATCTGGTCGGGTTCTTGCAGGCTGGGGAATGGGCTGAAGACCAGCTGCAAATCAGGAACACAATCTTCTCTGGGCCTAGTGAGAGACAGACAATCACTGATGCTGTGTTCCGAGATTTTGAACCAGCCCTCATGTTGGCAGAGCCAGGCTGCCCAATTAAATAATTTCACAGAGGCATTTCAGAGGCCAGAGGAAGTTTTATTACTTCACGTCTGTATGTTCCAGACTTTCAGACAAATTCAGACAACACAATAAGTCATCAAGTGAGAGCCATTTAAATAAGTCATGTTATTTGCTATCACCATAAACCTGCAGTCGATGTTATAAAATTCATAATTTAGAGACAAATGTGAAAATCCCTCTATACGGACATATTTAATCAGGGCTGAACTAGCCTTCAACTCCAAAGCCATATGGTATTGTAGTCAACGGGAGTGGAGATAGTCCTTTAGCCCAGAGGAAAAAAGATTGGCTCTCAGTACATAGTGCAGAACTGGTGAGTTGGTACTTGTGGGCAGAGTTATTATTATCGTGCAATTTATTTCTCTGTAGTGTCCTCTCTGTCCTTGGGTTGTAAAACACTATTAAGGAGTGAGAGTATGCACAAAAGCTAAAGAAAGTTTTAAAGAATTGGCTCTTTTGTCCCGGGGGATAGTGGGGACATTCGCAGATCTCTAGACTACCCAGACTTCTAGGTAGATTTCTTCTGGCTCCTGGATTCATCCATGCCTTGCCCAGGTCAAATTTTGGCAGGCTGATATAATAAAGAGAAATGGGAAGATGACCTGGAACTCCATGGTGAGCAACACGGGCTGTTACCATATTATGTGCTATCCTTTGTGACTCAGAGACTCGATCTATCAAGGAAGGCTTCTGGGCAGAAGTGCAATATGAAGTGAATCTTTTTTATTATTATTATTATGTTATGTTAATCACTATACATTACATCATTAGTTTTTGGTGTAGTGTTCCATGATTCATCGTTTGCGTATAACACCCAGTGCTCCATGCAGAACGTGCCCTCTTTAATACCCATCACCAGGCTAACCCATCCCCCCACTCCCCTCCCCTCTAGAACCCTCAGTTTGTTTCTCAGAGTCCATAGTCTCTCATGGTTCGTCTCCCCCTCCGATTTCCCCCCCTTCATTCTTCCCTTCCTGCTAGCTTCTTCTTCTTCTTCTTTTTTTTTTTTTTAACATATAATGTATTATTTGTTTCAGAGGTACAGGTCTGTGATTCATCAGTCTTACACAATTCACAGAGCTCACCATAGCACATACCCTCCCCAATGTCTATCACCCAGCCACCCCATCCCTCCCACCCCCCACTACCCCAGCAACCCTCAGTTTGTTTCCTGAGATTAAGAATTCCTCATATTAGTGAGATCATATGATACATGTCTTTCTCTGATTGACTTATTTTGCTTAGCATAATACCCTCTAGTTCCATCCACGTCATTGCAAATGGCAAGATTTCGGGGTTTTTTGATGGGTGCATAATATTCCATTGTATATATGTACCACATCTTCTTTATCCATTCATCTGTCGATGGACATCTTGGCTCTTTCCACAGTTTGGCTATTGTGGACATTGCTGCTATAAACATTGGGGTGCACATACCCCTTCGGATCCCTACATTTGTATCTTTGGGGTAAATACCCAGTAGTGCAAGTGAAGTGATCTTGACAGATGTGTAGGATTTGGCTTTGTGAGGCCCATCTGGCATGGGAAAGAATGTGAGCAAAGAAGGTGGGAGGGACCAGGGGCAGAAGGCGGTGAGGAGGTAGAAAAGGCCCAAGGGCACCAGGAGCCAAGAAATGAAAGACAAAGAGAAAGGCAATTTGTAGAGTAAAAATGCCTTCATAAAGTATATCCTACTAGAAGAAGTGTGAACAGGGGAAAGGTTTTCTATTTATTGAGACTCTACTGTAGACTTAATATATTAGGTCATTAATTCTCAGAACAACTGTGCTAGATAAGTATCATCTTTATTTAATTAAAGAAGAAATCGAGCTCAGAGGTGGTATCCACAGGTCTCTATGGACCCAAAGCACTGGTTCTTTCTGGGATACTCTCCCTCCAGAGTCCTTGAGTCAGGGGACTTAGCATTGGGAGATCCAGATTGGGATCTCTCTGGTACTTACGGGCTGGATTAGGTTAAGTCACTGAACTTGAGTTTCTCATCTGTAAGACAGAGATGAGAAGACTTTGCTTACCTCCCAGGCTGTTGAGTAAAGTTACGCCAAACTGTCTACAAGGATGCCTGGCATGTAGCAGGTGCTCACGGAGGCTCATAGTCTTGGGATCTTCTACACAGAAAGCTACGTGCCCCAGGAGCACATGAGGGGTTCCCTGAGCCTCTGATCACCCCAAATGAGGATGACAGTAGTGCTGAGCACACGGCGTTCACGTGCACACCACATGCATCTAACGAGTGCACACACACTCTCTCTGCCCCCTGTCCCTTGCTCAAGCCTGTCTTCTCCTTGGCCACCCTCAGCTCTGGAATGCCCGGAGAACAGCCATTTCGAGGAGTGCATGATGTGTGTGGAGACCTGTGAGACGCTGGCCCTGGGCCCCATCTGTGTGGACAGCTGCTCTGAGGGCTGTCGTTGTGACGAGGACTATGCCCTGCAAGGCAACCTGTGTGTCACCCGCAGCGAGTGCGGCTGCAACTTTGAGGGCCACCAGCTTGCCACCAATGAGACCTTCTGGGTGGACGCGGACTGCCAGATCTTCTGCTACTGCAACGGCACAGACAACAAGGTCCACTGCGAGAGCATCCCGTGCAAGGGGGACGAGTACTGCATGGAGGAGGGAGGCCTGTACTACTGTTGGCCCCGAACCGACGCCTCCTGCATCGTCTCGGGCTACGGCCACTACCTGACCTTTGATGGCTACCCCTTTGACTTCCAGACCAGCTGCCCCCTCATCCTGTGCACCACAGGAAGCAGGACAAGCTCAGACACTTTGCCCAAGTTTGTCGTCACGGCCAAGAACGAGGACCGGGACCCGTCACTGGCCTTGTGGGTCAAGCAGGTGGACGTGACCGTGTTTGGCTACAGCATTGTGATCCACAGGGCCTACAAGCACACGGTGCTGGTGAGTAGTCAAGGCCAGACGGCAGGAAAGGAGTTGTGGGGATGTGAGCATGGGGGTCCTGGGTCAGCGGGCCAGGCTGCAGCTGAACCGGGCTGGCCTAGAATCCTAGGAGAAGCCTAGGATGTTAGAGCAGAGAGGGACCCTGGAGATTCTCTTTATCTTACAGATAAGGACACTGAGCCTCAGACACAAAAATGTTCTGCCCAAGGCACCGAATTAGGAGCAGAAATGGTACCCTTCCTCATGTAACAGAGTATATTGGAGAGAGCACAGACCGAGGTTTGAATCCCAGCTGGGCTGCCGCTGTGTGTCCTTGGGCGGTCACTCCATCTGCAAAAGAGAACACATGCCTAGCACGGCTTAGATGCCTGTCAGTGGTACTACCGCCCGATCCACCTCCTCCCCTCTGTGGAGCCCAGGATGATAGTTCCCTGCTCTGGCCTCCTTCCCACCACTTCCTGGCTCCCCGTTGGCCCCCCATGAGATCTGAGAGTTCAAGAGTCTTGCAGGCATCTGGAGCCCTCAGGGGCCTCCTACAATCTTCCTACTTGGGCCTCAAATAGGAAGGAGTGAACTTTGTCACTCCCTTGACGAAGACAGGAGCAGATAGGGCTGGAGGAGCTCTGTGTGCTCACCGTCAGGCCTGAGGACATCAGCCCCCCGCAAAAGACCCAGCCCCTCCTTCCCCGGGTCTTGCTCTGAGCGGAACCGGGAGCACTGACGAACCAGCCAGTGGCCCTGCTCTGAGGTTTGGGAGGGGCTGATACGGGGCGTGAGCCTCTTAGCACGATCCTCGATGATCTGTGGTGTAATTTATCTCTACGGGGACTCCTTTTCACCTTGTATACATTCTCTGAAAAATGCTGAGCTCTTACAGGGGAGTTCCCTGAGCAGCTCTCCAGATCTCTTTCCTTCCTTAGAATCGCCTTACCCTCCCTCTCTGACAGAGGCTTCTGAGCTTCCTAACTGCCTGCCCTTTCCCGTTTATCCGAAAATGTGCCTTCTTGGCATCTAAGGCAGGGGACTCGCTGGGCCCATTCTTCTTCCCTTCCTTGGATATCATACCCAAACCCCTGACTGCTTTCCTCGGTGCTTTCCAGAACTGTTGGTCCATACCCATGACTGCATGAATCGTATTGTCATTCCGGGGGTGGGGGGGTTCCCATATCTGACTCGCTCGGTACTAGTCGTGGGCTTCTTGAGGGCAGGAGCTCTGCCTAGTTCATCTTTATGTGAAATGACTCTGATGTCAGGACACTCAACACATTTGTCCAGGGGATGAATGAGATGACATAATAGCCCCTCTCTCCTACGGTCCCCAGGACTTACCATTTTGCTGCTGGCCATGTCCTCATCAATCTGTGGGATTAAATTGCCATGGAGGCAAGATAGGAAGACATCAGGTGCCTTTCTTGTAGCCACATAAGGCTTCCCACAGACGTCTAGATAGCGGAGGCTGCCCATCGCAGTAATGGTCCTCGATACCATTTTGTCATCATATGTGTTAAAACAAACACGTGGGTCATTTTGTTTTTCTCCTCATCTGATCTATTTCTACCCTTAGATTTATACCTTTTCATGCAGCTCCTTATCTCCTTGACATTCAACACCCTTCCACCATTCTACCTTTTAGGGTTTTTTTTCTTCTTTTAAAAATATAATTTGCTCATAGGTCCTGTCTCATACAGGGTATTAGGAGATTGCATTTTCTGCCTCGCGTTCCGCACTCTTCGGCATTTAGGTGTACGGACCTCTGAGACTCGCATGCTGTTTTCTGACCCAGTTATTTTCACAGGCAGACCACTGGAGCCTTGTGAACACTTCCTCTCTTTTGGGCTGTCCCTGCTCTCTCTCCTGATGGCTGATTCCCCGCTCTCCCTGAGTGTCTCCCTCCCTCGCTCCCTGCTGTCGGGCCAAGGCCCTGATGGGTCAGCTCACCTTCCCGGCATATGTCCTGCCCTGGTCTCGTGGGATGTGTTCGTGGCTAAAGGCAAGAGCCATGGGCATCACACGGCTGGCTTCTTCCCCCATAAAGTGATGGAGAGGGACGAGAGTACTCATTTCCTGGGGCTGCCATCACAAAGTATCACAGACTAGGTGGTTTCAAGCAACAGAAAGTTAGTCTCTCCCGGTTCTGGAGGCTAAGAATCCAAAATCAGCTCCTAGCTTCTGGCGGTTGTAGGCGATCGTAGGCCCGTGGCAGCATCACTGCAGTCCCCGCCTCGTCTTCACGTGGCTTTCTGCCCTCTGCACCTTCTGTTTTCTGGGGCAAGTCACTCTCCCACTTTACGGACCCCAGTCTTTGGGTGTAGCACCCACCCTGATCCAGTATGACCTCATCTCAACGTGATGTACCTGCAAAGACCCTATTTCCAAATAAGGTCACCTTCACAGGTATGGGGTGGTGGTGGTGGTTAAGACTTCAGCCTATCTTTTGGGGGGGCACAGCTCAACCCACAACAGGGAGTCAGTAATGGGCATCAAGGAGGAATTGATTAAAGGGGTGGAGGGGGGAGTCCTAGCCAGGGCATGTCTGTTTTTCTTTCTTTCTTTCTTTCTTTCTTTCTTTCTTTCTTTCTTTCTTTCTTTCTTTCTTTCTTTCTTTCTTTCTCTTTCTTTCTCTTTCTTTCTTTCTTTCTTTCTTCTTTCTTTCTTTCTTCTTTCTTTCTTTCTTCTTTCTTTCTTTCTTTCTTTCTTTCAGATTTTATTTATTTGAGAGAGACAGAGGGAGAAAGAGAGCGCACACGAGCTCGAGCAGCAGGGAGGAGCATAAGGAGAAGGAGAAGCTGACTCCCTGCTCAGCAGGGAGCCCAACGTGGGGCTCGATCTCAGGACCCTGGGATCATGACCTGAGCTGAAGTCAGACGTTTAACTGACTGAGCCACCCAGGCACTCCCAGGGTCCATCTTTCTAAGTCACCCAGAAGTCCTAAGTGCTCAAGCTGCAAACAGTGTATAGCTTGCAAATCTCTGACATGAAGATTGAGTTCAGGATGCTTGAAGGTTCTTTTCTTTGGGGGCCTGAGGGATAGATTTTAGCATTTACTTTGAATTATTAATATGCATTACAGGATCTGCTTGTTCAATGATTTGCATTTGTTTTTCCCGTGATGTTATTATTAGTCACCATCTCTCCCGGAGACAAGAATAATGACCATCACAATGACAGTGTGCAGTGAAGTGTTGGGGGAAACAGAGCAGGGGCCCCCGGGTTACTGCTGGTGCTCCCAGAACTGGAGGTATCATGGAAGTGATTCCTTGGGACGCAGGGTCCCTCTATGACTCTGACCTTGCCTTGCACTACGCAGCACTGAAGGATGTAGGGAAACCACTAAGACAAGGGATGCTAGAAATAAACGTGCTATCTATATCCCAGAGAGGGTCACGGGGTTGAGCAGCAGAAGGTGAGCCACTCCTGGGGGCACCACAGCAGTCCACGTCCCAGCCATCCATGGCCAGAGCTCCACAGAGATGGGCTTTTCCCTGCCGTGGCCCCTGGGCTTCAGCACAAGCAGGAGCTTCGTGGTCCAGGAAAAGGGGAAGACTGTCAGGATCTTCACAGCCAGTGTCTCTATTTACTGGCAATCCTGTGGCCACCAGAGAAGAGAGAGGGTTTGAGCATCACCCCGGCTCAGGTTAGTTTGATGGGCTTATATTGAGGCCCATTCTATGCCAAGCTCTGGGGGTAGCAGAATGAATCAGACATGACCTCTGTCCCAAGAGAACTCAGAGTCTAGTAGCAGAAACAGACGTGTTAGCAGGTTATCTGGATGTAATGGGAAGCGCTCCAAAAATGTGCCACATGGAGGGTCATGAGCCCACAGGTTGCCTCCACCAGCCTCGGGGGCTTCAGGAAAGGCTTTCTGGAAGAGGTAACCCAGAGCTTAGCCTTAAAGGGGTATGTCAGGCAGACTGAGAATGAGATAAAAGCATTCTAGGAAAAGAAAACAAAGTGTGGGGGGTGAGGAGACCTCAGGATAGCTGGAGAAGCTATAGAAGCAGATCAGGGCCAGTTGCATAAAGGAAAGGTCTCTGCTAAAGATCTGGTATGTGGTCTTATTTCTAATGCTTAAGTATTTGCAGTACATTTCCTGACACTCAGCCCCATGCCCTGTTCTCTTTCTCCTCTGTGCCTTCCTGCTCCAGTCATCAGGCTCTGCTTCATACCAACCTCTTCCTTTCAGGGCCTCCTCTCCTTCTGCTTTCTCTTTCCCTCCGTTTGTCACTCACAAAGAGAGACAGTACAGCAGGGCTGGGATGGAGGTGGCATTCATGGGGCTTCAGAGGCAAAGAGAAGCCGAGCCTGCCTGTCTGAGTTGGAGGAGGTTCCTTTCTCAGGGTGCTCCTGGGCAGTGACAGAATTTGCAAGCCCTTTGGCTTGAATCTGAGCCTATTGCCTCCTGCCAAGGTATGGCCTCCTGCCTGGCACCCCGTGGCCAGGAATGCAGAATGCAAGGAAACGCAGGAGGAAAAGCAGGCTGGTACTTGTGAGCCTTTAGAGGCACAGCTTTTAGTTTACTGGTGTGGGTCTCCCCTTCCCTCCATGACCTTCCGCATCTGTGATCTGTGTCTGCACGGGGACCACATCACCACCTCTGGGTCTCTTGGTTGAGAAAGTTGTGCTCCCCGGGCATAATCTCCCTCCTCCTCCGTCCTCCTGCACTCCTGAAATGACCTGTCACACCATCCTCTTCACCTCCTCCCTTCCAGGTGCAGAGAATGAGACATCCCCTCCCCTCCACAGCCACTCCCACCTGTCCATCTCTGTTTTGCCTCTCAGGGATCTTGCCTGTCTGTCATCTTCTCTCCCTCCTGTGTTGGTTAGGTCCTTCTCTTCAACCCATAAACATGTTCATTTGAAAGCAAACCTTGACGCCCATTCACCACCAGCTTCTACTCAGTCCCTCTCCTCCCCTTCCTTTCTAGTTTCTTGGAAAGAGAGATCTTCCTGGAAGATCTGCTTCCGTAGCTCCGATTTGCTGTTGAACTGTGCCCTCTGACTTCTGGTCTCCTCACTCTACTCAAGTTCTCTTATGAAGGCACCAGTGACTACTTTTCTGCAAAATGAGGGGGTCTTTGTTGGGTGTGATCTCATGGCCTCTGTCATGTGTGATATTGTGTACAAGGCCTTCCATGATCCAGGCCCTCCCCACCTCCCCATCTTTATGTCCCACCATTCCCAAGGCCATATTTTATGCTCTAGCAGCACTAATTTGCTGTGGTTCTTCCTATTTATTAGGCTTTTTCTCTCCAGTTTGACCTGTGCTTAGGCTGTGCCCTTTTCTTGGGATTCCCTATTCTTCATCTCATTCTTCCTCGACTGGCCAACACTACTCATCCTTTAGGACCAGGTGTGTGTGTGTATCATCTTTTGCAGGCATGCCTGATTCTGTCCCCAGGGTGAGTCTGGTGCTGTGCATCTATTTATCATTGCTTTTATCAGATGATGTTTTTAGTATTGATTTATGTACTCCTCTCTGCCACATGAGTGTGACTAAGGCAAAGGCCCTGTGCTTTATTCCGGCATTTAGCACAATGCGTGGCACACAATGGTGCCAAATGAATAAATAAATTCTGCCTAGACAAATATTCATAGAAGAGGAGATAGTTGACTTGCAATGTGAAGCGTGAACATCACCCCATAGAGAGGGAGGACAAGGGGAAGGGCATCATTGCTGGGTTAGGTCAGGTTCCCTAGAGGCAGAGTCTGAGCTGGGGATCCTTAGGAAAGTGGGGGATGCCCCAGGGGAAGAGAGCTCAGCAAGGACGAGGTCTGAGCTGGAGACCAGATTCAGCCTGGGCCACCAGGAGCTCTGGCACATGACCTGCCTACAGAGTTGGTCCCCTGGTCCCCTGTGTGGGTTTGTCATTGGCCAAGAGCTACGCTTGGAGTGGAGGGGGGCAATGGAGTGGGGTCATAACCTTCTGGGCTTCCAATCGGCCAAGACCAGCTGTGAGTTATCATTAGCCCATAGTCACGGTGGCTGAGGATGAGGGCCCCGGGCAGGATCCAGAAAGCACCATCACACTTTCAGCAAAGAATATGGCACAGCTTGGTCCATTTGGGGAACTGCAAAGTGTTGAGTATTGCTGGACTAGGGGAAGTAAGTGAGTTGGGTCTGAGAGATGTGGGGGCAGCTCCTGGAGAGCCCTTTGTGATCTGCCGAGTGTATGAGACATTTTACTCAAGCCATGGAGAGGGTATTGGATTAATGGCTTTCCATTGCATTAAAAGATGCTGGAGTGGCAGTGGAGAGTGAAGGGAGGAGAGGGGCAATACCAGAGCGGAAGACCAGTCAGGAGAATATGCAGTAGTCAAGGTGAAGGTGGTGAGGGTCTGAACCACAGCAGTAGCCGTGGGGATGGGGGCTGTCGGATACAAGAGAGATTAAGGTCAAAAGGGAAGGCGTTTCTAGTCAGGGAGCAGTGTTGGCAGCCACCTGCCTCTCTGGAGAGGGAGACCTGCTCTCCTGGCCCCTACAGTAGTCTTATTTCCTATCATGTACCCACCCAGGCCAGGGCTATAGGATTTGGCTCATCTGAATCAAAACAGGGCAGTGCAAGGGCAATGCACTTCCAGGGTTGTATGTTAAGGGATTTCCTTGTTTTACGAATGAAAAATACATGAGGGGAACCATGTGTCAAGGGCCCTCTCAGCATGAGGCATTGCGCTGGCACCCAGCAGGGAGCAAGGGGAAGATGGAGATAAAGATCAATAAAGTGTGGTTCCTGCCCTCAAGTTGCTCATGGTCTTGTAGGTGAGACAGAAATGTAGACAACTAACCATAGTATAAGGCAGATTGTGATGCGTGCTTCCACGGCAGTGCACACGTGCTTGATCTTGGCCAAAGGTGAAAAGGAACACAAGTATAAATACCATTCTGGCTGCCCAGATGAGGGAGTGATTAATTCTCACCACAGGCTCCAACAGTCTTGCTTTACAGAAGAGGTGACATTGGAGCAGGGTCTGGGGAGAGAGAGGGCGGTTGACGGGTGAGGAATGGCATCCTAGGTAGAAGGACCAGCAAAGGCAAGTCATTCTTTAGGGGGTGGAAAAAAAATAATCTCAAAGGAATGAATAAACTGGGGTTTACCTAAAACAAATCCACAATACAGCTGGAAATAGAAACACCAGAGTTCTACATTTTGGTATTTTAGTCTAAACTTTAATTGAATTCTTATTACCCTCTCATTACCTTGGAGAAAACAGTTTAAACTCCTGGGGGGAAATAATGCTATGTAAAGAGAAGGCACGGAAATAAATAGGTATATTAGTGTACAAAGGATAGTCATTTAAGTCTGTTCAGATCCTAATAATAATAGTTGACTGATATAAACGACACTACTTGCTAAGATTACGTTCAACCTGCTCCGACCCCCTCTGGGGCTGCCACTCTCAAGACAGATCGTCCGGAGAGGTGGGTGTTCTCTGGGCCAACCGTGTTTCTCTCCCGCAACCCTCTCTCTCCTGTAGGTCAACAATGAACGCTTGTATCTGCCCCTGAAACTGGGACAAGGGAAAATAAATATCTTTTCCTTTGGCTTCCACGTGGTAGTGGAGACGGAGTTCGGCCTCAAGGTCGTGTATGACTGGAAGAGCTTCCTGTCGGTCACGGTCCCCCGGAGCATGCAGAATGGCACGGTCGGCCTGTGTGGCCGCTATAACAGCAACCCCGAAGATGATCTGGAGATGCCCATGGGTCTGCTTGCTTCCAGCGTCAGTGAGTTTGGGCAGAGCTGGGTGAAGAGGGACACCTTCTGCCAGGTTGGCTGCGGGGACCGCTGCCCTTCGTGCGCCAAGGTGGAAGCGTTCTCCAAGGTGCAACAGCTGTGCAGCCTGATCCCCAACCAGAACGCCGGCTTCGCCAAGTGTCACAGCAAAGTGAGCCCCGCCTTCTTCTACAAGAACTGCCTGTTTGACTCTTGCATCGATGGGGGCGCAGTGCAGACCGCCTGCAGCTGGCTGCAGAACTACGCCAGCACCTGCCAGACTCAGGGGATCACCGTGACCGGCTGGAGGAATTACACGTCCTGCTGTGAGTCCTTCCCCCTCCCTCTCTCCTCCGTTGCTGTGGGCGGGCCACTATTCCAGCTCCACAGAAGTCCACGGAGCAGAGCCCTCTAAGGATATGCACTTGGAATTGAATCTGACCTCTGAAACAAGATGTGTAACCTCCCAGAGCCTCCATTTCCTTATCTGTAAAATGGGAATAATACCCCTTATTTCATGTGTTGCTCTGGAGACGAAATAAGATCGCGTGCATAAAGCACAGAGCACCGTATGTGGCATTTAGACTCGGCAAGGGCACAACAATTTTAAGAAAGGACTAATGGGGGGAAGAGTTAGTTAGTAGGTTCGTTTGTTCGAGAACCTCATGGGCCCATCACGGCGCTTGTCATTTACATGCTTTCTCTAAGTGTGCTATTCTGTTGGATTCATATATGTCAAGTGTCCGTCTTTGTGTTTACGAAACATAGCAGAACGTTAAAAGCATGAGAAAGAGAATTAGAACCCCTGGATTCTAGCTTTGCTCGGTCCTTAAGTGTTGGTGTGACCTGGGAGCAATTTGCTTTTCCTCCCCGGTTCTTAGTTTCCCCCGATGATGCTTTGATAATGCTGCTGCCTACACCCTTTATGCTACAGAAACATCCAGAGGATCAAATCAGGTAGTTGAAAGCATAACACACTGTATGCATGCCAAGTGGTGTTGCTGTTATATTAACGGTTTGCTCTGAGCCAAGCCCAGTGCTAAACGCTTTATCAACATTATCTCGTTTATTCTCCTCAATAACCCAATTAGTCAGGGAGAAACAGAGACTCAGAGGAGTTAAATAACTTGCCTAAGGTCATACAATCTCAGTGGCAAAGTCAGGATTCGACCTTCTAACCCCAAAGCTCAGGCTGTCAACTCATATACACTGTACTGGTGTTATGTACTGGAATAATTTGTCTGCATTGAGCACATCATAATAGGAAAAGATTGGGCGGAGAAACCCCTAGTGGTCTTTGGCTGGTCTGCCGTGGTCCATTTTCCCATCTCGATCTCATTAGCGACAGCAAATTTCTTCTAGGCCTAAGTGTATGAAAAGGTTACAAATGGATGCTGAACGCACAGAACTCTAAATAAGTGATCCAGTGGGGGTCCCAAAGAATAAACTCCCTTTCCTTCCTGGAAAAGGGGTGATTTCGATGAAAACCCAGAACCAGGGTTGTAGTTTAATGTTCCCATGGCTGGTTTACATCCCACATAATTGGATTCATGTAGATTGGGAGTGGGCGGGGGGAAGGACGGGAGGAAGTAGAGAGAGGGAGGGAAAGATGGTAATACCATTTCAGCCAGGCTTGGTCTCTGAGTGAGAGATTGTGGGGATGATGCCAGCAGGAGTCACTGTCCTGGACGAATTGGCCTCTGGTGACTGCAGTGAAATAAATATGCCTGTAAAAAAGTCAGGGTCTGGATAAGGTACTCTGGATCCATTGGGGTCAGCACGGGGGTAGCCAGAGAGCTTGCCTCCACCTAAATCAGAAAACCGGGCTTTGGACCTGGGGACCTAGATATCTTGTGGGATGGGGAAACTCCATTGGGAAAGAAACTGCCTGCTTCCTCCTGAGACTTTCTGTAAGGAGTTCTCTCTTTTCCTGTAGCCAGGTCGTGGTGGTTGAACTACTCCCTGGGGCAGCTGGGATGGGGGTCAGGACACAGTGGATGCCAAAAACCATTGCTTCTAGCTGCCGTGCACAGGGAAATCATAGGCAAGCACTGTTTTTAGAGGGGGGTAATGTCAGGAACTCTCACCTTAAATGACAGTTCTCAATTGTTGTCACTCACGGGAAGGAAAAGGAATTGTGTTGGGAAGCCTCTTCCTTACCCGGGAGGAAGAAAATGCCCCTACCTCTATCAAGCTTGGACCCATAGGGCTAAAAATGGTGCAGGATTGGGAAACAGTTTTGAAAAGGAAGACTCTGTAGGGTATGAAGACCATTTTTTCTTGTTCTTCTGCCTCTCCACCAGCAACCCTTCCCTCTCTGCTCCTCAAGTTCTACACAGACATGGGTTGCCTCCTTCATATATAGTAATGGGGAGCTCTATCCAAGGCACTCAAAGCAGAGTCTGTCCTGCTTCACCCTTGGCCTTGGGCCCCATCCCTGCCTAGACCAGCTGCCTGCCAGCAGGGCTGAGGCTAGGATGCATGAGGGCCAGTTAGACCTCCCCCGACCTTGGCATTTCAGGATGGGGGCAAAGATCCGAAAGAGAGTTCCTGAGGAGATAGATGCTGGTAGTGACTGGGGAAAAAAAAGAAATGCTAAAATAAGAGAAAAATTATACTTTAAAGAAGGTATGTGGGTGGGGATGGGGGGGCGGGCACAGTTGGAGGCAGCTGAGTTTTCCATTTTGAATTTCAGAAGCAGAGAAAAGCTGCAGGAGACTGAGTTCTAACTCAGCCGTTCCATCTGAGAGACTGGTGAACACAGAAAGCCTGTCTTCAACAGGGTCTGTGACCACAGGGGATGTGGCGTGAACGTCTGAGAAGTGAGGGCAGGCTTCACGTCCCCCCGCCCCCCAAGAATTAGTCCAATTCAACACTCACATGTCGAGATATGAGACATGGTGTTTTCAGGAGGAAAACGGGGTAGTCCAGAACTGTCAAACTTACCCCTTATTGGTGACAAGGCAGAGTGCTGTTGTTTTTCAATGATATTGACTGTTCCTATCAATGGGATAATTTATTACCCAATTACCGTATTTGTAAATGCTTTGGAAAACTTCACCCAAGTTGAACAAATAGGTTTAGAGGGGGAGAGGGAGGTCCGTTGTCTTAATCACTAACCCCTCCTTAAAATTCATTCAGCTGAGTCTGTCATTCTTCAGCCCCTTAATGGGGGACTTAAATTAGCGTTGTAGATGGTGAGAGTACAGTAAGCCACAGGAGAGGAAACCATCAATGCCTAACAGTGACTTGTGCCCGGCACTGTTCTAAGTGCGACATGAGTCCTCGCTCGTAGTCTCCGCCCAGTCATCCCGTAAAGCAGGTGCCATTAAGAGTCTCATTTTCTAGAGGAGGAAAGTGAAGCTCTGAGAAAGGTCAGAACTTTCCCAAGAAAAGTGGCTCCTGGCAGTGCTCCTTCCGCTGGGTGGGGCTGCCTCTCTGACCCTGGGCAGACCGCGGACCCTGGGGACTGCCCCCCCCACTGATGCTGCAGGGGATGTACAGGACCTCTGTACAAGATCAGGTCTGTGGGGGTGTCTTCCCCACACACCCCACAGTGGGTGGGCCACTGTGAGGATTAAGTGGGATGATGTCTCATAACCCGTGCCACCCCGCGCTTGACACCTGGTGAGTGCTCAGTCAGAGCTGAGTATCATTTTCATTTTCCCTTTCTTATTCAGAGTCCTGGGTCCCAAGTCTGGTCATTAGGGGTTCTCTTACAGATTTCTCTGCAGATCCAATAAATTCTTGTTGAATAAATTCTTCTCCTACTACAACTGTTCCCACTATTAATAGCAGAAACTGTTGTTGAAGTACCAGGCAGTGGACTAGGAGCTGTGCAAAATACACCTCATTTTATCTTAACAACTACTTGGTGAGGGAGATATTATCTGCACTTGACAGAGGAGGAAATGGGTTTCAAGAGAGTAGGTAACCTGCCCAGGTGACAGCGCTAGTTAGCGGCAGATCCAGGACTCAAACCACTCAGCCCAATTCCACAGCCCTTGTCCACTGCATCGCTTTTCGGGGGGATCCGTCATCCTGCCCCCCCAAGGCACAAAGGCTAAAGAAATCAGTGTACTGGCCCCAACAATAGTCACATTCGTGACCACAGTGGAAATCCAGGGGGATTTTCTCCACCCAAATGAAGTACCGAGAGCTATCAGCCCCGACAGCTCTCGGTACTTCATTTGGGTGGAGAAAATCAGTATTAGGAGTTTTAAAGTTTGTTCTCAAGAATCAAATGTTTATTAACCCTACCTGCCCTGTTCTCAGGACTGTTTTGGGTGCCATGGAAGAATCCGAAGTACAAAATAGGTTATAGTCTAGTTGGGGAAATGGGACCAGCATACTTGGAACAATGGGCATCTCTAAATAGCTGGTGTATCTTCTCGGATATTAAAATGTATTGTAGAGCTTCAGTAACAAAACCAAGTTAACACTGGGACATGAATAGAAAGATCAACCAGTGGGAAGATGAGAAAAATCCAGAAATAGGGCCCAAACACTAAAGACAAATTAGTATTCCATAAAGCTGGTATTTCAAATTACTGGGGGAAACAAAATGTATTCTTTAATAAATAGGCAAGGAACAAAGGACAAGAAGAAGGGGGGGGCAAGAGCTAAATCCCCGCTTTACTTCTCACTCAAAAATAAAATCCAGACAGAACCAGGATCAAACATAAAAATGTCAGTTATAACAGTACTAGGAGAAGACAAAGGCATTTTTGTTTTGTATTTGTTAATCTTGCAGTAGAGAGGGCCTTTCTAAGCAAAATGCCCAAAGCCTGAAGAAAAACGTCATAAATTCGACAACTTTAAAAATTTAAATTTCCACGCGGCAAAAACAATCGAATACAGGTCTCCCCCCCCAAAAAAAGAAGAAGCAATTTAAAAGCCAAACAGTAAATACTTTGTAACATATGACAGACAGAAGTCTATTTTTAATTTTTAAAAAGCTTTTACAATGTAGTAAGAAAAAAATTCAACACCAAAAATGCGCAGGAGGACACGAAAGGCAGTTCACAGAAGAAGACATACAAATGGATTATAAGCAAGTGAAAAGCTGATCAGCCTCATGAAGAACTGCAAACTAAGTAAGGATATATAGTGGGGTTTTTTTCAATTTTTTTTATTGCGGTAAAATACACAGAACATGAAATTTATGTTCTGAACCATTTTTAAGCTTACAGTTCCGTGACATTAAGTACTCAACATTGTTGCATTCACATTGTTGTGCAACCTCCACCACCATCACTCTCCAGAACTCTTTTTATCTGGCAACACTGAAGCTCTGTACTCATGACACACGAACTCCTCACGCCCCACCCACCCCAGCCCCTGGCAGCCGACTGTTCTGTTTTCTGTCGCTATGAACTTGAAGACTTCTGGTACCTCCTCTATGTGGACTCACACAGCATCTGTCTTTTGTGGGTGGCTTATTTCACTTAGCATAATATCCTCAAGGTTCATTCATGTTGCGGTACATTGCAGAATTTCCTTCCTTTTTAAGGCTGACTAATATTCCATTGTGTGTGTATAGACCACATTGGCTTACCCATTCATCCGTCCAGCGATGCCTGGAGGGCTTTCATGTTTTTGCTCTTGTGAAAAATGCTGCTATGAACATAAGCATATAAAGGTCTCTTTGAGGAACTTCTTTCCAATTTTTTGAGCGTATATCTAGAAGTGGAATCGCTGGATCCCATGATAATTCTATTTTTAATTTTTTGAGGAACTGCCATATTGCTTCCCACAGCAGCTGTACCATTTCCATTCCCACCAAAGTGCACAAGGGTTCCGATTTCTCCGCACCTTTGCCAACACCGGGTTTTCTGAGTTTTTTAAATAGTAGCCATCCTACCGAGTGTGAGGTGGTTTTTCATTGTAGTTTTGATCTTTATTTCCCTGATGATTAGTAATGTTAAACATATTTCCATGTGCTTACTGGCCATTCATATATCATCCTCTCTGGAGAAATGTCTATTCAAGTCATTTGTTTATTTTTGAATCGAGTTTTTGTTGTGGTGGTTGTGTTGAGTTTTACGAGTTCTCTATATATTCTGGGTAGTAATCCCATATATATATATGTGTGTGTGTGCACACACACATATATATATATGGGATTGAGATATGTATATGTCATATTTATGTATGACATTTAACCTTTTGCGTTTCCAAGGGTCAGAAGGTTTGGTGCTAAACAGTCAGCGAGGATGTGTGAAAATAAACCTCCTCATGTAGCACTGGCAGGAGGATGAATTGGCACAGCCTCTTTATAGGGCAATTCGGTTGCATCTATCAAAAATTTAAACGTACGAACCCTTTGACCCAGTAATTCCACTTCCAGGATTTTATTATACAGAATCATTTACTCATGAGGTCAAAGATATATGTCTATGGATGTTCACTGCAGCATCATCATAAACATAGAAAATATACATACCAGGTAGCAGTGCAAAAACTGTAATTCAAGGGTAATGGAAGGAATACCATCATGAAAAAGCAATGAGCGGGAATATATGTATATTATGCTCCTATGCATGTGAAAAAAATGGGAATGGAATACACACATGCATGCACATGCACGTGCGCATACACACACACACACACACACACACACACACCTGGGTACTTGTATATGCATAGAAGATTCCTAGAAGATTCAACTCTAATTTGTTACCAGAGGTTGCTTTTCTGTTGCACTTTTACTTGTATGGCTTACATTGTCTACCACAGGCAGGTAGTACCTTTTAAATTAAATGTTTAAAAAATATATATAGTAGATCGTGATATTGGTTACATGAATCTATACATGTAAAATCCATAGAACTGTGCACCAAAAAAGTCCATTTTTACCATTAAGTAATATAAAAAATAAAATGTGCCCCAAATGTGTACTGTATATGGTATAGAGAAGTTCCAACATAATAGTACTCATGTTTTTCATTTACACTGATTAAAATAATAGCCTCTATAGATCGGAGGGGGAAACGAACCATGAGAGACGATGGACTCCCTAGAACTTTTAAGCAAACCTGTCTTTAGTGATTGGCTAACACTGAACACTTACGTGCTAAGCGCTGTTCCAGCCAGGCAGGCTCACATGATTCCTCCCCCCACCCCAGCCATGAAGTAGGTGCTGTAAGTATGTGCATTTCACAGGGAAGTAGCTGGGGCCCAGAGAGCCTAAGTAACTGGCTCCAGTCTCCTGCAGCTGGCTCCAGAGTCATGCTCTTCACCAGGACCCTAACTGCCTTCCCTAAGAGCATCCACGCGCACTTGAAAATGGTAGAACATAGTTCACACACACACACACACACTCACACATACACACAACACACACTTGCCTCCTCAGAAATCCAGGGGCCCAGGGGCCCCTTTTTGGACAGTCTCTGCACACCTGGTTTAGAAAAGATTCTGGGGAAGTTCTGGGGTGAAGGCGAGTTGCCATTGGTGTAAGGGTGGGGGGAGTTTTGCCAATAAGAGGGTCTCCACCTAGGACTTGAAGAGTGGGGAATTTGGGGAGGCCTAGAGGACGAGGAGGGCATGCACAAGGGAGACCAATATGAGCGAGGGTCTAAAGGCGGCCATGAGGGGTGCCCGACTGAAGTCGAGATGCATGTCGGGAGGTGGGGTGAAGGTCGCAGGTCAGAGCACACCTCAAAAAAACACGGCTGAGCAGAGGACAAAGATTATGTGAGGGACCGCTCTGTGGTCCATCGTTTAAGCAGGAATGAGTCGGATGGAGGCTTTCCAGAAGCAGAGGGAGTCGTAGTGCGAAAGTGACGCGGCTCAGCCCCCGCCAGGCCTCCCTGAGTGGGGGAAGCCGTGGCCGGAAGGAAACCGTGCACGGTCCTCGTGAGCGGGCGAGGCCTGACGTGTGTCTTGTGTTCCAGCCGTCACCTGCCCTCCCAACAGCCACTACGAGAGCTGCGTCAGTGTGTGCCAACCGCGCTGTGCCGCCATCCGCCTCAAGAGCGACTGCAACCACTACTGCGTGGAGGGCTGTCAGTGCGACGCGGGCTACGTCCTCAATGGCAAGAGCTGCATCCTGCCCCACAGCTGCGGCTGCTACTCGGACGGCAAATACTACGAGGTAGGCGGCCCAGCCCTGCCCGTCCCTCCTTGCCAGCTCAGATTTCCCTCCGACCCCAAGAGCTAGGTCATGGTTGACCAGTCGTCCCCCTTGATTAGGAAAAGAGGGTGCTTGTCTGCAGGGAGGTGGGACGGGGCAAGGAGGCTAAGGAGAGGTCGGGTGAGGCCCTTGCTCACTGAGGAGCGGATGAGGAAACGTGCTTGGGCCTCAGTCCCTTCCTGTCCTTGGCATTGGGAGGCCTCCTACACTTGCCCGCGCTCTCCACTAGCATTTGCGTCTCTCTCCCCGCCATGCCTTTCTCTAGGCCCTTCTGATTTCCTGTCCTGTAAATCTCAGTGAAAGCTTCTGGGGTGTCTATAGTTGGAAAATATGGTGGCTGTGAATCTGACATTTGTAGCTATCTTAGCTAAGGACATTTTTAACTGGAAAATATGGCGCTCAAGGCCAAGAGGAATGGCCTTCCTTCTCTGGGCTATTGAAGCTTCGTGAAAGCGTGTGAAGGCTACCATCTCCCCGTGTGCCATTTGTCACTCTGAGACCGTCCCCCAGCGAGCTCTGTCTGGACTGCTTAATGCTGTGCCCCCCACATTCTGCCCTCTGCTTCCCTCTCTATGGGGGCTTCAGCAGAGAGCTGATGAAGATGCCCTTTGTAGATGTCACTCAGTAAAACCTTATGTAACAGCTCACTGAATCATTTACTTTTTGTACTTTGGAATCTTTCTTTATGTGCCATAATACTAAGCTAGAAAAGGTCTTGCCTGGACAAAGTATTTAGTCTGTGGTTCTGCCTCAAGCCCAGTCTCTGCTGAGATGACGTGCACATCTCATATTGGTGAGGAGAGAGGTAACAACCGTAGGTATCGAGTATCTGCTATCTGCAGATCTCTGCGCTGGAGGTGCTGCCGGGGATGATAAAGCATGTCCCCTGCCTTGAGGAACTTAAAAGTCTATTCAGGAGAGAGAAACGTGCACGTTAAAGAACAAGAGAACGATTACAAAATAACATATCAACGAGTAAAAAATAATACCCTACAGAACTAATCAATTTTAAATGAAAAAGAACAGCAGCACTTAAAAAAAAATCTAATTGAACCGTCTGGATTAGAAATAAATTAGGCAAAAAATAAAGAATGTCTCCTTTTTGTAAAAATGCATCGCCTCGTTCTAGAACCATCAGGTTGACTTTATTCTGAGAGTAAATAAAAGAAAGGGAATATGGGGGTTGCTTTAGATTCATGTTCAATGGGAAATCTGCTTCAGTGTAGGGAGACAGAAGTGGGGCAGAAGATTAGAAAAGTAATCAAGGAAGACTTCCGGGGAGAGGTGGGTTTAGCTCTTAGAACCTTCAAATAGCTCTTACTGCTTATTTGAAAGGCAAAGGCAGAACTTGTGAGAAAAAAATAACAAAATAACTATTTTTCTCACAGTCTCGGAGGAGAGATAACCAGACTCAAAGCTGAAAAAGCACTCTTGCAATCTCTGCTCCCGGGTCCGGAGACTTACTGAAGAGTCTGCATCCATTAGGGGTGTCATGCACCCCTCAGCAGGGTTGCCAGGTGTCCATGGCATCATGGAACGGAGCCGGGTTTGAGCCTCGCTGAACCACACCACTGGTGGAGGGACACTGAGCAAGCTGTGTCATCTCCCTGAGCTTCGGGTGCCCTCTCCATGAAATGTGGCTCTAATACCAGCTCCGTACGGTTGTTGTAGAAATAACCTCCATCAGGTGCCTGGCACCTAGCAGCTCAATAGTTGGGAGATGCTATTGTGTTTGTTGTTTTTATTCCCTTGAATAGCATTTTGTCAATAAAAAAATCCAGGCGTGTTAATGAAATGATGCATATAAAAGCCCTTGGAACTCTCAGGAAACGCAGGTAGAGAGAGCTCTCCGCGGCTATTAGCACTATAAACATGATTATCCGATTTTTATCAGAAAGTCAGTGGGTTTTGACAAAGGCTTCTATCTGGGAAGTAGCAAACTTACAGAACAAATAATCCACATCTCCTTGCCACTATTCAAACAAGCTTGCGGGTTTGGTTATACAACAAATTTCTTTGGAAATAAAGGGAGAACACATCTAGCCATTAGCATGTAGGGTACTCACCCAGCTGTCATTGCCAGGTCTAACTAAGGTAAAGAAAGCCACGCTGGGCCCAGTGACTTCCCTGTGAAGCTAGCTTCATGATCAAGTTCTCCTGGGGGATGAGTTATTTACCCTTTATCATATCCACATATGCCAGGTTATTTTTCTCTTTCTGCCCATGTAATGTCTGACTTCTTATCAGAGAGAGGCCAGACCATCCACTCAATTATTCTGCAAATCTGATAAGAGAAATGAAGTCAATTTGCGAGGCGGCTGGCACCAGGAATATTTTTCAGGTCTGGAAGGAGGAAAGCCTTGGTTCCAGGAATAACTTCACTTTGAGGACGAAAGAATCAGCAGTGGCATCTTGACGTGCACTGCACTGAGAAAACTTGTCCTGGAGATCTCGTTCTCTATCTATTTACCTTCGAATCCGATCATTACTCATATGTGATAGCTGGGATTTTGATAAGTCTATCCATGAAGCCGGAAACAGTGACCAGACAGAAGCAGAGGCCTTCCTGTGCCTAGCTGGCACATCTCTGGGGAGTGCTGTTCTGGTCAATTGAATTAGTGCCTACATCACGGGTCTTTCGAAGCGGTCTACTTGTTGAGACCACACCCCACCTGGACGATCATGACCAATTTCCAACTATTCCCTGGAGTTCTCAATCTAGAACAAGGGCAAGTTCAAGAGCACAAACTCCACCAAGTACAACTGGGTCTACAGATGATTGCTTGTTTGGGGAAGAATAGGAAATTATAGGCTGCCACCATGGAATATAGACTTTGCTACAGGTATTTTATGTAACTATGTAATTTCTCACCTTCTCAAAGAGCATGAGTGGCTCTTCTCCAGTAAGAATAGCATCTACAATTTATTGAGTGCTTATGCTATGCCAGGAAACATGCCTTATAAGGTCTTACTTAATTTAATCTTCAGGGCTGCCCTGCAAGACTGTATTGTTACCTCCAATTGAGATCTGAGCAAACGGAGGCTCTGGGAGGTTGGTAGTGTTCCTCAGGGTGGACACATAGGGTCCAGGGCTGGAACTGAAGCCCAGAACCTCTCTGTTCTCTAGATCCCTCCCTTCAGAACACGTAGGAATGGAGGTCCTTGCCACCACAGGAAATTCCAAGTAGATAAGTAAAGACAAAGTTTGGAATGGCTGTACTCACTGAATGTTGAAATGACTCATCACAGGAAGTGGTTATAACTTTCTTTTAACTTAGTTAAGATCTGAAGGGCCACTTTTATCATTCTTGAGCAAACTGAAATTTATTTTTTTAATATTTTATTTATTCATTTGAGACACAGAGATACAGAGAGAGAGAGAGAGAAAGCATGAGCAGGGAGAGAGGCAGAGGGAGAGGGAGAAGCAGGCTCCTCGCTGAGCCAAGAACCCGATGTGGGGCTCGATCCCAGAACCCCGGGATCATGACCTGAGCCGAAGGCAGACGCCTAACCATCTGAGCCACCCAGGCGCCCCGAGCAAATTGAAATTTCATCCTCGAGGTGGAGCTGGTACTTTCCTACCAAATATTTTTCCTCTTCACCTACTTCCTCTAACAGCTAGACATTCACAGGTTGGCTGTGATTAGGTCTACAATCCAGCTGTATAAGGGTCCCAAGTTCTGGACCGAAACCAATAAAGACTAAACTGCATGTCGTCTGGCATCCGAGTGGCGTGGAACCGATGTCACGTTTACACGGCAGCAAACCCCCTCCTGCTCCCTGTTGCAGATTCCAGCCCCCTTGGCGGGAGGCTAGCCCAGCCCCCAGCCCGGAACAGGGTCCACATGGAGGCGGCCCCCGGGACACAGGGGGGAAGGGGTCCCCCGGGACTGCCCACAGCCAGCATTTAACCCCCGCCACCTCTCTTGCAGCCCAAGCAGCTGTTCTGGAACAGCGACTGCACGCGGCGCTGCCGCTGCTTCCGCCGCAACCTGATCCAGTGCGACCCGCGCCAGTGCAAGTCGGACGAGGAGTGCGCGCTGCGCAACGGGGTGCGCGGCTGCTTCAGCACCAAGACCTCCTACTGCCTGGCGGCCGGCGGCGGCGTCTTCCGCACCTTCGACGGCGCCTTCCTCCGCTTCCCCGCCAACTGCGCCTTTGTGCTCTCCACCATCTGCCAGAAGCTGCCCGACATCTCCTTCCAGCTCATCATCAACTTCGACAAGTGGTCGGCGCCCAACCTCACCATCATCTCGCCCGTCTACTTCTACATTAACGAAGAGCAGATTCTCATCAACGACCGGAACACCGTCAAGGTGACAAGCCTGTGGTCGATTCTTCAGACACGTGCCCCGGAACAAGGGCCTGGCTAGGGGACCTTGCGGTTTTTCCGGATAACCCAGTTGGAGGATAGTAGGTTGTTCCTCTGCATGTGCCCTACACAGATGACCAGATTTTCAGGAATGAAAGTCTAAAGATTCTGCAGGCATGAGAACCGGCCCTGTTTTGTCCTTTGCTGACCCTTCTGGGGCCACTAATGACAGCGTGGCTGCTAATAGAGTCTCAGGTGATAAAACGGTAGATAAGTCAGCTTTGACTCTGGATTAATTTCCAAAAAGCATCTTGTTTGTTTTTCAGAGCCCTTAAAAGTATTCTTGGCTCTGCTCAGCTGTACCAAGCCGAGCTCTTTCATTTCTGCTATCCTTTCTAAAAGCCAGGAGAAGGCAAGCATTTGCCTATAAAAATAATGACCTCGCTAAAAACCTGATGGAGCATCCCCCACTATCAGAGGGCTCCATGATGACAGAGCAAGCGAAAGAAAATGGGAGGCTGAATACGGTGGATTTCTCTTAGGTTGGCCCTCCCTTAGCCTGGCTGGCTGGTCTCTGGTGAATCTTAGACTGGCATATTAAATAAATGTGAATCTCCAACCAACCCCCATAACTGATACAGCTCCCCAACTTGGATTCCTCCCGCCCCTTCCATGTAAGATATAATCTGCTCTGATAAACTCCTGAAAGCCACCTCCAGCCTCTCAGCTAAACCAGGCTGCTCACAAGCCGGCAGACCTGAAAGATGGCGCCAGTCCCCAGTGCTGTGAGTCCAGCTGGGGAGGGGCAGGTAGAGAGCCAGGACACACACATTAACGTTTTCCAGAATTAAGCTTATTGTGTGTATTCTGCTTTCCGCCACTGGCTCATTGCATTGAGCATATCTTTGTTTGGAAAATCATCAGATAGCTTAGTGTGCAGCGTTAGGCAAAAGACTGGCGGTATTTTGCAAGCTTAAAAGGAAGAGTCTGGATTTTAATACTGGTTTTTAACTTCAGTGAAAGCTGCTACTGGTTTTGACACTCACTCCAGCTCTTCTTACAAATTGGCCCACATAGACACAACTGCATTGCTCCCGAATACGGGAGCTAGAAAGTCAAAATGACCACCCGAGAGAGCAAAACTGACATTATTGCTGAATAAAATACTCCAAGCTGGCCAAAATGGTAAAGAATCATATTTTGCAAAAGGGTTCTGCTTTTTTTTAAGAAACAAAAGTTACTAATAACCGGGGGCGGGGGGGAATCAATTTATTTGGTAAGTACAGGAAAAGCACATTATGTTCTGTCCTAAGGGCTAAGAAAAGAAACTGTTAGAAAGTAGGTGAATGATGAATGCAGAAAATACTGTGCCCATAGGACCTTTGGGGTGGGGGAGACCTCCAGTTTGGACCTTATACACAAGAAAACAATAAACATGGCAGTGATCCCCAGATTCATTTCAACCGTGTTTGACATTCCTTAGCACAGGATTGGGATTTCATTTCAGTAATTGGTTTATGCTGGGGAAAGTTTTATACAAAAATCCAGCCATTTGTAGTGGGTTGTACTTTTATAATGTTTTCTTATCTTTCTGCCTCCATGTTTTGCAGCTTTGGGGGGAACTGTGGACAGTATGATGAGTAAATGCCTTTAAACTCTAAGGCAGTGTTCAGCAAGCTACAGAATTTGACCAAATCCACTTGCTGCCTTTTTTTTTTTTTTTTAAATAAAGCTTTATTGGAATGCAGCCTCCTTAATTTAATTACATATTGTCTAGGGCTGTTTTCATGCCCTGAGGGCAGAGTTGAGTAGCAATAGCGATCATATAGCCCACAAAGCCTATAAACATCTATAGTGGCCCTTTATAGGAACAACTGCCAACCCCTACTATAATCTACTTTCTCTCCCCCATCTCCCACAGGTGAATGGCACACAAGTGAATGTTCCATTTATAACTGGGCTGGCAACCAAAATCTACAGCAGTGAGGGGTTCCTGGTGATAGACACCAGCCCCGACATCCAGATCTACTACAATGGTTTCAACGTCATAAAAATCAGCATCAGCGAGAGGCTGCAGAACAAAGTGTGTGGTCTCTGTGGCAACTTCAATGGGGACTTAACTGATGACTATGTGACCTTGCGGGGGAAGCCAGTGGTGAGCAGCGTGGTGCTGGCCCAGAGCTGGAAAACCAATGGCATGCAGAAGAGGTGAGAGTTCCAGCTGCTAGACTCAGTGTCCCACGTCCTCCCGTGTCCATGACAGGTGTTAATGAGGAATGCACTCTCTAGAGTAGCACCACTCCTCTCCTGCAAAGAGCTGAGCCCTAGGTCTTGGGAGTTTTCATGAGACAAATAGGCACAGCAGAGGCCTAAGTAATTTCTTGAATGGCAGAGGAAGGAACTGGGCTTAGATGATATGATTCCAAGTCTTCATGTCATCTAGCCCTTGGCCAAACAGAAGAGGGTGCCCAGGATTAACCCCTGAGGTCTTGACCAGCTGCCCACCTGCTGGGACTTAGGAGAAAAAGTCCCTTGCTTCCCAGGGCTGGGTCTAATTATGTGTCCGTGACTCTCACCAGAATGCAGGTAGAGTTTGGCAGAGATCAGGAAAGCCTTTTCAAAAATGGAAGTCACCAAAGTTATTATGAGGCCCCTCTCTTGCCAGTTGAGATAGAATGAGTTAAACAAGTTATTCCAAAGGTACTTAATTCAGATTACCTCTGAGCTGCTGAATTTTGTAATACATTTCTGGATCTATAGATATGCTTCTTTTTCATGCTAATTCTTTGCTTTTATAAAGGTTCCATCCCTTGTACTTTAGCATCAGCTAAATGCCCAGATGGGGAAATGACGCGGGTATAAACAGAATACTATCTCATAAATTAGACGATCCTGAATTATAGGACCCAGAGCCGAAAAAACCTCAGGCAATATCTAGTCCAATCTCTTCCTTTTCTAGGTGAAATGGAAGCTAGAGCAGAATGAATTACATGAGGGGCCCTGTAAGTGGCAAAGTCCAGAATCTCCTCCTGAGGAGTTACGATTCTGTTTGAGCTTCTCCCTTCTTCCCTTTCTTCTTTCCTCCCTTCCTCTCTTTCTTCCTTCCTCCCTTCCTTTTCTTGCTTTATAAACTATTTCAGCTGGATACCAATTTTCTTGTGACGGTTTTGCTTTTGGTCTCTGATAGCTATATGGGAGGTAGTTTAGAAGGCTTCTAGACAACTATTATACCAACTATCATTATTACTATTATTGATTAATAATAATAGTAACTCTCATTATTATTATGGTTGTTATTGGTTATTATATCAATACCTGTTCATGGTTATGGTATCAATCCTATCAAAGGTTAACAGTTTTCATATCGGTATCTGCCTTTCATCTGACACGTTGGCCTCCGACCCATTATTTTAGTTTACCCTCACTTCTCCCGGCGATAGCAACAATAGGAATTACTGTGCCGCTTTCTTAGATGGATAGATTGAGGCCAGTAGCCCTGATTTACCTAAGATCACATAGCTAATTAGCATTTGGAATCCACATACTTCACTGACTTCCGGATTAGCAGACGAGGTAACAGGTGGGGTCTTCCCTCCCAGCGGGGATCTCGGGGGGCTGTTTGGGTCTCGCTTCGTCTGACCAGACGTCTCGCTCCTAGCTGCAACGAGCTGCAGTTCTCTCAGTACACGGCCATGTGTGATAATGTGCACATCCAGAAGATGCAGGGCGACGGCTACTGCCTGAAGCTCACGGACATGAAGGGCTTCTTCCAGCCCTGCTACGGGCTTCTCGACCCCCTCCCCTTCTACGAGTCCTGCTACCTGGACGGCTGCTACAACCACCACAAGTTCCAGGTCTGTGGCTCCCTGGCAGCCTATGGGGAGTCCTGTCGCTCCTTCGGGATCCTCAGCACTGAGTGGATCGAGAAGGAGAATTGCTGTAAGAGAATTATTTTATTTCTGCGGGTTCTTTTCGAGCTAAGAGAACAGCCTTGCAGGCAACACCGCTTGGGCTAGGCCTGGCTGGCTGGCCTCCACCTTTAGCCATAGGTCTGTCCCCAGGCTTAAAGAGTTGAGAGCTACAGCAGAGATTCTATGGGGACGGGGGCATTTCAGGGGAGCCTCACTCGCCTGTGGTTCCACTCCAGCTATGGAATTTGGGACACCAGCTTGGGCAGATGAGGTTCTTTGGGTTGGAGGAGCACCCGTTTAGTAACTGATGAGGTAGAGGGACGAACATACTGACTGCCTTCAGATCTCGAATCCAGCTCTTCTCGCCTCCTTGAACATGGGTCAGAGCCCAGCTCAGAAAGGGAAGGCATGTGGCAAGTGGCAAGCTGAGTTGGAATTGCACCAACTCTATCTGCCTGCCTTGAAAGGAAGCTGTGGTTGGATTTATAAAGGGATTGTACATATATTAAATTAGCTGATAAACCAATGATCTATAGACTCCTTTTTTTAATTTAAATTCAATTAGCCAACATAGAGTACATCATTAGTTTCAGATGTAGAGTTCAGTAATTCATCAGTTGCATAGAACACCCAGTGCTCCTCACATCACGTGCCCTCCTTAATGCCCGTCACCCAGTAGATCTATAGATTCTTATATTTTTTTCTGTAGTAAGAAAATCATTTTGATGTGTAGATCCATTATATTATTTGGTCATTTTCTTACTAAGTTAATCAAACAGATGGAGCAAATATGTATATAAACATATATAAATGTGTCATCACCTGTCTTTTTAATGCAGTATGAAATTGTGGCCAACAGTGTGTGTATTTTGCCAACCCGGTGTGCATCCAGGTACCAACACAAAAACTGGCACATTGCAAGACTGCATGCATGTCAGTAAATTTGCAGACTAAACCTGACCAGGAGTAGGGATGCACTTAATTCAGAACCTAAAAACAATGTAGTTGATTAGAATATGTATCCAATGATTTCAGAAACTTTTTTTTTTAAAGATTTTATTTATTTATTTGAGAGAGAGAATGAGATAGAGAGAGAGCATGAGACGGGGGAAGGTCAGAGGGAGAAGCAGACTCCCTGCTGAGCAGGGAGCCCGATGCGGGGCTCGATCCCGGGACTCCAGGATCATGACCTGAGCTGAAGGCAGTCGCTTAACCAACTGAGCCACCCAGGCGCCCTTGATTTCAGAAACTCTTAACAAGCAAATTACTAGTCTCTCTTGGAAATCAACATACATTTTTTGATAACTTTAATATTTTACCCTGTTGTGTTAATAAGCAATAGTTTCAATAATTTTAAAATGAACTGTTTTGAACCTTTAAGAACTTCTCTCTGTATAAGGGCATGTCTTATTTGCCAATTGGTATATGGACCACCATATTGGTAAGGGAAGTGCTTTTTTCCTTCTGTGGGCTATAGCCTCCCCACTTTGCTATTCTCTTGGGCTGTTTTCATGTCGTGTTAATCAGCCGTAACATTCGCTGAGTGGCCGTTGTGTGCACTGTGTAGGCACCGGACACACTGGTCAAATGAAAGGATCTTTATAAAAGGAAGCCTTTAAAAATAAATGTATTTAAATTATGCTGATGGCTCTCCGTTAGTGGTCTTTCTGGGAATTAAGACAGGGTGATGCCAAGCCATCCCGAAACTCCCACGTATCACAGTGAGTTACTTAGCAGAGGGGCGTGGCAGCTGAGTCAGGAGAAGTATCTGAGACAGCACGGGGTTTTGCTTTGTTTTTAAATTCTTGAAGCTAACTTGGCTCATGCTGGGATTGAACAGTTGTTGTTTCTTTAGCACTCACCATCCCATGCCATGATGAATAGGAGGATTATTACATCTGATAGGGAGAAAGGTTCTTTAAATAAAGAAACGAGCATCTAAAAGAAAATGCTCTCAATTAGTGTTTCTTAAACTGGGGAGTTGACGATCTTGCAGGTGGTCTGTGGACTCATCTGCTACAGAAATAATTGTTTATAATATGATGATGATGGCACTCCACATACATTTGTTTTTTACTTACAGTTTTACCCTTGTTGGCAAAACAGTACAATTAATCTAAGTCAGTGCCGGCGAGTTGTGTGTAGGTTTGGGTTTGTCTATTTTTATAAAATTAAGTACATAGAAGTTTATGGGGAAAGTAGACCATGAATCAAAACAGACCAGCAAGTCCTATCTGAAGGACCTCTCTGGGACTTTACTGGCCCTAAAATTTTCATTCTTAACAAATATTTATTGAGCAGCAACTATGAGGAGGCTGGCTGCAAGGGAGGATGGAGATAAATGGTTGGACCCCACTCTGTGTAAGTGCAAAGATACAAATGCGTGTAATGGTAGACCAGTGTGGTAAGAACAGGGATCGGGGTAGATCTTGGCAGTTCGCTGTGTCTCTGTATTCCATTCTCACCACTCACCTTCCACTGTGTGGACCTTGGGCATGTTGCAGCTGTGAAATGGTACTTCGTTCACATGCAGAGCGATCGTGAGGGTTGGAGGAGATACCAAAGCCCAGTGCCAGGGCCCCGATCACTAGTGTTGTCATCGTGTTCTGGAAAGTTGCCTTGTCTGTTCATCCTCAGCTGCCATCTGACCACGGCCAATTCCATGAAAGTGGCAAGTCCAGAGTGCAGCCACCTGCTGCCGAGCATGGGTGTGAAAATCAAGTCGTGCGTGTTTGTGTTTGTTTTCCTTTTTAGCAGGAGTGGTTGAAGATCCCTGTGTGGGGGCGGACTGTCCCAACCGGACCTGTGAGCTGGAAAACGGAGGAGAGCTGTGTGGCTGCGTGGAGCCGCCCCCCTACGGTAACAGTGAGTGACACCTGCTGCCTCCCCACCCAGACTGGGCCTGATGCGGAGGCCTGGCGGCCGCGCAGAAGGACTCCAAGGGTGGAGCCCATGCAGCCGCCCTAGTTAGAGACCTACCCTGTGAAGCTTTCGTGAGCGTTGAAGCAGAACGAGGAAGCAATCTGACTTCTTCAAAGTAGGCTAATGTTCGCTTCCTCGTAGCTACAGCCTTTTCTTCAATAAATGATAACACCTAAATTTGTACATGAATAGAATCAGCCAATTCCATCTGAGGCCCCATTCAACATCAGAGAGATCCAAATTGATGTTTTAGTCTCACAGGGAAGTCAGGCAGTTTGACGCAAACATGAAACCCTCAGAGCGAGAGTGCCAGGTGCTTTAAGACTGGTTGAAAGCCAGATTAATTGGTCCTGAAGGAGACTGCGGGGTTTGAAGCAAACAGTAAACACCTAGGACCCCATGTCCCACTCCTAACCTCAGTGCCCATAAGGTAGGAAAGGCCTTGTCCCCACCGGGCACACCCATGATGTCGGCCTGAAGGGGGTGCTGCTTTGCCCCCCCCCCCCCCAGCCCCGTGCCCTTGCTGGAACCAAATAACTCAGAAGGCATGTGCTAAATTGCAGCATTCTACTTGACTGAAAGATTCCCTAGGAGGGCTGCTGTTCAAGGGCTTCACCTGAGCAGATAAAATCCTTCTCTCTGTTTCTCTAGTGCTCGTTAGCTTGTGTTTATGTACTCCTAGAAAATGTCAATTGGCCTAATAGTGTCAAAAATCTCCTAGTGGGGGCTCCAGGAGTGGCCTGCCCGGAGCTGCTCTCACCCCGGGGCACATCTTTTAGCCTCTCTAGGATAATCCAGATGCGGTACACAGCTTAGGGGAAAGTAGCTCCAACCAAAGTGGGGCAAGGTCCAGGTTTGTGAAGAAAAGACAAAACACACTTTACTAGCATGTTAATCTTTTTTAAAAAGCTTAACAACATCCTGGTTATTGCTTTGAATAACTTCATGTGCTCTTTTGGTTGGATCAAAGCTTAATTAGAAACGCCCAGCCTTTGTGTGAAGATCACTAGCCTCTTCTCAAGGATCCAGTCGTGGGACGCCTCACCCCCACCCCTGCAGCGCCACCAGCCCCCCCCCCCCGACTTGCCTTTCATACTAACTGTTCCCTGCAGACTCCCATGACATCATTGATGCGGAGGTGACCTGCAAGGCGGCCCAGATGGAAGTGTCCATATCGAAGTGCAGACTCTTCCAGCTCGGCTTTGAGAGGGAGGGTGTGAGGATCAACGACAGACAGTGTTCCCACATCGAGGGGGAAGATTTCATCTCCTTTCAGATCAACAACACCAAAGGGAATTGTGGCAACATCGTGCAGGTGAGAACCTGGGGCCGGAAAGGACATCCGGCTGAGGTAGTGACAGCCCCGAGGGTTTGCACGTTGGGTATCTTTAAAGCCAACTTCAGGGTGGTTTACTTAGAAATATCCTCCGTGGAAAACAACACAAGACATATCCGACATGAAAGACATCAAGGAGAGAAGAATCATCGGGTGCTGAGTGGTTAATTGAACTGAAAGATCAGGATAAGTGACAGGCTCCTGTCCTCGGTTTGCGCTGTCCGCTGTCATCCTTTGCCCTACATGTTGACAAATTTTTGTTACCTTGTTCATGCTTCTCTTGTTCTTCCAGGTAAAGGAAGAGTTTTTGGGGGGAAGGGTGTCCCAGACACCATGTAACGGTTGGCTGCAGAAATACATCAAGGTCCCAACTTTTCATGTCAGATTATCCAATGTATAGGTTGGCAAAGCATCTTGCTTCTTATCCTCCTGTTACCCTTCTTATCCTTCTTATCCTCCTGTTCCTTCCTATAAAATATATATGTATGTATATGTATATATATTTTATATATATATAACCATGTTCATTAGCACTTTATCAGGGAATGAAAGGAGTGAGCAGGTGCAACTTGCCTTTGTTCATTGTGGTCCTTGTGGGAAAGTCTGGTAGAAGATTTGGTGCAGGAGAGATTTTGGATTAGGACTTGAAAAAGAAGATTTATATTACCCTGGGATGGCAATACTTCATGCTGTCCCCAGCTTGGGTTCCCACAGATAACTAGGGCTAGTTGTAGTTAGAATTCAGGGTACATGGATTCAGCCTCCGTGGACACTCAAGGTTATCAGACTGAAGGGTGCTGTTGACATCTATTGCAATACTTTCATTATTACTGTTAGTAAATGCTGAAGCTTGCTCCATCCTGACTTATACCAGCCTCTGGGTTATGTATGGAATGAAGCCATTTCCCCACTTTCAGGGCTGTGGATTTGAAATGCAAGCCACATACTCCCACATTTAATGATTTCTGACCTTCCTTTGCTCTGCAGTCCAATGGCACTCATATCATGTATAAAAACACAGTCTGGATAGAAAGTGCCAACAACACTGGCAATATCATCACTAGGGACCGGACGATCAATGTGGAATTTTCGTGCGCTTATGAGCTGGATATCAAGATCTCTTTAGATTCTGTTGTGAAGCCTATGCTAAGGTAAAGAATCTCATGGGCTGTGTGCATTGCTTTGTCTTTTCCTTGACAGTCAAGGTTAGCATAATCAAAATTGTTTGCTAGCATTTGTCTTTGAAACACTAGGGAAGAAACAGTTCATATTTTCTGCACCTAAATGCCTCAGACCAGCACTGTGCAATAGAACTTTCTACAATGATGGAAATGTACTGTATTACTATCCAATACAATAGCTGTATGTCAAAATTGAGCAATTGAAATGTGGTTAGGGGTGCTGAGGAATTGATTTTTTTAAAAATTTTATTTAATTTTCATTTTAATTGCCACATGTGGCTTGCCATTTTGGGTACCATTTTGGACTTACACTTTGCTATCATCTGCTTTGCCTTCCCTCTGCGTTTTTGGCTTGAAAATAGTAGCAATTGAATACATATAATTGTTTGGGGTCCCTTGCCTCATGATTGTTTCCCTTTTAGTGTCATTAACCTCACAGTTCCAACCCAAGAAGGCAGCTTCACCACCAAGATGGCGCTCTACAAAAATGCTTCCTACAAACATCCTTACCGCCAGGGTGAGGTGGTGTTGACAACTCGAGATGTGCTGTACGTAGGGGTCTTTGTGGTTGGAGCTGACTCCACACACTTGCTCCTGACACTGAACAAATGCTATGCTACCCCCTCCCGCGACAGCAATGACAAACTCCGATACTTCATCATTGAAGGAGGGTGAGTGGCCTCTTATCAGAGGACAGCCTCAGAGCCTTTCAGATAAATACTGGTCCACGTCAGGTTTTAGAGAAGAGAGTGGGAGCTAATGTTGTATTATGCATCCATGAACCAGAATGCTCTTAACAGCCTGTGAGGTACACATTGGATGAGCAATGAGCAGGCTGAGGCTCAGGGAGGCCAAGCAACTTGCTTAAAGTCACAGAGCAACTTAGTAGCAGATCCCCGAGTCCTTGTGGCATTAATGCTTTGTTTGCAATGTGATCCAAGAGGGGATTGTGTCCTGCCGACTTCGAGTTTCAGCTTGAGAGAAATGTGGATCACCTGCACAAAAGCATATTGTGAGAAGGAAAGGTTGGTGAACAGGACACCTGTCAAAATTTGAAAAGAACTAGAATAATAGAACAGAATAAGAGAGTAAGTGGAAGAAACTACAATAGCCTATAAAATCAAGGAGTTTCTTCTTATTCACTGCTAAATGCCTGGCACCTACTATGTTTCCCGAAACGCGGTGGTTATATAACAAAATTTACAGAAGGAATGAATCAGAAGAAAAGACTATAGACCAAACCACAATAATGAGAATTATTTTTATTTTTTAAAAACTGGTTATGTCAAGTAACAGTAGTTCTGGCCAGCTGTGAAAATTAAACAAAGACAGACTAACAGGAGAAAAGCATACACGTTTATTTAATATGGGTTTTAGGTGACACAGAAGCCTCCATAAGGAAATGAGGAGAAAGGAAGTGGTCGAACCTGAGAACTTTCTGCTAGGTTAGACCAAGAAGGGACCATGGAGAAGTATGAGAGGTCAAAGGGTATGTGGTAAGTGTAGTAAACTGGGGGAAGCTTAGCAAAGCCTCTTGGTTAGGATTCTTCCTGATGTCCCTCTGTCTTTGGAGGTAAGGATGCTTCTTTTGTGAAGGAAGGAGGGCCCCTGGCACCTGAGGGCTTTTTGACCTGTTTCAGGAGAGTAGAGTCAGGGGAAGGTCACCGTGACCTTTCTGCCTCTGCTGTTTTCTCAAACTCCTTCACCTTAAAATACTCAGTATGCCAAGGGGCCCGATTTTGGGGGGTACCGTGTCCTGACCCCCATGACTAGCCTGGGTCGACACCTACCCTGAGGTGGTCAGGGAGCTCTGTGGATACTACAATTAGCTTCAAGGTTGAAAAGGAATAGTTTCTCAAAAGAAGGTATGGTTCTGGGCAAACTGGATATCCATGGCTTTGCAGAGAATTTAGGTACACGGTTCACCCAGGGTGACTCAATTAGCCAGCGGCAGAGAGGAACCCTTTCAAGTATCGTGACACACAGCCTCCCTAACCGGCCGGACAGGACTGGTGGCACGGGGTGCGGAGGCTTTTGACTTCCTGAGCTGGTTCTTGGGCTTTTCAGAGGCAAAGGGAAGGACGTGGTGACTCCTCGGTGGCTCGCAGCCTGGATGCCTCTCCTTCCCATCGAAGTCCTTTCCTAAAGTGAAAGAGCTCAGATCTGAGCCCCTGTACAGATACCAGCCCGGTTGGAGGGCCTGTGTCTCCTTTGGAGGACGCAGTGGCATTTAGCAGTTTTTAAATAGTGCTTGATAGACTTGACCCAGAGAGGAGAGTGAGTGAGTGAGTGCGCGTGTTCATAAATCGCAGCCTCCCCCGGGTCTGAACAAAGGCCTTCCAGATGAAACTGTTGTTTGCTTTCGTCCTATGGGGGAATTTTAATTCATGAGTCCTTCTGACCTTTCTTGGAGGGCTGTGGTTATTGTGTTCCCAGTGAACTTGTCCAGTGGGAAAACTGATGCACAGTGACGAACGTGTGAGCAGCAAAATGGGTTCACTTCAGAATTTTGGGGGGTCAGCTCGGTGGAGGGCAGCAATGCTACCACCATCTCCCAGTGACTCAGAAGTCCCACCATGCCCGTCGCTGTTGTCTCCTCTTCGTGCACCTGGACAGAGGAAAGGACAGTTGTTCCTCTGATGGTAGACAAAGGGTTCTAGTGCTTGGCTTGTGTGCTCACATGGAGGCAGGCATCCACAGAGCCTGTCGCTCCTTCCCCAACCCCTTCCTTCTGCTCCATGCGTTTCCGGTACCTGAATATCAAGTCATCGGTCTGGGAGGGGGTGGTCTGGTTAAGGGGGAAGGCCTGTGTGAAGATTGGAGAGTTGTGAACATTTTAGAAACTTTGAACCCATTTAGATTATTCAAATGAATAACAGTGACAAGGAAAAGTACGGCAAGTAAGCTTTAACTTCAAAACATTTAAGAAACGATCGCCTTGAAGACTAATTGCAAAACCTAATAGGTGTGGGGATGCTGGAGGATAACTCCGGTTTTTAATTTTCCTTATCACTAAGGTATTTAATCCTGTGGGTATGGGAAGGAAAGATTTAAAAAAAAAAAGAGTCACTCTTTATCTTCATCATTTTTAGATAACTTCTCAGCCCCTATAGGCCAACCTTGGCCACGGTGGCACAGTTCATGCGTTCACTCATGCATTCATCCACAAAGATATTTAGATCCGTCCTGTAGACCCTACAGTGTGTTCGAGACCCAGTGAGGGCGACATCCGGGTTCTCGCGCTCCGGGAATCCAGAAAAGGCCACCTGTTCCCGCCTGGTCAGGTCCGTGGTAGGAGCGTGTCTGCTGAGAAGCGGGAGCCGCAGACTGGCTCTGGGGAAAGAGCAGGAGTGTGCATGCGTGGGAAGACTTCCAGATTAGGGAAACTTCATACGGAAGGACAGTGGGGCAGAAGGGGCTGTGATGCATTTGGGGAACTCTACGTGTGCCTGAGGGAGGCTGGTGGCTGTCACTGCACCACGAGGGGGGGCGGCGGGGGGAGGAGAGGTGGCCGCCTGCCGCACACGTCTTAGCTCACCCGGGACTGCTCTGCCTTCTCCAGCTCCCACCTATTTTAACATGGACCAATAAGGTTTTCATCAGTGGACCCCCCCACACACACATACACACACTGATAATTAACCAGAGAAAGTACAGCCGAGGTGAGGACTGATGGCGTTTGCTGAGTTGGTGTCAGTAAACCAGGGCTCCGTGAGGGGCAGAATGAGAAACCGAAGCCGTGGGGAGACTGGGGGCAGTCCCTGCAGTCATCCTGCTTTTAGTTGCAGTTAGGATATTAATTTGAGGTGTTATTCGATGCTTTTAAAACAAACTATGAAAACAGACGGGAGTGGGAGTAAATGAGAAACCCACACAGTCCAGAGGTCACTCTCAAATGCAAAGACATTCTTACCTATCATGACGGCTTTAGATGAAATAGAAGCCAATGTGTGAAGCAAAGATTCCATTTTCTCCTGAATAGGTGTCAGAACATTAAAGATAACACCATTGGCATCGAGGAGAACGGCGTCTCCCTAACCTGTCGCTTTCACGTCACTGTCTTCAAGTTCATTGGGGATTACGATGAAGTTCATCTTCATTGCGCGGTGTCACTGTGTGATTCCGAAAAGTACTCCTGTAAAATAGTAAGTGAGGGCGTGAAAATGAAATGCATCGCCCTATTTCTCACTGCCCCCGGTTTGCCCAGCACGGGGATCACGATCGCCAGGATCTGGCTGGCTCCTGGGAGTTCTGTGGCTCTCGCGGCCCCTGGAAGTGGCTAAGTCGAAATCCTCCCTAGATGCTTAGGAGCGGCAATCCTCTTTGGTCAGACAGGAGAGAGAGAATGCAGTAGAATGATGTCCTCCTCTTCTCTGTCTCTGAAATGTCAGTCTGTCGTGGGCATAGCACTAGACCAGGGTTTCTGAAACCTCAGCACTATTGACCTTTTGGACCCAATTGTTCTTGGTTGTAGGGACTGTTCTGTGCCTTGTAGGATGTGTAGCAGCATCTCTGGCCTCTACCCACTAGAGGCAAAGAGCACCTCCTCCCTGGTTGTCACATCCCAAAATGCCTCCCAGCATTGCCAACTGCCCCGGGGGAGGGAGGGGCAAAACTGGCCCTGTTTGAGGACCACCACACCCGCACCCAAGTCTCAAGGAGCCAGGCCACCTGAATCTGAAGGGGAGAGTGGGGGCCAAGCTCCACTGCACAATCGAAGCAAACTCCTGGGTTCAGGGTACTTTATCCAGGAGTTCTTTAGACAGTGACTCTCCTACAGCTCATCCAGATCCACGCCGGGGCCTGAGGCTCCGCAGGGGCTCCTGGAGGGGCTGCTGGAATGAGGTGACAAACCAGTCCTCTCTTCCATGCCAGGCTTACATCCCCTCCACAGACTCCAGTGTCCCTAAGATTTTACTGCCCCGGGATCTGCTCCCTAACCTTTAACATTCCAGCTTTGTGCTTCCCCGGCGTTTGCAGAATCAAGCTGTGAATTGTGGTCAAGCCACTTACACATGCGGCTGTCTACCCTGTTGCCGGATGCAATCCAACAGTCCTCATCCTTGGGAAGGGAGCCTCTTTGAATCGAAGTCTTATGTGGAGAATATATTTAATTCTGTTCAACATAAAGCCCAGAGTCCCGGTGGGCTCCAGGATCAAGAATGCATTGGTTCTAATTAATTGGAGTAGTGATAGCGCTCGAGGCTGGAACGACTGCCTCTTTTGGAGGTTGGAAACATGGTGAAGAATAAGTTATCAGCTTAATTGTGTGAAATTTTCCCTCTGGTGTTCTGTCTTTCAGACTTGCCCACAAAATTCCAGGATTGCCACAGATTATACCAAAGAACCTAAAGAACAGATCATTTCAGTGGGACCTATTAGGAGAAAAAGTATGTATGTCCCCCCGAAACACGTTATAAATTATTAAAACAATGGGATTTGAGGGCTCGGACTAACTCTTGGGTGTGTTTCAACTACGACGTGAATCTGGTGACCGACCAGAGGTGGAGGGACACCCCGATGAAATCTTTACCTTGATTCTGAAAACACCACAGCGGCGCTGGGCTTTTCTTCTTGCTGTCCTCTGTTTTAAAGCATTGCCCCGAGAGCGGCGTCGAAGATTTGACCTGCCTGCCCTTGTTCTGACCAGCTGCTCTTTTTCAGGGCTGGACTGGTGTGAGGACAACGGAGGGTGTGAGCAGATTTGCACCAGCCGGGTCGATGGGCCCCTGTGCAGCTGTGTCACGGGGACCCTGCAGGCGGATGGCCAGAGCTGTAGAGGTAGATGCACCCCCTGTTCTGGGCAGGCAGCTGGGGGTGCAGGGAGCCCTCTCCCTTGAGGAGGAGACGTTCATTCGTGAAGCCCACTCAGTCAGCAATTGACCTATGAAAATTCCAGATATTAAGATGGAAAGATGACGGGAATGCCAAGGAATTCTAGCACCATCTTGGAGATATAGATATAGATATTGATATAGATACAGATAATAATGTTTTTAACCTTTGGGTCCCTGTTCTTTTATCTAAAAGATGAAGGTGATTTAAAAAAAAAAAAAAGTTATCCAACTATTTAAGGACCAAATATTGGCCTTAAATCTGGTCACCAAGTCTACCTGGGCTGTGGTTGGGACTGGGATGGTTGATCCAACAAATGATATTTCTTGCAGTTGCCTTAGCACATGGGTTTCCCTGAGGTTAGCGGGACTCTGCTAAAGGTTGAGTTAATTCTGCTTCTTTCCTGCCTCGGTCAGCGCCTTTTGGATAAAGTGAGTTCTTGGCAATGAAGAAAGTGGGCTCATTCATTTAGCTGAGTACCACAGAGTTCTGATTCCTGTCAGAGAGCTATCTTTCTTCATAGGACTTACTATGTTCCTCTCTGTTCACAGCCTCTAATTCTTCCATTGAACTTCAAGTCTGGACGCTGCTTCTCATCATGACCCAGATTTCACTATGGCATTTTGTCTATAAATCAGGCACGACCTCATAATTAACTCAAGGTTGCTATATAAAGTACTGTAATTTACTCACTTCAATTCCCTGTAGGATAAAAGGTGTGTGCCCTTAAGTCAAAGCCTGATTGAAAGTGTCCAGCATCTCAAAGTGATACCACCTGCCTCCAATAGTCAGAGTCCCAGAAATGTGTGAAATTCCCAGCTCCTGTTTCAAAGTACACAACGGGGCTCCCAAAAGCAGGTATCTTGCCTAAAATGTCCAAACAGTTGTCACTAGAAACTTTGGTTCCCATGAAAAACCAGTAAAGGAAAAAAAACTTCTGGTTAGAGAAGTCTAACCAGGGAAATCTGTCCAACCGGTGCTGTTTCTGGATCATAGTTTTTTACCGAGAAAGGGCCTGTGGGAACAATATTGAGAAGCAATGACTGGAAGGTTTAAGGAATCTTTATGATGTTTGGAAGTGTCTGATCTACGATATGCATGTGTTGCTCACTCCTGTTTGTGATGAGCTCCTTCCCTACCCTCACGTCCCTCAACCTTGCCACGGCAGCTTGGCCACTTGGGATACTGTTTGCAGACCTGGGGAACCCCACCTCCCATCCCAGACCCAGACCCTTCTCTCTGACAAATCAACCAAATAATTTTTAATGTGTTTTATGCTTAAATAAACTTCATGTTCAAGTACTCTCAGTACTTGGTGACTGGAATCTTTCTTACTGATATTAAGCTTTGCATACTACATAGCATGCTCTGATTTCAAAAAAAGCAGCGGCTGTTGGACCAGGTAGACCCCACTGGCCAGAGCTTGAATGTGTTTTGTCGTGTGTACTTACAGAGAGTTAGCAGGACATGAAGGTGCAGGACAGAAGAGAGACAGCATCCTCTTTTGTATATAGTATGTAAACACGCATTCGCTGTGATTAACTGCAAACCTGAGGCCTGCTAAATATAATCCCTGGACTGCCTCTCTTTTTCAGGTTCAAAACAAAGTAAAACCCACTTCAAGTTTATTTTGAAGTTGTTTTGGATTTAAGCTGATGGTATTTTTGCATTTTTCTGGGAACTCTGTGAAAAGCTGAGCATAAATCCTTGCGTCCTTAACCGTGGGTATGGACATGATTGGTGCTGTCTTGCATGTAATGGGCACCACACCGCACTGGCACTGGGCTGAAGAAGTTAGGGTGTAGACTGAGTCTGTGCTGAGGTCCTTTGACTTCCCAGTCGTCTGGGAGGGTCAACAAATTCTAGCGTGTCTTGCCAGTTACACATGGTGGCTAAGAGAGTAGCTGGTGGTGTTGGAGAAAAAAGATGTGTCTACTTCAGCTTGAACATTTTGAGATCTGGGCAAATGCTGAGCATTGGGAGGGGTTAAGGAACCCAACTGTCTATTGCAAGTGAGACACAATGCTGCTTTCTCACCAAGAGAGAAATCAATGTTCCGTGCATGTCCTATTTTCACATGAAAAACCGTCTCGTTGACACAGTTGAAGGTTTAGGTGTTCACAATCAGACAGATTCTGAGTTGAACACAAGAATATCTCATCGATTATTTTACTTGATTTCCTGAAATGAATCTCAACTAAAAACACATAAGGAGGAAGTGTTTTCATATTTAACAACTTCCCTTTGTTGATTTTCTTATCAAAGTCATTAGAAAGTTCTAAATAAAAGACTATAGTTTGTTGAGTTTTGGGTTTTTTTTTTTTTAACTCTTTTAATTAAACCTGTTCTTGCCACACTTTTATTCTTGGCCTTTGGTTTTGTCACTTGGTTGACATCCTTAGTGTGTCTATCATTAGGAGAAGTTAGGTTGTGGTGCCGTAATAGAATGCCCCAGAATCTCAGTGACTTAAACACTAGGTTTCTGGGGCACCTGGGGGGCTCAGATGGTTAAGCGTCTGCCTTCAGCTCAGGTCGTGATCCCAGGGTCCTGGGATCGAGCCCCACGTTGGGCTCCCTGCTCAGTGGGGAGTCTGCTTCTCCCTTTCCCTCTGCCACTCCCCCTGCTTGTGTGCACTCTCTCTCTCTCTCTCAAATGAATAAGTAAAATCTTTTTTTAAAAAAAACCACTAAGGTTTCTTTCTTGCCTATGCCAGTGGGCTCTGGTCCTGTAAAATGATCATCATGATAAGTCTAGTTAACATCTGTTACCTTACATGGTTACAAATATTTTTCTTGTGATGAGAACTTTTAAGATCTCCTCTCTTACTGACTTTAGAATATGCAACACGGTATTATTAACTATAGTCGTTACATCCTCAAGATGTTAACTATAGTCATCCATTACATCCTCAAGACTTATTTATTTGATAACTGGAAATTTGTACATTTTTGACCCCCTTCACTCATTTTACCCACTGCCCCCCCCCACCTCTGGCAATTCTCCTTATCTATGAACTCTTCTTCTTTTCTCTTTTTCTTAAGAATCCATGTCTAAGTGAGATTATGTGGGATTTGTCTTTCTCTGACTTATTTCACTTAGCATAATGCCCTCCAGGTCCATCCATATTGTCACAAATGGCAGGATTTCCTTCTCTATTTTGTGGCTGAATAATTGTGTGTGTGTGTGTGTGTGTGTGTGTGTATCACCAGTTCTTGATCCATTTGTCCCTCGATGGACTCTAGTTGTTTCCGGAGGTTGGCTATTGTAAGTAACACCACAGTGAACCTGGGGTGCAGATATCGTTCCAAGTTAGTGTTTTTGTTTCCTTTGCATAATTACCCAGAAGTGGAATTGCTGGATTGTACACTAGTCCTACTTTTAGTTTTTTGAGGAACCTCCATACTGTTTTCCCCGGCGGCGGCACCAATTTGCATTCCCACCAACTGTGCACCTGGGTTCCCCTTTCTCCACATCCTTGCCAACACTTGTTATCTCTTGAGACTTCATTAGCTAGTGATGCTGCCGGCTCAACACCAGGCTTGGGGGTTCACCTAGGCCAGGGGAGAATCACACCCGGGAAGGGACGCCATATCACTTCTGTTCGCATTTCATTGTCCGAAGCAAGTTGCATGGCTGTAATGAGAGCAGGGAAGAACGAGCTTCCAGTGAGCCTGGAAGGCAGAAGAACTGGAAATCCTGGGGACAGCTGTCATGTGATCTTTGAGTCAATCACTCCTATCTGTATTCAAAGGAAATATTTTTACAGAACTAAAACCAAACAGGCCCCTTAGCTGACTATCGGGAAGGCAGAACTGGAAGATGATCCTGACCCTTCTACTAATTCTCTGCTTGAAACAAATCACTCCACAGCGTGATACCTAAACTTTCCTTCTGGAAAAGGAGAATATTAAGCTTCTTTTCAAATATTCTTATGTTAGAAAGTGACACTATACAAATGTAAATCATACGACAGTATTTATTTAGATTAACTCCAGAACATTGCCTTTTCCTGCCACTCAAAGGGATTTGCCTCAAGGAAGGGGAGGAAAAATAAGGCGCTTGCTGAGCAAAGGTTAAAAAGGAAGTTAATTGGGAATCTTATTAACTTGGTATTTGTCTGATATCAAAAGAAACAACATCTTGAGGTCTGGCATTTCTGACAATTGGGAATTCTATAATTAGTTTCTTAACCAGTAGTAGGTATGTGAGCTACTCAAAGTCCTGATGGCAAAACTTGAGAGCACTAATTGTTTTACATTGTCTAATATTCTAGCTATTTTTAGTACCATTTGACATTTAGTGAGAGCTTGAAATCTAATAAAATTTCTTTCAACCAAAGGAATTAAGTAATTCTCAAAAGATGACAATCAAGCAGGTTTAGTGTAATAAAGAATTACTTGTTTACTATTGCTGAATTAATTTAGCATCTACCCCATTTTGAAGCTTCCAGCCTCCCTCTTGGAACTCAGGAGATTTCTACACCCTGTATTTCATTGCAGTTTGGCCCTGGTTAGGAGAACACGATGGCATTTTTCAGTGCCCTGATGCACTGGTATCTGAGGCACAAGAGAGGGAAAAAAGAAAATCAAACAGCGCCCTCTAGTGTCCTCTTTTTATTTTTTGCATGAAACCCAAATGTCTATTGAACCACACCAATCAAAATATGATTTCTCCCCCTCCTCGAAACCTTAGATGCAGAGCATTACCAGAATATAGCTTTAGAGAACACATCAAATGCCAAGGATATTTTCTGGGGGAACAGTGTGAGATTTATTTTAATGCACGCAGTACGCATCATTCCAGGAAAATACCAGCTTTTAGCATCCAATGCAAATTTTGCCCTTAATATCTATATCTCCAACGTGTTGACAAAAATAGCTGTCGGGAAAAATTAAGTATCTCTTTAAAACATTGAGAAATAAACAATGTGATCAAGAAAAGCCCATGAAATATTTAGCGGTCTTTCTTTTCCCCCAGCAGAATGTGAAATACTTGCAAATGCATCCAAAGCACAACAGCAATAACTCTGGTCTGACTAATGGAACTCTCTGTTTGTGATGGTTTAATTATGTTTGCTGAAATACAATTCTCATATAAGACAACTCCATGGCAGAGGGACAGGGCTCTGTGTCTATAGATAGAAATAAAACACAAAAAGACTCATCGTTCCGTGAAGAACTCGGCAATCAAATTCTATTTGCTAAGGAAACAAATGAAGGGAGAGCATTCACTGTACGTTTTGTTGTTTCTGTTTGCATGTAGCCTCTGGGGTAGCCACTGTTTTATCCGTTAGCGTATGACACTGATTGTGAAATAGTTTCAAAACTAAGATGTGCTCTCATTAGATGAAATCACAGTACCTTATGTTCATGTAGCATCTTTCATAACTTTCAGTGCTATCCTACCTATATTTAATATTGTTCAATACTAAATCATGCTGCATTTTGACAGGGAAATTAGAGGAAGGGTGTTAACTCGAAATGGTATTTCACATACACCGGCATCAAGTACTAACTGAAGAAAAAAGCCCCACCCACCCATGTATGTGTGCTCATGCCTGTAGCTTTATCTCATAATTTCCAACTGGTCATGAGACAATGAGGATGATAGTAGCCTTTTAAGTCTTTTAGGAACCAAAAACCTAGACACAGAAGTCTGAAATTTTCCCCCTTACTCTTGAATTTCTTCCTGGGATAGTTTAGCAAAATCCACAGATATTACCCTTTTCTAGTTGGGCAAAAATCTATCAAAAGGGAGAACATATTTCATTACTTTAGGTCTTGAAAGTCTTTGCATTGGATCTATCCAGAACTTATGGAAGTTTTTGATTTAAAGACTATATTCACATAGAAATATGCTATTAATTATATGTTAAGCAAAGGCAGAAAATATATGGTTCCCAGTATTTTCCTCTGAACTGCCATAAACATTCTTAATGCAACCGGCTGTCCTGGTCTTTAAACGTATTCTACATATCTACATGGACCATTCAAATCAAAGAGGTACAAAGTGTATATTCAATCACGCTGTCCATGAGTCTCTGTGTCCATGACCACAAACTGCTATAAGGAATAGCTGCGTCCACACAAAGGAGGGAGCCTGCTCTCCTGCAGAATCCTGATCAGAAAGCAATTTGGCAAACTAATTCGACAAGGGGAAAATGATTGAACACATAATGTGAAAATGTCTAAGTGTCGTATCGGAATATTCAAGGCAGAAAATGAAGCGAAGAAGAGCTGTGAGAATATTCTGAATATTAAGTCAAGGTCAGCAGAGCCCGGAGATGCTCGGCCACTGTAGACTTTATTTCCATCTCCCAAGTGCTGGCATTTTTGAATCATACTTTTAGCCTCGTCCTTCTCATTAACCATGACTTTCGTTAATTAACTTTAAGTGGAATCCAAGGACTGAGTCAAGAGAGGGAGAGAAATCTTAGCCCTGGACCACAGTGAACAATTTACCCAATGACTGCAATCAGTTTAAATGCATGCTATTTAGGCAAATCACCCTGAAAAGCCCAGGCTGCCTAAATCATTGGGAAACACATCATTATACGGATCTAAATATTTTTTATTTTAGGAAAAGCGGTTTCCAACAGTCACAACACATGAGGACCTCATGGTATTTCTAGGCATTATGCTCTAGAAACACAAATTCATCACAAATCAACTCTCCTGGTAGACCTCCAAAGAGGCACCCGTGACTCATAGACACCAAAGAACCTCACAGCAACATCAATGTGAACTGTTTCTACTTCCTCTGCTTTAGAGTTTTCTATACTTTGATGGGAGGATGAAACTATAGAACTTAAAACTGGATGGCGATTTTTAAAATTTCATAATAAAATGTCGTAAGCTGTGTGGGTGAATTTCTAAGTCTTCTACCAAGAAGCATCATTCTGAAGTGCTCTGTTAAAGAAATGACAACAAAAACAACAAAATGCCTTCTCTTTGAGTCTACTCTTAGACATGGGTTCTTTAAATGCCACCCCAAACCATGACCTTGAGTCACTGATCACTGGCAAAGTCTTCCTATGGCTATTTTATTGGTGTAAATAATTGTAAGCATTTTCACCAATTCCCACGTTATCTATTCCAATCCCATTCTGGGTTTTTCCCTCTCACCAGAAGGGTGTAAATGTACATGGTTGGCATAACCTTTCAGTTTTGTGAAGGTGGGCCAAGAAACATTTCATTCCTGTAGGTAACAAGGCCAAGAAACATTTCATTCTGGTGCGTAACAAAGCGCAGCTGGGGATGGTAGAGAGCACGCAGGGGGCAGGGCTGGTCCTGACTTCCCATGGGAACTGGAGGGAGCCAGACTGAGCAGATGGCATCCAAATATCTTCCCTTTCCAAAAATGTCAAAAAAAGAAAGTTCACTTTTACTACAAAACCCCTAAGTAGACTTTATTAAAAGGTAGAAGAAAATGATCTTAATTGTCTTTCTGAGATATTTGGAAATACTGTACGAAGCAGAACAATGACTCTCTCAGATTTAATGCTGTGAGTAAAAATCGAATGGAGCCCAGAACCGAGAAATGAAATGTAAAGACAGGATTACCCTAAGGAAGAAAGTTTGAATTTAATAAAATATTCCTTGTAGACACTAAACTCATGTGAAGAGAAGAACAAAGTGTCTTGATACAATTATCTTTGAATAGACTTCACTGATTTTATAAATGAAGAAATTAAACTGATTACCTTGAACAGTAAGTAAATAAATATTAAAGCCAATCCATAAGAGACATAGCAACACCAATAGTTTTCCCCCAGGATGTTGTTAAACTATTTCCTTGGCCATCCCCTTTTGCCCAAGTTCCAGTCATCAGGGGCAGCTAAGGTATCATTAATTTTACAGTTTCTGTGTGTGGGTGTGGGTGTGGGTGTGGGTGTGGGTGTGTATTCAGCAACATAAGGCCTCAGGGTGAGTTGTAAGAAATAATATCATTATGATAAATCTTAAAATTGGCAGTACGTGGCTCTACGTTTTTCTTCTCCAAAACAAGTAAGTACTTAGCAAAAGGTCTATTTAATTTTTCTGGAGTTAGAAGGCACTAGGAATTTATCACGCCACTGGAAAGCAGTATAAAGTTTCCTCAAAAAACTATAAATAAAATAAAAAAAACTATAAATAGAAGTACCATCCGATCCAGTAATTTCACTTCTAGATATTTACCTGAAGAAAATGAAAACACCAATTTGGAAACATAGATTGTACCCCTATGTTTATTGCAGCAGGATTTACAATCACCAAAATATGGAAGCAGCCCAAGTGTCCATCCATAGATGAATGGATAAAGGATATATATATATACACACACACAGTAGGAATATTACTCAGCCATAAAAGGAATGAGATCTTGCCATTTGCAATGACATGGATGGACCTAGAGAGTGTTATGCTAAGTGAAATAAGCCAGACAGAAAAAGACAAATATCATATGATTTCCCTTTTATGTGGAATCCGAAAAACAAAACCAAGGAACAAATAGCAACAATGGCAACAAAGAGAGAAACAGACTCATAAATTCAGAGAACAAACTGGTGGGTGCCAAAGGGGAGGGTGTGGGAGCATGGGCAAAGTGGGTGAAGGGGGGTTAAGAGGTACAAATTTCCAATTATAAAATAAATAAGTCACAAGGATGAAAAGGGCAGCATGGGGAGTATAGTCAATGACATGGTAATACACTAATGGTAGTGAGCATTTCGTAAGGTATAGAACTTTTGGATTGCCCATGTTGTACACGGGAAACTGATCTAATGTTATATGTCAGCTATACTTCAATGACAACTTTAAATTTTTTAAATCCATTCAATTCCGTTTTTTACATTTCCACATTCTCTAAAAACTCTGTGGCTTCTTCCACCAGCTTGTCTGGTTTTGTCACGATAACATCCCAAACCTGAGAGAGAGAAAAGAAATTCTGACATTTTTTCCTAGGAAAGAAATATCCCTTTCCAACTGATCTCAAGAAAAATGGGACCCACGACTTTCATTAAGCACATGAAGTAGAGCGCTTGGCAAATCCTGGACAGCAATGTTCTGTGAGGCAAAAGGAAAAAAAAGAAAGACAATTTCCCATCCCTAAATATCAGTTTTTGCTTTACTTTGTTGTTATTGTTCTTCCAGGCAGAATCAATGAACAGAACCAAACTTCTCTTGAAAAGTAACTTAGCAAAGAGCAGGTATGTTGCCCTATTTTTCTTGTACATTCCTCAAAGCTGTGCCTTGGTGGGAATGTAAACTTAGGAGCCAAACACAAACTGCAGGAATGGTACCGACTTCAAACCCAGGGCGGTTGCTACCTGTGGAATAAAGTGTGAACTCAGAGGAGATTGAGAATCTGGTTGGTCCAGATTTAGAGCCTGCCTGCGGATTTCGAAGGTCCCCTGCAAGGGCAGCCCTCCCGCCTGTCTTCTCCCTATGTCATTGTTAGTTTTTGATGACTTGGCATGTCAATCCAGTGCATCTGAACCATGTCAGAGCTTAGAAATAGCTTAAAAAAGGAACCCTGGTTAGTTAGCCTTAAAGTAGGATTATTAGAGTTTTTCAATCAACTGAAGAATTAAGACTTTTTTTTCTAAAAAAGAGAACCACAGTTATTATTTGCTCACCTTAGACGAACCCCGTGGTGAGGACGTTTCATCTATGATTTCCTTTAGTCCTCCTAAGTGATCCCACGAAGTCATTGTTTCGCTATTTTATAGATGAAGGACCGGCGGTCGGAAGAGGTTAAATAACTTTCCCAAAGTCATTTTATCTGATTTCACAGAGGATTTGGTCGAGTTGAAAGAATCACGGCGGGGGACCTTGTCTAGGCATCTTAATAAACAAAATGCCAAATATGGCATACTTTACGTTATCCAACAGCACCGTTCATTTGGAGGATAGAGGCTAGCCAAGCATTCTGTTGTCACTGAAGGGTTATCAGATGGATTATCCCATGTCAAAAGAATTTTAGATTTTTATAATAAAATTCATTTCCCACTACAATGCCACCGAAGATGAATTAATTTTACTCACAGCATAATGGTACAGAACACAGATTATAGAGTCATACAGTTTCTGGGTTTGAACCCTACTTTCACCACTTGCTAGCCAGATGCACTTCATTCATTCATTCATTCCTTCATTCATTGATTCATCAAATATTTACTGATGGCGCACTTTGTGCCAGACATCAGGTCTACAGTTGGTAAATGAGAACAGATATAGTCCTTGCCCTCAATAGAATTTAGAGTTTGGTGGAGAAGAGTCTTTTTTTTTTTTTAAAGATTTTTATTTATTTATTTGAGACAGAGAGAATGAGAGAGAGAGAGAGCACATGAGAGGGGGGAGGGTCAGAGGGAGAAGCAGGCTCCCTGCCGAGCAGGGAGCCCGATGCGGGACTCGATCCAGGGACTCCAGGATCATGACCTGAGCCGAAGGCAGTCGCTTAACCAACTGAGCCACCCAGGCGCCCGGTGGAGAAGAGTCTTGTGAAGAAAACAAAGAGGACGTTTCGAGAAGAAATGGGGGTGGAGTTCTCATTTAGATACAGCGGTCAGGCAGGCCCTCGGAGATGGCCTTGCTTCAGCTGAGATTTGAGAAAAAAGAAGGAAACAAGCAAGGATGAAGGAGGGCACATCCGAGGAGGCATTTCAGACAGAGGCTGGAGCAAAGGCAAGGCCGGGAGACTCGAGTGGCATATTCACAGAGATGAGAAGGAGCCCGCATGGGCGGAAAGTTCTAGACTGGCATAGCTGGGGCTGGAGAGATAGGCAGGGGTTTTGGCAGCCACAAAAAGGCACCTGGATTTTATTTCAAAGGCAAATTATAAGCCACTAGAAGATTATAAGCAGCAGGAGAGTGGTATCATCCAGTTTACTTTTTAAAAAATACTTTACTTTGGGGGCGCCTGGGTGGCTCTGTCAGTTGAGCTTGTGACTCTTGATTTCAGCTCAGGTCATGATCTTGGGGTCATGAGATCAAGTCCTGCATCGGGCTGCACGCTCAGCAGGGAGTGTGCTTGAGATTCTGTCTCTCCCTCTCCCTCTGCCTCTCCCCCTGCTTGCACATGCTCTCTCTCTCTCTCTAAAATAAATGAATAAATCTTTTTAAAAAATACTTTATTTTTTAGAGTAGTTTTAGGTTCACAGCAAAACTGAGCAGAAGACAGATTTCCCAAATACCCCCTGCCCACACCTTTGCACAGCCTCCCCACTATCAATATCCCCCACCAGAGTGGTTCATTTGTTACAGTCAATGACCTTAAGTGACACATCATCACCCAGAGTTCATAGTTTACATTAGGATTCACTGTGGGGGTTGTAGATCCGATGGGTTTTGACAAGGTGCAGATTTGAAGCATAGAGAATGACATGTACCTGCCACTAGAGTAGCATATAGAAAATCCTCTAATCTTAAAAATCCTCCATGCTCCGCCTACTTATCCCCCCCATTTACAATTTAAAAACAATTCCAAATACTATATGGAGGATGGATTTGGAGAGAGGAGGAAGCAGGAAGTACAGTGACTACTATATTTGTGTAGGGCTGGAGTATTGGCAAAAGCCCAAGGACCAAGGATATGAAAAGAAAGGGACGGCTTTGAGCTCTATTTTGGAGGAACAAGCTATGGGACTAGGTCATGTATTGGATTTGAAGATAGGAGAAAGATAGAAATCAAAAATGTTTCTGATTTGTACCACTGGGTGGATGATGATGTCACTTACCGAGATGGAGAAACTTAGTGAGAAATAGTTTCAGGGAGAAATCAAGTGTTCAATTTTGTACATGTTGAGCATGAGATGTCTGTAAGAGATCCAAGTAGAGGTGTCAAGTAGGCAGTAAGAGATATGCCAGGAACTCGTCAGACTAGTCTGGGATGGTGATAAACCAAATATAGGAATCATGTACATCTAGATAGCATTTTACGTTGAAGACAGAGTTGAGAGAGAGACTAGATGGAGCCTCAATCTCAAGGGGCCTGAGAATCTACAGGATCAACATTGAGAGGTTAGGAAGAGAGGGAGAAATGACTGAAGAGAAACTGAGGAATGGCCAGAAAAAGCCAAGGAGAGCCCAAGAGGAAACGTGACTGTACCCAGGAAAGAGGGTATTTCAAGCAGAACAGAGTCGCCAACTATGTTGAGTACAAGAAGATCTTGGGCAAGTTTTTTAATCTTTCTGAGAACCCATAAATTCTACCAAGTAGGGATAATACCATTGTCCCCTGTGGTTGTTCAGAGTGTTTAGTGAAGTGACAAATCTAAGCCACCTAACATGGGCTTTGTATATAATAAGTGGATAGTAGGGTTTTTTCCAATCTTTATTATTATCTCAATGTCATCAATTAGCCTTGTACGATAGACGTGCCCAGGAGAAGCTAGTAGAGAATTGTGTTTAGAAGGATGCCAGTAGGGGCGCCTGGGTGGCTCAGTCATTAAGCATCTGCTTTTGGCTCAGGTCATGATCCCCAGGGTCCTGGGATCAAGCCCCGCATCGGGCTCCCTGCTCCACGGGAAGCCTGCTTCTCCCTCTCCCACTCCCCCTGCTTGTGTTCCCTCTCTCGCTGTGTCTCTCTCTGTCAAATAAATAAATAAAATCTTAAAAAAAAAAAAGAAGAATGCCAATAAAACTGGCATTTTACAAGTTCTCTTTCCTTAGTGACATTATCAACTATTAAAAAGGTATAAGAATAAATTTCTTCTTGTAAAACTACTTTTCATTGTCAGCAAGAGAGTATACCATTATTATTTCACACCTGTTTTGCTTGTTCACCATTCCTTATACTATTTGGCTGTCCTGTAAAGTCGATGATTGTTTGGGTTTTTTCCCCCCATTAATTTTAGCTGCAACCTGAGGAGGGACCAATTCAGCAAAGTTATTAACATCTTAAAAATACTAGCCCACTTACTGTAAAAGCGTTCATACATAGCTCTTATGGGAATACTCTCTACAGCTGGCTGGTGTTTCTGAATAATGAAGTACTATTTAAAAAGGAAAATTATCAAGCATGCAGGCTTTCCAAAAAGGCATGAGAAATTAAAAGCCATTAAAAACAGTGAAGCATTGATGAAAAGAAAATGAGTAGCTTTCATTTATTAAAAATTATGTAAACACACTCATTTCAGACCCATTATTATTGTACTTGGATATTTTTTTTTGCTAAATGTTACCAGCAGGTAGAAATGTAAGATGAAAATCTGCTCTGAACTAGCATTTAAAAATAGAAACTTCTTTTCAAAACCGTCTATCCTCACAAAGTTCTATTAGGACTAGTTGGAATGGTAACAGTATAGTTTAACCTACGAAAATTCAACCAACGAAAACTTAAGGACTAATTAAAATAAATTTTCTAGGTTCAGGAAAAGAATCCAAGAGAAACGGGCAAAGGACTGCCCCTCCTGTTACTGTCTAAATTGAACACTTGGAAATGTTCCCCAAGCAGTTGAAAAGCTGCATCTCAAACCTTTCAGGATGCAATGGAGACCACTTCATAAGCAAAAATCACAGATAATTCTCCACAAAAGAGCTTCTTAATTTGGTAGTATTTATGTAATGAATATAGAATTGGTAGATAAATACCCATGAGAGAAGAAGCAAAATAGCCACAAAAGACTGTAATATGGATGGGATATCTGACCCCGACTTCTGATTACGGTACCAGGACAATGTAGGAACCGGCTGACCAAGACACTTCGCTCCCTCCTGCCTACCCACGCCTGCTCTCCGCCACGCTCAGCCATGTTCCTCCCCACCACTCCTCTCTCCCTTTCTTTCCTCTCACTGCCTTCCAACGACTCTTTCAGCAATAAAAGGAATACAGAAATAACCAAAAAAATAGCATTTAGAAGTAGGTGAGAAGGGTAAGAATATAAAACAGTATGAAAAATTAGATGCTTTTTTGCACGTCATAAAATTCTACCTGGGTGCTAAGAGCCACTGATTTGGTTCCAAGCTCCCTAGAAAATAATGCAAACGTCACTCGGTTGAGTGTCTATTGTAAACACACACACACACACACACACACACACACACAAATTGCTTAGAATAACTAGTGAGGTAGGAAAAATAGGTATAATCATTTAGTAAGTCCAACCAATGAGTCACTTCTTCTGTTGAGATCTACATATCCGTGGGAGATACATTTTGTCAGCTTTGATAGCCGTTTAAACCAAGTATCAAAATAAATTGAACTAAGAACCAGACTGTCAAATTGCCATGGTATAAAGAACAGCATAATTCTTCCCTCTACTAAGAGAAAGAACTTGCTCTTAAGTGCTCTCATAAGAAGAATTAATACATAAAACAGAATTATAACAATAAGAAGCCACCATTTATTGAAAATGCACTCTGTACTAGGCTCCATGATCTGCCCTCTACATATATTATATCATCAATTACATCTTTATTCTAGGTGCTAGCATGAATTTAGAAGGGCCATTCCGTTCTTACAGAGCCCCTCCGTGAAAGTCAGTGGCATCATGTCAAAGTTCCATTCAGGAAAAGCGATTCTGCACAGTCTGGGGACCTAGCTCTGTAAAGATGTGGCTTGACTTGCAAAATTGGGGCCAGTGAGCCACAAGCATCAGAATAGCCCGGGGTGTGTATTAAAAATACATGACCCAGGGTCTCTCTCCATACCGACTTAATCAGAATCCTGGAGGTTATGTCCAGGAGACAGCATTTTAAACAGGTGCTCAGGAGAGGCACCTGGGTGGCTCAGTCGGTTGAGTATCTGCTTTTGGCTCAGGTCATGATCTCCGGGTCCTGGGATGGAGCCCCGCATCGGGCTCCCTGCTCAGTGGGGAGTTTACTCCTCCCTCTCCCTCTGCCCCTCCCCCCTCTCATTCTCTCTCTCAAATAAAAATCTTTTTAAAAAATAAATAAATAAACAGGTGCTCAGGAGACTCGTGGGCATCTTCAGTCAGAGAAACACTGCCTGTGTATATTTTTTTAAGATTTTTTTTATTTATTTGACACAGAGAGAGAGCGTGAGGGAGCACAAGCAGGGGGAGTGGGAGAGGAAGAAGCAGGCTTCCCGCTGAGTGGGGAGCCTGATGCGGGGCTCGATCCCAGGACCCTGGGATCATGATCTGAGCCGAAGGCAGACACTTAACCGACTGAGCCACCCAGGCACCCACACTGCCTGTTTCTTGAGCAATGGTCTCTAAATGTTTTGATTGCCTATGCAGTAAGACATTTTTTAGGCGGGCCTCCATTTAGTATTGGTGATTTAGTGAAAAAATTAGATCTCCGTACTAGTTTACTATTATGTATATTATAAAGCATACATAAATTTTTAAAGGATGAGGTTTTAAATGATTATTATGTAGTAGTATCTGAGTAGAACAAAGTGATAGAATAGGCTTCATTATTTTTGAAGATTTTAAATACTTATCCAGGAATTCTGTAATCATCAGGCAAATACCAGCAAATTAATAAGATTTTCTAGTGTTAATGTTATTTTTGCTTATGAATGTGACTTCTAATTTATTAAAAAGCTTTGAGATGCATGTTGGTAAATAATCAAAGGAAGTGTCCAAATACACACTTTGCAGAATTGTAAACTTTTAATTAAACTTTTTGTTGTGAAATATGTCATCTATATACGAGAGTGAATAACGATAAAGAAAGAATTATAATAAACCAAAGGCTCATGAACCAACTATACAGGTCACAAAATAGAATATTACCAGTACCTTGAAACCTCTTCGCCTGGCTCTCCCCAGCAAACCTATGTACCTAACCCTCCTCCTCCGCACATACCCGTTATCTTTTTAATCATTCATTCTTTTTTCCTTATATTTTTACCACTACATATGTATCCCCAAACAATGCAACACTTCCTTTTTCCTGTGTTCAAACTACATATAAGATGGATCATACCACATGCGTTTTCTGACTTGCTTTTTTCACTCAGCACCGTCATTGGAGAGCAATCCGTGTTCACGTGCATAGCTCTAGTTCATTCATTCTACTTCCGTATAGTACTTCGTTAGAGGAACAACCCACAACTTAGGAACCGTTCTGTTACAAAAGGACATTTTCATTGCATCCAGGTTTCTATTACTATTATTACGAACAGTGCCACCATGCACATTTTTGTTTCTGCAGGTATATATCCAGGAGTGGATGTGCCGGCTCATAGGGGATGTCCAGCTCTACAACGTGATGCCAACAGTTTTCCAAAGTGATTGTATCCCACTGTGCCCTTGAGGAAAATGCATGAGAGAAGCCATTGACTGGACTCCTTGCCCACACCTGGTTTTGGAAAGCTTTTTTATTTTTGCCAATCTGTTGAGTGTGAAATAGTATCTTGTGTCTCTAATTTAAATTTTCTTGATTACTATTAAGGTTAAGTATCTTTACATGAATTTATGACTCAGTTTTGTTTCTTCTTCTGTGCCATCTGTTGATGTCTTTTGCTCATTTTTCTAATAAATTGTCATTTTATGGATTCATAGAGTTATTTTATATTCTGGACTGTAATCTCTATGATTACATATGTTGAAAATATCTTCTGGGGTACCTGGCTGGCTCAGTCTGTTAAACGTCCCAACTCTTGATCCCAGCTCAGGTCTTGATCTCAGGGTCGTGAGTTCAAGCACCGTGTTGGGCTCCATACTGGGCATGTTAACTACTTAAAAAAAAAATCTTCTCCCAATTTGTGAACTCTTTTTACCCTCCCTCTATTTTTTTGCAAGCAATATAAATTCTTAATTTTATTTTATTTTTTTAAAGATTTTATTTATTTATTTGACAGAGAGAGAGAGCACGAGCAGGGGGAGTGGGAGAGGGGGAAGCAGGCTCTCCGCTGAGCAGGGAGCCCGATGTGGGACTCAATCCCAGGACCCTGGGATCATGACCTGAGCCGAAGGCAGACGCTTAACCAGCTGAACCACCCAGGTGCCCCACATTCTTAATTTTAATATAATTGATTTACCAATCAATGGTTAGTAGTAAGAAATCCTTTCTTACCTCAAGTTCATGAAGCTCTGCTAAAGGTTTTAAAATTTCAAGTTATATATTTAAGTCTTTAATTTACTAGGTTTTATTTTTTGTGTGAGATTGGGATAAGTTCACTTTTTCTTTCCAGTTGGTAACAAATAGCCCAAGCACCGTTTATCGAATTGTCCTTGCTCCAGCTGTGGGAGGGCTGACAACACGGACTCCGTCTGTGGCCCTCCGTGCCGACCTCCCTTGGGACTACGTGTTCCAGGCCCCGTGGAGGTTAATGTATGCCCTCACTGGAATGGGGGGAAAGCTTGTTCTGATCCGCTCTGAAGTGGCGCACAGAAGGCCCCACTTTAGGTAATGAGTATAGACCCTCTGGCCCACAGATGGTGCCCATTTGGATAACTACCCCGTGACCTCACCACCACGCCCCTGCTCCATAAAGCTGGGGATTGAGGGCCAGACAGGGCGAGGAGTTGTGGAGAATGGCAGGTTGCAGGCTGGGTCCTCGCCCTCCCGAGTCCTGGTCGGTGAGTTACCCTGCATAATACTGTGCGGGTGGCGGGGAGTGGCTGGCTTCGTTCTTCAGTTTTTCAAGTGACTTCTCAGGCTGGAGGATACTTTACTGGCTCTCCTCCACTTTCTAACCCCTGGCAGGCCAGGCAGGAGAGCGAAAAGGGAACCAGTGTGGGTAGAGGGGCCACTGGGGGAGAGGTCAATGTCGGGGGGAGTCCCACACTGGCCAGCCACCGCCACATGGGAAGACAGCCAGGTCTCTGGAGCTTTTGGGATTGGCGTGTGAGTAGAGGACACCCAGAGAACACCCAGGGGATCAATGAATGAAGTCTTGCAGTAGCCTGGCCATTGCTGTGTGCATTGTGAGTCCCCACGGCGGGGGAGCCGTTGAGTAAAGAACACACTGGACAGAGGAGAGGAGTGTTGGCTCTGGGTGGGGAATGTTCTGCCGCAGGGCTGGTGGAGCTAACCAGCTGCTTCAAGTGGGGGTGGGGGGCCAGCGAGGGGTGGCAGCTTGGTTGTTGAGGTTGGGGGGTACTGGGGGACATGGGGTTGTGTCGGATGGGTTTGGGATGTCGGGGATGGCCTCAGCCGCTGTTCCACCTGCCCTGTGGTGGAGATGGTGTGCGCCGGCGTGGGTGAGAATCGCGGGCGCTTAACTGATTTGATCAATTGGGTAAACGCTGCAGTAAGATACCCTGGCCCGAGGAAGGGCATGTGCCCTCCCCTCTATCGTTACACTGGACTTCTGTGGAAGAACTTCATGGAATTGTGTGTGAACTGGGATTGAAACTTGCCTTGCATGCCCAGCATTTTAGAAGCCCAAAGAATTGTTTTCCTCTGGTAGGAAAGACCAATCTCAGAGCCAGCCCTGGGGCATGGTTCGGGACTTCTCTAATCTGTCCTTGCCCGTGGCTAATTGGCCCATGGTTACAGTGGCCTCTACAGGGGCTGATTTAAGTGGAACGGAAGGAATCCAGCCTAAGGGAAAGAGAGGGATTGAAAAAGGAAAAAGAAAGGATCCTGCCAACAATAAAATGGCAGAAAGGGGGCCCATCGAGGTGTCTTTTAAGCAGTTGTGGTGAGATCTAATATCATCTGGGACCCCGAGAGAAAATCTAGACAGACAACCCAGTTTGGTCTTGCCAAGACTGTGGAAAGGCTTTGCCTGAAGGAAGGCAGCTCATTCCCTGGAAGAGGGCTCGCAGAGGAGTTTCAGGCCTGGATACGCCCGTGCCCTGCAGGCTAGGGGTTTGGCCAATTTTGCCCTCGAGTGCGTGCAGTAGGGAGCCACCAGGGGCCCCATGTGGAATTAACCGTGTATTGATCTCATGCTAACAGGCTGTATTGGCTCTAATAAACACTGGAGCTGAATGCACACTTATCTATGGGGACCCCTCGAAATTTGAGGGAGACATACGGGCTTTTGATGGTTATGGGGGACAAACTATCTAGGTGAGACCAACTAGTCTGTACCTACAGATTGGCACGTATAACAAGATTACCACCACAAGAGAATTACAAAGGTGGGGTGGGGGGGATCAGACCTGCTCAAAGCCCATTCAGTAGTTCAGTTTGTCCTATAAAGAAATCTAATGGGACCTGGTGAAGGACAACAGATTATAGGAAACTCCACAAATTTACCCCACCTGCCCATGCCACCTAATGTAGCCTTATTGTTAGGGGAAAACAAAACAAAACACCACGGCATCCATTAAGACCCATCCTTTCATACTGGGCCTGAGTACTGCCTTTTTCAGCATTCCACTAGGACTTGAATCCCAAGACCAATTCACCTTTCTGTGGAATGGGAGACCATGGACCTTCCAGGCACTGCCCCATAGTCCCACAATTTGTCACAGGATGGTAGCCAGAGATTTGGAAAAAAATGTTGCCAGTGGAGATGGTGCTTTATCCTTCTATAGATGATGTTACCTTATGATTTATCCTCCCTGTCTCAGGCAGCTGTACCATTACAAGCGTACTGAGTCCTGAGGATGGGAGGTAAATACCAACAAGATCCAAGGACCAGGTTAGTCAGGAAAAATCCTGGGTGTTCATCTGGGCAGGTAAGACAGAAGTGATGCTCGGGGTGGTCGATGAGAAAATACAAGCCTTCCCCAATCCCTAACTTGGTAAAGGAATTACAGGCCTTTGTTGGTGTTTTGGGTTACTGGAGACCTTTTTTCACTATCTAGCACAGATAGCAAGACCTTTATACACCTTGGCTAAGAAAGGAAGCCAATGGGGGTGGGGGGGGGCACCTGGGTGGCTCAGTCGGTTAAGCGTCTCCCTTTGGCTCAGGTCATGATCCTGGGGTCCTGGGATCCAGCCCTGCATCGGGCTCCTTGCTCAGCGGCGAGTCAGCTTCTCCCTCTGCCCCTCCCCCACTCATGCTCTCTCCCACTCTCTCAAATAAAGAAAACCTTTAAAAAAAAAAAAAAAAGAAAGAAAAGGAAGCCAATGGGATTGGGGTGCTAACCAACAAGAGGCTCTCTTAAAGTTAAAAATGGTAGTAAATCAAGTGTAGTCCCTGGGGGCGTTAATGCCAGATGTGAGTTGTGAATTGGATGTAAGCTCATATCCAGGAGGGTTTGGCTGGGGCTTGTGATAGTGGCTAAATGGGAAATAAATTCTGGTTATTTGCATAAATTCAATGAGAATGTATTCTTACAATAGGACACCACTGGAAACACTGGTTATATTACCCAGGCTGTGGCTGGAATGTCCTATTTGAGAGAGACCTGCATAGGCTCAGATGACCAGATGGCTTTAAGGAACTAAGGTTGATTATTACTTTTTTTATGGAGCCAATGAAGCCCCTTGGGAAAAATCTCACCCTGGTACCTTGCTCACAGAGTTCCGAGGAGCATTATGAGGTGAGTTAGGAAGGTCACGTCCTGGCAGCCTCAGGAACCTCACGACACGTTAGGGACTTTGAGAAGAGAGGAAGTAACTCAAATCTATAGATATTGAAGGCGAGTCTGATGGCATGTGTTTGGCTTGGCTCTTGGCCTTGAAAGGCTGTTAGGGGCTTGATCTCAAATTCCTTATGAGTTTTAAAAGAACTCAACTTGCTATTCTTGCTGCACTTATATAAATAGGCCAAGTTTGTTAAAACTGGACTTGTTTTACGAAAAACCAGAAATCAGGATGATTTTAGAGAGGGGGAATAATTATTTCAGTAACACACCATTATAGTTGTTAGATTCTAGTTCTGATAATTATCCTTCATATATTTGTTTACCTATAAAACCAGGCTGGATCCTGCATTCTTCTGGTTTCCTTGTATATCTGGCTAATTTTTGACCACAACAGGCCTGACTTTGAAAGCCCACTGGCTGGACCACCTCCTGAAATGGGGCCACTGTTTAACTGAACAGACCTAATGGACCTCGTTACGAAATGTGGAATAAGATGCTAAGACTATACACGAGAGCACCAACATGATGGCTCCATGAAGGATGGGAGCTCAGCTTCGTACTGGGGAACATTTGCAATGGGCTGCAAGGCAGTTTCATTCCTCAAATCCCCATCTACGCCCCCTTTCAGCAGGAAGTAGCTAGAGTGATCATCGCTCCTCTATCTCAAGAATGAGGAACGGTGAAAAGCCAGGGGTGGTACTGGTTAGTCTCCTGTTGGTGTTCCATTACCACCGTGGCATAGGGATGCAAGTCCCCTCCCTCTGGCTCTAGGGTCATCCCAGAAAAATGGTATGTAAAAGATTATACAGGCCATAAAGAGTTCAGGGGTGGAGGGTAGGATGGCTGACAACACGGACTCCATCTTTGGTCCTCCATCTTGTTCATGCCCAAGAGAAGTCTTCCCTCGGGGTTACGTGTCCCTGGCCCTGTGGAGGTTAATGTAGGCCCTGATCAGAATGAGGGAAGGCTTGTTCTGATTTTCCCTAAATTGGCACACGGAAGGTGTCCCTTTTGGTAACTGGTAGAGCTGACTGGTGCACAGACCACCATGCCCCTCGCTCCATAAAACCTGGGGACTAAGATCTGGACTGGGCAGAGAATGGCTGGTTACCACCTGGATTGTCCGTCTGCCCAATGCCCTATCATTAAGTTACCCTGAATAAAGCTCTGTAAATGGTATGGAGCAGCTTGCTTTGTTTTTCTGTCTTAAGGTGACCTCTCGAGTTGGAGGATAGCTCACTGACCACCTCCACCTTCCAAAAGCATTGGCAATGCCCGCTTTGTATGCGTGGGTTACTTCCGAGCTCTGTTTTACCCTTTGGCCTATTTCTTCATCCCTGCCCTAAAAACCACATTGTCTTAATTACCATGGCTTTATAATCTTGATACCTAGAAGGACACCCCGTTCTCCTTTGTAAGGGCTGAAGGCAGGCTGCCCCAAGATGAACCACTTTGGCACAAAGGTTATTCTGCGCTGAAGGCAATCGAGACCTTAAGGCTCAAGAGAAACTTTTGCCCTTACCTACATAGAAGAATCTAAATTGGTGGGTTTCCCCTGAGTAAGCATTATTAGTAGAAATTTTATCTGAGTGACCCATCTGTATGGCAGGACAACAGCTCTTCTTAACGCCCTGTCAATTGGATTCCTTTCCTCTGGGTGTCAGACGCGTACCCCCTTCTCCTTCATTCAGGATGACCTATATACTTCATTTTGCTTGACTGCCTTTGGAATTTTCATGTCTGTGTGGATTCCCCATTTGTACGCTATTAAATTTTATTTTCCCCTGTTAATCTGTCTCCTGTCACTTCCTACTCCAGCTAGAAGGACCTGTGAGGCCACAGGAATCCTTTCTTCCCGACAGGTGGCCTCGTCAGAACACTTTAACTCCCTGCACACACCCAGACGCTGCTGCCGCTGAACAGTCCTTGGGAAATCTGACTTACGGCCAGCAGGAGGTAAGCTTCCCAGAATATCTATCTGCAGAGTCCGATGGAGAGAGAGGGGTGAGAGTCCTTTGTTCTCTTTCTAAACTTAGATTAGCAGGAGAACATAATTGTGGAACTGGTTCCTCTTTGGTTAAATTGGGTAGCGTGCTCTTTGGTTACTGATCCACTTCCTCCCAGAGATGGATGGTTTTTCCTTTGTCCGTGTCGTAGGTTGTCTGTCCTCTGTCGCTAAGGGGACATGTTGACAAGTCAAAGCTGCAAAATTGGTGGGCACGGGTTGAGCACTTGAAAGCTATAAGCGTGCTCACCACCCCGAGAAGACCCCAGTGACAGGGTACATTGGTTGCAGGATGGGGTTAGATGGACTCTAGGTCAGCCACCAACCTCAAGAAAACATGCGTGCTGGGGTCCGTTGTAGAACTCACATAGTCCCCAGCCCTCCCACACAGCCCTCCCTGTGATTAGTGTGGCTGCAAGAGACCCAAGGCTTAGAGAAAGCACTTACATTTTTTTTTTTCTTCGATATTCATCTATGTCCTGAGAGCTTGGCTTTTTGACCAGTGAGAATATCCTTTTTGGTCTCCCCCATCCGGAGGGTGCGCTGACTGGGATGTACCTTGGTGTCCAGTGAATAGACCGGGGACCTGAGGCTGTCTGTCTTGCTGTGCCTGTTCTTAGGGGTGTTTATCATGAGAGGTTTCAGCCCAGCGCAACCCTTGTCATCTCCGCCTTCACTGCTCATTAGTGCAGGGAAAATTCCATTCCAGAAGTATCTTCCCATGTAACAAGGGGTGTGTCACGTTTTCATGGGAGATCGGAGACCCCCATTTTCACTACATGATCCTTGTAGCCTGTGAAATAAAGGTCTTTGCTTTCTTAAACTAATTTCCGGGAGTAAACTTGCAGATCATGGGTCTGCATCCTCCGTGCCTCTGGATGCCTCTTGCATCTTTGGTTAAGCCATTAAAAGGCTTGTTGGCATGGGTCGCTATTAATAGATATTACTCCTCAATGGCCAGATGATGAATCCTTTAAATTGGTTATATTTAAAATGGAAAGTTCTCCATTGTCTTATTAGTATAACAGCTAGCCTTAGGGACTCCTTTGATCAGATAAAAACAAATTAGACCTGAAACAGAAAGAAATGTCCCCATCCAAGGTAAAGTCCCCCTCTTAAAAATCTGCCCTCATCTCTGCCTGTTTTAACTTCCCTTTCCCTACAAGATTGACAGAGCACTCTGGCCTGAATCTCTAGGTTTGAGGTAATAGGTTGCATGTGGAAATGCTAGAATCCAGAAAATGAATTTAACAAAAGTGCCTGAGACTGGCAAGAAGGCTGGCTTTGCTCCTACTTTCCCCGGGCGCTGGAATCGGGCTCTGTCAGGCCTTGGGCATTTCCACACAACATCCTTTGCAGGCGTATCCTAGCCTCCTCACCCCCCACCCCCCGCCCACCTCCTCGCTGGGCAAGAATTCACATCCCTAGACAGCAGCGGAGTTTTTAAGTTATAAAGCCTTTTACCTCTACTTTCAAAAGATTCTTCTGAATTTAGAGAGTAACTAGAAAAATTATCTGACTATATTTACAACCTTCCCTTTGCACAAGAAACGAAAGGCCCAAATCCCTCCTAAACCCTCCTATAGATGTGCAAAAGGCTGACACTCCGGGGCTAATAGAAGCCAAGATTAAGTTATGCACCCAGGAAAAAAGGCTTTTGTTAAAATGCTTTATACGGACTTCACAGAGGCATAAATCTTCTGGTTCCCATTTTAGTTAACATTCTTCCTGATAGAAACAGGCAAATTTAGTTAAAAGGATGAGCCAATCCTTTGATATTCAGGCTGCAATCCAGGTCATTGGGGAATTAGGAACAGTTGTCTTTATTTTACGAATCTTGACAAAACCAGAACTAAAACGCTGGAAACAAGTTAAAGCCCACCTATGTCTGCCAACCTCTCAAAATGCTTATAAATGTTATGAAAGATCAGGATGCTGTTACAAAATTGTTCTGAACTTAAAAGTAAATTTTAAATAACAATTACCCTGAAACTCTAAAAATTCTTTTTTTTTTTTCTTTGTCCATTGAAATGATAAATTTTATGTCTTTGGAATGTAAACACAGCCCACAGTCTCCTGAGACTGAAGAAAAAGAGGGAAGTATTCAAAAATTGCACCTGTAATGACCTCTCCATAAATATTAGTAGAAACAAAATTAAGATTTTGTTTGCATCTTGTCTGTATTTTTTTGTATGTTCATGTATGTTGTAAATAGGAGATTTTCTCTACCTCCAGATAGTACTGCTAAAATTAATTCATAAAAGAGCTTTAGTTGGTTTGAAAGCAAACACGTATAAGGATTGGGCATCCTAAAACTCAGAAGGATAGAAACTAACCCAAGTGTTTCTCAATTTCATGTGATTTGGGAAAATATTTGGTATTAAAACTAATTTAAGGTTGTTGGTTTAATTAGACCTGTATTTGGGAGTTAGCATTAAATATAAAACTTATATTCTGCTTGTGTTTACTAAAAGTCAAAGCTCATGGTATCTCTTGCAAAATTTGTCAGAAAATGTTAAAATAATGGTTGACTATCTAATGCCTCATGAAGTTTTATGGGTAGTCTAAGCATAATTGTTAAGAACAAGTGAATTAGACGTAAATAAGAAAACTGTGTATAATCTTTTAAATAGCCTTTGGTAACTAAGATTTTTAAGTTTTGCTAAGTTAAATGAGTTAATTTCATCGATCATCCAGATCCTTTCTAAATAAGATAAACTATGTTCAGTACTTAATGTTGCATTATTTTATCTCCCTTTGTCTTGCTACAGAGAATCTAAAGATAAATTTGGGTTTGTTACTAAGCCTATGCTTTACTGAAAGACTCATGTAGGAAAGAAGTCAGGGTTCGGAGCCGACAGCCAAGAAAGAATTCTTGAGACGTCTTTGATGCAAAAAGGTGATTTTATTAAAGCACAGGGACAGGACCCATGGGCAGAAGAGATGCACTGGGATCATGAGGAGTGGCCCATTATATACTTTCAAGTTGGGAGGGGGTTAGGGATAGTGTAAGTCCCTAAGGAATTTTGGAAGCAAGGTTTCCAGGACCTTGAGGGGGCTGGCTATTGTTAGAAAAAGGTCATTTATTACCGTCTAATAAAACCCTAGTCATGAGACCCTTCAGATGTGCATCGATGGGCCATATGCTTGGGATGATTGCAAACATGTATCTCGGTGGGTAGAGATGAAGGAAGTTTCTAAAGGAATTTTTATTTTTATTTTTAATTAAATTTTATTTACAGTAGATTCACAGGACCCTGGGAGTCAGGCTAAGATTGCCTTTTGCCCTTAGCAAAGTATTAATTAACATCGAGGCAGCTGAGTCCCTAGAGGAAGGTCACTTTGCCTATTTCAAGGACTTGTCAGTGGGCTGTAGGCAGTAAGGACATTTAATTAATTTTGCCTTTGCTTCTCCCATCAAGACTATACAATGAAAAAATGTTTCTAAAAATTGTGAAATATATTCATAAATTTGCCAATGTAAAGAGTTCTGGTGTAATAGTTCACAATTACTTACTACTTAGCTTTCACTGGAAATTGAGGCTTCGAAGTATTAAGAATTCTAATAAGACTACTGGAAATAATAAGGGAAACAACTCTGGAAAGTAAGATGTGGTTTTTTAGGTGGTTTTTTGAGAGAAAGTCTGAGGAATAAAAATACATATTTGTTGGGGAAAAGAAAATTTTGCCCCAATTTTGAAAGAGGGAAAACTTAGGACAAAGTTTAAATGTAAGTAGCGAAGATGTTTATCCAGAAAGAATCTTTGGAAAGAAATTTTGTGTATAGTCAGTACTAGCTAAGATTAGGATAAATGGAAGTAAATGAGTTTTAATATCAAAAGTATACTTGATGTGGTTTTGGAATATAAGTGAGGTTCAGTGGGGTGGAGTCCAGAGCCGACGACCAAGGAAGAATTCTTGAGATGTCTTTGGTGCAAAAATGGTGGTTTATTAAAGCACGGGGACAGGACCCACGGGCAGAAAGAGCTGCTGCCCCAGGGTTGTGAAGGGTGGCTGATTATATACTATGGGATTAGGGGAGGTGAGGGAAAAGGGAGGTTTTCAAAAGGATTTTCATATGTTAAGACCTACAGGATACCGGAGGCCTTGCCATTGTCAGGTTAAGGTTGTTTACCCCTCTAGTGAGGCATTAACATGAAGATAGTTGGGAACTTCCTGGAGGAACATTGCACTTTGCCCATTTCAAGTATCTGTCAATGGGCAGCAAATTATAAGGACATTTAATTGTATCTACATTTCCTTCTGGAAGCTAGGTTATTGATAAAAATGTTTTGTTCTTGTAGATTGCTAAGACATTTGTAAACCGAAGGAGACTCATGTCTTGCAGGATTGTGATCTCTAGAAGTTGTTTTTCCTTTCCTTTAGGACAGCCAAGAGTGCCTGAGGAATGTCACATATATCCCATGGGGCGGGGGAGGTCGTGGGGTGTCAGCTTCTGCTTTGTCCTCAGCTTGCCTTCTGTTCCCTCATCATACTGATGGAAAGTTTTTGTTTTCTCTTTAATAAAGTTTTCTTGGGGTACCTGGATGGCTAAGTCAGTTAAGCGTCCAACTCTTGATTTCGGCTCAGGTCATGATCTCAGGGTCGTGAAATCAAACCCGGAGTTGAGCTCTACGCTCTGTGGGGAGTCTGCTTGAGGATTCTCCTCTCTCTCTGCCTCTCCTCCTGCTTTCTTGTGTGCGCGCTCTCTCTCTCTCTCTCTCGCAAATCTTTAGTTTTCTTGAACTATTGGTCTGCTCTTCATAAGAAATTGTAAACAAGTTTTTCTTTTTAAGTTATCTACCTAAAAAAATGATTCTGTTTCCCATAATAATTTGCTATACTTATCAGATCTTTGACTACTTAAGAAAATGGAGTCTTAAGAGTAAAATCACTAAATTTTGCTCACAAATATATAACTTTCTGTATTTGCCATTTAACCAAAGTGACCGTAAGCTTTCAGTGTAGAATTATTGTTTCATAATGATTGGTGATCCTATTAAATGTCCAAACCATTTTTGGGGGAAGGGTTGTGTGTCTGTGTGTCTGTCTCTACTTCCTCAAATCAAACTCTAAACAGAAGGGTTTTGACCAGTCTAACTGAAATTTCCCTGGCACATTTCAAGGAAAAAAGAATTGTGAGAAATTAAGCTAATTAGGTTTATCTGATATGTTAAATTACATGGGAAGCATTGTGAAATGACATTAAACCCTCTTAGATTACATTGTAGATTACAATGTTCAGTGTTCTAACTTGTCTAGGAATCTGATGTTCTCGTATGGTATCTTGAAGTGTTGTATGTAACAAAAGTTACCAATTTCCTTGTCAGTTACCTTGTAATGAACTCTAATCAGATCTTTAGCCATAGCCATTTTGTCTTATTATTTACAGACCTATAAAGGAATAAAAATATTCCTACAAATGTGCTTCATCTTCAGTGGGACTCATGGAGGGGGGGGAAACAGCATACAGGTTTCCAATAACCTCAAAATCCTAAAACTGAACTTAGGTAAAAATTTCCAGAACTAGTAGAAAAACTGGATTCAGGCAGAACAAGAATTAATAATATGGGACTGAATAAAGAAAGATGATTATACTTGAAGTTTTAGAATATAAGTGAGGTCCGGAGCTGACGACCAAGAAAGAATTCTTAAGACGTCTCTTTTACAGGGGCAAAAAGGTGATTTTATTAAAGCACAGGGACAGGACCCGTGGGCAGAAAGACCTGCTGCCCCGGGGTTGTGAGGGGTGGCCGATTATATACTCAGGAGCTGGGGAGTTGAGGAAAAAGGGGGTGTCCAGAAGGACTGAACTATGCTAAAGACTCTCTGGATACTGGAGGCCTGGTTGTTTGTCAAGCCAAGGCTGTTTTCCCCTCTAATGAGGCACTAACATGAAGACAGTTGGGAGTTTCCTGGAGGAATGTTGCATTCCTCCTATCACACGTCCTTGCCAATGGGGTTTAGGTTTAGAAGAAATTCAATTTTATTTACATTTCCTTCCGCCTCAGCCTCCCTTAATTTTATGGAGGGGAGGGTGATGTTGGGGCTTCAGGAACTGAGTTATGGGTCTCTGAAAGTTAGGCTATTGATAAGAAAGCTTCTTCCTTGTAAATCACCAGGACATTTGTAAACTGAGGGAGACTTCTGTCCTGCAGGACTGGGATCTCTATCAGTTAACCATTTGTTTTTCTTTTAGGGCGGCCAGGAATGCCTGAGGAATGTCACCTGTATCCCAAAGCGGGTGGAGGGGGACGTGTAGGGTGTCAGGTTCTGCTTTGTCCTCAGCTTGCCTTCTGTTCCCTCATCATACTTTTTATGACTTTTTGTTTGAAACACTCTTTAAAGTTTTTTCTCCAGATACTTATATTTTAATTCCAGTGTAGTTAACTTACAGTGTTATATTAGTTTCAGGTACAGTATAGTGACTCAACAGTTCCATACATTACTAAGTGCTCATCAAGGGTACTCTTAACCCCATTCACCTGTTTTGCTCCCCCCACCCCACCCCCACCTCCCCTCTGTTAACCCTCACTTGATTCTCTATAGTTGAGTCTGGTTTTTTATTTGTCTCTTTGTTTCTTAAATTTCACATAGGAATGAAATCATATGGTATTTCTTTGACTTATATCGTGTAGCATTATACTCTCTAGATCCATCCATGTTGTTGTAAATGGCAGGATTTCATTCTTATGGATGAATAATATTCTGTTGTATATATATTCCACACCTTCTTTATCCATTCATCTATCAATGGACGCTAGGAAATTTGGCTGTTGTGAAGTTGCAATAAACATAAGGGTGCATGTATCCCTTTGAATTAGTGTTTTTGTATTCTTCGGGTAAATACCCAGTAGTGTGATAATTGGATCGTAGGGTAGTTCTAGTTTTAACTTTTTGAAGAACGCCCATACTGTTTTCCAAAGTGACTGCACCAGTTGGAATTCCCACCAACAGTGCAAGAGGGTTCCTTTTTCCCCATATCCTTGCCATCATCTGTTGTTTCTTGTATTTTGCCATTCTGACAGGTGTGAGGTGATAGCTCATTGTACTTTTAATTTGCATTTCCCGGATGAGTGCTGTTGAGCATCTTTTCATGTGTCTTGACCATCTGGATGTCTTCTTTGGCTAAATGTCTATTCATGTCTTCTGACCATTTTTAGATTGGTTTTTTTGGGTGTTGTATAAACTCCCTATATGTTTTGGATACTAACCCTTTATGAAATATGTCTTTTGCAAATATCTTCTCCCATTCAGTAGGTTGCCTTTCAGTTTCATTTCCTTTACTGTGCAAAGACTTTTTATTTTGATGTAGTCCCAATAGTTGATTTATTTCTGCTTTTGTTTCCCTTGCCTCAGGAGACCTACCTAGAAAAATGTTGCTATAACCAGTGTCAGAAAAATTACTGCCTGTGCTCTCTTCAAGGATTTTCCTGATTTCAGGTCTCCTATTGAGGTCCCTAATCTGTTTTATTTTTGTGTCTGGTATAAGAAAGTGATCTAGTTTCATTCTTTTGCATGTTCTCTCCAGTTTCCCTAACACCATTTGCTGAAGAAATTGTCTTTCTCCCACTGCATATTCTTGCCTCCTTGGTGGAAGACTAACTGACCCTATAATCGTAGGTTTATTTCTGGGTTTTCTGTTCCATTGATCTATGTGTCTATGTTTGTGCCAGTACCATATTGTCTTGATGACTATAGCTTTGTAATATAACTTAAAGTCTGGAATTGTGATCCCTCCAGTTTTTTCTTTTTCAAGACTGCTTTGACTATTCAGGGTCTCTCGTGGTTCCATTCAGATTTTAGGATTATTCCAGTTCTGTGGAAAAGATACTGTTGGTATTTTGATAGGAATTGCATTAAGTCTGTAGGTTGCTTTGAGTATTATAGACCTCTTAACAATATTCTCCCAATCCATGAGCATGGAATATCTTTCCATTTGTTTGTATCATCTTCAATTTCTTTCACCAGTGTGTTATAGTTTTCAGAGTACAGGTTTTTCACCTTTTTGGTTAAGTCTATGCCTAGTTATTTTTGTTGCACTTATAAATGGGATTGTTTTCTTAATTTCCCTTCTGCTTCGTTATTAGCATATAGAAATGCAACAGATTTCTGCACATTGATTTTTCTATCCAGCAACTTTACTGAATTTGTCAGTTCTAGCAGTTTATTGGTGTAGTCTTGGGTTTTCTAGATATAGAGTATCATGTCATTTGCAAATAAGTGGAAGTTTTACTCCTTCCTTACCAATTTGGATGCCTTTTATTTCTTTTTGTTGTCTGATTGCTGTGGCTTGGACTTCCAGTACTACGTTGAATAGAAGTGAGAAGTGGACATACCTGTCTTGTTCCTGACCTTAGGGGAAAAGCTCTATTTTTCCTGATTATGATGTTCACTGTGGGTTTTTCATATGAGGCCTTTATTATATTGAGGTATGTTCCCTCTAGACCTACTTTGTTCAGGGTTTTTTATCATGAATGGATGTTGTATTTTGTCAAATGCTTTTTCTACATCTACTGAAAGGATCATATGGTTTTTATCCTTTCTGTTATCGATGCGATGTAGGACGTTGATTGACTTGCAAATACTGAACCACCCTTGCATGTTGGGAATAAATCCAACTTGATTGTGGTGAGTGGTGAGTGATTTTTTTTTTTTTAATGTGTTGTGGATTTGGTTTGCTGGTATTTGGTTAAGGATTTTTGCATCTGTGTTCTTCAGAGATATTGGCCTATAGTTCTTCTTTCATGTTGTCTTTATCTGGTTTTGGTATCAGGGTGTTACTGGCCTCATAGAATGAATTTGGAAGTATTCCTTCCTCTTCTATTTATTATTATTATTATTATTTTTTGGAATAATTTGAGAAGAATAGGTATTAACTCTTTAGATATTTGGTTGGATTCACCCATGTAGCCATCTGGTCCTGGACTTCTGTTTGTTAGGAGTTTTTTGATTACTGATTCCATTTCATTACTGGTAATCAGTCTGTTCAAATTTCCTATTTCTTACTGATTGTTTTGGTAGTTGATATGTTTCTAGGATTTTATCCATTTTTTCCTAGGTTGTCCAATTTGTTGGCATGTAGTTTTTCATAATCTCTGATAATTGTTCATATTTCTGTGGTGTTAGTCCTGGTTTCATTGATCTGTTTGTTTTTGTTGTTGTTTTGGTTACTATATCATTCATTTCTGCTCTACTCTTTATTTCCTTCCTTCTGCTGATCTTAGGGTTTTTTTGTTCTTTTTCTAGCTCCTTTAGGTGTAAAGTTAGGTGCTTTGAGATTTTTTTTTTTCTTCTTGAGTAGGCTTGTATTGTTATAAATTGCTATAAACTGCCTTTGCTGCATTCCAAAGATTTTAGACTGTTTTCATTTTCATTTCTATCCATGTAATTTTTTATTTCTTCTTTGATTTCTTGGTTGACCCATTCATTGTTTAGTAACGTGTTATTTAACCTCCATGTATTTGTGTTATTCCAGATTTTTTCTTGTGGTTGATTTCTGGTTTCATGGCATTGTGGTCAGAGAAGATGCATGGTATGACTTCAGTCTTTTTGAATTGGTTGAGACTTGTTTTGTGGCCTAATATGTGATCTCTTCTGGAGAATGTTCCATGTGTTCTTGAGACGAATGTGTATTCCGCTGTTTTAGGATGGAATGTTCTGAATGTATAGGTTAAATCTATCTAATCCAGGGTGTCACTGAAAGCCACTGTTTCCTTGTTGATTTTATGTTTGGATGATCTGTCCATTGATGTACATGGGGTGTTCAAGTTCCCTACTATTACTGCATTATGACTGATTAGTCCCTTTCTGTCATTACCTGTTTAATGTGTTTGGGTACTCCCAGGTTTGAGTGCATAAATATTTACAATTGTTCTATCTTGTTGGATCGTCCCATTTATTATTAAAGTGTCCTTTGTCTCATTACAGTCTTTGTTTTAAAGCATATTTTGTTCGATATAAGTATTGCTAGCCCAGCTTTCTCTTGACATCCATTTGCATGATAGATGTTTCTCTGTCTCCTCACTTTCAATCTGCAGGTGTCTTTGGTCTGAAATGAGTCTCTTGGAGTCAGAATATAAATGGGATTTGTTTCTTAATCCATTCCATCACCAGATGTCTTTTGATGGAAGCATTTAGTCCATTTACATTCAAGGTAATTATTGATATATATTATAAGCATCTTGTTTGTTGTTTTGTGGTGGGTTTTATTTTTTTAACTTAGTAAACATGTCTTTATTTAAAATTTTGATATTTTACCCCTCATTTTTTTTCTGATTGACTTATTTTTATTTATTTTTATTATTTTTTTAAATTTTATTATGTTATGTTAGTCACCATACAATACATCATTGGTTTTTGATGTGGTGATCCATGATCCATTGTTTTCATATAAAACCCAGTGCTCCATGCAGTATGTGCCCTCCTTAATACCCATCACCGGGCTAACCAATCCCCCCTCCCCCCTCCCCTCTAAAACCCTGTTTGTTTCTCAGAGTCCATAGTCTCTCATGGTTCATCTCTCCCTCCAATTCCGCCCCCCCATTTTTCTCTTCCTTCTCCTAATGTCCTCCATGCTATTCCTTATGTTCCACAAATAAGTGAAACTGTATGAAAATTGACTTTCTCTCCTTGACTTATTTCACTTAGCATAATCTCCAGTCCCATCCATGTTGATGTAAAAGTTGAGTATTCATCCTTTCTGATGGCTGAGTAATATTCCATTGTATATATGGACCACATCTTCTTTATCCATTCATCTGTTGAAGGGCATCTCGGCTCTTTCCACAGTTTGGCTATTGCGGACATCGCTGCTATGAACATTGGGGTGCATATGGCCCTTCTTTTCACTACATCTGTGCCTTTGGGATACACACCCAGTAGTGCAATTGGGGGGTCATAGGGTAGCTCTATCTTTAAATTTTTGAGGAACCTCCACACTGTTTTCCAAAGTGGCTATACCAACTTGCATTCCCACCAACAGTGTAAGAGGGTTCCCCTTTCTCCACAACCTCTCCAACATTTGTTGTTTCTTTCCCTGTCCATTTTTGCCATTCTAACTGGTGTAAGGTGGTATCTCAATGTGGTTTTGATTTGGATTTCCCTGATGGCTAATGATGATGAACATTTTTTCATGTGTCTGTTAGCCATTTGTATGTCTTCTTCAGAGAAGTGTCTTTTCATATCTTCTGCCTACTTTTTGACTTATTTGTTTTTTGGGTGTTGAGTTAGAGAAGTTCTTTATAGATCTTGGATACCAGCCCTTTATCTGTAGTGTCATTTGCAAATATCTTCTCCTATTCTGTGGGTTGCCTCTTTGTTTTGTTGACTGTTTCCTTTGCTGTGCAGAACTTTTTATCTTGATGAAGTCCCAAAAGTTCATTTTTGCTTTTGTTTCACTAGCTTTTGGAGATGCATCTTGAAAGAAGTTGCTGTGGCCGATGTCAAAGAGGTTACTGCCTATGTTCTCCTCTAGGATTTTGATGGATTCCTGTCTCACATTGAGGTCTTTCATCCCCTTTGAGTTTATCTTTGTGAATGGTGTTAGAGAATGGTCGAGTTTCATTCTTCTGCATGTGGCTGTCCAATTTTCCCAGCACCATTTATTGAAGAGACTGTCTTTTTTCCATTGCATGTTTTTTCCTGCTTTGTCAAAGATTATTTGACCATAGAGTTGAGGGTCCATATCTGGGTTCTCTATTCTGTTCCATTGGTCTATATGTCTGTTTTTGTGCCAGTACCATGCTGTCTTGGTGATCACAGCTTTGTAATATAGCTTGAAATCGGGCAACATGATGCCCCCATATTTTCTTTTTCAACATTTCCTTGGCGATTCGGGGTCTTTTCTGATTCCATGCAAATTTTAGGATTGTTTGTTCCAGCACTTTGAAAAATGTCATTGGAATTTTGATCAGGATGGCATTGAAGGTATAGATTGCTCTGGGTAGCATAGACATTTTAACAATGTTTATTCTTCTGATCCATGAGCATGGAATATTTTTCCATCTTTTTGTGTCTTCTTCAATTTCTTTCATGAGTGTTTTGTAGTTCCTAGAGTAAAGATCCTTTACCTCTTTGATTAGTTTTATTCTGAGGTATCTTATGGGTTTTGGTGCTATTGTAAATGGAATTGTTTCTCTAATTTCTCTTTCTACAGTTGCATTGTTAGTGTATAAGAAAGCAACTGATTTCTGTGCACTGATTTTGTATCCTGCCACATTACTGAATTGCTGTATGAGTTCTAGTAATTTGGGGGTGGAGTCTTTTGGGTTTTCCACATAAAGTATCATGTCGTCTGCAAAAAGAGAGTTTGACTTCTTCTTTGCCAATTTGAATACCTTTTATTTCTTTTTGTTGTCTGATTGCTTTGGCTAGGACTTCTAGTACTATGTTGAACAATAGTGGCGAGAGTGGGCATCCTTGACGTGTTCCTGATCTTAAGGGAAAGGCTCTCAGCTTTTCCCCATTGAGGATGATATTTGCTGTGGGTTTTTCGTAGATGGATTTTATGAACTTGAGGAATGTTCCCTCTATCCCTATACTCTGAAGAGTTTTAATCAGGAAAGGATGCTGTATTTTGTCAAATGCTTTTTCTGCATCAATTGAGAGGACCATATGGTTCTTCTCCCTCCTCTTATTAATGTGTTCTATCACATTGATTGATTTGCGAATGTTGAACCACCCTTGCATCCTGGGGATAAATCCCACTTGGTCGTGGTGGATGATCCTTTTAATGTATTGTTGGATCCTATTAGCTAGGATTTTGTTGAGGATTTTGGAATCCATATTCATCAGGGATATCAGTCTGAAATTCTCCTTTTTGATGGGGTCTTTGCCTGGTTTGGGGATTAAGGTAATGCCGGCCTCATAGAATGAGTTTGGAAGTTTTCTTTCTGTTTCTATTTTTTGAAACAGCTTCAGTAGAATAGGTATTATTTCTTCTTTGAATGTTTGGTAGAATTCCCCAGGGAATCCATCAGGCCCTGGACTCTGTTTTTTGGGAGGTTTTTGATCACTGCTTCAGTCTCGTTAGTGGTTATTGGCCTATTCAGGTTGTCAGTTTCTTCCTGTTTCAGTCTTGGGAGTTTATAGGTTTCCAGGAAGGCCTCCATTTCATCCAGATTGCTCAGTTTATTGGCATATAGTTGATAATTTCTAATAATTGTTTCTATTTCCTTGGTGTTAGTCGTGATCTCTCCCCTTTCATTCATAATTTTATTAATTTGGGTCCTTTCTCTTTTCTTTTGGATAAGTCTGGCCAGTGGTTTATCGATCTTATTAATTCTTTCAGAGAACCAACTTCTAGTTTCGTTGATCTGATCTACTGTGTTTCTGGTTTCTAATTCATTGATTTCTGCTCTAATTTTAATTATTTCTCTTCTAATGCGTGGCTTAGGCATCGTTTGTTGCTTTTTCTCTAGTTCTTTAAGGTGTAGAGTTAGTTGGTGAATTCGGGATTTTTCTATTTTTTTGAGTGAGGCTTGGATGGCTATGTATTTCCCCCTTAGGACCACCTTTGCAGTATCCCATAGGTTTTGGACCGATGTGTTTTCGTTCTCATTGATTTCCATGAATTGTTTAAGTTCTTCTTTGATTTCCTGGTTGACCCAAACATTCTTGAGCAGAGTGGTCTTTAGCTTCCAAGTGTTTGAATTTCTTCCAAATTTTTTCTTGTGATTGAGTTCCAGTTTTAGAGCATTGTGGTCTGAGAACATGCAGGGAATAATCTCAGTCTTTTGGTAGTGGTTGAGACCTGATTTGTGACCCATATGTGGTCTATTCTGGAGAAAGTTCCATGTGTGCTCAAGAAGAATGAGTATTCTGTTGTTTTAGGGTGGAATGTTCTGTAAATATCTATGAGGTCCATCTGGTCCAGTGTATCATTCAAAGCTCTTGTTTCCTTGTTGATTTTCTGCTTAGATGATCTGTCCATTGCTGAGAGTGGAGTATTGAGGTCTCCTACAATTAACGTATTGTTATCAATATGACTGTTTATTTTGGTTAACAGTGGCTTATGTAGATGGCTGCTCCCATGTTGGGGGCATAGATATTTACAATTGTTGGATCTTCCTGTTGGATAGACCCTTTAAGAATGATATAGTGTCCTTCTGTGTCTCTTATTACAGACTTTAAAATCTAATTTGTCTGATATAAGAATTGCTACCCCAGCTTTCTTTTGAAGTCCGCTGGCATGGAAGATGGATCTCCATCTCTTCACTTTCAGTCTGGATGTATCTTTAGGTTCAAAATGAGTCTCTTGTAGACAGCATATGGATGGGTCCTGTCTTTTTATCCAATCTGCAACCCTGTGCCGTTTTATGGGAGCATTTAGGCCGTTCACGTTGAGAGAGATTATTGAAAGATATGAATTAATTGTCATCATGTTGCCTGTGAAGATGTTTTTATAGATTGTCCCTGTAAATTTCTGTTGTATATCACTCTTGGGGGTCTTTCTCCTTTTATAGAACCCCCCCCCTTAATATTTCTTGCAGGGCCGGCTTAGTGGTCACATATTCTTTCAGTTTCTGCCGGTCTTGGAAGCTCTGCATCTCTCCATCCATTCTAAATGAAAGCCTTGCCAGATAAAGTATTCTTGGCTGCATGTTCTTCTCGTTTATTACCCTGAATATGTCTTGCCAGGCCTTTCTGGCTTGCCAGGTCTCTGTGGATAGGTCTGATGTTCCTCCCTCTGTACGTAAGGAATCTCTTCACCCTAACTGCCCTTAAGGTGGTTTCCTTGGTTCTAAGATTTGCGAGTTTTACTATTACATGCCGGGGTTTTGGCCTGTTTTCCTTGATCTTAGGAGGGGTCCTCTCTGCCTCTAGGACTGGAATGTTTGTTCCATTCCCCAGATTAGGGAAGTTCTCAGCTACAGTTTGCTCAAATACACCTTCTAGTCCTCTCTCTCTCTCCACTCCCTCTGGGATTCCAATTATTCTGACATTGGAATGCTTCATGGTGTCACTTATTTCTCTGATTCTATTTTCATGGATTCTGAGTTGTTTTTCCCTGGCCTCCTCTTTTCCCTTTTTATCTATTATATTGTCTTCCAGGTGGCTTATTGGCTCTTCTGCCTCAGTTACCCTAGCTGTTAGATTATCTAGATTGGATTGGATCTCATTGATAGCATTTTTAAGTTCTGCCAATTCACCTTTTATTTCTGCCCTTAGAGACTCTATGTTGCCATTAATTGATTTCTCCATTCTAGCCATTGTCTTCACAATTGCTAGCCTGAATTCCATCTCCGACATCTTGGTTATATCTGCATCCATTTGTAAATCTGCAGCATAAGTCCTAATCTCTGAGTCTTTTCTATTTTGGGGGCTCCTCCTCCTAGTCCTTCTGTTGATGGGTGTTTGAGGGAATGTACAGAGTCCAAATTATTGACCAGAACCCAAGCAAGATGCACCTGTTTTCTTGGGACCTTAGGGTTGCTGGCCTCCTGTTTTCCCAGCCTGTCTTCTGGGGGAGGGGCCTGCCGCGCTGTTACTCAGGCAACCCTGTTTGGGCGGAGTTGCCCTGCGCCCCTGTGGCGGCGGATGGGCTCAGTGGGAATCAGTTTTTGGGGCTTTTGTTCTCTGGCTCCTTTCCCTGGCGGCTTTCCGCGTCTCTTCCACGAGTCAGAGCAGAAGAGACCGTTTCCAACCCTCTGCCTCAGAGCAGAGAGACCGCAGTCTGTTCTTCAGTGAGCTCTCCAGGCCACACCGTCTCCATCTCTGTCCGTGCTGCTATAAACTGCAGCGTCCTGGGTTGTGCGCCCCTCCGCAGCGCCCCCAGTCCTGCCTCCAGGTCGGGGCCGTCTTTGCCCTTTGTGCTTCTAAAACCACCAGCCGCTCCCAGTTCGTGTGCGCACACGGCCCCGCAGCTCCAGGTTTCCGCCCCGGGGGCTGCCCTACAGTCCTTTCCCCGCCACTACCGGTCTGCGAGTCTGTGCCCCGTCCGCAGCGCGGGAGGCTGTCACTCACCGGCGGTGTAGGATCCCCACGTCCAGGCACCCTCCCGCTGCCATTTTTCCTCCGATATCTGCCCGCAGAATCATGGCTCTCCGCTTCGTACCTCAAAACCAACCGCCTGCGATATTCTGTTTGTAGAGATCCAGATCTTCTTACATTTCATGCTGATTTCGTGGGTGCTCAGAGTGGTCTGGTAGATATCCAGCTCAATTCCGGGGACCAGTTGAAATAGGGTCCCCTACTCCACCATCTTTCCCCTATTTGTGGTGGGTTTTATAGTTTTTCTCTGACCCTTTCTTTTTCTTGCTCTCCTCTTTCATGATTTGTTGGCTGTTTTTAGTGATATACTTGGAATCCTTTTTCTTTATTCTTGGCACCTCTATTACTGGTTTTTCGATTTGTGGTCACCATTAGATTTGTATATAACATCTTCTGCATATAGCAGTCTATATTAAGTTGATGGTTGCTTAAGTTTGAACCCGTTCTTTTCTTCCTACCTCCAAACCCCACATTTTAGGTATGTGGTTCTATACTGTACTTTTATTTTGTGAGTCCTTTGACTGATCTGTACAGATATACTTATTTTTACTGCTTTTGTGTTTCCTACTTTTCTTGCTTACTTGTGGTCTTTCCTTCCCACTCCGAGTCCCCTTTAATGTTTTTTGTAGGGCTGGTTTAGTGGTCATGATCTGTACCTTTTGTTTGTCTGAGTGACTATCTTTCCATTCTGAATGATAGCATTGCTGGGTAGAGTATTCTTGGCTGTTTTTTTTTTTTTTTTTCCTTTCAACTATTTGAATAGATCATCCCATTCCTTTCTGGCCTGCAAAGTTTATGCTGAAAAATCTCACAGCCTCGGGCAAGGGGTTGAGGGGATGGGGTTCCCCTTGTATGTAAGGGTTGTCTTTTCTCTTGCTGCTTTTAAAATTCTCTTTATCACTACTCTTTGCTATTTTAATTACATGTCTTGGTGTAGACCTCCCTGGGTTGATTTTGTTGGGCAAATTCTGTGCCTCCTGGATCTGGATATCTGTTTCCTTCCCCAGATTAAGGAAGTTTTCAGCTATTACTTCAAATTTCCTGCCCCCTTCCCCTTTTCTCTCTTCTCCTTCTGGGATCCCTACAATGCAAATGTTAAAATGCTTGTTGCGGTTGCTGAGTTCCCTAAAGCTGTTCTCATATTCATAAATTTTTTTTTTCTCTCACCTGCTCAGCTTTATTACTTTTCAGTACTCTGTCTTCCAGGGCACTAATTGGTTCCTCTGCTTCCTCTAGCCTGCTACTTATTCCTTCTAGTGTGGGGAGATTTTTTTGTTGTTTGTTTTGTTTTTTAAGTAGGCTCCATGCCCAGCATGGAGCTCAACATAGGGCTTGAACTCCTGACCCAAGATTAAGACCTGAGCTGAGATTGAGCTGGACGTTTAACCTACTGAGCCACCCAGGCACACTTCCATCTAGTGGGGTTTTAATTTCATTTATTGTGTTCATCTCTGGTTGGTTCTTTTTTTATCTCTTTTAAGGGTCTCACTGATGTCCTGTACTCTTAAGTCCAGTACATATCTTTATAATCATTACTGTAAATTCTCTATCAGGCATATTTCTTATACCCATTTCACTTCGGTCTCTTGCTGTGGCTTTATCTTGTTCTTTCATTTAGGACCTATTCCTCTGTCTCCTCTTGTCTAACTCTGTGTGCTAAGGAAGTCGGCTATGTTTCCTGCTCCTGAAAATAATGGCTGTATGAAGAAGAGGTCCCACAGTGCCCTGCAGTGCAATGTTCCCTGGTCCTCAGAACCTGGCACTTTGGCGGCTGTCTGCTATTTATGTTATTTGTGCCCTGCTGTTGTGTCCTGGCCCTTTTTTTCTATCAGTCCCCTCATCTGCATCAGTGCTCTCTGACTTTTGGGCTGTGTTTGGTCCCCAGCTGGGGTGTGGTGTGCTGGTCCTGCTTGCGCAATGAGACCTGCCACAGCAGGGACGAGGACCAGCCTGGGCATATCGGCAAAGCGTGCGTGGGTGTGGCGTGCAATTTTCACAGGGTGCACCTCCAGTTTCTGCAGGGCCCGCTGTCAGGACCGAGGCCCCACAAAATGCACAGGGTGTTGGCAGGGATTGTACCAGTGTCCTGGGGGAGGGGACCCGCAGCACTGGGACTAAGACAGGTGTGACTGGAAAGGACAGATCTGCCAAAGGGTAGGGGATGGGGCTTGGTGTAAGCAAGTTAGGTAGTAAATGTTGACACTGCTGTGGTTCCCACAGGTGACAGCATGTTTATGCTGGGTGTGGCATGGGGAAGGGAGATGGCAGCTGCCAGCAACTTTGTTCCTAGAGAATTCTCTTAGCCATCCCTGCTCCTCTGGGACCTGCTCCAAAATGAATACACTCCCTCCCAAATGTCCCAGGCCATTTTCAAAAACTGCTTCTATGCTGTATCTCCCAGGGCTGTTTGTTGTACCGTCTCTTTAAGGGTAGGAACTCAGCTTCCTATCACCCTCTGGACTCTCCCAGAACTCAGCCTGCTCATTTTTTAAATTCCAGGTCTTCAGTCATGCTGGTTGTAAGAACTCACAGAATTTGATCCCTCTGGTTTTCAAAGCCAAATGTTATGGTGATTTGTCTTCCCCATGTGGGCTCCCCCCAGTGTGATAGTCTGTTTCTCTCCCTTGTCTGTGCCTATGGGTCCCTCCCTCCCATAGATGGCCCACGGTCCCTTTAGCAACCCACCATGACTCCACCCTTCATACCTTCTTTAATGTGGCTTCTCTATATTTAATTGTAGAGTCTGTTCTCCCAGCCTTCAGGTCATTTCTGTGTTATTTACACTAATGTGAGAGTTAAGTAGTTGTATCCATGGAACGAGGTGAGCTTAGGGTCCTCCTACACTGCCATCTTCCCAGCAATCTTTTTCTCCAGATTTAAGTGAACTTTTTCTCTTAAGCTAACTTACAGCAATTTGATAAAATATACCCTTGAACAAATTGAAACATTGATCTTTTCTCCCTACCTGAACCCTTGAGAATTCAGTCTCTCAGTTTTCTTAGATTTAATGGCAATATTTATTTGCATAAGTTCAATAAGAGTATGTTTTCCTTAGGACACACCAGAAATATGGCTTTGACTGTAATTTAATATTTGCAAGAGACATACATAGATTCATTTATGACCAGACAGCTTTAAAAAAAAAAAACTAAGATTGACTTTATGGAGCAAGTGAAGCCCCTTGGAAATCTCAGCCTGACACTTTCATTGCAGAGTTCCCAGCAGCCTTACCAGGTGAGTAAAGAAGGTCCCTTCCTGGCAGTTGCAGAAACCTCAAAGAGATGAATTTACTCAAATCCATAGGTATTGTAGGCAAAGTCTGATGTCAAGTATTTAGCTTGGTTTCAGGCCATGAGGTGCTGTTAGAAGTTCAGTCTAGAGGTACCTTATGAAAAGTTCCAGAAAAGCAGGGTTTAAAAAAGGAGCCGGACTTCTCTGTGTCTGATGAGGAATCCCATTCTCGGCATAAAGGCAATCTCGGGGGAGGAGTCGGAGGCAGACCAGATCTCAGATCCACCTAACCCAACAGTATTCCTGCTACACTTACATAAATATTCAGGCCAAGTTTGTTTTTAAACTAATTTTGCAAACAAACCGTGTTAATTTAACTCTTTCATTTTTAAAAATGCAGGTGATTACATCTTTGTAGGTATTGGATTTTAATGCTATCCATTATAAACTGGACTAGATCCTGATTTCTTCTAGTATCCTCCAATGTCTGGCTATAACTTTCCAAACATTTTTATTTTTCTCTCAACTTGCTGACTTGGAATAACTTGAGAATTAAAACTGCCCTTTTTCCTGAAGGCCTGTGAACGAAGTAGAAGTGACTTGATGTAAACTTCAGAGAAATCACAACAGCAGCTCATGTATAGACAATAGAAATGCCTCCTATTTAATACCTGATTACTTGAACCAGAATACACCTGCTTTACTGCCTCCTAAAGTGAGTTTGACTATTTTCAGGATGACCAAGAGATTATTGTCAGGATGACCAAGAGACTAATTATTGTCAGGATGACCAAGAGACCAATTCAGTGAAACTACCAGCTCAATTTTTAAAGAAAATTATATATTTTTAATCCAAATGTAACAAAGTATTATATTTCAAGTGTACAATACAATGATTCAAAAATTCTATACATTACTCAGTGCTCAGTAAGTGTACTTTTAACCCCCATCACCTATTTCACCCATATCCCCACCCACATCCCTTCTGATAACCATCAGTTCTCTATAGTTAAGAGTATGTTTTTTGGTTTCTCTTATTTCTGAAATTCCATTTATGAGTGAAATCCTATGATAGGTCTTTCTCTGACTTATTTCACTCAGATGGATCTAGAGGATATAATTATATTTCTATGTTGCAAATGTCAAAATTTCTTTTTTATGGCAGAGTAATATTCCATTCTGTATTTATACCACATCTTTATCATCTATGGAAGGACATTTGGGCTGCTTCTACATCTTGGCTATCGTAAATAATGCTGCAATAAACCTAGGGATGATTGTATCTTTTTGATTTAGTGTTTTTGTTTTCTGTGGGTAAATACCCAGTAGTGCGATTACTGGATCTTAGGATATTCTATTTTTAACTTTTTGAGGAACCCCCCCATACTGTGTTCCAGACTGGCTGCACCAGTTTGCATTTCCACCAACAGTGCAAGAGGGTTCCTTTTTCTCCACATCCTTGCCATCACCTGTTGTTTCTTGTTTTGTTGACTTTAGCCATTCTGACAGGTGGGAGGTGACAGCTCATTGTACTTTTAATTGCATTTCCCTGATGATGAGTGATGTTGAGCATCTTTTCATGTGCCTGTGGGCCCTCTGTCTGCCTTCTTTGGAGAAATGTCTGTTCATGTCTTCTGCCCATTTTTTAATTAGATTAGTTGTTTGGGTGTTAAGTTGTATTAACTCTTTATATTTCTTGGGTACTAACCCTTTGTGGGATATGTCATTTGCAAATCTCTCCTCCCACTTGGTAGGTTGCCTTTTAGTTGATTGTTTCCTTCACTGTGCAGAATCTTTTTATTTTGATGTAGTTCCAACAGATTATTTTTGCTTTTGTTTCCCTTGCCTCAGAAGACCTGTAGAAAAATATTATGGCCAATGGCAGAGAAATTGCTGCATGTGCTCTCTTCTAGGATTTTTATGTTTCAGGTCTCACATTTAGATCCCTAATCCATTTTGAGTTTTTGTGTATGGTATAAGAAAGTGGTCTAGTTTCATTCTTTTGTATGTAGCTGTCCAGTTTTCCCAACATTTGTTGAAGAGAACTGTCCCACTGCATATTCTTGCCTCCTTTGTTGTATAGTTTCAGATCTCACACAGGTCCGCAATCCATTTTGAGGTTGTGTGTGTGTGGTGTATAAGATCCAGTTTCATTCCTTTGCATGTAGCTGTCCAGGTTTCCCAGCACCATTTGTTGAAGAGGCTTTTTCTCATTGTATATTCTTGCCTCCTTTGTTGTAGATTAACCAACCATGTAATTGTGGGTTTATTTTTGGGCTCTCTATTCTGTTCCATTGATCTATGGGTCTATTTTTGTGTTAGTACCATACTGTTTTGGATTACTATAGTTTTGTAGTATATCTTGAAACCTGGAATTGTGATGCCTCCAGTTTTGTTTTTCTTTTTCAAGATTGCTTTGGCTACTCAGGATCTTTTGTGGTTCCATGCAAATTTTAGGATTGTTCTAGTTCTGTGAAAAATGCTGTTGGTATTTTGCTAGGGATTGCATTGTATCTGTAGATTGCTATAGGTAGCATGGACAAGTTAACTTTTACTCTCCCCACCCCTACACGCTTATGTATATGATGTCATACTTTACCTTCTTTTGTGAGTCCCTTTATTTACTATTTTATAGATCTAATTGATTTTACTGCTTTTGTGCTTTAATCTCCGTACTGGTTTTATACACTGGTTAATCTACTTTATGTTTTCATGTGCCTGAGAAATTTTTTCCTTCCCTAATTTTCTTATACCTGATTATGGCCTTTCATTTCCACTCAAAGAATTCCCTTTAGTGTTTCTTGTTGGGCTGGTTTAGTGGCCATGCACTCCTTTTGCTTTTATTTGTCTGAAAAACTCTATTTCTCCTTGTATTCTGAATGATAGTCTTGCTGGATAGAGTATTCTTGGCTGCAGGTTTTTCTTCTTTCAGCACTTTGAATATACCATCCCACTCCCCTCTGGACTGCAAAGTTTCTGCTGAAAAATCTGCTCACAGCTTTCTGGAGGTTCCCTTGTATGTATGTAATTGTTTTTTCTCTTGCTGCTTTTAAATTTCTCACTACTTTCTTTTTTTTTTTTTTTTTAAGATTTTATTTATTTGAGAGAGAGAGTGAGAGAGAGAAAGAGCACAAGAGGGGGGAGCGGGAGAGGGAGAAGCAGACTCCCTGCTGAGCAGGGAGCCCAATGCGGGACTCGATCCCGGGACTCCAGGATCATGACCTGAGCCGAAGGCAGTCGCTTAACCAACTGAGCCACCCAGGCGCCCAATTTCTCACTACTTTTTGCCATTTTAATTATGCGTCTTGGTGTGGACCTCCTTGATTTTTTTTTTTTTCTTTTTGGTGGCTCTCTGTGCCTCCTGGACCTAGATTTTGGAAAGTTTTAGATACTTCCCCAGATTAGGAAAGTTTTCAGATACTTAATCAAAATTTCTGCCCCCTTTTCTCTCTCTTCTCCTTCTGGGATCCCTAGAATGTGAATGTTATTACACATGATGTTGCTGAGTTCTCTTAACCTTTTTTTTTTTTTTTTCCTGTTCAGCTTGGTTCCTCTCCATTACGGTCTTCTAGCTTCTTGTCTGTTTTTCTGCTTCCTCTAGTCTACTTATTCACTCTAGCGTATTTTTAGTTTCAGAACCCTTTGCCCCCTGCTGAGCAAGGAGCCCGACGTGGGGCTCCATCCCAGGACCCCAGGATCATGACCTGAGCCGTAGGCAGATGCTTAACCGACTGAGCCACCCAGGCACCCCTCTTTTTTATATTTTCTATTTTTGTTGAAGGTCACGTGGAGATCTTTCAAGCTTAAGTCCAGTGAGTATCTTTATGACAATTACATTAAATTGTCTTTTTTGTCCTGTTGTTTCATTTGGGGCATAATTCCTAATTCTGCTTCTATGTATTAAAGTAAGCTCTGTCTCCTGATCTTGAAAGAAGTGGCCTTATGAAGAGATCCTGAAATGCCCCGTAGTGCAGTCCCCTCCTCACTAGAACCTGGTGCTCCGGGGGTGTCTCCTATGGGTGTTACATGCACCCTACTGTTGTGCTTGGGCCACATTTGTCTTTAGGCCAGTTGTTGTCATCAGGGTTTGGTCCCTGTGCTGTTAAGGGGCCAGTCTGGGGCCACTCTGGGCTCGAGTTAGGTCAGACCAGATGCTTGCCTTCAGCCCACTTGCTGGAACTGTGGCTGCACCGAACTACAGGGTTCTCTCCCTCTGTTGTCCCCAAGAGGCTTTCATTGGTGGGCAAGGTCAGGAGTCAGCGCAGATGTCTGTCCCTAGTCTTCTATGGTGGCTGCAGTGACCCTGAACTACTGGGTTCTCTTTGTGCTGCCCCCACCCTATGAGGTTTCTGTTGGTGGGTGGGGCAGGCAGTCAGATGTCTGCCTGCCGCCCCTTGCTGGGGCTGCCATTGAACTGCTGTGTGTGTGGGTATCTCCTCCTCTCCCCAGGGCAAGAGTCACGTCGGAGTGGCGCTGACCCCTGTTGAGGCTGTTTGTGCAATGAGGCCCTTGTGGTATCGCTTTGGAGGGAGGCCTTTGGAGTGAGGCAGGTTGGATGGGACAGTCTTCAGAACTCAGGAGCAAGGCATGCTGTTAGCAAAAGCTAGGTGGCGAGTGTTCCACACTGGTTCCCGCTGGTGTCTGTGTATCTAGGCTGGGGGCAGGGGGCAGGGGAGAGAAGAGACACCATCAGCTCTTTGTCCTTGAGATGTCTCCTAAAGATCCCTGCCCCTTCACCACCAGTTCTGAGATGAGTGAATACAACTCCTTCCCCATAGACCCTAGGCTCTTTTCAAACTGCTGCTTCTATGCTGTACCTGGGGATGGTGGTTTGTTATGCTGTTCTCTTTAAGGGTGGGGACTTCATTTCCTATTGCTTTCCAGCTCTGAGTTGAACCCACTGATGTTAAGCCCCACTTATTAAGCACCCACAAAGTTAAGCCCCTCTGGTTTTTAAAGCCAAACGAGGACTTGTCTTCCCACGTAGATACCCCTCTGTCTGGGGTGCCTGGTTGTGGGGTCTGTTCCTCTCCTTGCTTGTGGGGTCCCTCCCATTGGTGGTTAGCCTCGCAGATTAGTTTGGTTGCTGATGGCACCTCCGGCCTTCCTTCCATTTTCAGTGTGGCCGCTATGATTTTCCGGGTTATGCTGATGTGGCAGTTACCTCGGTATATCTGCACCAGCTCAACTTTCGTGTCTAAAAATTCATGGAAGTTTCAAAGAAGGTAACTGTAGGGGCCCAGGGTCAGGCTGCCCCAAAATGAACCACTTTGGCATAAAGGTTATTCCGAGCTGAAGGCACTCAAGACCCTATGAGATCAGGAGAAATTTTTGCTCCTCCCTTAACTACATGTAAGAGTCTAAATTGGTAGTCTTCCCCAGAACAAGAGTTACTGGCAGAGATTAATTTTATCCGAGTGAGCCATCGGTATGGCAGGGTAAACCTCTAATTACCAAACAATTCTCTCATCACCCTGTGAAGTACAATCCTTTCCCCCGAAATCCCAGACCCCCTACCCTTTTCTCCTTAGTTCAAATGACCTGTTCACCCCATTTTGCCTGTCTCTGGGCTTTCCATGTCTGGGTAGGTTCCCCCATATGGACACTATTAAATTTTTTTTTTTTTCCCCTGTTGATCTGTCTCCTGTCCATTTTGATTCTTAGTCCACCTGGAACCCTGAAGGGGACAGGACTTCTTGTTCCCTGACAGTTTCTATCAAGAGTGTCTTGGCCATTCTTTGGCATTTGCTGTTCCATAACAGGTGTGGCGTTCATATAAACAAAACTTAGGTTTGTTGTGGTGTTTTGGGAAATTTGTTGGGTTTTTGATTGGAGGTGCACTGAATCCAAAGATCCATTTGAAAACTATCTTTATGAGATTTCCTAGCCATGAACATAGTATGTTCTATTTAGGTTTTAAATCTTTCCAAATAATGCACTTTTCGTTCCCCTCCTGAGGTTCTTATCTTCAAAAAAAAAAAAAATTTCCTAATTTTTTTTTTTTAATGTAAGTAGTATTTGTTTCTAAATAGATCTTCTAACTGGTGCTATGCTGAAATACGATTGCCTTTTGTCTATTAAAATTTTTTTCATTCCAGTCCTTTTTTCTTATTTTACTGTTAAGTAGGATATCAAGGACACTCTTCAATAGGAGTGATGGCAGGTGCTTTTGTCTTGTTGCTGATACAAATGAAAACTTTCTTGTCTCCATTAAGTTATGAAATTTGCTTCTAAACTTTGTGAATATTCTTTATTAGTTTATGGAAGGTCCCTTATTTTTACTATGTTTTACATCTGGATGTTGAATTTTCTCAAATGCTTTCCCATCATCTATAGAATTCTATATGGGTTTTCTTATTGTGCATTTCCTAGTATTATGCCAATTTTGCATTCCTTGGATACATAAAACTTGCTTGTGAAATATTAATCTTTTTGAACACTATTGCTACGTTTATAACGGCCTATACGTTTTCTTACACTGTCCTCATTGGAATTGTATACCAAAATTATGCTATCTTCATGAGTTCCAGGATAGTTCCTATTTTTAAAAATTCTCTGCAATTATTTTTAGAAGATTAGAAATTTTCCTTTGTTTTATAGACCATATAGCCGCAGGGTTTTCTTTGTGGAAGAATTTTTAACTATCGTTTCAATTCCCTTAATAGTTTTTACTATTTTGGTTCTCTATTTTTACTTTTAATAGAACTGACTTCTAGCAGTTACTTTTCTAGAGATTTTTCCATCATATTTAAATTCTAAATATTGCCATTAGGGGCGCCTGGATGGCTCTGTCGTTAAGCATCTGCCTTCAGCTCAGGTCGTGATCCCAGGGTCCTGGGATGGAGCCCCACATCGGGCTCCCTGCTCAGTGGGGAGCCTGCTTCTCCCTCTCCCTGTCACTCCCCCTGCTTGTGCTCTCTCTCAAATAAATATTGGCATTAAGTTGATTATCTCTTTTTAAATGTCTGCATCTGCAGCAATCTTTTCATTCCTGAGGTTTATTAGACTACTTTTTTAAATCCATCTTGGCAGTTTTGTCAATTGTTTCAAATAATATTTTGTAAAGCTTTTCTAATTGTATTTGTGTTCTATTTTATTGGCTTTGGCTTGTTCTTATTACATTCTTTGTTATTTTTCCTAACTCCTCAAAGTGTAGGCTTAGCTAATGCTTTTTTTCTAACATAAGTTTTTAAGAACTGCTTTAGCTTGATCCTAAGTTTTTTTCCTTAAATACTGCATGGCTCTAAAACTCAATGGTACAGGCAATTTAATTTTCACATTAAAGATGCTTAATTTTAATCTAATTATTGTGTTGTGCTTAGGCTTATAAATTCCACTTAAATTAGTGTAAATTGCCTAAGTCACAATGTGATAAAAAGTAGCAAATGAAGGAAAGTACCACTGTTAAACCTTCCACACTCAAATTCCCTTTCTTTCCTCAAAACACTCAGGTGTTGACTTACTCTCAACTGATTGGTATCAGTGTTAACTTTCACTATTAGTAAAGTCTAATTTGTTTCCCTTGTTAGCTAAAAATATTAATACAAGTTTAACAGGTTCTGCCCACCCCCAGTGAATTTGGGGACCACTCATTTGTAGCAGTAATTCTCATCCATGGATAATAAGACATCATCCCCCAATGCATTTTGTCATTTTGGGGAAGGGGCACTGTTTATAGAATAAAAGCATATTTAAGATGACTTTTGTTTTCCAAATGTATAATTTTATCTTTTCTTTTATAATATAGACTATACAAAAGACTGACATCTTGACTGGTAGAAATTTGCAAAGGATGTAATGTGCATTCCTCTTGGGAATCATTGCAATCTGAGAGGGGTAAGACTTTTATATTGTGAGGCCTTGGAATTAAAAACATTGATCTATTACACAGTAAAGATGAAAGATACATAGTCTGGTCATTCTGTGGTAAAGTGCTTTCCCTCCACAGAGTAGAGATTGTACGGTAGACACCTGGAGGTCAGCTAGGCTCTGTTGCATTGCCAAGCAGAAAGGGAATCATCACTTTTCATGCAATATTCTCAGTACACACGAGCTATTAGAATTCCCTTCTCCACAGTTCCCAAATCCTTCACCCTCCATTCTTTTTTCCACCTAAATTAAAAATCAGGAAAAGGTAGGAGAAAGCCCAGGATACAATGCTACACCAAGGGCCATGAGGCCCTGGTCAGGAAATGGCTTTTATTTTTCAAAATGGATGTTACATAAAACAAATTATTGGTGTTAGCAAATGTTTGAGGTGGGGAAAAATCCTCTTACATAAAAAACACCATATGAAGATACTTAAGTATATTTAAGTTGTATAAGCTCTCACTTTTCTAATTCAGTTCCCACCATCAGAAAGGATGCTTGAATGATTCATTCCAGAAAACGGTCTCATGCATTTTAATCACTCTTATCATTTCAGAAGAAACATGTGAATAAGTTGTTTACCAGCAAATATTGTAACCTACATGATAGACCAGTCATTCTAATTACACTTTAAAAGGAACAGAAATGAAAACCATTCACAGGAACTTCTATTACCGTTCTTGCTGCTCAAGCATGGAAAACAAGAATTCCCCTTTCAACATCTGCTTATACAAAGGGTCATGCTTCACCAGAAACTTGTCTTAGTTCTTGAATAGTAAATACAAAAAGACAGAACTGAATGCTTGTGGTTAACTTTCATATTTCAAAATAATCTAAAACCTACCAAATATTTCTGATTGTCTTCTAGGCAAGAGTGTGGTGAGTAGGTGTCATCTTCTTGTCTTTGGAGCCCAAAGTGCTGAAATTATAAATATATACATAACTATGAATTCCGGGACACAAGAGAAAGGCATTATAGACAGAATGCTGAGAATGGTCCTGCCCTACAGCCCAAGTTCATCTCTGCAATTGATCACAAAGAGCCACCACTACAGATGGGCAGTTAACTGTTCTGATGATTACAAATTATCACAGTGCATGACTTCCAAATTTGGGAGATGTTTGTCAAAATATGAATGTGTCCTTGAGAGTGTTTCCCACATAAGAGCATCATTTATCAAGCATGTCATGGCAGCAAAAGGCTCAGAACTAACCACTGCTTTAGAGGGTAGACATTGCATTTCAGTGCTTATTATCTACCAGCCCGATAATGGTGTGACCCAGTACACCTTTTTAAGATTAAATGCCTGATAGTTTAGAATCTTAAAGAGACACTGTATGAGAGATTTTGTTCTAACTTGTGATTTGTTGGAAAAAGAAGCCCTTTTACTTTTTCAAGCGCTTAGGGAGGTTGAATTTTCCAGAGTAAAATATTCCTCCATGGTTAACATAGCCAGAGACCACCTTAATTCCTAATAACATTCCCAATTTATTATTAATGAGTCTTGAGGAATATGGATATTTCCACTTCATTTAATACATAACCCTCCCTCTAAGCTGATATTTACATGTACCTCCTAACCAGGTAGAGCACTTACAGAATCAGGATGTAAAATTCATCCTTTCCTCATTGCCTTTTTCCCAACATCTCTTTCCACAATAAAACATTTGACTATTATGGGGCACCTGGGTGGCTCAGTCGTTAAGCGTCTGCCTTCAGCTTGGGTCATGGTCCCAGGGTCCTGGAATCGAGCCCCGCATCGGGCTCCCTGCTCCGCAGGAAGCCTGCTTCTCCCTCTCCCACTCCCCCTGCTTGTGTTCCCTCTCTTGCTGTGTCTCTGTCAAATAAACAAAAAGTTGACTATTAGAAGACTACATCACTGTTCTTTTCAGTATAAATAGACCTCTTATTTAAAACCTATTTGACAATATATTTTCAGTTTAAAAAAAAACTTAAGATGACACAGGTGATATTACTAAAAATGGCAGAGTCAGGACATCTAAAAGTTCTCTATAAAAGCCATGAGAACACTGGCAGAAACTGTCAAGCAATTGGGAAACATTTTCAAGAAAAAATGGCCAAATCTTGGCAAGAACAATAAGCCTTGTGGCATTTTAACTTGCCCTATTCCCATTCCACCACCACCCCCTCCTCCAACTCTATGGTGCCCATGAAAACCAGGAGCCCACAATCACAGCTAAAGCCAGCAGCCTGGCAATTACTAGAGACGCAGAAAGGAGCTGTTTGTTCAAAACACAATAGGATAACCAAAAATCAGGGGGATAAAAGAAAAATGAATAAGATATCTATTGACAGTCTCTGAAATGCTGTGACCTGTTCCTAGGACTCTAGAAGGCAATACGGATGCATAAAGTTGTGTGCAAGGCCAGCACCATGCACATGCTCAGGAAAGAGCTGAGACGGTCCTAGGACCTCACTTCTGGGTACCCTTGAGGCTCCACTCAAGCAGAAAGTAAAGGCTAAAACAGTTGTAAACAGGTTGGCTGGATGTTGAAGACCTGCCCCCATACACATACACAGCCCTTCTGCAAAGACTGGAAGACAATGGTTCTAGGCATCTAAGGAAATCTGTGTCCAATTATTGGCTCACCACTAAGCTAATCAGAGAATTCAGCCACACAAAGATTAGACTACATAATTCAGAAAAACCCTAGATATATAGCAAACCCCAAGAGTGAGGAGAATCTGTTTTCCCAAATGGCTACATTATGTTATTTTAAATGCCATTTTTTCTGTAAATGGACTAAATGGCTCCAATCAAAAGACATAGGATGATGGAATGGATAAAAAAGCAAGATCCATCTATAATTTCAGACCTAAAGACACATGCAGATTACAAGTGAAGGGATGTTAAAGCATTTATCATGCAAATGGAAGTGAGAAGAAAGCCAGCATAGAAATAGATCAGACAAAATTAAAAAAAAAAAAGACTAACAAGAGATAAGGGACACTGCATAATCAAAGGGAGCGAGAGAACAAGAAGATATATCAATTGTAAATATTTACACACACAACATGGACATGGGAGCATCCAAATCCATAAAGCAGTACCAAGGTAACTGATACTGACAGAATAAAGCAGGGGGCTGTAACACTCCACATGTATTAGTGGATAAATCTTCCAAACAAAATCAACAAGGAAACAATGACTTTGAATGACACACTGGACCAGATGGATCTAACAGATATATTCAGAACATTCCATCCCCAAACAGCAGAACACACATTCTTTTTAAGTGCACATAAAACATTCTCCAGAAGAGTTCACAGGTTAGACTACAAAATAAGTCTAAACAAATTCAAAGGCTGAAGTCCTCCATGCATCTTTTCTGATCACAATGGTGTAAAACTAGAAATCAACCACAAGAAAAAAGTCTGGAAAGAGCACAAATATATGAATGTTAAATAACATGCTATTAAACAATGAATGGGTCAACCAAAAAATCAAAGAGGAATAAAAAAAAATATGTGGAGACAAATGGAGATGAAAATACAATGGTCCAAAATCTTTGGGATGCAACAAAATCTGTTCTAAGAGGAATTTTATAGTAATACGGGCCTACGTCAAGAAGAAAAATCTCAAACAACCTAACCTTACACCTAACGGAGGTAAAAAGGAACAAACAAAGCCCCAAACCAGTAGAAGGAAGGAAATAATAAAGATTAGAGCAGAAATAAATGATATAGAAACAAAAAACAAAAAACAATAGAACAGATTAATTAAACCAGGAGCTTTTTCTTTGAAAAGATCAACAAAATTGATAAACCACTAGCCAGACTCATCAAAAGAAAAAAGGCCCAAGTAAAATCACAGATGAGAGAGGAGAAAAAACCCAACACCACGGAAATACAAAGGATTCTAAGAGAAGATCATGAAAAACCATATGCCAACAAATTGGACAACCTAGAAGAAACAGATAAATTCCCAGAGACATATAACCTACTAAAACTGAAACAGGAAGAAATAGAAAATTTGAACAGACTGATAACCAGCAATGAAATTGAATCCGTAATCAAAAACTCCCTACAAACAAAAGTCTAGGACCAGGTGGCTTCACAAGCAAATTCTACCAAACATTTAAAAAAGAGTTAATACCTATTTGTCTCAAACTATTGCAAAAAATAGAAGAGGAAGGAACACTTCCAAATTAATTCTATGAGGCCAGTAACACCCTGATACCAAAACCAGATAAAGACACCACAAAAAAACAACTACAGGCCAATATCTCTGATGAACATAGATGCAGAAATCCTCAACAAAATACTAGCAAATCGAATCCAACAACACATTAAAAAAAAAAAAATCACTCACTACAATCAAGAGAGATTCCTGGCCTGCAAGAATGGTCCAATATTCGCAAGTCAATCAACATTTGATCCTTTCAGTAGATGTAGAAAAGGCATTTGACAAAATATAACATCCATTCATGATAAAAACCCTCAACAAAGTAGGTCTGAATAAAGGCCTTATACGGAAAAACTCACATCTAACAATGCGGAAAAACTGACAGCCTTTCCTCTAAGGTCAGGAACTAGACAAGGATGGCCACTCTCACTAATTTTATTCAACCTATTACCTGAAGTCCTAGCCACAACAATCAGACAACAAAAAGAAATAAACGGCATCCAAATTGGTAAGGAAGAAGTAAAACTTTTCACTATTTGCAGATGACATACTATATATAGAAAACCCTAAAGACTCCACCAAAAAAACTACTAGAACTGATAAATGAATTCAGTAAAGTTGCAGGATACAAAATCAATATACAGACATCTGTTGTATTCCTGCACACTAATAATGAAGCAGCAGAAAGTGGAATTAAGAAAGCAATCCCATTTTCAATTGCTCCAAAAAACAGTAAGATACCTAGGAATAAACTTAACCAAAGAGGTGAAAGACCTGTGGTCTGAAAACTATAAAATACTGGTGAAAGAAACTGAAGGTAACAAATGGAAAGATATTCCATGCCCATGGATTGGGAGAAAAAATATTAACTTGTCCATGCTACCTATAGCAATCTACAGATATAATGCAATCCCTAGCAAAATACCAACAGCATTTTTCACAGAACTAGAACAAACAATCCTAGAATTTGTATGGGACCACAAAAGACCCTGAATAGCCAAAGCAATCTTGAAAAAGAAAAACAAAACTGGAGGTATCACAATTCCAGGTTTCAAGATATACTACAAAACTGTAGTAATCCAAAACAGTATGGTACTAACACAAAAATAGACCCATAGATCAATGGAACAGAACAGAGAGCCCAAAAATAAACCCACAATTACATGGTAATTAATCTACAACAAAGGAGGCAAGAATATACAAAGGGAAAAAGCCTCTTCAACGAATGGTGCTGGGATAACTGGACAGCTACATGCAAAGGAATGAAACTGGACCACTTTCTTACACCATACACACACAAAAAAACCCTCAAGATAGACTGAGGACCTAAGTGTGAGATCTGAAACTATACAAAAAAGGAGGCAAGAATATGCAATGGGACAGTTCTCTTCAACAAATGTTGTTGGGAAAACTGGACAGCTACATACAAAAGAATGAAACTAGACCACTTTCTTATACCATACACAAAAACTCAAAATGGATTAGGGATCTAAATGTGAGACCTGAAACATAAAAATCCTAGAAGAGAGCACACGCAGTAATTTCTCTGGCATTGGCCATAACATTTTTCTAGAGGTCTCCTGAGACAAGGGAAACAAGCAAAAATAATCTGCTGGAACTACATCAAAATAAAAAGCTTCTGCACAGTGAAGGAAACAATCAACTAAAAGGCAACCTACTGAGTGGGAGGAGAGATTTGCAAATGACATATCCCACAAAGGGTTAGTACCCAAGAAATATGAAGAGTTAATACAACTTAACACCCAAACAACAACTAATCTAATTAAAAAATGGGCAGAAGACATGAACAGACATTTCTCCAAAGAAGGCAGACAGAGGGCCCACAGGCACATGAAAAGATGCTCAACATCACTCATCATCAGGGAAATGCAGTTAAAAGTACAATGAGCTGTCACCTCCCACCTGTCAGAATGGCTAAAGTCAACAACACAAGAAACAACAGGTGATGGCAAGGATGTGGAGAAAAAGGAACCCTCTTGCACTGTTGGTGGAAATGCAAACTGGTGCAGCCAGTCTGGAACACAGTATGGGGGTTCCTCAAAAAGTTAAAAATAGAACTACCCTACGATCCAATTATCGCACTACTGGGTATTTACCCAAAGAATACAAAAACATTAATTCAAAGGGATACATGCACCCCTATGTTTATTTCAGCATTATTTACAATAGGTAAATTATGGAAGCAGCCCAAATGTCTATCGACAGATGAACGGATAAAGAAGTAGATGGAGCTAGAGCGAATAATGCTAAGTGAAATAAGTCAGGAAAGACAAATACCATATGATTTCATGTATATGTGGAATTTAAGGAACAAAACAAATGAGCAAAGGGGGGGGAAAAGAGACAAACCAAGAAACAGACTTAACAAGAGAGAACAGATGGTTACGGGGTGGGGGGGAGATACGTGATACAGGTGATGGGATTAAATAGTACTGAGAAATGTACAGAATTGAATGACTATATTGTACACCTGAAACTAATATAACACTGTACATTAACTATATTGAAATTAAAAAACAATATTAAACAAAATAAACCCACTTCAATCAGGTTTTGGTCCTCACCCCCCTTCATTGAAAGTCTTCTTAATGGCATTACCCATGACTTCTAATATTGCCATTTCCAAAGCCCCTTCTCTGTCCTTGATTTACCTAAAGTCTCAAGAGCAATTGAAACAATTTTTTAAACTCAAGTTTATTGATGTGTAATTTCCAATAAAATGTACACATACTAAGGGTACAATTTGATGAATTTTGACAAATATATTCATCTCTGTACCAACCACTACCACAAAAGGGACCCTTGTGCCCATTCCAATCCATCCCCACAATCATCCTGACCCTAAACAACAACTGATAATGCTGTTACTGTATTTTAGATTTTTCTTAGAGCTTCATATTAATGGAATCATACATGATGTATTCTTGTTTTGACTTATTTTGCTCAGAATATTTTTGAGATTTATCTGTTACTGCATGTATTAGTGGCTCATTCCTTTTTATTAGTGAGTAATATAGAGATTGTATAGACAAGCTACAATTTGTTTATCTACCTGTTGATAGACACTTGGGATGTTTCTGGTCTGGGGCTTTTACAAATAAAGCTGTCATGAACATTCATGTATCAGTATTTGTGTGGACATATATTTTCATTTCACTTGAATAAGTACTTAGGATGGAATTGCTGGGTCATAAAATAAGTGCATATTTTAATTTATAAGAAATACCAAGCTATTTCCAAAGTGGTTGTACCATTTTACATTCTCACTAGCAATGATCAGAGTTCCAGTTACTCCACACCTCACCAACACTTGTCATGGTCACTTTTTAAAATTTTAATTGGTCTAATAGATGTTTTGTGGTATCTTATAGTTATAACTTACATTTCCCTGATGACTAATGATGCTGAACATCTCGTGTGCTCATTAACTATTTGCATATCTTTTTTATAAAGTGTTCAAAGTTTTGGCTTATTTTTTTATGGGCTGTTTGTCTTACTGAGATGCAAGTGTTCTTTATATTCTAAATAAATCACACATTCATACATTTTCCCCCACTTTATGACTTGTCTTTTCATTTTCTTAATGGTGTTTGAGAATATTTTAATTCTGATGTTCATTTCATGAAATTTTTTCTTATGATTCATGCTTTTATGTCCTAAGAATTATTTGCCTACTCCAAAATCTCAAAGATTATATTCTATGTTTTCATCTAGAAATTTTGTAGTTTAATCCTTACATTTTGGTACATGATTTATTTTGAGTTAATTTTGTATACGGTGTGAGGTAAAGTTTAAAGTTCTTCCTTTCTGGGCGCCTGGGTGGCTCAGTCGTTAAGCGTCTGCCTTCGGCTCAGGTCATGGTCCCAGGGTCCTGGGATCGAGTCCCACATCGGGCTCCCTGCTCGGCGGGAAGCCTGCTTCTCCCTCTCCCACTCCCCCTGCTTGTGTTCCTGCTCTCGCTATCTCTCTCTGTCAAATAAATAAATAAAATCTTTTTTAAAAAAAATAAAGTTCTTCCTTTCTATATGGATATCTGGTTGTTCCAGCCCTCTTTGTTGAAAAGACTATTTTTGTCCCTCATTTAGTTACCTTATTTCTTTTGTCAAAATCAATTGACAATATATGCGATATATGACATGGGTCTATTTATGGACTCTATTCTGTTCTGTTGGCCTATACATTTTGACATTTCTTTTCCTTGCTTACTTTCTGTGATACTGTATTCTCCTGGTTTTCCTCTTTGGCCAGTTCTCATTCTTTTTTTTTCTTCATCCTTCTCCTGGTTCTCTGCTTTTATAAGTGAGGTATCAAGGACTTAGTCTTAGACCTCCCTCTATTTTTCTATCCACACACTCTCCCTCCATCAAAGATTGGTAGGTGTTAACTAGAAAAAAGGAGTGGGAGAAGTGGAGAGAGGGAATGAGGAGGAAAAAGAATAAAAATGTCTTAGAATGACACACATATATAGAGTCCAGGAGATGAGACAGAATATGATACATGGAAACTAAGTACAGCTAGTCTAGAATGTGAAGGAGGAAAGCATGAGATGAGGCAAGGCAAAGTTTAATAATAGTCTTGGAGGCGTTGCCAAGTTTGTACTTAAACCTGCGAGAAATGAGGAAATGACATAATAAGATGTATAAAAATATTTAATGGTTGTGTAAATGACCATGCAGTCATTAAAATAAAGTTTGTGAAGGGTATTTTGCCACTTTTGAAAATTCACATTATGTTTCATTTGGAAAACAAGGTCTGTATAAACTACATAAAATTTATATTTTAATGTGAGTACTTTAAAAGACTACAAGATGTACCAATTTTTAAAAAAAGATTTACCACGGCACCTGGGTGGTTTAGTCTGTTAAGCATCTGCCTTCGGCTCAGGTCACGATCTCAGGGTCCTGGAATCGAGCCTCACATCAGGTTCCCTGCTCAGCAGGGAGTCTGCTTCTCTCTCTGCCTCTGCCCTCTCCCAGCTCATACTCTCTCTCTCACTCAAATAAATAAAATCTTTAAAAATAAATAAAATTAAAGAAAGATTTATCTATTTATATTCGAGAGAGAGCAGGGGGAGGGGCAGAGGGAGAGGGAGACAAGCAGACTCCCCGCTGAGCAGGGAGCCTGACATGGGGCTCAATCCCAGGACCCCGAGATCATGACCTGAGCCAAAATTAAGAGTGGAATGCTCAACTGACTGAGGCACCCAGGCAGCCCAAGATGTACCAAATTTTTAACAGTAGCTATTCCTAAATGTTAAGATTGCAGATGGCTTCATATTCTTCCTTTTGCTTTTTTATATTTTCAGATTTTTAAAATAAGTCTGTATTAAATCTATAATACTTTAAAAAGCATGCTAAAAGCAAACATCTGATTTTTAGAAGAGGTGCCAAGTTACTGCTAAGAATAATTAAGCTGGGTGTCATCGCTGCTATGGCAGAGTAGGGGACCCCAAGCCTCCATCCACCCACAAAGATCAACAATTAGACAGCTATCCACAAACAAAAAATAGCTCCGATAGAGTTCAGGGTCCACTTAAACTTCAGCAAGCACCACAACAGAACAAAAAAACCTGAGAACCACCACACAAAAGAGGAAGGAGGAACAGGATTGTTTTGCCTGCATCATGGCACCCCCCCAGGCCAATACTGCACAGTACCAAGAGTTCCCTCACTGGCAAAGGGAGAGCAGGGAGAGTGACAAGCTCCCCTAGCTTTTGGGGGCACTGCACAAGGGACCCACTTTGGTCTCAACACACCCAGAGGCGGAAAAGGCTGTGACATATAGCGGTAGCTAGGAGCAAGGAAGAAGAGTAGGGCTACCAGTAGCAGCCACACAGCAGGAGGGACTGTGGTCCCCAGTGAACTGTTCCGCAGGGGACAGCAGTAGCTTTTGCCACTGAAGAAACCAATGACCAACACAGCCAATGTGGAACCTACAGAGTTCACCACTGAGGGTTTCCCCCAAAGGTTTTCCCCATCACAGCCAACGCCTACCTGATGCCCTCCTTGCTCTGGGCCCAATCTGGCCCCCCTCCCGGAACTAGGATCTACGTAGGGAGCCCGCCCTGGCCTCTGTGGCTGCGTGAGTACAAGATGCCAGCCGAGATGCTGGTGGCTGACACCCCGCCCCTGCGTGCACATCTGGGGCTAACTAGCCCCCCCAGCTGGGCACCTACATGCCCCTGGCCTGATTCCCACTGCCAGCCTCCGCCAGCACATGCACACCCCTGGAGAGATCCTGCAGCCACAACAGTGACCACCAAAAGCCAGGGCCCTTACAGCTGTTTGTGGGCCTGGATCCGGCCCTGTCGCTGGCACTGGTCTGCACCACGGGGCTCCCCTGCAGCTAGCCCCTCCCATGATGCATGAGCATGCCCCCAGGCTGACCCCCATCCTTGGCTTAGACTGCTGTCCTGTGCCTGTAGGGTGAGTCTGCAAGTACAGGGTGCACGCCGACGGCCAGGACCCCCTACAGCTGCTAGCGCACCCACAGTTAACTGCAGTACTATGCCGCTGGCCCTGGCCACCACCTCTGTGCCTGATCCAACCCCTGCCGCTACAAGGCATTTACAGCTGGTCCCCAAAACCGAGCATCTGCACGTCACCAGCTCTGTTCACCCTGGTCCCTGGCCACTGGACCTGGAGGCACCATTGAGGACTCCAATATGCCTTGTAGTCACTGCAATCCCTCTGCAGTCCTTGTCTAGAACCATGTAGCTGTTGATGTCATGGACCCCAGAAGCCTGAGCTGGACCATCACAAGTCCCCACATGTGGTGCTCTATACTGCTAGACCCAGGGTTCCAACATGCTCTGGCATGTCCCCACCAACAGGGGTAAAGGTCTTTCCCAACCAAAATCAGTCCATAAAGTCTGGAAGAGATGACTGTGTCTTCAAATGCACAGACATCTAATACAAGGCTAGAGGGATGGTGAAGAAATCAGGGAAACATGCTACCACCAAAGGAACATAGTAAACCTATAAAGTTAATATACATAAACTTATATATAAATGTATTAAGTATATGCCAGTAGATATAAAGGGAGATAGACAACAATACAATTATGATAGGGAACTTCAATACCCCATTTTTAACAATGGAAAGAGCATCCAGACAGAAAATTAATAAGGAAACACTGGACTTGAACTATATTTTAGACCAAATGGATCTAACAGAAATATACAAATATACAAAACATCCCATCCAACAGCAGCAGAACACACATTCTTCTCAAGTGCACATGGAACATCCTCTAGGATGGATCATATGCTAGACCACAAAACAAGCCTTAGCAATTTAAAGAATATTGAAATCATACCAAGTAATGAATCAATAAAAAAAGGAAGACTAGGAAATTCACAAACATGTGAAAGTTAAACAACACACTTCTGAACAGCTAGTGAAGAAGAAATCAAAAGGGAAATAAAAAATCTCCAAACAAAAAAAGGAAACAATGAAACAAAACTTGAGATGTAGCAAAAACAGTTCTGAGAGTTTATAGTGATAAATGCCTAAATTAAGAAAAAAGAAAGATCTCAAATAAACAACCTAACTTTACACATCAAGGAATCAGAAAAAGAACACACTAAGCCCAGAGTCCAAAATTAACAGAAAAAAGGAAATAACAAAGATCAGAGCAGAAATAAAAAACAGAAAAATAGAAAAGATCAACAAAATTAGGAATTGGTGTCATGAAATGGTAAAATTGATAAACCTTTGGCTAGACTTACCAACAAAAAAGGACTCAAATAATACTATAAATGAAAGAGGTGACATTACAGCAGATACAAAGAAACACAAAAGATCCTAAGAAGCAATTATGAACAATTATGCCAACAAACTGGACAACCTAGAAGAAATAAATTCCTAGAAACATACAACCTACCAAGACTGAATCAGGAAGAAATCAAAAATCTGAACATACCAATACTGAGCAAGACTGAATCAGTAATCAAAAACCTCCCAACAGGGACACCTGGGTGGCTCAGTTGGTTAAGTGTCTGACTCTTGATTTCAGCTCAGGTCTTGATCTCAGGGTCGTGGGTTCAAGCCCTGTGTTGGGCTCCACAAAGGGCATGGTACTTAAAAAAACCAAACCAAAACAAAACAAAACAAACCTCCCAACAAAGAAACACCCATGACCAGATGGCTTCATGGATGAATTCTATCAAACATTTAAAGAATTAATATTAATCCCTATCAAACTCTTCCAAGAAATTGAAGAGGTGGGGACACTTCTACATTCATTATTGTCCACCAATAAATGAATGGATAAGGAAGATGTGATACACGCACACACACCATGGAATATTTCTCAGCCATAAAAAAGAATGAAATCTTGTCATTTGCAACAACATGGACGGAGCTAGAGAGTATCATGCTGAGTGAAATAAGTCAGCAGAGAAAGACAAATACCACATGATTTCACTCATATGTGGAGTTTAAGAAACAAAACAAATGAGCAAAGAAAAAGAAGAGACAGACACAAACCAAGAAACAGACTCTTAACTATAGAGAACAAACTGATGGCTACCAGAGGTGAGGTGGGTGGGGAGGATGGGGATTAAGAGTACACTATGATAAAATAAAATGATAAAAATAAAAATAAAGTAGCTCTGCACAGCAAAAGAAACAAGGAATAAAATGAACAGAAAACCTATGGAATGGGAGAAAATATTTGCAAACCACCTAACAAGGAGTTAGTATCTAAAATATAAAACATCATACAACTTAATTGCAAAACAAAAGACACACACACACACACAATCCAATTAAAAAATGGGCAAAGGACCTGAATAGACATTGTTCCACAGACGACATACAAATGGCCAGCAGGTACATGAAAAGGTGCTCAGCCTCACTAGTCATCAGGGAAATTCAAATCAAAACCACAATGAGAAACCACTTCACACCTGTTACAATGGCTAGCATCAAAAAGACAAGAGATAAGAAGTGTTGGCAAGAATGTGAAGAAGAGGGAGCCCTTAAGCATTGTTGATGGGAATGTAACCTGGTGTCAACCACTGTGGAAAACTGTAGAGATTACTCCAAAAATCAAAAATGGGAAAAAATTTTTTTTAACTCTAACTATCACACGATCCAACAATTTCACTTCTGGCTATATATTCAAAGGAAATGAAATCACTGTCTCGAGAGGTATCTGCACCCCTGTGTTCACTGCAGTAGCATTCACAATAGCCAGGACATGAAAACAACCAAAGTGTCCATCGACAGATTAATAAATTATATATATACTATATATACACACACATATACACACACAAACACACAACAGAATGTTTATTCAGCCTTTAAAAAGAAGGAAATCCTGCCATTGTAACAACATGGATGGACCTTGATGCATTATGCTAAATGAATTAAGTCAGACAGAAAGAGAAAGACAAATACTATATGATCTCCTCTTAAATGTAGAATTTTAAAAAGGTGAACTCACAGAAGCAAAGAGTAGAACCTTGGTTGCCAGGGACTGGAGGTGGGGAATTGAGGAGATGATGGTCAGAGTGCAAACTTCCAAGTTATACAAGGAATACGTTCCAGGAACCTAATGCACAGCATGGTGACCATGGTTAACAATACCATACTGAATATTAAAAGGTGCCATAAGAGTAGATTTGGAGTGTTCTTAGGTTAACAACAACAATGGTAATTATGTGAGGTAAAGGATGTGTTCATCCAACATTTCTGTGGTTCACAATAGATATACCTATCAAACCATCACAATTGTACACCTTAAATTTATATATGTTCTATGTAATTATATCTCCATAAAGTTGGGGGAAGAAAAGAATAATTAAGCTGTAAGTTTTATGTGTTCCAAAGTTTGGGTTTTATGATTTCGCTTATTTCTAGTTCTGAGCTCAGTGTTTGGTAGATCATAGGCATAATAGATGAAGAAATAAAACCTTATGGGACTTCAAACAATCAGTTGGTGAGAAAATTTCTGGGTTGAAAGAACTACTCCATAGGAACATTCCCTAAGGAACATACAAATTACAACACCCATGTCTCGTTCAAACTACTGTAGACTGTTGAAAAGACCCCTTACTTTAAATCACTTTAAAATATTTATTTAAGCCTTCTCAGCTTTTGATAATATGGTGTAAATGAATGAGAGCATATTTTGAAATGATATGATCATTTAGGACAAATATTCTACTTTCATAAATACAAATTGCTGTTATTATGTTTCTGCCTCACACTAGAGTCCTGAGCCAGCTTTGTAAATTTTCTATATAAATTTGCTCACAAAGTGGTGAGCCAAAGAGATATAGCAAAGGCAGCAAGCCAGGCAAATTTGCATCTGGATTCTCTTAGGACTCTGGGAAAGTGTTGTCTTGCAGTTTCAGAGGCAAATTTATTTGTGTAGTACAGATGGTTGCCTCAAGAACAGTTTGTAACACAAATTGCTATTATAGTGTGTCATTCTCATTAATTTAGAGCCAGATCAGTTTTGCCCCAGTTACAAATGGATTTAAAAAAAAAAAGTCTGTCCACTTAAGGCTTTCAATTATATACATATATATTGAAGTATAATAATTAGTATTTTATATATACATCATACAATACATATGTCCATATATACTATATATCTACCTTAACTCAGGAGGTAAAATAAGGATGTGTAAACCATTATAACTCATATGTCTGCCTCCCTCTCTTGAGGAAGCACTTTTAGGGGCTGATATGTTCATTCCTGAGTCAGTCCTTGTAACAGCTGCTACTTAATCCTCTCTTCTGTTTTCTGCTTATTGCACATCTGATCATTACTCAAATGAGCTTCTCCTGATATAAAGCCTTTACAGCCAAGAGGGTCTCCATGGAGTTGTGCTCAGGTGGATTCAGTGTGATGGAGAAGATCATGGAAAACTTTTTAGAGTAAGTTTCTCTTGAACAAAGTCTTGGAAGATGCAAAGGAATAAGCTAGGCAAACGAAAATGCATTCTAGGGAGAGGACTGCACAGAGTACTTACTAATTCAGGCAAAGGGTGAATCTGGAGCTGAGAAGCAATAACCTGATAACCAGCACAGTGTGCTTATAGACGCATGAGTTGTCTGACCTAGCTGGAGTTAAGAGATGAGCCTGGAGAAGCGACAAGATTGTGAAGGGACTAGACTACATAATGAGCGTGATTTTATAGGTGTAGGCACTGTTTGCAGAATTTAGTGTGGTTGATGACCATTTCCCTTTACTTCATATTTTGATTAGTTTTTTTCTGCGCCATTTGAACCCACCAAGTCTTTCTGGCATGGGTGACCCAGCACCCAGTTTCAAATGCCCTCTAAGCCTTCTCACATTCTCCTAGTTTCAGTTCCCAACAACTGCCTGATTGGCTCATTATTCCTAAAAGTAAACAAAGAGCAAGAACGGATATAATGCCTCTCCTCTCTAGCAGAACATTCCGTGACGGACCATATCACAAAATACTAGCCTGACCTCGGGTTGGCTGCCCTTGGGCAAGACCCGAACCCTGATGGCAGTAGGAAGGGTGGTGGCGTACAGGTGCAGAAATCACATGGTAGGGACTGTGAGCAGGGCCTCTTCCCCCTTCACTGGGCCCTGGGAGTGGCAGGCACCGCACTGGCATGGGACCAAGCCTGAACAAGTGACTTAACGTCATAGAGCACCGGGCCTAGAACCTTTAAACTGAGAACGAAGTGTACTTAATTTACAGAGGGATTATGAGATTTAGAGGTAATCTATATCAACTATCTGCTTCCTGCTTCATAGCAAGTGCTCAATAAATGGTGATACATACACATCAAGCTCTACATTTGTAGTTTTTAAGAAGCACATGTTTAACCCGGTTTATAGATGATGCTTTTCCTAACCACTCCCTCTATTGAACATTTAGAGGTTTTGCCCCCCATTTTCAATTTTATGATTAATGCTGCATTAAACATCGTCATGAATATAGTTTTATCTTTTGAATTATTTTAAGATAAATCCTTATGTGCTTCATTAGAACAATAGATGTGGATATTATTTCTATGGGTTCTAATGCCTATTGTCAAACAGGGATCCAAAATGAATTAACATTCTTACAAATGTTGAGCTAACCCATTATCTTGAAGACGTATGTAAATTAGGATATTACACTTACTTTTTTACTTTTTCTCTCATTAGGTGTAAATGGTATTTTATTACCATTTGGATTTGTGTTATGATTGACAATATTAGATTTTAAAATGTTATGAGTTGATATTCCTTCTGTGTGAATGAATTGTTCGTGTACTTTATTGATGAGGTTTATAAAGTATATGCATATACGTACACAAACATGTACACACATTAATCTCATTTATGACACTCATTATAGATTAAATTTCATGTGTAATTTCATATATTAATAGATTTTCTACACTGTCATACTCTTGGAAGTTTCTGTTTTTGTATCAGTCCTAGGTTTAAAATACGTTCTAATGTGTGGAAGAAATATTCCTTTTTCTTTACTCTTTTTTAAGATTATTTAACACCATCAAGATAGTTGCTTAGAAAGACTACTAAAATGGAAGAAAATAAAAGCCCTGACATGACTGGTAAAGAAAAAGACAAGGAAAAAATTCAAAATTGTTAGAAGAGAAAAGGGGTCATAACACGTCCTGCGGAGATTTTAAAAATAAGAGAACACTGTGAACAACTTTTCTGCCATTAAGTTAGAAAATGCAGACAAAATGGACCATTTCCTACAGATACAAATGGTATTTGTTAAAACTGACTCAAAGGCAAACAGAAAGCTTGAATGTATCTAAAACCATGAAAGCAGCTGAATTAGGAGTTTATAATCTACAATCACTTGAGTGGCTAGATAAATGGATGAAAAACCAGCCAACTTATGTGGAGCTTCTGAATCACAGAGCTGATTTCTAGGTTAAGCATCAGGACACACTGAATTCCTAAAACCTGATCTAAAACGGACTTTATTACAATTTGGAAAAGTTCCATGACATCCTTCTTTCTCTAGTGCCCTACTGCTATGGACTAAATACATCCAAAATTCATATGCTGAACCCTAATGTAAGGATATGAAAAGGAGGGGCCTTTGGGAGGTGAACAGGTCTTGAGGGTGGAGCTCTTGTGAATGGAATTAGTGCCCTTATAAAAGAGGCCCCAGAGAGCTCCCTTACCTCTTTCTCCATACGAGAACATAGGGAAAACCAAACAAAAACCAAAACGATGGCCATCTATGAACCAGGAAGAGGGGACTCACCAGATACTAAATCTGCCGGTACCTTGACCTTGGACTTCCTAGCCTCCAGAACTGTCAGGCATAAATATTTGTTGTTTATAAGCCATCCAGTTTATGGTATTTTTTTATAGAATAATATGGCATTATGTTATAATTGTTTTGTTAGAACACCTAAGCATGTGCGGATTTGGCTTAAATGGTTAATCTAGGGTTCTTTCTCTCTCACGATAGAATATCTGGTTTAACGTTTAATACTATCCATGTTACACTCCATGCTATGCACTGGAAGTCTAGGACTACCCAAAATTCCTATGTTGAAGTCCTAATCCCAAACGTAATGAGATTGGGAGGTAGGACCGTGGGAAATAATAAGGTCATGAGGGTGGAGCCCTCGTGAAGGAGATCAGTGCTCTTATAAAAAGAGCCATGAAAGAAATGATGTCTGTCTGCCATGTGAGGATGCAATAACGAAGGTGGCCATTGTAAACCAGGAAGAGGGCCTCACCAAGAACTTGACCCTGCTGGCACCCATGCACGGTGGGGTGTCTTAGTCTGTTCGGACTGCTCTAACAATATACCACAGGCTGGGCGGCTCCAACAGCAGACCTTTAGTTCTCATGGTTCTGGCGGCTGGAAGACACTCCACCATGCTAGTGGGAGAATGTACAATCCAATCCTTCATATAAATACCCATGCTCTGAAATATATTTGTGCTTTTATAATTAAAATATTCAAGTAATTCAACAGGAGAATGGTACTCAAAATCTAGCCTTGGTACTGTGTCATTTACTTACTGAGGGTTTTTCTTAACTGTTCTACTGAAATACGCATCAGGATGCTTTCAATTGGAATAGGAAAAAACAACCAAAGCAATCTGACTCAAACAATAGAAAACTGACCAGCTGGCTTTTACATGAAGTCCAGAGATGGGGCAGGCTCCAGGGTTGGTTGAGGGGCTCGTGTCATCAAGAATATAGCTTCTTTCCCTCTCTTTGCTCTATAACCATAGGATCTGTATCCATCCATGACTGTTTCCCCTCCAGGCTGTAGACAGTTGCCAGTTAAGTGAGGCCTGCTTAGGCCTTTGTTTACAGCCAGCAGAGGAGAGAAATTGCCTCTCCCTAAGCCACCAAAAGGAGGTCTTTATCTTCAGTCTTTGGGGGCCAATTTACCTTTCCCCCAAACAATGGTAGGGCTAGGTCCTTGAGACAATCACTGGCTTCCTAACCGGGCCTATCAGTGGAGCTCAGGGAAGTTCCTCAAAGCTTACTGCTGCCATACAATGGGAAGGGGAGACTGAGTGTTGAAGAATCAAGCACTCCACCCACTACAAAATATTTGCTCAGAAACACTTGCATTTTCACTGGTGATACTTGATTGTACCTTCATTTTGGAGTTCGCGAAGATAAAAGGAATTATGGTGTGTCTTCCAGTTAGTGTCTAAAATAAGATCTTTGCAAAGATTATGTGCCAGTCTGAGTTTGCTGTTAGATCTCACGCAGTTGATAAAGTATCAAGCCTCAAACGTAAATAAAAAGTGTAAACTAATTTTTTTGACCTAATTGGAAAAAAAAAGATTGTAAGATAAATCATTCTAAGCTAAAAGTCACAGCTAAATATTAAATGCAATGAATATGTCCAAAGACACACAAGAGAGAGCCCTTCAATCCAAGCAAGACCATTCCCCTCACAACCCAAGTCTGTCTTACACTCCAGCCACAGTGCATGAATATATACATGTTTACACAAATATATCCAGTGCAGAAGATATAAATAAAATCCGTTAGACAGTATCAATGTATTTTATCTGTAGGAAGTTTATCAGTGTCATAGCATCTACATGTATAGAATACATAGCATTTCCTCCCTTTAAAATTTGTATGAGGAAGTAATATATGCACATTGCAAAAAAACTCAATCAACATCAACAGACAGTAAAAGAAAAACAAAGTCTCTTTCTCAATTTCCCCAGAGTCCTCCCCCCACCACCCCAAAGGCCTAGGTTATCAGTTTCTTGTGTGTTCTTCCCCAGATAGTTTCTATATATGAAAATACATATGTATCTTTTTAAAAAATACAAATGGGGGGATCGCCTGGGAGGCTCAGTCCATTAAGCGTCTGCCTTCGACTCAGGTCATGATCTCAGGATCCTGGGATCCAGCCTCACGTTGGGCTCCCTGCTCAGTGGTGAGACTGCTTTTCCCTCTCCCTCTGCCTCTCCACCTGCTTGTGTACTCTCTCTCTCTCTCTCAAATAAATAAATAAATCTTTTAAAAAATGGGAACATGTGCTGCAAACAGTTCTGTCCTCTGTGCATTTTCATTTGAGAATTTATTCACACATATAGAGTGTCCTGAATCTTGAATAGCTGCAGGAATATATCTCATGACCTTAAAGTAGAGGTGAGGGCAACATTTGAGCTTAGGCAAAAAAATGGGGTGGGAAGGAGTTCTCCAATGCTCAGGCAAGGAAGATGCAATAAAGAACAGAAGGTCTGGAGGAAAGGGCCACAGCACTGGGAACTAAGGGGAAAAATCTGCCAATGAGGGATCAAAGTGATGCAGATGGGAGGATGGAGCCCCACAAATTGCCTAAAGTTGATTTTTAATCTTTCAACAAGTTAGAGAGAAACTGAAAGTTTTACCATGCTTCTGAAAACAAAGAGTTCGTCACTTGATTCATGATTTTTTTTTTTTTCTATTTGTACTCATGGCTATTTTTTTCAAGTTTTTATTTAAATTCCAGGTAGTTAACATACAGTGTATGTTTCAGATGTACAGTCTAGTGATTCATCACTTCCATACAACACCCAGTGCTCATCACAAGTGCCCTCCTTAATGTACATCACCCGTTTAGCCCACCCCCCAGCCACCTCCTCTCCAGTAAACCTGTTTGTTCCCTATAGTTAAGAGACTGTTTTCCCATTTGCCTCTCTCTCCCCCTGCCCCATGTTCATCTGTTTTGTTTCTTAAATTCCATATATGAGTGAAATCATCTGGTATCTATCTTTCTCTCACTTATTTCACTTGGTATAATACTCTCAACTCCATCCACGGCATTGCAAATGGCAAGATTTCATTTTTTATGGATGGGTAATATTCCATTGTATATATTTACTACACCTTCTTTATCCATTTATCAGTTGATGCACATTTGGGCTCTTTCTATAATTTGGCTATTGTTGATAATGCTGCTATAAACATCAGGGTCCAGGTATCCCTTCGAATCAGTATTTTGTATTCTTTGGGTAAATACATAGTAGTGCAATTGCTGGATTGTAGGGTAGCTCTATTTTTAACTTATTGAGGAACATCTATGCTGTTTTCTAGAGTGGCTACATCAGTTTGCATTCCACCCACAGTGTAGGAGGGTTCCCCTTTCTCTGCATCCTCACCAATACCTGTTGTCTCCTGTGTTGTTAATTTTAGCCATTCTGACAGGTGTGAGGTGATATCTCATTGTAGTTTTGATTTGTATTTCCCTGATGAGTGATGTTAAGCATTTTTCATGTGTGTGTTAGTCATCTGGATGTCTTCTTTTCAGAAATGTCTATTCATGTCTTCTGCCCATTTTTTAACTGAATTATTTGTTGAAGGTGCTATTTTTGAGCGAAAGCCTTACATCCTCATGTATTCCTGTAAGCTGGAGTGTCCCTGTTTGAGATTCTGCAATCCACCACTAGATGGACCTATTTGATATTTTGTCTTCAGAGAAAAAGCAGTTCTACAGTCAGTGAAATCGTCCCAATAAAGATTTAGATCACTGATCTTAAAACAAGATTTGAGTTTTAAAAAGTAAACCATTCATACAAAATAATGAATAAAATATACTCACATACTTAAATAATGTTAATAAAAACAAACACCTGTGTGTTAAACCTCCTGTCTTAAGAAATAAAACTTAACCCAATAAATCTTTTAAGCTAACTGAGCTCCCTTTCTGATCTTCTCCCTTTCCTTCCATCCATATGAGGCCAATATTCTGAATTATAAATTAGCAGATACCTTTAATAGTTTTACAATATATGATGTATCACTAAACAATAGGTTTAATTTTTCTAGGTTTTGAAACTTATCTAAAAGAATTATTATATGTATTTTCAAATGCTTTTCTCACTCTTCATTCTACTTCTGAGATTCATCCACGTTGGTATGTATAGATAGCCCCAGTGCATTTTTTTCAAACTGCTCTATGATATGGTGCTGTACGAACAGACTAAAATTTGTTTATCTGTGTTACCAATTTTAGACTTGTTTTTCATTCAGTACTGTGACTTTTAAGATTCTCATTTTCATTATGCAGCTAAAATTTAGACAGACTAAACATTGTTGATATGTAATCTGTATCTAATAATTCCAATATCAGTCTTGGGAGTCTGACCCTTCAGGGGTTTTTTTGTTTGTTTTTCCTGCTGATTTTCATTTACTCGGGCTTGTTTCTTCATGTGCTTTAGTAATTAAGAAAAAATTGTGAGTGCCTGTTCCCTAGGCGGCAGTTTTCTCAAAATAATGTTTTGTGCCCCCTACCCCCACTCCCACCCCTGCTAGTATATCCTTAATTAACTGCAAGGAGATCTCAATTTCTCTGATCTGGAAATCATTTCACCCATTGCTCTGTCTGAATAACAGTCTCTGTCTGTCTTGAGCAATGGTGGGGCAATTACTCCTTCTTTTGGGCAGGGAAATCCATGGTTTGTCGTCTTCTCCAAAGATGAGTATTTTGGAAAGCCTGGTGGCAAAGCTACTGCCATCTTTCACATGAGACCCATCAAGAGCAGCTTGTCTTGCTCTCTCTCTGTGGCCCACGTTAGCACATTCAGCCAACATACACAGACTAGCAAAACTTGATGGAATGCCTAATTGATTTGGCCAAGCTCCAAATCAATCTAGAGGATTGTCAATCTGGGTGGTGCCCACAAAGATCTTTCTCATGTCACAGAACTTCTACTTGGCCTCCTCAGGCATAATGATGAACAGCAAAGTGACCCTTGGGTCACAGATTAGATGGAAATCCTCACCACTCTTGTCAATGTTGAAGACATTCATAAAACTGGCAGGGTATCCTATCTTGGTATGCAGCCTGCCATCAAGCTTAAGGAATCACTGGATGCAGATCTACTTTCTCTCCTCTCAGAGCACACCTGAGTCTGTTCTTTAATAAAATAGTGAGAGGGCCCAGTGGATGCATAAAGGACAAAAACATTAGTATGTTTAGTATCTAATGCTTTGGAGCTGCTATATGCTTCAGGACCATGAGTCATGACTATTCTAGGTACAGAAAGAGCTGAAACCCACTCATCAATCATACAGGGAAGATTTGCTTTGCTCCTGCCAGGCCAGGAGCATAGGGACGATACCAATCTATAGCTACTTTAAAATGAAATCTGGCTTGATAGTATTCAGACCACATAGTTAGCATGAATTTTGTCCCCAAAACAGCATGAGTGTGGGCTTATGGTTCAAAATTCCAAAGTAGATTCTTTTTTTCTTTTCCTACTCATTCTAGAACCAACCTAAACAGATAAGTTTCCCTTTGAGTGGTTAGTTTCTACATCAACCCTTTCTAGAGTTCTGGCTTATACTAGAATCTTGGATTCTACTTCCTACCCTTCTTTGGATCCAGACTTTGCCTCCTGTCGATTAGAGGCCATTAAAATGCAAAATCCAGACCTTCCAACTTCGAATCACGAAAGATTGCTGGTGCTACCCTAATTATTACAAACCAGATAAGCTACAAAACCATAGTTTTTAAACCCAACAGAGACCTGAGGACAGAAAATAAATCTAACTAAATGAAAAGAAAGTAAAGAGTCCTTCCTTTAAGAGTAGAAAACTATAGTTGTTTTCATCCTAGTGGAGACACTGAAAGATGAAAGATTCATCATAGTAGGTGATAAGGAGAAGCCAGCCACGTTTTAATGAATTCTTAATGACTACATGTAAACTAGCATGATGAACTAGAACCCCAAGGAGCCCCAACCACAGAGTGTGCACCTGCCTGCTATTTACCATAGGCCCTCACAGAGGGCACGTGGATAACATGCTAAAGGCTGAGAGAAGAGCAGAAGAGCTCAGAGTGATCCCATATAAGGTGCTCAGACCTCTCCCAAGTAAATATAATGCTCAGTGAAGTGTAAGAGCAAGGCAGAAAGAGGAGAGAAATCTCTCTCAGGCACTCTGGGCTTTTACTGAGGGCAAAGCAGGAAATTCCAAAGACTGAAAGCAGAATAGTAGAACAGAGAGAGCTCTCCTTGGGTATATAAACATAAGGATGGAACTGAAGAGCCAACAGAAATTTCTAGTGACTCAAAAAGCTAGAAAATAGGCTGTGAAGCAGAGAGAGATCTCTCATGGTTCAAAAAGCTGGTGTCTAGTCTGTAAATTAACAAAGAAATTTCTGAGGTCTTATTGGTACTTACTTGGTGCCTCTATAGAGCTAGGGATTCTAGGCATTCTGACAGAAGAAGGGCTGATTAATTTTCCAGGGAAAATACTATTTCCTTTAACCTCTACTATTCTTTTATACACTGTGTGCAATGTACAATTAAAACTATGAGACATACAAAGAAGAAAATGCAACTCATGATCATGAGAGGGAAGAAGCAGACCAAGAGATGGATTGGCCATTGGAATTATGAGACAGGGACTCTAAAATAACCATGAAAATGTTAGAGGATCTAATAGGAAAGCTAGACAACATTCACAAACATATGGCGAATGTCAGCAGAAAGACTGAAATGATAAAAATGAGGAAATGGAAGTGCTAGAAATGGAAAATATCCTAAGTGAAGAATTCATTCAATAGGATCAGAAGCAGCCTGGGCACAGAGGAAGAAAATGATCTATAACAAAGAGAGTAGAAATTATATAAACCAAAACACAAAAATTAGAAAGACAGAAAATGCAATGAAGTATCTGAGATCTATGAGATACATATATGTAATTCAAATACCAGGAAAAAGAGAGAATGGGGTAGAAGAAATTGTTGAAGAGACAATGGCTGAGAGTTTTCCAAAATTGTTGAAGGATGTTAATTAGCAAACTCCAAGCAACATAAGTGTGTGTACACACACATGCATGCACACACACACACAGAGTACCCAGTACACCTAGGCACATCAGACTCAAACTGCTGAAAACCAAGATAAAATTTAAAAGCAGCCACATATATTACATACAGGGAAACAACAGTGAGAATTACTGCTGACCAGGTGGTCCAGAAGACAATGGAAAGTGTTTAAGTGCTTGAAGAAGAAAAAAAGATAACCTAGAATTCTATATGCAGCAAAATATATCACTCAAAAACAAATGAAAAATACATTTTAAGATAGACAAAAGAGGAGAGATTTCATCTCCAGAAGAGCTGCATTGCAATAAACACTAAAAGAGTAATTCAGGCTACAGGGAAATGATACCAGATGGAAGCTCAGAGCTGAAGAAAGGAATGAACACAAGAAAATTATGTGGGTAAGTAAAGACAAATTTAATCTTTTTAAAGAGAGAATTATACATTTATAGCTACATTTCTTTAAAAGATTATGGAATGGACTTCCAGGGAAGATGACAGAGTATGAGGACACTAAGCTCACCTCCTCCCACAGATACAAAGAGATCAACACTCACATCAGTATAATAACCCAGAAAATGACCCGAAGATTGGCAGAACAAACTTCACAACTAAAGACAGAAGAGGCCACATCAAAGAAGGCAGGAAGGGCAGAGATGCAGTGGGGAGTTAAACAGACCACAGGACTGTCTGTTGGGGGTGGGGGACCCACAGGCAGGGAGGGGAGAGAAACAGATCCTTACACAGGGGAGCCCACACAAGGAAGATGAGTCCCCATAACATCTGGCTTTGAAAATAAGAGGGGATGAATTTTCACGAGTTCTTACAACCAGTAGGACTTAAACCCAGGAATTTCATTTTATTTTTTTCTTTCCAAATTTTTTAAAATTTTTATTTATTTATTTGTCAGAGAGAGAGAGAGAGAGAGAGCACAAGCAGGGAGAGCTGCAGGCAGAGAGAGAAGCAGGCTCCCGGCTATGCAGGGAGCCCTACTCGGGGCTCAATTCCAGGACCCTGGGATCATGACCTGAGCCGAAGGCAGATGCTTAACCGACTGAGTCACCCAGGCGCCCCAACTTTCCAAAGTTTTATTTAAATTCTAATTAGTTAATATATAGTGTAATATTGGTTTCAGGAGTAGAATTTAGTGATTCATCACTTAGATAACAACACCCAGTGCTCATTATAACAAGTGCCTTCCTTAATACCCATCACCCAAACCCTGGAATTTTAAAAATCAGTGGGCTTGGCTCTGGGAGGATTGGGAAAATGGATAGAAAACTGAGTCCCCACCCTTAAAGAAACAACACAACAAACAGCCCTATGGAGATGAAGATTATAAGCAGCAGTTTCAAAAACACCTGGGACATACGGAAGGGTTACTTACTAATCTCAGAGCATGTCCCCAGAGAGACAGAGATGGCTGGGAGGCTCCTCCGGGAACAAAGGAGCTGGCAAGCATCATTTCCCTCCCCAACCCCCCAGCATAAACACAGGGCCACCTGTGGGAACCAGTGCAATGCCTATACTCGCAGCCTAATTTGCTAACACCACGTGTACTGCCCCTGCCGTTTGGTGGATGTGACCCCTGCAGCCAGTCCTATCTCAGGCCCAGTGTTGCAAGTGCCCTTCCTACAGAGGACAAGAAGCACACAAGCCTTGCTAACACCACCACACTTGCCACCCTGCTCCCCCGCCCACAAGGCAAATCCGAGCCTTCCGATACTGTTTGCCTGGAGCCCATCCAGGGTGATGCCATAGGCCTGGCAGTGTGCAAGCAGCCCCAACAGCGGCTGGCACCACTCCAAAGTGACTCCTTCCCCGGAAAGAGGGGAAGATGAGCACACACAAAAGTCCGACTGTTGCCTCGGCACTATGTTGGAGGCAGACATCTAGTCTGGCTGCATGCCCCACGCATCAGTGAAAGCTTCTTAAGGGACAACACATGGAAAGTGCCCTGAACTTTGGTACTACTGCATCTCTGGCAAACGCCTGCTCTGACTCAACTCAAGCTCAAGGCAGTTGTAGTCTGGCCCACTAACACCACAGAGACCAAACACTGCACACAACAGGAAAAGAGAGCCATCACAGAGGAGTAGACTGAAGGAAAACGTGGCCAAGCCACAAGAGTAAGGTGCATGCAACACACATAGGAGACACCCCTGAAGAACCAGTTTCTGGTGAACAGGGGGCACTGGGCTACAGGACACTACAGGGCCTCTTCTTCATAAGGCCACTAACTTTCAAGAGCAGGAGACATAGCTGACTTTCCTATGACACAGAGACAGAAACAAAATGAGGAGACATCTTCATATGTCCCAAATGAAAGAAAAGGACAAAATCACAGCAAGAGACCTAAGTGAAATGGACATACATAATATGCCTGATCAAGAATTTAAAGTAATGATCATGAAGATACGCACTGGACATGAGAAAAGAGACCGAAAACATAAAAAAGAACCAATCAGAGATGAAGAACTCAATAAATGAAATTAAAAATATATGAGGTGGAGGGGCGCCTGGGTGGCTCAGTCAGCTAGGCGTCCAACTCTTGGTTTTGGCTCAGGTCATGATCTTAGGGTTGTGAGATCAAGCCCTGCACTGGGCTCTGTGCTCAGCACAGTCTGCTTGTCCCTCTCCCTCGGCTCCTCCCCCCACTCACATTCTCTTTCTCTCTCTCCCTCTCAAATAAATAAAATCTTCAAAAATGTATATATATACATATATATACATAATACATGTATTATGTATATATATATGAGGTGGAATAAATAGTAGACTAGAGCCAGAAAAACAGATGAGTGACATGGAAGACAGAACAATGGAAGAAATCACGTTGAGAGGAGACAGAATTATAAAAAGCAAAAATAGCCTTAGAGAACTCAGTGACACCATCAAGCATAATAACATTTGCCTTATAGGGATCCTAGAAGGAAGAAAGAAAATGGGGGCAGAAAATTTATTTGAAGAAATAATAGCTGAAAATTTCCCAAACCCGGAGGGAAACAGAAATCCAGATCCAGGAGGAACAGAGTGCCCCCAACAAAATCAACCCAAGGAAGTCCACACCAAGACACAGAGTAATGAAAATAGCAAAAAATAATGATAAAGAGAGTTTTTAATCAGAAATAGAAAAGAAAACAGTTACATACAAGGGAAACTCCTTAAGGCTATCATCTGATTTTTTAGCAGACATTTTGCAGGCCAGAAGGGATTGGCAAAATATATTCAAAGTGCTGAAAGGAAAATATCTGCAACCAAGAATACTCTATCCAGCAAGGCTTTCATTCAGAATAGAAGGAGAGATAAAGAATTTCCCAGGCAAATGGAAGTTAAAGGAATTCATGACCAATAAACTAGCCCTACAAGAAATGTTAAAGGAGATTCTTCAAGTGGAAAGGAAAGGCTATAAGCAAGGGTAAGGAAAGCACAAAAGCAGTAAAAATAAGCATATCTGTAAAAACTCAGTCAAAAGACTCAAAATGAAAGGATGTAAAGTATGACACCATATACCTAAAACATTGGCAGGGGGAGGAGTAAAGAATGGGTTCAAACTTAAGCGACCATCAACTTAGTATAGACTGCTATATGTAGAAGATTTTTATATACAAACTGAATGGTAACCACAAATCAAAAACCAGTAGTAGATATGAAAAAAATAGGGAGAAAGGAATCCAAGTATATTACTAAAAAGCCAACTAATCGGGAGAGAAGAGAACAGGGAAGAAAGGAAGAGAAGAACTACAAAAACAACCATAAAACAAGCAACAACATGGCAATAAATACCTACCTATAAATAATTACTTTGAATGTAAACTGACTAAATGCTCCAATCAAAAGACATAGGGTGACGGAGTGGATAAAAAAGCAAGATCCATCTATACACTCCCTACAAAGAGACTAAAGATGCACGCAGATTGAAAGTGAAAGGATGGAGAAGCATTTATCATGAAAATAAATGTGAAAAGAATGCCAGGGTAGAAATACTGGTATCAGACAAAATAGACTTTAAAACAAAGACAGCAACAAGAGACCAAGGACACAACAGAATAATAAATGGAACAATCCAACAAGAAGATATAACAATTGTAAATATATCTGCACCCAACATGGGTGGACCCATATACTTAAAGCAGTTAATAACAAACATAATGGAAGTAACTGATAGTAATACAATATAGGAGGGGACATTAAGACTCCACTTACAATAATGGACAGATCATCCAAACAGAAAATCAACAAGGAAACAGTAACTTTTAATGACACTTTGGACCAGATGGATTTAACCAGATATATTCAGATCATTCCATCCTAAAACTGGAATACACATTCTTTTCAAGTGAACGTTCTGGAACATTCTCCAGAAGAGATCACATATTAGGCCACAAAACAAGTCTCAACAAATTCAAAAAGACTGAAGTCATACCATGCATCTTCTCTGACCACAATGCTATGAAACTAGAAATTAACCACAAGAAAAAATGTGGAATAACACAAATACACAGAGGTTAAATGACATGCTACTAAACAATGAATGGCTCAACCATGAAATCAAAGAGGAAATAAAAAAAATACATGGAGACAAACAAAAATGAAAACAATTGTCCAAAATCTTTGGGATGCAACAAAAGCTGTTCTAAGTGGGAAGTTTTAGCAGTACAGGCCTACCTCAAGAAGCAAGAAAAGTCTCAAATAAACAACATAACCTTACACGTGAAGGATCTAGAAAAAGAAGAACAAAGCCCAAAACTTCCGTAGAAGGAAGGAAATAATCAAGATTAGAGTAGAAATTAATGAAATAGAAACTAAAAAACCAATAGAACAGATAAATGAAACCAGGAGCAGGTTCTTTGAAAAGATCAACAAAATTGATAAACCTCTAGCCAGACTCATCGAGAGAGAGCGAGAGAGAGAGAGAACTCAAATAAGCAAAATCAGAAATGAAGGAGGAGAAATAACAATCAACACCACAGAAATACAAAGGATTTTAAGAGAGTATTATGAAAAATTATATGCCAACAAATTGGACAACCTACAAGAAATGGATAAATTCCTAGAAAACTATAACCTCCCAAAACTGAATTAGGAAGAAATAGAAAATTTAAGCAGATGAATTATCAGCAATGAAAGTCAATCAGTAATCAAAAAAACGCCCAACAAACAAAAGTCCAGGACCAAGGACACCTGGGTGGCTCAGTTGGCTAGGCGTCTGCCTTTGGCTTGGGTTGTGATCCCGGGGTCCTGGGATCAAGTCTCGCGTTGGGCTCCTTGCTCAGCAGGGAGCCTGCTTCTCCCTCTGCCTGCCACTCTCCCTGCTTATGCTTGCTCTCTCTCTCGCTCGCTCTGACAAATAAATAAATAAAATCTTAAAAAAAAAAAAAGTCCAGGACCAGATGGCTTCACAGGTAATTCTACCAAATATTTAAAGAAAAGTTAATATCTATTCTCAAATTCATTTTATGAGGCTAGTATCACCCTGATACCAAAACCAGATAAAGACACCACAAAAAAAAAAAAAAAAAGAAAACTACAGGCCAATATCTCTGATGAATATAGTTGCAAAACTCTTCAACAAAATACTAGCAAACCAAATCTAATGATACATTAACAAAATCATTCACCATGATCAAGTGGGATTTATTCCCAGTATGCTTAGATAGTTCAATATTTGTAAATCAATCAACATGATACATCACATCAATAAGAGAAAGGATAAGAACCATATGATCATTTCAATAAGTCAGGAACAAGAAAAGGATATCCACTCTCACTTTCATTCAGCATAGTACTGAAATAAATAAATAGATGATAGATAGATAGGTAGCATCCAAATTGGTAAGGAAGAAGTAAAACTCACTATTTGCAGAACACATGACACTTTAAGTAGAAAACCCTAAAGACTCATCAAAAAAAACTACTAGAACTGATAAATGAATTCAATAAGGTCACAGGATACAAAATCAATATACAGAAGTCTGTTGCATTTCTATACACTAATAATGAAGCAGCAGAAAGAGAAATTAAGAAAACAATCCAATTTACAATTGCAGCAAAATAATAAAATACCTAGGAATAAACTTAACGAAGGAGGTGAAAAACCTATACCCTGAAAAACCATAAAACACTGATGAAAGAAATTGAAGACAACAAAAGCAAATGGAAAGACATTCCATGTTCACAGATTGGGAGAACAAACGTTGTTAAAATATCCATACTACCCAAAGCAATCTATAGACTTAATGCAATTCCTATCAAAATACCAACAGCATTTTTCACAGAATTAAAATAAATAATCCTAAAACTTGTATGGAACCACAAAAGACCCCAAATAACCAAAGCAATCATGAAAAAGAAAAAAAAAAAAAAGCTGGAGGTATCACAACTCCAGATTTCAAGATACACTACAAAGCTGTAATAATGAAAACAGTACGGAACTGGCACAAAAACAGACACATAGATCAATGGAACAGAATAGAAAGCACAGAAATAAACCCATGATTATATGGTCAATTAATCTTTGACCAAGGAGGCAAGAATATGCAATGGGAGAAACAGTTTCTTCCACAAATGATGCTGGGAAAACTGGACAGCAACATGCAAAAGAAGGAAACTCGATCACTTTCTTACATCATACACAAAAATAAACTCAAAATGTATTAAAGACCTAAAGTGAGTCCTGAAACCATAAAAACCCTAGAAGACAGCACAGGCAGTAATTTCTCTGACATTGGCCATAGCAACATTTTTCTAGCTATGTCTGCTCAGGCAAAGAAAACAAAAGCAAAAATAAACTATTAGGATCACATCACAATAAAAAAGTTCCTGCACGGCAGAGGAAACAACAACAAAACAAAAAGACAGACTACCAAATAGGAGAAGATATTCGGCAAATATTGTAATGTAGTCCTAATAGCTTATTTTTGCTTCTGATAAAGGGCTAGTATCCAAAATATATAAAGAACTATACAACTCAACACCAAAAATCAAATAATTAAAAGATGGGCAGAAGACATGAACAGTCATTTCTCCAAAGAAGACATCCAGATGGCCAACAGACACATGAAAAGATGCTCAACATCACTCAGCATCAGGGAAATACAAATCAAAACTACAATGAGGTATCACCTCACACCTGCTAAATGACTAAAATAAAAAACACAAGAAACAACAGGTGTTCACAAGGATGTGGAGTAAATGGGACCCTCATGCACTGTTGGTGGGAATGCAAACTGGTACAGCCACTCTGGAAAACAGTATGGAGGCTCCTCAAAAAATTAAAGATAGAATTACCATATGATCCAGTAATTCCACTACTGGGTATTTGCCCAAAGAATATGAAAACACTAATTCAAAAGGATATATGCACCACTATGTTTACTGCAGTATTATTTACAATAGCCAAACTATGGAAGCAGCCCAAGTGTCCATCAACTGATGAATGGATAAAAAAGATGTGGTGTATATACACAATGGAATATTATTCAGCCATAAAAAAGATTGAAATCTTGCCTTTTGCGACGTGGATGAAGTTAGAGAGTATAATGCTAAGCAAAATAAGTCAGAGAAAGATAAATGCCATATGATTTCACTCATATGTGGAATTTTAGAAACAAAACAAATGAACAAAGGGGAGATAAACCAAAAAACAGACTCTCAACTATAGAGAACAAACAAACAGATGGTTACCAGAGGGGAGGTGGGTAGTGGGGGGAAGGATGAAATAAGGTGAAGGGGATTAAGAGTATACCTATTTTTAAAAAATACTCATTTACTTTTTGAGAGAGTGTGCACGAGTGGGGGGGGCGGGCAGAAGGAGGAAGGCAGGGAAGCAACTCCCCACTGAACAGGGAGCCCACACAGGGCTCAATCTCACAACCCTGAGATTATGACCCGAGCTGAAACCAAGAGTTGCACACTTAACCAACTGAGCCACCCAGGTGCCCCAAGAGCACACTTCCCTTATTGAGCATTGAGTAATATATGGAATTGTTGAATCACTCTATTGTACACCTGAAACTAATATAACATAGTATGTTAACTATACTGGCATTAAAATTCAAAAAGTTAAAAAAAAGACCATGGACTATTTAAAGCACAAACAATAGCGTTTTATGGTGTTTATAGCACATGTAGAAGTAAAATACACAACAGAGTGCAATATGTAAAAGAGGTGTCAAATAAAATCATATTGTTGTAAGGTTCTTAGATTGCTTACAACATAGTATAATACTATTTAAAAATAAACCATAATAAGTTAAAGATGTATACTGTAATCTTTAATACACCACTAAAAATTTCCTCAAATAGGTATAAGCTAGAGAAGGTAAATGAAATTCTAGAGAAGGCAGAGGGACCCCTGGGTGGCTCAGTCAGTTGAGCGTCTGCCTTTGGCTCAGGTCATGATCCCAGAGTCCTAGGATCAAGTCCTGCATAGGGCTCCTTGCTCAGCAGGGAGCCTTCTTCTCCCTCTGCTTGCCACTCCCCCTGCTTGTGCACTCATTCTCCCTCTCTCTCTCTCTCTCTCTGACAAATAAATAAAATCTTTAATCAAAAAAATAAAAATAAAAGAAGGCGGAAAGTCCCGTGCCAGCTGCAGATCAATGATTGCATCAATGAATGATGGGTGGGGGCTGGGTGCAATGGGCAGGGTGGTCAGGGGCTGTGAGTACACAGCAGCAATAGATCATTAATACACATGGATGTGCCTTTTCCAGTTTACTAATATCCCATAGTTTACTTACAATCAGCATGCTAATTTTAGGGTGTCACAATTTACTGCTGAAATTCAATAAGATACTTGTTTTCCTGACTCTCAGCCAGCAACCTCAGATCAATCATTATGAGCAGAAACGTCTTCCTTATCGAAATTATATACTTGTATTGCTGTTGCCTATATGCTTAGTCTGCAACTTTCTCAACGTATCAATCACTCACCTCTGTCCTTCTCTTGGGTTTTTACTATAGACTGAAAGAAAGAGCTAGCATTCCGGCACCATGTTACTTCACTGGAACATCACCAAGTGCTCCAGCTTGGCAGATACTTAGTCTAGAACCACCAAGAAAAGACGACAATGTTTTAACTAACTTCTGGGCATAAAACAAACCTTGATAGCTTTCCTACCTTGGATGGAGGGTTCTTCCTTACATTCCTCTCATCCCACTTTGACTTGATCAGTTTTATATTTTTTTTTAAAAAATCAACATAAAATTCATATAAGATTAACCATTTTAAGTGTACAATTCAGTGACATTTAGTACATTCACAACACTGTGCAACCATCACTTTTACCTAGTTCCAAAAACACTTCTATCACCCCAAAAGGGACCTCCTACCCACCAAGTAGTCCCCCCTATTTTCTCCTTCTTGTAGCCCCTGGCAACTGCTCATCTGCTTTGTCTCTGTGGACTTATTCTTTTATTTTATATAAACTTTACTTTTATATTTTATATAAATGAAATCTACAATATGTGACCACTTGTGTTTGGCTTCTTTCACTTAGATTCAGCTCTATATTACATGGCCCATCTCAAGTATCGATTTTGTATTAGCTATTACTTTTTGGTAGCAAGTAATGAAACACACTTGAACTAGTACCCATCCCTTGATCGGGAGGAATGCTTTTCAGATATTCCCATTGTTTTATACAACATTATACAACACTCTTTGTCTAGAAAATGTTGATGTCATGTACTATAGTGTTTCTTATGCCTCAGAGAATGTAAAGAGCTCCTTCAACTTTTGCTTGCAGACAGGCATACATATCCCACCATATTACTTCGTGCATACAAATTGTTGCAATATGAATAAGTCTTTCTGCTACATGTTTTTAATATTGCTTCAGGCTATTTCAAATATGGTGGCTTGGGATTTCTATATTTGCAATTTCCTATTTCACTCTAACATTCTTAGTCAATGGTGACCTAACACAAGCCAACAAAACTAACCAAAGAAATGGTTCATTGTTGGCCTTTCCCTAAGTATGTTTTTCAGAATGTTCTACAGATACCTGGGGGGAAACCAGAGTAGTTAACAATATTGAGGAACGCTGGATTAGGCAAAAGGATGGTTTCTGAATTCCATGGATTCAAAAGGATGCAGGTTTTCTCAGATTCTTTAATATAACTATACGTCCTATAACTCTCTAAGAATGAGTTAGTGTTTTAGGATTTTTTTTCCAAATGTATTTGGCTACAAAATCCTTTATTGACAAATCACATCATAGCACCAGCATCCCATGGAATATTTTGGGAACTATTTATGCAGTGTGCCGGATTGTCTGCTGTCAACTGAGGACCGTTTCCTTCATCTTTTCATGTTGTTAGTTCAAAGGCCTCTGAGCATGTTTTAGAATCTTTCTTCTCATTGTTGCCTCTAATATTCCCTAGCAGTTGAATGTGCTTTATTGATGGAGGAATCATCACTTCACCTGTAAAATTTGGAAGCATATTCATTACATTCCCAAGAACCTCTTTCTAGGGTGGAGTTTAGAATTGGCCAATGTAAGGCACTTGTAGGACATGTAAAGAACAGAAGAGATGGGAAAGCCATTATTTACCAGCCCTGGCAGGTAGACTTGTAGGCAGAGGGCAGATATAAGGTTGGCTTCCAGGAAGCCGTTCTGTGAATTTCCTGTTTCAGTACTGTAGGTACCTGATATCATCTATGACAGCTTCCTGTACTTCTACAGTCTATTTTTCTGTAAGCTCACAGCCATCCTCCCTGACCTTCACTCCTTCCAGGTCTTCCTGTAATTTTTCGGGTATCTAAATACATGTATGAAATCCCTTCTTGTCAAATATCTGTTTCCTGATTTCCCACCTGAATCCTAACTAATAAAGAGTTTGAGGTCAGTATGGGTTCCAACAAACAGATCCTTAAGAATTGAACATCATGAAGAATTGGTTTTCTTTCCTGGTTACACATGTAATCAGGGATGACCTTCCTAGTAGAAAATGACATTAGTAATCCATGGAATTCAGTGAAAAATAACAATATTAAAAATCATTACCCATAGTTGAAGCAATAGAAACTAAGGTGGAAATGAGGACTATGATAACTGTACGGGTGGGCTAGCTGCTTCAGACCATACTGGAGATCCCACAGAAGTAAAATAACAAGCTCATTTCTTTAAAATCGTGGGTCAAAGCATTGAACTTATGAGTTCTTACAATCAGTGGGGCTTAACACCTAGAACTTTAAAAATCAGCAAGCCTGGCTCTGAAAGAGCTGAGAGGGTGATAGGAAATGGAGTCCGGGCCCTTAAAAAGTACAACAAAGAGCCCTGCTGAGACACAACATAGAAGCAGTAGTTTGAAAAATGCCTGGGGTATATGGGAAGGAGATTTATTTACTAATCTCAGAGCATGTGCAGGGATCTTTGAGACCTCTCCAAGAACAGAAGAGTGGTTGGGCACCATTTCCTTCCCCTGCCCTCCAGCTCAGATACATGGATACCTGTGGGAACCAGCTCAGAGTGAACATTCTCCACCTAGCTTGCTAACAGTACACCCCACCCCTGTGCTCTCCTGTGGACACCCCCCATCCTGGCCTGGGCAGAAGTTTTCCAGGGTGGCTGCAGTTCTGTTCCCACAGTGGACTGGCACACCCCCACCCCAGCATTCTCCTGCAGACATACTTGCTCTAACACACCCTTGGCAGGAGTCTATCCAAAACGTGCCACAAGACTGCCAGTGTGCAAACAGCCCCATCAGGGGCCAGCACCACCATAGAGTGACCCCTGCCCCAGAGAGGGCAGATAACCACACACATCAGTCTGACTGCAGCCCCAGATATCTGGTCTGACTATAGGAGCAATCCCACCAATGAAAGCTTCTCAGGAGACAACACAGGGAGAGTGCCCTGCAGTTTGGTGCTAACACAGCTCTGGCAAATGCCTGGTCTGACTCAACTCAAGTCCAGGGTGGCCCCAGACTGGCCCACTAACAACACAGGGACCAAACCCTGCCCACAACAGGCAGAGAGAGCTATTATAGCTGACTGGACCACAGGGAAAAGCAGCTCAGCCATAACAGTAGGGCCCATGCAACACACACAGAAAATGCCCCTGAAGTGTCAGGTTCTGGTGAACAGGGGACACTGCATTACAGGACCTCTTCTTTATAAGGCGACCACTCTCAAGAACAGAAGACATTCATGACTTTCCTAACACAGAGAAACACACGGAGAGTTAGACAAAATGAAGAGACAGAAGAGGATGTCCCAAATGAAAGAACAGGACAAAGTCACAGCAAGAGAGCTAAACAAAATGGAGATAAGCAATATGCCTGATAGAGAATTTAAAGGAATGGTCATAAAGATACTCATTGGACTTGACAAAAGAGTAGAGTGAGACCCTCAACAAGATACAGAAAGCATAAAAAAAAGAACCAATCACAGATGAAGAACTCAACAACACTGAAATTAAAAATACACTAGATGGAATAAATAGTAGACTAGAGGAAGCAGAAAAATGGATCAGCAACCTGGAGAACAGAGTAATGGAAAGCAATCAAGTTGAATGGGAGAGAGAAACAAGAATGATACAAAATGAAAATAGACTTAGGGAACTCAGCAGCACCATCAAGCATAATAACATTCACATTATAGGGATCTCAGCAAGAGAAGAGAGAGAACATGAGGGCAGAAAATTCATTTGAAGAAATAATAGCTGAAAACTACCCAAACCTGGGGAAGGAAACAGAAATCCAGATCCAGGAAGCACTGAGAGCTCCCAACAAAATCAAACCAAGGATGTCCATACCAAGACACACAGCAAAAAGCAGTAATAAAGAATTTTTAAGCAGCAAGAGAAAATAGCTACACACAACAGAAACCCCATAAGACTATAAGCTGATTTCTCACAGAAACTATGCAAGCCAGAAGAAAGTGGCAAGATATATTCAAAGTGCTAAAAGAAACAAAACAAAACAAAACAAAACCTGCAACCAAGAATACTCGGTCTGGCAAGGCTACCATTCAGAATAGAAGGAGAGATAAAGTTTCCCAGACAAAAGTTGAAGGAATTCATCACCACTAAACCAGCCTTACAAGAAATGTTAAAGGGGACTCTTGTGGTGGAAAGGAAAGACCAAAAGTAAGAGTAAGGAAAGCACAAAGGCAGCAAAATTAAGTATATCTATAACAATCGGTCAAGGGATTCACAAAATAAAAGGATGTAAAGTATGACACCATATGCCTAAAATTTCGGGGGGGGGTTGGAGGAGTAAAAATGTAATGCTTTTAGAATAGGTTCAAACTTAAGTGACCATCAACTTAATATAGGCTGCTATATGCAGAAAATATTAAATATAAACCCAACGGTAACCAAAAATCAAAAAATGCTAATAAATATGCAAAAAAAAAAAAAAAGGAATCCAAGTGTAACACTAAGAAAGTGAACTAATTGTAAGAGAGCAAGAGAAGGAATGGAGAAGAACTACAAAAACAACTATAAAACAAGTAATAAAATGGCAATACATACATACCTATCAATAAGTACTTTAAATGTAAATGGACCAAATGCTCCAATCAAGACACAGGGTGACAGAATGGATAAAAAAGTAATATCCATCTATATGCTGCTTACAAGAGTCTCATTTCAGACCTAAAAACACATGCAGATTGAAAGTGAAGGGATGAAAAAGCATTTATCATGCAAATGGAAGTGAAAAGAAGGCTGGGGTAGAAATACTTACATCAGACAACAGACTTTAAAATAAAGACTGTAACAAGAGACAAAGAAGGACACTGCATAATCAAAATGAACAAACAAGAAGATATAATAATTGTAAATATTTATGCACTGAACGTGGGAGCACCCAAATATATAAAGCATCTAATGACAAACATAAAGGAAGTAATTGATAGTAATACAATAATCATAGGGGACATTAACACCCCACTTACAACAATGGACAGATCATCCAAACAGAAAATCAACAAGAAAATAGTGGCTTTGAATGACATATTGGACCAGATGGATCTAACAGATATATTCAGAATATTCCATCCTAAAAGAGCAAAATACACATTCTTTTTCAAGCACACATGGAATAGTCTCCAGAACAGATCACAAAACAAGTCTCAACAAATTCAAAAAAACTGAAGTCATACCATGCTTCTTCTCTGACCACAATGCTGTGAAACTAGAAATCAACCACAAGAAAAAACCTGGAATAACATAAATACCTGGAGGTTAAACAACATGTTACTAAACAATGAATGGGTCAACCAAAAAATCAAAAAGGAAATTTTAAAAAATTGCTTTCTTACACCATACACAAAAATAAACTCAAAATAGATTAAAGATTTAAATGTGAGAACTGAAACCATAAAATTCCTAGAAGAGAGCACAGGCAGTAATTTCTCTGACACTGGCCATAGCAACATCTAGATATAGCTCTTGAGGCAAGGGAAATAAAAGCAAAAATAAACTACTGGGGGGACTACATCAAAATAAAAAGCTTCTACACAGCAAAGGAAAGAATTAAAGCAAAAAGACAACCTACTGAATGGCAAAAGGTATTTGCCCATGACACAGCCAATAAAGGGGTAGTGTTCAAAATATATAAAGAACTGATACACCTCAATACTAAAAAAAAATCCAGTTTAAAAATGGCCAGAAGATATGAATAGACATTTTTCCAAAGAAGACATCCAGATGGCCAACAGACACATGAGAAGATACTCAACAGCACTCATCATCAGGGAAATGCAAATCAAAACCACAACGAGATAGCACCTCACACCTGTCAGAATAGCTAAAATCAGAGGGGGCGGAGCAAGATGGCAGGGGAGTAGGAGACCTGGATTTCGTCTCCTCTCAGGAATTCAGCTGGATAGGGATCAAACCATTCTGAACACCTACAAACTCAACAGGAGATCGAAGAAAAGAATAGCAACAACTCTCTGAACAGAAAAGCGACCACTTTCTGGAAGGTAGGATGTGCAGAGAAGTGAATCCGAGGCGATATTCGGGAGGATAGACGGCGGGGGAGGGGCCTCCATCCGCCGCTTCTGGCAAGTGATAGAGCCACGGAGCACAAAATCGGAACTTTTAGAAGTCTGCTCCGCTGAGGGACGTCACTCTGGTGGCTAAGTGGGGGGTGGAACCCTCGCAGGACAGTGTGGTCTCAGGACCCTCGGGGTCACAGAAAGACCGGGGGTGCCTGAGTGCGGCAGAGCTCCCAGGTATTGGAACAGGGAAGCCGGCTGCAGAGACGGAGCCCAGGCGCGGGCTCTCAGCTCGGGGTTGCCATAAACCGTGATCCGCGGCACAGTCGGGCCACTGCTCCTCCAGCAGGGACCCAACAAGCGGCAGATCCGGGGAGACTCACCTTCTTCCCCCGGGAGGAGAGGCGCGGGAGCGCACCGCAGGGATCTGCTGGGTTTGGAGACTAGACCCGGGGTCGGGTGCCAGATAGAAAGGCGCGGTCACAGGCCGGGTGAGCGCGGAGTGTGGCCGGAGACCGGGGAGACAGGAGTGACTGACGGCTTTTCTCTGGGGGCTCGCTGAGGAGCGGGACCCCGAGTTCTCGGCTCCTCCGGGGCGGAGACTGGGAGGCCGCCATTTTCACTCTCCGCCTCCAAAGCTGTACGGAAAGCTTGCAGGGAACAAAAGCTCCCGAGAGCAAACCCGAGCGGATTACTTAGCCCGGACCGGCAAGGGCGGGGCAATTCCGCCTCCGGCAAAGACATTTGGGAACCACGGCAACAGGCCCCTCCCCCAGAAGATCAGCGAGAACAGCCAGCCAAGACCAAGTTTACCGATCAATGAGAATGGCAGAACTCCAGCGCTAGGGGAATACTGCACATAGAATCCATGGCTTTTTTACCATGATTCTTTAGTCTTGCAAAGTTAATTATTTTTTTTAACTGTCTTTTTTTCTTTTTTTTTGAATTTTTCTTTTTCCCTTTTTCAACCAACATCTTATCAATCCCTTTTTTAAAAAAAAACATTTTTATTTTTCATTTTTAAAGTCATATTCTATCCCTTCATAGTAGTTACCCGTATTTTTGGCATATATATATAAGTTGTTCTCTCTTTAAAATCTTGAGATAGTTTCTTCTAACAGATCAAAATATACTCTAAATCTCTAGTGTAGGGTTTTTTTCTACTCCCCTGCATGATCACATTCTCTCCCTTTTTTCTTTCTTTTTTTTTAATCCTCTTCTTTCTTTTTTCAAACAACTTATCAAATCCTTTTTTAAAATTTTTTATAATTTCCATCTTTACAGTCATATTCCATCCCTTCATCATATCAACCCTTATTTTTGTACATATATAAGTTTTTCTTTCTTTAAAATTTTGGGAGGGACTTTCTTTTAACAGACCAAAATACACCCAAAATCTAGTGTGTGGCACTGATCTATAAACCAGCCTGATCATATTTGATCACATTCTGTTTTTGTTTTGTTTTGTTTTGTTCTGCTTTTGTTTGTTTTTATCTTTATCTTTTTCTTTTTTCTTTTTTTCTTTCTTTTTCTTTTTTCTCTCTTTCCCTTTCTTTTCCCACTGCTTCAGGTCTTTTCTGATTTGTTTAGAGTATATTTTCTGGGGACGTTGTTACCCTGCTAGCATTTTGTTCTCTCATTAATCTATTCTCCTCTGCACAAAATGACAAGACGGAAAAAATCACCTCAACAAAAAGAACAAGAGGTAGTACCGACTGCCAGGGACCTACTCAATACGGACATTAGTACGATGTCAGATCTAGAGTTCAGAATCATCACTTTAAAGATAATAGCTGGGCTTGAAAAAAGCATGGAAGTTATTAGAGAAACCCTTTCTGGAGAAGTAAAAGAACTAAAATCGAACCAAGTAGAAATCAAAAAGGCTATTAATGAGGTGCAATCAAATATGGGGGCACTAACTGCTAGGATAAATGAGGCAGAAGAAAGAATCAGTGAGATAGAAGACCAAATGATGGAAAATAAAGAAGCTGAGAAAAAGAGAGATAAACAACTACTGGATCACGAGGGCAGAATTCGAGAGATAAACGATACCATAAGACGAAACAACATTAGAATAATTGGGATCCCAGAAGAAGAAGAAAGAGAGAGAGGGGCAGAAGGTATAATGGAGCAAATTATAGCAGAGAACTTCCCTAATTTGGGGAAGGAAACAGGCATCAAAATCCAGGAAGCACAGAGAACCCCTCTCAAAATCAATAAAAATAGGTCAACACCCCGACATCTAATAGTAAAACTTACGAGTCTCAGAGACAAAGAGAAAATCCTGAAAGCAGCTCGGGAGAAGAGATATGTAACCTACAATGGTAGAAACATTAGATTGGCAACAGACTTATCCACAGAGACCTGGCAGGCCAGAAAGGACTGGCAGGACATATTCAGAGCACTAAATGAGAAAAATATGCAGCCAAGAATACTATATCCAGCTAGGCTGTCATTGAAAATAGAAGGAGAGATAAAAAGCTTCCAGGACAAACAAAAACTAAAGGAATTTGCAAACACGAAACCAACCCTACAAGAAATATTGAAAGGGGTCCTCTAAGCAAAGAGAGAGCCTAAAAGCAACATAGACCAGAAAGGAACACAAACAATATACAGTAACAGTCACTTTACAGGCAATACAATGGCACTAAATTCCTATCTTTCAATAGTTACCCTGAATGTAAATGGGCTAAATGCCCCAATCAAAAGACACAGGCTATCAGATTGGATAAAAAAACAAGACCCATCGATATGCTGTCTGCAAGAGACTCATTTTAGACCCAAAGACACCCCCAGATTGAAAGTGAGGGGGTGGAAAACCATTTACCATGCTAATGGACACCAAAAGAAAGCTGGGGTGGCAATCCTTATATCAGACAAATTAGATTTTAAACCAAAGACTGTAATAAGAGATGAGGAAGGACACTATATCCTACTTAAAGGGTCTATCCAACAAGAAGATCTAACAATTGTAAATATCTATGCCCCTAACATGGGAGCAGCCAATTATATAAGGCAATTAATAACAAAAGCAAAGAAACACATTGACAACAATACAATAATAGTGGGGGACTTTAACACCCCCCTCACTGAAATGGACAGATCGTCTAAGCAAAAGATCAACAAGGAAATAAAGACTTTAAAAGACACACTGGACCAAATGGACTTCACAGATATATTCAGAACATTCCATCCCAAAGCAACGGAATACACATTCTTCTCTAGTGCCCATGGAACATTCTCCAGAATAGATCACATCCTAGGTCATAAATCAGGTCTCAACCGGTACCAGAAGATTGGGATCATCCCCTGCCTATTTTCAGACCACAATGCTTTGAAACTAGAACTCAATCACAAGAGGAAAGTCGGAAAGAACTCAAATACATGGAGGCTAAAGAGCATCCTACTGAAGAATGAATGGGTCAACCAGGAAATTAAAGAAGAATTAAAAAAATTCATGGAAACCAATGAAAATGAAAACACAACTATTCAAAATCTTTGGGATACAGCAAAGGCAGTCCTAAGAGGAAAGTATATAGCAATACAAGCCTTTCTCAAGAAACAAGAAAGGTCTCAAGTACACAACCTAACCCTACACCTAAAGGAGCTGGAGAAAGAACAGCAAATAAAGCCTAAACCCAGCAGGAGAAGAGAAATAATAAAGATCAGAGCAGAAATCAATGAAATAGAAACCAAAAGAACAGTAGAACAGATCAATGAAACTAGGAGCTGGTTCTTTGAAAGAATTAACAAGATTGATAAGCCCCTGGCCAGACTTATCAAAAAGAAAAGAGAAATGACCCAAATCAACAAAATCATGAATGAAAGAGGAGAAATCACAACCAACACCAAAGAAATACAAACAATTATAAGAACATATTATGAGCAACTCTATGCCAGCAAATTAGATAACCTGGAAGTAATGGATGCATTCCTAGAGATGTATCAACTACCAAAACTGAACCAGGAAGAAATAGAAAACCTGAACAGACCTATAACCACTAAGGAAATAGAAGCAGTCATCAAAAATCTCCCAAAACACAAAAGCCCAGGGCCAGATGGCTTCCCAGGGGAATTCTACCAAACATTTCAAGAAGAATTAATACCTATCCTTCTGAAACTGTTCCAAAAAATAGAAATGGAAGGAAAACTTCCAAACTCGTTTTATGAGGCCAGCATTACCTTGATCCCAAAACCAGACAAAGACCCCATCCAAAAGGAGAATTACAGACCAATATCCCTGATGAACATGGATGCAAAAATTCTCACCAAAATACTAGCCAATAGGATCCAACAGTACATTAAAAAGATTATTCACCACGACCAAGTGGGATTTATCCCTGGGCTGCAAGGTTGGTTCAACATCCGCAAATCAATCAACGTGATACAATACATTAACAAAAGAAAGAACAAGAATCATATGATCCTCTCAATAGATGCAGAAAAAGCATTTGACAAAGTACAGCATCCTTTCTTGGTCAAAACTCTTCAGAGTATAGGGATAGAGGGTACATACCTCAATATCATAAAAGCCATCTATGAAAAACCTACAGCGAATATCCTTCTCAATGGGGAAAAACTGAGAGCTTTCCCCCTAAGGTCAGGAACGCGGCAGGGATGTCCACTATCACCACTGCTATTCAACATAGTATTGGAAGTCCTAGCCACAGCAATCAGACAACAAAAAGAAATCAAAGGCATCCAAATTGGCAAAGAAGAAGTCAAACTCTCACTCTTTGCAGATGATATGATACTTTATGTGGAAAATCCCAAAGACTCCACCCCAAAACTGCTAGAACTCATACAGGAATTCAGTCAAGTGGCAGGATATAAAATCAATGCACAGAAGTCAGTGGCATTCCTATACACCAACAACAAGTCAGAAGAAAGAGAAATTAAGGAGTCGATCCCATTTACAATTGCACCCAAAACCATAAGATACCTAGGAATAAATCTAACCAAAGAGGCAAAGGATCTGTACTCAGAAAACTATAAAATACTCATGAAAGAAATTGAGGAAGACACAAAGAAATGGAAAAACGTTCCACGCTCATGGATTGGAAGAACAAATATTGTGAAGATGTCAATCCTACCTAGAGCAATCTACACATTCAATGCAATCCCCATCAAAATACCATCCACTTTCTTCAAAGAAATGAAACAAATAATCCTAAAATTTGTATGGAACCAGAAAAGACCCCGCATAGCCAGAGGAATGTTGAAAAAGAAAAGCAAAGCTGGCGGCATCACAATTCCAGACTTCCAGCTCTACTACAAAGCTGTCATCATCAAGACAGTATGGTACTGGCACAAAAACAGACACATAGATCAATGGAACAGAATAGAGAGCCCAGAAATGGACCCTCAACTCTATGGTCAACTAATCTTTGACAAAGCAGGAAAGAATGTCCAATGGAAAAAAGACAGTCTCTTCAACAAATGGTGTTGGGAAAATTGGACAGCCACATGCAGAAGAATGAAACTGGACCATTTCCTTACACCACACACAAAAATAGACTCCAAATGGTTGAAAGACCTCAATGTGAGACAGGAGTCCATCAAAATCCTAAAGGAGAACACAGGCAGCAACCTCTTCGACCTCAGCCGCAGCAACTTCTTCCTAGAAACATCGCCAAAGGCAAGGGAAGCAAGGGCAAAAATGAACTATTGGGACTTCATCAAGATAAAAAGCTTTTGCAAAGCAAAGGAAACAGTCAACAAAACCAAAAGATAACTGACAGAATGGGAGAAGATATTTGCAAATGACATATCAGATAAAGGGCTAGTATCCAAAATCTATAAAGAACTCATCAAACTCAACACCAAAAGAACAAAGAATCCAATCAAGAAATGGGCAGAAGACATGAACAGACATTTTTCCAAAGAAGACATCCAAACGGCCAACAGACACATGAAAAAGTGTTCAATATCGCTCGGCATCAGGGAAATCCAAATCAAAACCTCAATGAGATACCACCTCACACCAGTCAGAATGGCTAAAATTAACAAGTCAGGAAATGACAGATGTTGGCGGGGATGCGGAGAAAGGGGAACCCTCCTACACTGTTGGTGGGAATGCAAGCTCGTGCAGCCACTCTGGAAAACAGTATGGAGGTTCCTCAAAAAGTTGAAAATAGAGCTACCATATGATCCAGCAATTGCACTACTGGGTATTTACCCCAAAAATACAAAAGTAGGGACCCGAAAGGCTACGTGCACCCCGATGTTTATAGCAGCAATGTCCACAATAGCCAAACTGTGGAAAGAGCCAAGATGTCCATCAACAGATGAATGGATAAAGAAGATGTGGTATATATATACAATGGAATATTATGCAGCCATCAAAAGGAATAAGATCTTGCCATTTGCAACGACGTGGATGGAACTGGAGGGTATTATGCTGAGCGAAATAAGTCAAACAGAGAAAGACATGTATCATATGACCTCACTGATATGAGGAATTCTTAATCTCAGGAAACAAACTGAGGGGTGCTGGAGTGGGGGGTGGGGTGGGAGGGATGGGGTGACTGGGTGATGGACACTGGGGAGGGTATGTGCTCTGGTAAGCGCTGTGAATTGTGCAAGACTGTTGAATCTCAGATCTGTACCTCTGAAACAAGTAATGCAATATATGTTAAGAAAGAAAAAAAGAAGAAGAAGAATGTAGCAGGAGGGGAAGAATGAAGGGGGGGAAATCGGAGGGGGAGAAGAACCATGAGAGACGATGGACTCTGAAAAACAAACTGAGGGTTCTAGAGGGGAGGGGGGTGGGAGGATGGGTTAGCCTGGTGATGGGTATTGAGGAGGGCACGTTCTGCATGGAGCACTGGGTGTTATGCACAAACAATGAATCATGGAACACTATATCTAAAACTAATGATGTAATGTATGGGGATTAACATAACAATAAAAAAATGATATAGTTGAAAAAAAAAGAAAAAAAGAATAGCTAAAATCAAAAATATAAGAAACAACAAGTGTTGGTGAGGATGTTAAGAAAAAGGAACCCTTGCGTACTGTTAGCGGGAATGCAAAATGCTCTAGCCACTGTGGAAGACAGTATGGAGGAGGTTCCCCAAAAAATGAAAATTAGAGTTACCATATGATCCAGGATTCCACTACTGGGTATTTAATCAAAGAATATGAATACACCAAATTGAAAAGATATAGGTACCCTTATATTTATTGCATTATTTACAACAGGCAAATTATAGAAGCAGTCCAAGTGTCCATCGGTAGATGAATAGATAAAGGAGATATTGTATGTAGGGGCACTTGAGTGGCTCAGTTGGTTAGGCATCTGTCTTCAGCTCAGGTCATGATCCCAGAGTCCTGGGATCAAGCCCCACATCGGGCTCCCTGCTCAGTGGGGAGTGTGCTTCTCCCTCTCCCACTCCCCTTGCTTGTGCTCTGTCAAATAAATAAAATCTTTAAAAAAAAAAAAAAAAAAAGATGTCATACACACACACACACACACACACACACACATACACAGTGGAATATTATTCAGCCATAAAAAGGAATGAAATCCTACCATATGCAACAACATGTATGGATCTAAAGGGTATAATGCTAAGTGGAGTAAGTCAGAGAAAGACAAATACCATATAATTTCACTCATATGTGAAATTTAAGAAACAAAACCGACAAACAAATTTAAAAAGAAATAAACCAAAAAACAGAGTCTTAACTACAGAGAACAAACAGATGGTTACCAGAGGGGAGGTGGGTGGGGGGATGGGGAAATAGGGGAAGTGGATTTGGAGTACATTTATATTGCTGAATAACATTTAGAATTATTGAATCGCTATATTGTACACCTGAAACTAATATAACATTGTATGTTAATTATACTGGATTTTTTTAAAAAAGGTTAGCAGCCTTTAAAACAAGGATAAGTGCTATAACTAAGGTATATACAGTACCTATGATGTATTTTGAGGAACACAGAGAAGGGAGTAACCTAGAAGATAGTTGTTATGAATTGAACTGAATTCCACAAAAAAGTGATGTTGGAGTTCTAGTTCCCAGTGTTTCAGGATGTAATCTTATTTGGAAATAGCATTGTTGTGGAAATAATCAGTTAATGAAAATCAGGTCCTACTGGCATAGTATGTGCCCTAATACCTAATCCCACCAAGTAACCACTGTCCTTAATAAGAAGGGAAATTTGGACATACACATAGGGAGAACACCACGTAACTGACAGAGGCAGAGGCTGAGGTAAGGCAATTGCAAGGCAAGGAAAAGCAAGGACTGAGAGCCATTACCTCCAACTAGGAAGAGGCAAGGAAGGATTCTTCCCTAAACATTTCAGGGGGCCCTGCCGGCACCTTGATTTTGGATTTTCAGCCTCCGGAAGCTGTCAGACAATAAATTTTGGTTAAGTCGCCCGGTTTGTGGTACTTTGTTATGGTAGCCCTAGCAAACTACTAGGTACAGAATGGATTGGCGTTCTGCGTTTTACAGAGGAGCAACGAATCCCCAAAGTTACAAACTTTATGTGTAACCATGCCGGCACTGGACCCAAGTCTTCAAAACGATTGTTCTTGACACTAACCTTGGGATCAGAATAAATTAGCTCTGGCATTCAAAGTCCACTGGTGATAAACAAAGCAGTAAGCAGATAAAAGATGTTTGGGAAAGTCCAGCTCTCGGTCATTTGGACTAGCCATTTCCATGTTCTTCCCTTTCTTCAAATTTTATAAAGCACAGAAATTTGGAAATCATTTTCTCAGCAGGTAAGATGCCGGTAAATAAAATGCTAGCCTCTTTCAACAGAAAGATGGTTTTCATTCTGATTATTTGGTGACCTAGGTGTCTGGATAAAGTTCTTCACTAAAAAATTTCCACCGCTGGCTCCAGGGGACTACAGGAGTCAATAAATAAAGTCAAATGTTGTTGCTGAGCAAAGGGAGGAAATCACAGACAAGAATTTAGAACTGAGGAGCGCCTGGTTGGCTCAGTCAGTAGAGCGTGCGACTCTGTCTCAGGGTTGTAGGTTTGAGCCCTACGTTGGAGGTAGAGATCACTTAAAAATAAAATCTTAAAAAAATTTTTTTTTAAAAAGGGGGAATTTAGAGCTGAAAGCCAGCCCTCGGGCGAAATCCTTGCTGTCTTGGTAGTATTAAAGACCTCAAAGTGAGAATTTAAGTTAGAGAGATCTTGGATTAGTAGAATCCCCAGAAGCTTGGCAGATGCTAATTAAATTCTCCCATGAAGAAATTCATCCCAGGCTTCAAAAGAATTCCAACAAATAGAACTCATTCATCAGTCCATCCTTCAAGGTCTCGTTTATAAGACAATTTTCAACTTGAGCTTTTATAGTACCATGTTCACATTCCAGAACATGCTACGCTCTTCGATGCTGTCACCCACAGTACAGACAACTCCTTGCCCTTCTAGTCCTACCTATCACCTGACACTAGTGAACTCCCATTTCTCTTTCAAGTCTTAACTTGACCTCTGAAGCTGGAGTTCCTTAGAGAAAGTCAGTATCCTATCTGTGCACTATTCTATTCCAGCATATATTTTTTATTTATAACTCAAATTTCCTCAGGACCCACCAGCCCACAGTTATGAATGACAACACATCAACACTAACAGTTCAAATGGCACAGACCGGTTGCTCCTTCACCCACAGTCTCAGACAAAATCTCTCCCTTTGTTATTTCTGGAACTTATGAGTGTGCCTCAATGGTACATGTGAATGATCCTATGTCCTGCTGTTGTTATGGAACCCAGCTAAGGGAGCGCTAAAAAGAAACAACAGACCCGAAATGGAGTCACTTTTGCTAAGCCCCACCAAGACTTCCTAACTAAACTGCAGTTTCAGCCTCCCAGGAGTGGAATTTGAAGCCAATCAGTCTGGGATTTCCTCATCAGCATTAGTGAGGTGATCTGCCTCAGAAGACCCCCTGCTTTCCCCTAAGGGAAGGAGACCTTGCCTGAAACAATCTACTCTTAACTTCCTTGTTTCACCCTCCTCCTGCCTATAAAACCTTCCATTTTGTACACCGCCTTGGAGCTCCTCTCTACTTGCTAGATGGAATGCTGCACGATTCATGAGTGGCTGGATAAAGCCGAATAGATCTTCAGATCTACTCAGTTAAATTTTGGTTTTTAACAGGAGTCACATGGCCAGCTTTCTGTAAAAACATTGTTTCTAGCTCAGAGTCCTAATCCCAGGGCTCCAAAGTGAGAAAGACAGATATCCCTAAATGGCACAGCAAGCATGATTAATATTTGTTTGAATACATGGGTACATGGCATAATATACAGCCGGAATTGTAAAGAATAGTTACCCGGCCAGGGCAAGATTAAGAGGTAGAGAGCTTTTTTTTTTTCCTTTATAAGCTATTATATATTATTTGTTTTTAAATAATACACACACGCATCTTTGATGAAAATAGACTAGATTGTTTAAAATGACATAGCATACCCTCTAGTCCCTACTGGACTGCAGTCAGGCTGTGTTCCATGAAGAAATGAGGAGGCTGCCCCTCTCCTCACTGTGTGTCTTGTTTTGTCACCTGGTCCTAAAGAGGCCTTGCTTTGTTCTCTGTGATTCACAGAAGTCTTTACAAAAACTCCTTCAGTTACTGCCTGCAGCCCCATAACATGGGATCGCGGTCCCAGGATAGCGATAAGGATGGCCACAAATTTCTCGAAAATGTTATGCACTTTTCTACATGCTGTAGAAGATGATACAGGGAAGCGCTTAAAGCATGAGCTCTGACTTTTGCTTGTAGACAAGATGGAGGAGGAGGGACCAGATTTACCCTCCTGCCTGAAACAACAACCAATCAAAGGCTTTCAAGACACGGGATGTCAGGTAACAAAGGACAGTGTTGCCTGAAAAACAGAAAACGAATGAGTCCAGCGACTGCCCCAGTTTTCTGCTCAGAGAGTTTCTAGGATGCGGGGTAGGGACAGAACTAAGGTGGAGGCCAGTTGGCTCCCTGAGCTGAGGAGATGGAGTCAAGAGTGTGGAGATACCAAGGCAGTTCAAGTTCATGGACAGAGTGCCAGAGAGGAGAGAGCTGCACAGAGAGAACCCCAGAGACCTGCAGAGGGTCCTTGGTGAGTACTGATGATCCAGGGGAAAAGGGCCCAACACTCACAGAGGGCCAATCTACCCACCAGCCAGCTACGAAAAGCTCATAATTCTTCCTCTAATTCTTACAAGTTTTGTGCCCTTGGGTAACTTATTTAAATTCTCTGCCTCTGATCTCTGCCTCCTGGTGTTCTCACCTTGTGAAATCCACTCCCCTGAATGTGGGCTGGACCTTTGACTTGCTTCTAACAAAAAGAATACAGAAATCACATCTGAGATTAGGTTACAAAAAGATTCTGGCTTCTATCTTGTTCATTCTCTTGCTTTCTCCCCTTCCTGCTCTGTTCCAGCTTCCACGTTATGAGCTGCCCTATGGAGAGGCCCACATGGCAAGAAGTCAGTTTCTCTGGCAATAGCCAACAAGGACTCGATGGCTGCCAGTGGCCTTGTGAGCGAACTTGGAAGTGGATCTTCTGAGGCTGCTGACAGACAACTGAGTGAGCTTGGAAGCAACCCTCTCCAAATAGAGCCATGGTCAATACCTTGACTGTAGCCTCCTGAGCAAGCCAGAGCCAGAGGACCCAGCTAAGCTACATCCAGATTCCTGATCCACAGAAACCGTGAAGTAAATGTTTCTTGTTTTAAGCCATTATGTTTTGGAGTGATTTGTTACGAAGCAAGAGATAACTATTACAGCAACAGAAACTCTGATTTTATTTTTTTTAAGATTTTATTTATTTGAGAGAGAGAGAGCATGCACTCAAGGGAGAGGCAGAGGGAGCAGCAGACTCCCCACTGAGTAAGGAGCCCGACTCGGGGCTCGACCCCAGAATCCATGAGATCGTGACCTGAGCTGAAGGCAGGCGCCCCTAGAAACTCTGATTTTAGCTGAACAGACTACCAGAATGAAGGCTACGTTTCTCAGCCTCCCTAATAGTTAGATGTAGCCATGTCACAGAGTTGTAGCCAACAGAATGTGAGAGATGATGTATGGAATTTTCAGACCAAGGCTTTAAAAGAGTGGGTATGCAGGTTCCATTCCCTCTTTCCCATTTCTCTAGATAAGACACAGAAAGTTATGATAATGGTAGAACTACAGGATGGAAAAACTTGGATGCCATTTAGAGGAGGGCTACCCAATGACCAGGATCATCCATTTGAACTGTTTTTCGAGTGAAAAATAAATTTATATTGTGTTGGGGTCATTATAATTTATGTAATTTTTGTTACCACAGACAAGAATGTTAATTAACACTTTTATGTGAAAGAAAAACTTTTCTCTGGAGTAAACCACTATTATTTTGGGTGTCTGTCACAAGAAGCCTAACCTACATCCTCGTCTATATATATATACATATATATATATTCATGTATGTATATATATATATACATACATAACTTAAGAATTTTATTTTTACCAATTTATTCTCCAGTCATTCCCCAAGGCCTTTCTTTTGAGTATGGTCCCTCTGACTGGAATTCTGGGCAGTCTTTATTGCCTAAACTATATGCCTAGTGCTTTGCATTTGATTTTCAGTTTTAATTTGTTCACAATAGAGACAAGTTAAAGACTCTTGCAAATCAAATTGAATGCAGAATCCTACCAGATTTGGGGCTTGAAAAAGTCTTTCTAGTCTCTCATAACCACCTTGCCTACACCCAATTCAATAGCAATTTTTATTAGCACTCATCTTTATGCTGTCTTTCCAAAGCATTCTTGGTTTTCATAGAAACAAGTCTTGGGGTGCCTGGGTGGCACAGCTGCGTAAGCCCCAAGCACAGGTTGTGATCTTGGGGTCCTGAGATTAAGCCCCTAGATGGGCTCCACACTCACAGGGAGTTTGCTTCAGATTCTCTGTCCCTCTGCCCCTCCTGCTTGTGCGTGAGAGTGTGCGTGCGCACTTTCTCTCAAATAAATCGATCTTAAAAAAACCCAAATTCTTTTTCTTTGCAGACTCAAATTTTGTCAATTTGTGTAATTTAATTACATAATTATGAGGAGTACAACGGAAATCAATAGATTGGTAACAAGCACAACTGACTCTTGCTAAGCATTCCACTCAATTGGTGGAAGCAGATACGCAGGAGTGAACCAAAGTGAAGGCTACCAGCTGTGAGTCTTTAGTATTTTCCAGGGATCAGCTGGCATATTTCAGAAAGGCTATTGAGAACATTAGTTAAGTGGACACTAGTTAGGAAGAGCTTCTACTGTATGCAATGTGTACTTTTGGGGGGGGACAGAGATCATAGATTTCATCTAATTTTCAGAGGGATCTCTGATCCCTAAAATATTAAGTACCATACTGGAAGTTAAAATCTAACCCATGGCACCAGGTTGAGGAATAAATATCTTCTCGTCCTCTGTTTTTGGATACTTGCGCACCTACCTTTTTCTTGAATATTCCTTTCTATCTAAAAACTAAATTCATACAAATAGATTTTTGTGAGCCAGTGGCCCTATCAGCTCATCAAAAACACTCAGACTCTAAATCTCAGTTTAGAAGCTTCTGAGCAAGTGAGGCTCCCTAACTTCACTCTGGTCAAATGTTCCCCACACAGAGAAACGGACTCTGACCAGCCATCTAAAAAAACAGCCATCATCAATTTTGATCCTTTCACCCTTTTGTTTTCTTCATAGCATGTATCACCATCTGGTGGTGTTGTATTATCTAGTACATATTCAATGATAAAATTCTAGCTATTCAGAATATTATATTTGAGGTTTGCTTATAATTTCAGATTTCCCAGTCTTTCACAACAGATCATTTTTCTAAAATGTGAAATTACTTAATTCAAGTAAAGGGAAAAATATACTTATGGACTAAACAAACCACATTGGCAAGCCTACAGCAGCCACAAATGTAGAACCTTTGTACCAGATAAATACCTTCTAAATCTGTGAGAATGAAAGGAAATCTCACTAAAATGGAGTTGAGAGGCCAGCAGGGGGAGCTCTCACACCCCACCACTCCTAGTCAATTGCAGACCCAACAGGAAAAGCCTAACCTTGCAAGTCCATTTACTTTTTTTTTTTTTTTTTTTTCCCATTTACTTTTGCTATTACTTTACTACCCCGGTAAGAGGAAGGTTTCCTTCTGCCCTGGCAACAACCCAGCCAATGAAAAGCCATTCTACTTCCAACTCCCAGTTTATTCCAATGGACTTTTTATTACAACAGCCTTCCCAACTCCCCCTTTTCCTCTATAAACTAGAGTTTCTCTCTTTTGTTCTGTGGATTTGCCTATGATTTTGCCATAGCTTGCTTGTCCCAAATTGCAATCCTCTACTATTCTCAAATAAACCCATTTTGCTGGCAAAATAACTGGCTGTTTTATTTTTAAGGTTAACAAACCACATTTTTATGTTCCTCAGAAATGATACATAAAAATCTTAATCTCAAAAATTAAAGGATTAAATGAAAACAATAAAAGTAAACAAGAACTGTGATTTGGAAAGTAGGAGCCAATTTCACGTCATTAGGTTGTACACCTGAAACAAATATACCATTAGCAAGTCATTTTTTGTACACCTGAAACTAATATACTGTTACAGGCCAATTTAAAAAATAAATTAGGAGGCAAGCCACAGATATTTAAAACAATATTCATATAAAAGGTTTTTATGATTGGAGTCTAATAATTTCTCCCCTTAACATGGTCGTACTTCTGATGGTCCTATAAGGAAACAGAAATGGATCTTTACCAAACTTAGTCATCTCCCACTTTCCAGCATTTTCTTCTACTTATCACTCTGGAGGGAGCAAAACTGAAGGACTAAATTTTCTTCTAACTGGTCAAATTCATTAGAACAGTGGTTTACTAACTTTAACAAACGTTTAGACTCACTTTGGGTTTGTTAAAATACAAATTCCTGGGACCCTCCGGGAGATTCTGATCCAGGAGGTCTGAGTGGCTCCCAAGAATTTGTATTTCCAAGCAACTCCCAGATGATGCTGACACTGCTGGTCGGCCTTTGAGAAGCACTGCACTGAGGCTCCCAGGAATTTGATTTACAAGTGTGACCACCTCAATTTACGTTTAGAAAAGCAAACACCACAAAAAAACAAAACAAAACAACACCAACCACACACACACAAAAACCTACACACTCCCAGACCAAAGCAGACCTCTAGGAAGCCACACATATTCCCGTTTAGTCTGCATAGATTTGCTTTATCTGTTCTATGAAAACGTTCCTGTCATTTAAACACCTACCTAAACTAGTTCGGCCAAATTCCAGCCATTCAATGCTATATAAAAGGGCAGGGTCCCGATTGAGAAATATTAGTAATTGCTTTACAGTTACTGAGCTTCCCTCACTAGAGTAGGAAAATGCCTCTGACATTCAACTCAAAGGAAATACCTATTTCCCTCAAGGTAGAGCATCGGTTTTAGGGATGTCTGCATAAACACAGTAAACCTGCTTCGTGCAAGACTCCGAACTACACCCGGAGTGGCAGCTGAAAAGCAAACAAAAACAAAACCTGAAACTCCAGCCTCCGCCGCTTCAGTACCTGAACCAGGGTCCCGCCCTTCCTTCCAATGGGAGGACGATGGGGGCGTGGCCGAGCACGCGGCGCCCACGTGACCACTGAGAGCCGCGCGCAGCCAAGTCGCGCGATCTGCCGTCATATCAGCTTATGCCGCCGGCCCCTGATTGGCTGGCGGCCCCTGCCGCTAGGAGCGTGTGCCTGGCTCCGCCCCTCCAGGCTTGGCCCGCTGGCTGACCACCGCCGGCCGCCCAGTGGCCCCGGCAGCCTAGGACCCTGCGAAGGGCGAATCGGCCACAGACCGTCTGGAGGTAGGGATGGCTGGAGGGCGGGAAGAGGAGGCGGAATACACCTGAGCGGGACGGGCGAGGAGCGGCGAGGAAAGTGGATGGGGAACAATCAGCAGGATGGGTCCCAGGTGGGGAAGATGTGCGGCCGGCCCTTTCTTTTCCGTGGGTGGGACGCCGCCTGAGTGTCAGGCTCTCGGCGGGCGCTGGGCTATCGGTGACCGGCAGCAGGGATTGGCAGGCAGCCGGGCATCCCGGAAGCCGGCGCGGGCCGTGATGCGTCGAGTGCGGGGCTCAGGGGACACCCGCTGTCCCGGAGACCTGGGGTGGGGTGGGGTGGGGGGCTCTGCCCGGCCAGACGAGGTTTCGGGGCGCCGAGGAGGCCCGCACGTGAAAGAAACAGGCACAAAGATAGGCGTGCAGAAAACGAAATGTGTGATGTTGGCTATTGCAGATCGCTCATCCAAGGAAGTCCGTCCAGCGAACACTAATGCTTTACTTTGAGACGGATATCCCTCTGTGTTGGAGGGATTTTTCTTTTTTAAAGGGGCAAAGAAATTAGGCTGTGACCTCCTGACCATTACAGCGCAAACCCTAGTTACTGCAACGTAATTAAGATGGGAGGACAACAGTCCGCGGTTTGAGAAGACTAAAAGGGGAGAGGACTAATCTGTTAGGTTAGCATCGTAAAAGGAAAACATCATGTCTACTGGCATCCATATGTTATAGCAGGATGGATTTGGAGGTGGTATAGATGGGTGAAGTTCCAAATGTCAGTACGAAAAGTTTCCAACCTGGAAAGCTTGTGGTAGCCAGATATTTTTAACCAAAACCTTCTGGCAGGTTACCTGTCTTTATATCACCGTCGTTGTGTGTGTGTGTGTTTAGGTTTCTAATGATAAGCATCTAAAAAAAGATAAATACATGATCCTTGATCACTTATGGAGTGCTTTTCCATTCATTATGTAATGTAATTAGCATGAGATACTCAGAATTCCCCATCTGTATGTATACAAGTTGAGAGAGAACATAATGTAGAAGCTGAGAGAACAGACTCTGGAATATACGTCCCAGGTGTAACTTGGTACTTGACAAGTTATTTAAATACTCCTGCCCTCAGTTTCCCTATTTATAAAGTAGGAGTTATAGAAATACCTACCTCGTAGGGTTGTGAGAATTAAGCGAGGTGATACATAAAAAATGCTTTTAAATAATACCTGGTTCTCAACAAATGTTAACTATTATTATCAATACTTTTAAAGTAAAACCAAAGTAATAGTAGACTCAGTTATTCTAGCCTAATTGTGTTTTATTAATAACTGTGTTTTATGAAAAAGTTTTCTTTGTTTCTATAAAGGTAAAATAATACAAGCTTCTGTTTTAGTCAGGGATATTTAACTTAGGGTCTGTGGAGCCCCTGACCTAAGGAGGTATAAACGCCTTAAAATTACATGCAAAATTTTGTGAGTTTGTAGTCACTGAGAATTTAAAAAATTAAGGAGCTGAAAAGTTGAGATAGTGATGAAGAGGCAGTCGAACTTGGTTCAAGTCTTGGTTTAAGAACTTGGGACTTTGAGGGGCACCTGGGTGGTTCACTAGGTTGGGCATCTGCCTTTGGCTCAGGTCTTGATCTCAGGGTCCTGGGATAGAGTCCCACATCGGGCTCCCTGCTCAGCCGGGAGCCTGCTTCTCCCTCTCTCTGTCTGCCGCTCCCCCTGCTTGTGTGTGCGTGTGCTCTCTCTCTTTTTTTCTCTCTCTCAAATAAATAAATAAAAACTTCAAACAAACAAACAAACTTTGGGACTTTGTAACCAGACTGCATGTGTCTGAGTTCCAGCCCCAGCATTTGTTTACTTGATGATCCCAAGCAGATTACTTGAAAATCTTTAAAGATTTTATTTATTTATTTATTTGAGAGAGAGAGAGAGAGAGAGAGAGCACGAGCTGGGTGAGGGGCAAAGGGAGAAGCAGACTTCCTGCTGATCAGGGAGCCCAACGTGGGTCTCAATCCTGGGACGCTGGGATCATGACCTGAGCCGAAGGCAGACGCTTAACTGGCTGAGCCACCCAGGTGCCCCAGATTCCTGTGCCCAGCTTCTTTATCCGTAACACTAGTACCTAACTCTTAGGGTTTCTTGAAAGTGTTAAAGGAGCTAATATTTATGGTACCAAGTGTATAGTAAATATTGATATTAGATATCACCAATTATTTTTCAAAGAAAAATCAAATGACACCTTTTTCTCCCTTAGGTTAAAGTAATTTTGACTCAGCTTTGGCCCCGTAACAGCAATAATAATAGCTCCTGTTTATTGACTAAATTCTCTGTCAGATGGTGCCCAAACACTAGGGACTTAGTCTCTAAACCTTAACAACAATTCTATAATTTTACAGATGTGGGTTTGAATATAAACTTCAAATTTGAAATGCAATTTTGAGGTCATATTGTTCCTGATTTCAGAAGATTTTTTGTTAGATGTCAGAAAGTATAGTGATATATTTATGAATATTTAATTATTACATTCAACAAATAGAATTAATTGAAAGCAAAATTCTAAAAACAGTTAAAAAAGGTTTTATTTCACAGTATCTAAACTGCCTCTAGATTGACTGAAGTACATTTCTTCCTCCCTTCCAGGCATTGGTTTACTGTAACAGCAATTATGTCTGGGGAAAATACAAATTAACACAAGTAGCATGGTCTTCAGATAAAAGCAAAACTAAAGAGTTTCTTGAAGTTAAGGACTGAGATCTTTTGAAAGTTATTACTTGCATCTGATATTAAAGGTTGAATAAATAAGAGTCTTAGTTACTGTTTGAGTTGGTTTGGGCTGCATTGTGCAGTCTTGTCTGTACTGTATTGGTTTAGGGCTATGGGACACAAGGTAACATCCAGATCGGGCTGCAAACTCTTAACCCACCTTTAGTGGTGTCACAAGATCCTTCTCCAATCGTTAGGTTGTTTCAAAATGTTTGTTTCCTGCTATTACTTTGCCTGCTTTCTTTGCTACATGATCTCTCACTGCAGTCTCTACTCCTTATGGCTTCAATTTCAACTACTACAAGCTCACTTTGGAACTTCAGATTCATATTTGTATGTAGTCTCCTGCTTATGTCTAAGAGTAAGCATAGACTTAAAGCTTATTAGTCTCTGCTTACTTAGATTTAAGACCCAAACTGAATCCCTCATTCCTTATGTGCCCCTGTTCCTGTGGGGACTACCAGCTACCAGCTCTCCCTCTTTTGATTCTGGTGACATCACCATCCACTCAGGCCAGCTAAAATCTCACAGCCATCCTAGATTTCTCCCTCGTTCACATTCCAGTATTTAATTGGTCATCAAGCCCTGTGGGGTTTTACTTGCTAAATCTCCGGTGTACGTGCATGTGTGTTCTCAGAGCTGCTGAGCTAGTTAGTCTACCGCAGGAGCAACCAAAGTAGTCTCTCTCTCTTCTGCTCATCAATACTCATATTCCTAATGGAGTGCTTTCTATGAAATATGGGTCTGATTAGAACGTCTTTCCTGCTCAGCAACCTTTAGTAGCTCCCCGTCGTGTTATCAGGGAGAGTCAGATTCCCTAGCAGGGCAACAGCTCTTCACAGCCTGACACCAGTTTCCTTTTACCAGGTTTATCCTGGAACAGTTTCCACCCCCTCTACTTCACCCCTGTCTCACTGTTTGGCACCCACCAGCGACACCCAGTGAGTCACGAATGTACCATGACTTTGTCCATGCCTTTGCAAGTTGTTATTTATTTATTTTTTTTAGATTTATTTATTTATTTTAGCGGGGGGAGGGTCAGAGGGAGATAATCTTCAAGCAGACTCCCCGCCGAGCACGGAGCCTGACTTGAGGCTCCATCCCACCACCCTGGAGATCATGACCTGAGCCGAAACCAAGAGTTAGACACTTAACCAACTGAGCCACCCAGGTGCCCTGCAAGTTGTTATTTCTGTTTGAAATGGCCATCCCTGACCTTTTCTTTCTGATAAAGTCCTTTAAAGCCAGAGTCAGCTGTTGTCACTATGAAGCCTTCTACTATAAGCTGGTGTAGTTGTGTTGTCTTTTCTGATTATATAGAATTTGTGTATGTACCTTTATTATAGCACTTGTATTGATGTAATTGTTTCTATAGTTGCCTTACCTTTCAGATGGATTTAGACTGTATCTTTTCAATATTTGTATGCTCATTACCTAGTGTAGTGCTTGATACTTGTTATTTAAATGAATTAACAATGTATAATGAAGGATATATGTTAATATCTGGCATTTGACATTAGTTAATTAAAACCTTCCATGACAGGGACGCCTGGGTGGCTCAGTTGGTTAAGTGACTCCCTTCGGCTCAGGTTATGATCCCGGCGTCTTGGGATGGAGTCCCACATCAGGCTCCTTGCTCAGTGGGGAGCCTGCTTCTCCCTCTGCCTGCCGTCCCCCTGCTTGTGCGCTTTCTCTTTCCCTCTCTCTCAAATGAATAAATAAAAAATATATATATAAAAAAAAGTTTCCATGACAAAGTGAGGAAAAAAAAATGCTTGCAACTCATATCACAAACAAGGATAAACACTCTTAATAAATAAAGAACTTCTAGAATTTGATTTTAAGAAACTAAAAACCCAGTGGGAAAATGGGCAAAGGATAAAAACATAATTTCACTGAAAAAAATATAAATTGGGGCGCCTGGGTTGCTCAGATGATTAAGTGTCTGCCTTCGGCTCAGGTCATGATCTCCAGGTCCTGGGATTGAGCCCTACGTCAGGCTCCAGACTCAGCGGGGAGTCTGCTTCTCCCTCTCCCTCTGCCTCTCCTCCTGCTTGTGCTCTCTGTCTCTCACGCTCTCTCAAATGAATAAATAAAATCTAAAAAAAAAAAAGAAAAATATAAATTATGCTAAATATATGGAATGATGCTCAACCTCACTCATATTAAGAAAAAGATAAATTATATACTGAGGTAACATTTCTTTGCTGTCAGATTAACGAACATCCTAAAGTTTGATGATACTCTCTTTTGGTAAGGTTGTAGGGATATAGGCACGATCGTACACTGCTGTGGACTTGCAAAGTGACGCAGCTCCCATGCAGAGCAATTTAACAGTGTCTGCCAAAGTTACCGACGCATTTGATCTTTGTCATAGCTCTTCTGCTTGTAGAAATGTATGCAATATTGGATTAATCATTGTTGCATTGTTTTAAATTGCAGAAGGTGAGAATCTATCCAAATGCTTATACATGAGTGAAACAACAATGAAGTCACACAAAGGCACGTCCACAGTCCCTTAGCCACAGTTTCAAAGTCTGAAAAGCCCTGAAAAACTAGAAGTTTTTGTTTTTTTAAAGGCTGGCGCTCAAACTCATTTGATGGCACAGGCTTTCTCCAGCTGACTGAGCTGCCCACTGTGTGTTGGCACACCTGTCAGATATCCCTACCCCTCTTTGCGGGGACTATTTTCGTTACTTTGGGTTTAATTGCAGATGGAAATATTGTTTTAAATAGTTAAAGATAGCCCATCTGAATAACAGAATGAATGGAAGCATCCGTCATTAGGAATGGCACAGACATGGAGTTCTTTTTTTTTTTTTTTTTTTAAGATTTTATTTATTTGACAGAGAGAGACACAGCGAGAGAGGGAACACAAGCAGGGGGAGTGGGAGAGGGAGAAGCAGGCTTCCCGCGGAGCAGGGAGCCCGATGCGGGGCTCGATCCCAGGACCCTGGGATCATGACCTGAGCCGAAGGCAGACGCTTGACGACTGAGCCCCTGCCCCGTACAGACATGGAGTTCTTGTAGGAGCTTGTGCCTGTTGTCTGTGAGCCCTCCTACTGAGGAAGACAGCGTGGGCATTACCACCCCGTGTGACTTAGAGACTGGAAAAACAGATTGCTGAAGTTTTACACCAGTGGTGAGGACCGAGAACTAATGAAAAATGGGAAAGCACAGCCCAGGAGAGAAAATGAAGATGCTAACCATGTTTTGATTAAGTGGATTTGACAACAAGAATGTAAATAAATGCCACTGATTGCTTTGTTGATCGGGCAACAAGCAAGGATATATCATGAAGAACTGCTCTACTGAGGACAAACGTTAGTGTTAAGACGGGAGGGTTCAGAAATTTAGGAAGCCATGTAGTGAAAAATGTCTGAAAGTATGGTGAAAATGATTCTGCTGATCATGAAACAGCTAAACATAACCCTGATGAATTAGCTGCGATAATACCAGATGACAGCCTGAGTGCTGAAGAAATCTGCAGCGGTGTGGAATACCGTAGTAGTAGCATACTGTTAAATTGCTCTGCATAGGAACTGCGTCACTTGGCAAGCCCACAGCAGTGTAGGATCGTGCCTATTTCCTTACAACCGTACCAGCAGAGAATATCACCAAACTGTAGGATGTTCATTAATCCAATAGCAAAGAAATGATATCTCAGTATATATTCATGTCCACAGTGTTTGAATGAGCCTCACAAAATACCTGGGCAAAAATCTTCAGGCTAGTTCACTAACACATACAGGTGAGCCAAGCTCCAGGCAGGCTGGACTGAAGGCAATTGAAAATTTTAAGTTATTCGCAGACAACTCGTTTGTGCATTCTCCTCCTTGAACTTTCAGTTACAAGTTTGCAGTTGCCAGCCCCCAATCTGGAGTATTGATTGGGGGGAGAGGAGTAAGTGTCTTCTAGTTCTTAATGTCAAGAATCTGTCCCCTTTTGTTCTGTCGATGGGAGTGGCCTTTCCTTCTGTCACAAGAACAGATAGTCCCTGAGGTGGCAGCATAGATCCATCTAGCAAATTTATCTTTCAGTCTCAGCACTGAAGGAAAACTCTCTGAAATCAGAAGAGACGTACCACTGAAACTTGTAGCCGAAGGAGTGAACATCTGAGTATCTACTGCCCTGCGTTCCACATCTTTACTACTTGCCACGTGGCCGTAGGAGACATTGGAAAAGAACACAAAGATGGCATTAGATCAGATCTACATTAATGCCATTTATCAGCTGGATGTTAGAGAAAAAAAACTTTCTGGGCCTCAGTTTCTCTGAGCTTTGATGTCCCCGGGTATAATATGAAGAGATTGGACTAGAGATGATATTTAAGATCCCTTCTGGCTCTAACGATGGCATTTCAGGGTTCTGGTAGCTAGCCGCAGAATTATACTGTAAGTGCTTATTAAAGCAGGAACTTCTTGTATAATTTTTCCAGGTTTTTTGCATTGAGAACTATCAGCATGGGTAAATAATTGTTGCACATGTTTATCCTTTAGGGGCTAAGATGGATCTTGTACTCAATGCTGCAGATTATTATTTTTTTACACCATACTTCTATCCAGCCTCATGGTCTGAGGATGACATCTTCCGACAAACTATTAGCCTCCTGATTGTAACAAATCTTGGTGCTTATATCCTTTATTTCTTCTTTGCAACACTGAGCTATTATTTTGTCTATGATCATTCATTAATGAAGCATCCACAATTTTTAAAGGTAAGTGATTTTCTTACCTACTTTTTAACTACTGTTACAGTAAAAATAATAGGTATTTGTATGTGAGATTTTCAAATTAAACTGGTTATAACCATTAAGTAAAAATTTTTGCAACCAGCCTCAGATGGGTTAGATGTTTTGGTAGGGCTAATCCCCTCTCTCCTCTTAATTTAAACAAATAAATGAATCCAACTTTGTTTTTTGTTATTTGGTTTTTTTTAATTATAAGCCTTGTGTCTTCCTAGATACATAGGAATGAATTTCTTTGCTAATAGTGATGAATAAATAAATGCACACATTTGTGTAATTGTTTTAATGTTTGACTTTCACAAACTGAAACATGTTTTTACTACGTACCCATTTTTTGACTAGATAGGAGATTGTAGACTTGTTTACAATCATTTTTCTACTCCAGTTATTTGTATTTATCAGTGACTCCCAAGGACTGAAAAAAAAAATGAATAGAGGGTTGGGGATGGACATTATTTGTGAAAGACAAGATTAATCCATAAATAGAAATCTAGCATGCAGATTTTGTGGGAAAGAGAGAAAGTTTCAGAATTTAAAGTATTTATTGCCTTTGCCCTTTACAAAAGGAATGTTCTCCTTACACACTCATTACCACTTATTGCCATTTTCACAGAAACAGGTTGGCGGCAAGCTCCTTCATATAAAAGAGATTGTAAAAATCCAAGATGATTTTATGCTGGTTTTTGTTTAACACAGATTTTGTGATTTTTAAGTACTGGCCATTTCATTTTCAGAATCAAGTCTATAGAGAGATTACGTTTACTGTCCAGTCATTGCCATGGATTAGTATTCCCACTGTGTCACTGTTCCTGCTGGAGTTGAGAGGTTACAGCAAATTATATGATGACGTAGGAGAGTTTCCCAGTGGTAAGTTAATAATATGAACGTCAGGCACAGAGCGGCTTCTCTAAAGAACCAATCTGCCTCTTTTTTTCTTTAAAAATAATTGCAAGTTGTTTAATTGTTTTTAATGCTCTGTTTTTGTGTATTATGTCTTGCCACATACATACATTTCCTAATCTATCAATTTTAAAGTATTGGTTGTAGATGGAATTGTGCCCAGGGAAAGCTGAATATGATCAGAGAGACCTTTGCATTCATTCACTATTCTCTTTATTGAATTCAGACTCTAAAAACAAAACAAAACAAAAAACTCAAGTAGTACATGATAATTAGAAAAAATCAGAAAAGACAGAGTTTTAAAATCCACTATCCTGCTACCTAGAAACTACCTTTTTTGACATATATCTTTCCACTTTTCTATGCCTGTCTACTTCATTATTTGTTACAAAAATGAAGCCCTACCATATAAACTGGTTTGGACTTTGATTTTTTTTTTTTCCTTAGTAGTATATATGCCCATATTTTCATGTCAGTAAATATTGACATTATATAGTATATTAGTTATAGTATCACATTGTGTAGATACCCATAGTTTATTTAAATGATCCCCAATTTTTTAGACCTTTAGATTATTCCTTTTTTTCTATTATAGATAGCCCTGCAGTGCCTAAACTAAATTTTTGTGAAATTCTGAAATTATTTAATGAAGATACATCTCTAGTATCTAGTATTAGAAAGTAAGAATAGTAGTTAACATTTACTGAGTGTTATTACGTACCAGCTACAGTTCTAAGCTTTTCACACGTATCAGTCTGTTTTATTCCACATCAATTCTATGACGTGTTCCTTTTATAGGTGAGTAAATTAATGTACAGTAACTTGCCTAGGTCATTCAGCAAGGAAGTGGTGGATCTGGGACTGGAACCCAGGCTTGCTTGCACCAACACACCTGTTGTCCAAGTAAGATATTTAAAGGAAGGAACAAAAATTATACAGTAGGGTGATGAATTGGCTAGGCCTTGAAAAGTGGATAGGATTATGAGTAAAAATAAAAGGAGAACTAGTGTTCTAGATACCTGGAACAGAACAAGTCAAGGTACAGAGGTAAGACTTTCAAGATGTTGGGAGGACATGGAGTAAACCAGCCTGCTTAGTACAGGAACAGGTGAGGTTGGAAAGATGAGAAAGTGTTGGGTTATGGAGTAAACGCTAGGCTTGAGGTATTTAGTGGAAAATAAGATCCTAAGCAGGAAAATAGTATGTAAAAATATGTTTTACGAAAATTAATATGAAGGAAAAATAAATGGTGTTATTTATGCTCAGAGATTTAAATAATAAAGATGCCTTAAGTGTATGCTTTTTCTATCTCGAAACTGCCTTCATAGTTTAACTTCAAGTTTTTATGGGAGGGAAATGAGGAAAGCAGCAGATACCAGGGAGTTAAGGGAGATTAATTTATAATGTATTGCATTAGCCAAAACAGTTTATAGTGTTTGAGTCTAAGCTCACATTTTGTGCACTTAGATGGACAAGTACCAAATAAATTCTGGTCCTGGAAGCCAGATCTTGATTCTGATATGTCCTGTTATCTCTCCTAGGCTGGGTTCGCCTCTTTATAAGTATACTGTCCTTCCTCTTTTTCACTGACATGCTGATCTACTGGATTCACAGAGGCCTTCATCATAGACTTGTGTATAAGGTAGAGTCATTTTTAGGGGAAAGAGAAAAAATATATACATTTCAGCAGTGTATGGTTACAAATTCTGTTTCCTAGTTTGTTTGTTTTTAAGATTTTATTTATTTGAGAGAGCGTGCACAAGCAGGGTGGAGGGGCAGAGGGAAAAGCAGACTCCCCACTGAGCAGGGAACCCAAAGTGGGGCTCGATCCCAGGACCCTGAGATCATGACCTGAGCCGAAGGCAGACATTTAACTGACTGAGCCACCCAGGTGCCCCCAAATTCTGTTTTCTATTTCCAAGAATTTCCTCTAACTTACTAAATACCTGAGTAGCCATAGTCCTGACAGATACCAGGTTCGTTTTGTTTTTGTTCTTTATGGGTCTGGAGGGGCTGTGTTAACATGTTACTGTTTTCAGGTAAATGGGTGCATTTTATAAAGTGATTTTGTGGAATTTAAAGAGATTTTTTTAGTTATGTCATTTCTACAATGTGAGCATGAAAAGCCAAGTTGAAAAGTAAAGGTGGTTCTTAACTGTGTTCTTTTCTTCTATAGCGCATACACAAACCTCATCATCTCTGGAAGATTCCTACTCCATTTGCAAGTCATGCTTTTCACCCTGTGGATGGCTTCCTTCAGAGTCTACCTTACCATATATACCCTTTTATCTTCCCATTACACAAGGTGGTCTACTTAAGTTTGTACATCTTGGTCAACATCTGGACGATTTCCATTCATGATGGTGATTTCCGTGTTCCCCACATCTTAAGGCCATTTATTAATGGCTCAGCCCATCATACAGACCACCACATGTTCTTTGACTATAACTATGGACAGTATTTCACCTTGTGGGATAGAATTGGAGGCTCATTCAAAAATCCTTCCTCCTTTGAAGGGAAAGGACCACTTAGTTATGTGAAGAAGATGACAGAAGAAAAGTGCAACAGTCATGCAGAAAATGGTTGTAAAAATGAAAAATTATTCAGTGGGGAGTTTACAAAGACTGAGTAGATTGGTGCCCTATTATTAAATATTATGAAATATTTTTAATAAGGAAAAATAATCTACATACATACAACCAAGAGACATAGCAAGCAAATGGTATTTGAGAGTCCGCATGGTGGGTACTGCTGAGGAATGATCGTGATGTAGATCAAGGAAGGAATGCTGTGAACACCGAGATTTTAACCTCATGTTTACCATATTAGGTGTTGGTCTCAAGGACATGTCGTGTCTCTGTAGCCAGCATATCTGTAACTTGTATAGCCTCAACAACAGTTTTTATAAGGGTAGAGAATAAATTATTGAGGGGACTAGGTTATGTCCTTTTGCCTTAATCCGCCCATATTCATTAAGAAAAATACATTGTGCTTGATAATACCAGGACTAAGCATCATAACAAAGAAATACTAATATAAACATGGTTCCTTGTTTCAGGAATGGTTAAGTCGTCAATGTTGGTATGATAATGACTACCTGTAGTATTTTGTTCCAGTGGATACATCAGTGTGAAAAAAAAAAAAATCTGATATAACGTATTAGTGGCCAAGTAAATGACCTAATTAATAGCAGGTGTAATAAGATTATCATCTTCCTACACATAGGAAGCTTATTCTCTGGGGACGTTGTCAAATATTAACATTTTACTGATGAAAAAATAAATTAGAATTTTTAAAAATACTGATACTACCACAATTTAATCCAGATCTGGGCTTATTTAAAGATTTTGATGGTTATTATTTTAAACCATTATTTAATAAGATTATGTGAAGCTGAATATATTTAGAAAGGGAAATTTGATGCCCAGATAATATATTTGACACTACTGCTTTTTTAATTAAATGGATGCACTGCACTTTTGATATGTTTCAAAGTTACAATCTTATAATTTCCTATAAAAGGAAGTAATTGCCAAATATTTAGGCCGATCACTAAAGATTAGTTTTGAAATCTTATTTTCCCTCTTCTCCCTTCACTTTTTCCCACCTTCTGTGCAAAAAGATTTAACAAATAGTTTCATAAAGAAATGTTGTGTGTTGTAACATAAGTATATTGGAAAAACGTGGTTTGGAAAAGGCATTCTATAAGGTATTTATGTAAAATCAATAAAAGTTGATTATTACTATTATTAAACTGTATCAGTTAAGTATTGTAACAGCACAAAGTATTCTTTGTACAAATTTTGTGTCAATTTGAAACCACAGAAATGATGTGGATTTTCAGAACTTTTAAATGTCCCCAAATGTTCAATGTCAAGGGGAGAAAGAAGGGGGTATCACATTCTTTTTATACTTCATATCTTTATTAGATTTGAGGGGTTTAGCAAGAGACCAGTCATAAAATGTAATGCTTGGGATCCAGAAGAAAATACTTTTTTCTGAGTTACTATTACAGTGTTGCGCTACTTAAACATAGTAGAGAACCAGTTGGTGTTTTGTAACTGATAGATACAGCCAGTGATTTCCACTGACCACCGCCCCCCGGCCTCCAGTACTCCGCTTTGCCCCCCCCCCAAAGGAAATTAATAAGTAAACTTTGTTTTCTGTGATAATGACAGCTAATATTCAAGTTTTCTATTTCTTCCTGCTCATCTTTGGTGTAGTGTATATGTTTCTAGGAATTTATCCATTTCTTCCAGGTTGTCTAATTTGTTGGTGTTTTTCATGTTTTCTTCCTTGTATTTCTATAGTGTTGGTTGTTATTTCTCCTCTCTTATTTGTGATTTTCTTTATTAAGGTCCTTTCTCTTTTCTTTTGGATGAGTCTGGCTAGAGGTTTATCAATTTTATTAATTTTTTCAAAGAACCAGCTCCTGGTTTCATTCATCTGTTGTATGGTTTCTTTTAGTTTCTAGATCATTTGTTTCTGCTCTCATCTGTATTTCCTTCCTTCTGCTGGCTTTAGGCTTCATTTGTTGTTCTTTTTCTAGCTTCTTTAGGTGTAAGTTTAGGTTGTTTATTTGAGATTTTTCTTGCTTCTTGATGTAGGCCTGTATTGCTATACACTTCCCTCTTAGGACCCTTCTGCTGCATCCCCGAGGTTTTGGACTGTTGGGAATGACAGCTAATATTTATTGAGCTTTTACTCTTGATCGGGCACTGTTACAAGTCCTTGACATGAGGAAATTGGGATGCAGTTGCATGACTTTTCCGAGGTTTTTCTCTCTTGTAAAGCCCAATGTGGATGTTTTGGTCAGTGGACAGCTTTCCATGGTCATTCTGAGACCCATGCTCCTTCCATCTTGGGGCTGCCTGTCTCCAGTTTCCAGAGTCTTCTTTGTTGGAGGAGCCCACAGGGGGAGAGGGCCCGAAAGTCCTGCATATCCCTGACCCATGTTCCTTTGGACAAAACTTTGTCGAATGGCCCATCTCAGATCACCAGAGATTCTGGGAAATGTGTCTTAATTGTGCCTGGGAGGACAGGGCAACTGCTTTCTGGAACAGCTAGCCAGTTTGCCATGCTCACATAATTTATTCTTTTGGGGGTCCCAGTAAAGGCTTTGAAGAGATGAATGAGCCCCCAGAGTGCTTCAAGTTATCCATCCCCTGGATGTCTTGGCGCCTTAATTCCATTACTGCAAGTATGAGTGTTAGTTTCCTCTAGATTCTTACTACTGTGTAGCTAATAGAAAAGAAGGGACATAATATATAGGGAGAGGAAGGCTTCCTAAAGATGTTGGTAATGATCGAACTAGTCTCTGCCCTCCCTCCTTTTTTCTTAAATTCTAGTCTTATTAGGCAGTATTACGCTAAGTGGTCCTGCAGTGTTTCTGGAAAGCTACTGCATTGTCCAGGTCTCCATTAGAGGGATTCAGACAGGATTCGTGCAAGTGAGGAACATCAAGTGAAAGGCTTTTCCTCTTGACTTGGAACCTTTTGTAGTTGAAGATCAGAAGGGGAAAGTCAAGATTACATTCTCTACTTTTATGGTAGAAACCAGGAAATGGAAGGGGGTGGTACAAGAACACATTTCGAAAACCCAGAGACTTTCATTGGGTGCCGTCCTATTCTTTGCGTATGTTCCTCTGTCTGCCTGTCTCTACATGCCATGCATTTCCTACTTCTCATTGCCCTGGCCCACGTTTCTTTCTCTTCCCATCTTCAAGAAGTCAGGGACAGACCTGGCAGATAATTCCGAGTGCAGGTTTTGATGCATGGAGTCTGCAGTGCTGGCAGGTTATTTAAATAGAGATGGTGTCCGGGGAGAAGGGGGAAAGTAGGGAGATGAATCAGAACAAAGATTTGGGACTGACCCAGAGAGAAGAAAAGTTTGAGGCCATGAGATGTCTGAGGAGAGCGTGAAAAAAGATATCCAAGAAACAAGCCAATGTAGGGGGTAAAGAACTTCCTTTCCTTGTCTTCACACCTTCTTCAAAGTCAAAATCCTTGACTGGCAGTCTTGTATCAGAGTTACTGCTTTCTGTCCTCTAACACTGTTAAGTGCACCCTAGTTACTCTAGACCCCAGATTCCCTCAAAGTAGAGACCGTATGTGAATCATCACTGTATTAAACTGTGTGTCCTTAAAAGACATAGTTGGGGTTTGATAAATACTTTGCTGAAGGAACTAATGGAAGTGTCATTCTCTTCAGGAAACATTGAATGAACCCCTACCAGGTGCCCCACACTGCACGAGGGGCTGCAAATATTTCTTCTGTAGATTCTTCATCACCGCCTTTTTAACCAATAATTCACTTCTTACTTATTCATTAGCTGACATTTGCTGAGTGCCTGGGAGGAGTCAGAGGGAAAGTAAAGAGCAATCAGATGGGTCCTCACCAAGGACGGACTATCCTTTTTTCCCCCCAAAGCCCCACCTCCACTGGGAACCAACAAAACCCACCAGTACCCTGGATTCTGACCATACAGGAATCAGTAGTCTGAGTACCGATCAGAGGGTTCATTGAATCTGTGTGCAGTTACTACATAACAGTGCTCTGGATACAGAAAGAAAAAAAATAGATCTTCACAATTATTGGTTGATTACACCAAGAAATGACAAACCAGGGAGGACAAAGCTATAGCTTCAGCTGGAGTGTAATTCGCCTGAGAAGAATGACAGACACTAATTGCTTTGGACTTAAACAGTTATGAGTCCTGGCTCTGCCACTTGCTGATTGCATGACCTTGGTTTCTCTATCTGTAAATTGATGGAAATCCTGCCCACCTAATAAGATTAAATAGGTTAGAAACACTCAATTAAATGTCAGCAGAGGCCATTCTTCATGTAAATTGTGCTCAATGCCTCTGCTTTCTAGGTTCAATGATTATTGTCATTACACCTAGGATAGGCCCTCAGTGGAAATCAATTGCTGGGAGAAAAAAGCCCCTGGGTCCTTTCAACCTTAACACTGGAGGGTGAAAGACGGGGGGTGAACTAGAAATAGGGGGCAGAGAGGAAAATCATAAGTAAAACCAAAATTGACACATGATCTACTGTAAATTTTTTATAAGAATTGTAAGATAGCTAAATTATTTGTTGCTAAATTATTTTATTTTATTTATTTTATTTTATTTTATTTTATTTTTTTTATTTATTTATTTATTTATTTATTTATTTATTTATTTTTTTTTATTTACTGCTGTAAACCATAAGGCCAGTTTACAAGGTTTTGAGGTAAAGCAGAAGAAACTTAACTTCCCTGGAAATTAAATTTCGTAAAGGCAAGAAGGACGTGTGTGGACTGTGTTATTGAGATTCACTGTCAAAGCAGAGTTTTGGTATGGAAAAAAAAATACTTATAAATACTTAATGTTAATACTTCATTAAAATACACTTAAGTCGTAGTGTTTCTTAAATCTAGGCTCCACCTCTTATTAAAATATAAGTACAGTAAAATTTGTACAATAGTAAGAGAAATTATGTTTTCAGTTCTTTGATCAACAATTAACTCAGAAGTCTGACTGATTAAATGCTCCTAAACACTTAACACTGTTTACAGATTTGATTAATCACATTTTCTTAAACATTTGATAAGAAATTTAACGTATTTGATTCATCCCCTCCTGAAAGGCACACTTGTGTACTCAGCATATTTTTCTGAGCTGCTTGACAACTCAGGATTCAAATATCCTTAAACATACTTAACCACAAAATAGCATATGATATCCAGAGTCCATCACTCAACTTTAAAATATTTGTACTATAGACTTTCATTTACTTCTTGTAGCATTTGGTGATCTCTTTATTTTAAAATTAGAATTTTACACACTAAGCCATTTAGTTAAAGGAACACTTGGCTTCCCAAACAAGGAAAGAAATAGGACCCTGGAAACGTAGTGCACATTCCAATATTTGAGAGCAATTGCGGTGGGGACTTTTGTCCACCCCTTCATTAGGATTTCTTCCATTTAGTCTACTTAATGGGGGTATAATTTATAGACAGTAAAATGTACTCGTTTTCACTGCATGGTTCAATGAGCTTCTACAAATGTGTACACCACGGAATCACCAGCCCAAGGAAGATACAGAACATTTTCTTCACCTGAAAAAGTTTTATCCTCCTTTGCAATCTCTCCACAGCCCTAGGTTACCACTGACCTACTTCCTGCTTCTGGAGATTAATTTTGCCTGTTCTAGAATTTCTTATAAATTGAACCAGATAGTATGTACTCTTGTGTTTAGCTTTTTTTTTAGCTTACATGTTTTGAAATCATGCTATTGCATATGTCTGTTCTTTGTTCCTTTTTATTGCTCTGCCATTGAAGTGTATTAGAATTCATTTATCCGCGTATCTGCTGATGGATATTTGGGTTATTTCTAGGTGAGGTTATTATGAATAAAGCTGCTACAAACAAGCAGACAAGTCTTTGTATGGATCTATGTTTCCCTTTCTTTCTGGTAAATATCTGTTAGTATAATTGCTCGGTCCTAGGGGAGATATATGTTTAATTTTATAAGAAACCGTCAAAGTCTTCTCCAAAGTGGTTGTACCATTTTACATTCCCACAATGAATGATGAGAATTCCATTTCCTCCACATCCTCACCAACACTGTATTGTGGGTCTTTATTTGTAGCCATTCTAGTGCTTATGGAGTAGTGTCTCTCCTTGTGCTTAATTTGCATTTTCTATGACTAATGATGTTAAACAGCTTTTCTCATGCTTTTTGGCTGTTTTGCATTTCTTTTGTGAAGTATCTGTTCAAGTTGTTTGGCCACTTTTTAGATCAGGTTGTTTTTCTTTCTATTATTTGATTTATAAGAATTCTTTACATATTGGCACAAGTCCTTTGTCAGATATATGTATTACAAATGTTTATTCCAGTCTGTAGCTTGCCTTTACATGTCCTTAATTGTGGGGTTTTTTTTAGAAGATTTTATTTATTTATTTGACAGAGCACAAGCAGAGGGAATGGGAGGGAGAGGGAGAAGCAGACCCCCCACTGAGCAGAGAGCCTGATGAGGGACTCGACCCAGGACCCTGGGATCATGACCTGAGCCAAAGGCAGGCACTTAATGGACTGAGCCACCCAGGCGCCCCCTTGTGTTTTTTTAATCAAAAACAGAAAAATTAATTTTGATTAGGACCGATTTATCAATTTACATCTTTCATAATTATTGCATTTTGTGTCCCACCTAAGAAGTCTTTGCCTATCCCAAAGCAAGCTTGAACTTATTTTTGTGGGAAGATTTTTGATGATGAATTCAGATTCTTAATAGATACAAGGCTTTTCATAGTTTTATTTCTCCGTCAGTTTTGATACACTGTTTTTCAAGAAATTTGTTCTGTTTCACTTAAGTTTTCAAATTTGTTGCCATAAAGTTGTCTGTACCATTCCCCTATTATGCTTTCAATGCTTATAGGATCTGTCCTGATGTTTCTTTTTTAGTTCCTGATACTGATAATTTGTTTTCTTCCTTTTCTTGCTCAGTATAGCTGAGAGAATATACATGTAATTGATTTTTTTAAAGAACCAACTTTTGGCTCTGTTGATTTTTCTCTATTGCTTGTCTTCAGTTTTGTTAATTTCTTCCTCTTTTTCCTTTTATTTATTCTGGTTTAAGTTGATCTCTCTGTCACTCTCCTCCTCTCCCTCTCTTTCTTCTGCTCCCTCCCTCTCCCCTCCTCCAACTTCTTAAGGCAGAAGCTCAGATCATTGATTTAATTTTTTTTCCTTTAAAAATATAAACATTTAAAGCCACAAAATTCCCTCTAAGGCCTGCTGTGATTGCCACAAAATTCGGTATGTTGCATTTTCATTATTATTCCATTCCAAGTATTTTCTATTTCCAGGGACATTTCTTCAGTGACCAGTGATACGGTGGTCTTGTATTATGTGAGCTTAGCCGAGCCAGAACTGGGTTTCCCAGAAGTACTTTGCTACAGAGTTCTAGGTTAGCCTGGCTACCACGTCGTTTGGCAGCAGATCCAGAAGGCAGAAATGGAGGGGCACCTACCTTACTCTCCCTGCTTGGAAAGAGGGCGCCGTCTGGGAAGCCCTGTTGCCGCCCAGTCATGTTGTAACTCACCTGCTGGCTCACGTGGTTGGCCCACGGCAGCCACAGCCTCCCTCTCAGGCCCTTCAGCTTCTCCGAATTCTGGGCCCGATGTGTGGTTAAGCCTCTGACGCGCCCTCCGTCTCAAAGTTGTGAGAGGACGACAGAGGTGCCAGTCTGCCATCACGATTTCCAGCGGAGCCTCCCAAGTTCTTGGCTGGCCTTTGGCACCCCCTGATGCCCACCTCGCTTATCTTTTCTTCCTGACTTCCTCCTCCGCAAACTTCAGATCCCAACACCAGACAGAGAATCGGTCACCTCATATACACTGTGTGACCAGCTTTCCCAGTTACCTGTGGTCAAATCCTTGCTTCCTTGATGGAAACCTGATAAAGGATTTGACTCTGATAGTGGTTCTGGCGGTCAGAATCTTAAGAATAGGATCTCTAGAGACTTTTCAAATCACTATGTTGGATACCTGAAGCTAATGGGTGTCAACCATATTTGAATTAAAAAATTTTTAAAAAAAGAATCCGTTCTCCGAAATAGTGCTGTGTTAATCTGCAATTGCTTCTCTGATTTGATTAGCTTTAAAGTCATTAATGACCCTGTTTCCAAAACAAAAGGGGACATTGGAAGTCCATGATATGCAGTAGCAAAACAGTTACTTAAATGATCATTTGTAGTTACCTGTAATCAAGGGCCCGCAGAAGGCAAGGCTCTGGAGGACCAAGTATTTGTGGCATAGAACATTTTAGTGGAAGCTGAGGTTAAGGGGTTGGTTGATTGCTTCTAAGTGTGCTAAGGAACTTAGGCAAAGATGATGCTGAGTTCATGACTTTAAATTCCCAGTTCAGGGTCCAGTTATGGAACCCAAATACTTCTATGATTGCCCTAAAATAAACTCTTATCTCCTATAGTTGTAGGGCCAAATTTCTGAAATGCAGGTCAAAGCTGAATTGTGCTGGTAGCAAGTTGAATTCCCCATCTTACTGAGTTTTGTCTGTTAAAGTTGCGGCATTGATGGGGGAAAAGTGGAACTCTGAAAATGAGATAGTGGTTTTAAAAGGGTTCTGCACCCCAATTCCACCCCACCTCCACTGGGAAAGTGAAGGTAATCTGTGCAAAGTCACAGAGCAAGCATGGCAAAGTCAGGATTTGAACTCGGGATTTAAACTGAGGTCTGTTTAATTTCACAGCCTTTGATTCTGCGCTAGGATACACTGCTGTAAGGTAAAGAAGAACTGACAGAACATTGATCAAAGTGCCGGCTGGTTGGCACTCAGTAAGTGGTTGTCCTTCTTATCATTCATTTTAAACCTGCTAACCAAAGCCCTTTTATCTGTTATTTTACTTCCCTCAGGTGATGAGGCTCTTAAAACTGCTCAGCTCCCACTACAATCAGTCTCTTTCTCTAGGTTAAGGCCTCTAGGATGAATTCACTTGCAGGGGTGAATGACTAACATCGTAACCCTTCTTCTAGATGGAATCACAAAATATTAGGCCTAGGAAGGACACTAGGGATCATGAGTTCAACCCTTTATTTGCAGAAGAAACAAGTCCAAAGAGATAAGCTGAGTTATTCAATGTCCCATTGTGAGTTCATAGGCAGCATGGTAACTCTGGTGAGAAGGTTAAGAGGAAGACAAACCATCACTAAAGCAGGTGTTCAAATTCCCTCTAAAGCAACTATGCTAATGATATCGTGTAGGGCAGCTCCAAATGTAAACTTTCTTGCGGAGCTGGAGTTATAGAAAAAGTAGTCCCTTGATGAGTGTGTAATTACTTATTGGGTAGTTATGGGCAATCCTTGCAAAATCCTATTGTTCCCAGTACCATCCTATAGGAAGTGAAGGAATTTGTTTATCAGGCTTCCAGATTAAGAGCTGGCACAGGAAGTTTCCACTCCCTTAGGGATGCCAAGCTTCCAGCTACTTAAGTAGTAATTAGAAATTCGGTGCCTATTGATAGAGAAAGACTTATGTTAGGCTCAATCTTAGAATTTAGCTGGGACCAAGAATGAGGACTCAAAGTGGTAGGGAAGTGTTTCCTCTCTTCCTCTTCCTGTCTTCCTCCTTTGGTTCCGTAATTCAGACCTGCAGCCACTAGGTGGTGTCACACAAGGAAGACTCCCTGTCAGCGACCGTCTGGCACAAGAGCTGGACGCCCAGCAGGTTGAGGAAGGCTTTGCGCCTCATGCAACATTCAGTAGATGTATTACCCTTCAGAATAAATACAAATTTAAAAATACATTTCATTGGTGTTGAATGAAGAACTCTCGGGGTGCTGTTTTAGATAAGGTAGCTGAGAAAGCCCTCTGTGAGGGGGTGACATTTGAGCAGAGACCCGGATGGAAAGAGGGTGCAGCCATGAGTGCAACTGAAAGGGAAGCATGCCGGGCAGGTCTTCGGTGTGTCTGAGAAAGAATAATGGGGCTGCTGTGACCTGAGCCTGGTAAGATCTGGAAAGTGATGGAACTGGAAGGAAGTTTGTAAGTTCTAGACAGAGGTAAGGAAGGGGAGGTGGCCAGATGTGGGACAAGGTGTACTTTGAGGCTGCCTGAAATATAGAGGAGTGAGTAGCACGACATGTGAAGGGAAGGAGAAAGGACTTGAGGTCAAATGTTTGATGACAGTACTGCAGTGTTGGCTCAGTCTCAAATGTGTGGACACCTGCACTCCTATCTACTGGGTAGTCAGACACTTGGGTCTTGACATGGGGCAGCTAACTTACCCCTCCAGGTCTTTGTTCCTCCCTTGTCAAAGGAAGAGCCAAATTTCCCATCTCTTCCTTTTCTCCTGCAACGGTCTTAGATTAGATGCCAAATATAGGAGTGAAGACTGGTAACTGTGCAAAACCCAGGTATTAAAATGACAATTATTTTAAAAGGCTGAAGTAAAAGTACATGTAATTTGGAGGGAATATTCTCTATCAGAGACTGAAATTACCTTCTTCCCAGCGGGTTTTCTTCTCCCCAGTTTTGTTTGTTTGCTTTTGTTTTTCCTGGCTGAAGTTGAGTAATTTCCCCGATCAGACTGTAGGTGGAGCGATTATGCTTTTCCCCATGCTACGGCAATAAAAGCAAGAGCATCCACACTTCATGTCTAGACAGAGGACGTGCACGGAATCATAAAATCTGCCGACTGGAGGGCTCTGGAAAGGTCATCTGCTCCCTCCCTTGTCTTTAGAAAATCTCGCCTCTCGACCAGCCTGGCGGTGATGCATCCTGCCTGCAATGTTCCTTTTGACTGAGTTTAAATCTCCACCGCTCCATTCCTGGCCATTTATTTTATTTTTTTTTTTTAATTTTTTTTATTGTTATGTTAATCCCCTACATTACATCATTAGTTTTAGATATAGTGTTCCATGATTCATTGTTTGTGCATAACACCCAGTGCTCCATGCAGAACGTGCCCTCCTCAATACCCATCACCAGGCTAACCCATCCTCCCAACCCCCTCCCCTCTAGAACCCTCAGTTTGTTTTTCAGAGTCCATCGTCTCTCATGGTTCTTCTCCCCCTCCAATTTCCCCCCCTTCATTCTTCCCCTCCTGCTATATTCTTCTTCTTCTTTTTTTCTTTCTTAACATATATTGCATTATTTGTTTCAGAGGTACAGATCTGAGATTCAACAGTCTTGCACAATTCACAGTGCTTTCCTGGCCATTTATTTTAGGCTCAACAACGAGATACACAAACCAACATCCCCCAAATAAAATCCATCATGTGCACACGCCCCCATCCCTTCCGCGTGGGGCAGCATAGCGCTCTCGGTGGTGTGGGGTACCAGAGAGAGTCCTCACATTCTGATGGGTTAGTGAATGTCATCTGTGGCCTCTCACAAAGCGTCGTGTTGGTCTTAGGCTATTTCCCACTATACGGGGTCCTGATGTATAGAGAGAAAACATCAGGCAAATATATTTACAAAATGGCAGGACTAAAAAATCAGTAGGGCAAGATTCATTTAGACAGATGAACATCATGACTGGCCCCAGGAAGACCCTTATTCCAATTACATGTGTCTCACCCAGAAGGAGGTATACGAAAAGATTTTTTTTTTTCAATTATATGAAACTAGTATGCTCCCGATTTTTTTTTTTTTTTTTGGAAGCTCTAGTGTCTGCATAGTTAATCCTGCTTTTCCATTAGAAGTCACAGTATTTCCCCCTCCTTTGAAAAAACCTAGGTCTAAGAGTTAATAAAGCCAGAGGTCTGGTCATTTTTAAATGTTTAAAGGACAGTGTTTTCATGATAGGCCATTAATCATACTACTCCAAGCAGGTTGCAGAGTATATGTGCAAATTAGCCGGCAAGTCGAAAGGGAATACAAGCCATGCGTTATTCAAATCAGATGTCAGAGACCTTTTCAACAACAGGAGAAGAACACAGCTGTCATTTTGTGTTGCAGCCTTTTCCTCCACAATTTTATAAAAGAGTCTACTTGTTTTTGGATGAACAAGTTGGTTTGGAATTAGTGGTGGATTAGCAAATGGGAGAATGCACACGGACTGCCTTCCAGAAGGAATGTGAAAATTCTTAGATATGAATGTTCATGCAATTACTATATTTTAGGTAAATTTGTTCATTCAACTAGTAGTTGTGAGACTCTAGTGTATATTGGGCATTGGGCTAGGAGGTGGGATAGAGTACTGAGCAATTAAACAGGAATATCAATAAAGTATAGCAAATATTTTCATAGGAAATATACAGAAATGTGATGGGGTCACAAGGCAGTGGGACCGAACTTAGCCTGGTGGGGAGGAAAGGTCTCCCAAAAGGATGCAACGTTCATCACAGATCTGAAGGTGACAGGTGGGCGGGCCAGTAGAAGAAGGTTCTAGATGGAAAGAACTGGATGGAGGAAGTCGAGAGTTGAAGGAGCATGGGCCATTAAAGACCAGGAAGGAGTCTAACACGGTGGGAATATGGAATTCTGGGAGGAGTCTGGGAAGAGACCGAGGCTGGAGTGTGCAAGGTAAGGAGGTTCAGTTTTATCCTAAGAGTGATGGGAAGACACTGAAGAGTGTGTTCAGTGGCTTGAAGGGTTAAGATCAGTGTGTGAGAAATACATTTGAATGGATGGGGGTAGGGGGATATAGATTTGGAATATAGATGTTAATAACAGCACTGATAGAGGTGGCTCAGGGAATATGTGTTGAGTGAAAAAAGAACCAAGCACAATAACCTCAATAACATTAGAAGGTCAAGCAGAAGAAGGGGACCCAACAAAGAAACATGGAAGGAGCCCATGCAATGAGGTTGCTTTGCAGAAACCAAAGTAAGAGACTGCTTCAACATGGAAGGAACTGTCAGTGGTAACAAATGTGGCCAAGTAGCCAAGAAACTCAGGGCTAAGGTGCCTCTAGTGCATTTAACACGGGGAGGTCAAAGGTACAAGCCAGCTCGGTAGGGTGGAAGGAGCAGAGCTAGCCTGCCGTGGGGTGTGCAGCAACTGGTTGGTGAGGACATGGAGACAGATGGCTTTTCAAGAAGTCCAGCAGCAAATGTGAGGCAAAGATGGAGGCAGGGGTGGATGGTTGGGCACTGGGTCAAGGTGGGGGGTATTTTATAAACACAAGAAACTTGGAGGATATTTAAGTACTGAAGGAAGTGACAGGTTACGTGGAGGGAGTCGAAGCAAGTCCAGGCGGAGGTCACTGGAGGATGACGAGGCTGAGATTCAGAGTACAAGGAGAGCAGTCTTGTCGGAGGGAAGGAGGAATGTGCGTCTGCTGTCCCGGGAGGGAAGGAGAAGAGAATGGGTGTGGATGCTGGGACATCTGCGGGTTCACTAGCAAGTATTTGAAAGTGTTCCTGTCTGGCCACTCTCATTTTCTCTGCGAGGGAGAAAAGGTACCTTTTTCAACATACCCCTTATGAAGAGAAAGTTTCCAAAAACCATTCATGAACTTGACGCAGAGAGAAAATTCTTAAAATAACAACAAATTTAGATAAATGTAATTCATGGTCAAGACAGACTATGAAGGTAAGAGACTCGTGAAAATTGATGGTGGATGGTGGGCTCACTAAAGATACTAGTTCAAACCAGAATTGTATATCTTACTCTAACAAACATTTTATGATCAAATCTAACGGTTAGATGAATTAAAACAATTCACCTTACACAACCAGATTTAATGTTTTTTTTTCCTCTGAGCAGTTGAATGAATACATAATCACTAATTGCAGTAGAATACTATTAAACTTTATAGAACAGGATGATAATTAGCACGGTAACCTGAACTTGATTAGATACTTGTATTAAATGCTGGCAATAAGCAGGTGCTTTCTTTGATAGCCACCTTAAGCACATACTAAATATCACAGCATGGTCCAATAAGAATATACACAAAGAGAGCCAATAGAGTTTGAAGGAATTCAACAGAATAAATGAATCATACTTTCATTCATCTGGAGCCCACCCTGGGGGAGGAAGGGAGGGCACAGAGAGGCAGCATAAATTTGTGTTTCCTTGTCTTAACATCAGGCAGAATTCAATGTTCTGAACCAGAAAGAGTTAATCCTCCTAGCTGAAGCTGAGATCTTTTTTTGTGGTATCACTTTCGAGAGGAGGAAGCGCTTGTCCTCTAGAAAGACTTATGGAGTCTTCCTAATAGGAGGAACAACAGGAACCAAATGGTTCAGCAGTAGGAACCAAATTCCCTTTGTTAGAACTCAATCTACAGTTTCCTATATTTCCAACCCAGCTACATACACAGGAACGTTCCCCAAGTATCATTACGATATTCCTTCAGATATTATCTCTTTGGGAACCTTCTCTGCAAAAAAGTCCCTCATATTCATTGGCCTCTGTAGCAAGCTCGGGAGATTAACCTGGAGCCCACAGTTATATAAGGGCACAGAAGCTCCTTCACCTCATTCTAAATATAAACTCTAATGACTTCAGCGTGGGTGGCACAGTCTGGGAGGACATACTCACATGGGTCCTACTCCAGAGAAAGTGCCAGCAACTACTGACGTCAGCCCCGTGTCCCTTTGTCACAGTGGAGCTCATTATTCACAACAGCAAAGAGGAAAGAAGGTTTACTCATCTGCTGAAGGTCACTGCCCTGGGTCCTCAAGAAGCTCACAGCCAATGTTGGCTATTACTTGGGTCACATGATAGCCTGACCATCCATCTCATCCTTCCTGGCTCTATTTCAGGCCATCCATTTAATGGTGTTGAAGGTGCCAGGAGGGACCACCCTGGAAACCACACTCCCGGGCTCCCTTCCTCCATCCCTCTTTCTCCTCTCCTTAAAAATCTGGTGAACTATATTCACCTTTTCAAAGGCTTTCCAATCCGCCTACCTACTCCTGTTATCTCATTCTCTTGTTCTTCTGCATTTAATTACTCAGAAAGGTCACCCTTGCCTTTGCTGGGTGCATTTTCAGGATGTGTTGTATGTGTCGTGATGACATATTCCAAGGAAAGGTAACAACCTAGACAGCTCTCTTTTTCTTTACTTGTGTTCTAGGATGCTCGTTGCTGGCTCTGTGTGGTGCAGGTTCAGACGATGCTGTTCACAGCTGGACTGTTTATTTGTTATAGGGCTAAGTATACGAGTTTTGGCATTGGACAGACCTGGCTTTGGATCTTGCCCCATGCCACTTGCTAAGTCTGGAGGCTGGGGAAAGTTATTTAATTTTGATTGGCCTCATTTTCATCATTAGTAAAATGAGAATTACTATGCCAAGGACTCTGTAGCATTGTCCCAGTACCTGGCACACAGTGGATTCGTAATCCAGCTGTTATTAAGAGTCTGAGATTTGATCTTTACCTTTCACAGTTTTATAAGGAAAGGAAAGGGACCATGATTTTTTGTCCCCATGCTGTATAAGATATTGGCTTTGTAGATATGAAGGGCCCAAGGTGAGGGCATTTTCATTTTGCTCTCTCTTTTTTTATGGTTTTATTTATTTGAGAGAGAGAGAGGAGAGAGAGAGCATGAACGGGGAGGGAGGGGCAGAGGGAGAAGCAGACTCCCTGCTGAGCAGGGAGCCCAATGTGGGGCTCAATCCCAGGACCCCGAAATCATAACTTGAGCCAAAGGCAGATGCTTAACTAATTGAGCCACCCAGGTGTCCCTCATTTCTCTTTTAAAAGTAAAAAAGCTCTGTCCTCAACCACTCAAATGGAGATGAGCCTTAAATCAAACTGTATTTAGTTGAGTAATACCCTCTTTATTGAATTATAATCGACAGGCAATATGATATTAGTTTCAGGTGTACAACTCAGTGATTTGATATTTTTATACATTATATGATGATCAACATGATAGGTCTAGTTACTATCTGTCACCATACAGAGTTATTACATATTAGTGACTGTATTCCTTATGCTGTACATTACATCCCTGTGACTTATTCATTTTATAACTGGAATTTTTTACCTCTTAATCCCCTTCACCCATTTTAGCCATCCCTCTGCCCCCCTCCCCTCGACAACCACCAGTTTGTTCTCTGTATCTATGAGTGCATTTCCATTCTGTTTTGTTTTTTAGATTCCACATATAAATGAAATCATACAGTATTTGTCTTTCTCTGGTCTGATTTATTTCACTTAGCATAATACCCTCTAGGTCTACCCATGTCACAAATGGCGAGATTTCTTTTTTTAATGGCTGAGTAATATTCCAGTGTGTGTGTGTGTGTGTGTGTGTGTGTGTGTGTGTGTGTGTACCACATCTTCTTTATTCATTCATCTATCGATGGACAGGTTGCTTCCATATCTTGGCAATTATAAATAATACTGCCATGAACATAGGGTTGCATATATCTTTTTGAATTAGTGTTTTCCTTTTCTTTGGATAAATACCCAGAAGTGGAATTGCTGGATCGTACAGTAGTTCTATTTTTAATTTTTTTGAGGAATCTCCATGCTATTTTCCAGAGTGGACGCACCAATTTACATTCCCCCCACAGTGCACAAGGGTTCCCTTTTTTTCACATCCTCACTAACACTTGTTATTTCTTGTCTTTTTTGATACTAGCCCCATTCTGACAGATGTAGGTGGTATCTCGTTGTGGTTTTGATTTGCACTTCCCTGATGATGAGTGATGTTGAACATCTTTTCATGTGCCTGTTGGCCATCTCTTTGTCTTTGGAAAAATATCTATTCAGATCCCCTACCCATTTTTTAACTAGGTTGTTTGGGGGTTTTTTGTTGTTACGTGTACAAGTTCTTTATATTTTGGATCAACCCCTTATTGGATGTATTGTTTGCAAATATCTTCTCCCATTCAGTAGGTGGCCTTCCTGTTTTTGTTGATGGTTCCCTTTGCTGTGCAAAATCGTTTTAGTTTGACGCAGTCATGTTTGTTTATTTTTGCTTCTGTTGCCTTGCCTGAGGAGACATGACAAATATATATATATATATATATATATATATATATATATATATATATATTTTTTTTTTTTTTTTTTTTGCTAAGACTGATGTCACTGAGTAATACATTTTGACAATCTTATTCTGGGTCTTGAATGACCCAAGGTCAAAAGCCACCCATCTTCAGCTAAATAGGTTGCATGAATTTCCTACATAGATCTATGTAGGACCCATGTTCTAGTATATTTTCTATAGATGTGTGATAAATTAAAAGGAAATATTGAACTTTTATTTCTCTCATTTAACCAATATTTGCTGGGTTTCCACTAGATGACAGCCTGTGTGCTAGATGCTAAGGGCCATAATGAGGAATGAAACAGGCATGGACCCTGTCCATCTGCCCTCACGGATCTTAGAGTCTAGTAGCCTCTCCCACGGACAAGGGAACAAGCATGCAATAAGCTGATGCATGCTCTGGAACACCAGCATACTGCAAGCTGGAGTCACAGACGACGTTGTCAGTAAAGCTCTCTTAAGGGATGATATTTAATCATGAACTTAGTGGATAAGAAGCCAACCACCAAGAGACTGGGAGAGGGAGAAACTGTCCCATAAAGAGGAAACTGCAGGAGGCAGGGGCTAGGTTCGTAGGTCCTGGGGGTGGCTGTAGGAGCGGAAGGAAAGAGAGCCCCTGTGTCAGGGGCTTGGGGAGTGAGCCGGAGGATCCTGTTCCTCCTGCTGTCCTCCCGAGTATTTCAGGAACCCATTCAGAAATGCTCTCAGAAAGCAGCTAGCCTTCATATTTCACAATCTAAAAGTTGAAACGTTATTAAAGCAAATTGGGTGTCTCAATAGAGCATAACAATTCGTGGAAGGACTTTTCAGGCTCGGTCACCTGAACTGGTAACTGGAATCGGATTATTATTTTTAAATGGCCCATCTCCACCTTTTAGTGTAGAAAACAATTACACCTAAGATCCGTGTCAGGAATCATCTGGGTGTTCAGCAGCCACGGGCACCTTTAATATGAAGCAGGCTTTCTCTTTCATGATGAATTGTAATATGGTCATAGTCTCCCAACGTTTTCTCTTGCTCAATCTTCTTTAATGTTTTTTGAAAACAGTCATTATAATTTTTGTTTTACAATTAAAAAAACTGTCTGCAGGCTAAATGAAAACGTTTTTGGAGCACTTGGACAACGCTATTAACGCCATTGTTAGGCTCAAATCAAGCTCCTTATTTGGTTAGGTCAGGGTGACCCGCTATGGCTTTTTCACAGATTGAAATCACACAGCCCTCCCTCCCTGTCCCTTGTACTTCTGGAGAGATGTGTACTGAAGACCCACAGAAACTGAGCGACACTGCCCCCTGAGTTCTATGGCTCCCCTTGTCACCCCTCTTCCACCCAGGATACCACCGCCCTGGGGAGGGGCAGCCTGCCCTGTTTCAGGCTGGAGAAATGAACGCCAGCGTCCAGCATTTACACAGTGAGGACCGGTTCCCACCCTCAGCCCCTCCTACAGACTGCTCCTTCCACCCCCACCTCTCTGAGCCCCGTTCACCCCTTCTCTTTAGCAGAATAAACATCTACCCCTCCCACTGACTTAGAAGCACCTCATTGACTTTATTTATTTATATGTTTATTTTAAATATTTTATGTATTTATTTGGGAGAGAGTGAAAGCGAGAGATATCACAGAGGCAGAGGGAGAAGCAGACTTGCCGCGGAGCAGGGAGCCCAACGCGGGGCTCGATCCCAGGACCCCGAGACCATGACCCGAACCAAAGGCAGACACTTAACCGACTGAGCCATCCAGGCGCCCCCCTCAGCAGATACACTTTGAAGCTGGGATTCCAATACGGTCTCCACAGCCTGCATTGTCCGTCCTCTAAATCGACTGTATTTATGTTGAAACGGGAATGATTTAGGGATAGTCCCCTGCAAATGTTTGGGACATCACCCGGCTGGGAGGTTCTCTTGGACTTGAAAATTCTATAATGAAGACTTGGCTGGTTCCTTAAACATGAAATGCATTTGGGCAGGCGAGGGGAGAGGAATAGAAGAAAGGAAGAAGAGAAACAGCCTCTGTGGGGCATATACACTTATTATTTACACACACACACATAAGCATATAAAGTCCTCGGGACTTGATAAGTATCTCTCTTTTGGACGTTCACTTGCACAAGGTCACCCAGTTCATCAGGGGTCGATTCAAAATTCAAACCCAGTGTGGCCTGGCCTCAGAGCCCAGCCCAGCCTCCTGCCTCGGGCTCTATCTATTCAAGTGCTTCCATAGTAATTCTATATTTTCCACTATGATACTAAAATGTCTTATCAAAGGAGGTCAGGGAAGTAGCTAGCTATTCTTAGAGAATAGTCAGAGAAAAGGCTAGACAGTTGCATTTGGGGGGGCTGGTTTTTCAATACAGAACTGCCCACAGGTGTGAAGATGGATGAGCTGACCTCTTAAGTCCCCTCCAGTCCCAGAACTCCAGGATTTATTTGCCAATGAAAATGTCAGGCTTTCTCTTACATAAAATGATGTATGATGGTCTGAGTACATTCTCCACTCCCACCCCCACCTCCTTTTATCTGATTAAAAGGCAAGGATGAAATCAGCAGAAGCTGGTAGAAAGGCAGAATTTCTCCAGGAATGATGAGGTTTTCCCAAGATAAGGCAACAGGATAGGCAGAGGGAGGCCAAGGAAACAGTGGTGGGGCGGGGACAAGCTGAGGAGTGGATGGGACAAAGGACAGATGCAGCTGAGTTATGAGGGCTGTCACTCCACGTTAATCAATGGGCACAGAGTATAAACCAGCTCTCTGCTTCTGACAAGAATATACTTTAATTAAACAAGTCAAATTAGTGGGTATGAAACCATTGGAGAATCATCCATTTTCAACCAGGAGATAAGGGGTCAGACAGGAATCTGGAATCATTCATTCAACTCAATCTTCATGGAGTGCCCACTCTGCCAGATGCCGTTCCCCGTGAGGGATACAGAAATGGACCAGACGGTTCTAAGTCGTGCCCCACTGGGGGAGGCAGAAAATAAACAAGTAAGTACAACGTGTGGTATTCCACTCAGCGTTGAGCGCTAAGTAGAAAAATAAAGCAGGGGATGGATGCCCCTGTCAGGGGTTAGGAGTCAGAAGTTATAATGTGTGATGGAGAGCCAGTGGTGATACCAAGGACATGCCCGAGTCCAAAGAGCTAAGGGAGCAAAGAAGAAGAGAGGGATGATGAAGTCAGGAGGAGGAAAATTCCAGGCAGGGGAAGGCCATGCAAGGTCCTGAGGTGGGAGTGGGCCTGGTGCCTTAAAAAATAGCAGAGGATACCAGTGTAGCTGAATAGAAGGTGGGTCGACGAGTTTGCAAGGGCCAGATCACCTAGAGCACGGAAAGGATTTGAAAGGATTTTGGCTTTTACCAGCATGAGAAAACAAGCCATCGAAGCTCCTGAGCTGGGGAGCGACTTCATCTGACCTGCACCGTAACAGGATCGCTCTGGTGCTGTGTGGGGAACAGGCTGTCCCCTGGGAAGGGTAAAGCGGAGAGACCAGCGAGGAGGCTATTGCAATACTCCAGGCCAGAGATGATGTTGGTTTGGACCAGCAGCAGTGGTAGAGGTGGGGAAAAGTGGTCAGGTTCCAGATAGATGTAAATACTAGACCTTCAAATGTGAACAAGAAGACAAGTCTGGGGGAAGGAAGGAAAGCCTTTGCTCATTATCTGCCCCTCAATACTTCTGCCACATCTTGCCTTCTCAGCAAAAGAACAGTTAAGTCGGACTGTGTGAAGGACTAACTGATGTTCTTAGTTGGTTTCCATGGGGAATCATGCCACAGGGTCATAGTTTCCATATTTGCAGGTGACCGACCCATATTTGCACCAAGCACTGTGCCAGGCACTTTGTATGGAGATGGAAAGAGACATAACTCAGTTCCTGGTCTCAGGGGACTCTCCATCTAGTGAGAGAGACAGGTGTATGGGCCACAATTTCAATGTGATGGAATAAGGGAAGAGCCTGGGGTACTATTAGGAGCACAAAATAGCATCTTTGGCTTAGTCTGTGGAAAGAAAGGTGGTGGGGGAGTTGTGAAAGATGTAGGAACTGGCCAGGAGACATCCATGGGGAGAATCTTGTAGGCAGAAGAGTAGCGGGTGGGTGTGAACGAGCACAGGGTGCGCGTGGACCACTGTGGGCCATGATCACATCAGTGAGCCATCTGGCTGCCCCATACTTAGGGTCACAGGGAGAGAAGAAAAGACTCATCCTCACTCTTAGAAAAAGCAACCCACGGTATATGTTTTTATTCCTGACTTGAATCACTGACATCTTGAAATATCCAACTGTATGTGTGTATGAGGCCTGGAGACCAAAAATATGGTTTGAAGTCCTGCCTTCGCTACTTGGCTGACCTTGAGTGAGGGCCTATTTCTGGGAGGCTCACTTGGTCTCTGCAGAGCAGGAGTATAGTAACATAAGCCTCACAGCGCTGCTTTGAAAACCCAATGAACTATGTCTGCAAAAACATTTCCCCAAACGTAGAGAGCTGTTCAAATATTAGTTATTGTTGCAGAGCCGGGTCACTGTACAAAACACCACCTGCTGACGACCTCCTGTGTATCTGTTTCTTTCATGCCCTCCCTGCCACCGCTAATAATTCGGACACCACGGAGCTCACTCTTGCCATTTGCACCCAGTCTGTGGGAAACTCCTGTCTTCGGTCCTCTGTAGCCAGGCCAACTCCGGTGTAGATAAGTGTTTCCTTGGTTAGAGTCTCCTCTCCCATTCTGCCTGGTGTTCATGACAAACTTCCAAGCTTTTCTCAAGTCCCAATGCCATGTCAGCAGGTAGCTTTGCCTCCCGTTTCACCAAAAAAACTGAGGCCATGGGCATGAACTTCAGCCTTCACCAAAAGCTACTTCAACAGCGAAACAATGCTTACCTCATTTGGAAACACCCTTCCCTCATCTTCAGGGTCTCAGGGAAGAAGACATCTCTTCTCCTGTTCAAGAGAACCACCACCCACTATGGCACGCACGCACGCATGCACATAGCCACTCTCTACCCCCATGTCAGCTTTTCATTCATTATCTCCTTTCCTCTTTGGGGCCTTGCTCCATCCATAATGCCCCTTCTTCTATAAATTTACTTTCTTGCCCTCAGCCCTACATTAAGACTCACTTTTAGAGGAGAAAGTATCTCTTGACGGCCCCTTGGCTTCCCAGCCAAGCATCTTGAAAATAGCCCCTCTACATGGGGTCTTCACTTCCCACTTCTCAACCCACTGCATCTGGCTTCTGACCATGACACTCAACTCAAACTGCTTTCAAGGGCGTTACCTCCAAATTGTCACTGGACACCCCTAGTCTAACTGGGCTTTTCTGCTGTGTTTGACTTCATTTCTTCCTGAAATTCTCTACGTCTTGGACATCTCTCATAATTCTCCTCCTGCATGTCTGATCATTCCTTTCTATCCCATTTCCTGAGGTCTTGCTCCTCTGCCAACTTCTTAAAATGTTTGCTCTCCCCAAAGGGTTTCCTTCTGGCCCACTGTTTTATTTTCCTACTCTACCTCACACAGTCATGATTTTAAGTTTCCCCTCCCTGGAAGGGAGGCTGGATGGCTTCCAAACTGAAATCTTCCAGACTGACGAACATCACCACTGGGCTTGAGATCCCTTCCCAACTGTAAGCTCCTGGACATCTCACCTGGAGATCCCGAACATAAAAATCAGCATGGCTCAAACTACATGTATCATGGCCTCACCTTCCCCAAACCAGACTGTTTTCCTATTTCCTCTCTTGGTAACCGGCATTATAATCCACTCAGTTACTGAAGTCAGAAAACCGGGACTCATCCCAGACTATTGTAATACATTCCACCACAAGTGAACAATCATTAAATCTCACCGATGTGGTCTCCCAGCCATCTACTGGATCATCCTCTATGCTTTGTCCCCCGACGTAACTCACCTTCCCTGATACACACAGCTGTAGTAACTTACAGATTGGTCTCTCCACCTTTGACTTTGTTTCTGTCATCCCGCCAACATCCATGTTCTACACTGTTGCCAGAGAGACTAATCTATAGAATGCAGTTGAGTGGGTTACTCCCCACCTTAAAACCAAAGTCAGAGGGATCCCACCCATGGCCTTTAAGACAAAGGCAGCCCATGAGCTGGCTCTTCCAAATCTGTTGAAACTTATCTTCTCCTGCCCTTCTCACTTTACACCTTACATTCCCGTTACATGTGTTCTAGAAGGCCCACTACAGAGCACCTTTCTTCCCTGCCAGAGTTCTGAATCAATTAAGTAAGATGACAAAGAGACCACATGTGAAAAACCAACATACCCCCTTTATTACAGATAAAGTCCACCCTAGAGAAAGTGGCTTTTATTTGCAAACAAGGGAGCTTTCTCTTTGTGGACCCCAGAAGGAGACAAACATGAGCTCCCAGTAAGGAGCTCACTACCATTAACAAGAAAAGAGAGCTGAATCAGGCATATTCAAATCACTCTTCTCAGATTTACTAATCAGAAGCCACTCTGATTAGTAAAGGGAGAGAAAGGGAAGGAACTGATAGGGGAACTTCCTCCACATGGACATAAACCATGGGAAAGGAGAAGGAGGGTCCCCTCCATGTCTCCTCATGTCTGTGTGCCCTTTCTCATGCTTGGACTCCCTAGAGTATTCTCCCCACATTTGCCACCCGTCTACCTTCTACTCCTCCTCCAAGACTCAAGTCAGATTGGACCCTGTTCAGAAACCCTCCATGAATTGCCAGGATGGGCCCCTCCTCTGTACTCCCATGTCTCTCCCAAGGCATTCACCTTAGTGCAGTTAATGTCTATTAATTGGCCTCCTTCCCTTAAGGGAAACATCATGCCTTTCAACCTTGTGTTCCCAGCGCCTGGCACATCGTCTGATACATAGTAGGTACTTAACAAATGCTTGATGGACTGGCTGAGATCATCTAGACAAGCCTCTTCATTTGATAATTGACCTTTAAAACCTGCGTTTTGTATACTGAGGGTATTAGTAGCAAAAAAAAAAAAAAAAAGAGTAAGACTTGGAGTCAGGCAGATTTGGTTTCTGATTCTAGATCTACCTCTTATAGCTGTGTATCTTTACTCAAATAACTTGTCTTTTTCTAATCTGCAAAATGAGAATACTACTACCTTTCTCACCAGTTTGGTATGATTATTATTCTTTTTTCTTTTTTTAATTTAAATTCAATTAGCCAACATATAGTACATCATTAGTTTTTTTTAATACTTTTTTTTATTATGTTATGTTAAACACCATACATTACATCATTAGTTTTTGATGTAGCGTTCAATGATTCATTAGTTGCATATAACACCCAGTGCTCATCACAGCACCCAGTTACCCCATCCTCCCACCCACCTCCCCTCAGCAACCCTCAGTTTGTTTCCCAGAGTCAAGAGTCTCTCATGGTTTGCCTCCCTCTCTGATTTTTTCCCATTCAGTTTTCCCTCCCTTCCCCTATGATCCTCTGTGCTATTTCTTATATTCCACATATGAGTGAAACCGTATGATAATTGTCTTTCTCTGATCGACTTATTTCACTTAGCATAATACCCTCGAGTTCCATCCACATCGACATAAATGGTAGGTATTCATCCTTTCTGATGGTTGAGTAATATTCCATTGTATATACGAACCACACCTTCTTTATCCATTCATCTTTTGTGGTATGAAAATTGAATAAGATAAATAAATTACATAGCTCATTAGTGCTTGGCATAGCATACAAACTAAATAAATGAGAAGTATTATTTTATTGCTATCCTTACTGGTAAGTTATATGTTATTTGGAAAAAATGTGTAGTTGAATGAATTCAGCAATAAATAAAGGTACAATTCCCACCCTCAAGGAACTTAGAGTCCAGAAAAGGAGCTCAAAATGGGGATACTGTATTTCTAGGATTCTACAGAGGATTTGTATTTCGGGATATACTAGTCAGGGTTCTTCAGAGAAAGAGAACAAATAGGACATGTATATAAAGAGATTTATTATGAGGAACCGGCTCACACAATTATAGAGAGCTGAGAAGTCTCATGACGTACCATCTGCAAGGTGGAGACTGATGGAGACAGGGAGAAACTTCAATGCATATTACTAAGTGAAAGAAGCCAATCTGAAAAGGCTCCATAGTGTATGATTCCCAGTTTATTACATTCTGGAAAAGGCAAAACTATGGAGACAGTAAAAAGATCAGTGGTTGCCAGGGATTAGAGGGGAGGGAGGGATGAATAGGCAGAGCACAGAGGATTGTTAGGACAGTGAGACTATTATGATACTACAATGGTGGATACATGTCATTATACATTTGTCCAAACCCACAGAATGTGCGACAGCAAGAGTGAACTGTAATGTAAATTATGGACTTTGGATAATAATGACGTGTCAATGTAGGCTCATGAATTGTAACAAATGTCCCACTCTGGCGGAGGGTGTTGGTAGTAGGAAATCTCTGCATGTGTTGGGGGAGGGGGTATATGGGAACTTTCTGTACTCTCAGCCCAGTTTTGCTGTGAACTTAAAATTGCTCTAAAAAATAAAGTTCTTATTTTTTTTTTAAAAGATAACCAGTTTGCTCTGGAGTTTCACTCTTTCACTTTGCCTAGTTGAAATGCACATGCTTCTGGCCCTCTTTGGATCACCCAGTGACATCACCCCATTCGATGGCGGGTCCACAACGCTCAGGAAACTGGCTTTTCAAAGGAGCTCCTGGGGCAGAGCCCCCTGCTCACCTGCCAGCCTATGGCACTTACGTCGAGGGGTGTATATTAGAAAGAAAAGGGCTAGGCTTTCGTCAGAGCAGCTTACCCTTTACCCAAGCCGTAGAAAAAAAAAAAGTGAATGAACAGATGAATATATACCACACTTTAGCCCCAAAGGGCATCTAAGGTGGATTATAATCACTTGTGATGTGAATTACCATACAAAACCAAGTAAGTCAGTCATTATATACCAGGAGCCAAGGGCAGAATGTGAAAGATCCAGGATCAACTAGCCAGAGCATTGAGGCAGTGTTTGATGAGTTTAATGCACACAGGCCCAGAAATTGAGGCAGAAAGAGAAACACACATTCTAAACCATGTCTGACGAAAAGAATTCTACCTTTTCTTCTATATGAGCTCAGAAAATGCCAGGATTCTGTATTTCCAGGGACTATTTATTTATCTCCATAGGATCCTACAATCACTGGCGGGGGCGGGGGGTGGAGTGGGGAGGAAGGTAGGAGGAGAGAAAATTTCAAGCAGTAAATAGAAATACTGGACAGAATAGAAGCCCCTCAGAGATAGAGGCTGTCATTTCTCCCTTTCTCCCCTTCCCGCCCTCTCCCCTGCCCCCACGTCCCCACCTGCGCCTCCCCTTAGTACCTGTCTCGCCATATAAACTGCAAGTCTGCTGTTCTTCCCTGGGGACTGGGCTCTCTGACTGCTGTTCCCTGAAGAGGAGAGATGGTAATGAGGCCAGCGCTTGGGGGAATAGGAACTGGAGCCTGTAAAGCTGTGAGTAATTTCTGTTAATCATTGAATTGTAACTTCTCGCTTAGAGGAAGTCACTTGATCTTTCCAGCCAACTCTGGGAAAAGCAACACATCTATTCAATGCTGACCTTAGATCCCCTCTTCATTCAGTAAGATCATTCCCTCGCCTTCCCGAAGAGATTGGCTGGCTTGGGGAAACCCAGCCTGGAAGATGGCTAGGAACTTTGAGAGCTTTTCTGTACCCTCTCCACCCTGGGTCTTCAAGTAAAAGTGAAAATCACAGCCCTGGTAAGAAAAGAGGGCCCATAAATAAAGTGGCTCCAGCTGATGCAAGAGGCTCCGTAAATAAGGTAACATTTGCCGAATCACCATTCATACCACACAGGTTTCAAAGTATTTGAGATCTGGTAATAATTGTAATAAAAAACGTTTCCAACTCACGTGCATTATAGTCTTTGGAAAATGCAGACAAACTCAAAAAAGGAAACCTTATCACCCTTCCTGTGATGACCACTGTTAAGATTTCAGGGTTTAAGTCTTTCCCTGGGTCTCCCCACCTCTGTGATGGTCTCTGGCTCTCTGGCTACCCCTCCCTACCTCTTTCTCTGTCTTGCTTCCTGCCTCTTGCAGACCTGGGATCATAAAGTACAGAATGTCCTGTAACTTGCTTATCTTGTTTGATCATATATAAGAAATACTTCTTCCATTTTTAAACCCCCACAGCCACAAGAGGATGATTCAGCTCATAGCTCTTAACTGAGGGCATGTTTATGCATAGCTGCGATTCTCCCACTGCAAGTGGTCACTGGATGCCCATTGCCTACCAGGCTCTGTGCTGGACCTCAGTGTGCTGAAGGAGACCGGGTCTTGTGGAGCTTGCAGTCCAGCAGGGAGGATGGATGATAAGCAGGTAATTACTGGTGGGGCGAACATTCCATAAAAAGAAGCACAGGGGTTCTCGGGATACATAACAAGGGTCAGGTTAGGGCAGAAACGTGTTAGCTACCGAAAGTGTTTACCTGAAGAGGAAATCCCCAGATCTCACTGGCATTGTCTCAAGGTCAACTCACCTGTTAGCTGAGTCCCTCCACGGGTGAGAAGTATGTGGGGCCAGTCAGGCTGTTTTTAAATATAGCCCTTCTCACCAAAGTCACACTCTCACCCAGTTTCAGTGTGAGAGGAAATGGAGAAACGGACCCTCTCCCACAATGCTGTTAGAATTTAAACAGGTAGGAGTGCCTGGGGGGCTCAGTCGGTTAAGCTTCTGACTCTTGATCTCAGCTCAGGTCTTGATCTCAAGGCCCAGCGTGGACCCTACTTAAAGGAAAAAAAAAAAAAAAAGGGAATTTAAACAGGTATGCTCCTTCTAGGAAAGCAGTTTGGCAGTGTGTGTCCCAAATAAATTAAAACATGCCTAAGCTTTGACCCCGTAATTCTTTACCAGGGGTCTAGCCTAAGGAATTAATGATTAATTTAGAAACATTTTATTTTTATTTTTATTTTTATTTGAGTATAGTTGGCTAAATTACATTTCTTTCAGGTGTACAACATAGTGATAAACACAATTTTAATATTTTCTTTTTTTAAAAGACATATTTATTTTATTTTATTTTAAAGATTTTATTTATTTATTTGACAGAGATAGCAACAGCAGGAACACAAGCAGGGGGAGTGGGAGAGGGAGAAGCAGGCTTCCCGCGGGGCAGGGAGCCCGATGTGGGGCTCGATCCCAGGACCCTGGGATCATGACCTGAGCCGAAGGCAGACGCTTAACGACTGAGCCACCCAGGCGCCCCGACATACTTATTTTAGAGAAAGAGAGGGAGAGAGGGAGGGAGAGAGAGAATCTCAAGCAGACTGAGCTGAGTGCAGAGCCCAAAAAGGGCCCTGAGATCATGACCTGAGCCAAAACCAAGAGTCAGATACCCGACAGACAGAGCACCCAGGCGCCCCTAAACACAAATACAATTTTATTTACAAAAAGTTCTTGACACAAATGTTTATTATAGTGGGGGGAAGGTAGCAACTTAAATGTTCATCAAAATCAGAAAGTCAAATAAATTATAGTCCACTCATCTAGAGGAATATTGTGTCACAAATAGTAATAGCTACACATTTACTATGTCCCAGAACCTGTGGGAAGTTTTTGAAATGTTACTCTCAAAAAATACTTAATTATATGGAAAATGCTTATTATATAAAGTTGAGAGGAGTAATAGGAATCAAGATTTTTTTTTAGTCTAATTTGTACTTTGTCATGTGTTTATATGCACGTACAATGAAAAAATACCAGAATGCTAAATTTTGGTAAGATTATAAGCAACTGGTAATTTTTTCTCTCTTTTATTTTTTCTTTCTGTATTTCTAAATTTTCTGTGATAAGATACCTCAAACACATTGATATACTTTAAGACATATTATCTTGGGGCGCCTGGGTGGCTCAGTCGGTTAAGCGGCCCACTCCTGGTTTTGGCTCAGGTCATGATCTCAGGGTCCTGGGATCGAGTCCTCCGTTGGGCTCTGTGCTCAGCGGGGAGTCTGCTTCTCCTTCTGCCTCTGCCCCCTCCCACCGCCCCCTGTTCCTCTGGGCTCTCTCTCTCTCTCTCTAAAATAAATAAACAAATAAATCTTTAAACACACACACACAATCAGATGCTCTTAATGACTCCTTTTGATCAAACGCTTACATGTGTTAGGAAGAAAAACCATAAGCCAGAGTATATTAGACGGTTGTTAATAAAACTGCTAGTGGGCCCTACTTCCCAAGTGACACTGAGTTTGCAAGGTGGCACCAGATCCGCTTCTCCACTGGTCAGATTCTACCTGGGTCGCCCTAGAAAATTTGGAATTGCTTCAGAGAGAATCTGGGCTTGAATCCCGATCCCCGCACCTATTGAGTAGACCCAGGACAACAGCTCTCTTCACCTTTCAAATTGTTTCCTCATCTGTAAAATGGGAATAATGACATTGACTTCACAGAGTTGCTGCGAGGATCAGATAATACCCAGAATAGGGAACCGCCTCCGCAAAGCGCCTGCACCTGCTGGCCTAGTGCCCGCTCTGCATCGGCAGCTGGGGTGCTCCTCGTGGAAGGTCCCCAGACTGTCGTCGGGTGTGCTCCTGAGACATACAGAGGGTTTGCACGGTCATCTGCCCGCGGGATGGATTAGAGTTAGCCATGGCTTCCTTGGCAAGGGTTCCATGCCAAGGATGACAGCTGTGTAAATTTGCAGAATGACCTTGAATCGCCTCTGTTTCTGACGGGAGACCTGATTCTGATGGCGGGCCCCGTGTCCTCAGCTCCCATCCCTCATGCCTCCTCCCCTGCACCCCCCGAAGAAGCTGGTCACTGTTCCAGGCACCGGTCCAAAAGAGAGGGAGATGAACATTTTTCAGGCTGCTCTGCGGCTGGTGGAGGAACGTAAACGCCTGGTCTGGGGGTGCCCCTGCATGACTGGGTGCCTCTAGAGCAGTGGGTGGGGGAAGCCACAGAGAGAGTGCTAACCACCAGCCCCGCTGCTGCCTACCACTGACTGCAGATAGGGGAGAGCACCCTAGAACTATGGGATCTTCTTGTGCAAGTGCTTTGCACCCTTCCCCCCACCTTTGTTTTTGAAAGGGGCTCAGCACAGCACCATGCACAGCCAGGTATTTCAACAATCAAGGCTTTATAAAGTAATTTTTAACTTTTATTTTAAAAGAAATCCCTGAGAAGTAATGGTCTAAGACTTGTAGAGAGACGAAATTAAAAATGTAACATTCTGGCACTCATAGCTAAAAGGGTTGTTGCAAGGATATTCCCCTGGGCTGGCCTTAAATAAAATCTCCTTTGAAATTCTATAAGAGATACTGAGTCCTTACTTTGTGTAATGTTGCTTCTTTGGGGGGTTAACTGGGCTGAGCATAAGGGACAGACACCCACACAATTACAATAATCAGTGTTAGTCACAATCGAGTTACATGCCGATTGCTCTCAAGCTTGTGGTCCACTGTAGCACCCGATTCTTTTCAGCTACACACCCTGCTCACTTCCTGCATTTGTGTAATTGATTTGCTCTACCTGCATTTATCCCAACCAAACATCAAAGCAGTGGTGTCTGACTTCCCACCTCTCCAATATAATAGACCAGTTAAACCACAGAGAAAAACCCCAACGGCAGCCGTCCTAGATTTATGGGTGTGTGGGGGTGTTACCCCTAAAAATCATGAGAGCTCGTGTCCGCCGGGGCTCTGCAGTCAGAGCAATCATTTCAAAGCTGGATATCAGCAGAAAAACTAATGAGACCATTTAAAATGTGTGTTAATATGGTATGCATATAAAATTAACAACCCTTTGATCGCTGAGCCACCAACACCCTCCTGAGGTCGATCTGGAAGTCACAGAGAGGACTGTCTCTCCAGGGCAGTGTGCCAGACGTGATTGGGAAGGCACTGGAGCCTGGGGATGACCCAGCTGCATCTTAAAATTAATACTGTGTTAAATTAGCTCCCATGTTAATGCTATTTTGTAACAGCTGCCTGGACTATGGGAGCCAGAGCAGTCTGGGGCGTGCAGAGACCTGCCTCGGGACCATTCCCCCCTCTTCGGTTAATCACCGCCAAACAATAAAGGCAAAACCACTGCCTTCATATCAGCCGTACCTATCACTTCCTGAGGGCTTACTAAGCACCAAGCACTGTGCTAAACCCTTTACATGCCTTATCTTGTTTATTCCTCCCATTATCATCGTGACGTGAGCATTGCTAGTATCCTATCTAACAAATATGGAAACGGATGCTCTGAACGTGGTTTGCCAGTTTCACAGGCTGGTGGGTGAGCTGGGGATTTTTGCCTGGGTCTGTCTGACTGTAAGATGCTCTCTCCACCTGCAGTGTGGGCTTCCTTCTTACAAACATCAGTCGTGGGCTTCCTTCACACAGAGCAGGGGGCTTTCTCAAGTATATTGCAACCAAAGTCCAGACATCTTTCCAGCCCACAGATTAGTACCTGTTCTTCTGATGGGCTAGGGGAGCAGCATCTGCCTTTGGTTTCTTAGATCGACCCCGAATCCGACCCCATCAAAAGAACAAAAGGAGGAAGAGGAGGAGCAGGCTCGTGAAATGCAGCCCAGGACTCGGAAAGTCTTATAGAAATGAATCCTCCCCACAGGACATCTGGGCATCTGTTCACTGCCCAGCACTTTCTGAACCGGGAAGAGACATCTGTCACCTCGTCCAAGCGGCCAGGGATCACGGAGAATGAGAAGCCGCCCACACCGGTCACACAGTTCACCCCACGCAGATGTATTTTTTTTTTTTTTTAAAGATTTTATTTATTTATTTGACACAGAGAGAGAGAGAGAGGAATCACAAGCAGGCAGAGTGGCAGGGAGCGGCAGAGGGAGAAGCAGGCTTCCCGCGGAGCAGGGAGCCCGATGTGGGACTCGATCCCAGGACCCTGGGATCGTGACCTGAGCCGAAGGCAGACGCTTAACGACTGAGCCACCCAGGCGCCCCCACGCAGATGTATTTTAACTCTGCCCTTGCTTGCCCCCCGCCCCCCATTTCAGCAACCCCTCAGGAGACAGCAGGGACCGCCTTGCTGAAGCGTGTTTCCCGGGACACCTTGGGGCCAAGTCCTGACGCACATAACATGTCATGCTGAACGAGTCACACTGAAGCTAGCCTCTGTCAGCAGAGAATTGAAAGCCTTTCAGAAGCTATCAGAAATACAGCCAAGAAATCCATCCTTCCTTTTGAGAAAGGAAGAAAGAGAGGCAGTCAGTTGACAAGGAAGGAACGGTCCTGGCAAGAAGCATAACCCAACTCCCAGTCCCAGGGTAGAAGGGAGAGAGAATGAATTAAGAAAGAAATAGTCAGCAACTTATGCTCCTTTCTATTTTCACAACCAAGATCCCCTGGCTGACCTTTCTGGCCAGCTGGGAAATTATACCACACACCGAGCATGCAAATAGGGCCCACGCCGTCTCCACTGCCTGCCCCAGGACCTTGCTTCGCCCCTGGGGCCACCTCAGTTTCACCAGAAAACCCCAAATAAACACAGCCTGGCTGGAGGGGGCAAAGATGGGGCCAAGAATAAGGCTTCAATATCAGGATGGCTCTCAAATCTGTTCTGGAGGCATGAGTCCTAGCTACCAAAGTAGAGGCGGGCTCCCTCTCGTAGATGGCAGGAGAATGCCAGCCACACAGCAGTCGGGAGATGGGCTCCCCATGCCAGATCTCAAGAGCTCTCCTTCTCGCTCTCCTGAAACCCTAGAAGGGGGGTGCCTGGGTGGCTCAGTCGGTTGAGCGTCTTCCTTTGGCTCAGGTCATGGTCCCAGGGTCCCGGGATCGAGCCCCAAGTTAGGCTCCCTGCTCGGCGAGGAGCTTACTTCTCGCTCTCCCCACCCCACCCATGCTCATGCTCTCTCTCGCTATCTCTCTCTCTCAAATAAGTAAAATCTTAAAAAAAAAAAAAAAAAGGCACAGAAAAGGCAAATGGCCCTACAGACCACCAGAGGACATCTGCTTGTCCTTTGAATTGTGCTTTTTTGTCACGTGCCACATTTCCATAATCCCCCAAATCCAATGCATTCAACACCCTCCACAGTCTCGCCTAAACTTGGTCTCAGCGTCTGTCTCTAGCCACCCAGGACACTGCTAATCTGGGCAACTCACCATTCTCTGACCTCCTACCAACTTGCCATGTCTTTGCTTGAGCCGCCCGCTTTGCCAGGCACGCCTCCCTTCCCCTCTCCTCCTAGCCAATAAAACCCTACCTATCTTTCAAGGGCCAGCTCAGTTGTCATTTCTATCATGGTGCCCTCCCTCATCCTTCCAGCTACGAGTCATCTATGACATATGAACAGGACCGTCGTGTGGCCCTTCCTACATACCCGCATATATCATAGATACTTGTGAGGTTCTCTCCCTTTACCATATTGTGAGTTCGTTGTGGTTAGCCCATGTTTCTTGTATCGCTTTGTGTTCCTCACATCAGTTAGTCCAATACAATGCAGATCTTCTTTCTTGTTCTATCAGATTCCAGGCCCCACCTGTTCAATATGGTATCTCTCTGCCCCTTCTAAATGATGAGCTTTCTGACTTTCTTCCTGGTCTGGTGGGCTCTGCAGATTCTGGCCCATTAAGAACTACACGTTAGAGGGTTATCCTGGGGGGGGGCACCACCTGGGCAGGGGGAGTTGGGAGGAATCAGGTCCATGGTGTTGCAGTGTGTTCACATAGATTTTCCTACTAAGTGTGCCCCCATGAAATCATGTGATTTGGCTGTGTTGAAGAAGCAGAATCCAGAAGGCTAGCGAAGAGCCTTTTCTTCAAAAATCCAGGCAAAAATCTAATGTAGCTCAGCTAAACAGGCAAAGAGCATGGGGAGAAGAGAACAAGTAGCAGCCACACTGTGACCAGGCTGTAGGGACCCTTTGTTATTTTGCGTTAGATAATATCCACACTCTCTTCTCACAACACAACTCTGATAGATCTTTCCCTTTACCACTTTTAGGCCTTTAGGAACCACCTTTACCACTTGTAGGCCTTCTGGCTTGAGTGGGACCTGTACCCCAAACCTGGCCCATGAGAACACCATATCCCCCTGTGGACTGATTTTTGCTGATGCTATCAGAAATGAGACTTTTTTTTTTTCTTCTGTTGGTGTGGGAAAGCCGAAGAGCCTCCTGAGGATGAAAATAAATAGAAAACCCAAAGGAAAAAAAAAACCGCCAAAGCCAAAAACAGAGTCCTGTTAACATCTTTGAGACTTGAGATCCTACTGTGCTTGAAACCGGTCAATTTCTCAATCATACAAACTCGTCCATTTTCTTTTGGCTTAAATTGATTGAGCTGTATTTCTACTAACTTTCAATGGACAGTCCTAACTAACGTAAGGATTGTCCAAATGTTGGACATAAGGAAAATTGAAGAGTCAAAATGCCCTGATGTGTGGGGGTATGGGAGGAAGATGCACCACCAACTATTGTAAATACCAAGACAAAGAAGTAATGAAAGCGCCGATATTTAGAAAGTAATACGCTCTATGAGCTGAAACTCATGCAAAAAACTCCAAGATTGGTACGTTCAGAGCAAAAAAAGAAGGTAGGGAAAATGGTACAATTTTAAGAACCAGTAGAAAGCAGAATGAGTTCAGTTGCTATTGTATTTCTGCCTTCTCCATCAAGTGACATCTTTGAACTGAAGAGTATAAATACTCTAAAACGATAAATGAAAGCAAAAATGTGAGACAATCTGGTAAAGAAAAGAATTTACTCAGTGAAAATGTGTTTACAACTCCAGACCTATTTGGATTACATCCCTGAGTACTGGAGGAACTTACAGGTGTGGACTCAAGAGACCTATGGAAAATCACGGAAATTAAGGGATACACCAAAGGACGACGTCCCAACGTTCAACAAGGGAAAAGGGATGGCTTTTGAAAACTTCACATGGAAAATCTAGATCTCAATCCCCAGCAAAATTCCAGAGCTGATTATTAAACAAATGGGTGTGAATACTTAAAAAATGAACATAGTCACCAGAAACAAGTGTGATTTCACATAGAAACGAGACGTTTAAATCAACATCTTTTCCAAAATCCTTACAGTGCTTACAAGATGGCTGCTTACCTCTCCTTCCTGGTCTCTTATCATCCCACCCCTCCTACCTTCTCCACCCTCACCCTCCCATCCCCTACCTCCCACTGCACACACATCCATTCACATTACCCCTGCCACACTGACCTTCATTCTGTTGCTGCGCTGTTCCAAACGCTTTCCTGCTGCGAAGACTTTGTTCTCATTATCCCTGCCCTCTTCCACCTCAATGTAGCATAGCAGGTCCTTCTCATCCATTTGATCACAGACTTTATCAAAAGAACCCCATCCAGGGATGCCTGGGTGGCTCAGTCAGTTAAACATTGCACTCTTAATTTCAGCTCAGGTCAGGGGGTTGGGGGGGGGTTCACGAGATGGAGCCCTGGGTTGGGCTCTGTGCTCAATGGGGAGTCTGCTTGAGATTCTCTCTCTCCCTCCCCATCTGCCCCTCCCCCTGCTTGCAGGCACGCTCTCTCTCTCTAAAATAAATAAATCTTTAAAAAATAATAATAAATAAATAAAAAATAAAAGAACCCCATCCAGTCACTCTTGATCCCATGACCTTATTTTATTTTCTTCATAGATCATATCCCTATCTAAAAATCTTACTTGTTTATTTCTTTTCATTATTCATTATCTCTCTCCACGTATTGTTATCTCTCCACTCCCTGCCTCTGTGCTGACCAACACAGTAGCCACGGTGGTTATCGAGCACTTGAATGTGTGCTAGGTCCTAACTGGGATGTGCTACATATGCACTGGATTTTGAAGACTTGGTATAAAAAGGGATATAAAATGCCTCATTAATAAAATATTTTGCAAATGTTGAGTTAAGTACAACACATCATTAACATTAATTTCACCTGTTTCCTTCTACTTCTTGTAACGTGGCTACTCAAAAAATAAAATTACATATGTGGCTTCTGTTCGATTTCCATTGGACGGCAACGCCCTAGGGAAAAAGGCTTAAGAACAAAGACCTTATCTGTGTTTTTTTTACTATAAATACATATCCCCATTTAGAACCATAACTAGTATATACTAGGTGCTCAATGAAAAGTTGCTGATTGAGTTAATGCCTTTTTTTAAAAAAAAGCACGGTCACTAGACTGGTAGATATTGGAAATGCTGTATCTTTTCTTTCATCAACGCATTTGACAAAAGCTATCATTTGTTTATAATTAATTCAAAGTCAGTTGAAGAGTCATTTCCTAAGGAAGTTGATTTGAGGTCACTGGGATAAACTACTTTGAGAAAGAGGGGAAGCAAGCAAGTTTGTATGATTGGATTTCACTGAATCTAAGTCACCATCTATTATAAATGCTGTATTATTTCATAGACAATGAAGAAAAAAAGCACTACTAAATAAGTCTCCATGCCCAGTGATTTCCTCTGTTAGGATAAATTGTCATCCTTGGGGCCTCATGAAAGTTGTCTTCTGACAAGCTGTCCAATCAATTCACCAAATTTGCTGAGGTTCATCAGCTAGCTTAACAGACCAACGGTGTCAGCCCCTTGGGACATTTATACTGCCTCAAGTCAAGCTCAAGTTTGCCAAACCCTCATGGATGATGTCAGGATTTGAATTGTTCCCCCTACCTGAAAACGATACGTTAAAGTCTTAATCCTCAGTACCTCAGAATGTGACCTTATTTGGAAATAGGGTTGTCGCAGATGTAATTAGTTAGGATGAAGTCATATTGGAGTAGGGTGGGCCCCTAATCGGATACAACTGATATCGTGATAGGGAGAAGGAAAGTGGATACAAAGGTGCAGATGAAAGACAGTGTGAAGACACATGGGGAGATGCCCTGAGCTGACAAAGGCAGACATGACTCGGGGCAGCCAAAGCCAAGGAAGCTGGAAGAGGCAAGGAAGGATCCTCCTCTAGAGGCTTCAGATGGAGCCTGGTCCTGCCAACACTTTGATTTTGGACTTCTGGACTCCAGAACTGTGAAACCAAACATTTCTGTTGTTATAAACCACCCAGTCTGTGGTAGTTTGCTATGACAGCTCTAGAAAACTAATTTAGATGTGATGGTACCCTCTCGGCCATCCCTCCAGGGGACTTGAAGGAAGGAGGGAGACTGCAGTGGGGCTCATGAAACTTTGCATCAGACTTGAGTCCTTTTGACCCTACAGCTGGGTTATTTATCCCCAGAGCCACCTGGCCCTCACTCATGCTCACTCCCTTCGCCATGGCTGGTTGTGAGACCCTCGGAGGCCTCTCAGCTTAGCTGTTTGATTTGTGATGAAAGCAAAGACCTTCAGTCTTCTTGGCTCACATTTAAGGGACATAAAAAGAGCAAGTGCTTTTGTGGGCAAGATTTGTTCTCCTAGCATCTTCGGGGTTGTAGGCTAGATAAAGGGGGAAAAAAGAGTGAGATAATGTGTTGTCAATCATATTCCAAAATAATACAGGCTCGCTATTAAACGTACATTTGCTGTTAAGCTGTTTCTCTCCCAGTAATGCTGACCCCATACCTCCTTCCCCACCTTATGGAAAGAGATAAGAAGATAAACTGTTGCCTCAGGACTGAACAAAATTAATGAAACTATGGAGGAAACAGTTATCACCATGGCTTCAATGAATAGACTATACTATGCCCTAACTCATAAAACTCAGAAAAGTTAGAATTCTCTGTTGCACATTCAGAAACCATCTCAAGATGGTTTAATATAAAAATTCATTTATTCTTGGGGCGCCTGGGTGGCTCAGTCGGTTAGGCGTCTGCCTTCGGCTCAGGTCATGATCCCAGGGTCCTGGGATCGAGCCCCACATCGGGCTCCCTGCTCGGCAGGGAGCCTGCTCCTCCTTCTCTCTCTGCCTGCCACTCTGCCTACTTGTGTTCTCTCTCTCTGTCAAATAAATAAATAAAATCTTAAAAAAAAAAAAATTCATTTATTCTTGGGGCACCTGGGTGGCTCATTTGGTTAAGTGGCGACTTTTGCTTTCAGCTCAGGTCATGATCTCCGGGTCCTGGGATCAAGCCTCTTGTCGGGCTCACACTCAGGGAGAAGTCTGTGGATTCTCTCTCTCCCTCTGCCTCTGCTCCTTCCCCTTGCTCGTGCTCTCCCTCTTTCTCTCTCAAATAAATAAATACATCTTTTTTAAAACTTCATTTATTGGGGTGCCTGGGTGGCTCAGTTGGTTAAGTGGCCACTCTTGGTTTCAGCTCAGGTCATGATCTCAGGGTCCTGGGATGGAGCCCCGCATCAGGCTCCCTGCTCAGTGGGGAGTTTGCTTCTCCCTCTGACCCTCCCCTCGCTTGTGCTCTCTCTCTCTCAAATAAATACATAAAAATCTTTATTAAAAAATTCATTTATTATTAAAAAACGAAACAAAACTTGGTGTGTGCAGAGCCAAGGGCCAGAGGAAGGGGACTGCAAGCAGAGACAGAAAAGCCATCTGTATTTGCTTTCTCCCTTTGCCTCTGCTCTTCTCTCTGTAAATAGTTTATTTGCTTTTTTTCTTTTTTTTTTCCCCTTCTGAAGACCAGCTCGCTTGGTGCATCAATCCACTTGGTGGAAATCACTCCCAAGTTTACATGCTGCAGGTCCAGCCGTTAACCTTCTCTCAGTCCCAGTTCCTAGTTCCTGGAAGGGAGTCTGACTGGTTCAGCTTCAGTCAGCTGCCCACGTCTGCACTTCCCAAGGTAGCACGGGTGGGGTGCGGCGAGGAGTGGGCACCATCACAATGCCGGACTGTGGCTGCCAAGAGTCATCCCCGTGGCTGTAAATGGCAGTGTCAGGGAAAATGGGCTAGTTGGGCAAACAACCCTAAAGGTGTCTTCTGTGATGCTCTAAGAAACCTCTAACAAGCCACGTGGACACAATAGTAATGTCAACAGAAGACTGGAAATAGACCAGATAATCAGCTCCTTCCTTGTTCTCAGTAGGACTCAGATGGGATTAGGGGACAAATCCCAGTGGCTGGCACCACACGAAGAATTTCCCCACCTCTGGCTGCCATTTCTTTCAGGATAAATTCTCTGGCAGGGGATTCCTCAGTCCTTTAAGCAAATAAGCTCTGTGAACACCCATAAGCCACAATGCAAAGAGACTAAAGGTCATCTAGACCACTGAGTGTGGGCTCTAGATCCAGAGCTGGGCTAGGAGTTGGATTAAAGACAGGAAATGGTTCTTTTAACTCAGAGGACAATTTCTTAAGAGGATGGGGTAATTGTCAAATGCCTTCTCCCCACCTCCTTCTAGAGAATATAGTGTTGGACGTAGGGACACAAGTTATTGTATAGAATGATCTGGGTTCAAATCCTATTACCATTAACCTGTTACATTACCATTAGCCTTGGGCAAAGACATATACCAGATGGTATCACCTACATGGGGAATCTTTAAAAAAAAAAAAAAGTAGGGGCGCCTGGGTGGCTCAGTCATTAAGCGTCTGCCTTCGGCTCAGGTCATGATCCCAGGGTCCTGGGATCGAGTCCCACATCGGGCTCCCTCCTCCTTGGGGGGAAGCCTGCTTCTCCCTCTCCCACTCCCGCTGCTTGCGTTCCTGCTCTCGCTATCTCTGTCTCTGTCAAATGAATAAATAAAATCTTTAAAAAAAAAAAAAAAGTAGAGCCCATAGAGAGAGAGAGTAGAATGGCCAGAGGCTGGGGGATGGGGAAACAGGGAGATACTAGGCAAAGGGTACAAATGTTTAGTTATAAGGTGAGTAAGTTCTGTAGATCTAACATACATGGTGACTATAGGTAGTAATACTGTACTGTAGACTTGAAATTTACTAAGAGTGTAGATCTTAAGCATTGCCCCCCCCGCCCCTGCTAAAAAGAAAGATAACCATGTGACGTGATAGATGTGTTAATTAACTTGATCGTGGTGTCCATTTCACAGTGTGTGTATATATATTTTTACATATATATATGTCAAACCATCTCGTTGTATACTTTAAATATGTGCGATTTTGTCAGTCATACCTCAATTTAAAAAATTAAAACAGGGGCAACTGGGTGGCTCAGTCGGTTAAGCCTCTAGACTCTAGATTTCACCTCAGGTCATGATCTCGGGGTCCTGGAATCGAGCCCCAAGTCAGGCTCTGCACTCAGTGGGGAGTCTGCTGTCTGCTTGAGGATTCTCTCTCTCTTACCCCCCCTTAAAAAATAAATAAAATAAACAAAAAATTAAAATAAAAAAAAAACTTGGGCAGGTTACTTAACCTTTTTAGACCATAGGTATGGTTGTAATAGTAGGTTCCTCACAGAGCTCTGCGGATTAAATGAGATCATCCACGACAAGGGCTTAGCATAGGATCTGACTACTCCTTGGCAGCTATTATGTTATAGCTGTAGTTGACATACTACCTCTTACTACCTTCTCTGCAGCCCTAACCTACCACTCTTTTCTTGTGTGATTTTATTTTCCACGGTGGAGAAAAGACCCCTAATACAAATCCTGAAACCTCAGGTGCAATTTTGTTCTAAGCAGAAGATCCGCCTCCCCACCCAACAGTAGGGTTAGGGGAAAACCACCAGCCTGTAAGTTAACCTTCCCATAAAACTGTAAATACCATGCAGCCTGTGACTTTGGCCTCTCTACAGCTGAGCTGGGTAGACAGGATTAGGGAAGAAGTTTAGGATGCTTTGGGGAAAAAAACAGAGGAAAGCAAAATATTATTAGCACTCTAGTAAATCAATCACAGATGGCTTCAAAAATTAACCCAGAAGCAGAATGCTCATTTTCAGAAAGCACCTGCCTTCTTGAAATGATCTGGAAAAGCCCCAAGAACATCTCCCATGTAAGTGATCCAATATTCACTGCTTCAGCTGGAAATGTTAAAAAAAAAAAAAAAAGTCTTTGTTCTTTCAGCCTTTGTTGCTCCCATTTTTTTCCAACAACAGTAGCACATGATGACTCTACCAGATATGGATAAGCGGACCCATGTCCCACCCTGGGAAAGGGGCTGGTCCACTCAGAGCTGAGCATCTCTGCAATCAGGTGCAAAGGGGAGGCTGTCTCTCCGGGTCCAGGATGTGGCTATTGTTCAGAGGGTACCGAACTGCCTTCCCTTGCCTGCCTCCCATAACCAGTGGGCCCTTTTCACTGAAGAGTTGTTTATTGTGTAATTACTAAAAGGTAATGGCCCTTGTAGGTACTTTACCAGGGAGCGCCAAATTTAAACTCATGCTACAGATTAAGATGGACATTTCCCCCCTCCTCTTGATCACCCAGCTCTCTAAAACATTTTTAAAGCTCATGGGGCCCACGAGAGTATCCTGGGTTATTAATCTCAGCATCGGCACACTTTTCTCTCAACCAAGAGTCCTACAAAAAATACAAAAAGGCCTACAAAGCAGAAGGGGAGCCATTATTTTGCCGTTAAGCCTAAGACCTGCTTTCTTTTAGGGGAAAAATGGCTCAGCCAAAGTTTTCTGACTGGCTGACCAGAGCCCCAAGCTTTGAGTCTGCTCAGAACTCCCAATACATGGTTAAAAATCATAGCTAATGCTTCATGGAAATAAATATTTCAAAACCACTTGCTTTCTGGCCTGCCAGATGGCTGCATTTCACACTTCCAACTGTGTCAGACTCCAAAAAACTTAGCAACTCAAATTCTTGTGGTAGGGTTTATGATCCTGAAATAGGGGTTGGGTGGGAGATGGGTAATATAGTATAAGAAGGCTTTTTCTAACTTAAAAAAAATTTTTTTTAATGGAATGGGTTCCATTTATTTTATTCCAGTGGCATCGCCCCATCACAAGGACATTGTTCATGGGTCATTCCAGTTAGTCAACACAGCCACCAAACGTTCTTCTCATCTTTGTATTTACCTCCCTATACCAACCACCTCCACCTTCGCCTCAAGTCCCATGCCAGTTTAGTTATCCCCTATCTCTCTCACTCCCTGCATGGATAGACTCAGGGAATGCCGATCCTCAAGATGGGGCCACCCACTTGGAATTCCTTGCTCATTAGACACAGACATACACAAGAGCTCACGTAGGATGGAGAGCCAGGGTGCTTTGAATCTTTTTAGATTCAAGTTTGTCTCAGTCTGTCCAGGCTGCTATAACAGAATACCATAGACTAAGGGGCTGATAAACAACAGAAATTCCTTACTCACAGTTCTGGAGGCTGGAAGTCCAAGATCAAGGCAGATTCAGTGTCTGGCGAGAGCCCACATCCTGGTTCTTGGACGGCCAACTTCTAACTGTGGCAGACGGGATGAGAGAGCTCTCAGGGGCCTCTTTTATAAGGCCCTATTAAATCCCATTCATGGCCTCATGACAGAATCACCTACAGAGGGCATGCTTCCTAATACCTTCACATTGGAGGTTAGGATTTCAACATATACATTCTGTGGGGACATCAACATTCAGTCCAATGCAAGGGTCTTGATTTCTTTTAGTTCCATCTTGACTGCTCTTCAGGTCTCATGCTGAAAAAGGTATCAGGATAGGATTTGATACTAGATTGTGTTTGTTACTAGTAGTAGTATTGTTATTATCATATAATAACATTTTATTAAAGGACGCCTGGGTGGCTCAGTCAGTTAAGCGTCTGCCTTCGGCTCAGGTCATGATCCCAGGGTCCTGAGATCAAGTCCAGCATCGGGCTCTCTGCTCAGCAAGGAGTCTGCTTTTGGCTCTGGTCATGATCTTGGGGCCCAGGGATCGAGCCCCACATCGGGCTCCCTGCTCAGCAGAGAGCCTGTTTCTCCCTCTGCCTGCCACTCCCCCTGCTTGTGTTCTCTCTCTCTCTGACAAATAAATAAATAAAATCTTTGGAAAAAAAATAGAATACCTGTGTTTAAAAAAAATAACATTGTATTAAAGAAAAATTTAAAAATAAGAATAAATAAAAGAAGCCCAAATTCAAAATCTACATATACAAACCATCCTGGAATCTTATGATACAGAGAAAACCACTACTAACATTTTAGTGTATTTTCTTCTAGACTTTGTATGTAACTACATACCCACATGCAAGTACCCACATTTTGCGACATCAGGTACATAGTATACTGTTTGGGAACTTTCTTTTGCATTTAACAATATGTTGTGAACATCTTTCCAAGGCCATATAAACCCTTCTGCACCCTGTACGCCTACACACATGCACACACGCACACAGCATTGGGATCGCTTGCAAATAGAAGGCATTTCTTCTGCAGAAGATGCCCACAGATTTCAAGAAGTTCAGGGTCAGGGGTGAGTTTAACTCACTAATAAGAGCAAGAAGATGACTTTTTTCTCTGACTCCCAGGGGTCCTCCCAGTCTCAGCTCTGGTCCGCTCTAGGCGGAAGGACGGGCCAGGAGACCCTATTGGGGCAGCATGAGAAGGGGCTGTCGTCAGGCACCCTGTAGCCACTGGAAGACCGAAGATCAACACCAAAGCTCTGGGAGCGTAAACTATGGGAGTGATTGCAAAAGCAGAGGTCCTTGCTCTCACCTGTCCTCAGCTAAAGCCTGATGTTCAGCATAAAAACAAATCCACGGCACTGTGGTTGTTGCCTCCCTCCCTAATTAGCATGAGAAATGTCATGTCCTTGGCAGCCCCCACAGTCTCTCTCAGTCCGTGAAGCCAGTTGAGAGAGTTTTAGCAGCTGGGAGCCTCCTGTAACCTTGCCAACCAGCCCTTCCCCAAGCCCGAGGGGACTGCCACCATCCTCGTGTCCCCTGCCAACAAGCCTGGCAAGAAAGCTGTGCTCCAGAAATCAGCACCTCCCAACAACCTACTAGCAGGGCAACTGGTCACCTGACAGGCAGCCTGAACTTCAAGGGGCCCAGACAGGCTCCGCAAACCCATCCCCTGAGTTCTGGCGGCCAGAAGTAGCCACCTTTGCACAGAAACTCTCATGTACGGGAAAAACCGTTCTTTAAACGTTGGTTCTTAAGAAGCTATTGGGGCGCCTGGGTGGCTCCGTCAGTTAAGCAACTGGCTCTTGGTTTTGGCTCAGGTCATGATCTCAGGCTCGTGAGATCGAGCCCCGCTTCCAGCTCGACACTCAGCTTGGAGTCTGCTTGAGATTCTCTCCTTTTCCCTCTTCTTCCCCCTCTACTCCTCCCCTCACATGCTCTCTCTCTCTCTAAAATAAATAAATAAAATCTTAGAAAAAGAAGTTATTGAATCTATCCCTTCCTCCACAAGCCCAGTTCTTCATTAGTTTTTACCTAAATGAAGTTGATTGTGGCAGATGTAATTTCATCTGTCCTATATACCCTCAGTTCCTCCTTCTTTTGATAACTGAACCAGCTTTTCTTTTGAGGAAGTGTCTTCTGAATCCATGGGGATGGGCACATCACTAGGGCCTGGACAATCATGGCGCCCACAGGGAGAATATGTTCCATGCAGAGCCAATCAGAGTGCTTCCATGAAATTTGATATAAGGATTCTGGGGGAAAGAGTGTCTCTTTCACTTCTGAATCAAGATACAGTCTTGAGAGTTCCAGCAACCATCATTCCTGCCATGTGGACACAATCTGTCTATAGTGTGACGGAATGTAACACGAAGAAAAGAGAAAACTGGCATAGTAAAGAGATGGAGAGAGATCTGATGGCCTTGTTTGTACTCCTGGATCCAGCTATGCCTGAAGCCTTTACAACCGACTATAGAGCTTTCTCTCTCTTTATCTATGTATTCAGCTTAAACTAGTTTAAACTGGGCTTTTGTGAATGTTAACTGGAGAAATTGACAAATACATCTCTAGATTCCCTGTTTCTAGTCTCACCCTCACTTCCTTCACTCTCTTCTTGGTGCTACCAGAGGGAATTTCATATAATGTGCTGTGATTTATAAGATATTTATAAAATACAAACATGATTATGTCATCTCCTTATCTAAGAAATATCAGTGACTCAACATGATCTACAGGATAATTCCAAACTCCTTATCATTGCGTGTTAGTCTCTTAAATTCTGATTGCGGGCGGTTCATCTGTTCTCACCATTGATCATTACCTCTCGTGCCATCTTTATGCTTCTAAACACTATCTTTGCATCTATTGCATCATACTCCATACGCTTCATACTCTATCTTCACTTTTCATATTCCAGCTTCACAAACATACTTGTCATTTCTCTACTATGTCTTGCTCTTTGCTCAGGTTTCCCCCTGTGCCTACTTCTTGGCTGCCTAGTGAATTCGTACCTACCCTTCAAAACTCAGTTCAAGAGATGCTGACTTCTTTGGGTAGAACCGGCCAACTTCTCTTTTGTGTCCTACTGTATCTTGTACAGGCCTTCATCACAGCATCCTTCCCTCTGCCTATGCACTTGCTTATTCAACATGGCGGGCTCAATTACTGGAGCCCGCCAAGCTTATCTGGGTCAAGGCTGTCAAGGCGTATGTCTTCTTTGACTTTGAGCTCCTGGCACTTAGCTCTGTGCCTGGCATACAGTAGGCATACCAAGAATGTTTAATAAATGACTGACTGAATGAATGAATAATGAGTGTACCTTGAGGACGGCATAGCTCTGGGAGGTTATGTCAACAATCCCATCTAAACACATCAGGGACAAGTCAGCCCTACTCTTTACCTATTTACCTTTTCCTTTTGCATCTCCGTTCACATCTCAACAGTGTGCTGTCCCAGCCTGCAGGGCACTAGAGGGAATAACTGATAAAGCAAAATCAAAGTTTATCTCCCAGATACTCAAAACATTTTAGAAAAAGCCACTTACTTGGCTTTTCGTCATTCAACACCGTTCTCAGGAGGGCACAGTGGCCCAGAGACAATCAGTATCCCCTGACTCTTGGCTCCATGAGGCCCAGGGCCCTGCATATCTCCTTCATGGTGAGCTGCCCAGGCTTAGAAGAGACCTCTACAAAGTACTGCATGTCTGAATGACTGACAGGTCACATGTCCAGGGCAGAGCAGCAACAGAATGTCAGCGCCTGGAGTGCACCCAATACCTCATCTTCCTCTGGCCAGACCCATAATCCTGTTCTCTAAAGCCTATTGACAATTACTGAGTCCTCCTGGCATAACACTGCCAATTCTCCAGCACAATGAGAGCTGAGCCCTTAGCCTCAGACTTCAGCCTTGTCTACTCAATCTTCATCCAGAGGGCCAGGTGGCACCACCCTTCGTGAGAGCTGGCTCTCTCTAACTTTCTGGGTGATAACACCTTAAGGATTGACCTAGGGAGGCAACTGGCATTCCGGTTGGGCTGACACTCTCTCAAAGAAGGGAAATGAGACATCGTCAATCCTTAAGAGACCAAAGGAAGTTCACCCTGACAGGAGATCATCACAGTGTGCCTCCCAGTCAGGGATCCCCACCAGGTCCAGTGGAGAGGCTCAGTGTTGAGATGGACAAGGTATTTATATCATCTGCTGATCCTGCAGATCATCCTGAGGGAACTTGTGCAAAGTTGGGGGAAGCGGGGAGAAAAAGAGAGTTTTCTATTACAGTAACTACTACTTGGTCAGGACAGCATCGTAAGAAACGAACTTTCCAAGGTCACTAAGTGGAAGAGTAATAACAAAGTTAAACTCCATGAGAAGACTGCCCTTTCTCTTCTCTGTCACCAACTGACGGTGCTTGTGACATGGGAGAGAAATGAGGCCCACAGGGGGGCAAGAGAGGAACAGAGCAATGAGGTGGTCGTGCCACCAAACTCACTGGGCCAGCACCTTCTCCAGACCACGAGGCAGGGAGAAGGCAGGGCCACCAGGGGATCTGAGAAGGAAGGTGAGAAGCCAGGAAGGGGAGGAATTCAGGTGGATAGGGCCACAGGGCTGAGAGTCCAGGGGGTTGGGCTGGTGCCAAGCCAGACCTACAAGGATTTTGAAGGGGCCTGGGGAATGAGGGCTTCCAGAAAAGAGTTCTGTGTAACTAGCAGTAGGCCGCCAGCTCTCAGGAAGCTGGGGTCAGTTCTCTGAGGTCAGCAGGGCACCTGTCAGGAGGAAGTATAAACACAGGAGGGCACGGGGAGGGTGGGCCGACTGTGCCTCTTCCATATGCATTTTTGTGTCAGATTCCTTTGAGTGTCTGTTTGGGTTGGACATGTTACTGACCTTGTGACCAAGATGGGTCTCATCTACTGAGAGAGGGTAACACGCTTTCCGAATGCTTGGACCTTTAGTAAAAGATCCTCTGAAAACATGCAAGAGAGACATCTCGATTGCCCTCCTCTCAGGGTGCCAAGGGCCAGGTCTGTGGAGAAGGAACCATCTAGCTCTGTAATCGCGGGCCTGGCAATGACCCCTGCAAACAAGCCTGAGCCATGAAAGACACATGGTCAGACATAAGGAAGCTCTGGTAGCGCCGTTCCCAAGCAAGGCAGAAAACCTGGTTTGGAATGCAAGTGCAGCTAGTAAATCTCTTCCTGCCGGCTTCACCATCCTCCGTAACAGAAGGTTTTATGTGCCTCATCAGGGTTTGCACACCTGGCTGGCCATGAGAATTGAAAAATGCGGATTTCCGTGGCGCACCCCCAGAGACACTGATTAAAGAGCTCTGTGCATGTGTATTATTAAAAAGCTCCTTGGAAAATTCTAGCTAATTCACAGCTAGGTTGAATCACACTGGATGTAGGACGAGATCAGGAAGGAAGTTGAGGCTCACAGTCAAAGGCAGAACCATAGCCAAGGCCACTTATTTAGGGTTTCAATGGCCCCGACTCTTCACTCCCAGAAAGAGTGAAACTGCGCAACGGACTCTTGACACTTGGACTCCCTTTAACAGAGATATTGTAAAGGAAATTCTAAGATCTGATGCCAGCTCTGATATTCTACAATTCTCTGGGACAATGAGGATTAGTATTATAATATTAAAGATGGGACCGCTCCACCATAAAACCAAACGATTCCCAATCTTTTATTTTATAGAAACTTTGCAGCTGCTAGAAAAGTAGTGGAATAATACTCTACCCTTAAGACAAGGAAATATATTCTTTTCCTTTATATCACTGCCTCACTTTGCTTTGGGAGGGACACTGAGCATCACTGACCAGGGCCCCAGCTACCATATTCTGAAATCCAGTGGGGCAAAGAGGACTTGCCTCCCAGGGGTTGTTCTCAGGTAGTGACTGAGTGAAATGAGGATAATGAGGCAGACCCTTCCTGGGAGATGCTGACCATCTCTGATAGCAGCGTTGGCTCAAAGACTCCCTGACGCCTTGCCAGACCTTTCTTAGACTGCACAGAAGTCTAGGATGGCTTCCCCAACTTTCCTACCTCTGGTCAGACTTGACCTGTGATCTGAGAACTCTTCTTCTTAGTCCTTCTTAGCCTCCTCTCCCCTTTCTCTCATACAGACATTGCCTTAACAAAGTCCTTGCACATTTAATCCCGCCTTGGACCTCCCCTTCTTGGAGGCCCTGGACTAAAGTTCCAAGGCTTTAGTGGTCCTCCAGAAACCTTCAAGGGTTTTCAGATCTGTGGTCTTTGCAGTTTAAGGCCTTGGGCCTCCAAGGACCTTCAGACAAATGGGGCCAAGCAAGGGTTCAGAAGACACAGCCTAGGTATTCAGGAATAAATCCCCATAGCTGACTCAAGAAACAGAAATGAGAGAGCCTCTGGTTTTATTTCTTCATTACTACGAGGTAGAAATTCTACTTATTTTATAGATAATAAAATGGAGGCTCAGAGAAGTCAAGTAAACTGCTCGCGGTCACTCCACTAATAAATGTCAAAGCTGAGGAAATTTCCAACCTCAAAGGTCACCTTCTTTCCACTCTGCCCAGTGCTTGTTCGCAGAAAGCAACATAACAGGATGCTTAAGGGCCCAGTTTGGAAGCAGACTGCCTCAGCTTCCTTGTCTTTCAAGTAAGGATGATGTACCTGCCTCGGAGGATGGTGATGAAGATGGAGTGAATTCGCATGGCTCAGTGCTAATTAAATGTCCACTGGTCGTGGTGGTAATGGCAGCCCCGGTGGGCTGAGTTTCCTTTGTGTGTGTCCATCAGGAGGTTGGGAAGGGTAGACGGGGTCGAGGAGTGTTGTGATTCCATCTGCGAGCGTATGAAATAGTAAGTCATTTATGTGACTGAAGTACGGGACACCTGAAGGGAAAAGTAGTAAAGGGAAGGATGGACCAGGACTGTCTCTCCTGAAGGGCAGAATGACACGCTGAGCGTGTCCATTGGCAGCTGAAGCCAGAGACTGTCCAAAAATAAGGAGATCCCCCAACATGGGGAGGGCAGGAAAGCTAAAGAAGCAAAAGCTGACATGGGCCGTCACTTACAGAGTAGCAGGGGCAGCGAGATGCACTGAATACAGCCTTGCCCCAGATTTTCTCAGATCCACTGAAAGCCAAGGAGAACCTTACACTGAAACAGATTTTTAGAAGCTAGTTATGAAGCACGTGGTTTTTCTTAATAGCTTCATAAATATGATCTGTCTTAAAATTCTCGGCTTTTTTTTTTTTTTTTTTTAGGAGAGAACAATTAGAAAATGAATTGCATCTAGATCCCGTGGGACACAGGACCTAAAAAACCGATGACCTACAGAGTTTTTTCTGGCAAGTAAAGAAATGGAGCAGGTTTTGATGTCAACACACTCTTCACCTTGTCCTCAGAGTTCTGCCTAGATACACTTCATAGCTACCAAAATCTGAATGATCGGTGTATCAAGATACTCAGAGGTACTTACGGGTATCACTGCCTTGTTCTTACCTAGAAGAGTATTATTGCTATAACTCAAGCCAGTTCCAGACACAAGCTGGGAAGCAGAGTGCTGGGGAAGACTAAGGCACCAGACAAGGCCAAGGCGGGGGCCCTGGCTCCCCTGGGCTCAGTGCAGCATTTATTGAGCACTTACTCTGTGCTGTGTCCCGGGCTGGGCCCTGAAAATGTAAAGACAGGGACTTCACAGAACTCGTGGGCTGGTGGGGAGAGAGGGGCAGCCAGATTCTCATGCCAAAATGTGACACATGTGTTAAAAAAAAAAAGTAACACATTGGGGTGCCTGGGTGGCTCAGTCGGTCAAGCATCTGACTCTTGATTTCAGCTCAGATCATAACATAAGGGTCATGAGATTGAGCCCCTGGTTGGGCTCCATGCTGGGTGTGAGGCCTGCTTGAGATTCTCTCTCTCCCTTTCCCTCTTCCAGGTTCTTCAGTGGACCCCCCACCCCCAAATCTTATTTCTAGTCATCACGCATTCTCTTCCCTCTCTTCCCTAGGCCTGCAATCCTCTTCCTCCCCATCTCTGTCTGGCTAACCCATCCCAGCTTAAATATACTCCTGCAGAGATTTACCCTTATCCATGGGACTAGGTATCCCGGCCGCCTTCTCTAGGAGCTTATACAGTTGACCTTTGAACAACACAGGTTTGAACTTTGTGGGTCCACTTCTATGCAGATTTCTTTTTTTCCAATAAATACAGTGCAATACTGTAAAGGTATTTTCTCTTCCTTGTGATTTTCTTAATAGCATTTTCTTTCTTCTAGCTGACTTTATTGTAAGAATACAGTATAGAATATATAACATATAAAATATGTGTTAATATCCTATTTATGTTATTGGTAAGGCTTCCTGTCAACAGTAGACTATTAGTAGTTATGTTCTTGGGGGGCCAAAAGTTATTTGCAGGTTTTCGGGGCACCTGAGTGGCTCAGTCAGTGAAGCGCCTGACTCTTGATTTCAGCTTGGGTCATGATCTCAGGGTCATGAGATCGAGCCCCATGTGGGGCTCTGCACTCAGTGAGGAGTCTGCTTGAGATTCTCTCCCTCTGCCCCTCCCCCTGCTCTCGCGCTCTCTTTCTCTCTCAAATAAATAAATAAATCTTTAAAGATAAAAAAAGTTATATGCAGATTTTCTACTGCATGGGAGTCGGTGTCCCTAACCCCGACATTGTTCAAGGGTCAACTGTACTCTAAGTTTCATGGACGTGGAACTGTTTCATTTACCATTGTATTCCCAAGTCCTAGCCAACTGCTGGTTTAGCACCTTAAGCATAGAAAGAGCTCAGTGAATATATATGAGTGAGTGAATGAATGAATGAATGAATGAACTGAGTGTAGGATTGTCTCCCAAGAGTCTACAGCCTTGTCAATACTATTTAGAGAAGCTTGGCAAACCCGGGTGATGAAATCCAGTGGACAGGGCACAGCAGCATAAAGTTCCAGGAAACACAGATTTAAAGCTAGAAGAGCAGTGACATTCTATCTACAAGTGATCATTCTATTGGAGTGGCAGCAGTGCAGGGGACAGAGCCCAACTTACAGGGAGGACGGCTGAATGGGACGAGGTAGGATGGCATCAGGGCCCCAGCGGGGTCTGTGAAGGCTCAAGACAGCGTGCAAATATCACCGGCAACTAGCCCAGTGGTGCAGACCAGGCTGGGTTAGTCAATAGATTTCCCATTGGTGACAACCACATGCCATTGCTAGAAGCAGAGGACAATATTTAGGTAGCTCCTCGCTCTAAAATATCCCTAGACGCGGTGCTCAGTACGTGGGTTAGCTCCCTCCTTCCATCCTCAGGACTGGGCTGGGCTGAAACTGCCTGCAGAGGGCCAGGTCTAGGAAAACAAAGGACCAAAGACAACAGGAGCCCTTTCACCAGCTGGAGCTTTTCTGCAAAGATGCTCCTTCTTGCCCCTCGTGCCCAACCGCACCCTCCCTTAGGGCTGTAATGCCCGCCCCCCGTCAACTACCTCATTGGACAAGGTAGTTGAACTTCAACTTCTGCACTTGCCAGAGAGTACTAGTAATGCCTTTGTTGTAGGACTGCTGTGGAAAATCAAATAGGTGTTAAAATACTTGGCACAATGCTTGTTAACCAGCAGATGCCCTGTCAACAGCAGTTTCCAGGTTGTATTTAGCTGGTTAAGGAAGCAGGCTTGTCTTTGGGATCCTCACTCCTTTCATCCTGGGCCCTCCCTCCACCTCCTGGTGTAGGTACTCCCTTTGCCTGACTCCCACATGGCCTCTCTTTTTATGTTGCCCAAAGCCCCCTTCTTGTCTCCACATCACCCCCGTCCCCAAATCACCTCTTGCCTCACTCCCTCTTAAGAATTCTGTATACTTGTTGAATCTGATCTTAAGTGCTAGGACTCTGTGATCTCACATCAAGGCCCAAGTGCTCTTTAGAAGAAGATACTTGATCACACAGCTGTCCGTTTCCTGGGGCTCCTGAGCTGCTGATCTCCAGCGGCGAGACCCAGACTGAGCCAGCAGGCTCAGCCAGAGGCTCTTTCATGACCCCTTTTAATTGGACTGGGAAGATTGTACGAACATTCTCGAACCTGTCTGTGCAGTGAAATCACCGGGAGAACTCAAGAAAATACAGATTCCTTGGCTCCACCCCAATTTTTCTTACTCAGAATCTCCAGGGATGACGAGGACAAAGACCAGGTGAGGACTTGACTTGCTCTTCAAGTGGAGCAGACACGGGGTTTCCCTGAATAGGGGTGCCCTCCTTCCCCACCAAGTATGGGAGCTGTAAGGGCGCAGTGTGCCTCGTGACTTGGAACAGCGGCTCTCAGCACCAGCCAGGGATCCTGGCTCATGCCTTTCTCTCCCACCTGCTCCTCGGCCCCCCCACGCCCCTGCACTGCTGTCGGGGAAACCCCCATCTCCCCACTAGCACCCCAGCCTCCGCTGCAACACCCACCCCCACACAATAAACGGAGGCCGCTCGAATTGAATGCAATACCAACGATTACATTGATCATTTTCCTGAATCGTCACAACCACATGAGATAGTTACTATTATTATCCTCACTTTACAGATAAGGAAACCAAAACCGAAATTAAGTAAAATGCCTCTGAGCACGGAAGCTAATCCACGGGAGGACTTGAACCGAGGGCGGTCCAAATGCAGGACTGTGATTCCTAACCCCTGCGCTCGGTTGCCTTTCTATTCCCGGTTACAAGGCTTCACAATGGGTCTGCTTTGTACTGCAGACAACTGTTGCCCTGTGTTTGGGAAATTGTACACATTCTGCCCTGTGATAGCTGGAGACAGATCCACGGCTTGTAATCAGCAGCGTGCAGACCCTGACTCTAAGCAATGGATCACAGCCTCCCTTTCTCTGGAGGGAGCCTTGAAGACATTGTGTCACAAGTGCTGTCCTCCTGGGCTCTCGAAACCAGGCTATTGAAGTGGCTCCCCTTCAGGTTACCAGCCAGGGGGCCTCCTGTTTCCACAGCATCATGCCTGGGGTGCCATTCCTCCAACTCAGCAATCAAACTGCGGGAAACTGCAACAACACATTTAAGTAGACATTTTGTACTTCCCTGGTCCAGCCAACCAAAGTTGGAACCACTAGAAAGACCCCAAAGAGGGTATAACATATCAACTCTACTTCTCACAGGGCCCTTCTCAACCCTGGATGCACTTCCCAGTCACCTGGAAAGCTTTTTAATAATCTCAATGCCTGTGCCCTACCCCGAAACTTTCTGATCTAATCGGACCGGGATGGCACGCAGAGTCCCCAGAGATCCTAATGGGCACCCAGGTTTGGGAGGCCCAGCTACAGGATGTTGGTGTTGCTCTGGTGCTAAGAGAGTCTTTTAAACTTTGGGAGGTGGTTTTCTGTCCCCCTTCCATGAGGGATTGAAGTAGTCTTCCCCAATGAGGGGGAGGCCATGGCTCATTTTGAATGGAGGTTGTTTCTCTTTCCCTTCTCCATGTATTGGTCCTCCCAGAAGAACTGTCTTCGATCACCCCAGGAAGAGAGCTGTCTCTAAAACCTTTAGCAGGATCCCCCCCAGCACCTCATAACTCATCCTTTTGCGTCACAATACTTGGAGTCTAACAGTCCTTTGTCACATCTAATCCAAATCCTGCCTACCACAATCAAACTACAGTTCTCTTGTTTGTCCTTGTTGGAAACAAAGGACAGCTGTTCTCACTTGCACAAAGCTCTGAGGACTGATTGGGGAGGAGACTGGCAGCCGAGGGTAAATCCAGATTTGTCTGACCTTTGTTTTACATCAAACTTCAGGTACAAGTCTTCTCTTCCTCCAGGACCCCGATGCGCGAATCAGAAGGGCATCCCAGTTGAGGGTCCTAGATTTAATTCCTGGAATGAATAACGATGACTTGGGCTTCTTTGTTCTTGTTCTTTTTCCCATTTCTTCACGTGTGAAGCAGATAAAAATGTGTTGAGGAAAGACCACATCTAACGAACAAAATCATCCTTATTTGCACTCATTTCTACTGCTCCTCCCCCCCGCCCCAGCTGGGTCCCCTAGAACCAATAGCTTCACCTGAATTTTGTGAAGCAAAAGGAAGGAGAGAAAAGCCAGTACATGAACTAGCTCTTTTCTATAACCTAGAGAAACTAGGACAAGAGCATCACAAGGCTGTTGCATTTAATGCCTATAGGTTTGTTCCAAGGGACAAGTTTATGGGGTTGATAAACTGAACAGAAGTAGTCATTTGAGAATCTTAGGGCACCTACCTTGAGTGTCATGTTCCTGTTTGTGGCTGTCTAGTCCATCGTCACTACTTTATAATCACCCCCAGCACTTGGAGGAAAAAGAATATCCTACCTGCTCGGTAACTAATTGCTTGAAAACAAGTCTACAATCTGTTGAGCAGAATGTCTCCCTTCTCCCACCCCCCCTTCCCTGCCCTACTGCCATGCTGTTAAAGTTATGAATGTCTCTTTCCAGTTTCCCCACTGGGATAGCTATGTTCTCAATGTTGTCTTCGGCAAATTACCAAAATAGAATTTATGATTCATTGACCCAAATTATATTCCCACTGACAATATCTGCAGAAATCCCGTTCAACAATGGCTTGCTGAGTTTACAGAAAACATACATCACTCCCTGGAATTCACCCGCCCCAACAAGGCCAACAGAAGTGCAAATTAAATCTTATCTCCTCGGAAGTCCTTGATGAAGAACATCCTGGTCTTGGCAACTCGCTGAGTATTTGCAAAAAAGCTCTGAGAGAGCAGGATTGTTAGGGTTTTTCTGCAAGTTGGAGTTAAATCTTGAGGCATGTATTAAGGACCTCTCTGAAGGGACCATAGACTATTTTCTTAAACTACAACTCTGACCTCAAGGTCATCACACTTACTTTGTGCTCTAAGCACCTTAGGGCATCACAGACATTTTTCTCAGCAGGTGCACATTACACGGTAATTAGGCTCTCACTTTGATTTTTCTTGCCCACGATCTTAAAGAGGAAGCAAAGTAATCTAAAGTTAAGAAACCAAACTTACATTACTTTCCTTAATAGATAAACTTCTCCCTTTGTAATTTTTGCTTTTGTGGACCCGTCTCAGAATGAAAGCAAGTGCTAATTTAAACCCAGTCTGTTATGCAGAGCTACATGGAATCCTTGCAAAGCGAAGATGAAACGGCACTCTCTATCCATCTCTCCCGGTGAATGCAGCTTTAAAAACTGAAAAGAATGTGCAGGGCAGCTATTTGAGGACTCTGGAAAATAAGTGATAGCAGGTGGATTGGGAAAGACCAGAATTCGAAGTGCCACAGAACCAGACTTGAATGCCCTACTCTCCACTTCTTTCTCTTCACATTTCCTGGCTTGGACTCAAAGCCACCCAAAAACTGGAAGAGAGAGTTCTAGAAGCTCTCTAATTCTGGCTCTACAAGGAGGAAGGGGACTCTGAATGCTTGGGGGGGGGGAGCTGGAGAAAATGGTCCGTTTTTCTTTTTCTTCTTCTCTGTTCTGTTATGACCCAGTCCCAGAAAACCCTGATGTGCTTGCTGGTGGCAATGGAAGCGTGGGACCCATGGGCAACTCAAACTCTCTTCCCTCTGGGTTCCTTTGTCTTTTCTCTCCTTTCCCTGTCTTCCTCATCTCCCCAAATCCCTTTCCTATCCACCTCAGGAAGACCAAAGCTTGTCAGTAATCAAAATCTTTACACCAGTTACTGCTCAGGCTTGGGCTTTGAGCCTCAGTTCCCAAGAGTTGAGGAAGCTCGATGTCAGCTATAAGGAACTACAGAGTAAAGGTGCTTCCAGTTGCCTTGGGTTTAAGTGTGGATTGATACTTAGAGAAAGGGGCTTTAGAAAGGGGGTTTTGTTCTCTCTGAAGTATTTACCTAAAATTCCTTAATCCATGAAGGCATTTTCATGTGAATCCTTTATCCATTTATTCCTTCATGGAAGTGGCATACTTTCAAAGCATAAAGGATGATTGCAAGGCATTATGGGCAAATATTCTAGGGTAGATTCAGGGCATTGGAAAATATAAGAACATTACCATGTCCTTCCATCACAGAAGAGGCTATCTTTTTAAATGTAGATATCACTTAATTTCAGGATGATAATTATCTATACCCTTACTGAGAACCAACTATGTACAAAGCATGGTTAAGATTTTGAGAAACAGATTTTGACTTTTAAAAGAGGATTTATTTGCACAGCTACATCCTGAAATAGCAAAGTGTTATTGCCTGCTTCTCTAGAATCCCGGTTGGAGCTCGGAAATTAAACAATGCACTTACATAGAAGTAGGAAAATCCACCTTCCCTCCATAAAGGGGCAAGTGAGGTCTAGCAGAGTAGCCAGCCCTGACAATCCAGCCCCAGGATCAACAGCTCCCTTTGCAGTCACAGGCCCTACCTGATACCCCTGCATGGCCACATATGTGGGTGCAGCCACAGCCACCAACACTGAGGACCTTGAGTGGGTGAGGAGGCCTAGTTTCCCCCCAGGAAAAGCAGAGCTGCCCAGGTTGATTCTGGGCTTTAAGATCAGACAGTTCTCCCTAGAGTGCAGGGGTACCTGAACCTACCTCCCACCCCTCCCACTAACACCACCCGATGGCCTAAGTGTGTACAACTTCCTTGAACAAGGAGCTGCTCTTCCTCGGGCAAGGCCACCTCATATCAGCAATTCCCACCTGCCTGGGACTGTGGCCCAGCCGTATATCTAGAATCTCTCTTTAGACTAGCTTTCTTGCCAGCCTGACAGATCCCGGGGCCTGATCTAACCTCCTACCTCTTACCCAGGGTGCCATTGCTCACCCTGATGGCTTGTGTCCATCAACATCAGACAGAGCGGGAGGGGGGCGCCTGGGTGGCTCTGTCAGTTAAGCGTCTGACTCCTGGTTTCTGCTCAGGTCCTGATCTCAGGGTCCTGGGATTGAGCCCCACTTTGGGCTCCATGCTCAGCAGAGTGTCTGCTTGAGGATTCTCTCTCTCCCTCTTCCTCTGCCCCTCCCCCTGCTCGTGTGCATGCTCTCTCTCTTTCTCAAATAAATAAATCTTAAAAAAAAAAAAAAGAAGACAGAAGGGGAGAATTGGACTTGTGCTCTGGGCAGCATTGCTCTATCACATGTTTCTCTGTAGATCGCCTTTGCAGAATCACATTCAGGATCCTTGTCAGAAACCTGACTGACCAAGAGCTGGGAGGGGATAGAGCTTCCCCTCTGGAGCCTTGGAAGCCAGAGAGAATGTTCAATCTTTTCCATGCCTGAGCATCAGGCTGATCGAGTGCAGAACATTTGGTGTGTCCCACATATCAAGTCTGTAAGGCCTGAGCTTCCTGGTTTCTAAATGCAGGCATGTTTATCTGCGCTGTTGCCTTGGTAGGGCTCCCAGTCCTGACGATGCTTCCGAGTTACCCAGGGAGCTCGTTATAGATTCCAGACAGGCTGGTTCCTGGGGTCCACGAGGTGGGGCCCAGCACTGTGTGAGTCTGAGGCAGCAGGAGTTGGCATTTGGAAAAAATTGGTATACACCACGGCTTTGGACAAATTAAGATACAAACTCATTTGGCCTCCCTGAATCTTAAAGTGTAGCATTTAGAAGACTTGGAGTGTTCTGGGATCCCTAAGTGTCCAGTTATCATGGCCATATAGTTTTTTCAGGACACTGGTCCTGCACACCTGGCACTCGCCCTCCGGCTCAGAAAGTGCTGATAGGAGCAAAGTAGAGCTCGCTAATGTGGAAAAGCTCTTAAGCACAGAGAGATGCTTGAACAAACTGGCATTCCCCTTCAACAGTCCTCGACAGCCCTTTAAAAATGCAACAGAGTCGACTGTATTTTTAATCATATTCTGCTCACTCCCTGGCTCCCCAGTATCCCATATGGCTTCCTCTGGAGGTCACAGAGAACATAAAGTTCCCCAAATGGCTGGGCATAGGCCAAGTGGAATGTCTTCATGGAATTTTCTGTTTGTTTTTAATGTGGCAAGGTTACAGACTAAGACAAAGACTCCAATCAGAAGATAATAGAGCTACCATTGTCACCCGTCCATTCACAGGGCCAAATTCTGGAATCCGTCACTGTGTTCCCTCAAGTCCTCTCAGGCTGAGATCACACGATAGCAACAGAGTGGAAACAGATGAGGTGCCTGTCAGTGGGGGACTGAGTCCATGACCTCAGATGCAGCCGCACAATGGAAAACCATGCAGCCCTAACAAAGAGTGTTTACACCCCTGATTTGGAGAACTCTTTGTAGACATAATGCTAATTGAAAAAAATAAAAGCAAAATGCAGAATCAAGGAGATGACATATGTATGTATTTGTGTATATCTGATTATATGCGCATTTCTGGAAGGACATATTTAAAAAATAACATTGTTTGCCTTTGGGGAGAAGGAAGTGTGGCGGGCGGGGAGGGGAATGTGTGAGGGAAGATTTACATATACTCTTTTTTCTAAAAAAATTCAAATATAGTTAACATACAGTGTTATATTAGTTTCAGGTGTACAATATAATGATTCAACAATTGTCTGCATTTCATGGTGCTCATCATGATCAGTGTACTCTTAATCCCCTTTATCTATTCCCTCCATCCTCTTGCCCCCCCTCCCCTCTGGCAGCCGCCAGTTTGTTCTCTGTATTTAAGAATCTGTTTTGGGGGGGCACCTGGGTGGCTCAGTCAGTTGAGCATCCCACTCTTGATTTCGGCTCAGGTCATGATCTCAGGGTCATGGGATGGAGCCCCACCTTGGGGTCCACACTCAGTAAGGAGTCTGCTTGAGATTCTCTCTCTCCCTCTGCCCCTCCCCCCACTCATTCTCTCTCTATAAATAAATAAATTAATTAATTAATTAAAATAAAATCTTAAAAAAAGAATCTGGGGGGCACCTGGGTGGCTCAGTCATTAAGCGTCTGCCTTCAGCTCTGGTCATGATCCCAGGGTCCTGGGATCAAGCCCCGCATTGGGCTTCCTGTTATGCGGGAAGCCTGCTTCTCCCTCTCCCACTCCCCCAGCTTGTGTTCCCTCTCTTGCTGTGTATCTCCCTGTCAAATAAATAAATAAAATCTTAAAAAAAAAAAAGAATCTGGTTTTTGGTTTGCCTTTTTTTTTTCTTTGTTCATTGGGTTTGTTTTTTCTACATATGAGTGAAGACAACTCTTAAGTATCTACATGGATTGTGGGAACAGGTACTCTGAATGAAGCTAACTTTAAAGGTATTTATATTTCGTTTTGGTTCAGTTTTACTTTTTTTTTTTGCCACAAATTCGCCTCTCTAATCATGTTTTGCTCACCTTAATTTTAGACCAAGTCTGAGTTATATGAAAACACACCAGCTGGACAGTGGGAGGAACCAGCTAAGAAGCCAGTCTGGGAAAGAACATTTGCCTTGGGTGACTGATGTGCAAATAATGAGGAGTGGCTAAGGTTTGAGACCCAGTTGTCTCCTGAAGGTGAGAGCGTTAAGGTCATGACCCACTACTAGTGTGCCCTGGAATTTGCATGCTCTTACTAAGAGTCAAGGAGTCTGAGTCAATCTAAGATTAGGGCAGTTGACTACAAAACTGGTCCCACTTATTCTACTCTGCATAGCCATTTGCTTCCTCTTTGACTTGTAGCTCTTCTTATCAAGCAGCAGAGTCTATGTCCCCACTTCTTGACTCTGGACTGGCCTTTAGACTTGTTTGGGTCAATAAAATGAAGCAAAAGTAGTATTGTGCTGGGACGCCTGGGTGGCTCAGTCACTTAAGTGTCTGCCCTTGGCTCAGGTCATAATCTTGGGCTTCTGGCTCAGCGAGGCATCTGCTTCTCCCTTTCCCTCTGCCCCTCCCTTCCACTCATGCTCTCTCTCTCTCTCTCAAATAAATAAATAAATAAATAAAGTCTTTAAAAAAAAAAGTAGTATTATACCATATCCATATCTAGGCATCAGGAGACCTTGCATACTTCACTCCATCTCTTGGAGCACTGCCTTGGATATGAGCCCAAACCTGGGCTAGCTGCTAGGGTGATGGCCCTGAGCTGAGGTCCCAGATATGCAAGAAAGCCCAGCCAAGATCAGCAAAGCCAATCTGCCAACTGAGGGCAGATGCATGAGAATCTATCTAGCAGCAAAACTGTCCAGCTGACCCATACACTCATGACTTAAATACAAGCTTATTGCTTTAAGACACTGGGTTTTCTGGTTGTTTCTTACATAGCCTTATTGTAGCAACAGATGACTGGTACAGAACTCCTTTACTATCCTGACTTTGTTTCCTTTTCATCACTAGGACTCTACCTTTGCCTTCTCATTACCAGCCGCTCAGTCTCCATGTAAGCTCATCTCATTAAAGAGCATCTATCAGGGGCACCTGGGTGGCTCAATCGTTAGGTGTTTGCCTTTGGCTCGGGTCATGATCCCAGGTTCTGGGATCGATCCCCACATTGGGCTCCCTACTCAGTGGGAAGCCTGCTTCTCCCTCTTCCACTCTCCCTGCTTGTGTTCCCTCTCTCACTCTGTCAAATAAATAAAATATTAAAAAAAAAAAAAAGAGCATCTATCAGGGGCACATGGGTGGCTCAGTCGGTTAAGCGCCCAACTCTTGATTTCAGCTCAGGTCATGATCTCGAGGTTGTCAGATCGAGCCCTGTGTTGGGTTCCTCACTCAGTGTGGAGTCTGCTTGAGATTCTCTATCTCCCTCTGCTTCTGCCCCTCCCCCAGCTTTCTTTCCCTCTCTCTCTCTAAAAATAAATAAAATAAAATCCTTTTTTTTTTTTTTTAAAGAGCACCTATCATGTGTCAGATCTTTAATGCACAGTCCCTGACCTCAAGACATGGACAGTTAGGTAGGGAAGCAGATAGACAGGACTGATGTGTGTACTGATTATCATGAACATATAGGAGAAGAGCCTGGAGGTTCAGCAAAGTTTCCTGGCAATGACCTCTGAGCTGTCTTAAAAGATAAATAAAAGTTTGTCAGTACAAGGGATTTCCAGGCAAAGGGTACAACATAGGGAAAGATGTGGGACATGTACTTCTCGCCCATTTCTAATTCCTTCTGGCTTCTAACCTCCACATCTCCCCTCACTCCTTCTTTTCCCCAGTTTCCCCTAATTACAGTCTATGGTTCAGTTTCTTAGAGCCTTGGTACTCAAAGTGAGGCCAGGAAGACCAGCAGCTTTGACATCACTTGGGAGCTTTTTAGAAATGCAGATTCTTGAGTCTTTGCCCCCCGAACATGCATCAGAATCTTTATTTTAACAAGATCCCTACGTGGTTCTTATGCACCTTCAAGTTTGAGAAGTGCTCCATTATAACACTAGCATTAAGGGGGAGGGCTCACAACTTGCCCTATAACTTCATCAGCCGCACGAAGCTTTAAAGGGTAAGTTTTGCAGAAGTTAAATCCACAGCAGAGGGTATATTGCCTGTACCAACTACACTTTTACTTACTTTTTATTTTTTTAAAGATTTTTATTTTTAAGTCATCTCTACACCCAACGTGGGGCTCGAACTCACAACCCCGAGATCAAGAGTCGCGTGCTCCACCAACTGAGCCAGCCGGGTGCCCCCCCAACTACACTTTAGACTGCCTTCTAATATGGTTATTTTTCTTGAAGACATGTTTTATCTCCCTAATTAAATTGTAATCAAGAGCTGCATTTCCTTGATTCATCACTCTTGAGTGCCTCGGGCAGAAAGGAAATGCCAAGAAGACAGACAGACAAGATCCTCCCTGTAGGAGTCTGCGATTTAGTAAGAGGAGAAATTCACCATGAACTACAACTTAGATCCTCAAGCCTCGCTTGGCTTCTGGCTGAGGGAGAGCCCTGGACACATTTCTTGATGTCCCCGAGCCTCAGTCTTCTCGTCTACAAAATGGGGATAACATGCAAGTTGCAAGTTCATCGTAAGGATTAGAGATCATGTGTGTTCAGCACAGCCCTGACACACAGTTGGTGTCCCACAGAAAGGTGTCCCCTGACACTGCAGAAAAGGCAGAGGTTACATTTAATTGAGGGAATCAGAACAGGCCTTGCAAAAGAACTAGTACTAGAAATGGCCGGTAAGCATTAGACCGGCAGAAATAGTAGAGAGGTTTTCGTAGGTAAAGGAAATTAAATAAGTAACACCTTCTCATAAGGCATATTTAGGAGACCAAGAACTCATCCGATTTTTCCCCTCTGATTTGTGAATGTATTATTGATAGGAGTAGTCTCTTAAAAGGTAAAACAATTAGAGCACTTTAAAAAAATATTTATGCGTTTTATGCAGTAACCAGTTGCCTTTACTGTAAAGATTAAAATGATGGGAAATAAGATCTCCCAGAAAATCTGGGCCATATGGTCACTTCACACTGTGGTTGTGCACTCACATTCAGCCGTTGTGTTGGCAGCCTGCTGCCCAGACAGAGCGGGGTGAAGTCAGGACAGGGCCCCCCGCTTCAGCATGAATGTCTCTGCCTTCTCCTGCTAACACATTTCCTCCGCCACTTAAGAATGTGCAGAGCATTTGCCAGGTCGGGAATGCCTGGCTATGACAGCACCATTTGAGAAGTAAAGAGTCTATTTATGAAGATAATGGCAATACCCAGGCCAAGCCCACCGTGGGAGAACCTTGGCTCCTAATTAGCAAGAGCGGTGCATTTTAATGAGGACGCCTCGGTAGGCAGTTGGCTCCTGCCTTGACTGCCAATGAATCTGGGGCAGAGGGGGTGTTGGCAGAGAGAACACAGAGCAGGTGAGGAGAACAAAACAGAAATGCGCTCATCTCTTGGAGACTTTAAGCCTTAGAATGATTTGATTTCCCCATTATCCTGGCTGTCATCCCCTAGGCTGCTTGTCTGAGAGCAAATGGCTCTTAGAAGAAGCCGTGGCTGTTGGGTGAACTAAGGTAAGCAGATGCATTCCTCTGAGAACTTGGGACTATTGCGGGGAGCAAGGAGGCCTAAAATATGGGCAGTTGATCTCCCCTGTAAGGCAATGAATCCATGCCAAGAGGCCTGTGGAGAAACCTGGATCCTTTGCATTCTTCTGATTGGGCAAGAGAGCAGCAATGGCCCTGGCCTCCAGAGACGCCATGGAGATGATCTAATACCACCCAAGGTCATATAAGCCAGAACCTCAGAGTCTGTGGTCGAACGCTGATGGCATGCTGCTGGTGGACGCCATTAAGAAAGCAGAACTCCTTAGCATCTGAGCTGTTTCTGAATTCCGTCTCAAGGAGTGTGATCTCCCCACTGAAAGGGCAGATGACCATTCATAGGCGGGGACAGGGGCTCCAAAATGCATGGAGGAACTGGGGAACACCCTGATGCTTCAAACAGTGTCAGATGTTGAGCCATTGCAACTAGTACTAGGAGGATGCGTAACTTGGTTGGACCCTTAGTGGTTATCTCTCGGGGACAATGAGAGTTGGGCTGGAGACTGAATTGTCTTCAGAAGGCTCCTAGAACTACAGGCCCGTGAGTTTGGCAATGAGCCCCAGCAAGATAAACGATGGGATTTTTCAAAAGAATGTTTGTGGGCAACTTGAAGAGAAAGAGGTGATCTTTAGAACAGGTATAAGACCACTATAAAAAAAAATCATGGTAGAGACTACTACCTATCCCCCAACATCTTTTCTTTACTTTTTCCATAGGAACAGATATTTTAGCAGAGCAAATGGATATTATATTAGTTTCCTATTGCTGCTGTAACAAATCACCACGAATTTAGTGGCCTAAATCAACACAAGTTTACTATTTTACAGTTCTGGAAGCCAGAAGTCTAAAATGGAAAAGCAGGGCTGCATTTTCTTTGGGGGCTCTAAGAGACAATCTGTTTCCAAGCCTTTTCTAGCTTCTAGAGGCTGCCTGCATTCTTGGGCTTGTGGTCTCTTCCTTCATCTTCAAAGCCACCAGCACATCGTCAAATTTCTCTCTCTTTCTCTCTCTGACCACTGCTTTCATCCTCTGCCTTCTGACTCTCCTGTCCCCCACTTACAAGGAACCTTGTTATTACACTGGACTCATGTAGATAATCAAGAATAACCTCACATCTCAAGAGCTTTTGCTTAATCACATCTGCAGAGTCCCTTTGCTACAGAAGGTAACGGAGAGGTTCTAGAGATTAGGACATGAGTATCTTGGTTGGTAGTGGTTGGGGGGTATGGATTATTTAGCCTACCTGAGCTACTTAAAATAAAAGCGAAATTTCCCAGCCATGTGGCCAAGTTCTGACAATGCATATGAGCAAAAGTGAAATATGTCCTTTTTGAGTCATACCCTAAGACAAAGATACACATTATTTACTAAAATGTAGATGAAGAGGGTGCCTGGCTGGCTCAGTCGGTTAAGCGTCTGCCTTCGGCTCAGGTCATGATCCCAGGATCCTGGGATCGAGCCCCACGTCGGGCTCCCTGCTCGGCGGGAAGCCTGCTTCTCCCTCTGCCACTCCCCCTGCTTGTGCTCCCTCTCTTCACTGTGTCTCTGTCAAATAAATAAAATCTTAAAAAAAAAAAAAAAAGAATTGGAGAAGGAACCATAAAGACATGGGGGTGGGGCACCTGGGTGGCTCAGTCCGTTGGGCATCTAACTCTTGATTTCGGCTCAGGTCATGATCTCAGGGTCGTGAGATTGAGCCCCACGTCAGGCTCTGAGCCTGCTTGGGATTCTCTCTCCCTCTCTTCCCTCTACCACTGCCTGCCTTGTGTGCTCTCATTCATAAATAAATAAATAAATAAATAAATAAATAAATAAATAAAATCTTTAAAAAAAAAGATATGAACAGGGCCTTCGGATATTTACTGAGCATTTGTTAGGGATAAGGTACAATGCTCAGTGACAAGGGACAGAAAAGAGGATGAGAAGGACACATTTCTGTGCCCTTTTCTTATAGGGCAGAAAAAGCATTTATCGAAATGTATACAAGGTAAGCCGTGGAAAGCTTAGCTCGCAGGGCGGCCCATTAAGAGCCTATTGTATGGGGGTTCTTTTGCCTGTTTCTATTTTGCTTATGTCCTGTCAGCTGTAGCAAAAAGTTTTTTTGTCCATCCCTGGTAGATGATGACTCATCAGAAAGGGTTCGAAACACTGTTTTACTCTGGCAAAACGTCAACTTGTGTTTCTAGGAATTGAGTCCTCCCCAACCCCCATGTGAAGATAAACAGGTTTTCGGGGGTTGCTAAGGACGGTACAGACTTTTTAGTCCATCTACCAACCACCCAACTCTTTGGGGGAACCACTGAGCACTTTTACAGTTAAAAAAAAAAAAAAAGTGAATGAGAAGAATAAGGGCTTTTGAGAGTGAGGCCAAAAAAGGGAATGAGGAAGAGATATGGAAAGGGGTCCTGCCTGAGTCTGGGGGCATCTATTCCTGAGAGTTGGACCCAGCTGGATATTGTCCCAAAAGTGCCAGGGGCTGCGAACGCCAAGAAGAAGCGTAATGAGGGGTAATACACGAGTGTCCTAAGCAGGTCCAGGACCTCAGCCCAGAAGGCCCTCATCAGGGCTGGAGGGGACACTGGCCTAGCTTCTGCTTCAAGTCCTTGCCTCCAAATCCTCTGCCCACAGTCCCCCAGGACCCTCATGAACCCTAGAGGGCCACCATAATTGTTCTTTGAGACTGCCCTGGGGAGTGTTCGAGAGCTCTGAGCTGAGGATGCAAGGTGCCAGCATCCCATTGCACAAGTGATTACAGCACAGAAATAACTTGGATCCCCAGAAGCAGGGGCACTTACTCTCTTTGGAAAGACCCCCACACCTAGATAAGCTGAAATGCCCTTCATGTCTCTTTCCATTCTGATTCTTAAGAAAGTTCAGAACATTTTCAATGTTATAAACCAATTGAATAGCAACTTCTTCTGTCCTCTGGCCCTTCCTGCCCTTGAGAACCCTTCGCCTCCTTCCTATCCCTTGGTTACTGTTTCTCCATCCCACGATAAGGGTGGGTTGCAGCCCGTATGAAAGACAGCTAACTGAACAATGCTATACACCGATTTGGTTTAGGGTAAATACCAGTTAGAGACCATCAAAAAATACTTCACAGGCAGAAAAAGTATTGACCACCTCTTGCTCCCCACGTCATGGAGGTGTTCACTTGTCTAGCTGGTAGAACTCTGGGGATGGGTGATAAACCAGGACATGATCTCTTGCTGGCAATGACAACTCAGAGACTCCTGTCACTAATCTGGGCCGAGTCTGCAAGTTGCTTAGGAACAAGAGCTTACCAGCAGAGTTAGGAAAATGATCGTTTCTTCAGAAAAAAAAAAAATTTTTTTTTAAGGAATCTTAATGACATTTTCCCAGCCTACAAGTTTTATATTGAATCCTACTAGAGTTCCACAAACATAACTTTAATAGCTCCCACTAATGGGCTGCTTACTGTGTGTCAGAGCTTTTCCCACCACATGTTAGGTGGACAGGATCTCTGTCTCATAGAAGGGGAAACTGAAGCTCAGAGCCGGCCCTTAAGTGGTCTGTATTGTCTCCTTTGGGGTAAGGTATGAAGCTGGGATTTGAACCCAGGTTTGTCTGGTCCCGAAGCCTGGGGTCTTTCCATGATGCTTCCCCAGCATCACAGTAATAATAGCAAAGAGAAAATGATCTGAACAGGAGTTACTTTATATTTCCACATCATTCAAAGCATCACTGTCCATATGATCATGTTTGCTCTCTTCTGCCACTCCGTACTATAATGACTGAGAGAGGTTTCACATCACACAGTCGGCCCAGGCTTCTTTGCATGCACACGATGACAGCTATGAAGATCCCAAGGGCATACATTTACCTTTGGTGTCTGGTACTTCTTGTGAAACCCTACCCTTCCCACATTCGCTGCAGCAGCCCTGCTGTGGGCCACTGTCTATTGTTCTGGGGAATTGTTGTCTTCTTCCCCAGGGGCTGGAGGCCTGATACAGATTCCTCTGAACACCTCAATCCACCTGAGTACATGGAGTGTTTGTACACTCTGCAAAGGTCAGCAAAGGAATGCAGAGTCCCAGGTCTTACATGTAAATACCCAAATTCTTTCTCAAAAGAGTGAATTAGGTTCACTGGTTAATCCACTGTCTTTCACACACTATAGAGGCCAAGCAAATATCTGCTAAATAATGAATGCTAATTAACATATAACATTTGGGGCAAACCAAAGACAGGATCCAGGCTCTCTTACAACCTAAGCCAAAATCCAAAGCACCAAAATAAATAGGTAGAAAATTGGGTCACTGAAAAAAATGGGCTCCTTTTAGCATCATTACGTACTGATATAATTCTGACTTTTCTCACTGCCTCAGTTTACTTAGGTGACAGATGAAGAGTCTGGATTAGGTGGTCACTAGGTTTCCTAGCACTTGGGTTTTATAAGGTAAAATATTATTTTTAGGAGAAATAAAGGAAAGTAAATTTCCTCACCAAGAAAAGTTTGGTTTTTCTTCCCTCTTGAGCTAAAACAATTTAGGGAATTGGATCTGAACTACTTCTCATTCAAATTTCTGATTTTTTTTGGAAACAACTGGCAGAAATGATGATTTCAAAAACTGGAACAAAAATTAAGTCATTTCACAAAATTAGAGCCTTATTCTGAGTGACACATTAATAATGGAAGGAGAGTACTGAGCAAATTGCATTAACTTTGTCACTTCATAACAATAGGACACCAAAGGGGTGATTAAATTTATCTCCCTGACGTTAAGTGATAACGCCATACCAAATGCAGTGTTATATTGCGTAGAAAATGGCATCTTTCCCCTTCCTGTTCTAAAATGTTAAATAATGACACATAAAAATGTAATTAATAGATTCCTAGATGGGGGCTTATTGAGCAATTCGAATTAAGCTGTTTCTTTTTCTTAAATCAATGTTTATTTTTAACAAAGTAATAAATGCACAGAGTAAAAACAAAACTAAACAAAACAAAAAAAGCCAAATGGTGCTGAATGGAAAGAAGAAAAGGATGCTGCCCCCTGCCTGCATGCCTCCTGTCCACAGCCCCACTCTTCAGATGCATTTACTTTCAAATTATAAGCTGTTTCTTCTGGGATTTATTTCTGTTTATAAATAATTTGCTGATACTATTATATCTTGGTTTACAAATTTAAGTAATATCTATTCTTCTATTTTAGAAGTTGAGGATTTCACTACATCAAAAACTAACGATGTAATGTATGGTGATTAACATAACATAATAATAATAAAAAAAAAAAGAAGTTGAGGATTTCATGCTCCTAGACTCCTCTCTTTTCATCTCTTGCATTATTTTTCATCTCAACTTGTTAATTTGTGTTCAGTACTTTTATTATCGTAACAGCACAAATAGCATTAATTACTATTCATTATAGTAGTATACTGAGAGTCTACTACTAGGAATTAAGAGCAGTATACTATTATTGTTTCCTTTGTTGTACAACCTTTTGTATTTTTCTAGAGTTAATACTTGTTTTGGTTTTGTAACTTGCTTAAATTTTTTAAAAAATCTATGCTGAGAGTTATAAGTAATAATAGATTAGGAGATGAAATCTTATTGACATCGTAGAACCTTACGCTAAAAGTAGCAAGATGAAAAATAATAAGGATAAATATACTGGTAGTACATTAAAGTTCATAAAATCAATTGTATGACTATAAGATGGGGACCTAACTTGAGCTAGATCTGAGATAAAGAGAGCTGTGTTCTTCCACTGATCTCAAACTCCGCATGTGTCTGTAGTAGAATTCAGTTGTTAAAACACAATCTAAAGCTATATTAATTGAAATATACTCTCCAGAACAGGAAGGATGATAGTCCTATTTTATTCATGTTACCTAAAGAGTTCCATGAGAGTGTGTACAGAATACACTGGACAAGGTCATGAGAATTTGAAAAACATGCCATATGAGAAATAAAGAAGGAAATTGAGAACGTTAGGCTAGAAATGTCTTAGGGAGAAATTACAGTGTCTTCAAATATATGCAAGGCTATCATGTAGAAAAAGAGATCAGTTTATGCTTGACTCCAGGGGCAGATTAGGGTGATGTCAGGGAGGCAGGTTCAGTTCAATGATCATAGAACTTTCTAACAACTAGATCCACTAACAGTAGTGTGGACACTGCCCTTGTTCCTCCAGCATCCATTCTCCCATTGTTTCTTTGGCGATAGCCATTTTAGCTGGGTCCTTGGCTGTCCAACTGAAGATTACATTTTCTACTCTTCCTTGGTATGACCCTTAAATTAGGTTCAGACCATTGGGATAGAAACAGAAATGATGCATGCCACCGCTTGCTCATTCATGCCTTTAAAAGGAAAGGAGTGTGCCCTCTCCCTCTCTCCCCTTTCCTAAGGTCTGGCATGTGGTCATAATGAGTCTTCTTTGTTTTTGTGGACAAACCTAAAAATTGCAGAGCAAGAAGATAGAAGGTACTTGAGTACCCAATACTAATATTCAACCCCCCTTTCTCAGCCTTGGATTATTTGAACTATTAACTAAGAGAGAATTCTTCTATCTATAAAATTTCTACTTCATTAAGCCACATATTTGAATCTTTGTTACACTAGTTGTGCCCTATATATTAAATAATAGAAATACCTTTTATTTATTTTATTTTTTAAAAGATTTGCTTATTTGAGAGAGAGAGAGAGAGCATGCATGCCAAGTGAGCGCAGGGAGGGGCAGAGGGAGAGGGAGAGAGAAATTTTACCAGACTCTTCACTGAGCTTGGAGCCTGACGTGGGGCTCAATCTCATGACCCTGAGATCAAGACCTGAGCTGAGATCAAGAGTCAGAAGCTTAACCGACTGAGCTCCCCAGGTGCCCATATCTATTTAAATTCTAACAGCATCGTGGGAGAGGGTTCATTTCTCCATTTCCTTTTACGCTGAAATTGGGTGAGAGCGTGACTTTGGTGAGAAGAGCTATATTTAAAAACAGCCTCACTGGCCCCACGTGCTTCTCACCCATGGAGGGATTCAGCTAACAGGTGAGTTGACCTTGAGACAATGCCACTGAGATCTGGGGATTTCCTCTTCAGGTAAACACTTTCGGTAGCTAACACGTTTCTGCCCTAACCTGACCCTTGTTATGTATCCCGAGAACCCCTGTGCTTCTTTTTATGTAATGTTCGACCAACCGGTAATTACTTGTTTATCATATGCATTTGCATTTGAATTATAGGTTGAATCTCTCATTTCTGCAAAGAAGCTAGTTAGAAGTATGATAGAGTTTGTGTTGAATCCGTACAAGCATTTACAGCTATAAATTTTCTTCGAAGCACTGCTTTAGCTGCATCCCCTAAGTTTTGGAATGTTGTGTTTTTGTTTTCATTCATCTCAAAGCATTTTCTTATTTCTCTTTTGATCTCTTCTTTGAGTCATTAGTTACTTAGAGTGCATAGTTTAATTTCTACATATTTCCCATATTGGGAATTATGAATTTTCCAAATTTTCTTGTTATTGATTTCTAACTCCATTCCATTGTGGTTAGAGAATGTACACTATATGATTATTATTTCAATACTTTTAGATTTGTTGAGTCTCATTTTATGGCTTCACATATAGGCTCTTCTGGAGTATGTTTCACGTATTTTGAGAAGAATGTGCTTTCTGCTATTTCGGGTAGACTGTTTTATAAATGTCTGTTAGGGTTGTTTGTTTGGTAGGATTGCTCAAGTCTTCTATTTTCTCATTGATCTTCTGACTAGTTGTTCTATCCGTTATGGAAAGTGGGTGGTGAAGTCTTCAACTACTCTTATTGAATCATTTATTTTTCCTTTTAGTTCTTTAGTTTTTGGTTCATGTATTTTGAGGATCTGTTCTCAGGTGCACATATGATTATAATTATTATATCTTCATGATTGATTGATGCTTTTAACATTATAAAATGTTCTTTATCTTTAGTAACACTTTTTTCTCTTAAATTTTATTTTGCCTGATATTTGTATAACCACTCCAGCTTGCTTATGGTTTCTGTCTGAATGATATATATTTTTCCATCCTTTTACTTTCAACCAATTTGTGTCTTTGAATCTCAAGTATCTGTCCTGTAGATGCATATAGTTGCATATTGTTTTATTAATCCAGTCTGACAATCTCTGCCTTTTCATTGGAGTATTTAAATCTATTCATATTTAGTGTTATTATTGACATAGTTGGATTTGCATCTGCTATTTTACATTTTTTCCTCTATATGGCTCACATCTTTTTGTTCCACTGTTCTTCTTTTACTGTATTCAGTAAATATATTCTATTTAACATTTTGGTTCCTTTAATTTTTTTATTATATTGCTTTGAGTTATTTTTTTGGTAGTTGCTCCACAGCTTACCATAGACACCATAACTTACCGGAACTAACTTTATTAACTTAATTCCAGTGAAAAAACTTACTCCGGTATGACTATTCCTTCTTCTTCTTTTTTGGGTATTATTGTTATACATATTGCATCTACAAATGTTACAAACACAACAATACATTGTTATAATTGTTACTTTATATAATTAATGTCTATTCATAAAGCTGGTAAAAGAGATCAATTATATATTCATACAGTTTGTTATGTTAGCCTTATCTCCTATTTCTGGTCTTCTTCATTTGTTTCAGTGGATCAGGGTACCAATTGGTGTCATTTTGTTACTACAAGACAGCTTTTCTCCCACCTACCACCTTTGTGCTGTTACTGTCAAATATATTGTATTTCCATATGCTATAGGCCCAACCATACAATTTTATACATACCAGTTTATACAATTGCTTTTTAAATCAGTTAAGAGAAGAAAGAACACAGAAGCATTTATATTGTCTTTTAAAATTACATAATTATCTTTATTCGTGCTCTTTGTTTTTATTGCATGGATTTGAATTACTGCTTGGGATCACTTGCTTTCATTCTGAAGAAGTTCCTTTATTATTTCTTGAATCCAAAGGGGAAAGAAACCTGGCAAGATGTGGTTTCTTGCAATAGTGAACAACAAAGAAAAAAATGGGACATTGGGTGAAATCAAACAAGAAAATGACTCGCTAACTACTCCACAGCAATAGAAATATGCTTTACTAGGAATGTGAATACGTCTGCTTTACTGATTTATTGAATCATGTCTGAATCTCATGTCTGATTCAATGAATCATGGGTCTTAGTGTTTTTCAGATGTAAATCAATTTTATCTTTATAGGATGACACAATTACGTAATAGTTAAGAGCTTCGGTTTTTAATCTAGAAGAGATGAATTTAAATTTTGAATATAGCACCTAAAAAGTCTGTGACCTTAGAAAATTTACTTAATCTCTTCGAGTCTCATTTACCCATCTATAACACTATACTATATGCCACAGAGAGCGATGTGATGGTTACATGAGAAAGTGCATGTAAAATGTTTATTCTCCCACACAAATGCTCAGTAAATGGCAAGCTTTAAAAAATATAGTAATATTGGACTTGTGGTTTTGACCATGATGGAGTACAGATATCAACTTTATTTCTATATTGTGAACAATGATAAAACTGAATGAAATCCTTCAAAGACTAAAAACACATTAGGTGGGCTCCATATTCACTAAAGCTTTCTGCACGGGAGTTATTTCCAAACTGTAGCATAAGAAGGAAAAGGGAAAGATTCAAGAAACAGAGACTGAAGGTGGGGGTCACAAACAGAAAAAAACAGTGAAAAAAAAATGAACAGGGCCTCGGTATTTCATTATAAGACAACATCAAGTGGTCTAAACATTTAAACAAGAAATAATATCCATTCTACATGCTTTCTGTTTCATTTTATGAAGCCAGAAGTGCTCTGATATCAAAATAAAGACAAAGACATTACGATGAAAGGAAATGACAGATAAGTTGACCTTCACAGACATGAGAAAAAAAAAAACATTTAATAAAATGTTAGCACACTGAATCCAGCAATACATAAGGATAATACATCATGACTAAGTACGTTGTCTATAGGAATGCAAAGTTGGTTCAATAATAGAAATCAATGTCGTTTACTGCATTAGAAGAATAAAAGAGAAAATCATAAGATTAACTCAATAGATGCAGCAAAAGAATTTGACAAAATCCAACTAAAACTCTCAGCAAACTAGAAAAAGAATGGAACATCCTCAATCTGATGAGAGGCAGCTATAAAAACCCACGGCTAACATCATACTTAATGGTAAAGGCCTGAAGGTTTCTTCCTGATTGGAAACTAGCAAGGATGGCTGTTCTTACAATTCTATTAATATTAGCCAGTGAAAAAGGTGTGGAAAAGAAATGTTAAACAGAAATAGAAGACTTACAGATTATAAAGGAAGACATAAAAGTACTTTATTCATAGACAATGTGGTAGTGTACATGGAAAATGATTCTAAAAATCTACCCCAAAAACCCAAACTTAATAGAAATAAGTGAATTTAGCAAGGTCACAGGATACAATTTCAACATAAAAAAAAAATCTATTGAATGTCTATATACTAGCAATGAACAACTGGAAATAATTTGTTCAAGTATTATTTATAATAGTATTAAGAAAGATCCTTGGGGATGAATTTAATGAAATGACATGCGAGACCTCTGCATTGAGAACCACTGAGAATTGAAAGACCTAAATAATGGAGAGAGAGACTACGATAGTTGATAATCCACCATATTGGGGAGACTCTGGGGAAATGGCATTGCATTATTAAATACATTATTTGTGGCTACTTTCCCTAATTACTGTTTAAACTACTACATAATAATAGCTACCACTTATTAGTGTGAGGTGTGACTAACAAATGCCTAAAAGGGCAGTTCTTACCACTTCCCTGCTGGAAAACTCCTTCTGGTTCATAGGATCAATGACAAACTCCTTTGGTATCACAGGCCCTCCACTATTAGCTCCAAGCTTCCTTTCTATATTCACCTCCCACATTATCTCCCACATACCTCCTATACTCCAGCCACACTGGATTCTCCAACCAACTTAAGATTTTTTTTTTCATCTTACAGGTACATTTATTCATGCCATGGAGTAAACAGCACCTACACAAGTGTACAGTGTCTATGTTCCTATCTAACGTAGTTTGCTTAAATTTACAGCCAGACTGATGTTCTACCTGGTGTGTGAAGTAAAGCTGGTTAATACTGACCATGAGCTTCTCAGGATTCCAAGCTTTCAATGCGTTATTTCTTTTACCAGCACTCTTGATTTTATAAACAACGAAGCCCATCGACCCCAGTCTTCTCCAAATCTCCTGGTAACTTGGGTTTAGTGGGGCTTCATGGGGATCCAGACATTTTAAATAAAGCTTTGAAGCATCTCAGCACAGGACCAAGAGCTCAGGCCGCTTCAAAGCCCCACAGCCAACAGCTTGCAAAGGTCACTGAGTGGACAATTTAAGATTTTGACCTTCATGTCTTGGCTCATGATACTCCCTTTCTTTAGATGACTCTTCATTCCACCCCACCAGCCATCCTTGGCTGTGGCCTGGTTCCCAGTACTTAAAATACTTAGCACAGTGCGGGGCAATTTAAGTACTTAAGGTCTGATAAATAGTTGCTGACTGAAGAAGAAAAGAAAAATGGTTCATTGACACCAGTCCCAGAAGAGGATAAATGGATGCATTTGATTCTGAATAAAGACAAATGGAGATAAAATGTGTGTTTAATCAATGCAGGCAAATCCCCTTAATCGGCAGGCCTCTTTGGAAGCAGATTGTCATAATAAACCAAACCCACAATCATTCCAATTTTGGGAATTCAGAGAAATTTGTTGGGCATTTATTTGTTTCTTCTATTGTTTACTTAGAGAATTACAAAGTTTTTTTGGTATATAGATGATCAGTGAAGCTTCAAATTGATTTTTTGATTGAAGTATCCTCTATTACAGCCAATTGAGAGTTTTGAAATTAACTACACAAAAAGCCTCAGATCTATTGTTTTATATTTGTTTTATATTTGTCCATTTGCCGAGCAGGGAACCCGATGTGGGGCTCGATCCCAGGACCCTGGGATCATGACCTGAGCCGAAGGCAGACGCTTAACGACTGAGCCACCCAGGCGCCCCGAGCTGGGACTTTTTATAAGCAGGGCCTCACCCGCTGTTCGGGGAGACCAGCCTAAGTACTTTTTGGTGTTGCTGTGTCTCCCTTCAGCTTCATCTGTAAGCCTCAGTGCCTTTGATTATGGGGTCTGGCCTCCTTTCAGGTTCAACCTAACTGCCTTAACAATACTGGAGGTTGCATTTCCTTAACTCTCCATCCTTTGGGATTTCCTCTCGGTCCTCCCCCTGTGATCTCTAGCAGGAAGATCTGGAGACTTCTAAGCTACTCCAAGCTCCTCATTTTGCCTATATGAGAAAACTAAGATCCAGAGAGACAAGATCCTCCAGCCACCACTTAAATAATGTTAACGAATGAAGTTAGGGAAGTTGATATCCGGTCACTCGGGCGTGGCAGGATGCAGGATAAGGATCTGTTCCTATGTCAGATGGAGCCTGATTCTCATTGCAGGCAGATGAGATGTTCTCCCAAGTTCCCGACCTCTTTCTGTCTCCTACTATTCCATCTCCATTTCAACACCACAGATTCTGAAAAATTAAGGAGAGTCTGAGGTAATGCCCCTCACCCAGGAGTCCTTAAATGATAACCTCTAAGTGCCTGGGAATCTCACTTTTTAAGCGAGGCTTGTTTGTTTGGGGTACATTTTGGTTATTAGAAATCATTTTCTCTTCATAAAGAACAGAAATCGGACTCTGCTAATTCCAACCATGGGAATTAATTCCCCTGCAAAATGACAGACAACTCTACTTCTTTCTTCACATAACAGCTTTTCAAATAATTGCTTTACTTCCACTACGCCTTTCTCAGAGGCTGTTTGGAATCTTTTTCTAGTTGAACACTCAGTTTGTCTGCAGTATTGCATAGTGATGCTGTTTCTAAGCACCTATCTTCATCTCTTCCCTCTTGTTAACCTTAGAGTTGTTAAAAAAAAATCCTTAGGTTATAAAAGGGAAATAGGACAAAGCAAAAGTATTGTGGCATGTGTTTTGTTTTGTTTTAATTTGCCAATTAAAAAGCCAGTAATAAAGTTCTAGGACCAGAAAGACCAGTCAAGATTGTAGAAGAGTATGTATGTAAGTTAGGGTTTTGATTGCAAGTGACAATACCCAACTGAGAGTTACCTATGCAAATATGAGAATATGTTGATCAAGGAGCAATGAATCCTCTTTCCCCTTAAGTTCCAGTTGGAAAAGTTTCAGGAAAGGGCTCCGATTGGCCAAATTGGGTCATTGCCCATCCCTGGGTCAGAGTCGGACAAGGAAATCACTACTTGGATCACATGGCTGCAAGAGTGGGGCAGAGCATTATTGGGAGGAAGGTGAACACTCCTCCCAGAAGGGAAAGGCACTTGATCAACAGAAATAGATGTGCCCTCTAGTAGGTGAGCCAAAAATTCAAATAAAGGAAAAGTAGAGACAACTACAACATTATAAGAATAAAGTTGATAAGATACAGTTTTTTTTTAATTTTTTAACGGGAGATAAACAAGTAATGAAACAAAATGTTGAGTATATTGAATTTTTAATTGATATTTCCTAAAATGAAATTTAATATTTTGTGGTGGAAAATAATTACAATTACTTAAATACATTTTATGTTAAGTTCTAAAACCTGGGCTGAGTTCCTAGGTATACAAAGGTGCTTTGAAAATTAAAACAGGAACAACTTATGACCACATGAAAGTGGAAAAGAGGGGTACCTGGGTGGTTCAGTCATTAAACATCTGCCTTCCGCTCAGGTCCTGATCCTGGGCTCCTGAGATCGAGCCCCGCATGGGGCTCCCTGCTCTGCGGGAAGCCTGCTTCTCCCTCTACCACTCCCCCTGCTTGTGTTCCCTCTCTCGCTGTCTCTCTGTCAAATAAATAAATAAAATCTTTTTTTTTTTTTTAAAGATTTTTTTATTTATTTGACAGGGAGAAAGACAGCCAGAGAGGGAACACAAGCAGGGGGAGTGGGAGAGGGAGAAGCAGGCTTCCCGAGGAGCAGGGAGCCTGATGCGGGGCTCGATCCCAGGACTCTGGGATCATGACCTGAGCCAAAGGCAGACGCTTAACGACTGAGCCACCCAGGCTCCCCTAAATAAATAAAATCTTAAAAAAAAGAACGAAAGTGGAAAAGAGCTGACTGCTGAGGTGATAGAACCTGACTGAAAGACCCTGTCGTGGTCTTGCCCTTGGCCGTGCTCCCTGAGAAGAAGCACACAGAACACGCGCTGTGGGGCAGACACCCGGACTGCATTTCTAACGCACTATTTTCTTGGCACCGGGAAAACCCAGAGGGGGACACTTCATTTGTCCAATTAAAGATGGGCTTTCATTAAGTGCCACCCCAGAGCACATAGACCACGGCATATATGCCTTAGCGGCTGCCCAGAGCCAAGAAGACAGCTAAAATGTCAGCAACCAGGACCACGAAGTGGTTCTAGTTTCCTTGTGGTTGGAAGCTGTTGAGTTCACAGCCCGAATCTGACCACGCAGGCCTGGAACAGTGTGCAAGAGAGCCAGTGAGAGGTAGTTAGCCAATGTCGTATCCAGGCCAGTCAACCTTCCAAGAAAATGTGCCAGCAAGGGGCAGGGGAGACCCTTGCCAAGAGATAGCTTGCCTCCTGTGACTGTTTCCCATGGAGACATAATGCTGGCTGACCAAATGCTCCCACTGGCCCAACAAAATGCTTCCTGCTTCTCCAAGCCTGCAGAGAAATTGCACCTGCCGCTTGAGCTGAAGGAAGATCAATATGGCTGCCTGATAGATAACTGTGACCTGGGCCCTTCGGATAGCTTGTCTTGTTCTCTCAGAGGGCTTTTGTTGTTTACACAAAATGGAAAAAACACTGTTAAAAATAAAAGCTTTCGATATTTTACTTTCCAAGGGGAACGACTGAGGGCGTTTTTAAATCAGTCGGCAAATATTTATTAAGCAGCTACTATCTGAAAAGTACTGTGCTAAACTGTTGTCAACTCACAAGAGTGGTATAATTAAGCCATACACATAGATTATAAAATAGATGAACTATTTTATAACCAATACACCTGCGTTTGTATATCAAATGAATATGATCTTCAGAACAATTACTCTTGGTCCATTCTTAGTCTAATTGTATTATCTGTAGAAAGAATTTTCAAAAGGTCTTTTCTTTGGGCATCACCTTTGGATCCTGTGGTACAGTTTTTTTAATATTTTCAATGTTGCAAAGCTATTGAGAGTAGAGGCAATATAAAATTGAGAAATATTTTCTGATAAAAAAGGAATGAAGTCCACACAAAGACTTATATGTGAATGTTCAGACGGCTTCATTCATAGCAGCTAAAAACTGGAAACTACCCAAATACCCATCACGGATGAATGGATAAACAGGTGTGGTATAGTTATACAGTGAAAAATTATTCTGCCTTAAAAAACAATGAACTACTGATACATGCCACAACATGGTTGAACTTTAAAAACATGCTAGGGGTGCCTGGGTGGCTCAGTTGGTTAAGCATCCAAGTCTTGATTTTGTCTCAGGTCATGATCTCAGAGTCATGAGATGGAGCCCTGCATCCGGCTTAAGATTCCCTCCCTCTCCCTCTGCCCCTCTCCCCACTCTCTAAAAACAAACAAACAAAAAAACCCATATTAGCTCAGTGAAATAAGCCAGTCACAAAAGATCATACTCTGTAGGCTTCCATTTATAAGAAATATTCAGAAAAGGCAAATCTATAGAGACAGAAAGTAAATTAGGGGTTGCCAGGGCTAAGGGTGGAAATGGGTGATGGAGATGTCCTAAAATTGGATTGTGGTGACTTTTGCACAATTCTGTAACTTTACTAAAAATCATGGAAATGTACACTTAAAATGGGTGAATTTTATTATATGTAAAGGATAGCTCAATAATTCTTTAAAAAATACTCATGAATACTCGTGATGATTGTAAAGTATCCAAACTGATTTTGGGGTGACTTGTGAACCAGATCTGAAGTAAAGGCAATTCATGGAAAGATCTAGAAGACTGCCCCTGGCAATGTTCCAAAATCAGTTGAGCAATTGCAGCACCTTGAGAATGAGTGCTCATCCCCTCCCAGGGGAAGGGAGGGGATGTCAATTCTCATTTGCATACGGACTCATGGGCATTGCTCCCATAGTCCTATAACTACTATAGAGCGACTCCCTTTCCCCAAGCTTACAATCTACTGTGGAGATAAGACATACATAAAAGTACTGTCATCTACCAATAAATAAAGTACAGTAAGTTAGCTAATGTCAAACTAGTAAAAGCCCTTTTTCTCTTTTCAAAGTGTGAGTAGATGCCTGAGTAAGAAATAGGATTTTTTTTTTTTTTATGGCTAATTTGCAAAATCCCTACATACAGGAATAAGAAGAAGCAGTTACGAGGGAGAGAGAGTGTCTCCAAATGTGGGAACATATTGTTCGCTCCTTCCCACCTCCCTCCCCGAAATGTTACTGTAGTAACATCAAATCCTTTTGCCCCAAGTCCAAGAGAAATAAGCACCATGATTGATACTGCATTTTCAAAGTCACAAATACATAGAAATAAATTCAAGCTGTAGCTCAAATGAGTGACTGCACGTTAGACTTCAGCTGACATGGGGTTGAAATCTGTCTTTGGCTTTAGTCTCCATTTCCCTATAGAGCTGAAGTTGGCAGCCTGAAGTTTTTCTTTAATGGTTGCACCAATGACCTCTCTTTGCCTCCTTCTGTTTCTTGTCTTGACATTTCCTTCTTGAAGTCCAGAATGATTTTCCTATTGTACTCTGAAGGATAAACCCACACAAAATGGCTTGACACCAAGCTCCGTGCCAGGGTGGGGAAGTGGGATTAAGGATTTACAGGTCCAGTTTTGTATGATTTTGAGAGGTTTAGCACAGTGGGGAACTGGGCTTGTTAATTACTCAGATAAATGCTAATTGACCTATAAAAACCCAGGATCAAGTTGTTAAGATCTGCTCCAACTGGCATTATGGAAAGACGGAGGGGCTCAGACTGTGGGTACAGCTCTCCTGAGGGATGGAGAGATGCATGCAGCTATGTGCCACAAGACCAGATGGCCTTTCCGTGTCCTGAGGGACCTTTTACCGTATATCTGAAGAAGAAGAGGTTCAATTAAAGTACATTGTGGAGAAGGAAGTTACTTAACACATTCTAGCCAGTTGAAACCTAATATCGAAACAAAACACCAAGCTACCAGTCACTGAGGAGGGAAGTCCAGGGTAAAAGCATTTGGAGGACCAAGCCTCAGACTTGGGAACCTGGCACTGAATGTTCTCACCATTATTGAGTGAGAACCAGGCAATTCTAGTGTATTTCAGCAGGTCTGGTGGGAGGAGGGCGCTCAGTGCTTAGTTGCTAAAACTTTAGCTAGGAAGCAACTGTGAATAAATCATTACAACACGTGAGCATATTCTGTGGTATTATATTAAACTGTTTCATGTTTGTGTCAGCTTTGCAATATGAATAGTCAAAGGACACCAAACTGTATCTACTTGAACTCAATTGCTAGTATTTAGCATAGATTCTACAAGGATGCTTGAACAATATTGTTGGATTTTGCTGACTTTATACAGGTCAGCAAGCTCAGCTGAAGAATTAGAAAAACACAACCTCTCATCCCAGTAAAATAAATTATGCTAGCCAAGAGTGCCTCCCAGATTTGTCATATAAATTAGCAGTAAAAAAATATATATCTCCCAGACAAACTAAGCCATGAATCTAATCCCCATGTCGGTCACCTCTTCCCTAATTATCACTAAAGCATGACTTAGCTGGATGAACCATAGCTCAGGAGGGAGCATTAAAGTGCAGATATTAACCATGATGACTTCTCTGAGGCACTAAATAGAATGGAAATGTATCTCTAAGACTGAACAGTGGCCTGAAGATATTCTAGATTTTTTGTCAAGGACTATCCGGAGTGAGGAGAATGGAAGCAGGGCCGGAGGAAGACTGCAGTCTACAAGGGGTCGTGTCAAGGCGCGGTGATCTTCAAGAAAGGCAAATGGTTCTACCAAGAACTGCTCCACATTCATTTTTCAGGGCTCATAATGCCTGAAAAACATGGATTAGCCTGCATGAGCAAAGAAACCATATCTCAGGGGTGCATGGGTGGCTCAGTTGTCAAGCGTCTACCTTCGGCTCAGGTCATGATCCCGGGGTCCTGGGATCGAGCCCCACATCGGGTTCCCTGCTCGGCGGGAAGCCTGCTTCTCCCTCTCCCACTCCGCCCTGCTTGTGTTCCCTCTCTCGCTGTGTCTCTCTCTGTCGGATAAATAAATAAAATCTTAAAAAAAAAAAAAAGAAACCATATCTCAGTCATGACAAAGATAAAATTAGAGGTAAGGAACAAAGGGAAGGAGATTTTTTTTTTAAGATCATTTATTTACTTATTTGACAGAAAGAGCACACAAGCAAGGGGAGGAGCAGAGGGAGAGGGAGAAGCAGGTTCCCCGCTGAGCAGGGAGCCCAATGTGGGGCTCAATCCCAGGACCCTGGGATCATGACCTGAACGGAAGGCAGATGCTTAACCGACTGAGCCACCCAGGCGCCCCGGGAAGGCGATTTTTGACTCCGAGAAAGAGGGAGAGGGGAATTGTTTTGGGTAGATGGTTTGCAATTGGGTCTTAATTTTATAAAGGTGATTGAGTGACAATAAGGAGAGGTTAATGCCATTGAAAGATGTTTTATTACTTACAACTCCTGAGGGAAGGGGGTCACGCCATGCCACACAGGTCCACGTGGAGAAGCACCAGGTTAGGTCAGGAGGGAGAAGCAGGAGTGAGGGGAAACTATAGACCACAGCCTTTATTGGGGTTTTTGTGGTAAAGATATGATAGGACAGTGTAAACAGCTGAGGAGTGACTAGTTTGAATAATTCCAGTGAGCTTTGGGGCATAGGGACTGTCTCTGGTTGTCTGGCACCTGGCCCAAGGGAAATATTGGCTTGATGTGTGAGTTAGATTAAGGAGGTGGTTGGGAGTATGGCCTGAGGATTGGTTGGAGAGTTTGTAATATGGTTTTTATGTGTCTACTTAAGCCGGATCACAGGGGAGATGTAAACAATTGTGGCTATTGGTTTGACCCTATAATTAATGGAGACCAAATAGAATCTAAGAAAACACAGAATAGGAGAATCTTATCCATCTGTAGCTATTTTTTTTTTTTTAAAGATTTTATTTATTTATTTGAGAGAGAGAATGAGACAGAGAGAGAGAACATGAGAGGGGGGAGAATCAGAGGGAGAAGCAGACTCCCTGCTGAGCAGGGAGTCCGATGCGGGACTCGATCCCGGGACTCCAGGATCATGACCTGAGCCGAAGGCAGTCGCTTAACCAACTGAGCCACCCAGGCGCCCATCCATCTGTAGCTATTTATACTACCTAGTCCTCTGCTGTACATGTAGAAGATCAATAAAATTTGGTTGGTTGGTTGGTTGGTTGGTTGGTTGGTTGGATGGATGGATAAGATTTTTGGCAGTAGAGAAATCTTGAGAAAGAAAAATGGCACTTTGCTGTTTTCCCTAAATCACACCTCTTGTAGCAGAATTTGCCAGCTTCAGGGTTGTATCCCAAGTTGCTCAGTGATGAAATGGCTTGAGTAAGACATATGTTGTATCTTTTTGGCTTAGGCAATTTTTGCTAGTAGGCACATACACACTCCTGTCTACATTCTTCATCTGTTTTTTATCCTTCACCATAAATTTGCCAGGGATAAAATGTTTCCTCATTTATTATAAGAACAGGGAATGCAAATGAGAATCTTTGGTGGGTCCTCAGTAAAGTCAGTGGCTCCTCATCTTATAGTCAAATTTCTCACAATTATCCTATAAGGCGAATAAGGACTGGCCCCATTACCTCTCTGATCTCTATTTCCCCTGCACTGGCCCTCTGTGACCTGCACCAGCCAGACAAGCTGCCTCGCAGCTCCTGGAACACAAGCAAGCAGGACCTTTGCACTTATGTTCCCTTACCTGGAACACCCCCAGATAGCCACGTAGCCTGCTTTCTTGCCTTCTTCCCTTTTCCAATGAAATGTCACCTTATCAGAGAGGCTCTGCTGACTATCAGATATAAAATACCAAACCATGGGCCCCTGGGTGGCTCAGTTGGTTGAGCGTCGGGCTCTTGATTTCAGCTCAAGTCATGATCTCAGAGTCGTGAGATCGAGCTCGTATCAGGCGCCACACTGAGCATGGTCCCTGCTTAAAATTCTCTCTTCCTCTGCCCTTCCCCCTGCCCCACCCCACTTACACGTGCTTGTGCAATCTCTCTCTAAAAACAACAAAAAAAATTACAACCATTCCTCTTTTTTTAAAAAGATTTTATTTATTTATTTATTGGAGAGAGAGAGAGAGAGGAGAGAAAGAGACTGCAAGAGCAGGGGGAGGAGCAGAGGGAGAGGAACTAGCAGACTCTGTGCTTAGCACAGAGCCCGACGGGAGGCTGGATCCCAGGACCCCGATCTCATGACCTGAGCCGAAATCAAGAGTTGGACACCCAACTGACTAAGCCACCCAAGCACCTCTACAACCATGTCCCTTACACACACACATGCTTAATTTTTTATCCTTTACATTACTTCCTTCTATTCGTAGCACTCATCACCACTTACACCACTTAGTATATTATATACTTATTTTTGTGCACATATGCCCCCTCTTCCCACTAGTAGAACATAAATTCCATGACAGAAAGAATTTTGGTAATCCCCAAACCTAGAAGAGGGTCTGGCACATGATGGGTGCCCAATATATATCTGTTGAATAGATGAATGAAGGAATGGCCCAAATACAAGCATACATTCCCTCTTGTTCTTGATCTTAAGATTTTTTCCCCCTTAGTTCCAAGCCCAGAATTTGCACTGGATAAGAGAAACTGGCCACTGAATGATACATGAACCTGTTCTGCAAGAAAATCACCCCTACCCTCAATGTTTCTCCTCCCGTTAGCCCTCATCTGGATAAATGGCCCTACCATCCAGAAACCAGGAGTCACGGTTCCTCTCTTCTCCTGGTCCCCCGGGCTGCGTGTATCAGCAAGTCCTACAGTTTAACTTCAGAACACATGTTGCTCAGACTAAACCACTATCCTCTTTCACTGAACCTCCTAATATGTGTCTCCTATTGAATTCCTAACCCATCCCCACCTCCACCCCCACCCAATTTGCCCACAGTAACCAGAGATGGTGTTTAAAAATTATCTAAGATCATGTAACTAACCTAGAAGCCCTTGAATGTCTATGCAAATTTCCCATTATAGGTCCCAGAATTCTGTGTGATCTGGCCCTGCCAGCCATTTAAATTCATCCTTTGTCACCCATTCCCGTCCCCCCACCCCCAGTTCACTTTTCTCCCGCCCTGCTGGTTTCCTACAACCTTTTGAGAAGCCCAAGTTTATTCTGGCCTGCAACCTTCCCATTTACTTCTTCATGCTCTTCTTTGAATGGCTGGTCCATAAAGATTATTCTTTAGATGTCAGTCCAAATGTCACCTCCTTAGAGGTGCATTCCACACACTGGTAGGTCTCCTCATGCTATTCCCTATCCTACTGTCCTGTTACTTCAAGTACTTCACAATTAATCATTAGTTTATTTAATAGTCCATGGGGCAATCCTTTCAACTGGGCCCTGAGGAATACCTCTCTGGATAATAGTAACATTTTTTTTTTAAGATTTTATTTATTTATGGGGCGCCTGGGTGGCTCAGTCGTTGAGCGGCTGCCTTCGGCTCGGGTCATGATCCCAGGGTCCTGGGATCGAGCCCCGCATCGGGCTCCCTCCTCCGCGGGAAACCTGCTTCTCCCTCTCCCACTCCCCCTGCCTGTGTTCCCTCTTTTGCTGTGTCTCTCTCTGCCAAATAAATACATAAAATCAGAGAGAGACATGACCCGAGCTGAAGGCAGACTCTTAACGACTGAACCACCCAGGGGCCCCAATAGTAACATTTTAGAAACTCTATCAGGCCAGAGAACTTGTACCTTTTTCTCCCCTGGTGCCCTTTCTTACCTCTACATCGAGCAATGCGTGTTGCTTTATTCTCTTCCGCAAATCAAATCCTGCCCTTCTGAACGTAGCTGGTATCAATGATGTACGTGTTAGCATGAGTGGACACACTCCAATCAATTGCTAATGTCTGTCAGGAGGCCTGTGTTGGGGACTCTGAGGTGTGCCCCAGGCTGAGTGGGACATTTTACTTTGACCAGTTCATGATGTGCAATCCCGTGAGGGAAAGAGCAGAGATGGGATGCGTGGCCATGTATTAAGCACATATTTAAGTTTATTGCTCCTTGCTCCAAGATCATTTGACATTTTCTTCTTATTTCTAATTTGGCATAAAGGATTTTGTCTTCTGGAAAAGATTTTCAAACATCAACAACAAATGTGAAAGTTATTTCACAGACTCAGTAGTTCCATCAATCACATCACTAAGGAAACAAATACTTTTTGAAGGATCCACAAGCATCCCTAAAAGTTTTTGAATATATAACCTATTTCATTATCACACAAATCCTCAAGACTTTATTATCGCTTTTTCATGTAAGAAAATTAAGCTTTTACATATTGATCTTTTTCCCTGTACAGTTGGTAAATAACAGAGCTGGATCTTCACCTCAGCTCAGGCATTTTGCAGGGCCCAGGATCTTTCACTATACCAGTAAATAAGTTCCTCCATTGTCTTTGCTTCAAGCAATCTTGTGGATAAGGGGATGGTTATAAGGACACAGTTGTTGCCTGCTTGGAAAAGTGGAACCTATATATACTCACAACTTAAGACTCTTGAAACTTTGAATCCATATATGAACAAGAGAAGGAGAATCTAATTGGAACTGTGTCTCCAATTGAATCCATATATGAACAAGAGAAGGTGAACCTAATTGGAAATGTATCTCCAATCACTGGGAGTGATTGATTAATCAAGGAAGGCTTCCTGGAAGGAAGAATTTTATATGAGGTTTTGAAAGAGTATTGATACGAGGAGGGCAGGGATTCTGGGAAGAGGAAAATGAGAATCTCGTGTAAGATCGTTAGTTATAGCTTTTCAGGTGGACCATGCATGCAAATGTGTTTGAATGTGAGAAACTGTATAAAGAAATCACCATTTATTTCTTTGGAAAATTCTATTATGTTCTATTTAAATGGCTGAAATGTCAGGGGGCCAAAAAAGTTATTTTTAAAAAATTGATCATCAAATTGAAACTACCTATTGGATGTATTATAAAAGCCAGCAGTCAGAAAAACCCCCTCACTGAAGAATAAGGAGACATCATGGGGTTGTCATAGAGGAATGGTGAATATACATTGGGGGTGTCTTTTCATTCTGTCTTTTTGGCTCTACCCCAACGGAAAGAAAAAAAACAGATTGGGGAACTGAGAGTATAAAAGAATAGACATGTCTGTTGTTCATGACCTAATCTGTGCTGAGATATTTTCCTTTTCTGTCTCCCAGGTGTGTCTTTAGCTACTATCTGGGGAGGCAGGAGGGTAAATTGGGGAGATGGTACAACAGAGTGACCCTTCCATTTTTTTTTATATCGAGATTGAAATTGCGAGGTAGATTATCATCATCAACCAGTGGTCCACCATGAAGTACAAAGAGGGTCTGGGCGGAGAGGATGACCTCTGACCTGTCCTCGATATCATCAAACCCACAGTGCTCCTTTTCCCAAAACAGAATGTACATCTAATTCCATGGGTATTCAAACAGCTTTGCATTGGAGAGTTTAGAAGAATGTTCCAGCCAAATGGAACTATGGGGCTATGCTGCTCGCCAAGCCTTCCTTCTGAGAAAGGCCCTTTCCCCATACCATGTGACTATTCGGGACCCCTGCCTCCAGCTGAACCATCAGAATGCTCACTGTCCTGGATGCAGACAGATGGACGTGTGACCTCACCAGAGTCCTCTTTAGGAATCGATACAGACTGAATGATATGCTAGGGAGAGAAGGTTCTCTCTTTTCTCTTTACTTCTAAGGATGATATACACCAGGAATAACTAGTGATCATCTTCGCTGTCACCTGGAGAAAATCTGTCTGGAGCCAACAGAACTAGCTGCCTGTAGAACTAAGAGGTGGTGAAAACCACAGTCCTTATGTTGTCATTTGAACCCGCTGGATCCAGCTGGGTTTGAACTCAGGTCACCTCTTGGCCTTCTTGGTTACAGAAATGTAATATTGTGCTTTAAAATAAAAAACATGTATTTGGTCTTCGTCCTCATTTCTGGCATATAGAGCTCCTAAAACCCTTGGAATTTCATAAGTCATAAGAGAGGCAAAGGTGTATTTTTTTCTTCCTAACAAGCTTTAAACCATACCTGAGTTTATGTTAATGAGGCGAGCTGGGAAAGCCTCTAAGGATTTGGGCTGGTTGCCAGGAGAAGGAACCATAGTGATTAGAGGCTTGGAACTTTCAGCCTCAACCCCCTGACCTCCGGGGGAGGGGAGAAGGGTGAGAGGTTGAATCACCAATGGCTAATGATTTAATCAATGTTGCCTATGTAAGGAAGCCTCCATTAACACCCAAAAGGATGGGGTTTGGAGGGCTTCTGGGTTGGTGCACAAGAACTCATCAATGTTCTGGATAGGGGTACATCCCATACTCCACCGGGACAGAAACTCCTGTGCTCAGAACTCTTCCAGACCTTACCCTATGTATCTCTTCATCTGGCTCTTCATTTGTATCCTTTAATAGCCTTTGTAAGAAATCTACAAGTAAATTGTTTTTCTGAGTTCTGTGAGCTGCTCCAGCAGATTAAACCCCAGGAGGGAGTCATAGGAAACCTACCCACCCCCTTTCCCCATCCCTGTTGAAAAGAGCTAAAATCTCATTCAGGAGTGTGAGGAATTAAATATTCAAAAAAGCTTGTTTGAAATCACTTTTGACCCTAAACTGACCCGAAGCTTAAAAATCAGAACTTGAAACAAGTATGCATGTGCTCGGGAAGGTTTTTGACTCCAAGAGAAATTTCAGGATAAAGTTAGAAGGTTCTTTTCTATTTAAGCCTGGAGAGAAATCCAAAAGTAGTTTGAGAGGAGACAGAGAATAATTAAAAGGCAGAGACAAATTATACCTAGGTGTTTACACTTAAATATTATTTAAGTATTAATTAACACTCATATAGCTTTTAGATATGTGCCAGGAACTGTTCTAAGCACGTTAAAGATATTAGCTCACTTAACATTCATAAAAACCTGATGAGATAAATTACTTTCAAGTACATCGTTATTTTAACAACATTTTAATAATGGTAATAATATCTGCCATTTTTAAGTGCTCACTGTACCCATATTTTATGTATATTATTTCATTTACCCTTCACAACAACCATAAGGAGTAGGTACAGTTATTTTGACTATTTAATGAATGAAAACAAGACTAAGAGAAATTAAGTAGCTTTCCAAAGGACACACAGCCAATAGGTGGTAGATTCGAATCCCTAGCTGCCTGCCTTTAAAATCTGTACTCTGAATCACTGCACTATAGTCTATTAATATTTAGTCATTCTTAATATCTTACTTTTTTTTAAGATTTTACTTATTTATTTGAGAGAGTGAGAGAGAGAGAGAAAGAGAGCGTGTGCACACAAGTGGGGGGAGGGGCAGAACATTGAGAAGAGGGAGAAGAGGGAGAGGGAGAAGCAGGCTCCCCACTGAGCAGGGAGCCTGAAGCGGGGCTCAATCCCAGGACCCCAGGATTATGACCCAAGCCAAAGTCAAACGCCTAACAACTGAGGCACCCAGGTGCCCCAATATCTTACTGTTTTAATACAGTTTAGTTTTATATTCTCACACAATTGAGTAAAAAAAAAAGCAAGCGAATACTTAACAAGATTATTACCCAGTACAACCATCCATCTGAAGGCAGCTTATTCAAATTTGAGGCATCACACACAGGATAAAATTAAGAGCTTTTGAAAGTTGTCTTTGCAACCGTCCAAACTAATAAAGTTAGAGGATAAAATCATAGGGAGCATATAAACTTACCTCAGGGACAGTTATTCTCATCTTAATTTCCATGCTGTCAGTTGACGGATGTTGATTGAATGTCAGGTTGATTGAATCTCACAAGTGTTCTGAGTCGCACATGAGATGAGATATTTTAAGGAGAGTTTGATATGTGGCGATTTACGAGGTGTGGAAAATCTGCAAGGAATAGGGAGGGCAGTGTTCTGCATTAATAATAGGAGGAAACTCTTAGGCCTCCTCTTGTCCTCTTGAAGGGACAAGAAAAAACAGTTTCTGGAACCCAGGGAGGGGCGCTGTAGGGAGGAGCGTGGCCCAAACAAGCTGGGCCTTCAGCAGAGCGACATGGCTAACCCACAGCCACCTGGAAGGTGGAACACTGGAGAAATAGCCTCCCTGACTGCCTTTCTTTGCTATACAGTGATCTCCTGCCAGGACCTCCAATTGGTCAGTCAACCCAAAGCCAGAGGATCGAGGATTCTGTGGAATTGGTTCATACTGCCAGCCTGCGGGAGTGCAGAACAGGGTAAGAAGGGGTGGAGACTGAAAGGCAAATGGACAACATCCAGAAGATTATTAATGGCCCCAATCAGTGCATGTTCTTTGATAAAACTGAATTTCCAAGCCTGCCCAAGTGTAGATCCCTGAACCAGTCTAAGTAATCGGTCGGTCTCACTATTATAATCCTTTCTATCCCTCTTCCGGTCCTTTAAATCCCAAAAGGCCTCTGGCCCAAGTTGGACCCGCCTACAGCTTTGGTCCCCTTTGTGCTCTTCCTTACCCAGCCTTCCCAGAGCAGTGCAGAGTGCTGGGGCTCCCCCACCCCCGCCCGCAGCTCAATGCTAGCAGGGAATTTATACCTGGAACCAACCTCTAGGGTGGCCCTGTTTGTTGTTCTAGCCAAAGGCTTCCTTGGGAAATTTCACCATCCTGTCTGCTCAATAGATAACTGCCCTGGGCCAAGCTTGGAAAGGTTACAAGTTTAAGCAATGGCCAGAAACTCTGGCTTCTGTTTCTAGACTTGTGCAAAGTGCATGTGGTTGTTGCATTGGCAACAAGAGGAGAGGCTAGAACTGGTGTATTTATTTAAGCTGTCAGGTGAGACAAAGTGTCAACATGTTGGCCTGGTTCAGTTTCCTTTCTTTCTCCTTCCTTAGAAAGGGCTAGTATCCAAAATCTATAAAGAACTTATCAAACTCAACACCCAAAGAACAAATAATCCAATCAAGAAATGGGCAAAAGACATGAACAGACATTTTTCCAAAGAAGACCTCCAAACGGCCAACAGACACATGAAAAAGTGCTTAACATCAGGAAAATCCAAATCAAAACCTCAATGAGATACCACCTCACACCGGTCAGAATGGCTAAAATTAACAAGTCAGGAAACAACAAATGTAGGTGAGGAAGCAGAGAAAGGGGAACCCTCCTACACTGTTGGTGAGAATGCAAGCTGGTGCAGCCACTCTAGAAAACAGTATGGAGGTTCCTCAAAAAGTTGAAAATAGAGCTACCCTACGACCCAGCAATTGCACTACTGGGTATTTACCCCAATGATACAAATGTAGTGATCTGAAGGGGTATGTGCACCCCAATGTTTATAGCAGCAATGTCCACAATAGCCAAACTACGGAAAGAGCCAAGATGTCCATCAAAAGATGAATGGATAAAGATGTGGTATATATATATACAATGGATTATTATGCAGCCATCAAAAAAACCCCAAAATCTTGCCATTTGCAATGACGTGGATGGAACTAGAAGGTATTATGCTAAACGAAATAAGTCAATCAGAGAAAGACATGTATCATCTGACCTCACTGATAGGAGGAATTCTTTTTTTTTTTTTTTTTTTAACAGAGAGAGACACAGCGAGAGAGGGAGCACAAGCAGGGGGAGTGGGAGAGGGAGAAGCAGCTTCCTGCCGAGCAGGGAGCCCGATGCGGGGCTTGATCCCAGGACTCTGGGATCATGACCTGAGCCGAAGGCAGATGCTTAACCGACTGAGCCACCCAGGCACCCTGATATGAGGAATTCTTAATCTCAGGAAACAAACTGAGGGTTGCTGGAGTGGTGGGGGGGTGGGAGGGATGGGGTGGTTGGGTGATAGAATTGGGGAGGGTATGTGCTATGGTGAGCGCTGTGAATTGCGTAAGACTGTTGAATCATAGACCTGTACCTCTGAAACAAATAATACATTATATGTTAAAAAAAAAAAAAGAAGGAAAAAAAAAAAAAGAAGATAGCAGGAAGGGAAAAATGAAGGGGGGGAAATCGGAGGGGGAGTTGAACCATGAGAGACTATGGACTCTGAAAAACAAACGGAGGGTTCTGGGGGGGGGGTGGGAGGATGGGTTACCCTGGTGATGGGTATTAACAAGGGCACGTATTGAATGGAGCACTGGGCGTTATATGCAAACAATTTACCATGGAACGCTACATCAAAAACTAATGATGTAATGTATGGTGATTAACATAACATAATAAAATAAAATTAAAAAAAAAGAAATCACTTGGGGCGGGTGTTGCACACAAATGGCTCATCCTTTTCTCGTTCGCTTAGGTGTTCTGATCCCGCTCACCTTGACCGCCAGATGTACCCCTATGTTTTCCTCAGCCTTGTCTTGGTTAATACTCTCTGCGTTGGTTGTTTCTCTCTGCTCTTGTTTCTATAAAAATGTACTTGTTCTGAGTCTCATTTCTTACATCTGGTTGAAGAAACTGGGGAGATTAAAAGAAAAAACTGACAAACTGTTGCTAAGTTAGTGATGTAGTTCTCATTGTGTGCTCTGCCTGGTACTAGCTCTTGGAGTGTAGCTTTAAAACCTCCCACTCACCCACTCACTGGTCTGAGTCATTTTGGGTTGCAACTCTGAGGACTGAGGTCAGGCTCTTGAGCAAGGAGGACCTGTATTCTGGGTTCTCACAGCACTGTTTTTGAAAGCAAGGATTTCCCCGTAATACAATGACATGCACTACAGAGAAGGAAGAAGAGAAGATGAAGAAATGAGTTCCCAGCAGGTGCTGAATATATTTGGCATGGTTTTAGTTTATTTAGACAAAGTGACCAAGGGAAGAAGACTATTGCAAAACTTCAGCATAACATTGCTATGATTCCCACGTCCCATAGCTTAGTTCCTTCCATTTTCCTTGGCAAGACTATAGCTTCATGTAACAAGATACCCTGTGGTCCACTGCACTTATACCTTAATGAGAATGAACCCATTTCCCAATCTCCTTAATGCACATTTTCTTTTTGACTCATCGTGTCCTTTCATCAGCCTCCTTTATATGGTTCTAGACCACTCTGCGATGGAAACTTGACAAGATTCAGATGCCCCAGAATATTTAAAGATTTTATTTATTTATTTGAGAGAGAAAACGCACATGCGTGAGCACACGAGTGGGAGGAGGGGCAGAGGGCAAGGAAGGGGGGGGAAGAATCTCAAGCAGACTCTACAAGAGCATGGAGCACAGGGGAGAAGGGGGCCTCGATCCCAGGACCCTGAGATCATGACCTGAGCTGAAACTGAGAGTCCGTCACTTAACAGAGTGAGCCACCCAGGCGCCCCTAGATGTCCCAGAATATTTAAACTGCAGTAGTTTCTGCATCTTCCTCCTTCCACTGAAATTTTAAGTATAAATGGAGCCCTAAGCTCATCTACTAATGATAAAACAAGAGAAGGGAGGTCTCAGATTAAATACAGAGAAGAGTACCCTGGCTAAAGACATTAGAGACCCTGGACCAGGTTACTGGGGAATGCTGTTGATGCTTCTTCTCAGATAACCTCAAAAATCATGGGAAAGGAAGTTGTCAGTTTGGGCTGGTTGAGGTTCTTGGAACCAAGAGACAGTGTAAAATGATACAGGCAATTCCTTTCTGGGGCACAGTAGAGCCCAGTGATCAAGAGTATGGACTTCGGAGTCAAACAGAACCGGAAATGAGACCCGGTTCTATCACTTACTAGTGGCAAAATCTTGGGCACACCACTTAAGCTTTCTGCAGAGAGTTAAAATGAGGATTAAATAAGATTAATGGATACATGGTGTTTAGTATAGAGTCTCTGGCACCAGAGAAAGTACTCCATAAATATTAGCTTCTGTATTTAGCCTAGAGTTTTTTTTTTTTAAATCCTTTCCTTCCAAACCCTCATGTCCAGTGCACACACACAGATCTGTTCTCATGCAGCCGCAGAGCTTAGTCCCTTCCTATCCAGCCCCAAAGCTGCAAGTCTCAGCTGCCTCTTACTAATCAGCTGACATTGTAGCTTCTGACCTGATTTGAAGCAACATACAGTTGTCTCTTGAACAACATGGGTTTGAATAGCACATGTCCTTTTACGCGTGGGTTTTTTTTTTTTAATACCATACAGTGCTGTACATGTATTTTCCTTATGAATGTCTTAACAACATTTTCTTTTCTCTAGCTTGCTTTACTGTGAGAACACAGTATTGAATACATATACAAAGTATGTGCTAATCTATTGTCATGTTATTATCGGTCAACAGTAGGCTATTAGTAGTTAAGTTTTGGGGGAGTCAAAAGTAATATGTGGATTTTTGGCTGCACGGGGTGTCGGCACCCTGAAACCCCATGTTGTTCAAGGATCAGCTGCAGATCCCCCCAGGTCCCATTCTTTCATTCAGTCCCCCTCTTGTAGAGCCTGATGAAGATGTTATTGCTGATGGCTACCGTTTCTCTCCACTCTTCAAATCTGGAACCACGTGTTCAAAGAGCTAGAATCTTTGAGCTGGAAGGAACCTTGGCAACCTCTAGCCTAGGGTAAATGCTATGCTGCAGGCAAGCCTTAAAACATGCATAGAACTCAAAGGGCAGGGAGTAGCATTTGTAGTGAAGTTTTACTGGTGCATTGACTCCTGTGAAGAATCTTCAGAGACCGGGCAGAAGTTGATGAGAAGTGGAGGAGGGGAGGTTGTTTAAGAAAGGAACTGTGCAAACACTGCATGTTCTAAGATACAGGAACATAGAATGGCTAAAGGCTTGGGTGTCAGGAGGGAAGTAGAGATAAGGCCAGCTATGGGAAGAATTTCAGAAAAGAACACGTCACACAAACATTTAAAGATGTTTTCAAGCGTTTAGTAACATAAATTTCCTGACTCTTGTTGAGTGCCCTAAAGTGGAAGATGGAGACAGATACTGTCTTTTCTGAAATATCCGATTAATTCAATATCATGTACATCAGGGTCTTCAAATCTTTTATGTTTTGTTAATGACTTAATCTGAACTCTCAAATCTGAACCGTTCACAATATTTCTGACACGCATTTAATGTAGCTTGGGTACTTCCAATGCCAAGGAGCACAATATTGGGAGAGGCAACTAATTTGATCCTTTTATTTAAATTTATTTTTTAATTGAAGTATAATTACATACAGTAAAATGCACAGACCTTATTGTACAGTTTGATGCTTTTTGACAAATATACCTTGTGTATCCAATGGCCTAATCAAACTGCAGAAAATTGCCATCACACAGAAAATTTCCCCAGGATCCTTTCCACTTAATCATCCTGCCTCCCTCCTCCCGCAGGAAGACACAATTCTGATTTCTATTCCCACAGATTCATTTTGCCTATTCCTGGACTTCACGTAAATGGAATTATTCAGTGGGTGTACTCTGGTGGCTTTTTTCACATAACATAATATTTTTGAGATTCATCTATGTTGCTGTATGTATTAATAGTCTGTTCCTTTTTGTTGCTGGGCAATATCCCACTGCATGGATTTACCTCCATTTATGTATTCATTCTCCTATGGATGAACACTGGCATCGTTTCCAAATTCTGGCTATTAGAAAGTCACAATGAACATTCCTCTATTATTTTTGTAGACGTAAGATTTCATTTGTTTTGGAATTCCTGGATCAGAAAATAGGTGACTCTTTATAAGAAAATGCCAGTTTTCCAAATTAGCTGTGCCATTTTATACTTCTACTAGCAATGTAGAAGAAATCCAGTTGCCCTACAGTCTCTCCAACATATGGTATTGTTAGAACTGAAAAATTTTAACCTTACTAATGGGTGTGTAGTGCTATCCCATTGTGGTTTTAATTTGCATTTCCCTGTTGACCAACAAGGCTGAGCACCTTTTTTATGTGCTTATTGGCCATGCATTCTCTTTTATGAAGTGTTTCTCCAAGTCCTTTGCCCATTTAAAAATATTGTTTGTACAAGATGAAATCAGAGAGGGAGACAAATCATAAGAGACTCTTAATCTTAGGAAACAAACTGAGGATTGCTGGAGGGGCAAGGGGTGGGGGGATGGGATATCTGGGTGATGGGCATTAAGGAGGGCACGTGATGTAATGAGCACTGGATGTTATATAAGACCGATGAATCACTGAACTCTACCTCTGAAACGAATAATACACTATATGTTAATTAACTGAATTTAAATAAAAATATATATTGTTTGTAAAAAATAAAAATAAATAAAAATACTGTTCATCTTTTTAGTATAGATTTGTAGGAGTTCTTTATTCTGCTTTTGAGTCCTGTGTCAGAGATGTATATTTCTCCCAGTCTGTGGCTTGCCTATTCATTTTTACTAACAATGTATTTTGATAATCAGAAAGTTTAATTTTAATAAAATACATTAAATCATTTTTTCTTTTATTGTTACGTATTTTTTTGTATCCAAAGAAATCTTTGTCCATGCCAATTTTGCAAATATATTCTCTGGTGTTTCCTTCTAGAAAGTTTATGGTTTGGCCTTTACATTTAGGTTTATGATCCATCTCAAATTAATCTTTGTATATGATGTGAAGTGGGGGCTGAGGTTCATTGATTCCATATAAATATCAATTATACAAGTACACTTAAAAGATGACTTCCTTTTCTCCACTGAATTTCACTGATGCCTTTATCAAAAGGCATTTGACTTTGTATGTGTGATCCTATTTCTCGATTCTGTTTTTTCCAATCTGTTTATTTATGCCAATACCACACTGTCTTAATTACTAGAGCTGCACAGTAAGTCTTGAAATCATGTGGTGTAAGTCCTTCAAATTTGTTCTTTTCAAGATTGCTTTGGCTATTCTAGGTCCTTTATGTTTCTTCATAAAATTTACTATCAGCTCATCAATACATTTCATTTTTGAATAGCTCGATGGTTAGAAGTTCTTTTTAAATTTGAACTTAACTTTCTTGGCTCTCCTGTAATGTCTCAGTCTTGCTCTATAAAGGGCATGTGAATATGTCTGCTTCCTGTTGCACAGAGTGGGCAGCATGACACTGGAGAGAAGGCTTCCCACTTCGGAACCAGACATCCAGGGGTTTGAATGTTGACTCTGCTTTTTTTTTTTTTTAGGATTTTTATTTATTTATTTGAGAAAGAGAGCATGAGAGAGAGAGAAGGAGCACCAGCAGGGGGAGAGACAGAGGGAGAGGGAGAAGCAGACTCCCCGCTGAGCAAGCAGCCCGATGTGGGACTCCATCCCAGGACCCTGAGATCATGACCTGAGCCAAAGACAAGACGCTTAATTGACTGAGCCACCCAGGTGCCCCTTGACTCTGGTTTTATGTCTTCTACAAATAACTCTATGTCTATGATCTTCAGTGCCTTTATCAGTGAAGGGAAAATAATTTCCACTGTACAGGATTGCTTTGAGAATCTGAGAGAGTATGTATAAAGCACTGAGCCCAATTCAGGTCTTGGCTCCTAATTGACACTTTAAAGAAAATTTAAAGGTAGTGATTATTATTATTATAATAAATGTTTATTTTAATTTTTTTTTGCAAAGATTTTTTTTTTTTTTTGACAGAGAGCACAAGCAGGCAGAGACAGAGGGAGAAACAGGCTCCCCGCTGAGCAAGGAGCCCGATGCGGGGCTCGATCCCAGGACCCCGAGATCATGACCCGAGCCGAAGGCAGTTGCTTAACCAACTGAGCCACCCAGGTGTCCTATTATAAATGTTTAAAGATGACGGTTGAGCTCTTCCTCCTGCCAAATCTCCATTTCCGGTTAAATATCCCTAGTTCTTTAACTTTTTCATAAAATATTATTTCTAGACATTGCTCCCACCAGTTATATTTGAAATACTTAAAAATCAATAAAACAGGGGCAGTGACTTATCAGAAGGGACACAGGCCATTGGACAGGATCAGGGTCTGGAGGGCCCCTGGTGGACCAGACATTAATTAATCATTTATTTACTGGATCCTAGAGGAAGTCCATGGTGTCCTGGGGGAGAGACAGGGTGACTGGGACAGTGGAGGGTGGGGGTGGTGCTCAGGGCCTAGAGTAGTGACTCTTTACCAGTGGATATGCAAGTATTTCAACGTTTTTAGAACCAGAGCACCAGTACTGAAGATTAGCTGTGGATTCTCAGCCCTGCTCTCTCCAGTACTACTCTCTCTAATTTTGGAAGGGATTCTTGGTTATTTCCCAGTATGGTTTTCCCAAGGAGAACAGAACCTCTGATTTGTAGGTGGGCATACAGATGCTCGGAGCAGTGCCTCTACCTCCTGGCATCCCTTGCAGGTAGGCGTGGCTATCTGACCAAGTTCTGGCCATGGGGATGTGAGCAGAAGTGATGTGTGCATTTTGGCTTTCTGCCCTTTCTCCTTCCCACTGTCTGGAATGAGCATGGGCCTGTAAGCCATCGCAAACCACGCAGAGGAGGCACCCGAGGATGGCAGAGCAACCAGGGAGAAGGAGCCTGAACTCCTGACAGCTTTGCAGAGCAAGGCTGACACAGCATCTAATGTGAGAAATCAACTGTCTGTCTAAGGCCATCATTTTGGGTCTCCGTGGCCTGCAGCTGAAATTTTATCATGCTCATGCACTGATCCTGAGAATCTTGTGTGACTCACTGCTCCTAACCTCACCCTAGTTTGCTGACCACTCTATAACCACGTGTCAAAATTGACCTCAATCAATTTGGTTATGCCTCATCATCAGTTTCTTTTAATAGATAAGGGTGGCTGCCAAGTTAAAGCAGGCATACAGGTTAGTTGTTCGCTTACGGGCTGAACTGGGACCACTGGCAAATTTATATGTTAAAAGTCCTGCCCCCAGTACCTTGGGAATGTAACCATATTTGGATATAAGGTCTTTAAAGAGATAATTAAATTAAAATGAGGCCTTTAGGGTGAGCCTTAATCCGTTATGACTGGTGTCCTTGTAAGAAGAGAAAGAAACCCCAGGGGTAGGCATGCGCAGAAGGATGACCATATGAGGATGCAGTGAGAAGGCAGTCATCTGCAAGCCAAGGAGAGAGGCCTCAGAAGAAACCAACCCTGCTGACACCTTGATCTTGGACTTCTGGTTTCCAGATCTGTGAGAAAATACATTTCTGTTGTTTCAGCGCACTGCACCCCCCCCCCCATCTGTGGCATTTTGTCAAGGCAGCCCTGGGCAAACTAAAACACTGCCAGTAACCTCCTTTGCCAGATTTTAATGACAGCAAATCACATGGCAGATTCTGCCACACGTGCAGACATTCATTAGTCATTTATTAGAAACAGGGCAGGTTAAGTCTCACCTCTTTTTTAGGTGATCTTATCAAACTTGACTCGAACGTGCTTTACTAGCTGCAGATACAATATCCCAGAAGCAACATTAAGTTAAACTTACAGTTGCTAACAGGCAACAATCCTCAGACCCAAGCGAACACAATGATGTAGAGAACAAGAGTCTGTTGCCGTCCCTGTGGCTAAAGGACTTGGTACATCCCTGCACCTGTTTACCTGTTCCTGTGGTGGACAGGTGTGTCTATAAAATATTTGTGACAAGCCCTATGTCTTGAATACTTCTGAATTCACTAACAAGAGCCTATTTTTGATACTCATTAAGCTAATTAATAGGCCACTAATGAAAATCCATTTTTAACATTTGTTATGCTAAATTAGCAAAAAAAAAAAAAAATCACTGGTATTGACTGAGATAGAATAACCCAAACACTTGTAATGGCCACCTCCGGGTGGGGGCTGATTAGCATGCTAGCTGACCCCCCTTAGGCATGAATTCCTGATTGGGGCAAATGACTGCCCTGGGGTGCTGCCCAAACTAAGAGGTAGTATTTCACTGTCTAGGCTGAAGTATCTTTAATAAATGATGGGCATGAACAAACCCATTGAAGGAAGATCTAGAGTTCTAAAGGAGAAACACACTCTTGAGGTGTTTTGTTCATGCTATACCCTCCACTATTTCTGACACCAGATATGTGGGGTTTCCACACATGGAGCAATTCTGTGATGCCAGCTGGTTAAATAGTTTATTCAGTTCTGACACTATCTACCGAGAGATAGCATCAGATCCCCCAGGTGAAGGGTTCAGATGGCCGCAACCCCCAACTTCAGATGCAAACTGCAAGTCTAGTTTGTCACCCGTGCGTCTGACCAACTGGCTGTAGGTTGGAGGTTCCTACGACCCCCTCCTCAGGTCTGATTAATTGGCTGCACAAATTCATCCCATTGACTAATTGGCTCACAGAATTCACGGAAACATTTTACTTGCTAGGTTACTGGTTTATTACAAAAGGATATAATTCAGGAACACCCAGATGGAAGAGAAAGCATAGGGTCAAGTATGGGGGGGTGGAGCTTCCCTATTTTCTCCGGGGGTTTCCACATCTCCACATGTTCACCAGCTTAGAAGCTGCCCGAACCCCAACCTTTTGGGTTTTTATGGAGGCTTCATCCATAGGCACAACTGATGACATCATTAGCCATTGGCAATGATTTAACCTCCAGCCTCACAATCGGTGGGACTGAAAGTTCCAATTCTCCGACTTTGGTTGGTTCCCCTGGCAACCAGCCCTGTCCTTAGGTGACCTAGGGGCTTTCCAAAACTCGTCTCATTAACATACACTCTGGGATGTTTGAACAGGGTTTGTTATGAATAATAAAGGACACCTTTATGACTCCTGTCACTTAGGAAATTCCAAAGGTTTTAGGAGCTCTGTGCCAGAAATGAGATGAAGACTGAATGTGCATTTCTTATTATAAAATCACAATCGTTTACATTCCTCTCCTGTTCCATTGATACTGGAAGCTTTTCCTTATTCATAGTTGCTGTACTGTCGTAATTGACTTTTAGAGACTTTCATATAAACAGTGTCATGTACATGTGTGTAAATTAATCTACGGTGGGGGCATATAGTTTACATTTGAAGGGTCCCAATCAGGAATCCATGCTCTAAGTGTGATCAGCCATTTGAAGCACCCTGGTCACGGATCCATGGCCCGCTGCAGAGGTGGCTCCCTCCCCCATGAACCTGCAACGTCTTTATTTAAATCCGAATCCTATGATGCATGAATTAGCATAAGGGATATTAGAAATAGTTTTCCACCGGTGAAATCAGTGCTGTTTTGGAAAGGTGGTTGGCTGGAATGGGCTTGCATGGACAAGCTATAAGAAGAATCCAGCATACAAATGGCATGCTAACTCCAACCCAGAGTTTTGCTCAATGGTGGTGTTCATCTGGTCTCCTGTCCCTCTCCCGAACGGGAAACTCTGTTGCCTGATGTGCCCAAGAGTTTGGTAGACTCAACTGGCCTCAGAACCTTGCTGCATTTTCCCGGGGTCCTGGTGTTCCTGCAAGGGCCTTGGGTCTGAGAGAGAGGCCCCGGGAGCAGGGCCTGTCCTGACCGCCTCTGTGTGTGTTTGCTAAGAAATGTGTGTGCATGTGACAGAGCCTGATCTGAAACTTGCTTTTATAGCAACGTGTCACCTGGGAATGAGGTCGAAGGGACACATATAAACCTGCGTAACGAACTGACAATTGCTGAATGCTGTGCAGATTCATTTGGCAACAACATCTGCCCTGAACTCTTCACAAATAACAATAGGTCTCATTGAGTGATCAGGTCTTATGTTCAGGATTGGAGCCCAACCCTCGACATGTATAATCTCATTCAATCCTTTAAACCTGCAGAGGTAGGCAATTCATTGACAAGCAAAGAAAAGTAGGTTTTGAGAAGGTGCCCGACGTGATCTAGTTGGGATAGAAACCCAGCTGAGCCGGCTCCTGAGTGTCCAAACTGTCTTAAGTCCCTCCGCACTGTTCCCCGAAGCAGGTTAGGCGCATGTCAACCTCTTGTTCCCTTTATGTGATCAAATGATCCCGCCAAGATGAAATCACGAGGAGGAAGGGAGGTGGAGAGTCAGATCCGACTTTAGTGGGCAGGAAGAAGGGGACACAGTAGGTGCCCCCCTGCTGGCAGGCGACTAAAGCAGGTGGGGGAGGGCGGGGGGGGGCGGGAAGAAACCACACACCATGCTTGGCAGACTGAGAGAAGTATTCCATGGCGTCATGATCACAGAATAGCAGGCCTTTTAGAATTAAGAATAGTCTTAATTTGCACTTCGTTGGGTTTTTCATTTACATAATGTTAGAATGCAAAGAAAATTCATACGAAAAAAATCCACTGCTAATTTAGCACCGAAGTTCTTGTTTAAATAACCATGGCAAGAGAAAGGATTTTTCACTTCGCTCTCAGCGTAGGTGGTTGGGATATTTTGTAACACTGGCGTTGTGTCAAACTGCAAATGAGAGTGCATTTGCCCCTGAGTAGTTTTGTTGGTATGATCCGAACGCTAATCACCATTTCAATAATTTATTTGGTGTGGAGGGTTTAATGTAATTTGTTTAAGGGTTCGGAGAAAATGTATTCCTTTATACAGGGCCTCATTAAAAGCGCTTGCAGTTTTGGGTCTGGTGGGAATGATCTTTATAACAGGTGTTACTTCAGCTGATGACACCACATAGAATTTCCAGTGGGATGGATTTTGGGATGGCAGGCAGAGAGAAGCAGGATCCGTAGTGCCCCGGGAAAGATCCCATGGCAGGAAACAGGTACCCCATGAGGTGATGGTTTGGAGCATGTGCTGTGGTCCTGGTGGAATGGGGGATGGAAGGACACTCTTCAGGCCTCCCTGGCTGCGTGGCATCCGCAAATCACCCCGCACCACCGTCCTGACATGAGTAAGATGAGGTGCTCCATTCCAGGTCCTGCTCTCCCCACACCTTGGCCCCTGCCTTCCCAGTCTCCTCCTGCGGCACCACCCTGCCTATTTGCACCCGCACCCTACTTGCTGCCACTGTCTTCCCTTGAAGTCTTCCCTCATTTTCCTCAGATGCATAAAATAACTTCCTGCTCCTCTTAGACACAGCAGTTGCAGTCTTCTCCCTCCTCCACATTCTCACACGTTCAAATACACACACTTGATACCACTGCTCAAAAGGGTTTGTTCTCGGGGCACCTGGGTGCTCCGTTGGTTAAGCCTCTGCCTTTGGCTCAGGTCGTGATCCTGGGGTCCTGGGATGGAGCCCCACATCAAGCTCCCTGCTCAGTGGGGAGCCTGCTTCTCCCTCCCCTCTCCCCTCCCTTAATGTTCTCTCTCTCTCTCAAATAAATAAATAAAATCTTCAAAAGGGTTTGTTTTCCACAAAGTCTTCCCCAGTTCACCTTCCCCAAACACACTGATCTTTTTTTTTCCCCCAAAGCACAGCTTTTTCTGTTAAAAGATAAACTGGGGGCATATGACAAATTTTAAGTTTATTTGAGCAAAAATTAATTCAAATTGGGCAGCGCCAACCCATAAGTGGTTAGGAATGCTTCTCTGACAGGAGCTGGGGAAAATACTTACGTAGAGAAGGTGCAGAAGCAAAAAAAAAAAAAAAAAAAGTAATTATTTGATTGGCTACAGCCTAAAGCCTAGTTGGCTACTTGTGATGGGCTATCCTTAGGTTCTGATTTCTTAAACTTGAAGCATTTACAGGCTTAGGGTTTGGTTTGCTCACAGAAGCCGCCCAAGTGTTAGAACCACTTCAGTCTAATGGCTTCCTTGCTTAATTTCACACCATATTCACAAAATTAGGCTATTTTTGTTTATCTGTCTTCACTTTCTTCAAGTTCCTTGCAGGTAGTGGCTGGATCCTCTCCAGACAATTGTACCCTATCATCCCTATCATCAGGTGGTCAGCAATGACTGCATCATACATAGAAGTATGTTGCAATGGAAGGACTCACTGTTCTTGGCTAGGCTCATTCACCTGGTGCTGACAGGACCCTCCACTATCTTTCTAGCATCCTTTGTTGTAGCCAGTTGGATGGGAAATTTGGTCTCCCTAGAGCAGTAATTCGAAATCATTCCACCCCCTGCCCTCAGCCATTCTTTTCAACTCAGTAGCCTATAACCTATTAAATGCAAGACAGGGGGATAGGTCCAAAGACCTACTTATAATTTAGAAAAGGAGGTAAGTACTGTTAAAAAAAGACAACAGGCCCCAAATGGAGTCACTTGTGCTAAGCCCCATGCCACCCAACTTAGACTTAATATCCATTATAATTTCAGTCTCCCCCAGGAATGGACTCGTAAACCAGTGCTAAGCCCCATGCCACCCAACTTAGACTTAATATCCATTATAATTTCAGTCTCCCCCAGGAATGGACTCGTAAACCAGTGCTAAGCCCCATGCCACCCAACTTAGACTTAATATCCATTATAATTTCAGTTTCCCCCAGGAATGGACTCGTAAACCAGTCAATCTGGAATTATCTGGGCAGCACTTGTAAGGTAATCTGCCTGATAGACCCCTGCTGTCCCCTAAAGAAAGGAGACCTTGCCACCAAGTAATCCATTCTTTGCTTTTATAAATCATTTCCTCTTCCTGCCCCCTTCTGCCTGTATGTTCTTTATTTTGTGCAGCTCTTTGGAGCTTCTTTCTGCTAGATGGGATGCTGCTTGAATCGTGAATCATTGAATAAAGCCAAAAAGATCTTTAATTTTTCAGGGGTTTTCAAAGAATCTCCAACTTTAGCTTCTCCCCTTCAGTCCAAACCCTGAAAGGGGAGTCTGATTCTAGATTCATAGAGAAGGAGATAATTTCCCAGTGACCCTCAGCAAACGGTCTGGTCAGGAGATTCTGTCCTTGTGTCTACATAACGATAATAAACCTTTCTATATTTTTGCTACACAGGCTTTGTGAGAAAGGTCTAAATACTTTCTTGTCGTAAAAGTTCAAGAAGTTGAGTTGCAGAGAGATCAAGGCAAGACCCTTAGGTAATCAGGGGAACCAGAAGTTGAGGGCAGCCTCTTAAAACCTGTGCTCCTTCATGGGTTTTGAAGCAAAATCCCCCATTTGAAAATTCAAAACAAAATCCCTCATTACATTTTTCTAGAAAAGTATAGCAAACAGGATTTGACTTGGGAACTCTGTAATGTAACTCTCCCTGTGGCCCAATCATGGGCCTGAGGTGGGGGAGTAAGGCAAATGAGCGCCACACCTCTGCTAGGCACCTGGGGAGGATGGTGTTGGTTGCCAGAGGGTTGAAGCAGGGCCTGGCAGAGGGAGGGCTGAGGACCTGATCAGTTTTGTCTTCCCCTGTCTGTGCTGGTTCTCATTGCCTTACTCAACCTGGGACTTGAAACACCAGCTCTTCTCTCAGCCTCAGGGAAATCAGACGCCGCAGAAAAAGTCAGAGAGCCTGGGTTTGAATCTAGCTCTCACAAACTGCATGACTTTGGGCCAGTGACATAACTTTCCTTTCTGAGACTTCATTCTCAAAATCTGTGAAATGGGGGTGTCAATAATGCCCGCTTTGGCCCACTTGAACCAGTTGCTGAGAGATGACATTTGATAGATAAGGTTGTTATAATGCTATGCAAATAAATGGAAAGTGCTGCTATGCAAAAGTAAGTTACTCCTATTTCCAGAACCTCCTCTTTGAATTTAATTTATTCTAGAGTGTGAATCTAAGTTACTTGTTCTATGTTCTCAATGCATCCGATTTTCAACCCCATCAATTATTCCAGACTTTGCCTGAACTAAAGGAATTTTTGGCAACAGCAGAAGAAAGTGTTATTTCTTTGGGGCAGGAGGGTATTTCTATCTTACCCTGGCTGGTGAGGTGAATAATAGTTATTTGGCTAAAGTGATGTGTGGCGGGATAAAGTTCACCACTCCCAAGTGTTAGGGGGGGGGTCCCTTTTCTGTTCCAGTGGCTCTGAGGTCTGGTTGTGACTCAGAGAAGCCAACTTTGGGAGAAAGAAGTGGTGAGGCGGGGAGAGATGGTGGTAAGAAAAGGTCTAACGTTCAGCTGCCTCGGTGCCTTAACTGCCCTAAACCCTTACCACAAGGCAGAGGGGGGTCATCCCTCCCCTTCATTCATCCACATGCATTCTGTGAGTATCACTGAGCACTCAACTCTGTGCCAGGATTATGCTGGGCACTGGGAACACAGACAAAAGCAAGACAAGCCCGTTGTTAGCCTCCTGCTGCTTGTGGTTGGAGAGGAAAATGAAGTTCAATAGCTAATATGACCAGAGAGGAAGCATCAAAGAGCACGGGGAACTTGGAACCTTAGTGTGAGGGCCTGTAACCTAGGCTGGCTGCAGAGGGAGGCCTTTGGAACCTGGAGGAGGAATAGGAGTTGGGTAGTCCTGGGGGGTGGGGGTGGGGAGGGTGAGCAGATAGATCCTGGTATTTGGGAAGGTAATGAGGGGAGAAAGAGAACAAAAAGAAGTTCAGTTAGGCTTCTGGGATTTTTTCCCTTCTCCTCATGGCTGTCCTTGTTAACTATTTTATTTTATTTTATTTATTTTTTTAAAGATTTTTAAATTTATTTATTGGACAGAGAGAGACACAGTGAGAGAGGGAACACAAGCAGGGGGAGTGGGAGAGGGAGCAGCAGGCCTCCCGCGAAGCGGGGACCCCGATGCGGGGCTCGGTGATCATGACCTGATCCAAAGGCAGACGCCCAATGACTGAGCCACCCAGGTGCCCCCTTGTTAACTATTTTAAATGTGACTCCATCTGGATAAAGATGTGGGACCCCAAGACCTCCGGGTGGTTTTTGCCTAGCTTTATCTCCAGCCCAAGCTCAGGATCGCCTAGGATGGGCAGAAGGACAGAGGAGGGCAGTTTAAAGTCTGATGAAAAGCTCAAGTCTTTTCTATACAGCTGTGAGTCTAGTATTAAATTCCCATGCATGTTGATTTCCCTCATGATATTGCATCGCATCAAGAGCAAGGCCAAACACGTTGGGGCAGAGGAGGATGAGGGAACTGCCTCTGTCTACATTCCCACCCCAATGTTGAGGGTATTTTGGAGGCATGGAGGAAGTGCTGGCTTGTTTACAACCCAGATCCGGGTTCGAAGCTAGGAGGAACATCTACTTAATTGCACAATTCAGCTCTGACCCCTATCCTGGGTGGCCTCACCTGGAGCTACTCTCATCTCATGCTCAGGTGGGCATCCTGAAGGGGGCAGGGAACGATCAGGGCTGCAAGATCTCTTTTCATTTCACATGTGAAGAAACCAATGCCCAGAGAGGCGAGATGACCAGGACAAAAATCACATGACCACTTGGTTGCAAAGGTGGGACTAGAATGCCTGTCTCCAATGCACCTGCCCGTAATACTTCTATCTGGGGCCTTTACAATTGTACTTATTCTATCTCTGTGATTCTATCTGATACTCTGAGCAGTCCTGAGTGATAGATAGGGATTAAGATGGCTTTATTTTTTGTAGATAAGAAAATTGAAGCTTGGTGAGTTTATTTGACAGAGTCCTCAAAGTTAGAAAGTAGTTCTCCTAACTTAAAATTCAGTGCGTTTTCCACCGTGCCCTGTGGTTAGGAGGCACACATGGTCTTAGACTTTGCTGATTATCCACCTGAGAATGGCCTCAAATGTAGATAATGACTACAGAGGAGGGCTTTCAAGGAGTAAATTAACCATGTTTGGGCATTCTTGCCAGGCCTCCAGCTTCCAAGTTGCATATCAAAATAAAAATCAGCAAGTAGCTGGCCCTGCAAATTGCCATCTGAACCTCAAGCCAGCAGTTTGTGCCTGGGGTTGGGGGGTGGGGGGAAGCATCTCTTTATCTTCAAATCCACGCTTAGGGGACAAGTGCCTTTGTTTTCTGCTGGGACTCTGACACTTGCTCTTGCAGAGACGGTTCTCACGAAATATACGCTGGCAGAAACAATAATTGAATCATCAGCAGGGTGTTGTGACTCTAGCCATGGTCCTCTCATTTTCCCTTGGGGGTTGAATGGGGATGGCAGCGTCTTTGCTCTTGGTCTCGGGAGGCGGCAGGGTGGTCCACTCCCGGTAAGGTGGTCCTGACAAGACAATGCTGGTCTAGATAGAGAGTGGCAGCTGGTAGTGGTTCCGTGGCTTTCCCAGTGGATAAGTGATTTGCTTGGTGGGGAGAGCTGGGTGGTTCTATGATTACGTTGAGGTGGACAGAAAGCGGGGGGTGGGGAGCCTGACTCGGGGAGAAAACTGGAGCTGGGAAGAGGTAGGGGACTGCAGAACGTGAGGCCAGGTCCCCAACAAGTCTGGCGTGGGGTGGGGGTGGGGTGGCAGAACACAGGGCTCAAGGAGGTGAGGAAAGGCTGTCCCTCCGTTGGCAAGTGGTGCTGGGCCGGGGAAGGGGCTCTGCTAAGCTAACCAGAGAGGGCTCCAGATGGGGCGAAATCAAGCAACTGTGGTTTGTTGAGAACGAGGAGCATTTGGGGGAACTGAACTGATCACCCCCTCCTCCCTTGAAACCAAGGACTTGTACAACCACAGAAGCAGTCTCACCTTTAGCCCTGCTCCTTTTTCTGTCTTTAGTCTTATCAAAAACCAGGATCTGAGTCCAGAGCACAGTGAAATATAAAATGGAATAGAGGATAGGCCACCTGGATAGGCTTGGCGACTCCTACAAACCTGCAAAAACATATTTACCTTGGGTGTGCCTCAGCAGTTCCCACTGTAGGAATAGTATCTGGTGGTTCAGAGAGGGTCTGGGTCCTCAAGCTGAATTTAGGGTTAACGTGGGTCCCCCTCACTCTTTGAGTGTCTGTCCCTCCTGCCCCCAGTGGCAAGCTTCACAGGCTTGTAGAAGATTTGCAGCAGGTGTTGACTGCAGGCTGAACGGACTCGTGTATACGTCCATTTTGCAGGAAAGGGTAGGGTGGTTCAGTGCTGGGTCACCCTGCAGGGTCACAAGCAAGCCACTGCGCAGGGGCCCTGGGTTATGCACAGGTATGCACTTGTGCAAGGAACCGTTGTATAACCGTGCACTTGTCCAGGGATGGCAAGTCACTTGCCAGATGTACCCTTGCTGTTACTGCCTCTGTGCAGGGGGCAGAGTGACTGTGCTGGGGCCCTGGGCGGTTTAGCTTGATCGAGGGTAGTTTCTGGCTGCGGCCCCGTCGAGAACGTTTTGATGCCCACAGTAGTAGAAACCGTGTGAGTTTCACAATGGGGGCGGGTTCATCTGCACTCTGATTTGCCCGCTGCCGTGTTCTGCGTGCTCAGAGCGAATTTTCTTCGGCTCCGGGGGCTCTCCCTTGGAGGTGGGGATGCGGCGGGGGCCGGAGGAGGTGGGCGTGCGGCCGCACGGGACCCGGGGCTGTTGCAGGCAGGAAAGGAGAGCCGCCACGGTTTAGGACGACCTCGATGCGACCCGGGAGAGGAGGCAACTAACTCCGGGGAAGACGAGCGAGCCCCAACACAACTCTCGATTGCCGCAGAGCGGACGACGCGGTGCGCCCGCCGGCGGGCATGGGCACGCACCCCAGCGGGCGCTCCCTGCCTTGACTTCCCCATCCCCGCTCGGGGGAGGGGCCCGAGTCGCGCCGAGGCCGCCGAGCGCAGAAAGTGCGCGAAGGGGACGCGGCTGGCGAGCCGCACACGTGACGGCGCCGCGCCGAGCCGAGCGGGACCCGGCGGCGGCGGCGGCGGCGGGCGCAGCGGGGCGGCCCCGAGCGGCGCGGGCGGCCTGGAGCCCCGGGAGCGGCGCGCGCGGCCCCGGCCCAGCCGCCGTCCCGGCCTCGCGCTGCACATTCTCTCCTGGCGGCGGCGCCACCTGCGGCAGCGTTCGCCCGAACATGGCGACACGGAGCAGCAGGAGGGAGTCGCGACTCCCCTTCCTATTCACCCTGGTCGCGCTGCTGCCGCCCGGGGCTCTGTGCGAGGTGTGGACGCAGACGCTGCACGGCGGCCGCGCGCCCCTGCCCCAGGACCGGGGCTTCCGCGTGGTGCAGGGCGAGCCGCGCGAGCTGCGGCTGTGGGCGCGCTGGGGGCCCCGGGGAGCGGACGAGAAGCCACTCCGGAGGAGACGGAGCGCTGCCCTGCAGCCGGAGCCCATCAAGGTGTACGGACAGGTGAGCGGCCGGCCACCCGCCTTCCCCCAGCTCTTTCCTCTCCCCGCACTTCCTCAGCCCCGCATCCATCCTATGCGGTCGCCTCCCAGGTGCAGGCACCGCTGGGGACTTCCCGGCTTGCGTTTGTCCCCCCTCCCCCCCCACATGAGTGTGACCGTCCGCACTTGAATTGCATTGATCTTTCCTCCTTTCTGTCGATTTTAGCAGACGCCTTCCAGGTAACTCGCGGGGTGCAGTGCCCATTTGCCCAGGGTGTGTGCACACCCGCGTAGTTTCCAGCAGGTAGAGGAGGGGTGCAGCTTCATTTTACATGTGGATGAAAAACGAGGTTTCTTTAGTGTACCGTCAGTTGGCAGTGGAGGCGAGTAGCCTGCAGTGTACTTACCCAAAGCAGTAAAGGGAGGGGGACTCCATACTTAACCATTTTTAACCACAGTTAAGGTGGGCAAACCTGAAAGCGGGACTATCTTGGTCTGGTCACAGGGAGAGGCGCGTGTGTACGTGTGTGTGTGTGTGTGTGTAAGGGCTGGATTTTGTTGTTGTTTGTTGGGGGGGGTCTATCCATTCCACCTTCCCCTTTGAGATACTGACTTTATTTTTGGACAAGAATATTAACTCATGGCACTTAGGGATTTGAAAGGCTGCAAGAATTTGGTGGGCATTGTTATTCAGTGAGTGATTTATTTCTGTCCAGGCAATGGGCTTATTAGATCATAAGTAACATGAATTTCACTTTTATGGCCAGACTTACTGCTAGGAATAACAGACCCAGTTTGTTGGTTAGTATCAGCATTGGCAAAATTAATTTGACCGGGTTATTGCCTCATGAGACTCCGAGCCCTGTGGTTAAGATTGACATCAGCAAAACTAGAAGGTCAGTGGGAAAGAAAAAGTGGGACCAGAGGAGATGGTAATTTGCACAGTTTCTAGAGTCAAAATTTTACCAGTTAAAGCAGAAGTTAAAAGGTTAATCTGAATTCTGCCTCTCTACACTGATTTTCTTTAGCCCTTTCTTCAGGAAATACATAGATTTAAATATTCAACTCTTGGAGCCAGGAAGAACCTTATAAACCATCTCACTGATTATACCATTTTGTTGATGAAAAAAACGCAAGCCGGGAGAGGCGAAGTGACTAGCCCAAGGTCACGTGGGGCAGGGTTGCCTGTTTAGTTTTTGTTGGCTCAGTGACCTTTGGGTGATCAAATAGTTGCCCTCTCTTTATACAATGCTCCCTAAATAATTCTTTTCTAAAATAAATAAATGGCTATAAATTAGTGGGTAGGGGATGGTGGCAAGTGGGTGGGAGCACTTGACTTCCATCTACTACCAGGCCCTGGGAAAGAGCGTGTGCTGAGGGGCAGGTAACTGCTGTGGGCAAAAGCTGCTGGAGCCTGCCTGCTCTGTTTGTGTGTGGGTCCCGACCTTCTTGCCCTCCCCACCCCCATCAGAGACTTCTTTTTGTATGTGGAAAAGAAGACAGCAAGGTCCTTGCTCTCAACCAGGATAGCAGCATCCTGATGTTGAGTAGGGGAGGGAAAAAGAGGGACTGCCTTGTTCATGGAGTCTTCCCGGCCACCCAGCTCTGCGGTGGGCTTGAGCCAGCTCTCTGGGGGCTGGGAGCGGGGAGGGGTGGGAGTCCATTCTTCCTGGAGCTCAGGTCCCCTGCAGGGGTAGTTTTGGATAAGGGCAGAGCATCCTAGTCTCAACAGTGTGCATACAGGTACCATTTCTTCCTTGGGTTTGGCTTGTGAGGGCTCCTGGGGACGTGGGGCAAGTTAAAGATGAACTGTGTTCTCATTGGGAACGACTCCCAAACCCTTGGCTTTTCTATTTCTGAGCCAGCCAGATTGAATTTGGTTCAGTTGAAGGATGGAGAGCTAGCAGTCGAACTCGTAATGAGGAATTCCTACCAAGGCTGAAGGCCCAGGGCAGCATTTTCTCTGAGGCCCTGAGGTTAATAAAAGAGGGATCGACTTGAATCTTTAAGGATCTGAGTTAGACAGAAGGAAGAACTTCCTGGTCCTGGGCTTTCTGCCACAAGCCCCTTTAGGCTTCAGGCACAAGAGTCAGGGACTGAAGGAGTTTGGTGTGCCCCTCTTGGAGCTCTGGAATAACTCTTCTATTTGGAATGACCTTTCTAACAAGGGTGACCATTTGCCTCTGTTTTCCCTGGGCCAGACCTAGTTTATAAGTTGTCCCTGCTGCTTATGAGAGCACTGTCTTCACTCTCAAGTGTCAGGGTGCAGGCTATAAATTATATGGGCCATTCTGCTTCTAGCTCTAAGCCAAGTTCCATTCCATCCCCCTCCCCTTTAACTTCTAAAACTTAAGGAATTGCAATGTTCTCCCACAGTATCGCTTGAAGGGAGTGTGGTTCTGAATAGAGATGGGCGTGCCAAGGAGGGAGGGTGGGGAATTTTTCATCCCTGCTTTCGGAAAGTTTACAACGTAGGGAGTAGGTAAAACAGATGGAGATACAGACATGTGCTGGACAGGAGCAAATACACGTGGACACAATAAAGCAGCTGTAGCTCTACAGTGGGGTGTTAGAGGTTTGTGATACGGGAAGGCACCGGAGATGGAGGGCTAAGGTCAGTGGGCTCAGACACTCTGCAGCTTCTTGCCCTCTGACCTCTGAGTGAGGTTAAGAGGCTGCCTGGCAACGCAGATTAGGGCTGGAAGCAGAGGCTGGAGGGGTGCTGTTAAAGGCCACCAGCTTCCAGGAGGAGCCAGGAGGGCTTTGCAGGGAGCTACCAACTGCACTCCTTAGAGCCCTGTGTTGGCATGTCGGTCGGTTCTTTTTCTTTGGTTCCACTAACCTATGGAGTAAACTAGGCACGGTTCTTGTGATCACAGTCGTCCTCACGTTCTCTAACGTGGGAGACTGGTTTCTGCCATGATTCTGTACAGACATGTTTGTAATAGTAAAGTCTGGTAATAGTGGCGAAAACAAGTTGCTATCAGATATTAAGACTTTTCTGCCCAAGTTCAGAGTTTAGAAGTTGAGCCCCTTCTAAAAGGGGCCAAGTCCAAGAAGGGGGATTCCGTAATTCTTGCCACACTGAGTTTCTTCCTGACTTTGTGTTCACTCCATGCCTCTGTATCATCATGCATGCTTTTCCTCTGCCTGAGATGGTCTTCCCCACTCCGGTCTTTGCTTGCAGAACCTCTGTTCTCTTCTTCAGCATCCAAGGAACATCTCCTAGGATTCCCAGGCTCCAGTGGGAAGAGTTCTTTTGAGCTTGGTTACAGCACTAACAGCCTTGTGTTATAATTGCTTGTTTGTCTCATCTCCCTGTTTGCTCCTTGAGGGCATGGATCAAGCCTTTCTCTTCTCTGTGACTGGCACTTGGGAGGCCCTTAATGAATATTTGTGGACCGACTGCCCACTTGGAAGAAGAGAAGCCTGGAGGGTAGGAAGCACATCCAAATTACAGAAAAGGGATTTATAAGGAGGATCACGGCGAGCCCACAGACAGAGAGTGAAAATGAGTTGGCTCTCGCGGTGGTGAGGATCGTGGAGTCCTGATTTTGCTGTGCTGTCCTGGGGGTTATTTTGAATAAAGAACTGGGATTCTGTTGTACAGAATCCTCCCTTTTAGGGCCATCATGGTATTGCTAATGGTATTGTTTTGGGGAAAAATCCTTTGGAATGAAGCGCAAAGCCTAACAGGATTTACAGGTTTATTTTCCTTCCAATGAGCTCTCTCTCTTCATAATTCCTGCTTTTTAGAGGCCAGGGAGTATTCAGTGTCCTGAATTGAGACTGAAAGTAAAGTGTCTGTTACAGCACAAGGCCCTGGGACAAAGAGCCTCCTTTGGGGGTGGAATACTGTGCAGCTTTAGATCTCTTTAGAGTAGATTCTTACAGATACACTTGCTTGGGAAAGAATTGGCTGGTTGATTCTGAAGTTAGGATGCTTGACCTGTTTACTTCCAGAAGATGAGAAGGCAAAGCATTTGCTGTTTCACATTGGCTTCCATGTAGGTGAAGAGTTGCTAGGTGTGTTGGGTTGGCTCGGTAAAGGACGTGACCTTGAAAAACTTCCTGGTTCCACTTGGCGTCTCTTCTTACCGCATGGGGCTCTTTGCTCAGTCTCTGGCTACCATTTAGTTCATCAAGAGCTTGTACATCTTGGCGCATGGTGGGCAGAGGCTGTGAGAGGTGGAAGGAATGGGAGGAAAAGGGGACGGAGGAGGGGTGAGGAGATGGGCAATGTAAACAGATGAAACGAAAAGGCGTCCAACGTGTTTATTTAGCCTTCAGGGGGTAATACATGCCTATAAGTTAAAATTTGTACAAGAATATGGTGAGAAGTAAATTTCCTTCCCTCTCGCGTCCCCTATGTGCTGCCTCTTCTCAGTTGGCAACCACTGTCCTCCGTTTTTCTGTATGTCTTTCCAGAAACATTCTGTGCGTGTATGGCACAGAGGTACAGAAAATTTGGAATTTGTAATATCAGTGGCTTTCTGTGATCCATGGGCCCTGAGAGCATGAATAATGAGGTTAACTCTGGCTCCACAATGTATTTATGGCATTTGACTGTCAAAAGGTAGGGAGTTATGTGAGGGGTCATAGTGTGGGATAGGTTGTTACTTTTCGTCCAGGCCCCGGGAAAAGAAAACTCATGCTCATCGCATTGTGAGGGTTCCTGCAGGCCAGGAAAGCCGCCTTGTAGCCCTGGTGGCCAGGCAGGCTGCTGGAGAGCAGTTCCCTAGAGATGAAGAGCTCAGGTCTGTGAGAATGTCAGAACCTAGAGACCAAGGATCTTGGTGGTCTTCAAGACCTTGCGTTCCTTTTGAGAATGTTTTCTTTATGTTCTGTAAAATAAAGTTAATGGTATGTTTAGTCGATTGCTTTGAGACCTGGGATCCAGGACGCAGATCCTAACCGCAGCTAATATCCCAAAGCCAAAGGCGGATGTCGTTGGGTCATTTCATTGTCGTATTTTTGGTCTGTTCCTCCTTAGAGATGACAGCCATCTTTGTGTTGTCATTGTTTAATCCCAGAGCCAGAGATGGATGGAGTCAGCCGTGTCCTGTCCCCTGTAGCAGACAGACAGGAACCTTCTAATAATCTGGAGGGGAGGTTAATCCAAAAAGTAACCTATTTGCCTTTGCTGCATATTTATTTAGTCTTTTTTTTTTTTTTTTTAAAGATTTTATTTATTTGACAGAGAGAGACACAGCGAGAGAGGGAACACAAGCAGGGGGAGTGGGAGAGGGAGAAGTAGGCTTCCCGCGGAGCAGGGAGCCTGATGCGGGGCTCCGATCCCAGGACCCTGGGATTACGACCTGAGCCGAAGGCAGATGCTGAACGACTGAGCCACCCAGGTGCTCCTATTTAGACTTTTTATTAAAGCGCCAGTTTACCTTCCTGATTAAATTTTGCTTAGGTGAATATTAAAATGAGCTTGCATTCTTCGAGTAGCTGATCTGTGAAATGGCTGGCATAAATGTGTTCAGGGAAAGCCAGTTTGGTGTTTAGAATTTTCGACAGTAATTCAGATATGGATAATTGAGAGTTCACTGCACAGAAATAGATTCAAGCTGAGGTATTACACTAACTTTTCTTCCATTTTTTAAGAATTAGTTGTGATGCAAAGGAAAAGAGAGCTGGCTACATTTTGGTTTGAATATTTGAGGATTAGTGTTTCTTCAGAAGTGGTCTGGGCTGCTAGGGGTAAGGCATTTTCTTTGTTGAGTACAGAACCTTCCTACGTATTCTCTAGGTACACCCAAATCCATTGGCACAGGGCATATTCAGTCCAGCCACGTAGATGCAAGAATCAATTTCCCTCAGTTTAAAATGAGCCCCAGTTAATTTCGACCTAATTTATTGGTTTATCGACCTGTGGGCCTAGGGCCTTCGAAGAAGTGGCATGGGCAGCCTTCTAGCACTGAAGTGGCTGATAATGCTATAAATCAGAGAAGGCAGGGTCGGTGGCTGATTAGCATCAAGATTTGGGTTGTTTCCTACCTCATTGTGAGACCCCCAGTTTTTTATTATCACATGAGGAATGCTCTGTGCATTTTGGGGTGGGTCCCATAAAAATAGGGCTTCATAACAGTTAGGACCGTGGTGGGGAGTTAAAAATAAGCACAAAATTCTGTTACCCACTGGGTCACTGTTAATAAGAATGTTGACCTCCATGATCGTGTCCCTGCTGCAGCCAAGGGCGGGAAGACCCGGTCTTCCTGGGCTCACGGCGGATCTGCTAACACAGCTCTTTGACAACTCTTTCTTCGGTGCGGGAGAAGCTCTGTATCTGCGTGGCCCAGCGTGCCGACTAGCAAACATGGCAGTGCAAGACTTGAAATGTGGCTGGTATGACCGAAGAATTCCGTTTATTTTCTTTCACTTAATTTTAATGAATTTAAATTGAAGTTGAAATGGCCCCGTGTGGCCCTTGGATACCGTGTTGGAAGGCGTAGCTTTAACGGGTGGCGGGAGGCCTGCTTTCTCCAGTGCTGGGCAACCTCTGCTTCACCCAGGAGAGACGCTGTATTTCCAGCAAAGGCCTGCATTTGTTCTCACCACAGACAGCGGGGGGAAAAACAAGACTGGAGGGCTGTAGTCTGAAGCCAGATGTTGGTGGCTGTGGACTGCCAGGTTGGGTGTCTGGAAAACAGTGGCCTCTCCTAGGTAGGTCGGAACACATCAGTGGCCGTGGAGGATGCAGTGGGTTCAGTGTTCATCTGGTTGGGGCGGGGGGGGGACCTCTGCACGGTTGCCTCCTTCCATCCTTGGGTGATGAAAGCTGACCTCGGTGCCTTCACTTTTTCTTTTTTTTTTAAGATTTTATTTATTTATTTGACAGAGAGAGAGAGTGTGCAAGAGAGCCCAAGCAGGGGGAGTGGCAGGGAGCCCGATGCGGGGCTCGATCCCAGGACCCTGGCATCATGACCTGAGCTGAAGTAGACGCTTCACTGACTGAGCCACCCATGGGCGCCCCTGTGCCTTCACTTTTGAGGTGGCCTGGCACACACAGCTCCCTTGGCCCAGGCCTTGCCGGCGTGGTGCGCAGACCCCGCATGGCTGTTGAGCAGTGAAAGATGTAGCCATCTCCTCCCCGCCCCTGCCCTCTGCTTCCTGTGCACTTATTGACTTACCGCAGCGGAGCTGGGTCTGTCTTTCATCCCTGCGACCCTGCAGGCTGGCATGAAGACAAACAGCACGGGGCGTGTGGTCTTCATCACTGCATGGTCCCCCCTCCCCCCCCGGCCGGCCCCATAACTTAGCATGCCGCTGCAAGCTCTTGGCTCGGAAAATCGGGACCCTTCACGATGATTTATCTCCAGTCCCCTGAATTAGATTAAAAACCCAGCTACGAATTCTCAGAAAGGCAGGCTGATGTGATTATGTCCCAAATCCGAGTGGCAGACAAGGGCAATAAAAAGATGTACTTGTATCATAGGCGTTTTGGGCCGCGTGGGGGCCAACGTGCTGTGTATTATTCTCCCCATCCCCCTTTTTTGGTTTTTTAAATGAAGAAAGTGAGTAATATTACTTCTGTTACTTAGAAAAGAGCCTAACCTGTTCAGTAGAAAATTTTTTCCCCCGAATAACTATGGATCGAAGTGGGGAAGGGGTTAGGGTGATTCTTAGGTTAAATAGATGTGGGTTTGAGCCGTTGAGTGGGTCTTGAATTGGGAATTTAAGACGCCAGTTGGTACTGGGGTGAAATCCATTTTACTCTGTTTTGAACTCCTGGGAAACGTCTGTGTCCAGAAGAAATTGGGAAAAGCTGGGATGATCTCATTGAGCTTGGAGGGCTGGGGTTCAAAGCAGCCTTGGGTCAGACTACTTTGGAGGCTGTCCTTGTGGACACTCAAGTGGGTGCCTATGAGATGGGCTGTGGATGGGGTCGGGGTCCAGATGGTAGAGGACCCTGTTTCTCGTTAGCCCAGGGGATGCATGCTTAGACAGTGGTTCCATGTGGATTGGCCTGGGGACCTGGGAAGAAAGGCCAGTGCTGGCCTGCCCAAGGATCCCCACAGAAGAACCAGCTGATGGCAGGGCGTGGGGACAGAGAGGAGGTGGGTGAGTGGCCTGGGAAACCGTGCGAGTGTTTGGGGACACTTGAAGTGTTTGAAACCATTCTTTGTGTAACGGGAGACCGGGCCCCTGGCCTTACCTCCTCTGTATGTATTTAGTCCCCTGAAGTTCTCTCACTGAGAAGTTTAAAAAAAATCCTGCAGTTCACTGTGCACGAGGCTCGCTGGATTGGGCAAGGCATCTGGCTGCTGGTGGTGATGGAAGGGCTCTTGCAGAAACAAGGCCATGAATCTCCAGAGGAGACAGATGAAGGAGAGATGGACTCGGACGGGGTGAAAGTCCTGTCTGCTCTGAGCTGGGGGAGGGGTCGAGCTAACAGAGAGGTGCGGGGGGCCTTCCAGCGGGCGCCTTGCCCTCCTGCAACTTAGAGGGCATCTCGCATTACTGGGGAATCAGCCGTGCTGTTGGGTGGGATGTGTTCTGCTCTCCATTAGCTTCCCTCGGTGTGGTAAGGAAGCCACCGGGAAGGTGAGGGCTCGATGCGGGATTTAAATGTGTTCCTTTGGGGCAAGGAAAGTGCTAGAAGTCAGTGCCACCTGTACGCCGGAGCGTCAGGAACCCCGTCGGCCTCTGGGTCCCAGCCCTGGTGATGTTGACGTTAATTTTTTATATGGAGCCATTTTGCGAGGAATGACTTCTTTTGGTATAAATAATAGACCAACAACAAAAGGAAGTGATGTTTCAGCATTTTGAAGTTTATGAAATATATTCACAGATAACCTCTCATTGGATGCTTCTCACAGTCCCATAAAATCAGGAAGATAAGAATTATCCTCCTTCTCTTTTCACAGATGGGTATTTTGAGGCTCCAAAAAGGTGTAGCGACGTACCAAAGGTTTTGCAGCTAATGAGTCCTAGAGACCAAGACTCAAACCCAGGCCTCTGACTCATCTCCAGTGTCCTGTGGTACATTTGCCTCTTGTAAATATTCCAGTGAAAGCTTTGCTCTCAGCCAGGGACCCACAGCCTGTTTGCTGTGAACTCTCTTTTCCCCCTTGAAAACCTAGAGATCTCCTATAATTTTACCCTCCCCTTGGCTTTCCTGGCTACACTAATTTTCTTGTAGCTTTTCAAATCTGACAGTCCCCATGTCTCCCCTGTTTCTGGCTTTTGCTCTGCTCTTGCCTGGGTCTGGATCTTTCTCCTCCATCCCATTTCCCCCAGCTCCTCTCCCCTTACCCTGTGGTACCTGCTGTCGGTCATGTCTCCAGTATTTGGGCAGTCACACCCTTTCCCCCACACGAAGTTATGCCCCTGCCCCCAGAAATCCTATTTCCTAACAGCCAGCGTAGTGTCTGCTGCATAATAAGTGCTCAGTAAATATTTATGAATGAATGAGGTTGGGGGCTATTTACGGTGAAACTGCAGACCCAAAGAGGAAGGACAGAGAAAGTGGTAGTTGTGAAGCCATCCTGCAGAGCTCTTGGAAATGGCTTGGGTTCATAGGTGAATCCTCATTTGAGGCTAACCCGGGCTCAGGTGCTCAGCAGCCGATTAACAGAGCCCAGTTTGGGGCTTGTTGTAGCCTCTGCCTGTATGCCCTGCTCTGGGGTCGTGTGGAACAGCACCTCTGACTCTTTCTGTGGGCTTAACCTCATCTGCAAAATGTGGAAGTTGGTTTAGATGTTCTCTGAGGTTCCTTTTGGTCCGATGTTTTCTTCTTTTTCTTACTTACCAGCTGGTAAATTAAGGGGTGATTATTTTCATGACAGAGATTGTTCACAGGTTCTTTTTAATAGGGAGACCTTCCAGAATTAGCAAAGCTGCTATTTGCTAAATGACAAAGTGGGGTTCCTCAGGAGGGGCTGCCACATATAGAGGTCAGGGGTGGCTAGATTCTCCTTGCCCAGGATTGATCAGAAATAAAGGTAAATCTCTCTGAACTGGTATTGTAAGTCAGTGAAAATACGATTCTTTTGGTAGAGAGAAAGCAAAAGACATCTACCTACCTACATACCTACCTGTCTTCTAAAGAGAGCTCATGACTACAGTTAAGGGAGATGGTGGTGAAATGCTCACTTTTATCATCCATGGTCATTCTCTCTTTATTTGCTCATCTGTAAAATGGGCAGCCTGAATTTCTCAGCAGAGTAGTTAATGAGTTCTGTGGGTGAAGCATCTTGAGCAAACCCAAGTCAAATGCTTGAGCAGACACTCCCTGAGCAGGGGCTGTCTGTGGGGAGTTCTTAAACTAGATTCCAGCTCTCCTTCAGAGGTGGAGCACCCAGGGAGGGTAATGAGCCTGCTAAATATAGTGAGGACACTATACTGAATGGGGACACGGAGGGGCCGTTTGCATACCTAGCATTTAGGTCGTGCAAATGGATGGTCTGAGAAAACCTTGTTATTCTTGGGCCTCGGGAGTCTGTCTTTGGTTTCCTGAGGCCTGCCCTGATGTTCAGGGGATTCAGCAGCTGCCTCTGTCCTCGAAATTGAAGGACGTGGTATTTGTTTTATACTTCGTTGCAGAATTTTAAAAATGCTTCTTCGTATTTCCCTGCTAGCGAGGCAGAGGAGTGAACCAGACTGCCTTGTTTGTCCTCCTCGTCCTGTGTTCTGGAAAGAAGCTGTGTAGGAGTGTTGAGGACCACAGGCTGTGGGTGTCTAGGACATCCTGATCTTCGGGTTTGACTAATTTGCGAGAGGTAATGGCAGAAGGAATGAATGGAGATGATGTGGGGCCTGTTCCATTAAGGACCCCATCCTCCTGAGTAAGCCTCAATTGAGTACACAGATTTTGACGGTTTTATTGTAAATATCTTATCACCGGTCAGACTTGCGACACCGATTTCCCCCAGAAGTGCTCTGTGTACCCTTGACAAGGGGAGAAATTATTTACGAGCCTCAAAGAGTGCCTGGCACTCAGTAGGCCTCAGTGCCTTCATCAGTAAGTGAATGCATGAGCAATCAGTACCTCCATACAACAAGCAATTTATTTGTCCTCCCTTCTATTTATAACAACCCAGAGCTTGGGGCTTGGGTGGCAGCAGATTCTTATTCTCACTCTGAATAATGAGGAAAATCATTTGACCTCTTTGGTAGGCCAGGGTGTGCTGGGGGGCTGAGAGACAGCATGGGGGTGGCTTGGACCGAGGGGTGTTCAGTGTGGGGGTGGTGACGATTGTTGGGAGCTGGAAGTGGATGCTGGCCCCGAGCTTGTGGCCATTTCTCCAGCCGGGGACCAGGGACCAGCGAGCAGGGACCCGGCGGCCTGCAGGGATGCCATGGTTCTGCAGATGCTGCTGACGGCGCTTTGAAGGATTGCTTTGGCCAGAGACCCACTCCTCAGCCTGCCTCCAGTATGACTCATTCGGGCTGCATTATTTTGGTAGCAGAGAAGATCGAGATGAGCTGAAAGAAGCATTTCTTAAGAGTGGGAGCTCCTCGGTATTAGATCAGCACCTCAGAAATATGATGTTCTTTACAGGTCACAGATACAGGCTTTTAAAAAAAATTATTGAGATGAAATTCACATAACATTAACTGCTTTCACGTGAACGATGCGGTGGCGTGTATAGTCCATTCACGGTGTTGTACGATCACCCCCCTGCCCAGTTCCATCACTCTAAAATAGAACCCCTTACCTGTGAAATGGTAACTCCCCAGGTTCCCTTTCCCCCCAGGCCCTGGCAACCACCAGTCTGCTTTCCATCTATATGGACTTACTGATTCTGGATCTTTCATGTACGTGGAATCAGGCAATATTGTGACCTTTTGTGTCTGGCTTCTTTCAGTAGCGTGGTGTTTTTGAGGTTTGTCCACATCATGGCGTATATCAGATCATGGAGTTTTACCAACTACCCCAAATACCCAAAGACAGCCTCTCTCCCAAACAGTGAGTCTTCCGGCTCCCACCAGTTGGATCCCAGGTAGTCCCAGTAGGAAGGGGAACGGACTAGATTCACTGCTCCCCAGATAAGCTGCATTACGGACACCCGGAGCGTCTCTTTTAAAAACAGGAATTCCTGGGCCCCAGTCAGAGAGGAATCTGAATCGGTAGGTCTGGGGTGGTTCTGTCAGCTGGGTTTGGGAGCCCCAGCCGGGTGACCTTTGGGGCATTAACGACTGCCAGTGAGCCAGGCCGAAGCTTCGGGTACCTCCGGATGCTGTGGGTTGCTGATGATGCAGTTTTTGTGTGTGGAGATTTTGGTGGCATGTGATTTTTCTCTGCCTTCTGAGGGGAGGCATCGGGCCCCTCCCTGCTGCTTTGACATCTCCAATTAACTGTGTCTCATTTATCAAGTCCTTTATTTATTTTTTTTAAAGGTGTTTCACCAAGCTTGCCTTTGGCTTCCTTTGTCAGAAAGCCCTTGGACGTTCTGATGCTTGTCCTTTGCACTGCTCTCACCCCTTCATCTCTGTTAGGATTGGTTGAGGGGCCTCATAAATCTCGTGTCCTCTAAGGAGAAAGACTTCAGCACGTAGCATTGAGACCTCTTTCCCACTCTCGTCACTGGAGGCTCTGTAACCTGTTCAGATTGTCACCTGCCAGGGGGACCGTTCTGAGGTTGTCCGAGTCAAGTGTTGGTGGGCTCTTTCATGCCAGACCCTGAGAACTCGGGTGATTCTTCCAGGTGCCGAATCCTTTATCGTTATCGATGTTCGCATACGTTCACTATTTATTCCCCTCTGGTTCTAAGGGCGAGAATGTCTTTGGAGGGCAAAGACTTTTAGCCTGAATTCCCAGGGTGCTTGTGCTATTGGGCTTCTGATTTGTAGATGCTTCTAGATTCTTCCCAGCAGCATGAGCTGGAGGGCGAGTGGTGGGAGAATGGGAAGGCTGGAGTAAGGCCTCATGAGCTGCTGGTGGAGATTGTCTCCGCTGCTTTCCTCTGTAGCATTCTCGGTTACATTATTTACTTACTTCTATTTTTCATTCGTCCTTCTCTCTTGATGCCCACCTGGACATCTCTCTGGGAACGAGAAGGGACATTTTGGAATGACGTATTTTCCTAAAAAATACCAAAAGGTCTTTCTCTTTACAGAAGTCTCATTTCAGATATTTTCCAAAAGCATTTGGATCCTGGATCAAATGAAACACAGGTGCTCCAGGGTCAGAGCAGGGTAGTTAAGGATCCGCTCCTTTGTCATCTTGTCTGCCAAGTTTGTGGCACAGGTGTCTGCCTTCTCCCTTGTGACATCTGAGAGCACCTCGAGGAGGGGGTTGGGGAAAGTCAGGGCGGTGGCGGGACAGAACAGAAAGGAGAAAGGAGGTGTGGGGAGGGTTTTCTGCCACAGAACCTCCACGGGAAGGCAGCTCAGAGGGCCCCATCAGCTCAGGCTTGGACTTTGCATCAGCCCAAAAGGGGAGGGTGGTGGGGGGATATGCAGGTGGGATTGTGCGGAGGCTCCTTGGAGCCCAGAAGCTTGATTTCCTTCTACATGTGCCCCAGACAGCCGAGGTTGGAGAGGCTGGTGGAAGAGGCTTCTCCCAGACACTGCTCAGCAAGAGGGAGAGTGCATGTTTCTGATTTGGGGGGGGGGCGGGGAGCTTTGTCCTGATTCTGACTGTTAACAACAGCTCTCGGAATTTTTTTTCTTACGGTCATCGGTTTGCTCTTCACACAGAGTAGGTGAAATGTGAGCTCAGGGCTTCTGAGATGCTGGCCCTCGGACTGTCTGTCCATGTCTGGTTGAAAGAGGGAGAATAAAAGGAATGGAGTTAGTTTTTCATAAAGCAAAACTGTCTAAAAGAACTGTTCTTATTCTGAGATCCTTATTCAGTTTTCGGTGTTTAACTGTCCTTTCTTTAAAAAATGACGGTGATTGGGCGCCTGGGTGGCTCAGTCGTTAAGCGTCTGCCTTCGGCTCAGGTCATGATCCCAGGATCCTGGGATCGAGTCCTGCATCGGGCTCCCTGCTCAGCGGGGAGCCTGCTTCTCCCTCTGCCTGCTGCTCCCCCTGCTTGTGCTCTCTGTCTCTCTGACAAATAAATAAATAAAATCTTTAAAAAAAAATAAAAATAAAAAATGACAGTGATAACGGTGGTCATGTTGCTTAGGAGGGCTAGCTGCATAACGGACGGATCCCAGAAGTTCAGTGGCATGAATGGATCCCCTAATTGTAAGGAGTTCAAAGCGAGTGTTACTGACTAGTGGAGGGCTTTCTCATTGGCGACGTGGGCTCCTTCCTCCTTGTGGTTCCACCCTCACCTGGGGCTCTGGAGCCCTGAATGGGGCCTGCGGATGGGGAAGAGGCAGAGGGCTGGCAGGGGCTGGGGCTGGTGGCCCTGACCACCTTCCCTCATGTTCTGAGGCCAGAAGTCAGGCCACACCCCACGGCAAGGCAGAGCCTGGGCACGAGTCTGCTATGTCTTCAGGGAGCAGAGGAAACCGGTTCAGAGAACAGCAAGTCCGGCTCGACACAGTGGCTGTTTTTGTTCATGTCCTTACCTGGCAAAATGGAGTTGGCCAACCAATCCTCTGCTGGCCTTTTTAATTAATTTTCATCTTACTGGTTTACAAACCCCAGAAGTCTAGGAACTACTGTTAGCAAGAATTCGAAGGTCATTTCTGGGGAGTCCTGGAAAATATTTCCTTACTTGGGACCCTTCAAAACTAATTAAATAAAACTTGTACCGTGATGTTTTTCTCTTGTTCCTTCTTGCGAGGCGCTCAGGATGAGCCATGTCACCTGTCAGCCAGACAGGGCACCAGATTGAACGGAGGTTTGAAAGCCTGTGGTCTTTCTGGCCTGTGCACTCTTTCTGAATGAGGAAGATGTGTCTGTTTCGGTTTCAAGGCCTTAGGGGAGTGCATGACCCCGTATGGGTTAGGGATGAAAGTAACCGGAGATTGATTACGCAAAAGACAAGAATAAGAAAGTCACTGGTTATGCCAGAGAGAGCCTGAGAAGATTTTTTTGCAATCCACTTATATCCAAAATAGCAGGGAATTTGTATTTCTTCTTGGGGAAGTTGTGTCTTATGGAATCTGCACTGGGGGAAAAATAGGCCAGCCTGGCCCTGTGCTCCAGATCTCAGAATCTTAGCTGTTTCTGAGTGACAAAGGAGGAGAGAGAGTCTTGCTTTAGAATATCGTGGCCCTCACTCATCGTGGGTCCTAATTCCTGTGTCGGTTTGATCTCTTTCAGGTTAGTCTGAATGATTCCCACAATCAGATGGTGGTGCACTGGGCTGGAGAGAAAAGCAACGTGATCGTGGCCTTGGCCCGGGACAGCCTGGCCCTGGCGAGGCCCAGGAGCAGTGATGTAAGTATTGGTGCTGGTCTGGGCGCTCCTCTGTGAGGCCACCAACATGCCCTCTTGGAATCTGGCGGGGTTATCATGCCAGTAAAAAAATAGTGTGGGTAATTAGAGAATGAATGGATGGGATACATTTTACAACAGGGAAGAGAATCTGAACAATAATAAATACCCCTCGTTTGCCGAACAGAGGGTGGTGCAGGCCATTTTGCAATGAGATCCGTGTGATGTGTGATTACTTTTATCAAGTGATCGGGTTTGATCTGGATTGTTGGGTCTGCTCCGCAAAATGCCAGAAGCACATTCCGGGCAGAGCTGCCTGTCCGCCCCAGAGCGCGATGGGACCCCTTCCAGTGGGGTGGGTTCTTGACTCTGATGTGCTCATATTCTCGGTTTTCACGGTTGGCTTTCTATATAGCGTTTAAGAGTTTAGGTACTTTGAAGACGAGACACCAAGGGTCACAGACTCAGAGGCCCGTGAGAGACCAGGTGGGTAGTGGCAGGAGAAGCCTGCCTCCCAGTTCACCACGCTCTTTCTTCCAGGGAGGAAAATGGTCTCTCCCATTTTTCTTGAAGTGTGTGGCCTCCTGGGCCAATGTGTCATTTTCCCACTTTGATAGAGATGCAGGTTCAAGAAGCATTCACCTGTTAATTTGAACGCGGTGATTGATCCTTGGTCTCTGTGTCCGTGAGGCACTGAGAAGTAGAAGGGATTTGGTGCTTGGGAGGGGCTGTTGTCATCGGTCTCAGTTCCGGTTGCCGTGTAGGGCCCGGCCTTGCCAGATCTGATTTCCGAGAGAAGCTCAGAGGTCTGGGTTTTTACGTGAAAACTGCAGAGTCTTACAAGGTGGCAGCTCATGTATCGTTTGTACAAATACTGGGCGGGCCAAGTACAACCTATACAAGGGCCAGAGCTGGTCCTTGGGTCCCATGTGTGTGGCCCTGGCTCCAGACGTCCCCTTGTGGGAAGAGGGCCAGCCCCTGCCTGGGGTCAGGGACAGATGTGGCCAGGGTGAAACCTGTGGACAAAGAAACACCACGTGGAGCTTTGTTCACTCTGCGCTCTGGCCAGAGGGAACCTCCTGGTGAATTTCCTAGCACTGTCACATCAGCCCGAAGGAAACTCGGCATTCTTTTTTTTTTTTTTTTTTTTAAAGATTTTATTTATTTATTTGAGAGAGAGAGAATGAGAGACAGCATGAGAGGGAGGAGGGTCAGAGGGAGAAGCGGACTCCCTGTCGAGCAGGGAGCCCGATGCGGGACTCGATCCTGGGACTCCAGGATCATGACCTGAGCCGAAGGCAGTCGCTTAACCAACTGAGCCACCCAGGCACCTGAAACTTGGCATTCTTGAGTATAGACCTGGTCTCTGTGAGATCCCTCTCTGGGTATCCGCTGTCCGGCTTGGATGTGCTCCTAGGTAGGTGCTTGGAGGGAGCACCAGTGGCTGCTTTCTAGTGGGTTCAGTGGAGACAGCCACAGACAGGGAGGGCCGTAGAAGGGCTATAATGTAGAGCTTTTGTCCAGGATGGCTGCTGAGCAGGGGCGGGTGGGAAACCGTGGTCATTGACAGCCAGTTTGGATGTCGTGCTCTGGAGCAGGGCTGGACTTTTTTTGGGGCAGTGGCTTTGGCCTATTTATAAATGCGACCAGGGTTTGCGAGCACAGACGGCAGCGTATGGATGCTGTTGGTCCCGTGAGGCCCCGAGGCACCTGTGTATATACTCAGCGCAGTCACGGCCCGCACACCCCTTCATGGCTACCCCTTTTGAGCACCAGACACCGCTCTGGGCCCTACTGTGTTGAGAAATCCTCCTTAGCCTTTTTATACATTTAAAAAACTCTTTGTCTAGATAATATTTTTTTACGAGACAGGTAAAAGACCTTAACCGTTGTATTATGGCTTTGCTGGACAAACAGGAGCCTGGAGACATGAAGTGGCCTGCTTGAGGTCACGCAGTGGTGGCTCCCGAGACCTGATCATGTGCCCGCTGTGTGAGGTGTCATGTTGCCAACGGGACCCACTCGTCTGGGTTTTTGCCCTCAAAGCCCTGCGTCCTGGGAGCCTCCTCAGGCCGGGGGTCACCCTGGGTGGTTGGTCTCCCCACATATGGCCTGTCTGCCCAAACCCCATTCTCACTCTAACTATCTGGGTGTGTCTTACCGAGAAGCCATTGAACATGGGACGCGATACACCATTCTGTAATGAAATACACGATAAGATTACACGGGAAGGAAATGCCATGCTCGGAGATAATAAATGGGAGTGGCAGAGATTTACCCCCCGTCCGCACACAGGCTACATTAAAGACTTGGCAGCTGAAACGGAGATGTTCTGATGTGAAATGTTAACGCAGAAATAAATTATGACTCGGAGGCTGGAGTTGGTGGTGCGGGCGTCGTAGCAACCCCGACTTTCTTGAGAGAAGAGCGGGAGCACAGTTTGTAAGGCCCTGTCAGCTGTCCAGAAGGGAAGGGACCAGTGTAAGCGAGGAGCTGTGTGTGTGTTGAAGAATGGCCAAGTCATGCATATTCAGTATATTAAAAAGGGACGGATCTGGAAGCTGGAATCCCGGAAGGTTTGCATTTCAACAGAAAAAAAAAATGAATAATGTCCCGATGAACTGGTAGCAAGTGTGATTCCGTGAGGACTGGCGGCTGCATTCCAAAAGGAATGCCGTCTTTTTCTCTGATAGTCTGGTTGATGAAAGGAGACAATAGGTATTGTTTATCTTGAGCCTCCCCGCGTCTCTGTTTCCGCCCTCTCCTGACATAGTTTGCAAAGGTACTCAGGTGCAGCCACATTGGCCAAGGAGCTCTGCAGAGATCGTGTCCACCGGAAGATCAGAATCAACCAGGGAAGGTTTCAGGAAGGGTAGGACTTGCTGCCTTTGCACCCAGAGTGGTGTGACGTTATGATTGGTGCCCCCCAGGATGGACCGGGGAGCAGGGCCAGCACTGGCTAGCTTGCTAACAGGGTGGAACTTGGGAGCCCGTGGAGCTGGTGTCTCGCTGAGCTTTGGCTCTGAAATCAGAATGCCTGGGGTTGAATCCTGGCTCTGCCATTCGTTAGCAGTCGGACCCTGAGCCGAGTCATTAACCTTCTATTGGTCTTCTCATCTATCAGTGAGATAGTGCTTGTAAAACCTTGCTCCCCAAAGTGTGGGCTGTGGGTCAGCAGCCAGGGGTGTTTTCTGGGAGCTGGTTAGAAAGGCAGAATCTCAGGTTCTACTCCAGACTTCCTGAATCACAGTCTGCATTGTGACCTACGTTGTGCTGGGTGACTTGTAGGCATATTACCGTTCGAGAAGCACTGGTGTGAAGGACTCAGAACGGGGCTAGATAAGGAGACGTTTTCTGTACATTTCAACCCTTCTTTCCTTCCTCCCTGCCTCCGCTGTCCATTCTGCCTTTTCCCCTCCTTGCTTCTCGTCCTTCTCATTATTATTATTACGCTGTTTTAAAGTAGGGAGAGAATCCAAAACCACTCACATGGAAGGACCATCTTTATAGGTGAGACAGTGATGTAACCAGCAACTTTGGCAGTTTTAGGGACTCCTCCCATTTTATTCTGTTCTTTTAGGAAGTCATGTCTTGGAGAAGTCAGAGAGGACTGATCAGTGCAGAACCTGTGCCTGGAGGAAAAAAAACTCTGTGGGAGCACAAAGATGGGCGAGTATGGGATGTTTGCCCAGATTCACCTGGAGAGCACAGTGGGCCGTGTGCCGGCAACCTGGCGCTCCCTGGGAACTGAAGCACAGCATACCGTGGGGGTGCAGCGTGGAGACCACGAGGCCGTCAGCCCACTCGGCATTATCTGAGCACTGGCAGAGGCCTTTTCTGGGCTCCTCGTTGTGGAGGAGGGTGGATAGCTGTGCACAGCCCCGAGCTTGGTCTTTGCCCTGTGGAGCTTAGGGTCTAGGTTAATCCAATAGAAATAAGAATTATGAGGACAGGATAAAAATATCATGTTGGGATGGTTCGACCTGGAGCAGAGGAGGCAGGTTGATGAGTCATTTACAAGTGTCTTGAGGCGTAGGACGGGCCCTTACATACTTACTCTTGACTTCTATTAAGTGTAAGTCGTAAAGAGATGGGGATTGTTTACAGGTGCATGTTAAGGAAGAGCTTTTTGGTAGTGAGGGCTGTTGTCTCTCTGAGTGTGAAGTGACGGAGGTGTGGCTGAGGATCTCAGAAAAGGTCTGTATTTTGTTAAGGTTGGTGTTTTACCCCTTCTTTCCCCCCACTCCTTCCGCTGCCCGGCCTGCAGACTCAGGGTGTGATCTCCCCCTTTAACAGAGTACCATATGTCTGTAGCAGAGAGCATCCTCCTAGAAGGGTAACTTGCAAGAGTGGAAAGACAGATGGACCAGGGACTGGAGGGAACCCATTACGTTTTGTCGACTTCTAGGCTATATGACCATTAACTTCTCTGAGTCTTGGTTTTTTGTCATCCATTAAATGGAAATAATGCCTCATTCACTCACTCACTGATTCATTCATGTCACTCTCTTTTTTATTCATTTGTGGGACATATTCATTTACCTCACTCTGTGGTTTATAGTGATGTTTAATTCCAGAAATCTTTACTGAGTAATGTGCGATATTCTGGGTACACCGAGGGAGGCAAAGTGAGGCTGACCCACAGAATTTTTTTTTTTTTAAAGATTTTATTTATGTAGTTGACAGAGGGAGACGCAGCGAGAGAGGGAACACAAGCAGGGGGAGTGGGAGAGGGAGAAGCAGGCTCCCCACTGAGCAGGGAACCCGATGTGGGGCTCGATCCCAGGACCCTGGGATCATGACCTGAGCCGAAGGCAGACGCTTAACGACTGAGCCACCCAGGCGCCTGACCCACAGAATTTTTTTTTTTTTTTTTAAGAACAGAGAGAGACACAGCGAGAGAGGGAACACAAGCAGGGGGAGTGGGAGAGGGAGAAGCAGGCTTCCCGCGGAGCAGGGAACCCGATGCGGGGCTCGATCCCAGGACCCTGGGATCATGACCCGAGCCGAAGGCAGACGCTCAATGACTGAGCCACCCAGGCGCCCCCTACAGAATTTTTTAAGATGAAGAGCGATAACGTATACTGAAAAGTACTATCCTAATATGACTTATTATCACCTCTGTGCTTCTGAGGAAGTAACTCATAGTGGATTATCAATTTTGGGGACGATGGAGCTGGAGGGGGCCGAGTTCCCTTTTCGAGAAGCCATTAGTTCAGTACATCTAGTGTCTGAGCCTAACAGGGACTCTCAGTGTCCATTCTGGGCCAGGAGAATGGAAGTGAGAAGGTACCACTTTGTCTTTTTACTCACTCAAATCCTCTGTGAGCTTCTCAACCTGCTGCATTTTGAGGCTGCTTTGATGGCAGCCCCTCCCTGTGTGCATGGCAGTTGGGGACACGCTGTGTGTTGTAAGCATGAGCGTTCGTAATGGGGCTTCTTCCACTGTGGCCCAGATATTGGCAGAGGCTCTCTCTGTGCTCTTCTAACCTTGACATCTAATAAATATTAACGCCCCGTGTGTGTTCTTGCTTCCCTTTGTACCTGCCTCGTGTAGTTCATTGTTTACAAGGGTTATTGCTTACAAACATTTGTACGTTCACAATGTGTGTAAAGGCCATGTCTTTGCATATCTGGCACTTGGCACAGCCCCTGGCTCCTGACAAACCCTTCAGGTGTGTTTGCTGTCGCATCAATGGGTACTGGTGGCCATACCTGTGCTGGGATGAGTCCAGCCGTTCCCGTTCTTGTTGCAATTCACCTGTCATTTTCCTTTAGAACTTACCCCAGTCCTAACTATTATTAATATTCTGTTCACCTGTCAGGCTTGTTTTTAGTCCTCTGATTATGTTAATTTCACATTGCCTAGGTAGTCCGTCTAGGTGCAAAATACCTGGTGGCTTCTCTCCCGCCATCCATTACCGGAGGTGTGATGGCTTTGGGATTTCTGGCTTCGGAGGCAGGCAGCCTGGATCCCATTTCCACGCTGCTACTTACCTTCTCTGTTACTCTGGCAAGAAACTAATCCCCTAAGCCCCTGCCGCCTTATCTGGAAAGTGATTTTAGTAACTGCATTTGCCATGCAGGGCTGGGGGGAGAGCTCCCTGAGCTCTTTCACACGAGGAGGGCAGTACGGTATCTGGCACCTAGGAAGCGTGCCGTGAGTGACAGTTCCTCTTACATTTTACCTCCGTGGTTACTGGGTGGCTGGAGTCCCGCAAGCAGGAGGCCCGGCTCCTGGCTCCTGGGCTACTGCCACCCCCCCTCCCCCCCCCCGCCGGGCAGTAGCATCCACATCAGCGAGCGTGATGAGTGCTGGGGCCGGGGCGTCTCGAACCTATACATTCGACCTCCGTGCATATCGAATCACTCAGCACTTTTCTTTCTCACCTGTTGGACTTCTCCGTGGAGGCCTGGGAGGGTTTCCTTTTCCATCCTCTGCAGTGCCGGAGGAACAGACCTTCCCAGCAGAGGGTTGAAGAATGAGATTACCTTTTGGGGACATTTCAGCAGATGGCAAAACAAGTCCCCGGTCCCTCCCCATCAGACAACCACATTCAGTCTGCCTCTGGATGTAATTGGTTAGGCACTCAACCCGGCCATGGGGAGGAGGTCATCATTGTTTCCATCCGTGGGTCCCCCTGGCCCCCCTGCAAGGAAGCATCCTGGCCTCAGAAAGGAGCCTGTGTATGGCGGGCAGCAAGGGGCTGTGGCACTCCTGGGCTTCCTGCCCCCCACATGCTTGGGGGGTGGATGGAGAGGTGCCCTGCTTCTCCTTGGCGCATCATCTCTTCACATCTGTCGTGTCCTGACGCCGGGGACCTGTCGGGAACATCGTTCGGGATCCAGGGCGGGACGTTGACAGGTGCGGGCAGAGGGAGAGGTCTCTCGGCCACATTTTTCACCAGCTCTTCTTTGTCCTCTCCTCCTCCCTGATCCAGGTGTACGTGTCTTACGACTATGGAAAATCATTCAAGAGAATTTCCGAGAAATTGAGCTTCGGCTTGGGCAACAGCAGTGAAGTGGTGATTGCCCAGTTCTACCACAGCCCCGCGGACAATAAGCGTGTAAGGAGGCGCCATCCCGCCCATCGGGACTTCAGGGGGCTGAATTCCGGGACGTCCGCCGTGCTAACGGGGGGGGGCTGGGAGAAGGAGCTCCTTGTCATCATCTCTGCAGTGTGACCCGTAGCCAGGGACTGTTTTTCCACTAACTGGGGAGTCTAGCAGAACACAGGTGTCAGGGTGGAGCCGTGCATAATCGGGCAGGCCAGGTTCTGGCCAGGCAGGAGTTCTGGACAAAGCGTCAGGCTAACGTGCAGAAAGAAAATCTGCCAATCGATGAACTGCCTGTCTCACAGGTGGCAAAAATGAGACCTGGGTTTACTGGGACTTTCACCACCCGTGTGATGCACATCTTCCAGGGTGCTTGCCGGATGCTTGATTTTGTGGGCATCACCAGTGTGTGTGTGTGTGTGTGTGTGTGTGTGTGTGTACACACATGCGCGCACCCCCACCCCCAACCTGTACCGGTTTCTGCAGTAGATAGACCCCGGGCAGTCGGATGTGGAGGAAGCATTGATTTGAGATTGCCCTGGGCCCCCAGAGAGGCGGAGGGGCAGGCGGAGGCGAGAGGGCAGGAATCAGGCAGCCTGCAAGGTTAGGTTGCTTTAGCTTGGAGAGTTGTATTTGATTGCTCTCTCCCGCACTCTGGTGAGCCCTAGCTCGTTTCCAGAGGCAGGATGACTGCTCCTAAGAATGTTCAGGAAGCTCCGAGGTAAGGGTAGCTGCTGTTCTTTGCTCATCCAGAAAGGAACAAGATCCGCACGGTCCTCTGGCCAGGTGCCCCCCAACACTGGCTTCTCGGGTTGCCTCTATTCAAAATATTTAGCCACTGGAATGGCACTGGCCAATCAGAACAGAGCCAGTCTGGAGGGAGCTGGGTCCTGAAGGCCACCCTGCCCGGCCAGGCATTAACCTTTTAGTTGCTGGATGGTGGACAGGCCCTGGGGAAGGGGCCGGGCCACTGGTGCTTAGGAGGGGCCTCTCTCGGGTTTCAAGGAAGCAGCTACGTACTAATGGGTATAGAAATAATTTTTTTTTTTTTTTAACTAGACTAGCTACTACTGGTAGATACTGGTTAATATTAGCCCTGCCTGATGATCTCAAAGCAGAGGAACAGTTAGGAACAGCTCCCCTCTTACCTAACTCGCTCCACGATGAAAAGCAAGGAAGAGGTGTTGGAGGGACTTGGCTCTGGAGACAAGATTGCCCGCCCTCTGCACCCGCTCCTCCCACTGCACTTGGTTGGGCAGGCCTGGGACTTGGGGCCCCCAGGTTGGGTGGGCCCTGCTGCCCGATTTGCTCTCGGCTTCTGAGAGGTGAGGCTCCCTGCCCCCGGGGTCTGGCTGGCTGGCTGTGCCACATCTGCTCTGGATAGAGCTGTGTGCCCCCTGCCTTCCAAGGAGCAGATAATGCTCAGATTACTCATCTTGTCCGGAGGTACCTGTCGATTATTATTATCATTATCTTTACACATTGTCCCAGAGCTAACCCTTACTGCCTTTGTGGCCTTGGAGCCACTCTGTGGTCCCTCTGGAATCTTCTTTTTCAGCTCCATCTGCCCCCTCCTCACCTCCTACCACAAGGGCACAGATGTCTGCCAGCAGGTCCTGACTTCCTTCCTGCTCGTCATGGGTTGTGGTGAGCAGCTGCTAGGCCCACATGCACGTCTGAGTAGTCAGAAGACAGGAAAGATGATGTTCTGGGCTTGCAGAGCAGGTTTGGTGCAGGGGGAGAGGGGCTTTCGGAGCATTAGGTCTGGAGAAGGAGCAGGGCAGGGCCAGGGCGCTGGGGCAAGCAAGAAGAGAACTCCAGGCGTGGTCGTCAAGGAGTTTGGGGTCCTGGAAGGGCAGGGCATGCCTGCAGCCTGGGCGCTCCCTGTGTGGGAGGTGGGGCATCTTGGGCTTCTCACGGGAGAGATGGACGTACTTTGGGAGTTGGTGGGGAGAGGGAAGAGGAACCACCTTCTTGGAAAACCTATTGACAGGTGGAGCACAGGCCTGGAGCAGACTGAGTGGGGTTAGAGATGCAGCATTCTCTGCTGAGTTTCTGGTTCCCCAAAGAAGGTCGTTACCCCTCCCCAACTTCTCAGGAAGGAAACTGTGACTCTCACTGTGCCGGTTACTTCTGTTACTTTTGTCTTTGTCCCCTGGAAGGCAGATTGCCTCACCGGACCTACCACTTCCTGAGAAAAATCACGCAGGCTGGGTGCCTTGCTGTCAACACCAGCAGGGTGCTGGGCCCGGGCACATCCCCTGTGTGCGGACGTGAGGGGCGCTGTCAGGGAGCAGGGTTTGAAATGGTTGAAATGACCTTGGGCAGCGGCTTGGAAAGGTGAGGATGTCCCGTGAGGGCCACATGGAAGCCTGAGCAGGTGTGTGCCCGTGGAAGGGGACGGGAAGGGCTGGTTAGGCAAGCAAGCTCCGCTCCAATGGTTTTGCTTTGCGATGGAGATGGACTGGCTATGGGGTCCTGTGCGCATTTGGGTCTATTTTTGCACCTGCCAGCAGCAGCCCACTTCCTTCTCAGCTGCCTCCCTGAAGCAGTGTGCAGCCCTAGCCACCTGGCAGTGCTGCAACACCCCGCCGCCCCGCCCGGCGCACCCGAGGTCAGCCATGCAGTACGTCTGGGGCTCCTTCCAGAAGGTTCCAGAGTGTGCAGCTAGGCTTCCCAGCCTCGAGAGGTGGGCCCCTCTGTCTTTCCCTTCACTCTCACCTTATGGAGGTACGTTCCTTCGTTGCCTCCTCCGCCCTTCCTCCTGTCATCGTGCTCCTGGTTCCCCCAGCTGAGACCTGGAGAGAATCACTTAGGCTAACACGGAGGTGCATTCTGTAGCTTATTTTATGCTTCTAGAGGTATTTGTGTTTTAAGAGGAAACATTGTTTTAAGCCCAAAGCAGAACATTCAGTGATTGCAAACAGGGCGGGAGAGGTGGGGGTGTCTGAGGACACTTCTGAAATCGCACAGTCTAATCACACAGACTAGGAAGCACCTGCGAGGTCGGCTGTGCTGGCAAATCTGTGGGGCTGGCCTCGAGGAGGCTGAACAGGCAGGCAGTCCAGGGACCTCACGGCAGAGTGGGACATGCTGCACTTCCTGTCCCGTGCTCGTGTGGCGTGGTTACGTCACAGTTGTGCCTCAGTGATCACGGGAAGCCACGGGGGGTGGGGCTGGGGATTAAGTGAGGTCAGGTCAGAGAAGTAAAGGCTTCATGGGGTACTGGGGATTGGAAATGGAGCTGCAAGGACGGGCCTGGTTCCAGTAGCTGAGCAGAGTTGGTGGGAGTCCGCGAGGGGGAGAAGGCCCTGGGCAGAGATGTCAGGGTGCCAGTCTGTGGTTTCTGTACAGGCAGGGGGGAGACTCACTTCTCAGGGGTGGAGGGTTGGCGCTGGGGCACTTTGAGACACCAGGCAGGTGAAGATGGAGGAGTTTGCTTTTTGCCTCGAGGACTGTGGGGAGCCATGGAAGGATCTTAGAATAGGGGACTCGCTATAAATAGAGTCTTCTAGGGAAATGCGTGTCCTGGCAAGAGGCAGGATGGATCGGAAAGGGGAAAGATTAGAGAGGGGTCAGGAAGTCATGAGGGGGGTCGTGGTAATATAGGCATGATGTTGCCCAGTTCCTCAGCCAGACGTTGTAATTGCCCTCTGAGTATTTCACACCCTGCCAAGGCCTGGAAGACACAAGGGGGCCTAAAAAGCCCAGTGCCCGGCCCCAGTTTGCTCATGGGCTCCAGTAGGGAGTGGGCCACATGGGTAGCACTGGGGATACAAAGGAGAGCAGAGATTATGAAGAGACATAACTGGGTGGGTGGCTGATGGGGCATGGGGCCGAGGCAAGGCAATGGAGCGGACCCCCAGCTCTCATTGTGAGGACTGTGGCCTGGGGCAGCTGTAGCACATGGAGAGCTTGGGACGCGGCCGGATGGCGTCGGAGGACGCCGTTTTGGACGACGGAGTGAAGTATCTCGGCGCATCAGAGGGGAGATGCTGAGGAGGTCAGAAGTCAGGGTCAGACCGTAGATCCATCGGTTAAAAGTCCTGACGTGCCTGATCTCAGCGGTGGTAGTTGAAGCTGCGTGGAGGATGGAGCAGGTTCGTAGCAGAGGACGGAAGAGTGATGAGGTTATGCAGGGGTGGGGAGCGACGAAGGGGAAGAAGGAGCCGGAGGAGAGTCAAGGACGGGCTGGTCAGGTGTGGGGCACGGAGCCTTGGCATGAGACGGGGTCACCCAAGGCCAGGGAGGGGAGCTGCCACTACAGACTTGAGGAGCCGAGTGAGAAGAGGCGGCGCGTGGATGAGCCCGGGGGCACAGGGTGAGACCTAGGCATGAAATTCCGGAAGTTCTGCTTCTTTGTTGGAGGAAGAGAAGAAACGATTTGGTGAACGGTGAAGGGGTGGGCTCCGAACCGGCCAGAAATGGCTGTAGATGCTGCCTCCTGGCTCACCCTGGCCGGTTAACCTCTCTGCGCTCCAGTGCCTTAGTTAGTAAAGGAGGAGAAGACTGTATTGAAAGCACTGCCTGGCTGTGAGTACCAGAAGCATGCCATGAGCTGAGGATGAGCATGAGCTAAGGCATGCACAGCTTGTCTGCTCAGTGCCTGGCATGCACTAAGTGTTCTTGACACATTTTTTTTTAATAAACTCTATGCCCAATGTGGGGCTCGAACTCACGACCCCAAGATCAAGAGTCACAGGTTCCACTGTCTGAGCCAGCCAGGCGCCCCTGTTCTGGACACATTGAGCTATTATCATGAATGACAGATAATACGTTTTATAACCGGCTCCATGATTTTTATATCTTCAAATGTGAAACCTTAGAAACCATGGAATAGATGTCTGGAGAAGTCTTTCTAAACTGAGAGCACTCCGTTCCCTAGTAACCAGGATAGTTTCGGAGCAGGAAGATGGGCTCCATCATTTCTGGGGAACGCCTTTTATGCCAAAAATGATGATGGTCCTCTTAGGATCATAATTGTTTTTACAACATTGCGTTTGCTTGTGGTCGTTTATGCTTTCAAAACATTCACTCGCCTTTATGGTTAGATTTAATGAGGCCCCTACAGAGTTTGGAGTTCTACGTTAGATGCCGTGGAAGAAACACGAGAGAAAGAACACGTAGAGTGCACTCCTGGGAATTGGGGAGGGAAAAGCCAAAGGTGAAGGAGCAAGAACACGTGGACGCAGTGTCAGGCAAGCACAGAGTATTAGGACATGCCTAAGCTGCTTGTGCCAAAAGGATTCTGAGCAGAAGATTGATCTGGGTCAGATGCAGTCAATGAGGGGAAGTGTGCTTGGACGGATTCCTTTGGATTGTTGATTTCTGGGATTTCAGGGACTTGGTGCTTGGAGCTGGGTCCCCCTTGCTCTGGTTCACGGTGAGCCGCTGAGCCGCCCTCGCCCTTCCGGGAACAGGAGGCTGCCCTTCCCATCTCTCGTGTGCATTCCAGGCCTGCTGCCATCTGTGCTCCGTAGACATTTCCCACAGGCCCTCCTGGCCGTCCTCAAGTCCGTGCTCTACTTTTTTTCCCTTTTGTTCCCAAACTCAAACTGCCCTCGACTTGGGATATTCTTTCCCTCTGAAAGTCTTGCCTGCCCTTCGAGGGCCAGATCTTCCCTGGAGTCACTTCTGATCTCCCAGACTGGAACTCCTCTGGACTGTGTGCTTTTCACAGGACTCTGTCTGTGGTTCCCCACTGAATCTCATTTTCCCTTGAGTTACAGTCACCCATGATCACGTCTATCTTTTTCCCACGCAAGACTGTAAGGATTCTGGGTTTTCACCGTGGCACCCGCAGCATCCGGTCCACAGGGAATATTCAGTGCACATTTGTGAAGTTGAATTGCCTCGGTCCTTTCTCCTGGAGAACTCTCTAGGCTGGCGGTCACTCTGCAGTCCCACTTGTTCAGGGCCACTTACCTGTGCAGGGCTAAGTCAAGTGAAGCCCCTGCTCGCTAAGCTCTTCCTGCCGGGCCCCAGAGTGAGGCGGCCGACCCCACTGGCAGCTGGGTCCTCGGGGCTGCCCTGTCCCCTGGCCTAGTGCCCAGAACATCCTCCTAGATGGGTGTGATTGTAGGGATTTCCCGTAGCTGCTCAGAGGATGGAGGGAGGGAAGCAGGCTTACCTGTGTGCAGCCAGTCTGAAGAGCAGGCCTTCTGGGTCCCAGTCATCCTCTGATGGTGCCTGAGTGACCTGCCAGAGGGTGAGAATGGCCAGGTCAATTCAAAGAAAAAATAGGCTTGACCAGCTCAATTACCTGCTGAAAGGAGAGCCTGTCCTGCACCCCTTCCTTCCCAGAGCCTTGCTTGGTGGGCACCAGCATCTCCTCCTGGCCAGGAGATGGGGAGGAAGCCGAGTGGGGGCCCTGCAGGCCCCTGGCCCCGCACACACTGCTGGGGGGAGTTGGGGGGGGTGGTATTGGGCAGCCCTGGCCAGGTGCCGCTCTGAGCTTGCCTTGTTTCTCTTGCAGTACATCTTTGTAGATGCTTACGCCCAGTACCTCTGGATCACGTTTGACTTCTGCAACACTATCCAAGGCTTTTCCATCCCGTTCCGCGCAGTAGATCTCCTCCTGCACAGCAAGGCCTCCAACCTTCTCCTGGGCTTTGACAGGTCTCACCCCAACAAGCAGGTAAGGGAGCTTCTGGAACACAGTCAGGTGGGCTTCTCCGGTTTTCTGTTCCTGCCCGTGGGGATTGTGTGTCCTCTGACTGACCTCCCCCAGCCCCTCCTTCCTCCTCTCCCAAGCTTAGACTTTGTACTAGTTGAATTCCCACAGCTGAGGAAAACCGTATCTCCCTGGCACTCTCCGTCTGCCTCCCAGCCAGGGGGCAATGCCAAGCGCTCGGCAGGCCCTTGTAGCCAGACATCATGCCCTTCTCCGTGTCGATGCACCTTTGTGGGTTTGGGGGGGGTCCATCGAAACTCTGGAAATTATTCAGACAGAGCCAGCTAAAGCCTGGAGTCTGAGCTCTACTGGGACCTCTATCTTGAATTTCTGTTCTACCTTTCCCATCCTCTGCCTCAAACAACATACTGCTTTTGTACCATTTATTTGAAATTATCATTAACTTAAATTTTTTTCCTACATGTGTGTGTGTTTGTGTGCCTTTAATATAAATATGTGTATTTTTCTCCTTAAATCTGGATTTGAGGGAGAGTGAGATGGGGAGAGAGCCCAAGTAGGATTTATCTCTTAAGGTTGAAACTTGCCAAATCGAGGCTATCGGTCTGGTATAATACCATGAGACCAGTTGACCTTGTAGGATTGGATTCATGAGGAGTTTTGAATGGCTTGGCTCAGAGGAACCTTGGAACATATCTTTTTCTTTGCAGGTTATTTAACCAAAACATGATCTGTTTACCTTTCCTTGCCTTAGGGAGTAACCTAAGTACAGGCTGGGTCAGTTTACCAGTGTATGCGGATGAACGTTGTTTTTAGTCTCTGCTTCTTCTTGTGTGGTCACTAGGGCCAGAGGAATGCTCAGGTGCTGTGTTTGGAAGTTCAGGGGCTTTGGCAAAGACCAGCAAGTTCATCACTCACGGCCGTATCGTTTGCATTCAAGTGGTTCCCCTTGGTGCTCTTTACCTCTGCGCTTAGCCAGGGTCCCCTCGGTTCACCTTTAATCCCCGTGGCCCATTATGGGTTTTTAAGGACATGATTTCCCAGGTGAGAAATTACAGTGTAATCCTTTTGTTTTTACTATCCCTGATGGCTAGTGTCGAGTAAACTGTAATTTCTGATGATCCATAAATGGAAGACAATCCCCAGTCATTTTTCCTTGTAGTTATTCTTGAAGCCTTAGTAACTGTGGAGAGGAACGGGAAGGTGCAGATCTCACCTTCCCTCCCCACCCTCGTTCGCTTTTGGAGTAACCAAGCTGGCCTTGCTGATCTCTGGGCCCGTCTTCCCAGACCGCACGTTATTTATGGCAGGGCCTGATGGCCTTGCCGTTCAGGTTATGCCTGCCCCTTGCTTCTATATTTTTTTTTTTTAAAGATTTTATTTATTTATTTGTCAGAGAGAGAAAGCACAAGCAGGAGGAGTGGCAGGCAGAGGGAGAAACAGGCTCCCCACTGAGCAGGGAGCCGCCCGATGCGGGACTCGATACCAGGACCCTGGGATCATGACCTGAGCTGAAGGCAGACACTTAACCGACTGAGCCACCCAGGTGTCCCTGCCTCTTGCATCTTGATCTCTTCTTGTCCTTGGTCTTTGCAGCTGTGGAAGTCAGATGATTTTGGCCAGACCTGGATCCTGATTCAGGAACATGTGAAGTCCTTTTCTTGGTAAGTCCTCCATCTAAGAAGTTTGAATTACATAATCACCTTTCTTCAGTTCTAGCTCCTTCATGGAGGACAGACCTGCCCTCACCTGAAATGTGGAGCATGTGGTTCGGGAAAGGCACATTCCAGACCTGGGAATTAGAACTGAGAGTACAACACGCTCACTGTGTGGGGCGGTGGGGGATGAGAGAGGAAGGTTATTGGTGAGGGAAGTGACAGAGCTTTTGCATTTTTCAGTCCATCAGGGAACCTAGGGGACTCTTGAAGCACTTGCATGATTAGAATTTCTAAAGACCTTCACTCTTCGAGCATGACAACAGAAGTGGGGATTTTTCTCTGTATCACTTTCATTCACTTGTTCATTCATAACATATTTTTTTTGGATGTCTGCTGAATATGAAACATGTTCGATGCTTTAGGGTAGAAGAAGTTGAATAATTTATGGATATAGTTATTAAGGAGACTGCAGCTTAGGAGGCAAGAAAAGACATTTTGTGTACAGAACACACATCATGGAAGACACACAAAAGTCACAGACCTAGCAGGAGAAGCCAGAGGGGGGACTAGTCTTTCCAGATGGGGAGATCCCAGCCAGCTCCTTGGAGGAGGTTGCTTTTGAGCCAGGATGTGCACAAGAGGCTGGAGGTAGCAGGAGGGGCCTGGAGGTGTGCGGGGCTGGGATTCCAGAAAGAAACAGAATGGCCAAAGGCAGAGAGAGAGGACACTGGTACTTGGGTGGAGAACCCGAAGTCTGACTTCTGGACAGTATGTTGGGTGAAGTTCGGGAAGGGACATTGGTATCCGAATATGCAGTGGTTGATAAAGGAATCTGGACTGAATTCTGAAAGCAGCGAGGAGCCCCTATAGGGTTTTGAGAAGGAGAGAGAAATCAATAGGGCTGGACTGGCAGAAGTACAGCTGTTGCTAGTCGTACGTCCTTCTGATCTTTCACTGTTACAGGGTGCAGTATGTAATCTTGAATAGATACACTTGTACACGTGTGGGCGAATGGGCAGAACAGATTCTCAGGAGCAGACATGCTGGGTCAGCAGGTCACTCAAACCCTTCACACTTAGCAAACTTGATTCCTCCTACATTGACCCTTGACCTCCACTGCCCCCAGTCAGCTGCCCCTGGAATCTTCCCCATTTCAGTTTCTAGTTGCTCAGGCCAAGAACTTGGGAGTCATCACTGATTTCGTATTTGTTTCATGCTACACATTCCACCTATCAGGAAATCCTGTTGTCTCTACCTCTGGTTTATATCTAGGATCTACTGCTCAGCTATGACTTTACTCCAAGCCACCACTGTCACTCATTAGTTGTCCACCTGGTCTTTCCACTACTACTCCTGTCCTTCTGCAGTTAATTCTCAGTACATGGCCGGGTTGATCTTCGTAAAAACAGGTCAGATCATGTTGTTCTTCTCTCTACTTTGAACTCTTTATGCACCATCACTTCTCTCAGATTAATGCCAAGCATATTCCTACCACAGGGCCTTTGCACTTGCTTTTTTCCCTGCCTAGATTGCTCTTCTTCAAGATATACTTATTGCTTACTCCCTTATCTCATTCAAGTCTGCTCAAATAACACTTTCTAAATGAGGCCTATCCTAAGGATCCTATTAAAATTGCAACTACTCCCCTGTCATTTCCTGTGCCCTGATCTGTTATTTTTTTGCATAACACTTACCATATTCTAATATGGGATTATTAGGCTTATTATTTGTCTTTTTCTCTTTGATAGAATGAAAGCTCTACAAAGGCAGGGGCTTTGGTCAGTTTTGTGCACAGATATATCCCCAGTGAATAAAGCATTGAAATTTTAACTTTGGTAGAGATTGCCAAATCTGTGGACAGTGTTAAATTTTGCTCTCATCTCAGTAACATAGAATTGTGCTTCTCTCCACAGCCAATGTGTTAGGTAAGACAGGGTATCTCAGTATAGTCTTAGTTTGAATTTTTCTTATTATGAATGAGTTTGAGCATCTTTTAACGGCTTCAGCGTCATTTTTATTTCCTCTTTTTTTTCTTTCTTAAAGATTTTATTTATTTATTTGACAGAGAGAGACACAGTGAGAGAGGGAACACAAGCAGGGGGAGTGGGAGAGGGAGAAGCAGGCTTCCTGCGGAGCAGGGAGCCCGATGCGGGGCTCGATCCCAGGACCCTGGGATCATGACCTGAGCCGAAGGCAGATGCTTAATGACTGAGCCACCCAGGTGCCCCGTGTCTTTTTTATTTCTATTTTTATGACATGTCTTTTCATGCCCTTGGCCCTTTTTCTGTTGAATGGTTAGTCTTTTTATTGATTTCCAGGAGCTCTTTGTATATTTGAGGTTCGGCCTTTGTGACACTAGATACCACATGTGTGTGTTCATTTATAATTCTCAGTTTATCATTTGTGTTTTGAGGTTTCCATGTGGTTTTTAGTCCTCATTAAATGCAGTGGTACATACTGTCTGTGCTTCTTTTAGCTCTCTGTTTGCAGAGGAATGTCTTTGAGTTGGTATTGCTTCCTTGGTGAATGAGGACAGTGAAGATGGGAGGGAGCCCAGATGTAGAGGGGTCCTACAGCTGAGTATCTTCAGGCTCCATTGGACTTCCTTTTCAAAGAGACAGCTGTTTCTGATCCTTTTGTTTTTTTCCTTGGGCCCAGGTTGTAGTGTCTTAGTGAAATTATGACCACAGTCTTATCCAAGTATAACCTCTACCCAAGGAGTACCATTAGAACTTCCTTTTGCTTTATATGTGTTTTAAGGGGACAGATTGCCCTTTCATCTGCTTACATAACCATATATTAAGAGGGCACACTAGCAGGATGACTGAGTAAAGGAACATCACATTGAGGAATCTGTATGTTGTACCTTTTGCCTCTGTGCACATATGCTGATATCTTAGGGGAAAGGCCTGGCCTATCTTATTTTAGATAACTGCATGTCTGGTGTCAGGGCATTTCAGGCCATTTGGAGGATTTTCCCCTAGGATTTCCCATGATAAGTGAGAGTGTAATCTAACCTCTCTAAGAATAATGGCATACATTTATTCAATAATGCGGGGCAGCCTGGGAGCAGCAGGCATTTGGAAAACCAGTGGTCTATGGAATCCAGAGCTGGAGATCGGCAAGGCGGGACAGTGGAAGGGCAGTGGGGGAGGGACTCAGGGGTGCCTGGCCGAGCACCACGGAAGGGTTGTAGGTGAGGCCCGGTGAGGACTGCTGATTGTGCTCACAGATGGAGCAACGCTTGGAATTTTCAAACGAGGGCCAAGAGACCAGACCGTAGTGGAAGCTAGCGATGGCCAAGTAGCCGAGCTTGGAGGCGGAGTGGCTCTCAGAAACGGGAGGTCCACAGCGGGATCACGGAAGAGAATTGGGAGGGAAGTCGCAGCTCTTTCTATCTCTAGATACGGCTTTTGTTTAGGAAAAGAATAGCAGAGGTGAGCTCAGTCTCAAAATTCTCTGAGTGAAGGTCCCTTCCTCTCTGCCTTTTTAAAAATATCCAGCAGCTTTGTTTTAATTTGCATATCCTCTAGGGTAGAGGAAGTACTTTAATCAGTACTTCTAATTGTGGAAAAGAAGAGAACATGCCACCACCCCCACACATACGCACGCAGAGCGTCTGATGATGAGCAGTTGTCTCCTGCACTGGGGCCAAGCCTGCTGGCTTCTCCAGTGCTCTGCTTAGACTCCAGATTGTGGGGCCAAAGTCATGCCTTTTGGTTTTCTATTTCTTCTCTCCCCCTTCCTTCCTTCTTTCCTTCCTTCCTCCCTCCTTCCCTCCTTCCCCCCTTTCCTCTTTCCCTCCCTCCCTCCCTCCCTTCCTTCCTGTGCTCTTTTTTTAAAAATTTTTTTAAAAGATTTTATTATTTATTTGACAGAGAGAGAGACAGCAAGAGAGGGAACCCCGCTGAGCAGGGACCCCCTGATGTGGGGCTCGATCCCAGGACCCTGGGATCATGACCCGAGCCGAAGGCAGACGCTTAACGATGAAGCCACCCAGGCGCCCCCCTTCCCGTTCTCTTGACAGTATATCTTTGAAGGAATTTTATATCCGAGCCTTCATTACCTTGAGAGCCATCATGCATATGTCAGTCTGCAAAGACAGGTCCAGAAGTGAGTCCTGCCTTTCCTTGGGTCATCCCTGCATCCTCCCTCTGAGGCTCTCCTCCTGATTTTTCCCGTGTGCTGAATGGTCTGCCTGGCCTGGTGTCTTGTTGAGCATTAGGAAACCTGAGGCAGAGTAGTCCTCCTTGCAGCTGTTGTTGGGGGCCTTATTTGGGGGAGACTCCTGTTCTGAGATTCTTCTTGAGGGAGTTCGATCAAGTCAACCTTAGAGTTTTCAGTTTGGAGTAGCCTTTGTACTGTGGTCCACGGATTCAGTGCAGCAAGATTCAGTTCAGCTGGGAGCCCTGTAGGACAAAAAGAAATATAAGACATGGCCTTTAAAGGCATCTGTACTCTCTCTAGGAAGCTCAGACACATTATGGTGAACAATAGAACACAGTGAATAAGAAGCACCACTGTGAATAAGAAGCACCATTGTATAAAGTCACGAGAGTGATTCCAAAATCCACCCACCCAAAACAGTTTTCTACCTTTGTTTGAAACTCACATAACATTAATACATAAGGCTTGAAATTGAACACTGCACAGGTACATTGTGGGTATTGGGAGGAGGGAGGAGGGCTTTGGGGGAGGGCTTCCTGGAAGAGGGGCCTTGAACTTGACCTCAAAAGAGTAGGATTTCAACATGCAGGTCAGAATGCACGCGGGGCGGGGCGGGGGGCCTCCCTGCAGAGGGGTGCTCTGTTGACGGAGCACAGGGAGTGGGGGGGGGGAGAAATGAGCTCTGAATTTCTGAAGGACATCAGGGAGATCAGTCCATGTGAGAATGAGTTTGCAAAGGAGCCTCGCAGAACATGACTTTGCACTGGTAGGATGACTCCGGATTGCACGGATCAGCGACAGTGGCCCAGGACGGACAGACAGAAAGGGCAGGGCCTGTTAGCAAGATCAGGCTCACTGGTTCCTCGTGTGGTTTCTTCTAGAGCTGTTCTGAGAGCGTATGGGCCTGGGAAAACACACTCCTTCATTCTCTGAGGTTTACCACTTGAGGTCAGAAACTCACTGACAGCCTCAGGCAGTCCCTTGCTTACTGATTCCAAAACACCCCACCTTTTACTTTTCCTTCTTTTTGCTCATCTCAAGCACGGCCAAGGCTTGCCTTGAGTGACACCCAGGGCACTTTGAAGAGAGCAGTAACAACATCAACACTTGACAAATGGCGATCACTTTCCCTCCCCACTGAACCGAGGAGCAACCAAAGGGCTCTGTTTGTGGCAGAGAGCGTGGAATCGTGTCCCTCAATTCCAGCAGGCTGTCTGCATGGCAGAACCTCGGTGTCTCCAGTTGCTTAAACAGAGTGATGATAGAAACCGCTCTCTTTCCTCTAGGGGTATCGATCCCTATGACAAGCCAAACACCATCTACGTGGAACGGCACGAACCCTCTGGCTACTCCACGGTTTTCCGAAGTACGGACTTCTTCCAGTCCCGGGAGAACCAGGAAATGATCCTGGAGGAAGTGAAAGACTTTCAGCTTCGGGACAAGTACATGTTTGCTACAAAGGTGGTGGTAAGTTGAAGGCGCTGAGGAACGTGGAAACTCCTTTTGAGTTCCTTTCAGAGGTTCGGCATTCTGTGATGGAGCCGGTGAGTTTGAATATGCAGGGAAGGGGTCAACGCGCCCCGGGGAGCTTGACTGAGGGGCACTGGATATAGACAGACATTCCCGTGGGGCTTGGATGGTCCCGGGAGGTCAGAGGAGTGGAGAAGCTCAGACAGCCACTCGGGATGTCTCTGGGCTCTTGGAATGTGGTTGTTTCCTGGTAGCCAAGCATCCTTGTCAAACACGTGTTTCTTTGACATCCCAATTAAAAGAACACAGAAAGGAGGGGTGGGGCTCTGTGGCAATTTGCTTTAATCTCGCTGCCTGATTTCCTTTTGGATTAGGCCAATGTCTTTGGGAATTTTGGACACATGTTAATTTCCATGGCTAATAGAATGTGTAGTCATTGGCTAGTGGGAGTTAATGCTCTAAGAAAAGCAGTGATTAAGCTTCCAGCTGTCAGTAAGTAGCTTAACTCTCAGCCTTTGGGAAAATCTTCCCCTTGATTTGATGTGTTGGATGGAGCCAGATGCTGGGGAGGTGGGGGGAGGCTTGCTCATTTAAAACCAGACTTGATTATTTAACAGGGCTTGCCTTGTGACTGACTCAAGTTGCAAGCGGCGACTGCACTGCCCTGTGTAAAGGAACAAAACCGGCCCGAGGAGAGCAGGTTGGGCCGCTATCCTGGAGTGCCGTAGCTTATTTTCTTGATGGGGGCCATTCCCTCCTTGACCTCAGGCTCTGCAGACAGCCGCTGGTAACTGGCAGGTGCTTTGCTTTCTGTCACAGTTAACCTTAGGGACTAAAATCAGGTGTAATGTTTTCCTCCAGATTCTCACTTAAAATATATGATGGGTAGCTGGCCAGGTAGAAGCAGGCCACTCCCTTTGGTAGGGTTCCAGGGTAGAGAGAGGACCTCCCCAGCAAGGAAAGCAGAGAGTAAGGTTGAGATGAGAAGAGAAGAGAAGATGTGGGTGGCTTAAAGGCAAGAGGGGTGCCCCATTACATACTTTGCAAAATGTTTTTTAAAGCCACTATAATTATGGCAGTTTTTCTTCTGTCAGGCTATTTGCATTGGGTCAGTTGCTGGATCATTCCTTTCCTGCCTTGCCTATCACTTTCTCTCTCTCTTACACACACACACAGCGGCTCAGAAGGCAAGCATCCTTGGATTGCCTCGGGCAGGGTTGTGGTGAGGAGGGAGCGCAGTGTGGGGAACCAGGCCTGAGGACTGGTACCTTGTGACATCCTCTGGGCAGTCCCAAGGTCCTGGTTTGCCTCTCATCTTTCAGTGTTCCTGGGTCTTTTCTGTTTTAGTTCCTTGGGCCTGAATTTATTTATATGATTTTAATTTCTTGATCCTGGGACACAGTGACTGATTCTTAGATTTGCCTACTGACTGCTTTGGGGCTGAGGTGGAGAGCCGTTGTGCATTCCTCTTATGCCTGTTTTTTCTGGATGTCACACCCAAGAGCTGAAGAAATATCCCAGTGGGAGCTTTCTGAGCCCTCCGTTCCACCCTAACAGCTATGTCTGTTCTCTCGCCATGGCTGATATGCAGGGTGCTGGGAACAAATTTATTGTTATTCCTGGCCAGTGGTGAGATCAGGGGCTGTGTCTGCCTTGTTCATCACTGATGTGGTACCCAGTATCTTGCGCAATGCTTGATACATAGCAGATGCACAGTAGTTGAATGAACGCCATCTCTGCCCACCTGATTTAGAAAGCATAGGCCAGTAGATTTTTTAGGGGAGTAGTACTTTCTTGGTCAATTCTCACCTCTCTGTATGGTTTATTTATTTATAGGATATTGGTGACAAACATGTGTTGGCTTCATCTTTCAGCACATGGATGGGCCACCGGATTCCAGGGCCAGTGGTGTTAGCTAGAGGCTCTAGGCCAGATGAGGTAGGCCACTGCATGGAAGTGTTTCTCAAATTGTGGTCTTAGGAGCAATCTCAGCACCATCACTCAAGAGCACTTGTTCCAAAAGCGGATTTCAGGGCCCAAATGCATTTTTTTTCTCAGCATCCTTAGGCTGCCTAAGAATCTCCACAATTTGAGAAGCTCTTCCCTGAGGTCTTCTGTATGCAGAAGCTTTCGATAATAGTCAGTTCTATCATCAAAGGATCATTGTAGATTGGATGGGTTGATGAGGGAAGAGACCCAACCGGCTGTGGATGATAAAATGAGTGTTTTCTCTCTTTTAATTTCTTCCTTTTTATTACATTAGACTGCTGAGCCATAAGGATAAACAACATTGGCCTTGGTTGGATAACCATATCAGTGGGAGTATAGTGAGGTCTGCAAGTGTAACTTCTTATCTGGGGTGTGCTTAGCACTCAGGCTGCCTGGGTTTGGGGAATTCTGAGGGACCTTAATATTAAATGGATTCAAATCAAATTAGGAAAGTCAAAGAGCTAATTGCAAAACCACAGAAAATTGGTTTTGGGTGATTAACTCTTTTGCTTTTTTCCAGTACCATGAACGATTATAATTCTTTGCAAGTTAGCTCTTTAGAACACGTGGGGACAGCCATCTGGATTCTGGACTGGAGCTGGTGTCTGAATCTTCCGAATACCCCTGTGCCCTGTTAGTCTGGCTCTTATTTCATATGTGCTTTGTTTCTGATGCCCTTTGATTTTTTTTTTTTAAAGATTTTATTTAATTATTTGAGGGGGTGGGGGAGGGGCAGTAGGAGAGGGAGAGAGAGAATCTCAAGCATAATCCATGCGGATCAGAGTGCCCGATGTGGGGCTCGACCCAACGACCCTGAGATCATGCCCTGAGCTGAAATCAGGAGTCAGTTGTTCAACCGACTGAACCACTCTGGGGCCCCCCTTTAATATTTTTTTTAACCCAAGTTTAATTTTTATTCCATGTTTTTTGACATGATATTCACTTACTTGTCTTAATAGTCTACATCAAAATGATAGGCCATTGAGGCAGCAAAGAGGCACTTCTGCAAACTGGACCAACATTGATTCGTCAACTTGGCAATAGACAGCTGTTAGGTTCTTTCTGGTAGATATCAATAGTTGCCAGAATGTTGGAGGTAAGTGAGGGCTAGCCGCTCTTCTGTAGCTTCACTACCAGCTTATCACGAAAACCAGGTCCACACCTTTCTTGCACAAATGTATGTCAGTAAGCAAAGACCTAATGTATGGGCTTGATGGCATCTCCTCTCTTCTTCTAGGTGATGCAGACACAATGTTCTAGAGCAGGGATTGGCAAACTATGGCCCTTCACTTATTTTTGTCAATAAAGTTTTATTGAAACAGCTGTGCTCATTTGCTTACATGTTGTCTATCACTGCTTTCATGTCACAGTGGCAGAATTGAATAGTTGCATGGAGGCAGGATGGCTCATAAACTTTAAAATACTTCTGTATGGATCTTTACAGAAAACCAACCCTGTTGTAGAGGCCAGATTCTGTTACCCTTTGAGTTGGCATCAGGCAACCAGAATCCTCTCGTGTAAAAGCTTGATAAGTCATGGACATTACCCCTAAAAGTTCAGGTTACAGGCCTCCTTAAATTGTTATGCCCTATTCATGCCAGAGTGTTATCTTCAGGATATTATGGCCAATTCAGATATCTTGCATGCCACTGATCTCCCAAAAGAGTTCATTTGTACTTTCGCTATTCTGACCAACCAACCACTATTGAAAACCAATTTCTAGTCTTCATTATGCTAATTTAAAGTCTCTAATGTTGGTAGAGATAACAAGAAAACTTAGTAATCATCTCAAGATTGTGGGCTTCTCTATGAAAAGTTAGCTGATCACAATTGGAGTGTGATTTTTTTTTAGGATAACTGACCAAAACCAAGCTATTGACAAATTAATTATAACGTTACTTAAATGTATGTAAACATAAAGCTAGGTATAAACACTTAATGCGTATAATTTATAGGCAACAATAAAACCCAAACACATTATGAATAACAATAAAACCCAAACATGATAAATAAAACTATAACACCAATAAATTTAATATTAATTTTTATAACACCTGTATTGAGATATAATTCCTATGCCATAAAATTCACCCTTTTAAGGTATACAGCTCAGTGGTTTTTAGCTTATTCACAAAGTTGTGTAATGCTTATCACTATCTAATTACAGCCCCTGCACCCCCATTCCATTCCCCTCCCCTCCCTGCCCCTGGCAACCATGAATCTATTTTCTGCCTCATAGAATTGCCTGTTCTGGACATTTTATGTAAAGAGTATCTTATGCCATGTGACTTTTTGTACCTGTTTTCTTTCCTAGTATAATGTTTTCAGATTTCATCTGTGTTTATTATGGATCATCAGAATTAATGGGTCTTTAGGTCCACTGCCTCTCTCTTCTGCCGGTTCAGATCTCTTGTTGAACCCCTCTGGTAATTTTTTTCTTGTGAGTTATTGTCCTTTCCCACTCAAGAATTTGTATCTCTATAATTTCTGTTTCTTTAGTGATACTCTCATTTAGTGAGACTGTGTTCTCATACTTTCCTTTAATTCTTGTGACATGGTTTCTTTTAATTTTTTGAACATATTTATGATAGGGGATTTAAATGTTTTGTTTGTAAGTCCAATATCGGGCCTTCCTCAGGAACAGTTTCTATTGACTGTGTGTGTGTGTGTGTGTGTGTGTGTGTGTGTGTGTGTGTGTGGTGTCTATGTAGGGGCTATACTTTGCTGTTTGCTTGTCTTATTCTTTTATTGAAAATCAGACATTTTCGATGGTAAAAGGTGGCAACTGCTTATATCAGAGTAGCCCCTTCCCAAAATGGTTTTTGTTACCTTTTCCTACTGTTGCCTGTATTTGTTTTGTTTGTGAGTTTCCTTCATTAATTTTGTAGAGTTTGCATTCTTCATTGTGTGTGGCTATGAAATGTTTGATAATTAGGCTTCGTGGTTAGCTAATGATTGAATAGAGATTTTTCTTAAATGCTTTGAATCAGTACATCTGGTAGCCTTTGCTGAGGGCCTTTGAGCATGGGTGGGGGGCCTGCCTTTAGTGCAATCTACAACTCTGCCTTAGCCTTCAGTTCCTGCTTCTGTAGACCCAGCCATGAGTGATTAGGCCCTTTTCGCTTCTCTTCTGAGCATACTCACAGCTCTTGCGTGTGTGACCTTGTAGAGTCCCTGGAATATTTCAGAGCTTATCAAAGCCTCTTAGGGGCATCTACTTCCCCAGCTTTTCCGTAAGCCTTTTGTGAGTTCCAGGTGCCATGTCGCTCTAGCAGCTGCGATGTGAAACACTTGTCTCTGTTTCCATAGGTCTGTCTGTGCAGCGAGCTGAGTCAGGTTATATGTAGAGAAGACCTGAGAATGCAGTTTCAAGCTGGCCGTGGCAACAGTCTGTCCCCTCCACTGACCGCGCGGCTGCTGGTTTTCACAGTTCCCGGAGCTGCGAGGCTGTGGGTTTCCGAGGCTACCGCAGAGCTAGAGCGAAGGGGATGGGACTGAGGCCACAAAGTCGGCTCTTCTTGCTGAGCTTTGACACCGTTCTCCAATAAGTGCTCTTTGGGTTTTGGCAAGCCTTTATTTAATTTTTTGAATTCTAAAAAAGTTGACTTTGAGAATTTTTGTCAGTGTTCTTGTTGCTTTTCGGATGAGTGGATTTTTCAGAGTTCCTTCCTCAGCCATTCTTGACGTGCTTGCAGTGAATACTAACTTTGTGAAACTGTTTATTATGGACGTTTTCAAATCTACATAAAAGCACAGTTTATACTGATAGGACCGCCACAGGTGCCCTCATTCAGCCTCAATATTATTTACATTTGCTAATCTCTCTTCGGCTGTGTACCCACTGGTTATTTTTTCTTGGAATATTTTATTTTTATTATTATTATTTTTGAAGTAGGCTCCACGCCCAGCAGGGACCCCAACATGGGGCTCGATCTCACGACCCTGAGATCACGACCTGAGCTGAGATGAAGAATCGGACGTTTAACTGACTGAGCCACCCAGGTGCCCCTTTCTTGGAATATTTTTAAAGCATAAACATGTATAAATAAAATATATATAAAATGTTATCTATAAATATTTTAGTATAAACAACACTAATGTGGATGATGATGTTTTGCTGATCCCTTGTCCCTGTCTCAGAGGAGAAGGTGGGCGTGAATGCTAGAGCCTGTTCTGGACTGTGTCCTTGTCCGCCACGTGCCGCGGGGTCCCTCATTCTCTGGCCACTGTTCTCCGTGAAACGTCCGATTGAAGAGCTCACTGTGACATCCTGTGGCCTTCACTTGGCAAGAATGTGTCATTTATTTAGTTCTCTCTGCTCTTTCCTCCTTGACCTCTCGTTTCCTTTGGTATAATCTCAAACATAAATATAAGTGCACTTTTTGAAATCCAGATTATTCAGCTACTTACATCAATTTATTTTTCCTTATCGGAATGAAAGCACCAAATGAAACAAAGATCTTATCTTACATTTTCAGACCCTAGAATACCGGCATAACTTGAAGCATTGAAATACCTCCTGGACGCTGGTGAAAGTATTTGTGCTGGGAGCTATATTAACTGGGATAGCCTTTCAGGAAGGCTATTTCTTCTGTCAAAAATGAAAACTTTGACCTAGGGGTTTTAAGAATGGCATCCTACAGATATTCTTGTGTAGTTCTGGCAAAGGTAATATATACAGGTATATTCACTGAAGAGTGCTTCTGGAAATCATGTCAGAGCCCATGAGCTGTTAAATGAAAGATGCCTAAGAGACTCTGTTAATGAAGAAAGTTGAATTGCACAAGAATATTTTTATGTGGAAAATAAAATTACATGTAGCAAATTGACATTGTGTTCAATTACTGGTAACAGAGTAGAAATAAAAAGTGGCTTAACGAATACAGAAACTTATTTTCCTCTCCTCCGTGCTGCCTGGAGGTAGGCAGTGTAGGGCTCGTATGTTGGTACCCTGGTACACTGGGGGCCCAGGCCTCTCTCTGTTCCACCAACCTGACTAATGATTTCCATCCTCACCGTTCCCTCTTGGTCTAGGACATCTATACTAGCCTTTGAGTCTTTACAGGAGTCAGAAAGAGTAAGGACAGATAGGCCAAAATAGGACCCCTTCCCACTGATTAAGTCCCTTCAAGCAGCCTTCCTAGAAACCCAACACACCACTTAGGTTTACGGGTATTGACTGGTACTCAGTCACATGGCCACACGCAGTTATGCAAAAGGTAGAGAACCCCAGTGGTTTATTTAGGGTGGCAGTCAAGATCCTGTTGCTAAGGAGGAAGGAATAATGGATGTTGGGTAAGTGTAGCATCCTCTGTCACTATATAAATATGCGCAGGGGTGATGGTACAGAACATTCCTTAAAGACCCCACGGGAGCCTGTTCCCTTTTACTCCCTGGGGAGTAGGGTAGGAGGAGTGAGTAGAGGGTAGGGAGCAGAGTGTCTGCGTTTTACTTTACATCTGTCTGTACTGTTGGATGTTTCTTTCTCATGAGCACGTTTTACTTTTGTCATTGTGGTAAAGAGAAACTCAACCACCACAAAAACCCATGGCTTATTGAGGAAAGTATTAGGAGCTTATGATACATCTATCTGACAATCCACAGTGTGCTACAAAATTGTTAATATGTTTCTTGGTGGCAAGAAAGTATTACAGTGACTCCTTAGGGGTGAACCTGAATTGTCCAGGCTTAGGAATTATTGTCCCAGAAGGAAGTGGGATGCATGTGTTTTGAGGTTTCTTTTTTTGGTTTGTTTTGAGGTTTCTTATGACCTTTGTACTCTGACTTTTGCATCCATGGAGGAAGACTGGCCTTGGTATGAATTCTCAATTCTCGTGCCAACCAACAGCACTCGTTAAGAATGCTTAACTAATGATGGCCCCCCCAGTGTCACTGAGAAAAGTGGCTCCTTTCTAAGGTTTAACCACAGTGGGAAGAAGTGAAAAAGTACAAAGCATCGAAGTATGTTTTTCATGGACATCTGTGTATTCATATATATTTATAGGGATTTATATAGGGTAACTTACATGGATCCTCTGACCTTTATAAATAGCTATAAAATTTCATTGACTTAAAGAGGGCTTTTGGGATCTATGCCTAATAGTTTTGCTGGGTACTGTTTTCTCATTCAGGTGTAATAAGTTTTACATTTTTATTAGATCCATCGTTTCCTGCAGCCCCATACTGAGTACAAGCTATTACCATGGTTTTCCATGTGCCATTTTGGAAAGGCCGTCTTTTGTACCTCCCTACCTGGCTTCTTTCAAACAGACTACTTTTAGCCATTTGTTTGAATATATGTGTGTGTGTATATATATATATATATATATATATATATATATATATATATATATATACTGCTCAGATAAATCAAGAATAACTTCAGGTTCGTTCATCAGCTTGCTCTTCACATAGTGTTTATTGGGCATATATTAGCACAGGGGATTCGGTTCTGTTATAGTTAAGAGAAATTGGTATGGTATGTTTCTTACTTTACAGGAATTTAAAATCTGTAGTAAACAGTAGCAACATGGTCAAGGACAAATGAAGCCCAATGAACCCCTTCTGGCTGGCAATCCCAATATTCCGATCAGCTTAATAGTCACGTGTGTGATTATGTCCACATGATGGTGTGCGTCCCTTTCTGTCTGGATAGATGTGCAACATTTTGCCTCAGTTCCCAGTCCCGTACTTTCAGAGCTGGAAGAACCCACACTGAGCCTTTACGGTGCTGCTTATCTTTTTTTGAATCATCGCCCCTTTTGAGGATCTGGTAAAGATTATGTACCCTCCCCGGCGGGATGAATGGGTTCATCTATACACACTGTTTGCCTTTGTATTTATAGGATTCCTGGGCCATTGACACCCGTCGACAGAGAAGTCCCGAGCCTAATCAGCTTCTCAGTTTTATAGATGAATAAATTGAGACTGAGAGAGGCTTAGTGACTTCCCGAGGTGTACAGCCAGCTCTTAATCTAGCGCTTTTGTACACATTTTCGAGATTCCAGCAGTGCTCTAGTATCTCTAAAACACAATGTGACAGGGCCGACATCATGTGCAATGCCCTATGCCCTACCGAAGAAAACATAACGCCAGCAAAAACGTTCATCAATGAGAAGTATTAAAAGGTCGCAAAAGAGAATCAGCGAAAATTCCCTCAGCTCTTTGTGCAAGTTAAAGCCCTTGAATTTGAGTATCCTTGTAACCTGAACATAGGAGAGAAAGAACAAGGGAGTGGGTTTTATATGCGCTGCGTGTGGCTGACCTCACCCTGGGCAGGTCTGGGGGCTGCCTGGCTAAATCTCCACCCCCCTCCCACACCCAGCTTCAGCCACAGTACCGTTTGTCCTTCATCCTCGTCTGACGTTAGGGAGTGTCCGGCACCTGTTGCACACCAGGTGTCCTGGATCAAGCGAGTGCAGCCCGAGCTGCGGAGTGAACACGGATGTTGCAAAAACGTGCATTTGCAGTCACCCTGTGTTTCGTGTTTTTGGTAGAATTGGAGGGGTCTGACACTTCTGTTTCCTTCTTCACTTATTTGGAGTGGCTGTAATGTGGCACCATTAACTTTTTTTTTCTCCTCTTCCTGGGCAGCATCTTTGGGGGAGTCTGCAGCCATCTTCTGTCCAGCTCTGGGTCTCCTTTGGCAGGAAGCCCATGCGAGCAGCCCAGTTTGTCACGAGACATCCTATTAATGTGAGTGGGGTCTGCTTGGGGGGTGGAAAGAAGTGTTAATGTCCGCATGCAGGGGTCAGGGGAAGGGTGTTGCAGGGACGTCCTTCTGGGTAGATAGATCTTTGATGGAGGCTCCCTGAAGTCCCTTTCTAGATAGGTCCCTAGAGAGAACCATTATGCTTTGGGCATCTTGGTCTGTTTTTTTTTTCCCTCTTCACTGTTCAGAGTGCAGCTGGATGGGGGCCTTAATTTGCTTTACGTGGAGACGGATGGGCAGAGAAGTTTGAGACCAGAGTCAGTGGGCTCAGGGTGCCAGTACTGAAGGAATGGGGAGCTGGTGACCCTGAGTTATTTGTTCGGGACCTGCTCTGTTGCTTACAGTAGGCGGCTGGATTACAAAAGGGGATAAGAGCTGGGTCCCACCCTTTTAGAAACACAGGTTGGAGACACAGAGAACCAAGCAGAGGAAGAAACCATATATAGTCCAATGCTTGGTGGAAACCATATATAGTCTGTATGTATGATAACGTAGATCATAGGAAGGATCCTGGTGGGCTGGGGTCATCAGAGAAGTGCCCACAGGTAGGAGGTGGCATTTGAAGGCCTTGCCACTAGCAGTTGGTGTGGTGGAAGGTTGGGAGCTCAGGTGGAGAAGATTCTTGTCCATTCTTTGCTTTTTACAGCTTCCATCTTCCTTTAGTACCTTAGAGGAAAGGGAATGCACATTAATGTATATCGTACTTGGTACTAACAATAGACCTCATGGGAAAAAGAGGGAGACGTTATGAACTAAACTGAAGTGTTTAGGTCATTTATGGAGTTCGGTGGCCCCCTCTTTTGGGCCCCATTTGCCAGGAAGCAGCTTGCTTCAGCTACATGGCGGCCTCAGCTCCTCCAAAAAGAAAGTTGGCCGAGCTTTACGGGGATTTGGGAAGCTGTCTGTGGGCTCCGGGCCCATACCTCTCACTGGGACATTTGGCAATCATTACTTCAGTGTGCAGAGGGAAAGCCCACCGCGCATGTGGGTCTTTTGACTTGTGTCTTTTTCGACTTTTGATTCCAAAGGAATATTACATCGCAGATGCCTCCGAGGACCAGGTGTTTGTATGCGTCAGCCACAGTAACAACCGCACCAACTTATACATCTCGGAGGCAGAGGGGCTGAAGTTCTCCCTGTCCTTGGAGAACGTGCTCTACTACAGCCCAGGAGGGGCGGGCGGTGACACGCTGGTGAGGTAAGGAAACCATGGGTCCCTGGCCCACAGTCTCACGTCAGTACCACCCGCACCCTCCCGGTGGGTGTTTTTCAGCATCAGCTGCACATTTGGGTTCCACTGGCGAGTTGCCAGAAACCCTGATGCCTGGTGTGGGGTTTAACCAGTTTGGGGTGTGGCTGGGCGCTGAAGGTTTTACAGAGCCCTCCAGGTGACTTGGATGTGAGGCCAACGCTGAGCACTGCCGCTCCGGGTGACTTTCAGAGTCACAGCCCATGTCAGCCAGTCCCCGTCTGGCTCTGGGGTCTCTGAGCCGGTGGGAAAAGGCACTTGGAAAATGTCAGCTCAGGGCAAGCTGACGTGGGGAGCCCTGGGGGCCTTGCCTCCAAGTAACTCGGGTTCATTGACATTTTTTTTTTTTTTCTTATTGCAATTGCAAATATTGCTTTGTGGGTGTCTGTGGAAGGACCCCAGTGGTACCCATCCTTTATCAGGACATCCTATGCTTGGAGTTGTTTTGTTGTATTGGACGTTCCGTGGGCTGTGGAGGAGTCCGGGGTTCAGGAGGGATGAATGACCCGTGACCCTCGAGGGCCAGGAGGGCATCTATTCTCACTTGTCTTGTGTGAGGCGTCTGACTGTGATGAGGATCGCTCTCCGCTCTGGGAAGGAGCCGTCTGCTGGAGCTGGCTGGTGGGCACTGGGGTCGGGCTCCGAGGCCATGACTTCCAGGGCACAGGCCGTGGCATTGCCGTCCGCGGTCTCTCGTCATGCTGGTGATTTATTCAGTCACCAGCTCTTTCAACAAGAATGCTGTTGCTCTGGGCCAGCACTGAGATCATGTGTCCAGCCACGAAAAGTCAAAACAGGGTCCCTGTTCCGTGGAGCTTTCGTTCTCCGTGGGGGAAGACAGAACATAGACAGACGTGTAATATGCCTGGTGGTGGTGAGTGCTGGGAGGCAAAGTGAACCAAGTTCAGAGGACAGGGCAGTAGGAGCCTGTTACTTCATTCAGGCTGGTCATGGGAGGCTGTTCGAGGATGGCGACATTTCAGCAGGTGCCTGGGGAAGGGCACTGCAGGCAGAGGGAACAGCATGCTCAGAGGCTCTCAGGTTGGACTCTGTTGGTTTATTTTAGGAGCAGTGAGGAGGCCAGGGTGGATCCAGCAGCGGGAGGAGGAGGGAGAGAACCCAAGGGACAGCATCTAAGAGAGCAGAGCTCAGATTGTATAGGGCCTTCGAGGGCATGAAAGGAACTTACTTTTTTCCTAAGTGGGATATGGAGGGTTTTGACCAGAAGATGGACATCATCTGATTTAACCTGTTATATTTTTTTAACCATTGAAAAAGTTGTGAACTGCGTGATATAAAGGAAAGCACATGAAACATAAATGGACTTTGTTATCAGAAACTTCAGACGAACACTCAGGTGACCTGTGTTTTAAGAAGCCATCCTCAATGCTGTGTGCAAAGTAGACTCTTGGACAGGAGCAAGAGTGGGAGCAGGAAGCCTGGCTGGGGGAGTGTGATGGAAATCCAGCCGGCGGGGATTGCTGTTGGGTGAGCCCAGGGCGGTAGCGGGAGAGATGATGGAAATGGGCAAATTCTGATGGTTTGTTGGTAGATTTGCTGCTTCACTGTGGAGAGTCAAGGGCCCGCAGCTGCTTGGGCTCAGCAGTGGGCAGAATGACGGCCAATGCCAGGAGCACCCCCGTGGGCTGAGTCAGGGAGTCGGGGAGGGCTGGGTGAGGAGCAGGAGTCAAGGGAAAGAGCGGGACCTTGGGTTTGGACTCAACAGGACCCGAGGGGAGAACTTTCTACCTGGTCTCTCTCTGATAGTGCTTTTCCACGCCCTGTTTTGGCTCTTTCGGAGGTATGTCCTATTTTGTGCCTTACTTTTTTTTTCCCCTCCCAGTATAGACTCACGAGTTATTTATTATTCAGTGCGTGTTAATGTGTTGTAAACCATTCCTACCGTGATTCAGCCTCAGGTTTTTCTGGTTTGGTCAGTGGCAGCCTCTTTGGGCTGGCTCCTGTGTCCTTTTTTGTTTTTTATGTTTTTTTAGAGTAATTTATTGAGGGGAAATTCACAGAACATTAGCTTAACCATTTTAAAATGAACAACTCGGTGGCATTTAGGGCATTCACAGTGTTGTGCAACCACCAGCTTTAATCTAATTCCAAAACATTTTCACTCCCCGAAAGAAAACCCCTTACCACTAGGCAGTTTCTGGCCCTTGTCTCCTCTCCCCCCGCACCCCCCGTCTCCCTTCCCCCCCACCCCCCCTCGGGATATTCTGTGTAAACAGAATCACAGCACAATATATGACCTTTGGGTTTGGCCTCTTGCACCTTTCATAATATGTTCAGGGTTGGTCCACATGGAGCCTGTGTTGGTGCTTCATTCCTTTTTATGGGTGAATAATATTCTCCTTACTTTTTAAATCAAAATTATGAGCCATTATTCCTCAAGCCTTTCACAGACTCTGATTTTTTTTTTTTTTTTCATGTCTGAGAGCCTCTGGCTATATGGAGTGGATAAATCAGAGCTTGCCAGAGGTTTCCAGATCCTCCGCGTTTGTCGGGTATTCGGGATGGGTATCGCGTGACTGGGCAGAGCTCGAGCCAGAAGCTCCCCAGGAAGCAGTAAGCTCAGTTAGGTGACCGTGTGGCCCTCTCATAGATGCCCACGGCCCTTTCTGTGGTCACAGAGGACGCCCCCGCCATGCCTAGGCGTAGAGTCCAGTCAGGAAACTGGAAAGAGGTTTATGTCTACGTTCACAGACCCGCGTAGGCTCAACCTTCTTGCTGTTTTCTTCAGGCTTTATTTCAGGGACTGAAGATCTTCACAGGGGCTCGTTTGCATGAACTTTTGTCACCTGCTTCTGCATCTCAGCGAGATGAAATGGGATAAGGGTGAATTAGCAGATTACGTGGGCAGGCTGATTTGAAAAAACAAAACAAAACACAGCCCTTCTGTGGTATTTGAAATGAGTTGTTCTTTGAACTCAATAGGCAAGTGTGGTGCCAAGGAACCGGTCCGAATTTGCTTAGAGGACCAGAGAAGGAATTCTTAACGGGGGTGCTCCTGGCATTGGTGAGATGTGCCGAATAGAAATCTCATGGAAAGCGGTGTCCGGATGGAGGACCAGGTGTGGAGAGGAAATGTCAGGCCCGGTGGCGGCGTATCTGAGGAAGACCTGCTGCTGGGTTGTGGGGGGCAAGGCGGGCTTGGGTTCTGCAGGACGGGGGCCCGGGGGCCCAGGGGCCCTGGGGCGCTGGCCGGGGAGCAGGGGACAAGTGCTTGTCGTGAGGGCCGGTGAGAGGAAATGTAAGGAAAATGGATGAAGAGAGGGCACTTAGGGTGAGGTGGATTGTCACAGGACCACAGGGGAGCTGACAGGACCGTCTGGGGAGCGTGTGAGGCACAGAGGACAGGTTTCTGCTTGGAACCGAAAGGCAAAAATCCAGGAGAGTGACTGGAGGGAAGAAGCAGAGTTCATCTAGCTGAGAGAAGGCCAGACCTCCCGCATGTTTGAAGGAAGCCAGCAAACCTGATGGTGGCGGCCTCGTGATGATGGAATCCAACGCGGGATTGCTGAGATGAACAGAGAGCAGGTGGATGATAGACCTTCACCCGATTTCTAAGGAAGCAACTGAAAAATAACTCCCGGTAGACCTAAGGAAACCACACGTCAGATATGTGGTCTCAACACCAGTATCTTTTTTTTTTTTTTTTTTTAAAGATTTTATTTATTTATTTGACAGAGAGAGAGACAGCGAGAGCAGGAACACAAGCAGGGGGAGTGGGAGAGGGAGAAGCAGGCTTCCCGCTGAGCAGGGAGCCCGATGTGGGACTCGATCCCAGGACCCTGGGATCATGACCTGAGCCGAAGGCAGACGCTTAACGACTGAGCCACCCAGGCGCCCTCAACACCAGTATCTTATTTAGGGTTTTGCTCAGTCTCTCAGTCTGCTCAGTCTGAAGTAGCTTTGTCAGTGCTTTTAAAAAATTTCCCTTTTCTGCCTCAGAGCTTATAGTGTGCTTCTTTCTGTCTGAGAGGCAGAGCACGCCTCCAGGTCAAGATTTGTACAGTGGATAATGGAAAAAAGCAGTTCTATGATTTTTTTTTTTAATTAAAATTTTTTTTTTTTTTTTTTTTTTTTTTTTTTTACAAAGCCCAGTGGCTCAGAACCCTTCTAAATAAAGGACTTACATCCCGTTTTCAAAGCCACGTGTGAACTCCAGTTAGCACTTCTCAGAGATCTGTTCCATTTGTAATGCGTGGACCATTTCAGGGCAAAACTGCTTCCCAGTGAAATCAGTATCCCAGCATAGTAGTTAGAGGCCCTGGGAGGGGCTTAATCTCTGTTTCACTGTTAACAAGTATAACCTCAAGCTTCTAGAACCACCCTCGCTCTCTATCCTGCTCCTTTGGGTGGGGATTCTGCTCTGCTTTCTGAGAGGAACCCTATGGGCTTCAGTCTGATCCGGGCATTGGATAATGAGTCGTAAGCGTGTGGACAGTGGCTGGGGAACCCTTCGCGCTGTATTCCTGCGGCTGGTAAGCCCCAGCGCTTTGACTGGTGTCTGGCAAGTCTGGCTTACTCTTTCCTGTTTGCTGAGGCTCACTGGAGGATTTGGGGTGAATTCGTCAAGGGAAGAGATAGATGTGGCTCTCTCATCAGCTCTGTGTGTTGTAGTCAGCATTCTGAACTCGCTGCGTGGAGTTATTGATCTGATAAGCATCTTGGCCTTCAAAGTTAAAACACAATCACATTTAAAAAAAAAAAAAAAAGAAAAGGAAAGAGAGAAGGCTATTCATCTATAAAAAGGAAAAGAGTACTGATTTGTGTTACAATATGGGTAAACCTTGAAAATACTATGCTGTGGGAAAGGAACCATAAAAAAGGCATGTTTCCATGTATGTGAAATACCCAGAATAGGCAAATCCGTAGTGACAGAAAACTCAGTGGTGGTTGCCAGGGCCCGGGGTGGGCAGACGAAAGGGTGAATGACTGCCGGTGGGTACAGGGTTTCTTTTTGAGATGAGGAGAACATTCTGGAATGAGATAGTAATGTGGGTACAACACAACATTGGGAATGTGCTTAACGCCACTGAATTCTGTACTTTCCAACAGTTAAATTTTATGTTATTTACCATAAAAACATACCAAGGATATATCACCTCAGGTTCACAGCTGTTTATTTTCTCTTACTGTAGGTATTTTGCAAATGAGCCGTTTGCGGACTTCCACCGTGTGGAAGGGCTGCAAGGAGTCTACATCGCTACTCTGATTAATGGTTCTATGAATGAGGAGAACATGAGATCTGTCATCACCTTTGACAAAGGGGGTACCTGGGAGTTCCTTCAGGCTCCAGCCTTCACAGGATATGGAGAAAAAATCAACTGTGAGGTAGAGATGCTTTCATCTTGTTTGCGTTTTCATACAAATCTTTACCTGTTGTGCTACCCTTACGGTTCCCAAACTCAACACCAGGGCACCTAGGGGGTGCCATAGTGAACTCCCAAGGGCACTCTGGAATGCTTTAAATTTTTGAGGGAAACACAAGATACTTCATATTTGTTGGTCATCATGGGAAGTACCATCTTGAGTTTAGTTCCGAGTTTCAGCATGAGTTCATGCTGAATTTCTTTGGAAGACGTCCTGTCTTTGTAAAGCTGGATTTCCTCGCAGTTGATGTGATAAAAAGCAAGTGAGAAAATCAGGGTGGAACGGGAGATGACAGTGGTGGGATCGAATATGATTCTAAACTTAGAGAAGGTGTGTAGTACTCAATAGGTGCATGCATCCCGTAATAAGTAACTGTGGTAATATTTAAGGGTGAAATAAAGATTTTGTTTTCTCTCCTCCTCTTTCTCTGTGTGTATGTGTGTATATCCACATATGCATGCATACCATTATTTTGAACTGCCGCTAACTTATTAGGACATGTCTACTTATTAAGTTGTGTGGTCTCAACTATGTAAAACAATAAACGTTGGTATTCTGGCGTGAGGCTGCTATAAAAAATTTACGGGGACACCAATTGTGCTGCAAAGCAAGAAAGTTTGGGAAACTCTGATGTAAGCTTTTTAGTTCTGTGGAACTTTTTAAAAAAAAAAATGCCTTCCTGAATATAATTTAGGATTCTACAATTTTCCCAATCTGTGGCTCCATCTGAAAAGCTGAGAATACTAAAATGTATTATTTGGCCTCAGGAAGTGTTCCCACTCGCCTCAGCAGCTCTGTTCTAATCCCTCGGATGAACATTCTTTGGATTTTCCTTCCTTCCTTTTTGCCTCACCTAAGGGATCTGGGGTATGTAAGGTAGGTAGGCAGAAGGAACTCAGAAAAAAAATCAAGTAGTAGTAATTTTTGGGAGAACTGTAACATTTAGTTAGACAATTACCTGATCTTTTGGAATTTTTAATTTTGTTTGTCCATGATTAAGTATGTTGACTCTCCTATAGCTGTGACCCCTGGGAAAATTTTTTTTGGAGACTCTTGCTCTCCACGGACTTCTTGATTACTCTTCCCTATTTGGCAACAGGTGTCGACTTAGTACATCAAGTCTAACTTTGGAAAGAGGCAAGATATAAGTAGACAGAGACAGATACATAGGTGCTTCTTTATTCCGGAGTGGCTTCTAGATTTTGGGAGCTCTGCACGAGCCTGTGTGGATGGGGGTGGCCTGCTTTTGAGCATGCTGCTGGGGGTCTGAGCCCTAGTTAAATAGAATTAATGGTATTGTTAAAACTCTGCTTATTCTCCTGACTGACCTGTTTATTTATGAACCATACAACCGTTGGTGAGCTTTTAGTTTTTACCTGTGATTTTAGGTGGTGAAAGAACAGGTTAGTTGGCACATATTTCTTTGAGACCCAACCTAATTTGCTCCAGCTTTCATTTGCTAAACTGTGATGCTAGCAAAATGGACATTTGCTAGAGAGATCCTTTTGTTATAAAAGTAAGTGTATGTAGCAAAACCATGTCTGTTTTTACGTGTTCACATAAGCACACAGAGTTACCCTGTCTAGAACACCAGACGAGGCTGAGTAACATTTGACAATCACATTCTGACCAAGAGAATCTGGCATGAGCACACAGCAAACAGCGTTGTTTGCACAACTATTAAAATCCGAACGTAAGTGGCAGGGGCCAGTTTGAATGACTTGTTTTGCAGTGGACACAGCAGAGCTGGTGCTTTGTACAAACGCTGACCACTTAAAATCTGTTTTAATGTGGATCCTTTGGTGTTTCTGTCTCCTATGTGGTACATCTGGGAGCTTATCCGTGAGCCTTTATGACTTCTGATTCTTGGTTTTTCCTCTGATGGAATTGCTTACACTGTATTTGAAATCTATCTCTACGGCCTTATTTTTTAAGTCCCACGAAATCATTAATTCTCTTTAGTGCCGAGTCACGTGAGAGTATCTCTGGGTAAAACAGAGGGAGGGACAGCTTTCGACCTACTTGAGTGGACACTGATTTCTAATAGCTGTTCTCTGAGAGTCTCAGGAGGACTGTTTTGCTCGTATTGTTCTGTTTTCTTCAACGAGAGGCATTTATGTGGTTCAGATAATCATGTCCACCTGGGGGGCCGTGAGGCACAGCTGGGCCGTGAGTCTGGGTTCCTTTGGGCCAGATTTCCTTCTGTGTGTAGCTGTCCTGTCTGCATACAGGCCTCCGCGTTTTGAGGCAGCTGGTCGTGTCATATCACGTGCTGACCGTGCCTGGAACTTGTGTCCCGCAGCTCGCCCAGGGCTGTTCCCTCCACCTGGCCCAGCGGCTCAGTCAGCTGCTCAACCTCCAGCTCCGGAGGATGCCCATCCTGTCCAAGGAGTCCGCTCCCGGTCTCATCATTGCCACTGGTAAGTACGCCGTGCTTGTCCCCGCCCCGGGGGTTAAGCTGGGCCGTAGCAACGGCTCTTTGTGGTTTTGAGACATCTTTAGTTGCTAAATATGACTCAGACTTTCTGGTTGGGCAAGGTATCTGACATCTTCTTTGACCTCTTCTTGAAATGAAAAGTAATGACTCCCCTTGCATTTTAGGTTCGGTGGGAAAGAACTTGGCTAGCAAGACGAACGTGTACATTTCTAGCAGTGCTGGAGCCCGGTGGCGAGAGGTCAGCTTCCCGCCCCCACCCCCCCCCGCCTCCCCAGCCCCCACCCCCCATCCCCCAGCCTCCAACCTGGGTTCTGGTTTGTCGGAGAACATGGTCATGCCTCCACCTTTCAGGAACACGTGTGGCCCGTGGCGAGGCCAGCGGTGCCAAGTATGACTATAAAATTAAAGAAAGGTACCCAGAGCCACACGTGAGCATCAGCTGCACTGATTTTGTGTTCGCACCTTGTAAGGTGGGCTCGTGATGTTGCCAAAAATATTCTTTTGAATCAAAAACAGACCTTCTCTTCCCCTCATGTCTGTGAATTTAACTAAATACTCCAAGAGGACAAAGCAATGTCTCTTTGCTTAACTTCTTTACCCCTAGAACCTAGCAGTGCTTGGTATGAAGTGGGCACTGCATAAATATTTGCAGAATCTATCAGCAAATGACCGTGTGGTCGTACTGGTATCTGGTGTGAAACTGGCCATTTCTTATTGTATCGTAATGAAATAGAAGTCAGGCCTCTCCTCGGTGGGCTGTGCCGGGCAGGCCCTTCCATTTCACCCTGCGCTATGGAAGGAGACTGTTTTTGCCTTAAGTCTGCAGAGCTGCTTTGGGTCCTTAGGCACTGCTGATACCAGTTCTGAGAGTAGAGCTAGTTCTGTGGTCCCCGAACGCCAATTTGGCCTTGGGCATTAGAGAATTGCCAAACTTGTAAAAAAAAAAAAAAAAAAAAACTTTCATCAGCCTCCCATGACTTATGAAGGCCAAGGGAAGTACAGTTGGTCTTATTCTGTGGAGGGTTGCTTTTAGGGGTGCTCTGCTGCATATGCGGGGAGCCACCAGGAGAACTCAACAGATCACGGGATAAGAATTTAATTGAGCACCTTCTGCAGGCGGAGCGTGATGGTGGGAGGGATGTGGTTCTCAGAAGGGCCAGCCAGCCTCATGGTGCTTTTTTTTTTTTTAAGGATTTTTAAATTTATTTATTGTTGAGAGAGAGAGAGAGCATGAGTGCACAAGCAGGGGGAGCTGCAGGCAGAGAGAGAAGCAGGCTCCCCCCTGAGCAAGGAGCCTAACGTGGGGCTCGATCCCAGGACCCTGCGATCATGACCTGAGCCGAAGGCAGCCGCTTAACCGACTGAGCCACCCAGGGGTCCCCTCATGGTGCTTCCTATTGGGAATGCAATATATACACGTTCATATTTAAATACGTACTATGTAAAGCATTAATAATACCCAACATTTGTTTGGCTCTGTGCAGTTGACAGAGACCTATCGCATGTCTTATCTCCTGTGAGTTAGGGCCTCCCATCCCGCAGGCTGAGGGACCTGGGATCCAGACATTGTGCGTGTGCCTACGTTAAGAACTGGCCAGTAAGGTGGAGACCATAATTACATATTCGGATGTAAGAGGTTGTTAAGGCCTAGTAGTCAAAAAGGGTGAACAGTTTGGGGTTTTGGGGGCATCCTTGCTCTGCTCCAATGGGAAGGATTAAGCGTCTGCTTTCCTCTTCATTGGAGCCGGACATCCCTTTTGAAATAGGGTGTTCTCTCCTCAGCGGATAGGCTTGTGGTTTGTTTGGACCTTCTGATGTTGGTGTAATCTGGGATTTGAACATCTGTGAGTGATTTCCTTCTGGGGAGAAAGCAGGGTCTTGTTCCTCCTCCAGTGAAGTGGTATCATCTGGCTGATGCTGGGGCAGCTGTCCGTGCCTCCTTCCAGGCCTCCTTCACGCCTGCCAAGAAGCAGCCATCGCACAAGGAACCTTATTTTTGGAAAGAGCAGAAAGTGAAGTAGGGGAGGAGAAGGTTGAGACCGTGTCTGTGCGAGGGGGCATCTGAATCCCCTTGGGCAGCAGTGTCCGCGTGAGAGGGACAGCCTGGGGGCGTGAGGGGCATAGGTGGTGGCAGGGGAGGGGTGAGGTGGGATGCGGTGGACAGAGGTTGTCTAGAAAATCGGTGACTAGAATTCTTGTTCCCCTTCCACTACTAATGGGTTGTGCATATTCTCCGATCCTGAGTTGCTTTTCTGCACTTTTCTTCATTAACAACTTTATGGAGGCATCTGCATATTTAAAATGTACAGTTTGATCCGAATCGGTCATCATCACTACACGGTCACCAACACCACAACGAAGACAACAAGCACTTCCATCACTCCCCAAAGCGTCTGCGTTCCCCCTTGTAATACATCCTTCCCTTTACCTCATGCCTGCCAGATGATTCGTTAGCATTTTCTAGAATTTTATATTGTGGACTCATAATACGCAGTCCTTTGGCCTGGATTCTGTCACTCATCATGATGATTTTGAAGTTCATTTGTGTTGTTTTATGTATCGGTGGTTCTTGCCCATTTTATTGTTCATTAGTATCCCATTGTAGGGATATTCCACAATTTGTTTATCCATTCATCTGTTGGTGGACATTATAGTTTTTGCTGATTATAAGTATAGCTATTATAAACATTTAATTACGTGCTTATTTTTTAAGATAGACATATATTTTTATTTCTTTTGGGTCGATACCTCAGAACGGAATGACTGGACACCTTGGTGGGTCTGTGTTTATTAACTTTTCTTAAGGAACGACCAAATTGTTTTCCAAAATGGATTGTACCATTTTACATTTCCACCAGCCATGTCTGAGAGTTCTAATAGCTTCAGGCCCACACCAACACTTGGTATGGTCAGTCCTTTTAATTTTAGACATTTTAATGAGTACACAGTGATATCTCATTATGGTTTTAATTGGCATTTCCTTGGTGACTAATGATGTTGAGCTTCTTTTCATGTGCCCATTGGCCATTTAAAAATCATTTTGTGAAGCGTCTGTTTACATCTTGTACTTATTTTAAAAAATTGAGTTGTTTGCCTTCTTATTGAGCTGTAAGAGGTTTTTTGAAAAAATGTGTTCTGAAGTTAAGTCTTTTGTTTGATATCTGTGTCATGAGTATTTTCCCTAGTCTGTGGCTTGCTTTTTAAAAATTTTCTTAATGGTGTCTTTCAAAGAGCAAATGTTTTAAATTTTGCGGAAGTCCGATTTATCAGGATTTTTCTTCTATGTTTTATGCTCTTTGTTGTTCTAAGAAATGTTTGTCCCTCCCAAGTTTGCAAAGATTTACCCCTAAGTTTCATAGGGGAAGGCTGTGGTTTAGGTTTATGATCCATTTTGAGGTAATTTTTGTATCTGGTGTGATGGAAGGCTTGATACTCATTTTTCCATATGGAGATGCAATGATCCAGCCCCACTTACGGAAAAAGACTTCTTTCCCCCCTTGAATTGACTGTGTGCCTGTTTGAAAATCAGTTGGCCATATGCATGGGTGTGTTTCGGGACTTTCTATTCTGCTCCATTCGTCTATATGTCTGTCTTTTCACCTATACCAAGCTGTCTCGATTATGGGAGACTTAACGTAAGTGTTGGGATCAAGTAGGTAAGTCTTCTAACTTTGTTCTTCTTCCTCTTCTTCTTCTTTTTTTTTTAAAGATTTTAAAATTTATTTTGGAGAGAGAGGGTGAGCGAGCAGGGGGAGGGGCAGAAGGAGAGGGAGAGAGAGTCAAGGAGACTCTGAGCTAAGCCCAGAACCCAACTTGGGGCTCAGTCTCATGACCCTGAGATCACGACCTGAGCTGAAACCAAGAGTCGTTTGCTTAACCGATGAGTCACGCAGGCACCCCTCAACTTTGTTCTTCTTAAAAATTGCTTTTTTTTAAAGATCTTTATTTTTATTTATTTGACAGAGAGAGAGAGAGAGAGCACAAGCAGGGGGAGTGGCAGGCAGAGGGAGAGGGAGAAGCAGGCTCTCTGCTGAACAGGGAACTTGATGTGGGGCTCAATCCCAGGACCCCGGGATCATGACCCGAGCCGAAGGCAGGCGCCCAACGACTGAGCCACCCAGACGCCCCAAAATTTCTTTGACTATTCTAGATCCTTTGTATTTCCACAACATTTTAGAATCTGCTTGGGGCACCTGGGTGGCTCAGATGGTTAAGCGTCTACTAGTGTTAGTAGTTTTGTAGATTCTATGTAGGAGATCATATCATTTGCAAATAGGGACCCATTTTATTTCTTCCTTTCTGATCTTTATGTCTTTCATTTCTTTCCTCTCTTCCTTTTCTTCCCTTCCCTAATATGTAATAATATAGCACTATGTAATATGGTGTATTATTTTTAAAAAAAACCCTCTTTTCCTTTACTCTCAGAATACTTTTGATACCAAATGCTGGGGGAGGTTCCCCTCACAGTGAGCAATTCTCCCGTTCTCTGGACACCAACCAGATGTCCTGTATTTCAGTCATGACACTAGCTAGCTGGAGTTAGCACAGACCCCACAGGTTAGGGGCTCAGTCTCACAAGACTGCCCCACCCAACCCCACTTCACACACTCATTGCAAGTCCCAGGTTGTCACCCATACTTCTGACCAACCAGCTTATAAATAGGGGGCTCCCATGACCCTTCTTCTTGGGTTCAGTAATTTGCTAGAATGGCTGACAGAACTCAGCGAAATATTTACTTATATCTACCAGTTGATTGTAAAGGACAGCACAAAGGCTGCAGCTGGATGAGGAAGTACATAGGGCAAGGTCTGGAAGGATCCTGAGCACGGGAGCTTCTGTCCCCATGGCGTTGTGATGTGCCAACCTCCCAGCATATGGATGTGTTCACCTACTTGGGAGCTCTTTGAATCTTGCAGTTTAGGGATTTTTTTCTTTTTTCTTTTCATGGAGGCTTCATCACAAAGGGTTTGATTGATTACTGACTCCCTTTCCAGCCCCTGTCCTTTCCCCAGGGGATGAGGCAGGACTGGAAGCTTCAAGCTTCTAATCATGTTTTGTCTTTCTGGTGACCAGTCCCCGTACTGTCCAGGAGTCCACCAAGAGTTGCCTCATTCCAACAAAAGACTCTCCTATCATCCTGGAAGTTCTCAGTGATATAGGAGCTTCTGTGTAAGACCCACATCACCCCCAACAGTCAGGAGATTGCAAGGGTTTTTAGGAGCTCTGACCAGGAGCTGGAACAAAGACCAAAATACATACTTCTTCTCAGAACATACTATCACATAGCTGATACGGTATGTTACATTGATTCTTGACGGTTATACGAACCTTGAGTTACTGGGACAAATCCCATTTAATTATGATATATTATCCTTTCTATACAAGGTTAAGTTTGAGTGGCTAATAGTTTGTTAAAGATTTTTACATTATTCGATATTGGTCTGTATTTTTTTTTTTTCTTAAATGTCCTTTTCAAATTTGTTGTTAGTGTTGGGCTGGTGTCCTTGAACAAGTTGAACAGTGATTCCTCTTTTGTGTAAAAGTGGTGTGATTTTTTTTTTTTTCTTGAATAACTCACCAGTGAAACTGGAGTCTTCTTTTTGGGAAAGTTTTGGTTAGAAATTCAGTTTCTCTGGCAGATAGAGAACTGTTTAGATTTTCTACTACTTATGTCAGTTTTGGTGAGTTTCATCTGCGTTATTGAATTTGTTGGCTTTAAATGACTCAAGGTATTTTCTTCTTTTTTTTTTTAAGGTCTCTAGGGGATTTTCCTGTTTTGCTTAATAGTTTAGTTAGTGGTTTGTCAATATTATTGATCTTTTCAAAGAATGTGCTTTTGGCTTTGTTTCTTTGGTTTGTGTTCTATTTTGTTGATTTCTGCTCTTTATTTATTTATTTATTTTTTTTAAAGATTTTATTTATTTATTTGAGAGAGAGAGAATGAGAGAGAGCACATGAGAGGGGGGAGGGTCAGAGGGAGAAGCAGACTCCCCGCCGAGCAGGGAGCCCGATGCGGGACTCGATCCAGGGACTCCAGGATCATGACCTGAGCCGAAGGCAGTCGCTTAACCAACTGAGCCACCCAGGCACCCTGATTTCTGCTCTTTAGTATTATCTTTTCCTTTATTTACTTTGGACTTAATTTGCTTTTCTTTTTGTAGCTTTTTTTAGGTATAACTTTAGGTCATTGATTTTAGATGTTTTTTTCCTAATATAAGCATTTAAAGCTATTAAGGTTTCCTCTAAATACTGCTTTGACTATTGTCATAAATTTAGAAGTGTACTTTTGTTGTCATACAGTTCAGAATATTTCTTAATGTCCCTCTTTAAAGTTGAGATGTAATTCACATACCATAAAATTCACCACTTTAAAGTGTAGAGTTCGGTGGCTTTTTGCTGTATTCACAAGTGATATGATGTGCAACCATCACCACTCTCTAATTCCAGAACATTTTTATTACTTCAAAATGTCCATTTTGCTTTTTGTCCTTGATAAGTTATTTAGAAAAGGGTTGTTTCATTTTCAGATATTTGAAATTTCCTAGATATCTTACTATGTTTGATTTCTAATTTAATTGCCCTGTAGTCAGAGAATACACTTTGTATGATTTTGATCCCTTTAAATTTATTGGGACTTGGTTTGGGATCCAGTTTTGGCCTCTCTTGCTGAATACATCATATGCATTAGGAAGGAATGTGTGTTCTGTTGTCGGATGTTAGTGTTAGTTATATGAAGGTGTTACTTATATGAAGGTGGTTGATACCCTGCTGTTCAGATCTTCTATGTTCTTACTGACTTTTTTTTTTTTTTGACTAGTGCTAGTAATTGCTAAGAGAACAGTGGTAAAATCTCCAACTAGTGGAATTGCCAGGTTTTTCTTTAAATCCTGTCAGTTTTAGGTTTATGTATTTTGAGGCTCTGTGATTCAGTACATGCACATTTTATAATTATCTTTTCTGTTTGTGCCTCTTTTATTGTTATGAAATATCCCTGTTCATCTATGGTGATAACCTTTGTCTTGAAGTCTGTTTTATCTAGTATTGAAATAGTTGTTCCAACCTTTTTATGTTTACTGTTTCAATAGTATATCTTTTACCATCTTTTTACTGTCTATCCACTGGTATCTATATTTGAAGTGTTTCCTATGGGCAGCGTATAGGAGGGTCTTACTTTTTTATTCATTCTGCCAGGCTTCGCTTTTTAACTGAAATGCTTAGACCATTAGCATTTGACTAATTATTGATACGGTTGGATTTAGGTCCAAGATTTTATGTATGTTTGTATGATCTTTATTTTTTATTCCTCTGTTCTTCCTTTACTGACTTTTCTATATTATTTAGATGGTTTTGGTATTCTACTTCTGGGTATTGTCTTTTTGATTATATTTCCTTCAGTCGTCGCTCTAAGAATTACAACATGCGTATTTAATCTTTCATAGTCTTTTTTATTTATTTATTTATTTATTTATTTATTTTTTAAAAGATTTTATTTATTTATTTGACAGAGAGAGACACAGCGAGAGAGAGAGAGCACAAGCAGGGGGAGTGGGAGAGGGAGAAGCAGGCTTCCCGCGGAGCAGGGAGCCTGCTGCGGGGCTCGATCCCAGGACCCTGGGATCATGACCTGAGCTGAATGCAGACGCTTAACGACTGAGCCACCCAGGCGCCCCTTCATAGTCTTTTTTAAATTAATATTGCTCTTAATATAATGTTACACTTCACATAAAATTTAGAAACCTTGTAACCATGTAAGTCCCTTTTCACTTTCCCTGACCTTTCTGTTATTGTTGTCCTATGTATCTCATTGAAGTACATTAAAAGACCTACAAGACAATGTTTTTGCTTTCGTTTTGCATTCCATCATTCTATCAGTTTTAAAGAATTTAAGGGGAAGGAAGCGATCTTTTATATTTACCCAGGTATTTCTTTTGCCCTCCCTTCATTCCTGAGAATCCTTGTGTCCCCCTGGTAAGTTTTGTACAGCCTAAAGAAATTCCTTTAGCATTTTTTGTCGAGCAGATCTACGGTTACACATTTTCTTGGTTTTCCCTCATTTGAGAATCTCTTTGTTTCACCTTCATTCCTGGAAGATATGTTTGTTGGAAATAGAATTCTGGTTTGATGGTGATTTTCTCTCAGTACTTTAAAGATGTGCTGCAGTCATCTTGCCCCTCTGGTTCGTGATGAGGAATCTACAGTCATTTCAGTCATCACTGCCCTGCACGCAATCCGTCATTTTGTCGAAAGGCTTCAAGATCTTTTCCCTTATCTTTGCTTTTCAGCAGTTTTGCTGTGATGTATCTAGGTGTGGTTTTCTTTGCGTTTATCCTGTTTGGGTAGGTTGATCTTGAGTCTATAAATGTATGTCTTTCACCAAATTTGGGGAATTTTCAGCCATTATTTCTTCAAGAAAAAATTTTTTTTCTGCTCTGGTCCCTTTTTCCTATTCTTCTTGGACTCCAGTCACCCACACTAGACCTTTTATTATTATCCTCCCAGTCTTTGGGGCTTTTTTTTCCTTTTCATTCTTTTTTGTGTGTTCTTTAGAATGGATAATTTCTTCTGTTCTATATTTATCACCAGCTTCACCAGTTCCTCTGTCATTTCCATTTTGTTGTTGGGCTCATTTGTGAATTTCTTTCTTCACATGTTATATTTTTCTGTTCTAAAATTCTTTTCTTAAAAAATAGCTTCCACTTCTCTGGGAAGAATTCTTGTCTTTTGTTCATTTCAAGTGTGTTTTCCTTAACCGCATGAGACACAGTTATGATCATTATTTTCAAGTCTTTGGTAATTCCAGCATTTGAACCATCTTGTGGTTGGCACCTGTTGGTTGCCTTTTCCCTTGAGAATTGGACATGTTTTATTGACAGGTGTCTATGTTGAGTAATTTTGGGTTGTATCCTGGACATGTGAATGACATGCGTGGAATACAAGCTACTGGAGGAGGTGGATATTTTCATTTTAGCATGTAGTGCATCTGCTTAGATTCAGACCATAGGTTCCTTTCCGTTGCGTTTGCTAAACCTTTGCTGTGCCAGTTTCAGTCTGTTCCACACATGTGCAGTTTAGGGGTTAGGGTGAGGCTTGTGTGAGTTCATACACAGAGTTAGAGGATTGACTTTTTTGATACTCTCCCTTGTGGCATTTCATCCACATTCTCCCCGGCCTGCAGAAACGGTTTCTGTTGACGGTGTGGCCATCCACCTGGGACTGAGGTGTTCCAGGACTGGGGCTTTCCGTTGGGGCAAAGCCATACCAGGAAACCCCAACCTTGTGGTGGCTCCTCAGGTTTGAAGTCCCTGCACAAGCTGCCTGATTGTGTTTCCTTTTCAGCATCCTTGGGCAGCTCTTTTTTGTATCTTGTTCAAAGTTTTCCCTTGTAATCGGCAGGAAGGATGGGCTGTCGTGGATTTATACGTATAGATAATGGTAGAACTCAAACTCCAGGTGGTTAAATTGTAATCCCTGGCGGGTGAGAGTCCGAGATTGGGGCTTCACTCCTACCCCTGCTGTTGACAGTCAGCCACTTGAATACGAACCCTCGTTTCTTCATTTGGGGGGAAAAATGGGGCTATGAGAAGTGCTGACCCATCCCCACGGTTGTGTGGAGCAAATGAGGGACTGGATGTGAATGTGCTCTGGAAACTGAAAAATTGTATTCAAGTGGTTGGCATCGCTGCTGTGTGCTTGTGTGTGTGCCCGTGTGGTGTGCATGGTTTCTGCCCAGTCACTCCAGAGCAGTGGTATGAGCACTGGCTTTTCCTCTGCAGGCACTTCCTGGACCTCACTACTACACTTGGGGAGATCATGGCGGCATCATCATGGCCATCGCCCAGGGCATGGAAACCAATGAGCTGAAGTAAGTGTCTCTGAGGAAGCTTTTTCTCTTAACATCACACTGCTCTCCCAGAAATTTAAGTCTGTGAGTACAAGCGGATTGTCTCTCTATAGGCTCGAGATTGTTGACAGCAAATTACTGTTGACCTCAGCAAATTATTTAAACTTTCCTTATCTATAGAAGAGGAATAATGATCTGTCCTTCCTATCTCAAGGGGGTATCAGAAGGAACCAGTGATACAATTTTATTGATCTGGCCAAATACAGCTCTATATAAATATGAATTCATGATGACTAAAAAATTAACTAGAGACTTCAACTTGTCTATCTTTGCTTTGTGTGTGACATAGAAGGAGTGATAAGAAGAACAGTAAATAATAATAAATAATAATAATACCTGAGTAATAATTTCAGAATGCATCCTACTTGGTAACCAGTCGGCTTTCGCTCTTGACACATTTGCTTTCGGGATTCATACAAACGGGCCTGGAAAGGACATTTGGGGTTAACTGCTTCGTTTTACAAATGAGAAAACTGAGGCTCAGCAAGGTAAAGTAACTTGCCGAGGATGCCCCCATTTGTTAGTGACGTTAAATTACATTCTGTACTCTTTGCACATGTATTGCCCTGAAAAGCAAACATGTCGAGAGTCTGTCACCTCTGCTTGCTCAAGTCTGATGTTACCAGAACAAGTTCTTTGAGGATTTTTGTGTGAGTTAGGACCAAAGTTAATTTTGTTAACGGTAGGTCGGGGCAGACCGGCCCTCCCTTCTCCCCGTATTTGCGCTGAACCCACGAGATGTGTTCCCATAGGAGGTGGGGAGGCCTCGGTAATGGTCTTGTTTAATGCAAAGAAGAAAGCCTTGTCGTCCTTTGCTCCTTTTAGAAACAGGGCCAGCAGCAAGAGAGAGCTGGGCGGTTTGAAAAAAGAGATCGTAGCATCTGGTTTCCCACCTGTGCTGAGTAGGTTGGCCTCAAGCAAGCCAGAGGGAGGCCAAGCACTGGCGTCTGGCTGTTCTCGGCTCTGTGTGGCGCTGGTCAGCTCCTGCGTGGAGCCAAGAGCCGGGAGCAAGTCCTGTTTGTACACAACACTCTATCCACCTTCCCATTGGTGTGTGCTTAGATGAGGACAGTCACAAAGCCCTGTGCTTCCCACATCTCTCCTGCCATTTATTTATTTATCCATTAACTTATCAATTCCCATCTGGCACGTTTTAGCAAGCACGAATTGTGCTGGGGAGTGCGTATTGCATATCTAAAGATAAAGAGGATCTGTCCCCTCCCTCGTCAGGAGCCCATCCTCCAGGGGTAAGACACACAAGTAAACAGTGGGATGGTGGGGACTCGGCGGCGGGAGAACGCCAGCAGGGGACACAGTTTGGCTCCCTGGGCAGCATACATGTCATTCTTCGTGTGGCCGTCCCATCGTAGAGTCAGTTTCTGAGGTTCCCTGTTTAACTTCTCTGCAGATGGCATTTGCATTCCAAGCCGGCTCCCGTGAAGTAGTTAGCATGATTCTAGTCCTCTGACACCATCTGTCGGTGCATATGTGCTCAGGGAACGCAGCGTCATTGCTGCAGCAGCCGGAGCAAAACACGACCGGGAAGAGAAACCCGCTGCCAGAAAATCACCATGCCCCCTTCGGATGCTTAAAAATGACTGCGGGGTTTGTGGACCGGAGGGGTTATGGGCACTGTAGCCCCCTTCTATTTCTGCAGGTTATTTGGAGGTATCCATGCGTATGGTTCAAATAAAGCACTTGCAAGTAGGAAGGATATATTCCGGCCTCCTCTCGACAGGTGCATGTGTCCCAAATATCAGTCAGAGCTTGGCCTAAATCTGTGTAGCCACCTGGCATTTACTCAGTAGGTTGCTCTCAGAGATTTTTTTGCTGCTTCTCGGGCTACTCTGCTTTTGACCTGTCGCTGTGTGCTATCAGCTTCATCAGAAGACAAGCAGGAAATAATACTGCATCTAGTTCATAGTCTCCGACCACAGCGGTGACTTACTGTGATAACCGAGCATGAGTGGAGGAAGGGTTTCTGTTGCTGGGCTAGGGCTTCGGGCCCCTTCAAGTCTGGCTTCCCTGACCACAGTGATGTCTCTCCTGGAGTCTCAGCATTTATTGGCGGGCTCATTAATTGGGCCTTGATCACATATGGGCTTCTTATCATCAGTTACCTTTTCATTATATGCCTGAATTCTTCAACTCATTAGCAAGGTCTTTTGACCAGTATTTCTATTCTGTACAGGCTCGCAGGCACTTTGTAAATGTTTGATCGGTCAATAAATAGGTCATGCACACTTAGTCTTCCAAGATTGCTTATTTCTTTACTGATTTATAAAACTGGAAGGGGTGCGGAAGTGTGGCAGGTGCATGGCTCTGAGGGGACCACTCCCACCGTCCTCTGTGTAATGACAATTTCTGGAGCTCAAGTAGGAATCGGGGCCCCCCTGGATGTGTGCCCCCCAGAGGCACCAGGGCTGGCCCAGTCCGCCTTCCTCTGAAATAATGTGACTTGTCAGTAGATAGGGCCCAAGCTGGAACTTGAGCATACTTCTGTTAGACGTCATCTAAGGTCAATGACAACAAACGTTTGTTGAACACGGACAATGAACCAGACGTTGTTCTAGGTACCGAGTGTGCAAAGGTGAGTGAGGCAATCCATCAGGAGCTGCTCATGCCCCCTGTGGCTCTATTATGTTTCTGAGCCAGCTGGAGAGAGAGGCCAGGGCAGGGCTTATTCTGAAAGGGAGCATTCTTTTTTTTTTTTTTTAAAGATTTTATTTATTTATTTGACAGAGAGAGAGATAGCTAGAGCAGGAACACAAGCAGGGGGAGTGGGAGAGGGAGAGGCAGGCTTCCCGCCGAGCAGGGAGCCCGATGTGGGACTCGATCCCAGGACCCCGGGATCATGACCTGAGCCGAAGGCAGACGCTTAACGACTGAGCCACCCAGGCGCCCCTGAAAGGGAGCATTCTGACCCAGAGCCTTAGGGAAGAAAGCCATGCGGGGTAACATCAGGAACTCTCATAAGAGTTTTGGTGGGGACAGAGGTTGGAACATTGCTTAAATAAGAATGAGGCTTTTGTTTTGTTTCGTTTCGTTTCGGTTGTTGTTCTTTTACATTATTCATGTCTTTCTTTCCCTGATTAGCCCAGATAAGGAAGAGTTGACTGTTATTTGTCTCAGCTTCTGCCTTGACTCTCCACTGAGGCTGTTACCTTTGTTGTTGCTAATTGAAATTGAGAGCAAGAAGTGGAACGCTTTGTTTTGCTCTTGTGTCTGCATGTCTGAAATGAGTAAATAAGAACCCATTCTGGAGATTCACATATTCATCCGATCAGCATGCTGTCACGGTGAACCTGCTCAGGGGATGCAGGGTTTTCTTATGTATAATCCCTGTGTCCTTCAGAAAAGGGGCTGCTGTGTTCTTGAACTTTGACCAAAAAAACAAAACAAAACAAAACAAAAACCCAAACACAAGTTCTTTGGCTTGATCATGAAAGATAAGATCAATTTCCATTTCTTCTTGCTGGTTTACCTGCCAGCAAAATGCTGTCCTTGGTGGTTAATAATAGTATTTTGGACTTGCCCAACAGCGTCTTTTCCCCACGGGAGGTTTCTGATTTCGTAGGGCTTCCCCACAGAAGTCCCTCAAAGATCGTGCAGAGATTACACCCAGGAGCTGTTTTCTCAGGACCTGAGTTCTGGAGGCAACGCCCCGGTTCGAGAACTTGGGAGATGGCAGTTAACTTGCATGCTTGATGGCAGCACCTAATGCCAATGGTAACACTTAGTGGGACAGTTGCAGAGAGCCGCCCCCGCCTGCTACATTTCCACCCTCTCTTGGTTTCTTTAGCCTTTGGGTTACAGTGGATCGGGTGTTACCACCTTTTAAACTGTTAAGAGACTCAGTAACGGGGTTGAAAAAATACAATGCAGTTCATTTCATCTCCTTTAGCAAATGTTAATTAACGCCCCTTCTGTGTGCCAAGAAAGGTGCCAGGTGCCAGGGGCAGAAAAGTGAGTAAGTGGGTTTGTTCCTGGCACATGGCAGTCTAGTAGGATATGCTTGCAAATTCAGGCCATGAAAACAGAGTAGAGTATAAGGTAGAGGGAGCCCAGGGGGCTGTGGGAGCACAGAATGGGGGCCAGGAGAAGGAAGGATGGGGGAGAGGGAGCTTGAGCAAGGTTGGAGTGCCATTTCGGGGTTAGAAAGACCTTGGGCACAGGGTGCCCAGCATGAATCAGCATGGAAGGTATACGGTTTTAGTACCGATAGTATGCAGATTGCAGGGAGGAGGTGCTGAGACATGGGGATTGAGGTAGGTGTAGGTAGGGGCTAGGAGCTGGAGGACCGCGCTTGCTGCGCTGGAGCGATCAGACTTGGCTTTTGAAGTGGTAGTGTCCCTTTAGAGTTTTCAGTAGGGGAACGACGTGGCTAGATACGGCTAGACGTGGCGTTACAGAAAGGGGGCCCTGGTAAGCTGAGGAGGATAAATTTAAAAGAAGCAAGATTGGAGGTGAGAACGGAAGCTGGGGGGTGTGGGGGCAGGATTAAGCATTTTGGGGGCAAAGGCGCAGGACTGCTCTTGACCAGCCTGGGGTGATGGGGTGCACTGATCAGGCCCTGAAGGGCCCTGGGATGGATGCATGTGGATTTGGACAAGTCGGACCGGATTGCTCTGGGCTGTGCATGGGGAGAGGTCTAGCAGGAATCTACACATATCCCATCATCTGCTCTGGCCTTCCACCAGCCCCTGCACGCATTTTCTCTTGATTACTGTGATGGAAGATCTTCCAGTCTTTGCTTGGACAGTTTGAGTGATGGGGAGTGGCCAGATCAGAAGGGGCTTTCGTTTCGCTTTGGGACGGTTTGTTGATCGTTTCTTCATTCCCTCACCCTGTTTATCTATTTATTCCTTTATGAAGGAAAGTCCTCAAGTCAGAGAGAGCCTGAATTCTCTTCTCTCTGGTTTCTGGTTAGGGGGCCTGGTTCTGCTCCCAGGACACACAGACACAGGGTGTTTCCTCCTTCACCTGAACACCTTGCAGGTATCTGAGCCACGCCCGCCCCAGTCCCTCCCGCGTGTCTCCCATTCCGTGGCAAATGGCTCCACTTCCTTTCCTCCGATGCCATGGGATCCCAACTCTCCACCACCTGGGTGTCCTTTAGGCCTACCTCCCCATGTCAATGCTTTTAACACGTGGGGCCCAGGTCTGACCCCAGCATACAGGGATTAATACTGATATGGCTCGGGACGTTCAGTTCCTGCTAGTGAACACCCGAGACTGGTTTTACTCTTTTGACAGCCTCCCTACTTTTTAGCTTCTACTGAATTATTTAAAAAAAATTGAGGTATCCATTTGCACACCATGAGATGCTCAGGTTGTAAATACACCACTTAATCATTTCTGGAGGGTGCTTGTCAAGATGCAGAGAATTTCCATCACCCCAGAAAATACCTACGTGCCCCCTCCCAGCCAATACCACCGCCCCTACCCTACCCCAGTTAGAGGCAACTGATGGTCTGATTATATTTTTACCACTGTAGGTTAGTTGGGCCTATTACAGAATTTCCTGCATTTGTATTTGGCTTCTTTTACTCAGCATATTTTTGAGATTCTATCTCTGCTGTGGCTTATATCAGTAGCTCAAGTTCAGTTTAACTACTAAACAGAGAGATCCTTTTTTTCTTATGAATTTTATTAAAGACCAGATTTTCTCCATCCTGTATCTGAGCAGGTGGGTTTTTGAAACAACATGTGGAACTTCGTTCTCATTTTTGCTTCTCCTTTTGATGTAATAAAAGGGTTTTGAACCCTGTTTTGGCATTAATTGCATTATGGGTACAATTAGCCCTGTCTGCTTTGCAGATCTGATAGATTGACCTTCCATATTGTTATTCATATCCTTGACGAAGGCGTTGAGCGGTGTGGGGACCAGAGGTCTCATCTGGGGTTGAGGTCACACGATATGTCAGCAACCAGCACGCTTGGGACTTACTTGACCAACAGTGCATCTTATCTAGCTGTGTGGCCCACAAAGATCCTTATGAAAAAAAGAAATGTTTTGTATTATTACCCTCTTCTTCCAATCAAGGATTACCACGAGAAAAGGAAAACAGGATTCGTTTGTTGTGACTTGTATGTGAAACCATGTGAATCCCATCCCTGACTGACTTCCTTCTGTTCTAAGACCCATCAGATCAGCTGTTACCATTCTTGAAACCACCTTTTCTTCTTTAGGGAAGTAAAGCTGTTCTTCCTCCTCTGGGCTTTGAGAGATCTCTGTCTGTTCTCCAGGATTCTTTCTGAGATTCTTAGAAGGAACTCTGCAATCGTATTTTTAAGTCTTTCCATTCCCTAGAACGTGCACTCTTTTGCGCTTATTTTCTTTTAATGTCACTGATTTTTTTTCCTGCCTTGTCCAGTTTGAAGATGATTCTTCTTGATAAAGATACAACCAAAATAGAAATTGAGTGGTTCTGACTTTTTTTTCTTGTTGTTACTATTTAAACCATTGACTGTCAGAAGGATGATCCTTTCTAGTTCTTTATAGAATTTTTTGCTAATTCTTTGTAGAATTTACCAGGCAACCATCCCACCATCCCGGTGACCCACTAATCTACCACTTATTTTTATAATTTGACTCACTTTGAATTTAAGTTGTTTGGCCACTGTTCCTACAGATCACTTGCTGTAAGAATAGCAGATCACTGCTGCTCTTGACTTTTTTGCCTTTGGTTATAAGACTCTTTCCTCATCATGAACATGCTGTTTAAAAATCTGAGTTCATCAAGGACCTAGCTGGACAGCTAGCCACATGGTAGAGTCTTCAGTTGAGTATCTGTCAACACTTCTTTTACTTAGTGCATCTGTGGTTATATTTATTCTATTAAATGACCTTCCCATCCTCCTGAGAGTTTCTGACCATGGGGTTTATGTCTGTATTTTTATCTGGACGTTTTGAATCCTCCATTCCTAAAGGTTGGGGTCTTTTGTGATTGGAGGAGCACAGAGATCACTTGGGTTTGTTTTCTTGCAAGGTTCTTGTTATTTTCACATCATCAAAACAAGTCCTCCTCTAGGGATCAGAACTTGGTCCAGAGTAGATGATCCCTCAGACCATTGCAGTGGTAATGTGACCTGCCCCTTCCCCGAAATTCTGAAAAAGCATCATTTTCTAAATGCACAGTTTATGCTTGAATACATGGCTGTGCTTGGCCATGCACCTGCTTCTTCGTCTCATTCAAGTGTCCTCCCAGAGTCCTCTGGGAACCTCTCAAGAAATGGGATGCTTCAATTCCTAAGGTTATCTGGGGTTTGAGGAGCTCTTAAATCGAATTAACTAAGCAATGTGAAAATAGATGGACTTCCAGCATTATCACAGAGCAGATGGATGGCTCCCATCTGCCTGGATAATGGACCGATGCTGCTGGAATAAGGCAAGCAAACTAGTTCACTTATCCCCAGATCTGTTTCAAAATTAGCTTCAACCAAAAGTGTTTCAACCAGAGGAGAATTTGTCCTCTTTGGGAGATCTCTGGAGGAGTCACTTAGTCCTCCCTGACATTCATTACTTATGTTCCCTTGTAGCGGCCCCCCCCAACCCACCCATTTGAACCTGCAGCCTCTTGCAGATCCATTTTAGTAATCTCACCGGGGGAGGAAGTATTTGGATCGCATGATGTCGTGAAAAGATTTATGTCAAGGATGAGGATGCTGAGGGAGTCAAACTAAAATCTCAAAAATAGGGGAAAGGTGAAAGAAAGACGTTGTGTGTCGTTAGGATTTCAGACCGAACCTAGAGCTCCGTGGAAGCTCTCACTGAGCGGTTTCTCAGGCTGAACACATCGCCAGCGTACTGGGTGATGAAGTAAGTGTTAGGCAGATTTTCCCCTTCTCCTCCCCTTCAATACAAAAGATAATTTAAAATCAGCACAATTATTTTCAGTGCTGATTTTTTTTTAAGAGAGTGCTTTCTTGTTCTGAGGTAGTCCTCCTTGGAGAGTTCTCTCTGCACATATTTTTTCCTCCAACTTAAAAATCTGTCAGACCACAGGAAAAGGTACAAGAATTGTGTAAAGAACACTCACATAAGTTCACTCAGAATCAGCAGTTGTTAACATTCTGCCAATTTGCTTTACTTCTGTCAGTTATGTGTTCATCCTGTCTGCCTGTCTTTCCATCTGTCTATCCTTCTTTGCCGAGTCATTGGAAACAAAGTTGCAGCCATCATGCCCCTTCACAGCTAAATACTGAAAACATGTATCTCCCATAAATAAATTTCCTATGCAATCAGAATGCCATTATCACACCTAAGAAAATTCACAGGAGCTCAGTGTCCCTTATCCACTGTATTTATATTTATATACTGACAGCTGCCTCCCCCCACCCAATCCAGGATTCAGTCAAGGTTTACACATTGCATGTGGTCGTTAACGCCTCTTTAGTCTCTTTGTAACAAGCCTTCTGCCTTCTTTTGTTGGTTTAAGTTTTTCACGGCCTCACTTTTGCTTTGGAAGAATCCAGACCAGTTGCCATGTAGAATGTCGCCCATGCTAGATTGTCTGGATGTACAGAATAGCACGTAGACGATGTGCTATCCGCAGGGCTTTCTCCAGGAGGCCTGTAACATTAGATTGTGCCATTGTTCGTGGTGCTGAGTCTGGTGGAGGCTGTGACTCTGGTCCACTGTAGAATTGCATTTCCCCATTTGTAGTGAATGATTCATCTGTGGGTTGGTCGTTTTAGACCATGTGAACACCCCGGTCCCCAGCACTCCTTCCACCCAGTGGTTTTAGCATCCAGTGATCATGTTGCCTGGTTCATTACTAGATTGTGGGTGATGGATGGTCATTTTCTCATGCTGTCATCGTTTTCACATTATATCAGGTAGCATTGTAATATAAGAAGAACATTTCCCTCCTTCCCTTCTCTGTCCCTTTTTGGATCATTCAGAGACCCTTACCCTATTTTTATTTAGTGTATAATCTGTTACCATCATTTTTCTTTTTATGTTCAGATTGTCCCAAACTGACCAGCTGGAGCTCCATCGAGCTGGCTGCCGTGTCCTTTTGCACCCATCACATTAGTCCCTGAGCCCTTCCTTGCTTTCTGGTACAACCCTGAACGTTCTCTGCCTCAGCCATTTCTCCAAGGAGTCCTGGCTCCCCTCCCTAGAGAATGTTACCTGGAAACCAAGCCTTTGCCCTAGAGACTCTAACCGCGAGGATCCTCTTCCTCGTTTTTGGACAGATACAGCACCAACGAAGGGGAGACCTGGAAAACGTTCATCTTCTCCGAGAGCCCAGTGTTTGTGTACGGACTCCTCACGGAGCCCGGCGAGAAGAGCACTGTCTTCACCATCTTTGGCTCCAACAAAGAGAATGTCCACAACTGGCTGATCCTTCAGGTCAATGCCACGGATGCCTTGGGTAAGCCGCTGCCTCCTTGGCCCTTTTGGTGGAAACGTGCTGACCAGAGCATCAGCTTAGGTCCTCGGTAGCTCGGAGAGTGTAGCCGCGCAAGGAGGTGCGCATGTATGCAGTGAGTGACTGGGACGTGCGAAGAGAGTTACTCAGGCCATTCTTGGGAGGACCTTGTGTTATCTCGTGCCCTCATTCCCTGCACAATCACTGGTACACAGTAAGCTTAGGTATACATGTGTTTAGCATGTGAGTAAATGAAAACTGTTCTTCCCAGTCAGCGGTTCTGGTTTGACAGATCAAGCGAGTGACTCCCATGTGAATGGCCAGGTACCAGACGAAGCAGGGTCCTCCCAGCTGTCTAGGATCTCCTCTGCGTCCGCTAGGGTAGGCACAGGACTTACAAGGAAGCAGGGAGAGGTGCGACTCCGCATCTTCCTTCCTCCCCTGTTCCCCCTCCCGCGCCACCCCCCCCCCCCCGCCCCCTGCAGCCCTGCTCTTTCCTCCTCCTCCTGCCTGGGCGCAATCCTTCCAGCTGACTGAAATGTCCCCTCTGCTCCCCAGTCACTTTCCGCTGATTGAAATCCTTTCCCTGTTTCAGGATCAAGTGCGCTTGGCTGCTAATATCCCCACCAGAGGACCTCCCCCTCTTCTCTGTGTCCAGAGCATAAGCGTACTCCTCACGCCCTGAATTCTGCATTTGTGTCCGTCACCCTGTTTGTATCATTCCCCATCAACTAGATTATAAGGTCCTCGGAAATAAGAACCTGTCCCGTGCATGTGTATTTTCCACCCACCGGACAGCCAGAGAGCTTAACAGTCAGGGTTTAATAAGTACTTGCTGATGGGAATGGCGACGAGCTGACAGCTTTTCATCAGTTTTAGGCAGCATGTAATCTGATGGAAGACATGTCTATAAAGAAGACATAGAGTACCAGTGTAGACATAGGCATACGTTGGAATTCCTGTAGAAACCACTCTACTTAAATTCCAAGTGAACATGGAGCGATCATCCAGGCTGTTCTGCCGTTTCTCAGCCTCCTTCCCTGGAGATTCTGTACCTTCCAAGTAGTGACAGTGAATTGTCTATTGCTCTCTTGGGCTGTTGCTTCCAGGCGTGCCCACCCTGCCCAGGAAGCAGGTGGGAGGCAGGTGGGAAACCATACTCCTGAAGGCTACCATCTATCTATCCAGGATCCAGCCTGACCCGAACTCCCTGGGCTGTAAACCCCTCTGATACCTACTTCTGGAGGGAACTGCAGAATCTGCTAAATTATTTCAGAAGCTTTTAGAGGGTGCCCAGCTTTCTCAGAGATGAGCATCTCTGTTTCGGGAGGTACCATGTCCATTGGCATGGGTGCCTCCTGGCGTCACAGCAAGCTGATTGGAGGCTTGGGATAGCTGCAGAGGCCCGTGTGCCTGCCGAGCAGCAGCAGGGTGTGCTGGACGCGGGTGCTCGGGCCCGGGGCTGGGGAAGACGGGAGAGCCTGCGTGCGCAGGTCTCCCTCAAATGCTTCCTGCTGCGTTTCCTTTTCCCCAGGGGTGCCCTGCACAGAGAACGACTACAAGCTCTGGTCGCCATCTGATGAGCGGGGCAACGAGTGTTTGCTAGGACACAAGACCGTTTTCAAACGGAGGACTCCCCACGCCACGTGCTTTAACGGAGAAGACTTTGACAGGCCGGTGGTCGTATCCAATTGCTCCTGTACGCGAGAGGACTACGAATGGTTGGTTCTTCTTCGTTCCCCGGGGGCTGGGTTGTGTCTTCCTCAGGCAGCAGCGTGGCCCCCAAGACTAGGGCACGGTCCCTTCCCCTGAGCAAAAGAAGGCAGATCAAAGGAAGTCACTAGGTATTAAGCATTTTTTTTTCTGTGCTAGGCACCTTTTGCCTAGTTTATTCCATTTCGTTCTTATAGCTACGAAATGAGGGAGAGGTGTCACACCCTAGGGAAGCTGCAGTAGCTGATTTAGGAAGAGATCACCCTGGGATTTATTTCTATGAGGGCAGCTTCAAGATTCCATTGTCGGTCACGCTCCTTTTCCTTGGGGAGCCCTATGCTGCAGAAACGAGGGAATGTCAGCCCATATATATATATTTGTATGTTCCTCCGTCCTGAAGCAGAGTACCCAAGGCATGGCTGAGAAAGGGGGAAGCAGAAGAAGCCGCAAGCGCACAAATAATGTGGCTGGAGAGGGAAAGCTGCAACACACCTTGGAGGAGGAATGGGTGCTTTTATTGTGATTATTGGCAGGAAGGAGGAGACTGATGTGCTTCTGGCAAATCGGGAAGTTTTGGGAGGCTGTGCTGTTTGAGATGGGCCTTAAGGAAGTACCTGAATCTGTGGACGGGAGCAGTCTGAGATGTGGCCGCCTTGGGGAGGGGTGGAGGCGGGGAAGGCATTGGAGTTTCGGCTCGGATGCCTTGGAGGTATAAAGTGAGGCCAGTGAGTGCAGCTGAGGCTGATCCGGGAGGGTGGAGACAGAAAGGGTACGGGCCTTATTCTGTAAGCAGGCGGGGGTCTTTGAAGGCTTTTGAGGAGAGTCGATGATCAGAACAGAGCTTAGCTTTAGAAGAGGATTCTAGCTGGAAAGCGCATAGGATCTCCGAGCCCTGAGGCAGTCCTTTGAGTCTGTAATCCCGCATAAAATCACCCCAGGCGAGGCGGGTCTTCTGTAGAGCATGGGTATCAAACTAAGCACGTAACTCATTTCTCAGTAGTTGCCAGGCCCCTAAAAAACTAAAGTTTGCTTTGGGAAGCCACACTTATCTTGACAAAAGCCAGAAGCCTCTGATAGGTGCTAGTCCAGGGGTTGGACCAGGGCCACGGAGTAAACGCTTTCGGCTTTGCCGGCCGTATGGTCTTTGTGGGCAGCTCCACGACTGCTCACGGTAGCATGGAAGGAGATGTAGGTGGCGAATGGGGCCATGGCTGTGGCCCCATAAAGCTTTCTTTGCGAGAACAGCTAACCAGGCTTAGCTAGCTCCTGCCCTAGACCAGTGCTTCTGGATCCCGAGTGTGCGTGGGCATCACCTGGGATCTTGTGGAAATGCCGGCTCTGATTCTCTAGTTCTAGCCAGGCTCCGGCTGATCCCGGTGCTGCTTATCTGTAAACCTGTCCTTTGAACAGCAGGGTTTTGGACCGTGCAAGATGTGCATTACCTTTGAAAGCTCCGTGGCTCCAAGATAACAGCGTAGACCCTCCCACTGCAAAACCACAGAGCTGTTTGATGTTCCCAGAGGTGTCATTCCAGTGCCCCTTTGCTGCCTTCTGCTCTCCCTTCGATACCCCCGAATTGTAATTCTAATCGGAGAGTTTTTGCTGGCCCGAGGTCCCCCTGACTGTAGAGGCCCAGGCCCTTGATGGAACAAAATTTTAGTGCTCTCTTTCCTCCCTCTCGTATCCCCATTAACTACTTGAAAACAAAATGAAGTAAAAAAACATGCAAGAAAATCTAACAACTCTTTGGTTTTTTTTTTTTTCTTAATGACCACTACTGTGCTTTTTCTCTAAAATCTGCCCCTCTTCTTCCAAAACAACAACAACAACAAACCAAAACCAGAGGCTGATGTGCCTTCTTGGTAAACTGGCCTGGCTCCCGCTGGTCCGCACGCTCGCCCCAGCAGACTCATGGAAACCCACGAGGTGCTGAGCCTTTCTTATAGACCAGGAAAACCACCTGCCCTTGCCCCTCACGGAGTTGGGCTTTAGGCCACATGAGATCGTGAGGGTGATGGCCCAAGGCCTGTGTTTGTGCAGCTGCTGGAAAGAAGCTGGCTGGACTGCGTGGCTCTTGGACTGTGGCCGTGAGGAAAGAGATGGTCTGAAGGTTGATAGCAGGAGGGGAAATGAGAATGAGGGAACTTGTAGTCTCTGCATTAGTTCAGCTCCTCAGGGACAACTACATTGGAAAGTCTGGTTGCTTCTGACAGTCCTTTCTGACCTCTCTGGGAAGCCCAGCCACTGGCCCGTATGTTCCCTGATTTCAGAGATAGTCTCTTTCAGAAGCTGCGCTTGACTCTCCAGTGTGTATTCACAGCCTGTTAGAGGCCATAACCTACAGATTGAAGAAACCCCCCTAAGAACGGGTGCTTGCCATTGGAGGCAAATATGTGATTAGCTAAAGCTCCACCTGGCCCCGAAAAAGATTTTAAGCAGCCGTTCAGTAAAAATTACCTAATTTAATGAATGAGACCTGTTCAGTACAGTAATAAAGCTCTCCCTTCTGAAAAATTCCTACAAATTGCTAAATGTGGATTATGACACAATAAACAACACAAACCACTTAGCCATGGACCTGTTAATACTTCTCGTGGAGAAGGTGTTAAGTAAGTATTCATTGGACTGAATAGAGTAAATGAAGCCTTTTGAGTAGAGCACATCAATGTGGAAAATTCCTTTGAATTAGAGTTTAAGTTTTGGTCAGGGCTTCGGGAATTAGCTAGGGCAGTTGCCTCATCTTGGGGTTGTTGAATGCAGTCCGGACAAGTCATGCAGTGAAGGGCAGAGTTGGGACTAGACCTTGCTTCCCTGCTTCCTGCTCTGGGGCTCTGCCCTTGGAGATGGGTGTTTTGGCAGAGATATGTGGCCCTCAAATTGTGAAAGGTCTCGTGGACCAAAGCACTGTGTCCCGAAGTGCAGGGTGAGACACCCAAGGTAATTTTAGGTAGTACGTGGACATGATCTTAAATAACATTGAATCTTTAATTTTAAAAAAAGGTTATTCTTTTAAATTTCCTTTTTAATTCTTCTAATCACATCAAGGAGAGAGGATCACTGGGTGCTAGTAACTTTTTACATTTCCTAATCCCCTTAAGATTTTATTTATTTTAGAGAGAGCAAGCATGAGTAGGAGGGGCAGAGGGAGAGAGAGAGGGGGAGAGGGAGAGAATCTCAAGCAGACTCTGTGCTGAGCACGGAGCCCGATGTAGGGCTCGATCCCAGGACCCTGAGATCATGATCTGAACCAAAACCAAGAGTCAGATGCCCAACCAACTGCACCACCGAGGCGCCCCCACTTCCTAATCCCTACTTAAAAAAAAATTTTTTTTTAAAGATTTTATTAATTTATTTGACACAGAGAGAGAGAGAGAGAGTGCAAGCAGGGGGAGCAGCAGGCAGAGGGAGAAGCAGGCTCCCTGCTGAGCAGGGATCCCGATGGGGGACTCGATCCCAGGACCCTGGGATCATGACCTGAGCTGAAGGCAGATGCTTAACCATCTGAGCCACCTAGGCACCCCCATTTCCTAATCCCCATTTCCTAATCCCTCTTAACAAAGACCAGGCAGACCCAGAGTCTTTGGGTAGGGAACTGAATCCAGCTAAAAAATTTAATATTATTTTGGTTTTTGGTATAATGATTTATATTGTTTTTGTCTTATTTTTGGCATATGATCATGGTTTTCCAATCATGGCTCAGATGTAAAGTTTCTTTTGAAAATGTGTTAATGTAAAAAGGTGAATATTCTTAAAAGGGACGTATTCGGTAACTTACATTAAAGCGGTAGGCGCTGTGGGAGAAGTCACAGGGTTTGGTACTGACGTGCCCCAAGTATGTAAACCAACGGCCCTAACGAACCCCAATTGCCTTTTTAGTGACTTCGGCTTCAAGATGAGTGAAGATTTGTTCTTAGAGGTTTGTGTTCCGGATCCTGAGTTTTCTGGGAAGTCCTACTCTCCTCCCGTGCCTTGTCCTGTGGGCTCTACTTATAGGAGAACAAGAGGGTATGTCTCACACCAGTCACCTTAGCCGGGACACGAGGGGTCTGCGCTGGGCTTGAGAGCAGAGAGGACCACCTGGGTTCCTTTCATACTCCAAGTGCTTGGATTCCAAGCTAGCAGGTCTCAGGGAGCTTGGGCAATATTTAGAATTAGGATGTTTACAGACTCTTCTATCCTCAGCGAGAAAAACGCAAATCTGTGAGCTTCTCTGCAGCTCTAGCTTTGTGTTAAGTCATAAACTTCAGCAAGGACGTGTCTTCACAGGAGTTTGTTGGAGAGCTATATGTAAACTTTTGCCCAGGACAGCTTCCCCACTGGGTGGGCTGCCCAGTGTAACTCTAAGCAGGGCCAATTCAGAACGATTACATGTCGTCTTGTCCTATAGGGAAATGAATAGATGAACGCTATTGTCCGTGGATAGGAAATATATTTCCAATTATGGAGACTTAATGACTATTCCTGATTGTGTCTAATCTCTTGCTCTTGGGGTGGGGGGGGTGACAGCTATCGGAAGATTTCTGGGGACACTTGTAGTGGAGGAGACGTTGAAATACGACTGGAAGGAGAACTGGTCCCGTGTCCCTTGGCAGGTAAGAGGTGGTTTCTTGCCTTTGAGTTCTTGAGATACTCACCACAGCATCCTCACAGTCTCACACAGGTCTAGTCTCATGGCTCTTCTCGCTTAGTGGAGGAAAGACATGGAAATTACAAGCATCACAGAGCTCCCCTTTTCCCCTAAGCTTGGTATCCAAACCAAATTTATTTATAGCCTTATGCTTTTGTAGGAATGGAAAGTATTTTTTGAGGGAATCCCCTTTTGTTCATTGAAAAGTGTTTATTCTGCATCTCTTGTATCCTAGGGATGGGTGAAGGGGAGGCTTTTATGTGTTCCTCGATCTGTTTGTCAGAGTTGAATATAGAGAGACTTGCGTCTTTTGGGGATGTAGCTAAGTGGTCTATCTTAACTTTTATAATAATAAGTATAATGAATACTTTAATGGAATTTCACACATTTTAATGTACTTTTCCATGTGTCGTCATTTTAATCCTTATCACTACCCAGTGGAGCAGATCCTGTCGTAAGCTCCATTTAAAAAAAAAATAAAGAAGCATGTTCAGAGAAGAGGGTTAATCCACCTATTTAAGGTCACACACCTGGTAAGTGACAGAGCTCAAATTCAGACTCTTCAGCCTCATGCTCTTCCTCGGATATTGCCCAAGTGGCAAATGAGTGTCATTCCCATCACTTTAGGGGATCATTATGCATGCTCATTAGGAAAAACTTCTCTGGAGTGAGTGCATACGCTGTAAAGGGAGAGTGTGGTCCAAACATGCTTTAAGTTGAGTGAGTGGTGTGTGGTATTTGCAATCTAGTCTCGAAATGATGATACTCTTGCAAATAGTTAATCTCTTAGCATCTTTCCTTTCCTGCTCTGTTTCTAGTACTTACTCGTGCAGAGCTTCCTTATTCCCTGTGAGCCCTTCCTCCTGCTCTGACCTCTCGGTGAAGGTGAATGGTTGGCGCGCACTCGCATCCGTGGCCGTGGTGTCTGATGGAACAGCCGTCAGTGCCCGCTGGATCGCAAGAAGCGTGTGGGCCTCCCCCGGCGGGGCAGAGCGCCCCCCTTGTTCGCTTGCTGCTTGCCAGTGTGCCCCGGTGTTTTTCATGCTAAGCTCATTAGTTCTTTAATTTAATCTTCCATCATTACCAGAGTAATTAACATCCCTCACTGTGGAGACTTCAAAAGAACACGGCTTCAGCAGATTCCCGCAAATGAGCAGATAATATTCAAATACGCTCCTCACAAGAGCTGTTATTGATGAGGGTTTGGGTGAGTAGGGTTTGAGTGATTGCTCTTAAGACATGCTTTTGTAATAAACATTTCTGGAGATAATTCAGCGAGGGACAAAACGGTTTAAAGCCATCTAAACCGGTAGGAAAGCTATTTTCTTTTTTTTTTTTTTTAAGATTTTATTTATTTATTTGACAGAGAGAGACACAGCGAGAGAGGGAACACAAGCCGGGGGAGTGGGAGAGGGAGAAGCAGGCTTCCCACGGAGCAGGGAGCCTGAGGCGGGCTCGATCCCAGGACCCTGGGATCATGACCTGAGCCGAAGGCAGACGCTAATGCCTGAGCCACCCAGGTGCTATTTTCTTTTCTGAGAGGAGAAAATAGAACAGGGAACAAAGTGGAAAAATCACATTTGTCATGTAGGCCACCTCCTAAATGAAGGCAAGGGTGTACCACGAAAGGAAAGGAAGCTTTCCTAGAGCTGACGGGAACTATAGCATCTTTGCAAAGAGGAGGTCGTCCGGGCATCTTGGAAGGATTTTTAAAAATGAAGTCATCCTTCTTCCTTTATGATTACTATAATAACACAGAGTCCAGGCGGTGCGCAGGTATGGCTGGGACTGGCCAAGAATTCTGTTCCTTTCCTAGGTTAAGTTTTGAACACGGAAATGCAGAACGTTCCTCTCTACCTAATCCTAAGGCAAGTCTCTCTGGACCCAGGCTCTGCTGTAAAGGCATCAGTTGGTTAGAAGAAAAACCGAAGCCACAGAATGGGGTTTGTGGACGTTAGAGACGTGGGTGGGAGGCTTGCTGCTGTGAGTGTAACCTCCGTGGCTCTCCGTGGCAGCTTCGATGAGAGTCCTTGGTTTCTGGGTCATTTACAGGCTCGGCAGGTTTCATCTTAACGATCCCCTTCACTGGGAATTGCGGTGGGAAGCTTTTCTTGAAAACCAGAGGAAGAGATCGGTTACCATGTGGTGGTGGCTTAGATGCTTTTGAAGTGCAGTGAGACCAAAGGAAGAGAAGGCAAACTTACCTTTATTAAAAACTGTAGGTCGAGGGGCGCCTGGGTGGCTCAGTCATAAAGCATCTGCCTTCAGCTCGGGTCATGATCCCGGGGTCCTGGGATTGAGCCCCACATCGGGCTCCCTGCTCAGCGGGAAGCCTGCTTCTCCCTCTGCCACTCCCCTTGCTTGTGTTCCCTCTCTCGCTGTGTCTCTGTCAAATAAATAAATAAAATCGTAAAAAAAAGAACAAAACCTGTAGGTTGATTTATTTTTGGGGTGCATTATCTGTGTGGGAGCCCTTGTAAAGCGGGTAGCTAGTGCGTGTGAACTCACTGAATGAAGGGGACGGGGGCGAGAGAGAGAAACGGTCACTGTGCGGGTGTGCAATAGAGGGGATCAGGTCCCACATGCAGCCTGCCGTCAAAGTGGTCGCGTTAGACCTGGATGCAGGTATGTTGTGCATCTCTGTCACTGTAGAAGGATCTGCATGTTTTCCATGCTGTTCCCTAAGCAGAAGAGAGGGAGCACCAGCTCTTCTAGTTACTCGTTGTCTGACGTCAGTCAGTCAGTCTTCTTAAGCACTCAGGGCCTCTATTTCTGCGTCTTAAAAAAACGACAGCATTAGCCTCTCTATCCCAAGAGGCAGCATTGTGTAGGGGGTAAAACACAGATTCTGGATCCAGGCTGCCCGAGTTCAAGCCTTGGTCCTGCCACTTACTAGTTGTGTGACCTCGAGTGCGTTAACCTCTCTGCTGTCCGTTTTCTCATTTGTAAAATTGAGCTCACAGTGGTCCTTCCACGATGTAGTCATTATACCAGTGAACGGTGCCTGGGACGTAGTGTGGACATTGTACAGGGTTTGTCAAGAAGAAATAGGACCTTTGCGAGGATTGTGTTGGGCAACGTTTTGTAAGTGTTCAGGGGCAAATGTACTGTTACTGTTGAAACTATAATAGGTTGATGTAATTGCTGTATGTCATTGTGAATAACATTGGATGGGTGAGCAAACAGATTAGCTACAAGTCTTCAGTGACTCAGGGTCTCTCCTCAACATGATTATGGTGCCATGTGATGCAGTCGTGTGACGAGGGAGAGCATGCCGAGTGGGGTAATTATTTTGTCATGTGTGACTCTAAAGACTTCTGGGCCGAGCTCAGAAGCGTGGATGTTGGAGCATGACTGGGGCCTCTAAATTAAAAAAAAAAAAAAAACAATTACAACAAGTAAGACAGTTTGCAGACGAGAAAACAGATTTACAGGAGTTGAAGTAACTTGCCCCTCAAGGCAGAAATGGGCTTCCACTTTTCACACCTTCTCAGTCTTGATTCCGATGCTCTTCCACTTGATCTGCGCCATGAGGTTTATGTGTGAGCAGAAAAAAGGTCAGACATGCTAGGACTCCTCAGCATCCCCCTCGTCCACCCGCTCTGTTGTTTGTCTGTGTCTGTGCAGAGGAGAACGAATTCATCCTGTATGCCATGCGGAAGTCCATCCACCGCTATGACCTGGCCTCGGGAGCCACCGAGCAGTTGCCCCTCACGGGGCTACGGGCCGCAGTGGCCCTGGACTTTGACTATGAGCACAACTGCTTGTATTGGTCTGACCTGGCCTTGGACACCATCCAGGTATGTCAACCCTCGGTCCGCTCGTGGGGGCCGTGCCTTGTGACCGCCCAATCCTGATAAGCTTCCTTCAGGACGGCCTAGGGAAATGGGTATTAGACGTTTTAAGTCGTAACTCCTCTCAGGGCTGATGGATGAAACCTTGCATTCTTCTGTTTTGGTATTTTCTTGCCCTGCCCACCTCTGTCCTCGTAGGAAGGACTAAGGGAGCCCCAAATCTGCCATCTTACTTGTAAGTGAGACTTCCCTTTTCCTGCCGGGAAGATTTGAGGACTAAGAGTATAGGATGATGAGTTACTATCATACCAGCTGCCTCTGAGGCGACCTTCTTCCCGAGCCATGATACAGGAACACGTGACGTACCCGCAGTTCACGTAATTACCCACTTCAGCTATTCGGAACACAGCCAAGAACCAGCAAGTGAACTATAAAGATCCCCTCACGGGCCAGATAGATAGCCATAGACTCAAGCTCATGCATTTTAAAGGAGAGCTATTTGATCTTTATTCATTGCCTATTTAATTCTTTTTAGAAAAGCAATTCCAACAAGTTTTATCCGGACTTCCAACCCAGCAGAAATGTTACAGTGCCTGGGTTTTCGAGGGGCTGGGGCTGGGGGACGCCAGCGACCGCTCAGTGTAGCTTGTCCCAGGGACAGCACCCGACGGCCAGGAGCTTCCCAAGGGAGGAGAGCCTAGAAAAGCCGACTCAAGAACTTAAAAATAACAGCAGTCTGGTTTCATTTATTTCAAAAGCAAACAGACTCGTGCTTCTCAGTAATCTCCGACCTCATTATTGGGATACAGTGTTGTTCAGTTATCAGCGTTCATAAGGATGATGCCGAGTAATATCAATGATTAAGTTCTGTGTAGCTCTAGAGTCTCCTTGGAAACAGGAAACCGTTAATACATTTTAGAAAAGCTTTGTTAAAAACCGGCTTCGCCCATGTGGAACGTTTACTGATAGAAGACATCTCATCCCTTGCCGGTCAAAGCCCGTGGAGTAAAGGGTTGCCATCCACGGGACTTGAGTTGGCACGAGGTCATTCGCGTACTCACAGCCTTTTTTCCCACCCTCTCTTTAGCGCCTCTGTTTGAATGGGAGTACAGGGCAAGAGGTGATCATCAATTCTGGCCTGGAGACCGTAGAAGCCTTGGCTTTTGAACCCCTCAGCCAGTTACTTTATTGGGTGGACTCTGGCTTTAAAAAGATCGAGGTATGTGTATCCCATGCGGTCCTTAATTAAGCATGCAGGGGGAGCACCTGGGCTTTGAGCCAGGTTTGACCCAGGGGGCGGAGCCAGTGTGTCCGACTTCTCTGGAAATTCTTTGAGAATTCCAGAGAGTGGACCAGCGGAGCCTCCGGGAAAGGAAGAAAAGGATAGTTTCAGAATTTGTGCTCATTGTCCTGAAGGTCCCACGTGAGAACAGGATTCCTGAACCCGTCAGCGATTTCATTAAGATGCCCCGAACGGTTCTATTTTGGCTAGCTGAGGCGTGTGGTGGTAACAATGATGATAATTATATAATACCATAGCATTAGTATAGTGCTGTATTGTCAGTGCTCTAGTATTATTGGAGTTGATTAGAGTAATTAAGACAATATCATGATCATGATTATGATTATTGATGACAACGAGCACTTATTCTGTGCCAAGCCCAGTTGGAAGCACTTTGCTTGAATTATTGGATTCAGTTCTCACGACAACCCTGTTAACAGTGCTCTTATTTGCCCACTTTACTTATCTGCAGCTTAGCGACCTGAGGCCACATGAGGGTAAGAAAGGGCCTCTCCAACACCAAAGTCATGGTCTCATAGGCACACTCACCTCCCAGAAGTCAAGGCTGAGGCCCTGGCTCACTGTCTCCACCCCACTTTGTACCAACTACGGGGGGACACGGCGTGTGGGTCACGTGGAAAGCTCAGTAGCGGCAGGGAGTCACCGTCGGGAGAAGTCACCAAGACGAAAGTCCCAAAGTCGAGCGCCAGAGCTGGGTTCAGTCTTCATTCTGGTAGCTTAAGTGACTCGGGCGAGTTTCTTATCCCCTGAAGCTTCAGTTTCCAGTGTCTGTGAGACAGACTGGATCCACCCCGTCGTCGGACGGGTGCTCTTCCTTGCATGGCGCCTGCCAGGTGTGCTCTGAGGCCGAGGATACAGGAGTAGGTGAGACACACACGTTCCTGTCCTGAGAGAGATGAGATGTGAGTGGAGGAAGCAAACCACTGAAGACATACGTCTATCAGTTCTGTCAGCGATGAGTCCTAGAGGGCCTGTCCAATGGGGCAGTGTGATCGTGTGACTGCGGAGGGGGCAGGAAGGCCTTGAGGATGTGGCGCCCGAGCCGAGCCCTGAGGAGAGGGCGGTGTCCACCTCAGAGTGTGGCTGGGGGAAGCGAGTGAGAAGACGCACAATGCCTCACACGCACTGAGTGGGGCACCGGTGGTCTTGTTATTACTGCGTCTCTCCTTTCTTTAACTGTGTGTGGTCAGCGCTTTGCCAGGTGCCGGAGGGATGCCATAAAGAGTAAGCGTCCATACCGCGCAGGTACCGTTTGTGCGAAATGGTAAGATGAGTCCCTGGCAAGAACTGTAGATGCTCGTTGAGGAAGGCAGGTCAGAGGAGTTAGCTGAGGAGCTGGGCCCGGAGGGGAGTTCTGAAGGAGAGACGCGATTTGATTATGGAGCAGAGGACAGGCCCGGGACGGGACGCGGTGAGAGCAGACAGACAAGTTGGAGTAAGTCAGGTTTCGAGAACCATGAGAAGGCCGGCCTCCCTGAAGTTGTCGGGGCTGAAGTGGACGAGAGAGAATATGGAGGAGAGAGAATTAAAAGTCTGTGGAGATTCTTTTTTTTTTTTTTTAAAGATTTTATTTATTTATTTGAGAGAGAGAGAATGAGAGAGAGAGAGAGCACAAGAGGGGGGAGGGTCAGAGGGAGAAGCAGACTCCCCGCTGAGCAGGGAGCCCGATGTGGGACTCGATCCCGGGACTCCAGGATCATGACCTGAGCCGAAGGCAGTCGCTTAACCGACTGAGCCACCCAGGCGCCCAAGTCTGTGGAGATTCTTAATCGTAAGGCCTGGGACGTTGAATATTTGTTTTGTGGACCGTGTGGAACCATTGGTGGCTTTGGAGCGTGGAGCAACGTAGGTGGGATAAATAAATAATACGTCCTGAGTACTTTGTGCAGATCTGTCCTCATGCCCCCAGAACCGGGGCACGGGCAACAGCGCCGGCCCCTCTGTCAGACCATGTAAGGATTGTCCCATGAGCCCGAGGAGGGAACAGCTCCTTCTGACCGGAAGTCAGGGCAGGCTTCCCAGATGAGTCTGCAGGGGAATCAGGCGCCCACAGAGGTGCGTGTCTGTGGGCAGTAGCCCAGCAGGAAACTGTGATGTGGGCTTTCAAGGAGCTCAGATCCATCTTGGCCTCCGCTCAGGCCCCGCCCCCTCCTATTTCTCGTCAGGTGGCTAATCCAGATGGTGACTTCCGACTCACGATTGTCAACTCCTCTGTGCTCGACCGGCCCAGGGCTCTGGTCCTCCTGCCCCAGGACGGGTAAGTGTGGCCCCAGAGGAAATCAGCATGTGGCGGATGCTGCCAACAGACATCTGTCTGCTCATGGAAGTGCCAACTGCCGGACGCAAACTTGTTTCTGATGATTGCGGTTGAAATAATCTGTTGACTTTGAGTCTTGAAACCAGAGCTCAGTCATCTTGTCAGGTAACTCCATTCCCCTTTTGTTAGCAAGCATCAGTCTCCACATCCAGATGTCTCACATCTGTGGGGTGTTTCTGCAACGAAAGGTATTATTAAAAGTCTCGCCGTAGATATAGCGTCGTCAGGCCTGGTTAGATATCGTAAGGATTCTTTATCTCAAGTTTGGCGCATGATGCAAACATATGATCCCTTCCATCTCTTCCCTGCCCAACCCCCACGGGTTTTCTTACTAGCAATTTATATGCTATATGGGAAATGCAAAGGTGTTTTTTAAATTAATTTCTTAACTTAAAGAAACATAGCTAAAAGAAAATTCTGCATTAGGCTTTCTATCCTTCTAGTATTTATGATTGAGAGATCTATTTTTTAAAAGGAAAAATATATATGTACTTCATTAAAAATATTAAGAGAACAGAAGTTTACAAAATGAAAAATATTTGTTTCCTCCTTTTTCACTTTTAACCCTTCTCCTTCATACTTCCTAGGGGTAATCGTGGTTAGTAGTTTCTTGTGTATCATTCAGAATTCTTTTTTATCCACGTGCAAGCACATAGCCTTAAGACACACGGACACACACACACTCATGCATCAAATAGAATTGTAGATATTTACTGTTCTGCGTGTTTTCAAAACCTTTAACATGGGTTGAAGATGATCTTTTCACGTGAGCACACATGAAAACATGTAGATTTTTAGGCATCAAAATATTCTATTATATGTACCATCATCTATCACTTTCTCTGTAGATTAACCTGTTGGCGTGTATACACATATATTCACCTAAAAGTGTATGTGTGTGTGTATACACACATAACACATACATAATTTTTTTGCTGGTATGAACAATGCTGTGATGAATGTCTTTGTACATTGTCGTCACATAACTTGATTGTATCTGTAGATAAATTCCAGCAAAGAAATTTCTGGGGCAAGAAATTCAGGGTGTTAAGTATTATAATTACAGCTTATGATAATAATACTGCCAAACTAACTGGCCTTCCAGTTCTAGAGAGGCTTCTTACCTCTTGGGGATAGTATCTCACTCCCGATTCCCTAGGTCGGATGTGATGTGTGTTCTTTCCCGGTTTGACCAGGGTGATGTTCTGGACCGACTGGGGAGACCTGAAGCCGGGAATTTATCGGAGCAATATGGATGGCTCTGCCGTCCATCGTCTTGTGTCAGAGGATGTGAAGTGGCCCAATGGCATCTCTGTGGATGACCAGTGGATCTACTGGACAGATGCCTACCTGGACTGCATCGAGCGGATCACTTTTGATGGCCAGCAGCGCTCGATCATCCTGGACAACCTCCCCCACCCCTACGCCATTGCCGTCTTTAAGGTGGGACTTCCTTTGCTCCCAGCTTTGGGCAGTCTGTTAGAGCAGGTGAAGAGCGTGCTGAGGTGAAGAGCTGCTACCTTGGGTTTTTGCAGAGATGCTTGTCTGACTAACTTCTAGAAGAATCAGCTCACTTCTGGATTTGAGACTGTTTTCTTTAGCGCATCTGGACGGATGTCAGACAGAGTTGCCAGGCGTCTGGGGCTGCTCACTGTTCCCAGTTCAGAAGGTTAAAGGTTGTTTCATAGAAAAATCCCCTTTTGCCCTCGAGTGCCAGTAGTTTGGGCTCGGTGTCTTCGTCTCCTGCTCACCTTGTGTCCTGATGGGTTCACATGGGCTCCGTCCCACCCGTGTGGCCAGCCACTGCTGCTTTGACTCTAGAGAACAGAATGGTTGGTCTTTCCTGCCACTGGGAAGCAGATTTCGAACTGAAAGGTTGGGCTGTGGTCAAACTTGAATGCTTCTCAGGTGGTGTCTGCCAGGCAGTTCCTTCAGGGTGACTCTTGGGTGAGGTCTGGACAAATCCACTGCCTTGCATTTCAGTGGAAATCTTGGTCGGGCTGATCCCTCACCACGGAATGTTAGGTGTCCTCTATGGGTGAACCCTTGTTCTTATTGAGGGCCCAGGATTGGAGACCCAGGAGCTGGACTGACGAGCAAAGGTTTTCTTTCTAGAATGAGATCTACTGGGATGACTGGTCGCAGCTCAGCATCTTCCGAGCTTCCAAACACAGCGGCTCCCAGGTGGCGGTTCTCGCGAGTCAGCTCACGGGGCTGATGGACATGAAGATTTTCTACAAGGGCAGGACGACTGGTAAGGAAGGCTGCGTCGCCGGCTTCATCTCTCCCTCGCTGTGATCTCCAGGAAGGGGCTGGGCGTGGGCAATCTCTGCCCGGGCAGGAGCTGACAGGCTGCGTCTTTATTGTCGTGACAACATGCCCATTATTTAATTTCTGCCTAATGACCTCTTAATTGCTTTTCTAACGGTACACAAACAGCTGGAAGACAGCGTGTTTTCGCCTGCCTAGAGTGTGATGCTTGGTGGGTAATTACACCCTCCTCCCGCCTTTGGCCCCTGACTGATGGGTGGCGTAGCTTCTGCTGCAGCTGGAGAAGCCCCGCGTGTGCTTACTCCCCATCTGGCAACCTCACAGGGAGCAGGGCTGGGTGTGCCCCCAGTTGCTGCCTGCCGATGGGAGTCCTGTCTCGTCCTCCGCTTGCCCAGATGACCTGTGGCTCATTGAGCACCTGCCCCCTTGTCATGCGAGGCGTCGTTATATGACGCATTAATTCACGTGTCCCCGCCTGAAACTCTTAAACCCCACGAAGAAGGAGATCATGTCTGCGCCCCTCCCCCCCGCCCCCCGAGACAACAGTCTGGCCACTGCCTAGCACTCGGTAGGGCTCAGTCTTTGTTGGAAGAGGTCATGAAAGGGGGCCAGCTGCCAGTGGGTGTGGACAGTAGCTGTCTTAAAGATTGTTGGGTGAGGCTTCAAGAGCTGCTCCAAGGCTTGTGACCTGCTTGCTGGTCCTGGAGAGCGAGACTGTGCCGCAGAAAGCCTCCTTCCTTACTTTCCGCCCTCTCCCTCTGTGTGCTACCCACACTGTGGGCTCTACAGGACGGAGAGAGCAGGATGCTCCGGGAAGAATAGTCCCTTTAAGAAGCACCCTGTTGATCTCAGCAGGATTAAATAGCATCCTGGCTCTGCTGACTCGCCTTTATTGACAAACTGCTAGGTTTCCTGTTTGGCAGCACAATGTTGACGTTGTTTTGTGGGTTTTGGCTTTGCTAAGAGAAGATTGACAAAGGGGAAAAAGATGGTTATAGATATCATTGTTTTTTGCGGGGGGACCAGTGAAGATAGCATTGAGAATACCCTTGCGAAACGGTAGAGAACTTTAGAAATGTAAGTCTGTATTATTATTAGGACTGCACCGGACCTGGGATGTGGGTGGGGCTGGTATCATGATCCACGGTTCCTAGATCAGGGAACGGCATCTCAGGGGCGAATTAGGTTTCTCAAAGGTCCCTTGCTAGTGTAGGAGCTGGGCCTTTGTTCCAGGTTAATCGAGGAGTCACCTCCTTCCCAGAGGAGGTGCCTATTTTAAAATAGGGAGAGATGAAGGACTCCTGCTTCTGGGGTCCCAAGGCTGAAACTCAGGGCCTTTGTTTGATGGAGGACCCTGAGCCCCTGCTGATGGGCATCGCTAGCAAGCTGAGTGAATCATCAGCATTTCTCTGAGTTAGTGCTCAGTCCGGAAAGCAGGTCTTCCTTTTGACAGGTGCTTGTAAGCATGTGCTTGCTGAGCACACGACCATTCCTGAAACACCATGTTCCGGTGAACCCGTGATCCTTGGGCTCCCCCCTCCCCGGTCTCGGCTGGTCGCTTGCCCCATTCCAGCTGATGCACAGTCACAGCTGGGTCCTGGGGAGTAGGAGGGAGGATGGTCTGTGGTCACAGCATGTGCCTGTGTTGTCTTCTTCATGCCTGAAAGAGTCACCTTCACTTAAACCATCCGAAGGAATTCTGGGAGTCCGCCTGGGGTCTGGCTGGAGGAGATGTGTGCTGGTGGGTAGAACACAGACCCGGGACCGTGCAACCTCATGGCCAGTCGCTGCCCCCTCCTTGCTCCTTCCCCCGTTCCTCCGTTGGCCTTTTGGATTCCCTTTTTCTCCCTTGTGTGAGCAGGATACTCGTGGCCGAGTTCCCACCCACAGGCACAGGGCCAGAGAAGCAAAGCTGAGATCTCTCAGATGGGCTAGTCTGGGTTCACTGAAAGCTTTTGAAATGGCATCTGGCTGCCAGCCCTGCCTGTGTGCAGTGGGTGCCTCTCGGCCTTGAACTTGTTTGCTCTAACCTGCTTGCTTTTTTGGACACTGTTTTGCAAATTCATTTTGCCTATGGGCCACCCCTGGTGCCAATCTTTATTATTTTTGTTGTCTGCTCTGAACACATACAGGACTGCCTATTAGCCATGCGTAAGATAATAATACACATGATCACCTACATATATTAAGGGATTACACACTGATGTGCTTTGTGGGCTTGAATAACCTCCGTTAATCTTCCCAAAACCCATGTGTTAATATTTCCATTTTCTAGATGAGGACATGAAAGTCAGGTTCATGTTTCTACATCACATATTTAGTAAGTGGTAAGAATTTGAACCATGGCCTAATGGACTTTTGAGCTTGACTTTGATAAAACCATTAAGCTCTGCTCCCTTTATCATATGTTGTTGGAATAGTGGTGCCCTGGTATATGACAACAATATAGAAGTACTAGATTTTGATTGATTCTTGTTTGTGATAAAAATTTTGTTCACTTGGAACATTTGTCCATTTGGGTTATTTGGTTATAAACAGATGCCTTTCTTAATCTTTATGTCTGGTGGATTTTTATGTAGTGTCACTGGGATCTGTTCTTCATAAAGAGTGCTTTTTCTTTAAAGAGCTTACTTTGCAAGGTTGTTGATATATCAAGTTGGTGTTGCAATGGACGAAAATATTTTGGAGCTCTGGGAATTGTCCTTCAGAGTCTGCAGTAAGCCAGGGCTTTTAAATACCTACAGTGAGGGCAAATACTTACTCGATGGGGTGGATTTGATTTTGATAATTGTCAAGCGTAGAGATAATTAAGGAAGGTAATAGCATTTCTGGCTCCTAGACAAGTTCTGGAGGAGTTTTCCAAAGAGGAAATCTGAATGTGTTCTGAATCTGCCCCATGAAGACATCATGCAGCTGTTTTATCTTCAAAGGGGACGTCTTTGGAGGTGATGACTGTCACTTGTCCACTCGTCACATCTACCTGCCTTGCCCACACGAGACTGCAGCATCCTATAGAAAGAGTCTGTGGCCGTGTTCTGGTGGAATTCTGCTGAATACTCCTTCCATGCTCGCCCAGGTTCTCTGTGGCTTTGTAGCACCCCATAAGCTCCTGCCGTGCCTACCTCCTGGGGTCCGTGACTCGGTCTGCTTGGTTTGGGGTTTGGCCCTGGAGACAGCCTCTCAGACTGTATACATCTCTGTCTAGACCAGCCTCCTGAAATACCGCACCCCATTTTGGGTTCCGTACTTGTGGCTCTTGGTTTTTTGAGCAGGAGCATTTGCTCCCCATGTGAACACGTTAGTCGTGGTATTTTACAGACCTAGCTCCACGTGAAATTATCATCCTGTCCCTGAGTATTTTTCGGAGATTCTGTTATTGTTCAATTTCTTGGAACATTAAATGATATGTTGTCCTTTGAATACAGAGAACACGTTCCAGATCCCTTTGGAGTTGTTTTCCATTAGCGGCAGCTCTGTGTTCCTCCCTGTAGCCTAGGGCGTGTAACTTCTGAAAAAGGAACAGCCTCTGCCCATGGAACAGGTCAGAGTGAATTGATTTCTGGCATTTCTGCTCTCGTCAGCAGGTTATTCTGCTATGGTAACTCTACCTTTAGAGCGGATTGAATTATTTGTAGAACGTTTCATCGTATGGATTCTCCTCTGTGGGTGTGTGTACTTCATCTGTTTGGTAATGCTTCGTACTCTCTGGTCTTTAGCATCGGAACAACACTGTTGTTGTATCGTTACAATTTTTCTTTTTATTTTTTTAAAGATTTTATTTATTTATTTTAAAGAGAGAGAGAGCGCGTGTGAGTGTGCACATGTGCGAGCTCGAAGAGGGGCAGAGGGAGAGATAGAATCCCAAGCAGACTCTGTGCTGAGCACGGAGCCCGACGCGGGGCTCGATCTCACCACCCTGAGGTCACCACCTGGGCCAAAATCAAGAGTCGGACACTTAACCAATGAGCCACCCAGGCGCCCCTGCAATTTTTATTTTATGTGTATGCCAGTTAGACACTGATGAAGTGCCAACATTCCAAAGCTACTGAGTGTATCATGACCCATATCAATACTGATTGTCATTAATGAACCCTGTTTTCCCACCTGCAGCTCAGTGTAGGCATGACATAGCTAAAATCTTGGCTGGATGGAGACAGATTGCTTGGATGTGATTCAGGGGGAGGGGGCGGGGGAGGGGGCGGGGGAGGGGGCGTTTTCTCTGTTCGTGAGATGGCACAGCTGAAGAAGCATCATCAGTTGAGTTTTATCAAAGCATTTATGTTTATTTTCCCCAATTTTGATGATGAATAGTCACAGCCAAAAGAACAAGTATACATTTCATAATTTATGTGGCTTTTATATTGCTCGATAGTTGTATGTGTTTCCAGTTGTTACAAAATGATTTATGTGTCCTCTTCCCTCCTTCCCGGAAAGATGTGGGGGATAGGAAAATACCTTTTCCATCACCGTTCATCCACAAAGGTTCTCTCTCCAGACTGTAGTGAAGGATTTTACGGACTTTTACCTGGCACTCTCTTTGGAAAGCCGAACCAGAGACAAGATTGGCAGTAGGGACAGGTCCACATTTACTAGTCCTTGTGTGGGTTCACTGCATGACACATGGTACTGAGGCTAATGAGGGCCCTGTGCTTGGGTCTTCGTTCAGCTCGGTAGCTGCACTCGGGCACGGAGGAGTTGAGAAGCAGAGACGTGGATGTTTGTCCGGGGCCCCATCATGGCTTTGCGCCATCGGGTCTGTAAAATGAGGGGGTTGTCTTGGATTTTAGCCCCCCGTTCGGGGTCTCCCTGGCACCGATTAACCCGGCCGCGGCCGCCGTCTGTCTTCTCCCCAGGAAGCAATGCCTGCGTGTCCAGGCCATGCAGCCTGCTCTGCCTGCCCAGGGCCAACAACAGTAAAAGCTGCCGGTGTCCAGAGGGTGTGGCCAGCAGCGTCCTCCCGTCCGGGGACCTGATGTGTGAGTGCCCTCAGGGCTACCAGCGGGAGAACAACACCTGCGTCAGAGAAGGTGCGTCCCGCCGGCCTCCTTCCCTCTTCCCTCCCCTCTCCCAGCGCTCTCTATTCCCCGTGTTTGCGTGATCGAAAATGCCCTCGGTAAAAATGAAATCCACGAGATACTTAGAGACATCCTGGTCTGGGTTCTAAGGCCTGGGCTCCTCAGTCCTCATCGGGAGCAGCCCTGCGCGGCTTATTTAAACATGATAGCTGTGGTTTTGGTTTCATGTCAGATGACCCAGGCCTTCCTCGACGTCCCCTTTTTGTCTCCTCCTCCGTCTTCCTCTCCTCACACGTCCCTTCTCCTGCTTCTTGTAAGTTGGGACCACACCTGACTTGGAGAAAGGACTGGTGGGACTCCACGAGCTCACCGAGGTTCACCCAGCAGTTCCCCCCTCCCCCCTCCGCCCCTGCCAGCCCGAAAACCTCCAGAACTTCAGAACAATGTTGCAGACGTTGAGGCTTCCCTTCATGCTGTGACCAAGTGGCCCGAGCGGCCACACCCACCCGTCCTTTGAATACATAGATTCTAATTTTTTTCCTCTAAAAACCTGTCTTAATCTTTCTTTCCTGTCTGATTTGTGTTCTTATTCTCCGCCTCACGTTACTGTCAGTGAGGTGAACCTCTGGAAAGGGGGGGCCCTTCCAGGAAGCGCCCAAATCCCTGCTTTTTTTTTTTTTTTCTCGAGGTTATATTGGCTTTGGAATCACAACCTCCCTCCTCACAGAAGCCTCTTAGTCCTGGGCGGGGGGGCACACAAAGGAGCCCTGTGGTCCCTTTTCCATAAGAAATACACATGGAGAAAGGATGACCCTTCCCTTCTTAGACGCAGGACATTCTCTTTCAGGCTCCAGACATCATCTTAAAGCTATTTAGAAAGAAACAGAGTTAACACTTAAGTTAGAGAAAGGCTTTTTAATATTTTCCTTTAGAATGCCTTTGGAGACCCAAACACGAGTCCAGCCTTCATGTGTTCTTGTCTGGGTTTACTAAACAATGTTTTTTTTTTTTTTTTTTTTTTCTGTGCGTCAGAGTATTATGTATCCTTTGTCATCTACTTGGCTGAAAAATGGAAGATATATGGATATATATAATTGTATATACAAAATACATATAGCTGCAAATATGTGGGACACGTATGTTTTCGTACTGTGTAGACAGAGCCCCGTAAGCAGTTCCTCGTATAACTGGTGTTTTATAATGTCGATGTTTGGTATCTCCCCATTGGACCCGACTGGCACCATTGCTGTCCTTTTTCACCATTATAACCACCCCTGACACCTATCCAGCTGGCCTCTTGTCCTTAAATTGTAACTAAGAGGACAGGAAGAGGCCTCTATTGTATGCTCCCGCGTGCAGGTGAGCTTGGCACCCCTGTTCCTCTTTACCGCGTAAGGCGTGCTGTTTGAGGAAGAGAAATGGAAACTCAGTGAAAAGCGAGAGTCTTGCGGTCCAGCCATAAGAGTAATATGTGTCTCGTTTCCTGTGCCCGGCCCGCCGTCCAGAGAACACCTGTCTCCGTAACCAGTATCGGTGCAGCAACGGGAACTGTATCAATAGCATCTGGTGGTGCGATTTTGACAACGACTGCGGTGACATGAGCGACGAGAGAAACTGCCGTGAGTCTTCCCGGTTCGGCCGGGCTTTCGGGAGGGGGCGCACGGACCGTCCTTGGAAGGCTGGCCAGCCAGCTCCGCCCGGGCGGGGGGCCTGAAGCCTGGGGTGCCGGCCGGTGGCCCCTCGTGATCGGTGATGCTCATGGGAGCTGATGGGGCTTGGAGAACAGAGAAGACACTTAGATATAGGTTGTTATTGAGAACCCCAGCCCCGACTGGGAAGGGAACTACTTGTTACAAAGGGTTTACCAGTAAGCATCGCCTGGCTGAAACTGAGCTGAGTCGGGCAGTCTGGGCTCTCATTGTGGCTTTACCACCGTGATAAAGCTGGTGACCAGGTGACGTCCCTTGATCTGTAAATTCAGCCTTTTCAGAGATGGGAAACAGGTTTCATTTTGTATGCCGTCCCATCAGCGGATATTGGCTGCCTGCCAGGCTCCAGAGAGATGGTTCCAACTGCTTGATGATGCCTTGTTTGGCTTGAAATGTGGGGGCGTTGATCTGTGCACATGGAAGCGTCATCTTTGGACTGTGTGCTTTCTAAGGGTCACTACTAAAGCATGGTTCTGTTCAGCAGGGTTTAAAGACAAATAACTACTTAAAATGAGTAATTTATTTACTGCAAAGTTTTAATTTTTGATAGCTTCGACATTATCTTCTAAGGAGGTGCTTTGCTCTCTGACAGTGAGTAATATGTTCATACATTCACTCGGCAAGTATTTGTTGAGGACTCCTTGTTCTAGGCTCTGTGCTCGGCCTGGGGATACCAGGTGATCAGGTGGACATGGAGTTTACTCCGTAGGGGAGTCTGAAGCGTAGAGGGGCAGTTGCGGTAGATCCAGTGAGTGCTATAATGGGGAAGCTCATACGCATACAGGAAGAGCACACAAATCAAACTTGGGGAGGTATTTATGGAGAGCCCTGAAGGGTGGGTAGAGGTGAAGCAAGCAGAGGTGGAGGGAACATAGTTGTCGGCAGGAGAACAGGTATGAAAGCCCAGAGGTCAGAGTGTGTGTGGCATGGTTAGGAGGCTGGTGTGGCTCATCAATAATATGAATATGGAAGCCATGGGGCAAGGGGAAGACGGGCTAGTGAGGGTGCCCGGAGCAGCAAGTGCCTTTGGACTTTACTCAGAAGAGCCGTTGAGAACCACTAAAATAATATGATCAGATTCTTGTCTTTGGAAAAGTAAGCAGTGGGCAGAAGGCACTGGATGGGAGGAAGACCGGAAGCAGGGAAGCCAGAAACCAGTGTGAAGGCTTCTCTTGCAAATATTTTCCCACTGGGGATCCAGGAGCTCATTTACCATTTTGTGCTCTGAGAACAGGGTAGGGGGTGACTCCTGGCTCTGGGCTGGCCATATGTAGCCAGCCATGTGTGGAGTCCGCGCCAGGTTCCCACGTCTCTCCAGCCAGAAAGCAACCTTAGAAGCAGTCAACTCCCTGAACTCGTCCGGGCCCAGCAAAACCATGTGCTGCCCTTGCTGGTGCTTAGGAGGTTATTTAACAAACCTTTTCTTAATCATTTTTCCCTGGTTTCAGTGGATGCCATTCACAGGCAGGGAGAAGAGCTTACTGAATGGCAGATTTGGAGAAGTGTTAGGCTGTCTGTGTGTTTTTTCTTCTCTGCAAAAAGGACACCAATAAAAGCCTTCTCTACCTACCAGAGTCTCAGGAAGGGGTGATATTTGTGGGGGAAGAGCCAGAGCTCCTTAAAAACAATAAATATTAACAACACTGGAACCGAGCCTGGAAAGGACTTTATTACATAATGGGGTGGGCGAGGAGACGCTTCTTAGAATTAGCACATTGCACGAAGATTGCCCAGACATGATTAGGCTTTAGTGGAAGCAGAGAGGTTTAAACTAGATGACCTTGTGTCTGATAGATGGGGATTCCACCCAGGGGCTTTGGGTTCCACTAGATGACAAGGGGGGATCTTGTATTGGTGCAGTGTTCTGAGAGAGGGAGCTCCGTCCATCTTCAGGAGGGGCGCCCTCTCCCCCTCTCCCCCAGTGCCAGAGCTCAGTGCTGGTCGCACAGGCTTCCACGCAGAGTTTACGCTGCTCCTCTGGGTCAAGTGTGCAGCCGGCTCTGCCCTCCTCCTGGTTTGGTGTCAGCGTCAGCTGGGATTGACATTCCCCGGGACTTGCTCGCTGCTCTGCTCTTTCTCCATTCATTCCACTTGGCAGAGGGGAGGCACTGAGGAGGGGTACAGGGGTTAAAATATGGAGCCTGGGAACCAGGAGAGTGGTGCTTGATCGCACCTGCAGGAGTGGCTCCCTTATCCAGGAGGAGGAGAGTCGTGCTTATCCTGATGGTGGAGGCGCGCCGTCCATGGGCAGGGCTGCAGGGAAGGGACAGGCTGCGACTGGGTGGGGCTGCTGTCTGGGAAGTGAAAGGCAGCCGCCTGGGGAGCAGAGTGGGAGTGGTGACCGGGGAGCCGGGGAGAGATGTTGTCAGCACATCTCCCTCCCGCGCACAGACTCCTGCGCTGGGTAGTTGTCAGGCGCTCCGGGTTTTGACGTGAATCCCCTGCAGCCTTGTCATTTTTGTATTCATCCTCTGCCTCCCACCATGAGCTCAATTACAGAGAAGAAATGGAGCCTCAAATAAGAGCCGCTGGGATGTCTCACTGTATAGCATTGCCCTTGGCTTTTCATTTCCCGGCACCCCGCCCCCCCCCAGGATTCTGTTCTGTCACATCGTGCCTTCTGTGTCAGCCCCTCCTGAGCACAGCCTTCCTTCCCAAAGCCTTGCCTGGAGGGTCTTTTGCTGGGTTCTAGGGATTGTGCTTACCCCCAGATACTTTCTGCTTAGAAGAGGGAGAAGGGTCTACGTCTATACCCATTCTGGTGCAGGAGGGCAGAGGAAGGACAAGGAAGACGCATGACATTTGTTTGGAGCCTAGTCTGTTTTGCAGCCTTATGTAATGGGCTCTGGTCCCAAACCGGTTTGCTCATTTACATTCATAAACTGCCCCGGGGTAGGTGTTCTATTATCTCCATTTTACAGTAGAGAAAACAGAGGCACGGATCAGTTAGGTTACATGAATTATAGAATTGAGATGCATATCTAGTCTTTCTGTCATCACAGCGCTTGGCCACATGACCTTATCCTCCTCCTGCTGTGTCCCAAACGGGCTCAAGGAGGTTAAAGTTAATTAATTGCTCGAGGCAGAGGCAGAGCCAGGATCTGAAACCCAGTCCCGCCTGACGCCAGGGCCCAGATTCTTGCCCAACACTCCCCGTGTCATCAATACGGGGAGGTGCCAGCTTCTCGCGTGGAATTGGGCTTCCTCATGGTCGTTGTCTAGATGAAGGTATCTCTGCTGCTGACTTAGGGGTCGTAGGAGGTGATCCGGCCCATCAGTCTCTCTCCCAGCTGGAGGGCAGTTTCTCACCCTCCCAGCCCGGTGCCCATCTGGAAACTTCCATGGAAAGATAGGCTCTTCTTTTCCTTGGCTGTAAATTTTTTTTTGTATTTTTGGTCTGTTGCTGCAATTCAAATCTGCTTTCTTCTCTGTTTTAGTTCGTTTTCCATGGGGATGTGTGTATTGGGTGGGGGGATAAATTGTTCCTCATGAGTATGTCGTCTCTTCCCTTTTAGCTACTACCGTTTGTGATCTGGACACCCAGTTCCGCTGCCAGGAGTCTGGGACCTGCATCCCACTGTCCTACAAATGTGACCTTGAGGATGATTGTGGAGACAACAGCGATGAAAGTCACTGCGGTAAGGGGACATGATGTCCAGGGACCCCACTCCTGAGCAAGGCAGCACCCTTGCTCCCTGGGCTTCCGTGAGTTGCAGATGGAGGATTTCCGAAAGCATCTCGGGGTTTTCTTTCTTTCTTTCTTTTTTTCCGGAGAGAGAGAATGCACATGTGTGTGCAGGTGGTGGGGGGAGGGGAGACATGGGAGAGGAGGAGGGGCCGAGGGAGAGAGAGACAGCACTCGAGAATCCTAAGTAGGCTCCTCGCTGAGCACGGAGGCCAAAGTGGGGCTCCATCCCAGGGCCCCGAGATCATGACCTGAGCTGAAACCAAGAGTTGGACGCTTAACCGACTGAGCCACCCAGATGCCCCCATCAGGGTTTCGGAGACCCAGCTCTATGACCACCTCCGTCCCCTTGGTAGGAATGATTCATTCGAAAGATCATGGACCCTGCTTTACCGTGCAGAGATGCTGTAAGCATGAATGTGATAGTAAGGAAGATTTCTAACTGATTCTAGGTGGTTATTAACAGCTCTATATGACATAGACTTGGGCCACATGTCTGGGTGGCTATGAGATTAGCCTCCTGAAGACACAGATCTATACCTTTATGAATGTGTTTTTTGTTTTTTTTTTTTTAAACCAATCTAATTCAGTAAACTCCGCTGGAAGCCAGCAGATAGCACAAACGTTGTTCGAACATCTGTTTTCTGAATGGAAATTTTTACATTTAGAAAAACAGTATGATGGAATTGCCAGGAGTGATAGGGGTTCTCTAGTTCAGTCCTCTTAATTTCCAGTTAAATGGCTGAGGGGACTTACTCAAGGTGACACTATTAATTTGTGTCAGGATGGGGACCCGGAGCCCATGGTTCCCAGCCTCGCCACTGCGCAGCCCAGCCCTGCCTGCTGCGGGACCAGCATTGCTGACCGTCCAAGGAGGAAACGTCGTGCGGTGCACATAGTGCACCAGACTGGAGGGGTTCTGACTGGGAAGGGGAAGTGAGAACAGAGGCCAGATGTGGACCCAGACAGCGTGATGAGTTGGTGGCTCTCCCTGCCCACCCATGGGTCAGGTTCAGTCTAGCTGCGCATGTGTTTATGGATGGGGCCTGCTTTTTCACCAGCAGGTCGTTTGACCCCAGGGACTGAAACGAGGGGGGCAGGGGAAATGCCCCTTGGCTGGCTCTCAGAGGAATTTTATGTGTACGGGGGTCCCATCATTTTCCCTCATCTTTGTAAAAATAGAAAGTTCCGGAAAGCAGTCTTTGGGATTCAGGGCTGTTTTCCCTGCATTCTTCCCACCTCCTCCTTAGTACCTGCACAGGGTTGAAGGGCACAGCTCAGTAGGAAGGAGACTGCAGTGATACCATCTCTCTCACGTACTGGGCTCGCATCAGATTCTCTGTTCACAGCCTGTTCATGCTAATGTCTCTGGAATCCATCCCAGGGTTTCGGTCCCTGATATCCTCAGAGACAGGTCCTCTTCATAAGTCTCCAGACTGTTTCTTCACAAATATCTGAATCCCCAACTTCACCATCAACTTGTCTCCTGGATGACACAACTCAGGCAGCCACCCTGGCCCCAGGCTTGGCTACCCCTGTTTCCATAGGATCTTTGAAATGCCATTTGGATGACATTTCCAGGGTCTGTAAAAGATGTCACCAGTGTAGCCTGCTTGCAAGTCTTGGTCAGGCTGCAGGGGTTCATTTACTTCAGGAACCCACCTTTCTAGAGGCAGCCCAGCAGCCAGCAGCCCTGGAGCTCTGCCCACAGAAGGTCCCCAGTTTCATCTATGTTGGGAGCTCGGCACTGATCTCACTTTCCCCAATCTGAGCATCTCGTACTGATCAGCTCACTCGGAGTTCTCATTACTCCTTTTCTGGAACCACAGGCGCTGTCTCTAGAAGGCTTCTGTTTCTTGGGAATTCTCGAGGATTCTACTCTCTGGGCAACTGGAGCATTGCCTCCTAAACTGCCCATCGTAGCAAGCTAAGACAATATTTGTGAAGTGCACTGAGATACATGGGTAATGCTGTTCTTGGCCTGGAGGCAACCAGTGGCAAGGATGTGAGGGTGTCGGGAGCGCCTGGGTGGCTCAGTTGGTTAAGCGTCTGACTCTTGATTTTGGCTCAGGTCCTGATCTCGGGGTCCTGGGATCAAGCCCTGCATCAGGCTGCACGTTCAGCGAGGAGTCTGCTTGAGATTTTCCCTCTCCCTCTCCCTCCACCCAGCCCCCCCCGCCCACTTGCCTCTCTCAAATAAATAAATAAATAAATAAAATCTTTAAAAGCAGAATGTGAGGGTGTCAGCACACCTGGAGTCCATCCTCGATGAGCTGGCATCCCTGGTTAAAGTCCACTCTGTCTCCGGATGATCAGTGATGATAATGTGGATAATGCACGCATCTCTAGCCCGTAGGAGCGCCGACGCCTGAGCTCGATTTGAGACGGATTTCCGAGTCAGCCTTTGTCCTCACAGCTCTGTGTTTGTGATCTCACCTGCAGAAATGCACCAGTGCCGGAGTGACGAATACAGCTGCAGCTCTGGCATGTGCATCCGCTCCTCCTGGGTGTGCGATGGGGACAATGACTGCAGGGACTGGTCTGATGAAGCCAACTGTACTGGTCAGTATCCCTGCTCTCCCTTGGCAGTACGTGGGTGCGTGTGTGCTGCTTCGCCCTGCAGCCCTACGTGATCGTCGACTCTGGGCGCTAGGAAATGGACCTTAGCCGTCAGCTGGACTGTGATGAGCTTGTGCTGAAAGATAAACCGACGTCCTGCTTTCTTCACTGAGAAGGTCTTGCTGTGAAAAAAGCGTTAACTGAACTAAACAAGTGTCCCCGAGTGATATGGTCGGGTCACATTCTGGCTTGAGCTTATTTCTTCAGGATCCAGTAATACACGGTTTATAGACTGGCCCCTGGTCTGGGGACCACACGTTGAGTAGCACTGAACTAGCTTATGATTTTGAATGGAGCATCCGAGAGTTCCCCAAACATTGCAAACCTAAACTCTGCTTGCACCCGTTTTGGGTAAGATTTCATGAAAAATAAAGTTGGGAACAGCATAATAATATGAGAGGAAGGCTAGGTGGTGTGAGGTGGAGGTCATGTTCTAATTATTCTCATGCATGTTCATTACACTACTTTTTATGAATGAATAAATGAATGAGTGAATGAGACCCATTTTACAGTATGGTGGAATAGAGAGAGCAAGGAATTGGGGAAACCGTGGAGGAATAAAATCCGATCCCAGTACCTGATGAGTACATTTTCTCTGCAACCTCTAGAAATGATCACTCAGTTCTCTCTTAAATCCCTCTAGTGATGGGGCTAAGGTTATTTCATGTTTCATATTTCATATTCCATTTTGTGGTGAGGGCAGATCTGCTTCTAGGCTTTGTTTTCCCATTCACTGTTACTGCATTAACTTCTCATTCACGTGGCGTGGATCATTACTCTTGTGGCAGACCTCCCAAGTCCCCTGTCTTAATCTCCCTCGCCCCCGCATACCCCACCAGTTCCTACACTGCCCAGCACCCGGGAGCTCAAAGCATGCCTACTAATTTGCAAAAGCAAACAAAAAGACGGCTGTTGTTATGCTATAGTTTAGATCTGGTTCCTGAAGGGCAGGAATGACCTTTGACTCCTTTGCATTCTCCCAGTGCCCAGCACCTGGCAAGAACCTCTGCCCATTGGGCAATTTACATAAGTGCTTCTCTGCATTCATTTTCATTTGGAGATGGCCTTCTATAGCCTTCAGGAGTAAATGGATCTCCTCAAATGCAGTATCATCACACAGGATGATCTGTGATGTTACCAAATTCTGTCCCCTTATGAACTTACCCTAAACTTGCTCCTTGTCCTTTCTGGTGCAATCTCCATGTCTGCACCTCTGCTTCTGGAAGGACTGCGGGAAGAGGCTTCTGTCCAAATACAAGCAAGGCCTGCAGAAGGAGGAAAAGCCAGGGTCCATGAAGGGACTGCTGTCCTGCCGTCAGCCCAGGAACCACACGGAGTGCTGTTTGGAAGCGGTGGGCTCGGGTGGATAATTGGTTAATAAATTAGAGGGGTACACTTGGGAATCTCAGTTTGTAAATTGCAAAATGATTGAACATCTTGTTAGCACAACCACATTAGTCAGTTTTGTGTTTCAGCAGCATGTGCCACTCCTCCGGGATGAATTAACAGCTCATTTCTATGGGTGGGTTCGTCCGAGACTCCTGATTTTCTCCGATTTTTTTTGGCAGGGCTGTCTGGGGAAAATGTAAAGTGCTTGCACCTCACCTGCTCCCTTGTTCCAGTGACTATTCTTCCAAACCTATTAAAGATGATTCCCCTTCCCTGGTATCTCAAAATAGTTGGCGGTCAGCTGCGAGCTCATTAGAATGTGTGGCGCGTCCCTTCATTTCCTGACCTAATAAACTAAATCATCCGCAAAGCTAGAGAAAATCGGTCGGGGTCCACGGATTTCCTGTTGGCCTCAGCTCGTGTGCATGGTCTTTGCTCTTGTCCTCCCTGCTTTTTGTTTTCCATGGGACTGAGTTTTCTTTATTCCCTCTCCCCACCTCCCTGCATCGATTTTGAGCTTAAACATCTAATTTCTGTTCTTTCAGCGGTTAATGGTCTTCATGTAGTAACTTTCCCCTCTCCGAGACCTGCAGGGACTTCCAAACAGACTCCGTAAATATTTGGTATTTTAGTTGTACATTTTAAGAATCCTAATATTCATCATTGTTATTATATTTTAGTGACCATTTACCTTTGCTTCTTGTACCTGATGTCTCCTTTCCCCGTGTACATCTTTCTCTGTTTCTTGCAACAGGAGTCTGCAAATAGTAAGCTCTTTCAAGATTTTGTTTCTATAAACGTATCTTTATTTCACTCTCAATCCTGAATTCAGATGGATCTGGGTTTCTCGGTTGGTAGTAATTTTCCGTTAAGTGTTTTGATGGGATTATTCTATTTCCTTCTGGCCTCTTCTGTGTTGATTTAAATTCTCCTGGCAGGTGATCTGTTCAAACAACAATCAGATGTTCTTTTCTCTCCAGGTATCTGTAGGTTTTTGTTTGTTTGTTTGTTCTTGTTATGTGGTTTCACCTCCTTAAGTGAAATTATTTTTATTCATCCTGCTCCTGAGTCTTGTTTTCCTTCTAGCGGCTAAAGATTTGTTTTTCACCAGTTCTGGGGAATTACAGCCGTGATCTTTTCAACTCTGTTTGCTGCTTTCTCTGGTCTCGTCTTTAGCGGTTACTTTCAGCCATCTGTCGGGCTGTGTCCTTCTGTTGTTCATGCTTCCTGTTTTTGTATTTGTGCTCTCCTTCTGACTCTGTGCTAGAATCTGAGTTACTTCCTCAGTCTTCTCTTCCAGTTCAACAATTCTCTTTTCAGCTGAATCTGACTGGCTGTTTCACACATCCCCTGAGCTATATTTATTTCCACGACTATATTTTTTATATCTAGAATTTCTATCTGATTCTTTTTCAAAGTCTGCCTTTTATTTTTCAGGGCCCTTTCTTTATGCTTTATGTTATTATTTCTGTGTCATTCATCATACAAGTTGAATTGATAGTCACATTTTTTTCTCCCCTCATTCGCCTCCTCATAGTCCAGCGCTTTGTAATGAATCTGGAAGTGCTTTCTTACCATATAAATTCATCCATCTCTTCTGCCCCTCCTGTATTTGGTTAATGCTTCTGATCAAGTGTTCCAGAGCGGAAGGAAGTCAAGGAAGATCTGTCCAAGTCCGAGAGTAAGGTGTAGGGTGATGGCCTCTATTAGAAATCCTGATCCTCTAATTTCATGGTCATGTACCCCATTAGCCCATCCTTTCTCACAGTTACAATGATTCCTGCCGTGCAAAGGATTCTTATTTTTCTCCCCCCATTCTTTAGTCTGTATTAAAGTCAATCTGTTCCATCCTTATAATTAAAAGAAAAAGGTAATAATTAAACATGTATTAATTACCAGACACTCCATGTCAGAGACCTAATAAGTTACTCAGAAGATGGGAAAATTCAGAAAAAGAGAATGTGTTAAGAATTCCATTCATACCTGGCCACTTAAATGAAATTATACAAACTGATTAGTCTTTCTGAGCTCAGCTTCTGTGATAGATTTTGGAGATCTCAGGCATGCCTCCCAGAATGGTCATTTGGAAACTCCATTAGCACTCCGAAATTGTTTTCAATTAAAAATGAGATGCATAAGCTGAATAATAACAAGTAGATCAGTATGGCAGTGAGCTTAGGCAGCAGTATATTTTATGAAAATGAGCAAGGCTTTGCTGAGGAATATTTTCAAGGGCTGTCAGACTTGTAAAACCACCAGATCAAAAGTCTTCCAGGCAATGGCTTACTTGGGCAAAAGCTCACGTAACATGCAACGTATACGTACTCCTCTTATCAGGGATATAAGTATATCTTTAAAAGACGTTTACTGGATTCTGAGTGCCAAAGGTTGTAAAATGTTAAAACTTCCTATAGACCCATTTGCATACTACACATATAGCCTTGATCTTCAGAGAGATAAGAAGACAACAGGTCATGGACCACCACTTGTTTTAAAGTGGTTTGAAAAATCAGGTTCTTTGTATTTCAGACTGCTGCACAAAATAGCCTAAAATTCAGTAGAAATTCTAGAGGGCATTGGAAGCCCATTTTCCCAATCCTTGAGTAGCAATTGCCAACCATCTTGATTGAATAAATAACTATAGTACGCACTCAGTAACCCACTTTTGTTTGTTCTGCCTCATCTGTTGCAAAGACATCCTGTTCACATGGTTAAGCTAACAGAGAGCCCATCCATCTTGATTGTATTATTTTATATCAGAGGTAAACAAGGCCAGCCCTGGCTTTCATTCAGCAATGAAGAGACACAAACAGCTTTCTGTTTTAGCAGAGGAAGGGGAAATCTAATGGAGAGGTGGTTACTAGTGCCGGTTGGGTTTGAGGCAGTTACTCTGCGTTCGAACTAGTCTTTTTGAGATGTTTCTAAAGGACTTCCAGGTGGCCTCAGCCCATGTATGCAAACAAGGCTGTTGGTTTATAACAACAGCACTGTTTCACTTGTGTCTTTTTCTTTTAATGATTGTAGCGGCCACCATGTGTTGTGGGCTGGTAGATGTCAGTCGGGAGAGTTAGACAAGTTGAGGAGGTTCTGGGACCTTTCTGTGTGAGTTTGGATAAATCTTCCGTGCTCTCTGGATCTGAAGTTTTCCATATTTGCAATTGGGTTGTTTATTGAGAATTACGAAATCACAGCTTTTCAGAGCTTACAGGGGTCCTTGTATGTCAATATAGATGAGATTGATGCCCCCAGGTCTGGACCAGGTCTAGAGGCGGTCCCCGGAGCACACACCACCTCTCCTTGTCCCACAGAATCTGGATGAGTGAGTGGGTTCATGTAAGAAGATAAAGTAGCAAGACAGAGCAGAAACTGCACAGGCTTTGGACTTGGAGAGCGCTGGGGCTCTTACTTATCTTTGTGAACGTGGGCGAGTTTCTTAATCTCTCTAAGGCTGTTTTTTTTTTTAATTCTTTTTATTTATTTATTTTTAAAGACTTTATTAATTTGAGAGAGTGAGAGAGAGCACAAGAGCGGGGTGAGGGGCAGAGGGAGAAGCAGACTCCCCACCGAGCAGAGAGCCCCACTTGGGGCTGGATCCCAGGACCCTGAGATCATGACCTGAGCCCAAGGCAGACTCTTAACCGACTGAGCCACCCAGGCGCCCCTCTAAGGCTGCGTCTTATCTGTGAATGGGGAATAACCCTCACGTCATAGGTGGTTGCAAAAAGTGAATGATTTTTTTTTTAAACCTGTACATCTATGCTTGTGTAACTTCACAGACTCACAGAGTCAAGTGATTTGCTTGATCAGGAGGCTGCACCCCACCTTCAGGGCAACCCCAGGTGCCTCGCTCCTGGCCAGGGAGGAACTCCGGCACTCTGGTCCATACCTTATTACCCAGCACTGTCTCTCCTCGGTCAGCTCCTCGGCGGTTGGTGGGGGAGCAGAGGTGAGGGTGGCGTTGACACTTTCTCTCTTCTCTCTTGCTGACAGCCATCTATCACACCTGCGAGGCCTCCAACTTCCAATGCCGCAACGGACACTGTATCCCCCAGCGGTGGGCATGCGATGGTGACATGGACTGCCAAGACGGTTCTGACGAGGACCCAGTGAACTGCGGTAAATGCCCATGCTTTGGCCTCCACCTGGAGCGTCCCTAGTGTCTGGCGTTCAGGAACAGAGGCAACAAATGGGCCAGGGATTGGAGTACTGTTCTGCTGCGCCCGGGTGCCCACGCGGACAACCGAACACACCCTCCCAGCTTCTATATGGCACTGCTGTAGGATGTCGAGGGGTGTGTTGTGTTGTCCTCGTTGGCAGGCAAGCTGTCTTGCCTCACTGCTTTTCCATAACAGCTTCGAAGAGAGGAAACGGAAACCAGTTCACCCACCCAGAGTGCTAAGTACGGTCACCACATACAGAAATGACCAGTGTTCCGCCAGAAATTAGCCAACAGTTTCTGTATAAATCGCATGCTTTGTGACTAAGAGTACTCTGTTACCATCCTGTAGGAAAATGGCTCACCACCCCAAAGGTAGGACTTTTTCAGCGTAACTGATTTCACAAAGAACTCTGAGGTCGTCACTTACCTTCACAAAATAGCCGCCACACAAACGCAAATACATGAAATTCTGTTTTATGCCAAGTATCTTTTTTTTTTTTTTTAAAGATTTTATTTATTTGACAGAGAGAGACACAGCGAGAGAGGGAACACAAGCAGGGGGAGAGGGAGAGGGAGAAGCAGGCTTCCCGCGGAGCAGGGAGCCCGATGTGGGGCTCGATCCCAGGACCCTGGGATCATGACCTGAGCCGAAGGCAGACGCTTAACGACTGAGCCACCCAGGTGCCCCAATGCCAAATAACTTTAAGGTTCTCTGTCATTATCCTTTTTTTCTAATGTCGGCAGGAAAAAAATCCCCGTGTTTCTCCTTTGCTCTCAGTATTCTGCTCACACAGTACTTCCAACACTTCTTGGCCACCACATATGTGTTTTCCACATCAAGTAACTCTTCAGCACCAGCTGGGGGGGTGTCCTCCAGTTAACTTATTCCTTACTCTGTCTTCCTTGGAATGGTGTCAGATCTCACGGGTGAGGGGTGCGGTCCCCAGCACTGCCCCCGCCTCCCATGCCAGTCACCAGCCTCCAAGTTGTCACCCATACTTCTGACTGACCACCTATATATCCAGGTCCCCCTCCTTGGGGTCAGTGATTTACTGGAATGTCTCACAGAACGCAGGGAAACCCGTTTCCTAGTTTGTTAGAAAAGGACGTGATAAAGGATAGAATGAACATCCAGATGGAAGAGATGCATAGGGCAAAGTATGGGGAAGGCTTGTGGGGCTTCCGTGCCCTGTCCAGACCTGCCGCTCTCCCAGCATCTCTGTGTTCAGCAACCTGGGCGGCTCTCTGAGCCCCATACTTTTGGGATTTTTATAGCGGCTTTATCACATAGGTATGACCGATCATTACCTCAGTCTCCATCCCTTGCCCCTTCCTAGAAGATCAGGGGTGGGGTTCAAAGTTCCAAGCCTCTAATCATGGCATGGTTTTTCTGGTGACCAGCCCCCATCCAAAAGCTATGCAGGAGCCCACCCAGAGTAGCCCCATTAGAACACGAGACACTTCTGTTCCGTAGGGAATTACAAGGGTTTCAAGAGCTCTGTGCCAGTAACCAGGGGCAGAGACCAATATATATATATTTCCTGTTACTTGACACCATACTTCCAGATCTTCATGGGATTGTAGTCATTGTCTGCAATGTTGTATGCCCTATTGCTCTCATGGCAAAGTATTAAAGATGTTTGCCTATGTCTGTATTTTTCTATAGTCAGCATTTTCGTGGCAGATGCACATTCACTTTGTGTTTCTCTGACTTACTTAGTTGCTTCCTGGTCAGGCATTTGAGTGTTTTTAGTTTTACACTATTATGCGTAGTAAAATTATCCATTTCTTTGGAAATGAAGGCTTATTTTTTCTTGAAGATACTTCCTAGGATATGTTCCTCAGTATGGCATTGCTGGGTCAGAGGTTCTGATGGACTTCAGTGATTCTCATTAAGTGTCTCCATATTGAGTTTCCAAGCAATGATTCCCGAAGCATCTGTCAGTAGCGTAGTGTCTGTTTCCCTGAGTCTCCCTTGAGCTTACATTTTAGCTGTTTTCACTGATTTAATGAATGGGAGTTTGTCTCGTGTAATTTTAATTTTATACATTTTTAAAAAGAGCTTTTATACTTAGCAACATTAAATATTTCCCCGACTCATGATACTCACTTCCTATTTCTGTTTGATGTCCTTTGAATAATTTCCTATTCCATGATGGCCTTTTATGGGATTAAAACACATTTTCTTGCCTTACACCTGACCCTCCTAGAACCGTTCTCCTAAGAGTTGGGTTTGCAGTGGCCATGACTGACCTGCTAGAATTTACTTTTAAGCCTAACGTTGGGCAGTAGCTCTGCGTTCAGGAGAAAGGGTTATCTCATGCTAAGAATTCTCTACTAAGTGCGAAACCTAAGATTCTTAACATTTCTAGGATGGACTTTCTCCAAAAGGGCTTTGGTTTAGAATTCCTGAAGAATTAAGATGGTGATTTATGAGAGCTTTCAAAGACCAGGATTTATAATCAGAATTCATGTCCCCCTTTTTTTTATTCACTGAAGCTTTGCTTAAAAGTATGTACTCATGAGGAGGTAACATGGTTCCATTTTTTCATGGTTCAAAAGGGAAAAAAAAAAAGTATCAAGAGGTGTTCAGTAAACATTTTTCTCCCCAGCTGCCAAATTCCAACCCTGTCCACATAGGAAATTATGGTTGTATACCCTTTTGGGATATTTTTGTGCACATGTGCAAATTTAAATGTACTGTGTATTCTTGTTCTCTTGTATACAAGTAGTGTGCTATGCATGTTTTTTTGTAACTTGTTTTTTTCGTACAACTGTGTATCCACGATACATTTTTACAGAGTGCTTCCTCAGTGCCTTTATGACAGTCTCGTGTTCCTGTGTACAATAAGGCATCACAGAGTCCCCTATTAATGGACACGTGGACGGTTTTCCATGCGTTACAAAGAGCCTTGCAACGAATAACCTCGTACTTACACTATTTTACACCTGGGTGGGTAGGTTACATTTTTACGATGGCATTGCTGGGCACAATGTGCCGCATCGGTAACTGTGGCCGCGGTTACCAGTCACCCACCTTCCTTAGGGGTGGTGCAGCTTTCTACCTGCACAACGACGCATGTGAGTGCCTGCCTGTTTCCTCTCCGTCATTTCCTTCCGTTGTTGAATTGCATTTCAGAGAAGAAGTGCAACGGATTCCGCTGCCCGAATGGCACGTGCATCCCATCCAGCAAGCACTGTGACGGTCTGCGGGATTGCTCGGACGGCGCGGACGAACAGCGCTGTGGTGAGTCCTCTCCCTGCCCTGGGGAAGCGCATATAGTGGACTGAATTGTACGTGCTGGTGGTTAGCTTTTAACCCGAGTTGGTGCAGGACTCTGAGAGGCTGACGGTGGCAGGGCACCGTAGTTTGGGTGAAGAGGAGCAGGGAGGGGGTTAGCAGCGGGGTGATGGCGGAATGGGTCGTAGCTCGGTGAACACTGTTGTTTGGTTGCAGTATATTCCAGGAGTCGACCCACTGTTTTGAATTGAACACTTACTTATCCTACTTTATTGGTTTTATTAGTGTTGCTTGGGTAACATTTTCGGCCAGGTGACTCTTTTATCCCAGTTTCCTTTAGACTCACAGAGGTTGTCTTGGGTCAGTGGTGCTCATCTGTGAGTATACTGTGCTTGGGTTCCCCCCCTCCCCGATTCTGATGTAATTCGTCTGGAGCGTGGCCCGGGCATTGGGATTTTTAAAAAAAGTGCTGCAGGTGATTGTGATGGGCAGCCCAGCTTGAGAACCGATGTTGCGATGCAGGGGTTAGCAGGATGGACTGTGGGGGAGAGCCAGCCCAGACGTAAGCCGTTCTATGGAATGAAGTTTTCTTTAAACACGGTCATGACCTGTTTATGTGTTGTCTGGGGCCGCTTCCACACAAGAGCGGCAGCGTGGAGTAGTCATGATAGAGACTGTAGGACTCGCACACCCTGGAGAATTCGCTCTCTGGTTGTGTCAGCCACCATTCTCTAGAGAAGCAGAACCCATAGGATGTGTGTATCTCTGGGGAGAGATTTATTTTCAGAAATCCGTTCATGCGGTGATGAGGGCTGGCAAGTCCAAATCTGCAGGGTAGGCCGGCAGGCTGGAGACCCAGGTGGCAGGCTGATGTCGCAGTTCGAGTCCAAAGGCCATCATCTTCTGGCTGTGTCCTGGGTGGCCGTTTGTCTGTGCCCGCATCCCCGGTGTCTCCTCTTCGAAGGACCCTGCCCCTGTCGGATCAGGGACCCTCTCCCCCGGATGACCTCATTTAACCTTCATTACCTCTTTAAAGGCCCTGTCTCCAAATACAGTTACCCTGGGGGTTAGGGCCTTAACATATGAATTTTTAGGGATACGATTCAGTCCGTAACTCTGGTCCTTTATAGAAAAAGTAGTAGAGAACCAGGATTCTGTGCCTAGTGATTAAGATCGTGAGCTTGGACGGCAGACACCCAGGTCTGGATGTCAGTTTTGGTTGGCTCCCCCTTCATTCGCTGGGTACTCTGGGCAAAATACTCAATGCTGCCATCCCCTCTGTTCTCCTGTGACAGCCGGGCAGTAAAATCTCTCATAACCTTGTCTCGAGGGTCAGTTGCTGTAGCTCAGGGCTCGGCACACAGAAGTGCCCAGTAAGTGGGTCTTCCTGCGTCTCCTGAGGGCACATCTATACCCGCCCCCCCCAGTCCTGGGCGCTCACGGCCTTCTCCCCACCCCGGACCCCTTTCAGAGCCCCTGTGCACACGCTTCATGGACTTCGTGTGCAAGAACCGCCAACAGTGCCTGTTCCACTCCATGGTGTGCGACGGAATCGTCCAGTGCCGTGACGGTTCCGATGAGGACGCGGAGTTCGCAGGATGCTGTGAGTGGGGGGCGGGGTGCGGGGGTGCAGGGGCGAGTCCCTGGAGACACTGCAAAGGGCTGGGCCGCTCTGGTTCACGGGTCTTGCTTGAGGGTCCAGTCTGGCCCTTTCTGAGAAAGACTGACCTTTGTTGCTTCAGAAGTACTGCTCTTTGGTGGTTGGTGTCCGTATCAGTGGAAGGTGTGGGAGGACCGGGGTCTTGGCCCAGAGAGCCCCTTCTCCGACCGGCCTTTCCCGCGCACCCATCCCTCTGTAGCCCTTGCCTGGTGCCAGGGGTCTTCCCAGCACGAGTCACCGCTTTGCGCGCAATGCATTTATTGGACTGCCTGTCTCTGCTAGCTGGAGTGTGGGCTTCATGAGAGCAGGGCCTTTGTCTCGTGCACTGCCCTGGCCCCGCTCCTAAAACTGGGCCCTGCCTGTGGTAGCGACTCGTGCTAGTCTGCTTGGCTGCCATTACTGGAGACCGCAGCCTGGGTGGCTAAAACAGCAAAATGCATTTTCTTACAGTTCTGGAGACCACAAGTTTGAGGTCAAGATCTCGGGTCTAGAGTTGGTTCTGCAGTCCTCGTCCTTGACTTGCTGATGGCTGCCTTCTTTCTCCCTCAGTGTGCCCCTCTGTGCCTGTCTGTGTCTTGCTTTCCTTTTCTTTCCAGTCCTATTAGATGAGGGTCCACCCTAATGACCTGATTGTCACTTAATCACCTCTTTAAAGACCCTGTTTCCAAATATAGTCACCTTCTGAGCTACTGGGGGTTAGGCCTTCAATTGGCTTTTGCCATCAAGGAGCCCGGTAGCCGGCCTATCTCTTGGTGGAGGACAGTTTGCTCTTTCTTCTCGTTTCCAAGCAGTGTCCCACTTTGAGCTCTTCAGTATGGCAGTAACCTGGAATTTATGGATGCTTGTTCCTTATCTAGCCCAAGAGCCCGAGTTCCACAAGGTTTGTGATGAGTTCAGTTTCCAGTGCCAGAACGGAGTGTGCATCAGCTTGATCTGGAAATGCGACGGCATGGATGATTGCGGTGACTACTCGGATGAAGCCAACTGCGGTAAGAGCTTGGACCTTCAGCCTCTCGTCCCTAACCTCCGGTCACAGTGCCGCCTGTGGTTAAGGAGGCCGTTCTCAGCCCACTCCCATGCAGGCTCTGCCTTCTCCTTCCTCAGCGCTGGTTCCTGCCAGCTCTCGAATCTCTGTGTAAGGAATTGAGTCTTGAAGTGGCAGCCTGCCCCCAGTCGGTGTTGGGGGATGTTTGTTCTGGTTCCTTTTCTTTCCCCAGTCGGGAAGTTCACGTGATGTCTAAGAAATACAGTAGAGGAATTACGGTAAATCTTTTGGAGAGTGCTTCCCTCTCCTCTCCTAAAGGTTACAGATTCCACAACTTTATAGAGTCGTTGTCACTGTTGGGTCAGAGTCAGTAATTATATCATTCCTTTGGTAAAGCGTCAAAATGAAAATTTGGGTATTATTTGTAAGATCTAGAAGCGTGGCTCAGAGAAGCATGAGCTGGGATCCAGGAAGATGGGGCTTGGGTCCAAGAAGCCGCCTTACCTGTATCTGGTAGGACTGTGCAGGCTGCCTGGGGACTTGGGCCTTGAGGAGGCCGTGTCTGTCTGGTTGGTGTGTACGTTCACACTGACCGACAGTGTGGTTCATCTCCCCAGAAAACCCCACAGAAGCCCCGAACTGCTCCCGCTACTTCCAGTTCCAGTGTGAGAACGGCCACTGCATCCCCAACAGGTGGAAATGTGACGGGGAGAACGACTGTGGCGACTGGTCTGATGAGAGGGACTGCGCAGGTGAGGGTCCTGGGTCAGCCCGTCACCAGGACACACCAGCACACGGCCCCCTTTCTGCACAGAATTGAAGTTGGTTTTGTCGCTGCCGGGCTTATTCAGTGATATTTGGGGCGCAACTCTCTGAGTTCTTTTCTACCCCCTCCCACTTTAGAAGCAGTGTGGTTGGTTTCTCCTGTTTCAAGGGCCATATTTTGCAGGCCACAGTGAGCGCTCTGGAGCCTGGCAACTCCAGGCATGCCCTGCGGACCAGCAGCATCCACATCTGCTTGGAGCTTGTGCGAAATGCAGGGTCTCCGACCCCCACCCCAGGCCTCCCTTCTGAGTCAGACTCTGCATCGTAACAAGATCTCTAGGTGATACGGGTGCCGTGTCGTATCCGAGGAGCACTGGTGTGGGACGCGTGCTCGTTACTTTCCTTTTTGGGGTTCTCCTCTCTGAACTGGGTCTCAGGGCAGCTGCAGTGGAATTGTAACCAGCACAGTGTGTAGACTCAGTGGGAGTTCTCCATCCACCCTCGCACTCTGAGTCACCTTCCTTCCATCAGCCTGCAAAAGCACTGAGCCCCTGTTGAGCCCCTGCAAAAGCAAACTCGTTCAGATATTAACACAGATCACATAATAGGGGTTGGGTGAATCTGCTCCAGGAAAGGGAAGAGGTTGCGGTCTGTTCTGATACCCCATTATAAATGATTTTTAGATGAGCTGCGATCAGAACCGTGCCTCACGCTGGCCTCCCTGGGCTGGGGCAGCTCAAACGGGGACGTCCACGCTAAGTTTGGGGACACATTTTGGTCTGGGATCAAGCGTCTTGTAACACTTTGGGTGTTCTTGCTTGCTTGTGTTTTGCTCAGATTCACATGTCCTCCCATCCCCCACTCCCGGGCCCTCTACGTGTCTGCCCAATTACTACCGCTGCAGCAGCGGGGCGTGCGTGATGGACAGCTGGGTGTGCGACGGGTACCGGGATTGTGCAGATGGCTCGGATGAAGAAGCCTGCCCCTCGCCTGGTGAGTGCTGGCCCTGCCCGCTCCTGTGGCACCTGCCTTTGTGGAACGGACCTTCTGGGGGTACGCCCTGGGCACAGAGTGGCCCGGCTCAGTGCCCCCTGCCTTCTGGGACCCTGTGCTCTGTGGTGCGGGCTGCTTCTCACCTCCAGAGCACTCAAGAGCTGGAGGGTCTCCTCTCCTCTAACCGCCTTCTCATCTTCCTGCACGAGAAGGCCAGCCGCCCGGCTTCCCACCTTGGCTGCGGTTGGGCCCCCTTTGCTTCCTTCTCCACAGGAAATTACAATGGCAATTACAGGGGAAGTGTTTGCCTGTGTGTTAAACTCACGGGGTGCTGGCTCGTTGGTGCCCATCCTGCTAAAGGAGGGTAAGCACTGCCATCTAGTGGCCGGACCCAGACAGGCATCTGAAGGCATGGGCAGTAACCGTGTTGCGGGAGGTGGGAGTCAACCCTGAGACCCTTAACTGTAGGCAGAACAGAGGTAAGGGTGCTGTGTCCTTTCCTGAGCGAGATTCTATTTCAGACTCAGTTAAAGTAAGAGAATAGACAGTTGTTTTCTTTTTTTTTTTTTTTTTAAGATTTTATTTATTTTTCAACAGAGAGAGAGCGAGAGAGGGAACACAAGCAGGGGGAGTGGGAGAGGGAGAAGCAGGCTTCCCGCTGAGCAGGGAGCCCGATGTGGGACTCGATCCCAGGACCCTGGGATCATGACCTGAGCCGAAGGCAGACGCTTAATGACTGAGCCACCCAGGCGCCCCCCCCTTAACTGTAGGCAGAACAGAGGTAAGGGTGCTGTGTCCTTTCCTGAGCGGGATTCTATTTCAGGCTCGGTTAAAGTAAGAGAATAGACAGTTGTTTTCGCTTTGCAAATCCTTTTCCTAGCAAACTTCTAGATCAGCAGTCATTTTCCTCCTTTAAAACTAAATCGTCCCAGTGCTTCACTGTTTGAAAGCTCAGTGGTTTTCTCTTGTCCCAAGGATAGATCCTACCCCTTGAGTCCTATTTTCAAGGTCCTTCCTTACCTGCCATTACTTTGCATGTCTGCCAAGCCGGGCTCCTCATCCTCTCTGAACAGACCTGCTTCTTCTCTGTTGATACTCCTTCAGCAGAGTTTCTGCCTTACCAGAGACCTCTGTCCTCCTCGACCTTGCCCTCCCACTTCCCCCTCTCTGAAACCCACTGTCCATCGCAGCAGACAGAAGCATGGTTTTTGTAGCTAGAAGAGACCTTGATATGTCACCAGAGTTTATCAACGTACGGAACAGAGACCACCTGTAATGGAATCACTTGGGAGCGTCTGTAAGAACTACAGAATTAGGATTTCTGCATGGAGCTCAGGAGCTCCCCACGTGACTGCTGGGTTCGCTGAAGTTTGAGATTCCTGCTTGGAGCAAGTGCACTGTCACCTTCCCTCGCAAGCCCACCACCACGGAGCGTTCACGGAGTCCTGTAATCGGCACGGATCTCTTTTCCAGTCTCATACTTACCTGTTGTCCTTTAGATTCTTCACTATGATCTGCCATGCACTGCTTTCTGGTCATCTCATGCATGGGCATCTTTCTTTTCCAAGCGATTATACGGACCTCATGTTTTGGGATCATGCCACATACTACTTTGAATCCCCCCTGTGCTTATTCCAATAATAGGCAGATAGCATCCTATAAATGCTTCTCAAATTAAAACAAATTGTAAAATTTTTTGTTATCTCTGTCCTTGGCCCCCAAGACCTACCTATCTGTTTAATGATTCGATTCTCCTCTCAAAATTGTCTTTTGGTTATTAAAACCTCTGAGCAGATATTAACAGGCTCTAGCAAATTCTGCTTAATGCAGGGAGCAGATTCCTATTTCCATCTTTCCTTCAGCCTCTGTGATTTCTTTCGTGTGTATGTCATCAGGGCAAATTTAATTGGGTCTTCACCAGCTCTCGGATCTGGTTTTTGCACTGCAAATCTCCTAACTGGTCTCTGGGCCTTGTGTCTCTCCCCTTTACAGTTTATCTTCCAAGAGGCTGCATATGGATGCATGATCATGCCATCCCTGGTCTGGAACCTTCTGGTGGTCCCCTTACTATCCACGCATTAGTGTTGTGATGTGCCTTAGCTTGGCTTTCTAGCCTCATTTTTTACCGCTTTTCCCCATGCACCGTGTTTTAGCAGAGGGGTTCTAGGTGTAAGAGAGGCCCCTTTGAAAATCCAGTTAAAACCATGGGATGTGCACAATATCCCCAAATTAGTAATTGGTTCTTGTTGTTTCATTTGTTAGCTCAGGTTATTGTGTGCCGTCTGCTAGTGCTTACCCCCCTCAGTTGCCTCTAGGGGTCACTTTCTGCAAGGTCACCGTATCAATGATTTCTCAGCCCCAGAATTTCTCTTGGGGGTATCCCTTCTACCAGCCCGGATCCTCCTCTCTGGGCCCAGTGTTGTCCAGGCCTGCTGCACGCCCACCGCCCCCTCCTGCCCCTGGGCCTTCACTGCCCTCCTTGGGACTCCTTTTCCCTTTCTCCTGGTTTAGAGTCGCTGTTTCCTGGGTCTTGTGTCTTGCTTTTCTTGGTTTGCTCCCTTGTGTTGTTGAAGTGCACCCTCCCGTAGTTTTGTCCAGTGACAAGGTGGTGCAGAGGCCAAGGACACAGAGAAGACAGCCTTCAACGTGTTTGTCTTCTGAGTTTGCTGCTTGGGGTTTGTGCTTGTCACTCTCTGTGCCTGGGCCACACATGTCTCCCGGGATGTTGCTTCTCCATTCTAAGGACTTGTTTGACTTCTCTCATTTTGGAGATCCTGTTTTCTTTTTTTTTTTTTTTTTAAAGATTTTATTTATTTGACAGAGACACAGCGAGAGAGGGAACACAAGCAGGGGGAGTGGCAGAGGGAGAAGCAGGCTTCCCGCTGAGCAGGGAGCCCGATGTGGGGCTCGATCCCAGGACCCTGGGATCATGACCTGAGCCGAAGGCAGCCGCTTAACGACTGAGCCACCCAGGTGCCCCGAGATCCTGTTTTCTATATCCCAGATTTCTCTCCCTCATTCTTCATTTCTCTCTCTCTCTCTTTTATCTATCTCTCTTTTTTTTTAAGTTTAATCCCATTTTTTTGGTAGAGCACATTTTCCAGAAGGTTCCCTGGGAAACAGAACGTGGGAGGCATCGTTGAGGTCTTGCTTCTCTGAAAGTGTTTTTCTTCTGTCTTCATATGTGAGTGGTAGTTGTTGGTCTGGGTTTGGAATTCTTGGTTGTCAGTAATTCTTCAGAATTTTGAAGGGATTGCTCCTGTCACTGAGCAGCTCCTGGGAAATCCAAAGCCATTTTGATTGTGATCTTTTGCATGTCACGTGTTTTTACTCTCTGGAAGCGTGTAGGGTATACCCTTTGGCTCCAGTGTTTTGAAATTTCACAACGATGTGCACCCTTTCCATCCAGTGTGGTGGATGGACACTGATAGCCTCTTTCATTCCGGAAACTTATGTATTTGAGTTTGGGGAATTTTTCTTGAATTATTCCATTAATCTTTTCTGTTTTCTCTTTCTTCCTGAAACTCTTGTCATTCATACATTAGATCTACTGATGTGGTCCTGTCACCTTTCTATTTTTTAATTGATCCCCCCCTTTTTTTTCCCCCTCTATTTTCTGGAAGATTCAGCTCTACCAGCTCTGCTCCTGAGTTTTCCATTACAGTTACCTTTGAAATTTCTCGTACTCTTCCTTTTGCATGGCATCCTGTCCTTTTTTCATGCAGAAATAGATATTCTTATGTTCTGAGCATATTGAGGATATTTATGTTTGAGGTTTTATTCTTACAGAGTCTCTCTTTCCTCCAAATGTTCTTTTTTTGCAGGGAAGGGGTCTGTACTCGCTTCTGTCTTTCATGTCAAAGGTTTTTCCCCAAATCCTGGGTTGCTTACTTGTGTTTAAGGGTGGGGACAAAAATGCAAGAGATTCTGCACACAGGTAGGCTTGTCAGCTTTGAGTTTCATGGTGGGGCTGTTTGGTGGGGAACTTTTGATCTGGGTTGCTTGAGAATTTGTTCCCGAGGCTGGTCGATTTCCCTTGAGGAGATTTTTACAATCTCTTGCCTAGGGAATAAAGGTGTTCCTGCCAGGGCTTATGAGGATGGGGACCAGGCTCCTCGCGTTCAGCAATCTGAGGGTTTAACCCCCTCTCTTCAGTATGGCATTCTTGCTCTTCACTAGGCCCTTCTAACCAGCCCTTTTACCCTCCACGTAACAATCCTCCAGGCTTCTGGGGGGGTGACGTCCAGGGTGATTGTTGCATGGGGCTGGTAGGGGCAGGGCACGTAGGGAATCTTGCTGCTGCTCAAACATTCTTCGGTCTGTTCCCTTACTGCCTTTATTCCTCTTCTCTGTTCACAGATACCATTTTTCAGCTTTTTGAAGATTCTGTGATATTGATCTTGTGAGTTCTTTGCTTTCTGCAGTGACAGCTTAGGATGGGCTACAGCCTTCTCTGGTCCCCTGAGTCACTTACCGCTGTCTGCGTTCCAGCTTCCAAGATTAGATGGCTGTGTCCTGTTGATCTGTCTTCCCTATCCAGAGCTTACATTTGTCTCCAGGCCCCCGTCGTCATTCCAAATGCACCATAATTTCCTGAATTTCCTACCAGGTTGAGTTGGTTGCTCTTGCTGACCAGCTCCCTCAGTACTCAGAAAGTGAATTTTCAAAACTTTTTCTTCCAGCAAATGTCACGGCTGCCTCCATTCCCACTCACCACGGGCGCTGTGACCGATTTGAATTCGAGTGTCGCCAGCCAAAGAAGTGTATCCCCAACTGGAAGCGCTGTGACGGCCACCAAGATTGCCAGGACGGCCAGGACGAGGCCAACTGTCGTGAGTAGTCTCAGAGGAATTCACCGCTCGGGAGGATTTCTGGAGAGCAGGAGACCTCATTACTCCTGCTTCATTTCTCATAATAACCTTGCGATTTTGGGATTATCTCCATTTTATTTTATTTTTTTTATTTTTTATTTTTTTTAAATTTTTAAGATTTTATTGATTTATTTGTCAGAGAGAGAGACAGAACACAAGCAGGGGGAGAGACAGGCAGAGGGAGAAGCAGGCTCCCCGCCGAGCAAGGAGCCCGATGCGGGACTCAATCCCAGGACCCTGGGATCATGACCCGAGCCGAAGGCAGCCGCTTAACCGACTGAGCCACCCAGGCGTCCCATATCTCCATTTTAGAGATAGGAGAATCAGCTTCAGAGATCACCTTGTCAGTACCAGACTGGGATATTTATTTAGGTTTTTTTTGTTGTTTTGTTTTGTTTTGTTTTTGTTTTTTTGTGCAAGGTTGTGACCTTTTCATCATGCCATGTTCAAAGTTCTTATAGTGGAATACTCTGAAATAACAGAGGGAAACGAGAGAATAGGGTAAAATTCAAATGGATCTTTGGGACATCAAGATAACAGGGCAGATTGATCCCATACTTCCCAAAATCATAACAGGAACATTTCAGCCAAATAAGTAACTGCACAGTAAGATGAACATTGAAAATAATTAACAGAGGAAATGAAATAGGACCTTCCTCTTGGGTGAGATTAATTCATTAATTGGCATTCTTTAAATAAGTTTCTTTTACCTGTTCCAAATCAGCCTTATTCATAAGGATGTTGCCTGGTTAAGGGTCTTAAAATCAAGATGTGCTCTATTTCTAATCTTCCTCAATCCATTAATCTGAGAGCCCTATCAAAGAAGGAAATGAGATTAACATGACAAGATTCTTCTTGGAGAAACTGGCCCCTGAAGGCCGCCACATTCTCTTCCAAGTGCCAATTAATCATCTGTTTAATTATCAGCTTAAGGATTTTCAGAGATTAATAACAACCGTATTCTCTATTTCTTTTTTTTTTTAAGATTTTATTTATTTGACAGAGAGATAGCGAGAGCAGGAACATAAATAGGGGGAGTGGGAGAGGGAGAAGCAGGCTTCCTGCCGAGCAGGGAGCCTGATGTGGGACTCGATCCCAGGACCCTGGGATTACGACCTGAGCTGAAGGCAGACGCTTAACAACTGACCCACCCGGGCGCCCCCCGTATTCTCTATTTCTAAAACCTATGTTTTCCCACTTTAAAAAACGTTGAGACATGTTTCATAAAGAAACCTCAAACACCTACCAGCTTTACGACTCACCTGTTGTTTGGATATATTTTACCACGTGGAATAATTCTGGGAGGGGGATCTTGGTATTTTCTAAAACAATGCCCTTCATAGAGTTTCTCCTAGACTATTCTGCATGACATGACCCCTGTCGATCATTCTGTTACTGTTTCTCTTTTCATGTTTCTTTGTAGTTTTTAATCACTATCTAAAACCACAGAGTGATTTGCTTACTTTTTTACTGTTTCTCTCAATAGAAAGTAAGCTCTGTGAGGGTAGGTCCTTTGTTGTACACATCACCATATTCTTAGCATCTTGAACGGTACCTGATTCATGGTAGGCCTTACATGAATATTCACTGGTTCGGTACATGGTTGGGAAGATGGGTGGATGGATAGATGGATGGATGGGTAGATGGATAAATGGAGGGGTAGACGGATGGGTGGATGAGTGGATGAATGGATGGGTAGATGGATAAATGAAGGGGTAGATGGATGGATGGATGGGTGTCTAGATGGGTGGGTGGGTGGGTGGATACTGGGTGGCTGGTTGAATTGGATGGGTAAGTGGGTGAATGGGTGGTTAGGTGGATGGATAGATGGAAGGATGAATTCCATCTTGGGTTTCTTATACTAGTGGGTCTCCAACGTTTTCTAAATTCTCTAGTGCAGTTTTATTTATAACCAAGCCCCCCCTTCCAACCTCCCCAAGGCAAACCAATTTCAGCTCAGCATGTCACAGAGCTCTATAATACAATGATTTTCCAGGAGATGGGGGATTGTAGTTTGTAAAAAGCCTCACATTTCCTTTCTTTCAATGACAATTACTATAATAGAGAGCTCTTTTTAAAAGTATATTTAATTGAAGTCTGTACATCCACACTAGCGACACGCACAGTCTTAATTCGTCATTCATGTGAGCACTCGCCGGTTGAGGATAGTTGTTAAAACTTTCCACCCCACCCCGACCCCCTGTATCTTTTTGTCTCTAGGAACATAATTCTGGATCCATTATCCATTCCTGTTGACCATGCTGGTTCTCTCGCGAGAACATTACCCAGTTTTTCTACCTGCATCTCAAAGTGTGGTTTTCAGAAGCAGATGCAGTGTCTCAGAGAGAAAACAAGATTCCTTGTTCTCATTCTAGAACAGAAGTTTTGAACCCTGGCCAATTCCAGTGACTCACTGTGGAGCCTGTAAATTATTGCACCCACTCTAGATCGTTTGACCCCAAAGCTCTTCCTCTTCCGGGAGGCGGATTCCTGTTGTTCACGTCAGATGAGGAGGCATCCCAGTGCCACCGTGGGGGTTACTAGTCCTTGTTCCAGAGGCGTGTTTGAATCAGAAGCTGATTAGCGCAGACCACTTTTCCTAAACACGATCTGCTGTTAGCACAACGTGCCCTCCCCTGTGTTGCAGCCACACACAGCACCTTGACCTGTGCGAGCAGGGAGTTCAAGTGTGAGGACGGTGAGGCGTGCATCGTGCTCTCGGAGCGCTGTGACGGCTTCCTGGACTGCTCGGACGAGAGCGACGAGAGGGCCTGCAGCGGTGAGTGCCAGCCCTCGGGCCCTGGGCTCAGCCTCCACCCGCCGCGGGCACTCTGCCGGGAGCCTTGTGAGCCTTTCCTCAGCCTGAAGGGGAAACCGCTTTTTGCCCGGTTTTGGAGCGCCCGGTGGAGGGAGGCTTGTCCCGCCTCGTGCGGGTGCACCACGCTCCCAGAGCCTCAGGCTTCGTGGCGGGGTGGACGCAGTCCTTCTGTCTGGAGCGCCTTTAGTAATTGTCCTAGTCTTTTTGGGCTGCCATTAACAGAACATCACAGCCTGAAGGGCTTCTAAACAACAGAAACTTACTTCTCTCAGTTCTGGAGGCTGGAAGCCCGGATCAGAGCACCAGCAGATTCCACGTCTAGTGAGGGCCCGCTTCCCGGTTCATAGACGGCCGTCTTCCCTGTGTCCTCACATGATGGAAGGGGTGAGGGAGCTCTCTGGGGTCGCTCATCTCATCTCCTGAGGACTCCATCCTTAGGATCTGATCACCTCCCAACGGCCCCACTTCCTGATCCCATCACGTTGGGGATTGGGTTTCAGCATATGAATTTGGAGGGACACACACATTCGGTCTGTCGCAGTAATGGATCCTGCTAGGACATTGTCCCTGGACCTGTAGAATTCTCTCTTGAGAAACAGGCTTACCTCCGTGTAGACAAGGAGGCGAAATGCAAGGAAAATACCGTGACTGGAAATTTAGGAGACACTGGGCAAGGTCGTATAGGAAGGCTTGAACTCTTTTTTTTCTGTGATGTCTTAAGAGGCTGGCCGTGGCCTGACAATCTAGATCCTGGTAGGTCTGCTTAAACATCAAGGGACCTCTTGGGTCCTTTGAAACGCAAGGATTTGTGAGATACCACTTTCTTTCCCTTTCCCCCTTCATCTCTCTAGATGAACTAACTGTATACAAAGTACAGAATCTTCAATGGACGGCCGACTTCTCTGGGGACGTAACGTTGACCTGGATGCGGCCCAAGAAAATGCCCTCTGCTGGTTGTGTCTATAACGTCTACTACAGGTGGGTCCCATCTTTGCCGTGAGAGAAGAAAACAGTGTTCTTACCAGCACTGGACGTTCTGCAAACTCTTGTGGTGTACACAGAGCAGAGCGGCTCTTCATTAGCTGAGCCCGGCGTCCTCTGCGACCCCACACTGCTCTGATGTGACCATATCTTTCTTCTTCTGGCCAGGGTGGTCGGAGAGGGCATCTGGAAGACCGTGGAGACCCACAGCAATAAAACCAACACCATATTAAAAGTCTTGAAGCCAGACACCACGTATCAGGTCAAAGTGCAGGTCCAGTGTCTCAGCAAAGTGCACAACACCAACGACTTCGTGACTCTGCGGACACCAGAAGGACGTAAGTATTCTAGTTTCCGTTTATGGTGTGTCCAAGACCTCCTGTGGGATTTGCAGAGAGTTTCCCAAGGACACTCAGGAGTGTGGGAACCTAATGACACGGGCCGCATATATACAGAAGATTTGTGGCGAAGCTTGATGGTCCTGCCTGAGCTGTTGAGCACATATTCTCCTTATTAGGTCACGTGGTGTTTTGCTACCTTCGGAAGTTAACTTCAGATCGTGCCCAACATGGCCGCCTTCTGCGTAGCTTCTCTAGCTCCTGTCTCTACCTTCAATCTCCTAGTACTCAGTATTTGTGAGATCATCATTGTTAAAATATGAGGCACGTCAGGAGTACTAAGGCTCCGTTTTCAAGAGATTTACCGAAACTCACATGTCCTAGAGAATTCCCTGCTTCCTCGCCTCTCACGGTAGCTGACGTCAGGTGACTCCATGCTTATTCCAGTGATCTTCGTCCCTAGGGTCTTGTGAACTTTGCATTTGCGAGGGCCCGTGCTTACATTTGGGTTACTGTTGGAGACCTCTGTATGAACTCCTGTTGATCTTGATGTACGTTCAGATGCTCACGTATAAAATAGTTAGAGATACGTGTCCACAGGCAGGCTGGTATCACATAAATCACATAAATTGCTCCGTCAGCTGGGAAGGCCCAGACAGATGACACTTCCATAGCAGTGAGCACACCCGTGACTAAGATCGAGGCTTCTGTGCCATTCTTCATAAAAAGGAACCAGGGCTCCTTGAAGCTCCTTGAAGCTCCTTGGTTGCTTCCAGCACAAGGGCAGGATAGCTACGGGGGGAGCCTGGAGAAGGCACGGAGGTGTGAAGCACAGCAAAACTCACTGACACCTGTGTGTTATGATTTTGTTAACACTTGTTTAGTAGAGTCCGGGGGTGTCAGACGGTCATCCAAAGCCTGCAAGGGAGAATTGAAATAGGTTCCGGAGGAAGTACACAGCACATCCCATGTGACCCTGAGGCAGGGTGCGGGCAGGGTGCGGGCAGGGTGTGGGCAGGCTGCGGGCAGGGTGCAGGCATACAAGCTTACAGCCTTTATTGGTGGATAGGTCCCAATGCTGGCTCTGGATTCTTTCTAGTCTTTGTTTCAATCTCAGGAAAGTTCCTCTCCTTTACCAGTATGCAGATGGGTTTTAACCCTGAGCTGACTCTTTTCTAGTGCCAGACGCCCCTCAAAATCTCCAGCTGTCACTCCACAGGGAAGAGGAAGGTGTGATTGTGGCCCACTGGTTTCCTCCCACCCACACCCATGGCCTCATCCGAGAGTACATTGTAAGTAACTTCTAGGAGCGGCGGGCCTTGTGTGTCTATGTGAATAGATTTCTGGGTCTGCCAGAGCAGAAACGTGTTCTGAATGGCTAGGACTTGATTTGATGTAGCCGGGTAAATCGTGTTCCACCCATTAGAACACTTGGCATCTCACCTCCCTCTCTCTTCCTGCCTCCTTGTAAGGTATCAGGATGTCCCAGACCATTGGTTACCTTACTAATAATTTCTTCTTTTCACTTTAGGTGGAATACAGCAGGAGTGGTTCCAAGATGTGGGCCTCCCAGAGGGCTGCTAGTAACTTTACTGAAATAAAGAATTTACTGGTCAACGCTCCATATACTGTCAGAGTGAGTATCAGCCCCCATTTCAGCCATCTGGGCAGTCTCAGAACACAAGAACTCCGTGCTTACCTTTATGAGATACTTACTAGTAGTCTGCTAAAAGCCTAACCCCTTGCTCTGGGAGGTCATCATCACTGCAGTCTCTTAAACCAGTGCCACAGAGAACTTGAAATCAGATTTCCCTCAGATAACCAAGAATTTATGGTAATGCAGCTTTACCTGCTTTTAACCCAGATTTTCTGCTAGCGTTCCAGCTCCTTTACTCTTGCACTTGCCACTTTTCTGCTTCTTAGCTGCAGGGTGTTGCAGAGCTATGGTAAGCGGCATTTAGAAGCTGCTATCGTAGGGATCTTAGGCAACATGCTCTCAATACCTTTAGCAGAAAAGAGACCGATTTTGTGCAGAACATGTTTGTTGGGACCATTAAGTGTGCACCCAGACTCCCTGACACTGATGATTTTCTCAGTCCCCTTTTTCATATACACGTATGTTTATGTCTGTATGGACCCACGGGTGCACATACCCCCCATCCCCCACCCTATAGAAGAACCTGAGACCTGTCAATCAACAGAAATCCATCATGCCTGCACTGTCACAGCTCCCTTTGCCCAGATCCCACTGTTTTCTCCTCCCCGCCGTTGTTGCAGTTGGCTGGGGCCTCTGCGTGTCTGGGATCCCCCTGCATAGACTGTTTGTCACCCTCACTGCCAGAGTCTCGGCCCCGTAGCTCCTTCGGAACCCTCACTGTATGGCACATTGCCTTTATTTTATACTAATTCATGCTCTGATTTGACAAGGTGGCTGCAGTGACGAGCCGTGGAGTAGGAAACTGGAGCGATTCTAAATCCATTACCACCGTCAAAGGAAAAGGTAAATGATCCCAGCGTTTGCAGATTGAGAGAAGATAGAAACCCTTTGGAAATGACTTTCAGCGCGACTGGGAGACGGAGAAGCATAGATGAGAAAACTTCACACGACTTCCTTCCCCCTGCCAACATGCACGCATCTCCAGGGGTTTCCGTAGTGCTTTAGATACAGAGTTTCTCTGGGGGCTGTCTAAGGCACTTCTCCCCCCAGAGCCACGCAGTTCTTATGGTGCAGACATACAAAGGGATTTCCAGAGGCCGTCATGCCCAGCTCTTGTGCTCACGTGCGATATCCAAAATAAAAGGACTCGTTCCTTCTCGCAGCAGATATGGATGATTTTGTACGTGTCCGTGGATGGCGTTTGTAAGAGCGCCATGCTGACACTTGTAACTTCCCCAGTGGCACTGACAAACGATGCTGAGGTGGTAGTTTCTAGTGCTTTGCGTACATCGGCCCATCTCATCGAACCCTTAGCACCCTCCGAACAAAATCTATAAGAACAGATGAGGAACTAGAAAGCAGTTAAGTCACTTCCTGCACAGTCAGTAAACGGCAGAGAGCTGGGATAGGAGCCTGATCCTCCGGACTCCAAAGCCTGTACCTCTAACCGCCGGGCTGCCCTGCCTGCCCTGGGCTGAGATCCCTGCTCCCATGCGCCGTCCTGCTGGCATGTGTGCCCTGCGAGGGCTGGGGTCCCGTCTGGTTTCCTCCGCTCTCTCACTGGTGTCGAGGAGGAAGCCGGTGAAATCGTTGATGAAGGAGTGAATTAAAGCAATTAAAAGGAAGGCTTCTGGCACACTTGGGGAGACCAACTATGGCTCCTGTTCCCCAGTGGTTTCCAGAACTTAGCCTTGGCACCTGTGGCTTTCGTTTCTGGACAGGAGTGTTCACATGGAGTGTGGTTGGAGGGTTTTACCTTAACCTGAACCTGCGAGAGATGGGCTGTAGGTTATGGAGAATCACTGTAAAATTTGGGCTCATTGAGATCAGGGCAGGAGGCCAGCCGATCTTTGTAACAGGGTGCTTGGCGGTAATTAGAGAAAGTGTACTGAGTGCACACTCGCCTAGAGTTTTGATGGGTTTGTCATTTCCCTCTACAAAATCGATCAAAACATACATACTGAAAAGAAGGGACACTGGAAGGTCAGCAATAAGACACGTACACGTACCTTGAATTCCCTGAGCACAAATCACGCCTGCCTTGGAAAGTCTCTTACAGTTCTTTCGTCTGATTTTGATGGTGAGCCTCAGCTCTTCATACGGGTGTTGGTTAGGACCCGTACAGGAGGCCACGGTGTGTGGAGTCAGAAAGTACGAGTTGTGTTCTGTCTGTGGGCCTGTGTCACCATGACGTCATGCAGAGGACACACGCAGCAATGGTGTCCGCCAGAGCACCACGTTCATTAGCGGATGCGGGGGATTAATAATGAGAGAAGCAACCATGTATTGAGCACTTATGTACTAAGCACCGTGCTTATTGTTTTATGTGAATCGATCTCCCTTAATCCTTATCAGTCCTATAAGTATTCTTGTGCTCATTTTGTAGCTAAGGAAACTGGCTTTGGGAAGGATTGTGACCTATATCCCCAGTCACCACGGTTATACTTCAGGTTGGCTTTACGGCAGCATCTGCACTATTTTGCTCAGAGTTGGCGACCTGAAACTCCTAATATCCTTTTTACTTCCTCACACCCACTCTTATTACATGGTTGATCATCTGGAGGGACTCCTCTAGATTTTGGTTTATCTCTTTGGCCACCAGATCTTATCCACTTCTTCGAGTGTCTCTTGCCTTGCCTATATAAGAAGCCGACGTGCTAAACAGCCCAGTATACAAGTTGTCATTTAAATACTGTCTTCCGATAGCAGTTATTCTACTGAGCCCTTTGGATTATGGCTGGCAGAGCACGGTCCGCCATCTTACGGGCAGACCTTGTGAATGGTAAGCACCATGCTCTCATCACTTGAATGGAGAGGGGTCTTTTCTCTCTGCCCCTTTCATCGTGCCCATGCCAATGACTTACCAGCTCCTTAGTCTGTCATAGGTAAGACTTAATTGGAAACGGAAAGAAAGGGAACGTTGGTTGAGTTAACATTAGTACGAAGATAAGTAACTTGAACCGTTGTCTAAGTGTCCAAATGGGAATTTGAACTCAAGTTTGCCAGATTCCAGAGGCCACGTTCTTTCCATTTTGCCACACGGGTATTTACAATTTATGCCCTCCGATTTATCATGCCCTCAACCTTCCAGGAGGACGTGAGGCCTCTGGGACTTGGTTAGTGCCAGGAGAGGTGGTGCCCGCTGGAATGCATGCACTTTTCAGAAGCAGGCTGCGGCTGGGCTGTTTGGGGGCATTTACATCATGGAACTTTTCTGCTCGACCCAGTTGCCAGGATAGCTGATGGAGCCAAGATAGTTGTGTGATCCACCCTCAGCTTTAGGACAACGGCAGTAAAAGAGACAAGTGAGAACAGCCAAAGACCTGCCCTTTCCTCCTGCACTAAAAAATCGCTTTGTTGAGTTGAAAGCTGTGAAGTCCTGCCTTCCTCACTTTTCATCACGTGGTTTCTCTTTTTGAATTCCTTTTTTTTTTGTTTTTAGTGATCCCACCACCAGATATCCACATCGACAGCTACAGTGAGAATTCTCTGAGCTTCACCCTGACCATGGAGAGTGACATAAAGGTAACATTGGGATTTCAAACTGGCAGTTGGGTGGGGCTCTCCTTGTGATGGAACAGCTGTGGCCTGGGACAGTACGAGGAAGAAGAGTGAATGACTCGATCCAGTAAAACCAAAGTACCAGGACTAGGTTGGTTCCTTCCCCCATGAAGAACAACTTGAGTCCTTCTCGTGTAATTATTCTGCCTCAGCCTGGTGCCTTTTTTTTTTTTTTTTAAGCCATATAATTAAATGGTTCACAGCTACAGTGCAAATAAAGAGTTGGTGTTAACAGAATATGTATGCCCTGTAATTTTCAGCTTTATTGGATTTCCTGGTGCGAAGCACTAAGGCAGAGGTTCCCACAGTGAGAGAGAGAGAGTCAGATACCTTAGAAACATATCTACTTACAGCCACTATGCATCCTCCCCTTCTGGCTCCACCGTCCCTTCCGCACGGCCCATCTGCAGGGCCCGTTCCACCATAAGCCTCTGTGTGCCTGTGGTTTTCCAAGTTGAGATTCACCTTCCATAATGTTCTTTCTTTCTTATCAGTTTTTCCTCACATCCCTCCCCTGTCTGTGAAGCTGTGGTGGGACAAACAGCCTTCGGATCCCTCGTGCCACTTACTGAACCACAATTTGGTGGCCTGACCTTGGCTTCAGAGACCGTTGCTGCAAGGGATGGCCTTTCCATGAACCCTGTCTATATAGTCTTTGCTCTTGAAAGCATTTTGATTTTTTTGTTGTCACCCCATATTTAAAGATCTTCAGATCAAATCCTTTTATGAGCTCAGGACTTAGAAAAGGTAATGTTTCCTGAGGCCTGGGTCTATTTGCTCCTGTTAAGACAGTGGGAGCTAAGCAAGCCCCTTTCGTATTGACCTCTTGGCCTTGACTGCAAGGATCACCTGAGCTAAGATGTATCCTTCATTACCATAAGGTAATTCTCTTTAAAGTTGTTCCTCTTTCTGCCTTTATGAATTGGCCCTTGTCCTTTTATTCTGCACCAGTTTTTTTGTTTGTTTGTTTTGTCACATCTATAGTGTATATTACAGTCTCATGTTTGTTTTTAGAAGTAGGTGCCATATAACTAAATATTCAATGATCGCGCACAGGGAACCTGTCTAAAGATCAAAAGAAACAACCCGTCCATTTTAAGAAAGGAGATGCCTAAAGGAACAAGAGCAAAGGGGTGCCTTCTGCGTTTGCTCTGCTCCATGGCTGTGTGCTGTTCCCCTAACATGTTTCTTGGTTCCTGGCAGGTGAATGGCTATGTGGTGAACCTTTTCTGGGCATTTGACACCCACAAGCAAGAGAAGAGAACTTTGAACTTCCGGGGAAGCATCTTGTCACACAAAGGTAACACCTTGGAGCTAGTCAGTGTGTGAGCAGGGAGGAGTAGGGAGATCGAGACCTCCTGGTGGCAGAGCTTGTGTGGGGGCTGCCTGGAAGAGGGGCTCTTCTCTGGCTGCCATTCTGGGTGAGCAGATTAAAGAGACTGTGAATGACTCCTGCCTCCGGGGGCGGGTCCACTTGGTGGCTCCTCAGCCTCCTTCTCTAGCTCGTTGGCCCTTAATGGAAGTCGGGGGCTTAAAAGAGGAGAAACGAGAAAGAAGCCAGATTAACCCTATACCAATTATTTTTGGGGTCCAAAAAAAAGTTCCGAGAGTGAGATGCGTGCCCCTCCTTTCTGGTGTGGTTTGCTCCTCCTTTGCTAATACAAGGTACACAGGACATGGGGCAGAGTTGCTCTTCAGTGCACATTTGTTGAGCGAATGGACAAACAAGCTGAGCTAAGGGAGGAGGGAAGGTAGTGTCCCAGTCCCTCTTGTGTCTGTGCACCTGCTGCGCATAGGCATTTACCTAGGTGTTCTGTGTGCACCATTTTATAGAACCCTCGTCATAGTTCTATTGGGATATGCTCATTTCACTGATGAGAACCCAACGTTGAGAGAGAAAGTAATTCCCACAGAAGGCGACAGCGTCAGGATTGGAACCCACATCTTTCTAATTCCTGAGACTGTGATCTCATTGTCTCAAGGTCACACCAACAGAAATTGGCCAAATCAGGAGCGATATAGTCTTCTTAGCTGTTGCCTGAAATATATTAAGGGCTAGCTTGATACGAGGCATCGTGCCAAACACTTTACAAGCTTTTTCTTTTTTAATCCCTGCAGTAGCAGCTGCTCTTAAGTGCTGTTGTTTTTTTTTAGTCTTACAAACAAGGAGGTGGACTCAGTTTAAATACAGTTGACCCTGAACAATTGGGGGTTAGAGGGCACTGATTCAGTAGAAAATCTGCATATAACTTTTGACTCCCAAAAAACTTTACTCACAGGCTACTGTTGACCAGAAGTCTTACTGATGACATAAACAGTCCATTAACACATATTTTGTATGCTGTATGTATTCTGTACTGTGTTCTTACAATAAAGTCAGCTAGAGAAAAGAAAATATTCATCTGTCTATCTGTCTGTCTGTCTATTTATCTATTTATCTTTGAGGGGAGGAGGGTAAGGGGCAGAGGGAGAGGGAGAGATATTCTTAAGCAAACTCTGTTGAGTGCAGAGTCTGATGTGGGGCTTGATCCCACGACCCTGAGATCATGACCTGAGCTGAAACCCAAGAGTCCAGAGGCTTAACCGACTGCGCCACCCAGGCGCCCCAAGAAGAAAATATTCTTAAGAAAATCATAAGGAAGAGAAAATACATTTACAGTACTGGACTGTAAAAAAAAAAAACTTGAGTATAAGTAAACCACGTGAGTTTAAACCTGTGTTGTTCAAGGCTAAACTGTAGTTTTGTATCCTGCCTTTTTCACTTAACATAAAATTGTAAGAATTTTCTAGTCTCATTAAATATTCTTGGAGACAACTCTTAGTGGCTGCACAATAGTTCATGGAATGCACATTATTTAACCATTGCCCTGTCTCTGGACAGTGGGATTATGTATGTGATGTGTAACATCATGTCCCACAGATGTTTGCATGCTCTGATTCCATGGGATATGGATTGAAGGGCATGAAGAATTTCAAGATGTTTACCCAAGGCCAAATGGCTCTCTAGGAGTGTTGTCCCAATTTCTATCACCAGATGGTCAGCTTTTTAAGAAACAACCCAATGCCCATGTACGTGTGTTATTTGCAGTAGTCATCAGTAAGTAATGCTGGGATGAATTTGTAAAATAATGAAAATCCTACAACATGTGGGACTCACTTAAATTGAGAGATTGCATTAAAAAATAGAGTGTCAGTGCACCTAGCTGGCTCAGTCGGAAGAGCAAGCAACTCTTGATCTCGGGTCATGAGTTCAAGCCCCACATTGGGTGTAGGGATTTTTTTTTTTAAAAAGGCTTAAAAAGTAGGGCATTGTATATCAAAATATAATTCCTTTTTTTATTAAATTTTTACTTTTAATTCCAGTATAGTTAACAGTGTTTATATTAGTTTCAGATGTACCCTCTAGTGATTCAGCGATTCTATACATTAGTCAGTGCTTGTCAAAATAAGTGTGCTCTTAATCCCCTTCGTCCATTTCACCCCTCCCCAACCCACCTCCCCTCTGGTAAGTCAGTTTGTTCTCTGTAGTTAAGAGTCTGTTTCCTGGTTTGTCAAGACACAGATTCTTGACTGACGCCTCCAGCTCCCTCCTGGCATCTTCTTGTCCCTGTTTTCACAGTTGCCAATCTGACTGCTCATACATCCTATGAGATTTCTGCCTGGGCCAAGACTGATTTAGGGGATAGTCCTCTGGCATTTGAGCATGTCACGACCAAAGGAGTCCGCCCACCTGCTCCTAGCCTCAAAGCCAAGGCCATCAATCAAACTGCAGTGGAATGTACCTGGACTGGCCCCAGGAATGTGGTAAGTCAGCCAGGATGACCCTTGCAGAGACAATCTGGACTCTCCCCTGATTCTAGGCCATGGGGCTTTCTCCTCTGTTACTGCAAACACAAACTATCCTCTTGGTCAGTTCTGTATTACCTTCTAGAGGCACCTGCCGTCCCTGTCCACACCTTGGCCTGGCATCTGAGAGAAAACGCCCGTGGTCTTTGCTGTGGAACAGACCATAAATGTGATGAGGGGGGCATGTTCCTATGCTTGGGATTCACCTGGTCTCACAGGCATGGTGACCCATTAGCAGCAGTGACAAGCCACTCCGTCTCTCCCCACCGATGTGATCCCCCACCCACAGGTTGCCTTCTTGGGCTGCTCCTCCCAGATGTGCCCCCCACCCCATGACACGCTATATAGGTCCTTTTTTTTGGTCATTCTGTATGCATTTTGGTGCACTATGATCCGATACGTGCTTTTTTGAATCTGGCTTTTATTTCCCACATTTCCCCAATGTAGAGAGAGTCTTCCCAAGGTTCTTGGCACATTTTCACCTCCCCTCTGGTAACGTCACCTCTAGGAAGCTCTCAGCTTCTCCCCAACTTCAGTCCACTGTGGACTCGGGTTGCTCACCCCCAGTCCTCCCTCCCCACCATGAGAATGGCCGCAGCCACTGTCCATCTCTGGGGACCTGCCTGCACCCTGGCCTCCTTGGCGCATGGAGCCCTCTCCTGGCCCCTGGCCAGAGCCCTCCGGCCCACTCCCCAGCAGCTGCAGGCCTGTCCTCCGGAAGCCAGGCCTGCTTCTGAGCCTGGAGCCCCCACTCTCATCTTGTGCTTTCCGTGCCCTCGGTCCCCTAGTCCTGCTCCATTTGCTTTGCTTTCTCACTCCCTGGAGTCCCCTAATTCTTTCTTTCCACACTTGCTCCCTTCTCATCACCCCCTTGGGACTTCCGTTCCCCTTCCCTGTACGCTTCCCTCTCCAGCCCTGGCTGCTGAGCAGCTTAGAGAAAATGCACAGCTGTCTGGGACTCGGAAGTCCCTGTGCACGTCCCTGATCCGGGCCCTCCGTTCCCACGACTTCTCCAGACTTTCTTCACAGCTTTCCTTCAAGTCCCCGTCTTTACCTGCCTGTGGGCTCTTCCATGCTGCCTGACAAAGAAAGCTTCTTTAGTCCTTACCTCCCGTTTATAAACCCCACAGCCGTGAGCCCCCGCTCCAAGCCCATCAAACACCCCCACCCTGCTTTAAACTCCCGGTTTTCCACATGTATCAGCGGGGGTTAAGAATGGCTGCTAGAACAGAGCTGAAAGTGACAGCGGCTTTAACAGTTTATTTCCCTCCTCATTAAAAGAAGGCGGAGTCCTTCAGCAGGCCTGGGTTTCTACAGCACCAGGTTTGATTGGGAACCCAGGCTGCCTGTGGCCTCCAACTTCAAGGTCAGCTCATGGTCCAAGAGGTCTGAAGCCACACCATCATCTGTGTTCCAGGCAGCAGGAGGGCGGGAGGAAGGGCTTCTCCCTCCATTTCCCCCAGCACCTACTGAGCTCCCACGTGACACCTCTTCTTACAGCTCATTGGCCAGAACTCTGTCACGTGGGCTCTCCCAGCTTGTAGCTCATTGGCCAGAACTTTGTCACGTGGCCTCTCCTAGCTTCCAGGGAGGTGGGAAGTGTAGATTTTCTTCCAGGAGGCAATTCTTAGTAGGAAGCAGGGTTCTAGGAAGGAGGGGAGGAAGAGTGGGTGTCCTCCGGGCAGCTCCCCATGCCTGCCCCGCTGCCCTCCCTCCTCAACCTCCCTCCACAGACGCATTGGCTTCCTCCCCATCTGCACTACCAGCCGTGTTTCTCAGCGTGCCATCTGCTCGCTGAGAACCCCGCTCTTCTCCCTGGCTCATCGTGCAGTCTTTTCCTACAGTATCTCATGCTCTGTATTTGCAACTTGTCATTTATAATCGTGTCTGTTTTTCTTCTCTGTGCCTCCTTCCTCAAAAATGAGCGCTTTGAGGGGCACCTGGATGGCTCAGTAGGTTAAGTGTCTGCCTTCAGCTCGGGTCATGATCTCAGGGTCCTGGGATTGAGCCCTGCACTGGCTCCCTGCTCAGCAGAGAGTCTGCTTCTCCCTCTCCCTCTGCCCCTCCCCCATGCATCCACGCACGCTCGCTCGCTCTCTTTCTGAAATAAATACAATCTTTTTTTAAAAAAAGAGTGCTTTGAGGACAGAGCGCACACGATGTTTATCTTGGTGGTGGTGGGTTCAGTGCCTGCCACAGTGTACCTTCTCTGTAAAATGCTGAAGGAAGACTTCTCTCTTTTGAGCTCTCCTGAAGCTGTTCACAGGGGCATCAGTTAGGGATTTCAAGAGAACGAGGTCACTGGCCACGGAGCTGATGTCCTTTTCCATCCTCTCTGTTTGCCAGGTTTATGGTATTTTCTATGCTACATCCTTCCTTGACCTGTATCGCAATCCGAAGAGCTTGACTACTCCCCTCCACAACAAAACAGTCATTGTCAGTAGGGATGAGCAGTATTTGTTTCTGGTAAGTTTCCCACACTGGGGAGTCCAGAGGAGTTTCTATTTTTTAAGGATGGCTTAAATCCTGGGCTCCTAGCTCAGACCCTGGACCTGGGGAGCTGGAGGCATGACTCTAGGATCCATGTGTGTACAAGAGGGTGCTTCCTCTTCTGTAAAAGCATCGGATTCCTGCTTGAAGAACAGACTGAATGCCCCGGTAACCAACTGCAGCTCTGTGGGGGATTGGGAACTTGGCAAATGGATAAACATTCGCAGGAATGGATAAATGGTTTTTGTCGGATTCCACTTCCAAGACTAGGAACTTAGCCCACATGTTTATACGTGTGCCAAGATAGATGGAAAAAGGTGTGTGGTATACTGTTGCTTGTGATAGCAGAAGATTTGAAACCAGTGGCTATCAAGAGAAGACCGGTTAAGAATACAGGGCAACCCTTCAAAAGAAATAGAACTGAGGTGGAAAAGTATTCAAAAGAAATAGTACTGAGGTGGAAAAAAATCTATGCTATCTTATTAAGTGAAAGAAGTGAAGGCCTAAAAATGTGTAATATTTTCTCATTTGTATAAAAATATTAAGAAAAACAGGCTACGTGTACGCACACATATACGTATAAGTATGTATCTGTATGCACACACACGTGTATTTGTGCTTACATAAGCACAGGACATTTCTGGAAAGAAGCATAGAAAACCGTTACTGTTCCTGGGAAAATGGATTAGAGAGCTGGGGTAGGTGGGGAATTATTTTACATTTTGTATCTTTTTTTGTACTGATTGAATTTTAATTGTGTACACCTGTCACTATTTTGTTGGAAAAAAATGGCTTCGTGCCAACTCCATGCATCCCCGTGGTATTGATTTCAGGTCCGGGTGGTGGTGCCCTACCAAGGGCCATCCTCCGACTACGTTGTGGTGAGGATGATCCCAGACAGCAGGCTCCCACCTCGTCACCTGCATTCAGTTCATACTGGCAAAACCTCAGCTGTCATCAAGTGGGAATCCCCGTATGATTCTCCTAACCAGGACCTGGTGAGAGGGCCGGGTATCCAGCCAGCCATTACTATTCTTGGCATGGTTGGGGACAGGGCAGGGGGTGCTGTCATGGGAAAGCTAGGCCTGGCGGTGGGAGCTCTGGGAGGTCTCGTCTCCATATCTGTGTGCCCAAAGATGGGGTCCTTATAAGTGCCTCTTCGGAGTTTTCCCTTCCCCCATTATTTCCCGCTTTTCTATTCGTTCTTTTCTGCCTTCTTACCTTCCCTTCCCTGAGCCTGTAAAGTGGGATGGCAGACAAAGGCCTGCCCGCCAAGTGCAGCTCATTGCCTGTTTCTGTAAATACAGTTGATTAGAACCAAGCTCTACCCAGTCATTTACATCTTATCTGTGACGGCTTTCACACTACAAATGGCAGAATTGAATAGCTCTGGGAAAGACCATTTGGCCTCCAAAACCTAAAAGTATTTTCTATCTGAACCTTTACAAAAACATTGACCGGCTCTTGCTCTAAAAAAAGAGATGAGGGGCGCCTGGGTGGCTCAGTCGGTTAAGCGTCCACCTCTTGATTTCAGCTCAGGTCGTGATCGCAGGGTCATGAGATCGAGCTCTGTGCTGGGCGTGGAGCCTGCTTGAGCTTCTCCCTCTGCCCTCTCCTCCCCCTCTAAAAAATAAAATAAAATTAAGAAATAAATAAGAGGCAGTAACTCTGGAAAACTGCTCCCATTTTCCTTTGGCCCAGGCTGCTTTTCCCTCCATCCCCTGTGCCCTCTCCCTCATCCCTGGGGTGGGTGGTTTTACTCGGTTGCTCAGGCTCTCCTTGACTCTCCAATTCTTCCTGGTGATTGAGTTTCCTGTACTTACCACATGTCCCTGTGTTTGCCCTGGCCTCCACATATGTAAAAAGCAACCCGGGAGACAATAAGTAGAATTTGTTGTCCTTTCATTGTGTCCTCTGACACTACCTGGAACTATTACAGCTGGGGAGACACAATGAACACTGAATTTGAATTGCTCTTGCCTGTTCCAACCTCTCTGTGGATGCCACAATAAATGTGACTTTCCCTAGGCTCATTTTTTTGGGTCAAATCAATAATTCTCTGCACAGTTCTGGGAGTGAGTGCTTGTTCCAAGTCTGGACCTGGCCACCCCAAAGGCTTTCCAGAGAACAGAGTCAGGCTGCAGGGCTCAGAAGGTGGTTGCTATGGGTCACAGCCCCTGATACACTTAGGTTACATTGTTCGCCACTGAATTGCAAAGAGTGAAAAAGCACCGAGTTTCTGATTACCATTAAGGTCTCTTTTTCTTGTCCCAGTTATATGCAATTGCTGTCAAAGATCTAATAAGAAAGAGTGACAGAAGCTACAAAATAAAATCCCGCAACAGTACTGTGGAATACACCCTTACCAAGTTGGAACCTGGAGGGAAATACCACATCGTTGTCCAACTGGGGAACATGAGCAAAGATTCCAGCATAAAAATCACCACAGGTAAACGGGAGAGAGATTAGGGTCCTTCCCACACAGCAAGGGGCCCGCAGGGCTGCTAGGACGCCTAGACATTAACAGCAGGAAGTACAAACACCCCCTTCAGCATCCGCAGCGGGCCCGGAGGGGTGGGCTTCCAGTGCCTGGGCAGGGTGGTGGACTGGGGGGTATCCTGTGTCTCTTTTCACTCTCCTGCCTGGCTGGTTTTGACACTTGTGGGGGAGAAGAGCAGGAATACCCAAAAGAGTTAGGAAATAAAACTGAGCATTTTCCACGAAAGCCAAGGATGGGAAGCTGGGCTGAAATCACATGGTTCCTCGAGGCAGGGTGATGTGTAGCCAAGGAGGGAGCCCAGTAACTGCGCAGTAGGATTGAAGGGGCCTTGCTGCCAGCCCGCGGTGGGCTCGGCAGTCAGACTGGTTCGGAAAGCAGGTAGTGAGCTTGGGTACTTGGGCAGCAGCACACAGTGTCAGAGTGTCTGTGACGGAGGCTCAGCCCCACCAGGCCGGCCGTGTGGGCGCCCCTAGGGAGAGTAGGAAAGCAGACCGGAACCAGAGCAGAAGTCCAGCAAGGCTAGGAAACTGTGGTCCATCCCATCCCTTCCCTTCCCTCTCTCCCCCACCCAATTTGGTTTTGGCCATCGGTGGCTCTGAGGACCACTAAATGAGGTACTGTCCAAATTTCTTGGCTAAAGGTATTATAACAACAACAAAAGAGATGCCAGTTCGAGTGTCTACCATGTGCTAGGCTCTATGCTAAGCAACACGGGTGTTTTATTTCTTCCTTAACCTAGCCTTTCAAGTTAGCACATTTTTTCTTTTTTTTTTTAATATTTTATTTATTTATTTTTAGAGACCAAGAGTGCGAGCGGGGTGGGGGGAGGGGCAGAGGGTGATCGGGAGGGAGAGAGAGAATCCCAAGCAGGCTCCACGCCCAGCACAGAGCCCCACACGGAGCTCGATCTCACAACCCTGAGATCATGACCTGAGCCTAAACCAAGAGTTGGATGCTCAACCTACTGAGCCACCCAGGCGCCCCTCAAGTTAGCATTTATCTAATCTCTCTATGACAGACAAGAAAACAGTGATTCCAGTATATAGCCACTAACTATATTCTGTTTCATCATTAATTTTCAGTTTCATTATCTGCACCTGATGCCTTAAAAATCATAACAGAAAATGACCACGTTCTTCTGTTTTGGAAAAGTCTAGCTTTGAAGGAAAAGCATTTTAATGAAAGCAGGGTGAGTTCCTCCCTCCTTCTCAATGACTTTGGGAATCTAATTGAAATGCAGTTTTAGAGATGAGCTCGTTAACAGCATGCTGGCATAGATAGGGGAAAAAGAATAGGGCAAGGGAGTGAACCTGAGAATTAAAGGACCATTTTCTGTGGGCTTGCTAATTAGTGAAATGGTTGTACTGCCCATTAAAGATGAGAATCTCTGCACTAAGCACTTTTCATTCCTGAACTTGTCTTTCCCTAAAGACGGGAATGGGCTGGAGCCCATGCTGTGCCTTCTGAAGCTGGATGGGGCTCAGCATCGGAACCAGGGCCCCATCCTTCATAGCCCCAGTCTGAGAGCAGGGCTGTGGCCCCCGTGCCTGGGACAGTCTCAACCTGGCCTCGCAGTTTCTTTCCAGTGATGTTTGAGGGGGCAGGAAGTGCTTGAAGATAGTCTCTTGACATACGGAAAACACTATTTTGTTTTGTCATCGGCAGACCAATTACTGTATTCACAGCAGAAGGCAGGAGGAGAAGAAGAGCGTCACCTGGGAACAGATCTGCCACCCAAAGGTGGACAGATTCTTGAGTGGACCTGGCTTGTCCCCATGGTCAACAAAGCAGGAGCTATAGAGACCCCGTGAATCAGCTGTGGCTATTTTGGGGTTCGGTGGCGGCAAAGGGTGCTAGGTTTGTAAACAGTCACAGTGTAAGGCCAGAAACAGCTAGATTAAAACTTGAAAATTCTCGCAACTCTTCCAACCGTGACTTGTAAATGGTTAATATTTACAGATATAAAGAAAGCTTTCAAAGCAGTTCAAAACAGAAATATTCTGATTTTGAAAAAGGTACAGGTAACAAAACAAAAACTACAGTAACCATAAGCAAAAGAAGGATCTACCTCACTAATAATCTGAACCACAAAGATAGGACACTTTCACATTAAACAGGCTAAGTTTTAGGGGAAGAGTATTACCAGTATGAGTTGTAGTTGGGGAGATTAGCACTCTGGAAATGCGAATTGGAAATGCCTTCCATAAGGCACTTTGGTAATGTGTATCAGAAGCATGAAAAGCGTTCATACCCTTTGACCCAGCAGTTCTTTCAGGATCTTATTCTAAGGAAACGATGTACATCACGAATTTATGTGCAAGGCTATTCAGGGCAGTTTTATTTCTGATAGTAAGAAAGGAGAAACAACTTTAATGTCCAACAGAAGAAGACTAGTTAAATAAATGGTTGATGTTTGTGTCATTTAAATGTTTTTCTTTATACCTTTATGTATTTGGCAAATGTTCTACAGAAACTGTTTATTAGATAGAAAATAACTAATGCCAGTTTATAATGGAGAATGCAGGGATGGGATTCGGGGCAGGAGGCGTTGGGAGGCCCAGTTTGGCAGCCGGCTGTCATCGGGGATCCCTCCGAGGTGGTGGAAGCCTGGCTTTCAGGTTGAGATGGCAGGTCAATACTTCACTCCCAGGAGAGGGAGGGTTTGTGCATAAGCAGGTGGCACGTCCTTCTCCCCGCCCCCCCCCCCAAGCTTAGAGTTCAGAGACTAGACAGGTCAGTGGAATGGGGACCAAGAGACTGTGAGTATGCAGTGGGGCCCAGTATGTGGATAGAGATAAGAGAGGAGGTCTTTTTTTTTTTTTTTTTGATGTTGATGGGGTGGAAGTTGGTAGCTTTGACACTGGAATACTTAGAGATTAGCAGAGAAGTCCAGTAGTCAGTTCTGATCCCAGCCCGATCTTGAAGGGCTTTCTATTCAAGGCCCGGTTGGTCTGGGGCCACCATTAGCCTCAAGGAGCTGGTGAGCGAGCTGTGGGCTGCAGATGGAGTTCCCACACGCTGTTCTACGGAGAAATGTCCTGACTTTTCTTACCCCACTGCTGGAGTCCACTGTGATTTGGATTTATTATTAGTCAAATCCCATTACGGTGAACTATTGCTGACTTGTCCGGATTCTTTGTGGCATTTAATATTAATCTGGACTGTTGACCAGAACTTTGAATGTGTACTGGAATATTTGTTAAAATGGCTTTTATTAGGGCTACGCTTTTCACTTCCACTTTGCAGCTCATAAGTGGGCATGGTAGTTATTTGAGACATTTGGGATGGGAAAATTACCATTTTCTGAATCCAGTATCTCAGTGGTAATGTAAAAAGATCTAGTAAGAAAACCAAAGTGCTTTAGCATCTATAAAAGCCTGCAATAAGGAGCTCACATAAAGTTGGAACCAGTAATAGAAGCTGTCAGATTCCTTATTTAACATCCTGAACAATCTCTTGTGTCTTTGTTTTCAGGGCTATGAGATACACATGTTTGATAGTGCCATGAATATCTCAGCTTACCTTGGGAATACTACTGACAATTTCTTTAAAATTTCCAACCTGAAATTGGGTCATAATTACACTTTCACTGTGCAAGCAAGATGCCTTTTTGGCAGCCAGATTTGTGGGGAGCCTGCTGTCCTGCTATATGATGAGCTGGGGTCTGGTAAGTCACTCATGGGTCCAGTTTCCGTCTTCAGTTCTGGGGAAATTGATGAAGGATGTAGTATGGTTTGATGAATTTGTGTCTTTTTTTTTTTTTTTAAGATTTTATTTATTTATTTGAGAGAGAGAAAGAGCACGCACATGTGCAAGAGCAGGGGGAGGGGCAGAGGGAGAGGCAGAGAATCTTAAGCAGACTCTGCTGAGTGAGGACCCTTAAGCAGGACTTTAGATCATGACCAGAGCCGAAACCAGGAGTCAAATGCTTAACTGACTGAACCACCTGGGCACCCCAAGATGTGTCTTTCTAAAGTGTATTTAAAATATTCTCTCAAAAAAAATAAAATAAAAAAATAAAATATTCTTTCAGTTTAAAAGAAAATCACTTATGTATCAATTTAATCAGGCACTGATTTAACAAATACTTCCCTGAGCCAGGTGTGCTGTGAGGAGCTGGGGTTACAAAGTGACCACATTCTGAATGTAAAGCTCAAGAAAGGGAATGGGTTAAAAATAGGTTTTGTTTAGTGATTAACATAACAATAAAAAATTTAAAAAAATAGGTTTTGTTTCAAAAGGAGATTCTGCTTGGGAAAGACTAGGTTGAGTATGAGTTTTAGTGTTTGTCTTTTGCAGGACTTTTCAGAGCCTCCAATATGCTAATGTTCCCTGTGGTTCTTCCAAGTCAGTAAATAATCTCCTTCCCATAGAGTAACTGATTTTATAGCCTCCCCCATTCTTAGCTGTCGGTCCAGAGCAGAACCTGAATTTGGCCTGGCGTCTTGTCTTCTGAACACTGACAGATATCGGTGCTGGGTCATGCTGATGGCGGAGAGGAACCTTTCCTTTACACAGAAATTCTTCTTGTATCGTAGTACCTTGGCCAGGATATCAACAGACGTTTTGCCACTGGTCTTTTTTCGTAGCATTTACTCCCAGCCAGGAATTCACCAACGCTCAAGCCAAAATCTTGTGTTAGAGTTGTATGCTCCGACATGTCATGCTTCCCAGGCACCTCCCTAAAAGGAAAACCTTGCAAACCGCTTCCCTTTGGAGAATCATAGCATACTAGAGGTTCTGAGAAGGTCTTACAGAAAACAGACAACAAAAGTCTTGTTAACCTAGCGTTTCCTAAATAGAGCCTCCTTTTTAAGTAAAACCAATTAGCGACTGTGAAATAGACTTAGGGAAAAAGTGTTGCTTTTATAAAACTGAGATTGTCAAGCAGAAAGAATCTCTCCGTGAGGCCTCAGTTAGTCTTTGCCTTGTCCCTTGATGTTTGGGTCCCCTCAGAAGTGGGGTGTGGGGGGGAGAGGGGGTCCACTCATTCCTGTTTCCTGCACCACGCTGGTTTCTCCTGACTGCTCCAGCTAAGAGCATCCCCTAATTTACCACTTCACAGCTGGGGTTAGGTTGGGACATACGACATAAGATCTTGCCCCAGCTTTTCCTGGTAGGTCAATAATGAGAGAAATTAAAGGCATGGATATTGAGTTGTTAGATTGGGCTTGCAAGAAATGGCTGTTCTCTGGCCCATCTCGATGAACATCTGGTTGGGATGAGTCCCTGGGTAGCTACTGAGCCTTCCCCGTGAGGCACAGGTCTGGCCCGTACCACTTGGCCCTATGCCAGGGAATGACCTCAAGCCTGATGAGGCTCCTTATGGGACCTGAAAAGTCCACTGTGCTTCTGTAGCTCAAACTGACTCCCAAGTTCCACTTCCTGCCCTCAGGCTCAGACTTTCCCCAGGATTTTTTAAGACCGGCCCAAACCCAACAGGGGGATGGCTTTGCCCTAGAGCCCTATTGGGGCAGATCTACCAGCACATCATCATAGAGCTGGAATTTGTTTAAGACATGGGCAAGTGAGCATCATTGTTAGGTCATAGACACCTAACTGGCTTTGCAAAGAGCATTTTAAAAATGTGAAATGTGTATGGAAACGTTCTTTCTCTCTTTCATCTAAGTAAAAAAAAAAAAAACTCAAAACTTCATGAGCTGTTAAGTCAGCATTGCAGTAAAGGAATCTCGTTTGTATCACTTAATGGAGCTTCAGGTAATTGCAGTTCAGAGTGACTTTGGTGCCAAGTAGGGGGAAATAATTGCAATCTCGTTAATTAGTGGTCTGATTTCACATCCTCTTATGTAAGGCAAGCAAGTGGTCTTAAGTAATAATGCTAATGAAATCAATGTTGATACCCCAACAAAGGTCTCCCTTCCAAGAGATTATCTAAATAAACAACAAGGCCGTGATTAGGCTAATGTAATTACCGTATTTGCATGCACAAGGCCCGTGGGCTGTCAGCTCGTGGCAAGGCGTCGGGAAACAGTCAGGCGCCACGTGCAGGAACATGCCACACCAGGCAGGTGGCTTGGGTCACTGCCGACGAGCAGCGTTTTTGGTGGGGGCGGGGGGGGTCCGAGTTGCTTGGTCCGTTTTCCCGCCCTGACGTCGGAGGCTTACTGTGGGGCCTCTTGCCTTGGCAGGTGGGGACGCGTCAGCGTTCCGGGCTGCCAGGTCCACTGATGTTGCTGCCGTGGTGGTGCCCATCCTGTTCCTGATACTGCTGAGCCTGGGGGTCGGGTTTGCGGTCCTGTACACCAAGCATCGGAGGCTGCAGAACAGCTTCACTGCCTTTGCCAATAGCCACTACAGCTCCCGGCTGGGCTCGGCCATCTTCTCCTCGGGGGACGACCTGGGTGAGTGGGGCAGGCTGCCCTGGTGCTTCCTCCCAGCGCGGACCCCTGCAAAGCCGCTTCCTTGCTTAGGAAATACCTATGTTAAGCTCATCTTTTGACACTCGAGGAGTGACTCGTTAACCAGTGATCTCACTGCTTTAGGTTAAACCAGTTGGAGCCCTTTGCTTTGAACTTGCTTCTATACGAAAATACTTGTAGTCTCTTCTGCGGTGTGGTCCCGGCCTGAGACCGGGAGTGGTCTTGCGGAAGAACTGGTAGGAGCTTGCCTTGTACAGGAAGGATAGGAAGGCCCTGGGCTTGGGATACTCCCAAAGTATCAGCAGATTTTCAAGAATTTCCAAGTCCTCTCATCCTTCATGGACCTGGAGGTCTGACATCTTGGAAGAGCCTAGTCAAGAGAAAAAGTCACGCTTTCCCAGATGACTTCTGTCCAAAGACGGCCTTTCCATCTGGCTGTCTGTCTTTCTGATAGCTAGTGAAATCTCCTCGGCCATTCTTCTTTCATGTATCCATAACATGGTATGGAAAAAAGAAAGAAAGATCCCTTTTAAAATGTCTACATGCTCAAATTAGTAACTGCTAATAGAGCTGGTAGACCACTTAATATAATAAATTAGGTGTGTTTTGGGGGTCTTCCCCAAACGCAGACTGCTGAATGTCATTTTACATACCTATTTTTTCTGTAAACCAGTTATAATTTTTTTTGTTTGTAAAGTACTTGTGAATTCCCCGTTCATTGATCATTTGATATTAGCTTTGCTCCTTCTTCTTCTCAGTTTCCTGTCTTGCTTCGTACAAGTATTTGGTCTGCCTTGCATGAATGGGGTGCATTCTTTGCTTCTGTTACTGGGGGCAAAAGGAGTTTGACCCATGGTGATACCACACAGTGATCACTGAATGTGGATCACAACTTATTTGCACAGGATTGTACCAGGGACCACAAGGGGACATCCATTAGTCTGGGAAGCTGTCCTCAAAAAGCTTAAACCCCTCTAAGATCCCTACCCTCAGAGCAGTGTGGGTTCAGGGGAGAAAACAGACCATGAGGTTTCACTGTGTTAACATAGGGTGTGGATAATTCAAATTAGGGAAGCTAAATCACCCGTTGGACTTTTGGGTAGGTAATAAGATTCTCCTTCCTACGAGATTTACTTTCTTTACTTGGTTAAGTTCAAGCTACCATTAAAATAAGCTTGACCACCCATTGATGGGGGAGAAGTGGACTCAAGAGTGTCAGTGGGGGAGCTGAGCTGGGTTTCAGCTTTGGCTACTGCGCCTGGTAGGCTGCGGTCCCAATTTTCCAGGCTGGGGCTCACGCTGGTGTCGGGGGTGGCTGGGGCGGAGCGGTGGGAGTTGGGGTTGGGTGCAGGTGCGCTGGGACTCACCAAGGACCGACTGTTTTGCCTTTAGGGGAGGATGATGAAGATGCTCCCATGATAACTGGATTTTCAGATGACGTCCCCATGGTGATAGCCTGAAAGCTGTCCTCACTAGAAACCAAATGGTGTAAATATTTTATTTGATAAAGATAGTTGATGGTTTATTTTAAAAGATGCACTTTGAGTTGCAATATGTTATTTTTATATGGGCCAAAAACAAAAACAAAAACAACAAAAAAAGGAAAGCAAGGAATGAATAAACTTTGTAGTAATCAACTGTGAACTTCAAACCAGGTTGATTTCAGTAACCAAATTGCTTTGATTTCATATTAATGTAGTCTTACAGGGCTGTGCTTGCTGGGCATGCTTTTAAGTCTGTGAGATAATTTTGGTTCAACAAATTGGCCATTCTTTTTATTTTTCTAAGACACAGAAATGTATTTAATAAAAACTTCAAGAGAGGGTGATGGGTGAAATCCCTCCCACCCCCCCTCATTGAAAGTGTGCTCAAATTTTAAATTTTGTTTGGATTTAGTTTATATGAAAGTATTTGTGTGTATTATGGGGGAAGGTTCTTTTCTGTAATTTTGTTAATTTATTGGGACTCTGTATAAGGCAGGGCTTTCGTGGTCATCCGACTCTGCACGTTATGAGGGGTCGCAGGGTTGAGGGGTGGGGAACAGAAGCAGTTTTGTTGCCATTCCGGAAACAGTCCGTTTTTATTCACTCGTGTGTCCCATAGTGGTATTTGGCAGGAGAGCACACTGAATCATTGCTCAGTTTCAGTTAAACAGCTGCAGCTCAGCAAGGCCCTGCAAGCCACAGCTTCTTCTCTTACGTTAATGGATGGACTCTTACCGTCTACGCCTCTGCACAAGACGTAGCTCTCCTTGCTGCAAGATGGGAACACTGCTGCATTATACCCTGGTGTCGTGGTCACCGCCACAAATGACTCTGCTTGTGGGAGAGTACTAGGTCTGTGCCACGGGAGATACACTGGCAGATAGAGTACCTAATTTGTCCTTTGCCAATCTTTTGTTTTCCTTACCACTGAAGAATCTCGAATGTAAAGGTTTTTTTTTTGTTTTTTTTTTTTTTAATTTGAGAGAGCAAGTGAGAGAGCACAAGCAGGGGGAGCGGCAGGCAGAGGGAGAAGCCGACTCCCTGCCGAGCAGGGAGCCCGATGCGGGACTCGATCCCAGGACCCCGGGATCATGACCTGAGCCGAAGGCAGACGCTTAACCGACTGAGCCACCCAGGCGCGAATGTAAAGTTTTCTATTTGTGTTGAGGTGGCCACGTACTGTCTTTAAAACTGTGTACCTGATATATGCAGTCATTTTGAATTGGATCAGTGCCTTCTCTTTTTTTTTTCCTTTCCTTCCGCCTCCTTCCCCTGCACCCCTGCCCAGTTTAAAGAGTGCTGTTCACTCCGACAGAGATAGAGGAGCTGGACGGATTTGAGACCGTTCTATCCAATTTACGGTCGCGGCACCACTAGAGCTTATTCTCTCTATAAAACAAGCTGAGCTTTTATCCCTTACGCCTTTAAATGCCACCCCGGTATTCACATCATGGCCACCTGACCATCGTGGACCGATGCCCGCCCTTTAGACTTAGCGCCGTAGACGCCGACGTCCAGTGCTGTTGTGACTCCCGTAGGAGCCTCAGCGCAGAACCTCTCAGCTGAGACGCAGGGAGCTCGGGGGATATTCCAAAGTCATGTTTCCGAATATGTGTCCTTTATATGCAAGCTTTGTAAAGACCCCATGTCCTCTGAGGTGCGCCGTATCACCTTCTCACAAGTATTTGCTTTCTTTTAACCAAAAGTATCATTCTTGGGTGAGAATATAGATTTGTTCTATCTAGTGATAGTCTGGAAAACAAAGAGCCAATTAAAATTTTTTAGTTTAAAAATTTTTAATTTATATATATATATACATATATATATTTTGAATGAGGAGTATTTTCAACTGTAGACATGTAGTATGTCGTGTGGGTAAGGCTCTGTTTGATTTTAACAAGCGGTGGTCATGATGAGCCTCCTTCCAGCCTTTTTTTCCCTTCTTCCCCTCTCTTTCCTTTGTGACTTTTGTAAAGAATGGAATTTCTTTGGCTTTATCTTGTCTTGGGGTTTTGTTCAAAGCTCCAAGCGCTACCCTCCACCCCCACCCCTTTCGTAAAGCTCTTTAAGTAGCTGAAAGATTAACAGTCTGGTGGGAGGCAGAGTCATTTAATTGAACCACTAGAAAGTATATTTTCTCCTTTTCTTTTTCTGCCAACTTTTTGTTGGCATTCGTAAAAGCTGATCCGAAAGGCTCTGAGACGTTATTTTCCATTATTCCATACGCAAGCCTTTCTACAGAGCTTGTGTCTCCAGTCGGCAACTGGAGACACTTCTGAGCATCCAGTTCTTGTTACGAGTGCCTCCCAAAGCTTAGTGCACAGTACTGTATAGATTGGCCATCGCCCCTCTCCTTGGAAAACGCCACTGTGCTGTTTGAGAAAAAGCAGCCTTTTAGGGCTAGAGTATTTTATATACACAGAAGAGCTAAGTTTCTGAAGACTAAGCTAGGTAGATGCAGCTACATGTAAATTGTATATTTTTATGAACTTTTCAAGCACGCACTCTTCCTTCCCTCTGCATAGCTTTGTGGGGTTTCGGTGTATGTGTGTCGTCTGCGAGAGTCCAGAGGTTGGAGTGACCTTAGGAGATGAGGACAAAAAGTATGTGCAGCCTTTGAAAGTGACCAGATAATTGTCTTCACTGTGACCAGTCAGAGCCCCTGTTTGTGAAGAAGGGGCTTTTTTGTACCTCGTTGAAGATGCCACCTCAGAAGTTCACACTGTACAGGGAAAAGGTTTTATTCTCTCCCAGCGCACATTAGAATGTCAGAAGCCCGCATCCACGTGGACCACGGTGGACCACTAACAGACCACTAAAATTTGGCAGGCAGGGCGATTGTGTACAGATTTTCTCTGGAGGCTGATTTTGCCCCTTTATGTGTTGAACGCCCCTCGAGCCTTGTGAGACACGGGTCCAGGCGGATGAAATGACAGAGAGTAGAAATCTGCAGAGGAGTCCAGGGAGGAGCCACATCTACGCAGACCTTTCCAGACACGTGAGAAGTCCCAGTAATTACTGGCTGCCCTGGCATACTGGGTACAAGGTTATGATGCTGGGTAACTGGTTGAAACTTTGGACTTTGGGAAGAGAGATTCCTGGGGTTCCACCTCTGCTTGTATCCCTCGGGACCTTTGGGTGGGACAGGTGTGGGACACACAGCTCTGTGTTCTCTCCTGCCCATCATCCTGGCCTACTAGATTAAGCTATGCTTCAGCCATTTAAGGAATGTACCCCTTCTCACACAGTGGCTGTTTTGGGGGGAACTGGGGAGAGCGATGGTGTGGCGAGGCTCTTAGAGATAATCGCCCACTTCCCCTTGGAGAACCCTGTCTTCAAATATCCACCCAACGGTCACTCCATCTTGTAAGATTATAGTCCCGCTACTTCCTTAAGGGCAGAAACCTCATCTTGTTAGGTTTGGTTGGTCACTTTCCTACTGATGGGGGGCATGGTGAATCCCCGAGAAGATTTTTCCTTCGACAGAGCTGGGAGACCCGTCAGAGAAGGGTTCTGGGAGATAAGTCAACTGAATACCATCTCCATATTGATTTTCAGAATTGACTCTTAAAACTTTGTGCAGAATCTTCACTTTGTTGGGATTGTATCTTGACATTCCTAGTCTGTTATTTTTATTAACTGGAGTGTGTGCTGCCTTTCAGGTACAATTTTTATGTAATAAGAGCCAGTGCATTAAGTTTATATAGACTACTTTCTATGCAAGACTGAGATATGGAATAGATAGCAAGAGGGATGGATAGTTGGGTACACGGACAATGAGCTCGTTCTCAGAATGGGAACCACCATCGAATGTGGGTTGAGGGAGGATAGGTTGTGTATATGTTTCTGCCCACTAATTTTGAGCAGCCATATTAGGAATTAAATCCTCAGAGCCAAGTAACCCAAGAATGGTATTCGTCTCATGTGTACTAATGCCAGTGGAAACAAGTATGAGTGCCGAAGTGGAACATTATTCTCAGATGTCCTCCCGTGTCATTTCTCATTTAAAGACTCTTGTTACGAATTATTAGAAACTTTAGGCAAAATCAAAGTATTGGCAGCAAAATAAAGGCCTACTCTGCTCTTATTTAAAGTGAAACACTGTATACTTGTTTCTCTCCAAAGTGAAATTAGGCATTTATGATTTCAATTGCCTTGATACATTTCCAAATCACCGATTTCTGCTGAAGATTTTACTATATTGTTGCACAATTTTACGATAATTTTTGTCTCAATGTCAACTTTTTTCACTGAATAAAAATGTAACTGGGTCAAGGAAACACCTCTCTGAAAATCCACTCTCTACATGTGTCTCGAGTCGTTCTTTGGAGTGCAATAAAGGTGGTTAATACAGTCTCCGAACACCATTCGATTTGCCTGTTTTAGAAGGATGTTTCTTTCATAGACGAGACAACACTAAGAGCTGAACAATTCTGTTATTAACAAGGTGGTCTCAGACGGTGGATCCTCGAAGCACATGATGCCTTTGTGTTGGCTGAGGAGTGGGCAGATGTCCAGGCGGCTGTTGTGAAGTAAACAGAATTATTCCACAGGAGCAGTGGCTCCCATAAAACTGTCACCACATCGGCTGAGGCACCGTTTGCTACGAAGGCAGAAGAAAGCACCGCAGTGTGGTGCTCCATGTGCCAGAGAGCCCGTGTGCCCAGGTTTCCCTGGGCAGTGGAGTCGACAAGAACCCTGCATGCTCCTCGGATGGGTGACTGAATGGCAGGGGGACCCATCCGTCAGGACAGGAGCACGGGGAACGGGAGAGGAGGGGAGCCTGGTGTTTTGAATTCAGCAGACCTGCTCGTTTGCTGCTTTTGTTTCAATACTGAGGCAAAATAGAACTCTGAAGGACTCTCATCCCGTTTTGTAGGAGAGAAAAAAGAGGCTCGGAGAGGTTAAGTAACCAGCTTAGGGGAAACCAGAGTGTGAATGGCAAGACCAGCCCCCAGTCTAACCCCAGACACTGCGCCCCATCACCGTCCAGAGTCAGAACACAGTCCCAATACATCACACCCAGGGGAACCCCAAGGCATGCATTTACCTGGTCGTGGCCTAGCCCTTAGGTTTCCAGGCTTGGATAATTTGTCAGCACCTCAGTGAGTTCATTTCTTGTGGGTAAAGACACTTTAACCAAGCTTGTGAGACTGATCTGCAATGAAATAATGCCCATTTATTAGCTCATCCTGGGAAACAGTCCTGTCGCTTAGAATGTGAGCACGGCCAGTGCGTCCTCCCATAGGGGCATCTACCCAGGAAGCCAGACACAACTAGAAGGTTGCTTGGTGACATGGACTCAGAAGAAAGGAGATGGAAGGGGTCCAGGCGAGAACGGTGGTTGCCCAACAAATATTGAGTGAACGAACACATGACGCTCCACTACAAGAATAATCTCCATATGCACTTAGTATTTGAAACCTTCAGGTTGTGAATCCCCGTATCCCTTTCTATTTAAGAAAGTCTTGCCAGTGGGGTCTTTTTTTTTTTTTAAGATTTTATTTATTTATTTGACAGAGAGAAAGACACAGCGAGAGAGGGAACACAAGCAGGGGGAGTGGGAGAGGGAGAAGCAGGCTTCCCACAGAGCAGGGAGCCCAATGTGGGGCTCGATCCCAGGACCCCGAGATCATGACCTGAGCCGAAGGCAGACGCTTAATGACTGAGCCACCCAGGTGCCCCACCAATGGGGTCTTGATCCTTGAAGTCCCCTCACTAAAGTTTCCCCTCGCCAGGGCTTGGACACTGTCCGTATCTGTCACTGACTCCCCTTTCTTGGGGTTTTGTGGTTGAGCACACTCCTCCCCTCCCACTAAAACATCATATAGCTACTGTTTAATAAAGTGAGACTGGGTTACAATAGCTTTCTGGCTTGAGAGCCATTGTGTCTATAAGATTAATTTGCCTATTTGTTGGTTTTGAAGTTTAACTCTGGGAGGACATTGTTTCTGAGTCCTAGGGGACACCTCAGTGTAGCCCCCAATTCTGACTTCATTTATCAGCTGTATCTCGTTCCCTAGTTCACAGCAAATTAAAAATGGGAAGACTGCTAAAGGCAGGACAGCCTGATGATAAAGGAAAAACTAAGAATAGTTAGGCTGTCACAAACCCTCTATAAAGGAACTCGCAACTTGAGGCCATTTACCCTAAGTCCTATAGACCCCATAGGGACAGTCCTACACATTTAGTAGCTCACTCAATTAGAATAATAGTAGCTCCCTTCTATGGTGCCCCTGTGCTTTGCCAGTCACTGTGCTAACCTAGAAACATCTTTTGTTAATGTTAAAAGTGATCCTGTGATTTCGATTATTAATCTTTGTTTTAGAAGAGGGGTTAAATGAGTCTTAAGAGAGGGGGAGAGGGAGAGTAACTTTGAGCTCTCACATGTAATCAATGGCAGCAGAATCAGGATTTGAACCTAGATTTATTCCATTCTTAAGTTTGTGTTCTTATTCACCATGCTGCTTTGCCATTTTGGTTTCAGTATTAGAGGTCTAGAATAGTAATACTATCTGGTTAGGGAATTTAAGGGCACAGGTAACACGATTTTAAAGGATTTCCCCCAGAAAGATGACAAATGACATTTGGAGACATAAAGAGATCTACTTAAATTTCTTTGCAAAATCATTTACATGGAACACGATATTCCCCAAGATGCTAGATCACTGAAACCTTTTTAAAAAAAAAAAAAAAAAAGGAAAATGTTTTTGTAAAGAATTCAGTACTTAGGAACACAGAGAATTCTTTTCCTTTGTGACAACCCAGTTAGATTTTATCAAAATTCCTTGCATCTTGGGAAAAGAATGTTTAACGCACCTTTTGTTCACTTATTTATGTACACGGTGGGACACACCATTGCTACATGTTGTAGGGCGATAACTGGGCTAGTACGAGACCATTATGGTCCTTTTGCTGGGACCATGAAGGAGGTAACTGCTGTTCCTTTCATCCAGCCCTAACTGGCTTTGATGCCAGTGCCCCGTTAATTTTTTTTTTTTTAAGAGTCTGTGTAGGGTAATTTGAGCCTGCAATAATTTACAGAAGAACAATGACGTTAACGCTTTTAAAAATGCTAATGTTATCATTGTTAATGCCGCAAACTTATTTAATGCCAAAATGACAACTGGTAATGTTTGGGAATATTTGTATGAAAACAATGACATTTCATACTTAAAACTTGGCATCAGCAACTTTGAAGGAGAAAAAAGGCTTGGATTTAAATGTAAATCAGCCTTTTATGAAATTTGCCCGTTGGTTGTAGGCTAGTCGGTAAAGCCCTCAGGATCGATTGAATGAAGAGGTCTCGTAATTAAAATTTATTTTTCAGCCTCTTGCTAGCAGAAACCCAACCTATTAGTTAGCCAGGGGTTGATCAAGTCCTAGATGGTGCTGAACTGTCTGGGTGTGTGTCCGGCGTGTGTTTTTTGGAATTCTTCATAGGTAGTAGATGAACAATGCAGGAGCATTAAGTTCTTGACTTCATACGCACACCTTATTTTGAACCCCAAATAAGCTTGATTGCTCTCAAGAATTAGCACTTCCTCAAAGGAGGAAATGGGATCCCACTGTATCCGCACAAAGTGATTCAGGGGAATGTGCTTAAGACCCTGAATACAATGCTTCCAAAAGGCGGTTCCGAAAACATTTTGGAAGGCAGCTATGCTCACCACTATACCACCAACGCCCGAAAACATTTTGAGCAGTGGTGGGACCGTGGCAATGAATGGCAATAGCAAATACGGAATTGCTCCGTGCTAGGCGTTATTCTGAGGGTTTCTTATATATTAACTCATTTAAACCTCACACCAGTTCTTTAAGGAGGATACTACTATTTTTATGTTATAGATAAGGAAACTGAAGCACAGAAAGGTAAAAAATTTGCCCAAGTTCACAACAGCTAGGAAGGGGCAGAACTGGGATTTGAACCCAAGTAGCCCGGTACCAGAGTCTGTCCTTTTAATGAGTTCACATAGCCACTCCAAGTGACCCTTCTGATAGCCCGATTTAGGTGTATACACTTGGAATTAATTTTAACCAGCTAGTTTACCTTTTTATTTTTATTTTTTTAAAAGATTTTATTTATTTAAGAGAGAAAGAGAGAGAGCAAGAGCGAGCATGAGCAGGGAGGAGAGGGAGAAGCAGGCTCCCTACTGAGCCAGGAGCCCGATGCGGGGCTTGATCCCAAGACCCCGAGACCATGACCCGAGCCAAAGGCAGACGCTCAACGACTGAGCCACCCAGGCACCCCCCTAGTTTACCTTTTTAAATAACACTTTATTTGGGGGATTATAAAAGGAATCTGTATCCACTATAGAAATTTTGGGAAAAGAAAAGCCCCGAGAAGAAAATGAGATTTTCCAGTAATCCCAGTGAAAACCACTGTTAACATTTGGTGTGTGTCCTTTTATCACTTTATATGAGCAATTGCATCTGTTTACAATTCTGTTGTCATTTGTATGACTGAATTCACATACGGGAGTTTGCCAAACCTCTACTTTTTTTTTTTTTTTTTTAAGATTTTATTTATTTATGTAGAGAGAGTGCACGCTGGGGGGTGGGGGGGCAGAAGGAGAGGGAGAGAGAAATCTCAAGCAGACTCCGCGCTGAGCTCTGAGCTTGAGGCAGGGCTCGATCCCATGACCCTAAGACCAAGACCTGAACTGAAATCAAGAGTCGGATGCTTAACTGACTGAGCCACCCCGGTGCCCCAAACCTCAGCTACTTCCGTTAGGCCCTGGTTCCAACCACAGAGGTAACTGTGAATTCAGATCTCAAAAGCAGAGTGATATCCTTTTTCCCTTAGTCCCTATAACCACTTACGATACAGACTTCCTCTGAAGAACTGTGGAACAAGAGCATTGTCACTTCATTATCGGTGGCTCATGAAGGTTTCCCTGTTCGGTGTTCAGCTATGCGGAACATGCGAGAAACAGCCATTAATACCTCCCACCCAAGAAAATAGCGTGAACAGACCTAAGAGAGCATAGGACAAATGCACAAGCCGAAGATGGGTTGCAAACATGGTCGCCACACTGAGCATGTTTGGTACAGATGAACCTGGCTAGCTGAAAGGGGTGTGTCTGGATTCTAAGGAAGAGAAGGGAATGGTCTAGAGATGGCTAGAGGCTGGCTAGGTGGTATGCTTGCGTCTGTGTGCCCAGTATAGAGAATGCAAAGAAGGAACTGGGAAGAGCTCTGGAGGTATTTAGTGTTGGATAGTGAACTTTTTCTCCACTTCAACTCGAAGAGAATGTGTTAAATGGTAAAAACAGTTTCTCTAGGTGTTAAATTGCAGCAGACAGATATGCCAGACCTAGAGGGTAAACAATGTGGATTGTACGTGAATAGATGCAGAGCCCCCTATTGGAGTCTCTTCTAAATATCTGCAGTCTCTAGGAGAGAGAGGTCTTGAGTAGGACGAAGAGAGAGTTCTGAGGATTGGGCCAGCTCCTGAATGTCAGGTCTCAAGCTCTAGTCTGGCAAGATTCGAACCCTCCTGGTCAGGAAGGCACCTACTTGATTCATGGATCCTAGAGCGATGTTCATTCAAGAAGTACTTACTGAGCCCTCCCTCTGTTCCAGGTCCTGTATTAGGCATTGGAAGAACAGTGTAGAATTTGACAGATAGGATTCTTGCCCTCCAGCACAACATAGGATAGAGTCTCTGCGTGGTGAGGCCATTGTGAGTCTTGTGTAGATGATATCAATGATTTTATAAAAGAGGAAGCTGAGGCTGAGAATGTTATGTGACTTGCCTAGGAGTTGGGCTCATCAGTTAGCTCATCAGTCGTACGTACCTCTAAAAGCCTGAAGTCAAGTCTGCTAGTGCATCTCATGATTCCACGGGGGGAGGTAGGAGGCTCCAATCGGATATTGAGCCTAAGCCAGAGGCTTCAATTCAGCTTCTAAGAGAGACTCTACTGGGGATAGAAGAGTGTGTCATCATGCTTACCTAGATTGTATTAATAATGCGATACATTGTTTCCTTTTGGCAATTGCTTTCTACACAGAGACTTCCTCAACTGGAAGAGAGGATGAGTGAAGAATGCCAGTACCCAAATACTATTCTGTAACCTCACACTGTCCTTTATACTCAAGAAATGAAGGCTGACTGCGATAACTTCAGCAAAACATGAAAAGTAGGCCATCTTTTTTATTTACAAAACACACAATAAAATTTTGAAGAGCCCCCCTTTTAAAATTTTCCCAGGGCTTCTCAGCTCCCCTCCTTTAGCACAGGATGATGGATCACAGGGGATACATCCATCTTAACCACTTCATCCTAAGCTCTACAATCCATACTCATTGATACCGAAAATTAGCCCCCACAACATACATGAGCAAGTTGCCCTCTCCTCCTTGCTCTGAACCCCACGGTGGGATTTCTTCCCCTTGCCTCATCTTTCAGACAGCCCTGGAAACATTGGTGGAAACCTCTTCATCCTCACCCCCAGGTGGCCTGTTGGGAACATAGCATCGTTCCACACAGGACCATGGGAGAGTCACAATGGCGTCCTTCCCTGAATGTTGGTGTTTGTCAACTTCAGTAACAGGGGGCCCAGCAGGAGAGAGAGCGAGAATTATATCCCTGGGTCCAGGCTAGCCTCTTGCCATGTGCCATTGTTTATTTACAGGGCAGATCATTTCTGTTAATCTCCAGGTCGGGCTCTGTGAGGAACTGCCCCAGGCGCATGGGGCCTAAGGCATGATGTGGCTTATTGCGGAGATAAATCACATGGGAGAATTCGTTAGAGAATTAATTTTCTGTTTTCAGAGATCCATGGCTATGGGAACACTTTGACAGGAAATCCATCGTACCTTCTTATTTGGTAAAAATGCCTGTAACTTCTATCTTGGATGGCAAAATTAGGATCTCTTAAATTAAAGGCCATACTGTTTACTTCTTTCCTGTTACCCACACTTACGACACTGCTCTGAACTCCAGATTATTTTGGAAAAGCATGTTTGGTGGGCAGATGGATGAGTGGATATCTCCCACTTACTGAGGACCCATGATGTGCCAGGCAGGCACGACCATTTCATTTAAGATGAAAACTTGAAGTAAATATAATCTCTCATTTTACATACAAGAAAATGAGGCCCATTTTTGAGCCCAGGTCTGTTTGACCCAAGATTATTAACCCCCACCACACTGGCTGATGATCTGATTATGTGGAATCAACGCTTGCTTTTTGAGTGCTTCCTGTGTTCAGAGCCCCAGAGGTTCTAGGGGGAGGTGGACAGGAAGGAAAAACAGACCAACTGTGTCTTAGAGGAGACCGCAAGACATGGATGGAAGAGCGGGCCCAGAGATTTATGTGACTTCCCTATATCCTCCCTGAGAACGAGAGATTGATTTGTTATATGTTGCTATATGACCTTTAATATTCCTTACAGCTACAAAAGTTGATGATACATTGAACAGATGAGAGTGGAGGGACATATTTCCAAGATGTAGCAAACTTTCTGAATAAGGGCCAGACCAAGGCAGTCCTTTGGGGGGCTCACTCTTCCTTAATAGGCATTCCAAGTTCAAGTGGGTTTGCGCTTCACACAAAGGTATCTAGGCCGGAAGTGGCCGTGAGAATCCCCTGGTGGGAGAGCCTGCCCAGAGGATGAGCTCTCCTTTCCAGGAGCATAAGTCAGCCTTCTCCTGGAGGCCATAGGCCTGGAGCGGGGAGCTCAGAAGTGAAGCCTGGTGATCTCACCAAAATCCAGGTGAACTGCCATGGAGTAAAACCCTGTCATTCATCATCCTGGATCTCAGGTGACCCTTGGGGTAGGGTGGGAGTGAAGAAGCAGAACATACAGAGTCTTTGAGATTGGAGCTCCCCATTTGTTCTATTTCCACAGAGCCTTGAACATTCCTTGACACTTAGTAAATCTGTTGGACGAGAGAAGGAATGAGTTAACCCGTTCTTGAAGAATGAATCAGCAAGTCTGAGGTTCAGTGAGCCTGAGGTTCAGGAATAGCCTAAAACCCACACGGCCATCGTTGGGAAGGTTTGTTTGCTTTTGTGTAAAAGAAATCCTGTGGTTGCTGTAGAAGCTTCAGCCTCTCAAGATGCAGGATTTTCCCATCTTTCCACACTGCCAGCCCTTGCATGATTTTCTTCTTCTGGGTCCCCTCAGGGTCCACAGTCTGGCCTGGGCTCCCATTCTAGCCATCACACCCAAGGTCCAGGCATCAAGGAAGAGGCAGAGGGAAGGGCAGAAAAGAACCTCACTGCTGCACCAACTCCTTTGAAAGAGTTTTCTTAGAATCGCCACCTAACGAGCCATGTTCCCTTTCTGCAAGGAGTCTGGGAGAGGTCGTTCAGTGGGAGAGTGAGCCCCCCACAGCCTGGCTCATTGCCACTTCCAATGACCAAAAGAGGGCTTTCGTTGGAAGGAAGAAGGTGAGGAAACATACTGGCCAGGCAACTAGTGATCTTTGCCACGCAGAGTCCTTGATAGGTGAAAGTACAACCAACACATAGTTGGAGAACAGCACAAGTCAGCTCAGGTAGAGGGGCAGGGCGGATAGGTGCACCTCTGAGGGAGGCACAGGGGAGGGCCCGTGGCTGAGGCAGCAGCCTGCTTCTGCAATTCTGGCTCCGAGACCATGGAGACAAATATCCCTCCGGTGCCTTAATTTTCTTGTCCATAAAATGGGTGGGTTAATGCGAAAGGTGACATCACACGGTGTGGGGAGGTCTGAGAGAAAGAGATAGACACCTTTCCTTTCCTTTTTTTTTTTTTTTTTTAATATTTTATTTATTTATTGAGAGAGAATGTGAGTCAGGGGAGAAGCAGAGGGAGAGAGACAAGCAGACTCCGTACTGAGTGCACAGCCTGACACGGGGCTCGATCTCACGACCCTGAGATCATGACCAGAGCCTAAACCAAGAGTCGACACTTAACCAACTGAGCCACCCAGGCGCCCCATACCAGCGCCTTTCAGTTGGAAGGTGTGTATGAACACAGCTTCCACAGGCATTCACAGAAAGGAGACGGTGTTCAGAGAATGGTAATTGTAGCCCAGACTTGTTTCCTTGTGACCGATTTCACTGCCTTCAATGTTGTTTGTGCCCCACATTTCATTATTCAGTCTTTCCTTGTTCTTCCAGTGTCTCATCAAGGGAAGCTGTTCTCAATCAGGTTGTAAGGGATCTCCTTGAGCACAGAGATGATTGGGACCCACCATTCACAGAGAACTCTGTGCGGCCAACACTGCCCCTAGAAGAGAAGGGGCCCGGGGAGAGCGAGGTTCTGGATGATGTCGCCACTCCCCACCTGTGAAACCGTGTGGCTGCCTGGTGCTCTTGACCAGGATAGGAAAGGCAGGGCACACAACATGTTCTCTTCTGAACATGTTGAGTTTAAAGGATTAGCAGCACATGCAAGCAGAGGGGGAAAAAAATAAACAATGAATACAAGAGATGACTAAATGACACAGTATATCTGAGGGTGATGGTGCTATGGGGGGCAATGGAGCTTGGAAAGAAGCCCTGGACATTTGGGAGGGTGGTTTGGGCAATTCCTGGAGCTCAGGGACAACTGGGCTGGGGATGTTTGCTGGAGGGTTACATGTAGGCTGGTGGTAGTTAGAGGGGTGCGTGGAGGCAAGAGCCTGCAGCCTACATCAGGAGTGAGAAGATTTTCAGGAATTTCCCGGAGTCAAGGAGCCCGGGACAAGCCAGAGGGCTGGTGGAGACGGGAGCACTCAGGTTCCAAGGAACACAGCCGTCTGAAGAGGAAGCATTCAGTCCAGTCAAATACAACAAGGGAGAACCCATGACCCACGTCAGCTGAGCACTACCTGGGCATCAGGAAGCCTTTTGTGTAGAATCTCAGCACTTTCTCTGTGCAGAATTGCAAGCAGTCAAGGGTCTGGGCTCTGGGATCACAGCCTGAGTTCAAATCCTGGCTGGGGAGCTGATGATTAGGGTGTCTTCACTTTTTTTTTAAAAATATTTTATTTATTTATTTGACAGAGAGAGAGCGAGAGAGGGAACACAAGCAGGGGGAGTGGGAGAGGGAGAAGCAGGCTTCCCGCCGAGCAGGGAGCCCGATGCGGGGCTTGATCCCAGGACCCCGGGATCATGACCTGAGCCAAAGGCAGATGCTTAACGACTGAGCCACCCAGGTGCCCCGTGTCTTCTTCACCTTTTTGCACTGAAAGTTCCTCTCCTGTAAATAAGGGTCTTTTCGCACCTACCTCATAGGGATGCTGTGAGGATTAAATTGAATAATTAGGTGCATTAGGTACTGCATGTCAAATGCCATGACTAAGAACATTACCTGGGAGAGTGCCCCCTTCCGTCCTTCCCACAGCCGCTGTGAGAGCGAGCCCCATTCTGCTCCTCCCGGCCCCTGGCTGTGGCGTGCCATGGTCCTGGGTCAGGGCAGGCCTGGGGAAGGCATTGTTGGCCCCATCGCCAGGGAATGGAGAGAGAGGAGCTCTGCTTTCAGGAGCAGCCCCTCGCATTCCACATTTACTCAGCAGTCCCCACACTCAGCGCTGGGGACGTGAGCCAAAGGAGGCACGAGGCCACCCACAATCTGCAGGCTAGACCCTTGGCAATCTGCATTGCCAAGACCCACGACAGAGGTGGATGCACAAAGGACCTAAAGGGGATGAAGCAAGCCTTAGGTTTGGGGAAGCTGGGTAAGGCACCAGGGTGGAATTGGCATTAGACCTGGGGCATGGGGCATGAGTAGGAGTTTGCCTAGTGGGGAAAGGGGTGAAGGTGGGTGTGTGGACCTTGGTCTGTGTCAGGACGTACGTTTGCCGTGGCTGCTGCAGGTCATATGCTGGGGGCTGCTGGGGTGAGGGTCAGAAGGATGCCAGGGACTTTGTGGGAGAAAAATCTCCCTTCCCTCTTCCTTCTGCTCCTACCCCAGTGCTTCTGGGGCACAAAGATCATTACATGGCTGGGAACCCAAGGTCTTAGAACAGTGTGTCTGGTTTATGTAATCACCCCTTCACCTTACACCAGAAGAAACTGAGGCACGCCTCCCAGACATGACATGCCAATATGTGGCAGAGCTTCTTCTGGAAAACCTTGTGGAATCTTCTAGAACACCAGCAGCATCCTCCAAGTCCAGAGGGAAGCACATTAGAGCAACCTCCTGTTATTGTCATACTATGAAAATAGGCTCCAGAGAGGCAACGCGGGGCTCAGAGGATCTTGACCTTGCACCGAGCCTTCAGATCTCACCACCACGTGTTCTGACCGCCATCTACATTCCCTGTGTCTCATGGTCAAAGTGCTTCTGAGCCTTTCAGAGATGGAAATGTGGGAGGGGTGGGTCGAGGAGTGCAGATCGAGTACAAATATACCATGTTTTATGCACAGATGCATTCTGGAAATTTGTGTGTCAATCTGGGTTTTTTTTGTTTTGTTTTTTTTGTTTTTTGCAAATTCAATAGAATCTTAAAGAGATGAGAGGGAGTTGTCATTTAATGGAGTTCAAACCTGCCTCTTTTTATCAAGTGAAGGGTCCTTTTGTCATGCAAATAACATCTCCCTTCCGTGAGCAGTGATTCTGTCTTGGCTTTCTTTAAATGAGACACACCCCTATGGGGCAAAATGTGGGGCTTACATGTAGCATTTTGGATGTAGGCTAGCGTCCACCCCTGCCTTTGTTGTAACCACTTGCTTTGGTGGTCTTTGTTTATATCAGGAATTATTCTGGCCACTGGAGGGCCCTCCAGATAGAGAATGACTGGAGAATCCCAAATGTGCTCCGGAGCCCAGACTTCAGCTCACACCCAGATTTTTGAGCACGCAGCATTTCTTGCAAATCGGATTTAACTGGGGAGAGTAGCAATAGCATTGATGTCCCTTTTATTTAGGAATTTAAGCATAAAAGAAACCTCTATTTAAAAGAGCAGCTTTTGGATTATAGTCTCTTTGGAGCTGGAAAGGAGGTGCTAATCTTGTATGTGGAGAGTGATCTTGCAGAATTCAGCACAGCTTAGGAGAGCAGAGCTTTGAAGAAAGGTTACTTCTCTGTGTGAAGAGAATCACACCAAGATATACAGAGTGAAGTGGGGCAATAGAATTTATTTTTATAACGAGGACAAGAGAGTTTAGCTAGGACTCGAAGAACAGTTTGGAAGGTTGGCATCTTGCACCTAGTGGAGCACAGAGTCACTGCTGTTTATCTTCATACCACCTCTTTTGTTCTGGAGTTTTTCTACCCTATTGTTGGAGTCTAGTTCAGAGATTCTATTTTGCTGAACGTTGACAACACACCTTAACTTCTGAGTGCGCAGATGTCCATGCAGCATGAAAAATGCCACATCCAGCTCCCACTGGATCAAAACACCGACCTGTTGCAAGACCAGGTAGAAACGAGAAACAGGGTCAAAGAAAGAGTCCTGGAAAGACGTGGGTCAGTGACCCGATTTCCTCAGTTTATAAAACAAAGAAAATTCATCAAAACTCTCCAGGGCTGATCAATATCAAAGCAGAGTCAAAGGAAGTCTCCTGTTCTAATCTTTTCAGGCCTGAAACAAACACTGAAGCTGACTGTATTGATGTGCATGGTTCCCCTGAACTAGTAAGTTTCCAGCACCAGAGCCGGGGTATCGGCAGGTGACTGGCGGACTTGGACGCAGCTGTGAGGATTACATCCTAACAATGGAAGAACCTGAGTCTTACTGAAACAGGTGTGGGCACCGGGGATAGAGCTAGTGTATGGCAAAATCCGTACGGACGGAGCTGACTCTCATTTGTCCAGCTGTAGAATGGGAATAAATCTTTTTTTTTTTTTTTTTTCTGACTCATCCTTTAGATGAGAGTCAGGTTTTTGTACCCACCCAGAGGACAGCTCTTGCTATACTTATTTGCAGGTAAAACAGAAGAACAGAAAGGACTGGGGTCCAATAGAGAACCTCAGCTTCCCTTTGAACTTGGGAGTTTGTAGGTAAGGTGGGCAAAAATGAGCAGACAGATAGACTTCAGTTCAAATTAGTAGACTTCTCCGGGAACCTCAGAAGCGGGCAGCAGAGAGCTGAGGTTGTGTTCAGCAGATGATCGCAGAGGGAGGTAAATGAGATCTGCCATCCTGGACCTCTACATGTGACCAAAGTTCTTTCTCCTCTAGATGAACCCTCACGGCCCCGTGAGTTTTTGGGAAACACCATTCCTGAGGGTCTATCTCAAAATTTTGCTTCTGGCCCAGGGACGACGCCTGGGAGTCCAATATAGGACCCACCCAATTCTGATTGTGGGTAACCGGATGCAGTTGGGACGGTCCCAACTGTGGACCCTGGTCCCCTAGCGGTGATTTCCTCTGGCAACGTGCTCCCCAGGAACTGGCAGAGAAGGAGTGAACTTTAAGTCCGGGAGGATGGAGGCTAGGGCTGAAAGCAGGTTGACTGCAAGCAGTTATTTAGGGGATTAGATACGCAAGGGGTGACTAGGAGAACAGACTTCTCAGAAATGCGCCCAAACACAGAGAAAGGGCTGGATCAGGGTCTAGAATTCTCTGTCTGCCTCTGAACTCACAGCTGTCATTGTCTCCAACACTCATCTTGACATTCAACATACATTTTCCTCTGACATATTTGTATTGTTTTCTAAGCTGTATGACAAATAGTTGTGCTGAGTGAGTGCCGGGCACCTAGCAAGCAGGCAGTAAATATTTGCTGAACACTGAAAGAATGCAGTGGCTTGGCTGTCAGTATGGCTCCTATTCAGAATCCATCCCCAGCGCTCCATTCATATGAGGCCGGGTGGATCTCCTGTTAAAGGGTTGGCCAAGCCCTGCCTGACCAGAATGGTCTCTGTGAATACTGGAACATTCTCAGCCATGCTGAGTAAAAGCCACCAGAGCAGGAAAGAGGGACGGCTGGGGGAAGTGCAGCTGGGAGTTTTCCTAGAGACGCGGTGCGGCTTCTTTGTTCTGGTAGATTTCAGCCAGAAGGAACAGCAAATTTTACTGTCTGCAAACCGCCAACAAGCTACTCCCTCCGCCTTTACCTCCGTCCTTCCCAACCTGGGAATTCATTTGCTGCTTCTCTCTCCTCCTCCTCTGCCCCAGAGCAGTCCCCAGGGACAAAGCTCTTTGTTGTGAACACCCGAGACAATACGGAATTGCACAGTCCCCGGGGCAAAAATCGGGGCTGCCCTCCAAGGACAGAGTGATCGCCGGGGCAGAGACCCCCACCTGTTGATCGCCCCTTCCCCGGGGTGAGCGGCAACCTGCATTGTGCTTCGGCCGCACGCGCTTCTACACCAGGCTCGGCAGATGGCGCTGGTGAGCAAAGCCGTTCCCCTCCCTCCCCCGCCCCTCCCCGCGGCCAGAGCCTCGCTGGTCTAAAGCGAAAACAGATGTTTTCATCATTTCTGGATCTGGCATGTGACTTGCAGTTCAGCAGTGTGCCGACATAACCCAGAGTTGTGCGTTCTCTTCATCGCCCGCAAAATAAAAATTCTGACTTAAACGAGCCTTCCTCCTAAGTGAGCCACGGACACATGATCTGTTTAATCCAAGGGGCACATGTTTAATCGAGCTCCAACTGCAACCGCCTTTGTAGGCAGCCCTGGCTCTGTAATTGGGAGGTTGTCTTTTTTTTTTTTTTCCCAGAGAAAAGCCAGGGCAGCCAGACTAGCTATCTTTACACCAAGGGCTGGGGAGAGGCGCTAGCTTTTTTAAAATAGCCCTGGTCTGGCTGGCTGGCTGGTGAACGCGTCTGCGTGGGAGCCAGTGCGCCCCGAACAAAACAGGAAGGCCGGGCGGGCGCGCCCTGTTCCCCGCGCCCCCGGCAGGTGGCAGCATTGGCCCGGGCCAGCCCCAGAGCAGGGCCCTTTTACTTTCGGTGGCCTCAAAATTATTAGTTCCAGATGAGTTCTTGCAATTGTAATATTTGGTTTAACCCAATCTGCCCGATTGCGTCAGCACACGTTCAAATACAGCCGTCTGAAGCAGACATCAGAGGCATGTTTCAGGGGGTGTCAACATTCCTTACCCTTTGAAAGAATTAAAAAAAAAAAAAGGAGTTTGATTTATCCTAAAAAAAAAAAAAAAACACGAAAGAAGGGTGAGCCTGCATGCGGCTGGGGTGCCCAAGAGGGAGCGGAACAGGGGAAATTCAGGGAAGGCGTAACAATAGAACTTTGTGGGCTGAAGCCTGCTAGAGTGGAACTGGATTTATTTGTTGAACTGGGAAGGGACCTCTGCGCTCTTTGAACGGTTAGAGCAAATAAGCAAAACTGGTGGGCATTTGGTTTTCTAAGAGAAGAGCCCCTCCAGTCACGCAGTTCCTATTCTCAGACACAAAACACACACTATCTGTCTGTGCCTGGGCCTCTGCTTACACTTGGCCTGGCCACTCAGGAAGGGGCCGCCCTATTGTAACACACAGCTTTGAGGGGTACCCCGAGTGTCCATGCTAAGGGTGCAGACCAGGTTTCCTAAGGACACCAGCTCAAGGCCCCGGGGGACCCAGTTAGAAGACAGAGGCCCTCCTTAAGTCTCCTGGCGAGGGGATCTGCGGGAACCCTCCCTCAAGTGTCTTATAAACAGCCTGCTGCCGTCAGTCACGGCCGCACCCTGCTACTTGACTTGGGGGAAGCCGGGGGACCCACTCTGGTGGTCTCAGGGTTACAGACGTGTCAGCTGAGGCTAAAAGACTCTGAGCCCTGGGGCCGAGTAGCAAAGCATGCCGAGAGTCCAGGAATCTGCTCCAATGACCAGCTAAGAAAGGACGTCTTGCTTCCCCTAGCTGAGATGCAAGAATCCGGTGCGAGGAGCTACTCTCCGTCATGCCGTCCTCCCTCCCCCTGCCTGCACCCCACTTTTAAACCTGTGCTCAAATTCCTCTAGCACCTCTCTCGAGGTTGCAGAAAGATGTCTGCTAGCATGACAGGGAGCCTGGCCGTTTCCCTGCAGGTCTCTGACTTGACATGGTACTGATCAAAAGCCGGCACCCGTCTGGCAGATGCTTCCAGTCCTGCCTGTCGGAAGCCGGGGGCTGGCGCTGGCGTAGGGCAGGCAGGCAGACTGATCGGCCATCTTGTGGGATGTGGTTGGGACCTCTCTCCCCTCCTCCCCACTCCAGGGGCCACCCCACTGCCTGCATTACACACAGGAAGGGTGGTGGGACCTCCACACAGCTGGCCAAACACCTCCAGAATGTTTAAGGATCTAAGCCTTCTGCTGTTTCCCTTTCAGCTAGAAAAATACATGTGTCCCCACAGGTTGCTGGGGAAAGGCTGACTGTCAGTGGTAAGATGCACCTTGATCATAGGGGATGCTCCGTTTGGAGAAATAATCAAGCAGACAAGCGAGCGCAATTCTTACCACAGTCTCCTTACCCTAGGAATAGTTAAGCAATTCCAATATTCCTTCTCACCGCCACACTGACTTTATTCCCTTTTGAGAATCCGTGTTTCAGATCCTATAATCCAGAGGATCTTAACCCTGGCTACTTAAGAATCACCTGGCCCCCACTCCAGAGCTGTTGAAATCAGAATGGAAATGAGGGGAGGGATAGACATCATAATTTCAAACCACTGTTCCCCCAACCAGATGATTATAATGTACATCCAGAAGGAAAGAAAGAAGAAAGAAAGAAAGAAAAAGAAAGAGAAAAGAAAAGAAAAAAATCACTGCTATTCTATTCCAACTTTCCTCGTTTTACAGATGAGGTTTCTAAGAGTTAAGGGGTTAAGGGGTTCAGCCAAGGTCGCACAAGTTCAAGTCCAAGCCTGGAATTTCTGTATAAGACCTCTGGCCCCTCCGTGATGATTGAGCTTTTCCTCAGTCTTCAAACCATTAGGGACAGAGCCAGCCATCTCTTCTATGCAGTTGCTTCTCCTTGTTCAGTGAGACTCTCCAACAACCACACACCTGTGTTGCTGTTGCTATAAGAAATTTGGGAAGAACAAATGCTTTTTGAAGAATTTTCAGTTTTTCTGGTTTAAATAAAAGCATATACTCAGACAGTTAGAAATGAGGACCACCCTTCACCGATTTCCCTCATTTATCCCTTCTGTTTCCAAAAGGGATTTGCACCTGCAAAGGCCCCCTCATGGTGATAACTGGTCCAAAATGATCTGTTTTTACGGGTGAGGCAAGTGGGTCCTATTAAAGCTCACTGACGTGTTTAGGATAAAATAGATGGCAGAGGCAGGGTGAGGCCGGGGCATCCTGCCCCTCAGCCTTAAGCTCTGCTCAAGGTGCTGTTTGCTTCTTGGTCTTTTCTTACTGGAGGCAGTAAGGACCCTCAGAATAACTCCATCCTTCATGGGCCAGGAATAGGCACTAGCTCATCTCTACGAGACAAGGTTTCTGAGAAGAGGTTTGGCTTCAATACTTTGAGATCTTTGATGCTTGGAGGTTGAGCGAATTACCATTCATCACTGGGAACAAGAAAGACAAAGAGCCCAGCTATTGTCATGGTGACCAGGTAAACTTGAAAAGAAGCTGAATAGGGAGTGAGGGGCAGAGGTTCCCCGTGGGCCTTGAAGGAGCTACTGGACCTTTCTGGGCTGGAGTCCCCTCCCCTGGAAAGCCAGGGGGATAAACATGATCTCTGAGGTCTCTTCCAGCTCTGACTTTTCCATGAAGCAATGAGTCCCCTGCTCTCTGGGACCTTCCCATCTTCAGTCAGATGTGAGAGACCAGATTCTCTTCTCTCCCTAAGTCAATTACCCTTGAACCATTTCCCCAGTGGTCTAAGGACCAGCTCATGGCTATTAAAGAGTAAGTCTGGAGATGGGCAGTTACAGAAAGACGGTGACTCAGTCCCCTACCCATGGCCTGGTGATTTCACAAAGGACACTCACTGTAAATCCCTCTGGTAGAATTCTGTCCCTTCTTGGAGGAACTTCCTAGGGATCTTGCATCGCTGGGGTTCATTTGTCCATCCACCCATTTCCTCCATCACTCAACATTTGTTAAGTACCTACTCTGTTTAAAAAATGAGTAAGAAATGCTCATACTCAGGAGTAACTCTTCCAGACAAAGAGAGACTAAAGAAGCATTGTAATTAAATACAATGTGTGAACCTTGACAGGATCCTAGATCCAAGGAGAAAAAAGCTATGAAAGACACTTTGGAGACAATGTGGGAAATCTGCATGTAGACTGCATATGGGATTACTGATAATTTCTTAGATGTGATCATGATATTGCAGTTTTATCGGAGAAGGTCCTTTCATTAGAGGCATGCCCAAGTATTTAAGGATGAGTGTCACGTTTGCAACTTACCTTCCAATGATTCAGGAACAAACAAACAAACAAACAAACATAAATGTGCCAGAATGTTAGTGATGTATGAATCAAGGATGGAGTATATTGGTGTTCCTTGGCTAGTTATTCAACTTTTCTGTAGATAAAGCATTTTCAAAGTAAGAAAGCAAGACAAAAAGGAAGTATCTCTCTCCTCAAGGAGCTTACCATTTACTTACCACTTCCTCTTTACCAAAAAAGGGCAAAAGGACATGTGCATCACTGTGGTTAATCAAAGGCAGAGCAGAAAGGATGGCCAGTGGAGGTATAAGTAATAAATCTTGGGGGCTCAGAATAAAGAATGGCTCCCTTTCCCTAGGGTGCTGGTGGTGGCGAGGGATGCCTAACTCGGTGGGGCAGAGTTTGAGTCCGGTATAGAAAGATGTGTCCTATTTCAATAGGAAAGGGCATGGTGGGGGGCTTCCAGGCTGAGGGGACAATAGAAGCAAAGCATAAGCCTGAGGCTGTTTGGGGACCAAGGATCAGTCCAGGGTAACTGGAAGATAGTAAGCAGGTGAAGGGATGCACTAGGACTTAAATATTGGTTGTTGTCTGATGACTGGTGGCCTTCAATGCCATAGGAAACAAATTCAAACTCTAGCCTTCTCAAAATGAGATCAACCAGATGTATACGTGATTCTCTATCCACAGCTGTCTGCTGTGTAACCCCCGTCGCTCATTTATCTAATTCGTGAATTTTCTGTGGCAACTCCTGCGGATTCTTCAAAACCAGCACACGTGACCCATCTCTCAAGTTTTCCCCGACCTCAGCAGAGAGAATTAGGTGCTCTGGCCTTTTCCATTCCTGTTCCTGAAACTCACTCACACTCATTGCCTCTGTTGTGGGGGCACGTACAGTGAGTCTTGATAGCAACCACTTCCAACTACTTTCTCTAAAATGAATCTAGTGCTCCTTATTCTTATCCTTGGGCTCCACAGCTCAGTTCATTGCACTGGCCTCGGGCTCTGCTTGCTAGGGTACCTACCAAGTTCTCAGGGTTCTTCGGCTTCTTCATGTTGGTTTGGTTCGCTGGCTCCAGGGGTCAGGACCGTAAGAGAGTGGCCTGGCTTCTGGCCCGGTCATGCCAGGGACTTACCTCAGCAGGATTGGTGTCAGTGGGGCTTCACCAGGGCAGAAGATAAGAGCATTTCTCCTCCATGTTGTCAGAGCAAATCTGCATACCTTTGCTGTGTGTATAATACCTACTATATTGTGGTGTGAGTATTTTCTTTGTCCCATTTCCCCTACTAGATCATGAGTTCTTAAAGGGCAAGCACCTTGTCTGAGTCAGCTTTGAGTCTCCAGGACTTAGCACACTCCCTGGTACTTAGTAGGTGCTCAGTAAATGCTTATTGAAAAGTGAGTGGATAAATGAATGGACAGAAGGAGAAGTATCTTTCATTAGCATCCATTTAGATTTCCGCACCATTAGTTCCTTATTTGAGTGCATAATTGAGAATTGACTACTTGTGTAGAAACCAACAGCCATAAATAGGTCACAGAGAGTCTACCTTATTGAAGCTTCATCTCTGTGTTTATTTGTATTAGTGTGAGTCTTAAATATGGCTCCCTAAGACAGTGAGAGTCTCTAGTGGGAAGCTGTTTATCCGATGCATGTAAAAGAGATCAACTCTGCCTTTGAAATCGCAGTGGGATTTCAAAATGTATCAACAGAGAGCTTGGGAAAGGAGTTGAGTCATAAACCATAATAATCAGACTTCGCTCCTCTGTGTGGCCCTTTTCACTAGCAGATCCGGCAAATACGCAGCAAACACTAATTAAATCAAAAGACTGCTGGAGCAGTCTTCCTGTGCAGTCTGTATGGCAAACCCATGCTCATCACATCTGCTGGGGCACGGCCGTGTCACCTCCGTTTCGCACACCCATAAACTGTGTGCAGAGAGTGAGTCAAAGGCACCGACTTCGGAACACAAAGCAGTTTCCACCAAGAGCCCAGGCCAGGAACCACAGGGTCTGTTCTGATCACTAAATAACTCTCCCTAGTCCATATAACAGATGGCGAGTAATTGTGTTGGCTTGTGTGTTTTGTCCTGGCAATGTTTCCTTGATTCCTGTTTTCAAAATATTCTCTCTGTCCCTGCCCCCCCACTCCCCACCCCCTCTTGCTGAATGATAGGAGATGAGTCTCTAGTTACTTTCATAATTCAGGACCAAGCCAACCATGTTTGAGAGATTCTTGTAGGGAATAAAAGTTTCATGTGGAATCAAATAGTAGCTTAAATCCTACGTGGGGAAGCTTGGAGTGGCTTTGGTGAAGGTATTCCACTGATGAAGAATGAGTGCCTGGTGACCTGACTGGGCGCAGGGACCCAGCCCTATTGATAGAGAGGCTTCTTATCTCTTTAGTCCATCTCCTGAAACCAGAAGCACAAGAATCCTCCACCTACAAATGACTAAGTCTGTGACCAAAGAATCCCATGCCACACTCTCTTGTGAGCACTACTCATAGAACCATTTTGGCTCATTTCAATTCAGTGAGATTCTTTATTGAGCAACTCTCATGAATAAGACACTGCACCAGGTGCTATAGGGGTAAGGTATTATATGTTAGACATGGATCCTTCTCCTCAAGGCTTTCTAGATCTATATCCTATCTCTACCCCAGTTCTTGTAGGACCACAGAACGGATTTCATCCACAGATTCTATTAGATGAATTGGCGTAGAGGAGGGAGATCCCAGGAGGCAGGAGCATGGGTAGGGTGAGAGAGGTTATATTCAGTTGAGTGTCTTCAATGAAAGTCATTATGCAAAAGAAGAATAGTCCAGGGGCTCCTGAGTGGCTCAGTCAGTTAAGCCCCTGACTCTTGATTCTGGCTCAGATCATGATCTCAGGGTTGTGAGATTGAGCCCTACGTTGGGCTCCATGCTGGGGGTGGAGCCTGCTTAAGATTCTCTCTCTCCCTCTCCCTCTGCCCCTCCCCCTGCCCCCACTCACATGCACTCACTCTCCCGCCCTCTCTCTCTCAAGAATTAAAAAAAAAAAAAAAAGGAAAAAAAAATAGAAGAGTAGTCCGGTTGTAAATTCAATTTCCCAAGACCCATTCCCTTAGAAATATTATCTCTAAATTCTCCGGCTTCAGAAACAGCCATCCTTCTGCTTACCATTCAGAGGACTGATAATAAGAAGGCTATAAATGGTCCACTTTCATTATTCTGGGACATTTCTCTTCTCACGACTCTGGTGCCAACCATCCACAGCCATCAGAATGCAGAGTTGGAACTGTGAGCACTGGGTAAAGACCCACTCACTATGAAAGAGATGGACAAGCAAGATTTTCAAAGTGGCTAAAAGAAAATGCTGGTAAGCTTTATCTTTGAGAGCTCAGGCACCTTCGATGAAAGGGAGTGATAAATTTGAAGTTAATTTTGCTCAACTTTTCCAGAGGTCTTCCTGCAGCGGCTTTTTCTTGAGTTACGGTGACGCATGAAGTTTCTGTGTTTCGCGTTGTAATGAAGAGGCTTCCCCAAAGTCACTTCTTCCCACTATTAATTCTACCACCCACTAACCCACCAATTAGGGTTGGATTTATTAAATATCTGCTAGGTGTCTAAGCATGACACTCATTTCTAATCATAGGGGGCCAGCTCCATCCTCAAATACTGATCGCATCGCTTACTTGTTTGTAGAAAGAATAACAGCTCTTGCAGTAGGAGGTTTTAAGTATTAAGTAAGATAATGCATGTTCAAGTGTTTTCTAAGCTCTTAACTACTGCAGCAATGATAGTCATTATGGTTATTGTCACCCTCAAAGAGCTTACTTACAAAGTGCCCTCTGTAAGCACCCCAATGTCCAGTGACCTCTAGAAATACCCCAGTGCCTAGTGTCCCCAACAAGTACCCTAATGTCCAGTGCCTTCTGTGAGTACCCCACTGCTCCAATGCCCCACATAAGATACCCAATGCCCAGTGCTCTCTAAGTGGTTTGACCTAACCCATATTCCTTCTTCCAACATAAAAATGGGGCAATGAACGAAGCTGCCTGGCATCTTTCATTGATTTAATGGTTTTTTGAAGATTGCCAAATTGTCCTTCCTGCCAACTCAGCCATATAAAGCTATTGCTCGAGCATTGTTTCAACCACTCTTCACCTCCCAAACATGGCTCCACTCTGCCCCTGGACAATCCTTTGCTCTAGCCAGGTTGGGTTGCCTTACTTTTCAGCAAACCTATCTTGCCCCATTTCACTCCTGCATCTTTGCTGATGCTGGACCCTAAAGCTCCAACTGGCTTCTCCTTTCTGTCCGTACCCCTTACTGTGTTATTGACTCACTTTCTCTGTATGTTTTGTCTAAATCTTTGTATTCCCATGACAACCAGCACAGGGCACTGCACATGGTATGTGTTCAATAAATATTTATTGGATGAATGGTTAATTTTGTCCTCTATATTATATTCAAAAAGATTTAATAAAGGGATTAGTGGTATGAGGCACTGTGCCAGGTGTCCTACTGAGATAATCACACGAAGGATTCCTGTCCCTAAGTAGCTTAACATCTAAAACTGTTAAACAGATATAAACACTCATTTATAGCAGCCAATGACCTGGGTTCTTAACCTGAAATCTATTGACAACTGCCTCTCCCTGTGAAGCTTCTGGAATTATGTGGGAAAAGGTTGTACATATGCATATCCTGAGGATGGGGTCCACAACCACTGCAAGAGTTAGAGCGGAAGAGGTGGTAAGAAGCAGCAAATTTTGGATTTGATTCTGGATTTATTGAAGGACTGGACGAAGAACATTAGAGTAGGGACAGAAGCAAAAATGCTCTTGGATTTTCTATTTGAGCAATTGGGTGGATGTCTTGCCATGTACTGAGGGAGTGATGGTTTGGTGAGGGAGATGGGGACAGTCTTGGGGAGAGGGAAATTAATAAGTGAATAGGGAGGGAGTAGGCTTGGGATAGCTATTAGGCGTCCATGCACAGATGCCAATGACCAGTTGAATGTCTGAAATGGAGCTCTGGGGAGAAGTCTGGGCTAGAGATAGAAATCTGGTAACCGTCAGTATGTAGATGGTGTTAAAGTCACGGGGTTCGGTATCATCTGAAAGAGGAGAGGACCACAGAAGGATCCTGGGACTTTTTGAAATGTAGAGATAAGGAGGAGAAGGATCCAGTGGAGGAAACTCAGATGGAGAGAGAAGCCACTGATTTCAGAGGACAACCAGGTGAGCGTGGTATCCCCGAAGCTTAGAGAAGATGGTGTTCAGAGAAAATCAGTGGTCAGCCAAGTGAAGTTTCTCTCTCAGAAACTCTATCGGCTTAATGTACTTATTTACTTGTCCGTCTGAATAGACAACTTCTTGAGTGCCGCGATCACGTCTTAATTATTTTAGAATCAGCAGGGTAGAGCACAGAGCTGGGCACATCATTGGTACTTGCTCACTATGTAATGAATGGAAAAAAAAATCTCAAAGGCCACGCAGGAGAACAAACTCTCTGGCTGAGATGGCATTGTGTCTCTCACACTTGGGGGACGGGTAGGAGTGGGTGCGGTATGCCCACGGCTCCGTACTGCAGGAGTGGGGACACTGGCGTCGCCGTGTCCGAGAGCTGGAGCCTTGGTAGGACACTTAACCAACAATGTCATTTGTGCACAAGGGCACTTGGCTGGGAAAGCAACTGCACTCCCACCTCCACCATCTGCTTAGCTAATTCCCAGCCCACTGACTCCAGTGTCACTTACCTCTTAATTACCAGCCTTGGCTCCTACCTGGCTTGAGAGACCAGCTTTGCTTCCCCATTGCATTTTAAGCAGTGACCCGACGAACCCATCTCTCCTGGCTGAGATGTCCTTCGGTTGCCTTTATCCTGCACTTCTGCTCTGAGATGTCCTGAACCTGCCCGTGTAGGGGTTCAGAGCAGCCTGACATCCTGGTGGCTCTGACAGCTCTCAGCTAGTTTTGTCCACTCAGGGGAAGGCCCCACAGGACACAGGGCAGTTAGAGGCTCTGAGAGTATCTGGCACAAGATAAAACCAATGAAGAGGGCAGTTGAGAGATGCTTGGGACCGGTGGCATAATCTACTGTACATGGACTCTCCAAGTCGGGATGAGGGTAATGACCTGAATCCTGGATACTCTGTACAATGTTCTCACAACCTGGAAAGGATCCCGGTTTAGTTAGCTTATCTCATCCCAAGGATGTCTATTCTTGAGCTATCCTCCCTCTAAAGAAGTTCAGCTCCCCTCCCACTTTTTCCAAGTGGGAGAGGTGGCTAATGGGTTTATGACATCTCGGTTTTATGGCATGACCCCAGAGGGAGAGTTTCCCCCAGCTGAGTTGACCCAATTTACCTCCTCTTAACTAAGGTTTTTTTCTTAAACCCCAGCCAGTAGAGAAACCCCAAGTTTACCCTTATCCTTCTGAACTGAGCTGCTTCTATTCTATGGGTATGCTAGTCTTTCCCTATGTGGAAAACTTTCCATGACCCCGACAGTGAAGAGGGGAACATGATGCCTAGAGCGTTGCAGTCTCCTTGGGAGCAAGAACATATACTCTAGATATGTGTGACAGCTCAGAAAGGTAAATTTTTCCAGCACATTTTTGTGAATGTGCTGGGGAATAGGAGCCTTTATTAAGAAGCCAGCAAGAAAATGCATTTTCCCATTGCATCCCTTACTATCCCAAGGGGGAAGGAAAGAAGAGGAGTCTTTTTTCCTCCCCTTTTTTGCAGATGGCAGCTGAGACATAGAAATGATGAGTTACCCACTAGGTGGATCTGGGACTTGAAACTGCCTCCTTAGATTCCCTCCACAGGTCCCTGGAGAATGGGAGGAGTCACGTGTGATTCCTGGTTTGTCCTTCTGGGATGAAGGTGGCAGAAAATGGCACTATGACTTGGGGGGGGGGCGGTGTCTAGCTAGATCTCTACCCATCTGGCATACATCAGAATCTTTAGAGTGGGCAAAGGAGGGAAAATGGGGAACTTTCCAGAAACATGGTCATTATACGTTCATGAATGCTTATATTATAAACCACTTAGCAAAAGCCCTAACAAGAGCTTGACTAATGAGGTATGGGTTAAAAAGCATTGAAAACCAGCTTGAGCTCATCTCTTTTGTCCTCTGTCTCCATAGCTGGGACAGTGGCCACACAGCTCAGCCACCATCTCCCTGGGCCCCGGCCAGTCACAGGGTCAGAAGGACCTGCTGAGGAACCAGCCACCCTGGGAGCTCCTACTGCCAAACTGTGGTCTCAGATGGAGTGCATTCTGGTGACCCGGTAAACTGAGGCTGACCCTTCATTAACCACCAGGTCTTCCTAAGCACACGCCAAGTGCTCTACTAGGTCCTTTGGCTGACAGAGAAAGCCCACAAAGAGTGTGCTTTCGAGGTACGGAGTCAAAATACGAGGCTTGACATTGGATTGAGCAACATTCAACTATGAGGCACGTTTACAAAAAAGAAGAATTCTGTACATTGTTCATGCAGCATTTGAATATTAAATATCTCCTAGGTGCAAAATCTCCTGAATCAAGGGTTGAAAAGGAGGGGGTGGTGTAACAGTCAGGATAAGCTAGGCGGTCCTCAGGTAACAGCAGTCCCCCAGTTCCAGAGCTTTAACACAACACAACAGGTTTATTTCTTGCTCAAGTAACACATTCAACAAGGGTGGCCAGGAGTTGTCCATCCCATATAGTCATTCAGGGGCCCACACTGATGGAAGCTTTCTATTGTGTAGTCATACCTTCTGGGGACACGTGACCAGCGAGGTTTCCAAAGGAGGGAAGAGAAGGCTGGGTGGTTACACTGGTTTTTATCCCTCTGCCCAGAAGCGACATCTGCCACTCCTGCTTATAATTTGCTGACCTGAACTAGTCATATGACCCTACGGTCGTGCAAGGGAAGCTGGAAAATAGAGGACCCATGGAATATTTGATGAACACAACAGCTTCTGCCGTAAGTGGGGAGCGGATGTAGAATGTAGATAGAGCCCCTACCCCCAATCCCTGAGCAGAACCGTGATACAAAGCAGATGGTGCTCAGCAGCATCAGGAAGGGGCCGGGAAAGTGCTGACAAAGTTTAGGGACTGGATAGCTTTCCGGAGCTGAATCCAGGACAGGATTTTGGAGAACATGGCATTAGCCTGGGGGCCCTGGGGACTGGTAGGTTTATTAGGCTTCACGAACAATGGATGTTCATGCAAAAGCGAAGTAGAATAGTGAGGAGTTTGCTGGAGGGCAGGATCTGTGATGAGGAAAAATAATATTAATGACAATGTTAATAAGAAACACTTACTAGAGCCCCAAGTATAAGGCAGGCGCAGTCCTAAGTGCTTCGCATACATCCATTCTTGCAATCATCTGGACAATCCTGGGCTGCAGTTGAGGCTCAAAGAAGTGAAGCAATTGGCCAAAGTAGCAGAGTGTATGGCAGAGCTGGGGTGCTCAGCTGGGCTGTCCGACTCCAGAGTGGGGACCATGGATCTCTGGTTGGAGAAACAAACCAGGGCCAGATTCCAGAGGGCAATGAACACCAGGCGAGTGTGCCTGAATGTCGATTTTGGAGGTGGAAGTTGCAGTTGAAGGGTTTCAAGCCGGGGAGTGAGGTAATCACGTTTGCCATGAAATCATAAACGTCCTGGGGCCCCAGTGTGGGGCTCGGGGAGAAGAAGGTGGAAGGCTTGGTAGAGAAAGGACCTGAAGCTGAGTGCTGAGAGGTGAGGGGGCTGGGGGCCCATCGGAGAGGCATAAAGGCCATTCAGGGCCAGGGACAGCTGACTGGGGATGCAGGAGAGGGATGGGGTGGATTTGCCTGACTGGCTCCGAGTTTTCCTGGGGCGGGGACGGAAGGGGAGAGATTTTAAAGTCAGGCCAAGGAGTTCCATTTAGTAGGAAGGAAAGAGACACCGACTGCTTTGAAGATGCAGCCGCAGAATGTGTTAAGAGGAGCCTCTTTGCCCTTCGCTGTCCCCAGTCTGACTCTAGTCACAGGCCCCAACACACCTGGCATTTCAAAGCCTGGGGGGCATTTTCAAAGTAAACCTGAAAGGCTCGTTGTCATTCTTCCGAAAGATCTCTGCACGACAAGCAATAAAATAATTGAAGTCAGGTTGTTGTTTTTTCTTTTTCTTCTTTCTTTTTTTTTTTATTTTTACAAGAGCCATTACAAAGGTGTGAAATATTAGACACTTACACATCTGTGAATAAGATTGGAGGCTAAAACGTGTGAGTTCCCGTCTCAGCTAATGAACCGGAATATGGTTTTAATTTTTGAACTGCAAAAATGTTCTGCCTTTTTTGATCGTCCCTGCAGAAGACTCGGTATTTTAATAATTCAGTGCAGCCTAATTACTTTAATTAATCACCTTCTTTTCAGAGATGTCAGTGGACTTCCTTATTTTCCTGTTACCGTAGGTACTGTTGGGAGTTTGAAGAAATTTAAAAAATCATATGTGGAAGAAGAACACAGGTTAACCCTTTCGTGAGGTCTGAGATGCGTGTCCTTTCCCCTCAGAGCGCCCTGTCATTCTCAAACGGTGGGTGGGGCTCTACCCCAAGCTCCTGTCCCTTTCGTCCCATTCCCGGCCTGTGATCGGTTAACCAAAGTTGTCTCTGGTCATCCTGTGCCTTAAAAACTGCTGTCTTGGAGACAAGAGGAAAATGCTATTTAGAGCAAGTCAATATTTTTGCATCTTTCTGAGTCATGATGAATATACTGGGAATATACAATAGCTTTTATTGTACAATCAATATAATTTGCTTCCCTTGCAGGAAAACATAATTAGTTATAGTTCACGCAGTGGCAATGAAAACGTGCTCATTTCTGAAGTTTGCTTGTGGGTGGAGAGAGTCCTTTCTGGGTCAGAGTGGGGGCTGTCCCATCCTGGCTCCTGACCCAGGCTTCCTGGGTGTCACTAAGCAGGTCATTTAACTTTGGGGGCCTTTGTTAGATCTTTGCACCAAGGAGTGACCATGCTTTTATACAGAGTTAATAATACATATGTTGCATATTTAGAGGTTTAAATTTAGAGCCTGGCCTTGAATACAATCCGTATTGCTTCAATGACAGAACTCTAATATTGATTGTTCAACTGGACCCATCATCCCCCCTCTCTCTCTTTTTTCCCCATGAAAAGCACAGCTTATGATTTTTATCCATTTCCACAATAAATGTAAAAGGGCCCTTAAGTGGTGCATAGATTAAGATAGAGGGAGGGAAGGCACCAGGTAGCCTCCCTTTGGCTTTCCTGGGAACAGTTTGTCCCCATTGGTGGCTGCTCGGCCCCACAGTCCCCAGTGTGGGCTGGCTGCCTGCAACATCATTACCATGCGTTCTGTACTCCCTGGCACTAGTCTCCGGAGCCTCCGCTCAGTTCAGGCGGGGCAGCTTTGTTAGCAGTCTGAGGTTTTATGAGAACTCAGAACAAAGTGAGGTTTGAGTGGAGACCTTGTCTGAAGTACATCTCTCAGGATTCCTGGGAAAAGGCTGCAAGGAGGCCTCTTTTGGGGCTCAAGGTTGAATGCTTTTATTTTGAAATGCTGACTGTCTGAAATCAGATTTTACTCAACCCCGACTTTGGCTTTGAACTGAAGCATACACACACTACCTGTCACCTGAAGGGTGCAATTAGGGTCTGCACTTGGAGTTGTGTTTTCTGTCAGTGCTGAGGGGTGGACGTGAGCATGAGCCTGGCATTTGTTTGGCTGAAAGGAAAAGAAAGAGCGATTAAAAAAAAAAAAAAAAAATCTCCCTTTTTATCTCCTCCCATTTTCTGTGCATGCCCCACCCTCCATCCCCCCAAATCTTCAACAACCTCAGAAGTCACAGAAATCTGTAAGAAAGAAATTGATAATCAGATCAATTCTTGCCATGGATCCAATAAAGGCTTGTGGTCGGAAACCCTGTTGGTCCTTCTGAGTCTCCTAAGATCTTCTACTGCAATCAGAGATGTTAATTGGTTGAAACTGCCTGTGGTCTTAAGAAGTGCTCCGATTACAAGGAGAAATCCTTTTATGTTGCTGGATTCCAGCCACAGAATCTCTGAAGCAGGAATCTGGCAGAGGTTGAGCCCCCTCCAGGGTGTAAATAAACTGGCCAGGTCTATAACCCAATAAGAAGTCAATTTATTGCATGTGTGTTTCAAGTCACCCAGCCCAAACCCTGCACATTTATTAAAGAAAAGGTGTGGGTTACAGCCGGAGCCCAGACAATGGAATATGGCAAGGGAGGTGGATGATTGTCAAGTCTACACAGTCAGTGGAGGGAAAGAGGGGGCCCTGCAGGGATCAAAGCTTCTCTTCCAGCCTAAGTTTGCAAGGAACTTTCTAGAATCAAGCAGCTGAGCATGACTGGCACACAAAACTGCTTACTTTCCTAGCCTGGAGGCTGAGGCTCAAACGGCTTAAGTGGGTGAACGTTTTATAGCCCCGGTCTAGAAACCTGGGGGCGACATTCTTTGCCGCACTGCGCGCACACGTGGTTGTTATCAGAACTGGAGGTTTTGCTGGGCCAGATCTTGCCGTGAGATGCCAGGGCAGCCTGTTGGGAGGCGGCTCTGAAGCCTTGGGCTGGGAACATGCTGAGCCCCTGGTTTACGCACACAGAGCCGTTTCACTTACATTGCAAAAGGTTGTTTGGGGTTCACCTAATTGTGATCGGGGCTGGAGGAAGCATCAAAGCCTCCCCCCACCCCGCAGCTCGAGCATAATTATATTCCCGGAACGGTGTGTGGCAGCAGGGTGAGGGTGTGAAATGTGCCCAGCCTCGTTTGCATACTGCTCCAGACTGCCGGTGACAGTGAGCTATTAGTGAAACCCAGGACAGTGTGAACAAAGCTGCCTCTTAATTGCTCATTCTTCAGCATTAGTCCATCAGACAACACTATCCACCTACAACTTAAAAAAAAAAAAAAAGACCAAAAAAAAACTCCCATAAATTTACAGTACCCCACTTTACTTTAACATAGCAAACACAATAATAGTCCAGCCAGTCTTTTTTTTTTTTTTTTTTTTTGGGTGGCTTCCCCCCCTTCCATTCCCTTCATTCCCATTGGCTTCTGTGAAGTCCCAGAGAACCAATGGGATTCCTCTTCTCCATTCATGTCCTAGCAACAAGCCCTGTTCCAATCTTTCTCTGCCAAACTAACACCTGAAAAATTACATCATGAATAATGGCAAAAGCAGTAAGGGCCGGAGAAGGGCCTTTTTTTTTTCTTTTTCTTTTCTTTCTTTTCTTTTTTTCTTTTTCTTTCTTTCTTTCTTTTCTTTTTTTTTTTTTCCATCTGTCTGCTACGGAGTTCATTTAAGGTGTTTTAGTCTAGTTTCTTAAAGTGACAATGTCCTAGATTTTTACCTATTTTTTCCCCCCAGCACATAGGCTCACATGTGAAATATAAAATGAACAGTAATTAAATATAGTGAAAGGCCTTCAGGTGAAGTGAGGGGAAAACATTTCATTAGTTGTGTTCCCTGAACATGCCTTGTAACAGTCCTCTTGCAGGGAAGCCCTGGGAGTGGAGGAATAGATTGTTCATATAGTATATTCTTTGGGAAATGACTAAAATATCCCAAACCGCAGAAGTTGCCCACCCACTCTCCCATACAAAAATATAGCCCTTCCTGGTGGCTTCTCTTGCCACAGTTAACTATACCCAAGGCTCTTTCTATTCCGACTTTGGAATAAAGGGCTCATTCTATGAAGGGGGTCTTGGAGCCAGGGAAGGAACTGCCTTATGAATCTGCGAAAGGTGTGGGGTTGTCGCGGTAAGGGGCTCCGGGGTGGGAGGACCGTGAGCACGTGTGTGTCTGTGCACGTGCAGGGCTGCAAATGCAGACAGGCAGCTGGGAAAATGCAAGAACAACGAGATCCAGATGACCAGGGAGGAAGGAGGTTGGTAGAGAAATCAGGAGGGGGAGGTGAGGTGATAGGGAGTGGGGCGTGGGGGGCGGGGGAGCAGAGGAGGGGGGCCTAGGAGGGGAAGGCCTCTGCTCATGCAGGCTTGTTCTCTCCAAATGTGCAAGGGCTTCTAATGAAAATGTCCACCCTTCTAGGCATTTTTCAAGACCCAGACGTTGATTTGCCGCTTCCGGCTTCCCCCACCCCACCCAGTCTGGCGCAGACAGCGAGAGCGGAGAGACGCAGACACAAAGAGAGGCAGCCTTGCGCGCGCCCGGAGAGGGAGAGGGAGAGGGCGGTGGTTAGCACCTGCTCGCGTCCACGTGCACCGTGCACAGCCAGCCGGGCTCCCCCCGCCCCACACCCCCCAGTCCTAGGCACTGAGGCCCGTGCAGCCTGGCGTCCTGGGCTCCTGGTACGCCTCTGTGGAGTGCCCGTGGCACGGCTGGGAAGGGACCCAGGGCTCTGGAGGCGGGCTCGGGTGCCCTGCTGGAGAAGCAGAAAATAGATCTATTTGGTGTCTGGCTCGGACGCGGAGTTTGCAGCTCGCCTCAGCCATCGCCTTGGAAGCGGAGTGGTTAGAGGTGCTGGCAGACAGTCTGCCTTGGTTGGTACTTGTGAAACCGCGTGACTATATAAGGCCCAGGAAGGAAAGAGCACGGTGCCAGCCTGAGGGATGGGCTGGCAAGGGAGCGGAGAGAATTGCAGGGGGCTGAGCTAGACACGCTCCCCTTATCCATCCCCCCACTGGTTGCGGGGATAATAACTCCTGCAGAAGTCCTGTGACCAACTGTGGAATCATCAAGAAATAATAAAGGGTGGGGGCGGGAGGGGCAGCTGCAGGAATAGATGCTCTTTCCCGGGAGGCTGGCTTAGCAGCCGCTTCCTCCTCTGACCTGAGAGTCAGCTGGCTTCAGGGTGGGCCAGGAAGTAGACCCACAAGTCCCAAGTCTGAAATGTGTTGGAGTATACCACATTCCACGGTGGAGAGAATTTGGGTCCCCCAGCCCGACGGGCAGTTTTGGAGAAACAGATGGCCAGGCAGGCTAGGCCAGTAAAAAGGCAGTAGGGGGAAGGAGCACTGGAATGGGAGTCGGGTGTCTTGAGTTAATTCTGGCTTTGGCAGGGTGATCTAGAGCAGAGCTTCCCCTCTCCTACCCATTGTTGCTGTCAGAGCAAAGGCTCTCGGATCAGATGATTCATGGGTACGGTGCTTAGAACAGCGTCTAGAATGGACAGTAAGTACTCAATCATATTAGACATTATTACTGCCACCCTCCCACTGGCCTTAGGCATGGGTCTGGAACCTTGAGTTAGAACGGATGCGGTCCCCACCTGCATCCTCCTTCAAGTGCTCTCTACCCCTCCTTGGCTTCCAAGGTATAACATTTTCCTGCTTTTCTTCCTACCTGTCAGGCCCTCCTTGTCATTGTCTTTGTGGCACCTGTGTCCTCTGGCTGGGCCTCGATTGTTGGTTCTCCTCTGGGCTCTGTCCTGGGCCCCTACTCTTCTGTGCTCACACCTCCACTCGTGATCCTGTCCTCCCAAAGTTTTGGATGATTTGTCCTTCCCTGATGGCTGCCATGCCACAGCTCCAGCCCAGATCTTCCAAATGTCGGGACTTTGCCGATTAGTGTCCTTCCGGTACTTGAGATTGGGTATGCCTCTCATCTCCTCCCACCCCCAATTTGCTTCTTCACCTACGTATTGTTACCTCAGTGAGGAATGTTTCCACCCATAGAGGTATGCAAGGCAGAAGCCTGGTTGTCATCCTGGACCCCTCCTTCTCCCTCACCCCCCTCTCCAGTCCTTCACCAAGAACTGTCAGTTTACTTCCTGTTACCACGACTCCGCCTCCCTACTGCCATCACCCAAGTGTAAGCAGCCAATCCTGTTTCGTGGATTTCCTGCTACATCAATGCTGGCCCCTCATGGCGCAGGTCTGACCTCATCACTCCCGCTCAGGATCCCTTGCGTTGCTCCCAGGACATGGCTTTGACCTGGCTCCCTGCCTTCCATGCTTCAGCTCATGCTTCCTTCTGTCCCTTGTTCTTAGGGCTTCTGCCACACTGATCTCCCCTTAGTTCCTTCAAAATGCTTTCCTCTCCCACCCTGGGACTTTGTAATGCAAAAGGCACCCCTCAACTAGATAAGTCCTACCCATGTGTCCTTAAGCTCTCAACTGGATGGGAGCCTCGAGGAGTCTGACCCTGCCCCCTTTAGACTAGGCCACCTTCCTTTTTCTGTGGTTTCACAGAGCTGTTGGCTTAAAATTGCACATTCCACTTATTTGATTAGTGCCTGCTTCACCTGAGGACTGTAATGCTGTAAGAATAGAGACTTGATTTTTTTCTTCACCATTATAGCCCTAACTCTCTAGCATATAGTGGGTGCTTAAAGAATATTTGTTGGGTGAATAAATAAAAGAAACTCTCCCAACTATGTGCCACTCGTAAACTTGATAAATATAATTTCTTGCTATAAAAGAACGTAGACTCCAGTGAGGTTGAGAACAAAGCCCTGTACTTTTAGTTCAATTTATGTAACCAATTTTGATGATTTAAGATCAGCATTATTGAGGCATACAGGCATACCTTGTTTTATTTCGCTTTGCTTTATTTCACCTTAGAGATATTGCATTTTTTACAAATTGAAGGTTTGTAGCAACCCCGCATCAAACAAATCGATTGGCACCCTTTTTCCAAAAGCATTTGCTCACTTCGTGTCTCTGGGTCACATTTTGGTAATTCTTGCAGTATTTCAAACTTTTTCATTATTATTATATTTGTTATGGTTGACCTGTGATCCATGATGAGGTTTCGCTAAAAGCTCAGATGATAGTTCTTGTTTTTTAGCGATAAAATATTTTTAAATTAAGGTGTGTACATTGTTTTAGACATAATGTTATTGCACACTTCATAGACTACAGTATAGGGTAAACATAACTTTTATATGCACTGGGAAACCAAAATACTCATTTGACTCACTTTATTGCTATATCCACTTTATTGCAGTGGTCTGAAAACCAACGGCAGTATCTTTGAGGCATGCCTGTAATTTACATGTAAATTACATACATTAAAACGAACCCATTTTAAGTGTACACTTTGATGAGTTTTGACAAATGTATGCACCCATGTAAGTGCCACCACATCAATATGGAACATTTCTACCGCTTATGATGCTTCTTTGCAGGCAATCTTCAACCCTCTTTGGACCCAGGCAACCATAAATCTGTTTTATGTCACTAATGATTAGTACAGTACTGCCTATTCTGGAATTTCATATGAAGAAATCATACAATGTATTATTTGTATCTGGCTATGTTTCCTGAGTATATTTTTGAGATTCACTCATGGTAGCACATATTAGTTTGATCTTTTTATTGCTAAGGAGTATTCCATTGTAAGGAATTATCACAATTTCTTTACTCATTCATCTGTTGGTGGACATTTGGGTTATCTCCAGTTTGGGCTAATATGGTTAATCCAGTCTCAAACATTTCTCTACAAGTCTTTGTGTGGGCAAATCTTTCACTTCTCTTGGGTAAATGCCTAACAGTAGAATAAGCCATAAGGTAAATATATGCTTAACTTTATTAGAAACTGTCAATTTTCTAAAGAGTGGTCCCATTTTGTTCTCCCTCCAGCAATATATGAGGGTTTCGGTTGTTCTACATACTTGCTAAGCCCCTGTGACTGTGTGTAGTAGTATCTCATTGTGGAATTAATTCTAATTTCCATGATGACTCATGATGTTGAGATTCTTTTCATGCTTGGCTATTCATATATCTTTATTTGTGAAGGGGTTGTTCGAATCTTTTATGTTCATTTTTTTAAAGTTTATTTATTCAAGTAATCTCTACACCAAATGTGGGGCATGAACTCACCACCTCGAGATCAAGAGTTGCATGCTCTTCAAATGAACCAGCCAGAAGCTCCCTTTTGTGTCCATTTTTATTTATTTTTATTATTATTATTTTTTAATGATTAAATTGGTTACGTATTTATTTATTTATTATTATGTTATGTTGATCACCATACATCACATCATTAGATGTGATGTAGTGTTCCATGATTCATTGTTTGCATATAACACCCAGTGCTCCATGCAGAACGTGCCCTCTTTAATACCCATCACCAGGCTCCTGTACTGATCTTTGGAAACACTTTCAGATGAAAGTAAGATGAGTTGTAAGACTCATCTAGTTTGCATCTCTTTCTTCAGGGATCACACTCAAGCCTGTTTTCTAATGTTTAAAGATGATAGTTTCATTGCTCGTGCCTTGTTTTCTAGATATTTACCACAGGAAGGCAGGCCTGGTATCAGTTACGCTGTCATGGGCATTGATATATTTTTGACTAGCTTACCAGGCAGAATTCTCATTTTGCCTATATTTCTCCTAAAGAAATCACCAAAGAGAGTATAAAACATTACAAAAAATGAAGATATACTACCTCTGTATAATCACATTAATTCACCTAACAATCCTTTCCAAGCAGGAAATGAAACTAGTGGATTTTACTTAGTCATCTGAACCTATGCTAACCTAAAGATATCCCCTCTTTCTCTTCGTAAGTCATCTGTTCAATAATATTTTCTAGGATTCTGCCAGAGTAGATTATGTTCACTATTAAGCTGTTTCCAGAATTTAAGTATGAAAGCATGTTTCTATTTCTGGTCTTTTGACACAATAATGTTTTTTTGTTTTTTTTTTTTATTTTTTAATTGTTATGTTAATCCCCATACATTACATCATTAGTTTTAGATATAGTGTTCCATGATTCATTGTTTGTGCATAACACCCAGTGCTCCATGCAGAACGTGCCCTCCTCAATACCCATCACCAGGCTAACCCATCCTCCCAACCCCCTCCCCTCTAGAACCCTCAGTTTGTTTTTCAGAGTCCATCGTCTCTCATGGTTCTTCTCCCCCTCCGATTTCCCCCCCTTCATTCTTCCCCTCCTGCTACATTCTTCTTCTTCTTTTTTTCTTTCTTAACATATATTGCATTATTGACACAATAATGTTTATAAATAATATCTATTTACTCATAGAGTGCTTACTCCATGCCTGGCAGCATGTTAAGTATTTTATATACATCATTTTTTTTGAGTCATCATACTTTCTGTTAGTTTCTTCTATCATCTTCACTTAGTAGATAAAGAAACTGAGAATAAGGGATATAAAATAACATGCCCAAGGGCACCCAACTAGAAAGAGGTGGAGCCGAAATCCGAATCAAGGTGGTTTCCTTAGAAAATGCCAGTTTATCTACTGGATGATCTTTACTATCACCTTTTTCTTCATGATTTTTCAGAATTTTTATTATTATAAGACTCCTTAATTCTTCTTTGTTTCTTAATATCATTTGCGAGAGCCAAGGAATGGCAAATATGAGCAATAAAATGGGGACCTTTAGTGTGTATCGAATAGCTTTATTGATTAATTCACTTAATCTCTTTCTACTCTTAGGGCATTGTGGGCAAATGGAACAATATGTAGAACAACAGAAGCATGAAACTGCAGAACTCATTAATTCAGATGCAATATGGGGATGCTCCATAGCAACTTCACATGGATGTCGTGAGGGTAAAAAAGGAGGAAACACATTTTAGATACATAAGGTACTAATAATGAGAATATGCATTTAAAGTTCATGGATCTATTTGCCACAACAAGAACTATAGTACCTGCATAGATTTAATTAGTGCTTTTCCTGTGAAGAATGTAAAGTACTTCAATATATCATAAAATATTATTGTCCATGGGTTTAGGAGGGGAAATCAGTCACCAAACAAAGCAGACAGGAAAAACATGAGAGCCTGACAAGTGAAATGTGTTGGAGGTAGAGGATATCCAAAGGAGGGCGAGATCAGCCTCACTTGTCTTTTTAAAGAAGGGTGAGAATTTGCCCAGCAGATGGGAATCGTAACAGCTGGAGGAAAGAGGGCATTCCAGGCAAATGGGACAATATGTATAACTATACAGAGGCATGAAACAGGCCACGTTCTCTTTGATCAATAATTATACATATACCTATAAATTTGCAGAGACCATTCAAATAAGTTTGAGATCTTGGTTTTCTCTCTCAAAGAGTTTATAACATAACTGAATAGGTCAGGTGCAAGTATGGAAAGAAAATATTGATAATATATGATGGAAGCCTGATAAGATAAATATTTGTTGAATGAATGAAAGATGTATATCAGGATGTGCTAAATGCCAATGACTGATGTCAACTATGAGACTTTCAAGGGGACAGGGCAGAGGATGTACGTTTTTGAGTGAGTGCTATGATCTGCCTTATTTTATGGCTGTCATTCTGCTGCTGGGTGGAAAATGAAATACACAAGAGAGGCAGGGATCTGGTTGGAAGTTGTAACACTGATGTGCAGAGAGGATAGTGGTTTGGATTAGGATGATAATGGCAAAAGTGGTGAAAAACACATTCTGTATATTTTTTGATGGTAGAACCGATGACCTGGTTTTGAAGTATGAGAGATGGAAAGGGTGTCAAGGTTCTTCCTATAATTTCTAGCCTGAGAAACCAGAAGAATAAGTTAATAAGTTGGCATTTACCAAGATGGAGCTATGTCAGGGGAAAGCAGGGTGTGTGTGTGTGTGTGTGTGTGTGTGTGTGTGTGTGTGTGTGTGTGTTGGGGGTTGGGTCTAAAATGGACATATTACATTTGAGACTTTCAAGAAGAAAAATCAAGTAGACAGCTGTATACATGACTCTGAAGTTTAGAGAAGCACTCTGGCCTGGAGATATAATTTTTGGAGTTGTCAGTGTATAGATATTCTTTAAATCCATGAGACTGGATGAGACCACCATGGGAGTGAGAAGAGACAAAGCAAGAGGAATAGATGTTCCAAGATTTGGAGGTTGGGAAGCTGGTAAAGAACTGGCAAAAGAGATTGAATAAGAATAAACAGTGAGCTAGGAAGAGATCCAAGGGAGAGTGACATTGTGGAGGCAGGGTGAAAAAAAGTGTTTTAAGAGAGAGTCATTAGCTTTGTCAAATGCTGATCATCAGTTGAGTCATATGATGACTGGAAGTAGCTATTGGATTTGTCAACACAGTGGTCTCTGGTGACAAGGACAACGGGATGATAAGACCTCGGATGGCAGTGACCAGAGAGCCTAACAAAAGTTGGTTCTGGAGAAAATAGAAGAGTAGAGACACCAAGTATCAGTACTTATTTTGAGGGCTCCTGTTGTAAAAGGAAGCAGAGGAAAGGGGTGATGTGGGGTCAAGAGAATTTTTTTAATGGGGGGGATGTTACAGTTTGTTTTTAAGTTTGTAGGTTGGTGGGAATGGCCCATTGAGAAGGGACTTTTAAGGAGAGAAAGGGAGGGTTGGTTGAAGATGAGAAGGGAAGGGGTCAGCCTTGGGGGCAGGAGGAGGGACAGCTCATTCTGGGGATAGGAATAGAGGCATGATGTGATTACTGACACAGTGAGGTTAGTAGGTTTGGTGGTGGGCCTTGTAGAAGCTCTCTTGATTGCTGCCACCACAGTGAAATCAGTGAGGTCACCGGTGGCCAGAGGAGGGAGCAGGGGGTGGTAGGGATTTTGGAAGGAGTAGGGTCATTTGGGTTTTGCTCATGTTGAACTGAATGAGCTGATTGATCTTCCAAGTGCAAATATCTAGCACGCAGTCAGAGCAATGTGGCTACAACTTGGGTGAGAGGGGGGTCCCTGTCGAGAGAAAGCTGGGTGCCATGTGCTAAGAATGTGGAACCTGTAGGCCGATCATGGCTGAATTCTCCAGCAGACAAATGCGAAGTGGTGAGCCTCTCATCTGTCTGTAGTTGGGGGTAGGATAGGAATTGAGACTTCAGGAAAGGAGGTCAGGGACATCCGTGGGATGCTCAGGCCCCTCTCCTTTTGCTGTTCTCCTCCCTCTCTCTCCGCAAGTGGGAAGAAGGCTCAGAATCACCGCAGGCCTACCCCATGCTCGCTACTGGGCCACATGGCCCTTCGTTAATTCTCACAAGAGCCCCGTTACTGTCATTTCTGTCTACAAATGAGAAACTGAGGCAACAGACACAAATGAAAGGGGTGAAGCACGTCTGTCATCTCCTTTCTATTACCTCAGAGAGGGAGAGAAAGTTCCATGAAGAGAGAAAATACTTCCTTAGCTCCTGAACTGCAGCATCCTGAAAGAGTCACTTCTGACCAAGTGTGCTCTGCATTATCTCTCACAGCGAGTCTTCGCAACAAGAACAAGACTCCCCGGGTGGGTGGCCTTGCAGGCACTGACTTAGTGGGCAGATAGCATCTCTGAGTGGTTTCGAGAATGGTGACCCTTTTTTCTGCCTGACCCTGCCCTGAACAGTAGGTGGCCTGGGGATAAGGGTCCAAACTACGTTTTAGCCCCACCTTACCTCCTCGGCCCTAGGAGTCAACTCTGACCGTTATCATCATCCTCGTTTTAAAAATGGGGCAACAATGCTCGGAAAGGTTATGCAGCTTGCCCCAGGTCACACATGTCTTTTGTGCAAGGGGTTCTCAAGAGGGTGCCATGAGAGGCCAAGAGCTGAGCAAGCAATTTTGAACTTCCAGGTAGAGTCAGGAAGATGGTGCCCATCTGAGTGGGTCTGGGATAAGTAGGCAATTTATGCAGAGAAGACACACGTTTTCCCAGGGCTTCCTGCTGTCTGGAGGTACTTGCTTTAGCAGCCTGTTGGAGCCAAGCCGCCGGCTCCAGAATGCCTGCTGGAGTGTGGAAAGGGGATGAGCATGCAGCTGGATCAGCACCCACACATGCAAGCATCCAGAAAGCCTCTGGTGGAAGTACAGAGGCTGTAACAATGTTCTTGCATACCAAGGGCTGATGTATTGCTGTGTTTGTGCATCCATAGGAAACATCCTAGAAATCCATCTGGACTCCTTTTCTTTTGAGCAATTTTGCTGCAGGCAGAGGCCTCTGGATTTGCAAGTGAGAAGTGATGGGCACAAGTGTGTGTTTGAGGCAGCCTCCGGCCAAGGAAGGATGGGCAACTGAACCTGAAAAAGTGACTGAAGCCTTCTCTGCTCCTCACTACCAATGGGATTAGCTAGCCTTGCTGTCCTGCTCTGTAAAATGGGGTAATTATCCCCATTCTATCTCACTATAGAGACATAGGGGCTTACTTATTATGGGTGAAAATGCTTTGCAAAGTGTAAGGTACAAATAACACCATTATGGATGATCCTAAACAACAGCCAAAGAACATCATTTGGAATGTTTTAATTTTTAGTTTAAAGAAATATTAGCTCAGGCTAACACAAAAAAAAAAAAGAAAGAAGAAAGAAAAAAAAGAAAGAAAGAAGAAAGAAAGAAAGAAAGAAAGAAAGAAAGAAAGAAAAAGAGAAAAGAAAGAAAGAAAGAAAGAACGAAAGAAAGAAAGAAAGAAAGAAAGAAAGAAAGAAAAGAAAGAAAAAGAGGAAAGAAAGAAAGAAAGAAAAGAAAGAAAGAAAGAAGAAAGGAGAAAGAAAGAAAGAAAAAGTCTGTGGGGCGCCTGGGTGGCTCAGTCAATTAAGGGTCCGACTCTTGGTTTCGGCTCAGGTCATGATCTCAGGGTCCTGGGATCGTGTGGAGTTCCATGCTCAGTGGGGAGTCTGCTTGAGGATTCTCTCCCTCTGCCCCTCCCCCCACTCTCTCTCACTCTCTCAGATAAATAAATAAATCTTTAATAAAAAAAAAGTCTTGTGGCATATATTTTACTGATGCCCAGAGTTCTAAACTGTGTATCTGCACTGTCCACTGAAATACAATGAGAACCACGTTTGTAATTTAAATTTTTCTAGTAGCCACATTAAAAATGTAAAAAGAAATAGCTGAAAAATTTTATTGCTATACCTTATTTTACCCGAATGTATCTAACATATTATCATTTTAACATTTAATCAATACTAAAATTATTAATGAATTATTTTACACTCCTTTTTCACACTAAGGGTTTGAAATTCGGTGTGTATTTTGTACTTATAACACATCTCAATTTGGGAGCTAAATTTTCGGTGGTTAAAGTAAAATGTAGTCCTACCAAGCAGTAAGGTTGTGTTTTTTTTTTTTTTTAGATTTTTTTATTTATTTATTTGACAGAAAGATAGAGAGAGAGCACAAGTAGGCAGAGAGGCAGGCAGAGGTAGAGGGAGAAGCAGACTCTCCACCGAGCAGGGAGCCCGATCATGACCTGAGCCGAAGGCAGCCGCTTAACCGACTGAGCCACCCAGGCACCCCAGTAAGGTTGTGTTTAACAGAGAAATATTTCACTCTGTTTCAGTTCCTTAGTCACATGGGATGTGTCTCAGATAGTCAGTAGGCATATTGGCTTGTGGCTACCATATTGAACAGCACAGCTTTCTATCCGCTGATCCCTCTTTATTCTAATTTATGTTTCATCATGTCATCAGGCACACCTGCCTCCTATAATAAGCAGGTTCCTGCATTATCCTATGAACATAGCACAGTCACTGGGGCTCAGTTTCCTCATCTGTCCAATGGGGATACTAAGAATGGTTGCCTCACATCGTGGTTGTAAGGCATCAACCAGATTACTTAAGTGGCATACCTACAGCAGGGCCTGCTGAATAGTAGGTGCCAGCCAGTAGGAGTTCCTGGTCTTGTTTTTCTAAGATCACCATGAATTTCTTCAGGGCAAGACCAGAGCCCTCCAGATCACCCAAGCATTTCCCACCATGCTGAACTCACAGTTCAAAATATACACGTACGGGGCACCTGGGTGGCTCAGTCGGTTGAGCATCAGACTCTTGATTTTGGCTCAGGTCATGATATTGGGGTTGTGGGATTGAGTCCCGCCTCAGGCTCTGTGCTCATTGGGGAGGCTGCCTGAGAGTCTCTCTCCCTCTGCCCTGCTCCGGGTTCCTGTGCTCTCTCTCAAATAAATAAATAAATCTTCAAAATAAACACATGTATTTACATTTTTTGATTGACTTATTGATTGAGGTTGTCTCAGAGGTTGTTCATAGTGACCAGGGGGGTTCCACTTGGATTAAAAAAATTGAGTATAGACAAAACACTCTGTGAATTCAGTGGCACATGGATAATTAAGAACTGACTGTGATTTGCCTTCATATGGAGTTCATCAATTTCAAGTTACTTTACATTAATTTTTACAATAAGTTAAATTTCCTTTCTTTAAGTAACACAATCAAATTTCAAAATTGTCAGAAAAGGAAGAAAAAAAATCATCTATAATCCTATCACAGTCCTTCTTACCAGTTTGGTGTTTTTACTCCCAATTGGAGTTGTTCCAATATTCTTGATTCTGGGTAGAAAATAAGCTGCTTTCTCCATTTTACGGGTAGCGATACCGAGGCTTGGAGATTCAAGAAAACTGCTCAGTTTTACATCAGAAATCAGGGTGAAGACACAAGACAAAGGTTAGGTGTGTTGAGTGCCTCTCCCAACGTGGTTCCAGCAGGTCATGGTAGAGCAGCTCCCCCCCAGGAACCACTGCTTTGAGTTTCCATGACATATATGAATTCAAGCGCAAGGCATTACTAAGAAATTGCATTGCCTTGATTTTCATTGTATGTTTACTTGCCTTCTAGGATTATGTCAAGGTTTCTTAACATCAATAGAAAGGAGGGAATTTTCAAAAAGCAAATGACTACGGCGTTCAGTTGCATCTTTGCAAGGAACCTGGATTCAGTTAGATCATTGAGGCTTTGTTTGACCTTAAACAGCTTCGACAGTTTAAATTTGAGATTTTAACCCCTCCATAAGGGTGTTAAACCAGCCAGAAAATGTGGAGCATTTGAGAAATTCCGCAGATCGAGGGGACTCCAATGGACTGCAAGGAGCCCAAATGCTGGTGCTCGGGTCGCAGGTGCCCGTGGAAGCAGGAGGAGTCGTGCCTGGGGTGGCAAGTCTCTGGAGCTCCCTAAATGACCAGGCTCCTTGGTCTTCAGCCCTGTCCTTCCTCAACATGCACCTGCCACCCTGCACTTCCCATGGAACACATTTCTAGCACCTTGTTGTTTTGAACAAGAGTCAAGGAGAGGGGCGCGTGGGTGGCTCAGTCAGTTAAGCGTCTGCCTTCGGCTCAGATCTGGAGTCCCAGGCTCGAGTCCCGCATCTGCCTCCCTGCTCAGCGGAGAGCCTGCTTCTCCCTCTGACCCTCCTCCCTCTCGTGCTGTCTCTCTCACTCTCTTTCTCTCTCTCTAATAAATGAAATCTTAAAAAAAAAAAAAAGGGAGTCAAGGAGAAAATCGTAAGAGAACCACCTCACCTTCCTGCATAGAATGCACTGACTAGTCCACTTAGCGTGTAAGAGCCCGTGGGGCCTGCAGAACGCGCAGAGGCTTTGGAAGTGGATTCAGACGACATCACGGGTAGAACACACCTTGACTTGTTTTGTGGACAGGTAACAGGGGTCAGAGAGGTGCTGTGACTGCTCCGAACCAACCAGTCTAGTGCATTCTGAATAATCCCACGTGCCCTATTTCAACAGACTGATGTGACACCACCTTTATCTGAGTTTAGTTCGCTGATTATACCTGTCAAGTAGGGGGGCACCTGGGTGGCTCAGTCGGAGGAGCTCCAGACTCTTGATTTCGGCTCAGGCCATGATCTTGGGGTCATGGGATTGTGTCAGGCTTCGTGCTCATCGGGGAGACTGCTTGGGATTCTCCCTCTCCCTCTGCCCTCCCTCCGCCTCTGCTCTCTCTCTCTCTCTCAAACAAACAAACAAAGTAGTAAAAACAAAAATTGTCAAGTAGGAGCACAGACTTCCTGTCTATAAAGGGGATAGAGAAATGGAGTAGACTCCAAACCCAAAGGCTGTTTCTTACTCACTGGGGCTGGTAGCTCCCAGAGCTATTTTCACACAAGATCCCTTCCTCGGGCTTCGGACTTTCATGTTCCAACTATTGTTCCCCTTTGGCTTCCTCTGTGTTCCGCTGGCATCCTTGCCACCACCCAAGGTCCCAAGGATCCCAATGTGACCGCCACAGGCCGCCTTATCCAAATGTAGCTTAAGTATTATGGTCTTTCACTACCCGAAGAACTCCGCACCTGAACGCATGTGGTCCCAGGTGGGCAGGCATTAATATGGCCACTTTCTGATAGAGCAACTGAGAGGCGACAGAGGGGAACCAACCAGCTCACAGACACCCCGCATGCACGGCAGGACTGACCCCAACCCCTAGTGCACTCCCCCGTACGTGCTCTCGCCCAGATGTGAGGATGTGATGGTGACCTAGAACTCCAGGGCTTGTGGCTAGGGCTGTCGGAACGCTGGCTGCCTCTCTGGGGCCTTCCCTCTCTTCCCCTCCAGAAAGCAGAGCTGAAGCTTGCAAAGAGCTCGAGTTTCACTGGGGGATGGAGTGGGAGGCAGGCAGGCCTGGCTGCAGCGGTAATTTGTCTGGTTTACTAGGTCAGTTTCCTGTCAGGGCTCATTGTGGTTTAAAATTATTGTGGAGCCAGGTTCTTATTGACAGAGGCCGTCTAAGCCCCCGGTACGTCTGCTCCAGCTTCCATCCTGCAGGGAGCCGCTTCTCCACCACCTTTGCAGGCCCTGCTCCTGTCATCGAGGGTCACCAGTGCGGCATCAGGGCCCCGAGTTCCACATTTGGGGGCCGATGCTGGCCGAACTCGGCTCCTTTTCTGGTGAAACACTTGGACACAACTGTCTTTTGGAAGAGATATTTCACTGGAGTTGTAAATGCAATCTATTGTCTCGCATTCCCCCTTTTCCTCTGTGTGTGAGCCCTCCTGGGCAGTCGTCCTCAGCCCCGTGTGGTTATTGCTTCCTTGCAATGGGTGGGACTAATCCGAATTCGGATGTCTTCCTTGCGTAAAATACACACCAGATTTCCAAGACTCAGGGCAAAAAAAGAAGGTAAACTAGCTCATTACATTTTTTAAAATATTAATTATGATGAAATAATAACATTTTAACTATATTGGGTTCCATAAAAAATTACCATTCATTTCAGCTGTTTCTTTTTGTGAGTGTGGCTACTGGGAAAAGGTTAACTTCCACGTGTGGCTTGCATTCTACCTGCTGGGCAGTGCTGACCTGCACCAATTTATTTTCTCTGAAATGCGGATGGCTTGGAGTTCCCGCCTGACTAGTTTCTCATCTCCAGCAAGTTGCGTGCCTACACCTAGCTTCAGCTTCTTGGCTTCATGCTAAAAATACTGCCTGCGTTTCCTGGACCCCATGAAATTTTATACGGGGTAGGGAACGCTTTGAAATGTGTGGCGCTGGCTGTAAGGAATTATAATTTTTATCAGGTGGTAGTGGTTGCCACCTATAATAGAGAAGCCAGCGTGTCTAGGATTATTTCTCATCCTCCGCTCTGTGCAGAGAGAACACTGAGAGCCTTTTCCCCTCCTAAGAGTTAAGCACAGCAGTGGGAGAGAATCAGACTATCTTTGGGTTAACAGTTCCCAGAATAGAACTGGGGAAGTAAAAACAAAAAGGTCATCGAACCGGGTAAGGAGACTGAGGGTTGCTGGCATTCACTTCTTTTGTTCTCGTTCTTGGCCGTCGGAACAGAAACTGATGGGCCGTTGGTGGAGGGTGGCCTCTGCAAAGTGGCCTGATCGGATTCCTGAGCTTCTAGGTCATTGAGCAGGATCGCGACTGGCCGGAGCCACGCTACTCCCTCCTGACCTTGAAAGGTGTGACAAGTGGACTTGCGTGCATTGCTCAGCCAGCCTCTATTGACTCTCTGTGATGTACTGGGCATCGATCTTATCTTTGTGAGAATTTGGTGAGCCAGCAAAAGAGTAAGTAGAGGAAATGAGAAAAAAAAATCCATGTTTGATATTAATTAACGACGATAAAGAAACAAGTCAGAAACAGAGAAGAATATAAAATACTCCTCCCTTCCTGTCCTTTGGCTCCTTTTTATCCTCAGAGCTCAGCGTAGTCCCTGGTACTCCTGGTTCTCTGCAAATAAATGAATGAATGAGTTGTTTGTGTCAAAATAGCTATATTCATGGGTAAAATAAAACCATTTTGGGTGTTGGGATTTATCTTCGCAATTCCCAAGAAAGCTGCCAGACGATGCCAGTCATCCGTTCGGAGCAAAGCGGGATTCAAAAGATCCTTGATGTATTGACAGTAAACTAGAGAAGGTAAACTCAGGCTACATTTACCCGATATCATAGATTTTTTTTCTGAGGGGCTGGAGAGAATTAATTCTCTTTTAACCATGCAAACATAATTTTATATACACACAAAAATGCAATCATATTATATATACTCTCTGTTTTCGTCGTTAGTGTGATCTTTCTTTTCTGTTTTTTGCTTGGCCCCTTCCTTCTCCAGCCACTCTCGCCATTAGCATCACCTTTTCTCACGTAACACGTACTAATACCCAAATATATCTTTCCTCACTTCTCTCCATGCTCCTGTAATCACAGACACACATCATATACATACAGCATTCCTTTTGTCAAGGTGTATTTTAGTTAAACGGAATAAAATCATACTCTTTTCCTTATTCAATGATACTGCGTGGAAATTGCACCAGGGCATAGAGCTCTAAGTCATTCTTTTTAATGACTGTATAATACTCCATCGTGTGACTCTAGCATCAGTTCCCAACCTTTTCCTTAACAATAGGCATTCACTTTGCTTCCAAGTTTGTTTGTTTGTTATTGATCTTTTTGAACAATGCTTGTGCATATGCCTTCTTTCTTTTGTGTGGATGTTTTTATTTATATTAGCTAAGTTCCCAGGAGTGAGATTAGAGAGTATATATGCATTTTTAAATTTTAATAAACATTGTCACATTACTTTCTAAAAAGACTGTAGCGATTCGTATTTTCATCAGCTATGTAAGGAAGTATTATTTTGCCACATCTTCCCCCCAGAAGGGTTTTTTTTTTTTTAAAGAAATACTTTGCCAGTATGATAGATATAAATGAATAACTTATTGCTCTAGACCAGGAGTTGTAATCATTTTGGGAGAGGGGATGGACTCCTTCTCAGAATACTGTTTTTTAACAGGCAAAATAAATTACATAGGATTACAAAGAAATCTAATTATATTGAAATATAGTTATCAAATATCCCCAAACCCCCAATTTATGACATAGATATATATGTGTCTCTATTAACATATTAAATAACAAAGTCTAGTTGCAGAGCTAATAGCTACCATAAATTCAAAGAATATAGATGATATTTCAACATATATGCTCCAACTGTAACATGCTATGAAAATATCTGTGATTTATAATGGAGACAAAGTCATAGGTACTATTGATATGACTGTGGTTTGTTGCCGGCGCTTGTGATTGAAATAAACACCACATTTCAGTTGGAAATTAATGAAACTAGAAATGTAGTGTTTTTCCATCCAAGTTCACAGATGGCTCAATATTATCCTTAGACTCCTGGGGGCATCTCTGTACCCCAAATTAGGTACGTACCTCTGCTCTAGAGTCTCAGAGAAGAGGCTCTAGAAACTGATGCTACTCTTTCATTTTACAGAAGAGCAAGACTGTGCCCTAGAGTTTGGACCCTGACCAAGACCTGAGTTCAAATCTCCCCCCCTACCTTGTATTTTTTCACCATAAATTTTACCTCTCTCTAGGGAGGCCCACCCCAGCAGATGAAGTTGCCTTAGTCTCCTCTGCTTGGCTCCAAGTCCCGGTTAGACCAGTGGTTGAAAAACAATGGCTCATGGGCCAAATCCAGCCTACTGCTGTTTTTTGTAAATAAAGTATTATCAAAACACAGCTGTGTCCCTCTGTTTACATATTGTCATGGCTAGTTCTTGTTACAGTGGCAGGGCCGAGGGGTTGCAACAGACCACAGGGGACACGGAACCTACAATATTTACTCTCTGACCCTTTGCAGGAAAAGTTAGCCAGCCCCCAGCTTAGACTCACCCAGGATGTGTATTCTCACTGCCACTGTACCTTGATGCTACCCGGAGCTGGGGGGCACAACGGTACTCTTGTCTTAAAGACTTTGCATATACTGTTCCCTCTCTCAAGAATACTGAACCCCCAGCCCCAACCCCTGTGATGTCACTCCTTCCAAGAAGCTTTCCCTGATCATCCCCTTCCTATAGCCTGCTTTACGTGCCCCTAATGTGTGTCCCTCCAGTGCTCTGTGCCCCCCTTGACTAGCACTGGCCATGTTTAACTCTAGTTGTCTAGGTGCCTATGTGTCTCTTACACTAAATAGAAGCTCCCTGAGGACAGGGCTTGTGTCTGCCTTGTTCACTGATACATCCCCAGTGTCTGGCTCGATGCTTGAAACATATTTGTGCAATGAATGAATGAAGGAAGTGAAGTTTATCTTCAATGCCCCTTACTTTACCCCTTTTTCATACTTTTGTCTTTCCATTCAGGGACAACCTATCACCACCCTGCTCTCCTTTAGATGGGCTCCCTATCGTCCCCTTCTACTATTGAAATATGCTTTCAGGAAATAATCTGATAAACTCGCTCTCAAATGCCTGATACAGATTAATTAAAGTGCCATGAGAGCTAAAATCTTGTCTAGGTTATTTGCCCCATTTATCAAATGCCCAGCATAGTACACGGCATGAAGAATGTGTTTAAGAGACATTTTCCGAATAAATTAATGTTAGTGGTAGCTCAGATTTGGTTTAAACCAAAGGAATACATCTCTAGTTGTGGAATTTATGGTGTGAGAGCCAAGTTGGGAAATATTTTTGGACATAGAATGTCTTCGTTTGTGTTTCTGAACAATCACTAATTCAAAGACCTCCCCTTCTACTTAATTCTAAGTGGTAGGCTGGCATCGCAGGTGAAGGATGGAAGCAGGTGGAAGGAAATGCCCGAGGAACATGAATTAGAGCTATGAAAACCCAGGGAAGGTGGGTTTTTGTGGGAAATTCCACTCTCTTTGTAGCTCCCCTATCTCAAAATTCTTTCAACCCCTAATGTACCAGAGTTAACCTTTCTCTTTTCCTTTTTTTTTTTTTTTTAAGATTTTATTTATTTTTTGACAGAGAGAGAGACAGCGAGAGAGGGAACACAAGCAGGGGGAGTGGGAGAGGGAGAAGCAGGCTTCCTGCTGAGCAGAGAGCCTGATGCGGGGCTCGATCCCAGGACCCTGGGATCATGACCTGAGCTGAAGGCAGACGCTTAACGACTGAGCCACCCAGGCGCCCCCGGAGTTAACTTTTTTCATGTTTATGGGTACTCTTGACAGCCCAGCTTCTGATCCCCAGTTCTAGCTCTGCTCTGGGGCCCGTCTCATTAGCTCTGGAGAGAGTGCGCTCAGTGACTCGGGTGCCATGTGACTAGAAGCCTCCCTCCCAGGGCCAAGGCCCCATGGTGCCGGCCAGCCCCCTTTTCTTTCACCAGAGCCTTTGGAGGCTCTGGGTGCCAGCACTTTGGGCCGCTCCTGGCCGCATAGGCTGCCGGGAGCTGCTACTTGTGACTGCTCAATATCCTGTTTTTCCCATACTGGGCCTCTGTCTTTCTCCGGTGCCCGGAGCCTGTACTGGTAAAAAGAACTCACTACCCCACCGAAGTGCCAGAGAAGTTGGAAGTCTCTCAGCAAAGCTCCCGGATCTTTAGCAACCTTCAAGAAGGCTGGAGAGCTGATCGGGTTCCTGTCATAGACTTGTCCCAGCTGTCAGCTCTGAGAGAGCCCGTGGCAGCGAGAAGGGCAGGCGGGGAAAGTGAGAAAAATGACAAATGTAGCCTTCCACATCTTCGCCCTCCCTGGACTGCGCTGGGAAGGATAAGGTAGATTAGCGAATAGGGAGCCTCTTCCCACAGTCCCTGATTCTCAGGTGGCTTTTCTTGGGTGGAGAGGGTACAACGGATTCTATTTCGATTTAAGGCCTCTGGCTCTGTGGGCTCCTAAGACCAGGACACTTTCTTTCCCGGTCCCCTTCTCCCTTATCCAGCCTGCTTGAGAAAATACTCTATTCTGGACTCCCCACAGTTCTAGTCCCTTCCCCTGCTTGAGAATCCCTGCAGATTATCTCAAAAATTTTTTTTTAAAGATTTTATTTATTTATTTATTTGAGAGACAGAGACAGAGACAGAGATAGTGAGCAGGGAGGAGAGGGAGAGACAGGCTTCCCGCTGAGCAGGGAGCCTGACACGGGGCTCGATCCCAGGACCCTGGGATCGTGACCTGAGCTGAAAGCAGACTCTTAACTGACTGAGCCACCCAGGCGCCCCAGCCGTGCAAATCATCTGAGGTCATTTGGTCTTGACCTTCAAATGCCTTTCGTGGGGCGGCCAGTCCACTCGGGCCTGGATCCCTAAGGTCTTCCTACACATCCGGGCCGTCTGGCCTGCCGGGCGATGTCAATGGCGTGCACCAAAGACGGTCCCTTGGCCCCAGCCATGCCTGTAGTGAGTCGGAGCAGGAAAATCATGTAAGGGCCACAGACTTCTTCGTCCACAGGACAACTACAAATCCCTTCTTTTCTGGAACATACCACCAGCCCAGGGATGGACTGTGACGAATATTTGGCCTCAGGCAATGCTGGAGCCTAGGGAATGCTTTCGATGCATGTGTGCTTTCTCACAGAATTATAAAGCCCAGCAGCTCCCAGTGCCAGAGGCTGCAGAGAGTTTCTGTGTTTCTCGACTATTCATTAGTGATTACATACCCCCCCGAACACCTGCAGGACAGATTCATAAAGCGAGCATTCATGGGCTTTGGCAAGGTCTTCATGGGAACTGCAGAGCATGGGCCACGGTCATTGTATCTCCAGATAAAAACATTCTCTTACCAAGGAGGCCTCTGAAAATAGAAGCAGGCTGCAATTTCGGTTTGGCACCACGGGGTATTAAAAAGAAAAGTGTTACTTCACCTCGCCTCTTTATAAAGTCAGCATGCTGCGGGGCTGCAGCGTTCCTGGACAAACTCTCTTTCAGGACCCTTTGGGGAGTGAGAAGAGGGGAGTGGTGGGCACTGCATTGATCGGGACAGAGGACAGCCCGGCCATTGGGGCCTTGTGGCCTGCTCTCCTGCAAGTTACACTGATTTACGGCAGGATAACAGGAAATACGGAGCCTGGGTGGCCTTCTGTGTAATCCTGGGTGACAGATTGCTCCTGCCACTTATAAAAACGGTGCCATAATTAATCCCAAAAGGCCAACAATAATAAATAACCATCACAAAAATAACATCTCAATACAAACTATGGCGGTGACTTCTGGCAGGATTCTCTTTCACCTTTATTTTATTTTATTTCTCCTTTCCAATGCTCGCTATTACATGACAAGATGGCTGCGGCTGGCACAGGAAGGCTCTGGAAATCCGGGCGGGGGCACAGTGGCTAAGTCCGAGCTGAGCTTGCAGAGCTCAGAAGGACCACAAGGACCATTTTACAGAGGAGGGTGGCTGAGGCTTAGCTGGGCATCTGAAAGCCCAGGCTCCCGAAAACATAAAAATATTTTGTCTACAGAGGCAAAAAGAAGTTTATGTTGATTCACCGTCAGATGAAATTGGCGGGCCTGGATCATTCAGCAGGGTTTTTCTTGAGTGTGGGTGGGTGGGTGGAGCGGGCTGGGGAGGGCTCCAGATCTCCCCTCTCCTCTGCCTGTGTAGACAGCCTCCAGTGGTCAATTAGCCTCCTGAAGTGCCTCATTCTCAGATAACAGCTTATCCACTAGGAGAAGCGATGCTCACAGTATGTTTTATCCTCACACATATAAACACACATCGTCACAAACTCATTTAGGTTAGAAAGGACTTTTAATGGGACATCTGGCTCTCTTCCACCACTTCTTGTCAAGGCAAAGTGGGTTCCCTTGTTAATATCCTGTGGCAACCACACGGAAGGCTAGAATATGTAGTTATGTGGAAATATTTTTTGTCTCTTGTTATCGATTCAACTGGTTCCAGGGAGCAAAAATAAAATTGTTAAACCTAAGAAATGACAGAATTTCCATGAATATCATCACCTTGAAAGGCAGAGGAAGCTTATGAGGGTATGGACTCTGGAGCTGGAATCCCCAGGTTTGAATCCCAGCTCGGTTACAAACTACCTGTGCGAACTTGGACCTGGTTTTTCACCTCTCCGTTTTTTTGGGTTGAAGTAACTGCCTCATCTGTAAAATGGCATCATGATAGTTGCAAACCTCAGCGGGTTCTTGCAAGTTTTAAACAAGTCTTTAAACAGTGCCCACCTGTATCGATGTTGTCACTAGTTAAATTATCCAGATCGTTGGTTATGGCTAAAAGATTGTTTGTGTCATTCCTTACATTCCTAGGAATGATGGCTCTACTCCATGTTTCATGGTAACAATTATTAAGCACTTACTGTGTACCAGGGATTGTGCATTCCTCAACTCTTGTATAAGGACCTTCCATTTTAGAAAGGAGAACGCTGAAATGAGAGAGAGTAATTCATTTCAGGCCACATGGCTAATCAGTAGCCGTCTAGAATTCAATCCAGGTGGACCCCGGCAACCGTGGTTTTAATCAATAAGCTATCCCACCTGCATTTGACGCGGAAGAGTCAAAAACTACAACAAATTTTGTTTTCCGTCCTTTTTATAGCTATTCTTAGGGTCCTGATCAATACTTTTGAAAGTATGATTAAGGCAATGGCTGAAAGTTAGCAAAGATTCATGTTCGTATAGCGGTGCTCTATCTGGGTAGACCCCTGGCAGAGGGCAGGGAGCCCCCATTCTGCAGTTGATCCAACCTGAGTTCAGAGCCTGCCACTGTCTATTATATCTCAAATCTCAGCGTTCTCATCAGTAAAATAGGGATAAAAAAAACCCTACCTCGGAAGGCCTTTTCTATGTTTAAATGAAATAATAAGTTAAAAGACCTGGCGTATGTTTGGCTCTCAGTAACCATTTAATTAGCATTAGCAAAAGCCAAGTTATTGAAGATCTCAGTGGATTATTTGGGGGAAGTAGGAGCTGATGAATAAAATGAGAAAATTTCATCAGCTGCAGTAACATCCTACACATTGAAATGGAGTAGAAATACTTCTAGCTCCTGGTGTCAATACATAAGCAAAGTGATATGAAGCAAGCCATTATTTAAATAATTCAATGTGTGCAAAAAATCAATAAAATCAGGTCTCTGCCACATTTAGTTTTTCCTCATGGTAGGGTTTTTTTGTTTTGTTATAGATAATTCCCTGAGCTTCCCAGTGTATTTTGCATGGAGGTAGCCATGATCTGCGATACTTGAAAAGAGCAACTACATTTTATAAGATGATTTCTTATTATCCTATTCATGTCACCTGTTAACTCGTGGCTTGATTTGGCTCCGTCCACAGCGGAGACTCCATATTGCAGTAAGTGGAGAAGGTTGTCAGTTACCTAATAATGATGAAGCTCTGGATAATTTAAGCAGCATAAAAAGCTTGCTCTTTTCTGGATGATCTGGTTAATTATCTGGTTAAATTAGGTTAAAACCTTTTTGTCAGGGGGGTCTCTAATTATCTGGAAAACCAGGTAACTGTGTCCTTTTAAGAGCCTTTAGGCTTGAATTATTCATCGACAGAACCCAGCATCCCGGGAAGACACCCAATTCTTCACCTGCCTTTTTGTGCATAGATTTGGACTGAGACTCTTGAGCTGTTCTATTTACAGCTTCTTGTAGATGCAAAATATTCAAACCATCTCCATTTTTTTTTTTTCTTATACAAAAGAGAGATCCAACTTTGAGCTGTGAGGTTGCTGGTGCTCAACTTGGAAGATCGGTAGCAAATTTTCCCAAGAGACACAAACAAACACATACATAACTAGAATATCAATGAGGTCTTTTTAGAGGCGACACATTAAAATGCAAGGCAGCAGATAATGAGATAAGCAGCAAGTTACAGGTTTCTTAATTCTAGCGTGAAAGGAGAGAGGGGGAAAAAAAAGAACAGACCCCCCCCCACCACCCCGTAAAGTAGCTTAGTGCAAGGATCTCCTGGGCGTGATATTCAGCATGCTTGGGGTGGGGGTTAGGGGGTGCTTTCACCAGTTATCTCAGTGACATAAATGAAGTGGAAAGAATTGTCTTAGAGGTGACAGGAGAGATATTAAAACCGTGCTTTTTTTTTTGGTCCTGGTTTCCGTCTGTGTCCCACCTCTACTAGCATATTTCTGAGTCAAATATAGGACATCTCTTCTGGTTATAGCTTGACTCTTTCTTGGCTATTCTGGGGAAAAATTGGTACCATTTCTTGAGAATAGATGATGTAGCAGGCATAGTACTGGAAGCTTTGATCTCATTTACAGCACCCTTACAACAACCCTGTGGGATGAAGTGATTGCCCTCTTGTGATAGATGGGGAGACAGGCTTAAGAGTTATTGTGCAAGGCTGGGAATCAGATCCAGGTCACTTGGGCTCCAAGGCCAAGCTCTTAGCCATAGCTGCATTCAGAGCCACCAAAGTTATGCCTTGACGAATGATCTATCTGCCAAGCTTCAGTCTGGCCTAGAAAAGAAATAAAACAAGAATTAGTCTGGGGCTACTTAGTGGAGGTGCAATAGAAAGAGCATTTGACTTAGAGTCAGAAAATCTGAGTACCAGGCTAGCTGTTGCCTTTAGCTGTGTGGCTTTAGGCAAGTTACTTGACTTCTCTGAGCTAGTTTCCTCACTGGTAGAACTGAGATATGGATATGTATTTTTCAGGGGGTATTTTGAGTCTTAACTAATGTAAGTGAAAGCACAGGAATACTTAATTCATGTTTAAAAAGTAAAAACCAAACCAACCAACCAAACAAAAAAACAAGATCATACATCCAGGAGGAAATCAGGCTAAGTATCCATGTAAGTTAAAGTTACTTCCTCTTTTCAGTAAATGGTGTTGGAAAAACTGGACAGCCACGTGTAAAGGAATGAAACTGGACCACTCGTCTTACACCCTACACAAAAATTAACTCAAAAATGGATTAAAGACTTCAGTGTAAGACCTGAAACCACAAAACTTCTAGAAGAAAACATAGGTGGGTAAGCTCCTTGACATCCATCTTGGTGATGATTTTTTGGGCTTGACACTAAAAGCAAAGGCACCAAAAGCATAAATAAAGAAGCTGGACTACATCAAACTAAAAACCTTCTGCACAGCAAAAGAGAACATCACCAAAATGAAAAGGCAATCTACTGAATGGGAGAAAATATTTGTAAATCATATATCTGATAAGGGGTTAATAACCAAAATATATAAAGAACTCATACAACCCAATAGCAAAATACCAAACAATCTGATTTAAAAATGGGCAGAGGACGTGAATAGACAGTTTTCCAAAGACGACAAGCAGACGGCCAAGAGGTACATGAAAAGGTGCTCAGCATCACTCATCATCAGGGAAACGTAAATCAAAGCCACAATGACATATCCCCGCACACCTGTCAGCATGGCCGTTACAAACAACAGAAGAGATAACGAGTGTCGGTGAGGATGCGGAGAAAAGAGAACCCTCGTGCCCTGTTGGCGGGAATATAAGTTGGTGCAGCCACTCTGGAAAACAGTATGGAGGTTCCTCAAAAACTTAAAATGAGAACTACCATATGATCCAGCAAGTCTACTTCTGGGTATTTATTTGAGGAAAACAAAAAAACACTAACTCAAAAAGATATCGGCACCCCCCCAGTCACTGCGGCATTGTTTACAATCCCCAAGACATGGAAACAACCTCAGTGTTCATCAATGGATGAGTGGATAAAGAAAACGTGGTGTATGTGACATATATGATATATATATACTAGGACTCAGCCATAAAAAGGAAGATTTTGCCACTCATGACGACATGGATGGACCTTGACACCAAAGTATCATGCTAAAGTGAAGTAAGTCAGACAGAGATAAATAGCGTATGAGTTCATATGTGAAATCTAAAAAAGCAAAACGCCCCCCCGCAAAAAAAAAAAAAACCCACACAAAACCCAAGCTCATAGATACAGAGAACAGGCTGGTGGTTGCCAAGAGGTGGAGGGTGGAGGGGTGGGTGAAAGAAGTGAATGAGGTCAAAAGGTATAAACTTCCAGTTATAAAATATATATATCCTGGGGACATAATGTACAGCATGATGACTGTAGTTAAAGATACTGTGTTGCATATTTTTTTTAAGATTTTATTTATTTATTTGAGAGAGAGAGAGAACACCAGCAGGGGGGGAGGGGGGGAGGGCAGCAGGCAGAGGGAGAACCAGGTTCCCTGCGGAGCAGGGAGTCCGATGCGGAGCTCAATCCCAGGACCCTGAGATCATGAGCTGAGCCGAAGGCAGACGCTTAACCAACTGAGCCCCCCAGGCATCCCCCGTGTTGCATATTTGAAAGCTTCTAAGACAATAGATGTTAAAATTTCTCATCACAAGAAAAAAAATGTGTAGCTCTGTATGGTGACAGAGGTCAACTAGACTCATTGTGGTGATCATTTTGCAATATATACAAATACCGGATCGTTATGTTGCACACCTGAAACAAATATGATGTCATATGTCAGTGATGCCATAATAAAAACAAAGGTTCCCTTCCGCTCCAGGCCCACTGTTACCACCTCATATTCTCACCTGGACTTTTGCAACATTCTCTATCAGCTTCACCTGCCTACAAGCTTTGTCTCTTTTAAGGCATCCTCCAGCCTGCTATCAAAGAGAGCATTCTAAAACTGGAGTATGATATTGTGACTCCCCTGCTTAAAATCCTCCAATGACACCTCAAAGACGCTGGGACAAAACCCGAATTCATCATTGCGGTGTGGAACTGCAGGTGTCCATGATTTGGCCCCTGCCCCCCCCTTCAGCCCCCTTTCCTGACATGCTTTTATCTGCATGCCCACTGTACCTAGCTACTTGTGATTTCAATAATGAATCATAATCTTTCCTACCTTCAGGTCTTTGCGCAGGCTGGGCTCTCTTTTGGGAACGTCTTCCAGCTCAGATTCACCTCTGTTCCAAACCTTCATTGATTTTTCTAGCCCGAAGTTGCTATATTTTCCTCTCTGATACAATAGCTAAAAATTTCCCAAATTATGGCAATGATTTTCTTTTTCTTTTAAAGATTTATTTATTTTGAGAGGGGGTAGGGAGGGGCAGGGGGACAGAATCCTCAAGCAGACTCCCCGCTGAGCACAGAGCCTGACACACGGCTCAATCTCACGACCCATGAGATCATGACCTGAGCTGAAATCGAGAGTCCGACTTAACCAACTGAGACGCCCAGGCACCCTAGTGTGGTAATGATTTTCTCACATGAATTTCGTCTGCTAGATTGAGAGCTCCTTGAAAGCAGAACGAGGATGATCTATCTCTGTCGTCCTAGCACCAAGCATGGTGCTTCCTACATATCATTTATTCAAGAAGGACTGGGGTGGGAGGGGACAAGGGGCCAATTAAGAGGTGGCTGCAATAGTCCAGGGAAGAAATGACAAAGGTCTGGACTATGATGTAGAGATCAGTGTTGTACTTCTCTCAAAACCCATTTCCTCTGCATTGATTGATTGGCTGGTTAAATGGGTACCCCCTCTCTTACTTGCTGGTCCACAGACATCTCTTGAAGCACAGCTTTCCCCAAGAGTGGAGGACCTGAACTGGGTCAGTGGCAAGGGCATGGAAAGGGAGGAGTGAGTTTAAGAGATTTAAGGTATTATTAAAAAGTAGAATTAAGAGAAACAATTGTATGTGAAGGTCAAGGTAGAGAGAGGAATCCAGCATGAATTATCCCAGTGAGTCAGGCAAGAGAGCATGATATCTCACCTCCCCCTTTTTTTAAAAGATTTTATTTATTTATTAGAGAGAGAGAGCACGACTGGGGGGAGAGGCAGAGGGAGAAGCAGACTCCCCACTGAACAGGGAGTCTGACGCGGGGTTCCGTCCCAGGACCCTGAGATCAGGACCTGAACTGAAGGCAGACTCTCAACCGACTGAACCACCTAGGTGCCTGATGATATCTCCCCTTTTAGCACAATCTATTTATTATTCAGAAAAAGGCAGAAGTAACTGCTTACGAGTGGGTCATGCCCAAGGTAATTTGAAGGATTCAGAACTAACAGTAGCTGAAAGGTAGTCATGTAGAAACCAGTAGGTGAGCTCAGTCTTTCACAGAGGAGGAAGAAGAGCCTCGGGGGATTTGGGTTTCCTACCAGGGCGGAAAGATTTCTGATCTTGGAATGGCTCAAATGACAAGATTGGTGGTTCTGTTATTCTATTGTCCAATGTCAAGGTGAAGATCCTGCACCTGGATGATTCCCCCCAAATTCCCTCTAGTTTTCTCTCCAAATATTTGGCAATTCTGGAAAGGGCAGAATTTATTTATTTATCATTATTATTTTTACTACTTAGGGCATATGGTGGTACCTAAATGGGCAGTGTTTAACAAAGGATAACATTTTTGATCAATCTGATGACCTTCGGGGAATGGTGAAGGAAACCATTTAAAAGCTGTATTTCACCCACCTCCAAATTCAGTTTGCAAATGAAGAAATGAAACCCCCGACTTTGAATGGACTGTTCCCCAGGAAGAGTAGTGTTAGAAACATACTTCTGCATCCCCAGCCTTCCTGCAATTCAGCTCTTGCACCTTTTTCATTATTCCCTGCTAGCCTCCAGCCTTCACACCCCAACGCTTCGAGTCTCCGAAAGCTGACACTCCAGAAGGTATGGTTGTTGAGTAAATTTATTTTATTTTGTTTTATTTTATTTTATTTTATTTTATTTTATTTTATTTTATTTTATTTTATTTATTATGTTCAATTAGCCAGCATATAGTACATCATAAGTTTTTGTTGTAGTGTTCGACAATTCATTAGTTTCATATTACTCTCATTTTTTGAAGTTTTGGTGACACACCTTGGTTTAGAGGACAGGTCTTGGTTTTAGTATCTGAAGATAAATGGCGGCTTCAAGTAAGAAGTCTTTTGTACCCGGATTTCCTACACGTTGTTAGAGGATCAAGAGAAAGGCTGTTCATGTCTTAGACAGAACAGGCTGTAATGCAGTGGTTTCAATGTTGACTACATACTGGAATCACTTCAGTGCTTAAAAATTACTGACGCCTTGGTCCCACTCCCAGAGTTTGTAATTTAGTTGGCCTGGGGCGCGGTGTGGGCCCTGGAATTTTGGAACCATCCTCCCATGTTCCCAGGGTACAGTCAAGGCCGAGAACCACTCTCTTGGATGTCTTGGCCGTGGTTAGCTCGAAATAGTTCAGGAGAGCTGTTCGACTCACCTTGCACAGGGGGCTGTTCAGGGCCTTGATGAGGAAATCAGAACGAGAACAAAGAGAAAGGAAGTTAAGACATAAGAAAGTATTCAGAATAAAGGTTCATTATTAACCAGACCCAGGGAAGGAGGGAAAAGATATTTTCATTTCTGCCAAAGGCCATATGTGAGTGCCTGTGGGGGAAAACATAGCCATAGCTTTGTGACTGAACCAATAATTCATATCTGATTCAGAAGCTGACGTTGTTGGATTATAGCTCTACAGCTGTTCTCAGTCTAAGCCCAGCCTCTCCCAATGGGACTTTACTGTGGCAACACGTCTCATTTATAGAACTCATATGCAGGGGCCTGGAGACCCAAAACTGTAAATTAAAACCTTGTGTATATTACTTCGGTGAATTCAATTCCAAAGCATTTTGGCTTCTCCAAATAGGCCATTTTCACTATAAAGGGGAGGGGGGAGAACACAATGGAAAGGAAATAGGTCTTTTATATTCACCCTTCCTCTTTCTGGTAGGAAGTCTTAACACAGAGGTAATAATGGAAATAAATTCTAATCAAATGTTGAGGCTCTGGTCAGGCTTGGTACTGGTATGTGCGGAGCGGGGGAGGAGTGGGAAATCAAGCGAGCAGGGAAGAGAGGATGGAGCTCTGGAGCCTGAGTGTTAGAGCTCCAAGTTCCATAGAGAGCACCTTCTGGAAGAAGACCAGCTCGAAATTTCTTTATTCCTGGAGGCTTCTCCGGAGCCTTTTTTTTTTTTTTTCTTCTCCCAAATTGACAGTAGGAAAGGAAACTGAGACCCAGTGAGAGAGAGAAAATGTCTTCATGAAAGTCACGCCATTAATTAATTAGCAGATGAGGTGGAATGAAAAGCTAATATAAAGCTGGATGCCTAATCCAGCGTCCCTCTCTCTCACCATGTTGCTTGAAGGCACTATGGTGATGTTAAAGGAGACCTAAGGAGAGAGTGTTCTGGGCGGTGTTGCTAAAACAAAGGAAGACCACGATTCAGAAAAAAAAATTTCCAGGAGTTTCAGGTCAAGAGAATTTTCCAGGTTTGTCCCACCAAAGATATGCCTGGGGCTTGAGGGTGATCCAAAGGTGGGGATAAATGTGGGGAACATTTTAGAGGGAGAACGAACGAGATCTGCGGGACTCACTGGATTGTGGAGAAGAGAAAAAAAGGATAGGGTCAGGGGATGATGATTCTCTCATTTTGATGCCTCAATGATCTGTATGTGTCCCTGTCTAGTTTATTGACTCAAATGACTTAGGTAATGGCTTCCATTATGTAGTTAGTTCTTCTCTATTTAGAGCCAGATGTTTTCCTTCTGTCTAATATTATTAAGAAATCAAGGGCTAACACCGTTACTCTTCTGCCTCCTAGGGTTACCATTTCCATTACTATCCCCGATGCTGTTCCTGATGTGCTGTTTGGGAAGACAAGGTGTTTATACCCCAAACAGAGAAGCCCAAAGCAGTTTTTATCTTGCTCTTGCTAGCCAGCCCCTACTCTACCATATGCAACTGGAATTTATTTCTTAAGCATTTAAAGAAGAGCTTACCTCATACAAAGTACTGTGCCAAGGTCAAGGGCAAAAATGGAAAGCGTCATGAGCACGCCAGGAGTTCAGACGGGGGAACACCATGAAAATCGGGGCACCAGGAAGGGCCCTGGAGAGGAAGCGGGTTTGGGTCCATGCTGTGCAGGAGAAAAATGGAAAGACTCAGGGCAGGAGAGGGAGCTTGAGCACAGACATGGACTGGGAATTGTTTCTACCATACTGGATGAAAGGGATGGGACCCGTGGTGAAAGCACCTGGGAGGAGGGAAGTAGGGACGGGGTGGCGCCTCGGGCTTTGACTCACTGTCCGGTGTCTAGCCATGGCAAATGTGTTGGGTGAGCCATTTGCAACTTGTTCTGAACTATGTCACAACCCACACTTTGCACTAGTGGGTGCAGATGCTGGATGAGATTCTACTGCATCCCACATCCAGCAAAGTGCCACTGAGGCTTTTTGGTCGGTGAAGTGAACGGGCGGGAGATTAAACCTCTGAACTTGGTCGCATTAGCACCTTGCTCTAAGCAACTCAGATACACTTCACCGCCTCCCCCACTTAGCCTGTGACCTAGTGCATCCTCATAAATAAAAAGACTTCTAACACAGTCAGAGCTAAGTGGATGGTTTTGAAATGAGAAACATCTTTTGTTTTTTCTCTCTCTTTGCTTACGGGTTTCCCACTTGGAATTTATTTGCCAACCACAGTGCACCACACTGTGATTGCCTCAGGTCAGAAACACAGTGCAGGGTGACTGTATTCTCTTCCTGCGAGACCCGTCTCGTTGCAGGTAAACAGATGAGACGAATATGAATGAGAAGGGTGTGGTGAAGAAGAGTAGGAGGGTCTGGGTGGTTGTTAGTTATGCGGCAGCCAAACAATTCCAAGTTAAATTCCTATGGTAATGTCCAGGGACTTTCTTTCTTTCTTTCTCTTTCTTTCTTTCCCTTTCCTCCCTCCCTCCATCCTACCCTTCTTCCCTCCCTCTCTCTTCTTTCTTTCTTTCTTCCTTCCTTCCTTCCTTCCTTCCTTCCTTCCTTCCTTCCTTCTTTCCTTCCTTCCTTCCTTCCTTCCTCCCTCCCTCCCTCCCTCCCTCCCTCCCTCCTTTCTTTCTTTCTTTCTTTCTTTCTTTCTTTCTTTCTTTCTTTCTTTCTTTCTTTCTCTTCCTCCCTCCCTCTTCCTTCCTTCCTTCCTTCCTTCCTTCCTTCCTTCCTTCCTTCCTTTTTTCAGGGACTTCTTTTGAAGCTCACTCTGTCTTGACTATAATGGAGTCTTACCTCAGTGGGCCTCAGACAGTAGACCACATGCAGGAGTGGTGTGTATTCTATCTCAGCATGTCTTTACCTGGATCTGGGCAAGGAGCTCGGGCATGCCGCAGGAATGGTATCGAATGCTCTTTGCTCAACCTACTCACCGTCCAAGGCCAGATCCAGAGTTGCTTCCGCCACAAAGCCTGTCCACATCACTCCAGCTCACTGAGATTGCTACCTATTTTAAATTCATAAATCTCATTGTCTGTACCTCTCCCTTGCAAATAATTGCATATTATCTTGCCAAACCACTTGTCATGTTGTCTTTCCTATAATGTAATCCTTATGCTGGTACTTACATTTGATATGTTGATGCTTTGTTCCTCCAGATAGGTTGCAAGCTCCTTCTGAGCAGGGGTCAGACCTACTGGTTCATTGTGTAATAATGTTACTTTGCATTTCCCTGGCACTTTAGAGCTTACAAATCCCTTCCACATCTATTACCTTATTTGAGCTTTACAATAAGCCTGTCAGTTTGGAAGAGCCAGTATTATTAGTATCCTAATTTCTCAGACAGGGTAGCCTGGAGTAGGAAGTATTAAATGTTTTGCACAAAGTTACCCTGTGCCCTGTTTTCTCCAGAGCAGGGACATCGGAGATGCTCAGTAAGTATCATTGATTTCTCTGTTCATTAAACCCGAGCTCAATTCCACAGCCAGCCTGATGTTTTAGGCAATAGGTTTTGTATTTTGGGGAGACAATCGGCTATAAAGGCATCCTGCCCTCACTGGCTGAATATGCAACCTTCTGCCTTACCCTAAGTGTTTGAAATGCATCTGGTGAATCAGGACAACAGAGACAGATGATAAATCCAATTTTTAACATGTCCCCTTCCTCCCTATTTTCCTCCAAACGGAGTCTCTGAGAATTGCTTTGCTGCTTCACCTCTCCTTTTCACTGCTGCCTGGAAAGACACAGGTGGGGGTAATGAAACAGTGGGTTTTAAAATTCTTCTTTCCAGATGTCATCTATTTAGTTCTTGCAATATTAGTTGGCAGCCATATTCGATTTTAGAAGTGTTGAGGATTACTTGAAACCATATGACAGAACAGTTTTTCTTATGGAACCAAATGTTGAAAGAGGCTTTGGTAGTAAAAGTGGTGCGACAAAAATGGAATTTGTAAAGAGAGATTTTATACCATGTACATTTCCAGGAGTCTGTCAACCTGGGAAGGACCAAAGTGCAAGGACTTTCTAGCACCTTGGGCCCTTTCTGCCCGAGTCGGGCAGCACAAAGGAAGGCGAGAGAGCGTCAAGTAAATCAGCCGCTCCCTCCTGCCCTGCTCCCTGCTCCCACCCCCTCCGCATCCCATTCTGTCCTCCCTGTATTTAGACGAAAGTAAAGTTTTCAATTTGTCGGAATTACCTGAGAAGTTGTAAGGATAAATGAGGTGTGAAAGCACTTTGAAAGTGGGGAATTGCTTTGAAGAATCCAGACCCAGTCTAAACAGAACCCTCTGGACTTTATAATCCAAGAAGAAAGAAGACCATGACAATGATTAAAATGAAATTTGGAAGGAGGTACAAGAGGAGTGGGCTGCAAGGGTGTGTCCCTGGGTCAAAGGCAGCTGCGGTGCGGAGGGAAATGCAATGGAGTTAGAATATTTGAACCCAACTGTCACTTACACGCGGTGTAATGGGGATGATTCATCAGATGTCTGTGAGTGTGTTTTCTTATCGTCGAAGTGGTGATAAAAATGCTTGTCTCAAAGGGTGTCTGTGAAGAGCAAATGAAATAAACCTCAGGGAAAAGCTTTGTAAACGGAAAGGTGCTATACAAAGGTAAGGCATTACAGTTGTTATTTAGAACAGTATCTTATGTGTTTGACATGTGCGTTTATGAAGTATATTGTAGTTTTAATGTCCCCATGGATGGTCCAGGCACCCAAATCTCTACAGTAATTAAGCAAAGACTCAGTTATGACCACTAGTTACTGTTTTAGAAAGTGAACTGATGCCCTTTGAGAAACCATGCCCCCAGCACTCCCCGCAAAAGACCCCTCGCTCTTTCTAGGAAGATTGCTTCTTGATTTCTTAAACCCAGACATGCCCTGGCTTTCCTCCTGCCTCTGTGCTCTTGTCCATCCGGTTCTTCAGCCAGAGGTGGGGTAGGAAGGTTCTCCTTCTGTGGTCTGCTACAATCCTGTCCAATCTGCAAGGCTCCCTTTTGTCTTCTGTGAAGACTTGTCTTGAGTTCTCCAGGAGAAATTACTTCTTTCACAGTTTTTCTGCAGAACCTCATTTCCTTTGTGAGTATAACATGTGCACCTGTATTTCAGAGTGAATTTGCATGGATCTCTTCCATAGTATTGTGAGTCCTGCCAGGGCAGGGTGCTCGGTGTTATTTCACTTGGCGTCCCCACTGTCCAGCGCCAGACTGCCTGATACATATTTGCATTCATCAAATGGTAGTGATTCGGAATCTCTGCAAGGCGCCTGGTCTGGGCCAGACAATAGTGTTCAGTGCCCCGAATCAAGGATGCGGTAGGTATTCAGAAAACAATTGTTGGCTGATGAGTCTCACCAAAGAGATTCAGAAAGGGATTCTTAATTAATTTGTAGTTTGTCACAACATGAAATCTACCAAAACATTTCATTCCTCTGAGCATTCTGGCTACTCCAGGTCTCTCAATACAAACCATCTTCAATTTTAGTTTTTTATGTCTCTGGGTATTTTGTTTCTGATTTTAAAAGTAGCAGATGCCCAACTTGGCAAATTTGGAGCCTACAAAAAACTTAAAGAAGAAGATAATAATAATAATAATGTTAATACAATACTGAGATACTTTATTCTATTTTTATTTGGTATAAAATTTTTTATTTATTTTTTATTGTTATGTTAATCACCATACATTACATCATTAGTTTTTGATGTAGTGTTCCATGATTCATTGTTTGTGTATAACACCCAGTGCTCCATGCAGAACGTGCCCTCTTTAATGCCCATCAACAGGCTAACCCATCCTCCCACCCCCCCTCCCCTCTAGAACCCTCAGTTTGTTTTTCAGAGTCCATTGTCTCTCATGGTTCGTCTCCCCCTCCGATTCCCCCCCCTTCATTCTTCCCCTCCTGCTATCTTCTTCTTTTTTTTTTTTTAAACATATATTATTTGTTTCAGAGGTACAGGTCTGTGATTCAACAGTCTTGCATAATTCACAGCGCTCACCATAGCACATACCCTCCCCAGTGTCTATCACCCAGCCACCCCATCCCTCCCACCCCCCACCACTCCAGCAACCCTCAGTTTGTTTCCTCAGATTAAGAATTCCTCATATCAGTGAGGTCATGTGATACATGTCTTTCTCTGATTGACTTATTTCGCTCAGCATAACACCCTCCAGTTCTATCCACGTCGTTGCAAATGGCAAGATCTCATTCCTTTTGATGGCTGCATAATATTCCATTGTATATATATACCACTTCTTCTTTATCCATTCATCTGTCGATGGACATCTTGGCTCTTTCCACCGTTTGGCTATTGTGGACATTGCTGCTATAAACATCGGGGTGCACGTACCCCTTCGGATCCCTACATTTGTATCTTTGGGGTTAATACCCGGTAGTGCAATTGCTGGATCGTATGGTAGCTCTATTTTCAACTTTTTGAGGAACCTCCATACTGTTTTCCAGAGTGGTTGCACCAGCTTGCATTCCCACCAACAGTGTAGGAGGGTTCCCCTTTCTCCGCATCCCTGCCAACATCTGTCGTTTCCTGACTTGTTAATTTTAGCCATTCTGACTGGAGTGAGGTGATATCTCATTGAGGTTTTGATTTGGATTTCCCTGATGCTGAGCGATGTTAAGCACTTTTTCATGTGTCTGTTGGCCATTTGGAGGTCTTCTTTGGAAAAATGTCTGTTCATGTCTTCTGCCCATTTCTTGATTGGATCATTTGTTCTTTGGGTGTTGAGTTTAAGAAGTTCTTTATAGATTTTGGATACTAGCCCTTTATTTGATATGTCATTTGCAAATATCTTCTCCCATTCTGTCAGTTGTTTTTTGGTTTTGTTGACTGTTTCTTTTGCTGTGCAAAAGCTTTTTATCTTGATGAGGTCCCAAAAGTTCATTTTTGCCCTTGCTTCCCTTGCCTTTGGCGATGTTTCTAGGAAGAAGTTGCTGCGGCTGAGGTCGAAGAGGTTGCTGCCTGTGTTCTCCTTTAGGATTTTGATGGACTCCTCTCTCACATTGAGGTCTTTCAACCATTTGGAGTCTATTTTTGTGTGTGGTGTAAGGAAATTGGATGTGGCTGTCCAATTTTCCCAACACCATTTGTTGAAGAGACTGTCTTTTTTCCATTGGACATTCTTTCTTGCTTTGTTGAAGATTAGTTGACCACAGAGTTGAGGGTCCATTTCTGGGCTCTCTAGTCTATTCCATTGATCTATGTGTCTGTTTTTGTGCCAGTACCACACTGTCTTGATGATGACAGCTTTGTAATAGAGCTGGAAGTCCGGAATTGTGATGCCACCAGCTTTGCTTTTCTTTTTCAACATTCCTCTGGCCATTCGGGGTCTTTTCTGGTTCCATACAAATTTTAGGATTATTTGTTCCATTTCTTTGAAAAAAGTAGATAGTATTTTGATGGGGATTGCAATGAATGTGTAGATTGCTCTAGGTAGCATTGACATCTTCACAATATTTGTTCTTCCAATCCATGAGCATGGAACGTTTTTCCATTTCTTTGTGTCTTCCTCAATTTCTTTCATGAGTATTTTATAGTTTTCTGAGTACAGATCCTTTGCCTCTTTGGTTAGATTTATTCCTAGGTATCTTATGGTTTTGGGTACCATTGTAAATGGAATCGACTCCTTAATTTCTCTTTCTTCTGTCTTGTTGTTGGTGTATAGGAATGCCACTGATTTCTGTGCATTGATTTTATATCCTGCCACTTGACTGAATTCCTGTATCAGTTCTAGCAGTTTTGGGGTGGAGTCTTTTGGGTTTTCCACATAAAGTATCATATCATTTGCAAAGAGTGAGAGTTTGACTTCTTCTTTGCCGACTTGGATGCCTTTGATTTCTTTTTGTTGTCTGATTGCTGTGGTTAGGACTTCTAATACTATGTTGAATAGCAGTGGTGATAGTCGACATCCCTGCCGCGTTCCTGACCTTAGGGGGGAAGCTCTGTTTTTCCCCATTGAGAATGATATTTGCTGTAGGTTTTTCATAGATGGCTTTTATGATCTTGAGGTATGTACCCTCGATCCCTATACTCTGAAGAGTTTTGATCAAGAAAGGATGCTGTACTTTGTCAAATGCTTTTTCTGCATCTATTGAGAGGATCATATGATTCTTGTACTTTCTTTTGTTAATGTATTGTATCACGTTGATTGATTTGCGGATGTTGAACCAACCTTGCAGCCCAGGGATAAATCCCACTTGGTTGTGGAGAATAATCCTTTTAATGTACTGTTGGATCCTATTGGCTAGTATTTTGGTGAGAGTTTTTGTATCCATGTTCATCAAGGATATTGGTCAGTAATTCTCCTTTTGGATGGGGTATTTGTCTGGTTTTGGGATCAAGGTAATGGTGGCCTCATAAAATGAGTTTGGAAGTTTTCCTTCCATTTCTATTTTTTGGAACAGTTTCAGAAGAATAGGTATTAATTCTTCTTTAAATGTTTGGTAGAATTCCCCTGGGAAGCCATCTGGCCCTGGGCTTTTGTTTGTTGGGAGATTTTTAATGACTGCTTCAATTTCCTTAGTGGTTATAGGTCTGTTCAGGTTTTCTATTTCTTCCTGGTTCAGTTTTGGTAGTTGATACATCTCTAGGAATGCATCCATTTCTTCCAGGTTATCTAATTTGCTGGCATAGAGTTGCTCATAATATGTTCTTATAATTGTTTGTATTTCTTTGGTGTTGGTTGTGATCTCTCCTCTTTCATTCATGATTTTGTTGATTTGGGTCATTTCTCTTTTCTTTTTGATAAGTCTGGCCAGGGCTTTATCAATCTTGTTAATTCTTTCAAAGAATCAGCTCCTAGTTTCATTGATCTGTTCTACTGTTCTTTTGGTTTCTATTTCATTGATTTCTGCTCTGATCTTTATTATTTCTCTTCTCCTGCTGCGTTTAGGCTTTATTTGCTGTTCTTTCTCCAGCTCCTTTAGGTGTAGGGTTAGGTTGTGTACTTGAGACCTTTCTTGTTTCTTGAGAAAGACTTGTACTGCTATATACTTTCCTCTTAGGACTGCCTTTGCTGCATCCCAAAGATTTTGAACAGTTGTGTTTTCATTTTCATTGGTTTCCACGAATTTTTAAAATTCTTTAATTTCCTGGTTGACCCATTCATTCTTTAGTAGGATGCTCTTTAGCCTCCATGTATTTGAGTTCTTTCTGACTTTCCTCTTGTGATTGAGTTCTAGTTTCAAAGCATTGTGGTCTGAAAATAGGCAGGGAATGATCCCAATCTTTTGGTACCAGTTGAGACCTGATTTGTGACCTAGGATGTGATCGATTCTGGAGAATGTTCCATGGGCACTAGAGAAGAATGTGTATTCCATTGCTTTGGGATGGAATGTTCTGAATATATCTGTGAAGTCCATTTGGTCCAGTGTGTCTTTTAAAGTCTTTATTTCCTTGTTGATCTTTTGTTTAGATGATCTGTCCATTTCAGTTGGGGGGGTGTTAAAGTCCCCCACTATTATTGTATTGTTGTCGATGTGTTTCTTTGCTTTTGTTATTAATTGGCTTATATAATTGGCTGCTCCCATGTTAGGGGCATAGATATTTACAATTGTTAGATCTTCTTGTTGGATAGACCCTTTAAGTAGGATATAGTGTCCTTCCTCATCTCTTATTATAGTCTGGTTTAAAATCTAATTTGTCTGATATAAGGATTGCCACCCCAGCTTTCTTTTGGTGTCCATTAGCATGGTAAATGGTTTTCCACCCCCTCACTTTCAATCTGGGGGTGTCTTTGGGTCTAAAATGAGTCTCTTGCAGACAGCATATCGATGGGTCTTGTTTTTTAATTGAATCTGATAGCCTGTGTCTTTTGACTGGGGCATTTAGCCCATTTACATTCAGGTTAAATATTGAAAAATATGAATTTAGTGCCATTGTATTGCTTATAAGGTGACTGTTACTGTATATTGTCTGTGTTCCTTTCTGGTCTATGTTGCTTTTAGGCTCTCTCTTTGCTTAGAGGACCCCTTTCAATATTTCTTGTAGGGCTGGTTTCGTGTTTGCAAATTCCTTTAGTTTTTGCTTGTCCTGGAAGCTTTTTATCTCTCCTTCTATTTTCAATGACAGCCTAGCTGGATATAGTATTCTTGGCTGCATATTTTTCTCGTTTAGTGCTCTGAATATATCCTGCCAGTCCTTTCTGGCCTGCCAGGTCTCTGTGGATAGGTCTGTTGCCAATCTAATGTTTCTACCATTGTAGGTTACAGATCTTCTCCCGAGCTGCTTTCAGGATTTTCTCTTTGTGTCTGAGACTCGTAAGTTTTACTATTAGATGTCGGGGTGTTGACCTATTTTTATTGATTTTGAGAGGGGTTCTCTGTGCCTCCTGGATTTTGATGCCTGTTTCCTTCCCCAAATTAGGGAAGTTCTCTGCTATGATTTGCTCCAATATACCTTCTGCCCCTCTCTCTCTTTCTTCTTCTTCTGGGATCCCAATTATTCTAATGTTGTTTCGTCTTATGGTATCGCTTATCTCTCGAATTCTGCCCTCATGATCCAGTAGTTGTTTATCTCTCTTTTTCTCAGCTTCTTTATTTTCCATCATTTGGTCTTCTGTATCACTGATTCTCTCTTGTGCCTCATTTATCCTAGCAGTTAGCGCCCCCATATTTGATTGCACCTCATTAATAGCCTTTTTGATTTCGACTTGGTTAGATTTTAGTTCTTTTATTTCTCTAGAAAGGGTTTCTCTAATAACTTCCATGCTTTTTTCAAGCCCAGCTAGTATCTTTAAAATCATCATTCTGAACTCTAGTTCTGACATCATACTAATGTCCATATTGAGTAGGTCCCTGGCAGTCAGTACTGCCTCCTGTTCTTTTTGTTGAGGTCATTTTTTCCATCTTGTCATTTTGTCCATGGGAGAACAGATGAATGAGAGAACAAAATGCTAACAGGGTAACAACGTCCCCAGAAAATATACTCTAAACAAATCAGAAAAGACCTGAAACCGGGGGAAAAGAAAGGGAAAGAAAGAAAAAAGAAAAGAAAAAGAAAAAGATAAAAACAAACAAAAACAGAACAAAACAAAAAAAACAGAATATGATCAAATATGATCAGGCTGGTGTATAGATCAGGGCCACACACTAGATTTTGGGTGTATTTTGGTCTGTTAGAAGAAAGTGCCTCCCAAAATTTTAAGGAAGGAAAAACTTATATATGTACAAAAATAAGGGTTAATATGATGAAGGGATAGAATATGACTGTAAAGATGAAAATTATAAGAAATTTTATAAAAGGAATTGAGAAGATAAGAAGTTGTTTGAAAAAAGAAAGAAGAGGATTTAAAAAAAAAAAGAAAAAAAAGGGAGAGAATGTGATCAGGCAGGAGACTAGGACAAAGCCATACACTAGAGATTTAGGGTATATTTTGATCTGTTACAAGAAACTGTATCTCAAAATTTTAAAGAGAGAACAACTTATATATATATGCCAAAAATAAGGCTAACTACTATGAAGGGATAGAATATGACTCTAAAAATGAAAAATAAAAATGTTTTTTTAAAAAGGGGATTGATAAGATGTCAGTTGAAAAAGGGAAAAAGAAAAATTCAAAAAAAAAAAGTTAAAAAAATTAACTTCGAAAGATTAAAGAATCATGGTAAAAAAGCCATGGATTCTATGTGCAGTATTCCCCTAGCGCTGGAGTTCTGCCGTTCTCATTGATTGGTAAACTTGGTCTTGGCTGGCTGTTCTCGCTGATCTTCTGGGGGAGGGGCCTGTTGCCGTGGTTCCCAAATGTCTTTGCCGGAGGCAGAATTGCCCCGCCCTTGCCCGGTCCGGGCTAAGTAACCTGCTCGGGTTTGCTCTCGGGAGCTTTTGTTCCCTGCAAGCTTTCCGTACAGCTTTGGAGGCGGAGAGTGAAAATGGCGGCCTCCCAGTCTCCGTCCCGGCGGAGCCGAGAACTCGGGGCCCCGCTCCTCAGTGAGCCCCCAGAAAAGAGCAGTCACTCCCGTCTCCCCGGTCTCCGGCCACACTCCGCGCTCACCCGGCCTGTGACCGCGCCTTTCTATCTGGCACCCGACCCCGGGTGGAGTCTCCAAACCCAGCAGATCCCTGCGGTGCGCTCCCGCGCCTCTCCTCCCGGGGGAAGAAGGTGAGTCTCCCCGGATCTGCCGCTTGTTGGGTCCCTGCTGGAGGAGCAGTGGCCCGACTGAGCCGCGGATCACGGTTTATGACAACCCCGAGCTGAGAGCCCGCGCCTCGGCTCCGTCTCTGCAGCCGGCTTCCCTGCTCCGATACCTGGGAGCTCTGCCGCACTCAGGCACCCCCAGTCCTTCTGTGACCCTGAGGGTCCTGAGACCACACTGTCCCGCGAGGGTTCCACCCCCCGCTTAGCCACCGGAGCGACGTCCCTCAGCGGAGCAGACTTATAAAAGTTCCGATTTTGTGCTCCACGGCTCTATCACTTGCCAGAAGCGGCCGACGGAGGCCCCTCCCCCGCCGTCTATCCTCCCGAATATCGCCTGGGATTCACTTCTCCGCACGTCCTACCTTTCAGAAAGTGGTCGCTTTTCTGTTCAGAGAGTTGTTGCTATTCTTTTCTTCGATCTCCTGTTGAGCTCGTAGGTGTTCAGAATGGTTTGATCCCTATCCAGCTGAATTCCTGGGACCAGACGAAATCCAGGTCTCCTACTCCTCCGCCATCTTGCTCCGCCCTGGTATGAAATTTTTGAGATTAAATTTTAACATATAATTTTATGACATTTTTCACTTAATAGAACATCAGAGGCATTTTCCGTGCCATTAAAAATTCTAAATCTATTTTTAGTGACTACATAATGTTCCATCATATGGAGAGACCATAACTTAGTAAAGCATTACCTTGTATTGCTCATTTAGATTAGATACAATTTTCATTTATTATAAATGATTCGTACATGAATCTCTCTATTTAAAAAATCTTTGTGCTTCACATTTTTCCTTAGGTTATACTAATAGAAGAAAAATCATTTAAGGCACAAACTCTTTTTAAGCCTCTGGGTACATTTTCCCAAATTTATTTCGAGAAAGACTGAAACAATTATATATATTTTCATTAATGGGTATTAGAGTGTCCATTTCATTGTGTTCATATTTTATTACTTCAACTGTTTGACTGGCTTTGTTTTTCAAGGGTGTTTTGGATCAACCTTGCTTTAAACACATGATACTTATTTAATGTTAATCATTTGTCTCTAGAAGGTTGTTTTGGTGAAATTATAGATGTCATCTTCTGAATTGATGATCTAGTGCCACTAATATAATCCTGATGAATATGACATTAACTCTAAATAATACGAACCATAAAGTGGTATGCAAGTATGTATGAGTTATTGTTGTGGTGGTTATTAGTAGAATTTCCCAAGAAACAATAGAATTCAGGCAACTGACACATCTAAGATATCCACTACAGCAATTTATAAGGAAACAGTCTTTAGTAGACACAGTAATGTAAGGAAGTATATTAAAATTGAAGAATAAATCAAGCACTTATTAAAAATGAAAGAGGAGATTTAAGCCCATTGTGTAACTATATTAGTAATGTTTTTTGCCTGAAGTGAATTAGAGACTCACAACTGAAGGTATGTGTGTGTGTGTATACATATATACTATTATGTGTGTCTGTATCCATTTATGATTATGATTATATTTACTTGAATTTCTTCTAAAGCTTTTGTGTCATTATTGTCATCTTTTCTCCAGGTCATAAGGGGGGAAATGCCTTCAGAATGAACATGGACATCTTCATGGAAAAAAAAAAAATATCTTGAAAGGAAAAAAAAAATCACTGAATTTATATCATAAAACCCATTGGAAGTGATCCGAACAGCCAAGTAGAATCACGGTAAGAGCTCAAAGGGATTCGAGATAGTATAGTCTAACCCTTCTTTTTCTAGATGAGAAACTGAGGTCTGTTGAAGTTAAAATAATTCATCTAAAGAGAGATAACAGGGTGGTGCCAGAAATGGGTCTCAAACCCCAGTCTCCTTGTTTCATGGGTCGTACATTTTCTACTAAACCTCTCTGTCTCTCAGCAAGTAATTTTGTTAGAGCTCCTCTTTATATTTGTTAATTCAAGAACTTTTGCTGGGTGTGTGAAATGGAGCGCCCTTTATTCTATTATGTGTGGAGATGTCACAGAGGACCCATTTGCAATTGATTGAGGAAGCACCAGAACAATATACAGGGCGAGAATCCTCCACGGGTCCCCATGATCCTGAAGGTGTACCCCAAGAGACATTTAGTCACCTATAATTCTGTGTTGTCATTGGAGGCTAATCAGAGTGAAATCACTCTGAATCATTGAGCTTTGTTATATGTAATACAACTAATACCTTAGTGACTTTAACTGCATACAGTGTGAATGTTATGATTTGGGATAAAAGGGTTATGGATTCACATGAACATTAGGCATTTGTGGGCTTGTCTCCAGGAAAGTATCTTGACTGAATGGCCAAAAGCCTGAGACTTGGTTTCCTGGAGCGAAATGAAGAAGACAATGAAAACAACAGTTCTTATGATTTAGGGTTGAGGGTGGAGGGTACTTAACAAAAAATCAGCATGAGGGCTTTTTGAGGTGGTTTTTGTTTGTTTGTTTGTTTTTTGTTTTGGCCTCAATAATCAACATTGATCAATTTCAACCAATTCTCGTCAGTTTTGGTAACACATATCTATGTCAAAATGTTCCTTGGTAAAGTTAAGTAGACAAAAGCAGACATGCCACATTTCTAGCCCATTTCTGTCCCCTGTCCCCATTCCTGGCTCTCTGATTCACTCCCCTGGTTTATCTGGATAAATATATATCTCAAGTCTTCCTGGTGGAGACCTGATCTTTGTTGATTTTCCATCCAAAGGGAAGAGCAAACAGGCCACAAAAAACTAATATTTTCCTTTTGTATAACTAGTCTAATTTAATTCCTGAGTGCCACCCTCACGTCCATCTTCATATTTTGGCTAACCACTCAGAAGGCCATGTCCCTCTTGGTTGCCTCTTTATCCAGACACTGGAAGAATTACTCAAGACCTAACTTTCTTTTTATTACACTTCTTAGGAGTACCAGGTAATAAATCAGCGGGGCAAGGACAGATACAGAAAAGCAATATTTAAAATGAGTTATGATGTAAAAGAGATGACTTGCTATTATGTTTTATCAAAGGCAGCCACTAACAAGCATAATGTAATTCACAATGCTTAAGCAGGGCGACTTTAATTGCAACAGTCATTAAGTTCACAGGATCATTAAATGCATTAAAGGAGGGAGGCAGTGAGCTATCATGAATGAAATAAGGCCCCCACTCAACCCACTTCACCTATATAACTGGCATTGAACTTAGTCAGGGTCTCTGATATGGCACAACCCTTGACTTCCTTCACCATGACTATTTCAGAGCAGCTCGAACACAGAAGCATTTAAGAGGAAAGACAGACAGACAGAGGTATCATCAAACTACATTTAAATTTACCAGTGGATTACATTTTGTCTATTACATCTTATAGCATTTTAAAATTTGAAGTCTACTCACATCTATTTTTGGTAAGTTTATCATCTTCAGAAGTCTACATAAGAAAAGAAGTACCAGTGTCAAAAAGTTCCATCTCCCCAGGAATGACAGAAATGTAAATGAAACATCAGATTGATAAAAACTAGAAATGAATGATTTTTCCTATTGTTGGAAAGTATGTAGGGAAATAGGCACTCTCGTACATTGCCTGTGGGATGTTAAACCTTAATAAAAATTTCTGGAAAATGATTTGGTACTATGTATCAAAAGCCTTAAAAAATTATTCATATATTTTGAGCCAGAATTTCCGTATCTAGGAAATTATTATTAAAAACGATTAAGATTTAGCTATAAGGAGAAATGTACAAAGAAATAGGAAGTACCCTAAATATCCTGCACTAAGAGATTGGCTAAATAAAGTAACATAGGGATAATAAAAAAATACTATGTACTTATTTAAAGCAGTGTTTTAGAAATCTATTTATTGGGAAGGAAAAGATGTTCACAACAAAGTGATGAAATATGTACCACAAAACCTTATGAACAGCATGGACCCATTTTTGTAAAAGCATATTTTTAATGGCTATCTACCTTTACATAGAAAAGAGTGGGGATTTATGTTCTGGGTTTTTCTTTTCTCTTCAATTTCATCTTTCAACATTCATATCTTTTCACCCTGCTGTTCTGACATATTGGGGTTATCTCAGGGTTGTTTTTTTTTTTTTGGTGTAAATGTTCTTTCTCTCTTTTTCTCCTGGGACTTCTAGAATATTGTTCTCAACTTTTAGAACACATCTCTTCTGTCCTCCCTTTCCCACAACCACCTCAAGCTCAGCTCAGGTCTCATGTTAAATATTTTCCACTCCAAAAATCTTTCTTGACCTCTCAAGTCTGAGTTGGGTTTTTCTTCAATGTGCTCCTGTTCCATAGTATACCTTTTATAACATTGTAATGACCTGTTTACTTGTTTGTATCATCCCTTCTTTCTGTGAGAACAGAAAGTGTATCTAGATTCTTATCTGTGTGTGGTAGCTTCTCTTCAAGATGGCACCATCAAGTCCTTCCCTCCCTGTATCTGCATTGCCACACCCCCATGGAAAAGTGAAGTCTATCTCTTCCCTCACTTTGAATCTGGGTGGGCTTTCCTGACTCACTTTGGTTAAGAAAATGTGGAAATGATGTTCAGAGACTTCTAAAGCTTCCACTTGGGTTTCTTGGAATACTTGCCATGGTGAAGTTAGTCATCCCATAAGGGATCTGAGTACTGTGAGACAGCCATGCTGTGAGAAATCCAAGGAAAGTGGAGAAGCCCCAGAGAAAGACATCCTGTGGGGGGAAAGGTGGGAGGGGGAGGGAGAGAGCAAGACAAAGAAACAGACACAGAGAGACAGAGAGACAGAGAAACAGAGAACGGCCAAGGGGCTTCTAGACATGTGAGTGAAGATGCCATCTTGGAAGTAAACCCTCCAGCTCATCAGCCCAGCATATGTCAAGTGCATCCAGCTGAACCATTCCCAAATTTTTGACCCACAAAAATCATGAGCAAAATTAAATGGTTGTTTAAGCAACTAAGTTTTTAGATAGCTTGTTACATAGTAATAGATAACTGTAACATCAGCCTGGCATGTATTGAGTCTTTAATACCTATCTATTAAAGGAATGCATAGTGGGAGTTTTTTTACTTTCTTTTTTACCCCACTTTCTGATTTCTTTGTAATGTGTATAAATAATAAACAACAAAATCTTTTTTTTTTAAATAAAAAAGGTTCCAGGAGATCTGAAAATGGTAGATTATGGCCAGTTGACCAGAGACTATCTCTGATTTGACCCAATTCTGTAGAAATGTCCTAAATTCTTTCTGGCAGAGTGGCTTCTCCATGACAGCCTCTGTCTCACAGAGCAATGAATAGTTATCTGAAAGCCTAATGCCAGGACAGAGGGAAATAGATGCACAGTACTAGATTTCTAATCTCTGTTTCTAAAATTTCAAATGATTACAGACAACTTCCACCGGTTCATCTTAGCCTCCTCTGAGCTCATCATTTCCTGTTATTTAGGGAAGAAAAAAACATTATGCCTTATTTTTCTTCTTACAGAATAGTCTCGGGTTCTTAAGGTTAAGAGTATGGAAGGCCTTCATTTTCGTTCTAAATGAGTTTCTATGAGTTGGGAAGAAAACGCCTATTGGCTCATGATGACGTGGCAGGGGGTGGGGGCATTGTACTAAAATCCTTCACATGAGCATTTTTTTCCCAGTCTGGACCACACCTAAGTTTTGCTTATGAAGCCTAGGGAGGGCAATTAATGTCAGTGGCATTTCTAAACCAGTTGAAGCATCTGTGTCTGGGATGAATTAGGTGTCCTGGATGGATGGAGTGAAATGCTCTTTAGTGACAAGAGGAGGATTAACTAGATGATCTGTGCTAACACTCTTAGCTCAAGAATGCTATGGCATTCTAAGGGTTTCGTCTTGGAGAGCTGAGTGCATTGAGGATCATTCAAAACCCTACCATTTTTGACCCCATTACTCCATAGGCATGTCCCTACACTCTAGATTTTCCTCGGAGACCAGAGTAAATGGTGAATAAGGGAGTTCATGAATGGGTAAATGAATTAGATACCTAGCTTAATTTTTTTATTGTGGTGAAATATGCATAAGATTTAACATTTTAGCCATTTTTAAGTGTATAATTTGGTGGCATTAAATACATTCACAATGTTGTATAACCGTGACCAGTGTCTTATTTCCAGAATTTTTTCATCATCCCTACACCCTGATTTTTAAACTCCCTCTTCTACCTATTCAAAGGTGATTTTTTCCCTTATTTCTAGATTCTAAATGTTTGATGTGGCCAAGTAACTGACCTTGAGATAAATGCTTTATTTTCAAAATCCTCCATGGATGAAATCTTTCAGAAACATGTTCATCAGAGTAGTAACACAGAGACAGATTTCTCAGTGTAGCGGTCATGTAGGTGGTTTTAAATCCTCTGAGAAGAGTTAACATCTAAAAGCCTAACAGCTGCAGTTGGTGAATCATTCAGATCATTTCAGGTCTGGGGGTGAGTATTGCTGTCTGCTCAGTGTCTATTCTCCTGCTTTCCCCCTGCTAATAGACTCCGCTCCCCTGGCCACAGAGGTGATTGTGTTGATCACATGATCCACGTGGGGCTCTTCCTAGTACCTCACTCCCAGACCACAGTGACTGGTCCCTGGGATGGGCAGAAGATCCAAACCATGTTCAGAACTTTTATCTGGGGATTTTTCCACTTTCACTGGGGAGAAGAGGGCCTTTATTTATACCTCTGGTTTTGGAGCATTTGGGATACAGATTTAGAGTAACTGGCAGCCAGGTACCCTACCCTGTTAGGTAAAATATTTTGAGAGAATAAATTTAGTATTTGGAGAGAAAGAGATGAGAGATGAAGAGACAGACTTTTTAGAACATTTGATCCTTGGCTTAGTTGTCCCTGAGGCCATGTCCAACTTTTACCCCTTCTGCTGTTGGATTATTATGAATCCACCTCTTAAGCTATTGCTTAAATTGTTTTGAGTTGTGTTTCTGTCCCTTGTAATCATAAGTCCTGATCAAAACAGTAGGATTTAGAATTGTGGACAAACTACATATCTTGATCAGTAATATAGATGCCAGCCAGGGTTGGTACCCTGTGACTTTATGGGATAAACATATAGATAGTGTATCTTAAGTCCATCCATCCACAGGTCCCACCATCTGTCCATCCAGTTCCAGTCCCAAGGATACCACATACATGTGAATACAAATCAACACTTTAAATTTCTATAATGCTTTCCGTCTTGTGAAATCCTCCTCGTTGGCCAAAATTGGTAGCATACAGTTGCAGGGAACAGAAGGCACTGTATCCATTTAAGCAGTAAGAGATTTCATACAAGGAATTAGGTACCTCCGGAATTATTGGAGGTGCTGGAGAAGCAAGCTCTAGGGTGGGCCTCCAGGAACAATACTGTGGATTTGGCTGGCCCGGGGAGCTTCTACTTCTGCCATAATCAGAGAATCAGGAGGCTACCGCTGGAGCTATTGACTTTAAAACTGGAATCAGGAAGCCGCTTCAGATGTCTTCACAACTGTCTTTATCACTCATAAATCTGGTGATTGGGAAACTTCATTTTGCTGCACAAAAATCCCAAAGTCCCTACAGCTGTACTTGCCACTGGCAAAAGCAGAATGGAGGGAAATGGACTTCACCTCCCTTCCACCTTACAAATCTTGTGGGTGGATCTAAATGCATATCATGTTAATTGGGTAAAAGAAGCCGTGTTTAGAACAGAGGTGGGGTAAGTTTGCTCTCTGTGCTGGTGATAGCCCACCTTCGCATTCATTTTGGGTAGCCCACTTTAAAAGGGAAAGAAATAATGTATTTGGGGATGATAGGCACGATGACGAAGAAACCAAAAACTGTATTACCTAAGGACTAATTGAAGGATCTGGGGATATGTAGCTGGGAGAGAGAAAACTCAAGAAGGCTCTGCCAGCTTTTGCTAAAGTTAACTTAGGCTAAGTTCTTTACAGTCCTTAAGGGTAGGGTGAAAGCTGTAGGAGACAGAATTTAATGGACATTAGGAAGATGTTTCTAGTAGTCAGAGCTATGGAATGATTGGGCTGTTCTGGAGTTTTCCAACTTTAGAAGTACCCAGCCATTATTTACATGACCAGGTAATAGGGATGTTGTGAAAAATATTGTATTTTTAGATCCTAGAGACTTGAATATGAATTAATTTTGAAGTTGGTTAATTTTGGCAAAGCCCTTCTCTTTCCTCAATTTTCCAGGGTAACTGTGTCTGTATTAATGCCAGATTTAGAAAGAAATGGGGTTGAACACACCTTCTCTTTCAGGATCCAAACTAAGATCTTATGAAGAGAGGTGGCTATGAGGAACTCAGGAGAGGGGCAGAACATGGTTGAAATAACACCATCAGGGGTTAGAGAGGAAGAAGAAACAGCAGTACCTCCCCCAAAACGGATTTTAGGAATACATCCTATGGGACATTTGGGCAGAACTGGGGTTCTCTTTTTGAGAGCTCCTTGATTTACACATGAGGAAAATGAAGCCTAGAAAGGCTAAGAGACTTGTCCAAGGTGACAAGGGTCACTAAGGGGCAGAGCCTGAATTTGACCCCTACAGCTCATGCTTATGCATTCTATGATATCATGTTCCATGTCCAAGTTGGGAAAGAATAAAAATCCAGCTGATGATGGAGTCTAGACTGTTAACAATCTGATCTACACAGCAGAGCCAAGAGGGTAAGGATAGGCAAATACCAGAATCTAATGGGCAAGGAGCCACCCATTTTGCCTTCCATAAGTGGGATAACAGAGTCAAATCTACTCATAGCCAAGGAATGCTATTTTTGAGACGTCTTTAATAACTGATTTCAGTTCCATTTATTCTAGTTACAGCTTTTCATCCATAAAATAGAAATAAAAGTAATTGCCTCAAAAGGTTCATTTGAGGATTCATTAATGTATATAAAAGTGCTTGCCTGGAGTCGAGTTGCTAAATCAAAGGGAGTTGACTGAGTTCCCAAACCAGGACTTGTTTTGCCTTTAAGGAGATGGTCTCAGTCTTAGACCATCTAGTAGGTTAGAGGAACAATGGAATAAGAAACATTTTTGAATTCTGGGCAGGCCTTTACTAAAAAAAGAAAAAAAAAAAAGGAATTTCACCTGTGAATGCTATTTGAGTCAACCCATAGTTATATCCCAACAGGCAGGGGAAGTAGGGAGTTCAACTTGTGTTCAGTGAGTCCACTTTATGTTCAGGTTAAAACACCTCAGTACAATGCCAAGTGATGTATTTTTCTGTGCAGTCACTATTTTCATAAAAGAGTAGGCAGCTGCTTATGTGATATGATCTGAAAGATACCGAAAGGCCTTCTGTCCTTAACTCTTTCTTCTTTCCGACAGACGTAGAATCTGAAACTCCATTCTGAGAAATTGATCCTTGGGTCAAAGCAGTGATTCTCAAACTTTGCTATTTATCAGAATCGCCTGAAGAACTTATTTAAAATACTGACCCTGGGACCACTGGGTCAGATTCTGGGGTTGGGGCTCAGGCAACTGCACGTTTCACTAGATGAGTCTAATGCCCAGCAGAGTTTGAGAAACACCAGATGAAGGCATTATATCTACAGAAGTCTCCTATTAAATTCCAAGTTTTCTCTCCGGGAGGTTGCTGTGGTTCTCAAATTACAACTTCTACCTCCTTATTCTACTCACACTGGTCTTGCCGATATCATCAGTAAGCTCTTTGTTGTCAACTGTAATGGATTCTTTTCGGTCTTCATATATTATGGTGCCTCTCCTCAACATTTGATGGTGTTGACTATTCCTCCTTTCTTCATCTCTGAGAGCTAACCTCTCCTGGGTCTCTGTCTTACCTCCTTGACCACTCTTCCCTCTACATTGCTGGTTTCTCCTCAGTTCAACGCCAGATAGGGAAGTTCGTCAGGGCTTGTGGCCAGGACCTCTGCTCTTCTCTATATACTCTTTTCCTGGACTGAAATGCATAATGGCCAGCAATGTTCAAATTATGACCTCTTACCTAATCCTCTCTCCCCACTCCAGTTTTGCGTCACTGACCACCTACTTGATAGATCTGCTTGAGTATCTCATGATAATCTCAAACTCAACATGTGGAAAATGATTCCTAGACTTCCCTCCATCGGTCTCCAATCTCCGCTTCTCAAAAATGGTACCACCATCCACCCAATTACTCAAACTGGAACCTAGAAATCATGCTAATTCCTGCTTCTCTCTCATCGCCTGCATCTGCTCCATCAGCAAGTCATGTCAATGTCCTCTCAAATGGTTCTTGAATCTTCCCATCTCCCTATCCACCCTGATCACTATCCAGCAAGCCACCATCCTTTTCCCTCACAATCCTTCCTGGATCCCTGCTTCGTCTCTTACCCCCTTTACATCATTCTCCAGGAAGCAGAACTTTCTTTTAGATAACTCCAAACATAAATCAGATACTTTTTTCCCCCTTACACTATTCAGTGGCATCCCACTGCATTTAGAATAAAATTGATTCCTTACCTGGGTCTCCCATTAATTTCTTCCTCATCTTGGTCTATAAGGCTCTTTATTTTCTTTTTTTTTTTCTAAAGATTTTATTTATTCATTTGACAGAGACAGAGCATGAGAGACAGCACAAGCAAGGGGGGCAACAGGCAGAGGAAGAAGGAGAAGCAGGCCCCCCACTGAGCAGGGAGCCCGACACAGGGCTTGATACCAGGACCCTGGGATCATGACCTGAGCCGAAGGCAGACGCTTAACTGACTGAGCCACCCAGGCTCACTGGCTCTTTATTTTCTGATTCACTACATTGCTCATAGTATTAAAGTCACACTGATCTTCTTTAAGTTCCTCATATACTCCAAATTATTTTCCTCCTCAGGGCCTTTGCATATTCTGTTCCTTCTGCCTGGAATGATCTTCACCTCAATATCTGGCTGTCATCTTTCAGAGCTTAATTTAAATTTCACCTTCTGTAATTATTTTCTCTGTTATTCTCCATTAATTTGTCATAGTACTTTGAATTTTGTAATTGCTTACTCATTCATTTGTTTGTTTGTTGTCTATCTCCCTCTCTAGAATATAATTCCATGAATTTAGGAACTATGTATACATATCTGGCTTCTAAAAGAGGGTCTGGCATATATTACTTGCTCAGGAAAAATCTGCTAAATAAGGGGTACCTTTGTGGCCCAGTTGGCTGGGAATCCAACTCTTGGTTTTGGCTCAGGTCATGATCTCATGGTTGTGGGATCGAGCCCCTCATTGGGCTCCGCATTCAGCATGGAGTGTGCTTGAGATTCTCTTTCCCTCTCCCTCTGCTCCTCCTGCTTGTGCTCTCTCTCTCTAAAATAAATAAATCAATCTTTTTAAAAATCTGCTAAATAAAATAAGGAAACAATCATAAAAATGTTAAGAGGAAATACAGCAGAATATTTTAATTTTCTGGAGGTTTGAAAAAGTTTTTCTAAGCATGGCATGAAACCTATCAACCGTAAAGATAAAGATTGGCCAATTTGACTATTTTAAGCATTTCACATTTCTGTATTACAGAATCAAAAGGTAGAAAATGAACTGGGAAAAATCTTTGCAAAGTATTCAAAGGAATTTCTTCAAATCAATAAGAAAAGAGAAGTAAACCAATAGAGAATGGGCAGAAGATACAATTTATAGAAGAAAAATAGCAATTAGCCAGTAAAAATATTATTAGAAATATTCTCAAGTTCACTTTTTAAAATATCAGATTTTTATCTTGTTGCATGAACAAGAATTGAAAAGATTTACAAATGCTCAGGTCAGGTATGAGTGGAAGGCAGTTAGGTTTCACACAGTAATGTCATACAGTAACAGTTAACTTTCTTACATGCATTGTAAATTAGTGCAACATTTTTATTGAACGATTTGGCCATGTCTATTGAAATTTAAAATGTGCCTTACCTTTGACCCAATGCTGTTTTGGATTAGAAATTTTAGGAACTCATCCTAAAATAATACTTTCACGATGTACAGTGTATATTTATATACAGATATATATTCATATATATTGGTATATATTCATATATGATGTATATTCATATATATTGATATATATTCATATATGATGTATATTCGTATATGTCATACATGTTTAGTTTGGCTTTTTTTAAATAAACAAAAACTGAAAACCATCTGATTATGCAATTAAATAATGATACATTCATACAAAGAAATACTATGCAGCTGTTAAAAAGAACAGTGGTCTAGATTTATATATTCTGTTTGGGAAAGATATAGTCTTTGATACATTGTTAAATCGAACAGATTTAACTGAATGGCATGTGTAGCAAGATCCCCCCTCTTTTTTTTTTTAAGATGCAAGTATTTATAAACTGCATAAATGTTCAGCCATGCATGGAAAAATAAAACGACTGAACATCTTACCATGACTATATTTGGGAAATTGGATTTGGAAAACTTTCCCTTTTTATATTGTACATTTATGTTTCGTACATTTCTGAATTGTTTGAATTTTTTTAACCACAAATGTGTATTGTTCTGTAATTAGAGAGAGAGAAGGACAGGGAGGAAGGGAGAGGGAAGGAGAAAGAGGGAGAGGGAGGCAGAAGGAGGGAGAGGGAGGGAGACAAATGATCGCTGTCTCCTGCATTTTGCCATCATAGTTGGAGCCCGACCCACTGGCCGCCTGGAAGGTCAGACCACTCGGTCAAGGGTTCAGGGGCTCCGGCCTTTCCCCTCTCCCTCTCTACCCCAAGAAGGAGAGGCACTTTGGCATCCTATGTTTTTGTAAGGATTAAATGAGATGAAGGTAGTGAGAAGCCTTTACCAGCTATAAAGCTCTTTCAAATACAAGAGATGATTATCACAATCCAAGTCCACTTCCCATGGCAGGCAGGGCTGGCTGGCGACTGCAGAAAGCCCTCCCTCCCACCCACCGAGCGTGTGCTCTGCGGGGACCTGCAGTCCCCTTCACCCAGAACAGTCCTGCCCCGCGTCCCCCCCCCGCGTCCCCCCCACCCCCCTCCCCGCCGCGGGCCTCTCAGGGAGGGAGCCGGGCCTGCCTCCCGCTTCATCCCTTCACCCGGCCCCTGGCCCAGCCGCTTCCCAGCAGAGCTTGGCTGTTCCTTGAACTTTCAGTGTTGGTTCGATTTCCTCCAGTGGTACCACATGCGGCTGTGCAAACAGAGCACGTGGTCGGGCCAAACAAAGGAACATGTGTGCTGCAAACCGTCCCCCTATCACGGGAGCGCGAGCTCGGCCAGGAGAGGGCCCGGCCGGCGGGCGGTAATTTTTCCCTGCAGTTGCCGCGGCCCGGGGCTCTCCGGAAGCGGCGGGGCGGGGGCGCGGCGGCGGCGGGGGGGGGGGGGGGGGCGGGGCGGGGCGCGAGGTTGAGGGGGGAGCTGCGGGCACCGCGCCGCGCCCCGCAGCCAGCGCGCCGCCGGGCTCCCCGCGCCCCTCCAGCTGCTGCGACTGCATTTCACCTCCGACGGGCTGCTGGGGGGACTGGCTGTTCCAAGATCACTCTCCCGGGATGCCGGCAGGGGGAGGGGGCCCGGCACTGTACACAGCTGTCAAAACGTCTAGGACGGGAGGCGCAGGCACATCTGCACGAGCCGGTCTCCGGCTGGGGGGCACACGGGGAGCGCCTCCAACCTCTCAGCGTAATGGCGAGCGGTAATTGCATTAGGATTAGTGATCTCCCGCGCTCTGCTCATTAGCCCGGAGGATGGCTCGCATCCAGCGAGAGGGTGGCGCGCCGAGAGCGAGAGGATGTGCGCCTAACAGGTCGCGATAATGAAAGACTTGCTCTCCCATAGTTGGCTTCCCCCCGCCAGCCTCCCCTCCCGGCCCCCTACTCTCCTCCTCCGTCTTCCTCTAAACCTCATTTCCTGACTTTTTTTCCTGAAGGTCTTATGAAATGCGCAATTTAGGAAGATTGCAGTGAAAACAAATCTCGTCTGGCTGGAGGTGGGGGAGGGATGCTGCGGAGGGCGCGGAGCTGCGCTGCCGGAGTCCAGGGCACGAAAGAAATCGGTTGGCGTCTTCTGACTCGGGAGTGCCTCGGTGCTCTTCCTGGCGGGGACGGCTGCGGCCACGTTTTGGCTTCCTTCCCCCGCGCGATGCCTACGGCCGGGGTGAAAGGGAGAGGTGGCGATCTCCACGGATTTGGATCCCGGGGAGCGCCACCTTAGATTGTGGGAACTCTCGGGCTGCACCCACCGGGCCAGAGCCGGCTGCTCCCTGCTGTGTACTCCTCAGGCCCTCGGGCTGGCTTGATGGACGCAGGACACGGGACTTGTTTGATGTCTGCCCCGGGAACAGGGACCCAGTCATTATATGCTTCACCGCACCTAGCACACGGGCATACAGATGGTGCTCAAAAATGCGTGATGGGTAATAATAGTCATGTTTTTTTTAAAAGTCAGGGGAATCCCCCTCAGTCCCCCTCAACTATGACACCAAACTTGACTGGCAGGCAGGCAGGCAGACTTCCTAGCAAAGTGACCAACCACAGGTGACCTCACTTTTCCAAATGTGTTCTTCTCATCTGCAAAACAGGATTAATGATTTACCCATAGGCTTATTGCCGCACGCGTACATCACCCCAAACAGAACTTTAACGCGTAGTGGGTGCTCAAGAGATGTTAGTTCCTCCATATGTCTTGCTTTATTCAGCCCTAAGATGGGGATTAAAAAAAAAAAACAAAAAAACAAAAAACACCAAACTCTTTGATGTCTCAGGAGGAGGTAATTAATGTTCTCTTAACCCATCTGAAAGGGCCAATAGAGTACAAAGTTGTTTTATAATTAAGAAATGTATCAAACCCTGTGCAGGACTAATTGCTGTGCAAATTTGATTGAGGCCTGTGAGGACAAGATTGCCTTTAATGGATTGTAGCGGAGGGGGACTATTTAATATTCTTCGGGGAAGTTCCAATGCGCAAGTCTGAGCACCAGCGATTGCGTCACCAACCATTAGGAGCACTACTCAATGGTTTAGAGTGAATACACCAGGGCTTTGCTTAAATAATTATTTTGAAACTGGAAGGTTTATTGAGAGTTCAGGGTTCAGATTTAGAAATGTCAGAAATAGAGTTTTATTTGTTTCCATTGCACATAATGAATTGCCCTTTAAATAATGAAGCAATGAAAATGCCAAGTACCACATACTCCAATGGATTGCCAAATGTTGAATTAGGCCCCTCTGAGACCAAGGCTTCAAAGCCACATACATTAGAGAATTGGGGCATTTACAATGTCTGCAGAAATCATTGATTTCACCGAGGGAACCCGGTGAGGGCACACCCCTCACCAAATCTACAGTCTAAACTTTTCAACTTCTACTTGAGTATCATGGGAATATTTGGCGATCTTTGTCATCGGGCACCTGGAACAATACTTTGCAGAAGTGGCCACTGAGAGAAGCTACTAGAACACCCTGTGTGTTCCATTTATTTGCATGGAGCAAAAATACTCTCCCCTTGACAGTAGGACCATGTGTATATATTTAAGTTGGGGCCCAGTGGCAATGAGGAGTGTGACAGGCTCCCTTCCTTGTGGCCTGAGGTCACTGGTTCCGCTTCTCACTGATGAATCCGAAGGACTGGAGTGGCTTTGCCTCGCGGACACATTTTTCTCCACCACCCACAGGGCCTCAGAACACATCTTTTTCCTTATATACCAATCCTCTCCCTGTTTCTTCTTCATCCTCTCCAGATAAGAGATTTCTCTCGTTGTCTCTCAGGCTAATTCATCCACATTTCTCCTGGACTACAGGACTCTCTGCCTCCATCTGGGGTTTTGTCCCTTAATTATCATTTTTCTCCCAAGTATATGTTGTATTTCCTTTTTCACCGGAACCTTACTTGGCTTACTTCTGCTTTCAGTCACAGTCCAGTCTTCTAGATATCGCAAATAAATATCTTTTCTAGGTCTCTCATTCCTTTTACTGCCTGTCTTATTTGTCCACACCACTGTCTGCATTGTGACATTATGACCCCCTGAAATCTGACTTCGCCTTCTTTAGTCTGCCTTGCCCATTGCAACTGCCAGTGGTCCTTTCTGAGCCCACCCTCCTTTGTTTATCAATCTCTCCTAAAGACCCTCCAGGCCTATGTCAAGTAGCACTTTTCTAAGTCTTTGTAAATTTCTCTGATTTTTTTTTCCTCATCTGTGTCCTCTCTGCCACCTTTCCTCTTCTTTCTCCCCAAATACACACATGCCTCAAAAACCAGAGCTGACACTGAGTAGTTACTGTGCATTTGAATGCTCCAATCATCCCTGTAAACAAGGAACATTGATTATTTCATTTTTAGAGGAAGAGCCACGGCTAAGATAGGTGTAGGTGTCAAATCCTGGTCTGCTTTGTCTGATTGAGTCCAAGCTCTTAACTGGGTGGCTCTAATGCCCAAGGTTTGGGTCTCTGCTCTGAATCCCTGTTCCTCTGTCATTGCCCTGCAAATGTCACCATGTCTGCATATCCCACCTGATCGCAAACGCAAAGGTACTGTACTGATTAGCTGACCACCCTCCCCTCCTTCCAGACTGCCACAGAACCATTTTCCCAGGACCAAGGCGTGACCCTTACAACCTTCCTTCTTTCTCTTGCTCACCTTGCTCAAATCTTCATCCTATTAGACCCTAGGCTTAAGCATATTTCTTCTGTAATGTCTCTTGAATATTTTAAAAATTCTGTCCTCCCTACTGTCTCTTAACAGGGACATTTAAAGGGTCCCCTGTTAGAACGAACACACTATCCTAATAATCTCTTACTTGCTATTTTGCTGTTGGTTCGCACTTAACTCATCCTGTTTGTCGTGGCCAGAATAGTCTTCTAACAACGTTTGTTCCACATTCACAAAGTTGTCCTTTTAAGAATTCTAATGACTTCTCTACTTGCAGTAAATCGATACCCCTTGTTACTCAAGTTCTCTATGTTCTGGTCCCCCAACTTTTCATTCTATATCACCTGTTTAGAAATAAGTATTTCTAAACAGCCCCTTAGCTCTGTTTTAATTAGTTAATTACTTGATTAGTTGATATCCTGCCTTTTGCTGAAAAGGCCTTTAAGACCCCTGTTGCGACCCCATCTGCATGAACCCAGGGCAATGGCATTATGGTGTAGTTTGCAAGTTCATGAGCTATGGACCTGGATTCCAAGTCCAGCTCTGCTTTCGTTAGTTGGGAGAGCTTACAAGGTCCCTTATTTCCCCCCTGACTTCCTTTCCATATCCGCATAATGAGGAGATATCCTGAAGGTTAATTAGGGAAATAGATGCTTATATCTCTTGGTAAAGCGAAGCTCTTCAACAAGTAGCAGCTATAATTAGTCCTTATTTCCCCAATATTCTTGGTGAATTTCTGATTCTGTGCCTTTGGTTATGATCCCCTCCTTGTGGAATTTCCCTCTTCCTTCCTTGTCTACACTGATTAAAATACTCCCAGTTCTTCGATGTACATTCACCCCACTGCTTCAGGGGTCCCCTCCCTCCCCACCCAACCCCAGCTCCCCTGGAAGGGGTTTTTCTCTAATTTTGGCACGTAGAACAGGTCTCTGCAAATCACTGCTCAATTGTATACCGTCTTGGGGCATCCTTTACTTGCCCAAGCACCTTCATCCACACTTAGCCAACCACTTTACCGTGTGGTGTCCATGAGAGCTCCAAGTACCGGGCAGGGAGGAAGATGGGGAAATGTTAAGTGGATAGAACAATGGGGTTGAGGGGGAGGGAAGTAAGTGTATTAAACAGGAAAAGTCAGGGAGGGTGTCAGACATCCCCTTTCTTCCTTCCTTTCTGCATTTCTTGGACAAAATAAGTCATGCATTTCGCTGATATCTTTAACAAGCACAATCGAAGGATGTGATCAAAACATAATTCAATTTTGTTTCCCACTGCCCTCTCAAAGTTTATTCAGTCAGGATAGTCTTTCTGCCCCTGGAGATGGGTGGGTCTGACTATTAAAAAAATTACTTATTAAGATATAATTTACATACAATGGTATGCACAGATCTTAAGTGTTCAGTTTGATGAGTTCAATAATCCCATACACCTGTGAAACCACCTCATCCACACAAGATACAGGACATTTCCATTTCCTCAGAAAATACCTTCATTCCTCTTCCCAGATATTTACTTACCACCACGTCTAAGGCCATCCTGCTTTCAGACACAACCCCAGTGGTAATTTCTCTCATAATAGGCTAATTTTCCCTGTTCCAAACTTCCTGTGACTGCAGTATGTACTCTTTGGTACTCTTATGTACTCTGGCTTCTCTAGCTCCACAGAATGATTTTGAGATTCATCCATGTGGTTGCCTATATCAGTGGTTTGTGTATTCCTTTTTATTTTGTATTGCATTGTATTATTGTGTAGCTCTGTTTTATTTCGCAGAAGTATTCTATTGTGTGAATTGCAATCTGTTTCTCCACTCACCTGGTAATTGACACTTGGGTTGTTTCTAGATTTTCACTATTATAAGTAAGACTGCTATGAATATGTTTGTGCAAGTCTTTCTTTGTGTACACGTGTTTTATTTATTTTGGGTGAATACCAGGAGTAGAATTGCTGGCTCATAGAGTAGATTAATGTATGGTGAAAACTATTCCATTGGAAGGTTGGTCCATAGAGCAAGAGAACCGTATGGTCAAAGAGAATCACTTGATCAGGTGCTCCATGTGGGGCTTAGTTTTTGTGAGTTGTTTTCTTTTTGAATTCTGTTGCAAGCTGAATCCTCATATTGCCAACCATTTGTCTACTTTTATTAAATATTTACAGAGAATCTCTTAAGGATCTGGGTGATTTATGAACTTGGAATTGTTTCTTGCAGAATGGCCTTTGACTTATTTATGCAGGTTTTCTTTAAGGGGTTGTAATGCTGCAGAGGCATGACTACACTTCTTAAGACCTCTGTGAACCAAAAACGGATGAAAGATGCCCACTTTCTGTTTAGAGAAGTTGAGGCACAGAGTGGCAGCAGGGACAGCCATAATTCTTCTGCAGAACAGACCCATCGAAAATGTCCTGATAGGAGTCTGCACCCCAGACTGAGATGTTCACTACAGGACAGGTGAGCACCTGGCATGACAGGCCCCAAGATCCCATTGTGTGTGTGTGTGTGTGTGTGCGTGTGTGTGTGTCTGTGCCATAGTTTTTCTGTTGAATCATATCACTCCTCTCCTGCATCACAAAACTAACACTCCATCCCCTCTGGGGTACTTTCACCCTGGTACGATCACTTAGTAACTCCATTGGGATACACTCCAGATGTAGGATATTTGGCAGAAAAATACTATAGCTAAGTTCCACAGCATCCCCACTATGATCTCACTGGTTCTGGTTAGCAAAGCAGAATTTGGTCTTCTCTGCATTTAGATGAGAAATCTTTCAGGAAATCAGCCGAAGCGTCGGCAGAGGAGGGTTGGTGATTCACTGGTGGGGCAGAGAATGACATCAGGCCATGTGATGGTTAATTTTGTGTGTCGACTTAACCGGGCTACGGGTTGCCCAGATAGTTGGTCAGACGTTATTCTGGGTGTCTGTGAGGTTTCTGGATGAGATTAACATTTGAATCAGTAGGCTGAGTAAATCGGATTGCCTAATGTGGGTGGACCTCATGCAATCAGTTGAAGGCCTGGACAGAACAAAAGGCTGATCCTCTCATGAGTTAGAGGAAACTCCTGCCCGACTGCCTTGAGCTGAGGTATTGGTCTTTTTCTGCCTTTGGACTTGAACTAACACACTGGCTCTTCTTGGGTCTTGAGCCGGCTGGCTTTTGGACCAAAACTAATTAGCTCTCCTGGATCTCCAGCTTGCAACTGTGTATCTTGGGACTTCTCAGCCTCCATAATTGTGTGACCCAATTTCTTACTAAATTTATATGTATTTTAATATATAGTGTACGTTTAAAATAACTATATATATTAATAAAATATATTACATATAAAATACAAACAGAAGCAATAGGAGATATGTCATATCTCCCATCATATATATAGGAGGCCACTGTAGGGAGAAGGAGTTTCCGAAGTAAAATAATTTTCATGCTGAAAAGTTGGGACATAGGATCTCTTCCATTGAACAAGAGTTACCTTTCTTTGAAATTATTCATGCTCAGAAAGATTTTTAAAACTTCCATTAAATATGCCTGGGTATTAAAAAGTGGTTGTCTCTGAGTGGTGGCGATACACATGATTGTTATTTTTCTGTATATGCTTCTGTATATGTATTTTCCAGATTTCCTAAAATTACTATAGATGATTTTTTTTAAAAAAATTAAACTTTTAATCTTGAGATAAATTATAGATTCACATGTAGTTGTGAGATAGCACAGAGCGATACCATGTAGCCTTGGTCCATTTTTCTCCAATGGTAACATCTTACGAAGCTATAGCACAATATCACAACCAGGATACTGACATTGATACAGTGAAGGTTCCATCATCCCAAGAATCTCTCATGCTGTCCTTTTAGAGCCATACTCACTTCCCTCGAGCTTCTCCCTCTCCTTAACCTCTGCCGACCACTGATCTCTTCTCCATTTCTGTAATTTTGTCATATTAAGCATGGAATCATACAGCATACAGTGCTCTGGAGATTCATCCATATTATTGTGTGTATCGACAATTCATTCTTTTTTTATTGTTGGGTAGTATTCCATGGTGTGGATATACCGCAGGCTGTTTAACCATTCACCTGTAGAAGGACATTTTTCCAGTTTTTTCACTATTACGAATACATTGTTATGCATAAAACTGCAATAAACGTTTGTGTCCAGGTTTTTGTGTGAATCTAAGTTTTAATTTCTCTGGGGTACACGCACAGTATTGCAGTTTCTGGGTCATATGGTAGTTGTGTGTTTGGTTGTGAAAGAAACAACCAAACTCTTTCCCAGAGTGGCTATACGACTTAACATCCCCACTGGCAATGTATGAGTGATCCAGTTGCTCTGGACTCTCATCAGCATTTGGTGAGGTGTATAATGTTATCTCATTGTGCTTTTAACTTGCATTTCCCTAATGGCGAATATATTTTCATGTGCTTATTTGCCACCTAGATCTTCTCTTTAGTGAAATGTCTCTTCATGGTTTTTGTGCATTTCCTAATTGGAGTGTTTGGTGGTTTTTGCTGTGGAGATTTGAAAGATTTTTATATAGTCTAGATATTAGTTATTTGTTGGATATGAAGTTTTCAAATATTTCTTCCCAATATTTAGCTTGTCTTTTTATCCTTTTATCAGGATCTTCCACTAAGAAAAGGTTTGTAATTCTGATAAAGTCTAATATATCAATTTTTCCTTTTATGGATTGTGCTTCTGGTGTCCAGTGTAGAATCTTTTGCCTAGCCTATGTTCCAAAGATTTTGTCCTATTTTTAAAAAAGAGTTTTATAGTTTTTTTTATGTTTAAGCCTTGTGATCCATTTTGACTTAATTTTTTTTAAAAGATTTATTTATTTATTTATTTGAGAGAGAGAGAGAGAGAGAGAGGAGTGAACGGCAGAGGGAGAGGGAGAGAATCTCAAGCATGTTCCGTACTGAGCATGGAGCCTGATGCGGGGCTCAATCTCACAACCCTGAGATCATGACCCGAGGTGAAATCAAGTCAGACGCTTAACCACTGAGACACCCAGGTGCCCCAACTTAATTTTTGTTTAAAGAGGGAGACTTAAGTCTAGGTTCTCCTCCTCCTTCCCTCTCCCTGCCCCTCCCCCTCCTCCTCTTCCTCCCCTTCTCCTTCCTGCCTAGAGATGTCGAATTGCTCCAGCACCATTTGTTGAAAACTTGTCTTTTCTCCACTGAATTGCTTTTGCATCTTTGTCAGAAATCAGCGGGGCATATTCATGTCAGTCTATTTTTGTATTCTTTATTCTATTCCATTGATCTATGTGTCTACCCCTCTGCCAGTACCAATCTTGATTCCCTGGTAGCAATATGAAAAGTCTTGAGATCAGGTAAACTGAGCCTTCCTAATTCACTCCCCCTTTTTAAAATCATTTTAGCTATTTAGTTTGCCTTTCCATATAAATTTTAGAATAATCTTGCCTGTGGCTACAAAAAAACCTTTCTCTAATTTTGATAGGAATTATATTAAACCTGTATATAAATTTGGGGAAGAAATGACACCTTTTACTATGTTAAGTTTTCCAATCCGTGAATACAATGTGTCACTCATTTGTTTAGATGTTCTTCGATTTCTTTCATCATTGTTCTGCAGTTGTCAATATATAAGACCTATACATGTTTTGTTAGATTTACGCATAACTATTTGATTTTTTTTTAGTGATTGTAAATGGTATTATAATTTCAGTGTCATGTATTCATTGGTAATATGTAGAAATAGAAAAACATATTTATATTTATATAAATATATAACTGCATAAAATATATTTATGAATATAAAAATTTATGTTCATCTTGTACCCTGCAATGTTGCTGACTTACTTACTAGTTTAGAAGTCTTTAAAGTAGAGTCTTGGGATTTTCTATATCGACAGCGTTCTATCTGCAGATAGAAACAATTTTATTTCTTCGTTTCCAATTTGTATGTTTTTTATTTCCTTTTCTTGTCTACTGCGTTCCTGTATTTATTTTTATTTATTTTATTTAATTCTTTTAAAGATTTTATTTATTTATTTATTTGAGAGAGAAAAAGAGAGAGCATGCACACACAGAGGGAGAAGCAGACTCCCTGCTGAATGGAAAGCCCGATGTGGGGCTTGATCCCGGGACCTTGAGATCATGACCTCAGCCGAAGGCAGATGCTTAACTGATCGAGCCACCCAGGTGCCCCTGCGTTACTGTATTTAGAACCTCCCACACTAAGTTGAATAAAACTAGGGAGCAGGTGTCCTTATTTTATTCCTGATCTTAGGAGGAAAACATTCAGTCTTTCACTACTAAATGTGAGCCATTGGCTTGTTGTAGATGGTCTCTATCAAGTTTAGGAATTTCCCCTATTTCTATTTTTTTTTTTTCTGAGAGTTTTTTTTTAAAGAATCATGAATGGATATTAAATCTTATCAAGTGCTTTTTCTGCATTGATTGATATGATTATGTGATTTTACTCCTCTACCCCATTAATATGATGAAACACACTGATTGATAGTTGAATATTGAGCCAGCCTTGCATCTCTGGAATAAACTCCACTTGGTTGTGATGACTAATTCTTTTTATGATTGCTGAATTCTATTTGATGATATTTTGTTAATAATTTTTATATTCATATTCTTGAAGGATATTGGACTGTAATTTTCTTTTTTTGTATTCTCTTTGATTTTGTACTGTCGTTGACTGATAGAGTAATATTAGCTTTATAAAATAAATTGTAAGGTGTGCTTTCCTCTTCTGTTTTCTGGAAGAAATTATGTAAAATTGGTGTCAATCTTTATTTAAATGTTTGATAAAATTCCCCATTGAAGTTAACTGGGCCCAGAGATTTATTTTGGGGGAATTTCTTAGTTATGAATTCAATTTCTTTAATAATTATAGGGATATTCAAATTATCCATTTCATATTTGATGAGTTGTGGTAGTTTCTGTTTCTCAAGGAATTGATCCATTTCATCTAAAAGTTATCAAATTTATGTGTGTAGTAAGTTCTGAAATCAGAAAATGTGAGTCCTCCAACTTTGCTCTTCTTTTTCAAGATTGTTTTGACTATTTGGGGGTCTCTTAAGATTCTATATGAATTTTAGGATGGGTGTTTCTATTTCTGAAAAGAATATTGTTGGGATTTGGTGAAGATTGCATTGAATTTGTAGATCACTTTGAGTAATAGTGACATCTTAACAATATTAAGTTTCTCAATCCATGAACATGGGATATATTTCCATTTATTTATCTCTAATTTCTTTCTGCAATATTTTGTAGTTTTCATTGTATGTCTTTTACCTTCTTTAAGTTAATTCCTAAATATTTTTGATGCTATTGTAATATAATTGTTTTATTAATTTCTTTGTCAGATTATTCATTATTAGTGTATAGAAATGTAAGTTACTTTTGTGTATTGCTTTTGTATCCTGCTAATTAGCTGAATTCATTTATTAGTTCTGACAGATTTTATTCTGAAAATCTTTAGGATTTTCTACATATAAAATTATATCATCTGTGAATAGATATATTTACTTTTTTCTTTCCAATTTGGATGCCTTTTATTTTGTTTTCTTGCCTAAATACTCTGGCTAGAACTTCCAGTACTATGTCGAATAGAAGTGGTAGAGTGAGCATCCTTGCCTTGTTTCTGATCATAGAAGAAAAGCTTGCAGTCTTTCATAATTGAGTATGATATTTGTTGTGGGTTTTTCATATAACTTTATCTTGTTGAAGTAGTTTCCTTCTGTTCCTCGGGTGTTGAGTGTTTTTATCATGAAAGGGTATTGAATTTATTGAACTTTACCAAATGCTTTTCCTGCAGCAATTAAAATGACAGTGTGTTGGTTTTTTTCTTCATTCTATTAATGTGGTATATTACATGATTGATTTTTGTATGTTGAACCATCCTTATATTCCAGAAATAAATCCAAATTGGTCATAGTGTATAATCCTTTTAATATGCTGGTGAATTTGGTTTATTAGTACTTTGTTGAGGATTTTTGTATCAATGTTCAGAAAGGATATTGGTCTGTAATTTTGTATTGTCTTTGGCTGTGACATCAGGGCAATTCTAGCTTCATATAATGAGTTAGGAAATGTTCCTTCATTTTCAATTTTTTTTTTTTTTTTTTTAGAAGAGTTGGTGTTCTTTAAACATTTGGTGTAATTCACTAGTGAAGCCATCAGATCTGGGCTTTTTGTTGCTGTTGTTGGGAGATTTTTGATTTCTTATTCGATTTCCCTACTAGTTATAGGTCTATTGAGGATTTTTATTTCATGATTTAGTCTTGGTAGATTTTGTATTTCTTGGAATTTGTCCATTTCATCTATGTTATCCAATTTGTTGGCATATGATTGTCTTTTATTTTTTTTACTTTTAATTTTTTTAAATTTTTTTTTCATTTTTATTAACATATGATGCACTATTTGCTTCAGGGGTTACAGGTCTGTGATTCATCAGTCTTACACAATTCACAGCGCCCACCATAGCACATACCCTCCCCAATGTCCATCACCCAGCCACCCTATCCCTCCCACCCCCCCTCCACTCCAGCAATCCTCAGTTTGTTTCCTGAGATTAAGAGTCTCTTATTGTTTTAAAATCCTTTTTATTTTGTAGCTTTAGTAGTAATGTCCCCACTTTCACTTTTAATTTTAGTAATTTAAATCTTGTCTCTTTTTTAGTCAGGTTAGCTAAAAGGTTTGTCAATTTTGTTGGTCTTTTCAAAGAACAAACTTTTGGTTTTGTCAATTTCCTCTGTTACATTTCTATTCTCTCTTTCATTAATCTCTGCTCTAATTTTTATTATTTCTTTCCTTCTGCTTGCTTTGGGTTTAGTTTGGTCTTTTTCTAGTTCCTTAAGTTTTAAAATTAGGTTTTTGATTTGAAGTCTTTCTTCTTTTTTAATGTGAGCATTTTTAGCTATAAATTTTCCCATTAGCACTGCTTTCACTGCGTCCCATAAGTTTTGACACATTGTGTTTTTCATTTTCATTTATCTCAAGATATGTTCTAATTTCCATTTTTATATCTTCTTTGACCCATTGGTTGTTCAAAATTGTATTGCTTAATCTCAACAAATTTGTGAATTTTCCAGTTTTTCTTCTTTTGATTTCTAACTTCATCCCATTGTGGTTAGAAAAGATACATTGTATGGCATTTGCCTCTAAAAATGTATTGGCAATTAATTTGGGGGCTAACATGGCTTATCCTGGAAAAATGTCCCTGTGCACTTGAGAAAAATGTATATTCTATTCTTGTTGGGTAGAGTGTTCTGTTCATGTCTTTAGATCTTGTTAGTTTATTGTGGTGTTTGAGACCTGTATTTCCTTACTCATCCATTACTGACAGTAGCCTATTGAAGTCTCCAATTATTACTGTAGAACTATTTCTCATTTCAGTTCTGTCAATTTTTGCTTTATATATTTTTCTGGTCTGTTACTAGTGCTTATATATTTATAGTTGTTATATCTTCTTGCTGTATTGAAACTTTTATTAATATATAATGCCATTCTTAGGGGAAGAATGAAGGGGGGGGAATAGGAGGGGGAGACGAACCATGAGAGACGATGGACTCTGAAAAACAAACTGAGGGTTCTAGAGGGGAGGGGGGTGGGAGAATGGGTTAGCCTGGTGATGGGTATTGGGGGGGCACGTTCTGCATGGAACACTGGGTGTTGTGCACAAACAATGAATCATGGAACACCACATCAAAAACTAATGATGTAATGTATGGTGATTAACATAACAATAAAATTAAAATATATATATATATATAATGCCATTCTTTGTCCTTGTAACCTTTTTTGGATTTCAAATCTGTTGTATTTGATATCAGGATAGCTACCGCTGCTTTCTTTTGGTTACTGTTTGCATGGAATATCTTTTCCCACCCTTTCAATTTCAACGTATTTGTATTTCTGGATCTAAAGTGAGTCTCTTGTAGACAGCATGTAGTTGGGTCATGTGTTTTTATCCATTCTGCCAATCTCTGTTTTAATTAGAGTTTCATCCCTTTATATTTCATGAGTTTTTATTTTACTTATTTTACTTTTGGTTCTGAAATTTCTATTTAATTCTTCTTTTCATCATCTGTTTATTTGAGGGTTTCTATTTCTTTGCTGAGGCTTTCTTTCTTTTTCATTCTTTTTAAGCATGCTCGTAACTGTTTACCAAAACATTCTTATCATAGCTTCTTTAGAGTTCTAACATCTCTGTCATCTTGGTGTTGGTGTTGACACCTATTGATGTCTTTTACTTCATTCACTTTGCAATCTTTCTAGTTGTTGTTATGCTGAGCAATTTTCTATTAAAACCTGGTCATTTTTGTATATGTTATGATATTCTGGATCTTATTTAAGCATTCTATTTTAGCTGGCTTCCTCTGACACTACTTCAAGAGGGGAAAAGAGGACCCTCTTCTGATATTGCCGGGTGGAGGGAAATGGGCAGGTTCTCAACTGAGTCTTCATTGACATCCAATGGGGTGATCCTTGTCATAGCTGGATGGAAATGGCATTCTGGCTCCCCTCTAGGCCTCCACTGATACCTCCCAGCTGGCTGAGTGGGGTAGATATGCCTTGTTACTGCTTCCCATCTGGCCACACTGACACCATGGGGAGGGTGTCCTCATTACAGATGGGCAGTGGTGAAAGTTCTGACTCCCCACTAGTCGTCCTCTGATACTATCCCGGGGGGATGGGGAGGGGTGCCTCAACATTCTGGGTGGGAGTGGAGGTCCAGGCCTCCTGTGTGGTCTCCTGTGACACTGTGGGGAGGTGGGGTGACTGCCTGGCTGGGATGAAAGGTGCAGCTTCTTACTTGGTCTTTTCTGACAACACCTGACGGGGGTGGTGGGTGCCTCATTACAGCCCGATTAAGATAGAAATCTAAGCTCCTCGCTGGCCTTTGCTGGCATGGGGGCAGGGGGTAAGGCCACAGTGTTCTCTGTGCTTTTTGGCAGGAGTAGAGCGATTATTGTCTAAAAGCTTTCTCTCCTGCTAGACTGCCTCTTTCCTGGTCTTTCGGCTAGGGTGCATAGGCTGTTGTTGAGGATATTTTTAATCGGTGCCTGTGGCCATTTCTGAGTTTTTAGTTTCTTCAGCTCCAAGCCTGGCATACATGAAGCAAAAAGAAAACCCAGGGAATGCAACACTGCCTTGTTCTTTGGGTCCTGCGGCCCCTAGCCAGTCTTCTGCCTTCTCTACACATTTCAGAGTCTTGTGTTTGCGTTATGTATAATGTCCAGGCTTTTGAGTTGTAGTTTGTGGAAGGAATAGAGAAATGTATGTCTACTCTATCTTCCTGGAGGTGGGAATACACCCATGTATCATTTTTATGATGAGGAAAAAAATACATATTTTTTAACCAAACAAAAAGACTTATACTGCAGCTGGAGGGTTATGAATCAGTCAAGAAGTTCTTGTGTGATTTAATCCAGAAAGAATAAAATTGGTGACCATGGTGGTGGGTGATGGGGAACAACAGTAACCATACTTTATTGAGCACTTTTGTGTACTTTCTCCCATTTTTGTGACTCCTCACAGCAAACCTGTGAGGCCAGCATTATTCCCATTTTACAGTGAAGTAAACTGAGATACAGTCTAAGAAACTTTTTTCCAATGTTATATATCTAATGAATGAGACAGGAGGGAGCTTTTTTTTTTTTTTTTTAAAAATAAAAGCTTTTATTTACTTATTTGAGAGAGAGAGAGAGTGAGCACAAGCAGGGGGAGCTGCAGAGGGAGAGGGAGAAGCAGGCTTCCTGCGGAGCCGGGAGCCCAATGCGGGACTTGATCCCAAGACCCTGGGATCATGACCTGAGCCGAAGGCAGATGCTTAACTGACTGAGCCACGTAGGCGCCCCCAAACTTTAGCCTGCCTTGATCAAAAACCTGAAATCTCTGTATCATGGCCTCTGTGGACTTCCTTTTTTTTTTTTTTTTAAAGATTTTATTTATTTGACAGAGAGAGATACAGCGAGAGAGGGAACACAAGCAGGGGGAGTGGGAGAGGGAGAAGCAGGCTCCCCGCAGAGCAGGGAGCCCGACGTGGGGCTCGATCCCAGGACCCTGGGATCGTGACCTGAGCCGAAGGCAGATGCCCAACAACTGAGCCACCCAGGCACCCCTGTGGACTTCCTTTTAACAAGAGGATCCTGGAGAACAGGAAATGTCCACTGTGACCGAGCAGTCCCCATTATCTGTGTTCTGCAGAAAGCACTAGGCCCCCGTGCAGGGAGCTGGTTTGGCCTAGGCTACCAATGGCATTTCCATAGAACTTGTATTTTATATGACTTCCTGAAACAACTTTGAGACGTAGGTGTAAGCCAGACTCACTGATGCACAGATGGGGAATCTGTAGCTCAGAGAGGTCGAGTGACTTGTCTAAGACCATATGGCATTTGATGCTGGAAGCAGATCTGGAAAAAAGGTCGTTTCGAGTCAGGCAGGAGCCGGTAGGCACGCCCCCAGCCCCCAGTGCTGCCTCCAGTCTAGTCTCTGCCCTGTCGTTTTGTTCGGACCAAGGTGTAGACAGAGTTTGCTGCAGTGAAATCCGGGCCTCTCCTCCAGCAGCCTCCTGGCCTGCACCAGTCTGCGGACTGGATCTGATGGAAACCTTATGTGGAACAAAAAACAAACCTGAAAACCAGACCCATCTCAGTATCTCCATCCGCTGGATAAACATCTCTAAGACAGACGCACAGGGAGGCCAAACTCCCTTTGCCAAGTTTTTAACCTAAAGTTTGGAAGTGGTTTGCATTTTCCGTAGAGCAGTAAACTATCTTCATTCCTTTTACGGGGAACGGCTCCTTATGGGGTGATAATTTACTTTTAATCTCTCTTTCAGGAACTGATGATTTTGCCTTCTTGCCCGATAGAAGTTGTGGGTTAAAAGAAAAGGCCTATTTTTTTTTTTTTTTTTTGAAGTCTTCTTCTTTCCCATCTTTCCTTTTTTTTTTCCCTTTTGAAAGCCTGCTTTGGGAGTCTTTGGAGCCTTGCCTCTTTATTCGGAGAGAACTTGGCTCCTTCGTGGTGCCCCCATTCCTCTGCCGAATCTAATCTGACTGTTCTATTTATAATTCTTGAGCAAGATGAATCTCGTCTTTGTGTTTCTTTCTGAGCAACTGCTCCCCTCCCTAGGACTACAGCCATTTAACCTCTACAAGAATCTCTTTAATTTCTCTGCAAATTGCCAGAAAGCAGGCAGCTGAAACCCTATCAGGTCCTGGATCATATCAGACCTGCTTTAAAACTGGCACCCTCCTCCATCCCCCAACCTCCTGGGAGTTCATTTAGGAACAGGGCTGTGCAGAGAAATTCCCAGCAGCCCTCTGGCCACGCCAGCACGGTCTGGGAAGTCTGACAGGGAGGGGCACACTCTGGCGGGCAGAGAGGCTCTAAGATGGAAACCCTGCCCACTTCCAGCCATGCCTCGGTTCCTCCTGGACCCCTCAAGGCTTAGACATACATGACATGCTATTTACCTTAAACTTGGATTCATCAGATTGTTCTGCCTGGAAACCATCTGGCCCCAAACCCTCGTTTTACAGAGAAGACAATGAGGACCCAGAGAAGGGAAGTGATAGACCCAAAGTCACCCATGTAGCCTGTTCAGAAGAGTTCAGACTGTAAAGTCGGTGTCCCACCTGGCACTCCTAGAATTTACAGAGGCATTATTTTGATGAAATGTGTCCACTCTACTGAAATGCCATTTAAAAACTGCATGTCTATTTTTATGCATTTTGAATGTTTATACATCTTCTAAATTCCTCTTGTCATTCCCTGTCTCCCATTCCTCATTTGTGCCCGTTTCTATATCCAGTACAGGTCTTTCTGTTCTCAGGACATCTTAATAGATGCCCTGGGATATGACTTCTACAACCGGGGTTTGAGAAAGAGGTGATGAGCCACATCAGAACCTAGAACCAGAGCAGGCAGATTGCTGGGGCTTGGAGATTTGAAGGCTGTGAGGGACTTTCTCGGGGCGGCTTAGCCAGTCAGTGACCATGCCAGGCTTGGAGCCTGAGACTCCCCGCTCCTCATCCAGTGCATCCTGCCCTACTCTGTTCCTGCTGGCTCTGTGTGGCTCCCAGTTCTGACCTGGGTCTGGCATGTTCATATAGACAATTCCTGTTAGTTAGGGCTCACGCAGACCAACCAGACTTCGAGCCTGACATTCATTTGTAATAAGAGAATGCATCATCACACTTGTGAAGCCAACCACATTTTAACCTCATTTGCTGTGAGCGTCCCTGTAAAATTAAATAAGAAAGGGCCAACATATTTACTTTGACCTCCTTAACACAATTGGTCTTCTTTTCTATAAGACAAACTAAAATGGTCTTGTAAGTTTTTAAGGGTCAGGAATCAGTGGGTCCCTCTGAACATACAAAAGCACATTTACCCTTTAAAGCTACTGAGACCCATTTGAATGTAACACAAATGCTACTCTAAGCCAAGCGTAATTATATTTAATTCATACTGAGATCCAGGTGGAGCAAAGCCTGTAATAATGGCTTCTTCCTAAGCTTGTGACTGTCTCAGGGTCCCTGCCTCCCCCTTTCTAAGAAATACCTTTTGCTTCAGGTTCTAAATTCTTTGGGAGGCATGGCATGGTGCACTTTTTGGAAGGCACCAGAAGAGAGGAAATGGAGTTTAAACATTTTGAAAGAGTCCACTTGCTTCCCTGTAGGGTTCCAGCCTTGCTTACAGAGGACGCATTGCCTCCAGTCAAGTAAGAATATGAACATTCATTTAGGACACGGACAGGAGGGAAATTATGTTCTTTGAAGGTATAGTAAGTATCCGACACTGTGCCACATTCTTCATAAACATGTTTCTCTTCCAATCCGCACGGTATCTCTGGTGGGCAGGTATGGTTATCTCCCTTTTAATAATGGACAAATTAAAGCTGAGCGAGATTTGAGAAATTTTTGCCTAAGGCTACTCAGAATAAATGATTTACACAAGATTTAATCCAGGTCTCTGACACCAAACCCAGCTACTATTATGAACGGTCTTGTATCTTGTGGAATATGTGTGAGAATTTCATGGTGTGTGTGTGTGTGTGTGTGTGTAGAAATGGAATAGCTCAGTCATGAGGAGTGTGCAGCTTCCACATTGAGAGACTTTGCCAAATTGCTCTCCATAGTGATGGTGCTTATTTATAGTCTCCCCAACAGTGTTTAAGAATTCTTATTGCTCCATATCCTTGCCAACATTTGGTGTGATCAAGATTTTTAATTTTTTTTCTGGCACCACTTGCTACTTCATTGTGGTTTTAATTTACATTTTACTTGATTACAATGAGATTGATTGTCTTTTCGATGTTATTATTGCCCGGTCAGGTTTTCTTTGTGAAATGCTTGTTCGTCATTTTGCCACCTCCTCTTTAGTATTGTGTATTTTATTCCTAGTGGATTTATAAGAGTTCATATATATATGTGCGTGCACGCGTGCGCGCACACACACACGCACACACACACATATATATATATATATATTCAGGATTCTAATCCTTCCTTGATTATATAAATTTTAAATATCTTTTTCCAATCCATAACTTGACTTCTTACTTTTTCAGCGATGGCTTATTTTTTAAAGCAAGCTTTATAGATCTCTAATTTGTAGACCACAGAATTTACTCATTGTAATGCACAGATTGATGTGTTTTAATAAGTTCATGGTTGGACAACCATCGCTACAATTTTTGGGCATTTTCATCACCCTCCAAAGTTTCCTTTTGGCCATTTTCAGTGAATATCACCTCCCAGCCCCAGCCAACTACTGATCTGCTTTGAGTCTCTGGTTTTGCTTTTTCCAAAAATATCATATAACTGGGAGTATACAATATACATTCTTTTGTGCCTGGCTTCTTTCACCTAATATAATATTTTAGAAGTTCATCCATGATGTTGCATATAACTTCTGTTGTTTGTTCCTTTTTTTTATTAGTGACTAGTATTCCATTGTATGGCTACCATTGTGTTTATCCACTTCAATATTTGTATCGTTTCCAGCTTTTAACTATTGTGAATAATTTGCTATGCACATTTGTGTACACATTTCTCGGTAAATATATATTTTGATGTCTTTCAGTGGATATTCAGAGTGGAAGTGCGAGTTGTATGTTAATTCTGTGTTTAACACTCTTTAAGAAACTGGGTTGAAATATTTTACAAAATGGTCGTACCATTTTTCATCCCCACCAGAAGTGTATGTACTTTTTAAAAGTGGGCACATGATTTGAATAGACACTTCACTGAAGAAGATATGTGAATGGCTAATAAGAATATGGAAAGATGCCCAGCATTATTAGTCAATAAGGAAATGTAAATTAAAAGCACGATGAGATAACACTAAGTACCCACTAGAATGGCTATAATTATGACGATTAGCAATACCAAGGGTTGGTGGGGGTGTGGAGAAACGGTTTCCCTTAAGGTGTGTTGCCACTAAGGTATCAGCTGAAATTTTTTATTCTTATTTTAATTTTTATCTTGGCTTCCTAAAGGTCACCGCTGTGTCTGCATAGCTAGTGGTCAGCCAGTGATTTGGGCAGAGGTTGCGCTTGGTTCTGTAAGACTTTTACCCGGAGCTAAATGATCTATGGGCAAACCAGGAAATCATTTAGACTTGCAACCAGTTCTCAAGTCTCCCTTGGATTTATATGCAGAATTTCTTGAGTCTCCCTCGCACATGGGTGTAGTTTTGCAGTCCACTAAAGTGTGTGTGGGAAGTTTATTCCAGCTCTCCGATGGCTTTCTTGTTTCCTGGATCGCTCCATTACATTTCTTACTGGTCTACCACTCACCACAACTAAGGTTGCAATCTGGGACTAGCAAGCTGCTATGGCAGAATTCACCACTTTTAGCTGGAAAAAGCCCTGGGTGTTTGCTCCCCATGTCACCCCTCCAACCACCATTATGAATTAAGCTAGCTCTCTCTGGCCACGAGCTCCTGGTTTTGCAGCTGGCCCAGCACTGGCAAAACTACAATGCTTACCTAACAAACTGGGGCAAGGGCTAGGAGCAGCCCCAGGCAAGAAGACCACAGACCCCTCTTGTTCTCGCCCAACGTTCTAGCAGCTTTTCAAGAGTAAAGTTTTCCAATTTATTATCCACCGTTGGTTGATTTCTAGGGCCTTGAAATGATTGGTTTTGACAATTTGTCCAGCATTATATGTGTTTTGGAAGAACTACTTCTTCATCCTGCCATAGTCGAAAGCCCCTCCAATGATGTCTTTTGAAGTGCAGAATATTTTGATTTCAATATAGTCAGATTATGCTTCAAGTCCTTAAGGAATTCTTCTGCATCACAAAGACATAAATATATTCTCTTCCAAGTCTTTCAAAACTTTTTTTTTTTTTTTAAAGATTTTATTTATTTATTTGACAGAGAGAGACACAGCGAGAGAGGGAACACAAGCAGGGGAGTGGGAGAGGGAGAAGCAGGCTTCCCTCCGAGCAGGGAACCCGATGCGGGGCTCGATCCCAGGACGCTGGGATCATGACCTGAGCCGAAGGCAGACGCTTAACGACTGAGCCACCCAGGCGCCCCTCAAAACTTTTAATGTTTATATTTTTGTTTCTCTTATCAGTGGCTTTTAATGGGTGTGGAATAAGGCAGAAATCTTTCTCTTTTCTCAAAGGTATTAGTTACCCTAGTGCCATTTATTGAATCGCCCATCCTTTCCTCCTAATTGGTCATGTCTCCTCTATTATATGTGAAGTTTCTTCATATATACGGATCTGTTTTTGAGCTCTATAGCCTGTGTGTGTGTGTGTGTTTATTTGTCCATCCCTTTTCCAACTACACAGCATTAGTCTTGAAATCGTTTAGGGCAGATGTTTTTTAAGATTGACTTGGCCTTTTCTTGGCGTTTTGCTCTTTCATGCAATTATAGCATTTGGCTTCTTAAGTTCCATGAAAAATTCTATTAGGACTTTGACTGGAATTTTTTTGAATGCATAGATTAATTTGGGAATACTGGACATATGTAAGATATTGAGTATTCTTTTCCATGAACTTGGTACATCTTTCTATTTGTTTAGGTCTTTTAAATATTTTTTCAATAATGTTATATCATTTTATCCTTAAAGATAGTATACATTTTCTGTGGGATTAATTATTTGGTTACTTTATGTTGGGTGTTGTAGATGGTATTTGTAAAATTACATTAAAATTTTTTTGTTTAATTTATAAGGGAAGGCAATTAATTTTTGTATATTTATGCTATATACAACAATATCAAATCTACTGTTTTTTCTTCCTATAGATTCTTTTGTTTTATTGTTTCATGTAGGAAATCATGTCAACTGCAAGTACTAACAATTTTTTTTTCTTTTCAATCCTTGTACCTGCTATTTCTTTGACTTTTCTTACTCCCGTGCTTAGGACTTCTATTATAAAGACAGATGTGTTGATAGCGGGAATTTCTGCAACTTTCCTATAAAACTCTTAACATTTGGTCATTAAAAATGATGTCTGAGAGAAGTTTTTGGTAGATGTAAAAAAATCCCTTGTATTCTTTGTTTGCTAACTTTTTTCTTTTTAAATTACAAATAGGTATTGAATTTTATCAATTTTTAATCATTTTTTTGTGTCTATGGACCTATGGGTATTAGCATATGTTTTTTCTCCTTTAATCTGTTAATGCAATGACTTATATTAATCAAACTTCTAATGTTAAGCCATATATGAATTCCTGGCATACCCCCAATTTGATCATAATATCCTTTTTATTCATTGTTTGATTTGGTTGGCTAATAATTTCTTTCATGTTGCCTTATCTATGTTTGTAAGTGAATTAGGCCTATACTTTTTTTCAGACTGTTGCTTATTTCAACTTTTAGAATAATAACATGAGAGTTGATTATTGGATGGGTCATCCTCTTCAAGACCTCTGTTAGGGTGGGAGCAGTGGAAATGGGGCATAAGCAGAAGACAGTGAAAAGGAAAAAGGCAAGGATTTAGTGAATATTTAGAGTCAGGAGGCAAGAACCTGAACAAGAGTCCCACCACAAACTAAGTGAAGAAAGTGAGGATTGGGAACTGTGTAAAGTAAGTATGAATGATAAAAAAGTTAAGTTTATGTAAAGATATGAGTTTGATATGTTGAGATAGCCAGTGAAACTGTCCAGTACGCAATTAGGAATTTGATATAGAAATTGCAATGTCACGGCTAGACATACAGCCATGGGAGTCATTTGCAATATCTGAACTGTGTAGGTGGATGAGATCATCATCTGCGATGAGTACACAGGGAAGAGAGCAGAGGATGGAAACTTGAAGGGTACCCACAATGAGAGGATGGTGGGGGGGAGGGAGAGAGAGAAGCTGTGGAGGAAAGAGCAAAGAAGGAAGCAAAGGTCATAATTTTCTGGGCTAGGGCTCAAAATAAAACATGAGAGCAGATGGGATCTGATACCTCCTCATTTAGTTCACACAACTGAGAAAAGGAGACCATTGCATTTCTCAAAAGATTTTTGGAGGAACCATTTTTTTAAAGATTTTATTTATTTACTTATTTGAGAGAGAGAGAGTGGGGGAGCATGAGCAGGGCGTAGGGCAGAGGGAGAGGGAGAAGCAGACTCCACGCTGAGCAGGGATCCCAACCTGGGGCTCGATCCCAGGACCCCGGGATCATGACCTGAGCTGAAGGCAGGCGCTTAACTGACTGAGCCACCCAGGTGCCCCTGGAGGAACCATTCTTAAAAATACTGCCCCTCATGGCCTAGAAAAACAGATCCCATCCCGTAGATCAAAGATAGTCATATATATTCCATCATCTACTGGCTTCCAGCTTATTTGCCTTTTCAGTTATTAATCCAATCTCATGAAAAATCAGTTTAAGTATGACCTTGAATTCAGAACATAGCTTATTTACTTTTTGCCACAAGTATCCTATAGGTTATGAGATCTTTTAGCCTTGTCCTCGATATAGTTGGTGGTATAGTCTATAGTTCTTTGACATCAATGTATCATTGATGTACATCAATCAGCAAAGACAGGCATGTAGAGTTTCAATGTTACAAGGGATGATAGGAAGCATTTTTCTCATTTCACAGATGAGAACACTCAGGACCAGAGAGGTGCAGTGACTTGACCTGGGTCACTTGGGGAGTTAGAGGCAAAGCTTGGACAAGAGCCCAGATCTCCTGACTTGTAGCCTCCATGACCCAGAACCTTACAAAGATCAACACACGAATCACTCTTGCCTGTGACAACACTCTGTGTTTGAACTAATAATCCGTTCGTTTTATTGATAGCTATTTCCTAAGTTATGAGCTGTTAGTTTATCCAAATGGGATTTGCCTACAAACACACTGTATTGCATTCAATTTTTTTTTTTATGTCTAAATGTATTCTTTGGATATATAGAGGGCCCATAATGGAGACAGTTAAATAAGTATGCCATTAGTTTGCAAACAGAAATGTTAACCGAGGCAGGATCCATTAATTTGTTGATAAGTGATTCATTGGATGACTCCTTTGGCCTATTTATTAACAATCCTTAATTCATCCTTCCTGAAGCACAAATTGAGTTCTTAAAAACATAAGCTAACATGTGTACACCTCATTGTATTTACTAGAATAGAAGCTCTTAACATCTGATAGTCTTTTATTTGACAATATTTAGGGAGTGCCAGCTGCATGCTTAGTCCCAGGGATATAGCAGTGGGCAAGACACACAAGGTCCCTGCCCTCAGGGAGCATATATTATAACAGCAGGGAGGTAGACAATACATGTGCAGGTAAATGGTGTTTTTTTCAGACAGTGACAAGAGCAAAGGGATAGAGAGTGACCGGAGGAGGAGCGGTTTTACATCGTCTGGAGTGGCTGGGTAGGGTGCCTGGCACAAGCTGGTTCCTTGGGAAGACAACTCTGAGATGGGGATTACCATATAGGGAGTTTATCGTGGAGCTCTTTTTGGATCAGCACCCATGGGGGAGTATAGGCAACAGGATTTGGAAGAGGGAGAAGTTTGCTGTTACATAGTCGCAGCAAAGCCTCAGCCTCCAAAGCCACGGGGAACTTTGGAGCTGGGGTAGCTCTGCTGAGTACCCTGAGCTGGAGCTAGAGGGCTGGCCTTTAGACCCTCTTAGTGGCCAGAATTGTACATGGCTGCCTTGGGTGGGGGGGTCGCGGGTGAGGGCAATCTGTGAGAGGCCCCAGCTGTGAGTTGTCGGCTGCCAGCGCTCCCAGCAGCTACAGGAACGGGAACGATGCCTTAGTCCCGAAAGGGGGGGCTGGAGTGACACATCACAGCCCCCACTATTGCCCCTCTGTGCCTGTGACATTTAAGCTGGGACCGGATGATGCGATCCCATTTAATCCTGGGCTTGATATTGTGACTTATCCCCATTTGGCCTCTTAGAAGCTCAGAGAGGTAAAGTGACTTGCTCCAAGTCACAAAGCTAATAGAAAGGACCCCTTGGGGTCTCCTAGTCCAGGGCTTTTTCTATGACCTGACAGTGTGTTGTTCCATTTATGCCTGTACTTGCGAGAGTGCCGTCGGAATGGATTTCTGTAAACGCTTTCGTAAAGGTCTTGGGTACGCTGCCAGCAGGATATAGGGTAGGGCTCTGTGCATTTCCCTGGAAAGTGTAATGATAGGGCAGGCCCATAAGGCCATGTTTACAAATTTGTTCAGATACATGATTAGACCTATTTCTGCAAAATGGATCTTCAGAATTTAAAAAAGTTTTCAAATAATATGCTTAGTTAGTTAAAACTTAGTTAAAAGAAAAACAAGTGGAACAAACATCATTAGATGTTACTTGCTCCAAAAGTCAAAAAGCTAATCACAGCCATGCCAAACATCTGCAAGTATTTTTAGCCTTCGAATCCCGTAATCTTTTTTCGGTTTCAAGTATGAGCAGAGAGTACCGGGTGTTACAGCTTTTATTGTCAATATCGTCAATTGCTCAAAGTTTGTTCCTTGCCTGGCTTTCAACCTGTGACCCGTTCAGCCCATCTCCTGTCTAGGCTGGGCTGCAGTCAGACAATGTCTTAAATGTCATGACCCTTTGCAGTTTTGTGTAAATTATTTCATCCAGTCCTTGTCAAAACACTGGGAGATGTGGATCTTTCTTCCCCTTTCACTGATAAAAAGACTGAAACCCCGAGAAGTTAAGTGACACAGATGCATAACATGAACTGTTGGGTTATAAGACCGCACGTTCTTCCTATTATCTTTCTGCCCACAAAGCTCTGAGCTGGGATTCTGGGGGAGTGGGAATGGGAATCTAAGAGAAGAAAGGAAGACACAGGAATGAGCAGAGAACAGATTAGTGTGCTTAATTATCTGGGCAAGTCATGTAACTTCCTTAGGCCTTGGCTTTGTCATTGGAGAAGTAACAGAATAGAACTTGATTCTTTCCAGGACTTTTCTTGACTCTAAGCTTCTCTGGTGTTAAGGAAAAGAAAAGGAAAAAAAAAGATCAACACAATGAGTCAGCAACAACAACAAAGAACAACAATGCTACCCCAGGTCTGTGGCCATAACCACACCTGTACAGCGACGCTTCCTTTCGGATTTTTCGCATTGGTGGAGTGCCTTCATTTTGAACACTGCTCAGGTAGTTGCTGATTTCCTGGTACCAATGTCATTGTTTTACACATAATGGTGAACAGACTGAAGAGATCAAATTAAATCCACTTCCACTTTAGGATAGGAAATTTGTTTGCAACAATCAAGACGGTTTGGAGCAGTAAGCATGGGTTTTCAATTGCCATCAAATGGTAAATTGCTTAATGTCAATTGGCATTAAGTGGACTGATTTGTACCCAATTAATATACGGTGGTTGGAAAGGAAGGAAACAATTTCATTTAGCTAGATCATTCTTCCCTGGGTTCTTCCTGCATGGAGCTCCAAGCAGTTTGCAGACATTCTTTTTTATTCCATGTATCCCCTACCCCTGTGAGCCACATCCTCCCTTGCTGGGAAGGATGTGGCCTTGGAGAAGCTCACTTTAAGTTTTTTCATGCTTCAGAGTCCCATTTAAGGAATGGCTACTGCAGGGCCCCCCTGAGGCAGCACAACATCAGTGGTGTAAACGAGTTAATGCAGCTTGCAGAGCATTTCATTGCCAACCAGAGCTCGGTTTTGGCCCTGGAGAAAGCTGGCCTACTGGCCACGAGGCTGAATTATAGGGTCAAGCCCCTCCCAGCATTTGCTTGGAAGACTTCTGCTGGAGAATCCAAGGGATCAAAATAGTGCTAGCCGTGACAAGTCAGATGCATGAAGACTCAGGGTCTCCGCAAGACCTGAACCCCACCCCCTCACCCCCAGCTTTGACAAACAACCACAGAAGAAACACAGGTCACCCAGTCACTGCCCGCTGAAATGTGGGCACGCAGAAGCTCGGCTACATCCATGCTCCAGAGACTCCCCAAATGAGGAAAAGCCATGTGAGCCCACACTGGCCGATTGGAGCTGGATGAAGAACAATAGTAGTCTCATTTTCACATCCATAGATTTTATGCTCCCTTTGGTCAGGAATTTACATTTATATAGACTCTTTCAAACTCTGGGTTCTAAAATGGCTTTGCTGGTTTATATGTATAGGGCACCACTTTGTATCAGCAGTTGGCTCTGTATGTATAAACAGAACCTGACCATCTGTATTTAAACAAAAGCATGTGGCTCAGTTTTAACTTGGTCATTTTAAGCCATACCATACTTGGATGAATTCCTCCGAGTGTTTTATTTTTTTTTAAGGGCACATAAATGTGTATGTTCCTGCTGGAGGAACCCGTTAGTCTGATTCCATTTTGATGCAAGGTGGTTCTGTAGCTGTCCTTCCTCCATGATTTATGTAGGAACATAAAAAGATGCAATATGACTGAGAAAAATACAGGCAATGACTCTCTCCTTCAACCTAAACCCAAAAGGCATTTCCCGCTCTTTTCCATGACTTTGTTCAAAGAAACCCCTGAAGAGAAAAAGAATGTACATGAAAATCACTTAGCCAGTTGCCAGGCTCCATCCATAAGGGTGCTCATGTCTGCTGTTACTATGGAGACAGGCAGCGTCTCGTAGCAGAAAGATTTCTGCATCTAGAGTCAGAAGGCCTAGGCTGGAGCCAAATCGGTGCAAGCTAGGAGCAGAGAGATCTTAGTTTCCAAATTTAAGTGGAGATATACCGATTCTCTTTGCTCAAGACAGTTGTTGAGGAGGGATGGACATCTGCCTGGGGCATCAGTCATCAATGACCACCAAGGGTTGATTTGGCTGTTTGGTTGGCTAGACGGAGGTCTGGAGGTCTCTACCCCTTTCTGGCTCCGTTGGAGAGAATGGCTTTTCCAAACAGAAGAGGACTGTTCTTGGGTCACAGCTATGGGGACAGATGGAAGACCCCTAACTAGGATTGTTGCAAGGACTGAATATGATAGTGTATACAAAAGAGACTTCTTACCTCTGAGAGTCATATGAATGTGTACAAATCCTTGTGCAGGAACCCGCTGGGGCTCTGTTTCTCCTGGAGTGTAATACCCAAGACTGCTAGTGTGTCTAGCTACTGAACCCAAGATGTCACTCTACAAAACTTGAAGGATCCCTGGAAACATGAATTAGTGCTCTTCACAGCCTCTCTTGCGTTAGACTTCTTCACACACGTGCCGTCCTGTCCCTTAGAGAGTTTCTCGATCTTGGCACTGTTGACATTTTAGATCAGATAATTCTTTGTAGTTAGAGACTGTCCCATGCACTGTAGGATGTTTAGCACATCCCTGACCTCTACCCACTAGGACCCAGCAGCATCTATCCCTAGTGGGACAATCAGAAATGTCTCCAGACATTGCCAAATGTACCCTGGGGGGCAAAAATCACTCTGGGCTGAGAACCACTAAGTTAGACTGTGAGATCCATGGCAACGAGTTTTATGATTTTTTTTAAAAGATTGTATTTATTTATTTGAGAGAGAGAGAGACAGAGAGAGAAAGAGATTGGGAGAGGGGAGCAGAGGGAGAGGGTCAAGCAGACTCTGTGATGAGCACGGAGCCTGATGTGAGGCTCAATCCCATGATCCTGAGATCATGACCTGAGCCAAAATCAAGAGTCAGACACTTAACTGACTGAGCCACCCAGGAGCCCCTATTCTTTATTACATTTTTATAAGTTGTATCCTTGCACCAAGTGACATAGTATCCAGCCCTAGTAAGTGCTCAATAAAAAGTAGTCGACCAAATTTCAAACTGAAAAAAGTAGCAAAGTTTCACTTGGGGATGAGAGCCTCCTCCTGCCAACTTTTCAGCCTCAGTTAAAGAGGCCACACTGAAAAGCAGATGAAGCATGTTATGGTGTTAAGCAGTCCAAGGTCAATGGGGAAACACTTACCAGCAACGAATGTACGTTCACAGCATCACTTGATATGGATTTAGAAGTAATTGAAACTATCTTAGATTGCCATAGGGTACCCAAGCACTCTGAAATTTAGGGAGCTGGGGATTTATTTATACCTGTCTGTTCATTGTTATTACCCACCCTCCCCCCTTTCCTCCATCCTCTTTAGCTAGAGATGTGCTCACAATATAATTCTCTAGTCGGTTTTGGGTTCTCGACCTTTTCATATCGCAGGTTTTTTGCAGGGTCTCTGACAAACCTAGAGGGAATCGTCAATGTGCCGGTGACCAGACCAAATTGTGCTTGCAGACACAGGGAGGAAGAGCTAGGGAGGTGTTAGGTGGTTTCAGTCACCGGTTCTAGCCAGTAGGGGGCTGCTGACTTGGGCTGTTCCAGGGGGCCTGTATCTTCCGTGATTTTATTTTATTTTTAAAGATTTTATTTATTTTTTGACAGAGAGAGACAGCGAGAGAGGGAACACAAGCAAGGGGAGTGGGAGAGGGAGAAGCAGGCTTCCTGCCGAGCAGGGAGCCTGATGCGGGGCTTGATCCCAGGACCCTGGGATCATGACCTGAGTCAAAGGCAGACGCCTAACGACTGAGCCGTCCAGGCGCCCCTCTTCTGCGATTAGTGGGTAGACAGCAGAACAGTTTCCAGAGGTTCTAGACCATGGGCACATCCTCTGGGAGTGCCAGGCGGCCTTTGGAGCACTCTTCCCCTTGGAAGGCAGTGACCTTTCTCCAGGTGGTTCTTTAGCTGCAGTAGAATGTGTCTGCTCTGCTCTCCCTCACAGTGAAATGCCTTGAAATAGTGACTGAAATGAGGTGTTCCAATTCCATCTGTCTCACTTTCTCTTGAGCACACCACACTCAGGATTTTACCCCCATCACTTGACAGAAAATTGTTCTTGTCAAGGTCACCATGACCTGCCAGTTACTAAATGCATGGTCAATTTGCATCCCCACCCCACTTGATCTATCAGCAACATTTGACCCAGGTGACCATCTGTCTTCTTTGAACTGCTTTCTTCTCTTGGCTCCGAGGACACCATACTCCCCTGGCTCTCTCCTCACCCCCTCCCAAGGCAGTTCCTTCTAGTGATTATTGCTGGTCCTGCCTCCTCTTCTCTCTTTTATACACTAGTCTAGTGGCATTAAATATGGCTATAGATTGACTTGAGTACCCCCAAACTTCATATATTGAACTCTAACCCCCAATGAGAACGTATTTGGAGATGAGGCATTTGGGAGGTGATTAGGTTACGATGAGGTCATGAGGGTGAGATTCTCTTGATGGAATTAGTGCCTTTCTAAGAACAGACACCAGAGAGCTGGTTTCTTCTCTCTCCCTCTGCCACGTGAGGACAGAGAAATAAGGCGACTGTCTCCAAGCTGAGAAGAGAGCCCTCACCATGGAACTGAGTTGGCCGGCACCTTGATCTTGGACTTCCCAGCCTCCAGAACTGTGGGAAATAAATTCCTGTTGTTTAAGCCACCAGTCTATGGTATTTTATCATGGCAGCCCAAACAGACTAATAAAAATACTAATTGCTGGCAACTCATGGATTTCTGTATCCAGCCTGCATATCTTTCCAGAATGCCAGTCTCAGCTGCCTAATTGCCCACTCAACATCTCTGCTTGGATGACTAATCAGTATCCCAAATTAGCATACCTCAAAAGGAACTCCCTCACTCCAAAACCTACTACTACAATCTACTCCACCTCAGTGAACGACAACTCTATTCTTCTGGTCAATCGGGCTAAGAAACTTGGAGTTCTTTCTCTCAGACTTCATATCCAATCCTTCAGCAAAACCTCTAGCTCTGCCTTCAGATATATATCCTAGACCCAATGACGTCTTCCTACCCTCACCACTCGCTGCCTTAGTTCAAGCCACCAGCATCCTGGATTAGTGTAGTGCCTCCAAATGGGCTCTAGTGCCTACAGACTTGTCCACCACTCCTGCCTTCTCCCGTCTGTTTTTAGCATAGCCCCTAGCTCACATGGCGGTTCAGCTGCCCATTCTCCAAAAGCATCCATCTTAGAGTAACATCCAAATCTTACTGCTGCCTAAGTTCCTTCATCTGACCCACTGCTGTTGCTCTGAGCTCACCTCTTGCCACTTGTCGCAACCTTATCCCTGTTCCATCCTATCCTGCTACACTGTGTTCCTTGTTATTCTCTTCCTCAAACACCAGGATTCTCCTGCTTCAAAGCCTTTGCACATGCTGTTCCTTTTGTCTGGAATACTTTCCCCTTAGATATTTGCACGGCTCACCTACCTTCATCAAGCCAAACAGTCATTTCCTCCAAATGGCCTTCCCTAACCACCCATCCTATCTAAAATACTATCCCCCCTCACCATGCTCATTTATTTCCTCTATATCACTGAATCATGTTTGCTATCTGTTTACTTTCTTATCCTGTTCCTCCTCGAGAATGTAAACTCCCTGAGTTTAAGAAGCCTTGTCCCACTGCTGCAACCCTAACCCTGTAACAACTTCTAGCCCACGGTTGGTGCTCAGTAATATTTGTGGAGAGAAGGAATGAATCTATGCCTGCAACTACCAAGAGCCAACATGATAAAGCAGACTTTGTCAATAATTTCCTGGAAGATTTTAGGTTATTGATGCTTTTTTATTTGACCTTCAAAATGAGATTGCACATGCCACTGTTTCTTTCCAGTGTAAAATGTAATTTTTTTTTTTTTTTAGTTGAAAATGGGAGATTTAAGTTTGGTGAACATTTCGGTCTCTAGCATTCTGCGAACGGGTTAATGGGCCAAGGTGTCCTTTGATTATGTTCAGTTTAATTCAACAAATATTGATTGCTCCCCACCACATCCCAGGCTCTGTGAGAGACAGAAATACAGATTGCTTAGGTAGGATCCTGCCCTCAAGATGCTCACAGCTGTCTAGGGATACAGAATACAGACTACCATTCACTTTTTCAAAATTTAAAAATTTTGATAAATAGTACCAGGTTTTGGGGGGCACCTGGGTGGCCCATTCGGTGAAGCATCTGACTTCAGCTCAGGTCATGATCTCACATTTCTGTTGGCTCCCTGCTCAGCAGGGAGTCTGCTTGTCCCTCTGCCCCTCCCCCTGCTCATGTTCTCTCTCTCTCTCTCTCTCTCAAATAAATAAATACAATCTTTAAAAAAAAAAAAACCTTAAAATATAGTACCAGGTTTCTATTCCCATCAGGAGGTTGAAGTCCAATGAGAACATTAATGTCCGCAGGCAGATTACATGTCAAACTTCCTCTAAAGGGAAATGCCAGGACCAGATAGATTCATGTGGTCCAAAGAGCACAGCATCGATAAACGCCGCAAGGGAGATGAAAACAAAGTGTTGTGGGTGATCTGAAAAGGGAACAGTCACATCTCTTGGGGGATATTATGGACGGCTTCATGAGAACGAGCACTGCTGAGCTTGGCAGGTAGGGAAGCGGGGCAGTGAAAGCCAGGAGCGCCTCCACACAGAGGAAAGAGGCACTTGAGCATAGGTGTGCAATGGGAGACTCTGGGACTTTTTCTAGAAATGGTGATGGCCAAACGTGACTAAAGCATGGAGCAGAAGCAGGGGAGTAGCTGGCATTTGGGATGGAGGACAACCCAAATCATGGTTAGTAATAATATTTTTTTCAAAAGTAACAGGATTGGGAAACAAGAGCCCTGTTTTTGTGACAATAGCAAAAATGATACTTCAAATCTGATTGTTCTCACTTGCTTGTTTGTGCAAAGGGTTTTGGACTCCTCAAAGAGGACTAATTTATTTACAACTTTTTGGTGTATTTCCATGTCTCTTTAAATCTTTGAAAATTGATAATCCACGCAGCATCTATAAAGACTCTCTATTCACCACCTACCAGAACAACCTATTACTCTCCCTTGATGGATAACAGAGTTTACTGTAAGTGCCTTTTCATGACGGTGATAGAATTTCTCCCATTCTTTCACTTTTCCCATAAAGCCCACATCTGCTGACCTCCAGGGTTTGATAAAAGGTCTCTCTCATTAGCTCATGCAGCTCAAGCTCTATCTGAACAGGATTCCAGTAAGGATGGCTACAGACTGAATAACGGTCTGTCTTTCCAAATACCATGGACTCAAATGCTTAGAGCAGACCACATTTTAGTAGTTGGACATGGAATATACACCAAAAATAATTATAAACTATTATGGCCCCAAATGCAGACCATTATGACAAGAATTCAGGGATCTGGTCTCCTGAATAAACCACAGCGGACATTTACCTATATCCACAGTCCATTTAATACATTTTTACTACAACGTGGGTCACAAAACAAAGCTCAGGGAAGGATTCACAAAGTATTTCTGAGCTGGAAAACATACATGGTTATTTGGTTGAATTGTCCCCTTTTATAAACAAGAAAGTTGAGGTCAGAAGAGGTTACAGCTTCGAACTCGAGTTACAGCATTGAACTCATACCTGGGACTTCAATTCTTCCCACAGGGAAGGTGATCACCTCTCAGTGACCATCTGTGGGAGAATCTCCTCATGGGCTGGTCTTTGGATCTCATGCTCTTTAAGGGCCCCTCTAACTGCTACCCTCTACTTTTCTGCTAGACCTTCACCTTCACTGCCTTGGTAGGCTGTGCCTTAGGTAGGGGCTTTAGCACCAGCTCAGGTCCCCAGGCTACAGGTGAGCATTATGAGTACAGGGAGCTTATCTGTCTATATTCTGTGTTTTTGCACTATGCCTGATGCCTCATCAGAACTCAATGTATCTTAGTTACCTTCCTTTCTACTGTGGAATATACTCGTTCAATTGAACTGATATGGTTGGGGAAGAGGGTGGATATGTGATGGAGGGAGGTTGTCAGTGACTTTGTAATCCACCAAGTAGGAGGGGGTTGGAGAGAAAAGAAATGTAAGGAGGGGATGGGAGAGTAAAGGAAAAGAAAGACAAAGGATGGGGAAAAGTCAGGAAAAGATCACATTTAAAAGCACAAAACTGGTTCCTGTTTAAATGCAGACATGAATCCAGGGTGTGTCACATGCCTTCAGCCTGCGCAAGTGGTTATGCAAATTAATTGAAAAGAGGGAGGAAAGAAGAGGGGACAGGGAGATGAGTCCACATTGAAATGCTCCCAAAGATCCCTTAGAGCGGCTTCCTTCCCCACCTTGGTGAGGGGAAGAGGGTATGGATCCCGTTTGTGCTGTTGCTGCAGGAAAAAGGAGGCATTAGCTCTGTGTAATCACAGGGAGGCAGTTCTCACTGCAGAACCAGGTGGGGTCTTATCACCCATACAGTGCAGTGGTGGTGGTGGGGGGGGGGTCAGCTCCCATCTCCCATGATATTAGCTCAGCAAGCATTCAGGAGACTCCACTGGCCACTGTTCGCTCACTTTCCCGTGGACACCCCTCAAAGGTACTAATTCCACCATCAACCATGCCTGAGCCGTGGGGTCAGCCCGGATGCTCCACCTGCCTCCTGTGGGTTCAGGCTGCTCCAGGAAGCAGGGGCCCGTTGGCAATGGGATTTCTCTCCTTTAGCGGGTGCTTTGGAGGGAGTCCGAGAGCCGGTAATCTTGGATACAAGCTGGTGGGGCTGCAGTACAGCCTCTGCTGGGGCTTTTCCCCTGCTTTCTTTCCAAGTGAGCTCCATGGAGCCTGGACAAGTTGGGACTGGGGCCCAGACACCAGGGATGCTTGGGGAGTGAACTCTTCCGAGTCCTTGACGTCATACCAGGCTAGAGCGGCCTGCTGCGTGCAGGAAATATTGAACATTCTGAGTCTTAAAGAGGGAACCTGGAACAGTTCCAAGATTACACTTAATACATCTGCTGGGAGCTACAGAGAAGGGAGACTGGGAGAATCTGTGAAAATAACCCTTGCAGAGCCAGGCAAGCACACAGCATCAGGATGGCGCAGGTAATGAGTCAGAATAAAAAGCATCCCTTACCTCAGGTAGCAGGTACAGTTTCCAAAGCTCATTCATACGCACGCTCTCTTTGTTCATCCTTGTGGTTCTGGGAGGTAGGCAGGGAATGTGATTTTAGGTAAACTACTAGATTATGCATCTGTATGTTTCCCACAGCACTTAACCTAGCAGGTTGTCCAGTAAATGGCAAGTAAAGAAATGGGTGGATGAGTGGACAGACTTGCATTTTGCAGGTGAGAAGCTCATTCAGAATAGTTAAGTTATTGGTGAAGCATTCAACATAGGGCACTTACTACATGCCAGGCACCTGTGCTAGACCCTGGGAAGACACGGTCCCCTTGCTTGAGGAGCTCACCATCCAGAGAGCGAGGTGGCCGGAAGTGATTATATGGTCAGATACGTATTCTATTTGAGGTGATCACAGAAGGCTCTGGAAGACAGAAATGAGAGAGACTGGCCAAAGGGTCCTGCCCAATGTAGGAAGAAGTAGCAATAAAACTACTATCCCCGTGTTCAGACCTATCCTTCCTTTGTTTTCCCTCTCCCCTGATCAGGGAAGTTTCTCTCCTGTTTTTCTCATCCGCACATCTACCCTTGACTCATTCTATCATCTTCAGGACTTTATCTTTCAGCTTTAGGCTATATTACTGTTTTGATTAAACGATTCCATGGGAAAGACTGTTCTGTGAATAAGGGATAAGAGAGTAAGCTTACATGCAAGTGACAGGGAATACAGAGGTGGGGCTTGAGGACTCTGAGCCATCTAGGGGTTTGTGTGGGACAAGAAGGCGATGAGGGAGAGGGAAATAAGAAGAGATCGAGGATTTTTTAAAGGAAGCACTGCCTTTGCAATTTTGCTTTCCTCCCACTAGCACATCCCTACATCAACATAAACGCACCATATATATATACATGCATATATATGTGTGTGTGTAAGTCTATGTATGCACATACACATGCACCAGCATCGTCTTTAAACCTGTCACCAAAATGGCATGCAAAGTTTCTGCCAGCCCTTCTTAAATTAAACAATTCTGTTGTGATGTATGCCCGATGTTTGTGAGCATGAGGCTTCATGTAGCCTGACAGCTGTGGGTTTCAAATTTTATTAAACTTCAGCCTTGTTCAGTCCGATTTCTTTATCTAATTGCCTTGGGCCACAGGGCCTACCACCTTGGCCACATGCAAAGATATAAATTTTACCGTGTAATTGAGGGAAAGTAATAAACTAATGTATAATAAATAGCAAAGAATTTTGATGAATTCTGTCCTTGTGGAAGAAACGCTCATCAAAATAATTATTACATGATACACGCTTACATTATTTACAAGGTACATGCATGCTCTCCTTTCTCCAAATGCTGCTGGGCATTTGGATATAATCACCAGAAATCCAGGCATTTCCAAACGGCCACATGTGTGTTGATGTGCAGCCCCAACATCTGGGTTGTTGACTGAGAAATGTGATTTTCTGCAGACCACTGAGTTCCAGGGACCCACAACCTGTGTTTAAGTCACCCCTTCTGAGAAGAGGCTGTGATTCTTCTGTGTAATTCAGCTCTCTGCTTCATGTCTCCAGAGTACCCTACATGTGAGTTCAGTTGTCTATCTCTCCCCACAGGAATGGGAGCACTTTGAGGAAAGTGATGAATCTTATTCATCTTTTTCACTCCCAGACATTTGTTGAATGAATGAATGAATGAATGAATGAATGAATGAAGTGCCTACCATGCACTTCTCCACTTGTACATCCAATGCAGTGCCTTGCGGAGAGGAGACAAATATTGAATGAGCGTCTCTGTTCCTGGGCAGAGAGATTCACATCAGCTGTGTTGCATTACACAGATTTTTGTTTAAGCATCTCAAAGCCTGCAGGGTCATTTTTACCTTGCTCCTCTAGCCCAAGGGAGAAAATAGATAAAAATAATGAAGAACTTGCAGCGCCAGGAGGAGTATGAATTCCCCGCGTTCACTGGGGGAATGAAGCCCAGAACCCCACAGCTTGGATTTCACTTTCCTCTGCTCTTTCCCTCCTGCAAATGTGCCTCCCTCGGCCTTTCTCTTCATATTAGAAGTTGGCCGAGTATTTATATATATTACGGGGTCTCTCTATGTAAATCCACATTCCATAAATCCCAAAGCTTTTCTTCTGTTTCAGAGCAAGAGGCTGAACAAGATATATGTTTTTGTTTTTGTTTTTGTAACCAGCAAATGGCTTTTTTATCGATTTGCCTCTTCTTCTAACAGCAGGTTTGTCTTTGTGCAGACTTCAGGACTCTGTGGTACCTCTCTCCCTGTCTCTCTGTCTCTCTGTCTCTCGCCCCACCTCCTGGACCCTCTCTCTGGCAAGGCCCTTCCTTAAGTTCAGAGACTCTAATTGTTTACTACCCTCCTTCTCTCCCTTCCCGCAGATTTCTCTGACCTCGGCTGTGCTCCTAAGCCCCCAGCTTCTCCAGAGTCTTGTACTTTGCATCTGCCGTGGCTAGAATTTTATGGCCCTAATCAGATTTTGCTGTTTTTCTCCACACCGTGTCCCTTCCCCATCCATTCTGCCCTTTTGACTCTTCTCCCCCGACCCTCACCTTCATGGTGCATGGGCCTATTAAATGGTGTCCAGTCCAATTTCTGGCACCCAATAAATCTAAATTTTCAAGCTTGGGAAGCCAGGCTCACCCAGTGGCACCCAGATAAATGAGTCTTCCATGAGAAACCTACACTGGTCATTACTCAAGACTCTCCAGAAACCCCAACACAGGTTTCCTGCCTGGGAAAGTCAAAGTGCCCCTTTCCTCCCTCACGCCCTGAAAAAGAAAACGCCCCCACAGCGCGCGGAGACTTGTCTTCATCCCCGCGCAAGTATGCTTTGGATGGTTCCCAGCCTCCCAGCCCCAGAGCCCGGCCACTCCCGCATCATCCACAGCATCGGCGGCTTTGAAATGAGACTTAATATCCCGCACACGCGCCTGCACTGACTGTTCAGCTCGCCGGGGCTCCGAGTGTGGAGCGGAACAAAGAGTCTCCGTGCAGACGTTTCATTGTTTGCAACCAGCACCACCGACCAGGGCTTCCCTCCCCAGCCCGCTCGGTGCCGCATCTCTCGCCTTTTTTTTGGGGGGGGGGGGGTGTACTGTTTCAACACCCGAAATCTACGCTCCACCTGATGGACAAGGGCCTCCACGTGGTCTCATGGGGGGAGGAAGAGGGCGGTGGGGGCCGGAGGCATTTGTAGGCAGCTTAGCATCCTGGAAAACTGGGGGAAGGGGTTGCCCAGAGCTAGGGCTGGCGAGGGGGCAACAGGGGTTACGATCTGTGCTTCACTCACAGAGACCTGGGGACGGTGGTCTGCTCTTGGGAACTTGGGCGCTATTTGTATTTACTTATTTGTTATTTTGACTTGTGAAATTACCCCCTTTCACTCTGCCAACCTTCTGCTTCTGCACAATAAAAATTAATTACAATGAATTAGAACCTTTATAAACCACCCTCAGCAGTACAATGGCTTGGAGACAGCCCCTCCTCTGGCCTCTCACTGGTCTATGGCTTAAAATCCCATTAGAAGAGCAATTCTAGAAGGCAAATGTCTCTAAAATAAAGTACCTGAGTTTGGCTTCTATGGAATAAATCTGGGAACTAATCGGATGCTGTGATGGTTGGTTTCATGTGTCAGCTTGCCTAGGCTATGGTACCCAGTGACTTAATCAAGCACTAATCCAGGTGTTAACCTGGTGATGTTTGGTAAATGTGGTTAAGGGGGACAGTTGATTGACTAAGCAGATTGCCCTGAATAATGTGGGTGGGCCTCGTCCAATCAGTTGAAAGTCTTAAGAGCAGAAACTGAGGTCTCCCAGAAAAGAAAAAAATTCTGCCTTGAGACTGCAGCATCCACTTTTGCCTGGGTTTCCAGCCTGCTGGTCTGCCCGATGCATTTCAGATTTGCCAGCTCCGACAATTCCTTGAAATGGATCTCTTCCTATGAAAATAAATATCTCTGCCTCGATATCTCTATCTATGTATTGTTGACTTTACCTCTCCAGAGAACCCTGCCTGATCTGTGCAGAAATCTTATGCTGAATTTGAATTGTTCATTGTGTAAGTAACTCCTGGGAGGATGACCTCCCTTCTTTCTTTCTCTAGCACAAAGCCCTGCGTTGTGCACAGGGGAGGAGCTTAGTAAATGTCCACTGAAGTGACTGGAAACCCAAAGAAGCCCCATGTTTTTCTCAACTTCTGTCACTGCATTTTCAGCTCATGAAAGTATTTGCTCCTTCTTATCCCCGCAGGACTAATCAACCCTACTTGGGGCTCCAACTCGTCTCAGGACTTTCCCATGACATTGTAAATTACTGATGCTCTCCCCACTTCTGCCTTTAAACTCTACTGAACAAGCTACATCTCCCCCAAAAGCCTCACTGCAGAGAGTCCAGGCACTTAACTTACCCTGGCCTCCTCAACATAAACGTACATGGTTTATGTTAGTGGTGCTTTGCTGTGCCTGCCATGCTAAGATGATGTTCTCCCTTTCTTATTAGCTGGTGGGCCCTCTGGGGCAATCCTGGGCTCTGATGTCGTGGAACATTTATGGTCTTTGGAATCAGCCAGACTTAGCTTGAGACTGGCTTTTTTGAAACCTGATGAAATCATATAACTTTTATGAGCCTTCCTTATTAGTAAAATGGGGGTTAAATGACTCATAGGAAAATGTGAGGGATAAATTAAGCAAATAGTTATCAATTATTTTTTTTAACTTTACAGTAAAACACTCATATTTCCCCAAGTGAAATTCTCTGTGGAACGGCAAAACACAAGGCAGATGAGAACTACCATGGTTGGCTCTAAGGAAACCCTCCTTCTTGTGTGCTAAAACTCCTGTCTTCCCTCCTGTTCAAGGACATGTCTTTAGCAATTCTCCCTCCGTCTCCTACATCCACCTGTAACACTGCTCTACTGGATCATTCCTGCCAGCCTGAAAACATGGTGGACGGGTCTCCATCTTTCTACCAAACAGCCAACCCAAACCATCTTCCTTCACCCTATATCCCCAGCAATTACTACCCCATCCTGTCTTCTTCTCTACTGTAAAACTCACTCACAGAATTGTCTCCATAATCTCTCCTCCTGTTCTCTCTTGAACCCACTCCAGTTGGATCTTTGTTCCCATTACTCCACCATGGCTGTAGTCAAAGTTCCAAAAGACCTTCACATTTCCAGAAGTTACAGTTGATTCTCCATCACCATCTTGCTCGGTCTACCAGCAACATTGGGCACAGTTGGTCACACCTTCCCCTTGAAGTACTTGCTTCGCTCTCCCTGGGATACCACTCTCCCTAGGTTGTCCCCACCTCACTGGTAGCTCCTCCTCAATCTTTTTTGTGTGGTGCCTCTCATCTTTCTGACCTCTAAAGTTTTGAGTGCCCCAGAGCTCAGTTCTGAATTTCCACACACTTGGGGGAGGGAAGGAGGGTTTCATCTAATCCCATGGTTTAAAATACCATGTATATTCTGATAATTCCCCAATTTATATATCCATCTAGGCCCTCTCTCCTAAAAGCCAGACTCATAGCCAACTGCCTACTTAACGTCTCTGCTTGGATGTCTTAACAGACCTCTAAAATTCATCATGTCCAAAGCAAACTCCTGATTTCCCCCTGAAATCTGCTATTCTGAAGTTTTTCCTATTTCAATAAATGACAATTGCATTCTACAGCTTACTCCTCTCTAAAACCTTGGGATCATCTTTGGCATGTCATTTGTGAGCATGCTCTACAGCCAGCCAATCCAATGACAAATGCTAGAGGCTCTACTTTCAAAATACATTCCAAATCTAACCACTTCTCACCACATGGACTGACACAGTGAGTCTAGTCCAGTTCACTATCTTTTGTCACGTGGATTATTTTAACAGCCTCCTGATTGTCTCCTTATTTTCCCTTGCATTCAACTATAGGTTATTTTCAACATACTATCCAGAGAGATCCTCCTAAAACATTAGTCTAATCATGTCTCTCTTCTGCTAAAATTCTCTGACAGCTTCCCATCTCACTCATAGTAAAAGGTAAAGTACCATTAAGGGCTCATGGCCCTACACTGTCTATCTCTAGCAGATTAAGGTGGAAGGTTAGTTTCTATCATGTTCCTTATCCCCCCACCGGGTGTGATCATCCGACTTCAGTCAGGATCTCCTTGCTATTCCTCAAACACGGTGAAATATACATGCACCTCAGGACCTTTGTGGATGCTCTTCCTTCCACCTGGAACATTTTTCTCCTGCATAAGCACACAAATCCCTCCTAGATATCCATAGGGATCCCTCTCTTCAGAGAAGAGAACCTCTCAGAGATCTGAACCTGATCACCCTGTACAAAAAGGAGTGCCTCTCTCATCTCTTTGTAACCTCCTTACCCTGCTTTATTTTTTATAACACTTATCAATACCTGACATATTATATATTCCTTTGTTTTCTACTTATTGTCTATTCTAACAAAAATTGTAAGTTTGAGGCATCAGGAGCTTTGTCTCTTGTTCACTGTTGTATTTACTAGCACCAAATATAGCACATAGTAGATTCTCAGTAATTATCTGTTGAAAAAGTGAATGAATGAAGTGAAATTGGTAGGCCAAGAGCCCCACTGTAACCTCCACTCCTTGGCTCTGAATCCATCCCCTGGAGCTCCAGAGATGGTCTCATCCCTAGAGAGCTATCCTGTCCCTTCTCTGGCCTTTGCTACTTGACCATAAACATCCCTGGTTCTTTCTACAGGTCTGTAAATAAGATGGTCATTCTGACAGCACATCTAAGTTTCCTTACACTCCACAATGTAGTTTGTCTGGATTTAGGGGTTTGGACACTTAAAATAAGTGAGTTCTTGTCTGACTATGTTCTGGTCCCTTTGGGCTTTCGTTCCACCATAGCCATATTGGCTCCACCCACCCATGTCTGAAGACCAGTTTGAAATTGCCACAGAGAAATTTGGACATAGAGCTGAAGTCACTTCAAATGGTAAAATTAGCGTAGAAGTGTCAAGATAGTCTCTTACAGATTTGGGATCACTTGTTATTGCGCTCTAAGATCAGGATGAATCAATTGCGGGGGGGATGTTGTAAGTGTACTTTGATTAGAAGTAGGTCACTGACAAACCCACCAGCAACAGTTTATTGGGGGAGCAGTTTATAGCCTATGCGTATGACGGAAGCAAAAGTATTTCCTGTAAGATCTATTTAAAACTTAACGTGAATGGCAAACAGGGGCAGAAGATAGCACATTCACGGGGAGCGGCTGAGGAGAGTTTAATGAAGGGGCTATTGATAAAGGTGTGGGAAGCTTAAGGAAAACCAACCAGAAGTGTTGAAGCAATCAGGAGGAAGCCAAAGGTGGGAATTGTGATCTTGGAGGCCTGAGGAGTCGTGGGGAGGGAGTCGTTCCTATGCCTGGAGAGTGTAGCTAGCTTTAGGAGAAGGCTGCCTGAAGTGTGGCTCTCTCAAAGCTACTCAACGGGGAGAAAGCCAGGGGTCTGGGGTGGGGTGAGGGGAATGGGATGGGGTGCGGAGATGAGGGGGTAAACACTTCCACCTAACTCACTGTTGCCTTCCCATCCACAGCTGGTGTTCCTTTGACAGTTCCCAAGTAGACACTAGGGACCCAAGGAGCCACTGAGGTAGCCTAGAAAGGTCAGCCTCCCGGGGACCCGAGCAGAGTGCACAGGGATGGGAGGATGTGAAGGAGCCCATGGGGGAGATCCAACGGGGTTTGCTTAGGAATGAACAACTTTTGAAGAAGTGAGGGTTTTCCCCAGTAGTTTCCTGTGATGTCTGAAAGATCTAATAATATGTATGTATTTCATTCATTGTTTTAACGTTGAGGGTTTTTCTTTCTTTTTTTTTGGTGGTGGTGGTGGGGTTATGGACTTTCCCATTTGATTTGATTTTCTGCATTAAAATGACCTTGTACTGCTCTTTAAAAATGAATGCGAGACTGTATGATTCCATTTGTATGGTTTTAGGAACCGGCTAACCAGTGTATGGTGATAAAAATGAAAATAGTTGTTACCTCTGGGAAGGGACAGAAGGGAACCTTTCTAGAAAATGTGTGTCTTGAACTATGTGGTGGTTACAGAGGTATATATATATATATATATATATGTATGTAAAAATTCAATGAGCTGTAAACTTAAGATTTATGTATTTTTTGTATGTAAATTATACCTCCATAAAAAAGTAAAAGAAAAAAAAAAGGAAAAGAAAAACAGTATGGTTACATCCTTGGAAGCACAATGCTTGTATGCAGTATTTTTTATGTGTTTATACAAACTATGTAAGCATTTATATGCCAGTCCTGTGCCTTCTCATCTGTTCTCTCTACTCTTGTAACTGGTACTCAGTTTTTCAAGGGGTTTCGACTATCTTGGGGAAAGCTACAGACAATTACCCTCAGTTGAAAATAAACATAATAAAACTATAGAAGTCTAATTTTTGCAACTTGAGAGGGTTTTTTCTGTAGCTATTCACTTCTAATCACTCTCACCTAATAAATGAATAGAATAGCTAATGTGATTAGACTAATTCACTATTCATCAAGAATATTAAATGAATAGAATATTTTGCATTTCGCCAGTCACACATCTTGAGTATTTACCTGATATTACAATCAGACATGTGTTAGATTTTCTCTCTGCTTCTGGGCCATAGCTCATGGATAATTATAGTGTTTAATTAGCCCCACACAGCACTTGGCTCTCCGGTGTGGATGGAAATTACAGGATGTAGAAAGAACAAATCAAAGACTGTGAAGGAAAGTAGCCCTTTGCTATATTGCCCGGGAAGCATTAGCAGGGGCGATGGGCAGCACAGGGTGAATAGTGTTATTCCACTTGAATAGAAAAGAAGTTGCTTTTCATAAAGATTTTAAAAGTACATTTTTTTTTGAAATACAGCTAGTGAACATGAAATGGAAAAGAGGTAGAGAGTTTAATGTACTTAAAAAGAGGACTTTTTTTTCCTGACCATTCTTGACTAGCCCTTCCATTTGATGAAATAATAGGATCCTCAGTTGGTTGGGAGCTTCCTCTGAGCAAGGTGACTGTAGTCTCAGGCTATTGAACTGACTGTCAGAGGTTAAGGTGACTGTTTCTCGGTCCCTAAGGCCTGCAAGTGCAATGAAACAGTTTGCTAGCTAAATGCCTAATTTCCCAATTAAAAGCACTAATTCGAATCAATCTGATCTCATTCCACACACATATAGTGAGCATCTTCTCTGGTAAGACGTGGTGCTAAGCGCTATGGAGGACAGAGAAGTCGCACAATACCATAGTCTCTAAGGTGGGGAACTGTGGGAAGAGGGAGGGGTAAGAAGGCACACACGGATGGCCATCTGGGATAGGGGGCTATAGGGTGCCTTTGGCGCATGATGTGGGGGAATCAAGAAATAGTTGATGATGAAGATGGTGTTTCAGATGGATCTGGTAGGATGGGTAGGATTTTGAGAAGTCGAGGTGAGGACAGGCCAGGCAGAGAACTATAGAACCGAGATGTGGAGATGGGAATCTAGTTTGGCTTGCAGAAAAAGGTGTAGGGAGGCAAAACAGCTTCTGGTTTCCATTGAGGCTGACTACACTTGACCCAAACTTACTCTATAGCCCTTGAGATGAAAGAAAATATATAGCTCATTTGAATATTTTTCTTCCATGAAGGTCTTCCTTTGTTCTCACTCTGATGTTATATGGGTGAATTTGCTCATTTTCTAAAGAGAGTTACAAGGTTATCCTAAGCCTTCTTTAATTCTACTAAAAAAAAAAAAAGCACCATGTAGAGAAAAATCTATGTTCTCTGATGTGTAAGCTATTGGATATTTTTCACTTATTCAGCAAATACTCATTGAATACTTACTATGTTTCTGACACTCTAATTGAGGCTCTGGGACACAGCATTGAACTGACAAGTCCCCTTTGTCATGGAGCTTACATTTTAATATGGTGATGGGAAAGAAAGACATACACTGTATTACCTCATCTACCAGGAAGTGATAGTGCCACGAAGAAAATAAAACAGGGTACAGGAGGTAGGAAGTGAGTGGGTATCTGGAAGAAGAGCAACAGGAAGAGGAAGTGCAAAGGCCCTGTGGGCAGAACACACTTGGTGTGTAGGAGGGGCGTTGTGGTGAAATGGAGGGAGGGGTGCACAGCAGGTCGGGAGATGAGGGGACAGGGATCAGATCATGAAGTGAAGGCTCTGACATTTTCTCTGGGCACATGTTCAGCGGAGGAGTGACAAGATATATTTGATGTTTTACAGGAAGCGCTCCAGCTGCTGTGTAGACATGAGACTGGAGTGAGGAAGGGGGGAACAAAAATGGAAATTAATATGGCAGTTAGGTGTATACTGTAAAAACTCAGGCAAGGGAGCTTGCTAGCTGTGGAGGCAAGCAGTTGCCAGATTCTGCACATATTTTGAAGGTAAAGCCAAGAAACTTTACTGATGAATTGGGTCTGGGGTATGTGAGAGAAAGAAGAGTTAGAGAATGGAAGAGTTGCCACTTCCTGAACCGAGGAAGACTTGAAGAGGAATAGTTCGGGGAAGGGTTAGAATCGAGTTATTGTGAGAAACATCAAGTTTGACATTCCTATTGGACGGCGAGTGGAGATACTGAGGAAGCAGTTGGGTATGTGAGTCAGGCATTCAGGGGAGAGATTTGAGGCAGAGATAAATTAGGGAGCCATTGTGTGTAGGTGGTACTTCAGGCCCTTGGGTGGGATGAAAGCCCTAGGGAATGCTGTGGATAAAGAGGCTAGAGTCCTGGGAAACTGCAGCATTTAGGGGCTGGGGGATGAAAAGGAACCGACACAGTAGTTAGAGGTTAGAGAAACAGTGGCTTTCAGAGGACAAATCAAGAGCATTTTGGGGCACCAATGTGGCGCAGTCAGTTAAGTGTCTGGCTCTTGGTTTCAGCTCTGGTTGTGATCTCAGGGTCGTGAGATCAAGCCCTGTGCGTTGGGCTCTGCACTGGGCATGGAGTCTGCTTGAGATTCTCTCCCTCCCTCTCTCTCAAATAAATAAACAAATCTTAAAAGAAAAAAAAAAGAGTGTTTCAAGTAGGAGGGCAGAGTCATCTCTCGGAAAGAAAAAGAGACTCTCTTTATGTATACTACGTGCCACACAAACAGAGTATGCTGTTGCTAAGTGCGGCAGGCAGAATTCTATGATGCCCCGCTCCCATTTCTCATGCCCCATGTATGCACGCCCTGTGTAATCCCTGGTACCATGAATATGTTGAATCTTACTGCAGTGATTTACTGTACGACAGTTGATGGACCTGACTGAATCGCGTCAGCCCCTGAAAAGCAGAGTCATCTCCAGCTGGTTGCAAAAGAGGCAGTCGGAGAGACAGATGCCGACTATTCTGGAAGAAAGCAAACTCCACGTGGTGAATGGCCGATGGGGGCGCATGGCAGGAACCTGGAGGAGCCTCGGGGAATGGAGAGCAGTCCTCAGCTGACAGCAGCAGGAAGATGGGCAGCTCCATGCCTTCGCCTCAAGGACATGGATTCTGCTGACAACCAGTCACCTTGGAAGAGGACCCAGATGGGAACTGCAGTCCCAGTTGGCACCTTGGTTTCAGCCCAGTGGGACTCTGAGTACAAGCCACGCCCTTCCCAGACTTCTGACTTAGAGAAACTGCCAAATTATAAATTTGTGTTGTTTTAAGATGCTAATTTTGTGGTAATTTTTAATGCAGCAATAGCAAACTAATAGCCCAAGCAAGACTGAGGATTTGAAGGCTTATGCTAAAGGGAGAGTGAGCAAGAGGGGGAAGGAGGGAGGGAGGAGATGGAATGAGGAAAGAGGAGGGAAGGGGGGAGTGATGATGAAGAAGTGCACCTGTATGAATATTTTCAGGGCACTATTAATCATCAAGTAAATAACTCTCCTCATTGCAGAAAAGGAATTTAAGGAGAGAAACAGTGATTTATTGCTGAGCCTGCGAGGGTTTCAGACTAAATGCTTGGCCAGAGCAGAAATCAGGTTGCTTTGGAAGGCTCATCTGGGGACTCCTGCTTCCCTCTGCTCAGTATGTGATTCAGGGCTTTCTCCCCTGAGAAAGTCACTGGCCTGGGCTGGGTTCCTGGGGGCACACTTTCCACTTTGGCTCTCCTCATGTATTACCTCCACAAAGCCTTCCTTATTTGAATATGGTCCACACTGTGACTTATTATTGACTTGGAGATCCAGAAATTCAAGTCTGAAGGGCAAAGGCTGTGGTCCATGGCACAGGCTTTCAGTTTTTCTGGGTTATTTAGAGCAAGTAGAGGAGGTCACAGGAGCCAACAGACATGGGCTTTAGTTTTGTCTGTACTTATTTATTTTGTCTCTAGCTGGGTGACCATAAGACATTGTTGACCTTCTTGGAATCTCACCCGTAATTTGGGGAAAATTCCAACTGGGACTTATTTCTAATACAGAAGGTGGGGATGAGAAAGCGAGAAGTGAAGGGAGCCATACGAAGTATTATTACCATTTCAGCTTTGAGTGTGAGCTCAGCAGCGTATGGTTTCTTTTAATCCCAAAGGTTCTGCATTACAGTCTGTTAACATCCTAGTCACATAGGACCTACCCTTAAATATCACAACGTTAGGATGTTACTCCAAGTAATTAGAGACACGGAGAATGGGGCAATGAAGTTGGTTGCCACTGTAGATCATATCATAAAGGTAAAATTCTATTGCAGTGAATATTATTACGGTATTATGCTTCCATGCTATCTTGAAATGAGTACTTTCTCTAATTGTCTAAAACAAACCAAAACAAAAGCCTGCATAAGATAGTGAATTTCCTTTCTAATAACAGTATTTGATTGTGGGCTGTCTGCAGGACACAGGGAAAACCTGAATGGAGCTTTTGTCTTACTATGAGGTAAACATCAGCCTGCAGTTTCTTCTTTTCCCTCTTCAACATCACAGTGGCTGAGATGATATTATCACAGAATTTCCAAACCACCACCAGTGGTCATGAGGAGGAATGGAGTGGGGGAGGAGTCCAGACACCTTCCTCTAAGCAGGTGGAAAGGGCTCCTTTTGCGCTTTCAATTCACTGGGGAGAGAATGGACACAGCAGTTCTTATCTCCAACTCTTGCAGACGGGAAAAGTGGCAACATATCCTAACAGAACCCCGTTGTGTGTGCACGCGCATAAAGGAGAAGAAAATGCAATCTCAGAGCTCTCTTCACAGAGTGATTATACTTTTGGAACACAGCACTGTTTAAAGGGTTGATACAGTTATTTGCTTTTTCAGGTCAGACAAGAGAAAAGGTAGGAAGGACTTGGATTTCTGTGACTATGTTGTAGCAGAAGTTAATGGAGCGCCCACAACATGGATGGCAGCAGTGAACAATGCAGGAAAGGGTCCTGCTCACTTGGAATGTATGTTCTACCAGGGGAGACAGGATGAGGGGGGTAACAAATATGTAATATGTCAAGTGGTGGTAAGTGCTGTGAAAAAAAATGGAGCAGGGTAAGTGTAGAGAAATGGTTGTTGGAGGGGTAGTTGCTATTTAGATAGGGTGGCCAGTGAAGGTCACACCGACAAGGTGACGTTTGAGCTGAGAACTGAAGAAAGTGTTGAGGGAACCAACCACATTAACAGTTTTGGGGAAAAACACTGCAGACAGGGGAACAGCAAATTCGAATAAACGCCCTGAGATGAGAGCACATCCAGCTTTCAGTCATGCCTTCATCTGTTCCTTTGTACATTCTTTCGTTCATGTTCTTTCTTACAAATAATAACTTTAATGCCAACTGTGTACTTCTAGGGAACATCTTTTGTTAAACTTGTACTTCAGTGTGGTTATGAAATCCATATTTGTTGTGGCACCTGGGTAGCTCAGTCGGTTAAGCATCTGCCTTCCGCTCAGGTCATGATCTCTGGCTCCTGGGATCGAGCCCCGAGTTGGGCTCCCTCTGCCTGCCACTCCCCCTGCTTGTACTGTCTCTTTCTCTCTCTGTGTGTGTCAAATAAATAAAATCAACAAAAACGCATATTTGTTGACTAGCTTATATATATTTGACATAGGAAGAAAATAGAGATGAGTAAGGCAAGACTCTTACCTTAGACAGAATACAACCCAATCTACAAACAGACATAAGCAAGTAAATGTAGTACATCAGGAGGCTTCCTGGGATTGGGAAAATAGCATGGGCTTTGGAGAGAGACATGGACTTTGTAACTACCTTGAGCAGGTTAGTTTCTTCTTTGAGCCATAGAGCCCCAGGCAAGCAATACCTATTTTGTAGAACTCTTGTGAGGAGTAAATGAAATAAACTATCTGAAGTATGTAACAAATAGAACATCTAATTAATGTAACATCTCTTCTCCCTCTCACATAATAAGAATAGTATGTATTCATAATCCTAATATTTGGCACATTGTATTGTGGTTAACTGATTATGGGCCTATCTCCGATATTAAACTAAGGTTTTCTCGAAGATAAGCAACATTGTCAATAACCATTGTTTCTATTGGGCCCAGCCCAACACCTGTTACATAGTAGGTATTCAGTAAATACATACTCAATGAGTGGAATTACCGAATGCTTAGGATAGTAGTGGTCAGCGTTGTTTTCTGCCATAGATAATTACACGGAAGAGCCGAAAGGTTAAACTATTTATTCTTGATTATACAACAGAGGTCAGAAGTCAGATTCTCTGTATGGTCTGAACAGAGTCTGGAACATTTAAAACACAATTTAAAATCTTTCTGAACATGGTATATTTCAGAGGCCAGTCTGAAACAGGGCCCTTCCATGCATTTCTTTTACAATGTGTTTAAATAATTAGGATATGGTAAACTCTTTATTCTCAACAGTAATGGAAACATAATTGAATCCCATGGATTATGCAGAAGATCATATTGTCCAATGGTTTCAACTCCTCTTAAGTGGACTTAGTTAATTTCATTTTATCTTCCTCTTCTTGTTTACTCTCAGGCAGAGAAATGGAGCAGCTTTGAATTACCCTGGCACACAGTCGATACTCCAGAAGTATTTGTTGAATGAATAAATGATGAAAGAACTCTTTTAGCCACTACCGCTCCCTGAGACGCTGATCTTTACTTTCATCAAGATGCTAACACCCTCAGCCTCTCCTTCACCCGCTTAACTGCATCTAGGTCATCTTCATCCCTGCGTCGCTCATTAACACCCTCATCCCCTCACTCCTCCCACAAACTGCAGAGCCACTCTGCTCCTCGATGGCACAGCCTCATGTGAGAGGGTCGCTAAACGCCAATGACATGGACCAACACACATCCTGGCCATCTGATGTCAGCGAGTGCTTACTGATAACCTTATTATTCATATCTTGCATTCGTCTTGACACTGTGCCACCATTTTCCCAAGTTTCTCTGTGTTCCCCCAGGCCCAGTCTTATTTCCTCCCAGATCTTAGCATCAGCAGACTACCTCACCTGCTACCTCCCTGGGAGTTGGGAAGCCAGCAGCCGATGTCCATCTTGGCACAAGTCAGATCTGTCACACGTGTTGGCTAGTCCCCCCAAGCAGCTTGCTTATTTATAAATCTCTGTCCATCTCTGTTCCTCCCCGGGCTGTTTCTGCATTGTCTCTTTACCTCTTGTGTGGACTGCTTCCAGAACTCCCATGTCTTTGCTCCGCTCTTGCCTACTCTTCTAGTTATCTGTTGCTCCATATCAAAATATCTACCCCCCGCAAATTAGAAGTTTTAAACAACTCCATTTTATAATATCACACAATTTTGTCAGATCTTCAGGCAGGGTTTGGCTGATTGGCATCAACTGGGTCACATGGCAGCATTCAGTGGGGGGGTTGGTTGGAAGAGTCCAAATCAGCTTCACTCACATGCCTGGCACCTTGGTGGGGATGGCTGGGAGACGGGGCTCAGCTGGCTTCCTCTCCATCTCCAAGGAGTCTCTCCATGCAATCTCTCCAGCTGGGTCATTAGACTTCTTATTTGACACATCCGGGCTCCCAGAGACAAAGTTATCTTAAAGGCTAAGCTTAGAAATAACAAAGTGTCTCTTCTGACATCATCTAAAGATCAAAGCAGTCATAGGCCCTCCTGATTCAAGGGAAGAGGAAACAGACTCTACCTCTTGATGAGAGGTATTTGAAAGAATTCACTGCATTTAAAATTTTTTACTGACATAGGAAAGGACCACACCACTCTGTGACCTAGGTTATGACATTTGACATAACTTTTTAAATAAATTCTTTTAAAAATTATTAGGGACACTAGGATGGCTCAGTTGGTTAAGCCGCCCACTCTTGATCTTGGCTCAGGTTATGTTCTTGGGGTCCTGGGATCAAGCCCTTCGTTGGGCTCCCTGCTCAGTGGGGAGTCTGCTTGTTTCCCTCTCCTTCTGCCCCTCCCCCTGCTCACTCTCTCTCTCTTAGATAAATAAATCTTTAAAAAGTGATAAAAATATAAAAATTATTAATAGATTTTATTTTTTTTACAGTAGTTTTGGATCACAACAAAAGTGAAGGAAAATTACAGAGATTTCCCATAGACTTCCTGCCCCCACATAGGCATAGTCTTCCCGACCAGAGTGGCCACTTGTTATAGTCAATGAAGCTATACTGTCACCTCCTTATCATAGCCCATAGTTTCCATCAGGGTTCACTCTTGGTGCTGTACATTTTATAGGTTTGGACAAATGTATAATGACATGTATCCACCATTATGGTATCATACAGAGTAAGTTCACTGCCCTGAACATCCTCTGTTGTTCTACTCTTGTATGGTAGATGTGGAGATGCACCATCCGGAATTCCTCTTTAAGGAAGGACTTGCTGCCCAGGTATGGGGAATGCAGAGAGCGGCTCTCAGCTGTCAGCATCTCCCAAGTCTGCCTCAGCTGTATAAGACATGATTTTTCCTGAGCTCATGCCTTTCCTGGAACAGCCCACATCCAGTGAATGAGTGATGCAGGTGTATAACGGCCCAGGCACTTCGGTCCAACCATTTCTAACTGACACAAGACAATTCTGACTAGCGACACTCACTCCAGAGCTCTCCTCTGGGCTGATGGAGGTCTGCACTGTGGCTTTACTTCTCCCTTTGCCAAATGTAGCTCCTCCCTTCCCTCACAAGTGTTGATCTTGCTAACAAAACTGTCTCAGCACCTGCTTTCAGAGTACCCTGCCTGTTACATACATCTGTAACTATGTAACTATATATATGTATGTGTATATACATATTATATATATACATATATAACATATACATTATATATATATATACACACATACACATATACATTCACATCCATCCTGGTGTCTGAAGACGTGCTTCTGTTCCTATCCAAGGCTAACCACATCTAGTTGATACTGGTTGTTTTCATCTGCCCTGTACATCATTTCTTCCTAGTGTGTTAGTCAAAGCACCCTATGTGTTGTGGGAGAATGAAGAAGAGCCACTTCTTCATCCATGTACATTTCTAATGGGGACTATCAGCCCTAATCCTCTGTCTTCCCCTTCTTTCTCTGACCATAGTGCTGGGCACAAAATTTAGACTGGACCCATCAGAGTCTTGATGGCATTTAACATAAGCTGAGGAGAAAGGCTTTCTTTTCTGATGGCAAAGTTAGGAAGATACATGCCAGGGGCAGCCCATGGCATGGGTCTGGATTCTGCTTGTCTTCATGGGAGTGTGAAAGATACCTAGAAGGCAGCAGAGGTGAGAGAGCGGTCCTGGAAGCATCCCATCTCTGGGCATTGCCATCTCCAGCTGCGCGTCTCCTGTTGCTGGTCGTTAAGCCTGTAGGTTCCTGTTTGGGCCTCAGTTCGTTGACGAAGATACACTATCACTTGCAACTAAGAGTCTTGATGAATATATCCCTCTAGTTTTGCTCTCTCTTCTCTTTCTGTCCTTTACAGGACCCTTCACCTCCAATAATCCCACCTTCCACTGTCTTTCCTCTCTCCCTCTCTACTGGCTCCTTTCCCTTTGCATAGAACAAACGCCGACCTCACCAATGGATGGTGGAGAGAAGACTGCCCATTGAGCCCTTGTCTCTTTAGCGAAATTCTTTTCATAGTGGGCCATACACACCTTGACATCCTTACTTCCTTCGCTTAAACGCCTACCATCTGTCTTCTGTCCTCACCTCTCTGCTGAAACAGCAGCTTTGAAACCAGTTATCTAGTATTGACCACAACAAAACAACCTTTCCTCGGTTTTACTATCTGACACATGACATTATTAATCACTGACAACCCTCCTTTGCCCTCCGAACAACACGGTCTCAAACTTCCCTTCTTAGAGGCCCTCCATTCCACTGGCATTCCTGAGGAGTGAGGTTCTGGTGGAGTCGTAAGGGAGAAGATTCAGAGTATCAGAGAGGAGGATTCTCTCCTCTACTTTGGAGTCAGGAGGAGCAGCTATAGAGATGGTTTGGAGAGCAGTGGGAAAAAATGGAGGGAACGTGGTTGGGTGACTTTGTTCTTAGTAAAGTAAGAGTCAAGGCCATATTTCCGACTGGACAGAAATATGAGTATCGAGGAAAATGGATAAATGTTAGGACTATTATAAAGAACAAATTAGCATACCCAAAAGAAAACGAATAATATGGTTATAAACCAGCAGCAAGGGCCCAGATAAGATAGTCAGTTGGAATTAAATGAGCACAATTTCATAGCTTTTGCCAAAAGTCCAAATTTAGGGGAAACCAGTTACGGGGCAATTGCAAGCTTAAAGGCATCACGTAAATGGCTTACCAGGGGTCCAGACTGGATGAAATTGAGGCCAAAAGAGGCTCTAGACCTCCAGACCAAGGCAAATATTAGTTTAGCAAGGTTAAAAGAAGTAGAAACAATGATGACAAATTGGTGAAGCAGGGATCTTAGAGTTGAAAAGCTCCAGTTGATGACATGACTCCTGCTGTGGCCATCCTTGGCACTAACTATTCTCAAATTATGCATCAGAATCACCCGGAAGTCTTGTTAAAGTAGATCCCGGGTCCCGCGCCTAGAAATTCTGATTCAGCAGGTCTAGAGTGCGTCTGAGATTTGCATTTCTAACAAGTTCCTGGTGATGTGGATGCTGCCGGTCCAAGGACCACGCTTTGAGGCCCGCCGCTTTGTTGTGAGAAATAGAGAGGAGATGAAGGTCACTGATGGTGAGAAGGTTGGGATCTGAGAGGCCAAGGCCATCAATCTTCAACAAAAGCTTAGTGTACTAATGGAGTCTCAGGCAAACAGGTGCTCAAGGCATCCAGCGTCAGAAGACTGAATCAAGAAGGGAAGAAAGGGGGTTGCAGAGGAGAAGGGCTCTCATGCAGTGAGCATAGGACCAAGCTCTGCAAGGGGGTTGGGGACAAGTGTGATCTTCTACAAATTGGGACCAGGGAAGAGGAAAGAGCTTCTTGGGGGGGGGGGTTTGAGAGCTATTTATAATTAAGGGAAAGCCACCAGGGAAGAGGAAACAGCTTCTTGGGGGGGGGGGGGGTTGAGAGCTATTTATAATTAAGGGAAAGCCACATTCCCATTTGGACAGTGAGGTAGAAAGAATGCCGGTATCAGGGTTTGCAGCTATGTGGGAGTTTGCTCATTAAACAGAACACGATTGCACAGAACACCAAGTCACTGGGTGATGAGTGGAGCCAGCGGCTTGGAGTATGAGGGGTGGATGGGAACCGGGTTTAGATGGAAATGGGGCTGATGATGGGAAAGTGGGGAAGAAGACAAGGTGGGTGGGCTCTGGCTAGGCACTCTACCTTCCCCGTGGGGATTGAACCACCCCGCTATTGTGTTGGTGAATATCTATGTGTGCTTTTGCTTTGAGAATGTCTTCTTAGCTTCTGATGATAGTAGTGTGACGGGATAGAAGGTAGGCAAAAGGTACTGTGAGTGGGGGCTGGAGGACAGGCTGAGGCTATGCCTGTATGGATTTTTCTTTTTTTACCTTAAATGCTTTGCAGTATAGTGGCCTCAAGTAAGTATTTGTTGAAACAGTTGATCCGTATACCTGATCCGTTCCCTGTCCTCCTTGTTGCATAGTATGGCTTGTGTCTGATCACACATGGAACTACATTAACAATTATGACAGGAGGATGCTAATGGGGCAAAGAAACATTTTGCAGCAAACACAGCATTGGTCTGTCCAAGCTAAGAATCAAGGTTTTTGTTTCCAATTTATTTGTGACTTTAGTAGTGTTTGGGTCTACGGTTTTTAAAGACCCTTGCAATTGGAAACTCTCTTGTGTAATGAAAAAAAAGAGTAGTTTTAAAATGATATAGATTGTAATCCTACTTCTAGATCAGGCCCTTCAACTCTGGAGAAGTTACCCAAACCATCTTGTCCCCAGTGTCTCTATTTTTACGTGGTAAAAGAAAGGAAAGAAAAAAAGAAAGAAGTGGTATCATAGGGTTGCTGCAAAAATTAAATGAAACAAGGTATCCAACATTCTTAAACACATTTCTGGGACATACTAAGTGCTCAATAATATGACTTATTTTTTTGCCTTTCCTTCCCCAGTCTCTGCTTTTACATTTATCATTCTGTCCACTCTCAGGGGTCAGAGAACTATTTTGCAGCAGAGTGCAGGGTGCAGATGAGCAAAATACATTTTGAAGCACTTGCCTACAACACAATCTCTTTCACTGTCAGGGGAGTAACTTCCTTGTTTGGCAGGAAAGTTTCCTCCATGTTATAAGCTCCCTTTTCATGAGGTACGTGCTTGTAAAGCAGTGCTTGGATGTTCTAGAAAGGGAAAGCTTCTCAGAAAAAACAGGGATTACATTTCCCTGTACATAGTCGCAAGTATGAAATTAAGAGGAAAAGGCTTTGCCAAGTCTGCGCCGTGCTTGGACCCTTGTGCTGAACCTGAACGTTCTTGGCAGCTCTCAAAGCACGCACCTCCCTTAATCTGTCCCTGGATGGGACCTACACTGGAAATTTATAGTTTATTTCCCCCATGCTTCATCTTTGTGCATTTCCCTGATGGTGTCAATTAGTAAAAAAAAAAAAAAAAAAAAAAAGGAAGGCCTCTATTTCCAGTGTCCCCCCCTCCCTTCACAGCGAGCCCAAGCTGGCCACAACTTTCTCTGACACTTGTGAATACGTTAAAACTGTTTCAAAACAGTTTGAAGAAAACCCTGCTTGAAACAGACTCTGTGTAGACTTTGAGTGTCCCAGAGAAACTTGCTTAAAAGTTACCAAAGTGAACTGAGGGGGTGGGGTGGGGGACCGCCGAGCTTTCTACATAGTTCCTTCCTATTGCAGGACTCTGGGGGGTGAGGAGGAAGATTTACATCCTGAGAAGGAAAAGGTAGGGTGTACTAAGTTTTTTTTTGCACTGTGAATTGCAATGATAAAATTTAGACTCCAGAAAAAAAATCTTCTCCGCACTTGAGTTGAAAATAAAATCAGAATGGAGTGAGCTGACATCTTTCACTTAATATGTAAATGGTGGTGCTGCCAGCACAGGATTTACTTAGGCCTGTCTTATTTTGTTTCTGTCACAGAACGTTTCTCTTTAGATTCCTTGAGTTAGATGCTGCAAGTCAGGAATATAAATTTATAGAGTATGATCATGAGAGAGCTGCCTTGATGTTTTTCTTTCTTGTAGAGGTGTGTGTGTGTGTGTGTGTGTGTGCATTTTTCAAAGGCTATGACCCTGATTCTGTTGATTTTATAAAAATGTTTTGAGGGAAGATGAGGAGTTGTTAGAGGAAGTGGGAAAGCAAAAAAAAAAAAAAAAAAAAAATCTGAACAAAGTGAACTTGATGGTTTGGGGTGGTGCATTATCCCTGTCCCTTCTGGGAAATGGTCTTTTCCATGGTGCATTGTCCCAATGGGCAGGTAGGTTTTGTTTTGTCTGCAATACCCAATGTGATGCTCCGCGTTCTTCTCTTGAGAGAGAAATTAGAGGAACAACGGCTGCAGCATCCTTAAGAGCACACAGGGTTAAGAACCTAAGGAATCTGAGGCATGAGGAGGTTCCAAGTAAAATAGGAACACAAACTGGGATGAGCAGCCCCATCCTGGACTGTCTGCATCTTCCCCTTATCAAAGCACTGCCCTTGACCTTACTATTTGGCTTCCAGGGTAGTGTGTGGGACCGCTGCGCACACTGTTCCCCAAAAATGGAGGCAAAGCTTGCATTTGCATGATGGACCTTGTCTTCTCTCTGTAGGCTCTGTTCCCAGAACAGGTTGGCCTCGTTCAAGTTCTCCCATTCAGGAGCACCAAAGCAGTCTGTATTTTGTCCAGAAGAGCTCAGGGAAGCCCCTGGCGGGAGGTGGGGGTGGGGGGGTGTCCTCCTAGTTGTTCTAGATGAGTTTTTCTGAGCAAGCACTGACACGTTGGCAGTCTGCTCTTGTCCTAGGATTCATCACTTCACATAAACAGCAGATACTCCTTCCTCCATTACTATTTCAAAGGGTGGGGTGGGGGAGGAAGAAGTGGGTCATGAATATTTAATCGGGGAAAAGTAGGAGCACGTTATTTGGATAAACTACTTAATAGCAGTGCTGGCCCCTCCTCAGATGCAGGTAGATGCCACAATTCCAAACTCACACAGATGTTTGCAGGCTTTCATCTTTAATCATCTCTTCTGGGTTTGCTTTGAGTGGGGATATACGAAGGCTCCCGTCTCTCCATCAAAACGCATCTCTAATTTAAACAGCTGTTAATAAGGGTTAAATCTGCAGGCTGAGCTGGCCCTTCACTTGTTACTTGCAAAGGGGGAAAAATCAATGGAGCAGGAAGCCAGAGGGGCGTCCATTTTGAAAAGCCGTAATGAATTACGTTTCCTTAGCGAAGCTGGCAACCTCCAGTCCTGCTCTCACAGCCTCCCTTTCACATATCCAAGCCCTCTGCGACACATCAGATTTAATGAGACTGCACAGATCTCAAATAAGGAAGGGGAGCGCTGCTGCTGGGGCACTTTATTAAGGAGGATCAGAGAAAACTCGCTGGCTTTTAAAAGGAGCCTTTAAAGGCAAAGGATCTTTTTGGGGGAGTGGAAGGAGGGCCCTGATTTCAATGTTTCATGTCCCCTCTGGTCTGGAGCACTTGAACGACCCAATTCATTGTGAGCTCTTGGGGCTCAGCCTTAGCAAACAGGTCCCTGAACCTCAGGACCACCGAAGACCAAGAGGATTAGGAACCTTTTGATTTAAGTGCCACCCCCGCCCCCTCAGGTCCATTAGAAGCAAATGGAGAGAGTAGCTCTGCAACTCTGTCTTCCGCGTGATGAATCATTGTCATAACCGTATTTTCCAAATCAATAATTAAATCACTTATTTGGCCAATAGAACAGCACTTATGTGGGCGGCGGGCAAGAGATTCTGAAATCTAGAAAATCCGGTGGATGTATTGGCTACACATTTAAGAGCCAGGACTTTATCTGGGCATCAAGAGAACTTTCCGATCAAGCATCAACTTTGTTGTGAATTTACAAAGCTTCGGTGATAAAATGCTATAACTTGGACCTTCAATTTACTCGTTTCTAAAATGAGAGGGTGAGGGGCGCCTGGGTGGCTCAGTCGTTAAGCGTCTGCCTTCGGCTCAGGTCATGATCCCAGGGTCCTGGGATTGAGCCCCGCATTGGGGTCCCTGCTCTACGGGAAGCCTGCTTCTCCCTCTCCCACTCCCCCTGCTTGTGTTCCCTCTCTCGCTGTGTCTCTCCCTGTCAAATAAATAAATAAAATCTTTAAAAAAAATAAAAATAAAAATAAAATAAAATGAGAGGGTGAGGATAATCTACAATTCTCCACTGAGACTTCGAGCTCTGAGTCAGTCTTGGAAAACAAAGGAGACAATGGCGCCAAACCAAGAATACTTGTGTGAGCTAGACACAGCTCTAGAGAAAAGCAACCCATCTCTGTGGTGAGTCCTTCCTAGATCCTCCCAGAAAAACTGCTCTGGCATGCAGAGCTCCAGGTGCAGTCCAGAACCATCTTCCTCTCCTAATCTCTGTTGACGACAAGATTTTTCTTATGCCCTGTGTAAGAAAAATAATAATAAAATGATAGCTGGCATGTACAACAGTGCAATCACATGGCAGGCACGGGGCTGAGTGGTGTCTGAGCTTGTACTGAGAGGCGTGGTAGAGGAGAAGGCAGGCCGGAGCCAGCCCTCCTGCATGCAAATCACACCTCTTTGCTACTTCCTGGCTGTGTGACCTTGGGCCAGTTACTTTTTTTTTTTTTTATGTTATGTTAATCACCATACATTACATCATTAGTTTTTGATGTAGTGTTCCATGATTCATTGTTTGTGTATAACACCCAGTGCTCCATGCAGAATGTGCCCTCCTCAATACCCATCACCAGGCTAACCCATCCTCCCACCCCCTCCCCTCTAGAACCCTCAGTTTGTTTTTCAGAGTCCATCGTCTCTCATGGTTTGTCTCCCCCTCCGATTTCCCCCCCTTCATTCTTCCCCTCCTGCTATCTTCTTCTTCTTCTTTTTTTTAACATATAATGTAGTATTTGTTTCAGAGGTGCAGATCTGTGATTCAATAGTCTTGCACAATTCACAGAGCTCACCATAGCACATACCCTCCCCAATGTCTATTACCCAGCCACCCCATCCCTCCCACCCCCCACCACTCCAGCAACCCTCAGTTTGTTTCCTGAGATGAAGAATTCCTCATATCAGTGAGGTCATATGATACATGTCTTTCTCTGATTGACTTATTTTGCTCAGCATAATACCCTCCAGTTCCATTCATGTCATTGCAAATGGCAAGATTTCATTCTTTTTGATGGCTGCATAATATTCCTCTGTGTGTGTGTGTGTGTGTGTGTGTGTGTGTGTGTGTGTGTGTATCACATCTTCTTTATCCATTCATCTGTTGATGGACATCTTGGGCCAGTTACTTAATTAACAACACCCAGCACATAGTGGATGCTACAAAAGTGCTAGTTACAATCTCATTTAAACCTCCAGTTATTCCTACGAGGTAGGTATGATGATCTCCGTGTTCCGGACAGGAGCCTACAGCTCAACAACTGTCCTGAGATCACTGGGTTGGTGAGTGGTAGAGCTGGGGATCAAAACCTGAGCTTCCAACCAGTTTGGGTCTTTTCAAGTCTTCTTTGTGCTTTAGTGGATGTAAAATCAACCCGTGCTGTTGGAGTAGGAATGTTTATTTCTCTCTTCCACTGTCTATCTCAGAGCTCTTGGGTGTCTCCTGGTCAGCCTTCCCAGACTTCCTTTTTATCCCATTTTCAGTAGGTTTGCATCACAGTTCCTGTTTAGATTTCTTCCCTTCTTTGTGTGGCCTTCTCTTCAAGGTCATTGCATCTTTTCCTTGAGATTCCATTTTGAGACCTGCATAAGATGGTAGCATGAGCAGAAAAACATGGGTTGTAACCATGGGTGAAACCATTGATTGGGTGAAGAAGAAAGCCAGCCAGCAACTCTAGATGAGGGCAGTCCCAAGGCTCCTAACTGGGACTGATAAGAAGCCAACCCATCAAGTAGGTCTGGATCCCAAATGGCAGCTTTCCGGAACATGGAGGCCCAGAAGAGATAGCAGTTGAAAGGAAGGATGGCAAAGAGATTTCATGTGAATATGGGAAAAAAAGCGCTGGAGTATGGGTAGGTGAGGTCAGAGAATGTAGCACTGTGCAGTTGTGACCTTGTCAGGAGAGGGCACTGGAAGAGAGCAGTGACATTAATCTTAACTCTTTGAGGGTAACATTTGGTTTAGTTTCTTCCCTGTTGGAAAATAATATGGGGTGTTCAAACTGAAGAGTTTTGGAAAGCATGCCAATGTGATGGAATCTGTTGCTTGGTCCATCTACATCTCTGGCTTCATACCTTAGCTCATGGTCTGATTTTCATCTCTGGGTAGACACAGGAGAGACAACTTATGCATATATGCATGTAGTTTGCAATTTATTTATTTAAAGTCAAGTTTTCTTTGTGGCCTATGTCTTTGTTGTCTGGTGGTGCGTCCTCTTTTTCTGCTCATGCTACCATCTTAGTCTTGAAGCTTCTTGTTAGGACCACCTTGTTTCTTCTCTCTGTGTCTTCTGGCACTTCCTGAAGTAAAAGGTACTGTCTGTATTGACTATTTCCTTAGAAAAGTCTTTCTTGGAGTGACTGAGTATTCCCAGAGAGGCCTTTCCTCTTTCTTCTGCCCTTTCTGGCTCTCAGCATCTAACCCTGGCAGTCAACAGACTTTAACAATACATGGAACCAGAGTTATTCAGCTTGTGCTGAGCAATTGCTACATCTAGGGATAATACCAAATTAATGAGTTACCATGGGTTGTAACAAGTGCCTTCACTTGATCTAGAGAACTAGGTATAGGGCTTCTTTTGAGACTGAGCTAGAAATGGAGCCAATGACAGAAATCTGAGACATATCTCGGGAATACACTAACAATCTTTAATAAACTGGTACAACAGAGGACCACAATAGCAAGATCTCCACTCAGATCTGAAGCCCTGATAATTGGCTTACCCCTGCATTTTCTCTGATCATATTGTTCTGACCAATGAAGTAGGGGAGGCAAAAGAAACTTCAAGGACACAGATAGGCTTAATGCCAGTGGAACCCAGGTTTCTAGGCATAAGAAGTTATCTAACATGGATTGGTGTGCGCCCGAGGTTTGCTTGACTTGATGGCCCCTGCAGGTACACCACAGCCATCCAGGTATCTTTTTTCTCTTACAGAGTCAAGAAGTTCCTAATCTGAGCCATGAGAGAGCCATTTTCAGCTGAAAGAGGATAGTGGATATCTGTATTTATATTTCCATAGCCATGGGTTCGTAGTCCGCAACTGGGGCCCTGAAATCTGAAGTGAGAGACCATAAAGTTCACTGCTAACATGTTACAGAATCACTACTGTTCTACTCTAGCCTGGGAGTGGCTTGTAGGACTCTAAAGATGGTAGATTTTGAAGGAATCATAATATGACATGCCTTGATTTTCTCTTGGTCTCTGATTTAAATTTTTCTTCTTGGTAATTGGACATTTACTGGTATCAATCCAGCACCTGCTGTGTGCAGAGCGGATGGTATATGCCATGTGATGGGCAGAATTGGGAAGAGGTGTTCTACTTCTAATCAGGTACTTGAAGATATAAGCGAACAGGCACAGTATTAGGCAAGTGACATAACCTATCTGGCCCTCAGTTTCCATATCTGTAAAATTAATTAATATAGTACCCACTTCATAGGATTGTTTGGAAGATGAAATAAGATATTATGTATAAAGCCCTTAGCACATGACATGATACATAGAAAGTGCTCAATAAGCACAATAAGAATCACTATGGATAATGTGCATAATGAATACAATGTAACAAGCTGGTTGCAGACCAAATCCATGAAAGAGCTTCTTGCTAAAGAAACAGAGATCCAGAAAGATCATCTTAAAGTTTAAGACTAAACTAGGGCTTTATAATGACAAAACTAAAAAACAAACAAACAAACAAACCAAACAAATAAAAAAAAACCCCAAACTATTGGATCAATTCTATGATTTCACAACTGGTCAGTTTCGTGAAAAATATTTGTATGTGTAAAATCACACTTGCTGCTTCACTTACAGTTACTTGATCCACCATATTCAGTGAGACCTAGCTTGTGTGTGCACACAAATTGGGGTACAAGGGCAAGTCTTTCCCGCTGCGCTGCTCTTCACGGAGATTGTGAGCTTTGGCATGTCTACTGGACTTTCTAGGGGAAAATAATCCAGGATGGTTAAAAAAATGGAGACAAAGGTATGAAAAGCATCTAAGTCTTTAAAAACTAACACCAGACCTCACTGGCAGTAAACTAAGGGACTTGGCCATTGTAGACGCTGGCCAAGGGAAGAAGAAAGTCTCCAGAAGGGCATTTATAAAGGCACAAGGGGACAACTTGACAATAAGCCCATTTTGCTACTAAAGGGTAACACTTGATGACTGTTCAGTGCCAAAGCCTGGGACAAGCCTGGGGACAAGGTTTAGAGTGTAGATTTCTGAAGCGACTTCAAGCAACATAGCAAGAAGAAATTGGGAAGTGGTCCATAAAGAGAATTCTGTTCTCTGGGCAGAGTGGCTCCCCCATCACCAGTGCGGATCCCCACATCCCACCACACCATGCTGGAGACATCCCTGGGATGCCTTGTCCCTGGGGAGGAATTTCTAAGGGCTCGTCCATTGCTTTCCCTCCACACACTGCCCCCCGCTCTGTCCTGAAAAAATGAAATAAAGAAAGGAAGCAAAAATGATGGGACAGAGGGAAGGAGGAGGGAAGGAAGGTGGGAGGGAAGGACGGATCTCTTTCCAGGAAGCAAGGCATTTAAATGACTTATGAAGCTTGAGTCAGGAAGTAGAGAGTTAAAAATCTAAAAAAAAAGAATGCAAAACATTAAGACTCATGGTGCCAAGAGGTTAGGTCTATTGAAAAGCCAAGGACATTTGGCTGAGTGTGTGGTGAGGGAAGTGGTATTAAATTCAGGCATTTCAACTGGGCGACTTTGGGCAAACATCAAAATGAACAGACTAAAGCCCTCGCTGTGGTGTGAGAGGTATGGTATGTCAGACAGTCCCCAGGGTCTGCCCTGCCTCCCCCCACCCCCAATCCCCCCTGACTCCCCCTCCCCACCAGGGCAGTGGAGGAATGTAGGTGGAGTCGGCCTGGGCTGGGGCTCTACCAGGGATAACCCAATTCCTGGCCTCTGTGGCCAGCTCCTGGGGGCTGGGAGAGACAAAGGGCTTGCAAGGCAGGGGGGATATTAACTACCTTGTTTCTGGGTTCTATACCTGATTCCAACATTTCAAAATGGTTGTTTTCTCTTACATTTCCAACTCCTTTCTTACATTATCAGTCTCCTTCTTTTAATTGACTGCGCTCTGGGTTTCTGTGCTGGAAGAGGATGACAGGTGGGGGGGGGAGGGGAGAGGGTCAGAGGAAGCCGGAAGGAAAAACTCCAAAACCCGACCTTCTTCAGCTGTGTGAAAATAATTCCAGATTTGAAAAGGGCTTTGGTGAGATTGATTGGGGGGTAGGGGGGGGGACTGTGACCTTGCCAAACAAGAGCTTTTGTCTCTCTCTTCCCTGGTGCCTGGGCCTCGCAGTCCGCCTGAGCCAGCTACTTTTGAAGAGTTAAATCTAAGGGAAAACACAGTTTGGAGAAGGTGTTTCACAGAGGGACAGAGAACAGGCTGCCTGATATTTACGTAATCTGGCAAAAGGGAGGCTGTGTCATGAGACAGAAGCCAGGGCTCAGGAAATAAAGAAAAAGAGGAGAGAGGCAAGAAGGGATAGAAGGGAAGAAAGGGATGGAAGGAGGGATGGAAGGAGGGAGGGAGGGAGAGAAAGAGGGAAAGAAAGGGCAAATGAACCATAGTTGGAGGTCCCAGGAGGATAAGTAAATGGGAGGAGGGAAGTAGTAGTAAGAACTAACATAAATGCATATTGCAAAATTTCTTACCACTATCTGTTCGAATTATGGGGCTCTGAACAAACTGCTTAGTGTAGACGTGAACTTAACCTTCAAAAAAATGGGCAGGCTGGAAGTTTATAGCATTTAAAACATTTTAAACAACAACAATCCCTGATGTATGCAGTGAGACTACCCTGAGCATATGAGCTTCATACTCAGAGCAACAAGAAGTCAGTAGTTGGAACATTGTGTCAATAAGAACAGAAGAAAAGCAACAGTGTCTGATTTAAGTGAAAACGGACTACAACGTACACTATTGTTTGCACCATGACTTACTTCTAATTGGGTTATTATCTTGAACCCAACCCAATCTACCTTGTAAAAGCTTGCAACTCAACTCCCAGGCTGTTTTCATGAAGAAAAGTCCCTTACGCCCTTTCTTCTCTCACAGGGTCTTGAACTTCGAGTTTAGAATATATCTGACTGATAGTCGGAAAATACTCTGAGGCCCGCCTTGTGTATGCACACACATAGGGGCAGATGCATGCATTTGTGCCCCAAGGCCGTCTCCTCTGCAAACTCAGACCCCCATAGGTGTATACACCACACAAAGCACAAATGAGCATGTGTGATGAACCGTCTTGAGCCCCACCCCCCAAAGGGAAAATGCTTTTACAGTATTTACAACTGTTGTGCATTTGAGCAGGAATAAAAAGTGGAAGAGACCAGGAAATGAAGGGAAAATCTGCCACTTGCCGAGTACCTACTATGTGTGATGAATTGGGCCAAGCACACTTTATATGGAACATTGCAATTCATTTGATTTAATAGCTGCTTTTAGAATCATATTTTAACACATTGCACATCCGAAACAATCTCTTCTGGTAAACTGTCTTAGAGAGAGGCCATTTCTATTTGCAAAGGCAGCTGTGAGGAGCTGGAAGGCACACAGCTGCAGACAGCTGGAGGGCTGGTACTGTAACAGGATCCTTGGAGAAGTGAACTCTGGCTCACAGGCCCCGAGGCCGCATGTGGGAAGGCTTGTCAGCATGGAGTTGCTTCTGTGTTCGCTAGTCTGGGCCTTCCCCCGCCTTTCTCATTTCTCTGATAGATCAGAACCGATCTGGAACTTACAGAACCAAGTGACCCTAGAACCAGAGCAGGTTTCTTCCACCTTCTTAACAGATTCCCATGTAGACTATGGTGACTTTATCCTCCTAAGACTACCCCACCCCCGGCTCCTTCTGATTTGTGGGTTGTCTCTCCAGACCTGGAAGATGCTTTTTGTGCGCTCCGGCAGAAATTGGGCAAACCCTTGAAGCAAAGAAGGCTTTGAAAGAATGTTTGCAGGGTTGGGGTGAAGAGAAGCCACTCCCACTTGCCAGGGACACATTTGCCCCACACACGAGAAGGGAATCTGCACTTATTTATCTCCATTCAGTTTTTCTGAGAAAAAGAGTGGCTTGAGTTCTGGAAACACCGCTTAGTGATTTGACCTCATGAGCATTCTCTCATCATAATTATAAAAAATAATATAGCTAGAGAAACCTAATAACCCTCCCCAGCAAGAATCAACTTTGCAGGACGCCTGGGTGGCTCAGTTGGTTAAGCGCCTGCCTTCTGCTCAGGTCATGATTCCAGGGTCCTAGAATCGAGTCCTGCTTTGGGCTCCCTGCTCAGCGGGGAGCCTGCTTCTCCCTCTCGCATTCCCCCTGCTTGTGTTCCCTCTCTTGCTGTGTCTCTCTCTGTCAAATAAATAAATAAAATCTTTAAAAAAAAGAATCAACTTTGGACTTTGTCATTGAGACTTATCATTGGGTAAGAGAAATACTTTTTAAAACACATTCTGAGCAAGGAGACTAAAAAGGCATGGGTCAAAACATGACCGAAGGAGGAGTTCCTCATTTGACTCTGTGGCCGAGCCTGTGCCTGGGGTCTGTAGGCCCACCCTTGCCACTTAGAAGTGCCCAGAAAGGCCAAAGTTCTTGTCACTCTCATCGTTCAATGGTAACGTGCTAGAGGAGCAATATCAAATGTCAGCGAGGGGCTGCAGAATTTCAGGTTACAGACAAGAAGTAGGTCTAGGGGTTAGGTGCCAAGGAGATCAGCCATTGGTCAGGAAAGAGACTGTGAGGTGGGTCAAAAGCAAAAAGATTCAGGACATAAGTCGAAAACCTAGAAAGAGTGAGAGAGAGTCGGTAGTTACTAGAGGTTGCTGCATGGAAGTGTGCTGGGTCCAACACAAGGTTTTATCTTTTACACCAAGGGAGCCAATCCACGGCCTGGGGAGTGGGGAATACTAATGGTTTATATTTGCTTCGTAGTTAATAAAACCTCATTGCAGAAATCATCTCATCCGTACCTTTAGCCATGAGCATAAGCAGAACTGGGGGTATCATTCCCATTCAGGAGACACTGAAACTCATTTAAAGAGAGATGAAGAGCTTTATCCACAGCTACTAATGGCAAGGACAGCCCGAGAACTCGATGCTCTACCTACCGTATCATAGGACTCAAGGAGGTTATTTAGAAAGAAGTGAAACACAGGATAAGCAAGAACTGGATGAGGGAAGCTTCCGGAATTTTGGTACCAGGAGTTGATCAACTTTTCCAGCCATACTACCACTGACGAAAAGAGCTCCATCTTTTTCCTGCCCGTTAGTGGTTTCTTCCAACTGCAACATTGCCAGAAATAATTTATTTGGTCCTATCTGGTCCTGTGATCCTCCTGAACTCAGAAGGTCTCCCATGATTGGCAGCAGTGCGTGAAGACAAAGGAGGGTCTTTCTCTCAAGGAGGAAGCCTGGGCCTGCCTTGCCTCTCTCTGAGGCACCAAAATGTGCCAAGGAGACCACTAGGCTAAAATTCTTTCTAAAGTGTGAAGCAACTGTACATATTCACTCACTTGTTAAATGGAGAAAAAATACTTTAAGGGGCGCCGTCAGTTAAGCGTCCGACTCTTGGTTTCAGCTCAGGTCATGATCTCAAGGTCCTGGGACCGAGCCCCGCATCAGGCTCTCCGCTCTAGTGTGGAGTCTGCTTGAGATTCTCTCTCTCCCTCTCCCTCTGCCCCTCCTGCTCGTGCTGGGTCTCTCTCTCTCTCTCTAAAATAAATAAATAATATCTTTAAAAAGAGAAAAAAAATACTTTAAGCGCCCACGTTGTACTAGATACCATGTCATGTGCTGGGGATACCTGAATACAGAACAAAATATAACAAAATATAAACAAAATATACCTGAATAGAGATTTTTTTTTTTTAATTTGGTGAAAAGCAAGAAATGTATTGCCCAGTTATTTCATCACAAACATTGCATAAGCCCTGGACATAGACTGTCTTTTTATTCTTCACTCTACCCCCGAGGAGACAGGTATTATTATCGCAATTTCCAGAGGAGGCATGAGGTTAAATAACCTGTCCAGGAAGGGCAATCCTGAAATGGAAGCCTGGGATTTTGACTCCATGGCTCTTCTTCCTGAGATGAGTTGTAAGAAAATCAGAGCCACAGACTCTGACAGAAGGGCAATGATGGTGGAACTGGAGCAGAGAAGGAAACACTGAAAGGTTGATAGGAATGGACCAGGAAACAAAGTGATGGTCGGGGGTCCGCTCCAGGCTGACAGAAGAGCAGGTAAAATAAGGTGAAGCAATTGTGAGTGTGGGAACCAAGGAGTAGCAGCCGACAGCAAGGAGCTGCTTCCTCTACCTCTTCATTTTCTTGGTTCATTTCTTATGGTTTAATATCAATGCATAGAAAACTTCTGCTTTGAATTTCAGTGTTTGTCTTTCCATTGAGTAATAGTTCAATTCAAGGAAAAATCATTCTGGGTGGTAAGGAGGTCACTATTTATTTATTTAAGATGTGGGCAAACTTCTAATCAAAACTTCTACCATCATCTAAGCTGGCGTTTCCCCAATGTGCTTTGTGAAAACTTTTGCCTCCGGCTTTCAGATTTGGTTTGCTAGTTAAAATAATATAATTTGGCAATTGCTGAGGCTTTGTGTGCATCTGTTGTGTGTTTAAGGGGAACCTCATGGAGGATTTGGAAACTCAGGTCACAAAGGCAGCTTGAGAGCTACCTCCCTTTGGAGACACATGATAGGATTCCATCACTCTCCATTGCCATATTCACCATAGTCATTGTGGTCAATGCCTTCAGCCATGGGATCTATAGACTTCAGTTGTCATTATGGGACCATGGGTTATCCCCGCTGGGGGAGCACTGTTTGGAATGTGTGTTGATATGATCAAACAGAAACAGGTAGATATACATGCAGGATGCAACAAAGAATCTAGGAAACTCTGAAACAAGTTAGAAGGTTGAGTATTTATAGAAGTTTAATTGGCAAAGGTCTTCAGATGGGGCGATGGGAAGTGGTGGTGCTGGATAGGGAAGCAAGCTAGCAGATTTGCATACTTTCTATCCTCACTTGAACTTGCTCTGTTAGGTTTGAAGCTTCTCTGTTAGCTATTTAACATTCAAATCTACCATCTTTAGAAGAAGTAATACATATACCAAAAGTGCTTTATGCCTTACAAAGTTCTGGTGAATGGCTAGTGGTTCCCACTTTTGTTTTTGAAAAGAAGCCTCATGCTCATTCTTTTCAGGCTCTGGAAACCAAGCCTCAGAAGTTTGGTGATTTGGACAGAATCACTGAACAAATGAACAGAAAAGGATGGAACTAAAATTCAGGTCTCATGACCTACCTCCCAGTGATTTTTAGAAGAAATCTCGCCACCTGTCTGTATCTTGCTTTCCCTTATTGGGAAAAAAGCTCTTTGCAGCACATGGGATTTCAGGTAGAAATATGGTGGGCAGAGTAGTTCCATAAGCAGAACCTGGTAGTAAGGCCAGAATCTCTCTCTCTGGGGACCTATAAGGAAAGTTAGCTTTTGGATGTGACTTGCCAGAAGGCCTCCCAATCCGGAAGCAGGGGTGTGCCAAAAATGTTCTTGTTCATGTCCTATGATCTTGAGATTTTGTTGAGTGGGATTTCTTGTCTTCACAATGACAAAGAAAATGGAGGAGGACGTAGCACTCAGTCATTCTTATTATTTCTTACCCAGGCAAAGCATTGTTAATATTACTACATAAATGAGTCTAATTAGGAACATAAGTCTTGGACTGCAGAAAATCACTTAGCTGCTCTCCATGAATGCTGAGTTTAAAGGAAATAGAATTAAAATGCAGAGTAGTATCGTGCTATCAGTTTCTCTCTCTCAGTCTCCCTCTCTCTTCTCTCTACCCCTCCACTTCCCTACCACAGTGATTCCCTTGACTCAGTAGTCCCAACCAGCATCTTGCCTTTTGGATTTTCCTTTTGATGCATTCTTTCTAGTCTTTCCTATGCCACACAGATAATGTGAAGCAGATATCTTCCAAAAGTTACTTCTGCTTTGTGTGGTAAATCATTTCCAGAGGCAAACTGTTCTCTTTTGTTCTGCAGGACTTTTTTCCCCTTGGGTCTCATGTTGATCCATCCATCTATCCATCCATCTTAAATAACAGTTTATCAAGAGCAGAATTATGAAGAACACGCGTTAACCAACCCACAGGGAACATGCTTTAACATTTGCACCCACCTCCCTCACTATCCAAGTTGGAGGACAAGGAGCTATGTTCAGTTTTCAGCAGAATGCACATACGAGGCTCTCCATAAATGAAAAATTTGCGGACACACACCATTGATAGTGTCCTTTTCTAGAGCCATATTCAGTTGAAAGAGATTTTTTTTTTTTTTTAAAGTTAGCCCCTCTTGGGGTGCCTGGATGGCTCAGTCGGTTAAGTGTCTGACTCTTGATTTCAGCTTAGGTCATGACCTCAGGGTTGTGAGATCAACCCCCCCATGGACTCTGCTTGAGATTCTCTTTCTCCCTCTCCCTCTGCCCCTCCCTGTTCTCTCTCTCTCTCCAAATAAAATAAAACAGAACCTTAAAAAAAAAAAAATATTAGCCCCTGTCTTTCTTTCTAGGAGATTGATGTATTAGGAAAATAATGAATCAATTTGAAATATTGCATAATAAACAATTAGATATTATTATTTTTAAAGATTTTATTTATTTATTTGACAGAGAGAGACACAGCAAGAGACTGAACACAAGCAGGGGGAGTGGGAGAAGGAGAAGCAGGCTTCCCGCTCAGCAGGGAGCCCGATGTGGGGCTCTTTCCCAGGACCCTGGGATCATGACCTGAGCCGAAGGCAGACACTTAACGACTGAGCCACCCAGGCACCCCTAAACAATTAGGTATTAAAACAGACAGGTTGATGCCTAAGAAGCTGTGCACATTTAGGGAAGGTCTGCATTGATCCAAGATAGCATGTTAAAGAATGAATTTGGGTTTTGAAAGACAGCTAATATTTGGATAATTAAAGAGGAGGATGAAGGAAAATAATAGGGAGAATTTACTATTTCCTAGGCTGTGTTCTACGTGAGATATATATATATATATATATATATACACACACACACACATATATATACATACACATATATACATATATATACACATATATGTCTCTAGCTATATACTCAGTTAATCTGTATAGAAACCTATGGTGTAGTACTATTAATCTACTCATTTTATGGATGAGTAAATTGAAGAACAGAAAGTTTCAGTAACATAGCTAGGAATTGGGAGTCAGAACTTGAACCTAGATAGACTGGCTACAGGGCATATGCTCTTCACCATCGTGCAATAGGACTCCCACAGGTAGACAAGATGGATGGAATAAGAAAGGCTAGATGGGAGGGACCTGTGGAAAGAAAGAATCAACCATGGCTGAGTGAAGGATGGGATGTTAGCATTCTTTACTTCACTAAATAAATGAATCATTTCAAAGATTAAATCAAATCTCTGCCATCTACATGGTTTTTTAAAGGAATATCTGCTGATCCTCACAAGTTCAGCCCTGGGGCGCCACAACAATGGGTTAACTTTTTCCCTTGGTCTAAGTTTTATTTTTTCCCTGGTAAAAATAATATTTAATATAGAGCTCAGACCATATGATTTATCGCCTGTTTGAAAATCCTTTTCATCACTGTATATTTTACCAGTAAATATTTAATCCTTGGCACCAAATGCCACCCTGTTTATTAATGTTAGAGCTCATATTTTATAGTAAACCAAATTCTAAAATATCCTATGAAGAGAAGGATATTTCATCTACATAGTCCACGGAGAAATTATGTCAAAGCAACCCCAAATAACACCACTTGATCACCCCTTTAATTATTGGAAAGCTCAATCACTGCAACAACAAACTTTCCTTAACAAAATACATCTATATTATATTTCATTTGCTGTGGAATCCCTAGTTTTCATCCCGAACGATTTTCTTGTGCTCAAAACGTGACCAGAATGGATGACCTGGCTGGAGACTTCACGTCTTTGCATGGGTGGCCCCATCTGCCTGGTGATTCTGTTTTCCTGTCTTTGAGGCTTTGGTTTCAAAATCTTAAAACCACCAGACTCAGAAAAGATAAATCTTTCTCAGTTTGCTTCAGAAAATCTAAACCGAATAAAATCCACGTCAGTGACTTCTGGAGACAGTTACTCATCTGTCTCTCAGGAATGGGCCTTTGGGGTTCTATTTCCCCTCCTAGACTATTGGAGTTGTGCTCTACAGCATGAGTCTAAACCATCTTTCAGTTTTCTTGCCTTTTTGCCCTTGGAATACTCTACATTTTAAAATGCATGCTATGCTTTCCTATATGCTGTTTATACCATTCACTCTCAAGGAATTGCCTTTCCCTCCCCACCCTCCCCCTAGTTATTGAAATCATAATCATTATTTTACTCCAAATTTAATATAAAGAGCTCACTCTCATGAAGTCTTCCCTGATTTTAAGAAGTTAAATACATAATTCCTTATACATATCTTAATTCTTAATACAATATCACCTTCCTTCTTTTTTTTTTTTGCCATTTCAATTCTTCTCATTTTCTTATATTTACTAGAAACCTTAAATTGTCTCAGTTTTTGAAATGGGGAAGATTACCAGGAAATTGCAGAAAGATCAAAGTTTTAAAGAGACTCCAATCCTAATAAAATTAAAATGAAGTAAAAAAGATTGAGAAATAAATATAAAAACAACTATTCATGATTTAGTTTGAATATAGTTTATTACATTTAATAGACATTTGAAAAAAGGATTTCCCATGAGTAGTATATGTGTATGCCTGGTAATGCATGTGATAGCATGTTATAAGGTATAAAGAAATTTATCAAAATTCATATTATTGTGTATAGTAAGAGCTCTTTTTTTCCATAAGATTTTATTTATTTATTTGAGAGAGAGAGAGAGTGAGAGAGAGCAGAGAGGTAGAGTGAGAAGCAGACTCCTCACTGAGCAGAGAGCCTGACATGGGACTCAATCCCAGGACCCTGAGATCATGACCTGAGCCGAAGACAGACACTTAACTGACTGAGCCACCCAGGTTCCCTGTAAGAGCTCTTTTTTTTTTTTTTAAAGATTTTATTTATTTATTTGAGAGAGAGAATGAGATAGAGAGAGCACATGAGAGGAGGGAGGGTCAGAGGGAGAAGCAGACTCCCCGCTGAGCGGGGAGCCCGATGCGGGACTCGATCCCGGGACTCCAGGATCATGACCTGAGCCGAAGGCAGTCGCTTAACCAACTGAGCCACCCAGGCGCCCCCTGTAAGAGCTCTTTTAACATACCTCTAGTTAATTGACTTGTTGGGTTAATGAATGGTCCTTCTTTCCTCTGTAAGATATTCTGACTGATGCCTATAGCACAGTGAGTACTCATAACTAACAGGCTACTTTCTAGTAAGACTATGAAATTCTGCTTAGAAAAATCATGTGTTCATTGAATCAATTGAGTTTATTCCTAAATCTGTTTATTCCGGTTATACTTGGAATTATAATTATAAAATTTAATTTGATATTATGTAAGGCAATGGACTATGAATGTGAAAAACTGTTGTTTTATTTGAAAACTCAGTTGAAACAAAGTTGAAATATTTTCAAAAGACTCAAAAAAGATGGATTATTTTAAAAGATTGCTATTGATTACATGTGGGTGAGACAGCTATAACAAAACAAAACATCTAAACCTCTAAAACATCTAAAAATCCAGAGTTCTGCACTTAGCGTTCTTTACAAAAACATCTAAAAATCCAGAGTTTTGCACTTAGCTTTCTTTACAAATAACTCAACTTATTAAGACAATCTACAAAAAATCCACAGCTAATACCACACTTAATGGTGAGAAACTTGAAGCTTTCCCATGAAGGAAGATCAGGTAGAAGGCAATGATGTCCCCTTTCACCACTCCTTTTCAACATTATACTGGAAGTTCTAGCTAGTGCAATAAGAGAAGAAAAAGAAATAAAAGGTATACAGATTGGGAAGTGGGAGATAAAACTGCCTTTGTTTGCAGATGACATGATCATCTATGTAGAAAATCAAAAAGAATTAACAAAAACTCCTGCAACTAATAAGCGATTATAGCAGGGTTGTAGGATACAAGGTTAATATACAAAATTCAATCACTTTCTTATATACCGACAATGAACAAATGGAATTTGAATCTAAAAGCACCATACCATCTACATTAGCACCCCCCATCCAAAATGAAATACATAGGTATAAACCTAATAAAGTATGTACAAGAGCTATATGAGAAAAACTACAAAGCTCTGATGAATGAAATCACAGGACTGAACAAATGGAGAGATATTTCCTGTTTATGGATAGGAAGACTCAATATTGTGAAGATGCCAGTTCTTCCCAACTTGATCTATAGATTACAATCCTGATAAGAATCCCAGCAATTATTTTGTGAATATCCTCAAACTGATTCTGATGCTTGTATGGGGAGGCAAAAAGCCCCAAATAGCTAACAAAATATTGAAGAACAAAGTTGGAGAACTGACATTACCTGACTTGAAGACATACTATAAAGCTACAGTAATCAAGACAGTGGGATTTGGGGGAATAAGTAAATAAGTAGATCAATGGAGTAGAATAGACTCACATAGTTAACTGAATTTTGACAAAGGAACAAAGGAATTAACCCAACAAGTTAATTAACTAGAGGTATGTTAAAAGAGCTCTTTTACAGTGGAACAAAAATAGTCTTTTCAACAAATGGGGCCTGGAACAACTGCACATTCACATGGAAAAAATAGGTCTAGACACAGACCTCACACCCTTTGCAAAAATTAACTTGAAATGGATTGTGTAAAATATAAAACCTCTAGAAGATAAAATACATGGGAAAACCTAGATAACTTGGGCTGTGACAATGACTTTTTTAAAAAAAGATTTATTTTTATTTTAGAGAATGAGAGAGAGAGAGAGCACAAGCCGGGGAAAGGTCAGAGAGAGTGGGAGAGAGAGAATCCCAAGCAGACTCCCTGCTGAGTGTAGAGCCCAATGCAGGGCTTGATCTCATAACACTGAGATCATGACCTGACCTGAAATCAGGAGACAGATGCTTAAGCCACTGAGCCACCCAAGTGCCCCGACAATGACTTTTTAAGTACAACACAAAAAGCACAGTTCATGAAGGAAATCACTGGTAAGCAGAACTTCATTAAAATTAGAAATCTCTGTTCTCAAAAGACAAGAGAATGAGAAGACAAGCCACAGACAGGAGAAATTTTTTTCAAAGGACGTATGGCATAAAGTACACAAAACTCAACAATAAGAAAACAAACAACTTGATTTAAAAATGGGCCAAACCTTAATAGACCCCTCACCGAAGAAGATATTCAGATGGCAAATAACCTTATGAAAAGTTGCTCCACATCATATGTCATCAAGGAAGTGCAAATTAAAACAATAACAAGATACCAGTACACACCTGTTAGAATGGCCAAAATCCAGAACACAGACAACACTAAATGCTTGTAAGGATGTGGAGCAGCAGGAACTCTCGTTCATCACTGGTAGGAATACAAAATGGTATAGCAGTTTCTTGCAAAACTAAACATACTCTTACCATAAGATCTAGCAATTGTGCTCCTTTGTAATTACCCAAAGGAGCTGAAAACATGTCCACACAAAAACCTACAAGTGGATGTTTATAGTAGCTTTATTTGTGATTACTAAAACTTGGAAGTAACTAAAATGCCTTTTAGAAGGTGAATGGATAAGTAAACTGTGTTATACCATGAATATTATTCAGGGCTAAAGAGAAACAAGCTATTAAGCCATGAAAAGACATGGGGAAACTTTAAATGCAAATTACTAAGTAAAAGAAGCCAATTTGAAAAGTCTACATACTATATGATTCCAACTATTACATAAATAATACACTTTTAAAGATTAAGACTATCTTTTTAGAGGAGTTTCAGGTTCACAGCAAAACTGAGGGGAAGGTACAGAGATTTCTCATATATTTCTTACCCCCACATATGCATAGTGTGTTATTTGTGCAAAAAAAAGCCTAAGCAGAACTCTGATTAGCAGATCCATACTCAAAGAAAAATTGTTGGCCTTATAAGGCTTTTAAATAAGTTTATGTTTCTATTTGCTTCTAGTTAAATTAATATTTATGGTAATTTTTTGTAAGTTCCCATCTATAAATCCTCAATTTGAATGACTTTTCTGATTAACTTTGAAACAGGGTTTCTTTTTTTTTTTTTTTATTTAAAAAAATCTTTTATTTTCTTTAAAACATGTTCTTTATATATAATTTAGAAAGTGTAGACAAACAAAAAAGAATAGTAAGTCTCTCCCACAATCACACTACCAGAGTAGGAATTGTTAAAATTTTAGTAATTTGGTTATTTTGTATTCTTATAGTCTGAAACAGGGTTTCTATGAGCTTTCATGTTTCATGTTTCTGATTAGCTGTCAATGCTGGACAGAGCTCATTCCTAATGAGGCTAACCCTGTCTGATACCTTTTGACCAATGACCCCTTAGATACAGGAATATCTGGGCACTGGAGAGAGCATCAGACAATAACTTAAGGTCCAAGAACAAAAACAAGAACTCTGTCTCTCTGCCGAAAGAGCTCTCTTTATGTTCTGGCATGGTATGACCCCTTAGACCTGGTCTGAATCAAAACTAATGGGAGCTTTGGTAGCCTGGAGCGGTACTATAGCCTCTGAGCCCCGATGTGATGCCAAATCAGGTGAGATGTTGACTCAAGATGATTGATGGCTCTGGAACTGGAGGGAAAATATGAATCATAGTTGAGGAGAGAATCAAAAGGTCATAACCAGGGAAGTTGTGCCAAATGTTGGTTCTAAGGGCTAAATAAGGTTGTAAATGGAAAGATGAGTCAAAGGCACAAAACTCGCATGATTGGAAGCAGGATGAAAAGTTTTATATGAGATCAGTCAGAGCTAAAGCTGTGATCAATGAAGGAGTTTGAAAGATCTGCTTTTTTTGTCTGGTTGATTTTTGATTTAAGAACCAAGTAGATGGAAAGAGGTGAGGGAAAGTGAAAATGTATAATCTTTTGTGTCTGCATTTATGTATATAATACACTACTATATATAACCAATTTATTGATGAATTGCATTTTGTTGGAGGTGTAGATTTGAAAGGATTTAATTTTTTTATAACTGTTTTTTGTATTACGTTGAATTCTTTTTTTTTTTTTTTTTGTCCTGGATAATGGCCCACTTTATGATATTTTGGCCTGGTTCTGTAATCCCTTGCTTTTGGTTACTTAAATAATTTGTTATCAGTTTCTGTGAGCTGGTATGTTCAGTACTTCCCATCTCATACTATATTCCAAGTGGTCTTTTCCCTTTCACCCACTGCTGGAGATTTACTGTCTTGGACTGGGGGCCAGGTTGTATGGCTTGGCTCTCAGGCAGCTTTATTCTTTCCTGGCAGTGGTTTCTCAGGTGTTGGGCAGGAGAAAGAGAAAAAGAAGGCAACTTTCCTTTATGACTGGGCAATGTTGCCGTCTTGCCCTTAGACAGTCATGATGGTTGTTCTAGCTCATTGTCCCTGAACTCTAAGTACATGGATGGTTGCTCTCACGTGCCTTGCTGATGAGGCAATTCCGCCCCCCCCCCCCCCCCCCCCCGCCCCGGGAGGTTTTCCTCGTCATTGGTGATGTCTTAGAAAATTTGGCTTCATCTTCCTGCTGACTCCCTGGAGGTGGTATTATGCTTCACTTCTCTGATGTGCAATTCTCAACCTGCTGTGTCAGTTGTACAGAGATTAGAGCTCTTAATCTCTTCTGCTCCGTGTGGCCTATACTCAGAGTGTGGGCATGTATGGGATTATTTTCTGAATCCCTCCAAACTAGGAACAAAGGATTGCCATCCTGTCCTCACTCATCACTAGTGGTCTCCCGCTATGCCATCTCTCCCCAGGTTTTGTTTCTACTGCATCCAGTAGCCCAATCAATGGATGTCTTCTGGTGAAGCAGATATTCAGCCATGGAATGAAATACCAGTCATCTCATGTTGCTGACACCCTCAAACTTTACAAAGTGATTCTCTTTTGGGGTTAGGGAAAGAAATTCCTCTAAGATGAGGCAGGAAAGAGCTCCTCTTCCCAAGCCTTGCAATGGCACCAAACAACCTTTTTCAGCAAGTTCCTTTCTCATTTTACAGAGCTTGATAGAGATGCTGGTTTGTGGTAAGGCTAGTCCTCTGAGTTGGCACCTCTTAGTAAGCCTTAGGGTGGTAGATGACATGTTCCCCCCGCCCCCCATAATTCTCTGAAATCAGAAATGGAATACTTAATTCTTTTTTTTTCTCTCCTTAGCTTTGAGTCCTTTTTTTTTTTTTTTTTTAAGATTTCATTTATTTGTCTGACAGAGAGAGACACAGCGTGTCATTTTTTTTTTCCTTTAGTTTGACCTTTTGGTGTTCCATCTGAAAAATCATTGCCTAACCCAACGTCATGAAGATTTGCTGCTCTGTTTTTTGTTTGTTTGTTTTTTTATTTTGTTTTGTTTTTCTGAGATTTTATGGTCTCAGTTCTTACATTCATGTTTGTGGTCCACTTTGAGTTAATTTTGTGTATAGTGGAGAAAGGGGTTCAACTTCATTCTTTTGCATGTAGATATTAATTTTTCCACAACCATTTGTTGAAAAGTTTGTTGTTTCCCCATTTAAAAGTCTTGGCATCTTTGTCTAAAATCAACTGACCATAACTATAAAGGTTTATTTCTGGCTTCTCAATTCTATTCCATTGATCTGTATGTTTATCCTTATGTCAGTACCACACTATCTTGATTACTGTAGTTTTATAGTAAGCTTTGAAATTGAGGAACATAATTTCGTTCTTTTTCAGGATTGTTTTGTCTATTTCAAAATTATTGATGTAGTGAATTATACAATGAATATTTTGACAATAAGTCATTATTGAAACCATAAAGGAAAAAAATTAGGATATTTGTCTGCAAACTTCTACAAATGATAAAGTATTGTAAACCAATCTAAAGGCAAATAAAGCATAAAAGTATTTTCAAATTATGTAAAGACAATGGGTCAATACGCTTAATTTATAAATGCTGTAATAAGTCAATAAGAACATGATAAGCATTCAAATTTAGGAACAGCATAGGGCATGAACAGATACTTCATGAGAAAAACTCCAGTGGCTAATAAGGTTAATCAAAAAGTCCAAGGTCATGATAAGGAAAAAAATTAGAATTAAAACAAAATACTTTCTTTTTCTCACTCTTCCAACAAACAAGTGCATATAGTTTTCAGTAATAATAATGTTAGCAAGAATTATTTAAACAGAAACTCAGGTTTTGTTGCTGGAGAGTGAAACTTGGAGCCACCTCACTGGAGAGTGATTTGACAATATTTGTTTAGTATATGCTCATATCCTTGTTCAAGTAATCTCATTTCAAGTTATTTGTATTGAAAAAATTATCAGAGATTTTCACAGAGATTTATGTGCAAATGCAGCACAGTATTAGTTATTAGAGTGAAAAAAATGAAAAACTGGAAAAATATAATAGTTGATCAAAAGTGAATAATGAATAACTGGTTTAGCCATATAACAAGATGCCTTGGAGGTATTAAAAATAAATAATTTGAAACAAATTTACATGACAAAATTCCCTTGATTTTATGTATATACATACATATATATATATATATATATATATGCTCAACACATTTTTATTCTTATTTATTTTTATTATTTTTAAAATGTTTATTTGTCAGAGAGAGAGAGAGAGAGCACAAGCAGGGGGACCGGCAGGCAGAGAGAGAACCAGGCTCCCAGCTGAGCAGAGAGCCTGAAATGGGACTTGATCCCAGGACCCTGGGATCACAACCTGAACTGAAGACAGACGCTTAACTGACTAAGCCACTCAGGCATCCCATTCACCACATTTTTAAATTATAATAATTATTTAAGATATAAAAGAATTATTTAGTACTCATAAAGTTTCTCTTTGTAGAGTCATACAACCAAATATTAGAAAAGAATTAGAATATATTATATCTATAAATTTAGTTTAAGGTGAAGTGTCTAATATATATATATATTTATACAAAGTGTCAAATATATATTTATATATATTATTTATATGTATAAAATCAGGATAATTTGATCTGACCTGTAATATTTGATGATTTACAACTACAATTCTACAAATGATTTCATTTTCCTCTATTTATTACGTTCAACCATAGTTTATAGTTTATTGTATCTGAAGGAAATCTTCATAATCTGGGGCTGTAAGTCAGCTAAAGCCATGTGAAAAAATCAAAGTTAATTGGCTGTATTTTTAAATATCCTTAAAATTTGTGAAGTCATTGTGCTAATCCTAAAAAAATCCTAGAATTAAAAAACATGACAACATTAGTATATGTATTAGAGGGTAAAAAATGTTAAGATGGGGGAGCGGAGCAAGATGGCGGAGGAGTAGGAGACCTGGATTCCTGGTCTCAGGAATTCAGCTGGATAGGGATCAAACCTTTCTGAACACCTACAAACTCAACAGGAGATCGAAGAAAAGAATAGCAACAATTCTCTGAACAGAAAAGCGACCACTTTCTGGAAGGTAGGACGTGCGGAGAAGTGAATCCGAGGCGATATTCGGGAGGATAGACGGCGGGGGAGGGGCCTCCGTCGGCCGCTTCTGGCAAGTGATAGAGCCGCCGAGCACAAAATCAGAACTTTTAGAAGTCTGCTCCGCTGAGGGATGTCACTCCGGTGGCTAAGCGGGGGGTGGAACCCTCGCGGGACAGTGTGGTCTCAGGACCCTCGGGGTCACAGAAAGATCGGGGGTGCCTGAGTGCGGCAGAGCTCCCAGGTATCGGAGCAGGGAAGCCGGCTGCAGAGACAGAGCCGAGGCGCGGGCTCTCAGCTCGGGGTTGTCATAAACCGTGATCCGCGGCACAGTCGGGCTACTGCTCCTCCAGCAGGGACCCAACAAGCGGCAGATCCGGGGAGACTCACCTTCTTCCCCCGGGAGAAGAGGTGCGGGAGCGCACCGCAGGGATCTGCTGGGTTTGGAGACTCCACACGGGGTCGGGTGCCAGAGATAGAAACGCGCGGTCACAGGCCGGGTGAGCACGAAGTGCGGCCGGAGACCGGGGACAGGGGAGTGACTGACTGCTTTTCTCTGGGGGCGCAGTGAGGAGCGGGGCCCCGAGTTCTCGGCTCCTCCGGGGTGGAGATTGGGAGGCCGCCATTTTCACTCTCATCCTCCAAAACCGAACGGAAAGCTTACAGGGAACAAAGGCTCCCGAGAGCAAACCCGAGCAGATTACTTAGCCCGGACCGGGCAAGGGCGGGGCAATTCCGCCTCCGGCAAAGACATTTGGGAACCACGGCAACAGGCCCCTCCCCCAGAAGATCAGCGAGAACAGCCAGCCAAGACCAAGTTTACCGATCAATGAGAATGGCAGAACTCCAGCGCTAGGGGAATACTGCACATAGACTCCATGGCTTTTTTACCATGTTTCTTTAGTCTTTCAAAGTTAATTTTTTTTTTTGAATTTTTCTTTTTCCCATTTTCAACCAACATCTTCTCAATCCTTTTTTTAAAAAACATTTTTATTTTTCATTTTTACAATCATATTCTATCCCTTCATAGTAGTTACCCTTATTTTTGGCATATATATATAAGTTGTTCTCTCTTTAAAATTTTGAGATAGTTTCTTCTAACAGATCAAAACATACCCTAAATCTCTAGTGTATGGTTTTGTTCTACTCTCCTGCCTGATCACATTCTCTCCCTTTTTTTCTTTCTTTTTTTTTTTAAATCCTCTTTTCTTTTTTCAAACAACTTCTTATCAATTCCTTTTATAAATTTTTTTATAATTTTCATCTTTACAGTCATATTCCATCCCTTTCTCATATCAACCCTTATTTTTGTACATATATAAGTTTTTCTTTCTTTAAAATTTTGGGAGGCACTATCTTCTAACAGACCAAAATACACCCAAAATCTAGTCTGTGGCACTGCTCTATGTACCAGCCTGATCATATTTGATCATATTCTGTTTTTTTTTGTTTTGTTCTGTTTTTTTTTTTCTGTTTTTATCTTTTTCTTTTTTTTCTTTTTCTTTTTTCTTTCTTTCCCTTTCTTTTTCCCCCAGCTTCAGGTCTTTTCTGATTTGTTTAGAGTATATTTTCTGGGGACATTGTTACCCTGCGCATTTTGTTCTCTCATTCATCTATTCTCCTCTGGACAAAATGACAAGATGGAAAAAATCACCTCAACAAAAAGAACAAGAGGTAGTACCGACTGCCAGGGACCTACTCAATACGGACATTAGTACAATGTCGGATCTAGAGTTCAGAATCATCACTTTAAAGATACTAGCTGGGCTTGAAAAAAGCATGGAAGTTATTAGAGAAATGCTTTCTGGAGAAATAAAAGAACTAAAATCTAACCAAGTCGAAATCAAAAAGGCTATCAATGAGGTGCAATCAAAAATGGGGGCGCTAACTGCTAGGATAAATGAGGCAGAAGAAAGAATCAGTGATATAGAATACCAAATGATGGAAAATAAAGAAGCTGAGAAAAAGAGAGATAAACAACTACTGGATCATGAGGGCAGAATTCGAGAGATAAGCGATACCATAAGACGAAACAACATTAGAATAATTGGGATCCCAGAAGAAGAAGAAAGAGAGAGAGGGGCAGAAGGTATATTGGAGCAAATTATAGCAGAGAACTTCCCTAATTTGGGGAAGGAAACAGGCATCAAAATCCAGGAGGCACAGAGAACCCCTCTCAAAATCAATAAAAATAGGCCAACACCCTGACATCTAATAGTAAAACTTACGAGTCTCAGAGACAAAGAGAAAATCCTGAAAGCAGCTCAGGAGAAGAGATCTGTAACCTACAATGGTAGAAACATTAGATTGGCAACAGACCTATCCACAGAGACCTGGCAGGCCAGAAAGGACTGGCATGATATATTCAGAGCACTAAATGAGAAAAATATGCAGCCAAGAATACTATATCCAGCTAGGCTGTCGTTGAAAATAGAAGGAGAGATAAAAAGCTTCCAGGACAAGCAAAAACTAAAGGAATTTGCAAACACGAAACCAGCCCTACAAGAAATCTTGAAAGGGGTCCTCTAAGCAAAGAGAGAGCCTAAAAGCAACATAGACCAGAAAGGAGCACAGACAATATACAGTAAGAGTCACCTTATAGGCAATACAATGGCACTAAATTCCTATCTTTCAATAGTTATCCTGAATGTAAATGGGCTAAATGCCCCAATCAAAAGACACAGGCTATCAGATTGGATTAAAAAACAAGACCCATCGATATGCTGTCTGCAAGAGACTCATTTTAGACCCAAAGACACCCCCAGATTGAAAGTGAGGGGGTGGAAAACCATTTACCATGCTAATGGACACCAAAAGAAAGCTGGGGTGGCAATCCTTATATCAGACAAATTAGATTTTAAACCAAAGACTGTAATAAGAGATGAGGAAGGGGACGCCTGGGTGGTTCAGTCGGTTAGGCGGCTGCCTTCGGCTCAGGTCATGATCCCAGGGTCTTGGGATCGAGTCCCACATCGGGCTCCTTGCTCGGCGGGGAGCCTGCTTCTCCCTCTGCCTGCCTCTCCCCCTGCTTATGTTCTGTCTCTCTGACAAATAAATAAATAAAATCTTTAAAAAAAAAAAAGAGATGAGGAAGGACACTATATCCTACTTAAAGAGTCTATCCAACAAGAAGATCTAACAATTGTAAATATCTATGCCCCTAACATGGGAGCAGCCAATTATATAAGCCAATTAATAACAAAAGCAAAGAAACACATTGACAACAATACAACAATAGTGGGGGACTTTAACACCCCCCTCACTGAAATGGACAGATCGTCTAAGCAAAAGATCAACAAGGAAATAAAGACTTTAAATGACACACTGGACCAAATGGACTTCACAGATATATTCAGAACATTACATCCCAAAGCAACGGAATACACATTCTTCTCTAGTGCCCATGGAACATTCTTCAGAATCGATCACATCCTAGGTCACAAATCAGGTCTCAACCGGTACCAAAAGATTGGGATCATTCCCTGCCTATTTTCAGACCACAGTGCTTTGAAACTAGAACTCAATCACAAGAGGAAAGTCAGAAAGAACTCAAATACATGGAGGCTAAAGAGCATCCTACTGAAGAATGAATGGGTCAACCAGGAAATTAAAGAAGAATTTTAAAAATTCGTGGAAACCAATGAAAATGAAAACACAACTGTTCAAAATCTTTGGGATGCAGCAAAGGCAGTCCTAAGAGGAAAGTATATAGCAATACAAGCCTTTCTCAAGAAATAAGAAAGGTCTCAAGTACACAAGCTAACCCTAAACCTAAAGGAGCTGGAGAAAGAACAGCAAATAAAGCCTAAACCCAGCAGGAGAAGAGAAATAATAAAGATCAGAGCAGAAATCAATGAAATAGAAACCAAAAGAACAGTAGAACAGATCAACGAAACTAGGAGCTGGTTCTTTGAAAGAATTAACAAGATTGATAAAGCCCTGGCCAGACTTATCAAAAAGAAAAGAGAAATGACCCAAATCAACAAAATCATGAATGAAAGAGGAGAGATCACAACCAACACCAAAGAAATACAAACAATGATAAGAACATATTATGAGCAACTCTATGCCAGCAAATTAGATAACCTGGAAGAAATGGATGCATTCCTAGAGATGTATCAACTACCAAAACTGAACCAGGAAGAAATAGAAAACCTGAACAGACCTATAACCACTAAGGAAATTGAAGCAGTCATTAAAAATCTCCCAACAAACAAAAGCCCAGGGTCAGATGGCGCCCCAGGGGAATTCTACCAAACATTTAAAGAAGAATTAATACCTATTCTTCTGAAACTGTTCCAAAAAATAGAAATGGAAGGAAAACTTCCAAACTTATTTTTTTTTTTAAAGATTTTATTTATTTATTTGAGAGAGAGAGAATGAGAGAGAGCACATGAGAGGGGGGAGGGTCAGAGGGAGAAGCAGACTCCCTGCCGAGCAGGGAGCCCGATGTGGGACTCGATCCAGGGACTCCAGGATCATGACCTGAGCCGAAGGCAGTCGCTTAACCAACTGAGCCACCCAGGTGCCCCCAAACTCATTTTATGAGGCCACCATTACCTTGTTCCCAAAACCAGACAAAAACCCCATCCAAAAGGAGAATTACAGACCAATATCCTTGATGAACATGGATGCAAAAATTCTCACCAAAATACTAGCCAATAGGATCCAACAGTACATTAAAAGGATTATTCACCATGACCAAGGGGGATTTATCCCTGGGCTGCAAGGTTGGTTCAACATCTGCAAATCAATCAACGTGATACAATACATTAACAAAAGAAAGTACAAGAATCATATGATCCTCTCAATAGATGCAGAAAAAGCATTTGACAAAGTACAGCATCCTTTCTTGATCAAAACTCTTCAGAGTATAGGGATCGAGGGTACATACCTCAAGATCATAAAAGCCATCTATGAAAAACCTACAGCGAATATCATTCTCAATGGGGAAAAACTGAGAGCTTTCCCCCTAAGGTCAGGAACGCGGCAGGGATGTCCACTATCACCACTGCTATTCAACATGGTATTAGAAGTCCTAGCCACAGCAATCAGACAACAAAAAGAACTAAAAGGCATCCAAATCGGCAAGGAAGAAGTCAAACTCTCACTCTTTGCAGATGATATGCTACTTTGTGTGGAAAACCCAAAAGACTCCACCCCAAAACTGCTAGAACTCATACAGGAATTCAGTCAAGTGGCAGGATATAAAATCAATGCACAGAAATCAGTGGCATTCCTATACACCAACAACAAGACAGAAGAAAGAGAAATTAAGGAGTCGATCCCATTTACAATTGCACCCAAAACCATAAGATACCTGGGAATAAATCTAACCAAAGAGGCAAAGGATCTGTACTCAGAAAACTATAAAATACTCATGAAAGAAATTGAGGAAGACACAAAGAAATGGAAAAACGTTCCATGCTCATGGATTGGAAGAACAAATATTGTGAAGATGTCAATGCTACCTAGAGCAATCTACACATTCAATGCAATCCCTATCAAAATACCATCCACTTTTTTCAAAGAAATGGAACAAATAATCCTAAAATTTGTATGGAACCAGAAAAGACCCTGAATAGCCAGAGGAATGTTGAAAAAGAAAAGCAAAGCTGGCAGCATCACAATTCCGGACTTCCAGCTCTATTACAAAGCTGTCATCATCAAGACAGTATGGTACTGGCACAAAAACAGACACATAGATCAGTGGAACAGAATAGAGAGCCCAGAAATGGACCCTCAACTCTACGGTCAACTAATCTTTGACAAAGCAGGAAAGAATGTCCAATGGGAAAAAGACAGTCTCTTCAACAAATGGTGTTGGGAAAATTGGACAGCCACATGCAGAAGAATGAAGCTGGACCATTTCCTTACACCACACACAAAAATAGACTCCAAATGGTTGAAAGACCTCAATGTGAGACAGGAGTCCATCAAAATCCTAAAGGAGAACACAGGCAGCAACCTCTTTGACCTCAGCCGCAGCAACTTCTTCCTAGAAACATCGCCAAAGGCAAGGGAAGCAAGGGCAAAAATGAACTCTTGGGACTTCATCAAGATAAAAAGCTTTTGCAAAGCAAAGGAAATAGTCAACAAAACCAAAAGACAACCGACAGAATGGGAGAAGATATTTGCAAATGACATATCAGATAAAGGGCTAGTATCCAAAATCTATAAAGAACTTATCAAACTCAACACCCAAAGAACAAAGAATCCAATCAAGAAATGGGCAGAAGACATGAACAGACATTTTTCCAAAGAAGACATCCAAATGGCCAACAGACACATGAAAAAGTGCTCAACATCACTCGGCATCAGGGAAATCCAAATCAAAACCTCAATGAGATACCACCTCACACCAGTCAGAATGGCTAAAATTAACAAGTCAGGAAACGACAGATGTTGGCGGGGATGCAGAGAGAAGGGAACCCTCCTACACTCTTGGTGGGAACGCAAGCTGGTGCAACCACTCTGGAAAACAGTATGGAGGTTCCTCAAAAAGTTGAAGATAGAGCTACCATATGATCCAGCAATTGCACTACTGGGTATTTACCCCAAAGATACAAATGTAGGGATTCGAAGGGGTACATGCACCCCGATGTTTATAGCAGCAATGTCCACAATAGCCAAACGGTGGAAAGAGCCAAGATGTCCATCGACAGATGAATGGATAAAGAAGAAGTGGTATATATATACAATGGAATATTATGCAGCCATCAAAAGGAATGAGATCTTGCCATTTGCAACGATGTGGATGGAACCGGAGGGTGTTATGCTGAGCAAAATAAGTCAATCAGAGAAAGACATGTATCATATGACCTCACTGATATGAGGAATTCTTAATCTCAGGAAACAAACTGAGGGTTGCTGGAGTGGGGTTGGGGAGGCAGGGATGGGGTGATAGACACTGGGGAGGGTATGTGCTATGGTGAGCACTGTGAATTGTGCAAGACTGTTGAATCACAGATCTGCACCTCTGAAACAAATAATACATTATATGTTAAGAAAAAAAAAGAAGAAGATAGCAGGAGGGGAAGAATGAAGTGGGGGAAATCGGAGGGGGAGATGAACCATGAGAGACGATGGACTCTGAAAAACAAACTGGGGGTTCTGGAGGGGAGCGGGGTGGGAGAATGGGTTAGCCTGGTGATGGGTATTAAAGAGGGCACGTTCTGCAGGGAGCACTGGGTGTTATGCACAAACAATGAATCATGGAACACTACATCAAAAACTAATGATGTATGGTGATTAACATAACAATAAAAAAATAAAAAAATGTTAAGATGTCGACAGATCTTTCTGTTTTCTAGGAAGAGGATAAAGGTATTTATTAGTTTTAGATTTAAGTATGCATAGTCTAATGTAACTTCCAAACATAGGAAAGAAATTGAATGATAGAATATAATCTACTAAAAGAATGTAAGAAAGGAGAGAAAATGAGAAAAATAAGAACAAGCAGAACAAAATAAGCAAAATAAAGCAAAAATAAAATATTAGGTTTAAACCCAAGTATAATAGTAATTGCAGTAAATGAAAATGGGTTAAATTCTCCAAATTAAAACCATTGAAATGTACACTATCTACAAGAGACACATTTAAAAACAAAGATATAGATAGATTAAATTTAAAACTTGGAAAAATATATCATGTAAATTGTGTAAATGCAGATCAAGAGTAGGAATGTATAGCTTTGTTAATATCAACAAAATAGACTTTAAGTTAGGAGGTAATATGAGAGATACAAAACATCCTTTTGGAATTATTAAAGCTTAAATTCACCTTAAAGATAAAACAATTTAGGGGCACTTGGGTGGCTCAGTCGTTAAGCGGCTGCCTTCGGCTCAGGTCATGATCCCAGGGTCCTGGGATCAAGCCCCCCCACCCCTGCTCAGTGGGGAGTCTGCCTCTCCCTCTGCCTCCTCTTCTCCCCACCCCCGCTCATGCTCTCACTCTCTCTTGCTTTTGCTCTCTCTCTCAAATAAATAAATAAAATCTTAAAAAAAAAGATAAAACAATTTTAAATTTACATGTGTCTGGTCTTAGAACATGTGAAGCAAGAATGGACAGAACTACTAGGAGAAATCAATAAATCTACAATTAGAGAGAAAGAATTTAACCCTTCCCTCTCTGTCACTGAGCAACTAGAAAATATGTTTACTTATCTGAGGATTCCATCAAGCACAGTTTTTTAGAGGAAAAGGAAAAATACATGTCCATAAGTTGAGAGCAAGAAAAATAACAACTTTAATCAAGTGTTTAGTCTAGGAGGAAGTTGTACATTTCTTTTTTTTAACTTTTTTTTATTATGTTCAGTTAGCCACTGTATAATACATCATTAGTTTTTGATGTGGTGTTCAGTGATTCATTAGCTATGTATAACACCCAGTGCTCATCACAGCACGTGCCCTCCTTAATATCCATCACCCCGTTACCTCCTTCCCCCACCCCCCTCCCCTCTGAAACCCTCAGTTTGTTTCCTGGGATCCATAGTCTCGCATGGTTCATCTCCCTCTCTGATTTCCCCTCTCCGGATTTCCCTCCCTTCCCCTATGATCCTCCATGCTATTGCTTATGTTCCACATATGAGTGAAACCATATGATAATTGTCTTTCTCTGCTTGACTTACTTCACTTAGCGTAATTCCCTCCAGTTCTATCCATGTCCATGTAAATGGTGGGTATTCATCCTTTCTGATGACTGAATAATAATCCATTGAAGTTGTACATTTCTGAAAGTAGTCAGAGAATCAAAAATGTTTCATAATACTACAAAGAGGAGTTCAGTGTTATAGTTGGGTGGGTGAGAAGAATTGTCCTCAGGTGATGTCCAGAGCTCCAGGATATCTAAAGTTACTGGCTTCATGGGTAGGCAACCTCAAGTTACTGTCTCTTTTGAGGGATGAGTCCATCTTTTAATCCTAGGAAAATGTTAGATTAAGTATAAAAACATGTAAGAAACTAAAGACTATACTATTAGTATTTTTACAATACTTAATAATACTAATAAGTAATATAATAAATTTTATAATCTGCATATATATTTTATATGCTTAAAATCTTTTATAGAATTTATGTCTTAGACTAATAGCCTTATAGTGTCAATTTAAACAATATAATTGAGCAATTAATTTACACTTGTGCATTTAAATTGAAATGTTATGCAAAGTATTGGACCACAATAAAAGGATTTTAGGGTCACCACATTTTTAAATTACAAGAATTATTTAAGATATAAAAAAATTATTTAGTACTTATAAAAGTGCTTTTTTTGTGGATTCATACAACCAAATATTAAAAAGGAATTAGATTATATTACACCTACAAACATAGTTTAACTTATTTAAAGTGTCTAATTAACTACATTCATAAATGGGACCAAACATTATTTACAGATCCTTAAAGGTTATTGTTAAAACTTACCAAACAAGTAAATGACATTTAATAAGATTTTTAACTTGAAGTTAATGAGGTTTTTGAATGTATAATTTAAATAAGTTGACTATCAGTCAAATTTTAGGCCAAAAATAGTCTCTTTTTATATTCAGAAGCTCCCACAAAAGCGTTAAAACGCTTCATATGAAGATGTTCAAACTTCCTTTATTTTGCTTCTTAATATCCTGGACAGATACTGCTTCTGTAGCCTTTCAGTTATTAGTTAATGCAGTCTCATTCTTTGAATTTAATTTGTTTTAAAATTTCTATTTCATTTCCAATTTAGTGCTCATCTTCAATCCTCCATGCCCCGGCAACAAGGCTTTAGCTCAAGGGACTGATTGTACTTTCTTCCTCTCTCAATGCCACTGGACCATCCTCCACTGGCTTGATGGGGGAAGTCTCCCATCCCAAAGAAAAGGGAGAAAGAAAGCCACACACTACCCTGGGGACCTGTAGACCACATTTCTAGTCAATTCTTTGAATCCTGACCCAAATCTTTCTTCCTTTTAGTAATCTGCTCATGCACCTACCCATTCAGCATGTTGTTGATGTTGTGTTTGTGTTTGTGTGTGTGTGAGAGAGACAGAGGAAGTGCCTGACCCCAAATACTTTCAACTTTCTTTGGAACATGGGGTGCTTGATTTCTCTTTGTCCTCAGTATGAATTTCTAACTACCAATAGGAAGAAAATAGGATTTTAGCAATTGTTCATCATCTCTGAGAAGTAGAATCATGGTTGAAAGTTAAACAGAAATTTTTTAAAAATTAGCATTCAAAATAGATATAAAACTTGAGCTCTTTTTATAATAGTCACAGAAATTGTATATATGTTAAAGTATGAAAGCATTTTAACGTGAGGAGAAACAACATTTTGTATACTTTGATGTTGAGAGACATCTCCTTGGTGTCTTCTGAAGAGATTCTTGTACGTTGGGTCTTCTTAATCAGTGTTCAAACATTCCCAAGTGACTGGAGCAGACTTTCACGTCCCTGAAGGGATTGTCTTAGGAGGAAACTGTGAAGGGGAAACTTCCAATGGGACACAAGGAAGCTAAGTAGTGATTTCCTGACTGGAGAGCAACTGGATTGGAGCTGAAGGCTGAAGTGTCCTTGGGAAGAGCAGCATGGCCAGCTGCTCGAGGCTCTCCTTCATCAGGGCAAAGGGTGTGGAGGAACCAAATGTATAGGCTGGCAAGACTAGAAATACGAAGGCAGGAGAGGATGGGATGAAGACACTCAGAACACCTAATATTTCCCCACAAATTACTCATCTCTTGTGGATGGACTCCATGACGTGAGAGTTACTTCCTGTCTTGTTTTCCAAGCGCCTTGTGATCCACACTGAAGGGAGCTGGCGGAAAGACTCAGCAGACTGGCTGATGTAAGAGGGCTAAAAGAGGATGACATGTCAGCAACACAAACAGTTTCTGCTTCTGACTGGCTCTGAGTGTGAAAATGTCAGAGTTGAGTTCTGCCCTGAGATGCTGAGGAGGTGTTATGTTAATGCTGATGACACAGATGGAGTCAGCAAGAAGCTTTGGCAGCTGATCCTCCAACACAGTTCCAGCCTTCTTCTGTGGGCCTCTGGTGGCTTGAGTAGCTGTTACAGAGATGTCTGAATAAAGTTTCACCCTTAATCTTGTGGTTTCCAGTTGCAGATCCAACTGTTCAAGGAGCTGGTGTGAGCGGATTCCTAAAGTTAGAATTTGTCCAACTCTCTGGGGGAGTGTTGGGTTGTGGTGAGGAAAAACTCAACTCTAAATTAGAATTGTCTGATTACTTCACCATCTCCTTCAGCAGGCTGTGAACAACTTGAGGCAACAATAGCATTCACTGTCTTTTCATCATCTGGCACAAAGTAAGTGATCAATACAGCTAAAAAAAAAAGAGTGAATAAATTCCTCAAGCCAACGTTTAAAATATTGGCTTTTAAATTTGGTCTATGTAGTATCTGTGGCATCTCTATTTTCCCTTTCTTCTTCGAGCACATCTTGGGGAAGTCATTTGGTATTATCACAATTTGGGGGAAAAAAGTGATATCTTTTGAGCTTCCATGTGGTCCCCAGAGTCAGGAAATTGCCTTGTACTAAGAATGAATATTAATCTTTTTTTGCATTGACAATGTAAGGGGTGGGCTCATTCATCAGCTTTAACCCAACAACAAGGCCAGGCAGGTCCAACTTGTCACCATTAATGTGTATTCAAAAGTCAGATGCAGAGAATTTTACACTGGGGGAATTTGAAAGCTGTGACTTTTATCAGCCAAGAAACCATCCAGTAGTATGGCAGACAACGAAAATAATGCCACTGGACTGATGTCATTTTGTCCACTCCTGCTCCATTCACAAAGGTTGGAAAGTAACACCTTTCAAAGGACTGAAAATAAAAGAATATATATTTTCATGGGAATAGAACATCAATAATTACTGAGTAGGAGAACCTCCTTCCTCCTCCCATGACCAACTTTGGAAATGAGTTTGTTTTCTCCTCAATAGTCTCAAATGATTTGGTCACCATGAGTAGTAGTATGCTATGGTTAACAGGAATGCCAAGGACTAGCACTCCTAGGTAGAGTAGTCAGAAATTTAATAATGTCTGTGGTCTCAAAGTGAGTCCTCACTTTTGGACAGACAAAGCAGATGACTTTTGTTATGGAATTTGCTCTTGGTTACACGGTGAGACTGGGTAGAGATGATTAAGATACAGGAGGAGACACTGCAGGCCCAAAGCAGTGAATAAAATCCCAGAAGCAAAGGTGTCAAGAAGCGAGTATGCTAAGTCTTAGAGATTTAAGTGAGATAATGCTCTGTTTTATTGTTCCTTCTGGGTCAATACCTACGAGTTGTCCTCTAGACATTTTATGATGGTCAGGATGCTTTTATGATGGTCAGCATGCTTTTAATCCAGGACACCAATTCTCAGTCTAGGTCAGTTCGTGAGAATGAAATGAATTTTAGAGCTAAAACACTCTAATGATATTGTAAAGTGGAGGACACACAGGGCTAGAGATTTTAAATAACTTGCTGACTACTTAGTGCTCAAGTTATGATCAGAACCTACTTTTTCAGTCCATTACTTCATTCATAGTCCCTGCTGAGTTTCCACTTTACAAAGACAATGTGTAATACCACATAGATTATTTAAAGGAGAAGGAGAAGGAGAAGGAGAAGAAGAAGAAGAAGAAGAAGAAGAAGAAGAAGAAGAAGAAGAAGAAGAAGAAGAAAAAGGAGGAAGAGGAGAAGGAGAAGAAGAAGAAAGAAGAAGAAGAAGAAGAAGAAGAAGAAGAAGAAGAAGAAGAAGAAGAAGAAGAAGAAGAAGAAAAAGGAGGAAGAGGAGAAGAAGAAGAAGAAAAGAAGAAGAAGAAGGAGAAGGAGAAGAAGAAGAAGAAGAAGAAGAAGAAGAAGAAGAAGAAGAAGAAGAAGAAGAAAAAGGAGGAAGAGGAGAAGGAGAAGAAGAAGAAAGAAGAAGAAGAAGAAGAAGAAAAAGGAGGAAGAGGAGAAGGAGAAGAAGAAAAGAAGAAGAAGAAGGAGAAGAAGAAGAAGAAGAAAAAGAAAAAGGCAGCATGGCATTTATTAAAAGACTAGAGGAGAAAGCATAAGTAGGCAGTGGAATGGTGAAACAGGTTTGATAGCCTAGGTCTGTGCCACTTCCTAGCTATAGATAACCTCAGGTAAATTTTAAAAAGCTCTTCAAGCCTAAATTTCATTTTCTGGGAAATGGGGATTATGAGGGTATGTACTCAGGGTGATGGGATTTAAGTGAGACAATGCATGCAAACTGCCAGGCACAGAGTCTTTATATTATGTATATAGTCCATCTTGATCTGTGCATTTGCTGACCTGTACACAGTGAGCACTCTTCATCAATCTTTTCTCCTTCACTGTCTTGGCTGCAGAGGCCTCACACTTGGTTCAGCACTTGCTGGGTGTCTTCTCTTAACAAATTAATGATAATTGGACAACTGATAAAAAGGGTGAATGATGACTTCAGATACCTAAATTATAAAATAATTGACACTCGGAGCTTTAGAATCAGTATGGTTCTTAAAGGTGAGGTAGGTCAGTGCTCTGTGAAATGGAAAGATCCCCTGCATAATACTCCAGAGTTAAAAACAAACAAACAAAAATAACCCACCCAGATGTCTTGGTCCCCTTCCTCAATTCAGTCCAACCTTGTTTAGGTCATAGCTAACATTTACTGAGCACCTACTGTGTCCCGGGCACTGGATTCTATGCTCTATGTGTGATCTCAGCTAATGCTCATAATAATCTTATAAAGCTCTGCTATTTTCACCCAGTTTTAGAGATGTGTACACTGTGGTTCAGAGAAGTTAAGCAATTTGTCTGGACACACAAGAGCACTCTAATTGGAAGTCCTTTTGATGCCAAATCCTAAGCTCTGCACCACTTCCCACATAAAGAATAAAGTCAGAATCATTCCTTCTAAATCATGTATATGCTCATTTGCTTCAATATGTCTGTTTCTAATAAATCAGATAGATGAGATTGCATTAAGGTAAGTTTAAGGAGATTTCTCATGTAATGCCTTAAGTATAGCACTTCATTTTACCCATGAACAGATAGCCATAGCTTTAGCTCACAGTAGAATATCAAGTTTCTTAAAAAAAAAAAATTTTGCTTTTTTTTTTTACTAGATATTTACATTCTTCATACTTTTCTCCCTTGACTATAAAGATAGTGATGCCAAAGCATTTGGCAGAAACTCAAAGAAAAATGTAATATTGTCAATTATTTTGATTTTTCTAATTCTCCAAATATTTGATCTGATGTAGCCCAAACATCTAGATAATTCATCAAAGCTGCATCTACACACATGGCAACCACACTGTTACTGAGCCATTTCAACCAAACTGGTCAGCCTGGCTCCAGAATGACTACAATCTGTTGACCCTTGCCAAATCCACCACTGTGTGGTTGTGGCAAGAGGGCCCATCCGCCGGGTCGAGCTCATTTCAATTTCTGAAGAAGCCTCGTTTCTCTCCTTTGGGTTATTATGTTCTGCTGCCATGCCAGTCGGCATCATGTGAATTGTAATTTTTCTATTCAGGAGTGTGGGTGAGGCGACTGTGCTGCGCAGTCCTTGTTCTGCTGACCCCACCCCTTGGGATGCTGCTTTCTCCTCCTGGGATATTCAGACATTCTAGCTCCCAAACTCCCGCCTGAGATCGAAAACCTTCCCCTCACCTTCCGCTTCGGCCCCATTTTTTTCATGCTATGGAAACTGTTTAACCCTCTAGTGCGCAGTACTCTGTGCTACCTTGTCTTTATCTGCCATGGTAACACGTCAAGATACATCTTAACACGATCTCTTTTCTCTTCTTTGTGATTTTTCTCTCCTTGACATGAGGGTGAAGATATTTTTCTCTTAAAACAACTCCTGGCAAGTCTCCGCCCTTTTGTTCTGCTTGGATCTGAGCACCCTGTCATTTCTTTGCGGTCCTCGGTTTTATTTTTGCTCCAGCATCTCTGGAAATGATGGTGTCTCCCTTAGTCATGTTTGCTATGAGGATCTCATGAGCCACTTTATCCTTGTCTCAGCCAACGGCAGAGGAAACTCAAATTCTTCTGGCGTTGTTGCCTTTGGGCAGATCCTTGTAGCAGCTGAGGTTACTGACCAGACTGGAGCCATGTTCCCTCTCCAGCTTTGCCCAACAAAGCTTTCCCTGCATTTTACTTCACCTGGCTTGCAGTCTCCTGGCTCTTGTACCCTAATTTAACATCCCTCGGGAAACAGCTCAGTTTGCTTCTGAATACTTACAGCCAGCTCAGCCTTTCCTACACAGCCCTTTTGGGTCTAGCATCCTGGGCTCATCAGTTTCCATTGGCCTGGCTGTTCCACCTTCCTGTGAGTTCATAGCATGGAGCCATGGGTACAGTAGAGGGAGCATTAACTGGGTTGGAACCAGGACACCCTTCATGCTCTGCTACAAACGTGTGACATTGGTTAAGTCATAGCACCTCTTTGGACATTTGTTGCTTCCGTGTAAACACACGGACTGTATCAGATTATCTTTAAGGGGCCCTCCCTGATGGGGAGACATGTTATGGATGGTTGAGGTCTTCGAAAGCCCTGGAATATACTGCTCAGTGGAAAGTTAGTTGGATCACTCTGCAGTAGTCCATGATGATGGCAAGTACAATCACCTTAATTTTCCGACCAAGTGAACTAATGATTCTCCACAGCAGTCTTGTTAACACCACCTTAAGGTACCCCAAGTGATTTAATCAGTTTTATTTGTTACCATCTTCAGCCATTTCATATTATTTGGCCCATCCCTGACTAATGAAAAGAGCTTCTTTGAAAAAGTTATGCATTCATTCACTTAGTCCCTAGTCTGTTCACCAAAGGACTATTCCAGACATTTTCTATATCCTCAAAGAATTTATACTCAAGCTAATTTAATTTTATTGGCTAAAGTCTGTTTAGAAATAGGGTAAAAAATGACAGTCCTTGTGTTATTTTAGAAGGCAGAAATTTAAAAAAAACTCATGAAAGATTCATTCAATTTGGAATGATTCCCTCAGGCTAGCTCTAGGTTCCATGTAATTGGTGTGATTCAATTCATTGGGATCAATATTAGGGGTTCACTTGGAAATATTGGCCTCACTAGAATCTCAATACATTTTGTGAATGTTTCTTTTTATTATTGATATGATGAGGAATTGTATGTAATTCTGACACTAAGAACTATAAGACATTTACCTTTCAGGTAGATTTTTCTTAGACCTCTTCACAGGTAGAAAAGGGCATTCAGTAGCACATACATGTGAGAATGTACATTGATGGTGAAGCATCATTATCATGACTATATAAGTTGCTGAGATTTGGTAGTGGGGGAATAACATGATCAGAATTGCCTGCCGAGTGCTAGAGAATTAATTAAATAATTATTGGAACAGAAGGCCCATGCTTGTGTCACCCGAATCAAAAGATATACTTCCCTCCTTGGATAGAGTAGATCTACTTCATGTGGTGACCTATATGGTAGTGTAGAATTTGAGAGCCAGAGTGATTTTTATGGGCCAACAGCACATTTTCTTTCAAAGGCAATAACTTCGACTTTGAAAGAAATGATCCAAACAAGAGATAGAAATGAAATAAGATAATCTGAACAATATCAGGTAAAAATACGCCTTGCCTGAGAGTAGAAACATAACTAAAATAATTATAATCTACATACAAAAATAAAGCAAAGTTGAGCTCCCACAGGACTCCCTGTCTCCCACCCCCTCCTCTCCCTACCCTATGCCAATCCTCTCAGGCTAGGATTTCTCTCCTCCAGCCAGGCAGGCCCACAGCTATTTTTGCTGACTCCTGCTTGTGAGTCTGCATCTCCATCTTTTCTCAGCAGATGGGATGTTCTTACGTTTAGTCATGCCTTCAAAACCCACTCTTTCCTATAAAGACTGCAGGATGCCTCTCCAAAATACTGCTTTATTTGGATTTTTAAGCATCCTTCATAGATATTTGTCTCATCTTGCCCACTAGACTTTTAGTTCTTGGAGAGACAAAATCATTACTCCTCTTTTTCTCTCCTTACTGCATTTAATCCTGTCTGTCCTGTCTTTTGAGCAGTTAGTGAACACTCTTGTTGACAGAGAAACAGACTTCTGGGTAGAGCAGTTAAGTTTCAGCAAGATGCAATCCCAAGCTATTCAAGGCCTTACAATGCCTGCCTATAGAAAGGAAAAGACATTTTGGGGTGACATTTGATTCCCCATATACTAGAAATACAAAGGAGTCTAAATGTCGACCAAGTTTTAGGTTACTTACAGACAAGCTTTCCACATCAGTGATTTCAGAAATTGGGTGGATTTTTCTTTGTCTCATAAAGAATTCATTTTTAAGATGCTGATGGCCTTAGCTCTGGCTGGTGGCCAGCTTCAGGAAGTGTGGTTCACAAGCCATCAAGGACTGTGCATACTCCACATTCCTTGGGTAATGCAATTCTGGACCCAAATCGATTCCAGAAGTATGATCTTCCAAGAGGGGCCAATGCTCTGAGCTTGTTGAACCGCTCCCTCCAGACTCCCCCTGCCTACCACCCCAATCAGCCTGGAAGGGTTAAGTAGCCAATCAAGGAGCTAAGCGAGCAGTTTGGTGAGACCAAAGTTGCAGGGATCTGAACAAGTTGATGAGCTTGGCAGCTTGTGTTTGAAGAATTTGTTTCATGTTTTGGATAAAGTCTGGGAATTTGTCCTTCAAAATTCCTTAGATTTAGTAACATGTCAATGCACTGTGTTAATGCAAGGAGTTTTCTTTTTCTTCTTTCTTTTCTTTTCTTTCTCTCTCTCTCTCTCTCTCTCTTTTTTTTTTTTTTTAAGGTTAAAAGCCGCCTTCCTTTTTAAGTATGAGTAATCCATCCAAATCCTGCCTAAGGGAACAAAAGGGGTGCCGGTAATTTTCTCTTTCACAAAATGCAGAGACTTCCTCTCTCTCCTCTCCAAGTACTATTCTATGAACTGAAGGGAAATTACACTCCTCACCATTGAAAAAGAGATTATGCAAAATGAGAAGGTAAAGCCAATCACCATAATACAAATACAAATACCAGCTTAATTCCTTGCTTCGGAGAGCCCTGTGCCTTTCTCTTTCCAGATGTGTGTGTATATCCACATCTACCTTAAAAAAAAAAAATCTATTATCTGGTATTTTCAGAGCTCTCACAGAATTGAATCCTCAGCAGGAACATCATGAGCTCCAGCTCTGTGCTCCAGGTCTTACTAAACTCTCCTCTTTCCCTTAAATATGGAGCATCTCCATTGAGGCACCTCTCTGGGAGCACCAAAACCCAAGGGTTACTTTTTTAAGTAGAAATTAACCAAGCGGAAAAGGATAGAGGTTGAGGCTGAGAAGAACATCCCAAACAGAAGAAATAGTTGGATAACATCGAGTTGGGAATTACAAGCAGCTCAGCATGATACGATATCCAACATACTTACCACTCATGAAATACTATGTGCTAAGCGCTAGGCAAAATACATTGTATGCATTATTTCCTTTTACCTTATAGACTCTGCGAAGAAAGTTTATCTCTAGTTTATAAATATGGGCACTGAAATTGAGAGTGGTTAAACCATTTGCTCAAGGCCAGACATTTAGGAAAGGGTAGAGCTGCCATTCAAATCCAGGTATATCTGGTTTCAACGCTATTGGGGGTGAGGAAGAGAGGAATGGACTCTACCTCTGGAGTTCTGTAGGAGTCAGATGCCAGACAAAGGAATGTGGAGTTTATCCTGCAGGCAATATGCGATGGGAAGAGAGTAAAGGTCTTTGGGCGGAGGGTATGATGAAATTGGTGTTTTAGAAAGATTATTTTGTCAGCCATGTAGAGGATAAATGGGAAGGGGGAGAGTCCATATTTTTATTTAATGCTCCTATCATCCTACTTTATATTAAAGTCAGTGGTTTTTGCAATTACTCTGGTGGATAGGGGCTGTTTAATTCTTTATCCTTCTCATAGAGCATGCTACTGAATGAATGAATGAATGCAGTTTTAATTTATCAAGTGTCTAGGTATGGAAAGGAGACCAAATGGCCACTTACTTGATTCCATTTACTGATCCTTAAAACTGTCTTCAATATAAATGAAATATGGGCACTAACTTTGGGAAGAAGTCTTATGATGTATAAAAATACAGCTAATTTTGGAGAAAGATTGCTGACCTGAAAAAAGCCCTAGTCTTTAGGAGACTTGGATTTGAACTCCAACTCTGCCACTTGTTATGAGTGCTTAGGCAAGTCTCTTCATCTTTCCAAGCTAGAACTTCCTCGTCTCTATAATGAGAGTAATCTTTGAAGAGGGCACTAATGATTCAGAGAAAGCAAAAGGGGAGATTCTGGGTACTAGTAATATTTAATTTCTTGATCTGGACAATGGTTGTCTGAATGTCTTTACTCTGTGAAATGGCATCAATTATACATTTACATGTATATTTTTCTGTATAACGTTTTATATTTCAATAAGAAAGTGTATTAAGAACAATAAAATGAGGGAAGTTTGATTTAACCGCATTTACTGTTTTTTCAGTTTGGGTACTTAGTGGCCATAATTATGATCCTTGACAGAAATAAAAGGATAGATACTGTCATTTCAAAACATAACTACCATGAGAAACTAGTCCATGAACGCTCTGGAACAGCTATTGAAAGAATAAGAAAGAAATACACTGGAACAGAGGGACTGCTGGTTAAATATGGCAGAACGAACACAAGTGTTTAGCACTACCACTCAAACCTCACTAAAAAGGCAGTAAAAGAATACAAAGTGCACAAGTCTGACAAAGAAAATGGGAAAGTAGATGGCAGAAAATAGAAGTCAATAATATTTCAAAATTTATTTTTATTATAACTTTTTATTTGAAATAGTTTAAGATTCATGAGAAGTTACAAAAATAGTAGAGAAATCTCCTGTGTACCCTTCATCCAGTTTTTCCCAATGAGAACATCTTAGAGAATCATAGTACATTGTAAAAACCAGGAAATTGACATTGGTACAATGTTATTACTCGAGAACAGATCTTTTTTTTTTTTTTTTTAAGATTTATTTATTTTAGAGAGAGAGAGCACGAGCAGGGGGAGGGGCAGAGACGGAGAGGGAGAGAGATAGAGATAGACTCCCTGCTGAGCATGGAGCCAGACCCAGGGCTCGATCATATGACCCTGAGATCATGACCTGAACAGAAATCAAGAGTCTGACCCTTAACTGACTGAGCCACCCAGGCGCCCCTACTTGAGAACAGATTTTATTTAGATTCACATGCTCTTTCTTTGAAAATGTTTTTGATGTATGGTTTTATGAAATTTTATCATATATCTAGATTTGATGAAAAACCACCACACTCAGGACACAGAACTATTCCATCAAACACAAAGAAATCCCCTCATGTTGTTCCTTAACCTCATGTTACTCCTTAATAGTCATATGTTTTCCCCAATCCCTGACAATCACCGATGGTTGATTTTTGTCATTTGAGCCATGATTTTTGTCATTTGAGAATATTATATAAATGAAATTGTACAGTATATAAATCTTGATATTGACTTTTACCCCCCATAAGCATAATACCTTTGAGTTCCATGCAAGTTGTTACATGTATCAATAGTTTGTTCCTTTTTACTGAGTAGTATTCCATGATATGAAATGTACCAGTTTCTTTATCCATTCAACTGTTTAAGTAAATTTGGATTGTTTCCAATTTGAGGCTATTATGAATAAAACTGCTATAAACATTTGCATGTAGGCTTTTGTGTGAACATAATTTTTCATTTCTCTAGGATAATACCCAGGAGTATGACTTCTGGGTCATATGGTCAGTTTATGTTTAACTTTGTAAGAAACTGCCAGATTTGCTAGTAGCTTTACCAGAAATGTATGAGAGGTGTGGTTATTCTACCAGCTCTTGGTATTATCAATATTTTTATTATCAGTATTATCAGTATTTTTTATTTTAACTATTCTATTACTGCAGTGATATCTTAATGGAGCTTCAATTTCCACTTTTCTAATGATTAATGATATTAAACATTTTTTGTGTGTGTTTGCCATCCACGTATCTTCTCTGGTGAAGTGTCTGTTCAAATATTTTACCCATTTTAGAATTGGATTGTTTGTTACCTCACTATAGAGTCTAGAAAGTTCTTTATATATCCTGGGTACTTTGTTAGATATATGATTTGCAAATATATTCTCCTTGTCTGTGACTTGTCTTTTCATACTCTTATTAGAGTCTTTCATTGAACAAATATTTTTACTTTTGATGAAGTCCAGTTTATTAACTTTTTCTTTTATGAATCATGGCCTTGGTATCATATCTAGGAACTCCTTGCTTAACCCTTAGTCATGAATATTTTCTCCAATGTTTTCTTCTAAAACTTTATATCTTATGTCATACATATAGATATATGATCCATTTTGAGTTAATTTTCGAAGAAGATATTAAGTTTAGGTTTAGGTTAAGAAGAACTTCTCCAAAATTGGAATCAATCCTTTCAAACCCTGCCACTAAGTTAATGTAATATTCTAAATCCTTTGCTGTCACTTCAGCAATCTTCACAGCATCTTCACCAGTTGTAAATTTCCTCTCAAGAAACCACTTTTGTGCTCATCCATAAGAAGCATCTCCTCATCTGTTCAAGTTTTGTCCTGAGATTGTAGCAATTCAGTCATGTCTTCAGGCTCTACATCTGATTCTAGTTCTCTTGTTATTTCCACCACATCTGCAGGTACTTCCTCCACTAAGTCTTGAACTCCTCAAAATCATCCATGCGGGTTGCGATCAACTTTTACCAAACTCCTGTTAAAGTTGATATTTTGACCTCTTCTCGTGAATCACGAATGTTCTTAATGGCATCTAGAATGGTGAATCCTTTCCAGAAAGGCTTTAAATTTACTTTGCCCAGATCCATCAGAGGAATCACTACCTATGGCAGTTATATTTCTTAAATAATAAGACATAAAATCAAAATTACTCCTTGATCCATGGGCTGCAGAATGGATGCTGTGTCAGCAGGTATGAAAACAATATTAATCTCATTGTACATTTCCATCAGAGCTCTTGGGTGACCAGGTGCATTGTCAATGAGCAGTAATATATATTTTTTAAGATTTTATTTATTTATTTGACAGAGAGAGAGACAGTGAGAGAGGGAACACAAGTGGGTGAGAGGGAGGGGGAGAAGCAGGCTTCTCGCAGAGCAGGCAGCCCAATATGGGGCTCGATCCCAGGACCCTTGGGATCATGACTTGAGCTGAAGGCAGACGCTTAATGACTGAGCCACCTAGGTGCCCAATGAGCAGTAATATTTTGAAAGGAATCCTTTTTCTGAGTAGTAGGCCTTAGGAGTGGGCTTAAAATATTCAGTAAACCTTGTAATAAACAGATGTGTTGTCATGTAGGCTTGTGCTGTTCCACTTAGCATAGGCAGAGTAAATTTAGCATAATTCTTAAGGATCTTAGGATTTTCAGGATAATAAATGAGCATTGGCTTCAGCTTAAAATCACTAGTCCCCAAAGAGTGGAGTCAGCCTGAGCTTTGAAGCCAGACATTGACTTCTCCTCTCTAGCTATGAAAGTTCTAGATGACATCTTCCAATAGAAGGCTGTTTAGCCTACATTGATAATCTGTTGTTTAGTGGAGCCACCTCCACCAATTATTTTAACTAGATCTTCTGGAGAACTTGCTGTAGCTTCTACATCAGCACTTGCTGCTTCACCTTGCACTTTTATGATATGGAGATGGCTTCTTTCCTTAAACCTCATGAACCGACCCCTGCTAGCTTCAAACTTTTCTTCCACAGCTTCCTCACCTCTCTCAGCCTTCATAGAATTGAAGACAGTTTGGGCCTTGTTCTGGATTGGAAAAATACAAGCAGCTACAAATATATAACAAATATATAAGGAAATGCTCAACTTCACTAGTAATTAGAAAAATAAAATTAAAGCAAAAATACAATAACATTTTGTATCCCTTAGGTTGGTAAAAATTAGAAAGTCATACAATACGAAATATTTGACTGGAATGAGTGGAATGAGAATCTTCATATTGCTTACAGGAATAAAGCCTGGTATAGTTATTTTACACATGAATCTGGCAGTATTTCAATCAATAAGTATTTGAGTGCTAACAATGGGCCAGAAACTATGTTAGATGCTAGGGAAATCAACAGTTAGTGAAAACAAAAACATATAAAAACATTTGCCTTCATTAAACTTACAGTTTAGTAAAGAGAGAAGACAACAAACACAATTAAAAAGTAAAATTAAGGTATGTCATATGGTGATAAATTACATGGAGAAAAGAAAGACTGGGTAAGGGGTAGGGGATGGCTAGAGGAAAAAGGAACAGTTAAAATTTTAAATTTGGTGGTGAGGGAAGATTTCTTTGAGAAGGAGACATTTGAGCAAAGACCTGTGAGGGATAAAGCATGTAATGCTGGAGGAGAGAGTCCGAGGCAAAGTGAACAGCAAGCACAAAGACCTGAATTGAGAGCAAGACTGAAATGTTTACGGAACAACAATGTTAGTGTGGCTTGAGGTAAGGAAATTAGGAGGAGAGTAAGAGGAAATGAGGCAAGAGAAAGAAATGGGGGCAAATAACAAGCACATTCATTGTATGTATTTGAAGACTTTGGACTTCACTCAGAATAGGATGAGAAACCATTTGAAGGTTTGGTGGAAGGAGTCTTCATGGAAATTAAGTATGTATATAGTCTAAGATTCAGCCATTCCACTACCGGAATTACACAGAAAAAATTATACAGAAAAACCAGTACATAGATGCAGAAGACATAAACAAGAATTTTTTGGGCTTTTGGGTGTGTGTATATGTGTGTGTGTGTGTGTAAGTGAGGAATAAGAGACAATGGAGGCATCCCACACTAGGGGAATGAATAAGTAAAACCCTTTCAACAGAGCAATAAAGAAGAGATACATATAGCTTCTAAATAGTGCTGAGTGAAACAAAAAAGAAGAAACAAGATGAAATATATAGCACAATATCACATATATATAAAATACATATATACCAAAGGCAATACTATTTTTCAAAGATACACAAATATCCAAGGATGTGGAGCACTTAGAGTGCGTGTCTATGAAGGTAGTAGGAATGAAATAAGAACTAAGGTTGTAAAAGAAAAATAATTTTTTAGAAAGAGAAAAGGAGATGCTAAAGAAAACACATCTGCAATATTATATTTCCTCTGAAGAATCAGCAGTCTATTTCTCCCCCTTAAAAGATATATACACCCAACCTTTTTTTAATTATGGGGAATTTTGAATAATATAGCAAATTACCATGTAGCCATTATCCAGCCCCACAAATCATTAACTCATGGCCAGTCTAGGTCCATTCACACCCTCATCCACTATCCTCTGCTTGTTTTTATTTATTTTTTGAGTATTTTAAATCAACTGTTTTTGGAGATATAATTTACATATCTAATAAAATGTACCCATTTTATGTGTACATTTTGATGAGTTTTGAGTATAATCAGCATCCCAATCAAATTATAAAATATTCCAAAAAAAAAATTCCAGGAGCCCCATTCCGGTCAATCTCCCATCAGCACCCCTAGTCATCTACTGTTCTGCCTTCTGTCACTATAGATTAGATTTGTCTTTTCTAGACTTATGTCTACAAGCCGCATGAAGTTTCTATTTTGTTCATGTTTTCCTTTAAAGTCTTGAACATATTTATATTTATCATAAAATATTTTCTGCTAATTCCATCATATATATTATTTCCAAATCTTTTTCTAATGCTTGATTTCATTCCTGCATAGAGGTCTCATTTTTCTGCTTCTCCATATGTCTAGTAATTCTTGATTGAATGTGAGACATTTAATGCCACTTGTTGAGTGTCTGGTTTTGTTGCCTTTATTTAAACAGTGTTGGGCATTATTCTGGCAGGCAGTTAATTTACTTCTGCATCAGTTTGGTCCTTTGAGGTTTGTTTTTGAGCTCAGTTAGGGTCATTTTGGGGCCTTTAATCTAGGGTGATGTTAGCTCCACTATTAAGGTGTGTCCTTTCTGGGTCTCTGTGAAATTCTTTAAGTGTTTAATGAAATCGCTTACTTGTCTGGAGGAATTTCAAAGTCCCCCAGTCCTATGTGAGATTTAGTAGCTGCTCAGTTTATAGTTCCCTGGTAATTGATTATTCCTTGGTTGTTTTTCTTTACCAAGCCTCTTATACTCTCACCAGATGCATGTATTGGTTTAGGATTAATCTGAGGAGATCTCTTTCCAGATTTCTGGAGTTCTTTCTCAGCATAGCTCTCTTCTCTCAAGTACTCCAACTTGCACATTCCAGCCACTACAGCCTCCCTAAACTTGGAGTTTTGTCTTCTCAAGCCAGCAAGAACTCTTTGCTTTGCTAAGGAACTTCCCTCCTAGCTTTATATTCAGGAATATATCTCTAGTCAGAAAGTAAAAGCAATTATTGGGCTTATCTCATTTTTATCTTTTATCTTAGGGCCACAGTCTATATTTGTTTCCTATATTTTGACCAATTTTTCTAGTTAAAATTTTCTAGTTCAAGTGAGAGAGCTAGTCTGATAGACATTTCAGAAATCTTGGGTAGCAAGATTTTATTAAAAGAAAATTGAGTCTGTAGCAAGGGCCCTGGAATATATTCTTCTGTTTTCAATTCTTTTTACCTGTATAGAACTAACAGTAATTTAGAATTGTGCCAGGGTTTAAACTACTTTTATAGTATTTTGAAGCAAATCTCAGGCATATTTTATTTGTAAATATTTTACAAATGTAAATTGTACCTTTAAATCCCAGATCTTCTAGTGCATTGGTTGGCTTGCAACTATAAGGGAAACTTAAGAAACTTAAGAAAGGCTTTAAAAGATAAGGACTACTAAACTAGTAACTACAATTTCACTATCATAGGTAATAAAATGGAACAACAATTCCTTATCAAATATCCAATGTTCAAATTTCCAGTTGTTTAAAATTCTTAAATTAAAAAAGTTTTAGTAATTAAAAAAATCAGGATCAAACAAGATTCACAGATTATAATTGATATTGTATCTTTTAAGTCTTTTTAAATCTTTTTTTTAAAAAAGATTTTATTTATTATTTGTCAGAGAGAGAGAGAGAGCACAAGCACAGGCAGAGGGAGAAGCAGGCTCCCTGCTGAGCAAGGAGCCTGATGTGGGACTCGAGCCCAGAACCTTGGGATCATGACCTGAGCTGAAGGCAGATGCTTAACCGACTGAGCCACCCATGTGTCCCAAGACTTTTTAAATCTTTATGTTATTTCCCCATTTCTTTTGTGTTCCTTTTGAAATATATTGTTTTTGGAGAATCTGGGTGTTTGTCTGGTAGAGTTGCCAACAGTTTGTTATTTGGCTGATTGTATCCCTATGGTGTAGTTTAACATGTTTCTTTATTAAATGCTCCCTGTTGGTAGTTGAAGAGAGAAGCGACAACTTACAATATTTCATGTTCTCATTCATGAAGATGTTGTCCCTCTTTATTTTTTAAATTCTGTTTTTTAATAATCCGTGAAATTGTATGGGTTTTGTTTTTGTTTTTGTTTTCAATTAATGAATTGGACATTTCTTGCTTTCCTCTTGGGTTCCTTATAGCTTTTTTCTCTTGCTGTTATATTTAGCCTACATTTTAGTTTCCTTTTGTTAGTCAGCTGGTTGTTGGCCTTGCAATTATTGGGCAAACCTCACTGTCTAGATTCATCTGCATGATACAGAGCAATGGTCATATGATACATTTGAATACCCTGCGTATAGCATGGAAACGCTTGTTCAAGAATCCCCAAACAGACACAAAGGCCAAATAAATGCAGTTCATATGTTGAAAGTGTCTCTGGTGTGCATCTTCATGTGAACTTTGCTTGGGATATGTTGTTCTTTTAAGGCTTGTTAGACTCCCTTGAACTGCTTAGGTACAGAATTAGTAGGTTCAGTTTAAAAGTCCAAGTGGCCTTTCTTAAGTTTCCTCTGTCGTTTCAAGCCAGCCAATGCACTGAAAGAGCTGGGATTTCATTCAGAAGCCATGCAGTCAGTCTCTGCTTCTCATTCCAGGGTTTGGTGAGCCACAACTACCTGAACCTTTGCTTCCATATCTTCAAAACAAATAATAATACTTGTTCTGAGAAACCCATGGGGTTGTTGTAAAGAACAAATGGGTTGGTATTTTTGAAACTGTTCCATAATAGTGCTGTCCAATAGAAATATAATGTGAGCCACAAAAGTATTTTAGATTTTTTCGAAGCCACATTAAATAAGAGTTCAGTGAACTTAATTTTAATAATATATTTTATTCAACCCAACATAACCAAAATATTATCATTTCAACATGTGATCAATGTGAGAAGATTATTAAAGAGATATTTTACATTCTTTTTTAATACTAAGTTTATGAATCCAGTGTATTTTGCACTTATAACACATTTTAATTTGGATGCTAAATTTTAATCAGAAATACTTGATATGTATTTAGATTCCATAATATTTATAGTTGATGTATATTTGTATCCCCCAATTTCCCCAAACTTAGAAAGTTTTTCAGTATTGAATGAAGTATTGATTTTTAAATTAAAATGAATTAAAATTAGACAATGTTGGAAATTCATTTCCTTAAATATGCCAGCTGCATTCCAAGGGCTTGGTAACCATTTGGGTTAGTGGCTACCATATTGGATAGTGCCACTCTATAACCTGTTGAGCTCCATATACCAAACAGCGTTCCTAGAAGTTCTCAAATCCCAGTTGGATGTTACATTGTTTGTTTCACTTTGGGCCTCCACATTAGAGAAATGAATTTCCTTTGCTTTGACCTACAAAAGAATTTCCCAAGGAAAACCTCCCAACTTTCCTGACAACTGGACAACAGATTGCTTCCATTTCAGTTATCAGAATTTATTTTGTCTGAGAGTCACTACACATTCTGGGAAATAAATACATCTCTAAGAGTGGGGGAAAGGTGACCAAAATAGACTGTTTTTAAAGAGCTGAAAAATCGATTCCTGGTAGTAATGCAATCTGGGATACATGAAACCATTAGCACAGGGAGCCCACAGTGAGGTCAGGATCTATTCTGAGCCATGGAGAATCAAGCTCCCATGTGACTTCAATGCATTACCAAGAACAGACTGTAATTCCGGGTAAGGCCAAACCCATCATCTCAGGGTGAGGAACATCACAGGGGGTCACCTCACCTGTCTGGGATCTGCTGGCAGAGGTGAGTCAGGGCATTGGGGCAATGATGAAGGACACTCTACCCTAAGCATTTATTTCATTAATTCATCACAGAATTTGGTACCAAGGTATTTCTCTCCTCCTTTTTATCTGAGTAACAGAATAGGAACTCCTCAGTTTTTATTTGGTTTTGTTTTGCTTCTACAAAGAATCTTTGATCTGAAAGAACCTACTGCATTCAGTCAGTTTGGACCCTATGAACAAACACTTATCTAACACCATGTCCCAGACATTGTTCTAAGCACTTTACCTATATTAACTCATTTAATTCTCACAACAAGCTTATGAGGTAAATGTTATAGTTTCCACTTTACAGATGAGGCCAAGGGCGATTTAAATAACTTGCACAATGTCATTCTGCTAGTAGGTGGTGGGGATGGGATATGAACCCAGACAACACAGGCCATAGCATTTACATACACCAATCAGTAAACACTATGGCCTGTGCTAGTACTGGAAATGGATCAGAAGCTAGACTTCCAAGCCCAGTCCAGAGGGTCTAACCCTGCACCTGGTCACCAGAAATTCAGATGCCACCTTCTCTAATTAATTAGTGAGGTCAGAGGGGAGCTCAGAAACCCATCCTGCTCTATGGCTGCATCCTGTTGCTCTCTGTTTCCATGGCCATTCTCAAAATTCTACTCATCCTTCAAGGCTCAGCTCAAACATGGCTTCTCCACTGGGTTTCTTAAATCTCTAGAGTAAAATAACTCCCTTTCTCATCTCTCCCAATCTTTTACTGCTTAATCTCCAATATTGTAGTTTTTTGAAAGCTGCCTTAAATTACAGGGTTCTTTCCCTCCTCTCCTAGGCTACGAGCCCCTAGAGGATGGGAAGTGCATGTAATTCATTTTTGTATCCCCTGCAGCACCTAGCATGGAGCCTTTTGCCTTCTAGCGCTCAGTAAATATTCATTACTAATTCATTACTACTTATATAGTTCTAATTTGATTAGGAATGTGATATATTGAAAAATGTACTACCATGGGTTTTAGGAAACTTGAATCCTAAACTTAGTTCTGTCACCAAGTAGCTACATACATTTGGGTAATTTATTTCACCTCTCTGAGCCTCAGTTGTCTGTAATTGGATGAGATAATCTCTAAGGCCTCATGACATTTATGGAATAGGCTATTATTTGCTCTGAATTTATGTACACAAAAGGTTTTTAAACAAGTCCCTGAAGGATGTTTCATATATTCTGAGATCACTCCTGGGCTGCTGGGGTGAGGTACTTCTAAGCAGGAACACATGAGAGGGGTCAGCAGAAACAGCCCCTTGAGATAGGCCAAGGCTGGTTGGCTATGCTTTAAAATTCCAGCCTGGTTAAAAGCTTAGATCTTTAAGGAAAGGGCCCTACAGAAAGTGATGGATAACGTAGGAGACAACTTCAGTGTGCTTAATATGTGGTGGGGATCACTGGTTAGCAAGGCTTCCCTCAAGAACACTCTGGAAATAGCACACAGGTAAGAGGAAAGTACAGACAGGTGATAAGGCAGTCAAAAAAGAAAAGGTAAAAAGTGTTGGTGAGGATGTGGAGGAATTAGAACCCGTCTATACAGTTGGTGGGGATGTAAAATCATGCAGCTGCCATGGAGAACAGTATGGAGGTTCCCGTCCCCACAATAAAAATAGAACCGCCATTTGATCCAGCAATCCCACTTCTGGGTGTATATCTAAAGGAAAGGAAATCAGTATCTCGAAGAGATATCTACATTCCCACATACATTGCAGCATTATGACAATAGCCAAGATAGGGAAACACTCTAAATGTTCATCGACAGATGAATGGTTAAACAAAACATGGTATATTCACACAATAGAATGTTATTCAGCCTTTTAAAAAAGAGGAAATCCTGCCATTTACAACCATATGGATGAACCCGGAGGACATTATGTTAAGTAAAATAAGCCAGTAACAGAAGGACAAATAATGTATGATATCATCTCTATGAGGTACCTAAAACAGTCAAGCCCACAGAAGCAGAGAATAGAACAGTGGTTACTAGGGACCAGAGGATGAGGGAATGGGGAATTATTATTCAATTGGTATAAAGTTTCAGTTATACAAGATGAATATGCTTAGAGATGTGCCGTGCAACACACAGTATCTATAGTTGGCATTACTGTATTGTACACTTAAAAATGTGTCAAGAGGGTAGATCTCATAATAAATGTTCCCACCACACACACACACACACACACACACACACACACACACACACACAGAGGAAAAAAAAAACAAAGGGACACAAGGAAACTTTTGGAGATGGTGGCCATGGTATTGGTTTCAAGGGTGTATGCGTAAGACCAAACTCATCAAATTGCATACATGATATCTGGGCAACTTTTGTGTATCAGTTGTACCTCAATAAAACAGTAAGTAAAATTAAAAAGTAACTCATAATCTTTGCAACCTAAAAAAATATTTTCAAACTATTAAAGAAAAAAAATGGGTCTGATTGGATCAGAGTTAGAGTTACATTCAACTTCAAGAACACATGAAGAGAGTTAGGAGACAGGAAATAGCAGGATTGATTAAATATTGGCCCGGGTTAAATCGTCTCAAATTTCCTAAATGTCCAATATAAATTTGTAGATGATGAAATGTTGGATTTAAAATGTTTATGTATTTCTAAGTTACTTCTTAGTCGTCTACCCTAATTCTCAGATCCATAGAACAGAGATTGCTCTTGTGTTTCTCTCTTCACTGGATAAAGCAACAGTGGAGAAACTTTTTTTGTTTTGTGTTTGTTTTCATTCCCCCACTAGAATATGGTGGGACAAACCCTAGACTCAGAACCATAGGGCCCAAACTCCAGTCCTTAATCAGTCGTTGGGAAGGTAGAACTTGGGTAAATCGCCTTACCTTGCTGCATTTTTGTAGTAGCATCCATAAAATAAAGGGATTTATGGTGAATGATCTCCAAAAGCCCCTTCGGGCAGACAAAAGTTCTGAGATAGAAATCTGCCTCCACAAGACTATCTACATCTGGAAAGCAGGAGGTGCCAGTGAGGCTCCTGGCACATACTGGGAACTCGATAACTGTTGATTGAATTAAATATAATATATGAGGAGCCCAGAGATGAGAGCCAGAAAGTTAAAAATGTGAACACAAGTCATTCTTTCTCTCGGAGGACTAGAGCTAATAAGAGACTATTTGGTAAACAGGTGAAGACCCCCAACTGAAGAAGAATGGGAGGGACATTACACCCTGTAGAAGCCTCTGGGGTGTGCAAATGTCTTGGGGAAGGCTATGGACTATCAAGTAAGAATGCTGATAAATTACAGATGATAAATCTAACCAAAGTAGATGTATAAAGTTAAGCCTGGATATGTAATACTACATTAAAAATTAGTGGAGGGGCACCTGGGTGGCTCAGTCAGTTAAGCGTTCGACTCTTGATTTTGGCTCAAGTCATGATCTCAGGGTTGTGAGATTGAGCCCTGACATAGGCTCTGCGTTCAGCGGGAGTCTGCTTGAGATTCTTTCCTTCTCTCTCTGCCTCTTCCCCTGCTCGTGCTCTCTCGCACAAATAAATAAAGTCTTTAAAAAAATTAGTGGAAAAGCTCCAAAATTGTTGCTTAGGTTTTCAAAATGTAAATAATTAATTTTGAGTTGCTGATGGAGGCACAGAGGATAAAATTGAAAAGATTCACACAGCTTTTATTAGAAATATTTATTCTTCTTGGTACAAGCCATTAGTTATTTGAATCAAAAGTGTACTTCCTTATTTTATTTTATTTTATTTTATTTTATTATGTTATGTTAATCACCATACATTACATCATTAGTTTTTGATGTAGTGTTCCATGATTCATTGCTTGTGCATAACACCCAATGCTCCATGCAGAACGTGCCCTCCTTAATACCCATCACCAGGCCAACCCATCCTCCACACCCCTCCCCTCTAGAACCCCCAGTTTGTTTTTCAGAGTCCATCGTCTCTCATGGTTCGTCTCCCCCTCCGATTTCCCCCCCTTCATTCTTCCCCTCCTGCTACCTTCTTCTTCTTCTTTTTTTTTTTAACATATAATATATTATTTGTTTCAGAGGTACAGATCTGTGATTCAACAGTCTTGCACAATTCACAGCCCTCACCATAGCACATACGCTCCCCAGTGTCTATCACCCAGCCACCCCATCCCTCCCACCCCAGCCCCCACTCCAGCAACCCTCAGTTTGTTTCCTGAGATTAAGAATTCCTCATATCAGTGAGGTCATATGATACATGTCTTTCTCTGATTGACTTATTTTGCTCAGCATAACACCCTCCAGTTCCATCCACATCGTTGCAAATGGCAAGATCTCATTCCTTTTGATGGCTGCATAATATTCCATTGTATATATATACCACTTCTTCTTTACCCATTCATCTGTCGATGGACATCTTGGCTCTTTCCACCATTTGGCTATTGTGGACATTGCTGCTATAAACATCGGGGTGCACGTACCCCTTCGGATCCCTACATTTGTATCTTTGGGGTAAATACCCAGAAGTGCAATTGCTGGATCGTATGGTAGCTCTATTTTCAACTTTTTGAGGAACCTCCATACTGTTTTCCAGAGTGGTGGCACCAGCTTGCATTCCCACCAACAGTGTAGGAGGGTTCCCCTTTCTCCGCATCCCCGCCAACATCTGTCGTTTCCTGACTTGTTAATTTTAGCCATTCTGACTGGTATGAGGTGGTATCTCATTGAGGTTTTGATTTGGATTTCCCTGATGCTGAGTGATGTTGAGCACTTTTTCATGTGTCTGTTGGCCATTTGGATATCTTCTTTGGAAAAATGTCTGTTCATGTCTTCTGCCCATTTCTTGATTGGATCATTTGTTCTTTGGGTGTTGAGTTTAAGAAGTTCTTTATAGATTTTGGATACTAGCCCTTTATCTGATCTGTCATTTGCAAATATCTTCTCCCATTCTGTCAGTTGTCTTTTGGTTTTGTTGACTGTTTCTTTTGCTGTGCAAAAGCTTTTTATCTTGATGAAGTCCCAAGAGTTCATTTTTGCCCTTGCTTCCCTTGCCTTTGGCGATGTTTCTAGGAAGAAGTTGCTGCGGCTGAGGTCGAAGAGGTTGCTGCCTGTGTTCTCCTTTATGATTTGGATGGACTCCTGTCTCACATTGAGGTCTTTCAACCATTTGGAGTCTATTTTTGTGTGTGGTGTAAGGAAATGGTCCAGTTTCATTCTTCTGCATGTGGCTGTCCAATTTTCCCAACACCATTTGTTGAAGAGACTGTCTTTTTTCCATTGGACATTCTTTCCTGCTTTGTTGAAGATTAGTTGACCATAGAGTTGAGGGTCTATTTCTGGGCTCTCTATTCTATTCCATTGATCTATGTGTCTGTTTTTGTGCCAGTACCACACTGTCTTGATGATGACAGCTTTGTAATAGAGCTGGAAGTCCGGAATTGTGATGCTGCCAGCTTTGCTTTTCTTTTTCAACATTCCTCTGGCTATTCAGGGTCTTTTCTGGTTCCATACAAATTTTAGGATTATTTGTTCCATTTCTTTGAAAAAAGTGGATGGTATTTTGATAGGGATTGCATTGAATGTGTAGATTGCTCTAGGTAGCTTTGACATCTTCACAATATTTGTTCTTCCAATCCATGAGCATGGAACGTTTTTCCATTTCTTTGTGTCTTCCTCAATTTCTTTCATGAGTATTTTATAGTTTTCTGAGTACAGATCCTTTGCCTCTTTGGTTAGATTTATTCCTAGGTATCTTATGGTTTTGGGTACAATTGTAGATGGGATCGACTCCTTAATTTCTCTTTCTTCTGTCTTGTTATTGGTGTATAGGAATGCCACTGATTTCTGTGCATTGATTTTATATCCTGCCACTTGACTGAATTCCTGTATGAGTTCTAGCAGTTTTGGGGTGGAGTCTTTTGGGTTTTCCACACAAAGTAACATATCATCTGCAAAGAGTGAGAGTTTGACTTCTTCTTTGCTGATTTGGATGCCTTTTATTTCTTTTTGTTGTCTGATTGCTGTGGCTAGGACTTCTAATACTATGTTGAATAGCAGTGGTGATAGTCGACATCCCTGCCGCGTTCCTGACCTTAGGGGGGAAGCTCTGTTTTTCCCCATTGAGAATGATATTTGCTGTAGGTTTTTCATAGATGGCTTTTATGATCTTGAGGTATGTACCCTCGATCCCTATACTCTGAAGAGTTTTGATCAAGAAAGGATGCTGTACTTTGTCAAATGCTTTTTCTGCATCTATTGAGAGGATCATATGATTCTTGTACTTTCTTTTGTTAATGTATTGTATCACGTTGATTGATTTGCGGATGTTGAACCAACCTTGCAGCCCAGGGATAAATCCCACTTGGTTGTGGAGAATAATCCTTTTAATGTACTGTTGGATCCTATTGGCTAGTATTTTGGTGAGAGTTTTTGTATCCATGTTCATCAAGGATATTGGTCAGTAATTCTCCTTTTGGATGGGGTATTTGTCTGGTTTTGGGATCAAGGTAATGGTGGCCTCATAAAATGAGTTTGGAAGTTTTCCTTCCATTTCTATTTTTTGGAACAGTTTCAGAAGAATAGGTATTAATTCTTCTTTAAATGTTTGGTAGAATTCCCCTGGGAAGCCATCTGGCCCTGGGCTTTTGTTTGTTGGGAGATTTTTAATGACTGCTTCAATTTCCTTAGTGGTTATAGGTCTGTTCAGGTTTTCTATTTCTTCCTGGTTCAGTTTTGGTAGTTGATACATCTCTAGAAATGCATCCATTTCTTCCAGGTTATCTAATTTGCTGGCATAGAGTTGCTCATAATATGTTCTTATAATTGTTTGTATTTCTTTGGTGTTGGTTGTGATCTCTCCTCTTTCATTCATAATTTTGTTGATTTGGGTCATTTCTCTTTTCTTTTTGATAAGTCTGGCCAGGGCTTTATCAATCTTGTTAATTCTTTCAAAGAACCAGCTCTTAGTTTCATTGATCTGTTCTACTGTTCTTTTGGTTTCTATTTCATTGATTTCTGCTCTGATCTTTATTATTTCTCTTCTCCTGCTGGGATTAGGCTTTATTTGCTGTTCTTTCTCCAACTCCTTTAGGTGTAGGGTTAGCTTGTGTACTTGAGACCTTTCTTGTTTCTTGAGAAAGGCTTGTATTGCTATATACTTTCCTCTTAGGACTGCTTTTGCTGTATCCCAAAGATTTTGAACAGTTGTGTTTTCATTTTCATTGGTTTCCATGAATTTTTTTAATTCTTCTTTAATTTCCTGGTTGACCCATTCATTCTTTAGTAGGATGCTCTTTAGCCTCCATGTATTTGAGTTCTTTCCGACTTTCCTCTTGTGATTGAGTTCTAGTTTCAAAGCATTGTGGTCTGAAAATAGGCAGGGAATGATCCCAATCTTTTGGTAGTGGTTGAGACCTGATTTATGACCTAGGATGTAATCGATTCTGGAGAATGTTCCATAGGCACTAGAGAGGAATGTGTATTCTGTTTTTTTGGGATGGAATATTCTGAATATGTCTGTGAAGTCCATCTGGTCCATTGTGTCATTTAAAGTCTTTATTTCTTTGTTGATCTTTTGCTTAGATGACCTGTCCATTTCAGTGAAGGGGGTGTTAAAGTCCCCCACTATTATTGTATTGTTGTCAATGTGTTTCTTTGCTTTTGTTATTAATTAGCTTATATAATTGGCTGCTCCCATGTTAGGGGCATAGATATTTACAATTGTTAGATCTTCTTGTTGGATAGACCCTTTAAGTACGATATAGTGTCCTTCCTCATCTCTTATTACAGTCTTTGGTTTAAAATCTAATTTGTCTGATATAAGGATTGCCACCCCAGCTTTCTTTTGGTGTCCATTAGCATGGTAAATGGTTTTCCACCCCCTCACTTTCAATCTGGGGGTGTCTTTGGGTCTAAAATGAGTCTCTTGCAGACAGCATATCAATGGGTCTTGTTTTTTAATCCAATCTGATAGCCTGTGTCTTTTGATTGGGGCATTTAGCCCATTTACATTCAGGGTAACTATTGAAAGATAGGAATTTAGTGCCATTGTATTGCCTGTAAGGTGACTATTACTGTATATTGTCTGTGCTCCTTTCTGGTCTATGTTGCTTTTAGGCTCTCTCTTTGCTTAGAGGACCCCTTTCAAGATTTCTTGTAGGGCTGGTTTCGTGTTTGCAAATTCCCTTAGTTTTTGCTTGTCCTGGAAGCTTTTTATCTCTCCTTCTATTTTCAACGACAGCCTAGCTGGATATAGTATTCTTGGCTGCATATTTTTCTCGTTTAGTGCTCTGAATATATCATGCCAGTCCTTTCTGGCCTGCCAGGTCTCTGTGGATAGGTCTGTTGCCAATCTAATGTTTCTACCATTGTAGGTTACATATCTCTTCTCCCGAGCTGCTTTCAGGATTTTCTCTTTGTCTCTGAGACTCGTAAGTTTTACTATTAGATGTCAGGGTGTTGGCCTATTTTTATTGATTTTGAGAGGGGTTCTCTGTGCCTCCTGGATTTTGATGCCTGTTTCCTTCCCCAAATTAGGGAAGTTCTCTGCTATAATTTGCTCCAATATACCTTCTGCCCCTCTCTCTCTTTCTTCTTCTTCTGGGATCCCAATTATTCTAATGTTGTTTCGTCTTATGGTATCACTTATCTCTCGAATTCTGCCCTCATGATCCAGTAGTTGTTTATCTCTCTTTTTCTCAGCTTCTTTATTTTCCATCATTTGGTCTTCTGTATCACTGATTCTTTCTTCTGCCTCATTTGGCCTAGCAGTTAGTGGCCACATTTTTGATTGCACCTCATTAATAGCCTTTTTGATTTTGACTTCGTTAGATTTTAGTTCTTTTTTTTCTCCAGAAAGGATTTCTCTCATAACTTCCATGCTTTTTTCAAGCCCAGCTAGTATCTTTAAAGTGATGATTCTGAACTCTAGATCCGACATCATACTAATGTCCATATTGAGTAGGTCCCTGGCAGTCGGTACTACCTCTTGTTCTTTTTGTTGAGGTGATTTTTTCCATCTTGTCATTTTGTCCAGAGGAGAATAGATGAATGAGAGAACAAAATGCTAACAGGGTAACAACGTCCCCAGAAAATATACTCTAAACAAATCAGGAAAGACCGGAAGCTGGGGGAAAAAAAAGGGAAAGAAAGAAAAAAGAAAAAGAAAAAGAAAAGAAAAAGAAAAAGATAAAAACAAACAAAAACAGAACAAAACAAAAAAAACCAGAATATGATCAAATATGATCAGGCTGGTGCATAGATCAGTGCCACACACTATGTTTTGGGCGTATTTTGGTCTGTTAGATGATAGTGCCTCCCAAAATTTTAAAGAAAGAAAAACTTATATATGTACAAAAATAAGGGTTGATATGATGAAGGGATGGAATATGACTGTAAAGATGGAAATTATAAAAAATTTTATAAAAGGAATTGATAAGTTGTTTGAAAAAAGAAAGAGGATTTAAAAAAAAAAGAAAAAAAAAAGGGGAGAGAATGTGATCAGGCAGGAGAGTAGGAAAAAACCATACACTAGAGATTTAGGGTATATTTTGATCTGTTAGAAGAAACTATCTCAAAATTTTAAAGAGAGAACAACTTATATATATATGCCAAAAATAAGGGTAACTAGTATGAAGGGATAGAATATGACTCTAAAAATGAAAAATAAAAATGTTTTTTAAAAAAGGGATTGAGAAGATGTTGGTTGAAAAAGGGAAAAAGAAAAATTCAAAAAAAGGGGGGGCGGAGCAAGATGGCGGAGGAGTAGGAGACCTGGATTTCGTCTCCTCTCAGGAATTCAGCTGGATAGGGATCAAACCATTCTGAACACCTACAAACTCAACAGGAGATCGAAGAAAAGAATAGCAACGACTCTCTGAACAGAAAAGCGACCACTTTCTGGAAGGTAGGACGTGCGGAGAAGTGAATCCGAGCTGATATTCGGGAGGATAGACGGCGGGGGAGGGGCCTCCGTCGGCCGCTTCTGGCAAGTGATAGAGCCGCGGAGCACAAACTCAGAACTTTAGAAGTCGGCTCCGCTGAGGGACGTCACTCTGGTGGCGAAGTGGGGGGTGGAACCCTCGTGGGACAGTGTGGTCTCAGGACCCTCGGGGTCACAGAAAGACCGGGGGTGCCTGAGTGCGGCAGAGCTCCCAGGTATCAGAGCAGGGAAGCCGGCTGCAGAGACGGAGCCCAGGCGCGGGCTCTCAGCTCGGGGTTGCCATAAACCGTGATCCGCGGCACAGTCGGGCCACTGCTCCTCCAGCAGGGACCCAACAAGCGGCAGATCCGGGGAGACTCACCTTCTTCCCCCGGGAGAAGAGGTGCGGGAGCGCACCGCGGGGATCTGCTGGGTTTGGGGACTCCACCCGGGGTCGGGTGCCAGATAGAAAGGCGCAGTCACAGGCCGGGTGGGCGCGGAGTGTGGCCGGAGGCCGGGGAGACGGGAGTGACTGACTGCTTTTCTCTGGGGGCTCACTGAGGAGCGGGACCCCGAGTTCTCGGCTCCGCCGGGGCGGAGACTGGGAGGCCGCCATTTTCACTCTCCGCCTCCAAAGCTGCACGGAAAGCTTGCAGGGAACAAAAGCTCCCGAGAGCAAACCCGAGCAGATTACTTAGCCTGGACCCGGGCAAGGGCGGGGCAATTTTGCCTCCGGCAAAGACATTTGGGAACCACGGCAACAGGCCCCTCCCCCAGAAGATCAGCGAGAACAGCCAGCCAAGACCAAGTTTACCGATCAATGAGAACAGCAGAACTCCAGCGCTAGGGGAATACTGCACATAGAATTCATGGCTTTTTTACCATGATTCTTTAGTCTTTCAAAGTTAATTATTTTTTTTAACTGTCTTTTTTTCTTTTTTCCTTTTTTCTTTTTTTTTTGAATTTTTCTTTTTCCCTTTTTCAACCAACATCTTCTCAATCCCTTTTTTAAAAAAAAACATTTTTATTTTTCATTTTTAAAGTCATATTCTATCCCTTCATAGTAGTTACCCGTATTTTTGGCATATATATATATAAGTTGTTCTCTCTTTAAAATCTTGAGATAGTTTCTTCTAACAGATCAAAATATACTCTAAATCTCTAGCGTATGGTTTTTTTCTACTCCCCTGCCTGATCACATTCTCACCCTTTTTTCTTTCTTTCTTTTTTTTTTTAATCCTCTTCTTTCTTTTTTCAAACAACTTATCAAATCCTTTTTTAAAATTTTTTATAATTTCCATCTTTACAGTCATATTCCATCCCTTCATCATATCAACCCTTACTTTTGTACATATATAAGTTTTTCTTTCTTTAAAATTTTGGGAGGGACTTTCTTTTAACAGACCAAAATACACCCAAAATCTAGTGTGTGGCACTGATCTATAATCCAGCCTGATCATATTTGATCACATTCTGTTTTTGTTTTGTTTAGTTTTGTTCTGCTTTTGTTTGTTTTTATCTTTATCTTTTTCTTTTTTCTTTTTTTCTTTCCTTTTCTTTTTTCTCTCTTTCCCTTTCTTTTCCCACTGCTTCTTCAGGTCTTTTCTGATTTGTTTAGAGTATATTTTCTGGGGACGTTGTTACCCTGCTAGCATTTTGTTCTCTCAATAATCTATTCTCCTCTGCACAAAATGACAAGACGGAAAAAATCACCTCAACAAAAAGAACAAGAGGTAGTACCGACTGCCAGGGACCTACTCAATACGGACATTAGTACGATGTCAGATCTAGAGTTCAGAATCATCACTTTAAAGATACTAGCTGGGCTTGAAAAAGCATGGAAGTTATTAGAGAAACCCTTTCTGGAGAAGTAAAAGAACTAAAATCTAACCAAGTAGAAATCAAAAAGGCTATTAATGAGGTGCAATCAAATATGGGGGCGCTAACTGCTAGGATAAATGAGGCAGAAGAAAGAATCAGTGAGATAGAAGACCAAATGATGGAAAATAAAGAAGCTGACAAAAAGAGAGATAAACAACTACTGGATCACGAGGGCAGAATTCGAGAGATAAACGATACCATAAGACGAAACAACATTAGAATAATTGGGATCCCAGAAGAAGAAGAAAGAGAGAGAGGGGCAGAAGGTATAATGGAGCAAATTATAGCAGAGAACTTCCCTAATTTGGGGAAGGAAACAGGCATCAAAATCCAGGAAGCACAGAGAACCCCTCTCAAAATCAATAAAAATAGGTCAACACCCCGACATCTAATAGTAAAACTTACGAGTCTCAGAGACAAAGAGAAAATCCTGAAAGCAGCTCGGGAGAAGAGATCTGTAACCTACAATGGTAGAAACATTAGATTGGCAACAGACCTATCCACAGAGACCTGGCAGGCCAGAAAGGACTGGCAGGACATATTCAGAGCACTAAATGAGAAAAATATGCAGCCAAGAATACTATATCCAGCTAGGCTGTCATTGAAAATTGAAGGAGAGATAAAAAGCTTCCAGGACAAACAAAAACTAAAGGAATTTGCAAACACGAAACCAGCCCTACAACAAATATTGAAAGGGGTCCTCTAAGCAAAGAGAGAGCCTAAAAGCAACATAGACCAGAAAGGAACACAAACAATATACAGTAACAGTCACTTTACAGGCAATACAATGGCACTGAATTCCTATCTTTCAATAGTTACCCTGAATGTAAATGGGCTAAATGCCCCAATCAAAAGACACAGGCTATCAGATTGGATTAAAAAACAAGACCCATCGATATGCTGTCTGCAAGAGACTCATTTTAGACCCAAAGACACCCCCAGATTGAAAGTGAGGGGGTGGAAAACCATTTACCATGCTAATGGACACCAAAAGAAAGCTGGGGTGGCAATCCTTATATCAGACAAATTAGATTTTAAACCAAAGACTGTAATAAGAGATGAGGAAGGACACTATATCGTACTTAAAGAGTCTATCCAACAAGAAGATCTAACAATTGTAAATATCTATGCCCCTAACATGGGAGCAGCCAATTATATAAGGCAATTAATAACAAAAGCAAAGAAACACATCGACAACAATACAATAATAGTGGGTAACTTTAACACCCCCCTCACTGAAATGGACAGATCGTCTAAGCAAAAGATCAACAAGGAAATAAAGACATTAAATGACACACTGGACCAAATGGACTTCACAGACATATTCAGAACATTCCATCCCAAAGCAACGGAATACACATTCTTCTCTAGTGCCCATGGAACATTCTCCAGAATAGATCACATCCTAGGTCATAAATCAGGTCTCAACCGGTACCAGAAGATTGGGATCATCCCCTGCCTGTTTTCAGACCACAATGCTTTGAAACTAGAACTCAATCACAAGAGGAAAGTCGGAAAGAACTCAAATACATGGAGGCTAAAGAGCATCCTACTAAAGAATGAATGGGTCAACCAGGAAATTAAAGAAGAATTAAAAAAATTCATGGAAACCAATGAAAATGAAAACACAACAATTCAAAATCTTTGGGATACAGCAAAGGCAGTCCTAAGAGGAAAGTATATAGCAATACAAGCCTTTCTCAAGAAACAAGAAAGGTCTCAAGTACACAAGCTAACCCTACACCTAAAGGAGTTGGAGAAAGAACAGCAAATAAAGCCTAAACCCAGCAGGAGAAGAGAAATAATAAAGATCAGAGCAGAAATCAATGAAATAGAAACCAAAAGAACAGTAGAACAGATCAACGAAACTAGGAGCTGGTTCTTTGAAAGAATTAACAAGATTGATAAGCCCCTGGCCAGACTTATCAAAAAGAAAAGAGAAATGACCCAAATCAACAAAATCATGAATGAAAGAGGAGAAATCACAACCAACACCAAAGAAATACAAACAATTATAAGAACATATTATGAGCAACTCTATGCCAGCAAATTAGATAACCTGGAAGTAATGGATGCATTCCTAGAGATGTATCAACTACCAAAACTGAACCAGGAAGAAATAGAAAACCTGAACAGACCTATAACCACTAAGGAAATTGAAGCAGTCATCAAAAATCTCCCAAAACACAAAAGCCCAGGGCCAGATGGCTTCCCAGGGGAATTCTACCAAACATTTAAAGAAGAATTAATACCTATCCTTCTGAAACTGTTCCAAAAAATAGAAATGGAAGGAAAACTTCCAAACTCATTTTATGAGGCCAGCATTACCTTGATCCCAAAACCAGACAAAGACCCCATCAAAAAGGAGAATTACAGACCAATATCCCTGATGAACATGGATGCAAAAATTCTCACCAAAATACTAGCCAATAGGATCCAACAGTACATTAAAAGGATTATTCACCACGACCAAGTCGGATTTATCCCTGGGCTGCAAGGTTGGTTCAACATCCGCAAATCAATCAACGTGATACGATACATTAACAAAAGAAAGAACAAGAATCATATGATCCTCTCAATAGATGCAGAAAAAGCATTTGACAAAGTACAGCATCCTTTCTTGATCAAAACTCTTCAGAGTATAGGGATAGAGGGTACATACCTCAATATCATAAAAGCCATCTATGAAAAACCTACAGCGAATATAATTCTCAATGGGGAAAAACTGAGAGCTTTCCCCCTAAGGTCAGGAACGCGGCAGGGATGTCCACTATCACCACTGCTATTCAACATAGTATTGGAAGTCCTAGCCACAGCAATCAGACAACAAAAAGAAATAAAAGGCATCCAAATTGGCAAAGAAGAAGTCAAACTCTCACTCTTTGCAGATGATATGATACTTTATGTGGAAAATCCCAAAGACTCCACCCCAAAACTGCTAGAACTCATACAGGAATTCAGTCAAGTGGCAGGATATAAAATCAATGCACAGAAGTCAGTGGCATTCCTATACACCAACAACAAGTCAGAAGAAAGAGAAATTAAGGAGTCGATCCCATTTACAATTGCACCCAAAACCATAAGATACCTAGGAATAAATCTAACCAAAGAGGCAAAGGATCTGTACTCAGAAAACTATAAAATACTCATGAAAGAAATTGAGGAAGACACAAAGAAATGGAAAAACGTTCCATGCTCATGGATTGGAAGAACAAATATTGTGAAGATGTCAATCCTACCTATAGCAATCTACACATTCAATGCAATCCCCATCAAAATACCATCCACTTTCTTCAAAGAAATGGAACAAATAATCCTAAAATTTGTATGGAACCAGAAAAGACCCCGCATAGCCAGAGGAATGTTGAAAAAGAAAAGCAAAGCTGGCGGCATCACAATTCCAGACTTCCAGCTCTACTACAAATCTGTCATCATCAAGACAGTATGGTACTGGCACAAAAACAGACACATAGATCAATGGAACAGAATAGAGAGCCCAGAAATGGACCCTCAACTCTATGGTCAACTAATCTTTGACAAAGCAGGAAAGAATGTCCAATGGAAAAAAGACAGTCTCTTCAACAAATGGTGTTGGGAAAATTGGACAGCCACATGCAGAAGAATGAAACTGGACCATTTCCTTACACCACACACAAAAATAGACTCCAAATGGTTGAAAGACCTCAATGTGAGACAGGAGTCCATCCAAATCCTAAAGGAGAACACAGGCAGCAACCTCTTCGACCTCAGCCACAGCAACTTCTTCCTAGAAACATCGCCAAAGGCAAGGGAAGCAAGGGCAAAAATGAACCCTTGGGACTTCATCAAGATAAAAAGCTTTTGCAAAGCAAAGGAAACAGTCAACAAAACCAAAAGACAACTGACAGAATGGGAGAAGATATTTGCAAATGACATATCAGATAAAGGGCTAGTATCCAAAATCTATAAAGAACTCATCAAACTCAACACCAAAAGAACAAAGAATCCAATCAAGAAATGGGCAGAAGACATGAACAGACATTTTTCCAAAGAAGACATCCAAATGGCCAACAGACACATGAAAAAGTGTTCAATATCGCTCGGCATCAGGGAAATCCAAATCAAAACCTCAATGAGATACCACCTCACACCAGTCAGAATGGCTAAAATTAACAAGTCAGGAAATGACAGATGTTGGCGGGGATGCGGAGAAAGGGGAACCCTCCTACACTGTTGGTGGGAATGTAAGCTGGTGCAGCCACTCTGGAAAACAGTATGGAGGTTCCTCAAAAAGTTGAAAATAGAGCTACCATACGATCCAGCAATTGCACTCCTGGGTATTTACCCCAAAGATACAAAAGTAGGGACCCGAAAGGCTACGTGCACCCCGATGTTTATAGCAGCAATGTCCACAATAGCCAAACTGTGGAAAGAGCCAAGATGTCCATCAACAGATGAATGGATAAAGAAGAGGTGGTATATATATACAATGGAATATTATGCAGCCATCAAAAGGAATGAGATCTTGCCATTTGCAACGATGTGGATGGAACTGGAGGGTATTATGCTGAGCGAAATAAGTCAAACAGAGAAAGACATGTATCATATGACCTCACTGATATGAGGAATTCTTAATCTCAGGAAACAAACTGAGAGTTGCTGGAGTGGGGGGTGGGGTGGGATGGATGGGGTGACTGGGTGATGGACACTGGGGAGGGTATGTGTTCTGGTAAGCGCTGTGAATTGTGCAAGACTGTTGAATCTCAGATCTGTACCTCTGAAACAAATAATGCAATATATGTTAAGAAAGAAAAAAAGAAGAAGAAGAATGTAGCAGGAGGGGAAGAATGAAGGGGGGGAAATCGGAGGGGGAGAAGAACTATGAGAGACAATGGACTCTGAAAAACAAACTGAGGGTTCTAGAGGGGAGGGGGTTGGGAGGATGGGTTAGCCTGGTGATGGGTATTGAGGAGGGCACGTTCTGCATGGAGCACTGGGTGTTATGCACAAACAATGAATCATGGAACACTATATCTAAAACTAATGATGTAATATATGGGGATTAACATAACAATAAAAAAATTAAAAAAAAAAAAAAAGAAAAATTCAAAAAAAAAAAAGACCATTCAAAAAAAAATTAACTTTGAAAGACTAAAGAATCATGGTAAAAAAGCCGTGGATTCTATGTGCAGTATTCCCCTAGCGCTGGAGTTCTGCCGTTCTCATTGATCGGTAAACTTGGTCTTGGCTGGCTGTTCTCGCTGATCTTCTGGGGGAGGGGCCTGTTGCCGTGGTTCCCAAATGTCTTTGCCGGAGGCGGAATTGCCCCGCCCTTGCCCGGTCCAGGCTAAGTAATCTGCTCGGGTTTGCTCTCGGGAGCTTTTGTTCCCTGCAAGCTTACCGTACAGCTTTGGGGGACGAGAGTGAAAATGGCGGCCTCCCAGTCTCTGCCCGGGAGGAGCCGAGAACTCGGGGTCCCGCTCCTCAGTGAGCCCCCAGAGAAGAGCAGTCAGTCGCTCCCGTCTCCCCGGTCTCCGGCCGCACTCCGTGCTCACCCAGCCTGTGACCGCGCGTTTCTGTCTCTGGCACCCGACTCTGTGTGGAGTCTCCAAACCCAGCAGATCCCCGCGGTGCGCTCCCATGCCGCTCCTCCCGGGGGAGGAAGGTGAGTCTCCCCGGATCTACTGCTTGTTGGGTCCCTGCTGGAGGATCAGGGGCCCGACTGTGCCGCGGATCACGGTTTATGGCAACCCCGAGCTGAGAGCCTGCGCCTCGGCTCCATCTCCGCAGCCGGCTTCCCCGCTCCGATACCTGGGAGCTCTGCTGCACTCAGGCACCCCTGGTCTTTCTGTGACCCCGAGGGTCCTGAGACCACACTGTCCCGTGAGAGTTCCACCCCCCGCTTAGCCACCGGAGTGACGTCCCTCAGCGGAGCCGACTTCTAAAAGTTCCGATTTTGTGCTCCACGGCTCTATCACTTGCCAGAAGCGACCGAGGTAGCCCCCTCCCCCGCCGTCTATCCTTCCGAATAACGCCTCGGATTCACTTCTCTGCACGTCCTACCTTCCAGAAAGTGGTTGCTTTTCTGTTCAGAGAGTTGTTGCTATTCTTTTCTTCGATCTCCTGTTGAGTTTGTAGGTGTTCAGAATGGTTTGATCCCTAACCAGCTGAATTCCTGAGACCAGAGGAAATCCAGGTCTCCTACTCCTCTGCCATCTTGCTCCGCCCCTCTAACTCATCCCTTTTTTAAGCAAGCACCAAGTGGAAATATCAGCCCATCTGATATGAGACCACTGGGGACTGGAGGCCAGACTCTTCTATACAGCTGTGTAGCAGGATGGCAGGTGAAATGTCAGCATTTTGATGCTGACCTGATGAGTTAGAGAAGGATGAAATTGTTATCCCATGGCACAGATGGGAACCCGAGGCCTAGGAAGAGGACATCATTGAGACAAGGTCACTTGGAGGCACAGTGGAGGAACCCTGTTTGCAAAGTCAGCTAACCTCATTCTGTCCCTTCATCAGGTGCTGGATCTTCTGTCTTCCTGCCCAGGTCAGTTTCATTGAAAAGGAAGCGCACTGCAGCTCTGGGGTCAGGACCGGCGCACCTGATCACTCAGCGCCTACCTGCAGAGGTAGGAATGTTTCTCTGGCCCAGGCTTATGACAGTTTCAGGGGAAGAGTCGGGTTCCCTTTGGAGAGGAACACATTGGGATCTTTGTTCCCCAACGGGTCACATTTCCCCATGTTTATTGAATTCTCTCAATCACAAACTCGATCTCTGGGTCCCAGGAAGGGGGGGGGGGCTCGCTCGCTAGAGAACGTGCGAAGTTGAACTTTATTTACTCTTGATAAGAGCATCAAAAAGGAAGTTAACTTTTTACCCAGTCTCTTCTCAAAGCCATCAAAAGAATTATGAAGTCTTTTCAAGATCAAACGCTGAGGTTCTTCACAAAGGTTGTCACCATGAATTAATCTGCAGACCCTTCACCCCTCTTTCCCACTGTGCAGGAACGAGGGGACAGTTTCTCTCCTCTCTGTGTGCGCGGCAAGCCTGCGCCAGGACTCTGCGCCCTCCTCCCTGCACTCCCCATCTCCACCGCCCTGCACGCCTCAGCACCTGCGCCACGTGGCCAAGTTCGAGGAACTAAAGCCGAAACACAAAGAGTAGGGACCTGCCTGTTCTGCCCAAATGAGAGAATATACAGGCAGTTCAATGAGGTATGTTTTGAGGTGCTAATTCCGGAGGAAGGCATCAGTCTGCCAGTCAGCCAAGTCCACTGGCCTAACTTCTTTCTGCTTCTGCCGCAGGGACCCAAGGCCTCTGCGCCTTGGATACATTGTCTTTATTGTTAGAACTCCCGACTTGCTCCAATCAACACATTTCTTTAACTCCTTTAAAACAAGCTTGTTAGAGCTGTCTACAATGCAATGAGGTTCTAACTTCCTCTGATTAATTAGGAGGTTTAGAAATGTGTGAGTGTGTTTTAGAAACTGTGCTGCGGGTTATTGTGGCACCAAGCAACTTCACTTATTTAATATTTAATGCTGAGCTATTTTCTACTCTAAAGGTAGATTCGGGGGGAGGGGCCGTGTGCTAGCTTAAAACCTGTATTTTCATCGCCACTTCTTTTTGGCGTGTGTTGCTAAAGAAGTGAAGAAAAGCAACAACACCCGAGAGAACCATTGTTCTTCAGGAATGTATCGAAAGAAGGCGTTACTAAAATTATCCAGGCGATTGGAATCATGTGCTGCTCCCTTTGGAGAGGAAAGGTTTAGGATATGTGCCATGGTCATTTATTACAGGTGGCAAAAATATTTGTTATCCAGTGCCCCACTGAGCTTTCTGCTCCCCTGTTTTGCAGAACTATTGCTCATGGCCCGTCCATCCTGGAGAACTTAGCCTGGGCTTGTGTGTCTCTCCATCTGCCTAACTACTCGAGTATACACTGTCTGGTCTCTAGGTGGCTAAACTAATCTATTTTGCATCTTACAATTTCATTATTGGATGTAACCTTGTCCCAAAGTAAGGGACTGTCACCTCCACGAAACTTCTCGAATTCTCTCTTTACAGTTCACTGATTCATTTACCCAATAAATATTGAATTGTTACCTGTGCTGGGTGTTTGGTGTCCAAGGATGAATAAGACAAATACATCCCCTTCTTACCTTTGGAGTGAAGAGTCTGACCTGAAAGAGGATCGTTGAGCGAGAAATTGCACGTGTGATTAGAATCATGCTGATATGCAGGGAACTATGGGAATGCATCAGGAGAGACTTAACCTAGAATTCCACGGGTCATGAATGGCCTCCCTGACAAAGGGCCATCTCGCTTGAGACCTGGAGGAAAAGTATGAGCAAGGAACAACCAAGAGAGAGAGGAGTCACATGTTGGAAAGTTCTGAGGTAGAAAGGAGGATGGTGTGTTGTAAATAATAGAAGGCCTGTGTAGCTAGAGCATAATGTTAGTGAGTGTTTGACATTTTAGGTACCTGGCAATATTCAAAGCAATTTACATGTATTTATTTAACCTTCACAATGAGTCTATGATGAGGGAACTGAGAATTCAGAAGGGTTAAGTAACTTGCCCAGGGTCATACAGCTAAGAAATTTCATAGCTGGGATATGAATCAAGACAGTTTGGCTCTACCCCCTACCCTCCGAATGCAACTCCAGACTTTAGAGATGGTTGAGGGAGATCAGATGAGGGCCACATCACACGATTCAGGAAAAAAGAGGGAAGATCACATAATTAAATCAAATTAGATCACACTGAAAGCTAAATATAGCACACAGGTCTTCTAAATCCCAACTTCAATATTTTTCTTCCTATGGACAGTTGGGGGAATTACGTGTTGAGTGTTTAACTCTAGGTTAGGCACTGAAAAAAACAGTCAACTTGGTCCCCAAAGGGCGAATCAGGCCCCTCATAACTTTAGGGGAAAGTAGAACTTCATGGAGGGTGAAGAGCTGAAGAGTTCATGGGGCAACCTATACTCAATGTGACCTTAGAGGAATCACTAGGATTCTAGCCCTGTGGGAGCAATGGAATGGGTTTCAAACTATGTCCATTCCTTTTACATTCTTTCTTTTTTTTTCAGTATATACTTACTGTTTTCCTTCTATATGCCTGGTTTTCTGACAGGAATAGAGATGGGTGCAGTGAACTGGGCAAATAAAATGGAAACAAGCATGAGCAAGGGCACAGGAGTGGGAGAGTCTGTGGAAGTGGGTACTGAAGTGGCTGGTCTGGTTGGTGTCCGAGACCCATGTTGAGAGTAATGGGCTGAGCTGTGGGGCAGGTTCTGAATATCAGTATCAAGAGTGAGAACTTTGTTTTTCTGACACATAATGAGAAGCCCTTGCTAGTTCTTGTGCCGGAAGGAAAAACAATTTCTAGAATGCTTTGCCCGGCCAAGGTACATTGGTTACACCACCTAGCAGTCAGAGGCACATCTTAGTGCTATGTTGGGACAGGTGGGAGAAGGCTCAAGGAACAGACGAGTAGATCTAAATGTCATTTACTCTTATTTCTCACTGGCCCTGAACATGCTTTAAAATGAGAGGTGCTATGGATTAGTATATACTTTTATTCTTGAAGATCAGGGTTAAACCAGTTTCTCTCAGTCTATAAAAGTAGACATATTTCTGGCTGATAGTTGGGACCAGTTTTATTAACCAAAAACTACCTTTAAACTTGGCACTTCTTTAGCCAGAAACAAACATATTATTTACCCTGGACTGCCCTGAAAGGGGTAAGAGAAATGAATGTAATTCAAGAAGACGGTTCTTAATTAAAGGAGCCACTTGCTAAACTTCAATGGCTGCCTTGTTTTGGCTAAGCCTTCCCACCCCCCACCCCCACCATTTTAATATACTTTTCCAAATCCTCTTATTTGTTGCAAAGTTTATCACATTTGGCTTTTACCTGGTAAATTTTTATTTAATCTGCGGCGGATGCCGTGTCAGGTTGACTCTAATTCGAGGTTGGCGTGTGCATTGTATCTTCGCGCCAAAGCATGCGGGAGGATGATAGCCACGAGGCAGTGAATGCAGCCCGTTGTGTGGCTCGGAGTTCTCAGGATGACCATGCGGTGCACTGGTATTTCAGTGCAGCCGGAGGGGCGAAAGGGGTGGATTTCTCTTCTTTTTTCTGGCATACACAGCTCAAAGCCTACCTCCTCCAAGGAGCCTCTCTGAGTGGGCTTTTCTCCACGCCGCATGTATATTTTCACTGTTAACCTAACGTTACACATTTGGTTGGTTGGCATTAGTTAGCGTGTGGGCAGAGGTGCCATAGAAGTGAGCGCTGCCCATAGCCAAACAAGTTAAGCAAGAATGCTCGTACTGTTTTAGTGAACACCCTGCATTGCCCATTCAGCAGTCGCAGAGCGAGGGGGATGTGTGCCCAGACACACACATACACACACAATCTGTTTTTGCCCTGGACATTTTTTTTTTTTTCCATAGCGTCTTAAAATTCTGCAACTGGAAGGGATTTTATGGACGGTAAAGTTTATCCCTGTTCTTTACAGACAAGGAAGTTGAGACCTAGACAGGAAAGGGGCATGGATGCCAAGGCCACAGGGTCTGGTTAGGGAGAGCAGGAATGACAATACGGATGTCCAGACCATCGTCTGGGGGCTCTCTGGACACCTCACCACGTAAAGTGCTCATACTTTATGCCCAAAGAAACATAGATTTGCAAGATTCGTCACCTATAGTGTGAAAAAATGGACTTAGAAGTTATCTGCATAGAAGTGTCTCGAACTCAGGTCTCTAGACACCCCAACAAGAATGATTCTATGGCAGAAGTACCGGGGTGCTGTTTCGAGGTGCTTAAAATGCAGGAGTGAAATGGAAACAGTTAAAAAAAATTCTCTGAGTCTCACGCTCTGTAATTCCTGACACCTTCAAGCCCTGACCCCATCATCCCCAAGAAGACTGCTGGCTGTATTTTTCTTAAAAATGGCAAGAGATCACAGAGAACATGGCTCAGAGTGTTCTGAGACAGCCCACTGAATAGATATTCCAGCACAACACTTCCGGTCACCATAGTTAATTACTTCAAATGTGCAGCTTAAGTGTGGCTCATGGTTCAGACCAGGACCGGTTTCTGGAAATTGGGCTTTGATAATGAGAGTTTTGGGAGGCAAGAGTCACAGTGAGTGGGGGGAGTGGAGAGAGCAGCGCAGTGGGGTTCCGGGCCCTTGGTACCACCTGGCCACAGCCAGGGCAAGCAGGAAGCGAAGTGGGCATCTGGAACCGACCACCTCTGACCCTGTCATCGCAGAAGCCTCACGGTACCTCCAAGCAGAAGCTACCCGGGGCTGCCCCACTCCAGCATGTTCTTTCCATTGGCCTTCCCTTGGCAGCACTCAGTATGCTGAAATGTTCTTCCCTATCTGTTCTCAGTACCCCTTCTTCCAGCTAAACTGGCCTGTTTTGAGTTCTAACACTGTCTTCTGCTTTCCTTTGTGATTATCAGGGTCTCATGCATTGGTCTATTGAGGATATTATCATTAATATGGAGAATTTATATCTTGTGGAATTTGCACGTGTGTTAGTCAGTTAGGACTGTTGTAACAAAATAACACAGACGAGGTGGCTTCAACAACAGATTTGTTTTTTTTTTTTTTTTTTTAATTTTTTATTGTTATGTTACTCCCCATACATTACATCATTAGTTTTAGATATAGTGTTCCATGATTCATTGTTTGTGCATAACACCCAGTGCTCCATGCAGAACGTGCCCTCCTCAATACCCATCACCAGGCTAACCCATCCTCCCAACCCCCTCCCCTCTAGAACCCTCAGTTTGTTTTTCAGAGTCCATTGTCTCTCATGGTTCTTCTCCCCCTCCGATTTCCCCCCCTTCATTCTTCCCCTCCTGCTACATTCTTCTTCTTCTTTTTTTCTTTCTTAACATATATTGCATTATTTGTTTCAGAGGTACAGATCTGAGATTCAACAGTCTTGCACAATTCACAGCGCTTACCAGAACACATACCCTCCCCAGTGTCCATCACCCAGTCACCCCATCCCTCCCACCCCACCCCCCACTCCAGCAACCCTCAGTTTGTTTCCTGAGATTAAGAATTCCTCATATCAGTGAGGTCATATGATACATGTCTTTCTCTGTTTGACTTATTTCGCTCAGCATAATACCCTCCAGTTCCATCCACGTCATTGCAAATGGCAAGATCTTATTCCTTTTGATGGCTGCATAATATTCCATTGTATATATATACCACCTCTTCTTTATCCATTCATCTGTTGATGGACATCTTGGCTCTTTCCACAGTTTGGCTATTGTGGACATTGCTGCTATAAACATCAGGGTGCACGTACCCTTTCGGGTCCCTACTTTTGTATCTTTGGGGTAAATACCCAGTAGTGCAATTGCTGGATCATATGGTAGCTCTATTTTCAACTTTTTGAGGAACCTCCATACTGTTTTCCAGAGTGGCTGCACCAGCTTGCATTCCCACCAACAGTGTAGGAGGGTTCCCCTTTCTCCGCATCCCCGCCAACATCTGTCATTTCCTGACTTGTTAATTTTAGCCATTCTGACTGGTATGAGGTGGTATCTCATTGAGGTTTTGATTTGGATTTCCCTGATGCCGAGCGATATTGAACACTTTTTCATGTGTCTGTTGGCCATTTGGATGTCTTCTTTGGAAAAATGTCTGTTCATGTCTTCTGCCCATTTCTTGATTGGATTCTTTGTTCTTTTGGTGTTGAGTTTGATGAGTTCTTTATAGATTTTGGATACTAGCCCTTTATCTGATATGTCATTTGCAAATATCTTCTCCCATTCTGTCAGTTGTCTTTTGGTTTTGTTGACTGTTTCCTTTGCTTTGCAAAAGCTTTTTATCTTGATGAAGTCCCAAGAGTTCATTTTTGCCCTTGCTTCCCTTGCCTTTGGCGATGTTTCTAGGAAGAAGTTGCTGCGCCTGAGGTCGAAGAGGTTGCTGCCTGTGTTCTCCTTTAGGATTTGGATGGACTCCTGTCTCACATTGAGGTCTTTCAACCATTTGGAGTCTATTTTTGTGTGTGGTGTAAGGAAATGGTCCAGTTTCATTCTTCTGCATGTGGCTGTCCAATTTTCCCAACACCATTTGTTGAAGAGACTGTCTTTTTTCCATTGGACATTTTTTCCTGCTTTGTCAAAGATTAGTTGACCATATAGTTGAGGGTCCATTTCTGGGCTCTCTATTCTGTTCCATTGATCTATGTGTCTGTTTTTGTGCCAGTACCATACTGTCTTGATGATGACAGCTTTGTAGTAGAGCTGGAAGTCTGGAATTGTGATGCCACCAGCTTTGCTTTTCTTTTTCAACATTCCTCTGGCTATGCGGGGTCTTTTCTGGTTCCATACAAATTTTAGGATTATTTGTTCCATTTCTTTGAAGAAAGTGGATGGTATTTTGATGGGGATTGCATTGAATGTGTAGATTGCTCTAGGTAGGATTGACATCTTCACAATATTTGTTCTTCCAATCCATGAGCATGGAACGTTTTTCCATTTCTTTGTGTCTTCCTCAATTTCTTTCATGAGTATTTTATAGTTTTCTGAGTACAGATCCTTTGCCTCTTTGATTAGATTTATTCCCAGGTATCTTATGGTTTTGGGTGCAATTGTAAATGGGATCGACTCCTTAATTTCTCTTTCTTCTGACTTGTTGTTGGTGTATAGGAATGCCACTGATTTCTGTGCATTGATTTTATATCCTGCCACTTGACTGAATTCCTGTATGAGTTCTAGCAGTTTTGGGGTGGAGTCTTTGGGATTTTCCACATAAAGTATCATATCATCTGCAAAGAGTGAGAGTTTGACTTCTTCTTTGCCGATTTGGATGCCTTTTATTTCTTTTTGTTGTCTGATTGCTGTGGCTAGGACTTCCAATACTATGTTGAATAGCAGTGGTGATAGTGGACATCCCTGCCGCGTTCCTGACCTTAGGGGGAAAGCTCTCAGTTTTTCCCCATTGAGAAGGATATTCGCTGTAGGTTTTTCATAGATGGCTTTTATGATATTGAGGTATGTACCCTCTATCCCTATACTCTGAAGAGTTTTGATCAAGAAAGGATGCTGTACTTTGTCAAATGCTTTTTCTGCATCTATTGAGAGGATCATATGATTCTTGTTCTTTCTTTTGTTAATGTATTGTATCACGTTGATTGATTTGCGGATGTTGAACCAAGCTTGCAGCCCAGGGATAAATCCCACTTGGTCATGGTGAATAATCCTTTTAATGTACTGTTGGATCCTATTGGCTAGTATTTTGGTGAGAATTTTTGCATCCATGTTCATCAGGGATATTGGTCTGTAATTCTCCTTTTTGATGGGGTCTTTGTCTGGTTTTGGGATCAAGGTAATGCTGGCCTCATAAAATGAGTTTGGAAGTTTTCCTTCCATTTCTATTTTTTGGAACAGTTTCAGAAGAATAGGTATTAATTCTTCTTTAAATGTTTGGTAGAATTCCCCTGGGAAGCCATCTGGCCCTGGGCTTTTGTGTTTTGGGAGATTTTTGATGACTGCTTCAATTTCCTTAGTGGTTATAGGTCTGTTCAGGTTTTCTATTTCTTCCTGGTTCAGTTTTGGTAGTTGATACATCTCTAGGAATGCATCCATTACTTCCAGGTTATCTAATTTGCTGGCATAGAGTTGCTCATAATATGTTCTTATAATTGTTTGTATTTCTTTGGTGTTGGTTGTGATTTCTCCTCTTTCATTCATGATTTTGTTGATTTGGGTCATTTCTCTTTTCTTTTTGATAAGTCTGGCCAGGGGTTTATCAATCTTGTTAATTCTTTCAAAGAACCAGCTCCTAGTTTCGTTGATCTGTTCTACTGTTCTTTTGGTTTCTATTTCATTGATTTCTGCTCTGATCTTTATTATTTCTCTTCTCCTGCTGGGTTTAGGCTTCATTTGCTGTTCTTTCTCCAGCTCCTTTAGGTGTAGGGTTAGCTTGTGTACTTGAGACCTTTCTTGTTTCTTGAGAAAGACTTGTACTGCTATATACTTTCCTCTTAGGACTGCCTTTGCTGTATCCCAAAGATTTTGAATAGTTGTGTTTTCATTTTCATTGGTTTCCATGAATTTTTTAAATTCTTCTTTAATTTCCTGGTTGACCCATTCATTCTTCAGTAGGATGCTCTTTAGCCTCCATGTATTTGAGTTCTTTCCGACTTTCCTCTTGTGATTGAGTTCTAGTTTCAAAGCATTGTGGTCTGAAAATAGGCAGGGGATGATCCCAATCTTCTGGTACCGGTTGAGACCTGATTTATGACCTAGGATGTGATCTATTCTGGAGAATGTTCCATGAGCACTAGAGAAGAATGTGTATTCCGTTTTTTTGGGATGGAATGTTCTGAATATGTCTGTGAAGTCCATTTGGTCCAGTGTGTCATTTAAAGTCTTTATTTCCTTGCTGATCTTTTGCTTAGACGATCTGTCCATTTCAGTGAGGGGGGTGTTAAAGTCCCCCACTATTATTGTATTGTTGTCGATGTGTTTCTTTGCTTTTGTTATTAATTGCCTTATATAATTGGCTGCTCCCATGTTAGGGGCATGGGTATTTACAATTGTTAGATCTTCTTGTTGGATAGACCCTTTAAGTATGATATAGTGTCCTTCCTCATCTCTTATTACAGTCTTTGGTTTAAAATCTAATTTGTCTGATATAAGAATTGCCACCCCAGCTTTCTTTTGGTGTCCATTAGCATGGTAAATGGTTTTCCGCCCCCTCACTTTCAATCTGGGGGTGTCTTTGGGTCTAAAATGAGTCTCTTGCTGACAGCATATCGATGGGTCTTGTTTTTTAATCCAATCTGATAGCCTGTGTCTTCTGATTGGGGCATTTAGCCCATTTACATTCAGGGTAACTATTGAAAGATAGGAATTCAGTGCCATTGTATTGCCTGTAAAGTGACTGTTACTGTATATTGTTTGTGTTCCTTTCTGGTCTATGTTGCTTTTAGGCTCTTTCTTTGCTTAGAGGACCCCTTTCAATATTTGTTGTAGGGCTGGTTTCGTGTTTGCAAATTCCTTTAGTTTTTGTTTGTCCTGGAAGCTTTTTATCTGTCCTTCAATTTTCAATGACAGCCTAGCTGGATATAGTATTCTTGGCTGCATATTTTTCTCATTTAGTGCTCTGAATATATCCTGCCAGTCCTTTCTGGCCTGCCAGGTCTCTGTGGATAAGTCTGTTGCCAATCTAATGTTTCTACCATTGTAGGTTACATATCTCTTCTCCCGAGCTGCTTTCAGGATTTTCTCTTTGTCTCTGAGACTCGTAAGTTTTACTATTAGATGTCGGGGTGTTGACCTATTTTTATTGATTTTGAGAGGGGTTCTCTTTCAACAACAGATTTGTTTTCTCATAGTTCTGGAGACTGGAGGTCCAAGATCAAGGTGCTGGCAGGGTGCGTTTCTCCGGAGGCCTTTCTCCTTGGCTTTCAGAAGCCTGCTTCCTGGCAGTGTCCTCAACATGGCTAAATTTTCTCTGTGCACAGGCATCCCTGAGATCTGTCTCTTCTTATAAGGACACCAGCCAGATTGGATGAGGGCCCCACCCTTATGACTTCATTTAACCTTAATTACTTCCCTAGGGGCCCTGTTTCCAAATGCAGTCACATCGAGGGTTAAGGCTTCCACATACGAATTTTGGGGTGATACAAGTCAGTTCCTAACAACACTGTAGGTTGTTCCTCTCTGATAAAGAGATATGCAGCTTTACTCCAGGGCAGAACCCTCCAGGAGCAACAGCGTTTTGGACAAAGACTTCTACTCCTCAATACATAACCTCCTAGCCTGCTGACAAATAAAGCTAGATCTGAACAACTTAAGATTTGTGTTTCCAATCTCCATGTGACAGGCAAGCAGGGGAATAAAATCCCAGGATTACGACTCCAGGAGCTTCACAGGTGGCACCTTCAGTAGGGGGAGGGAATTACCAAGGTGATGTGCCCACATTCCTCAGGAGCTGGGCAGCCATTTTTTTTGACAACTTAAATTTCATTTTAAATATTTTATTTTAGAAAGTATGAAGATGTATATCGATACGTATATTATTTATAAATGTGTGTGTGTGTGGGAAGATTTTCTTTCACTATGAGCTTTGAGAAGGTTACAGAGAACTCACAAATTAGATCAGAATGCTCATAGTTCTGAGCTAAGTTGTGGACTGAGAAGTCACATTATCCTTCAGTGAAACAGGCATTTCTGCATTCGGCACCGTGTAACGGTAATACCTAACATTTAATAAACAGTTGCTTTAATCAATTTTCACCGTGATTCCAAGTATTGTATGATCCCCATTTTATAGAGAGAAAACTGAGGCATGGTTTGCTCAAGGTCCCACAACTACTAGGTGGGGAAGGGGTATCTCTTTGATGTAAGACACATTTGTAGTCCATCTGAAGAGACAATCCCCAAACACCTAGAAATGAAAAACAGAGCGCTAACCTATGTCACAGACTCAGTGCTGTGGCCTAAGAAAGAATGGAGCGATTGGTTTGAGGGGAAGCTGCTGGAGAAAGCTCTGCAGAAGAGATAGTACCTGAACCAAGCCTTGAATAATAGGTTGAATTTAGGTGGGTACAGAGGTGGGGAAAGAACATATGCAGAACTGGAGGTGGAAATGAGAAATCAAAAGCAGGAAGATGGGCAGGCCCGCAGATGAATAAAGAGGGGGGATGTGTTCATGTTTGTCAGGATCGGCCCTGGACTCAGTCTTGAAGTGTGGGGAGCAAGCTTGAGTTGCATCTCAGAAGAGGTAGGATTTGGAACTAGTACATTTTCATGGACGGTTCACCTGAATCCTGGCAATGAGCTCTCCAACTGGTGGGAATATTGAATATTGTCTATTGAAATTATTTGAATAGCAAATAGCCACCAGCCCTTCTGCCTACTGAAAATAATAACTATATGCCAGGGAAGGAAAAGAAAAAAAACAACTCTTGACATTTTTGTAGCTTTGCCCTCTTTTGGGTGCAGATGGACTTGTATGGAATTGTTCTTATTTACGGGGGGGGGGGGGCCCACAGTCTGAGTGAAAGTGTAAGTCACAGTTCCATGCTTTCTTTGAGCCAGAAAAAAAAAAAACTTTCTACACAATCAACCATATGATGTCCTCACTAAAAAACTTGTTTAAGATTGTCAGCTCAGACTTTGAGACTACTATTACATATGCTGAATTACCTTGAAGTCATTTAGCTCCTGTTCACCAAATGAAGATGTATATGAAGATGACCTCAGGATTAATTATTTTCCAACACACTGTGTCTGCTTTCTCATGGGTTTACATGATCAACTGCTCAGTCATGTCGCTGAATATAGCTCTGTGTTTCTAACCAAAGGCAGCTTCTTTTATGTTCCCAGATCTTTTATGTAAATCCAATGGTCATGTTGTCTTTTTCCTCTGCTCTAGATTTCTCTTCCCTTAGGAGATGAAGTATCAGAAGAGAATGGAGGACTTTAGTGAGAATGTTTGTCATACGGTCATTCTGAACAGAAACTGTCTCACTGAAGTGGTAACAGAAGGATCAGGGAGGGATGGGGTGGCTGGGTGATGGACATTGGGGAGGGTATGTGCTATGGTGAGCGCTGTGAATTGTGTAAGACTGATGAATCACAGACCTGTACCTCTGAAACAAACAATACATTATATGTTAAAAAAAAAAAAAAGAAGGTAGTAGGAAGGCAAAAATGAAGGGGGGGAATTGGAGGGGGAGACGAACCATGACAGACTATGGACTCTGAGAAAAAAACTGAGGGTTCTATAGGGGAAGGGGTTGGGGGGATGGGTTAGCTTGGTGATGGGTATTAAGGAGGGCATGTATTGCATGGAGCACTGGATGTTATACGCAAACAATGAAACATGGAACACTACATCAAAAACTAATGATGTAATGTATGGTGATTAACATAACATAATAAAATTTAAAAAAAAGAAGGATCAGGAGTAAGTTGACATGGCAATGAGAGAGCACTAGCATTGATTGGATATGGGCGGGACATGTGGACAGCCTAGAGAGGAAGAGCTGACTGGGAAATTCTCAAAATTCCAGTCCCTGGGGGAAATCTTCAAGGGCTGAGTGCTTACAGATTGGTAGGCTTTGCGACTTTCCTAAGACGGAGTCATGGAAAACCAGCATGATCTCAACCTGTCATTCTATAAACTTGACAAAACCCAAATGATCCCAGCATCATCTGCAGACATTTTCTGAGCACTTCTTCCTGTGCCAGGGAAGGGAAATATCAAGAAAAATGATGGGCCCAGGATAGAAGTATGATCACGACTTACTTTGGACGCTTGACCTAGCTCATTAAAAATTAATACAGAATATAGGGTGATGTAGAGTGAAGTCCTAAACAATCACACAGAATCCAAGGGTTCTCAAATAATGTGTGTCACCTGTGGATTTGTGAAAGTATAGATTCCCAGGCTTTATTCCTGGAACTTCTGAGTTTGGTCTTTTGCATCCGGGTCTTTTAACAAGGTCCAAATCCACAAAAGGACTACTGGCAAAGAGGATAACAGGAGGGGAAGATCATCACAGGTTGGAACGTAAGGAGATTTCCCAGCACTGAGTGCAGAGGAGGAAGAGGCAAGAGCTGAGGGTAGGCAATTGGGGTGGAGGGAGGGAGGAACTTGGTAGATCCACTGGGTAAATGTCCAGATAGCTTGTAGATCAGTTCTACCCTGTGAGAGCAGGAAGGTTAAGAAGGTTAAGAGCGGTTTAATTCTTTCAAACAAGGGCCCTGCCAGAGAAGGCCATGGGTTAGAGAGGCAAGTGGAGGGAAGAGGAAAGCGAGTCTCGGATCTTAGTTGGGCGCTCATCTGCTGAGGCCCCTGGAAGAAAGGAAGATGGTGGTGGGCACCTATGTCCTTTCCCCCTCCCTGTCTGCTCAGTAAAGCTGCGAGATTTCTAGCACAATGCAGGGTGCACTTTAAACAAAACGCTAAGATTAGCCAACCCCTTTACCTTCCCCCAAGGAGCTCACTCACCCAGAGGAAGCCTGACAAATGATCATGTAAAATATTATGCTTTTAAGAAGGTCCCTTATATCTCCGAGAGTCAATATAGTCCATTATGTCAGTTCTTATCCACTGGCTTCTTTCTCAGCTACTTATATTTCCATTTAGTCGAATCTTAAGCAAAGCTCACCAAGGCCCAGAAAATTAGAGTTATCAGAGACTCGTTAGTTATCTTTTCTAAAATCATCTATCTTTTTCATTCCACTCACTCAGGGCCCGGTGGTGTGTCTCTTGCTTCTTACTTCTTCCTGAGCCTCTCCTGGGTGAGATCCTGCCTTTTCTGATGTTCCCACTCCTATCCTTTTGACGTATTTTTTCCTCCATTGGTCTTCCTTCCTGTTTCTATTCTTTTTTGATGGGGGGGGGGGGAGGAGGGCAGAGGGAGGAAATAAGGAAGGGAAAGAGCTGGTCTCCCATGCTTCTCCGGCACGCTCTCCTTTGACTTTGCACTCTCGTACCATTCTGCTTACATTCCATACCTTGCACACCCTTGCCTGTCCAATCTTCCTTAAACACCACTCAGAATCACAGGAGAGATGAGACAGGTGTATATTGACATAGAGATAAACTGATGGTGCCTTGAAAGATAAAGTTAGGGAGGAAGAAGAGAAACAGGAGAGGAAGAAGAGAAACAGGAGAGGAAGAAGAGAAACAGGAGAGGAAGAAGAGAAACAGGAGAGGAAGAAGAGAAAGGGAGGGCTGCCAAGAAAGGGATGGGAAAGACCAGTATAATAACAACAACAACTTCTGTGTATTAACTGTTTAATGTGTGTCAGGCAATGTGATAGCATTATCCTCACAATGCTCCTTTGACTGTAGGTTATTTCTTCATTTATAAAATGGGAAATGGGGATAATAAGACTCCCAAGAGTTTACCCATATTTCTCAAGGTCATACTGCTAGTATGAGGCACAGTTGGAACTCAGACTTAGTCTGTCTTGCCCTACTACCTCATGGAGAAGTAAGCAGGTACTCTTTTTTAAGGTTTAAGCTCAAGGTGTCTTTTTAAAAAAGATTTTATTTATTTATTTGAGATGGAGAGAGAGAGAGAGAGAGAGAATGAGTGCACAAATGGGAGGGAGGGGCAGCAGGAGAGGGAGAAGAAGACTCCCCGCCGAGCAGGGAGCCCGATGCAGGGCTCTATCCAGGACCCCAGGATCATGACCTGAGCAGAAGGGAGACGCCTAACCCACTGAGCCACCCATGTGCCCCTCAAGATGTAGTTTTTAAAAGAAAGTTTCCAAGACCTAAATATTTGACAATTGTGATTTGACACACCCATATACCCACACATGTATACACAAATACACAAATCAAGAGTAAAAATTGTTTATTTAGTTCAGTAATATTCTTTCACTTTATTTCATAATCTTAGAGTTGGAAGGGGCCGCAGGATTCTTGTAGTCCAATGGCAGGAATCTCTCTCCCACATTCCCTATTCTCACTTTGTTTAAGTCGTTTCAGAGAAAGGGGAACTTACTACCACAAAGACAGTCTGTTCCATTGTTGGATGGCTCAGATGATTATATAATTATTCCTCCTAGGGTGCTTGTGGGAATGATTTCAGAGTTGTCCAACTATTTTTGCCCTCTGAATTTACACAAAATACACCAAATCATTCTTTCTCAGGATAACTCTTTGTGTGTGTGTGTTGCCAAGAATTTCCCCACATCCACATGCGCACACACGCACACACACCTACACACACATGTACACGCACACACCGAGTGGTAAAGTCTCCTCTTTTCCACCTAAGCACCACTAGCTCTTGCAATGATGACTCGCATGATATAATTTGCATCTTGCTTCTTGTCCTCTTGACCAACCTTGCCATAAAATTAAGTATAAAGCTCAGAGTAATGGTCAGATCAGCAGAACCTAGAGAAGGACTTTCCCTTCTTATGATGGAGCATTTTGCTTTCCTTGAGACAGCGTAGGTTACATCAGCATTCAACAGTCAATGACACTGTTGATTCATGTGCTTTCAATCTAAGGTAAGGATTTTAGAAGTATTTCTGTTAAATTTAATCTTGTTAGTCTGGCCCTTGTTCTCTTCTGGCAAGATCTTTCTAGACTGTGATCCTTTCCTCAGTGGCTCTCCTCCTTAGCCTTGTGTAATCTGCAATTTGGTAAGAATATTTTCAATTTTGGGGGCACCTGGGTTATATCAGTTGGTGTCCGACTCTTGATTTCATCTCAGGTCACAATCTCAGGATCTTAAGATTCTCTCCCTCTCTCTCTGTCCTCCCCCCTCCACTCACGTGCATGTGCCGACATGCTCTATCTCTCTCTCTCTCTAAAAAACAAAAAGAGTATCTTCAATTTTGTTCATAATATGTTATTGACTATAAATAATTAACTTAAAATTTGTTTTATGATATGATCTTTTCTTTAAAATACCTTTTATTTGGGGGCATTGGGGGGCTCAATCTGTTAAGTGTCTGAATCTTGGTTTCAGCTCAGGTCATGCTCTCAGGGTCATGAGATTGAGCCCGCATCAGGCTCCATGCTCAGTGGGGAGTCTGCTTGAGATTCTCGCCTTCTGCCCCTCCCCCCCCAATTGCTCTCTCTTTTTCTCTCTCTCTCTCAAATAAACAAATAAACCTTTAAAAAAAAAAAAATAAAATACCTTTTATTTGTTCAGAAATGATTGTGGGGATATACCAAGTGTTAATAGTCCTAATCTTAGAAGGACATATTACCTATGATTTTTAATATTTGGTTATATATTTTTTCTGATTTAATAAATGAATGTTATTTTTAAAAGGAGTCCTTCTACCTGAAAGTGCTGATTTATTCTACATCTTTTTGTTTTGGATATACAGTGTCTTTATTATTTCCTAATTGCCATGCATGTCTTGACTATTCAATTTGATTCAGAACTCCTTGAGGACAGGGCAATGGTACTTTCATTATCTCTCATGGCAGCTGGGCTGGTGCTGGACTGATTGGTTTCCTTTAAATTAACTTGTCTTCATCCAGTGCTAAAGTCATGGCCTTTGTCTGACTTTATCTCCTGTTCAAATCAATATCTTAAAATGATGGGAACATGATGTTTTATCTATGACCTACACTTAAACAAATTAGGCTAATTCATTTACTGGTGAATAATTATTTACTATGCTAACAAATCTATTTAGCCAATTGAAAGCTGATTATTTTGATTTACCATGGTTGGTTGTTAATCGTACAATGTAAATGTAAATAATGGAATAATTTTGGTGAGAGACGAAGACTGGTGAGCCTTCCAAGTAATGATTTATTGAGACCAGCACTATGCTAAGAATTCCTACAAATAGAGATGAAGACATGACTCTTGATTTCAAGGTGCTTACAGCATAGTTGGGGAGGTAAGACTCTGAAAAACAAAAGGATGTCAGGTTGCATATTGGGATGTTGGTCAGTGTTTGATACTGTCTCAAGGTCATTACATTTCTCTCTTCTACAGAGCATTTGGTTAAAGGGGGTTGAGGGTAGGGATAGGACTAGGTCCTCCAGTTGTAACCATTGGGACATAATAAACTAAAATAAACAGAAAAGCTATTTGTATAAAGTATTTCTATATATTCTTCATACTTGTTTCAATATAGAAACTACAAATTTTTTATAAGGTAGAAATAATTTACCATGGCCATGTAATCTTCCCCCTCCCAGCCTCCTTTGCCACCCACACACTGTTGTCCGCTCTATATCTATGAGGTAGACTCAGCAGGCTCTGGCTCTTCCTTCTTCCACCATTGTCCAAGGCACTCCAATTTCCCATTTATCTGGGGTCTCTGGGAAACATAGACCAAACAGATCCTTTGTCCTTCAGTGACTAGGCAGATTACCTGGAAATTCTGGTTGTGAAGGTGTATGTGTTCCCAAAGGGCAAAGGCTAATAGGAGGTACTATAAAATTATGAAACTTCAAGGGGCGCCTGGGCGTCTCAGTCATTAAGAGGCTGCCTTCGGCTCAGGTCATGATCCCAGGGTCCTGGGATCGAGCCCCACATTGGGCTCCCTGCTCAGCAGGAGGCCTGTTTCTCCCTTTCCCACCGCCTGCTTGTATTCCCTCTCTCACTGTGTCTCTATCAAATACATAAATAAAATCTTTAAAAAAACAAATAAATAAAATAAAATTATGAAACTTCTATGTAATTAACTTTTAGCCCAATTGTTGTATCCAAGGCTTCACTCTTAAAGTTTGGCTACACCTCCTTGGGTAAGGATTTTTTGTTGTATTTTCTTCTTCATTCCTATTGATTATTCTCATTCTTAAAAAGCCTAAAGGCCAAGAAAAAAATGACTGCCTCCCCACTCTCTTTTTCTTCCTTTCTCTTTCCCCCTCTTTCTCCCTCTTTTCTTCTTGGATTATTTTTATCATTCCATTTAACTCTCTAAACAATAAAAAGAAGGAAGAATTATTACCTTCCCTTTAAAGATGAAGAATCTGAAACTCAAAGAGGAAAAGAAATTTCCCCAAGGTCACGCAGCTAGTGAGAAGCAGGGGCAGGGTGCAAAGGGAAAACTTTCTGCTCCAACCCCAGCATCAGTCCCTTGAAAAAGCAGTAGGTACCTGGGGGACAAGTACTTGGGACTTTATCTCTGTCCTTTAGGACCTGGTATAGGTCTTGGCACAGGGTGATCACTAATCCGATTTCTTTGAATTGAATTAGCTTGGATTTGGAACCCTGATTTGGGAGAGCCTCAGAGGTCATCCAGAACCTTGTTAAAATAGTTTCATGGTATCATATAGTGTGATAAGGGAGCAACTCCTCTGACAACCTAGAGGGGGTGGGTCCCGGAGATATCTCTCCCCAGCTCTCCCTGCTTCTCCCACAACTCCCACGCAGCTCTTCTGGCCAGCTTCCCATTCTGTACGAATCAGGGAGCACACCTGTTTGTCTTTTAACCAACTTATATTTTTCCCTTTGAACAAAATTAATATATCTTCATTGCAGAAAATGTAAAAAAAACTTGGCAAAAAGAAAATTAAAAAACCACACATCATCCCACTAACAGGAGATAATCACTATTATTTCTGCTGTACTTTCCAGTGTTTTTGTTACACACGAATATTTTTTAAACAAAAAAAAATGCAATCATACTGTGTAAATTTTATAACCGATTTTTCACTCAACAATATATTGTATACATCTTGCAATGTCAAAAATTATAGAAAAACATCACCTTCAACAATGACTCCATAGCTTTGTCTGTGCTGGACGGATGGGCGGCTGGATCATCATTCATCACCTACTTCTCCGCAGATTAACATTTAGATCACAACTCTCTTAAAACTTTTTCAGATAAATTGTTTCTTGATGATGTCACTTGTGCAGACATTTGCTAGCAGGAGTGAGGAGTCCTTCAGTTTGCAAGTTAGCTTCCCTTAGATCTGAGCCATGCTACACCTCCCCAATAGATACTTCCGCAGAAGAACACAGCATTTTTGTGTGTGTGGAAATATCACATTTAATTTGATACATTATGGCAAGAAGATGTATCTAATGGTTCAGAGAGTACAATGATTTCAGATGTCAAACATTATTCATAATGAATTTGACCTATGCATAAATTCAGTTCCAATGGGGATGACATATCATATATGGACATGTGTTTTTACACAAGAAAAATAATATTACAACAATGATCTAATTTTATGATCAACAAGGTAGTGCTTAGATAACTGTAATAGAAAATAATGTATTAATGTGTTAATTTCATTTCTTATATATTCTTCTTCTATATCTTTTGGGGAAAAATGAGAAAATTGTTTTCTACCTATGAATAGCCACCTTCCTTAATTTTTGTGTAGCAGACAGGATACGACTAGAAAAACAAACAGAAATCATTTAATACAGGGAACTAGTTATAAAGGACTTGAAGAGATGAAGCTAGGCCAAAGGAGGAGAAGTAACCCAGGAATTATTTACTATAGGAAGGAAATATGACTAGAGAACAAAAGGAAGGGATTGGTATTTCCAGAGTTCAGAAAATACTGCTGTGCTGGTTTGTGAGTGTGTTGTGCACCATGCAGTTACGGTTGAAGATGAGACACTTAACAGATACTGGAGCCACGGGATGGGCCACCCAGCAGTGCTGACCCCATAGAGAGGGGAGCACATGGTCACTACTAGGACCACCAAGGAAGGACTGCTGCCACCAAAGCTGGGATCATCAAGGCAATATAGCCACTTCCACAGTTGCTACCAGAAGCAAATGAAGAGAAAGAAAAAGGAAAAAGAGGAATAATAACTTCTTTCCACTTGTAATTTCTTTTTTTTTCCAAGATTTTATTTATTTATTTGAGAGAGAGTGTACCAGTGAGCAAGAGAGCGTGGTGGGGGGCGGGGAGGAGCAGGAGAGGGAAAAGCAGGCTCCCCACTGAGCAGGGAGCCTGATGTGGGGCTTGATCCCAGGACCCTGAGATCATGACCAGAGCTGCAGTCAGATGCTTAGCCAACTGAGCCACCTAGGTGCCCCTCCACTGGTAATTTCTGATTTCCCACCAGTAACCCCTAATATGCAGAACCTTAGGAAGGTAGTTGGAACAGAAGTCTGAGCAGAGTATGGGAGGATGAGGATGAGGATGACAGACAGCAGATAAATAGCTAACCCATGAGAAAGACATCATTATCTTCCTACCACTCGGTGACACAGAGGAGGCTTCGTGACAACCCAAGAGCTCTGGTTGTGATTGGATCAGAGCCCTGGCAGTCTCACCTGGAACTCTGGCAGGAATTGCAAGGCAGGGAGAGTAACCATCAAAAAGGTCTTTGACCATCTATACCCAGCCATAAGCCATGGGGGAAGCAGGTGCCCTGTTACTTAGTTCTGCAAAAATGGGCTCTGGGTCTTCCATGTCAGTTATGGTTGTCCATGGCATAGGAAGGGTGGTGAAAAGCACAGCCCTGGAGAGCTCGAGGACCTAGCTCCAGTAAACATATTTAGATTTCTTCCATCTCTACTGTCCTAACCTCGCCTTCCTACTCCCAGGCCTCCTGAGTCAGGCCTCAAGAGAGTAATCTAGGCCTGAGCTTGAACAAGGCACAGGGCTCTCAGAGGAGTCTAGTAGGCCCCAGATTTCTGACTCCAACTTCTTGATCCTTCTCTTCCACCCCGATCCAATGCTCCAAATCTCAAGGCAGGGATGATGTTAAGAGTCTTCATTTAACTTCTCTGAATTGCCACTGTCCCAAGACAACCACTCACAACTCCCATGATATGGCCTACTGCGGGGATTGGAGGGGCAGAGAGTGAATCACAGTCTTTGGTCCAAGCTAAGATGTGTGTAAACTAAGAACTGGGGAAGGAAGTAGGGAGGCAGAAAAGAAATATAGCTATGCTCCCAACTTTGAACAACTCCTACCTGGCCCTTGAGAGAATGAATGACTGCGGAACCCTCAATCCATTCATTTTTTTCATTTGATGCGTAACAATGGCCTAATATGTGCCATTCACTCTGCTGGGTCCTGGGGATACTGTGGTGAGTAATCACTGCAGAATAAGCTATAACACAGGCAAGAACCACCCCTCCCTCAAACTTCTGTGATATTCCCCTTCCCAGTGCCTTCTCTAGAACCTTGAACATCCTAAAGGTGATTCTAGTTTACAGATAGATATACTGAGGCTTAGAGAGAATTATTGACTTCTTCAGTTGCCATCGGCAGTTAAACAGTCTATCAGAATGGGACCTCTAGTTGCAGGTTCCCTGATAGATATCACCTCCCTCCTCCTCATTTCCTCCCACTCTATGTCCCCAGGTAAGTGGAGCTGTGTGCCAGGGTGTGAACAAAGGTTTTTGGTATTGACCTATTGTCCAGTGGGTAGAGTCATTGATTTGCAGTTATTGACTTGCAAGCCTTGGGATGGGATATCCCTGTCCTTACAGCTGATATCCCTGGAAGTCTATGTAGAACAGATACTTCTGGCCAACACAAATCATTTCAAGCTGTGCTTGGCACTCTGGAACCACTGTCTGTGACACCTGAGATATGGCCGGTAGGCACTTCTTCCTGGGACAGACTCTTCATCTCTCAGAGTGAGTGTGGCATGATGGACAAGGACAGGTAGCCCCTTCAGCAACAACAAAGTCTTGCCCTTGTTGGTGGTAGAGAACCAGTAGGAAGTTTCTGTTATCATTGTGATCCCTTTCCACTGGGTCTTGTGGTAACTGTAATTTGGTGGCTTCATAGTCTGTCCCAGAAAGCTCTGGGCTGAGGTGTTTCCCAGAATCCAGTTACTCACCATCTGGGCTAGACGTCAGAGGCCAGAGGAAGATCCTCAGTGGAAAGTAGGCTCCCTCTCTCTAATTCTGGCATGGGTGCAGAACCTAATTGACTTCTGTCCTGTGTTAATGATAAGCCTTGTCATGAGCAGGGTCCTGGGCAAGTGCCAGAGTTTGAACACATGGAGCTCAACTTTCAAGACTGTCTTGTGATTGCCCTGAAGAGATGTTGAAATAGAGGTAATAGACATGACTCTTCTTAAAACATCAAAACATATTGTCTCTGAAGGTGTTGGAGTTACTGTTTACCCTGTTGGGTTGGTCCTTCTGGAAGAGGTCTGTTGAGAAGTTGAGTGGGCATGAGGGTGAGTCTTCCATGACACAGCTCCTTCACTGTAAACAAATGTTCCATACCCAACTTCTGGAGCCAGGCCTGATCCTTTTCAGCAAGTACCACCAGGCTAGGAGCAACAGGGCCAGGTTAAGCAGTCCAGGACCTAGGGTAAGCAGCAGCATAAACAGCCACCCTGGCACTGTCTCCATGCTTTGTGGGAGCTCATGCCCTTTTGCAGAACTCAGAAATGAATAAATAAATGGATTAGTAAAGGAACATATTAATCTTGTCCTTGCCCAGAAAATATGCCTTTGCTTATGACAACTTCACTAAAGGATTCTAAGACCTTTTTCTTACTCAACCATTCTCTGCCATGCCTTTTTACTTCGTATGATCACGGTGGGAGAAAGGAGCCATTGAGTCACAAAATCCTATAGGAATTCAGAGAAGGCAAAAAGTATTATGTCGAGACTTTGAAAATACATGGAACTTGAAGGAAATGTTGACTTGAGATAGCAGAATGACTGGGGGAGGTTATTCCAGGCAGGAAGAACCACAGAAACAAAGGCATGGAGGTAAGAAAGAACATGTTAGTGTGAGGACAGAAAACCAGTTTGATTGAAACACTTAGTGTTGTTGGAAACCACGAAAGCAAAGGTCAAATAGAGGGTGCTCTTGATGGATGGAGAGCCTTCAGTTAGATTCAGGATACGTCTTTTAATTCTGTATCTTTCGTGCCTCACGTGGAAGCTGACACTGAACAGGTATCTAGTAAGTGTCTGTTGAGTGAGTGAGTGAATAAGTGAGTGGATAAATGAATACATAGATAAAAAATTAATTTGATGGGAGAGAAAGTAGTCAAGTTGAAGCCAATGAGCCTAAAAGGATGGTGATGCTATTGATGGTGATGAGAAGTTTAGACATGGTAAGTTAAAGATAATGGTAGAATCTTCCAGTGGAAATTTCCCATAGGAAGCCATTTGAAATTAAGACGCGAGTGTGTCTAGGGGTGGAGATCTGTGAGGAGTAATAATGGTAATCGAAACCACAAGTCTAGATACGCTCTTGAGGACAGTTAGTGTAAAAGCTGGAAAGCAGAAGGCAAGGACTGAGCAGTGGGGTTTACACTTTACGCAGTGGTAGAAAAAGAGGATGAAGGAGAAACCGTGGACTTTGGAGAACTGGGGAAGTGGTGTCAAAGGATCCAAGAGAGAGAAGCATTTTTTTTTTTTTAAGAAGTGGGGATGGTGGCTGTGACAAGGCGGCAGAACTCAGAGACATGTGGGTTGAGAGTGGGCTTGTTCTTTAGACAACCAAGGACATGACAGTCAGCAGGTGGAAGCAATGTTGGGACCTGGCTGGGAGTGTTCTGTTGGCAAAGCTCTAGGATACAGAGAGAGGACAGGCAGCTGGGGCCAAGGAGATCGCTCCGAGGATGGGAAAGTGTTTGCAAAGCTGAGGTTTGAAGCCTCTTACGTGATCTTTTGGGGCTGGAGATGGTAGCGTTTTTCTCAATCAGAGAAGCCGATCAGGAGCAAAGGGATGAAGGAATGCAGAATTAACTCATATTTACGGTGAAGATTATGAACTAGGCTTCAACCAGTCCTAAGACTCTCCCACTCGGCAGCTTTGTCAGGATAAACTTCTTGCCTCCAGTATAAGTAGCCAAATCAGTTAAGAGAGGACTTGAGACACCATCTAGAAAGGAAATCACTAAAAAACAATGATTAAAAAGAGTCAGGACTTCTATTTGGTGGATCAATGACTATCAAAACCCTGAAGTACTTCTGAAACCTTTTGGTTTCTTATAGTTTTTTCCCTGCAATGGTGGTGATGGTGGTCATTTGGAGCAAGAGGAGGAAAGAGGGGGCAAGGAGACTCCCCCTGCTTCATCGCCAGCCTTAGAGGGGAAAGAATGTGAGGATAGAGGTATGCTTCAGAAAAGGAAGAGAAGAGATAGCCGAGAGCTGTTGAAGCCTATAGGAAGGAAGGAAAGAAGGATGTGTAGGAGCCAATGCAGAACTGAAAAAGTTGCCGAAGCCTCCGCCACCTGCCCCTGCATGTGAGACCAGTGGTAAAGCCAAGGTGAGGTTATAGCAGTGGTTAGCCTCAGGGCTTCAGAGTCCTAGAGACCCAGAGACAAATTCTGCCTTTCCCACTCGGGAACAAATGACCTAATCCTCAGTTTCTCACCTATAAAATAATACATGACAATAACATAACAGAATCTACCTCTTAGCGATCTTGGGAGGATTAAATAAAAATAATGTGCCTAGTACAGGGCTTGACATTAATAAGGAGTAGTTTTTAGAAAAGTAGGTACTTAACAACAACATATTAACTCTTTGACCCCCAGTGGTCCTATTGGATAAACGGTGACTCCGGCACCCATTTACCTAAGTCTTAGCCCTCGGGGCTGCTAAACGGACTCTGGGCATTAGAATACTCTCTCTGCCAGGTCGTGAGAAGGGTATGTCAGTTGCTTTCCAGGATGGTAGGCAACCTATGGGGTGCCATTTAAAGCCAAGAAACTCAAATGAGACCCAAAGGAGAGAAATCTGCTAATGAGCCCATCAAGATAAAGAGGTAAGAGTGTCAGCTTCTGACCATCTGTCTTGTTCTGGCAGCTCATGCTGTCCAAACCCCACCCGCTGCACCTCATCCGAAACTTGCCAATGCCATTGATTTGTATTAATCTGATTGAGCATTCATTATCCCAAGTACCAACCTGTCACTGTTTGCTTAGCTTGCATGAAATCAGAGCTACGCAAAAATCAATGTGTGAAATCTTTGTATCAACATATAAGAAATGAAAAGGTTTCTGCTGGCAGATGCAGGTTTTTAGACAGATTAAAACTGACAAATTGGCATGATCCACGATGAAGGCAATCATGAGGCACAGTGAAATGTCAAAGGTTTTGAAAATGGCATGCTGAGGAAAAGAAACGCACTGCTGCCAGGGGAGGGGAAGGAAAAAGAGAGTCTTGTTTATAATAAAGGGCTTTGGGATTTGCACAAATACTGATGATTTTTTTTTTTTTTAAGAATGGACTTGTTTTCAGCAAGGTTGGCATGGCATTATTGTCCTCCTGGAACCAATGAGAAGAACAAGGGGTTAATAACTTCACCAAGGTCACGGTGCCCAGTGGCAGTGCCAGGATGGAATGGAAGAGCTTGGATGGCCGATTTCCCCCAATCAGTGAATTCCCTGACACTCGGATGGAGAGACTCGCACCTCTTGCCCCCTGCACAACTTCTCCCCCTAAGAGATGATTGAGGGAACTCTGTCCCATTCACACAATTGCAAGCCTCCAACAGAATTCTAAAGCCCACTGAGAGCTGACTGATGAGGGCAGACATCTGCATGTTTTGCACAACGAATGCTGTGCTCTGTGCTTCAACTTACAAGATAGTCATGCTCTAGGGCAAAATGTCTTAGCTTTGATTAAAAACACCTTTACTAAGGATGAGGGCCAACTTCACAAAGAAGAAAAAGCCACTTCTACTAATGACATACACTGCATAATGTGTACATATATGAAATGCACCATAGCACTCTGTAACTGTGGCAAAAATGTCTTTTAATTTGGATTCCCCACGTCTCACAGCATACTTGTGAACCATCTGCTTTCAACACCGTTGAATTGTGTATGCTTCAGGAATGCAAATTCTTTTTTTTTTAAATAGTAGCCAAGAAAGGTAAATATGCTGCTGCTGAAGAAAAAAGGAATCTGATCCAAACAACCCCAAAAGCATTAATAGCGCATATGTGCAAAACTCAACGAGAAATCATCTTTGGCAAATATGGAGGATGGTGTAGCAGAAAAAGGCCGAGTTCTGAAATCAGACTTGAGATTGAATCTTGCTCCTACCACTCATTAGTGTGACGTTTAAAAACAACAACAACAACAATTCTCTATCCCTTTTTTCTGATCCCATAAAATAGAAGTAAAAGATTTTGTGGGAGTTTTACCAGGATCAGATGAGAAAAGGAATGTGAGATATAGTACAATTAAAATTTTGCCTAAAATATAGTAGACTCCCAATGCAGGTTGGTTTTCCATGGATCATTCATTGCTGTGAACGATTATCTGTAACCTCACATCCATCTACTAGAGTGGATACTATAGAAAAGCTATGGTTAGTGCTTTGTTATGTGGTTATCAATGGAGGCAGAAATATTTGCCAGTTCTACAATGTTCACTCCTCAGAGCAATGAAGACACAATCAAATAAATAAAATTGACCTTTGTTACCATTTGGCTGGGATTCATCTTCTATTGACCCTGACCCTTTTTATTCTGGTTATCTATTGCTGTATACAACTCCCCTCCCCCCCAAAAAAACCCTCTCTAACTTGAAACAACAACAGTCATTAATTTTGCTCACAAATTTGCCATTTAGGCCTGACTCTGCTCCATGTGGCATCACCTGAGGCAGCTCAATGGGGGCTGAAGGATCTGTTTCCACGATGACTCATCATACGGCTAGTTAGTTGGTGCTCGATGTTGGCAGGGAGCTCAGGTGGCACCGATGCTGGGGGCCTCAGTTTCTCTCCACGTGGGCCTCTCTGCGTGGCCTGGTCTTTCTCATAGAACAATGGCTGGCTTCCAAGGACAAGCATCTTGAGAGAAACAGAACCAGGTGGAAGCAATGTCACTTTTTATGACCTCGCCTTGGAAGTCAATAGTGTCAGTGTTAGTTGGAGCAGGCATAGAGACCTGTCCAGGTTCCTGGGGAGCGGTCCTAGGCTCTACCTCTCGATGGGGAGGGACAGGCCATGTGGAATGGGAAATACTGTTATGGCCATTTTTGAAAAATATAATCTGTCACAATTATTTTTTCCTGGTCTTTTGATTACCATCTTGGTTCATTTTTGTTTTGTTTTGTTTTGTTTATTTTTTTTACGTTATTACTTAAATTCCAGTTAGTTAACATACAGTGTAATATTAGTTTCAGGTGTACAATATAGTGACTTAACACTTCCATACAACACCCGGTGCTCATCACAATTGCCCTCCTTCATCTCCATCACCTATTTCCCCCATCTCTCACCCATCTCCCCTCTGGTCACCACCAGTTTGTTCTCTATAGTTAAGAGTCTGTTTCTTTGTTTACCTCTATTTCCCTATCCCCTATGTTCATTTGTTTTGTTTCTTAAATTCCCCATATGAAATCATATGGTATTAGTCTTTCTCTGACTGACTTGTTTCTCTAGCGTTATACCCTCTAGATCCATCTTGGTTCAAACTTTTATTATTAAACCCACTGGAACTAAGACCTTTCCCCTCCTTTCTATTTGCTTTTCCATTTGATCTCTTCTTACTCTCTTCTTTTTTTTAAAAAGCTTTTATTTATTTATTTGAGAGGGAGAGACAGAGCAGGAGAGGGGGTAGGGACAGAGGGAGAAGCAGACTCCCTGCTGAGCAGGGAACCCGACACAGGACTTGATCCGGGGGACCCTGGGATCATGACCCGAGCCGAAGGCAGACGCTTAACTGACTGAGCCACCCAGGCAGCCCCCCTTCTTACTTTCTTCCATATTGAATTCCACTCTTAAATGTAGGAAGGAAAATTCTGATTATTCTCCACCTTCATCCCCACTCTAAAATCTTCTTTGACTCCCCATTGCCTATGGAATACAGTTCAGTCTCTTCACATGATGCTCAGTGATTCCATGTACTTCGTGATCTGGATACAACTTAACAGCCCGAGCTCATTCTAGTCCAAGACACACAGCCTACTGTCTGAGTGAAAATTAAACTAGATTCTATTTTCTCAAGGCCACCATGTGAGGTGGAAAGATCTTGGACTTGTAGACTTTGCACTCAGCCAGACCTGGGTTCAAATCCCAGCTCTTGCCACTAGGCTGTCTCATTTGTAGAATGAGCTTAGTAATTCTTACCTAGCAGAATTGCTAGGAAATTAAATAAACAATGTAGGTAAAGTGGCTGGCACAGAGTAGATTTTAAGTGAATGTGGCTTGCTTTTTCTCTCTCTCCCATATTCCTCTCAAGTATCTTATTTCAGGACCTGTGAGGAGTGTCGTTCCGAAGCCAAACCAACGCTCCCCCCCTGCATTGCCAGCCGGCCAAATAGGAGTCACTGCTTGAGTTGGTGGCACCAATGCACAGGGTAGACCTCCTACAATTTCTAGTCTGGGCACCTTGAGTGGCTTGTCATACATGGATAGAAATGCGTCCTGATTTACACGCCCTTGGAGATAGTTGTGGTGGTGTGGTTTCTTTTCGACAAATCCACACTGAGCTGGGGAGATGTCAAAAGCATTCCCTGAGCACATCCAGTAACTTCCCTCTAATTGTCCTTACTCTTTGGGACCTGTTTACACATCTCCAATCAATGAAGGCATTTTTGGGTTACTTCTAACGTTTTGCCTAAACAGTTCACTTATTAATTCTGTTAAATGTATACCTTTCAGATTAGATTTCCATTTAGCAGATGATTTACTTAACCAATCAATAGGAAATTTCCAAGAATTGCAGTCTCCCTATTTCCAATAATGTGTAGAGTCTTGGAGAGGTATTCATGCTCATCTATAGCAGAAGCAACAGATCTATGGCAAGCAAGCCAAGTTATTAGACTTAACCTTTTTAGAAGTTATCCACCCTAAGAATAGCTCAGCATTACAGTACATCCAATTTTTAATGGAGTTATACTGAAGCTATTCTTCATTCAAGGGCAGAATTTGCTTTAATGCTGGCATCTCCCCATGTCTCTTGCAAGCCGTCCATCCACAGCCTCTCCTATGGCATTCTGTTATTTTACTCTTCCAGACAGTGCTAAAAATCTGAAAGTCTGTGGAGACAGAGATGGGCATCCACATCCAAAGACTGACATGTCTCTGCTTACGGGAGGCTGAGGGCAGAAAAATCATGCCCCCTCTTGTCTTCTTCACCAAACCCCAATCCTGCTTTCAAATTCCTATTGCACTTTTACTTCCTCCATGAAACCTTTCCTAATTTAGCTCCATTTGGCTCCATTGCTTTATTCACTCCATAATATGAATAGTTACCATTTCGACATTTATTTAGCTTTTCCTCCCTGTCAGACCCTGCGCTAAGCACTTTATATTCATTATCTCATTTATTTCTCAAAATAACCCGGTGAAAAAGGTATTCTTCTTCTCATTTCATATATAATGAAACTGAAGCTGGGAGGTGAGTGAACCAGTCCCGTGAGGACCCGGCAAAGCCGCCCGCACTATGAGGCTTTCTGCTATCCCTCCTGCCACCAATTTCACAGTCCCTGGGACAGAAGACTTTATATGTGTTCGTGCTTTTCAATGAGTCTTAATGCCCATTTCCTTGTGTACCTGTCTCTCTGTTCCTGAGGCTAGGAATTGAAAAAACAGGAAATAGATGATTGGTGGTCCAGAGCTTTATTTACTTCCCAGGAAGCACCTCTGCTGTGGTGGAAAGTGTTGAACTGGACACATCATGATTTGGGAGCAAACTTTTGGCATCCCCTCTTCTTATCTGTGCAATCTTATCAGCCAATCTTGCTGAACCCATGTTCTTATCTTTAAAATGAAGGTTATTGGGGCGCCTGCGTGGCTGAGTCGGTTAAGTGTCCAACTCAGCTCAGGTCATGATCTCAGGGTCATGAGATTGAGCCCCCTGCTTAAGATTCTCTCTCTCTCTCTCTCTTTCCCTCTGGGCCCTCCCACCCAAGCTGCTCACACATGCGCACATGCGCTCTTTCTAAAAAAAAAAGTATATATATATATATATATATATAATATATATATAAAATGATGGTTTTTATATCTATAGTAGAACTTGTGTATCCACAAATGTTAGGTAAAACACCATAAAGATGTGGAGAATTCTTTTATGTCATCTCTCAAAGCCTCTTGCAGGACTTTTGTTTTCAGAGGGTGATAAGTCACTGTGATCATTTTCTCCTCCTGGGAGAACAGTGCCCCAAGTATACAAAGTCACTCCTCAGAGGAGCCTGGGGTTCAGGCCTGGGTTCCTGCTGGGTGGTGGGGAGCCCATCAACAAAAGCCCAGAGCCGTTTCCTCCCCCGAACAATGGGAACATGGAATGGTGTGACTGGCAAGGGGCCAGACAGCTGTTCTTTGAGTCCTTGGAGGATAGCAATGGTCTCCCATGGCAGGGAGAGGGATTTAAGTTAAACCTGAGGAAATATTTCCTGAGTATAGGCACTGTGAGACTCTGGAATGCAAGGTTAAGGAAGGCTGGAATGTCCTTCTTTGGAAACGCTGGAAAAAAAAAAAGAAAAAGGAGAACAAAAAAACAATCTATTTGACTGTTGTCTTGCCTGGAGGCAGAAGAATGGATTAGTTCCTTTCAGACCAAAGAGTTAATATTGAGAAAAGAGATCTGCTTCTTGTCTGTCTCACCTTACATAATAGAAAACTTCTTTTCAGTGCCTGTAAGAAGGGACACATGTACTAGACCCTGATAATCATCCCCACACTTCTCCCCTTTCCCCAAACATCTGGTCCAACTATCAATGTTGCGGCATACCGGGGTGGGGGGGGGGCTGACTCCTTGTCCACAGAATTCTCCAGCAAGCACATGCTCCCAGGAGCCAGATCCTGACATCTAAGCAAGTTTCCAGAGTCGAGATACACCGTGCGATGCACCACACGAGTGCAGCAAGAACCACCTTCCCAAACGTGTTTTTATAGGTTGCACTTAACTGTGGGTTTTCCTTTGCAGCTACAGCTGGAAGCTTCCCACCAATCAATCAGCAACCAACAAACACACAGCATTGGTTTTGTGAGCAAGAATGCACAAAACTCTTTCCCTTTATTGTCTCATTCCTGCCAACAGAGAATACACTTAATTAAAAGTCATTGGGAAATGCTCCAAACAAAAGAGAAATGAAGCTTTTGAAAGGTGGCACATGTGTGAGCTCTGGGCCCATAAAATCATTAACTCCTTCAGAATCCTAGGAGCTGCCAACACAATGGTGAAGAGTGTGGCATTTCTCCCCACAATGTGGCAAGCACATCAAGGAAATGCACAGCCCCCCCTCCCACTCCCAGTAACTTGCAGAGTTGCCTTTTTTTTTTTTTTTCCTGACGTTTTAAAACTTCTCAGTGTCTCCAAGACACAGTAGGTCCAGGTGGGTGATGAGAGCCATGTCTGGTGTGACAGCTTAAAATAAAATGTTCAGTTTCCAAGGCTCGATTTTTTTCCCCCCAAGGCCAGACTAATTTAATTGTTGTTTTAGTCCAGGGAGATGTACCATTTGCTTGGTCCTCAAAAACACCATTAAAGCAAGGATCTTAATTTGCCATCTATGGATGGGTTTCGGGAGTCTCTGAACCTATTAAAATTATGTCCAAAATATCATGTCTATAAGCCCTTTTCTAGAGAAGGCAGTCCACAGCTTTTTTCAATTCTCTTGGGGGATTTGTGATTGTAAAATACAAAGAACCACTGCATTTAAGGCCACCTTCTCTTCAGTCGCCCCCCCCCCCCCCCCCCCCCCGGCCATCAGAGCTTCCTTGGCATATGCCACATAGGTGTTAATGTCTTGTCAATGATTTGTGAGGGGAGGCCCCTCCTCTTGATGGTAATATCCAAGCCGAAGCAGCATCCTTGTGCATCAGGCAAGATAGGGGAATTTGTCATCAGATGCAGCCCAGGCAGAAAGATTATAGACGATCTCTCTAGGGTCTCTTGCCTTCCCAAGATTCCAGGACTCAGTGAACTGCGGCCCAGAAATAGGAATTTGGGGCCACATAATAGGCATTTTATTCCGGCTTTTCTTTTAACAGAAACTGTTCATCCTCCTTGCCTTCCTGCTCTTTGGGGGACTGAATCTGACCAGCAGAGTGGGAGATGGGGTGTGTTGTCTATCGGCAGAAGCTGAAGGGTCTCCGGGCCAGGGGATGTGGATAGATGAGATGTCCAAGGGGCAAAGCAGATGCTCTTAGGAAATGTGGGTGCCGCTTCGGTGACAGCCCCGTGCAGGAAAATGCCTGCTGTCTGTGTTCGGAAAGGGTCTATGTGAGTTTGTTGGTATCTCCAGAAAACTGCCTTAAAGAGTTAATTGAAGTTGTTGCCTTTCCTTTTCTTTTCGTTAAATGAAGCTAAGAATTGACTTGGCTATAGTCTTCCACCTGCCACCTCTGGTCGAACTTGGCTTTGGCAGGAACAGATCTTCAGAACGAAATCAACATCGATAAAGCATCACAGTGTGGTTACTCCAGCTATATCCAAACCTCCCTCACCTTCTGGGCTTCCGGTCTGACTGTGGAGGGGGAAGGGTGCCCAGGCAGTGACAGAATCCGCAACCGCAGGCGGAGAAGATCAGTGGAAAGTTACAACAGACCCCTGTTGCTCAGTGGGAGAAACAACAAAAGCCTAGCATGAGAGAGACGGGAGGTGGAGTAACTTAATTATTAATTAATTAATTTGTTCAAAAAATGTTAATGTTCTTACCATGTAGATAGCTCTGCAGCACCCCATGAGCCCACTGTGGGAGAATCTGTCCTCAAGGATCTTGTAAAGCCACTTACAAGAACCGTAATACTTTGAAAGCTGAAGTGCAAACAGCCCAATTAACTAACTGGGTACAGACAGTAACCGTCTGGGAATTTAGAGAAGGGAAAGATCCCTCTATGGGGGATGGTCAAGGAAGGCTTTTTGGAGGTGGTAAGAATATAAGTGACTTTAGAAGGTGGATAAGATTTGGGAAGGATGGCTGATGGGGGGATTTCCAGGTTGGGAGGGAGAAGATGAGCAGCATCGTAGTGTATCAAAGTATCAGGTATTCTCAATCAATAGTGAGCTAGCAGGAAGCTATTGTGAATGACCTTGAACGTCATGCAAAAGGGTTTTGATTTTATCTTGTAGGCGAGAGCCTTTAAAACGTTTTAATGGAAGCAACACTTTACAAAGTTTTCCTTTTACCTCCTCCCTTTCTCTTTTGTTCCCCTTCTTTCCCTTCCTTCTCTCTCTTCCTTCCCTCTTTTTATTTGTCTAAATTTGATTTTTAGGTTTTACCCAATCATGACTGTGTACATTTCATTCATGGTGCAGCCATGTAGTATATTGGGATTTTACAACAGTTTTTCTCTCTGCAATTAATAATTATACTATTTAAACATTCATTTTCAATGTGCTTCCCACTAATTTACCCCTAGACATAAGGGCTCAGGACTTCTGTTCAAGCATATCACGTACCCTCTGTTCTAAGTTTATCTGGAGGCACCTCTGGAGTCCTCCTGGTTCCTACTTCAGTTTGGACGAGATGCTTTCCAGACCTGCTACACAGTGTCTCTCTGGCATTTCGCCTCAATCCTTTTGGATATTCCTTGCACCCTTCTCCTGAGTTGGATATTCTGTTTCTTGGATCTTGCATTACCCCATTTTTTGTTTGCTTGTTTATTTTCTCATGTTGGTAGAGCACATCCTCTGGTATCTGAAGAATGCAGAGAAACTGCTTTCTGGAGAATTTGTTTGTCTGAAAACATCTTCACTCTACTTTGACTCTTTATTGATGGTTCAGTATAGAATTCTAGATTGGAAATAGTTTTCCCTTGGAATTTTGAAGCTATTTTTCTGTCTTCCAGCTTCCCATGTGGCTGTGAGAAGGTCTATGCTATTTGGATCTGCCTTCCTTGGTTGCTTCCTGGTTTTACCTCTCTTGCAGGATGTTCTCTCTGACTGTGGTGATCAATTTTGCTGGACACTTATAGCCCTTTCTATCTGGAAACTCAAGTCTTTCAGTTACAGAAATTTTTCTTCAACTATCCCTTTGAAAACTCTCTCTCCTCTGTTTTCTCCATTCTTTCTGGAACTCTTCTAATTCAGATGCTATGAATCCTCTAATTTCCTTTTGTTTTCTATTTTCTATCTCACTGTCTTTTTGTCCCACTTTCTGTGATATATCTTCAGCACAACCTTGTTTTCCAATTATTACATTAAATCTCTTATCTCTTCTACCCTCTCTAATCCTCCTGAGGGCCTTAATTAGAGCTTTCTTTCTCCTCCTCTTCCCACTAAAAAAAAATATTATTGCTTCTGGCACTGTTTCTATTTCCTCTGAGTTTTTTTGTCCCACTAACTTTTGGTCTCTGTTCAGTTGGAGGTTTTCCTCAAGTATATGGTGATCTTTGACTCTCTCTTCCTACTGAGAAGATCAGCACCAAAAAACCTATTGGAGGGGCGCCTGGGTGGCTCAGTCGTTAAGCGTCTGCCTTCGGCTCAGGTCATGATCCCAGGGTCCTGGGATCGAGCCCCTCATCAGGCTCCCTGCTCTGCGGGGAAGCCTGCTTCTCCCTCTCCCACTCCCCCTGTTTATATTTCCTCTCTGGCTGTGTCTCTTGTCAAATAAATAAATAAAATCTTAAAAAGAAAACTTATTGGAGGCTCTTTTTATTTAGGAACTATTTGTCCATTGGTAAGCTTCATGGTAGGTTAACACCTGTGGGAAACCCCAGTGGTCAAATCTCTAGGTCTTTTACTTTTTATGGAATGGTAACTTGTTTCTTTTTGTTTTATTTTTCAGAGAGAAAGCCTCCAAATTCCTGACTGGTTTGAGGAAGGGGTACATGGACCAACACCCATCTGTTAGTATTCATGACCTAATAGGAAATGGTGCCCAAGGATCTCACTGTTCCATGTGGAGATTTTATTTTATTCTGTCTTTTTTTCAGTAATACATCCCATCATCAGCTTGCCTGATGTTCTGTGTCCAGAGTCCTCCTGGTTCATCCTCTCGAAGAGAATAAATCTTTAGTCTTCGGCCAGGGTTGAGGAGGGAGAGCTACTGTGTCTTATGCAGACTTTAATTCTTTAATTTTTCAACCCCACCTTCTCCCTTGGTTTCAGAGGGATCTCATGTTCCCAATTACTGAGCCCTAGTGAAGTTCTTTGGAAAAAAAAGAAGCTTTATACTGTTGCAAATCATCTAAGTCAGCTACTGTTCTCTGTTGGCTTTTCAGCTTCCCAATTTGGAGGTTGTATCTCTTTTTCTAGTCTCTTAAGGATTTGTGTCCTTTCTATTCTTCTGCTGTTGTTTTTGTAGAACTACAGGAGGGAGCAGAAGTAAATGTAATGTTTTAATCCATCACTCTGAACCAGAATTCAGGACAACTTGGATAAGTCACACAAGCCACACACTTGAAAGCTAGTAACACATACCTGTGCCAGGCTCGCCCTTCCTGCAATGTGGAGGTAAGTCTAGGTCCATACATGGATCTGTATACTTGTCCTGTATCTGAAGTAATGCCAGAGCATCACAGGCTGGGGCAACATCCTCATATTGCTGCATGCCATTGGGAGCTGCTGAAGCCTTCTGGAACTGAGGCATTGATAAGCAGGGATTGGGAAGGTGGATCTTCAGAAAATGGGCTGAAGGATAAACCAGATATAGGGAAGGCTAACAAGAGAGGCAAGAAGAGAACTTTAGTCTAAGATAACAAGGTCTACATGGGGGATGAGGTCATTCATTCAATCAGCCATTATATTTAGACAGAGATCATTAGGTGCCAGGTATTTTACCAGACCCTGGGTTTATAATCGGCAGGTTGTACTTTCCAAAGATGGCTGCACAGATATATCCCACCCTACCTGCTTCTTGCAGTGTGATTTGACCCTCCTCCATGGGGTTGAGAGATGGCTCATATTTCCTCCCCCTGAATCGGGGTGGCCCAGGATGGTGGCAAAGGAGGCTCACCCTGAGTGGTCATGTGAGATATGCAAGGACCCTGAGGCTGCCGTGAGGGACAGACTGAGAGGACAGACCACATAGGGATGGAGAGAGCCTCAAAAGGCCCCAGCGGCTTGAGTTTTCCCGGCTTCGTCACCAGCTATGAGTGTGATGAAACCCTGGGGATGATCCCAGCCTCAGCCTCCAGACAGTAATTGTGGAGAGACCTTGTAGAGGGGGAGAATGGCCTCCCTGCGCCCCATAAAACTCGGGATCTGTGCGAGAGAATGCTAAGAATAAATATGCCTGTTGTTTTAAGCCCCTAAGTTTTGAGATGGCTTGTTAGGCGGTCCTAAAGGAGGGTAAATAAATAATTACAGTACATGTGATAAATCTCATAATAGCTGTGCTAACACTGTGCTAGCAAAGGAAGGAAGGAAGTGCCTGGTTCTGCCGGCACAGTGTAGGAGGGGAGGTGTTTACAGGAGAGAGAACGGATGAGCGGCAACGTACTGATGAGTAGATGTGTATCAACTAGGACTGGAAATGGAGAGAAAGAGACAGCTATAAAAGGAGAAAAAAGAAAGGGCTGATAGCATTTTGAGACCACCTGGATATGGGGCAGGGACCCTGAGGAAGAGAGAGGATATAAATGGCCTTGAGGTCTTACTCGCTTTCTCTTACTCATTTAAAGATAATCTAGTCCCACTGCCTACAGAGCTTCTTTCGTCTCCTTTACATTAACTTTACCTGAACTGGATCAGAATGTACAGTGTTCAACAAGAGTCTTTATGGGTGGAAACAGGGCAAAGCCTGGAATCTAGAGGTGTAATAGTGCATCCTGTAGTAACTAGCATGTGACCTCCCCTCTCTATGTGGGATTGAAGGATTCACTGCTGTGACCTCGAGGTGTGATGTGATTGGGTCTGTGATTCATGCTCCGAGCACCCTCTGTGCACCTGCCAGGGGTTCGGGCTATGCTCCTCCAGTGGTGCACACGCCTGCACTCATTCTGAGATAAAAGGGACGCACTCCCCAGTCCCTTGGGTTATTTACCTCTGGGCACTAGCCCATGACTAAGTGACATGTTGCGGGGTGGGAAGGTGAGGTGGGTGGGGAGGAGATGGGAGGAGAAATAAGCATTTTCCTGGAAAAGGACTTCTTGGTATTCTCTTCTGATCAAGAGTGCGGAAGACAACTTAATTAAGAGACGGTGCTTAATAATAAGGAAAGAAAATGTTTTCTTATCTTGTGGATTCCTTTGCCAATGGAATCTTCCAGCTCACCGTGGCTAGGTTGATTGACTGTGCTGGAAAGATTCATTGCCATGAAAGCTCTAACGTTAAATTGCAGGGCAGGAGCCCTCATGATGCGGGCAAGGACTGTAGCCATCCACTCTTTTGGGATGCTTCTCGTCTTTGGAAACATATCTGCAAACATGCCTCCGGGACTCTCCCAGAAAATGGAGGCGTTGGGCAGGATCCCATTTCCTCTTAACCCCATGCATGAGCCTTATTTATTCTTGAAGCACAGCATATACGTTTATGTCTTTCATAGGAGTCCTGTATTTCTGTCTGGATTTCTCTTCCGTCCCTTCCTCATCCAACACACTCATTCTCATCCTCAGAACCAGACTTCAATGGCACTTTCTCTCTAAAAGAGATCAAGTTGATTGCTTCTACTAGATACTGCCTTAGCCCATTGGCAGGAAAGCAAAAAAGCTGTGAAAATGGATTTTGGGGGTCAGATAGACATGGATTCAAATCCTGACTCAGAAGATGACTAATTCTGTGATTTGGAGGAAGACAGTTGTACTTGTTTACTAGGGTTCTTGGAACAAAGTACCACAAACTGGGATGGTTTAAAACAACTGAGATGTATCATCCTATGGGTCTAGAAGCTAGGAAGTCAAAATCAAGATGGTCACAGGCCATAATCCCTCTGAAGGATCTTGTCTCTTCTAGCTTCTGGTGTATTCTTGGCTTGACTTATAGATGCATCACTCCAATCTCTGCCTCCATTATCACACGGGTGTCTTCTTGCTGCATGTCTACACTGTCTTCCCTGTGTACATCTGTCTCTGTGTCTAAATTACCTCTTCTTGTAAGGACACTGATTGTACTGGATTAGGGTTCACTCTAATGAGCTCATCCAGAATTGATTACATCTCTAAAGACCCTATTTCTACATAAGATCATGTTCACAGGTGCTGAAGGTTAAGACTTCAACATATCTTTTGGGGGGATGCAATTCAATCCATCATAGCAGCTAACCTTTCTCAGCTTTAGTTTTTTTATCTGAGAAGTAAAGCATTACAACAACATCAAAGACAAAGAGATATTGGGGGAGGGTTATTTTGGGAGACACATCTGAAGTGTTAGACATGATGCTTTGCAAATAGCTCTCAATAAAAGGTGACCTTTATTAAGGAAAACATCTACATGGTGAAGAGCAAGTCAGCTCTGCATTCACCATGCCTAGGCTCCAAAATGCACCTTCACCATGAGAGTTTTCTCACTAAATCCACTGCAACTGCCATATGTTACCAAAGTCCTTCTAAGGCCTGGGTGGTGGGGACAGTGTTAATTAGTAAATAATCACAAAGAATAAGTGGCTTTCAAAGAAGAGAAGTTGAGGCATGGTCTGACCCTTTTTTTCATCTCAAACCATGGCTAATCCAAGTTTGATTTTCTACATGGAACTGGTAGGTCCCCTTATACAAAAAACAGGTATATTTAAAGGAGAAGCCACAAGCTTGACTTTCTCCTCTTGCATGATTCACAGGAGAGACTACACTGGAAGATTCTCCATGTGACTTGACTCTTGTCCTGAAGACCCCCAGGATTTCAGCACCTGAGGCCCTGAACAGAGGTCTGGCTGTGCCAAGACTTCTTTTATGTGCTAGTGCTTGGGCTCAGACTCCGTGACATTGCCCAGCCTGTAGGAAGAAGAGCTGACTATGAAAAGTGACCACGTGACCAGCATCGTACGCCTGGCCTTCCCAGCCCTAAGGAAGCAGCCCGGAGCCCTGACAATTCCTTCACATAAGTGCTCAAATGAAAGCCATCAGCAAAAATGTATTTCATCTGGGGAGCCCTTCTGGTCCAGGCTCTGCTGCCTTTGCTACATGATCATTCCTTGGCCTTCGAAATCAGTAATAGTCAAAGCAATAAAGACTAATTTTATGCTCTAGAACCTGACAGTGAAGAATATTTTAGGTGATGGTCTGTGACTGGTTGATTTAAGAAACCAACAAACCTGACAGCTGAACATAACGCAACACTACAGGAGTGATGGGGTGATCGTATGTTCTCTTTTGTACCATGCAAGGCAATTGAGATGTAATTCGACAGATCAGGTATGACTCTTGTTAGCTTTTGCTCTTCCTCTTTTAGAAAATAAATACTTTAGATTATTTCCAAGACCTCCCCTTATATAGGTCGAGTTTTTAAAATACTATACTTGATTTTCACACAGTAAAGAATATGGGCCTTTGATTCCAAAATGCCTGAGTTCAGATGCGTGCTCGGCTGTTTGCTGACTCTGTGGCCTTGGACAGGCTACTTATTATGTTAGTGCCTCAGTTTCTTCAACTGTAAAATGGGGGTAATCATAGGATCTACGTCACCCAGTTGGTGTAAAGTTCATTCAGGAAAGATACTTAGCATAGTACATGGCCATTGGTAACTCTTTTATCCCTCCTTCCCTTCCTTCTTCCTTTTCTTCCTTCTCTGTAAATTTATAAAATACACACAAGACAGGGAGTATAAGACATAATGTCTGCCCTTGAGGGGTTCATGATATAATATGGGAAGACAAGCTTATGAACAGAACCATGTATATAGAATTTGAGACCAAAGTCCGTAAGTCCACTCTGGGGCATAGAGAAAATCCATGTGGTAAAATAGTCAGATGTCCTGCATCGCTTGTCATTCTCATGTAAGTGTAAGATAGAGCTCCCCAGAAGCAAGGGCGTCCTCTATGGGTAAGGAAACCAGGCTGGGACAGCAACTGGTAACCGCCCCTCAATTACTTCCTAACTCCTTCCTCTCTTCAGAGCCAGGCTTCTAGAAATGGCCTGCATTCTATCTTCCCACCACCAGATTTCCCTTCATCCCCACATCTTTTGTAGTCAAGTTTCTATTTCCACTCCTCCACTAAAACTTCTCTTCTGGAGGCCAACTTCAATGGTCTTTTTAAAATCCTCTTACTCTACTGTTTTTGCTTGACTTTTTGATTTCTTTTTCCTGCAACTCTCCTGGTTGATTCCTGGGACACTGTTCTTTTCTGTTCCCTCCTCCCTTTCTCATTTCTCTTCCCTTCCACCTGCCCCCGATCCCTTTTTAAAGACTTTATTTATTTATTTAAGAGACAGAAAGAGAGAGAGAGAGAGTGCACGAGCGGTGGAGAGGGGCAGAGGGAAGGGGAGAAGCAGACTCCCTGCTGTGCAGGGAGCCTTACGCAGGGCTTGATCCCAGGACCCTGAGATCATGACCTGAGCTGAAGGCAGACGCTTAAACAACTGAGCCACCCAGGCACCCCCCACGTGCCCCTTAAGTGTTGCAGTTCTCCATGGTTCCTCTTTCAGATATTGTTGTCTCTTGGCCTGTGCATACTCCCAGACTGATCTCAACTCTGCCTCAACAATCATGTCTGCATTATACCTTCCACTCAAACTGTAGATCCATACCTTCTGAATGTTTCCCCTTGGATATTCTGTAATGCTTCATACTCAGTTTGTGCTGTTGATCTTAGTTCATGACACTATCCTCTTCCATTCACCATGTTAGAAACCTGGGAGCTTATAAGCTTCTCATTCAAGTCCTCTCAGTTCTATGGACTAAATGTCTCTCAAATTTGTCATCGCTTTTCCAACCCCACTGATGGGATTTTCGCTCTGACCTTTATCAACTTTACTCACCTTGCTGCAGCAGACTCCTGACTGACCTTAATATCTCTTTTCTCCTCAGTCTGGACTGCAAACCTCATACTGTCCATTATGTTCAACATACATCTGATCAAGGCACACCCTTGCTTAAAACTATTGTCCATTAGTACAGGAAAAAGTCCAAACTCCTTAGTTGAACCTTTAAAATTCTTTACAATCTGACTTCTACCTATCTTTCCAGCCTACTTCCTCCAAGACTCTGAAATATAATAGCTTATTAGGGGATGAATTGTGTCTCCCAACTGCCAATTCACATGTTGAAATTGTAACACCTGGGATGTGACTATACTCGGAAATAGGGTCTTTAAAGAGGTAATTAAGTTAAAAATGAGGTCATTAGTGTCCTAATCTAATAGACTGGGTTCCTTGTAAGAGAGGAGATTAGATGCACTAACAATGAACTATCCAAAAAAGAAATTAAGAAAATAATCCCATTTACAATAGCATCAAAACAAATAAAATACTTAGGGGTAAATTTTGCCAAGGAAGTGAAAGATCTACTTACTGAAAACTATGATAATGACAAAAGAAATTGAAAAAGACACAAATAAATGGGAAGATATTTTGTATTCATTGACTAGAAGATTTAATACCATGAAAATGTCCATCCTAACCAAAGCTATCTGAAAATTCAGTGTAAACCCTATCAAAATTGCATTGTCATTTTTCACAGAAATGGAAAAAATAATCCCAGGATTCGTATGGAACCATAAAAGAACCAAATAGTCAAAGTGATACTGAGAAAGCCAAACGCAGCTGGAGACATTACACTTCCTGATTTCAGTCTATATTATAAAGCTACGGTAATCAAAGCCGTATGGTACTGGCATAAAAACAGACACATAGACCAGTGGAACAGAATAGGGAGCCAGAGATAAACCCGTGCATAGAAGGACAATCTAATGGATGGTGATTCTGGTAGCTGTAGATAGGGAGTTCTACAGAACTAGTCTTGGGAGAGGATCAGCTAGTTCTGTGTTGCACATGATTATCTATGAGAATCCAGAAGGATGCATTCTGCAGGCAGGTGGGTGTATAAATCTGTGCTTCTGGAGAGAGATATGTTGAAAAACTGGCCTTATAATATTCATTAGTTCTTCTCTTGACTAGCTATGGATCTTTGGGTACAGTTTTCATCAGAAAAATAGCTTCAATTATTTACATAAAAGGACTCTCTTAGACTTCTGCAATTCTCATAAAAACTAGTACAGTGCTCTCAACAAATGCTTAAGCAAATGTATGTGTGTTTGTTTTCTTGTTTTAAATAACTTTTATTTCTTTTTCTTGTTATATTGATTGCCCTAGCTAGGACTTCCAGTATGTTGTTGAATAGGAGAAGTGAGTGAGGATGTATGTGTGGTTTTAAAGGAAATATTGGTATATAACTATAGAACGTGCTAGCATAATTTGACACAGTTGGCTCATGAGGTAGCCTTGAAATGGGAAAATATCGTAGCAGCTGATTTCATCCCCTTCCAATAGGATTTCAGCTGAGTATATGCTCTCCCAGAATAATGACTACTTTTCTTAGTTCTCTTATAGGTATGTGCAGGTGACTAGACATTGAACTATAAGCCAAAATGTGAGGCAGAGTCTAGGGATTTTTCGCAGAGGTGGCTAGCCCATACTTGTCCCTCAATTCTTTTTTTTTCCTAAAGATTTTATTTATTTATTTGAGAGAGAGAGCATGAGCAGGGGAAGACAGAGAAGCAGGCTCCCTGCCGAGCAGGGAGCCCGATGCGGGGCTCAATCCCAGGACCCTGGGATCTTGACTGAGCCAAAGGCAGACGCTTAACTGACTGAGCCACCCAGGCACCCCTTCTCCCTCAATTCTTTGTCTTTTTCCCCCTCTCTGCCTCCTAGAATGAGGATGCTGCCATCTTGGACCATAGTATATGAGGGAGGGAAAGGGTAGAAATATGAACTGAAATGAACTTGGGAGCTTTGTTGAAACAGAGTCAGTCCTTGGACTGTCAGCTTGAGATGACTTCTACAAGAGACTGAGACAAACTATTCTTTCTTTTTCCACTTTCTGTCAATATGATCCTAACTGATAGACAACAGTGTTAGCGCTCACCCATTTCCTGCCACTTCTCACTTCCTTCACTCTTCCTATGAACATGTTTATTCATACTCTTGCCCAAAGAGAAGTCTTAAAACACTACAAAATCACTTAATTGTCCTTGTGTTCCTGAAGTCCAAGGCTATGAGAAATTTATGCATGAGATGCTATGGGAGCTCTGAGATGGGGACATCTAAATAGTAACAGACTGGACAAAGACCATTCTGGGTGATAGAAATAGCACCTAGAAAGCCACAGAGGCAGTGAATTGCAAGGAGTTTGGCATGACTGGTGTATAACATGGGCAGCTGAGGTTGAAGCTAAAGAGGGAGACAGGGGCCTGATCCTGAAAGGTCTCTTCTATTGTGCTAAGGATCTCTACTCTCTCATTCTCCCTTAGAATGCTCTTTCCAAAGAATAAGAAGAAGAGAGTTTTTTTGGCAACCTACTTACCAGTATAGGCATGGAAATTAAAGCAGCCTCATACACTGACTGGTACATACTGGGCAAATGGAGGACCAGAGCAATGTTAAAGAGGTGGGGTTAGAAAAAAAATGGATAAAAGTATCAGAGTCAACCCTGCAAATAATCAAACAGCACCAGGAAGATCACATTCCGAAAATTGTTCTCCTGTCCGGTGATCACATACCTCAAATTCTACCACCAGTGACATATCTATTAACTCTTAACGGAAGTGTTTCTGAGTTAGGATGAGAAGCAACGGTAAGGAGGAGGTAAGAATATTAACAGTTTCTCTGTTAGGGAAGGGTCCTGTGACAGTGGAGAGCAAACAGAAATTGAGGGACAGGGGTGCCTGGGTGGCTCAGTTGGTTAAGCGTCTGCCTTCGGCTCAGGTCATGATTCCAGAGTCCTGGGATCGAGCCCTGCATCGGGCTCCCTGTTCGGCAGGGAGCCTTCTTCGCCCTCTTCTCCTGCTCGTGCTCTCTCTCTCTCTCTTTCCCTGGGATCGAGCCCCACATCGGGCTCCCTGCTCAGCAGGAAGCCTGCTTCTCCCTCTTCCCCTGCTCGTGCTCTCTCTCTCTCTCTTTCTTCCTGGGATCGAGCCCCGTGTCGGGCTCCCTGCTCAGCAGGGAGTCTGCTTCTCCCTCTCTCCCTGTCCCCCCCCAACTCATGTTCTCTCTCTCTCTCAAACAAATAAATAAAATCTTAAAAAAAAGAAATTGAGGGACAGAAGGGGTAGACCAGGATGGAAATGGGCTAACTGGAACAACAAGCTGCCGGCCACAGCAGCAGGTATTGGTGAGATGCTAAGGCCGAGAACTACTGCTGCTGACCACATCTCCCTCACAACTGTTTGTGCAGACAGTCTGGCTGGGTAGGAAGGGAACTTTCCCAGTAGACTGTTAAGAAGAGCTGACAGATTAAGCGGAGAGAGGTGTGCAACTGATACCGTAGTGTGGAAAGCAAACACGTTGGCCGCCTTATGTGAATCTTCCTCGCTACCACTCTGCGTACATTTATGTTCCCCAGAGCAGGCTCAGCTTCGCTTGCCAAAAGAGGCAGGGGGTGGGAAGATTGTTGGCCTCATGCCCACCTGGGTACCTGCTGGGAGAATTTTGCACATGCTGCTAAGTGCCCAGTGGCACTCAGGGCTCCCCTTTACATTCTTAATTACCCTGAAATTCATCCACATGGTCCTTCTGCCTGTCTGGATCAGTGCTCAATGGCAGCTGGTATTAGAAACCTACTGTGCTCCCAGAGCCCTCAAGTTCTGTCCTCATTGTGTCCTAAGTCAATGAGAGGAATGTGCATCTATGTTTACATGTGTGCGGGCATATACGTGTGCCTGGGTTTATGTAAGCACCTCTTGATTCCAGGCAGTGATCTGCATATATATGTGTATGTTGGGGACGGGAGGGGGGCACATGCTCATCTCGGAGACTTTCTCTTTACTACTGATGATGATTTTAGGAGAGTGTTTTCAACTCTCTCAAGGAAACAGAAATGTTCCAATCTCAATGTGAGGAAGCACAGAAATATTCTGGTAAATAATAATGGATTGTGTTTATCTTTCCTGAGAGAAAGGAGGCAAACATTGTTTCTGAATATTAGGGCAGAGTGGAAGGAAGTGAGGTTGAAGGTGTTTGGAGAAATTTTTGAGTTGGAATCACTTCACCCTCCCTGCACAAATTCCCCACACCCCCCCTCCTTCTGATTTTGTTTTGAAAGGAAGCCTTTGAAATGTGTATTTGTATGGTGTGTAATTTTATACACACACTCCCATATGCCCATATATACACATTCATGCATTAGCATGCGTACTCAGTACATACAAGATGCAAGGTGTTTTTCTAGAAACTTTGGGGGATGGAGAAGTAGCTTTCCATCCATTCTAAAGACCTCAAACTCTGTTGATGAAGAAAATCAGTGGAAAGCCTTAAGTGTTAGAAGCCAAATGACCAGTATGGTCATTATGTGAGGAAGAAGTTCAGAGATGGAGGGAGTCACTCCCACGCTGTGGTCAGGGCAGCCTCTAAGGAGGAGCCGGAGCGTGAACCTGATCTTGAAGTCTGAAGAGACTCCCCTTACAAGAGTGTGTTGCTGAAAACTGCCGTTGGGAAAAATAACGGACAAGGGCAAACCCATTACTAACAGATGGGACAAGTTGCAGAGTTCCCAGAAGCCTTGGGGTAGAGCCTGGCCATTGTCCCTATAGCAAAGAGTGATTCACCTGTTAACTTACTAGGAAATCTTGAACATGAAATAATATGGCAAAATTTTCAAAGAATTATCATGGAATTATTCTATCAGATAAACCTTGATATTGAACAGATAGGCCCACTGATGAGTTCTTTTTTTTTTTAAGATTTTTTAAAAGATTTTTTATTTATTGATTTGACAGAGAGAGAGAACACAAGCAAGTGGAGTAGCAGGTAGAGGGAGAGGGAGAAGCAGGCTCTCCACTGGGCAAGGAGACCGATGCGGGGCTCAATCCCAGGACCCTGGGATCATGACCTGAGCCGAAGGCAGTTGCTTAACCAACTGAGCCACCCAGGCGCCCCCACTGATGAGTTCTTTAAAACATGCCAAAAATAATATAAAATGACAAAAGTTTAAGAACAGAGAAAATATTGAACGTACTTAATTCATTTAATAAAGTAAATAAACTAAATGAAATAATAACCTAAATACATTTAATAAATAAAATGAACACACCTAATAATAAAATGAATACATCTAATCAAAAATCTTACCTATAACACATACAATAAAACTATAAAAGTCTGTTTTGAATTTATGAAAGTGAATATGAAAAATTCAAAATAAAACACTGATAAGTAGATAACAAACTAAATAAACTAAAAAATAAAGTTAAGCAGTATGGTTAAAAAAAAAATTTTTTTTTGACATAGAAGACTATATTCCTGAATGTAAGAATCTAAGTTTATTAAAATTCTGTGCCTCTCAGTAAGTCAAAACAAGAAAGGTCACGTGATCATATCAAGCACATCTGATAAAATTTAGTATCCATTGTTGAAAAAGAAAATCATAGCAAAGTAGGACAAACAGTATTCTTTCTTAGAATGAAAAAGAGTCTTTATCTTAAACCAATGACAAATATCAAGCTTATTAAAATTGGCAGGAGGTGAAGAGGAAGATGCTTACAGAAAAAAGAAGTAAAATTATTTGAAAGAAAGAAACTAAATACTCATAATTTTTAGAATACTTTATTGTCTATTTGAAATCCCTAGACAACGAACTGGAAAAATATTAGAATTAATTAGTGTTGAATCAGGTGGAGGGTTACAAAGTACATATATGGTATTCAATCTACTATAAATATTTAGAAAATGTAACAGGTAAAAAAACCCATTTAAAACATAGCAAGAATATAAATATAAATACATAAAATATACAAGAAGCCTACATTAAAAAACAGAAAAATATAAATCAATAAAAACATATTAAAAATTAAACACAAACTGACAAAGCACATGAAAGGTTATCCTCCAAAGAATAAATCAAATCCTTAATGAATATAAGAAAAAAAAATTCCATTTGATCAGAAGTCAAAGAAAACAAAATGAAAATATGAAATATTATCTCGCACCTATCAAATTAGCAAGAGTTTTGAAAATAATAATACTTAATTTTGAAAAGAATATTGAGAAATGAGTATCGTGAAATCATTTGTTAAAACGGAAACAGGCACTAACATTCTAGAAAGTGGTTTGGCAATAGTTATCAAGAATCACAGAGAAGTTTCTGCCATTGGTCCTGGTAATTTCACTTGTAAGAATACATCCTCATAAAATTATGAAGGATGTCTGAACAGATTATAAGGCTATTCATCATCAGTGTAATTATAATAGCAAAATATTAGAAGCAATGAACATGTCTAATAATAAGGAGGAGTCTGGAATAATTATGGAATGTCCACATGAGGTAATATTTTAAGAGCATTACAAATCATGTTTGCATAAAGTAGTTAATGACATGAGAGAATACTCAGGGTATCTATCTATCTATCATCTATCTATCTACCTACCTATCTATCTATCTATCTATCTATCTATCTATCTATCTATCTATATATCTACCTATCTACCTATCATCTGTTTATCTATCATCTATCTATCTATCTACCTATCTATGTGTCTACCTATCATCTATCTATCATCTATCTATCAATTTTATTTATCTATCTATCTAGCTATTCATCTATCTATCTATCATCTATCATTTCTATAGAGAGAGAGAGACAAAAACTGGAAGGAAACACTCCAAAATATTAATAGTTGTAAATCTCTTTGTGGTGGGATTACAGATTATTTTGAAATTATTTTTCCATCTTTCTTCATTTTCTAAAACTTCAAGAACCCCAGTCCCACAGAAAGCAAGGATAAAGAGAACACCATTCCTGAGTATATTTTCTTTTTGCAGGACTGGACAGGACCCTGTCTCCTATATCATGGCTGGCACAGTTGTATTGCCTTTTTCTTTCCCTCTGATTTTCAACTCCTATTTTGTAATTTAAAATGTATAGTTTTTCTGCTTCCCTATTCCAGGATCTGTTTCAGTACTTTGTGGAGTGAAACAAGGGGAATGGGAGAAAAGGTGAATTGTATGTCCCAGTGATTTCCATACTCAATTTTCTTTGGTTTGAGTGCAGACCATGTCCAGAGCCTGGCCCTGGAGCCTTCTCTTCTGAAGTTGGATTTGTTCTTATGTGTCTGATTAAACAGCTCAACAGAGAATGCTCAGGACTCAGTGACTGGTCAAGCTCAGAGCTCCTGGGACCTGTAGTCCTTCTTAGCCATACGTCAATGCTGGGTACAGAGCAGTGACACTTGAGAGAGGAGGGATGGGCAAATCCGACTACATCTTCATTCTCCACTTACTATGTCTAAAACTTTGCTTGGAATCTTGAACATGCTCAGTGTTTAATGGACTAAATAAGAGGGCCTTTCTTATTCCCTGACATTCTTCTAGCTATGAAGCCAGATTCTTTCTCTATAAAGATTAGTTACTGTTTTTGTTTTAATCATTTCAATTTTTGACATTAAAACTACATTTCAGTTATAAAAGTTTAAAGGGGAGATCCACAAAACTACCTTAAATGTCCCCTTTCATCATGAGAAAAAAAAAAAAAGAAAGAAAGAAAGAAAGGTCATTTATACTTGACATAATGCTACTCTGATAAGCCTGAAGAAATGTGAGTCAGTGCAGAACCATTCTCTCAGCTCAGAACAAAAAACTTCATGGAATTACAATGCTTTTAATCCAAGGAGTTGGGTGTTTGGCATTCCACAGGGCTTTGTGATGTCCTACCAACCAGGGGGGCCACTCATGAAAACAGCGTATTATTGAATTGTGGGTCTCAGCTCTATTGCGCTGATAAAGAGCAGTCAATTTTTATTAAGACCCTTCTTGATTAGAGAATGGGCTAGCGGATTAAGGTGTGTCTGGGAATGTTTTAAAAATTGATGTAAATTACATTTAGTCCTGGGGATTAAGGAGAAACTGGGTGTTGAAAGTTTTTGTTGTTGTTGTTTATTAGTCTGTGTGTGTGTAAGACAGAATTTAACAGTGTAGCAATTCTTGGAACTAATGCTGAAGGAGAATTATAACCTGTTACCTCTAAGTGTGCTTGTGTGGGACTAGGTATGTGTCCATGTGCCTGTGATAGTCATTTGTTGTTGGAGGAGGGGTAATTGAGCAAGCAGGAAGCAAGCCGTAGTGCTTTTCGTTAACAGGTGGGGTCACATTCTAGCAGAGTTGACTAGTTAGAATCATGGATTGAACACTAAGTGTTGCTTTCTTTCCTACTCCAGTCTCAGCGCTGCATCTGCCCTCCTCCCTCCCTCTCCCTTTCTTCCCTCTGTCCTTCCCTGTCTTTATAATATACTGTTTTGTTACATAGTTCTAGAGCAGTAAAAAGCTCAAAAGCAATGTTAAAGCCAGCTGTGTAACTAGTTGGTTTAATTCTAACAGATCTTGTGTTTATTTCACTTTCTGCTTGACTGGGCCTCCTCACTTTTCTCCCATCTACTTACAAAAAGGAGATTTTTCATTATATGGCCCTATGTTTTTCATATTTTCTCTTAAAAAAGGAGGATTTTTAATTGCACGAGCAAAACATAGTAGCACTATACGGGTTCATGAAGATTTAATTCCAAATTTTCTCTCCCTCCCTCTCCCTTTTTTTAAACTTCAGACAAGAAACTTGAATCTCAAAACAAATGAAGATGCTGTGCTCTTTTTTAGACACTCAGTATAGGAGAAAACATCCTAAAACTGTTAGGAATCTTGAAATACCACCTTCCAGTTCCTTTACATTCAGTGGAACAGACTCTATTAATATTATTGTTGTTAATGCTTGCCACTGTAACAAACCCAGAATTACATAGACTCAAACATGGAAGAAGTTTATTTTTCTCTCAGATAAAAAGATGAAATGAGTGATCCTGATTGATGCACAGCTCTCTTCCAAATCATGACTCCAGGAACACAGATTTCTTCCATCATCAACACGTGGCTTCCAAAACGTCATCCTCAAACTGTCAAGCGAACGGAAGAGGAAAGAAGATGATGAGTGGTATAGGAGAGATGTTTTAGGGCTAGGTCTCAAAGTGAAGCCTATCTCTTAGGTTCAAATTCCACTAGCTAGAGCGCAGTCATATGGCCACGCCCAGTGGAAAAGGCAGGTGGGGCATATAGTCTAGCTCTGTGACAAGGAAAAATAGGATAGAGGCTTAAGGAACAGCTAGTCCTTCTCTGTTTTCTTAGCTGAAAAATCCTACTTGCTTAGAACATTTTCACCGATGTCTGGCTTTAGGAGAAAATGTACTGGAACATGGTAGGGAGATAAGATTCAGCTATTTACAAACCTGTGAATCAGAGCACAGCCCCTGTGCAACTCAAGAGTGTCTCAATAAGTAGAAATTTGTCTTTGCATCCATTTCAAATAAAAAAAAAATCTAGGGCGGTTCTAATGATAGATGAATGGACATCTGGAGATACCTGTTTGGAAACCAAGACTCTGAAGCTGAAGAGAGGAAGAGGATGTCAGGAGTAGGCAGACAAGCATCATTCTGCAAGAAGGTACCACCTGCGGGAGCACTAGAAACCTGGCATATTTTTCCAGCTGTTGTTTCAGCTAAGATCTAGGATGTTGACAACTGTCATCACCATAGTATAATCATGATGGCAGCCCTGGGGTTAAAAATTGAAAGCCCGAGCAAAGTTGCATTTGTCTGTTCCAAAACCTGTATTATTTCCGTCTATCATTTCGCTCCAGTCAGGCAAACTGATTTATAAGTTATAGCCTCCGAGCCTCAATTAATTTCACTTACGGCATTTTTACACTTGTACAATAAATGTTTGAATTAAGACATTTCTTTTCTTCTGAAATTGAATTGCATGTTAACTGGTTATTGGCTGTCGCTGGTGGTCCACACAATTACAGATAAGAGCATCGATCTGGCAAGAAAACAAATTGGTTCCTAAAAGAGGGCAGTTTGGATTTGACAGCTGCAGATGATTATGTGTCTCTCTAATGGATACTGTGTATTACCATCGGAGGGGTGAAAGATCTGCAAACCCCTTCTCTTGGTTGGCCATTTCTACCGAGACTACTTAAATCGGCCTACCCCTTTCAGTGCACAAAGGCTGAATTCACTGATAGGGAACAGTGCCCCAAATGATCTGAAGTGCTGTTGACTTACTGATATCTAGATCATACCTTGAGATAGAGAAGCCTTCTTGATTCAAGCAGGTAGCATTAGAAGTGAGGTTGGTTTCAACTACAAATGCCTGACAGGGCAACAGGCATAAACAACCTGAGCCAAGCATGACAAAATACTGCCCTGGGATGCTGGACCATGAAGGGTATTACCTAGAGGTTTCACTCTATTGGAAAGAGCCCAGATTTTGGTCACTCTGGCTAAAGGATAGTTAGACGGTTTGCTCAGCAGGTGGTGTGCTGGCTTTTAGGGACTTGATTTGAGTTCAAACATTTTGGGGGAGAATGATTTAGGTTCTGGCCCTATCCAATGACCTCAATATAGAGACAGGACCCCCTGCTTCCTTGTCATGAACATCAGCAACTTGACCTCTGCACTCCTTCTCTATCCTACTCAAGGTAGGAGGCCTTTGGTGAATAGCTCAGTACTGCCAATCAAATATCCCAACTGCCCCCAATAGAAGCCATTTTGGGATAGGTTCCTTTGATTTTTAAGAGTCATCTATACAACTCCTCCAGTGTAAGATGATCTCATTGTAAAAATCTCTCTGTCCCCAGGGGAGTGATAAGCAATATTCTCTTTAAGAGCTTCAGGTCAAAGTCCAGATTCCCAGCTTTATTCTGGCTCTGGGTACATCTAAAGGAGGATATTATGTTCCAGGGGTCAAGCTTTCAGATCTTACCCCATCGAGAAGATAATAAAAAAGCACTTGTAGTTGGATTTTATTCATCATTTATATAATCACTGAAATTACAGATGAAATAGGCCATTATGTCATCCAGCTTCCCTTGCTAGCCAGTGTGTGTATATTTTTCTTTTATAACATCCCATAAAAGCATCCTACACAGGGTTAGATCATAATAATCTCTTGGCCATTTGTGGCAAGTGCAAACTATTCCAAATTAACTGTATTTTTGCCCGATTCCCATCTGGAAGACTCTTGAAATTGCTCAGTCTGAGCAACCAGGCATTTTGCTTCATCCCCCACATCTCTGTGATGCCAGCCTAGTCAGCTCTGCCTGGACAGTGCATCTAGGACCCATGTCATTACGGGCTCTGATAGAAGAGACTAGAATGTTTCCCTGGTTGTATTTTTCAAGCAAGAATGTGTGGATCATTGGTGGGGGACTGGAGGCATGTTCTTAGAAAGTCGGAGTTCTTTATGAGAAGTTTTCAATGTTCTATTTTTATTTTGATGATTTCAAAAACACATGGGAGCATATTGTGGAGCACCTGGAAGACCTTCTTTTAACTGAACACTGCCATGTAATTCCAGTGCCCCAACTACATTTGCATTAGGGCCAAGTAGTACCACCTTGTCTCACCAATGAGAAAATCGATGAGGTAGAATTCACTTGCAACCTAGGGAGCTAGAATTCACCATGCCCTAGGGGACATCAAAACATGCTCAGGAAACTGTGGCTTCTCAGAATTTGCATCAAGAGCAGTGCTAGGGGATAGAGTCTCTGCACAGCACATGACAGCAGAAGCAGACCAAACTCAAAAGCAGGTGCCCCACAGCCCTCGGAACCATACTCACATCATGAGCAACAATTCGTTTTTATCAAACTGTCATATATCATATGGAATTAATGGTGATAATTCCATTATTAATTTTTAAATTTCGTTTGCATTTAATTTGCAAATTAATTTTGAATAGGCCTGTGCAATTAAATAAAACATTAAGTAAAATTTTAAAAGAAAAAGAAATGAAGTCAACCTGGATCTCCATGGGAGTTGTTTTTCTCTAAAAAGACATCCATCCATACATTATTTAAGTTGAAGAAATACTGCTTTATAGGATTACATTGTGTCTTTCTAGAGGCCACTCTACTCAGTCTATTTACATCTCCATGGGCTGTCTACAGAAAGCACCTTTTCCTGTATTCAGTGAATTGTGAAGCCAAAGAATTGGATGACACTGGACCCTATTTAAGGAGGAGGAAACTTGATTTTCTTTTATTTTCCCTGTTCTGGCCACATCCTTAGAGCAAGACCTCCCATGGACCTTTCTGAGCAATTGCCCACAAGTATTGTGGACTAACAAAAATAGATCAATTGTATATGCCCTTCCTAGTTGCAGCCTGCTGACCTCTGATGGGAGCAAGTTACATAGTAGCACAGCTTTTGATAACGACTTGTCTCACAGGAAGTGTTCAATAAGCTGAAAGAAAGAATAAACCCAGGTCAACAACAAGAAGCCATTAAGACATGAAATAGACATTAGCAATTTGTTAGTTGATCAAAGAATAATCCGGTAGGATGGAAAACATCCTCCAAAGCAGTCTTTGGAAAGTTCCCCCGATGCACAGTCTCTTGAGTGGGATTCCCAGTGCCCTTGGTGTATATTAAGCTCCTTCTTTCGTGTTATAACAACAGGAGAAATCTAGTCCACTAGTCCTCTTAATCGTTCCCCGGTAGAAATCCCCTAATATGTCAGAGTAGGTGGGCTTGGAGGGAGTGAACTATATGGAGATTTATCTAGGCACATAGAATAAAGTAATGAGCAGAAAGGTGCTCAAGGGCGCTGTTGGGAAGGAAGTATGGCTAGACCCAGAGAGTGTGAGAGGAAGGAGGAAGATAGGGAGGCAAGAGGCTGTGAAAGATCACATTAAAGCCCCTATAGTGTGTTCTCTTTTCTTCTTAGATCCTTCTTGATGATAAGATATAAAGAATTTGATTGAGGTGGAGATGCCAGGGACAGTCATCCTCATCCTGGTTTCTCCCTGCTTTCAAAAGTAGCATGGTGTACAGGATGACTTCTCTTGAAGAAATGCCTTTTCTTCTCTTCCACTGAGCACCCAGCTCTGGGTGGGAGAGGACATCACCCAGTGAGTCCCAGCTGGTGCGTGGGACTGGGTGGCTCTTGAAGGATGAGGCTGCACAAGAGCTGGACCCCTGTCTGACAAGGGGCAGATGGAGCTTTATCTCCAGCCTGGGAAATATCTTTGGACAATTCACTTTTTCTTTTTATGCCTCAATTTTGTCACCTATAAAATAAGGCAGTGATGCTTTAATTTTACTTCTGGGGTTATTATTGGGATATGTCTATCCTTAAATTACTTTGAGCTTTATGGAAGAAAAAGCCCTCATGCAGTTCTTTCTTCACTATCCAGTTTATGGATTATTTTCATCCTATGTTCTTTGGCTACCCCTTCTTTATCCTCTACCATTGGGAATATTACTAAATAGGGTTTTCCTCTGATATTTCTCTTACATTCTCAGGAATTTTGTCACTAAGAAAAACACAGACTTGATGTCTGATGATGTAGGGAGTTAATTTCTCTTTTCTTCCACTTACCAAAGGGCTTAATCTGTGTGACTTCATCTCATTGAGCTTCTCTTTTCTCATCTGTAAGTTGGGGCAATGTAAAGAACCTTCAGAATTGTTGAAAGGAATAGGTGTGAATCAAGTGTGTAAAGGGCCACTCAAATGCCAGGTACCAACAATTGGCAGTTAACTGACCAAAATTTCCATTCAGAGCCATTAAACCAAGAAGTCCTATTTTAATTGGCTTTATTAAATCATTTTTGTTGCCCCCTTGATTCTGTGTTTTCTGACTCTCCCTGACTCAGACATGGCCTCAGGTGGGAAGCTGGAGATGCCCCATAATGTCAGTCCCTCACCCTTTCTGATGGAGTCTCTGTCAAAACTGAGATTCTTGGGGCAGAGTTAATTTTTCTCCTTTGCCTCGATAACATCTTAAGCCTGCCTTTGTAAAAACATTTATGACACTGACTTATAATTACTTGTTTACCTGTTCATCTCTCCCATTGGACAATGAACTTTTCTAAGGGCATATAGACTATTCCCTTGTAACGTCCAGAGCTTAGCACAGTGTCCAGTGCGGAGTAGATGTCCATTACTAAATGAAGCATTGCTACTAGAATTTTCTCTCTCCCTCTCTTACTCGTTACCCACAAACACCCTGTCCAGACAGGCAATGTGGTCATGCCTTCTATTCTGAGTTCAAACCCCAGCTGCTCCCATAAATCTGATTATGCTCCAAACCTTAATCAACCTCTTACCTAACACTGCTCCAGATCCCACGTGGAGTACAAACTCTTTTTTTTCCCTTTTATTTAAATTCAATTTAGTTAACATACAGTGCATTATTAGTTTCAGGGGTAGAATTTAGTGATTAATCAGTGGCACATAACACCCAGTGCTCATTACATAATGGGCCCTCCTTAATGCCCATCACCCTCCTCTCCAGGGACCCTCAGTTTGTTCCCTATAGGTAAGAGTCTCTTATGGTTTGCCTCCCTTTCTGTTTTTATCTTATTTTATTTTTCCTTCCCTTCCCCTATGTTCATCTGTTTTGTTTCTTAAATCCCACATATGAGTGAAAGCGTATGGTATTTGTTTTTCTCTGACTTATTTTGCTTAGCATCATAGCTTCTAGTTCCACCCACATCATTGCAAATGGCGAAATTTAATTCTTTTTGCTGGCTGAGTAATATTCTGTTGTGTACATACACCACATCTTTATCCATTCATCTGTAGATGGACATCTGGGCTCTTTCCAAATTTTGGCTATTGTGGACATTGCTGCTATAAACATTGAGGTGCATGTGCCCCCTCAAATCACTATTTTTGTATCCTTTGGATAAATGCTTAGTAGTGCAAGTGCTGGGTCATAGGGTAGTTCCATTTTTAACTTTTTGAGGAACCTCCATACTGTTTTCCAGAGTGGCTGCACCAGTTTGCATTCCCACCACCAGTGTAGGAGGGTTCCCCTTTCTCCACATCCTTGCCAACATTTGTTGGAGTACATACTCTTTTTTTTTTAAGATTTTATTTATTTATTTATTTCACAGAGAGGTGGAGAGAGAGAGAGAACAAGCAGGGGAAGCTACAGAGGGGGGCCTGCTCAGCGGGGGGTCTGGCGTGGGGCTTGATCCCAGAACCCTGGGATCATGACCTGAGTTGAAGGCAGACGCTTAACCGACTGAGCCACCCAGGTGTCCCTGGAGTACATACTTTTGATGGTGAGTTCTAATAGCCTGTATGTTCTGCTCTTTGGGCATTTTTGAGGAAAATGGTAGAAGCGTTACACCTGTGAAAAAAGGAGGAAGGAAAAAAATAAAAGAAAAAAAATAAAAAATAAAATAAAAAAGATAGGCCCAGACAACAGTGGGAGAGTTTTAGAGGGAATGTTTGTGCATTTGCTCAGCAATAAGAAGGCTAAATGAAATCTACAAAAACAAAAACTCTACTGGTAGAATTTAGCTCATCATATAGCCAAGTGTTTCCCAAAGTACCTTACAGAGAAACTAGCTCTATTGATATTAATAGGTATCAACTTTATTTATTTTTTTTAAAGATTTTATTTATTTATTTGACAGAGACATAGAGAGCACAAGTAGGCAGAGCAGCAGGCAGAGGGAGAGGGAGAAGCAGACTCCCCGCGGAGCGGGGAGCCCGACGTGGGGCTCGATCTCAGGACCCTGAGATCATGACCTGAGCCAAAGGCAGATGCTTAACCAACTGAGCCACCCAGGTGCCCCAGTAGGTATCGACTTTAAAAAGTGATCCAAGTTTAAATGAGTTTGTGAGGCAGCATGTTACATAAAGTTAAACAAGTTTTCATACCCTAGAACACCTAGTAGCCTTTTATATGACAATGTGGCTTAAATATCTTCAAGGAGGAATAATCATACCACTTTGAAAAGCTTTTTGATCACCTGTAGTTAAAGAATTCCATAGGATTAAGTGTTCCTTAGGGCACATTTTGGGGAATGTTGCCATAGAGATATGTATTTGAATTTTATCAAGGCATTTGACAACTGGTTCCATGTAATATGGAGTAACATGGACCTAATGACAATGTAATTAGGTGGGTTCTTGCCTGATTAAACCACTGTCTTCAAAGGGTTTGATTAATAGAAGACTGGCAAGCTGGGCAAATTGTTTCTATTCATTGGCCTCCAGGCTGTTCATGTCCCTATCCTGGTCAACTCATTCATAAACACAACATTTTACACATTGCTTCAAAAAACAAATGCTAAAAATAGAGGCTCAAATGACAAACAGTAGTCTGTAATGGTCAAGGATTTTAGTTGTCCCCAAATTCATTATGAATTAATGTACAAGGTAGTTACCAGAACATACACCTAACCAAAAACTACACTGATAGTTAGTTAGCGTTATCGGAACAAGGGAGATACTAATCCAATTGCTATGTGCCCTACCAGACCCCACATTTTAGTGGAGACATTCATAAACTTAAATGTTTCTATGGGAGAATAGCAAAGATAGTGATGGGTCTGGAAGCCACATAATAGGATACAAAGCCAAAGATATTGAGAATGTTTACCCTGGAGAAGAAAAAGCTTAGCGGGACGATATAAGGTATATTTTTAAATATTTGAAGGGTTGTGTGAGGAAAAGACAGTGTTATGGGCTGAATTGTGCCCTCCCTGCCATTAGGACAGCAATGCCCCCCCCCATACATACCTCTGGTCTCACTGAACAAACTTGGCATCAGTCTTGACTGCAAGTAGGTTTGTGTTGAGAACTCTCAGGAAACCATCTTAACTCCCAGTACTTCAGAACATGACTGTATTTGGAAATAGGGCCTTGTAAGAAGTAATTACGTCAAATGATGTCATTCTGGTGGGCCCTAATCCAGTATGACTGATGTCCTTCTAAGAAGAGGAGACTAAGACATAGACACACACAGAGGGAAGAAAGACGTAGGAAGACGCGGGGAGAAGACAGTATCTACAAGCCAACAAGAGGTGCCTCAGAAGAAACAACCCTGATGACACCACGAACTTGGACTCCCGTTTTCCAGAATTGTGAGAAAATAAATATTTTTTGTTTAAACCTCCTAACCTGTGGAACTTTGTTATGGCAGCCCTGGCAAACTAATGCAGTGAGCGTACTAAATCCACAGGCACGAAATGGGCACTAACTGAAGATTTATTGAGTATACGAATGGGTATGGACGGTCTTCACTTCAACCCTGTGATAAGATAGGCATTCATATTGGGCGCCTGGGTGGCTCAGTTGGTTAAGCGACTGCCTTCGGCTCAGGTCATGATCCTGGAGTCCCGGGATCGAGTCCCGCATCGGGCTCCCTGCTCGGCAGGGAGTCTGTTTCTCCTTCTGACCCTCCTCCCTCTCATGCTCTCTGTCTCTCATTCTCTCTCTCGCAAATAAATAAAATCTTAAAAAAAAATGAGATAAACATTCATGTTTTTACTTTACCAATAAGTTTGTTAAAGTGAAGTGGCTTACCCCAAATTCACAGGTTGGGTATTCAAAATGTCTCCCGATTCCAAATGTTTGGCTCTTTCCCCTCTGGGTCGCAGCTATCTCTACTGGTAAGATGTGCCTGTGCTCTTTGGGACATTAATAATCTTGATGTTGACCTTCTGGATATGACTTCCCCATTGTAATTTGGGATGGAGATGGATCTGAAAGAATAGGGATATTTCTAGATGGTAATAAGAAAGAAGATATTACCATTTGGCCTGTGCACACTACCAGATTCATTTTTCAGGAGATACTATAATGCAGGGTGGGATGGTTTCCTGAGAGTTCTCCATACAAACTTACTTGCAGTCAAGACCGATGCCAAGTTTGTTCAGTGAGACCAGAGGTATGCATGGTGTGGGCATAGCCATCCTAGTGGATTTGGATCTGCTGTCTGCGAAGACGCTGTCTTCTACATACTTATGCCAATCAGAAATTAGACCTTGGGAGTTAAGGATATATATGTAGGTGTGGGGATTCAGGAATGAGGAAGAGAGTGGGGGAAGAGGAGAGATAAGGTGGCACAAATCATGGGCAAAGGAGTATGACAATCTGCCTAGGCCATGTGGCTGACAACCCGCCTGACGCTTGTTTTGACTTTTCTCTAACTGCACAACCGGCGCATGCAGATGACTTTACATCTCATAGCAAAATGTGCGACAGCAACGTGCTAAGCAAATGCAAACAAAAATATGCTTCCCCCACTCCAAACAAATCTCTCACACATCGTGATGATGCCATGGCATGGCGAGAGACGGGAGAGAGAGACCACCAGGAACCAAATTTGCTCATTGTTTCAACTACTCTCCAGGATCAAAATATGTGCCCTGGGACACCAAGGTCAGCTGCCCTGGATTCCTTGCTGTTAGGTGGACACAGCACGCACTTTGATTTCGCCCATTCATGGAAGCAAGGAAGCATTACCCATCCAGTCTTCTCAACATTCACTGTGCACTTGCTGGGACCCAGGCATGGCCAGGCACTAGAGGCAGCACCATGGAGGACACAGAGACAAGCCACATGCTTATCCCATTTTTTAGGAGTTCTTAGTTTCTCTGTTTTTGCTCATGCATGTCCCTCAGCCTGGGATATACTTCACTCTACTTTCTCCCTAGGGCAATCCTTCCCATTCCTTAAGGGCCAGCCTGGAAGCATTTCCTTTCTCCTCTTTACCTTTCCTCCCCAGGGTGCTTCTGCTCTGAAGTTGCCCAGTACACTTGTGATAAAAGCCCTGCTGCGGCCCTATTCCTTGTGCCTTTATTTTTCCCGTCTCCCCACAGCGTGTAGGACGCCATCTTCCCTCGTTCTGGGAAAATTCTAACAGGAGGAAGCATATTAGTGGCCTAAACCTCATAAAAGGGAGTCATAATTAAGTTTGTATTTTTTGCATTGAAAATCTCTTCTGGTTCAAGTACAGCTGCAGGGCTCCCATGTGCCTTTCTCAAAAACTTTTTACCAAACCAGAATGATGACAAGGAGTCATGTTACATTCTCCTCTAGGGTAGCATAGTATGGTGGCTTAGAGTATGGGACTTGAAGTCCAGATTTGGCTGGATTCAAATCCTGCCTCGGTCATTTATTCAATGTGTTACTCTGTGGGAAGATATTTAATATATTTGTGCTTGGGTTTTCCCATCTCTCAAATGGGTATAGTAAGAGAATATATTTTACAAGGTTGGTGTGAGGATGAAATGTGTTAGTACGTGCCGTCACCTGTAACACCGTATAGCACTTAATACGTGCTCAAGTGACGCCGGTTATTCGTTATTCTCCACATAAAATAATTCCTACCTGAAGCTTGCTGGTACTGTACTCTGCTGGTACTTTCATATCAGGTTATCTGAATTCCTTGAGGTTCTATTTTACAAAAAACCTACTGCTGGAATAGATACTTTGAGTCCTCCTAGTATTTTTGAAAAGTAAGTCATTTGAAGTTAGAACTTAGAACTGGGGTTTCAATATTTTGACCACTGTTGGATACCTTACCTGGAAGAAGTCACTCAACTTCCCTAATTTTCTGTTGCCTCAACTTGAAAGGGAGAGGTGATCATATAGCCCTCACCAGGTTGCCGTAAGCCTTGCGTGAGTGTGGTGAGACTTGAGTTAAGTAAATAACATGGAAGTGTCTAGCATCCTGTGTGACCATTTTAATCAATGTTTGTTCTATTTTTTCTTTCTTTTTTTTTTTTTTTGAAAGACCTTTGTGGCCACTGAATCTGATCCACCTGGGATGAGCCCTGAGCACTTTGATAGTGCCCAAGATGGTGACAGTAACTTTGATGGTGGCTTTCAGTGTGCCAAGCGTGATCACATGTGCACACACACACACACACACACACAGATCTAGATCTAGACATAGAATCATTTAATCCTCGCTATAGCTCTATGGAATAGTACTATTATGATTCCTTTCCTAAAAGGTGGAAGCTTCTCAGGCTGGGGCTGCTACTTTGGGTCTGCTCCTCCATCTTTGTACACCTATTCCAGCAGCAGCTCCGTTGTCCCTGAAGACTGAGTCGTGTCCCCAAAGCCCAGCTGGGGGCAGGCCTCACTCATAACAGCATTCTTTTCTCTGGGGTGGACCCTGCGTGTTGGGCTTTTGTGTTGAATGGGCTGATCTCAGGACCCCATTCTCTACCCTCCCCTCCTTCCAAACGCCCACAGGGCTGGGGCTCTGGTGCTAAGAATTGCTTAAACCATGCTCTTTGACTATAGTGTCTTAGGTGGTCTGGCGATCTTCTGTCGAGTCTGCCTCTACTACCAAATTAATCTCCCTCCTGTGTTTTCTGGCCTAAAAAACATGCCTTTTCCCAGACCCAGTCCCTCCTAGCCTTTGAGGCTCACGTTGCTTGCTGAGTTCACAGCACGCTGCAGGCCATGGGGGTTGGCTGACTAAATGTCTGCATTATCTCGTCCAGGTGCTGGGGTTCTATTTTGTGCATTAGTGAACCAGAAGTGACCAAAGTTGTTTGCAGGTCCTTAACTCATGAATAAAATTATTCAGAAGATACTCATGTAAAAGAGAGGTGCATTATGTTTAGCCAACAAGTGACCATGGAAATAGAGAGTGTAGGAAATAATTGAGTTTTGCATCTGGGTTCTTCAGGAGGCTTTGAATTGGATTGCCCTGCAGGTGGGAAATATGGGAGCGTCGTGATATGACACCACCTCTTGACTCAGGAACATGGATTGTCAGGCGACAGAGGGAACCCTGATCAACCGACGTTGACTCTCGGTACAGAACTGCTGTGGAAACCATCCAGAAGAGACAGCCAGTGTGCCTTACGGTGAGGCTTTTTCTCATTGCCTTTGGAGAATGAAATCCACACTTCTTTCTCAGAGTGGTCGATTTGAGTGAAAATCAACACGAGGGAGACATGGGGTTACTTTCTAAATGGAGTAAGAGGTGAGCCAAGGGGAAGCAACTTGGACAAAATGGTGGCAGGTATAAAGTAACAAGTGGTTGCTGTCTCCAGCATCCAGCTAAGCAGTCATTTGCCAAGACCCTCACCTCTGACCTGCATAAGGGCCCTCTCACTGGGTCAGAGCAAAGAGCAGCCTCCTGACCATTCATTCCATGTCTCTTGGCTGACCGAGGGAGGCCAATTAGGTGCAGTTGTGATGGAAGTGGGAGGTGAAGTTTCCTCTATTCCACTGACCCTTGGGGTGACTCCATCTGTCTTAGAGGCCATAGGGGTGGAAGGTGGGGGGCTAGCCTCCACCTCGTCTGTCCACAGGCAGCGCTGTGCGCAGTGATTGGTTCTGTCCCTTAGCCTCACACCCTCAGCTCCCTCAGATCTAAGGGGTTGACGGTGCCCTCAGGTCTCCCCCAGATGTAGAAAATTACTGTTTGTCATTTCAGAAACTGGATGTTTGGTGGTGGGAGGAAGAAAGATAACATATAAATACTAGTTATTGGCTCAATGTCTGTTTTGTTTCAGAAGTAGCACTTACACGGGTAAAGGGTGGCAAATGTCAGTCCTACTGCCCACCACCCGCTTCCCACTGCCTGTCTTGTTATCGCTGTGGGACACACAATGAATGAATTCATCAGAGGCATTTCAGATAAATGCTGAAAACTAATTTATCGGTGTTCTTCCAGGACTTCCAACTAGTTTAAAAGCTAACAAGCTTGCTAAATGTTAGGGCTCCCAAAGTACCCTAAAACATATTCATCAACTACCCGAGATTAAAATCAACGTGCTTTACACACACACACACACACGCACACACACACACACACACACACACACACACACACACAATGCCTGTTGCCTTTGCAAACAGGGCATTGGGAAAGGACTATAATCGCATCCTTTCCCTCGATGTCCAGGAACTTCAGCTGTTACAGTGCTACATCAGGTATGTAATGAAAGACAAATGACAAGGAATCTAAACAGAAGAGGGGAGCTTGAGTAACTGTAGTTTTTATGTTAGGGAGAGGCGGAGAGAGAAAAGAAGCATTGTATCTCGGATTAACAGAACTGCAGGATTTCATTAATGACAGCCCAGCTTTTTAGCAAAAGGAAGATAGTTAGGGCAGTAAAAGAGAACATGACTAGAATGTGCTCCGCTAATTGGAAATGTATATTATCTTGGGGCGATGTGTGCGTGGGGGAAGGGGCCGGGGGGAGGGGGAGGAGAAACACAGAGGAGGAGGCTGGCAGGGGAGAACTGGGCCTAGGGCACCCCAGGTTGGGCTGAACCAATGGGGCAGTTAAAGGGCCCTTTCTTGTAGACAGGAACGCTGGTACCCAGAGCCCTCCCTCCCCCATTCCCTTTTAATTCAGTGGCTACGTAGGGGCTTCTTTGATGGCGGCTTTGAAGTTGGTGGCTTTGAGATTACTCTTCCTCTGTGACCTTGACCACCAGCCATGAGGTTAGGGGGGAAGGGGAGGGGAGGAGGCAGGCCCTGGAGTTGGAAAAAGGAAAGGAAGGAGAGGGGAGGGGAAGGGAAGGCCGCCCTGAGACATTTCTGCAGCATTCCATGACTTTCCTGATCACTCTGCAAAGTTGAAATATGATTGCAGCCTTTGCATCGGGAAGGAAAGAAACCATTTAAATGAAAAATTAGCTGCCTTAGCAGGTCAAGCACATAGTTACATTAATGTCGTGTAGAACAATAAATCAACTTCGATCTCCAATTGAAAAAATGCTAATTTAGCTCAGCGATTCACTGATTGTACTTTCCTCTGATAGAAATCTTTTCTTTTATTTAATGCGAAGCCGTGATTTGACAGCCTCCTCTAATGGTGCTTGCAGACTCTCAGCATTTCAGTGGAATTCTGATCATGGTTTTAATATTCCGCACAGCTCTGCCCCCTCTGATTTCACGCTCACACATTAACGAGAGCTGACACTGGAGATTAGACGCAGACAGCTGGAATGCCAGGTCTTTGTTGCAGCATGGACAGGAGCCAACGTCGTTCAACCACAGCCAAGAGGGACCTGGGAAAGTCTTCTTAAGAAGGAGGGGAAGGCGGGGTGAGGGGCTTGAGGGAGGGTGGGAGCGGGGGATGGGGGCAGAAAGAAAGCCAAGGTAGTTTCTGAAGGGCATAGGAAAAGAGATATTTGCAGAGAGCCCTTTTGTCTCTGAAATTCACATTCGAATCAATTCTGATTTATTTCGAGGAAGTGGATCATTACAGGGAAATCCCAAATCGGTTGCAGTATTTTGCTGTAAACTCTGAAAATACAAGTGTGATGCCCGGAAATAGAAATGACTCCCTGCGTCGGCTGTTCCCTAGCTTGTCTAAGAAACAAAGGTGATTAGGAGCTGGAGGAAGAATGCTTACAGAAGGAAATGTGTTCTCCTCTTTGCCTTAAAAAAAAAAAAAAATCACTTAGTTCCAGGTGAATAGATGGGGAAATAAAACTAGATTTATGAGCCAGGGCTGCCTGATCAACTAGTGACTACCCAGGCAAGAAAAGAAGTCTTGTAGCCTAACTGCCTTGATCCTAATAAATTGTTTCCTGATACCAGAAATCAAATAAAGATCCATAGTCTCATCTAAACCACGAAGCAACCTGTGCTCAGATAGCGCCCGTCTTGCAAGGGGAAAGGCAGGGTGCTGCCTGAAACAGGGTGCACAACTTTCTCAAAAAGAAAATGACAGATGATCAAGGTTGCAAAGCCGGCACATTAATACTATGTCAAAAAAAAAAAAAAAAAACTGTTTCTGCTCTCGGGGGAAACCAATTGAGTAGAAATAACAAATGTCCTTCTTGCTAACTGTATCATTAATAATAATCGTACTTTGCATTTTTATGGGATACCAGGATTCTAGAGCCCTCTATAAATATTCATAGGGGAAAGCGGGAGGAGAGAGGTGAACGTACCCATTCCAGGTGCCTGAATGGAGTCAACTGAGGCCCTGGGGCCCTGCAGAGGCTTCCTTGGAGCGAAACAGCAAACAAAAGGCAAAACCCACCTGCTACAGCTTACAGGAGGCCCTCCAGGCACTCTCTGCTGCTCTATCCTTCAAGCATGGCTTTAGTTTGGGGATTAGATGAGCTGAACTGTCTTGTATCACTTTGGCCTATTGCTCTTTTTTGTCCTTGTTCTTGATCTTGGTGGGACCACAGTCACTGACAGAGGTTGGGAAACTCAACAAATATTTATTGAGCTCTGAACTAGGCAATGTTTTGATTAAAAAGAAGTATGAGTTAGGATGGATATATATATATATATACACATATATACACACACTGACATATGATATATATTACATATATCACATATATCACTAATATTTTAATAAAAATGCAGAGATCATATCTTAGTGGTTAAGAGCAGAGCTCATAACAGCATATAACAGAGTGATTAAGAATGAATCAGATGAGGGCGCCTGGGTGGCTCGGATGGTTGGACATCTGCCTTCGGCTCAGGTCATGATCCCAGGGTCCTGGGATCGAGTCCCGCATCGGACTTCCTGCTCCTTGGGAGCCTGCTTCTCCCTCTGCTTCTCTCTCTCTCTCTCTCTCCCTGTCTCTCATGAACAAATAAATAAAATCTTAAAAAAAAAAAGAACGAATCAGATGAATTTGCACATGAATCTGTTCTTTGACTGGCTCTGTGACTTTTAGCATGGTACCTAACTCCTCTCTGCACCTCAGTCTTCTTTTTTCTTTTTTTAAAGATTTTATTTATTTATTTGAGAGAGAGAGAGTGAGAGAGAGCATGAGAGGGGAGAGGGTCAGAGGGAGAAGCAGACTCCCCACTGAGTGGGGAGCCCGATGTGGGACTCGATCCTGGGACTCCAGGATCACGACCTGAGCCGAAGGCAGTCGCTTAACCAACTGAGCCACCCAGGCGCCCTGCACCTCAGTTTTCTTGTCTGCAAAATGGGAATTAAAATGAAATAACCCTTAGCTCAGTGCCTGACCTGTAGTAAGCACTCAATAAAAGCTATTATTGTTGTTATTTTCATATAGTTGTTGGGAGGATTCAATGAGAATACACACACACACGCACGCCTGTGTGCCCCCACACAAACTGCTTGGTCACAGTAAACAGTAAGTCCTGGTTATGGTTCTGTAGCACATTAGAGTATATAATCCTAAAGCAGTCCTATTGCCTTCAAAGTAGTCTCTTTGATAGATTTACACTTATTTCCAAGATAACACAAAAGTGCTCAAAGCATTTTTGGAACTCTTCTTTAGAATTACGGGAAGACTCTGCTGACACAGTCTCCTAAATGTCTTCAAACGTGGCACATATTCATCCTCAGAGGGTGAATTTGTTGGAAGCTACTAAAAGTTGGCCCAAAGTTATATCCAATGACGATGGTGGGCCATCAAGCCGAGGAAACATTGTTTTGGAAGTAATATGCCTATAAAGAAACTAGACTGGTTTTCTTGTATGGCATATAAACGGAATCTGACCACAATTCCAAAAGAAGCCCATTGAGCAAATACAGCTGTTCCCGACTATACACATAGCCTCCCAAGGAGAGCGCTTAGAAGGGATCATAGCTTCTGATTCATTTGTGGGGGAAAAAAATGGAACTCCTCATTTCATGGTCACACTGCATACTGGCCTTCCTTGTAATGGCTTCTAGGCCCATCTAGAAGGAAGGGCATGCCCAATGCATGCTTCAGATAATGCAGAAACGGGTTCACTTCTCTTGACGTTGCCCTCCTGGCTTATGGGTGGCTTTGGTGCGGGGTCAATTTGCTCATTTATTTAGAATCGCTTAAGCACTCACTGGGCTTCTGATAAGTACTAAAGATGAGTTTACTAAGTTATGATCCCTGCCCTCAAGGGCCTCACAATCTAACAGGGAAGGCAGACAAAGAGTCACACTGCAGAGAAGTGAGTGCTCTAGCAGAGGGGCATGTCAAGTGTGGGCAGATCCTGGAGGGCCTTATAGATATAGCATGCTCCTGTGTGCACACATTATCTTAGAGGTGATAGGGAGCCATTGATTGTCAAAGCTGAGCAGTAATATGCTCCAATCTGCTTTTCCCTTTTGTTCTATCTACCCCTATGCCTGACTTCCACATCTTTTTTTTTTTTTAAAGATTTTATTTATTTATTTGACAGAGAGAGACAGAGTGAGAGAGGGAACACAAGCCGGGGGAGGGGAGAGGGAGAAGCAGGCTTCCCGCGGAGCAGGGAGCCCGATGCGGGGCTCGATCCCAGGACACTGGGATCATGACCTGAGCCGAAGGCAGACGCTTAACGACTGAGCCACCCAGGCGCCCCGCCTGACTTCCACATCTTAAGAACTAACCAAATCTTAGACTTCCTGCCTTAGCCCTGAACATGGTTGAGGCCCAGTTGTCCTTTTTCTCACTCTCTCTCCCTTATTAGGGAGCAATTTGGCAGAGAGAGAGAGGAGACCTTTCCAGTGTCCTCCCTCCAGGAAGATTTAGGAGGTGTGATTTATTATAATTTCAATTATAAAAGGTTTGGGTTTGGCTGAAAAAGTTGTTTTTTTGTTTTTTGGGGTTTGTTTTTTGTTGTTGTAGTTAACTTACAATGTCTGAGTCTGTTCCAAGGGCTGTAAACCATGGCAGACTTCCAGTGCCCCAGGTAGCATCCCCCATAGTCACATTACTTATAATTGGTAATAAATGGCTTTGACCAAATGGGAGAGTAGATTAGCTGAATAGAATAGTTAAATGCCTAAAGATGTAGGAGGCTGCAATAGTCTACTTGGATCTGAGTTGTCTACTTGGTGGCTTTGGAGTATTTTAACCATTCTGAATGGTCACTATAATAACATCTCTTAGAAGACTGATTCTCAACCTCAGTATCACACTGCACAAAAGTCTCAGGTGGGTTGCAAGTGTCGGATTTGTGCATAAGTTGCTAAAGTTTGCAGAAAATGTCATTGGAAAAAAATCATGGAGGTTATCCCTATAATGTCACTCTCATCATCTCCTTTCCAAAATGTTTTCTTGAGCGGGAGTGAAAGGAGTGGCTACAGGGAATTAGGGAATCTCTGAAGAGCCCCCAGAGAGTGGGCCATATATGTTAATTTATGTTAATGTCATGTGTGTCCCAACAAAAAAGAGGTTGAGAACTAGTGTGCTGGAAAATGACATTCAGTGTAAACACAGGCGTATCATGTATGCAGTTCAGATGGAGTTTTGTTATTGTGAGTTGAGAAAAGATTACATAATGATGTAGTCTTTCAGTAACTGAGTTTCAAGATATATTCCTTGAGCCTGGTATCTGCTGCAGGATCCAAAAGAACAGGGTAGGTACAAAGCAGTGTACTTATTTGTCCCATTTTTTTTTTTTTTTAAGATTTAGTTATTTTAGAGAGAGAGTGCGCACAGGAGGAGAGATGGAGAGACAGTCTCAAGCAGACTCCACACTGAGCGCAGAGCCTGATCTCACGACCCTGAGATCAGGACCTGAGCTGAAACCAAGAGTTGGACGCTCAACCAACTGCACCACCCAGGCGCCCCTGTCCTGTTATTGTTTAATCTTCGTTACCTTCATTAGGCCAACAGATTTTCCAATTGCTTTTCCCCTTTGTTTTCCTGTTTGTCTCTGAGTGGTTCCTGGGATTATTAAGGATTATAGTAGAACTCATGAAAGTCATGAGTATAGGGAAAAATATTTGTTGAACACCTACTACATGTTGGTTATATATATATGCTTATATATAATATATATTATGTTATATATTATATATATTTAATCCTCACAATAATTCTACAAGGTTTTATCCTCATTTTGCAAATGAAGGATTCTAAGACACAAAAAACCTAAATAATTGGTCCCATAAAGTCAAACCTTAGAAATAAAGGAGTAATTTGAATCCAGACCTTTTTAAATCCCCAAACCCTGGCTTCTTTCCTGACTGCGTGCCTTTCACAGGGTTGCTGGGCATGGTAAGGTAGGGTGCGTAAATTCTCAGTGGTGCCCCACCAGGCTATAAGGGCAGGATTGGATCCAGTCTAAAATTTAAAGCCTGGGGACCAATTTAAATAGTCAGGACCAAGTAGGGCTCATCCATGACAGCATCTAATGGTATGCAGAGGTCAAACTATGTGAAATTGCCAATATTTGATGATTTTTCATCTATAAAGATGGAAACTTTGTATTGTCCAACCTAATAAAAGTAGCATAATCAGTGCTAAGCACACTTCATGTTTTTCTCACACATGAGAATAAAATAAAAAATCTGGGGGCACCTGCGTGGCTCATTTGGTTAAGCATTAGACTCTTGATCAGCAGGGAGTCTGCCTCTGTCCCTCTTCCTTTGCCTCTCCCCTGACAGGCACATGCTTTGTCTCTCTCTCTCAAATAGATAAATCTTTTTAAAAAATCTGCCTATTGATATAGAAAGAGAAGAGTCACTAACTTTGATCCCCAAAGTTGTACATTCTATGGTTCCAGGACATTCTGAATGGGACAGCCCAGTTTGAGACTTGTGGCATCTACAGAGACAAAGCCTCGTACGATGAGAAAGAAGAGAGGTGACTTCTAGCCCTCTAATACTCTGGGATATAAGGCACAGTCCCTCTGCAACAACGAAAGCCTACAATCACCTGCCTGGCTCTCTGGCCCCACGTCACTCTAAGCCCTGGGGAAGGCTAGTTACCCACTGTTGTGGGTTGAGTTGTGCCCCCCAAAATACATACCTTGAAATCCTAACCCTAGACACTTCGATTGGGACCTTATTTAGAAAGAAGGTTGTTGCAGATGCAATTAGTTGAGTTCACACTGGAGTAGAGTGGGCCCTTTATCCAACATGACTGGTGTTCTTCCAAAGGGAAGAGATACATGGGGAGGAGAATGCCATGTGACCAGGGAGGCAGAAGCTGGAGAGAGGCACATGCAAACCAAGGAATGCCAACGATTGCAGACAAACCCCGGGAGCTAGGAGAGGCAAGGAAGCAGTCTCCCCTACAAGTTTCAGAGGGAATGTTGTCCTGCTGACACCTTAATTTCAGGTTTCTAGCATCCAGAACTAGGAGACAATAAACTTCTGTTGTTCTAGGCTCCCAGTGTATGGGACTTTGTTATGAGAGCCTTGGGAAACTGTGACACCCATCTTTTAGGCTCTCCATCTATGCTCTCAGTCACGATGATTAAGAAAATAAAATTGTTGGGGTGCCTGGGTGGCTCAGTTAAGCATCTGCCTTCGACTCAGGACGTGATCCCGGAGTCCCAGGATTGAGTCCCTCATCAGGCTCCCTGCTCACTAGGGAGTCTGCCTTTCCCTCTGACCCTCTTCCATCTCGTGCTCTCTCTCTCTCAAATAAATAAATAAAAATCTTTAAAAAAAAAAGAAAATGGTTGTATAAAAAAGCAAATTCTAGATTTCAGAGAACATGGCTCACTAGACGGACTCATTTCTGGAGTATTCTGAAGAGTTCCATTTTTTTTTTCTGAACCTTAAGCTTGGGGGCTACATCTGCAGACTGATTTCTTCTTAGCAGAATTTTATTCAATTTATGACAGTCAACCCACATGTTAGATTTACTCTGAGCCTAAGTCACAGCGTAATGAATTTTGGACAAATGGGCTGCCTTCCTGGTGAACAGCAAGGTAAGGGATGTTGATGAGGCCTTCCCTGGCAGCTGTGATGGGCCTTCACACCAACAGCAATTAATGTGAGTTATGTTAAATTGTCAGTGTTATTGGGGAGGCACAATATTTTATGCTATTATCATCATTGGTAACTTATCCAAGATTCATTTATCAGGTTAGTCGGTCATTAGCAGGACCCAGACACAAGTCGGCCACAAATAGATTCACCCAGTATTTATTGAGTATCCGCCCGATATAAATCAGACACTGGTCCAAAGACTTTGATTGGATGATTTCATTGACTCTGCACCACAATTCCAATACATAGTTATCTCCATCCAAAAAATGATAAAAGTGAGACTCAGAAAGGTGACATGAACTGCCAAGACTCAGTCACTAAGATCAGAGATGAGGACAGAAGAGGGAACAGCTCCTAGGAAGTGCCACACTGGGAGGGTTTGGGAAATTGAAGGACCACAGAGAAGGCTGGGGAGTAGGAATTTGGATCCCAAAACTGTGGGGACAAGAGCTAACAAGAGTCAGAGAGGATGTGGAGAAAAGGGAGCCTTCGTGCACTGTTGGTGGAAATGCAAACTGATGCAGCCACTGTGGAAAACAGTATGGAGTTTTCTCAAAAAGTTAAAAATAGAGCTACTGTATTTTCCAGTCATTGCAGTACTGGGTGTTTACCCAAAGAAAACAAAAACACTAATTTGAAAAGATACATGCACCCCTATGTTTATTGCAGCGTTATTTACAATAGCCAGATTATGGAAGCAGCCCAGGTGTCCATGAATAGATGAATGGCTAAAGAAGATGTGATATACACACACAATGGAATATTATTCAACCATAAAAAAGGATGGGATCTTGCCCTTTGCCACAGCAGGGATGGACCTAGAGGGTGTTATGCTAAGTGAAATAAGTCAGACAGAGAAAGACAAGTATCATATGATTTCACTTACATGTGGAATCTAACAAACAAAGCAAATGAATAAACAAACAAACCAGAAACAGACCCATAACTACAGAGAACAAACTGATGGTGGCCAGAGGGGAGGGTGTGGGGGTTGGGCAAAATGGCTGAAAGGGAGAGGAGATACAGACTTCCAGTTTTGGAAGGCATAAGTCATGGGGATGTAAGGCACACACAGAGAATATGGTCAATGATATTGTAATAGGTTGCATGGTGACAGATGGCAGTTACACTTGTGGTGAGCATAGCATAACATATAGACTTGTGGAATCACTATGTTGTACATCTGAAACTAATGTAACACTGTGTGTCAACTAAGCTTCAATTAAAAAAAAGAAAGCTGTTGGCATGAGGGAAGAGATCTAGAGCAGACCTCCCCATGCTGTGGTTGTCAGGGGTCTGAACTTGGACTCAGAGGTCTGTTGTTCAGCATTACCGTCTACTGGCTTTGTGTCTATGGGCTAGACACTGACTCTCCCTGAGCCTCAATGTCGTGGACCACAGCATTGGAATAACTACACCTTCCTCCTCGAGCTGTTCTCACACTTGCCCAAGATGATGCAGGTACACATGTGTAGTCGACATTAGGTCATCAGTAAAATTTAGCTCTATGTTCCCAATTAATTACATCTTGGGCTGGCCCAGACCTGAAGTCATATCTTCCTGGGAAACTCCACCATGCAATGTGCTATCACAAATTTAATATTTCAGAAACAGCCATCTTGTTTCGTTTTTTTTTTAAGTGATAAATAAAACATTTTCAAAAAAAACTATAGTGATTTATTCATTTATTCCTCAGACGCTGTTTAGATCCTACACGTACTGAGCATGGTTAGACCAGACATGGAATTATGAGACACTGCTTGCCCTTGAGAAACACTCATCTTTATCCCCTTTTTGAAACATTATAAGGATTTATATTTTTCATTTGTCTTTTCTCATATATAACTCTACATATATATAATCATAGGGAATATTTATTTTTGTGTTTCAACTGTTTTCTTATCATTATTTCCTGCATGCTTTTCCTTCATCTGTGTGGTAAAAACCATGTTTCAGCCTCAGGGCCTTTGCACTATCGCTTCCCTCATCATATATTCTTATGGCTTGCTCCTTAACTTTCCTCAGGTCTCTAATCAAATGTCACTTCATCAAAGAGGCTTCCCTGATCTCTTATTTAAAATAACCCCTACCCTCATACTACTGTGCGTCGTTCTCTTCCCTTTCCAGGCAAATTGACTCTTAGATGGATTGTTATGTAACATGATCTCGTAGGTTTGTTTTCTCATTTGTGTATCATCTGTTTTCTCCATGTTCACCCCTGGCTCTGGCTGCTCGAATGTAATCAGCATGAGGATCAAGACTTTATTTTATTCTCTAATGTGTCCCTAAGACCTGGACCTGTGCCTGCCCCATTGGATGTGCTCAACGAAGGTTCTGTATTTAACATTTCTAGGGACTAAATAATAAATCATATAGTTTTCCTTGTGTTTCCAGAGCCACAAGACATTTGCTGATGAACCTCATCCAGCTTTGTTCACTTTACACTTCCCTCAACATATGGCCAAATTCTATTTTTACATATTTTGGTAAGGATTGCCCCGTCTTCCCTCCCTTTCCTCCTAGCCCTCCTCCCTCCACCACCCTCCGAGTATGTGCCCTCTATATCACTGAGAGAAGGGGCATCTGTTCCATGGCATCTCCTTGAGGATAGACATTGTTTCTTTCCACCTAAATCTTCATTTCCAAGCTACCAACACAAAGGATCTAAAACCAGTTTTGCCAACTGTCTTGTGCTTGCAGTGCTCCCAGATTCCTCACTAATGGCTATAAATGTGCAAAGGAAGGAAAAGTGAAAAGTTCAATGTGCAATGAATCAAAATTGACCTGGTCTCCATTGGTGTCCTTTCCCGACCCCCCACCGGAGACCTACCCACCTTGCTATCATTATCTCTCATTAGAAATGACTCAGGAAGCACAAGGTAAGCAGTTCTAGGATGCCAATCGGATTTGTGGGGCTATGTTAATAACAAGCCACATTTCTACCCGCCACCCCCCACCAGCCCCCTGACTGGCTGTGTAGCAGGACCTTTCCTGGGAAATGTTTAGAGGTTAGCAAGAAAGTAATTAGGGCCAAGATTGCACATCAGCAATATTCCTCTCTTTTCCAATGGCTACACTGTGGACTCTGAAATGTATACCTCGGTATTAAATTAAATCAGAATTTTTAGCTTTTTAGAGTTCGTTTTTGTTTATTTTTGTTTGTTTGTCTGTTTGTTTACATAATTCAAGCTTCTCCTACTACTGTATGGGAGTGGCTGGAAGCAGTCACGTTTATTGGTTCCATCCTTCTCCATTAGGAATTTTCTGTGTATAAGGAAGCATATATATATATATATATATATATATATATATATATATACACTATTCTCTCCCTCTGCAAATGGTAGCACACACACCATTCCACATGTCCCTCTTTGCTCTACAATTTATCTTGCAGCTCTTTTCTTCACATATACACATAAAGATGGCCCCGCTTTAAAGCCACTACCTAGTACTCAACTCAATGGATGTATCCTATTTTATTTTACCAAGCCCCTATCAAGGGATATTTAATTTGCTCCCATTTTTTTTTTTGTAATTACAAACAGTGTAATAAATCATCTCACATATATGCAAGTATATCACCAGGAAAAAGTCATAAGTGAGGTGGAATTTCTAGGTCAAAGGATGTGGGCTCTTTACATTTTGATAGATTATCACAGATGCCCCTCGGTAAACAATCTGACAACACACACTCCCATACAATTTGGGCAACAACACAGGAGAGGGACTCCTCACATCCTCACCAACCTTTTCATCTTTGACCACCTAGTTGGCAAACATAGTCATTCATGGTTTCCATTCACATTTCTCATATATATTGCAATTTTCATATATTTCTGCAGATTGTCAGTTCATGACTTTAGTCTATTGTTGCTCTGGGTTATTGCTCCTATGACTTTTAACAAGGAACTCTCTCTACAGTAAAGACATTAGCCCTTGGGAATATAGGACTATTTTCCTCAGTTTTGTTAACCTTTACATTTCATTTATATTTAATTTACCATGCCAAAAAATGTAGTTAAATGTATCACTTCTCCATTCTGAGATCATTTTAAATTCTTAGGTATTTCAGCTTCTTCCCTTGTATTTATTTTATTTTTTAAAGATTTATTTATTTATTTTAGAGGGGCAGGGGCAGTTGGAGAGGGAGATAAGCGGACTCTTTGCTGAGCCGAAATCAAGCGTCAGATGCTTAACTGACTGAGCCAACCCAGGAGCCCCATCTTCCCTTGTATTTTAAATGGGATGTTTCCTTCCATTACATTTTCTTTAAACTTTTTTTTAATTATGAAACCATATTTTAAAAGCCGTAAACAATGATTAAACAATTGCCCATGTGTCCACCACTTAGTTTAATAAATGAAACATTACTAATAAAGTTGCAACCCCATACATGTCTCTCTACCACATTCTTCTCATTCCCTTCCAGAAGTAACTATTATCTGCATTTGGTGTGCACCATTCCTATGCATTCTTGACTTTTTCTACATAGGTATGTATTCTTAAACAACACATGGAATTGTTTTGTATGTTTTTAAACTTTACGTAAATGTATTCTTCTGCAGCTTGCTTTTGTCGCTCAATATATTTGTGAGAATTCATCCATATTGATATGTATAATTCTAGTTCATTCATTATGTTGAGTGAGTGGTTCACAATTTATTTACCCATCCTTCTGGAAGTGTACATTTAGGGTGCCTTTTTTCTTTCTGTCTTTTTTTTTTTTTCCTATTTAAAACACCGAGACAAGGGACATTCTTGTTCAGCCTGGTACACAAGAGTGTTTCTCTGGGAGTGAAAATGAAGGGTTTTTGGGTAATTTACCCTCAAACTTACCAGATAGTGTCAAATGGTTTTGAAAGTGATATACTCCCACCAGCTAAGAGTTTGAGAGTTTCCTATGTCCCACCCCCCAGCTTTCACCTGCTATTGTGGAACTTCAACATTTTTCTAATCTGAAAGGGTATATGAAAGAGTATCACATTTAATTTGAATTTCCCTAATTATCAGCAAGTTTAAGCATTTTTCATATGCTCATTAACTATCTAGGTTTCCTTTTATAAATGAATTGATTGCTCATATCGTTTGTACATTTTTCAACTCCTTTTTCTTTTTAAGCCCCTTATATTTTTAAAGTATTTTGCTAGGCAGGTTATGTTGTGTTGATTTATGTCTATGAATTACGAATCACACCCGATGGTGGTATGTGATATGGTTCCATGATGACATTATATTCTTCAATATTTTTCCTTCCAGGAGGTGGAGCTTAGTTTCCTTTCCCTTGAGTGTCTAGACTTAGTGTCTCCCTTTAATGCAGAAATGATAGCATGCCACTTCATAAACTAGGTCATAAAAGGCACTGCAGTTTCCTGCGTGCTTGCACTTCCTCTCACAACCAGCTGCTATGATGTGATGACAGTCAGGCAACTCTGTGGAGAGGCCCATGTCGCCAACAGCGAGAACCTGAGGCCTCTTGCCAACGGCCATGTGAGTGAGTCATCTTAGATGGGAATTCTCCAGCCTCTGTCAAGCCTTCAGATGCTTGTGGCCCTTTGACTCTTCAATTAATTACAATCTTCACTTCTATCTTATCCATTACCTTATTTATCTCTCCTCAAAGAGAAACAATTGGAGGCCAGCAAAGCATTAATGTCCCTCTCCAAAATAACAAAAATTCCAGCAATGATAGAAATCGTGGCTAGCATTCACTGAACACTTAGTATGTGTAGTTTCTACATACTTTACATAGATTACCTCGGTTAATCCTCACTGCAATCTTATCAGGCTCTATAATGGATTCCATATCATAATCAGTATGGAAGCAAAATTTATTGGTGTTTTTCCCGGAGTACATTCCAATAATCAGAGTAATACTAGCAATTTTTCAGTCATAGGGCACAGCAGATGTTTTAAATAACCCTTTCACAAGTTTGGCCTTGAATTTCTTTAAACTCCCTTCGATGAATATAATCGTATTGATTCATGTTCAGAAGATCTTGTAGACTTAGCATTATTTCATCTACTAACTTTGAACCACTTAAAAGACAGTAAATTAGTTAGAATAAATTAGGCTAGCTGCTATAACAAACAGCCTTCTAAGCCCCAATGATTTAAAAAAAAAAAAAAAGCTTATCTTTGCTCATGTTAATTCAAATCAGATGGGCTTGTCAGGCAAATTTCCAAGTTCTCTTTTGAAGACTGGGTTCCTTTCTGTTATGGCCCTGCCCCTGAGTCATTTCCAGTTAATATCTCCATTCAATAGAGAAAAAAGAGGGTGTGCAGGGGTTTTCATGGGGCAGGTCTAGAAAGGGTAGGCCCACTTTTCATAGGCCAGAGTTCAGTCTCCTAGTCCCAGGTACCTTTAAGGAGATTGGGAAATGTAGTTCTGTGCCCAGAAAGAAAAGGAAATGTGTTCTAAGAACCACAGGCTCATCTAGACAGTTTAAGATCCAGCCAATTTCTTATTCAGAATGATAAGAATAAGTGTCCCTTCTAATTTTATTGTCTCCTATCCATTCAAGATCTTTCATAGCATGACCACCAAGAGGCTCACTGTTTTTTAAATTGAATTCTTCTTTTCAATGCATGTGGTGGTTTTAAAGATATGTCTATACTTTCTTTGGTACACTTTCTTCTTTCTATACTTTCCTTCAAGAGGTGGAGCTTAATTCCCCTCCCCTGAGGGTAGGCTGCACTTACTGACTCACTCTGGTGAGTAGAATAGAGTAGAAATCATGCGATGTCACTTCCAATATTAGTTTACAAAAAGACTGTGGATCCTGTCTCAAAAGAATTTCCCATCTTCACCCTCACCCCATTTTTTTTCTTTTCTTTTTTTTTTTTTTGCATTATTTGTTTCAGAGGTACAGATCTGAGATTCAACAGTCTTGCACAATTCACCGCGCTTACCAGAGCACATACCCTCCCCAGTGTCTATCACCCAGCCACCCCATCCCTCCCACCCTACCCCCCACTCCAGCAACCCTCAGTTTCTTTCCTGAGATTAAGAATTCCTCATATCAGTGAGGTCATATGATACATGTCTTTCTCTGTTTGACTTATTTTGCTCAGCATAATACCCTCCAGCTCCATCCACGTCATTGCAAATGGCAAGATCCCATTCCTTTTGATGGCTGCATAATATTCCATTGTATATATATACTACATCTTCTTTATCCATTCATCTGTCGATGGACATCTTGGCTCTTTCCACAGTTACCCATTTTTATTCACTTACTCTGAAAGGAGCCAGCTGCCATGTCCTGAGCAGCCTTGAGGAGAGGGAAGACAGTTGCTAAGGTGTGAGGACTCAGGTGGCCTATAGAGAACTGTGAAACCTGGCAACAAGCATGTTAGTGATCTTAGAAGTGGATCCTTCCCCAGTCCAGCTTGGAGATAACTGCAACCCCAGCCCTCACCTTGACTTTAACGCATGAGACACCCTGAGTCGGTTGTACCCAGCTAAGCTACTCCTGGATTTCTGCACCTCATAAACTGTGAAATATTATTTATTGTTTAAAACCTCAGAGTTTGGAATGATTTGTTACACAGCAATAGATTACTGATATAATGCATTTTTACAAACGTGTCCTATTTAGGCTCCTTCTCTGCTGTCATACAGGTCTCTCTGGGCATTCTTCCAGAGACGGTATAATGGTTTTAAAAATTTAACATTGTTTCTCTGTGACTCTCTCAGAGCTGATACTCACTATGGGCTATTGGGTCCAGGATTATGTAATCTGTCCCTGGAACCACCTGTTAGTGCCACTGCCAGGTATATGTGGAGAATGTTTTTCTCCTTTCCGTGTGTGAAGCCTGCCTTCCCTCTTAGAGAGGTGCCCCACACGGGGAATAGAGTGGTGATGATTTTTACCTTTGAGTACATAATTGTCTGGGATTAGGGAACACCATTCTCTTCTACTTGGTTATACCTGCATCTCCCACAACTCCATAGATCCCAATTCATTCATCCTTTTAAATTAAGGAGAATCACAGAGATGACAAAATCCATTCTGATTCTGGTCTTTGGGTCATGGAGGGAATTGCCATTTTTTCTATCACATTCTATTAGTAAACATTTTGTATCAATGGACATATTTCACCTTCATATCAGGCATGCGAGGCCCATGTTTATTGCACCTGTGGTGTTGGGTAGGCAGAATTTGACCACAAGTCCTTGACTTAAAATTTCATGCTCTATCATGAAATCTAGAGATTGATGGGCATACATCTCCTTTTTCTTCTAGGGACAGAAGCTGTTATATGCTGTATACCCCAAAAGAAAGAGTCATTCCAGTCAAAACTCAAATAGTCACATCTGTGTGTCAGAGCACAAACTTCTCTAAACCCATGGACGGAAGCTGGCTGGGGCTGAACAACTTGAACTTGGTATATTTTTTTTTAACTCCTGCATAATTACCTTCTCAATTTTTACTTAGGAGTCTCTTAGAACTTTTGCCTTAAAAGAGATCTCAAAGTTTATGAGATATATCCTCTTTAGTTTTTAGATTCATTTATTACGTAGCCTAACTTCTGTAATTAAAAAGTCATATCTTTCTTCTTCAGCTCAAACGGACATGAGCCGTTCTCCTGAAATGTAAGCTGAGGGCCAGACGTGGGCTGTGACGAGAGCCAAATGGGAACGCTTGTAGAAGTGCATGCTGCATTTCATTTCTTCAAGTCCTTCTGCTTTCAAAATGACAGTGTCCAAATACTTCTGTTGCTTATGGAGTACCATAGTTTGTGCTCAATGCACGTCCTCAATTTCCACCGGCACTGGCATTAGGAGGGCTTGTGACAACCTGGTCAGCAGGAGAGTATTCCATCAAGAGGTGTTCCAAGAGCCGTTATGGAGTCAGCTCAGTACATCTCATTGACTCTTGAAGCTGAGCCTGGGTACACGCCACGTGCTGGGAGACGGGGCCTTGATGCGGTCTGACTCTCAACTCGCTCATGAGTTCTAAATACTTGTTTGCCAAATAATGCAATATATGTTAAGAAAGAAAAAAAGAAGAAGAAGAATGTAGCAGGAGGGGAAGAATGAAGGGGGGGAAATCGGAGGGGGAGATGAACCATGGGAGACGATGGACTCTGAGAAACAAACTGAGGGTTCTAGAGGGGAGGGGGGTGGGAGGATGGGTTAGCCTGGTGATGGGTATTGAGGAGGGCACGTTCTGCATGGAGCACTGGGTGTTATGCACAAACAATGAATCATGGAACACTACATCTAAAACTAATGATGTAATGTATGGGGATTAACATAACAATAAAAAATTAAAAAAAAAATAAATAAATACTTGTTTGCATGCAGAATACATTTAGAATGATTTTAGGCTGAGAATAAAAAGAACCAATACATATTTAATAAAGTTCAATAGCACTAAATATATTAGTATTGATCTTCAAAGAAAACACCTATTGACTCAGATTTCCAGTCCCTTGAATTGCATTGTCTGCCAACTCCAGCAAGTTTCCTTGCCCTCCATAAAGACCAGCTCCAAAATATTTAGATTAAGTTCTTAAATGAGCATTCTGGTGATGTCAGAGGATAGTAGAAAAGGCCAAAGGAGGGACAGGGATGAAGATAGCCTTCTATCCTGAGTGGAGCCATCAGACCTTGGAAGCAACGGTTTCCAGCCTCTGTACTAGACCATGGGCCATAATTGCAGGGGGCCTCCTGTGTCTAGGGCATGGTGTTGGAATTCCAAGAACAGCATGTGTAAAGACTGAAAGGAGGAGGTATGGTGTAAATGTTCTGGAGGACCACAGGGAATTGGGTCAGTAATTACTTCTCTTTCCTGCGTATGGTGGGGTGAACTGGAGACAATCTCTAAGGCATCAGAAACTCTGCCCTGCTCCTAAGCTAGCTGGGCCTATGCATAAACCCACTAGTCAGAGAGGTGAGTTGTGACTATATATCCCCTGAGGTCTTGAAAGATTGTGTTATCATTTTAGTTTTTTTTTTTTTAAGCCGGCTCCACACCGGACTTGAACTCACGACCCTGAGATCAAGACCGGAACCGAGATCAAGAGTCAGATGCTTAACAGACTGAGTCACTCAGGTGCCCCATAATTTCAGTATTATTATTATAATATTCCCAATTCACTTTACTTGTTTCCAGTTTACTCTGATTTTGATGCATTTCCACCAGACTCAGAGTGCCTTCTCTGACAAAAGTTGGCTTTCGTGGCCGCCATAGAGCTAAGCCCCTCAGACCTGCCTTCAAGAGAACTGCCATGAGGAGTGCATCTGATAACCTCCAGCTGCTGCACTTTTGGGTCTTCCATAGCGTTGGGGCCAAGGCCACAGTCTGTAAGGGGAGGCATTAGAACGGGGCTGTCCCTGCCCAGTGCAGTTCTTTCCCAACAAACTTGTACTCAGGGCTCCCCATCAGCCTGGCTGACACCTGCTCCATGCTGTGCTGCCCCCTGACGTCTTCCTCCCTACCCTCCTTTCTGCTCTTTTCCCTTTACAAGCATCAGACCAGCATAACAATCAGAAGACTGCCCCCCCATTTACTTGTGCTCCCCAACCCTTACCCTATATAGGTGTTTCCTCCAGTAAACCTCCTACATATTTACTTGTGTCTTGGTGTTTGCCTCTTGGAGAGCCTACACTGTACAAGTCCTTTTTCTGACCCCAGCACTCAGAGTCCTTGCTTGTTTTCTCCAAAATTTGAGCCTCATCTCTCTCCAACCCACCTCAGTTTCACCATCCCTGTGAAGATTTTCAAGATTTGCAAGATTTGCAAGATTTTCATCCCAGCTCCAGGACTTCTGAACTCCACATTGACTAGCAGGCTAATCCACCCCCAGGAGGTACAAAAAACAAATAGTGGAGGAGTTGGGCATAACAGAGATCCTAGCAGCCTTCACTAATGCTAGTACCACTAGTGTGGAAGTGTGAACCCACAGTCATTTGCCAATACCCTCATGGATGGTTGTGCTTCAGAATACAGAATGTTTTGGATTTTAGAAAGGTACTATGGTTTATAGACTGAATATTGTGGAGGACACCCAGGGAGTCTGTGGCAGCAAATCAATAATATTTCTGCAGCAAAATGCATGAATATTCACATGAAGTTGGGTAAACCAGAGTTAAAGACACTTTTTAAAAGATAAAAAAGAAATACAAGAGTAATTTCAGATCCACTTAGGTTGGGTTTTGCAGTGAAATAAATTATTTAAATTTTTTTTATTTTCAGAGATTTTTATATTTCTGAATAGAAGGATGAATGTGACCTTCTTGTGATATAATTCCATTTATTGAGCACCTACTTTGTATCAAGCATTGTATTGAGCCTGAGTACTCTACAGGCATGATTTTTTTTTTTTAAATTTACTAAGTATCATGAATAGGCATTTTAGCTCCATTTTATTTTATTTTGAAGATTTGTTTATTTTTAGAGAGAGCTAGAGAAAGTGCATACAAGTGGGGGGGCAGAGGGAGAAGGAGAGAGAGAATCTCAAGCAGACTCCTTGCTGAGCATGGAGCATGACGCGGGACTCGATCTCTTGACACTGAGATCACAACCTGAGCCAAAACCAAGAGTCAGACGCTTAACCGACTGAGCCACCCAGGTGCCCCTTAACTCCATTTTATAAGTGAGAAAATGGAGTTGAGATTTGTCCAAGGCCAAGGAAATAGCAAGAACCAAAGCTAAAATTTGAACCCCAGGGAATCTACCTCCAAAATTTTTTGTCTGACCCCTATGCCACATTGCTTTTCCATGTAACTGTCATCAAGCCCTGCCCACGCAGCCTGATATGATGTAATAAGCCTCTCCCAGAAGTCAGGAGGCCTGGAGCTAGCACCAGCTCCATTCTCTGTTGTTTTTCCTCTTTGAGCCTCTATTTCCTTATATAAAATTGGGGTCAGCAATACCTAATTCACAGGGTGGTTTTAATAAGGATCAGAGTATAAATTAGGTGTGGAAACATTTTGTGATCACACCGTATGGTGCCAAATAAGATGATACCATGACTCTGGTGATGAAGATATAAGTCATTATTATTGCTTATGCTTCAGAAAACTCTTAAGGCTATAAATAATTATTCCCTCGGCAAAGAGATGGGCAGATACTTCATCTTCCTTGAGCAGCTTTTCACTTGAGCAACAAGGAAGAGTTGGGACATTGAGAAGATGTAGGAAATTGGGCCAATTTACAATAGCTGCACCACACCATTTGAATTTAGGAAGGAAGAGCTGTCTGTTCTGCATGGTAATTGCTTCTCTAAAGATTCCATTTCCATGTTCAAGTAAATAATTACACACATACACACAGCAGGGAAGGCAGAATTTGGAGCCTTCCAATTTGAGTGGCTATGATCCCTGCAAGTGAAGTCATTGCCTCTGGAACAAAATTGTTGACAGTTCTTTATCACTGTCGCTTTTCTTCAGAATGTCTGATTTCTGATTTCTCATTAACATTGCCACATCGCCCATTTCATTAGTCTCTTTGTCTGGGCCGGTAAGGGGTGTCTGCTGAATAAGGCAGGGAGATAGGAAGTGGTTCCAAGGTGGGCAGAGTGGGTGGCACAGAATATAAGGCAGAGTCCTTGCTGGAGAGTGTAGAAAGCCTTTGCTGAGCTTTGTGTAGAAAGAGAGGCTGTTCATTTCCATGAATTCAGAGTGTGAGACTGCAGTCAACATCGTTAATTTCAGGTCAGATTGGAAAGATAGACAAGAGGCAGAGAATATTGATGAAGAGCTGTTAATAGACTGAAGCCAATCCTGGGAGTTCCCCAATCACATACAAAGACAGAGGCAGAGTCTTAATCCAGAGGCAGCAGGCGTGCAGGTGTCCTGGGTGGGGACTCAACATACAAAAGAAGACAACATTCAGGTGTCTTGATGGGAAACAGCAGCCTTGAGTCTTGAATAGCAAGGAAGGTTCATGTAACCCTGTAGACCGACTTGCTGATGCTAAGCAAGGCATGGAAATTAGTGCCACCTAGTTTTGAAATTCAACTCTGTGACATTTAGCTACCCAACTATCAAAATTTCAGTGTATTCATCTCAAAAATGGGGATGATTATTCCTATGCTGGAAGGTTATTGTGAGATATACAAAACAGTTGAAGATGTGCCCAGAACATGGCACATGCTTTGTAAACATTGATGATGATAATGAACTGTTATCATAATCTTCATTTTTTGAGGAAAGGGACAGCCTGCCTCTGGACCTTGTTGGCAAGTCCCCTGAGAGTCGGTTCTGGAGAGAGGTATGTGGCCTCTGGAAATCCATTGTATTGGCAGTGTTACACTAAATCCAGAACTGATTGATTATTTTGTTTTACATCTGAAGATGATTTGTCTGGTTCAATTACTGGAAATAAGCAAAACAAAAGCCTCCGCAATGCATGAGGAATCCTCTCAAAACCACACAAGAAAAGGATGCTGTTGTCTTTTTACTACTTCCCTCTTCCCCTAAAGCCCCTAATCCAAAGGAATGACAAGAAGTAAAACACGTTTGAATCTCATCTATTATTTTTGCTTTGGGGCACATACAAGTGACTACATGTCCAATCAACACTTCTCCCATTCCATCCTTCACCATAGAATGCTCTGTTCAAGAGAATTACAAGAATCTTAGCTCTGAGGAAGTGCTTTGAGGTGAGAAGGGTTATTCTCCCATCCCAGTAAAGTGCTCTGTTGGGCAAAGGAGCTAGAAAGAAGAGAAGACACTTTGCAGCAGAAAGAACAAGAGCCTGGGTGTGTCCAGCAAGTATTTAGCGTGACCTACAATGAGCTAGGCACCTTTGTATGAATGGTTCTGGTTGCCAAGCATGACAGAAAACAACTTGAACCTACTAATGCTGGCTGATATGGGCTGTTTGTTCTGTCACTTGCTTGCTGTGTGATCTTGGGGGGAGCTCTTTTATGTCAATGGAACATTGATAAATATATCATTGATTTTATTTATTTATTTTAATTGGGATTAAATGAGGCATTATCAAGAAAGTAACCAGCATGGCAACTGAAATTAGGTATGTCTTTAGCATATGCTAGCTGCTGGACTGTTGCTGGGGGAGATAGTGAGAGTGGTGATGGTAGAAGAAATGGTACCAGTGGTCAGGGGGCTATAAACAGTAGAAAGAGATTTGGAAACAAGTAGATCTCAGCTCTTTTTAACAGAATGGTAGACTCATACATCTGTACTTAGGAAACTAGACTATTGTTTTACAGATGACATTTCTCCAACAATTTCCCTTTATTTCCCTTTAGCATTTAGTAAAGCTCTATTTGAAAAGTGGAAATGATTCCAGCTGTCCCGAGAGTTGGGAGGAGGAGAGGCAAGGAGAGGAGGCTGTGTTCTTGCCTGGGTCAGAGATTAAAGCCAGAACAGTAAATGCTAAACCCAAGCAGGGTGGTGGTTGCAGGAGCCCAAGGAGAAGATGAAACTGCATCCCCCCAGTTGGCAACTTTTCATCCCATGTTGTTCAGCGACTCCCCAAGGACTTCAGGATAAAACTCAAACTCTTGCTCACGATAAGTGCAAGCATCTTCACCATTTGACCTTGCCCACTTTTTTGGTTCTGACTGCCAGTCTTCTACCCTCTGCATCTTCAGGATACAAGGCTGTTTGAGACCTTGGTGTTTGTTCATGCAGCATCTTGGGCCTGTGCACATGATGAACATCAACTCATCTTTTAAGATGTGTCTTGTACCACTTGTTATTGAAGATTTCTTGAACTTCTCTCTCCTCAATGATACTGACCATATCTTACTTGGTGTTCCAAATTTTGAGTATTTCTATCATTACCTGAAACACTTAATGCAATTCTTGTCTCTTCCTACGGAATTCCTTGAAGTCAGAGATAATGAGTTTTACTCATATTTGTATTCTTGACAAAATAAGAGGCATAGTTAATGCTTTTTGAATAAGTGAGGAAAGGAAGGGAGGGATAGATAGGTGGATGGATGGATGACTAAATGAATGAATAAATGGGTGAGTGAATGAATAGGAAGTGAGTGAAGATACAAATGAAAAGATGCTCCTAAAAATGCCCTACAGAGGGACTGGCACAGATTGGTCAATATTGTCCCCCTCCCCCATTCCAGCTCTTCACTGTGCAGAACTTGGAAGTTTCTGAATTATATCTCCATGTGTCTTAGTCCTTCTTTATTGGGAAGTCAGGATGAGATGCAGGTATGAAGAAATAGGTGATGATTTGGTTTTGAATCATACTGTTGCTGAACTATTAAGAAGACATCCATGTGGAAGTATCAAAAAAAGGTAAATAAGAATGTGGGGCAAGTGCTCAGATGAGAGGCCAAATAGAGAGTACAGATTTGGAAGTCATGTGAAGCAGTGATGATTAAAACCAGAAGAAAGGAGGAGACCACTGAGGGTGAGGGCAAAGAGCAGGAGGCAGGAGAGTAAGATAAAGGCCACTTGGGGATCATGCTGGAACTCACAGCAAAGAGGAAAAGGTAGTCAACAAAAGAAGAGGAGGAGTCCTTTTCCTAGAAGCCAGAGATGAGATACTCAAGAAGAAGGCCATGAGTAACAACGCCCAATGCCAGGAGAGAGCAGATAGGACAAGGGCTGCTAGGAGGCCATGGAATTTGGCAAGTTACCTAAGTGATTGTAGTGGAAGCTAAGTTACGTGGTGTCAACAATTGAGTACATGGGTGATGGAAGAGTGAAGAAGCAAATGTAGACCCCTTTTTAAGTGATCTGTCTTATGAAAGAAAAGAGGAGAAATAGGTTATTTCCATAGACCAGAAAGGGAGACACCTGAACCAAGAAAGAGTGGAGGCGATTGTGATTATTGGGGATGTTAACAGAGCAGGACTCTATAGGCTCCGGATGGGAGTCAGTGGCACAAGTCAGAAGGAAGAGAGGACGTGGACTCTGCAGAGGAACAAGGAGAAGGACAAAAGGAATAAAGAAATGGAGACGCTCACCCATGGATCATCAGCCCCATTCTCCCCCAAATATTTTAAATTCACTAATTCATCCTAGGGCTCAGATACAGTCTTTAGAAGTGAGAAGCTTCCTTGCACAGTCCCAAATTCAGGTCAATTCTCATGGAAAGGAAAGAGTTACAAAACTATTGAAACTATTGTTCAAAAATATCAAACCAGCATTTTTGTTCATCAATTCAGATTTAAAATTTAATTTCATGGTACAATGAACCCATACACAGTTATATCTATTAAGGTCACCCACTCCCAGTTCATCAGCTTACTCTGAGCATTGATGACTGTAAAACTCTTCAGGAGATAAGAATCACTGCTTCATACTTCTCAGGGCTCACAGTTTTAATGTGAGTCAAGATTTTCTGACTCTAAAATACCCAAGGAAGTTTATCCCCCTAGCTCTCCCTCGCTGCTCCGCAATCCATAGGTTTAACAAAACAAGAAAAAAAAAATTCTGTGAGATTCTCAAAGGTGTGAGTCAAGGAGAGATAGAAAGGGAGTTTCTAACATAACATAATAAAACTAAAAAAAAAAAAAGAAAGGGAGTTTTTGACTGATCGTTTCATTGCTTCAAAAGAAGACAGATATATTTTGTTGGAATTATCTGCTTAGTTTTTCATTTTAAAAAAATCATCTATTTCTTCTTTCTGCTACTCAAAACACTAAGGCTAGACTCCAACCAGTTTTTATTGTGCTTCTTATTATTGTAATAGTGGATGCTTCATTCATCGATTTTTTTTGGTCCTCCACACAGAGTAAATCTAGAATTTTCCTTTAAGGCAACATGGTAATTAGGCAATTTGGATTTAAATTGGCCTGAAAATATACTCACATCCAAGGTTAAATGAACATGGACACATACACACAAACACACATGTAATACTACCTTTCTATATATATACGCATATATACACACATAATATATACATATTTATGAGTAGTCACATATATGAAATATATATGCATATTTGTGTATGTGTGTATGGATATACATGTGAGACATATATTTTATATAAATATAATCATATATGTATATAATTTATATGTGAAAAGTCATAAGAAAAACCCCACCTGCTCTTCTCCCTATCTTCCCCAGAAACTATGCCTTCAGTTTAATTGTTGAAAATTCAGCACTTTCAGAGATTTAAACTGGGTTAGCAACAAGGCTTAGAGAAGGGGTGAGGGAGGGGAAGAACTACCTCAGAAAAGTTATAAAAGCATAATTATGTGGAACATTGCAGACCTGGAGAGCATTTGAGAACTGACTCCCCACCCTATCCAGACTATGTTATACTGTCTGAATTCCCTGGATAATTGGCTGGCTCTCCTCCTCTCTTTCTGCTTTCTCTTCAGTAGGGGTGTTCTCTCTCTCTCTTTTTTTCTGTATTAATTTGAAAAAAAAAAAAGCTAAATTCTGATATTTTTTATTATAGGTGAAACTTTGAACCCTGCTTCCCCAATCCAGAATATATATATATTTTTCTCACTGCAGTAAAGATCTAGTAATGACTATTCAGTGTCATTTAGCCAAGCACATATTTAACCATTTATTCAACCAGTGAATGGTGGTCTAAGCATCTTATTCTGGCAATGAGATGGAAACAAGGACAAATAAGGCCTGTTCCCTGCCCTCAAATAGGACAAAATCTATTGGAGGAGATGGCTCTGCGTATAAATAATTATAACGCCAGGAGATAAATGTTAATGGAAGTAGGCACACGTCCATGTGGGAGCACTGAAGATGAAGCATGTAATTGCGTGGAGATCACAGGGGAAGAAAACTTTTAGCCGAGTGTGGAAGGAAAAGCAGGAAGATACTTGGTGGTCTAGGGGATAAGGGCATTCCAGCGAGTGAGAACAATGTTTGCAAAGGAGAAGAAACAGGTCACATCTGGGGAATTCCAAGTGGTTTGGTACTGAGGAAGAGAGAGTAAAATCATAATTCAGTATAAAGGGCAAAGGGCTAGTTATGGCACGCTAAAAATGTTTTTTATATTTTCCTAAATATTAAAGAAGCAAGATTCTAAACTTACTCTTCTTATCTGTTAGAAACAAGATCTAAAGTATTGAAGTTGACCCGGTTGCAAAGAAAAGAATTAAGTGTCTGTGAAAAGAGTAGGTGCCTGGGGAAATGTTGGATATTAGGGTTTTGAATCTTTCATTTTCTTGAAAGAAATATGTCTTGTTCCATATGGCTGGACATTGTGGTTTAATTAGGCAGATTGCAATGCCGTTATGATAAGATGCCACATTGAAAAGAGGACTTTTCATTGTGGCCAAGGGGGAGGGGCAGTCTGAGCTGGGGACCTCATCACACCCCAAAAGGATGAACATATTTTCTTCCTTTGAGGTGCAGACCACAGGAAAGGCAGCTTCCCAGTTTGGGAAAGAAAATACGATTTCAAGAGCTTAAAACATCAAGTGATTCTTTCAAACTGTATTTTGATGAGGTAAGTGTAAATGAATGAGAAACACATGGATTCTATTTTCCCGAAGATCCATACAGATTTAAAATTAAGGAACAAGGAGCTTGCGGCAAAACATGCTTTAGATTTAATCCAAACATAAATGTTTGAGAAATCATTTGGAATTTTCATGAATCCACATAGAAATTCAGTTATTCATCTTTCTATTATGTGCTCTGTGAATTTCACTCAGAATCCAGGCCTTCTGTGAATACGGTGTCATTTGCAGGGGAATGGCCTCACCAGGCTCAGGAAAACTTAGTTATCATGTTGGGTACACAGTGACCTCAGGCCGGCCAATAAAAACATCAGCTCCTAAGACAAGCTGTCAGAGACCATCTCAAAAACCTCCTTCTATCCCCCACCCCAACACACAAACATACCCTTTGTACTAATCAGATTTCACTAGGTCATGCTGCAATCACAAGCCGTCCCCAAATCTTAGTGGCTTCCAGCCCCAAAGGATTTTTTCTCATTCTTGTCTCATTCACATTGGCTGTGGGAAAGCTGAGGTTCTCCTCCATGTGCTGTCTTCATTTATGGAAGGAAAGGCAGTTCCTATCTGGGACACTCAATTCTTTTTTTTTTTTTTAATTTTATTTATTTATTTGAGAGAGAGAAATCACAAGTGCGGGGGAGGGGCAGAGGGGGAGGGAGAAGCAGACTCCCTCCTGAGCAGGGAGCCCAACATGGGCCTCGATCCCAGGACCCTGGTCATGACCTGAGCTGAAGGCAGATGCTTAACCGACTGAACCACCCAGGTGCCCCTGGGACACTCAATTCTTGAGCCAGAGGGGAAAAAAAAGCAATGGCAAAACCACACAGTGGTTCTTTAAGCTTTTTCCTAGATGGGGCATAGATCACTTCCACTCATGGTTCATTGGTCAGAGCACATGATACATCCAAGCTTGATCTCAGTGCAATAACAATTTACTTAGTACAGGGACGGGGGATGCTCAGGGAGATGCCCCATAGTTAATGGCATGAGAGAGGAGCAGCAAACAATTTGAACAAATAATACAGTCTACAGTATTCATTGCCCTTCAGTGTTATTAGAATTTGAAAGTGTGTTTGCTCATTTACTTGCTTATTATCTGCCTCCCTCAGATCTACAAGCTGTGTAAGAGCAAAGATCTTATCTATGTTCATTACGTAGTAGGTGTTGGTACTTGATAGGTGCTCGATAGCTATTTGCTGGATAAATAAATGAACTTTCTGATTTTCCTTCTAAAAATTGGGCACGTTGATGTCTGTTCTTTATAGGAATGTTAAGGAAATCAAATGAGATAATGAATCTTCTTTCCATATTCTCAGGGCACGAGATTGCAGAAATGTTTTAGGACAAATAATGTGAAAGCTTTCCAGACTGGTGAGAAAAAAATTGCACTCCAATATTCTTGCATAAAATTCTCAGACTTCCTTCCAGTTTCCAGGCTTCTCCCCACCCCCCACCCCAACTACAGCACCAGTGGGTTCATTGTCAGCAGGGATTGGTCCGTTCCTGTATTTTGTCTCTAGGTGCGCTCGTTCCAGGATATCTAGTCACATAGATACAGGGTGGCTTATCAAGGCTCTGGGCTTCTCTATTAACGGGATAAAGGCAGTCTTTGCTTGCAGTCTTTAGATATCCCGGGGCCAGACAATAACTCATCTGTGCTACTTAAAAACCTCTCTGAGAGCCTCCTCCAGGTCAGATGGACAGAAGTGGCTTGAGAGCCCAGTGAGAACATCTGATCTGTTGCTGGGGACTTGAGAGTTTTTAAAGAAATGTTTTCAGATAGGACATTCAAGAGCAACCCAGATTGTGTTCTCAAATTTCTCAGGGAACAACTAATGTTCACATATATATCGTAGGCTAGCCTTGAAAACAGGGAGCTGAAAGGATCCACCGTACCGTATTCATACACTTTTTCTATATTCTGGAGCTTTACAACAATGTTCGTTATTAATCATAGCTCAGTTCATTCAACACAAGAAATAATTTGGAGGCTTCAATGTGTCTGTTATACTTCTGGGTGCTACTATTGCAATTGCACATTTCTCTCTCTCTTTTTTTTGTATGGATACAGATCACACACACACTTGTTTTTCTGGTTTCCAAGTACAGACTGGAGTTTATCCTTTACTAACCAGGCTATTTGGGGGTCCTTGTTGTCTTGGAAGCTCTTTGGGGACCTGGGCATTTACAAGTTCCAACCCACTCCTACCAGTTCCAATTACTCTTCGGCAATTCCCAGGGAGCCTCTGTCTTAGGAGCACAGATTGCTTTTCTCAGAGTGACACTTAATGATCCATGCCTCATCCTTACATTAAGGAGAGTGAAATCTATTCAGGGACTGTGGATGTGGCTAGCTGCTCCTCAGTTTCCTCCTTCAACCGATATCCAGAACAACTTGGAGGAGGAGTCTTCTCGTGCCTTTAGTAGCAGAGGCCATGACTCTGGGCTTTCTTGATTCTTTTTCCAGTTGCAGCATGGAGAGATACCCAACTGCTGCCTGCCTGGGCAGGTGACCCTCCAGGAAGATAGCTAAGGCTCAGGGGAGAGAGGATCTGCATACGTACCTTGTCCCCCAGGCCTTGTACACTCCAAGTCGGAAGGATGCATTTGACATTACTCAGTGTTGTTCCCCTTGTCCTATAAGTGTTGATTTCTTCCAAACCCCCTTTGAACCCCTTCTCCTTCTATCTATGATCTCTGGGTAGCCTCAGGATTCAATTTGCTTCTTTATCTGATAACCCCAAAAGTTTAGCCTACGTTTCTCTTCTCTCCCCAGGCTTTTATACCTGATGCATAATGGACACCTTCATCTGGAGGTGCTGTAGTTATTTCAAATATAATATATTATGTCCAAAATGGCGCTGCTTATTGTTCTTTGCAAATCTGCTTTTCTTCCTATGTGCTCCCCTTAGGGAATTGAATCCTACCTATTCACTTATCCTGGGCTAGCTTCCTCATAACAATGGCTCTGCTGTATGACTCTGTTCTTGCCTGTTTCTTTTTTTAAAGATTTATTTATTTATTTGAGAGAGAGAGAGCGTGAGGTGGGGAGGCAGAGGCAGAGGGAGAGAGAATCTCAAGCAGACTCCCCACTGAGTGCAGAAACTGACGCTGGGCTCCATCCCAGGACTCTGAGATCATGACCTGAGCCGAAATCCAGAGTCAGATGCTTAACTGACTGCACCACCCAGGCGCCCCATGTTCTTGCCTGTTTCTTCTGTTAGATCATGAGCTCTTTGAAAGTAAAGTTTTATTATTCATCTCCATAAACCTCAATGATGGAGCCCAAACGGTAATAGGCAGTAAATGTTTGTATAAAAAGGACTGAATAGGGACAGTTGCTTAGTCAGTTAAGCGTCTGCCTTCGGCTGGGGTCATGATCTCGGGGCCCTGGGATCGAGTCCCACGTCGGGCTCTCCGCTCAGCGGGGGGTCTGCTTCTCCCTCTCACTCTCCCTCTGTGTTCTCTGTCTCTCTCTCTTTCAGATAAATAAATAAAATATTTTTTTAAAAAAAGGACTGAATAAAGTGAGTATCATCATAACTCATGATGTAATCAAGCACAGCCTTGTCATTTTCAGCAGCTTGGAGACACTCTGGAGGGGTATGGATGAGGGCCTAGGTTAGTTCATTCTTTGAGTGTAGGGATCAAGAGAAAGTTTAGTGCAGCAGTCAAGATACAAAATCTGGAAAGTGTGGTACCGACAGGCCTTATTTCAAGCAAGTAGTAACCCAGGCCCACAGATGGCATCAGGAATCCATGCAGGCAACTAGCGGGAGCTAGGCAGAGCCCCTGGGAGTCATAGAAAGGGCAGACAAAAATCAAGGTCAAGGGACTGAGTTGTTCCCTATGCTGAGAAGTAAGCACATAATTCTTGACTCAGGTATGCTGACGGGGACACTCCTCCTGGGAAATGAGGCAGATGCCTGATGTACATTTGCTCAGATCTGGGACCAAAGGGCTGGCTGAGCTGTCCATAAAGGAAGCTTGGGGCCGAGGGCCAGCACGTGTGGCTGGGTCTGCTTTAATTCCTCCTATGCTGGTCAGGCTTCACCTAGAGCCTGAGCAGGGACCGAGGGAGGCACTGGGTGGGATGTTAGCGCTGAGGAGCCGAGATGCTACTGCCGCTAATTAGGACTTAAAAAGTCCTAAGTCTGCTTTGGTCCTATTCAAAGTGTTAGCCTAAACTCAGGTAAGTATTAAAATTGATCGCCTAGAAACTGAGTTAAGGACATACGGGAACCGTGTATGTGCAACTTTTCTGCAAATCTAAAATTGAAAAAAAAAACAACACTTATTAAAAGTAATTGATCCCCTATTTGTAACCTAACTAGGTTTGGAATATTGAGTTAAAATTATACGCAAACAATGAATCATGGATCACTACATCAAAAGCTAATGATGTAATGTATGGTGATTAACATAACATAATAATAATAAAAAAATTAAACATCTGGGAGTCCGCTATAGAACCAAGTCAAATAGGTGGATTTTTTTCTTACTGGCATTAGAGACTCCCAGCCTCACTAGGTTTGTGGTAGAGGATAGAAAGACATTTGTGAGAAGACAACTTCTGAAATGGGAGTGTTTCTCATTATATGTCTTACAATCTGACCCTGCTACCAAGTTGGGGATGAGAGACGGGGATGAGCTCCGGAGGGGTAGGAAGGTGCAGGGGGAGAGGGGCCACAGCGCTAGGGTGCTGCAGAATTCAAGTCAGCCCTGGCTTTGCTGCTGCTTCCCCTTTCAAACTCATCAACCCCTGCCTGTCCTCAGATGACCCAGGGAGCCTTATTTCTCGGAGCTGCCGGTTAACAAGCAAGGTTGCCAACGGAAGCCAGTTGCTCTCTTCTGATGCTGGAACTTACAACCTGTCATCTTTTGTTGTCTGCAGAACAGAGAACACAGCCAAGCCAGCAGGCAGGGAGAGTCTGTCGTAGGAGTCCAGATCTCGTTGGAATGATGCAATTTATTCACACATATCGAGGAAGAGCAATAAATCCCTGCCACTGTTACCCTTTCTCCATCTCCAAGTGGTCAGGAAAAATTATGATGAGTGTGGGCTGGAAAGAAGTGAAAATGGTGATAATTTTTCCCTAGATGTAAACATAGTACAAAGAATGGACACCATGGTCATGATGCAGGCATATTTACTAGCCTGCATATTTAACAGCAACCTTATTGAGACACCCTGACCTGTGTGAGAGCCAAAGCTCCCAAATATCTTGGTGAGGAGAGATTGGGGGGCTCATTGATTGAGAAGATTTCAAACAACTGAGAGAAAGAGAGAGAATGCAAAGAACACCATAACTAGGGAGGGAAAACGTGAAAGAGGAGACCCAGCAAAACCAGGTACAAAGGAAAAATCCCTCTTGAGAGTTATTTTATCAGTGCAGTTATGAATGATGGACAAATAATCGTGAGCTCAGCAAGAAAATCTGAATTATTTCTACCCAGGGCTGGCTTGCAGTTGGAAGGGAAAGCATGCATTTGCCAGGAATCTGCGCATACATTTGTTTAAGCGCTCGCAAATTACTTCCTTCTTCTCACTCTGCTTCTGTCGGCTTACCTTTGATTGGGCACTGACCAGAAATTCCAGGCGGGGAGGCTGTTCAGGTAGAATCAGCTGAAGAGAGGGTTTGGAGTCCCGCCAGGGCCAAAGGATGCATTGTTGTCAGCGTGGCCCTGGGGAGTTTGCTGACTCAAGAGGAAGGTCTTATTTACAGAGAACTGGCGTTAAATGGGCCTAGGTTACCAAGTCATTGAAGAGGGACCAACGAGATTTTCTGCAGAAAGAGGATAAAGTATTAGGGCAGAACTGAGGCCTCAAAGAAACTATCTAATTCCCAAAGCAAGTATGGAATAGTAGCAAGTGCCCTAGCTCAAGAAAAATGACCTGGGATTAATCCTAAACATTCTTGGGTGTACATCCTATGATCCTGGATAAACCCCAGCCAGCTTCTTCATATATATAAAAAGGGAACCTACCCTGGCTATCTTACATGAACGTTATGAGAATCAATTGCAACGACACTTAAAAGTCTTTTAAGCGAATGCAAATTGCAATTGTGATTGTAGATCAGATAAGACACCTCTGACCTTGACCAGGACCAATTTTATCTGTTCCCCCCATAGTTGCTTCATCATTTGTGAGGCTAATTGTGGGTTTTATTTTATTTTTATTACTTATATGTTAAAATCTTCCTTTCCCCTTTTAATTCACACACATTACAGAGAGGCAGTATTTTTGATGACTGGTTAGGCTGTTAGGATATTGTATTTACAGTGAAATCCCTCCTGATATTTCTCTATTGATTTCTTTCCCCACATCCATCACAATTGCTTTAAAGTACCTCCAAATTGACCAAAACTCCCTGCTCAACAGTTCTCCTTACCCATAATTCATTTCTTTCAGTATCTTGAAATAATCAATGAAGGATTATCTATGTATCTACGTATCTTGGCGTGTTCATATATACACCCACAGCACCTGCCTCCACACAACACTGAGCCTGATGGAAAGATTGCAGAACTAATTCTTTTGGCCTCACTTCAAACAAAGAATAGCTATTTCCCCCATTTTATGGATGGCAAACAGAGGCTCAGTCACTCATGGGATGAATATTATAACTGATGAGATCCTACTTCTCTGGAAACCCAGTCCTCTTATATCCTATGCCATAATCTTTCTCAGTCATCCACAGATGAAGGAATTAATCATGGCTCCTTTTAATTTTTATTTCACTCTCTGTGGAAAACTGCAATCTCTCTTTGGGCTAGGGCAGTTTACATTGGGGTCAGGGGGATGGAAGGAGACAAGACAAGGGTCTTCATCCACTACAAGTCTACCCAAAATGCCCAAATGGTCTGTGTGGCTGGGAAATGGATGCTGGGCTGGCTGGGTCTCGAATGCCCCCTTATTTGAGCCTGCAGTAACTCTACCATTTGCTTAGAAAGCATGGAATACTTGGCTATTCTATCATATACCTTCAAGGCACAGCATATGAATCTTAAGGTGCTAGGCCAGAAGAATAGATTTTAAGAGCTCAGGGGAAGAGAAGCCATGCCTGCAACCTGCTTTCAGCCCAAGAGTCAGAGGTAGATGATTGGATGTCATTACAAGAGAATTCCTAAGCCTGGGGACATAATTAACAGAACTGTGGCCACGTGCTGTCAGCTGCCAGCATTGGGGGTAATTAGTAAACCAGGTACCTGAGGATCACAAGGTCTAAGACAGAAAAGAAGCGGAAAAAGAACGTTTAAAGAAGCAGAATGAAATCCCAGAAAAGACCTTGTGAATTCAAAATAACAGTCTGAAAAAAAAATCAATTGTCTCCTTTATGAGTGCCTGATGCAACAAGCTTGGTCTAGTATCACTGGACCTATGTGCCCGGGGTCAGAGGCTGACCTAACCATGTCCAAAGCCAGCGTCATTGTGCTGCAGGGTTCATCCTTAGCATCCCGCAAATAAAGAAAAGGGTAGCAATCGATACGGGACATGACGAAAGCCCAGGAGAGCCAAAAGGAGTTGGCAGGTCACGGCGGAGAGAGTCAAGAGAAACAAAAAAGCCCCGGAGATGTCAGCCTCAGATTTCTCAAACAACACAAAGGATGTTGGATTTCAATGCACACTGCTTGGCTCTGTTCAGAGTATAAAAGGGAACAAGGTGGTCAGTGTTAAAGGAAAGAGGGAAAAATGGCTGACGACAGCCTTGGAGCTGAATTAAAAAACACCAAATTAAAGGCATGTGTACTGAACTGAGGAGCTGAGTGGGAGTGCTCTTCCAAAAACTCTGCAATTACCAGATTTGGTACTTAGGCTCCCAGACGGCACTTCTACCACACAGGGGTGCTGGGGAGCCCAGGAATGCCCCCAAATCACCCCCTGCCCACAGCATCTCCCTCATTTAAAGGTTAAGTCCTTTGGTTTATTGCTTTGATTTCCGCTAACATGCAAACTGTCCTGGGGAGACATAACCTTAGTGTGAATTTCAGTATTTTTCCCCAGAGCATATTTGATAGTAGACATCACAAGGAGAGATTTGTCTCCCATCTTTCATCTTTAACCTTTTAAAGACTACTGGCCAATTCCCTAGTGTTTTTGACCTGCTCTTCACAGGAGATAATAAGAATGATACTCTCTAGAGTTGTGCAAAATGGTGACCCTATACCCGAAGGCCCTTTCTCCTTGACACTGGTATCTACTTCAAGGTCAAGCATTCTTTGCTCCTAGAGCTTTGGGTTTGCTGTGCTAACTGCTTGATTCCTAATCTCCTTTCCAGTCTAGGAACAAATACAGACTCTGTGGGCCTCTTATTCCTAGATCCCTAGGTTTCTTGTAACGTCCAACTCCTAGGACCCTCCGGGTCTTCCCTACTCCTGCCTTGTCTTTACTTTGATGTCTCTAGCCTTGTCTTATCTCCTTCAGTCTTGGCTTGCAACTGTCCTAGAAGATCACCCCCTGCTCATGGTCATGGTGTGAAGCTGAGTACCTGAGAAAGATGGCAAGGTGGATCAAAAAAAGAAGAAAACACAAAAGAAGGGAGGTTGGAAGACCAACGCATAAGCTATTCTCAACAGGATCTTCACCATTAGAAAGCATTCTTTTAGCAGCTACCAATGAGATAGTTTGTCGGGTAATTTTTAATGCTTTGTATACTCAGATCCTTGCTTTCTAGGATTTCAAACCAAAGCAATTTTAGCTATTCTTAAACAGCTCTCTCAAAGAAGAAAATGTACATGTTCGGAGGAGATAAGCATTCCCAATGATTATCCTAATATTTGGATGTCTCAATAAGTGAGACACTTAAGGGCGCCTGGGTGGCTCAGTCGATTAAGCGTCTGCCTTCAGCTCAGGTCATGATCCCAGGGTCCTGGGATTGAGCCCCACATTGGGCTCCCTGCTCGGCGGGAAGCCTGCTTCTCCCTCTCCCACTCCCCTGCTTGTGTTCCCTCTCTCTCTGTCAAAATAAATAAATAAATAAATAATCCTTAAAAAAATAATTGAGACACGTCACCTTATGTTCTAGTCCTAGTTGTGTTATTCACAAAAGTGCACAGATTTATCCAACTCAAATCTATTTTCTCGTATCTACATAAAAGAAAGCTATTTTGACAATTTATTAGAGATACATTTTTAAAGAGAGAAATTCATCAGAGATAAATAGAAAAGAGGTCTATAGATACCAGTGTAAGAACCAAAGGATAGAAGCTGGGCTTTACAAGGGCCATGGTTCTGCCACTCAGCAGTGGCATCTAGATCAAAGCACTTAAACTTCAATTTAATACAAAATTAACCCTAGTATCTCTTCCAGCACTAAAATTCTAAAATTTTATGAATCTAAGAGACTAGAGATAAAAGAATGTTATTTGGAATTTTGCTTTAGCTAATTGCTCAGATTAATTTAGTTTTAATTTTTTATAATAATATAAGCCTTTCTAGCTAAAGACGTTATATTTTGGAAATGGATATTTCTCAGTTAAGTGATGGGAATCTAGAATTCCCACCTTCTGCATTGAGAATATTATAATAAAGTCCTAGTTTTGTTACATGGAGAATTTACTTTATAAGTTTGTTTAGGAAGTCTACTATATTCTGTTTTAATTGTGACTTTTAAAAATTCAAATTTGGACCTTTTATATTAACATGGCTACATAACTCAGCATCTTTGCCCTTCCTGTCCTAGAATTCATATAAAACAATAAAGAAAATTCCAAGAATTTCATTCTAAATGAAAGTATACTAAAGATATAATACAGAGATAGGAAAAAAACATGTAAAAGTTGTCAGCAGGTGCTAATATTGGGATGAAACCATGAAGACAAGTATAGAAAGAATAGCCCAAGAATGGCAAACCTCAGAAAATTGTAGCAAAAATGTACTTATCAAAGGGGAGGTACCCACTCCATTCTTTACCAAAATGGGCATCAGAAATGAGGGTGGGTCACATTGGTGATTGAAGCCAATATAAATAAAATAACAAAACAGAAAAGCCTAGATTATATAAAGAATAAAACAATGGGGCACCTGGGTGGCTCAGTCAGTTGAGTGTCCAGCTGTTGATTTTGGCTCAGGTCATGATCTCAGGGTTGTGAGATGGAGCCCCAAGTCGGGCTCTGAGCTCAGCGTGGGGTCTGTTCCTCTTCCTCTGCCCCTACCTTCACATGCATGCACTATCTCTTTCTCTCTCTTTCTAAAGTAAATAAATAAATTTTAAAAAAAGAATAAAACAAGCGACCATATTTGTAGGAAGCAATCTGCCTCTGTATCAGTTATAAGGTTACCCTATTATCTCTCCCTCTACAGGAACATCCTGCAAAAAGCAAGTTTAAGAAAAGTCCAACTCATTAAATAATGAATAATAATAGAACAAATAGAAAACTATTTTTAGAATGATCTTATAATATAAATCTGTGGGGAATATATCAAAACTTAAGAACAGAAGCCATAAACCTATTATAAAAAACACAAATCTACATAAATGGAGAGATATTCCATGTTTATGGATTGCAAAACTCAAATTTCTTGGTCTCCTCAAATGGATCTATTAATGGAACACAATCCTAATAAAAACTCCAGCAGTATTTTTTGCAGAAATGAACAAGTTGATTCTAAAATTAGTATGGCAATGCAAAAGACCAAAACCTTTTCTTAAGAAAAGGGCTGGAGAATTATACTATTTGACTTAAGGCTTACTATGAAGCTAAAGTAATCAAGACGGTGTGGTATTGGCATAATAATGAACATAGAAGACAACGTAACAGAATAGAATCTAGATACACACACACACACACACACACGCAATTATTTTTGGCAATGGTGCTAAGGCAATTCAATGGGGAATGGAAAGTCTTTTCAACAAATGATACTATTACAATTGGATAAATATATGCAAAAAATAAAAATGAACATGACACTAGAACTTTACCTTACACTATACACAAAAATAAATTTGAGATGGATTTTGAACAAAATCCAAAACCAGTTCAATTACTGACAACATTGAAATAAAATGTCTCTATAGACACATGCATATGACCTGACAGAAGGAGAAATGACCATTTCAGGACATACATGTTATTTACCTCCACATTTACTGTTCTTCTATACATAATGTCTGGCATCCAGTAAAATATTAAGACAAACAAAAATCAAGGGAAAAAGTGACCCATTGTCAAGAGATAGAGCAGTATACATCAAAAATTTAGTTTGGATGTTGAGACTAATGACACCCCCCACACACACACACATGCTAAGAGGGTATGAAAAAGTTTATTACTCACATAATGAAGCTCTCTGGGGAGAACAGACAGAGCTCCCAAGCTGAATCTGAATTGGTTTGAGAGAGTAGGGAAAGGAGCCTTGTTCATCTATCATGGTGTTTAGAGGATGGGGCTAGGGCTGGGGTGGGAGGTCCTGTGTGTGGTCAAGGCTTGCTTAATTTAAAATTCCCACTAGTGCAGAAGAAGAGAACACCTGGGCTTTCTCATCAACACTCTCAGATATGGGGCAGAAGGAGAAGGGGAAAATGGTGGGGCTATAAAATGGATTAATTAATTAATTCCTTGAAAGGCATAAACCACAAAAATCAAGAAGAATTAGACACAATTATATTACTGTATACATATATAATTTAATATATACATTAGTTTGTATATATTATATGTATAAATAATGTATATACAATCTAAAATATATATTAGAATAATACAATACAATAATATATGCAGATATATATTTCATATCTTTCAAACTTCCATCAGAGAAAACTTCAGGACCAGATAATTTCAGTGGTGAATTTGACCAATCATTTATGGGCAAAATAAAGCTGACTCTACAAAAATAATTCCAGAAAATAAAAGAAAAAGGAAGCATTTTCAATTCATTTTATGAAGAATTACCTGACACCAAGCTAGATAGACATTACAAGAAAAGAAAACTTACAGAATAATCTTTCATGACGGTAAATGCAAAATCCCTTCCCAAAAATTTGGAAGGAATATATCAAAAGGATAATGCATTATAACCATATGGAATTGATCCCAAGAATGCAAGTTTGGCTCAACAATAGAAAATCAATAAAGAAAACAAAATCAACAAATTAAAAAAGAAAAAATATGTATTCATCGAAAATACATTCAGAAAAAATGAGAAAATTTAATATTTATTTATAATATATAATAAAACATCTCTCAGCAAACTACCTGACAAGGAACATCTAAAAAAACCTTTAGCTAAAATTATCTTTAATGGTAATTAATGTTTTCTTTTTTCCAAAAAAATCAAGGAACAAGACAAAGATGTTCATTAGACTACTGCTATTCTACACTATATTAAAGGTTCTAGTCAGAATAAATAAACAAATAAGTAAGTAACATCCAAATTGGAAAGGAAGAAGTAAAATTGTCTTTATTCTTAGATGACATTATTATGTATGTAGAAAACCCTATGGAATCTGCAAAAGAAATATAAGAACTAATGAATGAATTTAGCAATGTTACAGGTACAAAATCAATGTACAAAAATCAATTGTATTTCTAAATATTAACAATGAATAATCAGAAATGGAAAGAAAACAAAACCAAAACATGTAGAATAGCATCAAAAATATGAAATACTGAGCGAGAAATATTACAAAATGTGTAAAAAGCCTTGTAAACTAAAAGGTACAAAATATTGCTGAAAGATTTAAAAAATAACTGAATAAATGGAGAAATAGATGTCTTCATAGATTAGGACAATCAACACTGTTGAGAATTATCCCAAATTGAACTGTATATATACAAAGTGATCCTGGACAAAGAGGAGGCGTTTTGTAGAAACTGTCAAACTGATTCTGAAATTTGTATGGTAATATAAATGACTTAGGATAGTCACAACAACTTTAAAAAAGCATTACAAAGTTGGAAGACTTACACTACCAACTTCAAGACTTAATTAAAGCTATAATAGGGGCATCTGGCTGGCTCAGTTTGTAGAGCATGTGACTCTAGATCTTGGGGTCATGAGTTGGAGCCCCTTGTTGAGAGTAAACTCTAAAAAAAACCTAATAGAATAAAAACAATGTGGTATTGCCATAAATATAGCCTAAAAATAGATAATGGAACAAAGAGAGAGTCCTGAAATCCCTAAATATTTATGGTCAATTGATTTTTGACAAAGGGGCAAAGGCAATTCAGTGGAGAAATCATAGACTTTTCAACAAATGATTTGGAAGAATCTGATAGCCCCATGCAAATAAACATGCAAACAATGAAACAAACCTTCAGTCCGTATCTTGCATATACAAAAACTCAAATGGATCATAACCTAAAATGAAAATCTAAAGTTATAAAAAATCTAGAAGAGCCCTGAACTATAAAAGTTCTAAAAGAAAAATTTTAAAACACTGGATTAAGCACTGATTTCTTACATATGAACCAAATGCATCATCCATACATAAAAAATTGATAAAGTAGCCTTCATCAAAATTAAGACCTTCTGCTCTTTAAAGGACAATTAAGAGAATCAAAAGACAAGTCACATATTAGAAAATAATATTTACAAATCACATTTCTGATTAAGGACTTGCTCCCAGAGTATATACAGAAACTGCAAAGCTCAATAATAAAAAAATAAATAAATAAACATGCAATGAAAAAGGGACAAGATATTGGAAAAACACTTCACCAAAGAAGATATGCAGATGGCAAATAAATACATGAAAAGACATTTAATATATCATTCATTAGGAAAATACAAAATTAAAACCTCAAAGAGATAGTACTACACACCTACTAGAATATCTAAAACAAAAAAGACTGACCACGTGAAGTATTGGTGAGGATACAGAAACATTTCAACTCTAATACACCATTGATGAAGATATAAAACGGTATAGCTACTTGAAAAAAACAGTTTGGTGAGGTATATCAACAAAAATGATGGCTTAAGTACCTCAAAAATTTTTCTCTTCCATAATAACAATGAGAAAACAGGTAAAATTTGTCAAACTCACTTTTTCAAAACTAGAAGTTACCCAATGGACTGCAGCTACCCAAGGAACATTTATTAAAAAAAAAAAAAGGGGGGGGGAGGCTGAACCTTGGTAAGAACAGTGAGTTTTATGACACTTTAACTTGCCTTATTCCCACCTCTTGTTGTTCAGGCCTGTAGTAACTCTGCAAAATAATAGCCTGCATTCTCAAAGCAGTCTAGAAACCACTGGAAGGAATAGAATAAAGCCAAAGCTCTTGTACAAAGCTCATATAAAAAGAATTGCATTATTTGACTTTTCTGTTGGTTCCCTGGAAGACCTCACTTACAAGAAAGCATGCATTTGATCTGACTCAAAACTTGACCAGTATGAAAATCCTTCCTCACAAGGTGCCCTTATCAAAACCAGTTACTGACAAATGTTTTAACTTTGTGGCTGCCTGAGATGGAGGATAATGACGGGGGTAAAAAATAAATGAATCAAAAGTCTTAAAAGGAGGGGTGCCTGCGTGGCTCAGTCGGTTAAGCGTCTGCCTTCAGCTCAGGTCATGATCCTGGGGTCCTGGGATTGAACCCCCATCAGGCTCCTTGCTCAGCAAGGAACCTGTTTCTCCCTCTCCCTCTGCCCGCTGCTCTCCCTGCTTGTGTTCTTTCTCTCTCTGTCAAATAAATAATAAATAAAATCTTTAAAAAATGTCTTAAAAGGAAAAGCTGGGGTAAGAAGGTTTGCTTAAGCAGAAAATGAAGGTTAAGACAAAGTTGTCAATTATTTGACTGAGTATTGAAGGTGTTCCCCAACACACACATACACACACATACATACACAGCCTCTTGGCAAAGACTGGAAGATTTATTGATTCTTGGCTATGGTAGGCTGAATAATGGTCACCAAAGATGTCCAAATCCTAATCTCTGGGCCCTGTGAATGTTACCTTACATGGCAAAAGAGGTTTACTGATGTTTTGAGGATACTGGGATGTAGGTATTATCTTGGCTTACCTGGATGAACCCTAACTTTACAATCAAAGGTGTCCTTATATGAGGGAGGTGAAGGGATATTTGACACAAAATAAAAAGGTAATGTGAAGACTAAAGCAAGATGCTATGCTGTTGGCTTTGAAGATTGAAGAAAGGCCTATGAGCCAGGGAGTGCAACTCTAGAAGTTGGAAATGACAGAGAATCAAATTCTCCCCTTGATCTTATGGAGAGATTGCAATCCTGCTAACACCTTTATTTCAGTCCAGTAAAAATTATTTCAGACTTCTGACATGCAGATCTATAATAGAATAAATGTGTGTTGTTTTAAGCCACCAACTTTGTGGTACATTTTTATAGAGCTACAGAATTTACAGAAATCTCTATCCAATCATTAGGTAACCACTAACCTAGCCAAGTAGAGACTTCAGTGGCCACACATGAAAAATAATAAATACTTTATAGAATTAGTTCAGAAAAGTCAGTAAGCAAACAACTGCTATAAGTAGAAATGACAACAAACCCTGGAGAAGGAGAAGAATCTGATTTCCAGAGTTGCCATATTTAATTATTTCAAATATTCAGTTTTCAGTAAAAATTTATGAGAGTTGGAAAGAAACAAGTAAGTGTGGCTTATATCCAAGGGAAAAAGCAGTCAACAGAAACTGTCCCTGAGGAAGCCTAGACGTTGGACTTAGCAGACACAAATTCTAAATCCACCATTTTTTAAATGTTTAAGGCACTAAAAGAAATCATGTCTAAAGAATTAAAGGAAAGTATGAGAATTCTGTTTTCTCAAACAGAGAATATCAATAAAGAGAAATTGTGAAAAAGAATCAAATAGAAATTCTAGAATTGAAAAATACAATAGCTGAAATAAAAAATTCAATAGAAGCACTCAGCAGAAGATTTGAGCAAGCAGAAGAATTAGTAAACTTGAACATAAATCAATTGATATTATTCAATCTGAAGTAACAGGAGGGAAGGTAAGGAAAAACACAGAGACTTAGAGATCTTTGGGACAACATAAGGGTACTGTAAAGGTACTCTAAAGGCACTAGTAAATGTAAATACATAGGTAAATGTAAAAGACTGTGGAAATGTATTTTTGCTTGTAATTCCCTTTTTTCCTCCCTTCTGATGGAAAAGACAACTGTATAAAGCAATAATTATAAATCTGTGTTTATTGGCATACAATATATATACATATAAGTTGTGAAAATAACAGCATAAAGAGGAGGTGGGTATACAGCTCTATGGAAACAAAGTTTTTGTACATTTGCCGCTTGGGCTTCCATAACAGACCTCCACAGACTGGGTGGTTTAAATAACAAAAATTTATTTTCTTATAGTTCTAGAGGCTAGAGGTCCAAGATCAAGATCAAGGTGCCATTAGAATTGGTTTCTGGTGAAGCCTCTCTTCCTGGGTTGTAGACAGCCAGCATCTTACCGTGTCTTCACATGTCCTCTACTCTGTGTGTATGCAGAGAGAGAGAGAAAGAGAGAGAGAGAATCATCTGGTATTTCTTCCTCTTTTTATAAGGACACCAGTCTTAGCAGATTAGGGCTCCAGTTTCATGACCTCATTTAGCCTTAATTACCTCCTTAAAAGTTCTTTCTCTAAATAGAGTCATAATGGGGCTTAGGGCTTCAACATAATGGATTTTGGAGGGACACGATTCATTCAGTCATAACATATACTATTAAAATTAAGTTGTTATAAATATGAAGGCTGTGAATTCATATGAATATATGAAGGCTGTTACAAAGGAACATGTTAATCCTCAGGGCAACCACTAAGAAAATAACTCAAAATAAATAGTAAAGAAAATAAAGGACTTATAATGGTACACTACAAAATATGTTTTTAACACAAAAGGTGGCAGTATGGAGGAACAGAGGAACAATAAAATTCATTAGACATATAGAAAACAAATAGCAAAATGCAAACATAAATTCTACTGTATCAGTAATACCATTAAATGTAACTGGATTAAACTCTTAAATTAAAAAACATAGATTGACTGAATGGATTAAAAAAGACCAAACTATATGTTATACAAAGGAGACATACTTTAGATTCAGAGACACAAACAGGTTGGAAATAAAAGAGTGGAAAAATATATACCACACTTACAGTAACCATGTGGCTATACTCATATCAGGGGGAAAAAAAGACTTTAAGACAAAAAGTCTTACTAGAGACAAGGAAGGACATTTTATAATGATAAAAGTGTCAATCCAGTAAGAATATATAACACTTATAAATACATAACAAAGTCCCAAAATACAAGACGTAAAAACTGACATAATTTAGGGAGAAACAAATAATTAATAAAAATGGTTGACAGCTTTAATACCCTACTTTCAATTATAAATAAAACAATTAGGTAGAAGATCAGCAAAGAAATAGAAGACTGAACAACGTGTAAACAAACTAGACCTGACAAATATGTATAGAACACTCCACCCAACAATAGCAGAAAATATATTCTTCTCAAAGCACATGAGACATTCTCCAGGATAGCCAGATGTTAGACCATAAAACAAGTCTCAAAAAATTAAAAGGAAGATATCATATAATGTATATTCACTGACCAAAATAGAAAGAAATAAGATATCAATAACATAAATAAATTTGGTAATTCACATGTGTGGAAATGAAAGAACATATGCGTAAATAACCAATGTGTCAAAGAAGAAATTACAAATAAAATTGGAAAATATTTTGAAGTAAATGAAAGAGAGAACACAATCAGACTAAAACTCCAGGGATGCAGCTAAAGCAGTTATTAGAGGGAAATTTGTAGTTGCAAACCCTTTATTATAAAAGAAGAAAGATTTCAAATTTAAAAACTTCTACCACAAAAAAACTAGTAAGAGTAGAACAAATTAAATCCAAAGAAGCAGAAAGAAGGGAATTTAAAAAAAAATAGCAGAAATTAATAAAATAGAGAACAGAAATACAATTGAAAAAATAAATAAATGAAACCAAAGGAGGTTCTTTGAAAAGAGAAATTAGCAAATCAGCAAAATTAGATGACTAACCAAGAAAAAAAGAGATTTAAATTACTAAAATAAGACATTACTACTAATCTTTTATCTTTATATTATATATTATAAATTATAGTATGTAAAGTATATATTATTTATATATTACATAAATTATAATTTATATATTATATAATATAAATTATTTATATATCATATAAATTATTTATATTACTTACACATTAGTGTCTATATATACAAGAAAATGAGAATAATATCTCATATCATAGATCAACATAGATGAAACCTAGATAGCCTACATGATATGGAAAAAATTCCTAGAAAGACACAAACTTTTAATACTGGCTTAAGAAAAAATTAAAAAATCTGAATAGAGCTATAACAATGAAAGAGATTGAATTAGTAATAAAAAATGTTTCCCCAAAGAAAAGTGCTGGTCTAGATGTCTTCATCAGTGAATTCTACCAAATATTTAAAAAAGACTTAACATCAGACTTCCTTAAACTCTTCCAAAAATAATAGAGGGGAACACTTTCCATTTGATTAATCCGATATTACTGCTTTCTACCAAAAGCAGAAAAAAGACATGAGAAAAAATATATATAGAGAGAGTAATATCCCTTATAAATATAGAGACAAAAATTCCCCAATAACGTACTAGCAAACTGAATCCAGCAGCCTATAAAAAGGATTATACACTATAACCAAGTAGAATTTACCCCTGGTATGCAAGTTGGTTCAACTTATAAAAGTCAATCAATGTCATCATATCAATAAAACAATGAGGGTAGCACATAATAATCTCAATAGATGTAGAAAAGATAGTTGAAAAAATTGAACATCTTGTCATGACAAAAACATTAAAGAAACTGAAAATATAAGAGAACTTCCTCAAACTGATAGAAGACATCAGTGAAGAATATACAGCTAACACATACTTAATGGTGAAAGACTGAAAGATTTTACCCTAAGCACATGAAAAGAGGCTCAGTGTCATTAATTATTAGGCAAATGCGAATCAAAATCACAATGAAATATCCTTCATACTCAATAGAATGGCTATGATTTAAAAAGAAAGAAAGGAAGAAAGAAAATAACAAGTGTTTGCAAGGATATGGAGAAATTGGAATCTTGTGCATTGCTGGTGGGACTGTCCCATGGCGCATCTGCTGTGGAAAACAGTTTGACAGTTTTTCAAAAAGTTAAACATACAGTTACTGTATGACAGCAGTTTTGCATCTGGCTACACATCATGAGAAGTGAAAACATATTCACACAAAAATTTGTTTGTGGGGACGCCTGGGTGGCTCAGTTGGTTCAGTGGCTGCCTGTGGTTCAGGTCATGATCCCAGGGTCCTGGGATTGAGTCCAGCATCGGGCTCCTTGTTCAGTGGGGAGCCTGCTTCTCCCTCTGCCTGCCCTGCCTGCCGCTCCCCCTGCTTGTGCTCTCTGTCTCTCTCTCTGGCAAATAAATAAATAAAATCTATTTTTTAAGAAAATTTTATTTATTCATTTGACAGGGAGACACAGCCAGAGAGGGAACACAAGAAGGGGGAGTGGGAGAGGGAGAAGCAGGCTTCCCGTGGAGCAGGGAGCCTGACGTGGGGCTGGATCCCAGGACCCTGGGATCATGACCTGAGCTGAAGGCAGATGCTTAAAGACTGAGTCACCCAGGCGGCCCTAAATAAATAAAATCTCTAAAAAAATCTGTACATGAATTAAAAAATGTGGAATCAACTCAATGTTTATCAACTGATAGGTAGATAAACAAATCTGGTATATCCACAAAATGGAATATTATTTAGCCATAAAAAAGGAACAGACTACTCACACATGCTGCACCATGGATGAACCTGGAAAACATTATGCTAAGGGAAAGAAGCCAGACACAAATGACCATATATATATATATGACTGCATGTATATGAACAGACAAAAAAAGGCAAACCCATAGGGATAGAAAGTAGAATATTGAGGTGGGTGGATGGAAGAATTGAGGTGACTGCTAAAGAGTACAGGATTTCTTTCTGGAGAGATAAAAATGTTCTAAAACTAGATATTGGTGACAGGGGCAACCTTGTGAATTTATTAAAAACCATTGAATTGTGCATGTTTTAAATGGTGAGTTGTATGGTATATGAATTATATCTAAATTAAAAAAAGAAAAAATAGAAGTTTGGCATTTCTTAAAATGTTCAATATACTCCTACCATGTGACACAGCAATTATACTCCCAGATATTTTCCAAAGACAAATGAAAGTACATGCCCACGCAAAGACTTGTACACAAATGTTCACAGCAGCTTTATTTGTAATAGCCAAAACCTGGAAATAAACCAAATGTCCACCAACAGATGAACAGATAAACAAATTATGGTTCATCCATACATGAAATACTACTCAGCAACAAAAAGGAAAAAAAGCAACTATTGATACATGGAACAATATAGACTTATTTCAGAATAATTATGCCAGGGAAAGAAGCCACACTAAAAAAAAAAAAAGTACATACTGTATGATTCCACCTATATAACATTCTAGAAAAAGTAATCTAATAGTTGTCAACAGAGATATGTCATTAGTTACCTGGGGATGTGGCAAGAGTCAGGATGTGTGGGAGAAAGAGATGACAATGGGTCAAGAAAAAACTTTTAGGGATGATAAATATATTCATTATCTTGATTTTGGTGATGTTTATACATCTGTCATAACTTATCAAGTTGTATACTTTTAATATGTGCAGTTTACTGTTTGTTAATTACACTTCATTAAGTTGTTAAAAATAATTAGAGGAAGACAAAAGTCCTAATTAAGTGATGGGCAAAATATTTGAACAGATACTTTACCAAAGAATAGATACAGATGGCAAATAAGCACATGAAAAGATGCTCAGCATCATTAATCATTAAGGAAATGCAAATTAAAGTCACAATGAGATACTACCATGCACCTACAAAATTACCAAAAAGAAAAAAAAAAAAAGACAAGGCAAAGGACTGGCAGGAATACAGAGCAACTGTAATTTTCATACAATGTTGGTATAAATGCCAAATGGTATAGGCACTTGGGAAAACAGTTTGGCAATTTCTTATAAAGTTAAACATATATTTACCATACAACTCACATTTTTTACTCCTAAATATTTACCTCAAAGTAATGGAAGCATAAGAGCACACAGAGGTCAGTAGGTTGTTTATAGCAAACTGAAATCTGGAAACATCCCAAATGTCTGTCAACCGGTGAATGGATGAACAAACTGTGCATCCATACAATGCACTCCTCAACAATAAAACAAACAAACTACTAATAAATACAATATGGATGCATCTCAAAAGTGTTATGTTAAAAGAAAAAAGCAAGATACAAAAAAGCTATATGCCATATAATTCCATTTATGCTGGAAAACACAAAACCGTGGTAAAAAAAAAAATCAAATCAGTAGTTGCCAGGGGGAGGGATGTTAAGGAAATTGACTATAAAGTGGCACAAGGGGACTTTTTGTGGAGATGAAAATATCTTATACCTTGAATGTGTTAGTAATTAGAGAACTGTAAACATTTGTCAAAAATTCTCTGAGCATGACACCTCAAAATCTGAATTTTACTCTTTGAAAATTATATTTCAATAAACCTGGTTTTAAAAAATCCATCTGTTATTCTTGATTTTTAAAAACTCAATAAAATAAGGCTAAATACTTTCTTGACATAGTTAAAATATTTCTAAGCCCCAAAATGAGCATAATTTTTTTAAACTGAAAAATCACAGAGGAATTCCAACTAGAAACAACAAGACAATGCTCACAATCATCACTGTTCTTTAACATTGTACTGAAGTCACTTGGGAACATGATTAGACCAGAGTGAAAAGATACAGCTACAGAATTGGAAACAAGGAATAAAACGCAATATGTGAAAGCATTTGATAGCAACCTGGAAAAGCCAAGAAAATAAACAATAAAAGTAGAAATCCAAAAAACCAAGTCAGTGGGAAAATACAATTACTACAAATAAATCAATGATTTTCATGTATACAAACAATAACGAGCTGGAAGACAGAAGAAAAAAAAAGTCCCATTTTCAATAGCAACACAAAAAGATAAAATACTTAGGAAGAAAATTCACATGGGAAGTCCAAGCCATACTAAGAAAACTTTGTAAAATTAACTAAAGATAGCGAAGTTTAACAAATGGAAAGATACGCAAATTTTAGATTGGGAGACCCAACATCATAAAGATGTCATTCTTATCTAACCTAATTTTAAAAATTGATATAATCCCCATAAAATTACCAACATTTAAAAAAATACCATACCTCAAGCAAGGATAAATTCCAAATGGATCAAGATTTAAATATAAAACATGAAACCATAAAAATACCAAAAGAAAACATGGAAGGATTCCATTATAGGCTTGGATAGGGAAAAGCTTCTCTAAATATAAATCAAAACTCCAAATTAAAAAAAAAATGGTTATATTTGACTACATAAAATTAAAAGAAAATTTTGGCATGAAAACATACCATTAAAAAGGGAGAATAAAAATGTTCAATTGCATTAAAATACTTACAACAAGTATCAAGAAAAGGAGCTTCTCTCCCTAATATATAAAGAGCTCCTAAATTTTGATAAAATCCAGTGGGAAAATGGGCAAAGAATATAAAAGGAAATACAAAGTATTTTTAAAATATGTATGAAACTACTCATAAGTAAAGTGCAATTTAAAAGCTACACTGAGATACTATTTTTTCACCAATCAGATTGTCAAAAATCTAAAAGGGTGATACAATCTGTTGGTGAGGCTATAAGAAAAGATTTACTTTCATCCATTGGGGATGTGAATGTAAATTGTTACAACCCCTAGGGAGGGCAATTTGGTAATATCTATTAAAATTACAAATGCATATACTCTTTGACCCAGCTATTCCACTTCTGGGAATGTATCCTAGAGTTATACTAGGTCACATGCAAAATGATATACATGAATATCTATTGCAGCATTGTTAGTAATAGCAAAGGTTGGAAGCGACCCAAATCTTCCATCAATCTGAGACTGATTTTTCTTTTAGCTTGCTTTTACAGCTTCAAAGTGGAAGGGGGAAAATAAAAAGATCTTTTCCTAAGCCTGGAGCCGAGCTGGCCTTAGGTATCTCCATTCCTCTTTGTCCTGGATTGCCCCTCGGTTCTACTAGTCTTTCCAAGGTAGCAGAGCCCTCCCAAGGGGAGATGGGCTCAGGCCCCTTGAGCACATCAGCGTCATGAGAGGGATGGACAGAAGAGGGAGCAATGCAGAACTCTATCCTCTATGAATTAGCAGATTAGAACTTTTCTTTGCTGGGGTAAGTCAAGAGGAAGAAGAAAAAGTCATGTGTGAACTTTCCCTAGATGTAGGATGTGCCACTAATTTTTTTTTTTTTTTTAAGTCTTGCTTAACTTTTAATTAGGGCAAGGTTCGACTAACACTGCTTAAGATTTACACTTGCCATTTTGGTAAAGTGGTCCATTTTTCTAAAAATTATACAACTGGGAGGAAATGCATGATGGTATTTTTTGCCCAGATACGAATGTTTATGGATACCTTATGGAACCATAATTGGGCCCAAAATATTCACCACTGACAGCTTTCTAACCTCAGACAAAATATCTAGAAGATATAAATAGTGTCCTGAGTGACGCTGCTGTGAGACCATAAAACGATGGCAAATACTAAAGTTAGATGTTCTTCTTCGTGACTGTATTTACCTCCGTTTCTTTTTGAGAAACATGTGATTTTGGTAAAACGTGTTGCTGCTGTTTGCATCTTTGTTGTTTATCTGCTTGCTTCGGTTGTGTCTTTTGGTAAACACAAATTTTTCAACAGTCATTCAGAGGTATGTTGTGGAACCTCATCGGAGGGTAGCCAGCAGGAACTCTGCTGGATGGTCCGAGTTTCAATAGAAACCACTTTGTGTAAAAAGGCTCACTTTAAGTGGGTCAATCTGTATTAGTTGCACCACTTGAAACACTGAAGACACACTTTTGTGTATCTAGTGTTTGGGGACTTTTTGGGAACACACTATATTTATACTCTATTAAACTAGGTCAGCTCCTTTGTTGGGACAATCCCAGAGGGAGCTATACATTTCACCTAAAGATAGCAAGAAGAGTTCTGGTATTTTCCTGGTTTGTCTATCCCAACACATTCTGCTGAAGTCTAATCTAGTAAAGTTCTACGTCTCAGTGAATAAACAGTGACTCATTCATTTAAAAATATTTCTTTGTTGTCTAATGTGAATTCTTCATTGTGCTAGGTGTTATGGGAAACATGAATTTCAGCTGTCAACAAAACTGCCCTCTAATAAGGCATATATATATTCATATTTATATATATTTATATGTAAAGCTATATATATATATATGTAAAACTATATATATATGTGTATATATATATGTATATGCACAAAAAGGGCAGAAAGTTGAGTTAGATAAAGCTGTTGAGTCTAAGCTGTAGGAAAGTTACTCAAGACAAAGTGTCCTACGAATAAATCTTTTTTTTTTTTTCTTAAAAAGGGGGCACCTGGGTGGCTCAGTCAGTTAGGTGTCTGGCTCTTGGTTTCCACTCAGGTCATGAACTCGTAGGTCAGGGGATGGAGCCTCGTGTCTGGCTCCACACTCAGTGGGAACTCTGAAGATTCTCTTCCTCTGCCCCTCCCCCACACAAGCTTTCTCTCTCTCTCTCTCTCTCTCAAATAAATAAATCTTAAAAAAAAAAAAAAAAAGAAGATGAAGTGTCCTACAGGTAGCTAGAAACCAAGACTTATACTGGAGAGAGCTCAGGGCATGATAGATAGATGATAGATAGATAGATAGATAGATAGATAGATAGATAGATAGATAAAAACTAATATATAGGGGCGCCTGGGTGGCTCAGTCGTTAAACGTCTGCCTTTGGCTCAGGTCATGATCCCAGGGTCCTGGGATCAAGCCCCACATCGGGCTCCCTGCTCCGTGGGAAGCCTGCTTCTCCCTCTCCCACTTCCCCTGCTTGTGTTCCCTCTCTCCCTGTGTCTCTCTCTGTCAAATAAATAAATAAAATCTAAAAAAAACCCACAAAAATATATATAAAGTTTTTGGGGGTAGCAGATGAAACCCTTGAAAGAGAAAAGAGAGATCTTGACTCACATATAGTTTTTCCCAATTAAAACAAATAGGTGAACAAACAAGATGTGATTTCTGATATTTTTTCAGCATACTTTAAAAATAATTTTTATAATACTCATATAAGTAAAAATGTGTGTTAATCACAAGAACAACATCAAAACTATAGAGATCAGCTGAACTTTGCATGCAATAGGTTGCAGATTTAGGGAGTCACAGTCCACTGTTTCTTGTGGCATCTAGTCCCACACATTTAGAGAATAATATTGAACCAAGATTTTGTATTTTCATTAGGGCACTAGTAACCAAATGTGCATTAAAAGCCGATGAAGTGTCTAAAAATCAGGTTATGTGAAGAATGCCAATTCAAATGAGTTTTTCACCTTTGAAAAGAGAAGGCTTAGTATCATTGATACCTATCTTTGAATAATTGTGGTGGGTCAGTATTTTTTATTGTTATTCCAGAGACCAGAAATAGTAATTTTTATTGTTATTCCAGAGACCACAAGTGAAAGGTCCAAGGAGGCAATTTTAGCTTATGATGTAGAATGACTTGCTAACAATTACAGCTGTCCAAGAACAGTTCAGGGTTTTTTGTGTGTTTGTGAGCAACCCAAACAGCGGTTGAATGGCACTTGATTGGAAATGCTGCGGATGAAATGCTTCTCAAAAACTTGAAGGTGCATTTGAATCACCTGTACTCTTGTAAAATGTTGTGGATCAGCAAATATGCTTTGAGTATCAAGGATATAGAGAATTTTCTTTCAGTGTATACAGAGTTTGGGATTAGAGAAATTTTAAATTCTTCCCAGCTTGAAAAGTCTATTATTCTATCATTTATTTTAGTCCCGATGCAAGGTATTCGCTAGATGCTATGGGACTAAAGAGAAGTCAGGGTTCCTGAGGTAATATGGTAAATTCTAGAAACAGGAAAATGCATAGCCCATGTGGAGTGTGTTAACTTGATCACAAAAAAGTGTTTCTGGAGTAGTGTTGTAGAAACAGGCTTAGAGGCAGGCCAGGTTTCCACTGTGACTATCAAGTTAAGAACTTCCTGCACCTCGGGGATAATGGCATATCAGCTCACATTTGTATTCACCTGTAAACAACATAGCCCCAGGATAGTGGGTTAAATGGACAAATGTTTATTTTTCCAGGTAAATAAAAAAAGTACAGAATTCGGCAGTCCAGGGTTGATCTGACAGCCCCCTGAAGTCATTAGAGACTCAGTTTCCTATCTTCCCGTTCAGCCATCTTCAGAGCTGACCTCTACCTTCAAGATTATCTTAAGATTCAAGATATTTGCTGGAGTTCCAGCAATATGCTCGCATTCCAGCACTGGAAAGGAGGAAAAGAGGCTGAAGAAATTACTCCTTTCAAAGCAAGCAATTCAAAACAAAACAAAAAAAACAAAAAAACCCCACGCAACCGCTGCTTAAATCTCATTGGGCAGAACTTGACCACATGACTGAATGTAACTGCAAGGGCTCCTGGGAAAGCGGGGGTTTCTGAGCTAAGCACATTGTCTAGGGCTTTGTTTCTAAGGAACAATGAATGGGTTGATGCACACTGGGAGTCATCTAGCAGTCTCCCAACAAATGGTGTGTCAAGAAATAGTTCTGAGTTGAAAAGGGACACCTGCAAAGGACTGCTTTTGAAAGATAAATATGGAAGTAATAAAAAGAATGAAATTGAATGTCGGGAGAGTCTGGAGTCAAGATGATTCATTTCTAGATGTAAAGGAATCCTGGAGATGTTGGACTAGACCAGAGCTGTAACAGATGAAGTAGAAAGGCAAGGGACAGGATGGCCATAACAAAGGTAGGATTGACGGGGCTTGGTGAATTGACCTGGACAGAGAGAAAGGGAAAGGAGCTTAAACTACCCATGGGATTTAGAACCTAGGTGATTTGGAAAAATGATGAAATCCACAGGAAAAACAGAAATGGCAAAAATAAAGCCAACTTGCTGAAGGAGAGGATGTGTTTTTTTCAGACATAGTAGATTGGCTATGATGATGGAATATCCAATGGGAGATGTGGGAATGTCTAAATCTTCTATGGGTAAGATTGTGGGACTCGCTCAGGAGATAATCCAGTGTTGAAGGAGTGGCTTTTGAGGTTTTTCATACACTTCCCACTTCCACTTGGATGTCTGTTAGTCATCTCACATTTTATGCTTCCAAAACAGAACTCTCAACCACCTGTGCCCCACTCTAGGTGTTGAGGACCCCAAGAATGTTGGTCTGTTTTAATATTCATCTCCACAAAATACCAATGCATAGGCAAATATGCTGCAAATGAGTTAGATAAAACTCTAAAGCCAAATAGAAATTATTTGATATTGCCTACTCTTTGAGAATAGTCCCCTCTGAATTTTGAGTTATTTCCACTTTTTGGATGCTTTCAAATTTAATTTAGCCATCTGCTTAAGGGGAACGATAACCCATAAAAGCAAGGTGTCCCAATTTAATGCTTCCAGAGCACTCTCCTCATAGACAAACTCAATTTTCCAAATACCAGCTCTATATGCATCTGTTAATTGAGGTGTAGACGAGGTTTCCTGCCTTTTCACTGACTATGAATCTGATTTTCCATTGACAGTATATTCCTAATGCCAGAGGTCAGGCTTGTATTAACCCATTCTGAACCTGTCTTCAAGTGGTTAATGAAAGATCCCTAGAGCACAGCCTTGACCTTCACCTGAGCTGCATTTTTTCTAATTGGATTGGATCTTCCCCTTCCTCTCTTTATTCTTTTAGGCTCTAACCAGAGAAAGAAGCCAATTGACTTCCTGGGATTTATTAATTAATTACAACATGTTTTGGCAGACAATGTTTTGGCTTTCTGTTATGTTCATGTCATCTTTTTATTGTCCTATACCACAAAACATCCCATAGACTAACTCTCTGGGAGTTTTCTACTTGCATTTAGTCAGGAGAGGACACCCTACCCCATGGGGCTGGAGAAGCTCTTATGATATCAAGTCAAAAAGCTGAGGACTCCCTTTCTACATTGCTAAAGCTGCCAGGAGTGCAGGTCATCCCACAGACAAGTGGATAAATTCTAGACCATTCTCTATGGGAGGTCTGGACTTTTTGGAAGAGACTGAAATTTGTTACTAAACCAGAAAGCTGGAAATGTTGAAAAATGAATGAATTTTGCATGAAAATTTTTCAAAATCCAAGAGAGCCTTCCTATTAATAATGTTGTACCAGTGCACAGAGTTTTGTGGTTAACAACACAAACACAACAACAACACCTGAGGGAGTCCCACAATCTTACCCATAGAAGATTCAGACATTCCCACATCTCCCATTGGATATTCCATCATCACAGCCAATCTACTATGTCTGAAACAAAACACATCCTCTCCTTCAGCAAGTTGGCTTTATTTTTGCCATTTCTGTTTTTCCTGTGGATCTCATCATTTTCCCAAATCACCTAAGTTCTAAATCCCATGGGTAGTTTAAGCTCCTTTCTCTTTCTCTCTGTCCAGGTCAATTCACCAAGCCCCGTCAATCCTACCTTTGTTATGGCCATCCTGTCCCTTGCCTTTCTACTTCATCTGTTACAGCTCTGGTCTAGTCCAACATCTCCAGGATTCCTTTACATCTACTCTCACTTTATACTGCTCACCATCCTTTAAAATAGGCCCAGTGAGTACTATATTCATTTTACCGATAAGAACAGGATACTGAGAGAGCTTAGTTACTTGTTCAAGGCCACATGGCTGACTCTCTTACACTCTTTCCACTCTGTCTTCTCATTTCCCTCTAGTGAAAACATTTGCCAGTGTTTGCTTACCTACCAGGTGGTACAGTACAGACTGCTCTAAGTGAGATATGTTGGATCCACTGAATTAAACTGCCTATCTGAATTAACTCTGCTCCTTTCCCCCATGCACAAAAACAGCACTCCCTCCTCACATTCGAAACACCTCCAGCATATGCTAAGACTTCACCAAACTACTCTCTACTCCCCCCAAATAGATCACCAAAGATGAAACTTTGCTCACAGCACTCCTTGTGCTGGGTTCTTCCTCTCCCACCTTGTCTGTCTGCTCTGAAGCCTATTTTGTTTCTATTTCTCTGCTGCAACGTTTGTTATTCCTTCTTTATAACTCTCATAACAAGGTTTAATCATGTGCTTATGTTAATGAGGTAAAGGATCTAAAGAGCTAGCACAGAGCCCAGGACATTGTGTGTATTCACTAAATGTTAACTATGATGATGATGATGATATCTCTTCTATTAGTCTCTTAAACATAAAGGCTCTTTTCTCTGCATGTAGCACAATATGTGTCACATGGTAAGAAATCCTTAGTTATTTTTAATTAATTTATAGGTTATCTATACAGGCATTGTATGGAGAGTCATAAAGGCAACATTTGTATTTATAATGGAGAGTGAGGAGGTGGGTATAAATAACTGTTGCCACGATAATTTTAAAGGAATGGACCTGGGTCTCAGGCACAGAGTATTCATGAGCTTGAAATGAGCTTAGAGAGAGCATCTAGTTGGACAGTTCTCAAAGTGTGGGCTCCCAATCAGCAGCAGTGCCTGGGAACTTGTTAGAAATGCAGATGTCCCGGGCGCCTGGGTGGCTCAGTTGGTTAAGCGACTGCCTTCGGCTCAGGTCATGATCCTGGAGTCCCGGGATCGAGTCCCGCATCGGGCTACCTGCTCAGCAGGGAGTCTGCTTCTCCCTCTCCTGCTCCCCCCTCTTGTGCTCTTTCTCTCTCTCATTCTCTCTCTCAAATAAATAAATAAAATCTTTAAAAAAAAAAAAAAAAAAGAAAGAAATGCAGATGTCCAGCCTCACCCAAGACTTCCCGAGACAGAAACTCTGTTTTCACAAGCCTTCCAGGTGACTGGGATGCACAGTAAAGTTTGAGGACGACCGCTCTAGAAATCATCTAACTTCACAGAGAGAATGAAGGCGCAGAGAAGTCGAATGGCTGACCTGAGGTCACACAGCTAGTTAATGTTAGCAATGAGGCTAGAACTGTAATCTCATGATCACTTGACTTTAATAGTTCTCCCCATTGCTTTTGTATTCTTTTTAAAAAAGGCTCTTCTTTCTCCAGTTCATGGGAAGGTAACTGTATTAATGGTTTGGCGGTGGCTTGCAGTGCTTGCTGGAGAAGCAGAAAGTCTTAACACCAGGACACTGGAGTACGTTTTCAGGCTCACCCTATTACTCTCTGTGTAGCTGCCAGGGGCAGAGAAAACCCGCTATGAGAAGCAAGCAGTCAGCTGACAGCCTCCAGCTGCTGTGCCTTTGGGATCTGTCTCAGTGTTAAAGCCAAGAGCATGGGCTCCCACCTGAGGAAGGAGCATGGCATGGGTCCAAGGGCCTGGCCGTTTCTGCCCAACGTGAGATTCTGATACTGCTCATCTTCCCTTTAGAGCTCCCTTTGAACTGGCTGGGACCCACAGAGGTGCTGGCCAGTCTGAGGCTGACTCTTCCCTTCCCTCTGCTTTTGCAGGTGTCAGACCTCCACTGTGGTCCGAAGACTTCCGTACCTGCTTCTGCCCCCTGCCCCCTTTAGGTTTCATGGGAGTGACCCCTAATAAATCTCTTCTGCTTCTAACTCCACCATGGCATCTGATTATGGCATGACCTGAACTGACACACCACTCTCCTTGAGCCTCAGTTTCCAGATGAATAAATGATGTTGCAAAGTCGATTCCCTAATACAGAATGGGGAAACAATAAACAGTTGCTATATTGTTACTAGTAACAAGATTATCAGCATCTCAAGGTTACTGTGCTTGTATGAAGACATTGGCAGAAATGTGTGGGCAGAGACATCTGTTGCTTATGGAATATTCAGGTGATCACCCGTATTTCTAGCCCAGGTGGGGTGATATGACAAGTTCTGGCCAATGTGTTATAAGCAGAAGTGATGTTTTTCCTATTTAGGCCAAACTATAGAAGAACACATGTCTTCTAAGGCTGGCACGGCGAACTCCAAAGGCATGTGTTTAGTTAGAATAATGGAATCTTCATCAGCCTGTGATCTGTGAGCTAATGTGGAAGCCAGCCCCCAGCAAACCTGCATTAGATATGGCATATGACAAAAAACAAAGCTTTAGTGTGTTAAGCACTGAGATTTGGGGATTAATTTATTACTACAGCTTAAATGATCTTATCCTGACTAAAACAATATGTTTGGCAAAATATATTGTGCTGTGAAAATATAAGACAGTTTCATTTTAACTGCTCACTTTCTAGCATTATTATTGGTTGCACTGGGGAGAAAATGTATCACCATCGAGTAAAGATGAAGATCTAATTCAAAGGCAGAAGAGAAAGAAAAACTTGACTTAGGAATAACATTCCCAAGCTTAAGATAGATAGGAAAAATCAGTCATTTTCAGGGGAATCTTATTTGAATATTCTTACTTGAAAAAAAATCCTAGAGTTTCACTTGAAAAAAATTGAGTTGAGTATGAATTCAACATAGTCATAGCCTTCCATGAGCTTTAGAGTCTAATTAGGCAGTGGAAGTTACCTTTCCCCAAATGAGTTTTGTAGTGTGAGATCATCAGTAATATTTAAATTCTTTATTTTTTTTTAAATGCGCTAAAACTGAAACAGGACATTCCTAAAGTGGTGCCAGTTTCTGTCTAAGTTGACTTGCATACACTGGGGGTGGTTCAACTGAAGCTAGAGATCAGCTGGTTTTGACCTTTTCAATAGTTGGTATGTTGATTAGCAGGCAATTCTGCTCTTCCAGCCCTTAGAACACGACCAACCTGCAGGAGGGGTGGCGACAGCCAGTCAGTCAGAACAGAGAATAATGAAAAGGTCAAAACAGGATAAGGACCAGATTTCACAGCCCCGATAACATTTGAAATTTCATCTCCTTCTTGCCATCGGACAAATGACAAGAAGAATTGGTACATGAGCTGCCTTCCCAGGGATAAGATTTCAACCAAAAATGTCTTGGAGAGAGCCAACATCTTGGATTTGGAAACAGAGAAGTGAATAGTTCTATGTCTCTTTGAAGACAGAGTCAAAACTTATAAAACCTGGAGCTTCTCAATGGCATGACCTGGAAAAGGCATTTTTATGGAGACCACTGTTTAACTACTCTTGGGTGCTCCTAACTTAACACAAGAAAGTAATACCAGGTCACTCACTCTGTGGTATCCAAAAACTAAGGAATGAATTGGAGTTATTTGGATGGCCAAAGTGGAGAAGGGGTGAGTTTGAGGTCTCTGAAGGCAGAATCCACTAAATAAATATCCAACTGAAACAGAGATATGGGGACAGCTTTTAACCAGTGAAGTGGTAGTAGAATGAGGAATTACCTCATTTTACAATCAGTAAAACCGTTGTTTCATAGTTACAGAACTATATTCAATCTAGTTTCCTTTTAAAGCAGTTCCACTGAAAATGTGTAGCATCTTGTCTGGGTACAGATTCCACAGAATCTTGTATCTTAGGAAACAGTTGGTCTCCCATCTTTCTTCCTTCACCCCTCCTTCTCTCCCTTTCTTCCTATTAACTTTTCCTTCCTTCCTTCCTTCCTTCCTTCCTTCCTTCCTTCCTTCCTTCCTTCCTTCCTTCCTTCCTTCTTTCCTTCCTTCCTTCCCCTCCCTCCTGTGGGATTTATTAGTCTGCACAACTGTCTGTGGGTGTGTTTCTATCTTAGAGTCAATGGACTGTTTGGTCAACCTATAACATGAGGGAAGGAATGGCAGGAGGTTTTTCTGTGTTAGATATAAAACAAAACCAAAAATTAAAATGAACCAAAAGAAAACCTGCTGATTAGTTGTCATTTTATGGTTTTGGTTTGTTTCACCTGGTACTGTTGTCTCTTAGCCATGGAAGTTAGAAAATCTGTGTGTGATTCACAGTCCTTCCACTAATTTCCTGGGCAACTTGACTGCAGGTTCAGAGTTAACCAAAGTTTATTTGCTCTTTCGATGTATGTTCCAGGCATTAATCCGGGAGCTTTGACATATGCCATCTCATTTCATTATTATAAAAGTTTGAAGAGGCTAGAATAACTATACTGTTGACTCTTGAACAACATGTGGGTGAGAGGTGTCGACTCCCAAAGCAGTCAAAAATCCGTGTACAAGTGTTGACTCCCCCAAAACTTAACTATTAATAGCCTATTATTGGACAGAAGGCTTACTAATAAAGAGTCGATTAACACATATTTTGTATGTTATTTGTATTCTATACTGTATTCTTTCAATAAAGTAAGCTAGAAGAAAATGTTATTAAGAAAATCATAATGAAGAGAAAATACATTTACAGTATCATACAGTATTCATTGAGAAATATCTGCATATAAGTGGACCCTGCAGTTCAAACCCATGTTGTTCAGGGTCAGCTATAAATCCTGATCTGTCTGGGGCAGTCCCAGTGCCCATTTCCCAGCATCCCACCCCATCCAAGAAGTTAGAACTTCTTTCACTCTTGAAAGTGTCGTAAATTGGAAAATGAATGACACAGTCACCCTACATAGGGTAGGTATTACGATAACATTCTATTTATAGGCCTTTCTGGGTCTTAATTTCTTTACAGATAAAAGTGGGATGCTTGAGCAAATTACATTAAAAGCCCCTTCTTGCTCTAATGGCTACGATTGCTTGTGTATTTATAGATACCTTAGCATCAAAACTTTCTATCTGCTTTAAAAGGACTCCACCTCAGTAACATGTCAACACTGGCAAGGGGCAAGGAAATCCTCCACTTCAGTGCAAGAAATAAGAAGTTTTAAGGCAAAAAGAATGCCTACTGGATTTACATGCATTATGACTCAGTACTGCTTGTGAACTCACCACGGTTTATGTGAGATTATGCGGTTTATGCAGAGCAAAGAGAGTACACCAGAGGACAGTGGGATGGAACGATATACACCTAAAATAAAATATATATATATATGTATATATATATATACACCTAGAATAATTTTTACCTAACATGACTGAGTAATAATGTGATAAATTCTAATATGTTTCAACCTAGAATCGTTGTAACAATGAAGAATTATGAACTCTTTCAGTTGCAAGTTACTTTTCTTATATCCTGTTTTTCGTTCATATGTTTGCTAATGCTATATCTAGAACATAATCTTCATTTTACCTACAGGCAACACCCTGGAAAGCATGATGTAATGGAAAGAGCTTGGGTTTTGGGGTAAAATATTTGAGTTATAAGCTTGGCCTGTCAGTTATGAAAATGCATGCTGCTTAACTTTTCTTTGAAACTCAGTTTCCCCATCCATAAGACAGAAACAGTAATCCAAGTTTAAAGGAATGTTCTGAAAATTCAGTGAGGTAGTGTTGACACATGACAGACACTGAGCAAATGTTTCTAGTTCCCAACCTGCCGGAGGTGTGTATATGAAATGCAACAAATATGTAGTGTTGCATGAGTTATGTCTTTATAAGCCTAGATCATCCATGTTTTGACGGCTGCTCAAACACCAGTAAGTGGGACCTTACCAGGTAATGGCTTTATGACTAGCAGCAAAGGTGGCTTGGTTTTCAGCTCTGCCTTACATTGCCTTAGTTTTTGAGGAAAGATTCTCTTCCTTCTACAAGGCTGTCTGTAAGTTTATTGATCTTTCAAGGCTGAACGTAATGTTCTCTTTACATGGGATACTTAGTAAAGGCAATCTGTCATCAGCTCATGTCCAATATATCCCCCAAATGGAATTTATGTGTCTTTCAAGCTAGGAGAAAGCCAGGATCAGATCTCACCTTTGGTATTGGGTTCTGTCCTAGATGCCACACTTTGAAAGCATCACATGTGTAGCCTTAGGATTAATGGGCCTGGGATGATCAGAGAGTAAAATCTTGAACAGCTGTAGCCACGGAGAATGTTTAAAAGGGCTTGGTATAAATGTTACTCTAATGGGAGCACATTGGCCTGAAAATGACCAATTCTGGACTAAAATGAGCAGGATATGCTTTCTTTCTGGAAACACAATACAGAGAGAACAGAGAGGCATCTGAGGGAGAGGCAAAGAGACAAAGACCCAGAGGAGAATTCAAAGAAAATGCAGAAGAACTTAGGGAGAACAAATCACTGTCAGAATAAAGAGTAACAAGTAGCAGATGCTTCACAGTGCACACTAAAAGTATTTCTCTACAACCTCTACTAAGTCTTGCTATTTCAAGTAAATGTCAAGCATTCGCATCACAGAAACTGATAGTGTTTTGCATATTTTTTTTGTAATCAGTGACAGTGATACCCAATGCAGAATCACTTAAGACAAAAACAGTAACATATGAGGAATCTGAGTAATGAAGTCTCCAATAGTTGTCTTGGTGAGAGGATGGCTTTTACCTTCCCAGAATCTCCATCACCTTCCAAGGCTACCTTAAACAAAAATAATAATCTTTACTATGGACAATGGATAATTTCTTAATCTTAGGGGAAGGCTGAGTAAAAGCATCTTTAGAGAAACTTATTACAATTCCTGATCTGTCATATACAATGGAGGTAAAAGTGTTATTTGCTATGCAGTTAGAATTTTAAGACAAATGTTCTAGTTCCTCTTTCTAACAGGATCGCCTCCGCCTCACCCAATCTCCACTAAAGACATTCTGAAACCATCATAGAATCTCCTAGACAATTCTCGAAACCTTCCACAGCATTCCCATGTCTTTGTACCAGTATTTAGTAGAAGGGAAATTGAAATACACCTCAAAATGCCTACTATTTATTTAACAAGTATTTACTAAGTTCCAGAAACTGAGCTTGGTACTGATTATCACTGCTTTATGACATCTAAAAATGCTCATTATCAAATTTATAGAATATTGTATGAAGTTTTATCCTATTGTATGAATCAGTGGATCCCATTTAACCTCTTTCTTTTTCATTTTTTTTTACTCTCCTAAAGCCCCATTTACATTTTAATAATGTTAAAGATAGTCATATACTCTTAATCATTCCAGTTGAAAATCTGATGCCAAAGTGGAAAAATTGCCTAACAGTCCTTGCAAATTGTTGCAAGATATGTAACTCAAACACATAATGAACTACCAACTAGATGGTAAGGAAATTCACAATTATATTCTATTATGAATGATAGAAGGAAGTAGGGATATTTAGCCCAGAGAAGCAAATGCTCCTAGTAACTATTTTAAATATCCAAAAGGTCATGGAGTAAAAGAAAAATTTGGATTGTTCTAAATGACACTAAAACATAAAACTAGAGTAATAGGTGAAAACTACTTTGAAAAAAAATCTGCTCTCTGATACGTAATAGCAAAGATAGAATTGGCTATTGGAAGGCAATGAACTCAAGGATAGAGGAGGAATTTGGCAGAGAAGGTGTAGAACAGTTTCAAACATCAGATTGAGATGTGGGCCATAAATCCATTTCAATTCTGAAAGGCAATAATTCCAAGGAAATAAAATGAAGATGAGGAACAAGGCATATAACAAGTTCATCTGAGTTACAGAAGATAGAAAAGTATAAAATTTAAAGAAGAAAATCCATATAGTTGTAAAAAGTTTTCTGCTGGAGAAGTCCAAAATCACACAGAGATGAGAAGACTGATGTCCCTCATGAATAATACCTAATGCATTGGGATTGGGCAACTGGGCTCTGATACTGTGTATAAGGCAAAGGTAATTGAATACTAAGAAAGAGACATACAGTGGTCCGAATAATATAAAATCTGAGCACATTAATATTTCTGTCAATTTAACCAAGAATGTTATGGCATATGTGTCACTGGGAATGACAGAAGCTATTACTGAAATGAGATTAGAATCTTTTTGAAATATCAACAGAAGCATTATAGTTGGTAACATTCCCATCTAAAATAGATGAGACTGATGCTACACAATCAACATACTAGGGGGAATAGCATACAGAATTTACAGACTACATTATTTTGTTCTATATTGATTTTTCCCTTAGGAGTTTTTGATTAGCTGTCAAATCAATTAGTTTTCCTCAATCCCAAGTACAATGTCAAATTTCTCTGTTTTTTGGGGAGAAAGGGGATATACCTGGTTTCCTTCTTTTTATTATGACCACCAGGGTGTAAATTGATTGGCCAAATAAATAGGTAAATGAGCTGTGTGTAATGTCTAGTGTTGGAGTGGAGGGGCTTGTTCTGTCTCATCTTTGCAGTGTCGGTCAGGGCTATCTTGATTCTTGGTTGGGTCAGTGTAGTGTGAGCTCTGTGTTCCAGGTTTTACAAACCCTTAAGAGAAGAATGTAGTAGGAGGATACTTTAATTTTCAGGTCTGTTTACCTCATCTTCCACATCCTCTAATGATTCAAGCAGCATCAAGAACTTGCATTATTATAATGCCGCCCTGGTGGTAGGGCTGATACCAAACAACCAGTTAAATTCTTTACTCTCGACCTCTTATGTAGATTTGGATAGATCTAAAGCAGAAAAATAGTTTTGAAAGCCATTACTTTTATTGTAAGAACCAAGTATTTGAAATAGAAAATGAATTATTTGACTTCATTGGCTTTAAATGTGGAAAACCCAAGGCCTACAAGATTCAAAGCATAATATAGCAAGAACGGGTAGGTTATGTAAGCAGAGATGGGAACTCTAAGAAAGAATCAAAGGGAAATGCTAGAAATTAAAAACACTGTAGCAGAAATGAAGAATGCCTTTGATAGGTTCATCAGCAAGGCCAAGGAAAGAATCAGTGAGTTTGAAGATATGTCAATACTTCAAAAACATGAAGAGAAAAAAAAATGAAAAAACAAAAACAAACAAACAAAAAAAAATGGAACAGAAAATCCAGGAATTGTGGAACAATTACAAAGTGTAATGAGAATACCAGAAGGAGAAGAAAGAAAGGAACAGAAGAAATATTTGAAGGAATACTGGCTAAGAATTTTCTAAAATAAACAACAGGCACCAAACCACAGATCTTGGAAGATCAGAGAACACCAACCATGGCAAGTACCAAAGAAAATCTACAACCAGGCATATCATATTCAAACTGCAAAAAAAAATCAAAGACAAAGAGAAAATCTTATAGGAAGTCAAAGGTGGAAGAAACATCCACTTATAGAGGAATAAAGTAAGAATTAAATCAGACTACTCTCCAAAAATCATGCAAGCAAGAAGTGAAGGAAATATTTAAAAGCAAACAGCCACAAACTAGAATTCTGTATCCAGTGAAATCATCCTTCAAAAGTAAGGGAGAAATACTTTTTCAGACAAACAAAAATTCAGGGAATTTGTTGCCAGTAGGTCTGCCTTGTCAGATATGCTAAAATAAATTCTTCAGAGAGAAGGAAAATGATAGAGGTTAGAAGCTTAGACCTACATAAAGAAGAGAGAGTGTTAAGAAAAGAATAAATGAAGGTAAAATAAAATATTTTCTTTTTCTTATTCTTAATTGACCTAACGGGTAACAGTTTGTCCAAAATAATAACAGAGACAAGGTGTTTGGAGATTATGGAGTATCTATAAGTGAAATAAATGACAGCAATGCTCTAAGGGACAGGACGGAAGAATTGGGAATATTCCGTTGTGAGGTACTTGAACTACCCCTGAAGGGATATGGTAGTATTTGAAAGTGAAGTTGGACTAGTTATAAACATATGTTGCAAACTCAAGGGCAACCACTAACAAACAAACAAAGAAAACCCCACAGTATAAATACCATACGCTAGAGTAAGGAAGACTATGACAGCACTAGAATTCACAAAATGGGAACAGAGCTTAATCAAAGAAGGGAGAAAGGGTAGATTAACAAGGATGCTCTCAGTTCCTGAGAAATGGCCCAGGTCTCAGCTGTGGTTGGAGATAAAAGGGATAATAGAACCCCTGATTGAAATACCAGACAAGCTGCAAGGATCCCAAAATAGAATGTATCATTTTCTAATTTGCCTTATGCAGTCTAGGAGAGTGCAAGCCTCCTAGAGAAAAATTCCAGGTCCAATATGGCATTTGAGTGATCAAGTAGCAACTGTGGAAGGAAATCGACAGATGGTTCTGAGGGCAGCTTTGAGCCCCTCCAACCACGACGTGGCATGAGAAACTCGGTTGGGTATTCAGAGCCCCCCAAGAGGAGCCTCATAGTTGGGATGAGGAGGACACAGGTGCATGGAATTTTTAACTGGGGGCCATTGAGAGATTGCAGTCATAAGCAGCAAGTGCAGCCTCATGGCTTCCACTAAATTTTAGCTTCTGTTTCTTCACAACTCCTTGTTCTACTTCATGATCTCTCTCTGTCTCTCAGAATTCAGCTCTTACTGTTAATAGCCTAATTTTCTCTACAGTTCCGAAGACTAATTGCAGAGTTGAGAGGATCTTATTAGTTAATTTCTGAGTAGAGATTTAGAGATTTCACAACCACTGGTTAGCCTAAGGATTGGTTACTCTCAAGTCAGTTCTTCACCCTGGACTGACCTGGTGAAGTTGGATGCAGGACCCTTAGTTGAGACTATGGCTGCCCAGGGATGTTTCTTTAATCCCTCAGGAATTGCTGTGTGCAATGTGGTTTCCTTAAAAAAAATAAAATTGTGGGCACGGCAAGCATAATAGTTAACCTTGACTTGTCTGATGATAGATAGATAGATGATAGATTGATCAAAACTATTCTGTAATCAATAACCTATGGTACAACTATTCTGTAACACAATTCTGTAATCAACAATCTATGATAAAAGGAAATTAAAATTACAAAAGTAATAATATAGTAAGGGTCAGAAGTTGTTAGTATATTTCTTTATCCTTTTCATGTCGTTCCTTATAAAAGTCATGTCAGTATTAACAACAGTAAAAGCTAACATTTGCTAAATGCCTACTATGTGTCTAGCATCCTGTTAGGTGTTTTATATAGAATAATTAAATTCCCACAACAATCCTGAGAGGTGGGTACTGATATCTCATACCACTAATGACCCTGAGTCTGAGAAGTTTAGTAATTCATACACATAAATTTTCTGCTTATAGGAGGCAACATTTACACATTTTTTTCTCACAAAATACCCCTGCTTATACTTGGTAACAAATTCATTTTTGAGAGCAAAAATAAAAGAGTAATTTAGAGATAAGAAGAGAGAAGGAAACTAAAATAAGCAGAAGAAGCTTATTTTAGATGTAGTACTTTTATAAAAACAATTAAACCTTAATTGGTTTTTGCAAAAAAACTTAAGGAATCCTAGGAAGCTTTAAATGAAACCTAGGACCCTATGAGATGTGAATTTTATAATCTTGGTCTGTAAGAGGAAGTTCCTTGGGAAACAGAAAAGTTGAATTTTTGCTTGGTTCTGTAACTTACTGCAGACCCTTGACCAGGCTCCATAACTTTTCTGGCATTATAGTCACCACCACCAATAAGCCCTCATCAAATGCTTTTATGAACGTGGAATACTAGATAGGAAGGAAGTTGGTATTTTGGATGAGCAAGTCTGAGTCCTTAGCCTGAAGACCAGAGAATGAGAATTATGCATATTTTGTGACAAGGATGCAAAAGTGAGAAAGAGACAATCCTAGTGAGTCCTCAAGAAACTCGCTAATTAACATAATGAACACATAAGTGCAATGCATGGCCTGCTATAGTGAAAGTCTTTGGTAAGTATATATGAAAGCAGAGCATTATTTCTCTCCTCCCACCACCCTGGCCCATTGGTAAAGTCACAGGGATTGTATCTCACGTGCCAACTCCCATCAGTTATTAGCAGCCTGGGTCTTATGTGGAAAGATCAGTTACTTGGTCCAGGCCAAGCAGGAGTGAATGCCACAAGTTACCAAGGATGTAGGCAAGAAAGGGCAGGGGGATGTGTGTGGAGGAAGAACACTTTAAACTCCAAGATGGCTTTGGAGTTACACTGAACTGGGTTGGCAGTCTTGCTGTGTCATTTAACCCTGTGACCTTAGATAGATGACAAAGTGTCTAATCCCTACATTGTGTGCTGTGATAGCTATGTCATTCCAAAAAGCACCTAGCCCAGTTTCTGACTAATAGTAGTTGGTCAATATATGTTAGCTTCTTTGGCCGGCAATCCAACTTTTTCAATAGATGACAAGGTAGCCAGGAAGTTCTTGGTGCAGTGGTCATTGTAAATGAGGATCCAATAAGCATGCATCTGTAAGGACCCTAGACTCCTCTCTTCTCTGAGGACATCCCTCAATATTTACACTAAATTTTTGCCTTTTCATTTGCAACTTCACCCCTTACATTTGTGTATTTTATTTTATTTTTATTTTTTAACGATATTTATTTATTTATTTATTTATTTATTTATTTGAGAGAGAGAGAGAGCATGTGCACACATGCGAGCAGGGGGAGGGGCAGAGAGAGAGAGAGAGAGAAAATTTTAAGCACACTCCACCCTGAGCACCGAGCCCAACTCGGGGCTCCATCTCAGATCATGACCTGAGCCAAAACCAAGAGTTGGACGCTCAACTGACTGAGCCACCCAGGCACCCCACATTTATGTATTTTCTTATCATCTTCCTCTCTTTGTCCTTCCCACAGTTGTCCTCTGCTTTGCGGATTTGCTATGCCAGTCAAATGCACAAAGTTTATCTAGGGACTCAATACACAAAACCTGGGAACCAAGGGTGCCTTTGAAGGCTACCATTTTGACCACAGGAATCCAAAGTCTGAAGTTAGGAAGTAAAGACTGTCACAAATCTGCCTTCCCAGAGATCGGCTCTGTTCTCTGAAGAACCTGGATCTCCCCACAGTTAAGTCGTCACAAGCTCCCAAATCACCATGGAAGTCTCGAGTAGTTATGTTGAAGGCCTTCAAATACCCGTGACACAGTTTAGATCCATTGTATGACTGAATAAATGGAACCAGCCAAATGTTTTTTTCCCTTTCCTTTATATGTGGGTTCCCTTAGACCTCCTGGCCTCTCCATGCCCTTTGCTGCATGCATGAACAAAACTGCCTCCCAGAGCAGATCTGCAAAGGATTTTTCTGGCGAAGGCAACCTGAGGTCAAGAAACCACACAGCTGTCAGCTCCTAGTTACAGTCTGAGGGGAAGAGAAGCCTGAGGCTTGGGTATTAGGCTCCCACACCGTCAGCCTCCTCCCTAACATTTCAGCTGAACAATAACCACGATTGATATAAGAAAGAACAAAGCAACTTCCCAAATATTTCTTTCTTTTTTCTTTCCTTTTTTTTTTTTTTTTTTGCCCAGTATGCAATGCTTCCTGTTTCTCTAGTAATGAAAATGTGTTCATCTGTCAAACAGAAAGCTGCCCCACTGCTTAGGTGCAGAGAACTTCAATCACAGCAGCTGCTGTGAGCAGACCAAGAGCCAAGCTCCTCATTTGTTTTGGCTAACGCTGAAGAATCAGTTTAGGCATCCCCTAGAACAAAATGGTGCACGGGAACAGAGCCAAGCTATGGAAGAGAAGCAGCAAAGTTGCAACAGATTATTTGTCTGCTCAAACAGAAGGAGAAAGATAGCAAAACCTGGATTCATTTGAGTCCAGCCTCCCTAACATATTCTCTATTTGCAACACAGATGATTTCCTCTAATATCATTCAACAGGTGCTAAACTGTAGCTTTTCTGGAGATTAATCATTGCAACCTTGGTAACAGAGAATCAGGAATTAATAAAGCAGCTCCCAGAATCCTTCGGTTATTTCTGCTGGGGACTCAGCACGGGACACAACAGTGTATTTTGTAGGTGCTCATTAATGGTGATCATGATGAGGAAAGTAACCTCGCCCTTTGCATTCCCAGTATCACATTGATAGGAAAATATGTTTGCTTTTGTGACTCTTAGGCTGTAAGCTTCTTAAGACAAGTCTTTTACTTAACTCTTATTTTCAGACACCAGCACATAGTAGGCACTCTAAATACAGGTTGAAAGGTTTATTTGTTGGAGTAAATTGCATGAGTATATAACATGCAAACATGAACATCTTTCAATTTCATTAGGGAGGGTTTGAGTAAGTATGGTCATTTTGGGTGATTTACCAGCACTGTTTATCTTAAAAGTTTCATGTACATTTCTATTTTCACCCATTTGAGACAAAGACCAAGGCCACACAGGTGTAAATTATTTAATTGGATCATTAAGCCAAACCCATTTTGGGACTCAGTTGACCAGCTAGCTGAGAAAAAAGTAGACCTAAGGAACAATGACATGACTTTACTTCTTTTCCAGATTTATCAGAAAATGGCTCAATCTGAATTCCCATTTGAATATTGTAGATTTGATTAGAGAAGGGGAAAAATGAAGTCAAACTCTAAGCAGGACGAAAATGAAATTAAATGGCAATTTCAAAATACTTAAATGCCTGCAAAACTTTGATGCTATATCTCCAGTCTGGACCACTTTTACAGGATTGTTCTCAAATTGATCAGCCTGCTCGGTGTAAGCTTGTGTCCCAGGAAAGGTCTAAATTAGGTCACTCTCCAGGAGAAGATAGACCAGCACCTAATGGTAATAGTAGTGGGTGTTGTAGTGGTCTGCTGCCTGCATTTCCAAGTCTCAGATTCTGTAGTGATGTGGAGTGAATGAGTGGATCATCCCTAGAGCCTGGAGTGTGTCCAGTGTGTGCTGAGGCACTGGCTGGGAAACTGAGGGAGCTCTGATATAAGCCGGTAGTTAGATTTTCCACCTTGCATGCCTCTCTTGCAAAACCACAGTGCTGGCTGGGATGAAGACGTGGCAGGAGGAGCCTCCCCTGTAGAGTCAAAGATAAGAGGACTAGTGTTCTTGCTTGACTGCTGGACCCAGCCAGGTCTGCGTGGACCCTCCATGGAGGAGGAGGAGAGAGGCTAATCTTCATTGCCTTGTCCCATATATCCCGTGCTTGTTTCTCCAGGCCCCGCCCCCTTCCACATTATTTCAATAGTGAGATAGTCAATTTATTTTGTTTGGCACATTGTATTCCACACACAAACTGATCTGATAACATTTGGGTGAAATTATTAAATTTAGCAAAATATTGGAGTAGAGTTGTTTAGTTCTGGGATCCTATATAACTTGATCAAAATGATTTTCATTTCATGTTGCTTATTTCGGTTTTCCTACAATACTATGGCATCTAGCTACAAATGAAAATAGTTAGACATCCAGGTAATTTAAGTCCATCTTATCAAATATTAGATTTGGGGAGATGAGGATAATAAAATAAAGGTTTATTATTTCCAGATGGATATTTGGCATTGTGGAGTAACAGCCTCTGTAGGGTAACATTTGAAGAATTAACATTATTGGAGCCAAAATAGAAGAATGATATGATTCTTCAGCATAAATGGACATATACGTCAAATAAGCATTGGATTGAAATAAACCAATTTAATTTCCAAAAGCCCATTGCACTTAGTAGAAAATCCTGCATAATGCATGCAAGCCTATGATATTGCCCTGTGAGCCACTCTTTGAATTACTACTGAAAATTTCAATCCAACCCAACCAAATGCATTATATATGCATGTATATATGTGTGTGAAAATTTGAAGCCTCTGAACAAAAGGTCTTAAACAATGTAGCAGGTGTCAACTTTGAACCAAGACAATGGTGGGAACCCTAAATCACAATATTACATACTTAAACCAATTTGTTCCAGTGAAATACACTCAAGCATCAAATGTTTATTCAAAGAGAGACCACATATGCCTTTTCTGTGGAAGACTGTCCCTGTTTGTTTTCCCTCCTTTAAGTATGCCCCAGTGTCCCAAAGTATGTCCTTAAGACTGAAGCTTAGTTATCTATGGTATGGGGACAGGATTGGGAAGAACTTGACCCAGTTCCTTCAGGGATTAGTTCTTGAACTCCTGAAAATCGTATTTAAAGTGGCTTACAAATGGATGAGAATTTTTGCCTGATATTTGAGATTGAAAACCCATGATGGGAATCCATTTTGACTCTGGAACCACAACTTGAGACTATTAACACTAGGTGCCTCTTCTTAATCACCAGGCAAGAACTGCATGTGAATTTGATTCTGCCATGATTGGCCACTTGGAATAAAATTTAAGATGTTGGAGAACATGTATTTTCCTTGAATACCATGTGAAGACTAGAGTCATGTTAAGTTGAGCAGACAGAACTCTGCAACAGTACTCAACTGTAAATGCATTGTCATACCATTGGCCCCTCTCCCCATATGGGAGCTCCAATACTTTTGGGGTATAATGTATCATAATGACCAGGATCCTCCATTATCAGAAAACTTTGGTTGAGACTTGACTCTACTCATACTCAAATCTTAAGCAAGGGACATTCAGGATGTCAACAACTCTGAAGTTTTCTACACTACAACAGCAGTTCTCAAACTTTTCTGTCTCAGGACCCCTTTACACTCTTCAAATTATTGAGAGGCCCAAAGAATTTCTGTGTTTGTGGATTATATCTATTGATATTTACCATATTAGAAATGAAAACTAAGCTTTAAAAAATATTTATTCACTTAAAAGTAACAGCAATAAACCCATGATAGGCTAACACAAAAACATACCTTTAGGAAAAATAACTGTATTTTGCAAAAATAAAAAGAAGAAGAGCATTGTTTTTACATTTTTCCAAAGCTCTTTCCTGTTTAATAGAAGACAGCTAGAGTCTCAATGTACATCTGCAGTTCTTCGGTAGTGATATCACAGTACTTTCAAGAGAGTGGGAGTGAAAAAGTCACAACAATTTAATATGACTTTGAAAATAGTTTGGGTCTCATGGACTGCCTGAAAAGGGGACAACCTGGGGGTCCCCAAACCACACTTTGAGAACTACCATCCTTAGAAGTAAAATGGAGGGTAACGACAATAGTAACTACAGCCAATCTTACTTGAATCACTACTCGGTGCTTGTCTCTAATTTCAGTGTTTTTCATATATTATTCCATTTAACCCTTGTAGCAACTCCAGGAGGGAGATATTTTATAGTCTTTCTTCATTTTCTAGATGAGGAAACCGAGGCAGAAAGAAGTTAAGTGACCTTCCCAAGATCCTGGGGCTCATAAATGGTGGAGTCAGGGTAGGAATGCAGGTGCAGGGTTGTTACAAGATCAATAATGATGGTGGTGTGTGTGGGGGGGGTGGCTGTGGTGGTTATGGGAGTGTTTCACATTTATGAAGCATTGAGTATGTAAAATGCCGGGTGCCGGACACGAATCCTCTTTTTGCCCTCACAACAGATCTATGATATGTACAGTATTATGATCACCATTCTACACATAAGGAAATGGAGTCTTTCTTATGCACTTTCCTAGTGCATAGGAAAATTATGTAAGTTCTCTAACTCTACAGTTTTCCTATTATGGTAATGAAGTTGGAAATTAGGCTGAAATTAGGAGAGGTGGTCTGATGACCCATTTAACTGGCATCAGGGCAGAATAAGATATGGTTCTTTCTGCAAAAGTGAATTTTCCCAAATAGTTCATCTTCACTACTTTGTGGGCCCAAACTATACTGATGGAAGGGATTATTATGAACATTAGCTTGGATTCTGTGCTTTCCTTTAGAGAGATACATTGTGGGCTATGGAGGTGGGCAGGCCTCCATTTCCTTATTAAATCATCTCAGGATGCTTTATATGTTGTATGTGGGTTTTCTTTTTGAAGTTTGTAGATCTTTCCTTTCATATTTCTTTCTGTCTTCTCCTTACCAAACCAAGAGCATTTTCTTCTCAGAAGAATCCTCGTACTTGTGTCTAGCCCTCCCTCAGTGCCCTCGTAACTTACAGGTCATGTTCTATCTCTTAGGAAACCAGGCAGCCCAGTTTGCTGGCATTGTGGGTAAAAGAAGAGCAAAACCTGTCTGAGTTTATGGACTCTGCACATGTTTTGATTGTTCTAAATGCTTCCTCTGCTCACTTGCTTCTGATTGGCCCTGCCCAGATAAATGAGCTTGCTGAGTAAACCCTGCTCCTATAAGTGATATATTACTGAGGGATCACAACTTTTGCTAGTTCGAAAGTTTAATGCCATTTATTTTGAAGACCATTTGCTTAGGGGCTTTCTTTTTATATATTTTTACATTTGAGAGCTCAGCTCTTAACTACACTTTTAAAAATCCTTTAGAGGAAACCAAATATGTCTTGTTCCAGTTCCAATAAGATTGCTTTGAATGTTTTGAACTTGTAGTCATGGTTGAGATGACCTAATTTAAAACACATTTGGAAGTTCAACTGAGCCTAACCTAGGTAGCTTCAATGTTTTCTTGTATGAGTTCACTTTTTTGTGGTTGTTGTTTTGTCTAAATTCATGTCCCATTCTTGTTTATGTTCTTCTGTAGCTGAGCTATATCTCCAGGAAAAAAAAAAAAATAAGAAAGCCACCAAAGAGGGAAAAGAAAAGAAAACAAAGAGAAAGAAGGAAAAAAGAAGTGAGAGAGATGATATGTGAGCAGGGAAACAAATACAAAGCATTATTTCACTAGACAACAATCGATTGAATAAAACAATTACAGGTGCTAAGGACTGGTCTAAGGAGTGGACATGCAAATCTTTCCAATCACACACATAATAAAGTTCACATTCTAGGATCTGACTCCTGCCTACCCACCTAAGCTCCTCACCCAATCCTCCTGACCTTGTAATATATGCTCTATGATAATCCAATGACATATTGTGGCCTCCCTCCAACTCTATGCACATATGGCTCTCTGCTTTGAACGTCCCTATGACCCCCACCGTTTGTTTGTCAGGCAAACTCTTAATCATCCTTCAAAACTCGGCAGAAGCGTCACCACTTCTGACAAGGTTTTCTCTCCTCTCTAGTTTGGGTTCACCCCTTTTGTCTTTGTACCCCTACTGTACCTTTGAGAGTACTCTTTTCACAAAGACATTTGTATGTTTTCACGTTGGCTTCTCCACTAATTTGCAAGCTCTTGGATAAAAATTTCTGCATCCTTAGATCTACGAGATGCTGGACACAAAGTGGATGAACAATATATACTGAGTAAGTTTAAATTTGAATTATAAAAGAGTTCCTGTTGTCTAGGAGCTGGCAAACCTGTGGCAATACAGACTTAAGCGTTGGAAACTGTAGCACAAGATGAGCTCTCCCCGATGTTCTCCTGACGGGCATGTCTGCTAATATAAAAACTCCTAGCTGACTCACAAATAAACCTTCACATATGATCAAAGATTTTCAATAGGCGTACCAAGACCATTCAGTGGGGGGAAAAGATAGTCTTTTCAACAAATGGTGTTGGGAAAACTGGACATCCACATGTGAAAGAATGAAGTTGGACCCTTACCATGCACTATACATAGAAATTAACCCCAAATGGAACAAAGACCTAAACATAAGAGCTAAAACTGTAAAATTCTCAGAAGGAAACATGGGAGAAAAGCTTCAATAACATTGGATTTGGCAATGATTTCTTAGATATGACACCAAAAGCATGGGCAGCAACAAAATAGGTAAGTCGAACTACATCAAAATTAAAATGTTTGTACATCAGGGGACACTATCAACAGAGTGAAGAAGGAATACATGGAATAGGAAGAAATATTTGCAAATCATATATCTGATAAGGGATTAATATCTAGGATATATAAAGAACTACAACTCAACAAGAGCAACAAAATCCATCTGATTAAAACATGGGCAAAGGACTTAAACAGACATTTCTCCGATGAAAAGAGACGAACTGGCCAATGAAAGAATCTTTAGAGAAATGTGAATCAAAACCACAATAAGATACCATTTCACACCCATTGGGATGGCTACTATGACAAAGTGGTTGGGGTGTAGGTATTGGCAAGAATGTGGGGAAATTGGAACGATTATGCACTGAAGGTGGGAATGCAAGATGGTGCAGCCACTATGAAACACAGTATGGCTGTTTCTCCAAAAATTAAAAACAGAGTTACCATATGACCCAACAATTCTACCTGTGTATACATGTGTGAGTGTGTGTGTGTATCCATCCCAAAGAAGGGAAAGCGGGGACTCGAACAGTTTATGTGTATGCCTATGCTAATGGCAGCATCATTCACAATAGCCAAAAGGTGGAAACAAGTCGAGTTTCCACCAACAGATGAACAGATAAATAAAATGACATACAATCAAATACTATTCAGCCTTAAAAAGGAAGGAAATTCTGACACAGGCTACGACATGGATGAATGTCGAAGACATTATTCTAAGTGAAATAAGCCAGACACAAAAGGACGAATATTGCAGGGTAACACATGAAATATCTAGAGAAATCAAATTCATCAAGGCAGAAAGAGGTGGTTGTCAGGCCTTAGAGGGGAGGAGATAATAGGGAGTATTGTTTGGTGGATGGAGAGTATCAGCTGGGAGATAAAAAGGTTCTGGAGATGGATGCACAACCATGTGAATGCATTTAGCATCACAGAACTGTGCACTTAAAAATGTTAAAATAGTAAACTTTATATCATACATACTTTACCACAACTTTAGAAAATTAAAAAAAAAAAAGCAAAAACAAAAAAACAAGCAGACAGAGCTCTGCTGTTACCACCCTATTGTTTCCATGTTGTCTTATAGCCTGGATGAGTGAATGCACTGAAGAATCTGGTAAAGACCTCACTTCAGTTTAATTATGTTAAGTGAGTCAGGAAGGAATCAACCTGCTGTCTTCACACTGAAGGCCCACGGACAAAGCTCAGCAAAGAACCCAGGCGAACTGGCTCCTGGCTCCTGATTCCTGGCACTGTGCAAAAGCCAAGAGGCTTTGCGGTTTCCCAGTGAAGAACAGGTAGGCACCAGGAAGGGGTGTGAGCGGACTGCTTTGTTGATAACGGACCAGCGCCAGGAAGAAGACACCTGTGATATGACTTGGCCATTGCTTCCCCTCCTGGGACTTCTGAGCTCCTGCACTTCCTACGCTCATTAAAAGTTATAGTTCTATAGTTGACAAAAGCGAGCAACTCATCTGGCTATAACTCAGGGCTGAGAAGAGAGCCTCCCCTTCACCCTACCTGGCAAGCCTCCTTCCGCCTTCTTTCTCCACCCAAGAAATTCAACCAACTGCTCTGTCAGAGATTTCTTTCCTCCCCACCACCATCCCCTAATGAAGTGCAGGTGAGTGTGCAGCCCCTCAAGAATGAAAAGGAGGGTGCTTTGGGAGGGGCAAAGGGCAACAGCATTCCTGAGAAATTCAAGTCCTCACATCCACTTGTCTTGCAGTTGTCAGAGGTTCTTGGTCCTCTCAAACTTCGGGTAAGGTGCCAAGTAATAAATATTTTATGTTTCGTGGGCTGAACGGTCTCTCTCACAACTATTTATATTTTGCTCCTATGGTACAAAGTGCCAAGAATATGTAAATGGGCATATCTGTGTTCCAACAAAACTTTATTTGTGGAAATTAAATTTGAATTTTTTATAAGTTTAATGTGTTTCAAAATAGTATTCAAAAACAAAATTTTCAACCATTTAAAAAGTTTATAAAAAGATATATGCACTATATATATATATCGGGTATACAACATAGTGATTCAACGCTTCCATACCACACCCGGTACTCCTCACGGCTGCACACTCACCTGCACTTCATTAGGGGATGGTGGTGGGGAGGAAAGAAATCTCTGACAGAGCAGTTGGTTGAATTTCTTGGGTGGAGAAAGAAGGCGGATGGAGGCTTGCCAGGTAGGGTGAAGGGGAGGCTCTCTTCTCAGCCCTGTTATAGCCAGGTGAGTTGCTCGCTTTTTGTCAACTATAGAACTATAACTTTTAATGAGCGTAGGAAGTACAGGAGCTCAAACGGACACTGGACCGTATTTGGCCCATGGTATATTGTTTGCTCATCCCTAGTTTAAATACTTTTAATCTACCTATTTTAAAAAAAGAGAAGGAAAAGAATCAAAGTGGTGTTTTTTAAAATTTTTATTTAATTTTTTTAAAGATTTGATTTATTTATTTGAGAGGGAAAGAGCATGAGTTGGGGGAAAGGCAGAGGGAGAGGGAGAAGCAGACTTCCCGCTGAGCAGGGAGCCCCAATATGGGGCTCAGTCCCAGGACCCTGAAATCATGACCTGAGCCGAAGGTAGATGCTTAACTGACTGAGTCACCCAGGTGCCTTGGTGTTTTGTTTTGTTTTGTTTTAATTAAAGTTTTTATTTAAATTCCAATTAGTTAACATATAGTGTATATACAATGGAATATTATGCGGCCATCAAAAGGAATGAAATCTTGCCATTTGCAACAACGTGGATGGAACTGGAGGGTATTATGCTGAGCGAAATAAGTCAAACAGAGAAAGACATGTATCATATGACCTCACTGATATGAGGAATTCTTAATCTCAGGAAACAAACTGAGGGTTGCTGGAGTGGGGGGTGGGGTGGGAGGGATGGGGTGACTGGGTGATGGACACTGGGGAGGGTATGTGTTCTGGTAAGCGCTGTGAATTGTGCAAGACTGTTGAATCTCAGATCCGTACCTCTGAAACAAATAATGCAATATATGTTAAGAAAGAAAAAAAGAAGAAGAAGAATGTAGCAGGAGGGGAAGAATGAAGGGGGGGAAATCGGAGGGGGAGAAGAACCATGAGAGACAATGGACTCTGAAAAACAAACTGAGGGTTCTAGAGGGGAGGGGGTTGGGAGGATGGGTTAGCCTGGTGATGGGTATTGAGGAGGGCACGTTCTGCATGGAGCACTGGGTGTTATGCACAAACAATGAATCATGGAACACTACATCTAAAACTAATGATGTAATGTATGGGGATTAACATAACAATAAAAAATTTAAATAAAAAAAATTAAAACTCAGATAAAACCTAAAAAAAAAACAAAAAAAAAACATATAGTGTATATATCGGGTAGATACAGTGATTCAACGTTTCCATACAACACCCGGTACTCCTCACGACAAGTGCACCCCTTCATCCCCATCCCTCATTTCCTCCATCCTCCCACCCCCTTCCCGGCTGGTAACCATGAGTTTGTTCTAAAGTAATGCTTTTTGAAGCTGAATTTGTGCTCCGCCCACCACCATGAATCAGGGTGGGGAGAGGCCAGTAAGAAGACAGTGAGGAGTTCAGGTATTTAAATATATAAATTGATAAAGACTTAAAGTAAGGTGCTGACGTGAGGAATGGAAAGAAAGAGGAGCTGCAGGAGGGGTTCTGAAGCAGGCTGCATGGGGGTGAAGGAGGTGTGGGATTTGGAGATACCTGCATAATTCAGAGACTTGGTAACTAGGAGACTCATGATCCTTTTTCACAACTTCCGCAGCACCTACATATTGTCTACGCTGCTCCTATGTGTCTTCTCACCTACTGGCTGGTAGAGATTGTTTTCTATGTATTACTGTCCTTCTTGAGCTCCATAAAGCATGGTGTAGGCTCATCATCCCTTTCTGTTTGTATCAAAATTGCTTACACTGAGTCCGGGTCAGCTGCTAATAAGTATTAGAAAATATTCACCACTAATTGGTCCATTCACGTTGTGAGTATTTGGATAATTGTTGTAGGACTGGAGGGTGGGTGGCAGTTTTCCTCCTCCAGAGAATTACAGGTATGTCGGCTATCTTAGTTTATTGCTAAACTAAGTCTATTCCATAAAGAAACAGATATATCATTTAGATTATTCACAAAATTTATTTTCATCTGTGAAATACAACCCCCATGAGAGTTCCCACAAGAAAATGGGTAATCTAGTGGACTGGTGCCTCAGAGAAAGGAATTAGCAGTGATATTCAAGAGCTTAAAACCCCAGCAAACCCTCTTAATGGAAAAGTCTCGATGGAAAAGACCGCTCGTTTGTTGTCCCCAGTCTTCACATCTATACTCCATCTGCCTGATGCTTCTCCCTCTCAATTGAAAAACAAACAGGCACTACACAAAAAAAGAGGCCCATTTCTTGACCCATTTATGCCATAGGTAGGCTGGGTAGTAGGTCCAAGCAAATGCTTTCATGACTCCTTGAGGCACAGCTTCAAACAATGTGGCAGAGGAACGGAGCCCTGGAATATGACCGAGCAGGCTGGTATGCAGCAGGAGGGTGCCTGGGTGGGTATATCTGCTCCGTCTTTGAGCAGACGGTGAGTCTAAGCATCCCGGTGCAAACCACTGCAGTCACATCTGAAAACCAAACAAGATTTTTTAGAACTGTGAAGTCTGCAGAGTGTTGTTGGTTCTGCAGTGATATCAGAGAAATTGCTTCACATCCTTCCTTCTGAGTAGGGGAAAACAAAACAAAACAAAATTAAACAAAACAAAACACAAAAAACCACGGCAGTAGCCAGGGGGTCAAGAAATCAAGGCTAGGTAATAGAGTGACATTGGCTAGAGGTTGGGGTCCTAGAAAAGAGAAGGCAAAAGACTAGATTAGATTGAAACAATTAAAAGTGCCCTAGTAGGCTGGAAGTATAGGAGCACATTCAGGGCTAGAACTGGGTGAAATCATGAGGCAGATGACAGACTGGTTAAAGAAAGGATTTTAGACTTGCTAGCATCTCTCGTGTTATCTTGGGTTGGTTACCTATGCAACATGCAGAGAAGGCACTTTCTAGAATGGTGTAACGGAAGAGTCAGAGGCTCTCTCAGCAGACAGGCCTACCCGTCACCTGTGTGTGACCTAGGAGAGTCACTTCACCTTACTGAGCCTCAGAGTCCTCATCTGTCAGATAGGATAACGTTTATTCCGAGGGTTATCGTGCAGATTCAGTGAGTTAATGTATGAAAGACTCAGCTCAGCCTAGTCCAGCATGGCAAACAGAGGCCATTCAATAAGTAGATACTCTTTTCCTCTCTCCTCTTTTCCCAGAGGAGATAGGGCCTTTAGGTAAAGAGGACAGAGCATAGTCAAGAATTGTGAAAGGTCTGAAACTTGAGGCTACTGTTAGCCTGACCGGTTAACCTGACAGTTTCATGGATGAATACACAAAAACTCCCGTATCAGAGACCAAGTCCTTGCTTCCTCATAGCCCAGCAAGCAACATGGATATCAGCGTAATGGCACCGTCTGTCTGAGCCCTGATGCCACAGGGCAGTGGGAAGAGAGCCAAGCCAGGGGAGGTGATAGCTAGTCACACTGAGGTGCATTATGGGAGAAGAGCCCTGAGCTCAGAGAACCCAAGTTTTGTGTAAGGGGCAGTACGCATACTTGCCCTGTGATCTAGACTCTCTGTTTCTTCCAAGCCTATTCACTACAGAAACATCCTTGAAAAGATAGTCCAGAACAGGGCAGTCAGGCAGTCAGTGCTCCTGCTCGCCAGACCTAAAAATGCGAGACTCATGGAAGGCTGTCTCCCAAAAGGCACAACAGAAATAATGCGTTTCCTTCCTGTGCTCTCACCAGGCTCATTAGCAGTGGCAGGCTTTCTGTACAACATCACTTTGCTCTGTGAACATGGGACTCTCCTGCATTACAGATGCCCTGCATCCCGCTCCTCATCTCTTCTCCCCCTCATATCACAGTTCAAGCACCCCCTTAGAACATTTCTGCCCCATTTTGAGCTGTTCAGAGCAGTGTCAGAGCCCACAGCTGTGTAGGCTACTGGCCTGACCAAGATAGGGCTTTTCTCTGGGCACCTGGTTTAAGCTTCATGAAAACTGTGACAGGAGAGGATTTGGGTGAGGGGAGGAAGAGGAAGGCAAGGGAGAAAGCAAGACCCATCTCCTCTTCTCGCCACATTTGGAGAACATTTGATCCCAGCTTGGAGATGAGAACCAAGCCAAACTGGTGTCACTGGAATGAAGCAGGAAGTGTTAAGAGTCTCCAACATCTCCCCTTCAGGTGCACGGGCCCAGGGCCAGCTAGACATCTGGGGAGAGCAAGAGGTCACCTACATGGAGTTATTTGAGGGACACCATGAACTCCACCTGTTTCAAAACATCTTCCTGCACCTGACATTTCCATTATGGTCTCTCCTCCAGGAAAGAAGTGGTCTAAAAAAGACACTGTTCCAATATAAATATGCTCTCTGAGAGAAACAATCTCTACTATTTATAAATGCTCTCAATGGCCCATTCATTCAATACACATATTTTGAGTACCAGCTACATACTAGACATTGTGTTAGCCACTGGGCTTCAAGCGTGATCAGCTATAGTCCTTGCCCTCAGGAGCCTTGGGCTAGTGAGCATCAGAAAAGAGAACAGGGAATTTGAATGCAAAGTTAGATGCTTCACGATAGTGAATCAGAGGGTGACATAGCAGCAGAGGGGAGGGGCACCTCATCTTATTTTGGAAGAGCAAGAGATGTTTTGAGGGAAGTTAACTTTAATCTGAGACCCTATGAATTAAATATTTCTAATGTCTATTTCAGAGGTAAGGAAACTGAGGCTCATAGAGTCTAAATGTCTTATCTGATGTTAGTTGGCATGTGGATGACAAAGTCATGACTCAAGTATATTCTGACACAGTGTTAGTGGGTTTTTCCATAAATACATATTTTATAACATATTGTTCATCTGAGCAGCTAGGGCCTTAGGAGATATGATCTATGAAAGCTGAGTCTTCATGGTGGTGGGAAGTGGAGGGTGTGATCAGGGATCGGGTGAAGACAAGTATGTGGGCTGGAAATAGGGAGAAAGGCTCAGAGCGCGTGACACTACTTGGGAAAGGTTAGCCCACTAGTTGGATACTGGGGTGGTGGGAGAGTCTGGAGGATCTGAAGCCAAGGCCTGAAGACAGTGGAGATTATGGTAGAGGATTTTTTTGGGGGGGAAAAAAACATAGAATAAGAAAAAGAAGTATTCAAGGAAAAGTTGTGATAGAAAATCTGATGTGAGCAGCAAAACCTAACTTTCTCAAATTTGCAACTTCATCCAAACCAGTGCTGCAAATGCTTGCTAGCCATTGCCACTATTCCAGGAAGCAAGAGGCCGACACTTTCTGAATACCCAGAAGGAAGACAGGAGAATTCAATGAGGACAGCAACACACAAAGCTTGTTGGAGTCTTCACAGGAGCTGAACCAGGAGCTCCCCTAGTTTTCTCTCTACCCTTTGTCAGAGCTTGCTCTGATCCAGAGGGAATTAAAGCAACAGGTGAGGAGAGCCAGCTTCCCCAGTTTGACCCCACAGGAGCCCCAAGTTCTCTGGAACTGGCCTTGGCATTCGGAATGAGTGCAGTGACCTGGGTGCATTCGCAGGGTCAGACGCAGATCTGAAACCACAACCAAAAAAAGTGGAAACTGTTTCAAGTTGGACCAGGGCTTATATCACACACAATGGCTCAAAACTTTCCTCCCTGTCTTCAAGCTGAGCCAAACTCATCTGAGTTTCAAATGTCACCATTTAGCAGTTGGGTCGGCCCGCGCCTTCTCTTCCGTCTGAACTCTCAGCCAACCTAGGCAACATTTGGATCCAATTTGATAGAAAAATTGGGTGAGCTCCTTGCCAAATTCCTGTGAATCCATGTCAAACTCAGTGATTTAGGCTCGGATTTGGGGTGTGGCTGAGTCCCCAGAGGAATTCTGTGGTTGCATAATCCACAGGAAATGAAGCAAAGGGTATTTTCAAATCTACCTCCGAGGCAGTGGGCTCTGTAGAATCTCAGTCTTATGGAGCTTTAAATTTCAGAGCTTTCACCACAAAGTTTAAGTGTTCCCACAGCACTTAACAGTCTTCTAGGGATTGTTTAGCTCTTTTTTCCCCATCACCCCATCATATAGGCTATTATCTATTTTGAACCAGAGGAAGCCAGTACGTACATAGGAACAATAAATCTCTTACTCAAGGTCAAGAAGGGATAAGATGGCTGGACTGGCTCCATGAATACTGTTGTACATAATCTACCAAAAACATGATCTCTGACCCCTTCCAAGTTTGCAAGCTGTTCTTTCATTATAGGGCACGTGACCACAGCAACAGCATAGAAGTCACAATAAGTACAGGCAATGGGAATGTCATAGATCAGGTTCTCTGGGAAACTGACCGTAAAGTCGAGATCTGCATGCAAGGAGTTCTTTAGGATACTTTCAGGAACAATACTCCTGAGAGAGTCAGAGAAGGAAGACTGGGCAAAGCGAAAGGCTGAACATTCACAAGAGAAAGCATAACTGATCTCCTGGGGAATTCTAGAGCTCTGGAATTGTGGCAGTCATTAAATATGAGCCATCTCCTGGAAGGGGACGTGGCCTTGGGCAAGGAAGTTTCCTTTGACAGAGAGCAAGTTCCAGGGAAGGCTCAGCTCTGGGAGATTAGCAGTCAACACTCCTGGCAGCCAAAGTGCCTTGGTCCTGAAAGCAATGGGGAACTGCACCCTCTGTTACAGGAAGGGGTAGAGCTGTGTGGTAGGAACCCAGACTTCTGAGGCCAGTTTCATAGAGGTCATGTCCACGGTGATGTGAAATTTTTCATAGGCCAAGGCATGGGGCCCACAGAACATCTAAAGCCCCAGAGACTAAAGAGACAGAGACTAAGGAGATGAAAATGGTACATAGAGGTAAACCAGTCTATGGCTCCTGCATTTTTATATTGCAGATAAAATCAAGTTTGACAGAGTAAATGGTGCAGAGAGGTCAAAGAAGAAATCAAAGGCAGACAAAATGGTCTGTCCAGGAAAAAGAATATGGTTTAGCTAAGATGACTGTGGAAATTTCCAGAACTCATTGAAAATCTCTAAGCCTTGACTTATATTTTGTAAGTCTCTTTCTTCCCCAAAGGTACTCTGAGGCTTCCTGGAGGCTTGGTCTAAGTGTTAACCTGGTGCTCCTAACCAGCCTGGCTAGTGGAAGATCACTAAGGTAGGAGTCAGGAGACATGAGTTTGGGGATCCACGTGGCAATTGGGTGATCTTGACTTAACCAACTCTATCCTTACCTGTTTTCTTCATCTGCTCCTAGAACTAGAAATATTGAAAGATGTACTCATTGTCTTACACTAGATAACAAAGTGAGCGTTTACACTTTCTAAAACATGAGAAAACATGAGGGGTTTCAAAAAAAGTTTCCCCCTCTCCTCTTTTTTCTCTCTTCCCCACTGTGATATTTTTAATGGCAAGACTATTATGCTATTGAGACACTTCTTATTGTCATTACTTTCACTTTCATTTCTATTTCTTTGCCTTGGGCAGATTCTTTTTTCAGATCAACTCATGGTTCTCTGAACATGTCTGACGTTTTCTAACCTATGTGTACCTACCACAGGTATTCTCATGACTGGGAATCCCCTCCTGTCCAGTTCAGAGCTCTTAATAAAATCTGATTAAGAGCTATCTGATCATTATCGTCCATCTCAACGGCACTATGGACTTGGTCCTTTAGTAACATGACACGTATTACATTGTAATTACCCGAGTATTTACATTCATTCATTCACTAAACCTTCTTTTTAAAATTCTTTCTGGGTTTTTTCTCATCCTATCCCAACCTAGATGAGATAGTCCTGAGCTGGAAGTTAGCCTCTCCCAGTGACTAGGTCTGTGATGTTAAATTAGTAACGAACCTGTCTGAGCTTTAGTTTTCTCATCTGTAAAACAGGACCAATAATGGTAACTACCTTAGTAGATGATACAATACTTAGTACATAATCTGGTATTTTATAAACGTACATGTTCAACTGGAGAAAGTTGTAGGATGGAGCTGGAGGACATGAGTTGAGGACTGACTCCCCGTCGCCTTAGCAATAGGGTCCTGACTCCTTCACATGGTGCCAGTGTCAATGAACTGTGAACAATGAAGAACGTTGAGGTCATTTATTTTTACTGCCAGGGTAACTTCTCTAAAGAGGATAACCTGATTTTTTAAAAAATGTGGGCTGGAAAATTGTCCACACTAATTTATAAGACTGAATTATATTCCAGTCAGCGCTTAATTATTCATAGGGGCATTTTCCACTTCTAGATTTATCAGTGGAATTCTTGCCCCTCAGATTCAGGCTGCCTTCTCCCTGCCACCCAGCATGTGGCTGGGCCACATACCCCCTCAGCTATTTAGTGTGGGCTTAGGGAATGCAAACTCATTTCAACTTTTTCCTGAGCAGAACATCACTGGGAAGGAAAATCTGAATCCCCAAAAGCCATACAAAGCATTCCAAAGTAAAATATAAGAAACATTTTGATTGTTTTTCTGTTTCGGATTATCTGTGCCACTATTCATTTCCTTTTTTGTGGATAATCAAGAACTGGCTGTATTATGGTTAACAGGACTTTAAAATTGCTGAGAAAACTCTGCAGGGCACTGAAATGTTTTAAGGGTAAATTCGTAATCCCCAATATTTGCACTCAATAGCACATACAGCCTTGGACAAGAGGAGTCCGTAGGTAGTTCCAATAGTTCCAACTTAAGATACCTTTTTTTTTTTTAACAGGCATTTCAGTCAGCCTCAGCTGTTTCAAATCATATTAGGCCAGTGCTGATTAAAATCAGATAAGGCCCCCGAGACAGAAAAGGGAAAAGAACTTGAACTGCAAAAAAATTTTTTTAGATCAACTTATACAAATTTTTTAAAAGAAAGATTATTTTTTAGTCAAGGAATTTTTAAACAACATTTAGCCAAATGTAGGCTCCACACCCCTTAATTGTTTTAACTTCAGCCATCTGAATGTCCTGGACATGTGCACTCTGCTCTGATAAGCACACAGCAAAAATAAGCTAAATGGAACATTCTCGTGGCCTCATGATCTCTAGAGTCCATGTCATCGAGGCACTAGTCCAAATATTGCACATGGGTTATCTCTAATTCCAGCTTCAAGGGACCTAGGGCCACCTAGTCAGCAGTAGAGGGCCTCTGAGATCCAAGGCAGCTTGTGGTGGAGGTGGGGATTCAAGCTGGAATTCAGGGCCCTCGGGCCCTTTCCTTGGTTGTGTGCTCCCAAGTCAATTTGAGTGAAACCTTAAAACTCTTAGGAAAGCGGACCCATTGCTTCTTCCTTTGCAAGACTGAAATCAATTCAATTCAATATAAACCATTCACAGTTTCATTTGCCTATTTCCATGCTGTACTAAGCACGAGTAATTAAGATACAGTGTGTAATGTGCATCCAATATAACTCCCACCTTCCAACAGCTCATAGTCTAATACAAGATAAGGATGTACAGAGAGATCTTCACAAGAGATATGCACCCATGAGCTCAAACATAATCATACTTTATTGGTTGCTAAGAGTGAGGTGGGAGCACAGAGATGGCAGCTAAAATGACATTGTAGAGCAGCCCAGGAAGACTCCGTGAGGGTGATAATATTTGAACCAGGCCATGAGGGATGAATAGGATTTGACAGATTTGGGAAGATAGGTGAGACTTTTAAGGCACCCAGCTAATTTTCCCCAGAGAAAGCTCTGGCCAGGGACAATACACAGAATAAGGCAATACAAGCTCCAGAAAGAACTGAGAAAAGGATGCTTAAGAGGGATAGAAAGAGGTGGGCGATTGGCAAGTGAGAAGACATATAAGCCTTACATTCCTGGCCTTCTGTGTGGGCCTCTCCTCTCGTGAACTCCTTTCTTCAGCGGAACAGACACCCCCAGGAGTAGTCCTGACTCCTCTAGCCCCCACTGAACTTCGCTTCTTTTGGGATTACTATTGTTATTTTATTTTCTTTATTATGTTCAGAGAACAAAAATAATAATAATGCGAGTTACTCTGTCTTCCCTAATGATAATAATAGCTAATGTTATTTAGCATGTCTTAGATGCCAAGGATTTGTGCTCAGCATTTCATAAATATAATCTCACTCAGTGAATCTTAAGAACAGCCCTTCAAGTCATGTGTTTTTCTTAACAAATTGTATTTTACAGGTGAGGAGACTTTGACTTGAGAGCTTTCATGTACCCATGGTCACGCAGCTAGTAGGATCAAAACTCATATTTTTCTCATTCCAAAGCCCCAGCTCTCAATCTCTACACTATCCAGTCTTCGTAGGAGTGCCATCCTCTCATAACAATAATATCATAGTTTTATCTAGGGCTTTACAAATGCACAAGGACTTTACTCCTTTGTATTTGGTCATTTAGTTATAATGGCCTTGTGTGGCCATTTCAAGGTTTCATTTGGTTTTTATGTTTTCTCCTTGAGAATGGAGATACTCAGTAAATATGAGGTAAGAGAAAGAAGAGAGAAAGGAAAGAAAGGAAAGGAAAGGAAAGGAAAGGAGGGAAGAAAGGAAGGGAGGGAGGCAGGGAGAAGGGAGGAAAGAAGGAAGGAAGCGAGGGAGGGAGGGAGGAATGGAGGGAGGAAGGGAGGAATGAAAGAAAAAAAGAATTTTCTGATGGAGAAATTGAAGGTCAGGAGATATTAAGCAACTGTTCTTGAGTTGTAAGAAGTCAGTTACAGCACCAGGAGCAGAGCCCAGCTCCCAGATCCCTTGACTTGAGCATCTTTTCACTGCACTAATGACTTTTGTGTTAAAGGTCTGGTATCCTTTTTGGGGGTTAGGGGTGGGGGAAGGGGATATAAACACAGGGTGAAGAGAGATTTTAATAGTTTTGTTTTTATCCTTGGTTATCAGAAATCATATTGAGGTAAGAGAATTAGTTTTAGGGCAGCAACTAATTCTCTCCAGGAAAAATGGTGTCTGACATGATAAATGCCATGTGACTTGGTCAGGGCCTTTTGTTCATGGCAACAGTCACATACCAAGCATTACACAGATAGATGGAGGGGCCAAGAGATGAGGCTCAATGAGAAATGCATGAGAGGAATGTAAGAAGTGCGTGAAGAAGGGGTGTTAAATATCTGGGAGAACAGCCATGCAGAGCTGCAGTGAGTTGCGATGAAATAGGAGAGGTTAATAAAGGAGTCAGAGATGAAAAATTCATTCTCCTTTTTTAAAAGATTTATTTATTTATTTTAGAGAGAGAGAGAAAGAGAAAGAGAAACTCAAGCAGACTCCATGCCTAGCAAGGCTTGATCTCATGACCCTGAGATCATGACCTGAGCCGAAACCAAGAGTCAGACTCTCAACCAACTGAGCCCCCCAGGCGTCCCAGAGATGCAGAATTCACTCTGAAAGCCAAAGGGAAGAAAGTTAGTGGTTGTCACTATTATTCTAAGACCTTCTCGAAGAATAGTCCTTGTCCTACCCCAACACTTAACCCCTAGAATTCCTTGACTCTGAAGTTCTTTTATAAACAGATTTATAATACTCAAAAGGATATTGTGACATCAAATTTAAGGGGGAAAAAAAATCCATCCATGAGCCTGGGATGGAGTCCCGCATCAGGCTCCCTGCTTAGCAAGGAGTCTGCTTCTCCCTCTGCCTCTGCCTTCCTCTCCCCCGTTTGTGCTCTCTCTCTCAAGCTCTTCCTCTCGAATAAATAAATAAAGTTTAAAAAAAAAATCTACCCATGTGTAATGGGAGAAAAAGTAGAAGCTGTACCAGTCGTAAGCTTGGAAAAAGTAAAGAAGAATGGGCAAAAAAGGATATAATTACACAAGGAAGAATCAAAGAATCAACTGGGAAGATATGATTGTGCCTGGAAGGTTGACTATTTTTACTCACCCCGCCAAGCCTCAATCAAATGACCCTTCTAACCCTGCTCCACCCCCACAGTTTATGCAGCCTAATGATCGCTATCTTGAACATGAAAGTGCTATCACTATCCTCTACTGAGCTTTTCACCCTGAAAATTCACTTATTGCTGCAATATTAATAAGGTAAATATTACCAATGGAAAAATTCCCTGGGCTCATTCTATTCTACATACATTCTTCTCATTAGGTCCACTTCCCTGTTGTCTGCTTCAGATTAGAAAACCGTTCAGGGAAACTACTATGTCATATGTTCTCCTAGAACAATTCCCAGCTGAGAAACATAAGCCTTTACACTGGTTCCTAATGAGACTGAAGAGGAGGATGACAATGACAATAAGCATGAGGGTAGACAATGGGATTACATGAGCCATGGGAAGGATTGCTAGAATCTAGCTACCTTATATAGCTTGAAGCAGCATGGTATAGAGAAAAACAGCTGGGCTTTGGAATATAAAACTGAAATGGATTCTAATCTCGCTCCTCTTCATCCCGTGACCACAGTGTAGGGTTTATTCCATGGGCTTCCGACAAGACAAAGATCCACTCCTAGCAGGTAAGAACTATATCCATACCTAAATATTTAAACTTGTTAAATTTCACCAGGGAAAGTCTCAGAGGCATTCTCCATGTTAGTAAAAAACAAAACAAAACAAAACAAAACAAAAAACAAAAAACCCAAAGAGCAAAAGCGAATGACAACCAATTTCAGGGGAAAACAACAATAAAAATCAACCTTGAGACAAATATAGGAGAGAAAATTCCTTCCCCCCCCCGCCAACCTGCTGACCTGAGGAGGGGTGGACAAGAGCTCACTGCCATGCATCACAAAAACGGGAGCCTGTTATAAAATGTGCGTTTTCCTAACAAAAGTATGGCAGGCAACCTCCCTCTACGTGGAGTGGCGCCTTTTCTGAAAATCAATCAAGTCCTCTCATTCAGTGGAAACCCAACCACATTGTCTGTCCCTTCCTCCAGAAGCCGATTTCTGCCAGGTAGAAAATTAAGTTTCCTTTACTCCTCTTTCAGACACAATGCTTCAGCATTGCAGAACTGTTGTTCTGTGTGGGAAACCAACTTCCTGTCTCAATAAACAAGCACACACAGGCTTTTCTGGACACATAATGGAGCCTTTTTTATTTTATACAAAAATCATTCCACACTTAACACATCAATGAAGCCACTTAAGCTCTCTACTGCATCTGAATTAAAGAGGAATTGTGTGATCAAAGGGTGTGAAAAGAACCACACAGGGTGTTCTTCAGATCCTCTACTTTTGTTACATTTGATACATAACAAACCCAATAAATATGCTTATCCCAGGAGCTAGTTTCATTATCTGGTACCCTTAAGCCTGGTGAAAGTATTCCTGTATTACCCTTCATTCCACAGTGTCCATTTTATACTGACAGTTTTGGTCAGGAAATGAAAAATGTTGGCATGTTTCAAGGGGCCACGGGTAAAATTGGGGTGAGGGGGTTGTTTCTGTTTCACCGAATACAAATGTATATTTACATGTATATACATGTATGTAGATGTATATGTGTGTATGTATATATACCCACTATAGATGAAATATACATATAAATATATAATATGGATGTTACTACACACAGGCGCACACTCCAAACAATAATATGAGAAATTGTTTTCTTACCAAATAATGAAATATAAAGCAAAAAAGACACGATGAAAATTCTTTAATGCCCAGAATTAAATAGGTGAATAGAACATTCTATAATCCTTTTATAGCTTTTCATGCCATGAGCATATCTTCTGTGAAGGTTACTAGGTATTTAACATTCACTGTATTTTTTTGGTATCGTGTATTCTAGAGAGATTGAAAAATTCCTAAAGAGAGTTCAGGCATGCTCATAAGCCACATATCACAGCTACACACTTACTGAAGTGTATTTTGTGAATAATAATTCAAGTACTATAAAATGTGTCATCTGTGCAGTTGCATAAAAAAATGAAATGTAAAATTTACAGTCAATGAATTAAAGTTGATTGAGCACATTATTATTTAAATTTACATAATCAAATCAATATTGGATTGAAATATATACTGTTAGCTGTCATCTATATAGCGGGAGTGAGTCATTGAACGAGGACCCAAAATTATTCACATAAAAATTCTCTCATTGAGACTATGGACTCTGAGAAACAAACTGAGGATTCTAGAGGGGAGGAGAGTGAAGGGATGGGTTAGCCTGGTGATGGGTATTAAAGAGGGCACATACTGCATGGAGCACTGGGTGTTATATGCAAACAATGAATCATGGAACACTACATCAAAAAAAAAAGAAAGAATTAAAAAAAATTCTCTCATTGAGGAAAAAGAGTGTCAATTGGAATTAATTCATTCAAATATCATCTGTAGAGTACCAGTGATACGTCAGACACTATTGTAGGCATAAGGAAGTCACAGATGAAAAAGACACGCCTCCCCCTCTGCTCACTGTCCAATAAGAGAGAGAGATGTGTGGACAAATAATGACAAAGGTAAGTGTGTTCGCAACTCTTGTGGGATGCCGTGTAGTAGCATAGTGGAGGAAATACCTCATTCAATACAGGGAAGTCATCAAAGGCTTCTCTGAAGGAGTTAATACATGAGTATGATCCTAAAGATGGATGGGAGTATAGAGTTTATCAGACAGCAGAACTGGAAGAAAAACATATCAGGGAGAATGCACTTGAGCAAAGACAGGTTGAAATCATGAACTAGTACAGCACTTTTATTTATTAATATTTATTTATACATTTATTTATTTAAGCATAAGCACTTTTAAATTGGTGCATCACTTATGTAGTTGGATTGTAGAATCCACTGAGTGAAAAGAAGCGCAGATGAGTTCAGAAGGATAGGCTGTGATCAAATAACAAAGTTCCTCCCCTTGTAAGCAATGAGGAAACAAGTAGAGTCTTAACAGACCCAGTGCCGTGTTAGATTTGTAATTTGTCCCAGTGAGATGTCTCTACTGACCAACCACTGAATAATTACTCAGATCTAGCCATCTATGTATCTCTAAATTAGTCAGTTGCAACCTCTTTCCTAGCACTCAGTTGCTTGACACCACATACCAGCTACAGGCAGAGGATGGACTAAAAGGTTCAGTTTGTATCCAGATGTTTCCACTGTTGTGTGGACAATCGGAAACATTGAAAGAAAAAATATTCCATGAGGGTGAAAGTCCCTTTACCGTGCTTCCCAAATAAACCATCACTGATGGTATCACTAATAGTAGTTCAGCTCTGTTTAAACACAGTTATTAAGATCAGATGACCATCTGTTTTCTGCTACAGTTTATGTCATGCAAACCTTTCCCATGGAACCTATGGACTGTTCTCTGTTGCATAGACAAATAAAGTTCAATAAATAACCATAAAAATAACAACATATTGATATAGTTGCACATTCTCTTCTTGATTAATTCTGTGTGTGTGTGTGTGTGTGTGTGTGTGTGTACCCAAGGTCCATATACCTTGTTTCTACTCAATCTGGCTTTCTCCGTGGAAAAATAAACCAGTAAGGCTCTTCTTCCCTTAATTATTCCTACCCTGAAATTCCCAACCTCTTCCACTTATACTCACATGAAACAATGATGTTTCATGTTGCTCTTGAATAACATACCGTCTCTTTCCTCCTTATTTTCATTTGGGGTTTATTTGTCCTTGAATTGTATGGCCTGCACTTGATGTTAGGATTTAAATGTGGTTTCAGGCAGGATCTTTTGCTCAACAGTCTGTAAGAATTTGAAAATATTGAGAAGGGAATTTTCCAGTAAACAAATGCCTACAAACATGCCTCTTAGATGTAATAAGAACAGACATATCACATGTGTTGACTACAGGAGGAGAAAGCTCCCCAAAAATATGTATCTACTATTCACTTTAAAGATACTATGACTTCATCATGGATTTCTCAAGGTCTGAGCACAAAGAGGTCCATACATTTATTCTAATTGACACACTTAAGGGATCAAGTGACAAAGAGAAGGATTTTCAAAGAAAAACAACCAAGAAAGTGAAAAGACTTGAAGCCACATAACATAAAGAAAAGTAGAAGGATCTGAGAAGCTTCTATCTGGAGAAAAGAAGAATCAAGAAGATCTCAACACCTAGGGCCTAACACTCCGAAGTAGGTGAGATAAGAGGATTCAATGTATTGTGTAGAGCTCAAAAGGAACCATGGGTAGAAGAAACACTGAGGTGAACATTGATTCAATATAAGGAGAATCTTCTAGCATGAAGAGTCATCTGTGCTATGGACCAGCTGAGGAAAAGGGCTGAGTCCAGAAGGGTTCAAACACAGGCCGGAGCATCACAAAGTGGGCATGGGTGGGTTCTTAGATTTCTAGAGTCTCTGTAATTCTAACTGATCTGAATCTACTGATGTTCCTTTGGTTCAACCCAAGATTACAACCTGAGGGTCTTTCTTTGCTCAGCATGAGTCTGATTGACCTCTGCTTCTCTTAACTCAGTCAGCCCTATGATTCAGACCCCAGTTCTGGACATCATGTTTACTTAGAGGTATCGGCCTTACCCTAGAGTCTGGGATCTTGGGGGTTTTTTTTGTTTTGTTTTGTTTTGTTTCAGTCATAGCTAGTAATCTGACACCAACTTCTGACTGACGCTTTCATTTGAAGATTTGATTTTCATATTCTTGGTCTTGAACCCCACAGCACAAAGGAACAAAAAAGAAAGACCTCAGCCCTTTCCTGTACAGCAGGATTTTAAGGCATTAAAAGTTGAGTATGGGGTTTTCACATAGGTAATAATGCAGTTCATGATTTGAATGGATCCATTCTTACAACTTTTCAAAATGATCACGATTTTAGTTGACTGTTTTTCTTTTCCAAGGCCTTTGACCGTTTTTACACATTTTAGCCTCGTGCCATAAATCTGAAACCAATTAAGAGTGAACAGCAAATTGGGAAAAGCTTAGAAGTTCTGATGTTGATCACTAATCTCTTGGGAAATTCAATTAGCCAGTGACCTATTTCGTCTAACCCGTACTGGGAAAAAGTTTCAGGGCTGACTGACAAGACTCTTTGACTTAATAGGCTTGGAATTTCCCTATAAGTACCCAAATTTTAAGATGTGAGTTATCTCCCAAAAAACAAACTTTCTTGTCAAGAAAAGGAAGCTTACACAGGCGTCAAGCACACTCTTGCAGCTAAGCATTTGATGAATGAAAAGCAAGTGAATCATAGGCATATGAATTACATTACTTTCTATGCACTTACATGTTTCGACATGAAGGAGTAACAAGTTGGAAGCTTTGTTCTTGATTCTTGAAAGCCAAACTTATCTGAACATGCCATTCGAGCCCACTTGAAGCTTAATGTGCCCTTATGTCTAACGCAGATGATTGTCTTTTGTGGCTTTTCATTACTGAAATATTTTCAGATTTCCGGAAAATTCACATTGGTGCTGATGGGAGTGTATACGATGACCTCTGAATATACTTTTGAGTCCAGCAATCTAGCATTCTTTTTAAATTTAGGTGAGTCACACTGAGTCCATATAACAAGTCTTCTAGGCCATTTCCTTACTCTATGGGGGTGGCAGGTGTAGAATTGTTAGCCATTCGTGAAAGAAAAAGAAATCAAGCAAGAAGTTCTTAGATTTCGGAGAGCTAGAAACAATATTGATTCCCTTAACAGGCATTTATTGAAGGCCCAGGATGTGCCAGGCACTTAAGATACGGTGTCCACTCCAACGGAGCTCTCAGTCTGGTGAGAAAGCAGGTTATGTGAATACAGTATGAGATACTCTGCAGGGGTATGTGCAGGGTACCATGGGAATGCAGAGGAGGGGAATCCTCCAAGAGGGGCGAAGGAGGGTTGGAAAGTATTCCCGGACGCACGGATGCTGAGGCCAGATGGAAGGAGAGGAAGAAATAAGACAGGAAGTGCAGAGTGGTAGAAGGTAAGGATGTGCAGTCAGGCAGCTATGAGATACTGGGAGTTGGGGGAGTTTAGTACGGATGTTACAAAGGGTTTCAGGTTCCAGTTAGGGAGCGGGGGAATGCCGAGGCTGGCAAAATAGGCTGGGGCTGGATCACCAAGGGCCTTGGCTGCCAGGTTAGGAAGCACAGATCGGGTCCTGGCTTTAGCTCACCCTTGGCTGCTTCTGCTCTCACTCCAGTTGAGTTTGTATCCTGTTAGCATTTGGGTTAACCATGTGTCCTCATATGGCCATGTTTTTCTTTCACCAATGTGTTTCTCTTAAAAAATAATACGATTTATCCTACAGGAAATCAGGGTAGGAGAAGGAGTGGGTGGGGACTTCCTATTTAGTCTTGAGCCCCTATAGAAACATTTTGACATCTGAATCTACATTGCTTGTTCAACTTGGTTCAGTCCTTTTGCATCCCTGGGGCTTGGTTTCCCATCTGGTGAAGTGAGATCACTGCGACCTGTTTCAGATGTGCTTTGTGTTGGTCAGAGGAAAGTTGTTGGTTGACTACAAATGCGCTCACGTTCCTCATTAGACTGCATGAATAATTCACTACCGACATCATCTGGGGCTGTATTAGATTTGGAATTTATACATCGACCAGTTCTCAAGCCAGACTGCTGTGATTCATCCCAACCTTTGATGACATTTTGTAAGAGGTAAAGAAAAGGAAACACAAGGAGTTCTCTCGGAGATGAAGAAAGCATTATGGGATAAAACAGCGTTAGGAACCTGCAGAGACAGACCAACAACACAGTGGGTGCTTGCAAAGGGCTTATGGAGCATCAGTGAAAGGGCTTGGACCACAGATACAGAGGATGGTGTTAAGCAGAGTCTGGAACCACGGCTACAAATCTTCTCTGCCCACATTTTCCTGTGCTGGAGGTCATCTTAATGAATAAATCTGAACACGTATTGAACACTTCTGACAAAGTGCACTAGACATTTGTGATAGCATTCTTATAACCTCTCCAAAAGGCAGGTTACTCTCATCCCCATTCTACTGTGAGAATATGAAGGTTTTCGAGGCTTCGCGATGCAGCCAAGGACCCACAGCTACTGAGTGGCAGAATAGGAGTCCCAAACTAGGTCTTCCAGGTTCCAGAGCTCTTTACCACTCTGTTCTGGTGCCTTCACCAGTTGCCTTGGTGACTGATTTTCAAATAAGGAGATAGTCTGGCATGAGGATAGGAGGACTCTGCCTTATGGGAGATTTAGTAAAAGGATCTGAGAAGTGAAGTCAGGAGTTCTAGAGGAATCACAACTTTCCCAGGCCTCTTCCTGGGGATCAGAAGTTGTTCAGTAAGTTGCCCTGATCATGGGTAGACACTTGTATTGGGATCCCTAGTGCAGTTTTCTACCCGCATCCAGTCGCACCGGGCATTTCTTCTCCAAGTCCCTAAGGCAGTCCCTAAGCACTGCAGGGGGAGTACGAATCTTAGCAGAACAACACCACGTTCTGGCTTCATGATCAATTCTCCTTCCTTCTTTTGTGAGAGTGGGGCAGCAGAAAAAGAGAAGGGTTTTATTCAGTCGGCCTTTAAGAGAAGGTCCAATTATACTTCAAAAGAAGCACTTGCATAATAAAAAGGATCTTTCCCATTTTAGGGGTAAGGAACCCAAAGAACAGTCAAGTCAGGAACTTGTTTAACGGCTTAGTAAGAGCTGTTACCAGAACAAAGACAAAAAAATAGAGAGAGACTCTTTAAATGGTGCTAGAAATTGTGCATACAGAAAAGCTTAGAGATTTTCTTCTTCTTAAAAAAAAATTTGGTAAGCGGTGCCTGGATGGCTCAGTCAGTTAAGCGTCTGCCTTCAGCTCGGGTCATGATCCCAGGGTTCTGGGATCCAGCCCCATCCAGGTCCCTGCTCAGCGGGGAGCCTGCTTCTCCCTCTCTCCCTACCCTTCTACCTGCTTATGGTCTCTCTCTCTCAAATAAATAAAATCTTTAAAAAAAATAAAAATACCCTGGGGCTGGATCCCAGGACCCTGGGATCATGACCCGAGCCGAAGGCAGATGCTTAACCGACTGAGCCTTCTAGAGGGGAGGTGGGTGGATGGGTTAGCCTGGTGTTGGGTATTAAGGAGGGCACATACTGCATGGAGCACTGGGTGTTAAACGCAAACAATGAATCATGAAACACTACATCAAAAATGAATGATGTATGGTGATTAACATAACATAATAAAATAAAATAAAAATAAAAATAATTTGGTAAAATACACACGAAATTTACATAAAAGTGTATAGTTCAGTGGTACTGATTATATCCTCCCCGTTGTGCAATGAATACCACTACCCATATCCAGAATTCTTTTCATTTTATAAAACCGAAACTCTGTAACCACTAAACCATAGCTCCCCATGCCCCCTTCCCTCAGCTCTTGGCAACCACCTTTCTAATTTTTATCTTTATGAAGTTGACTTCTCTAGCTACCTCATAGGAGTGGAATCATACATTGTGTGCCCATTTGTGACCGGATATTCCACTTAGCCTAATGTCTTCCAGGTTTATCCACATTGTGGCACAGGTCAGAATTTCTTTCCTTTTTAAGGCTGAGTAATATTTCATTGTATGTATAGACCACATTTTGCTGATCCATTCATTCCTTTCTTCTTTCTTGTAATTCATCCGAAAAATAGAGTTGACCCTTGAACACTGCAGGGGCTAAGGGTGCTAATATCCCTGGCAGTTGAAAATCTGCATGTAAGCTTTGACCCCCCAAAAACTTAACTACTAATGTTGACTAGAAGCCTTACTGATAACATAAACAATCAATTAACCCATATTTTGTATGTCAAATGTATTCTATACTGTTTTCTTACAAGAAAGTAAATAAGCCAGAGAAAAGAAAATACTAAAACATAAAATCATAAGGAAGAGAAAATACAAATTGACAGTATTCTCTTCACTGGAAAAAAAAAATCCACATATAAGTGGACCCGCAGTTCGAATCTGTGTCGTTCAAGGGTCAACTGTATTGGCTACCTGAATCTGACTCTTTGGGCTGCAGGTTGCCTTGAAGGAACAAGACAGATAATGTGTTTTCCCAAGTTCATTTCTTTGCTCTTGTATTTGTCTATCTGAGAGTCAGGGCAGAGAGCAGGACCCCATCTACAAGGGTTCAGGTCAGGATCCCCTTCAGGCTTCAGGGTGAGAAACCCTGTCCCTTAGGATGGGTTTCAACACTTCCTTTGTCAATCCTGCTACCCAACCAAGTATTTAATGGTTGATATATAGCCTCGTACTACTAGCCACAGATCCCCTGGGTGGCTCAGCTGGTTAGGCATCTGCCTTCGGCTCAGGTCATGATCCCAGGGTCCTGGGATTGAGTCCCTCATCAGGCTCGTTTTTCAGCAAGGAGCCTGCTTCTCCCTCTGCCTGCCACTTCCCTGCTTGTGCACTCTCTCTTTCTCTCTCTCTCTCTGACAAAATAAATAAATAAAATCTAAAAAAATAAAATACTAGCCACAATAGCTTTAGATATTAAGCTCAAGTATCAGACTCTGCTAGGGGTTAAGGGTAAATGGGGGAGAGGAGCCAGACCACAGCGTTCAGACTGCTTGGCTCCAGCAGAGAATAGAGGGGCGTTTGTGGCTCCATCGCCCTCCTTCTGGAGCCTCCGGCACTTTCAGCTGCTCCTACCATTCTCCCCTCCTGACTTCCACTCTTCTCTCACGCACGACTGCAAATCCTCCCCTCCCCTCCATGCCTCACCAAAATCAGGTCCTCTCTCCTTTATCCCTCAAAAAAAGGGAAGCACAGTAAACACAGGAAGATACATGGTGAATGTAAACTTCAGTTCTGACAATACACCAACATGAATTGGCCTCAGGTTCTTAAAAACAGCTGGTTGACGTCACCTCCATTCATCTTAATACTATAGAAGTGGGAGTCCAGCACTGTGAGGTGGTTCTGGTTCTAGGCGGTGGGGTAGGGTGAGAGGAGGCAGAGGTGGTGGGCACCACTGTCCCTGATGGGGCCTTCCGCCACCCCCACCATCATTGGGAGGCCCATCAGTGACAGGTGGCTCTGGACAAGAGGAGGTGGTCTACGGCCATACCACCCTGAACGCGCCCGATCTCGTCTGGACAAGAGGAGGTGGCTGATGGCGCAGCAGTAAGCGCAGGTACAGGACAGGGTCCAGATTCATCAGAGTTCTTCCAGGAGCAGGAAGCCAATAGGGAGGGAAGACAGACTGTGGGGCCACTCAGCTTTTCTGTTATACTAGGTTGAGGCTTAGTGGGGGATCTGGGCTGGTCAGTCCTGGGAGGTTTTAAAGCGGTGCTCTCCAATAGGGTGGCCACCAGCCTGTGTGCTTTTGAGCCCCTGAAATGTGGCTAGTAAGACCAAGAAACTGACTTTTAAAATGGATATATATTTGATTTATTTAAATATAAATTTTAAAACAAATACTCCATTTATGTAGTGGAAAACTTCTAAGTATGTTTGGAACAACTTGGATATGTGAATCTACTTTTTCAACTGTAAATTTTATGAAATCTAAATATAAATTAATGGGGCGCCTGGGTGGCTCAGTCGGTTAAGCATCTGCCTTCGGCTCAGGTCATGATCCCAGGGTCCTGGGATCGAGCCCCGTGTCGGGCTCCCTGTTCAGTGGGAGCCTGTTTCTCCCTTTGCCTGCCGCTCCCCTTGGTTGTACTCTCTCTCTCTCTCAAATACATAAATAAAATCTTTAAAAAAACTATGAGTGCAGCTAGACCATATTTATTATAGGTTGAGGATTTAGGTGAAAGGACCCTAAAAAACCCACTTTGCCTGTTGATAGCTTTCAAGGAAATTGAAGATGCTAAATAAAATATCATTTATAGTAATGTAATATTTATTTTTAAATTAAAGCATACTATTGAAATATGTTGATTTTTTAAATGCTAAAATATAGAACAGAAGAAAGGAAATATGGACTAAGCACATGAAGTGTTTCCTTTTCTGTGCTTGTGGGTAACTTTAGTGCAAACCTCTTGGGCACAATGCTTATTCTCACGAGGATTTTAAACAACATCTGATTAATAATCCCATGTTAGTATGCTTTTTTGGCCTGCTTCTTCCTTTGGTTTCCTAGGAGCCACTTTTATTTTATCCATTATTTTGAAGACAATATCCTCTAAAGAAAGTATCCTTTCTATTATTTTTATTTTTTAATTTCTGTGTGGAACTTACCTAGTGAGGGTCTCTTTAGAGCTCTATGGGTCCCTGAGATACTCTCTTCCTTACACTAAACTGAAATAATTCTGCTCTTTGCAATCTTTTTATTATTTTTAAAAGATTTATTTATTGATTTTGGAGAGAGAGACTGAGCAAGCAGGGGGGAGGGACAGAGGGAGATCGAGAATCCTGAAGCACACTCCCTGCTGAACGTGGAGCCTGACGTGGGGCTGGATCCCAGGACCCTGAGATCATGACCTGAGCCGAAATCGAGAGTCAGCTACTTAACCTACTGAGTCACCCAGGCGCCCCACTTCACTATCCTTTTAAGACTAAAGATGATCTCCTTTACCCTTTTAAGATTAAAGGTGGTGTCATTCTTCCTTAACTGATTTTAAATAAAGTCCTTATGTTGGAGCTGAATGAATGACTTAATGAGTTGTCTTTTAAGCATCTAGGCTTTTTAAAAAAATATAAAAATAGCATATGTTACATACAAAGTTAATTATTTAATAATTACAAGCAGACATATATCTTCAAAATGTCTATGTAATATCAAAACAACTGGTCAGATTCTGCTACTGGATATTTACCCGAAAATACAAAAACACTAAATCAAAGAGATATATGCACCCTATGTTTATTGCAGCATTATTTACAATAGCCAAGATATGGAAGCGGCCCAAATGTCCTTCAATGGATGAGTGGATAAAGAAGATGTGGTATATACATACAATGGAATACTAGTCAGCCATAAAAAAGAATGAAATCTTGCCATTTGCAACAACTTGGATGGATCTGAGGGTATAGTGCTAAGTGAAATAAGTCAATCAGACAAAGACAAATGTCATATGATCTCACTCATATGTGAAATTTAAGAAACAAAACAAATGGACAAAGGAAAAAAGAGACAAACCAAAAAACAGGACTCTTAACTATAGAGAACAAACTGATGGTACCAGAGGGGAGGTGGGTGAGGTGATGGGGATTAAAGAGTACACTTATGTTGAGCACTGAGTAATGTATAAAATTGTTGAGTCACTATATTGTACACCTGAAGCTAATATAGCACTCTATGTTAACTACACGGGAATTAAAATTTTTAAAAATAATATATTTTAAAAAATTGGTCAGTTCTGTGAAAAAGATCAGCCAAATGAAATTGCGTAAATGAAACTGACTAAAGACTTTTTTTATTATGTTATGTTAATCACCATACATTAATTACATCATTAGTTTTTGATGTAGTGATCCATGATTCATTGTCTGCGTATAACACCCAGTGCTCCATTCAGTATGTGCCCTCTTTAATACCCATCACCAAGCTAACCCATCCCCCCACCCCCCCCCCCTCTAGAACCCTCAGTTTGTTTCTCAGAGTCCATAGTCTCTCATGGTTCATCTCCTCCTCCGATTCCCCCCCTTCATTTTTCCCTTCCTACTATCTTCTCCTTTTTTTAACATATAATGTATTATTTGTTTCAGAGGTACAGGTCTGTGATTCATCAGTCTTACACAATTCACAGTGCTCACCATAGCACATACCCTCCCCAGTGTCTATCACCCAGCCACCCCATCCCTCCCACCCTCCACCACTCCAGCAACCTTCAGTTTGTTTCCTGAGATTAAGAATTCCTCATGACTAAAGACTTTTAGTCTTTAAAACTAAAGACTTTTACTTGGAAATTAATTGTATTTCCTTCATGTTGATTTGACATAGCCTGGATATTTGAAGCTCAAGGGCAAACTGATATTTAACAGAAGTTTAAAATACATACATTTATATTTGTATGTATGTATTATGTATCCATCATTAACTATGTATAGGCATCCCCAGATATCAATGAATTATTTCACAAGAAAGAAAGGATATGTAATACATATTACATCTATAGTTGTTATATTTAAAACGTCTAGATGCAAGTTCCCATAAAGAAAGTATTAAATACCAAATACACATCTGTATTTTCTTTCTATATGGTCTCTGTTCAAAGTGTCATCTAGGACAGATATAAAAACAGCCTGACCAGGTCTGAATTCTTACTAATCTCAGGTGAAGGAGAACATTTGTTATTGATAAAGCCAGTCAATCTCCAGAGTACAACTTGGGCTTTATGTATTTTTAGATGAGAATCACAGAATTGATTGGCATTTGCTTCTCATACAAGCCTTAAGTGCTGGCCGCAGTGAGATCTGTGACGATGATTCAGTGTTCCATCTCCATGAAGAAAGAGACTCAAAAGCTGATAAAAATGAGTGATCCTCTTTCTTTAATTTTGAAAATGCCTTGCAAACATTAACTAATTAACAGATGCATCTGATGAGAACTCTACACCATCCCGTAGTCTATCACCCAGAGGGATCTTCAATTGCATGCGGTGTGATACATTGCCAACTACAATGGAAAATTAACTTAGCTCTTAACAATAATTCTGGAAGCTATGTGGAAACTGAGATTGATTCCATGCAGCATTTAGAAAAAAGATTCCTGAGTAGCAAACTCTTTCATCCATTATTTAGGCCAAGGACATTATGGCTTCAAAAAAATATTTTTAAAAAAGGGGGAAAAAATCAATCCACAGTTTCTACTCAGAGCTGAGATTGATTTTAAGTTTAGCAGGTCTGAAATGTAGAAATGGCTACTAACAATGCAATTCCACTTTCAGGTAAAGAAAGTTCTCATTGGCTAGGTGAGTTTTATCCATGAAATGAATGATAGCTTTCATGTTCCTGGACTAGCAGATAGGGAAGATGGGTTCTCAAATTCTTGGTTTGTTCAACGTGTAGATAATGAAAATAGTCATTTATACTCATATCTTGACACATACATAGGTTTTTCTCTAAAAGATATTCTGTCAGGGGCGCCTGGGTGGCTCAGTTGGTTAAGCGACTGCCTTCGGCTCAGGTCATGATCCTGGAGTCCCGGGATCGAGTCCCGCATCGGGCTCCCTGCTCAGCAGGGAGTCTGCTTCTCCCTCTGACCCTCCTCCCTCTCATGCTCTCTGTCTTTCATTCTCTCTCTCTCAAATAAAAAAAAAAAAAAAAAAATCTTAAAAAAATAAAAAATAAAAAAATAAAAGATATTCTGTCATGTACCCAGATCAATTCACCATGGTTTTTCTAGCACCTAACATAGTACTTGGTAGTCAAAATGTGTTTGTTGAATGGCTAATTAAATTAATGACACCCAATACATATTCAAAGAAATCTATGTATTCGCAACTTTGGTTTTGACCATGTTTACTAGGGTATTACTAGGGACTCAAAATTTACAAGGCCTAAGAATGATTCTCACTAAGAGAACCTCCAGAAAAATTGCTAAACATGTCTATATCATAGAAATCAGGTTCAAAAAAGTACCAGATAACATATGGCTCAATATAATGGATACATTTTTGGTTCCAGTTGCTTACAAGTTAATTCACACAGATTTTTATTATCTAAACAATAAGAATCCATTTTTGTTCCATTAACCTGGACACTCCTTCTGGTGTCTCACAAATACTGTGAATGATGTTCTCCCTGAATCAACCATATGAATAGAAAGGACAAATCCACTTTACATTGCAGTTCATGTAAAGTCTGTCAGGTCTATTAGGGTATAATTGACTCTAATTAGCTCTCCCACCAATAGAATTATTCTTTACCTTAGGTGAATAACACTCTGAAAAGAGATGTAGTTTAGTATTAAAGAAAATGGCAAAAATCACTTTCTTTCTGAATCTCAGCTGTAATTCTCAAAGGTCTCAGAAAGGTCCAAGCTAACCAAAATTGATATGAAAAAGAAAATTGATAAGGAGATTGCATGCATAAAACTAAATGATTATTGCCTCTTGTGATTACTGAAATCCCATTACACACACACACACACATTTATACAAATGTACACACACACATACACATATATGTATAAAACAAATTTAGAATATAATTACTAGGATAATATTTCTTGTTATGAAAGAATATTGCATTGCATGGCTTTTCTTCCAAGAATCTGGCAACCAAAATGACTTGGCATTAAAATACCTGCTTATCAGTGATAACTAAGTAATTGGTATAGAACTATAAAAACAGGAAAACAGATATAAAATAACCATTTTCAGTTATTGAACAACAGGCAACACAGAACAGTGATTGTTGTGGGATAGGAACTAAATTAGGTGAGCTCCATAATCTCTCTGGCTTTCTGCTTGGAGGCACTTTCTGAACCTTAGTGCAGGAAAAGGGAACCCAGAAAATAATGGTGTTGTTTGGCTAAGGACAAAGGGAACAGAGTCTGGAGTTTCTTTGTTGGTGGGAATTTGTGGGTCAGGATACCAAATAAAAGGGAGCTGTATAGAGGAACTTCAGAAATCCATATAGGGAGCACTTGAATGCTTGAACACAAAGCTTCACATTCACAGGACAGGAAACCATAAGGTCTTATGAACAACTACTGAGCAAAGATAATTACTGGAGAAAGAAAACTATTGAGGAGTTGTGAGTAGAACAAGTGCTAGAACTTGCACAAGGCAGAGAGACTTTCAAGTTCCAACCAACCAGAGTGTAGAGACCTCTTAGAGGAGCCCAGTGCTTGGTAGATAACCCAGAAAAATCAAATTTTAGAAGAAGGGCAAATTTATCCCTAGAGTAAAGGCTACTCTAGACCTGCCTTAACAAAGTTTAAAAACAAGACCCAAAAGAATCACGCTGCCTTGATTTAACTGCCTTCCAGAACAAAATTCAACACTATTATGAAGACAACCGAAGCCAGACACTCAACAACATAAGTTCTATAACATTCAGCATCAAATCAGGAACTACTATGTATAAAGAAGCTATAAAATGTAACCCATAACTGGGAGAAATATCAGTTAATAAAAACAGATCCAGAAATGACAAAGATAATGGACAGACAAGAACCCCAAAAACAACTACTATAAATATGTTCAAGAGTTTGAAGAAAAATATGGACAAAGTGGGTAACAGGTAGAGAAACACAATAGAGAATGGAAATTTTATAAAAGAATATTAAAAAATCCAAAGAGACATCCTAGAACTTAAAAGAACAAAGATCTGAAGTAAAAATTTCACTGGATGAGTTTAATAGCCAAAGGAAAGCATCAGTGAATTTAAATACAGGAAAATAGAAATTTTTTTTGTTTTTTTGGTTTTTTATTAATTTTATTTTATTATGTTATATTAGTCACCATACATTACATCATTAGTTTTTGATGTAGTGTTCCATGATTCATTGTTTGCGTATAACACCCAGTGCTCCATGCAATACGTGCCCTCCTTAATACCCATCACCAGGCTAACCCATTCCCCTAGCCCCCTCCCTTTAGAACCCTGTTTGTTTCTCAGAGTCCATAGTCTCTCATGGTTCATCTCCCCCTCCAATAATTCCCCCCCTTCATTTTACCCTTCCTACTATCTTCTTTTCCCACCCCCCACTACTTCAGCAACCCTCAGTTTGTTTCCTGAGATTAAGAGTCTCTTATGATTTGTCTTCCTCTCTGGTTTCATCTTGTTTCATTTTTTCCTCCCTTCCCCTATGATCCTCTGTCTTGTTTCTCAAATTCCTCATATCAGTGAGATTGTATGATACTTGTCTTTCTCTGATTGATTTATTTTGCTTAACATAATACCCTCTAATTCCATCCACACTGCTGCAAATGGCAAGATTTCATTTTTTTGATGGCTGCATAATATTCCATTGTATATATATACACCCCATCTTCTTTATCCATTCATCTGTAGATGGACATCTGGGCTCTTTTCATAGTTTGGCTATTGTGGACATTGCTGCTATAAACATCAGAGAGCATGTACCCCTTCAGATCACTACATTTGTATCTTTGGGGTAAATACCCAGTAGTGCAATTGCTGGGTCATAGGGTAGCTCTATTTTCAACTTTTTGAGGAACCTCCATACTTTTTTCCAGAGTGGCTGCACCAGTTTGCATTCCCACCAACAGTGTAGGAAGGTTCCCCTTTCTCCGCATCCTCACCAACATCTGTCGTTTCCTGACTTATTAATTTCAGCCATTCTGACTGGTGTGAGGTAGTATCTCATTGAGGTTTTGATTTAGATTTCCCTGATGCCGAGTGATGTGGAGCATTTTTTCATGTGTCTGTTGGCCATTTGGCTATCTTCTTTGCAGAAATGTCTGTTCATGTGTTCTGCCCATTTCTTGATTGGATTCTTTGTTCTTTGGGTGTTGAGTTTGATAAGTTCTTTATAGATTTTGGATACTAGCCCTTTATCTGATATGTCATTTGCAAATATCTTCTCCCATTCTGTCGGTTGTCTTTTGGTTTTGTTGACTGTTTCTTTTGCTGTGCAGAAGCTTTTTATCTTGATGAAGTCCCAATAGTTCATTTTTGCCCTTCCTTCCCTTGCCTTTGGCAATGTGTCTAGGAAGAAGTTGCTACAGCTGAGGTCGAAGAGGTTGCTGCCTGTATTCTCCTTAAGGATTTTGATGGATTCCTGTCTCACATTTAGTCTTTTATCCATTTTGCGTCTATTTTTGTGTGTGGTGTAAGAAAATGGTCCAGTTTCATTCATCTGCATGTGGCTGTCCAATTAAGAAAATATAAATTATCTAAACTGAAATACAGACAAAAAAAGCTGAAAAAAAATTAAAAGAGTCTCAGTGTAGATGTTAAATGTATGACAACAATAGAAAGGAAAAAAAGCCAGGAAAAAACTTAAGTTTCTATGTTTTACATGAGATGGGCTGATACTGATTCAAGACAGACTACAGTAAGTTAAGGATTCTAATAAATGAGGTATAAATAATAAGACAACAGAAGATATAAAATGGAATAATAAAATATACCCAATCCAAAATTAGGATGAAAAGAGGGGGAAAAATAACAAAATACAGGTGAGATAAATAGAAACAAATAGCAAGATAGCAACATAGCAATCCTAATCCAAACCATTTAAGTAAATACATTACATGTAAATGGACTAAATATTTCATTAAAAGGTGAAACTGTCATACTATGTTAGCATGACCCAACTTGTGCTGTTTGTAACAGACTCACACATAATGTAAAGATACAAATAACTTAAAAGTAAAAACATAGAAATAAAGATATGCCACGAAAACACTAATCATGAGAATGATGGAGTGGCTATATTAATATTGGACAAAGCTGTCTTCAGGATAAGCAGTTTTACCAGAGATGAAGAGAATAAGGATAGAATTATGAAATCATGAGAAGGCATAAAAGGGTATCCTTTTACAATTAACAGAACATCAAAATTCATGATGCAAACATGGATGGTAAAGGAAAATGTGACAGATGTGACAGACAAATACACAATTACAGCCAGTGATTTCAACCTTTATCTCAACAATTGATAGACTAGCTAGATAGAAGCTCAATAAGCATATAGAAGATTTGAACCATCCTATTAACACACACAACCTTACATATGTACAAAACACTCCTCGCAACAAATTGGAAAATCCACATGCTTTTCAAGTGACCATAAAACACAACCAAGATAAACTGTATGCTGAGCCATAAGACAAGTTTCAATAAATTTACTATAATTTAAATCATTTACAGTATGGTCTCTGTCCACAATGGGATTAAATTAGAAATCAATAACAAAAAAGCATTTGGAAAATCCTCTAATATTTGGAAATCAATCAAAATACTCCTTATTAAACCATAGGTATAAGACAAAATTAAAAGGAAATTAGAAGATATTTTGAACAAAATAAAAACATAACATGAAATTTGTAGGATGAAAGTAAAGCAGTGTTTAGAAAGAAACATACCTTTAAATGTTTATGTTAGAAAATATTAATGGTTTAAAAGCAGTGATCTAAGATTCCAGCTCAAGAAGTAGGGAAAAAAAAAAAAAAAATGAACCCAAAGAAAGAACATAGAAGGAAATGCTAAGGATAAGAGCTGAAATCAATTAAATAGAAAATTGGCAAATGATAGAGAAAAGTAATGGGAAAACAAATTGGTTCTTTAACAAGATTAATAAAATTGATAAACTTTTAGTTATAGTAATCAAGAAAAAAAATATAAATTATCAATATTACAAATGAAAGAAGTATTAACACAAGTCACTCAAACTTAAAAACTTCATAAGTGAGTAATAGGAACAACTTTATGAAGATAAATTTGACAATGTACATAAAAAGGAAAAGCCCTTGAAAAATACAAATTATTAAAGCTAACATAAGAATAAATAAAAAATCATAATAGCCCTATATCCATTAAGAAATTGATTCATAATTTAAAAATATCTTCACAAAGAAAACTCCAAACTCAGATGACTTCACTGGTGAATTCTATCAAACAATTAAGGAAAAAAATAATACAAATTGTACACAAACTCTTTCAAGAATAAAAAGAGAGAAAACTTATCAATTCCTTTTATGAGGCCAATATTACCCTGATACCAAAACCATTTAAATGCATTACAAGAAAAGAAAATTACCATTCAAAACCTCTCATTAGCATAGATACCAAATTCCTTAAGAAAATTCTAACAACCCAATCCAGCAATACATAAGCAGGTGAATACATCATGAACTAACGAAGTTATTTCAAAAACACAAAAGCATTTTAACATTCAAAATAAAATCAGTGTAATTCAACATATTGATAGGAAAAATAAAAATTATTTGCTTATTTCACTAGTTGAAGAAAAAGCTTTTGAGTAAATTTAATACCCATTAATAATAATAATAACTACCCAGTAACTTAGAAATGAAAAAAAATTTCCTCAACCTCATACAAGCCATTTTTAAAAGCACAGTAAACATCATCTTTATGTATTGTAAAATATTGAAGCTTTCCTTAGGGAACAAAGCAAGGATGTCCATTCTCACTATTCTTATTCATCATTGTACTGGAAATTCTAGCTAGTACAATAAGACAACATAAAAAAATGAAAGGCTTTTAGACTGAAAAGATATATATATTGATATATAGATGATATGATATATATAGATTTCCCTAAGGAAAATACCAAAACAAAACACTCCAACTAGAGCTAATAAGTGAATTTAGTATCACAAAATTTAATGTCTATGCATGAAAGTCATTTGTATTTCTACATATTAGCAATAAAAAATTGAAAAATAAACTATAAACATACCATTTACAATATCATCAAAAACACAGAATGTTTCCAAACTTTTAACAAATAATTTAACAAAAAATTTCAAGAATTTAACAAAATGTTGAGATAAATTGAAGATGACCAGATAAATGGGGAGATATACTATGTTCATGGATTAGAAGACTCAATGTTATTAAGTTGTCTATTCTTAAATTGATCTATAGATTGCACAATCTCAGTTTAAAAAACAGAGCAGGTTTTTAAAAAATAGAAATTGATAAGCTGATTGTAAAAGTATTTGGAAATGCAAGAATTTAGAAAAGCCATAATAATTTTGAAAAGAATAACATAGTTGGAGGGTGCACAGTACCTGATTTTAATGCCTATAATGAAGTTGTAAAAATTAGGACAGTGTGGTCTTGGTGTGAACATTAACAGATTAGTAGAATAGAACTGAGAGTAGAAAATATATCCATATTTATATGATCTATTAATTTTTGACCAAGGTGCCAAAATAACTGAATGGGTAAGGAAATTATTTTCAACAAATAGTGCTAGAATACTGCCTATCTACATGGAGGAAGATGAAAAAATCAAAACCCTAACTTCATACATACACAAAAATTAATTTGGGGTTAATTATAGACTTAAATCTAAAAAAACCATAACTCTACAACTCTGAATCTTCTGCAAGAAAACAGAATATATCAATGATTTGGGGATAAACAAGAATTTCTCAGACACAACCCAGAAAGTACTATCAAAAGATGTTGTTAAGTTGGACATCAATTTAAGTATCTCTATCTCTCTATCATTTATCTATGGGCTATTCATCATCTATCTATGGGTGTGTGTCATATTTATATAGCACATATATGACAAAAGACTTGTTTTCAGAATATAAAAACAACTCCTTCAAGTCAGTAATAATAAGACAAACATCCAATAAAATGAATATAAGGCACTACACACAAAAAAACTATATAAGTAGCTGGTTGGCATTTGAAAGTGTTCAACATCATCAATTGTCAGAGAAATGCAAATTTAAGTCACAATGAGGTACCTCTATGCACCCAGTAGAATCACTGAAAGATGAACCACATCAAATGTTGCTGAAGATGTGGAGCAACTAACACTTTCCTACATTATTGATGGAAGTGTAAATGGTACAGCTACTTAAGAAGTTTGAGCACTTTTCACAAAATTAATATACCTACCTATGACCCAGCAATTTTACTTCTAGGCATTTACCCAAGAAAAGTGAAAACATATGTATACAAACAAAGATGTACAAAATGTTTACAGAAGCTTTATACTTGATGGCTCAAACGTGGTAACAACCACAATGAGCACCAACAAGGAAATGAAAAAAAACAACAACAAATTATTGTATATCCATACAATAGAATACTTCTTGCCCATAAAAGGAATGAACTACCATGAAAGCAACAACACAAATGAACCTCAAAAACATTTGAGTGAAAGAAGCCAGGCCCCAAAGAGTACAGATTGCATGATTCCCTGTATATGAAATTCTAGAAGGGGCAAAACTAATCTACGGTGATAGAAATCAGAACAGTGTTTGCCTTTGGGGTGGGAATTGTCAATTGATTGGGCAGAAGTATGAGGGATTTTTGGGGGTGATGAAATGTTCTATATAGTTAGTTCTGTTACAACACTTGTTTTGAAAATGTGAATTTGTTCCAGTGCAATTGATACATTAGGGAAAATTTTGAGCACTATGTGGATTTTTCATTTGCTTGTGTGTGGTTCTGCCAGCAAGAAACCTACGTGAAGGCAGAAAACTGCAACCACCTGAACTGAGCTGCATAGGAAAACACAAATCTCACACAAAGGAACACACCTCAAACATCTAATAGTTACCTGGGGCACCTGGGTGGTGCATTCAGTTAAGCTCTTGGTTTCAGCTCAGGTCATGATCTCAGGGTCCTGAGACTGAGTCCTGCTTCAGGCTCCATGTTCAGTGTGGAGTCAGCTTGAGATTCTTTCCCTCTCCTTTACCCTTCCCTTCTGCTCCTACCCACCACCACCCGCCCCACTGTCGCGCATGCTCACTGTCTCTCTCATAAATAAATAAATAAATAAATAAATAAATAAATAAATAAAATCTTTAAAAAATAATTTAAAAAATCTAATAGCTACCTAAGTTCATCTCACGTATAATGAGCCACAACCATCCGCATAAGATGTTACCTATTTCTGTCTCATTTCAAGGAATCCTCCTTTCTCCACTTTCCAATAACTCACAAACTGCAACCTTTCTGATGCCCACTTTCACAAGCAAACTTCAGGTCTTTTTCAAGGTAGAGTGTCATATTTATTATAGCACGTATGAAGTTTTCAATCATCTAACGTGTAAAAATACACTACTGTTTTTATTAGGCTCTTACTTATTATTATGTGTCACTGACAAATGTTGGGTTTTGCCCCAGTCCCATTTTTTGCATAAGACTTATGATGGGATGTTTATTGCATGGTTTGGCATGGCAGTGATGATTTTGAGGAATGCATATTTTGCAATGCAGCAGAATTGACTGGATCTTGTTAGGGTATGGGTTATGCAAGTGAATTCAATGGTCAAATCTAATCAAACTGCATACCTACAATCTGTGCATTTCCTAATAGGTAAATGATACCTCAATAAATGAATAAAAACATTATAATAATATTACCACACCTATTGGTTTATTTAAGGTCTACATCTTATGAGTATGTTCATCCTTGGTTTCTCATGCATTTCATTTTACTTCCCAGTACGTAGCATCCATGTGACATGTTCTCTTATGGCATTCTGAACTCAACATTACTTATATTTGTAATGTTCTTTCCTCCCATCTTTTTCAGATTAATCTCTACTAATCATTTGAATTTTAGTTCAATACCACTTCTTCCAGGAAGGCTTCCTGGCTATTATTTCCTCCTCAATCTGATTAAATGTCCCTCATATGTGCTCTCCCAGCATTGTGTGCTTAGTGTTATCATACATAGCTTTTACCACATTTTGTAGGAATTATTTATCATTGTTTTGAGATCATAGCTTTCAAAGTAAGAATTACGTGTTTTAACCCTGAATCTCCACTCCTCACTCAGTGCCTGGCATGTGTTAGATACATAAAGTAATATTATCTGAAAATTATCTGAATAAATGAATGAATGTTCTTGAGCTGTTTTATTGGTTACCCATTCCTAATTAACAAACACAAAATTATTAGCTTAAAACACAAATTTATTATAGTTCTAGAGGTCAGAAGTCCAAAATGGGTCTCAATGGGCTAAAATCAAGGTGTTGGCCTGGCTACATTTCTTCTATAAACTTTAGTGGAGAACGCTCCCCCCCCCCCCGCCATTTTCCAGCTTCTAGAAGCTTCCTGCATTCCTTGGCTCATGGCACTTTTCCCGTCTTCAAAACCAGTAATCACATCACTTCAACCTCTGCTTTCTATCACACATCTTCTCCAACTGATTCTCCTACCTCCACCTTTCAGTTATGATGGCGCTTGTGATTACACTGGACCCACCAGGATAATCTCTCCATTTCAAGATCCTTAACTTAGTCATATCTGCAAAGTCCCTTTTGCCATGGAAGGGAACATATTCACAGGTTCCATGTATGACGATATGGACCTCCTAATACTTCTGGGGGCATTACTCTGCCTGCCACCACAGGCAAAGTCCTCGCTCTCTTTTGTGCCTTTGCAAGTGTTGTACCACCTGCTTGGAATACTCTTGCTGCATGCATTCACATGTCTAAATTCCTCTTGTACCTAATGTCTTTGCTCAAACACTGTATCAGTGAGACCCACCCCCCTTTATCTATCCTATTTAAAACTGCAACCTGTACCCCTGTTTCTACTAACACTCCTGATTACCCTTTATCTGTTATTTTTTTCTTTTCCCCACAGCCTATTTATTACACTTACTGTGGTTTTTTAAAATTGTATATTTTACCCAATAGAATATAAGCACATATGAAGACCAATTAATTTGGTCCGTTTTGTATGCTCATGTAGCTCAAGAATCTAGAGCATTACCTGGAAGACCAGTAAGGACTCAATAAACACTTGTCGAACGAACTGGATGAGTGGCTGAATACATAAGACTCCCTTCTGCCACAGAGCATTGAAGAGGCGTGCAAGGAGACAGGCGTCAGGGCTGTGCACATACACAGAGAAGCCATTCTTTAGCAAAAATAAAATGGCATAAATTTTGCAAAGGCCATTGAAAGAAAGCAAATTCCTTAGAAAGAAAATAATCGTGACTTTCTATCTACAAAACTGAGAAATTGCAGACCTTGGGACTGAAATTTACCTGAAATGCTCTGACAAGGGAGCCATTTCAGCATAGACTGTTGTGGGGCAGGGATAGCAAGGGACAGTGAGCAGAAGGATGACTGGCAAAAGCATAATAGGTTTCAGAGTGGATCAAGTAGTAACGAAAGGGCTTGGTTAATGTTTGTCTCATCAAAACCTAGTGAGAGGGGGTTGGAATTTAATGATCAGACTCATAGATTGAATTATTTATCATTTGTTGGATCTATAAGGACACCTAAATTAACTGGGTTTTAACTCAATATGGTCTTCATACCAACATGTATGTTCCACCATTTTCAAGCAATCCTTTCATTGTATTCATAAATTTCTGTATTAAAGAACATTTTGAAATCTTCCTGCAGAAAGCTATGTGAATAATGTATCTTATTAACAAATGCAGGTAATATTCTTGTGCTCAGAGTAGTCATTTAAAGCAGTATTTCTTATAGAATAAAGCCTTTAAAAAAGCATACCTGGGGCGCTTGTGTGGCTGTCAGTTAAGCTTCTGACTTCTGATTTAGGCTCAGGTCACGATCTCAGGGTCATGAGATCCAGCCCCACGTTGGGCTACATGCTCAGCGGGGAGTCTGCTTGAGATTCTTTCCCTCTGCCTCTCCCCCTGCTCTCTTTAAATCTTAAAAAAAAAAAAAAAAGCAACCCTTTTCTGTGAATGCTACACATTACAGGTTGTGTGTCTTTGTGAATATACATTTGTGCATACATACACAACAGTATGGATAGGTCTCGTTGGTTATGATTATGGTATCCCCAAGAAACTAGAGTAGATCTTTCTGGTTCAGAGCAAACTGAAAATGTAGTTGATCTTAGAAAACTTTAGAACATAGGCATGAACATCAAGTTGTTATAAGCTTACAAATTGAGCTGAACTATAGTCACTAGACATATCCGTAGTTTCTCTTATTCTGGCTCAACCTTGGCCCAAAGAAGGCAAAACCTTTCTCTTGATTTCCTCATTGCACCACTGAAGCAAGTGGGCCTTTTCAAAATATTTTCATTATGTAATAAGGGATGGCAAAAGAAAAATAAACACAGGGTAGAGGGATATAAACAAAAATGGCTTAAAAATTAGAGGGTTCTGATCCTACCATGGCTTCTTTCTCTCCTTTCTGAAGGCTGTCTCAGAATAACAACATTCTGGAAGCTTAAGGGCAGGCAAACTCTTGCAAGTACCTAGGCTGGGTCCCTCACACCTTTACTCCCAACGCACTTCATTGTACCTTCTTTTTTGACACTTTTGCCCTAGGTTACTATCTAATCTAAAGCGGAATATCAATGTCTGTTCTAAGAGAGGTGTTTTTTTACTTAGCTGAATGACACCCTTCAGATGAGACCTTATTTTATATCCACAGGAATGGGGACAGATCCTGTAAAATAACAAAGGAGCACTAACCAGGTAGTTGAGTAACCTCAATTCTTGCCCCTATTTTGTTACCAACTTCTTACCAAATTTCTTACCAATTTTCTTACCAACTTCTGAAATCTCATCTACAAAAATGAAGTTATCGACCTAGTCTGACTTTAAGGCCCATTCAAGTTCTATCCTTCTATTATCATCCTTCACCAACAGGATAGACATCTTTCTGTATGTACTGTGACTCTATCCTTATTTTTCAAAAGAAGATAAAGAAGCTCAGAGAAGTCAAGCGACTCACTCACATCACACCCCTAGTAAATGACAGAGCCTGGACTCACCTCCAGATCGCATCCACAGAACAAATGTCTTTTCAAATGGCTTTGTGGCTCTAGCATCACAGGCAGAGAAGAAAAGATCCCATGGGTTGGACACCTGGATGCCAGCACCTCCCCCTCTTTATATGGCTTCCTCCGGAACTGCTATATTTTGTGAGATCATGGCAGCTTAGTCTTGGTTGATGGGTTCAGAGATGGGCATGAACCAAATTAGGAATGTAGAATCATTCCACAGAATTTGGAAATATGAAAGGGAATTGGTCTGAGATGACTGAAGCCGTAAAATGGAAACCTCAGGAGATGTTAGCATCCATGTTTCCTAGTGAGTGAAGGAAGCCACTTGTCAATGTGGAACAATGAAGCAGAGGGGAGAGATGGAGAGTCGTGGCAGAATCTGGACCCTGAGTTTTGGTCGTTCATGAGGTCCAGCTGCACACTTGACCTTCTAACAGCTTGGTCATTCTGTCCTCCCTTGTATTCTGTGTGCTAATGTGTCCCCTTCTTGCTTTAATTGTTGAATGACCCAGAACTATTGTAACAAATTACCACAAACTGAAGGACTGGAAACAACCGAAACATATTCTGTCACCGTTCTAGAGGCCAGAAACCCAGGATCAAGGTGTTGGCCAGGTTGGCTCCTTCTGGAGGCTGACAGAAGTTGTTCCATGTCTATTTCCTAGATTCTACTGGCTGTTGGCAATCCTTGGTATTCTTTGCCTTGTAGACTCACCGCTCCTCCATCTTCCCTGCCTCCCTCTTCACGTGACCTCCCCATCTCCATGTGTCTCTATGTGTTTTCTCCCCTTCTTTTCTCTTACAAGGAAGCTTGTCATTGGACGTAGAGCCCACCCCTATGCAGGATGATCTCTTCAGCTTAATTATGTCTGTAAAGTCCCTTTTTGCAAATAAGACCACATGCACAAATTCTGGGTGGACATGTTTTGGGGGGAGGCTGATATGAACCTACAGAAAAAGAGAATCTCAAATGATAGTGATTAGTTTCAAGACGTAGTGATATCCATCTCAATAAATTATTTCATATATTTCCTTATACTTTCCCTACCTGCCACCAGTGCCCTTATTTTTCTTGCTGTAAGGTCATTTGGACATTTAACAAATTTAACACTATAATCTAAAAAGTAATATTGTGTTGCAAAACATTTTAGATTTACTTTTTCTTATGTTACAAAGACAAGAAAGATGGTGAGGTGATCTCAGTTTGCTTAGTTCAAATGTTGTCAGTGACATATAGCTGTAGGTAAGATTAAGAAAATGTCCTCTCCCACTTATGGCTTCCATGGATAGCTGAAAATTCATTTGTGCTTTTGTAAGTGCTCAGGACACCTGGAAGTAGAATGGTTTACTGAAAGAGTTCTCATGTCTAGACACCACATAGGTTAGGTTTTTTGTTGTTGTTGTTGTTGTTGTTTTTAGAAGTAACAAAGAAGAGGAAGTATGTCAGTGTTTGGTATTTTAACCAATATAAATTGCCTTCTTTTCCAAGGAAATGTTCCTTATTATATGAAGTCAATTTCCACATAACCCGCCGTTTGTTAGGGTAACAAATTTATCCCATCTTGGAATCTCAAATAAAAAATCCATGTTAATGCCCGTATGTAGCTGGTTTTATGTCTATTAGTAGCTGTCTTCAAATCCACACTAGGGCAGAGTAAAACTATTTATACTGGTATTAAAAAAAAAAAAAACCTATAATATCAACAAAAATACAAAGTCCCTGGTTTATGAGCTGTGTTTCATTGGGAAGATACTAAGGGATGAATTCAATAAAAAACAAAACCATGCCTTCCACTCAGTATAATCTTATGGATGCCTTCCATCATCCAGACTCATTACTGGGGTATTGTTTTACCTGACAAAGGACACCCACAAGGTTTAAACTTTGTGCATATTTTTGGTGTTCTGATCCTCTCACAAGGCAATTTCCCACTGCATACCATCTTAGAAATAAAGTTTGAATTTAAATGGGAACCAGCCTTGAAGCCGTCATACAGATCTTTTGTCAGATGAAAATACAGTCTTCCAAAATGTATGCAACGATACCTCATTCTCAGCTCCCTTACCTTGCTGTTATAACCAGTCTCTTATGTATCACAGCAGATGACTTAGTTCTGTTTTAATAAAGTAAATCCAAAAATAGGAATGCCAAGCTCCTGCCATGTAAAATTTCTCAGTTTGGTGCTAAAAAAGAAGATATAGTTTCATAGAGTGACAAAAATGCTATAAACATGTGATGGCAGATTTGTTTGGGGTAGAGTTAATTACTTCCTTGTTAATTCCTGATAGAACTTAGAAGGCTCTCTAACAGCTCACTTTTGGCTATTGATTTATCTCTTTATGGGAAGAGTCACAGATTATTAAGTTTTGTGGTTTTTTTAATGCACACTTTTTCTTGTAGGTTACAATTCTATCTGATTTTATAATTTTCCATCTTGAAACTGACTTGATCCTTTTTAATGATGTTCATGCCCTTAATCAAGAGTGTATAAACAATCCATATTACAAGTTTCATAAAGACATATGTGAACATTTAACAGGCTTTGGGAGACATTTGCAGTTTAAAATATCTAGATCACTTCTTTTTTTCTTGGAGATTATCCTGTACGAGTAACAGGCAGAGAAAATATTTCCCATGCCTGTGAGTATTTAGGAGTTCCTTTGCGTGCCTAGGCCTTTTTTTTCCCCCTCATAAAGGGGAAGTGGTGTGCGTTGGGGGTGGGTGAAAGAAAAATGACAAGAAGCAAGAGCTTTGCTCCTGTAGGATCAAATTCCAAGCGGAATTCCTTCATACACTTCCATTTCTGTTGTGAGAGTGCAGTGTGGTGTTCGTTTTCACTGTATCTGCTCGCTTAATTGTTTCTGCCTGTTCATTTCATTCTTCAGTGAAAACATTAGCCTAAGGGACATTTGAAAATCAAAAGGTGGGCTTGAAGTTTAACAGGAAATGAACAGTGGTGTTGCTGCAATATTAAAGTAAAAGTTTAGAACCAAAAGAAAATAGCCATATTTCTAAATTTAATCTATCTTTTCTCTTTTTTGTTGTTTCCTTTTGCTCTCCCAAACAGCAAGATTAAAGAAAAACATTCCATGGCTTCTACAGTTTTACATGCCCAAGGTATATAAGGGATGCTGGGAGGTCTGCATTAATGGAACTCATCTTAGATGTGCTGAAAATCAGGAGGTTTTGAGTGATTAGGTAGCAGTATTTAAAACCCAGGACAAATTTCCTGACAGCTGTAATTATTTAATTCTGTTAGAAGTATCCCTCGCCACCCCCAAACCTCCTCCTGCCAGAATTATCCAGATAATTAAGGAAGTGGTGGGAAGGTTAGAATCTGAACCATCTCCAAACCAAAACTGACTGGATAATTGTCCAGCTCTCTGCTTCACTTACAGTGTAGAAATAGGATTTCAGCATCTCTGTGTATGCTAGTGAAGCGTGACCTCTAGGAGGGAAGTTGTCTTCCAACAGAATAGAACTTGAACTTCAGAAGTTCTTTATTCCTCCACCAAGTTGCCCATTTACACTCAAGGTGAGGTGGCTCAAATGCAACAAACATCAGGGATGCTAAATGCTGCTGTTGAACCAACTCAGGATGAAGTGTCACCATTGTCCAGTTGCTCTTTGATCCCGGAGACAAAAGATCGAGCAGATATTCAAACACCAAGCTCAGGAAATATCAGCTTAAAAATACCGCCTCTTTTACAACTACTTTGTCCACCAAGGAAATCAAACAATTCAAGAAGGGCAAAGCAACCAGCAGAGCAAAGTTGTTTGCAATGGCCCACTGGCTACAGATATCTTAAGAGGTGAATGGTGAGGTGGAAAATATCAGACTTAAAAAAAATAATAAATAAAAGTGTAGGCACTTAAATATATAGAATTTATTAGATCATTTATTGGGGGGGAAATAATTTGGGTTATTCAAATGGCCATGCCGAGAAATAGTTAAATAACAAGTCATTACCTTTTCTTGCCTTGAAGAACAATGGATTTGGGATGGATCCAAATTTGCAAAGAGCAATCATGATTTTTATATTCAGTTATCTCATGGAAAGATCGCTGTGCTTTTGTATCATTTTGCTAACACTCTATTTCATAGGCTTCGCACACTTGGAGAAGTCACTTAATCAAAAGTAATATTCATTTATGGATTGATTATGTATCACACTAATTCGTTTTAAGAGTAGCAGGACAAGAGAACTGTTGATGATAAAACACAATTTTGGGAAGAAGTGGTTTGCTTAGCTACCTTTACAATGATTATTCTCTGTGGAGAATATCACCTTTTGGCTGTTTCTGTTAGTGGAGTGGAAGCAGTGTTGGTGGGGGTGGGGGTGGGGTGCAACACTAGGTGTAGGTTTGAAATGGGAAAGCAAGGCAAATGAACAAATTGCAAGTTAAATACTTTAGGGGGAGGGGATGTATTTTTACAGGTATCAATTATTGTCGTTACAAGTAATAAATAATGCTAAATAAAACATGTAACTAAACGGGCATTAAAGACCTTTTACATACATAGAAGAAAAGAGAACCTTTTTTTCCTCCTATGCTGCAGACTGCAGGCATTTTCCTCTCCCTCTGTCAAGTGCAATTCTTTCTTGATGAATGACAAGGCAGGATAATAGGCTGTGGTCGCCATGGCAACCAGACAGCAGCACTGTGTGCCTAGCATTTTTTCATCTGAAAATGAAACCAGAAGCAAAGGAAAGCTGAAAATGTAACCAACAGATTAACTGATACAAAAAAAGAAAAGAAAGAAAGAAAGAAAGAGAGAAAGAAAGAAAGAAAAAGGCAAGTTAGATTACAAGCAATTAAAATTACAGTACCTGCCTCTCTCCCTCTCTCTCCCTCTCTCTCTCTCTCCCTCTCTCTCTCTCTCTCTCTCTCTCACACACACACACACACACAGGCACTCACACACCGACCAGATATTTTAAAATTCTATTTGATAAACATGCAACAATCATGTTTTATCTTTATTTTTCAAAATACCTCATTTGTTTTGAAATCTAGGAATAACTGATCCTTTTTAAAAGAGGCATTTAATTTTACTAGACACTGCAATTTATTAAGCTTGAGGTACTGTGTTTGTCCTGGAATTTCTAAATTCCTTTCCTCTCTAGTGCCTATCCCTAAACTATGCAGAGACCAAGGGCTTGGTGTGCAACAGTTTTATCTGAGGGCAGGATTGGTGGGGGGAGCAAGGGAAGAAAGGTGACCTGGAGCTGAGAAATAAGAGGACAATTCTATATTAACCCTCGGGGACTCTACATACTCCAACTACTGTATTTACTAGAGTCAGAGTTGCTCTTCTGTTGAGCTAAAATAAAGCTACAGTGCTTTGCTATATTCTCCTTCCTTACATTAGAAGGTCCCTGAATTCCCATTCAGAACACCATGTATTCTGCCCATATAATTTCCTTTTATTTACTGATAACAAAACCTTCATGGCAGCTTTCCTTTTAGATGTTCCCTGCCTCTGCTGTATGCATATATAGTAGAAAACAGATATAAAGGAGGATTTTCGAAGAGCAATGGCCCCTCTGCAATGGATATCGGTAGAAGCAAAGAACACGGAGCTGGAAGTTAGAGGACAGGAGTCCTGTGAAGCTCTCAGATTTGCAGCCCCGGGGTTGGCTAGCATGGGGGCGGGGTGGTGGTGGAGGAGAAGAAACAAATAGGCCTTGGAATCAGCATGCTTGATTGGATTCTTAGGTCCACCCCTTTGGTGATATGATCATAGGTATCAATGTCTATTATGAATGAACCCTAGAGTTCTTAACCTCTCTGAGCTTCAGTATTTTTCATCTCTAAAATGGGCACATCTTACCTACTTCATGGGACTTTTGAGAAGATTTTTGTTAAAGATTTTATTTATGTATTTGACAGAGAGAAAGCAAGAGAGGGAACACAATCAGGGGGAGTGGGAGAGGGAGAAGCAGGCTCCCCACTGAGCAGGGAGCCCGATGTGGGGCTCGATCCCAAGGCCCTGGGATCATGACCTGAGCCGAAGGCAGACGCTTAACAACTGAGCCACCCAGGTGCCCCAACTTTTGAGAAGATTAATGAGATCATTTGTTGAGAGTGGTATATAGCAGCAATCGGTGAAAAAGAGTCCTCTTCCCTGCAGTCAAAACTTTCCGTTTTCTAATCTGTGTAGTACAAATATCTGTAGAGTGTATGTGTGAGAGAGAGCGAGAGAGAAAGGGAGGGAGGGAAGGAAGGAGGGTATGTATACTAACCACCTGTTTCAGAAGGCTGTAGATCAAATAAGTGAATTTATGTGAAATACTTTTAAAGTATGGGATGTTGACGAAAAAGAAAGGTGGTGTCACCCAGATGTTGAGAAACTCCTTTTCCAGGAGCATCTAAAGAAACGTGTGTGACTCCGACCTGCCCCGAGGCAGAGGGATGGGCTGACCAGCTACACTCCAAGGGTTCCTATCTCAAGAGCTCTGCTCTTGTGCAGAAGAAGATTGAAATGTCTGAGGCCCGCAGAGCAAGTCCAGGGACTCTAGCCGGAGCATCGGGTTGTCTGAGCGCTGACGTGTACCCAGGATGAGTCCGCTCGGAGCACGCCCAGTTTTCCCTGACATGCGCAGTGGCTGCGTGGCCACCCACAGTAAGACCTAATAAATCCTTCCTTTGTCCCCATTTCCCCCAACACACACAAATGCAAAGTAAACAGTCAGATCAAAGCTTTTAATGTGCTTTGTACTGTTTTATTTGAAAAGATCAGGTCTGATATTTGAGAGGAAGAGTCCATCTGGCTGGGCTGAGCTCAAGAAGCCTCAGACAAATTGTAAACAGGACCAGGGCACAAACCCCTCTCCAGGCCCACAGCCTGACGCTGCCATCACCAAGGCACCGTTCCATGCTAGTCGGCTCTCCCTGAGCATCCGTGCAAAGGGAACCTAGTGTATTGAAACTGATCCTCTTTGCAAGCTTTGCCTAAAATTTTCTAGCATCTACTTTACCCGCTATCATCGACCTTCTGTTGAAGCTTCTGTCGTCCTGGGACTATACCTGTTCATAGTTTTAAAATTTCCAACAGTCGATATCATGGTGCTTTTAGAAACCCTTAAGACCCTCCGTTGTTCAAACGAACTCCTTAGTAATTTAGAGTCAAAACGTGAGGAATGGACATTTGAGCTGAGAAAATAATTGCTTTATTAAATGTGCCATACATTTTTTTAAAGGTAAGGCTTGCACTTTTGCCCCCTATGGAATACGAGGAAGGAAACGTAGTATTTATCACACATCATGCTGTTATTTATTGAGGTACCTCTTCATAGGATTGAGAGCTCCCTACAGACAGGGATCATATCTATCTTGCTGACTTAACACATCTCCCTGGCCTGAGTGTTCAGCTCATAGTAGGCACTTAATACATGTTTGTTAATCAAATGAGTTTGCAGTCAGACACACATGTTTTTACTATAGCTCTACAGCTTACTCATTGTGACTATGGGCATCTTTGCTTTTTGAACTTTCTTGTCTGTGAAACGAGATAACTCTTCATATAATTGTGATTGCTAAATAACACAGGTGTGTCGGGACACCTGGGTGGCTCAGTCGGTTAAGCGTCTTGCTTTCGGCTCAGGACATGATCCCAGAGTCCTGGGATCGAGTCCTGCACTGGGCTCCTTGCTCAGCGGGGAGCCTGCTTCTCCTTCTGCCTGCCACTCCCCCTGCTTGTGCTCTCTCTCTCTCTGACAAATAATTAAATAAAATCTTTAAAAATAGATAAGATATGTGTGTAAAAATGCAAAGTTCTTGGCATAATATAGTAGATATACAATAGCTACTAGTTTTCTTTTTATTTCAATGCCTTCTGTTGAATTTTTTAAGCGAATCACTGGCCATTTCAAAAGGTCTTTCCTGGTAATTGTTGGAAGCCATATAATGTGGATAAAAGAGGTATAGGTTCCTAAAAGTTTCATTCCCCAGAAACTGGTTATGTGGATCTATTCCAAAGACCATGTCTGTTGCAAGAGCAGAAGAGCAGATGCCATCTACAATTCACGACAACAAGGAACGTGGAATTCGATTGGGAAGACTGGGTTGGGAAGCGAGGATAGACCGCCAGGGTTGGCAGCAGATGATGGACCAACATAAATGCACAGCAGCATGACCATTAATCTCAGGTTGACCACCTGTGTAGGAGCATCTGGAGAATAAATCACAGACCACAAACTTGGCACAAGTGAGATGCACACAGCATTAGCTGAGTTCAAAGAGTGCACTGACGTTCAGCAACATTTATTGAGCATCTACTGTATATGGGACGATGATCAGGTACTTTCACGTTGTGTGTATGTCTCTTAACTTTGGAGGCGGTAACACAGCAGTAAAGCACAGGTTCAAGAGTCAGACTGTCAGGGTTTCTGTCCAGACTCTTCGCTTAGTAGCTTCCTAACTAGGTACGTCACTTAAATTATTTTATTAAAGAACGATGGTATCTACCTACAAAATTTTTGTGGTCATTAAATGATTCAATACATATGAAAGCACTTAGAACAGGGCCTGCACATAGAAGGTGAAATAAAATTTCAATAAATTTTAGCTGTTGTGGTTTGATTCGGACTCATTCTTTTTATTAAGGTTAAGAAAGATTATGAACTTAGGAAAGAGCTACAGACCAGGGATCAGAAAACATGGGTTGGAAAATCAGTTCTGCCACTGATTCATAAGCCCTGGGTTCCCCATCTGAAAATGGACGTAAGAAGACCTGGCTCAAAAGATATGTCACAAGAAGTCCACCTATTAAGAGACCAAAGCTAAGTGAGTCAATTGAGCACCTGCAGGTGATAAGCAGAGTTTCAGACTGCAGGCAGTTTAGTACCAGGGAAGCTTAGCAGCTGACCCCAGGCCAAGGCAGCAGGGGTTCAAGCTCAGGCCCCCCAGAAACTGAGATGCAGGGATAGGGACCCAAGCATTGAAGATGATGTCACTCAGATCAGCACAACAGTCAACTTAACCATGAGACACACTGATGCCAAATTAATCTTCCAAGCACACCATTCAGATGAGATCATCATACTCATAGGCCTCCAGTCACTTCCACTGGCCTAAGAATAAAAATCTAAGCTCCTGTGATAAGCATACAAGTTCTTCCAGGATTTTCTTTCAAAATCCACTTTCTGCTTTATCTCTCTTTCAAAATCACTAAGATACTGGCTGTTTCCTATACATGCACATGGCATTCAAGGGATAAAGACAGAAACTTTGGTCTCATCCTTCTCTCCATCTAAAACACTACTCCTTTCCATCTACCTGTCCAAGTTACCCATGACCTTCGAGTCTCAGCTAAAGGCAATGTCCTTTATGAAGCTGTCCGTATGCCTTATGTTGTGACTGTTCTTTAGCTCTTGGGCGTTGAGTAGTTCCTAGTCTGTATTAGAATCATCTCTATTTTTTAAAAGATTTTATTTATTTGACAGAGAGTGAGAGAGAGCAGAAGCAGGGGGAGTGGGAGAGGGAGAAGCAGACTACCCACTGAGCAAGGAGCCTGACTCAGAGCTCGATCCCAAGACCATGACCTGGGCCGAAGGCAGACACTTAACCATCTGAGCCACCCAGGTGGCCCCTAGAATCATTTCTGTATCTTCCTTTCTCTCCTGAAAAAGTACAGGTTCATTCAATGGGCAGAGTTTTAACTGTTTCAGCCTCATTTGCTTGAAAAGGAGCTTAAACATAGTGGTCAAGCAACATATGTTTGTGTTATTTGTTTGATAACTGTACTGAGTGAATGAATGGATGGATGAATGAATGATTGATGGCAAAGGCAGGTAAATTTATAAATCCCTCACCTATAGCCAGGTTTTGTTTTCCAAGGCTGATCTATATAGACGTTAGTATTCATTATAATAACAATAATAACTATGAATTAACATTTATCAATACCTATTATGGGCTAGGCATTGAACAAAGAGGTATGCCGTGGTGAGTGAAACATACACATCTCTCCTCTGCGAGGCTCAGTCCTATGGAAGGGACATGCATTACCAAATCACTGCCCAAAGATATAATTACAAACCATGAATGCTATAAAGAAAAACATTATAGCCAGTTATGAGAACACAAACAAAGGGACAGGATCTAATTGGGGAGAGGTCAGGAAAGCCTTCCTTGAGGAATCGATGTTTCTATTCAGATTTGAATGATGATAGCAGTTGATCATGGACAGAGTAGTGACTTGACAGCAGGGGACTCAATAGAATGGCCATTTAAAGGCATTTCTACCCTGCAATCAGATGTTTCCAGCCTGTGTGAGGATAGCAAGTGGTCTAGCATCACTGCTAATAATTTTGAGTGTATGTTGCAAACAAAGTAGGCAGACAGTAAGAAGGATGGTCCAGGGAAGTACATGAGAGGGAAAAAAGTAGCTCAATGAATAAATAATAAACCTGAATACATAGAGAAATAAACACAATGCAAAAAGGAGGAAATGATGAGTATACCATCAATTTCTATCCTAATGTCTCCAATAAATTCCATAAATCTTTAACCTACAAGTATTTTTGGTTTGCAGTTAAACATTTTGCATTTAGAATTTAAGGAAAGAGTTTGACTAAAGGCTCTCCTAACTTGGCCCTTCATGAGAATACACGTGTTTGTGTCTAGGTCCTGGCCCAATATGATGTTTCACCCTTCTGGATGTGTGAAGTGACAGAAACAAAGAAGAGTAAGGGCTGGATGGACTTAAATGTGAGGGGCTCATGGTGGTTTTTCTGTGCCTCTGAATCTGACTGGATATTTATTTATAAACACACTTCCAGCTGAACTAGGAAAATAAATGGGATAGCCAAAAGTTGTGCCTGGAAAAGTGGGAGAAGGCAGGTGGAGTGGTCTGGATAACCTCTGTGGTCCATGCCCGCGGCCAAAGTTCTTAAGAATTGAGAGAGCAAAGGGAGAAGGTGCATCGAGAACTCTGAGACACTGCATTAACGATTCAGTATTCACAGGGAATTTTTGGGATCAGAACAGTGCCCTTGGGCTCTGAGAGGCATCCTGTACATTCCAAACAAGTAGCATATTTTCTCTACCTCCCTGCATGGGCTTCATGAACTTGTCTAGCTCTTCTGACCCAATGCTGGAAATGCCTACTGCGAGGGAAGAGACCCATTTCTGGGGACAGCACTATTTAAACTTCAGTGGCTTTGAATCTGAAGGAAGATGGAAGAAGCCGAGTCTTCAGATTGCTGAGAACAAAGAGTGTGGAAAGTAGAAACCCTGGGTACAAAAAATAAGCTTTGTCTGCTCAGCAGTTGTTCTCAGGCAAGTGAAGACAAGTGATTTAGCCTGCCTCATTCCCTCCTTCACCCACAAGACTGCCTGGGTGTCAGAAAACCTACCATGGGAGAACGCTTCTCTGAGATGTTAAGTCAGGGTTGGAGGCTCCTTTATTAAAGCACTAATACCCAGGGGAGGAGCCTACCTTATTAAATAATATCTTAAAGAAGCATTAATATGTCAGTTATTTTTTTTAATGGGTACAGAGAGCTGAACCTGAGGCCCTGAAGAGAGGAGATGTGTGACAAAGCTAAGGGTTGGGTGCAGGCACTACTAATTGGGATAACGCTGGAGAAAATCCCATCCAACTTCACAAGGGAGGCTGCTCAACCAGGCTCTCTGTTCTACTAGAGCCCCTGTTGGCTCCCAATAAACAGCTCTTGGTCTCATACAAAGTCACCATATATGCAAATACTTCATTCATAAAAGGGTCACGTGCATCAATTAGACAATAAAAATAAACATGTGCACATATTTGGAGCATTTTCTCCTTAGCATGCATAGAACTGCACGCGGTTGGGTATTTAGCCAGATGCAAGAAAAAGTGATTATAAGCTACACACAAAATAAAAAGCATGCAAGACTTCCTCACTGCAAGCATGATTAACTCATCCCATGCTTTTGTGAATGGGCAACACTGACTAGCAATCAGACCATAAGCAAATTGACCAATCAGAACTCGACAACGACTTGATCCCAAACTGGTCCCACACACAAGAAATGCCAATTTTCAGAGCCTGATAACAAACCTTGAAAAGCTCTTGGTACCGGAACTTTATAAACAAACAAACAAACAAACAGTTGGAAAGGTGGATTACTTACTCATGGTTATTAGCTCATAAAAAGACTATAATCATTGCAAAATTTTCAGAGAATATGTAAGATGATGAGTAGGGCTGGAAACGGAAACATGTTTAAAAAGGCAAAAAGGAGTGACTTTGGGAAAAGGTGGTTTGTTTTATTGTATGGGCTTTCGTTTTGGGTTCAAAAGCCACCCAGAAGTTTTTTCTCAGCACTAGCATTTTTTTCATTTCCTTTCTGGGCCCCCCTGGCTGCCCGTGGAATAGATTTGACCCCCACAGGCGGTAGAAGCTCTTCTCTCTTAAATGTCTGAAGGAGGTCTCTGCGATGCACCTTGGGGCATTCAAAATCAGCATTTCATCTCAATTAATGTGTTGTGCTGGGGTTGTCCCTTTTTAAAGAAGTTATTGAAAAGTTAGCACTGAGAAGATAAGCTTCTCATTCATTACATGGCTCTATGATCAGCTGGATTTGGACTAGGTATTCATAAGTTTCGAAGTTCAATCTCTAAGTAAACCAGTTAGGTTTATTCCACAAACTCTTGTCGGTCCTCACCAGAACCATGATCTCAGATAGTTCAGCCTAGGTCCAGCTGGCAAATGCCATTGTTTAAAGGAGATGAGAGCATTGTTTAAAGAAAGTGTGGGTGGACCCATGTGCATCATTGACGTATGTGTTCAGCGATGCGTGAATCAGGCAAATCATCTTGATATACAGAGGAAAGGATATATTATTACCTAAGTAGATGTCTTGAAATAGAAACATAATTCGAAGAATAAATATGTTTCCCCATTGCTAGTGATTCCCCTGCAAATGTTTTTAATGTACTTAACTTAATTATCCATAAGAACAGACAGAATGGGATCGCAACATTCTAGATAATCTAAAAAGCATTTCTTTTCTTTTTTTAAGAATTTATTTATTTTTTTAAATTCAATTAGCCAACATATAGTACATCATTAGTTTAAGATGTAGTGTTCAACGATTCATCAGTTGTGTATAACACCCAGTGCTCATCACATCACAGGCCTTCCTTAATGCTCATCACCCAATTACCCCATCCCCCCAAAAGCATTTCTATTTGGCTTTAGAATACAATGTTCACCATTCCTGCACAGACCAATCTTCTCCATTATATTTTGCTTAACCCAAAACCTGCATTTACTAGAGAAAGTCATTGGACATGAACTTTTATGCAAATTTTCATCTTGTCCTTTCCTTTGGATATTTTCACCAGTCTCTTCATCTTTTTTTTTCTCATGCATAAATCAGGCAGGAACTCACACCATTAATTTTCCTGGAATTGAATGCAGTTTAAAGCCAGAAAATGACAACAATTTCTTTACATGTCTATTTCCCCTTACTAGGTGAGCACTTCGAGGACCAGGATCATGATTATTCATCCTTATATTCCCAAAATGTAGTAGGTCCTCAATTAATGTTTATTGAATGAATTAAGTACAAAATATGTAGCAACCCATTAAAATATTTTGCCAGTCAATTCTATAATTTTTTTTAACTGTTGGTTTAGCATAAGGCATTACATTGCTCTGGGCAAGCAGGTAAGTGGCTATTTACAAGGCAGATTTATATATAATTGGATATAATGTATTCTAATGATTTGAATTGATTTGGTTAGTCTAATTGAGATGAAAGACACTCAGTCCATTGGTGTTATTTATTTCCTTGGTGGTAATAAATGAAATTCCTTCTAATACCTTGCTGATGGCAATTTGTGTGTCAGACGAACAGTTGGAGTCTTTCACTTTTGCCACAATGGTTTAGGGGCAAACAATAGGACCCTTAAAAACCCATCTAATCTAGCTTTATTGTTTCATAAACTGTCAGACTCTTCATTTTCTTTGTCATGATGGGAAGACAGGAAAGGATGTAAGAAGAGCAGAGAGAGGACCATGGGGCTTAAGGAGCAAAAAGACTTTGAGATAATGTAAATAATAAAATTGGTATGTTGAGAAACTGCTTTCCCTCTAATCTCTTCCTCACTTTTATTTTTGGAAACATGCAGTACATAGAACATGCAGTACAAGATAAATGACAAATGTAGAAATTCCTAATTATCTTGTGAATAGCAAGATTGTAACAATGACACAATGTCATAACCAATTTGTAGAACCAGGTAGAAGGCTATTTTACTACAACAGGAAACACTGGGTGACACACTATGCCAAAATTAGTAAATTAAGTGAACTGAAAGCCAAAGGTGGGTTCACAGTTAAAAGATATTATTTATGAACATAGAAATAAAATTCCAGGTCAAAGAGTTTTAACTGCTTGTGTTGAGTGGAACGCTTTAAATTAGGCTTAGTTTGGGGGTACCTGGGTGGCTCAGTCATCAAGCGTCTGCCTTAGGCTCAGGTCATGGTCCCGGGGTCCTGGGATCTAGCCCTGCATCGGGCACCCTGCTTGGCGGGAAGCCTGCTTCTCCCTCTCCCACTCCCCCTGCTTGTGTTCCTTCTCTTTCTGACTCTATCTCTGTGTCATATAAATAAATAAAATCTTTAAAAAAATAAAAATAAAAATAAATAAATTAGGCTTAGTTTGTATATGAAGAGCCAATGACAACTTTTACTCAAAATTAAGCAATTTTCTAATTTTTTGACAGTGTATTAATAGATCAAATAGTTCATCTTGATTCCAACGATTTGAAGTAGACTTTAGATTTTAGAAATTAAACAAATCCTTCAAGGATTCAAATAGAACCATGACCTAGAAGTCAGGAAAGGTAAGTTTGAGTCTTGTCCTGCATAACTTCACAGTAATTGCCCAATATTTGTTCCCTCAAATGTCTCCTTTACCAAAATGAGATAATAGCACATGGATATTATGGAGACAAACAAGATAACAGATAAGAAAGTACAGCTCTAATCCTTTGGGAGAAATCCATCATAGAAATACAAGGGATTGTTGTTTTTATTATGTCAGAATCAGCTAAAGTCTGCATTCAGTTCTAGCCATCCAGCAAAATATGAATTTAGAAATAGATTAAAGAAAAGCCACTCAATAATTAAAAGTTCTAGAAATAGATGTTACTAAGGAAGATTAAAGGAACTGATATTTATATTTATCCCATTGGAGAAATGGTCAAAGGAGAGTGAAATAATGGTTCAGGATTAGAGCAGTGGTTCTCAAAGTGTGGTCCCACGACCAATAGCAGCAGCATCACCTGAGAACTTAATAGAAATGCAAATACTAGGTCTCTACCCCAGACCTACATAGTCAGAAACTCTGGCGAAGGGACCCAGCAATCTGTGGTTCAACAACTCTCCAAGATGATTCTGATGCACATTCCAGGGTAAGAACCATTTAGAGAGTAGGAGTGGTGGTCTCAAGGAGAGCAATGAAAATGAGTGGTGTTAGCCATGGGAACAGAAAAGAAGGGAGGAGTGGATCCTTGACTGTTGAATCTTCCCCTGGTCAAAGCTACCAAATAGTGACGGATGAACATGAGGAAGTAACTTGGGGGAAAGATAGCACAGAAGCCATCTGGAAAGGGTTCCTTTCTCTCTCTCTCTCTTTTTTTTTCTTTCAAGGAATGTTTGGAGGTGTAGGAAGGTGCCAGGGCCATATAGCCTATAACTATATGTGATGGTATCCTCAGATGGAGTTTTAACATAGGTTTATTCAAAAATGAAGTCCCAAGAGAACAGTAGCATGAGAAATAAAGCCACACGCACACACAAAACTCAAGTAGCATTGGCTCTTAAATAGTTTATAATTAGTGGAAAGAGCCATAACTTTTCAGAAAATCAGTTTGAGAAAGAGAAAGAGAGAAATGCCCACAACAATAACAACAACAACAACAACAAAAACAGGAAAGAAAAAGAAAGAGAGAAGAGATGGAAGAGGAAGGAAGGGAAGAGAAAAAAAGGAAAGAGCAAGAGAAAATGGGGTACAGAGAAAGAATTGCCAGTCTCAGCACAGAAGGAATGAGAAAAAGAATGAAAAGAGGACTTTTAGTGTTTCTGGATAACACTACCATCCGACAGCACAGTACACTGGAGCCTTGCTAAGAATTTTGTTCTCTGGGACCAGACTATGGAACTGTTTTATCATGAATTTCAATTCATTTTAACAATTTGAATTGAGTTGAAATGCCTTGTTACGTATCTTTAGGCACTTTGGTAACCAAACTCCTGAGTAAGTGCCAGACCATACTCACCTTATATAACTCCCTCTCCTCTTGCAGAGAATTGTTACTATAGTGAGGAAACAAGTCCTTTTTTGGGACACATTTACTTTTATTTTATTTTATGTGGGATAGATAAGTGATAAGATGAGTGGACATATTAATATCTTTATGTACTACAGACAAAAGATTTCCAATTCTTTTTATGGGGAAGCTCCTCTTTCAAAGAAGGTTATTTATCAATCTAAACAGAGCAAGAAATAAGAAAATCCAGTTATTTAAAACATCAACACATGCATTAGTGATCTCAATTCTTCACATATGAAACGTCCCTCTCTTGATTACCTGATGCAAAATATTGATCCTAAACCCTTGTTATTCATCATTCATCTAGATGGCTGCTCCCCAGCATCAGTAGTTGTTAAGAAAAACATCTAAATGTAATAATATAAATGTGACACCAAACAAAAAAAATGCTTAAAATGTGCCAGATTAACTCTGCTTCTTTCTTTGAGAGTTATTAGACTGATAGTTTTGGGAGATGACATTTAGAATCCTAACTTCCACAAGTCACTCTACAAGGCTTCCCAAGATCTCCTTTGGGAAAGTTTGAGTCAAATATGTGAGTAAGATGACTTTGAGAGAAATATCTGATATATCAGATATCTTAATTGAGAGCAAAAAAGGATACTAGGAGACAGAATAATGGGCTGCATCTAAGGATGAGAAAAATGGTGTTTGAGAGCGGCATGTATAAAATAGACATAAGTGTTTTAATAGAGAATAAGATGATATGGGTCAACACTGCTAAATGGTTGCCAGGAAGATTAATATGAGGTTTTATTCATAGAAATCTAGTACTTAGAAAAAAATCCTTTTTAAAAAGTGATCATCAGGGATGTCTGGGTGGCTCAGTCGGTTAAGCGTCTGCCTTTGGCTCAGGTCATGATCCCAAGGTCCTGGGATCAAATCTCGCATTGGGCTCCTTGCTCAGTGGGGAACCTGTTTCTCCCTCTGCCTGCCGCTCCCCCTACTTGTCCTCTCTCTCTCTCTGAAAAATAAATAAATAAAATCTTTTAAAAAGTGATCATCACATTTTGCTCTCCACTCATCAGTACACATCTAGAAAATTGCATTCAATTCTGAGTGGCACATTTTAAAAGGCAAATAGACAAATGGGAGTGTGGAGACTAATAAGAACAATGAAGGTATTTGAAATAGTGCCACTATTTCAGGGGGTGGGAGGGGTATAGGAAGATGCAAGGGCCATATAGCCTAGAGAAACGTAGATTCTGGAAAGCATAGGATTTCTTCCTTTAGGTACCTGTAGAAGAAGATAGTAGAAGAGAATCAGATTTACAATCTGTGATCCATGGGTAGTACCAAGAATGATGGAAGAGTCTCCTGTGATTCAGTATAAGGAAAAAGTACTTAAATGATCTGAGTTGTTCACAGGTGGAATTGCTAATCCACAAAGTAGTCCATTATAGGCTAGCAGAGATAATTTAAGCAAAACATGGCCTAGATGGTACTTTTGCTTCTTTATCACTGAAAGTCTATATATCTAGAATCCAAAGGAAATTTAGCCAAAGCAAAATCAAAAGTGCATCCTATAAACTATATTAAATTTTTATAACATCTGCATCCCTGCTTTTCTCTATTAACCTGGGTAGTTAAAAGCCAATGGGATGTAATCTTGATTGCCTGGCTCTGATGGCCAAGAGGATTTGCATTCTTAGGTCCCACGGGACTGTGGCAGTCAGAGATGGTTCTTGGCAGAATGCCATCCCCGGGCACTGTGCAGACAGCAGACTGGGGCACACCACCCGTCTCCCAGCAGTCTTTTTGTAAAGGAGGCCTCTGGAGCTATTAAAAATATAATAGGCTACTGGACAAGCACAAAATTTTGAGAGTCAACAAAGAGCTTGGGCAGGGTTGAACAACAAGGTTCACCTCCTACGTGAAGCCACTCCTTCAAGACTGGGAGGTGGTTGTTTCATCTACTGCAGAGAAAACAGCACAGGGAGTCAAGCAAAATAAAGAAACAGAAATGTGTTTTAAATGAAAGAATCTCAGAAAAAAACCTTAATGAAATGGAGATAAGCAATTTACCCAATAAAGAGTTCAAAGTATTGGTCATAAAGATGTCCACCGAACTGAAAAGAAGAATGCATAAACACAATGAAAACTTCAACAGAGATGAAAAATATAAGGAAGTACCAAATAGAAATTACAGAGCTGAAAATACATAACTGAACTGACGAGGGGGGTTTGATAACAGACTGGAGAAAGTAGAAGAAAGAATCATCAACTCAAAGACAAGGCAGTGGAACTTACCCAATCAGAGCAGCAAAGAGAAAAAAGAATGAAAAAAAGTGAAGATACCTTAAGGGTCCAATGGGACAACATCAAATGGACTAATAGTCACATTAGAGGGGTTCCAGAAGGAGAAGAAGAGGAGAAAGGGGCAGAAATCGTGTTTGAAGAAATAATAGCTGACAGTGTCCCTAACCTGGAGAAGGAAACCAACATCCAAATCCAGGAAGCCCAGAGAGCTCCAAAGAAGATGAAACAAAAGTGACCCTCACCAAGACACATTATAATTAAAATGTCACAAGATAAAGACAAGGAGATAATATTAAAAGTAGAAAGGACTTCTTAAAACATTTTGCTACATTTACATTCAAGATCTTTGTAAAGCAAGAATAAGTCAATTACCATATTGCTCATTTTACAGAAGAGCCAACTCATCCACAGAAATTTTAAAGGCAATAATTATTGATAGAGTTAGATCTAGAACATGGAAACTTTATTCATGAAAATAAACCTGTCAGCTGTGCCTTTTGACCTTCACTATCTGGCATGCCTTCTAAAATTCTCCCTAACGTTGATTGAGATCATTAGTTAATAAATTCAAGTTCATGGAGTGTTATCCAAAGCCATAACCCATTATTCTATTGTTATGATAGTACTTTATGAGAGAGAGCAAGTGTTTGGTCATAGTCTAAGTGAATGGGGAAGTTGTAAAAGATCCTTTTCTAGAGGTCTTCAAGATATTGTGACCATTCTGCTATTGGCTAGGTCATACTTTTCCACTAAAGCTATCAGTTACTATACTGTGGGCAGAGTAGGAGATAACTTTGGGAATCATGAAATGCTGATTAACTCACTTGTGCATTACAACGCCAGCACATTTTCTTTTTCTTCATTGCACTGCTCTGAGCTATGATATCATTCTCCTCTACGCCATACTTGACCCCATGTAGTAATAGTGGTATACCTCTCGCAATCTCTGTGGCAAGCACTGAAACTGTTCTATGCATCAGCAAAAAGCAGAAGGGTCTTTTTAATCCTTGAGTTTATTACAAGTTTGACACTAGTCAGATTTACCTGATGTCAAGAAATAACCCTGGGGGGCGCCCGGGTGGCTCAGTTGGTTAAGCGACTGCCTTCGGCTTGGGTCATGATCTCAGGGTCCTGGGATCGAGTCCCACATCAGGCTCCCTGCTGGGCGGGAAGCCTGCTTCTCCCTCTCTCACTCCCCCTGCTTCTGTTCCCTCTCTCGCTGTCTCTCTCACTGTCAAATAAATAAATAATCTTTAAAAAAAATTAAAAAAAAAAAAAAAGAAATAACCCTGGTCCTTTGGTAGCTAATATCCCAATAATAATAATGATGATGATAATAATCAGAATTTGAGAGAAGAAGCCTCAGGTGAGAGTTTTGTGATGTGCTAATTCAAGTGACTTAGGTAACTACGTACAGAGGGTACAACCAGAGCTAAATTTCAGCATCATGTCTCCTGTGATTTTTTTAAAAGATTTTTATTTATTTATTTATTTATTTATTTATTTATTTATTTAGAGAGCACAAATGGGGGTGGGGGGCAGAGGGAGACGGAGAGCGCGAATCTCATGTAGACTCCGCACTGAGTGCGGAGCCCAATGCAGGGTCCCTGTGATTTTTTTTTTTTTTTACCAGTAGAAGCTAATCTGAAAAGTCTCATCCTTTTTTTTTTTTTTTTAAGCTTTTTTTTTTTTTTAAAGATTTTATTTATTTATTTGAGAGAGAGAATGAGAGACAGAGAGCACGAGAGCGAAGAGGGTCAGAGGGAGAAGCAGACCCCCCGCTGAGCAGGGAGCCCGATGTGGGACTCGATCCAGGGACTCCAGGATCATGACCTGAGCCGAAGGCAGTCGCTTAACCAACTGAGCCACCCAGGCGCCCCAGAAAAGTCTCATCCTTGAAGAACTCCCCTCTCCAAGCACACACCTGTCGAGGGATCCCCAACACGCTGAGACTCACTCCGCTATCCTTACAGTTCTGCCACGTTGTGAAATTCAGGGGGCTCAGTCAAACCAGGATAACAAATTTCTCAAGGTGTTGAATCAGTTGGTGGTCAATATATGCACGGGGTAAGTTATGCATAGAAGGTAATAATAATCTCACACACACACACACACACACAATCTTTTTCAGGACTGGTTTGCCTGAAATCTTGGCATTGTGCAATGTCAAGTGACTTTAAAATGTGATTATCTGAGCCTCCTGAATGGAGACACAGCGACCTGGAGAAAAATGGGCATAAGATGATAATTTAACATTCCACATTTTGCTAGCAATACAGTGTCATCATTGTGGTTACGAGATGCCAGCATTCCTAGATCAATTAAGTACAGCATCCTCTCCCCACAGCTTCCTTTATGAAAACCGAATATACTAACAGAATGTTGATAATAGCAAGGATTTTGCTAAATATCCATTTTTTATTTTTAAGAGTATCCCTATTTAAAATGTTGGAACCTAAAAATATACACAAACCAAATGTTGATGCATTTCAGGGCTTGCATGTTATGATTTCCTCATTGCATCTGGTAACTGCATGTTATTAGCTACACTTGGTACAACTCGATACAGCTTGACATATTCTGGGATTTATTAAAATGTAAATGACAAAGCAGAAAAGAATGTTCAGACAATTGGATTACTCCATTGACTGAATGTTCCAATACTGTATCTATTTTTGTCAAAGCAATGGTGGCTCCTGCTGTGGAATGCTGAATGGAATATTCCATTGCAGGGCACAGGGAGAACTTGCATAAAAGAAATTGAAACCCAATCGTCGAATTTTTAATTCACCTCTCCAAAAGCAACAGATTGCCAATACTTTCTAAAAGAAATTATGATAATTTTGGCATATAATTATTGGAAGATTATCATTCACAGCTATGTATTCAGCATCTATTATTGAATCTGTAACTTCATTCATGAAAACAATGATACATTTGCTTGTTTTTGCTCTTGGCCTTGGCTTGTTTTGGTTATGAACATTATGTGATAAGCATGAATATATGTGATATGGCAGCGGATATTCACACTCCAAGAGAGACATTTTCCTGATGGGAACTGTTATTATTTATTCCAGAGAAGAGAAGGCTGGGAGGTAGGTGTCTTTAAGGACATGAAGGGATTGAGTTTAGAGAGAATGGAGACCAGCTGTTCTTTCTCTCCACAGGGAACAACAGAAAATGGGATTAAACTATAGCATGAGGGATTTGGGATCGAAATAAAACAGAATTTCCCAACTGTGTAGACTCTCAAACATTGAAATATGTTTCGAAGGAACTATGTGAACATGAGTTTTATTCTGATACCTTATAAAAAGGAAAGGCACATTTTCACTACGTGGTCTTGTATGGACGGAGAAGAGTGGACTCTGGTTCCTGGATTCTCTTGATCTATGAGCAACATCTACAAATGGGGAGTGGTGCTTGTGAAGAGGGATAACTTTTTTTTAATGGCAGTTATTTTTCAGAGTCTGCTTTTCTCATGGGGCCAGACTGGAAATTTTTACCTGTGCTGTGAAATGTTAAACTCAATGGAATGTCCTGTAACAAGGTGGGGGTGGGGACAGAGAACGTGAGAGCACAATGCACTCTTATTTTCTCCTCCTACTATCATTTTTACTGTTAAGGAGTTCAAGTTTAAAGGCAAAGGGTCCTTCCTAGTGATGTGTGGAGTTGAACATATGCATACTGATTTTTTGAATTTGTAAGACTGTGGTTAGGGCCCCTGGGAACCTGAGCTCTCTCTTTATAGTGATATGTGTGTATATATGTATATACACATACATATATATAATGTTGTGTATATTCCCAGAAAAGACGTTGTACTCTAACAAAATAAATCTATAGTGCTCACATTTGATTAGCAAGAAAATTTGAGTACATGGGATTCAAATTGGTCCAAATTCAATTCTTGCTTTAAAAAAGCATGACCACAGTAGAAGTTGGTTGTCTCTTGGCTTCAAGATAATTATATTTTCTATTTCCCTGAGACAGCTTAGTGGGGCAAAAGAGCATGGTGTTAAGAGTCAGAAACCCAGGATCATGTCTTATCTCAGTCATGAACTGGCTGTTCAACCGGGACACCTTAGTGACTCTTAAGTACCAGCTTATATTCTGAGGACTAAAGAGTAGAATTTAGATATATTAGATGATTTTTAAAGTTTCTCTTTTTGATTCGAATAGGTTATCAATACCAAAAGTTCTTAATCTTTGAGCTCACTCCAAGATTATGTCCTCATAAATTAATAGTTCTCAACTTTGGTTTCACCTTACAATCATACGGGGAGCCTTAAGAGAATCCCAGTTCCAGGCCATACCTCACACCAGTTAAATCAGAGCCTTTTGAAGAAAGACCCAGATATCCATATTTTTTAAACTCCCCAGGTGGTTACAATATGCAACCAACATTAAGAACTCCTGCTTTGGGTACAAGGCAGGGAGAGGAACTGAAATAATATGAATGCTTCATTATGAGCACAGGAATTGTGTCTATCTTGTTACTTCCTGTATCCTCAGGACCTAACAAAATGTCTGGGACATAGTAGGTGCTCAGGAAATGATCAACATTTTTAGTGCACTTTGGCCAATTCCTAAAAGAAATAGGGCTTATCAAATCTGGTAGCTACTTTGATCATTATCATTTTGATCTTATTCACTGAATAGTGACTCAATTCTCTACTATTAGTTGCCAGGGTAAACAATGAAGGAAAGTGAATGAATGGGTAATCCCATTGCACTGATACAATTCAACTATCCTTGAGATGAAAGTGAGGAAATTATCTATCACCACATCCTCCAGAGAAAAGGCCCTTGGGAATCTAAAGATGTGTCTCTTACATGACTCCACACATCTAGATGAAAATGAATAAAATGAAATGCCTAAGAATCCAGATGTGTCATTCATTCATTCGGCAGTTAATTATGAAGTACTTACATTGCACCACACACTATGACAGCCCGTCATAGACTTTCTCAGTGAGGGTTTTATACTAGAATTAGACCTCTCTATCCTGGGCATCTTACCATGTAATGAATTAATTTCCTTCCTATGCATATAGAATAGTTTTTGTTATATATCATCCTTGGGAAAATTGAAAAAAATAGCCACTCACTTAATGTTTTTGCTCTGTGGTTCAGATGACAAATTCCAGTTTAAAAAGGCTGCAAGTCTAGGGGATGAAATGACAAACAAACATAATACTTGCCTTTCAGAACAGTATTATCCAATAGAACTTTATTGATGATAGAATTGTTCTATATTTGTGCTGTTCAACAGGGTGGCCACTAGTCACATCTGACTACTGAGCACTTGAGAGATGGCCAGTGCAACTGAGGAACCGAATTTTTAATTTTCTTCAATATTAGTGAATTTAAATTGCAGTAGCGGCCCCTGGCAAGTGGCTCCCCTATCCATTAAGGCAGGTCTAGAATTTCACATTCAAACGGAGGAGACTGGCATATAAATTATCATAATCTGGATGGTAAGTGCTAATATGAAGCAAGCACAGAATGCTAGGAAAGCTCCTACATGAAGAAGCCCATCCTAGGTAGAGGTAGTGATGAACTGGGGTGGAAATTTCCAAGAGGAAGTGACTTCCAGAATGAGACCTGAAGGACAAGAGATGGCGTCTGGAAGAGTAGTGGCAAGAGCACTAAGCAGAAAGTTTAGGTGTGTGAGAAAGCCCAGAAGGTAAAGAGAACATTAAGAAATGGCAAAGAGGTATGGCAAGAACCTAGGAAAGCAGTGGCAGACGGGCACCTGAGGAGTCCAGACAGGAATGTTGGGGCCAGGATCCAGGATATGAAGGGCTTTAGGTGTCACAATATTCCAAGGTCAATGGAAAGCTGGTGAAAAGTTTGAAACTGTGGAATGATATGATCATGTCTGTGGTTTAGAGAGATTTCCCTGGCTGCTGGTTGGCAGTGTGGAGGGAAAAACTAGAGGCATGACTCAGTAGTCCAGGTGAGAAATGAGGGCTGTCTTAACAGTCGCACACAAGATGAAGAGAAGCAGATGTATTTGCAAACAGAAGAGAAAAATCTAATTGATTGTCCTGACTGATTGGCCATGACAGGTGGAAGGAGAAAAGACAACGACCACACCTTGCTTTCTGACCTGGGTAGATGATAGTGCTGTTTATTGAAGGGCCAATATAGGATTGTAGAAATGGTCTCTAAATTTAAGTTCTTCCCATCACATCAGATCAACTGCTCCTCGTGGATCCTGAAATAAGCTTTGATATACACTAGGAAAGACAAACAAATTAGGAGAGCATACTCTTCCAAGAAATCAACACAGGTTCACAGTTGATACAACATTGCTTTTATTGGGGATTCAAGGGACATATGACAGTCTCATAAAATGTCAACAAAGTCACATTTTGTGCTTGGCTACTCTTTAAAAAAAAAAAAACCCTGTTTATTTATGAACTCACTTAATGAGAACTGTGTGCGATGTGGCCAAATAATCATCATTTTGAAAAGAGGACGACCTGAGCCACAAGGAGGTCTATGTCGGACAATGCCAGATTTTTATGCAGAAATTTACAACAGTCAAATATTCAGGTACTTCCAAACGTCTAGATGTTTGTCCTTAAGTAGACCCAGCTTAACTGACTTCTTCAAGACGGAATTGCCTCCTGAACCTCTGTGTGATCTAGCTGACCACTTTATTAATCATCACTAAATGCTAACTAAATGCAAAGGAGCTGGTAAAGAAGAGTGAGATTTCCTCAATTCTAGCTTTTTAGGGCTGAAGTATTCTTGAGGTAGTTGCACGGATAAGTGAGGATTAAAATAGCAAATAACCATTGATATTTTCAAAAACGTAAGGACTATTGAAACAGTCATGTATAAATATTCATGCAGAAGCACTTACAAATACATACTGTGCATAAAATTGGGTAAGAAAATGCTCATTAGAAGATCTGGTTTATTTAGGTGAGCTAAGAATTCCAAATAAGGATATCATTGAAGACATTATACACATAACTTGAGCCATTATGTGTTCTCTGGGGATGGATCATTGACAATTGCCACAAATAAAGATGTTAGTTCATAACTGGCTATTTTTCACATTGAGGTGGGAAGCCAAAGAGGAGCAAAATTGAAATAATCTACTAGGTGTGGTGCTCCCTAATCACCCAGAGAGAATGCTTCCCTTGATCAAATTCAAGTTCATCCTTCATTTAGGCAGGGTGGAGTAGTTTAAGAGCCTCGGAGAGGAGACTGGGCAGCCTAGTGTCTGGACCTAGCTCTGCCAAATGCAAATGTGTGATCTTCTGTAAGTTGCTCTAACTTTGATTTGTCATCTGTAGAAAAGCACATTACAACAGATGACCTTTAAGTGCCCCCCTCTCTTTTTAATTCTCAAAAATTTGAGATTTCATGTAGAACACAGTGAACAATTTCCCCAACGTCTGGCAAAAAACAAGAAAAACCAAAACGAAAGCCTAAAATGCTGATAAGCTCTATTTCCCAATTCTTTCAATTTTCTATCATAAAAATTCTTTCCATCATTCTAACGTGATTTGAGCAGGAAACTGAAAAAATTGAGGGGATAACTGAATGACATAGCTATTTGTTTGCCGTAAAAAACTAGCAAGGAATATTCAAGTGGTAATATTGCTACATTGATCACAATATTGTGACTTAGTGCTTTAGATCATGAGCTTTGTAATCACAGTTCTGAATGTGAACCCTGTATATGGCAGTTTGGCAAGTTACTTGACCTCATTAAACCTTATCTTTAAAACAGGGATAATAATACCATTTTGCGGGTTGTTCTGAGTTGCAGGCTTAAGTGAGTTCCTATGTAAAATGCTTAACATACAGTAAGAACTCAATAAATACCAATTATTAAGTTAACAGAAAAAAATCGTAAGTTCTCATATTACCACCAATCACTGTCACTTGCTTTAATGGCAAAGAACTACGATGATAATTCTAGGTGACACCCAGGGTGAGAGAAGGGAAGTGTGTGTGTGAGGTCCTTACCGTGTATGTATATATACACTGGTACTGAATGTCAACTAGACACGCATATTCATAATTCCCTAAATTCACCACTTAGATTCCTTCCTCCATGGTTTTGCTCACAATATTGCATTCATTTAAAGGACTCTATTTTCTCTTTCCTTTCATCTAAATTTTTAATATTCTTTTTTTTTTTTTTTTAAAAGTAGGCTCCATGCCCAATGTGGGACTTAAACTCACAACCCTGAGATTAAGAGTCTCACGCTCTACCAACTGAGCCAGCCAGGTGCCCCCAAATCTTTAACATTCTTTAAGATTCATCTTGTATTTTCCTCCTTTAGGAACTTTCTTCCCTAAACAGACTAGTTTTGCCCAGATAATCGTGACCGCCTCTGAGCTCTTTGTTTATATCTTCTGTTTTGTTGTGGTCTTAACATCTATAGACCTGAGTTGTTGCTATCTTTTCAAAAGTTTATGTATCTCTGTAGAACTAGATTTACACTCCTTAGAGGCAGTGACCATGTCTTACAGAACCTACCTTGCTTGATTAAAAGAATAGTTCATTGTTTGGTGTCAGGTGGGATCCTGTGGTATTTCTCGGCTGCCTTATGAGTTTCCACCATTATTTAGCCTTTGGATTGCCTCTGACTACCTTGTTATTTCAAAAGTACTTTATATTCCTTTAGGTCACTCTTCAGATCAAACCGTGTGTGGCTAAAAATCAACCTGCTTATAGCATTACTTTTGTTCCTTAAAACATGAACACATTTGTGTGATTTTCTATTTTAAAAATTGGTGCATTGATAAGCATATCCATACCAGGGAAATATTTTAGAAATGAATGTCACACTGAATTAAAATACAAACAGAGGAATACACACGAGGAAGGGAAAGTCCTTGGCTCTTTAGAAATCTAGATGTCACTGTGAAGTTTTTTCTGTTTCTTGAAAAGATTGCCTCGTGTTCTGGGAGTTCTATTTCCTGAAATTGCACCATTTGGGGGTGCTGCTTAGCAGGAGAGGTGTCTTCAGGTGATCACTTCCTTTGTTTCAACTTCATAGTTGGCTTGAGCGTCCCCCAGTGCAGCTGTGTCCAGTGCCGTTTATCTCTTTTCACTGGGGAGACCTTCCTGAGGAGGGGGGCTATAGGACCAGCTGAAAGGAACATCAACACAACTAAAAAAATAACAGAACATGTCACAGAAAGTTATCACATTGACTCTTTGATAGAAATAAGTAAACATAAGGATACTTTGGGGGCCATGCTATTTCTAAGTACACATGAAATGCTGCATCACCACAAAGATGTAATGCTCTCTCACTGTTCACTTCGCTGGAGAATCAGTCAAGGAACAGCGCTGCTTGAGTGTGTGAGCACCCCACGCTAATCACTCTGGGAGAAAATGCTCCGTAAGAAAAGCTTCAGGTTTATCCAACAGGCAACTTACTGAAATAGGACACGGAGGAAAACAACAAAAGAACACATGACATTAAGGACAAATTCAAAGAAATCTAAAGACTAAAGGCAAAATAAAATGATTGTGGAGACAGAAGTGCTTAGCAACGCAGAGGCGAATGAAGTCACTGGAATTGTTAGGAGTTAATGTCAGTTCCTCGTATTTGTCTTTGTATTTCTAGTACCTGGCTCAGAGCATGACACATTGTGCCCAGTGGAAGAAAGAAGGAAAGGAAGAACAAAAGGGAGGGAGGAAGGGAGAAATGGAAGAAGGAAGGAAGGAAAGAACGAAGAAGGGAGGGAGGGAGGGAGGGAGGGAGACAGAATGGAGGTGGAAGGAGGGAGAGAGAGAAAGAGGGAAGAGAAAGGTTTCTGAAATGTACAAGTGGCAGAGAGACAGAGTGTGCAGGGAGGAAAGCAGGGTGCGAGCACATTCAAAGACTTGGAAGCCAGGAAGAGCAGGTTTGTTTAATTCAAGAAGAGATTATACACTCGGAGTGGCTTTAGAAAATAGGGCAGGGGCAATTTTCAGGAGGTTTTGAACATGTTAAGATTTAATTTGGGAAGCGTGGTGTGTTAATGTGACTATTGTGGGTTTTGAAGGGAATATTAACATGATTCAGATGAATCGAATGGAAAGGGAAACGTGAAACTCAAAGGCGTCAACCCAATGGGGTAAAACAAAACCAAGCTGCAAGAAATTAAATGAAGGCAGAAGGACCAAAGAATATGGTCTTAAAATAGAAAGGCAGGTGCTTGTCTGGGTTTCTTCTGTGTTAATGCTGAAGGACATGGGCTTAGAAGTCAGATCAAGAATTTCCTTCTCCCACTGTGTAGCTTTTTTCATTCTTCAGCTGTTCCTCTTTTTTGTCACTGCCCTTCCTGAAAATGAACTTCAGCCCTTACTGTTTTAGCAGCAAGGCAAAATATATTAGTAAATAAAGCACCTGGAGGTGGAATCAAATATAACTTTAAAAGACAACTGTTGGTACAAACGGACTCCGGATTCAAGGGTCCTGGAGTTGTTCTTCTATTTCTGTATTTTAGAGTAGCTTCGAAAATTCTTAAAGCTGTAAAAACATTTAGAGACCAACTAATCCAACCCACTCATTGCGCAGATAAGGATATTTGGGGAGAGCTGTATTAATGTTTCTTTTATTCTATGAAAGTTGTTATGAATGAAATATACTTTGCAGGTAGATTTTAATTTAACTAAAGCCTTTATTGTCAGCCTCTTAATTATGCCAGCACAATGAAGATGCAGAATGAGTTAGGCACAGCAAAAGGGATATACTACCCCATATCACTGATCTACTGCCACAGATCTGCCCTAAACTCTGGATACATTGAAGATGGGTCTCTAGATGGCAGGTATATTTGTTTTCTAAAACCGAATAAATAACCCAGTGTTACATATTGTTAACAGGTATTTTTCTGTTCTGATCAAGCATACAACAACTGATCCTGGATGAGAAATTAAAAATGTATCTTACAGATTTTAGAACTCAGTATTTTGTGAACAGGGATTGGGAAGGTGGGGTGCTAAGCTCTTGATACACATGTGTAAGACTCATTTGTGAATAAATGAAAATGTTACTGGAGTAAGGAAGTACACTGCGCACAATTTTTTGGTGACTCCTTTGGGTAGCATAATAATGGAAAGTCCTTGTATACATGAGCAAATGAAAAGTAAAACAATGCATTGCTTTGATGTTGTATGGATACAGTCCATGCGAAATGCCCCCTTTATAACATGGGCCCCGTCATTAAAATGAATTTTGCAGAGTAAATAGTATGAAAATATGAACCACCGTATTTTGGTGTCTATTATGAGTCAAATGTTTAACAAATCAGCCTTCTTTGGGGCCTCTGCCTACTTAATTGGAATGAGTAATATCTTGTATCATCTCAACGTGAGCCTCCCTTGGAATCCTTTTTGTCTCCCAAACATATAAGCATAAATTGGGACCCTTGAGTAGCCTTGCTCAGGGTCCCTCTGTGATCTGATGGTAATGATTCTCCAAATTTGCATCAGAGCATCTTCACCTACTGAGCATATAGCAAGTGCCGAGCACCAGGCTGACCAATCAACTCACTGTTTCACTGCCTGGGTTTTTCCTTAATAGCTAGATCTTCGGGGGCTAGCTCCTTGGTGGGGAGGGGGTCTTCAGTCCAATGGAACACCATGTCGAGACACCAAAAGGGAAGTTGATGTTAGTGTGTAAATGAGCTAAGGCAGAGTTTCAGTGATTCAGCACGCGCCATGCAAAATGGAGGAAAAATAGAAAATAAGTTGTTTATTACTGTTATGATTTTGGTTACTTTGATTAAATTAAAATGATCTCTGCCTAAAACCATTTCCCTGGCATTTTATCTCATCCCAGTAAAGGAAATGGATTTCTTATGAATAAGATTTACTATTCTAATATTCTCCATTACTTCACAAATTGTCCAAAGTCTAGATGAAGACTAAATCCATCAAGAGCAGGCAATATTTTACAACTAATTCAAGTGTCCACAATGACAACCCTCTTAGAGATCATTACTTTCCAATATCTGGGTCACACACATTCATTCATTCTTGCACGAGAACACAGACCATAGAGCCCTTGTATTCTTATAATAATTAGCAAGGACTTTTTTTGAAAGCTGATTTTAAGAACATTCTACTCAGGAGCCATTTCAAATGATGAGAAATGCCCATGAAAAGAAAAAAACCTCAAGTAGGCAACATGTAAAGCAACACACAACTATATGCACATTAGTATAATTACACATTGCAAATTATATCGGATGCATCTAATATCTAATTTTTTGAAAGCTGATTCCACTTGAGATTTCAATAACAGCATCAACATTTTGCAGGTGGCTCCTTCTATATAGTATCCAGAGGGAATTATTCCTCTAATGTGCTTACAACCCTCAAGTAAAAGCCGAAACTCTCCCTGAAAGGACCAATGAACAATGAAACTAGGAATATTACCTTAATAGATTAAGCAAGGGAGGGGGGCGATTCCACCAAATATAATATTCAGCATGGTTATTTATCCTATGCCTTCTGTGCATACGATCCTTATTTGCTTCAAGCAAGAAGAAGCAAACTTAAACACGACCCTCATTAGAAATTGTGTGTGGGGGGGTTCATACATATATTCTGAGGCAATGATATGAAAAGAGAAGGGGTTGACGGATTTTTAGAACACCAGATAAATGAGAAATGTGCAACCGAACGGAGGATTACACCTTTGACTGAAAACAGAGAGCCCTACATTAAATTCTGCTCTTCTAGAACATAGGATTAATTTGTCCTAAAGAGGATGCCAGATCAAAGCTCCATTTTGAGGAACAGGCTTTTGTCCTCATTTTCTGTATGAATCAATCAATTATCAAATAACCAAATATATATTTGTGATCTTGGAGAATGGAGCATATTATTCAAGTTGATTGGATCCATTTTCTTGATTCCTCCTTAAAGATCTTTCTGCTAATTAGTCAGGGTTACTATTGAATTATTTAATTATCTGCACTTTTGTGCAATGAAATATGTTGTCATATCACATACTTTATCATGCTGTTGCTGTTCACACTTAATGATGCCTCTATAGTTAGCAGTTTCCTTTGTTCTGCTCAGTAAGTGGTTTTAGAAAGGGGGTGGGCCGGGAAGGAGGAGCCTTGGGGTTTGTAAAATAAAATCATACATTCCTGGGGCACATGCAAAACTTTATGCATTTACATGAATCTCTTTTTAGAAATTAAGTTGCAAATCCATTTGGAATAAGCTAAGAGGCACATGTCGGTGACTTCGAAGGCAGCCAGAATGATATTACTATACCTTGGACATCTCTCCAGTGCATTTCCACTGCGGTGCAATGGGAAAGCGATTTAATTTTTTTTTTTTTTTTTTAATCAGCAAGGAATGTCTTTAACAAGGAAGAAGTAAATTATGATAATTACTCTGAATGGTCGGATCCTTGAGCATTACTAATTAGCATTTATTGCCTGGATTATAGAACAATACATGTGAAACCGAACTGCGATTGCTCTTTTATGTTGAAGAACTGAAAAAGGCAATGGAGCAAAAAAGGCAGTATCATCAGGACTGTAGTCTGGTAGCTTCCATCTCCTTGAGACTGGGCAGAATTCCGCACTTACGAAATACACAAATGTGGCCCTCTATATTTCTGGCCCATTCATTTTTTGTGTTGGGCACATATTTACATGATATCATAGTCATGAGAGACTAATGAGAGGAGAAGCATTTTGGCTATGATGTCATTTGGGGACAGTTTTACCCATTGTGAGAGTTTAACAATAAAGGGCACGAAACTCGCCGTTTCAGAAAATATACATTTTTCTGTAGAAATTTTGACTTAAAAAAATGAAACAAAGAACTCAGTTCTTAGTGAATAAAATTTTACATTCACCTCCCCACTTTCTCTTAGGGGGACCACAGTTGCAAATAATTGAGAAGAAGCAATTGGCATGTGGCGTGAGAGCCTTTTTTTTTTTTTTGCATCAGTAATTTGTAATAAAATAGATTCTGAAATTAGAAATAAATGAGATATTAATCAACGGGCAACATCAGTCATGTAAATAAAGGCCACTCAAATAATTTGGCAACGGAAATGGCCAAATAACCCGGTAGGTAGAAGAGAAAGAGAGGAAAATTAACCATCCATCACCCCCCCGCAGTCTCACGGGTTCCTCCACACCCCACTACAGCAAATGAAGAGAAAAGGACATGGTAAAATATAAAGCCAGTGCTAAATACAGTCGCTAGTCTTCCCAATACCTTCCATGGATTCCCTCCCCTGATCCTTTTTAGTATGAAAGAATAAGTTTGACTAAATCTGTGAGGAGATTAAACAGGCTGGTGATAAAAATTAATTCTGCTGAATGAGCAAATGCATTTGGATGGCAGAGATGCAAATAAGATAATACTTTTCTTTTCCTTTGACATACCAAGCGGATTAGTTTAGAATGTTAAATTTGATTTTATTAGAATATATTAGCAGTGTTTTAATTAATACCAATCAAACATTTTCTTTCCCTGGGGCTTGATGTGTTCCTAACGCTTTCTAAATCATCTGTTATTTCTCCATCAAAAACCACCCCCCCACACCAAATTACCAAAGCCTTTTGTTACGTTCTTCATCATTTTACTGTATTCGACAGAAAACTGTTTACCTAAAGGTGTCTTGCCCATAAAATTAGCTCCCAGGTGCTGGATTTAAAATGAGTACTGTTCATTAGTACAGTTGATTTTTTTTCTTAAAGGTAGAATTAGAGACTCAAAAATAAACATCTTCTGTGTTTTTCTTTTGGGGAAAAATGTTGCAAAAGGAGTTTTGGCTGGTTCGTATTACTTGGCTTTCTTCTCAGTAGAGCTTCCTAGAGCTGTTAAATTTCCAACTGCATTGGTTTTGAGCTGGCACTTCTTTGGAAACAGAGGCAAAAAAAAAAAAAAAAAAAAAAAGGAATTAAAAAAAAGGAGGAGGGGGAGAATCTAGTTAAAAATATGGTGAACCAGTATGCCCTGTGAACTGAATTGTAACTGTGTATTCCAAGGAGGTGCTGCATTGCATTGCACTCATTATACGCTCCTTTTCTCTCAAGCTTCCTGTCCTTCTGTGTCCGAAAGCTCCAGTTCACGTCTTTTTCTTTTCTTCCCGCAACGCAAACCACCCCCCCCAATTCCCCGCCTTATTTTTTTTTTTTTTTTATCTGCCAAGCTGGATTTGCACTTTTAAAGATCAGTATCAATAATGCCCTGCTTGTTTCGGTTGCGCTCCCCCTTTAAAAGACAGCTCTCTCTAATTGATGCGTCTGGGCTAGTCTAGACTGGTAGTGATTGAACCAACCACCAATTATGTTATTCATTTCACTGAACTTCGCTGATGGGCTCGGTGAGGAAGAAGGGGTGTTGAGAAACCTGCCCTTATACTGGAGCAGTCCCCTGCTGAAATACAAAATCCTGTGTGTCGTTGTGCACTCCTAAATGCCCGTGTGATCAGTTGTGATAGCAACCTCAGGGCATGAACAATCCACTTGAAAACACGTAAAAAACCAAAAGAGTGCCTTGGAATACAAACTGTATCACTTGTATTAAATTACTATCCTGTTACCCTTTAAAATCACAGAAGAATGATATCCAGCATGTTTTTATTGGCCCATGCATACATTTTCATAGAATTAACTGCAGATATATTTTGACTTAGTAAAACACCAAATGTTTTGCAAATATTTGATATGAATCATGTGGTACTATATATCCATAAGTTAAATAGATCCCTTTCCATAATTTCCAAATACCTATGCACACACGTCTGCTAAGATGGGGAAAAATCATTAATCCATTGTGCAGAAACCAAAGGATGACTTGAAAATCAAGTAACTCTTTTCTCTGAAGCATATTCAGGCTACCAAAGGCTGGAAAGTAATATTTAAATAGTACAACTACACAAGAGGTCTCAACAAAAGACATGGTGCAATTGTTGCACGGTTCATTTTCTCGATTCAGTTTTCTGATACAAAATGGTTTCTTGACTATGATTTGGAGTCAATGACTGAAATTGCAATAAACACTTAAAAAAAAAAACACAGGAAAAGAACAGTTTCCTTAACCTTTGACTACACGTATAAAATAAGGTTACAGCCAATATAGAGTCTTTAAAAGAAGAAAGCATTTGAAGTCGGGACTGATTTAGGTATTTTCTAAAAATAGAAGATAAATGTTGGCCCAAGGAAAAAACTGTTTAAATAAAATTGTATATTGGAATTTTTCACAACAAAGGAAAGGTAAGTTACTGTTTCTCTTCAACTATGAGATAGATCTGAATCACTAAAATTATTCTGTCATGAAAAGTTACGTTTTCAGAAAACTGCAAACTAGGTAAACAATTATCTTAAGAGAAGATTATTTTCAATGTACAGTTTGGTGTTATAAATAACTTTGTTAGATTGAATTTAAATCCTGATAAATTTTTTCCAACCTTTAAATGAAGAATAATGGGCACTGATTACTCCCCAAAGATACAACAACTGCATGTGTGTGTGCTGTTGTTATTTCTTTCCATTCATGTATTTAGAAAATATATTTCTAATCCCTATTACTTTTAAACTCCCGGTTTATAACATTTTAAAACAGATGCCCAGCAAGAAGGCTACATCGCTCCTCTTATTTTTTTAAATCTTGCAAAGTAATACAAATTGAATCTTTATGAACACCGTAAATTTCATCCTCCGTGTAGAATAGCAAGAGTAGAATTTTTAGCCTATTAATATTTTAGCCCAAACTATTGGTTTGCCCCCATCCGTGTCTGCGTGTTCACTGTCTAGCCATGTATGATACATACATGTGAGTACTGAATGTATAACATGTCCACATGCCCATTTTAATTGGATACAATTTTAAGATTAACTGTTGAGTTTAAAAGTTGGAGGCACGGGGCATGCTGGGACTTCAGCTGATATGTTCTGAGGTCAAGCACCAGGTACTGAGCTGTTCTTGTTACGCTCCGATAGTACTGCGTGTTGCTCTCAAGAAATAGACCATGGTAGATGAGTTCCACAAGCCTCAGGCACCAGTAATACACACACACACACACACACACACACACACACACACACACACACACAGAGCAGCCAACACACTCTTATAACAGAATATATACCTACTTTAACAGAAATCCAGGAGCTGCCACTTTCTGGTCACCTGACCCCATCTAACAATGAAAACCTCAGAGGTGCACTCAATCACTTCAGACAAACTTTTTTTTCTTTTGTTTTTGCTTTAAAGAAAAAAGTTCCACCAAATTTCCAGGATGCCAAGGCACGACTCGCAGCTCCCAAGAGCCTAACCCGTGGATTTAAACGGTAAACATCACAAGTTAGGGTCTCAGGGATTGAGAGGAGTGCAACAAATTGTTCTTTCTTGAGACAAAGCAAAGCAAAACAAGAATGACAGGCAATTTCTGTTCCAGGTTCATGACTAAAAGGCAACAAACAGGTGGCAGGGTATTCCCTCACTCTCGAAGCTTCCTTAGGTCACAAAATTTAGATTCCATGTAAATATAATCTATTCATACACACACATAGGCAGGATCTGTGGATAGGTATACATACCTGAACACACAATCGCGTGTATATCAGAGAAAACTCTTTGAAGCTTTGGGCAAAACAGTTTTACTAAAATGAAAAATAATATGCATAGACCCAGAAACGCTGCCGTTTTTAAAACCATGGTCTAAAACTAGGATTAAATGCCCTTTCAAAGCTTGAACTTAGAGCTAGCACAGCTGACGGTGAGGAAAATACGAGGCATCTCTTTCCCCCTGGGCAAGCATGCCGCATGCAAAATCACAGAAATCAGGCTTTCAGAAGGAGAAGACCAAGAAGTAGGGTTTGGAGGCCATGAAAGTATAAGTACGAATAGCGTTTTAAACTCACCCACTGGAAGCGGAGCAGGGCTGAAGCCTCCCGTAACACCATTCCAAGCAAGGGGGGGAAATGTGAGCTCGCAGTGCGCTAGCCTGGGCGAGGTGTTTCAATAGAGGACCGACAACGGGGCGGGCGGGGAGGGGAGGCGGGGGCAGGAAGCATTACACCAAATCTAGAGACTGTAACTCTGTAGTTTATGCTTTGACGAGGGAGAAAAAAGGCAATTTGGTGGACGTGCAGGGAGGGGCTGGGACTGATCAAATTTTGAAAGTATTCGGTTAAAAAAATTTTTTTTAATTCTTTTTCTTTTCTCTTTCTTTCTTTTTTTTTTTGTTTTTTTTTGTTTTTTTTTTTTTTTTTTTTAAAGAATGAGAAACCTCCCCAGAGCTGCTTTAAAAAATTTCTTCCTTCTTCCTTTGGCGTACACTTTGCCAGTCAGTCCTGCAAACAGGGCCTCGCTCTGCATCAGCTGCTTGGCTGAAGCCAAGGCCAAATCACGCAGAGCCAGCACCAGGCTGTCATTTGGGAGGCGAGGTGGGAAGGGGTGGGTGCAGGCTGGGGAGATTCGTCTCCCCCGCCCCACTCCCGCCGCCAAACCTTTGGAGCCTTTTGCCAATATTTCAGAGGAATCAGAAGCCTAATTCCCCTCCATCTTCGCAGAAGCTACCGGTTCTGCACCTGAGAGAGAGTCGCTTCCCCCCCCCCCCCCCCCCCCCCCCCCCGTCTGCCTGGAAGCTGAGGTTTTCTGTGCCAGGGGTTCTTATGCCGCCTCCAGAATCGAAAGGGAAGGGAGGGAAAGTGGGTGGGTAGAGGACTCTCTTAAAATCTTTCTTCCCCCTTTTCTCTTTCGTTTATTCTTTCTCTTTCTTTTTCTTTCTTTCTCTCTCCCTTCCTTTCTCTTTCCTTCCTTCCTTCTTTTTTTTCTTCTTTTATTCCAGCCTAAGCAAGGTAGATGGCTGGCTAGTCAAAGAGAATGACAAAGCAGCCCCTGTGAGGAAGGCATTGGAGGGGCCTCCAGCACTTAGTAAAAATGCTAAATATTTGGTATATATTTCCATATGCAACTAAAAACCGTTAAAGCTCCAGGCTCTTCCCCCGTCTCCCCCCCTCTTCCAAAATAGAATCATACCAGCAAGACAGCTAAATTATGCCTCCTTTACCTCTGCACAGGGTCTATTCAGCATCCCCACCCCCCCTATCTTCAAGACAACTTTTTTTTTTTCTCACCTCTGTAGGTTCTTCTCAGGCACGATCGTCCGGTTCAGTTCAGGGTTTCTCCTTTCTCTCTCACTTTCCTTTTCCTCCCAGAAAAGCTAGTCCGTCATCAGCCTACCTTGCTTCTCTCTCTGTCTCAACCTCTCTCTCCCGTTTTCTTTTACTATTAAAAATAATAATAATAATGGCCCTTTCGACATAGCAGCATGAAGTGGCTGCCTTTGAGAAAGCACATTTAATCTTTGCTGGCTCCCCTAGGCTTCAGTGAAGAAGGAGAAGGCAAGAAAAAAAGGGAGAGAGAGAAAAAAAGATTGTAAGGGAGGCTGCTGACGGACAGCAAGCATCAGGCACAAATCAGCGACAAGTTGAATTTTCCTAGACCACACTGCCCCCTTTCTTCTCGGCTCTCTCCCTGGGCTCCTGGAAAGCCTGAGTGTCTGGTTACAGGAGGCAACGGGTCTCCTTTTGCCAACCATGGTGCAGATTCCTCGCATGCCTGCTTAAATCTCTGGCAGAATAAGGAATCAATATCCCCCTCTAATCACCTTTAGCTCCTCTACGGCTTCCCTCCTTTTCTGAGAATCCACTTGGCTCTCCCCGCCGCTCCCCCGCCCTGCCAGGCTCCTCCATACAAAGCTTGCGGTCCTGTCATTTCTCACTTCCTTCCATATCTTGGAGACAAGCCTCCCTTCTAATATCCTCTCGCGCTCACTCCCTCTCTCCGTTGTAGCGTCTCATCCTGACTCGCAGCCCCGGATGCACTAAGGCATCTCCCTGACTACTAATGAGACCAAAAATACACCAGCAGGTCAGGGGGAAGGCCAGACATTGTATTATACAAATACAGAAAAATCCTCAGCCTGCTAGACCCAGAGATCAGGTATCATGTTTTCTAGAAAGGAGGAAAAAAAAAAAAAAAAAAGGGAGGAAGGAGTGACGAAGAGAGACCACAGTGCAGTTCTCTGCCTAATTGTTCTGCACCCCACGGGCATTTAAAACACCTAAGCATGTTGGAGTGCAGGTGGTGCATTTTGTGAATCTTGGTGGGTTTTCTTTATGGACGGAAAGTCAACAGTGCCCAAACACTTCTTTGAAATCGGCATTTAGAGGGATAAAAGAGCAGTGATTCAAATCTATATTTAAAATACGCACGCTATTCAGGGGTGAGCTGACTACAATGCTAAAAATCTCTTTCCTTTCAATGGCAGGTTTTGCTCGCTGACTATATTTGCCGTATGTACTAATTTACCACTTACGTTCCCGTAGATTTCGAAATGAACTCATCAGTCACTGTAGCTCATCCTAACCCTTTACTTCCACTGCAGACGTTTTCCTTCTTTCTGAAGGATTTCTCCTCAAATGTCCATCAGATACATACACACTCCATTGATCAGCCTAAAGCCCCTTGATAATGATAAGTGATCATTCAGACGACAAAAAAAAGTGGCACAAGATAAAAATGAAAGACATCCTGAGTTGAGCAGGGGAGCGTCTCCCCTCATGTCTGTTGGCGTGCATTTTCAAAGCTCGGCTACACGTTGATCCTGGAAAACAGGTAGCTCCTGAAAATCGGGGTCTCTACCTATCTATACACACAGTGGGTATATTGCCATCTTCACCTGATTTTCCTGGCTAGAATCACGCAGACACCAGGCCGTGCTGTGTTAAGTATAAGGCTGGGTTCTGTAAATAGCAAGAAAGGGAGGGAGGTGTCTGAGGATGCAGGTTTCCTCCAAGTCAATGTTTTTTAAAGGTAGCTTCTTTGTGCTCAGCTCAGACACTGTGCTTTGTCTCTCACTGTGAGACCTGCAGCACAGCTGGATGCCAAGGACAAGGAGAAGGAAAAGCACAAATGAGGAGACACAGAGAGAGGAAGAAGGGAAAGGAGAAGAGAAGAGAGGAGGGAAGGGGAGGGGAGAGGAAGGGAAGGGACGGGAGCGGAGAACATATCCAGGCAAAAAGAGAAAGACAATCAGAGTGTTGGATTCCCTTTAATACTTTTTTTTTTTTCATTATTGGGAAGGAGAAAGAGATGGTTGGCAGTCTTGGTGACTGGGTTAGAATCTTTTTCAGATTTGGCTAATAGTGTGTTTGCACTAGACTGATGAGAAAAAAAGAAACATGCTAGAATAATCATAAAGGGTGGAGCTGTCAAAAAAAAAAAAAATCTTTGACTCACTGGGTGCCTCCCTGTAACGCCAAAATGAATCATTCCTAACCAGAATCACCAATTGTCTTAGTGAGCTTGCATATGAAGGCCAGATTATGGGAATCATGTCCTTTCACTCATCTTCAGAAAGGAAAGGTAAACAGAGGATGTAATTTCCCGAGACTCTCCTAAACCTCCCTACCTTCGCAACAACAGTTTAGCATGATTTTCACATGCTAAGCTAATTTGCCCCTGTCTGTGTTCACTCTGCTTACAAAAATATACAAATATATGAGTTATGAAAGTTTTGCTATGAACACATCATTTTCTCTATACAACTCAGCGATGTCTTTGGAGGATACTTATTTCAAGCAGTTAACACCTGACCCCAATTTCTGTGGGTAATTAGTGAGCTAGATAACCACACAAAGTGGGTAATTATTTAGTACCCAAGGGTACGCTAGAAGTGGGTAGTGGTTTTGTTAACAAAAGCACATCTCTAATTATTGTATCTATGATGGGTGTTTTAAAAATACCAGTTACTATATCAAGTGAACCATGATAAATAAGTGAACTATTTTGCTGTCCTTAGCATATATAGATGTATATTCCATCATGGTTAATAATAGTTACCTCTCTTGCATGGAGTGTTGTAAAGATTAATTAGTTAACATCTGTAAGACTCTCAGAGATGAAATGTGCTAGAGAGTTTCTACATACAGTATTATTATTGTTACTACTATCTTGGCTAGTAATCCCAGGATGAGAGAAGCTTAAGGAGTGGATGCAATAGTCTGGTCTCTGTCTTGGTCTGAAAAAATGCTGAGATTACAAAGGTAATGAATTTGATTGTGGGGACTGGTCTCCTATCTGCCCGAGTCTAAAACAGGTGGTAAGAGAATCGAAAGGTAAATGCCATTTCATTGGCAGCTGGCTCAGGATGGATCTGAGGAACAGGGTAAGAGATGGGGAGAGGGAGGAGCAGACGGAAGGAGTCAGGGATGGGCCGGGAAGGAAGCTGAATCAGCCGGACCACACCCTCCTTCCAAAGTCCTTCTATCCTTCCCTTTGATGAGCAGCAAATATGCACAAAAATCCGCAAAGAAGACATCCCTGCAAGTGCCGGGACAAATTCATCATAATTACAATCAATCAGCCAGATATATAGTATTTATTCTGGAGAAGAACAATCAGTACAAATTACTTTAACAAATGCAGATACATTTTAAAATATTACAGTGTTGAGAATAGGCATGCACAAATCAACTTCAGATATTTTTAACCCAAGATATGCACACCAATGAAGAAACACTTTCTAATTCAATTGCTTTTCTGAATCAGCCCCAAGATGGGAAGGGGATATTATTTATTTCTGCTGTGAAAGAAAGAAAAGAAAAAGAAAGGAAAGGAAAGGGGAAAAATAAAGAAAAGAAAGCCTCATGCTTTTAGAGGCCTTAATTCTGGAGAGCAACCAAGCCTTGAAAACAAACAACAACGAAAACTTACTGCTTCTTTCTCTGTCAATGTCCATCTCCTTGAGCCGGCTGTCTGGCGTCTGGCTGAAGCAGGACAGACAGAGGCTTCTGAGATCCAAATCTTCTAGGAGGCTCACCACATTTTTTCTTTCAAAGCAAGGTTGTCCTGGGGATTAACCCTAGGAGTCTGGGAGATGGGAAGCATGTGGGAAGGGTGAAGGGAAATATGCAAAGATATTGTATTCAGCCCCGTTTAGGATATCTAGGGAATAGGAGAGGAGAAGGACCCCATCAGTCAGCCAACAGGTACCACGGCCGAAACCTCTGCTGGAGGACAGCCTCCAGGACACGTGTTTATGCTGTGATTGGAGGCCAGTGGTGTGATGAGCGCATTTTAAGAGTTTGGGAGCAGAGGGAAAATTTCTCCAAAAGCCACCCAAGCCAGGCTTCTGACCTGAAGCCCAGTATTTGTCACCCCCTCTCTGAGCTCAGAACTACAAAGGCTGACTGGCATTCCCCAACCCGCCCAGCTCCTTTCAAACCCACAGACTGTGCCAGACTGGCCCCACCTCCCACTGCAGCAAATTCTGTAGCCCCGTTTCATGCTGCGTTGTAAGGAGCCAGATTTCCGTTTTAATTGTCCTACCTGGCCTTCCCCTCTGCCACTGCCCCTGGCTCTTGGTGCCTGGCACAATTTCAAAGGCCCCACCAACTGCTTTCCCTCCCCCATCATCATCGGAAACACCTCTAGTTCTCCCCTCCCCCAATTTTTAGGTCTAAAATGTTTTTATGCCCAGCAGCTTCCCTCATCTTTGGCCACCACCATCCCCTTTCTTTGGTCTCTCGCACTCTCTTGTTTGACCTTTTTTGGTTTTGCCATGTCAAAATTATAGTTGTATCTCATGTTGTGGACTGAAAACCCAAACCAAAAGTCAGTGACTAACATCTTCCCCTCCCCAGTCCCCCATATTAACATAGCTGACGATCTAGTTCATCTCAGGGCATTTCCCAAAAGCTCACCTAAAAAAAAGCTGAAGCCAGGAGAGAACAGGTAGGTGTGTGTGTGTGTGTGTGTGTGTGTGTGTGTGTGTGTGTGTGTGTGTGTGTGTGTGTGTGTGTGTGTGTGTAGTGAGCCAACTATATGAATACAGTGAATACAGTGGGAAAGTGCCTAATGGACATGCAGGGAAGGAAGAACAGAAAAAAGGTCTGGTATATTTGTGGATATTTAAGATAAAAGCAACAGAAGCTAATTATTACAAGAACTTATAGGGAAAAAGGTTATATTTTTATGTATATATTTCTATGTATATGTATATAAAAACACATACACACACATACAGTCTGTATTGAGTTTCCACACATCACAATATCCTCAGGGCACACACACTGAACAGTGACAGCCAGGGCCCACATGGTTTTGTAGTTAGAACATGAATATGAAAACCTTCTGGGATGGATTGGAAGAAGACAAACCCCGTAAGTCACCTGCCCTTTCCCCTATTGTCTGCGTTTAGAAGCTAGGAAGGTCTATAGCACCTCTCCCAGTGGCTGCCATGACTTGAAGCTCACCATCCCTCAAAGCGTTTGTGCTCTGAACCTTACTACTTAGGTATTCATTGCTTTAACATTGCAGTTCTGTTCTCTGTTACTCCTCCAATAGCCGCCATTGAGGTTCTTCTTTGTGACAGAGGCTTACAGATAAATAATATGGCATTTAGTCTTCCAAAGCCATTGCCAGTGTTTTACAGAGGCAGGGAAGAAGGTATGAAATAGTTAGAATTGCCCAGCTCTGTGGGGCACTGTGAGGACTTGAACCAGGTCTAACTCCATCAGCCTGGTCTTTCCTCTGTATCATTATGTTCTTTGACTCTTGTCTCAGTGTAAATGACACTTTCCACAGTTCATCCCCTCGAATTAGTCTAGTTTCTCCTTCGATGTATTTTCCATAGGACTCTGTACTTACTCTACCTTAATATTTATTCATTCTTTTCATTGAGCTCAATTTGGCCAGTAATTATTTATTGAGTACTTGACTGTATGTCAGGCACTGTGCTAGGCAGTGTAATTCCCTCAGCTGGAGGAGAGACAATGATGCTCTGGGGTTGACAGTGTCCATAGACTATGCTGTCTCTATCCCCAAGCTCCAAGGTGAATGGAGAGAGGGGCTGTCACGTGGTCACTTTTGAGTTTCTGGTATATATCATAGCACCTGGTGAACAGCAAAAGTTTTTTTAATAAACTTGTATGCTGATGTGGCTTTGATTGGAACTTTTTGAGAGAGCTGAGTTCATGTCTAAATAACCCTTAGAATAATGCTTGGTCCAATGTCACGTAAAAATAACATTTAGGGCACCTGGGTGGCTCAGTTAGTTAAGCATCTGCCTTCCGCTCAGGTCATGATCCCAGGGTCCTGGGATTGAGCCCCACGTCGGGCTCCCTGCTCAGTGGGGAGCCTACTCCTCCCTCTCCCCACCCCACCCCCGCTCATGCTCTCTCTCACTATCTCTGTCTCTCAAATAAATAAATAAAATCTTTTTTCTTAAAAAAGTAACATTTAATAAAGGGTGAATTGCAGCTTTAATTGCAAAGACTATACTCTGGCTGAGGTCCCACTTATATGTTTATTTGTATTTCTGAAAAATAGCAAATTGGTCTATCTAACTCATTCTAAATGTTCTGCAGTCATGCTGTTTCTGTTTGAAGCCAGACAAATTCTATCTAAAATCTCACTGATCTGTGGATTAGGAGGTAATATCAAGTGATAAAGTGTCCAGGATGACGTGGCTGTGAAGGACTATTCTGGGCTATATGCAGGGAGGGAGATCTCTTGCACTTTAAAGTGTGTGGGTAAGTCCAGATCTGAGATAAGCAACCCAGCTCAGATGCCCTCATTTCAGAAAATGAGGCTGAGAAGCTAGAAATGGTTCATGACCATATGACCTCAAGGCTCCAGAGTTTCATAATATGTATTCTGAGAAAAAGGTTAGACAAGTCCTTACTTTGCCTAAGGGAAGAATATTTAAGCGTTTATAAGTGGTATTCTTGGCAGGCTAGTTTCCATCCTAGTCTTCACCCGGGCAATTCCTGTCTCTGACTAGGGGAGGGCAGGAGGTACGTGATGATGGCGCTCAGTCTGTCCTTCAACAAGCATTGATGCACATTCGAAATTTCGACACCACTCAAGTTTCTAAAGATGCATCCCTTTAGGGGGCTGATGGCAACTCTCAAGGGAGAGCTGGATGTGTAACCACAGCCCTCCTACTCCAGCCCTTAAACTCTAAACATACTTTAGATGTGAACTATCTAAATTCCCTCAACAAGAGTCCCTCATTAATTGGCAAAAATCTTCCCAGGAAGGGGAGGATGAGGAAGCTGCCTTATGCACCAATCAGCAAAGCCATCTTCCTAAGCAATGAGACTTTGAACCAGTAGGGAGCAGTGTTTGGTACCAGCAGTCTGTAGCTCAAATGGTCTCAAAAGAAGTCATCTGGCAGATTTTATACCCCAAATCCCTAAGAGTTCCAAATGTCAGGCTAAATACTTGAATTTTTGCTTAGTAAAAAAAAAATTTTTTTTTTGCTTTCCTTAGCCTTTTAGGATATTAGGGGAAATCAATGGTGAGAGAAGTCTTTAGCATATATATTTAATAATATTTTTGATATGAATATGTAAAATAATTCCATTGCCTCCTTATGCCTCATTGGGTGAGCTTCAGGGGACTTTTCTTGGCTTCTAGATTAACTCCATACAAGGACTGGAGTTTATCCGATGGGCCCATGTTGTTTGGGAAGCCCTCTGGAAGGGAAACTATGGTCCACTGCCTTGGGGTCTGACTTTACCAATTTGTAAGTAGTACATTTCAATAGCCTTTTGAGTCTAGACAGGTAAAAGAGAGAAGCTCAGACTCCTACATAATAATGGGTAAACTTAGAGAGAAATAGAGAAAATCAAGGCCCTTCTAGAGGGTGAGATTCCCTAATACCTGTGCACTAATAGAATTAAGCCTGACATTATAAAAAGCATTATTCTTGGCTGACACACGTCATCTAAGAGCCAAGTTCTATTTTGGTCTAGGTTCTCTGCCATTCATTAGGTTTAAGCTGGCAAGCAAAGAGGCATATTTCCGCCCCTAGAACTTTTGAAGATTGAGATTGTCAGGCCAAGAGTCTAGAGATTATATGACACCAAAGATACAGGCCAGTGACTTGGGCTGGAGTCATTGGTATATATTTTTGAAATTGCTACAAAGCCTGGAGGTTGTTGAGGGAAAGGAGAGAGGTGGGGGAAGGGGAAGGCTTTGGAAGCCAAGAGTGTAATCCAGTCTTATTGATACCATGGTTCCTAGAGACAGCTTTGGTGACCGAGTTAATGCTCTTTAGAAGATTGGGCCCTGTTTATAGTATTCACCAGCTCCGGATCCCTAAGTGCTTTCCAGTATAAAGGAGAGAGGTATCAAAAGCAATGGTCCATCAGTAAGCAGAGATTGGGCCACAATTCAGATTCCAAGGTTTCCAGTCAAACCCCTAGGACTGTATCTCACCTTTTCATAATGGAAATAAAGTCAAGACACACTCCTTCTCCTCTTTTAGACTTAGTCTCTTCAGATTTTTTTTTTTTTCTATTTAGGTTCTAAAGGTTTAGGATAAGGAGAGGGAGAAGCAAATATCGTCATATCATTATTCCCTTTTCATTGTTGGGAACTGAGGCAATTAGTGGCTAAATACCTTTCCCAAGAAGGTTGTTAGAGCACCAAGAATAGAATCTAGGTCTCCCAGCCCAGCTGTTAGGAGGAAAAATGAGCTAATGTGTATGAACTGCCTAGAGTTCACTGCGAGTGAGTATGTGCGAATCCAAGGTATCGTTCATAATAATCATACCCCGTGCCTCTTGGTTTCCCCCATTATTAACTAATGACAGCACAGTAAGGAAGGGCTTCAAAAAGATACGATTAAATTTGCTTGATCTTTTGTGAAACAGATGAGTTTCAAAAGCAGTGAGTGTGCAGAATTAATAAAATTAAAAGAACACAGTAACATAGTTTGAGACACATTTCAGAGACTGAGGGGCCTCAGCAGCATAAGAATTCCTGCTAAGATTCAAATGGAGATAGATGAATAGGGGATGAATAGGGAACACTCTGGGGAGACACTGAGGAATATTTTAAAGGTGGAAACTGCTACCTCAGAGATTTTAAGCGTGGCACGTTCGACACTCATCAAAGAGTCTCTCCAGGCCTCAAATAGCAATGACATGAAGACCACAGGGAACTCCTTCAGAGCAAGCGAGGCCAGCCTTCTGGGGTCTCACGCTTTGCCCTTCAGGAATGTTAGAATGCACACTCCGATCCAGGCAGGTACAGAGCAAACCAACTGTTGTTGGCGACCAAACTGCACTCGCAAATGAAGGGAGGTTAAGTGAATTTTCTGGCATTCTTAAGTCTTCCAAGATTCACTGTGATATTTTGACTACCTAGCCCAAGTCTAGAAAACTGTTGAGTTTATGGGCCCCAGGGTCTCTTAGCTCTGCAGATATTTATCATGCACTGCATGGAGACACACTGATTTTGATCTTACTCTGGTTAGCACCGAGCCTGCCACATAATAGGTACTTTACAAATTGTTGTGCAGTCTGTACTCTTCTGGGAGTTTAATATAATCTAGGGTCCCTGTGTTATGTAATACAGACCAATCGACGGATTATATAGAGGCAAGCAATATTTAATTGATGATTTTCCTCTTCTGCCATGAGTTTAATTACTCAAAATCCGTGTCTTAAACTTGATGGAAAAGAGAGAAAAATTCTAAGGTGAGGAAGGAGGGGAAGAACTTTGAAAACAAAACAAACAAAATCTAGCTAGTGGAAATGTGAACAGAGCTTTGGGTGTTTCTAGGAAACATCTAGGTGTCAACTTGTCAATGCCTTTTTAAAAACAAAGGAAACAAAGAAAATTGATTGAAAAATTAAAGTAGGGGAGGAAATGATGGGGGGAAACAATATCTTCCCCCCAACGAATCTACATATGCATGTATCTCTGGGCCCCCAGGACCGGCTTTCTGCAGCCCAGTAAGAATTGACTAAAGTATCAGGAAATCGGCTTTGTTCAGAAAATTCATGGTGAGAATATCTAAGCCTGGGGCGGACATGAAGGTAAAGGAAAAATCCTACATATGACTTCTCTTTTGTTGAAAACAAGGCAGAGAGAACCCTGGAAAATACCATCATCTAAAATGAACTTCTCTGCCCTCATAAGGAAGGGGATGAGAGAGTAAAGGCAATTATCACTGGGTCTGCTGTCTTCTTGGACTTCTTTGGATGATCCCAGAGTCTCCTTCCTCAGTGCCCCCAGCATATCCGATGTGAGCATATCTCACACAGGACATGTGACACTGTGAGATCCGGCTCTGTGTCTCCAGCCCACTGCACATGACTGGCACACAGTAAACTCCCAGTAAATGTTGACTAAAAGATGTGTAAAGTCAACTTAAAGATAGAATTTAAGAGCTATATTGTGCAAGACTGTTGAATCTCAGATCTGTACCTCTGAAACAAATAATGCAATATATGTTAAGAAAGAAAAAAAGAAGAAGAAGAATGTAGCAGGAGGGGAAGAATGAAGGAGGGGAAATCGGAGGGGGAGAAGAACCATGAGAGACGATGGACTCTGAAAAACAAACTGAGGGTTCTAGAGGGGAGGGGGGTGGAAGGATGGGTTAGCCTGGTGATGGGTATTGAGGAGGGCACGTTCTGCATGGAGCACTGGGTGTTATGCACAAACAATGAATCATGGAACACTACATCTAAAACTAATGATGTAATGTATGGGGATTAACATAACAATAAAAAATTAAAAAAAAAAAGAGCTATGAGATGTGGTGTAAATGCAACCATGTCCAAAATAGACATGGAAAAATAGGAATTCAATTAGATCCAGATTCCAAGCTGGGTCTTATGGGACAGAAAGGGACAAAAAGAAGAAGCTCTGGCAACTGGGAAGCCTCCATCCTTCGTGAGGATGCTAAAGCCATGCTGGTCAGGTTACGCAAAAAGAATTAGAATCTTGCCCTGGGGAAAACCAAAGTTTGACATATCTTTATCCGGTCTGCTTACTTGAACTTCAGGTACTCATTCTTTCTTTTCTTTTTCTTTCTTCTTTCTTTCTTTCTTCTTTCTTTCTTTCTTTTCTTTTTCTTTCTTTCTTTCTTTTCTTTCTTTCTTTCTTTTTCTTTCTTTCTTTTTCTTTTTCTTTCTTTCTCTCCCTCTCTTTTTCTTTCTTTCTTTCCTTTCTTTCATTTTTTCTTTCTTTCTTTCTTTCTTTCTTTCTTTCTTTCTTTCTTTTCTTTCTTTCTTTCCTTTCTTCCTTCTTTCCTTCCTTCCTTCCTTCCTTCCTTCCTTCTTTCCTTCCTTCCTTCCTTCCTTCCTTCCTTCCTTCTTTCTTTCTTTCTTTCAGGCACCCCTCAGGGACTATTTCTAATTATAGTGGTCTCAAGACACATGAACCAATGGAAAGACTATAGAACTGAAAGTTAAAGACACATGGGTTCTCCACTTGATTCTGTCACAGTAACCTTGGACAATACATTTTACCTCTCAGATCATTAGCTTCTTCAACTGTAAAATGACAGGATTAGACTAGATGCACTCTGAAATTTCCTCCAGGGAAATTCTAGACTGCATAGTCCCTCTCTCTGTCTAGATTCCATTCTCTTTCAACAGTTATGATACATATGGAGTTTAGATTTAGAAAATAAATAGAGGGGTGCTTGTGTGGCTCAGTCGGTTAAGCATCCGACTCTTGATTTTGGCTCAGGTCATGATCTCTGGGTGGTGAGACTGAGCCCCACCTTGGGCTCCATGCTCAGTGGGTAGTCCGCTTGAGATTCTCTCTCTCCTTCTCCCTCTGTACCTCCTCCTACTCATGCTGTCTCTCTTCCCCCCACCTTAAATAAATTATATCTTTTAAAAAGAAAGAAAGAAAATAAATAGAGCATCTTGGCTGATGTTAAAAACAATTTAGAATTTGAACATCCAAACTGAGAGAAGAAAAATGTGAAGGGCTTCAGAATGGTAGAATTAATCCCAGTAGATTGGGTCATGGAAAGGAGATCCCCCTTAGGTGGTTTCCAAAATCTGAGCATTGAGTGGAACAAAGAAATTTGGACAAGATTCCTGGGCAATAAGGAAGTTGTTTGGAAGGAGCAAGAATTATTCATCCCATTTCATACAAAAGGAAATTGATGTCCAGAAAGGATAGGTAACTCTCTCAAGATCACACTGTGAAGATGACATCAGGACTGACACTCAGGTATCCTGCCTCCCACCCAATTATGTTGTCCAAATCTGTCCAGTAAGAGACCACCACCACTTCCAGTGAACATGGATGTGGTACTATGACCCAGTGGAATTGGGTAGCACCCTGGCCAATTTGGCTTTCGAAAGCTCTACTGATATCACACCTGCTAGAAATTTCTGCTGTCACTAGAGAAAGTGACCACACAAATTACCCAGAGAGACTCCTTAGAAGCTTCCACATGGTCAAAGACACTTCCACTGGCCTTGGGTCAGGAAATCTGATTTCCATCCCTTCATCTGTCACTTTAAGTTTTTGTACATCAAGTTCCTTCTTTGGGAGTCAAAAGACTTATTAAAGAAACTTATAAAGTGTAAAGTGATCCTAGATCAATATACAGAAACTACTGGTAGAGGAATTTTTATCCAATATCACTAATGACCTAAAGCAATTGTTCTTACCTACTTTTTAAATGTGTGTGTGTGTAATATATACTTTTCATATACGTTAGAATGTATATAATAGTGTACATGCAGACACACACCACTCTTGTAAAAATTACATATGTTTGTATGTACGTATATGTATATTTATATATACCTCCTTCAGTTTAGCTGGGAAATCTGCTTCAGAATCAACTCCTGCCCTCTCCTCGTACTTGATATATAGCCAAGCAGGCCATTCTCGATTAACACAGCTCCCTCCTGGGAAAAGTCAGAGAATAACTTTATTGATTTCCCTTTACCCTTCTCCACATCTCTCTGCTGAAATGTTGTCTTAACTCTTAAATGTAAAAGCAAAAGGAAAAGAAAATTAAAACAAAGAGATTTGCTTCCTTAGGATCATGTTGATTCTCTTCTATTTTTTCTTATTTTCTAAAAAAATTTTTTTTGAGGAAGAGGGTACTTGTGTGGGGGGTAGTAAAGAAAAGAGAGGATGATATGTTTTCCAAGGTTTTTGTGCAACAGATTTCTTTACATTGAAACCTGTGTTTTACACACAATGCTGGACTCAGTACTACATAAACCTCTTCTCCTCATTCTCTTATGACTTGGCCAGCCATCTTTGAAAACTGCCAAGACTTTTTGGCAAACAATCCCTCCAATGTTTCCAGGAGCATACCCAAGGCATAGGAATATAGAGAATGTTTATTTCTCATCAGATTTTCCTACCTCAAAAGATCCCAACAAGATTAAGTATTTTATTTTATTTTTTTCTTAAGATTAAGTATTTTAAATGCAGAAAATTCTTTACTGATCAAGTTTCAGGATGACTGATACAATTTAGAAGTTTCCCTGATGCAGTTTTAGAGAGGTCATAGGGATATTCTCTAGGCAGCCTTTCTGCTTGGACCTCTCGGGATGACCGGGGAAGGCTAACCCAGAGCCTCACTCTTGCTCTCCTTCCCCTTCTGACATGCTCCGGAGCCCTGGATTCTGACTATGCCTCGGTGGGGCCAGGATAGTGGAAGGAAGAGAAGGGGGATACTAGAGTGGCTTAAAGTAAAAGCTCTAAAAAAACACCATTTGCATTTTCCTCTCTTCCCCCCACTCCACGAATTTAGCTCTTCTTACTCTAGTAACTGAGTTCATAAAAGCCTAGTTGAATTTCTATTTCGTTCAGTTCTCTTTTCTATTACCCACAGCTTTTCCTGTAAAGGGAAGAAAAGGATTGACTGATTTACACCACAATCACAATCTGATTCTTCCCCACTTTAAGCAAATAAAGATGCCTAGTGAAATAAACGGATTGTAATATTTAAAAATCGAAAGCTTATGTGAAAGAAACAACCCCTCAGAAACAAGCTAAAGAAAAGTACAGGAAGAAAATGAAAGCTTTGTGAGTAAACAAGGTTACAGAGATGCACACTGTTGAGTACAATTTAGTAGAGCAATTATTAACAATATGACAAATACCTACTTCCAGTGCACAAATAAAAGACACTCAAAACCACAAAAGGATAGTGATGTGCTATGCTGCCCTGAGGTTTAATCACCATAGGTTTTTTTTTTTTTTTTTTTTTTTAAAGATTTTATTTATTTATTTGAGAGAGAGAGAATGAGAGAGAGCACATGAGAGGGGGGAGGGTCAGAGGGAGAAGCAGACTCCCTGCCGAGCAGGGAGCCCGATGCGGGACTCGATCCAGGGACTCCAGGATCATGACCTGAGCCGAAGGCAGTCGCTTAACCAACTGAGCCACCCAGGCGCCCCTTTTTTTTTTTTTTTTAACAAAATACCCTTTTCCCCCCATTAACTTGCAAACTTAGTTTTAATTGAATGCCATTTTACTTTTTACTGGCCAGTTTATCTTTTTTCCCATCTCTGCACATCTTGAATCAGACAGTGATTTGGAAGTGTTATGGTGAAAGCGGGTAGAAAAGCATGTTAAGAATTGGGTCATCTTGTTGAAATCAAGTTCACTTTTGTGTAGTACAGCAGGAAGAAGGAAGAAGAATTTGTCCTAATATCTTGCTGTATCTGTCCCAACTCATTCCTTTCACAGGGCCTCAGCAGGGGGAATTATGTAGCAATGCAGTCTGTAACCTGGTTAAATGGGAAAGTCTCTGGCGTACATTTCCAAGAACAGCCCGCCTCATGGCAGAGGAGCCAAGATTGTACCTTGTAAGAGGAAACACTGTTTCCTCAGGCAGTATAGGCTCTTTGTTGAAATTGGCAACAATGTACCAGTTGCAGGCAAGAGGGTCCATTCTGCCTCTGGATAAATGGAAAGGCCAGAAGCTTGTCCTATCCAGGAAGTACAAAGCACACTCTCAGTTTCCAAGATCTAATAGAAAGGTCTTTTCTGGCTTCCTATAATACCCACATGGAACGCAACGAATTCACCGCAATTTGAAGCTACCATGTAAGAAAGTGTTTGGAATCAAACGTTCATTCATTCATTCAGCAGCTCTCACATAGACTGGGCTTTGCCTAAGCATAGTGTGAGGTGGAAGAAAAAAGAGATTGTATCCTGCCCTTCTGTTCTTCTCAACTCCTACTATCCTTGGTACTTCCTTTGATTTCCAGTGGCTACTCAAAAATCCTCAGCCGAAAACAACTTCCAAGGGTTCATGTATTCATTCCAACCCCTTCTCTCCTGCCTCCATGTAGAATATCATTTGATCCAGGTTTGTGTGAATATACATTATTAATTAATGTTAAGTCTCGACAATGTCCGTCTTTCAACAAGTTTGGCACTCAGACCACAAAGAAGCTGTATCTTTTGCCTCAAAGTGAGAAACATCTCTATGTTGATCTCTGACGTCTAAAAGGCAGGAATACTTCTTTAGATTTTGCTCCCTAATGTGAACAGCCCTGGGTGTACTTGCTTCATTTCTTAGGAAGAACCTAGAGCTGTGGATGCCTAAGGGAGTCATTCCAACAGAGACTAGAATTTCAAGAGAGAGAAAATGTATCCAGCTGCCTTGTCTGGTGCTCATGATACATGAAAGTATCACCCTCCCCATGGTAGACTAGAGGAAATGATCAGCGTGAATTAAGTCATCTCTTCAATGATGTATTGCAAATAATTTCTCTGGTGAAATAACAAGTTCCTGACCATGGTATTGTATGCAATTAAATAAACAAATGCTATTATTTTGATGTTGTTTTTCACACTGGGAAGACCTCAGAAACCTCTTGTTCCAATGGACAGACTGGAATCACTAAAAACCTTGCCTCCCCTTCCCAGTTCTTTGTCTAAAATGTATTGGGAAAATGGTGCATTAGGCACATTTCTAATTGGGAACAGCCTGATTATCATAGGGCACCCCGATTAGGTGATTTGTAGAGTACTATTATGTGGACAGAGAAGAGACTTAAAATAGACACATCTAAGTAGCAGTAGCAAAGAGGCTATGTGATTGGATCTGGTGTTTCAAATATCTTTTATCAAAGCAAAAGGAGAAAGAATATGCCTTGCACAAAATAGCCACAGAACTTTCTAAAGAGAACCAGTATGGAACATATACAAAGGTAAGGTCATCTGTAAGGAAATATCCTCTCTTTTCAAACAAGCCGTGGAGATTGCTTGAGTTATCATGACCTTGGGCTCTTAATTGCCCTTATGCCATGTGGGTAGGAACTCAGGAACCAATGATGCCCCCCAGTTAGCCACATCCAGAACTGTACCATCTGCTATCATCCAAATAATGGCAAGCTTGTAGACAAAGGCTGATGAGTTGGGGGGGGGGGAGACAACAGGGAGTTACACAGCATACTTTGAGATAAGGCTGTTTGGAATCGTCTTTGCCATTTCTGTGTATTTCATGCTATAGGCAGAACAAGTATTTAGGAAATACTTTGCAGTTTTTATAAACTTATGGTGATTCCAACACTCAACTGGGGAGTCACAAGATACTCTACTCGGGCAAAGGTAGAATTTAAAGGTAATTTGGGAAAATCCACCAAGTGTCTTGTAGAAAACCAAACGGCAAAAGTATAATTGAAACCAAGAAGATGGATAATGGAATCATTCAGGCTTGCATCTGAAACCCAGATCTACCACTTAATAACTCTGTGGACTTGGGCAAAGTACTTAAGTTTTTGAAACCTCACCTCAGATTCCTGATTTATAAAATGGGGATAATAATATTTTCTCTCTTTTTTAAAGATTTTATTTATTTATTTATTTATTTATTTATTTATTTATTTATGAGAGAAAGAGAGAGAGAGCCCACACAGGTGCACATGGGCGGGAGAGGGGCCAAGGAGAGGGAGAGAATCTCAAGCGGACTCTGTGCTGAGTGTGGAACCTGATGCAGGGCTCAATCTCATAACCCTGAAATCATGAACTGAAACCAAGAGTCGTACACTCAACCGACTGAACCACTCAGGTGCCCCAATAACAATATTTCCTATGCCTACTTATTTTAAGGTTAAGTGATACAAGGAATATAAATTGTTTATGACAATGTCTGGCATAGGGTAAGCACTCAACAATGTTCGTTCTCTTATTGCTCTCTCTTTATTGATGCATACCTTCCCGATTTCCATTTAACCTCTCTTTTCTGAGTTTATAGAATACTGATTTTTCTATGCTGTTCAGCAAGTCTTTTTTATTTAATAGTTTTAAAAATTATTCTAAATATAAGACATAGAAGGAATATGAGCATTGAATAATACTTTCCATTTTTGCAAAAGATGCTCATAATCTCCTGAGAAAGTAGAAACATGGGTGTGTAACTAAAAATTAGACAATGATAAATGGAATTGGTTGATTAAACATTGGGGGTGGATGGTATCTATTATGCCAAGCACCATATAAGGTGACAGAGACTCAAAGATATATAGGATGCAATCATTAAACTTCAAGGCCCTTAACTTAGTATACGAAGAGATATATGGGCAAACAACCACAAAGGAAGGTGGAGAGTACAAATGATACCAGATAAAGTAATGGCACAAAGAATGTGAAATTACTTCTCTTGGTGGTATCTGGGAAAGTTTCAAGAGGAGAAGGTTATCTAGGCTAACATATAAAAAGAACTAGGCCAGAACACAGATAAAATGAGCAAATTCCTTGAAAAATACACTTGCTAAAACTGACACAGATGAAACAGAAAATCGAAATGGCCTTATATCTCTCAGAGCAATTGAATCCATTATCTAAACCTTCCCACAGAGAATATTCCAGGTCCAAATGGTATGATTGGTAATTCCTATCAAATATCCAAGTAAGAAATAACACCAATCTTACAAACCTTTCTGAAAAATAGAAGAAGAGGGAACACTTCCTAACTCATTTTTTTATCAAAATTGGAAAATAAATTACAAGGCAATCACAGACCAATATCCTTCATAAACATAAATGCAAAAATCCCTAACAAAATTTTAATAAATCAAATCTTGCAACATATATATATAAAAAAAACATGGTCACTCATTAGGATTTATTCCAGGAATGTAAGATTGGTTTGTATTTAAAAATCAAGGTAATTCATCATCTTAGTAGGATAAATGGAAAAAAGCACATCATTAGATGCAGAAAAATTATTTGAGGGCATCTGCCTTCAGCTTGGGTCGTGGTCCCAGTGGGATCGAGTCCTGCATCAGGCTCCCTGCTCTGCGGGGAGCCTGCTTCTCCCTCTGCCTCTCTCTCTCCCTCTCTCTGTGTCTCTCATGAATAAATAAATAATAAAATCTTTAAAAAATTATTTGACAAAATTCATATTCATTTTTTATTTAAAAAAACTCTCAACATATTATGAATAAAAAAGGAATTTTCTCAATCTGATAACAGGCATTATATAAAAAAATGTATTGTAAATATCATCCTTAATGCTTAATTATAAAATTATTTCCCCCTAATGTTGGGAAAAAGGCCTGCTCTTCTCACTTCTAGTCACCATTTCCCTGGACATCCTAGTAATTGTAATAAAGCAAGAAAAAGAAAATGCATAACTAGAAAAAGAAGTAAAATTGCCTCTATTTATAACTGGTATGCTTATTTATGTAGAAAATCCTAAAATAATCTATATAACAATGACCAGAACTAATAATTGCATTTAGCAAAATCATAAGATATAAGATTAATACATACACATTAATTATATCCTTAATACTAGCAGCAAATCATTGGAAACAAAGAATTTTAAACCATTTGAAATAGCATCATAAAACATAAAATACTTAGGAATAAATTTTCAGAAATATGCATATAGTGAGTTCCATTGTGGCTCCCAAAATATATGTCTACCTGGAACCCCAGAATGTGACCTTTTTTGGAAAAAAGGTCTTTGCAGATGCAATTAAGGTAAAGATCTTGAGACGAAATCATCCTGCATTCAGCTGTTCCCTAAGTCCAATGACAGTGTCCTCACAAGAGACAGGAAAGGAGACAACACTGTGACCTAGAAGGGGAAGGCCCTGTGAAGACGTAAGTAGAGAGGTTGGCTGAGGAATAACAAGGATTGCTAGCAGCCTCCAGAAGCTAGGCATGGAACAGATTCTTCCTTAAAGAGTCTTGAAAGAACTAACCTGCCAATACCCTGATTGTGGAATTTTGGCCCCTAAACTGCAAGAATAAATCTCTGTTGTTTTAAACCAACCTGTTTGTGATAATCTATTACAGTAGCCCTAGGAAAGTAATACAAGGTGTAAGATCTTTATAGTGAAAAGGGCAAAATATTGCTGGTAGAAGTTAAAGACCTAAAGAAATGCAGAGATATACCAGGTTCATAGATAGGAAGACGTCAATATCATTAAGATATCAATTCTACCCAAATGGAGTTATAGGTTCAAAGTAATCTGACAGTCAAAATTTCAGCAAGCTTTCCTTTTTTTTTTTTTTTTTTGCAGAAATCGACAATTTAAAAATATATACGGAAACACAAAGGTTCTATAATTTTCAAAGTAGTTTTAAAAGAATGGAGTTTTCATACTACTTTATTTCAAGATTTACTCTAGAGGTATAAGAATAAAGACAGTGTGATATCGGAGGATAGGATAGACATACAGAACAATGGAAAAGAACAGAGTCTAAAAATAGACCCCTACTTACATGGTCAATTGAATTTTTTGACAAAAGTGCCAAGGCATTATAATGGGGGGAAACGTCATTTCAACAAATGGTGCTAGAATAAGATAACTGTAGAGGAAACAATAAACATTGACCCTTATTTCATACCATATACAAAAGTTAACTCAAAGTAAATGACAAACTTTAATGTAAAAGCTAAAACTATAAGTCTTCTAGAAGAAAGCATAGGAGAAAATCTTTGAAACTTTGGGGGTAGGCAAAGATAAAGATAAGACATAAAAACACAAAGAACTATAAGAGAACAAACCGCTAAATTGGACTTGATCAAAATGTGAAACTTTTGCTCTTTGAAAGACACCTTTAAGAAAATGAAAATACCACAAATTGAGAGAGAATCACCTGTAAAACAGGTGATATAACACAGTGGTATCTAGCATCCATAAAGACATCTTATAACCCAATAATAATAACTAATAAAAAAGATAAAAATTTAAACACTTCACAGAAGAAGATATACAAAAGGCCAATAAGCACACGAAAAGATGCTCAAAGTCATTAGTCATTAGGAAAATGCAAATTAAAATCACAAGATGCTACCACACACCCACCAGGATGGCCAAATTTAAAAGATCAACAGGTTTTGACAGGACTATGGAAAAACTGGAACTCACATATGTTCTTGGTGGGGATATAAAATAGTAAGCCACTGAGGACAACTGGAAGTCTCTTAGCAAAGTTAAATATACATCTGCCATATGACCCAGCAATTCTACAACTAGGGCTTACCAAAAAGAAATAATAACATACGTCCTCACTAAGACTCGTAAGCTGGTGTTCATAGCAGGTTTATTTATCATAGGCAAAAACTGGAAGCAACCCAAATATCCATCAACTGGTAAATGGATAAACAAATTGTCATATACCCACAACACAATGAAATATTACTCACTGATAAGAAGAAACAAACTACTTACACATGTAACAGTGTGGGTGAGTCTCAAAATCTTTACACTGAATGAAAGAAACCAGACGCAGAAGAGTATATACTATATTGATTCCATTTCTATAAAATTGTAGAAAATGCAAAACAATCTATAGAGGCAAAAAGCAGATCAAAGCTTGCCAAGGTCCAAGGTGAGAGGAAGGCAGATGGCAAAGGGACCCAAGGAAACTTTTGGAAGTGATGAAGATGTTTTGTATTTTGATGGTCATGGCTGTGTTATGGATGCGAGCCTGTCAAAATGCATTAATTGTATATTTTAAAGGGATGCGGTGTGTTGTATGTACATTATATCTCAATAAATTTGCTAAACATATTGAGAAGAAAGATAACAGATGGATGGGGGAAAGATGCGGCATGCAGAGAGAAGCACAGGAACAAAGCATAAATACATGCATGCCTTATCACGGAAAATAGTTCACAAATGCCCTCCGGGCAGCAACCCTGTCTTGTATTATATCTATGGCCCTCCCAGTGTCCAGAAATAAGGAGGGCAATGATGTTTCTGAGTTGCAAAGAGTTACTCAGTATATATCCACAGGTAGCTGTTTAGAGAGTGTTAGATCGACCATCAGAAAACTAAGTACAAATCCCAATCAGGTATCCTTCTGAGGACCCGGAAGTCATTTTACCTCTCAAAGCCTAAACTGCAAAATAAAAATAACAATATCCCCATAATACAGTTGTTGGAAAGGTTCAGAGAATACCTACGATAGTACCTAACGATATTTCAGTACATGTTCTATATCTATGACAAATAGTGGGGCTTCCAAACATATTTGTTGATGGACATACCAGCTGTTATTTGGTTGTTCATATACTCAAATGTCTTATTATGTGCAGAAGTATTATCCACGTCCAATGATTTTCTTAATCAGAGACACACTTCTATGTCACTCCGGTCAATGAAATACTCCAGAAATTAGAGTTGATTTTAATATTAGGTTAGGCAGGATACAATTACCAAAGTAAATACGTTCCTCACCAAAAAAAAAAAAAAAAAAAAAAAAAAAAAAATCACATAAAGCATTCCAAAATAGAAGTGACTTGGGGATTCTGCATTGTTTCTAGATTTTCTATGCCACTGTTTTCGAGGAGTGCAATCAATGGAGAGCAGACTATTGTCTAAACAAAAACCAAACACACAAAAGATAAACAAGTGGTGGGTAAATGTGGTCCCAGTCTGAAGGTTTCAAGGAGTAACTAGAATAAAAGATACAGCAAGGGCACTTGACTGACAACGGAAAATCAAGGCAGAAGGAGGCTCCTTAATCCAGTCGCTCAGAAAGGGAAAATTGCTAGAAGATGGTCTTTAAGAAGGAACCAGACACATTTAGTAAAAGAACACAGGCACCCCTCTCCCCAGAACTGAAACGGATAATCTGATCACACTTTCAAAGACTGATTGATTCATACAAATGTTGGCCCAAAATGGCAAGTGACAGAGGAGAGCAGTTATATTCGTTGAGGAGGTCTGGGCTCGAAGACCTCAGATGAGCCTTGTTATTTCTCCGTGTTGTGTTCTGTGGCACAGTGGTGAAGAACTCTTCATGAGTTTGAGGGGGTTTGCTTTTTAATACACTTTTGTTGGTAAACAAATTTCTTTCTTTTAGTTTAGGGGTCAGCAAGCTACAGCCCTTGAGCCACATCCATCCTGCTGTGTGTTGTCCTGAAATCCGCTTGCTCCCACTTGTTCTTGTCCATGGCTGCATTCTCACCACAATGGCAGAGGGGAGTGGCTGCAACAGAGACCAGTTGGCACACAGAGCCTAGAATATTTATGCTCTGGCCTTTTACAGATAAAGTTTGATGGCCTCCTGTCCTGGATAATGCAAAGTTAGATCCAGATACTGGAATATCTGCCTCAATGTTGTATCAGGTACCGGGGAACTATTCTAAAAAGCTCTCTCGGAAGTTGTTTCTTCTCATGGTTTAGTGGGATCCTATTTAGAACTGAATTCTCCCAATCTTTCCTGAAATCATTTTGCTAAGATTAAGAAAAAGGCTTTTCAAATATTGCAACCCGTATCATAAGTTTATGGAAGAAATTGTGCAATGACCTTAGAAAGAGAAGTTCAGTTTCAGGGTGCCACTTAAATAGAACCAACTATGAGGCAATCTGTGTTTCTCTGTTCTTGTCTCATTGAGGGGCAGGATTCTTCTTTGGACTTCCGCCTGGCTGTGGCTGAACTCTGAGGCCTTAGAGCCACCCATGCCAGCAGGCCCTGTAAGACTGAGCAGACAGGAAACCTTCTATTCCTATAGCCAATTTTCAGTTTTGCTTGTTAATATATCCCCATTTGTCACCTGACCTTTAAAATCTAGGACTCTATTTGCTTCAACTTGTTCCTCTTTTGTAAATTACTGCTCTGTACTTGAACCTTAGTCTGCTGTCACCAAACCCTTCCTGCTTATTTGAACTTCTGGTCCCGTTCCTTCCAGATAGCCCCGTTCTCATGCTGTCCATATCCCAGCATGACCCTGGGTCTTTAGTCCTCCATGGGTTCCAGTTTAACCACGTATAAAATGGGAATACTGTGTTTTCAGGTACTCTGCACAGATCTACCGAAGAGAAGTAACGAGGCCACCACTGGAGATACAAACACTATTCTAATTTGCAAGCATAACAGATTCTCTTAATATTGATATTACTAAAGGGAATGTAAATGATGGCTGTAATCAAACTATTTCTGTATCGGTTGAAAATAGCCCATCTAGAAATCATCATAAACTTTAAAACTTAAAATATTTTTCCTCTAAAACAGTATGAGAAGGAAGAGTATGGCTTCATGTTCATTCTTAGAAAAACCTAAAAATAGCAAAGAAAGAAAAGAATGCTACATATTCACCTGACACATGAAAAGCCCACCCGGATATTTCTAGGGACTCACAAATAACTTAACACAAAAGCTTAACACAAAACCTAAAGCTCTGAGCTAATCATGGTACTTCTTAATCTTTCGATAATAAAACACAGTTGTGATCTTCAAAGTGACTGTTTCTTTTTTCCATCTCTACCCAAGGGTTTTGTGTCTAGCTTACTCTTCAGCGCTTGGTGCTCAGGCCATTGTTCCATGGTCAGTAGGAACAATACTCTTCAGAAGCACTGAAAATGACAGTATTCCCATTAGTGAATGAACACCACCTTACTCAGTTTTAATAAAAATGGCCACCAGTGAAATTAACAAAATGGTGTATGTATAGGCGTGTATTTGGGAGGAGTCACCCAAGATGGGAATATCATACTTATCTTTATTTTTATAATCCCACAGTAAGCTAGTATTTTATTGCATGTGATTGATTACAGTAAAGTTTATAATTTCTCCACTTTCCAGACATGAGACTTCACTTTCCACCCCTAAAATATGTACTGACTTGTGACCTAATAATCTATACTGTAAATAGAGCAACACACTCTGCTCCCCGATCCTGAGGTCAGTATTTCTTCAACCTCAACCTCCTAGCACCCAGCCTACAGCAGCGAGCATATCTCACTGCTTTTGGACACTCAACGTAGCAAGCTGAATGTCTCCACAATACTCTATGCCTTTATTTTAAAGCCCCACTCAGAACTGTACATTGACTCTTTTCACTTATCATTTCCCTCGATCTTGGTTAACTCCTTCGCCAGGCCTGTCTATGTTTTAGAGAAACAGGTTCTAAGTGATACGGGAGAGCAGTGGAAGGCAAGCTCAAGAAGACCAAGGAGAGGCAACTGCCAACCATGAATACGAAGATGACCAAGAAGCAAAAAGCAAGGAAAGACTTTATGAGAGCGTAGAATCAACAATGCTCGTTTCCTAAGGTGACCCTTAGCCACCAAGTGGGTTAGGGGCAGAAAACTGTTTGGAAAGGCTAAGAAGGCTGAAGTGTTGTGATGACTGCATAGATGGCTTTTATTCTTATAAACATTTACTTACATGGAGGACTTTGTTCCTTGATAAAATAGGGTAGGTGAGGAATTGCTAACATCATTGAAGAGGGGCTGATTTAACACTTTTATGTGGCCGTTGTACATTTTTTTCTCTCTTGCTCTTGCATGTAGGGTCTACATGGCCAGAGAAGGCCAGCCTGTGTGACTTTTGCCCCATGCATAAGTGCTGTCAGGTGCTTAATGAATGTCTGGTGACGACGATGAACAAGAGCTTAATAACGGGGTCTTCTCTGATTAATGGGGCTTCAAGTTAATTTTTTTCATTCTCTCTTTGCACTCATTTTTTAGTGGGTGTAGAGAGACTACAAAATGAACATTCTTTGAAAGAAAAAAAGCAGAATGTTCTATTTAGAAGTAGGTAGATAGCTTTGTTAGAATATTTGCTGATGGTTAAGGAATAGGATTTCCAAGATTTTATTCCTATGACTCATTCTATGATGTGGACATAATCTGTCTTAGCCAACCTCCATTTCCAAGATTTTCATAACCACATTTGCCATTTGCAACATATTAAGAGGATCGGCAAAGTTAAGAGATCCTTGATTCAATCAGAAACAATACTTACTACTTTTGCAATAATCCACCTATGAGCCAGAAAACCAAGGGGGTGTTGACAACTGCTGTAATTCTATGATTCTGCCACACCACAAAGGAAGCTGTTTAAGTTTCTACTTGAACATGGTATTCCACAGAAACCCTTCTCTCTCTGCTAATGGATGACAACTTTATAGTCTTAGGCTCCCCTCTGGGATACTCTTGTCTCTCATCACCACTGAGTCACACAAAAACAGGAAAACCAACCTCAGCTAAACAGGATTTCCCATTCTGATTCCTTTTATTCCCTCCATCTACTGAGCCATCATTCTTCCAGATTTAGAATGTGTAAGTTATCTTTGATTTGCCCCTCCCCCACCCTCCCCAAGTCCATTTTTACAAAAGTTATAAAGTCTATTGCTTTTCTGTGGACATGTGTCTTTTATCTCTTCCTTTCCCTCCACTTTTCACTGCTGTCTTTGACTAAGTTCTTCACCTCCTCACCTCCTGGACAACTCCAGCATTTTCCCTACTGGCCTTGCCTCTCTTCTGTTCCTTCCCCCTCCAGTCCATCTGGAGTTCCATTAACAGAATACATACTCTGTTTTATTTTTTTTTTAAGATTTTACTTATTTACTTGAGAAAGAGAGTGAAAGAGAGAGAGAGTACGAGTGGGGGAAGGGGTAGAGGGAGAAGCAGACTCCCTGTTGAGCAGGGAGTCCTATGCGGGGCTCAATTCTGGGTCCCCAGGATCATGACTTGAGCCGAAGGCAGACGCTTAACCGAATGAGCCACCCAAGTGCCCCCATACTCTGCTTTAAATTTTGCTTTTATTTTATCATTTCCTAACCCAAAGTCTTCACTGACAACTTAAGCCATTTCATATCTATAAGACCATGCATGTGAGAAAACCCCACAGGCAGTATAACACTGGAGAATTATTGTCATTAGCCATAGTGATGCTTTCTGGCTTTTAGGAGATGACATACTATAACCTATCTTCTTGGAAGTATAACCTGATTTGAAACTGCTGGCCAACATGCTCCGTTAGGCTCTAGTTGGGTCAGGCTCAACACTGTCAACGAGCATGGCCTGCTCTTCCCTTACCAAGCGTTCCCTCCAGAGGAACACATGGAAGCTGCATGAGAGTACAGGTGGGAGCTTTCCATGTTGTGAAACGATCAGACATACATGGTTTGTCCAAGAGCTCTGTTCTTGACCCTGTCTTGTTTATCCTATTAAATTCTTGGATAAAAATAGATTATATTCTTATCAAATCTTCAGACATTAAAAGGGAGGGGAAAGAAAAGCTATGCCAGACAACAAGATCAAAGTTCAAAGAGAACTCCCACAAGAGGTCAAATGAAGAGCACCAAATATGACAGAAATAAATACATTTTGAATGCTAGGTTCAAAACTCCAACTGAACTGGGTGGGGGGGACTTCATAGAACAATTATTTTAAAATATTTCCAGGGGAGGAGATCAGGATGAAGGTGAGGACTAGGGTGCAGGGGAATGGACTATTTATAAGGGAAACACAAACCAAGCCAACAGGCTAAATTGTGAAGGATCTAGAAATCAGATATAGTATGTAGATTTATTCATGTTTCTCTTGAAAAGAGGACATTAAGAAAAGATGTAATATCTCTTCTTTTAGGACTGTCCTAAAACAAAACAAAACAAAACAAAACAACCCAAAAAACCAGGGAGTAGAATTATTCCCTGCAGCAACAGAGGGAGGAACTAGACCCACTGGGGGAATAAGATGTATCGAGAAGTTAACTTCTTGTGACTCAAAGTGTTCAAATATAGACTGAGTGACATCAACACAGGAACATACTTTTTTTGGCATTCTTAGAGTGTGGAGAGTCTAGACAACCTGAAGATTGTTGACTTTGAGCCACTACAGTGTGGTGTTGTTCCTCCCACACCTATAATACCCCCTGCTCCCTGTCTCTGTACAACACTGATCGTATATGGTCTCCAGTCAGACACCTCCATCCTTCTCACTAGAGTGGGAACTCCTTGAAGTTAGGAATTGTTTTTTATCTCTATATTCCTGGCTTCTAGCACAGTTCCCAAGGAACTAAGGTACTCAAAATATTGTACTGAATTAACTGCATTATAAATTTCTACCTTGAAAAGTCCTACCACCCTTCAAAGTCCAGCATGCATTCCCACTTTCCACAAGATTACTTCCCTACTCCTATATATTCTGTGCCATACCATTTGCCACAATGTACTTCTCCATATCTTTCTTTGTATAGTGTTGTTTAATGAGTGCCATCTCTATCTCCCCAACTAGACTGTCAGTTCCCAGTGAACAAAAGGATACTATTTAAAAATAGTAGAAAATTTTAACATTTAAAAAAAACCATCTTCTTATTACAAAGAGAAAAACAGTAACTTTATAGTGAAGAAACATGGCAGACCCTACCTTAATCAAGTGATCAAAAGTAACATCGCCAGTAAGACGACATATTAACATCATTGACCCCGATATGATGTCATCATCTCTTCTGTGGAATTCTTGCCAAAAATAAGTAGCCACAATCTCATCATCAGAAAAATCATGTTAATCCAAACTCAGGGACAGTCTACAAAATATCTGACCAGTAGTAATCACTAGAAGTGTCTGGGTCGTGGAAGACAAAGAAAGACTGAAGAACTGTCACAAACTGAAAGAGGCAGGAAACATGACACTGAGTGCAATGTAAGGTTCTGGGTTGGACCTTGGACCAGAAAAAGGGCATTTAAGGGGTAAAAGTTGAGAAATTCTAATAGAGTCTGGGGATTAGTTAGTAGCATTGTAACAATGTCAATTTCCCAGTTTTGATCATTATACAATGGTTATAAAAATGTTAACATTAGGGAAATTTAGATGAACACTGTACAATTATTTTTTAAGTTGTCTGTAAGTCTAAAATTCCTTCAAAATAAAAATTTAACTAAATCATCTTTTGGTTTTCATCAACCAATTAAGAGAATGGTACCTATGCAAAGTTTATACACTTTGAAGAGGAAGTGGTCATTAGTGATAAAGAATTTGAGTGATCTAAACAACTAAAACAGCTGCCTTTAACCCAAACAAACAAGTACACTCGATTCTCGTTATTTGCGGTAGTTACGTCTACGGAGTTGCCACAAACACTGAATACCGAAGTGAATACCGAAGGACTGCCCCCAGGGGAAATACAGGGAGAGTTTCCTGCAAGCCTCTGGTCATGTTTTCATCAACTGATCAATACACAACCTTGATTTATGTGTGTTTCTGTTTAAAGACACCTTATTTAATATATATTGTTGAGTCATTAACATTGAACTCACAGCCAACAGCTATAACTCCTGCCTGAATGAAGCTTATCTAACACATATATTTTCTCCATAAGGCACATGACAGTTCTTTGTGCTTAGGAACTAGCCAGCACTTCCGCATTACACTTGGGGGCCATTTTAAATGATGAAGTCATCAACAAAAAAAGTGCAAAAATGTGAAAAATGTGGCACTAAATGAACCTCGAAAAGGACACAGGATGAGAGCCGAAACAAGAAGGCAGAATATCACCTTGTTTGACCTCAGCTGGGAACGTGTGAATTAGGTGACATAAATATTCAATGCTCTGTGCATGTCCGCAAATGACCACAAAAGCACTGCCATTATTCATTTGGGTATATAAATATAAATTCTTTTTAGCGAGTTGGCAAATTTGAAAATATGGAATTCATAAATGAGTATTGATTGCGCCCTTAAACGTATCCAGTGATTGTGAACTTAGGGTACCTTTGCCTTAAGTGAATAAGGGAATAAGTACATTACTTGCATTTGAAATGACAAATGGAACTCCTGAAAAATTAGAAAGTGCCTGAGGATTCGCTACGTATCAGAGCCCAGTGGCAAGAACAGGGCTCCTTCATTAAGACTTGTCCAGTTTTCGTATCACAGTTTTCTTTGTGATGGAGACAGTTCATGAACATTTGTCTCTGGACTTTCATTCCGTGTGGGGGTGTTTCAATTCTATAATTTAGTTCTGTCTCAGTTACAATCTTTTCCTCCATGCTGTCTGAGGGCCTTTCCGGTACCCTGACCTCATCCAGTCCAATGATATTAATCTCCTTTCATTTCCAGTGTAGTCCACCATACACATGGCCACAACCTGAGCTTCCTCATCCCCAGGATCGGCTCCACCCTCAGGAAATCTCTACATTTATTGCCTACCCAGTCCTCCCTTGTACTGGACGCATTTGATTTCTATTTGTGACATAGAAACTCAAAATTCCTTTGGATCCCCCCAGCTCATCACTCTCTTCTAGCTGTACTTCAACTTTAGCTCCATTTGGTCAGTAACTTTTGTGAAGTCATTTCAATGATGCTTTCACTAGAACCCCAGGATCTATTATCTTCTGACCTTTTACAGCTTTTCATTTTCCAAACTATGATCTTGAGTGATTGCCATTTGTTTCCCCTGCTTCTATCCCTGGCCTGCCAGATATTGCTGTAAAAATGCACAAGACCATACTGCTTAAGTCCAAAATAAATTAATTTACTTAATCAGCCTTCAGCAAGTATTTGTTGTCCTTATTCTGATTCATCTACTGTTGAAACCCAATTGCACAGACAGGATGTGCCAAACATTCCCTCCTTTCTACACACGTTGCCAACGCTCTAGTTCAGACTGATACGGGGATCACCTGAGTCTATAAGTTCTTAACTAGTCTCCCCACATCCCGTCCTGTCCACTTTATATGCTAATTAATCATTTTAAAGTAGACAGTTAATCAACCTACCTGCTCCCCATAGCTACACCTGGCAAAACTCCAAACACCTTTACGTGGCATTCAAATCCCTCTATGAACTGATTTCAGATTACTTGTAAAGTCTTTTCTTCTTTCTAATTTGTCTAAACCCAAATGGGGACTATTTCCATTCCCAAATAGGTCCTCCTTGCTAATCAAGCCCCTTCTTCATGCTTCTCCCTTCAACAGGAATATTTTGTCCCCAGTCTCTGTCCCTCGAAATCCAACCCATTCTTCAAGCCCCAGCTCAAAATACATCTCTTTCATGAAGCCTGCTCCAATTCTGCAGTTGGAAATATCCTCTTCCTCTGACTCACTGTAGCCCTTTGGAATTGCAGTTAATGCATTTGTATTTGTGAAGTAATCATCTTGTAATTATTTTATTCCCTTCACTACATTTCAAGATCTTTGAAGGCAGAAATATCATATCTATCTTGCCTTTACCATAGCACCCAGCATAAATGCTCAGTAATGTACTATTTAACGACTGAATGGATTTTATATATATTAATAATATAATAATATTAATGGATATATATTATATATATATATATATAAAATCCTCGTACAACAGAGAAAATTGAGCAGGTACAATACATTGTTAATGGCCGATATTATTGATGTTAATTATTGATCAATTATTGATAGTAATCATTGATAAATTAAAACTTGAGAGAGACAGAGGAAAAGAGAACACAAGAACAGTAAATTAACAATTATTTGATAAAATGAAATGAAATTGATTGGGAAAACCAATGAGTTGACTATTGTAACATTAACTCTCTGGTCAGTGTTGTATTGAAATCTTTTCAGAGAGATGTATTTATTTCCTTCCTGGGATTCAAAAATAAAAGGTGACATACGAACAAAATGTATTCAATGAATTCTTAAATTGAACAAACATTGCTAGACGCAGTTGATAGTGTAATAGTAACTCACTTAATTGGAAGGACTTTTTAATTTTGATAAAGAAAGGAACTCAGTACTCACTGCCTATTCCGTTTGCACAACGAATACTAATGGAACGAATTACCATCATGACTATCACTACCACCACCATGGTAAAATATATTCCTCAGTTTAAAAAAACTTCAAAAACTATAGTAGAAATGTGGCTCAGTAGGAAGCTATGACAACTGGGGAAGCTTAGTCACATCAAAGCAAAGCCGTTCATCATCTTCATGACCAATGTGGTTTTATCTACACTCAATAAACAATGCAGAAAAGGGTAGATTTCATCAAGGGAGATTTCCTCCCCAGTAAGTTTCATCCCATTGCAGGGAAATTGCATGTGAGTAATACAATTTCTGATCAATTCTGTTCTGATAAGCATAAAATGTTTCTCTTCGGGCCTTATTCAATGTATCCACAGTTGACCGAACCTCTGAATTTCTGGGAACTCCCAATAGCCTAAGAAAACTTTTTCAAAAAGCCAAGCCTCAACGGTGTCCTATTTTCACTTGGCTGTTAAATCTATTTCAGATCCAATCTTGTGCCCTGAAACAATAGCAGAATGAAAGGGGAAAAGCCTGTAGATGCTACAGAATACAATACGGAACTTCAACATGGGGCGCAAATGTTAGCTGAGTTTCACATTTCCTAAATCACAGGCCTGTCAAAATTGTTTACTGAAAGAAAATCTGGTTCAAGTGAGCCAACACTTATTAAGCAACTATTATGTGTCAGCTTGGGAATAAAAGGATGATTGAAATGGTGTCCGTCCCATCAAAGAATTCACTAAAGCTCTCAGTAAAACAGACATGTATAACACTCATCTAATGATATGCTAGCTGTTTGAACAAAGTGTTATGTGAGCACAAAAGGAAGAGCTGACTGAGGGAGGTGAGAGGCAAACAGAAAGGGAGAAGGTGACCTTTGAGCTCGACTTAGGAGGACACAAACAGTCAAAACAAACATATCCTCAACCATGAACCCGGCCCTCAGCGGGGATCTGAGTTTTCGGGTAATTTCAAAGCATGAGCAATGAAAGTAATTGAAATGGAAGATAAATCATGGTAGAGTGTGATGAGACACCAAACTGAGATAAGTTAGTAAAAGGAGCTGAGGAGGGTGATACTCTCCCTTAAACCTTAAGACTGCAGGATGAGGCATACACATGACGCTTCATATTGAATTTATTGTGGGAAGTGACCTGAGAGATGTCTTCACTTGACGCAGTGGGGGTTGGGAGTGACTTACTGGAACTTGTAGCATATACTCCAAGAGAGCCCGTAGAAAAATTATCATCTTTTAAGAAATGCTTTCGTTTAAGGATAAGCAACATAATCAATTGTGCCCTGTTACAGGATGTCAGAAAGTAATGCATTGTATTTATATGGCCTTTCTCCTCAGTGTTGAACTAGAACGGACTTTCAAATGATAAATCAGGACTAGGGAAGCAGAAAGCACCATAGAAGGGACTGATCATCAAGCCCCCAGACGGAATGCCTCACTACGACAATTTTTATCAGAAAGGATCAGCATCCAGATACCTCCTCTTAAAATAAATGGCCTGAAGCTTACCCAATTGGCTTAGGAACACAATTCATGGGTAATACTAGGGTTTTGTCATCTGCCTTCTTATTTGTTATCTCTTAACCACATTCTTTTAAACCTGTGTATGCCAAGTAAGTTGGGCAAGTAATCAGCTGAGAAGCTCTAAGTCCTCTGGAAATAAGATCTCTTGACTGTCCCTGTATTTATTCTTAAGGAGACCCAATGTCGTGTATGGAGGAGATTTGATTTAAAAAAAAGTCAACTGGGCGCCTGGGTGGCTCAGATGGTTAAGTGTCTGCCTTCGGCTCAGGTCATGATCTCAGGGTCCTGGGATCGAGTCCCACATCGGGCTCCCTGCTCCTTGGGAGCCTGCTTCTCCCTCTGCCTCTCTCTCTCTCTCTCATGAATAAATAAATAAAATCTTTAAAAAAAAAAAAAAAAGTCAACAACAACAATAAAACCATTTGATGTTTAATCCCAAATAGACAAAAGTCAACAACAATAGAACCATTTGATGTTTAATCCCAAATAGACAATTCAAAGTATCACCTGATGTAGAAAGCATAAAACATTTGTACAACACAGAGGGGAAAGAAAAGACTCCTTAAAAACATTGTCTTTGCCAACACAATCCCGAGGAAACAATTTTTTTATTAAAAAATTGAGATTCCTCCCAATGCTTCATTTGTCTCGATAAATGTAGCCCAAGGCACAAAAACACATTCTTAATAAAGTTGAAATGCACAGTGATTATGCTTTATTTATCATGCTTGTATTTTTCTAGCAATTTTTATTTTTCTATCATTCCTAACATTTTTAATTTCCCATGTGCCTAGGATAGAATGTAAAATTAAAACAACAATTAAACGCAATCTCCATTGAAGAGTTTTCTTGATAAGTACGGCAAAGGTTTACTGATTTAACAGGACAACATGTTTATAATTTGCTGGTGGCAGAAAAATAATTCACTACTGGGGAATTCTGACATCTAAAATCTACATATTGAGATGCTGGAAGGAACTAGAGGGAATGTCTATGATTTTAATTTACTTATCCTATTTAGAAAAAAAAAAGTCACTTGAGTCATTCTGGCTCACTTTCCTTAGCATTAGTCATACTGCATTTCCTTAAGCCTGTGAATGTGTTTCTATGTAAATAAACTATGTAGTTCACTTGGGGATAAAAGTCACAGTATTTAGAGATTATAAAGACCTATTAGATCATCCGGTCTGGCCCACAAGAGATAGTCCCTAGATAGGGAATGTAACTGTTGATCTTTGCCAAGAGGCCAAGAAGAAACAGTTGGCAAAAGTATTTTCCACGCTTTTTAAAAATTTTAACTTATCTAATAGTGCTTTGGTCACTTCCCAAGTGGACGAGTAAAATTATCATTAAACAGTTTCACTTATCAGGGAGACACAAAGCTTCACTTATCTGAGTTGACCATGTTCCAGCTGCCTCCATTTGTTGAAGAAATGATCTTGTTTGCAAAATATGAACAGTAAGGCATCTGCTCTTTGAACTAGCCAGGCGGTTTCCTTTCAGTAAAGAAAGTCAAAAGGCAAGTTCTTCTTAACTTTCTCCTAATCTATTTTCACCAGTTTCAGAGCAAGAAGATATTAAAACACTGATTTCCTCAAAGTGGGAAATAAATACAACACACGAGGATACAGTAGCAACTGGCTACTTTAGAAATCAAAGTGTTTTCCATTCCCAGTTGCTACATTTCCTGAAGTTGGGAGTAATTTCGAAATTTAAAGTATGGAGAGGTTTGGCATGATGGCAAAAGTCAAGGAGCAAATCAGTTAATAGGAACCCCAAAGAAATAGTGAAGATACCTATTCTGGTAACCATTCCCTTTGTTCTGCAGTTCTTAAATCCTTATTTCAGACACACCTTCTACGTTCCCTCCACCCAGATTATATTCAGAAAATTGTCAGTGCTACTCTTTAGTATCGACACCATTTCTATGGAGAAAGTCATATAAATAAATACATAAAAAATAGCACAAATAGGAAAACTAATGTATAGTAGAGGGTTAGTAGGTAATGTAAAAGGAAAATGAGATCTGAACATTTTAAGTAGAATTATGTCTCATCTACTAAACACAAACCAACCTAACCCATGATGTAAATCTTCTGTTTTTATGGAGTTAGGGTTTCCAGAGTAGGTTTGATATTTGTGTCATGGGAGATTATATTATAAATGCTGTTTTAAAAAATAGTGTGGTCCTTGACTTCTTGAAGTCTACATCCTAAGTCAAGCGCTTACATTCCATTTAAGCCTGTAACAAATTTGAGGATTGCAGAGGAACTCAGTAAGACTCTCCATGTGCACTGAGCATGCACTGTGAGCTAAGCCCTTTGCAGGTGTTGTAAAGAATTATAAAGGAGGTATTAGATATGGTTCCTGCCCTTCCAGAGCTTATAGTATTATGGAAAAGATAAATATCTATTCCCCCATCCCTCAACTCCCACACAGGATGGAAAGTGAGTGACTAATTTCTGTTATCTAGCTTATGTTAACTTGAACTAGAAAATCAGAGTCCAGACGAGAAAGTAGCACACTGAGATGGGGAAACTGAGGGAAGTTCAATGAAAGGATTATTTTCGAAGATTGGGCAGAGTTAAGACAGACATTAAGACGTGTAAACGTCCAAGTACTAATAGCAGGGGACAGTCATTACCAAGCCTAGGTGTGAGGGAACAAGGGGTGGGGGGCTGGTTATCAGAAGCTAGAAAGAGACCTAGAACCGTCAGGGTGGCCACCATCTTCAGTAGGGAATGAAGCCAGGTCAACCCATGGCCTACAGGAAGACTGTCAGGGGGATTACGTATCGGACCTCTATGTCCACTTTCCCGGGGTCTCCTGCTGGTGCCTCCCCTTGGCCAAACACAATTAGAAGCCAGAGGGCCAAAGGGACTGTTGAGGCAGCCCCTGATTAACAATCTCTGAGAGCACAGAACAGGATGAACAAAGGTAGAGGGAAGATCTGGCAAGGCAGAGAAGAGCCAACAGAGCTGGCTAAACTTAGAACCACACAAGTTCACAGGATAACGTGTGTGCTGTATTCAGAAGGAGGTATTTTGGTAGATCGGTGAAGGGTAGGGTTTAATTGACAACAGAATATTTTGGCACTTTTCTGTTAGATGAGATCACAGTCAATATTAATTTGAGTTTCCAACTTAAGCCGTAGGACATAAATGATAAACTCTAGTTTAACCAGTATTCTGCCACGCTGAGGCCCACAACTGGCGTTTCCACACATCACCTAACTATACAACATCAATTTAGCTTGATACTCCTGATTGAGAAGCACAAGGTAATTTCAAAGCATGAGCTAGGAGACTAATTGAGATTAAAGATAAATTGTAGGCAGAAGGTGTGCTGAGACACGAAATAACTTATAAATCTGAAAGAAATATTACATTGTATACAGAACAATCTTAGCTTTAAGCAAAATATAATCTTTATTTTTTTTTAAACTGGTCATTCGTGTCTATTATATATGAGGATTTTGATAAAAACCCTATTGATTAACCAGAAAACTCTGTTTCTTAGTCATAAAAGGTAATAAAAAGTTTACTCTTCCTCCCACCCTCAATGAAAGTTTACTTCCCATAAATTCATTTTGTACCTTTCTGTTCAATCTTCGGGGATCTATTCTCCTTGAGTTTTATGCTTGATTTAATATGGGTTTTGCATATTGGTTCCAGCATTTTAGCAGAGCTTCATTACTCAATAATAAAAAGCTACAAATAGATTAAAAGACTTCTAAACCTTTAGAGGATTCAGAGCACACATCATGATTGCCCCATTTATGTTTTGAAGTTGCTTATTAGCAGTTGACTAGAAGCAGCATATTGGTATAACACTGTAGCCTCACCATTGAGCATGATCTGCCCCAATTTGGAATTCAAGCTATGATTTGAATTCTATACATTTTATTCAAGTTTAAAAATGGCAACCGCAGAACACTTGGGGCCTTATTCATTAAACAATGAGTCATTCTGGAATTCCTTTCCCTCCTTCCTGGACTTGGTGAACTTTTATACATGAAATTTGGCTGCCCTTGGTGCAACTGAATCAACAATTAGAGTACTAGTATTGTAATGTATCAGCCTGGCTGGGAAACAGGTCTAAAAACTCCCAGTTCAGTGTAAAAGCTGAACGCACATGCTGTTCTTTCCCGCCACCCCACCCCCCCACCAAAGCCGGTGTGGTCATCTGACAGGATTGGGTGGTGATCAATAACGTATACCCTCCAAATGTTTCAAAGACTATACATAACACAGAACATTTGATAATTATTTGGTGCACCTAAACTGTGCAGATAACCCCTCAAATGGATTCCTGAACCAGAACTTTTTTTTTTACCACAGAATGAAAAGTCTTTAAATCCTCAAGAAATGGAGCATCCGAATTTTAGCTTCTGATGACAATTCACAAACTACACAGCAAATTTCTTTTTAAAGTTCTATAGGGTTCTCAACACAAGGAGATTGTTTTTTTCTTTTTTTCTTTTTTCGCTTTTTCTTTTTATTATAGCTATAGGAGACAACAAATGCTAACTAAACTTATTACTGTAATCATTTTATAATATGTGTAAGCCAAACCATTACGCTGTATGCCTTCAACTTCTACAGTGCTGTATGTCCATTATATCTCAATAAAACTGGGGAAAGAATGTACTATAGGAACAAGAATTGACCTTGACTAAGATTTCCCTGAGGGATACTCTCAAATAAATGGAAAATAAGACCATAAAAATATGTTTCCATATGACCTTTATATGACCATACAAAATGCATAGTCTACTTTTGGGTAATTTTCAAGTGAGATCTCAGCAAAATTATAATGTGATGATTTTTTTTTTTTTTTTTTGCCTTGGTTCCCTTTTATAAACATATTGGTACACAATCTATCTGAAACACACAACAGATCAAGACCTATGCACAAAGGTAGGATAGGAAAGAAAGAGGCAGCTACGTCTTCATATAGCAATTTGGCCACGTTTTAGAAAATACCCCATAAAGTCTCTTACCCTGAATTTGTCCCTTGAAAGGTTAAATCTCACTTCCCCCTGCCAGAACTGGAACTATTTACTAAAGCAACAGAAAGAAAATGGAGGAGACAGAATTTTCCATCCAGGGGAGTCTCAAGCCCTATCAAACATGATGTTGCATGAACCTCCCCCTCCTCCTCCACCCTTCCTTAATGCACCATATAGAGAGGGCTCTTGTGTTGTAAAGGTGTCATATATATTTTCTCTTCACTCAAAGCTTCCTGAATAAAGAGAGATCTATTTGTCTCCATGGTGTTTTCGCCATTAACGGTATCAGAGCTGCAGGAACACAATGGGAGATGTGTTTTCCGTTAACCTCTTGACTCAGAGATGTCCTGATGCTAAACGTTATTGCATTTTGCATTAGCACAGAACAGTGGGAGTTCTGTGACTGATGTAAAAGGGTTGAAAAGGGCCACAGAAGCTCTCGTGTGCTCCATATTGCAGTTGGTGGTGGGGCACGAAGCACATAATTTTTGTTTAGAAAGAGCACAAACAGGAACCGGGGAAGGAGGTAGTGAATTTCACATATCCCACATACCCCCTTCTGTTCACCACTGAGATAACCTCTACTGGAAAATGATATTCAGTCCTTTAACATACCCCGTTCTTAAGACATTAACTAGGCAGGAATTAATTTACTTTTATTACCCCAGCGATCTACAAACCATGGAAGGACCAAGAGGATTCATAGTCACTGTTTTCTTAGGCTACTTTTTCCATTGCTTTAATGTGGCCTTCAGCGTTGGCAGCTCGTTGTGGTCACAGTAACTGCAAACGTTACCATTGTGCTTGTGTCCCTTTGACAGCATGGAGACAGAACTGGGAATATCCCCCGCCATGTCAGAAAACAGAAGGATATGGAGGCTAAGAAGATTGTAGTCACTGCCATCTAAGATTCCTGAATGACAGCCCCAGAATTGCAGGATATTCTACAGTAGAGGTACCTCAGAAATGATCTGGGTCTAGTCCACGGATTTATATATTTAGACACCGACAGTCAGAAAGCTTAAATGATGAGTATGGCAGAGCCTTGTTTGATACCTGCACCCATGCCCCCGGCTGAATTCTCTTTACATGTGCTATTCAAGGATGCTTCTGTGGAATGGATGATCACTGTAACCAGAAAAGTCTTCAGGACTACGCTCAATGTCACGGTGTCCCTATTTCTAAGATGCAACTTTCATAGGGCTGCATCTTGAGTTCTGTTGGTGAAAGGAACGAAGATATTTTTAAAAGATAAACTTTGTGACTACAACTAGAGGGGAAATTGCTGTACTGATCTAAAGATGGAAAGCTGTCTCCAAATTTCTTGCCCTCAGCTTAAAAGTCTGGACATCCTGGGATTCAGAGGCAGTTGATCATGTAGAACTTTGCTACCCAAGAGTATGTTCTATACCAACAGTATGAGCTTCATTTAAGTGTTGGTTAGAAATGCAGAATTTCAGGGCTCGTCCAGACCTACTGAATTAGAATCTATGTTTTAACAAGATCTCAGGCAATTCATAGTAATTAAAGTGTGATAAACACTATTGAAAGGAAGCTTTCAACGGAACTTGGAAGTATAACTGTTGGAGAAATAGAAGGCAAAGACCACCAGAGGTTGGTCCTACTCAGAAGAGAAAAACAAATATTTCAGTGGGGTTAGAATTTGGAGGGCAAGAGATGAAGGGAAAATAGTACAGTGGGACAAGAATGGTAATGAGGTAAGGTGTTGCAGTTCAAACTTGTACGAAGTATTTAGAGAATATATATTTTGGTTGACTAAGAAAACCTTGGTTTATTCATTTCTTCCTGGATCTTCAGAAAGCTGGGAGAAGACACGGAACCAAAGACAACTCTGGCAAGGCTCGGGTTTGTCCTTCCAAAGAATATCTCTGGAAGTGCATACTTCCAAACAAGAAGGGGATCAATGGAGTTATCACATACTAGTTAAATGTCTCTATTAATACACCAAGTCAAAGTCAAAAATAATCTGATGCATGCAAATGAAGGAGTATAAATGACCTGTGTTCAGAAAAGTTTATAAACTCGCTATTCTAACTGACCAGAGTCTCCTTAAATCACGTCAGCGAAATGTTCTTTTATGGATGAAGAAGGTCAAGATGCCAGCAACACATTATGTTCTGAAGTCTATCAGTGTGCTAGAAAATAGCTGGATTAAATTACCAGATTCCAAAAAATTAAAATAACATTTGTACCACCCATATAGATATTATAGTTTCTTGATGATATTTTAAAATGTAGCATGATGTACCTCTTTATTTTTTCCTTTTAGCTAAAATGAAGTCTCAGAAGATACTATGGTCATTTGTATTATACTATGGTGTATTTAGGGTTTCTGGGACCAAGAATGATTATCAGACATAAAGTTCAGTGAAGAGTTCCCTTGAGGAAAGAGAACACATACTCACCAAAGATGAAGATAAGAAATGACTCCTGTTGAAGAATATTCGACCCAACCCGAACTGCTATAACTTACACTAAGATGTGTCTAAAGTGGCCTCCAACATTATTTATTTTTCTTGCAGTTCCCAAACTGTCCTACCATGGGCTACTGGCTGAAAAATGGCAACACTATGACCTCCTAGACACCACACCCATTCTAGAAGCAAAGAGAGCATTATGTAAAATCTGGTGGGTACATCCTTATGACCTAGTCAGTAGAAATGCAATCATATGAAAGTTAGTTTGTTTTCAAAGCATGACCCCAAATACTCCTTGCCTCTTGGGAGCCATGGCTATTTGAAACCACTCAAGTTTATGGCACTGCAAGGAGGAGATCTTATTGTCTTGTACAGGAAGGTAACTTGATTAAAAAAAATAAAAGCTTTATAAATGTATAAACAGTACTAAGTAGGTCCTTATATGTCAAGAGGCTACAGATGTTTAATACACACAGTCTAAGCCAACACAGATATAGGTAATAACTGTTTCATGTCAAACTCATAATAAATGTGACAAAGTAACGGCAATGTCTTCTAGAGCAAGGCCAAAGGCCTTCCTAAAGGATGAATGAGTGAACTAAGAAATGAAGACTGTATAGGTGTCTTAGAATTGCTCCCAGTTCTACTGTAGACTTTCAGGGTGATCTAAAATGAACCTGACCCTCTAGCTGGGCTTTATCATCAAGCCGAGGCTACTTATCCTTGAACCTCTCGGGAACATAACAATCACCATAATTCACTTTAAAAATATTTGAGCGTGGAATCAAAATGGTGACATGGGGATCTCATCTCTTTTTTAATGGTAGTTGAGGGAGAGTGCGTGCGAGCGAGCCACAGCTAAAATGTGCACAACCATTCTCTTTTACACATGTTGTATATTAAAATGGCAGAAAGTCATCAAATGGATTAAATAACCTCAATTAAGTACCTCTGACTACCTTTTTGCATTTTCTATTGAAACCATCTAGGCTTGGAGCTACCCCATCCTGGCCAACAGACTTGGGTTCTACTGCTGCTTTGCCACTCATATTCTCTGGGCAGATTGTGCAAGTTCACTCTAAGTCAGGCAAAGTGTCCATCGTTCTTGACACTAGTTATCACCACGGAATGACCGAGTCTTGTTTCTGATTTAGTCAATCCCCACATTATTACCAGTCCAGTCTCTTGGCATTTTCCCGCAGAAGTTGGTGGGAATGCACCTCATTAACAGGGATATACGTAACATTCAGACAAAGGCCAGCTTAGCCCAAAATCCAAAATGTGAATTCACAAACGTGGCTCTTGATCTTGGGAGCTCCCTAGGATGGAGCGTGCGAAGTTACTTTCAATTTGATGAACTCTAAGAAAGTGCGATGTGATTGCAAAAATGGCCCCCGTCTGCCATGTGTCCCTGAGTCCCTTGCCCTTTGCCAAGAAACCTCCTCCTAGTGCCTCCTACTCTGGTGCCAGGCTGGGTCACGCGACTTCCTTTGACCAATGAGGTACTAGCAAACACAAAGCAATCAGAAGCTGGCAAAATACTTAAGCCTTTTGGCTCTTCCTTGTTCTTGCTCCTCTGCCTTCACCATGAGAACATGCAAGGAAGAGTTTGTTGGAAGACATAGGGCTATGTAGGACATAGAAAACTGAATTACCTCAGCATCCTAGTGACCCCATCCTACAGCTGACAGCCAGAATGAATGAGACCAGCCAAGACCAGAAAAACTGCCCAGTCTAAGTCACTGACCCACAGACTCACGAGCTAAACACGTTTATTGTTGTTCGCCACTGAGGTTTTGTGTTTATCATGCAGCATTATTGTGACAATGGGTAATTGATAAGCTGAATCCCTCAAAGGCTCATGTTTTTGGTAAAACAAAATCCAACCCAAAGAAACAGAACATGAAAATACAGCATGGGTACAAGAATTAAAACCTGAATTCTAAAATGCCAGTAAAATAACTGTACCCAATCTTACCTTTCACAGGCTTTCCTAGAAAAAAAGGCCCGGAGGAATCATGATCGTTCTCGGCATGTTGCTTTGTGCAAGACCCAAGGAAAGCTAGGAGGCTGTACAGTTATCTCCCTTGATGTAATTCTGAACTATACAACCTACTACCTCAACCTGGGAACATGCAGTCACAATGGCTGGAAAGCTACCATTTCTTAAGCAATGAAATTACAAGTTAGTCCTATGATTGTTCTTCGTGCTGTCACCTATTTGGGTCATTCATAAGAGACAACACATCAAAGGGTCTGACAGTAGAGAAAGTAACACAAGAGTCTTGGCTTCTTGAGATTACTGTGCATACAAGAAGGGAGGAAAGACTAAAAGGGTTGTTCTTCTTGGTATTCCTGGTGCATCAAAATTATGGTAATGTTATATAATGGCGTTTATTCTGATCAAACTAACGCCCTCCGGTGTCTATGTTAACAGAATATAGAATAGACCAATATTTAAACTTGAACAACTGAAAAAAGAATTTAGGAAAACGAATGTTTCTACTGTGAAACTGAACAACTGTCATCTCTAAAGGGTCAACACACAAGGGGAAAGAGCTTCAGCCAAAACATGGTGAAAAGTTATAGGAAACAGGATTATGAGCAAAGCAGAGAGAGACAAATAATATAGAAGCTACATTGAACATCCACGCAACAGTATTTACCATAATATTACATAATTCACAGATTTATCAAGTGCCCCTCCTTCTAGAATTGAGTGTTTCAGCACTTTTTTTGGTATAAATTCTTTCCCCAGTACTTTGCAATGTGTAAAACGTGACTCTGTATTTTTTTTTTTCCTTCTAAAGGAATACAGTAGATTTCCCTGTTTGCTTTTAATTTTTAAACTGGGTCATTCCTTTATCATCAGTCCCAGTTTGACGCTGCGGCAGCAGACTCTTAGCAGCTTGATGACTTCCCATCTCCATGTGGACTCATGTTGGATCAGCTTTGCACTTCCCCATGAGACCGCTCTCTGGTCTATAGATGGCCACCTCTCCTCATCGCTTAGCTAGACTCTGGTTTTGCCTGGTAAAAGCTGTTCCATAAAGGAGCTGGGCCCAGGCATATAGAGATGGAGGAGTATCTAAGCACATGGTGACTAAAAGAGTGATAGTCCTATGGTGTTGATTATGTTCAAAAAAATAGATCCAAATGTTGTAGAGTTGGCGTTTCATCATGCTCCACTAACCTGGAGAGTGACCATTTCCCCAATCCTATTCCCTGACGCAGATATCATGGAATGGGGCTGCTTTTTTTGAGGAGGCTGCCTCTCTTGGATCAGTGCTACCTGGTTTGGGGGAAAGACTGGGAAGTTAGTTTTACCAAGCAAACTCCCATTCAGCCTTCAAGCCTCAATTCAAAGAGTTCTTCCTCTGATCATTCATAATTTCATATACACATTTCTAATTTAACCCTAACACTATTGCATTATAATTTATCTATCTGTCTCTTTTATTATACCTTGAGCTATTCGAAGATGGGGCTGCGCTACTCACCACTGCAAATGTAACCCTACCCGAATGCCTACTACCTGGCACAAAGGAGGGACTTAAAAATATGTTCGTTGTATGAAAGCAAAAGCATATGAATGAATGGGTAAAGTGGGAGTATAAATGAACCTAAAGATAAAGGCCAGGTGATTTTTATTTTTCTGTCATGTCTCTTGTCCTACTTATATTGTAACTTCATAGTGTGGCAAAAAAAAAAAAAAAAAAATCGCAGAATGGCTGAATTCAATTTGGCAAGTTTGCCTTAAGTCCTGGATCTCCTATGGAAATTCAAGGAGTACCTGTGAGTCCTCTGCCTCTTGATATTCAATTATGTATAAGATTTAATATTCACTAGGACACTGGAAGAAAATGTAAGTCATTGTCTTTCCTTTGCATTTGAATTTCTCTCATTTTCCTTGCACTGACCATTTGCTTGATTCTATAAACACTGTGTAGGCCTAACCCTTAAGAACGGAAAACAATGAAAGCACCCTCTAAGAGTTAGCCAAAGAAGGTAGAACGAAGACAGTATAAGTTTTGATGTGCTAGCATGCCAGTATATTAGCCTAAATGTGTAGCTTATAGAGCTTTTAAATATCCAGAAGTGGAAAAATTCATCTTCTTCTAGGGGTCAAAGATAGAAAGATGTTGCTGCTAGAATACTAATGGTTTTCAATACCCTGCTCTTTTGGTTCTGTGAATTCCTTGTTTATTTACACTGATTTTAGCCCATTATCATGTATTAGTGCAATTATGGCTCATTACATAATTAGTGTAAATATTTGTAGGCATGCAATAACAACATGCAATTATGATATGGAATGATGTCATAAAAAGTCTTATTGAAAGAAAGAGTAAAAAAACAAAATAAGTAGCATTTATAGAAGAACAGTAGTTACATATCTTTAGGTATAGGCAATCTTTTGTACTCTTTAACTTTCAGAAATAGATTCCAAAGATATTCTGAATCCATATATACAGACTCTCGGCCTGTCGAACACTGACGTCTGAGGTGCTAGCAGCAGCAATCCCCCCAAATGAAATGACGGTGAACCTCAAACGATGCTACAAATGTCTGAGATTATGGAAAAGGATGGACTCCCCAGGAATAGACACATTCTGTATTGATTAGGTATTTGGAAGCTGGGCAACTGTTAGGAATAAAGCATGATTCATTAAAATGGGTGTCCGTGTAACTGACATGCAATCCTACGAAGGGGCTCCTGAGCAAATAACCATTTTTTTGAAGTCACAGTCATATCTTCACTGTTTCACAAAGTACTGAATACAGTAAGCATTCATAAAACTTCATTGGGTGAATGAGTGAATGAATCTCATAATTTTTCTAGTCATATGGCTATCCCAAAAGAAATAAGGAGCTTCATTCTAACTTTACCTTATTGAGCACCATGTTAGGTGTTGATAAATCTTTGAAATTTTTAAAGAGTCATTCATATTGACTTCTCTGTAAAATTTCAGCACTATTCCAGGCATAAGAAGCTTAAAAAACTTAATTAGAGAGGCTAGAGCACATCGGATGAGGTTAAATACCATAGTCAGCCAAAAAAGATTCGTAAGACCTAACAGATACTAGGGAATTATTGGTAAGCACATTGAAAAAGAAGGACTCATATTAAATTAAAATTCAAAGTTAATCATTTCTCGTACATACCATTTTCTTTTCTTGTAGAAAAATCTATTTATTAATTTTGGAATAAAAACAAGAAACTCTTTTAAAACGAAGTATCAGCTCCTCCCTCTGCCCCCCACCCCATCTCTGGTGATGAGGGTTGAATTGCTTTATCAAATGCAATTCTTGGAATAAGAATTATAATTTTCTGTTTTTTTTAAAAAAACTAAACTATATCCTGATGTTACAGCTTCGTAAATGTATTTTGATACCAACACTTTGAGGATTTTAATAAAACTACTTTGTTTTATATTCATTCTCTCTACACCTCCATGCAATACTGACTACTGAAATATATTTTTAGAGTCTTTCTGGGGAAGACCTGAAATTATTTTACTTTCTGCAGCTTCCTGTAGAATATTTGGTCCACTCTGAGGGAGACCCAAAGGAATAATTAATATCTACAGAAGCATTCATTCATGGACATGGAAGGAGGGAAAAACACTGAATTGCATCATCATGTAAAATATTTAATATCCTGTTTCTTGTGGCCAGGATCCAGGGGCTTTGGGTTTTCCACTAGAATATTTTCTAGTCAGATGAATCAAATAATAGTATCTCAGCTCTTTTAGAAACCTTGAAAAGACTGACTGCTCTCCATAATCTTTTTTCTTAGGGTAATGGGTTTTAAAAACCTCTTTCAAAGAAACAACCTGGCAGTCACCTCGTGGGCATGCTGTAGTCCTTCTGGTGTCTTTGTATGGGGACTATAGGCAGCTCAACGTCCCCTTGGATTCATGAACTCCATTGGTCTCACTGGTAACACACTTTAACGGCAGGTCAATGGGATGATGAGTGGAGACATGATTTTGCCTTTATCAAAGATAAGTATTTATCCAGGGAAAATACAAGTTTAATTTGCTAGCAGCTTATCCATTCTAAGTCAACCACTTCAAGAGGCAGGTAAAACCAACCAAGTAGATTGTTTGCTTAATGGGTGGATCAAGGCATTGGGCAAACAATTATACATGATACACGCCAATGAGGACAGTCTTTCTCTTCGGGATGTCATGTTCTATCATTCCGTAATGAAGTAATGACTTCTTGGCAAGCTGGCAGCTGAGGCCAACAACCCTCCTCGATGCTATGCCAAGCAAACACAAAGGTAATGCGTGGACACCATATCCTCCGGGTGGAGCATTTGCAGAACTTTTCATTCTCCCCCTTAAACATATGGGATCTATACCTAGACCTTCCCAATTCCAACATACAACATTTCATTTTTATGTATGTAATAGAAGAGTTCTACCATCCCAGGACAGGGTGGCTCTGAAGAGGAAAGACCATTTAATGAAATAAAATGTTACCATTCGAATTTCAAACTTTCTGCCAATGGTAACTCAGTAACTGCTTTATATTGACTCTTCTGGTTAGAAGAGTCTGCACAAAAAAATAAAGCAAAACAAAACAAAAATCTTAAGGGAATTCCTGGCACCGTGTTTGACCAGAAGGGAATGCAAGAGTTTAAGAGTCATCCAAATCTGATCAACTTTTCACCCTGGGTTCTGTTTACAGACTCCTCAGCTCACATTGTTGGAATGAGACAAATATAGCCACTTTTGCTTTGATCTGAAGTCAGTTTGGCTTTCCAATCCTGGCACAATGGTGACATTTAAGAGGCAAGGGGATAAAATTATTTTCATTCCAACCTCTTAAACATGTGAAGACTTACAATACAACTCTGGCCAACTATGAAGTTAGACCTCAACGGGCGATTTCTTTTTTATAAAAAGTTCTTTTTCTTACAGTGCTGGCTATGCACAGAAGTATAAAGACTTCAGTGCCTCCATTCCCCTGGTTAATTTTATTTTAAGAAGATAAGGACGGATTTGAGAACAATGGGGGAGAAAGAATTGCCACAAGGTACAAGTCAGGCCAGGGTGAGATGGGTCTTATACACGAGCTTCTGTCCGTTTCCAAAAAAGATCACAGTAACTTTCAAAACAATTAGTCAGGCCTACAGAAAACAAAACAGACCCTTGTTTAGGTCTCTATTTACTCATCCCTCAACAGTAAGCTGTCTGAGTCACCCAAAGTCTTGCTGCCTCACCTGCGAGCCCCTCTCTTAATCTGATAGCTGAGGATAGTTACGAGCGCTAAGGGAATTGAGGGCAAGCTTATAAATTAATGATTGAAGAGTCCCACCCATCTCGGAACAAAAGGTCTCCTTCCTCCAGTACCAGCCCTTCTTTCCAGTTCTGCCACTCTTAAAGGAGACTAAGGGGTAGGGGTGGGGGGGAGTGAGAGGGACGGGAGGGGTGGGTGGCGTACAGGCAAAGCCCGCAGTTTGTGAGATTTGCCTAACAGACACATACCTGTAGACACAAGCTTGTGTGGACTATCACCACAAGTTCGGATCTACGGGTTTGTGGCAACAGGCCTCAGGATCTTCTCTCGTTTGGGGGTTTGAGATGTCTGAAAATAAAACGTTAAAGCCATTAGTCCAACCAAAGATTCTGCCATTCTAATATTTTATGCCCCAAATGGAAAGACTTCCTCCTGCTCTTAGAAGGGCAAAGGTTAAGCAGCAGCACCTGTGTTCTCCCCCACGTAAGTCCCTCTGTTTTCACTTATTCCACAGATACGCTAGGCTTTAGGTAAATCTCATCGGGTTACTGTTTAATATTACGGAAGGCTCATTTATTCAGACCTTAATACACGATCTGGCCAAAGTGGTATCAGATTGTAAGAGAGAGAGAGAGAGAGAGAGAGAGATTGAGAAACACATGAAATCCCAAGTGCAAGTTCTTTCCTTTAAATGCCTGTAATTACATGAAAAAGGATGGTGAATTCTTCCCTTCTGTTTGCATTCTGGAAAACAGGTGGAATAAACTGGCAAGCACCACCAATAGGCTTGTAAGTATTTTCTGAAAAGTCTTCTAGAGGAGATTTCTAGCTATATTAAATTAGAAGACTCATCTTTGGGACAAATTTGTGTTTTTGTTTCCACCCTACCCCCATTATTGGTCCCAAAACCAACACAGAACAAGTTTGGGCATATATTATAAAATCTGAGCTGGAAAAGAAATTGTGTAATTGTTCCCCCCAAAACTGTTCAAGGATGTGAAAATGGATCTGTTTCTGAGGACTTCTAAAATGATTTCATTTGTCAATATAGCATTCTTTCTTCCAAGTCAATGTTCTACACGTAAAAACGAGACATCCAAGACAATGAAGCTTCATTAACCTCCTTTTGTGAATTTTCCTAGAGACATAGTTTGAATGATAAGCACTTCTAGGGACACATGATGAAAAGCAAAATAATCCCTCCCTAGATATTGGGAAAAACATATGTCTCCATCCTTCACATGACCTAAAAAGAAACTTTTTAATTTTTGTTAGCAATGTCTAAAGATTCTGGCTCTCAAAAAAATTCTCTTCCTTGGCCTCGACATATGAGCATGAGCCTTTCTCAAGATTAGGAGGCTCTACTAATAACAAAAGAGACAAAGCTGAATTTGGGGATTATTTAGAGAAAAGAACAGGCCCTTATGCACACAACCTGAAAGGTGAAAGCAAGAGAACACAAAACCAACCAACGGAAAGGACCAACAGGGATTGAGAGGTGACCCTTCACAGATTCTTCATCGTCTGCCTAGTTCATTAGGACTGAGCCGTGGGTAGGATTCCTGGCAGCCTACTTGTACCGTGAAGGTTTCCCAAACTGAGAATTTAGGTGCATCTCTGTGCCTTGACTTTCAGATCCAAAGCAACAACCGTAGCTAGTGAAAATAAGTAGGATCCAAACCAATCACCTCGAAGTGGTCTTGGCTTTATTTTAAAATGCTCATTTCCCTTCTAAAATGAAAGATTTAAAAATGAACCCCAAGCCTCTTCTTTTCCTTTGATCTTTCTGACAAAGGCACGGGTCCAGAGGCATTTGAGGATGGGCACTCTGCATGCTGTTAAGTGTTGCTGGAGCACGTGTGAGGAAGAACTCTCATTCAAATGGAAAGGAACCAGCCCAGGCTTCCAAAGTGATGAGGGCTAACTATTATTATCAGGTTTATTGAAAAGATGGAATGCAGTATTTGTTTGCAATGAACAAAAGATCTGTTAAAGTGTTACACTTGGTCATTCAATTAGAACAATCTTCATACATTCGCACCCTCGAACCCCCAAAAAAGGAGTGCGATGCTATGCTTTAATTGGGGGCATCTCTCGCGCTCCCTCTCTCTCTCTCTTTTTTTTTGGTAAATATAGGACAGAGAGAAGCTATTCATTCCAAATGGTCTGTAGCGTTAGCTTCCAAACAATCCAAGGTTTTAATTTCAGAAAATAAAAGAAAAATCAGAAGATGTCTAGATTGCAGGGGAAAAAATAAGTCAAATCCTGACCTCACAGGAGAATGGTGTGTTTGGGAGAAGATATTTTCTCCAAAATATTAATTGACTACTTCCTTCAAGAACCTTCTCTGTGTTAAGGAGGAAAAGAAAGGTTCTTTTCAGAGGAAATTTTGGCTTGCTTTATGAAGCAAGATTCTGTGGGGCTCTGTGAGATAGTAATACTCATAATTAAGTTGGAAAATGGAGGCTGAATGCTTATGAACAATGGCCAAGCAGAGTAAGGTAATTTATCAAGCAAATATATCATTTATGTTATTAAACATTCTTAAGTGACATGAAGTCCTTCAATACCACTAAAAGGAAACTACCTATATCACGATAGCTGAGCTCAAATCTTAGCCACTGGACAGGTATGGGGATAGCTGCATTAAACACCATACTGTATTACCAATCTAGGACTAAAGTTAAAATGTCAATATTGTTATTATGCAATTTATACAAGCCCTATCTTCCAGGAATTCAGAGCACGGTAGGCTTTTTAGAGACAATCATCTAATATTTACATTTTTAAATTCAATTACCCAAGATAGCCACAGAGTTTAAGGACAGTGCCTGATGGTTTCAAATGAGTTAAGTCATTGTCAAAAGAAGTAAGCACCGCTAAGTAATAACTTTAAATTTTTTTTCTGAATTCCATAGAATTGAATGCCATGACTGCTCTACTCATTTGCTATGAATCTTATAAAGCTATTTGCCAGTTAAAAAAAAATCAAGTTTACAATGCAGTTATTCTTCAGAACTAAAGCATTCAGGCACGCTCTAAAAATTTGCAGTACTTGAGAAAATGGAAGGTTTGGGAAAGTTATAGGAAAACACTATTACCTGAAAAAAGTAACTTCTTAGGAATCCTATTTTTTAAGCTCGTTGCCATCTTGCTAGGCCAATATCTTCAAACCATTAGCCCGTGTCTGGAAAATAAAATTATTTTAAGTGGATCAAGACCCTTTGTTTGTTTTTTGGTTGGTTTCTTTTTGCCACCCAATTCTTGATTAAAGCTAAATTAGAATTAACGCCGGAATGAGAGTAAAAAGGGAACACCAAACACTGAAATAAAAATAATTCTAGAAAATCACTGGGCAACGTTATGTTTACTTCATTTCCCAAACTACGTATGTTATAAAGGTCCTGCAAATAAGTCACTTTCACATTATTCCTGGAATTTCCCTGGCTATCGACAAACCCTGAGAATGATTTTACCAGAAAAATGATCAAATAGGAATGTGAGGTCTCAAAATACTCGCAAATTCCAATGTTTTATACCAAACCGCTCATTTGCTAAACATGATTAAGAGACAGGCTATCAATAATTAAGAATGGTTAAGGTATAATCAAGTTGGGCAATCATTACCTGGTATGATGTAGCATCACTGAAACATCGTTTTAACTTTTTGATTCTGAAATGTTTCGGGAGTCATTATTTCTCTCTGCTGATGGGGCTGTTAAAAAGAAGTAAAATATCTTATTGTGGAGAATTCATGAATCTATCCCCCTTCCACCACAGCAGGATTCTTGGCTTCCATTCCAACGTTCTTTCATTGGCCATGTTTTAGACGCAGGGTTTGCTTTTCCTTCATTGTTCCTTTACTAATGGAAGGCAAACTCACTGTGCAGCTGCTTGCAAAAGGGAAAATGTATTTGAGTTTTGCCTGGCTGTGGGCTTGAACACCAAATCCACGGTGATGTCAGCAGAACGACACCAACAGAAAGATTTCCTGCCCTCCACCCTCCTTCTTTTTTAAAGATGTACGTCTTGTACCGAATCTCAGCAGACCTCCTTTGTCCTGAGGGGATAGAGCAATTCAAGTGAACTTTTTAAAAAGGAAGGCAAGAGAGAAGTGAAAGAAAGAGGGAGAGAGAGAAGTGAAAGAGAGAGAGAAGTGAAAGAGAGAGAGAGAAAAGTAGGAAGAAAGGAAAGAAAAAAGAAAAGGAGGCAGAAAAAAGAGAAAGAAAAAGAAAAAGAGAAACAGAGAGAAAAAGAGAGGGAGGGAGGGAGTGAGGATGGAAGAAAAGAAAGGAAAAACAAAAAGAACAACAACCAAAAAAAGAGTCAAATCTACCCTTTGGCATTCATCATGAAGGAGGGGAGACAGCTAGTCTTTGGTCTCCCTATGGCTTTTCTGTTTTCCTGATGTCTTTTCTCTCACCCTCTGCAGCCCTTGCTTTTTGTAGGAAGATCCAATCACCTCAACAAAAGAGGCACATCCAGCAATCGCTGCTCCAGGAGACATTCACTGGTGCCATGCGCCAGACCGCGCACCATCCACCTGCAATCTGCCACCGGGACACCAGACCCCAGTGTGGGAACGCCTCTCAGGCGTGCATTGCAGAGCCTCCGTCACCAAAGCCAGCTAGCTTAGGTAGAATTAATTCTTCCCTGCCCAGGAAAAACTGACCAGAAGGGAGCGGGAGGGAGGAGACTGGCCAGGCAACGCCATCGTTTTCGTGCTCCTTTCGGCCGAAGGGAAAATTAGAATTGATATTGATAAGCTTCCTATCACACCCACCACCAACCCCCCCACACATTAAAAAACATTAATATTTTACATAAAGTGAAAAATGAAGGTGTGGCTAGGTCAACTAAAGACAAAGACGTGAAAATGGTATGACAGAATGAGACAGGGTGGACAAAAGCAAAAGATGCCCTCAGATTGCTTTTAAATAACAAAAAAAAAAGCAGCCCACTCCTCGAACAGTCTGGAACCCACTCAATGTTCGCCCTCAACAGACGCGTAAGAGAGATCAACTATTTCAGAGTGAGGAACTGGAGGCAAATTTGCTTTCGATACACCCGAAGAGACAAAGGAAAAAGAGGCTGCCAGTAACAAGTTGTCTCGTGTGCAACTGGCTAAGGAGACTACTTTCACTTTTGAAAGCAATAAGTTTGCTTAGGATGACAATTTTTCTTCCTTTTTAAAATGCAAACAATGATGCCAGGCTACACCTTTCCCTTCTAGCTAGATGGTTTAATAAGGCCAGGAGGGTTTCTTCAATGAATCACCATTTTAAGAAACATAGAAGACCCTGGTTCTGATATGGAAACATGAGATACAGATTTTTAAAGATCAGATGTCTGTCATTTCTTTAATATAAATGAAGTATACGCTGCACAAGGCTTCCCGTATGCCGGCCAACTTTAACACTTTTATTCTCAAAGCTATGTTTTGCTCTTGAGAAAACAGCCCGCAATTAGATTAGGAAGCTACAAATTAAGTGGGGGTACAGAGAGGCTTGGGAAAGAACTGACAATTAAATCACTTGGACCCTGTGAGAAAAGAGATAAGCAATATGCAAAGAGTCAGGGTGTCCTCCGGAACCTTGACCGTGTAACAATGGGATGCTTGTTCCAGGAAAAGTACAAGAGAGCCTGGAGCCTCTGCAAGGTTGTCTACAACCATCAAACACAAGAAACCAAGTTCGGCTGCCACAGAAAGACCTTTTTGCCTTACTGCAGGGTATAGATTTACTCAGAGGGAACATCTGAACAGCCTAGCAAGCCCCCACATCTCAGCCTAAGAGAGGCCAGCTTTTCTCCGCGCAGGCTCTCCACGTCTACTAATTTCCACCTTCCCCTCTTCCTTCCTTTGGAACAACAAACAATCAAGGAGAACACGATTTTATATCGTCTTCGCCAAGGTGAAGTTTGGAAAGAAAAAAGTATTAATCTACATTATCTACTTCTTGCTCTCAACTTTTCCTTGGATCAATCTCTTTCTTCTCCCTCTCTCTCTCTCTCTCTCTCTCTCTCTCACACACACACACACACACACACACACACACACACACACACACACTGCTGCTTGGTCCAATCTGGTGCCTGCTTAAAAACAACAGAATGACAAGCAACATCTGCTTGTAAAAGAGCCAAAATCAAACCTTAACGTTTTTTGGCCAGGTTTTTTTTTTCTTTTTTCCCCCTGACTCTCAGAGGGGAGGGGGCAAGAAGGAGAAATACTAAGATTTACATTCGGCATCAGCTCCAGTGAAGCAGGAACTCTACTCCCCCAGAGTTACTTCAAAGGAAAGCACTGTGAGGTAAAACCACTGCAGTATTTCTGGTTGTCTCCCCTGAAGCAAGCCCGATCGCATAAAAGCCAACATACCAGATTCCTAAAAGTCAGGGCTTTTTTTTCTAATAGCTTTATATTCTAATTATATTATATTCTAATTAGAATTACAGGACCCTGTGTGTATGTGTGTGTATGTGTGTGTATGTACGTGTGTGTGTGTATGGGGGCAAGAGGTGAGAGACGCAAAAGGAGAAGAACAAGACAAAAAAATGACAAAAGATACGTGGACAGGAAGGGAGCTCTGTGGCTTCTCCCCATTTTGCAACACACGGGTGTATAAACAGGCACGTTCACCCATATGCCACACACAGGATCGCACTCTGGAAACCGGGAGGCCGGGGCAGAAACCCGCACAGCTGTGGCCATCGGAAACAGGCTCTGTCATTCCCCCGCGGAGATAGCGACCAACAGTCCACAAAGTCACAATGCAAAAGAGCAGAGCCACCTCAGGGAGGGAGGGGCCCCGGGGTGGGACGGAGCCGGGAAGGGAGGCAGGGGTTTGCTACCAAATGAAACACTTTGGCCCTCCTAGAAGAGACATCGAGGACTGTTAGACGCCCGACTCCCGTGTCGCTCGGGGTTTGGAAGAAACCCACACACATTAAGGGAAAAATAAATTCAGACAAGTTGCTAAGGAGACTTGTGTAAACTCCAAGCACAGACATATTTCTTGGCCTTTCCCCCTCTGCTCCATCTTGTATTCTGATCACGCGGCTCTGCGGTACCACCACCCCAACCTCCTGCATTAATCTTGGCCTTCACCACGCAGACTGGCAAAGCACGCTGGTTGTATATATCATCATCTTTCAAACTTAACAAGTTAAAAGGGTGTGTGTGTGCACGTGTGTGTGTTGGAGGGAGAGAGTGGGGGAACTTAATTTGGAATTTTTTAAACATAGGTGTTGAACAAAGAAGGATACTTAGACTGCGTGTTTGGGGGGCAGTGGGGAAAGGTAAGACACCTAGCGCTGGAAATTTCTCTTCGCCTGTGTGTGACACCCTTTCTCCATGCCCTCAGCCTGCCCCCGCCCCCACCCCCACCTCCAGTTAGAATCCTGTATTCCCGGCAGAGGTAAGCCGTGCCTGAATCATTACAGAGGCCGGTGTAGGGGCCCAGGCTTATGCAGAACACAGTGCATTCCACAAAGTGGAACCCTGTTCCCGGCTCCGCTGCTCAGGAGGGTGTCCCAGAGAGATCAGCTTTTGAGAGCAAACTGGAACGATTCCGAAAACTTCTAAACCAAACCTGTTTAGATTCTAAACCAGTTAGCATTTCGGAGGAGGGACTCCAGCCCAATATCCATGCTCCAGAGCAGAGGCCTTCTCCCATAGTGACACATCTTTTGTAGCAGCTGATATATGTCAACATTTGATTTAGGGGAAAATTAACATTTCCTTTCAGGACAGAGATGTTTGTACTGTAGAAGCCAATATTTTCCTTTCTCAGCCTCCTGTATTAGAATTTCTAAAATCTTCCCTAGGACATGGAGAGGGTAGACAATACATAGCCTCAATCATTACTCAGGGTGCTGGGGCAAACCAAAGTCAGGTCTGAGTGTGCGTGTGCGTGCGCGCTTGTATGTTTTTGCGTGCATGTGTGTGTTTGTGTATGTATGCATGGGTCCCTGTGTCACTGTCATGGGCAGATTAGTAAGACACACACCAAGAGAGCTGGAGGACGAGCATCTGTTTGGTCCCTTCCCAAATTAGAGAAGTTCACAACGTCTGTCCACCAGCCACAACAGAAAAACTCCAGTGAGGCGCAACCAACCAAACCTGCTTCTATTTTACCACAATTCTCAGGGGTGGACAAGGGACGAGCAAGGGGATGGGAAAAGCATCTGCATTCCGTGCATAGGGCTGGGTGTGTCCCTTCGGCGGGCTCCAAGAAGGCTATGCGGCTCCCTCTCTTCTCCTTGCCAACCTTTATTTGGTCTTCACACTTCAAAGCTACAGCAAGCTGTTCTGCCTCAGTTGAAATCAGGCAGCCAGGCAACTCTTAAACTGGCAAGATGGAGATTTCGCTCCTGCCACTCGCGGAGAAAAACATAACCCAGCAACCAGCCCTGCTTGCCCGCCCTTTCCAGACACCTCTATGAAACCGAAGCCCGGATTTTGGGGAAGAGGGGATCACTGGAGTTCTTTATGACCTTTTCCCTACCAGGCCTATCCTCTGGTGTTTGTGGCACGAAGCCATCATGACTCAATCAAAATGAAAAATGAACCTGGAGGGAGGAGAGCCTGGTGGGCCTATCCCAGCAGGCAACTGGGCAATTACCCTGTGACCTGGCTGGCCTGGGGGCAGTAGAATGACACCTGCATTTTTTTCATTTGCTTAGGAAGCCCAGGAAATCCTGCCTCGTCGCCTGCTGGCCTATTTGTCCTGCCTGCTGGGAATGGGAAGGTTATCTCACCCTAATATGAAGACATGTTTGCTGGGACGCTCCATGCTCCTCCATCATCAAAGAGAGGAAGAACTAATTTACAGGATCAATGCAACCACCAGTCCTGCAGTGGAGGACTCTTCTCCGTCTAGATTGCCAAAAACACGCTTTCCTTTATAAGGTGGCTCGCTGCTTTCTCAAAGTCCCCAAAGAACAGAAAACATATTAGATACCTTTCATTACAGTACCACCTGCCCTCCCTCCAACTCTGCCAATCCTTTGTGGAAAAAGAAAGATACCAGTAAACCCATGATCAACATGGCTAGGCTGGCCTGGAAGAAAGCCGGCATCAGAGGCATAACGAGTTCATTCAGGTAACTTTCAGATAAAAAATACAGTTTTTCACATCATATTAGAAAATCTCTAATGAGTCTGTTCTCTGAGATGCAGGAAGAAAAATAGCCCTATTAACGGTGGCTGGCGAACTATAATGCCGCCCAGACCCATCTCGAAGTAAAAAGCGATACAACTGCTATTTTTAACATGAGTATAGGTATGTGTGTGTATGTGTGTGTGTGCGCACCATCCAAATGTCTCATCTCTAGCCTTGAGCTCAAAAACCACATCTTTTTCACATTTTGTAAAGTGACCTTCCCTTACTCCACCCTGAAATTCGGTCTGATGCCCCACACACAGGGTAAGGAACAGAATGTTTTTCCTCTCCATCTTTTATGAGCTAATGCTTCAGATTGCAAAATGCTTTACACATCATCCAGTCATTGTCTTCCCAGCCCAGCTGGTATTACTACCCCACGTTGGGGCAGAGAGGAAAGTTAAGTGTCTTTCTAAAGCTCATTTGTTGCTATAACGGTGGCATCACAATGAAGACCTCCCTCCCCTCCCCAAACTGGGGAGAGGGTCCCAGGTCAGGCTGAAGGGATCTCATGGCGCCCCTTTTCTCATTCTGCCTGACTTGTCACTGAGCCATTGTGTGCCCCCTATAATCCCGAGATGTAGGAAACCACTGCCAGAAGTACTCTAGCAGCTGCCATCTTGGGTACCCCCAAAGAATAAGCCACCAAATGCTCCTATCAGAGATTGACATCAGAGGTCAGTCAAGATTGAGAAAGGTCTCTGGCAGTGTGCCCTAGTCAAGCCCAGCTGACGGTGCATTGCCATAACTCGGATCGTGAGCGACAGAGAGCCCACAGACTCCTGATTCTGCAAAATGCTGCTCGCCTATCTAAACCTGGACTAGAGTCCATCTGTCCATTACCTAGGGTCATTGTGGCTGCTCACTTAATTTTTATTTGTTTTCACACATGTGGCAGGACTGAAGAGCGGATAAATTCAAGATTTGAAGAAGATATCAAATTCTAAGTGTCCCGTGTAAAATGTTTACACATTTTCTATGTATTCCCAAGGCAAGTGGTTATTAAGTATAATTGAAAAAGTACTAGCGTCCCTCGGGGAGCATTCGAGGTGGTGAAGATGCTATTCTTGGGTAGGATTAATATCCATAATATAATCACATCTCTGTATTTTCATCCCCCATAAATAATTTATTTCTGACATTTAATACGGACCAGACATCACCTCATGGCTCATAAAAGCAGGATCACATTTCCTATTTTTTTTTGGTGTGATGCTTTTGGGGTGGTGGACAAGGATGGGTGGGGTAAGTGGAGCTGACTCTTGAATCCCATCTAAATGATCTGTAAACAAAAAAGGCTGGCAAAAGCCACAGAATGAGTCCAAAATCCCTCTTTGGAACATGTTAATTATGCCAGGAAGAACACAAGATGCCACTGATTTCATATTTTTATTTTTTAAAAATTGAGCCCTTTATGCCAACTCTGACTACCTGTTAGGGGCTGTCTGGAGTACCAACTTAAAAGGATTCTGAAATCCTGTCTGATCTCAGTAGGAAAGAGTTTTATGAGCATTTAGTAAGTTATTACTGCCAAGGGGGAAAGAGTTTGATGGGACATGGTATACTAACTGGTGTCTGCCATTCCTGACCGACCCCAGACTCCTCTTGGAGCAACATTTCCTTGACTTCATGACAGTGGGGAGGTGCTGTTCAGGAGCCTCTGTGTGATAAATTTTGAGATTCCTGGAAAGCATTATTATTATTATTATTTTATATTATTATTTCTGGACATTCTAGCTAATCATAAAGGAGTCTGGGTTGATTTTTATCTTACACATCTTATTCACACAACCTTTAGATAACACTCTAAATTACTGGAGCAAGGTAAAAAACAAAACAAAACAGCAAAAACAACTCCCATCCTCTTCTCCTAGCCACTGAGAGATGCAAATCTGACAGCTAAGTCTCTGTTGAATGCAAAAAAAATCATGATAAAAAAAAGCAGTTTCTGTGTAGCCCAGGATGACAAATCCACTCACCCTAATCGGGTTCACCTTGGAATCTCTATGTGAGACAACACATTTTATAAGAAAGGCTTCTCCCCAGATGATATACCTGATCCAGACTGACACTACTATTTATCCTGGGAAGCTTGGAAAGTTCTTGGTCCCAGGGGCAAGGAGAAGACTCTGTGATGAGATATGGATGCTTGCCATCCTACCTCACTGACTTAGACTGGCTCCCACCTATGAGGAGGTTAGACAGCTCTGTCTGAACAGGACCTAAAATCAGTAGACCTATCCTTTATTCAGGACCTAAAATCAGTAGACTTACCCTTTACTCAGCAACAGACAGAGCTCCTCAGAAATACCTGGGCCCTGAGGAAACCTTACCATTGTAAATAAGATCTCACTGTAATTCATAGGTTTGCTAATGGACTTCTGCCCCACAAGAAGGTAAAGCTTTAGTCTATGGTCTAAGTAAATTAAAGCAAAAGTCCCTCTTCAGAAACGGAAGCCTAAGAGGACCACATCAGAGACTTTCTCACTCTTATTGATCTAGCTTTCTCTGCTGAACTCCACATTATGGGCTGTGAAATCCACCTTCCTGAGAGATAGGGTGGGAACCTCCCCAAGGGCAATTAGGTATTGATTCCAACCTGTGGAGAAGCCAACTTTATTTTCACATTTCCGAGATGAGGTGGAGGACACCTTCCTAGCCCCAGCCCAAAGAAACTCAGCATGATAGCTTGTAAAGATGGAGATCTTCCAATCATTGAAGGGGGGAGGGGGTCATCAATCCTTTCTTGGCTGAGCAAACTAGATAGGGCTTACAGATCCTCCTCCTTACAAGTCAGACCACTACCTAGCCCATCCCTCCGTCACAACAGAGGCCTACAGATGGGTCCTCAGTAAGCCCCACTTGAAGCCATTTGGCAAACGGACATGAAAGGTCGAGCCTACCAGATGTTCTTCAGTGACCTGTGCACACACAGCGAGGGATTAAGATCAAGTCACTGATGAGTTTTCCTTGTGGACCTCAGCCCCCAGCAGAAGTGGTGACCACAGGAGTCAGAAGCCTCTACCTTTGAGGTAGGAATTTTCAAGGAGACTTGGAGGCTTGACCTCCAAAAGGAAGGCCTAGTTGGAGCTCAGAAATAAAGTACAATAAAAAATCTGTCTGGAATGGGTTTACACAGGATCCCCTGGGTAACAGAGAATTACAAGAAATTCCATCCGGGAGTTCAGCTGAGCATCATAACCTTGGTTTTTCTGCACATCTGTAAGTCCTATTAGTGCTTACGAGACTGACTTGCCTGTGAATTGATTTGAAGTGCAGTTACGCTGAAGGGGCCATGAAGATGGGAGAGCTAACATATGTCTTCCTCCACCCCCTGCCCAGAGCTGTCTTTGGAGGTCTAGGAGCAAGGGAGCATGGGCTCTAGGGTACCCCTTGTCCTAAAGGCTCACTGCCATCCCCGTACGGGAGTCTAAGTGTGTGTCTCCCTAGCCACACTGCCTGCTTAGTGGCCATGAGCTTGCGCGTACACATGTTGGTATGTTGCCACTGAAACCCAGAGCTGGATTTTCTTCTTAGCACGTTCACGGCCTCCAGACCCACGGCAGACAAAGACACCACCAAATCCCCACTAAGCTAACATAAAAGCCCCGAGAAAGAGAAACACTCGCTCCTAACTGCCTTTCTTACAGCATATGTCCCGCCGGCCTCACTAATGCTAATACAATGAAATTCCTATTTAAACATCTTAGCAGAGAGCTCCAAAATGGCTACTGGCACCACTGTGCATTTTCTTTTTTCTTTCTTTTTTTTTTTTTTCCTGTTAGATCTCGGCCTTTACTGGAGTCCCACTTCCCTGCACACACATACCTCACAAATGGGCTGTGCCAGATGGGCTCTTAATCATAGTAATCAGCTGGGAAATTAAATGTTGGAAAACCCAGCCAATCTCCTGAATTTCCCCACTTGAGATCAGGGCCTGAGCCGTCGTGATGTCCTATATGAGATCCAGGCTGCCTTTTAAAGAAGGGTCAATATGATGGACCAGGGTGGGCTTCACGCTTTATGGGCATTTGTGTTTCCTTCTTAGAAGATGGCTGTAGCTCAACTCACTTTTGTTTCAGCTCTGACGGCTGCTATTAATACCTCCTATTTACAGAACACACACCTCGGAGGAGCTCAAAACATTTACAGAAATTAACCAAGCCTTGTAACATCCCTGTCAAGTAGGCAGGGCCTAGATGGTACTTTCTTCATTTCAGGAGGAGAACCTGACCTAGTAAGAGGGCAAATTTCTTTGCCAGGCCACGCAGACAGGACCCCACGGCCTACTCATTTTCAGTTGTCTGCAAAAGTTGCCAAATGAGGTAGGTATTTATTTATACTGTTCTCACTCGCTTATTACTCTAGTATTTTTCACACGTGTAGGCACACCCACACCCACAAAATCATACTCTTAGATCCTGGTGTGCAAATAGCATGTCTTTTTTTTTTTTTCTATGAACCTCTCCCCAGGTGTGTATTACAGGTTTCCCCTAGTAGGTGATCAATAGGTATGATTGATGGGTTTGTAATATGCATATACCTGTTCCTAGAGTGGCTTTCTTTCTCTCTGCCCAGAAGACTTCTAGATTCTGTTCAAATGTCACTTCCCCAGATGACCCTGCCTGAGGTTCCATCAGCAGCTAGGTTTCTGGTATCCTGTAGTGCCCACCTCATCCAGCACCAAAGCCGTTCTATTGCAATTATTAAAAGGCATAATAGTGAAAAGAAAGTAACTATGTAGTCTTTGAGATAGACAGGCCTCCATCTGAATCCTAATTCTGCCACCGTTGAGACACTGGACAAGGTAAAATGAGGATAACAATATTTACTCCAGAATCCGTCGTGGGGCTGTTTGTAGTCAGAGAAAATATAAACAATTGGATACTCATCAATATGACAATGGTTAAAGGCAGGATGGTCCATCAGTATTGAGAAATGTTCTCCTAGCCATGATGAAGACTAGACGTGTACAAAGAAAGAACAAAGAAATACTTCCAAGACATATTAAATGTGAAGAACAAGTTGCAGAGAATATGTATGATTCTATAAATGTGAAAAGCTCCCAAACCATATTGCTATTATGTACAGCTTTGCCTAAAGGTAAGACAAGAGATGGTTGCATGAGAAGCACGTGCAAAGCAAGGGCTCAAGACACAGTAGCTACTCCTCTTGTTAAGTCTGGATTCCTTGGAAGTGGAGCTGGGTTCAAATCCGTGTATCTCTAGCTCCTGGCACAGCATCTGGCACTTGATGGGGGCTGAGCGAAGGAATACTACTCAGTGAATGATGCAATCAGGAATTAACTGTTGAGTCAGGAAATAAGAGCGTTAATGGGAATCACAGAGTCTTCTGTGCTGTTTGCAATGTTTCCTAATGTAGGGAGGCAACGCAGTCCTTTGGGAAGAAATTGTCAGGAGGCCGAGATTCCAGATTAGTGTTCCTCAAAGTGTGGCCTCAGGACCACCAGCCGCCAAATGACCCTGGAGGCTTGTTAATTGTGCAGACTCCTGGGCCCCACCCTGATCTGAATCAGAGTATCTGGGTTTGTGATTCAGGAAATCTGTGTTGGAACAATCTGGTTTTTGTCTATAGATAAAAGTTTGAGAAGGGCACCTGGGTGGCTCAGTCGTTAAGCGTCTGCCTTCGGCTCAGGTCATGATCCCAGGTGCCTGGGATCGAGCCCCGCATCGGGCTCCCTGCTCCGCGGGACGCCTGCTTCTCCCTCTCCCACTCCCCCTGCTTGTGTTCCCTCTCTCGCTGTCTCTCTCTGTCAAATAAATAAAATCTTAAAAAAAAAAAAAAAAAAGTTTGAGAATCACTGCTTTAGATCCCATTTGGCCTTCCTGTTTGACTTTGGGCAAATCACTAACCTTTCCAGAGTTTAGTTCCTTCTCTCTGGTGTAAGGGTTGGATCTCAAATGCTCCTTAAGTTGAGAAATTCTACGCCCGTGACTAATCCAATTCCCTGCGTTTAGGTAGGCCTATACGTAAGCCATATAAGATGGACAATCCAAGTTCTCAAGATGGACAATCCAAACCTGGTTTGAGCTGTTCGGTCTCTGCTCTATTTATTGGATATTTTTCAAATTCAGAAGCTGCTTGTTATTTGCTCTTGCTCTTTATAATATTCTTTAATTACTAAAATCAACAGTTAAGGACATTCTCTGAGTGTTGGTTGTTAGTGATTAAAATATACGGCTTTAATATTTTAATACATTTGTGTTATAATTACATTAACATAATGTAATGATTATGAGAAATAATACAGAAAATACACACATACACATGAGAGGGAAGATGGTATGAAGACCTTGGAACAGACAGCGAAAACAGTGTTAGGAAAGATTACCGGAGAAAGCCAATAGAATGTCTCCCTCTGGCCTTGGGTATGGATGGAATAAGAAGAATGTGTCCAGTCATTTTCATGGAATTTAAAAGCCAAGAGCGCAGATGGCTGAGTTGAAGAGGGACTCTCTAGCATGTTCAATGTGTAGCAGGCCAAAAAATGGCAAGTGATAGCAACCTCCAATAAATCCCAGAGGTTTTTTAGGACAAAATCCAAAACCAAAATTAACCCCTCCTTTAGTCTTCAGAGAGAGAAGACTTTCTTAGAGTTACCAAGAAATGGATCTAAGTCTTAATAAGAATACTCTGAGATTTCTACCTAAGGCAAGGTCTTTGAAGTCAATGGATCTGTACTGAAATGTTCTCTACCCTGTTTATATATTTGGGTGACTTCCTTAGTCACTCAGAGCCCCCATTTCCTAATCTATACAATGGAAATAATGGGATCTATTTCCCACAGTTATTGGGAGAAGAGAATGAAATAATGCATGGAAAAGTGCCCAGCCTGTGCCCCAGGCACCTTAAGCATTAGGTCAATATTTAAAAGAAAACACTCTTCTTCTTGCAATTGTATTGTAGATAATTGTCCTTTCAGCCTGTCTTGTCTTCTTCACAGTAGCCTGATAAGAGTGGTGGCTTAAGACTATTCAAAAGCATCCTGCTTCTTGAAATTCTCAAGTTGTTTTAATTTTAGTTTCTATGTTGTTCCAGCTCTGCTCCAAATTCCTTTTAGTAATTAAAACAAAATCACACGCACGTGTGGTGAGTCCTTTTGTCAAAAAAAAAAAAGGAGTCTGAAGACCCTTTCAGAGGCACTTTGAAATATATCTTATAAAAGGAAAACCAATATTATCAATGACAGCACAGGGTCAGTGATTTGAGGGTGATGAATTCTAGAGCCTGGGATGCTGCCTGGCATATAATAAGTACCAAGCAAATATGCACTAAATGAACCCGAGACCTAATGCTTCTAGTCATCGTAAAAGTGGGAAGAGACTTAAAAAAAAATTTTTTTAAATGTTGATAGTGTATGGTTAGTAGGATGGAGGGGCTAAATCTGAAAATTCATTGGAAGTCTTAGTTCACAATGAAACAAGACACTTGAAAATAGGCTAACTCTCCAATAACCTAGATTACTGGAGTTATTTAGATATTTCTTATATTTCTACTAAATTCATATTCTGTCACTTCAACAATATCAAGCTCTTTCTTGAAAAAATGTCTAAGGGAGAAAGTTAAAATTCCTGAATTTAAAGCCATCATCTTTGGAATTCTTTGGACCTAGACGCAGGGGACTGAAGAAGAAAGTCTCTGTCTTTCTTACCATCCTCTCCCTTCCCTTTCTCTATCTTACTCTCACTCCTGCTCACTCATATTCACTCCCATTTTCAGGTATGAGTCAGACACTCGTGTCTTGGCCTACACCTCCCTAGAAGCAAGTCTCACACTTTTCTTCTTCACTGGCATGTGCGCAGCCCTGGCTTAGTGTTGAGTACACAGTAGTACAGAAGAAATATGTGTAATATAAATTATACACCAGATGAAAGTATCAGGGAGGTTTCATATTGGGGGAAAACATCACTGCTTTACCTCTCCAAGATACCTTAGCCACCTCTAATGTACCTCACTACTTCGAGGATAGGCATCTCTTATATATTTCATGTATGGATTCGTTCACTACTCCATGAGCTGTGAGAGTCTCAAGATCAGGGTAATGTCCTCCTCCTCTACATCCTCTCACGAACAGCCACTTCCAGGCTCCACCCACGGTGACTGGTGATTCACCAAAAATGGCTGCCTGACTCAGAACCAACAGGATCCGTACAACCCACTCTGGACCTTCCAAGGGAGTAGGGATCATGTCTCACTCACGCTGGCATATACTCAAGTGCCCGACACATCAAAAATGCTCAATAAATATTGACTGAGGAAGGCAGGGGGGCAGTATGAATGAAAGATACCCAAAAGAAAAAAAAAAATCCAAATGTTTCAGTGAAGCCAAACATGGCGGCAAAATAAACTAATGTGCTTTTCTATTCATCCTATCTTGGATTCATTCAACAAATATTTATTGAGGGCCTAGTTTGTGCCAGCCGTTGTATGGCACCAGTGACCCGCAGATGGATTATACAGAAGAGTGAAAACAGGTGTGCATGGACTGTCTTACTCTAGTGGGGAAGACAGATAATGCAGAAATAACTGCACGTGTTCAGTGATTGGCAGTCAGCAAGGAGAGAGTGTATTACCTCTTATAGGGTGCGGAGGAGGCACAAAGGAAACAGTGGATAATCGGGGAGTGACAAGGAAAGGACAGAGAGGATGAAAAAATATTCAACAAAATTTATCTGCCCCTGCAAGCAAGGAACTTCTTGTAAAGATAAGTGTACTAAGGACATCAGTCACCCTTGAAGCTGATGGTTTAGTGTGATGGCAAAAGCTGGTATAGCAAATACACATCTTTTATGCACAGTAATATCGACACACATCCAGCCAAGAAACCTCAACATTCCCATTTGACTGACTCATTGGACAAACTCAAATGCCTGAGCTCAAGTGTGGGCTGACCTCCTTGACCTTGACACCAACCCACGAGCTGCTTCAGTATGTTTTAACAAATACTGGGAAGTGGTAAGCTTTTGTTTCTCTTGGTTTTCACAGAGATGGCTATTGACGTGCCCTGGTCTTCAATATATGATTTTGTACCAGGGATTCAACCTTAGTAGGGAAGAGCGGCAGTGATAGAGGATGAGGAAGAAAGGCATTTGAAAAATTATCCAGATAGAAGCACACTTAAACACTAAACAAAGCTACTTGAAAAAGAGACCCAGAAATGAGTTATAATATTGACTTAGAATAAATTCAAGCTCAAGTGCAATTACTTCGAACGTTAAGATGGGTAAGAGGAAAACCAATGTGCTCTGGTATTTGGCCATATACAATTCTTTGATCTGGCACTTAGAAAGGCATTTCTCCTGTGACCTTCCTGGTCTGCCTAATATCCAATGTGCAGTCATAAAACCCAATCTCCATATATGTGAAATGGAACATTTGCTGTTTTTGACTAGGAAAAATGGAAGAGGACCTTGGCTTACATGTGTGGCTATACAAATAATTGTCTCTTGGTGTTGGTCTGTACTGAAAAGGAATGCAAGAAAGTAAGAAAATACATCTTCAAACAGAATACTTCTTATCACCATGCATGTCCCTTTGTTCCGTTTCTCAGGATTTCCTATCTGTCTTGAGGACGCCCATGTAGAAATGCAGGGGCTGACAGCCAAGGGTTTCAAACCCAGTCTCATCACTTAGGTGGCCACTCTGGATAAGTTACTTAACTTGTGCATACTTAGTTTTTCCCACCTAAAACATGTTGAGTTGGAGAGTAAGTAAAATTACTTGGCACCTGTAGATGCCCAATACACGTTGATTACTTTTTCCCATTCCCAAACAGAAATACAAAGTAAGAACCAATCCCCTGTGTTTGCTTATATGTTCTTATAAGACAGGGATGATTGAAGAGCTGCATATCTGGTGATGTGGGAAACACACCTGAGATACAGTTCTGAGTAATCAAAGGTAAATACAGGGCTTTGAGTTGCAATAAAGGAAAGAGGAAAGACTGTCCTCTTGGGGGATAATTTCTTTGTTTCATTCTCTTTTTCTCCCGTGACCTCCCCATTTCTATGGTTCTCCCTCATGATCACTTGCTTCTGGATGCCAGCGCTCCAGGTTCAATTATCCTCATGAAGAAGCTGGTTTCTGCAGGCAACTCTCCTGGCCACACAGCTATCTTTCCCCTAACTTCTCAGATGAGCCTTCCCACTGGAGGAAAGGCACTAGAGACTTCATGCAGAACATGCTGGCCCTTACTTGGTCTCAGCCCTAAGTCCAGCAAGCCAGTGTCACTGTGATTTTTGCTTAGTATTTCTTTTATGAATGATAAGGTTGAGAGAAGGAGGGAAGGGTGCACATCCACAAGATTCTTGTGGACTCCTAAAAGTACTGTTCTATCTGAATGGGTGTAATTGCAAAATTCAATGGCTAACAAACTAAATGGCAACTCACACACGCTTATAAAGGCTCACTCAAAAGCCTCACCCCCATATTCTCTAAAATTCCTTTTTGTCATAGAAAACAGATGTAGAAAGCACTTTCTTCTAATGGCCTATAAGTCAGCCGAGCTTCAGAAATATTATGTTCATAAAAGCATTACATGAGGGACGATTGCATTTTCCTTGTTGGCACAATATCGACATCTTTATAAGTATGATATAAATAATATGGTATTTGCATTATAATGAAAATATAATGCACATACATCTATCCAACAAATATTTATTAAGTACCTTCTGTGGATTAGCCAATGAAATAGACCAATAGAAATGCACATACAGAAGGAATTTTCACATTCCCTTGAATAGTATCTATCAATATAGTCAGGACATAGATCTCATGGGTATCAAGTGAAATCTGCTGGCATGTTTTCCTAGTACATCACATTTAGCCTTCATGATATTTTCATAAACATAGCTTTTTCACTCTTGGTGTGTTGTCTCTTCAGAATTTTTTTGGACAATCTCAAAAAAAATCCACTTAGGATGATTTTACACTCACTAAAGAAATATTGATTCTACAACAAGAGACTGAGATTGGATACTGTCGGCCTCAAATCCCAAGTAGAAAAGCAGCACACAATACTAGGATGATAAATGTCCTCACATAAAGCCATTCTCTTCCAGAGTTTTCAAAGTAAGTCATGTTTGTGGTGGTCTTTAAAGGAAAAGAATGGAGAATAGGAATGGACAAGAGAATCCCTAGTAAAATAATTCATGTTTCCCACATGCTTAAGATATGAGTTCCATGTGACTCCTACCACCACTAGCCACTGTTTATTGAACAGTGAACAAAGGCCAGGTACATCACAAGACATATATATTTCCCACAACAGCATGAGGCAGGCGGTATTTTATCCATTGTCTAAATAAAGATGTGAAGCACAGAGAAGTGACATGTCTGAGGTCACACAGTCAGGAAATGTAGAGCAAGGGTCTAAGCCTGAATCAAGGGTCTGACTCCAAAGCTTATCCTATGTTGCTAACCTCTGATCAAGTTCAATCTACAATCCAAGGTGGGAAATCTAGTTGAAAGAGAACAAACGATGCTTCAGAACATTTCCTTCACCTGCAGTAGTGACTCTTACAACTTGTTGGATGGATCTCAGACTTCTCTAGAAACGGGGATATATATGTTTACAGTTTTTGCATGCATATGCCATTCTGAGAGATTTCCAGACACCTCAAAACTAAGGCTAAAAGCCTGTGCCCTGAAAGTTGCATGACCTGACTGGGATGGAGTGGATAGAAATGTCTCCTTGGCCAAACCAACCAGGCTATGCAAATTCTATAGTCTAAGCAATATTTTACAAGCACAAAATCCACCCCCAACAGAGGCTGATTATGATAGACAGAGACTCCAAATTATAAAGATATTCACAAAGAACACAGGTTGCAACCTGATTCTTGCTGGACCTGTGAGCGGGAATGAGTCAGCAGCAGCGTCCAAGGGAAGAGGGAAGAATGTTGCTAGAATGAATGTCAATCCTGCAGCTGGGCTGGATCCCTTGGTCATGACCTTGAGGCTCAAGGAATTGGCTCAGACAGTTCTGAACTGAGTAGCCATGTCACAGACAGCCTCCAGCCCAGCAGGATGCCTCTCTCTAACTCCGCCATCATGACACTGCCGTCTGCAGTAACCGTGCTGAGATGTCTCAAGACCAAATTTATCACGCCCGAGATTCCATTCTTACATAAGAATCACCTGTCGATCGTGCGTAAGTTTCAGCACCAACTGAGCCAAGGGTAATCAAGATTTAAAAGGAAGGGGCTGAATAAATATCAACCAGATTTCCTCTCTGTGGGGCTGAGTTTTGAAAAATCTTTGTGCCCTCATGCGCCCCTCACAAGAGACTGTCATTTTTCTACTTTCAGGCTGCATCACTACTGTCAGGGGAAGGATGCTCTAGGAGCCACAGGCCATCTGTCTTCTTGGAGGTTCTCTTCGAGCTATGACCTCGGTTTGCTCCAGCTTCTGCCTATCCTCACGAGTTTCAGCTTGCCCTCATCATCTGCTAAATTAACCATACAGCAAAGGCCTGACTCACATTAGCGAAGCCTGAAAGACATCAGTACAAGCCCGGAGCTACACATCGCTGTTATCAAAGGCCGAGGGCCTAGGAAGAAGTGTGGGAATGGCCCTCATATTTTTATATCACTTGGGTAGTCTAGAAGAGTCCTTTAGCCTAAGACCTTGGAGGGGAGGTTCAAGCGTGTTGTTGGAGGGCAAAGAAAATGCCATTTGAAAGTGATAGAAGGAAGCAGAGTTGTTTAAGGAGTAGGGGGGTTGGGATGGCAGGACCTAGGGCAGAGGGCATCTCCTAAACTAAAAAAAGCACCAGGAAAATTACCTACAGCTCTATTTGGCGAGATGTGAAAAAATTAAATTCAGACTAAGAAATATCTGGGAAGGTTTGAATCTGTGACCCTGGGCAAATTGGTCCCTCCTCTGCGTTTCCATTTGTGAAATGGAGGAGCAGAATGAAGGCTTCTTCCTGCACTAGCATGCCATGATGGGAGGTAGAAGAAAAGGCCTTTGAAGCCAACATAATTACTCCTCTGTCCAGGGCAATGTAAACAACAATAACTCCAACAGCCTTCAGCCCTGCTTTTGAATGAGTTCTTTGCTTCTGTCTAAGAGGTAAAGTAGTTCATTCCTTGGGGAGAAGTTGAATGTGGCATGGTGGACCAAGCCCTTTTCACTCCGGTTTCATTATGTTATTTTGAATTAAGACTAATACACAGAACATTCAGTATACGTTAACAAGGTTTTACTGAGTGTCTGCCATGCACCCAAAGCTGCAGTAGGTCCTCTAGGAAAGAGAAAAAGCGAGCAATGTGTTCAGGGTCTTTGAGTATCTGGAGATTTTTCTCAGAGGCTCACATGTTCCATTTTAAGGCAAGCAGAAAACAAGTTGTTATATTTTAAAAGTCTAATTTTAAAAATAAATACCGCTTCTTTTTTTTAATAGAAGCAAATGAGTTGGACCAGACTTGTTTTTATGCCTTTACTAATACGTACTATTTATGCATTATTTATCTTGTTATGCATGTCTACAAGAAGCCTCACTTTGGCATTTCTAGATCTTACAGTGGCTTGAATTCTGATTGGATGCCTCTAGGTAAAACATAAAAGTCAATGAAAAAATTTGAATTTTCAAGCAAATGCATGCTTGTACATTTTGAAGTTCCACTCAAGTGCAATCTATATAATATGAAAGAAAACTAAATGAATCATTTTTTTGGAAATTGCTCTAATTCCCCTATGTGCACATTGGGTAGTATTTTTTCACATCTATTGAACATGGATGCTGCCCCAGGTTAATTCCTAGCAATGGAGTGTTATCCTTTGGTGTGTACTTATTTCGCATATATTAGGTAGATGGTCAGTTATGTCATTTTCCCCAGACTATTTTGTTTTCCTTTGAAGTTTTCTAAGACAAATCACTAATCAATGTATTTCAAAAATATGCCTTGGGTGCAAAACAGAACTTTTCAGCAAGTAAAAGTGTTTCAAATGAGGTCTTTCCAATGCAAATTATCTCGTCATGACCTGAAAGTACTTGTCTTCACTGAGTATGCTTGTGTGCCTTCACTTACATGGGTTTAAACATACAAGAGTGATATAAAGCATGGTATATCCATTAATGGACTTTGCCAGTCACATTACATATATCTAAGCAGTTTATAAGATGATGTACCAAGAATGAAAGTGTGATATTCTTACTTGAGAAATGATATACTATATTATTGCCATGTTTTTCTTTCAATAACCCAAAGCACTATTTCAGGACCCCAGGTATTCAGAATTGATTTGATTATACTCTTCTGTTCATGAAATGTCAAAGTACCTTTATATCCACTGTTTTTATGGTGAATGTGATGAGCTGAGAGGCAAATATATAGGGCATTAACCATCCCAGTTTTCGTGGGACTGAAGAGTTTCCCAGGACATGGCACTCGCCATGGGAAAGCCCCAGCAAATAGGGTACAAATTGGTCATTCTGTGGGTGTTATAATTATCATTTGTAATTGGGGAAACTGAGGCACAGAATAGCAAAGTGCGTTGCTCAGTTTACCCAGCCAACTGGCAGAGATGCAGGACTCAGTCTTCTCTATTCCAGTGAGAGCACATTCACAACTAGGCACATCCCTGCTGTTTCCTCTATATCCTACTCTCACCTGGAACGGTAAGAAAACCAAGGTCATCTTTTGACTTTTTTGTGTGCTACCATCCCAAATGGACGTAGGTTGAGATGCTGTGGGTACCAGTGAACTGGGCCCTTTATGAATTTCCCACATTATTCAAGAGGAGCAACATCGCCATTTGTGTTTTGAAGAGAATGACAGAGAGACAGAAGTTATAAATATCATACCTCTTAAAAGCAGAGCAAATACTAGTGTAAGTTCTGTCTGCCCCATAAGCCTCCTCTTAGGACTATCAACTATCTCCAGTCCTGACTGGACCATATGTGTAATTTCATGAGACAAATCAACTTGAATGAACCTTAGGAAAGAATAACCCGGTGGCCACCTTTGGAACCACAACATGGTACTAAGCTACCATTTACAGAGGGCTCACTGTGTGCTGGGCGCTGTGCTTAGAGCCTTGCTTGGATGTGGTCAGTTTAGCCTCACACTAATCCCATGCGGTAGTAACGAATGTCCCTACTTGACAGATAAGAAAAATGAGTCTGAGGAAGTTTAAGTGACTCATCCAATGTCACACAGCTGATAAAGGTTGGAAGTTGGATTTAAACCCAGGAAGTCTGACCCCAAAACTGGTGCTTTGAGCCATCTACTATATCACTTTTAGTAACAGAGCTAAACATCCCAGTTGCCAATGTCCAGTCTCTCAGACAGCTCTTGGCTAGGGCAGACCTAACACTAGCCCGGCTACACGTTCTGCAGATGCACAGAACTACCTGTTTAGGTCAAAGGGCATGAGGGTTGTTTTTTTTTTTTAAGATTTTAAAAATTTATTTTAGAGAGAGAGTTCTTGAGCCAGGGGAAGAACAGCGGGAGAGAGACAAGCAGACTCCACGCTGAATGCAGAGCGTGATGCAGGACTCAATCCCAGGACCCTGAGATCATGACCTGAGTCGAAATCAAGAGTCAAACGCTCGGGGCGCCTGGGTGGCTCAGTTGGTTAAGCGACTGCCTTCGGCTCAGGTCATGATCCTGGAGTCCCTGGATCGAGTCCCACATCGGGCTCCCTGCTCAGCAAGGAGCCTGCTTCTCCCTCTGACCCTCCCCTCTCATGTGCTCTCTCTCTCTCATTCTCTCTGTCTCAAATAAATAAATAAAATCTTTAAAAAAAAAAAAAAGAGTCAGACGCTCAACAGACTGAGCCACCCAGGCCCCTGGCTTTTTTTTTTTTTTTTATTTGCTTGCGAGAGAGAGTGAGCAGGGGGAGAAGCAGAGGGAGAGGGACAAGCAGACTCTGTGCTGAGTGCAAAGCCTGACTCGGGGCCCGATCTCACAACCCTGAGATCATGACCTGAGCCAAAATCAAGAGTTGGATGCTTAACTGAGCCACCCAGGTGCCTCAAGGCATGAGGCTTTCTGATCAAAAGTATTAAGGGATCTGAAAGAAGAGATTTTAATCTGTTGGTTAATTCCAGAGTGAGAGAAATTACCCTGCCAAGCTTCCGTTACTTCTTCTATACCTCTATTTCTCTCTCTCTGAAAAATGTAAACAACATGCCCTGGGCTTCTTTGAGAAATGAACTGGGTAAAATAAAGGGAATGCACTATGCAAACTGTAAAGTGCTTTATACAATTATCCCATATGTTGAGAGGCTTCCAAAATAGCAATTTCTTCCAATGCCCTTGCAAAGCAAATGAGACACAGCTGCTGGAACACTCCACAAAGAGACAGAAATCCAGCTCTCTTAAACATTCAGGGGGGAAAACACACACCGTAAAATTACCCCAAAGATGAATTTTACAAGAACCACGGAAGTGTCATCAAGTTTTTCCATGGTTAATTCTAAAAGAGTGCCAGCATCGCAAAGATCAAACAAGGCAGTTCCTCCACAGAAACCTGGGAAAATGCAGGGCTTTAATGACAGTTGCATAATAGTTAGAAATATAAATGATACTCACATGAGCAGAATCGAGGAAGCCAAGTTTACTGGCTCTTCTCCATCTTTTCCAAGATAAGTCTGTTGGGGGAAAAAAAAAAGGACTTGTTCTAAACTAAACAAAAGGAGGACTTACAAAAAAAGAAACAAGGAAAGTAACGGGGGATGAGGTGTTTGCGGGATGCCACCGAGCATAGAGTGTGACAGGGCGCTTGTCAAGGGACAACAACAATTCAATGAGTTTGTTGAAAGAACTCGAATAAAATCAGCATTCGCTGTTGTGTCAGAATAAGATTACACCGCTAAAGAAAATGTTCAACAAGAATCTGGGGGGCTGGGATTTCGTGGAAGTTGCTTGGGGGTGGAGAACTCAGGGATGAGTCACAGAGTCCTCCGATGAAGTGGAGGAAAGCTGAAGGAAGCCGGGTTTTGTCTCTGCCCTCTTCCTCTTTCTCTTCCTCTCTCTCGAGGGATTACAGGCTGTCTGCAATCAGCCAAAAGGGGCAAGTGAGCTGGCCCGTGGGCATGAGAAATAGCCAAGCAAGCTTCACGTGTAGCATCATGTATAAAAGGTATATGCCGTTTAAGCAAGTCCTGAGATAGGAATGGGGATGGGGAGGAGGGAAGTCTTTTGTGGGACCCTGGTGAGTTCAAGAGAATCATCGGTGCAGACGCCTGTCTCCCCGGGGGAAGAGCCCCTAGGTTATCAGAGAAGCAGGCTAAGCAGATTTTTTAAATTCTTTGGAGAAAAGAAAGTCACAGTTCCTCTTACTAAGTAATTTCTATCTTTATCAACCCTTTTACCATTAAGCTCTGTGCTCCAATTAACAGCAGCTTCTCCTGTTCTCAACCAGTCCTTGTAGACATGAATGAACTTTTTTTTCCCTATTGAAAGTCTAAATCCGTCATATGGTTGTACATAGTTACTCTCATATTAAACTCATGATGGAAACCCAGGCAGTTCTCCCGCCCCTTCCCAAATGAGAACTTCCCATCTCCCACCTAGGTTATAGAAAGAAAAAAAAAAAAAAAACAATTTTGATGCTCTGGCATCATTTTTCCTATTTTAGGTGGCCACTTATAGATGGAGTGGAGAGTTTACATTTTCACATCTTAAGAAAAAAAATTTAAAGGGTTGAGAACTGGAGAGCTGATATTTCTACATTAACTTTTTTTCAAAATGTTTGTATTGATTTCTTTTTTGTTCTGGAATAAACTCAGGTGTAAAATGTTACATTGTATGTATTCATTATTTAATGAATTTATTGTATTTACATAATATTCATGAACAAAATATTATATTTGTAAGTTGTTCTGCCAGCCAAACTGTTCCCCTTCATTCATAAATGGAGCTTCTCAGTGTTAAACAACTGATTACCACGAATGAAGGAAGTGTTACATCTTTAGAATATCCTCCCAAAGCTGTTAAAACCAACCTACTACCATTTGGTTTTCCTCTTAAAAAAAGAAAGTTATTGTTCTTGATTTTCTTTTGTTCTGAATAGAAAATCTTAAAAATTAGGTTGGGTTTTCTTTTTTGTTGTTGCTTTTTTGTTTCTTCATTTTGGCATTCCCGTAGGAAGAGAGAGGGAACGTTCTTTTTTTCATCAACCAGAACAATACTAGTTTGAAACACAGCCAGCTTCTAAAGAAACTATATTATAGCTTTCAGGAATGGGAAGAACTTTTTCTCTCATGGGACAGAAGGTGAGGTTTTCCTGTTGGCTTCAATCTCTGTGAATACCAAAGCGAAAGCCCTTTCTACATACATGTTCAGAGCCGTAAACTGAATTCCATGATGGATAGCGAAGTACACAGACTCCTTGATTCTGACCAAGCCAGCAACATGCACTTGAATTTGAGTTGGATTTAGATGAGCAATTCAATGGTAGAATAGTAGTAGAAAGAAGACTGTGGACTTAGGAGTCAAATCACATCGTGATCTTGGTGAGGATTTTGCTCTCTCACAGGCAGCTCGATATTTTAATTTACTTAGCAATTTGCAGAGCTTGCCCATTGTAGCACTTCATGTCTCCCTAGTTCAATTTCCTCATCTACACAATTAATACAACTTACTGTGCAGGTCTATCATAAGGACCAAATAAAATGTATATTTCAGTTGCTTACTCCAGTACCTTGGACATAATGCTGAGTGACTGTTTCTTATGATTCGGTCCTTAAATGGTTCCACTGCTAAACACCGGTCCTCAATAAAGTAATGTGGGGCTACAGTAATTTTCTGCCACCCCCTCCCCCTGCCAAAAAATACACAGCTAACTAGGAATATTCCCTTAATTTTGACAATTTTATTGTACCTTTCTTAAGGAACCACATCACCTTATACCTACCACATAATTTATTAGACATTTACCATGAACAATGTGCTATAAGAAGCACTTTACATGGGCAATCTCATTTCATTTCCCCTACACTCCTCTGAGTTCAATGCTATGGTTATTCTTGTTTTGCTTCAAACATACTTGGTTCACCAATATGAAGAACCCCCCCTAAGTATTTTTTAAACTATTTTATTATCATTGCAAAACATTTATGCAATGCCTTCTGAATTGAGTTTTGTAAATTTTGTTCAAGTAAAGCACTAAGATATAATTTATAATTTCAATCCTCCAGAAGGTGATATATATATATATATATATATATATATAATATATATATATATATATATTTTACCCCAGAGGGGAAACATAATTTAGATTAAAGGGCCTACTATCTCTCTCTTTTTTTAATCATATGTGTGCTTCCTATCTCTGATTAAGTTTCGGAGCTTATCTTAAACAAGAATGGCCAAAACTCCTATTAATATCTGTTTAAGAACTGCGCCAATATCTTCGAAGTGCCAAATGACAACACTGACAAGATGGTAGAGGTCAGCCATCTTGTTGAAATGAAGAGCAAGAGATCACTGTAGAAGAATTCCCACGGAAATTACTCCACCCACATTCACCATCTAAAAGATATTATAGACATTCATGCACACTGAATTGGCAAATAAATATGTTCTATACAAATACCCCTAATTTTGAACAATTTTGAAGGTTAGTAGAGCAATGAAGAATGCCTGCTTGATCCTGAGACATTTACCAGGAAAAGAAGGGTTCCCTAGTTGAACAGCCATTACATCTCTATTTTCAAACCTCAGTCAAATCAGTTCATTTAGGAAAACTCCTAAAATAAAACATTTATTGCATACTTTTTATATTGTGTTTGGCTTTGTTTTATTTTTTGAATAAATATTTGTAGAGGCATATATTTGGGCTTTATTTTCTTTTGAATGATTTTTGACATTTTATGAGATAATGTTGCTTCTTACTTCTTGGAGAAAACTGAGGCATTCAAAAAGGATTTTGCACAGGGTCACAACACTCTATCTCCCTCTCCCACCAGCATTAGTACTCCTCAACATGCCTGTTCCCGTGGATGAAAGTATCTGATTTCTGTAAAGCCAAGTCTTTCACTTGGATACTAGATTTTATGGCCATTTGCCAGCCCAACAAAATTGCTCAAGGAATTCTTCCTATCTTTCCCGAAACATTAATTGTCCCTGTCTACTGGATCATTTCCATCAGTGCACAACCATATTGTTATTTCTCCCAACTCCCAACCAACACAAACACCACCACCACTACCAAACCCTCAGCTTGACCTCACTTTCTCCACCTGTTTCTATTCCATTTCTCTGCTTCCCTTGGCAGGAACTTCAAGAGCCAACTTTCCTCACTATTTCCAATTCTTCTTCTAGCATTCTGTCTTAAGCTACCTAAACCAGGCTTTAACCATTACCACTGCACAGATACATTCTCATTAAGGTCACTGATGATCTCTAGTTGTGAAATTCAATGGTAGATTGTCAGTCTTCATCTTACTTGAAGGACCATCAGCATCTGGCACTATTTTTCACTCTCCTCTACTCGATACACTTCATTCTCCTGGTTTTTAGGACATTATACCCCCTACTTTTCCTCCTACTTTGATGGCCACTCTCTCTCCATCTTGCCTTGTGATTCCTTTTTTTTCCTTGTTGATCTTTTAATGCTGGAGATGCCCAGGCTTGAGTCCTGGCCTTCACTACTTTATCCATACCCATTCACTAATAATCTTGTTGAGCCTCACAGCTTTTAATACCAACATGCTGACAACTCCATCTGTAGCCCAGATGTACTCAATATATTCTCATAAGCCCCACATGCATGTGATCAACAACCATTTTGACACCTCCAATCAGGTGTCTAATAGTCATGGCAAACTCACTATGTCCAAAACCCAAATCCCAGTATGCCCCATAGGCCTGTTCTTCTTGCAGCCTTTTACATCTCAATTGATAGCAATTTCATTTTTCTAGTCCCTCAGGCCAAAACCTTGATTCCTTTTTCTCTAACATTCCACATCCAATCTGTCATGAAATCCTGTTGAACTCTACTTTCAAAAATATATGCAGAATTGAACTACGCATCACCCCTACTGACCAATCCATGGACCAAGTCACATCATCTCTGCTGGGGTTACTGGCATTTCTCATTCTCTTAGCGTCTATCCTTGCCTTGCTCAGTCTATTCTAATACAACATTCAGACAGATCCTTCTTTGAAAGTCAATACCTTGCAGTGATTCCCATTTCACTCAGATGAAAGCCAACATCTTTTCCAGTGACCTACAAAAGCCTTGCTTATATGGTCTTGACTTTGCTTCTCTTACCTCTCAGATCTACTACTACTTTCCCTTCACACATTTTGCCCACTGGCCTCTTTGCTATTCTGTATGTATGTCAGGCAAGCTCCTGCCTTTTGGCCTTTGCATCGGCGGTTCTCTTTGTCTGTGATACTCTTCCCCAGATATATACATGCTTGTAGTGTTACCTGGGGGATCTGTGTACACACAGCCTTCTCCTTATACCCCCGAAGTCCTACACCTCATTACCCTGCTTTCATTTCCTCTTTTCCATAGGGTCTACTACCAGTAATATAGCATATTGATTTATGTAATATGTATTATGTTTACTATCTGTCTGTCTCTGCAAGGGCAGGAATTTGTGGTGGTCTTGATCATGCCTGTTCCTAGGCATCCAGAATAGTGCTTGGCATGTAGTCAGTCAACGGGTGTTAAATTGCATTGAACTGAATTGAATGAAATAGGCTCCAGGAAAATAACCTGAATTGATGACATTGTGCCTATCTGAAATAAGTATGCAACTTAAGATAACTTGATAGAGGATTATTGTCTAGTATCTAATTAGATACTAAAGACTAAAATCTATTCAGAGAGGACACTGGGATACATGGTCCATTTGTTGAGAAAGAGAGTATGGAACCAAAAATGACGATATGGGGAAAAATGCAGACATATTGTCCCTCTTGCTTTTAAAGATTCAGGCAATATATTTTCAGATGACTGAAGAAGAAGTTTGAAAAGACCACAATAATGTGTTCTACAAAGTCATGAAGGAGCTGAAAGTTCAACTTGAAACAACAACAACAACACAATTCTGGGTTTCTTTCTCCAGTATTTATCGTAGTTCTATACAGACACTCTGACCTATCGCTGTCTGCCTGTGGTTTGTGCCACTGATGGTTATCTAAGTCCCATTTTATGAAAGTAGTCTCAGAAAAGAGCAGTGGTCTGTGGAATATTTATTTTTACCAGTCTTGGCAATCTTCAGGTAGCACAGTGTTCTCAGCATGTGGTCCCTGGACCTTCAGCATCAGCACCACCTGGGAACTTGTTAGAATTGCAAATTGTGGAAACCCAACCCACCCCAGCTCTACTTAATCAGAAACGTTGAGGGGAGTATCCAGCTATCTGTGATTTAATAAGTCCTCCAGGAGGTTGGGGGTACCTGGCTGGCTCAGTTGGCTAAGCGTCCAACTCTTGGTTTTGGCTCAGGTCGTGATCTCAGGGTCGTGAGATGGAGCCCTGGGTCGGGCTCCACACTCAGCGAGGAGTCTGCTTGAGATTCTTTCCCCCTCCCTCTCCCTCACCCTCTGTGCCACCCCCTGCTCACATGCTCTCTCTCTCTCTCAAATAAATAAAAATCTTTAAAAAAGAAAAAATAAGTCCTCCAAGTGATGATAATGCCTCCTAAAGTTTGAGAACCACTGAGAAAACAAAGTGAGAGAAATCATCAGAATTGTTCCTTTACAAGTTTACGATGACATTCCTAGTAAGAGAAGATTAGAATATAGATCTCCTTCATTGATAAATGCAATAAATTCCTAGGTCATCCAGCACCCAACAATGAGTCAGTGGACTTTTTTCTTGCACTAACCTTTATGAAATACTCTTTCTGGGCATTCTGCCTCAGATTAATGAGAAAGTAGTAGGCTGCTCACATATTCCAGAAACCTGATTTAATGATTTCACAATGCTCTGAGCCACTGGATTCCTGACTCTTCCTGTTAAGATTTATGAACCCAAATTGTATCAAACCACTTCTTAGCATATCTTCAAGTTGACAATTCCATTCCAACAATAAAAAGGATCCAAATGGAAGGTGAATTAAGGGAAAAAAACAGATATTGAGGGTCACAGGAATTTATCCAAAAATGACATACTCATTAAAAATACTGATCCCCAAGTAGGTCACCAAGAGTCCCTTTGCTTTGATTATTCACACAAGGGCCATCAGTTTGTAAGTTATTTACTTAAGGATTAAACTCCACCTGGTCTGTGAAGTTTAACACAAATATTGTGTAAGGCCCAATTTCCTGGAACTCTCACATTCCTTGGTCTTTCAAAAGTAGACAGAAATCCCATTTTACAGAGGATGTAACAAGCTCGGTGACCTTTCAGAGGACACACTGTTATGGACAAAGTCTAGACTGAGTTTCATATTTCTTGGATTTTCTTATAACTGTCAGTTCAGGTTAAGAACTATGTATGAAGGACCTGTTCTGTGCCAGGACATGGATTAGGAGATGGGGATATAACATTTTCTGACACAGACCCTGCCTTTGAAGAGCTCAATACAAAAGACCCTGTCTCCCTGATCATATAATACCCACCTCTGTAAGTTCTAGAAAAGTCAATGAAATACATGGTAAAGATGGTTGATTTCAGCACACACACACACACACACACACACACACATAAAATCTGTAGAAGCAGCAAGTTTTTCATCACGAGGCATCCCAAGGTCCTCGCACTGATCACGCAACACTCAGTTGAGGCGCCATGAGACATCTTGGTGATGAAGAGCTTAAAAGTGCCCTGTCATGTCTTGTTAATACTTCATACCCAGAACAAAATGCAGAGATGCCACATGAAAAAAATGATAAGCCTGCAGAAAGGAAGTGAAAACTGGAGCTCATGGTCAGAGAAGACTAAAAGCTATCTACAAACAAATCACATTCTGCAGTTAAAAAATACCACGATGTTCAGATGTTCCAGACAAAGACATGTTAGAATGGATATGCACTCTTTCCATTATTCTCTTCATTTTCTGAGTATGAGGTTAAGTTTGAGGGTCTATATTTTTCAAAACCCTAGTGCCTCTGCTTTGATAAATAAATGTTCAGATGAAGTTGATAAACTCACATGATTTGGAGACCGAAGCTCAGACCTCCATTTTGCTACTTACTGTGTTTACAACTAAAGGTAAAATTTGGGGATGGAGGGAAAAAGAAGATTTGGGAATGGGGGGGGCAGAGAAAATAAGAGAACCTCAGATAGGATTTTTTGAGAAAGTTAAAGTTTTTCATAAAGTATAAGAAGTTTATAAACATGAGGCCGTATTTATCTATTCAGTTGATGTTTTATGTAAGCACCTATAATGAATTCTGAGTGGCAGTAGGTCCTGGGGATACCCAAGTGAATATAAAAAAGTGTTGGTGTTTTTTATTCTATTATTAGAATATCTGGGGAACACCCTCAGAATAGTAACCTCAAATGACCTGATGTATGGAAAAATTGGACTTAAGGGAGGTTTTTAAATGAATTTGCTTGATTAGAAAAATAAAAAGACTAAGGGATAAGCTTTAATAATTTTTAAAAAGTTTACAATGTCATTTTAAGATGAACTTAGGTCAGCCAATATGAAAGCAAGAAAAGAAGACTTAGCAGGAAAGAAACATGGTTTGGGGAAAAGATTAGGAAAAAAGAACTTTTTATAAAACATTAGGGAAGGTGATGGAATTCTTCTGCTGTTTTGCTAAAGGTATTTGGAAAGTGATTAGCTAATTCTCTCTCAATGGGTTTAAAGATACAAATACACGTGGCGTGCTAGCACAGTCATTTTTTTGAAGTTCCACTTCTAGAATTCTGTGAATGGTAACTAGGTGGATTAAAAGTCTGTTTTCTTCTTTATCCCTTATTTGGCTGATATGTCTTGTTCCAGATTTGGAAACTCATAGACATTGCTATGAAATGTATCATAGACCATGACTCACTATGAAAAGGACAAGTGTGTAAATTGCCTTACCAGTGAAAAATCCTCCGCCTGTCCTCCCTTTTTTTCTGGGACAAAAATTCAGTTTTTTCTCTGATTCATATCCTGAGGAAATCAAATCACAAGATGGCTACGTTCAATAAAAAATATCTCCAACCCACTACACTTTGAGAATGTAAGCTCTTTTTAATCCAGATGTTCATGATCCTTCCAAGAAAGCCTTTTCTTCAGAAGAATTTGGTGCCATTTCAGATAGCTAAAAGAGTCAGAATGTCATCATATGAGAAAGTTACGCAATAATTTCCTTTATCCTGTAATAGGTCTAGAGAGTGTCTGCCAATGGCAGCCCACTGGTGTTGAGTACACTAGGCACGTTTCTAAAGTAATAGTCTGCCATTAATTGAATTCTTACTAGGTATGAAGTCCCATTCTAAGTTCATGCATTATTTCACTGAATCCATTTATTTTTTTTTTTTAAAGATTTTATTTATTTATTTGAGAGAGAGAATGAGACAGAGAGAGCATGAGAGGGTCAGAGGGAGAAGCAGACTCCCTGCCGAGCAGGAAGCCTGATGTGGGACTCGATCCCAGGACTCCAGGATCATGACCTGAGCTGAAGGCAGTCGCTTAACCAACTGAGCCACCCAGGCGCCCATTCACTGAATCCATTTAATTCAGACTACTCCATGAGATAAATACTGTGATAGACCCCAATTCACAGATGAGGGAAACGAGCCTTAAAGAGGTTAACTAACTTGCTCAAGATGATGCAGCAATACAGAGATGAGATTCAAACCCAGAGCTGTAGGACACCAGAACATAAGCTGTTGACTACTCTCCTCATGTAGTCCTTAAAAAAGTATATAATATCTTCATTATATAGAAGGAAATGGACTCTCAGGGGTACCTGGGTAGCTCAGTCAATTAAGCGTCCAACTCTTGGTTTCAGCTCAGGTCATGATCTCAGGGTTGTGAGATTGAGCCCTGCGTCAGTCTCCACTCTCAGTGCAGAGTATGCTTGAGATTATTTCCGCCCCCCTCCCATCCCCCCTCCACTCCTACCCCTGTTTACATGCTGTCTCTCTCTCTCTCTCAAATAAATAAATAAATAAAATCTTTAAGAAAAAAACAAAAGAAAGAAAATGGATCTCAGAGAAGATAAGTAACTTGATCAAGAACACACAGATTATTCATGTTTCTTTGGCCTGAGATTTGACTCGGGTCAGTTGGACTCCAACCTTCATGTTCTAGACATATTGACATTAAACCCACATTCAATCCATGTAAAGTATTCTTAAATCCATTCAAATACATAAGTGTCAACTCTGTACAGAACACTGCACGTGAGATTTTGAAGACAATATGAAAGATTTAAATATATTGTCCCTACCTCCGATAAACTTTAAATTCTAGTTGGCAGAAAAAATACACAGATGAATGGAATGATGGGTCAGCTGCAAAGCACTGTGTCATCATAGGTAAAATCACATCCTATGAATTGAATAAATCCAAAGAGATGCCAGGGAAATCAGTGATAAGAGAAGAAAGTTGACATTAAAAAGCTTCTGAGAAGAGGAATAAAATAAAACATACATTGAGTGGAGTTGATCCCATTGTCTAGTATCTTCCTGACTATTTTGTGGGTAGGAAAAAAAGGATGCTTTGTAGAGCTTATGGAAAGAAAACACAATCTTAGCACTTTTTAGAAACAGTCTTTTAAAGATACGGCTCACAATCACAGAGCAATGGAAAGACTGAAGAAGAGGAAAGGATTTTTCTGTGATTACAGCTAAAACTACTGGCTAAAACTACTGGCTATTACTCTGTCTCTTGGCAAGTAGGTTTCCATTGGGTCCCATCAAATACAAACTATAATAGTTATAAAATCACACCCAGACTCATTCTTTACAAAGAAAAGAAAAAGGGCAGAGGGGAGGGAGGGAGAAGAAGCATCAACCTCAACATTTTCAAGGGATTTTCCAGGAGATCTATCCAGTTTAATGGAAAAGAAGAAAAACTTTTTTTTTTTTCTGAATTAATCTTGGAAATGGAGATTTACTGGATGAATGGACCAGAAGACTGATTGCTTATTTTAGCCCCCCCTTCCTTGAAACCTCTAATTTAATGAAGAATAGGATATTTAAGAGAACCGTTGGGATTGAAACTTCTCTAAGAACAGCATTTTCCAAACTGTACTGTAGAGGAACAAGAGGTATTCAAGATGCTAATGAGTATTACTAAGTAAAACAATCTTATAGCCAAATAACTCTGGGAAAGCGGAGTTCAATTGTTTTTGCAGCCTTCTGTGTGTTAATGTGCATTTTGTACCTCCAGTGGGGATGTAGTCAGAATTCCTCAACTCGTTTGACCTAAGACTACCTTGTTATTTGGTGGAACATGTGTTAACATCTCACAGACCTAGTGTTCCAAGGAAGGAGCAAGGTTCTCCTTCCTTAAGTAAGTTTTAGGAAGGCAGCCATCACAAGAGTTGGGTCCAGGTAGATCAAACCATGGGTGGAGAGAGAGGACTACCAACTGGCCATGTCTTTGACCCCATACCTAGGAGTAATGAGCCTCCACTTCCAGGTTCTGTGTGCTTATCACTGAATGAGAATGAGTGATAAATCTCTAATGCCTTATCCCATGCTTCTCAGGGCCACCCTCACGGAAACATAGTAAAGCATTAGAGTCATCCTCTCCTGTAAGGATCAGCTCAGAGTTAGCCCTGGTGGTAGACGTGGGCAACAAGGGCAGGGGTCTCTTTCCACACAACAGGCAAGAGCTCTGGAGAACTGAAGGAGCACACGGAGTAAAGATTATTTACCGATTTGCCTGAATGTATGGAGTCAACTAAATTTTAGTGTTTTATCTATAATTTTTGAGATACACCCAAAGAGTTCAGATCTTCTGGTGGGTCATTCTGTATCTGTTGGGTGTACTGACTGGTCTTCTTCCACACCTGACCAGAGGTAAGAAGGGCTCACACAGGATATAATGGGATTATACTTCTTCAGGTCCTTTGTATGAGCACAACTCTTTAAAATGCCATCATTATTTATGACTATTTAAGAGGGGGAAATCATGGTACCGAAGGGGAAGTTTTACCTCATAAGGTTCTATAGCTAAAAGGAAATCCTTAGGCAAACCTGCCTACAAAAATGCAGTTCACTTAGTAGAGAGAACACCTGATAGTCACAACATCCAAATGACTTAATTCCTAACACGTCACATGTCCAGCTGAGTCCAACCACATACCCTGAAGCAGTGTTTCTCTGCCCGATCCTCAGAATCAGCAACGTATAAGAAGCCAACATCAACTCATTAACATGCATTTTCCAAGAGCATTAACCAAAATTTTGAGCCAGTAAGTAAAATTAGCACAACACTTAACATGAATATTGTATCTTTCCATGAAACTATATTTATACATCTTTTCATATCTTCCAAATACTCTTGTCAATTAAGAGTTCTCTGTTTTAAAGATAATCAGATTTAAAGAATAACAAGTTTATAAAGGGCCTTACAGTTTACTAAGTACTTTCACTTAGGTGTCTTATTTTATCCTCAGTACAATTCTGAGAGTCTTCATTTTATGGTAAACTAGAGATTGAGAAATTATCACTAGGCTAATACCTGGCAGAGTGAGACTGAAACTCAGACTCTCTGATTTCAGATTTAGTACTAACTCCCCATGAAGTGAATCAATACCCACATTTTTTGAAGGATTTCCTTTGTAAGTTCATGGTGATCTCAATCTTTCCATACTCCTTGTGTACTGTATTATAAAATTAGGACTTCATTGGAAAGTTATTTTCCAATTATTTCACATACCCCTGTCTTATCTATGCCATTCAAACATAAGCCTTTGATTACATTCTACTTTCAGGCATCCCTGAGCTTTGCATAGGCTGTTTCTACTGCAAAGAACACTCCCCTACCCCCAGACCCTACACAGGCAGGCTCAATCTTCCTATTCAACAGGACCCAGTACAGGCCAGGGGTGGCCCCTTTCTACCTCTAGGAAACTTTCTCTGGCCTTCTCCACCCCTGTCCTTGTTTAGCGAGGAGACTACCCTGTGTGCTACGGGCCCCTGTAGCATCAGCATGGACGCCTGTGGTGGATTCATCCCACGCATTGCACTGCAAGTGACTATTCATCATATTTATTATGTTTCCCACTTGACCTTGATCATCTTGAGAATAGGGATCTTCTGAACCTAGTACACAGTAGGCTGTTGATAATTAATAAATAAATAATCTAATAAATAGATAAGGTAACACAAAACCAATTACGGCAGTTACGGTCTTTGAGGAGCTTCCAATCTCCCGGGGGAGAAAAGCCTGTAAATAGACCATGGTGAGCAACATGAGGAGCTATATTTCCTGGTACAGATGGGTTCCAGGTGCTCTGGGAGCACAGACAGGAAGGAATTGTGCTGCCCAAGCAGCCAGCCCTCAGAGACAGTGAAGCTGAGCAGGGCCTTCAAGAAGAGTGGAAGGTCACCAACCGATGTGTATGGAATGAGAGGAGGAGGGAGGGAGTGGGTAGCGAATGGGGACGGCAGGCTTTAGCGGAGCTCTGTTTTGTTGGCTATACAGCAACCCCTTCTCTGGATGAGCTGCCCCTCTCTCCAGCCAACCTCCTGGTGCTAAGAGGAGCCACCAGTCATGGAATCTTGTTTTCCTTTGCACAGGGAACTTACCAGAGGTCTTACAAATTTCTCCAGCCTCACAGAGGAAGCAGATGGGAGAGAATAAGACTGACCCAAAGAGAGAAGCTGAAGACAAAATTGGAGGAAGTGTGTCATGGCAGCACCTGAGTCCCTGATTCTGGTAATTTCTGGAGTCTGGTGTACCCCTGCCCTTTCAGAATGTGGTTTTGTATCTCAACTAAATCAAGATGGGTTTCTGTAGCAGCAATGTCCACAACAGCCAAACTGTGGAAAGAGCCAAGATGTCCATCAACAGATGAATGGATAAAGAAGATGTGGTATATATATACAATGGAATATTATGCAGCCATCAAAAGGAATGAGATCTTGCCATTTGCAACGACGTGGATGGAACTGGAGGGTATTATGCTGAGCAAGTAAGTCAAACAGAGAAAGACATGTATCATATGACCTCACTGATATGAAGAATTCTTAATCTCAGGAAACAAACTGAGGGTTGCTGGAGTGGGGGGTGGGGTGGGAGGGATGGGGTGTCTGGGGGATGGACACTGGGGAGGGTATGTGCTCTGGTAAGCGCTGTGAATTGTGCAAGACTGTTGAATCTCAGATCTGTACCTCTGAAACAAATAATGCAATATATGTTAAGAAAAAAAGAAAAAAAAAAAGAAGAAGAATGTAGCAGGAGGGGAAGAATGAAGGGGGGGAAATCGGAGGGGTAGACGAACAATGAGAGACAATGGACTCTGAAAAACAAACTGAGGGTTCTAGAGGGGAGGGGGGTGGGAGGATGGGTTAGCCTGGTGATGGGTATTGAGGAGGGCACGTTCTGCATGGAGCACTGGGTGTTATGCACAAACAATGAATCATGGAACACTATATCTAAAACTAATGATGTAATGTATGGGGATTAACATAACAATAAAAAATTAAAAAAAAAAAAGATGGGTTTCTGTCACTTGCAAACATAGAATCCTGATCAACACCAAGACCTTAAAAACTTCCCCCACAACAAGCACAGAGATAGGCACAGAGTAGCTCCTCTATATTTTATTCCTCAGATGGACCCTTTCCATCATCTAGTTCCATCCCTCTCTTAAGTTGGAGACACAGGCTTAGGCACCTTTCCAAAGCCACCCCCCAAACACTCAAAACAGAGTCTACACTAGAACCTGAACTCTCCTCCCAGAACAGTGTTCTGTTTACCACAGACTACTTCCTTGCCATTTGCTGGCTAATTAGCCTTAAGGTAAGAGGTAATCTTGGGATTCATCTGTGGTAAAAATAAATAAATGAATACATAAAAATGGACAAAGAATTCATGATATGAATATGAGGTGATGACATTATTGTTTTTTAATTCATTCAACAAATTGCCCCTGACATGCACCTGCCTCCGTGGTACGTTGGTATTTTGAAACAAACAAGGCATGCTCCTCGACCTCAAGTAGCTCACCAAGGAGAGTGAGAAACAGTCCGGCTTACCAGATCTCATGTGCCCTCAAGTTAGCCATCTGCGAGATTATATGCTTATGACTTTTGCAATTGCTAAGTCCTTTTTGAACCAGTTATGAGCCAAACAAAAATGTCACCTCATAATTTCATAGCTGCATTTAAATTCATTTTTAATCAAAAATGGTATCATTCAGCAGGACCAATTAGATATGGCATTTGGTTCTTTGAAAATGCAAAACATCTTGCAAAGACAAGGATTTTCCCCTACTAAATATACACAAAAGAATATGCTCTAGGTTCTGAGGTCTCCTCAAACGTGTTGTGCCTGAGGCTAGGCAGCATCACTACCCCAAAGGAAACCGAAATTCAGGATGGGTAAACTTTTACGAATTGTTAAAATAATGAGTTCTAGAATTTATATTAAATTTCCAGACAGGCACATATGTGCCCAGAGGCAGGTGCCAGGATCACCTTAAGTCACCTTGAGTCCCTTCCAGCTCTGTGATTCTGCAATTGCTTATACTGGATCTCTCCAAGTCTGTGATGGGCTGAAGAGCTATTCCTGTCCTAGTTCTTTTCCTTATATAGGTCAAATCCCATTCCAACGAGTACCATAACAATAACCACCTCATGGCCTGGTTACTTTAGACAACCTGATAAAATGAGAATCAAGCATGACCTCCAAGCCAGAGTTGGCTGATACAGGGTTTGACCTGAATATTATTTAAGCAAGGAGGGAGCCAGTGTATTTTTTATCTTCATGGCACTGGGCCATTGCAAAACACTCAGACGGAAGGTGCAGAAAAATTGTCAGTGAGTCCAAACCACAGCACTCGGTTTCCTGATGGACACTGAAAAATAAGAGCATCTGGGGACTCGATTCTATGAGTCTCTATGTGAGAACAGTATCCATCTTATGCCTGTCAACTCCAGCCAAAGAATGTCCAGGCAACTTGTACATCTTACTGCGGGTCTATATATAAGCCCTCTTGTCATGTTGAGTACCCCCAAACCTGAGGCTTCTTCCTCCATTCATGCTTCCTTTTGTCTATGTTCTTCTTTCTTGGAATGAAGTGCTAGTTTCTGCTTTCTGAAATGTTCCTCTATAAGAATGTAAACTCCCTGAGGGTAGAGATTCGCTTGTTTGGTTCCCAAGTGTATTTAATATTGGATCTTCTTTCTAGAATGGAAACTCCACAAAACCATGAAATCTCACATCTAGAACAATGCCTGGCATATAGGAAGTGCCTGAAAATTATTTGTTAAATGAATGAATGAATGAATGAATGAATACATGATAAACAGTTTAGGACCCAATGCCAAAGCCACCCTCCCTCTCTCAAAGCAATTAGGGGTCTTTCCTCTGACCCTCTGGTACTGTTTGCATTTCTTTATTATAACATTTGTCAGATACTCTACTTCTTCTTTATGCTATATCTGTTTTCCCAGCTAAACTGGGGAAGATTTTAGGGCAGGAACTATGTTTTATAACTCCACATTCTCTGTGCCTAAAACAGTAAGAGTTCAATAAATGCTCAGGGCTTGAACGACTGAAAGAATGAATAAAAATATTTCCCTTATAACAATGAACATTGAAGAATTATGATTTAACATCATACCTCAAATTTTGCCTAGACTCCAGAGCTTTCCAAGCTGAAGAAGCTGTGAGTCACTGGGCTTGGAGGGGAGGGGTGTTTGTTTGTGGAGGGCTTGTTTCCCGACCTCGATGAATCACACGTATAATCACCCCAACTGCATCCTGTCTGGGGAAGTAACCAAAACCCCTATTTCTGGCCCCAATGGCTTTTTGGTTTTATGAGTAAATGCCACTGGCATGCCATTAAATAAGTACCCTCAGAAAGCCCTCAGCCAGTGCTATAACCTACGATAGTCAGGTTACAGAGGAGCAGTCTCATGAGGAGAGCACAAGATGAAGGTGTAACCTTCTTCATCCTACTTGGCCCATTGCTTTAGCTGCTCACTGGTGACCTGGCCTCCAAGACCTTTCCAAACATCTGTTACATCTTTTTCCAAATCACAGGTATGATCATGCAATTTTCCTGCAGAAAAACATGGGCTGATTCTCATCATCCACACAGTAAAGACCAAACTTCTTAACCTACATTTCAAGGCCCTCTAGAATCTGACTCTGACCTTCTTCGCCGACCTTACCTTCCTCTACTCCTGTGTAACCAGATGCTTCAAATAGAGTGAATGGTTTTCTGATCACATACAAGTCCTATGCTTTGCTCTATGACTTTGTTCTCTCTGCTTGCTCCTAGAATGCCCACCTACTTCCATTTCCAAATGTCTAAAACCCATATATTCTCAGGTCTCACAAAATGCCACTTCTTCCACAATGTCTTCAGTGACTGTCTAATAAGGAAAAACAACTTCTCCTTTGAGCATGCTCGGATTTTATTTGTCCTTCCATTCCGTTGCTTTTTTCTAATTTGTACTATAGACACAAATGCACATGTTCGTTTCTCTAGTAAATCAGTTATTAGAATATCTGAATCTTAGTCATTGTGATAGTCCTTCCACTCCTCACAGCACCTACCACAGTGAACACTCCAGATAAAGGTTGGCTGAGTGAAAAAACTGAAATAGCTCAGTTTTTTCAATCCTTATCTTTGCCTTGGAATCTTCAGGGAAGGTTTTTTGTTTTGTTTTGTTTTTAAAGGTTTTATTTATTTATTTGACAGAGAGAGACGCAGCAAGAGAGGGAACACAAGCAGGGGGAGCGGGAGAAGGAGAAGCGGTCTTCCCGCGGAGCAGGGAGCCCGACGCGGGGCTCGATCCCAGGACCCTGGGATCATGACCCGAGCCAAAGGCAGACGCTTAACAACTGAGCCACCCAGGTGCCTATTCAGGGAAGGCCTGACATAGGAGTGTCTTCTTCTCATCTCTCTTGTTGTCTCCCTTACTTCCGTTCTAAGAAAGCATAAGATTAAGAAAATCTTTGGTCTCTGCAAACAACGTGTTTTAGATCTATGGCTCTCAAAGGCAAGGTCTTCCTTCCAGGCTTCCTTGGTCCTAGTATCCATCACCTCATGGCCCACCTTGCTAGTAGATGAAACGAGCTCAGGGGGGAGAAGTATAATTTTGATAACAAACCGAGTAAATCAGCACGTAATTAAGAGAGGCTTTGCCGTTTCAAAAAGCAAACTTAAAAAAAAAAAAAAAAAGATAGCATATTCTAAAAACAAAGACGTCTCTGTTTCTGGTTGTTGCAGAATATCCATGCCACAGTGCCAATTTCGGGCTGGATACATTCCTTCAGTATGGATAAAGGAGAGTTGAGGCAATAAAGCTTAGCTTTGTTTGACTGCAAAGCGTTTTTTCCTCCTTTCTGTTTATTAGTATTGCTCTGGTGATGGGAAGAGGGACATAGAAGCAGAATGAGTGTAAAATCACCCAGGCCAAGGTCAGATAAAGGGGGAACGGAATGTCAAGAGTATCGCTTCCTCTCCGCTCCTATGGCAATGACCACATCTGGGGGCCTGAAAGAGATAGGCAACCGTGACTGTGGCTTGACAGCCACGCCCTCCACGGTGGCTCTAACAGCGGCCCTCAGGGCAGCGCCCTTCCCTCTTTGGAGGTCAAGGTCTACCTACACCAGTTAATGGCCGAATGGCCATGGGGAAATTCGCACTATCTTCATCAGTGACAGGAGGATAATAATACCCGTTACAAAATAACACGGTCAGACTTGATAAACCGTAAAGAGCTCCTCAAATATTAGTTGGTGCTGTAAATTCAAAGGTAACTGGTTTTTGTTGTTTTTTTTTTCATTACCCTACAACTGGGGTTGGCAAACTTTTTCTGTAAAGGGCCAAATAATACATATTTTAGGTCTCTGTTGTGGCTACTGGACTGCCTTTGTAGTAGGCAAGCAGCCACTGACAATATGGGAATGGAGAGCTGCGCTTTGTTCCAATAAAACTTTATTTGCAGAAACAGATGGCAGGTTGGATTGGGCCCATGAGCCCTATTTGCAAATCCCTGCCCTACATCTTTGGGCAGAACGAACACCAGAGGCAGAGAGAGGGGCATATAAAATCCTTCCTGCTGTGGAGAATGACATTATCAGTTTTTCTGAGCAGTTGTCCTGAGATTTTCAGACATCTCTTTAAGGTACTTTTTGAAACAGAGTTCCTGTTTTGTACATTCATCTTCGTCACCATCAACATCATTTTGTACCTAATCTAGAAGTATTACCAGATCCTTAGTTGACCACGTCTACCACTTGACCACACTCTCTTCTGGGAAAGACAGCTCTGATTATTGTTAAAGAAAATATCCATCATACTTGTGGTGAAAGGTCACTATATTTTTTAACAAATTGGTCCTTTGAGCAAGATGAATTTTAATGGATTGGTTTATTAACCTAAAGGTTGAACCAGGCTGAGAGTAACTGAATGATTTGTTCATAATTAGTATTATTTATAATTATTTTACTTGGGAAAAAATATCACCTTAAATGTCAGGATGTTTTTTTTTTTAATTGCTTCAGATGAGATTCATAATAATTAACTTTGCAAATGTATTTTAAAAAACTCATTTAAAAATATCTGAAGCTGCTGAGCGTCTGTCTGGAAGAGGCAGATATTGATATTCATTACTAAGAACAGGGCAGAAATCGATCCATGATTTTTTCTTTTTTTAAACCACATGAATTGTGTATCGTGGTCACTGTTGGACTCTAGAATTGCTGAAATGCTGATACGGTGCTGTGCTCATTCTTCTTCCCCATTAACTGTGCTCTCTGAGTGAGTATGCTGCGTGAATGTCGGCATATGTATTTTGCTCAAATATACATTTGCATATATTTTGTATCAAAAGGGGAGAGAGTACCTGCTGGAAAGAAGGAATGTATATATGTGTGCAGTGGCTTTAGAAAAACACAGTCTGTGGACATATTATGCAGCTACGCACATGATTTAGAGAGGATATAAACTTTTTGAAGGTGAGTAGGTATATGACTTAAACTTAGCCTCTCTATCGATATTTAATTTATTAGTCAGCTGGGGGAGAAGAAAAGAAATAGAATACGCGAACATCGGGGGAAAGGCAGCTTTAAAATAATTAAGGTTGTGAAAGACGGGGAGGTCACTAGCAAGGAACATGCAGCAGAACAACAAAGATGATGCCTTGTAATTATATAACGCTGTAGAGTTACAAGCTTCTGGTGCGTTCAGGTGCGATCTCATGTGTGCCTTGTTGGATGCAGTAAGAAAGGGTAGTAGTAGCAACTTCATCTGGCAGATGGAAAGAGAAGGCTCAGGGAAGTCAAGGGATTTGCCCGTGGTCCACACTACCTTCCCCAGACAGCACACTGCTTCTGGAACCCAAGGAAAGGGTGAATGGGTCCACAGGCATCAAAGCCAACTCCAACCTTCATAGGCTGATGGAAAGAGCCTGGCCCAGAGTGTAGACCCCATTTCCCCATCTGAGACACTTTAATGAATAAGTAACGAGTAGTCTGGAAAGAACGTTCCAGGCAGGGAATATGGCGATGGGATTATTAACACAGCCTCTTATTTGCTTCTTCCAAGTATAGTCTGATCATTTGCCTGAGACACATTGTGACATTTACTGGAGCAGCACAGTGTCGAGGACACAGACAAATCACTCGTCCAGATAGCCAAGCAGACACCATCAATCATTATCTGCACGTTTGTGAACTAGAAAAGTGTAGCAGAGGCCCGCAAAGAGAACATTTGGAGGTGGCTAAAAGGGAAAGAACACAAAGTTCCCCACTTATCTGCCAAAGAGGTTACTCTAAAAAGTGATGTGGCAATTAGGGGTCCTGTACTTAAATTTTCCCGCAAACAGTACACACATGTTCCTCCAAAGCTCAGGAGGAAACTACCCTGCTGAGAAGCATAAGGGTATATTAACTGATTAATTATTATTAATGCCATCTTTTATTTAGCTAGCAATTATAATCTATTAGGAGCATTTATTCACATTATCTTACTTATTCAATCCTCAGAAAAAATCCTATAAGGCTCATCAGTAATATATTATTATCTCCCTTTTATAGACAAAGAAAGAGGGGGATTCCGACGTCTCCTTGCTTAAGCTAATCTGGCTAAGTGGCAGAGTGCACGTCTGACTCCTGGTCCATTACCCAGAGCAACTGTGGGAGCCTGGACGGAAGAAGGCGAACGTCTGAGACGGTAGTTGGGAGCAGAGAGAACCTGAAAAGGCCATCAGGCCAGAATTCCTTCCAGTTTAGGGAGTCCGGAGTCCGGAGTGGGTGTGGCTCTATGACACACAACCCGAAGTCTTGGATGGACGTTCAGGCATGTACCTACTCACTTTGAATCCTCTTGTGCAGCTGAGCACTGGCGCTCAGACTCGGCCTCTCAGGTCCTGTGAAGTTTCTGGGCGGCAGAGTTGGAACCAACTTCAAACTAGTTTAAGTCTCTGAGTCAGTTCACAAACCCTCCCTCTCGGGCTCCGGCTCGGGCTCCGTGATCAGCCTTTTGCATCACATCCTAGGAGCATTTCTGTTCTTTTGCGCTCCTTTCGGGGGCTCCTCCCTCTGCTCTCCCTCAGTCTCTCTGCACTGCCTCCCCCCCCCAACAATCTCTCCTGACCACCCCGTGTCTACTCCACCCGCCTTCCCACCATCAGGGCCTCCGTGCCTCTCGGCCACCCCCCTTCAGCCCCCCCCCCCCCCCATAGTCCTCTCCCGGGCACCTACCTGGGCTCTGCAGCCACAAGCACCTCCTTGGTTCTGTCTGTCTGGGGCCGCCTGCCTCCATCCAGGGCCTGGGAGCCATGAAAGTCTTCAAGCTCTTTGTTACTTTTCCTCCTTCGTTTATCTTGCTAGGTAATTAATAGCAAACAATAAAAGATGGCATCAGCTGTGGTGCTCGGCTGCAGCCTCCAGAAGTGTTATCTCAGACCCCAACATTGCAACAAAGAAATCTCACAGTTGGGTCAAGCGCGAAAATCAGAGGACAGGAGGAGAAAACTTCAGCTTCCCAAATTCCACTGCCCTCCGGGGGCTCCCCCTTGTGGGAGATGCGGGGCATGGCAAGGCAGGACCCGGTCGGGCCGGTGCCTCCGCGGGAGGAGGGCCAGAGAGCAGAGTGCACGCACCCCAGGGCTGTGGAGTCCGGCTCCAGGCACGAAGAACCGGCCTCTGTGTGAGGTGCAGGGCTGAGACCCTCCGTAATTAATCAGGGGAATATTCGGGCGAGACAGAGCTCTCTGTGCCTGGAGGTCTCTGAGTCCAGGTGAGTGTGGCCTGAGTCACGGGCTTGCACAGCGGACGCTCTGTATGGGAAGTGGTGATTGGCAACCATTTGCCTCCGCTTCATGTCCAATTCCCTCCCCGGCACAGATGTATCATAAAGTCGGACATTCACACGGGGCTGTTCTGCGGAGACAGGCGTGGTCTCCGCCGTCTGAGTCAAGAGTGAAGGTCCAGTCTCCTGGACTCTCACCAGTGTGGCCACACGGCCTTTTGGAGCCCCTGGCAATTTACTGCTCCCCACCTTGATGGGAACAGACTGTATGTCCAAACAGTATCTTTCCCCGGAGAGATAGAGTCTCATTCATTTTCCCCTACCCTGGCAGGCAGGTAGGAAATCAAATATATTAATTACTCCTTCTGCACACAGAACCAGAGGCTCAGGCAACCAAGTAAGGTGTCCAAGGCACTAGGAAGACTGTCAGTGGAGTTAAGGGCCTAGCTCTCCTGCCTTCCCCCTGCCCGGTGTGTCTAGACTATATGCTCTGTCTCCGGAGAGAAGGGGAAATGATGCTCACTGCCCTTCCTCAGTGCAGGGCAATGAGCGGCACCATTAAGGAGTACTGATTGACTCCCCAGCCACGAGGACAGTGTGCTGGGTATGACACAGATAGAGAGTCCCAGACAGAGCTTGCAGGAGAGAATTCGTCATCATGTGGAATGCAGGGGAAGCCACCAATGGCCTATCGGGATGCTCCTTATTTCCCGGAACTGGGGACTGGTAGTGGGGACTGAATAAAGACACTCTGCAGAAGAACAACAGTGCTATGTCCAGAGCTCACCACATGGGTTGTGCCACATGATTTCATTCCACCATCATACCGGTTCTGAGACCTTGGCTGTGAAGTTAGGTTGACTCCATTTTATGGACGAAGAAACTGAGGTCACAGTGGTTAATGGACCATGAAGTAAGTGGCAGAGATTCGGATCAAACCTAAATCTATTTAAGCCTGGAGCTCTTCTCACCATATCGCATTGCCTCCGCGACTCTTCTAGCTGCCCTGGCAAGGGAACTCTGGCCAGGGGCGTCAACGTAAAGCATCTCATATTAGTTTCAGCAAACCAAATCTCAAGCTGCTTCCCACCGATCCCTACTAAATTCCACTAGTTCCCTGATGTTGGTGGCAGCTCTGTACTGAGTCGCATGGGAAGACTGAGCTTGGAATAAAATCATAAAACTCCATGTATTAAAAACCTTCTTCACAGGCTCTTTCTCCATAAGCAATGCAGACACCACAGGCATAAAGAGAAAACAAACACCCGAGACAAAAGGAGCTATGTGCCACCAAAAGGATGATGATGATAAGTTGATTCGTGATATGGTTACTGATCATAGACTCAAGATCTATTTCTCAGACCTATATTGGGCTCTGGGCTAAATATGAAAAAAAAAAAAAAAAAAGCAACCAGACTCGAAGACACAAACTTCGTTATAAACCCAAGTCAAGTGTAAAACAGCAATAAGGATTTGGAGAATTCAGGAAAGCTGCAAAAACAAACAAACAAACAAAAATCCCTTTCATGCAAATGGATCTAAAATTGAGGACTTTTGGCAATAAGAATGCTGTGAAGGAGGAAGAGAAGCCCAGACATTCTGCTCAAGGAGAACATATCAAGGGGTTAAGCACGTGAAGGACACTGTGTCAGGGGCTGAAGAACAAACAGGATGATGGATGGGGTGAAAGAGACTCTTGTTCCTCTTTGGGCTGGCCAAAGCATCCCATTCTGACCCCGTGCTAGACAAAATGGAGTACACTGAAAAGAGAGCTACCAAAGTATATAAAAGACTAGAAATCATGCCATGAGGAATTGGGAACCCTGGAAATGTTCAGACAGATGAAAATAAAACTCCATATCAAAAATAATGGCTGTCCTCAACTATCCAAAGGGCTCTCAGAAAAGGGATGGGATTTTGCTCTGCTGAGAATCAGGGAATGGACTGGAACCAACGGGGAGAAACTTCGAAGAGAATGCTGTTTTACTCACTAGAAGAAAAACATTCTGCTGGCTCAACACCAAATTGGAAAGATCGTTTCCTGTCTGGAGAAGGCTAGGAGGGCTCTGTCGTCAGAAGTTCTTTGGTCAAAGAGGGAGGGCATGCACACAGACTTACCGGACTGAAACCACCCTTGGGGATCCCTCTAGTTCTGACAGTGTTTAGGTCTATGATCAACCTGAGGTCCGAAAGGAAAAGCTGGACAAAAGAAACACATGAAATCCTCACACAAAGCATTCAACTCCTACTGAGGGATCTCAATGGCCTAATGCATTCAAAGATCACCTACATCCAGAGTGTCCTTGCTGCCTTTTCCTCTCTTTCCCTCGAACAGAATTATTTATTTTTACTGTCTCAGCTAATTCCAGTACTTAAGCACCTCCAAGGTGGGGCAAATGCCCTTCAGTAGAGGGGACAACAAAAGGAAAAGGTAAAACTCCTATACTCAGTTCAGTTTAAGGAGAATCTCAGGTTTTAGAAAAGATTTTTAGAGGTCGTCTTGTTGAACACCCCCACCCCTCCTGTCTGAATTCATTCCATATCTTCCCCAATTGAATACCACCTGATCTCTGTTGGAAAGCCATCTCCAAAGCTAATTTCATCACAGGCCATTCTAATGGGGAGTAAGCAAAATGTACACATTCAAAATGCACCAGCAAGACATGGAAACACAGGAAAAGAAAAATGGTATCGTTAGTATAAAGACAGAACCTAAAGTGAATCAGGATTTTAAAAAGTCAGAATTAGAGGAAATTTTTAAAATATCACCTCTAGTTAAAATATCACCTCTAGTTAAAATGTCACCTCTAATTCTACACGTTACTGGTAAAAGCGCAGGTGAAATTGTGTGTTACACTGTCTTTTGCATGTGTGTGCAAGCCTTCCAGTGCAAGGTGGGGAGATAGAAGACTAGGGGCAAGAGAAATAAACAAGGTGAAGACTGTGGATGAGGAAGAAATACCACGGAGCTCTGAGGTCCTGGCAGGTGGCTTGTGTCTGGAATGGCTTGCATGTTGGGACCCAGGACAGGGCTGTAAATGTAAGTGGAAAGCTGGTGAGGGTGGCAGATGAGAAAAATAGCACGTTCAAGAATGCACCTGTGTTTGAGCAGAGGAGACAGAGGGCCTTAAATGAATGAGGGAAAGGACATAGAGATTAGGGATGGAGGGGAAGGGAGAAACAGGAGATCAGTAAGGGAAATTTAAAGGTTGGAAGAAGTGAAGAGAGAGCCTCCAGGGAGGTCCAAGATACCTGGGCTATTTCCAAGACCATCTCGGGGTCTCAAGAGATGGTAAGAGATGGGGGTGAGGCTGCACGAAAGGAAGACCCTAGGCACTGAAAGATGTGAGTGGAAAGAGGCAGCAAGGAAGCTGGACTCATCACAGGACTTGGTTTCTCCATTTTTCTGACTAGCTCATTTTTCTTTTTTTTTCTTAAGATTTATGTTATTTATTTATTTGAGAAATAGAGAGAGTGAGCAGGGGGAGGGGTAGAGGGAGAGAGAGAATGAGTGTTGAGCCTGACCTGGGGCTCCATCCCATGACCCCGAGAACACGACCTGAGCTGAAATCAAGAGTCGGACGCTTAACTGACTGATCCACCCAGCCGACACTGACTAGCTCATTTTTCAGAGGAGGGCAGTCAAGAGTACCTTCCTGGCTGTGGAGAACTGTTAATTCATCAGGAAAATCTGAATTTGTCCAGTGTTGACCGAACACTTCCCATATGCTCAGCTACGTCATAGAAATAGAAATCAAAATGCTACTAAAAAGTCATGCTGTCAAAGTCCGCAATAGCCAAACTGTGGAAAGAGCCAAGATGCCCTTCAACAGATGAATGGATAAAGAAGATGTGGTCCGTATATACAATGGAATACTACTCAGCCATCAGAAAGGATGAATACCCAACTTTTACATCAACATGGATGGGGCTGGAGGAGATTATGCTAAGTGAAATAAGTCAAGCAGAGAAAGTCAATTATCATATGGTTTCACTTATTGGTGGAACATAAGGAATAGCATGGAGGACATTAGGAGAAGGAAGGGAAAAAGGAAGGGGGGAAATCGGAGGGGGAGATGAACCATGAGAGACTATGGACTCCGAGAAACAAACTGAGGGTTCTAGAGGGGAGGGGGGTGGGGGGATAGGTTAGACTGGTAATGGGTTATTAAGGAGGGCACGTACAGCATGGAGCACTGGGTGTTATACGAAAACAATGAATCGTGGATCGCTGCATCAAAAACTAATGATGTATTGTTTGGTGACTAACGTAACATAATAAAACAAAATTAAATTTAAAAAAAAGTCATGCTGTCAAATATCCCATAGTAATCTGAATTACTATTAGTCAATTAACAGGCATTTGTCTAGTAACTACTATGGGCCGAGGGCCATGGTAAGCACTAGGAATGTAGTCGGGATGACTGGGGCCCACCCTCATGGAGGTCACAGATAAAGAGGAGGGAGGAGAGGGCAGCCAAGCATACAAGAAACTGCAGAGAATTCTAGGGCACCATGGAGAAAAATAGCAGACATAGAAAATTGGGTTCCTAGTTTTTACCTTTTTTTACAGAAAAGAGATGTGAGAAGCCATAGCAAACAGGAGTGGTCAGTCCATAGGAAGTATCCCCAGTCAACTTCCCAGGGTCCAGAGGATGGTAGTGGATGCTGAGCCCAGCAGGGGACCATGGGGGCAACTGGTGGGGAGCCAGACTGGGCAAGAAGACCGGCTCTACCTCTCAAGGGAAACAGCGAGACTCGGAATGGAAGGAGGAAGCCTCCTACTCGAGATCTTCCCCGCTAGACCCCACTCGCCCTGCCTGGTCTGACCAGTTCAGTTGGTGTGGCCACCACCCGTGGCTAAGTGAAAAAAAAGTCCCTAAGGAGCCTCTCTGATTTCCTGAATTTTCTGTCCGTCTTGCTTTTCTACTTGGGTTCACAGATGAGCCCGCTCCTCTCATCCACCCTAAACGCCTGTTTCAGGGAAGCGTTTGCATTTTCCTTGGCACACACACACAGTTTGCTGAGTTCTTTTAGGCCAGGCCAATTACAACAAGCCCTAAAATTGCTGAGCTGAGCGGTTTCTTCAGGGATCTGCTTACATTCCCTCCCTGGAAAGAGCAGGGGGCCCACTTTGTGCAGTCTCTGCACACAAAAAGGGCACGTTCCACTTTTAAGGTGGAGTAGGCATGGGATGCTTTTACCAAAGAGAGAATGAGGCACGACCAACTTTCACTTTGGCTTTACATTGCTTGATTGGGTTTCATGCTATTTAAGATGGACAAGAAGGCTCAGAGTCAGCTCCCTTGAAGACTGTCTTGAGAAAGGGCTAGGGAAGCTTTTAGTGCAAGCCCCACGGGATCTCGAGTTGGCAGAAGATTTTATATGGGCCAATACCCTCTCCCAACACTGCAATTACATTTTTGTAAGTTCTGGTTTGGGGAGGAAGATGGAGTCAGTATATAAACGACGAGCTATATGTAATCAGGGAGGGATGTGTTTGGACAGAAATAATCCCAATTCCACATGGGGATTGCTCCAAAGTTGCTTTTTTTTTTTTTCTGATTTGGAAATTTTTATAGGACAGCTTTTCATGAAGTTTAGGTCCCAGTTTATTTTGTATTATGCTAATATCAGAATGCATCCCATTCCCTAGGTATCCCTAGCTGAAAGGAGGACATGGAGGGGTATCTTAACAGAAGCATGTCAAGCAGTGCCACAGTCCGTTTGGAATTTAAAATTATCCATGAATAATTCACAAAGCATGTAATCCATGCGCAGATCACTGAGAACTGACTGCTTCCCAGAGGTGCCTGCAAGATCAGCCAAGCAGCCTTCCAATGACAACAACAACAACAACAACAAAATGATTATTGAAGTGTATCCTCAATTCTTGGCATCAATTCATGGCTAATGCAGGCAAGAGTACTGTAGGTTCATGCTCCGAGTCTGAGGGTATTCTTCAGATTGGAGAAATAGAGTCTCTTGGAAAGGAAAATCTGAACTGTTCTCGCAGGCCAAGATGACCCGCATGTGTTCAGAGATACCTAGAGCAGGCATTCAGTATAGAATGTTCTTACCCAGACAGAAACAAAAGGGTTCTGAGGTCAAACCCACCATTTTTAATTTAGAAGACAAAGAAATCAGAGCAAATCCAATTCACAGATGGGTAAATACGTTCTAGGAACCTAAGCTGGCTTCAGTGCTCTTATCCAAAAGCCTGGCATTATGAGCAAGAGGGTTAATGCTGGCACCCCTCGTAGGAATGAGCTTCCCTGGGAGCCCCAACTCTGTTTCACCCAGAAGCTCTCCAGCAAGTTCCAGTCCCCCTGGGGACTGGCAATGGAAAATAACCACATCCCTGTGCTTCGGAGGAAATTTTATAGACTGAACTTTCCCTGACTTAACTATAGGGATGCTTAGTTTTCCTGTATGAACTAATGAAGTGTAGATCCGAGCATTTTCAACCAAGGAAAGAAAGGCCATCCTGGGCTAAAGGCAGCTTTCAAGGTGGAAAACCAAATGGGGTATGAGAAGAGTCAGATCGCTTGTCTTTAATTAAGAAGACAGCTAGACCCTCAAGAGCTGTTCTTCAGGGGATTTCATAGGTTCCTGGCCAGAGACCAAACTGGATCATAGAAAGAGGAACCCCTCCGGGCTTTTCTTTTAACGAAAGAGCTTTAGTCATCTGGGTTTTGCCTAGCCAAAGAATATTCTTTCTTGTCCTGAAGTCAGCATAAAAGAATGTGCCGCCAGGTTATCTGAGAGGCTCCAGGGATATGCCAGTGAGACAAGCCCACTGTTCCCATGCTGCAATCTTTAATCGTGGAGCCCAGGAAGATGCCAGATTCACTCCACCTCCCAAGGCCTTCTGTCTTCAGGTGGCAGAACAGCAGTGAACATAGAACTTAATTGCAAGTCATTCCTCATTTCACTGTTAAAGCCAAGGAAATCTGGTATCAGAGCCCTGGATTTATGAGTCGGGAAATGGTGACAAGACAAGCGAGGGTGGGAAGAATTTAAAACATTACAAGTCACCCGATATTGTTGCTCATGCGAGATGTTGCCATGGCATTTTCTGTTAAATGTTTCCCTCTCAATTCTTTGTGGAATTCTCCCCACTTCTGTGTGCGGAGAGCCCCACCAACGAAAAGCAAGCCAAGTATTAGATGTCATCCCCATTAAGAGTGGGAGCAGAGCAGTGGAATTGGGACCCACACAATGGCTTCGCCCATCATGGAAATGCAAACCTATGTCTAACACCCTATTTCTGATCTTGACTCACCCTTTGTCAAGGCCATATTCCACCCATAATAATAGGTTATGGGGGTAAGTGTGCACAGCTAGCAGGCCACTGCTGATCCCTCCTTTTTTTCTCTGCAAGAAAAGTGCAGAAAATCCAGTTACTCCCCCTGGCCATTGGACAAGTGCCCAGTGGCTCCCCGGGGACTCTGCTAGGGATGGTGGCAGAGTTCATTCTTCCCTTGGCCGAGCCCTCCTTTGGCACTGCTGAGTTGCCAAGCTCTGACCACTCTTCCTCCATGTCTTCTTGCATTAATCTCTTTCTTTTATTCCTGCTGCAATTGCCTTGGTGAAGTTCTCATGTTTTCTCTATTGGGCTTTTGCTATCTCTTCCCATTGGTTTCCTAGTAATTGTATCTATCCACCGTAATCCATTTTACATGCGACTTCCAGTTTAGTCTTCCCCATACATACCCCTGATCCTGTCACTCTTCCATCCCAATGCTCTTGGTGAAGTTCTGTTGCCCACCGGTCACAGTCCAAACATAGTGACTCTGCACTGCCTACTGACCAAAGTCCAGCAAATAAATGGCCAGCTTTGTTCAAAAAGATTAAGTTGTTCCGTGACTCCCATGTAACCCTATGAACAAAGGACCAAGATCCAGAAAACTGCTCCCACTTCCTGGAGCCCGTGCACCAGAGGTGGACTGTACTTGCAGTACCCAAATGGGTTCCTCTCCTATATATGCTCCTCGTCATAATCAAGAAGTCCTTTCTGACATCTTCCCTGAATTATCTCTCAGGCTCTTGAATCTGCTACCTTCAACTGTTGTTTAAATAGTGAGTTCCACTCTCAGAAATGAGAATAGCAAAGTCAAAAAGAAACAAGTGACTCCCAAGGGAGACACCAAAGAATGGTGACATATTAAGTGAGGGAGGGCCGGAAGTGAAAGGTAAATGAAGGGATGTTTGTGACTCGTGTATACAACACCCTACATCTTAGGAACTTAATCACCTACAGACTATTATCTTGATTGTGATGGGTATTCCTCTGCTGCACTTAGGCTTCAGTTACTCAAACCATAAGTATTTATCATCTATCACCACAATTAGACTCTAATAATAATCCACGATGATAGCAATGGTTTAATGGAGGAACATGCTCAAGGAAACAGAGTGGATATCGATGCAATGCATAGTCTCGAAAGCAGCTTGGAGAATAATGCATAGAAAAATGAGTCAGTCACATGACCCGTCATTACAATATTGCCATTTCTGGGGCTGGCAGTGGACGTTAACTCTTCACAGGGAGGGGCGGAACTCACCATATCACACACAATTCTAAGGATCCCAATTCTAGAGTTTCTTGTCATGTGTGGAAGATCAACCTAAAGGGGCCTCCCTTTACATAAGGCCTATGAGAATCATTCCCCAACCCCCAGAAGTTGTATGGACTATAATCATTCTAGCCTAGAAAGCAAAAAACAAACACAAACAAACTCTGGAGGACATTTCATAGTCTTGCCTGATTATCTCAACACATTGTACAGTTGGAAAGTTCTTCTTAAGATCTAACCTGCATTTCTCCTGCTGTTTTTATGCGTTCTACCATTGATTGCTCATAGCCTCTTTGCAAACAGAGAAAAATACAGCCCATCCCCTTGGCCATTTGGCTTAGGTAACAGAGCTGTTCTAAAAGCCATGGTTAACATTTCTGTCCCTCAAAAGGGTCATTGAGCTTGGTTTGATAAGAAAGGTATAGATCATACCTCTCAGGTCAGCCAGCCGTGCCACAGATGTATGAGAGGCCAGGTAGATGAATACAGATGCTATCATTACCATCACTTCTATCTCTGGAGAAAAAAATAAAAGCAAGATTTGTGCCTATGCTTCAACTTGACCAGACCCCTGGAGTTAATTCTTATCCCCTCAGGTACAGCAGGACACTAGGCCAGAGCAGTGCAGTTGGTAGATGAGCTGGGGACCACTAGCACCTGAAATGAATCCCGTGCTCTGCCCTCCTGCACCATGTTATCTCCTGGGCCTGAGGTACGGTCCTTCAGCGAGATCTTCTGTATGTAATTGGACCCCCAAGCTTTTCCTTACGTCCATAGTTCCTCCTATCTTATAAAACAAAATGTTATTCTTGGTTTAAAAAGCAAAAAGCACAAAGGGATGACAGTGTAAAGACAGTGGGACTTTGGAAGGCCAAGAGGCTGTCTGCATTTTGCCAGAACCAGACTCCGCTTTCCCGTGGGTCCCCCGAGCCTGCCAGCACCCCGGAGCATGGTGATTTCCCAGGTAGCCAAGCATGAAATGGCCTTAGGGACTCCCGCGTCTGGAAGAGACACCTTGAGGGCTAGAAGGAGGGAGCCAGGGCAGAGGCCCACCCAATCTGTGTTCAGAATTTCCAGGGCAGGGGCTCCTGGGTGGCTCAGATGGTTAAGCGTCTGCCTTCGGCTCAGGTCGTGATCTCAGCGTCCTGGGATGGAGCCGCGCATCCAGCTCCCTGCTCAGCAGGGTGTCTGCTTCGCCCTCCACCTCTGCTCCCTTCCCCTCGCTCATGCTCTCTCTCAAATGAACAAATAAAATCTTAAAAAAAAAAAAAGAATTTCCAGGGCAGGTTCACGTCTTCAAGCTTGGTTTCCTCACCTGTAAAATGGGGGTAGTAAGATGATGTATCTCACAGGATTGCTGGGAAGGTTTGATTCAATGGGATAAAATCATCCTCACAATGCCTGGCACATAAGGAGGGGCCATTTAATGGCGCCTCTTGGTACTAACATTACCAGAGTCATCTCTGGGGGTGACGGAGCCAGGAGAGCGAATGGGAAAGAGAGCTCAGGGGAGATGACCAAGGCGCTGGCATCCCCTGACGTCCCCGTGGCCCTGCCGATGACCCCACTGGGCAGGGTGCAGAGCATTTCTCCCATTCATCCCGGTCCCAGCTCGCTCCCAGATATGGAGCCACACGGCGGCACAAGAAAGGCCCGCCTCCCACAAGATGGGCACCGCGCCGAGCTGCGCCTGGATCCAGAGGAGACATCTCTGTCCAGCATTTCGATCGGGGCTCTTCGGAGCCAGCTCCTGGGGCGCACACAAAGACCCATTCAGGAGGGCTGCAGTTCTAAAAGCCAGCAGATGAGCCGAGGGGCCCAGGAAGGGGTGGAGAAGCGGCACAGCGCCTGGCACCAGCCCTGCTGGGGCCCGCCGCGGGCAAGTGGGCGTGGAGGGCTCAGGTCTGCAGCCACGGGCGGCACTCTTTGTTTTCCCTCGGATTCCTTTCTCTGATGGTGGTCCAGGGCATGGAGGACACCAGCTGCCATGGCTGGGATTGAAGGACCTCCCTGGAGGAGGCTGGGAACCCCCACCCCACGATGCCAGCCCAATAAGCAGGGTATCCAGTGGAAACAGGCCATTACTGACTAGCCTGCCATTTCAAAAGCACTTCTTTCTGGGAAAAATGCCTCTCACGGGTTCCCACCCTGAGGTCCTCGCTGCAGCACGAAAGTAAGAAACAAGAAGCTAAATGAATACACAGGAGCTGCCTCTTACTCCCCCAGGACCTGGGAGGCGGCTCCATGAGCGTCAGCCTCAGTTTTCCCATCTGTACGATGGGACCTGCTAAAATAATCTTTCAGAATTCAAAAAGCAGCCGCTGAGAGAGTTTCTAGGTAGTAGTCTCTTTCTTTTCTCTGACCTAGCAGGCAGGCCTCAGCCCTAGCCTTCCTCCATGTGGCCTCCTGGATCCCAAGGCTTTGCAGGCAGCCCCCAAACACATCGGATCTGATGGATCATGGACATGCCAGCTCTGAATGTGTTCTAAATGTTGGAGCAGAGAGGCTGCTTGAAGGATCACGACTCTCGGATGCAGAGGAAAACAAGATTCCCTCCTTTACCTTTTCCAACCTCCTAAATCCATGAAAGGCTGTCCCAATAAGGTGACAAGTCAAACACAAAACAGAAAACCGAGCTCCCCCCACTTTTTGCCATCAGGATTGTAGGACATTTCTTATGGGACAACAGCATTTCCCAGATGACTCAACTCGGAATGATTGAAAGGATTTTCTATGATCTAAAGATGTTTCTATATTAATTAATCTAGCTGCCCACCTTTCCTAGAATGCACTGACTGCATTTATTCATCTAGGTATCTCTCACCCGATGGTAAAACTCGGCATAAATATTACCTCTTCCAGGAAGCCTTCCCTGATTACATAGCTTGAATTAGTGCCCCTTCATCATGTGCCCAGAGCACCCCAGACACCATGCCTTTCCTAGGATTGAAGAAATGACATTGAAACTATCTATTTGTTTCAGTCTTCTCTGTGGTCAGGGACTGGACTTTATTAATCTTTTTAACTCCAGCTTCCAGTATGGTGTTGGCATAATTAGGAATTCAATAAATGTTTACTGAACTAAACGGGTGTGTATCTATCTCTAGACTAGTTGCTGGGATAAACCCTCCTTTGTCTCTTTATAAGAGTATACTTTCACCTCTGCTCTCAGGAAGCTCTATCTCAGATCTAACCCAACTGTCTCCTGCACACATGCCTTGCTACTTTTTCTAACCTCGGGAGACAACAGCTGCTTACATCCTTGTTCTTATCAGAGTAATAGTAGAAATCACTACTATCACTCATCATTTCTTTCTACCAAGTCAGCTTTATTTTTTCAGGCTTAAATCGGGAATGAACTATCCAAGTCTCTGGCCCGAAAGGTTTTACTTTTAATAGACAAATAGAAAAGGACTTTCAACAAGCTTTTGTGAAAACCTACTATGTGCCGGACTCTGTATGATGGACGAGAAACAAATGCGTTAAGTCCCGCATCAAGAGATTTTCAACCTAGAATAGGAAGTAAGGGGAGGGGTACTTAATTTAGTTAATAAAAAAGCAGCACCCTACTTTGTTTGTGGTCCCTTGGTTAGAATCGCCAAGTTTTGAGAACGTAGAAAAGTCCAGAGTACTTAAAAAACAAAGCAAAGTTTCTAACTCCTGAGCAACTTGCGAAAAATCTCATGGCCCAATCAGGGAACATGTTGGAGACGTGTTGGAGAGCCCATTCAAGGACAAGTGCCGTGTGTATACTGACATTGTGAAAAAAATTCATTTGCATTTTCACTGCTGGGCAGGGGCTGGCCTCCTCTGACCACGTATTCAGGAACCTGGCAGGAGCTGCTGGTCACCAACCCCCAAACTGGCAGGCTCCCTCCTTCGGGCCAAGGAGCTCAGGGTCTGCGTGACTTGAGGCAAGTCATCTGGGGACATTTGGGATTCTGATCTAGTGAGCCAGTGGAGACAGCACAGATAAGACCAGGACAGAAAGCCGGCAGTCTAAGTAACATCTGCTTGGTCTGAGATTTTGGCTCTGGCTCCTGCTGGGGGCCTGGGGCTGGAGACCGGGAAGGCTGCGTTTGGAGCTGGTTACAGCAGGTGGCGCCAGAGAGCAGAAACCACCCCTCAGTGGGCCCCGAGAAAGCAAGCCTGGTATTCGTTCTGCCCGGGAGGGAGGCATTAGGGCCAAGACAGGCAAAGGAGACCAGGCTCTCTGCAAGGTGATGAAAAAGGCAAATTTCCCAGATGGAACGTAGAGCCAGATATGGGTTATTTCTCAGGTAAGGAAAAGCCAAGGTAGGTCCTCAGAAGTCCGAGTCCAATCCTTGGATGGCCAGCACTTTGAGGAAATGCACGAAGAGAAGGAAAGAGCAAAACAATGTACAGCATTAGCTTCAGAGGCAAGATAAACACTCCTAGACTTGAAAGGCTCCCACCACTCAGAACCCTTAGCTGCTGGGCAAAGTATAAGTCCCCAAATAGCCTCCCCCACCACCAACAAAATGAAAACAACAACAAAAACCACTTATTCTGGCTGGTAAAACTCTGGAAAGCAGTATTTTTTTAAAGATTTTTTTTTTTAATGTATTTGAGAGAGAGAACAGGGTAGGCAGAGGAAGCAGAGGGAGAGAGAGAGAGAATCCTCAAGCAGACTCTGCACTGAGTGTGGAGTCCGACTCGGGGCTCGACCCCACAACCCTGAGATCATGACCTGCCACTGAAATCAAGAGTCAGACACTTAACCGACTAAGCCACCCAGGTACCCCTGGAAAACAGCACTTTTAAACAAAAAGGAAATTTATTTACATCTCAAAGCTATTAGGGGAAACCACTTTTTGATGTTCTTATCTCTAGGTGAGCTTGCCTCTGAATCACACCTTCATGGGAAGAGGGCAGACAGAAAGTTTCCTTTCCACATACACCCAAGCCTCCTCAGCCTCTGTGCCCCCACGGGCAGAAAGCATGGTCCTACTTATCTGTGTACGCAGCACCCTAAGTTGAAGAACTTTAAGCAGGCAAAGACTCTAAGCACAGGGATAAAAAGCATCACACACAAGATACAGGACAACCTCTCCTCTGAAAGATAATATTCAAAAGCAATCAACTGCTGAGTGGTGGAAGAGAGAAATCACTTCATACACTTAAGCAGTATGGGTCGGCTTGAGGATAAATCCTAGAGAATGTAACAAATCTGACTTCCATTTCCATTTGGTTTACTTTCATATTGCTACTTCTCTCTGGGGAAACAATCCTAGATACTTAAGGTCTGATGTCCTATAAATCAAATCTCTATGTTTACTTAAGTACATATACATATATGCAAACTTTGCGTTGCTTGAAAAACTGTTGGAACGTTTCAGGTGTTTGTTCTCTATCTTCTGCAAAAAGTGGGATCTGCTCAGCTAGGTTCACTGTTGGCTGCATGGCTCAACTAGGACAGTGGATGATGGCTCTGGGGTCTGTCCCATAACCTACCACCTGCAACTCGATGGGGCCCACATCACAGACATCTCAACAGCAGAAAGTAGAAGAGTGAGGGGATTCAGTCTCCAATAAAGAGACAGGAGAGCACAGAGCAAGGAAGGATGAATTGCCCCCTGGGTGGGACCAGGAGGACTTCCTGGAGGAGGATATTGGTGTTGCTTCATCCCTCTGTGCCTCTGCACATGCTTTGTTCTGCCTGGAAAACCCTTCCTCAATTCCCAGCATCTTCCTTCTGTGGGTAATTTCTGGTCTTCAAGAATCAGTACTGATCTCATCTGATAGCCTCCCTGACCAGCACCTTGCCCCTGTGCATCCTTAGAAATTCTATACAAATCTCATTCTAAGTACACAACCTAGAAATAATGTTATCTCCACCTCCTACCCTAATATTTACCCACCACACTGTAGACTCCTTCCTTTCCTCATCTTCCCAGATCCCTCTCCGTGCACCTCCCTCCCACATAGGGTTGCCAGTTAAACACAGAATGTCTACTTAAATTAGAATTTTAGATAAACAACAAACGATTTTTTTGGTGGAAGTATATCCCCAACATTGCATGGGTTGTATTTTTATTTGCTCAGTATGGCAACCTGACTCCTGAGACGGCAGATTTCACACCTTGTCCCTGACCCCACCCCCACCCCCACCCCCACCCCAAGAGGGCCATTCAAAGCTGTAGGTGCACTTTCTCAGCCCTGACCTCTCTCCCCAGCCCTCCAAGAAGAAAAGGGGGCACCCCTTGCCCACAGTTCTAGCATGCTGGAAGAGTAATCAAAGGTCAGTTTCAGATCCATGTTGTGCTTTTACTCCCTTATTGGGTGTATTATTCAATAGAAATGAAGTGTTTCAGTTCAATATAAAACACTTGCTTAATTATTTTTAAATGGGAGGGTTATCACTTACTTTTCATTTAAATGTGGCTTAATGAATGGTATGAATTGTATGACTACGACACTTTGAAATCTGTTAAATCCATGTTTAATTTCAAAATATGGCAGGCTGGAAGCAGTGACATTTACCTTCTCAGTTCCTGTTGGCTCTTTCAACCCCCTCTCTCCTGGAAGAAGCAAGGGAGATCCAGCTGGCAAGGCATGAATCTGCAAAAACACATCCAATCTCATCAGACTGTGTCCACCATTGTGAAACATCCTGAAGTTTAACTTATTCTCTTTATTTCACTATTGTAGCAAATGGAACTTTAAAAGCGAAAATAACAACATCATGGGTTCTTCTACCAAGTCCTTTCCTCCAAGATTAACTTTCTTCCCACTTCTATCCAGTCCAAAAGACTGGATGAAAAATTGCAACGAGGATCATTTACACTTGTGTTGCCTACCTTTTTCATGTCATGGCACACACAGTAAATTATGACAATTGTGTAACTGGGATGTTGGGAAGAATTTGGGAGATTCTATTTGAGACTTAGTGATACAAATTAATTAAATTTTATTAATTACTTTTACAGTGATAAAATGTTATGGAAGATATTAAATATGGACTTTTTAAAACATCTTCTAGTAAAATAAATCTTTTTCCACTTAGTAACACTTGATACTTGATTTTTAAGATGTAAAGATCAAAATCACATATGCTTTTTATGTTATTAGAAAAAATATAAAATATAAGAGCAAATTAAATCAGAAAAAAAAAAAAAAAAAAGCCTAACATTTAACATGCAGGCCAAGCAAAGAACATCACATCACTAATGACAAATCATGACTAAAACATAACTGAACTAAGACCAGGACTGTTTTTTGGGGTTTCTTTTTTGTATTTTTTTAAGATACCAGTACATTTTAACAGATAAATCAAGGGGAAGTGGATTGTTTGTAGCTGCCCCAGAACACTCTGATGGTGGAGACTGTTCAAAGACTTTCAGGCACTCAAAAAGTCATTACAGAAGTCAAGAAGATGATGGACGAAGCCATACAATGAATGTTCAAATAGAATTGAAAATGTCTAAATGTTATCAAAATTGCTTTTTCATATTTTACCACGATAAGAAACTTACAACCATCCATATCTCGGGAAACACCTGTAAATTACTCCAACCACCCCAGGCCTGTCACGGTACCCCGTGGGAAGCTCTGCCCTCTGGTCCCTTTCTAGCCCACTGTTGGTGCAACAAGCACACTCAAAATGAATGGTTACTGAAGAAGGGGAATATTTTTATCTATTAAATGAAAATCTTCCCCACATATCAAGGACTATGGAACACTGCGGTAAATTACCCACAGAAGACTCAGGGACTGCCCTCCTTGCCTAGCCACCCTGGGTGTGTGGAGAGGGCCAGTGTCAACACTCCATCCAAGAACATATCTGGAGACACTGTGGAGACCAAGCCCTGGGGTGAGCTTTGGAGACAGAGAAAAATGCAAAATCCTTGCCCCTCTTGAGGAGCGGCTTGCAGTGTGCAGAGTGGGACCAGAGATACAAGGGAATCTATGGTTTACCTGAGTCCCACCCACGATGAGGGTTCAATAATTCTTCAGATTCAGTGATTCTTTCCTGCCCACCCTCAACGTATGCTACAATCAGACACATGATTCTACAGAGCATCTGGCTGCATTTCTCCTGAATCATTCTCTTTTCTCCAAGAACTTGCCTTAAGTTTGACTCTTAAAAGTGTTTTTCTCCTACTGAAAAGTATGCCACTTTCCCCTTCTCACTCTCAGCCACTCCAGATGGTTTCAGAGCTCGGAAAGAAGGGCTCAACACCACCAGTCACCATGGAGTGATGATATTCCAAATGCCCAGGATGTAGAACCCAAAAAACTGGAAAGCTGGGTTGAAAATGAACCTAACCATTTTTGGGGGGGGGGGGGAGTTTTTTCTCTATTCATCCAACTTCCTAGGCCTCCGTAGGGTGTCCTCAAGCAGACTACTTCGAAAATGTCGGCCAAGCCTGTGCCCAAGAGCCTGTCTCCTTCAGCCCCATCCCTGCCTGGAAGGATCACAGTATTGAGGCAGGTGGTTTTCTTGATTCTGTCAAGGATGGCACACCCACCAGGGAGTCCTGGTGGAGGCCCCAGCAGCACAAAATTCACTAATGTGCATAAATTAGCACCAAATGTCTACTCTGTGGAGAAATGCCAAAACCATTCTTTCCTACAACAGGTAACTGACCATTCCCCAGTTCCCATCAGCCTCTTTCTTTAGCGAAGACCTGTTCCTTGCCTCGTCTTGTTGTTTTATAGTTTATCAGATGATTTCAAATCCATTTCCTCATCGGACCTTTGACATTTGGGCAGCAGAGGTTTTATTTCCATTATATAAATGAAAAAATAAAGCTCAGAAGAGTTAAATGACAAGCCCAAGACACACTAAAAAGTAAAGGGACAGCTGTCGAAGCAACGTCTTTTTACTCTGAATCCAGTATTCTTTTCGTGACACCATTCATAGCCAGCCAGAGACAACGAGAGACAAGTTCAAGAGGACCAACACTGAAGGAGCCACCATGTCCCTTCTCTGTTCTCCCGACCTCCAACTCATTATTCACCTGAAGTCTCTGATGAAAGTTCCAGAAACATCTGAGTCCCCTTTGGTGCACAGTTGATTCTAAGATAAACTACACGCATACGTGCAAACGCAGACACATATTTATATATATATATAAAGTGTATGGCCATCCCGGTATTTAAAACTCCTTAACACATTCCACATGGTTCTTCTCCATGCAGTAAGTGCCTGTAACACAGCAGAAGCTCAGTATCTATTAACTGAGTGAATAAATTAAGTCTTATCTCTCTCATCCCTTTTTATATCTCCAAACAGGCCTTCGATCCCAGCCTGTCCCACCTCCTCGCTAACCCCCCAACCACGCTGGAGTTCTGGAATAGGCTCAGTGCAGGAGGATGGCCCTAGGCAACTAAATGGATCAGAACCAGACAGAAATCAAACAGTAGTTCCTGTTCTGTTAAAGCACAATCTACGAATTCTAGCTTCAGAGATGACTGGGGTAAATGTTTTAATACTTTGGGACAGATAATCCTTTGAAATAGATATTCAAATCTCATTTTATAAATGGAGAGCTAGCAGCTCAGAGACGTTAAACAATGAGCCAAAGATCACAGAGCTGGTAGGTGGCAGAGGCAGAATTTGAGCTCGGTTCTGACTGCTGCATTTACCACTGTGTCCACCATGGTAACTGGCCTCCCTGGTACATCTTGAAGGTATCTGGTATGTTTCCCCTGGGGACCTCTGTTCCAGCCGTTTACCGGGCCTACTAGGCTCTTCCCCAGATATCTGCTGCTAAGTGCTAACTCCCCACATCTCCTCCGAGGCTCTGCTCATTCTTTACCTCCTCAATGATCCCGTCCCTCACCACCTTAAATTGCAACCCATTCTCTCCCTTACCTCCAACACTCTATATCCCCCTTACCCCCCACTTTGATTTTTTCCATAGGACATACCTCTTTGTGACCTATCATAAAATCTAGTTATTTATTATGTGTTTAGATATTTTCTAAGTTGGCTTTGCTATGGTATGGGTTTTTGTCTTTTTAAATTCACTTTATTTAATATTCACTGAGAATATTACTGGGAATATAGTAAGTTGAACATAATAAATATTTGCTGAATTGAAGGAGTAAATGAATGGTCGGCACTCAGTATTTATCAAATAAATGAAGAGTCAGGACTCCTCAGTTTATCTAAGCTATCCCATGAATAGATTCCACTTATTATATGTCTCCTGTATGCTAGGCCCAGAGATAGAAGTGATCTTATTGAATTAGTCCTCAAATCCTCTGAGATAGATAATCGAATCCCCTATCACAGATGAAGATATACAGGCTCAGAGAAACTAGGTAATTAGCTCAAGATCACACCACTGGCCAGTGTCAGAGGCAGGATTTGAACTCTGTTCCATATAACTCCAAAACTTGGGGGTCCTTCCATCCCACTATGGTACTTTTCAATGTGCTGACACGGTCATGAGCCACCTAGAAACATGCAGCATCTATCAATGACGTACTGCCCCATATGAAATAGGTAAGTCCTAGCCATTCATAGTTTATATTATTTTCCCATTAAACTCGGGTTAGACTCAAAAGCATTCCATTACCTGAGATGAGGTGGGCTATTTCCTCTACCCTTCTGGAGCCAGGCAGCGATGCCTGTTGCTGAATCAAGTCTGGTAATTTGCATTTCTAATCATTCAGGAATTTAATTAGTATCATGGCCTTAATCAGGTGCACTGCAAATATAGCTGATGTCACCAGAGCTTAATTAGTTTGAAGGAGAAAAAAGTTTTTGCAGTCTGAATATGTCTCCACTGGTATAAAGGTGAAGGGTCTCAGGGGTTCGTGGAAGAGGAAAGAAACCAACTTAAAATCTACATTCTGTGATTAAACATTTTTTAAAAAAAATACTACCTGGGAAAGATTTTTAAAATCGTAATATCGCTAAAATAAAAGTATGAAGGTAAAAGGATGCCAATTTCAACCATTTTTATAGGTCTGTTGAGGTATAATTTATACATCATAGCACTCACCCATTATAACTGTACAATCCAATGATGATTTGTAAATGTATAGAATTGGGCAACTCTCACCCAGGCCAGTCTTAAAACGTTTCACTCACTTCCCAAAATCCCCTCAAGCCTGTCTGTATTCAGTGTCGGCTTCTACCCCCCACCCAAACCCAGGCAACCACTACTCTGCCTTCTTATAACTATAAATTTACCTTCTCTAGACATTTCCTATAAATGGAATCATACAATATGAGTACTTTTGTGTCTGTCTGCTTTCACTTAGCATGGCCTGAGGTTCATCTGTGTTGTAGCATGTACCAATAATCCATTTCTCTGTATTGTTGAATAGTATCTCATTTTATGGATACAACCCATTTTGTCTATCCATTCACCAATTCATGGGCCTTTGGGTGGTTTCCACTTTTTTGGCTATTCTGAATAATGCTGCTGTGAATATTCATGCATAAATCTTTATGTGGACATGGATATTCATTTCTCTTGGGTAAATTCCTAGGAGTGAAATTGATTAAAGTCATGTACTAAGTTTTCATATAACATGTTAAGAAACTACCACACTGTTTTCCAAAGTGGCTGTTCCATTTTACATTCCCACCCACAACCCATGAGATACATTCCCACCCACAACCACTGATTTTGAAATTGCCTTAGATGGTAGAATGGCAAGTATTCAACTTTTTATGTTTGATCTTTGAACCGTCACCTTGAAAGAAAACTGGGAAATACCCAAATCACACTCTAGACACAGAGAAGGAATGATGGGAAATTAATTGAAATAAATGAGGTTTAGATAAGAGAAGGGATTTGTAGCAAGCAAGTATTCTCAAGGATAGTATTTTCAGATTTCATTTGCTAGGAAATTAAATCAACCAATTAAATCAAATAACTCTCCAGAAAGATCAGTTACATTTGCCACAGAGATTGCTCATTTGCCCAAATTTACCCTGAGATTTATATAACAAAGACATTGGTTTAATTTACCTCATTCTCCGTTTTTCATCTCCCTGTCCTGGAGGGAAGGAGCATTTTGTGGGCTTCATCCAGCTTTAGTTATTTATTAGTCAGACTGGATTGAGCCCGCTCACATATGGGAAACTCCAAGTTGTTTCATTTTTCTCGTGATCTTCAAAACTCTTGGTAAGATCTACATCACTAAAAGAAAGATGACACAGCCAACACTTGAGCTGCAAATTTAATCTGGGAATACACCGAGGCTCCCTGTGGTACAGTGCATGGGTTCATTCATTTAGTCTGGAAAACATTAATACGTTCCTTCAGATGCCAAGAGTAGTAGGACACGGGCTGTGCCTTCAAGGGAGTTAAAGACGTGTCAAGAAATGCTGCAGTACAGGGCGCCAGGGTGGCTCAGTCAGTTAAGCATCTGCCTTCAGCTCAGATCATGATCTCACAGTCCTGGGATCGAGTCCCGCATCAGGCTCCCTGCTCAGTGGGGAGTCTGCTCGCCCCTCTCCCTCCGCCCCTCCCACCCTTGCTCCTGTTCTCTCTCTTGCCTGCACTCTCTCTCTCTCAAATAAATAAATAAAATCTTTTAAAACAAAAACAAACAAACAAAGGACCAAATACTGCGGTGGAGTGTTATAGGTGCTGTCATCAAAGTAAACACAGATCAGAGGCAGGTGGCACAGAAATGGGAACAGGTTTAGGTAAGTCATCATGGAAGAGGTAATTCTTCAGCTCTTATGTTAAAGACGAGTAGGTATTTGCCAGAGAGCCAGGAGTGGGTGGAGGGGAGGTCATTCTGGCGAGATACTAGAACAGGAGCAGAAGCCCGGGGCTGTGACACAGCTAAGCGTGTTCAGAAAACTTGGAGAGCCATAAGTGCGGATGCAGCATGCAAGTGACCGCTGAGTGGGTATGCCAGGAGATGGGGCTGGGAAGAGTCTTATCTGTCTTAGATAAGAGACTAAATTATCCTCTAGAAAATATCCTATTGTAGGATGTTATGAAGGATCTGGCACTATAAGATCAGAATTTTATTCAGTTTATATTTATTATAGTAAAGAGGATAACTAGGAAGCCAATTAAGAACCTTCTGTAGTAGCCAGGCTGAGCCTCTGAACTAAGGCAGCAGCAGTAGAAGGAATAAGGAAGCCTAGAATATGAAGTATGTCAAGAGGGTAGCATCTCGAGCAGTGGTTTGGTGTAGACAGCAATCATCAGAGGCCCATGATAAAATGCAAACTTCCTAGGTCCCATCTGCATGATTTACAGGACTGGACTTTGGCCTAGGAATCCTCATTTTTATAAGCACTCTGGGTGATTCTCCTGCAGGTTGGCTGGGGATACTTCTCTGGAAAGTGTATGGACTTGCCACAGAGAGGAGCCTTGTAGAGAACCATTGATTCTAGAGCTACCACTGGAACCAGCACAAAGGGGACAGGTCTTAGAGTAAATAGGCTGGTAAATGTTGGGTGAGTTTTGCCACTGGTCTCTCCTAAATTGGCCCCTCACTTTGGTCTGGCTAACTTTGTAAAAGCAAATTGCACAGCAAAGAAAACCAAATTAAAATTAGTCACCATAGACAGTTAGATTTAATCAAAGTCTACTGGCTCATGTGTTAAGATTCCAATGATGCTAACTCACATTCATCTAAAATGAATTTTATCTAACTCACCGCACAGGTAGATAACTTCAGATTTCTATGAACTAGCTCTTGATACAAAAACTTTTATTTTGCCTTCATAGCACTCTCTGTCTCTTTCTCTCATCTATCTGTCTGCCTACCTATGAGAGGGATCTCAGTGTTGTCTTTTCTACCATAAACTCCAAAAGAGTATAAATTGGATTTGTCCAAGAGTAGAAATTGACCCTATTTGTCAAGAATCATTTTGTTCTGGTGTGCCTATGGAAAATAGCACAAAAGAAATGTTTTGTGTTGATGAAGCTGCAAATATGTAGATGTTTTATTTGCATATTGTTATAAGATGCTGAATATATAATTTGTGTATTATGCCAGTTTAAGAGAGTGGGGACTGCATTGCATTTTGTTTTGCACAAATATCTTTAAATGCAAAAAACACCAGAGTAATAAATTAAACATTTTAATTAAGCATTGTGGCACCCGACTGGTACACTTCACCGTTACATGGTTCAGAGAACTGTGTCAAATAACGTTGTTATTAGACTTCTACATTTATGACAAGCCTGATAACACCCGGTTAGTCTATACCTGCTCAGTTTTTTTTTTATCATGTCCCCCAACTAGAATGATAAAGTCTGAGACTCATAAAGTAGCCTACATTTACCTCATGATTATTTCATGCCAGGATGGTACTAAGTCCTTCACATGAAAGATTTTATTGATGATCCCAGTGACCTTAACTAGTTGACCCCATTCTTGGCCCCATTTTACAGATGAGAAAACCAACGCCTCACAAAGTCGACAAGGTCAAGGCCACATGACAGGTAATTCAGGAGCAGGGATTTGAACTTTGGTCTAACGGAGTGGACTCTTAAAGTGATGGCATATTGGCTCTCAAGGTTCTTTTCCATATAAGCGATGGGAGAAGTGGATTTAACATGGTGGAAAACGGAGACCAAACCTGGAGTGTCGAAAAATCCTACTTCGAAAGGGTCTTCTCGGGAATTACCAGCTGGGGGTCTACCTCACCTCTCTCCCAGTGGTGTGATGGTCAGTGTTTGGCATGCCACTCTCCATCAAGGAAGAGGCCCTGATTTGTAGCATTTGCAGATTTCCATGGTGTAAATCGTCTCACCAACCTACCATTTCTAAAGGTAGAGTTGGGAAAGAGGTTATGTATGCATTGTGTCCACTCCCTCCTAAAGTGGTCTTTAGGTTTCTCGTGGTCTCTGGACAAGCTCTGGAGACCTGGGACCACAGAGAAGACATGTGTCCTGTTTTGTGGGAGGACCCACTGTAGGGGAGAGGGTGGTGCTCCGCTCCCTACAACACAGTGGTGGAATGCAAGTGCCACCAGGCTATTTTTAATTAAAAAGTGATGACAGCTGAATATATTCCCTGACTCTGCAGCTAATAGCTTCCTGACCTAGACCTCACTCGCTAGACCCACTCCTGAAACCAGACGGCATTGGTCCCGATGGGGCTTCTATTATTGGCTGGCCGTCTCAACAGATGCAGGTCTAACCAAATCCATGTCTAATCTGAGCATACAAATGGGGAGATAAAAAGGAAAATGCTTAAATGCTGAATCACAACCCACAGAGGGAGAAGTGGGTATCAGCAGCTGTCTGGGAGGACACCAGAGGTCATTGTCATGGAGTTCCACAGCAGCCCAGGAAATTCTGTCCAGCCGTCATTTGGAGCTGCTACCTTTTATCTATTCATGTCTCACATTAAAAAGATGTGATTGGTGGTCCTGTTATGAAGGCTGTGTGCGTGGGTTAAAGCATGGTTTTTGCAGTCAGATATACCCAAAGCACCTTTATCAGCTTCCGATACCATTTAATCCTATTATGATGCCCATTTTACAGCTGAGGAAACTGAGTCACAAGGACATAAGTGGCAGTTCCTGAACTGAAACCAAGGTAGGCCTAATTCCAGGGCCTGAGGCCCTTACCAACATCCTTCAGACCCCCTCTTCCTGCTTCAAACTTCACACTTGGTTCTTCTCCTGAGGGTTTGCCAGCTCAGGAACAGGAGGCTGTTCCTCAGGCTCCATGGAGGCTCTCTCTCTACCTCCACCCCTTCAACTTACCCAAATTGTAGCTGTTCTTTAAGGTTCTAATCAAGTCCCCACTTTCCCATCATGTTTTCTTGGGGGGATTCTAACCCAGGTAGCTGTCCCGCTCCCTTTATACTTCCTGGCTGCATAAAACTGGCCTTCATTTTGCTTTGCTTCAGCTGCTCTCTGTGACGTAACTTGTCGGGCTTCTTTTCCAGCCTCCACTGTAAATTGGCATGGGCAGAAACCACATGTAGACCTCACAGCGCTAGGCTCTAGATAGATGCTCACTTTTTAAAAATCGATGAACGATACCGTATCCGCAAGTGTATTGATGGAATGAAGCTCTGAGAGTTCTAGAATTGAAAGGAAGACTGGACATTTTTTGAATGCTCATTACATGGTAAGCCCTATGCCAGGCATAGTACATACATGATTTTATTTAAACCTATATGGTTGATACTGTGCCTTCCATTTTACAGATTTTTTTTAAACACCCAGAGAAGCTCAGAAATTTGCTACCACCATATTGCTCGACAGCAACAGAGCGGTAACCTGAATCTAGACCAGTCTGACTCCAAAGTCCATACCATGCTGCCCTGTAGGTCATCATGTCCATGCCACTGCCTCTGTGAGAAAAGAGAATACACCTTCACAAAACTCCAGGAGACGGCCACTGTACCCAACACAGAAAGTAATTCCAAAGGCTCACTTGGTAATACATTCCAGGTTCTGCTAACCCTAATATTCAGAAACTCACGCTTCGTGCCGGTCTTCATCCCCTCTGGCTTCGATTTCATGCCATCTCCCTTTGTTGTGTAGGTAGGAAGGTGGGAAAGAGCAGGCTACCATTTCCTAGACAAGCATCCTTCTTGGGCTGGAAAAGTCCTCTGACATCATCTCGGCTTCATCTTCTCTAGAAATAAAAGACCAGCCACACGCCTCAGAGAGTGAAGATTGTCCTAACGGATGGGCTTTCCTACCCAGACAGAATTATAACTGTCAGCAGAGAACCGGAGTGAGAGCCACCAGCAGGACTGGATAATCATGGACAGATGCTCTTGGATCAAAGATTCAGGCTGAAAGGAGCCGTGAGAGCAGAGAAAGCAAAGCTCATGGAGGAAAGAATGATGTCGAGCACCAACGCGTCCTCCGTTACCTGCCTTCAGAGCCAGGCTGTGGGGTGGGCTAGGAGTGAAATGAGGCAAGGAGGCCAAGGCAGCTCCTAATTTGGGGAAACCAGGGATTGGCAGGCAGCCCCCACGCCCCGGCACCTGGGGAATAAGGGCAGCTGCTCGGGAAGCAACAAAAACACAGTAGAGACCGGAGGAGGGGAGCCTTTCAAATGAGAGTGCTAAATGTCTGGAACCCAGTGGCTAAGAAAGACATTGCCAAATGTCACGCTGAACACAGGCACGCTTTCCTGGGCCCTGGATGTGAAGGCCATGAACAATGAAAGGGGAAGCCTGTAAGGAAAATCACATGGACTCTGGAGCCTGCGCTGGCCCCGGGGAAGCTCTGCTGCATGCAGTCTTACAGGGAACAGAGGAAATGACCATCCAGCAGTGGGCCCGCCCTGCCCACCACACTTCCTGCCCCCATCTGCCGGTTGGGTCGGGAAAGGACAGAGGTGGGCTGGCTCCCTGAAAGGGATCAGGGCGGTACGTGTCAGAACAAAGCCTGGGCCATCCACCTGCAGGACAAAGTTCGCCCCTTAATAAGATGTGTGTTGAAGGGGGCACAGAGAGGAGTGTTGTTCCTTCGTTCCATTAAAAAGGGATTATGGGCTGACTGACCAGGTAAGCAGTGTGATCTGTGAACAGAAACTGGTCCTTTGGAAGTGGGAGTGTGGTTAAACAAAAGCCTTAAGAGACACAATCGGTGACTGTTCACTGCAGCAGGGTGGTAAAGCATGATGTCTGTGTTTGTGCGTGTGTGCAAGGGCGTGTGCAATATTTTCTGCTGTTGCTAAGATGGTTTCCCCCCTCACTGGCCTCTCATCCAATCAAAAGGTAGCTGCTCCTCATTGGTTGCCTGGCTTTATCGAATGACCATGACGAGCTAGGGTTGAGCCCACCTCATTGGTTTATTCCTATGGCCCATTGTCAGGGGAGAGCAAATCAGACACCTAATCAATATTTTGTGAAGTGGCACTAGACTCCTGGCTAAATTTGCATTAAATTCCTCCCTGTCTGTGCCTTTGCACTCAGATAGCATCATATTAACTTCGGAGGTAGAAAGAGAGGCAAGCAATCAAACACTGTCATCCTTCAGCCATTTTGGATGTATTCTTGAGTCTTGGCAAAAAATCTTAGAATGCCAAACGTGCAACAGAGGAATTAGTTATAAACAAGATGTAAATCTCCTGAACAGAAACATAGTGCAACTAGGCTAGATTAGTGGTGTCCCTTCTAGATGCAAATTGAATTTTCTTCCCTCGCTCCCTCCCTCCTGCCCTCCCTCCCTTCCTGTATTCATTCATTTATTGGACACCTACTCTGAGTCAGGTTCTGTCATGGCCCTGGATGCATCACTGTGCCAGGCAAGAAACGTTTCCTTTCTGGGCCACTCCATAGCAAACCAGGGCATGAGAGGGCCAGGGGTCATCACACTCTACAAACTGTCTCTAAAGGAAGTTGGGCTCCGATCATCATTCATGGAATGAGGTGGGATCAAAATCCCACAGTTGGAGGTCTCCTGGCAGGAAACACAGACACTGAATCAAAAGTTGAAGTGACCAGCATTTTCCCAGAATTCTACATAAATCTCAGATAAAATGTGGATGCATACTGATCTTGAGGAAGGTAAGAATTTGCGGTGTTAATAAATTTCCTCTCTTTCACAGACAAACTAGGAGCAACCAGCAAAGAAATTTCACATGCCCTCTACCACCACTTAGCAGCTCACCCATGTCTGTGCCCCTCTCCTCTGTGCTCCTTCCTGCTACAAGGAACCAAAAAAAAAAAATTGTGTTTCCATCAAAACCAACCCTTTTATTTATATGCTAACCCCATCCCCACTCATCAACTCAAGGATCTCCTATAATTGTCACCTCATTCTCTCACATCAATGAATTTCCAAATCTCCCCTCCCTTCTTGTCACATTTCATCATCATGAAAGTATACCGCAATATCCTCTTCTTAAAAAACAAAGATAATAAAGAAGGAAACCTCTTTATGGATCCAGGCTGGTGTTCAGCTAAAACATGCTGGTACTACCATGCTGAGTGTTAAAGTATTGAGATACTTCTGGACCCGGTGGGAAGCATCCATTTACCTGAGCTTCCCAAGTATCCCCTCTCCCATTTTTTTCGACCCAAACTCTCCCCTGGACATCCTGGACCTTCCGTAAGCCAGCAACCAAAGGCTAAAGTCTGGATCAGCAGGGCCTTCCAAGACCCTGCTCCAGACCTATAGGCAGCATCCAATCAGATTTAGCAGTCCCTGGGCCATATGTATGATCCCTGCTTACACCCTACACTTTCAAGTCATTCCCCACCACCCATGACTTTCCGCCCCTTAAGAGCAAAACCCTTGTAAGAGAGGTCTGTTCTCACTCTCCCTGTTTCTTTTCCTCTTTTCGTTTGAACACATTCCAATCAGATCACCATTCCAATGTTTCCAGTACCACAGTCTTTGTCAGGGTCATCAATAAACCTTCACTTTGCCAAATCCAAAGATCAATTCTCAGTGCTCATCTTATTTGGCTTATTAGCCACGTTTGACACAGTTGACCATTTCTTCTCCTTGAAACATCTTTACTTTTTTAATCTTTCTTGTCTCTGAGACACCAATCTCTCTTCAAGTTCTCCTCCTTCCTATCAGCCTGCCTTCTGTCCTCCTTTGCTGGTTCCTTCTTGTCTTCTTGAACTCTGAACATGGCAGTGCTCTAGGCCCCACATTTGGGACCTCATTTTCTTTGCTCTCTATGTTCACTCTCTGGAGATCTCTTCTAGCCCCTTGATGCCGAATACTGTCTATATGCCAATGACTGCCAAATCCCTATCTCCTGCTTCAAATTTCCCCTGAAATCTAGATTCAAATAATCCAATTGTTAACTCTGAATGCTCACTTGAGTATCTAATAGAAGTCTCAAATTTAAGTTGCATAAAATTGTATCCTTGATCTTCCCCTCAAGAGTTTTCCCACTTGCTCCCAGTCTTCTTCATCTCAGTAAGTGGTGACATCTTTCTTCTCATTGCTCAGTCCCAAATCCTTGGTCTCGGGCTTGACTCTTCTCTTTTTCTCACACCACGCTATAATCTACCAGCAAATTCGGTCATGCTACCTTCAAATCAGATCCAGAATCCAATTATTTCTCACCACCTCCCACCACAGCTACTCAAGACCAAATCACTATAATGTCACTTTTTTATTATTGCAATGACCATCTAAGGGCCTCTCTGCCTTCACCCAGCTGTCCTTCACATAAGACAGAATAAGTCTCTTTGAATATAGTAAGTTCATGATACTCCTCTGCTCAAAGTTTTCAGATGGCTTCCATCTCCTCCAGAATAAAACTCAAAGTCTAGATGCTATTCCTAGGCCCTGAAAGGCACAGTTAACTATGACATAGGTTTTGCCTCCAAGGAGCCCATTGTTTATTAGCTTAGATTCCAGCTTTACTTCACCCTGTGACCATCTTGCAAATATGCGGTTAATCATAAGAAAGACTGGATGAGAATATGAATAATGGATTATACAAATCTAAAAAAACAAAAGCCATTTGTGTGCAGCTGAAATCTTATTGGTCAGTTATGAACTGAAACATTTTACTTAAGGGGAACATAGTCCCTTCATATGCATTAAGGTGATTTCATTTCGTCTCCACTGACATCATAAACTGACATCAAATCACATCTAATTTCCAATGTACATGGCGAACACTCAAAATACCTGTTGAATAAATGAATGCTTAGGAAATGAACTTCTCATTTCTTAGCTGGGATGATGGTGATGAGAGCTGTGACCTGAATATGTACTCCATAAGGTCTGGTATTTCCTGCATGTAAATTACCTTTTTATCCCAATTTTATAATCTCCATTTTAAAGGTAGAGCCACGGTTGTGTGGCTCAGAAAATTTAAATGCCTTTGTCAAAGTAGCCTAATAAGTGGCAGGGTTTCAGACTTGAACAGTGGTCTGTATGGCTTCAATGCCTGTATTTTTGCCATAGCTATCTCACGATGAGTCACTCTTCTATCTCTGTGACTTTTTTTCCTTAACGACTGATCATCGATTTATTGCAAAAGTTGATTTATGCATCTGCCATGATGGCTTCAACCTCAAGTCCTGGCTCCACACTGACGGGTCATCTGCTTAACAATCTCAGAAGGATGATGCAAATCAGTGGGTCGCTTGTGGATCCTCATCTGAAAAGGATACCAAGTCTGAGGACCTTCACCACAAGGAGTTTTCCTTGTAGTAATTCTCAGAGTCTTGGTGGGCCTCTGAACTGGTCCTTTCACTTTGAGATTATTCTCCTTTGTGCCTCTGAGCAGGTCAGCACATATCTTCTCCAGAGATTTTACGTTGTGGCTGGTTACAGTAACTCGAATTTGGTGAATCGCCACCCCTGCTTCCATGAGTGTCTTCCCACTGTCTTTAAAAGCTTGTTCCTTAGCCAGAGGGAAGAGTGGTGAGTCAGGAGCAGGAGTGGGGCATCCAGAACTCTACTATAGCTGCAACCATGTCTTCCTCAAAGAAGTGTCACTTCCTCTGACACTTTTAACATTATTTTTTTTTAAGATTTATTTATTTATTTGAGAGAGAAAGAGTGGAAGGAGGGGCAGAGGGAGAGAGAGAGAATCCCAAGCAGACTCCCTGCTGAGCGTGGAGCCCCACACGGGGCTCCATCCCATGACCCTGAGATCATGACCTGAGCCAAAATCAAGAGCCAGACGCTTAACCAACTGAGCCACCCAGGCACCCCAACACTTTTAACATTAACGCTCTGATCGTTACTATCTCCACAAACCTCCAAGATCACTGAAAAGTGAGAGGCAGATCCTCTGTCCTTAGTTTGTGGATGGGCATGCTAAGCTCCACAGAGGCTCAAGGTCAAGTAAGGAAACAGAAAACACAATATCCTGCTTTCTTCTCTCCCAGCCTCCTCATGTGTCTTATGCTATCTCACCCATAGTTCTCTTAGCTAGGTGAATTGGGCCCATTGATCCTTTAAGTTCCAGAACAGATTTTCTCGGGTCTATAATCTCACATCTTTTATAGTTTATTAACCACCTTTCTCATACATAATGCTTTAAAAAGCCAATTCCCCATCTCCTGGAAGGTAGGAATGTAATGCTATTTTCTGAAGATGCTCTCAAGCCCATGGGAAGCTGAGTCCAATTTATCAGCCTTCTGATGTCAAATTTCAGTCAGGTATTTGTTTGCTTGTAATATGAAAAACATCTAACCAATTCAAGATTTGTGCTCATGAACTTGTATATTCTAATATAACCTGAACAAGGACTATATGCAGCTGAAAATGAAAATCCCCTAGATTTCACTGTATTTTTGAGAATCAAGTTTCTATTAACTAATCGTGACTCACCCCTATTCACACAAAAAATGCCCCCTTCTGTCAGTAGTCTCTGTGTTGAATGATCCTTCTGTGGTCAAGGGAAGAGCCAAAGAGGAGAATCCTATTAAGGAAACAGAACAGTAGGATGATGGTGAGTAGCCTCTGTCCCCCAAAAGACTGATCTTCAAAGCCAGGTAAATATGAAGCCCCAGCTGGCTGAGTGAATCAAGATGAAAGTATAGTTATTAGAAGAAGCATAGCTTCATTTCAATTCTCCAAAGCAGAAAACAGTAATTCATACAAAGCTCTGTGATGGGGTCAACTCCATGGAATGAATAAATGAATGAATGGTCATTCAGTCATTCAACAAGTATGCCTGCTTTTTTCAAGGTGCTGTTGTCAGTGTTACAAAGGGAAATTCTTTGTGAATTGCTCCACTGTAAGTACAAGTTGTATATAAATAGCCACTTTGATTGAACTTTGCTCCTAGGCACTTCAGTCCTTGTAAACCCATACAACCTGCTGAAGGAAAACACTCCTGGAAAATCAGAGTTGGGGAAATACTAGTATGGTAACAATCCCTCTAGTAGACCTCAGAAAGGATTTTAACACATATGAGCACACAATCAAGACAATGAAAAAAAGTCAACCTCTTTTTTTTAAATTTTTTTATTTTATTATGTTATGTTAGTCACCATACATTACAGCATTAGTTTTTGACGTAGTGTTCCATGATTCATTGTTTGCATATAAGTCAACCTCTTTTAAATAAATCGCTAAGATTATAGGCTACTTAGAAGAAATATTTTGAGATAAGGACAAGTCTAGCGGTTGCTCCAGCCATGTAGCTCCAGCTTATGGTCCAGGACCCCAAATAAATGCATTTTTTAAAAAGTAGATTTGTTCAGGTTTGGTTTACTAAAATTAATTCTGGAGCTGATTTTTCAGAGGTCAATTTTTTTAGGAGAAGGTATACCCTGGAAATGTAATTGGTGCTGTCATGTTCATATAGTTAATGTGCTTTTTTCTATGTATTTTCCATGTGTGATCCATGATCATGGAATTCCTGAGGGCAACATTAGAGCTGATTTTTTTTTTTCAGTCTTCTTTTCTTCTAGAATTTTATTAGTGTACCATAGAAAGTCCAAAATCTCAATCAGTGGCCTCACCAATGGGAACACCTCTATGGAACAGCAAAAGGTTACCATGACACCAAAAACCAAGGTCATGTGTATGTGGGGGAGCTACCAACTCACATAAGCCGGAGTTGATAATTTTTTGGTAGATCCAGCCTGATGCTCCTGGTACCTCCATAAAGACTGTAGGGTTCTGCAGAGAACTGGCTGAACACCACTGACCTAGCCCACCTCCTCATTTCTCAGAGAGAGAAACCAAGGCCAAGAAAGACAAAATGCCTCGTTCAAAATCACATAACCAGTTATTGCTGAGCTAGAACTAGTTTCTGATTCCCAAGATAGCACCTTTCCTCATACCAGACTCCTCTTAATTTTGGAGCCTACCGCAGTCTCCCTACAGCAAAAATTTCCTATTTCAGGCAACCCGAGCAGGCCAGGTTGGGTCTGAGCCACCCAAGGCCATTTGTCAGTGCCAGTCTCCCACCAAGCAATGCCAACCCCAGCATCTGGTCCTGGCCCCTAGGACTTATGCTCTCATAATTAAAGAGCTGGCATATATAAACAAACCATAACCTGAGCACCGCATGGTCAGTGAGTAGAGGTCAAACGTGGATGAGGACTGACTCCCAAGGTGAGAAGAAGCCAGTTCCCTAATTTCCAGTCTTGTTTGTCTCTGGTGACGTGTACATAAATATTGCAATTGCTACAAAGAGCCCTTTATAACTCTTTAAAACCCAAATATTCCTCAACCCCACAGCAAGTTAAACAAAACTGACGCTATCCCACTTTGGCCGGGTGGGACTGTGTGTGGGCCAGGGGGTTGGAGTTATTTTCAGGTTTGAGTTAGGGCTTGATTGCTCAGGGAGACATGCCGGGGGCAGCGTGGAGGGGGGGAGCGGGGGAGAACTCTGTGGCTCTTGGAGGAACACCAGGACAACCTTATTGGCTCAGACTCCATTTGACTGTACAGAACGTTACCAACGCTCTTCCTGGGACAGGTACCATTCCCAAGAGGCCCCACCCAGACAAGGTCTGAAGGGTCTGCAGCAACAGCCAGAGCATAATCTGAGCCTTGTACTATTTTCCTTATTGCTGCAGTGGGCGAGTGGTCATTTTGTTGCACTAACAAAATCTATCTCCTTCTTTGGGAAACAATCTAGAGACAGATTACTCAAATTGGAGTCTAGTGCATCTACCCCACCTGGGAGCTTTGTTAAATAGGAGGTATCCCAAACCCCACTCCACAGACCCACTGAATCAGAACCTGCGGATGAGTAAGATCTCCAGATGATTGGTGTGCATCTTAAATTTGGGAAGGACTGATCAAGAGATGAAGACCATGACTCTCTGGGTTCACCATTAGCTCCATGTACAAGATTTCAGTTAACAAACCTCCTTGGGTTTTCTGTGCATTTAAATGGAGAAAGAAGGGCGCCTGGGTGGCTCAGTTGGTTAAGCGACTGCCTTTGGCTCAGGTCATGATCCTGGAGTCCCGGGATCGAGTCCCACATCGGGCTCCCTGCTCAGCAGGGGGTCTGCTTCTCCCTCTGCCCTCTTCCCTCTCGTGCTCTCTGTCTCTCATTCTTTCTCTCTCAAATAAATAAATAAAATCTTTAAAAAAAATAAAATAAAAATAAATAAATAAATAAATAAATAAATGGAGAAAGAAAGGACCCCAGCGAAATCCAAAACTTCCTTAAAATATTCTTTCTTTTGCTCCAGCAGGTTTATCAACCCCATTTTCCCCTTTAATGGCTACTAGGGCAGAATTTGTTTCTAATCACCAGTAAGGACCTGGAGTAATATGAGTTGTGGACTGTGATAACCAGCAGTAAATATATTTGGCATTAAGTACTTCTTCACTTACAGACATCCAGCTGGCCACCAAGTCCTTTTGATTTTACCTCCTAAATGATTTTATTTATTTATTTATTCATCTCAAGTATAATTAACATACCGTATTATATTAATTTCAGATATATGCACCCCTATGATTACTGCAGCACTACTTACAATAGTCTAGATACTGAAGCAACCCAAGTGTCCATCAATAGATGAATGGGTAAGGAAAATGTGGTATATATACACAATGGAATATTACTGAGCCATTAAAATAGATGAAATCTTGCATTTGCAACCACATGGATGCTCCTAAATGATTTTTCAATCCTCCTTTCTATCCCCACTGCCCTGCTTTAGCTCAGGTCCTTATCATATGTAATGTGGACATTAAAATAGTCTCTCAACTGCACACCTGGACTCCCTATGTAATTATTTTGCTCATCAATTGCATCCTCCTAACTGGCATCAGAAAGAACATTCTCGAAGGCAAATCTGATCACACTGTCTTCTTGTTTCAAGTCCTTTAATGATTCCTGACAAATTCAATACTTTCAAGGTTTTCATGCAAGGTTTATGGTGATAGTGCTTTTATTTACCCGGCCAATCCTATTTCTCCCACTTTCCCACTTTTATACCAACCAATGTGTTTCGTTCCTCTCCTTTTTCCCAAGCTGCCTCTTTGCTTTGCATACTTTTTCTTTTGCTGCCAAATAAACCTCTTCTTCTTTTTTAAGACCTTGCATAGACAGTCCCCAATTTATCATGGTTCAGCTTATTACGGTTTGACTTTATGATGGTGCGAAAGGGATCTTCATTCAGTAGAAACCATACGTGGAATTTTGAGTTTGCATCTTATCCCTGGCTAGCACTACGTGATACGATCCTCTCTTGTGATACTGAGTAGAAGCAGCCCCGTGCAGTTCCCAGTCAGCCTCGTGATCATCAGGGTCAACAACCCAAACAGTGACAACTGTTCTGAACTACAACCATGCTGTTTTTCACTTTCAGTACAATATTCAATAAGTTACAGGAGATTTTCAACACTTTATTATAAAATAGGCTTCATATTAAATGATTTTGCCCAACTGCGGGCTAATATAAGTGTTCTGAGCATGTTTAAGTAGGCTAGGCTAAGCTACTATGTTTGGTGGGTTAGGTATATTAAATGTATTTTCAAGTTACAGTAGATTTACCGGGATGTAACCCCATCAAAAGTCAAGGAAGGGGAGGCTGGGTGGTGCAGTCAGTTAAGCATCGGACTCTTGGTTTCTACTCAGGTTGTGATCTCAGGATCATGAGATGGAGCCCCAAGCTGGGCTCCCCGCTCAGCAGGGAGTCTGCTTAAAAGACTCTCTCTCCCTCTCCCTTTGCCCCTCCCAACTTCCGTGCTCTCTCTTGCTCTCAAATAAACAAATAAATATTTTTTTTTTTTAAAAGTGGAGGAAGATCTGGAGTTTATTTTTATCCCACCATCAGCTCTTCTTGACCATGACTCTCAACCACTGAGTAGAGTTGATCATCCCTGGATCCCAACAGCACCTCGTGTTTGCTCAATTAGCAGCACTTTTCCTGAACTATGCTTCAACTTGTCTCTGTTCTTATACCAGTTTATGACACTTTGGGGTCAGGAACCATGTCACATTCTTCTTTTGTATCTTGAGTATCAAGTACCATCACTAACATATAGTAGGCATTCAGTGCATGTTTGACGAATGAAATAATTAAAGGAATATAGTCATTGTGTGAAGTAGGTACCACCTTATCCCAGGGAACTGTGAAAAATACACAGCAAACACAGATCTAGTGGAAATATTTGCAATGGATTAATCTTTGAGATTCTCCAATGATGGATATTAAGGAATGAATTGATGTTAATAGTGAAAATTACCTATGTTAGTTAGCTCTGCCACTACCCTAAAGGGAAATGATCTACCTCATATCATTTATTAAACACCTAATCACCTGTGACATCTAATAATCAGAAGAATTATAGCCTAAGACACAACCAAACCTTGCCTTCTGGGGACTGTCTGTCTATGACAGTTAACATGGACACCAGCCACTCTCCCAGATGGTCAGAGAACTCTTTCCCTTGGGGCATGATGGTGTTGTCAGAAGGAAAGGAAGTCAAGAGGTGGGGTCAATTAAACAGTTCTAGAAATTGGGTCTTAGCCTCTGCTACCCCATTTCCCCACACTGGGGTTCTCAGGACCCTCTGCTTCAAGCTCAGCTCAACTGGTCTCCAAGATCAATTTGGGACTCAAGCTTTCAAGAGCTCCAACTCAGCATTCTTTGTCAGAGGTCAAGCTACATTTGCACCCTGTCTTCCACCTTGCCTTCCTATTCCCTGCTCCTAAGGCCCAGAACCCACCTTATACTCTGGTTTCTGCTGATGAAAACAATAACAATAATGTTATTTCACACATTAATTCAAACTTACCATGCACCAGGCACCATTCGGGGTGCTTTATGTGTATGAAGCAAATTTAATCTTCACAACAAGCCAATTTACTAAGTACTGAATTATCTACATTTTACAGATGAGGGAAACACAGGAAAGTTTCCATATATTGTTTGCTTGTTGGTTTCTCCTGATCATGTTCTGTCTGATTACTGCAGATTCCATGATTTTAACTACTTTGGGTTGCCTTACTCTTTGGATATTATGCTCTGAACTTTGCAGCTGAATCTGCACACCCTCTGTCCCCATGCCACATGTCCCCTGACACCTCCCAGTCTGGCCATCCTATTACAGATTAATTTGCTCATTCCGGCCCTGTCCTGAAGAGGACAGCAAAAGACAGACATAAGGTCATTTATTTTCCACTCTATTTAATATGGATAATTAATGCTCACAGAAAGAATTGAACTCAGGGTATGTAATATGAATAAAACACCAAGTGGTGACAGGCATCCACACCACATAATGTCTGAATTAGAGAAAGAGGAAAGACGAAGTGCCATGTTTAAGAATGCACCACTTTGCAGACAGTCTCCTAGATATCCACCTAGGTTCCTTAAACTCTCTTTGTAACGAAACACAGGACGTCCATTAGCAAACTGAAGGATCTACACACCATAAGAAACAAGCCATTGCTGCTCCATTACCTGGGAGAGAGAACTGTGGAAGCACCTGGAACAGATTCAGGATTTTGTCCCTCACAGGCCTTTTCAATGAAGTGCATATTCACTGACACTCACATTTGCATAGTTCAGATAATAACAGCTCTCTGTTTCATGCTCAATGTTGAGGTCAATGTCACAAGAAGCTGTTTAGCAACAATCCCCTTTTCAGGCAGTTCTGTGATCAGGTAGAAGAGAAGACTTGGAGAAGAAGGAATAGAAGTCATCCACTGCCCTGGGCTTGGAGTTCTAAAGCAGACTGCATTTCCAGACACACATATAGACATGGGGTGGGTTTCAGTATCCTCTGGGGAACTTTGAGAAACACAGATTATATTTCATTGTCTTGGTCCAGATCTCTAAATCAGAACCTGCCAGTCAGATATAAATATATACAATATACATATAAATAAATATAATGCATATAAATAGAAATAAATATACATATATATACATATAAATATATATATACATATCTATATTTAGCTAAAATTTAGCTAAAATAGCTAACATTTTAAAGGGAGATTCGGATACATATTACTGATTAGGAAATCCTGCTAAAATTATCATCTTGGAAGAGCAAGAACGCTAATAGCATATATATTTTTTCCTCCAATAATACCAGGAAATGTAAATGAGCTACTGCTAAATTAAACCAAAAAAATTAGGACTACAGGGAGTGTCCTTCAATATAAAAAGAATTTGGTCACAATGAAATGGTTCTGAAAAATCCCCTCAATGATGACCGTTCCTCAAAGAGACTTCATTTGAAAAAAAGAGGAAATAAATTAATGTAGAGCAAGCCCTCATGGAAGAGAAACACATACTAAAATTCTTAAATAACAGGAGATAAATTCGGAGTATGATATGAATTTTAGAAAAGATGCATGGCAAGGTTTTGGACTGCAGTCCACTCACCGGTACATTTAAATTGTAATTTAATTTACAAATATTTGATGAGGATAATTTGAGGAGGGATATAGTCATCGATTTACTCTCTAAAAATAAATTGATGCCTGAACCATAAGTGTCAAAATCCACAAAGGTGAATTTTCCAAAGTCACAACACTGAACAGATTAATCTTCTCATTGCCCATCAACTTCGGCCCCCCTGTTGATGACAGCAGCTGCTTAAACCAGAAACATCATCTAAGACAAAGCTCCAATCATATGATGGATTGTGTGGGTCTTATACGAGCAGGACCTGCACAAAACTGCAGGAGCTTTGGGTCTTTTTAAACCAAGACAGGTCATTAAAAGAAATGAAAAGATGTCTTCTGGAGGTTTAATTAAGGAAGTTAATTCTAGGCCCCATCATAGGCCCATTAACCTTTCTCTGTTCCTAAAATATCTTATGTAATGTCAAAAAGAAGCAAAGATGGGAAAAGGAGCTGTGTAATTAAACCTACTTAACCTTAAAATGGAAATGTGTCAAGGGATAGAAGCAATTGGTATGAAGCTCCTAACCTGTATTTACGACCCCAAAACCCAGAACCCATATGCCTCGTCTTACTATGCTTGACTCACATTCTCTTTGCTATGGGTTGGACAACGTGGCTGGTGAATTTACTTACCGTGTCTGACCTGAACCATAAGTCAGTTGTCAAAATGCCGGAAGGGCTGCGCTATCCTGGTACAGAGAACAAATAGCTTGCTGGTTTCTATACTGATTTCTTGCCACATAAACATTCTTCTGAAGGTCTTCAAGGAGATGGTTTTTCCTGACCCAGGAATACCTTTCTTCCCCATCCCCGTGAGAGCGTGGCCAGGCTGGGGCTGAATCTGGTTGAAGATCCCAGAGAACCTGATGTACGTATTTTTTTTCTAGGATGGTACATTGTTATGCATGTAAATTCTTCCAGAATGCCAATGTATGGCTTGGTATACAAGGGCAGAGGCATAACAAGAATTTGGCTGCCTTCTCGACCCCAGCAGAACCTTGCATGAGGAGCGTTACTGGTGGGTTTTTGCCCCATTGGGAAACCATTGCATGGCAAGAGAAAAGGGATTACAATGGTTTCTTTCTTTTTTTTTTTTAATGTTTCAAGTTTTTATTTAAATTCTAGTTAGTTAACATACAGTGTAATATTAGTGGTTTCTGTTGCACTTAGTCACCTAGCTTGCTCTGAGTTCTGTGCCTGGCATTGTATCAGTAGGGACAGGACCATTCAGAACCAACCCAAAACCAATCTGAAATGTTGCAAGTTCCAAAACTTAATATAAGCAGTCAGGTCTCTATTAAATGCCAGCAGATTATGCACGTTACAGATTATTCGTGAAGACTTTGTTTTCTCAGGGGCCTCTCTACTAAGAGGGTATATGAGGGTTGACATACAATACAGGACACCTGTATTTTTATTTGCTAAATCTGGCAACCCTACCTGATATCCAACTGGTAATCATCACCCAACACCATTAAAACAGGACATTTTAGAGAGAACTTGGAACCAGCTCTATTGCCTCATTTTACATATGAGGAAACCCAGACTCCCCCAGAGATTTTTGGCAGGTGGTGGGTGGTCTGCTCATTCTTAAGACTCCTGGCCAGTCAGGGGCAGTGTTTGGACCAGAATTCAGCCTGTTTTATACCCGTTTTATTCCCCACCACCCAAGCTGTTTCTCTAATCACAATGCAATATTTTTATTGTTGTTACTGCGTCGTTTAACGAGGCTTTCCAAAAATCTGACATTTCTTGAACATTACCCTCTTCCAGCCTCTATGCTAAATTCTACAGACAGAAAAGAGTACCATGCTCTGCCCTACACCTGATAGCTTTTAGAATTTAAATTGGTTATGTGCTAAGGAAAATAAAAATTTTAATTGTTTGAATACAGGCAAAGGGCCCCATAATAATTTTTTCAAGCCCAAATATAAAGATGCTCTTGTATAGATACCATTTTTTTAAGTATTTGGGCCACTGTACCCCTCCATCAGTTAATTATTGATGCTGGTATTCCAGGCAAAGGTTGTAAATATAGCTGAATCTCAGCCAAACATTAGATCGCTCTGTTCTGCAAAGTCTGCTGGGAGAGATTATTCAAATCCAGTTGGAACCTGCTTCATACCCTCAGTCACTATCCTTCCAGAACCTTCTTTATACACTTTTGCTAGGAGATGTGGTATGAAAATCCATTATGTATAGAAGTTTCTCATTCACTTAGGAAGACTTGAATGGAAGAAATAGCCTTGGCTATGTTCAAGATAAATCTGTTCCTCTCTGGCCATCCCATGCTACTGTGAAAATTATCTGTGCGAGTGCCCTTCTTGCTTGTGATAGGATTTCCTCAGGTCTTTCTCTCAGAAATAACTGATTTTGCACCTCATTGTAAAATATAGTCTTGGACTTTGAAATAACATAGACATCACATACTAATATAAATGAGTTTAATCTAGGACTTATACAATACTAATATTAACCTGGGGGTGGCTGGGTGGCTCAGTCGGTTAAGTGTCTCCTTTAGCTCAGGTCATGATCCTGGGGTCCCGGGATGAGTCCCGCAAGAGCCTCCCTGCTCAGCAGGGAGTTTGCTTCTCCCTGCCCCCCACTCCCCCCGCTCATGTTCTCTTTCTGTCTTTCTCTCTCTTTCTCAAAAGAAATAAATAAAATCTTTTAGAAAAATACTAATATTAATCCAGTTGGAAATTCAGGTTTTATTCATGTCTTTAAAGAGTTCCTATTTTTAGATGATCAGTATTATTGACAGAATTGTGCCCTCTCCAAATTCGTATGTTGAAGCCCTAACCCCCAATGTGACTGTTATTTGGAGATAGGGCCTTTAAAAAGGTATGGGTAGGGTCACCCAAGGGCTCAGTTGGTTAAACGTTTGACTCTTGATTTCAGCTCAGGTCATGATCTCAGGGTCTTGAGATCAATCCCTGCATCAGGTTCCACACTGGGCATGGAGCCTGCTTAGGATTCTCTCTCTCCCTCTGCCCCCCTCCCCCAAGAAGTGCACATGCACATGCGTGTTCTCTCAAAAAAATAAATAAATAAAAAGGTAAATAAAAAGGTGCAGGTAAATGAAGTCATAACAGCAGGGCCCTAATTCACTATGACTGTGTCTTTATAGGAAGTGGAAGAGACACCAGGAATGCTCATGTGCAGAGAAAAGGCCATGTGAGGACACAGCAAGGGGGTGGCTATCTGCAAACCAACGAGAAAGGCTCAGAGGAATCCAACCCTCCCAACACCTTGATCTTGGACTTCTAGCCTCCAGAACTGTGAGAAATCAATTTCTGTTGTTTAAGTCACCTAGTCTGCAGTATTTTGTTATGGCAGCCTGAGCCGACTAATACAATCAGAATGACGCTTGTGAGCATTAACCGAATAATTATTGGAGTGTAAGAGAAGTGAAAGCAAGAATTCTATCTTGTTCACTGCAAAATTCACACCTCATATAGTGCCTAGTACACAACTGTGTGCCTAGCACAGAACGAACAAATGGATGGATTTAGACCCATGCCCCACCAAAGCAGTTCCAGCCATCCAACGTAAGCATAGTGTGAGAGAGGAAAAGCAGAGGCTTTGGAGCCAGACAGACTGCTTTCATTCTTCTCTACCTGTGAACTTGGGAAGTTCCATAACCTTTTTTCTTTTATTAAAGATTTTTTTTTTTATTTATTCATTTGAGACAGAGAGATACAGAGAGAGAGAGCATGAGCAGGGGGAGTTGCAGAGGGAGAGGGAGAAGCAGGCTCTCTGCCGAGCAGGGAGCCGGATGTGGGACTCGATCCCAGGACCCTGGGATCATGACCTGAGCCGAAGACAGAGGCTTAACCATCTGAGCCACCCAGGCGCCCCAGTTCCATAACCTTTTTAACCTTAGTTCTTTGTCTATCAATGGACAACAGTAATATTTTTATCATGTAGTTGTGGAGATTAATTGAGATAATACACCTGGTATATAATAAGAACATGGAAAGTGACAGGTGCTATGAGGATGATATTAATGGTGGTGGACCTTCCATGTTTTCATTCATTTATTCATTCAACAACTTTTTATTGAGCAAGCCCCTTCTAGGCACCCAGCATTGTTCCTGGCATGGAGAATAAAACGGGTAATGACACAGCGTCTTAGCTCACATGTGCCTTACATTCTAGAGAGCAGAGTCAAAGACAATGAGAAGTAATAAAATAATTTCAGAGACTGGTAAGTGCCACAAAGAAAATAAAGCAGAATAATGTGATGATGACAGTGAGGACAGAGAGATGGCAATCTCTCTGGGAAGGAGACATTTGAGGCTGAGTTCTGAGTCATGAGAAGTCAGCCTAGAGAGTATCTGGGGGAAGAGCATTCCAGAGTGAACAGCTGGTACGAAAGGCCTAAGGAGGGATGGCTTCCGCATCTTCAGGGAAGAGAAGAAGGCCAGTGTGGCTGCAGTGTAGTGAGCAATGTGGAGAGAGGTACCAGATAAAGTCAGAGAAATTAGCTGCAGCCAAATTATATAAGGATTTATAGGCCAGGATGAGGTGTTTGAATTTTTTTCTACCGTAATGGAAAATCACTATACAGTTTCAAGTAGGGGTGTGAAAATGAGTTGATTTATGGTAAAAACAATATTCTGCTGCTGTCAGGGTGACAGGTGGTAGAAAGGCAGGAGTGAATATAGGGGGTTGCTCAGGGATCATGTCCCAGTAGTCCGGGAGAGAGGGCATTGGCTTGGACTATGGTGGTGGTAGAGCTGGATGATGGACTCATGGAGACTATCATGAAGGCAGATGGACAGAACCCCCAATGGGTTGAATGTGAACAAAATGAGAGGATCAAGGATGACCCCTAGGATTCAACTTAAAGAACCGAATGAGATGGTGCCATTTATTGCGATTAGTTGGGGGTGGGTAAAGGCGGGAGAGTCGATGGAGATGACATTGACCCTGACTTTGTCTCTATTTATCAATACAGTTGATGCAGCTTTCACGGCCTAGCCAGCAGTAGCCTGTCCCTTAAGAAAAATCACTGGAGCTTAGTTGCCAATATTGCAGATTCATTATCAATTCATTGATCATTGCTAAGCCTCACACTTTAAGTAGTTGTGTGAAAAATGATCTGGGAGGAGCTTGGGTTTGTCATTACACTCCTCTTCCAGGCCTTGGTTTTCTTCCCTATGGAATGAAGATTTTTGTGTGTGTTTATTTTGGGGTATTTCCCAACTGAACCACATCACCTCTCCTCACTCTGGAGAAGCTAAACCAGAGCAGGGGCTTCCCCTAGGAGCCACAATGATGGAAGAACAGATAATGGTCAATACTTGAACATTGCTTTCCTCATACAGGCTTCAGAGTTCTTGCTCTCCCTGGCTCCCTCCTTGCTACGTCTCCTTTCTCTCTCAAGCAACATATTCACTGCATCATCTCCTTTGCATAGGGTTCATATGGCTGCCAGTGGCTGGCTTTAATTAGAGCATGGTACTGAGCATCATTACGAAGTTGGTGGTGTTAAATTTCAATGTACTCAGATACCATGAGCTGAAGTCACAGCTCATGACAGCCACAGGGAAGCTAGCGTTGAACTAAACTGGGAGATAATTAAAATAGGCAGGAGCAGAGATTGTTCATACCGGCCTCTCCTGCACTCTGACCCAACCACCCCCTTTTGGTGTCATGTCTTTCTTCCTTTGTCTTATTCATTTTCTCTCCAACAAAGGTTACTCTGAAGTGGGCACCTAACAAGGATGACAATGCTATGAGCAAGAAAAGAAAGCAATGAGAAATATAAAATGTTAGTCCTGAGAAGCTGCCTCTTACGGTTTTAAAATCATTCCGAAATAAAACCAGAGTGAATTACCCAGGTAACAAGTATGCCTTCCAAGTTCAAAGACTTCATTGGTCTTTATATTGTGTCTACATGAGGGTGAGCAGAGTTTTCGAATTTCCATTATACTAAAGAGAGAGAAGAGAGACATAAGTAGTAGCTAACTGAATATCACTGACAAATAGTTTTGGAATTTACTTAGTGAAAATTCATCAGTCATATGCAGTCACCAGGCACATTCTTTGTCACTTTTTCTGAAAATCACCCCCCCCCATTAACCACCACTGTCACCTAAACTTCAGTAAAGTGCAAAGAGCTTTGATTGGCGAACAGAGAACTTGCCTTTATGTGGCTTGGATAAACCAGTTAATCTTGTTAGAAATCAAGGTAAGGCAGAATTCTAGGAGATGCCATTGTGAGCTACTGATACAAAAAGGCAAATAGATGACTTAACGTCCGGTCCAAAATAGGGAAATTTGGAAAACTGCCCTGAAATACGTGGATGATCCCACTTTCAAAATGATCGAAATCATTTTAGACAAAAGTAAGCCCTAAGAAGAAAATCAACTAGGTGTGGTGATAGAGAAATAAGTAAGGGGAGGGGGTGACCAGGAGAGGTTAAATTTAAAATGAAGCATGGAAAATGAGGAGGAATCAAGCTAAGAGCCAGAAAGGGAAAGAAAACAACAGGTGCAAAGCTCTTGGTGTAGGAAAGAGCTTGGTGTGTTCAAAAAGTGTCAGAAAGCCAGGGAAGGCTGAACAATGGTGACAAGGGAGACAGGAGCCCGAAATGAGGTTGGGGAGTTTAGCACATGGGCAGGAGCCATATATCGCACATGGTATTTAAGGCAGAGAAAAGTTTTAAATGTCGGGGCGCCTGGGTGGCTCAGTTGGTTAAGCGACTGCCTTCAGCTCAGGTCATGATCTCAGGGTCCTGGGATCGAGCCCCGCATCGGGCTCCCTGTTCAGCGGGAAGCCTGCTTCTCCCTCTCCCACGCCCCCTGCTTATGTTCCCTCTCTCGCTGTCTCTCTCTGTCAAATAAATAAATAAAACCTTTTAAAAAAAAGTTTTAAATGTCTTCTAAGTAGAATTGGAGATCATTAAAAGATTTAAGCACAGGAAAGACACGAGTTGGTTTTGCTTTGCTTTGTTTTGTTTTGCTATTTATAGATCTCTCTAGATACTATCTAGGGAATGGCTTGTCAGGGGTGGGTGGAAGGGCAGAGTGGGAGCAGGGCAATAGATTAGGGGGCCACTGCAGGTACCTGGCAGGAGACCATGAGGACTTGGGCTAAGATGGTGGCAAGAGTAGATGAAGAGGAAAAAAACAGCTTGAAGTATGTTGTAGATATACAATTAAGAGGATTTGCTCATAGACTAGATGTTAGCAATGATGGAAGGACAAAAATTAAGGGTCACCTAAGTTCCTGGTCTGAGCCCAGGGTGGCTGGTGAGGCCCTTTTTCTTTAGAGGTAGGACTGGGAGGGATGAAGAGTGAGTGCAGCCAGAACGAGTTTGAGAGCAGGAGGAAATCAAGAGATCCATTTTGGATATTTTAACACAGTGATTCCTGTGAGGTATCTAATTACAGTATCATCTGTGGTTAGTTGTATAGTAAAATATATGAATCTGGAGCTCAGATGAGAGGGTAAGGATGAAGATACAGATCTGGGAGCATCAACATGGTGATGATATGTAAAGTCATTGGGTTGGATGAGCTCACCTCGGGAGAGAGTAGTCATAGAGACAAGAGGATGAGCCAGACCTCAAATAGAGGAAGAGACTCTTACCTCCATGATAGGAAGGGCGATTCAAGGCATGACACCAACCCGGAGCGAATGGAACAGAAAAGAGAGACAGCCAGAGAGAATATGTTTCCCACTCCAGTGCCCAGTGCCTCCCTAGAAAACCATAATTAATCCTGAAGATTAAGTGAAATAATGCAGAGAAGAGCAGTTAGTGAACTACAACTTATTATTACATTTGCACTACAATTATTAGGTTATTGTCTGATCCTGGATTTATTTCTGTGTTTACTATTTGTCTTCTCACTAAGAGATAAATTCTTAAGGTCAAAGATGCCATTATGTCCACTAATGGTTCTAGAACAAGTAAATGTGGGCTGACAGATTGACTGTTATTCTCACTATATTCAAAAGAATAACTGGTCAATGCCTGCTTCAGGTTGGCTTCTGATAAGCCATCATTCCATCCTGGCCACTTCTTGTAATTTCACATTTGCAGGGCAGATATCAGAACTCTTTAATTCTGATGAAAGTATGTGGCAGAAGCTCTTTTTCTCAACTCGATATGAAGAGGAGAGATGCTCATCTGTTCAGGAGGAGTTTTTTTTTCCCTTAGCTTTGCCAAGAAAATTCAAATCACACACAGGAATAAAAGAACTCACTTGAACTAAAAGGAAACAAGCATTTAACAAGAAGTTTTGTAAGAGCTCTGGACTTCAGCATTCTTCTGTAAGGGGAACATCAAAATGGCAGACTATTACTGAGAGCAGAGCAAATACTCCTGGAGAATTTTGTGAGAACAACAACAACAACAAAAATGAGTTTTCTTAGTTTTTGCTCAGTCAAGTTGTTCTTGTCTATTTTTCAAAGAAGATTTCTTCTTTGGGGCGCCTGGGTGGCTCAGTCGTTAAGCGTCTGCCTTCGGCTCAGGTCATGATCCCAGGGTCCTGGGATCGAGCCTCGCATCGGGCTCCCTGCTCGGCGGGAAGCCTGCTTCTCTCTCTCCCACTCCCCCTGCTTGTGTTCCCTCTCTCGCTGTGTCTCTCTCTGTCAAATAAATAAAATCTTTAAAAAAAAAAAAAAAAAAGAAGAAGATTTCTTCTTTGCTTCTGTCTTTTTTTTTTTTTTTTTTGTAAGATTGATTTATTTGAGAGAGAGAGAGCACAGGAGGAAGGAGTCAAGGGAGAGCGTATCTCAAGCACATTCCACGCTGAGCACTGAGCCTGACTCGGGGCTCAATCTCAAGACCCTGAAATCACGACCTGAGCGGAAACCAAGAGTTAGAGGCTTAACTGACTGAGCCACCCAGGTGCCCCTGCTTCTGTCTTTTTAAGGCCAAATACAACCTCAAGAAACAAAAAGGTAAGACACTCTCACTTTTATTAGGAATTCACCCTTTTATCTCACAGGACTTTTAAACTTCTTCACATACATGACTTTCAGGGAATCTGAGGTAAGAAAAGATCAATCTTTTATCGCCAAAGAGGAAGAGGTTTAGAGGTGAAGCCATCTCACCAGCAAACAATAGAATGTACTTCCAAAACATGTTTTGGGAAGATGCACACTATCCTCTCCTCCGCTAACAAACTCCACGACAGTAGATAACATCTGAAAGGTCTAGCCTTAGAACTATAAGTTATAACAACCTTAAATATGCAGAAGTTGTCTAGATTTTGTAATCAACGAGAATCCTGATTTGTTTGCTGTGGACCTTGGACAAATTATTTCTTTGTGCCTATTTTTTTCATCCTAGAGACGGACTGATACCACTTACCTTGCATGGTTGTTGTGAGGTTTAGATATAAAGCACAAAGAGCTGGTAGAAAGCATGGTGGAAGAAGATAAGAGATGGGGACAGACAGACAAAACACAAGTGCCTGCTTCCTACACTGGTGGGTAGAAGGACTCATGGAAAATAGGAAGATATAGTAATGACAAGACAGAATATTTTTAAGCCCTTACTGTATGTTAGAACTGAGATAGTACTTTCATGAAAATTAAGACATTTTCAAAGTGACTCAGTAGAAGGTGATGGAGCTGGGACTCATACGCAGGCATTAAAGCCCAGAGTTCTTGGTCTTCCCCACTACAATGTACTGCTTGCCTCCGAGGTATAGGGAAGACAAATATATGAAAATCAGGACACTTGAGCTCTAGTTTTCATTTCCCACAAATTAAGTCATTTGGCCCCGGGAAAGTCATCAAATTTCTGTGACCCTCGGTCTTCCCAACTGTAAAATGGGGGTGCTGGATATTACTGGATTGCTAAGGTCGTGTCTCTTCTACAATCCTATGGTCCTGTGATTTTTTTTCCATCTTATTTAGATATGATTCACCTATAATACTGCATTAGTTTAAGGTTTACAACTAATGCTTCAATATGTATATAATGTGAAATGATCACCACAATAAATTTAATTAACATCCATTACCACACAAAATTTTGATTTTGTGTGTGTGTGATAAGAACTCTTAAGATCTACTGTCTTAGCAACTTTCAAATATATAATACATCATTGTTAACTATAGTCCCCATGCTGTACATTATATCCCTAGGGCTTATTTAACTTATAACTGGAAGTTTGTACCTTTTAATTGTGGTCCCGTGATTTATACCTGTTTTAATCAATGAAGGTCATTCAGCTTTTCAAAACTGGCGAATTACTTGGCTGACAGAGTGGAAAACATGAAAATCTGTAAGATGAACCAGGTCTCAAGCAGGCTAAAAAAAACAAAAACAAAAACAAAAAACAAAAAAAACACCCACTGGTTCTATCTTGAACCTGGAGAAATGAAAGGAAGTGGCATTTGTCCAACATAACAATGGGACATTCTACTGTGCTTCTCTATCTCACAGTCTTGACAGAGTTTCCTGCCACACTTAGACATGAAATGTCTTCTACGATGAACAGCAAGGAAAAGGGATGGATCCGAAGAGGTGAGGGCAGATCTAGAAAGCAGCCAAAGCTACAATCACAACCAGGTCATGACCATACCCCATCACACCTGTGGAAAAGCAGGGCCAATCCTTCTAGAAAACAGCAGTCCTGGGGCAAAACCAGGGTTGGGAGCCAAATGTCTAACATGCTGATCCTTTCCTTTGACTTTTCTGCTGAATAGTATCAAGTAGGCATCAAAGATCAGATTTTCTTGACCCAACATGATTTGGCCTCAAATTTTCAGGTATAGAATGATGGTGCCCCCCAAGCCCCCCACTTAAGCATAATGATTAAGTCCCATCAGAAATGGCTGACAGAAAAAGCCCTGTCGTGGCTCCAATCTAAATTGTTGAAGCATCAGAATTATATGGTGCTTTTATTATCTTGTGGAATGCATGTCCCTGGGGTACTCCTTTGAGTTCAACTAAAATGACAGTTTAATTCTCAGTAAATGAGTGCTAATTAAAATGCTGGGGGAAAGACTGTCATAATTGAATAATGAGAATAATGCAGCGTACATTTGTTTAAAGGTTCCTGGAAGCTGAATTTAGGGATCAAAAAATGGTCTCTAGGAGCTCACAGGCAAAACCAACTCTCTGAAAAGCACTCATCGCTCTGTGTGTATATTCGCTAAAGTTTTTATCTTGAGTAAGAATTGCTTTAAAGCTGCTGTGAGCATGTACGTCCTTCCGTCACATCTGTCTCTTACAAAATGTCGGTGAACATGTTCCTCACAGCATAGATTTTGTGAAATGTAGGCTAGAGTGGAGCCGGTGGGGTGGAAATCTGTTTTTGATCTACTCTTAACACAGGTAGCGGGGATCGCCTCTCTAAATTCATATCTCTAGAATGGAATACTCTTTGACACATGAACCCTTTTAGAAAACTGCAGAATTAAGACAATGCCAAGAGGAGAAGTGTTCAGAAGGAAGCAATATGGTTTTGTGGGAAGAGCATTGGATTCTAACCTTAGCCTTGCTGATAATTCTAAGACAAGCCCGGACCTTGATCATTTAGTTGAAACTGTTTGGAAAACAAAATGAAATAATACATGATGAGTAACTTTAAAAGAAAAAAAAATTTAGAAATGAAATAAAACTTTAGTCTTTGGTTGACTCTGTCATAAATAATGCGAGCCTTTTATTTATTTTCCTAATTCAGATGACCCTGGCATATAGATACACTTTAACAGGTTAGACCCATTTGGCCAAGCTCATTACAGTAGCATGTGACCAGGGAAATCTGAATTATCCTAAAATACAAAATTTATCCTTCATCCCACACAATGTCCAATTTATATACCCACCCCCACCCCCAGCTGCTGAGATAATTGGATTGACTTTCATGCTTCTGGGTTTCTCGGTTTCCTTTAGCCCTTCCACTCTAGTAATAGTTAATTTCAAAGGCTTCAGGATTGTATTGAGTCCAACCTATTCAGTGAGTTTCTGTCCTGTCCTTAAAGATCTATGGGAAAAATAAATTCTATAACCTCCTTCCATGCCTAACAACTTTTACAGTGAGTAAATTCTGTACAATCTGAATTCCTTGATTGTGAAAAAATGTCCCCAGGGCCACCCATTGGGAGGCCTCCCATACACTTACTAATCCAACACAGCTTAGGGGCCTTGACAGCTCCAGCAGCGCGGCTTAGACACCCCCCTTATGAATATGCAAAGACAATCTTTCACTTACAAAAGAAACTGATATAGCCATTATGGCCTGTGGTTAATCAAACCTCCATTCACTTCCCTCTGCTTTGAGAACCGTCATCAAGAAAACGTGTTGCTAAGCAAACTTAGCAGTAAGGACCTGGTTCCCGTAAAAATGACTGCCTAGAGGCCAGCTTGCTTAGAAGTAAGGATCCTGGTGGGTTTTTTTTTTTTTTTTTCCAGCCTCTAATTTGATTTCCTATAAAATGTAAGCTCATCATTCAGTTAAAGGAAGATTTGGAAGTTGCTCACACATTCCTCATTTTAACAAGTTAGAGTTTACACACACACACAAATACACATGCGCACACACACACTCACTCACACCAGGTCCTTCTACTTGCTTCTGTAACTGCTTCTTGGAACATATCCAAGCTTAGGCCAAGCAAATGCATAATAGAGAAGCTGCTGACTTTCCAAGCATCTGGTGAATTCACAACTTTCATTGAGCCTTACATAATGTATCATCAATATTCATTCTTTCATAGACATCTATCTTAGTCATTCCCACCTCCCCCAGGAAACACGGTCAAGAGAAAATAAAGGACACTCTATCACAAATTCTTAATGAACAGTACATAGGAGCAGAAATTCACTTCCTAGCTTTGCAACTAATTTTCAGTGTAACCTTAAAAGATCACTTAGAACTAGCTGTGCCATGGATTCCATAGCCCCAGAATGGAGAATAACACTTTCTATGACATCAAGATGAGTCTTTAAGCCTACCCACACAATAGCATAGTATCCTTTCAAACTACCTGGTTTATCAGGTTCCATCTAGGTTAGTCAAAAGCTCTGTTTTGTAGGATCTAGGTACTAATTTCCTCTAGCAGGTGGTGGGCCAGTGGTACATGCGAGGTTCTGATTAATCAGTTTGGGTTAAATAAATGAGTAAGGAAATGGCTAATGTAGTATTTTCCATTCGTTCAATGGTGGCCATAGGTCAGTGTTGCTCAGAATGTAGTCCTGAATCATCTGAGAACTTGTCAAAAACGAAGATTCACAAGCCCTGCTTGGGGCTTACTGAATCCCAACCTCTCTTGGTGGGGCCCAGGAATGTACAATTTTAATAATGGTTTAAAATGGTTCTCAGGCACACGTGGGTTATAGAGACCCTCTGTTTGGCTTTTTTGTCTCAAAATCATTGTTTCTGGCTTTGCTGGAACTCTTCAGTCAACTTGAAGTAATGATGGTTCTTATATGTGAAGAACTCTTGTTCCAAAGGCTTCATGTTCAGACTGGGTTTGAAGACCCATATTTTTGATATTCCAAAAACCTGTCAGTAATGCCAATGCTCAGGTGACTATTTGGTGTTCAATCCATCTCTGGTGTCAGATGCATGAAATCGGTTTCTCTTTTATCTGTTTTGCCATCTGACTGACATGGATTGATTAGTTAAGATTTTACAATAAAGAGAAGCTGATGGATCTTTGAGTCAAGTGGTGTGTGTGTATGTATGTGTATGTGTGTGTGTTCTTATGTGTGTGCATTTAAATGCTTTGATTTTCTTTTGTTTTGACTTCCTTCAATTAATTCATCAGCTTGCAACTAGTCAAGTGTGACTTCTTAATAGCGTGGGTCATGCTTACTCCTTCAATCAACTCTTGGCATGTAACGCTCCTATCTTCTTCTCCGAACATTTGTGTAAGACCTCTACCTGTTTTGTCTACATCTTATGGAAAGGGTTCTTTGTGGGGCACTTGTGGATTTTTATATTCGGTCATGAGTAAAACATGTGAAAGTACACTCTAATGAATCTTTAGGTCTACATTCCTCAAAGTTATGCTCCTCAGGGGTGCCGTGGCATAGCTTTATGAAGGACCCCCCTCTAATAATAGTTGATAGGAGTCAGGATCTCATCTAAGCCTTCAGAGAAGTTTTTCATCCAGTCTTCTCTCATAGAATTGACACTTTTGGCACTTCTGTCAACATTGTACTTACAGCTTCTGTGACATGACTGAAATTCCTTGAGGGTAGTGAATGATTTTTTTCTTTCTTTCATTCCACCCTGTCCCTCCCAAAAGCATCAGGAAAAATCCAAGAGGAGATGCTCAAGTCTATGGAGGTGGCAATGCAGTCACATGAATTAGTAATTAAATATAACTCAGTTTCTCAGACCTCAAAGACCAGAGAGTTAAAATCAAACATGGGGAGAGGAGTACACACTGAGTCCCCCTGGCAAATCTGCTGGAGCCTCAGCTCCTTCAGGACCACCTCAAGGCCTCTGGAGAGCTCACTACTTTCCCTGAAAGGCTGCCGGTCCCCTCCGATGGTGCTGGTCAGTCTCTCCCTGCCGAATGGCCTACATTCAGGCTACCCTGGGACCTGTTGATTTCATTGTTGACCACCACTGTTGTTGATCTGCTCTCTCCAATGAGGTCCCTGATTCTACAATTACTTTGGTGCTTGTATAGTCTGGCCCACTTCAAAATTTGTACAGTGCAAAATTGGGGTGGAAAGGAAAGAATAAAGTAGAAGGGTTCTTCCTCCTCCCCCCAGCATGAGAATGGCTTCAGTAAGTCTAAACAAAATGTCTTAGAAATCCAGGTCTCTCATTGTGCCTTTGATGTGAAAATTATTTCATGTGACGATTTTTCAGTTACTTTCATGAAACTACATCTATCTAAGAACAAAAGTTAAAATTTGTACAAATTGGCCAATTGACCACTGGTTCTCTCTAACTTGGGTTCAGACAGCAATGTGAATTTGACCACACCCAAGACCAGGGCTCTCTGCTCCCCATCTACTGGGGACCCTGGGCAAGAAGGCGGCAGTGACTGCTCCCTTCTAGATGTCCCAGTTGCAGGGCCAGCCATTGGCCTGACAGCTCTAGCCTGTCCACCCTTTGCTTCTCTTCTATGAGACCCTGAGGAAGTAGGCATCTAGCAGCCTGCCCAGTGAGGTCCAAGTGGCCCAGAGCAGCTCTCTTCCAGATCCTTTTACTACATAGAACTTAGCCAGATCTGCCAGAGATGAAAGCAAGCCCCCTCCAGCTACCCAGCAAAATTGCCAATTAAATCAGAGAGACGAAATTGGATCTATTGGATGTCTCTGACTCAGCTGGCCCTAGGGGAAAAGTGACTACCAGCAGGTGGTTCAGAGCAACTCTTTGTAATATTCATTTCATGTTGCTTAAAGATGTGAAAAAGACCAAGTCTACCAGCTTCTGGTGTTTGACAAACCAGGCTGCTGTTGGATAATATTTGAACAGACAGCTGTGTCTGAGTGTGCCAGGAAAAACCTTCCCAGGCAATCAAGTAAGGTCAGCACAAATTCCCCAGACTAGCTAAGAACTGGGTTGTGCCTAATCCCACGAAAACCAAGTGGCAAGTTACATACACTGTTCATTCTTTCATACACACACTGGTTCATTCACTCATCATACATTCACTAGTCACTCAGCAATTATTTATAGAGCTCTAATCTGTGCCCATCTCTGTACTAAGTGCTGGGCACACACTGTCCCAGGCAATACAAAGCCTGAAGGCTAGTAGCCAGTTCTGACAATGCTTGTACTTTCTCATGCATCGGTCAGAACCTTTCCTGAAAAACCTACAGGACACAGTTCTTGCTAATAAAACAAGATTGTCAAAATTATTTAACTTTTTAACTGCACAATAAAGTGGCAGAATGAATGAGGCATGTATCCTTTGCATTCAAAGTCAAATAGAAGCGTTGTCTAAGCCAGGAACAGAGCCAACATTGCCTAATACTCACTCTAGCCCCCCATTGATCCCTTTGCAAGAGGAGGGCTGTCTAAAGCTCAAGATTCCCATAGCTAGAAAGAACCTAACTTAGACTATGTGTAGAAATCAAGCAAAACAATAAGATCACAACCACATAAAAGGCCATACTTTGCCTTCTGGATAAAGCCTTAGTCCTGTAATAAATAAGGGCAAACAATGTCTGAATTCTGAATTAAATGTCACGAGAATGCCTTCCTGACCTCTACCCCCTCTGGATGCACAGACACATGTCTTTCTGTATGTACTGGTCATGTGCAGTGGGTCAGTTGGAGTCTTCCCAACACTCACTGACTACCATATAATTCTAATCAGCTTCTTTACTTGGTTGTTCAGAATATATCAGATTATAAACAAACTAGAGGGGAAGGGAGGGAGAGGGGCTTTTAAGTTAAGCATGACAGGAGAAGCTGCAAGTTGATAATGTGGTAAGAAGAACTGACATCAGGCACATAACTATTCCCAGTAGTTAATGCGCTTAAAAATACTCAAAGTTCAAACTGCTTATGTACCCCCTCGCTCAACTGATGATATACCTGAAATCCAAGTGAAGTATTAAGAAGGTAACAAAGTATATTCTACATTTTAATATACTGCCATCTAAAATATGATAAATAAGATTCACTTATGTGCAAAATTTTAAGTAGTATCTCATTTCCAAATACCACTTTCCTTTAGAATGGCAGCTCGAAAAGTTTGTTAAAGTTCTTAGATGCATATTAAACCCCTTGACCCTCATGGCAACCCTGTGAGGCAAATAGATAATTTATTTTTTCCATTGTTCATTCATCATTTTCATTATTTTCATTTATCCTTTCATTTGTTCTGTCAGCCAATGGGCATTTGTTGATTACCTCTCTGTTCCGGGTAGTATGCTCCCCTAGTTTCCTGTACTCCCCAATACGGCAACCCTAGCCACATGGGAAAACTACAATCCTAGATCTGCATATGCTGGATACCGGGGGCGAAGGAGATGAGGAGGATGATAGTATCTGCTTGTTCTGGTCCAGGAGATGCTCAGCCTGGCTCCACATCTACCTGTGGAAGGTGCCCTATGACTTCCCCTGTTCTGTTAGCTGTTTTTTGTTCTACCTCCAGTGCATCCCCATCCACCTGCTTGCAAGGAAGCACAATGCCAAAACCAGCAAGGCAGGTGACTGTCTCTTCTTTTTCTCAGTGATTTCCAAGAACTCCGCAAACACAACTGCTAACCTACTCTAATGAGTCGCTGATGGTTTAAATATTGTCTTTATTGCTAATAACTGAAAATGTTCCTATTGAAACAATCCAATTCTCTATCCCTTCTTCGCCTTTACCTCTATTTTTCAGATGAAAGAGGTTCAAGACAATACAACTCGTAATTCTCAAAGATGAGCTACATCAACTTTCACCTCCTGCCGTGCATCTCTCTGATGTCCACCTCTACAACAACAAGATCTGCCTCTTGAAGAACATCCGATGCACCTTCCCAGGGAATATGCGTGTCTTTCTCTCAAAGTTAAATGTTGAAAATGAATGGTCTTTGGTGCCTCGGAGTTTTGAGAAGCTTGATTTCTTTTTAAGTGGAAAACAGAGAATCAAAATGCAGAGGAAGCATTACCATATCTTAGCAAGAAAAACAGGAACAGACAGAGAAACAAGGGTGGATAGGATCTATTAAGGGTGCTGGAGGCAAATCCTAAGGACAACTTGAGGATTTTAAGAGGATTATTAAATCCTGTTGCTTATGAAAGAAATACAGAGGAAGTAACAGCAATGTGAACAGGTGATTGTGTAGGCCAATCTGAAGATGCTTAAGGAAACTATGGGAAAAGACCACATTAAGCTCGAAGGAAAATGCAGACTCTATTGTCACCATTAGAGGCTTATCAAAAATCTTCACCAGACACTGAACATTGGGCAAGTACTTCAGCCTTAGACAAAAAATAAAGTAAAATAAAATAAAATAAAATAATAAAATTAAGTTAAATTAAATTAAACTAAACTAAACTAAATAAGTGTTCCTCTGTGAGGGCCAGTACGATGAATGGATGAAGGGACTGTTGTGGTTCAGCATAGCTTTAATTTTAATTTTTATTTTTTTTCAGCATAGCTTTTAATTTTGAAAACTCTTTTCTGGCTAGGACTTTTTCCACTGAATATCAAGTATTGACTGAACACTATGGCAACACAGTTCAGAGTGAAAGAGGCAAGTGGGTCCCCACTCAGAGGGAAAGAGGATGACCTGAGGCTCAGAACAAGCCCTGGATTCCAAAGGCCCCCATCCAGCTACGGGTGTTGAAAACCATCAAGCACAGGGCTTCTCCCTGCCTGACTCTGAATTAATATGAGTCCTGTGAAGTTCCATAGCAGATGCGGCCCACAAGGGCTCATTCTGCTCTGAGTATACTTCAGTCTACCAAGAATGTAGCCTTCCTTCCTCCTCCCTGTTCCCAACCACTAGATTCCAGAATGTAAACCAGTTCCCTCCTGGACTGGAGTCCTATTCTGAACACAGGTGATTTGTTAGCTGTCACGGGGGTTGGGGAGGTAGGCGGGCTGGACCCTGCGAAGTAGTGCTCTGACCTTAATATGCCTGGAATCATCAGCCTGGGGAGTGCTGTCACTAAATTTGAGAACCCTATTATAATACCCTATTCCCAGACTGACCCCCTAAGAATATTGAATCCAGCCTGTGTTGGACCCAAATCTGCCATGCCCCTTGATATTGTGATTTGATACATTCCTACAGGTGTGTTTATCCTCCTAGACCTGGCCTACCCTCTCCCAGCCAGCTGATAACTAAGACTCTAGCAAGTCTCCCATTCTGAAGCAGGGCCCTGCAGACCTGAGATACTAGCCCTTAATCAAACACATGAATGAGGTGGAGACTTGTAGGCCAAAGGAAGGAATTTGGATTTTATTTTAAGCATGATTGGAGAATTCTAAGCAGAAGAGGGGCATGATTTGCCATGCCTTTTAAAAATATAACTCTGGCTACAATGTAAAGAATGGACCTTAAGTGGTAAGAGAAGATGCTAGGCAACAAGTTAGAAGGCCAGCTAGTTCTCCAGTATTCAACTAGTACTCATACAGTAGCCCAGGTGAGAAATAGTGGTGAATGGTAAGGTAGTAGAGTAGAGATAGAGAGAAACCACCTTTTGTTTAGAGATGTGTTTTGAAGGTAGAGTTGATTAACTTTCTTATACAAAAAAAATTGATGGCTTATACCCTTGTCCATGTCTGGGGCACATGGGTTTAAACTATAACACACAAAGAGGATCTCAGTAAAGTATAAATAAACCTCATGTTCATTTAGGACTAATTAGCACCAATATATTTATCCATATGTAGATGTTGGAATTTCCCAGGGCAACTCCTTTGGAATAAAACAAAGGATCTAATTGCCTAAAGTAACCTAAAAGATGTTAACTTTAACAATAATTTCTTCTTGGGACATAATGATGCTTTGCTCTAAAAAGTATTCCTTCCCTAAATAAAAGTTTCACAGTTTGAGTAAGTGCAACAGTAGAAAACTAATACACAAACTCAGTGCTGTGACTTTTCAGCAGGATTTTTGCAATGGAATAAAGAGCATCTTGAACCATTTTGTGAGAGTCTGCTAGAGTTTGTTTCAAAAATATATCTGGAGTGCCATCTATGAACATATTCAGAAAGTTCCACAAAATAATGTGGGTCATTGACAAAGATTCCTCCATCTATTCCCATGAACAAACAACCTTTGGTAGAATAAGCTGAATAGCCTGGAATATGTTACACTCATTGACAATATTTCCAATGTCATCATCAATTATACATCAACACATAAGGCATCTATTAACGCTCTCATTTGAATTCACTCAATTACATGCAAATGGCTCAGCCAATGTAAGGATGAATTGCCTTCTGATATAATAGTGCAGTTTCTCCACCATCCTTTATGTGCAGAAAAATCATTCTTATTGCTTATGAGCTTCTCTAGTTCTTCACAGAATTGTTCATTTGCCTATCCCCCCCCTTTTTTTGGTTTAAGAATAAATCAATCTTATATCTTATATATGTTAGACAATTTTTTCAACTTGAAGAGGTGAGTCGGGAATGTCTAATTGTAGCAAGCTTTGCAACATGCTTGAAGTACATAATATGTGTATACAGACAACACCAAAAAACCTGGAGTGACATTGAGGACTCAGGGCACTGGTATTACAGCTCTCCCAGATGTGTAGAGAAGTGTGTGGACACGTGTACTAATCAAAGTCTTCAAATGCAAAGTTGATTTCATAAATACGATGAAAACCCATCATTGAGTAAAACCCCCAAAGAAATATATAAGCATAACCACTGCTTTCACAGCATATGTGGAATTTCTTAAGTGCTACAGTAATAGCAAGGGTTCCTTCTCAATTTGGATTATGATTCTGTATTTATATAAAGTATTCTTCAGTAGGAAACAATCAGGACCTCAGTGCTCTCTGCTAGTTTGTGATCCTGTCCCATTCCAACATTTTATCATTCTATCACCTCATACCATGTGTTTTGAAGATTTAGCCAAGAAATGCCACCCTTTCCCCACAATGAAATCTTAAAGAAATTCCCAAATTTACAGTTTGAGACAGATGGCTCAGTCACGCAGTATAAGCAGCAATGTCCTAACTAGATTGTTGATTTCATTTGTGAAATTTGCCTCTGAACAAAGACTGATGGTTCTTGGATTTAAAAACAAACAAACCAAAAAGAAAAAAAAAAGACCAGTGGCTCAATAATCCCACCCATGTATCAAATTATCAAATGTCTTAGCAGAACAATGACAGGTACAATTGTTACATATGCTTGTTATCCCAGAGACCATCAGAAGCTAAGCACACTTGTGACTTCAGATCTTTTATTTTATTGGCTTCAAAACAAAATGAAAGTAGTCTATCACCACATGAATTCCAGAAATGAGGATTAAAAAATGTCCAGCAGGCTCCAAGAAATAATTTCAAACACAGGATCTACTCAGTTTCCAGGCTGGAAGAAGCATTCAGTTGCTCTTGTAGTACCTGAGAGGGGGATTTACACTACTAGAAGCTGCCAACTCTCTCCTAAAAGGTCCTCTTCTGGTCACTGGAAGATTTCCTGCTAAAGCAGGCAAGGGTGATGAGGTCTTCTGCCAACATCACTTAGTGGAGCCAAATACTCCAAAGCAAAACTCCAATATGTAATAGCATCAACTCCATGATCTCAAAATACACAAAAATTTCTACAGTGACCCATAATATACGTGGCATACATAATGCCTATGGCAGTAAGCACATGGTCCCTTTGGGTTCTATCTACCTGGTACAATAGATTTTTGCTTTTTTTGAGGCTGATCGCTGGTAAATTGATTTCTTTCTTTATGTTCTTCTTGCAGTAGTCCTTTAGAGAAAATGTTGCAAAATCACTGCTCTTCAATTGCCCTTATCCATTCTTGCCTTCTCCAAGTTTGAAAATTATGATGGGACATAAATTTTACAAAGATATGGCAGACATCAGGGAAGAGGACTTTGGTTTCATCAAAGCCAGTCACCATGAACACACACCCAGCTGGTTTGGGATGGAGGAAGTTCTGGTGTCAGAAGTCCTAAGTGTATTAATAGCATCCCTACCCACTAACTGTGTAACCCTGGAAAATTCCTCCAGCATTTCCGTGCCTCAGTTGCCTCAGCTAGAAAATGGGAATAACCACACTTCCTCAGCCTACTTCACAATATTACTGAAATATAATAATCCGTTGGCAAATTATAATTTCGATTCATGTAGCTGCATGCATGATCAATCAATGATAAAACTGGGATAACTTAAACAAGCAGAATAGATAAAATTCCTTTAGAGGACCTGGAAATAGAACCGCATGTCTCATCAATCTTCAGAGTCAAGAAAAAAAGTTTTGTTCTGTTTTAATTCTGAGAGATATGTTTGGTAACAAAGGAAATAATAGCTGAACACTCCCTATGTGAGCCTTCAATTCATTCATGCCTCCTATCATTGAATTCTCTCAGGAAACTCAGAAGGGAGATACTCTCTCTTTTTTAACAAAAGTTGTATGTTTTATATGAAGCAGAGGAAGACTTATTTTTCCTGAACCTTTTCCATATTTTTAACCAATTCTGATCTTTTAATAGGCTGACAGGGGATAAGTCAAGCCCTTGCTTAGTTTTTTTTATGTGACATCTTTTCTTCATTATTTTTGGGCTTTAGGTTTGTCTTTTTAAAATAAATCTGATGGGCACACTCTAGTCCTGGTTCTAGTCTTTTTTTGTTTAACTGGAGTATAGCTGTCATATAACGTGGTATTAGTTTCAGATGTACAACATATGAGCGAGGTACTCTTACTCCCAATTTACAGGAGAGATGACTGAAGCTTAGCAAGTTAAGAATTTTTGCCCACTGCCACCTCCCAGCAGACAGCTGAGCAAGCAGTCAAACCCTGGCTATTCTGACTATAAAACCCATGCTTAAAATAAATGAAACAGAGAACAGAAAACAACAGAAAAAAATTAACCAAACTAAGAGTTAAGCAAAACAAAAGATAAACAAAATTGACAAACCCTTAGCTAAGGAGAAAAGAGAAAAAACCCAAATCAACAAAATTATAAAGGGAAAAGGAAACATTACCATAGATGCCACAGTAATTTGAAGGATCATAAGAAGTATAAATAATTATAGTCCAACAACCTGGGCAACCCAGAAGAACTGGAAAAATTCTTAGAAACATACAACTTTACCAAGACTGAATCAAAAATAAATAGAAAACCTGAATAGACCAATTACTAGTGATAAGGTTGAATCAGTAATCTAAAGTCCCCCAATGAAGAAAAGCCCAGGACCAGACAGATTCACTAGTGAATTTTTCTAAACATTTAGAGAAGAATTAGAACCAATCATTTTCAAACCCTTCCCAAAAAAATTGAAGAAGAGGGGACATTTCCAAACTCATTTTAGAAGGCCAGCATTATCCTGATACCAAAATCAGAAAAGGACACTACTAGAAAAAAAAACACAAGCCAATATCCCTGATGAATATAGATACAAAATTTTTAAATAAAATACCAACAAACTGAATTCAGCAGCCCATTAAAAGGATCATTCACCATGATGGATGCATCAAGCATGGTTCAACATACACAGATCAATGTGATACATCACATTAATAGAATATATGAAAAAAAACATATGGTCCTCTCAATAGAGGCAGAAAAGCATTTAACAAAATTTAAAATCCATTCATGATTTAAAAAAAAACTCTTAACAAATTAAGCAGAGGGGTACAGAAGGGAGGGGGTGGGGGGATGGGTATTAAGGAGGGCACGTGATGTGATGAGCACTGGGTGTTATACGCAACTAATGAATCATTGAACATTACATCAAAACTAATGATGTGGGAGCGCCTGGGTGGCTCAGTTGGTTAAGCGACTGCCTTCGGCTCAGGTCATGATCCTGGAGTCCCGGGATTGAGTCCCACATCGGGCTCCCTGCTCAGCAGGGAGTCCACTTCTCCCTGTGACCCTCCCCCCTCTCATGTGCTCTCTCTCTCTCTCTCATTCTCTCTCTCAAATAAATAAATAAAATCTAAAAAAGAAAAATTAAAAAAAAACTAATGATGTACTATATGTTGGCGAATTGAACATAATAAATAAAAAAAAAGAAGGAACAATCTCAACGTAATAAAGGCCATATATGACAAGCCCACAGCTAACATCATCCTCAATGGTGAAAGTTTGAAAGTTTTTCCTCTAAGATCAGAAACAAGACAAGGGTGCCCACTCTCACCACTCTTATTCAGTATATTACTGGAAGTCCTATCTAGAGGAATAAGGCAAGAAAAAGAAATAAAAGGTATCAGAATTAGAAAGGAAGAAGTAAAATTATCTGTATTTGCAGATGACATAATTTTATATAGAGAATCCCAAAGACTCATCCCCGAAACTGTTAGAGCTAATCAATGAATTCAGTAAAGTTTCAGCATACAAAATTAACTTACAAAAATCAGTAGTGTTTCATACAATAACAAAGAAATTTCTGAAAAAGAAATGGATTCCATTTACAATAGCACCAAAAACAATAAAATATTTAGTAATAAAATAGCAAAAGATAGTAATTGTAACTCAATTATAAATTGGGTACAGGACCTAAATGGACATTTCTCCACAGAAGATGTATGAAAGGCCAACAAGTACATGACAACCTGCTCAACATCACTAGTCCTTAGGGAAATGCAAAACCACAATGCGAGCTCACCTCACACATGTTAGAATGGCCATCACCAAAAAGACAAGAGATAAAAAATGCTGGCACAGATGTGGAAAAAAGGGAACCCTTGTATACCACTGGTGGGAATGTAAATTGGCACAGTCACTATGGAAAACAGCATGGAGAATGCCACTTCTGGGAATATATCCAAAAGAAATAAAAACACTAACTTGAAAAGATATCTGCACTGCCCTGTCCACAGCAACATTATTTACAATAGCCAATACATGGAAACAACCGAAGTGTTCATCAATGGATAAACAGATACAAAAGCTGTGGTATATATATATGTGTGTGTGTGTGTGTGTGTGTGTATGTGTATACATATATATACACACACACACACAATGGAATATTATTCAGCTATTAAAAAAAAGAAGGAAATCCCACCATTTGCAACAACATGGATCAAACTTGAAGGCATTACACTAAGTGAAACAAGTCAGACAAAGACAAATACTATATGATCTCACACGTGGAATCTAAAAAACAAAACCAAACTCGGAGAAAAAGAGATCGGATTTATAGTTACCAGAGGTGGAGGGCTGGTGGAAAGAGACAGGCATGGAGGAAGGTGGTCAGAAGATAACAAATGTCTAGTCTTCAGATGAATAAGTCCTAGGGATGTGATCTATAACATGATGATCTAGCTAGCACTATTGTATGATAGATAGGAAAGTTGATAGGGAAGTGAAGAGTCTGCATCACAAAGAATTTTTTTTCCTTTTCTCTTCTTTTCTTTTTATTGTATCTATATGAGAAGGTGAATGTTAGCTGAACCTATCGTGTGGTACTCATTTCACAGTACGGAAATCAGACCATCTTACCGTATGCCTTAAACTTATACAGTGATGTGTATCAATTATTTCCCAATAAAACAGGGGAGAAAAAATCCACGCTTGTAACTACTATTTAGATGATCTCCTAGAGAGCTGTGAATTCTTCACCCAGAACCTTCCAGGGCAGCCTCCACACCCTCTTCCCCATTCCACATCCGCTCACTGGGTGTCTTCAACTCTGGGCTTTTACTCCTGTTTTCCCTTCCTAAATTAGTCTCCTCTGATTTACTGAATCCTCTGCATCCTGTCAGGCTCACCAAAAACCTTGGCTTTGGCATATGTCTCTCTCACAAAATCCCATTTCATACTGATCACTCTCTTTTGTTGCATTAATTTGTCAATCACGTCTTAGATGTGTCCTGATTGTGTGGTATGTGTCTCCTCTCTCTGTCTCTCTCTCTCTCTCCATCATGCCCAAGACTGTACTAGGTTAACAGAACACCTCTTCAACAATGACTTGCAGGGGTGCCTGGGTGGCTCAGTCGTTAAGCATCTGCCTTCGGCTCAGGTCATGATCCCAGAGTCCTGGGATCGAGTCCCACATCAGGCTCCCTGCTCAGCGGGAAGCCTGCTTCTCCCTCTCCCACTCCCCCTGCTTATGTTCCCTCTCTCGCTGTGTCTCTCTCTGTCAAATAAATAAATAAAATCTTAAAAAAAAAAAAAAAAAACGACTTGCAGACATAACAAAACTTCCATTTGCCCTCCTCAAGTCCAGGCTGGCTTTCCCATTCCGGATGCTACTCTGGGCAAATATGCACAAATAATATGCTGGGCACAGGTGAGCAAGACCAACCTCTTCCATTGACTGGGAACCCAGCCTAACAAGCAACTGTGTCGAGCAAAAAGAAGTGCAGGCCCTAGAGAAGCACAGAGTGGTAGTGGTCACCCCAACCTGTGGGACTACAAGATTGTTTGGCAAGTTTGGTATTTAGGCTGAACTTCTAAGGATTGTGTGATAATAACAACAAATTCCTACTGAATGTGCCCTCTCCTCTCAGCACTTTAAATGTGTCACCTCATGTAAACCTCTCAATAACTCTATGAGGAAGATGCTATCATTATTCCATTTTACTGGTAAGAAAAGTGGGGCTGAAGGAAAATAATTAGCCCAGGGTTCCAGGTCAGTGGGAGAAGGAAGACTGAAAAACAAGCAGGCTGGCGCCCAGAGACCGCACCTTTGACCAGGGTTCCAGGCTTCCTGTCAGGTAGGTTAGTCACCAAGGAGGGAGAGGAAGGATGGTCCAGGTCGAAGGCCCCACACACATAAAGGACACGTGAGGAGCTCAGGCAGCCTATGTAGAGAAGCTGAAGGAGCTTTCTGTAGGGCTCTGACAATTTCAGGTGAGGCTCTAGTTACTCTGAGATGGACAGTAGCCATTTTCCAATTAAGGCATGGTAGAAGCTCAGCCCTGGGGTGGCCACCCTGTCCCTGAGGGGAGTTTGTGCTGCCCAGAGACCTTTGGTGAGCTGCGGTCCCCAGGAACTGTGCCTCACCGTGTCCACCCTGCCCGCCTGCCCCAGTGGCCACGGGGTCCTCCCTGCTGTGCATCAGCAAGCAGGTCTCTGACCCTGCCTCAGCCCCGTGGAATGAGGGGATCCAGAAAGATCCCAAGAGCTATTCTAGTTCATTCTCTGCTTCCAGAAAGGATTTTACTGTACTGTCAGACTCCTAAGAAGATACCACAACTCTCTTAGCCTCCCATTTCAGTGTCAGATCATCCTTTCTATGAAGACACACTTACTTAGGTCTGATATAAACGCTTCCTGCTAAAAAAAAATGCCTAGATTCTCAGCTCTATTTTCTTGTGTGGCAGAACAGGAGGTGACCTCTGAAAAGGAGGTCTCAAACACCTGTGACATAGCCACACTTGGACCCTGGAATCTGAATTCGCCTCCTGGCCTGGCTACTAATGAGCTACGTGACACTGGGCAAATTACTCAGCTTTTCAATGATTCAGGTTCTCATCTGTAAAATGGGCACGGTAATAGTTCTTACATGCAAACTTGGTCTTGAGGATTAAATATAGACAAAAGACGAACAGAGTGCCTGGCTCATCATAACTGCTGATCAAATTGTAGCTGAAAAACTGAAAAGGCTCCTTTCATCGGCATCTGCAAATTTGTACACAATCTGGGGACTAACAAAGCTCTTAGACACCTTTGCCTTCTTATTTTCTACCGGTGTGCAGAAATATTTTTAAATAGCAGTTATCTATCAGTTATATGTCAGTTATAAAAGTGTTAAATAAATCCGTGAAGGCAAAGAAAAAAGAGAGACAGGAACCATCCTGCCGTTGCCATGACAACGAGGCAGGTTACCTGGACAGAGATTTTGGAAATCTCTTAAAAGAATAGCCAGAGATGTTTCCGTCTATTTGGGGAGGGACAAAGTCTTCCTTTATCCTCCACTAAAGGCACACATGCGCTTGTTTGCTGAATATGTCCCAATTAACACAGGGCAAGATCTAAGAGGAGCAAGGACGTCGCGGGCAGGCAGGTGGCGGAATGGAAAGGGAGTTGGCAGGGGGCTACAAGGTAGGGGTCATATCCGTGGAAAATGCAAGATCAAACTGCCAGGATCTCCATTGTTTCACTTAAAATGCCCAAAGAGCATTCACTAAAAAGCATCATTCTCACACATGAAGACCCCCAACTGCTGCAGATTAACTTTAGAAGAAATTGAATCTTAACCAATAACACTCTCGTTCTTATGAACAGCACTGACATGAAGAAAGTGATTAAAAACTCTGGCAGGCAGGACTTTTCTCTGCAAGTCATTTTTTATATGGAAAGGAATAAAGAGCTTAGGATTCATGACTTGAGCCCCCCCTCCCATTTCCTCTGGTGTTGTATATAGGTCGTGTGTCTGTGTATGCATGTGTTTCCCTCCTACGATCTGCAGTTTACACTTCACATAATAATCTTGCACACCTCTCTCTCATTTTTTCAGTTAATCGATAGTATTTTTAAAGCCACAAATAAGGGCTATTTGTAATAGTACTTCCTTTAATTGCATATTTTTCAAACATGAGACTATTAAAGTAGCTGTCCATGAAAGCAGTCATTCAATTCTCCTCTGAGGTGCCCCTTCATTCTGAAAGGGCTCACTCATCAAGCTCAATAGCATCTCTTGGCTGCCTGAGAAAAAGCACTGGAGGAAAAAAAAAAAAGCAACCTATTTTCCAGATCAAAGTAATCCCTACTCCATTGCCATGGCTGCAGACGTCTCTTTCTTCTTTTCATTGACCAGACAAGGTCCTTCTCAGAGCCCTGCTTCTTCTTTTTTTTTTTGCCTGAATTTGTTTTCTCGTTGGGAAAAGTGGTCATTAAGGTATTAGTTTAGGTTGATTGGTTCTTCAGCAACAGAAGAGGCTTCTGATGCTTTGTTATCTCTGACATGATCTCAAAACAGTGGCCTGATTATTATGCAATATAGAAATAATAACTCAAGGCAGCAGGCTTCCTGTTGAAACCCACGCAGGGTGTCGGGCCTATGACGATGCACCTAACCTACTGGTCTTTTCACGGGTGTTTTCTGGGGCCTGAGTGTCTGGCCACATCCCTGGACATTGTGTGGGACTTCACCTCCCTGCCTTGGCCATTGAGCCCCCCTCCCACGAACCTGAATTCCCCCCAAGTTGTTGAGGCTACTGAGGACTTGCCTCCATTTATACCAACCAGTGGCGCATTCAATAGAAAGAATGGGGAGAGGGAGAGGGATGGCTTTGATGTTTCCCGGGGCAGGAAATCACTTGGATGATTCTTCCAGGGCCACTTGGCAGCAGGTAGAGGGTGTGACAGCTGGTGGGAAGGTCGGCGGCTGGGATGAGACCGCTCAACCGTAGCGGGAGACTGTGCTGCCCTTGCAAACTTAGAAGTTTGTTCCTATAGTCTGGTGGGGGGTAGGGACGAGGAAGAAAGATCAGAGGGCTTGGCACATGCCATCTGGGAAAAAGAGAATTCAAAATTATCAAATAACATGCCGGAAGCTTTCATTACTTTTTAAGACCAATTGACCCAAGTCGTCAAGTCCAATCTAATAAGAACATATGACTGCCAATACCCAAGAGGTGGGACGCATGGTAGTTAGCCACGTGGAGCCTCAATCTGGACTTCAAGCCTCTCTCTACTCATCTGTCAAAATACAGTTGGTAACAGGCTGACTATGAGGATCAGTAATAATGGTTACTGCATCCTTGCTACGTGCCAAACACTGTGCTTAGTACTTGACACGCATTATCTCATCTCCTACCTCCAACAAGTCTATGGGCTATTTCCTATTGAACACCCTTCTTTCTTACAAGGAAACAGGCATAGAGACCTGAAGTAAGTTATCCAGAGTCATACAACTGGTAAGTGAAGCCAGGATTCAAATCCAATCAGCCCAAACTCTAGAGAACTCTTAGCCACCACTTAGGAATTAAATGAAATAATATGTAAAGTATTGCTTCTGGTACCAGACACTCAGCAATATTACTGATCATTCATTTCACATTGCCAACATTATTATTAAACTCCCTCTGTTGCTTCATCCAAATGAAGAAAAGTGTGTGACAGCGCTTCGGTAAGGGAAAGGCTTTATGCAAGCAAACACATCAAAAATCATTATGATAACTGGAACTGGCACACAGGATAATTGACGATATTTCTTGATTCGAAAGTTCCATGGAGATAAATAACACTTGCAGGACTCACTGGGGGATGCAGGGGGCTTGGGAATGGGCGTTCATTTCTAAAGGCAGCTCAGCCAAAGGGTATGGCCAAGGGGTCTAGAGACATTGGCATCACTGGGTGGCGGTGGAGATGTGGATGGATGTTTCTGCATTAGCCAGAGAGAGAAGGCAAGCAGCGCTGACAGACACAACTCAGTTAGGCAATGAGAGAAAGCCTGACCACACACTCCCCGCCATCGATACGCAGAAATACATGCACAGAGGGTCTAAATCCTTCCCCTCTCCTGGGAAAAGACCTCAAGGAATCAAGTGCTACTGTCATTGGTCAATTCTTAGGGAGATCCAGAAAGCTTATTAAAAAGCCTCCTTCATTTACTTATTGGATTAGTATTTATTGAGAACTTTCTATGTGCCAAGCACTGCGAGGCACAAAGAATATACAAAGGATCAAGTAGGTCCCCGACCTGTAGTAGGAGTGGTAGTAAGTAGTCTAAACTGAAGAGGGCTGTACTGTGTCACTTGAAGGAAAGGTGTACAGAGAATCCGGGGAGAGAAGGTGAAGGCCAGGGGTGCCTAGTTCCGATGTGAAGGCAGAAGGAGGCAGGGTGATGGAAGGGAGTGAGATCCTAGAAGTCTTCTCAGAGGAGGTGCCAGGTAAGGATGAGGGTGAGGGAGCATGTGACCAAGGTCCTGCTCACTGAATCTGGCTCTGTTCTACCTTTCTTGCCTGTTGTGTGTATCAGTAAGGATTGTGTGAACCCAGAGCTCCCTCTGACACTGTGGAGGACACATAAAATAAGTAAAAGATAGGATCCCCCCACTCCGGATATTTAAAATGTGATGGCGAATCCGAAGAAGCATAAGAAAAATAATTAGATAAGCTAGGTGAGTGTGTAGCAATACAATCCCAACGTTGGCTTTATCACTCTGTAAAGCTTTCTAACTTTTCACATGCTGCCTAGTAAGAGAGCTAAGTTTGTCATGGGTCTGGACCATTAGCCAGAAGCTGGGGAAATTCTTGAATATGTTAGTTGGTTGGCACCACAGAACACCTATGAAGAGCACAGTAGTTAAGAACCATCACCCTGGGGGTGCCTCAGTGACTCAGTCAGTTGAGCCTCTGACTCTTGATTTTAGTTCAGGTCTTGACCCCAGGGTCATGAGCTCAAGCCCCACACTGGGCTCCACACTGGGTGTGAAGCCTATTAAAAAAAAAAAAAAAGAACCATCACCCTGGAGTCAGGTCAGTTCCACCACATGCTGTTTGAACTTCGGCAAGCCACCTAACCTCTCAGAGACTGTGTCGTCTCATCTGCAAAATGGAGACCATAATGGAGATATTTCTACAGTGGTTGTGAGGGTACTTGAGATAAAGCAAGAAAAGTGCTTAGGTCAAAGTCTGCCAATAGTAAGCTCTCAATAATAATAATAACAAAGTTACACAATGTGTATTATTTATAATGGTTTACCTTTTAAATAAATGTGTATAAGCAATATTAATACTGTTCTTGAGCTCGGTGCCATGGTAGATGCAAATACAGCTAATTAACACTTTTAGACTCTACCATGAGTCAGTCACTATTCTAAACACTTCATATGTTTTGACTCACTGGATTTTTCACAACAACACTGTAAGAAAAGTATCATTATCCCCAGTTTACAGGTAAGAAAACTTGAGCACAGAGAGGTTAAGTAATTTACCCAAGGCCACACCGCAAAGCCAGGATTCAAACACAAGCTGTTTGGCTCAGGCTGCTGTCATAATGAATCAGATACAGTTCTTGAAAAGAATGTTTATAAGGCAAGTTGACATATGATAAGACTCAGGAGAAATAAAAATCATAAAAGTACCAAGAGAAGAGCTGGTAAGAGTTATCAAATCCAAATGGGAACATCAAGGAAAGAGAACAATGAAGAGAAGCTGTAGCATGCTGTGTCATGGAAGCCAGAGGAAAGAGTTTTAAAGAAAGCAGGGAGGTAGTGGCTAGTCGTGTCAAATATTACAGTGATGGAAAAGCAGAGGAGCCTTGAGAACAACCAGCATGAGGCACAGTGAGGAGTGCAGTGAAGGGAGAGAGAGATCCCATGGAGGGTGGAAGGTAAAGCCGAATGACAAGGGTTTGTAGGAAAGTAACTCTAATCACTGTAGACTTAACTTTCGAAAAGAGTAGTAACAAAAGGAAGACAAGAGAGGAATGTTAGTTCAAAGGATCCTTCCCCTCCCAGACAAGGGTCCCTTATTTGTTATCAGAATGGAATTACATGTGGAGAAAGAGCAAAGATGCAAGAGACAGTTGTGAGCGATTTATGAATGAGCAGAGAATATGGACAGCTTGTGTGGGGTGGCTCCAGCGGGAGCTCTAGCCTCGGCAAAGAGGAGTGCCCTTCTGCCTCTGATTCAAGAAGAAAGAGGAGGGGCGCCTGTGTGGCTCTGTCGTTAAGCATCTGCCTTCAGCTCAGGTCATGATCCCAGGGTCCTGGGATCGAGCCCCACATCGGGCTCCCTGCTTGGCCGGGAGCCTGCTTCTCTCTCTCCCACTCCCCCTGCTTGTGTTCCCTCTCTAGCTGTCTCTCTCTTTCTGTCAAATAAATAAATAAATAAATAAATAAATAAATAAATAAATAATCTTTAAAAAAAAAAGAAGGAAGAGGAGACAGATGGAGATACAGAGACATTTTGATATGGAGGGGCAATGAGGCTGCTCACATCAGCTGGTTCTGACCTCGGCAAGGAGGGTTCTAGGAAAAGCAGCGAGGGTGTTCCTGGACACTGCCTAGACAGCTCATTATGGAGATGCCATGTCCCCTTTTGGGAAGCCTGGCAAACTCCTACTAACACTTTGGGACTCTGCCTGCCTCCTCTGGCCTCCTCAGTGCCCAGGCAGAGTCGGGGCTCTGTCACCCGCACCTGTTCATCTATTCCTCTCTTACTACATCGGTCATGCCATGTTATAATTATTTTTATTCACATCACTCTCCTCTTTCAGTCTGAAGTCCTCGATGGTGGAGACCACATTATACTTTATAAATTTCTCTGCCATCACACTAGTACAAAATGATATGCAGTAAATGTGTGTTGAACGAATAAATAAATTACTCCATAAGTCATACATAAAAGAATTGCAATTCGGACCCAGAAAAGGAATAACGTTTTAGAGCTAGCATCCTCAATGTCTAGGTTCATTTCAGATGGAAACAGTCTGCTCTTGGGCAATTACCCTAACCTCTCTGCATCTAATAACCCAAGCTCTGAAAAATGGGGAGCACAATCCATGGAACTGTGAGCTTCATTAGTGAATGCCAGTAAAGGGCTTTTTAAGTGGCAAAGCAGATAATTACAGAAAATGCCTCTGAGGGAGAAAGACGATAAAAATGTGTCTCAGGGACAATGAAGGAGCTTTCTTCTAGGATTTCGACCACATTTCACTCTGACACAAGCAGCTACGGAAGAACCAGAGCCCTCTCAAAGGGCCTGCACCACTAGGTTCCAAGGTTACGTGTTCACCAAGTTCATGAACTGCTGTGAAAGACTATTTGTTAGAAAGCACAAGAGAACAAGGTCCTGTGACTCAGCACCTCCCAGCTCAGGCCCAATCTGCCCCCTACTTAACTTTCAGCCTTTTCTATTGTCCTGCCTTGTGGCTCCTGATTTCCGCCTTTACACAGCATCAGCAGGCCGCTCAGTGCTTGACCCCTGGAAATACACTTGCGCTCCCAAGAAGTACATGATCATCTATCACTGCCATTTTCCAAGTGCTAGCTAGATAAATAGATACCTGAGTAAGCCCTGAAAGCAGCCACCAGCTGATCTGCACAAGATGGAATACAGCCTAGTCCAGGTGAGCTGCAAAAACAATGTGACACTGACTAATAAGACTTAGTGTTGATGTTCTGGGACTTTTAAAAAACAGCAAATTCATGATTGGCATATTTTACACTTTTTTCTAAGGCCATAAAAATATAAGGCAAAATGTATTCTAGATGGCTGGTCCTAAATGTAGAGGAACATTGCTATGGAAAAGTTTAGTGAGATGTTAATTCTAAAACATGTGTATTTGATTAATATTATTATTCTTCTCTACACACACAAAGGCACACGTGCACGTGCATGCATGAGCACGCATACACCCCTCTAAAATAGATTTTGCAGAAGATAAATTCATAATTGGTTTGCCCCCCCAGATACACACATTCCTTATTAGCAATATGTGTGATAAGAATGGGTAAAGATAGTCTAGAATTTTTAATTGTCACAGTTACTCAAAAGGTGACTATCTAGAGGAGAACAGATCGGAGTGGAAAAGAATAGGAGAAAACGAAGAACGGGCATTAGAAGGGAAGAAAAGACTAGGACACAAAAAAGAGGGATAAGATTAAGAATTGATGACTAGCTATCTGCGTCACTCAGTGCTCCTAACTCTTTTCCAGACTGGTTATCAATCCACATTCAAACATCTCCAGAAAAGGGGCACTCCACGTTTGAGAAAGGCCTCAAATTGGCTCCATATGCGATAGTGAAGAAGTTTTCTTTTTCCAGCACTGCAGGCTGCTTTCTTATTATCAAAGCAGTTAACAGTCTGTAGATCCTCATCAACGCTAAATGTAGAAAATTTGCCACAGCTATAATTAAAACTCTGGTTGGTATCCACATTAGCCAGCTGATCTTAACATTAGCCACTCAGAGCTCTTCTTGAAACTTATAATTAGTTGGGAGAGAGATAAAAGGACAGCATGTTCTTGTTGACATGACTTCGGGGTCCACACAGAGGCTGAATGGCCCTTATTCAAGGATTCCATATGGGGAAACCTTTCAGTTGTTGGAAAGTCAGGCTAAATGACTTCTCAGATCACCTACAACTGTGAAATTATAGAATTCAATGACCTCACAAGAAAATCACGAGATTATTCTATGAGGTGGACATCACTGGAACATTCCATCCCTCCTTGGAGAGGCTTCCTGTTGAGCACATGGAGAAGCTCCTGAAACAATGTCAGTTGTCCTCTTACTGACCCACACACCGTGCAGTGGTTTTCTGTGCTGCCTGAGCCCTGACAGCCTACTCTATGCACCCTGGCCCCAGTTCATCAAATGAAACATCTATCATTAGTGGAATCTTGGCTTGCATCCTTTTCTGTGCAGAGTCAAGGTAAGTAACTTTAGAGCCCATGATACCTTAGAAATTTGGGGTCCCCTATCCCATCAACAATCAAAACAGAAAATAAATATAAAAAGATTATATTGTTCAACCAGTATGTCATTAGTATAACAGGCATAAATTAAAAGAGTGGGGGAGAGATTTGGTCTTTTTTGAGATCTAGAACCTTAAGGAAGTAGAGCTTAGAGGAAAGGGGGCGGGGGGGCAGAGGGATCATATCATGATTAAAGCTTCCACCATGCAATTAATCAAATGTGAGGTATTTCACAAGCAATCATAATAAAAAGAACAAATCCTCAGTGCGTACCCTTAGTATCCAAGACCTGTAGAAAAATATGGGATGTGGGACATCATTTCAGCTATCCACGTATGGATTTATACAAACAAAGGCTCAGGCTGTCAAGTGACTATTTTGGAGTAAAGAAGAAGCAAAGGACCTAAGGGCCAAGAGCTGAAAACCAAATAAAACTATGCAATTCTCTTCCTTAAAAATCCTTGAAAAAGAAAAAACTAATCTGTTATATGACAAAATATATAAAAATGTACGGTAATTCATAGGTAAGGGGTTTTGATCCAATTTATCTGAATACCTGCCTCAATTTCTATTGCCTATTTATATATTTGCATTCATATTTTATCAGTTATTTTGTGTTTATTGGTTTTCTCCTAAACTCCAAATACTTGAGGATGATGTCTTTTTTTTTAGCCATCTCAATCTCTTGCCATGCTCACTGTGGTTGACTAGCATCCCATAGAATCACTAAAAATGTTTCACACAAACCCAACTTCTGCTTTTCCTTAGATAAGACAGATTGGTTGAAGTGCTTCACATAAATGTCACTAAGGAAAGTCTCCATTTGAAATATGGGTAACAATTACTCTGTACCTTGAAGTCATTGTAAACTTTTCAAAACATTTTCATGGAGACCATTTCATTTTGGTATCTGTTTCATGAACAGACCCCAAAGAACATTACAACCACAAACCTACCAATCGCCCCCACTCACCAGCGAAAGCTATGTCTGGAGTCTTGTGCCCTTTGGTCAACTGGTAACTGGAGGTCATTTCTCCTCCAGGCAAGTGAATGTGCATTGCAATTCACCTGGCTAGACTACAACAACGATCAGCACTAGGGAAAGACAGTGCTCACGTGATAAGCTATAGCAACTCAGACTGTAGAAAGATCCAGAAGGTCCAAATACAGGTCTTCTTAGTCCTTGCAATGTTGAAGGAAGAGATCTCAGTGTCCTTCAATCACCCCCTTAAGTAATGTGTCCACAGTGTTTATGGTTTCCTCCCATCCTGACATTTCATCATAATTTAACATTCCTGGGAAGGCTGAAATGAAAGCTGAATTTTTCACTAGAGCTAGGTCATGCTGACAGTGATAGCAACTGACAGGAGATTAAAAGGAACCACAGATACTGTGCTGAAAATGTCTCATCAAGGTCACCCACTCGTGATCAGGCAAGTGGAGGGTGAGGGACAAATACAGGCTTATCGCTTAAGAACCAGCCGGGACAATGACATTATCTAATTATTCCTCTTCATTCCTATCTCCTCCGGCCTCCCACTCCCACATATATGCTTTTAAGCAAGTCTGTTATTTAAAAATTACTATAAGATGGTTCTCCTTATCAGTCCAAGGTATAGCTACCATAAAGACAATGCCACCAACCTTCCCAACCCTGCCAAGCAGAAGTAGTCACTCCCATGTCACTGGGCTCACCCCTTCACTACAGCACTTACAGGTTACCTGACTTTGTCCCCCAAAACTGTGAAACCCTCATGTGTTTGAGGCATGTCCTCTTCTTCTATTTAACTACACAGTGGAAGAGCTAGCTAGCTATCTACTAACACTCATGATTCTCCCTCTCTAACACAGAGTTGCAGCTGAGAAGTTCCTGCCAAGCCAGGAACTGCTTTCTCCAGCTCCCTTTTTATCTAGGTGTGGCCATAGGACTAGGTTCAGTCAGTGGAATGTGAGCCGAAGTGATGTACTTCACCTTGAGGTTTTTGTAATGTATCATACATCCACACTCTCTTTTGCCCGCTACCAGCTGGGTACGAACCTTGATGAGTCAAGACGCTGCCAGCTTAATTAGGGCTCAGGAATCATTGCATGGAAGAAAGCTACTGTGGACTAGAAACCATGTATTGGACTAGTACAAGAAGGAGAAATATACTTCCATTTAAAAAAAAAATTTGCATATGTTTTAGGGTCTATTTGTTACTGGAGCATGCCCTAACTAATACATAAGCCTAACACAGTGGCATATATATCCATTCAAGAGATGATGAATAACTAAATAGGGCATTCACCCATTTGCCTATGAAAGAGCCTGATTATTTTGTGCTTTTCAAGGAAAAGATTAACTATGGATTGCATCTCGTGAAATTATATCCAGTAATTGTTATTATGGAAATCATCTCAGAATGCTATAGGAAACAGAATGATGCTAGGAGGGTTTAATGTTTCTTCAAATTCATAGATACATATTTAAATTTTGTTATTGTGGGAGAATGTTGAGGTTGTCATGGCAACAAGTTAGAGCAACAGAGTGCACGTGATGTACTGGGATACTTGGTGCTAGCCATGCCAGCAAAAACATAAAATGATTATATCGTACAGGGAAAACTCTACTGAGGGTTATGGTGTGGTAGCCAACTATTTGTCTTTCACCTTCTAGGAACCATAATGTAATACACTGATTTGTTCACAATTTTGATAATATTGTCAGTTCTGCAATGAAATGGATTTTAGAATAAAGATGAAATTATTGGTAGAAGATCATCACTCTATCTCCACCCTTCTGGAAAACACACACACACACACACACAGATTGGGCCTACACAAGTAGAATCTGATTGAGTTGATGAATTGAATAGACAATAAATTTAAAGTAAGCAATCAAATTAAGCCCCTCCTGAGCAGAGGTTTTGGAGCAAATTTCTTAAGTAATTACCCCAACTCTTTGATTTACTTCACCATGCACACAGAGCCTTTATTGATCCCCTCTCTGTGGACCAGGAGCCTAATTCTCTGCAATATACTTGCTCCTTATTCAAGTTATCATCACTCTGTTATGAAAATTAAATGTTTCAAGCAGGGCTGGTCTACCTCCCCCAGGGATATTACTCTTCTCTCTGAGTGACCTTAGGGCTTCAAAGTGTCTGGAAGCAATAATCGTGAGACAGCACAAAGGGCAGGTGGCCTGGATCCAAATTAAAAGAGAAAAGAAATGGGTCTGGGCTCATGAAATGTGGCAAGCCGGAGTAGAGATATTTGATGGGCAAGAACGCTTTGGGGGGACTAATATCGCTAGCTGTTCTTTGAATGATAAAGGTAAAGAAAAAAACTCCCCTGACATCTTTTCTCATTCACGCCCTTGAAAATACTTCAGGAAAACTTTCAACTCTAAGAAGAAACAAAGAAAAAGGACAGCACCCGGGCTTTTAGTCTAGACTCCCTTTTTCCTCCCCTTCTCTCACCTTATCATTTTTGCTTCTATGTGTGGATTCACTGATGTCTTCTCCAGTCCCTCCTAGTTTCACTCGGAAACTATACTGGCCAAATCCTTGGAGAAGATACGCAAGCTTCAAGAGCCCCTCCCTCCCCGGGACAGCAGGGGTCATGCAGGAAAGAGATTCCAAAGGAGGGAAGCCGTTACTGTAGTGAGAAGCAGGACAGAAAGGAGGTGGACTCTGGACCCCACCTGCCCTGGCACAAGGCAGAACCATTTCAAGGCAGAACAACACGGCACATGCAAACATTAAGAGGAATTGAATTCAATCACAATGCCAGACAGTCTCAGGCGGCCCCTTGACTGCTCCTGGTGCAAACCAGGGTCAAAGACGTCTGACGGGGCTCAGTAGACAGAGGAGATCAATAATGCTAAAGAGTAATGTCTGCAGTGAGAAACAAATCATTGCAAGTTCAAATAAAATGCTCTCCATGCTCAGGTCTCCCGATGGAAGCCTTCCATCTGCCATACTGGCATTGCCCCTGTGACACCCCCCTCTCTCCGCAGGAGGGGAGAATGGGGGAGAGAGAAATACCAGGAGCCAGGGGGGGTCTTCCAGCTCTTGTGTTGTCTGCGACTGAGAAACCCCAAATAGTTTAGCGCCCATCTGGCCGATTCAACGAGAAAACACTGAGAGTATGAACTATTTTGAGAATGATGAGAATAAAGTATACCTCAGTCTCAGAAGAGATTAGGAGGTAGCTAAATGAAGTTACGAAGAGCAGGATAAACAGAAAGCAAATTGTATTTAATGACTTAAAACCTACTGAGAACTTATTACATGAGCCAGGTCCATTTCACTACTAAGGAAACTAAGGCTTGGAGCTGTTAAGCCACATTCCTAACATCCCAGGATTGTACATGGTAACCCCAAGACTCACACCAAGGCTGACTCACTACAAAGGCAGAAAGCGGCCTTAACTCCATGCCACACATCTCTGTATGGGGCTGACTTGTAACTGCAACTAAATATGTTTCTCTAGGCCTTTCTCTTCCTCATGGTCTTCATCATGTCGGGGTCACTAGTGTGCACTTGACCCATCTTGATGCATAGAAACAAGGACATATATTTCTAAAGTCCATCGAGCTGTCTGGGTGGAGCCTGGAGCCACAGAACAATGGATTACAGGGAAATGCAGAGGGCATGGAGATTGTAGCCTAGGATTGTGCTATCTGCTCCTCTTGGCTAAGTCTGCTCGGAGAAAGCTGAGTTGTTGAATTAAGGGGATAAACTGGCAAATTCTACTGCGGGTTGCTCACACCTCCATATTTTTGTTTTTATTATTGTTGTTCAATATATGACATATTGTTTTGAGAACCTACACCAACAGAAGCAAAAATAATGTAAGAGGCAGAGTCCATTGCCAGGACTTAAACTCTACATTGGGAGCACGCTGTCAGGGCCCTTCTGCGGACGCAAATGCTCTGTGGCTCCCCAATCCTCTTGACCCATTTCACAGATGCAGCACTAGTGGTAAAAATGGAAAAACTTCAAAATGACCAGTATCTATTTTGTTCTACTTGTGGTTAAAAATTACTCTTCTGCCTTAGGAAGGAAACTAGGGTTTACTCAGCAGGGCCAACGTGTTAACTCCCTGTGCTAGATGATTTATCCACACATTAGCTTATTGATTTCTCACAACCACCTTTTGAGGTACCACACACCTACCTTCCAGCTGATGGAACTGAGGTTACAGTGATCAGTTTGCCCAGGGCCAGGACCTATATGGCTGCCTGGGGACGCACGTCTATAATCTTATGACATTCAAAATCAGTACTCTTTCTTCTATGCTTTTCTTTGGTCCTCTTTAATGATTTAGATCTTGGCCACACCTCTGGGTCATCACTGTAAACTTTAGCAGTCATAGTTCAATAGACTAGAAGGTACAGAATATTGAGCTGAGAAATTGTACCGAGATGAATGTAAACTCAAGAAGTTAATGCTTTGTCAAAATTCCTTAACTAAGTGGTTTGCCTCTCCTCTGTCTCTCTCGTCTAAAATTGACATAGAGAAAAATCACTTCAATTACTTGAAAGTTGATTAGTTGATTAGTTGGTCGGTTAGTTGATTCCAGCTTTCCAGAGACTTAAAGAGAAGCATTTCATGTCAAAAGAAACTTTCATGGATAATGTCTATTTGGGAAAGGATCTCAAATGAGCAGACATAGTGCGCTCAGGGATGGGTCCACCTCTGGAAACACAGCATGTAGCAGAAAGAGCAGGGACCTGGGAGTGATCCAGACCCAAATGAGAATCCTGGCTCCCCAACCATGGAAAGTTAAACAAGTCCTTCTCTGAGGCTCGGGGTCTTCATCTTTAAAATCAGAATGATGCCACCAACCTCAAAGGGGCAAGATGAGGAACATATGAGATGATCTACACGAAAAGCCAACCATCACACCCGGCACAATACACACTCACTCAGGAAAGTGGAGTTTCTTTCTCAATCCCTTCTGATCTACCTGTTTCTTGTCCTTGAAGGAGAAGTGCTGAGGGCATGGGTAGTGCCCCCTGCTGGTTGAGTGCAGAGTCCATCTAGGGAAGAAAGGAGTCATCGATTCTTGAGATTCTCACTTTCTGCAACATTAATTGGCTTGGAGGAAGAGTCAATTCATACCCCTGCCATTTATCCATGGCTACCCCAGTGTTGGTGGCCAGGAATGTGGCATTTCAAACAAAGTATGTCTGACGATTGTAAGGCCAGATGATTACTTTACTACTATTTGGTGTGTTGTGTAACAGATCTCCATATTGTGTCATTCAGAGTCTCTCACAACTGCCTGAATCCCCCAGATGGCGTCTCTGCTTTCATACCGCCCTACTTTCCCAGAATTTCTACATCTCCAGGGCCATTACCGCCTCCTGACTCTCTCACACTTATCCTATTATGCTATTATCCTGCACCCAGCACTGGCTGCTTTATTTTCTACTTTCTGCCACAATATTATGGGCCCTGAGCTGCAGACTCTCAGATAGTGTCTGTCTGCTTGCTGTTTGTGTGCTCCACTAGGGAAAAGGCAGGTGTGGAATATCCATTTGTGTACATATCAGGCAGAGACAATGCCAAAGCATGCCGGCGAGCAGGAGGCATCCTAACGGGGATGCCGTAAGCGGAGGAAGAGGTAGCGTGCTCCAGCTAAAATAATTAAACCCCATAGTTTCAAGTCACCACATACCCTGCTATGTATACAATCCACACTGCAAGGGAAGAGGAGCAGTTAGCTGGTAAATTATCTTTACATGTGTTCCCCTTTAAAAAAATAAAATCAAAAAAAAAATTTTATTTTTATTTATTTATTTATTTTATTTTTATTCTGTTATGTTAATCACCATACATTACATCATTAGTTTTTGATGTAGTGTTCCACGATTCATTGTTTGTGCATAACACCCAGTGCTCCATGCAGAACGTGCCCTCCTCAATACCCATCACCAGGCTAACCCATCCCCCCACCCCCCTCCCCTCTAGAACCCTCAGTTTGTTTCTCAGAGTCCATCGTCTCTCATGGTTCGTCTCCCCCTCCGATTTCCCCCCCTTCATTCTTCCCCTCCTGCTAGCTTCTTCTTTTTTTTTTTTTTAACATATAATGTATTATTTGTTTCAGAGGTACAGGTCTGTAATTCAACAGTCTTACACAATTCACAGTGCTCACCATAGCACATACCCTCCCCAATGTCCATCACCCAGCCACCCCATCCTTCCCACCCCCTTTTTAATCACTTTACAGTATTAACTGTTTCAAGTGGCTCCTTACACAGAATTCTCCGCCTCCATGACAGTGGCTTTTCTGTGTCGATAGAATAGGATCAAACCCAAGGGTTGTTCAGATCCAGTGCTGGGTTCAAATTATAACTGGGTTTCCAAATCCTAGTTGTATCACCCGGGCTATCGTCTTTGCACTACAACCAACTTGGCAAATGACTCAATCCTTTGAGCTTCTATTTCCTCGTCTATTATATGGAGATGACACTGCATACCCGGCATGGTTTGGGGAAGATAACTGAAGAATGGAGAAGCTTGTGATATCATGCCCACAATCAGAGGAATTGAGGCTTATTTATCCCGCTCCCTTCTTTAATGCTCAAATACGCCCTCAACCCACACACGGCTCTCTCATGTAATTCTAGTGGCCTATCTTCCTAGGTAAACTGGTTTCCATGGGGCTGGATTCATCCCCTTACTCAGCCCAGGGACTTAGAAGAAGGGCTTAACAAATATTAGTGGAATTAGGGACAAGCGGAATTACAAACCTGCAGAACAATTGGTGAGTTGAAAGGAAGAGAGGATCACAGTTTTTTTAAATTAGATTCTTTTCAGCCATACCCTTACAGATTGTCATTCATAGCACTCTCTTCAAAAATGATCACGCTTCCATTTGACATACAAAAAAAATAAAGAGAGAGACAGAGACAGAGAGAGAGAGGGAAGAAAGAGGGAGGAAGGAGGGAGGGTGGAAGGAGGGCGGAGGAAGGAAGAAAGGAAGGAAGGAAGGAAGGAAGGAAAGAAGGAAGGAAGGAAGGAAGGAAGGAAGGAAGGAAGGAAAGAAAGAAAAAAAGAAAGAAGGCAACACCTCGGAGCTTCCTATGTCAAACAACAGTCCCTGACTGCCCATCCTAAGCAGAATGCTCATAAAATACAAATCAACTTCACTAATAGCTACTCCTAAAGGATAATTAAGAAGGACAATGTGATTTGGGAAAGGAGGAAGGAGAGAATCCCTAACTCCCACGGCTGACCAGAAATGACTTGAATTCTCTGACATGTTATATTATGGGTGTTACTATCACATCCCAGCGATGAAACAGATAGAAAATGACAGTGGATCTTTCATGGAGTCCCAAGCAGATCATCACCAGACCTCATCTTTCTTTACTGAGCACCTACTATGTGTTCACAGCTCAGCAGCCCAGAAACTAATTCAGATCAGCTTGGCCCCAGTGGGATAAAGTTTGAGCCATGCATGATAAAGCTTGAATTAAATGCTTATTTAGAAGGAAGGAACAAGCAAGCTGCCTCAAAAAGAAGGAAAAGGGCACCAGCCCCCATTCTGGGAGGGACAACGTCTAGACCTCCCCTCAAAGAAAGTCTTATGTGTGGACCCAGGTGCTGCTGAGGGGGGCCTGGCGGGGTGGTGGGGGATAAAAGGCTTTCTGGAGGCCCTCTGACCCCAGCCGTCCCACGGGAAATGAGCGAGGAGGCTGCTGGCTGGCAGACAAGCAGGTGTGCCCTTAAGAAGCCATGGAGATTAGCTGGGGCTTATCCAAACCTCTGCAGGAGGCAAATCTCTCCTGGCTCTCTCAGGAGACCTCAGCACTCCTCTGGCATCAAATAAGCCAGATGCAGAATGGACGTCAACTTGGCCTTTGTGAATCCAGGGCCCCAGAGCAGGAATCTGGACACCATAACACTCACCAGGGCCCCCAGCAAGAATGAGTTTCCGAACAATATGTTTAGAAAAAGGAAAAGAGAGCAAAAGAAACGACCACAAGTTGGAATCACAGATAAATGAAGCCTCACTTGTACTTGGCTCTTTGTCTTTGGGGCAATTTTTACACCGCATCCACCCCCACCCCCACCCCCGGCTCCTCATTTGACAATTTGACCCAAAGTTTCTTCTTTCTCTAGAAAATATAGCTTCTGGGAAAAATAGGTGGTATCTGCTCTTCAGCAAAGGTAAAAGCCAACAGAAGGCTCAAAGGTTGAGAGCCTCCTTCTCAGGTGCCCTAAGGAAAGCAAATTAGCAGGGGAAGGAGGGAAAAGGGGTTTCCCTACAGTGCAGAATATACCCATTTAATTCCATGCCAAGGTCCAATGATGTGGGAGAAAGAACACTGGCTTTAGATCCACCAGATATGCATTAGAATCCTGATTCTGCTGTGTACAAGCTGTGTGACCCTGAACAAGTCACCTAACCTCTCTGAGCATCAATTTTCCCATCCTAAGGTGAGCATTAAGCAAAATTGTATAAGCAGCTGGCTGAGTACCTTGCATATAAAAGGTGCTCAATAACTTAAGTTCTTTCCACTCTTCCCTCTTTCGACAACCCAATTCTCTATATAAAATAGTAGATAAAAACCCTACTATTTCACACTTGTCGAAACCCATTCCTAGGGAGGGTCATTCACTTGCCCAAACCTCATCTAGATGGAAAGAGTAGAGATCAGAATCCAGATTTCCCTGACGCCCTTGCTAGGCCTTGCTGTTGATGGGCACCCTAAAGATGACCCAGTGTCCAGGCTCAGAAAGGTCCAAGAATGGCTGTGGCAGAAGGGAGACCTCAGCATCAGATGCTAGTACCCATAGGCTACCATGTGGAGGAGTCCACCAGGGAGGATGGAGCCATAACTGTCTCTCAAACATGGCTGAAACTCACCAAGAAACACGTGGGATGTATGGGATTTGGGGGGCGGGGGGAGGAGCAGTCTTCACAGCTTTAACTAACAGTGTAACCAAGAGCCCTCTTATCTTTTAAACTGGTTGTGCCACCACACACACCCAAGTACAAGACAGCTGACTCTGGAATGTCTGAAATGGGTTGATGTCCTTGATGCAATGACAACAACAATAATAGGACTTTTTCTCAATTCACCGCCTTCCCTGACAGCGCATGCGGTGCAAGCAGGAACATCTCTGCAGACCCTGGGTACAGCCTTCTCTCCACCTGACTCTCAGATCATCTCTAGGGTAGGAAGGTTCTCTGCGAGCCAGACTGTGGTCCATCTTCTCTTGGTTTCTTCCCAAAGGTACTTAAATTTCTACTTCTAATGATGTAATGTATGGTGATTAATATAACATAATAATATAAAATTTAAAAAAATTCTACTTCTCTTTGAAATATCCTACCACCAGTACCTACATGGATAATTTTAGAACTAGGACTCTCATATAAATGAAGGAACTGAAGGAGGCTCAGAGATGTGGAAAACTTGCCCCAGGTCACAAAGCTAACTTGGTCAGCTGTTGACTGGGTGCCCGCCTCTTCCACTGATTGACCCAGGGTTTGGGGGACCCATGTGGACAGGAGAAACAATCTCTTTGCACAGTTTTATCAGTCTAAAGCTAACTGTGCACAGAGCTCGTGAGAAAGGCATTCAAGGTCAAGTGTGATAAAGCCACAACCAGTATGACAAATAGTCAAATATTCCATTAAATATCCTCAATGAAAAAGTAAATAAATAAAATGCCAAAAAGCCCTTGCAAGAAGTATTACTTTTTTAATTTAGAGATTTCTTTATGGGTCCCCAAGGCAGTGTGCTATAATTAATATGGAGAAGGCAAATCACTATAAATACATTCTTTGGTGTAGTCTCATCATGTCTGATAAAGTTGTTTCCTTCAGCTATAATTTACTGATCACCTACTCTGTTCCAGGTATATCCTAAGTGCCAAGAATATGCAGATGGACAGCCAGAGCCTCTGTGCTCAAGAAACTCACTGTCTAGGGAAGGGTAAAAACAAGTACTACATAAAATAAATCAAAGACCTAAATATAAGGCCTAAAGCTACAAAACACTTAAGAGAAAATATAGGGAAAAATTTCATTACATTGGATTTGGCAATGATTTCTGGGATGTAACATCAAAAGCCAAGCAGAAAAAGAAAAAAAAATAGATAAATCAGACTACATCAAAATTTAAAACTTCTGTGTATTAAATGGCATGATCAGCAAAAAGGCAATCCGCTGAATGGAAGGAAATATTTGCAAATCGTCTATCTGATGAGGGATCCCAAATAGATGAAAAACTCCTACAACTCAACAAAAATAAGTAACTCGATTCAAAAATGGGCAAAGGACTTGAATTCTGGCAAATAATGCATACAAATGGACAGTAAGTACGTGAAAATATCACCACATCTCAAGGAAATGCAAAACTTACACTACAATGAAATACTACCTCCCTCTCTTTAAGATGGTTGCTACCCCAAAAAAGCAGAAAATAAGCATTGGAGAAAGTATGGAGAAATTGGAAGCCATATGCCCTGTTGGTGGAATGTAAGATAATGTAGCCAGTTGGTAAATAGTGTACGTTGGTGCCTCTAATACTTAGAAATAGAACTACCCTATGATTTTGCAATTGCACTTGTGGGTACATATCCAAAAGAATTGAAAGCAGGGTCTTGAAGAGATATTTGTACATCCATGTTCATAGCAGAATTACTGACAGGAGCCAAAAGGTGGAAGTGACCCAAGTGTCCATTGACAGATGAATGGATAAATAAAATGTGGTCTATACATACAATGGAATATTACTCAGCCTTACAAAAGAAGGAAATCCTCATACATGCTACAGTATGGATGGACTGGAGGACATAATACTAAGTGACAGAAGCCAGTCACAACACAACAAACTGTGAAGACAAATAGTATACGATTTCACTTGTATCTGGAATCTAGAAAACAAAACAAACGAACAGACAAAAAAGACAGAAACAGATTCGTAAGCACTGAGAACAAACTGGTAGTTTTCAAAGGGGAGGAAAATTGGGAGGTGGGGGTTGATATCAGGAAGGAGAGGTAGAGGTACAAGCTTCCAATTATAAGTCACAGGGATGAAAAGTACAGCATGGGAAATATAATCAATAATATTGTAATAACTTTGTTAAAAAATTATTAAGATAGTAATTTTTATGTCATGTATATTTACTAAAAAATAAAAAAATAAGAGAATACAGGCACTGCAATCACCACCATCAGTAAACTTAGCAGGAGCGAATGGAAATCTCTAGCCCTGGCAAACACCACAAGGGACCGCGCTAGGGGAAGCCCCTATAAAACCACTAACAAAGAAAGGCTAAAACTCTCCGTGAAAGCATGGATCCTGAGAGGAAAAGAGGGAAAGCGTTGCTGAAGAAAGATGGTGAACTCTGGACCCCGATCGAGTCTTTCTTGCAGACCATAAGCCTCACCACAGGTTCATAAAACCAATAATGTTAAATTTCTCCACCCACAGTTAGACATTGCTTGAAGCGCCATCTTGATAGAAGAAACATATCAGAACAGCCTAAAAAGTTCTAAATCATTAACCTTTGCTTTTGACTGGTAAGAGGTTTCGCTTCATGTCTTCGGGCAGGGGCAATGCAGACCAATGTGGCCTTTGTAGTGATTTGATAAGTTTTTGAAATGAAACATTAAACTCGCAGGGAAGGACTTACCAGTTGACTTCATCTGACCAATAGTCTAGATCTGGGTTCCCCTTCCACAGGGCAGATCTCCTGGAGCACCACAGTCTTGGAAAGATGAGAACAATGGAAGATGGAACAGCAGCATCTTTACTGAGAGGGAATACAAGAAAGACAGATTACTTGAGGTAAAGGGAAAATAATTTCCCCATTGTCCCAACACCTATATACCTCACCCAGCTTATGGGTGCCCTTCAAACAACACGCCTCTCTCCTTAGCATTTAATGAGCTCCCTTTTCCTTGTATCTGTGGGCTCAGCACTGTGCTAAGGCTGGGGGTACATGGAGATGAGGCGCAACCCGTGGACTCAGTAACGTTTCATCCTAGGGAGTGAGAAAGCATTAAAGCATGAATTACGTTGTCATAATGTAGGATGTCTTGTGGTTCTGTCTGCATAAACTAAAGGATGCGCGCCCATCTCCCCTCACGCCACTGTCAGAAGAGAAAGCTAGAGCCCGGAGGAACAAGAGGAGGGGGCTCTTCACGTGCTTGGCCAGATGAGGTGGCTGTCTCAAACCTATGCTCCCTGGTGCTCAGTGTCCCTCTCACCACACGCCAGTCTCTTCTGGACTCCGTCAGAGCCTGCAGATGAGGCTGAGAGCATAGGATTCCAACCCCGTCCAAGCCTGGTAGCCTCCCAGCAAGGAGACACTCCCCGTCCCTTGGCCACAGAACACACAGCCATACCTCAGGTCAAAAGGCAAGCAGCCAGTGAGTGCCCACGGCAAGCCCATCGGCACCACTGTCCAAAATGCAAGGTTGGCAGCACTGTCCTCACGGATTAAATATGACACATCACCATGATCCCATGGCTCTGACAGACCTCACTGCCTGACCTGCTGGGTCAGCCTCATTCCCACTCGTTTCAGACACCCAGACAAATTAACACATGCTCCCCGATGACGCAAAACTGTGTGTGTGTGTGTGCGTGTGTGTGTGTTTCGAAGCCTCCATGCAACTGCATGATCATCAATTAAACATTCACCAGACTTCCACGGACCTAGAAGGGGGAGGCGCCATCAGTTGGCCCCCGAGCATCCGCATCAGCTAGTTCTAAAGTCAGCCGCTTGCCTCGGTCCGTGGAGCATATTTAAACCTCAGTGAAGGGCCCTCACTATCTTTTGTACTGGATCCATCCACCAGGCTGAATGAAGCTTTTAGAACCAGCAAGGACCAGATGGCCCTCCAAGATCATTTCTGCATGTTTCCATCTGAGTCATTTGTATGCGGAAGTCTTCACAAAATAGCAATCTGGGTAGCAGGCTCCAGGCTGAGTCCAGCTTTCCAGACAGCCCATCTTTGCCTACAATTGAGAAGACAAGCACAATATTGTAGGGTTCCACAAAAATATTACAGCATTTATCTATATGTGTAGCATCAAATACATGAAGTGTCCTTGTCAGGCTGTCACCACAATGGTAGCGTGCCACAACTACCTCCCTCCCCGACTTACTTGTCCTTCTGCCCCTGCACCTACCACTTCACCCTCAGCACAGGCTGGAACCCAGCTTTGCCAATCAGCCAGCAGAGGGTACTATAGCACTGGTGCAATAATCTGATTCCGGGCAAATCCAGAGCCCGAAGAGACTTAGACTAAGGAAAACGGGCTCTAGTCTTATCACCTGCTGGGAGCTCCTAGCCAGAAAGTGGGGTGGGATGGAAGAACATGGAGCCAGCAGTACACTGGCAGACGGGCCTGCTCATCTGAGGAAGAAGGAAGGCAGCAAGTATGAACGCAGCATCAGGAGTTCCAGGGTAGGGCCAACTGAGGCTCCTAAATGGGAGGCAAATCCCTATGAAGGGAGTCAACCCAGCACTCCCCGGCCTGGGGATTTACCCTAGAGAAGAGAAAACTTAGGCTCACGCAAACACTCATACATAGATATTTATAGCAGCTTTGTCTGTCATCACCCCAAACTGGGAACGATCCAAATGTCCTACTACCAGTGAATGTATAAAATAAATGTGGTATATATATCCATAGAACAGAAAACCACTCAACATTAAAAAAAAAAAAAAGTGTAAATTATGGATACATACAACAATGTGGATGAACCCCAAGGGCATTATACTGAGTGAAAGAAGCCTTTCTCAAAAAGCTCTATTTGCATGATTTCATTTATACAAGATTTTCAACATCTCAGCATTGTCAGGGACAAGGGGTGAGAGCAAGGTATGACTACAAAGGAATAGCATGAAAGAATGTTTTGGAGTTGTTGAAACTGTTCTGGATCTTGCTTTTGGTGATGATTACATGAATCTATAGCTGTGTTAAAATTCATAGAAATGTATACGCAAATAAGTCAGTTTCATGATATGTTAATTAAAAAGTAAAAAATTTTAAAGAAAAAATACATTAAAAAATCAAAGGGATGTAACGTGAGGGGCAGGATGGGAGAAGCAGATGAAGAGTGAGATCAACAAATGGTCATCATCAAGAACGTATAGTTGAGGTAAAGCACAGAAGGCCAGAAGTAGAGTCCAGCCCGGAGGACAGGCTGATGGGGATGGGCCTAGAAGATCAGGCTGATGGGACCAGAGAGGCCACCTGGACCCTTGTGGTGTTGGCTGAGTAAAGAGTCGGCCACTCAATGCTCATGCAGCCCCAGAGACTCTGCTCAGCCTTAGGAACCAACATTCATGGTGGTGTAGAGCAGACTCAAGTTATTTCTTTATTTCCCTTGCTGGGAAGGAGGGGCTCATCAGCTTTGGGAAGGGGTTTAGTTGAGAAGGGGCAAGTGACAAACAAAAGCTAGACAAATCTCATCTAATCCTCTCATTTACAGATGAGGAACCTGGGAGAGCCCCCAAATCTCACAGCCTGCTAGTGCCCTCAGAGGTCCTGGATCCCAGCCCTGGACCCTTTCCACCAAGGCTCACACCACTCCCTTGTCAGTTCTCCAGCCTGGGGATGGTATTTCTCCTCATCTGTCCCGAGCAGGTGAGACTACATTTTTTCCATTTTAAAAAATAGCAAATCAAAGGTGACTCCATAGCATCCAACACCAAACACACTGAAACATTTACTACCTCCCTTAACCTTTTACTTGCTGTTCTTTTCTCAGAAGAATTGCTCATTAAATGCCATGTCTGAATTCTGCATCATCCTTCTCTTATTCAAGCCATTAAATACAATGACTAGACTGAATAATTAAAAAGATAGTCAAAGATCTTACCTATCAAATAACCTTCTATGTCCTATCCACATGTCTCATTCCCATCTAACTCTGTAGAGCTCAGGGGAGGGAGGACAGCCTCACACTTTGCACATATGACTCTCTTGGATTCAATGGTATGCGAGATAAGCCCGAGTTGAAGAAGGATTGGAGATGGAGGTCTTGATTCACTCTGCCAATAGGAGATGTGAGATTTTATGATATGAGATGTGACATGGATGTGAAATTCTAGGTAAGTTACTTCCTCTCCCGAGACTTAACTTGTTCCCTTATAACATGAGCTGACTGGATTAGAAAATCATCATGGTACTTTTTGGTCCTACAATGTTACGTTCCATGTTTAGCCTTAAGTATAGATGACAAATAATTAAACTGATGCACAAAAAAGTTGTGAAGTTTAATTCAGCAAATAGTTATTGAGAGTCTATTCTATTTTCAGGCTACCACTAGCCAGAAGGTATTTAAGAATACGTAAGAAATGAACCCTGCTTTTAAGGACACACAACCTAATGGATCAGAACAAGACTGTAAAGGCTCTAGAGTCAAGGCACACTGTTTCCCTTGGAACTATTTGGGTCATTTGTTTAACCTCTCTGAACTTATTTCTTCATCTATAAATTGCAAATAATAATGGCTCCAGCTAAGAATGAGAAATAAATGAGAGTGTATTAAGTTTTATTATTAAGCCATTTATATTACTGTTCTGCCCTCTTGAAACACCATTTTTCTTTCTCTCTTCCATACTTTTTTGCAAATGATCTCCATTTTTATTTTTTTATTTTTTATTTTTTTAAGATTTTATTTATTTGACAGAAAGAGATAGCGAGAGCAGGAACACAAGCAGGGGGAGTGGGAGAGGGAGAAGCAGGCCTCCCGCTGAGCAGGGAGCCCGATGTGGGGCTCGATCCCAGGACCCTGGGATCATGACCTGAGCCAAAGGCAGACGCAAAACAACTGAGCCACCCAGGCACCCCGATGATCTCCATTTTTAATCTCATTTCTTGAAGTTGAATTTTCTATTAATGCTTTGAGATGCAACTCAAGTTCTACTTCTTCATGAAGACTTATCCATCTGTTCCAGCCAATACAAATCTCCCTTGTCTCTGGGTTTTTGTTGCCTTTTTAAAACACTATATGGTATTTTCTATTGCTTCATAATTGACTCAGGTATGTATGCTTGTAAGCTTTCTTGAACTCCAGCTTCTTCTGTTACTAACTGCCTACAGGGACCTCAAATTCTACAGGTATCAAGTTGAATCCATGATCTTGTCCAAAGATGCTGCTCCTCTCCTTGGACTCATTTCAGTTCATGGTTTCTCAGTTGTTTACACTAGATACTCAAGTATTTATCATGTTTCCTCTCCAACATACCCACCTCCAATCCATCCTATTAATCCCAATTTATGTGCATCGCTGAGATCATCCTCCCTCATCTACATTGCCTCAGCCTTCCACGAACATCTCTTGAGTGAGTTAATGCAATGGTGGAGGGCATGATGTATCAGTATCACCTAGCAAACTTTTCAAAATATCCTCATTTACCTTCCCATCACCCTGTATCAGATCAGAAACTTGGTTGAGGTGAGGGAAAAGACAGAAGACTAGGGAGGGGAAAAAAAACAGCCTGTGTATTTTGCAAAAGCTTCCCAGATTTTTCTGATATATTGCCCATCACTGTTGAGCACCATCATTTTAAACTTCCTCCTCTCCAATCCTTTCTCCCTCTATTGCCCAAATTACTTTTCAAAATTTCCAGTAATAACGGCTCCTCACTGCCTTTCAGGAACAAACAACGGGTTCTTTAACCTGGCTTTCACATGGCTCCAGGCCACTTTCCTGACCTGATTTCCTCCAATTTCTTCCAGGCCCAGGAGGTTCCAGACAAACCAACTAGACCTTGTTGCCCTAGACACACCATACCCTCTCACAGCCCCCTTCCCTGATTCATGCCATTTCACCCTGGAATTCCCTTCTGTTCTCATATCATTAACCCTACCTGAAAAAAATCCCACTTAACTTTCAATGTCAAGCCAATGCCAACTCTTCCATGAAGTCTTCACCAATTCCTCCCCTCTTCCAGGCAGAATTAGCTGTTCTCTCCTCTGCACCTTCGTATCATTCTATTCACAGTGCTAATCTACTGACCAACAGTTTGGGTAGGCTACCTTCCTTGACTCCCTCCAAAAAGCTACAGGTCTTTCTTTTGGTCTCCTACATAATTGTTTAAGTCTGTTATAGTTACACCCTATTGCACTCTGTGTGTGTGTTTGCGTGTGTGTGTTATGTGAGTGTGTGCTGAGTTTCCTGACCTGTTTGTTGACTAAATTAAACCGTGATCTCCTCAAAGATAGATACTGTCTTACCTTTCTTTGAATCCCCAGCACCAAACAAGAGTGCAGAATTTTAGTGACCACTAAATAAATCTTCAAAGTTCAAATTAGACATCATCTCCTAGTCAGCTTTTCCCAGCTCTAAGAAGTGGCAATGCCTTGCTTCACCACAGCACACGGCATATACCACTTTTTACTGAAACTATCTATTAAGGAGTCCACGTCCTTAACTAAGACTGTAACACCATTAGGGGTCCGAACCATATTTTTCTCTCTTTCTTACCTGTGGCATATGGCACAGTGTCTGACAAATAGCTCCACTCGCCAATGTTCTAGAACAACTAAACTGAATGTACTGTTGTTTCTTTGCAGGGATCCTCACTGTATCTTTTACCACTCTTACATTTTGACACCTCCTCCAGCCTTGGACTGAGCACAAGCATTCAGCAAATATTTGTCAATTGACATAGTCTTATGGAATGTTCCAGAATAAGTTGAGAGGATGCAGTGCCCTTCTCAGTTGTGTTTCCAGGAAAGGACAGATTGAGCCTTTCATGGCTACGCCCCAACCCTAGCCATTGTCCTGTATCTATCCTGGTATTTCAAGTCAAGTCACCAAAAACAAGGATCTATCACTGTTCTAATTTCTAGCTTATTTATCCAGCCAAATACCAGCCATTTTGCTCCTCTCCAGTTGTCCCAATATATTCACAAGATTGGCATGTGTCATATTAATCTTGTTCAGGAGTAAAAAAGAAAAAAAAAAATAGAGGGGACACAGAAATAAAATTCTCAGGAAAATCAAAAGTAATGCCTACTTATGTAACAAGTTCCATTCAAAGCTGAGGGTTGGATCACTGTTCAATGTGTTCATAGTACATAGGCCTACCAGATAATGAAAACTTTTAACATTACTTTATCCACAACTGAAGAGTTTTGAAATTTTGAAATATTTGAAATTTTGTTTTTAAAAAATACACCAAAATATCAAGATATTTATGGGCATCCACTCAACTGCACCTTATTATTAAAAGTTATGAAAACAATGCATAGTATGTTTTTTTTACACAGTAATAATAATTACCATGTTTTTTAAAAGCATAAACATGATAAAGTCTCTCTTCTTCTCCATATTTAAATAAAATAACACAAATAACCTTTTACAAGTTTATAAATTGCCCAACCATTTTGAAAGCTTAGGCACAACTTAGCTGAAACCATCATTCAAAACACTGTTGGCTAGTGAGTCACCCCTGAGAAACCATTTTTCTAGAAGTTGGGAAATCACATTAACTTGAGTTAAATAAAAAGAACAAGTTCAACATTGGTCATAGCACACCGAATGAGAGGAGGGACAGAAAGCATGGTTGCCATCAAAACAGCAGACATGTCAAAAAATCTTAGAGTTTCTTTCCTGATAGGTTTGTGTGTGAAATTACTCAGAGGCAAAAAATAATGACCCTGCACATCTTATTTAAGATAAAAGACATAGGGATATTGGTGAACTTGAATTCACATTTTATGATTTTATTTAAAAGTCCCCAGAGTCATGATTACTCTCAATTTCTATGAGCAAGGATAGATGATTGTCTTTCTACAGTGAGGTCATTTGTGTGATTAGCCGTAATGCCGTGTTTTAAGGCTCCATCAAGAAGAATGAAATGAAGTCAAGAATTGAGGCCCTGGTTCAGATTCGTCCTGTAAAATCGGATACCAGAAAAAAAAAAAAAAAAAAACCACGAGTCTGGGCTTAAGTGATTCTAACTGATTATCCATACCACCAAATTTCACTGGTACAAAATGAAGTGGAAGGCCTATCCAAAAGAACGAGTCCTCATCAGGGAAGGATGGGCCCCAGTGAAGATCACCACACTGAGGTGCCATTTTAGGTCATTTCCCAGATGAGCAAGTAGTGGGGGGAGGGGGGCGGAAACCATTTTGAGAAGTTTCAACTCTTCTAATATGATCCATTCTAATGTTCCCATGTTCTGCTTTGTTAATGCTTTACATGAAAAGAAAGGGAAATTCAAAACTATCTTAAATGTCTCCAATGTACAGAAAGATTGATTCTCTTTACCAGGAAATAGGTCCCTAAAACCAGCAAAGTGCATCTTACTGAAACAACTTTCCTCTTTGATTGTCAGTTTTTAAGGGCAGGCTAGGTCTTGGATCCTACTAACCAGCCCAGAATTGCTCTGAGATCTCAAGAGTAACCGTGCAAAGTGATGAGCGCAGGCACAAGGAGCTGAAGTAGGAAGCTTAGTTTCTTCACTTTGGTCCACTGATCCAGCACTATGGGTTTCTCAACCTTGGGTAAGCCAAAGCTCTCTCTGGTCCTCAGTATCCCCTTATGTATGTCAGGGGAAAAAAGTCACTCCTTTCAAGAGTATAAAGACAAATTAGATTGTGATGATCAAATGAGTTGAGCATTTGGGGGGAAAAAAGTTTTTCAACAAGGACAATAACCGGTTTCCTTTAAGAGGTTAAACAACATGAATAAATTACATTTATTCTATGAGTTCTTGGATGCTTGGATGACCTGGTTTCACTGGGCAAATGGCACTGATGTTTCCTGTCGGGCTTTATTTCAGTCCTACCTTGCCAGTCGCTGGAGTTGAGGAGGGAAGGGTGAGAGGGCCCAAAGTGATGGAGACTTGTAAAAGGGATTGAAGAATGTTAGAGAGGCCTTACAATATCACTCGCTGTTTGAAGGACGGCTAATCTGAGACATCCCTTTTAATACCCTCCCACAAACTTTCGAGCCAACAGTCCTGGAGTAGGCATTTTATGGATTACATATTCACGGATATGTATATATAATATTACATATCCTTTTCTCATCCTTTCAGATCTACTCTCAGAGAAGTGGGTAGAGGACAGATTTTCTCCACATCATCAGTGTTTCTTTTACATAGAACTTCACATTAAATGAATGTGGGCGGGGGGAAGCCTTGGATTACCACGTAACTTCTCCTAAAATATTCTTAGGATTCTTATGCTGTGCTTAAAATGTCAACTGTCAAAATAATGTAATTATTTTTCGAGGAAATCCCAAACATCTGCAGTTAGCCTAGCAAGTCTATATAAGTGAAATAGTACACACCTCCCCCCCACCCCAGAAAAATAAATCTGGGGAGAAAATAGAGCTCAGTCAAAGCATCCTTTGTAAATGGCATCCTCATTCTCCACATTCGCTTATTTTTAAACCCAACTCCTGAACATAAAACATCATATCCAAATGCCACCTCTTTGCTAATTTAACAAACCATTAGGAGCTTTCTATTTGCTTCCCAAAATGCAACAAGAACAGTTTGTTGTGCTGGTTGATTAGCACAGTAGAGAGTCTTCATTTTGCTAATATGTTTTATACTTCTTATGAGTACTTAGAACCCTATGTCACAAAGGAAGTTAAATGAGCAAATTTATCTCTGAAGGCCTCATACAGTTAGGTAGAAGGAGGTGTGCTATTCATTCAGAAAGGGATAGCACAACTGTCCTCCAAATTTAGAAGAGAAAAAAGAAATCCAAAAGGATTTAAAAGGTGATGACCCTGAGAGGTGTGTCTGTAACTTAACTGTAGAGTCTCAACAAACCATAAGCTTTTGGAAAAAAAAAAAAAAAATTTCAGTTGAATGAAAATGTTTGGAGTTAATGAGGGGATTGAACATGATTTAGCATTTTGGGCCATCCCCTGCCATTTTAGTGGTTATATTAAATCAGCCTGAGGGCCTGTGGGCAAATAGAAGTAGAACAGCTACATCCTTTTATATCATTTACACAGACATATATGTGATCTTTTCCTTGCTTCTTAGTAAGGTATTCTTCCAAAATGCCAAAAGATACTATTCTTCCCTTTGTTTTTTAAAGATTTGTATTTTTAAGGCCCAGAAGATAAAAGGCACAAATAATCTTTTAACCACATTGTGTTCAATATGTAAAATATTAAAGATGGGGTTTTCATTTTTTCAGAAATGTCCAGGTTAGGTCTTCTGTATGATTTTGCAAGTTTTGTATCTACTGGAACAACTCTAGACAGTTGTGTAAAATATTTGGATTAATGGTTGAACTTGAACTTGTGCCTTTAAAATATCTGGGGACTGACCTTGGCCACAAGAGCAGTTGTTCCTTTTAAGTTGATCCAGCAGAAATTAAATATCTGCAGGGGGCACAGGCTAAAAGATGGGGTTCCCTCCAAGTCTGTTCTCCCATGGGACTAAGGGACTAAGTGTTCCTTCCGGCTCCTTGGAGAACCACTGTTTGGAGTGCAGAAGGAACTTGTTTATACCACTTCCATCATAGAGACCCTGAGCTTTTCATTAACCTCTTTGTCTTCAGCATTTTAAAGTGGAAATCCTAGCTGGCCTTGTAATATTTCAGCCATTTGCCCCTAACTTCACATTCCGCCCAAGTAGATTGGTCAGAAGATGGGGCTCTCCATTCCTCGTGGCTCAAAACACTCCGAAGATGTTAGCAATACCAACTTCCCCATACACAAAGGCTTTGGGAACATTTATTTAAATTTGACTTTTGAATCAATCCCAAGTGACTGTTCCTTGGCAAAAGATATGTAACTTTATCACAGATAAATTTTCCTTGCTCACAATTCCTGGCCCCGAGTTGCTGTAAGGATCATGTAGATGTGTGTTGGAAATTAAACAGTGTGCTACCAGGGTGGCCGCAATTAAATTCAGACTTGCATTCAAACCATGCCCTGTTCTGCATTTCTTCGAGAAGTTTGCTTTCTATAGACATTTCAAAATGTTCCTTCACAAAAGAAGGAGGCAGGGTGGCTGGGCCCAAGTTCCCTAAATCAAGGCAGTGAGAACAGAGAGGGGGGGGAATTTATTTGCAGGGTGCCAAAGTAGCTGTTAATACACATGGATCCTCACACTTCTAATTTAAGGTGTTTTCTTAGGGAGCCCAAAAGTTATTCTCCCCCATATTCACAGACAGACTACAATCATTATTTGGAAAAGAAAGAAATTATGAGCTCATATTGAACATCAATCCACCAACATGTGTTATAAAATGGAATGGTGCCTTGAAAGAAAAATTTTCTTCCTCTGCTTAAAATACAGTTTAGGATTGAAATGCTGAGTTTTAGCAACTTCTGATAATAGTGAAGAGTCCCAGGCTCATGTGAGAAGTTAGATGGCTTGAGGGGGGGAAAGAAGTGATCAATTTGGAATAATTTTTCTACGTAAGTATAGATAGTACAATATTTAGAAGGAAGAAAACCGTGGAGAATCAATTATAGACATGATTTTTCTACACTGCAACTAAGTTTATAAAATTTGCAAGTTTGTTTGTTTTTTGGCAAAATTGCTTGAATATGGAATTCAAATTTAATCTGCTTTCTGATTCTATGTGGAATCAGTGTTAATCACTTTTATTCAGCTGAAGAAATATAGATTACATGAAGTTAAAGTTGCTGGAAAAAAATTCCTAGCATTTTCATGCTTATGTCCAATGGCCATTTGAAATACTTTCCTAAAAATCTACTTGAGCATGTGCCTCTGTAACCTTTGAAAAGTTTGGGAGTTATCAGAGGAGTTGTCCAGCAGATAATCACTTTTGCATAAATGTCGCCCAAAAGAACAGCTCTCTGGTTAAGGTGCAAAATAACATAATCCTAAAATTTATAGCCACACCAATGATGGTCAAAAGCATCTCTCTCTCTCTCTTTTTTTTTTTTTTTTTGTAATGTACATTGGAAAGTTACCACACACATTTCACATGCAAGCTTAAATGATCTGAAAAAGACAATCACTGATTTCAGGCTGAACTGATTCCAACATTTGAGCAAATCACAAACAGCAGATCTGGCCTTGCTTAAAATTTCCATCTAGTTGTTGAACTGAACAAAAATAAACAAATGGGAAGCTTGACAGATGAATAAGACTTTTCTCATGATTTTTTAAAACCAAAAATGCAGCAGAAAACAAATACCACCACAGAAGTCCTTGCAAAGAAACTGCCTTTGGCATCTAGTATGGAGCAAACAATCTCCCCAGACCACCCCCCTCGCACTCCCACCAGAGCCCTCCACTCTTGCTTTATCTCCTAATTTCGTGGACTGGATCGCTGAGCTGTTTATCAAACAGTGTGCCATAAAAACGGCTTCACTCGACTACTCTATGAACTCTTGCAATTTTCTCCCTCCTCCTGGACAGAGGCCACTAGTAAGGGAAAGCCTCAGGAAAAAAAAAAAAAAAGCAGAGCAGTGAAAGCAAGAAACAATAGCTGACCGACCGTGGCTTTGACAATGGCTTCCCTCAATCCTCTTTCTGCTCCTGCTGTGACACTTGCATTCAAGAGCAAGGGCGGCTGCCATCGGATGCATGGACAATGGATTGAGGAATACAAGGCAGGGGGGAAAAAAGGAAATCAGATGAATTCTGAGTAAGATGGCAGGGCTCTCACCTTTTCCGTGTTTTTGCGAATAGTCTGGATGGAGGCGTCCCGCAGAGAAGAAATAAAAAGGGTGTCTGAATTGTTGGATGGTGCTGAAGCCTTCTGCATTTTGCAAACGCATTTTAGAATTATTTGCAGGGGCATACTTGCTGCCAGCCAGCCATCTCTCTCTCTCTCCCTCTCTCTCTCTTTCTCTCTCTTCTGTTTTATGTCCTGCTATCTCCATCACACCTCTATTAGTATGAAGACTTTCTGCCTGTAAGTAAGTGAGGGTGTGCGTTCCTTAGTGTTTGAATCGAGACCCACGTCTGCATGCATTTCTAATCTAAGGAGCCTATAGCGGTTACTACAACTATCAATTAGTCAGCAATAGCTGAGCCCCTCAACGCCTCTGAAGGAACAAAGGTGGAAAGACATGCAAATACTCCAGCACCTGGATCACGCAACTCGCTGGCTACAAATATCGGCACCTTTTCCTGGTTTTCTTTTCTTTTCTTTTTTTTTTTTTTTCTGTTTAACTCCCAAATCTATGTGAAATTATAGACTACTAATGTATCCACCTGCATAATTAGGGATGGGAGTGCCTCTAGGTATATATGTTTCCTTGACATCATTGAAATGCATTAAGCTGAACTAAAAGGAAATACCTGGTGACAAATCAGAGTTTATGACATATTTGATCCATGCTCCATTTTAACAACTGCAAGTAGAACTTAAATTAAGTATACAGTAGAGTTCTTTGTCCATTTCAGTGGCTTTTATGAAAGAAGCTAATAAAATAGTGATAAAAAGAGGAGGGGGGAAGTATTCAGCTACAGAGAAGCATATATGAAGATTAATTCTCCTCCATAACAGATAAAATTATTTTGATTTAAATTCACGTCTGGATGTTAACATTGGGCGGTTTGTTCTGGAGTGTGTGTGCACGTGCATTTTTTTAATTGTATGTGTTGTATCTATCTGTGGTAACTTTCTCTGGATGTATTCTGTGCTAACAATCTGAAGCAACAGAAAGAATTCTTTTATCTCATTTTGCAGAAACCTCAAAAAAAAAAAAACCCTTTTGAAAAACAATGCTTTCCTTACAGTTTTCAAGGACATCAAAATATTGCTAACTTGAATACACACGCAGAAAGAGAGAGGTATAAGTAACAGCTGATCTGACTCACTTGTGAATATGGATAATTTCAAAATGGAAGGGTGTACTCTGTATCTGATGTTATCTGTGATTTTTCCCTCTTTTCTGGGGCACGAAAAGCTGCATTTTCTTTCCTCAGCACTTCTAGCTAGAATCGAAACTATTTTCAGACAAGGTATGGCACACATCCTGGAAGTTAACAACCTCCTCTAACTCTGTAAACAAAACAGAAAGTCTCACCTGAAGACATGCATTTGCAGCGAGCTGTGGCAGGAGCTACAACATAGTATCACCTTATTTCCCTCTGCTATTTATTCCTCTTCTGGGGACTGCCACTCTACAGAGCAATTTGTTTTCTTTCTTCCTAGACAAAATGGCTCAAGCAATAATTTTACCCCTTTTAATCTGTCAGGTAGCTACAGAAGTGGAGCAATGTGGAAATAACCCTCAAAGAGAACACCTCCCTTCCCCCCCACTCCCCCATCCCCCCCACCGCACCACCACCACCACTACCACCACCACCACCACCACCACCACGGAGCCTGAACGCAGAGTTGCAGACACGGGCAGTGAGTCTAGCAAGCTTTCAAATGAGGAGAGGTGCTAGAAAGGAGGATAGCCCAGGTCCCTAGCAAGATAAAGCAGGGGTAGAGAGGGAGGCTCAGGGACACCCCCCTCCCCCCACCCCTCCAACACACCCTGTCACTTAAGAAAGAAAAAAATCCTAACGAGGTTGAGAGGGAGAAGGGAAATAGTGCTAAATAGCTGGCGAGGTGACCCACCGTCCTGTTTGCTCCTTGGCGCTCGCCGAGGGGAGTAACAGCCACAGCAGTGACAACGGCGTTGCAATGTGCCAAGTGCAACCTCTGCCCAGTGCTCTCTGCCTCCCAAAAAGGAAAGAAAAGCATGCCTCAGACAGAACACAACGGGAACGAGCAGGCGCCATCGTCAAGTCACGGACCCCATCAGCACCGGCTGGTCTCTGAAAGCCCCGTATCAAGGGTCCCATTCAAAGGCAACGAAGAGGCAGAGACAATGGCAAATCAAAAACTGGCAGGGCTTCCAGAATAATTTAACTCCTCACTCCAGAATTTAGATGGGTAGAGCAAGACACCCAGGCGAGAGCTCCTTCACACCAAGGCGCGAGCATATGCCTGCCTCTCTGTGGATGTATTTTTAGACATAATATCAGGGGTAAGGCAGCCTGTGCAGTCGTCAGTCAATAGCATCCGCTTCTCTTGTTCACTCTGAGACTAGCTGACGATCACAGGAGGCAGCCCACATTTCTCCCAAGCCAAAGGTCAGCTAGGAGCACCCCAAACCCTAACCCATTGTCTCCGAGCACAGAGAGAGCATTAAATACGTTTTCAAGATGTGCTCCCGAAATGAGGTCACGCCTTGTGGCAATTTGCTCACTTCCCATCTTTCCACAAATGACTTAATTCTACCATCCAAAATCACAACCAGGACAAGAAATCACACCTTGACAAAGATGATTCAAACACCATAGGCTAAGGATTAAAAATATATATATATTTAGCAGGACAGGTGTTATTAGTAACATGCACTAAACTTCTAAACTTCTCCAAACAACATCTTTATTAAAAGCAAGGGATGGATGGCATTTTATATCCTTTAGATGTGCTTTACGTTTGAGTATTCCTCCCATTCACCTGAAGCTTCAAATATTTCAAATAATAAACACAAGAGAAAAATAGGATAAGCAGAAAGTAAAGGCGACATCCTCAGCCTTCGTGAACAAATCAAATATCATGTAGTATGCACTTGTCCAAGCCTAGGAATTTTCTCCCACGTGGAGGATTAAAATATTTAAACACGTTCCTTTAAATCTTTCATATTAGAGTACACTTATTAAATATGTATGTGCACGTATCTACACATATACAAAATTCTCAAGTTAATTTAAATTTATGGGAGAAATCCAAGGGATACTAGGGCAAACAATCCAAAAAAAAAAAAAAAAAAAACACAAGCCATAAAAAACAATCTCTAACCACACACCATCTCTCTAAAGTTTCACATAGCACTAGAACGAGACGGACGGACGCGATAGTGCTGAATGAAAACAATGTTTCACAACCATGATATTCCAAATGAAATTACTGAAAATGAAAAGCAAAATGCCCACTGGCATATTTTTGAGTCAGAATTTGTTTCTGTCAGAACTGGGGGTTGTTTTTTTTTTTTCTCAATGTCATATATATGTAATCTGTAAATGCGAATTACAACATGGATGATTTCCAACTCCACAAATAAGCATTCTGAGTTTTGATTTGCCTTTTAAGAGTAGAAACAGTTTATAATTTCACATTGTAAATCTCACTAGGACTGAATGCTCTTATAAGGACTGACAGAGAAAGAATAATTCATGTCGGACCAAAAGGCTGCTTTCAGTCGGCTTCACGCAGCCTTTTTTCCAACAGCTCTGGGCCAAAACGCATGTGGAATCTTGAGCTGAACTATCCATCACATTTCCCTAGCCTTTCAATTAATGACACTGCAATCAGATCGATAGAATGTAATAAGAAAAGAGCTTTGCATTTCTATACCTATTAATTCGTTGAGTAACTCCAGCAGTAAAACGTGACTTGAAAGAAAAAACACTCGAGGAAAATGAATTCTCTTAGCATACTGAGCAATGACACCCTGACCCAAAAGTGAACACTGGAGTTTCTACCTTCCAGACAAGTTTATTAGGACCCAAATATCAGATTGTTCGTCAGGAGCAAACGGACTCTTTTTTTTCACCAGATTCTCTGTAGTATATACTCACACCACCACAGGTCTTGTCACATCTGTCAGTTTGGGGAATTTTGGAACAAATATCCTTGAAATACGAGTCAGAGAATAGGTTGGAGCGGCCATTGCTCCGCACCGCCAAATTAGTGATCTTAGTTTTTCTAGGGCATTCTGCATAGAAGGAATCGGTTTTGGAAAGAGTAGGACAGGGGAAGAATGATCAGAAGGCTAATGGAGCTCGGCCCCATCCCAAATCACTGCCTTGGTCTGATACCATGTGAACAGTGACAGAGAACAACATGACAGAGTCTGCACTCTCCGTGGTCATCAGCAGTGACAGAGGACTGGGCAAGCGAAGTAGGAGTTCTCTGTGGGAGGGATGAGACAAAAAAAAAAAAAAAAAGGCTGTCCTCCGATGTCTTCTAGAATCATGTGCACGTCCAGACCTTAATGTCACTAGAGGTGAACCAACAGTGACTTCATGAACTCAGAAGCAGAGAGAAGAGGGGCGGTTGCCAGGAGCAGGGGAATGGGGGAAATGGGGAGATATGATACAAACTTCCAGTTACAAGATGAGTAAGTTCTGAGGATCCAATGTACAGCAGCTGACTATGGTTAAGGAGACTGTATCGTACACTTGAAATTCGCTAAGAGAGTAGACCAAAGTGTTCTTAACACACACACACACACATGGTATGTGAGGTGGTGGATGTATTAATTACCTTGATTGTAGTAAACTTTCATATATCAAATCATCACATTTTACACCTTAAATACATATAATTTTTATTTGCCGATTATACCTCATAAAGTTGGGGAAACAAACCAGTAATTTCAGTCCTAAGAAGTAGACTCTACTAAATGAAGGTTCCAATATGGTTCAATCAACCACTGGTATAGTAAAAAGACCGTAGGTTTTTCTACCAAACCAACTAGAGTCTGAATATCAACTGTATCATATACCCGTTAGCATCTTTGAACCTCAGGTTTGTGTTAGTAAAATATAGATGCTACTGCTTAACTCAAAGGCTACTCTGAGGTTGAATGACATCATGTGTGTAAAGTACATGCACATACTAGCTAAACCTTTCTCTTCCCAATTTTCAGATTCCTGCATATAAAATAGCCAATAAAAATACAGGTTTATTGTACAGACTAAATGAGATAATGTTCAGGATGCTCTATAAACTGCTAAGCAATATAAAACAAAAGAGTATTATTATCATTATTATTATAAAATAACACTAATGCTTTTTAAAACTGAACACATCATTCAGTGTAAGACACAAAAGATGAATAATGTAGTCCAGTACCTCACCGTGTGTGCCATTATGAATTTCAAACCCATGGGGGAGATATCAGCAGTCACGTCTACTGATGGAGGCATGCCAAGGGACTTGGTCACCACCAACCCGCCTTCCAGTGGATTCTCCCTTAGTTGCGGATGACATTGTTTCAGCATAGGAAATAAGGATTGAAGGTTCCCAGATGAAATTACAAGATGGAATCTAGCAATATGTCAGAGACACCTGTGCTAAGAGGTAAGAATATCACTACTCAGGGGGCTCCTGGGTGGCTCAGTCAGTTAAGCGACCGACTATTGATTTTGGCTCAGGTCATGATCTCAGAGTTCTGTGATCAAGCCCTGCATCCACCCTCAGCATGGAGCCTGCTTAAGATTCTTGCTCTCCCTCTCCCTCTGTCCCTCCCCCACACTTGCACACACACACTCTCTCTCTCCTTCTCTCTCTTAAATAAATAAATAAATAAATAAATAAATAAATCTTAAAAAAAAAGAATGTCACTACTCAGTGTTTCCTGTGTTTATAATAAAAGGGGGAAAGGATCTAATTATTCATTTGATAAATATTTGTAGGTCAATAAAATATTCATGAATTGCAGTCTAGGTAGGAGGTGTAGAAAGAAAGATTTGGCCCTCAAAGAGCTTAAAGTCCAGAAAAAAAAATTTTAAATCATAAAATGAAAATAATCTCAAAGTGTTAAGTGAGAAAAATACTACAGGTCTTGGCATAAAGTTTTGTGGTAACTGGCGTTTGGCATGTGCTGTACCAGAAGTATTTGTGAAGGACCCTTTCTATTACTTTGTCATGACAGTTATTAACTAATGAAATGAGACAGTAGATGAGGGAGCTTAAAATTGTTGCTACAAAATATGAAGCTTTATACAGACATCAAGTTCATTATCTATGCATGGTTTGGATGGAAAACATTGGGAGGCTTCTAGAGACTAAAAATCGATTTCAATAGCTATGGTTAACCAAAGAAGATGTCTGTTGCTTTTTAGGGAAATAATAATAACAGTAATAATAATAATAATAATAATAATAATAATAATAGCTACTACTTACATAGGACTTAAGCAGTGCCAGGCAATGTGCTAAGTGTTTTAGGCCTGATAACCCACTTAATCCCCACAACGTCCCTATGACGTACATCCTATTGTTACCATCGTTTTGCAGGTGAGAAAACTAAAGCCCAGAGAAATCAAGTGACCTGCCCAAGATCACACAGCTAGTATGTGGCAGCACCAAATTTCACACCCAGGCAATGTAATGCCTGAGCCCACGCTCTTGACCAGTACACTCAATATCTCTCATCTTTCTTTTCTTCCCTCCTTAGATTCTCATCAATTCTAATTTTCGGTACAAAGTGGGACTGAATGGCCAGCAAGCCAAGCCTACCTTGGGTGAGCTCTAAGAGAAAAAAAGAAATAATACACATAGTCAAGGAAAACATAGAGCCAAAAGCAAAATGTAACAGTGTGCAGCTGCTAGAAAGCCTGCCTTCTTTTCTCTTGTTTCCTTTCCCAGCACACACATTGGCGCATTTATTTATTCAGCAAATGCCACTGAGCATGACTCCCTACCGGAAACAGCAGGCTCCCACCCCATTGACTCTTACAGGCTGGTGTAAGAGACTGCCACTGTGGCCATGACAATAGAGGTGCCTTGTGAGAAAAACCAGAATTGAGAAATCAGAATATTTGTTTTCCATCCGGGAGAGCTTTCATGAGATCAGAAATGTGTGGATCTAGAAATTTCTCAGAGAGGAACACATCTCAGTAGAACTTTCTTCTGGTGTAAGGCTCACTCCAGTCCCTTCTTTTAATGTGCTTTTATCTTCTCTGTCCCATGTGATGTGTGCTACTCACCCGAACTCCCTGCTGACTACCTTGGAGATGCAGGTCCTCTGCTTCTCAAGCTACCCTAGCCCCTTACTACAAGTGAGGGAAGGAAGACACCTTTCCCTCTGCCTCTCTCCCTTGATGTTTAACAGACACTAAAAAAAAAAATTTTTTTTCAAGTAAGGCAGGTATGCACATTTTAATAACCTTTATTACTTTTCCTGATTATAATAGTAAAACGTTTGCTACCAGATTTTTACAAGAAAATAACAAAAACCTAAAGATTACAATTAAAATGATGTATTATATGTTGGCTAGCTGGACATAATAAAAAAATAAATAAAATAAAATGATCCATAGTAATAACAATTAAAGATAACCACATTTGCTATTTCAACAGATCTCCCTCTAATCTTTTACATCAGTGGATGTTCCTGTTTTCATATATTTATGCATCTTTTACAGCATTTGGATCATAATGTAAATAACTTTGCTTCCCACCCTCTTAATTTGACATCGTATTAGGAGCATTTTTGGTGTTTAATATCTTTCAAAACATTTTAAAACATTATGTAATATTCATTCTAAAGAAATGTGATTTAACTATTTCCCCAATATTGGACATTTAGGATGTATTTTGGATTTGTATTATATATAAGGTTGTAACAGACATCTCTTTGACTGCTTTCCTTAGTACAGATTAGGAGTGGGACTACTGGATCAAAGTGTTTTCTTTTATGTCTTACAAAATTGCTTTCCAAAAAGTTTTTGCCAATTAGCATACTTAAATATTGGAGGAAATTCTCATTTCTCTGCAGTATCACAAGCCTTAAGTTTTGTTTTATTTACTTTACTATCTACTACTCATTTAGCAGTGCTGTTTAATTTTTTATTTCCTTGAATCTAGTAAGTTCAGATTGATATTTCAAGAACTCATTGACCATTTTAAAAATTTAATTAACTACCGGTTTATGTCTTTTCTATACACATATATATGTATCTTATACACACATATTGTTAACTATTGTAAATACATTTTCCAAGTTGTTTATGACTTTTTAGTGTACTGAACTTTCGTATTCTATATATACAAATCTGCTGATATTTTCCTTTATGATATCATCAGATGCTTTTATACTTTGAAGTACTTTCCACTCAAAATTAAATACCTATGTTGTCTTTAAGTTATTTTGCCCAAAATATATTTTGGTGCATTTTGTAAGATAAGGATATAACTTGAGGGTTTTATTTCCCTTCAACTGGCAATTTTCCTAGTACCCACCCCCATCTCCAGTGATATTTTAAGTATGATAAAGTATATATTTTCAAACCTGCTTCAGGGCCACCTTTTCCATTCAGATGTTTACGTATTTAAATTCTTTCCGGTAAATGAGCTGTCAGAATATTTTTCTATTCCATCATCTCTAGGACTGAAAGACTTCTGCTCTCAGGGTGAGAGACAAAAATATCCTATTATTAAGGACTGGGCTGAGTTGTATTGCTGATTTTAGGTGTGATAAGACAGCTGCTAAAACTAGCTGGGTCTCAGGATTGGCCTTGATGGCCAAAGGGCTGAAATTGAATTCATAGGAGCTGAGATTAGGGCAGAAGATTCCACCTTAAGGCAACAGGGAAAGGCAAGAGTCAAAGGGGTTAATCAAATAAAAATCTGCAGGAGAAAGTCAAGACCCAGGCACTGACAGGAGCACTTATAAATTAAAGTTTGAAGAGACCAGACCAGGCTTGAGCTAATTCTCACAGACCCAGATGAAGACAGGAGTCAAACCATCTCCAAGAGAGGAAGATACAATATGAAAGTGTGCAGGGATGGGGGTCCCTGGGCTGACCTCCTGAGCTGGTACAGGGACAATGCATAGATAGACAGAATGGGTCAAGGCCAAGGCCAAATTGTTTGGGCACCTTCACTACAGTTTGTATTTCCCCTGAAACAAATCAATGTATTATAGACAACTGACTTGGGTCATTTAAACTCCCTTGTTTTTCTTTGGTACAAAGATCGAGTTTTGACTGAAGGGATACCTGCCTCAGTTCACCTTCTCCTTGTGCAGTGCCAGAATCAATTCCAGTGGAAAGCAAGAAGAGTGAAGCAGCTCATTCACCCAAAGTGTGCTAGCCGTGAGAATTTCCAGTGGGGGGAAACAGGTCAATTTGATGATGCAAGGTTGTCAAAAGAAACAACACTTGCCCTTTCCAAGGTTACAGGGATGAAAAGACTGTGGCATAATGGTGGAAAAACTTGTCAGCTTTCTACTGCAGTTTTGATGGACCGTCTGCATGGCACCCAATTAACTAGTCCCCATTGCCACCACACTGAATGATCCACACAGGGCATCTCTGGGAGGAGTGTGTGGGAGGTAATGTGCATGGCCTCTAGAGTGAGCTGATCAAAGCTTGAGTCTTACTACACCAGTAACTTGTGTGATCTTTGTTTATTAAGATTTATTTATTTGAGAGAGCGAGCGAGCAGGAGGAGGGGCGGAGGGAGAAAATCCTCAAGCAGACTCCCTGCCGAGCAGAGAGCCCGACGACTCGGGGCTTGATCTCACAACCCATGAGATCATGACCTGAGCCGAAACCAAGGGTTGGACGCCTAACAACAGAGCCACCCAGTCACCCTTGCTGTGTGATCCTGAGTAAGTTCCCTAACCTCTCTGAGCATCAGTGTCGTCACCTGCAATGTGGGCATAGTAATTGTATTCACCTCACAAGGTTGTTGTAACACTAAAAAAGAAAACACCTATGAACTAGACAGATGATACAAGAGTCTGATAACTGAGTAGCATTCAAATAAATACTAACCTGTGTTAGGAGGCAATATAGGGAATGCAAGCTAGAGGACTAAACCTGAGTTCACCAGCTCTCTTGTTTGTTCTGATCCATCCCTCTATGCCTCACCTACCAAATGGGTATACATATACAGCAGTACCTATTCCATAGGCTGCTACAAAGGTTAAATGAAATGATACATACATATAGGCACTTGGAGTAGTGCCTGGCTCTATAAAAATTAGCCGTTGTTATTGCTTTTGTTTTAGGATCCAGAATGTACAACTGGAATCCCTAGGTCAAAAGTCAGTAAGAAACTGAAAACATGAAATAAGGGGAAATGTCTTTCCTGCTGGAAAGATACTATAACCAAATCTGATTTTCTGAGTCGAGTCTCCCATCCCTAATGGAAAATCCACATTGCAATACAATGGATTCCTGTGGCAATGCTAGAGGCATCCAGCATATAGTCACAGAGAAGGCAGCACTTCTAAAACAGTTCCAAGGGTCTACTGAGTTCATTCAGAGGGCACAGAGATGTCTTTTCGCTAGACTGTGACAGCACACATTCTCTCTCAACTGCTTTCGAGGAGATCCTATGGGTGGTCTCCCAGCCAGCAGCCAGGAAACCCCCCTGCCTCTGATAATAATCCCAAGGAGACCCTACATGTCCAAATTCCCAAGACCATGCATCACTACCCGCGCATTTATTTTTAAATTCATTCACCCAACTATCAAACATTTATTTCTGTGCCTAGGCTAGGGGCTGAGTATATAGTAGTGAACAAAGCAAAACTGGGTTCCTGACTCTGGAGCTTGCATTCCAGTGGGAGCAACAAACACGAATCTGGTAACCACCCAGGTAAATATACAATTGCAAATCAAGAGCGAGGTTCAAGTGAGAAGAGGAAGAGAGATCATGTGGATCTGCAGGGGAAGATCTCTCTAAGCAGGTGGCATCTAAGCTCATGTGAAGCACGATTATATGAGAAGTAACACCAGCTTTGAGAATAAAATTTTCATAAACGTTGGCTTGAAGGAAGCAATCCACAAGGTTGAAGAAGTTAGTGATACTGCCCTCCAGAAGTTATGCTGTGACTAGTGAGCACATGTTCAAGAATGCAAGAACCGTGACGACCTGAGCTTACCAGCCCTCGGTTGAAAGAGATGAAGGGAAAAGCAGACAGCCATCTAGTACTGCCTACCATGAGGAAGGAAAAGCAAGGTGGCCAGTCACAGAGGCTCTTCCATGGAGCCAGTTCCCCCTAGAGCCCCTGATCTGCATCCCATAGAATGGGGTCTGGTTTGGAGAACCAGCAGCACAAAGCTCTGTCAATGTGAATAACAGAAGCCGCGGTGGTTGGAGAAGGTTGGAGACTATGGGTCATAAGGTGGATGGGATGGTCCCTGCAGCTTGGCTAGGAGCAGTCTCGGAGGAAGAAAGGAATGGAATCCTAAATTCCTATAGAGTCTCCACAGAAGTTAAGATGTTCCTTCCAAACTCCTTTCATTCTCCCAAAAGCCAATTCAAGACTGGCCTCGTTCCATGAGACTCCCTCCCCACCCCCCCGAGCATGTGTCATCTCCCCTACGGTATCATACTTCCATGGCACTGTGCTGCATTGTTCTCCAGTCACTTCATGAATTATTTTCATGCCCACTCAATATGATATACTTCTCAAGGACAAGGACTATCACTTTCCTTCTTTTGTATTCCCCACAATGCTCGGTTTAGTACTGTGCCCACTCTAGGCACTTAACATATCAATGCCTATTGGAGAAATGAATGGTTTAATTAATCCATATATCTGGAAGATTTCAGTAGGTTAAAAAAAAAAGAAAGAAAGAAAGAAAGAAGGTGCTCTGAGTATAACAAAACCGAGCCATCCCTCGCTAGGGCTGGATAGTCATTTTAGGAGAGTATTTAATACTGCATATTGGTTATTTAAATGGAGGGCATAAGGTCCTATATGTGGAGATTTTTATCTATCTAGGGTAATTAAAGGGCTTCTTCACCTAGCAACATGTGATGAACAAGAAAGACCTTTCAAAGTCTTTCCATTTCTAATTCTGATTCTGTAGATTCTGATTTGTTACCATCTCAATCCAAACAGTCCATGATGTGAACGTTAGCCAGTCCTTAGAACAGGCCTTGAACCATCTCACTCCAAGGATACTCTGAACGCATCAGACCCTTCTAGGCTCTAGAAGAGAACGCCACCTTCATCCCCTCCACCACCACTAGCACCGGCACCAGCACCCCCACCAAACCAAAGCGCGTACTCCAAACCCTCCAGAGTGCAGCCCTTGGTTTAATTTCCCTACTGCTGGGCTTATATGGGGGAGTGGGGAGAAAGAGAATTGTTGCCTTGCACAATTTGTTTAAAAACAAAACAAGGACCATTCGGGCTACAGTGCAATGCTGTTTTACTCTCTTCCTGTCCTAATAAAAGTACTGACCGCGTCAGGAAACCTTTGGGAAAGTCTGGGGATGGGGGTGTGTAAAAGTGATTTTATTGTAGTTGCGTTATTATTCTCATTTAAAAGTTTCAGCTCTTTTATTCCCAGGTAGGATTAAAGCACCCCCTTTCTACTTAGCTCTAACAAGCTTTAACAAAAAACATCGGAACATAAAACTCGCCTCTCTGAAGGCGCCAATAGCCAGCAACTCTGATGTCACTCCCTCAGAAGGCACTGAAACAAAAGGCCAGGCTCCTCCAAGCCAGTCATGTCACAGGGTGCGGGACAGAAGGGTCTGAGCCTCCGTACAGAAAGCATCCATCACTCCCTGGACTCGTGCCCCAGCACAAAGGGCTTGGTTTTCTCTCCTTAGGCAGCACAGTATGCCCTCTCACAGACCCCTTGTCACACTCCGTGACCTCCTTGGTCGGTGTGTTCTTTGTTTCTTCCTCTTACTTCAGAATAACTCAGCCAGGACAGAATTGAAGCCCAGCCAAGTTTTCATTTTAAATGTTGCCCCTCTCTTGAGAGTCTTCGATGAGTTTTTTCGGGTTAGGCAGGTGCTATGCTTTCAAGTTGGAGGAAGTCATTGTTTTCGTATATAGAGTCTACCTGTGGCCAGGAAAACAAAATACACACAAAGAAATGGAAATGCATTTTCCCAGGACAGCTCCTGTGAGTCCACCAGTGTGGAATTATTTGGCTCCCTTAGACTGTTCTAGTCCTGCTGAGTACCTACTCCTGTGCTCACTCACCACCCACCCCCCACCCGACAAACCTAAACTCCAGTCAGAGTTCAATGAAATCAATTCACAGATGAAGGAAGAAAGTATTTAGAGAGACAGATTTCCCCCACACAGCAAAAACTGGCAGCATAAATCACAGGAAATGATATGAAGGGGCAGTGAAAAGCCCAGTGAGCTTCTTAGTCCATTATGCATTTAGCCTGGAATAATGACCCCTAATTTATTTTAGCCACATTACTCTTTGGTGGGGATGCCCTTAATCTCACTCTGAAGATTTCAGAATACTTTTCTGTTGTTCTTCTTGCCTTTAAACCAGGGAATCTGGCTCATTCTCTAGCTGTTGAGTAGTTAATCTACTCAAACATTTCCCCCTACATAACCATCTGTTCTACCTTGCATTTTTTACCTCTTCACACTATCGCGGCCTCAGCCTGCTCTTCCAGCTCATTCAGTGATCTTTAATTTCTCCTCTGCCTTTATGTCTGGTTGCTTATGTTTTGAGGCAGACAATAGAGGTGATATAGGCCATTATTCATGAGTAGCTTCAAGGGTAACGTGAGAAGTGCCTCATCTCCTGACCCCTCTTAGCATAAGAATTGCTGATAAAATTCTGAACTGAAAAGAGAAGTTCTGAGAAAAATATCAGAGCACTACTCACTCTGGAGCAGCTTTCTAGAGAAAGAACCTTGGGGAGAGGAGTCCTTAAAAAAATGTTTTTTTTCAACTAAATTTTAAAAAGCTTGCCTCGCACAGAGTTGAATATGGACCATAATTAAAACCATCATTTTTCCACTATCTGTAACAGCATGGGTATGGCAACAGAAATTCAAAAATAACACTACAACATCATGATAGCCAATTGTTTAATGGGTTCATCTCCAAACCTAATAAACTGTGGGTCTTTCGCACGTAGCCAAGTGGACTCTTGTTTTCTCCCTCCTCATCTTTACTTGATTCAGCCTCAGATGAATAGTGACATGGCAGAAGGTAAGCAGTGGGGAGGAGAAAGCCTAAATCACCTACTGGCTACCCAATCACTTCCTAATTACTCAGGAGTTGCCAGTCGGAGAAGTGTGGGGACCCTGTGAAATGCCTGGAACTGTGGTTCTTAGAGGAGCTTTATCCAACAATTATCATTCATGTGGTAATCTCCCTGGTCTCTGTAAACAAAGGCAAAACAAAGCAACTCCTCGCTACCCATTCTCCCTGGGCCATCTTTTCCAGAGCTTGAAGCTTCAACTCCTGTCTACTTCACTGATATTGTTCATTCGCATTCCCTTTGCTATCCAGGTCTCTCTCTGGAACACCAAACAGATACTGTGAAAGTTTTACTAGACTTCTCCTTGTGCTAACAGTGGCCAATCACCCACCCTGTGATCCAATCCAGAAACCTGGGAGTCACCCCACCTTCCTCCTCTAAATTACTCTCACTCCCAACAACCAATCCTCCCAAATATCTCCAAATACATCACCAATCTAGGTCATTTTCCAGTGCCCTGGTGTAGTCTCAAACCATATCTGCAGTTTCTCTTGCTTGGAGGATACTAGGATCTTAAACTCAGCTTCTGATAATCATATTCTCCAATCCTTCTCCACATAAACACCAGAGTGTTCTCTTTAAAAAAAAACAAGTCTACCATTTTGTTGTTGTTTAAAATCATGCACTATTCCTTGGTTACTTTTAAGATAAATGTGCATCCCCTTAGCATGGCATACAATCCCTCTGCAATCGGACTCCTACCCACTTCCTTAGACTCAATTTCTGTCAACCCCTCAGACTCTCACTGAGGTCCAACCGTATGGAAGTACTTGCATCCTCTGAGTGTGCCATGTTCTCTCACAATTCTTTCCTGTGTAGACACTGTTCTCTCTATTCATAATGTCCTCTCTTCCTTTGGCCTTTTGTCTAGCTAATGCCAGCTCATCAGTCAGGACTCAGCTCACGCATAACTGCCAAACTCCCCTGGCACTGAGGTGACTCTTTCCTTACGCATGCCAAAGTACCTTGTACTTTCTTTCATTATTCATCTAAAGAATGCTTATGAAACACCTGACACATTGTTTTTTATATATCTGTCTCACCCACTAGATGTGAGCTCTCTGAGTACAAAGGTTGTGCTACTTTTTTTAGTATCTTCAAAGCCTAGCACAGTGCCTAACCCAGAGTAGGCGGCTCTCAGGGCATATTATGGAGTGAATATACTGAGCACGTATAGACCCAGGATTAAAGTCAGTGGTCCACTCTTTCCCCAGAAGAAATGTTCCTTCTACTTTTCTCACAGACCTTGAAGAACAGTACAGTGTATTAGTGAAAGCGCTGCTCTCTGAGTTAGAACACCCAGGTTCTAGTCCAGCTCCGTGATCAGGAAGGTGTGAGATCTGGAGCAAGCCACAAAAAAACAGCCAACATTCATTCAACACTGATGATATGGGAGACACCCTGCTAAGCATGTTATGGGCATGATTTTATTTTTTCCTCACAGTCAACTGAGGAGATAGATATTAATATATGCACATTTTATAGATGAAGAATTTAAGGCACTCAAACCCGTGTTTGATATTGCTTCCCTTCATCTAGGTTATTGAGAGACAAAATGAGACTTGGTATATAAAGGAGTTTTACCAATTGTTGAGAGCTATACAAACATAAGTCACCGTAATCATGGGAAGCAATGACGGTTGTCTAAGTGTAATGGATGTTTTGTGGTTATAGTGAAAAGTCAGAAATAAAGATTTTACCAGGTGAAGATCCAGCTTACGCAGCTGAATTAAGAAGACTCAGCCAGAGCACACTCCCAAATCTGAGGTATATTATAAAACCGTAAGCCAAGGAACACAATGTGCCCACCCCCTTTGCATTTTGTGACGGTAGAAAACCGATGTCCAAAGCTGCAGAAAGCCACACAGCTAATCTGTACATAGGCTAGGACTCCTGAGTCAATACTGCACTATTTTTAGCCCACCTTGTGTGGAGGAAAGTTTATAAATATGAATATGAAGTTCAGAGAATAGCACTGATGGATCTGAGTGTTCCCTTTAGAGAGCACCTGGGTATTTCAGAGCCAACATTAAACTCACAACATGCTCCTGACATCTCTCTTCACAGGCATTTTTAATTACCATGTCTGTCTTTACTAGGCATCCAACAAGTACTGTATTCAACAGGGCCAACATATAAAAGGCAGAAATAACATTTATCCAGGAAACTGAGCTTAACAAGAAGCATTAGGATGTACTAGAAAGAATACAGACTTTTGCACCAAACAGATGTGAGGGGAAATCCTAAACTCTACCACTTAACTGGCTCCTCGGTAATCGAGCACACCATTTTTCTGAGCTTTGGTTTTCTCACCTCTGAAATGAAAAAACGATGCCTCATTATCGAAGGAATAAAATCTTTGCCACAGTGTCCCATACATGTTGGCTTCTCTTCTGTTCATTAGTGGTGTTCATGCGATATATGAGCCTTGGCCAATTGCCAACTGTACTTACCTCTCTAGGTTTCAGACGTGACAATATTTGTCTGGTGTCACTACGTGTAAACACAGAAACATCAAAGGCATAAAACATGTTTCTCCTTTTCTGATCACAAATATCAAGTCTACATCCAGGCAACTTGAGGGTACTTAGAACAGCCTTATTGAATAATGGATTTAGTGTGTGTTGAGTGGTGCTGAGTTCTCCCGCACGACTCTTTTCAGAAGTCTAAAGAGGATGATCAAACATGGTAAAGAAAATTGACATCAGCTGGATACACTTTGAGGCCAGGTTCTGCTGACTGCAGTGAATAGAGTCTAGGCTCTGAAATCAGAACGACATGAGTTCAAATTTCACTACAGCATATACCAGCTGCCTGGTCTTGCGCAAGTTACTTCTCTTCAGACATGGAACTTGCTTGTCTGTAGAATGGGTAGAATAATGGAACCTATTTTACAGACACACGTTAAAAATTAAATAAATTATTGCATATACAGTAGTTGGTACCAGGCCTCCTGCAGTTAAGTACTTAATAAATGCAAACGGGGGTCAATACCGACGTCACATGCATCATTAAGTGGGGAAGAAAAATATCAAAATAAGAGAACCATAGACTTGATTCCATTGAAAGAGTTGTATTTTTGTCATCCTTTAGTTGTATTAGTTGGCAGCTTGTAGCATAACTATATGTACTCTGTATGGGGAGTGTTTCAAGAAGTTAACTTGTTCCTACGTCCTTCCTTGTTTCTCAAATTACATCATTTGCCTGGGAAATTCTCAACCCCAGTCTACCTTTCATCCCTTAAGAAGCCCTTAAGATGCCTCCTGATGACTCCTCACTCCACGAAACCTTCCAGGAATCACCAAAGGAAAATGGCAGCTGGTCCCACTGGTGTCTTATCTAAAACTGAAGTTCTAAAGACCGCTCCCTTAACTGGCGGGCCCATCAGGGCACTTTCCTTTGGTATCGAGCCCTATTTGAACGGCCCATTACTTTCTTATCTGAAGTCACTAGATCCATGAAGATAGCATTCCAGTTGGCATCGAGAGATTTGGAGCTCAAACCTTGGCTCTCTGCTCACTTTGACTTTTGTATAGATGCTTTATCTCACTGAGCCTTGTTTTCCTCATATGAAAATGGACATAATAACATTCAGACAATGGAACGTTACCCAGTGCTAAAAAGAAAGATGCTATCAAGCCATGAAAAGACATGCAGGAAACTTAAATACATAGAACTAAGAGGAAGAAGCCAATCTGAAAAAGCTACACACTGTTTGGGGCCAACTGTACGATATGCTAGTAAAAGGCAATACTATGGAGAGAGGGAAAAGATCAGTGATTGCATAGGTTAAGGATGGAGGGAAGAATAGGCAGAGCACAGCAGATTTTAAGGGCAGTGATACTCTGTATGATACTCTAGTAGTGGACACATGTCATTATATATTTGTATATATAGAAATATATAATGTACTACACGCCAGATGTTATATAGTCCTTAGAATGTACAACACCAAGAATGAACCCTGATATAAACTATGGACTCTGGGCGATGATGATGTGTCAATGGGGGTTCACCAATTATAACAAATATGCCACCCTCGTGGGAGATGTTGACCACAGCATTCTAGAAAACACTAGCAGAAATCTAAAAACCATTAGTCACTAAATGTTGATAGTATGAGGATAATAATTATTCTATGACTTTGCAGGCTATGTTGTATATGTTCATTATCTTCTCAATCAAGGAAGCATGTAATGTTTCTATTATTGAGACAAGTTTTTAAAAAAATTTTACTTGTTACCAGTGCATACACAGATACACACATTAAAATCAAATGAATTAGGGCCGGGACTAGGGTCACGATGTGTGAGGCGTTTGCCTCAGGCACAGATTTAAGGTAGATTAAAAAATCTCAATAATCAAGATAAATAATATATTAATGCAGCACTGTAAGGAGTAAAATTAATGCAAAAACTCCTTTAAAAAAAAGACAGGATCAGTATTAGTGACTTGTCTTTTTGACTTAGGTCCTGATATGTCTTGGCACAGAACTGAAAAATCCTTGGGACACCTGCCTCAGCTATTCCACAAAGGTAAAACTTAATGAGCTCTTATCCAGGCATCCCAGCTGCATCACTAGTCCTTCATTTTGAGGATCTGTTCACTTTCATAATAATGTCCAGAACTACTCTTTAGTTTTGGCAGTGGTGTTCATTAGAGGGCATGTTTTAGATGGTGATTTTGGTACAACACTAAAAGGTAACAGCCACAAAGCTATCTGTCTGTCTCCAATTTCTAACTCCAGCTCTCTCATTCTCCCTCCATAACATTGTGGAATAGCTCACTGGCCTTCGTCACTTTTACCATAACCAAGAAAATATGCTCAGTCCCATAACACATCCCAGGTCTTTGGCTTGGGCAAAGGGCGCAGCGCCCTACCCACGCACAAGCACCGAAGTAAAATGAATAGCAGATGTTCACGGTCCTGCTTTGTACCCTCTAAAACACAGTGACAGCCAGGAAGAACTGGGAATAAGTAGGTGTGGTTGTGAGTATATCAGGGAGGTTGAGGGAAGAGAAGCTTTAAAGGGGAGTGTCAGCAAACCTCCATGATCTCACATTTCTAGATGATACCGAGTCTCACTTGTCAACAAACAAACCCTACAAGGACAATTAGCTGGCTCACTGTCTTTCCTGTGGAGATGATTCATCATTCATTCAATAGATATTTCCTAAGCACCTGTGACAAGCAAGGCATTAGGCTTTCAACTGTTCAGGATACAAAGGGAAAGTGTTACTGTACCAGAGGCAGTTTTGGCTTCCATAAGCCTAGCAAACTGATGTAAAGGGTAAGATGGAACAAGAGCCTCCTTACTGCTTATGATAATTTCACACAAATACCATTTTCATGCTTGATCTTTATCATACTGTAACAAAAGATAGGTAGGTACCTATTGCCACTCCCATTTCAAAGATGAGTCAGTCATTGTTGCTTATAAAGGGTGAAGCTAGAATTAGAACCCAAATGCTCTGGCTTCTGCAAGATAATGCTGTATATGACAAGGTCCAAAGAGATGGTATAAATCGCCTAAGTGTTGTAGGAGGAGATTAGAAATGGCAGGATGACTTCTGAGTGGTATGGTCAAAAAAAAAAAAGAAAAAAAAGAATCACAAAGTGGTTGTGAGAAAGAAGAATGAGAACGGACAAAAGGATGTGAGGGAAGAGTTACAGTGCGCTGAGGAAAAAGACAGACAACCCAAGCAAAAGAGGTTGGTGTGGGCAAAGGCGTACAGGTAAGCAATCAAGGTGCGCATCGGCCATAACAAGCCATATGATGGTGCAGCAGGGAATGTTTGCTTGGGAAGAAGTGTCAGCTAAAGTGGGAAAATAAGATCATGGCTAGTTTGGGAAACCTTACATATATGGCTAAGGAGTGAAGTTTCCTAGGTAGAAGAAAGAGAGATTAGAGCTTTGTACAGAAAAGTGGTATCAACATTAATTTTAAAAAGATTAATCTGCTCGTGGCTTGGATGCAGGCTGGTTTGGTGGAGAGAAACTCTGGACCAAGGAAACCCCGAAGGAGGCCATTTCAGGGGTCTAAGTAGTAAGATCCTCAGCTCGTGATGGAAAAGGGAGAAAAATCAAAGGGAGTGGTGGTCAGAAAACCTGGTTTCAATTCTCTTTTACTGTATTCATTTCCAAATGGACTGGGAAAAACTAATATGGGCATGTCATTTGATGTATATTTTTATTAATCAAATTTCATAATGTACTACATGCCAGATGTTATATTAAGCATCGGGATACTGGGGTGAAAAAAACAAGTCCTTGCCTCTAAAAGGCCAGGAGAAAGCTCAAGAAAAAGCAGCCAGCTGTCTCGGGGAAGTCAGGGAAGGCTTTATAGGATTGATGCTTGAACTAAGATTTGAAGCATGTGTAGGAAGTTTGTTAGGCAGAAAAAAAAGGAGTGAGTATATTTTGTAAAGAAGAGAAGAGACAGAGTATATGGAAAAATATTAAAGCAGAAACAGCATAGGGAGTTTTAAGAATTCCAAGTAATTTGGTAGGGCTAGAATAAGGGTGACTTTGGGGGATTTTTTTCAGCTTTATTGAGGTATAATGACACAAAACATTGTGTAAGTTTAAGGTGTACAATGCGATGATTTGATATACATATATATTGTGAAAGGATCACCACACTAAGGTTAGTTAACACATCCATCACCTCACATAGTTAGTTACATTTTTCTGTGTCCGGTGAAAACATTTAAGATCTGCTCTCTTAAGAACCATGAGAGAAAATGGACTCTGAAAAACAAACTGAGGGTTCTAGAGGGGAGGGGGTTGGGAGGATAGGTTAGCCTGGTGATGGGTATTGAGGAGGGCACGTTCTGCATGGAGCACTGGGTGTTATGCACAAACAATGAATCATGGAACACTATATCTAAAACTAATGATGTAATGTATGGGGGGCCCAGACCAGGTGGAGGTAAGGCTGGAAGGCTTCCTGGAGGAGAAAAAAGAAAGCAGCTTCAGTGGGGAAAAGGCTCAATTCACGCTTTTGCTGGCCAAGAAGTCAGTCCACTCCCAGAATAAGCTGTGACCAAGATTTATGTGCTGTCACATAACAATAAAAAAATTAAAAAAAAAAAAAAAAGATCTGCTCTCTTAGCACCTTTCAAGTATACAATACGGTATTGTTATAGTCACCATGCTGTCTGAATGTCAGATCCCCAGAACTTAATCATCTTATACCAGAAGTTTGTACCCTTTGACCAGCATCTCCGCATTTCCCACCCCGACCCCCCCCCCCCAGCTCCTGGCAACCACCATGCTACTCTCTGTTTCTATGAGTTAAGCTTTTTTAGATTCCCCATATAAGTGAGATCATACAGTTTTAGGGTGAATTTGAGCAAATGAGAGCAAGCAGGAGGAAAATGGGAAGGGGCCTTAGTGTCCACACAAGTACTGGGGCTTGCTTCTGAAGAGGAAGTGAAACCATCAGAGCATTCCAGCAGGGTGATGGCATGATCAGGGTGGTGGTATAGAAGGGTAATTTGGACGAGGCCATGAGGAAAGGATGAGATGGGAAAGCTGGAGACACAGAGTCTGTTAGGGGAAACTTACCAATTTTCTGGGCAAAAACAAATGAGAAGGCAGGGCAGTCGAAGCGGCAGTGATGGGGTGATATTTAGGAGGAAGAATCATCTATTCCTTAAGGGACATTGCAAAATCCACTAACCCTGGAGGACAAACAACTTCTAACTGGTATGCTACACCTTCAATTGTTTGACGTTTCCTAGAATTTTCTGAAATACCATCTTGATTATCTGGGGCCAGAGCAGGCTTCAGAGAAAAAGGGTGCCAGGGTGATCAGCTAGCACAGGCTGCCACAGGGGTGACATGGGGGACTGGTGATAGGCACGCTGTATAGCTGTCATTTCTGATGGCCAGCACACTCCCTTGGAATAAGATTAACCTAAACTAAGTTAGCACATCTGAGCTGTTTTTTAAAGGATCCTCAGATAAGAAAAGCATGGCGTCTCATAAAAACTCATTCCACAGTTTCACAATTTTGATTATTAAAAAACTTCATCTCAGGGCACCTGGGTGGCTCAGTCAGTTGAGCCACCAACTCTTGGTTTCGGCTCAGGTCATGATCCCAGGGTCGTGAGATCGAGCCCCACATCGGGCCCCGCACTCAGTGGGGTGTCTGCTGGAGATTCTCTCTCCCTTTTCTATTCCCTCCACCCCTCCCCCCTCAAATAATTAATTAATTTAAAAAAATTAATCTCTGGAAATTATTTTCTTTCCTCAGGTCTCTTCTCCAAGATGAATAATTCTCATCCATTTACTCTTTCCTTTAGGGTCTTATTCTTCCTTCTCACATCTTTTCCGAATGTTTACATCTACAACCTGAATCCTTCCTTTCTTCCTAAATCTATCAGAATAAGCTGTGACCAAGATTTATGTGCTGTCACTATCTGCCCTACTCAGTACTGACAATTATATTATCAGGGCCTCTACCACCTTGCTGCCAGCAGCGTCTTGACTCCGTGCTCACCACACATTACCATGTCCTACTGGGGTGCTGGCGAATCCCTATCTAGAATTGCCCCTCTTGCTTCCTCCCTGTAAAATCATATCCTTCCCCAATTTCCAAGCCATATTCAAGATGGCGGGAAGACTTTCTCTTAGGATCTCTTACTCAGAAACACGAGTGCATATGCACATATCTCTCTCTCACACACACACACACACACACACCACTTTCAGGTGTAGAATGTAATGTCATTACATTATTAAAGCCACACCTCTTCTGCAGTTATGCATATAATAAAGGATACAATAGCTTAATGGTTAAGAGCTTGATATCTGGAGCCAGATTGCCTGGATTATAATCCCAGATCTGCCATTTATGGGGCCAGTGATTTACAATTGTCATGATACAGTGTCCTCAGCTATATAATGGAAATCATAATAGTACAGTAGCTACCTCATTGACTTGCTGTGAAAATTGAATGAGTTAATATATGCAAAATGCTTGGAATAGTGCCGGGCACGTGACAAGCTCTATATAAATGTTAGCTGCTTTTATTATCCTTGTTATAGGGCATTGGTTAAGAGCAGAGTCCTGATCCTCGGGGTCCTGGGATCGAGTCCCACGTTGGGCTCTGCGCTCAGTGGGGAGTCTACTCGAGGATTCTCTCTCCCTCACCTTCTATCCCTCCCCCCACTCATGCTCTCTTTCTCTTACTCAAATAAATAAATAAATCTTTTTAAAAAATAGATGAGAAAATACCTATCTTATAAGATTGCACAAGGATCAACTGAAACAATGCAGAAAGATTTTAGCACATAATAAATTATATTAGCTATAACTACAATTGTATTGTTATTATAACCCAATACTTTCTTGGAACTAAATGAACTTTATTTATTTTGTAAAGAGTCTGGAACCTCAGAAACCGTTTACTCCAATCTCTTCATCTTGCAGAGGGCCTGTCAGAGAGAAAGTTGACATGACTCAGCAAGGCTGCCCATTCAGCCAGGGAGTCAGAACTAGAACCCAGTCCTGCAGACCCCCAGATTTTCTTCCTACTATATCCCATGGCATTGGCTACTTGCCTTTTTTTTTTTCTCCTCTGCATACTGTGTAATCCCTTCTAAACAGTACACCAAAAACAAGAACTATTCCTCCATACCTTTGATGTTCTCAGGTCCCTGTCCATATCCCAAACTCTCTCACCGTGACCCCCTAAAGACCTACGTCCACACTCCGGGCACAGCATGGGCTCAAGCAGTGCAATCACCTGTCTAATGTTTTAAAATTTTTCCTTTGAAGTCCTGCTATACAGTTGTGAATGTTTGTAATAAAAATTTCTGTTTTATCTGTGATGACAACAATTGACTTAGCTTTTAGTGCAACATTTGGTATTCTCTATGTTCCGGCTAGTAGCTTTCCATGAGCCATATAATATTTCATGGCTGAAGCCATGAAGGAGCTAGTGAGGGGTGATTTCATGTCATTTATTTATTCAAAAAGTTTCCTTCGACTGCTATAAATTGAGTAGAACCAGCAAAGATCAGTTTCAGTCACTGAATAGTGAGTCAAAACAAGCCTTGCAGGTCACAGTCTTTGAGGCTAATGAGATCCTTCTTTTTTTTTTTTTTTTTTTTAGATTTATTTATTTGAGAGAGAGAGAGAGAGAGAGAGAGGAAGGGCAGAGGGAGAGAGAATCCTCAACCAGACTCCCCATTGAGCTCAGAGCCCAACGTGGGACTCGATCCCAGGACCCCGAGGATCAGGACCTGAGACGAAATCAAGAATCGGCCACTTAACTGACTGAGCCCCCCAGGTGCCCCAGAGGTGAACGAGATCCTTCTTGAGCAGACTTTCCATTTCTCCCAGTGCCTCCTCCATACCTTGGCATTACATAGAGACCACAGCCTGGATTCAGGCATCTAAGTATGGGTTTCATTTTATTCTTCTGTTCCCTTCCCCTCTCAGTCTCTGATTCTATCCTTTGCTTTTTTTCCTTCCCTCCTTCCCTCTCTTCCTTCCTGCCTGCCTGCCTTTGCTATGTCATGTTTTTCACAAAAGACAATGATTAATAGCATCACCTTACATGTGTAAAGTTTTTCAAGTACTTTAGATATTGCAAAATGTTTGCTTGGTTTTCTCACTTGATCTTTCCCCTCAGACCCCGTGAAATAAGGCAGAGCTGCCATTTTTACAACTGTTAAAAAGGAAAGCCAAGGAGGTCATCCAACGAGTTGCTAACAAAGCTAAGGAAAAGGACCCATGTCATTGATTCATTCGTTTAGTCATATTGAGATCTGCAATGTAAAATTCATTATGGATTCTTATAGAAGTCAGACTCTGTCCAGGTCAGATTTCTACACCAGCGGTGTTCACCAGCAGCAGGTGCTCCTACACCCCCAACACTGGGAAATTAGCAAGGGTCGGGTTGGAGGCTTTTCCTAACAGTTACTAAAAAACACTAAGAGAATTTCTGGAAAAGTACAAAGTGCTTCTGAGACAACACCAGACTTTCCATTTCTATCTTAATCCCTTGGTGCGACCAGCCATTAAGAAATGTTAAGTGTACCTTTCATCAATCCAGAGATAAACCATTTCTCCCCATCGTTCCTACATATACTTAATTACAGTATATACAATACTTCAGTCCATTTTCTTGTGTGCATGTTTATCCGGAACAGCTAAACTCTTAGCTCTTGAATATTAAGACTTGGTTCGGTACCTCACATACTGGGAGTACCTAGACAGTGTACTGAATGAGTAAGTGGGTTAATTAATTGATTAACTAATGCACTGCTGTACTATACCATACTTCCTCTAGGATAAAGCAGGAACCTGAAGCAGAAAGAAGGTTAGTGCACTGTCTGCTGTATCCTCATTCCTTTGGGCCCTGAAGTCTCGACTGAATGACACATGGACTGATTTTCATCATCAGACTTAGTAAGTCACCGAGTAAGGCACTCTTGGGGCAATACCAGAGGCTGGCTTGATGTCTGGCTCTTTGCTGACATGGAGACAAAGAGGCAAAGGGAAATAGTTGTTATCAGAGTATTTAATTATCTAGACTTCCCAGGACATACATAATTCTTCCACATATCTCTGAATGCTTCAAAAATGTTCAGAGTCACAGATATCCACTTAGAAGCTAGGGAGTTGGATGGGGTGCCTGGGTGACTCAGTCGGTTAAGCATCTGACTCCCGATTTCAGCTCAGGTCATGATCTCAGGGTGGTGAGATCGAGCCCTCCATTGGGCTCCACACTGGGCGTAGAGCCTGCCTAAGAGTCTCTCTCTCCCTCTCCCTCTGCCCGCTCCCCATTTCACGTGCGTGCTCTCTCTCTCCCTCTAAAAGAAGAAGAAGAAGAGGAAGAAGAAGAAGGAGGAAGAGGAGGAGGAGGAGGGAAGGAAGAAGAGAAGGAGAAGAAGAAGTTAGGAAGTTTGAGAATGTTCTAGTACCATCTTGGGTCTGAAAGAATTAGCATTGCTTCTAAAGGAAATTAACTTCCTCTAGAAGAACATCTTTTACAGTGGGGGAATCTGTCCCCACTCTTAGGCCAATGTTTATGAAAAATCATCAAGCTAGAAATAACTCCTGGAGCAGAGAGAAGAGAAGATGGTTCTTGGGACTTGGGACTAAGGCTCTGCCAATGAACACTTCAGCCTCCTTCCATTTCTCCTGGCTCTCGATTCAATAACTTGAAATGTGGGCAAGGAGGCTGGCGGATGTACAGAAAGACACCTTACATGTCAGCCAGTGCAGTTCCCTTCCACGCTGAACACAATCAAATATGTGACTTACAACAGACACAGGCTGCAGGGCTGGAGAGGAGAGATGTTATAACTCCCTCAGACAGTCCTGAGACAAGCAGGAAGCAGGGAGATAAATGCTAAAGAATGCAAATAAGATTGCCTGTGTGTTGAAGCCCTGGGAGAACAGGAAGGGATATGAATTATCATTTTTTTTTTTTTTGGCTTAATGCACAAAGCTCTCCAGATGAGGCAGCCCTGAGACATTTCCACAAGCTAGTGAAGGGGAAAATAAAAAAAGCAACTTTTGCGGAAACCCACAAGCGAATACTTGATCTTGCTCAATTTCAATCTGTTTCCTTAGGAACTTTTTTCCATAAACGCAGGCCTGGGAGCTGAGCAGTACGTGCACAGGCCACATCTTCCAAGGGCTCAGAGAAAGACCTCCATGTTCTAGACCCAAGCCAAGGAAAACAAACTGAGAAAATGATCACCTCCAAGGAGCTGCTTTCCATCATCTGCACTTTATGTCGGGGGAAACATGCATTCACAAACCCCAGGGACCCAGACTGTGTATTGCCATCTGTTGAATCAGGTTTTGTTGAGCCACAGCTAAGCTTCGAACCCAGGTGGAGCTATACGTGAAAGTTTTAGGCACTCCCTATAATCAAAATGATTGCCTTGTTGCATGGGCACAGAGTTCCCATCAGCCCTAGCCCCCACGATGACATCCCTACAACAGATTGTTCAAAGTACAAACAACTTTGCCAGCTGAAATGCTAGAATCCCTGAAACTGAGGAGTAATGGATCGTAGAAACAATTCCAGAGTTGGAAAGGGCTTTAGGAAACAATCTAAGGACACCTAAAGCCCAAGCCAACAAAATAGAAAACAAGTGGGACTACATCAAACTAAAAAGCTTCTGCATGGCAAAAGAAACTATCCACACAGCGAAAAGACAACCTACCAAGTGGAAAATAATACTGGCAAACCATGTATCTGATAAAGGGTTAATATCCAAAACATATAAAGAACTCATATACTTCAATAGCAGAAAAAAACTAACTAAAAAATGGGTAAAGGACCTAAATAAACATTTCTCCAAAGAAGACGTACAAAAGGCCAACAAGTACATGAAAAGATACTCAAGATCACTAGTCTTCAGGGAAATGCAAACTAAAACCACAAGATACCACCTCACACATGACAGAATGGCCATCAACAAAAAGACATGAATGCTGGTATGAACCTGGAGAAGAGAAAACCCTCATGCGTTGTTGGTGGGAATGCAAACTGGTGCTGCCACTGTGGGAAACAGTAGGGAGGTCCCTCAAAAAATTAGAAATAGAACTACCATATAATCTAGCTATTCCACTTTTGGGAATATATCCAAAGGAAACAAAACACTCGAAAAGATATCTGCACCCCCATGTTCATAGCAGCATTACTTACCCACAACATGGAAACCACCTACACGTCCATCGATGGATGAATGGATCAAGAAGTTGTGGTGTATATATACAGTGGAACATTACTCAGCCATAAAAAAACAAGGAAGTCTCACCATTTGCAACAACATGGATGGACTTTGCCTTCAAGGCCCACAAGCATAATGCTAAGTGAAGTAAGTCAAGCAAAGACAAATACTATATGATTTCATTTAGACGTGGAATCAAAAAAAAAAAAAAAAACCCAAAAAGCCAAATTCATAGAAAAATAAATCAGACTTGTGTTTACCAGAGGTGGGGGTGGGGGGTGGAGGAATTGGAGAAAAGGTGGTCAAAAAGTACAAACTTCCAGTTACAAGAAAAGTAAGTACTGGGGATGTCTTGTACATCATGACAACTTTAGGTAACATTGCTACATGATATAGAGGAAAGTTGCTAAGAGTAAATCCTGAGAGTTCTCATCCTAAAGAAAAGTTTTCTCCTTTACTCTTTTTTCTTACTTTTGTTTCTATTTTATCTCTATGAGAAGATGGAAGTTAGTTGAACCTACTATGGTAATAATTTTGAAATATATGTAAATCAAACCATCATGCTGTACACCTTAAACTTATACAGTGATGTATGTCAATTATTTCTCAATAAAACTGGGGAAAAACAGAAACAAAAGAAATGAAATGAATTGACCCAGGTCAGCGCATATCATTTTGCTAACGTGTGTCTAAGCAATGCCCAAGAGCTGGATGTTGGTCTAATTATAATAGTCCTTTACAGAGTGAGTTAAGACTTAGAAAGTCACTGGGGCACCTGGGTGGCTCAGTTGGTTAGGCGACTGCCTTCGGCTCAGGTCATGTTCCCAGGGTCCTGGGATCGAGCCCCGCATCGGGCTCCCTGCTCGGCGGGACGCCTGCTTCTCCCTCTCCCACTCCCCCTGCTTGTGTTCCCTCTGTCGCTGTCTCTCTCTGTGTCAAATAAATAAATAAAATCTTTAAAAAAAAAAAGACTTAGAAAGTCACTTTCTTTGCTGTCATCTTAGGTTCACTGTGCATCTTTCCTTAGATAAGCATGACCTTGAAAGGTTCACACAATTGAGATTGTTCAACCCACCTGAATAGGATTTGATACCAAGTTACATTTATAGCTATTAATTCTTTTTTCTTGACTTCATACAGAATAGTTCAAACAGAATAAGACCCAACAGAAAAGCTTTAAAAATAAATAAATAAAATGATGTTTGCTGTAAATGAATTCTCCATTCTGTAAGAAAATGCTAAGTGAATGTTCTTTAGAAGGTCAGGCTATATACAAGTAATAAAAGGGAAGGGAACAATTTTGTAAGAGACATGCAAAATTGATTGTCAAAGCATTATTTGAAACCTTCCTTGACTTTAGGGTAATATCAAACAGAACATCTCCTTCATGGTGATACTAATCTCTTTTAAAAAGAATCAAAGTAAAATCCCATTAATTTGGGTCACACTAATTCAAATTGAGGATAATTCAAACCAGACAGCTAAACTTACTTTCATATTGCCAATTCTCTTTAAAAGTCAATTAGAAGCTTCTGCATAGCAAAGGAAGCCATCAACAAAAGAACAAAGGCAACCTAAGGAATGGGAAGAAATGTTTGCAAACCACATACCCCAAAAAGCGTTAATATCCAAAATACACAAGGAAAGTATAAGACTGAATAGTAAAAAACCAAATAACCCGATTTAAAAAATGGGCAAAGGAACTGAATAGTTGTTCTTCTAAAGAAAACAAACAAATAGCCAACAGGTACATGAAAAGGTACTCAACATCATTAGTCTGGAGGGAAATGCAAACCAAAAGCACAATGGAAATATCATCTTACAGCTGTTGGAATGACTATCATCAAAAAGACAAGAGATAACAAATGCTACGACCGTGTGGAGAAAAAGGAACCCTTGTGCACTGTTGGTGGGAATGTAAGCTGGTACAGCCATTATGGAAAAACAGTATGGAGTTCCCTTAAGAAATTAAAAATAAAACTACCAGGGGCGCCTGGGTGGCTCAGTCGTTAAGCGTCTGCCTTCGGCTCAGGTCATGATCCCAGGGTCCTGGATCGAGCCCCGCATTGGGCTCCCTGCTCCGTGGGAAGCCTGCTTCTCCCTCTCCCACTCCCCCTGCTTGTGTTCCCTCTTTAACCTCTCTCTCTCTGTCGAATAAATTTAAAAAAAAAAATCTTAAACAAATAAATAAATAAATAAATAAATAAAATACTACCATATGATTCACCAATTTCACTTCCGGATATATATCCAAAGGAAATGAAATCACTATCTTAAAGAGATATCTTTACTCCTATGTTCATTGCAACATTATTCGCAACAGCCAAGATATGGAAACAACCCAACTGTCCAACGATGGATGAATGTGTAAAGAAAATGTGATGTATACATACAATAGAATATTACTCAGCCTTTAAAAAGAAGAAAATCCTGCCATATGCAATAACAATAATGAACCTGGAGGACATTATGCAAAGTGAAATAAACCAGAGAAAGACGAATATTTGGGTGGTATCACTTATATAAGGAATCTACAAACAAACAAAAACAAAACAAAACAACCCAAAACAAAAAACTCATAGAAACAGAGTAAGAATGGTGGTTGTCAAGGACTGGGAGAGGTGAGGAAAACAGGGAAAGGTTGGTTAAAGGGTACAAACTTCAGCTATAAGAGGAATAAGGTCTGAGGATCTAATGTATAACGTAACTATAGTTGATAATACTGTATTATATAATTGAGATTTGCCAAGAGATTACAACTTAAGTGTTCTCAACACACACACAAATAAGGTAAATATATGAGGTAATAGATGTGTTAATTAACTCAAGGGTGGGAATCTTACATTTATCAAATCATCAGGTTATATACTTTAAATATATTATAATTTTTATTTATCAATTAAATTACACCTCAATTTTTAAAAAGCCAATTAGTACCAATAAGAAAAAACTAAAACCCTAATTGGTTTAAAGCACTTTTGCAGCACCAATTACATACAAATGAGTGTCACATCACAACATTTTTATCCATTCATGAAAAGTGACATGAAACTTCTAAATGGTGGTACTTTGTTCATTCTCAATACGGCACAGCGGGGAGCAGACAGCTTTGTTCTGGGAAGACCAGATTCTGGCATTTCTTGGGCCATGTACCAGCTGCACACACTTGGAGAAAACCATTTGATGTCCCTGGGTCTCCATTTCTCTGGAAAAAGACACTTTAGTCTTACGTTACTCAGGGACCAGAAGCCTTCTTGAGTCCTCCGGCTTTTAGATCTCTAGTACAAATTTCCTGTGAATACCAAAAATGTATTTCTTTTTGATCCCTTCTTTGGTTCAAATTTCATATTACGTCAGATTGACCTTCCCACCGATTAATTCGAAGTAACAAGATTTTGTTGTAGTACGTACACATCTTTCAGGCTGCAATGTGAGGCAAAGATTGACCAAAAGGATATATTTATCTTCAGAGCTGCTCTGAGCACAAACAAATCAGCAAGCCAAACACTCTTTGATGAGGATGATGTTCTTTCTTCTCTTGTTCATTTCTGTGGCCATCTCTGCCATTTGGAATCTAGCAGGTCCCTACAGTCACGGAATGACTTTCCTCGCTGATTAGCACTTGTCTCTTTGCTATGTCATAACCAATTTACAGTTTACATTTGAGAAACTTCTTCATAACTCAGCGCCTATATGAATAATTCAAGTAAAACTTTATGCTCAAAAATCTCATATACCAGAGTAAGATTTACTATATAGTTTAAAGCAGGTTTCCTGTGTATAATATGATAGTATATGGTGATATTCTCACTTGAACCAGGAAAATCGATGCCACAATATTACTTCTCACAGAGGAGAGCCTCTATGTCCAATGAATTATAGTGTAAATAAGGGGGAAAAATGGGATTTGAACCACAAAAATGTTTTTGAAATCTAGTTGCCAAGTACTAACTGAATTTGTTAACTCTATGGCTTTGGGCTAATTACTTAAACCCTCCGTGCTTCAGCTTCTTTACCTATGAAGGGAGCATAATGATACCCAACTCACAATGAAATTAAGGACTCAATTAGATAATAGATAAGACAGCGCCTAGCACACTATCTGCCCCAGAGGGAGTATTTGTAAATAGTTCTTCCCTTTCCTACAGAAACCCAGAAGCCCAAAGAATGTACAAATATTCATCTTTACCTGTGACGGGCAGGAAATGACCCTCAAGTAAGCATTTTTATGAAGAGAGGCATTTTCAGAAAGTTTGTCTTTGATGTAATCAGAAGAATTAGAAATATCCACAAAGCATAGAGACAAGAAAACAAGTTTCCTGACTGTGTTTAGCCCCGGGTGTTGGTATTTATTTCATTCCCTCTATTTGAATGTTGGCTCTTAAAGGGCAGTCAGGGGGTGTTATCTTTGTCCCCTGCTGCGCCTTGCCGAATCCTTACATATAATATGTGCTATGTGAATATTTGTTGAGCTGCATTTATCTTAGAAATCTTCTGTCCATCAAGACTTAGACTGTTTCTGACTAATTTGGTATTTAGATATAAAATGGTCAACTTCCATGACCCCAGATGGGTCAGTAGACCAGACACAGCACAAGAAAAATACCTGACATCTCTGAATTCCAACTAAAATATTCATATAGTGTGGCCTGTCAAAATACCTTTGTCTAAATAGAAAAAAGACTAGTGTTCTGAAGGAATGGGGAGGTTTCCTATTTGGTCTTTCCCCAGCTCACAGTGGGCACTCCATTCGCTGGTGACAAAAGACTGAAACTAATTTATTACAGAATTCTGACCTACCAACCACTTTCAAGAGTCATGAACCCTATATCTTTCCTTGGCCTTTTAAGCACCCACTTCCACAGGAAAGAGCTTCCACCCTTGGCCAACCAAGTACCCTTTCTTTTTCAAGTATCATCAAAACCCATATTAATGAAATTTTGATGATGTCTGAAGATCGTGCATTGATTCAATATAAATTTGAGTGATTACTGCATGCCAGGCAATGTTCTAGATGCTGGGGATTATTGTAGTATGAACAAAACACACACACATACAAGCACCCACACACATCATGCCCGCTTGTAATGTACATTCCAACAGGGCAGGGACAAACTGTAAACAAATAAGTTAAATATACAATAAATCTAATGGTGAGAAGTACTTAGAGGAAAATAAAGAAGGGAAGAGGGACCAGAAAAGCAGATGGGAAGTGAATGGTAAAATGACAGCCAGAAATAACAAAAACACTGGACCTCTATACATATATAATATACATATATATACATGTGTATGGTGTATGGACACACACACATATATATGTATACATATATATACACACATATACATATTATATATGTATAGAGATCTAGTTCATACACCATATACATGTATATACATATGAAGATACATAAACTACTATGTGTGTGTATTTATTTATTTATTTATAAAATAACCCCATGGTGATTATTGTAATAATAATAATTATTCCTATTAAAATCTTTCCAGAAGGTGTAACAACTAAGTTTAGATACAATGATAAGCAGAAGTCAGGCTAATGATAACACCCAACACTTACTGAGCACCAGGCATTCTACCAAGCAATTACATGTTATCATATGAATCTTCACAAGACTAAAAAGAGCTCATGTTCTCTTTTAACCAACAAGGATAAGAAAACAGCACCCATGAAGTCATCAGCCCAAAGTCACAGAATTAGTGTCATGGTTGAATGGGACTCTAGACCCCAGGTTCTTGATATCAAACTGCCCTTTGCTCCAAGCCTACTATTATTTGACAGATTTAAATAACCATCTCCAAGATACATAAGAAATTCCCTATTTTCTACAAGATAGAGTATATTTTTGATGTTCCACTTATAGAGGGAATCCCATCACTTCATTCTAAATTACAGTAAATTATAAGTATATCTTTCTGGGGTGAAAGTGCACAGTGTGTCACAGCTTTGAATTCTTCCTTAAGCTTCTCTGTTTAAAAAAAAAAAACCCACAAAAATCTGTTGCAATTTATGAAGACAAGACAAGACAAACCCAAAGAGTAAATGAACAATGAGCTCAAGACAAAAGAAACACAAGGCTGAATTAGATGAAGGTTATTGGCAAAGATGTGAGGAGGAGTGTAAGTCAAGATTCTATCCTCTGCTCCCTGCACACCCTAAATTCTGGACTGGCAACTTGCAAACAGAGAGCTGGGGTCCTAGGGAAGACTGAGTGAGAGTATGTGGACTGGTGCAAATTCTCTCCTCAGCTGCAGAGAACAGCAAAGCACAACGCTTAAATTCTATGCTATGCTCAGGTAACTTAATTACATTTTAATTATTTATATCCTGCTTTGGTCCAGAAATGATAAGACAAACTAGATGTGGGAGAGAAAAAGGAGAAAAACAAGGCTAATACCACAAAATGGAGACAAGAATGGGGCTAATACAAAAAGATGTATCTTAAAGACCTATACATTTGCAGGGGACATGGGGTTCAAATTTAGCTCTAAACTGGCTGGCCATCAATCAAAAAGGAAAACCTGGTAAGTTATACAACTCACAGTATCCAGAAGATAGAATATCTCCGTACTCTCCATATAAAAGGAATTATTATTAAAAATGAGATGAACCATGAAAGACTATGGACTCTGAGAAACAAACTGAGGGTTCTAGAGGGGAAGGAGGTGGGGGGATGGGTTAGCCTGGTGATGGGTATTAAAGAGGGCACGTACTGAATGGAGCACTAGGTGTTATACGCAAACAATGAATCATGGAACACTACATCAAAAACTAATGATGTAATGTATGGTGATTAACATAACATAGTAATAAAAAAAAAGTCTCTTCTCCCCCACAGAGCAATCTTCTCCAACTGTGACAGAAGGCAGAAGAGGGATGAGCCCTGTTCTTCACGAGAAAGGAGACAGGATGGAGTAAAAAGAACACGGGTTCCTTCCCTTCCAGATGATTCTGGATTGTTGCAAGGGATCAAATGACACCATGTTTGTAGAGGGCCTAGTGGTATCTGACCCATGGGAGGGGCTCAATAACATGGTGGCCACAATCAGGAAGGTGAGGCTAGAGATGCGGAGAAGGGTCGGGGGGACTACTTTGAGACTCCGTTCTAGCTCATAGTCATTAAGTAATCTTGGCAAAGTCACTATATCCCTGAGCCTCATCTATGAAATCAGGATAATGTGATCTACACTTCACGAGTTTATTGTGAAAATTAAATGAAAAACATGTGTGTGAAAACTTTTTAAATGAAGGTACCTTTTATAAGTAGGGAACCATTGGTGGGCAATGAGTTTGTGGCAGCTAGCAGAGAGCCACACACCACCGGTCCTGAGGAAATGCTTTATTCCCATGGTGATGAAGAGCAGCTGAGGTAAGACCTCTCTCCCTCCGCACTCTCTGCTCTAGTCACATTTGTTTTCTGTCATCTGAAGACCTTCATCCATTCTGTTCACTTTGCTGTGAATAATCTTTCACTGCCACCCTTCACCTGAAACCACCTACACACCACCCAGGGCTCAGTCTAGACTCCCTATCCCCAGGAGTCTTCCCTGCCCTTCCTGATTGGGCTCTATGAATTCCAAAACTGCCCTACTTGTCTCAGGTAAGAACGCTGTCTTATAATATTCAGTTTTGTGCAGACCATTCCATGGAACTGTGAACTCCTTGAAAGCAGGGAATGCATGTCTTCTCTATTATGGTACCTGCAACATGGAGCCTTGTGCCAGCCCATAGAAGGCACTTGGCAAATACTGAGTTGTGAGATCAAAGTGGATTCAAACCCTAGAAGGCAGGTCACATGGTTCTCGTTTTTCTTAAGGTGCTATGATGCTTAACTGACTGCCATTCTTTCTTGCACTAATGTTGTAGCATCCACGGCCTCCACTGCAATTATCAAGTGCTAGAAATTATAGTTAAACCTCTGCTCATTCAAGCTTCAAAGCCATCTTCTAGAACGCTTAGCAACATAAAAAAAAAAATAGTTCAGATTTGAATTTTTTTCATCCAAGAGCATTTAGAAGGGATTGATAAATCAGTTCAACAAACATTTACCTTGAATCAAGTCCTTTTTCTTCAAGATTTTTACATCTTTGTACCATTCAAAAGAAATGTAATCCCTTATAGTCTCCGTTCATTTGTTCCTAAAGCATTAATATGCTGGTTTGAATGAGCTTTTTAAGATGAAAAAAATCGCCCTCTCATTGAAGTTTTTGAAAGCAGCTTTTCCTCTTAAATACAGAGGTCAGCTTTTTACCAAACAGAAACATTAAAACATCAAGATATTGTTGCCTCCAAATACCAAGATTGTTGCCTATGAATTTAAAATCTCAGATTTGACTAAATTTGTTTTCCTATTATTTATCTATATTTTTAGGTCATATCTAAGATTGCAGTGGGCCATTGCAAACTCCTCAGCTCTCAGAGCTTTCAGACAATGGTGAAGAGAGAAAGGGAGTCAATTTTGGTCATCTACAGCAACAAAGAGCTGTTGAATGGAAAAATAAAATCACTTGGGCTACTCAGTGCAGCTCACACCCAACATATGACCTTTCTTCCCAGCCTTATAAATATCTTCTGCATCACAAGGACTGCCAGAATTGACGAGAGACTTTAGAACAAGGCTCTTTATAGACAATGAGCTATTATCCTCTAGGACTTAGCAAACTGGCTGTCAGCCAACCTTATATTTGGATACTCCTGGAAAGATAAAATATGACAGCTAATTGGTTTATGTGAGAAGAGTAAAATATCTTAAACAAAAATATAGCCCATGCCAGTCAAATGTTATAGAAAGAGTATTTTCTCAGGAAGTCATGTCGACAGTATCAGACAGATGGAAGCAGAACAGCTTAAATAATAGCTAATGATGTATTTCCTTTGGGTATTCTGTCTCTCTCTCTCCCTTTACTTACAAGCTATGAACATGTACAATTCCTTCAACTGAAACAATCTTTCAGGTATCCCCAAACCACTGCAGTTGATAGATAAGAGATCCAATCTAATATATTCCTACAACAAATTCCCACACATATGTTATCCCAAATCCATGCTAAGTTGGTCTAGCTTGTATAGACCCAATCTGTAAAAGACCACAGCATCTAATGATTCAACTCAGCAGTTTGCAGCTGAGATTTCAGAGGGGCTGTGATTGTCCTTTGTCACACAGCAATGGCTATTAGCAAAGCTAGGTACAGAATTCAGGTCTCCAGATCCTTGCCAAGGTCTCCACACTGAGTCTGCCACTCTAAATCACTATTCTTCAGCTGTGTTTAAACACACACGTGCGCACACACACACACACGCACACGCATGCACACATATACACACACAACTCAAAAGAGTATCCACAGTTTACTTGATTAAGGAATAACTTATACACTTTCCTGAATCTACCCAAAAGGAGTGGAGTAAAATATCACTTGAATGAGAAGTGTCATGGGAAAGTTTCTGGAAGCAAAAGAAGAGATTATTACCTGAAAGCTTAGTGATCAAACTGAACAGCAGAAACAAAGGTAAAATAGCAGCAATGTCCACAGTAGCCAAACTGTGGAAAGAGCCAAGATGTCCATCAACAGATGAATGGATAAAGAAGATGTGGTATATATATACAATGGAATATTATGCAGCCATCAAAAGGAATGAGATCCTGCCATTTGCAACGACGTGGATGGAACTGGAGGGTATTATGCTGAGCGAAATAAGTCAAACAGAGAAAGACATGTATCATATGACCTCACTGATATGAGGAATTCTTAATCTCGGGAAACAAACTGAGGGTTGCTGGAGTGCGGGGTGGGGTGGGAGGGATGGGGTGACTGGGTGATGGACACTGGGGAGGGTATGTGTTCTGGTAAGCGCTGTGAATTGTGCAAGACTGTTGAATCTCAGATCTGTACCTCTGAAACAAATAATGCAATATATGTTAAGAAAGAAAAAAAGAAGAAGAAGAATGTAGCAGGAGGGGAAGAATGAAGGGGGGGAAATCGGAGGGGGAGAAGAACCATGAGAGACGATGGACTCTGAAAAACAAACTGAGGGTTCTAGAGGGGAGGGGGTTGGGAGGATGGGTTAGCCTGGTGATGGGTATTGAGGAGGGCACGTTCTGCATGGAGCACTGGGTGTTATGCACAAACAATGAATCATGGAACACTATATCTAAAACTAATGATGTAATGTATGGGGATTAACATAAAAATAAAAAATTAAAAAAAAAAAAAAAAAAAAGAAACAAAGGTAAAGCCCAAAGGGAAGCCCCGGTCACAAAAGGTGAATAGTGTGCTCACTCAGAAAAGCAAGAGCACAGATACGGGCAGTAAGGTCAGTAGAGAAGATTAGGCAAGAGTTAGGGAATGTTGAATTGTTGATCCTAAAATGGCAAGTTGTGGACATAGGTGAGGTGTACCTTGGAGGAAAGTTCCATGCATCTCACTAGTATTGGTGGAGGACAGTGTTCCTAATGCAGGCAATCTGGGCAGAACATACTCCTTGGTCCCCGACATAGGAAAGCCTCCCTGTGTGGTCACATGTTGTCCCTGTGATTCTGTGATGGATGGCATGGTCCCTGCATCAAGTCCTGAATGGAAGAGCCCCCGCCCTCCACTTGCAAGTTCAGACTTGCGGCTCATCTGTTGAACAGATCAATATCTAAACTCTACAGAGACCAAGGCCAAACACCAGGTCTAAGAGCCACAGGAAGAATGGAGTTTAAGCCTGCCAAGCCAAGCATTTGGAGATGGGCTGAGATCAGACCAGAACAAAAGCCAGCTAAAAACAGCTAATAATATATTTGCAATGGGTGTTGAGGCTGAATTAAGAGGCAGAGGCAAGGAAGGTGTGCAGCAGGGGATAAGGAGTGTTCAGCATGGTAGGCACGTAACAAAAATGTTTTTACTTATAATCATTCTACTATACACTTTGAAAAAAGATTCAACATCCTGTAGCGCTACCTGTTATGGAGAGATGTCTTCTGATTTGCAAGCTGCTGTAGGATATTTTCCCAATTTGAAGGATGTTCTTATTGGTTCAGAGAAACAAGATAATAGGTTTAATTTTCTGAATTTTCTGTACTTCCAGTGGCCCCAGTTATTTCCAGTAAGGAATCCTAAATTAACCCAGGAGCCCTGATGACTCATAAGGTCTTGAACACCCAGGCACTTCACTTCTCTAAGCCCCTCTGGCCTCATCTGCAAAGCTAAGGCACTGACTCCAAAGACTCTCAGATCCCCCCCTCCAGCCAGCCATGCATCTGGGAATACACTCTGTGTTTGGCCCAAGTATGTCTTTATGTAGGTATTTTATCTGTCTTACTACAATAACAAGCACACGCCCCAGATGGGAAAACTATGCTGAAGAAAAAAAAAAAAACAAGGCTCTTTCAGCACAATGTATGGGTGTGGTGAAACTAGATTGTGGCAACTAGATTGTGTGCAAGTCCCCCCCAAAAAAAATTATAAAAAAGCATATTCTAATAAATAGCTCAAGCTAATGGAACATGGTTAAGAAAGGGAACATATAAAATATTCCAAAGATTCAGATCTGTTATCACATAGACCACACAGGGTAGAAAAAAATGAAATAAGAGAAGGGAAAAGATGCTCTGAGAATGACTATAGAGGAAAGCATTGCTAATGTTACAGAGTCTATATTCTCATGTAGGTGGTTTTTCAATTTTCTCAACCCCATAATAACTGGCCAAAACACATCACTGCTTATTCCTCTCACTCCAAAATGAAATTCTGCATTATTCTGGAGTGTGTAGTTTGCATTTGAGGAAATTCTGAGCCATCAAATGATTAGATTAGATTTGGATAAAATAAGAAGGGAAAAGAAACATCCCTCCTAATTATTTCCACTCTCGATGTGTAAAAAAGATCGTTGCAAAGAACAGGGAAATTCTCGAAGGGGGGGAAATCGGAGGGGGAGAAGAACCATGAGAGATGATGGACTCTGAAAAACAAACTGGGGGTTCTAGAGGGGAGGGGGTTGGGAGGATGGGTTAGCCTGGTGATGGGTATTGAGGAGGGCACGTTCTGCATGGAGCACTGGGTGTTATGCACAAACAATGAATCATGGAACACTATATCTAAAACTAATGATGTAATGTATGGGGATTAACATAACAATAAAAAAAAAATTAAAAAAAAAAAAAAAAGAACAGGGAAATTCTCATAATCCTCACTGTACCCTAAAAATTTTCTCATAACTTTGTTTCAGAGTTTGGAAGTGAACGGAAACGACTTCTCAGCCCCAGTGCATGACGGAAGAATCACAGGTTCAAACAAGTCAAATAACTTGACCATAGTCCCGCAGCTGAAAACCGGGGCTCAATCCTTTGGCTCTAGGTTTCCCTAAGACTATACCGCCTGGCTTGACTCTTGTTTGGAGCAAAATGCTAGGCAACAGAGCTCCCATAGGCAGCCTGTTGGCAGAAACCTGCTTCTGTTGGGGGTGAAAGTGTTGAACCCCAGTTGCTAAGAATAGCTCAAAGCACCTTGGAAGGAATGCTGGTTTCTAAAGAAATCCCCACTTGGAGAGTGTTCCTCCTTCTCCTCAGCCCATCTGTCGTTATGTATCTCGGGTAATGCATCAGAGATCATGCAATATATGGAAACATATTGAAGGTATTATATGTGTCAGAGTCATCTTCTCTCCTATTTCCATTAAAAGCTCTCAGCTATGCCAAAACTTTCTCATTCCCAAATGAGGTACATTTCAGTAAATGAGATGATGGATAGAACTTAAAGAATCCTCTAAGGAAGAGACAGAGCTGCAAAAAGACAGGGAGAACTTGCCAAAACAAAATTACAGGCAATCTCAGAAGGACGGATTTATTTCTCTGATGACATACAGTCTTTTAAGGCCTAAAACCTGCAGTGTACAACTTCCAATTCATGTCACTTTCCTAACGTCTTTTTTGAAACTAGATCACAAAGATCAGAGGACCCAAAAGTAGACAGAAGTGCGTCTACGTGGGCACACGTGTGTAGACATAACACGCGTGGCTGCTCTCGTGTTGGTGGGATCTCATCTGTTGGAAGGAATGCAATGATTCAAAAAGGGTTCATTTCCAAATCTTTTTCAGACTTAACTGATGGCCTCAGAGTTCTACGATACACATTTAAGCTTCAAAGAAATTTTTTGCTTCAGCGAAGACCGTTCTCCAACAAATATGAAGCTTCTATCGACTGAATTCCTATTCTGTTTTGGACACAGTGTGAGGGACTGGAAATGTAGATGAACCTAGTCCTGCCCTCATGGGGATTCTATTCTATTAAGAAAGTCTCAAGATCATGTCTTCAAGGCAGTTGGTTACGTGTCTGTCAATGAGACCTAAAGAAACTATGTAAGTCCTAGAGACGAGATGGAGAAGCCGGCCCGCTCACATCTCTTGGTGTCTAGCTAACCTCAATACTCACAAGGTGGAACTGGAGCAAGGTCTGAGCATATCTGTGACAACCCAACGGGCAGAAAAAAAGCAACAAAAACTATTTGGGTCAGTCCTCTTCCCATTCATCTGAAATGGCTCTCGTCACTAATCCCTTAGGAATTACTAACCCCTGGTTACTGTTCAGTTTTTCTCTTGCTTGATCTCACTCTGTCATCGGCTAATGAAATATTCCTTTACATACACCCAGCACTGTGGTGTGCTTCCACATAGTAGATGCTCAGTAAATACAATGTATGATACAAAAACAGACGACAGTAAGAAATAGAAATGGCAATTTTTATGATGGAGATGTGATGTAGTCAAGATGTGCTCAATTTTTTTTTTTTTTTAAAGATTTTATTTATTTATTTGACAGAGAGATAGAGCCAGAGAGCACAAGTGGAGAGAATGGCAGAGGGAGAGGGAGAAGCAGGCTCCCCACTTGGGCAGGGAGCCCGATGCGGGGCTCGATCCCAGGACTCTGGGATCATGACCCGAGCCGAAGGCAGACGCCCAACCATCTGAGCCACCCAGGCGCCCCAAGATGTGCTCAATTTTTTATGGTCCCTTATTTTGGATGGTACAATTAACCCTAAAACCAATGCCTGAGGGACGCCTGGGTGGCTCAGTGGGTTAAGCGTCTGCCTTCAGCTCAGGTCATGATCTCAGGGTCCTGGAATCGAGCCCTGCATCGGGCTCCCTGCTCAGCGGGGAGTCTGCTTCTCCCTCTGCCTGCCGATACCCCTTCTCTTGTGCTCTCTCTCTGACAAATAAATAAATAAAATCTTTAAAATAAATGCCTGCAACATGCTATTAGATAAGCAATCCTTTGTTACTCTGAGTTCACTACTCCATGTACTTGATGCTTCTTCACCCTCCACCTTCATCCTCTAATTCATTGACTTTCTGTTGGAGCTTCTACAAGTGCTCTTTGGAGCGTATCAGCAAATGTTTGCTTTGTTTACTGACCACCCGAGGTTGCCGAGAACACACAAAGGGGATGGCATCAATGTAAGCTCATATGACCATGTAACGCCTCATAGGCTGAGCACCCAAAATGCTAGCAAAAACAAAATTGGTTGCCCAGCTTAGTTTTAAGGCGCTTCAGGATATTTGCTTGTTATATAAATATTTTTCGAACTTTCTTCTGGTTCTAGGATCTGTCTTCCTCCCACACCCTCCTGAAGTTTTCTGACTGCCCCACTACCCCCCCAAACCAGTATGTGAGGGCCAAATAGCCCAATCTCCCCTTCTTTCTATCACTAGCATTTAAGTCATGAGTTTTGTGCAAATAATCCTTGACTATATAACCAGAAGTACCGTGCCCTCTACTTTATAGAAGAGCCAGTAATCTATCCGATTCATACCTATATTCAATAAACCAACTTCCAACTAGTATAACCCTATTTTATACTGAAGCAGAAGTTCTCCTAATTAACACTGCCACTGGGTGAATGTAGCCTAACTTGGTGTCTATAAGGGTAATTTAATTTTATCCTTGCTACTACACTAATAGAGATTGAGATAAAGTTACATCATTTTTTAAATGCCCCAGTATTCCCTTCGTTCTTTATTCTGGAATAAAAAAAAATAGTTTTAAACTATTCTTCATTCAGAATTCTAAAGACCTTGGCTGACCATCCTCTGATCCACACAGCACTCTCATAACTGTCCTTCCAAAGATTTCAGACAGGTTTCCGTCTCCAAAGGCAACAATAACAATATTCTTTTCCTATCTGTAAGAAGGGCTGCAAAATACAGAAATTTTCAAAACTGTCATCTTTTACTTCCCCTCTTTCATAAGGAAAAGTCATTATTATACCCATTTTATAGATAAGAAAACTGACTTCAAGCAAGTTCAAAGACCTGCTCACATTCAAGTAGTTGGTAAGTGATGAGCTAAGAAGCAACCCCAGGTCTTTCCACATAACAGTCCAGAAACCTTCCCACCCGACAGTCACCTCTCCACATTTCCCTGGTCCCCCTCAGGTGTTCGGAACATGCTTTCTCCCTAACACACATGTTCCTAAGAAAAAAAGCTTTTTCCTTTCTTCCCTGTAAACTGACCACCTTCAGGAATTCCTTTCAAATTCAGAGAAGACATATCTAAAGCAAAGACCTAAGGGGAATTTTGTTTTACTATATGTGCTGTCTTAAGAATTCTACTTCCTGGGAGATATTAACCATTTCTCAAATGCCATCCAGTGCTTGGCATATCTGTGGAGGTTCAACGCCATTTATACTCACTGAGGAATGAAACACCAGACCATATGCCCCTAGAGAACAAGGTGTTAGGATGGAAGGGAGACCCAGGATCTCCTATCTCTAATCACTAGGCACCTTTGCAATGGGGCTATAAAATCTCCAGCATTCTCAGTTATCTGGTGTCTTCCAACACTGTAAAGAAAAGCCCTGAGCGGGCGCCTGGGTGGCTCAGTTGGTTAAGCGACTGCCTTCGGCTCAGGTCATGATCCTGGAGTCCCGGGATCGAGTCCCGCATCGGGCTTCCTGCTCAGCAGGGAGTCTGCTCCTCCCTCTCATATGCTCTCTCTCTCTCTCATTCTCACTCTCTCAAATAAATAAATAAAATCTTTAAAAAAAAAAAAAAAAAAAGCCCTGAGCAAGAGTCGGCAGCACTATATGCCGACTGCTTCCCTGGAGGCAGCCACACTCCCCCTTCGACCGACCTCAAGGTCGGGTGTGACTCTGACTCTGAAGGGTCATACGGCAGAAACACTCATGGTCAAAGAGCAGAAAGTCTGCCTGATTGCTGAGCCCAAGGACTGCATCTCATTCTGAGCCTTTAGTGTCTCGCTCAGTGCCTAGAATACATGTAATTGGAATTAAAACTTGTGGGAAGAGAATTACAATTCTACTTCGTTGGCAAAAGGTTTTCTACCTAACGTGAATTAGGCGACCACCTAACACCTGGCCTGTATAGGGCTTCCCTAGGTCTCAGACCTGGAGCCCATCACATAATAAACTCTTTCAAACTAACACGGGGACGCAGACCATCCTAGATTAAAAGAAACATAAGAGTCTTGATGACCAAATGCACTGCATAGACCTTGTTTGTATCTTGATTCAAACAAATTAACTGAAAAAGCCACTTGGAGACAAATGGGAAAATTTGAATATGGATGGGATATATCAAAGACAGACTATTGTGGGTGGGATGGCATTGTGGTTATATAAGAAAATATACTTTCTAAATGTTAAATCAATATTTGGGGGTTGAAATGCCATGACTTCTGGGATTTCCTTTAAAATACATTAACCTAATAAAATAGTTAAAATCTAAATGATGGATATAGAGTAGACTATTCTTTCCTTCTATGCCTGTTTGGAATTTTTCTTAATAAGCAATTTTTACATGAATGCAAAGCAGCCACTCATTACCAATGACAATGTTCTGCTTTTACTGACAAAAGTGGTATTTTCATATATGAACCAATATTAATGTATACATATTCTCTTACAAGCAACTTGTGTTTCTAGATATTTCATATGCAAGTTCTTTGAAGTGGAAAATTTAGATATTTAGAGCAATTAAATGTGTTTTAGCATGTACCAAAATAAAATATAAAGCTTCTACAATTCTACTTGAAGTATGTCTACTGCAATCTGCATTCAGCAGTGTATACAACTGATTTCAGACCAGCTAGACTACAAGCAAATTCACTCCTTCAAAAAAATTTTCTAAGAAACCCAAATCAACAGTTCTCTGATCACCCATCACGCAGAGAGCTGTTTGCCTTTACTAGCCACCAGCACTTTACATACCACATTCATTAGATTTAACAAACATTTAGAATCCTTACCATGAACCAGACACTAATCTATCCCCTTTCCAAATTTCAACTCATTGTATTATTAATAATCACCCTTGGAGCAAATGCTATTATTATTTCCCAGTTTACAGATGAGGAAGCTGAAATATCGAGAGGCTCAGTATCAGAGCTTTTGGTGGCAGAGTTGGAATTTGAATCTGGGTAGCCTGGCTTCCAGAGTCAGATCTGAAGCCTCATGACATGGCACCTCTCTATTCCAGTGATTAGATTAGTAGTCCTTGATGTGCTACTTTTTAAATAAAAATGAAAAATTAAATTATCCATCTTTAGTAACATAATAATTTTTTAAACATCCAAGAACCGTAGAGAACATGACACAGGTAGAGTTTGAATCAAGTATCCTAAGAGAGAAGCCAATGGCTTTAAGAGAACACAGCTTGCTTAAGTATGACTTTCCTCCAGGGCTCACCAGCCCGAGAACTGTCTTGGCCTTCACTCTTGACCCTGTCTCTCCAGGCGGCTTTCCTCTCCCTTTCCTCCCAGTGAACTATTTTGAAAACCAGTGGGTCATCATTGCCCGTGAAGATCTGACCCCAACTTGGACTGGAGGTCTTAGTCTCACCTCCCTCTGCATTTCTGGAGTGCTAGTTCCCCATTATATCATCTTTCATAGGACATGGCAGATGGCCGTTGCTTACCCCCCATCTCATAGCAGTTCAGGGGATTCTCAGAAAGAGAAACTATGTCTTCATCTTCATTGTTACTGGAATCTGGTAAATCTCCTGGCTTGGAATGGGGCCTTGGCAAATATTTATTTGTTCACTGTATCTTGCAGTACATCAGGGTCATCGGAATACCCTGCCGATATTTCTACCCTAACACTTTAGAAGCTTGACTAGGACTCTGTGTACCAAGTTTATCTTCACCATCAGGCTAAGGGCCTTGGGGACACGGGAGGAGACCACTACTTTCTTGTATCCCTCACGGACCCTACCACAGTGCTTTGCTCATGGTCGATGTTCAAAGATAAATAATTACCAACATTAATTATCATTCCCCTGTAGATATGTAGAAGTGCCAATGACTAAAGTTCCAGTTGATGGAATGATAGACCAAATATTTGTGACACTGTTCTCAAAAAAAAAAAAAAAAATGAGGTCTTTAGCCCAGGAATGGGGCACCAAGCCTCTGGGAGGTGATTTGCAGCCAACCTGATGCCTCTGTCTCCTTCAGTCATGGCTTCTGCCCTTTAGAATAATTTCAGTTGAGCTACGATGAGAGGCTACAAGTAGAAGCAGAGCCTGTTTTTTTTCATGAGAACACAAACACATAAAAATAAACACAGAAGAGGGGCGCCTGGGTGGCTCAGTTGGTTAAGCGACTGCCTTCGGCTCAGGTCATGATCCTGGAGTCCCGGGATCGAGTCCCGCATCGGGCTCCCTGCTCAGCAGGGAGTCTTCTTCTCCCTCTGACCCTCCTCCCTCTCATGCTCTGTCTCTCATTCTCTCTCTCGCAAATAAATAAAATCTTAAAAAAAATAAAATAAACACAGAAGATTATCTTGGGGGATGATGACACCAAAAACTAAGAGTATGTGGGAACCGTTTACAGTGCAGCTACCATAGGATTGGCCTCAAATCAAACATGGTCAAGTCCTAACTACTATCTGAAATCAACAGTCTTGTCATTGCTTGGTTTAGGTCTATTAGAGCTCAAGATATGGCAAACATAAAGCAAAATGGGGAGGAAGAGATCATAATTCATTCACGCTACTGTTAATTTCAATATTGAGTGTAACCACCAGAGTGAACCATAGTTTTGAGAAAATATGTATTAACCCTTCCCCTGCTGGAACCCTCTAACTTCTTCCCATCCCTGAAAAAACCAAGATACTTTACCTGACAAGGAGAAAGCCTTGAAAACTTAAGGTAATTTACATCAGAATTTGACTTTGTGATAAATAATTCAGAATGCTTTTTCATTAAAAATATATGTTAAAATATTGTCTACTCATAACTATAGACCTGTACTGTCCAAAAGAATGGCCACCAGCCATATGAAATGCAGCTGTTGATACTTAAAATGTAGCTACTCCAGACAGATGCATTGTAAGTATAAAACACACATCAAAATTCATTGATTTGGTTAAACAAATGTATAATATCTCATTCACTTTTTATATTGATTACATATGGAAGTGATAATATTTTGGATATGTTGGGTTAAATGAAATGTATTATTACAATTAATTTCACCTGTTTATTTTTACTTTTTTAATGTAGTTACCATAAAATTTAAAATTACACATGTGGCTCACATTTGTGTTATGGGCCTGCTGGATAACACTACTATAAACTACAAGACAGCAGAAATCCAGTAAGACATAGCTTATGCTATAAATCATCTTCCGTTAACCCTCTCCCCCACCCAGGTACAGCTAAAATAGTCTAGGAGCAGTTTAAGTATGTGTAGCGCAATTCACCACTGCAGAAACTGGGAAAATCACAGCCAAGTAAATGGAACTAAGATGATATAGGGGAGAAGAAGTGAGGATAACACAAAAGAATAGAAAATTCTAAACCCATATCCTTTGACCGTGGAAATCAGAGATATGAAGGTCACTGGAAACCCACGCTCGGACAGAGACCACTTCCTCCCAGCTCAACTCTATCATATTCAACTCACTGATGAAGACTCCCCCCCCCTCCCAGGAATCTTTCCAGTTCCCTGTCCTCAAGAGACACTAAGCAGTACAGAGCTTGGTAATGGGAGACAGACATTCCTTCTGTTACCATAGTTGGGTAGTTGTTGAAGGTCCTTAATATCTGCGGTAAATTTCCAGGTGCTCTATATGGAAGGAATGGAAGTCTTTGGTCCTTTCAAACGAGTAGGTATCATTTATTTCTTACATTTCCATTAAAAGCACAAGAGGGGAAGCCCGAAAGGGAATAATACTTACGAAATAGAAAGCGATTATCTTTCTTTTTACTCCAACTTCCAAGACAAGGAGGAAAATTCATTGATGAGTATTTATTAACTAATGATGAAAGAGCACTTCAAAAATGAAAATGGCCCTGAAATGCACTGCATTATTCTGATTGCAGAAAATGGGAGACTAAAGAGAAAGAGCGCTCTATAAAATGTCCTCTGCAATTGGCTCCGTCTCTCATGGGCCTCTCAGATTCCTTTGTCCCTCCCACGATAATAACTTGTCTTCATGGCCATAGCCAAGAACACATTCTTTGTTTGGTTACATAAGCTTCTAAAAATAGCAATTTATCATGGAAATGCTAAATGACCCTTGAATATGGTGTTCTGATGGGCTATTAAGTTATTGCTCTGTCTATCTTCTGATACATATTATAATTAAAGATAAAAAATCCTTTTTGATGCTTTTCAAACCTTAAAAGTATATCAATTTCATGCTTTGGGTATTTTTATCTTAAAAAAAACATGAAGAAAAGTTTTCCGTGGTCAAAGTAGTTTTACCACAGATATGGAGATGAATTTTTCTCCTTATTAATGAGGTTTAATGAAAAAAAAGGAGGCTAATTCAAAGGGTAATTTATTTTTTTTTTCTGTCTGTCTAGCTAGGTTTGATAAATGAATTCAAAGTTAAAGAATCAGAGAAATTAGCTGGCAGAATATTTAAAGGAAACCTAATAATGCATTGTTCATTTCTTAAATCTAGCACTTTAAAACTGAAAGTCCCAAGATGTAATCTAGTTGATGCCTCCCTAAGACCAGAGAGGTTGAGATGCTTGCCAAAGTTACACAGCAAACCAGCTTGCTGTCTTCTGCCCTGGATCACATATTATCATTCTCCTTGACACCAAGTGAATGAATGAAATAAGTGCCTCAAACAGAACTTGAGTACTCTTGGAGGTACAGAAAACCAACGTTTTAAGACGGGCTACCAAACTCAGAAAAAAACGTAGGGAAGTCGGGGAGACTTTCTTCACAAAGCTCACCAAGTGACCAAGATTATTATATAAAGAGTCAGGAAGGCTTCTTATACAGTAAACTTATTCAGGTGTGGGGTTTTTGGTGTTTTGGTTTTGGTTTTGGTAGCATTTTTTTAACTGAGGTAAAATGCACATAAAAATTAACCATTTTCAAGTGAACAATTCTGTGATATTTAGTACATTCTCAATGCTGTGTTCATCTAATTCTAATACATTTTTATCATCCCAAAAGAAAACCCTATACCTATTACACTGCTACTCCCCATTTCCCCCTCTCCCCAGCCCCTGGCAACCACTAATCTGTTCTCTGTCTCTATGGATTTACCTTTTCTGGATATTTTATATAAATAGAATCATACCATATGTGACCTTTTGTGACTGGCTTCTTTCACTTAGTATAATGTTTTCGAGGTTCATCCACATTGTAGCCTGTTCCAGTGCTTCATCCCTTTTTATGGCTGAATACTATTCCATTGTGTGTCTATAGCACAATTTTATCAACTCCTTATCCATACATAAAGTATTTGTGGTAATTTTTCATCTTCAGTACTGTCTGAACATCCTACCCTCAATTAACACACTCTGAAGAGTCCCCGCTCAGAAGCCAGTCATTTCTTGTTCAACGAACTAGAAAGCAGTGTTAATACTGCATTAAGTCAGAGCACCTGGGTGGCTCAATCAATTAAGCGTCCAACTTGTGATTTCGGCTCAGGTAATGATCTAATGGGTTCTGGGATCAAGCCCTGTGCAGGGAGTCTGCTTGAGATTCTCTCCCTCTGCCCCTTCTCTCTCTCTCTCTCTCAAACAAATAAGTCTTTTTTAAAAAAAATTACTGCGTTAAGTCAGTATCATAGCTCTCTTTATGTAACTGCTATATTCTATGAACCATTTCTAACAACAACCCTGTGGATGGAGTACTATTATCATCATCTTTATTTTATAGGTGAGGAAGCCGGGACTATATAAAAAGCTTAAGTGGCTGTCCAGTGTCACAGCAGGGGAAATGGCAGAAGCAGGACTGGTCCCCTCCTTCTCCAGCCACCCAGCATCAGAGGTCACTCAGCTACCCACACTAACCAAGTCATAGCTCACCTCATGGATTATAAAATACTTCTACGAATTACATTTAGAAACGAGGTCCACACATTCAGACCAAGAAAAGCTTCAAGTCATAACCAAGCTGAGCTCTAAATGTATGTTTGGAAGTCAGTCCTTGTAATTCATAAGGCATTTTCCCAAGCAAAGCATTTCCCAGTTGTGTAAATGGTTTGTAGATTCTCATATTAGCCCACCAAAAACCTAACCCATCAGGTAGCAGAACTACATCATTATTACATTATCAGACTTAACCTTTACGTGTCCTATTACTTTTATAACACACCACATTCCAAGTTGAGAATGGAGAAGTCTGAAACTCAGCCTCCCTTCCCCACAGTGGTGCCCCCTGCACACTGCCCAGCCCCTCCCCACAGCACTTTGCTCCAATACTTGTGGAAATTCCAGGAGCAGTAAGATGGTATCCTCCTGATGAGGGGGCTTACATTAAAGAGGTTCCCAGGCAAACCTCCAAAGAAGAACGGGGCCAGGTTCGGGAGCTGAACATACTCTCAGAGCAAAGAGGCAGGATATTTAGTTAGTGTGTGGAGACATAGAACAGAGCAGGGACAAGGTTTATGTTTGGCATTTAGCGGTGAGCTGTAGGTTGACTCCAAATCATAGCCCCAAATAAGTTTTAATGTTAAATAGAAACATGCTGGAACATTATGATAGCAGAGATAAATGAGATAACACCAACTGTCCATATGTTTTAAGAACTCAAAATAATACAGGACAAATTCTTTCCTGTACAGTGCTTTTGAGTTTACAAAACATCTTAGCACCCATTGTCTCTTGTTCACGCAACAACCCTGTGAGTTAGGATAGATATTAATATACCCATTTTACAGATGCAGAAATTGATTATGGCAATTAAATGCCATAGCCACACTGCTAATAAGTTGTGGAACCAGTACTCAAATGCAGGCTTTTAAAAAAATGCACATAAAAATTAACCATTTTCAAGTGAACAAGTCCTGAGTTCTCTCTGCAACAACAGGCCACCTCAGGCTAACTTACTTTGTAGCTCAGTCATCCCTTCTCAAAATCCTAAGTCCTGAGACAAAGGTTACCTCAGAGTTGGTGGGAATGTAGTCGGCCACATATAGAGCAAGAATGTAAGTTTCTTTTCAAAGACCAGACCTTCTCAAACAAAAATAATGTCAGTTATTCCAGTGATATTTACAGTTACTTTTTTTTATTATGTTATGTTAATCACCATACATACATCATTAGTTTTTGATGTAGTGTTCCATGACTCATTGTTTGTGTATAACACCCAATGCTCCATGCAGAACGTGCCCGCTTTAATACCCATCACCAGGCTAACCCATCCTCCCAGCCCCTCCCCTCTAGAACCCTGTTTGTTTCTCAGAGTCCATAGTGTCTCATGGTTCGTCTCCCCCTCTGATTTCCCCCCTTCATTTCCCTTCCTACTACCTTTTTTTTTTAACATATGATGTATTATTTGTTTCAGAGGTACAGGTCTGTGATTCATCAGTCTTACATAATTCACAGCGCTCACCATAGCACATACCCTCCCCAATGTCTATCACCCAGCCACCCCATCCCTCCCACCCCCCACCACTCCAGCAAACCTCAGTTTGTTTCCTGAGATTAAGACAGTTACTTTTTATTCCTACACACTGGACTTCTTAAATTTATCTACAAGATTATCCCTTCTTCTTTAATTGCAAGCACTTACTCAGGACAGAAGACTTTCCATGATACTGTCATGCTATATGTTTTTAAAAATGGAGTGACTCAAGTCCAGGGCCTCCTGATTGAGGCTCTGAGGTTCTTTCAGGCTCCAAGGTGGATGCTGAGAAGACCTGTCTGGCCATCAGGCCAGGTGAAGTGGGCTGCTCTTCCCCAGGGTTAGACAGTTACAGGTAGCCTAGGCTCCAGTGATGAAAGACCCGCCAGCCCCCCAGCCCTGCCATCTTGTTCTCAGACTAGTATCACAGGAACCCCTTATACACCACACTGTGGAAAAGGAAGAGGTTCTCAGAATGCCTGGCATTTATAGACATGAACTTCATCAGCCAGCCTCACAAGGAATTGCTATTCTAATGCCCAGCCCAGGATACATTATAGTTTATGATCACACATGTGGAGATGACTTATTTTTATTCCCTATAAAGAGTGACAGAGAATCTGCATGTACATTGGGGTGGGGCTGGAGCCTGGTAAATAAGGAGAGAGAAAATGGTAACTAGTGAATGTTCTACCCTCCTTCTAAAGATTTATCATACCTCAGATGGACTGACCGTAGGCATAAATCCTACAAGTGGATGCATCGAAGCCTGTATGTTTGGTTTCAGTTCTGACTCATCCCATTAGTGTCTTTCTAAGTGGTTGGGTAAATTTTGGCTCTCATACTTCTTACTGCCCAGCTTCTACTATTCAGTGGGTGATCCTTGTAAAGTACTATGGCCCCTGACCTTCTGAGGTATCACATAATACAAACTGAATCTGGAATCAGAAGCCCTAGGAATCCTGTATTTGCTATTGATTAACCATGTGATCTTAGCTGGCAACAAGCTGGCTGATGAGCCGGCATGTCTTTACTATGCACAGAAAATAGTAATACCTTAGCATTGTTGTGGAAATGAAATAAAATAACATATATGAAAAAGATCTTGAAAACTCTAAAGTTCTCTTCAAATATGACTTATCTACTCACTTAACAAATGTGAGAGTCACTATCCAGGCAAAAATAATAATCGACATCCAGATTTTCTAAGATAGACGTTGTTCCACAGCGGGGGGAAAATAAAGTGGACGTTTAAATCGTTCTCTGGTAAAATCAGGCCATGGAAAGGGTCATTTGGTGTGTTCTAGGCATGGAGGGCAAGGGAGGCTAGTGTTAAAGTGGTTCGATTTAATATCTGATATGTCAGTCACTGTAATCACAGTTGCAGGGACTGACACATGAATGCCCCGTTGTTGAAAATCCCATAATGAAGAAGAGAATATGACTTCACTAGTCGCCTCCCTGACCCTAGTAGGAGTTTTCCATCATTTCATTAAAAAAAAAAAAAAAAAGAAAAAAACCTACCACATACTGCTCAATATGGTGACTGGCTCCTGAACAGTCAAGACGTTATTTTCAAACACATTCTTTCGTTGCTTTTCCATCCCCATGGGGCCCTGCTATAATTCCTGGCCTTCTGAAACCCCGTGGCTGAGCTTCCATCGTGCTGAGCAGATTTTCAAACAAAGTCCCCTTGCTGTGTGCATAGAACTGCCCTCCGGAGCTGCAGGCATGCCTGTCGGGGGCTCCGATGCTGAATTTACTTCCCACATCTTGGACACATCACTCTCTCCCCACCCTCCCTCCCTCCAGTCCCCACTCCTCCCCCCCCTCCCCCTTCATTCCTAAATCCTACAGCCATGACAGAAATAAATTAGCTAGAGGTACAGGTCACACCTTGGAGAGCAGTAAACGTTCTGTGGGAAATCAATAGAGAAGATGGGATTCTCAAACAGCTGAAGCAGAAGGAATGATGCATTGATGGCTATACATAAACCAAACAAAGGAGCCTGAGAACAGCCTTCCAGGGAGGGGCCGGTGCACTCCGGGTTCATTTATTCCAACACCTGAACCCGAGATAGCACCACAGAGAAGACGTTCCCCAGACACCTGTTTCTGGAGCTTGTTTTTCCTCAAGAAGGTTAAATGTTGCCATGCGAGTATTTGTGAAAATTAAAAATGATGTTCAGTTTGCGGATGCTAATGCTGGCCCCCACCCCCCGAAGCCTCCTGGAGGGTCCTGAGCTTTGTGGGGGAGACATATATCTGTTCCAGAAAGACTTCCCTCTATGGCTGCTGACAGCAAAGGCAGGGAGGGCTGGTCTACATAGTTAACTGAAGCAATGTAATTCCTAAAGCCTGAAGTGTGATGAAACCCAATAAGCTTCCGGTTCTCAGAGACCTGGGTTCTAGTCTTGGCTTCGCCACTCTGTTAGCAAAAGGACCTTGGGAAGGCCCCCTTATAAAATCAGTTGAGAGGCAATTGAGGGGATTAAATGCGTGATATACATAAACACCTGGTACAAAATAGGCACTCAACACTTTCTAGCTGCTATTCTTCCCCTCCTCCAAATGAGTATGAGCAGCTGTTTAGTTTCTCTTGACTTCTGCATTTTTTTCTCCCCACAGACCTTTCACAAAGGTAGCCCCTGATAAAAATTTAATCCAAGAGAAAATTCAAGGTCTAGCAAAAAGAGGGAGCTCAGGAGAGCTTTCGGTCCCTCCACATCTGTGTCAGTGACTAAATACCACCCCAAATGAGAGTGGCACGCTTACTGTGTGAACAGTGTCATGCTTTCTGCTTTTCTGTTCTGAAAAGGCTTCTCCAAAACCCTACCCCTAAGAACCTCACATTCCGAAATTCTAGAAATTGCTTTTCTCTGTACCAATAGCTTTTTCTCTCCTGTATTCTCTTTTTTTTTTTTTTCACTTCCACAAAGTGCATTTATTAAAAGATTCTGTTCCCTTTGAGCCTAAGTTTCCCCTCCCACAGCTGAATTTCAATAATGAAACAAATAGTTCTAGTGGGTAAGCCCTTACAAACTCTCTCATATACTGACTTTTTTACATTCTTAATTTTTTTTTTTCATTTTCGATTGTGGTAGAATATACAGAATATAAAATTTACCATCCTCACCCATTTTAAAATATACAGGTCAGTAACATTAAGTACATTCACATTATTGTGCAACCAGTGCCACCATCTAGCCCCAGAACTTTTTCCTCCTCCCAAACTGAAACTCTACCCATTTCCCCAGCCCTCAGCCCCTGGGAATCACCATTCTCCTTTCTGTCTTTGTGAATTCAACTACTCTAGGTACCTCATATATGTGGAATCATACAGTGTGTGTGTGTGTGTGTGTGTGTGTGTGTGTGTGTGTGTGTGTGTGTGGTGTGTCTGCTTTGTTAGCATATTGTACTCAAGGTTCATCCATGTCGTAGCGTGTGTCAAAATGTCCTTTTTTAAGGCTGAGTAATATTCCATTGTATGTGTATGTACCGCATTTTGTTTATCCATTCATCCATTGCCAGACACTTGGGTTGCTTCCATCATTTGGCTACTGTGAATAATGCTGCCATGAACATGGGTGTTCAAATACCTCTTTGAGACCCTGCTTTCAGTTATTTGGGGTATGTACTCAGAAGTTGAAGTGCTAGATGGGATGTGATCCTGTGTATCTTTATCTTTTTGAGGAACCGCCATATTGTTTTCCACAGCAACAGCACCATTTTGCATTCTCACCGACGGTGTCTGGGATTCCAGTTTTTCCACATCCTCACCAACACTTGCTATTTTTTTTTAAGTAGCCACCCTAATGGGGGGGGTGGTTCTCCCATCTTCTCAGGGAATATGGGGAAATATATGTGTGTCAACAATTTGTTTGGTACCCTGATTTGTTGTTCATCTCTCATTGCATACAGGAACAACTTATGGTCAACCCAATTCTGCTCTGGCTACATTTTCTGCCTAGTTCCCTGTCTTTTCAAAGACTTCCATCTTTCACTAATCTGGCTAATATAATTTGGGCAATAAAAGATTTTCCAACATTCTGATAAAAAGCAGTTTGCCCAGCTCAGCCAACCATGCCACCTTCCACGGAAGTAAGTGAAGGAGAAGCCTTTTCAGAACAGAAAAGCAGAAAGCATGAGAACCCTCAGATAGCAGCCAAGGGGGAAAGAATAACTATAGGTAAAACAGGCTAAATTTTTAAAAATCACTTTAACCTTTGGTCATCCCACCTGAGGAAATTCTCTCTGCCCTTCCAATTTTCAGGTGTGAAAAGCGAGGCACAGTGAATTGGAATAATTTACTCAAAGTCACACAGCTAGAAAATGCCAAGGTCAGAACCCGAATCTCAGACATTTCACCCCAAATTCTGTTTTTAAACTACGTGATACTACCTAGTAATTACTGGGCTTTTCACTTCAGAAGCTGCAAAACTTTTAAGGACCTATTTGTGGGATAACAAAAAGATGCATTTCAATTTGTTGTTCAAGTGGAGTGGCTCCCCAAAAGCAGGTGGTGTGCATAGAGCCAGCCAATTAAACACTAACCCTTCATGGGAACAGACTTGCCCAACTCTGTACAATACATGTTGACTGATCCAGAATTAGGCAAGACTGGCATCTTCCACCTAAGGAACTTGCAGAAATAGCACTCAGTAGCTGAGAGGCCACTGGACAACAGCTGTCCACCTAAAATGCTTCCTGGAGGTTTTCCTAGTACACGAGGTATGCTATGCTCAGTTGGTCAATCACGTGAACCCTCTTTGCTTCAGTGGCCATATACACTTGTCTCCCACCAGATTTCCTCCTCTTTAAACTTTCTAGGGATATTGTGAACTTTAAAGAACCTAATGTTGGTAAAGCATAAAATCTAGTAGAGGAAACATAATAGATGCTCAAGAAAACAATACCCATCTACATCCCTCATCCCCCTACAGTGGACAAGTGACTGAAGGTCATGGTAAAGCCTCTGAACTCTAAAGAAGTTAGGAATTTTAAATAGATATTTAAAATCTTTACTTATCATCCACTGTCCCTGAAGTTGGCTTCCCACTTCTGCGCCGGCACACCTATTTTGTCAGTAAATGCTCCGTGCCTTTATATGTACCATTTATTCAGCCAGACTGAATGTGCTCTGAGGGGAGTGGCTCCTCCCTCTGGTTTTGCAGCCCTGTTATGGTGTGCTTACAGTTCTCAACTCAATTACAAAGCACTGATTTGGTCAGAAGTGGGCCTTGGAGCTTTCTCTCTCTAAGGGGATCTTTCTAACATAATGCCTTGTGTAAGCTCAGAGACTCCATCAACCTCAACAACCCAGTCAGTGCTGGTCCGAAGGGCCAAGAAATACAAAATCTTGACAATTCTATAGCCTGTGAGCACAAGTGCCTTCACTTGTTTCTCAATACTCACTGAAGCTATGAACCTAGAATAACCTCTGACTAGCCATTCTTCCCTTCAGAGAGGCTTCTCACACACACGAAGTCTGCTCAGCAGCCAGTGAAGGCCACCAAAGATGATTAGATTTGACTCAGCCATACTGCTCATCCCAGACACACCGTGCCTGGATAACCTCCCTTCAGCCTCTCCCCGGCTGGGGACGAAGAACACCGCTTTTGCCTTTGTTAGCTCCCTACCAGCAGTTAGCATGGTTTTTGTATTTTCAATAAATATGCCTTAAGTGCTATTCATAGGATGATAGTAACTCACCAACACAACTGCCCTGAGATTCTGGGAGTTGAGCTAAGAGCTGATTGGGATTCACAATGAACATAACTGACGCTCACCTTGGGTGATAAAGAACACAAACAACAACAAGAACAGGCACAACTCAGAACCTTGTATGGTTCACAGTGCAGGAAGCACCATACTAAGTCTTTTACATACATCATCTCATGGAATCCTCACAGTAACCCCGTGCTTGGTATCCCCTTTCTACCTACAAGGGAAAAAAGATGCAGTGAGGGGCGCCTGGATGGCTCAGCCGTTAAGCGACGCCTTCGGCTCAGGTCATGATCCCAGGGTCCTGGGATCGAGCCCCGCATCGGGTTCCCTGCTTAGCAGGAAGGCTGCTTCTCCCTCTCCCACTTCCCCTGCTTGTGTTCCCTATCTTACTGTGTCTCTCTCTGTCAAATAAATAAATAAAATCTTTAAATAAAACAAAAAAAGATGCAGTGAAACCCAGTAAAGTCCAGGCGCTTCCTCACTGTGCCATATGGCACACACCTTGGGGTCCTACACATAGGATTCAGAGCCAGCTTCCCAACTCCCTAAGTGTGACTGTGGGTGAAGTATATAACTTTTCTGACTTTTCTCCTTCATTATGGGACTCCCAGTATTTAAAGCCCCTGCCACACTTTGCACTTTCATGAACCACGGGACTCCTCTTTATGTACCCTCACTACCTCAGGAACCCTGAGCTCCCCACATAGATTCAGGATGGTCTAGAATTTCAAACCCTGAGTTGGGCAACCTGAACTCCCATCCAGCCTCTATCTGACCTGAGGCAGCAACTCATCCAGTCTTTCAGTTTCATGCTTTGTCAGATGAAAATGTCAACACTAGGCCAATCGATTTTAATGGGTGGTGTTAAAGATAAAAGGAAAGACGAGAAAGTTCCCTGAAAGGTCTCAAGTGCTTATTTGACTTAAGAAACCATTATAGTAACAGAGTCAGTTGAAGAGATTATTGCACAAAATATCTGCCATTGTCCAAAACCTCCTAGTGAATGGGGAAACTGAGTCCAAGATGCAGAAATTCACCTCAGATCATTCCTTTTAGTGTATAGGTAAAGTCTTAAATTGGAGCTTGAAAGCTCTGTGTGCTGATTCTAACTTGGCCACTGCTTTGGATAAACCACTGCACTTACTACAAAATAAGGATATGACACTTGCCTTCCCCAAGCCCCATGGGCAGGGTACGGGCAGGACACAAAAACACCCAGAACACTTGAGACAAGAGAACTTCTAGGAAGTCAGTTACATGCCTTTTTAAAAATGTGATGTCAGGCTTTTTTTTTTTTTTCCTCCCACTCACTTTCCCTTGTCACAATCTAAATTTTATCCAGATGTGAACATGAAGAGGCCTCTGGGTTTCCTTTGTCCCTCAAAAGGTTTTGTGCCATTCTTTGAGACATAGGTCACGAAGGGGGAACAGCGTTGGGGAGGGGCGCAGTGATAGGAAAGGAGAGTCGGAGGAAAGAATGCTCCAGAATGTGTGCCTCCCCTCTTTCTATACAGACAGAGCCAAGGCAGTGAAAGGGTCCCTGACACCAGACAAATGCCCTTGGCCGTGCAAAGCCTCCCAAGCTGCACTGTCCCACAGCCCAGCCCGCGTGCGTGCGCGCGCGCGCACACACACGTTCATGGAGAACTGTGCTCTCCCATACTAGAAAGGATTTGTTGTTTCAATTAAACTTATCAAGATCTATGCCACATGTTAGGGAAGAAAGGAAAAACCAAAACAAGACTGAATTACTGTGGCTATCTCCTTGGGGATCGATCTATAGCAAATAAACCACCATCTTTGCGTCGAGAAGCTTTTACTTATGAAAAGCAGAGGCAGGTGCAGAATTGCAGCAATTGGTACTAAATCAAAGCCCTGGGAGCAGAGGGAAGTGGATTTAGATGCATCCACTTAGCTTCTCTACTTAGGTCTAAATCACAGGACGGGGAGCGGATCAGAGGCCTGGGGGGGTCTGGCCTCTTCTTCCTTGTCTCCCCTGAGGTCTCTTCCCACTTTGCTCACTGCTTCAGCTGCCCAGTAAGAACAGATGGACAGAAGTTAAAAAGAGCGAGGTCAGCTCATCAGCGAAGTCCTATTTCACACCCTGCCCCACCTCTTATCAGCCCTTTCTAGGACATAAAGATGGAGAATGAAGGGCAGGGGTGCTCCTGCATCTGATTCCGAATGGAACTATGGTACTTTCATTTACATCCCTTGAATAGCTAGCTGGTCAGTCTGATTTACACATTGGTAATATGTGATGCTTTGTATCCCGGCAAATATTTAATCCCTGACTGATCAATAATCCTCGCCTGGCTGTTCTGATTTTGAAAAGAAATAAATCCCCTTTTACTCTTAAAATTCTTGAATAAAATTAAACTGCTTTAGCCCAGGATGCACCGTTCCTTCATGAAGCCATGTGGCTTCCTAACCTCAGTCCTCAGATGTTTTAAAGGGGCCGTCTTTGCGAACTTGCTTTCTCTGAGATCCTAACATCTCTCTCATCGGAGTTTTCTGTGTCATCACAATTGATATGTAAGACAACACACTTTAGAGTCTAATCCACTTGCTTTTAATTCAAAAGGAAAATTATTAATCTAAACTAAACCAGGGAGTATATGGCATGCAATATTTTTTGCATTCACTGCTTATATTCACCAAGGTCTTGATTTAATTTCCTCATGACAAACCTTGTTTCTGCCTTTCTTACGTATTGTTTCCCTCCAAAACTACATTTTTTAAAAAACTCGACTCCTACACAGATTCTAAAAAAACTGTGTCCCTTTCTCAGAGTTAGAGTTGAACACTGCAAAAAATGCACATTACACATAGAAAGAGATCACTCTCCTCTCCAGAAGGGGCTCACAATGCAGCCCCAAAGCCCACCAAAAGTTCCAAAAACAACAGCAATGAAAAACAAACTCTCTTTCATCTTTGGCAGTAACAAAAGCAATAACTTTCACCAAACCAACCCACGCCAAGAATTAATATAACACAGAACACATCCACATTCAGACCATTAGGGCTACATCAGCTCGCCACAATATTTGTTTGAAAAACACATAATTTGTGGTAGAGAGACAGAGAGAGAGAGAACTTCTAATACAAAAAGAGGTTCTTTCAAATGCAAATTAACCCAAAGACATATTTTCCCTGTGTTTGGAAAATCACGCCAACATATGAGAAACATACTTTTTGTGTGGAAAAAAAAAATTGGTGTACACCCACTCAGTTGAAAAGGCAATTAAATTTGCTGTAGATTACCTTCACAGTTGAGAAAAGTTAACTCCTGGTTCCATAAGTCCTTAAGGACTTTATTAGCATTCACTGACCTAAGCAGTCTTCAGCTCCCAGGTAGCAAAGTTTCTTTTCTTCTCCACTGAAATGCTCAAGTGGACCCTGAAGGACATTGTATTATTGAACTGATCGGAAAAGAATATTGTTTCCAGTCTTCTGTCAGAAAGGAAGAAAGGAAGAAAGAAAGAAAGAAAGAAAGAAAAAGAAAAACAGGGCAAAATGCAGTCTAATCGAGCATTCTTCCTGGTGGAAAAAAAAAAAGTAAATCCAGTATTCTGGAACGAGTTCAAACATAGCTTGACAGGCTACAGGAGAATTTACACTGAGCATGCTTAGCCCCGCACTGCTTGCATGAGACACTCTTAATGAATATTACTTCCTTCCCACTGGCTATTCCTGCTGGAAGTCCACACCCACTCCTCTTTCAGAAGTCAGGAATTCAGCTTCAGCCAAAGTCCAGAAAACATGCTTATGCAGAGGCAAGGCCCCACCGATCCATAAACTTTCAGGTTGTGACCTGCAGGTCAGTTTGACAAACAGAACATGGGGGTGCATTTTTTTCTGCCCTTGGTTGTGTTCCCAGCTTTGCGCCTGTCCTACACTGCAGTTCCCCTGGAGAAAAGAAAAATAGACAGCTTTCTTGCTAAAGAACACCACGTCCTAAATGCCAGTGAGAGGCCTTTCCGATCAAGCTTCCAAACCCAGATCCGAGTAAGAGTCATTTGCATATTCAAACACAATGCGAGGATTTAGCTTCGGGATAAAATTGTTGGAAATTTTCTACCCAACACATATTCTTTCCGATAACTTAGACATCACCACTCTTTAAAATGCTACACGCCGGGGCACAACCTGAAAATATGTTCAAAATTCAGATTTCATCTGTCATGCTGTCTAGGACACACTAAAAAACAGTTTTGTTGTTTTTTTTAAAAACAGTGCTTTCCCTTTGCCTTTTCCTAAATCTCTCTGTCATTTTTAATGACAGGCGACCTGAAATTCTGGAAATTTAAAAATAGACTACTTCTCTGACAGTCAAAAGGCAGAATTCATACTCTGCAAATGGAAAGGGTTAAGGGGAGGAGAAGAAGGGGGAGAGTTAGAGAGAGGGCCTAATATAGATAGCATAGGAATGAATGGAAGGGCATTTTATATTCAAAATGATTAATAATAATAAATATCTTTTGTTGTCCTTCTGGTATTTTCAGGGTGCCATTGACATGTTTCTATTCTCTATCAAACTGCAAATGATAAATATTATTAAATACTCATTTGGAATTAAAGTGCTTATTTGCCTAGACACACACACACACACACACACACACACACGCCAATTTGTGTTTGAAAAGAAGTGATGTTCAGAGCCTCAAAGGCAACAGCAATTCTCTAGGTGTACAAAGAAATACAGTGTGCCCAGCCCCTAATACAAAGCCTGCCTAGCCAGCATTGATTGCTTCGATGAATAAAAGGGACTTCGATGTACCTTACGAGTAAACCCATTGCCTCTCCGTACCTGGACCCCCCTCAGCAGCTACTGCTGAGCTGCTGTGACATGTTCCCCTTATCTGAGATCCTTGCCTGCTGTTGAATAAATAAAATTTCCTCAGCCATATTTTCCTTCCTGTAATTATGAGGTTTTTGGAGAGTTTAGGCATGGGGGTTGTTTGTTTTTATGCTTTGCCAAGGGGAAGAATAAAATTTAGCACCCCCCCAATTCCAAGTGTGTTTATTTATACTGTTCCTGACCAAACTAAGTTTTCAACAGTTAGATGAAGCCCAAGAGAAACTGAGTTTTGAGAGGCTAGATAATCCTCATGGCCCGGCACAGAGTAAGTGTAAAAAGGAAGGATATTTTTTTGTTTGACCTAAAATGATTGCCTAGAGATCAGAGAGGCCCCACAGCCTTGATCAAGGCTGGTGCTGTGACCTGTCACAGCCTTGCCTCTTTGCCATCAGGGTACACAGCTTTGTGGTCTTCTCCCATGAGGATGAGCACACATCCCTGAATCTAAGAGTGCCGTGGACGCAAACAGTCATGATTTTCCAGCTTGAATTTTAAGATGATGCTATGATGGTCTTTACAATGACATCACACTCATCTTTTCAATTAACAAATATTTCCTGAGCCCCTCCTCAGACACTTACCTAGCACTGGGAATTAGTTAGTGACTAAGATGGACATAGCTCCCATCCTCAGGGAACTTAAACTCTGGTGAGAATGTAGACACATAAAGAGAGATGTAAACAAATAATAACAAACGTATTTACAAACTGTGATAAGAGAAGAAGGAAATAAAAGGGAAATGCTGAGAGAGTAAGTCGTGGAAACCAAGGCATGTGTGTCAGGGGCGAGGAGCCATGGAATCAGGAAAAGGGGAGGCTTGTTTGGAGAAATAATCATTAGCCAACCCAACGTATGTTAAAGAGAAAAATACATGACATGTTTTGGTTAAGGCCCTGAATGCAAGATTAAGACATTTGGATTTGGGAGGATCATGTCTGGCATATGGCAGCTCGAACATTTACTGGACCGTGGTATGTTGAATTTAAGAATTACAAGTCTATCGAGCCTACATGATTATTTTAGTCGGGAATTATAATTATCTATTAATAGGAACCTGATTACAGTCTCTTCAACATCCTACAGGTTTATTTTTCTGTCATTTGAAAGAAATTCTGAGGCTGATGGCCCAAAACTTGGCCACCAGGGACCCAAGTCACCCTTAATGCATGGTGTCCATCCTCAGGTTTGCTTTATAGTCCAATATGAATGCTGGAGCTCCAATCATCATATCTGCATCCCAGCAACTAGAAAGAAGCAGGGAGGAGGAAAAAGTAAAGATGACTGCTGTATTAGTTTTCTATTGCTGCTATAACAAATTGCCTCCAATTTAGTGGCTTAGAAACACACACACACACACACACAAATTTATTACCTTACAGTTTTATAGGTTGGAAATCTGACAGGGGTCTCACTGGGGTATAATCAAGGCATCAGCAGGGCTGTGTTTCCTTGTGGAAACTGTAGGAGAGGGTCTATTTCCTTCCCTTTCCCATCCTCTATAGGCTACTGCATTCCTTGGCTTCAGGTCCCCTCCCCCATTTTCAAAGCCAGCAGCAGTGGGTGGAGTCCCCACACTGGGGCTCTCTGAACTCTCAACTCTTCTTCCTCTTTCACATTCAGAGATCCTTGTAATCACACTGGGCCTGCCCAGGTAATCCAGGATCCAGCTGGTTAGCATCATTAATTATATCTGCAGCCTAAGATAACATACTCATAGGTTCTGGGGATTAGGACATGGACAACTTTGGGGAGCATTATTCTGCCTTCCAAACTTGCCTTCTGCAGATTCAAGCATCTTAACACAGTCTTCTCAAAAACCTTACAAAGTGTCTTTCTCTTATATTCAATGATGCTTCCTATCTACAAGGAAGTCTAAACATAATGCTCCCTTTGATACCACAGAGACCTATTCCTAAGGAATAAGGGAGAAGAGATATTGAATAGGCAGTTGGCAATCTCTGACGCAAGTATCTAGCTTATGGAGCCAGAACTACCCCTGGACTATTGGGGTAGCATCCCAATTGGTTGGCCTTATTCTAGACAATCTGTGTTGTCCATATTGCTACAAGTTAGATCTTTCTAAATCACATCTGATTAAGACAAAGTGGTGTTATAAAATCTCCATTACCTACCTATTTTCTATGGGGCCAAATTATTTAACTGGATGCTGAGGGCCTTTTGCATGCTGGCCCTAAACTACCTTTTCAGGCTAATTTCCACCTTTGCCACCACATATATGAGCTCCAGCTTAACTAAGCCCTTTCACATCTGTGTACTAAACAGTTCAGTTCTATGATGCCTCCATCACCCTGGCCTCTCAATTCCTCCATCTCTTGTCTTCCATTGATCCTGTCCTCTACCCTACCTCAGCCACTCAGTCCAATGGCAAATTCACTGATAATTATAACTTCTCCATAATGTTCAACATCCCATTCATCCCATTCAATTAGGAAAGAATGAAACCCTGAGACCTGGGATGGGGATGTCTGTGTTGATGTACTTGGAAATCTAGAATTCCCAGGTTACCCTGGACCTCCTGGACCTGCAGCGGTGGTCCCTCCTCCCTGTTAAAAGCTGGCATTATGGGGCGCCTGGGTGGCTCAGTCGGTTGAGCATCCAACTCTTGATTTTGGCCCAGGTCATGATCTCAGGATCGTGAGATTGAGCCCCACATGGGGCTCTTTTCATGAGATGAGCTCCACATCAGGCTCTGTGCTCAGCAGGGAGTCCACTTGAGATTCTTTCCCTCTGCCGTTCCCCCAGCTCGAGCACTCTCTCTCTTTCTCTCTCTCAAATAAATAAATACATCTTTTTTTTAAAGCTGGCATTTATGCCTTTTTTGAAGGCAGTCAAGAAGCCTTTGCAAAGGAATGTATGCTTCCTACAGGACCTATAGACAGCCATGGAGGTGATTAATAAAAGATCCTTTTATTAATCCTAAGGTAAAGGTGATGGGCAAGCCAACAAGGAAGTTGCTTAATTCATACGACAAAAAAATAAAAAATAAAAAAAAAAGTCAAAGATGGGTGATCAGGAAACTGAGCCAATAAAAGTCAAAATCCTTTGAGCAGTTTCTGGAATAGATCCAGAACCCACTGATTGAAGGAAAGGCTAATAAGCTCCCATGAAGAAAATTAATGGAACACAGCAAGTATACATGAAAATAATTTTCCCAATTCTTCCCCAAAAGACAAAGTGATAGAAAGAAAGTAATTTATTAAGAAAAGGGGAGTGAGTAGGTATTTTGAGAACACACAGAAAGCTGAGCCTTCATGGCTACCCTGTTGGATTGGGGGCTTTGGGGATCAGGGAATATATGGAGTTTTGTCCCAGGTCCAAATTACAGTAACTCCATTTATTCACAGGCCCACCCAGTGATCGTTTCTCTGATAGTCAAACGTACAATCAGAACTTTATAATTGGCAGGAGCCACACATTGGTTCCTTGGACCATGGAATTAGAGTTGCCTAGTGAGGAATCCAAGAGGAATCCTCTAAATCATATTCTCTGGCTAAGACAGTAGATCCAAATAATACTTTATCCTAGGGGGCTCTGGCAGAGATAACACACCCTCAAGACCCAAAGAATGCAGGGGTGATGGTCCCCGTCATATCCGATTTAATTCACCATTCTGGAACCTACAAAACCCAGATGGATTGTGATGGATGACCTGATATACAGAAAATGTGACCAAGCAGTAACCCCAATCACAGCTACTTCGCCAGATGTGGAATCATTGCTAGACTCCCAGCCTTAAGTACACGTCATTCAGAAAGCCACTTATCCAGCAAATGTGTTCTTTTCCATCCCTATCAAAAGGAGGGTCAGAAGTTGTTTGCATCCATGTGCAATGGACAAAGTACACATATATACATTTGCCCCAAAGATACCCCACCTCTTTAATATTGTCTAAAATTACCTGAACAGCTTGGACATTTCATAGAACATCATGTTATTCCACTATATTGATGGCATCTTTGTTAGTCCCGCTGGATGAACAAGAAATGGCAAGTATTGTAAGTCTTAATAAGACACATGTGCTTCTGACAGTTGGAAATAAATATTACAAAGAATTAGGGGACCACCATATCAGTGAGGGTTTTAGGGGATCAGTGTTTTGGATCATGCTGGGACTCCCCCTCTGAATTAAAGTACACATCATAGCATTGTGTGCCTTCCGCCACTAAAAAGGAAGAAATGCCTAGTAAATCTCTCCACATTCCACAGGCAGCATATTGCACTTTTAGGATGCTGCTCTGACCCATTTGTTGGGTAACATGAAAGTTCTCCAGCTTCAAGGGAGCCCTGGCACAGGAATCAAGACCACACTGCAGGAAAAACCAACCACTTGGCCATATGCCGCAGAAGAGCCCATGATACTAGATGTTTTTACTGCTATAAGAAAAGGCATTATATGGACTTTATAGCAAACTTGGATAGAAGAATCACAACACAAACTCTTAGGGATCTGGAGCAAGGCTATGCTTTCTATTAACAGATACCTATAATTACTTTGACACAACACTCCTTGCATTGCTACTGGACCTTTTCAGAGATAGAGAATTTGACCACTGGACATTAAGTGACCATGTGGCCAGGACTACCCATTATGGACTGGATTCTATCAACCAGCTGTAAGAACTGGGGGGAATCTATGTTTTGTAAGGTCAGGAGGGCCCAGTAGCAATTCACTGAAAGCTGGAAGTGGTACCGCAGGATCAGGCATATAAAGAATTGAAAGCACATGCAAGCCACCTGAGCAGATGGCCCAGACCCCTGTGTCATCCGCCATTGCTCCTTGGATGCCTGTCTCTGACCTACGCCTCATAACCTGTGACTGCATGAGGTGGAGGATCATTCTGGCAGAGGATGAAGAAGTCTACGTTTGGTTCATGGTTGTGCTGGTTCAGTATGTGGTTGTAAGAGAAACATGGGCCGCTCTAATGCAGCCCCACTCAAAGGTGGCACCAAAAGACAGTGGTTGAGTGGACATTCTCCTAACAGGTGGACTTCAGGTGGAGAACCCATTCATCTACTTTGTGTGGAAAGAGAAGAGGCCTGAGGTGAAAATATACATGGACTCAGAGGCAGTGGTAAGTGACTTGGCTTACTGGTCAGAACATAGTAAGTCTGGAAGATCTGGGATAGGAGGTCAGGGGAAAGGGCATGTGAATGGGAGTATGGGAAAACTCGCAAGGTATGAACATCTTTATTGCTGGCTATGCCCAGAAGAGGGCACCCACATGGAACAAACACTAAACAACCAAGTGGACAGAATAATTCATCCAGCCACGGTTAAGCCACCCCAGGACCAGCCTAACAGGCTTATTAATGCAGCAGCAATGGTACTACTGGGTGGAGGCTATTCATGGGCCCAGGAGCATAGAGTACAACTCAACAGTGCTGACCTAACTACTGATGCTGCCAAACACTGAACCTGCCAGCCACAGGGACAAATAGCCACCCCTTGATGTGACCCTATCACTAGAGAAGACCAAGAAGACACTAGTGGTAAGTTTATTATACAGAATCTCTTTTATGCTGGAAGGAGCAGCAATTCGTCTTCACAGGAAACCCCCAAACCCAGTATGGGTTTGCCTTTCCTGCCCAAAAGGCCTTGGCCAGCACCACCATCCAAGAGCATACAGAACGTTTGGTCTACCAACACAAAATGCCACATAGCTTTGACTCGTACCAAGAAACTTTATATAAAAGGAGGTATGGCCAAGGGCACATGACCATAGGATCCACTAGTCCTATCGTATACTGTAGCACTCCAGTCTACCAAACAGATAGAGCAGTAGAATGACTTCTCAAAAAGTGCACCTAAGGTACCAGCTTGGAGATGATACTCTGAAAGGATGGGGTGCTATCCTCCAGGACACAGTATATACCATAATTCAATGACTACCTTATGAGCCCATGGCCCCAGTATGTAGAATGCATGGGTCTGGGCACCAAGCGACCCTGCTTACCGCACTCCTGGTGACCCACTTGGGAACATGTGCTTCCTGTATCCACAGTTCTGCCCCACAAATGTAAAGGTCCCTGTTGCCAGAATGGAAATCAACTAGGGGACACATTATGGTCCCATTAAACCTTAAGCTATGCCTGTCACCTGGTCACTTCGAGCTCATTGTACCAAAATACCAGCAGTCAAGGAAAGATGTCACCATACTAGTAGAAGAAATTGACCCTGATCATCAGACAAAGGTAAGATGGCTCTTCCATAAGAAAAAAGTGAAAACCGTGTTTGGCAACTAGGTGATCCAATATTGCATCTCTTGGTACTTCTCTGCCCAATTTTAATGGTAAATGGACAAATGCAACAGCCAAATCCTGAGAATGGTTTGGTCACTCGAAGCTCAGACATCTCATATATAAAAATCTGGGTCATACCACCAAGTAAGCCATCTAGATAAGTAGAGGTGCTAGCCAGGGGAGAAGAGCATCTAGAATGGGTATAGATTAGGGAGATGATGAATATCAGTGGCAACCTCTAGACCAGCTACAGAAGTGGTATTAGTCCCACTAACCTTCTTTTTATAAGTTTGCCCAGGAAAAGAGACAGATCAGAATCCTGGAGGAGCTCTTCCTAGAAGTAGCAAACTGAGTAATACAAGCAAGCAGCACAAAGGGTGAACTGTAGTGAATTCTGTGGCATGCCATCTGTTACCTCCCTTTAAGACTAGGCACTCATTACCTCAGATCCTAGGTGTATTGACTGCTGCCATCTCACAGCGAGGTCCCTGTTGGAGAATTCCCCTCACCCAAAGGAAGCCTCCTTGCCCAAGGCTGCGCCTCTTCCCCAGAGGAATTCCATATCTAAACATTTCCAAAGGCGTACAGATGCCCAGCCCCCTTGCCTCAATCTGGGACCACTCTGAAGTTTCCCATCTCCCCATAAGATTGTCTGAGACCCCAGTTGCCACAGCATCACCATTCAGCTTCTCCTCTGCCAAGTCCTCCCTCCTTCCCTCCTTCACAGATGTTTCTTCTGAAAGAGGTTACAGCTCAGCAAGCTTCCTGCACACAGATCTCCATCTCAGAGTCTGTTTTCTTGGAACCCAATCGAATCTGGCAAAATCTTAAAACCCTAGCTAAATCCAATTCTTCACTTGCTCCACGCCTGAACCCATGCAAGCAAAGATAGCTGGAGGAAAAGACTGTAAGCTTGCCAACTGGTCTCATGACGTTCCTGCTCACTAAACTGCATACGGGTCCTTCCCTCTCCCCAGAAATCATTCTTTTCTTCCCTAATCCACTCTTTTTTCACTCTCCAGGACAACGATTTTGCCGTGTCTTCTCTAATTTCCAGTCTCTCCTCTCTCACCTTCACTCTCGGCTCATCAGTCTTGCCTTCTACTATAATGGGGGGTTCGGGGGGGTGAAGCAATTAAAAGAGAATTTGTAAAAGTTCCAACCCCAAATCTACCCACTTACTAGAATCAGAATGAATATACTCTACTTTTTCTGTTATCACTGTAGACAAACTATCCAGGCTCCCAGCAAGGCAAATACCTCCACCTACACCCTAAATTTCCATTTTCTCTTACCTACCCAAAAACATTGTTCCACCACGTCTCTTCTCTCTCCTCTATCATCAAACTTCCTCTTCCCCTTAGATCAATTGAAACATTATAAAATACGCTGATGTTCCTCTGATCTTAAAAAAATCCAATTTCCCCATCCCACCACTGCCTTATTTTTCTACTTTCCTCAAACCAAGACTTTTTGAAAGACTGCTCTACTAGTTCTTCCTAATATCTCTCTCCCAGTCTTTCTTTTTTTATCTTCATTGAGATGTAATTTATATACCATAAAACTCACCCATTTAAAATAATGGTTTTAGCATTCAGAGAGTTGTGGAACGATTAGCACAATCAAATTTTAGAACATTTTTATCACCCCAAAAAGAAACCTCCTACCAATTAGCTTTTATTCCCTATGCATCCCTGTCTCCTATCCTCCAGACCCAGGCAACCATCAATCTACTTTTTGCCTCTATAGATTTGACTATTCTGGACTTTTCATATAAATGGAGATCAACACGGGGTCTTTTGTAACTACATTCTTTCACTTACCATAATGTTTTCAAGGTCCAACCATGTTGTATCATATATCAGTAACGCATTCCTTTTAACTGCCCAAGTAATATCCTCTGCTAAGGAAGAATCACATTTTATTTATCCGTTCATCAGCTGATGGGCATTTTGGTTGTTTCTACTTTGGGGCTATTATGAATAATGCTGCTATGAACATTCATGTAACAAGGCTTCGTGCAGATGTATGTTTTCATTTCTCTTGAGTACATAGGAAGAATGGAATTACTAGGTCATGTGATAACTCCATGATTAACTTTTTGAGGAACTGTCAGGCTGTTTTCCAAAGTAGCACACCATTTGGTTTTCTCACCAGCAGTGTCTCATACACTGTCCCAATTCTCCAAATCCCTTCCTTTCCAAATCACGTTATTATCTGTCATTTCTGTTATATCCATCCTAGTGAGTATAAAGTGGTAGCTCATTGGGGTTTTGGTGCATTTCCTGGTAACTAACAATGGTGAACATCTATCTTTTTATGTGCTTCCCTTCTTTCTCAAGCACACTCCAATCAACTTTTTGTCCCCATCACTTCCCTGAAATGGCTCTTCACAAGGCTACCAGTGACCTCTACGCTGCTGTCTTCAAAAGTCATTTCTCAGTCATTTGTTTACCTATCAGTAGCTTTTGACGTAAGTGAAAACTCTCCTTGAAACACTTCATATTCTTGGCTTCCAGGACAACACATTATCTTTGTTTTCCTCCTCCATTTTTGGCTGCACCTATTTATTTTCTTTTCCTGGCTTTTCTTCATCTCTCTGACTTCTAAATGTCAGATTCTCCCAAAGACCCGTCTACAATGTCTTCTTTCTCACCATTTGCACTTAATTCTTTATGTAATCGCATCTATGATCTACATAACCTCCTCTAGATTCATGACTTTAAATGCCATCTATATGGTTATGATGACTCTCTATATAGTAATGATGACTCTCAATATTATATTATCTTCAGCTTGGATCTCTCCCCGTATACCACAAAGTGCCTATGTAACATCATCCCTTGGGTGTTTAAGAGGCATCAGAACTTAACATGCCCAAAACTGAGTTCCTCTTGTTTTTCCCAAAACCAGTTCCTTTCCTTTCTCAATGTATGGCAACTTACTCAGGCTTAAAAACTGGAAGCTATTCTTGATTCTTCTTGCTCTCACTTCTCATGTCCAAAGTACCATGAACCTCTGTGGCTCACCTTCATGATCAATCTATAATTTGACCACTTGTCCCCCACTGCCACTATTCTGGTTCAAGTCACTATCAACTCTCACCTGGATTGTCAGAATAGCCTCCCAAATGGTCCTCCTGTTTCTGCCCTTGACTCCCTGCAGCCATCTCTCAACACAATAGCCAGAGTGCTTCTGTTAAAACCTAAGTCAGAATGTATTTCTCCTCTGCTCAGACTCCTCTAATGGTTTTCCATCCTGCTCGGAGTGAAAGCCGGAATCCTTACAGTAACCACAAAGCCCCAAATTATCTGCCTCCTCCTTATATCTCTGATCTCATAGTCCCCACTCAATCTTTGCATTCTGGGCATTTTGACCTCCTTTCTGTCCCTCAAAGGCTCCATGTTCACCCTTAGCTTAGGCCTTTGCTCTTTCTGTTTCCTCTGCTTAAAGAATTCTTACCCCTGATATCCATATGATTAGTTCCCTAACTTCCTTCAGAACTTTACTCAAAAGTTCACTGATAACAAAATTTTCCTGGCCCCCCATCTAAAATATCAGTCCCCATCCCAACATTTCATATCTCTCATGCCTGCTTCATTCTTTGTCTTTACCACTTATCATATGTAAGTTATTACATATTTTAATTATTCATATTATTTATTTTCTGTCTCCCCAAGTAGTATTGAACTCTATGAGCATGGAATCTCATCTGTTCATTCAATGATATATCCTGGGCAACTAGAAAAGTACTGGGCACATAGTAGGTACCCAATAAATATTCGCTGAGAGAATCCCTTTGCCACATCTTCCCTCCCTAGAATGATCTTCCTCATTTTCTCCACCCGGAAAACGTATTTACCCATTCAGACAGAAATCAAATATTACCTTCTCTCTGCAGCTTCCCTATTTTGCTGACTTCATTTCCCTGTCAGAGTTAGTTGCTCCTTCCTCTGTGCTCCAAGAGCATATTATATTTAACCTCTGCCATTATACTTAAAATATTGCTTTGTGACTTTCTAATTTTCTAATTGCTTTGTGAGTTTCTAATTTTCCCACAAGATAATGAGATCCTGTAATGCAGAATCATCACCTTATTATTTTTTTTTATCAGCCCTGGTGCCTGGCCTATAGTAAAATTCAATAAAAGTGTTGAATGAACCACCAAACATACTCTCTCTTCTTTCCATTTCCCCCCTCCCCTTTTCATGACCCCTTATCACTGCCCAAAATGCCGGCTAACTACTCTGCTCCCAAATTACCCATGAACCCCCACTCTGACCAGACTTCGTAGACGATGCCTATTCCCAGATCGTCCCCTTGACCCTCCTACCCCTGATCAGACAGTTATTTCCTCAGGGCTTTGCTAAGTATCATGATATGACAAACTAATAAACGCCAAGATTCCCAGCAAAATTTAATAGATCAACTATTGAATATTATATTTTAAAGTTACCACAAATTTTTTAATCCAGGCCACTGGAGCAACATGGTGTCATAGGAAGAAATTTGAGAGTCGGAGGCCCAAGTAGAACATTTGAAGGTGCTGTCTGATGGCTTCCTGACTCCTGTAATTTGGAAGGTTTTAAAGGAAGAAGTGCTTTGAGCATTATTAATCATTCACCTCTGGGTGAATTAACTTATCAGATTATTTCCTGAGAACAGAAAGGTTTGGGGGTTTTTTGGATTTTTTTCTTTTTCTTTTCTTTTTTTTTTTTTTGAGAGGGAGAGTGGGGCGAGAGGGGCAGAGATAAAGGGAGATAGAGAATCTTAAGCAGGCTCCACACCCAGCACAGAGCCCATCACGGCGCTTGATCCCAAGACCCTGAGATCATGACTTGAGCTGAAATCAAGAGTCGGACACTTAACTGACTGAGTCACCCAGGCGCCCCAGAAAGGTTATTGTTTGAGAAGAAAATAAAGGAGAAGAGCAGAGACATACTGGACATCTGAGGAGAAGAGAGGGTAGCTCCACCAAAGAGCTGAAATGAAGAGCTGGGTGATACCATCACCAAAGATAGACCTGGGCGCATTTTGGGTTCCTTTCCAGCCACTCCACTCTGGCCTTCAGTAGGAGCAATCCTAGGGAAAACCACTGTCCAAAAAATCCAATATAGAGAAGGCCCACTGAAAAGAAGAGGACACACACTATGAATTATGTAAAAATGCCTTGGAAACCAGAAAGCGTATTAATTAACCAACACACACACACATTCACCGAGCCCTGAAAGATCAAAGCATCTCCAAATATATATTGAGTATTGAGTGTTACCTCTGTGAAAGAATTAGGCACCAGGGCTACAAAGAGGAGTAAAACAAATCCTTGGTCTGAAAGGAACTTAAAGTCTAATAAGGCGGAAATCATTTCAATCTAGTAGAGTAAGTACTGATACTAGATTATACTACAGTGACAGCATTCAGCTCTGGTTAGGTAACTCTGGCTATAAGAGAAACCATTATGTAGTAGGAAATAGTTGAGGTAGGTCCTCAAGGATGAGTAGGAGTAGGAAAATGATACAAGAAACAACATATAAATGGGCATAGAGTCATGGAAGCGCCTGGCCTGGGGGAAAATATTAGTCATCTGATATAGCTGGATTATACGCTTTGAAGAAGTGGGTTTTGGTAGATGAAATTTAGAGAAAGTCAGGGATCAGGTTATGAAAGATCTTGAATGCCATACGAAAACGTTTGGACTTTGTCTTTTTAGACAGTGATAAGCCATTTAAGAATCCTATGCAAGGTATTAACACGTTCTGAAGTTCTCTTTTAGAAGATAAGTCTGGCTATGGTGTGGGGAATGGATTGGAAGGTAAGGAAGACAGGACTCAGGAAGACCAATTGAGAACTGCCTTATCCAAGTGGAGGTGAATGAGAGCCTGAGTTAGGTAATAATAGTAGAGATGGACAAGAATGGACAGTCTAAACACTTCACAACCAATTGGCTATTATAGGGAGGAGTCATGACTGGCATGGTCCATTGTTTTCACTGATCTCATGAATTTGCAGAGAAAGTTTTTCCTTGGACAGTTGTATTTCTGAGTTGGGGCATATGGAGTTTGATGTCCCTGTGAGACATCAAGATGGAAGTTTGAAAGACAAATGGAATATGGACAGTCAGTCAGGAGATAGATCTGATTTGAGGATGTAAACTTCAGAATCATACCAATGTATGGTGTAGGTAGAAACTGGTTATAGGTAAATTGTCCCAAGGGAGTATGTTTAAAGACAACCAAATACAGTCTGCCCAAATGTGCAGACTGGTTGAAAAGAGGGAGCCAGGCAAGAGACTAAGATTATCTGGAGACGTGAGGAAAATACAGAGTGCTCACAAAGGAAAGGGAGGAGAGTTTCAATGGAGGAGTGTCAAACACACAGAGAGGCCAAGAAAGAGATCTTAAAAGGCTAAAAATATTTGTTGGTTATAAGAGTATACAGGTCATTGGTGACCTTGGTAGGAACATACTTGGTGAAGGAATGGGGACTCTGTGAGGGAAGAGAGGCATCCAGGAAACAAAATTTAAGGTGAAATTGACTCTCAAAGCTGTACAAGAGCAGGATCAGCATCTGGTAATGAGTGTAGCCTTAAATCTAATACCCTAGGTGCCTCATTTGCCTTCCCCTAGTCCTATCCACGCTGGAGAGTAAATGAGAAGGAAGGGAGTAGAATCAGCAAGTGTAGTCTCACTGCTGATCTCCACTTCTGTCTCCTAGAAATCACCCTGACAGGTAGGCTCCAGCTACCATGCTTTGTCGTATCTGAATCCCAGCACAGGCCTCATTTGACTGGCCCAGGCACGGACATCTAATCCAAGGGCAGCTAATCCTAAACCATCAGCATGCCAGGCTAATTATATTTCCTCTCCTGAGACTCTGAGCAAGGAAATATCATGAGAATTTATTAGTTGGCAGTAGAAGAAAAAGTGAAGAAAGCTTATCTTTTAGAGGCCAGAATAGCCATAATGGGCCACATATAGGCCAAAGTTATGGGAAGACTGAGTTCCAAGTAAGCTAAAGAATCCATTGGTAGAGACAGAAATGGAATCCAGTAGTAGAGAAAAGCGGGTCCACCATAAAAGGCAGAAGGAATCACCTGTCTCTACAACCCCCTCACAGAGCTTTTCTTCCCTGTACAAAACACTTTTACATTAAGCTCCTTTTTCCTCAAGTTATTTTGAATTGAATACTTCTCTTCTTTGAAATCAATAAAGCCTAACTGAAGTTGTTTTTAAGGGAGCACCATTTATGAAAAAAGCAAACAAACAAACAAAAAAGGTAAGGCAACAACAAAACAGGATTATGTAAAACAAGGGCCATTTGAGCTCTATATTGACGAATGGGCTGAAATAAGCTTTGACTAACCTGACCAGTTTGTTCGTCTTATGGATTTGTTCCTAAAGCTCTCTGGATTGGGAGACAAAGGGTCCAATGCTTGCCCAACCCATTCAGTTATTCACTAGGTGACTTCATTTGGGTCTTAGTCTCCTTATCTATAAAATGGGGATGTAAACATCTACCTATTTCTCTCATGGAATAGAGGGTTATATTGAAAGATCAGGTATCTTATTGAAGAGTAACATGTGAGGTGTTAATAATGTGAGTCCTATCAATTATAGAAGTAAATGTTTACATGTTCTCTTTGGTAAGATCAGCCTAGGATTTCCTAAACAGTGCTATACCCAGCCTAGCTCACCTACCTGCCCCCTGTTTCCATCTCTCTTGTATAGTGCTTGAAGCTCTTTGTTTACTCTGTCACTACTATCTCTTACTTCGGGCTGAGTTTTATGAATTCCCAGTAACTGAATAATCAACAAATCTCACCTGGAAAATCTCCAACGTTATTTGTTCACCTGAAAAGCATTTTAGAAATGATCAGTGTGAGGTGGTAGTGGCCATAGTAGTGATGGGAGTGAGTACAGCTGATAGGATTAGTAGTTGTTCGGTCATGTCTACACTCTAGGAAATTATATTTGGTAATCTGAAATTGAGCTTAACTCTTACTTCTTTTATACCTTACAAAGAAACCTATATTGACCCTAAAGGGGAGCAGATTTTGCCACCCCAAAATATTTCTCTTTGGCATAAGGATATTTTGAGCCAAAGGAAATCAAAACCCAGCAGATTCAGGAAAAGTTCTTTACCTCCCTATCAATTGCCTAAATTTACATTGGAAAGGGGGTCTCTACCAGGAAGACAACTATTATCAGAGATCTCTTTTTACGTAAAAACTGATCCGTATAACACGGCAATCAGGCAATCATTGTTTTCCAAATATCTCTTCCTGCCTGCCTGTGGATGGTCTTCCCCCCACCTCTCCTTTGTCTCCTCAGACCCCTTGCCCATTTCCTTACTCAGGATGTCATATAAGCTTTAATTACTTCAATTACTTGTATTTTGGGTCTCATAACTTTTTTTTTTTTTTCTGAGAGAAAGAGAGAGAGAGAGAGAGAGAGCGCGGCAGAGGGAGAGGGGGAGAGACAATCTTAAGTAGGCTCTATGCTCAGCACAGAGCCCAAGGCAGGGCTCGATCTCACAACCCTGAAATCATGACCTGAGCTGAAATCAAGAGTTAGACTCTTAACTGAGTGAGCCACCCAGGTGCCCCTTGGGTCTCTTAATTTTATGGGGCTCATGTATGTGTGGAATTTGTTTTTCTCATGTTAATCTGTCTTATGTCAATTTGATTATTAGACCAGCCAAAGAACCTAAAAGAATAGAAGGAAAACTTTTCTACCCCTTCAGCTGACAACCATGAAGGGACCGGCACTAGCCATACACTCTTTGTCTCAGAGCTTCTGCAGCTGTGATCCTGGGGGACCTCCAATAAAAAGTGGCAGAAGGTAAGAATTCTTACCATATCAGTCTCTCTGATCTCTACCTGCAGGGTCTGGTGGAAGTGAGGGTGGTGGGAATTCTTTTACCTTTTTCTAGATTTAGATTATCAGGAGAGGATTTGTGTGAACTCATTCCTTGGGTATAGAGACTCTGGTAAAGATTTGTTATGAGCACTCTTGTTTTCTGTTGATGATCACTGTTTTCCTTTGTCTCTGCCTTTTGCATCATTGGTCATAAGGAGGAAAACCACAGGGTATATAATGCAGGCACAGGTCTTATAAGCCTGTTGTTCAAGCCAGTCTCACAGAGTGGTGAGTTCACCATTTTCACCAGATCACTGTCTATTTAGACAAATTTTGCTGTGAATTAATGTACACAGGAGGTAAAGGCTATTGCTAATGGGAATATCAGAAGCAACCACCACAAAATTGGTGGGCACAGGTCAAGCACTTAAAAGCCATTAGAATGCTCACCACCTAACTCAAAGACACAAAATACAAATTGGTCATGGAACAGGTTAGACTGACACTAGGTCACCTGCCAACCTCAAGAAAATTTCTGTGCAATGAGGTACACTATAAAACACCACACAATCCCAACCCAGTGGCACATCCCTCTAAGGTATTAATTTGGCCCTGAGTGACCCAAGGTTTAGCTAAAGCTGATAATGTACACATGAAAAAAATATCAAAAGAGGTCTTCCTCTCCTCTTATTCTATGTCTTGGGAGCTTGGCTCTGACTAGTGAGAATATGGTCTCTGGTCTCTGCCACCTGCAAGGTGTATGTACCAGGGTGCACTTGATGGCCAGTGGAAGAGACTGGAATTCCTAGCAGCTATAGGTGGTTGGTCAGAAGCACGGGTAATAACCTGGACTTGTGACTGGTGTCTTTTTGTCCAACTGTGCCAGCTGTCAGGGGAGTTTTTCATAAGGGTCCTAGTCCTTTAAGATGCCTCTGTGTCCATGGTCAAGGCATAAAAAGGCTTATTGGTTTGAGTCACTATTGAGACTAATAGAAGATTCTACTTGTCAATGGCCAGATAATGGATCCTTTGAATTGGCTATATTTAAAAGAAAAAATTTAGAAGGGTCTCATTCTTAACAATTGTCTTATTGGTACCTTAGAAAGACCAAGTTGAAAAATGGATACAAAGGAGTACAATGGTTGGCCTTAAAGATTCCCTTAATAAGATGGAAGAACAGAAATTAGAACAAAATTAAAGTCCATATCTAAAATAAATTTCCCTTCTCCACCCTCTCCTCTGACCCTTTATTCCCCAACTCCCTGTCCCTGACCCCAGAAGATCTTTTGGATCTCTGGGTCCCCTGTTTAACTCCTCTCAGAATCCAGCCCCATGGCCTCAACAAATTCTCTTAGATCCCCAAATTTCTCCAACTTCTCCAGAAAATCACTTAAATATCCAGCTGCCTGTTTTGACTTTCTTTATGAGATTTACAGAAAGCACTCCAGCCTGATCTCCAGGCCCAGAGTTCACAAGTTACTCATGTAAATTCTAACAGCCAGGAATTGAATGTAGCAAGAAATTGAGATACTCTGTAGGGCTCCCTTGGCTGTCCCTTATAACTCTGCCTATTTTCTGGGGCTCTGTAATTAGGGTCTTCCAGTTCAGGCCTTCCTATATAATGTCATTTGCAGATGCACTCTGGACCCCCCCACAAAGAAGTCATGTCCCCTGGATAGCAACAGATCTTCTAAATTATAAAGTCCTTTTTCTTCTACTTTCAGAAGATCCTACCAAATTCAGAGAGGAGTTAGAAAGATCCAGAGACATTTGTTGAATGTCTTATACGGGTTTTCTAGAGGCATAGTACACTAAACCCTGAAGCTTCAGAACATAGAAATCTTTTAATTTCCACGTTAGTTTTTAGTTTCCAACATTTCCTCCCTGATATAAAAAGGCAAATCCAAAATAGTGTAGTTGAGTGGTCTAGTCAACCTCTAAGCATTATAATGGAAGCAACTACCCAATTTGTTGAAAATAGCTTAAAACAAAAGCATAATTCTGAGAGAAACCCAAAATCCACTTAGACCCTTTCCTATGTGCCTTAAACATTTGCAGATATTGTAAAAAAAATTAGGACACTGGAAGTACAATTGTCCTGCACTTAAGAAAAAGAAGGAAAAATTAAATAGTAATTACCTCTGATGTTTGGCAAATATGCCCCCAAAACTTCACCTTGGAGAAAACTTGGATACTTTCTCTGTGCCTCTGTGATATAAATTTTCTATCCCCATCCTCTACAGGAACTAAGAGCCATTCTTTAAAATGCAGACTTCAGGGAAATGTTTCTCATCAGGAAAAAAGAAGTATTTGGTAATTGGGCAAACAAAAAATCTTAAGTGTCTTCTCCACAAATATTAGTGAAAAGCTTGCGCCATCTGAGTAGAACTTAACTTATTCCAACTGCCAAAAGAAAATTTCTATGCAACTGTTCCTTTATAAGCTAGTGAGTTTTGTATTATTGTACCTGATTCATGGTTAAAATTTTAGAACAAAGGCTGTAAGATCTCAGTTTGCATCTGTCTGGACATTTGTAGTCATTATGTATGTTGTAGATGTATGATTTTTTTTTTATGTCCAGATGGTATTGCTGAAATTAATTTGTAAAAGAGCTCTACTTGGTTCATTTAAGAGACAAGCACTTGTAAGGACTGGGTATTCCAAAACTCTAAGAAATAACTATCCCTATCCCAAATGTTTTTCAAGTTTGTATGATCTGACATAATCTTTGGTAAATAAAAGCTAGTAGAAGTTTGTTAGTTTAATTAAAATAGGCATGTTTTTGGAGTTATCAAGATTAAATATAATACAGACATGCAACTTTTATTCTATCTGAGTTTACTAGTCATAAATTCATGTTATCTCTTAAAAATTTTGTTAGCAAGAAAAGTATCTTGGGATGATGGCTGACTTTGCCTAATGTCTCATTAACTATTCATGGGAAATCTAAACATAACTTTAAGGAGTAAGTGATTTAGAATGATGTAAATGGAGTAAAAGTTTTTAGGTGAACTTTTTAGTAATAATAATGTTTTGTGGCATGTGTACCTAAAAATTGCTTCCCAAATATTTTGGTAACTAGAAATCTTAACGGTTCTTGCAAAGTTAAGTTAAATGATGGAAATACATTGAATATCTAGGGGAAAAAAATTAAAATATTAATTACTGAATATAGATTTATTTACTTTTGGCTTCCTATTTCAAAGGAACTAAAAGATAAATTTGGGTCTGTTGGTGAATATGTCTTATGTTTCATTGAAAGATTATACATGAAGAAGCATTATGTTTCTAGAAATTATGAACTGTATTCATAAATTTGCCAATCTAAATGCTGATGTAATAAACTACATTGCTTATTTCTTAGCTTTCACTAGAAATTAGGGTTTTTAAGAGTTAAGTATTCTAATTAACATATGTAACTAAAGCTACAAGAAATAAATAAGAGAAACAACTCTGCATGTAAGGAAAGTGGACTGTGTTTTTGACAGGAAATAGTATGAGGTCTGGAGGTATGGAGATGAATTTTTGTTGAGGGAAATGAAAGTGATTTTGTCCTAAAATAAAACTGTTTTTTTTAGAATTGTAGGAAAGAGAAAGATAAAAGGCAAAATATTATCCAAAGTTGGGAAGAGAGAAAGAGAAAAAGAGAGATAATTTTACTTGACTAAAATTGAATTGTTATTATAAGGAAATTATTACCAGATCTTTAATTACTTAAGAAAACAGATTCTTCTTAAGTAATTTTGAATCCTAACATTAAAAGAGCTAAGTTTTCCTCAAAACTATGTAACCTTCTGTATCTGCCTTTGAAGTCTTTTATTGTTACTTTAGTCAGATAGATTATTATTTCATAATGATCTTTGATCCTATATAGTCAAGTGTCCAAATCTTTTGATATTTGTGACAAACTTCCCCAAATCAAAATCTAAATGAAGTTTTTTGACCTCGAACTAACTTTGGGATTTTGTAGGAGGTCCCTGAAACCTCTCAAAAGATTTGTTCTCTCTTTGTAAAAACAAAGCCATTAAACTAATTAAGCTTATTTGATATGTTAAATTACATAGGAAGCATTGTCAAATAAGAAGTAATACTAAGCCTTCTTTATGTTGTATTTATATGGGTTTATATATAGTGTTCCAAAAATCATAATGTCCTGGTATAATGTTAATCAGTCATAATTCTAGTTATTATCTTAAAAAATGTGTGTCAGAAATAACCAAATTTCCTTGTCAACTGTATTACAATGAACTCTCATCAGATATTTAAGGCCATTTTTAAGTCATTTACAGTTATTGTTCTACTCTGATGCTTTTGTAAAAGTATTACTGAAAAAAGGATTTATCTTCAAGGAGATTCATATCAAGAACTCTGGCAAGCACAGGTTTCTGATAACTTTAAGATGATGAAACTGAACTGGGTAAAAAATTTCCAGAACTATTGGTGAAACTGGATTCAAGCAGAACAAGAATTAATTGTGTGAGACTGAATGAACTGATAAGGATGATTTTAATTTTTATGACTTTTTGTTTAAAATATTGTTAGTTCCTTAATGTTTTGTTTTTATAGACTTGAACTTTTTCTTTTAAACTACCTTTATCTTAGAGCAACTTGGTAAGATATACCTTCGTGAGTGGGAATAAAACAATAACTTTTTCTCCCTCCTTAATCCCTCCAGAATTTAGATACTTAGTGAATATTCTTTATGACAATATTTATATAAGTTCAACAAGAATCTGTTATCCTTGTAACAGAACACAATTGAAAATGTTAATTATATTATCACAACTTTTACTGGAATATCAGATTTCAGAATGTGCATAGAATCAGATGTGCCACATAGCTTTAAGGAACATAGATTGACTTTACGGAGCCATTAAAATCCTTTGGAAAAACAGCCTGGTACCTTGCTTACAGGTTTCCCAGTAGCCTTCCAGGTGAGGAAGGAAGGTTACTTCCTAGCAGGTACAGAACTTCAAGATATTTGGGGGGCCTCAAGAAGAGATGAATTCACCCAAATTTATAGGTATTGTAGGCAAAGTCTGATGGTGAGTCACTGGCTTGGCTTCTTAGCCTTGAGAGGTTTTATAAAGTTCAACCTGAGATTCCTTATGAAATGTTCCAGCAAAGCAGATTTAAAAGAGCCTACATATCCAATCACTGTTCTTGCTGCACTTACATAAGTAATCAGGCCAAACTTGTTGAGAGGAGGCTTATTTTGCAAATAAATTAGTCTTAATTTGGCTATCTCTGGTAGAAATGAGGGTGATTTTAAAGAGTAAAATTATGTTTCAGTAGCATACCTTTGTGGATATCAGATTCTAGTGTTGTTCATTGTCTTTTAGGTTTTGTTTTATGCCTATAAACTGGGCTGGATTTTGAATTCTTCTAGTTTCCTTATATCTGGCCTATGATTCTCCAAACTTACATTTCTAGTTTTTCTCCCAATCTGACTTGGAATCATGAAGAACAAACGCTGCCCAACGAACTTGATATAAACTTCAGAGAAATTGCCACAGTAGGTTGTGTTTAAACAATATTCATGCCTATTGCTGTTTGAGCCACTCAGAAAGATCATCAGAAACATTCAAATTGCAAACCAAGAGAATTTGTCAGATTGCCACCGCCTGCCCTCATTCTATCTGAAGATGCTTCAAGTCTGGTATTTAGAAGTCTTCTTGACAGGCTAACCTCAGAGCTCAGAAACTAAGATTACAGTCTGCTCCGGTCATTAACCATTGCTTTTCTTTTTTGTTTCCATAAATATGCAGTTATTAAATCCCTGGTTGTTTGCTTACACAAGATAGGCGTAACTTTGACAGCACATCTGCATCACCCACCCCCCAAAATGAGATACAATTGTTTAACTGAACTAAACTATTCTCATGTCTGAGGCTGATCCAATGAAGCAGTTGATGAAGCAATCTACTAACTCAGCTTCTGAATTATAAAACTTCTTATTTGAAATTTCGAAGATAGGACTGAAGAGAAACACATTCCACTACCGGAAAATATGTCTATTGGGCATAAAGATTATTTTGAGCTTACAAAAATCAAAGCACAGCAGATTTAGGAAGAGCTCTTTACCTCCCTTCAACTGCCTAAATTTACATTGGAAAGGGGGCCTATATCAGGAAGACAGCTACCACCAGATACCTTTTTAATCTAAGAAATTTATGTGCATTAACTGGGTAACCTTTGTTCTCCAAATATCGTCTCTGCCTTCCTGTAAAAGGCCTTCCTCCCTTTTGTCAGGGTCCCTTTCCTTCGGTCAGGATGATATATAAGTTTTGATTACCTGACTGACTTTTGGGTCTCATAATTTTATGGAAAATTATGTATGAAATTCATTTGTTTTTCTCCTGTTAATGTGTCTTATTTTAATTTGCTTATTAGACCAACCAAAGAACCTAGTAGAGAAGGAAAATTTTTCCACCTCTTCAACCCTTTTTCCTTAATTTTTTTAAACCAGAGTTTCTTCATGCCATATCAATTTTTGATATAATTTATAAGCATCATAAATCTACTTCATTAACATACAGATTAGAATAACCTTATTATAACACAGTCTCATGTATTGCATGGCCCCCTACTCCCTGCCCATTGAGGCCAAGAACTGATAGAGAAGGAGGTTCAGGGTACTGTGAAAACCTCCGCAGCAGTAGCAGGGTTTTCAGATTCTATTAGAACAGTGGATACATTTTGCCACTTAATATGGAAATGCACTGCATTATTCAAAGATTGAGAGCATTTTTTGAACCCTCCCTCTTGGTCAACACTGAGAGGCAATCTGCTGGTTTAGATTACCTGATAATGCAGTCTGTGAAGCTGGTCCCATTCAAACCAGGGAACATTCATATGGGTAATAGCAGAATGGCTAGGAGGCCAGCCACCTTTGACCTCTGATTGGCTGGCTATGTGGGTGCTCTGTGCACTCCTAGGTCTTCTGACTGGCTGACAGTGGCAAGAGGAAAGCACTAGCATTCAGCACCGAATACAATGCTCTAAAAGAGCCCGGGCAGTGCCCAACACATTTTCTTCTGTATCACTCTTAAAGAAATCTTTTATCCTGACTCATTGAGCAACGCTCCCTGGCTAAGGCTAAGGTGGAGAGGAGGGGGGTGTAAGGGACTGTTTCTGCTCCATATTTATCTGTTAAGCAAGGTGAACATTTATAAAGAGAGCAACTGGGGTGATGGATACATGGGGCTTTATTATACTATTCTCTGTACTTTTGTCAACATTTGAAATCTTCTACAATAAAAAGTTAAACTAGAAAGAAAGAGCAGCTTCTTCAATATGCAACTTTAGGGTTTGAGGAAAAGGGATCTCCCCCCCCCAAATATTTTCCACCACTTCCCAGTCAATGCTTTTCATTTCACAGTTGGAAATAAGACTAGGAAAATATAAATACAAATAGAAGTGAATAGGGACTAGAATTCACACACAGATGAAAACTACTGAAAGCAGATCCTTTCCCAAGAGGGAGCAGCAGGGTACCTGGCATCTGAAGGCAGAGTGACCCAGGGAGAGAGAGACCTGAGAGATAAGAAACTGGGAGCCCCAAAGACATATTTTATTGCCTTCACAGTTTGGCCATCTCACTGCCGCAAAGGGCTCTATGGTGGGGGCAATCTGGTGCTTACTGAGATCCCCTCTCCTCCCATGAGCTTGCAATGCTGCCCCATCCCTGACACAGTCATCCTCGGCTTCAGAGACAAAGTCCCTCAGTGGCTTTTGACCCCTGCCCTCTTAATAATATTAGACCATAAAGTTGCTTAGCACAGAGGAGTTGCCATGACGACGACATCCATATCTCTGTAGTAGTGCCAGCACTGAGACCCGGGGGCTCGGGCACATGGCAAAAGGACAGCTTGCGAGGAACAATGGAGGGAGCTGACTGCAGATTCTTTTCATGCCTAATTACCCATAAGCACATGGCACAATGGCTTATTTAACTCTGCCTTGGCTCAGAATGGAGACAGGTTCTCATTCCAATTGGAAAGGATTCCAGCCCTGGCCCTTGCCTCCATTTCGGGGAAGGGCATGGGGAGAAGGAAAGTGAGTTATTGAAATGCATAGACCTTGTCTTCTTAATTATTTTACATTTGGCCATCTTTCCTTGCCCAGAAGCCAGTTATCCCAAAGTCAGGAAAATTGTTCCACCAAAGGTTTAGTTGCAAGCTAAATGCTGACAACCAGCGTTGGGAGCAACTGTTTCCCATGCCTTGCTAGGCAGAATACCATTCTTTCTCAGAGCTGACCCAGACAGTCAGAGGGTAGAATGACTTATTAAATCCTCGGGATGTATAAGGTAACCCTCCTGGCTTCTTTCTCACTGTTCCAGGAACCCTAGAATAGAATTCAGGCCTCAGCCCATGGAATTTTGCAGACTGTGGAGAAGCAGTCTTGCCAGGACCAGGCTGTAAGGTGAGCCCAGGCAGAAAAGAATGGAGGTAGAGGCAAAGGAGATTCTCCACTCTGCAGCTAGCAGGCTCAGGACTGCGCCACTTCCTCCACATACATAGTGAGCTCACAATTCACCAAAAGCGCTATGTAGTCATCAAAGATGGTGGGAAGACCAATGAGGATTATTGCCTTATAGAAATTAGGAGGGTGAGTGGTTTTCAGAGATCTATACCACTGGTTCTCTGCCAGATTTTCTGCCATGGCGGCCAAATATATGGTGTAATTGATTATTAAGACTGCCCCCAAGTCAACCCAGATAACATTGCTTTAACCATCTATTTGGACCTCCCCCTCTAGCTCTGACCCTTATCACTTTCCCGCGATGTGATTTACTATTCATTATCTGATTCAAATAAAATCACAGGAAGAGGGTCAAAGGCTTTCCAACTCTCTTTCCTGATTCAGCAATACCCAGGGGGCCCAGCTGTACTTCCTCTGCATATTTCCATCTCAACCTTGAATGCACTAGAACACAAGATTTTGGAACCCCTCAGTCTGAGAGTACCCAGGGCACACTCAACATTCAACTACTGATAGATATTTGAGTTGTTTCCAATTTTTTATTATTGCGAACATTCTTGTACATGTCTATTGATAGACATAAACACTCATTTCTCTTGGGTATATACTCACTAGTGAATCACAGAATAAGTATGTTTAGGTTTATTAGATACTGCCAGTTTTTTCAAAGCCATTATATCAATTTACTTACAGCATTGCCTTAGAGCTCCATTTATTTCACATTCTCACCAACACTGAGTATTGTTAGTTTTGTTAAGTTTAGCCATTTTATAGAGGTTTAGTGGTATCTCCTTATGATTTTAATTTGTGTTTCTCAGTAAATAATAATGCAGAGTATTGTTTCATATGCTCATCAGCCATTTGGATACCTTTCTGGTGCAGTGACTACTGGAGGCTTTTGCTTTGAAGGGAAAAGTTCACCCAAGTTGAAGAAACAGAAATGTGTCAAATCACCTCGGTAAGAAGTGTGGTTTTCTCTATACTCACTTTACTTGGGGTTCATTGACCTTCTTGGCACCTTAGTTTATATTTTTTTTTAAATCACTTTTGGACCATTTTTGGCTATTATTATTCCAAATATTTTTTTCTTCCCCAAACTCTCTCTACTTTGGGGGACAATTTATGAGTGTACATTATAGGCATATACATGAGAAAAGTTCAGGAAATGGCAAATTGGCCACTGTGGCTAAAGGATAGGCTGTATGACAGTCTGTGGTCAGAGATAAGGGTAGATACGTAAGTTTGGGCCATATCACCAAAGATTCAATTGCCTAGATCTCTCGCTGCTACTTCCCTTTTCTATTCAACTGTTTTTTTCAATACTGTTTATTAACTATTTTCTAAATGTAAGGCAACATACCATAGATATTTAAGGAATGCAAAGAATAAGTCAAGGACCTGGCTCTCCAGAAGGTTATAACCCAGATTGGATAGTTTGGGATATGCCATAGAGCAAATAAATTAACCTATAGATAAAGCTCTACTACACTAGACTCTTCTGCAAAAGGAATTCAAATCCTCTTGAGTCCTGTAAAGATATGTCAGGAACAAAGGCAGGTAAGCACGCCCAAGGATGAGGGAATCAGAAGTGACGTTAGGACTTTTAAAAATCAGAGTCTCTGCACATCTCATGGTCTACTCATTCCTTTGCTTTCTCAGAATAAGACACTAGTAGAAATTAGTGGAATTTTTAATCTGCCACAATATCCTGACAGGGATGCCTTTACTTCAATCTCTAATCAGATGGGGAAAATTGTTTACCTAAATCACAGAAACACATCTTCTGCAGGAACACATTGAAAATGAAGTAGTAACAAAAAAATCTAAATTCTAGGCCCCATTCTCTGAAAAGTTTACACAGATCTTTTCCTCATGACGTGATTGTGTTGAAGTCTCGTAATTAGAGAGAGTCCCAAGGCATAAGCCATTCAAATGTGACATCTGTATTTTAGGGAAGAGGGAAGGAGAAGGACTTTTAGCAAAATTTACTAATTACTGTACTGCTTCAGAAAAGTAAACTTGGCAAATCCAGCCCTTCTTGGCATTAAACAGATGTCAACTTCACAATGGTAAATGGCCTCCATGACTCAGCCTTGAGTTGCAAGGCAGACAAGGACTCACTAAAGCTGTCAGGGAGCTCACAAGGTCATTTGCGTCAACTCCTTGCCCCAGGCAGCACGTTTCCTACTCACCGCAAAGAGATGGCCTGCTGGTTCCTCTTTATGTGTTTCTCAGAGAAAGTCCTACCATCTCCCCCAGTAGTCTTCTCCAATCCTTCATTATTCCAGGATTCTACTTCCTCAACAGGAGGCTATGCCTACTTGTTCTGTTCTCTGCACATGGCAAATACTCAACATCTTCGTAGTAACAGAGGCCATGGTATCTCACAAAGCGTATTTCTGGAAAAGTTGGATCCTACAATAGGAAAGTGTCTACACTCTCTCAGTATCCAAGCAAGCCTCAGAGCTATAGTGGATCCTCTCCTATCCATTCCACTCTCATCCCATCAGGCAAGAAGATCTGCCCCCAACAGACCAAAAGAGCTCTTGTTTGTATTCTTCCCCTTCTCTTTTCATCTGTGTTCTCCTAGTCTGGGCTTATTTTAGACCTGATGCTAGAGCCTCCTGGCTAGTCTTCCTGTCCCTAGTCTCTCCTCCTCACAAGCCATTCTGCAAGCATATGCCACCTTGATCTTAAAATCCTGTTTTCCCCTAAATATGGTTTTAGGAGAGAAGAGAAGAAACATAAGACGAAGACATTAAATAATATCTTAACAACCCTGGGATAAGCAAAGGTTTTAAAAACAGAAACCAAAAAGGAAAAAAAATGACAAGTTGAACTACCTTAAAATTGAGAACTTATTTTGATCAAAAGAAGCATGAAGAGAGTCTCTGAAAAGGCAAGCCACAGAGGCCTACATACACAAGACGCATACCTAACAAAGGAATCAGAATCAGAATATATAAAGAATTCCTCAACATTATGCTAAGCAACAGAAGTCAGACACAGAAAGAAAAAGACTGCATGATCTCACTATTCTGCGGTGTCTAAAACAGTCAAATATACGGAGGCAGACAGTAGAAGAGTGGTGGCCAGGGACAAGGAGGTGGGAAAATGGGGAGATGTTGATCAAAGGCTATAAATTTGCCATTATGCATAATGAATAAATCTAGAGATCTCATATACAGCATGATGACTGTAGTTAGCAAGACTATATTGAATGGTGGAAATTTTCTAAGAGAGTAGATTTCAGGTACCCTCAACATACACACATAAAATGGTTAACTATGGAAGAAGATATGTTAATTAGATTTATGGTACCAGTCCTTTCAACTATGTACATCTATGTCAAATCATGATGTATACCTTAAATACATACAATTTTAGATAACAATGGGTAGCCAAAGTTGAGAATCATTGCATTAATGAATCACAAAGTTTAAAAAACACTAATTGCTAAAACTCTAATAAAGTCTTTAGGTTAGTTAATAGTATTGCACCCATGTTAATTTTGGGGTTTTAATTATCCTATCTATCATGGTTATGTGATATTAATATTAGAGAAAGCTGGATGAATGTCACATGGGAACTCTGTACCATTTTTGCTAGTTTTCTGTAAGTCCAAAATTATTTCAAAATAAAAATGCTTAACAACAACAAACAAAGGATTCCTCCTCAAATCAAATAAAGAAATAATGTAGATGTCCAGTAGAAAATGAACAAAAGGGGTGCGTGGGTGGCTTAGTGGGTTAAGCATCTGCTTTCAGCTCAGTTCATGATCCTGGGGTTCTGGGATCAAGGTCTGCATCGGGCTCCGTACTCAGCAGAGAGTCTGCTTCTCTCTCTACCCTCCCTCCCACTCATGATCTCTCTCTCTTTCTCTCACTCTCTCTCTCAAATATATAAATAAAATATTTTAAAAAATAAATTTTTTTAAAAAAAATAAATGAACAAAAATTTAAATTTCTTGAAGACAGATATCCAAATGACCAATCTATGAAAAAATGCTTAACTTCATTGGTATTTGGGAAAATGAACATTAAAACTACAAGAATTGCTACTGCACACCTTACCAGAAAAGCTAAATAAAAAAGACAGAAAAATACTGAGTGATGATACAGAAAGGAAGCAACTGGAACTCTAAAACCTACTGATTGGGATTGAAATTAGTGCAACCACTTGAAGAAAACTGTTTGCCGTATCAGCTGAAGTTGCACATACATATAACCTATGACCTGAAAATTCTATCCCTAGGTACATGCCTCACAGAAACGTATATATATTCAATAAGAGACATTTCAAGACCATTCATTCATTTGACATAGTTGACCCTTGAACAACATGAGTTTGAGCTACATGGGTTCACTTACACATGGAAATTTTTTTAATAAATACAGTACAGTATTGCAAGTATATTTTCTCTTCTTTATGGTTTTATTAATAACATCTTCTTTTCTCTAGATTATTGCAAGAATACAGTATATAATACATATAACATACAAAATATGTGCTGATCAACTCTTTATGTTATTGGTAAGGTTCCAGTCAACAGTAAGCTATTAGTAATTAAGTTTGGAGGGAGTCAAAAGTTACATGCCAATTTTCCTAATCCCCTGCATTGTTCAAGAGTCAACTCTATTTGTAATAAACAAAGCCTGAAAACAACCAAATACTCAGCAAGAAGCTAATGAACAAATACACTGTTGTGTAATCACACTATGAAATACTAATCAGCAGTAAGTATGAATAAAATACAACTACACGCAACAACATGGTTACCTCTCAGAAAAATGATATTGAATGAAAGTAGCCAGGCACAAAAAAGAATGCATTCTACAAAATTCAATTTACATAAAGTACAAAAGCAGACAAAACTAATCTATAATGTTAGGATTCAGAATAGTGCCTTCCTTTACAGGGGATATTACCTGGTCTTGGTCCCGAGAGTAATGTTCTGTTTCTTATTCTGGGTGCTGGTCACATGCTTATATTCACTTGGTGAAAATTCATTAGGCTCTATACTTATGATTTGTGTCTTTTTCTCTATCGATTATGCTTTAGCAAAAAGTTAAAAACAAAACAAAGTACATGTATTTCTGCTACAACTCAATAATTTGCAATGACTTTCCATCACTTATAAAACCAACATTAATTTTCACACACACACACAGTCACACACACAAGTGCATGCACACACACAGGTACACACACATGTCCCCTTTGCATCTTTACTTATGCAATTTCTCCTTATTGCAATATCCTTCAATCTTCGTACACCTGGCCTGGTGAATCAGTATGTCCCAATTTACACAGGGCAGTCCTGGTTTAAGATTTTTGCTCTGGAGTAATTATTAAAAGTACCTGGAGTTGTTCTAGATATGTAGGAATATTTCTCATACTTTCTATAGTTGTCTTTACCATACTTAATTTAAGAGCAAATTTCCGGTGACTCTTTTTTCCCAAATCTTTCCAAAGCATCCAACTTAGTTGTCATAGAAATAACATTTCATGTAACATGAAAATAAATGATATCTATGTAATAACAAGTACAAATGGCAGAAACAGGCTTGGGAACGGACGCTACCGGCTCTTGGGTACTCAACTGATGGAGAAGTGAGCTGGCCGCCCTGTGTCGGCTTTGCATCGGCATCCAGCGGTATGTGCCACAGAAGGAATGGGGAGCCTTAGTAAATCTGTCTAGTCAGGTGATTGGAGGTTGAATAAAAGAATTTCTACTACATATCTGTTTGTTAAGAAAACTGATTTGGCCTACAGCGAGACTCTTGGCCTCCTTCAAACTGAGTATGGATTTAGTCAAAGGTTTGAAAAAGGCTTCAGTTTAAATGCCCCATTGCTCCCATGTAGACCTAGAAGTCAGCATTTATCTTCAGAAGCATTTCTGGGGGCACCCGCCTGGCTCCATCACAAGAGCATGGGACTCTTGATCTTGGGGTTGTGAGTTCGAGCCCCATGTTGGGTGTAGAGATGACTTCAGGGGCATTTCTCTTCCTTATATAGCCAGATTCTTAGTCCAAAACCAGCAAGGAAAGCACATCACTAGGACATGGCTCATGCTGGTGGAACCCAGAGTTTTCCTCTTGCCTGCCCCCCTCAGTGAGCTACATGTTGGCACAACCACAGAAATCTGCTGCCCAATCATTAGCCAGTCCCTTGATGGAAACATAGTGGGAAAGGAAGGAAACATAATGTGATTAGAAAAGCGACAAAGTAGACTGAAGCCAAAGATGACATCAGGCTTCTGGGGAGGCTAGGAGGTAAAGAAACATATTGCAAGAAAGGACATTCTTAATTCATATTGTCTTGAGAAGATCTGTCCAGCTTGATGCTAAATTCTTTGGCAGGGGCTCCACAGGAAATTTAGAGAACCCCTTTCCATTAAATTGCCTGTTCACATTATACATTTAGAGGAGGAAAAAAACCCCAAAGATGGAATTTTTACCATCTAACTGTCCAATTACCCAGCAGAGGAGACAGATTTACCAGTTTTGCTTTTTGTTTTTTTTTGATCTGGCAATATCCATTGTGTCCTGGTCAAGCCCATCAGGAACAAAGTGACCAGAACATCTGGAAGAGGGGAATTAGATCAAAGTGCTCTTCCATCCTGGATGCCCTTAAATAATGTATGGGATTAAAAGTCTTATAAAGAATGGAATTCAATTAACTGGTTCCTCTTACTGTTCTCCTAAAGCAACACTGACTGAAGGGATACATAAGCCCTAGGACACAGGCACATCACTTAACCCTGGTTGGAATGAATTATTTTTATATGATTATTTTACTGTGGTAAAAATACTTCATAATCACTTTTTAGCTGTTCCAGAAGGTCTCAGAACCTGGTCAACATACTTACCCATCATGAATGGAGGGAAGGTGGAAGGAACAGAGGCAGATGTATGGTCAGAACAGAATGGAAGGTGCAAAAATAATGTAGTAGGGTAGTAGAGTCCTTTCCTCGTGACCTGTTTCTATTGGCATCCACAGAACTCTACCACCCCACCCCAAAACCCTCAACACACAGAACCCAGTAAGCATTAGCTCAGCAGCCCCTCTGCCAGGTTCTACCCAATTTGCAGAAAACTCCTGTAATGTCCTTTGGTAAATGCCCATCCTTGTCCCTTTACCTCGAAGCATGGCACATTCCCATTCTGTGTCTCATGGCCTTGGGGCAAGGGGGCTGTGAATTCCAAACTTACTTCGTATTCCAATAGTTTTCAAATCTAAAACAACAGCTGAACTCTTTGTTTTCCAAATAAATAGATAAATAGATAAAGGAGGTCTACTCTGATTGAAGCAGGAGAGAGGTACAAAGTTCCCACCAACCCACACTTCCTTGTGCCCCCCGCCCTAGCAGCCTCTGAGGATACTGTACAGGGAAACCCGGCTTCTTAGAAGACATTATAAAAACAACTGACAACAAACTGCCTGGCAGATGTGCTGATGGGAAGCAGCGTAGGGCCCTCTTGCTAGTTCCCAGAGCACAAGCACTGCTTTAAACGGCCATCTGGAGACAATTAGGGTCAACAGCTCAGTAACTATTTGAAAATGTACAAAAGTCCTATTATCTCTTCCCTCCGGGAACAGTACTCATGTTCCAGGCACTGCTCTGAGTACCAGAAGAGGGGAGAACCAAATGCTGGAACCTTCTGAATTACACATGAATATGACATAGAGAAAGAATGTGTTGTCCTCAGAGGCAAAACAAATACACCTCTAATAATCTGGAGGGGAGCTTCCTGGTAGATATCAGGTTTTTTGAAAAGCAGAGATCACAGCTGTCAGAGTGCAGAGTAAAAGCTCTCAAGCCTTTTCAAAGATAGGTGAAAAATAATATACCTTCCCTGGGTGAAGACAGGTGAACCACCCCCCCCCCCCACACTCCAGCAAAACTCAACAGTTTAGAGCCTAACTCCTGCCCTAACCCTTCCTCCCTAACTCATTCTTGCTAAGGAATTAGTGTCAGGAGGGTTTGAAGGTCAAAGGAGGAACAAGAAGAATAGCTAACGATGTACCCAGAGAAATACAGGGAGACTACCCGCCCAGCCAAACTCGAATGTGCTAGAAAAGGATGTGTGAAAATTGTGAATGATACTATATAAAATCTAATTGTGCCTACCTCCTCTACTTCCTGCCTCCAGGCTCATCAGAATCTAGGCTTTTTAGAAACATAAAGGTGGAAATAATAAAAATGTGGTCTTTCTATAATTCTTCTAATTTTCAGTGAGAACAGTTATGTGAGTTCATAGCATGCTTGTTTATTAGTTTTCCAAGTGGGAGTGTTGGGAGAGTGTATGCCTCTGTGTGTTGGAGGGACAAGGGAGACTGTGGGGAAAGGCAGAAGTCCCCTCACCTTTAGAAAAAGAGCTGAAGGGGCACCTGGGTGGCTCAGTCCTTCGGCTCAGGTCATAATCCCAGGGTCCTGGGATCAAGCCCCACATCAGGCTCCCTGCTCAGCAGGAAGCCTGCTTCTCCCTCTCCCACTCCCCCTGCTAGTGTTTCCTCTCTCGCTGTGTCTCTGTCAAATAAATAAATAAAATCTTTAAAAAAAAAAGAGCTGAAGACACTGACAAGCAACCTGTGGGTCAGTTTTGGCTGAGAATGGTGCTTTGCCTCCGGCCACGGGTTCCCTGCTACCTGAGAGGGCCCCACATGTAGCTGGAACAGCAGACACCCACAAACCTGCAGTCCCCCAGAGATTTTAACATGTCCTAACTTCGTAGCTGGACAGTGCATCAGGTTGAAGCAAAAGGAGAACATTAACTCAGTTTTCAAAAGGAAAACCTTCCAAGGGGCACCTGGGTGGCTCAGTCGGTTAAGCGACTGACTCTTGATTTTGGCTCAGGTCATGATCTCAGGGTCATGAAATCTTGAGCCCTGAGTCGGGCTCCATGCTGGGCATGGAGTCTGCCTGGGATTCTTTCTCTCCCTCTCTCCCTCTGCTCCTCCCCACCACTTCATTCATGTTCTCTCTCTCTCTCTCTCTAAAAAACAGTAAAAAAAAAAAAAAAAAAGGGAAAACCTTCCAAAAAGTAATTCTCTAGAGAGTTTGAAGTCTTATAAGTTCTATGGTTTATAAACAGATTCTCCTAAGGAGTAAGGAAATTTATTTTGGCTACCAGAAGTCTTATGAACCAATACGAATTTTCTCCATATAGTCATTCCTCTCCTTACTCATTTACCCTCTTCTTCTGGACCCCTTCTCACCCCTGCCTTCTTCATAGGTCCCATCTAAAGCAGGTAACCAATCTCCTTAGACTGTGTTCTGGGGTTATATAAATATGGGGACTGACCTATGAAAACCAGGATGACAATTATTTCCTTACGGGCTTTCTTTGCATGGTCGCCTTTTTTCTTATGTATTTGGCCCATAATGAGAGTAGGCAACTACAAGTCTCCAGCCATGTGTTAGCTTTGGGTTTTTTGTTCAAATTTTGTGGTTTCCCATTGTGATTAAAGACAAACAGGTTATTTTCCTCCTTGTTTATCATTTTTTCTAAATGGGTATTTTGTTGAAAAAGTGGAACAAAAAACTAAGTAATATCAATTATTTTTTTAAAAAACTAGATTAACAACCATTTAAGGTAGACAGGAAAAAATACCCACACTGAAATACACACACATACATACACTCACTCACTGCAAAACCCCTTCACACACTTAGAAATCTTATGCAGTGCCATGTATGCACTATTGGAAGCATTGATTAATCTATTCCAAATTTTTCCCATGTTTACAGAGTAAAAACAAATGTATTACTTAATTTGAGACCGAACCTCCTCAATGGTCAGCATTTCTAGAGTTATCAACAACTTCAGAAGGTATGAAAACTCTGGCAATATCTTTCCTATTAGAGATTTTTTTCCTAAAAGAAAGTCATTTGATAGCCAGAGGCTGGCTCTCTCCCTTTCTCTATTTCTCTGCCTGCAGTGTCCATACATACTGTCTAGTCTTTCTTCCTTCCTTCTTTGAAAGAAGAAATTGCTTTTCTTCACCATTCAATTGCAAAAAGAGAAGGACCATAGACCCACAGCATATCCATACCAACAGTATGATACCAGTCCATCTTCTGCAATCACAAAAGCTTAATTCTCCTTTATAACAGAGATGACTTTCCTCCCACCCAGTGGTTAGGAGATGATGAATCTAAATACACTGGCATCCTGGGGTGCATGGGTGGCTCAGTTGGTTAAGCAGCTGTCTTCGGCTCAGGTCACGATTCCAGGGATGGATCCTGGTATGGAGCCCCACATCTGGCTGCTTCTCCTTCTGCTCCTACCCTCTCCTCCTTCCCCCTGCTCATGCTCTCTCTTTCTCTCTCTCAAATAAATAAATAAAATCATTAAAAAAAAAAAACATAAATACATACATACAGTGACATCCTTAGCAACCCTCTCTAATACCAAACAGGATAAAACTTCTTGCTTTTAAAGATATATTATCCATCTTGAGTTTCAAATCCTAGTTAATGCAATCATTTAAAATACATTCAAACAGGGATGCTTGGGTGGCACAGCTGGTTAAGCGTCCGACTCTTGATTTCAGCTCAGGTCTTGATCTCAGAGTCGTGAGTTCAAGCCCCTGTGAGTTCAAGCCCATGCTTAGCATGGAGCCTACTTAAATAAATAAATAAATAAAATTTTAAAAAATAAAATCAAATATATTTGAATAGCACATAACAGAATTTTAGACTGTAATACAAAATAATTTCACCCCAAGTACCTCAACCCGAGATCAGGGTCATTTTGGCCTCAGTTCCTAGTGTTCCTCTCATTTCCTGGAATTGCAGTGTTGGAGAGCCCTCTAACACGGGTGTCTGTTGCCCATCTACAGCATTACCTCCTCTAAAAACAGCCAACCTAATGTTGCCCAACTTCGAAAGTTCGCCCTCCATCAACTCTTTGAAAGCCCCTTCCTTGGAGTCCCGCTTAAGTGGCCATGGGGGCTGCTTTAACCTGCTAGATGTTGGTTTTCCTAATTCTGCTGAGAACAGGTGTGGTAGCAAAAAGTCTTTCCTTTCCTTTCTTTGGACCTCAGTTGTTTTTTGTTTGTTCTTTTTTCCCCAAATTGAACAAAAGACCCAGAAGGTCTCTTCTAACAAAACCAGAATCCAAGGTTTGAATCCTGACTCTGCTATTGGCCACCTGAGTGAAACCTGAATTTCTCACTTGTTACGTACTCATCTCGTGGTGGCTGGGAATGCTGTGGGAAATACACATCATGTGCTGGATGCTGTGCCCATTCTTTGATACTCCCATTGAGAGCTAGAGACTCATTCTCTTCCCCTTGAACATGGTCTGGCCTTAGTGACTTGCCTTTAAGAACAGATCTCTGAGGCCAGGTCATAAAAAGTTTTTTTGAGCTTCAACCCAGGCCTTATGGAGCAGTAGCTCTGGAAGCCTAGAGCTACCATATAAGAAGGTCAACTACCATGGGGCCACTTTGCTAATTAGGCCACGTGGAAAGACTGAGATTACATGAAGAGGAGATGCCTGTTCAGCCTGAGCTGTTTCAGCCCGCAGGTATTCATGTCATGCCAGTGGAGGCTCCCAAACATTGTGGGGAGCAAAGAAGAGGCTCAGGTGATCCCACCAAACTGCCCAAATTGTAGAGTCAGAGCAAAATAAATGATCATCATTGTTTTAAGTCACCAAGTTATGCAGCAAGAGAAAACAAGACTACCCATCCGAGATCCTTGAAGGAGAGACAGTGCCTAACCCATCTTTTCTCCCATGATCGTTGAACACAGAGTTCACACAAATTAGGTGCCTATTCACTCTTCATTGCCAAATGAATATTGTGCTTGTCAGGAGATAGTTGTTGAAAACAGAGGCCAGCACTTAACTCAGGACAGCACGAAGCTGAATGAAACCTTCTTGATGCCATATTGATTTACATCCCATTTGGAAGAGTACCCTTTGGGTCTTTAGCTAGAATTGTAAAGGCCCCCTTTAGAGCCGTGGAGATCCAAACAAACCTACCAGAGAGAACCTCAAGAAGAATCTAGTGAGGTTAAGATATCAGGAGCATGCACAAGGAGAAAACTCATCTTAATGGGATTTACCTGTGTAGAGATGAAGCATTTGGGCAGAAAAGTAGACTTCTACTTTAACTTCCATGATATACAGTTGATGACTTTTACACAATACTTAATATTTCCTGCCGAATCACTAGTAGCCTGACGCACACAAATTCCACTTAGTTGCCTTAATAAAACACAGATATGCTAACAGCACCCTTGATCTTGTGGCTGTGGGCAGAGAAGTGCTGTGCTGCGTAGGAGTGTTTACACCTCCCTGAAACCTCCGATGGGACATTAGGTACTTTACATGGATACACTCTTTAGGATTTTCTTCCACTTTCTTGTTTTTTTTTCAAGGAGCTCAGTAAAAATTAACCCCGAGAAACGAAGAAAGAAGGACTTCCAGAGGAAATGATGGCGTCTTTCTTTAAAATATTTACCAAAGGAAATCATATGCGAAGTTATTTTCTTTGTGTGAACAGGATGTCTTCCATACATTTACATTTCCCAGGCTGAGCTTGAGATTCGCAAACATGAATTCATACATAATCCCAGGCTCCCAAATATGCACAATGGCATGTCAACAAACCAATCTTAAAAAGCTGGAAGGAGAAAATGAAACCCTAACTCTTCGACCTTTCCATTCACGATCCTCTTAAATGATGTTTTCAGTCAGACGATAAATGATCAAAAAATCGTAATTAGGTTAAATCGTGTTGAACGAGATTTTATAGAATGTTTGAGTTGGAAGGTATCTTCAGGAACATTTTTTATTTTTAAGAACTAGAACCTCTCTTTAAAGAAACTCTGAAGGAGAAGTCCCTTATGTAAAACAGGTGACGTGTAGAGATGCTCTTGTTGGATGGGAGTTGGGTTGGGGGTGGGCGAAGGCATTGTGGTCACTCTTGAAATCCCTCAGCAGAGCCTATACCAGGATAGGAAGTGGTTTTCACAGATGTAGGCCCACCCAGTCTTTTTACAAATTAGCAAACTAAGACCTAGAGAAGTTTCATGGGAGCCGAAGGTCGCACACCTTAGTCAATGGCATTACCAAGACTAGAACCCGGGACTTCTTAATCCTAGATTAGGCTCCACAGGCTCACTCCTGACAAGTCTGAACTGAACCTGCTGACACTGAGCAGGTGGCATAACATGATGGCAATATATCACGTACAGAGCATACATAGCTGGCCACCATTATCTGAGGCAGGACCCCACATATGCAGAGGAGCACCTTCACCTAGCCTCCACTTACCTAAAGGACAAGCCCAGACATCACCAACCAATCAGCATCACTTAATGACATCACTTAACGACATGCTCTCCTAACATGAGACAGAGACCACAGACACCTTTTACCTTTAAAAGACCCACTTGACTTTCTCTCCAAAATCTCAGCCCCCCAGAGTCTAAACTCTGTATTAGATTGAGTATTCTGCTTGATAATAACACTATTCCTACTAAGTACTCAGTTTTTGGTCTTCTAGTATTTTCTCTTTAACATTACCCTATACAATACCACCCACATTCATATGGATATGAACTCACAGGCTGGCTGAATTGAAGCAAACACTAATAAGATACTCAGTGGATTCCATCAGAATAGATGACTATGCTCAAAATATATACCTTTCCATATGCTCAGCAGCATCTCAAGTTTCCTAAAGAAAAAAAGTTAAGTTATTTAGAAAATTACCTCTAATTTTACTGTAAATCTCCCATGCAGATACACAGCTAATATAATCTTAGTCATAATAGGTGTTCAGAAATAAAAACGCAGAGTTCTTGAGTTACAGTCTAAGGAGATTAAAACAAAAATAAAACAGATGGATCCACACCATCTGAACCTCATCTTCCTCATTCTCCATGGGTTTGATTAATGTCTTTCTGCTGCCAGTTGGCCAGAACATTAAGCCTCACCAGTCCAAACATTTGAGTAATTCTGGAGTTTTCTGCTAAATTTCTCAGAGCAAGCCAAACATCCACCCACCATACCCCAGACATGACTTCAGAAAATTTTTCCCCATTTCCAATCTTTGAAACAGCATGAATCCTGGTTACAGTAACTTCTACCCACTACTTAAATGACTGGGTAGTAATATAGATTTATTAAATCAGCAACTTACTTAGCAATTTAAGCCTTCAATTGTTACAGAAATGTAAAGGCTAATGTATTTGTGTGCAGATAATGTTTATGAATAGGAAATAAAAAAGAAGCTGGTAGCCACAAAGAAGCCTGAACTCAGGTTCCACTGAACAGAATGAACCACGGTCTTTGACCTTACGACCGTTACTGTGCAGTGTAACAACAGGATTAAGCAGGTAGGCTCTGAAACTGGACCACTGGAGTTCGAGTTCTGGCTCCACCCTTTACTACTTATGTGACCTCGGACAAATTAAATCTCTCTGTACCTCATAGGGTAGAGATGAGGATTAAAATGAGTTAATAATAGTGTCTGGCTTAGAGTAAGATCAAAATAACTGTTAGCTATTAGTTATTTTCCTCAGAGCCTTGTTTATCAGAGAGTGGTTCTAAGAATTAAAATGGCATTATTGTGTAAACCGTAGTACATGACAGAAAGAGTACATGACCCAACAAATGTTACTTATTATTATTAAATCGTAGAAATTTAGAACTGAAAGGAATTTTAAAGATTAACCAGACCAAAACTCTCACTTTAAATCTGAGGAAACCCAAAACCAGAGACAAGAAACAAATTGTCCATAGTCACTCAACCAGTACATCATAGGACTAGGATTCCATTCATTCATTTCTTCACTCATTCATTCATTCATTCATTTATACGTTAAACAAGTATTAGTGATACATACTTTCATTTATAGTTTTGGGTATAGGTTTCCAGTTTCTGGTATAGGATACAGTGGAGAACAAAATGGACAAAGTCTGTGGGATTTGATTCTTGGTCTTAGTCTGGTGCACTTTCTACTATCATGCTTGTAGTGTGGAGTTGAACTAGATCAAGAATAGACCTGATACCAGGGCGCCTGGGGGGCTCAGTTGGTTAACCATCCAACTCTTTGTTTCAGCTCAGGTCATGGTCTTGGGGTCATGAGTTCAAGCCCCATGTCGGTCAGCCTGGTGTCTGCTTCAGATTCTCTCCCTCTCCCTCTGCCCCCCTCCCCCTGCTCATACGTACTCTCTCTCTCAAATAAAGAATAGACCTGATACCAATCTGAAAATACTCCTTTAACTAGCTTTATCTTCTTAGATAAACAACTTCAGCTCTCTATGTCTCAATTTCTTCAAAGGTAAAATGGGAAGGTTGTTTTAAAGACCATTCCAGATATACCATATAATCGTTCTTTCTATGGCTTGGTCTCTTAATCACTTATCTAATTCTTGATCAATTATAAAACACTGTACTCATCAAAGATCCCCATCTCCAAGAGAGAATGAACTAACACCTGTTGATAATTTACTGGATATGGTCAGACCAAATTTCTGTTTCTATAGTTAGACAAGTTCAGATGGTAAAAAAAAATAATAATAATAATACAATAATCCTTACTGTTTCTGAAGCAAACACCACAATTTCCCATGTTCTGAGATGCTTCACTAATTGTAAAACACTTGACTTATTCAGGGAAGCTGCTCCAAGGAGAAGTCTGCAAACCCAGGTAATTAATTGGAATGAGGCTGATGACAACACAAGCCTTGTAGTTTTCAAGGGAAACAGTAAATACTTACAAAACACCGTAACTTTTCAGTTACTCCTCATTCAAAACTATCTGGCCCTTCTTCGAAGAAAAAGGCAATAATACTTTCAGACAGGTCTGGCATCTTAAAAACCAATGGGTGTACTAAGTATTTCACCTCTTACAAAAATTCGAGATAAACTTTTAAGAGTTCCCATTTACTTGTGATATTTCAGATTTAACTTTATACCAGAGAAAAATAACTTCACTATAATTTTGAAGCTTCTGTGGTTAACAGGACGTATCATTTAATTTACATGAGTATCAACTGTGGTAAGCAGTTTTCAAAAGTGGCACTCAAATGATCTCCACTGGTATTCATAACCTTGTGTAATCCCATCCCTTTGCACGTGGGGTAGTCCTAGTGGCTTGATTCTAATCCGTAGACTACATCAAAAATGATAGAACATCACTTTCATGATCAGGTTACAAAAGACTGATTTCTGTCTTGCTAGATTCTATTGACTTCTTGGTCTACATTCTTTGATGAAGCAAGTGCCATGTGGGATTCACATGGCAAGAAACTGAGGATTGCCTCTAGACAACCATCCAGTGGAAAACTGAGACCCTCAGTCCAACACACACACACACACACACAGCACACACACACATGTCCAAGTCTGAGAAGAACTGAGTCCTATCAATAGCTGCATGAGCTTAAAAGCAGACTTCTCAAGTTGAGCCTTGAGATGCCTGCACCCCAGCCCACACCTTGACTGAAGCCTGCGACAGACCCCGTGAGAGGACCAGCTAAGCTGTGCCCAGGTCCTTAACCCACAAAAAACATAACATAACCCATGTGTGTTGTTTCGAGCCGGTAGGTTTGGGGGTAATTTTTTACACAGCAATAGATACCTAAAACATCATTCCAGACCACACACACACACATACACAATTTTAGAAAAATCAGTCCTAGTCATCTAATGTACTGGGTCTCTTCACATATAAGCTTGCCACTATTTTTTGAGTCAAAGCAGATCAAAACAGTAAGTACACTGATAGTTTTATATCCTTCTTTCCCAATAGAATTGGTCTAAAACTGATTTCTCTATAAGCCTGGCCTCTTCTATCCAGAATGAGCTTCAGACATTAACCTTTCTGGGCTTTTCCCTTAACCCCTGACATGTTCTTGTAATTCCTGAAACAAGAATTCTTTACTCCTTATTTGGCCACCAAAATAGCTGAAGACATATTAAATACTGGGCACATGGCCATGCCTGATCTGCTCCTGTCCCCTCTCCTGGAGAGCTGGAACTGAACTCTACCTCTGGCCACTAGGAGAAGACCTGCTACAATCCTACATCTGCCTGTAATTGGAAAGCTGCTACCTATCTGATACTGAGGATAGAAAAAGAAAATCCAAAATGAATAAATTTTTTAATCCCTGGAAGGGATGTTACTGATCATGTTGACCTTCCAAAAGACCACCCCAAAAATTGATGGATCGAGCATAGCTAAGTTTATTGGAACTACTGCAGGAAGAGAGACAAAAAGTGTCTCAAATGGAGTAATTAAAGGAAAGAGTCATAAAGCTTAAGGTTCTGGGTTGCATTTTTTTTAAGGCAGGTCTTGGAAGGCATGAAATTGGTTGAGACTAGGCAAGGTTTATGACCTAGTAGCTTTGGAATGGTCAGTACATCAAGTTAAGCAAGGTTCTTAATGAGACTTGATGAGCAACCTGTTAGTTTTGTTTGGTGGGGGAGGAAGAGAGTTTTATGTGGAATTCACATAAAATAAAATTAGCCATTTTAAAGTAAACAATTCAGTGACAACTAGTATAATCATAATGTTGTGCAATCACTACCTCTACCTAATTGCAGCACATAAAGGAAAACCCACACCCACACCAATTGCTTCCCATTCCCACCACCACCACCACCCCCCACTCAGGGGTTTCTGGATTTACATATTCTGGATATTTCATGTAAATGGAATCAAGCAATATATGACCTTTTGTGTCTGGTATATTCTGCTTCACTTTAATAAATTATTTGGTCAACAGTCTTACCTTCTAGGGGCAAGTATTACTTGGAGTAAGTTATGTTCTTCCTGGTCCCACTATTGTGTAGCACAGAAATGCGAAAGTAGGTTTGATCACAGAATTATTTAGCACAGGGAAAGGAAAGTATCATGGTTTTACTTCTAAGACCTGCCATTTTGGTCATCGTTCATGTTTGTGAACAAGATCGATCCAGATCTGCAAAGATGTTTGATGGAGCTTCTGATGATAGTTATTCGGACCTCCCAGGCTTTCTTTTGCTTTTTGTTCTAGAATATCATTTCTTGGATCATTTGACTGGTGCCCAGCAGCATTTAAGAGTCTAGAGACCATATATTTGAGAACTGCAACTAGGACAAATACTCAGAGAAGGAATGTGATTAGGGCCCACTTTCAAGCTAGAATCTAAGACTTCCCAAATTAAATCAAGAAAAGAATTTCCACCCTAATCTAAAGAGAAGAAAGAACTAGATATGGGGGTATTAACCAACCAGTATTAAGCAATTCATGATTTCTTTGATTCCCTAGATCTTGTTAGTAATAGTGAAGATACTAGAGAGGTCTATAAAGACATAAGTACAAAAATCTTCTCACAGGACCCATTTCACCTCTAGGGGGCCAGTATTATATATTGATAAACGACCATGTGTCAAATTTCATGGGCCTCTTAGACAAAAAGCTCTATGGTCTCAGTGATGTTGTCTAACTCTTTGGTTCTTCTCTAAACCACACTTTGGGGGACTCTTATAAAATGTGAAAGGAAGGGGTTTAAAGACAGTAAAAGGCCTTCCGGAGTACTCCTTCTGGTGATAGACGCTTTGAACTCTAAATGAGACGTAGTATTTCTCCTTAAATTAAATTATCTAAAGATCTCTTTTCCTGGCATGCCTAGGTGGCTCAGTCGGTTAAGTGTCTGCCTTTGGCTCAGGTCATGATCCCAGGGTGTTGGGATAGAGCCCCGCATCGGGCTCCCTGCTCAACGGGGAGTCTGCTTCTCCGTCTCCCTCAGCCTGCCGCTCCCTTACTTGTGCTCTCTTTCTCTCTCTCTGTCAAATAAATTAAAAAAAAAAAAACTATATATATATATATATATATATATATAAAGATCTCTTTTTCTGAGAAGAAAACTTCATGGCCCAAGATAAATCCTAGATGATATCAGAGACTATCCTGGATGATATCAGAGACTATCCTGAATTCAAGCAAAAGTTTAGCAAGATGACAGATCTACACCCAATCTGTGGGTAGTGTAGTCAACAGACTTTTTTTTTTACTGCAAATTCAATAGCAGATATTAGGGGCCATCCAATGATCTCTTTTCAGGAAAAAAAATACTCCAGTGGGGTTATCAAATAGTATCAGAAAGTGTTGGACCACTCATTACAAGTGGCACAGGATCAGGAGTTGAAACGAAATTTGCAATTCAGAGATCATCAAGTATGGCTAAATTGAAAGAACTTGGGGTTTAGCTTAGGTAATGAGCTTTTCTTATAAGGTCTGGAAAAAAAAATGGGAGTGTCCAAAAATACACCATTGTTCCCTAAATCATCCCAAGCTCTGTTTCTAAGAAAATGTGATTACAAAGGCAAGCTCATACAAAACATTCTAATTTTTTTCTATTACTCTTGGTTTCATAAGGTGAAGTTCATCTTTGTGCTATCAGGAAATCCAAATATAGATTTTGTTTAAAAGGTGTCTTAACAGCTTGATTCTTCTGATTTGGGAATTTTACCTTGGAAAGCTAAAAATCAAGAAGGGATACCAAAGGAAAGAAAAAATAGGAAGATAAATGATGATATCCAAAGGCAAAAAATAGTTATAATCAATATTTTTAAACTCATACGAAAACCTAGTGATTATTAAAAATGTAACTTTGGTAAACCAAAGGGGAAATTTTTGTCAAAATGATTCAAAATATGCCAAAAAAATTAGAGATTTAACAGACTATTTTGGTGATGAAAAGTAGCCTCTTGTTGTCTAGACACAGAATAATTTGGTCATTTTTAAAAAAGAGAGCCCTAATCCTAATTTTACATTTTGTATATATTTTAGCCACACAACAATTTGCAGTAAAGGATTCAGGAAACTTTTTTTTTGTTTTTTTTTTTTTAAATAAATCCATTCACATTGAGCCAACTTTGTAAATAATATTTTTTTTTACACAATTTCAGCCTTTCCTTCACCCTCCTGCCAGCCTTATAAACGTGGCAAAGAAAGTTTCCTACCTCACACCGTTAACAGAGTTTGTTTGCCTTAATATTAGTCTTTTATTACATTTTTTTACCTCTAAACTTTTTAACTTAATCTTGATATGCCTTTATATATATTTAGACATATACAAATAAGTAAACGAGAAAATAGATTAAACATTTTATCAGCATATAAATAAAACAATGTGCATATATGTGTGTGTGTGTAATCAAATTTACCATCCTAATAAACTGTAACAGTTTCCTTAAAAGACAAACAAACCATACTTATTACTTTGTATACATCTTATGTTTCTCCAAAATTACTGTACCTGGCATTATCTCAAAAATTTATATTAATTACTCCCTTACTAAAGGAAGCAACTTTTGTTTTTCCAGCTGTAAGAGAAAACTGGAAGACAGGAACCAAAAACAGGCTAGTTAATTTTTCCACACACATTTTATATCACTTTGATGAATTTTAAGGTAGGAAAATAAGCATATATATTATATCACTTAAAGACATTTGCATATCCTGTTAAGGTACAGTCATTTATATATAAAGTAAGAAGCAAAAGCAATTAAAACTATATTTAATAGGGCGCCTGGGTGGCTCAGTTGGTTAAGCGACTGCCTTCGGCTCAGGTCATGATCCTGAAGTCCCGGGATCGAGTCCCGCATCAGGCTCCCTGCTCAGCAGGGAGTCTGCTTCTCCCTCTGACCCTCCTCCCTCTCATGCTCTCTGTCTCTCATTCGCTCTCAAATAAATAAATAAAATCTAAAAAAAAAAAAAAAAAACTATATTTAATGACTAATATCTGCATCTTTTCTCACTTAAAAATTGCCCACAGAGCCAAAGTTTATGTATTAATTAAATTAATATTAGTCTAAGGTTAACTAATTTTATTTTTTGTAAGATTTATTTTTAAGTAATCTCTACACTCAACGTGGGGCTCAAACTTACAACCCCAAGACCAAGAGTGGCATGCTCCACTGGCTGAGCAGTCAGGTACCCCAATATACTCTTAATTTTAAATAATTTTTATAAACAATGATCGCTTAACTGAACTCATAGAACTTAGGTAGGAATTGTTTAATTTTTAGAAAATCTTAAATCATGAAAAATGAAATCCAAATCTTGTCTTAAGTAAAATATTGTGCTAATATTGCATGTACATGTTGCTAAAATCAGGGAGAAGAAGTAGAATTGTTTTTAAGCTAAAGTACTATCTCTCTAATTTGACTAAGAGGTATCTGTTTATTGGGAATATCAGGAATGGGGTGCCTGGATGGCTCAGTGGGTTTAGCATCTGCCTTCGGCTCAAGTCATGATCCTAGGGTCCTGGGATCCAGCCCTGCACCGGGCTCCCTGCTCAGTGGGGAGTCTGCTTCTCCCTCTCACTCTGCCCCTCTCCCTGCTCATGCCTTCATGTGCGCTCTCTCTCTCTCTCAAATAAATAAAAATCTTAAAAAAATATGTATCAGGAATATTACATAAATTATTTTTAATATAAATTAATCTCTATAATCATATATGCAAAAAGCACACCTGTAAGCTCTCTCAGGACAAAAGAGGTCTCTTTCCCTGAGCTCCGAACCCTGTGCTACGTGGGTGTGCAATCCATACAGCAAACTGTCTTTTGCAGTAAAGGGAACCGTGTTTCCCCAGCCCTAGGCCATATCTCTCGTGTTTTTCTCCACCAGCAAGACTTATCCTAAGTGAGTGTAAAGATACACCTCTCTCTCTGTTTGTTTCTCCTCATTCTCTCACTCTCACACACATGCATGCATGCACACACATCCCTAATCAGTGATTTAGAGCCTGACTGTGCAAACGGGCCCTCTCAAACAGCCCTGATTCTCCTTTCAAAGAGGCTGATTCATATGGGAACCAAGCAGAGCTGGCTCCCTCTGCCTGAAGAGCCATTCCAGAAATGGCCCTGACACAACTGTTCTCTCAGAAACCAATGTCATCTTGAGCTAAGTTCTAACCCGATGATGGCAGCCACTTCTGAAAGCTTGGGTCTCATTTCAAGTGATCTCTTTTTTTTTCTTTGTCAAAAATAACCCAACTCTGTCTTCTCACCAGTCTCCATATCTACCCCTGAAAACAACCAGAAGACCTCTCTTTAAATACCAGAAGTTCCGCCATATGCAACCATACTGCCTTATATTTCCTAAGAGCCAAAGTTGACTCCCACTACCCCCACCGATGACTGATGGAAGGAAACATGAGCTGAGAGCTACTAATACACTGTTCAAACATCTATGGAATATCTATCAGGTTCTAGTCTTCATCTCCTTATTATACATTGTTACTTAGAGCATCTATAAAACTTAGCCTCATAAGAACTCTTCAGAGTAGGCATTATGATTTCCACTTTTAAGGAAAGTGGAAAGGAAAAGTGAAGTTCCAAGACTTTAAAGAGACTTGCCCAAATCAGAATACTACCAAGGGGCTGGAGTCCAAATGTGGTGGAAGCCAAATGTGACATGATGGCAGATGTTCTTTTTACTGCCTCTTCCCAGATGCTTGGATGTTTTCCTATAAATGAATACCTTGAGCTGGCCAAGTTGGGTCTACCATGCCAGCCATCTTTCCCACAGAGAACCAACGGGGGTAAGCTGCCATTATGTGTGTACCCCATGCCCTGCACCGCCCCTCGAAGATGTGTTTTCTGTACATTCTTCTAGAAAAAAAAAAGAAAATGCAAATATTCCTAAGAGTATCATAGTGATTGAAACTCATGTTCAAGTATAAGTTGGGAGATGGCAAATGATGGGCCTACTGCCTATTTTTATAGAGCTCGGGAGCTAAGGGTGGTTTTTAGATTTCTAAATGGTTGAAAAAAAATAAAAGAATAATAATATTTTGTGACATGTGAACCTTACGTGAAATCCAAATTTCCATGTTCATAAATAAAGTTTTATTGGAACACTTACACTCGTTCATTGAGATTATCTGTGGCAGCAGAGTTGAACAGCCACAACAGAGAGCATATAGCCTGCAAAGTCGAAAATACTTACTCTCTGGCTCTTTCCAGGAAAAGAAAAATTGCCGATCCCTGGTGTCAATGATTTATAAGAGAGCCATTTTAGAAGCAAGAGTTTGTTTTGTTTGAGAGGGCTAAAGAAGGAAGAAGGGAGGGGTGCAGGGATAAATGGATGTTAAAACCAAGAGAAGTGGTGTCATGGTGAGGGGAAAACAAAGAATTCAGAAAGAAAAAGATTTATCAGCCTCATAATGTGGCTTAAGTCCACCGTAGGCATGGGAAAGAATATGCCAACTATCCACTTTAATCAATCAATTCTAATATAAATAAAAGTGATGATAATAATTAACATAATAATAGCTAGTGTAATAAATAGCACTTCATATGGGCTTGGCACTGTGCTGAGTGCTTTGCATGCTTAATCTCATGGTAACACTTACCATGATCCTATGTGATAAATGCTACTATTACTTCACTTTTTAGATGAAATTAAGGAACAGAGGCGTTGAGTCATTTACCCAAGGTTGCATAACCTGGACTGAGAATCGACTGCATTAAGAAGGAAGTCATAGAAAAACTCTTGCAAATCGCTATCATTCCTTTAAAAGCATTCACTTCTGCCAAACATGCCAGTAGTGATTACAAGAGTTACCTAGCTTTTTTTCTGGAATGGTCCTAGAGCTAGAGGTTTAGTCTTTGATTTTGATGACAAAGTCTCCAGCCTTTGAGGGGTATTCCATTTTATGTCATGTGAGGTTAAGTCCCATGAGTGATCAGGCTGGGAATGTAATGGGGTCTGAGTGAAAAACAAGGTGTTCCTGTCACCACAAGTGGTGTCTTTCTTGGCGAGCTCTTTGCCTAACTTGAAAGACAATTCCAAGAGAGATACTGCTAGAGAAAGAAAAAGACTCAATTCTTGTCTTTATAGATCTTCCAATCAAACTAACTCTCTAAGTCAGTTATGACTTTAAACCACTGAAAATTTTAACCTTAACATTCCATTCTTTTTTCTTTGTAACAGTCACGTGTAGAATTGTAGCCAATTCTTTTTCCTGGTGCAAACTATTCAAGCAATCTTGAAACACTGTAAATTTTGGAGTCAAAAAGGAAAGATTCTCATCCCTAGTTCCATCATTGTTGGCTGTGTGATCTTGAACAACTTTCCTGAGCCTCACTCTCCTCATGTGTTAAATAAGGAAACCCTGTGATTTTTGAAAGAGGAAATCTAGGAGAGAATTAAGCCCAACATCTTAAAGCATCCCTTGTATACAATGAATCAATTTCTTTCTGTGCATCTAGAATAGTACTAGTTATTTATCATCATTGGGACAACTGAGAACACAGACAACTCAAATCATTTTCTATATGCTGTGGTTCGCATACAACCAGGTACCAGGTGAGAAAGACTGCCGGCAGACTCAATCGAATGTAGATGCAGTAAATAAGTGATCAGCATCATATAGGGTCCTTGGAAAGTTCTCGGTACTACTGGTTTCTTTGCCTCTCTACAGCAGGTTAGAAAGAAACTGAGCTGAGATTCTCATCAAAGACAACAGCAGTGACCTTCCACACTGTGGTCCTCAAGGTCAGCTTCCTGGCACTCATGTGGTTCAGAATGGTCATTCTTTTCCTATAAGAAGGCACTTTTGAAGACCAATAGGAGAGGGATATTGATTGGCGGAGAGGAGAGGGGAAGGCATTCCATTGGGCATTTCCCAGGACCTACCTCCTTTTTAGTTAAGGAACTAATGGGAATCACACTGGCATCTGTAATGGGACTGGCAGGACCATATAGTTACTCCTTCCCTGAATTGGCAGCACCCTCCAAGCCCTTCTCCTCTGAATTTAATTATCTGTTTACTTGTTTCTTTCAGCTTCTTGACTTTAAGCCTCTGGAGGGCAGGGGCTAGGAATAGTCTTTGTTTCAACCTTGTATCTACAGTGCCTAGCACAGGGCAAATACCCAGATGTCCCTGATGAATAAATGAATGAATGAATGGTTTCCAAGGAGAGCCACAGGGGTGAAACTAGCAGAGGACCGTGGAGTGGATCCCTCGCCTTTCATGCAACTTTCAGCCTATGGGGCACTTTAGGAAGAGGATTCTTCCCAGACCCAGGACAATGAGTCTCACCTCTATGAGCTCAGAGCACTTGGAGCCTGTTTCCTTTGGCAAAAGAGAGGAGAGGGTGCGAAGCGTCCGCTGCAGAATCATCCCAGGCAGCTTACATGCGAGCTGTCTACAACCTCAGAAAGGGCCAGGACAGCTTTATATTGTGTTCTAGCATTTCACAAGCCTTTAGACAAGAAGTTCCCTCATCTCGGGTCCCCAGTGACTTCCCAAACCCAGTTTCTCTTCTGACATCTCATCTAGTCAAGCATGGCTAAAAATATCCTGCGAACCACCCAAGTAAACCCTTGTCTTTGTCTCTTCCAATGGTGTCGATGATATGTCAATGCACACACGCGCACCCCAAACTGAGAGGGTATCGCTAGCCTGTCTCTTTAAAGAGGAGGTCTTTGGGAAGGCGGGCCAGGCTACAATAAGAGCCGCGGGCGGTGCAAGGTTCAGAGCTGTTGCTGTGGCAACTGCGGCACCCTCAACTGAGTCTCCAAATAAATAGTCTGTTCTTTTTTTCCTCCCTAAGTAAGAGGCAGAGACGGAGAGGATCGAGGAGACTTGCCATGGGCAACTATTTGGAGTTCTGGAGTTAGTGAAAAATTAGTTTCCTAAAACAACAAAGAAAGCAAGCCTCCGGAAAAAGCCCACGCCCCTCAAAGGGAGCGGATGTGAAATGGAAGGGAACTGAGTGCTGGAACCTCAGCGGGAGCCGTTGCTTTGGAGAGGAGCTCCCTGCAGCAAACACCCGGGCGGAAAGAAAGAAAGCTGCGGGGCGGCCGACCCCACATTCCGGCGCAGGGCTCGGCTGGCCTGCTGGGGGCGCGGTGCCGGCCCACCCCCCACACCGCGCCTCCCCTTTTCCCCCTCCCCAGCCAACAACACACCCCTCCCCTCCTTCCCCGGCCTCCCCCCCACCCCACCGCCCCAGCCTCTGCTAAACCCCAGAGGATCCCGATTGAAACAAAGAGAGTGGTATGCCCTCAAAAAAAAAAAAAAAAAAAATCTTTTCCCTTCGTGTAATAGGTGATATGTAGAAAATTAATTACAGGAAATGGCACAGGAAAAAAAAAAAAAAGCGGCAGCGTTTGTCTTTAAATTGATGCGGTTCCCCCTTCTCTGCTCCCCTCCAGGCTCGGCCCTGCGCAGACAGGCGCCGCCTCCCACCCCCTCCCCCAACTCTTTTATTATCAGTTGAATCACGTCTCGTGCCAAGCAAAAGGTCATTTCAGGTCATCTTGGAGATGAAAGGACGGGGTAATGTATGTGAAGGTGCTGGAATTGGCAAGCCAAAAAAAGAGAGAGAGAGAGAGACGGAGAGCGAGATGGGGAGAGGAAGCGGGAATATGAGAAGCTCCCGCATTCTAACAAGAACGTGGTCCTGCCAGAAAGACACAGGAAATGTTTCAACGCATGACAAATGCTACCCAATCTGTAGCTAATTCCTTATAAAAATAAGAATGTGGCTTATAGTGTGAGATGTCCACAGAGTAATGACAATGTCTAATTGTTCTCACCCGGAACCTCATTTTTGACCATTCATCGGCGAGAGAAATGCTGCCCCGTTATTGAGAAAGTCCATGTTCTGGAAACAAGCCCGAGTAAATGGGGGCTTGGGGACCAGGCAGAGGGGCAGGACTCAGAGCCAGGAATGGGGGGTGGGGGGGAGTTGTCGCCTTTCGGAAAGAGGCTCAGAACCGCCAGGGTATGGGGGCAGTATGTTTGCCTTGTTTCAGTAGCAAGCACAGATCTCTTTGTTTGGAGATAAGAGGGGGAAAAAAAGGAAAGAAAGAAAGAAAAGAAACCTTGTATATTTTTTTCCTACAATGTTTACTGGGTAGAGTTGGCCTGGTAGTGGTGGTTGGTTTTTTCTTTTAAATCTTCTTCTAAAGAAAATACCACTACCTCCCTTGAGTTTTTAATTCAATGCCATTTCAATAAAGACAATTGGCTGTCTCTAAATTCTTTGCCAAGTGCATTTTCCCCTTCTTTTCCTTCCCACTGCTGCATTTGAACGTCCTGTATTTGCCTCGCTAATTTTTTTCTAAGAAACAAGGACTTTTTTTTTTTTTTTTGCAATAACACCAATGCCAACAGCAATCGATCAAGGGAATGGGGGGTTTTGGGTAATAAATTGTTTGCTTCCAGATTCCGAAAGGCTCTCACATGGGAAATTCCCATCCCCACCCGTGCCCCATGGCCTCTGCTCTGCTGCCTCTTCTCACTAGTCAAACTCCCTCTACCATCTTCCATTCCTGCCACACCCACAGAAATTCAAACCTGCAGGCTTTTAAGGCAACTAGTAAAGTAAGCTGATGAGTGACAGGATTTGTTATAGAAAAGGCAGGGATTTGGTGAGAGTCATCCATTTATCAACCTATCCTGGAAAACAATTTTTTTTGTAGTAGATACCACACACCTCAGTATGTGGCACATGCTAGAAAAACCTGCCTCCATGTGCCTTCTGATGTAGGAATGATGTCAGGGTTTGGAGCCAACAGCCAAGAAAGAATTCTCCAGACATCTTTGGTGCAAAAAGGTGGTCTTATTAAATCTAGGGGACAGGACCCGTGGGCAGAAAGAGCTACACTGGGGTCAGGAGGAGTGGCCCATTACATACTTTCAAGTTGGGAGGGGTTTAGGGACAGCACAAGCCTCCAGGGTATTTTGGAAACAAGATTTCAAGGACCTTGAGGGGGCTGGCTATTGTTAGGAAAAGGTCATTTATTACTGTCTAGTAAAACCCCAGTCATGAAACCCTTCACATGTGTATCGATGGGCCATACGCTTGGGGGATGATTGCCAACACGTATCTTGGGGGGTAGAGATAAAGGAAGTTTCCAAAGGAATTTTTATATGTTAAAGAAGACTTACAGGATCCTGGGCAGGTGGGGGGGTGGGGTGGGCATCAGGATAATGTTAAGCTAAGATTGCCTTTTGCCCTTAGCAAAGTATTAACATCGAGGCAGCGGAGTCCCTAGAGGAAGGCCAATCTGCCTGTGTGAAGGACTTGTCAGTGGGCTGTAGGCAGTAAGGACATTTAATTTTTTCTTTTGCCTTCATTTCCCACATCACCCTCCATATAACCAACTCACACCATTATGCAAACATACCCACTGAAGCTATATCCGTTCCCTCATCACTAGAGTTCCATGTTTCTAGAGAAATATAGTTGTTGTTGCTGTTACTACTTGTATTGTAGTTGTTAGTTGCAGAAAGTCCAATTTTCTGGGTATTGGAAGAGAACGGACTACCATCAGTTTATTCAGGATGGAGAGTGAAGAGGGGGACATTGTGCAGAATGGAAGGAGGAAGAAACAGAGAGTAGTCCGTATGGTTGGGAAATACACCTTGATTTAGCTGAAGTCAGTAACTGCCTAATTAATAACCGAACTGCTGCTGCTAGATGGATAAGGATTGGCCGATGCTTATACCAATCAGAAAATGTGGGTACCCACAAGTAACCTGTGAGAGCTCTCAGGGCATTAGTCATTTTCCATTGCTTAAATGCACCATGATGAAAGATCCCCCCCCCCCCCCAGGCAAATGTGATACCAGATTTGAATGCTGCCATCCCAGAGAAGATGGCAATGTTCCTCTCCTAATCACTGCTGTTGAGCAGCACTGAATCCTACAAATGAGCAAAGCAGTAATGCTCCTCCGGGTTGGTATCTTCCCAGATCTCCTGTAGTCTAACAAGAGCCTGAAGGTTGACGAGAAGTTCTGACAGACTCAAAATACACTCGGGCATTTCCCAGCATCTCACAGGGAAGGAAGAAAGGAAGGAATCTAATATTTCTTAAATAATCATGCACTTCATGTGAGTATAACTACTTTTGTCCTCACAACAACCCTGTTAATAAGTATTACTTTGTTCACTGATGAGGAAACAGACACAATCAAGATCTGTAACTTGGAGAACACCACTCATCTAACGGAAGAATGGAAGCAAGCTCATGTCTATTGAGACTTCCCTGTCCCTCTCTTTCTAACACATAACTTCCAGATAACTCTATGCTATGCCTAATATCGTCTCCATTTTCTTGATGAAGAGACTGAGATTCAAGGAATTTAAGGAGCTTGTCCAAAGTCACAAAGCTAGTAAATGAAGGAGCCAGAATTCAAACTCACATTAGTCTGACTCCCAAAGCCCCAGTTCTCCCATTACAATTGATGCCTCCAATACTAGCCCGAGAAGGAAGAGTGAAAAATTAGTCCTGAGCCTTGTTCCCAATGGGATATTACACAAAATGTCCCTAATCTCTAGGAGACAGAAAAACTTACCATGGCACTTGTCCAGAGAAGTACATGTCCTGTGCATGAGAGGGCATCACGACATGAGAGGGCATCACGACAAAGGCCCACAGGCCTAGAGGAAAACATTTCAGACAGTTTCACAGAGGATGGCAAGTAATTAACCTCTAGGTCTGATTTTAAACTAAGACCTCATGAGTGCCATTGGTTTGTTTCATGTTCCAAGACCCCAAAAGTGAAATTTGCACAAGTCCCAGAGCCTACTCTCCTTCTTGCTTTTGATTGTTGAGTCTGAGACCATTCTTAAATGTAACCACCAAATTTATCACTTTCAAAATGGACTTGGCCATCTTAGTGAATGGCATTTATTTATTCAACAAATCGTGACCTCTAGTACCAAGCAATGTGCTACAGGTTGGGGATACATCAGGTTTGTTCAGTTGACTGCATAGTGCTGCCACTGACTGTTTAAGGAATCAGAGGAGGAGGAGGAAAAAAAGGAAGAGAAGGAAGTTGGGATGGAGTGGGTGGAGAAGGTAATGAATAAAGATGGGGCAGACTAAACTGAGTCTGAAGTGGCTTCAGAAACACCCACTGGAAAAGCCTACAAAGTAGCTGAGATTCTGACTTTGGCTCTAAGGAGAAAGATCTGGACTAAAAATACAGACTCGGGAGGGACTGACATATGGCAGGTGGCAACTGAAGTCCTGGAGGTAACCAAGATCATGCAGAGAAACAGGGTAATATGGGAAGAGAAGTGATGAACAGAGCCCTGAAAAACACAATGTCCAAGGGATACTCATGATCATCAGGTACTTTCTCCAATCTCATATGTAGCAAACTAGATAGCCTTTCATTCATTCATGCATTCAACAAGCACCTACTGATTACCTACTATCGGTTAAGTGCTCATAATACAAATGAGTAAGATATGATCCCTTGCCTTGAGGGGATATAAGAGAGATATATTACAATAGATTTATATACAGAGAGCTACCTACATTTTTTCTGGAGCAGAAGGAAATTGGTGAGATAGGGATTCATAGTGGAAATGAGGTTTAAACTATAGCTTGTACAATGAACAGGTGAAAAATATCAGAAGAAATCTGATTTCTGTACCTTTTATGCAATATAGACACTTAATAAATGCTAGTATTTGGGATAGACCAAAAATGTGCTGAGAAGAAACAGAATATAATGGAAGAATCACCTTGGGAACAATGTCAGTGTGGTAGGTATAAGGAACACCAAGGAAACATGCAAAAGAAAGAAGGGGAAGAAAGCTAAAAGGCAGAAAGGAGTTTCTGTATTACTAGAGGAAAGGATTTCATTAAGCAGCAACAAAACTGGACAGAACAGTTTGGGAAATTTCCTTAGTGCACCAGGGGGAATAAAGCATCCAATTTGGGAAACTGGAAAGAGCATATTAGCCAACGTTCTCCAAAGGCAATGGAAGCAAATTGGAGGTACCCTAAGAAAAAAGCAGGGTCAGGGGTAATTGTTATATGAATGATATGGTGGTAATAGGACTCAAAAACAGGGATAGAGCTAGGTCTAAAGATGGGACTGGAAGCATGAACTGGAGAGCTTTTAGAAACCCACGCCTGCCTCTACCTCTCTGTCTCAGCCCTGCCTATCTGCTTAAAACTTTTTTCTTTGCTAACCAACTTTTTCTGCATCTCAGGCCACATGCTAGAATGTGGGTGCATAACAGTTTACGTGCTGTGGTTCCTGCCTCATACGGCATTTAATATACTGCTTTTGAAATCAGATTCCAAACTGAAAGACAACAAATAAAGCTGGCTCACTTTCAATCAGCTGTCCACCAGTGGGAAAATCACATGGCTGGGAGACAGGGCACATGGAGGGTGAAAATGAGACAAGGGAGTGGCTTCTTTATTGAACATATACCCTCAAGATGTCCAGAAAACTCTGCAGTTGAGACTTTGACACAAATCCAGGCTTGTGCATGCAACCTATCAGAGCAGGCATCCTGTCCTTAAAGAACAAAGACTAAGAAGCAATTGAGCTACAAAACTAAATCAGGTGAAAGTAGGAAGAGAAAACAGACACGTACGAAGTTTGGCAATGTTGGCCCCTGAAGCTGTGGTAGGTACATATAACTGTTCTCCCCATAATTGTCCACATTGGGGAAGACTAGTTTATGACAATCTAAATAGCTGGGCCAGGATGAAGGTGATGTGAGTGAGGCAGGGTCATGCAAGTTGAGGGCAGGATTCTCTCTGTTTGAAATTTTGGTGTTGTTTTTTTTTTCACTGTTAATTTTTGTGGTTTTGTTTTTAAAATATTACACCAAGGTGCCATTTATCTTGATTACTGGTGTTTTGGGTGCCTCTTTAAATTTTGCACATGAAGCAGGTGCAACACACACCTCACCCTTGGGAAAGCATGTGATGATTTGAATAACACCTTGTATGAAGAGAATCTTGAAAAAACTTAGTGAGGTCAGCTTAAGGTTTATTAGTCAAGATTGCAACTAACAGAAACAATTCAAAGTAGAAAAAACCCTTTAATCCCGTAACTGGTTACATCAGAACAGTGGTTAACGTAAGGGACTTTTGTCTGGATGTTACTCTGCTGACTTAGCATCTATATAGAAAACCAAAAAAAAAAAAAAATCTACAAAATAAAAATGAAACTAGAACTAGTAAGTAAACCTGATATCATATGGCCTCATCTGAACTTGATTATATCTGCAAAGACTCTATTTCAAAATAAGGTCACATTCACAGGTACAGAACATATTTTAGGGGACACAATCCAACCCACAATGTCTTGTGTCCTGCAACCTTGCTAAATCTACTTACTAGTTCTAGTATCATTTTTTTTATTTTATTTTGTAGATTGATTTGGGACTTCTAGCCTTCAAAAATGTGAGGGGATAAATTTCTCCTTTTTTAAGACACCAAATTTGTGGTAGTTTGTTACAATAGCCCTAGAAAACTAATACCCAGGGTCAATATGCAAAAATTATTTGTGTTTCTAAAAAGTAGCAATGGCCAAGTGAAAATTAAAATCTTTTTAATACCATTTAAAATAGCCTCAAAAATATGAGATATTTAGGGATAAATCTAACAAAGAATGTACAAACTTCATACACCAAAAACTACAAAACATTACTAAAAGGTCTTAAAGAGGATAGAAGTCAATGGAGAAACATTCTGTGCACATGGATCGGAAGGCCCAGTATTGTTAAGATGGCAATTCTCTACAAATTGATCTACAGATTTAATGCAATCCCCTGCAAAATCCCAGCAAGCTTTTAGAAATTTACAGGCTGACTCTAAAAGTTACATGGAAATACAAAGAACCTAGGATAGACTGAACAATTCTGAAAAAGAAAAATAATTTGGGGGAATTACACTAATTTCAAAATTTACTACAAAGTTACAGTAATCAGTCGGCATGGTACGGGCATAAGGATAGTCACATAGATCAATGGAACAGGAAAGAGCCCTAACATATGATCAATTGATTTTCACTGAAGGGACCAAAAACCTTGTAGATAGGGATAGCCTTTTAAAGTCAAAGAGTGCTAAAACAATTGGACATCCATACACACCCCCCAAATTGCACTATACACAAAATTTAACTTCAAATATAAATCTAAGAGTTAAAAACTATAAAATGTCTAAAGTAAAACACAGGACAAAATCTTTGTGGTCTTGAGTCAGGCAAAGATCCTATATATAGGACAAAAAAGCATGAACCATGTAAGAGAAAAATTGGTAACTTGATATTCATTAAAATTTAAAACTGCTTTTCAAAAAAACTCTTAACAATTAACGGATAATATACACACTGGCAGAAAATATTTGCAAAACTTATATGTGATAAAGAACTTACATTCAGAATATATAAAGAAGTCTCAAAACTCAATAATAAGAAGACAAACAATCCATTAATAAAAAGGGCAAAATATTTGAATGTGTATTTCACCAAAGAAAATTTATGTCAATAAGCACATGAAAAGAGTCTCAATATTTTTAATCAATAGGGAAATGCAAATAAAAACCGTAATAAGATGCTACTACACGACCCCTAAATGGCTAAAACTTAAAAGATTGACAATATCAAGTAATAGCAAGGAGGGACACCTGGGTGGCTCAGTCGGTTAAGCGTCTGCCTTCGGCTCAGGTCATGATCCCAGGGTCCTGAGATCAAGTCCCACATCAGGCTCCTTGCTCAGCAGGGAGCCTGCTTCTCCCTCTGCCTGCCACTCCCCTTGCTTGTGCTCTCACTCTCTCTCTGACAAATAAATAAATAAAATCTTAAAAAAAAAAAAAAAAAAAAGGAATGGCAATGATACAGAGCAGTTGGAATTCTTATACTTTGCTGATGGGAGTGCAAAATGATACGGCCACTTTGGAAAATAGTTTGGCAGTTTATTATAAAGCTCAACATACACTTCCCATATGATCCAGCAATCCCACTCCTGGGTGTTTACCCTACGGAATAAAAATATGTATCTATATAAAGACCTGCCTGCAAATGTTTATAACAACTTTATTCTTAATGAACAAAACTTGGAAACAACGCACATGTCCATTGTGAATTAGACTAGTGAATTAATAAAGATATTACAGCTGACTCTTGAACAAACACAAGTTTGAACTGCACAGGTCCACTTACACATGGATTCTTCTCAATAAATACAGTATAGTACTGTAAATGTACTTTCTCTTCCTTACGATTTTCTTTTTTCTTTTTTTTTTAATTTTTTTTATTGTTATGTTAATCCCCATACATTCCTTACGATTTTCTTAACAACACTTTTTCTCTAGCTTACTTTATTGTAAGAATACAGTATATAATACATAGGGCATACAAATTATGTGTTCATCGTTATTGGTTTAACAGGTGTTTATGTTATTGGTAAGGCTTCCGGTCAATGGTACGCTATTAGGAGTTAAGGTTTTGGGGAGTCAAAGGTATACACAGATTTTTGACTGTGCAGGGGGTTGGCCCCCTAACCCCCAGGTTGTTCAAGGGTCAATTATATTGTATTTCCATACAATGGAATACCACTCAGCAATAAAAAGGACAAATTACCCATATATGAAACAATATGGATAAATCTCAAAAGCACAGACTAAGTGAAAGAAGCCAGAGATGACTTATATAACCTTCTGGAAAAGACAAAACTAAAGTGACAGGAATGAGATCATTGACTGAGGACAGGAATGGAAGCAGGAGACTTACTGCAAAGGAGAATAAGGGAGGCTTGGGTGGGGGATTTGGAAATGTTCTATATATGGACTGTGATGATGGTTACATAACTGTAAACGTGTGTCAAAACTCACTTAACTGTATACTTAAAAAGAATGAATTTTATTTTATGTAAATTACACTTCAATAAAATTGACTTAAAAATAAAGAAGCCTGACTGAAATGACCAAGTGCTACACTGAAAATGTACTTGAGCCAAATACAAACTTACATACTGTTAAAGCCCTATTTATTTTTACTGTATGTTCACAAAATAAGAGCAAGTACAAGTTCAGCCTCACACATTTTTCATAAATTAATTTGTCGCAAAATTTTCCACTTTGCATAGACCTGCATGCTGGGCATATCTGTGCATTAATTAAAATCCTTCCATTCCCTCTTACAGGCATGTTGACCTCCTCCTGTTCCCTAGGCTAAGAGATCCAAGAACACAGATGCTTACTCACAGCTAACCGGTTCAGAGCTATATTCATTCTCCTCTTCCAAGACTTGGGCACCATCCCAGGAAAAGTACACAAAGAGGAATATAATGAAGAGTTGACTTCATTTCCAACAGATCCACTATCTGATGGCTTCCACAGAGAGGCTGACTGACTCTTATTGGTGCAGTTTCTCAACACTGTCTTCTAAACTTTGGCATATCTGGCAGCAGTCACTCCTAGAGTTCAGAATAGGGAACCATTTTTCCTTAATGGATCATTGACCCAAATTAAAAATCAGTTATAGACCAGACACCAAATAGGTCTCCTGGTGGAGATGAACCTTGAGCCAAATTCTGAAGGAAGATTGGAACATGAGTTGGCAGAGAGAAAGGGGAAAGAAATCATCTAAAGCAAGGGACCAAAAAGAGAACAGTGAACAGGTCTGCCTGACTGGTTCAACAATCTTCTCTTGGAAAATGTAGCAGTGTCCCCACAGAGTCCATTCATCCATGAAAAGCACAGATTTCCTATGCGTCCTACCTCCCTTCTTTTCAAACTTCTCAACACGGCCAAGCTGCTTTCCCCCCAAACACTTAGGCATTTTCCTTCCCTACAAAAAATCACATCCCTGCAGGATAAAATTGAACCATTCATCCCGGCACGTAGTAATGTTTAAATCTGCTCCCGACCTGCCTCTCCACCCAAATCTTTCGGTAACTACTACTTTTCATAAGCACACCACTCTAGCCAAACTTTGCAATTCATCATTTAGGAAGGTGTCAAATAAATTGCCATCTCCCTGCTTTTGCTTACACACACACTTCTCAGGAAGAATGCTTCCTTTCTCGTCTATAGTCTTTGTGTGCCGACCTTCCTTAAAGAAGTTAGCAAGTCCCCCCAAAAAAGTCACTATTCTGGGTGCTTGACATCTGCTATTTCATCCGATCTTCACACCTATAATATGTGTAAGAATCTCACTATTCCCTAGTTAAGAAAGCTAAGACAAGTAGTTGAGTCTCTTGTTTAAGGACAAGCCACTAGAAAGAGCCAGAATAAGGATTCAATAGCAAATCTTAATCATATCGAAGTTATGCTATTCTATATAGTATTCTGTGTCTCTGCATGGATCCTGAGCACGTGTGATTACTTTGTGATGATATGTGTGGGTCTGTGTAATTTTTCAAATAAGGTGGGCAGAGACTTTATCTTTAATTGTATTACCTTTAAGCTTTAAGGATGGTATTATACAAGTACATAGTCATCCTGGTACATCATACGGGAAAATATTTGATGAACAGCCTCCCTTCGCCCCTACCAACCATTTAGAAAGTCATAAGTTATTTCTGCAAAAAATTCATCACTGGTAAAAACACAAATGGATTGACTGATAGAATGCAGTCTTTCAAAGAATTCCCGAAATTACTTTTCTTTTTTTAAAAAAGATTTTATTTATTGGGGCGCCTGGGTGGCTCAGTCGTTAAGTGTCTGCCTTCGGCTCAGGTCATGGTCCCAGGGTCCTGGGATCGAGCCCCGCATCGGGCTCCCTGCTCCGCGGGAAGCCTGCTTCTCCCTCTCCCACTGCCCCTGCTTGTGTTCCCTCTCTCGCTGTGTCTCTCTCTGTCAAATAAATAAATAAAATCTTTAAAAAAAAAAAAAAAAAAAAAAGATTTTATTTATTTATTTTTTATTTTATTTTATTTTATTTTATTTGAGAGAGCAAGAGCGAGCAGGGGGAGGAACAGAGAGAGAGGAACAAGCAGACTTGGAGCTGAGTGCAGAGCCCAGTGCGGGACTTGATCCCATGGCCCTGAGATCATGACCTGAACTGAAATCAAGAGTCAGATGCTTAACTGATTGAGCCACCCAGGCACCCTCTGAAATTACTTTTCAATTATCAGATCCTGTGTTCATGTCCACCAAAGACATGTATAAAAATGTTTATAACGGGGCGCCTGGGTGGTACAGTCGGTTGAGCGTCTTACTCTTGATTTCAGCTCAGGTCATGATCTCAGGGTCCTGAGATTGAGCCCCATGTTGGGCTCAGTGCTTAGTGGGAAGTATGCTTGAAATTCTTTCCCTCTGCCCCTCCCCCTGCTCTCTCTCTCTCTCTCTCAAATGAATAAATAAATCTTTTTAAAAGAATGTTTATAACAGATTTGTTTGTAATAGTTGAAACCTGGAAATAACACAAATATCCATCAACAATGGAAAATATATGAAAATTAAAAGTGTGGGATATTTATACAATGAAATAGCACATAGTAATAAAAAAATTACTGATATATGCAATAATAAGAATGAATCTCACAGCCAACAGACACATGAAGAGATGCTCAGCATCATTAATCATCAGGGAAATGCAAATCAAAACCACAATGAGATATTGCCTTACACCAGTTAGAATGGCTAAAATCAAAATTACAAGAAAGAACAAGTGTTGGTGAGGATGTGGAGAAAAAGGAACTCTCATGCACCATTGGTGAGAATGTAAATTGGTACTACCACTGTGGGAAAGCAATATGGAGGTTCCTCAAAAAGTTAAAAATATAAATACCATATGATCTAATAATTCCACTATTGGGTATTTACCCAAAGAAAACAAAAACAGTAATTCAAAAAGATATATACACCCCTATGTTTATTGCAGCATTATTTATAATGGCCAAGACATAGAAGCAACCCTGGCGTCCGTCAATAGACAAATGGATAAAAAAGATGTGGTATACCCATACAATAGAGTATTACCATTGCAGCCAAAGAAAAGGATGAGATCGTGCCATTTATGACAACGTGGATGGACCTGGAGGGTATTATGCTAAGTGAAGTAAGTCAGAGAAAGACAAATACCATAGGACCCCACTCATAATTAGAATCTAAAAGAAATAAATAAACAAACAAAAAGCAGAATTAGAACTGTAAATACAAAGAACAAACTAGTGGTTGCCAAGGAGAAGAAAGGGTGAAGGGTTGAGCAAAATGGGTCAAGGGAAGAGGGAGATACAGGCTTCCAGTTATGGAATGAGTAAGTCATGGGAATAAAAGTCACAGCATAAAGAATACAGTCAATGATATTGTAATAGCAATGTAACAGGACATTATACTATATACTTGTGGTGAACACAGCATAATGCATAAACTTGTCAAATCACCAAGTTGTACACCTAAAACTAATGTAGTATTATGTGTCAACCATACTCAAAAAATAAAAATAATAAACATAAACATAAAATTTCTTTAGACTCTAAAAGAAAAAAATCACAGATATAATATTAAGTGAAAGCAATCAGACCTGAAGAGGATATACTACAGGTAAAGGCCATAATGGAATGACAGAGACTAAATTTACCTTCCCACCTTAAACAATCAGAGAAATGACTGGTGATCACTGAGAGAAGAGAAACAAACAAGGTGAGCCCTAAAATTGCCCCCTGCTAACTACCTGGGGAGATACTTTCCAAACTGCAGCTCACTGAATTGAGAACATGGATAGAATTCAATATTGAGGAACAGCAAGGAAGCTAGAATTTGTGAGACAAAATAGCAGAGAGGAGGGGCGCCTGGGTGGCTCAGTCATTAAGCGTCTGCCTTTGGCTCAGGTCATGGTCCCAGGATCCTGGGATCGAGCCCCACATCAGGCTCCCTGCTCGGCGGGAAGCCTGCTTCTCCCTCCCCCACTCCCCCTGCTTGTGGTCCCTCTCTCGCTGTGTCTGTCAAATAAATAAATAAAATCTTAAAAAAAAAAATAGTAGAAAGGAAGATGCATCACAGAGAGATGGCGTCAAAGACCTGCACGATCTGCAAATGTGAGGGAGGAAGCTGCCTGAGGTCAACTGAAGAACCAGAAATCAGTAGGCAGATCAATTCTTCAAGCTCACATGACACTAGAAATAGTTTATTTCCAACTAGCCCAAGTGAAAAAGCCTCCTAATACTGGAGCAACAAGTAGAATCCTCAAAAGGGTATTGCCTCAAGAGTAGGGTCAAATTAGCCCTAGGCATAAGACTGCTTAAAACCTGCCCTAACAAAACTTAAAATCAGGGATGCCTGGGTGGCTCAGTTGGTTAAGTGTCTGCCTTTGTCTCAGGTCATGATCCCAGGGTCCTGAGATTGAGTCCCACATCAGACTCCTTGCTCAACAGGGAGCCTGCTTCTCCCTCTGCCTGCCACTCCCCCTGCTTGTGCTCTCTCTCTCTTTCTGAAGAATAAATAAAATATTTTTAAAAAAACTTAAAATCAGTCCTTCTTGATTCCAAGTAATTTGTGTATGTATCTTAAAGCAAAACCTCAATCTTTAAAGGAATACAACAAAATCCAGCATGCAGCAAGGTAAAAATCTGTAATGTGTGGCATTCAATAAAAATGACCAGACATGCATTGTTCACTCATGTTTACAGCAGAATTAACAATAGCTAAAAGGTGGAAGAAACACAACTGTCCATCAATGGATGAATGAAAAAACAAAATGTAGCATATATACATAAAATGGAATAGTAGTCAACCTTAAAAAGAAAAAAAAAATTCTACAACATGAATGAATTTTGAGGACATTAAAGTAAGTCACAAATAAGTCACAAAAATCCAAACTCCATTTATATGAGATACTCAGAGTAGTCAAATTCATAAAAACAGAAAGTAGATTGTCAGGGACTGGGATGAAGGGCAAATGGGGAATTCTTCTGTAATGGGTATGGAGTTTCAGTTTTCAAAGGTAAAAAGTTCTGAAGATTTTTTGCACAATAATGTGAATATATTTAACATTACTGAAATGTACACTTAAAATGGTAAAAATAATAAATCTTATGCTGTGTGTATTTTACTACAATTAAAAATAACTTTTAAAAAATGACCAGTCATGCCAAGAATCAATAAATACATCTATAATCTGGAGAAAAGTCAATTAATGAAAACAGAACCAAATGATATAGATGAAAGAATTAGCAAACAATTACATTAAAACAGTTATTATAAATATTATAAATATACTTCATTTATTCAAGAAGCTGGAAGAAAACATGATTGTGATGAGTAGAGAAATGGAAGATATAAAAAAGAACTAAATTGGACTTCCAGAGTTGGAAAGAAAATACAGGAAATGGAAAGACAAACTGAATGAAATTAATAGCAGATTAGACATGTAGGAGAAAAGATTAGTGAACATAGAGACATAGCTGAAGAAAATGCTATGAAATACAGAAAGAAAAAAAGACTAAAAAAATGAAGTTCATCAGTGCACTGTAGAACAGTATCAGACATTCTAACATATGTGTCTTTGGATTCCCAGGAAGAAAAGGGGGTTGGGGAAAGATAGTGGACATAAAAATTACTTGAAGAACTAATGATGGAAAATTTTCCAGATTTAGTGAAAATTATAAGTTCGTAGATAAAGAAACTTAAAATCCTTTAAGTAGAAGAAAATGAAGAAGACCACAGCAAGACACATCATAATCAAATTGTTGAAAACCAATGATAAAGAGAAAATCTTAAGGGCAGCCAGAGTAAAAAGACATTACATACTGAGGACCAAAGATATAATTGGTGACAGACTTCTTATCAAAAATCATGCAGGTTGTGATGCCTGGGTGGCTCAGTTGGTTAAGCGTCTACCTTGGGCTCAGGCCATGATCCCAGGGTCCTGGGATTGAGCATCAAGCTCCCTGCTCAGCAGGGAGCCTGCTTCTCCCTCTGCCTCTGCCCCTCCTGCTTGTGCTCTCTCTCTCTCTCTCCCTGACAAATAAATAAATAAAATCTTTATTTAAAACAAAAATCATGCAGGTGAGGGCACCTGGCTGGTTCAGTCAGTGGAGCATGTGACTCTTGATCATCAGGGTCATGAGTTCAAGCTCCACATTGGGCACAAAGCTTACTTACAACATAAAATTAATTAATTAATTAACCATCATGCAGGTGAGAAGACAATAAGCAGACATCTTTAAAACACTGAATGAAACAACTATTGATCTAAAATTCTATACTTGGCAAAAATATTCATAAATGAAGACAAAATAAAAACTTTTTCAAACAAAAGTGAGTTAATTCATTGCCGGCAGACCAGTACTACAAGAAATTTTGAAGGAAATTCTTTTGGCAGAAAAAATACAATACCAGACAGAAACTTGGCTCTACACAAAAGAACAGAAGACACCACAAATGGTTAAGTATGTGTGCAAATGTAAAAAACATTTAAGGGGCGCCTGGGTGGCTCAGTTGGTTAAGCACCCGTCTCTTGATTTTGGCTCAGGTCATGATCTCAGGGTTGTGAGACTGAGCCTCATGATTGCCTCCATGCTCAGCGGGGAGTCTGCTTGAGATTCTCTCTCTCCCTCTCCCTTTGCCCCTCCCCCGCTACTTGCACATGCTTGAGTGTGCTCTCTCCCTCTCTTTAAAAAGAAAGAAGAGGGGCGCCTGGGTGGTTCAGTCGTTAAGCATCTGTCTTCGGCTCAGGTCATAATCCCGGGGTCCTGGGATCGAGCCCTACATCAGGCTCCCCACTGGGCAGGAAGCCTGCTTCTCCCTCTCCCACTCCCCCTGCTTGTGTTCCCTCTCTCACTGTGTCTCCCTGTCAAATAAATAAATAAAATCTTTAAAAAAATAAAATAAAAATAAAAGCAAAGAGGAAAAGGAAAAAAAAATAAGACCCATTTAAAAACTGTTTTCTAAATTTCTGTAAAAGATAATTGACTCTGAAGTAAAAATAACAATATGTTATGGGGTTTATAACATTTTCAGAAGTATAATAGCACAAAGAACAGGAGGAGAAGTTGAAGTATGCTGGACTAAGAGTTTTATAGTGTACATGAAATAGTTTAATGTTATTTCATAGTAGACTTAGTAAATTAAATATTAAAATAAACTGTAGAAAAACTAGAAAAGGTAGTATAGGTGCTAAGTCAATAATAGAAATAAAATGTAAAATAATCATAAAAAGTATTCAAAAAAGAAGACCTCATAGAAGGGAAAAAGTATGAAAGAAGAGATGGTATGAATAGAAAACAAAAACAAGATGATATATTTAAACCTCAAAGAGTGTATACTATGATAAAATGTTAATTGTAGTATCTGGGTGTAAATATATGGATGTACATTGGAAAATTATTTCCACTCTGACATATATTTAGAAGTTTCCATTAATAAAATGTTGGAAAAAATGCATTTCAACCAAAAGAAAAAAATATATATATATAGTATGTAAATATAAAACATACATTAAACAAAAGTTTGTAAATATAAAATATATGTTTCATATATTCATATGTTTCATATATATATGTCTATATACATATGTGTGTGTGTGTATATATATATATATATATATATATATATTGTGCCTGGCTGGCTCAGTTGGTGGAGCATGTGGTTCTTGATCTTAGGTTTATGAGTTCAAGCTGCATGTTGGGTGTAGGGACTACTTAAAAGTAAAATCTTTAGATTAGATAGATAGATAGATAGATATAGTATGATCCAATTAATATGAAATTCAAAGCAGGCAAAAATAATCTATGTGGATAGTGGCCAAACCAGTGGTCATCCTTGGGTGTGGTCTGGAAGAAAGCTTTCTAGAGTGGTTTTTGTGATGCTGGAAATGATCTATTATCTTGGTCTTGGTGGTGGTGGTGGTGGTGTGTGTGTGTGCGTGCATGTGTGCAAAAATTCATCATTAGATTTTTACAGTGAGTTATTCCTCAGTTTTAAAAAAAATCCTACCAGTTAAGTTCAGAGGTCATTAAGGATTTTTAAAAACCATTATTTTTCCTTACTTATAAAAATACATGGGACAGTAAATTCTTTCTCTAGGTCATTAAGAGACTAAAATCAAATGTGAATAATTTAGTGACAGGTTGGATTTTATATTTTAGAGTGTTTGGGGTCTAAATTATTCAGGATCTCTTAGCTTCACAGTTTCAAGCTGGCATGCAAGGGTTTCAACACCACCATAATTCAAATTTCCGTACTTGCCACCCTTGTATGTATTTCGCTCCTGAACGTCTCTACTTGTATACTTCACCATTACATCAAAAATCTTAAGTCTAGAAGCAAGTTCACTATCTCAAAGTGCCCTCCTAGATCCCTCCCCAAATTCCATCTCATTATTTTTCCCTTTTTGTCATATTATTACTAATCTAATTGTTACCCACTTGAAAAATCACCTTTGAGTTTTCCCTGTCTCTCACTCACCAAGACTTTCTATCCTCCCTCTTTAATATCTCTGATTTGTGTCCTTTTGGCCATAATCCTATCAGCTTGTTGAAATAAACTTCTAACCAGTGTTCTGGCTCCAGTCTTTCTCCTAGCTATCATCATACCACCAGATAAATCTTCCGTCTGTGTTCACGGCCCTCCCCTTCTGCCAATGTTTCAGTTGGTCACCATCCTCTGTAGGATAAAATTCAAACTCTTTAATATAACATTCAAGACCTTCTGTGCTGTCCCAATCTAACTTTCCAACCTAATCTCCCAGTGGTCCCCAACATGTTCCCAGCACTCCGCTAGACTAATTACTAATTAAATGTACTGTGCAGATTCTTCCACCTAGACCTTTCTCACCTTTTGATCTCTGCCTAGAATATACTTCCTTTTCATTATATTCAATGATCACATATCCCTAAAGACTAAGAGGGACATTTACAATCTCCCTGAGATATTTCTGGCAAAAACAACTTTCTCTTTGAAATGCTTTTATCATTTCTCTATATCATTCCCCGGACTGGAATTCTAGGTTATGTTTCTTTCTTCCTTCTTCAACTTTTTTTTTTTTTTTAAGATTTTATTTATTTATTTGACAGAGAGAGACAGCGAGAGAGAGAACACAAGCAGGGGGAGTGGGAGAGGGAGAAGCAGGCTTCCCGCAGAGCGGGGAGCCCGATGCGGGGCTCAATCCCAGGACCCTGGGATCATGACCTGAGCCGAAGGCAGACGCTTAACGACTGAGCCACCCAGGCGCCCCGTCTTCAACTTTTTTATATGTCCACGTCTTGTGTCCACAAATCTAGAGGAAGCTCTCTGAGGACAAAAGCCACGTTGAGATTTGGAGTGCTTATACGATAAATAGGAGATTTTGCAAGGGAAGAATCTGTGTGAAGTCCTCTGTGCAGACTCAGGGAAGCTTGATTCACAACTGCATCTCCAAGCTGCATTTCTAAAACTGTTAGGTGTCTGTTCATCTAACGCTCGGACAGGAAGACAGCATACTATCCTTACTCCGAAACACTCAGGTGCCAGTGTATTTTTACTCAACTGAAAGTTAGGAGTTTGAAGGTGTGGGCTCCAGTTCTATTTCTGTTGCTAGCTGGCTGTGTGATCTTGAATCAGACTCTTGACCTCGTCTTCTGCATCAGCAAAAAGAGAAATCTGGACCAGATGAGTTCTAATTCTCCTCTAGTTCTGAAGTTACATTGGTATTTGTCTTCTATTTATCTCGTACACCTCCTATTACCCTCACCTAGCAAAAGTTAGAACTGGCAAAGAAGCTTACATTTATGGGGCCCCTGTATCAGCTTGATTAATCCTGGCCACAGCCCCATGATGTAGCTATTGTCCTACAGGCTCGGAGGGTTTGAGGAATTTGTCTGACAAGTTCTGACAGCAACCAAGAGACAGTTAAGAGTTGATCCCCAGAATTTCCAAACTGATCAGCCCCAAAGCCAAGTCTTTTTCTACTATTCAGTGGCTCAATTGACATCTGTTCAAAAAAATGAACAAATGGATAAATCAGAAGCATTGGCCAAGGATAAATGTTGACATATATTTACGTTATATTTAAAGAATAGTCTTGCTATATAATGTTTTTCTTAGGACTTGTGCCAATGTCAGAATTAGAATACTTTACATTTGCACAACCTTTTACAAGGCACCTACATTATCTCATGATCCTAGCACCCTTCCAGTGGGAGCAACAGACATTATTATCACTTTATAAAAGAGAGAAAACCAAGACCTGGAGATGTTAATCAACTCCCTAAACAAAGGTAGCTGGTGTGGAAATGGCACAGTAGGGTGTTCAAGGCTCTGGGTTCCGAAACTCTACAGACTTGAGTTCAAATGCCAGCTCACTCACTCACCTGCGTGACAACAGGTGAGTTAACTTAACTTCCTCTTATCTAGGAAATCAAGTTGCAGAAGCACCTACCTCATAGGATTTTTAAGAGCATTAAATGAGAAAATGTGAGGAGCTTAGTATTATGTCCAGCATAGAGTAACAAATACTAACTCTTATCAATGGCAGAAGCCCCACATCTAAATCAAAGTAGTACGTTCTTTCTACTAGACCTCATGAACTTTTGATACTTCCAACAATCTCCTTTGGATAAGATTTAAGACTTAGCTTTTTACTCAATTCAGTGCTATAGTCGGGTGTATTATAGCAAACTGGAGGGGGTGTTAATAACCTACGTTCGGAGTTATTTTCTAAAAGTGGTGGTGGTTGATTTGCCTTGAACCATTCATAAACTCTTGCCCAGTCCCCAAATGACCAATTACTGCACCTGCAAGATCACTCTGCCAATTGAAATGCCTTCCTAATTGTGGATCAGAGTTTTCCTCCAGGTAAAGATAATCAGCCTATAGGGGGACAGAACCCAGGAGTCTAGCCTCATTAGCATCAAATGCTAAATAACTGTTTTAACCATTCCAAGTTCATATCAGTATTTATTCAAATATACCAAGTTAATTTCTTGATTGTTAGTGGAAGATCCTCAGTCTCAATAAAGAATTAGGCTCTTATTTTCTTATGTTCCATAATAGAAGCTGGAAAGAAATTTTAGAAAGAGGGTACCGTTTTTTCTTTTTTTCACATTCATTCACTTTTAAAATACCTGGAGTTTCACAATGAGAGTGTTTACGTAGTAAGTCTCACTGGTTGTGGGCATGTTGGCAGTGAATCAAAACCCCAGCCAAGTTTTGCAGTTGTAATTTTATTTTTATTTTAATTAGTATCAATTAGGACCAAAAAATAGACAGCCTGGATAAACAATGTGAGGTTGGCTTTAACAAGTAAATTAGATATTTTGCAGGAAAGGAAAGGGGGGGGAAATTAAGGGAGACTCCACTTTTTTTCTTCCAGGCCCCTGCTTCTCCCCTGTGGCTGCTACTGGAGGCAGCTCTCGCTTTCAGAGTGGTATCTACGTTAATGTCTCCGAGAGACCCCCTATCTGTTTAGGAGTATCGAAGGTGGGAAATGTACACATCTCAGAATGCCTCCCTATATAATAATAGGGTCTTAATGTTGTCTCTAAGTATTGGGCCCCTGCCTCACATATGAAGACCCTTTTCCTCTGAGTTCTTTAAGGTTTATAATTCAGAAACCATTGAGAAATTCCCCTTTCCCCTTTTGTTCCTGCATCCTTACCTCTAAGCCCAAGTTATGTTGTGAACAAGAAGCTCTGTAATGGAAGGCATCCAGTGATATGCCAGTAACTATTAACAGCTCTCTAAAAAAAATGTGTATATGTGTATGTGCGTGTATGATTATTAAAATTTTATACAGGGACGCCTGGGTGGCTCAGATGGTTAAGCGTCTGCCTTCGGCTCAGGTCGTGATCCCAGGGTCCTGGGTTCGAGTCCTGCATGGGGCTCCCTGCTCAGTGGGGAGCCTGCTTCTCCCTCTCCCTCTGCCTGCCACTCTGCCTGCTTGTGTTGTATCTCTCTGACAAATAAATAAAATCTTTAAAAAATAAGTAAGTAAATAAATAAAATTTTATTATACAAAGGATGTGTAGTGTAGAATTTACAAATAATGATAAAATATATAATACTCTATCATAAATCCCATGTAATCAAATGCCTCTTATAAGGTATGCTTTCATTAACTTTTACTAAACTCCTGTATCCATAGCTGTTAGGAGAGGCAGTCCATTCTGGGCTCCAGCATTCCTGCATGTCCTTGTTGAGTACGCCAAATCCTATGACCTAGCCATCTTCTGACACTGAGCAATTCTTGCACCTTGTCACATAGGCAATTAAGTAGGTGAAGGTGACCACAGTATGACTATGTGGGGACTGGCTTGCATAGCCTCCAGGAGGGCCTTCCTGTTGCCTTATAGTCCAGAGTGGCCCGTTTCAAGCTACCAGTGTGATTTCACTGAATGCAGAGTTAGAAAGAGATGAGCCTCATGCCATCATATAGTATTTCTATAGTGCAGACACAGTAGACCTGAATGACCTCATGGGCATAGATAATAGCCCAGTGTAGTAAAAATGATTAGGAAATGGTAAGTGGTAGTACTTATTTTTGCTTTTAATATAATTCAATGTACTTAATTAATGTAATTAATTGCAAGTTTACATAATTTTTAAGAATGTCCACATTTGGGGTGCCTGGGTGGCTCAGTTGGTTAAGTGTCAGACTCTTGATTTCGGCTCAGGTCATGATCTCCGGGCAGTAGGATGGAGCCTCAAGTCAGGCTCTGCGCTGATCCATATTTAGCAATCAACAAGCAAAATATGTGAAAATATAACAGTCACCTCTTGGGAGCCAGCCAAGTACATCACTGAAAACAACTCAGCTTGGTGGCTAAGTGCTCATCCACTTCATGACACTGCAGACCTTTAAGGACTCTGAAAATGAGACAGGGAAGGGGTGTCCCAGAAACCGAAGGGACCAGCTTGCCCCTTTCATACAGAACATCCGCCCTCTCCAAATACTTCCTATCACTCAAATTTTTATGTAAATCTTGCGTAGATACGAGCTTTCCATCTCAGTGTTTCATACACTGTTGAGATCACCAAATCAGAAACTTACTAAACACAATACAGATCAAAGCAGACAACTAATAAGCAAAGTTTCCAAACTTGGAATGGGGGAAGGAATATGCCATTGGTTCCTTGGCCTAAACTGTTCTCGAGGTTTGAGCAAACTTAGGTCCTAACCCATGGTTTCCCAGGTTTCCAGGACAAGACCAAGAACTTCTTGGCTCATTACCTAAGTTCATCTGTTTACCTGCCCCTTGTGAAATCTGATTCGAGTTTGTCTATTTAGAGGCCTGTGTCTATTTTGGGTTGTTTGGCTTTGAGAAAAGGAAATCACAGGGAACCTGGAATCCTAATTAGTGATGATCAGATAACATTCACCCACATCCTCTTCATCAAAGCTCCATAAATACTGTCTTTTTATCAGATCCCTCTGGTGTCAAATACCAGGACTGCACCAGGAAGCCTTCTCCTGTTGATGTCTTATTGAAAAAAGCAAAGAAACAAAATACAAACAAAAACACTCATAACTTAAGTACACTGGTTTCCAAAATAATAATGTAGTCTCTTCACAGGAATCCGTAATTAAATGTCAAATATATACATATATACATATACACATATATGTATATGTGTGTAGCTATATAAGATAGATAGATAATGTAGATATAATTTTTATTCATTCACTTTTATAGATCATCTATAGGATATTTTTAAGCCACGCTGCCTTTTCTCTCATGCAACTAAGCAAAGTCAGGGTGCATTTTTGAAGTCTTGACTGAATTGTGCGTACATACATTCCCCTGTGTAGAAACATATTTTGAATCACTTTAGCCAGGCTGATCCTCTAAACCAATGGTTCTCAACATATTGGACTCACATGAAGAACTTTTAAAAATTCTGATGACCCCCTGAAACTAATATAACACTGATGTTCATTATACTTGGATTCTAAAAAAAAAATAGTAAATAAAAAAAAATTCTGATGCCCAGGTCAAACCCCAGTCTAATTAAATCTCTGTATTTTTTGAAGTTCCCCAGATGATTTTGCTGTGAAGTCACGATTAAGAATGACTTTCCTAGATAATCAATGAATTTGTGTTAACAGTTCAGTGAATGATGTCTCCCACCTTTTCTTCTATGCTCAGATATATTCTAATATATACTTTTGATCCATCAACAATAGGATATTATTGCAAACAACATTCTGCAACTTGCCCTTTTAACCTAACAATTCACCATGGCTATCCCTCTAGGTCAATGCATACAATTTTAATTCACAGAAAAATTTTGTTAGAGGGTGGCATACTAAAAATAGTATTTTGAGGGCGCCTGGGTGGCTCAGTTGGTTAAGCGACTGCCTTCGGCTCAGGTCATGATCCTGGAGTCTTGGGATCGAGTCCCGCATCGGGCTCCCTGCTCGGCAGGGAGTCTGCTTCTCCCTCTGACCCTCCTCCCTCTCATGCTCTCTGTCTCTCATTCTCTCTCTCTCAAATAAATAAATAAAATCTTTAAAAAATAAATAAATAAATAAAAATAAAATAAAAATAGTATTTTGAAACTAATGGTGGCGTCATGTAGGAAGAAGTGAAGAACGAAAAGGTCAAAGATCTCTTAATAGAAGTCTAACAAAATAGTCCGGGAATGAGAACCGAGGTCTCCCAACTAGACAGGGAGCAGTAGGGATGGAAAGGGATAGACCAATGTAAGAATTATGAGGAAGAAAGAAACATTGACCTTAACAAATGACTGGTATAGGCTACAGGGAATTGGAAAGAATCAAGAACAGTTTCAGGGCTTCAGCTTGGAAGTCTAAAAGCATAATTTAAAGGAAAAATGATTAGGAGGGCAAATTAAATGAGGAAAAAATGATTGATTCAATTTTATACAATCCTCACAGTTTGCTCTACAGACTTCAGACTTGCCTGGCTAGCCCCCACAATCATGTACACCAAAATCTTACAATAAACTTCTTAATATATACCTCCTACTGATCTGTTTCTCTGGTCAACCCTGACTAATACAGTGGCCTCCAACAGGAGGCAGGAAAGGAAAGGGAGAAAGGGGAGATGGAAGAAGAAAGAATGAGGAGGAGGGACTGAGAACCTGAGAGGGATGGGATAATTTGGGACAGCCGCTGGGCAAGTGCCCAATAAATAAAACTGTGTATTCATCCTGTCTCCCCACTTACATGATTACATCACTAGGGGTTAAGTCTGAATATTCCATATTTCTTTTGAAATCTTCCATTATACCTAGCACGTTGTCCCTGAATTGGGATATATTTGTTGCCTCACTGATTCTTTCCTTGGAAACCGATCGATATATTTCCTTACTTCCATTCTTTGACCCATCTTTTAAGGAAGGTAATAGATGAAAGATTTAATGAGAACAATTTCATGTCTTTATTGTCACAGATCAAGGGGATCCTATGGCTTTCTCCAGTTTTTTCAGAACTCTGGTTTTAAAAAAAGTAAGAGGAGCTGTCATTTATTGAGTGTCCCAATTATCCAACAACATGATTCATAGGAACCCTACAAAAATGCCAAACTCTGGACTACCTGGTATCTATAGATATGACAATATAATCAAGGTACTGCCCAAAACAGATCTATCAGTGCACAACCTCCATCTGTCATTGTTTTACATGGATAATGGAGGAATTCTTGTCTATAATCAAATAAAAATTATTGTGGAGAACTGCTGATCTTGCTTTCCCGATACTCTCACTCATTTTTTCTAGTCACGCTAATTCACAGGGGTGGACACAAGACTTCAGCTAAGTTACAAACCTAGTATCTTCTCCTCTGGTCCAAGGAGAAGACCTAAGACCAAAGCCAGCCAATCAGAATTCCTAGAATTTCCACTCTGGAGCCAGGGGAGTGAAAACTCTTTCTTCCTATACAGTGGTGAGCCTTGAGCCCAGAGCTACAGGTTGCCATCGACCATCCACTGAGGAAGTCTGCCTACAAGGGAAGAGAATTAGCCAATTCGTGGAGAAAATCAGACCAGGAATGGAGGAGGAATACTAGCAGTGCTGTGTCCTTGTTTGAACTGCCCCCAGCTGCACCTTGTCCTTCCTGGTTACATCATCCAATATGGCCCCAAACTAAAGTGTTTAAGCTGGGTCAAGTTGGCCTTCTGCGTCTTGTACCCAAAAGAGTCTTAACTAATGCAAATCCTAATCAAGGAGAGAACCCCAAAGATTAGAGCTGCATAAATGGGATGAAATATCAAGTTCTAGCACAGACGCAAGCTTGTAAACAGGAAGCGAATCTGGGAGCCAGGAGCCAAAGAGATCAGGAAAAGGTCAGGGATCAGTGTACAAAGCAAGTTGTGCTGGCTTTTCAGCTATTGTTTCTTAGCTCCCAACCTACTCCTCTGGACTCTGCTTCTTGACACTGGGCAGGGACTCGGAAACCCTCGCTCCTCCTTTGCCAGCCAGATCCCTGGTGGGCTCTGTCAACGGACTGCAAGACCAGAGGAGGGAGAGGGGGCTTTTTCTTCCTGTTTACTTGCTGTTTCTGTAAGTGCTGCCCAGAAAGTGTTTCATCTCAGGGGTGGCAGTTAATTCCAGGACCAACTGGTTCAGGGTCCAGCTTTCTCACCCTCCCTTATCATGGGGTCCCCTCAGAGGTACCAGCACCAGCTGAGCTGGACCCCTTCTTCAGATGTCTGACTCCCACCTCCACAGGCTCCCCAAACCGAGCTCCTGAGGCACCAGCAAGGTTAGAACGCCCTCTTCTCAGTCCCATCTTCATGGGGTCATTCCTCAAAGCTCTGGGATCTAATACTCCAGACATGTCTCCTTGTCCTTCCAAGGGAACAGTCCTAGCAACTCCATGTCACTTTGGTGTTCCTTCTTTGCCTTTTCATTCTTCCAAGAGCCTTTTAACAAATCCTTAACATGAAATTCTCTGTGTTTAAAAATGCCTATGGTTTCTGTTTGCCAGATTAAACCCTGCTCAGTGTTGTGTCGATGAACAAAAGTGGTCATCAGAACAACATTAACACAGGCTCCAGGCTCCTAACTGTCCAGGAATCTGGGAGGAAATCAAGTGGAATGGACATCTGAGAGGAAAAGTTAGATTTTGTGGGGAGACTCCCTTACTATTTAGGGGAAAATGTTGTTATTTTTGTCAATTCTTAACTATGTTTGAGGTGTGTTATATACATTATCTTATTTAATCTTAAAAAGTACCTATTTTCGGGACCCCTGGGTGGCTCAGTTGGTCAAGTATCTGACTTCAGCTCAGGTCATGATCTCTGGGTCCTGGGATCACATTGGGCTCCACGCTCAGCAGGGAGTCTGATTCTCCCTCTCCCTCTGCCCCCCCTCTCGTGCTCTCTCTCTCTCTCTCTTCTCTTTCCCTCTCTCTCAAATAAATAAATAAAAATCTTTTTTTTTAAGTACCTATTTTCATCATTTCATAGACTAGGAGCTGAAAGAGGTTAGTTAGCCCAATGCTACCCAGCCAGCAAGTCATAGAGCTGAGAATAGAATCCAAACCAAACCTTCACCAAGATTCATGCTCTCTGCATCTGGAAGCTGTCAGAACACCCGTATGGCTTCAGCCTCAGGACAAGTGAGGTCCATCTTGGTGCCCCGCTTTGGCACACATGTCTTAGACTGTCCAGATGGCCTTTTCAAGGCCTGATTACCCACTTAGGGCATTCAGGAGGCCCCTGCTCTAAAGTGATATTTCACACAGGGAGCTGGGGGTGGTAGACAGCTGGAAAAGGTAGAGTTGGTCTAATTGAAGCACCCCAGTAATGTGGGTGGAGGAAGAGAATGGAAGTAGGAACAATTAAAACCATATTGGTTGAATCAATTAGTAGAAGACTACAGTGTAACCTAATGCTCAGTAAGGAAGAAACCCACTCGTTCTAAATGTTAGCATATGCCTCACCATTACGCAGTGTCTGCCCCTTGCAAGCAGCAAACTTGTGGCCCAGTCTGAGCTTCCATTCAGATCTAGTCATGATTCAGAACCTTTCATTTTGTATAAGACATTCTGCACAAGGGTGGCCCTTTCTTGGACTTTTTGATGCCTTGGTCTCTGCGGCTCAACCACTTCTTTATGAGCTAGACATGGTCAGTGCTGACAAAAAACAGGGGCTTAGGAGCTGAAGTTCCTGGGAGGAAGACCAACTCAACTGCTTACTGTAGGATATTGAACAGGCGACTTCATCTCTCCTCCCTCCTGCTCAAAAAAATGAGATGCTAATAATAACCATCATGTGTTTATTTTCTATTATTATTTTCTAGGTATTTTGTTAATATTTGACATGCACTGCCTCAATCTAATCCTCACAAATATCCTATTATTATCCCTGTTCTACAAATAAGAATCAGATGCTCACAGAAGTTAATCGCTAGCCTAAGGTCCACAGCTAGGAAGTGCAGAGTCAGAACTAGAAAACAAGTACACCTAACTCAAATGCCCATGCTTTTGGCTTCCACCCATGAAAGAGTAAGTGGCACAAGACTTGCTCTCCCGTTATAAGCAACTAGAAGCTAAACAAAATACACAAAACAGCTCTTCTCAGAGATTGGACTATAGGCAGCACAGGGCTGCAATCCAGGAGAGGAGGGAAATGGCAAAGTGATTGCTATGAGGCCCATCTTTCTCTTTGGATGCAAGGTGTAGGCTGCCCTACACAGTGGGAACCCAAGCATAGCCCCAGGGTTTTACTGAGCTGAAGAGTGGGAGATAAGAGTTCAGGGGTGCCTGAGTGACTCAGTTGGTTAAAGGCCAGACCCTTGATTTCAGCTCAGGTCTTGATCTCAGGGTCATGAGTTCAAGCCCTGCATTGGGCTCCACACTGGGCATGGAGCCTACTTAAAAAAAAAAGAGAGAGAGAGTTCAGGTACAATAAAGAAGATGGGACTTGAGGGGAAGAGTATGGGAAAGGAAAGAACTATGCAAAGAAAGAGATCCAGAAATCTACATAATAGTCCCTTCAGGTTTTTGGCTAAACACTAATCTATGTAAGTTTATGAAGAAATTCTACAATGCAGGACAAAAATTGACTCACTTCCAAGGGAGCTATAAGCTGAGTGACTTCCTGAGCTCACACATGCCTAGAAGTTCCCTAGTAACTATCAACCAGAATGGAGAGACCTTGTTGAACATGCAAAGCATTGAGAAAAGACACCAGAAAAGTCACACCTTGGTAGTGTGGCTACTTTAGTCCCAAAACAAAGCCTCAAAAGTATCAAGTTGATCTATAAAGAATTTTACAGCCTGCCGAACTAACCTCAACATATTTATTTATTTATTATTTTTTTAACCTCAACATTTTTTTAATCTATTCTTTTTTTTAAGATTTTATTTATTTATTTGAGATAAAGAGTGAGAGAGAGAGAGCACAAGCTGGGGGACAGAGGGAGAGGGAGAAGCAAGCTCCCCACTGAGCAGGGAGCCTGACGCGGGGCTCGATCCCAGGACCCTGGGATTATGACCTGAACAGAAGGCAGATGCTTAACTGACTGAGCCACCCAGGTGCCCCTAACCTCAACATTTTTAAAGAAAGACAACAAGTGCAAATATTCAACACATAACATTCATAAGGTCCAACATCTAATAAAAAATTACTAAACTTGTCAAGAAGCAGCACACAAGGAGGAAAATATAAGTCAATAGAAACAGACCCAGAAATGACAGAGGTAACAGAATTAGCACATGGACTTTAATACAGCTTTTAGAGGATTTAAATCAGGGATTTAAAGCAGGAGAAGCAAACTTCTTCTGTACAGGGCCAGACAGCAAATATGTTAAGCTTTGTGGACCACATATGGTCTCTATTGAATATTTTTATTTTTTCACTTTGTAAAGACTTATTTATTATTTATTTATTTGCGAGAGAGAGAGCATGAGCAGGGGAGGAGCAGAGGGAGACAGAGAAAACAGACATACCCGCTGAGCAGGGAGCCCAACATTAGGCTCCACCCCAGGACCCTGAGATCATGACGTGAGCCAAAGGCAGACGCTTAACTGACTGAGCCACCCAGGCACCTCTATTTTTATTTTTAAAATATCCCTTTATAATGTAAAACCCATTCTCAGCTCATAGATCATCAGTTAGATTTGGCCCACAGGCCATAGTTCACTATCCCTTAATTTAAAAGAAAACATAAACAAAATGTGGAAAGAAATGAAAGATATAAAACACACATAGAAAAAAATATGGAACTTTTAGAAATGAAAACTACAATATCCAAATAGAAAATCTACTAGATTATAGCATATTAAAAGAAATATCAATAAACTTGAAAACACAGCAATAAAAACTATCTAAACTAAAGTATAACAGAGAAAAAGGGACTGGGAGTTAAATGGACAGTCTTGGTGACCTACAAATCAACCTCAAGCATCTAATACACGTGTAATTAGAATCCCAGAGAGGACAGAAAAAGTAAAGAAGTCATGGCTAGATTTTTCCAAATTTGATTTTTTATTTTTTTATTTTTTTATTTTTTAAAGATTTTATTTATTTATTTGAGAGAAAGAATGAGAAAGAGAGAGAGAGCACACGAGAGGGGGGAGGGTCAGAGGGAGAAGCAGACTTCCTGCTGAGCAGGGAGCCTGATGCGGGACTCGATCCTGGGACTCCAGGTTCATGACCTGAGCCGAAGGCAGTCGCCTAACCAACTGAGCCACCCAGGCGCCCCAAATTTGATTTTTTAAAAAACATCAATTCACATCACAACAAAATGGTAAAAAAAAAAAAATTATAAAGAGAAAAGTTTAGAAGCATACACAGAAAAAAATGCACATTATATTACCTGAAAGGGAAAAAAACCTATTCCATAGACTTCTTACCAGAAATAGCGCAAGTCAGAAGACAATGGGACTATACCTTCAAAGTGCTGAAAAAAAAAAAAAAGATTTTCTTTACCTCTTCGCTAATCTGCCCCTCAATAAATATAGTAATAGCCCCTATCATGCACGGTTTTTGTAAGGACTTAATGAAATAGTATCTCTTATGAAAAAAAAAAACCTCTAAATAAAAATTTACATGCAATCACTATAATTTTAATAATATAATGCTGTTAGTGTTATTATTACTATTACAATTACTACTAGGTAAGCATGAAGCAATCACATTTTTATATCTACACTGAAAAGGCCTAAACTTCTAGTATGGTAATCTGCCCTAAAGGTTCTGTCCATTTCATCTCCCACCTTCCCCATAACACATCCACCTATTGGATGATCCCTGTTCTCTAATCCACTGTTTTCTCACTACCAAATCTGGGTGCCTATTTCCAGCTACCCATTTTTCAAGGCACATGTCAGCGTTCCATTATCATCTTCCCGAAGTCATTTCTTCATCTTGTCTGTTCCCCTAATGTATTACTCCTGCCACTGTTTCTCGGATTTACTGTTCATGTGACCCACCCAGAGTGGAATCTGAGCTCTGCACTTTTAACAAACTCCCAGGTGCTTCCGGGGACACTGGTCTGAGAGGAATGCACTTTTGGGTAGCCACGTCTTATATTCTGATCATCTCAGTAACTAGAAAAATAACTATGTAACGAAGAAAAGTGAGTGACTTTCACCTTTATCAGTACGTAGCACCTAAAAACAGAGGTGTGCAGCTAGCTGATACTAGCTAGCTAGCTACAGAGATGGAGAGAAATGTAAATAGGTATCACCTTCGTCAATCTGCTTCCTGGCAGAGCCCTGACTTCTCCCTGACACGTGGGTATGTATCAACTTAAGTGTTCCGGGAAAGGAAAACCCAGAGTGTCCTCGAAGCCCTTGTGCCAACGTGCAGCCCGCCACTCTGGGAGAGCACCATGAGCTAATCTCATGAAAAATTCATTAAGAATGATACGGCTGATAAAAGCGTCACTTATTTTGCCGAATTTGTAAATGCAGATTCACCGAAACTTTTTCTTTACACAAACGCTCTAAGTACCTACTGGGTCGGGAGTGATAAAAGCAGCCCATGTGTGATAATCCTGTGTTCCCAACATAAGGATCATTCTCAGGAAACACAAAAAAACATTCCTTCCAGGCTCTCATAACCTTAATGCAGTCCCCATATTTAAAAAGTCTCCGAGCCTTTTTTTCCCCCTTCCCCTCCCCCACCCCCATGCTCCAAAGGCTCCTGGGTAGCACTGCCCAGCCCACCCTGTATCCTGTCATGTGACTGACAGCAGCGCTATCAGCACCTCCGTATTGTTTTGTGCTGCAGGACTCAACATGTGTTTCCCCTTTGCAAAAATGACATCATGTCTCAGGAAGTCTCTTTTCTCCAGCGGAACCAGCGGATATTCTCCGTCAAGCGGTTTGCAAATAAGAAAAGAAGATAAATTCATCCTGGTGCCGTTGTTTAAAGTGCACATGCTTGCTGCAGAGTCTTCATGTCACAGACCAGCCCCAGTAAATTCATCTGGGCACTATGTCCCCCATGTCTTGCTCCCCAGTAAAACAAACAAGACCCGGATGAGGAGTAGGGTTTGTACTTGTGTGCTCTGCAATTCTTTATATAAAGTGCAATTGTTTTCTATACTGGCCGTTACCCAGAAGCGAGCCAGATGATAGTCTGACTTCCACTCTGACGAATGCTTCCCCCTGTTGCCAAAAGAACTGGGAATTGCAAGATTCTGAAAATTCCATTTCTTTCAGAATGCCTTCTCCCATCTCTCAGAGGAAGGCTCACAAAATCCCTTGCCCTGCCTTGTGTGAAAATAAAATTATCTGTGACTTTACTTTCCACCCAAAATATAGTTGCCTTTGTACCTCAATGTAAAAATGCATTTCCGTATTTGTATATTATGTAAAATCTTCCTTTCTAATCCCTTTTTAAAGGATTAGGTTTATGTGCAACTCTTACTGAGCTCTGTATATGCCAATCCTTGTTTGTCAGAGGTTGTGAGTGACCAGATGCCAGAGACAGAGATAATGTGGCTCTCTTTTTGTCAACACCCAGCAGAGCACCACAGACAATTTAGAGCTTATTTGATTATGATGATAATCCTAATGATCCCTTAAATTTTTATAACACTTACAAGTTTAAAAAATAGTTCCCTGCCTATGATACCATCATTCTTCATTTATTTAACAAATAGTTATCAAGTATCTGCCTATGACAGGCACCATGCAAGGCATTCAGAGGGGTAGATAAGAGAAGGGCAGCTTCTGCCCTCACTTAATTTACATTCACTCAGTGTTTATTTAGTTCCCCGAAGGTTCTGGACACTCTGTACTGGTGATATATTTAGAGGTTATAATTGTTTTCATTTTATAAGTCAGAAATGGGGGCTCCAAAAGCCGATGACTTTCCCCAGCCAAAGTGGTTAGCTGTGGGTGCAAAAGATGTAGCAAACACCACGTACTGGGTGAGAGACTGACCAGAGCCCCAAGAGCCAAAGATAGCCCATATCAATGATAACCAGCTTCTAAGCCAAGATAATAAATTATGCTGCCTTGCATATTGGAAAGAACATCAGACTAGCGATCAGGATTTGGATTTGGGTTCCACTTTATTATTTCCTAATGCATTAAAGAAGGTCAGTAGTTTTCAAACAGTATTATTCAGAGTCCTAGGGTTCCAAGGAAATGACCTAGGAGTCATAGGAGGATGAATGGGTTCCAAGCTTCTGTTCCAGACTTAATCAAAACACCAAAGCTTTGAGCTGGTTTATATACACTGAGGTTCTGCATATAATTTTGCTTTTAAAAAAGAAATTGAAAAAAAAATTTTAAAAATTGGAAACCAATTAACTGGACTACCTTGAAGATTTTTTAAAAATTCTGATCACCTATTACTCAGTAATCTTTTCATCAGTATGAGTTAAGAATCTGTTTCTTTTCTATTTGAGATAGTTAACATGGGGCTCAAATCCCAACAACCTGATCAGTATAGTAGATTCTAGAATCTTACTACTCAAAATGTGGTTCACGTATCAGCAGCATTGGCACCACCTGGAACCTTGTTAAAAATACAGAATCTCAGACCCCTGCCCCTGAACTCCTGAATCTGAATTTGAATTTTATCAAGATCTCCGAGTGACTTGCTGAACATTAAAGTTTGAGAAGCACTGATCTAGAAGATACTGGAATCTTTCTTGGTTGACTTGCATCATTGATCCCCATCATGTTCTCCTCTCTCGGGTTTCTAGCAGAAAGGTTAGGATGGCTGGTCACTCCTCCGTTGTCCCACCTTTCCACAGGCTCCCTTAGCCCCAGGGTAAAAGTAGCGTCAGCATTTGCCACTTTGCCCATATCCTAACTTATAACTTAACAGTCACCATCTGTTAACTTACTCTTATAAATGGTCCCCTAATACCCATGACCATTTAGAATGTCAGGGATATTGAAAGCAGTTCTTCTCCAGTAGAGAGCTGGGGCTCCTTTGATGAGATCATCTTTCCAATCCCGTCCAAGCCTGAGACCCGCTAATTCTATGATACAGACTTTCATAACAAAACTCTCAGATCCTTTACAAATGGCCCCAGGCTTGTCCATGTGTTATTAAAGTTGGACTGAGTAATAAACGCTATAAACGTCCTAGGAGACAGCACTCATGCCCAGTGAGCATGACATCCCATAATAGACCTATTTGGCTTGTTACCCTGGCGCCTCTCTCCACCCTGAGCTCTGGAAACCAGAGAAAGGCAAACATCAGAATGTCAATCCAAAGGCATAGACATAAGTATAAGATGCTTTGCTTGGAGAATTTTCATAAGATCATATTTCTGGCCAGATTCCTATTACTTCTGAGTTGTAGTCGGGAGGCGATTTTTTCATTAGCATTTCTCTTCCCAGAAGGAAAACATTATCCCCCAAATAAAATTCAAGTGAACTAAATCGCTTCCAACCTCAGCATCATTTCAGGCTTGGTGTCATTTGTGGATTCAAGATTGAGTCCTATTTAATCTGCTCAAGTTCTATTCCTAATAGGAAAAATGCCAAGAAACAAAGAAAAGATGCATCTCATTTTCAGAGGCAATCACCTTCTATGTTTTAGACTGATCATAAAGCAGTTCAATTTATCAACTTCTTACAGAGTCAGCTCTTTCTGGCGAAGTCAAATCTGAGTGCATTCATTCTTTCAACAAACATTTATTGAGTGTCTACCATGCATGTGCCAGGCACTGGGGCTCCCCACCAGGGAAAAAAGCCAGGTGTTATTTCTTTTTAAATCAAAAAAACTCATAGCTCAGCTATGAAGACAGAACTGTAAATAGCTACTAAGTCCTATAATCAATACCTTATTGGTGATTTGAACAAAATAATACGGGAATATAGACTAGTAAGCCCTGAAGATCCAAATATGGGTAAGCCCCTATCCTTGCTTTCAAGGAGATTTTAATCTAGTGAGAAAACAAGAAAAACACACCTTAGCACTGTAGGTAGTTCCTGCTAAGTGCCAAATATGTAATTATTCAAAACACGTCAGGGCTAAATGCTGACATTGAATCAGTTATGGATCTACACAGTTGCCGAGAGCTGTCATGGCGGGCTTTGGGGATCAGGGACAGACAGCGGAATGGATTTGAACTGACTGTAAAAAATGGAAAGAATTTCTATTTCAACTTTAAATCAAATTTTAATTTAAATTAAATTTCTAAAAAAAAATTCCATTTATTTCTAAACAATAAGAATGGGGATGTCAGAGCAAGGGAAACTAGTATGACCAAAGGCATGCAGGTAAACAAGCACCTCATCTCCCCACCTGCCAACAACAATGAAGTTTTCAGTCTGCTTGGAACAGAGGTTTTATGCACAGAGTATGTTCAGTGACCAATCTGGAAAGATAGACCGGGGCCATAGTATGGAGCCTTGAACTGCATATAAAGGAATATGGTGCTTTTTTTCCCATAAACAATGAAGAGCTCACATGCATTTTTGATCAGGTGAATGAGAGGAAATCAGTAGGAAAATTAAACTTGTGATAGTTTATAGGATAAATTGGGAGTAGAAAGCTACTGGCGGAAGAGGGGAAAATTTGGAACTAATTGTTATAAACAGAATCCCATGCTTTCATTTAACAATCACTGATAAACAGTCCTTGTATGGAGGTAGGGGGTGTCCATGAAAGGGACTCCAGGGTAAACAGCATCATTCTTTCTGGAAGAGTGTGCTTTGTGCAAAATGTAATGAGGAACTTGGGTTTGAACTTAAAACACCAGCTTTAGGTCATTTTCTTCATTTAAGTTGGCCAAACCCAACTTAAGCAAGCATTAGGGAGGTGCCATCTAGACTGTGAGAACACAGAACATTAGAGTAGCTGGGAGCTTTAGAGGCTATTTTGTCCAAATACCTCATTTTGTAGGCTGGGGGCAGAGCTCCTCCCAGACAACAAGAGCCAGGCCTGGAGTTAAAACTGGGGTCCTAATTCCAGATCCAGTGCTCTTCCCACCACACCCAGCTCTTTCTTAAATAATGGCAATATGCCTCCCCTCAAAGAGCTTACATGTGTTAAAAACAAAACAAAACAAAAAACAAAAAAAAACACATTGTTTTTCATGCAAGGAAGGTAGAAAAGCGCATGCTCATCCTACTGTGAGAAAAATGGGGTCATCGTTCTTAAAGACTGATAGAAAAATAAGCCGCCTGTACATTCGGAGAATAAAATTTACTGGCAGGCTTAAAGGCCAGATAATGAAAAGCTACATTTCTCCTTGAGTTTCAGCTTCTGAAGGCAAAGGTGGCCCAGGAGATAAAAAGAGAGTTCTTTCCTGGAAAAAGAAAACGTTTATTTTATTTGCCTAATGCTGTTTCCTTTCTAAATGTTGCAATCCAGAAAAGCTAGACCAGAGGATTTGCAATTTGAGGTCACAATAGTAAGGGTCCAATTACTTTAAATAGGTACAAGAATCAAGGCAGTAGTCCAGAGCCCTCAAAGGAACATATTCATGGGCTCTTGAGCAATTAGTTATTTTCTTTTTTAAATCCTTTACGAGAAACTAAATATGTAGATATTTGAAGTACAGAAGGTAACATAACAGAATAATCATTGCTCATTAAAGCATCTCAAATACAAGTCTTAGCCCCCTTTGTGGCCCAGCTATTGTAATATGCATGGACATCAGAAAAGTGAGGTGAAGGGATCTGACTTAAAAAAAATTTTCTGTTTTTCCAAAGCTCATTAAGATATATATTATTTTATTTAGACTAGGTTTCCTACCTACAGATCTTTGTGTCTGTTTCCTCTTTAAAACATTTTCTAAGGCCATCGATTATGACGTCCCCTAATACACTTCAGATGATTAAAATACATTTGTTTTATAAAAAATTAAATGTGACTCAAAACTAAAAAATGTCATAGTTTACTGGGATGTTATGGGATGTCAAGTCTAAGCCTCCAGTGGCTGCTTAAATCCCAACTATGATACCTTATCAAGTGGCTCTTCCAGCCTCTACTCAAATACCACAAGTGAGAGGAAACCCACTGCTTTCTAAAGTCAGTTCCTGATTTTATGCATTACCACCTAATAAAAGCCAAAATCTGCTAGTATGGTTTGAGAGAACATTATGAGACTAAAGCTGTTCTCTCTTCCACGGGGCAGTCGAAGTCAATAGACATTTGTTGAGTGTATGCCAGGCATTGTGCTGGGTACTAGATACTGAATGAATGAATGAATAAATGAATGCATGAATGAATGAGGCATGGTCCTTGCTTTAGAGATACTTACGTTGTAATGGGGAGACAGATGTATACTAGTATACTCAGTGTTCAGATGTATAGAAAGGGGCGCTTATTCCAGATTTGGGAAGTTAAAGGAAATCTTACATTTGTAAGGACAAATAAGAGTTAGCGAAGGAAGTCATTTTCTAAAGAGAAAAATTTCAGGAAAAGTACAGAAATGGGAAATAGTATGGTATATTCAAGGAACTACAAGCGAAATGATATAAGGAAGGAAAGGTATACAATGGGGTTAGAGACAAAGGCAAGAATCGGATAGAGAGACCTGTATGTCATACCTAGAACCTCCAAAATGGTTTAAAACAGAGAATAATAAAACTGGATTTACCTTCTTGTTAGATCATTCTGGTGGTGGTGTGGAAAAACAAAGATAGAAGAGGCAAAACCATTTCAGAAGTTATTTCAGTTATCCAGGTGAAAAATTGAAAAATGATGAAAACCTGAATTCGCTCTGTACTAATGTGAATTCATTTCAGAAATATTTATGAAATAAAATTGATACACCTGGAAAACTAATTTAATGAAGATGGTAAAAGAGAGGTGGCAGTTCAAAGATGACTTTTTGGCTTCTAATTGGAGTAACTGAATGGCTATTGGTACTGCCAGTTGTTGGTACAACATGTTGGAGGTGTTAGAATGAGCTGAAGCTGGATTTGTTGATGTCGCTTTAAAACACCCAGTTAAGATGGGGGCGCCTGGGTGGCTCAGTCGGTTAAGCTTCTGCCTTTGCGTCAGGTCATGATCCCAGGGTCCTGGGATGGAGCCCTGCCTCGGGCTCCTTGCTCAGCAGGAAGCCTGCTTCTCCCTCTGTCTGCCACTCCCCCTGCTTGTGCTCTCTCTTTCTCAAATAAATAAATAAATAAAATCTTAAAAAAAAAAACAAAACAAAAAAAACCCACCAGTTAAGATGAATGGTTAGTAAATGGATACAAGTCAACTCAGAGGAAAAACTGAATTGGAGCAAAAAGCCCAGCATCTAAATGAATAATATGAGCTTAAGATGGTGTATGATCATCCAGTCACAGAAAACAACCAGGTACAGAAAGGAGAAGCATACACACAGAACCCTGGGGAACAGTAACATTGAAGATAGTTTCCAATGGCTAGAGATGGCCATTGTGTTCCTCCTGGGTCTTCTCTTTTCTACAATAAACATTCACAGATCTCTCCATTGTGTGTTCTATTCAGTTGCTTCCAAATATTTCACTTTGTCAATTTCCCTCCTAAAATGGGACACTCTCAATTGATACGAATCCATGAACTGGAAACTGACCAAGGCTAAAGATACCATCTCCATTCTGGATGGCATAAAGACCATAGACAGTAAAACAATTCAGCAATATGTGTCTTCCTACTTCCATAACATAATTTGTCACTAGAAACAGTTGCCCATCTAGGAACTGTATATGCTAGTCTCCCTACCTGATGAAATGTGAGGGGAAATGATCTATGATACCTTCAGACTGAGATTTTTATGAATCAGAGATGCCCTCTCTCCTCTCTCTTTCCTCTTTATCAAACCAGATGCAAATGACAGTGAGGCCAAAGCTTAGAGAATTGATGAGTCCTCCAGATGGAAGAACCCCAGGATAGGGGTCTCCATGTAGACAGAAATAACACACAAGACACAGAATATCTGGCTTGGACAGTTAATAGAGCAAGCTCTGAATTTCAATTATATTATACCACTGAGATTTAGGGATCTATTTTTTACAGCAGCTATTACCCTAATACCATACACCTACTGAAACAGCATAAGAGGGGTGCCTGACTGGCTCAGTTGGTGGAGCATAGGACTCCTGATCTCAGGGTCATGAGTTCAAGTCCCATGTTGGGTGTGGAGCCTACTTAAAAAAAAAAAAAAAAAAAAGAGGGGCATCTGGGTGGCTCATTAGGTTGAGCATCCAACTCTTGATTTCAGCTCAGGTCATGATCTTGGGGTCATGGGATGGAGCCCTGTATTTGGCTCCGCACTCAACAGGGAGTCTGCTTGGGATGATCTCTCTCCCTCTCCCTCTGCCCCTCACCCCACTTGCTCTCTCTCTCTCTCTCATAATAAATAAATCTTTTTTTGAAAAAAGAAAGAAACAGCATAAGAAACCATTAATTTTGAAAGGAGGGACATCGTATCAATGTGTTATCACCTAAAACTCCTCATCTTTATAAACTAAGATTTGTCTCCATTCTGTAATTATTCATTAATTTCTTTGATCCAATTGCAGAATCTTACATTTATCCCTATTAAATTTCATCTTATTAGATTTAGCAGATCTCTGAATATTTTAGTTACCTGTTTGGAATCTGATTTTTTTCATCCATTGTATTAACTATCCCTTTCAACTCTCTAGCATCTACAAATTTGACCAAAGTTTCTATCTTCAAATCATTAATAAAAAATAATTGAGAAGTTGGACCTGGACTAACATTTGCAGAAATATCCTCATAATGACATTCCTTGTGAGCTCTCTATGGACCCTTCCCAACTCTGGCAACACTTCCTCTAATTGGAGCATGCTTATATCATCCTACTCAACTGCTGCTTTGAGTTTTGCAGGACCTGAAGATGAGAAGAGTCAAAAGAATAAAAGGGAGGGGCGCTTGGGTGGCTCAGTCAGTTAAGCATCTGACTCTTGATTTCGGCTGAGGTCGTGATCTCAGGGTCGTGAGGTGAAGCCCCGTATTGGGCTTCATGCTCAGCATCGAGTCTGCTTGAGATTCTCTCTCTCCCCTCCCTCTGCACCCCTCCACAAATAAATAAATAAATCTTAAAAAAAAAAAAAAAAACTAAAATGGAATACAATCAAAGGCAGTCTATGTTCCTCCTTTCCAGCCCCTCTAGCCCAAGCTTTTCACCAGTTCCAAATCATCCCTTTCGACACAGTGGCATCCTAACTGGCCTCTCTGCCGATCTTTCCCCACTCCCATTTATCCTAGACTTGTCTCTCCCAGGTCTTTTCCTTTAAAACCAAATGGCTATCACTCTCCTGCTAAAGATGTCCAATGACTTCCCATTAAATCCAAACCCCTTCATTTCATGTACAAATGACACGGACCTCAACTATCCACCCAGCCTTATTTTCCTTCACTCCACTGTAAACTTCTTGTCATTCACGAACCATGCTGGGTCCTTCAAAAATCCCCTGCCTTTTAAATATTGTTCTCTGGCTGCAACTGACATTTCTGCTCCTTTCCTACCTCCCCCCACGAGGGAAGAATTTAACTGCTTTCTCCTCTTAGCTTTCACATTTACTCTGCTCAACCTCATTGTTTACAGGCCCTTCTTCCTCCTCCAGCCTGTGAGCATGTTGAGGACAGAGCTGTGTCTTTCACCCCTGTGTCCCCAGCTCCTACACTGTGGGTGCTTCACAGCTGGTGCTCGAAAAATATTTGTTGAAATAATGAGTAATGAGAGGGAAATACAAATGGTGAATGAATGAGAAAGGTGGTAAGAGGCAGAAGACACTGCTCTGACATAGAAAACAAAAAGTTCAAATTGCCAATGTTTATATAGCGTTAGGAGAAACATCCGTGCATTATTGTCCACTCTATGACCATGTAACCTTAAGAACCAACAATTTTTTTCTGTCCAGAATCAGGGAGGATCACCCCATAGACACAGAGCTTGATCATTACAAGCCCTACATTGATATACACAATGGACTGGGAAATTCTCTTTATAGTTAAATACATATATTTAAGAAGCATGAAGCTCCCTTAATATTTATATCCTTACCATCAGCTCTAAAATCAGCATACTTACATCTGGTCAGGTCAAGCCATTATTACTATTTATCATTGTTTGTTTTAGTCAAATAAAGAATATCAACAAAAAATATTCAAATACCTAGAAATAAATTGAGTAAGAAGAATAAATCCAGTAATTAATCTGCAAGTACAATGAAGGGTTGATTTCATTACATAATAGTTTCCAAAGGGAACAAGCTGTCTTCCTTATGAATCTTGATTAAAGGTGTGCATAGGAAGGGTAGTCCCCTTAATGCCCGCTGGGGATTTCTTTCCATGATTTGGTTTCCCTTGAGTAGTTGGTATGATTAACTGGGCTGGTTTCTTTCATAATTGTCCTGAAGCCCTTTGCATTTTCAAACTGCTTTGCAATTGTTTTTTCATAGATGTCCCTAAAAATGAACCTGTTAGGTGTCGTGGTAGAACAAGCTCAGCTCAGGGAGGTTGTGGTTGGCAAAGCCAGGATATAACCATACAAAGTCTTCCTACTTCTTTAAGGGTACTCAGGGTGCTCTTTTGAAAATATTTTCATTTCCAAAACTCAAAGCAAGCTTAGCTTTCCCTCTCTGGACTTAGGATAAGGTTGCCAGATAAAACACAGGATGTCCAGTTAAATTTGAATTTCAGATAAATAATGAATAATTTTTAAGGACAAGTATATCTCATCAATACTAAGAATCCTGTGTTTTTATTTGCTAAATCTGGGAACCCTAACTTAGGAAGATAACATTTTTCACCCCGGAGCTATATGAACTTGAGCAAGGGACTTAAGCTTCCCGGTTGAAATGTCCTCATCTCTAAAAACAAAATGTTGTGCTCCGTGACCTGTAAATGACTTCTATGGTACAATATTTTCCCATCATCTAAGATGTACCCAGGAGTATAATAACAGTGTGCTGGAAAGAGTGCTGCATTTGGAATAAAAAGACCTGAGTTTGAATCCCACAGCTATCACTAACTATGTGATCTTGGGCAAATCAAATCCTCCTGATCTCAGATTTCAGGTTTCAGATACTTCATCCACAAAAATGGGGATATTTATTTTAAGGATCAAATGGGTTAACGTGTGTAGAAGTGCTTGGGCCTATGTAAAGTCATAAAAAATGATGACTTATGAGAAAGTTACTCAACTCCTAGCAGAAGTGACTCTCAACCAATGTGGAAGTAAGTTATTACCAGAACTACATAGCCAGAGACTCAGTTCCCCTACATGACTCAATCCTCAGAAGGTGTCCACAAGGAATTGCATTGCTTTGCCATCTTTGCTCTTTGTATTCCAAGAGACATGGGTTCACATGGGGTCCTAAACCTCAATCTCTTCAAATAATAAATGGGCAAAACAATACCGAGTGTACACATTTATTAGAAGAATTGAGTGAGAAACTACATACAAAGACCTGGCACAGAGTGTCTCACTAGAAACACCCATTCTTTCCTTTCTCTGCTGTTCTCCTGGAGACCTCATTGAGGCCCAGCCCTGGGTACAGTCTACTGGAGGTGAGCGTGTTTAAGGAGTGGACCTCAGTTTCCATTTCCCTCCCCTCCCTGGCAGCTCTGTTGTCACAGCCCAGAAGGATGAGGAAGACCTCCTCCCATCCCCAGGCTCCCCTAGGATGGAGTTCTGAGATCCCCCCAACTCATATTGTGTCCCCTGACCTCCATGGACCCACAGGACAATAACAACCTTCCCTAACCTCGACCAGATTCAAACCAGAAAGCAGCAGGAGAAAAGTCGCCTTGACCCAAAGGGGCATCCAGCCCCTCCCACGCCAGACGTCGGATAATGAAATCCAGACCGCACGAAAATTCCCGTATTTGGTTACTGCGCAAGCCCTCCCTACACCAGGTCTTCCAGCCTCTCTCCCTCTTGCCTCAGACACCGCTCTTCCCCAGCCGCATTTCTCGGGTCAGCAGGCCAGTCCTCGATCGGGACAGAAAGATGTCTGCACTAGGCAGTTTCCAGCCTGCCCAGGGGATGTCGGATTCACAGTTTGCAGAAGCCAACTTGGAAAGGGCATCACTCCGCCTCGGGTACACAGCCATGGTACAACAGTGACCTCCAGTGGCGGCAGGCCTGTGCCTGAGCCAAGAGGACAAAATGCCTGCATTTGTTCTCTGAGGGCAACCCTATCTTTCCAGGAGCCTAGCATGCAGGATGACTTCTTTGGGGGACCACTTTCCAGAAAACCTACGCACAACATCTTAAAAAATAAACCAACAACCTCAGAGCCAGGCACCAACCGCATCTAATCATGTCGCTCTGCCCCTTAAGCATCTCGAATGGCCAGCGACCCTTCCATTCGCCACAGGATAAGGTCTGAACTCTTTAGTACAGCAGTTAGGGCTCTTTCGGATCCAGACATGACTGCCTATTATCTCCTACAACTTCCCCAACCTTTAATCCACACCACACTTCTCCCTGGCCCCCGAATGGCCTGGAGCTCTTTCCTTGACTTGAAATGAGCTTCTTCACTTCTCTGCCGGGTAAAATCCTTTTCGTTTTGATGGTTTCATATCAGAAATTGCCATCCTGGTGACATTTTCCATATTATCTCCTAGCCACTGTTAAATTATGTGCTCAAAACTTTCAGCAAGTAAAGCTAATATTGATTTGTTTATCTATTCATGAAACAGTAAGAGAACGTCTCTTACAATGCCAGTCGTTGTGTTTGGGTGTTTGGGATAAACAGATGAGAGAGGCAAGGTTTCAGACCTCAGACTACTTACAAACTAGTGGGAGATATGTAGAGAAGGAATTGCCAGAGGGTGTAGTAAGGCGCTGCGTGCAAGTTACACACCTGACGTCAAAACAGAGGTCATTACTCCAGCCTGTAAAAAGGCACTCAGTGACCCCTGCCCCTGGAGGGAAAGGCTCTGACCGGCTCTTGGACTTAGCCAGGCAGATGTGGGAATTTTAAAAAGGAAAACAATGAACGAAGCATATTTGGAGCATGAAGTGATTTATGCAGAAGCAGGAATGCGTTGAGGCCAGGAAGTGGTCCCCATCGGCTGGAGCGTGGGCTCTGGATTGTGCAGTAGAGGGATGTAGGGGCCAAAACGCAGACTGGCTTCCGAAGGGTTTAAAACATTTGCCATGGCAATGAGTAATCTTTGAAGGTTCCTGAATGAGAGTAATATTTGGGAAGAACAAACAGATGCAAAAGCTAGCCACAGCCTATGGAACAAGCAGAAAGAAATAAAAATCAGGTCTTTGCCAGTTATGGATACTCAGAAACACCAGAGGTGTCAGTCAAATCCGGTCTGAGAGATGAAGGTAGTTAGTGAGTAAGTAAAAGGACACGTGGGGCACAGGACATCCAAGGAGAACACTTTAAAACACAAGGACAACTGAGTAAAGTGAGGCTGTGAATAGGAACCAAGGTCAAGGTTTCAAAGAATGGGAAATCCAGGTGGAAAGAGAAGTCCCACTTTTTTCTGGTGAACAGCATCTTGCTGAATGGTGGTTGCTTTGAAAGGGCTGGGGCTTTGAATGGTAAGGTAGAGCGTCTAATGACGCTGCCCTAAAAGGTCCAGTTCTGAGACTCTGGAGGGCCTGTCCCCAAGGGGCCAATGGAGATCAAATCTTAGTTTAAATATGTGTCTGGGAGACAATAAAGTTGTGGCCCTGTCCTTCAGCCTCCAGGTAATAGATACTGACTGTTGCAGGGTTTATGTGTCCCTTCTGCTCCTTTCATCACAAATGGGGGAAGACAGCTGTCCCTTGACTTGCAGGGCAAGGAACTAACGGCGTCTGAGGTGGGAGACAGTGTAAACCGGAGACTATATCTATGCATTTTTGTATTTGTGTATCCCAGACACCTCTCACACACAGATGAAGGACTGCAATCAATGTAGAATAAGGCCCCTCCAGGGAAAGGCAAATAACATGATGAAGATGAACAGGACATTATGGTTCTCCATCCACGTCCCCACAAGGAGCTGCCTCCTTCCACTGCGACACTTGTCACAGCAAAGAGTGCCTGTTTACTTATCTATTTGTCCCGTCAGAAAATCAGCTCTCTGAAGGTAGCCAACCCATCCCCCTCGACTCACACAGGGCCTGGTACAAATGCCACTCAACCAATACTGGTGTGAATTAAAAAATAAATAAGCAAACCTGCGATGGAGAAAATTGGTCATGAAGTTACAAAGATGGTCATAATAATCCCCATCTTACTACGCCGTGGTAAGACTAAGAAACCCTACACATAAAGTGCCCTAGCGCAGGGTGAAGCAAAGTGTAGCCTTCTAGCAGATGCTATCTGCCATGGTGATAATATGGTGCACCCTCTTGCAACGGACCTTGAACTGACATAAACCCCTAAGCCTTAGTGAGTCATCTTACCCAACAGGCACATCTACTGCAGGCCTCAGGAAGTGCAGAAGGCCTTGGCAAAACCAGAGTGCTCGTGTCCATGATCGTGTGCTTGGGACATACAGATTTGTGCTTGTGCACTAGCCTGACAATAATAGGGGCTTTTTTATTCTGAGTGTGAAATAACGTCAGTGTGGAAGCATGACTCCCTCCTGTGTCAGTCTGTTGTCGCTGGAGGTAGAGAAGGTACGCCATGAAATCCTCACAGCAGAGAATCACTTATTGGAGGGGGGCAGGGGGTGGTTTACTCAAGTGTTCTCACATCCAAGACAAAGCAACAGTACTACAGAGCGAGGTGTCGGGACTAGAGGTGGTGAGAGAAAGAAGTAGGAAAAATCATGACACCACCTCGTGGCTAGGGTTGCCAGTAGTTGAGAGAGCTGTTCAATACCTTAAGCTACCCATCAGCCACCTTCAGTCAGTGACACCAAAACCCATGGCCTGGCACTGCTTTTCACATAGGAAATAACTCTTTGGTTGGATTTTGTGGCTTCAAGGAAAGTAATATCCAATTTCAGAATTTTCCTGGGTCAAATGGCCACATTTAGGACATAGGTTTCAACAAAAAATGGCTGACCAAGATGCAGGGATACCCCCCAGGGACTTAAGCAATCCAGAGTGTATAAGTCCCCAGAAGTCAGTTTGAGGAATCAGGGATGAGTGGAGGGATCATTTTCCCCCAAAAATCTACTGGGGATGATGAAGTGAAGCAATCTCATTCATTTTGCGATGTTAATTCTAAAATGTGAATCTGTAACTCAGACTTCTCTTCTAAGGTTCTCACTCTAAATCCAACCACCTAGTGAACATGTCCACTTGGAGATGGCTCAGGTTTCTTTTTTTTTTTTTTAAGATTTTTTTTTTTTTGAGAGAGAGAGAGAAAGTGGAGGGAGATACACAGGGAGAAGGAGAGAAGAGAACCCCAAGCAGATTCCCCACTGAGTGTGGAGCCTGATGCCAGGCTCAACCTCACAACCCTGAGATCATGACCCACCCACCGAGCCGAAACCAAGAGTCAGACTCTCAGCCAGCTGAGCCACCCAGGGTTCCCCTCTCAGATTTCTAAAACTTAGCTTTTCCCAAAATAAACCATGGCAACAGCATGGATTCCAAGCACCCTTCTTGATTCTTCATTCTTTGCCAATGTCTAATCAGTCACTGTGTCCAATGCATTCACTATTTTCAGTGCCTGCTAAAGGCAGCACTAGGCTGAGAGCCCTCTGCATATGCATTCTTTTTCTATTGTTGCTATAACAAATTACTGCAAAATTAAAGGTTTAATATGACACACACATCTTATCCTACAGTTCTATAGGTTAAAAGTCCAACACAAGTCTCACTGGAGTACAATCAAAGTGTTGGCATTCCTTTCTGGAAGCTCTAGGGGAGAATCCATTTCTTTGCCTTTTCCAGTTTCTAGAAGCCACTCACATTCCTTGGCTCATGGCCCCTTCCTCCATCTTCAAAGCCATCAACATAACATCTCTCTGACCCATCTCCATTTCACACCTTTTTCTGACCACAATCAGGAAAGGTTCTCCACTTTTAAGGACATTAGTGATTAGACTGAGGTCACTTGGATAATGCAAGATCATCTCCCCCCATCTCAGGATTCTTACTTTTCATCACACCTGCAAAGTTTCTTTTGCCATATTCGCAGGTTCTGGGGATTAGGACTGGAGGGCCAGTATTCTGGCTACCACAACATGCATTATCTCATCATCTTCTCAAGAACTCTGTGAGATGGCCACCATTAGCTCCATTTTACAGATGAGAAAATAGATTTAGCAAAGTTACCTAAATTGCCTAAGGTCGCTTTAATACATGGCAGAAAGATCTGTATTGATCTCTCTTTGGCTTACTACACTATACTACATTCCTACTTCTTGAGTATCTGTTGATTCAATGATCCCCCCACTCTTGTTCAGGCCAGCATTATGATTTACAGTTGACCCTTGACCAACATGGGGGTTGGGGCACCAACCACTTGCACAGTTGAAAATCTGTGTATAACTTTAGGCTCCCCCCAAACTTGACTAATAGCCTACTGTTGACCAGAAGCCTTACCGGTAACATAAAGTCAGTCAACACATATTTTGTATGTTATATGTATTATACATTGTATTCTTACAACAAAGTAAGCTAGAGCAAAGAAAATGTTATCGAGAAAATCACAAGGTAGAGAAAATCCATTTACAGTACTGTACTGTATTTATTTTTAAAAATCCACATATAAGTGGATCCGTGTAGTTCCAACCTGTGTTGTTTGAGGGTCAACTATACTTTACTGGGTTATTGTAACTGGTCTCTCTCCCTTCAGTTTTATGGTCCTTCGGTCCATTGTCCACTCTGCAGCCAGAGTGAACACATATCTGAGAAGGCCACCACCAACGATACTCCATTACTCTTGGGATAAAGCCCGGACTCCTGGACATGGCGTACAAGGACCCCAAGTTGTAGCCTCTGCTTCAAAGCAGCTTCACCATCTCTCCCCTCTCCCCACCTTCACCTTCACGACCTTGGTGCTGAAAGCAACACAGAACTGCTCTCGGTTTCCCAAACTTATCATGTTTTCTCTCGGCTCCAGAAGTTTCCACATGCTACTCCTCCATAAGCTTGTTGGACAGACTGAACAAGATAATTGATGTAAGGTGCTTATTTCTCCACTTTGAACGTAGTAAATGCTTTAAAAAAGGGCCGACTGCAGAGAGAAGCAATGCTTTGTATGAGAGGGAGCAAGATGGGAGAAACCTTGGCAACACAGATCCTAAATCAGCAAAATAGGAAATTGAATCAAAATTTATCAAATCTGCTTTTTTTTCCTTAATTTGTTTTTCATGGATGGCCTCCGATATTGGTTTGTATCGAGATAGAGAGAACAAAAGCATATTTCAAAAACAACATAGCAAAGAATTAGTGAATAAGCCATCCTCTCTATCCTGTTGCCTAAGACTGTAAGCATATAAATGGAACAAAAAGTAACAGGAATCCAAAGACTGAACCACAGCCCCCTGTTAGAAACCACAGTCAGTGCAGGGAATGGGCTGGTTAATGTGGAGATATCTTTGGTCCTGAAGCTCCGTGTCATAGGGAGCAAAGGTCTAGGTGTTTTAAGGTATAGGGTGAGTGATCTTTATAAGCAATTTGCATTTCTATATAAAATAGAGTTTTTCGTAGTATGATTTAGGGAAAAGATTCAAGCCCATAGCTTATCCCAGACCTCCACTTGGAGTAAACTACACTATTCATTCATTGGACAAAGGTTTACTGCACATCGACATGTATTGGACACTGATACAGACATAAATAAGCCATTACCTACTTTAAAGGAGCTCAGACGTAAGTGACAGAAGTAGTCAAAGAGCAAACCATGACAATGCACTAGAGATAGATAGGTCATCTCATACAGAGGGAGCTAAGGGACTTCAAAGGGGAAGAATCTCCTCCTGTTGGGGATGATCAAGACATCTTTACTAAAAGAAGTGGTGCTTTAGCGGAATCCTGCAGAATGCTCGAGAATAAACCAGGCATCGAAGTGTGGAAGAAGCAACATAAGCAATGACACAAGCTGGAGAGGGAGACAAGAGCAAGATCTTGCAGCATCTTGATTATAATGTTAAAGATTATGAACTTTATCTGAAGTTAATGGGAGCCCATGATCATTTTTTTTTTGAGAGAGAGAAAGTGTGTAAACAGGAGGGGAGGGGCAGAGGGAGAGGAAGGGAGAGAATCTTAAGCAGGCTCCACATTCAGCAAGAACCCGACACAGAGCTCAATCCCCTGACCCTGAGATCATGACCTGAACAGACATCAAGAATCAAATGCTTAACCAACTAAGCCACCCAGGTGCCCGAGCGCATGATGATTTTTAAGCACAATAGGGACACAGGCAAATTCGAATTTTAGAACTGTTATTTGGGCTACCACCTGGAGGATGGATGGGGGTGGGGAGGCAGAGGTATGTTCAGAAGTATTGTAGTAATCCAGGAAAGGGGTCTGAATGATGTCTGAACATTGATCAGTCATGGAAATGGAGATTCAGGGTTGAGAGTCAATAAGGAATAAAGACTTCTGCCTGATGCCATTCCCCAACAGAATTGTTTAAGGCATTTAAGATGAAGACCAGTTTGGGGAGAGAAAAGATTCAGTTGAGTTTGGATATTTTCAGTTTAGGGTGTCTGTGAAACATCTAGGAAGAGATATGCAATAAATATTGGACATCTGGACTTGGAATTCAGGAAAAAGGTCTACAATAGATGTAAATGTGAGAATTATCACCATGAGGTGCTGGCTGAAGCCATCAAAGAGAGAGTAAAAGAGGAACAAGAAAGGCCTCTGGAAAAATCGGACACGTAGGATTTTAGATAGACGGAGACAAGTTCATAGAGAGGTTTGGGGTGTAATCAACAGAAAGGTTGGAAGGAAAACCACAGGAGATGAGTGGTCTCAGAGCCAAGAGAATGCAGCAATATCAAGAAGAAAGAACTGGCACAGCACGGCCACGCAGGCAAAAGGAAGCAACAGGTGGAAAAACGAGAGACTCACGCACCCTGTCTGCTCTGAACACCCAATCTATGTAGCCCACCCTTGCCATGTCTGCCTCCCTGCCATACCATGACCTTCTATTACCCTAGTTTACTTTACGCACCACATCAATTCTAGGTGAATATACGGTGTTGATTTGTCTCCATTGTCTGTAACCATCTACAGAATATAAGTGCCACAAAGGCAGGAAATTGTTCACCACTTCATTTGGGTTTCACAAAAGTGGGTCTGGAATGCAAGGAATTTATTTGGGAGGTGATCCAAGGAAATGTGGGTCAGGGAGTGGAGACGGAAGACAATAAACAGTCAGTGTTTAAACCAGTTACTACCATGGGCCACTGGTGTGTAATTCCACCAGGAACCTTTGTCAGTCTGCATGGAATACACACATCAGAGATTTCCCACCCCCCTGGGGGGCCAAGGGGACTGGGTGTCTACTCACCTACTCCCGTAGGTCACTACCTGAGGGATTCCGGGGGGGGCGGCGCTGGGGGAGGAAAGCTTTCATGTCCCAACACTTCTGGGCCACACTAGATGCAAGCAGAACGGCTCCAGCAGCCAGAGAAAGGCCTCCGGCAAAGAAACCAAGTGGCAGCTAATGGAAGCAGAAGTATGGAAGCAGAAGTTGGGACAGGGTGAATACGAAGAGTAAGTTCAAGGGAATAGGACCCTCGACAGCATTCACTATAATGCTCAGATCACTGGCACAGAAAATAAAGCAGGGTACATCATGAGTTCTCAAAAGACATTGGAATGAATATTACAATTAGTGAATGAATGAAGGGATGGCCTTCCCAGTTTTACATCAAGCCGTGTCCCGCTTGAGCTCTGTGGTCAAGCCATACTGGACTTTTTTACCAATTCCTCACCTCAGAGCCTTCCAATATGCACCATTCTTGCTGACTGAATGTTCCCTTTGCCATTACATGTCACTTCCTCTGGAAGCCGTCTCTGACTTCCCTCCCAACAGTTTATGTCTCCAGGTGATGTAACCCCCACAGCACCCGCCACCTGTTTCCCCTTCTGAACACTCACAGCATCTGAAATCGCTGTCCACCCTATTCCTCAGTGCGACTCCAATACCAGCATCGTGTCTATTATATGGCAAGTCCTCAACATGTATTTACTCAGTAGTTAACACATTAAGATTAGAGTCAGAGGATCATGTGGAGGCTTTGTGTAGAAAAGTGAGAGACTGAAAAAGCAGCTGAAAGGAATACAGAAAGTTGTTGACTAGAAAACAGAAAGAGTCCAGGCAACGTTGAAGAGCCAGTAGAGTTTGGAGAGCACTGATGGACAGTGGCACCAATCTCTGTGATTCTGTGTTGTCCTCGTCCCCCAGTCAGTCTCTGCAAAGCAGATGTGGATCCGTAGATGGTGGGTGGTCAGTTTGACACAGCACTGGGGTTTTTGAGGGCAGGGCAGGGAGAAAGGAACATGGCAAGGGGGTTGAGCCTGGAGTGATCTCCTAAGCATCTAAGTCGGTCTCAAGGGGAAACGAAGAAACAGAATGGTAATGGGTGTGTGATCAAGAGGGTTAAAAGGAGATAAAAGATCAGAGGCCTTGATAGGGAGGAGGATGGAGGTGCCAAGAAGTAAAAGGATAAAAGAGTGGTTAGAGAATAGAATGAAAGAGAATAGAATGATTCCAGAGATGGAGGCCTACTGTGATAAGGAACATGGAAATTCAGATTTGGCGTGGTCAAGACTGAATTTAGCTTAGCTGGAGGGAGGCATAAGACAGATTACGGAAGTAGTTGTGGCATTCTTTTTTAAGGTATCGGTGAGGTCTTCTATGATACCCCCTTGAAAATAGAGACTTTGTCTGCCTTGTTCACTGTTGTATCCCTAGCATTGACAATAGCGTTTAGAACAATAGAAGAAGTCAAGGAATACTTGTGTAATGAATAATCTTGGCCCACCTGGCTTAAACAAGTGAGGGATGTATTGGCTTATGCAAGCTACGATCACAGGGAAAGGCTGTCTTCAGTTAGCACTGGGCTCAAGGATCAAATAATCAGGACTCAGGCTCTCTCCATAGCTGAGCTATACTTTCCATTGTTTTAGTCTGGGCTCCACATAACAGAAAGATCTGGGAAGAGTCACTTTCCCAAAAATCCTAGCAAAACTCTCATTGTCCTGAATTGACTAAGATGCCTATTCCCAAACCAGTCACTGTGTACAAGAGAATGATTCATTATGATTGTCTTAGGCCTGGATCACACATTTTACCCTGAAGGCTAGGAAAAAGTCAACCTCACTCTAGTCCCAGAATCTGAGATCAAGGGGAAATTATTGTAATTCTACCAAAACTGACACTAATACATCATGGGTGGCAAAAACAAGGGGGGGCCCATGACAAAAAAGCATAACTCATATTCTCTCCAGTAGCAGTAGGGAGCTGCTGAAGGATTTCAGGAAAGCAGCATGGTCAGAATTGCATTTTAGAAAGAGCATTCTGGAGTGTGGAAGACAGGCTAGAAAAGGTTGAGGCTAAGAGGAGAACATCACTCAAATTCAAAATCATCAACTATCAATGGATCATCTTTCTTCTCTGTCCCTAGACAGAGAGCAAACCTATATCTAGAGGCACAATAATGAACAAGACACAGTCCCATCCTTCAAGAAGATTCTAGTCTAATGAGAAAGACAGACAAAGCCAGCATTTACATTACATGTAATTACATCAGGTCTCCTGATGTCCAAGAAGGGCCATCTAAGCTAAAGTCTGAAAGATAAATAGGCATTGACAGTTCTTACCACCAAACACAAGCAGAAACGCTGCACATTTGGAAAAATACTAAGTTCTATATAGCCGGAGAGCATGGTGTTCCAATAGTGAAGTAGAAAAGGATGAAGCTGGATTCTATTAGAAGGCCAGATCGTGGGGGCATCTCGGTGGCTCAGTTGGTTAACTTTTGGACTCTTGATTTCGACTCAGGTCATGATCTCAGGGTTGTGAGATGGGGCTCCGAGTAGGGCTCTGCACTGGGTGTGGAGCCTGCTTAGGATTCTCCCTCTCCCTCTCCTTCTACCCCTCCCCTCCTAAAAAAGAAAAAAAAAAAAAAGGAAGAAGAAGAAAGACAGATGGTGAAAGGCCTTGCAAAGACAAAGTGAGGAGTTCGATATTATCCTCAGAGCTGCAGAACCATGAATGTATTAAAGTCTGGGAGTGGTATCGGCCACTCAGCACTCAAAAAAAAAAAAAAAAAAATCAGTCTGGCCATGCAGAAAGTGGATTAGAAAATCACAGGATAATATGCAAGATCACCCAGAAAAGAAACCTTGCAGTAATTCAGGGAAGAAATGGTGGTTGGTGCCTTTACTGACGTGGCAGTAGTGGGAATGATGAGAAGTGGACACTTTGGAAAGTTTTAAAATTTGGAGCCAACTAACCTTGGAACCTATACCTATACCTACAGTTATAAAGGAAGTGAAGGAGAGAGCCGAGCCAGGAGTCCCGGATGGCATTTAGATTGCTCATTTGTGTGAATGAAAGGAGAGGGATGCTATTTACAGGAGGAGAGCAGGTTTAGGGGGGAAAATAATCAACTTGCTTATGGACAAGCTGAGTTTGACATGCCTGTGGAATTCAATGTGGAGGTGCCTGGCCTGTCACTGGATGCGTGGACATGGAGCTCAGGAGACAGTTTGGACTGGAAACATTCCAGAGCCTTCAGCATGAAAATGAAATGAGTAAAGTCAGTGTTCAAAGAGAAGGATCCTGGCCGCAAATGCCTAAGAACTACTAACGTTTAAGGGATGGTTTAGGCCTGGGAGCCATTGAGGTGTCCAGAAAAGTAAGCCAGGGGGCAGAAGAGCAGGGGTTTGGTCTAAACAAGGGTTAGAAAGAAGCATACAAAATGGAATTGACAATTATACTTAAGATGTAAAATGAACAGGGGCACCTGGGTGGCTCAGTTGTTTGAGCATCCAACTCTTGGTTTCAGCTCCCATGATCTCAGGGTCCTGGTATCGAGCCCCACATTGTGCTCCACACTCAGCTTGGAGTCTGTTTGGGATTCTCTTCTTCTCCCTCTCCCTCTGCCCCTCCCCCACTCATTTTCTCTCTCTCTCTCTCTCTCTCTCTCAAATAAGTAAATCTTTTTTCTTTTTTTTAAGATGTAAAATGAACAGAGTTCCCCAGTATCCTGGATGGTGGGGGGAAGGGAGAAGAAAGGGTCAGGCATGACTCCCAGGTTTCTAGCTAGGGTGACCAGTTGGCTGGTCTGTAGAACTAAGAGCAGGTTAGATTCTAGAACTACGTGTTTAAGGTGCACGTGGGATATCCTGTAGAAGAAATACGGGCAGTTGGAGTTGAGGAGGGCATTTGGGTAGCAGTTAGCCTTGGAAGTAGTGCAGAGGTGGTAGTTACCATCAGGGGAAAGAGGAGATGGTCGCATGGGAGCCATTCGTTGAAATCAAAGCCCCAGAGCTACTCTCATTTAAGGAATAAACAGTGGAAGAGGTCTCAGCAAAGGAGACTGTAAAGAAAAGGAGAGCAGGGAGAACCGATCTGGTCCTTCAGAAGAAAGCCTTCTTACCTGTAGCACAGAGTGCTTCGGGATAATGATCCTCGTACATTTTTCTGCCATCAATTTCCTCATCTGCTTTGGGTCTTGGGAAGTCTAATTATGTAATGACTCCACATATCTTCTAAATTCATCCCAAAGCTCATCAAAGGTCTTAGGACCCATAGGAATTCTTTAGTTTCCTAATTTGCCTTTGAATAAAGAACTTTCATGGGTTAAAAGAAGTGGACCACTTAATCGAGAAATGGCTCGAATTTACTTCCATATTTGGAAATACTTCAATCATTAAGGTTGAGCAGAAACACACAGAATCCTTCAAACACTGTTCCTCTTTCTTCACATGGTATTGTGAATGGCTCAGCAAGGGGGCCCATCATTTTCTTGCTAATTAATTTAGGTCTAATTGGTTTCAGCCCACACAACAGCGCAGGTTGTAAGAGAGGGCAACAGAAGTCACATTCCACTAGAAGTACCTGCCAGCACCAAAGCCTCCACCATTAAGCAATTCACTACAAACGGGAGAGCTCTTCAGACCTAAACAAAGTGAATTAAATCCCCCCCTTCCCAATTAGCTTCAGAAAAATCTCAAAGTGCTCAGAACTCTGTCAAAGCACCAGGAAGCATTTTATCTTCCTATCCCCATTCCAGCATGACACAGTCTTGCAAGGAGTTACCAAACATTTACCAGCCTGCACACTGGATCTTGTCTGGGAGGATTTCAAGTTCTCCAAATGACTGTACCCCTGGGGGTGCCACGACCAGGACTAGTTTTGCTGATGATTTTATCCCCAGAGACCAACACAGCGCATAGAGAGGATGCACCATTAATATGTGTCACACGAATGACTGAATGAAGGAAAAGAGAGAGCACGAGAGGAGGAAGGGAAGGAGGGAGGGAAGGAGAGGTTGATGTGTGGAGTTACTCCAATTCAAGAAGTCATAGAGAAGAGCCAGCCCCATCACCTACAAGCTGTGTGACTACAAACAGGTCACTCAATCTCTCTGAGGCATGGTTTCATCTTTCACTGAATGGAAATGCACTACCCGGAAGAATTATAATGAAGCTGAACTCATGAACCAGAAAGCATTTTGTCCACAGTAAAAGACAACTGTTCCTATTAACATTAGGGACCCTGCTTTAGATTGTTCTCAATTGTTCCCACAGTTAGATCATGCTCCTGTGTCACGTAATGGTGTTTTAGTCTTACTGAACTTCTGAGCATCTGTCCCGAATGTAAAAACAAGAATGCAAACGAGTCGCTGTCCTTCAGGAGCTCACGGCTTTGTGCAGGAAACCAATGGGAAACAGGAAACCATCATTCAGAGAGGATGAACATGCAATGGGGACGTGGATGAATGAGTGGCTGCAAGTCATGGAGGAGGAACAGCGATTCTACAGAGCAAGCGAGTCCAGGACTTGAGAGGGGGGCAGTATGTCAACTGGGTCATAAAGAATAGTGGACACTTGCCAGGTGGAGACAGAAAAGGCTTTGGGGGCTTTAAAAGCTTTCATAAATAATATTTCACTGTTATGTATTTTTCAACTTTCTTTCTACCCTCAACATCATGGTTTTTACATTTACCCCTCTCCGGTGGATACACAAGTGTCTATGGGTCTTCTGGCTTTTTCCTATGCTTGGAATGTTCCGGGACAAAAATTAATTTTTCTGGGAATAAAGCAAGGCACATGGCTGGGGCAAAAGATGGGAGGTGGTTGGGAAGTGGGCTTTGGGTTGATCTGGGCCAGACCAGGAAAGATACTGCACGATGCCATGAGTGTTTTGCATTTTGTGGTTTGAACGAATGGGCGTCAACACTAGATTACAAAACAGGATTGAAATGATGTTTGTCGTTGCTATTGCCAGACAGCAAAGTCTAGTGATGGCAGAGAATGCACAAGCTGACAGCAACCAGTAGAGACCCTGCCCGTCCACCCTTCGCTCACTGTTTCCGTGAACAATGCCCTCTGGATTCGAGGTGTAAACCAGACAAGAAAAGATGGTACAGATCTGGGGGATTAAGGGTGCACTGGAGGTGTTTAAGCTGCCTGTGGCATTTTCAGGACAGCGGACGAGAAGCAATCCTCTGCTTCCGATCCACGGAGGAAGGGCAGGGAGCCGGGCCGGGCATGCAGAAATATGTCACTCTTCACTCCGATTCTCCCACTTTACTAGTAGTCATCCTTGCACCACTTTGTACCACACGAGGTCCCACCCAGCCCCAGGATGGAAGGCCAATTGTGTGTTGCTGTGACAGCAAGTATTTAAAAGGAAAATAAAGAAGTGACAAGCTGTGACATCCTATCATTAAGTAATCATAATTTCCTCCCTATATTACGACAATAGATGTCACTCTCTCATCTGGAAGGCAGGCCACGTATAGAAACACCATGTCAAAAACCTTTTCAGACAAAGACAGAGGGGGGTGAGCTTGCTGGGTGCAGAATAGAATATTTTGATGGTTGCATTCACCCCACTTCCCACCCTCCAACTCCTCCATGCTCTGATAAAAGTCAGATCTGTAAAGAACTTCAAAGTCTCCCCGGTCTGACAAACAGTAATAAAACAAGAAACTGGAAAAAAAAAAAAAAAAATCTGCCGAAGTGCATGGAGGAAGCCGAGCTGACAAGTGTTATGATGGTTCTGTTTTAGCAATCACCAGACTAACGGCAGGGCACTTCCTCCTAGCGGGAAGCCCAGTCTGGGCTGTCAACTGTGAAGGAGTACAGAAAGGTCAGGCGACAGAGGGGTTCGACGGGCCTCGAATAAGCGATTGCACAGTCTTCCTGGCCATTTTTCTTCCAGGCCACCTCCCACCCCAAGCGCACAGCCTGCTCCGGCCCAACTGTAACCTTGGCTGCTCCCTCCCCTCCTTCTTCCAAAGAGAAAAATGTGAAAAGCAAAAATCAGTCAGTCTGGGCTCACCTTCCCTTCCTCCATTTAATGGGGGTTTGGGGGTTAGGGGAAGCGTACAACAAGGAAATAGTTCTGGAATCCAGGACATCTGGCTTCTATTCAGACCCAATCACCGGCCTTGGGAGCATATTGAAAGCATTTGGCTGTCTCAACAGTCTAAAAGAAGCTATTTATTTCAGACTCAACAACCAACCCAAACATATGCTTCCATTTGGAAACAATTGGAGGTAAGACAGAGTTCCTTTTTTTTTTTTTTAAGAGGAGGTGGAAATAACACAGGACTTTGAGACAGAAGACTGACCTCCATTCCAACCACTGATCTGCCACTTGCTTGAGGCAGCTGTGTGACTTTACTTGGCTTCCTTAATCTCTCTGCAATTTTAGTTTCTCAACTGTCAAGGCCTGATCAAATTCCTCTCTCTTGGAGTTATTGAGAAGGATTAAAGAGCACAAGGTATTCTAAGGGGCTGGTGCGGGGCCTGACATGTGGTTGCTTCTTTCTCAGACAAACGCTTAGCCATATAGTGTACCCCTTGAATACACAGATGCCTGTTCCATCTACCTCACAGAGTGCAGCAATAATCATGTGGGTAAAGTATGTCTGAGCGTTTGGTGACTTTAAAGTGCTTGGCAGATAGGAAGGACTCTACTTGGGATCATTATGACACCAACAGTGTGTAATAACGGGTCAAAGCCAGATACTTAGATTCCTAAAACCAACCCAGGGGAAACTGAAAATGAGAAGTTCCTAGACAATCCCCAGACACTTGGTTGGCCAAGTTGACGGCCAGCCCTGCCACAGCATCAGCCCCTCCACCCGCTCATCATTATCTGGTTCTCTGTCATCTGGAAACTGGCTTCAGCTTTCCTGAATGAAACTGAGAACTGGGGGGCATCCCTGTAACTATCTGCTGAAATCCAAGGTACGTGCTTTGTCCGGGGCATGGTGAGAATGGCTTGCCCACCTGCACACGTCCATGTTGGAGTCTGTTCCCCTCGTGTTTTCCAGCCTAGGTAAAGGTAAAACCCGACGCTCCTGTCCTGTGGCCAACTGGTGGAGCCCAGTGTCTCTCTCTAAGCTTGATGCCAGAACATTGCTAAACCATCACATCTCTGATCTCTATGACTGGGAAACCCAAAGCCCTAAGAATAAGGGCTCTTCACATAGTATTTTAGAATGTGTACTCTCACCTGATCCTAAAATCAGCTTGTAATGGTGTATAATATTGCAGGTGAGAGCATTGGAGGGCTCCTTACCCAAAATCCTCTGCTTCATAGGACAGTTTCCAACCAAGCTGGTGAGCACTGCCTGTGTGTGTGGAATGATAGGTATGAGGGCAGCCCAGGACAGGAAAGTAACCAGGAAGAGCCAACATTCAGTCCTCGGGAACCCTGGAGGAAGCCCAGGAAACACAGGGAGGTATTCAATGAAGACCCTACATGGCCTCAGACAGTCCCAAGAAACCACCTCCCTCCCCCACTGAGGAGTTTGGCCCAGTGAAATTATTCCCCATTCCCACCCCATGTTTACCTAAAACAAAGTATTGGCCCTTACAATGGTAGAGGAAGAAAGAGGCGTGCAATGGAAGCATCTGGCCTCCAGACTTGGGTGCAACTCCTTATGTCCTTGCCCCCAGACTGTTCCATGTTTCTGGCTCTGCTCTGGCTTGGTCCGCTGGGTTCTCCGCATACCCATGACATTGAGTGACCTGCTGTCTGACCTGCCTCTGAACCCAGCTCATGCTAATGTCTATTTCCTAGGCCTCTGACAAGCTAACCAACTAAGTCTTCTGGAAAGATTTTTAGTATCATTAAAGTGCCATCAGAGGGATGCCTGGGTGGCTCAGTCAGTTAGGCATCTGCCTTTGGCGCAGGTCATGATCCCAAGATCCTGGGATCAAGTCCAGTATTGGGCTCTTTGCTCAGCAGGGAGCCTGCTTCTCCCTCTGCCTGCCACTCCCCCTGCTTGTGCTTTCTCTCTCTTTCTCTCTGTCAAATAAATAAATAAAATCTTTAAAAAATAAATAAACTGTCATCAGAGTCCACCCTGACTTGTAGCTCAGTGGAAGAAGCAAATTAAGGAAGTATTTCTTCACCTTGCTCTAACTTAGATGCTGATTCCTCTGGGAAGCCTTCTTTGAATGCCCCTTGCTCCTCCAACTCCACCCGTGGTCTGATTCAGGTGCACTCATATGGACCCCCTTGGGCCCTCCACTTTCCCAGGAGGTAGCACTTATCCTACTGTGGCATAAGTGTGAGCTATGACACTAAGCCCATGGTCCCTGGTACCCTGTCTTTAATATGGTAAGCATTTAGTAAATGGTTGATGAATGAATAAAGGAATGAACTACAATTTAAAAAAAAAAAAAAAAAAAGGCCTCTGTAAAGACAAGGACCACAATAGGACATAAAAGATAAAAGGGCTTTGTACAATGATGATAGTAAGTGATTGGGGTTTTTCTTTTTGTGATTTAAAATATTCTTCATACTGCTCCAGCCCAAAAAGAAAGAAGACATGCTTCCAAAATTTTTATAAAGTAAGAATAACACTGACACTTGGCAACAGACCCAAAATGAGGCTAAAGAAGCTTACGTTTCAGACTCCTTCACTAGCAAGAGCTCCTTCCAAAGCCCAGGCCCAAAACTTATGTTCATAATTTTCTATTCTTTTTTTAGAGGGCCTCCCAAATTGTATATGCTTCAGGCCTCTTAAAACTGAGGTCTACCCCTGCTGAAATCAACACCCAATCAAAATAGCACAAAAATAAGAAAACCACAATACAATTTCACTCATGAATATCAACACAAATAATCCTAAATAAAATTGTATCAAACAGGACTCAGCTACATATAAAATCATGACTGAGTGGGCTTTATTTCAGAAATGTAAGAATAGTCTAGTATCAAGAATCTACTAATATAATTTATTATATAGTATCTCTAAGAAGAAAAATCATGTATCTTCATAGCTGCTGAAAACTGGGTTAAAATATAATATTCATTTTTTATTTAAAAAACTAATTAGGAGTAGGTGGATTCTTCCTTAACGTGATAAAGGTACATCTACCTTTACTAAAAAACTGGTGTTCTGGTTATGTATTGTTGTGGAACAAAGCAGTCAAAACCAGAGGTTTTAACACCGTAACGATTACTTATGTTGCTCACAAATCTAGGGGTTGCCTGGACTAAACTAGGCAACCATTGCCAAAGTTATGGTCAGACATGTCTGGGGCTGGGCCTTCTCCAGGTCTTGAACACGGAAACACCTGGCATATTCCTTAGGCATCTTTCAGTGTGTGAGACCTCCAGGTAGAGACCTCAGTGGAGCTAGACTTTTTAAGTGGCAGCTGAAGGTCCTCAAAGTGAGTGTTCCAGGAGAGAGAAACAGGCTGGGAAACTTTCTAACCCTTTCTAACCTTGCTGGGAAAACCAACAGACTCAATGTGGCTATACTTTGTGGCGACTGAGACAGCCATAAAGCCCTACCCTAGCTCAAGGAGAAGTGACATAGACTCTACCACTTTGAAAAAGTGCCAAAAATTTACAAACATGTTTTAAAAACCACCATGGCGGGGTGCCCGGGTGGCTCAGTCGGTTAAGGCTCTGCCTTCGGCTCAGGTCATGATCCCAGGGTCCTGGGACCGAGCCCCACATTGGGCTCCCTGCTCAGTGGGAAGTCTGCTTCTCCCTCTGCCCCTTCCCTGCTCATGCTCCTTCTCTCTGCCTCTCTCTCTCTCTCAAATAAATAAATAAAATCTTTTAAATAAATAAAAATAAATACCATCTTGGTATCACACTTAAATGGGAGGCCCCAGAAGCATTCCATCAAAGCAGAAACAAAACAAGAATGCCCACTATTAATTATGATCTAGTATTTGACATCGTTCTAGCCTAGAGATGGGCAAATCTTTTCTACAAAAGGTTGGACAGTAGATATTTAAGGCTTTTCAGGCCAGATTGTCTCTGTCAAAACTACTCAGCTCTAGTAAAAAGACCATAGATAATATGTAAATGAATGAGTATGGGTGTGATTCTCTAGAACTTTACCTACAAAAACAGGTGGCAGGCTGGATTTGGCCAATGGGCTACCATTTGTTGACTTCTGTTTTAGAGTTTCCGGCAAACACTTATTCAGGAAAAGAAAAAGTAAGATGTATAAATACTGGAAAGGAAGAGATAAATCATTTTTTGCAATTTGTAACCTATAAATCTGAAAAACCCAAAAGAATCCACTGAAAAATTATAGTAAACAAAAAGAAAATTCAGAAAGACAGATGGGTACATCATTGGAGTACAGAAATCAACACCTGTAATACTGTGATATAATAAGAAATAGATATTTCGTCTTTGCCTGGGTTCCTGACACAAAAACTTCTAAAACTTTTAGAGTTTCTTGAGTGATAAGGGTGAGGGGAGCATCTTTTATTATTCATAATAAGCCCCTCTCAACCATACCTGAATTTGTGCTAATGAGGTAACTCTTGGTGGGCCCCCAGATAGCTTGAGGATGGGGGCTGATTCCCAGAGGAACCAACCATGTGATCAGATGGCTAGAACTTACAGCCCCAAACTCGGGAGAGAGGACAGGGGATGGAGATTGAGTTAATCACCAATGGCCAATGATTCAATCGTGTCTATGTAATGGAACCTCCATTAAAATCCCAAAACAATGAGGTTTAAAGAGCTTCCAGACAGGTGAACGCATCAAAATCCTAGAAAGGAGATGCTTCCACAGAGGGTATGGAAACCCCAAACCTTGTCCTATGTACCTCTTCAACTTGGTCTTGCCCTATGTATCTATCCTTTGTAATATTCTTCATAGTAAGCCAGTAATGGGAAGTGAACTCTTTTCACTGAGTTCTGTGAGCTGTTCCAGCACATTATGGAACCTGAAGGGGAAGTCATGGGGAAAGCCCAATTTATAGCCAGTCAGAAGTACAAGAGACCTGGGACTTGCAATTGGCATCCGAAGTAAAGACAGTTGGGGTCTGCATTAATTCTGGGAAGTTAGTATCAGAACTGATTTGAATCATTTACTCAGTTGTGTCTGGAGAGTTATAGAATTGGTTGTTGGTAGGGGAAAAAGCGTTAGAAGCGTTAGAAGTGGTGTTAGAAGTGTTGTGAGTAGGGTCGCCTGGGTGGCTCAGTCAGTTAAGCATCTGCCTTCGGCTCAGGTCATGATCCCAGGGTCCTGGGATGGAGCCCCACACTGGGCTCCCTGCTCAGCAGGAAGTCTGCTTCTCCCTGTCCCTCTGCACCCCACCCCCTGGCTTGTGCGATCTCTCTCTCTCCCTCTCAAATAAATATATAAAAATCTTAAAAAAAAAAAAAAAGTGTTGTGAGTAAAATAGGTCAGAATAGCACCCAGAAATACAAAGAAGTTACACTGAGGGAGTAGCAACAGAAAGCTAAAATACTTGGGAGCATAACTCAAATACCCAAGAAGCCAGAGTTGTGTGTAACTGATGAGGAAAACTGAAAAACACTCCTGAAGAACATAATTTATTCTACATACTCACTTCTGAACCTGCAAAATACAAACTTATATATGACAGTAGTTTTGAAATAGCAAAATATTGCAAACAACCAGTCCAGCAATAGAGAAGTGGTTACATTATTGTACATGCAACCAACAGAATATTAAGCATCCATCAGAGAGTGAGGAAGCCCTTTGGGTATTGTTATGGAATTATTTTCAAGATATATTGTTAATTAAACACACACGGTGCAAAATGTATTTGTCGTCTTCCACTATTTGTCTGAGAAAATAAGAAGAGGAAATGTATATAAATGTACACATATAGGCATTTGCTAAAATGTTTGAGAAATGATACACAAGAGACTGATAACATTGTTTGCTTCCAGAAAGGGGAACTGGATGGCTGGGGACAGAGGTGGGAAAAGACTTTACACCAAACACCTCCTTTCTATGTTTTGATTCTTAAACTGTATGAGTGCATTAACTATTTCCAAAAATTACATACCACTTTTAAAATATGGTTTATACACTAAATAAAAATAAAATGTTTTTAAATCTCTTAAGACTTTTTTATAGTAAGAAAGAAAGAAAGAAAGAAAGAGGGACCTTTTTGTTGTTATTTACTTTTCTTCACAAGGTATCACACGCCCCCCAAGCTTTGGGGTCACACAAATCTGAAGAGGCACACTGAATAGTGATTATGACCACAGACTCTAAAGCTCCAGGCTGCCTGGATTTGAAGCCCAACCCTGCCAGTTATAATCTGTGTAATAGAGCCAGTTAATTAACGTCTCTTTCTTCCACTTACATACCCATAGAACAGCGGTGTTGAGAACTCCTTTGTAGGATAAATGGGATGGTCTCTGCCCAGCGTTACATCCGGGTCCTTGATGGAGGTACTATGTCATAAAATCATGCTGCAGCATCTATCAAAACAAACAAAAGGTGGAGCTGGAAAGATAGACTTGTTTCCGGGGATATTTATCTTATAGGTTAGAGAACCACAGAAAACTCTTAGACCTTAAAGTGACCTTATACTTGAGAACCACTACTCCCTACTATAACCTCATATCAGAGCTTTACAACACAGGATAGGATACCTGTTGGGCTTTATTTAAATCCACCTGCTAAATGCAGGTGTTCTCTAGCTTGTTTGACAATGGTACGCTCGACCTACAGAAAACTAATATTATCTCTCAGGAAACCACTGTTTAGAACAGACCTTCCCAGGGTGCCTGGGTGGCTCAGTTGGTTAAGAACCTCTTGATCTCAGCTCAGGTCTTGATCTCAGGGTTGTGAGTTCAAGCTCCGTGTTGGGCTCCATGCTGGGCATGGAGCCTACTTTAAAAATAGATTTATTCATATACAAGTTTCCATTCATCTTTCCATTATTCAAGTACATTGACTTGTCAACTTTAATTGTATTTGCACCTTTCACAGGACAGGTTTTGTTAATTAAATGTGCCAGTCAGCTTATTACACAATCAAGGCAAAAAAACAAAAAACAAAAACTCAGCGAACCCCAATAATAGCGACAGACTCCAAAACTTACCACAGTGCATACATTTTGCTTCAAATGAAAACAGCAACAACAACAAATATGTTTTTTTAAACCGCATTGTCATGACCTTTGTTAATTAGATATTCTTTGTATTTTATAAATCTTAGGATAGTGGACAGAGCCCTGAATTTGGAATCGCTCATATTTCTGAACTCTAATTTCTTCATCTATAAAATGAGAGTAATAATCCACATCAGAAAACTAAATAGAAAGCATCAAATAGAAAGTGGTTGGCATTTAGTAGTCAATACATTAATTTTTACTTGAGATCATTAAAGATTACATTTGTTTAGGGACCCATATCCTATAATTTCAGATTTCTCTAAAATAATTTTTCTCAAATTTTAGCATGCAGTCGAATTACCTAGAGAGCTTGTTAAAACATAGAAACTCCCAAAATGTCTAAAATGGTTAGTCTGGATCCAAGAATTTGCATTTATAACAAATCCCCAGGTGACACTATTACCCCAGGGACCACACTTTAAGAACCATTGCTATAGAAGAAAAGAGAAAAACATGTGAGAAGCTATATACATTTATAGAAAAGGCTATTGTGACACACAGTGCTTTACCAAAATACTACAGATGGGACTTTGTGATACAGCGTGATTCTTTGGAACAGATTTAATTTCCTAATTCTATACATCCAACATTTTGGATTTAAGTTTCCTGAGCACCTAAAAAAAAAAGCCCAGAAGGGTGCTTGTTGACACTTTTTCAAACACGTAATTTAAAATGTAAAAATAAAGCTTCGTTTTATTCAATAGCATTCTGATATTTATAAATGCTTGAAAATAGGGACACCTAGGCGGCCCAGTTGGTTAAGCGTCTGCCTTCAGCTCACGTCATGATCCCAGAACCCTGGGATCGAGCCCCAAGTCAGGCTCCCTGCTCAGCAGGAAGCCTGCTTCTCCCTCTCCCTCTGCTGCTCCCCTTGCTTGTGCTCTCTCTCTAATAAATAAATAAAATCATTTTTAAAAATGCTTGAAAATACACTATCCAGTGTAGTATTAATAATCATCCACTCGGGAGGTAGGGAGATGAAAAATCTTTATCTGAATTTTTTTTTTTTAAAGATTTTATTTATTTATTTGACAGAGATAGCAACAGCAGGAACACAAGCAGGGGGAGTGGGAGAGGGAGAAGCAGGCCTCCCGCGGAGCAGGTAGCCCGATGCGGGGCTCGATCCCAGGACCCTGGGATCATGACCCGAGCCGAAGGCAGCCGCCCAACGACTGAGCCACCCAGGCGCCCCTCTTTATCTGAATTTTATAGGTGAAGACCCATGACACACAGAGATTAAATAATTTGTGCAAGGACACTGAGCTGGTAAGAGAGCCAGAAATTAAACCTGAGATTCTGATTCCCTAGCCTGGGCTGTCTGCACTAAGCCCCTCTACTTATGAGATAGTATTCAATTATCTATCTATTCACCCCTATACTAGGTACTCCGTTTTCCTCATCTTGATGGTTTAGTTCTTATTGCTCCATAACTCACAGTCATAAATGTGTATAATGGAGTCTTAGTATTCCTGAACTTCCATTAGGGTTGATTTTCCAAACATCAGTCCAAACCTTGACATTCAATGTGTCCTACCAATCTACCTCCGCCCCCAAGTATTGATGACATTAAAAAACGTATGTCATACAAGACTCAGAATCATTTCCATACAGATTCTGAGTGGAATTTCCATTCCACTCAGAATCAATTTCCATTTTAAAGCCATGAGTCCTATAACTGTTTTTGTCTGAATAACGAAAATGTATCACCAAGATTCATGTTAAACAGTAACAATTCATTTATTTTTTATTTTTATTTTTTAAAAAATTTTATTTATCTATTTGACAGAGAGAGACAGTGAGAGAGGGAACACAAGCAGGGGGAATGGGAGAGGGAGAAGCAGGCTTCCTGCGGAGCAGAGAGCCCGACGGGGGGCTCGATCCCAGGACTCTGGGATCATGATCTGAGCCGAAGGCAGATGCTTAACCGACTGAGCCACCCAGGCGCCCCAGTAACAATTCATTTTAAAAAGACATGGCTGACCCAAAAGATAATGGAGCTGTAAAGCAACAAAAAAGCGTTTTTTGGGGTCTTAGGGATTGCAATCTGGGAGACACAGAGTCAACCAATCAAAAGCGTGCTTAGAATTGCCAAGCAGGTAGTACAAGCTTATAAAGGCAAAAACCAAAGGTTACATAAGTTGTTTGGGAAGAATTATGATTGGTGCTGGCAGTTAAACTGACTATCCAATACAAGGCTGGCTATTTAGTAACAGGAGTCCCATTATTTCAGCCTAAAGCTGTATTCCAGGTGGTGCCGGAACTGATTGACAAGCTGTAATTGACCGAAGTGCTGAGAATTGAAGCAGGGACAGGTGTAGAACCTGTTTCCTCAGTATCCTTCTGACCCCATTTTGGATTACTTTCTTAGCAATGCTTGCTTCACTTTGGAGTCTTCTTTCACATTTCCCCCTTTTGATCAAGATCTTTCTGGCAGGAAAGCACGGATGATCAATTCCATGATCATATATCCATTTCATTACTGGGATGGTTGGCACCCTGCTCCGGGTCCATTATGCCCCCCAGAGGGGACAGTTTCATAGTTTGTTGACATTTGATAAGTTCAACAAGCATGCTAGGTGAGAGTCTTCCAGCCACATTTGGGTAACAAAGAGGTTTGGGGAAATAAATCTAGATGTCAGTTAGACTCTCATTTCTTTTAAAATGTAGATCTGATGAATGACCTCAAGTCTTTGAGCCATCATTGCTTTGACATTTTGAGTAGCAACAAAAAATACACAGAATAAGCAATTGGAAGATAACATAGAGGGCACAAATTAGAATAATACTCAATAGTACAATCTGTGAACCTCAACATAAGAAAGCCTTTATGTTCTTGAAGGAAGCCAGCTAAAAATATCAGAAAACCTAAAATTAATCCACTCTTGGATAAAACTCACATGTCCTTTTTTTTTTATTTTTTTTTTGTAATAACAATTATTTTTAAAATTTTTTATTGTTATGTTAATCATCATACATTACATCATTAGTTTTTGATGTAGTGTTCCATGATTCACTGTGCATAACACCCAGCGCTCCATGCAGAACGTGCTGGGTGATAGACATTGGGGAGGGTATAAACACATGTCCTTTTAAGGATTTGGCTAGTTTGGGTAACTTGGTGATTTCTACTCATACCTATCATCAAGTGTTTACCTAAGCACAGCAAGACATATTAGCTATGGCACAAACTCCTTCTTGGGCTGCAAGCAAATAATCTACAGCAATCCTGTTGTCCAGGACTATCCAAGCTAGGGAATCTAAAGATCCTTGTTGGGTTCTGATGGCTCTGGTGGTGGAGTGAGCTATTCCGTTACCAATTCTGGTAAGATTTCTCATCCTAACTTCTAAGCCTACTGTGCCTACTCCAAGCCACGAACCTACGATCCTAAGGTATCGGTTAAGCTGATCTCCAGAATATCAGACAAGAAGGTCACAGCCTTCACTGTGGCCACAGCTGTTTTCTTCATATTCGGAAGGGCCCTTATCAGGATAATCATCTACTATTGATAAGGCCCTTTTTCTTCTCAAGTGGAATTTGGGAGTAGTGGCTACAACCATTTTGAGAATAAATTAAGGGGTATGTTAAGTGCCCCCAAAAACATGGGCCACTAAATCCTCTCCAATTATTTTTTTAAGATTTTATTTATTTATGTATTTATTTGACAGAGAGAGAGAGTATGTGTGTGTGTGTGAGAGAGAGAGAAAGAGAGCATGAGAGAGAGATAGCTCACACAAGCAGGGGAGAGGTGTAGAGGGAGAAACAGACTCCCTGCTGAGCAGGGAGCCCAACGCAGGACTTGATCCCAGGACCCCGGGATCATAACCTGAGCTGAAGGCAGACCCTTAACCAACTGAGTCACCCAGGCACCCAGCCTCTCCAATTATTAAGACATTCATAAGCCCACGACTGGTGATCATATCCACAAATAAAAATATATCCTTTAGTTGCACAGAGCAAACCAGACATGTTGATAGTATAGTTTCATTAGCAGGCAATGAGGAGGAAGCAAGCTCAATCCAGGGGTCAGTTTGGGGAGGGTGCCCAGAAGTTTCATTAAGTTGGCAAGCTTGGGGAAGGGTAACAAAGGGAAGAGGGTTGCGTAAGAAAGTTTTACAGACTGGTGAATTCTTCTCAGGAGAGGTGGGTCCCTGCACTCACATTGCAAGTACAAGTGAGCCTGGAAACTCCCCTTCCAGAGTTTGTTATGGGGGGAAAAAGGTGGATAGTGTAGGGTATCAAGAGAAAGCTTGGAATGGGAGTTTAGGGGCTGAAAACTTGGAGTTGGTAGGGTATAGCAGAAGGCCTCTTATCAAAAGTTATAGTAAATTTGGGAATATTTTAAAAATTAGAAATAGGCACAAGTATTGGGTTATTATTTTTTGCAAAACTTCCAGTGGGGAAATGATGGCAGATCCATTGATCAGATAGGTGGCCAGATGAAGCTAAGGATTGGGACATTTGAACAACCACATTATCCTTCCAGGTTCAGGAGGAGAAAAGAGCAGGGAGAAAAACTAATACGATTTTAAAGCTTCATAATGTTGGATATATGTCAAGGCAGGGGGGGACAACAATAGGTTTAGAGAAACCATTGAGATTCGGTTACCACCAGTGAAGAAGTCCTTCCTACTGAGTATAAAAGAGAAAAATTTTAAGAATTCCTACACAGAGAAACAATAGTGCAAAGATCTCAGTGAGTCTAGGAGTTTCCATTGGGTGTTTGATGTTATGAAAGAGTTATGGTACTGGCCTGGTCCTGACTCAGGGAAGCCTTCTACTCAGATGTCTGCTTCTTTTTCCAGGAATTTCGTCATTTTAAGGTCTAAGTTGGCCTGGAGCTTTTTTTATCATTTATTTTTATTTTTTTAGTAATCTCTACACCCAACTTGGGGCTCGAACTCATGACCCTGAGATCAAGAGTTGCACGTTCTTCCAATGGAGCCAGCCAGGCAGCCCTGGAGCCTTTTTTAAATGAAAAACATGAATCCATGAGTCGATGCCTTCTAGCTTAGCGGTGCAAGGATTGGTTAGCAATACCCTTTATGGTCCCTTGAGGAGGTGTCTTTTCCAATAAACCATGTCTCTGGGTTGAAGGTTGTGATGTTCAACGTCTTCATTTCCCAAGAGCGTACTGTGGAAAGACTGTTCTACCAAAGTAGGATTCCTCTCTATGGATCTGATTAGGCTTTCGCAAAACTGAAGTACATTCCCTTTTATCCAAGGGGTAAAAGAATCCAAGGAAGCAGGGGCTAGGTACATTGGGCATCCTGCTACAAGAACAGATTCTCATTGAAATTCTATCAGGATTTTAGGAATTTCATATAAATTTTGGAATACTTATATTAACACACACCTATGTAAATACAACCCAAAGAAGATTTAGTATTACTTATTTGACAATGCTCCCTATGTAATTTAACATATTAAATAAGCCTAAATAGTTCAACAGATCCTTTGGAATGTTCTAGGGACCCTCTGGAAAAAAATCTCAGTTTCTTCCAGATCAAAAAGACTTCATTTAGAATTTGATTTTGGGAAGTTTATAAAAATTATCAAAAGTCTTGGACGTTTGACTAAATAAGATCACAGCATTTTGAAACAATACTTAATTATTTACTTAACCAAGGTGACAAAAAGATTTAAAGAACAAATATAGATGATTATGTAGCTTCAAAAGCCTTAGCTCTTTTTGAATAGCAAAGTCTCAGTTTTTGTAAGTAATTAAAGATGTGATAAAGAGGGGCACCAGGGTGGCTCAGATGGTTAAACATCAGCCTTCAGCTTGGGTCATGATCCCAGGGTTCTGGGATCGAGCCCCACATCTGGCTCCCTGCTTGGCGGGGGGCCTGCTTCTCCCTCTCCCTCTACTGCTCCCCCTGCCTGTGCTCTCTCGCTCTATCAAATAAATAAATAAAACTTTTTTTTTAAAAGATGTGATAAAGACAAAAGCACAGAAGACAAAACACGGGATCTTTCTTTCCCAGGCAGATTACATAAATGATAAAGAAACTTTGTTCACAATTTCTTGTTAAGAACAGACCAATAATCTCAGAACATTTTGTTGTTTTAACAGAGAGAAAACCAAACTCTAATGTGGTATCAGTACCCTACTGAGTTTCATTTTTTGAAAGCTATAAATAAATCAATTCAATCTTAGCCAGCTTTGACCAGGGGACATAAAATTTCTTTCCCCAAACTTTCTACAACTTCCTATGTCCATTTTAGTTTGTCCCTTGTTCTTTTCATTTCCAAAATAGGACATAAGGGCAAAATCGCTTCCATTTTCCCGTAGCAAAATGCATTTCCATTCCTCAAATCTTCTTTTACCAAAAACACACATCCTGTTTCCTTGCATACTTTTCATACATAGTCGTTTCCTTTCATCCTTATTGGTTTTAGTCGTTTTATTTGTACATATATTAATTAGAATTCTTTACCTTTAGAATACTTAATTCCCAGCAAAAACTAAAAAGTAAGCAATTGTGGACTGGTAAACGGATAAATACGTGCTTTCTCAATGTGGCATAGAATGTTGTTTACTAAAAGACCCAAATACTTTTAGTTTCTCTGTAATAAGAGCCCAAAGTGGATAATCCTATGCTCAGTAATTAATTTTGTGGTACTTTGTCTTTTGTCTTTTTTTAGAAAATACGGTATTATTAATTGCCCTAAGATCCTGTAGAAATCATATTCCCCCTTCCACGTGGCTCGTGGATGGGGAGGATGGGAGCATTACATGGGGCAATTCTTTTTTTTTTAAGATTTTATTTATTTATTTGATAGAGAGAGACACAGCGAGAGAGGGAACACAAGCAGGGGGAGTGGGAGAGGGAGAAGGAGGCTTCCCGCAGACCAGGGAGCCGGATGCGGGGCTCAATCCCAGGACCCTGGGATCATGCCCTGAGCCAAAGGCAGATGCTTAATGACTGAGCCCCCCAGGCGCCCCACGGGGCAATTAATTCTTTATGAATAATCTTCAATGATATGTTTGATTCCTTGGACTGCCTCAGCATTTAAAGGGTATTGTTTGATATTGGGCAGAGGCTTTCTTTTATCAATCTGGATTTTAATGGGTGATGCAGAAAAAAAACAGCCAGTATCAGTGGCATTTCTTTGACCAAAGAGTCTTAGGAATAGAAGCCAAGAGGGATTCAGTGTTACAGTTTTACAGAAAAAACAGGGATAGATATCAGGGTGCCAAGATTTTCATGAAGTTTGGGACTTGGGGATTCGCTATTCAAAAATATTTACCCCTCTTGGGAAAAGAAGAACATCCTGATGGGCTTCAAGAAAATCTTGACCCAATATATACATAGGAGCCAAAAGGACCAGGAGGAACAGATGATGTCCCTGATTGGGTCCCAGTTGGAATGGGATGGGGAAAGATTTGAAAACTGTCATAGGGAGTTAAGAACCCCAACCATTTATAGTGTTTAACTCCTCTGAGGAAGGGGATGGGAGAGGCTGGTTAGGTTTTGAACTGGTAAAGTTGCCCTTGTATCTATTAGGGCCTTAGTTATCTCTCCACTATGGTTAGGTCAACTGCCAAAGTATGGTCTGGAAGAAAAAGCAAATACCCTCTAGGTCTCCGGAGCAGCCCTATTGGGGAGATTGGTGGAAGGGGCAGTTTTGTTAAGAGATTGAGGAGATTGACTATCCTTGCCTCGGGTCAATCCTTTTAGACAGTCCTTTTAAAAATGCCCTTTGGAGTAGCAGCAGAGCCTTGAAATAGGGGTTTGCGTTGGTTTGCAGGTAGCTGTTGAAGTTTCACGATTTGCGTGACTTTCTTTCTAGTGTGGTTTTTTTCTTTTTTTAAAAAAAGATTTATTTATTTATTTGAAAGAGATTAAGTTGAGGGGGGAGGCACAGAAGGGGCAGAGAATCCCAAGCAGACTCCCCACTGCTGAATGGGGAACAGAGCCCCACTTGCGGCTCGATCCCACAACTCTGAGATCATGATCTGAGCCAAAACCAAGAGTCAGATGCTTAACCCACCAAGCCACCCAGGTGCCATTTTTTGGTTTTTGTTTTATTTTTTGTTTGTTTCTGGTTTTTGTTGTTGTTGTTGTTGTTGTTATTTCCAGCTAGTGCAACAGATAGGGACCATAAAGGCAGGACTACCATGCACACTCTACCACCTGGTCTTAAAGGACCCCGGCTCCAAAAAGCACCAATGAGCTGCCTGAGTTGCCTGCCAATATTGACCAATCAGGAAAATGCCCTTCCAACCAATCAAGATGGAGCACTTTTTTTCCTTTCCCTCATTAGTATATTGGAAGAGTGGAAATCGCTGTGGGAGCCTGAGCAGGAGCTTTGTCTATATAAGCAGGGCCTCTCTGTTCCTGGAGGTCAGTCTAACTACTCTGCTGGTGCTGTCTCCCTTCTGCTCCAGCAGGAGCCCCAGTAAAACTTCCTCTGTGCCTTTCACTTTTGGGTCCAGCCTTGTCTCTAGTGTCAGGTCCAAGAACCTGACTCCAGTAACGTTAGTTGATGAGCTATATGAACGAGATCAGGAGTTTGCATCGTCTGCCTAATTTAAATGGGTTTCCTTAACAGGTAATGATAGTTCTTCATCTAGGCCATCAGCAAAGGTAGAATGAAAAATAATACAGCTGGCTTGGGCGCCTGGGTGGCTCAGTCGGTTGAGCATAGGACTCTTGATTTCAGCTCAGGTCATGATATCAGGGTCCTGAGATTGAGCCCCACTGGGCTAGTGCTCAGCAGGGAGTCTGCTTATCTCTCTCCCTCTGCTCCTTCCTCCACTTGCATGCTCGCTCTCTCTCAAATAAATAAAATCTTTAAAAAAATCATCATCATCATACAGCTGGCTCAATGAATGGCTGAAAGGCCAGAGTGTTTGAGAAAGACTCTCTCTAGTTAGTTACAATAACAAGAACAGATTCATCAGGACTTTGAATACCTTGTTGAATCTTTTCCCAATCTAAAGATTCCCAATCTATTCCTAAGAAAGCCTTAGGAATAGTTTCACAGTCTTTTTCCCAGTTTAAGGGTTGTCCACGTGGAGAAATCTTCTAGTGGGTTATATCAGTGAGCTAGCTGCATCCAGTTTCTCGCTTGGCCTTCACCAGCTAGCTTTATAATTAGAATATAAACCAGAGAAACCGGGTTCGTATGTTTGGATCACAGTGTTAAATTCCTCCGCAAATTTACAAGGGTCTTTGGTACCTTTGGAAAATTGTTTAGCTATGGCCCATAGTTCAGGTTTTGACCAGGGAGTGAAAGAAGTTTGGGCAGCTCCTGCCTCCCCAGGTTTAACCTTAAATGGGGTCCTGTAGGATCAGAAGGCTGTCAGGGTCTCAGGAGGGGAAGGGCTGTTTAGCTAAGGAAGGCTACAGAGAAGAAGATTGTAAGGAATGGGTAGGAAGAGCGGGGGGGGGGGGGGGGGGGGGGGGGGCACGTGAGCAGAAGGAGGAGGAAGGGGTTGAGAGGCTTCAGTCAATGTTTCTAGATTTCTTAGCTGATTCAGTTCCTCAAGTTTGGGGTTCACTGCCCAAAGGAAAGCAAAACTTTGCAGTGTTTCTTTCGGAGGCCTCCAGATACCAATTAAAATAAGCTTCTCCCTCATTTTGTTTGGTCTTATAACCCTTTTCCAATTATGTGCACAAGTAAACTAATTTGGGGGTATCAAAAATGCCCCGTTTGGGCCAATGGAGTTATAACTCATCTTAGGTAATGTGCATCCAACAGGGCCAAAATCTTACAACAAGAAGGGATATATTCCTCAAACCTAATCCTGCAGGAATTCCAGCAGGAGACTATCAGAAGTCCCCTTAGAAGAATTACTTCCCATAACTGAGTACTCACCAAGAACCTGGAACCGGAATCTCCCACTCAGAATGGGTGAAGACAGAATCCTCCCCTCAGAAATGAACGAGGACAGAACCTGAGCCGGGATTATATTCCAGGCCGCGGTGGAGGGGCAATTGACAAGATGCAATTGATTAAAGTCAAAAGTTCACCATGTTCTGAGAATTGAAACAGAACAGGAGCGTAAGCCCTGCTTCCTCAGTGTTCTCCAGAGGCTGTTTTGAATGACTCTCCTTGCAATGCTCACTGCATTTTAGAATCTTCCACAGTATCATCACCTAGGGGGTAATTACTACAAGCTCACAGTATACCACAGTTCTGATAGTTGGTTAGTATGCAACTAAGGTGAGGTCTTCCAGCTGGACTAAGAAATTTACATGAGACAGATGAACAGGAGAGAAAAAAAAGGAGGTTTTATTACATGCACATGGAGGCCCAATAGTGAAATTGAGAGGCAGGCAGTTTTTATACTTTTTAGACAAAGTGATAATAAATTGGGGAGGAATTGACAGGATAAAGAAAATGGGAGTTTGGGAGCTTTAATTAGCAAGGAATTCTTAAGCAGAATTTGAG